>NW_022681470.1:107071554-112676690 GCF_009764315.1 Trachypithecus francoisi
AATTGAATACGTTCTTTGAGCTGCTTTTCTAGCACTTTTCACAATTCACAGCTGCACTTTGCTAGCATAAGGGGTCAATCTGAAGCTGTGAAACAGGAAAACGCTCTAATCTGTGATTGGTGATTCAATTCATGATCTTTTTTTCATTATCATTCCATTAGACTCTTGGTCTGTGACTATCTTCTTTACTGTTGTGTCTCCAGTGCCATCACAAGGCCTGGCTCACAATAGGTACTCAATAAGTATTTATTGTATAAGTGAATAAATGACCAAGAATGAATGGCTATGTTAATCAACTGAGCTGCCTCTAGGATTCAAGAAAGTCAGAATACTCAAGGCGTTCTTTATCTTATACCTTCTATTTTGAATTCAAGACTTATTCTCATTTCGTAGAAGAAAAACTAGTAGTTGACAATTTGTTTATGCATCTATTAGTACTTTATCTTGCTGGGCTGTAATTGCTTTCATTCATATGTATCTAACCAATTGATTGTGTATCGCTTACAAGCAATGGTCATTTTTACTTTTATTTCTCTGGTACTTAATATGGTGACTTGCATGTAAGAGATACTTAACAGACGTTTATTGAATCTGAGGTTGAAACTTTTTCGAAAATATTATCTTCATTTTATGTTGTTTCTAGTACTCTAATGTAGTACAGACTTCAGAATTCAGAAATCTATAGAAAATGACAGAGGCATTTCTACCTATGTATAACTTTAATATATTTTCTAAATCTTATTGATTAGCACTACATTTTAAAAATCATATTAATAAAATCACCAATGAATAAATAAAATGAATAAATAAAACCTCATGACAATCTCAATTTCAAGGGCAGGAAAATTGTCTAAAGTGTTCTAGTTACGGTTTTCCTATCTAGAGAATTTGGGAAACAATACTGCCCAATATATTTCCATAATACCAGTCAAAATCTTCTGGAAAAATAGTACTTTTTCTCCAAAGTGTCAAGGTATATGAGCACCTGTTAAGGATCTTATTCTGGGGAATGGAGAGTGGGCAGAAGGAACACCTCGTTAAATGACCAGGTGAATCACCCTTGTATGAATCAAAGAACTGAACAATACAAAGGAGAACTTGTGGTTTCACCATTTATGACCCTGACAACCTTCACCTGGAAATTTCACCATTGATTTTGGACTGTCAGATATTTTGTATAAATGCACTTTAAAATGTAGAATTAAATACTCTAAGACTTTTTTTCATTATATCCCCCTTTCTGCAAGCAATCATATGTTTGATATAATATTATAGAAATACACATCATATGTGGAGACTGTTTCATTGTCGTTGTCTGTTTGTGTAATGGGGCACTGACAGACCAGCTCAGGCTCTAATTGTAAGGGTAAAAATTTATTCACATTTTTAATGCAGTGTTTATGACTATTTGGCACTTCTCTTTATATTAATTCTAGAGTTAGAATGGGTATTTTAAAGATTATCTACGGAGAATGATGGTTGCTCTTTCTTGTTTTTTAATTAAATCAAGTAATTCTTTGTTTCTGGGTCCTGCCAGAATGAACTTGTATCATTTTGACAAGATGCAGAAGTGGCACTGATAGTTATTAAAAGCACCAAAGCATTAACCTCAACAACCTCATTTTTCACTCGGAATACACATTTAAGTATTTTATCAAGCTGAAATCAAACACTAAAAATTAGAGTGAAAAATTGACCCGTTCTCTTTAGCCTAAAAAGAATAAATGTGATCAAAAGTAAGGGCATTAGTATAAAGAGGGTGTTCATAGTTGTTTTAGTGTCAGTTAATGTAATCCTATTCACTTATGGTTGGTGTAACTTAAGTGTCAGGAAATTATTTTAGAAATATTCACTACAATTATCATTTAGTTATCAGTATTTCAAGATTATAGAACACACCTATGGTCCTAGCTACTCAAGAAGCTGAGGTAGGAGGGTCTCTTGAGACTGGGAGGCAGAGGTTGCAGCGAGCCGAGATCATGCCACTGCACTCCAACCTAGGTAACAGAGAGGGACCCCCATCTCAAAAAAAAAAAGAAAGAAAAGAAAGAAAATAAGAACAAAGGTTATAGAATTTGTAGTACTAATAACGGATTTATTGTGCATTACGTAAGAATTCTAGATTCAAGAATTTTCAGATCGGAGTACTGAGATAGCAGGCCCCCAATGACAAATTTAATTTAGTTCAATTTACAGCCATTCACAACACACCTCAATAGTAGATTCTCAACAACTACTAATGACTACCCCAAACCTCTTGCCACATGACTACACCCCAGGCACTTCACTGGCCACTAAAGGAATGCAGAGATGAATGCAACATAAGTCCTTTCCAGGTGGGAAAGACATATATTCAAGGAATGCTACACAGGATAAAACATGGTAAGTACTATGCAAACAAAGAACTATGAGGACATAGCGAAAGGAGAAATAATTAGCATGGCCACAATAAACATTCGTAATTGACATCTATCGTACATTCTAGCTACCTAGTATCTGAAACTTCCTTGTTTGTAAACTCCCCTCATCTTATGATTCTTGGTAAGGCAGAGCCCAGCCTCCACTATGAAAACTAAAAATTTGACTTTTCCATCCTCCCTTGAAGCTACAGCATAGGCCCATCCCATGATTTAAGCTCAACTGACCAAACTGCACCCCCCAACTCTGCCCAGTAGTAAAAACTTCCACAAAATTCTGTCTGTGATAGTAGCTACAATTGCAAACAAAGTTCCTGAAGCAACTACAGCAGTTGTTTTCGAGCAATCCCTGCAGAACAAGCTGAAACATCTAGTGATGAGAGGATAGTGGTTGCAATGTCCTCACTAGGTCAGCTCTGCAACATAATTTTTTTTTTTAGGCAAAGTCTCGCTCTGTTGGCCAGGCTGGAGTGCAGTGGCACAATCTCAGCTCACTGCAACCTCCATCTCCTGGGCTCAAGCAATTCTCCAGCCTCAGTCTCCCGAATAACTGGGATAACAGGTGTGTGGCACCACGCCCAGCTAATTTTTGTATTTTTAGTAGAGAGGGGTTTCATCATGTTGACTAGGCTGGTCTTGAACTCCTGACCTCAGGTAATCCACCCACCTCAGCCTCCTGAAGTGCTGGGATTACAGGTGTGAGCCACCACACTGACCTGCAACATGGTTTTAAATGTTGCTCCTGGTTGCACAAGTGTAATCTGATTCTCCAGTCTTCCTAATAATTCTGTAGGAAACTAGGAAACCCAACATCCTTAAAATAAATGATCCTTCACTCAAACCCACCAGAATTCATTTCTACAGCCAGCAACTTACAATGTTGGAAGACACAGCAACTAATAAACTAATAAGTAGTTGGCTTTTCTTCTGTCATATTTCCACATATTGACTCAGCCCAGAGTATTAAGCACGACCCTCTATCACATATCACAGCAATGATCCCCAAACCTGGCTGGCCATCAGAATCAAATTGGGGAGCTTTCAAATTCAAAATAAGACTATTTGATCAGGAGGCCCAAAGAGCACCATTCATTCATTCTATTTATTTATTGAGTTCCTGCTACGTTTTAGGCACTCTGCAGGTGCTAGGGATCAAAGGCAAAAAAAAAAAAAAAAAGTCTGTTGTCTCTACTGGAAATGACTACCTTGTGGGAAAAGAGAAAGTAATCTTATAAGCACTCTGATGAATATGTAATTATAAATGAAATAAATGTTTTTTAAAAACACGACTTTGTGACAATAATAAAGGAATCTAACCAAAACTGAAGGGTTACAGAAGGCTTCCCTCGTGAAGGATGCTTGAGTTGAGATCTGAAGAATGAGAGACATTTGAGTCGGCCCATAAGGGATCTCAGACTGAAATGCAAGAATGAAAATGTCAGATCAGTGACCAAATTAGATTGTCTCATCTCCTGGAACTATGAGACAGTGCGAGACCAAGAGATAGCAACTTCCTCTTGAGAGTGTTCAAAGGGACTATTATCAAAGGAAAGTCAAGCTTCAAAAAAGGGAAGATGGAAAATATGTTTGAAGAATCCAGATAGCCAGTGAATTTGTTCACAAAAGAAAGTGTGTTCTGGCCGGGCGCGGTGGCTCAAGCCTGTAATCCCAACACTTTGGGAGGCCGAGACGGGTGGATCACGAGGTCAGGAGATCGAGACCATCCTGGCTAACACAGTGAAACCCCGTCTCTACTAAAGAAATGCAAAAAACTAGCCGGGCGAGGTGGCAGGCGCCTGTAGTCCCAGCTACTTGGGAGGCTGAGGCCGAGAATGGCATAAACCCGGGAGGCCGAGCTTGCAGTGAGCTGAGATCCGTCCACTGCACTCCAGCCTGGGTGACAGAGCGAGGGTCCGTCTCAACAAAAAAAAAAAAAAAAGAAAGTGTGTTCTTAGGGACACAATGCAAGGCAGCAGTCTCCAAACTGGGATACTGATAACCCTGGACACACATGAAAACGTTCTTATATCATCCAGTGATGTTTTTGAGAAATCAACCTTTAGATCCACAAGAAATGTTTTTCTGCAATTGATCTTCCTGATAATATGCTTCTAGTCATAAAAGTCTTTCTCCTACTTTCCAAAATAAATGCATACCTCTCAGCCAATCCAAATCTTAACATGCTACTTTCCCCTGGCTTATGCCTCGAGAGTATCAAACAACAGCATACACGAAAATTCTGGTTTGGAAGAAATCTCCCTTAACAATGAACCAAAGCACACTAATCCATAAGGCTTTCTATCTTTTTTATAAGGCTTGGCATTAGAGATTGGGCATTTGGGTCCACATTGCACATGAATTCAGAACAGATAAAACAAGTATATTTGTCAGGATTATTCTTTTCAATATAAATGGAATATTTTGTGGGACTCCCAAATTTTTTCAGATGCACTGACTAAAATCTGTAGATACATGGTGTGCTTTATTCAATTGGGCATTAAAACCAAATTTATCAAATCATATAATTAAGTGTTTATTCCAATTAGTCAATTCTAATCTTATAAAATGTTTATTTTCTACTTAATATTAACAAAAATTAAACTTATTTAAATGTCTGCTGAAAAATCATTGAAGACAACTTAAAAATTATCAGTAGATGTCAGGTACAGTGGCTAATGCCTGTAATCCCAGCACTTTGGGAGGCTGGGATAGAAGGTTCACTTGAGGTCAGGAGTTCAAGAACAGGCTGGTCAACATAGTGAGATCTCGTCTCTACAAGAAAATTTTTTACATTAGCCAGACATGGTGACACATGTCTATACTCTCAGCTACTCAGAAAGTTGAGGAGGGAGGATCACTTGAGCCCTGGAGGTTGAGGCTGCAATGAGCTGTGATCACACGACTGCACTCCAGCCTGGGCAACACAGTGAGGCTCTGTCTAAAAAAAAAAAAAAAGAAGAAGAAAAATATATATATGTAGCTATACATCTTTTTCAAGATTCTTGTGGAAGGTACACAAATACAAATGTGTAAGGAAGGGATCATGCTCATCACTGAGTGTAAACAGTAACTATACTTTTATTTGACAAGCACTATTATTTAAAGTTTATTTAATCTAACTGTCTTCAGGAAATGGGGATAAGGAGAAGCATGCTCTCTTGAATTCATCTTCACCACAGAGCCTGCCATCCCACAGAGCCTGCCACTCCCTGTTGTTAGCACTTAGCTCAATAAACTTATTTATAATACCTGTATGCACCCCACCCCTCACCTTGGCCCTTTGAGTTTACAATTCCCATACGGGAATAGTGTGTATTTGTAATAACACAGGAAGGTGATTGTTGAGAAACAATTCTGCAAGTGTCTTACACATTTCCGCACTTACTTCCCTTTATTCATACTATCTTTTCAAAGATGTTTGAATAGCAAACAGCCTTCAAAGATGAGATAGTGCCTCCCTCCATACCAAAAGGGAGACACGCTCACTAGCCTTGGGAAAAAGATTTGGGTTTCCTAAGCTCTGGATTTCTCTCTTGTCACAAACCCACTACATGCACTGGTGTCACCTAGCCCCACTTTACATCATCCTCTGGTAATTATGGATTGGAGAACCAGTGCAACAGTGCTGATACATTGGTTTGGTCCAGAAAGGTGGAACAACTTGAAGCAGGGGCTTCCAGGTCACAGGTAGATTTAAAGATGTTCTGATTGGCAATTGGTTGAAAGAGTTATTATCAATAGAAAGGAATGTCTGGGTTATGCTAAGGGGCTCTGAAAACCAAGGTTTGTCATGCAGATAAGGCATCCAGATAGCAGGCTTCAAAGAGAACAAACTGTAAATGTTTCTTATCAAACTTAAAGAGTGTGTTCTATCAGTAATTTCAAAAGGGAAAGGGGTATAATGAGGCATGTCTGGCTCCCCGTTACAATCATAGCCTGAACTAGTTTTTCAGGTTAACTTTGGAATACCCTTGCTGAGAGGAGGGTCCATTCAGATGGTGGGGGGCTAAGAATTTTATTTTTGGTTTACAAGAGTAATACACTTCCCTTAGTCTCTACTTCAAGAGTTTCAAATATGGTTCCCTCTAATCTTTTTAAGTGGTCTTTGTCCAGCCTCATGCAGTTTTCTCACCTGTTTGTGCTCAAGCAAGTACCTAAATATGAGTGTCTCCTTACAGTTTGTTGTCTAGGTATCTCCCTTGCCTCATCCTAAACCCAGCTCTGTCCATATCTCCAGAGCTCACTCTCTCTCTCTCACTTATTCTTGCTTTCTGTCTTGGTCTCACTGAAACTTTTTTCTCTCTGGTATTCTAACTTGTGAACTCTGGGATGCCTGGGCCTCCCTCAGGCTCCTAGTTTCTTCTCAACTCAGGGAGACCACTAGGCTCTGCCTGTGTAGCTCCTCTCCATGCTGTGCCTGGAATCTCTCTCTAGGTTGTCAATTGGGCAATCACAGGTCTCATCTTGTTTGTTTCCCCTCTCAGGATCACTCTCCAGTGCTACCTGATACACACTGTCTTGAAAATCATTGTTGCACATACGTTTTGTGCAATTTTTTAGTTGGTTCAAAACAATCAAGCAGGCAGGAGAATAAATCAAGTCCTGGTTACACCATTTTGGCTGAAGGTTGGAAGCAGAAGTATTATGTTTTGATGGCATGTTTTGCTGTCCTTTTCTCTTTCTCTCTCTCTCTCTTTTTCTGAGACAAGGTCTCACTCTGTCACCTAGGCTGGAGTGCAGTGGCAGGATCATAGCTCTGCAGTAGCAAACTCCAAGGCTCAAGTGATCCTCCCTTCTCAGTCTCCTGAGTAGCTGGGATTACAGGCACCCACCACCACACCTGGCTTACTGTCCATTTTAAGGCACAAAAGATGTTTAGTGGATGCTGGTACTTGGGCTGTCTGAAGCATAAGGCTCTAACAGTCTCAGACAGATAAACTGCCTTTAAGAGGTGCAGTTGCTACATGGCACTTTTGGGCAGAGACTTCCCAGGAATCTGGATGGATAATTGTACAGAGTAAGCTGATATCTGCAGTAATGCCTGAAGAGTATCATAGCAGGACTCAGGATTCCAGTACAATCGTCAGTTTTTCTACTTCTGCCTCGCCATATGGCTGTTTCCATTGAGGTTTTCGTTGTTGTTGTTGTTGTTGTTGTTGTTTCGTTTTTTTGTGAGAGTCTCATTCTGTTGCCCAGGCTGGAATGCAGCAGCACGATCTCAGCTCACTGCAACCTCTGCCTCCTGGGTTCAAGCAATTCTCATGACTCAGCCTCCTGAGTAGCTGGGACTACAGGCACGCACCACCACACCCAGCTAATTTTTGTATTTTCAGTAGAGACGGGGTTTTGCATGTTGTCCAGGCTGGTCTTGAACTCCTGACCTCAAGTGATCTGCCTGTCTCGGCCTCCTAACATGCTGGGATTACAGGCGTGAGCCACTGTGCCAGACTGAGTCATTTCCTTTTTTTTTTTTTTTTTTGAGATGGAGTCTCGCTGTGTCACCCAGACTGGAGTGCAGTGGTGTGATCTGAGCTCAGTGCAACCTGCACCTCCAGGGTTCAATCCATTCTCTTGCCTCAGCCTCCCGAGTCGCTGATACAACAGGCTTGCACCACCATGCCTGGCTAATTTTTGTAGTTTTCATTGAGACAGGGTTTCACCATGTTGGTCGGGCTGGTCTTGAACTCCTGACCTCAGATATTCCATCCCCGCCTCGGCCTCCCAAAGTGCTGGGATTACAGGCATGAGCCACTGCACCCAGCTGTCATTTCTTAATAAACTGACACATTCCATAGCTTAATTTTCTGTGCTGTTTAATTTTGCAATCATCCCAAACAGATTGGCACAATCTATTTATGGCCCAGGCACTATACTTGTTTTTTTCTATATATTGCCTCTTTAGTTTTCAGAAGCACCACATTACACAGGTACTGTGTTATTCTCATTTTACAAATGAGGAAACTGAGGCTCAGAAAAGTTAAATGACTTTTCCATCATCACATAGCTGGTAGGTGTGTATACAATTAAAATGTATACACTCCTAACCTCGTGTAATGGTTCAAGATGAAATAAATTTACACGGGAGATAAACTGGACTATTCTTCTCAAAACACTGATCACAATATGTATGGCCAGATGACCACAGGAAAGAAAGAGACCTAACATAGAAATCATAATCCTCATGTTCTAGGAGTAGTAACCTGTTGGGACTTCTTGACTTGTCCTTGAACATGGCCCATATCATACAAGACCATCGAAAGAACTGGCAGAGTGAGTGCTGCCAGGGGCAGAACCATAGCATAAATGTAAAACTAGCACTTAGGTCTTATCTACTGGGACATGCGACCATCCGTCAGGGAGAAGACCATGAAAATGGGCAAAAAGGAGTAGCTAGAGACAGAATTCCATATATATCTTGCAAATCCCAAAAGGCCAAGGAACTGCCCCATTAATTTTTAGTTCGATAAACCAAGTCAAGTTTCATAAAGGTATTCAAAACTACTAACTGAGTTAGAGGGGTTTAAACCTGGAATGAATCTCTGTTCCATGAGAGTGATAGAGTTTCAGAGGATACTTGCTTATATCCAAGATATGCTAGAAAAAGCATTTCTTCAATAACTAAACATAGGAAGATAAAAGATCTTCAGATTCTCTTAAGAAATTCTCTGACAGAGATTGCACTGAAGTCTCAAGGAAACACTAACATACATAATCTAAGTAAATGGCTCAGTTGTGTTGTCTACAACTTAAGCATACCTCGTATTTCTTTCTCCTAGATAATTTAGATTTTTTTTATTTTTTACTTATTTATTTATTTTTTTTTTATTTTTTTAAACAGAGTCTTGCTCTGTCACCCAGCCTGGAGTGATCACGGCTAACTGCAACCCTGACCTCTAGGGCTCAAGCAATCCTCACCTCAGCATCCCGAGTAGCTGGGGACCATAGGTGTGTGCCACCACACCTGCTTTTTTTTTTTTTTTTTTTTCCATAGAGCTGGGGGTCTTCCTATCTTGCCCAGACTGGTCTCAAACTCCTAATCTCAAGTGATCCCCCCACTTGGCCTCCCAAAGTGTTAGAATTACTGGCATGGGCCACTACACCTGACCCAAAATAATTGTTTAACAATTGAATTTCCACTATGCTTCCATCAATTATATTACATATTATTCCTTGAGTGAATTTTAAATGGATAAGAACATCAGATTAAATATTCCATATGTCAGTGGTCATTTAAATTTCAATGAATATACTAAACAACAATAATGTTCAGTGAAATTAGTAATACTTTAAACTTTTAATAAAACTGTGTAAATTAATTACTTAAATGGTTAATGTTCTGAAAGTAAAGCTCAATTGGACATTTTAAAAAAGTAAATACCAGGGGAATCTTCTGGCAGAAAATCAAGAATAAAATCAATTCAAAGAAGTTCTGTTATTTTAATGTGAATAATATCATTGACAAGATGGCATAACAAAAGATTTTTATCATACAGTTTTTAAGGAATATCTGAACTGAAAATTTGAATCTCTTTTGGTCAAAGATGGCTTCTCTGTTTTAAATTCATACTAATTTAATAGTTAATTAGTATGAGTGAACTTACCACTATTACATTTAAAGAACATTTTAGAAAGTTTTAAAACACACCAATGCCCTTTACTAGTAGTCATTTCATAAAAAGTTGTGAAGAATAAATGAGCAAATACCTGTAAATGCTTATCAGATGCCTAAAACATATAAAGAGTTCAATAAATATTCATTATTGTTGTGATTGTTATCATTTAAGATATTTTTGTGCTGGTTGGAGATATTAGGTTTAAGTTTTGTTACTACTTTCATTTTGTTTAAAAAAGATGTGTCATTAAATCAAATTCACCAAAGAATCCCCATAGCACATTTTATGTTTTATTTTATGTACTTATTTTAGAGATAGAGTCTTGCTGCGTCACCCAGGTAAGTGTGCAGTGGTGCAATCATAGCTCACTGCAACCTGGAACTCGTAGGCTGAAGCAATCCTCCTGCCTCAGCCTTCTGAGTAGCTACCACACCACCATGCCTAGTTATTCTTATATATATTTTTTGTAGAGGCAGGGCCTTTGCTATATTGCCCAGACTGGTCTCAAATTCCTGGCCTCAAGCAGTTCTTCTGCCTTGGCTTCCCCAGGCATACTGGGAGTACAGACATGAGCCACTGCACCTGGCCTTATAGCATGTTTTAAAGGGAAAAAAAATGTCTAGTGATACCTGAAAAATGTTCACATTGTTTAGAAATTACATTACAATTATAAACCTTTATTAAAAACATATACAACCTTGTAAATGAAAAAGCAGAAGCCTTGGCATCAGTCCAGTAGAGAAATTTGACTATACCATCACTATGAACCCATTCAGGAGTAACAAAGCTAAAGTATAAACCTGCCAGTACTTCTCATATGTACACAAACCACTCACAAATTTTTAAAAAGAAATGAAAAGAAATAAAGCAAGCATGCTTATCTAACCCAACTTTCCAATTTATTAAAAATTGAAGCCACTCTCTTACTGGGAATTGTGGTTTATATTGCACACAGAATTTTAAGATTTAGTGTTTCTCTGGCTTTTGCCCTCACTGTCTCTTCAAGTCACCTGTCTTCCACACTCATATTTATGGATGTTCTAAGGAATGCATCACATGTGACAACAAAAATGACTGGTCAAAAATAATCTGGAATTCTTGTTGTTTAGCTTCATCTATCTCACTAAAATAGTGATCTCTACTCGGTACCTTCTACTGCATGGGACTGCCTTTGTTAAGCACCAGTGCCACCTCAGGTGGGTATTACCCTGTCCACGAAATACCATATCGCTTGGTCCACTGCCACCTTCTCTGAGTGAGCACTATGACTAATTCCCAAAGGCCTCACTCTCTTCCACCTCTAATACTACAATCTGCCTTTAAGAAGCTGAGCCATGCTACAGAAAATGTAAAATCATAGGGACTGTGCTATGACAAAAGTATAATTTCTAATTTTAGTTAGACCCTTAACACCCCTCATTAATCTTTAACCATTGTTACCTCTCCTTCTACAGCAGATTGCAAAAATGGCCATGCATTCTTTCCCTGCCTTAAAGAAGTGGGATTTATTTCTCCACACCATGCTTCTCAAAGCAGGGGATTTGAAATAACAATAATAATAATCACAAATACTTATCTACTTTTTGAATGCAGGTTGACCACAGGATTTGTTTTGGCCAATGAGGCATTTTGGCATACATGAGGAAGCAGAGATTTAAAAAACATTTTCATGTTGGAACTTAGAATGATCTTGTAATCCTGTAGCCATGTGAACAAGCTGGGGCTAGCCTGATACAGGATGAGAGACACATGATTCAGTCACCCTCATCACCACAGTTGACAGCCAGCCTATCACCAGACAGACATGTGAGTGAATCCTTCCAGGACCAGCTAGACTCGGCCAACCAACCAATCACAAACTAGAATCAGATGAACCTGACCCAGACCAAAGCTATCCAGCAGTTTCATGAACAAAATAAATGGTTTTCGTTTTAAGCCACTGCGTTTTGGAATAGTTTATTATGCAACAATAGATTAATGATACATCCTTTGACTCACTTCAGTAATTATTCTAAACATTTGCATCATCAATGACTGCTCCTACTCTTATTCTTAGCACCTAACTTTATCTCCTTTTTTTATGGGTAAAACAGACACACTTAACTTCCCACACTTTCCCAACAGCACACTATAGCACAGTGGTAAAGAGAAGTGGTTTTCAAGCCAAATTACCTGCTCTTCTCTTGACTCTGGGCACATATAAGCTGTAAGACCTAGAGAAAATCACACAACTTCACTGCATCTCATGTTTCTTCTCTGTAAAAGTAGGGATAGTGATAATATCCACCTCATAGAGCTGTTATGAGAATTATAAATGAAGAGTTTAGATCGTTATATTGTATACAGTGAATGCTATATAAACTACCTTTTTTTTTTTATTGTGCACTGGTCAGTGATCCAGAGCTTAATGTTTTTAACAGTTTTACTCACATACCATACTTATATATTCACCTATTACTACATTCACACATTTAAACTATATGTTTCAGACCAGACGCGGTGGCTCATGCCTGTAATCCCAGCACTTTGGGAGGCCGAGGTGGGCGAATCACCTGAGGTCTGGAGTTAGAGACCAGTTTGACCAACATAGTGAAACCCCGTCTCTACTAAAAATACAAAATTAGCTGGGCGCGATGATGCATGCCTGTAATCCCGGCTACTCGGGAGACTGAGGCATGAGAATCGCTTAAACCCGAGAGGCGGAGGTTGCAGTGAGCGGAGATTGCACCATTGCACTCCAGCCTGGGCAACAAGAGCGAAATTCCGTCCCCAAAAAAAAAAAAAAAAAATTAGCCAGGCATGGCAGCATGCACCTGCAGTCCCAGCTACTCAGGAGACTGAGGCAGGAGAATTGCTTGAACCCAGGAGGTGGAGGTTGCAGGGAGCCAAGATCACACCACTGCACTCCAGCCTGGGCAATAGAGTGAGGCTGTCTCAAAAAAATTTATATAAATTAATAAAGTATATGATAAAATATATGTTTCAGTGGTTTTTAGTATGTTCAGAGTTGTACAACCATCACCACTATCTAATTTTAGATAATTTTTTATCAACCCAAACACAGCTTGATTTTGAGACCTGAAGTCCTAAGGGGGATCTGAGACAACTCCTTGGGAAAAGGCCAAGAATACAACAGGGAAGATCAAATATGAATGCTGGTCCAATGAACAGACATAGAACTGTAAACAAGAGATACAACCAAGAATCAGAGTCAGATGGGAATATGGTTAGATATATTTTAACTAATAGTGAAAATTGGGAGAGGATAAGATACAAGCAGCATTAGACTGTCTACAGCTGACATTACCATGTATGCCAGACTGGCTTAAAGATGTGGATTCAGGGGAAGCTCCTTACTCCCCACATTCAGGTCTCCCCTGCCAAAGCTGGCAAATCAAGGGTTTGCCCCAGATTTTTGCCCTCTAAAAAGTCCTAACATATCTTGGTATGCCTTAGTCAACGTTCTTTGGGTTACAAGTATAACCTTCAAATGTCCCCCAAGTTCAGAATCAAAGGGATTGCTTTTCTTTTTTAATGTCCTATTAACATAGTCTTTTTTGTTGTCATTTTGGTTTTTGAGTCAGGGTCTCACTCTGCCACCCAGGCTAGAATGCAGTGGCATAATCATAGTTCACTGCAACCTCAATTTCCTGGGCTCAAGCAATCCTCCCACCTCAGCCTCCCTAGTAGCTGGGACCACAAGCACACACCACCACACCCAGCTCATTGTTAAATATTTTGTAGAGACAGAGTCTCTCTATGTCGCCCGGGTTCTGTTAACACAGTCTAAGCCCTCATCTTATGTAACTTCGGGGAGTTTTGTCTACTCTTCAAGTATTTCTAAGATTCCCTGGGAAATGTTTGCATCTTCCACAAACATATCCTTACTGTTTCCTGCCATCTCTTACTCCAGATTACTTCTTTGTTTCTCACAATATCTCTTCCTACTCTCTCAAAGTCATTTCTCCATCCTGCCAGAGTTATCCCCTTAATACCTTACCCCAAGTATAGACATAGGCATCTCCCTAAAATCCCAAATTACAGGAAATGTTAGGCTTTAGTGTTATAAATTTAACTGCTGACTTCAAGATAAAAGCACTACAACAACACAGGAAAGATGATTATTTAAAACAAAACACAGCTATCATTACTCTAGAATCTATTGGCCATACTTGACCCCAGAGGGTTTCTCAACAGTCATCTTTCCTTTTACCCCTCAGTTGGTCACAGAATTATAGAATACAGCTTCCCTCTCAAGGTCAGGACTACAGGAGTAGAAGTCCCTTCAAGTCTGTCTTTTCCTTCCCAAACCATGGTTTCTCTTTCTCACAGACCCAGCCAGAGAAAAAAATCTGTCCTTCTCTACCTATGGGCCACATTTCTTCCTTGAGGATGATTGACAGTGGGAACATGCATTGTATTCAGGAAAGCACTCCTATTTCCTGCCATACAAAGTATGATATGGACCCTGGCTCCAGGAAGCCAATACATTATAGTTGACAGTACAGTTCCCAAAGTCTGATTTATTCAGCCTTAACTAGGACCATGTTGTTCACTGACTGTTCTGCTTAGGCACTGCTATGACAGACACAGTATAGTTCCTTTTCACACACTGTCCTCCAGGTTACAGTGAAAAGGACTTCAGATCTGTACGCTTCTCTTCTGGTCTGTTCTCCCAATCTCTTTTGAGAAATTTTTTGTTTGTTCGTTTGTTTTTTAGACAAAGTCCCGCTCTGTTACCCAGGCTAGAGTACAGTGGTGCAATCTTTGCTCACTCTGCATCCCAGCTTCAAGCAATTCTCCTGCCTCAGCCTCCCATGTAGCTGGGGCTACAGGCATGCACCACCACACCCGGATAATTTTTTGTATTTTTGGTAGAGATGGAGTTTTGCCATGTTGGCCAGACTGGTCTTGAACTCCTGGCCTCAAGAGATCCAGTTGCCTCACTCAGCCTCCCAAAGTGCTGAGATTATAGGCATGAGCCACTGTGCCCATCCTGAGCAAATATTTAAACCAAAGATACACAAAACTCCCAGAGAAAATAATGATTATAGTCTATCATAGAGCAGCCTAAGTCTGGAATTTGAAGAAAACAATCAACTTTGTAGGCAACCAGCCTGTGAAAGATGAAATTGCAGGCAAAAGATGCACATAATTCATACTACTAACCCTAACATTTATCTAAAATGGAGGCATATTAATTGTTTTCTATCACTGTGTCAGGGCCCTCCCCAAAACATTAAATAGTATTATTCGTCACTCAATGATATGGTTTGGGTTTGCATCCCAGCCCAAATCTCATGTCAAATTGTAATCCCCAGTGTTGGAGGAGGGGCCTGGTGGGAGGTGACTGTATCATGGGGGCAGATTTTCTCCTTGCTGTTCTCAAGCTAGTGAGTGAGTTCTCACAAAATCTCATTGCTCAAAAGTGGGTAGCACCTTCCCCTTCTCTCCCTTCCTCTTGCTCCAGCCATGAAAGATGGACCGCTTTCCTCTTTGCCTTCTGCCATGATTCTAAGTTTCCTGAGGCCTCAGGTGATTTGTCCATGTCTACTTTGACCAGCTGTGACCAGGGGACAGGATAATACAAGCTCACAGTCCCTTAAATATACTTCCAAAATCCAAAAATGTATTAAAATTCAAAGCTTTTTTATAATTCATTTGGCAGCAAACTCACTACCTGATATTATATACAAAAATTAACTCAAAATGGATAAGAAACTTAAATGTACAAACTAAAACTATAAGACTCTGAGAAAGTAACATTTAGCCTAGAGGTTTTCAAATGGGGAATTGTTTGCCCACTAGAAAATGTTTGGTAATCTTGTGAGACATGTTTATTGTCATGGCTAAAAGAAAATGCCACTAACATCTAGTGAGCAGAGGTTAGGGATGGCGTTAAACATCTTTAAGCCCACAGAACAGATTCCATAACAAGGAATTGTTAGGTCTAAAGTGTCAATAGTGCTGGGGTTGAGAAATTCTACTTTAATCTCTAAAAATTATCTATATGACGGGGAGTATATGGGAACTTTCTATTCTTTCTCCTCATTTTTGCTGTGAACTTAAAACTTCTCTTAAAAAATAAAGTTTTTTCATAGTTAAAAGTCATCTACATCTCTCATTGATTGCTCAATGATAATAATGTTACATTTGCCTAAGTAAAAATGATATAATTATTACTCAAAAAAGGTATTATAGTATTTCCTTTTCAAACCAAAAGAAGATTGTTCGCTCTTCCTGCTTCTTTCACATACCTGAGGGGAAAATTAAAACCAACGACTCAGCTAGATTTCTTTTTAAACAAAAAGTCTGCTATCTGTGTCTAATTTTAATTAAAAGAGAAAGACTCATTGCTAGCTACCCCCATGACCATCACTGCTGCTGCCACCACATAAAAGGAAACATGGTGGTAACATGGAAGACACTCAGAGGGTCTCACAGGCTCTGCGGAGATGAGAATGGTAGCTGAGAATTTGGCTAGGGATCTTACCAGAGGAGTTCACTGCAACTTCAGGAGGTGCCTAAAGTGGTCCTGGAGCTGAGGAGTCCAAGGAGCATTGACTAAACGTGGGACAACATGGGTGGTACAGCTCTGGGGAAGTATGAGATCTTTTCCACCACCATCGCCAGTATGATGACGGAGGTCTGCCAGATCCTCAGTGAGCCTAGAGAGGATGGAGCACGCTAGCCCAGGAATGGATTCAGACCAGCAACACCTCCACAAGGCTAGGGTTGGGTTGAGACAGAGGGGCACACTTCACCCCCAACACCAAACACCCACACTCCATCACAGATTAAAGCAGGGAAAAGAGGGGGAAATCTGAAAGACTGAATCATACATAAGAATACTATTCACCTTAAGAGACTGTTCAATTACTTAACCAGACCAAGTTTATCAGACTCAATTAAAAGCTAGGGTTTTTTTTCCCATATCACCTAATGGGGTGGGTATGGGGGCTCATAAGAAAAAGCAAATTTGTTATAGAAAATCAGTTAAAGTTTCTTTGCACATCCATGTGCTAAAAGTAAATTTGTGACTCCACTGCACACATTTTTACATACTGATCAACATTTTTCTGCATGCTTGTGAAAGATTTGGAGCAAAATAGATGAGAAACAGTGTAGTGAATGAAGAAATGTTTTTAAAATGGATAAATAGCCAACTCCATTAAAATAAAAGTACAGCTACTCACCTTTTGATTCCACACCAACTCTGCCATTGTTAATAGGATGTAGGGGCTGCATTGATATGTCCTCCTACTCTACCCAGGAAGAAGCTTCCTTGTCTTGTGTCTAACCCACCAGGTTTCAGGTTTTTTAATGCCTAAAAGCTAGTGTACTTTTAATTTGTTTAATTTTAAAATACTGACAAATTATATTCAAGGTGTGCAACATGATGAGCTATGTGTATATATTGTGTAATGATAACCACAATCAAATGAATTAATGCATCCATCACCACCCATGTTGTACGTTAGATCCCCAGAACTTGTTCATCTTATAACTGAAAGTTTGTATCCTTTGACTAACATTTCTCCATTTCTCCGCCTACCCAGATCCTGCAAACCCTCATTCTCCTCTCTGCTTCTATGAGTTTGACTTTTTAAGATTTCACACATAAATGAGATCATATGAGTATTTGTCTTTTTGTGTCTGACTTCACTTAACACAATTTTTCCTGGTGCATCCATATTATTACAAGTGGCAGAATTTTCTCTTTTTTTTTTTTGGCTGAGTAATATTCCATTGTGTATGTACCACAATTTCTTTATCCATTCAGGCACTGAGGGACACTTGTCTAATGTGAATGATGCTGCAATGAATATGGAGTACAGATATCTTTGGGATAGTGATTTCATTTCCTTTGGCAATATACCCAGAGTGGGAATCCTAGATCATGTGGTAGTTCTATTTTTAATGTTTTTAGGAAATCAGAAGGAGGTATTTTGGTTTTCATAACTAACAACATCCATCTTGCTGTCTCCTCCAGCAGGCATAATACAAATAATGTCTGTTTTTTGGATTCTCTACTATTAATTTGAATGAGAGTAGATTACTTGTTTACTTTAGAAATCCACCAGTAATAGCTTTTGCTTATTTGTTTTTAAACTCCATGAATGAAGGAGAAGAGGGCAGTACCAACAAAATTCTTCTGATTTCATTTAGAGAAATCAACCTTATATGTATATATTAGTTTCCTAGGATTGCTATAACAAATTACCACTGTGTGGCCTAAAACAACAAAAATTTATTCTCTTGCAGTTATAGAAACCAAAGTCTGAAATCAGGGTGTCAGTGGGGTTGGTTACTTTGAAATTTCTGAATGAATTCATTCCATGCCTCTCTCCTAGGTTCTGATGGCTGCAGGAAATCCTTCACATTCTTTGGTTTATAGACACCACTCCAGTCTCTACCTCCATCTTTACATGACATTCTCTCCTGTGTGTCCCTGTGTGTTTTCTTCTTTTGTTTCATAAGAACATCTGTCATTGGATTTACAGCCCACTCTAATCCAGGATGAGTTCACTTTGAGATCCTTTCCTTAGTTACATCTGCAAAGACCTTTTTTCCAAATAAGGCCACATTCACAGGTACTGGGAATTATAGCTTGGACATATCTTTTAGGGAAACACAATTCAATCTACTACAATGTGTATTTAAACCTTTTAGAAAATAGGGAACTCAATTAAAATATTATTACCAGCACAAGCAATTATTAAGACAACCAACCAGAATTACATAATTTTAGATATTAAAGGTTACTTTCAGAGGCCACAGCAACAATCTCTGAAGTCACAGTGTCTTACAAGACTCTTAATTAAAATTAATATTTACAAGGAGAATTTTATGATACAAACTAGTATCTATTTACTGACCCTCTTGGAGAAGGCTAAACATTTCTCCTTATCTTGTTAATATTTCTTTCACCATAATTATGAAGGCCTGTGGTTTTTCAAGCCTAAGTCTTAGAAAACCAGCCATTAATTGGTGGCAACAGGGGAAAAAACCAGCTCTGAGAGCTCAAAACTGACCACATGGGAAAGGAGAAAGGAGTAAAATAGGATACTTAATAAATGCAGTACAGGACATGAAATGCTTTCCATCTATGCTTCCCAACCATAGATTCTAAGTTTCTATAAAGATTTGCATTTTGAATTATTGAAAATTTTTTCCAGAGGTGGCATTAACAGGTATGGTATGGATGTGTGGACATGACTCAAGGGAGCTATGTGAGTGGTACTGGCCAGATAAAGTAGAGTAGCTCTGCCCTTGCCTCTGTTATTGGACCAATGGGTTCACCTTCTACTCGCAGAGCCCTGTACTCCCATACTTCTGCGGCATTTCTCATGTTTAGTGACCAAAGTAAGCCAGGTATCCTGTCTATGTGGTATGGCTATAACAATGGTCATGGTATTGGAAGAGGAATTTGCAATAAAATGTACAAGTCCCTCCCTCACTAGAGTTCAGGTGTGTCAGGAACACTGCCTTGTGGGTCAGATTTGGCATTTCAATCCTCAAAGGATCACTGGGGTAAGGTATATACCCAAAAAGAAGTAGAAGTGGAATTGTAAATAGGGTAGTCTGAGAGTTGAGCATAAAGTTAGGGAGACCCACAATTGCTTTCTGGCCCAAAGAGCAACAGTGAAATAATAAGGAGCAAACGTAACCAAGAAACAGGAGACAGATGGAAATTAGACCAGAATGAAAATAATTCAGAACAAGTAAAAGAGGTCTTGAATAATTTGTATAATTTCCACAAAACAACACTAAAGATTGGATTATTGATGGGTGAGGTAGACGTGTTGGATTATCTTGAAATTTAAAACTCCCTTCAACTTCATGCCTCCCCAGTTATACTTCTGTGTATCTACCCAGAAGAACTGAAGGCAGGGACTTAAAGAATATTTGTATATTCATGGTCATAGTGTGACTGGCTTAAGTCCCACTGCTCAGCACTCAGAGGCCAAATACAGGAGAAGCAAGGTGTGGTGAAAGGAAAGCAACTTTATTTAAATGCTAGCAGTTGGGGAATGGCCAAAGGCCATTTCGGTTACGAATTTGGTGCCCCAGGTGAGGAATTGTGTATTTTGATCAACTCAGCCTGTACACCTGGTTTCCAATGAGTGGAGCAATTGGCTGTGGCAGTGCACCAGGGCTTACCCACCCATGCTACCAGGCAGGACAGAGTCCACTTGCAAACTCCAGCTTCTCATGGCTAGCTGACCCCACAACTGGGACCTTAGGGAATTCCCAGCAGTTGCCAAGATTTTCCCTTCTCTCCCCTTCATGTCTCCTCAACATTGGACCGGGTATAAGTCATCTGTGGTGCCATGTGGGCCTCTGTGACATCTGGACGGAATGCAGGTCACTCTGTGGTGCCACCTGGGTTTCAGACAAGATCTCAGGACTTTTCTTGAATCTTCCCTCTTTAGGATCAATTTGGAGTGCTCCGTCTTCATCAGATCTGTTTGTGTTTGTCTCTCTGTTTGCTGTTACTCCTCCCTCCGAGGGTACTTTAGCACAGTCTCTGTCCCACCCAATAAGACCAGTCTCATCTGCTTGTCAGAACGCAGCAAGATAGGCTGCTCCTGTCCTCACTCGGGGAGAAACAGTTTTCAACCTCCTGGCCCCTGATTTTGTCATCCTTTTTGGGAATCCAGAGTATTTCCTGTAACTGTGTCAAGCTTTGGGGGATGTAGTGTGGAAGCATGTGAACTCTTTCCTAGACTATCTGGGACTCCAGTTGGTTATATATTATTGCCACTTTTTGTGCACATTTTTAACTAATGGGCAAATTATGCTAAGGAAAATTTGGAGTTCAAATGGTTAGCCTGCAACTATAAAGTTAAGAAGTCTTCTAAAGCTATCAATTTATTTTCTTTTCTGCCTACTTTCAACCTGTTATTAAGCTACTGGTGTTGAGACAAAACTTACTGTTTCAAGGTTACTTGGAGATTTTGTTTTTCTCATACAGGTCAGCCAGTTCTGGCTAAAATGGAAACATTAGAAACTCATTTGAAACTGACAGAAAAAAAGAGGTAAAAGATGTTTTTAAAATCAAAACTGCCATGAAAACTACTTTACCCAAATTCTGGTCCACAGCTTTCCTTCGATTATCTGTCAGGGCAAACAAGGTTTAACCATACGAACAGGTTCCAATTTCATCAGAAAAATAATTTGGATTCAGCTATCTTTTACAAGGTGGTGAGTTTGTATTGCTATCTTATGGCTAGAGTTCTGAGGTAAAAGCTACTGGATCTTTGTGCATATACATATACACGTTTTTATATGCTTATGTGTATATATATGTATTGTTATATGTTGTGTCTAGCATGCTACAAAATTGGCTTATAAGTAAATGGGTACTCATAAATTAAGTCCAAATGCTTTTCAAATTTACATGAATCTTTGGTAAATAAAACTGGCTTTAAAATTATTGATAAAATTAGGCCAGGCATGGTGGCTTACATCCATAATCCCAACACTTTGGGAGGTCAAGGTAAGAAGATTGCTTGAACCCAGGAGTTTAGACAATCCTGGGCAATGTAGTAAGACCCAGTCTCTACAAAAAATAGAAAAATTAGCCAGGTGTGGTGGCAAATGCCTATAGTTCCAGCTATTCAGGAGGCTGAACTGGAAGGATTACCTGACCTTGGGGAGGTCAACGCTGCAGGGAGCTGTGATTGCGCCACTGCACTCCATACTGAGCAACAGTGAGACTCTGTCTCAAAAAAATTATTGGTAAAAATAGAAATGTCATCAGAATTGTCAGCATACATTTTTGTCCGAGTATATTGAACAAATGGTTTTATATTTGTCTCTGTCTCTCTATATTAAGGTGTCAGGGTTTGTCACAAAGGTTGTGAGACTGTAAACCCAGCCAAAAACAGGATAATCTTTGTTTGTGCGATTTTTTTTGTCAAATAAGACTAATTTAATGTTGTTGGTTCAATGAAAATAGCTGAATCTTCTGAGTTAACAGCAAAAGGCATTCAACTTTAAGGTTCTTACTTAACTGTTCACCTGCTATTCTGACTTTAAAAATGATTAACTGGGAAATGACTTTAAATAATAATTAGTTTTGTATAATGTCTCGGTTTTCAGAAGTAATCTAGAGAAACTGTTACAATGAAAATGAGTACATGTAAGTAAGATAAATGCTTATAAGTGGATTTTATGTATAATTTAAAATTTTTTAATTATTTCGAATTAGGTAATAAATTCTCATTAAGTGTCTGGATAATTTCCAAGAATGAAAAGGAACGAACAGCTGGGCATGATGGCTCACACTTGTAATCCCAGCACTTTTGGAGGCCAAGGCAGGCAGATCACCTGAGGTCGGAACCTTTAAGAAAAGGTTATGATGTAGAAAAACATATTTTTAAAATTGTGGAATGGTTTCATCTATAAAATGCTAACATCCATGAGACAGTTCAGGGTTTTCTGCACTAAAATTTAAGGTTTCAAAGGATAAGTATTCTAACTGATATATACTTCTGTAAGTTGTGTTCTTATTGAAAATAAATTGTGTCATTTGGAGGTTATTTGAAAGTTATTTATTGAAGAAGGTTAAAAAATCAGAAAGTAGGGGAGCGAGATGTGAAAAAAAAAGTTATGGCATATTTTTGGTAAGGAATGCTACAAAGAAAAAAGAATAATTTTGTATGAAAAAGGATCTTGTATGGTAAATTTTTGTCCTAAAGCAAAATGACTGATTATTTAAGAAAGAGGACAAATTAGGAACCCCAAGCATGTCGTAGTTATGTGTAAGTTATGACAAGGTTAGTGAAGGAGAATTTATCAAAGGAATTTTGTGTGTGATTAAGTTAGCTATAATTTAAAAGGAAGTGTTTACAATAGTCTTTCTAAAGAATGATCCCCAGCTGGGCATGGTGGCTCATGCCTGTAATCCCAGCACTATGGGAGGCCAAGGCGGGTGGATCACGAGGTCAGGAGATTGAGACCATCCTGGCTAACATGGTGAAATCCCATCTCTACTAAAAATACAAAAAAATTAGCCGGGTGTGGTGGCAGGTGCCTGTAGTCCCAGCTACTCGGGAGGCTGAGGCAGGAGAATGGCATGAACCTGGGAGGCGGAGCTTGCAGTGAGCTGAGATGCACCTGCACTCCAGCCTGGGTGACAGAGCGAGACTCCTAAAAAAAAAAAAAAAAAAAAAAAAAGAATGATCCCCAGAGATTGGCAAGACAGTCAAATAGGAATAGCTACAGTCTGCAGCTCCCAGCAGGACCAACACAGAAGGCAGGTGATTTCTGCATTTCCAACTGAGGTATCCTGTTCATCTCACTGGGACTGGTTAGGCAGTGGGGACAGCCCACAGAGGGTGAGCAAAGGTAGGGTGGGGCATCACCCCACCCAGGAAGTGCAAGCCAGGGACCTCCCTACCCCAGCCATGGGAAGCCGTGAGGGACTGTGCTATCCAGCTCAGATACTATGCATTTCCCATGATTTTTGCAATCCAATCCGCAGACCAGGAGATTCCCTCCTGTGCCTACACCAACAGGGCCCTGGGTTTCAAGCACAAAACTGGGTGGCTATTTGGGCAGACACCGAGCTAGCTGCAGGAGTTTTGTTTTGTTTTGTTTTGTTTTTTCTTACCCCAGTGGTGCCTGGAACCCAGCAATACAGAACCATTCACTCACCTGGAAAGGAGGCTGAAGCCAGGGAGCCAAGTGGTCTCTCTCAGCGGGTCCCACTCCCACAGAGCCCAGCAAGCTAAGAACCACTGGCTTGAAATTCTCACTGCCAGGCCAGCAGTTTGATGTCAACCTGGGATGATCAAGCTTGGTGTGGGGAGGGGCGTCCACCATTACTGAGGCTTGAGTAGGCGGTTTTCCCCTGACAGTGCTAAGGAGGCCAGGAAGCTGAGATTGGGCGGAACACACCACAGCATGGCAAAGCAGCTGTAGCCAGATTGCCTCTCTAGATTGCTCCTCACTGGGCAGGGAATCTCTGAAAGAAGGGCAGCAGCCCCATCAGGGGCTTATAGATAAAACTCCCATCTCCCTGGGACAGAGCACCTGGGGGAAGGGGAGGCTGTGGGCACAGCTTCAGCAGACTTACACATACCTGCCTGCCAGCTCTGAAGAGTGCAGCAGATCCTGACAAGGAGCATTCTCCCAGCATGGCACCTGAGCTCTGCTAAGGGACAGACTGCCTCCTCAAGTGGGTCCCTGATCCCTGTGCCTCCTGACTGGGAGAGATTTCCCAACAGGGGTTGACAGACACCTCATACAGGAGAGCTCCAGCTGGCATCAGGCCGGTGCCCCTCTGGGATGAAGCTGCCAGAAGAAGGAGAGGCAGCAACCTTTGCTGTTCTGCAGCCTCTGCTGGTGATACCCAGGCAAACAGGGTCTGGAGTGGACCTCCAGCAAACTGCAGCAGACCTGCAGAAAAGGGGCCTATTAGTAGAAAAACTAACAAACAGAAAGCAACAACATCAACATCAACAAAAGAACCTCCACACAAATACCCCATCCAAAGGTCATCAACCTCAAAGATCAAAGGTAGATAAATCCACAGAGATGAGGAAAAACCAGCGCAAAAATGCTAAAAATTCCAAAAACCAGAATGCCTCTTCTCTTCCAAATGATTGCAACTCCTCTCCAGCAAGGGCGCAAAACTGGATGAAGAATGAGTTTGATGAATTGACAGAAGTAGGCTTCAGAAGGTGAGTAATAATTAACTCCTCTGAGCTAAAGGAGCATGTTCTAATCCAATGCAAGGAAACTCAGAACCTTGATAAAAGGTTACAGAAACTGCTAACTAGAATGACCAGTTTAGAGAAGAACATAAATGACCTGACGGAGCTGAAAAATATAGCACAAGAACTTCGTGAAGCATACACAAGTATCAATAGCCGAATCAATCAAGCAGAAGAAAGGATATCAGAGATTTAAGATCAACTACTGAAATAAGGCTTGAAGACAAGATTGGAAAAAAAAAAAAAAAGAATGAAAAGGAACGAACAGCTGGGCATGGTGGCTCACACCTGTAATCCCAGCCCTTTTGGAGGCCAAGGCAAGCGGATCACCTGAGGTCAGGAATTTGAGACCAGCCTGACCAAGATGGAGAAACCCCGTCTCTACTGAAAATACAAAAATTAGCTGGGTGTGGTGGCACATGCCTGTAATCCCAGCTACTCAGGAGGCTGAGGCAGGAGAATCACTTAAACCCAGGAGGTGGAGGTTGCAGTGAGCCAAGATCATGCCATTGCACTCCAGCTTGGGCAACAAGAGTGAAACTCCATCCAAAAAAAAAAGAAAGAAAGAAAAGAAACAAAAAAAGCCTCGAAGAAATATGGGACTAGGTGAAAAGACCAAAGCTACGATTGATTGGGGTACCTGAAAGTGAAGGGGAGAATAAAGCCAAGCTGCAAAACACACTTCAGGATATTATCCAGGAGAACCTCTACAACCTAGCAAGACAGGTCAACATGCTGATTCAGGAAATACAGAGAACATCACTGAGATACTCCTTGAGAAGAGCAACCCAAAGACACATAATCATCAGATTTTCCAAGGTTGAAATGAAGGAAAAAATGTTAAGAGCAACCAGAAAGAAAGGTCAGGTTACCTACAAAGGGAAGCCAATCAGACTAATAGCAGATCTCTCTGCAGAAACCCGACAAGCCAGAAGAGAGTGAAGGCCAGTATTCAACATTCTTAAAGGAAATAATTTTCAACCCAGAATTTCATATGCAGCCAAACTAAGCTTCATAAGTGAACGAGAAATAAAATCCTTTACAGACAAGCAAATGCTGAGAGATTTTGTCACCATCAGGCCTGCCTTATAAGAGCTCCTGAAGGAAGCACTAAATATGGAAAGGAAAAACTGGTACCAGCCACTGCAAAAACACACCAAAACATAAAGACCAACAACACTGTGAAGAAACTACATCAACTTATGTGCAAAATAACCAGCTAGCATCATCATTACAGGATCAAATTCACACATAAAAACATTAACCTTTAATGTAAATGGGCTAAATGTCCCAATTAAAAGATACAGACTGGCAAAATGGATAGAGTCAAGACCTATCTGTGCTGTATTCAGAAGACCCATCCCACTTGCAAAGACACACATAGGCTCAAAATAAAGGGACAGAGGAATATTTACCAAGCAAATGGAAAGCAAAAAAAAAAAGCAGGGGTTGCAATCCTAGTCTCTGATAAAACAGACTTTAAACCAACAAAGATCAAAAAGACAGAGAAGGGCATTACATAATGGTAAAGGGATCAACGCAACAAGAGCTAACTATCCTAAATATACATGCACCCAATACAAGAACACCCAGATTCATAAAAACAAGTTCCTAAAGACCTACAAAAATACTTAGACTCCCACACGATAATAGTTGGAGATTTTAACATCCCACTGTCAGTATTAGATAGATCAACGACACAGAAAATTAACAAAGATATTCAGGACTTGAACTCAGCTCTAGACCAAGTGGACCTAATAAACATCTACAGAACTCTCCACCTATCCCAAAGCAACAGAATATACATTCTTCTCAGCACCACATCGCACTTATTCTAAAATCGACCACATAATTGGGAGTAAAACACTCCTCAGCAAATGCAAAAGAATGGAAATCATAACAAACAGACTCTGAGACCACAGTGCAATCAAACTAGAATTCAGGATTAAGAAACTCACTCAAAACTGTACAACTACATGGAAACTGAACAACCTGCTCCCAAATGACTACTGGGTAAATAATGAAATTAAGGCAGAAATAAGTTCTTTGAAACCAAGGAGAATAAAGAGACAACAAAGCAGAATCTCTGGGACATAGCTAAAGCAGTGTTAAGAGGGAAATTTATAGCGCTAAATGCCCATATCAGAAAGCAGAAAAGATCTAAAATTGACACCCTAACATCACAATTAAAAGAACTAGAGAAGCAAAAGCAAACAAATTCAAAAACTAGAAAAAGACAAGAAATAACTAAGATCAGAGCAAAAAAGGAGATACACACACACACACATACACACACACACCCCTTCAAAAAATCAATGAATCCAAGAGCAAGTTTTTCAAAAACATTAACAAAATAGACAGATGGCTGGCAAGACTAATAAAGAAGAAAAGAGATAAGAATCAAATAGATGCAATAAAAAATGATAAAGGGGCTATCACCACTGATCCCACAAAAATACAAACTACCAGGCTGTGCATGGTGGCTTACGCCTGTAATCCCAGCACTTTGGGAGGACGAGGCGGGTGGATCACGAGGTCAGGAGTTCAAGACCAGCCTGGCCAAGATGGTGAAACCCCATCTCTACTAAAATACAAAAATTAGCCGGGCGTGGTGGTGCACGCCTGTAGTCCCAGCTACTTGGGAGGCTAAGGCAGGAGAATCGCTTGAACCCGGGAGGCAGAGGTTGCAGTGAGCTGAGATCATGCCATTGCACTCCAGCCTGGGTGACAAGAGCAAAACTCCATCTTAAAAAAAAAAAATACAAGCTACCATCAGAGAATACTATAAACACCTCTACACACATAAACTAGAAAATCTAGAAGAAATAGATAAGTTCCTGGACACATACAACCTCCCAAAACTAAACCAGGAAGAAGTCAAATCCCTAAATAGATCAATAACAAGTTCTGAAATTGAGGCAGTAATTAATAGCCTACCAACCAAAAAAGTCGAGGACCAAATGGATTCACAGCCGAATGATACCAGAGGTACAAAGAGGAGCTGGTACCGTTTCTTCTGAAACTATTCCAAACAATAGAAAAAGAAGGACTCATCCCTAACTCATTTTATGAGGCCAGCATCATCCTGATATCAAAACTTGGCAGAGACACAACACAAAAAAAGAAAATTTCAGGCCAATATTCCTGATGAACATTGATGTAATAATCCTCAATAAAATACTGGCAAACTGAATCCAGCAGCACATCAAAAAGCTTATCCACCACGACCAAGTCAGCTTCATACCTGGGATGCAAGGCTGGTTCAACATACACAAATCAATAAACATAATCCATCACATAAACAGAACCATGTAAAAACCACATGATTAACTCAATAGATGCAGAAAAGGCCTTCAGTGAAATTCATCATCTCTTCATGCTAAAAATTCTCAATAAACTAGGTATTGATGGAATGTATCTCAAAATAATAAGAGCTGTTTATGACAAACCCATACCCAATATCACACTGAATGGGCAAATGCTGGAAGCATTCCCCTTGAAAACCAGCACAAGACAATGATGCCCTCTCTCACTGCTCCTATTCAACATAGTATTGGAAGTTCTGGCCAGGGCAATCAGGCAAAAGAAAGAATAAAGGGTATTCAAATAGGAAGAGAGGAAGTCAAATTGTCTCTGTCTGCAAAAGGCATGATTGTATATCTAGAAAACCCTCTCATCTAAGCTCAAAAACTCCTTAAGCTTATAAGCAACTTCAGCAAAGTCTCAGGATACAAAATTAATGTGCAAAAATCACAAGTATTCCTATACACCAATAATAGACAAGCAGAGACCCAAATCACGAGTGAACTCCCATTCACAATTGCTACAAAGAGAATAAAATACCTAGAAATACAACTTGCAAGGGATGTGAAGGACCTCTTCAAGGAGAACTACAAACCACTGCTCAAGGAAATAAGGGAGGACACAAATGGAAAAAAAAATTCCATTTGGAATTTTTTCCACTGTTCATGGATAGGAAGAATCAGTATCATGAAAATGGCCATACTCTCCAAAGTAATTTATAGATTCAATGCTATTCCCATCAAGCTACTATTGACTTTCTTCATAGAACTAGAAAAACCTAGTTTAGATTTCATATGGAACCAAAAACGAGCCCATATAGCCAAGACAATCCTAAGCAAAAGAACAAAGCTGGAGGCAGCACACTACCTGACTTCAAACTATACTACAAGGCTACAGTAACCAAAACAGCATGGTACCGATACCAACACAGATATATAGACCAATGGAACAGAACAGAGGCCTCAGAAATAACACCACACATCTACAACCATCTGATCTTTGGCAAACCTGACAAAAACAAGCAACGGGGAAAGGATTCCCTATTTAATAAACGGTGTTGGGAAAACTGGCTAACCATATGCAGAAAACAGAAACTGGGCCCCTTCCTCATGCCTTAAATAAAAATTAACTCAAGATGGGTTAAAGGCTGAAACATAAAACCCAAAACCATAAAAACCCTAGAAGAAAACCTAGGCAATATCATTCAGGACATAGGCATGGGCAATGACTTCATGACTAAAACACCAAAAGCAATTTCAACCAAAGCCAAAATTGACAAATGGGATCTAATTAAATTAAAGAGCTTCTGCTCAGTAAAAGACACTATCAGAGTGAACAGACAACCTACAGAATCGGAGAAAATTTTTGCAATATATCCAGCTAATAAAGGGCTAATCTCCAGAATCTAAAAGGAACTTAAACAAATTTACAAGAAAAGAAAACAAACCCATCAAAAAGTGGGCAAAGGATATGAACAGACACTTCTCAAAAGAAGACATTTATACCTGGCACAGTGGCTCACGCCTGTAATCCCAGCACTTTGGGAGGCTGAGGTGGGCAGATCATGAGGTCAAGAGATCGAGACCATCCTGACTAACACCGTGAAACCCAGTCTCTACTAAAAATACAAAAAAAAATTAGCTGGGCATGGTGGTGGGCGCCTGTAGTCCCAGCTACTCTGGAGGCTGAGGGAGGAGAATGGTGTGAACCCAGGAGGCAGAGCTTGCAGTGAGCCGAGATCAGACCACTGCTCTCCAACCTGGGGGACAGTGCGAGACTCCATCTCAAAAAAAAAAAAAAAAGAAAAAAGAAAAGAAAAGAAGACATTTATGGGGCCAATAAACATATTAAAAAAAAAAAAAAACCTCATCACCACTGGTCATTAGAAAAATGCAAATCAAAACCACAATGAGATACCATCTCATGCCAGTTAGAATGGCAATCATTAAAAAGTCAGGAAACAACAGATGCTGGCGAGGATGTGAAGAAATAGGAACACTTTTACACTGTTGGTGGGAGTGTAAATTAGTTCAGCCATTGTAGAAGACAGTGTGGCGATTCCTCAAGGATCTAGAACCAGAAATTCCATTTGACCCAGCAATCCCATTACTGGGTATATACTCAAAGGATTATAAAACATTCTACTATAAAGACACATGCACACGTATGTTTATTGCAGCACTATTTACAATAGCAAATATTTGGAACCAACCCAAATGCCCATCAATGACAGACTGGATAAAGAAAATGTGGCACATATACACTATGGAATACTATGGAGCCATAAAAAAGAATGACTTCACCTGGGCAAAGTGGCTCACGTCTATGATCCCCAGGACTTTGGGAGGCTGAGGCAGGCAGATCATCTGAGGTTGGGAGTTTGAGACCAGTCCGACCAACATGGATAAATCCTGTCTCTATTAAAAATACAAAATTAGCCAGGTATGGTGGCGTATGCCTGTAATCCTAACTATTTGGGAGGCTGAGGCAGGAGAATCACTTGAACCTAGGAGGCAGAGGTTGCAGTGAGCTGAGATTGCACCATTGCACTCCAGCCTGGGCAACAAGAGTGAAATTCTTGTCTCCAAAAAAAAGAATGAGTTCATGTCCTTTGCAGGGACATGGATGAAGCTTGAAACCATCATCCTCAGCAAACTAACACAGGAACAGAAAACCAAACACCAAATGTTCTCATTCATAAGTGGGAGTTGAACAATAAGAATGCATGGACACAGGGAGTGGAGCATCTCACACTGGGGCCTGTCAGCAGGTGGGGGGCAGGGGGAGGGACAGCATTAGGACAAATACCTAATGCATGTGGGGCTTAAAACCTAGATGATGGGTTCATAGGTGCAGGAAACCACCATGGCACATGTATACCTATGTAACAAACCTACATGTTCTGCACATGTATCCCAGAACTTAAAGTAAAATAAAAATAAAAATAATGAATGATTCCCTAGGTTTAAATAAGGTTTTCCTAAGGTATTGGTTTACTCTTAATGAAATTAAAGGAAATTTTGCTTTTTAATTCTATCACCTATTTCTTTTCAAAACTTCTCAAATTCATATCTTAGACGTTCAACTTTTGTTGTGCCTGGCTGTTTTCAGCTTTTTCCTCCCTTTGAAAAGGACTCTCTCCTTCAACTTTTTCCATCAGCTCCTCTAATTTTTTTCCTCTGATTCTAACTGTTGGGGCCTGATGCTGAAATGTTTTATCTTAGAATTCTATAAAAGCATTGTTTTCCTCCAATATAACTTGATTCTGTACTCTTGGCTTTTCTTGATAAGTGTGATTTTCATTGTAATCAGAAAACTTCTCACACAATTGTTCAGAGTGATGTATTCCCTTGCTGTACTCATAATCGTGAATACGCTCTTCTTGTGTCTGATTAAATTCAAGCACTTTTTTCAAGTCTGACTTTCAGGTTATCTACATGGTCTTCCCATAAGGAGAAGCAGTCATACAGCAGAAGGGGTTTTTTGACTGTGTAGTAACTTGCTTAAGAAACAAGATTTATGTTTTATCAAGATAATTCCCATGCTCTCTTTAACGGGTTTTTAATTGCCTAGAAAAACTGAGATTTAAAAGGGTTCGGGTTTTTACGTCCGGGTACCCTTCTGAATTGCCTTTAAAGTCTTTAATTATCAGTTTGGTTAAATGAGTAACCATTTAACCAAATTTATTTATAAAAATAAATACATTATTTTTACAATGAATATTATCTTGTTTTGATCAAATGTTTTGAGACTTTTGAAATATTTGACAGACGTCCTCAAAATCAAAATCATAAATTAAGTCTCTGACTTATTGCTGGGGTTTATCAAAGCTATAAAAATTAATCACTGCAAGGTTGTAAAATCTTTTTACAGCTTCCAGTCAGGTCATAGACTCCAGTATCACACCTCCAGCTCCTTGAAAAGGTCCTTATCAGGTGATATTAACTAATCTTTGTGCTTTCAAGTTACAGGGCTTTACACATATCTCATCCAAAGAAGGCACCAACTCCTGCCAGTATCTGACACTAAACTGCAGTTAACCAAAGCCTCATCTTTAGACTCAGGCACAGGCGACAAAGTAAACTGCTTTCATGAGACACAGGGACAGTCTTGTGTTCAAAAATATTGAGATTCACTTAACAATTTTGCCTCTATCTGAACTAATGTAATGTATTCTGTGCCTTGATAGTAAATAATTTAAGTATTTAGCTCCCTGTGAACTTCCTTTCCTGTTATTCTCAAAACTAGGCAGGGTTTATGACTTTGTGTTTGAAATGTTGTTAATTCTTTCTGTTTTGTTTTATCTACAATAGTTAAAACTCTTCAATCCCCTCAGGCCTAGAGACTATAACATAATGTTGTAAGGGCCAGTATTGAGGGCTAAAATCAGTTGAGATCCTACAAATCAAGGATGACACACAGATGCCAAAACAGCTAAACAAAATGCTTGCATTTCATATAGCTAATTGCAGCAAGCCAAGATTACAGCAGCTCAATGCATAGAATTTATAGATAAGTCAAGTTTGTAACCTTGCCTTTTGGCTTTTGGTTTTTGGCTCTTAACATTGCTTAAGAGGAGTTTTAAGATTAATGAGTGCCTGCCCACCTCCTTCCCCATCTGGCCTAGAACGTTTAATTGGCTGTAACTCTTTTGACTCTAAGTCGGTTGGCCGCAGGAGTGACATGATGGACTCAGGGCAGGTAGCACACCACCCTGGCATTGATACGGGACAAAATTAAAGTTTGGACACTGATACTGTCTCTGGGATACCTTGACAAAAAAAAAAAAAAAAGGTGGAATGCTGTTTTGAAGGCATGAGCGTAGCCATTCCCCATCTGCGAGTGTTTGATTAGTAAAACTGCTTTCCTTTCACCACCCGTCACTTCTCATGTTTTTGGCCTCTAGGCAACAAGCAGCCAGACATGAGCCAGTTGTAATAGCAGCATTATTTACAATAGCAAAAGGCAGAAGCAACCCAACTGTCCAGCGGAAGAATGGATAAACAAAACGTGGCATATACATATTATTCAGCCTTAAAAAGGAAGGAAATTCTAACATATGCTACTGTATGGATGAAACTTGTGGACATTACGCTAAGTGAAACAAGGCAGTTATATAAATATAAATGCTGTATGATTTCACTCATGTCAGGTACCCAGAATAGTCAGATTTGTAGAGACAGAAAGTAGAATGGTGGTTGCCAGGGGCTGGGGATAAGGAAGAATGAGGAGTTATTGTTTAATGAGTGCAGAACTTCAGTACTGCAAGACGAAGGAGTTCTAGAAATGGACGCTGATGGTGGCTGTATAACCATATGAATATACTACTGAACTGTACACTTACAAATGGCTGAGATATTAAATTTTATGTGCATTTTGCCACAATTTTTTAAAAAACTAAATGCAAGTAGGCCAGGCGCAGTGGTTCACACCTGTAATCCCAACACTTTGGGAGGCTGAGGCAGGCAGATTGCTTGAGGTCAGGAGTTCAAAACCAGCCTGGTCAACATGTGAAACCCCGTTTCTACTAAAAATAGAAAAATTAGCCGGCGTGGTGGCGCATGCCTGTAATCCCAGCTACTCGGGAGGCTGAGGCAGGAGAATCGCTTGAACCCGGGAGCCATAGGTTGCAGTGAGCCAAGATCGCGCCACTGCACTGCAGCCTGGGCGACAAGAGCAAGATTCCGTCTCAAAAACGAAAAAAAATAAATAAAAATTAAATGAAAATAAAAAGAAAATAACTGTGACTGAATAACAATCCACATCAATGAAAACCAGTGGGGAAAAGAGACCTTCCTTCTGCCCAGCTCATCATGGCCTGACCACCAGGCTGTGGCAACTGGAAACCAAGAGCGTGGCAAGGGCAGATCTGGGGCTCTGCGTAAGGCAGGACTGCAAGTAAGCCACAGGTAAAAGCGGGTGAACCCGCAAAATAGGCTGCCACTGCGCAGGCGCCCCTTGCGCCTGCCAAGACACTTTTTAAACGTGCCCGGAAGTGACGCCAGTAATGCTGAGACAGACTCCCAGAAGATCTGAGCGAGTCGCGTAGTTTAGCCCGGCAGGGGCTGGGGTTGTGCTGCTGCTATGAGCTGCACCATCGAGAAGATCTTGACAGACGCCAAGACACTCCTGGAGAGGCTGCGGGAGCACGATGCGGCTGCCGAGTCGCTGGTGGATCAGTCGGCAGCGCTGCACCGGCGGGTAGCCGCTATGCGGGAGGCGGGGACAGCGCTTCCGGACCAGGTCAGGCAGAGGGTAGGAGTCCAGTGCTCTCGGATTCTGGGCACTGAAGGGTGGAGAGCGAGGTAAAGTGGGAACTCGGCCTGAAATTTATTCCCGGTCTCAGAGGGCGGCGGTGAGACCTTTTTCCTGGGTCGGAGCTGAGAATCCTGCCCTAGAGCCCTGACTTCTGCCTCTTGAGTTGCATCTGCCGCTGTTCTCTTTAAGGCATGCTTAGACTGTCTCTATTTGTCCAGTATCAAGAGGATGCATCCGATATGAAGGACATGTCCAAATACAAACCTCACATTCTGCTGTCTCAAGAGAACACACAGATTAGAGACTTGCAACAGGAAAACAGAGGTTAGTCAGGCCTTTTCATATCTGGTAATAGTTTAAAGTTATTGCAAAATTGCCCTAAACATTCACAAGGGTGTACATATATTTCCAGGTCAGTACTTTTAGTAGGAGAGTCTTCCTGTGCTGGCTCAGTAACAGTAAAGTTTGTTAGATCACCTATTTCAAGGTCATATGACTGATTTTGTAGCAGCTTACCAAAGAGGGGCTATGTAGAGTTAGAATTATTGCATGGTTTATTTTTAAGCATCCCCAGATGTGTAACAAAAGAGTTCATATCCTCATGGACTTAAAATTTAATGTTTAAGTATTAATATAAACACTGAAGGTAAGACTTAAGGTTTTGTTTATGTTCTTGTTTGTGCAAGGTGAAGCAGCAGAATTTTATTCTAAGGGTATATATTCTTAGGCTTGATTAGTACATTATTAATGACTGTAGTATTAATAGTTGTTTACCAGAGGGGTTTCACATATATCATTCTACTGTATTCTCATATCTTCATTTTTATCTATCACAATGCTGTTAAGAAATAGGCTCAGAGAAGATAAATGATTTACTTATGAGTATTAACCAAGCAAGTTACAGAACTGAACTCAAATCCATGTCTTCTGATGACATATCCATTGTTGTTACTGCAAGACTTTGCTTCTCTGCCTAGAAAGCTACCTTTAACATAGACTTTAACTGCTCAGTTTTGTGGACTGAAACATTGATTTACAACCTTGGATTCATATTATCTCTATAGTATTACAAAATTCCAACTGTTAAGATTTTGGATTTGGGAACTGTCTCTCAGACATCACTGCCAAGTTATTTTATTTTTTGACAGAGCTGTGGATTTCCTTGGAGGAACACCAGGATGCTTTGGAACTCATCATGAGCAAGTACCGGAAACAGATGTTACAGTTAATGGTTGCTAAAAAAGCTGTGGATGCTGAACCAGTCCTGAAAGCTCACCAGTCTCACTCTGCAGTAAGAAACTTTGAATAAATTTGAAATGAACCAAATTGAAATCTTGAGATTGTTTTAAGATTGTGTGCTTGTTTTTTTGCTTTTTGAGATAGGGTCGGGCTCTGTCGACCAGGCTGGGGTGTAATGGCACGATCTCAGCTCACTGCAACCTCTGCCTTCTGGGCTGAAGCCATCCTCTCACCTCTGCCTCCTGAGCAGCTGGGACTACAGGTGCACACCACCATGCCCTATTAATTTTTGTGGGGTTTTTATTATTATTATTATTATTTTTTTTTTTTTGTAGAGATGAGGTTTCGCCATGTTGCCCAGGCTGGTCTGAAACTCCTGGGCTCAAGCGATCAACCCACGTTAGCCGTCCAAAGTGCTGGGATTATAGGCATGAGCCACTGTGCCCGGCTCTGTGTGCTTGTCTTTGAAGAAAAGTAAGCTTGCTTTCCTTTCATGTTTATCACATTTGTTGTTTATTTTGCCATGGCTTTGTAAAGATATGAATAGAAAGAAGGATAGTGGTTGCTCAGGTCCTTTTATTTGAGTGGGACTAACGTTCCCCCTCCCTCACCAAGATCTCTTTCGAAAATGTTCATTAATTCTTAGCCCTCACACCAAACGTAATGTCAGTTAGTGTTGAAGGTGCCCAGTAAATACTTGGTTGGTTATTATATATTTCACTTAAGCTCCTTGGTTGTGAGGCACATGAATTCACATTTTATTCCTAACATAGTACCTGACATATAGCAAGCAGTCAATAAACCTTTTATAAACTGAACCACATAGCATCATACTATGTTGTTAGGGGACAGAAGTGTGGTTTTTAAAAAAAAACAAACATGGCATAGTTTCTATGCTTTGATTGCTTATTATCTAATTTGGGAGACTCAGTAATTGTTCTTATGTTTGTAGGTGCTTCATGGTTGTCATTGTACATTCGTGTGTACTGTATCATTTAATTCTAGATGTATAGGTTGGAGCCTACTACTTCTGTGAGATGTAGTGAAATATAAGCTTCATCTTAAATTCCATTGAATGCATTTTACTGACTTAAAAGTTTTAGGAAACAGATATTTTAAATATTTGAATGGCTTTCAACTGGAAGAGAAAAATAGATTTTATTTGTTCTCATATGGAGGAAAAAACCTGAACCTTGAAAGAGACAGTTTACTCAGATAGATAAACTTTCTAAGTGATATGTCCAAAGATAGAATAAGGCACCTTGGAATGTAGTAAGCTTCCTGCCAGTGAAAGTAGTCAAATTTAAGTTAAATAGCCACTTAGACATAGTATCCAACATCCAATGGGTAGTTAAACTACAACTGATTTTTTTTTTCCGTTTCAAATATTTTTATTGGAGTGTGGACCTATTGGGTGATTGATGCACTGGACATAGATAATTTTCAGAAATGAAAATAAGATTACTTGCATCGGATCAGATTTCACCCACAGAAATGACTAAGGCCTTATCAGAGTTGGCATTGGATGAAAACTTAATCCTTTATGGAAAGGGAATCATCTGGCCTTCTATTTCTGAAATAGACTAAAGATTACTCATTTATTCTCTGCAATTACAGCCATCAGATCCTTCGAAATCTTGGAAGGCATGAGTTGATAACATGACTGTAACACAAATCCATATCGAAGAGCCCAGTATTTAAAAATTCCCCATGTTCACATACTGAAGGGTTACTTATGAGCTGATGCATATCACTGATAACCATAGGATTATCAACTTGATGTCTGGGCAAAGAGTGAAAACAAAATGCATTCTACTCTTCATTTCTTGGTTTTAAATATAAGAAACATTATATATTTGTTTAACAACTGTATTCCTTAGTAATGGTATCAATAGAACATATACAACTGGAATGAGGATCCCCTTAAGGAGGCCTTCTTTTTTTTATTTAAGTTTTAGGGTACATGTGCAAAACGTGCAGGTTTGTTACATATGTATACATGTGCCATGATGGTGTGCTGCACCCATTAACTCGTCATTTACATTAGATATTCCTCCTAATGCTATCCCTCCCCACTCTCCCCACCCTACGACAGGCCCTGGTGTGTGATGTTCCCCACCCTGTGTCCAAGTGTTCTCATTGTTCAATTCCCACCTATGAGTGAGAACATGTAGTGTTTGGTTTTCTGTCCTTGCGATAGTTTTCTCAGAATGATGGTTTCCAGCTTCATCCATGTCCCTACAAAGGACATAAACTCGTCCTTTTTTATGGCTGCATAGTATTCTGTGGTGTATATGTGCCACATTTTCTTAATCTAGTCTATCATTGATGGATATTTGGGTTGGTTCCAAGTCTTTGCTATTGTGAATAGTGCCACAATAAACATACGTGTGCATGTGTCTTTATAGTAGCATGATTTATAATCCTTTGGGTATATATCTAGTAGTGGGATGGCTGGGTCAAATGGTATTTCTAGTTGTGGATCCTTGAGGAATCGCCACACTGTCTTGCACAATTGATTTTTTGAGAAAAAAAAAAATATCTGTGAATACCACAAGGTCACTTTACTATGGCTTTATGTCTAAAGACTAAAATTATAGTGAAACTCCATTGTAATTTCTGTATCATAGATTAAATGAACTTTTAAAAATCGTAATGCACACACTTTTATGTTCTTTATATATACAGAACAGGTGACTTTTCCACCTTTGTTTCCTTAATATCTTCACAGGAAATTGAGAGTCAGATTGACAGAATCTGCGAAATGGGAGAAGTGATGAGGAAAGCAGTTCAGGTGGATGATGACCAGTTTTGTAAGATTCAGGAAAAATTAGCCCAATTAGAGGTAAGATTGTAGCTATTTTAGGTTCACAGTATTTCAGAGTTTTCGGAGTCTGGAAGATATGCCATCACTATCCCATCACTGTAATATGTTAATGTTTTCTGTGTGCTCATGATTTAAAATTAAAACTCCCCCTTCATACTCTTTTATATTCTTTTGAAGAAAGGAAATATAGTAAACAGCAATCAGTGGAAATACCAACTATGTATTGGCAATACCTTGAGATATTATAATGGGAAGGTAGAGGGAGTGGAGGGGAGAAGTTATATGTGAGATAAAATCCTTCATCTGCCATAATAAGAGAAGTAGATACTGCCTAAAATTGATGATCAGGAAATAGCAGTATAAGCATATTATTTAGAATTACAGAATTAAATACCAAAAGAAATAGATAAAAGTATTAAAAGTGGTTGCATTTGGGTTACAAAGCCAAAGAACTGCTTGTATAAGCCTTGTAGTCTTGATTTCTTAAAAGCTATGTTTATGTCATATTTTGATTAAAATAGGAATATGTTACAAAAAAAGGTTTGGGGCATTAGTGTGCTCATAAAATTGTTAAGGATTTCAACTTTGGGAGGCTGAGGTGAGTGAATTGCTTGAGCCCAAGAGTTCAAGAGCAGCCTGGGCGATATGGCGGGGACCCTGTCTTTACAAAAAACATACAGAAAATTAGCCGGGTGTGGTGGTGTGCACCTATAATCCCAGGTACTCAGGGGCTGAGGTGGGAGGATCACCTGAACCCAGGAAGTCAAGACTGCAGTGAGCCATGATCATGCATGCCACTGCACTCCAACCTGAGTGACAGAATGAGATCCTGTCTCAAAAATTAAAAAAAATTAAAAAAAAAAAAGCAAAGCATTTCAGTAAATGGTTTGTGTGCTGCTTATTACAAGGTGCTGTCCTGGGGCCTTTGAGAAATACCATAGAGAAACAAACAGGTACCTGCCCAGAGTCTAGTGGAAGGGATAATCCTAGTGTCATATGATATGAAATAGTACGTAAATGCTGGGAGACAGATATAAATACTGAAGGAAGCACTTCATGTGGTTGAAGATTCATCGACCACAGGCTCTAATCTCTTAGTTACTCTAGTTGGGACTTCCGCACATCTTGGTGAAGCTAAAAATGCTTTAGTTTACCAGAATTTTCTTTTTTTTTTTTGAGACGGAGTCTCGCGCTGTCACCCAGGCTGGAGTGCTGTGGCCGGATCTCAGCTCACTGCAAGCTCCGCCTCCCGGGTTCACGCCATTCTCCTGCCTCAGCCTCCCGAGTAGCTGGGACTACAGGCGCCGCCACCTCGCCCGGCTAGTTTTTTGTAGTTTTTAGTAGAGACGGGGTTTCACCGTGTTAGTCAGGATGGTCTCGATCTCCTGACCTCGTGATCCGCCCGTCTCGGCCTCCCAAAGTGCTAGGATTACAGGCTTGAGCCACCGCGCCCGGCCTAGTTTACCAGAATTTTCTGCAGAGAATAAGGATGAAGAGCGGAAGCTACTCTCTCTAGAAATCAAAGGTAGTGACAGGTCCCAAGTAGGAATTAGGAGCTAGTGAAATGACAGCATGACCTTCTACTTATCCTCGATTTACCTCACTTATGGAAACAGCCCTAAGGAAATGTGGGACAAATTCTACCTTAATACTTCAAGTAGAAAAAAACATGACTACTAGATTCAGACCCCAGTAATACCACATCCAAGTTGTCTGAATTTGGATAACTTTTAGGAATTTTGTGAGCCAGAGTATCCTCATGAAATATATGGATGTAGGCAATGATACCTACCCTACAGATTATTGTGAGATAGCATATACAGGGCACCCAAGTAGTACCTTTCCCCCTTTCCTTCCATTTCTCTAGAACTATAAGATATCCAGGAGAGGAGATTAATCAGAGTGAAACGATTATTAGGAATTTTTAAAATAAAAGAAATAAGAGTAAAACTGTGGGAACCATGAAGAATAAAACATACTAAATTCCTCAAATGGAGAGGTACCCTGTTTTTTGTTTCTCCTTTGTAATTGTAACACTTGGTATATAGAAATTACTCAGTAAGTTACTACTACAAAAGAGTATCATTGCCTATATCCTACATGTAAATGTTTGTTAAATGAATAAATAAGTAGTATTTAAGGAAATTCTCAACTAGTGGATTTTTTGTTTCCTTAAAATTTTTTAAATGAAAAATAATGTTTTCTGCTCCTGGCTCAAAATAATGTGTTGTTATAATGTAGCTTGACAGTAAATATACCAGAAATAAACATGCCTTTTTTTTTTCCAGCTTGAAAATAAGGAACTTCGAGAATTATTGTCCATTAGCACTGAGTCTCTTCAAACCAGAAAGGAAAACTCAATGGACACTGCTTCCCAAGCCATCAAATAACTGAACTCTGAATGATGGCTGGAGATCGTCTATCAAGGAAGGGAGTTACTATCTTCCCATTCAAGTACTGTCCATTAAGTGTCTTGCCTCAGATTTGATTTAATCTTAATTAAAGGTATCAGGGGGCAATTTAGAATTCCAGTCAATATTGGCTGTCCCCGGTTCTCAGATGTGTTAATGTGAATACATGCTGAATTTTTACCATTCCTTTCTCAAAGAGACTACTTTTAATTTTCATTTCTGGAACCTTGATTTATATAAACTGTGTTTTCAGTTCATTGTTATTTTTCACATCTCTGAAACTTTGAGCATTTTTTTATAAGCCAGCAATTTTATTTTATATAGCATTGTAAAATACACTTCTAGGAAATTTTAGGAAAGATTTAACTTTTTAAATCTACTTGGCATAAACCCTGATTTTTTTTTTCCATTTGACAAAATAATACAATTCCACAGAACTAGATCAGCAGATTCTCTGATTTGTAATGTCATTCACCTGTGAAGTTTTAAGTCTCTCTGGTGCTAAGAATTGGCACTTTATAGCCTGGTGCCTTTACTTTTGAGAGAACCTACTGCTAGTCCCAGGAAACATACGTGGAAATAAGTCAGCTATCTTTTTCCCCAGTGATACTATAGTTGTCATATTGTTCAAAGTTCATATTGTTCAAAGCTGAGGAGCTTGTCCTGTGTATGCGCATGCACACATGTGCACTTAGTTCAAATACTAAAAGTAGCTTTTATTAAATATAATCAGCCAAAAACACACACACACAAAATCAAAAAACCAAATATAAGTAGTCAGTTTTTCAATGTTATCCTACTAGTTTTATATTCTATTTTAATTTTTATACAATTTCCATTTTATAATTAAGAACCATCACTTACTTGGATTGGATGTCTTTCATTCCTAGCACTAATAGTTAGTTGGCTTTTTTTTTTTTTTTTTAACATAGAAGCAGTTTTGTTTTTTTTTTTTGTCTTTTTTCTTTTTTTTTTTAAGCTATATAAAAAGGTGAGGAAGCAGTTTTGTTACCTAATGAAAATTATTACACTCATAATGCTATGTAGGCAACATTGAGATTCAAATGCCCAGTGGTCAGCTGGGTTCACTCATCAACTCATTCCCATCTCAGTTTACTCACATTTCAAATTTATAAGTTCTTCATGTTATACTATTCTGTTTAGATTTGCCCAGAATTAGTTGAAATAATGCTAAACCTGTCAATAGTTTCCAGTAACAGTAAGCACCATACTGCATGGGAGAGACACAGTATTAAAAAGAGTTGTTAGTGCTTTATGTGATATAATATTTCTTTTGTAATGCTACAAAGAACTACAGTTAAAACAACAAAATCTTTCAAAGATGTTCTAAAAGCATCTGATCGCAGTAATAACTAATGGATGTCATCTAGAGCAGTGGGTGTTAATGAATAGGTATATGTCATTTAAGAATTTTTCAAATTTCTGTTCGATATCCTGCATAGAATTTGACAAAAAAACACCTCCAAGTGTGAGCATTTTGTATTTCATTTCCCAAAAGTAAGGAAACTATTAGCCTAGCCATTGCCTTGAAGTATACCTTAAGTGACCCATAAATCAATTCAAGAGGCAGGTACTCTATACCATTTAGCAGCCATGGCCAAACTTACCATGGCCAGATTTCAGTGAAAATGATGAAGTAATCAAATTAAAGTATAATATGGTGTCCCTTTATCTGCTTTATGTTCCTTTAGAGCTGTTTATAAAGTTCTTTGTATCTCAAGTGTCAGGATAAATCTATATATTAACTTTTCCCCCTGCGAAATTAAAAGCCTGAGGTACAAGTCTAAGAAGCTTTTAGTGCCCTACATAATATAAATTCTGGCTGGTGTTAATGCTATGAAGATAATGTGTAGTTAGAAAATTGAGTGGGGGAGGAATGCTCTTCATTTTAAGTGCATTTTAAAGTTTCTCCTTCAGTGGATGAAGAACTTGCCTGGTTTGCAGAAATCTTAGTTCAAAATTATATTTTCTAACAAAAACTGCATTTTGAGAAGATTAGCTAATTTTACTCAGTAATAAGTCAAATTAGGAAGTGCAGTGTTTTTTTACGTATATATATAGCAACCTTGTCAAGTGGTCCTCACAAGAGTCATAAATACTTTGTAATTAGCACAGTATATTCAGCAGTGTATAACTCTACAAATAGTACATTATATTAGTGTAGTATTATATCAGTATCTTATATATAATTCTTATATTAATACCTTATGCATAATTTGATTCAAACATTGAAGGTCTATTTTAGTGTTCTTCAAACTGTGGTTCCCTGACCCTCTGAAATAGAAATTTGGTGATGGAGTTCAAGAATTTATATTCTAATCATCCCAAACAATTCCTGAAGACACTAATTTAAAAATGTCTAGTCTAGGCCCCATTGTTAGCACTCTAAAAGATTAAAAAGAAAATAGTCTATGTGCCAACCACTTCATTAATACTTATGATTTTAAAAATGAAAAAGTCTGGTACAGGAGACAAGTATATATATATAATTATAATGCAGTGTGATAAATCCATTATATAAGTTTGTATAGGATACAGAAGAGGGACTTTAAACTTGAGAATTCAATAGAGATAATAAATGGGTAGGAGAGAAATAGAAAACTTTGTTGCCACAAAAGCAAAGTATGTATGGTATTGCCAGTAATGGCTACCATCTATTGAGTGCTTTACTATCTGTCAGGTACTGTATTATATAATCTCCATTTTAACTGTACCTCATTTTGCAGATACTCAGGCACAAGGAGGTGGTTATTTGTCCAAACTGGAACCAAGATTCAAACCCAGACAGTCTTAAGCTCATTTTTAATCACTAACTAAGTTGAGATGCCTAAATGCCAAATACTGCTGGGAGTTCAAGTGGTTCTTGATTAGCAAAATCTATTTTTATTAGTGCAAAAGAAACACCACAGCTCATATATTAGACAGTATTATGAATTCAATAAATGGAGTCTTAACTAATGAGATATTATTATTTTCTAGAATGGCGTAGCTGAGAGTATGTGTGCATTCAACTGAAAGGAATAATGTATAATCAGTGACTCTTACTATATACAGGAAAAGGTGCAGTTCTGTCTCTCAGATCTGCCTCCTTACCATATTGGCTTTCATCCTTCATGCTGTTTTCTTGTGTTTGCTAGGAAGATGTTGACGAGCCAAGTGTCATGCCCATGTTGAAGGCAAGGAAGAAAAAATGGAAATGGCCTGTGCCAGCTATATATATATCCCCTTTTATGAGGGAAAGCAAAGCTTTCCCAGAAATTCCAAATGGATTCCCCCTTGACTTACTTGCCTGACCAGTTAAATGGCCACTGGTACCTGCAAAGAAAGCAGGGTACATAGCTGTCCCAAATAAAATCAGTATTAGTAAGAAGAAAGAATACTGAGAAAGCAACTAACAGTGTCTGTGACTGTTAATGTCTGTGACTGTTAACATTGTCAAGTCCTTTCCCCTTGAATATAGTTTTAGAAGAATTAGCTGAAGAAGTATGTTGATATTGAATGGCCAAGAGAATGGGCTGTAGCAGACATCTGTCATTTCTCTTTTGGCTGCCCAATATCCTAACTCCTGTGTTTAGGGAATCCCTCACCTAATAAGGCAGAGCATTCCTCCCTCCTAAAGAATTTGAAAGTACCAGGTAAATGTTTTATCAGCCTCCTTTGCAGCTAAGGAAGAAACATCTGCCTTCAACTTTAAAGTTAGTGATACAAAGAAGCAGGGAACCATGCAGCAGATTCCTTTGAAGATGGTGACTAACAACACTACTGCATTCATCTCCACAGAGGAGCAGCAAAAGTGGTTTAATGATAACCTCTAATTCTATTTTTTTTTTTTTTTTTTTTTTGGAGACAGTCTTGCTCTGTTACCCAGGCTGGAGTGCAGTGGCACTATCTCAGGTCACTGCAACCTCCACCTCCTGGGTTCAAGCAATTCTCCTGCCTCAGCCTCCCAAGTGGCTGGGATTACAAGTGCCCACCACCATGCACAGCTAATTTTTGTATTTTTAGTAGAGATGGGGTTTCTCCATGTTGGCCAGGCTGATCTCGAACTTCTGACCTCAGGTGATCCGCCTGCCTTGGCCTCCCAAAGTGCTGGGATTACAGGCATGAGCCACTGCGCCTGGCTTGTAACCTCTAATTCTTGTTTGTTGGCTATCCTAGAGAACCTGAGAATTACTTTTAATAAAATCATTTTTTTGTTGTTATTAAAACTAACCTGAATTGCCTAAAACCAAGAACTCTGCTTGATAAAATAAGCATAGTTTTAGGAACAGCCATGCAGATATAAATTTTATCAACATTTTATACATAATTTTGGCCTTATATTTAAATGTAATATTTGATGCTTATAAAAGGGTAAATGTGGAATGCAAATAAATTATCAAGCATAATAACTCATCACCTAATTTAAGAATGATAACATTACAAGTGCTTGTATTTTATCTATTTGAGCTCTTTTCCTATCTTTGCCCACCCCCCTGCTTGCTTTTTAATAGTTTTATTCACATGTAGAAAGACCTAAAATACATATGTATCCCTAAAGTGACTTATTTTTTAGTTTTCTTTTTTTTTGAACTTCAAAAGAATTGTATCATACTCTATGTAGTCTAAGGATTTTTTTTTTCACTCAACATGTCTCTAGAATTTATACGTTTTATTGTTTTATAGCTGTCACTTTCATTGATATATATTTCTTTGTTGGATTATACAACATATTGTTAAGGAATACATACATATATAATAAATTATACTTTTTTTAAATCTTTGCTAACATTTTACTTACTAATTTTTAATTCTCCTTTCCTCTGCCTCATTTATATTAAACACATTTAACTGTAAGAGATCATATTTCACATTCTGCAGTTATTTCACTGATATATCTCATGGCAACTTTCAGAGTGAATTAAGGGGTATTATCTGCTAATATAGGAAAAAGCAGATAATGCTTTTTGTTTTATCACTCCTGTAATGCTAAAGAGGAGGGAGAACCTTCAGAGTTTAAATTAGGTACAACCTCACTCAGTGTCATCTAGCCTCGTAGAAATATGTGTGGAACTAATTGATGAATTTTTATATATTACTGATTGTTACATTCATTTCTATTTCTTATTTTAACATCTTTGATATTGGGATATGTCTTACACAGGTACAGGTTCCGATGTGGTTGACTGTGAGCGTATACAAAATTGGTTTGCACTCATGGGCGACAACTAGACAAAGGCAATCTGAATATTTCAGTCAAACTCAGGACCATTTGAAAAAATAACATGGGTTTTGGCCATTTTCTGTACTTTCCATTGACACCTTTTTATCAAGAGTGTGCCACCATACAAATTTGGAGTATGGCTGGCTGTCTTAGTTTTCTACTGCTATATAACCAATTACCACAAAACAGTTTAAAGCAGCATCCACATATTATATCACAGTTCTGTAGGTCTGAAGTCCATACAGGGCTCAAATGGGTTCTTCTCTCTTGCACTCACAAGGCTAAAATCAAGGTGTCAGCTGAAGCCAGCATCCCATATGAGCTCCAGTCTGTCTCCCATGTTCTCATAATTATTGACAAAATCTATTTGAGTACAGCTATACAACTCAAAGACTGTCTTCAAGGCCAACAGGAAATCATCTCTGACTTCTTGCCTCCCACCTCTAGACTCCCTTTTTTTTTTTTTTTTTTTGAGACGGAGTTTTGCTCCTGTTGCCCAGGCTGGAGTGCAGTGGCGTGATCTCGGCTCACTGCAACCTCTGCCTCCCGGGTTCAAGCGATTCTCCTGCCTTAGCCTCCTGAGTAGCTGGAATTACAGGCATGCGCCACCAAGCCTGGCAAATAGACTCCCTTTTAAGAATACATCTAAGTCAGGTCCAACCAGAATATCTCCCTCTTGATTAAACCAACTGATTAGAGATCTTAATTATATCTGCAGTAGTCCCTTTGCCATAAAAGAGATATAAGTGATACAGCTTCTCATATCCACGTTTCACCAATGCTTAAGATGGGATGATACAAGACATGTACAGTGCCAGTGGCAATCTTGGCCAGCTTGGAATTCTGCCTACCCCAGTGGCTTTTAGCAGCTTGGAATAAAATCCTGGAAACCATGAAGCACTCTTTGAGGAAATACTACATTATCAGTGTTCTTGGTGGGCTCAATAATTCTATGTGGGAAAACCTGGACATCTGTGAACCAAAAAGATTCAGCAAGATCCACCAATGGATGGGTGGGCTAAAATTTAAGCAAAAACAGGATATTTATATATGTTTGTGTTAGTTCCTAGAGTTGCCATTACAAATGAACTCGAAACTGGGTGGCTTAAAACAAATTTATTCTTTCATAGTCCTGGAGGCTAGAAGTCTCAGGGAGAATGTGTTCCATGCCCCTCTCCTAGCTTCTGGGGTTGCTGGCAATTCCTGTTCCCTGATTTCTAGATATATCACTTCAATCTCTTGTCTTCATATGGCATTCTCCCTGCATGTCTCTAGTCAGTGTATAAAACTCCCTCTTCTAAGGACACTACTCATTGGATTCAGGCCCACTCTAATCCAGTATAACTTTATCTTAATTTGATTACATCCACAAAGGCCCTATTTATAAATAAGGCAGGTTCTGGGTGGGAATGAATTTAGGGGGGGATGCTATTCAATTCAGTACATTACCAAAGGATTGCCCTGCCCCCAAATATTTACTAATTACAAAGGGAAGAGTAGTAATTTTACAATGGAGAATCCTGGCAGACATCAACTGATTAAGGTAAATATCATTAATAATACACTTCAACGGCTGGGCGAGGTAGCTCACACCTGTAATCCCAGCACTTTGGGAGGCCAAGGTAGCTGGATCACCTGATGTCAGGAGTTCGAGACCAGCCTGGTCAACATGGTGAAACTCCATCTCTACTAAAAATGCAAAAATTACCCGGGCATGGTGGTGGGCACCTATAATCCCAGGTACTCGGGAGGCTGAGGTGGGAGAATTGCTTGAACCCAGGAGGTGGAGGCTGCAGTGAGTCGAGATCATACCACTGTACTCCAGCGACAAGCAAGACCTCACCTCAAATAATAATAGTAATAATACACTTCAACATTATATACCCCTGATATTGATGCAGTGAGAGGCACATAACCTCTGTAGTCTTCAAAAGAGGGACATTTGTAAAATAGCTGACTGATATTGTTTCAAAGTGTGTGTGTGTGTGTGTGTGTGTGTGTGTGTGTATATATATATATATATATTTTTTTTTTTTCAGTGTCTCACTCTGTTGCCCAGGCTGGGGTGCAGTGGCACTATCTCTGCTCACTGCAACCTCTACCTCCTGAGTTCAAGCGATTCTCAAGCTTCAGCCTCCAGAGTAGCTGGGATTGCAGGTGCCTGCCACCACGCCCAGCTAATTTTTTTTTTTTTTTTTTTTTTTTTTTGAGACGGAGTCTCGCTCTGTCACCCGGGCTGGAGTGCAGTGGCCGGATCTCAGCTCACTGCAAGCTCCGCCTCCTGGGTTCCCGCCATTCTCCTGCCTCAGCCTCCCGAGTAGCTGGGACTACAGGCGCCTGCCACCTCGCCCGGCTAGCTTTTTTGTATTTTTTAGTAGAGACGGGGTTTCACCATGTTAGCCAGGATGGTCTCGAACTCCTGACCTCGTGATCCGCCCGTCTCGGCCTCCCAAAGTGCTGGGATTACAGGCTTGAGCCACCGTGCCCGGCCTAATTTTTATATTTTTAGTAGAGACAGGGTTTCACCATGTTGGCCAGGCTGGTCTCAAACTCCTGACCTCAAGTGATCCGCCTGCCTCGGCCTCCCAAAGTGCTGGGATTACAGCCATGATCCGGCATGCCTAGACTGTTTCAGTGTTAAAGTTGTAAAAGACAAAGACTAAAGAACTGTCATAGAAGGGAGACAAAGGAGACATAAAAACTAAATGCAGTGTGGGATCCTAGATTTGATCCTGGAGGAGAAAATGGACATTGGAGGAATAACTGGTGCAGCCCAAATTAATTCTGTATTTTAAGTCATGTTATGATGTCAAAGTTGATTTCCTAGTTTTGAAAATTATTCTATAGTTATGTAAGGTTAAAACAGGAGAAGCAGGTACAGGGTTTATGGAAACTTTCTGTACTATTTTTCTACCTCTTCTGTAAGTGTAAAAATCTTTAAAAAAAAAAAAATCGTCCCCCTGATTTCTAATGAGGTTGGGTATAATTTCAAGTATTTGCCTATACAGGTTTTTTTAAAAATACGGACCTTCAAGTCTTTTCCCCTTTTCCTTTTCTTTCCTTTTGGCTTTTTCTTATTAATGTATTATATACTCATGATACTAATACATTTTTTATATATTGCAAATATACTAGTCTGTTGACTTTTTTATGTTGACTCATGATGAGTGGAATTTTAAAAATATGGTCAAATTTTTTACTGAAAAGAGATTCAGAAGAGTTAGACTTTGTGAAGAATACCTTAACAAATTTATTTTGCTTTTTTTTTTTTTTTTACTAATACACACAAAAGGGAGACATAATTTAAATCTATGTCTGGGGTGGGCACGGGTGGCTCATTCCTGTAATCCCAGCACTTTGGAAGGCTGAGGCAGAAGGATTACTTGAGCCCAAGAGTTCAAGACCAGCCTGGGCATGGCAAAACCCTGTTTCTACAAAAAAAATACAAAAATTAGCCAGGCATGGTGGTGCATGCCTGTAGTCCCAGCTACTCAGGTGGCTGAGGCAGGAGGATTGCTCGAGCCTAGGAGGTGGAGGCTGTAGTGAGCTGAGATCATGCCACTGCAATCCAGTCTGGACAACAGAGTGAGACCCTGTCTCCAAAAAAAAAAAAAGTAGTAAGTTTAAAATAACCCTTTCAATAAATATAAAAATTCTAAGTAGTGGAAGTTTTATTTCATAATTATATTAGTCTGTTCTCATGCTGCTATAAGGACATACCCGTGACTGGGTAATTTACAAAGAAAAGAGATTTAATTGACTTTCAGCTCCGCAAGGCTGGGGAGGCCTCAGGAAACTTACAATCATTGCAGAAAGGAAAGCAAACACGTCCTTCTTCACATAGTGGCAAGAAGGAGAATGAGTGCTGAGAAAAGGGGGAAAAGCCCCTTATAAAACCATCAGATAGGCTGGGAGCGGTGGCTCATGCCTGTAATCTCAGCATTTTGGGAGGCCAAGGCAGGTGGATCACTTGAGGGCAGGAGTTCGAAACCAGCCTGATCAACATGGTGAAATCTCATCTCTAGTAAAAAAAAATTCAAAATTAGCTGGGTGTGGTGGTGCACGCCTGTAATCCCAGCTATGTGGGAGGCTGAGGCAGAATTGCTTGAACCCAGGAGGTAGAAGTTGCAGTGAGCTGAGATCGTGCCATTGCACTCCAGCCTGGGCAACAAGAGCGGAACTCCGTCTCAAAAAAATAAATAAATACAAATAAAACCATCAGATATTGTGAGAACTCACTCACTATCATGAGAACGGTGGCACAGGGGTAACTGCCCCCATGATTGAATTACCTCCCATTGGGTTCCTCCCACGACATGTGGAGATTATGGGACTACAATTCAAGATGAGATTTGGGTGAGAACACAGCCAAACCACATCATTCCACCTATGGCCCCTCCTGAATCTCGTATCCTCATGTATCAAAACATGATCATGCCTTTCCAACAGTCCTCCAAAGTCTTAGCTCATTCCAGCATTAACCCAAAAGTCCAAGTCCAAAGTCTCATCTGAGACAAGGCAAGACCCTTCCACTTATGAGCCTGTAAAATCAAAAGCAAGTTAGTTACTTGCTAGATACAATGAGGGTACAGGCATTGGGTAAATATACCCTTTCCAAATGGAAGAAATTGGCCAAAACAAAGGAGCGATAGTCCCCATGCAAGCCCAAAATCCATTACAGCAGTCATCAAACCTTAAAGTTCCAAAATGATTTCCTTTGTCTGACTTGATGTCTCACTTCCAGGTCACACTGATGCAAGAGGTGGGCTCACACAGACTTGGGCAGGTCCACCCCTGTGGTTTTACAGGGTACAGCCCCACTCCCAGCTGCTTTCACAGCTGGTGTTAAGTGTCTGCAGCTTATCCAGGCATATGGTGCAAGCTGTCAGTGAATCTACCATTCTGGGATCTGGAGGACAACGGCCCTCTTCTTGCAGCTCCACTAGGCAGTGTCCCAGTGGGGACTCTGTGTGGGGGCCCCACATTTCCCTTCTGCACTGCCCTAGCAGAGGTTCTCCATGAGGGCTCCACCCCTACAGCAACTAATGCCTGGACATCAAGGCTTTTCCATACATCCTCTGAAATCTAGGTGGAGGTCCCCAAACCTCAATCCTTAACTTCTGCACACTCACAGGCCCAACATCATGTGTTAGCTGCCAAGGCTTAGGGCTTGCACCCTCTGAAATAATGGCCTGAAATAACGTACCTTGGCCCCTTTTAGCCACAGAGGGAGTTGAAGTAGCTGGGACTTAGGACACCATGTCCCAAGGGTGAACATATCCCAAGGCTGCGCAGAGCAGGAGGGGCCTGGACCAGGCTCAGGAAACGGTTTTTCCTTCCTTGGCCTCCAGGCCTGTGATGGGATGGGCTACCATGAAGGTCTCTGACATGCCCTGGAGACATTTTCCCCACTATCTGGATGATTAGCATTTGTCTCCTCATTACTTATGCAAGTTTCTACAGCCAGCTTGAATTTCTCCCCAGAAAATGGGCTTTTCTACTGCATCATCGGGCTGCAAATTTTCTAAACTTTTATGCTCTGCTTCCCTTTTAAATATAAGTTCCAATTCCAAACCATGTCTTTGTGAATGCATAAAACTAAATGCTTTTAAGAGCCCCCAAGCCACCTCTTCAATGCTTTGCCACTTAGAAACCTCTTCCATTAAATACCCTAAATCATCTCTCTTAAGTTCAAAGTTCCACAGATCTCTAGTGCAGGGGCAATATGCTGCCAGTCTCTTTGCTAAAGCATAGCAAGAATCACCTTTATTCCAGTTCCCAACAAGTTCCTTATCTCCAACTGAGACCACTTCAGCCTGGACTTCATTGTCCATATTATTGTCAGCATTTTAGTTCCAAACTTTCCCACATCTTCCTGTCTTCTAAGTCCCCAATTCTCTAGGAATTTCCAAACCTTCCCACATTTTCCTTTCTTCTTCTGAGTCCTCCAAACTGTTCCAGCCCCTACCTGTTACCCAGTTCCAAAGTCGCTTTCACATTTTTGGGTATCCTTTTAGCAGTGCCCCACTAACTCCTGATACCAATTTGTTGTATTAGTTCATTCTCATACTGCTATAAGGACACACCCAAGACTGGGTGATTTATAAAAGGAAAGAGGTTTAACTCACTCACCCAACATGACTGGGAAGGCCTCAGGGAACTTAACGATCTTGGTGGAAGGGGAAGCAAACACATCCTTCTTCACATGGTGGCAGGAAGGAGAATGAGTGCTGAGCAAAGGGGGAAAAGCCCCTTATAAAACCATCAGATCTCATGGGAACTCTCTATCACAAGAAAAGAAGCATGAAGGTAACTGCCCCCATGATTCAATTACCTCCCACTGGATCCCTCCCATGACATGTGGGGATTGTGGGAACTACAATTCAAGATGAGATTTAGGAGAGGACACAGCCAAACCATATCAATAATGAAAATGGCTACAAATTTTCTTATTGGTAATCCATAAATGATGACCTGACCATACAATCACTACTACCTTGGATTCAATAAAATAAGTGTAATTTACTCACTCCATGAATATTGTTTAAGTATTTACTGCATACGTAAGTCACTGTGCCAAGTTTTGGGGACACAATGATGAACTAGAGAATTGAAGCTTATGCTGTAGTTCAGAGGGATGAGCAATAAACAAATGGAAACTGATAGTTTAGTGGGTACTTTTACTTTAGAAAAGGCCTTTGTAAGGTGGTAACATTTGACGTAAAATCTGAATGATGAGAAAGTGCCCAAAGATTTGGGCTAGAACATTCCAAGAAGAGACAACAGTAAATTCATGGGCCTTGAAGGAGGAACAAACTTACAATATTGGAAGAACCAGTTAACCAGGGGTTAGAGAATCTGGTGGGGACTATATCATTCAGGGCCTTGAAGAGCACAGTAAAAGAGTTTGGATTTATGTTAAATACAATTGGATTTCATTGGGATTGAGTTTAAGTTAAATTATAAATATTCTGTTGCTCTACCCTTCCCTCTATTAACTGACTCCCAGAGCTACAGGGTTAGATGGTTACTTTCGGTGCAGCAGTTTAGCATGTCCATATAATTATCCCATTAAGTGCAATGTTAACATTTTAAAGGGAAGCATTATACAAAGCTTTTGCATTCTTATTTAAATTCTAATATCTGATTACATTAGTGATATTATTATATTATTCTTATTTATATAATGCACTTTAACTGTTTAGAGGCTGATTAAAGAATAAAAAGTTTTGGGTCATAGGCCTACAGAACCAGATCTTAATTATTTACATTACTTCTTATGGAAATAATTCTTCTTTACGAATGTTTTTGCTCTAGAAGTATTATTTCTGTTCTGAAACCTTGGATGTGGACCCCTTTACCATCCACTATTATAATTTTATCTTATTTATTTAATTAAATATTTTTTAAGACCATGTCTCACTCTGTTGCCCAGGCTGACGTGCAATAGCACGATTATGGCTCACTGCTGCCATGACCTCCCAGGCTTAAGCAATCTTCCCATCTCAGCTTCCTGAGTAGCTGGGACCACACATGCATCAACACGCCTGGCTAATTTTTAATTTTTTTGTAAAGATGGGGGTTCGCCACATTGCCCAGGCTGGTCTGGAACTCCTGAGCTCAAGTGATCCTCCCACCTTGGCTTCTAAAGTCTGGGATTACAGTTGTGAGCCACCATGCCCAGCCTATCATAATTTTATAAAAGAAGATCCTCTTGGCTGGGCGCGGTGGCTCAAGCCTGTAATCCCAGCACTTTGGGAGGCCCAGACGGGTGGATCACGAGGTCAGGAGATCGAGACCATCCTGGCTAACACCGTGAAACCCCGTCTCTACTAAAAAATACAAAAAACTAGCCGGGTGAGGTGGCGGGCGCCTGCAGTCCCAGCTACTCGGGAGGCTGAGGCAGGAGAATGGCGTGGACCCGGGAGGCGGAGCTTGCAGTGAGCTGAGATCCTGGCCACTACACTCCAGCCTGGGCGATAGAGTGAGACTTCGTCTCAAAAAAAAAAAAAAAAAAAAAAAAAAAAAAAAAGATCCTCTTTAGTTTTCCTAAACAGGGAGGACATGTCAGAATAAAAGCAACTCTTAAAACCTGGAATAAATTTAGGCTTATTTAATTTTTTTAAAACAGCTCTACATTGACTGAATTTTTCTCATTCGACAGAGAAATGACAAAAATCTCACCCACCACTGCTCAAGAAAACCTTACAAACTGTAAGAAATGTTTACTTTTGATTTCTAAAGTAGACTTCAGAGATAATGTGCTTATTTATTATTGTAGAGGGAAAAAAGCACACAACCATTATCAATTTCATTGTCTAAGTCTTTCAGAGTAGAAAACTAAGTATGATGAATAACTAAATATAATTTCTTAAATTTTTTTTCTGATGGTTCCTTAACAGACTGTCTTCCCAAAATCCATGTCACCCTGTTGCATAGGAGATGGTTTTCTAGTGATTTGACAAGTTTCTGATTTAATTTAAAAAAATAAAAAGATAACCACAAGTTTTCAGTTTTTGATTTGACTTCAAAATTCATCTGAAAAAAATCATTATGTAGTGATCTAACAATGAAACCTACCTCTATTTATGGGTTTTACTTGTAGAAAAAGTAAATCATTTTCACTTGTGATTTACATCAAATTGCTCCACCTGTTACTTTCTTTAATGCATTAGAAGCTAAAATGTATATTTCTGGGTTTATACAGATTTGCATTTTGTGTTAAATGTAAATTGATATTAATTTTAGAACAAGGAGGAATTTAAAGGAATTTAAAGGCAATTGTGATATATTCAGAATGACGATGATGAAATGATCATATAATTAAAGAAGGTTTTCAGAAGTTATGTGTAATGGTGGAAATCAAGGCTTTATCCTTTCTTGTTAACAGTAATTGTATTGATAGAATTTAGTGAGACTTTTTTTTTTACATTTTCTTTTGCTGTGATATTTGAGAATGTATGCTAAAAGTAGAATTCCCTAATTGCCTAATTAGTTTCACATGACCTCATATCTAGTGCAAGAGCCTGGTACAGTTTCTCTACAACATTTGATTAGAATACACAGAACAGCTGTATTGCAGGAAGGGGCGATCTTGATTTAAGAACTGAGTGAAGCTGGCCATCAGAGAAATGCAAATCAAAACCACAATGAGATACCATCTCACACCAGTTAGAATGGCAATCATTAAAAAGTCAGGAAACAATAGGTGCTGGAGAGGATGTGGAGAAATAGGAACACTTTTACACTGTTGGTGGGATTGTAAACTAGTTCAACCATTATGGAAAACAGTATGGCGATTCCTCAAGGATCTAGAACTAGATGTACCATATGACCCAGCCATCCCATTACTGGGTATATACCCAAAGGATCATAAATCATGCTGCTATAAAGACACATGCACACGTACGTTTATTGTGGCACTATTCACAATAGCAAAGACTTGGAATCAACCCAAATGTCCATCAGTGACAGACTGGATTAAGAAAATGTGGCACATATACACCATGGAATACTATGCAGCCATAAAAAAGGATGAGTTTGCACCCTTTGTAGGGACATGGATGCAGCTGGAAACCATCATTCTTAGCAAACTATCACAAGAACAGAAAACCAAACACCGCATGTTCTCACTCATAGGTGGGAACTGAACAATGAGATCACTTGGACTTGGAAGGGGAACATCACACACCAGGGCCTATCATGGGGAGGGGGGAGGGGGGAGGGATTGCATTGGGAGTTATACCTGATGTAAATGACGAGTTGATGGGTGCTGACGAGTTGATGGGTGCAGCACACCAACATGGCACAAGTATACATATGTAACAAACCTGCACGTTATGCACATGTACCCTAGAACTTAAAGTATTAAAAAAAAAAAAAAAAGAACTGAGTGAAGTAAACAAAACAGCTAGTTTGAAATACTTACATTCTGGGCCAGGCGTAGTGGCTCATGCCTGTAATCCCAGCACTCTGGGAGGCCGAGGTAGGCAGATCACCTGAGGCAGAGCATTGTAGACCAGCCTGACCAACATGGAGAAACTCCATCTCTACTAAAAATGCAAAATTAGGTCTGGTACGGTGGCTCACGCCTGTAATCCCAGCACTTTGGGAGGCCGAGGAGGGTGGATCACGAGGTCTGGAGTTCAAGACCAGCCTGACCAACATGGTGAAACCACGTCTCTACTAAAAATACAAAAATTAACTGAGTGTAGTGGTGTGCACCTGTAATCCCACCTACTTAGGAGGCTGAGGCAGGAGAATTGCTTGAACCCAGAAGGCGGAGGTTGCAGTGAGCCAAGATCATGCCATTGCACTCCAGCCTAGGCAACAAGAGTGAAACTCCATCTGAAAAAAAAAAAAGTTTACATTCTGTACTTTCCCAGAAATACATTTCAATTTCTAACAACTTATCATACTATTGTCCAGTGCTATTCATTCAACAAGCTTTTGAGAGTTGTCGAGACCAGGCACTGTCAGCAACCAGGGATGCAAAGATGAATGTCATAAGCTCTGTGCTGGAGTATTACTACCTAGTAAAAACTAATAATTACAATAGAGTGAGCTATGAAAGCATTGAAAATGAAGCAAATATTTGTGCTTAGGAAAGCGTGGGAAGGCATCATAGAGAGCAAAGGGGCACTTTTGAGGTGTTGTACATGGGACTGGACACCAGCAACAAAGGTGGAGAGGAATTTTTGAACAGAAATGGGACACGGCCTCCTCTTAGAATTCAAGAGGTTTGAATTGAAGATTATCCTTCCTTCATTGCACTTATTCCAGTGTGTACGTTTAGATTTATTTTTGTGATCATTAATGATGCTAGACTAAAAGTTCCTTGAGGACAAGACTATGTCCAATTTTCTTTACAACTGTACACTTCCCAGTGATTACACATACAACATGTCAAATAAATGTGTTGTAAGCAAAAAGTGGGTAGGAGAGTTCTCAGGAGACTGGCTGCTCATTATTTATCCAATACTGTCAAGTGAGAGAGCCAGTGAATCTGTGAAAATAGAAGCATTGAATCTGGGAAAAGCATTCCTCTCACCAGAGGAGCATGCTGTACTGTCTGACAGGGGATAATCCATTGAACTTCCTGTGGTCATATTTACCCATTTTCCTCCTTCCCTCTTCCCCCATTGGATGAATCATCTCTTTGCTCTTATTTCAACCTTTTAATTACTGATTCACCCTCTTTGATTACCTGACACAACAGGAATATCTTTGGTAACTTGAAAGGTCAGTTGACTGAATGTTTCATTTTGTTTAGTGATTATGCAGCCTTGCTCACTCTTGTGCATCTGTTGCAATGTTGTTCGTGGAAAACAAAGGTCTCATTTAGATTTCCAAATTACCTTGCTAAAAAGCTGACTCTATACTAATGAAATTCGTCTAATGCAGTAGATGTAAGAAAGAATGCTTGCACTATGAGAAGAAATGAGTGTTAGGCCCTTCCGGATTTTTGCTGCGAAAAGATAAATCATTTTTTATGACTCCTGGATATGCCCTCAGAATTGTTCGCCTTCAAGGTTTACCCCATTATTGTGGGCTAAAACGTATTCAAACGCTCAAAGACTAGAGACGCCTAAAGCTACCCGCCACCCCTAGTGTCCAGGAGGAGTCAGTAAACACCCAGATTGCTTCCCGCAGCACACCCAAGAAGGAATGTAAGGGAATGCAGCCACCATGTTGGTTGTGGTTAAGTGCAGCAAACTGCTTGGCGTCACTCAGCCCTGCTGCGCAAGCGTATTGAGAGTACGCTTCACTCCGCCCCTTCTCGTGCACGCGCTCGGAGCCCGCGACTCTCGCGAGAGAAGCGCGATTTATTCCTACGTACCGGGCCGTGCTGCTTATGGCGGCGCTGGAGAGGGGGCGCTGAGCTGTTGGGGTGAGTGCGACCTCAGGGTCCAACTGGGGGTAGCAAAAACCCAGAGGAAGGGCTGAGAATAAGACCAAGGCTAAGGGGAAAGCCTTCTGAGTCAAGGTGGGCACTCGTAGAGCTCTAGGTGGGGAAGAATGCACCCCAATTCCCTGCCCTGGGCTTTTTCATATGTCTCCCGTTCAACTGCCTGGGCCTCACGTCAGGTCGCAGAGTTGAAACCAGGAGTCAAGGCCAGCCGGCTGCGCGTTTTGGTAGTGGTGGTGGTGACTAAAGTGGGGGGAGGGAGCGAAAATGGAGGCTCCGACCGCAGCCAAGATGGAGGCAGAGGGTGCGGGGCTCGGGCGCGGAGGCTGCTGGGAGCTGTAGTCTGGCGGCTTCCCCATCTGCCGCTTGGCTGGGGAAATGGGAACTACATGTCCCGGCGGGCGGGGCGAGGGGGTGGTGGCGCGGTCCTTTGTGTGAGGTTGGAAGAGCCTGAGACCGAGAAGAGGGGCCTGCTTTGACTCTGGACCCTATAGTTTCCTGGCCGTTACCTGCTTGGGAATCTGACTACCAGTACCAGAGCGCAGTGCGGCAGTGGCGCCTTCTTTGTGTATAGACTGAGACCCCGCTCCATCTAGATATCTGGGGTAGTGCTTAAAGACAGCTTTCCCCAGCCACATCTGGCACAGCAGCGTGGCGGAATTGACATCGTTACTCCAGTCACCTAGAGCAGGGTCTCAGCATCCAACCTTTCCCGCATTGTCTCCCCTTCGGCTTCTTGAGAAAGGGAACCAGTCCCTAATCTTTTAGGCACGTGGCTCCCACCCCTCTATCTTGAGGAAAGGGCGTGCGCCTTGAAAGCTTAGTAGTGTCCTCCCTTCCACCTCCTCTAGCTCTCAGGGTGCCAGCGCCTGGCCCACATTGTGCAATGAACGGCCTGGCTTCGTCATTGTATGTAGAATTTTTTGACGTTCCCCCGTGGGAGACAGCTTCAGATTTTTACCATGATGTTTTATCAATACGAAATCTTAGTGCCAAGGTTCTTTTGCTTTAAGGTTTTCCCTTAGAAACACCCAGATGGCGGCCGTCTTGTTTAACTCACAGGTGAAGCAGAGAACGCCCCCTGAAACAGGCTTCAATCTGCAAAGAAAATCTGAACGTTGTTAGGCAAGTTAATTTTCGTGTTTTGCACCTTAAATGAGTAAAAGAATGTGGCGCTCTTTAAACAGTTGGGAGGCAGGGCGGAGAGGGAGAATGCTCAAAGGCACTGTGGTAGTTAAATCTTTTTGAGAGGCTTAAATTTTCATCAGGCTGGTATGAACTGGCAGTTCTCAGCCACTGCTACTAACCTACTTTTTTTAAATGTAGGTTTCAAATTATAACCCACAAATATAAGCTACACTATACTAAAATACTGAGTACTTTTCATTTTGAGTAAAGGCAAACATTCTTGATACTACATTGAGGGGCACTGTAATACATACCTTGATTTTATTTTGGTATTGATATCCAATAATGTATATCCTTGGTGTGGGTAAGGAGGGGGTTTATATACTTGAATAGGCATATACCTGAGTCATAAAACCTGGATAAATATTCGGCTTTCTTTTTGTTTCGTTTTAGCCCTGGGACTAAAATAAAAGAGAAGCTAATAGTTTGGTTTTGCAGCTGTTCTGGATGTTTACCATCAAGATGAGTATTTATAGCAGCTGAGTTGAAAACTAAAGTATTTGAGGCACAGAAGATAGGTTTTCTTTTTTTGTGAGTAAGTTCTGACTTAAGTGTGACCTTTAGCGAGTGTGGGTGAAAATCTGGTGAAGTCCTAGCAAATCAAAATTGAAAGTGTGAAAGCTGACGTGCAGTCCGGCTTTATCCCCTACCCTTGTTTTTTCCTCCCCCCGCGAAGACACATCGTGTAGGGCCATCGATTTTTGTTTTATACAAACGAAATGCTAAAATATCAAATTATGCTGGAGTATACATAACATTTAGTGTTCCAATGTTTTTTATTGTACAGTTCAGTGGCACTAAGTCTATTGAAGCTGTTATGAGAGCCATACTTTCGACAAGGTAGTTAAAACGTGGAAATTTTGGACCGATGTTATCTTGGACAGATTTTTGAGGAATTGCATTTCAGGACTGTATTGCAAAATGAGATAAATATCTTGATCTTGTTAAACACAAAGAATTGAGGTACTTCTTAGCTTTGTCTTTGCAGAAAACAGAAGAGGAAGCACTTTGAGATCTATTTTGTAAGCTTTAATAGCTAGACTGTCTTAAGTGGTGAAACTACTATGGGTGAGAGTGACTTGCTGTTAAACCCTTCTGCCCAGTCAGGATTTTAAAAATTCCTTTGTTTTGATATTAGAATGTTTTCCACTTGCATGTGTGGGTACCTAGTTAAAAACAACACAAAACTTTTTAATATTTTAATGTCCTTTTATGCTGAGGTAAAACTGTGTGACTGAAAATTGATGTTTCCATATGTTGCACATGTAAGCTATCCGTTGATTTGCAGCTACAATCAGTACATCACCAGTTATTTGCATTTCTGTTTTTGCAATTTAGTAACAACAAGCTTCTGTGCTAGATACTGCCTACTTTTATTAGTGAAAATCTTTGCTCAAGACCCTTATATTTACTTCCTGTTGCTAATTGGCACAATAGTGCTTTTTTAGACCCCTGCTCAGTTGATACCTACTCTGTGGAACATGGTAGCTGCCAGCCACGTGTGGCTGTTGTGCACCTGAAGTATGACTAGTTTGAATTGAAATGTGCTGTGATTGTATAATAACATTGGATTTCAAGGAATGTAAAAATGTCAATTTTTACATTGATTCTGTAGAGAATAACATTTTGGATATAATTGGTTAACTAAGATATTTAATTAAAATTCCTTCTGTTTCTTTTGACTGTAATATGGATACTAGAATTAAAATTACACGTGGTTTGCACTGTATTTCTGTTGGACACTGCTGGTCTGTGTTGTTTTCTGATGTGTCTAGAGTGTTTCTTCAGCATCTACCCACACTGCCATTTGTCCTGCTTAAAAGTATTAGACTTCTGGGTGTATGTATAAGCAGTTAAGTGATAGTTTTAAATATCTCAGTAGCTGTTTAGATAATTAATCCAGCACAGTTGTTACTACTAAACGGATACGAAAAGATAGTTGAGTCAGTTTGATTTTTTTATTTTTTTTTACTGAACAGGTGACTTAGGTTGGTTAATTAGACTTTATCATTTACCTTAGATCCTAAAGTGAAAATGAATTAAGACCTATTAAGCACTTCAGTTGTAAACTGTGGTGCTCAATGAAATGTCAGGCAATAGAGAAACTTTTCAGTTCTATGCTACCTATTTGGGTCTTTGTTTTTCCCGCCTAAAAGAAGATACTGCCTGAAGGAAGTGGGTTAAGTGAGCAGACTTTTGTAGACTGTCTTAGCCTTTTATTAACTTTTCCGAAAGTCAGTGCTGCACATACTTTCAAAATAATTTGTCAAAATAATAAACTAGGTAGTGTGATACATTTTAGATGGTTACTTACCACATAAATGTGTTAGTTTAACCTCTTGATTTAGTGCCTACTATGTCATGGCTTATGCTAGGCCTTTGAGGTAAAACAGCCAACTGAGGAAGGCATGAAATAAAACAGGTGGTGGCCAGGTGCGGTGACTCACACCTGTAATCCCAGCACTTTGGGAGTCTGAGTCGGGTGGGTCACTTGAGGTCAGTTCGAGACCAGCCTGGCCAACATGGTGAAACCCTCTCTGCTAAAAATACAAAAATTAGCCTAAAGATACAAAAATTAGCCAGCCAGACGTGGTGGTACACGCCTGTAGTTCCAGCTACTCAGGAGGCTGAGGCAGGAGAATCGCTTGAACCCGAGAAGTAGAAATTGCAGTGATTAATACTACTATTTCCATGCTGAGCAAAGGGAAAAGGAGTTGATTACTTAGCACTCAGGGAGATTCTCAGATACGCATTTAAATTGTTCACTAGTGTTTTTATTGGTACCCTATGGTGGGTTTGTGGGGGCAATTTTTTTGAGTCAGCATCTCACTGTCTCCCAGGGAAGAGTGCAGTGGCACAGTCAGCTCACTGCAGTCTCAAACTCCTGGACTCAAGTGATCCTCTTGCCTCAGCCTCCCGAGTAGCTGGGACTACAGGTGCATGCCACCACACCCATTGAACTTATTTTTTATTTCTAAAATTGTTTGTAGAGACAGCGTCTCACCATGTTGCCCAGGCTGGTCTCAAGCAGTCCTCCCACCTCGTCCTGCCACAGTGCTGGGTATTACAAGCAAGAGCCACCGCCGTAGCCCAATACCCAGTGTTCCTGTGATTTAAGTTTCAAGCTTTTAGGGGGATGGAGGAGATGCACTTACCTTCCTAGGGTTAAGGCAAAAGAGTTGGTTAGTAGCACCAATTAATGTTAATTCGGGCATGAGTGGATAGCCATTTATATTAAAATGCCTGAGCAATACCTTGAAGTTCTTCAGTAAGTGTTAATTTAATTGAAAAACATTTATTTAACTGCAGAAACTGTGAAGATGTTAATTCGGCCAGTAAATTATTCATGACTGTTGGTGGGTTCGTTTGAGCTTTAGTAGCTCCTAATAGACCTCATTAGTGCCTAAGAATGGCCCTGCAATACTCCAGAGTTTCGGTTCCAGAAATCTCTTTCTGTGTTACTGAATCTTGGAATTGACAGTTCTTAATGTAATACAACAACCTAGACTGGGTTAATCCAGTTCAAGTTTTTCAAGATAACTTGCTTTCTCCGTCTTGAGTTCTTTGGGTTCATTAATAGACCTAAAGTATTAAGATAAAACCAATATACACAGTCCGTATTTTTTAAAGAAGAGATTATTTCTTGATCGGATAATTAAAACTTCATACAATTAAAGCTGGTATAACTGTTTACACTTGAATTGTGGTGTCCTTTTGCTTATTAAGGATTAACTACCTTTTTCCTTTGGTTTCTGGCAGCACTGGATTAGGTGCTAAAGGAGGCTGTGATAAAGAAATTTGAGTTTACCTCTCAGAAATTTGAAATAGAATTGGAGGAACAAGATACATAAAAACATGAAGTAAACAAAGTACAGAAATTGCTTGGTACCACTTGCCGCAAATTGCTTGATGCAGGCAGTGGGTGTTACTGCCCCATTCTTTAGTAGGAATTAATGAATGAGTCTGCTAGAATGGTCAAGAAAGGCTTTTTTGTTACCTTGAAGATCACAACAGTATTTTTTTGGTGGGAAGACCCATATAAGCAAAGGTGGCTAGAATTCAGGAATTTCTCAAGAGTTGTGTTTAAGGATTAGCCAAGGTAATGGACTTCTGGGAGAAGTGGAACATAGTAGAGAGTAGGAATGGGAGGTAGAATGGAGACACCTGGAATAGTAGTTCTTAATTTTGGTTGGAAGTCAGAAACACTTGGGGCAGATTTGTGGCTGGGCGATAACAATGCCTGGCACCTAACCTAGTGTAGTTAAATTTAGAATCTTTGTATGGGACTCAGGCTTTGATTTTGTTTATTTAAGGTTGCTGGGGGCGGTAGATAGCCCGGATTAAAAACTTCCCATCTAGAGTGGTAGAAAAATAACTGAAGATGTTTGATAGGGGAGATGAGAAGTGAAATTGGAGGGTTTTTGTTTTGTTTTTTGAGACAAGGTTCTGATCTGTTGTCCAGGCTGGAGTGCTGTGTCGCTGTCTTGGTCTCTGCAGCCTTGACTTCCCGGTCCTCAGTAGCTGAGACTCCAGGCGTATACCACCATGCCTGGCTAATTTTTTGTGTATTTAGTAGAGATGGAGTTTCTCCATGTTGCCTAGGCTGGTCTCAAGCTCCTGGGCTCAAGCAGTCCTCCTGCCAAGGCCTCCCAAAGTGCTGGGATTACAGGCGTGAGCCAGCTCACCTGGCCAAAAAATGATAGTCTGGTGGTGGTATGTGACAGAAAATGGAAAGTGTGCACACTGGAAGTTGGCGGATATATTAGACACCTGAGCTAAAATACATCATTTAGTAGGACAAGAGATGAATACAAATGATATTATGAGGGAAATACTAACATAACTTGCAACAAACGATATCGTGAGGGAAATACTAACACAACTTGTATGGCGATGGAGAGGGGAAGAATCAAGATAGTTAAAGAAGTGGCCCTACCTCAAACCAGTTATATTCCTCTGAGTGGGGGCTGGGCATAGGTTTTTTTTTTTTTTTTTTTTTAAGCTTTCCAAGTATTTGAGCACCATTACCCTCAGACATATATCTAGTCTGGATAATAGCAGAATGATCTAAATAAAGTTGAAAGATCAGGCAAGTGTATGTAACATTTGCTATTTGAAGGAACAGTATAAAGTCATAGGATGGTAGATAATAGAAAATGGCCAGATCAGCTATTATTGAGTTTTTATTTTGCATGTGAGGAAAGTGAAGCCTAGAGAGATTCAATAACTTGTTCATGGTATTTACTAGTACCAGTGATTGAGATTACGCTCCTCTGGTCTGAGCCGTTTCATCAGCTCTGATCTCTCACCTGATAATCATTCTTCTGATGTTTTCAAATATATTATCCATTGCTCAGCATGTCCACCTTTTTCTTCTCCCTGTAGAAATAATTTTCGTTAATGCCATTTGGTTAACTTTGGAGTCAGTGCAAAATAGTTGTTTATTTTATACCTAATATAAAGCAGAAATGTGATTTTTACTGACAAATACATTTTATTTCTCTTCTGTAGACATTTCTCATCTATTTACTGCAGCAGTGCAAATTAGATTTCTATTTGCTCACTAAGTCATCTCCTATAGGATTTCAAGACTTAATACCACTTTCATCAAAAACTAAGGCACTGTTTCCTGTTACATCAAGTTGAAATGCTTCATAATCTGGCTTCACTACACCTGTCACACTACATATCCTATTTCACTTCAGCCCAGTTCTCTGTTCTCCAGGCTAGCCTGTTGATTTTCCTCTGAAACAACAAGCCACACTGTTGCCACGGGCATTCATGTAGAAGACTTCATTGATGCCGGGCTTAGAAAATCATAGAATGCATGGTTGCTTCTCTCAAGAAACTTAGAATTTAGTGGCATATTCTAGCTTGACTTACGTGCTATTTCATGCCTAGAACACTCAGCTATTTGCCTGATTTTCCAGATTCAGTTCAAATTCCACTTATTTAAAAGCTTTCTCTATACTTACCGTGTTGCTTTGATGCACATGCAGTTGTGGATAAACAATAAGTAATATTTCTAGATAGTCTGTGACATAATAGATATCTAGATGCTAATTGAGCAAAATAATTTTTGGCGTTTTTGTCCTATACTCTGTTTTTTTTTTTTTTCCATGTATAAATCTTGTATTCTCAGCAAGATTGTCTATGCCCTCATGGCAGGGACTTCTTTTATGTTTTCCACAGAGCTAGATCATTATAAAATACTTGTACTAAATTAAATATTATGCCATGTAACTGAGCTTATTTGGGGGAAGAGGTCAATAAAGACTATGGAATAATTTGAGGTCTTGGGTATGAGATACCAAAGGAGGTAGTTGTTAGTACTTGAGAGATTGCTCCAAATAACATCAAATGAGCATGCTTCCAGGTTTTCTGTATTACTTGCATGACCCGTGATTCTAAGTTAATGAAATGAGTTTGTCCCTCTTCTCACCCACTGTCCCTGATTATTTTGTATATGTTATACTTAATGTCTTCATTTTTTACCTCTAGTATGAAGTGTAACAGAACAGACTTTACCACCTGAAACTGCTGCTTCAAGTTCAGATCAGGCAAGGAACAAACCTCGTAACAACTAACAAGACCAAAGAAGAGTACACTTAAGTTGAAGACACAACACTTGATCTGAAACAAGAAGTTTGTGCCTACTCAACAGCTTTGAAAGAGCACTTCCCAACGCTGCTAGTAGTCTTTGTTTTCTTCAGTGCTGTACTGTGAGATTGCCCGGTACAGCAGCAGTTGTATTCTTTATTAGCTTGGTAGATCATTTTCTCTCGCTCTTTTTTTTAATACTAGCAACTTTCATCCTTTGAAACGTGTGCTGAAAAGAAGAATCAGCAAATACTACTGAAAGTGCAATATTCGATTATCACTGCGAGGTAGGTTTGTAATTTCCTATTAAGAATCAGTTCCATAATTCTGGATTTCCTGATTATTTGGTCAAATGTAAAATCTTTATTTGTTCTTTTCTAAAGGTATTCAGAAGACAGTTTTTCTGTTCTCAACTAGTATGAAATATCAACACTATCTCTTGTTAGATAAGGACAGTGTTTATGGTCAAAACAGATTTTTCACACCAGATTATATTAATACATGCTGATCTCTCGACTTACTGGTCTCTTAGAGAAGCTCTGTCTGTACTATTTAGAAGTTAGGATTTCAAATAAGAATGTGCATTGCAGTCTTTCCACGAGGGTCTGTGAAACTTTAGTGATACTTGTTACTGACATCTGTTTCTCTCTCTTCAGTGTTAGCTTCTTGAGGGAAGATAGCTTTATATCCATAGCTACATTTACAGTGCATATTTGTGAATGAATGGTTGACATGCCTACTGTATTGTTAGGCATTGCTAGTGCTGAAATATGAGTGAATAAGATATTAGTGGACTTGCAATATAGGATGATTTGTTACACAGGATCACAGTTTAATATAGGCTAAAAGATACTCATAAAATATTAAGAATATAACTGAAGCTGTTCCCTTGGAGGTAAGGAGGAGGGTAAAGAAAGCCTACAGAGAAAGAATATTTGAAGGTGAGTAGTACCTTGTTAAGAGGGAGAAGAGACATTGGTAGAGGTATAGAGGTAACAGAATTAGCAGATTCAGGGAGACCTGAAAGCACATGGTGTATATTAAGTTGTTCATTATGAACAAAGTAGAGAATACAATTTTGTGGGAAGACTTATGAAGGGAAGTTTGCTGGAGGCTTGGCCCAATACATTTGTCTTTATTCTGTAGGAGAGCCATCAGGTGTCTGTAAGCAAGGGCTTAATGGGTTTTTTCCCCCAAAAGTAAGATAGCTTTATTGCTTCACATTTTAAAGTAATATTCAGAAGTGTACCTTTAAAAGACAAATGGTGACACTTTTGACAGAAAGGCTGAGGATGGGAAAACCTGTCAAAAGCAGTGGATCAAGTATAAGGTTTAGGTAGAGAAAAAGGTAGATGCTGGATGTTCTGATGATAGAAGTGAGGACTTGGAGACCAGTTGATTCTGAAGATAAATGTAGAGGGAATGACTTTATCAAATCCAGTTGTCCAAGCTAGAAACCATTGTTCATAGGAATAGGGAAGTTAGAGTAGTAACTTACTGATATTAAAATATATAGTGGAAATTTATTGTGGTCATTAGCAATCTGAAGTTGAAGGAAATACGCTAGTACAGAATATTAAACAGTGGTTAACTTTGAAGGTTGGCTTATGAAGAGCAATTTTCCTCTTTAATCTTTAGTTTCCAGATTTTCTAAAGTTAGTAGACATTAAGGAATTCAGAAAGAAGTCATCAGATGATAGGTAATAAAGGAAGAAGCACCAATGAAGAGAGCAAAGAAGTAGAAGTCAGGAAGAAGCACCAAAGATAATTTCAAGAAGTCAATGGTAAACATTTTTTTAAATACTACAGAGGTCAAATAAAATGAAGAATGAAAATAAGTCGTGCAGTTACAAAAGCTTCACTGCTATTTCAAGAAGCACTTAGGACTTTATTTCCAATTTATTGAAGGATTATGTAATAGTGTTGATGACCTTACTGTGCACTAGAATATTCCTTAACAACTAAAAACTTAGTAATATTAAATTATCTATGTCTCATAAACAGACACTGTTATTTAATTTTAAGGTAACTGTACCATTTAGTTTTTCTATTTGTTTCTTCTTACCTTAGCTGATTTTTAAAGAGTAATTTTAGAGTGTTAGACTAATTGTTATGGATTCTGTTGGATTAGCTAAGGAAGATTAACACAAATTGAAACCACAATTTTATGTTCTGAAGGATAAAAGATTAGATTTTTTTTTTTTTTTTTTTTTTTTTTTTTGAGACGAGTCTTGCTCTGTTGCCCAGGCTGGATTACAGGCTGCATCACCACGCCTGGCTGATTTTTGTGTTTTTAGTAGAGACGGGGTTTCACCATGTTGGCCAGGCTGGTCTCGAACTCCTGACCTTGTGAGCCACCATGCCTGGCAAGATGAGATATTAAGGCTTTCATTTCATTGACATGATTTATAGAAATAGATTTAAAGAAATGCTTTTTGTTTAGCGTAATCTTTGTATTCTGAATATTAGTTTACCACATGAATATTTTAATATATAAATGTATCCATAGCTGTCTAAAAATTACATGTTTACATAGTTACAAAGAAACCACAATTGGGATAAAGATTGGCAGTAAAACATGGCCGTGGTTGTACAGTTGTGAAATAGTTCAGTGAAAGGGGACACACAGCTAAGGAAACAGATTTGGTAATGCAATGGAACCCCCAGATTTTAAAGGGGGGTTTTGTAAAGTCAGTAAAAATAATACATAATTAGAAACAAATATATATGGAAGGGTAGAATTAGCCATAAAATGGCAAGTAAGAATGAGGACTGTAAAACATTGTTTGACATGTGAAAATAGACCTGAATTGTTTGGTGAATGATTTGATCCAGGTAGTCTAAAGGTGACAGACAAGAGGAAAGCAAAACTAGAAAATTCCTGTCATGCTCTTAGTTTTTTTCTGCTGAATGCAACAATTTTCACACTCAAAACATAGCAAAGCAGAGAAAACCGAAGCCCCAGATGAGTGAGAAAACAACAGGATTACTTGGCAGTTGCTAAGGTGCTAGTTGCTAGGTGTGTGATAGTAGTCAAATAGAGACCTATGACAGGAACTGTCAGTGTCCTGATTTTTCAATCAGATGTGGGAACTGTTTAGCTTTTCATTTCTAGCAAAAACCCCAGAGCCAATGAATAAAAAACTTGACAGAGTAGCTCATGGTAGCATAATGGTCAATACGGAGAAATGTTGGATGGGTAACAATTAAAAGAGGTTAGTAAGAGACTGATTTTAGAGAAGTCTCCAGGTGTATGCTGCCAGATGCTATCCTTGCCCTGCTTTTTTCAGAGACCTAATAAGTAGTTATGTGAGTACCTGTGTGCTACATAAGCACTTATTTTAGGCTTTTTACATGAAGCAACTCATTTAACTATCTCAACAACTGTGTGAGACAAGTATTAAGATAGGAGAATGAATGATTAAAAGATACACTACACAGAATCTGATAATTTAAAATTAGTCACCAAATTGAAATACTAGATTAACCAACAGAAGGCATTTTAAAAGCATTAGGTTATAGTTTTTTATTTAGGAACAAATTATCCATTACAGAGGAACTGAAAGAAAACCTGATTTTGCTAATGTGATATGTGAAGAAATGATGGGGATATTTTTTAGTTTTACAAAGTTATAAAACTTCAGTCTACAGAATTAAGGGGTGTAATCACTCAGTACCTTATATTGGTCGGGTACGTTAAGAATAGTCGTGAAATGCGCTTTAATGAATTATTACTTAGAACCTATCCAGAAGACTACAATTAGTATGAAAAATGGTTGTGTTAAGAAAATTGAAAGAAACAGTGGAAGTCAAGGGGAGGTATGTTTGAGAATACAGGGTGGTTTTCTAAAGATCTTACAGTGAAATAGGCTACCTTTTCTAAAGTAATTGTTTGACAATCAGTAGAAGCCAAGCAGACCAGATTGGTGGGGAAAAACAACTTAGATCTTATAATAAATTACGAAGCATAGATTTCCACCCCCTCTCCCCAAAGGAACTTGGAAACCAGTTAGGTGCTCCCACTTTACTTTTGAGGACAAAATCCCAGAGATGTTAGAAGTACTTGAGAGTCAGGGCTGAAAGCCGGTCTTTTGACTTTTATGTTCTTCAGGGAACTTTAGTTTATTTCTTGGGTTAGAAATGAAGTTTAAATTTGACCTGAGATTTGTTCCAGTTTTGCTTTTGTTAAAGGAGGACTAATTTTGTCAATGACTTCTTTAGTTTTAAAAGTAAATATGTAGAAAAGGGTAGAAGGTCTAAACTTTATGAGGCTGGAGATATTTGTCTGTTGTGTTACCTACTATATGAGTAGAACCTAAAATAGCGCTGATGCATTGTACGAACTCAATTGTGGTTGAATGAATAAGGCAGCGGTTAAGAATGGAGTCAGAACTGGATTCTGTTCCTACATTTGCCATTTTTAGCAGTGTGCCCTTAAGATGGCTAAGTGTTTTCTCATCTGTGAACATTAAAGTAGATTTTCTGGTCTTTAAATACATTTGAAATCATACTGTATAAATATCTGATGTCTCATTTCCTATTACAGAATAAGCATTTTCCACTTATTCTTTCCAATGAGCACATAGCATTACATAAGTTGCAATGACGTCTTGAACCATAAAGTGTGTTAGACTTTAGATTATTTCCAGGAATTTGCTACAAAAATATATTTGTTAAAATACTTGTGCATAAAGCTTTCTTCACATTTCAGATTTCCCCAGGAGAGCTTTTCTGCAATGCAGTTAAGAAAAGTATCTCCACATTTTGATACATGTTGCTAAATTGCATTTCTAAAAGGTTGTACCAGTTTACTACCATAAAAGTGTATGTGTTGTTCTTAGCTCACTTTTTCATTATTTTAAAATCTTACATCTTTGTTAGTTTGGTATATGAAAGTATTAATTTACTTTATCTGAATTTTTTTATTGCAAAAATTCAAGGGTTTTTTTATGTTTAATGTTTTGAGCTTTTGTGTTTAAAGTTTAATGATTGATATTCAAGGATTATTTATTTGCTCACTTAATCAGTAATTCAACATAGCGCCTGCTCTGTGCCAGGCACTGTTTATCTAAAATCTAGGGATTTAGCTTTGAATAGAAAGTTCTGCCCCTCAAGAAGCTTATATTCTGGTAATTTAATTGTACTGATTTGCCTAGAATCTTCAATACTACTCTGGTGTATATACACTTTTCCCCCTAGGTTTGAGTATAAAAGCTTGTGCTTTTTCTATAATCAGATATCAGTCCCTTGTGATTTTTTTTTAAATTGATTTCAAATCTAGAAAGTTCCTCCCTTGCAAAGATTTTACAAATATACACATCCAGGGTGTGTGTGTGTGTGTGTGTGTGTGTTGTGTGTTTTGGGGTTTTTGTTTGTTTTGTTGTTTTTGTTTTTGTTTTGAGACAGAGTCTCACTCTGTCACCCAGGCTGGAGTGCAGTGTCAGGATCATGGCTTGACCTACCAGGCTCAAGTGATCCTCCCACCCCAGCCTCCTGAGTAGCTGGGACTATAGGCCTCTGGCTAATTTTGGCTAATTCTTGTATTTTTTTGTAGAGACAGCGTTTTGCCATGGGCCCAGGCTGGTCTCAAATTCCTGGGCTCAGGCGATCTGCCACCTCAGCCTCTCAAAGTGCTAGGATTACAAACATGAACCACTGAGCCTCGCTGGTTCTTAAATATTTTTTAAGACATTAAACTTGGTTCATTTCCATACATTTTTATATGCTGTTAGGCAAGCAACTAAATTGTGGATTTTGTTTTCCCCTGTTTGAAAAAGAAGCCAAATAACATGTACCTACTGGGTCCTTCCTACCACCAGCTTTGTTAGTGTCTTTAATTTTTTATAAACAAGGATCTGTTAAATTATCTACTTCCATTTGTCTTCTACTTTTATGTCTTGTTTTTGTGATAACTTCCATTTTGCTTGTTTTTTGGTGGTGCTGATTAAGAAATATTTGCAATGCCATAAAAATATAGTTTAGCCAAATTATTAGGAATTCTTTGAAAAGTATTAACGTGTCACATGTCTTATCTAAAGTTGTTTGAGTGGTGCGTTTCTCATTGGAAAAATAAAGGCATCCTCCAAATGGATAAAGGCTAGGGAAAGAGAGCTCTAGTCAGCAAAGATTCTGGGAGAAGGGGACAGCTTTTTCAACTGTTTTGTTATGCGTCTAAGGATGAGACGAGACCCGAACAGTAGAGCCCAGATTCCAGCATTCTTGTTGGGGAGCAATTTAGAGTCTTTTTTTTTTTTTTTTTTTTTTTTTTGAGACGGAGTCTCGCTCTGTCGCCCAGGTTGGAGTGCAGTGGCCGGATCTCAGCTCACTGCAAGCTCCGCCTCCCGGGTTTACACCATTCTCCTGCCTCAGCCTCCCAAGTAGCTGGGACTACAGGCGCCCGCCACCTCGCCCGGCTAGTTTTTTGTATTTTTTTAGTAGAGACGGGGTTTCGCCGTGTTAGCTAGGTTGGTCTCGATCTCCTGACCTCGCGATCCACCCGTCTCGGCCTCCCAAAGTGCTGGGATTACAGGCTTGAGCCACCGCGCCCGGGCGCAATTTAGAGTCTTAAAAGAAAATGTTAGCTTTGATGCTTTCTGATTCTGGTTCAGTCTCCCTTTGGGTGAGAAAAAGAGGATTTCTATCTCCTACGTGCAGAGATGTGTGGCAGGACTGGAGACTTGAGAATGGATTTTTTGCAGCTTTCAGGCATATATATTTCAGATAATATCATTGTGTTCTTGTTTAATAGTAATCAGAACTATAGTCCAAACATGAGGCCAGGTGCAGTGGCTCACGCCTGTAATCCCATCACTTTGGGAGGCCCGGGGCGCCAGCGAGGGGGGCGGATCTCTTGAGGTCAGGAGTTTGAGAACAACCTGGCCAACATGGTGAAAACCCATCTCTACTAAAAATACAAAAATTGGCTGGGTTTGGTGGCACATGCCTGTAGTCCCAGCTACTTGGGAGGCTGAGGCAGGGGGATCACTTGAACCCAGGAGGTAGAGGTTGCAGTGAGCCGAGATCACACCACTGCACTCCAGGCTGGGCGACAGGGCGAGGCTCCATCTCAAAAATAAATTAATTCAGCCTGGTTGACAGAGCAAGACTGTGTCTTCAAAAATAAATAATTAAATAAACAAACATGAAAGAAGCACAGCTTGAAAGTCCCTCAGTGATCTAGAATAATGGTTCTCGAGGTAGTTTTATACTGCTTGTCAGTTAAAAACATATATTGTCGATATGTGTATATATTTATAAATTGTGTATTTACAATTTTGTGTCTGCATTGTAAAACATAGTGGTACAAATAAATAGGAAAAATGTGAAGGGAGGGATATTATATAAAAAGTTTACTTGTGCAGAAATGTTCTGTTCTTGTTAGAAATACTATGTTCTGGATTGCTGGTTTTTGAGTGTTTAATTTTAAAAAGCTTTATAATACCATGAATTAGTATCAAGGAAATCAACATTTAGTGCGTTTACTAATATAAATCCATATCATAGTCTTGATCTTAACTTTTTGGCATACTTGTCATATCTCTTTAGATGGTTTCTTAATGTGGAGGTTGAAGAACTAGTACTAGGAACAGAAATGTCAGTTCCCATGCTCTTTACATGTGCTTGCCTTATCTTCCATCTGAGGTTCTTCTGCGGGAATCTTTCAACCATTTGTCTATTTGGGCTTTTTTTGTTTTTCTGGGTTGGAGTCTTGCTGTGTTGCCCAGACTGGAGTGCAATAGCACAATTTCGGCTCACTGCAACCTCCACCTCCTGGGTTCAAGCAATTCTCGTGTCTCCACCTCCTGAGTAGCTGGGACTGCAGACCCATGCCACCATGCCTGACTAAATTTTGTATTTTTAGTAGAGACAGACTTTTACCATATTGGCCACGCTGGTCCCAAACTCCTGACTTCAAGTGATCTGCCCACCTCGGCCTCCCTGTGCTGTGATTACAGGTGTGAGCCACTGTACCCGGCCTTATCTGTCTATTTGTGAAGGTAGTTTAGTTACACTAGATAACTAAATTTGTGTATTTCCTTATCGGCCATACTGTAATATAGTAAGAGCAAATGAGTGAGGACTTCACTGTCGGCCTCTTACGGAGTTCTCCACTCTTCCCTCAGAATACCTGAGTAATACATGATACCATCTGACATACCAACTCGGTGAAACCTAGACTATAAATACATAGTAAATATTTATAAAAGCTCATTTTTATCTCTGGGCAGAAAAATAGTCCCAATTATTTTCTTCTACACCCCATTGGATTATCTGTGTGTGCTGTACTTTAGGGAAACTAGTGACTAAAAATGATAGGTTCTATTTAAAGTTGATTGGCATTGAAAAGAAATTGGACTGAATAGTCTCACTCCAACAACCATCAAGAGTCCTTGTGGCATTTTCAGAATTGTTGATGTCATCGTATGTTTTTAATGGCTTAAAAAAAAATACATTTCACCTTTTGTAGTAATGTTAATTCTGTATATTTCCTATGTCGATAGAAATCTGATTAATTATATTTCGCTAAACCCAAGCTAAAAATATATAAAGGTTGACTGTGGAATGTGCACAAAATTGTTATTGATCATAGTTATCAACATTATGCTATGTTATAACAGCTGTTTGAGATGGAGAACGTTTTTACTGTGTCGTCAGATCCTCATCCCTCTCCTGCAGCCCCTCCTTCATTTTCTTTACCCTTATCTTCATCTTCTACCTCATCTGGGACTAAAAAACAAAAGAGGACCCCAACTTATCAGAGATCTGTAAGTCAGGAAAGCAGTCATTCTCAGCTTACCTTGCTTTGTGTTAAGAGCATGACCCTAGGATTGCCACTCATTCTGGTTGAAATATCCTGCAGACTCACCTTCTAACTTCCCGAATCATTTTTTTTACCTTCAGTCTTGAAAGATAACCCAGTAGATTAGGGCCTTGCTCAAAGTATGTCCAAGAATCAGAAGCATTATTAACACCTTGGATCTTAATAAAGATGGAAAATCTCAAATCCCTATACGCACTGAGTCTGATTTTGTATTTTAACTTCTCATTTGAGAAGCCCTGGTTTAGAGCCAGACCTTCTTGGTTTGAATCTTCTGTTTGACTTTGGCAAGTCATTTAACTTCTCTTGTCTGTTTTCTCATTGGTAAAATGAGGCTAATACAATACTTTCTTTTGTGAAAGTTAAATGAGTTAATATATGTTAAACACAGAACAGTGGCTAGTGTAGAAGAATTAGAACGTAACCACCTACAGACAGGTGTGGTGGCTTTGATTTACCTGATTTGACCACACATGTCGTTGACTCCTACTTTTGTTTATCTTTCTAGAATTTTAGTTACTCTTTTTTCCTAATAAAAATGTATCCTTTTTATTAATTATGTCCAATATCCCACTTAAATGGAAGTACTGATTATAAATCAGATTTTCAGTTAAAGGGTCTAAAACATAATTGTAATGATTTGGAAATGTCATTACTATGGTAAATTATAGACCTAGGCTTTGCTAAGGATTTCATCCTATTTTGTGCTTCACTTATAGTTTTTGTTGTTTTACTCAAAGAAAGGAAAATGGAACATCCAATGTGATAGTGTTTTATGACCTAGGCAGATTACGTCATATTGCTTTTAAATAGCTCCTGTTTCACTAAAGAATGGGAAAGAAATGATAGTTACAGATTCCATCAGTATGTGAAAAGTGAAGGGTTTCTTTCAGGTAAAGATGTCTTTAAATGTACCTGTGAAATGATTCAGCATTTTTAAAATGGAAATGCTTTTGCTGTCTTGTAGTTTTGTTGTCTCAGAAGTTTTCTAATACACTATTTTGGATAGTCTTTCATTAAAGGACCTAAGCATGAATTACTCTGAGATTTTCTAGTTTAAGTATTGCATAGAAAGTTTATTTTATTGTGTTAATCTTTACTAACTTGAAATATGCCTTCCAAATGCATGACTTACTAAATAGTATTAAGGTATCAGCTGAAGTTTCAAAATAGTGTTACCAAATCTCTTAAGAGTCTTTGGTAGTTTGTGGTCACTGTCTCTTAATGTTAATTACCCTTGTTCTGAATTTGTTTTAGTAATTTTCAGTTTATGTAAAGGCAGCATTTACTAATGTTGTCATACGTTAATATTAAACCCCAGAAATTCTATTTTTGTCTGGTAAGTGAAAATTCTACCATAATTTGGGGCAGTTCCCCAATATAATAACTTAAATTGTTTCCTCTGAAATGTTTTATTAGCTAAATTAATGCTGCATTAATAAAAGTCCATAATCTTCCTTTCATTTTACTTTTTTTTTGCCTTTTTATATGGAAGATTTAGTGACTTATTAACCAGACATAATATGCTATGGAGATAATGTGCAGATATGTATATATTCTTTTTTTTTTTAAAACAGATGAGCTTTGATCCAAACCTTCTCCACAACAATGGACATAATGGGTACCCTAATGGTACTTCAGCAGCACTGCGTGAAACTGGGGTTATTGAAAAACTGTTAACCTCTTACGGATTTATTCAGTGTTCAGAACGTCAAGCTAGACTTTTCTTCCACTGTTCACAGTATAATGGCAACCTGCAAGACTTAAAAGTAGGAGGTAATCTGTCAGTTCTCCTTTGTAAAACTGTAATCACAAAATTTGTCTTGCATATCAACTTGTTCGTGAGTGTTTTTCAAAAAAATGTTTTATGTAAATAAAAACATTTTGGACTTTCAGTTGTATTGTTTACTGAAAAATATCTGTATAAACCAGCAGAATCCTTAAAAGATATATTTGTTTATATTTACAATAAATGCTTGGAAGATTTATTTGTTCCCCCTAATGATGACTGTTTACCTGTAAGATTGTAAGCCAGTAGGAATATTGAACTTTTATAATGTTATAATGTTACTTATGATTATTCTATCAGGTACTATTTGGAGTAGTACCTGAAAAAAGTAATTCTTAGAATGTCACCTCTTAGATTATATGGAAATTCATTTTGGCTGACACCATACAAATTATTTCACAGGTCTGGCATGGTGGCTCATGCCTGTATTCCCAGCAATTTGGAAAGCCAGGGCAAGCGGATTGCTTGAGCGCAGGAATTCAAGACCAGCTTGCAGCCTGGGCAACATGGCAAAACCCCATCTCTACAAAAAATACAAAAATTAGCTGGGGAAGGTGGCTTTTGCCTGTAGTCCCAGCTACTAAGTAGACTGAGATGGGAGGATCACTTGAGCCCGGGAGGTAGAGGTTGCAGTGAGCTTAGATTGTGCCACTGCACTCCAGCTTGGGTGACAGGGAGACTTTGTCTCAAAAAAAAAAAAAAAAAAAGGCCGGGCGCGGTGGCTCAAGCCTGTAATCCCAGCACTTTGGGAGGCCGAGACGGGCGGATCACGAGGTCAGGAGATCGAGACCAGCCTGGCTAACACAGTGAAACCCCATCTCTACTAAAAATACAAAAACTAGCCGGGCGAGGTGGCGGGCGCCTGTAGTCCCAGCTACTCGGGAGGCTGAGGCAGGAGAATGGCGTAAACCCGGGAGGCGGAGCTTGCAGTGAGCTGAGATCCGGCCACTGCACTCCAGCCTGGGCGACAGAGCGAGACTCCGCCTCAAAAAAAAAAAAAAAAAAAAAATCATTTTTATATGTTAAAGTGTTTGGCTTACTAAAGGACTGAAATTATGAGGCCTCTGTACGTTTTTTAAAAACATGTTTGAGAAAAGAGTATAATAGCTAACAAGATGCATGCTATAGGAGCATTGTTTTGGTTAATCCTCATGGCAGTCCTGTTTGTTAGGAATTATTCTCCTTTTACATATGAGAAAACTGAGGTACAGAGGAGTTTTAAAAAAAAATAACTTGCCAAAGGTTATGATTGTTAAGTGATCTCATTTGTAGTATGTGTAAATTCCATAAAAACTAAGATTAAGACATGGCTATCTTAGCCTAAGATGGTGGTTCTGAAACATTTTGTGTGTATCAGAATTACGTGGAAGGCTTGTTAAAACAGATTGCTATACTTGATCCCCAGAGTTTGTCTTTGGCTAGGACTAGAGTGAGGGCCAAGAATTTGCATTTCTTTTAAGCTCCCAGGTGGTGTTAATGCTGGTCCAGGGACCATGCTTTGAAACCACTGGTCTAAGGCAATTGAAATGCTATGTTAAGTATAGTTTGGAAGCAATATATTGTTTCGCAAAAATTAGTTCAACAAATATAACCCATTCTTTATTTTAGATGATGTTGAATTTGAAGTATCATCGGACCGGCGGACTGGGAAACCCATTGCTGTTAAACTGGTGAAGATAAAACAAGAAATCCTCCCTGAAGAACGAATGAATGGACAAGTTAGTGACATTGATGCTTTCTGTTTTTTTAGGGCCCTGCATTTGCATATCTTTCACATTTAGAAAAGGAAGATTCTCCCCATCTCCTCAGTTTGCACGAAAGAGATACTATTTTAAAATTAATCAAAAGCACTGGCATTTCTTGACCTGAAATAAAAATATGGTCAAGACTCAGTTGGGTTTTTACATATAACCCTGAGTCAATGCTTACAGTCAATTTACATACTGTAAGTTTGAAACTTGGCAGCATGACATCCTCTTGTGGATCATATTAAAATGCATCCCTGTGTATAGTATAGAGGATATTAAAATTCAGTTTATATTGCACAGTGCTGCTCCTGAAATGATTAGCAATGGAAATTTTTTTTTTTTTGACTGGTAGGTTGTGTGCGCTGTTCCTCACAACTTAGAGAGTAAATCTCCAGCTGCCCCGGGTCAGAGTCCAACAGGGAGTGTATGCTACGAACGTAATGGGGTAAACTTGTGTATTTTTCTTAAACCTTTGCCTGATCCACCATGTGATCTATAAGCGTACTTTAAAATTCGAAATAGAAAACGTAAGCTGCAATTGTTAAAATCAGTTTTAAATTTGGTTTCTAAGAGGCTTCAAATGCAGCATAATCAAAAAATTTAAAAAGAAAAATTCCATAGGACTTCCAAGTGTCAGTTTGCCCAAGTATGACCTTAGTTAGAACATTAAGGTAAAATGTTCCTTTTAATCACTTTTTTGGGGGTTGTGGGGGGGGATCTTTTTCTGGTTTCTTTTAAGCACTAACACCAGCTTTTTTTGTTTGGAATGCCTTATATAAAATTGGTTTTTTTGAAATGTAACTATAGTCTCTGGGCAAATGCTTCCACGTGTGTAAGCTTTTTGAAGTTGGATTGCTGCTCAGCTGTGGACTCGCAGAAGTCATCAGCACCATGGAGGGGAAGTGTGTGTTTACATGAATAAAGTAACTTACTTGTCATAAAGCATTTAATTTTAAGAAATTTGGCTTAAAATGCCAGTATAAGAGGTTTTTAAGTAAGTAAGTCACAGTATACAGTGAATATGCATCCTGCCAAAATAGTAATAATGATTTATTAATTCACAGGAAGTGTTTTATCTGACTTACACCCCTGAAGATGTCGAAGGGAATGTTCAGCTGGAAACTGGAGATAAAATAAACTTTGTCATTGATAACAATAAACAGTAAGTTCTTTTTTTAAAAAATTTTCTCACCCAAGTGTTTTGCGTGTGTTTTTTTTCCCTCCATTAAGAAATTTGAAGTGGGTTAAAAACCTAACTTGTAAGTCTGGATAATTTTCATGAACTTTCAGTTCATCAACTAATGATTTGAGGTCTGTGAATATTGTATTAACAGCTATGATGCAGGATCTCAGAAATAGGAAGATGATAATTAAAACATTGTCAGGCATTTCAAGGACTTGTTCTCGAGATCAGTGAAGGTTTTTCAAAAAATAGTGCTTTGAGGTAAGTTTTGAGGGAGGGATATAGTCACTAGAGAGATGAGAAAAAAGAGCATTATGGATAGAAGAAATATCATGACATGTTTTGGGGAAATGGCCAAAAGTTCAGTCGAATTGACCGGAAGGTAGAGTTTGAGCATTCCTTCTATGTAGGAATCTTTGTGGTATTTAAAACAAGGAAGTGTGATTGGTTTAGATCTTTGGAGGTGGTGGAAGTGGTAGACTTTTGAAAAGTGGGGATGCTGTTGACCAGAGGCAGTGATGTGAGAGTTAACGTGAAGATGACCACCTAATATGGATAGACTAAGAGGATGGGGTGGAGGAGTCAAGTTATATTGAGAAGATACCATCATCAATCTTAATTGATTAGATGAAGGTGGGATTGGAATTAAAGGGAGTCCCAAATACTGGTTTTCTGGCCTGGCCTACTGGGCAGATGATGGTACCATAAACTGGGCTAAGGAGACATAAGGAGAAAGTTCAAGGTGGGAAAATAATCATATTTACTTTGGCAATTTTTGAGTGAGGTGTTTGTGATATCTGGGTAGAGATACCAAATCTGCAGTTGCGTGTATAGGTCTGAGACTTAGACTTACAAGTCTAAGGTCTGTTTCCTGCCTATAGGGAAAGTATGTAGAGCTGTAGAATTCATCAGCATACACAGTTAAGAAAAATGTAGTTAAGAAAGCTCAGGGAGAATATTTTTATCTTGGGATATGAGAGATGAGAGATGCAAGAGGAGAAGGAAATTAAAATAGGAAGTTGGAGAAAGTGCTAGTAGTGTACTTTCCAGTAGCGTGTGGAGGGAAAAGTCCTAAGAGCATGTCTGTGGGATTATCTGCCTTGAACCTTATCTCTTTCTTGACAAGTCTAGAAGGAATCAGATTGCATTGTAGGTATGGTTATTATTACAGTCTGAAGGCCTCAATTTATATAGTCGTTAATCTTAGAACAGCCTTACCTGGTAAGTTTCTTCATCTGTAAAATGAGGTATAAGTTCTCACAAAGTTACTTTTGACGTTCGTACTGCTTTTAAATAGCAGACATTTAAATTCCCATCTGATTCTAAAGCCTTTTCACTGCAGTAAGTTACAAAAGCAGGTAGAATTTTTCTGGTGTCTTTGTTAGTCTGTAACTTTTTTTTAAATAAAAAACACATTTTGGGTTACTTGTCCATGAAAAATTAAGGGAAGTAATTGCTTGGTGTATAGGTCTTCTCTTAAAACATTTAGACTAACAGTACCATTATGTCTTATATAGTCTGTTATCTTAAAATTGAATTTACATCGCTGCTGCACGAAAATGAGGGCATAAAAGCAACATGTGGTGTCTCTAACTTGTTTCCATTCTCCAGTGGAGGTGAATATCATTACTTTTAAAAGCATAGCAAGTTCTCTTAAAATCACTTCATTTGCTCAACTTTTATGGCTGTTTACTCAAATAATTGAGATAGCTACTAAGTTTAGCACTCACTGAAAATAAAGACCATCTCCTATTTATCTCTGTATCACCAGTACCTTACTTTGCCACAGATTATGCCTACACAATTGTTTGTTCAATGAATAACCTTTATAAAACTTTAGTATTCCCACCTTTGGTAGCGCTTTGTGGCTTTATTTCAGTTCTTTTGTTGAAATAGAGAAACAGTAGAACATCATGCACCCATGTATAAGTTTGTAAAAACAAATCTTCCAACAACAGTCCTAGAGAAAGATGACCTCTATATATATATATATTTGCCAAATGTAGAAGGCTAAGGAGTTAAAGTCCTTTGCATATAAAGCCATATGAAAATAATCAAATGTCATAAACCCTGTATTTGTTCTTAGTGATGATAGAATTATTAAAGCCCCAGGAAACTAGTTTCTTTAGACTAATATCTAAGCAAGTCAATACATTTTTAACCCGTGTTTCATTCCTCCTCCCTGCAATTGTTTTTTTCTAGTACTGGTGCTGTAAGTGCTCGCAACATTATGCTGTTGAAAAAGAAACAAGCCCGCTGTCAGGGAGTAGTTTGTGCCATGAAGGTAAGTGTTAAATTTGAGAATCTTGAGTTTTTCTTTGGCCATTTGAAGTGTTGTACTTCAAACTCCAGCCTTTTTTTTTTTCTTCTTTATCTTTACCCTTTAAAACTATTTCACTGTTAGCCTCAAAAGTAGTCTCTTAAAATTCCTTGGTTGCTAATTATCTTCTTTAAAATTGGCTGTTTAATTGATAATATTAGATTGTACCAAATTATACCATTGTGACTACAGTATAATTTTACAAAAATTATTGGTTTTAAGTTGTAATCCTAAATTTGTACAGAGTGGTAATAATGTTCTTGGTTTTTTGTTTTGCTTCAGGAGGCATTTGGCTTTATTGAAAGAGGTGATGTTGTAAAAGAGATATTCTTTCACTATAGTGAATTTAAGGGTGACTTAGAAACCTTACAGCCTGGTGATGATGTGGAATTCACAATCAAGGACAGAAATGTAAGATAGTTAACTTGATCTTTGGCCTTTTAAGATCAGCGATGGTTTATGTTTTTAAGAAACACTTAAAATTATGTGATTCTTCCTTCCCCTGTGCCCCCACCACCTCCAACCGCTTCTGATTTAGGGTAAAGAAGTTGCAACAGATGTCAGACTATTGCCTCAAGGAACAGTCATTTTTGAAGATATCAGCATTGAACATTTTGAAGGAACTGTAACCAAAGTTATCCCAAAAGTACCCAGTAAAAACCAGGTAAATAATCTTTTTCAGGAAAGTCCTATTTCGCCTCAGTAGTAATAGAATAATATGGTATGGTATACTGAAATTTTATCTTACTCAGTTAACATGATAGTGGAACAACTAAGTACCTCTTGTTATGTATAGTTACATTAAAAGAGTAACCAGATTTACATATCCATAATATGGTTTTGGGGGTTTTTTTGTTTGTTTTGGAGACAGAGTCTTGCTCTGTCGCCAGTCTGGAGTGCAGTGGCGCAATCTCAGCTCCTTACAGCCTCAGCTCACTGCAATCTCTGCCTCCCGGGGTTCAAGCGATTCTCCTGCCTCAGTTCTCCCGAGTTCCTGGGACTACAGGCACGTGCCACCACGCCCAGCTAATGTTTTTTTTTTTAGTAGAGACGGGGTTTCACCCTATTGGCAAGGATGGTCTCAATCTCTTGACCTTGTGATCCACTGACCTCGGCCTCCCAAAGTGCTGGGATTACAGGCATGAGCCACCTCGCCCAGCCAAATATGTATTTTTTTTTTTTTTTTACTGGGTGATGAGAAAAGACCAAAGAAGAAAATGATAATTAAATTGGAAAGCACCTGATTGGATTAGACTGCAGTTCAGGTGTACATTTGTTCCCTCTTCTGCCCCTGCCCCACCCCTCCAGTTTATTTGTGGGGAAGCTGAGGACACAAATGGTGTCATTGCTGGGAAAATTCCTTAAATAAAATTTTTTGGTACCAGAGTACAGGGTCTTAATAGCAGTGTTATAATTTGATGGTTGACTCATGTGACCATAGACCATGAAGCTTTCACATTGGACTTATGTTGTCAACACCTTTTTTCGCTTCAGGAAACTATGTTAAAAATAACATGGGTTTACTATGTGTTCTTCTTGTTTGACTTAGAACTAGGAAGGATGAGAAATCTCCAGCTAAAATCGTTTTTCCTTCTCATCAGAATGACCCATTGCCAGGACGCATCAAAGTTGACTTCGTGATCCCTAAAGAACTTCCCTTTGGAGACAAAGATACGAAATCCAAGGTGACCCTGCTGGAAGGTGACCATGTTAGGTTTAATATTTCAACAGACCGACGTGACAAATTAGAACGAGCAACCAATATAGAGGTTCTGTCAAATACATTTCAGTTCACTAATGAAGCCCGAGAAATGGTAAGTGTTGGATATTCCTGGATGTGTATCTAATATGCGAAAGCCAATGTTATATTCAAGTTTATACTACTAAATTAAAAATGTTTTTAAGTTAAATGACCCTAATGGGCATTTATCTTGTTAAGGTGATTAAGAATCATACACATTTGAGTCAGTCTGGGTTATCTCTGGCAGGTATCTTGGAAATATATGTGAAAAAAATTTTTGAATGAAAATCTGGACAGGATTACTAAGGTATTTTTAGAGTCAGTGATTCTCTAGCCCTTAATATGAAGAGTAAGAAAATTCAAGTTCATCATTGTGGAAAGTAGATTTTCCCAAACTAAATACTAAGACATTTAATCAGTGATGGTTTCTGTTTTTGGGAAACACAATTCTCCAGTGTGGTCCAGGGAAGCCAAAAGATTGGACACCCATGATCTAGACACTAGATCACACATAAAATACACTTAACACCAATGATAGTTGATGAGCTTTTTTTAAAAAGAAAACTCTTAGGTGTGGTGGCTCACACCTGTAATCCCAGCACTTTGGGAGGCCGAGGCAGGTCATCACTTGAAGTCAGGAGTTCAAGACCAGCCTGGCCAACATGGTAAAACCCCATCTCTACCAAAAATAGAAAAAGTCAGCCAGGTGTGGTGGTGGGCACCTGTAATCCTAACTACTCAGGAGACTGAGACAGGAGAATCGCTTGAACCCGGGAGGCAGAGGTTGCAGTGAGCCAAGACCATGCCGTTGCACTCCAACCTGGGTGACAGAGGGAGACTCTGTCTCAAAAAAATAAATAATCGCAAAAACATCTCATGTTTTAAGAAGGTTTAAGAATTTGTTGTGTTGGGCCATGTTCAGAGCTGTCCTAGGCCACAGTTTGGACAAGCTCGCAATTAAACCAGAGTCAAAAAGGTTTCGTTTTGGCAGAACTTCGCAAGTTGTTTTTAAGGAGTTTGTGTCTGTGAGTGGCATATACTAACCAGAATTATTTCCCAAACATGTTTTATGAATTCACTTTCTCAGACATAATTTGCATTTAGTCATGTTTGGGATCATATCATCTACACTGTAACTCAGTGTTGTCAGTGGAACTGGGTACGTTGAATGAAAATTTAAGTTTCTTGAGTTTTTTTTAATCCTTTGCCTTTGAAGAACTGATTGTGTTTGACACAGTGTATTTAACTTTAAAAGTTTGTAAGTCTGAATGTGTGATTTTTTTTTTTTTTTAAACATTTTCAAAGGCAAGATCTGTTTTGCTTTACAGTATGGAAAATATAACTTGGCTACCATCAGGACATAGCAAGGATTAAATGTCAGAATATTGTTTAGGTCATATTTAAAACTTACAGAATCACTTCTGCAGTGAGTAAATATGTAGTATGTAATACAATAGCAGATTGATAATTTGTGTTCATTGTCTCATTAAATATGAGTACCTACCCTGTTCCAGGTACTCTTGATACAATAGCCCTTACAAAGCTGATAATTTAGTAAGAAGGAAAAAAAAAGAAAAAAAAACAAGAGAAAAGATTTTGTATATTTTATTCTTCTATTCTTCAGATGTAAATTTTAACTCTTTCCTGGGCCTAAACTCATGCAATTTTTGAAGTAGAAACTAGAGAATTGCCTTTGTCTACTTTGGAATTATGGTCTCTAAATTAGTGAAGTTTCTTGAAATTATATTGTCATTAGACGTGGGCCTTTATGAAATACATTGTGTTCATGTGTTTACATTCAAATGTGGTGATTTTTTCTAGTGCATATTTGCCAGAAAGTAGCAATTGGGGAGTCTTAGAAAATTGCTCAGGTTACTTTGTTGAAAGCAGTGAGTTTGTACTTAAGCTAGAACAGTTCCAATGTGGATACAATATTTGTGTCACATCAGAGAAAATTCCTGATGAATTTAACTTGATGGTGGTTGTAAAGTTGAATGTTGCCTTACTTGACAAGTTTCACAGCCAGTGAAAATATTATTTGGGTTTCAGGGTGTGATTGCTGCCATGAGAGATGGTTTTGGTTTCATCAAGTGTGTGGATCGTGATGTTCGTATGTTCTTCCACTTCAGTGAAATTCTGGATGGGAACCAGCTCCATATTGCAGATGAAGTAGAGTTTACTGTGGTTCCTGTGAGTTGTTTTTGAGAAAAGTTGGGAGGTGTTTCTTGATGCTTTCTTTTTCAATTGAAAGTTAATTTTGTTTTATCATTTTTTAGGATATGCTCTCTGCTCAAAGAAATCATGCTATTAGGATTAAAAAACTTCCCAAGGGCACGGTTTCGTTTCATTCCCATTCAGATCACCGTTTTCTGGGCACGGTAGAAAAAGAAGCCACTTTTTCCAATCCTAAAACCACTAGCCCAAATAAAGGCAAAGAGAAGGTAGGTTTTGCGTAATCCAAATTATTTTTGTAGCTCTTTATTCCTCTTCTGCTTTAACAGCATATTGTAATGGAGTACATATAATGAGCAGAGTTTGTCTCTTTCAGAATTCTCTGTCATATTAACAGTGAACTAAACAAAGTAAGGTTTCTTAACCTCAGGATTATTGACATTTTGGGATGAATGATTCTTTACTGTGGGGAATGGGATGTTTAGCAGCATCTCTGGCCTCTACCCACTGGAAGTTAGTGTTCTGATCCCTTTTCCCTACCTCCTACTATGACAGCCAAAAATGTCTCCAGACATTGCCAAATGTCCTCTGGGAGGCAAACTCACTCCAAGTAGAGAACCAGTTATATAAAATGATAGTACTGCCTTCCAGGCAATTTAAAACTTTCAAAGTTGGGTATCATCAGTTCACACATTTAAACTTCATTTATTGAAAAATCCACTGAACAGGAAATATAAAGATGTCTGAGATGAATTCTCCTTTCAAGTTAATAACAAGTTGAGAGAGTTTTATAGAAACAAGTAATTCATACAGAATATAAAATATTGCTATTGAATGTTAGCGATAGTGCTCTGGTGAAAATAACTGGTAGGGTATGGGATGGTTTCACTAATAGATGGAAACAGGAAAGAGCATTATTCACGGAGTAAAAGTACAGATGAGAAAAATTCAGGGTTTCTTTAGGAAGCAGTGAGTAACTAGTCTGACAGGAATTTTTTGGGGGGTTTTGTGTATGGGTTTTTGTTGGTGAGGGAGGTTAGGAGAAATAAGGTTGAAAAATCAGGATCCAGCTAGACTGAGAGGGTGTTGATTGCTTCTCTAAAGAATTTAGACCTTGTTGACGGGCATGGTGGCTCATGCCTGTAATCCCAGCACTTTAGGAGGCTGAGATGGGTGGATCACGAGGTCAGGAGATCGAGACCATCCTGGCTAACACAGTGAAACCCCGTCTCTACTAAAAATACAAAAATTAACCAGGCGCAGTGGTGCGTGCCTGTAATCCCAGCTCCTTGGGAGGCTGAGGCAGGAGAATGGCGTGAACCCAGGAGGTGGAGCTTGCAGTGAGCTGAGATTGTGCCACTGCACTCCTGCCTAGGCGACTGAGCAAGACTCTGTCTCCAAAAATTTAAAAAAAAAAAATTTAGACCTTGTTCTGTACTTAAAGGAAAAGATCTCTTTTAGATAATGACATCAAGTATGTGCTTTGGGAGAGTAATGGCAGCAATATGAAGCCTAGATGGGATGGAGAAAGACAAAAGATGAAAAGGATTACTATGAAATTACTCAGATAGTTAAGGTAGTCCTTGAACTAGGCACAGAGATAATGGCTATAGACAAGTGAAGGTACATAAGAGATACTGGAAAGCCAGTCATGTTGTAATTTAATAATTACTATTAGCCAGAAAGAGCAAGGCTAGTATCTTGCTTATCACTTATTGTAGCATGGGAAATTATTTTACCTCTGAGCTTCAGTTTTTAAATTTCAGAACTGATTGTATAACAGTTTAAAAAGCCCTCAAAATACCTAGCTCATAATAGGAATTTCACATGTGACAGATGATACTGTTAACAAAAATAAAAATAACTTCAGTTGGGGTTATTGTTAATAACTGCTTCCCAAATGTGTCTGGCAAAACTGGCTTGATGAAGAGAGCCTTTGTGTGAGACTCTCCCTGCCATTTTTTTGTTTGTTTGTTTGTTTTCCTTAGTCCAACAGCACTCTAGCTAGTAAATCCTCTGTCATCGTGCTTCTTACAGTATATAACATTTACCAGTTTATGAATCTGTCTCTGCTGCACTGGACTCCCTCAGGGCAGGGATTCTCCTATCTCTATTTAATATATTTGATGTATAGTATATTGTCAGCTGTTGACTGGATGTCGAAGTTGATGAGTTAAGAGCAAAAGGTGAACAGTAAGCTTTTGAGTTTGGTTGTGGAAAAGTTGATGACTTTGGAGTCAGACCTGAATTCACTGACATTGTTCTTAACCAAACTCAAATCCTCTGGATCATTTTGTGCTGGGTTTTGTAACCTTGGTAAGGTTTACTTAATTCCTCAGATTTTCCCAATTTGTAAAATGAGGGAAAAGAGAAACTATGGAGATGATTTTGTACAAGATTAATTTGATAATACATAATACCTGGTAATGTTGTAAGTGTTCAGTAAATAATTATATAACAGTTATGGAAGGAGTGTGATTGGTAGAAGAGGAAAATGAATTGGTTTTGAATATGTCATAGTTTGTAATGAGGACTGGAGTTGAGGAAGGAAGTCAGGGCTAGAGTAGGGACGTGGGCATTATCTCCATAGAAATGTGGAAACCATAAAATCAGTATAATTTATGTAGTTGCTGTACACTGTCGTTACTTCACATGTATGATTCAATACGACACACCTGAACTTTCTTAGGATTTTATTGTTTTTTATTTTTTTAGTCAAGTGCAGTAGTGAGAAGGGGGGAAAGAGTAGAACAAGGAAGTTCAATCTGTAACAGACTGAATAATCAAGATAACTCGCTACCTTCAGATCAGCCCTTAGACTTTTTTAAGAGTTAATCATTCTTACATGTAAGACAATTGAAATGTTGTTTTCCTTGAAGTCTGGTATTAAAACAATTGTTGAAATACTGATAATGTCATAATTTTTAATCACCTACTTTATGTCAAGTGCTTGAACTGTACTAGATCATATACCAAATTCTTCTGCATTAAGTATAATGATTGACATTACATATTAAATACCATGCAAGGTGCTGTGTGCTACTAAAAGAGGATACTTTGGCACCTTTAGAAAATACTTCTTGCCCTATAGAATTTCCGCTTCGTTGGAAGTAACATACCCAGTTTAATTTCTGATTGGCTATGAGGAGCGTAGGTGTATTAAAACATTTTCAGTAAGCTTTTTTCTCCTCATTAGCAAAAATTAGATTCTTAAGATTGAAAGACAATTAAAAGTTACAGCAGACTGAGCTAGTCTTAAGGCAAGACGACCTTTTATTCAAATGAATAATCTGTTATTAGAAAACCCAGGAATAAGACATTTTTACAGCTGTACCAATCCTTTGACTCAAGAATCTGTAAGAACTGTAGTTGCTTTTATTGGTTTTTGTTCTTGAGATTGTTTTCATTCTATTTTTGACTGTATCTCTTTAGGAGGCGGAGGATGGCATTATTGCTTATGATGACTGTGGGGTGAAACTGACTATTGCTTTTCAAGCCAAGGATGTGGAAGGATCTACTTCTCCTCAAATAGGAGATAAGGCAAGATAATTCTTCTCATTCGAGAGAGGGTTAAGAGTTGTCATCTTAATCATAAATCCTGCAGGATGGGTTCTTCAAATTTTATCAAGTTTTGCTGAAGTATATTTTGTGCTTAAGAGAAATACATTATTATCTTCCTATTTGAAAGCAGCTTATTAAAACAAGGCTTTGTTAATCAAAGCCTTGTTAATCTAGCTGTTTAAACATTAGAGAAAACATGCTTAAAGTTGTTATTGGTAAGAAAGTTAAAACAGTTACTACTGAAACATTATCAGAGTAAAAGCACACCAAAGATTTTACATTGCTGTTCATTTTTTATTTCTCATACTTACTATGTTTGGTTTTTGGATAGCCCTCTAAAGAAATTAAGACTCTATAAGAAATACAGACTGAAAGACAAAACTTTGATCCTTTGTGAAAAATGGGATGAGACATAAATGTTTTGGTGAAAATCAATTCCACTGGAGTAATTACAAAGGATATTTGGAATGAAAAGCATGCGCTGGGGGAGTTATAGGTCTTGTTTTCTGAGTTAAGGACATTGATGTGGAAGTGATATGGTGTTAATGAGCACCCTTAATTTTCACAGGTTGAATTTAGTATTAGTGACAAACAGAGGCCTGGACAGCAGGTTGCAACTTGTGTGCGACTTTTAGGTCGTAATTCTAACTCAAAGAGGCTCTTGGGTTATGTGGCAACTCTGAAGGATAATTTTGGATTTATTGAAACAGCCAATCATGATAAGGAAATCTTTTTCCATTACAGGTAAGGTGTGACTTTCAGGAACTTAACAGCTAGCTTACCATCCATTCTTTGCTGTTGGAATAAAAAGCATTTAGTATTGATTGATTATACTTGTTGAGGCCCAGATTTCGTATTTGTAGAATTATGCCATGATATAAACTGAAGTTAATCACTGATGTCTATATACAGAGCACGTGGCCAAAAGAAGTAGAAAGGCCTGTGCCTTCTTGTTTTATGTGTTGGTACCATAAGGTTGGCCATTTGGTGTATAATATAGTGGTTAAAAGTAGGGGGTCTGACTGGATGTGGTGGCTCATGCCTATAATCCCAGCACTTTGGGGGCTGAGGCAGGTGGATCCCTTGATTCCAGGAGTTCGAGGCCAGCCTGGGCAACACGGTGAAACTCCATCTCTACAAAAAGTACAAAAATTACCTGGGCGACTGAGCAAGACTCCATCTCAAAAAAAAAAAAAAAAAAAAAAACGAGCCTGACATGGTGGTGCATGCCTTCAGTCTCACCAACTCAGGAGGCTGATGTGGAGGACCACTTGATCCTGGGAGGCAGAGGTTGCAGTAAGCTGAGATCACACCACTGTACTCCAGCCTGGGCAACAGAGTGAGACTCTCTCAAAAAAAAAAGGGAGGGGGGCTCTTAGAACCAGACGGTTCAGCTTTTGAGTCCAGGCCCTGCCACTTTATACCTGTGTAATTTTTACCAAATAACTTCTTAGTATTTTAGCTTCATTATCCTGAAGTTAGGGATAATGTTACCTGTTCATGGGGATAAAGGATTAAATGAGTCAAGACATAGAAAGTACTTAAAATGGTGTCTAACATAAATAAGCATACCATGCCATGACTGTTACTGTAAAATAAAGGCTGCCTGTTACAGTTGATGTTTATGGTAATGTTTAGTTAAATGTCATTTCCTTTCTCCTTAGTGAGTTCTCTGGTGATGTTGATAGCCTGGAACTGGGGGACATGGTCGAGTATAGCTTGTCCAAAGGCAAAGGCAACAAAGTCAGTGCAGAAAAAGTGAACAAAACACACTCAGGTAATAAATTGTGACTTCTTATTCAGCCTGTGCTTTTAAGTGGGAGATAAAGGATGGAGTAGTAGGAGGAGATGAGGCCTAATTATTCTACATCAGTCATTCTCATGTGCGATTCCCTAGAACAGCAGCATCACCTGGTTGCTTGTTAGAAATATACATTCTCTGACCCTGTCCCATACCTACTGAAACTCTGTGGGTGGGCATTCTGTTTTAATAAGTCCTTTAGGTGATTCTGATATACACTGAAGTTTGAGAAGGACTGGCCTAGATATTTTAGGTAATTTGCTTTATATTTTCAATTCATTGTCTTTTAAAAAAAAACCCCAAGATAGCCAGCTGTGGGTAGTGGATGCCTGTAGTCACAGTTACTTGGGAAGCTGAGGTGAGAGGGTCGCCTGTGCTGGTAGGTTGAGACTGCAGTGAGCCATGATCCTACCACTGCCCTCCAACCTGGGTGATGGAGCAAGACTGTCTCAAAAAACCAAAAGTAACGTCATGGTACGTATACATCTCCATGGAGTAGGGAAGAGAAGCATTTCCCTAGAAGACTGTTTTGAAGAAGAATGAATCTAAATGTGAAAAATAATGGGAAGTGAAGAAAATTAATTGTAATTTAGGATCTCTGACTTTAAAAGACCTGCAGCTTATTTCTGGCTCTCATCTAAACTCTTAAGTGTGTGTTATGTTTTAGACACTGGGGAGACAGCAGTGAAGAAATCAGATACATCCCTGCATTCGTTGACCTTATTTTTTGGTGGAACTGGGGGCAAACAGTCCCAGTTGGGGCAGACGAGGAGTAAAATACTGTATATGATGTTTAGAAAGACAGTAATACATGTAATAAGGATGAATCAGGACAGTATATAAGTATTGGGATTTGCATTTTGGAGACCAGGAAAGGCTTCTTAAAAAGTGACATATGGTCACCTGGAAAAAGTAAGAGATCAAGGCATGTTTTATTTATGAATACTTCTTAATTCCTTAAACAATTTTACTTAAACAATTCTATTTAGGAAAAGCAGGCATTTTGGTAGTTTAGAAGTATTTAAAGTCCTGCAGCTGTTCTGAAAAATAGAACTTGGCTTTGGGTTCCCTACCCCATTTGAATAGCAGGCAGCCAAGCTACCCTGTTAACATCTGTGTTATTTGTTGCTTACTTGTCTTTCTGTACAGTAGAGATGAAATAAAATTGAAAGATACACATGCCTTTGTTTTGCAGTGAATGGCATTACTGAGGAAGCTGATCCCACCATTTACTCTGGCAAAGTAATTCGCCCCCTGAGGAGTGTTGATCCAACACAGACTGAGTACCAAGGAATGATTGAGATTGTGGAGGAGGGTAAGGACCATCACTATCAAGCTGTTAGAAATTTGCCATAACTTCAGATGAGCACCTATAAAGTTTTAAAATACCGTGCTCATTGCAGTTGTTTTTAGGTTAAAACTGAATTAAGGAAAAGTGACCTCTCTCATGCTTGCTTATTTTTATACCCTTTGAAAATGAGGTCAGTCTGGATTTAAGTAGTGAAAATATGACTGCTTTGTGAGCACATGACTGATACATGAGCAGCTATGAGTTATATTGAGATAGACCTAAGAACAAAATCTGATACCAAAACATTTAATGTTGAGTGTATGATAATCAAATATTCAGTTCCTTCACTAGTATTTAAATCGGTAACCATTCAGTTCTGTATTTTTGCTTCCTGTAAAAGTTTACTGTCCCCCCCATCCCCCCCGCCCCTGCCAGACTACACATATGTGCATAATCTGTTTCTTAATAGCTAGAGTTCTATGAGGATCCTGTTTCTTGTTTCTAGGTCAGGGTTCCTTTCATTCTCTACTTTCTTGTTTTTTCTCCCTGCTATCTTCAAGAATTTCCAGAGTTCAGTGCAACTGTTCCTCCAGCAGTCACCATCAGAAAAGACCAACTTTGTGTGATCTGTATGCATAAAATAAATACACGATAGCAATAGGAGAGAACTCTGTAGATGATTAGGATAGCATAGTGATTAGGATAGCAGAGTTACATGATGGTGGAGTAGATGAGAAGGCTTGAGTATTCCAACCAAAGATGATGGCTTGGTTTACAAAGAAAATAAAGTCCTTGCATCATCTAAGAGTCAGCGAACATAAAGTGGTGAATAGCAGGTATTTGGGAGAAGGAAATGAACCTTGATAACCTATTCCTTTACCACATGGGATTCTTAGAATTTCTGTTTTACGTAAAACCACTATTCCCCCACCTCTAAATATGAATTTTTAAACAAATGCCATGACATCACACCCCTGAAAAGGCCATGGGAGTATGGACTACTACTTTAACTCATGATACGATATCAAATTGCCTTTCCACCTCTTCCTAACATGCTGCTTTTACTTCCTTTTGCATCCCCACTTCCCAGTCCACTCATTCTTCAGCACTGGCTGTGGGATATAGTCCAAAGCAAGGGTTTTGTTTAGGCATCTCTAAGCCTGGGACTAGACAGATTACATTTTCCCACTTGGTAAGCACTAGCTCTTTTATTCAGGAACACAACTGTAACTTATACTAAGACTTCTAAAGTTGGGCAGACGTAGATCTGGACACTGTTCTAGCATTATAATCTTGGACAAATAACTTAAATCTTAACTAGCTCAGTTTCTTCATCTTTAAAATGGTAATGCCTTCAGCCTTAGAAGGTTCTATAAAGTATGAATCAGTATGTGCATCATAAGTGGTAATTATTGATATTGCGTGAGGTCAGACCAGCTTCCTCTAATCACTCTTCCTCATGACTTGATCTCTTCGGATTATCTCCTCAAAGTTTTTTGGTTCTTGTAATAAAAAGTCAGCTGGGGCCAAGAGTAGGGGCTCACACCTGTAATGGCAGCACTTTGGGAAGGCAAGGCAGGCAGATCACCTGAAGGTCAGGAGTTCAAGACCAGCCTGTCCAACATGGTGAAACCCCCGTCTCCACTAAAAATACAAAAATTAGCCAGGTATGGTGGTGGGTGCCTATAATCCCAGCTACTTTGGAGGCTGAGGCAGGAGAATCCCTTGAACCTGGGAGGCAGAAGTTGCAGTGAGCTGAATCATGCCACTGAACTCCAGCCTGGGCAGCAGAGCATGACTCTGTCTCAAAAAAAAAAAAAAAAAAAAAAAAAAGGCCAGGTGTGGTGGCTCACACCTGTAAACCCAACACTTTGGGATGCCAAGGCGGGCAGATCACTTGAGCCCAGGAATTTGAGACCAGCCTGGGCAACATGGCAAAAACCTGTCTCTACAAAAAATACAAAAATTAGTCATGGTGCGTGCCTGTAGTCCCAGTGACTCAGGAGCTGAGGTGGGAGGCTCACCTGAGCCCAGGAAATCAAGGCTGCAGTGAGCCATGATCGCCACTGCACTCCAGTCTGGGCGGCAGAGCGAGTACATTTGCCTGGATGCTGAATTGTTAGGCAGCTGAATTCTTTGGCATAGTTTTTATCTGTAGCCTGCACTGGGCTCCAAGCAACTTTATACTGTAGGGCAGGGCTCAGCATATATGGTGGCCTTGTTTTGTGATCACAGCCACAACCATTTGTTTACATATTGTTTTTCGTTGCTTTCTCACTGCAGCAACAGTGTTGGTTAGACAGGATGACTTGCAAACCTAAAATATATACTATCTGGCCCTTTAGGAAAATGGTTTTTGATCTCTGATCTGGAAAAAGGAACCTGTGAGGGAACCAGAATAAAAAAAAGGAGATGGGGTGTCAGGTTTATCTAAATTGTTTTTGCCTATGCCTGCCTAGTTGTTTACTGGCCGATTGAGTATAGGACAAAAATATTTTTGGCTGGTTGGCTCATATTGTGAACTTGGGAAGAAGATAGTCCTGTGAATATTATTAGCAACCCATAGTGCTTAAAATTTAGGTAATGGGATTGTAAATGACAGGTTTTTGTTTGTTTTTTTAATTTATAAATGCAGTTTAAAATTGTTCAGCTAATAAAGTACTGATGAGCTGTGACATTCTCATTTGGTTCCATGGTAGTAGTTAACATTTGGAATTTCATTTAAGCTTTAAGGTGAAACTTCTGAGTACTAAAAATATATATATATATATATTTTAGGTAACATAACACATTTTTAGCAACTATATAAACTTTCTAGGATCATCAGCAGAGGACTGTTGTGAAAGACTAGCTTTTAAACTTTGTATTTGTTTTACAGGCGATATGAAAGGTGAGGTCTATCCATTTGGCATCGTTGGGATGGCCAACAAAGGGGATTGCCTGCAGAAAGGGGAGAGCGTCAAGTTCCAATTGTGTGTCCTGGGCCAGAATGCACAAACTATGGCTTACAACATCACACCCCTGCGTAGGGCCACAGTGGAATGTGTGAAAGATCAGGTAAGTGCCAGCATCTCTGTATCTGAATTTGATCCTTCTATGAGTTGGTAACCAGAACCTTCAAATTTTTTCAGCCAAGGGGAAATCATCAACATTCATTTGGTTTTTTTTCTACTTTACCTTTTTTCAGTCATTTGAGGTAGCTTAGTAAAAACAGAAAACTACACAAAGAAAAAAGTGACTATATTAGCAATGAGAAAGTAAGATTGGTATTGGTAACTAATATTACACAATGAGGAAAATAAGTTTGGGGTGAGATTTCCAGAATAGAAGGACTATATGGTTTTGTACACCTTTGCTTAGAGCTTCTTTTGCATATCACACAGACACAGAAACCGTGTTCAAAAGTGCTTAAAAAATAAGCTTAGGGCAAATAAACTTAGTCTTACTACTGAGATCTCAGGGAAATCTGAGTCCTCATAATGTTTTTCGTCATCAGTACAGAGAATAACAATATTTTGTATGGCTGCTTCATATACTGCTATAACCCAGCTTAATTCTAGAGGGTATCCAAACAATATATATGTTGAAGTAACAGCTTCCTGATGAGTTTGCTTAAATCAAAAAGCTTAGTTCATAATGTATGAAGGAACAAAGCAACTTTTATTTGGTTCAAGTTTGTGATACAGTGAATGACACTTTCAAAGATACATTTCTTCCCTGACAGGTTTTGCCACAGGCAGCTGGACTGGAGTATCAACATGAATATCATGTTTTATATATCCTTTTAGATAGGGGGCAGGCATTGTGCTTCACTCAGAGTGAGGTGTGGCATGTCCTCTCTTTTTTACCTACTTTTTTTTTTTTTTCTTCCCAGTTTGGCTTCATTAACTATGAAGTAGGAGATAGCAAGAAGCTCTTTTTCCATGTGAAAGAAGTTCAGGATGGCATTGAGCTACAGGCAGGAGATGAGGTGGAGTTCTCAGTGATTCTTAATCAGCGCACTGGCAAGTGCAGCGCCTGTAATGTTTGGCGAGTCTGGTGAGTTTTGTTGTTGTGGTTTGATTAGTAACTACCCTGGAGTGTCTTGACTTGTGTAGTCTCTGTTTTATCACATTTCTTTACTTTTCTATGCCTTGTTTTTTCCCCTTTTTTGCCACTTTTTATTTGCTTCCTACTTTTAGACTAATACAAAAAGATTGTGTAGTACATGTTTTTTAAAATTTTTGCCAAATTCCTTTCCTTCCATTAAGTCATTTCTAGGTTATATGCTACTTAAAATTCTAATACTTTAGCCATCCTGATTCATAATGCCGCTTTGCTTCCCTGCCACCCAGAGACACAGTCTCACAGTCTGACTCTGTTACCCAGGCTGTAGTGCAGTGGCACTATCACAACTCATTGCAGCCTCAACCCCCTGGGCCTAAGCAATTCTCCCACATCAGCTTCCTGAGTAGCTGGGACTACAAGCGTGCGCCACCACACCCAGCCAATTTTATTTTTTGTGGAGATATGGTCCCACTATTTTGCCCAGGCTGGTCTTAAACTTCTGGGCTCAACTCTTCCTCCTGCCCTGTCCTCTCAAAGCACTAGGATTACAGGTGTTAGTTACCACATCTGCTACCTTGTTTTTTATGCATCTGTGGAACGGGTCATTCTGGTTGCATTCAAGTCTAGGGTCTGCAAATGATTCCTTCCATTCCTATTAAGCTGGAACCTTGAGTTGGGGATAATAATACATAAACAAACTTGTCTGTCTTGTCTTTCTAGCTAGGTAGATGAGGCAAGAGTCCCGTCATTAAAAGTGAGTCATTTGGGCAGTTAGGTGGAAAAAACACTCCTTTGCAAGTACTTGCTGTCTGCCCACCAAGTGTGGTTTCTTCTCATCTTTTGACTTCATTACAGTGAGGGCCCCAAGGCTGTTGCAGCTCCTCGACCTGATCGGTTGGTTAATCGCTTGAAGAACATCACTCTGGATGATGCTAGTGCTCCTCGCCTAATGGTTCTTCGTCAGCCAAGGGGACCAGATAACTCAATGGTATGAGGACATACAAGGCTTGGGGGAGGCCAACTGATAGATCTACGTACAATATGTGGTCTTATTTAAACAATAGGTCAGGAAATGAAGCAGGGAGACTTTCATATTGCTTATAACTAGTTAGGACTTTTTACACATTGGTTCAGCCTGTAACCTAATGGTTGCTTACAGTAAGAAGCACATTTCTTGATGCTTTGAAGATAGTTTAGGTAATGGGTCAGGAGGGCTTACTGTGAATTTTCTCCTCTAGAAAAGAATTAGTAGTACATAAGATGATTAAAAATAATGCTTTTGTAGTTTCATTTCGGAATAGTGAATGTATCGTGATTGTTGTGCACTCAAATCATTAACTGCAGGGTTTTTTTCCCCCCCACAGGGGTTTGGTGCAGAAAGAAAGATCCGTCAAGCTGGTGTCATTGACTAACCACATCCACAAAGCACATCATTAATCCACTATGATCAAGTTGGGGGGAATCTGGTGAAGGGTTCTGAATATCTCCTTCTTCATCCCTCCCGAAATCTGAAATACTTATTCTATTGAGCTATTACACCAGTTTTAACACCTTCCTCGTGTTATGTTTAAAAAAATAAATAAATTTAAGAAAACCATTTTAAAATAATGCACAGTTGCAGCCTGGAAAACTTAAGGTGGCGCCTTATAGTATCAATTTTAGGAGCTTTATTTGGTGCATTTAACGCAACTGGTAATTGCAAAATCCACTTCGCCTGTGTTAAGTGAAAAATATAGACTGTTATCTTGTTGGCCCTATGAAATTCTGCACTTTTCATTATATACTCTACCTTCATTAATTAGTTCTGGCAAGATGTTCTGCCTTAGCACTCAGTTGCATTCTTTTTCTTTTTCTTCCTGTTCATTATGCTTTAATTCTGAGGACCATATGAGGGTAGAATATAATATCTTTTAAAAATTACAAAGATTTGTATAGGCAAACCATTTCTTAAAGTTGATGGCCAAATTTTAAAATGTTATTTTTCATATCATTTATAATCTTGTCACAATCCACTTAAAGAAGTTTGGTTATATTTCAGTGAAAATTATCTTACAGAGTAGGTTTTTTTTTGTGGGTTGGGGGGTAACTTTACTACAATTAGTAAGTATGGTGCAGAATTTCATGCAAATGAGGAGTGCCAGCAGTGTGATAATTTAAACATATTTAAACAAAAACAAAAAAAATGAATGCACAAACTTGCTGCTGCTTAGATCACTGCAGCTTCTAGGACCCGGTTTCTTTTACTGATTTAAAAACAAAACAAAAAAATAAAAATAAAAAAGTTGTGCCTGAAATGAATCTTGTTTTTTTAATAAGTAGCCGCCTGGTTACTGTGTCCTGTAAAATACAGACACTTGACCCTTGGTGTAGCTTCTGTTCAACTTTATATCACGGGAATGGATGGGTCTGATTTCTTGGCCCTCTTCTTGAATTGGCCATATACAGGGTCCCTGGCCAGTGGACTGAAGGCTTTGTCTAAGATGACAAGGGTCAGCTCAGGGGATGTGGGGGAGGGCGGTTTTATCTTCCCCCTTGTCGTTTGAGGTTTTGATCTCTGGGTAAAGAGGCCGTTTATCTTTGTAAACACAAAACATTTTTGCTTTCTCCAGTTTTCTGTTAATGGCGAAAGAATGGAAGCGAATAAAGTTTTACTGATTTTTGAGACACTAGCACCTAGCGCTTTCATTATTGAAACGTCCCGTGTGGGAGGGGCGGGTCTGGGTGCGGCCTGCCGCATGATTCCTGGTTCGGAGGCCCACGTGGCCGGGGCGGGGACCCGGGCGCCTGGGGCGCGGACTGATTACGTAGCGGGCGGGGCCGGAAGTGCCGCTCCCTGGTGGGGGCTGTTCATGGCGGTTCCGGGGTCTCCAACAATTTTCCCGGCTGTGGTCCTAAATCTGTCCAAAGCAGAGGCAGTGGAGCTTGAGGTAAGTTTCTCGCATGTATAGTGTTTGGCTTTGGGCTGTGGAATGTTCAGGCGTTTCACTGATGGCAGAAATCGAGCAGAATCTACCAGCTGGAGACAAAGGCCTTGGGCGGGGGTCCTTCCATTTGGTGCTCCGTGTGGAGATCTTTGGAGACAGAAGGGAGAATGGGAAGGAGTTGCGGCCTGGAGGCTTCCCGCTAGAGCTGAGAAGCCTTCGGGGAGTAATAGGAAGGGGGATTTCCATTGCTTAGGCGAGGGCGGGGCCCAAGGACTGTTGAAAAATAGCCAAGGGTGGGGGTTGCTAGAAAACTGTACTCCAGAAATGTGAGGCCGATATTGGTCCGGTGTTTTTGCGTTCCCGAGTCACTTTTTAAGAACCAAATGGAAGGTCACGCTAGGGTTTTCATTTCCATTGATTATAGAAAGCTTTAAAGTACTTGAGATGTGGTGCTCGCCAATTAACCCTGATACTGGTTTCCAACAGGTTCTTGCTGGTGTGAAATGACTGAGTACAAACTGGTGGTGGTTGGAGCAGGTGGTGTTGGGAAAAGCGCACTGACAATCCAGCTAATCCAGAACCACTTTGTAGATGAATATGATCCCACCATAGAGGTGAGGCCAAGTGGTAGCCCGCTGACCTGACCCTGTCTCTCACTTGTCAGATCGTCTTTACCCATATTCTTTATTAAAGGAATAAGAGGAGAGAAAGTAAAAATTTTGGGTACTACATTCAGTTATGCAATAAGCTTAACGTGTTTATAGAGAACAGTTCATTTTTATTAGCTGCTGAAGTTTCTAAAACGTCCAGTTTTTAACAGTTCTATAAACTTGCAAACTCAGTGCTGAGTTCATTCATGAGTTTCTTCATGTATGACAGCTCTGTTACATGAGAAACACAGGCCATAGTAGCGAGACTGTATGGGAGATAATAGGATGGTGATAAAGGATTCAGAGATCTGAGTGTTCTTCAATATTTATTTATTAGCTAGTTGAAGCAGCTGAGACCAGATGATTGGAGTAGCAAGAACTTGAGATTTTTAGTCTTTATGCCTAGGATTTTGGTCCCTGTTTGCAGTTTGTTTAGTTGTGTGATATTGAGCAAATGAATCTCTCTCAACCTAATTTTCCTCATGTATTAAATTACCATAAACTTGTCCTGCCTACCACACAGGGATGTTATGGAAAGTTAATATATTTAAGTTATTTGTGAATGGTAAAGTACTATGTAATAGTACTTAGAGATTCTATTGTATTGTGAGGGTTCATGCTACAGATTGTCTTCAGTAAGTGGCATCTAAGGCTCTTTAAATAAAGGGTTTTGCCGGACACGGTGGCTCACGCCTGTAATCCCAGCACTTTGGGAGGCGGAGGCGGGCAGATCACGATGTCAGGAGTTCAAGACCAGCCTGATCAACATGGTGAAACCCCATCTCTACTAAAAATACAAAAATTAGCTGGGTGTGGTGGCACGCACCTGTAATCTCAGCTACTCAGGAGGCTGAGGCAGGAGAATTGCTTGAACCGGAGGCAGAGGGTGCAGTGAGCCGAGATCACACCACAGCCCTTCAGCCTGGGTGGCACAGGGAGACTCCTTCTCAAAAAATAAATGAATAAATAAATAGATAAACGGTTTTGTAATTTTGTTCAGTTTAGAAATGCCTAACTTTAGAGATTATTTTAATCAACACCTGGCCTCCCTACCATCTGGCTACTAGTGTTTAATGGATGCAAACTAACTATAAAAAAATTGGTTGCTAATCCTTGGCAAAATCTTTATTTCCAGCTTAACAGCTTTAATATTTTACATGAAATGTTTAATATTTTAATTAAATATTTTTAAATGATTGATTTATTGAGCAATTTGTATAAGTAAAATTCATAAATTTTATGTCTAGATCCCAGTGTTTTTTGCGTTTTTATATAGTCATGTAGCTACCACCCAGATAACCGTACAGAGCACTTCCAGTACTCCAGAGACTTCTCCAAGTGTGATGACATTAAAATACAAGTAAAAGGCCTGTTGCCATAAAAACAAAATGAAAGTTTTTTTTTTTATATGATCTATGCATGTCTGTCTTCCTGAGAAATTAATCATAACTATACCTTGTTTGGAACCTTTAAGAATTTGATTCAGGAATATTTCCCAAAGGTAATCTGTCATGAGAAAAAAAATACTTGGTGTTATAACCTTCTCTGAAACAAAAATATTTATTTAGTCATAAACACAAATGATGTATATAAGGCAGGTTATAATTGGTGAAGGTATGTTTAGATTTCTTAAAGTAAAATAAACAGCACAAATAAAACAGTCCAGTTCATAGCTTAGTGAAATACACTAGATACCTAATCTGTAGCCTCCTGGCTGCAGTAGAGTTGTCATTTGAGTTACCATATTTTTTTAATCTTTTCCAGGAACAGAGTGACCATATTTATTTTCTGCAGGCATATAGAATTTGGTGGGTTTTCTTTTACATAGGGTGACATTGGATACATTTTGTTTGTGATTATATATTAGCAATTTGAGGGACAAACCAGATAGGCAGAAATGGGCTTGAATAATTAGAGGCTTATTTGACCTTGACAATAGCATTGCATTCCCTGTGGTTTTTAATAAAAATTGAACCTCCCTCCCTCCCTTACTCTCCACACCCGCAGGATTCTTACAGAAAACAGGTGGTTATAGATGGTGAAACCTGTTTGTTGGACATACTGGATACAGCTGGACAAGAAGAGTACAGTGCCATGAGAGATCAATACATGAGGACAGGCGAAGGCTTCCTCTGTGTATTTGCCATCAATAATAGCAAGTCATTTGCGGATATTAACCTCTACAGGTACTAGGAGCATTGTTTTCTCTGAAAGGATGATCTTTGTGTTCTGAAGCTTTATGGGGAAATGAGGTTAACACATTAGGGAAGATAGAGCTTTTTAATTACAGGAAGAGTTGGTTTTAGGTTATTTGACATTGAGAATCTAGGGTAATTACTGAAAGTTAATACTGGAATTTATTTTGCATAATATACTGTTACTATAATGTTTGATAATACATAAGTGAAGCTTGCTACTGGGAACTCGGAACCAGAGTTGTTGTAATTAGAGATCACAAAGGAATTTCAGAGAGGAGCACATCTCCAAGAAACATCTTTCAGTACGTATGTAATGGAAAAGATGGGCCAGGCACAGTGGCTCACACCTGGAATGTCAGTGCTCTGGGATGCCAAGGCGGGAGGATCACTTTGAGCCCAGGAGTTGGAGACCAGCCTGGGCAACAGAGCAAGACCCTTTCTCTACAAAAATAAAAATAAAAAAATTAGTCACACATGGTGGCAGCTACTCGGGAAGCAGAGGTTGGAGGATCACGTGAGCTCAGGAGGTCGAGGCATGCTCACTCCACTGCACTGCTGCGCTCCAGCCTAATCAACAGAGCAAGATTCTGTCTCCATAAACAATTAAAAATAAAAAACAAAATGATAGGAAAAAGCAAATAGGGAGTACATAAAGATGAAAACAAAGCAAAGGAACGTAAAGATAGACTTTGTCCATAGAACCATAAAGTTTCAAAGCTAGATTGGACCATAAAAATTCTAGTACAATATTCTTATTTTGCAGAATCAGAAAGAGTTCAGAAGGTGGTTTGTTAGGTTTTGGAGTCAGGAGTGTTATTAGTAGCAGAGCCAGGACCAAAAACCCAAAGCTCCTTTTTCTTAGCACAGTGTTCTTAAACAAAGTAATATAATGGTTAAGACTAGGAATTCTACCTGGATTGAAACCTAGCTCTATTTAAATAATAATACCTACCTCATAGAGTTGTTGTGAAGATTACAGTTTTAATAAATATGCAAATCACTTAGAATAGTGCCTGGCACACAGTAAATGCAACTTAAGTGTTCTGCCTAAAGACTTGAGTCTTGGCTTATTTTCTGTCCATGTGAAGATGTCTGCTCTCAAAAGCAGATTGGTCCAAAACTGAATTCAAGTGTTCTTTTCCTAACCTGTTGTACTTCCCATTTTTATTGTCTAAAAGTAATAGCAGTACTTAATAAAATGCCCACACTTGGTGGCATGCATCTAATAAATGTTTGTTGAATTTCTAGAAGTCATTTCTTTCTTACAAGAAATTTGTTCATTTTTCTATATGCCTTACCTCAAACCAAAGAGTATTTAAAACATCTTATGAAAATGCATATAGTAGAGCAAGATAAAATTAATGAAAAATAGGCTTAAGTGAGACAAAAAAAAATAAGGGTAAAGGAAATAAATTTAGGAATGAGCATATTGTGTGATTGTGCATGAAGCTCCAAAGACTTTCTAAAGGTGGACTACAATTTGGTCACTGTCGTGAAAAGGAAAGTAGCCAACTGAAAGATTCGGTATCTGTATGCTGAAAGCAGTTAAGTTGCTCAGAAGAAGCAGAATTATACTGCTACTAGAAGGAAATTTTCCCATGGATTCTCAAAGGGACTTGTTTAATGTAAAAATCAGTAGTAACCTAACAGTGACATGGTCCAGGTACTTTAGGCTGTCTTATCCCTTAATGTAGGCTACTGCCATCGAGCACAGTTTTGCAAACAGCCAATGGAGTGTAGTTCAGATACATGATCTTGTGGGTAATCCAGGGGTAGAGTTTAGAACAGTACTGTACAGTATGTGGTTATTTACAGTTAATTAAGATTAAATAAAATTTAAAAATTAGTTCCTTGACCACCAAATGCTCAATAGCTACTAGTGGCTACCATGTTGAACAGTACAGATATAGACCATTTCCATCATCACATAAAGTACTGTTGGATTGTGTTGGTCAAGACAATCTAAAGCAATAGTTTCCCAGGTGTGGTGTGTCTTACATGTCATTGAAGGGGGCGCTGTCAGGAGTTCTAGATGCTTCAGCCTCCCTTTACTAAGAGCAGTTCTTAGTTTTCTGTTGTATAGCTTGGGCTTCCAGATACAATGTTTTGTTTTAGTTTTTTTTTTTTTTTTTTTTTTGAGACTGAGTTTCGCTCTTGTTGCCCAAGCTGGAGTACAATGGTGCGATCTCGGCTCACTGCAACCTCCGCCTCCCGGTTTGAGAGATTCTCCTGCCTCAGCTTCCCAAGTAGCTGGAATTACAGGCATCCACCACCATGCCAGGCCAATTTTTTTTTTTTTTTTTTTTTAATAGTAGAGATGGGGTTTCACCATGTTGGCTGGACTGGTTTCAAACTCCTGACCTCAGGTGATCCACTCACCTCGGCCTCCCAGAGTGCTGGGATTACAGGTGTGAGCCACTGTCCCCAGCCTGTTTTATTTTTTTTGTGGTGGAGTCTCCCTCTGTTGCCCAAGCCGGAGTGCGGTGACATCACACTCTCAGGGCTCAACCTCTCAGGGATCTAGGGATCCTCCCACCTCAGCTTCCCGAATAGCTGGAACCACAGGCACATGTGCCACCATGCCCAGCTAATTTTTGTATTTTTTGTAGAAGCAAGGTTTTACCATGTTACCCAGGCTGGTCTCAGACTCCTAGGTCAAGTGGTCCTCCCACCTCAGATCTCCCAGAGTGCTAAGACTATAGGTGGGAGTCACCATGCCCAGCTTCATCTATAATTTGTTTGAAGAAAATGTTTGAGCACCACCCATCTTGAAAAGTGATAGATTGCCTTCCATTAAATACTGTCATGCCTAGTTATTTAGCAGCAGTGAGCTTCATTTTTTATACTTTAGACCTTAATCTAAGGAGTGATTTCTAGTTGCCAATTAAATCCAGAGCCAAGTTCTTTGGAGAATCCAGGAGCCTAACTAGGGCATCTGTCAGGATAAAATACCCATCCACTCCCAGTAGAAGGTGAGCTTGTACTTATGGCTTCCTGATGGCTGTTGCATCAAGTCTAAAGCAGTCTCCTTGATATACAACATCTTCTCTAAGTGGTAGAAAAAAGCAAAAATACTAGAAGTTAATAGGGCTACATAAAATTTGCTAGTTTCTTTTTTGCCCTAGCCATTTATTCCTTCCTGAAATCTTGTCTTTCTTTCTCTTGCTCTCTCTTTCTCTCTCTCTTTCCTTTTCTTTTTTTTTCTTTTCTTTTCTTTCTTCCCTTTCTTTTCTTTTTTCCTGCTGCCCAGGCTGGAGTGCAGTGGAACAATTATGGCTCACTGCAGCCTCGATCTTTCTGGGCCCAGGTGATGCTCCCACCTCAGTCTCCCAATTAGCTGGGACTACAGGCATGCACCACCACACCCAGCTATAATATATGTGTGTGTGTGTGTGTATGTGTGTGTGTGTATATATATATATATATATATATATATATATATACTTTTTTTTTTTTTTGGCAGGTGGGGATGGAGTCTCACTCTGTCGCCCAGGCTAGAGTGTAGTGGCGTGATCTTGGCTCGCTGCAATCTTCACCTCCCGGGTTCAAGCGAGTCTCCTGCCTCAGCTTCCCAAGTAGCTGGGACTACAGGTGCCTGCCACCACACCTGGCTAATTTTTGTATTTTTAGTAGAGATGGGGTTTCACTATATTGGCCAGACTGGTCTTGAACTCCTGACCTTGTGATCCGCCCACCTCAGCCTCCCAAAGTGCTGGGATTACAGGTGTGAGCCACTGCACCCAGCCCAATTTTTATATTTTTTATAGAGACCGGATTTTGCCATGTTGCCCAGGCTAATCTCAGAACTCCTGGGTTCTAGCAATCTGCCCTCCTCAGCCTTCCAAAGTGCTGAGATTACAGGCGTGAGCCACTGCACCCAGCCTAATCTTGTTTTTCTTATGTTCTGATAATATATTCCCATTTTTAGGGAGCAGATTAAGCGAGTAAAAGACTCGGATGATGTACCTATGGTGCTAGTGGGAAACAAGTGTGATTTGCCAACAAGGACAGTTGATACAAAACAAGCCCACGAACTGGCCAAGAGTTACGGGATTCCATTCATTGAAACCTCAGCCAAGACCAGACAGGTATGGTACAGCTTTCAGCATTTGTGTAACAGTTTGCTCTAGGCGAGAGAACATCAGTTGATTAACTCTGGTAGAGATGTGATCCATGTTCATATTCTTTGTTGTTATGCATTTTTTTCTTATCTTTTTTCTTTTTTAGGCAGAGTCTCACTCTGTCTTCTAAGCTGGAGTGCAGTGGTACAATCTCAGCTCACTGCAGCCTCCATCTCTTGGATTCAAGTGATTCTCCTGCCTCAGCCTCCCAAGTAGCTGGGACTACAGGCGCATCATCATGCCCGGCTAATTTTTGTGCTTTTAGTAGAGACGAAGTTTTACCATGTTTCCCAGGCTGGTCTCGAACTCATGGCCTCAATTGATCCTCCCACCAGGACCTCCCAAAGTGCTGGGATTACAGGCGTGAGCCACCATGCCCAGCCTGTTGTTAGGCATTTTTAATAGTGTTCTTTTTTTAATCGCTTGTTTAAACCCAAAATGAATGTATTAATAGTCTATTATGGCATGTTTACTCCTGCATTAACATCCACAAATATTTCTTCTGAAGATCCTTGACTAAAAATATTTATAAACATTAGTTATTTCTCTGTCAAAACCAGCCCCTGTTTAGGGCTTAAGTCTCCTGAATGGAGTCTTTAGTTTAATATAGTTTTGTTCTATATATCTCACATTACCTTTTTCCTTTGCCTCAATGTTTATTTGGCAAAATGTGCCGTTTTTCTATCAGCCTGTTCATGTGATTCAATAGGAATGTGAAATTTAGTGTTCTCTTCCTTAAATCACCATATTTTATTTTATCAGCTGTTCATTATGTAATTGGAATCTTATGTCCACATAAAGAGATACAAATGCAAGAGAGCTTACAATTTGGATTGTGTCCGTTGAGTTAGCTCTCTCATTTTTTTTCATTTTTTCCTTTTATAGGGTGTTGAAGATGCTTTTTACACACTGGTAAGAGAAATACGCCAGTACCGAATGAAAAAACTCAACAGCAGTGATGATGGGACTCAGGGTTGTATGGGATTGCCATGTGTGGTGATGTAACAAGGTAAGCATATGGTTTCTTGGCATAATTATAAATCTTAGTATTTAGTATTGGTCAATTTTTGGAGGAGTGTTAGTGTTATCGTCTATATGTTGTTTGAGTTTCTGCCTATTCTTTTCTGCATATTTTCCATATGGCACCCTTTCTGAAAGTACTGAGGTCTAAAGTATTTAAAACATTTGATTATTCTACAGGTATCTTTATATTTTTGCTAACATTAGAAATTATAAGACTTTATTTATGAAATGTAGGCATACCCTATTCCTGGCAATGACCAGGAATTTGAAGGATCACTACTTTGAAACTAGATAATAATGACATGGTTTGTGTTCTTTGTTTACAGATACTTTTAAAGTTCTATCAGAAAAGAGCCACTTTCAAGGTAGGACAAGTTTGGAAATGTATTCTTATTCCTGTTTATTTCGTATACTTGTTTTTCTTATACTCTGAATGTGTCACTTATACAAATTCTGTTTTTATTTCAGCTGCACTGACACCCTGGTCCTGACTTCCCTGGAGGAGAAGTATTCCTGTTGCTATCTTCAGTCTCACAGAGAAGCTCCTGCTACTTCCCCAGCTCTCAGTAGTTTAGTACAGTACTCTCTATTTGAGAAGTTCTCAGAATAACTACCTCCTCACTTGGCTGTCTGACCAGAGAAATGCACCTCTTGTTACTCCCTGTTATTTTTCTGCCCTGGGTTCTTCCACAGCACAAACACACCTCTGCCAGCCCAGGTTTTTCATCTGAAAAGCAGTTCATGTCTGAAACAGAGAACCAAACCACAAACGTGAAATTCTGTTGAAAACAGTGTCTTGAGCTCTAAAGTAGCAACTGCTGGTGATTTTTTTTTTCTTTTTACTGTTGAACTTAGAACTATGCTAATTTTTGGAGAAATGTCATAAATTACTGTTTTGCCAAGAATATAGTTATTATTGCTGTTTGGTTTGTTTATAATGTTTTCGGCTGTATTCTCTAAACTGGCATCTGCTCTAGATTCATAAATACAAAAATGAATACTGAATTTTGAGTCTATCCTAGTCTTCACAACTTTGACGTAATTAAATCCAACTTTCACAGTGAAGTGCCTTTTTCCTAGAAGTGGTTTGTAGACTTCCTTTATAATATTTCAATGGAATAGATGTCTCAAAAATCCTTATGCATGAAATGAATGTCTGAGATACTTCTGTGACTTATCTACCGTTGAGGGAAAGCTATATCTATTTGAGAGCAGATGCCATTTTGTACATGTATGAAGTTGGTTTTCCAGCGGCCTGTTTTGGGGCTTTCCCAGGAGAAAGATGAAACTGAAAGCATATGAATAATTTCACTTAATTTTTACCTAATCTCCACTTTTTTCGTAGGTTACTACCTATACAATGTATGTAATTTGTTTCCTCTAGCTTACTGATAAACCTGCTATTCAATGAACTTCCATTTGTATTCAAATTTGGGTCATACCAGAAAGCTCTACATTTGCAGGTGTTCAAATATTGTAAAACTTTGGTGCATTGTTATTTAATAGCTGTGATCAGTGATTTTCAAACCTCAAATATAGTATATTAACAAATTACATTTTCACTGTATATCATGGTATCTTAATGATGTATATAATTGCCCTCAATCCCCTTCTCACCCCATCTTCTACAGCTTCCCCCACAGCAGGAGGGGCTTGATTATTTCAGTTGAGTAAAGCATGGTGCTAATGGACCAGGGTCACAGTTTCAAAACTTGAACAATCCAGTTAGCATCACAGAGAAAGAAATTCTTCTACATTTGCTCATTGCACCATTAACTCCAACTAGTACTTTTGCTGGGTGCCTGTAGTTAGCCCTGCAAGGAAAGAAGGGATCAGTTAGCACAAACCCTTTACCATGACTGGAAAACTTGGTATCACGTATTTAAACCTTTTTTTTTCTTTTAACCTTGTAGAAACTCTAAATTAAGCCAATATTCTCATTTGAGAATGGGGATGTCTCAGCTGAAAAATGTTTTAAATTTTCTTTACTCATAATGTTCTTTGAAGAGTTTAAAACAAGATGTTGATTAAGCTGATGAGTTTGCTCAAAACAGGAAGTTGAAATTGTTGAGACAGGAATGGAAAATATAATTAATTGATAGTTTTAAGGATTTGGAGGCTTGGCATTTTCATTTGCAGATAATCCTGGTAATTCTCATGAAAAACAGACTTGGATAACTTTTGATAAAAGACTAATTCCAAAATGGCTACTTTGTTCCTGTCTTTAATATCTAAATACTTACTGAGGTCCTCCATCTTCTATATTAGGAATTTTCATTTATTAAGCAAATGTCATATTATCTTGAAATTCAGAAAAGAAGAAACATATACTGTGCCCAGAGTATAATGAACCTGGAGAGTTGTACTCCTTACTGCTAATTCTGGGAGCTTTCACAGTACTATCATCATTTGTAAACAGAAATTTTGCTTTTCTGTTTCTGCTCCTTCTGGAGCGGTGTTACTCTGTAATTTTCCTGAGGCTTATCACCTCAGTCATTTTTTTTTTTTTTTTTTTTTTTTTAGTGTCTTGTGACTGGCAGTGTGATTCTTTTTCTTAAAAATCTATTAAATTTGATGTCAAATTAGGGAGAAAGATACTCATCTTGGGCTCCTGTGCCAATTGCCCTTGTATGTATGTACTTACAGTTTTCTCAAGTGTGTTCTAAACACAGAAGTTTCTAAATGGGGCCAAAATTCAGACTTGAGTATGTTCTTTGAATAGCTTCTTAAGAAGTTACAATTAGCCGGGCATGGTAGCCCATGCCTGTAGTCCTAGCTACTTGAGAGGCTGAGGCAGTAGAATCACTTGAACCCAGGAGGTGGAGGTTACAGTGAGCGGAGATCATGCCACCACACTCCAGCCTGGGTGACAGAGTGCGACTTGTCTCAAAAAAAAAAAAAAGTTACACCAAGGTGTGAATTTTGGCACAAAGGAGTGACAAACTATAGTTAAAAGCTGAATACCTTCAGTGTGATGTAAAACGTGGTTTTTAGGCTATGTTTGTGATTGCTGAAAATAATTCTAGTTTACCTCAAAATCCTTCTCTTTCCCCAGATTAAGTGCCTGGCCAGCTGTCATAAGTTACATATTCCTTTTGGTTTTTTTAAAGGTTACATGTTCAAGAGTGAAAATAAGATGTTCTGTCTAAAGGCTACCATGCCTGGGATGTAAATGAACCTGTTAAATGCTGTGTTTGCTCCAACAGCTTACTATAGAACGTTACTTAATACAATATCATACTTACTACAATTTTCACTATAGGAGTGTAATAGGTAAAATTAATCTCTATTTTAGTGGGCCCATGTTTAGTCTTTCACCATCCTTTAAACTGCTGTGAATTTTTTTGTCATGACTTGAAGGCAAGGATAGAGAAACACTTTAGAGATATCTGGAGTTTTTTCCCATTCCAGAACTTGTGAGCATAATCATATTTGCTTTATATTTATAGTCATGAACTCCTAAGCTGGCAGCTACAACCAAGAACCAAAAAATGGTGCATTCTGCTTCTTGTAATTCATCTCTGCTAATAAATTATAAGAAGCAAGGAAAATTAGGGAAAATACTTTATTTGGATGGTTTCTGTAAACAAGGGACTATAATTCTTGTACATTATTTTTCATCTTTGCTGTTTCTTTGAGCAGTCTAATGTGCCACACAATTATCTAAGGTATTTGTTTTCTATAAGAATTGTTTTAAAAGTATTCTTGTTACCAGAGTAGTTGTATTATATTTCAAAATGTAAGATGATTTTTAAAAGCCTGAGTACTGACCTAAGATGGAATTGTATGATGAACTCTACTCTGGAGGGAGGGGAAGATGTCCGTGGAAGTTGTAAGACTTCTATTTTTTTGTGCCATCAAATATAGGTAAAAATAATTGTGCAATTCTGCTGTTTAAACAGGAACTATTGGCCTCCTTGGCCCTAAATGGAAGGGCTGATATTTTAAGTTGATTATTTTATTGTAAATTAATCCAACCTAATTCTTTTTAATTTGGTTGAATGTTTTTCTTGTTAAATGATGTTTAAAAAATAAAAACTGGAAGTTCTTGGCTTAGTCGTAATTCTTATATTCACTGAAGCACTAATACTAATTTCAAACTTTTGGATATGACCTTTGGAAGTGTTGGAATATCTGAGTTCCTTGTTTCATCATAATATAAAATATATCAAAGCCTGCTTTAAAGTATTAACCTGCGGATGATTCATAGCTATTTGTCAAATTTGCATACATTAAGATGCCATTGGAGCTCTTTTGTCTCGTTTTTGCGTCACTGCACAATCTAGCAATCTTGGTATAGATGGAGGAAGATTGATGCTGGGGCTGGAGAACTTGAGGCCCAATATAATTTTACTACGCTGGCCCAGTTTCTTCACTGACAAAGTAGGAGAGTTGAATTAGGGTATATCAGATTTCCCAACCTTAAGGAGATTTTAAAAAGAATAATATCAAATCTAGGCATTTTCAACTAACACTGGAATACTGTAATTTTGGAGACCTTGGTTTACTCTACGAAAGACTTATCACAATTTTTCTTCACTTTTTTTTCTTAAAGGTAGTTCATTAATATGTGGCTGAAGTAAGCTTGGGAAAACCAATTTTAAATGACAATATTTTTCTCTAGCTAGGACAACTAGAAAGAGTGTAAATAATCGTAAAATGTATACGAAAAATAGAATTATGGACTTTGTATCTTTCAAACTATCACATCATATAGAGGCCTAGGTGATAGTTTGAGAGAGAAACAAAGTGACAATTCTGTTTCTTTTTCATATACATTTTACAAAATTTTGTTCCAATATTTGACCCTCTAATAACAGAAAAGAGGAAAGGATGTTTTCTGGTGAGAACTGCTATTCCGTTCAGCAAAATAAAGCTACAGAAATAATGAGAAGGTACCTAAAGAAACTTATTTATTTGGAATATGAGGGAACATCCTGTGCATCTCTGTGCTATTAAGGTTTCTGTTCTCATAAGCAATACTTAAGGTCACTGAAAGGCCAACATAGTTGCATGAGTTATTTGATACCCATAAATACATGAGAAGAGGCCAAGAGGCCTTGCTAGTGATCATTTTGCAAAACTGAGCATGTCCAGCTCCATGAGAGCACGGAGAGAATCAATGTCCAGTTTCCAAGTGGGAAGGGTATGCTTTGTAGTGCTTTTAAAAGTAACTGGGCGGTGAAATGTGACCCTTTACCTTAATAAAAGAAAGCTGGAACTTCAGGAACATACAAAATAGAGATAAACATTCTTTCCAGTTGCAAAAGATATATAAGAGGGTTCTGATTCATGAACCAAGAGTTGAGTTGACCATTCTTTTTTTTTTGAGGTGGAGTCTCGCTCTGTCGCCCGGACTGGAGTGCAGTGGCCAGATCTCAGCTCACTGCAAGCTCCGCCTCCCGGGTTTACGCCATTCTCCTGCCTCAGCCTCCCGAGTAGCTGGGACTACAGGCGCCCGCCACCTCGCCCAGCTAGTTTTTGTATTTTTAGTAGAGACGGGGTTTCACTGTGTTAGCCAGGATGGTCTCGATCTCCTGACCTCGTGATCCGCCCGTCTCGGCCTCGCAAAGTGCTGGGATTACAGGCTTGAGCCACCGCGCCGGCCGAGTTGACCATTCTTATTTGCAGTTGTATTCTACCACAAGATTTACTTCACACTTGCACCAAAATAGTCTATTATAAACTACTGATGTTGGTGGGGAGCAGGGGTGGGAATTGGGAATGGAGGGGAGGAATGAACTTAGTCTCTTACCTAGTATAAATTCAGATTACTATCAACTTGTAGAAGCCATATGAAGTAAAAATGGGTAGCACCTGCAATATTGGGTCTTAGAGTTCTATTAAATGTTTCTAAAGATAGAGGCAGCTACGTGCCTGATAGGGGAGGATGTGGTTGTAGCTAGCAGTTGCCTATGAGCAGTCTCCTTTATTTGCAGCAGCCTGAAATACCCAGGTTAGGAAAAGCAATCTTCCAGAATGGATGCTGTGAACATGATACAATTGGCGCTATTGATACTTTCTGTAGGAGCTTGAAATGTGTGGATTATAATTCAGTCTGAAAGAAAACTTGCACATTATTTTAAAACATTTTCTTATAAATCAATTCACATTTACAACTGAGACCCAACATTCCTGATAGGAATATTTTTGTAAATCAATGGTATAAACTGTAAAGACATGTTGAAAGTTAGATCAAGAGATCTTTTAAGTGTATGCTTGTTTTGCCTGTGAAGCTGAGGAGTTTGACATTTACTATTAAAGTCCAAAATGAAACTAGCATGGCAAATGAAGTGATCCTCCCACCTTGGCCTCTGAAAGTGCTGAGATTCCAAGTGTGAGCCACCATGCCCAGCCTCAAACTAAATCTTGAATGAAAGCCTGCAATGAAAGAGATGAACGTGGAACTATCTGGTGTGAAACTTGTTGGGAACTCCCACTTCTTCCCAACCGGTTCTTCACCCTACCTCCTCCTCCTTCCTTGAAGTTGGGGGACAAGAGAGGAGGAGCAGAGCCACAGCCATTCAGCCTCTCCTAAAAGTCTCCTTTATACTCCAAGGACTTAGCAGCATGGCTTAAAAACTACTAGTGAATGCGCATGGTGGCTCACACCCGTAATCCCAGCACTTTGGGAGGCCAAGGTGGGAGGATCACTTGAGGCCAGGAATTCAAGACCAGCCTGGGCAACATAGCAAGACCCTGTCTCTACAATGTTTTAAAACTTAGCTAGCCCCGCACCTGTTGTAGTCCTAGCTATTCAGGAAACTGAGGCAGGAGGATCACTTGAGCCCAGGAGTTTGAGGCTGCAGTAAGCTATAATGGCACCACTGCATTCCAGTTTGGCCCACAGAGTAAGACCCTGTCTCTAGTAGGGGGAAGAAAAGACTTAGTTTAAAAAAAAGATTTCATAAGTAAAAGTATAAAAACCATTTGACTTCGGCCGGGCGCGGTGGCTCAAGCCTGTAATCCCAGCACTTTGGGAGGCCGAGACGGGCGGATCACGAGGTCAGGAGATCGAGACCATCCTGGCTAACACGGTGAAACCCCCTCTCTACTAAAAAATAAAAACTAGCCAGGCGATGTGGCGGGCGCCTGTAGTCCCAGCTACTCAGGAGGCTGAGGCAGGAGAATGGCGTGAACCTGGGAGGCGGAGCTTGCAGTGAGCTGAGATCCGGCCACTGCACTCCAGCCTGGGCGACAGAGCAAGACTCCGTCTCAAAAAAAAAAAAAAAAAAAAAAAAAAAAAAAACCATTTGATTTCACCAATCTACGACTATCTATCAAAGTGGGGGCCGGGCGCGGTGGCTCAAGCCTGTAATCCCAGCACTTTGGGAGGCTGAGACGGGCAGATCACGAGGTCAGGAGATCGAGACCATCCTGGCTAACACGGTGAAACCCCGTCTCTACTAAAAAATACAAAAAACTAGCCGGGCGCAGTGGCGGGCGCCTGTAGTCCCAGCTACTCGGGAGGCTGAGGCAGGAGAATGGCGTGAACCTGGGAGACGGAGCTTGCAGTGAGCTGAGATCCGGCCACTGCACTCCAGCCTGGGCGACAGAGCAAGACTCCGTCTCAAAAAAAAAAAAAAAAAAAAAAACAAAGTGGGAATCACTAGATCACATCCTCAAGTCTAGTCCAGATCCCAATATTCTATAGACACAATCACGTTCATTGCACTCTACATAATAGTGAGATGGTGTATAATACAGTGCTTAAGAACACCCACTCTGGAGCCAGAATACCTTGCCTTGAATGCCCCTTCTACCACTTATTAGTTGTCTGACCTTGGGCAAGTCAACCTCTCCATACCTGAAGTTTTTCAACTGTAACATGGAAGAAATAATAGTTCTTCAAAAGACTATTGTGAAAATTAAATAAGTTAATATATAGTAAAAACAACATCAACAAGAAACAATAACTTAGAACACTATCTAGCACTGTTTTTATTGCAGGGACCCCATAGTATGCCTCCCTCTCTCCTCTAACAGAACATAGTACACTGCTGAAGTACAGCTTGTTTTGTTTAAAGCAAATTGCTGAATTTCAGTTCCATTCCAGAGACAGGAAATAAAGTCAGTTTGTCTCACGGAAAAGGATGTGTCTTAAAAATTTGACTTCTTTATTTTTAGGCATGTAGGGGAAATCACTACTGACGGGAAAATGAGACTGAATGCAGTAAAGTACCATAAAATGCCTCATCATTCCACAGGTTTGGTTATGCTCCAAACCAAAACGCATTCCTTAAGTACAAAGGCATTGTTATACACCTCCAACAGGATGACAAAATCTATAGTTGCTGCTGGCAACTATGTTCCAGTTCTATTCCTAAACTGGAAGTTGTAATGAACTCAGAACTGCTCCCACTGAAGCAATGTAACAAAAAAAAATGGAGCTGGTAGTTTACCGACAGTCACCCTCAGCCCCACAGAACCCTTTGGTATGCTGTCTTCTCAACCACAACTTACAGTGGTCATTGAGGCATTGAAGGATGTGGGGTGATGAACAAGTTGGAAAGAGGTGGGAGCCCCAGCAAGTTTCACAGCAGAGAGGGAGACCTGCTATAGCAGAATGGAGGTAAGGGCTTTCTGGACAATAAGGAGCCAAGCACAGCAATCTGTGTACAATTCATTCCTGTACAGTGTCATCTGCTTCCCACAGATCCTCAGGTATCTCCAACTGAATGAACTACAAGAAATCTTCTATTTAAAAAGTACCTTTGTAAAATTGATATTTGGATCTTCGAATGATTTCCCAGGCCGGGCGCGGTGGCTCAAGCCTGTAATCCCAGCACTTTGGGAGGCCGAGGCGGGCGGATCACGAGGTCAGGAGATCGAGACCATCCTGGCTAACACGGTGAAACCCCGTCTCTACTAAAAAAATACAAAAAACTAGCCGGGCGAGGTGGCGGGCGCCTGTAGTCCCAGCTACTCGGGAGGCTGAGGCAGGAGAATGGCGTAAACCCGGGAGGCGGAGCTTGCAGTGAGCTGAGATCCGGCCACTGCACTCCAGCCTGGGCGACAGAGCGAGACTCCGTTTAAAAAAAAAAAAAAAAGGAATGATTTCCCCTAAAATAATGTTGTAAACAATGGTTAAGTCCCTAGGTTAGCTCCAACTGATGTGGTCCATCATATAACTGAAATATTTGCACACCAATCATTTCAAAAGACATAAAAAATAGATGGGAGGCTGGGGGAAGGAAAACATTAGAAGAACTACCTACGGTAGGTGACGGGTTGATGGGTGCGGCAAACCACCACGGCACGTGTATACCTATGTAACAAAACTGCACGTTCTGCACATGTATCCCAGAACTTAAAGTATAATTTTAAAAAAAGACATAGAAAACAATATTTTTGCTGAAAACTAAAACAAAAATAGAATTAAATGAGCCTAGTTGATCTTATATGCTTGTGCCTAAAGAAACGCATGCTTAATTAGAGAAAAAGAATGAGTAGATAGACTTTTCCCATTAGAGGGAATTTCTGGACATTTTTCTTGAAGGTTGCAGACAATGATACAACTGAGATTTTTATTTTTGTTTTGCTTTAAATTCAGAGTTTGTTTCCTGGTGATAGAAATAATACTTGTTCATGGTAGAAAATGTACATAAGCCAAAAGAATGGGGTAAAAATCATCATCATCACACTACCCAGAAAGAATAAGAGCGTAAACTACCCAAGCTGCTTTCAATGCTTAGAGTGATATGTAAATTAATACTTTTGTTTTTTTACAAAGACAAGATTATACCATATATACATCGCTGTAATATTATTTTCACTAATAACATTTTGTGAATGTTTTTCATGTTAATATGTATTCATCTACATCATTATTTCATTGTGTGGCGTTTTACTTTACAGTTATACCATGCTTTATTCAATCTTTTATTGTAGACATGTGGGTTTTTCCTGCCTTTTGACTATCATGAAGGTTTAGCTACAATAAACATTCTTGAACTACATTTTTGATTACTTACATGAAAATGTTCTTAAGAAAGTCATAAAAATAAAGGCACAGTGGCTCACGCCTGTAATCCTAGCACTTTGGGAAGCCGAGCCAGGCGGATCGCTCCAGGTCAGGAGTTAGAGACAAGCCGGGCCAACATGGTGAAACCCTGTCTCTACTAAAAATACAAAAATTAGCCAGGCGTGGTGGTGTGCACCTGTAATTCCAGCTACTCGGGAGGCTGAGGCAGGAAAAATCGCTTAACCCAGGAGATGGAGGTTGCAGTGAGCCAAGAGCGCCCCACTGCACTCCAGACGAGGCGACAGAGCAGGACTCCATCTCAAAAAAAAAGAGTCACTGAATGTTTCCGAACTGAGAATATAATGATCAAGTGGTTTTTCAGAAGATTTAACCTGGTGGTATTATGCAATATGGATTGGAGGCAGGGGAAGTACTTAGGAATCTATTGCAATTATCCAACTTTGAGGTAACTAATGACTTATTGGGTAGAATTACATTGGCTTCTAATAACCAAAAAAAACTGACTAATCAGTGACTAAAACAAATTTATTTTTATTTTTCTTTCTTTTCTTTTTCTTTTTCTTTTTATTTTTTGAGACGGAGTCTCGCTCTGTCACCAGGCTGGAGTGCGGTGGCGTGATCTCAGCTCATTGCAACCTCCGCCTCCCGAGTTAAAGCAATTCTCCTGCCTCAGCCTCCTGAGTAGCTGGGACTACAGGCCACCACACCCAGCTAATTTTTGTATTTTTAGTAGAGACAGGGTTTCACCATGTTGGCCAGGATGGTCTCAATCTCTTGACCTCATGATCTGCCTGCTTCGGCCTCCCAAAGTGCTGGGATTACAGGCATGAGCCACAGTGCCCAGCCATTTTTCTTATGTATCAAGAAGTCTGACTGGGCATGGTGTTGCATGCTTGCAGTCCCAGCTACTCAGGAGGCTCGGGCAGGAGGATCACTTGAGTCCAGGAGTTCTGGGCTATAGTAATCTATGCTGATCAAGTGTCCACACTAATTTCAGCATCAACAGGGTAACCTTCCAGGAGTTGGGGACCACTAAGTTGCCTAAGGAGTGAACCAGCCCAGGTCTGAAACAGAGCAGGTCAAAACTCCTGTGCTGATTAGTAGTAGGATCACTCCTGTGAATAACCACTACACCCTGACCTGAGCAACATAGTGAAACCCTGTCTGTTAAGAAAACATTATTTAATTAAACAAGAATTCTAAATATGGGAAGTCCTGGACTAATATGTGGTTTTAGAATGCCATCAGGGACCCTAATTCTTTGTTTCTGTTCGGATACTCTTCATGTGGCTCTTGTCCTGCTCACCATTTGTGTTAAAACAATGGTTGGTTTGGAGCCCCCCATCCACATATTTCCTTTTTCAGGCAGGAAGAAGAGGAAGGGCAAAAGGCAAAACATATGCCAGCTGAGCTGGTTCCTTTTAAAAGAACTTTTGGAGACATCCCACCCAGAAATTCTGCTTACATCACACTGGCCAGGCTGTGTCAAACAGCCACTTCTAGCCACAAAGGAATCTAGCAAATGTTGTTTTTTGGCTGAGTACATTAATGCTCAAACGAAATTTTTTTGTTTGTAAGAAAGGTAGGGAAAATGACCTTTGGGTAGGCAACAAGGGTATTTACACAATTGGAATGAGAAAATTGGAGGGTAACTTATATAAAGATAGGAATTACTGAAGGAGAAGCAGGTTCATGGAGGAAGATGCTTAGTTTAGATATATCAATTTGTGGATACTGTTGGGAAATCCAGCTGAAAATGTAACAAAAAGGAGTTGGAAAGAAATGAGCAAATATTTTGGTTCAGTAACACCTTTGTAATGTGTTCCAATATTGTTGATTGAGAGGCCATAAGGCTAAACACTAAAATATTATTAAGTTTTGCCAACAAAAAGGCTTGTCCCAGTTTTCAAAAAGAAATAGTTAATAGTAAAAAGATCCTTTGGTCTATACCCATAATTCTGTTGCTAATCTGAAATGCCAAGCTGGTCTTCAATATAAGCTGTTATAATTTAAAATTTCTGCTGAGTCTAGCAGCGTACTTTCTTTACCTAGAAGTAACCATCAAATATTTAGTCATAACTGGCTGGGCGCAGTGGCTCACGCCTGTAATCCCAGCACTTTGGGAGGCTGAGGCGGGCAGATTCCGAGGTCAGGAGATCGAGACTATCCTGGCTAACACGCTGAAACCCCGTCTCTACTAAAATTACAAAAAATTAGCCGGGCGTGGTGGCGTGCGCCTGTAGTCCCAGCTACTTGGGAGGCTGAGGCAGAAGAATGGCGTGAACCCGGGAGGCGGAGCTTGCAGTGAGCCGAGATGGCGCCACAGTGCTCCAGCCTGGGCGACAGAGCGAGACTCTGTCTGGGGTAGGGGGAAGACTGTGTGTTATTGTGGAAAGAGCGTGAGTGAGATTTGGGTCCAGAGAGCCTTGGTTTTGCCATTTAGGATGAACATAATGAATTTGAGCAAGATACCAGTCAGAGCCCCAGTTTTCTTATTTGGGAAACAGGGATAAGGTATTACTTGCCTTACAGGATTGTAATTGGTATCAACTAATGTTTGCAAAGCGTTTTACATACAATAAAATGTTATACAAAACAAAGCTATTGTTCCTATTATAACAATAAGTAGAGAAGTGGTAACTGAACACTCCGGAGGACAGCTGAGTTTCTGTAAGACTTGAAGTAATCTTACCACTTAATTCATTAAACTGTCAACTGAATTTCTGCTAAGTCAGATATATTTCTAATAAAAACATGCATTCCTGTGCGTGTGTGCGTGCGTGTGTGTGTGTCTGTTGAGAGCTTGATGAATGTACCAGCATATTCACCAACCACAGAAAGCTGTTTGTGTGATGTGAAACCCTGAGGATCGTAGCTTCAGAAACCAGAAAGACTTGTGTTTCACTAGGGTGGGAAATCACCATCAGTGGTCACATCGTGAACTACCCTTGCCAAGGATCCAGTCTGTAGGAAGATTTAGACAGTACTGAAATGCAGTTTTTGACCCACCACAGATAACTTCTAATCCCAAAGTAAAGACTGAAAGCTTCACCTGTTTTTCACTATCAAATGCCTCAAGCTATAAATAGGTCCAAAGCTCATCTCTCTCCACTTAGCAGAGAAGGGTCAAATTTCAGGGGGCAAAGCAAAATAATAAAATGAATGTCAGGATATTTTATAGTGTCAGTCAGTCATCCACGATCTCCTCTCCTTTTCTACTGTGCTATCCTAGAATCAGGGATTTCAGCAACAATGCCTCTGTTCAAACTCGCAGGTAGGTGTACAAAGTGTTTGGAGAGCTCAGGTTTTTTTTTCTTTTTTCATATGCAACTGTTCCTTTAGCTACCATATCAGCTTTGATCATTCTTTATTTGGGGTTCATGATAGCTTTAAAATACATTTCAGGAAAACATAAAATGTTTTCAAGGGTTTTTTGTTTGTTTTTAGTTTTGGTATGTGGATAAGTTTCTAAAACTGTTATCATGTATGTTGCATCTTTGATGATCACAGTAGAAAATTCTGTGAAATATTTAATAACTATTCTGCTAGTCTAAACAACACCTGTGCTGCCATAGCTCTGAGACAGCTCCTACACAATGACTCTAGCTATGGTATTAGCTGAAAATCATGAACATGACAAAAATAACCCAATGTGTGTATTCTGATAGTTCATGAGAATAGCTTTCTGTTGTCCAGGTTTGTACACAGAGTAATTTTTAAAATAATAATGTTATAATTTTAAATGATAAAAGCAATACATGTTTCATGTGAGATAGAAATTGTGCTGAAAAAATAAAAGTAATAAACATTCATTTTGAAAGTGTGGAAATTCAGTACAAATAATAATTTTATTTTTTACTTATTTATTTATTTTTTGAGACACGGTGTCACTCTGTTGCCCAGGCTGGAGTGCAGTGACACGATCATGAGTCACTGCAGCCCCAATCTTCTGGGGTCTGGTGATCTTCCCACCTCAGCCTCCTGAGTAGCTGGGACTACAGGCACGTGCCACCATGCCCAGCTAGTTTTTGTATTTTTTGTAGAGACAAGGTTTCGCTATGTTGCCCAGGCTGGTCCAAACACCTGGGCTCCAGCAATCTGCCCACCTCAGCCTCCCAAAGTGCTGGGACTACAAGTATTAGCCACTGCACCCAGCCAAAAGTAATAATTTTAAAAATCTGCACATCCATTATACAAAGATAGCCACTCTTAACATTTTAGTGTTTTTTCTTTTCAATCTATTTTCTGTGCAAAATTAAAGAATTTTTTTAAAAAGACACTGTTACGATTATATTGCACATGTAATTTTATATCCTGCTTTTGTCAGGATAATGTTTTGGCTTAACTTTACAACTTATCCATTTACCGTGGTATCCCAAACTTTTCCTAAAAAACATTTTAAAAGACTGTATATTCTATTTTCTTAACTAATTCCTTAGGTTCTTTATGGTTTTGGGGGGGTTTTTTTGTTGTCGTTTGTTTGTTTGCTTGTTTGTTTTAGAGACAGAGTCTCGCTCTGTCATCCAGGCTGGAGTGCAATGGCGCCATCTCGGCTCACTGCAAGCTCCACCTCCTGAGTTCCCGCCATTCTCCTGTCTCAGCCTCCCGAGTAGCTGGGACTACAGGTGCCCGCCACCATGCCTGGCTAATTTTTGTATTTTTAGTAGAGACAGGGTTTCACCATGTTAACCAGGATGGTCTCGATCCCCTGACCTCGTGATCCACCCGCCTTGGCCTCCCAAAGTGCTGGGATTACAGGCGTGAGCCACTGTGCCTGGCCTCTTTATGGATTTTTATAAGTATAAATGTGTTCTGATAACAATATTGACACTTAAAGCTTTTTCCATGTTTAAGGATGATTTCCAGAGGATAGCTTCTCAAATGGTTGTTTGGTAGGTGTTACTAAATTGTTTACCAAATGAACTGTCAACATCATATGAGCGTTCCCATTTTTCTTCATCAGATATTTTTAAAAATCATACTTTATAGAGAGTGCCTTTTAACAATGTTAAGAGACATATTAGAAAAGAAAAGAAAATGAAGAGCTGAATAATGACCATATTCCCAAGCTTTCTGATGGCAGCAAAGTGTAGACAAGCTGGAAGGCTGAGTTGAAATAACAGCAATCTACATGCGTCTACCCCAAAGCAGTGATTAATAGCCACCATGATTACAGAAAGTTGTTCACATATTTTATCTTGTTTTATTTTACTTCATACAGCTGAAGAGAAACGTGAGTATTGCATTACTTTTGTTGCCATTTGTCAGAGTATCAATTAAAGAAAATATACTATTCCTTAATTCAGAAACATGGCTATTTTTCAGCAGTGTTTATTAAATAATAGCCTTGAAAGTCAACAGAGATTCATAATGACCATAGCTATCCCATAGCATAGCAAATAAGCTCATGGTTTTTCTGGATTCTAGTGTGTGTATAACGATATATATATATATATATTTTTTTTTTTTTTTTTAAAGAAAACCTCATGTGGCACATTTATTTATTTATTTATTTATTTAAAGATGGAGTCTTGCTCTGTCGCCCATGATGGAGTGCAGAGGTGCGACCTCGGCTCATCGCAACCTTCGCCTCCCAGGTTCAACTAATTATCTTGCCTCAGCCTCTCGAGTAGCTGAGATTACAGGTGCACACCACCACATCCAGCTAATTTTTAGTAGAGACAGGGTTTCACCATGCTGGCCAGGCTGGTCTTGAACTCCTGACCTCAAGTGATCCACCCACTTCAACCTCCCAGAGTTCTGGCATTACAAGGTGTGGGCCACCACACCCAGCCTGTTTGATATTTTGAAATAAATAGCATAGATTAGCCAAAGGGACCTATTGAATCTCGCCTTAGTAAAGCAACTCCAGTGCAAAAAAATAAATAAATAAAAATAAAAGTAACATAAAATTGTGAATTTTTGTGACCAGATAAAATAAAAACCTATTTTATTTATTTATTTATTGAGATGGGGTCTTGCTGTGTTGCCCAGGCTGGAGTGCAGTGGCATGATCTCAGCTCACTGCAACCTCTGCCTCCCAGGTTCAAGTGACTCTCCTGCCTCAGCCTCCCAAGTAGCTGAGTTTACAGGTGCCCACCACCACACCTAGCTAATTTTTGTATTTTGAGTAGAGATGAGGTGTTGCTATGTTGGCCAGGCTGGTCTCGAACTCCTGTCCTCAAGTGATCCACCCACCTCAGCCTCCCAAAGTGCTGTGATTACAGGCATGAGTCAACGTGCCTGGCCTTAAAAACCTATTTTAGATAAAACTATAACTTTAGGCCGGGCACGGTGGCTCAAGCCTGTAATCCCAGCACTTTGGGAGGCCGAGACGGGCGAATCACGAGGTCAGGAGTTCGAGACCATCCTGGCTAACACGGTGAAACCCCGTCTCTACTAAAAAATACAAAAAGCTAGCCAGGCGAGGTGGCGGGCGCCTGTAGTCCCAGCTACTCGGGAGGCTGAGGCAGGAGAATGGCGTAAACCCGGGAGGCGGAGCTTGCAGTGAGCTGAGATCCGGCCACTGCACTCCAGCCTGGGCGACAGAGCGAGACTCTGTCTCAAAAAAAAAAAAAACTATAACTTTAGTTGTCTATTCCCCTCAATCTCAAATTAGACTTGTCCTTTTGCTAACTGATAGTAGGTCTGCCTCTGAATTCCTTTGGGAGATGAGATGTGGCTGATGAAAGGCGTACAACCTTGTCTTTCCTACACATTAATAAAGCACTGCTGAGAAACAAGCATGTTTTTCTGGACTTGTTGGGTTAAGAAGCAAGCATGATATTCCTTTTCTCAAGAGTGTTGCGCTTCCGGTGTTAATAATAGTAATCTCCAACTTCTGTATGGTACATACATAATTTTAAAGTATTTTTTGTGTAATCTTCATAACAATTCTCTGAAACTGACATTATTATTATTAACATTCCCCTTTATGATAATGAACACTGAGGCTCCCAGTTATTATGTGGTTTGCCCAAGGCCATCCAGCTGTCTTACACACATTTTCTTTTTTTATTTTTATTTTTATTTTTCTTGAGACAGAGAGAGTCTTGCTCTGTCGCCCAGGCTGGAGTGCAGCAGCATGATCTTGGCTCACTGCAACCTCCACCTCCCAGGTTCAAGCAATTCTCCTGCCTCAGCCTCCTGGGCAACTGGGATTACCGGCATGTGCCACCACGCCCAGCTAATTTGGTATTTTTAGTAGAGACAGGGTTTCACCATGTTGGCCAAGCTGGTCTCAAACTTCTGACCTCAGGTGATTCACCCACTCAGCCTCCCAAAGTGGTGGGATTAGAGGCGTAAGCCACTGCACCTGGCCTATCTACTTATCTTTTGAAATACAAGTTTCATTTTTTCATTTCCATAATCACCACCATTCCCTGAAATATGTTTCATTTGTTTGTTTGCACTCTGTTGCCCATGCTGGAGTGCAATGGTGCAAACATGGCTCACTGCAGCCTCAACCTTCTGGGCTCAAACGATCCTCCCACCTCAGTCTCCTGAGTAGCTGGGACTTCATGCATATGCCACCATGCTTGGCTAATTTTTGGGAAAAAAAAATTGTGGAGATGAGGTTCTCACTATGTTGCCCAGGCTCCAAAGTCTCGAACTCTTGGCCTCAAACAATCCTCCCACCTCAGCCTCTCAAAGGGCTGGGATTACTGGTGTGAGTCACCATGCCAGGCCCACTCCCCGAGGTATTTTTGAAAAGCAGAGCTCTTGAATTAAGAGTCAAATTTCAGCTGTGGTTACATGAAGTCAAAACAAGTGGTTGATTCAGTGGAAGGAAATATCAACCATATAATTTTTGGTCATCATGTAAGCTACTTCTCAAGAGTAGAGTTTCTACTTTTCAACTGTCTATAGTGGCTTAGAGAGATACAATCTTAGTAAAAACAATACTGTTTTAAAATAGGAAACAAATAGAAATGTGTAGTCCCAGACAATGAATGCTTGTTCTGGAAAAGCCAGATATCAAGCAAGTAGGATTTGGTTTCTGGGCATCCATTTCCATACTGTCCTTCCTGAGGCCTCCAGCACTATTGCTGCAGATCCAGCATGACTGACCAGTTGCGTCATCCTCATTCTCATCTTCATAACCAACTGTCCTATTTCCATTTACCCTTCATGGTGCATGCAGCCTCTTCCAACTTCTGCTTGCCACTCTCCCTTGAGATGCATGTGCTTACTCATGATGCTTAGGAAGAAGTGACACTATTTCTGGGGATCAGTTGGCAGTAGGGTGTAGAGGCATTCTCAGGCCATCGAATGCATTTACTTGGTGTTCCATTTGTTCCTTCATGGATCATGGTGCTTGCCAAAGGACTACTGATAGCATCCAAGGATGCTTTTCCATTTCAGGTGTTTGAGTTTAACAAGGCAAATAGATGCATGCAGTTTGGCCAACATAGTGGGCTTCTCTATTAACTTTGCTGTAACAAACCAGGTTTTAAAAACTGGCTGACCTGACTGTTATTGTTGGGGAAGTTATGAATCAATTCCTATCATCTCCAATGTACATTTCATCACGTACTAAGTCATATCATTTATCATCTCATTCATAGTCCAAACCTAACCCCACACACCAAATGTCTGTTTGACCAATGCTACACATTACCTCATTCAGTTTAATCTGGTGCTTTACTTGTCTTAAGGCATTTCCACATACACTATCTCACTTCATGTCACAACAGTCTTGCCAGCGAGGTTGGGTAGGTATTAGTATTTCCACTTTACAGATAAAGAAATGGAAATAGAGGAAGATGTAGGAGGTGTTAAGTGCAGAGCAGGGAGCTTGAACACATGACATCTACTTAATTTACAATAGAAAAGATGGACTTTTGCAGGTCTGTATAGACATTAATGGATGGGGGCATCTTTCTCTCTGCATACAGTTTGCTCTGTCATCCTGTGGGGAATGTTTCTGTCTTCTACTGTTGCTCCAAATAGCTAGCTATTTGCCATTGTCATTATTGCTACCAGCTATTTGCTGGAAATACTAGGAAAAGTATTAGAGGTAATGATTATTCAGACAGAAAACACTGAGGATCTGGAGAACACAGTGGAACTTAACAGAAAGGCAGATACTTGATGGCCATCACCATCCTATTTGATGACACTGGTTTTCTTTTCTTTTCTATTTTGAGACAGAGTTTTGCTCTGTCACCCGGGCTGGAGTGCAGAGGTGCAGTCTCCACTCACTGCAACCTCTGCCTCCTGGGTTCAAGTGATTCTCCTGCCTCAGCCTCCTGAGTAGCTGGGATTACAGGTGTGCACTACCATGCACAACTAATTTTTGTATTTTTAGTAGAGACAGGGTTTCACATGTTGGCCAGACTGGTCCTCAACTCCTGACATCAAGGGATCCACCCTCCTCGGCCTCCCAAAGTGCTGGGATTACAGGGATGAGCCACCGGGCCCTGAGACACTGGTTTTCTTACATCCTGAGGGTCTTGGGGTTATTCATTGCCAAACTAAGAAGCATCATCTCCCCTCATTTTAAGAATGGGAAAATTAGGGTATATACAAGTAAACTTGGCCTTCCAAGGGTCATTGATTACGGAGGCCCATGTCCACAAGAAATGGGACTTCCAGTACTAGGTAGTAAATGTCAGTGGTCCCCTCCCTGCACACAGCAGCATATCACAAAGTTGTCTGGATTTGAAGAAAACAAGATTTGATGTGTGAGAGAAACACAGTATCTGTCTTAGGTAGAAGAAAGGCCCTAAAATACACATTTATTTCTCAGAACTACTTAGATCACTGGAATCACTGGTTCTCCTTAGCAAGAGAAACTCCAAGGACCAATAATCCTATCCACATCTTCAAAACCATCAGAAAAACTCCACCAACCTAATGGGAAGAACTGTGCTGCATGGTTCAAACTATGAAATCAAACTTAGCCTTGCCAGAAACAGGTGATCTTACATGAGGTGCTGGTCCCACAAGAGCCCAGTCTCATCTTTAGGACCACCTTTAGGACTATTCCGAAATGTGCTACCAGAATCTGACCCATGTTTCTGAGAGCATATTTTCAAGGCACCCACACAGAAACCCACTAAAAGGAGAACAGGCACTGAGCTCTGCGGTGTTTCAGGGACCCTGGTTGGAAAGCAGGGGAGCCATGCACGCAGCAGAGTCCCTGTCTCATGCCTTACACATAGCAGAAACTCTCAGATGACTTTTGAAAAGGGGCTTGAACACTAATATGTGAAAACCTCTTTTAGAAATTGATGATGCAATGCGCAGCTTTGCTGAAAAAGTGTTTGCCTCTGAAGTCAAAGATGAAGGAGGTCGTCAGGAGATTTCCCCCTTTGATGTGGATGAGATCTGTCCAATTTCTCATCGTGAGATGCAAGCACACATATTCCATCTGGAGACTCTGTCCACCTCCATAGAAGCCAGGAGGTAAGTGGTGTAAACGGAATGCTTAGCATATTGGCACCTAAGGAGGGGTATCTGCCAGGGAAGAAATGCTTTAATTTATCCAAATGATGTTCAATTCAGAGGAAGAACTCTGCCAGAGTTAGAAATTCCTAAGGCTGGGCACAGTGGCTCACAAGTGTAATCCCAGCACTTTGGGAGGCCAAGGTGGGTGAATGACTTGAGGACAGGAGTTTGAGACCAGCCTGGTCAACATGGTGAAACCCTGTCTCTACTAAAAATACAAAAATTAGCCAGGCAGGTGGTGCACGCCTATAATCCCAGCTACCTGGGAGGTTGAGGCAGGAGAATCGCTTGAACCTGGGAGGCGGAGGTTGCAGTAAGCTGAGATTGCCCCACTGCACTCCAGCCTGGGTCACAGAGTGAGACTCTGTCTCAAAAAAAAAAAAAAAAATTCCTTTTCCCCCCACACTGGATATGCTAGAGTGAGTAGAGTGAGGAGCCAATGATGAAAAAAGAAGAAAGCAGTGAGCCTCCTATCTCGTTCACATCTCCCTTGACTGAAGCCTCCCTACCCATCTAAGCAAGAGGACTTCGAGATACCATAGAATTATTTCAAACCAAAGTGGGCAAATGGCTGCTGTGAACATATTCAATTTACACACAACAATTATATAAACTGGGACACAAGAGCCTTCATCTTCAGACTGTCCCTAGCCAATCTTAGTGTTATGCTCCCTGACGTGAATCCTGCCTTCCAGTTAGTCTGACCACCTCCTGGCCTGAGGAATACTGCTCTCTATTTCTGCCCTCATGCCCTGCCCATCCTACGTCTGTGATGCATACTTGCTGCCTCCCCCAAGCGGTCTTTGAAAATCCCTCCCCACCAAATCTATTTTCCTTTATTTGAACCACTCTAGGATTCACTACTGGCCACACTTTAGTCCTCAAACCTCAAACCTATACTAACCACTTTGTTGGAATCCTCTCCTTAAGTCCTCCCCCGATCCCACCAGCTTCATGGGGAAAAGACTATACTGCTGTCTTTCTCTTGGTTTTACATCTTTAAGGAAAGAACAGCAATCCACCTCCTTTGGTGTCCCCCATAGGACTTAACATAGGACTTGGGTCAAAGCAATAAACTTGGGTCAAACTCAACAAATACTTGTTGATTTGAGAAAATAATATTAAATACCTTACAAGTTCCAGGTACTCTGCTAGGCATTTTGTACACATTAAATCTCATAGAAATCCTATAAGGTAGTCATGTTTGCACCATTTTTTTTTAGGTGGATAAATGGGAGCTCCTTTATCTGTGTTTAAGGAACATGAATAAAATGATACAGGTAGTAACTGACATAGCCTGTGTTTTCTGTAGTACCTAGACTGCCTGTTCAGCTGGGAGTGGATTGCCTGGGAAGAAGGCTGTCATGGTGAAGGTCTTCTAGGATTGCTAAGGCTGTTCCAAGGTAGACCAGGGGGAGGGGCACACTGTCATGTGTCTTCAGTGATTTCTCCTCCCACTATGCTTGGATCCTGTTTCTGATACCCAACCACATTTAAAATTTTACTTTCTGTTCTCAGAATAAAATCGTATAGAGAAACATCTATCTGTCACAGTGAAATGCCTGATGAAGACAAAATTAACTCTTACTTTTAAATTTCGAACCCAGAAAAAAGCGTTTCCAAGGACGGAAGACTGTTAATTTGTCCATTCCACTAAGTGAAACATCTTCCACCAAACTGTCCCACATTGATGAATACATTTCCTCATCTCCAACCTACCAGACCGTGCCTGATTTTCAGAGAGTGCAGATCACTGGTGACTATGCCTCTGGGGTGAGTTGGTCCTTGCCACTCAGACTTAGCAACCAGGAAGCCATTCAGCTTGATAGTTCTAGCTCCTTACCTTCTTCTCCTTCCTGTTGAGGGAGGTGTTAGCTCACCTGTACTTTGTTACACTTTATTATTGCATTTCACTACTAATATGGTATGTCTTATATTTCTGTTGTTTTTATCATCCCACATAATTTATCCTCTATCTCATTTGCTTGCACATGGAGAATATGGAGTAGAATGCAGTGTGTATGTTACAGAATACAATGGACACATTTTGGCAAAAAGGATCAAAGAGAGCAGTAGAGTGGTCAAATCTCACTGATGTTATCATAAATCAGAAAAAGGGGTCTCTGTGGAGGCACGGAGTCTCTGGGGAAAAGAAAGACCCCAGCAGACTTAGGATAGTGAGAAGGGTTGCAGATAGCATAAACCAACCAAAGAAAACAGATCCAGAGAAAGAGAGAGGGAAGAGAAAAAAGAAGGAATCAGAGAAAAGAAGGAAGACGAGAGAGAGGTTAGAGAATCCTAATGAGGCTATTGTGTTTTGAGGAGCTGAACTCTCCAATTTCATTGCAGATGGTTACATAGTAGATCATTACTTGGAACAGACTCTAGTATGCCACAGGGATAGTAAAGTCACGTCACAAACAACTTGACCTGCTTGTCTCATCCAGAACAGTTGGTCAATTAATAAATCTCTGCCACAGGGACTTGCAGAATCAGCATTATATTGGTGAAACTGCTGTGCAGCCATCAGTCGATGCTCCAAATATAGTTTTAATGACCAGTGCTGGGTCCCCTTCTCATGTAACTGACCCACTTAGAGTCAGTCCTAAGATACTTAAATGAGGGCAATTAAACGCACCTCATTCTTGCTTATTCATTTTCTGTATAACATGGGTGCTCTCTAAATGTCAGGGGGTTTAGGCACTAAATAACTAAAAAGAAATGCCTAATAGAGATGAGTACAGGGAAAACACAGTTTGGAGGACTCCAGAATTCAAAATAACGTAAAAATTTGGAGATAAACGTCATACCTGCATGCTTGATAGAAATGAAAACAACAATAAAAACAAAGAGGTTAGGAGGACGAACAAAATGTACAGAAGTCAAGGAGTAGCTTCTCCTCCTGTGAAAGCTGGAGGGCACCTGAAACCTTGACCTGGAGACTGCGAAAAACGAAGTATGTTGCTGTGCCTGTTGGCTGAATGTGGGCTGCTGAGCAATACTCTACGCTCTACCTGGTTGTAGTCTGTACCCAAATTAGTCTTCACCCTTGTAATTTAAACAGAGGCAAAGGGGAAACCAGGGCTCAGTTCCCAAGATCATTAATTCCTGCTAAACACTTGATTCAATTTAATCAGTCTTTATTGAGCATCTCTTCTGTGCTAGGCATTGTGTGCTGAGAACATGAAGGTGAATGAGACCCAGCTCTCATTCTGGAGGACCTGATAGGCTAGTGGCCTATTAGGTGGCAATGAGCTACACGTGCCGTTGGAAGCATGGAAGCAGACCCCCAGACCTAGCACCTGTGCCAGACTCTTTTGGCCAAGGTCAGCAGGTCTTTAAAATAGTTAAACTAATTCAGGATCAATATTTGGACCTTAAACTATTGGGGACAAGCATATGTTAGTCCCAGAGTAAAAGTCTTTGGGTTCTGATAATGAACATTCAGTGATTTCAAGTTATAACTACTTGGGCATGCCTGCCTGGCCCAGTCAGGAGTTGGGAATGGGGGCAGGGGAAATTTCCAGCAGGTCTAATGAAGCTTTCCTCTAGAATCTCTCAATTTTTACCCAGAAATAAAATCATCTAAAAGACTAACTTCTCACAGAATGATGTTGTGATCATCATAGCTGAAGAAGGCAGTACATGGGTTTGAGAGATTTGTGACCCCTTATTCATCCCAAAATATTTCCCTCACTGACCAAGTGGTTTGAATTCTCACAATTTGAGTCATATAGTCTTTCAGTTGAGGTATTGTCTTTGTTTTGTTTTGTTTTGTTTTGAGACGGAGTCTCGCTCTGTTGCCAGGGTGGAATGCAGTGGCACAATCTCGGCTCACTGCAACCTCCACCTCCCAGGTTCAGGCGATTCTCCTGCCTCAGCCTCCCGAGTAGCTGGGACTACAAGCATGAGCCACCACGCCCGGCTAATTTTTGTATTTTTAGTAGAGACAGGGTTTCACCATGTTGGCCAGGCTGGTCTTGATCTCTTGACCTTGTGATCCACCCACCTTGGCCTCCCAAAGTGCTGGGATTACAGGCGTGAGCCACCACGCCTGGCCTGAGGTATTGTCTTGTGCTTAAAATATTCACATGTACTTGGAAGGAAGAAAGTATATACCATGTTAGAATGGATTCTTTTAATCTTATTTGCTAGATAATCCCTGCTATGTAACAAAAACCAAAAACAAATACAGGACTATAAGGGAAAGACTCGTAGGACAGGTAAGAGACGAAAAAGCTAGAAAAGCTTCAGGACCTGCTCTGGGAGGGAGATTTTGGTCCCAAGTCAATTAAGAAGCAGCAAGGTGAGTGGTGAGGCTCAGAATGGGCTGTGCTACACAGGAGAGCTGGGAGGTGCCAAGAATAAGCTTTACTAACTTCTCAGTTTTTCATGGGATTGACTCTGATATGCTGAGTTTTTTTTTTTTTGGCAGGTTACAGTTGAAGATTTTGAAATTGTTTGCAAAGGTCTGTATCGGGCACTATGCATACGTGAGAAATACATGCAGAAGTCATTTCAGAGGTTCCCTAAAACCCCTTCCAAATACTTACGCAACATTGATGGTGAGGCTTGGATAGCAAATGAGAGCTTCTATCCAGGTAACAATTCTCTCACATAATGTATGAAACATATCTTTTATTTAAACTATTAAATATTAAATTTAAAATATGCTCCTAGATGATAAGTAATCTAGTCTAAAAATACCATAGTAATAGTCATCTCTGGCCCCATTTCCTCATGTGTCCAATCGCTTGATTCAGTCTGCACAACATCTTTCTGAACTTTCTCTCTTCACCGTTCCCTAAACCGTCATTCAGGCTTAGCCTTCTCCTTGTCCAGATGATTACAAGAGCTTCCTAACTACTCTGCTAAATTTCAATCTCACTCTCTTTTGGTTCATCTTTACTTTGGTGCTAATTTTTAAAACACAGATCTGAGCACATCCTTCTGACAAGAACCTTTAGCTGCTCCTTGCTACCTACAAAGCAAAGTCCAGTCTTCAGCCTGGCATTTCAGGCCCACATCCTCTCGCCCCCAACTACATTTTATTTGTTTGTTTGTTTTCCGAGACAAGGTCTCATTCTGTTGCCCAGGGTGGAGTGCAGCATCACCCTCTTGGCTCACTGCAACTTCTACCTCCTAGGTTCAAGCGATTCTCCTGCCTCAGCCCCCTGGGTAGCTGGGATTACTGGCGTGTGCCACCATGCCCGTCTAATTTTTGTATTTTTTTGTAGAGATGGGGTTTTGCCGTGTTGGCCAGGCTGGTCTCAAACTCCTGGCCTCAAGTGATCTGCCTGCCTCAACCTCCCAAAGTGCTGGGATTACAGGCATGAGGCACCACACCTGGCCTGTTTATTTTTGAACTTGCACACTCAACCTATTTCTTTCTTTCTTTCTTTCTTTTTTTTTTTTTTTTGAGATGGAGTCTAGCTCTGTTGCCCAGGCTGGAGTGCAGTGGCACGGTCTCAGCTCACTGCAAGCTCCGCCTCCTGGGTTCACGCCATTCTCCTGCCTCAGCCTCCCGAGTAGCTGGGACTACAGGCACCCGCCACCACTTCTGGCTAATTTTTTGTATTTTTAGTAGAGACGGGGTTTCACAGTGTTAGCCAGGATGGTCTCGATCTCCTGACCTCGTGTTCCACCCGCCTCGGCCTCCCAAAGTGTTGGGATTACAGGCGTGAGCCACCATGCCCAGCCCACTCAAGTTATTTCTGAACTTACTTTCTCTGTTCCATCTTTATACTCTTGGTTCTGGTTGGAAATAGTTCTCGTTCCCTGCATAGTTCAACACTTTCCTGCTCCTGGATTGCTGCTTTGCTTCCCTGTGCCCAGACTGTCCTTCCTCTCACTCACTCACCACATGTCCAAGTCTCCAGAGCCAACCCAATCTTTCAAGAGGCAGCCCAAATACTATCATTTCTTGCCTTCTGGATAGATGTAAACTACATATTCTGACTTTCTATAGCACTTTATTTACTTATCTCAGTTTTTACTTTCTGCTTTGTAGAAAGTTAAGTACATATTTTTCAACAATCAGATTTTAATAATTTTACAGATTTCTATTGTATAACTGGAACATAATTGACTTAATTCCTATTTTTAGGCAATTAAATTTCTGACTTTGTAAAACTTGTTTCTAAAAAGGATCTTTATATACACATCTTCCTGTAATTGTCTCATAATTTTAGGATTATATTCCTAGAACTAAAATTTCTGGGGAGGCAAATATTTTAGATTTTTGAGGCCAGGCACGGTGGCTCACACCTGTAATCCCAGCACTTTGGGAGGCCAAGGCAGGCGGATCACGAGGTCAGGAGATCGAGATTATCCTGGCTAACACGGTGAAACCCCATTTCTACTAAAAATACAAAAAATTAGCTGGGTGTGGTGGCAGGTGCCTGTAGTCCCAGCTACTTGGGAGGCTGAGGCAGGAGAATGGCATGAACCAGGTAGGAGGAGCTTGCAGTGAGCCGAGATGGCATCACTGCACTCCAGCCTGGGGGACAGAACGAGACTCCATCTCAAAAAAAAAAATATTTTTGAACTTCCAAATTGTAATATTATTAAAGATCCCCAGTTCCATAACTTCCTGTCTGTAATTCCTTTTAATATTAAAATCATATTAAACATGTCTCCAGTTTGGTAACTCATAACAGTGGTTTACCCATCCTCTATAGTATTGACATTTAGTTTGTCTTGTCTTTATTTCCCCTAAGTTATGCTTTAATAGTAATTATATCATTAATAGTGAGCTATTAATCCTTAAGTATAAGGATTTCAAAATTAATATTTGATGTAGCAACATGCTGTTTCACTTCTCTTAGGTTCCTTTTCTCCCAATTTTGAATAGGAAATGTGAAGACTGTTTTTTTTTTCTATGCTATTTTTCTCACTTTGGCTGCTGTAGGCATCACTTGCGAACAGGAGACTTTCTGATGCCTTCCTTGGGCACAGCAGTGAAGAGGCATAAATGACCATACTTGTTGAAAGTAAAAGGATGAATTCTTAAAGGCTCTGACAGTGTGAAATGTGTTCATGGCTTCCTTAGGCTGAAACTGCTAGCACAGTGTGAAATGTGTTCATGGCTTCTTCAGGCTGAAACTGCTAGCAGTGGAAAGAAGGGAACACATCCACTTAATCTCTTCTCAATTCCTTTAGCAGAAATTGTATGTGCTTTAAAAGGTGGGAAAAATAATTCTCATAAGAATTATTACTGTTACAATAATAATTTATTTTATATCTCTTTTTTACATTAAAACCACTTTAGGTGGAGCACAGAGGATTCTTAGGAGAGCGAAACTATTCTGTATGATACTATAAGAGTGGATATATGTTATTATACATTTGCCAAAACTCATAGGCTTTGAGTGAACCCTAATGTGCACTATGGACTTCGGGTGATTATAAGGTGTTAATGTAGATTCATCGGTTATAACAAATGGACCCTCTGATGAAGGATGCCCAGAGTGGAGACTGGCTGTGCGTGTGTGGGTGCAAGGGCTGTGGGGAAACTGCATTTTCTTTTTTTCCTTTCTTTCTTTCTTTTTTTTTTTTTTTTTTGAGATGGAGTTTCACTCTGTCACCCAGGCTGGAGTGCAGTGGCACAAATTCACTCACTGCAACCTCCACCTCCTAGGTTCAGGAGATTCTCCTACCTCAGCCTCCTGAGTAGCTGGGACTACAGGTGTACACCACCACACCCAGCTAACTTTTGTATTTTTAGTGGAGATGAGGTTTCACCATGTTGGTCAGGCTGATTTTGAACTCCTGACCTCAAACAACCCACCTACCTTGGCCTCCCAAAGTGCTGGGATTACAGGCGTGAGCCACGGTGCCCAGCCTGGAAACAGCATTTTCTACTTAATTTTACTGTGAACCCAAAACTGATCTTTAAAAGCCTATTTCAGAAAACATTCTAAATTAAGCCTAATGAAAAAGATTGGCTTAAATAAGCTAAAGATCTAAACTCTATTTTTTTAACTGTAGTTTGACTTTTATTCTTATCTTATTATCTAAGACCTAATAATATGCTCTAAACAGAAAGCCTTTGATGACCAACTTCATTAAATAATGAAGATTGTTTCTAAGTAGTATATCGATTACTTTATGTAAACAGTTCTTCCAAATAAATTGAAAAATCATTCTTACACTAGATAACATATTATTTTATTTTTCTTTTTTTGAGATAGAGTCTCCCTCTGTCACCCAGGCTGGAGTGCAGTGGTGTGATCTCAGCTCACTGTAACGTGTGCCTCCCGGGTTCAAGTGATTCTCCTCGAACTCTCTACTCCTAGCCTCCTGAGTAGCTGAGATAACAGGTGTGTGCCACCACAGCCCGGCTAATTTGTGTATTTGTAGTAGAGACGGGGTTTCACTGTACTAGTCAGGCTGGTCTCAAACTCCTGACCTCAGGTGATCCACCTGCCTCGGCCTCCCAAAGTGCTGGGATTACAGGCACAAGCCACCACGCCCGGCCAACATATTATTTTTATAGTTATTTTTTACTATTAAGTCACCTTTGAAAAATAATGCAAAAATAAAGGTTAGCTTTATAGATAATTACAACTTAAGTACTGAATTCCAAGCTAAAGAGACGTTGTAGTATTTCAGATTTTGGTTATTTTTATGTGGTCGTTCATCCTATGTGCTAATATATTACTCTGTGCTTGATTGAAAAAGTCTTTACTCCTCCTGTGAAGAAGGGAGAGGACCCTTTCCGAACAGACAACCTTCCTGAAAACCTGGGCTATCACCTCAAAATGAAGGACGGTGTAGTTTACGTCTATCCTAACGAAGCAGCAGCCAGCAAAGATCAGCCTAAGCCACTTCCTTATCCAAATCTGGACACCTTCTTAGATGATATGAATTTTTTACTTGCTTTAATTGCTCAAGGACCTGTGTAAGTGTTTAGCGAGACCTAAACAACTAGTACTATGACTACTGATAGTAAGACTAAGTGTTTACTACATGCTTACTATGTTCAAACACTATATTAAACCCTTCATGCACATTGTTCCTTTTATGCCTTACACTTGCTCTGTGAGGTGGTTATTTTCATAATTTCAGTTTTATGAGCTAAGACTTTGATGAGTTAAGGAACTTGCCAAAAGTGACACAGCTGGGTGAGCCAGGATTTGCACTCGAATCTGCTGACCCCAAAGCCAGGGCCTTTAATTTTGAACAACACTCTCTCCACGGGGTTTTAAGATATCTTTCCAAGTTCTCCCTCATTATTATGTCCAACATTGTTGAAAAGATTAAGCCCTTGGAGCCCACTACTTCTCAATGAGATTAACTGAAGAGTAAACTGAAAGGTTTGTTCCAATAATTATTTCCTAGGCATGGTAAAGGTCCTGATAGTTTGGAAATTGTGACTGTTTTCCTTGAATGTCTGAAACTTTTTGGAATTACCTAATTTTATTTTTCACAGTAAGACCTATACCCACCGGCGTCTGAAGTTCCTCTCCTCCAAGTTCCAGGTCCATCAGATGCTCAACGAGATGGACGAGTTAAAAGAGCTGAAAAACAACCCCCACCGAGATTTTTATAACTGCAGGAAGGTAAACATTTTAGTTGCTCTGAGGTAATTCCTGGGCAAAAGCAATCCAATTATTTATTGAGAAGCACAAGACAACAGTGTGTTTCTGATTAACCTAAGATTTCTACAGGTTTGGTGGACTTTAGTAAAAGCAGATGACAGATTATGTCTAATGGGTTAGAGTTAAGTGCCATTTCGACTGTTTTCCCCACAGAAAGGTTTGCCACATTTTTGGCATAAAAAATTATAGTTATCATCAAAACAAAAATAACAACCAAAAAAATCAAAAATGACCATTCTAGAATTCGAAAGATCTTCCCTCTAGCCCTTTTTCTTTGAATTCCTGACTGTAAGACCTTGGAGGAAGTGATGACATATTTTCATTTCAGTCCTCATTTGTCAAATTGGGAACTAAATCTGCACAGTCCAGTTCACATGAGGATTGTGAATATCAAATGAGCTAGCCTAGAGATTGTGAAATCCAATCAACTAGAAACACTTTCAAGATGTATTCTGACCATTAAAACGATTCCAAGGAAGTGTGAATAGGAAATGTATGAGCAGAGATTCAGGCCCAAATCCTGGCTCAGCTGCCTATACAACTTTGGACTAATTACTTAATCTGCTGAAATTTCAGTGTATAAAATTTAGTTATAAGAATATCTACCTCATAAAAGCCATCACCGTGTCATGGCTTCATCATTTCAATCCTTTATCCTTAGAGGCTGAAAGTTATGGTATTGACTTCACTTCCAGCTGTGTTTCAGGAGTGAAGAATGGTCCTGAAGAATGTGTGGGTCAGACGTAGGAAGTAAATTGGATGTACAGATATACGGAAGAAGCAAACATTATTATTGCATCTAGCCGAATCTTCCACATCCTCACATGGACACATCACAGTTGTAACGGGTTTTTTATTGCTGGACCACCTCCACCAACTGTCAGCTCACATCCTCATTATTTACTTTGTCCCAACACAGTGGGATTTGCAGCACCATATCCTCTAAACAGAGTATCATAACTAAGGCTGATTGATGTTTTTTTCTTTCTTTGAATGTACATACAGGTGGACACTCATATCCATGCAGCCGCTTGCATGAACCAGAAACATCTCCTGCGTTTTATTAAGAAATCTTACCAAACTGATGCTGACAGAGTGGTCCATAGCACCAAAGAGAAGAATCTGACCCTAAAGGAACTTTTTGTGAAATTAAAAATGCATCCTTATGACCTGACTGTTGATTCTCTGGATGTTCATGCTGTAGGTTGAAATGCCAATGTCAGTTTCACTCTAATACTCAGAACCTCACGTGTCTTTCTCCTACAGGCCCTCCCTTTCAGAGCTCTTTTAACTATCTTGGCTTGCCACGATGCCTGAAAGCACCACAGACAATTTTGAAGTTTGCTCATTGTCACCTGTCCCAAATTCCATTCTTGGAGCCCAATGCCCTCCCCCACTACCAGAACCCAGTTCTGCTTGACTATTTCCTAGCTCTCTGTGTCCAGACAGCTCTGATAATACATTTCTGCAATTTTTCCTGATTCAGGGACGCCAGACCTTCCAGCGTTTTGATAAGTTCAATGACAAATATAATCCGGTAGGAGCAAGTGAGCTACGGGACCTCTACTTGAAGACAGACAATTACATTAATGGAGAATATTTCGCCACTATCATCAAGGTGAGGAGGAACCAATCAGATCTATGGCACCTGGCATCATTCTTGAAGAAAGGGAAGAGGGAAGGAAGGAAGGAAGGAAGGAAGGAAGGAAGGAAGGAAGAGAGGGAGGGAGGGAGGGAGGATGCTCTCCCTGGGTCCAAACACTACACAAATGAATATAAGAATTTCTTCTGAAACATCCACTCTAATGATTTTTAAAGACCTCTATTCCTAAGGTAGAGAAATTAAGGGTGTGGTTTTGAGACTGATTAAGGACCTAGCCTTTTCAGATTCTGAAAGGAAGAGTTATAAAGGGAATCTCCTCTCCCTAGACCCCAGAGAAACTTGTGGGAATCCCTGGCTTGAACTTCTCTCTTGGCTTTGCAGGAGGTAGGTGCAGACCTGGTGGAGGCCAAGTACCAGCATGCTGAGCCCCGCCTGTCTATCTATGGCCGCAGTCCTGATGAGTGGAACAAACTCTCCTCCTGGTTTGTCCGCAATCGCATCCACTGCCCCAACATGACATGGATGATCCAGGTCCCCAGGATCTAGTATGTACCTCTAGAAACTCTAGAGCCTGCACTTGTCTCATCTGCTTCAACTCCCCTGTATGAACAAGGAATGTGTTGCCCATCTAGATAGAAATCAGCTTTGTTAAAACAGCATTCATTATTGGGTCCTGGATGCTTGGTTTTGTCCACTCTGGGTACAGCACTCTTAACCACAGACACGAGTTAGGAAGATCATTTCAGTTCAGTCCTCTAGCTTTATGAAGATCATAAATAACTTACTGAGAATGATTAAAACTAAGATAGAATAAGAACTATGTAGTTTGGTATACATTGTCTTTCACCTGGTCTTCTCTGTGTCAAGTCCATTCTTTCCCATGCTCATCTCTACTGGGATGTGGCTTTCTTTTACTACTATCTGTCAATTGTCCCACCTACAAGTGCTCAAGTTCTCCACAATCAAAGAGTATTTATCAATGGTATTGCTGAGGATGTCATCTCCCTTTCATACTCTCTGCTCTCATTCATCGCCTTCAGGGATGGCTTCTCTTTCGGTTTATTCAGTATCATTGATCTTTTATCTAACTTAGGTGTTTATGTATTTTCTGGCTACCTGTCTTTGTGTTCTGTGTGACCTACTGCAATGTAAGAGTTTCATCCTGTCTCTTTAACCAAAAAAGTAATTTTTTGACTGGGATAATACTTCCTGTCTAATAGGCAGAGAGGCAGTAGGTTGGTTAGGAGTACAGATTCTGGACCGAGAGTGGTGATACTTGAATCCTGGCTCTACCATTTCGCTGTGTTACCTTGGGTTAAGTCATATCACCCCATTGTGCCTTAGTTTCATCATCTCTAAAACAAGGTTAAAAACAATACCTAACTTATTGAGTTGTTATGAGGATTACATTAGCTAATATTTCTGGACACTTAGAAGAGTGGTTGGGATATATTAACTGCTATATAAGAGTTTGTTAAATTGCAGACCAGAGGTATTCTTGGAAATCATTTCATGCTCACTGTCTTGTAGCTGCACACATATATTGAAACTTTTATGACATACTTGCTATATTCCTCTATGAGGACTTAGCTGTGAAGGTTTAGTTTTCTTATGACAAAGATTTGTAAAAAAGATGGGGGAATAGGGTACACCAAAAAACTTTTACTTCCTATGTGCAGCCCAAACTGAATCCCTCTCTATAGGGGACCAAGAAGAATGTATGAGGAGCATGGACCTAGGATAGATACACCAAGTCTTTTCCTGTGCATGACATTCGGTCCTCTGGTTCCCTCATACTAGGGCTATCAGTCCTAAAAATCATTTTTTTCTCCTAAATTCTCTTAATTCTTGTCTCTAGTGATGTGTTCCGTTCCAAGAATTTCCTTCCACATTTTGGAAAAATGCTGGAGAATATTTTCATGCCAGTGTTTGAGGCCACCATCAACCCCCAGGCTGACCCAGAACTCAGTGTCTTCCTCAAGCATGTAAGCATGACCCTTCAGGCCTTCATACTGCTGCTCATCAACCCGCCTTCCTACCTGATTATGATGAATTCTTGGTGCTTATCTCTTTATGTTTGGTCTGTGCCTTTGGACCTGAAAGTTTGTGTGAGGACTGGGACCCTGCAGTTGAACTGAACCCATTGCATGACTCACTTTTCCTAACAGATCACTGGCTTTGACAGTGTGGATGATGAGTCCAAACACAGTGGCCACATGTTCTCCTCTAAGAGTCCCAAGCCCCAAGAGTGGACATTGGAAAAGAATCCATCTTACACTTACTACGCTTACTACATGTATGCAAACATCATGGTGCTCAACAGCCTGAGAAAGTAAGCAGGAGAGAACTGGAGCTAGGAGGGTCTATTTGACACAGCTCTTTCCACATATATTGGCACTAAAGGTGGTCAAGGGTCTCATGCATTACTGTGATGGTTCCAACGGGCCCAAATCAGAAATTTCCTTCTCTTAACTTTTTTCTTCAATTTATTTACTTAGGGGCAGAGATTGATATTTTGATGCTTTCAATAACTTTCACAATTCATTTTTTGGGGGGAGAAGTTTAGGAATTTATACTAATCATTGTGTAATTAATTATAACACTTCATATATTTTACCCTTCTTGATATATTTGGGTAAGGAATAAGTAGAGGAATATTATACTGGGGTTTTCTGGAAACATTTCTCCCTTAAAGTTTGAATAGAATAGAATAAATGATGAGATGTTGATATTGGTAAATTTCCTATTGAGACTGAAGGTATTTCCATCCAGGCAATCAACACTTGATTTACTTCCTTACCCCCATATCCTCTGCTGCCTCTTTTTAGAAACTTTGTATTTAGAAAGAGTTAAGATTATGATTTGGGACTGTTTTGCTGAATCCTTTGGATGGCTTACTTCCTTCCAGAGTGTTCATTTTTCTACTGAATTTTCTTGTGAATCACTCCATACTCAGAACCTGTGATTCCAATAGCAGTTGTATTTCCCCAGGGAACGAGGCATGAATACGTTTCTGTTCCGACCTCACTGTGGGGAAGCTGGAGCCCTCACCCATCTCATGACAGCATTCATGACAGCAGATAATATATCTCATGGCCTAAATTTAAAAAAGGTGAGTTGGAAGCTCTCTTCTTAATTTTTACATTGGAGCTAGAGGAATCTTTTTTCCCTTAGCCAAACATACTGTCACAAGTCATTATCGACACTGGAATCATATTCAAGTAGAGCATAAAAGATTTTTTAGTTTAGTGCAGTTCATTCTACAGAGAGGAGTAAAGGGACTTGCTCAAGATTACCTTGCTAGTTGCTGTTAGAGATATGTTAACATAGATGTCCTGACTTCTAGCTTAGAATCCTGACAAGGGATAATTCAGAGATGGCCTGGCTTTCCTTAAGCTAGTTTTTGCCAGATTTCTTGTTATAGCATGCTTCAAGATGTTTTTTGTGAGAGTCAGAGCTTTCTTGTAGAGAGAGGGAAAAAAAAAGAATGTTTCAAGGCAAAGTCTTTTGCCTGAGACAGATCATCTAATGTAGGCAATTATAGATCGAATAAACAATCTGGTTTAACTCACTGCTTCTGAAAATTAATGTATCCTAAATACATTTATCCTAAATAGCATTTACATTGAAAAACTCCTAAATTCTCCTTACTAAGGGACTTGAAGAACAAGTGATAATTTTGTTGAAAGCTGAAGCTTAAGGCAGATCATGAGATTGTAGTGTTTCTAGTTTGTATTTCTTTTTCAACATCTTTAAGTATTTTTTCACTTTTCTTTTTCAGAGTCCTGTGTTACAGTACTTGTTTTTCTTAGCCCAGATTCCCATCGCCATGTCACCACTAAGTAACAATAGCCTATTTCTAGAGTATGCCAAAAATCCTTTTTTGAATTTCCTTCAGAAAGGGCTAATGATCTCACTGTCCACAGATGACCCAATGCAATTCCACTTTACTAAGGTATAGTATGGACTTGGGCAATACAAGTGTATTTTGCTGAACTGTTTTTTCCCATCCAGAATTTGAAAGTCAAATAAAGGTATTTCACTATTTTCTTTTGTGCAGGATACATATTATTTATTAATTCATTCCTCTTTTTTCCTTGTTTAATAATTAACTGCAGGAGCCCCTAATGGAAGAATATGCTATTGCTGCACAAGTCTTCAAGCTGAGCACCTGTGATATGTGCGAAGTAGCAAGGAACAGTGTCTTGCAGTGTGGAATTTCTCATGAGGTAGATCTGTCCTCAAATGGCTTCCCTTCTGAGTATAGGGTCTGCTAACTTGAATATCGAAAAAGTAGATGGGAAACACATGTGGAAAAATTGGCCCACGAATTACATGCAGTTACTATGGACAAGGACTAGAAGGGATTATTCTCTTTGCCTATGCCTTTTGGGCAAGGGAAGTAAAATACACTTGATTACTCAGCAGACTGTGAACACTGAGGCACTAGATGAGTGCTTTTAATGGTTTATTATTATTATTCTTTTGTCAGTGGCTAACATAAGGAAGGAATTTTTGTAAAGAATGCAATTATTGTCTATACCAGTGTGAAAAGAGACAACAATCATTCTGCATCCTTTTCTCTTATAGGAGAAAGTAAAGTTTCTGGGCGACAATTACCTTGAGGAAGGCCCTGCTGGAAATGATATCCGGAGGACAAACGTAGCCCAAATCCGCATGGCCTATCGCTATGAAACCTGGTGTTATGAACTCAATTTAATTGCTGAGGGTCTTAAATCAACAGAATAAAAAAAAAAATAAACCAAATAATAATATGAGTGAGAATTTCATTGTAGAGTTTGAATAATAATAGTTACTTGTTAATTGAGTCCCTACTATAAACCAAGGACAATATTAGATGTTCCACTGATATTATTTCATTTAATCCTTATTATCTCCATTTTGGGGAAGTACAAAGTAGATATTATTATCTCCATTTTGGGGAAATTAGTACACTAAAGCTAATAAGGTTAATAACCTGCACAAGGATATACCTGGTGAAGGGTAGCAGTGGGAATGTAGGTTTCTCTGACTGTAGTCTCTATGACCTTCAGGCAAAATATCTAATAAAGCTGGGCAAAAATACAAGCAAATGACTTTTTAGGAGATAGGCTTCTAGTTTACAGAATGAAATTTGTTTAAGGCACTTAGAACCATTAAAAAGTCCTTTGACAAGGTATAAGTGAATAGTAACTTTTTTAGACAAAACCAGAGGGTGTGCCTCAATATAAAAAATCAGTACTTCTGAGTTATTATACTCAGGGAGAATTTATCTTACAAAAGGATTCTTAGCTTTAAGGATGTAATTGACAATAAGATTATAGTGAGCTAAACTGGTACATTTTAAATGATTTTGCTTACCAAAGTAAAATACACATATAACTTTTAAGAAGCATGCCTATTACTCAAGGTCAGGTGAAATTCCAACTGGGCAGATGATACTTCCACACATACAACTGTGTTGGCAACTAGTGGCTGGGCTGACATTTCATTCAATAAACAATTTAAATTCAATTTACTCAATAAACAATTATTGATCAAATAGCTAAATTATCAGGTACTATTCTAAATACCAAAGGTATACAGAATAAGACTTCATTCCTATCCTCTAGTTGTCCTCAGCATGAAGTTACAGTGTGGCTACAAGTAAAAAAGAGAATTTTGTGAGATGTCTTCAAAAGTTATGAACTTTTTTCTTTTTTATGAGACAGGGTCTTGCTCTGTCACCCAGGCTGGAGTGCAGTGCAGTGGTGTAATCACAGTTCACTGCAGCCTCGGCCTCCCAGGCTCAGGTGATCCTCTTACCTCAGGCTTCCGAGTAGCCAGGACTACAGGCACATGCCACCACACCTGGCTAATTTTTTTAATCTTTTGTAGAGACGCAGTTTCACCGTGTTGCCCCGGCTGGTCTCAAACTCCGAGGCTCAAATGATCCACGTGCCTTGGCCTCCCAAAGTACTGGGATTATAGGCATGAGCCACTGCGCCCAGTCTGAACTTTCAAATGGAAAAAAAATTGAAAGCAAATTCTTGCATGTTTCTATATTCTATACAGGCAGCCATAAGCATAGGTGTAACCCTGACGGCATGTTTGTACTAGCTCTGGTGTAAGAATCTCTTCCTGATTTCTTAAGTTGAAGTTTTGTTTGTTGAGTATTTGTAAACCCTTTAAAGAACCAGATTTTATTTTACCTTGGCCTCCTTCTCATCAAAATAGTACAGATTGCTACATTAAACACTGTATTCTCAGACTTCAGAGGGCATTAACTACCATTATGTATATCTCCATCTTACCCATGAGAGGGCAGTACAATACACACATGTGAATTCATTTATTACATCTATAAATTTGGTTTCATATGTGATACTTGGAATTCAACCTGCCTCATTTTGCCAAATAATCTTCCTGAACGCAGAGGACAAAAAATACATTTCTGGGCTGGGTGCAGTGGCTCGTGTCTGTAATCCCAGCACTTTGGGAGGCTGAGGCAGGAGGATTGCTTGAACTCAGGAGTTGGAGACCAGCCTGGGCAACATAGTGAGACGCTGTATCTACAAAAAAATAAAAATATTAGCCAGGGGTGGTGGTGCATGCTTATAGTACTAGCTACTTGGGAGGCTGAGGTGGGAGGATTCTTTGAACCTAACAGGTTGAGGCTTCAAGTGAGCTATGATTGGGCCACTGCACTCCGGTGTGAGTGACACACAGAGACCCTGTCTCAAGAAATAAATAAAAAGATACGTTAGATAAGATTTTTTTTTTTTTTTTTTTTTGGTGGGGGAAGCCCATAAAGATCAGTGTTCAAAATTTACTACAAACAATATCCACATTTATCTCCTCATTGGGACATGATTTTTTAAAAGTATGTCATTACTTTTTCCCCCCATCATAGAATGTAATTTCTGTTTTACTGTCTACAGGTCATAGTTTCACAACTGTTTGGGATATGCTGCCTTTATTGTTTGGGTTAAGTTTACTTGTGACCGTCATCTGTGATACGTAACTAAACACCTCTCTTTCTGGTAGTCTTCTATTTTGGTACCTCTGTGTGAACAAATGTAGGAAGAGTTTGGTCACCAGACCCAAGAGGCTCTGGTTGGGTGGGGCGGGGCGAGGCGAGGTGGGGTGGTTAGCGAGTGCCTGGGAAACAGGCTCAACAGATCCTTGTCCCGCAGCCTCGGTGAAACTGGGTTACAGCTTGCAGTAGGCACAACGCCATGCACATACCTGAGCAAGAGCGTGTTGCAGGCGGAGCGCTTAGGCAAATGTGTCTCAACAGGGCGTGGGGGCTGACCTCACGCACTGGGAGTATCAAGGCACCCCTGTTCTGAGATTCCAAGCCTGAGGTGCTGCAAGAGTTATTTGTTTCTCTTGACGTTTCAAATTGGCACCGTAGTGCAATTGTTTGCCCACTGAGGTCAGCCTAGGAAAGAGTGCTTGGATTCCCTGATTAAGCCAGGCTTTTTCTTGTTGAGTAGCTGTGAAGAGTAAACCTTCACATAAAGCGTAGGGCCGTCGCCGTGGGCCCGATGCGACGGCAGGCGAAGGCGATGGAGCTCTGGCTCGAGGGCTCGGCCGGACGACGGTGGCACCGATCGCCCGCCTGCTGGAATTGCAGCGACCGAGGTCCTGGCAAGGTACTGGCCCTTCAGCGAACTTGAGGTGTGGAAGTTTCCCTCACCGCCGGCTGGGGCGGTGTCAGGGGCCGGCGTAGCGGGAGGGGTGGGAATAGGAGCCAATAAGAACTGAGTCTTGTCAGACCGGGCGGGGCTAGGGCGTGGGGCTGCAGCCGGGGCGGAGCCTTTGGCAGGGCTTGCGGGGGCGGGACGCAGCGGACCCGAGTGAGACCCAGGAGACTAGCCTGGCCACAGAGACAACGTTGAGGTCCAGACAGGTAGGAGTCGGGGTGATTCGGTGCGGGGTCTCAAGTCGCAGGGGCTTCGGACTCGGGGTGGTTGGCATCACCCCTCTGGGCGTCGGGCGCGGAGCTGAGGCGCCGCGGTTTAGTCCGCGGAAGGTGTGATCTGGCCTGGCGGAGGTGGAGTCACCGAGCCCTGCCGTCTCGGCACCTCCCCGGTCCGGAGGAGCAACCGGGTGTTGGGCCCAGCTTTGGGACGTCCTCTCGTGGCCGCACGGGTTGCGGCGGAGCCTGGCTGAGGACCTCCTCGCTCACCTCAGGGGTTTGGGGACCCCTAGGCGGGGCGCCGTGCTCTGCTGGGGAAGAGGGAGGGAGCGCCCCGCAGCCCGGGGAAACGCGGGCTTTCTCCAAGATTAGCTAGTGAGCTTGAACTTCGACATGCTGGGACGATCCACTTCCAAACAATTTTTTTGCTTTTTTTTTTTGGTGTTTTGATTCTTAGCACCATCTAATAAGCACAATACCGAAAGTTGTCAAGTAGAATTTTAATTAAAAAATCTGACAATGGAACACCTAAGAGCATTTGAGTAACTATTGCTGTATAGCAGCTGATGATTAGATTATGAGTCAAAAGGCTCAAGTCTAGGGCCAGAACCCACGGAACCAGATGTGATACCTGGGTCAAATTAACTTCCTGGGCCTCCCTGTCCGTAACTATGAAACTGGTAAGTTCATGCCTATGGGCATTCTTAGGGCCAAATGAGATGAGTGAGAGTATTCTACAAATCTCAGATATTTGAACGTGTGTGTGGAGTGTGTATATTCTGTGAAGCAACTACTAAGGTACATAGTAGGCACTTTACAAACCTTTACCCTAAAGCTAGTGATTCTCCTGCAGTGTTTTAGATAAAGTGATAGATCCTTGCTTACTGTGTAAATAAGTTGTTTAAACTTTTCCCACAAAGTCACCATTGTTTGTGTTCTATTTTTAATGATTGATGAAATTTTCTAGAATAGCGCAGTAGTGTTATCTATACACTGTTGCTGAATCATTTACCACGAAGTCTGTAGCAATCAAATAATCTACTTCTTTGCCTTAGCTAAATAGTTGTAGTTTAAGATGCTTGCTAAAGTAAGCTGGGAATATTGTTCCAAATCAAGACTTTCATTTGTTTTTGTGAATTGACGGGCTGCTTATAGGAAGATTTAAATCTTCCAAAATCTTGTTAATATATGTTTTTTCATACAGCTTTTATTATAGACGTTTTTGTTCTTTACTATGGATATGTGTGCAAGGGATTTTAGCGGGGAGATGGGAAATACGAAAGAAAATGGCAGTTTTGTAACCCGTAGGCTTTTGCTGGGGATACTTGTAGGCCTGTTCTGACTTTGTCAGGCAGAAACCAGGAAATGTAGTAATTATGTGTCTTGGTCTTTCATTAGTTGTGTGTGTGTGTGTGTGTGTTGAATGTGGCAGTGCGTTTTTTAAATGCAGCAATAAAGGAGAATATTCATTTTTCTTATTGACAATAAGCAGTTTTCTAAAGCTGGAAATTATATTGCGTTTAAATGATCTGTAGTGAGTCTTAAGTTATAGGCAAGATTTTTAGGCCACTGGATACCAAGATCAAATTAAATGAAGTAGTAGAGGGAAAGTTACTAGTGAATGTAATTTTTGTGTGTGTTGCTGTAGAAGTTTTACTTAAACATGTTTCAACAATTCAGTGGAGGATGGGTCTTTTGAAACTACTTTAAAACATGAGTTTTAAACATGTACTCTATGTATGAATTTTTCTGTGATTTTACAATTTGTTGATCTTGGAGGTCTGAAACCTTACATTCACATTGTTTTTTGAGGGCCTACTATGCAATAGGCACAAGATTATATTTATGTAAGAGCAGTATGTAATTCTTTTCATCTAGGAGATTCCGTTCTACCAAGTGAGCTAAAATAAGTACCAAAAAAAGCTGTTTTTAAAGCAGATGGTAACAATAACAACATCGACTAGCATTCATTGGTACCTACCCTGTGCCAGGCAGTATTCTAAATTCTTTACATGTATTAGCTTATTTAATGCTCACAACAGCACCATGAGAGATGTTAATTATGATCATCTCATTAAGAGGCATAGAGAGGTTGAGTAACTTGCCCGTGATTAGACAACCTAGATAGCAAAGGTAGAATTCAAATCAGTCATACTCCAAGGACCTGGTTGTAACCTTTGCACTATACTGAGTTTCAAATTCTGTGAGTGAGATACAAATGACATCTAATAGGTATTTTAAAAAGAGGTTTATAAAAAACTATTTCAAAAAGAAGGAAAGAAAGAGGAAAAAATAAACTGATATTGCAATATATAGATGAAGGCAAGTCCAAGATACGATTTAATTACAGTTTGTATGTAGGAACCCTTTTTTTGTTGTTGCCAGTGAATGACGTGGGGTTGATTCTAAGCTCTCAGTCCCTCAGCAACAACAGTTATGGCATTATCTTAACAATATGAGGTGCTTATTTTTCTTTTTTTTTTTTTTGAGACGGAGTCTCGCTCTGCCGCCCAGGCTGGAGTGCAGTGGCCGGGTCTCAGCTCACTGCAAACTCCGCCTCCTGGGTTTACGCCATTCTCCTGCCTCAGCCTCCCAAGCAGCTGGGACTACAGGCGCCCACCATGTTGCCCGGCTAGTTTTTTGTATTTTTTTAGTAGAGACGGGGTTTCACCATGTTAGCCAGGATGGTCTCGATCTCCTGACCTCGTGATCCGCCCGTCTCGGCCTCCCAAAGTGCTGGGATTACAGGCTTGAGCCACCGCGCCCGGCCTGGTGCTTATTTTTCAATAAAAACACCTCGTAACTTCTTTCATTAAGAAGTTAAAAATATCTGTTCTCAGACTGTAAATTAAGTGTTAGACTCAAGAAAAGAAAATGCTTCCCTATCTTCAAGAAGCTTATAACCCGACATGTAAATAAGTCCCTACAATTTCAGCGTGGTAAGAGCTGTAAAGAAGTATAGATTTATATATGTTTGACGAGATGCAAGAAAAAAAGAAGTATAGATAGAGTTTAACCACTGATGAGGAAAAATCATTCTGCATGTGGTAGGGAGGACGATTAGAGAGAAGATACTACATTTGGCTTTGAAGGATGAATAGGAGTTTGCTGAAACTGGATCAGGAAACAAGTGATATGAATAAAGAACAGGGATAAGTGTGAAAGTGTATGGTATGTTTGAGGAATGTGTTGTAGTCCATTGTCACTGAAGGCCAGGGTGTACAGAAATGGGTGGTTGGGCTAAAGGAGATGGTGCCTGGAAATAACATGAAAAAAGAAAATTGCAAAGCTTCCTTGCTGATTGCATTAGGATCATTAAAATTGCTAGGTAATGTGGTATTTCCCTTCCCTTCATTTGTAACAATGAAATGAGTAATTAGTGCAGTTTGGCAGAAAGTTTCACTAAAAAATATGGTGTTAAAGGTACTTTTAATACTTTGAAGTACAAGATACGTTATAAAACAACATTACAGACTTAGGTAAGTAAAAAGTTAAGATTTAGGGCCAGATGCGGTGGCTCATGCCTATAATCGCAGCACTTTGGGAGGCCGAGGCAGGTGGATCAAGAGGTCAGGAGATCGGGACCATCCTGGTCAACAGGGTGAAACCCCGTCTCTACTAAAATACAAAAATTAGCCGGGTGTGGTGGCGCATGCTTGTAATCTCAGCTACTCGGGAGGCTGAGGCAGGAGAAGCACTTGAACCAGGGAGTCGGAGCTTGCGGTAAGCTGAGATCATGCCACTGCACTCCAACCTGGCAATCTGTCTCAAAAAAAAAAAAAAAAAAGTTATGATTCAGAAAAAGAGGGAAAAAAAGTCTTCTGGTGCTACGTCATGAAGAGCCAGAGTATCATGCCAAGGACTTTGGACTTGATTCTAAAGACAATGGAGAGCAGTGAAGGATTTTAGATACAGGTATTAAGGAAAGATAACCTGAAGATGGTTTGGAGGCTGGATTGGATGGAGAGAGACAAAAGATAGGGAGATAAGTTAGGAGGCTATTGGTATTGAAATAGTCCAGATAAGAGAGGATAAGGGCCTGGAGTAGGAAAATAGTAGTAGGGATGGAGAGGAGAGGATAGATAGTGAAGGTGTAGAATTTGACAAGGCTTTAAAATCAGTTGGCTCAGAAGGTGAACAGAAAAGTAAATGACTTAGTTTTTTAGCTTGGAAAACTGTTTGGATGAAGGATCTTGTTTTATTTTTTAATGTTGGAGGAAGATAATTGTTTCTATTTTGAACATGTTGAATTTGAATTATCTTTGGAGCATTCAAGTGGAGATGTCAAGAGAGGATCTAGAGTCCAGAAGCCAGACTAAAATTGGTGATTCAGATTTCAGAGGTAGCCAGTAAGTGTTAATTGAAGCTGTAAGAGCAGATGAAATTGCTCAAGGGAGCATACAGAATTAGAAGAGAAGAGGGCCAAGAATAAGTGACTTGCTTTGTATAAGTAGAAGGGAGTATTTATCTGTGTTATTTTGTTCTATAAATTATTATAAAGCAATGAAATGGAATTTACTTGAAAGTTGAACAACTTTTACATCCAAATGAGTCCTGTTCTTTTAAAATTTCATTTGGGGGTCACTCATTTATTCCAGAAGTACAGATGCTCCTCAATTTTCGATAGGGTTATGTCTGAATAAACCCATCATAAGTTGAAACTGTTGTTAGTCAACATATGATAAACCTACAACGAGTTTATCCAAATGTAACCCTATCATAAGTTAAGGAGGGTACTGAGCACATACAACTTTGGCACCATCATAAAGTTGAAAAATCATTAATTTAAAACATCAAGTCAGGGACTGTCTGTATTGCCCAAAGTATTATCGGAGCTTCTCTTTGAAAAAGCTTTATAACAAATTCACAGCTACACAAGAACATTGATCTTCTGGCTTTATTATGAAATTATTTTTCTGTCTTTTTATTTGTGTGGCACATATAACTTATTTGCTTTTTTTTTTTTTTTTTTTCAAGAGATAGGGTCTTGCTCAGCCACCCTGGAATACAGTGATGCAATCATAGGTCACTGTAGCCTGGACCTCTTAGGCTCAAGGGATCCTCCTGCTTCAGTCTCCTGAGAAACTAGGACTACAGGCATGCACCACCACCCCCTGCTAGTTTTTATTTTTTATTTTATTTTTCTTGAGACAGAGTCTTGCTTTGTTGCCCAGGCTGGAGTGCAGTGACATGATCTCAGCTCACTGCAACCTCTGCCTCCCAGATTCAAGTGATTCTCCTGTCTCAGCCTCCCAAGTAGCTGGGACTACAGGCGCACACCACCACGCCTGGATAATTTTTGTACTTTTTAGTAGAGATGGGGTTTCACCATATTGATCAGGCTGGTCTCAAGCTCCTGACCTCAGGTAATCCACCCACCTTGGTCTCCCAAAGTGCTGGGATTACAGGCATGAGCCACCGCACCCGGCCTGACCCCCTGCTAATTAAAAAACAATTTTTTTGCCCAGGCACAGTGGCTCACACGTGTAATCCTAGCACTTTGGGAGGCCGAGGCGGTGGGTCACTTGAGTCAGGGGTTTGAGACCCACCTGGCCAACATGGTGAAATACCATCTCTACTAAAAATACAAAAATTAGCTGGATGTGTTGGTGCGTGTGTGTAATTCCAGCTACTTGGGAGGCTGAGGCAGGAGAATCACTTGAACCCGGGAGGCGGAGGTTGCAGTGAGCTGAGATTGCGCGATTGCACTCCAGCCTGAGAGACAAGAGTGAAACTCCGTCTCAAAAAAATTTTAAATAAATAAATAAATTTTTTTCTTTTGTGGAGGTGGGGTTTCACTGTGTTGCCCAGGCTGATCTTAAACTCCTGGGCCTAAGCACTCCTTCTATCTCAGCCTACCTGAGTGCTAGGATTACAGGCATGAGCTACTGTGCCCAGCTTTTTTTTTTTTTTTTTTTTTTTTTTACCATTAATCAAAGCTTTAAAAGCATATTCCTATCCCAACACTGGATGTTTAGTTCTTGGAAATCATAGACAAAGCTTAAAAAACAACAAAAGACTGTGTCCCCATGCCTGTAATCAGCACGTTGGGAGGCCAAGATGGGAGGATCGCTTGAGCCCAGGAGTTCTAGACCAGCCTGGGCAACATAAGGAGACCTCGTCTCTACAAAAAATTTTAAAAAATTAGCCGGACGTGGTGGCACATGCCTGTGGTCCCAGCTACTTGGGAGGCTGAGGTGGGAGAATTGCTAGAACCTGGGAGGCAGAGGTTGCAGTGAGCCGAGATCCTGCCATTGCACTCCAGCTTGGGTGACAAGACAAAAAAAAAAAAAAAAGAGAATAACTATATGGTCTTCTAAGGCAGGGGTTAGCAAATATTCTGTAAAGGGCTAGATAGCAAATATTAATATTTGTGTGCCATACGGTCTCTGTCACAACTACCCAATTCTGCCAAAAAGCAGCCATAGACAACACTTAAACGAGTAAGCATGGACTGTGTTCCAATAAAGCTTTATTTATGGACACTGAAATTTGAAATTCACATAATTTTCACATCACAAAATGTTATACTTACTTGATTTTTGCCCCCAATCATTGAAAAATGTAAAACCACTCTTAAGAGGCCTTGCAAAATCAGGCAGTGGGCCATATTTGGCCCACAGGTAGGCTATAGTCTGCCAAAGGGATCTTCTTTGAAGTACTTAAATTCGTAAGCTTGGTTTAGAAAAAAATCATGGTTCTTCGAAATTATACCTCCTGTTTTTAAATTCTAGTACATTTCTTAAAATACTTAAAACATTTTCATTCATCTTCCATTTCTCATTTAAATGGAAAATACTCCCTTTACTCATTTGGAAGCTGAGATACAGAGAAATAGATTAACTTGTAGAGTCAGAATAAAGAAGTATGTTTGAAAAATGTTTTTTGATATTCAATATTCTTTACTGAATCAATAAAACATTGATCTTTTTGCTTCTGTGAAAGTGGCGACATTGAAGCCTGGGTGAAATAAAAGATAAACCTGAAAGGGTATTCTTCACTGGTTCCCAGAGGATTGGACAGGATGGAATTTTTTTCTCTTTTTCTTCTTTGCCCTGAATGAATAATTTTTATCCTAAAGATAAGAAATATGACAGTGTCTCCACTTTATAAGCAGTATAGCAAATTTTAAGACTGAAGGATTAGATGATGATAAGAGAAGAAAATTTAAAGGACTGACTTTTTCACATCTATCCCAGGTGTTTACCTTTTCCTTCTCCCTTTTCCCTCCTCCCTCTTCCCTTTTCCCTCTTCCCTTCCCTTTTCTTTTCTTGGTCTTTCTCTGTCATCCAGGCTGGAGTGCAGTGGCACTCCAGTTTACCGCAGCCTCCAATCCCTGGGCTCACGCAGTCCCTCCACCTCAGCCTCCCAGTTAGCTAGCACTACAGGTGCATGCCACCCAGACTTTCTAATTTTTTAAAAAACTTTTTGTAGAGATGGGGTCTTGATACATTATCTAGGCTGGGCTTGAACTGCTGGCCTCGGGATCCTCCCATCTCAGCCTCCCGCAGTGCTGGGATTACAAGTATGAAGCCATTATGCCTGGTCCGTGTTTTTGAGGAAGAAACTCAAGATTTTTTTTTTCTTATGAATCTTAGACTTCTGGTTAGTGGCGTGAAAATAGAGTTTTTAGCATTCAGTTCAGGCAATATTAATCCATTTATATTACTTAAAGGTTACTTATGCTGTACTTTTTAAAGTTAAATTTCTAACTTTCGTAGTTTTCATAGCAGTGGTATTTACAACAAAGGATATGGAGAGAAATTATTTGTTTTCCTTCAAGTTTGAATTCATAGAAATGACATGTTTGTGGATTTTTTATTTGGATGTTAAAATTCAGGACAGATTGGTGGGGGAGAGAGAGAGTTATTTTTGCTGCTGCTTAAAAGGGATTTGCATTTTTCTCTGTCTTTTTTTCTGTTGGAATGAAAAAATCTCCCAGCTGTGTGGGATGTGTTTGAATTGGTTACTTAGCAATGTAAAGCATAATTTTGTATTTAAATATTTATCTGTACTCTTTGATATTCTGATTAAATAAGGGTCTATTAAGGCTGTAATAATAGAGCCTTCTGTGAGGAAATGACATAGCCTGCTGCACAACAGTATTTACTGAAAATTTCCTTTTCCCTGGGCCCTATTTAAACTATAAGGGGTAACTTGGAACAAAAGAGGAAAATTATGTGAATTAGAGTGATGGTCAGTTTAATCATGAGTGTAATGTGATAGCTATCATTGTATAGTTATATTGACATAAATCAGGGTTAAGCAAAGTGTAGGAGAATTTTATCTGCTGTTGTTAAAAATGGTGAGTTGTTGAACCAAATTTTATTTTTGAACTTTGCATTCGTCAAGTGTGATATTTTCAAGAGTCTAGTGATAATTGTATTTTTAAATCAAACTAGATCAATTTGCCTTTCAAATTTGTTGTTCCATTATTAGAGGGAAAAAACAAAGTAAAAAATACAGAAGTAGGTGCAATAACTGGATCTGGAAGAACAGAAATGTTGAGGGAAATGGTCACCTGAGAAAAAGTATAATACTTTGAATGAAGATTATTTAAAATATGGCTTTATCAAATGGGCAAAATCTGAGTAAAATGACAGACCCATGTCTTCATATAATGTTGCAAATGAAAATTTAAAATCCTTAAAATTAAAAAGATTCTTGGAAACATAGCATATTGGACTTTTAAATAAACCCTTTCAAATATTTTCAAAGAAATAAAAAGAGACAAAGTTATCTCAGTTTCCTATTTATTCAAGGATCATTCCTGAGAAGGATTATTGTCTCATTTAGTTGTATATCAGTGGCATAAGGGAAAAATGACTACATATCTCTTGAAAAAAGTATTCATCTAGAATTCATGGATATTGTGCTCATGATTTTTGACACTAAATGAGCTGGAAATTAAAAATTATACTTCTTAGTGATGACATATCTCTATTCTTTACCATCGTGGGACATTTCAACAGTACTTGTAAGATGGTTAGAGTGTGGCGCAGATTTTGCAGTCCAAATCGATGGAGTTGCTGGTATCATTAAGTTGTACTGTGCTTTTAGGTAGTGAAGATAATAAGGAGGATTTTCTTGTGTTGTTTAAATTTAACCACAGCTGTATGGGCATATTTACAGAATTAAAAAAAATAAATCGTTGATCCTCAGAAATTAAACTGGGAAAAAACTATTGTGAGCAATTGAATAGCAAAGTGATTAGTAAATGTAAAGCAGTTATTATTTTAAGCATTGTTTGAAGCTGCTACTAACAGTGTTCCCTCCCCCTTGTCCAGCCTCCCATGCAAGTCTCACACTTGTGTTTTAGTGAGTATCTCCTCAAAGTACCTTCCAACACTCAAGGGGAGGGAGGGAATTAGAGACAAACTTACAGCCAGTAGTCAAAACAATACAGCTGAAGGTATAGACATCCTCCTGCTTTCTTCTGACTGTCCAGGACAGCAGGAAAGCTCCTTGGAGCTTTCCCTCCAGCAAAAACAATAAGCTGGCTGTGGGTGAACATACTGCCCAGCAAGTCACTGCTGGGCTCCATTTCTGTTCTGTTTGTTCTAAGGGCTAAGAGTGCTGTTTGAAACTGCTGTTTTATGTATTGCAAAGCTTTGGAATGCACAGAAAACTTTCTGAATCTCATGAATATATTGAAAGTTGTTAATTATATTAAAGGAAGCTTGCTGAGTAACCAACGTTTAAAATATTTTATTCAGAGTTAACTGTAGCTATTTACTATATCATAATGGAGTTTGATAGTTGAGATAAGGAGCTAAGCAGATTTTATGAATCCAGAATTTTTCTAGTTGAGAGGCAATCTTGGTCAGGCATGGTGGCTCATGCCTTTAATCCCAGCACTTGGAAGGCTGAGGCAGGAGTATCACTTGAGCCCATGAGTTTGAGACCAGCCTAGGCAACATGGCAAAACCCAGTCTTTACTAAAAATACAAGAAATTAGCTAGGTGTGGTGATGTGTGCCTGTGGTCCTAGCTACCTGGGAGGCTGAGGTAGAAGGATCGCCTAAGTCCAAAGAGTGAGGCTGCAGTGAGCTGCAATTATGCCACTGCAGTCCCTCCTGGGCAACAGGATGAGACCTTGTCAAAAAAAAAAAAAAAAAAAGAGAGAGAGAGAGAAAGAGAAAGAGAGAGGGAAAGGAAGGAAGGAAGAGAGGGAGGGGAAGGGAGGGGATGGGAGGGAGGGAGGGGAGGGGAGGAGGGAGAGTAAGAAAGAATCTCATTGGGCAGATATTTTTCAATATTTTAGAATAACAAAATTTGCAAATTTGCTGCTTTTGGTGGTCTAGTGAACTACCTTTGAAGCTATATGCTGAAGGATTCCAAAAGACATTGTTATGGCAAATGACACTTGGTACTATTGTCTATATCTGGGTACTGTATCTTTCAAGCATCACTACCGCACCTTTTTTTATAAGACAGAGTCTAGCTCTGTAGCTCAGGCTGGAGTGCGGTGGTGGGATCTCCACTCACTGCAACCTCTGCCTCCTGGGTTCAAGTGATTCTCCTGCCTCAGCTTCCCAAGTAGCTTGGAGTACAGGCACTGGCCGCTATGTCTGGCTAATTTTTTGTATTTTGAGTAGAGACAGGGTTTCGCCATGTTGACCGGGCTGGTCTCGAACCCCTGACCACAAGTGATCCACCCGCCTCTACCTCCCAAAGTGCTGGGATTATAGTCGTGAGTCACCGCGTCTGGCCACTACTGCATCTTGAACACGGCATTATCAGTGAAGAAAGTTTGACTAAAATAAAATGTAGAGATATTGTTAGTTCTTATTACTATTACCAGACTTTTAGATGTTATTTTCCTGAAGAGAAGCCTGAAACATTAAAGAAAAATATTTGGCCAAGAGATTCATTTGTGCCCCATCACATCAATACACTTGATCTTAGCCAAAAGACTGAGAAGCGATGCATCAAATCAATAATTGAGTTTAATGTGCACTCCAAAAAGAGAATGAATTCTTGCAGCTTAGTTCTTCTTTTACTTTGAAGAATGATTAATTGGCATTGCTTATCATCATTTAAACAATTTTAAAAATAGAGGCAGGGTCTCACTGTGTTGCTCAGGCTGGTCTTGAACTTCTGGGCTCAAGCAATCCTCTTCTGCCTCAGTTATCATTTTGTATTAAGACAAAGAACTGTTGAAAAGTAGTACTGCCATTCTTTTGCCCCTCTTGTGAGCCATAGCACCTTTCTTCCATCAGACTTTCTCCTCCCTCTTCTGTGTATTTATTATGTCTTTCATTATTTTTTTGCTGCAGTTTTAAAAAATATCGATTTTCCCCAACTTTAAAATGTTTCATTTATAGTTGTGTCTCCTTTTTGTTTTTATTATCCCTCTTACTGAGTTTCAAATAAATGTTGTATTCATACTTTGTGCATTTCCTCACTAATTTTCTGTTTAATTTTGGCTGTTACCTGCCTTCACCCTCCTTTAGAAACCATTTATTTAATGCCCTCTTACCAGATGCAAGGATCCTTTCTCAGTCTTCATTCTCCTTGCTTGTATGACACTGGTTTGCATCTTTCTTTTCTTTTTAGAATTTTTTTCCTCTCGTGATATTATCCTGGTGTTGTTACCCCTCACCAGCCTTTCTCCCACTCTTTATCTGACGCTCTCTTTTCTTCTTATCTATGGTCCCTAATCATGATGAATGTTCTCAAAGGTTTTTTTCATAACTCTTTGAAAACTCTCTGCTTAGGGAACCTGTGTATTCTTGCACCTTTCCCCCCCCACACTTCCTATTTTAAACCTTCTTCCTTCTCCTTAAACCTTTGGTTTTTGTATCTCTCACTTTACTCTCAGCAGATAACCATGGCTGTTAAAATAGAAAATAGAAGCCATCAGATGTAAAGTTCATAAGTGTATTAGCCGCTAAACCTGGAAATTTACCTGCACTCTTATCTTTCCTTTATCATTTACCTTCTGTTTCAGTGGAAGACCTGTCCATCTTCCTGGGAGATGCTGATAATCCTTCCAGGTCCCGTTGGAGGCCCATGCTGTCTCTCCTTCTTGAGGTCTTTGCTTTATACCCTTGCTTCTTTTCTTACTTCCTCTTTAGCAACTCTTTCCCACTGGTGTTTAAAGAAGATTAAACTTGTTTAGGAAATAAATTTAGAAAGCTTTCCTGGACTTCACGTTCCTGTCCAGCTCCACTCTATTGTCCACTTGCCTACTTGGAGAAACTCCTTGAATGGATTGTCTACAGTTGATATTTGCATTCTTTTTTTCTCATCCAATTCTCAGTTCACTTATTTTCCTTCAGCCTCCTCCATGCCACGGAACCTGCTCTTGTCCAAGTCCTAATGACCAACAGACACTCCAGTTTTTATCTTACTTGACCTTTTGACAACTTATCTGTCATTATTGACCGCTCTTTCCTTCTTGATAAAGTCTCTTCCTTTGGCTTCCATGATTCCACACATTGATAGTATTTCTTCCATCTTTTGTCTACTTTCATGACCATATGTGATACATGAGGACCTACCTAAAATGTTTGAGAACTGACTTATTCTTGATTACCAATGTTTTGGAGTTTATAAAGCTTAATTCCAACAAAACATGATGATGTATAAAAATAATCTTAAAAAATAAAATATGATAATATAGTAATAAAGTAAAAATAAATATGGTATGGTAAGAAACAAACGAACTAAAGAAACAAATGAGTTTGAAAAGTTGACATGGAAACCACAGTGAGATGCTACTACATACCAGAATGGATAAAATTAAAAAGACTAACAACTCCAGTGTGACTGAGGAGTGACTGCAAACACTTATATTGCTGGCAAGAGTGTAAATTAGTACAGCCTCTTTGGAAAACTCTGGCAGTGTCCACTTAAGTTAAACATATGCCTACTTGGCCAGGTGCGGTGACTCAGGCCTGTAATCCCATCACTTTGGGAGGCCAGATCACTTGAGGTCAGGAGTTCGAGACCAGCTTGGCCAACATGGGGAAGCCGCATCTCTACAAAAGCTAGCCAGATGTGGTGGCATGCACCTGTAGTCCCAGCTACTCAGGAGGCTGAGGCGGGATAATTACTTGAACCCAGGAGGTGGAGGTTGCAGTGAGCCAAGATTGCACCACTGCACTCCAGCCTGGGCAACAGAGTGAGACTACATCTCAAAAACCAAAACCGAATAAAACCCAAAAACATATGCCTATTCTATAACCCAGCAATTCTACTCCCAGATAATACCCAAGAGAAGTGTGATTGTGTCTATCAAAGATACATGTAAGAATGTTTAGGCTGGATGCGGTGGCTCATGCCTATAATCCCAGCAGTTTGAGAGGCTGAGGTGGGCAGACAAGGTCAGGAGATTGAGACCATCCTGGCCAACATAGTGAAAGCCCGTCTCTACTAAAAATACAAAAAAATGAGCTGAGCGTGGTGATGCGCGCTTGTAGTCCCAGCTACTTGAGAGACTGAGGCAGGAGAATCACTTGAACCTGGGAGGCAGAGGTTGCAGTGAGCCAAGATCACACCTCTGCACTCCGACTGAGCGAGACTCTGTCTTTAAAAAAAAAAGGATGTTTATAACAGGCTGAACACAGTGGCTCACTTCTGTAATCCCAGCACTTTGGGAGCCTGAAACAGGAGGATCGCTTGAGGCCAGGAGTTTGAGACCAGCTTGGACAACATAGTAAGACCCCATTTCTACAAAAAAAGTTTTTAAACAATTAGCCAGGCGTGGTGGCACACACCTGTGGTCCCGGATACTTGGGAAGCTGAGGTGGGAGGATCACTTTAAGCCCAGGTGGCTGAGTTGGCTGTGAGCCATAATTGTACCATTGCACTCCAGCCTGGATGACAGAGCAAGACCCCATCTCTGAAAAAAAAGAAAAAAAATTGTTTGGAACAACTTTCTTCATAATAACCAAAACCTGGAAACAGTTTGCATATTAGTCAACAGGAGAATGGATAAATAAATACTGGCCTTACCATTAAATGAAGTACTATACAGAAATGAAGAAAAACTGACTGCTATATACAACATGAATGACGTATGTATTTTTTATATATATATATATAAAAGTTCTTTGAGCTGTACATAGATTAGTGGACTTTATGTGCTTTATTTATGTTACATTTTAAAACATGTATAGGCTTTAGGCTGAGCACGGTGGCTCATGCTTATAATCCCAGCACTTTGGGAGGCCGAGGTGGGTGGATCACCTGAGGTCAGGAGTTCAAGACCAGCCTAGCCAACATGGCAAAACGCCGTCTCTACTGAAAATACAAAAATTAGCCTGGCGTGGTGGCAGGCGCCTGTAATCCCAACTATTCGGGAGGCTGAGGCAGAAGAATCGCTTGAACCCAAGAGATGGAAGTTGCAGTGAGCTGAGATCACTCCACTGCACTCCAGCCTGGACAACAAAGTGAGACTCCATCTCAAACAAACAAACAAAAAATTTTTTACAGGTTTTTGAAAACGCTTGGTGCATCATCAGTGCTTCATAAATAATTTGTTGCTGATGTTACATTTGCCAGGAATGCGCTCTTAGTTTTGTTCATTTTGTAGATGACTTCTCATCTATCAATAATCTTATTTAGTAATAAACTGCCTTTAATCATATATAAATGTCCTGTGAGTGTGCTTATATTTATTTTCATGCATATAATTTTCTAATGGGACACAGAATGTGTAGTGAAATGTATATAGACCGCTTTCAAATTATGCTGTGTCATGTAACCATTTGATTCTGTACCTCTGTTTTCTGTGTGCGAATGAGGATAATAATATCTGCATGTGGCAGAGATTTTTTGGCTAATCTAACATCCATTCTTCTAAGTAATAGAACTCAGTAGTTTACTTGAGGCATATTGCAGGATAAAATGATTAAAGATTATATTTCCCAGCCTGGCTTGCAGTTTGTACATGTGACTAAGTCCTGGTCAATAAGCCATAGCAAAAGTGTTATATGGTACTTCCAGGAAGGCTGCTTAAATAGAACTTTTTTCCTTTTTGCTTCCTGGAATGTGGATATAATAGCTGGAGCTCCATGTGTGAACTATGAAGTGATCTTAAAGACAGAATCCATGTGTTGAGGGTGGCATAGCAGAATATAGGCACCTGGGGACTTGATGACATCTTAGACTGCCTACTCTTTTTTTTTTTTTTTTTAAGTGGCAGAGAAACAAACATCGGTATTGCTTAAACCACTTGTTATTTCCAGTTCCAGTTGTATGTACCAAAACTTAATCTTATGTAGTACCCCAAATAGGTGCTATGAAAATTAATTGTGATAATGTGATTGAAGTGATTGGCACATAGTATTTAACAAAATATATAATAAAGTGTAATCACTGTTCTTGCTGTTTTAATTCTCACAATGCTCTGTATGAAGTGGGTGTTCAATAAGTATTTGATGCCTCTTTAAAAAGTAAGCTATCTCTTTTTGAAACAAATGCTATGAAAGTGATTTATTTTTATTTTTATTTTTATTTTTTTTGATACAGAGTCTTGCTCTGTCGCCCGGGCTGGAGTGCAGTGGTGTGATCTCGGCTCACCGCAAGCTCCACTTCCCGGGTTCACGCCATTCCCCTGCCTCAGCCTCCTGAGTAGCTGGGACTACAGGTGCCCGCCACCACACCCGGCTAATTTTTTGTATTTTTAGTAGAGACAGGGTTTCACCATGTTAGCCAGAATGGTCTCGATCTCCTGACCTCGTGATCCACCCACCTCAGCCTCCCAAAGTGCTGGGATTACAGGCGTGAGCCACTGCGCCCAGCCCGTTTATTTTTTAAAATTAGAAAATACAGATAAACCAAAAGAAAAGTCAACCATAGTTATATCACCCAGAGATAATCATTGTTAGCTTTTTGGTGCATATCCATATTAACCATAAATTCTATTTGTTTATTCATACAGATTAAAGTTAATTTGTATTACACAACCTTTTATAACATTCTTTTACTTAATAGATCTTGAGCATGTTATAACTTCATTGTATTTCGGAGTATGGATTTACCATGGTACATTTAATCATCACCTACTGGAAATTTGTTCTCAGTTTTATAATATTCTAAATCTCCTCTTGTACATATATCTTTGTGAATTTGTCTACTTATTTCATTAGGGTAAATTATTGGAAGTGATATCTCTGCATCATCGTATGTGTTCATTTAAAAACATTTATTAGGGTTTTACTTAATATAGAAAAATATAACAAATACCACTTAAAAGGTCCATTATTCCACCATTCAGATCCTGTTTTAACGTTTAAAAACAACAAAAAACACAAAACGTGTAATCATTATAAAAAGTTATAAAATAAAAAGTAAATAACTTGTTTCCCCACCCCAGGTTCTCTCACTGGTACCATTGTTGACAATTTCTTGTGTAGCCACTGTAATTTAATAAGTGGGGATCAGAAAATTCAATCTTATAAAAATCTCGAGTCTTATTATAAGGATAATGAAAAAACAACATTTAAAAAATATGGTTTAATATTAATAGTATAAAAAGTACTGATGGGAGGCTGGGCACCGTGGCTCACACCTGTAATCCCAGCACTTTGGGAGGCTGAGGCAGGTGGATCGCTTGAGTTCAGGAGTTCAAGACCAGCCTGGGTAACATGATGAAACCTGATATCTACTAAAAAAATACCAAAATTAGCCGAGTGTGGTGGTGCACACCTGTAATCCCTGTAACTTGGGTGGCCGAAGCAAGAGGATCTCTTGAACCCAGGAGGCAGAGGCTGCAGTGAGCCAAGGTAGCACCACTATACTCCAGCCTGGTCAACAAAGTGAGACCCTGCCTCAAACAAAACAAAACAAAACAAAAAAGTACCAATGTGAAGTTAAAAAAACTTTATTGGTATAACTGATCATATACAATCAACCCTCTGTATCCATGGATTTTGCTCCTGTGGATACAACCCTCATGGATTGAAAAGATTCAGAAAAAATTGGATGGTTGCATCTGTACTGAACATGAATGGACTTTTTTTTGCTTGTCACTGTTCCCTGAACAATACAGTATAATAGTAATTTACATAGCATTTACATTGTGTTAGGTATTATAAGTAATCTCAAGATTATTTCAAGCATATGGGAGATAGAGCCAGGCATGGGGCCTGTAGTCCCAGCTACTTGGGAGGCTGAGGTGGAACAATCACTGGAGCCTGGAAGTTCAAGGCTGTAGTGCACCATGATTGTGTCTGTGAATAGCCACTATACTTCAGGTTGGGCAATGAGGAGACTCTGCCTCTTAAAAAAAAAAAAAAGTAAATGGAAGGATATAAGTTGTAAGTAGGTTTTATAATGCAAATTCAACACCATTTTATAAAAGAGACTTAAGCCTTTATGGGTTTTGGTATCTGAGGGAGGTCCTAGAACCAATCCCTACACATACCAAAGGATTACTGTACTGAATTGAGAAAGTTCAAATGGTCACAAAATGATTGCTTCCTAACTACTCGCCTCGTACAATTTGAGGAAGAGAACTATAGCCTGCCCATCCCCCATTTGAGAAAAGGAGGCTGGACAGAGAATAAGAGTCAATTGTGTAACATTCAAATTCATATTATTGCAGTGCGTGTGTGAGGGGAGGGCATGTATATAGATACATGTATAGCAGGTGTATAGATATATGTATATCCTTTTTAAAAAGTGTATTGAAAATTGTTTTTCCAATTGCTTTTGCCCCGCTTTTATTTTGGACATCTTTGCACGTCTGCATACAGATCTCTACCTCATCCTTTTTAATAGTTGCATAGTACTGAGTCAGGGTGCTGTGTTTGATTAAGTAGTTTGTGCATTACACGCAGCACCCAGCCAAGAAGCTGAAATCAAGCCCAAGGTTCACTTTCCAATTGGCTCTGTGCCAGGTGGCTCCCTCCTAGGATGCTTTCCTCACCTTGCCCTGACTCTGACAACCCTGCACCAGGCCATCTATCAGCCTGGATACCCTCCTCATTCTGCTGAAGCTCTAACATCCCATGCTGGCTACCCCTCTGTGGGAGTGCACTCCTTACCTTGTTTAGGCCCTGATACTTCCACGGTAGGCAGCCCTCCTACACAAATTCTCTCCTTACCTTGCTTGTTAGCATGAGGGAAGTATGCCTGCCTTACTTACTCTGCTTTGCCTAATTAGGGCCAAATTCTTCAGGAAGAAGAGTTGGTAATAACTTTTTTTTTTTCTTTGAGTCAAAATCTCACTCTGTCACCCAGGCTAGAGTGCAGTGGCGTGATCTCAGCTCTGCAACCTCTGCCTCTCGAGTTCAAGTCATTCTCCTGCCTCAGCCTCCCAAGTAGCTGGGATTATAGGCACACGCCACCATGCCCGACTAATTTTTGTATTTTTAGTAGAGATGAGTTTTACCATGTTGGCCAGACTGGTCTTGAACTCCTGACCTCAGGTGATCTGCCCACCTCGCCTCCCAAAGTGCTGGGATTACAGGCACTTTTTATTTTTATTTTTTATTTTTAGAGACAGTCTTGCTCCATTGCCCAGGCTGGAGTGCAGTGGCGCAATCATGGCTCACTGCAGCCTCCAGCTTCTGGGCTGAAGTAATCCACCTGCCTTAGCTTCCTGAGTATCTGGGACTACAGCACATGATTGATACTTGGCGTGTGTGTGTGTGTGTGTAGAGGGAAGGTCTCATTGTGTTGCCCAGGCTGCAGTTCAAACTCTTAGCCTCAAGTGATCCTCCTGCCTTGGCCTCCCAAAGTGTTGGGATTACTGGTGTAAGCCACCATGCCCAGCCCTTACTATTACTATGTTTGGTTGTTGGTTTTGTTTTGTTTTGAGACAGAGTCTTTAGTCTCCCAGTGTTGCCCAGGCTGGAGTGCAGTGGCGCGACCTCAACTCACTGCAACCTCCACCTCCCAGGTTCAAGCGATTCTCCTGCCTCAGCCTCCCAAGTACCCGAGACTACAGGCGGTTGCCACCACACCCAGCTAATGCCCTTACTGTGTTTTACATGGCATTGTGAGGGATATGAGATGTATTTAATAACCATGTTACTGCAGTTTTACTTTTGTTGCTCTTTTATTGTCAAATGAGATAAAATATGCAAAGAATATATAATTTTGGAATCTCTTTTGAAAATTTGAGAAATACATCTTCTGGCTTTTAAGCTTTAGAATGAAATAGAAAGTTACATCGTACAATTGTTATGAATGTGTATTTTTTAAGAAAGCCTGTTATGTCTGCAGTCTGAAATTCTTGAAAATTGCATCTCTCTTTTTTTTTAAGACTTTCACTCTTACTGCCCAGGTTGGCGTGCAATGGCGCGATCTCAGCCCACTGCAACCTCCACCTCCTGGGTTCAATTCTCCTGCCTCAGTCTCCTGAGTAGCTGGGATTACAGGCGTGCACCACCATGCCCGGCTAATTTTTTGTATTTTTAGTAGGAACAGGGTTTCACCATGTTAGCCAGGCTGGTCTCGAACTCCTCACCTCAGATGATCCGCCCACCTCGGCCTCCCAAAGTGCTGGGATTACAGGCATGAGCCACAGAGCCTGGCCAAAATTGCATCTTTTTATGTAACTCTGAATAAAAAAAGCAGGATACAATTATATATACACTATAATTGCATCTGTATAAAAATGTGCTTAAAAAACAGGAGATATACCGAAATATTCCAGTGACCATGTTGGAGATAGTAGACTTACAGGTATTTTTCTCCTGTTTTATCTGTTTTCAAAATTTCTAAAAAGTGGTAGTATTACTAGTAGTATTACTTTGTGACTTTTAAAACTTTTTTTATTGCTTCTTTTTAGCTTTTGGAAAATTTCTTCAACCTTTGAATACTTTAGTAATGATTTTGCTGCCTTTATTTTCCAATGTCTTGCTAAGAAGAGCTTACCAAGTTTGGATTTGTGGTTTAAAAACTAGGTTTTATTGGCTAGGCATGTTGGCTCATACTTTATAATACCAACACTTTGGAAAGCTGAGGCAGGAGGATTGAGCCCAAGAGTTCAAGACCAGCCCTGGCAAGACAACAAGACCCTGTCTCTATTAAAAAAAAAAAAAAAAAAATTAGCCAGATGTGGTGGGGTGCTCCTGTAGTCGCAGCTACTTGAGAGGCAGAGGCAGGAGAATTGCTTGAGCCCAGGGAGTTAAGGCTACAGTAAACTATGATCACACCATGCCTCTGGGCAACAGAGTAAGACCGGTTTCAAAAACAAAACAAAACAAAAACACTAGGAAAATACTAGGTTACATTAAAGTTGTTTTGAAGCAATTTGTATAACTGCAAAGTTCTAGTTTGGGACAGTTTTTTTTTTTTTTTTGAGACGGAGTCTCGCTCTGTCGCCCAGGCTGGAGTACAGTGGCGCGATCTCGGCTCACTGCAAGCTCCGCCTCCCGGGTTTACGCCGTTCTCCTGCCTCAGCCTCCCGAGTAACTGGGACTACATCCGCCCGCCACATCGCCTGGCTAGTTTTTTTGTATTTTTTTAGTAGAGACGGGGTTTCACCGTATTAGCCAGGATGGTCTCGATCTCCTGACCTCGTGATCCGCCCATCTCGGCCTCCCAAAGTGCTGGGATTATAGGCTTAAGCCACTGCACCCGGCCGGGACAGTTATTTTTTGCTTTGGAGGGGATTTTTAAAAGGATAATTAAGTGAAAAGTGCTGGGTGCAATGGCTCACACCTGTAATCCCAGCATTTTGGGAGGCCAAGGTGGGCGGATTACTTGAGGTCAAGAGTTTGAGATCAGCCTGGCCAACATGGTGAAACCCTGTCTCTACTAAAAATACAAAAATTAGCCAGGCGTGGTGGCAGGCGCCTGTAATCCCAGCTACTTGGGAGGCTGAGGCAGGAGAATCATTTGAACCTGGGAGGTGAATGTTGCAGTGAGCCAAGATCACGTCACTGCACTCCAGCCTGGGCAACACGAGCGAGGCTCTGTCTCAAAAAAAAAAAGGATAATTATGTGAAAAGAGACATTTTATTTAATTATATGGGCATTTAATAACATTGCATTAATATAATTAAATTCTAAAAGTTTAATGTTATTAAAGTTAGTTTTACATGTAATTTTCCACACTGTGGCATTTTGTAGAACTTCTGCTGAAATTTCTCATTTGACTGTTGTGCCTAAGCTGTCTTTGACATTTAGTTACATGTCAGCTCATTTTATCCACCAGATGGGAGTCAGATACCAGTCCCTGTGTCTATGTACTTCCCCAAATCTGGGCATATGCCTCAAGCACTTTGAGTGGTTATCTTGAGGTTTCAGTCCCTGGCTTGAGGTAGGCAAGAGGTACATCACTCTTTCCTTATAGGAGGCAGGGAAACACACCACTTAGTTTCTTTAAAGAAGTCCTCTCTGTTGTCCCTTGTAATCCTCACAATTTAAGAAATTGTAATTCTTCTCTTATACAGCCTTGAGAAGGGTAGTGAACTAATGTCAGCAGAGCCAGTTTTTGGCAACCTCACTTTCTAAGCCTTGCACTTTTCTTAGAATGTGGGGGTATTCGACTTCTATTGTTTTGGTTTTGGCCTTTGAGGCCCTGCTGAAACTTGGAGAACACAGGAAAAGTTTCATTTGACATCCTGTTGCATTAGTTTATATTATTGTTATGTCTACCAACTAACAAGTAATGTAATATATAGTGGTTTAGTGCACAAACTTTGGAGTAAAGCAGAACTAGGTTTGTGTTAGTTTGGGTAATTAACCAGTTCAGCTTCAGTTTACTCATTCACAAAATAATAAAACTTGCTACTATTGTAGGTAATATTAACTATCTGTTAGGGTTGTTGTAAGAATTAAATGGAGGCCAGGCGCGGTTGCTCACGCCTGTAATCCCAGCACTTTGGGAGGCCGAGGCGGGTGGATCACCTGAGGTCAGGAGTTTGAGACCAGCCTGGCCAACATGGTGAAACCCTGCCTCTATTAAAAATACAAAAATTAGCCAGGCATGGTGGAGGGCACCTGTAATCTCAGCTACTTGGGTGGCTGAGGCAGGAGAATTGCTGGAACCTGGGAAGCAGAGTTTGCAGTGAGCCAAGATGGCGCCATTGCACTTCAGCCCTGGCGACAACAGCGAGACTCTGTCTCAAAAAAAAAAGAATTAAATGTAGTAATGAAAGCAAGCAGATACATAGCATAGTGTCTGGCACAGTAAACACTTAATACATAATCATTATTTAAAATATATGCTAAACAGGTCAGGCATGGTGGCTCACATCTGTAATCTCAGCACTTTGGGAGGCTGAGGCAGTCGGTTCACTTGAGGTCAGGAGTTACAGACCAGCCTGGCCAACATGGCAAAACCCTGACTCTACTAAAAATACAAAAATTAGCCAGATGTGGCAGTGCATTCCTTTCACAAACATTACCTAATAGTATAAATAAGTGATTTAGAAGCTAACTAAACAGCTTGAGAAACCAGAAGAATATTAGAGAGTACTGTCACCAGGCTGTACAATAGTGGATTATTGAACCTGAGAGGCAGAGGTTGCAGTGAGTGGAGATCACCCACCCAGCCTGGGTGACAGAGCAAGACTCTGTCTAAAAAAAAAAATCACATTATACTCCATAAACGTATACAATTTGAATTGGTTAATTAAAAATAAAAAAGAAATAGTTCTTCCTTCTTCTGAGTAAACAAAGGAAAGGATTGTTTACATTTTATATTCATACAACTTTTGGCCACCTGGTTATTTTAGCAGACCCCTGAATATTCTCTCTCTCTCTTTTTTTTTTCTTGAGACAGAATCTCGCTCTGTTGCCCAGGCTGGAGTTCAATGGTGTAATCTCGGCCCACTGCAACCTCTGTGCCTCCTGGGTTCAAACAGTTCACCTGCTTCAGCCCCCTGAGTAGCTGGGATTATAGGCATGCGCCACCACATCTAGCTAATTTTTGTATTTTTAGTAGAGACAGGGTTTCACCATGTTGGCCAAGCTGGTCTCAAACTCCCGACCTCAGGTGATCCTCCCACCTCAGCCTCCCAAAGTGCTGGGATTAGAGGCGTGAGCTACCGTGCCCTCCCTAAATAATCTCTATTTACCTAGGTGAAATGGTGAACATTAAAGCTAATGCATGTGTAAGTTAGAATACCTTATTATGGACTCATGATCTCCCAGAGGTGCACAAGAATGGTATGTTAGGATGTGAAAAAAACATTAGAAATGCTACTTGTATTCATTTTCATCTAGAAATAAATTAAGCCTTACTAAATATTTAATACACAGTTTGACACTGGTGCTTTCTCTGGATCAGACTTTATATAAGCAATGATCCCCAGGGGAAGAGTAGGCATTCCCTCAAACAAAACGGAGTTGGCGGTGACATCCTCACTTGTTTGTTCACTTTTAGCTGTTGTAACATATAGCAGTTCATATGTGTCCAAGTAGGTGGATTTGCAGATTATATCTTAAATAATAGAATCATTATAATCCTTTGAAAATGAGAAGTGTCACAGTCATGAAAATATATCACATACTAGTTTTCTGATACATTATGGAAAAGTATTTTTTAAAGTTGCCAATCTTAAAATAAGTCACACCATTTTCCTTTTCCAAAGAAAAGTGTTCTAAAATTGTTGATTTTCTGTAATGATAAGTGGTTGTCAGCAAAAAATTCTCTTAAACATGGTCAGTGTGTTCCTACAAGGTAAACATGATGTTTTAACAATGAATAAGAGGCTGGGCGAGGTGGCTCACGCCTGTAATCCCAGCACTTTGGGAGGCTGAGGTGGGCAGGTCACGAGGTCAGGAGATCGAGACCATCCTGGCTAACACGGTGAAACCCCGTCTCTACTAAAAATCCAAAAAAATTAGCCGAGTGTGGTGGTGGCCGCCTGTAGTCCCAGCTACTCGGGAGGCTGAGGTGGGAGAATGACGTGAACCCGGGAGGAGGAGCTTGCAGTGAGCTGAGAATGCACTGCTGCACTCCAGCCTGGCAGACAGAGCAAAACTCCGTCTCAAAAACAAAAAAACAAAAAAGCAATGAATGAGAAATTGTTTTTCTAAAGAAACATGATTTGCAGACAGAATTTGATATTTGGTAATATATCAGTTACTACTTAATGTTGCCCAAAACAAACAAAGAATGTATTATCTTTAAAGCTCTCCTATCTACACACTTAGATTTTGAATCAGTTCGTTAGAGATTTTTAAATGTTCAGTTAGTTTGGAAGTACAGATGATAAACATTAGAGAAGATGAAAACTTAGTCAAATTTCAACAAAAATCCATGCTTAATTTAAGGTGAATAGAATTGACAAATAAGTATTCTGATTCGGTCAGTGAAGCTCTTCTTCTTTCATTGTCTCCATGTATTTGTGGTGAGTTGCCTTTTTCTATTACTGTGGCATTTTGTATTAGTTTGCTAGGGCTGCCATGACCAAATACCGCAGATTGAGTGGTTCAAACACTAGAGATTGATATTCTCACAAGTCTGGAGGCTGTAGAAATCTAACATCAAGGTGCCGACAGGGTAAGTTTCTTGTGAGACCTGTTTGCTTGGCTGGTAGATAGCAGTCTTCTCCCTGTGTCTTCACATGGTCTCTCCTCTGAATCTGTCTGTGTCTAAATTTCCTCTTTTTTCTTTTTTTTTCTTTTTTCTTTTTTTTTGAGAGCGGAGTCTCGCTGTGTCGCCCAGGCTGGAGTGCAGTGGCGTGATCTCGGCTTACTGCAAGCTCCGCCTCCCGGGTTCCCGCCATTCTCCCGCCTCAGCCTCCGAGTAGCTGGGACTACAGGCGCCCGCCACCGCGCCCGGCTAGTTTTTTGTATTTTTAGTAGAGACGGGGTTTCACCGTGTTAGCCAGGAGGGTCTCGATCTCCTGACCTCGTGATCCACCCGCCTCGGCCTCCCAAAGTGCTGGGATTACAGGCTTGAGCCACCGCGCCCGGCCTTCCTCTTTTTTTCTAAGAACGCCAGTCATTGGATTAGGGCCCACCCTAGTGACCTCATTTTAACTTAACTACCTTTCAAGAGATCTGATCTCCAAATCCAGTCATATTCTGAGGTGCTGGGGGTTAGGACTTCAACATATGAATTTTCAGGGGACACGGTTCAGTCTGTAACACCCTTAGAACCAAGTATTGAAATAAACTGAGTTTTAGACTGAATCTTTGAATCACTGTATCAAAACCACGTTTCATCACATTGCTCTTACTCAAAATATTTGTAGTTAAACTTCAGTGAGAATGAAATGGTTACTATACCCTCCTTTTACATATTTAATTTTTACTAATTTAAACTAGCAGGATGATTTTTAAAATCTCCTACCTTTAAATTTTTAGTTTCAGTATGCTTTATAATGTACATGATGTTATAGTTTTATGTTTATAATTTATAAATAACTATAAATCGTTTTCTTCATTGGAGACCCCTAACTTAGATATTGCCCCTTCTCAAAATGTCTTTCTATCCTGAAGGTAGTGTGTTATGTGCTATTAAATTATGCTTTTCAAATTGTAACAATGTATATGACCTTAGAAAGCCATCTAAACTTGCTAAGCCTCAGTTTCCTCATCTAGAAAATGAAGATGTCTTCCTCTAAGGATTGTTACGAGGATTGAATGAGATTATGTGTATAGTGCTTGGCAAATTGTAAATATACAAAAAACATTCTTATTGTGGTGTGAATTATTTAAATAAGTTATTTTGGTGTTACTCATATTCTTAAACTATTCTAAGAAGCTTCCGATTCTACAAATGGGGCGGCTTCAAATCACTGGAGGCATTTAAAGTAACAGGCACTGCAAATTTTTCGTCAGCCTTTTCCTTTTAAGCATTCTTATACTTAGGATTTTGTCATTCATTCAACAAATATTTACTGAAGGATTACCGTATAATGCATACTCTTCTGGGTGCTGGGGATACAGTAGTAAAAAAGCTTACATTCCAGTGAGGGAGAGAAGTAAATAAGCAAATAAGTAACACAATTTCAGAGAGTGTGGACATAGAAAATCGTGTTGGAAAAGGAGCTTTATTTTAGATAGAATGAACAGGGAAGGTGAAAATTGACTAGAAATAGAAAATGAGAGAGGAAGAAGTGATAGTGGCCTGGTTTAGTGTGTTACCAGTACAGATGATAAGTGGTGGGAGTTCGATTTGTTTTAAAGGTGGAGCTAACAGGAATTACCATTGGGTTTGTTATGGAGATAACACCTAGGGTCATGTAGCTGTGGCAAACAAACCCTCCAGTAGTACCCATTACAATCAGTAAACAGCAAAGAAAAGGAATTGTAGTCATTTGGAAGGTTTTATGAATAGTGCAGATAACCAACCATGTAACATAATCATGAAGTTAGCATTATTCTAAGTCTTTGTTATTCTAAGTCTTTGGCTTATGCGTCAAAATTCTGAATATAATCTGCATTATATCAGCTATCATTTTTCATTCTTTCATTTTGAAAAACCTGAAAAAATTTCCGTGACAAATATCTCAACAGACTTGATAGAACTGTTAGAGGATTAAATTTACTTTTTAAAGAATCATATGTATTTCTTGATTTGCCAATAGGTAATGGCTTGAGAAATTTATATTATGTGTTGTAAGCAATATTAGAACTTTATTTAAAGTTTCTTTGTTATTTTGGGAACCATTTTTAGTTACTTACAAGGCTGCTTCCTCTGATAGGAGTGAGATAAAAGGCTGGTATCCTGTATGTGCTTGCTTTGAAGATTTGTTATTCAAGGAACAGTCAACAAGATGATAGAGGTTTGAAAAGTAGAAGCCTGTTTGACACTTTTTCCTCTATTAGCCTGGTCCTTTATTATTTGTTTTAAAATATCTTTAGCCACATTTAATGAAGAATCTTGTGCAAGATATATTCCTGTGGGCTTTATTAAAAATGTATTGAGGCTTTCAATTAAATAATGTGTTAATGTAATAGAAAATTGAAAAAAGCAAATAATGTGAATAGTGCAAGTTCCCACCCAACTTCCTGAGCAGAATTTATGTTGTTCATTGTTTTTCCCTGACACAAGCCTGAGCATCCTCTGCTATAACAAGTTCAGGAGTGACAATCTGAGATTGAGGTTTACTTTAGGTCTTCTAAGACAGCATTGTGGAAGCATTTGCTTGTCACTATTCATGCTACCTCCCCTTCAGTCTTATCCCTGACTTTCGTCTTTTTCTAAGTGTCTCCAGCAAGAATGAGTGTTAAGAGTCTTGAGGTCATGGAAAAGATGTACACAGGTATTTGCTGTAAGGCAAATTCAGAATTGGAAAAGTATAACAATATGCAAATAGGTGTAATAGAAGCACACAGAAGGAGTGATTAACTCTGGGGAGAGGACTAAGGAAGCTTTCACGGAAAAACTTTCAACTGATCTTGAAAGTACATGCTGTATTCAGAGAGAAATTTATAGTACCTGTCATTTATTGAGCAGTTACTATATTCCAGTCACTGTCTTACACATTTTAGTTACTTTATCTCGTATGTAATCCTCACAACCTTACAAAATAAATATCTGTATCTGTTGTGCCAAAGGATGTTAAGACATGTATTCGTTACTTAACCTCTTGGTGCCTTGTTGTCTTATCTGTTAAATGAGATTTACAGTAGTATCTACCTCATGGGGTCGTTACAAGAATTAGGTGAGTTAATATGGATAAAGTTAGTAGAGCTATGCCTGGCTCATATTAAGTACTCAGTAAGTATTATCTGTAAACATTGTGATCATTCTACAAATAAGAAAACAAGCTTAGAAGGGTTAAGTAATTTGACTAATGATATACAACCAAGAACCAAAGCTGTTGGTATTTAAACTCTGTAACTCAAACATTCTAACTTTGGACTGCTAATAGTTCCAGACTATTTGGCATTATTGGAAAATATGTAGCTGGTGAGTAAGGCAAGTGGCAAGGGTCAAAGCTCGAATTAGAGGGTAAAAGACCTTATATGTCATATTTAGGGGTAGAGACTTTATCTTATCTCTTGCACACCATGAAATATTTACCTGTTTAATTTTATTGGCCGGGCGCGGTGACTCACGCCTATAATCCCAGCACTTTGGGAGGCCGAGGCAGACGGATCACTTGAGGCCAGGAGTTTGCGACCATCCTGCCCAACATGGTGAAACCCCTCTCTACCAAAAATACAAAAATTAGCCGGGTGTGGTGGCATGTGCCTGTAATCCCAGCTACTTGGGACGCTAAGGTAGGAGAACCACTTGAACCGGGAGGCAGAGGTTGCAGTGAGCCTAGATTGTGCCACTTCACTCCTGCCAAGGTAACAGAGCAAGACTCTATCTCAAAAATAAATAAATAAAAATATATTATATATATATACACACATATATATAATTTATACCAGAAACTAGTTTAGTGACAAAATTATGATCATATTTTTGTATGCATCATAAAAATACAAGTTTTGTGTACCTGTGACTTTTTAAAATAGGTTTAAAACTATACAGTTGGCTTTTCCCAATCGTTTCATAAATATTTGTTGGCTATTGTATTAGTCCATTGTGCGTTGCTATAAAGATTTACCTGAGGCTAGGTAATTTATAAAGAAAAGAGGTTTATTTGGCTTATGGTTCTTCAGGCTGGACAAGAAGCATGGCACTAGGATCTGCTTCTGGTGAGGCCTCAGGAAGCTTACAATCATGGTGGAAAGTGAAGGGGGAGGAGGCGTGTCACATGGCAAGAGAGGGAGCAAGAGAGATGAGAGGACGTGCCAGGCTCTTTCAAATAACCAGCTCTTATATTAACTAATAGAGCAAAAACTCACTTGTTACCTTAGGGAGTGCATTTAGCCATTCATGAGGGATCCATCCCTGTGACACAAACACCTCCCACTCAACCCCACTTCCAACATTGGAGATCAGATTTCAGCATGAGATTTGGAGGGGACAAATATCCAAACTCTATCAGCTATATATATTTGTTTTGCCATTATGTTAGTATTGCCTCTAATTGCTGGGTTCAAAGTGATTTTTTTTTTCTTTTTTCTTTCTTTCTTTCTTTTTTTTTTTTTGAGAAAGGGTCTCTCTATGTTGCCCAGGCTGGTCTCTTGGGCTCAAGCAGTTCTCTCACCTTGGCCTCCAACAGGTGCTGGGATTACAGGCATGAGCCTCCATGCCTGGCCAAAGTGATTTATTCTGTTCACCTAGGAATGGCTTTCCTACCTTCAGAGAATCTTCTTATCTCTTTCCTGCTCTCTAAAAAAGAGATTTTAGGAAGTTTTTTTTTTTAAGGAAGCCAAACATAAAAGGAACATATTCTTTCTTCAGAATTTCTGTGCATTCTCAACCTAATTATAGCAATCAGTAAGCAACAAATTGAGACACAGTACAGAGGCACTCAAAACTATTAAATAGCTTTAATAAAAAATCAAAGGCTATTATTAAAATATCTGCATGTGTTTTACTCTTTAACAGCAGTTGCTTATTATGTTAAAATTGTGTTAAGTTTGTGTTAAATTGTCATAAAACAAAAAAAATTTATGTTTTTCTGTATTTTTCCAGAGACTGACTTTGTTCTGTGTTGATATGTAAAAAAAAGCCTTCGGGTTTCTGAACAGTTTCAGTGCATGAAGTTGATCTAGCTATGGACTATTTTCTTTAAAGGTTGGTGTTGTCACATCTTTTCTCTGAACTCCTGCTTAGCACTGAAGTGGACCTTAATATCTCTAGAACAGATGCTTTCCACAATTTTCTGACCATGCCTCACCATGGTCACACACACATGCACACACACACATCCCTGAAACAAACATTTCTGAAGCAATACATGCAGTGTACTCTAATGTATTCTATTCTACACTATTTTGTTTCATTGATTATTTTAAGACTTCCATTTAGGATGTAGAAGGATGTAAAAAGACCTTTGCTCTGATAGTAACAAGAACGTTCCAGACAAAATAAAAATCATATATTTCTGTGGGACTTGTGACTAGCAGTGGATGCACATAAACTTTCATGAACTGATTTTCAAAGTAAAAATAGCCCCTCATAAATGAGCAGAGAGCCACAGGAACTTTTACACCTGGGACAAGCACATGATCTGGATTCAAGTAGCTCTGACATAGATGGTAAGACTTTATGCAATCAGACAAGCCTTAGTTAATGGTGTAAATTGTTGAAATTGAAATGTAGGTTGGAATCTGGAAGAATCTCAAATGGAGAAACAAACCACTTAGCCCAGGAATTATCTGCTGTGTCCTCTTTGTCCCAACTTTTGCTAAAAAAGTAGCATTGAAGGAGGACAGGAGAGATACAAAAAGTTGTGTAGTCCCACATATTACGCAGTAATGCCCTGCCAGAGTTGATTACAGAGGTGAACCAAAACTATGTGAAACTGCAGCCACGCCCTTTCCAGCTTAATATTGATAGGATTAAAAAAGCAGTGGTGGCCAGGTGGTTCATGCCTGTAATTTCAGCATTTCAGATTGCTTGAACTGGGAGGCCAAGGTTGCGGTGAGCTGAGATCACTCTATTGCACTCCAGCCTGGGCAACAAGAGCAAAACTCCATCTCGAAAAAAATTAATATAATGGATGAAGAGATGGAGTATTTCAAAATACAAATGAGAATATAAAGAAAAAAAAAGAACCAAATAGAAAATTAAGAGCTGATAAATATAATAGCTGAAATAAAAATTTTTTTTTTTTTTTGAGATGGAGTCTCGCTTCTGTTGCCCAGGCTAGAGTGCAATGGAGCAATCTCATCTCACTGCAACCTCTACCTCGCGGGTTCAAGCAATTCTCCTGCCTCAGCCTCCCAAGTAGCTGGGATTACAGGTACCCACCACCATGCCTGGCTAATTTTTTGTAGTTTTAGTAGAGGCGGGGTTTCACCATGTTGGCCAGTCTGGTCTCAAACTCCTGACCTCGTGATCTTCCCACCTCGGCCTCCCAAAGTGCTGAGATTACAAGTGTGAGCCACCACGCCTGACCAAATGGCTACATCATCTAGCAATCATATGTTAAATTTTGTAAGAAACTGTTTTCCAAAGCGGTTGCACCATGTTACACTAGCAATATTTGAGAGTTCCAGGTGCTCCAGTCTTTTGTATTGTCATTCTTTTAAATTTTATCCATTCTAGTGGGTGTGTAATTTTAGAATCTTGTGTTTTAATTTGCATGTTCTTGGTGACTAAGGATGGTGTGCATCTTTTCATGTGCTTTATTGGCTACTCATAAATCTTTTGTAAAGTGTTCAAATCTTACTCATATTTTAGTTGTGTTGTTTGACTTTTTTAGTGTAATAATTGTTTACATATTCTGGATTTAAGTCCTCATCAGATATATGTATTGCAGATATTTTTTCCCAGTTTGTGGCTTGCCATTTATTTATTTATTTATTGCCAATTAAGTCAAGTTGATTGATAGTGATATTCAAGTCTTTTATATATTTACTGCTTTTCTGCCTATATATTCTTTCTTTTCTTTTTTTTTTTTCTTTTCTTTTCTTTTCTTTTCTTTTCTTTTTTTTTTTTTTGAGACAAGGTCTTCTTGCTCTGTTGCTCAGGCTGGAGTGCAGTAGAGTAATCATCGCTCACTACATCCTTGACTTCCCAGGCTCAAGCGATCCTCCCACCTCAGCCTCCCAGGTAGCTGGGATTACAGATGCATGACACCATGCCCGCCTAATTTTTTTTTAATTTTGTAGAGATGGGGTTTACTATGTTGCCAGGGCTGGTCTCAGATTCCTGGGCTCAAACGATCCTCCCACCTGGGCCGCCCAAAGTGCTGGGATTACAGGTGTGAGCCACCGCACCCAGCTCCATTTCATTTTTATCTTAAGTGAGCAGAAGGTTTTAATTTTGATGAAGTCCAGTGTATCCATTCCTTTTCTTCATGGTTAATGTGTTTTGTGTCCTAAGACATCTTTTCCTTCCTCAAAGTCATGACGTTTTTTTCTTCTAGGAAGTTTGTGGTTTTAGCTCTTAGTAGTTAGGTTTATGATCTATTTCAACTTAAATTTTGTAAATGTTATGGGTAAATGTTGAGGTTCATTTTTTTTTCCCAGATAGATACCTATTTGTTCCAATGCCATTTATTGAAAAGATTATTCTTTCCCCAGCTTTGTGGAAATCAATTGACTATATAAATGTGGGTTCATTTCTGAACTCTGCTCTTCTGCTGATTCTTTTGTCTGTCCCATCAACTAACATACATTGTTGAGATTACTGCAGTTTATAATAAGTCTTAAAATCAGGTAGCGTATGCCCTCCAGCTTTATTCTTTTTGAAAATTATTTAGGCTATTCTAGATTCTTTGCCTTTCCTTATAAACTTGAAAATCAACTTGTCAATTTCTACCACAAAGCCTGCTGTGATTTTGTTGAATCTATAGATTCAATAGTCTAGGGATTGTGTTGAATCTATAGAACAATTTTGAGATAATTTTTTATTGTAACAAAGTTGAATATTCCTAGCCAGGCCCAGTGGCTCACATCTGTAATTCTAGCACTTTGGGAGGCCGAGGCAGGCAGATCACTTGAGGCCAGAAGTTCAAGACCAGTCTGGGCAACATGGCAAAACCACATTTTAGTCTCGTCTACAAATATAAAAATTAGCCAGATGTGGTGGCACACATCTGCAGTCTTGGGAGGCTGAAGCAGAAGAATTGCTTGAACCTGAGAGGTTGAGGCTGCAGTGAGCCGAGATCGCACCACTGCACTCCAACCTGGGCAGCAGAGCAAGACTCTGTCTCAAAAAAAAAAAAAAAAAAAAATTGAATATTCCAGTACATTAATGTATAATATCTGTCTATGTAGTTATTCTTTATTTTTTACTCCACATTAGCTTGTGGTTTTCAGTGTACACATCTTGAATCCCTAAGTATTTCTTTTTCTTTTCTTCTGTTTTTTTTTGTTTTTGTTTTTGTTTCAGACAAGATCTTGCTTTGCTGCCCAGGCTGGAGTATAGTAGCATGATCTTGGCTCACTATAGCCTCCGCCTCCTGGGTTCAAGCGATTCTTGTGCCTCAGCCTCCTGAGTAGCTGGGACTACAGGTGTGCACCACACCCAGGTAAGTTGTTTTTTTTTGGATTTTTTTTTTTTGTTTTAGTAAAGACAGGGTTTCACCATGTTGCCCAGGCTGGTCTCGAACTCCTGACCTCAAGTGGTCTGCCTGCCTTGACCTCCCAAAGTGCTGGGATTACAGGTGTGAGCCACCACACCCGGCCACTGTTTGTTTCATGTTTTTATGCTGTTGTACATGTTATTTTAAATTTCATTTTCCAATTGTTTATTCTTAGTGTGTAGAGGCACAATTAATTCTTCTATGCTGACCATGTATTCTGAGACCTTGCTAAATTCTCTTATGAATTCTTATATCTTGTAATACAGATTTCTTAGGAATTTCTACATTTACAATCATATTGTTTGCAGGAAAAAAAAAAAGCTTCTTTTACAATCTCTGTGCCTTTTACTTAGTTTTTCTTGCCTTATTCATTATGTTTTTGTTGTTGTTGTTGTTGCTGTTGAGATAGGGTTTCACTCTGTCACCCAGGCTGGAGTGGTGAGATCTGCTCACTGCAGCTTCAACCTCCCAGACTCAAGTAGTCCTCCCCCATTCCCACCTTAGTCTCCTGAGTAATTGCGACTACAGGCCCGCACCACCATGCCTGGCTAATTTTTGTATTTTTTGTAGAGACTGGATTCACCACTTTGCCCACGATGGTCTTGAACTGCTGAGCTCAAGCCATCTGTCCTCCTTGGCCTCCCAAAGTGTTAGGATTACAGGCATGAGCCACTGCACCTGGCCTTTGTAAACTTCTTTTACAATGTTGAATAAAAGTGGTAAGAGGAGACATCCTTGCCTTTTTCCCATACTTAAGGAAAAAGTATTTAGTCTTTACCACTTATTGTGATATCAGCAGTGGGTTTTTTTATTTATAGATATTTTATCAGGTTGTAGAAATTCTGTTCTGTTTCCGATTTGCTGAAAGTGTAAATTTTTTCAAACGCTTTTTCTTCATCTATTAAGATAATTTATTATTATTATTACTATTATTTTTGAGATGGAGTCTCACTTTGTCGCCCAGGCTGGAGTGCAGTGGCACATTCTCGGCTCACTGCAAGCTCTGCCTCCTGAGTTCACGCCATTCTCCTGCCTCAGCCTCCCGAGTAGCTAGGACTACAGGCGCCTGCCACCACGCCCGGCTAAGTTTTTGTACTTTTTAGTAGAGACAGTGTTTCACTGTGTTAGCCAGGATGGTCTCGATCTCCTGACCTTGTGATCCGCCCACCTCGGCCTCCCAGAGTGCTGGGATTACAGGCGTGAGCCACCTCGCTCTGCCTATTAAGATAATTACATAGTTTTCTTTATCCCATAAACATGGTTACTTTTAATGTTAAAGCAACCTTGCATTCTGGTATCCTTTCTGTATATTTATTTATGGGTTTGATTTGCATATATATATATAAAATTATTATTTTTTTTTGAGATGAAGTCTTTCTCTGTCACCCAGGTTGGAGTGCAGAGGCGTGATCTTGGCTCACTGCAACCTCCACCTCCTGGGTTCAAGTAATCCTCCCACCTCAGTCTTTCAAGAAACTGGGATTATAGGTGCACGCCAGTATGCCCGGCTACTTTTTGTGTTTTTAGTAGAGACTAGTTTCGCCATGTTCCCTAGGCTGGTCTCGAACTCCTAACCTCAAGTGATCGGCCTTCCCTGGCCTCCCAAAGTGTTGGGATTACAGGTGTGAGCAACCGCGCCCAATGGATTTGCTAATATTTTAGAGGGACTTTTGCATTTATGTTCATGAGTTATATTATTCTGTATTTTTCTTTATAAGTTTTTTGCCCAGTTACCTAGTAGGGTAATGCTGGTCTCATAGAATGAGTTGAAATGGTTTCTACTTCCTCTGTTTTCTGAGTTTGTATATGATTGGTATTATTTCTTTTTCTTCTCCTATTTTTTGTATTAAGAGACGGTCTTGCTCTGTCACCCATGCTGGAATGCAGTGGTGCAGTCATAACCCACTGCAGCCTCAGACTCTTTTTTTGTTCACTTTGCCTAGAGGTCTGTCAATTTACTAATGTTTTTAAAGAAACAGTTTTTTGTTTCATTGATTTTTATCCTATGTTCATCTATTTCATTAATACTCACTTTTTATTTTCCTCCACTTTCTTTGGGTTTACGCTTTTTTTCTTCTTAAGGGAGAACTTTAAATAATTGATCCTTTTGAAGATATTATTAGGTGTAATGATGACACTCAAATTTCAGTACAGGATGTAGAAGACTGTGATGTTGAAAAGGTTGGTACATTTTGTGCAGGATTAGCAATGGGACCATTTAAACAAATGTTAAGGTAGAGCACCTAACCTAGAGAGAAATTTAAATTGAAACTTTATGAGGTAAAATGTATTCCAGTTTTTTTTGGATGGAGTCTCACTCTGTCGCCCAGGCTGGAGTGCAGTGGCACGATCTCGGCTCACTGCAACCTCCGCCTCCCAGGTTCAAGCGATTCTCGTACCTCAGCCTACCCAGTAGCTGGGATTACAGGAGCATGACACTTCGCCTGGCTAATTTTTGTATTTTTAGTAGAGGTAGGGTTTGCCAGGCTGGTGTTCAACTCCTAACTTCAGGTGATCCGCCTGACTCGGCCTCCCGAAGTGCTGGGATTACAGGCTTCAGCCACCATGCCCGGCCGTGTTCCAGTTTCAAATATCAAGAAGTAGTATCCTCACTTAGTGTTTTTAAACTTTTTTATTTTATAAGATTTATTTCCAAATAATTTGGGATTTTCCAGATATCTTTTTGTTACTGATTTCTCTTTCAGTTCCATTTTGGGCTAGAAAACATTCTCAGTATGATGTCAGTCTTTTAAAATTTATTGAGTCTTGTTTTATGGCCCAACATATGGTCTATTGGTGAATGTTTCATGTACACTTGAGAAGAGTATGTATTTTTGGTGGCACGTGCCTATAGTCCCAGCTACTCAGGAGACTGAGGCAGGAGAATCGCTCGAACCCAGGAGGCTGAGGTTGCAATGAGCCGAGATCACGCTAGTGCACTCTAGCCTGGGCAACAGAGTGAGACTCTGTCTCAAAAAAAAAAAAAAAAAAAAAGAAAAGAAAGAAAAGAGTATGTATTTGTATTTTATGTTTGTTGAGTAAAGCATTCTAAAATGTCAAGTTGATTGATAGTGATATTCAAAGATTTTATATATTTACTGATTTTCTGTCTATATGTTTTATCAACTACTGTTGAAAAGTTATGAAATCCCCAACTAAAATTGTGGATTTGTCCATTTGGCTTTTTAGTTTTGATATTTTCTTGCTTCTTACATTTTTGAAACTCTTACTAGGTGCATGACCATTTAGAATTGTTAGGTATTCTTGATGAATTGCCTCCATTATCTTTTTGTAATGTCCCTCTTTTATCACTGCTGTTATTTCTTGCTCAGGAGTCTACCTTGTCTGATATTACTATAGACAATCCAGCTTTCTTATGATAGTGTTTACTGTTTGTGTCTCTTTAACAAATCTGTCTCTTTGTATTCAAAGTGCATTTTTTTATGAACAGCATAGAGTTAGGTCTTGCTTTTTAAATTAAGTTTGATAATCTTTGCCTTGTGCTTGGAGCTTAACCTATTTGTATACAATATAATTATTGATATAGTCAGATTTAAGTGTACCATCTTGCTATTCATTTTCTGTTTATCCCATGTGGGTTTTTTATTATTGTTGTTACCATTCTTAGGGTTCCCCCTCCAACTCGTCTGCTTTTTTGGCATCAATTTTTTTTTTTTTTTTTTTTTTTTTTTTTTTTTTTGAGACGGAGTCTTGCTCTGTCGCCCGGTCTGGAGTGCAGTGGCCAGATCTCAGCTCACTGCAAGCTCCGCCTCCCGGGTTTACGCCATTCTCCTGCCTCAGCCTCCCGAGTAGCTGGGACCACAGGCGCCCGCCACCTCGCCCGGCTAGTTTTTCAATTTTTGTTTAGAATTCCATTTAATCTTTTTTTGTTGACTTCTTAGCTATTCTTTTTTTTCTTTGTAGTTTCATTAGGGTTTATAACACAACTTTAACCCATCATTTAAAAATTATATATAAAGTACCACTTCATATCATATGTAAAGTGATTTCTTTTTTCTTTTTTTTGTCTTTTTTTAAAAATATTTATTTATTTATTTATTTGAGCTAGGGTTTTACTCTGTTGCCCAAGCTGGAGCACAGTGGCGCGATCTTGGCTCACTGCAACCTCACTCGCTTCAAGCGATTCTAATGCTTCATCCTCCTGAGTAGCTGGGATTGCAGGCATGTGCCACCACGCCTGGCCAATTTCTGTGTTTTTAGTAGAGACGGGGCTTCACCATGTTGGCCAGGCTGATTTTGAACTCCTGACCTCAAGTGATCCACCTGCCTCTGCCTTCCAAAGCGCTGGGATTGCAGGTGTGAGACACTGCGTTGGCGTGAAGTGATTTTTAATTCAGTTCCATTGTGGGTTAGAGAAACTTACAACACCATACACAATTTTCCATTCCTACCTTTATGCCCTGGTCTTACATTTATTTCCACATTGTTGTAAATTTCACAATGCATTATCATGTTTACTTTAGTCAAGTCATCTTTTAAAGAGATTAACAAGAAAAAATATGCCTTTTATATTTATCCACAAGTACCATGTTTTGTTCTCCTCATTCCTTTTTTAGATGCAGATATCTATCTGGTATCATTTTTTCTTCAACTTGAAGAACTTTAACATTTTTACGTGATGCTGCATACGAGTTAAACGTGCTGATATTTGCATTTAAAATGGGCACTAAATATAGATAAATGTAAAATTTCTGCTAATAGCATAATTTTCTTTTTTTACTTAAAACAGTGTTAAATAGAAAATAAAAAAACACCACAAGTTGAAAGCAAGGCTACAGAAGAAAAGAAAAAGCTTTATGTGTACCTTTAAAGGCACTTTTACTGCCTTTTGAACAGGGACCCCACATTTTCAATTTATACTTGGACTCATGAATTATGTCACTGGCTCTGAATGCAGGTCTGCTGTTGACAAATTTTTACAGCTTAGTTTAACTGAAAGCATTTTTATTTCGCCTTCATTTTGAAGATTGTGTCTAGAATTCTCGATTTGCAGTTGTTGGGTTTTTTCCAGCACTTTAAAATTTTTCCTTGTTTTCTGGCTTACCTTGTTTCCCCTCTATATATATATTTTCTCTGACTTCTTAAGAATTTTCTTTTTATCACTGGTTTTTAGCAACTTGATTATGGTTTGCCTGGTGGCTTTCTTTGTGTTTATCCTGTTTGGGGTTTGTTGAGCCTCTTGGATCTTTGGGTTTAGAGTTTTCATCAAATTTAGAAAATTTTCATCTGTTTTTACTTGAAATATTTGTTTTCTGTCCCCACTCCCGACCCCTTCATTTCTGCGACTCCAGTTATATGTAGGGTAAAGCAAAACCACTTGATGTTGTCCCAGTGAAGCTCTGTTTTTCATCTTTGTTTTAGCTTTTTTTCTTCACTTTGTGCTTCAGGCGTTTTTAAAAACAGTTTCTATTGCTACTTATTCAACTTTATTGGTCATTCCTTCTAAAATAACTAAAATCTGCTCTTCAACCCATCCAGTGAATTTTTCATTTCAGATAGTATATTTTTAAGCTCCAGAAGTTTTATTTGTTGTCTTTTTTTATATCTTCCATTACTCTACTTATGTTCATGTTTTCCTTCAAATTTATGAGAATATTTATAATAGCTAAATTGAAGTCCCTGTCTGCCAATTCCATCATGTCTGTTGTTTTGGATCTATTTCTTTTATTTTGTATTATTTTGGTTCTACTTCTTTTTTTTTTTTTTTAGACAGAGTCTTGCTATGTCGCCGAAGCTGGAGTGCAGTGATGCAATCTCGGATCACTGCAAGCTCTGCCTCCCGGGTTCTGGCCATTCTCCTGCCTCAGCCTCCCGAGCAGCTGGGACTACAGGCGCCTGTCACCATACCCGGCTAATTTTTTGTGTTTTTAGTAGAGACAGGGTTTCACCGTGTTAGCCAGGATGGTTTCGATCTCCTGTCCTTGTGATCCACCTGCCTTGGCCTCCCAAAGTGCTGGGATTACAGGCGTGAGCCACTGCGCCCGGCCCGGTTCTACTTCTATTGATTGATTTTTCTCCTGGGTATAGGTCTTATTTTCAGGTTTCTTTGTATGTTTAGTAATTTTGATTAGATGATGGACATTTTATTTTATTTCATTTTATTTATTTTTATTTATTTTTTGAGACGGAGTCTTGCTCTGTCTCTAAGGCTGGAGTGCGGTGGCACGATCTCGACTCACTGCAACCTCCACCTCCTGGGTACAAGCAATTCTCGTCCCTCAGCCTCCCAAGTAGCTGGGATTACAGGCATGTGCCACCATGCTCAGCTGATTTTTGTATTTTTAGTAGAGATGGGATTTCGCCATATTGGCCAGACTGGTCTCGGACTCCTGACCTCAGATGATCTACCCACGTTGACCTCCCAAAGTACTGGGATTACAGGTGTGAGCCACCACACCCAGACATTTTAAATGTTACATTGCTGAGTGTCTGGATTTAGTTGTCTTCATGTAAAAATTATTGAATTTTGTTTTTGTGCATACTTAAATTTCATAAGAATCAACTTAATCCTTGTTAGGGTGGCTCTAAGATAGTCTTTACTCTAGGGTTAATTTCATCCTACTGGTAAATCATGACCTCTTGTTTCTCTACTGAATTAACTGGGCGTTCAATGAGGTTGCTCCTCTGTTGTTGGACTTTGAGGGTTTCCCAGAGCTGGGTGAACCCTGGTTTAGCTTAAAAATCCCCCATAGTTTTTCTTTCTCCACTAGTTGTTCGTTGTCTAGCCTCATGTAGTATTACCCTATGCATTAACAGCTTAGTATTCAACCAAAGATTCAAGGGGACTCTGTGTAGATTTCTGGAGCTTTTTCTCTATGTTGCTCTCTTTTCTGATACTGTGCCCTGAAAATTCCGTTTGCCTCAGCCTCTCCATATTCCAATCTCATTATCCTCAACTCAGTAAGGTTGCCATGTCTATTTGGGTTCCCCTTCCTGACCCTACTTTCTGGAGTCTCCAGGGAGAAAGCTGGGCCATCATAGAACCTGCCTCATTTTTCTCTCTTCTTTCAGGGATCACAATCCTAAGCTATCTGTTATCCAGTATCTGAAAGCATTTATTTTATATATATTTCTGGTTTTATAGTTATTAATGTGGGAAAGGCAAGCCTAGTTCAGCTACTCCATCATGGCCAGAAGTGAAGTTTTCCTGGTCCCTTTCATCAATTTTCTTCTTTTTTTTGACAGAATCTTGCTCTGTCGCCAGGCTGGAGTGAAGTGGTGTGATCTCGGCTCACTGCAGCCTCTACCTCCCGGGTTCAAGCGATTCTCCTGCCTCAGCCTCCCGAGTAGCTGGGATGACAGGTGCGTGCCACCATGCCCAGCTAATTTTTTATATTTTTAGTAGAGATGGGGTTTCACCGTGTTGGCCGGGATGGTCTCGTTCTCTTGACCTCGTGATCCACCTGCCTCATCCTCCCAAAGTGCTGGGATTACAGGCGTGAGCCACTGCGCCCAGCCAGTTTTCTTTTTAATTGAGGTAAAATTCACTATTTTTACAGTGTACCCCTCAATTATTTTGTAAATCAGGTTTTAGAATGTTCCAAATTCTTCCAAGTTATTTTTCCAGATGCTTATATCTAATCAAATAAAATATTTTAAAAGATTTGGAGTGAGAAACTTGCCCTATCCAAGACTTGAATTAGTAAAATAGAGCATCAGTATCCTCTTTCCCAAAGAGAATTTAATTTACTTGAGTGAATTCAGATTGGTTTCTCTTAATATGTTAAAAACACAAAATTCTATATATGATAGGTTATGTTATAAATGGTATTTTAAGCTGATAAACTAGAGTCGGTATATTTCTTGAATGAAAATAAATACACAGAAGAGCAATAGAAAATAAAAAGAAAGGGACATGATTAAGAGTCATCTCAAAGTATGCTGTTTGAATAGGCTTCTAAAAATCATGCGTGGCCGGGCGCAGTGGCTCACGCTTGTAATCCCAGCACTTTGGGAGGCTGAGGCAGCTGGATCACCTGAGGTCAGGAGTTCGAGACCAGCCTGGCCAACATGGTGAAACCCTGTCTCTACTAAAAATATAAAAAACTAGCTGGGTGCAGTGATGGGCACCTGTAATCCCAGCTACTCAGGAGGCTGAGGCAGGAGAATTGTTTGAACCCGGGAGGCAGAGGTTGCAGTGAGCCGAGGTTGCACCATTGCACTCCAGCCTGGGCAACAAGAGCAAAACTTCATCTCATAAAAGAAAAAAATCATGCGTGAGTTTTTATGTTTATACTTCTATTGTTCAGGTGAGGAACTGAATGACCGCTGTTGTTTCTTTTGTTGAAATTGCCCATTGTGGTTATGTGTATTCTGCCTTCTCTTCTTGTGAGTCGCACCTGACTTCAGTAGTTTTTAATAGCTGAAAAAGTCTTTGACTCATTTTGTGCTATAAAAATAAAAGACAAATGATTCTTAAAATTGTTGAAACTGTTAGATTTTCTCAACTTCTGTTTCTGTTAGAACTGTTAAAGCAAACTTGAGAAGCAGTCTCTAGAACAAGTATGCAAATAAGTTGGCTTTCGGAAGTTTTCAAAAGACAAATCTTGGGAGAGATCTACGATTTGAAAGTTGGGCCAGCACTTAGGAGTTAGGATGTCCACCAATAATAATGGAGGTTAAGGCAAGAAACTGGGAAGATGAGGAATGGGATGAATAAGATCTCATAGGCTGGGAGAGCCATGGGAGAGGAGGCACTGAGTAGCAAGGTGGCTCAGAATATAATTAGGTTAAAGGGACAGATGTGAGGTTTCTGTAAGCAAACAACTGAGGTGAGCAATTCTTAATTTTGGATGGGACAAAATCACAACCTATATGTGAGAATAGGGAAACCACATTATAAAGCGTGTAAGTTAATTTGGCAAAAATTGAAACTGTTAAATCAGCTCTAAGACAGGTTTTCTGTGTTATCAGTACAGTCATAGATCTAGTTAAAATTCATTAAAGTGTTTTCATTTTTGAAATAGTTCATTTTTTGAAAGCTATAATGTATTAAAGCATACATTTAGGAGAAAGTAAATACCTACCTATTTTATGAGAGTCTTACCTGCCGTGCTACTCTGTTCAACTGAAACACCATCAGTATACATCATTTATATTTGTGTGTGAATTCTATAGGTTTAGCCATGTTGCCAGTCATTTGACTTTTACCTTTTTTTTGTTTTGTTTTTATGAGTTGGGGTCTCGCTCCATCACCCAGGCTAGATCACAATGCTGTGATCATAACTCACTGCAGCTTCCAATATCTGGGCTTAAGCAGTCCTCCTGCCTCACGCTCCCAACCTGTAGCTGGGACTATAGGTACATGCCACCATACACAGCTAATTTTATATATTTATTTATTTAGTAGAGATGAAGTCTCATTGTTTTGCCCAGGCTGGTCGCAAACTCCTGGCCTCAAGTGATGCTCCTGCCTCAACATCCCAAAGTCCTGAGATGACAAGTGTGAGTGACCACACCCAGCCATGTTGCCAGTAATTTTCAAGTCAGAAATTTTTTTTAGCCCTGACAATTTTCATCTTTTTTTTCCCTCAATTTGAGCCATTCACGCTTAAGACACATTAACCAGAGAAGAATAAAGAAAGGGTTAACAAGGACCACCAAAAACCTCTAGGAGCTTCCCAGGAGCCAGAGAAAAAAAGTCCTATCTTGTCTATAGTGAAGAAAACTTGAGTCTCAAAGACACCCTAAAATCCTAGGAATTCCCTATAAATATCAGAAGCAAGAAAAGAATTTTCAGTTTTAATAATCAACAGTAGCAGATTAGATCTTTAAATTGTATGCATTCGTTTTTTATCAAGAGTTCTGTGCAACAGTTGTGGTGTTTTGGGCTTTGGGTATAGTTATTATGTTTTCATCCACATGAGGTTAATTTCTGAAAGTTTTTTGGAAGTTTTTTTTTTTTGCATCAGACTGTCACCAAAGTTTATTTGCTGGCAAAGCTGGTTTTCCCACAGATTTGTAGGTAGGAATGGTTTAAATGAAAGTTGATGGAAGTCTTATTAGCAGTTGCTCTGCCAAGAATAACATTTTTGTGTGCTTTCTGTATGTAACAGTTTTGGTCAGCTGTACTGACAGAGCTGGGCTAAGATATTTTCCTGCCTGTTAATCAAGGCCACACAGACAAAGCTCAAGGAAGGATGATCCCTGCCTCAGGAAGTTTTGAATCAACTGCTATTTTTAACAAGTATACAGTAGAACTTGAGATCAGGTCTTTACTCAGTTGGTAGGAAAAGTTTTCCACTGAAGCTTACATATGAGGAAATGGTTTATGGGCCTGAATGAAGCCTCTGTGTGAAAGGAAGGAATGTGACAGTGGCTGTAAGTATTTGTGTTGATTTGGGTCAAGGGTGTGGTAGCATAGATGTGGGAAGTCCAGTCATCAAAATAGGTTATTACATTGTAAAGCAACTGATAGTTAATGAGCACCTTGAGTTGTCTTTAGTGTATATGGAATCCTGTGCTGCTAAAAGTAAAGTTGAAATAGGCTATATGATGGGCTGATATTATTAATCAACGTAAGACAGGAAGAGGAAGTTGGCTATTGGTGTGTTTCCATGCTAACTGGCTGTTGCTGTGGACATACATAAATTTTGGGGGGTTTTTGAGATGTAATTCTGTGTATATATATATGCTCCTTATGATACTCCATTGCTCCTTGTTTCATTAAGAGAAGGTTTCATAAAGAATTAATTTATGCCTAGGTGCAGTGCCTCATGCCTGTGATCCCAGCACTTTGGGAGGCCAAGGGGGTGGATTGCTTGAACTCAGGAAGTTCAAACCTAGCCTGGGCAACATGGAGAAACTCCGTCTATACAAAAAATACAAAAACTTAGTCAGGTGTGGTGTCACGTAACTGCAGTCTCAGCTACTCAGTAGGCAGAGGTGGAAGAATCACTTGAACCCAGGAGGCAGAGGTTGCAGTGAGCCAAGATCACCATCACTGCACTCCAGCCTGAGTGACAGAGCAAGACTCTGTCTCAAAAAAAAGAATTAATTTATTACAAAATAATATTGTATACTACTATGTATAATTTTTTCTAAAATCTCATTCTACCTAACTTTAGGAAATTAAATATGGCAGAACATTAAAGCTGACAATTTGAAAAATACCACAAATAATGTTTTGTTAGTATTATTGTCTCACCATCTTAGGAGTGCCTTTATGTAGTTGAATCACTTAATAGATGACAGGTATGTTTTTACATGTGCAATGTATATGAATTATGTAGGGATAGGTGGACAGTGTTTCAGTGGAGTTTTAAATTAGGAAATTATAAAATGTGTTAACATATTTTTGTGTCATTTTCACAGGATTATTCAAGATCAGGTTGTAGCCATTTTCAACAAGGATCACTGATCAAAGTTGTTCTTTTTACAAAGAGATTTACAAGTTAAACATGAAGGGAAAATACTGGAATCGTTTGGATTCTGACAGGATAAAGAATACAATATTTCACATTTACTTGTAATGGAACCTTTGTAAGATTAATCACTTGTCATTCACCCAGTTGGGAACATGGATGTTGGTTTTTCTCGTACTGCTGTTCAGACACTGTCAAGAAGCCACTGCAAAAATATCAAACAAAAAATTTCTCAATGGGAAGGAAGGGCAAATATATCTAATCCAGAAAAGTGGCGTCCAAAGGACTTTGGAGTGAGATATAACTGTCACCAAGAGATCCTTCCTAAGAAAAATCCTATAGCTGAGAGAAAGAGCAAAAACTTGGATGTAACCAGCTGTGAGAATGTAGGTCTAGATATAAATGAAGATACCAAAAGCCATGATCAAAGTGAGAATGAAAATAAGAAACAGGAATATGATGATACACACTTCTTTAAAAATGAATCAGAATCCAACTGGGTGTGTTCTCGGGTCAAAGAAATTGAAAGCTGTAAAGAAGATGTCTTAGATCCAGAGACTTCATTACCTCCAGGAAACTTCTATACCTCACAAATACTATGGAAGAAAATAGAAGCACTTCCCCCAGATAAACTCTTAAATTTGGCTTTAGAACATTGTGACTCTTCAGAAAAAGAACTGAACTTCAGAGTTCTGGATAGTTCATACGGAATAACCAAGAGCTTAGAAAATATTTACTCTGAGCCTGAGGGGCAAGAATGTGGACCTTCCATAAATCCTTTGCCAAAACCTCGTAGGACATTCAGATATTTATCCGAATCTGGTGTTATGCCGTATAAAGAAAGAAACTGTGACAAAAAATACTGTGAAAATAATTCTTGTGCACAATCTTCTTTGGCCTCTTCTCAGGAACCTGAACCAAAGAAATATGGTGGAAAAATAAGAGGAAGATCTAAAAGGTATGTTTTTATCCTACAGATGAAGACTTGTAGGTATTTCCCTTACAGGATTATTGAGCTTCTTTTTCCTTTTCAAACCAGTTTCCACTTCCCAGCTTAGGTGATGGCCTTGATTTGAACATGCAGGTGTTGATTAATGTGGAAGGAAAATAAGAGAAAAAAGCAGAAATGTAGTAATGTCTAAGATAATCTACTGACATAAGAGCATCGGAACACCTTCCATTTTATTAATATATCTTTAAGAATCTGGGCCAGCGCCGGGCATGGTAGCTCACTCCTGTAATTCCAGCACTTTGGGAGGCTGAGGCTGGCAGATCACTTGAGGTCAGGAGTTCAAGACCAGCCTGGCCAACATGGTGAAACCCGGTCTCTACTAAAAATACAAAATTAGCTGGGCGTGGTGGTGTGCACCTGTAGTCCCAGCTATACAGGAGGCTGAGGCAGAAGAAACACTTGAACCTGGGAGGCTGAGCTTGTAGTGAGCTGAGATCGTGCCACTGCACTACAGCCTGGGTGACAGAGCAAGACTCAGTCTCAAAAACACAAAAAACAAAATTAATCTATAGGAGCTGGGTGTGCTGGCTCAATCCCAGCACTTTGGGTGGCTGGGGCAGGAGGATCACCTGAGGCCAGGAGTTCAAGACCAGCCAAACACTAGACAGGGCAACATAGTGAGACCCTGTCTCTACAGAAAAAAAAAAAAAAGAAAAAATTAGCCAGGTGTGGTGATGTGTTCCTGTCATCCTACCTACTTGGGAGTATTACTTGAACCCAAGAGCTCAGGCTACAGTGATCTGTGATCACTTCACTGCACTCCAACCTGGGCAGCAGAATGAGACCCTGCTTCTAAAATAAAATAAAATAAAAATTAAATTAAAAAATTCTGTAGGGAAGCAGTAACATTCTTCCACTTCGTTTAGGGCATGCTGGCCTCAGCCCCACTTTTCCTTACTAAGTGAACTTAATAAAGGAACCCAATGTAGAACATGAATGTGATTGGCTGCAAGCATCCAGTTTTCTCATGGTGTTTACAAGGCACAGCCTACTTCATTATTCTTAGATCTCTGATAAAACACCTTTGTAATTTTGCATACAAGTTCTGTACTTATTTATTTCTGTCTCCCATACCAATTTAAAGATTAGAATTTTCTGTAATCCTAGCACTTTGGGAGGCTGAGGCAGGCAGATCACCTGAGGTCAGGAGTTCAAGACCAGCCTGGTGGTCATGGTGAAACCTCGTCTCTACTAAAAACACAAAAAAGAGCTGGGCATGGTGGCATGCATCTCTAATCCCAGGCGTAACATCCTTACAGCAATGTAGAATCACTTGAACCTGGGAGGCAGAGGTTTCAGTGAGCCAAGATTGTGCTACTGCACTCTAGCTTGGGCAACAGACTGAGATTCTGTCTCAAAAAATAACAATAATAAAACAATCAAATAAATAAATAAAAATGTTAAAAAATAAAGATTAGAGTTTTGAAAGATATAACTTTAAAATATATCTATTTTCTTAAGGAAATCCTTTGAATTTGAGGATATTCAGCACTTTCGAAATCGGAACTCACAGACGATTCATGAAGAACTTGGAAAAAATTCTGGGTCAGCACTTTATTACACACAGTCTGAGGACAATATCTATGAAGATATCATATGTAGGTGTTGACAACTTTGCAATTAAGTTTGATGATTATGTATTTGGTGAAGCCTTTAATTGTAGGATGGTATTTTCTTCTATAATCAAGCATATATTGCCCTAGGTTTTTCTCTTTAGCATGGAAACCTTTGGTGTATAAATTATTTTATTCTCTAATGAATTTTACAACTAATGTGATAGACTGCTCAGCTCATAAGTAGATTTTTATAATATAGCATTTTGAGAATTCTTTTAGCTCTGTTGGACACATAAGTGGTTTTGTAAGCTTAAAGTGCTTTAACCCACATCCCTACAGCAATGTCGAATAAGAAAGCTGAACATAGTTAGCTTTTTCTTTCTTTTGCTAGCTGTGGTTATCTTTGCATTTAATTATGTTCATGTAAACATTTTTTAAAATTATTTTTTAAGATCCCACCAAAGAAAATCCATATGAAGATATTCCAGTGCAGCCTTTACCTATGTGGAGATCCCCTTCAGCATGGAAGCTGCCACCCGCTAAAAGTGCTTTTAAAGCGCCCAAGGTATAACCAGATAATTAATTGAAGAAAACATTAGAATCTTATTCATGGTATCTACAAAAAGATTAAGGGTATTTAACTGGGGCCAGAACTAAGAGGCACTGAAATATAAGTTTTAATGTTGGTGGTGGTTTTTTTTTTTGTTTTGTTTTGTTTTGTTTTTGGGATAGCATACAGCTTTTTTTTTTTTTTTTTTTTTTGGTGGTTGTTTTAACACTTCAAAAATAATTGAATATATATGCCTTTAGACAGCCATGAACTTTTCAGTTCACTTTAGTTCCCACTTTCCCTATTAATCTACATCAACCTATGACCATTAAATTACCTTCCTAGTCCCTGAAAGCATGCGAGACGCCTAGAAGCAAAGGCTCCCTAGAGTTCATGAAAACTGTGGGCCATTGTTTTCTGGGAATTTGATTACCCGGTAGTGGAACTTTGGATTAGAAACCTGAGAAACTTCTTTATAAATGGTGAGAAAGAAATTATGTTATCTTCATTTGAAATAATTTTAAATGAAATATAGGATAAATGCATTTCTGGAATAGCTTTGACTTTGTATGATAACACAGAGATTAACTAGATGATGCTGGCCAGGCGCAGTGGCTCACACCTATAATCCCAGCACTTTGGGAGGTGGAGGTGGGAGGAGTGCTTGAGCCCAGGAGTTTGAGACCAGCCTGGGCAACCTGGTAAACCCCATCTTTACCAAAAAAAAATAGCCAGATGTGGTGACACGTGCCTGTAGTCCCAGCTGTTCAAGGGGCTGAGGTGGGGGGATCGCTTGAGCTCCGAGGTTGAGGCTGCAATGAGCCATGATCATGCCACTGAGTTCCAGCCTGGGTGACAGAGCAAGACCCCATCTCAAACAAACAAACAACAACAACAGAACTAGGTGATCTTACCAGTACATCTTATCCTGTTTTAGCTCCCTCCCAAACCTCAATTCCTTCACCGGAAGACTATGGAAGTAAAGAACTCACAAGCTTATTTGCGGTCAAAGCTCACAAAAGATACCACTTTGCCGGTCACTTTAACGGAATGGAAGCTTTTCCGAGCTGGTGAAGTTGCAAACAGGAAAATGAAAAATCTTCCAAGGGTAAAGACTCCAGTGCTTTCATTCTTTGACTCTTACTTCAGCATTTCCATGAATGAGAATAAGTAAACTGTAGACTGGAATGAATAATAGGTTAGAACTGACCTACTGGGATTGGAAGACTTGGAAGGCAGCATTACGTTTTAAATTTTTGCTCATGCTAGAAAAGTGCATGAATGGCTTTTGCCAGAGTTTCATTATGGATTTGTAAAATTGATTTAGATGGGGACTTCACTTCAGTTACTTTAGCTCTCATTAAAATCATCTGCCTATTTCAAGGAAGCACCAGAATCTTATATAAAAGGGCGTTCTCTCAGGATGGCTTCAGTGTTGTTCTAATTCACTCATTCATATCATTGCCAAAGTGAGTTCAGTTTTGTGCTTGAGTTTACAGATTTTCAGTAACGAAAAAGTATATGCCATTTATTTGGGGCAAAAATTTCCAAAGAAAAAAACAAATCTATTACTTGGGAATAGAAATTATCAGCAATCATAATACATAAATGACTTCTCCCTCAAGGGAGAAAAGGCAGTAAGTCTGTATGTCATCTCTACTAGAAGCATTGCAACCAAAATGAAGAAATTGAGATTACTTGCAGACATACATATTTATATTTTTTCTTACGTGTTTACTTATTTTGTAGAGACAGAGTCTCGCTATATTACCCAGGCTGTTCTTGAACTCCTGGCCTCAAGCGATCCTCTTGCCTTGGCCCCCCAGAGTTCTGGGACTGCAGGTGTGAGCCACTGCACCAGACTGATAGACATTTTCTTTTAGGAGAAACACTTCAGAAATTATATGAAAAATTTTTAAACTTTCTCTGTTACTTTGTTCTGCTGTAATGCAGGGTGTTATCAGAATTGTCAAAATACTGTGCAAATATTCTGCTGTAATGAAGAAATCAGATCACTTGAATATTATTCCTTCTTTAATCCCATCTAAATTTGTTCATTTAACATGTAATTTTTTTTTTTTTTTTTTTTTTTTGTGAGATAGAATCTTGCTCTGTTGCCCAGGCTGGAGTGTAGTGGCGCAATCTCGGCTCATTGCAAGCTCCACCTCCTGTGTTCACGCCATTCTCCTGCCTCAGCCTCCTGAGTAGCTGGGACTACAGACGTCCACCACCACGCCCCGCTAATTTTTTTGTATTTTTAGTAGAGAGGGGATTTCACTGTGTTAGCCAGGATGGTCTCGATCTCCTGACCTCGTGATCTACCCGCCTAGGCCTCCCAAAGTGCTGGGATTGCAGTCTTGAGCCACTGCGCCCGGCCTAACATGTACTTTTTGTACCTGATTTTAACATTAAACAAAAGTCACATCTGTTTCTTGGGTTAGTAACTGTTGATTGATTCCTTGGGAAATATTTAATTTCTTATGATCAGTTTTCTGCCCCTTCCTCTTTACTATGTGAAAAGTTAAAGACATAGAGGTTTTTTAAAGCTAAACTGGGCCAGGCGTGGTGGCTCACGCCTGTAATCCCAGCACTTTAGGAGGCCAAGGCTGGTGGATCATGAGGTCAGGAGATCGAGACCATCCTGGTTAACACGGTGAAACCCCTTCTCTACTAAAAAATACAAAAAATTAGCTGGTCATGGTGGCAGGCACCTGTAGTCCCAGCTACCCAGGAGGCTGAGGCAGGAGAATGGCGTGAACCCGGGAGGCTGAGCTTGCAGTGAGCTGAGATCATACCGCTGCACTCCAGCCTGGGCAACAGAGCAAGACTCTGTCTCAAAAAAAAAAAAAGAGCTAAACTGATCTCTCTTAGTGAAAAAAAAAAAAAAATTAACTGTTTATCTTTCTGTGTATCATGAGGAATATTTTTTAAAAAAGAGGCTTAAAGAACTGCCAGGCATCTTGCAGTAGCTCCATCCTCTGGTAGATCATGTTGGCACAACAAAGCATCCTCCCACATGGCCAAGAAACGACAAATTGTGTGTTCATAGGGAGAAGAATGCAAACACCTTAAGGGATTGTGTTTAAGATGTGGTTCTTATAATGGCATTAACAAATATTTAGGAATCATGGATTATAGAGTTTAATGAGACCCAGGGAGGCTTTACAGCACTTTTGATTTCATGCCTCAATATTTTATGTATTATGGCTCTCAAGTACTCGAAGCTTTTTCTGTATCTGATGATAGGTGATATGATCTAACTTTTCCCTTTCTAATATTTTTTGAAGGTTTCTGGAGACGTGAGGAGAAAAAAATGATTATGAATTTTTAATTGTCAGGCAGGAACAAGCCATGACAGCTTTTCTACCCATGACCCTCCTTGGATTAAATCTTTTTAGAATGTCCCTTATGCAATACAAATTTTGGCTTTGGAGTATCTTCTAGAACAACATTCCATAAGAAAGTCCATTTTCATTTATTTCCCCTTTAAGGCCTCCAGCTGTCCCTGGAAAGGAAACTGCCTCACAGTTTCACCTCACTGATCTAGTCCATTTGCCTCTTCCCCACTCTTCTGTTCCTTCCCTGCTGTGGAATCCTGTGTCGGATTGTTTGCTAGAGTACATTTCCTACTGCCTTTATTGTTTGTGTTGTGTGTACAGCAGTATGATTTCCATCATTTCTTAGGAAGAATATTCTACAGTATTTCTTGCAACTAGGAGGCTCTTCTTCCTAGCTCATGACAGAAATTTAAATTTATCACTTTATCGCATAGTTTTAGAACAGTTCTCTTTCCTTTATACTTGAATATACTTTTGATTCTACTTTTCAAATGCAAATTAACAATTATGCTATTTTGGGTCATTATGTAACCCAAATATATATTTATTTCCATACATCTTTCCTATAGCTCTTAGTACTTTTTAATTTTAGATTCTCTTAAATTTGTTTTTTGTAATGGTAATATTTAAGAACATTGGCAATTTTTCACTTGCATTGCAGCGATAAAAATCTTTTAAGAGCACAAACTCATCCAAAAATGTGGTAATAATCTGTGTATTGGAAGCATATGTTTCTTGCATGGTTTTTTGGGGATGGGTGGTTGGCAGGGGACGGTGGTTTGCACTGGACTGATTCACTGCCTGTTGATTGCCAGGATGGCTAGAGAAACAAGGACAAAAGAGAATACAAGAGCATTTTTCTCGGGGAACTTTATTGGTTGTTGTCATTTATAATGTTCCTAACAATTGTAATTCTAGGCTTTAAGTATGTTAAATCAGGATTGATACTTAAGAAAAGCTTGGAATTTTAAGAAAAAAAGAGAAGTATTTATAGAAAAACTAATCAATTCCTCCTTTTAAAAGTACCTGTTGATCAGCTCCGAATCTCCTCTTTTTTACCACATTCTGTGTGTGTCTCCTGCCTCTCTTACACACACACATCTCTCCCAGCAGCAAAGAAAGCTTTCTAATGAGTAATACTTATGAAATGGAGAGAAGCAATTATATAACAATTTAAAAATAAATGGTCTGGATTTTACTTGCTTGAGAAATAGATTGATGAGTGGAAGAAAAAACATAGTTTTTGTATTTCAGTATATTTGGGTCTCGTAATTTTATGACATATTTCTAAAATAAATGGTAATGTTAGTACTCTTAGAATATTCCCTTTGACAAAAGCTTTCTAAGTATGTTTATCTGCTCCTTGGGAAGAATTTCTGGGAGCAGAAATAACTATGCCTCACCTTGCCTTTTAGATAAATGAGTGTTCTGCTTCCTGCTCCAGGCAAGTGAGAACTTGAGTTTAATAGTAGAGGCTTGATCACTATACAAAGGGCAATAGCCACATTTCCTGCATGTTGTGACATGGAGTGACAAGGAATCTAAAAGCCTGTGCTGGATTCATATGATATCCTTTCCCATTTTCCTTCCCTATGTTATGTGGACTTGGTATTAGAACAACGTATCATCTAATTAAAGGTCATCATTTTAAATCCAGTATTCAAAAAGGTAAAGGTTTCTATTTATAAAATAGGTCTTTTCTCTGAATAAGAATCCTTAATAGATTAATATCAAACTGTGAAACTTTTGGGTGTTGGTCTTAATTTGTATTTTTCTGGTCTTTTTTCAGCTTGTATTGAAAATAGATGACATATTCGAATCTAAAAGAGGGAAGAAGAAGGTAAAGTTACATTCTTACACTGGAAAGGAATTACCTCCAACAAAAGGTAAGAATTGTTTTCTGTTCCAGCAATCCTGTAGCTGTCAGGATACAGGAGGAGAATCACCATATAACTTAATGTTTGATATGTATTAAAAATTTTGGCTTACTTTCCTGTTATCCCACTTAAGCATAAACTTCTTTAAGATAAGGGATTGTTTCTCAAACCCATTTTATTTAATTCTGTGTCAAGTAATAACTATTGGATGAACAAATAAATAAATGCAAAAATAATCATAAACCAATGATACTAATTTTCATAGACAAATTGAATCACTATTTTGTAGTCCTACTTTGAATTATAATCATTTATCAGTATAGACTCTTTTGTTGTAGGTATGAAAACATTAGTCTTGTATAGACTGAAGGTATGTGGTACTCAACTTGTAGTCATTTAATAAGTTTTATCCTGGCCAGGCATGGTGGCTCACGCCTGTAATCCCAGCACTTTGGGAGGCCGAGGCAGGCAGATCACAAGGTCAGGAGTTCGAGACCAGCCTGACCAACATGGAGAAACCCCGTCTCTACTAAAAATACAAAAATTAACTGGGCGTGGTGGTGCGTACCCATAATCCCAGCTACTCAGGAGGCTGAAGCAGGAGAATCACTTGAACCCAGGAGGCAGAGGTTGCAGTGAGCTGAGATCACGCCACTGTGCTCCGGCCTGGGCAACAGAGCGAGACTCCATCTCAAAAAAAAAAAAAAGTTGTATCCTTCATATGCCTAGACAAAACTTATATTGTTAACTGAGAAATTGTCAACATTTATAATAAATCATTAGAACTTTCTTAAAAACTTATGCAAGATTCTTAACTTGGTTGTCTGGGAATACGGTTTGGCTGTGTCCCCACACAAATTTCAACTTGAATTGTATCTCCCAGAATTCCCACATGTTGTGGGAGGGACCCAGGGGGAGGTAATTGAATCATAGGGACCAGTCTTTCCCATGTTATTCTTGTGATAGTGAATAAGTCTCACGAGAACTGATGGGTTTATCAGGGGTTTCTGCATTTGCTTCTTCTGATTTTCTCTTGCTGCCACCACGTAAGAAGTGCCTTTTGCCTCCCACCATGATTCTGAGGCCTCCCTAGCCATATGGAACAGTAAGTAGAGTTCAGCCTCTTTTGTTTCCCAGTCTTGGATATGCCTTTTTTTTGAGATGCAGTTTTGCTCTTGCTGCCCAGGCTGGAGTGCAATGGCATGATCTCGGCTCAGTGCGACCTCCATCTCCCGGGTTCAAGCAATTCTCAGCCTCAGCCTCCCAAGTAGCTGGGATTACAAGCGTCTACCACCATGCCTGGCTAATTTTTTGTGTTTTTAGTAGAGACAGGGTTTCATCATGTTGGCCAGGCTGATCTCAAACTCCTGACCTCAAGTGATCCACCACCTCAGCCTCCCAAAGTGCTGGGGTTACAGACGTGAACCACTGTGCCCCGCCTTGGGTATGTCTTTATCAGCAGCATGAAAATGGACTAACGCATCTGGCAAATATGTAGAATTTAGCAATTTTGGTTTATAAGTTCCTTAGAAACAACAGCTAAGTCATAGCAAAGGAGAATATTTCTTCTTTTTGCAGACTTTTAAAGATAGAATTTTCTTTTCTTTTTTTTTCCTTTTTGATACAGAGTCTCACTCTGTCACCCAGGCTGGAGTGCAGTGGTGTAATTTCAGCTCACTGCCACCTCTGCCTTCTGGATTCAAGTGATTCTCCTGCCTCTTCCTCCTGAGGAGCTTGGGATTACAGGCGCATGGCACCACACCCAGCTAATTTTTTCTAAATTGAGATGGGATTTTACCATATTTGGCCAGGCTGATCTTGAACTCCTGACCTCAAATGATCCACCTCCCTGGGCCTCCCAAAGTGCTAGAATTACAGGCATGAGTCACTACACCTGGCCAGAATTTTCTTTTTTTTCCTTTTGCTGCTGCTTTTTTTTTTTGAGACAGTATTGCTTTGTCTCCCAGGCTGGAGTCCAGTGGCGCAATCTCAGCTCACTGCAAGCTCCGCCTCTCGGGTTCACGCCATTCTCCTGCCTCAGCCTCCCGAGTAGCTGGGATTACAGGTGCTCACCACCATGCCCGGCTAATTTTTCGTATTTTTAGTACAGATGGGGTTTCACCGTGTTAGCCAGGATGGTCTTGATCTCCTGACCTCGTGATCCACCCGCCTTGGCCTCCCAAAGTGCTGGGATTACAGGCGTGAGCCACTGCACCCAGGTATCTCTAAGTAGGTTATTACCGAGCCCTTAATTTATTTGTAGTCTGTGCCTTATGGATTAGGAACATTCTAGTAAATTTGGCTCTAAGACAAGTTTTTGAAGAGCCAGTTTTTTGACTGTATTAATGTTGAAAAGAACAAAAAATCCTCCAACTTCTAGCCAACTTCTGCTGTCCAAAACAAAAGTAAAGAAAAAAGGAGCAGCCTCTACATTGTAACCCTTCACTTATGGCTCAAATAAAATAAGCATTTACCTTTCCCTACCTCTGACCAACTCCTCCAATGCACCAGAGAAATTTCTCTCATGCCTGAGGATCTCCTGCCTTTATCATCACAGTTCTCAGATTTTCATTTTCTTTCTTAAGCTTTTGTCTGTATATCAACAATGCCTAATACAATAGATAATTATATTTACCTACTCTGAAGTCCCTGCTAGAGTTTACTGAATATATTCCAACCTGAATATTTCTTGATTTTTTTTTTTTTTTTTTTTTTCTGAGACAGAGTCTCACTCTGTCACACAGGCAGGGGTGCAGTGATGCAAACGTGGCTCACTGTAGCCTCAACCTCCTGGGTTCAAGCTTTCCTCCTACCAGAGTCTCCTGAGTAGCTGGGACCACAGGCTCATGCCCACCACACCAAGCTAATTTTTAGTTTTTTATAGAGACAAAATCTCACCATGTTGCCCAGATTGGTCTTGAATTCCTGGGCTCAATCGATCCTTCTGCCTCGGCCTCCCAAAGTGCTGGGATTATAGGCATGAGCCACCATACCTGGCCCTAAATATTTCTTAACTTTCAGTTTTCACGTATTACAAAAGGACTTATCAGCCTTCATCAATTCTGTCATTATAATTTTGTGTGTTGAAGTCTCATATTAAAAGTGGACTATCTGGTACTTTTTCGATCCCTGTGGATTCTCAGTAGATTTTTCTCTTGCCTCATAATCCCCCTAACCTTCATTCACTGTCTTAGAATACAGGTCATCAAAACCCATAGATGATAATATATTAAGCCAATTAAGTGATCTTTTATAAGAACTTTTCTAGTTATATTGCCTTTTCCCTTTTCTTCTCTCTTTTCTTTTTTTCCAAGCACTTCCTAAGTTTCTAAGAGGTACCTGGTACTAAGACTATAGATAGGACCAGGAGCTCACAGTGCTTGTTTCGTCCTCTGAATAATATTTTATAGCCACACTATACTTTTTGTCATGGTGGTTAATTTTGAGTTATAAAACATATGTAATATGCAATGTTTAAATAAGCACTTTTTCTGTAACATCTTATGTGTCTTTCCCACCTATCTTAAGAATAGGCAGCATTTATTTTAATGTTCTCTTATTCCTTATTATAAAATGAAAAGCCAGAGTTTTCCAAACTTCCCCCTTGCACACCTAGAAAATTTCATGTGCATGCAAATACATTTTCTACACAAATACTCTTACACTATTCAGGCTTTGTATGCCTTCCTTTTTTAAAAAGCTTAATTAATGTATTTCAGAGCTCTTTCAATATCAACACAGAGATCCACATAGCTGTACTGTATTTCATTGCATAGAAGTAAAATAATTTTATTTAGCTAGTAGACAGTTTAGTTGTTTCTAACATTTTATTTAACCTGTGGATATTTAAAAGTGTGTGTGTGTGTATACATAAAAATCTTCAATGCTGCAAACACGTCTTTTACGTATGTTTCTATATAAGACTATTTTTGTAGAATAAGTTCCTAGAAGTGAGCTTAATCACAGAACATATGGATTTAAAATTTTGGCCAGGCACAGTGGCTCACACCTGTAACTCCAGCAGTTTGGGAGGCTGAGGTGGGTGGATCACTTGACCCCAGGAGTTTGAGACCAGCCTGGGCAACATGACGAAATCCTGTCTCTACAAAAAATACAAAAATTAGCTGGGTGGCCGGGTGTGGTGGCTCACACCTATAATCCCAGCACTTTGGGAGGCCAAGGCGGGCGGATCATGAAGTCAGGAATTCAATACCAGCCTGACCAACATGGTGAAACCCTGTCTCTACTAAAAAATTCAAAAATTAGCCAGTCATGGCGGCGCATGCCTGCAATCCCAGCCACTCAGGAGGCTGAGGCAGGAGAACTGCTTGAACCCTGGAAGTGGAGGTTGCAGTGAGCCAAGATCGTGCCACTGCACTCCAGCCTGGGCGACAGAGTGAGACTCCGTCTCAAAAAAAAAAAAAAAAATTAGCTGGGTGTGGTGGCACACGCCTATAGTCCCAGCCTACTCCGGAGGCTAAGGTAGAGGGGATCACTTGAGCGCGGGAGGCAGAGGTTGCAGTGAGCCAAGATTGTGCCACTGCATTCTAGCCTGTGCAGCAGAGTGAGACCCTGTCTCAAAAAAAAAAAAAAAATTGTAACTACTGCCAAATTGTCCCACAAGCAGATTGTAACAGCTTGTTTCTACAAACATCATTTGAAAATACCTCTTTCCCCATAATCTTCATCAATAAATACTATGCTTTATTAAAGCTTTTTATGGCAGTATCATGGTTGAAAATGTGTGTCTTGTTTATTGTTTTAATTTACATTATTTCATTATGAATTTGGGCAGTTTTCATGTTTATCAACAACTTACAAATCTTATTCTATGAATTGCCTGTTCCCACCCTTTATTCCTTTTTTCTGTTGTACTTTTTCTTCTTGATTTGTAACAGTTTTTTGAACATTAAGAAACAGCCTTGTACCTGCAATGTGTTTACAAATACTTTCCCAGTTTATCGTTCACTTTTTGAGTTTAATACTGACTTTTAAATTAGATACAAGTTTATATAATCCAATTTCACTTATGACTTCTAGGCCTTGTTTTTTTCTGATACATTTAAATGTTTTCCCTTTCTTTGCATTTCTGTTTTGCTTTAACTTTTCAAACTTAATCTAGAAATGTTTCATTTATTTATTTTAAAAGCTGCTTGTGTGTGTGTGTGTGTTGCCTGTGTGCTCAGAATTATACAAAACACTCCCTTGTGAAAACAAGATAGCCCCTTATCTCCAAAATACTTAAAATCTGATTGGGGAAAATGAAAATAGTTCAAAGCATTATGAGTACTATGAGAATTTGGAGTAAAGAAAAAATCCATGTGGACTAGAAGTAGTTTAGAGGCATTATAGAAGAGGTGGGCTGACTTGGTAATATCTCTCTCCTAGTTCTCATGGTTTCCTGTTACTCTAAATTTATAGTCTGGTTGGTGTTTATATTCTTGGTTAGGCCTCTTGGTGTTTGCCTTTGATACTTTATTTGGAATATACAGACAACTATGTGGATATAGAAATAGAATCCACTCTGAACTAGACTTCTTAAAACTGGTTTGAAATGCATTTAGTTTCTAGAATTAGGGATGAGGGGGAGCTGAGGAGTGAAGTAGGGAAGAAGATGTAGTAGAGGAGTTTCCTCTTTGAGCCTCTTGCTCTCTTTTGATAACTGTCCCAACCTGATACAACCAAGTGGTTTGGAGAAAGGCTCAGCAGCTTTATTATTCCTTACTCCAAGTCCCCAGGTTTGTGGGTTTACATTGTTCTCATCCTCATGTACTTCCTATTGTTGGACAATACAAATGGAAACTCCTTCTCTCTTTTTCAGGTGAAACCAGTGGGAACGAAAGTGATGCTGAGTATCTGCCAAAGAGTGAGTGAGTCAATGGAGCTGCTCCCGTTCTTATGATGATCATGAGTTAGGTGGAGGGCACCTACCTTTGTGATTAAGCATGTTTTTCCCAACATGAAGTTCCATTTTGTAGGTGATTTCCTTATTTTCAGAACCTGTTGAGGTTTGGAGAATTAAACAGTCAGAATTAAACACTGTCAGCTGTTTGACAGCATTTAAAGTCTCCCATGGTGGAGTGAGGCTGAACAGTGTGGTTCTTATGATGGAATATTCTTAGGGAAGCAGCAGAGGGCTGCATGTCCAGACATATATGCAGTAGTTTCCTGGCAGCCAAAATAGAGTGTGTGAATCATCCTCTGAGCAGTAAACATCTGATTTTTTTTTCGAGACGGAGCCTCCCTCTGTCTCCCAGGCTGGAGTGCAGTGGTGCGAGCTCGGCTCACTGCAACCTCTGCTTCCTGGGTTCAGGCGATTCTCCTGTGTCAGCCTCCTGAGTAGCTGGGATTACAGGCACGTGCCACCACACCAAGCCAATTTTTGTATTTTTAGTAGAGACGGGGTTTCACCATGTTGGTCAGGCTGGTCTCGAACTCCTGACCTCATGATCCTCCCACGTCAGCCTCCCAAAGTGCTGGGATTACAGGTGTGAGCTACCGCGCCCAGCCAAATATCTGATTTTTTTGTAGCCACTCAAGTGTAATTATTTAAGTAACTTTGATACCTCTGATATTGAAAAAGTAAACATCTATTTGTTATTTATAGGCATTTATATTCCAGATTATTGTGCTGTTTACTTTCTAGTAGAATATAGATGCATCATGCTTTTTTGACTCTATTTGTCCAAGCACTTCATGATGCCTTCATCCTTCATCTAATGATGATGTTATCTAGTTATCACAGCAAGTTATCTACTTCCTATTTAAGTGACTGACATACTAAGCCGTGTAAAAAGTAGAAGACGTACATTATCAAAGCTGAGTACAGGGCAGTTCCACTTCTAATCTGACACCCTAATTTTATGATTAATAGTCTTGTGCTCCCTCCACTGGCCTGAATTGCTTCAGGTGTTTGATTCTGTAGCCTGACTGAAGGTGAAATTTAATAATCATCAGGTTCAGTCTAGATGTGTAAAGATGACTAATTTAGGGCTGTTACTACTGAGAAACAGAACCTAAAGTTTTCTTGACTTGAACTCAGCCCTTTGACGTAAGTAAAGTTTTGCCTAGAGCACTGAATGTACTGGATTATTCTGGGGAGCCATTCCCGGATGCATTTTTTTAAATGTTCTTAATATTTTGATCTATAGTATAACTTCTTTTGGGACAGAATGCATTATATCAAAAAGAAAGGAAAGACAATTAGAGGTTGAGTCTATCAGTGGCTCAGAATGACACATAAGCAAATCACTGGGACATGTAGACTATTCTGCAAGTCCACAGTTTCCTTCAGTGGGGACCACCCTAGATTGCTCAAAATTTAGAGATAAATGAGAATAGAGGATAGGTGCTATCCAGTTTTGATTGATATTGCTATAACTGTTTAAATAGTATGTTTCCATAATTTTATTCTTTTGAGAAAGTCTGCTGATGGATATCTTCTTCCACTTAATATTTTTCTCTTGCGTCTAGCACCATTTACTGATACAAGCATATATTCATTGTTAGTAATATACGGCAAGGAGGGAAGGGAACTGGACAGTTTCTTCAATGTGAGGATAATTTTTGTTTTAATTTATCAAACTCACCCCTTTCTGTACTTAGGACTCAGTTATTTTATCAAATGTTTGCCCCCTGCCCCTTGCCACCTGGCACCCTGTGATTTCATGGCATTCCCAGCAGTAGCATCTGTTGTCAGTCTAGCACTTTTTCGTGACATTTTCCATATGTCCTGGTGTGATGCCATGAAAGATGGGATAGCATAGATTATTTGTTGGGACATACATAAATATTGGTTGGTACATGGAATGTTAGTCCCATTGCTGTCCAGAAGTGGAGTGAGGCCCCTGCACACTTGTGAGGGTCTGCAGTTATTCCCCCTAGTATGTCACAGCCCTAACAGATATGTCTATGTGGCAGATACTGGTTATTCAGCATTCATTCCACAGTGACTGTGTGAAGATTAATCCTGTGTGGGTCATGACCTCTGGTGCTGCAAGGAAGGTAGGGCTACAGAGAGAAAACATTGCTCCATGATTTCATTACAGATCGCCATAAACGCTTAGCACAACTGCAACAGTCTTCCAAGAGGAATCCTCACTACCAGACCTTGGAGCGGGATCTTATTGAATTACAGGAGCAGCAGCTGTTTGAACTTTTTGTGGTGGTGTCTCTACAGAAGAAACCATCGGGAATAAGCTATATTCCCCAGGTCATACAACAATTCCCTGGCAAGGTAGGTACAAGGAGGCCAAGAGGCATTCAGGAATGTTCCTGTGTCTCTGTGTACATTTATTTCCTGTCCTCTTGGTTTTTGTTATCTCAGCCAGTTTTTACCAATACTTGTGGTAGGATCTGGTGGCTCTGAAAACATCTTATGTTAGGCATGAGCTGCAACCCAGCGAAACAAAGCAAAACAAAATAGCTCATTTTCCTAGTTGTTTAAATTTTTGGCTCTGCCATTTAATAATCTTTAACAAGTTACAAAACCTTAGTTTTCTCATCCTTAAGGAGGGGAATAATAAATGTGACAGAATAGGGTAGTGGTTTAGAGCATGTACTCTGTGCAAAAGCTCTGCGTTTCCCACTTATTAGTTCTGTGACTTTAAGAAGTTACTTTTCTTTCTCTCTCTTTTTTTTTTTGAGACAGAGTCTCGCTTTGTTGCCCAGGCTGGAGTGCAGTGGTGCAGTTTCGGCTCACTGCAACCCTGCGACCTCCACCTCCCAGGTTCAAGCCTCCTGAGTAGCTGGGACTACAAGCATGTGCCACCACGCCCAGCTAATTTTTATATTTTTAGGAGAGACAGGATTTCAGCATGTTGGCCAGAGTGATCTCGAACTCCTGACCTCAAGTGATCTGCCTGCATCGGCCTCCCAGAGTGCTGGGATTACAGGCGTGAGCCACCATATTGTGTCTTAGTTGTTTAATTTGTAGAATGGGGGTAATCACAATAGTATCTACCCCTCTGAATCATAGTGAGGATTAAATAAGCTAATTTATATAAGGCACTTAGAACAGTGTCTGGCATATAGTAAGCTCAATATGATGTTATCCATTACTAGTAAGGATTTAGTGAGATAATGTATATAAAGTGCTTAATGCCATCCCTGGCACATAGTATGTACTCGATAAATGGTAGGTATTAATTTTTGGTAACCATTATTATTAACAATAATATTTGATTTCTCTACCTTTTTTAAAATAAAATCATTCATTCATTCCAATATTTTTAAAATACCTAATATTTGCCAGGATTAGATGATGGGAGTACTACTGAAAAAGATCTTAGTCTCTGGTTCACAGAGCTTATTGAGCCTGTGAACCAGTTAAGCCCACAGACATGGTTGGGTTTCTTTTGCTTTGCATAGTGTTTGTGTAAAAGTAACAACAATAATTTTTGTTGCCAACATTTAACAATCAAATTTCACATACAAATCGGTATTTCTGCCTTTTCCTGAGAAACTGGAAAGAATGCCAACACAGCCTGCATTCCTAAGTGTCAGGAATGGGTTGAAGCTTAATAAGGAGCAGGACTTCAGAGCAGGTGACCAGTGTAGTTACATAAGGCCCTCACTCAGAAGGGCCCTGCATGTAGGGTCTAACGATCTGCAGTCACCATCTTGAAATGCTAAATAATTTTAGCTTTGAATTTGTGTTTGTAAATGAAGTCTGATAGGAAAATTGGGCATGTGCCAAGGTCTTAAAGCCTGAGTTCATGCATGTTGTTACCTTCTGCTGCTTCCCTAGGATGAGTTCTCTTGTCCTGTTCTCCACTGCCTGATTCCCTGGGTCCTACGTAGCATGTGCCCTTTCCACTTCTACTCAGTGACTACTGCCACCTTCTCCCCCCTGCTGGGCACAGGCATTGGGAGGGTTAGGATCAGGCCAGCATTGCTCTGCAGCATCTCCAGGCAAGGCATGGGAAGCTTTCCCTGGCCTGGGCTGGTGGTGCCACTCATGGGTGACTTTTTGGGGGTTGCTCAACTGCTGTGGGTTGGAATGTTGGCCCCCATGGGAAGGGGAGATGCCTGGCTTAACTTCCCAACCCCCAGTCGAAACACAGAGTCTGAATTCTGCAGCTACCCGGAGAGGAAACCCAGTACCTCGTGGGCCCCTTGTGTACCAGATTGCAGACTGCAGCACCTGGGTGTCTGTGAGAGTCTACACTCATCCCCCAGGATCCTCTTGCCTAAGGGAGTGTGATGTTAAATAGCAAATAAAAACTCCATTACAGAGGCCACAGAAGAAAAGATGTTTTATGTTTAATTTTTTCTGCTTTTTGGACAAGAAGCTCCACATTTTCATTTTGCATTATGCTGTCTGAATTATGTAGTTTTCCTTAGTAAGGAGTGATCCCTTTAATAGGGACATTTACTCACTCTCCTGCTCATTACTTGGACCACTTCTCTCATTTCAGTTACCTGCTTGGCCACTTTAGGACTTTTGGGTTTATAACCCTGAGTTACATGTTTCACTAAAAAAGCTGGTGAAGTACAACTGTACTGGAATCTAAGAGACATTTCCTGCATGGATTCTCATTTTCAAAAGGTCCTCAAAAATATCCCTACAGTAAATAATCAGTAAGTTTAATTTCTCATAAACTTTCTCAATGTAGCCTGAAAGTACAATGTCACAGCACTGTTAAGTGATCCAGAATGGCTACATAGTTTGGTTTTTTTAAGAAATTAAAGGGGCCGTGCACAGTGGCACATGCTTATAATCCCAGCTAGTTGACCAGCTGAAACGGGAGGATCACTGGAGCACAGGAGTTTGAGACCAGCCTGGGCAACATAGCAAGACCTCCTTCTCAACAACAACAAAAAAGAAATTAAAGGGGAGGTGATTTTTACTAGTTATCTGAAGGCAATATGGTAATTAGACTTAAGGGCTTGTTTTTATAGAGGACAGGTCATACTAATTTCTAAATGTCTGGTTTACTGAAATTTAGACTGTCACATAGGTACAGTACCAGATGTATGCAAAAGGGTCTTCTATGCTAAAATTTTACAAGAAGTTGCAAACCAGCAATTAGGTAGCAAAGATTCTATGCTAAAGGAAATGATTATATATGGGGTGGATTCTCAAAATAGTATCTCTTATTTTTTCTTTATTTTTTTTTTTTGAGACGGGGTCTCTCTCTGTCGCCCAGGCTAGAGTGCAGTGGCCAGATCTCAGCTCACTGCAAGCTCTGCCTCCCGGGTTTATGCCATTCTCCTGCCTCAGCCTCCCGAGTAGCTGGGACTACAGGCGCCCACCACCACGCCCGGCTAGTTTTTTGTATTTTTTTAGTAGAGACAGGGTTTCACTGTGTTAGCCAGGATGGTCTCGATCTCCTGACTCGTGATCCGCCTGTCTCAGTCTCCCAAAGTGCTGGGATTACAGGCTTGAGCCACCGCACCCGGCCTATTTTTTCTTTTTTTCGAGGAAGGTTTCTCTCTGTCACTCAGGCTGGAGTGCAATGACGCAATCACTGCTCACTGCAGCCTCATCCTCCTAGGCTCAAGAGATCCTCCCACTTCTCAGCCTGCTGAGTAGCTGGGACTACAGGCATGTGCCACTACACCCAGCTAACTTTTGTATTTTTTGTAGAGATGGGGTTTCACCATGTTGCCCAGGCTGGTCTCCAACTCCTGGGCTCAAGTGATATGTCCACCTTGGGCTCCCAAGGTGCTGAAATTACAGGCATGAGCCAGTGCATCTGGCCGTATCTTTTCTAAATAATATTCATCTACCATTTCAAAGCTTCTTTGATTGTTGATTGGACAGTGTCTTGAGGTGACTAGGTTTTTGTTCTCAGTATATTGAAGAATGAATTTTTATCTTATGTTCCTCGGTTCATAAAGATGCTGGGTTCCCATTAGTTTGTCAATCCTGAATTAAGATATTTTCTCTTGATAGGAAACTTTTCACTAATCTCTCTTACAGTAAATGCTGAGATATCCACAGGTACCATTTCTCCGTAAAAATAGGATTCTTTGTTCTCAGTAACGCTGTTCTCAGTTCATCTCCAGTGATTTCCAGAATTGACTTTTTAATTTTGTTAAGCAGTACAAAACCATGCTGAGGCTTATCAGTAACTGCCCAGGCTTATCAGAGACCTTTTTTCCTGAGATGAGACTGGGTTTTTTATTTCTATTCCCCACTTACATAGTATAATTTAAGTCACCTATTTTGAGGGTGTTTGAGGGTGTGATCTTTTTCAGGACGATCATGGCTATAAGCAGTCCAAAGACACGGAAGAGAGGCTTAAAGTTATCCCAAAATTTTGTTTTCCTGATTCAAAGGACTGGATGCCAACCTCAGAACTCAAGAGGTAAATGGGCTAATTTATCTAATTTATATTCATTAGAACTGAAAAAATAAATCAGAGTATTTGAGAAATGAGTAGAGCCATTAGTGAAGCTATGTGAATACTGTGGCAAGTCAAGGATGTGGTGGGAGGAAAGGAAGAAGCAGAATTAGAACATTTCCTATGTGGGGCTTAAAAAAAGAAAAACATGGAATAATTTCAGTGTCAAAAGGAAAACAAATTTGAGAGTCACTTCAAGCTTGCCAGTTCAACAACAACAACAACAAAAGTTCTATTTTACGTGCAATCAAAAATGCTCCCAAGTGTACAGAAAGGAAAAAAGACTTGGATTTTGAGACTCAACCTAGAAACAGAGATAAAACAGAGCAATGTCTTCATCTTCATTTTCTTTCTCCTTCAAATTAACAGAAGAATCCACAGCCCAGCTTTTATGTTCCCCTGTGGAACCTGTACAAAGGGAGGCTCCAGTTTGGGAAGTGTAGTATATTAAGAAAGGAAGTGTTAAAGAATTTCTTCCAGGTATCTAGAGGAAATTACTATTTTTAATGAACTATCATAATCTCTGAATTCTGCTTGTAAATATTAATAGATGCCTGCTTTGTTCAAAACTGTAATTATTGCTGATGCCATTTAGTTTGAAAAGCTTGATTTGTTGAACCATATCACATGGTAATGACCTTCTGGATAACAGCCTCAGCCGTTGCTTAAATAGCTCTGCACTTCAACTTCGCATTGCCTCCGGACTAAGCCACTGTCTCTCATAAGCAGTTTAGCCTGATTGACACTCTCATCTCTCAGCCATCACTGTTGATGCTCTTGTGTTGTCAGTTGCACTGCTACCTTTATAAACTGCGCCTTTCATGTTGACCTGGCTGCTCTGTGGCTGGCTTTCCCCCACAACGAGTTATATATGTTTATTCTAGAGTATTTGGGAAATACAGAAGAGTAAGTAAAAAGCAGAAATTACAGATCACTGGCAGTCTGGTTACTCAAAGGTAATCACTGTAAATATTTTGTCATATTCCCTTCCAATCTTTATTTTTAGCCAAATACAGATATGTATATATTGTTCAAGTTTGGATTTAGGCCAGGTGCAGTGGTTCACACCTGTAATCCTAGCACTTTGGGAGGCTAAGGTGAGAGGGTCACTTGAGGCCAGGTTTGAGACCATCCTGGGCAGCATAGCAAGTCCTTGTCTCTACAGAAAATACCAAAAAGCTAGACAGACATGGTGGTGTGCAGTTGTTACTCAGGAGACTGAGGCAGGAGGACCACTTGAGCCCAGGAGTTCAAGGTTGCAGTGAGTTATGATTATGCCATAGTACTCCAGCCTGGGCAACAGAGCAAGACTCTGTCCAAAAAAAAAGGAATGGAGGGAGGGAGGGAGGGAGGAAGGAAGGAAGGAAGGAAGGAAGGAAGATAATAAATATGTCTTCAGAAAATTAAGTTGTGTTCGGTGAGACCCAGTCTCTTAAAAAAAAAATTGGACTTTGCCGGGTGCTGTGGCTTACGCCTGTAATCCTAGCACTTTGGGAGGCCAAGGCGGGAGGATCACTTGAGGTCAGGAGTTCAAGACCAGCCTGGCCAACATGGTGAAATCCTGTCTCTACTAAAAATAAAAAATTAGCTGGGTGTGGTGGCACGTGCCTGTAGTCCCAGCTACTCGGGAGGCTGAAGCGGGAGAATTGCTTGAACCCGGGAGGTGGAGGTTCTAGTGAGCTGAGATGGCGCCACTGTACTTCAGCCTGGGTGACAGAGTGATACTCTGTCTCAGAAAAAAAAAAGTGGGGGGGGACTTATTTGATTATTGAGTCTGAGTTTCTTTCTTCGGCATATTTAGGTTTTCATTTTGTAAATTATTAACGCATTTCTTTTGCCCATGTTTCTAATGAGGAGTTGATATTTTCCTAATAATTTTTGTATATTAAGGATATAATCCTTTGCCTATCACTGCTCTATACAGCCTCTCAGAACTAAAGAGAAGAATTTGGAACTGAGAAATGACATAGCAAAAGTCTTTGTAGCTTACCTGTTTGACTAAATTGAGGATTCAACAAAAGGAAAATAAGGCCAGTCGCAGTGGCTCATGTCTATAATCCTAGCACTTTGGGAGGCCGAGGCAGAAGGATTATTTGAACCCAGGTGTTTGAGACCAGCCCTGGCAAGATCGTGAGACCTTATCGCTATACAAAATTAAAAGATTAGCAGGGCATGGTGGCACACATATGTAGTTCCAGCTACTTGGAAGGCTGAGGTGGGAGGATCACTTGAGCCTCAGGTGGTCAAGGCTACAGTGAGCTCTGTTTGCACCACTGCACTCCAGCCTGGGCAACAGAGTGAGACTGTCTTAAAAAATAAAAATAAAATTTAAATGAAAATAAGCCTGATTAATACCTAGAGTGGATGAATAAGAAAACAAAAGGAACCAACATCAACAGCTTATCCCATACCTATTCTCTCACTCCAGTACAAGGCAAGATATTCTTAAGGCCTGGGCATTCATTCCTTAGGAGGAATGTGACTTGCAATGAATGTAATATTATGCCTTCTTTTAGATCACAAAATGACTACTGTTGGACTCTAGTTTTCAATTGTTTGTTCCATGGAGAATGCCATAAGCGGTTGTTTGGATCCTAAACTAACTATTGGCTCTTTTTTCAGTGAAACATTCTCCTTTGTCTTGACTGGTGAAGATGGAAGCCGGTGGTTTGGTTACTGTAAGAAGCTCTTGGTAAGTATCAGATTTGTGTTACTTACCAAGACAGGGTTGGTCAAGGAACAATTGAGTCAGAGTAGGAATTTCAGAAGCACTATCTCTAGATGAGTTTGAGGGATGCTCAATGACCTGTGTATTAAGGAAGCTGTATTAGCGTTAAACAGCAAGAGCAAGGTGGGGGTTAACCACGGAGTGTTTTAGAAGAGAAGGGGTATGGATTTATTTTATTTGTTTATAATAGAGAAAGTAACTGATGACATAGTGGCTGAATCTCATCTGGATATATTTGGAATAGAGTACAATGAGCTACTCGAAGGAGCTCTGAGTTACTCATCAACCATATTAGGACTTTTTTCTTGCTTAGATGGCTTCACTAAACCTAGAATAAATCATGCTATCATTTTTAGCACTTTTCACATCTTTTAGTGTTCACTGAAGATGTGAGCCTTGGTTACTGCTCTGTACTAAAGAGTAGTAAAAGATAATTAGTAGTCCAAATCAATATTAATAAAAACTTACACTGCTTGATTTTTTGTTGTTGTTGTTTTTATCTTTTAGCCAGAAGGCAAAGGAAAGCGACTCCCTGAGGTATACTGCATGGTTAGTCGCCTAGGCTGCTTCAATCTTTTTTCAAAGGTGAGTGGAGAATGAGCTGTATGAAAAATGGTGTCCTTTTTGAGCTCGCAATGTTAAGTGGCATAGACTTTAACATACTACTTCAGAAAGGTTCCCTATTAGTAAACTAGGAACCACATGCCTGAAGGCTTAAACTCACATCTCTAATCCATTTGCTGTTGCTGTATCATCTTCATTTTGGTTTGCTAGAACTTTCAGCTTAAGGGAGAACATAGTCCAAAGCTTATCTTGTCTTGCGTCTTTCTTAGACCAAATTGCAAGATATTGTTGTTACTGTCACCTTCCTTGTCCCTCCCTTAGTGAGCCAAAAAGGGGCTTCTCCTTTAAAAATATGTTGATTTATGTTAGTAACTTTTCTTCAGGGTATAATGATACCTCCCAAGAGATATGATGCTTATTTAACTTTTATTGATTGCAGAAGCTTATCTGTCTTAAATTATATTTAGGTTATTTTAAAGTTTGTACACCAGGTTGGGCAGTTCCTGTAATAGCATTCTTTTATGTTTTTTAACTTAGTCCATAACAAAGTAACGCTTTGCATGTATAGATTCTGGATGAAGTAGAGAAGAGAAGAGAAATGTCTCCAGCCCTTGTTTACCCATTCATGCGAAGTGTCATAGAAGCTCCTTTCCCAGCTCCTGGACGCACCATCACAGTTAAGAGTTACCTCCCTGGGGCTGGAGATGAGGTAAGTTAGCTCATTTTGAAAAGATTTGATAGCCATTAAAAAGCAGGACTTATACTAGTAGGCAGTTTCCAGAGCCCAAGGGGATAGATTTCCCTTTTCCATAAACTGTAAAAGCAATGGAGAAATATCCAGCTGATCTGTAACAGTTCTTCCTAGACCCAGGACCCAGAGATTTTCTACCATACATAGACTGAGTCCCTTTGTAATGACAATTTCAATGTGATAAATGAAGACTGTATGTACTGTTGTCAGAAGGAATAAAGGATCTTGATTTACAGAACAAAAAGAAGCTGTTGGGTCCTGGCATTAGTATAGGAAGCTTCACAGATCCTGTGTAGCAGACCCTTCTTGAATTTAACTTACGTAAGAATAACAGGATCCATAGCGTTGGCACTAGGGGTTGTTTTCCAGTATTAGCTCACCTGATTCAACTTCTTGCATTTCAGTGCATTGAACTCTGCCGCCCACTAGATTCCCGACTGGAACATGTTGATTTTGAATGTCTCTTTAAGTGCCTGAGTGTATGTCATCTCATCCGCGTCTGTGCCTCGCTCCTTTTGGAGCGTAGGGTAATCTTTGTTGCTGACAGCCTAAGGTAAGAAATAAGTGAAATATGTTACTTCACACTGCTGTTTTATTTGTTCCAAATTTTAAAATTGGAGTTTTTTTTATTATTATAGTTTAAGTTCTAGGGTACATGTGCACAACAGGCAGGTTTGTTACCTATGTATGCATGTTGGTAACAAACATTATTCGTCATTTACATTAGGTATTTCTCCTGATGCGATCCCTCCCTCCCTCTCCCCACCCCACAACAGGCCCCGGTGTGTGATGTTCCCCACCCTGTGCCCAAGTATTCTCATTGTTCAATTCCCACTTATGAGTGAGAACAAAAATTTGGGCATATTTTTAAAATGTAGGATCAGTCTTTCAATTATCTAGTAGTATATAGTGGCATGGATAATGTCAAATGGTAAATCAACAAAAAGCCACTTGCATTAGGCTATACAAATGACTTTTTTGGGTTATAATAAATTTCCCTTTTAAATGCATTTTGCTTACCCTGTTGTCAAAAGTTGGTAATACTTTTCTAAGTACACTAATTTTTTGCATGAGAAATTGTGGAGATGAGCTGGATTGAGATTGAACATTTTCAGTAAATTAAGTTTAAATTTTAACTAAAATGTTAAAAAATTAATGACTGTTCACATAGTTTTTAATCTATGATCACTAACCAGCATCAATTTTTAATTCTTTAACATAATAACTGAAATGTCCTCCTTATGTTGCTCTATATATGACACCATTTGTTTTCTCCTCTGGCTAGCACCCTGTCAAAATGTGGCCATGCTGTGGTAGCTACACTGTATCCGTTCACCTGGCAGCATACCTACATCCCAGTCCTGCCAGCATCTATGATTGACATTGTCTGCTCACCTACTCCATTCCTTATTGGAATCCTGTCTTGCTGCTTACCACAGCTCCAGGACCTACCCATTGAAGAGGTGAGATGGAAGAATGGAACCTAATATTGGAGCATTGAGAAGTAAAAATAAGTGATCTTAAGAGTGGTGGAATTGTTATTAATTAATATAGTTATTATTACTACTTTATGCTATTTATAATATTTCTATTATATTATAATATTGCTGTTTATAATATTTCTAGTATTAAGATGGGAAAATTTGATAGTACACATAAATTCAAACCTGTATCTTATTTACAGTAGTAACCTTGGGCTCATTCTTGTGTTATTCTGAAGGGTACAGTACTCTGGATTAACTTTAAAAATTATTTCACGGCCTGGCATGGTGGCTCATGCCTGTAATCCCAGCACTTTGGGAGGCTGAGGCAGGTGGATCACTTGAAGTCAGGGAGTTTGAAACCAGCCTGGCCAACATGGTAAAACCCCATCCCCACTAAAAAGACAAAGATTAGCCAGGTGTGGTGGCACATGCCTGTAATCCCAGCAACTTGAGAGGCTGAGGCAGAATTGCCTGAACCCAGGAGGCGGAGGTTCCACTGTGCTCCAGCCTGGGCAACAGAGGGAGACGCTGTCTTAAAACAAAAACCCAAAAAACTTTATTTCAAATAAAACACAATATAGATACGTGGTTAAAGCAAAATGTACAGATACATAACCAGCATTAGAATGGAATGGAAATATTACCACAATGGAATCAGCGCCAACCCCCTAGAAGTGCCCCTCATGCCTCTTTCTAATCTCTGTTTCCATCCCCATCCCCATCCCCCACCAAAGGTAATCATTATCTTGACTTTTATGGTATTCATTGACTTGTTTTTCTTTATAGTTTTACCCCTAGGCATTCTCCCTAAGCAATGTAATTCAGTTTTGTCTGGTTTTAAACTTGATATAAATAGATTCATATGGTATATATATTTTTGCCTGGCTTCCTCTGCTCAATATTATATCTGTAAGATTGATCTATGTTGATGAGGTCAACAATAGTTTGATCATTCTAATTGTATATAGGATTCCATTGTGTGAATGTACCACAATTTTCTTATCCATTCTACAGTTGAACATTTGAGTTGTTTCCAGTTTGAGGTTGTTATGAATAATGTTGCTATAAATATACATGACTCCCAGTGCATACACACGTAGTTCAATGGGTATATACTTGGAAATTGAATTGCTGAGTCATAGGGTAAACGTATCTCCAACTTTAATAAATAAAGTTAAATTGTTTTCCAAAGTAGTTGTGCCAATTTAAATTCCCTTCAACAGCGTATGAGAATTCCTGTTCCTCCACGTCTTCACCATCACTGTCATCAGTTGTATAATTTAGCCTATCTGGTGGGTGCGTAGTGTTATTCACATTGTGGTTTAATTTGCACAAATTTAATTTAATTTGATTCCTGTTGAGGTTGAGCATCCTTCTATTTATTGGTCTCTTGAATATCATCTTTTTTTTTTTTTTTTTTTTTTTGAGACGGAGTCTCACTCTGTTGCCCAGGCTGGAGTGCAGTGGCCGGATCTCAGCTCACTGCAAGCTCTGCCTCCCAGGTTTATGCCATTCTCTCGCCTCAGCCTCCCGAGTAGCTGGGACTACAGGCGCCCGCCACCTCGCCCGGCTAATTTTTTGTATTTTTTTAGTAGAGACGGGGTTTCACCATGTTAGCCAGGATGGTCTCGATCTCCTGACCTCGTGATCCGCCCGTCTCGGCCTCCCAAAGTGCTGGGATTACAGGCTTGAGCCGAATATCATCTTTTATAAAAATCTTTGTCTCTTTCCACTACATTGTTTACTCTCTTGTTTTGTTTTTGGTTTTGTTTTTGTTTTGTTTTGTTTTTGAGATGGAGTCTCACTCTGTTGCCCAGGCTGGAGTGCAGTGGCGTGATCTCAGCTTGCTGCAACTTCTGCCTCCCAGGTTCAAGCAATTATCGTGTCTCAGCCTCCCAAGTAGCTGGGACTATAGGTGCATGCCACTATGCCCAACTAATTTTTTGTATTTTTAGTAGAAACGGGGTTTCACCGTGTTGGCCAGGCTGGTCTCAAACTCCAGTCCTCAAGTGATCTGCCCTCTTCGGCCTCCCAAAGTGCTGGGATTACAGGTGTGAGCCACCACACCCAGCCCCTACTCTCTTATTGTTTAAGATGTTTTCTTTTTCTTTACTTTTCTTTTCTTTTTGAAATGAAGTCTCGCTCTTGTCTCCCAGGCTGGAGTGCAATGGCGCGATCTCAGCTCACTGCAACCTCTGCCTCCTGGATTCAAGCGATTCTCCTGCCTCAGCCTCCTGAGTAGCCACCACGCCTGGCTAATTTTTGTATTTTTAGTAGAGACAGGGTTTCAGCATGTTGGCCAGGCTGCTCTTGAACTCCTGACCTCAGGTGATCCGCCCACCTCAGCCTCCCAAAGTGCTGGGATGACAGGCGTGAGCCACTGCGCCTGGCGTTAAGATGTCTTTTTATATTCTGGATACTGGCCCCTTTGTCTGTGGCTTGCCTTTTCATTTTCAAAAATGATGTTTTTTAATGCACAGAAATTCTTAATTTTAATGTGAATTTAAATAATTCACATTATTTTAAAATGAATTTTAAAATAATTTAAAATGATCAGTCTTTTTCTTTATACATGGGGTTTTTAGTGAGCTGCTTCAGTTACTTTATATTAACCTCATGAAAATATCCTTCTATATTATCTCTTGGGCCTTTCTTCATGTTGCCTGTAACTGTGGATTATGAATCCTCCTGGAGCTTGATTGTGTGTGTGTAATGTGAAGTAGGGGTTGTTTCCTTTGTTTTTATATGGTACCATCTGTGCCGGTACCACTTACTGAAAAGACTGCTCCCTGTTACTCCGCTGCCTTGTCCTTCTTAAAAAAAAAAAAAAAAAAAAAAATTTATTTTGGAAACTTTAAACATATGTAAAAGTAAACAGAAGAGTGAAACGAATCCTTGTGTACCAGTCACCCCACTTCAGTACTTATCAAGTAATGGCCAGTCTTTACCCTTACCCATTCCTCTTTCCCATAATATTTTGAAGGACATCCTGACACAATTTCATCTCTAAATATTACAGTGTGAACCTCTATAACATAAGGGCATATTTAAACATAACCTCAATACCATTATCACACCTAAAATATCCAACAATTCCTTGATATCAGCAAAATCCAGTGTTTAAATCTCCAGTTGTCCCATAAACTTTTAATAATTTGTTTAAATCAGGTTCAAAATGAAGTCCACACATTGTACTTATTTATTCATTTATTTATTTAGAGACAGGGTCTCACTCTGTCACCCAGGCTGGAATGCATTGGCGCAATCACAATCAATGCAGCCTTGACCTCCCAGACTCAAGTGATCCTCTCAGATCAGCCTCCCGAGTAGCTGGGACTACAGGTGTGTACCACACGCCCAGCTAATTTTTAAATTTTGTGTATAGACAGGGTCTCACTGTGTTGCCAGGGCTGGTCTCCGACTCCTGGGCTGAAGAGATCCTCCTGCCTCGACTTTCCAAAGTTCTGGGATTACAGGTGTGAGCCATCGTGCCTGGCCCCACACATCGTATTTAGTTGATATGTTTTTAGTCTCTTTTAATCTATAGGTATGCACGTCATCATTCTTTCATTTGCAATTTATTTCTTGTTGTGTCGATTGGCTAACTTTTAAATGGGCTAAAACTTTGAGTAAATTTTGTTTAAAACTATTCTCATTGTCTATATTTGTCTGTGAATGTCTCTGGTTGAACTTGCCTGGCTCCTTTATTTCACAGGTGCTGATAGTTGATCTCTGTGCAGACAAGTTCTTACAGGAGGTGAGTGCCAAAGGAGGTAATTACTAATGTTTTAGGATAAATGTCTACTGTAGATAATTGGACAGACAATATGTGAAAGTACTTAGAGAATATGACTCAGGCAAAACTTTTAGTTCCTATACATACTTGAGTTGACACCATGGCCAGTCAAGCAAGATCGACTTGAAAAATTTGGCTTCAGTTTATAGCTGTCTATCCCAAAGGAAGGAGGAAACATAAATGTGTCATTCTCAAAAGAGGTAAAACCACCCTTCAACTCCAGGTGGGTCGACACATAAGCCTCTAATTTAATTATATTTTAAAGGCATTTATTAAGCACTGATTGTTTCTAGATACTCTGTTAGAATGTAAAAATGAGTAAGACACAGTTTGAACCCTCAGGTCTTACAGTCTAATGCGGAGAAACAGACATACATAAAGTTTTAGAAATTGTATAATAGAAATTTGTACAAGGTACAGTAGGAGCAAAAATGAAGTGACCATTTATTCTTAATATTGAAGTAGAAAGGAAGAGTTCATAAAGCCTTCTTAGATCAGCCCTCCGGATATAACCTGTAGTCAGAGTGTGAGCTCTGAAACACAGGGTGAAAAGAAGAGTGTTTCCTAGGACATTTTCAGAATCGATTAGCTCATCACGTTTGAAATACAATTTATTTGTGCATGATCTTCATAATATAATAGAAGACTTGTAGATGAGAGAGATCTGGTGGAAAAGTGCCAGAAAATTTTATAAAGTATATTATTTATTTTTTTAATATAGTTAAAATATATACACCATAAACATGAAAGATTCTTCATGTAGGGAAGGAGACTTCAGACTGACTCTTTAGCCAAGACATATAAAGTCATTTGTGGAATTTTGGAGAAATAACTAGGGCATATTTGAGACTTAATCCCTCAAATCTCATACAAAGAAAAATCTCCATTTTTTTTTTCTTAAGGTATCTGATGAGGATGAAATTCTACCACCAAAACTTCAAGCTGCCCTGATGCAGATTTTGAAAGAAAGAAATGAAATCTTGACTCAGGAGCAGAATTTTTCACAAGGTATCAAGTGAGCCAAGGACTTAAGGGTTAAGGTAGTAAATATTTACCGAATGCCCAGCACTATGTTAAAGGATATACCAAAGTAGCATTAGATTGCCTGCGCCTTGAAAATCTTATAATCAGCTTCCTTGCTTATCCTCAATATGCCAAGTCCTCTTCTATTTCAGGACCTTTGCACTTGCTCAGTTACATTTATAGAATGCTATTCCCGCAGATATCCACATGACTCCTGCCCTTTCTTCCTGTAGGTCTATGCTCACGTCACCTTCTCCCTGAGGCCTTTCCTGACTGTCCTATTTTAAATTGTACCCATTCCCCTAGTGCTCCTTATCCTCTTCCCCTTGCTTTAATTTTCTTCAAGGCTCTTAGCACTATTTCATATGCTACAGCATAAGTTCTGTGAGAACAGCGGCTTTATTTTGTTCTCTATCTCCAGTACTTTAAACAGTATTCAGTAAGTAGGTACTCAATAAATACTTGTTAAATAAATGGGCAAATAATATTTATTGGGTGCTTACACTATATCAGGCATTATGCTAAGCACTTAATATACATTTTGTTTTATCTTTATGAAGCAGGTATCATTATTTAATCCTCATTTTACAGATGAGAAAACTAAGGCTATGTACTGACAGGGAATATTAGGGAAGGAACAGGGCTTTTTTGTTTGTTTTGGGTTTTTTCTCTTTTTGTTTTTTGTTTCTTGCTGTGTCACCCAGGCTGGAGTGCAGTGATGCAATTATAGCTCACCACAGCCTCAACCTCCTGGCCTCAAGCAATTCTCCTGCCTCAACTGGGACTACAGGCATGCACCACCACACCTAGCTAATCTTTTTATTTTTTGTAGAGACAGGGTCTCACTATGTTGCCTAGGTTGATTTTAAACTCCTGGTCTCAAGCAATCCTCCGGCCTTAGCCTCACAAAGCACTGGGATTACAGTTGTGAGCCACCACACCTGACCTAGAAGGAGCAGATTTAGAGGAGTAATAAAAAGTTTAGTTTTGGATGTTACAGTTTGAGATACCTATTAGATGTTTAATACTTAAGCAGACATCCAACTGGAAATGTTTTAGAAGAAAGATTTGGGCTAAAAGCAAACATTTAGAAATTGCTGTTTTAAAGCTGTGGGACCAGATGAGATGATCCTATAGAGTGAGTATTGTTAGAAAATAACAAAGGTTTAAGGATTGAGCCCTCTGTTGCTTTAAATGGCGTGGTTAGATTTCCAACACTTGGAGGTTGGAAGGAGAACTATCCAGCAAGGGAGACTAAGAGGAGCAGCCAGTAAAGGAGAAAAACCAGGAAAGTAAGTGTGTAAACTGCCAGGAGTGTGGGCAGGTACAGTGGCTCACACCTGTAATCCCAGCACTTTGGGAGGCCAAGGCAGGAGGATTGCTTCAACCTAGGAATTCCAAACTAGCCTAGGCAACATAATGAAACCTCATCTCTACAAAAAGTGAAAAGAAAAATAAAAAACAAACAGGAGTGTGACATTGCAGAAGTTGAGCAAATAGAATACTTCATGAAAAGAAGAGTAATCAGTTATGCCTACAGCTACAAAGAGACCAAGTATGGCAAGGACTTAAGATTTGACCAGTGGATTTGACAATATGAAGACTTTGATAACAGCAGATTCAGTGGAATGAGGGGAAGAAAGTGAGATGGGAGAGGGTTCAAGAGAGAATCAGAATTCCATTCAGCCGATTGATTGTAAAATTTATTATTTATTATTTTTATATTTATTTTTGAGACAGGGTCTCGCTTTGTCACCCAGGTTGGAGTACAATGGTGCAATCTTGGTTCACTGCAGCTTTGACTTCCTGAGCACAAGCAATCCTCCCACCTCAGCCCACCATGTAGCTGGGCCAACAGGCGTGCACCATCACACCTGGCTAGTTTTTTGTATTTTTTGTAGAGACAGGGTTTCACGATGTTGCCCAGGCTGATCTTGAACTCCTGAGCTCAAGCAATTCCCCCACCTCGGCCTCCCAAAGCCGTGGGATTACATGGGTGAGCCATTGCGCCCACCATAAAATTTAATTGGATGTACAAAGGGCCAGGAATAGCCAAGGCACTCAAAAAAGAACAAGATTGGAAGGCTTGCACTACTAGACATCAAAATTTATTATAGGCCGGGCGCGGTGGCTCAAGCCTGTAATCCCAGCACTTTGGGAGGCCGAGATGGGTGGATCACGAGGTCAGGAGATCGAGACCATCCTGGCTAACACGGTGAAACCCCGTCTCTACTAAAAATACAAAAAACTAGCCGGGCGAGGTGGCAGGCGCCTGTAGTCCCAGCTACTCCGGAGGCTGAGGCAGGAGAATGGCGTGAACCCAGGAGGCGGAGCTTGCAGTGAGCTGAGATCCGGCCACTGCACTCCAGCCTGGGCGACAGAGCAAGACTCCGTCTCAAAAAAAAAAAAAAAAATTTATTATAAAGATAGTAATTAAGATAGTTTGGCTTTGGTGCAGAAATAGAGCAACAGAAAGAATACAGAGTGTGTATGCATAAGGAAACTTGATTTGTGTCAGTGCCAGCGTTGTGTATCAGTGGAAAAAGGATGGATCATTTAATGATCCTTGGGCTGGGCGTGGTGGCTCGCACCTGTAATCCCAGCACTTTGGGAGGCCGAGGTGGGCAGATCACTTGAGGTCAGGAGTTTGAGACCAGCCTGGCCAACATGGTGAAACCCCGTCTCTACTAAAAATACAAAAAACTAGCCGGGCGAGGTGGCAGGCGCCTGTAGTCCCAGCTACTCCGGAGGCTGAGGCAGGAGAATGGCGTGAACCCGGGAGGCGGAGCTTGCAGTGAGCTGAGATCCGGCCACTGCACTCCAGCCTGGGCGACAGAGCAAGACTCCGTCTCAAAAAAAAAAAAAAAATTTATTATAAAGATAGTAATTAAGATAGTTTGGCTTTGGTGCAGAAATAGAGCAACAGAAAGAATACAGAGTGTGTATGCATAAGGAAACTTGATTTGTGTCAGTGCCAGCGTTGTGTATCAGTGGAAAAAGGATGGATCATTTAATGATCCTTGGGCTGGGCGTGGTGGCTCGCACCTGTAATCCCAGCACTTTGGGAGGCGGAGGTGGGCAGATCACTTGAGGTCAGCAGTTTGAGACCAGCCTGGCCAACATGGTGAAACCCCGTCTCTACTAAAAATACAAAAATTAGCCAGGTGTGGTGGTGCACACCTTTAATCTCAGCTACTCAGTATGCTGAGGCAGGAGAATCACTTGAACCCGGGAGGTGGAGGTTGCAGTGAGCCAAGATTGTGCCACTGCACTCCTGCCTGGGTGAGAGAGTAAGACCCTGTCTAAAATAATAATAATAAAGAAATAATAATAAAAAATAGAACAATTGGTCTTCTATATGAAAAGAAATGAATATGGATGTACATCTCATACTATACAGAAAATTAATTCCAGTGAATTTAAAGACTTAAAAGCAAAGCTTTTGAAAATATTTTTGAAAGCATAGAAGAAAATATTTTATGTCAATAACAGAGTGGTGGGGTTCTTAAAAACATGGCACAAAGAGCAGAGGCCATAAAGGAAAAGATAGGTTAATTTGACTGTGTTAAATCTTTAAATTTTCTTTTTTTTTTTTTTTTTTTTTGAGACGGAGTCTCGCTCTGTCTCCCGGGCTGGAGTGCAGTGGCCGGATCTCAGCTCACTGCAAGCTCCGCCTCCCAGGTTCACGCCATTCTCCTGCCTCAGCCTCCCGAGTAGCTGGGACTACAGGCGCCCGCCACTTCGCCCGGCTAGATTTTTGTATTTTTTAGTAGAGACGGGGTTTCACCGTGTTAGCCAGGATGGTCTCGATCTCCTGACCTCGTGATCCACCCGTCTCGGCCTCCCAAAGTGCTGGGATTACAGGCTTGAGCCACCGCGCCCGGCCTAAATCTTTAAATTTTCTTTTCATCAAGGGACACCATGGAAAAGAGATTTTAAAAACTAGTTACAGACTAGGTGAAGACATCTTCAACATATGTAGCTACCAAATGAATAGTGTCTAGAATTTATTTTTTTAAAAAACACCTGCAAATCAGTAAGAAAAAGATAAACAATCCAATAGAAAAATGAGGAAAAGATAGGAACAAACATTCAAAGAAGAAGAAACATGATAAGCACATAAGTAATTGAAGAGACATGCAGCCTCACTACATCATTTACATTCAGGGAAGTGTAAATGTAAGCTACAGTGCAATACCATTTTTTATACCCACCATATTCACAAAAACTAAAAAATCTGTCCAGGCACTGTGGTTCATACCTGTAATCCTAACACTTTGGGAGGTCAAGGTGGAAGGATCACTTGAGCCCGGGAATTTGAGGCTGCAGTGAGCTGTAATGGTGCCACTGCACTCTAGCCTGGGCAATAGAGCAAGACCCTGTCTCAAAAAAAAAAAAATTTAAGTCTAACAATATCAAGTATTGGTAAGAGTGTGTCAAGTAGTTCAACCACTTTGAAGTTGGTATTATCTAGTAAAATTAAAGGTGTACATATCCTACAACCCAACAATGTAGTTTGTAGATACATACCCTAGTGAATCTCTCGTACATGACCACTGGGAAACAAGTTCAGTAATTTTCATAGTGCTAGTATATGTGATAGCAAAAACTAAAAACAATGTGAATATCCATTTTCAGGAGAATAAAGCTTTAAGAATGAATTTTTTTTGAGATAAGGTTTTATTTTGTCGACTAGGCTGGAGTGCAAGTGGTGTGATCATGGCCCACTGCAGCCTTGACCCCCTATGCTCAAGCAATCCTCTGTCCTCAGCCTCCTGAGTAGCTGGGACCACAGGCCTGTGCCACCACGCTCAGCTAATTCTTAAATTTTTTGTAGAGATGGAGTCTATGTTGCCCAACCTGGTCCTAAGCTCCTGGGCTCAGGTGAGCTGCCTGCCTCAGTCTCCTAAGTGTTGGGATTACAGGCATGAGCCATTGTAGCTGCACCCAGTTAAGAATGAATCTTAAAAACATATGTTGAATAAAACAGTAAGTTGAAGAAGACTACAACATTTTGTATACCGTTCAAAGACATACAAAACCTAATAATATGCTATTGGGGTTTTATATGGGTATAGTGAAACTATAATGCAGAGCAAGGGAATAATAAATACAAAATTCCATGGTCACTCTATTGGAAAGTAGGAGAAGAATGCCATTAGAGAGAGTCACACAGGAAACTTCAAAGATATTAGTGATGTTCTGTTTGTAAGCTTTGTTTGTGGTAGAGAATTTATTCATTTCATTGTTGATCTTATAAAATACTCATACATATCAAAGAATATGTAAAGTATATACATTAAAAGGGAAAGAATAAAGAAATTATAGAAAAACATAATTTTTAAAAGGAAGAAAATAAGACATAACAGTGAGGCAAAAGTGTTGAAGATAAATGCAGTGTTGGGGCTGGGTGTGGTGGCTCATACCTGTGATCTCAAGCACTTTGGGAGGTCAAGGCAGGATAAGTTCAATACCAGCCTGAGCAACATAGCAAGACCCCATCTCTACAAAAAAAAAAGTAATTAAAAAAAGAGAAAAAGATAAATGCAGTGATGGACACGGATTCTCAGCTGCAGAAGGAAAGAGATGAGAAGGAAGGGAGTTGGACAAAATATAGCGAAACCCTAGATTAGAGTCAAAGTGTAATTCAGAAAGAGACCTTGGAAATCACCTGGTCAGCCCTGCTAGCTGCCCAGATGTGGACAGGCCAACTGAAAAAAGTGAGCCACCCACTATTAAACAACTGCTTTATGGTAGAACTCTGACTAAACTTAGGTCCCTGATTCCCATCCTGAGTGCATCCCTGGGAAAAGAGCAATGACAGTGTGAAGGGTTGGGGGGGAAAGACTATTTGGATATGGAAGAAAAAGAGGGAGTGTAAGCTGAATCTGAAGTTTGAGCCTGGAACCTGGAAGGCAATATAAGGTAGTATATTATAGAGATTAAAAATCACCTGACTTGTGAGTCCAGCATCTTCACTTACTAGATGGGATGACCCTGGAGAATTTATTTAATCATTTGGCACCTCAGTTTCCTCTGTAAAAGAAAAAAAAAAAAAAGATTATTATGTTTGTAAAAGCACTTAATACAGTGCAACTTCAGCACTCAAATCACTATTTTTATGGGATAATTATAGTGTAGTATGAAATGGCAGTGTCACCGAGGCATGGTGGCTCACATCTGTAATCCCAGCATTTTGGAATGCTGAGGTGGGAGAATTGCTTGAGCCCAGGAGTTTGAGACCAGCGCCTGGGCAACATAGCAAGACCCTGTCTGTATTTTAGGGAAAAAAAAAATCTTTATTTAAAAAAATGGGACTATTGAGAGGGAAACTGATTTGGTGGGGAAATATAATGTATTTGGCTTTAGATATGTATTGTTTGTTTAATTGATTCATAGTCCAAGTTCCAAAAAGAACCTGACATAGTGACCTTTAGACAGATGGAACTTATGTGCTAATGGGACAGCCAAATGATAACCACCCATAGGTAGCCTGAAAATGTAGAAGGTGAGATAACAGGGCTGGAAAACTAAGGTTTGGAATTACAGTATTATCATAGCCAGCTCTATCTCTGTGCCAATTAGCCCTTTAAGGAAGGGGGTGTTGAAGAAGAGTGTCTGAGCACTATGCTCAGGAAGAGAAAGGACAAGAGAAAAAGAACTGCTTTGTCATCAAGTCAGGAAGGGAACCAGGAAATCAGAAGAGCATAGAGTTGTGGGGACAAAAGAAATGAGGAGGTAGTCAGCACAAATGCAACATGGAGCTTAAAGGAGATAAAAATAGAAGAGCAGATTAAATTTGGCTGGCTCTCACCAGTGGCCTTTGAAAGAGCAGTTACAATGAAATCAACAGATGTGCAAGCCAGTTTGCAAGATGTAGAAGGAGTATGTATGGAAAGAAAATGAAGGTAAGGGTAGAATCAATTAGCCTTTTCTAGGTCATGGAGAAAGAAAGTGAAGAATGAACACTCCTAGATTTATTCTCAGTCCTTTGATCTATAACTTCTTAGGCATGACTTCCATAACCAGAACCAGTGTTTACAGATACAGATAACTGAGGAGATTTTTTTCTTTTTTCTTTTTTCATGTTGCAGCAGATGTGACACTCAACTCTCTGGTGTCCGAAGCATTTGTCAGGTTTTTTGTGGAGTTAGTAGGACATTATTCTTTGAACATGACTGTCACGGAGCGTGGGGAGCGTGTTTTCCAAAGGGAACCATTCCGTAAGTCCCACACCTCCCGAAGTGTACGCCACTTCCTGGATCTCTTCATGGAGACTCAGATGTTCGCAGGATTCATCCAGGACCGAGAGCTCCGGAAAAGTGGAGTTAAAGGTCGGTTTCATTATTAAGTTCTCCCTCTCTATTTAGTGAATACCTTGAAAGATTTTACTATATTATGAATAAAAGGTATTGTAAAGCAACAAGGACTCAAAATTCGAGTTGTTTATTATGAGAATTGTTTATTTTGTAATATTGTTATAGCCCTGGGAATAATACACTGGTAATGAGCACAGAGTTTTATGTAATTCCCAGTCTGGAGTGTTAGACAGTTTCACCAACATGAGTTTTTCCTTGTAGGTTTGTTTGAGGTCCGGGCCATCCAGTATTTGGAAACAATTCCTGAGTCAGAGCCCAGTGGGATGAATAGAATTTTGCGGAGTCTTGGTAAGTTGCTGTGTTTTCTTGTTAGATAAATGTTGCTGAAGACCAGGCGCAGTGGCTCATGCCTGTAATTCCAGCACTTTGCGAGGTCAAGTAAGGAGGTTTGCTTGAGGCCAGGAGTTTGAGACCAGCATGGGCAACATAGTGAGACCCCATCTCTACACAAAATTTTAAAATTAGCTGGACATGGCTTGGCATGGTGGCTCATGCCTATAATCCCAGCACTTTGGGAGGCTGAGGCAGGTTGATCACCTGAGGTTAGGAGTTCGAGACTAGCTAGCCTGTCCAACATGGTGAAACCCTGTCTCTACTAAAAATACAAAAATTAGCCTGGCTTAGTGGCAGGCACCTGTAATGCCAGCTACTTGGGAGGCTGAGGCAGAAGAATTGCTTGAACCCAGGAGACAGAGGTTATAGTGAGCAGAGATCACACCATTGCACTCCAGCCTGGGCGACAAGAGCAAAACTCTCTCTTAAAAAAAAAAAAAAAAAAAAATGAGGCATGCTGGCACATGCCTGTAGTTCTAGCTATGTAGGAGGTTGAGGCCTGAGGGGAATTGCTGGAGCCTGGGAGTTTGAAGCCTCAGTAAGATGATCTTGCCACAGACGACAGAGTGAGATTCTTGTCTCTGAAAAAAATAAATAAAAATTTAAAAAATAATAAATAAAAATAAAAAATAAATGTGGCTGAAAAAGCTTTGCGGTAAGTGGGCCTCATCACAAAAGCTTTATAATCAGATCAGTAATATAGCCTTAAATACACTGACCATAAACCATGATGCTAGTTTCTAAGTGTTTTGGAGAAAAAGAAGCATTTTTCTCAAAATTTGGGATCCCTCATCAGAGTGGTCTGTGGGGCCATTTCCCAGAGATGAACCTCTCTGATAGAAGTTTATTTATTTCATGATATGTTTGTATATCATGATTATTAATCTTTTCTAGGACACATTCCTTGGAGAATCTTATAAAAACTGTGGTCCTTTTTCCCAGAAAAATGTATTTACAGCATATAAATAAATTTTGCGTATAATTTTAGGCTGCCCATGTACCCCATGAAGTCTATCCTTGGTACTCCAGATTAAAAACACCTGGTTTAGAGGGACTTCTGAGGTAAAAGAGGATTTCTTACAAGTCTTTAATTTTCTAGTTCATAAACACATTTATGATTTTTCAATAATAGTTAATTATCTAGTATGATATAAGAGAACAGGGGTGTGGCTAGCCTAAAATAATGAATAACCTATATTCTATGATATTTATATTTTGTCTTTGAAATATATGCCCCCTAATTAGGCCCTGTCCTTCACTAGTTGACAGACCACGGACATATTAGGCCTTAGGCTGTTATTTCATCTTTATACTATGGAGTTAGATTAGATCAGTGGTTCCCAGCTCTGACTACATTTTATAATCTCCAGAGAACTTTAAAAGATTTTCCCCTGGGCTCCAGGAGATCTCTGGGGAGAAGCCAGGTGATTTTAACCTATAGTCAAGGTTGAAAACCACCGGATTACATGATGTCTGAGTTCTTTTTGACCTCTGCAATTAATTAGACACATGGGGTTTGGGGTTCGTTTTTGATTTTGTTTTGGTGGTTAAACACATCAACTGAGTTTGAGATGTCAGCTTAACTCTTGGGCTGTTCTGAATGACTGACCCGTTAACCCCTTGCCTCAAATAATGTACAATAAATAAAAATGAACTGAGAGTTCACTGTCCTTTTCTTTCCCTTTAGGAAGTAAAATGAAATTTCTGCAGAAGAAATGAAACCTCTGATTGTCTCCATCCTGAATATACAACAGAAAGTGCCAAAGAAAATATTTTTCCAAGGGTCAGGATCCCATGAAGTATTCTACAAAATTCTTGAAATTTTAAAAGGTTAAAGAGTGAGTCAGGCTGTCGGAGGAGGATTCTCCTGTTGCTGCTGTAGTAATCACTGGAGAATTGTTGGGAATGGTCTGGAACCAATGCCATCTTTACTCTGTCTCCATTTTTTTTTTTTTAATAGCAGCCTTTTCTATGTAATTCTTGGGCTCATTCTCTGTTTTGTGCTTCATCTATGAAAGTAGTTGTCTTTCACAAGGAAAAGCCTTGTTGTTACATTTTAAAAAATAGCCCAAAGATGAGAATAATGAGAGAAATGCTGAGTTTAACATAGAAGAGAGACACGATGGAAATGGAGAACACTGGCCTTATACGCATAATTCTCATTACTGAACTATCATGGCAGCTTTAAATCCATGGGCTGTTTGACCTGGGCAAAGGAATAGACTCATCACATATCTCCATTATTTTGTCTTATATTGTATCTAGGGGAATCTCAGGAGGAAGCCCTACTTGTAATATTATAAAGTACTGTTATTAAGTACCTTATAAAATTAGACATCTTGCAACTCCTCCTCCAAAATGTGTAGCATTTGAGTAGCTTGCTTGTCCCTCACATGTCAACATTAAACTTTGTGAAGTCTGGATCCAGTGGCTCACGCCTGTAATCTCCACCACTTTGGGAGGCTAAGGCAGGAGTTTGAGGGTAGGAGTTTGAGACCAGCCTGGGCAACATAGCAAGATCCTATCTCTACAAAAACATTTTAAAAATAAGTAAATAAATTTAAACTTTGTGGAATTATAACTATTATGAAAATGTCCTCTCAAGGGCATGGGAGCCACCTTTATTTTTTAGTGTCCACCATGTGCCATGCACTGTGGTATATGTATGCATATCATCTCAACCAATCCTTAAATCAACCTTATGAGATAGATATTTATATCTCCATTTTACTAATAAAGAAACTAAGGCTGGGTGCTGTTACTCACGTCTGTAATCCCAGCACTATGGGAGGCCAAGGCAGGTGGATCATTTGAGGTCAGGGGTTCGAGACCAGCCTGGCCAATATGGTGAAACCCTCTCTCTACTAAAAATAAAATTAAAAAAAAAAGTAGCTGGGCATGGTGGCAGGTGCCTGTAATCCCGGCTACTCGGGAGGCTGAGTCACGAGAATTGCTTGAGCCCAGGAGGTGGAGGTTGTAGTGAGCGGAGATCGCACCACTACACTCCAGTCAGGGTGACAGAGTAAGACTCCATTTCAAAAAAAAAAAGAAAAAAACACAAATTCAAAGAAGTTAAATAAGTTGCCCAAAGTTATACAACACAGAACTGAAGCCAGGACTTTTATGGACACAGAGAAATTTGGTTAGTCCTCCAGATGGAAATTTCATCTCAGTAGGATTATATAGCTATTTATTTTATTAATAAAAATTTTGTATTAAGTGTACCAGAGCCACTTTTCAGCTCTGAGGATAAGGGACTTTATATATAGATGCCTAGATGAGACTCTTTTTATTCCCCTAGAAATGCTGAAATTTTTGCTCTAATTAAATTAGACTCAAAATATGAACATTCCTTGAACATATACCACTTAGTCATCCAGACCTTTAATATCTAAAGTAGTAGTAGTAGTGATTAGAAAGAGAAATTTTTCAGTGATGGTGCAATGTTTTGTGTGTGTGTGTGTATGTGTGTGTGTGTGTGTGTTTTGAGACGGAGTTTCGCTCTTTTTGCCCAGGCTGGAGCACAATAGCACAATCTCGGCTCACTGAAACCTCCGCCTCCTGGGTTCAAGCAGTTCTCCTGCCTCAGCCTCTCATGTAGCTGGAATTATAGGTGCCCACCACCACACCTGGCTAATTTTGTATTTTTTGTAGAGATGGGTTTCACCATGTTGGCCAGGCTAGTCTTGAACTCCTGACCTCAGGTGATCCACCCACCTTGGCCTCCCAAAGTGCTGGGATTACAGGCATGAGTCACTGCACTGGGCCTGTTTGGTTTTTTCTTTTCAAACTCATGGGCAAATTCAAGTTCAGATGGTGCACTTTTCATTTATTAATGTTATAGCAAATATCAGTTTGTTTTCTTCAGTTTCTGCTGATGGTTTCAACTGGCACAAACAGTATTTATTCAACCTTACAAAACTGTTAAGTTGTATTGTGATACAGTTTATTGACTTGTACAGTATTTCATTACAACCCATTCAGGTATGCATGAATCTGAAGCAGAACACCATTTAAGACTGGTGCTGTATAATATAATTCCTACAGATGTGGGTCCAGGGAATAGAACTGAGCCTTTTTTTTTTAATGTTAAGTAGGTTACCCTAATGGGGCTTCTACTAGACATCTCTCCATTTGGTCTCTTCTTACACTTCAGCCTAGCGGGAACAGTTAATAATTGGATGTTTATAAAATGGGGGTAAAAGGGTTTACTGTGATGGATCCTGGCTATCCCTTTAGGAGGATACCTTTGCTTCAGGAATGCTGTCTTCATCTTTGCAGCCTGAAGCTGCTTCATTTCCTTAGGTCTGTTGCGTTTTGTTTCTGTAAAGTGTTATGAATTCTGGATATTTTTGTAAAAGAATCAAGATTTGTATAAAATGTTGTTTACAGATCTTTTAATGAATAAATACATAAAAAAACCCACAGATCCCTTGGAGAATTCTTAAGATGTAAAGATCTTTTATGTCACTTAAATCTACAGCTAGCACATTTACCTCATGGTACTTATGTAATAAGAATTAGTCTTAGACTGATCAGGCTTAATAATGGAGGTCAACATTTCCAGGCTCTTGGCAGACAAAGCCTGGGTCTAGACTGCACACTGGGCAGGGTATATAGTCTGACAACTTTGTTTGGTCTTCACCTGCTTAATCAAAGGGAGGCTGCTTAGTCCAGGAGCCATGCAGAAGACAAAGTGCATGGGCAGCAGCTTGAATAGTTCGGAGACAGTGAGGAGTGCCATTCTATTACCGTTAAGTCCTAAAGGCAAAATGACAGGATTTCTAAGGAACTGAGGTTCCTTTTGATACTCAGACCATAAAGCTTCACAATTTTAATTGGAGACTGGCGCCTAATTCTAGAGCCTCTTTAAGAATTGTACTTATCCAATGCAAAGGTTTCCAGGGTGCCGAGGGGGAAGGATAGTCGGGGTACAGCAAGGAAGTAAAAGAGGAACGACCCGGGGTGCAGTGGCTCACGCCTGTATTCCCCACATTTTGGGAGGCCTAGGCGAGAGGACAGCTTGAGGCCAGCCTTGGCAACATAGGAAGGCTCCAACTCTACAAAAAAAATTTAAAATGGCCGGGCGCTGTGGCTTACGCCTGTAATCCCAGCACTTTGGGAGGCCAAGGCGGGCGGATCACGAGGTCAGGAGATCGAGATCATCCTGGCTAACACGGTGAAAATGCAAAAAATACAAAAAATTAGCCGGGCATGGTGGCGGACGCCTTGTAGTCCCAGCTACTAGGAGGCTGAGGCAGGAGAATGGCGTGAACGCAGGAGGCGGAGCTTGCAGTGAGCCGAGATCGCGCCACTGCACTCCAGCGTGGGCGACAGAGTGAGACTCCGTCTCGGGAAAAAAAAAAAAAAAAAAAATTAAAAATTAGCCAGGCGTCGTAGTGTGCACCTCTAGGCCCAGCGGCTCAGGAGCTGAGGTGGAAGGATCGCTTGGGCCCGGAGGAGTTGAGGCTGCAGTGAACTATGATCGCGCCACTGCACTCCAACCTGGGCAGCAGAACAAGACCGTGTGTCCATAACAAAAAAGGAAAGAAGTCCGGCACAGAGGAAGAGAAGATTAAGGGGAGAATGTGGGAGTAAGCAGAGGTGGGAAACCAGTTCTCTCTCCCCCTCAAATCCTGCAGCCAGTTCCCTCCAAAAGTGTTAAGGGGCTCCTGTTTCAGATATCATTGTTTTGGAGGAAATGAAAAGCCCCAACTTCAAATCGCCACCATTCGCTGGCCAAAAAAAATACAGTAAGCAGAAGACAGGAAATTGAGGCCTTCCGCTGACGCAGTGAAGCCAAGACGTGACGTCTCGTCCGCCCAAAACAAACCAGCCCGGCAATTTCTAGATACCGGGCGGACCCGCCTTCAAAATTAGCAACTGAGCATGCGCTAACGTCAATATGCAGGGAACGCGATTACGTCAGTGTCAGGCGCCTGCGTATCTAACTAGAACTCAGTTTACGCAGACGCAGAAAACGCAGGGAAACCTGAGGTCCTCAGAATGGCGGGCACGGGTTTGGTGGCTGGTGAGGTTGTGGTGGATGCGCTGCCGTATTTTGATCAAGGTTATGAAGCCCCTGGTGTGCGGGAAGCGGTGAGTGCGGGGTGTCTTTGTAGCTGACTTACTGTTCGCTGGCTCGGTACCGAAAGAAACATGTTACAATTTGCCGCTTCTACCCTGGCCCCAATTCTCTTTCTAAGGCTGCAGCGCTGGTGGAGGAGGAAACTCGCAGATACCGACCTACTAAGAACTACCTGAGCTACCTAACAGCCCCGGATTATTCTGCCTTTGAAGTAAGTATGTCTTGAGCTCAGGTGTGAACGAGGATTCCTGAGAACCTTTATTTTGGATTGAGAGCTTCAGCTACGTTAAAGTGATTTTTAAATTCTAGTTTTAACCATTGCCTGCATAGGTATCAGTCTGTTGAAAACAGCTAGATAAGTCTTCTCCGAGGTTCTTATTCTAAGATCCATAGGAAGACTTTCTGGGACTCCACGACTCACTTAATGCAAACATTTGTGGCTACAATTCTTTGAGATAGGATCCACGCGTAAATTCTCAAAGGGACCCTCTTCTGCCAAGAGTCACTCTACAGCAAGTGATCTAGAGTTTTTTAATATGTGTAAGCCTAATTACCTAAGCTGTTTAGAACCACTGGAGAGTGGGATGTTGAAGTCTAGTTATTTACCAAACGTTTGTGGTATGACTAAAGGACAAACCATATCCAAGCGTGTACTACTCTTTTCTCAGCCTTCTCCTTTTTTCTAAAATCTGTCCGATGTTTTTATTAACACATTTCTGATTAATGTAGGCAAGAACTTTCACTGATAACGAATATTTTCCACGTGCTAGGTGCCATTCTAGATTCTGAAATCATAGAGATAAAAATATGTGGGTTTTTAAAAAATATGTATTTTGTTTTCTTTTAATTTTTCTTTTCTTTAAGACAAGCATCCTCTCCAAAAAAAGATAGGGTTTCTGAATACAGAAAAATACAATACAATGAGGAGCTAGATATATAAAACAAAGTTTACAATAGTATGTATAAATGTGTAATAATATGTAAAGGACCTATAGTGGAGGTATATATAAGGACAAGAGAATTAGAGAAAGGAGTGCCCATGCTTGCCTAGGGAGTCAGATGCTGTTCTACTCCACACAGTGAGTATGATACTATTTTAAATGTATAACCTTGAAGTACAGCCAAGATTCTAGTTAGGGTCTAATTAGCTAAGTGAAATGTAAGATATTTCTAGATTATTGGATTCAAATATTTCAATATGTACAGCTTGGAAGTTTTTTTCCCATTATACCTAATCGTTTATTTATGAAAGGATTGTATTATTAAAAGGCAGTATTTAGCTGGGTGTGGTGGCTCACACCTGTAATCCCAGCACTTTAGGAGGCTGAGGTGTGAGGATCACTTGAGACCAGCCTGTGGAACATAGTGAGACCCTTTCTCTACAAAAGAAAAATTAAAAAATTAGCCAAGCACAATGGCATGCACCTGTAGTCCCAGCCACTCAGGAGGCTGAGGTGGAAGGATCACTTGAGCCTGGGAGTTCAAGGCTGCTACAGTGAGCCATGATAATGCCATTGCGCTCCAGCCTGGCGACAGACTGAGATCCTGTCTCAGAGGAAAAAAAAAAAAGATATTATTTGCATTAAAGTAACATGAAAAAATTGTTAGTTAAGTTTATTGTTTTTGTTTGAGACAGAGTCTTACTGTGTCACCCAGGCTGGAGTGCAGTGGTGCCATTTCTGCTGACTGCAACCTCCACCTTCCGGGCTCAAGTGATTCTCCTGCCTCAGCCTCCTGAGCAGCTAGGATTACAGGTGCCTGCCACCATGCCTGGCTAATTTTTGTATTTTCAGTAGAGACGGGGTTTCACCACGTTGGCCAGGCTGGTCTTGAACTCCTGGCCTCAAGTGATCCGCCTACCTCATCCTCCCAAAGTATTGGGATACAGGGTGAGCCACCACGCCCAGCCTTGGCTAAGTTATAAGTAGAACACATATGTTCCTATGAACGTGTTTTCCTATGCTTTTTCTAAATATTGTTACCTAGGTGTAGATGTTAACCACATTAAGAACTAAGTACAGTGGCTCACACCTGTAATCCCAGCACTTTGGGAGGCTGAGGTGGGTGGATCACGAGGTCAGGAGATCGAGACCATCCTGGCTGACAGGGTGAAACCCTGTCTCTACTAAAAATACAAAAAATTAACTGGGCATGGTGGCGGGTGCCTGTAATCCCAGCTACTCAGGAGGCTGAGACAGAAGAATGGCCTGAACCCGGGAGACAGCTTGCAGTGAGCCGAGATGGCGCCACTGCACTCTAGCCTGGGCGACAGAACGAGACTCCATCTCATTAAAAAAAAAAGAGAGAGAGAACTAAGTATAGTAATGCTTCTTTATTGGACTGATTTCTGACGTTTTCAAATAACTGCATTCAATCACAGACTTTTTATAATACTTTTGCCAGTTATTTTCCTTTTCTCTTAAATACCTTTGTAATTAGTTTACTGATTTTTTTTTTTTTTGAGACTAAGTCTCGCTCTGTCACCCAGGCTGGAGTGCTGTGGCTGGATCTCAGCTCACTGCAAGCTCCGCCTCCTGGGTTCATGCCATTCTCCTGCCTCAGCCTCCCGGGTAGCTGGGACTACAGGTGCCTGCCACCTCACCCGGCTAGTTTTTTGTAGCTTTTAGTAGAGACAGGGTTTCACCGTGTTAGCCAGGATGGTCTCGATCTCCTGACCTCGTGATCCGCCCGTCTCGGCCTCCCAAAGTGCTGGGATTACAGGCTTGAGCCACCGTGCCCGGCCTAGTTTACTGATTATTTAATTAGCAAACTCCTGGGTTCAAATGATTCTCCTGTAATTAGTTTGCAGATTATTTAATCCTTTCTTTTTTTGAGACAGAGTCTTGCTCTGTCGCCCAGGCTGGAGTGCATGCAACTCCTCGGCTTGCTGCAACCTCTGCCTCCTGGGTTCAAGCGATTCTCCTCCCCCAGCCTCCCAATTAGCTGGGATTACAGGCATGCACTACCATGCCCAACTAATTTTTGTATTTTTAGTAGAGACAGGGTTTCACCATTGTGGCCAGGCTGGTCTCAAACTCCTGACCTCAAGTGATTCACCTGCCTCGACCTCCCAAAGTGCTGGGATTACAGGTGTGAGCCACCACACCTGGCATCCTTTCTTAGTAATAGTTGGTAATGTATACTGGGCTCACTGTCTTTCTTGGTGCACAAAACAGCTCTATAAACTATATAACTGTGTTCGCTATCCCCATTTTTCCATTTTTTAGCTGGGAAAACTGCAGCTTAGAAAGGCTCGTTGACTAAGACCTTAACCATTCTTCAAACTGCCTCTGAAATTACTCTTTCATTAATTCACTTAACAACTATTTACGAAGGTCTGTTCTTGCTGGGTATTGGAGAACAGTATCAGCAGGGTCCATACTGATGAACCTTACAATCTAGAGTGTTGAGATGGACAATAAATAGATCAGAAAAATTGTTGATAAATGCTGCACAGAGAATGATAGTGATAAAGTGACTGGGTGACTCTAGGTTGGGTGGTTGAGGAAGGCCTCTGAAAGCTGAGATGAGACTACTCCATGAGCAGGGATTTCCCCCACCGACCCTGCTGCCCATGACTTAGCTCCACGAACACTGGCTTAGTCTTTGGAGAGAGTTGAGCTAAAATTCCAGATCTATCACTTACTGAGCATGTGAGTTAGTTAAGGGTTCCTCCTGTGCTATATGGCTCAAGACTACTTATACCGCATTTTTATACTGCCTCTTGTTTAATTATTAACTGTTACTCCTTGTCTGTCACTGCAGAATTTTCTAGCTAAAATGCCTTGGTTTTTTTGGAGGAAACTAGATAACTACATTTTCTTAAGATTATGTGTAATTTAGCAGTAGCCCCTGCATAATGCTTTCTCCAGAAAGAAATGCTTAATACAAATTTTTTTTTTTTTTTAGATGGAGTCTCACTCTGTTGCCAGGCTGGAGTGCAGTGGCACAATCTTGGATCACTGCAACCTCCGCCTCCCAAGTTCAAGCAATTCTCCTGCCTCAGCCTCCCGAGTAGCTGGGATTACAGGCGCGTGCCATCATGCCCAGCTAATTTTTGTATTTTTGGTAGATACGAGGTTTCACCATCTTGGCCAGGATGGTCTCAATCTCTTGACCTCGTGATCTACCCACCTCGGCCTCCCAAAGTGCTGGGATTACAGGCGTGAGCCACCTCGCCCAGCCTAATAGAAAACTTTTAAACATTAATGCAGGCTTCTGTAAGGCCTTTGATACTTATTCTCTAGTCTAATTGTTAAGATAGTTGAAGCCCTCAGAAAATTAAAATTACATGGAATAACTGAAGTATTACTACAAACGAATATTTTAAGCAGTTCTTTATACTCAGGGTAGGAAATGTGCAGAATGGAAATGGGATAAGATATTGGCCAAAACATCCCTAAAGAGGAATAACCATACTACATTTACTTGCAAACAGTAAAATTGCTAGAGAAGATAGTGAATATAAAGAAAAGACCCTTTGGGAGACTGAGGCGGGCAGATCACCTGAGGTCAGGAGTTCAAGACCAGCCTGGCCAACGTGGTGAAACCCTGTCTCTACTAAAAATACAAAAATTAGCCAGGTGTGGTGGCAGGCGCCTGTAATCCCAGCTACTCGGGAGGTTGAGGCAAGAGAATCACTTGAACCTGGGAGGCAGAGGTTGCAGTGAGCCAAGATCACGCCATTGCTCTCCAGCCTGGGGGATAAGAGTGAGACTTCATCGTGGAAAAAAAAAATTTCTTAGATTTCTGGAGGCTGGAAAGTGTAAGGTTCACAGGCTGCATCTGGTGAGGGCGTTCTTGCTGATGTGTACTTGGTGTACAGTCCTGAAGCAGCACAGAGCATTACGTGGCACATAGGGGCACACAAGAGAAAGACAAACTAGCTTTTATAACGTACCCACTCTGGTGATAACTCATTAATCCATGAATGGATTGAGCCTTCATAACCCGATCACCTCTTAAAGACCCCACCTCTTAATACTATTACATTGGGGATTAAGTTTCCATACGAGTTTCAGAGGGGACAAACATTCAAACCATAGCACTGTCCAACTGATGGTGACATGCTTCTGGAATTGAGAACTGCTAGTTTAGGATTAATCCTTTTCTCTGTGGGCTTCTTAATACATGCCACTTTTCCTGCCTAAGCTGAATGTGAAGTGAGTGTGTGTGTGTGTGATTCTAGAGAGCATTTAACTCAGAGAAGAATTAGGGAAAGGTAAATGATTCATTATAATAGGTAGTGTAGCTTAAATCTACTCTTTGGTGATTGTTAATTTCAATTGTCAACATGATCTTAGAAATCTTTTTCTGATTTACATATCAGACTGACATAATGAGAAATGAATTTGAAAGACTGGCTGCTCGACAACCAATTGAATTGCTCAGTATGAAACGGTAAGAATATTAAAATGGAAATTAAAATTTAGTTTGTAGTAACTCAGTAATGAGCTGAGATTTGTGAAGAATGTATTTGCTGGCTAATATTGGTAGTGTTGGCCGGGCGTGGTGGCTCACACCCGTAATTCCAGCACTTTGGGAGGCTGAGGCTGGCGGATTGCTTGAATCCAGGAGTTCTGAGATCAGCCTGGACAGCGTGGCAAAACCCCATCTCTACCAAAAAAAAAAAATAATAAGAATAAGAATAATAAACAACGTTCCTGGGTGTGGTGGCACGCACCCACAGACCCAGCTACTTGGAAAGCTAAGGTAGGGAGATCACTTGACATCCTCCAGGAGATGGAGGTTGCAGCAAGCGGAGATTGTACCACTGTACTCCATCGTGGGGAACAGAGGGAGACCCAGTCTTGAAAAAAAACTATATAGAGAGAGATATCTGTAGATACAGATATAGATAGATAAAGATATATCTATGGATATAGATACAGATACAGAGATCTATAGATAGATATGGAGATGTAGATATAAATATGTATCTATAGATATCTGTAGATACACATCTATAGATATCTAGAGAGGCAGTGTTGAAGGACTGACTGGGTAGTATGAAGAGGGAATAGAAGGAGTCATATCACTTCTCATTTTTTTCTCTACTGGGGAATGGGTATGTGAGTGGATGGGTGGGTGTGAGTATTTTACAAAAATGGTAGCAAAGGTTTTTGTCTACTACTTTTTCCCTTTAATATATCATTCACATCTTAATATTATTAAATGTTCTTCAGTGACATCATTTAATAGCTAATATAACAATTTTTTATGTGAATGTAATGTTGCTTATTTAACCAGTTCACATTGAAGTGAACATAATAGTGCTAAATCATATTTGTAAATTGATTGTTAGGCTGTATCGGTTTCTTATTACTGCAAAGTTTATATCCTCAGTCTTCTGTAGTTTTTATATTATATGGAGACTCATGGGACATTCTGTTGGGAAGAGATGTAAAGGCTTGACAGTACAGATGGTTTTATTTTATTTTATTGTTTAATTTCAGATATGAGCTTCCCGCCCCTTCCTCTGGTCAAAAAAATGACATTACTGCATGGCAAGAATGTGTAAACAATTCTATGGCCCAGTTAGAGCATCAAGCTGTTAGAATCGAGAATCTGGAACTAATGTCACAGCATGGATGTAATGCCTGGAAAGTATACAATGAGTAAGAACCTTTTTTTTTTCCTTTTCTTTCCATCTCTCCCAAAGTTTTAGTATTTTTTAAAAGTATGGGAGGGGCCGGGCGTGGTGGCTCAAGCCTGTAATCCCAGCACTTTGGGAGGCCGAGACGGGCAGATCACGAGGTCAGGAGATCGAGACCATCCTGGCTAACATGGTGAGACCCCGTCTCTACTAAAAAATACAAAAAACTAGCCGGGCGAGGTGGCGGGCGCCTGTAGTCCCAGCTACCTGGGAAGCTGAGGCAGGAGAATGGCGTGAACCTGGGAGGCGGAGCTTGCAGTGAGCTGAGATCTGGCCACTGCACTCCAGCCTGGGTGACAGAGCGCGACTCCGTCTCAAAAAAAAAGTATGGGAGGTGCTGGGTGCAGTGGCTCACGCCAGTAATCCCAACCCTTTGGGAGGCAGAGGCTGGTGGATTGCTTGAGGTCAGGAGTTCGAGACCAGCCTGGCCAACATGGTGAAACCCCATTTCTAAAACAAAAAAAAACACACACACACACACAAAATTAGCTGGGCATGGTAACGCGTGCCTGTAATCCCAGCTACTCTGGAGGCTGAGGTATGAGAATTGCTTGAGCCTGGGAGGCAGAGGTTGCAGTGAGCCAAGACTGTGCCACTGCACTCCAGCCTAGGTGACAGAGTGAGACTCTGTCTCAAAAAAAAAAAAAAAAAAAAAGACCGGGTGCGGTGGATTATGCTTATAATCCCAGCACTTCAGGAGGCCGAGACGGGTGGATCACCTGAGGTCAGGAGTTTGAGACCAGCCTGGCCAACATGGTAAAACCGCATCTCTACTAAAAAAAAAAAAAGATTAGCCAGCCATGGTGGCGCTTCTGTAGTCACAGCTACTCAGGAGTTTGGGGCAGGAGAATTGCTTGAACCCGGGAGGCAGAGGTTGCAGTGAGCTGAGATTGTGCCAGTGCACTCCAGCCAGGGTGACAGAGCGAGACTCCGTCTCAAAAAACAAAAAACCCCCCACAAAGTATGGATAGGGGAAGTGTGATAAAAATAATATAGCTAGACTTTGTCTTGGGATTATGTTCTAGAACTACGACCCATATGAAAGGCCACTATTTTGAAACCCACCCCAAAGTTCAAGAGTATTAACAGGACCTAAACCAAACTACCACATTTAATGTATAATATTGTAAGAAAACGAGTTCTGAGGTCCCGTTTGCAGAGCACCACTTGATAGAATGTTATCAAGTTTGCTTAAACAGTTGATTCTCATTAGTCATGCATTATGTTCTTTAAGTCCTGTGGACACTGAATTAGCAAATACTGTACCGTTTCTCCTAGGGGAATATATACATATTCATGTGCACACATACATATCTCTCACACAGATAATCTTAAATCCTAGAATAAACATCCTGGTAGACTTCTGTCTTTATTTTATAAAAGAGAAAACAAAGTTGAGAAATGTAAAGTAACTTTCTTGCAACTACCCCACTAACAGATCCCAGACTTAGAACTTGAACTTCATCCTCTGCCTATTACTGTGTAAGAACTGAAACAGGGAGGCAAAGCACCCCCTTGTCCATCCTCAGCTGCGAGTGTGCATGCTCAGCAGCCTGGATTTTTCACTGCTGTGCACGTGTCCGTGAATGACTGCAAAACACTACAAGTACTAATTTTGAGATTACAGATAAACTTGAGCAAGTATTTGTTGTCAAAACAAGCCACTGACCTCCTGTTTCTGTTCCATGTAACTAGCTATAGCTTTAGTATTGATTGTCTATCTAGAATTCAGATTCCTTGCTTGCAAAATTCAGTGGTTAGATTATCTGCATGGCCCCTTTGTGCCCTGAGATTTCCTGATTGTGTATTTACCATTTAAGAGAAAAAGGCCACTGAACTTCATAACAGTGTGTACAACTTTTGTTAGAGTGTGTTTCCTGAAACATAGCTATATAAAATAAAGCAAAACCATGAAATGATAATACTGTTTCTCAAATCTTCAGAATTTTGCATTAAGTATTTGTAGCCACATAATGCCAGTGGACAAAATCCAGAATTTGGGAAACTCTACAAAGCCAACAACTAACTTTCTTTTATATATCTATATATTGCAAGGAGGGGGAAAAAGAAAGAACGGGATCAGGGTGATTAAGAAATTTAAGTGACATCCATAAATCTGTTTCACAAAATGGGAAACTGTGATTCTTCTCAAGAAACTTTATCTAATGGAAGAGACAATAAGTTTTATGCCAAGTAACCAGTAGTCCATTTTTGGCAGTATGGGGGCAAGTGTTACATTGTGTGCTGTGGTCTGTAAGCTAAGCATTAAGAGATAGGGCATTGCCAGGCGTGGTGTTTCACACCTGTAATCCTAATGCTTTGGGAGGCTGAGACAGGAGGATCACTTGAGGCCAAGAGTTTGAGACCAGCCTGGGCAACGTAGTGAAGCCCTGTCTCTACAGAAAACAATAAAAAATAGCCAGGTATGGTGGTACACACCTGTAGTCTGTTTGAAAAAAATGAAAGATGGGGCATTAAGTTGAGGGTTGTTGAAGAAGGGTGAAATTGGGATGTTTAGAAGAAAACAAGGAAAACATTCCAGGAATGGAGTGCATAGATGCAGAGGAAAAAATACGACATTGAAAAGAACACTGCTGTCAACTTACCTGAAAACCTTTAATAATTCCCTATTACCTGCAAGGTAAGGGCCAAGCTTTTTTTCTTTTTCTTTGGAGGTGAAGGCGGGGGTCGGGAGAGAGTCTTGCTCGGTCGCCCAAGCTAGAATGCAGTGCCACAATCTCAGCTCACTGCAGCCCTCCCGGGTTCAAGCAACTCTTCTGCCTCAGCCTCCAGAGTAGGTGGGATTATAGATACACGCCACCACGCCTGGCCGATTTTTGTATTTTTTGTAGACAGGGTTTCACCATGTTGACCAGGCTGGTCTCAAGTTCCTGGCCTCGAGTGATCCTCCAGCATCAGCGTCTCAAAGTGCTGGGATTATAGGTGTGAGTACCCGACTGGGCCAGGCTTTTTAACGTGGTATTCAAGGCCTTTTCCTTACTCCCTCAACTGTAGACTTTTAACTCAACCCAAACTAGTCCTTTCTCTGGTGATTATCATAAATCCTGCCTCTGGGCCTTCACTTGCCCTTGACTTTACCTGTTCTACCCAAATTCAGCTTGTTTAGGGTCCAGCTCTAGTTCGCTTACTTGTCTTCTTCCCTGATTGAAATTCTGCTTCTAGTATTGTCTCCCTCTTCTGAGTAACTCTACACAGAATTATTGTGCACATCACTTGTTTTCCATTTAATCACAAAGTGCTCTATAGTGCTTAACATTCCCCTGAGCATATTTTGTCTCCTCCAAATTCAGTGGACACTTCTCCAGAGAAGGTGTACTATATTTTATCAAAGTATAGTTAAGAGGAAGGGTGGGAGAAGGGATAAGACAAACTAATCTTTCAGGGCGAGCCAATTCAAAGGAAAGCTCCCTTGTTGGTGGGCAGAGTCTGGAATAGAGCACTAAAATCAATAGTCCTCAGCATGGAGTGACCGTCGAAGTCAAGGAAAGAGGGTTGACCTGAGGGAAAGCCTAGAGAGGCACAGCTGTTTAAAGACTGAATCTTGAGAGAATTGCAACTAATGCAGGGAAACCAGTCGGTAGAGATAGGAGAATAACTCAGGTGAGCAGCAGAAAATTTGAGTCACGAAAGCCAGGAAACAATATTAGATTTAGAGCAAGAACACATTAGGGCCAGATGTGGTTAAAATGGACCCTATAGGTGATTGATCCACTGCCTTAAGAGGAAATTGATATGATGTGGAATTATATCTCAATAAAGCTGTTATTTAAACTTAAAAAAGAGATTAAAATCTGTTTTATTACTTCTCTGAAATAATTATATGGTACTCTGTATTCTTGAACTTTTCCCCTGTGCTAGTTACAGCTGACCTGGACTGGTATCTGTTTTTTATTTTGCTGTGCATAGGTTACATGCAAATATGGACTGATACCTCAAATCTACAAGTTTTCTTTTTCTCACCTCTCTCTAGTTAGCAGTGGACAGGAGGAGAGAATGACAGGATAAATGTATATGAAGAAATATAGAGATAAAAGGGGGTTGAGAAATAATAAGTGGATATACTCAGATATATTCCATCTTCTCTGTGACAAGAAGTCGTGACAGTTTAAGAAGTGACAAAAGGCTGTGTGTGATGTCTCACACATGTAATTCCAACACTTTGAAGGCCAAGGTGGGGAGACTGCTTGAGCCCAGGAGTTCAAGACCAGCCTGGACAACATGGTGAAACCCTGTCTCTACAAAAAAAATAACAAAAGTTAGCCGGCCATGGTGGCTTATGCCTGTAATCCAAACTACTTTGAAGGCCTGAAGTGGGAGGATCGATTGAGCCCAGGAGGTTGAGGTTGCCATGATTGTGCAACTACACTCCAGCTTGGGCAACAGTAGAGCAAGACTCTGTCCAAAAAAAAGAAAAAAAAAAAGCCGGGTGCAGTGGCTCACGCCTGTAATCCCAGCACTTTGGGAGACCGAGGTGGATGGATTGCTTGAGGTCAGGAGTTCAAGACCAGCCTGGCCAATGTAGTGAAACCCCATCTCTGCTAAAAAAAAAAAAAAAATACAAAAATTAGCAAGACATGGCAGTGCATGCCTGTAATCCTAGCTACTTGGGACGCTGAGGCAGGAGAATTGCTTGAACCAGGAGGCTCAGAGGCTGCAGTGAGCTGAGATCACACCACTTCACTCCAGCCTGGGCAACAGAATGAGACTGTCTCATAAGAAAAGCAACCTAAGTACTGAAAGTATCAGGCAGGGCATGGTAATCCCAGCAGTTTGGGAGGCCAAGGTGGGAGGATTACAGCTCCTCGGGAGGCTGAGGCAGGAGGATTACTTGATCTTGGGAGGTGAAGGCTGCAGTGAGCCATGATCACACCACTGCATTCCAGCATGGGTGATAGTCCTTGATTATGGAGTGTCCAACATAGTTCTTGGCACAGAGCTCCATAAATACGATTTTTAGCAGAAAAACTTGATTAATTGGTACTATTTTAATGTATTTTAATCTGATTTTCCTCTTTTCCTTCAGAAATCTAGTTCATATGATTGAACACGCACAGAAAGAACTTCAGAAGTTAAGGTAAATTGTTTTTTCCTATTACAGAATGAACTTTAAGTGAACCCTTAATAAATAGAAAATAGGAGGAAAAAGAAAGCAATGAGACTGCAGCCAGGTGAAAGTAAACAATTGATCCACTCTCTTTGTTCAACATCTGGCATTGGGTTTGCCCTACCTAAGTAGACGAGTAATAGGCCTGAGGTCTGAAAACATCTCTGCCGCTTGCAGCTTGCAAGTCTGCAAACATGGAAAGACACTTTTAGAAGGGGGGAAAGTTGGAGAATAACACATATAATCTGATTTTTAAAACCAATTTCTACACACACATATAGGAAAGCCTGGAAGGATACCCAGCAAAAACTCAACAGGAGTTATCAGGAAAAAGGAGACATGCATGGGAAGAGGGACTTGAGACTTGTAATCTGTGTGTGCTCGTGTGTGTGTGTGTGTGTGTGTGTGTGATTTCTCACAATGAGCATGTTTTATGAAACCTATAATCAAAAAATAATTAGAAGAAAGGTAATTTCTACAGTTAGCCTATAACTGTACATAATATTGTTCTCATGGGATTAAGATATTCTCTTGTGTTATAGAGTTTTCTGTTGATTTTTGGTCTTACATTGAAATGTCATTAGATTGTATAATTTTTTACAGAAAACATATTCAAGATTTAAACTGGCAGAGGAAGAACATGCAGCTCACAGCTGGATCTAAATTGAGAGAAATGGAGTCAAAGTGAGTATCTATAATTCCATCATCTTTTAAATTGTTTAGCCCAGTCTAAGGTCGATTCAATAACATGATTCAAAGAGCATTCAAATGGGATGCCATAGGTGTCAAAGAAAATGCTCTTTTCTGAATTCACCCTTCACTGTCTCTGCCTTTCTATAAGGTGTTAAAGAGAACTATAAATGAGAATTGAACTGAACCATTGGTGAAGGATCCTTTGCTAAACTGAACCTTTGCTAAAGGATTCTGATCTTAGAATACCCTGTTTTTAGTTTAGTATTTTTGGCCTTGAATAGAATTCTACCTTTATTCTCCTTTTAAATGGAAAAAAAAAATAGCCAGCTACAGTGGCACATGCCTGTAGTCCCAGCTACTGTGGAGGCTGAGGCAGGAGGATTGCTTAGCCTGGGAGGTTGAAGCTGCAGTGAGCCATAATCTCATCAATGCACTCCAGCCTGGGCAACAGAGTGAGACCTAGTCTTAAAAAAAAAAAAAGGAAAAAAATTAATTTTATAAAATATTGTAGGGAGGGAGATTTCATACTTGATAATTTGTTTGTACCTCAGGTTTGTGCATTTAAAAAAATGTTCTTTTACATACACACATATACCTTTATACAATATAATCTTGAATATTTGTGTCATTTCTCTCTTCTTTTTTGCTTTCCCATTCCCTTTGTCCCTTCATTACTCAAGTTATTCTCCTTGTTCTACCATCTCCATGTATGTGTTATCAGTCTCTTTGGTACCCTTTCATGTTTTTTCCTCAATTTAATAAACGATTGCCTCTTTCCTTTTTGTTGATTAGATACTGTCTTCATCACTCTTTCCTATTTCTTCTGGTTTACAAGTTCTCTCATCTGTTTCTAATTTACTTTTTTATTAATTGAACTTTTAAGATAATTGTAGATTCACATGTGTTTGTAAGAAATAATAAAGAGAGCCAGGTGTGGTGACTCACATTGTAATCCTAGTGCCTTGGTAGGCCAAGGTAGGAGGATTGCTTGAAGCCAGGAGTTCAAGATGAGCCTGGGCAACATAACAAGACCCTGTCTCTACAAAAAAAATGTTTTTAAATGAACCCAGGCATGATGGCATGCACCTGTAGTCTTAGCTCCTTGGGAGGCTAAGGTGGGAGGATTGCTTGAGCTCAGGAGTTCCAGGCTGCAGTGAGCTGTGATCACACCACTGCATTCCAGCCTAGGCAACACAGCAAGACCCTATCTCTGAAAAAAAAAAAAAATACAGATTCCATGTACCCTTTACCTACTTTTCCACAATTGTGCCTTGATTTTTTTTTTTAATGGAAAGTTGAAAGTGAAGTTTAGGCCAGGCGCAGTGGCCCACACCTATAATCCCAGCACATTGGGAGGCCGAGGTGGGTGGATCACCTGAGGTCAGGAGTTTGAGACCAGCCTGGCCAACGTGGTGAAAACCCCATCTCTACTAAAAATACAAAAACATTAGCCAGCCGTGGTAGCATGTGCCTGTAATCCAGCTGCTCGGGAGGCTGAGGCAGGAGAATTGCGTGAACCCGGGAGGCAGAGGTTGCAGTGAGCCAAGGTTGTGCCATTGTACTCCAGTCTGAGCAGCAAGCGCGAGACTCTCTCAAAAAAAAAAAAAAAAAAAATGTGAAGGTGAGTGTTACAGCTCTGGGTGAACATGTGTATACATTTAAAATAAAATCTTCTAAGGGAAATTTTACATTGAGTAATTTTTTTCTTTTTTCCCCCCATTCTAGTTGGGTATCCCTGGTCAGTAAGAATTATGAGATTGAACGGACTATTGTTCAGCTAGAAAATGAAATCTATCAAATTAAGCAACAACATGGAGAGGCAAACAAAGAAAACATCTGGCAAGACTTCTGAAAAGACAGTTTAGCAGGTAGAAGAAAAGGTGGGCTTTCACAAAAGGCATCTGAACTTTTAATGAACTGTGAAGGACAACAGCATCTTCACAAAACCATTGATGTTTAAATGTTTAGAAATCATAGAATGTGTGGCCTGCTGTAGTAATTCTGTTTGTATATCTCAACAGAATTAAAATGTGTAGCTTGGTGGTATTTTTGTAACCATAAAAGAAAATCTTTAGGTTTTCAAAGTAAGTTATGACTTTAGAATAATATTGTGTCATAGAATTAATTTTCAGCCATGAGGACCATATTTTGTATCCAAGGATCCTTATTTAAAGCCTTCAACATGTACAGGAAGTTGGAAATTTTTGGTTTATGACTTTGTCTAATAAAGAGATAGTTCGAAACACATTCTTGATTACCAAACAAGACTCAGAAATACAGTGACTGTACAGAGTCATCATCATCATCATCATAGGTAACAGTTACATGAAGCTTAATATGTGCTGAACACTGTTCTGAACACCTTAGATAGGTGAACTAGATGTATATGAATAAAAATTATTTGGTTCTCACAAAAACCTCAGGAGGCGGTTACTGTTTTTCTCATATGTGGATATGTAACAGACCCCAGTTAAATAACATAACTTGCCAAGGTTTTATAGCTGAAAATGTCAGCTTTTTTATAGAAAATGTCAGTCAGGTTTTGAACCCAATAGTCCAGCTCCAGAGTTAATGTTCTTACTTCTCTACTTGTCAGGAATGAAATTGTATAAAAGATTCCTGCCCAATTCAGAAAAAATATTTGCAACATATCAAAAGGTAGTCTTGCTAGGTGTGGTGGCTCACGTCTGTAATCCCAGTGCTTTGAGAGGCTGAGGCAGGAGGATCACTTGTGTCCAGGAGTTCAAAGCCACCATAAGATATGATTGTGACACTGCACGCCAGCCTGGGTGACAGAGCAAGACCCTGTCTCAAATGAAGCAAGGTAGTCTTAATGTGTAAAGACTGACTTAAAATTATTGAAAGGTCAGTGGCTCACACCTGTAATCCCAGCACTTTGGGAGGCTGAAAGGTGGGCGGATCACAAGGTCAGAAGTTGCAGACCAGCCTGGCCAACATGGTGAAACTTCATCTCTACTAAAAATACAAAAATTACCTGGGCGTGGTGGCATGCGCCTGTAGTCCAAGCTACTCGGGAGGCTGAGGCAGGAGAATCGCTGCACCAGGTGGCAGAGGTTGCAATGAGCCGAGATTGCACCACTGCACTCCAGCTTGGTGACAGAGTGAGACTCCATCTCAAAAAAAAAAAAAAAAAATTATCGAGGTGTTTATTGAGATAACTGATAAATATAAATTGAAAAATCTAAAAATTATTTTTCAATTTTGAAAAATATAAAAGGATGTTCATTATAATACAAAATAAACCTAGAACTTTTTGATCTATGATATTGATAAATGGTCAGTACTTTTGAAGGTACCTTAAGACAATTGAGAGCCACATTTCTTTTTTTTTTTTTTTTTTTTTTTTGAAACGGAGTTTTGCTCTTGTTGCCCAGGCTGGAGTTCAGTGATCCGATCTCGGCTCACCACAACCTCCACCTCCCAGATTCAAGCAATTCTCCTGCCTCAGCCTCCCGAGTAGCTGGGATTACAGGCATGTGCCACTATGCCCGGCTAATTTTGTATTTTTAGTAGAGGTGGGATTGCTCCATGTTGGTCAGGCTGGTCTCAAACTCCCGACCTCAGGTGATCCGCCCACGTCGGCCTCCCAGAGTGCTGGGATTACAGGCGTGAGCCACTGCACCCAGCAAGAGCTACATTTCTGTGTTAAAGATAGGGACTGTGGGACTGTGGGAATGAATGCATATGGAGTGTTGTCATCCATCTCTTCATTCCCCACCCTTGGCCTTCTCTCTGAAGGAAATGGGAAGAGTTGTGGAGTATCTGACCAGCCTAAGAGAAAAGACCTACTACAGTTGTTGAAATTGAGTTTCCCAACAAATGAAATGACCAACCAGGACACAGAGCAGAGAGGCTCAACAAACCACCCCCTAACCAACACAGCTTCTAAACTGTGTTTTAGCTCCCCACTTTTAAACATGAATAGACAGTTGAGGATCACCAGATAAGGCAGTTGTACATTGTGAAAGACAAGGAGTAAAACAAATCTGTGAAAGACTATGGAGAAAACAGATGATGTAAGAAGAAAACTTTTTTTAAGAAATATATGCTCAGGCTGGGTGTGATGGCTCATGTCTGTAAATCCCAGCACTTTGGGAGGCCAAGGTGGGAGGATAACTTGAGCCCAGAAATTTGAGACTAGCCTGGGCAACATAATGAGACCCTAATCTTTACAAAACATACAACAATTAGCCAGACATGGTGGTAAGCGCCTATAGTATCAGCTACTTGGGAGGCTAGGGAGGAGGATTGCTTGAGTCCAGGAATTCAAGCCTCAGGAGGTGGTTACTGTTTTAATGAACTATGTGACACTGCACTCCAGCCTGAATGACAGAACCAGACCCTGTATCAAAAAAGAAAAATATATCCTCAGAAAAGATATTGCAGCCATAAATACAAGATGCAATTTTATTAAGAAAGAATAAAATAGCTCATCGAAATTAAAAATATGGTTACAGGAATTAAAATTAATGGGAAAGTTAGGAATTAAAGTTTACAAACTCAAAGAAAGTGGAGCCAACAAAGACAAACATGGAAAACAGAGAAGAGAAAATAGGAGGACCAGTCTGGAAAGTCAGTAGCTGAATAACCTGAGAGAAAACTGGAGGGAAGAAGTCATCAAAATAATTCAGAATTTTCCAGAACTGATTGATAGATAGAATTTCCAGAGTCAAAAGGTCACTGCACAATGGATGAAAATAGACCAACTCTGGAGCATGTTATTTGTGAGATAGCAGAACACCCAAGCACACGAAGATTCTGCAGGCATGTAGTAGGGGAGGAGGGGTGGATTGTTACATATAAAGGATCAAGAATCAAAATGTCTTCAAGCGTCTCAACATCTTTGGAAGCTACAAAGAAGATAATGGAGAAGTGCCTTTGGAATTCTTACCAAAAAATTATTTCCAACCTAGAACTCTATACATAGCCAAATTTTAAGCCAAGGGTTAGGGTAGAATAAAGACACTTTGAGATATAAGAGATCTCAAAAGCATTTCCTTCCTGAGTATCATTTCTTAAGGGGCTTCTGAAGGATGTGTGCTCTTCCAGCCAAACACAGGGAAGCAGTGACAGGACTCTTCCAAAGAGCTTGGTGAAGGGCTCTCAGGATTATACATGTACACTCTGTAGAAGGCAACTGGTTCAGATTGGAACACTGTGGCTCATGAGGGCTGTCATCACAAAGATGCCTGCTATCATTGTACCATAATTTTACACTGAGAAACAGCCCAGGGGAAAACTAACTGGCCCAAAATCTGACCATGTTCTTCTCCACCACACACAGGTTATTGGGGTGCAAGTGGTGGTTGGTTACATGAGTACGTTCTTCAGTGGTAATTTGTGAGATTTTGGTGCATCTATCACTCAAGCAGTATATGCTGCACCCTATTTGTAGTCTTATCCATTGCCCCACTCCCACCCTTCCTCCGAAGTCCCCAAGACTGTGTTCTGTGTTCTAATGAAGTTCCTGTTGCTTCCTTGACCTGCTGGAAATGTTCTACTATGTACCTACTCTTGGAGAGCTTGCAAGTATAAAATTCATAGGAGTTCATCCCTGAACTTATGCCTGCCAAATGAGCATTCCAGCCTGGCCAGAAACCCCAACAATGTTAAGCCCTTTGTTTCTAAGAAATCACTTAAAGCTTTGTTCCCTCACTTCCCCAGAATAGACTTTGTGACTGTCAGGAAAGCTGAAGCCAGACCAGCTTATTTTTCCCTGGGAGCTTTCATCCAACCATTGAAATTGTGCCTTTTATTTGCAGGGGTAGGCTGTGCTTGCTTCACAGTTTTTATTTTAATTACCTTTCGTATTCATTTACATGTAGATAGTTGTGGAAGGCTGCAAAATGGCCCCTAAAGATGTCCATATCTTAATCCCTGGAACCTGTTAATGTGTTACTTTCCATGGCAAAAGAACTTTGCACGTGTGATTAAGGCTCAAAGTGAGATTATCCTGTATTATTTGGGTAGATCCAATGTAATCCCAGGGGTCTTTTTAAGAGGTAGGTAGAAGGTGGAAGGTTAAAGAGGAGAAAGGATGCTAACCTTCTGGCCTTGAAGATGAAGGAAGGGGGCCATGAGCCGAGGAATGGAGGTGGTGCCTAGAAACTAGAAAAGGCAAGGAAACAAATCTCCCGTCAGAGTGTTGACCAGGATAAACTGCTTTGCAGACCCACTGTATTCTGACTTCCAGAACTGTAAAATGGTAAATACGTTTTGCTTTAAACCACCCACTTTATAGCAATTTGCTACAGCACTGATGGGAAACTAATACAATAGTTGGTAAAGAGTAACGATAAGTGTTTGATTTAAAATGGTGAAAAATCTACATGTTTATTATAGGCAAATCAGAAAATGCAGGTAAAAAGAAAATGAAAATTATTCATGAGACTGCCGCTCAAGGTACTATTTTTATTTAGTGCCAGAAGAACACAGAAACCACATTTCATTTCATTTCAATACAAATGTGTAGGATACCATGGAATCAAAAATAAGATGGACTAATGGGACACTGTAAACCTATTCATGAACAGAAGCTTCTATTTCTGTTTCACTCTACTTTCTACCCTGAGGACTAACGTTTACTACATTAGATCCACTTCGCTTCCTCTATCCTTAGAAGTTTATTTCTGGGTATTAGAAGTCTGTTTGCAAGTGACAAAAAGCTAAGTAAAACTACCTTAAGCAGTAAAGGGGGATTTATTGGCTCATTTAATTTGTAAGCACAGAGGTGGAACTAGCTACATCGTCAGCTAAATCCAAGGATTCCAGTTGGGCATGGTGGCTCATGCCTGTAATCCTAGCACTTTGGGGAGGTTCAGGCAGGAGTTTCAGGCTGCAGTGAGCTATGATCACACAGCCACACTCCAACCTGGGTGACAGAGTGAGACCCTGTCTCAAAAAAATTTTTTTCAACAAATAAAATTTAAAAAATAATTCCAGAGATCCCATGTCATCCTACTTTTCATCTCTCTGTGTATCCTTCTGACCATGTTATCTCTTACAAATAGGCTTCCTCTGTGCAACAGAGGCCAAAGCCACAGGCAGCTCCAGACTTATATCATCTTATATCCAGACTTACAGGCTAAAGCAGCCTTAGAAGAAAGCAAATATATCAGTGTATATTATTTCAGAGGATTTTGATTGATGTGCTCTAAATTTCACGTTCAGTCCTTAGAGTCAGAAGTATAGCTAGGACTTGGGGGCACTGTGTTTGGCCAGATATCGATCATATACCTGTAGAATTGAGGGTAGAGTACTATACTTTGGCAGTTGATTGGATTGGAGTAATATCTCCCCAAAGTAAGATACGATGACACTTCTATCAAGAGAGGAAGTAGTTGGGCAGATAAAGATACCATGTCTATTACACCCTGGGTCTTACCTGGGTTAAGAGGCAACCCTTTGGCCAGGAGCAGTGACTCGTGCCTATAATCCTAGCACTTTGGGAGGTGGAGGGGAAAGGATCACTTGAGGCCAGCAGTTCAAGACCAACTTGGCCAACATAGTGAGACCTCATCTTTATAAAATAGAGAGAGAGAACCCCTTTCACTTAGCTGGCCCAGTATGATAAGCAGTTCACCCAACTACTCCCTAGGATTTTTTTTTTTTTCTTTTTAAAGAAAAACAATAGGTTGTATTTATTATGGCATAATTTTAGTAGTGGAGAAGTGGGATGTTCTGTTTCATAGTTTGTGCTGGGAAATAGCCATAAAAGTCAATAAACTTGCTATTATGGTTTGTTGAGAGATGTGGGCCAAGTAATTTGTTATTCACTGTAACTTAAGATCTGCAGTTTTTCCTGGCTCACACCTGTAATCCCAGCACTTTGCGAGGCTCAGGTGAGAGGATAGCTGAAACCCAGGAGTTTGAGACCAGCTTGTGACCTACATAGTAAGACCCCTGTTTTTAAAAAATAAAATTAAATAAACCTGCAGTTTTGTTTTTGTGTTTTGAGGCAAGGTCTCTCTCTGTCACCCAGACTGGAGTGCATTGGTGCAATCCCAGCTCACTGCAACCTCTGCCTCCTAGATTCAAGCAATTCTCCTGCCTCAGCCTCCCGAGTAGCTGGGATTACAGGCACATGCCACCACACCGGCTAATTTTTGTGTTTTTAGTAGAGATGGGGTTTCGCCATGTTGGCCAGGCTGGTCTCTAAATTCTGTCCTTAGGTAATCCACTCACCTTGGCCTCCCAAAGTGCTGAGATTACGGGCGTGAACCACACCAGCCAAAACCTGCAGTTTTTAGTAACTTTCTTTCTGAATATATCATACAGATTCAAGATGATCCCTATGCATATCTCATTCGGTTGTATTTTTACATGTCTTTCAGAAGGAAAGGGGTAAACTCAGAGCTTGTTGTCTCAGTGACTTACTGTAGCAGGGACTCCTTACTTGTCCTTCTAATATATGCTATCCTCTCCTATAATAACAGAAGTTTTAGCTGGGCATATGGATTCTCAACTAAAAACTAACTGCCCAGCTTCCCATCCAACCATGTACATATGCTGTGTGACGAGGTTGTGTCCAATGAGACAGGTATGAAGTGATGTGTGCAACTTTCAAGTCCTGCTTTTAAGCACCACATTTTACCAACCAGAAATCTTTTTTTTTTCCTGAGACAGAATCTCACTCTGTTGCACAGTCTAGAGTGTGGTGGCTCAATCTCAGCTCACTGCAGCCTCAGTCTCTCCTGGGCTCAAGTGATTCTCCCTCCTCAGCCTCCTAAGTAGCTGGGATTACAAGCAGGCGCCACCATGCCTCGCTAAGATTTCTGTTTTTTGTAGAGATGGGGTTTCGTCATGTTGCCCAGGCCGGTCTCAAACACCTGGGCAGGAGTGATCCACCCACCTCGGTCTCCCAAAGTGCTAGGATTCCAAGTGTGAGCCACCATACTCAGCCAACAGTTTCTCTAACAGGTATTTTTTTTTTTTTCTAGATCTTAAAAAAGTTTGGTCAAGGAATTTGGATATGGGCTTTAAGGGTACATAATTCAGGATAATAAAAAGCTCAGCTTTATCTTAGCTCAGTGTTCCCTTCTTCTTCCACACTGTACAACTAAATGCTTTCAAAAGAAGACGCTGTTCATGTGTGTACAACTTAGTCTTAAATTGAATTCTGTTAATGGCCATATATATTAGACTTTGCTTATAATTACAATTAAATTTTACCACTCACTAAAACTGACCCTAAGAACATCTTCTTAGTCACACTTAAATGTTATTTGGCTTCTTTTCTATTTTGTGCTTTTCACTAAGTTTCAAGATCTTCTTTTCAGTCTGCCATCTGTTATGCTCTCCTACTTTTAAGAGGTCCTGCTTATTTCCTGTAGTATCCTTGTTTGACCATAGAGGGCACAAGGTCATTAAAAAGTAAAGTAAATTACCCATGCAGCAGCAATTTATACCTGCCTGCTCTCCATTACATGACTTGAGAAAATGGAGATAATTAAATTTACTTTGGTCTTTCATATATTGAAGGATCCTTGCATTTTTTTCAGAATTTAAATGTAATCCCACATAGACTTCACTTTTACTGTTAAAATTATGAAGTGCATCCAACTCACCAGAAGTGTAAAATAATTTGTCGTGCTAAATTGTTAAATTCACACTTTGGAGATTTATAAAGAAACAGAGCTCTACTTTATATAGAGTAGCAATTACCTTGCTACCTTGAATCTCAATTTCTAACAAAAAATAAATAATTGTGGATATTTATGAGTTCCAGTTAGTACAGTTCTTTTGGATTACTTTGTTCCATTTTTTAAAATGCAGTGCTAGTATACCAATAACACAGGAAAAACAGATTAGAAAATTAGAAACTACAGTAGCATAAAACAATGAAAATTGTAGCATAATAAATTTTTTATCATGAGTAATTATACAAATTTCCAGTTTCCTTCCAAACTCACTGAGTTTAGTCAATTATAAAAAGGGACTTTATAAAGAAATCAAATATCTTTAATACATCAGAGCCTTTTGTGAAATAATAGAGTATAACACAACGAGCACATCTTTTTATGTTAATACCAACTAATCAATTGTAATTGGTGTAATTACTACTTTGCTATTTTCTCCTAGTATTCATTATTGCTGAATACATAATTACAGCACAGGATATAATTTATTCTTTGGCAATCTGTCAATTACAGACCCAGCATTTTCAATATATTTCCCTTTACGGAATTTGTTGTATTATAAAGAATGCCATATAAACCCGTCTATTTCCGTGTTAAAAATTTGATAATTTCAGTGAACACTAAATGTTATTTGTCTCTAAAACTATCTATTAATCGTGTTGAGGAAAGTACATTTTACTTTATATTTTATTATGGTTTTATTTTTGCCCTTTGCGAACAGAGGAAAGGGAATTTTTAAAAACAGACGTCATAAGGACAAAATAGTGATGTGGGAGCCGGGCGGTGTGGCTCATGCCTGTAATCCCGCCTACTAGGGAGACTGAGGTGGGAGGATTGCTTGTCCAGGAGTTCAAGGCTACAGTGAGCGATGATCATGCCACTACACTCCAGCCTGTGCAACAGAGCAAGACCCTGTCTTTAAAATAATAAGAATAAGAATAAAAGTTAAAAGGACATAAGCCATTGGAAATATAGATGGACAATTTCTCATTTTTCACCCTTCATCTTTCCCTCTTAAGAGCTACCAGACTGGCCAGGCACGGTGGCTTACGCCTGTAATCCCAGCACTTTGGGAGGCCAAGGCAGGCAGATCACAAGGTCAGAAGTTCCAGACCAGCCTGGCCAACATGGTGAAACCTCATCTCTACTAAAAATACAAAAATTAGCTGGGCATGGTGACCAGTGCCTGTAATCCCAGCTACTTAGGAGGCTGAGGCAGGAGAATAGTTTGAACCTGGGAGGCAGAGGTTACAGTGAGCTGAGATCACGCCATTGCACTCCAGCCTGGGCAATAAGATCAAAACTCCGTCTCAAAAAAAAAGGTTACAAGACCAATGATCTCAGCAAGATGTTTTGCAGGGGTACTTTGATATTCTGAACACTCTGAGGTAACCATTCTAACAATGCTGATCACTTTATTACCACCAATTTTACAATATTTTTTTGCCCATTTTTATTCCAAGTTTTAAATTTCCGAACTTTGTAGAGCCTTTAAAATAAAGGAGAGTAATGTGCTTAGCTGAGAGCCGTCTGTTAGTGTCATAGTTGATATTTTTTTAAGTAGTGTTAAGTACCAAGTATATAGGTTAAGATATTTTGGATAAGCACACACACACACACACAAAATCAAATGGTATCACAGTTTCTTTGTGATCCAAAACAACACTGTAAAATTTCCAGTTGTGGACTACCTCCACGGAGTACCTGGTGTCTCCAAGAGTATTACTATACAAGACGCTGAGCAATGCACTCCATTAACCTATGGTATATCCTGCTAAGACATAGTTACCACCAATTCATTATTTCCTTTTGATTGATATTCCTTACGTATGCTTAGCTGTTTGTATCTGCTACTGTCTTCACAAAAGCTGAACTATGTATAGTGCCAAAATGGGTGTGTCATTTTAGAGAGTGCAGGTTTTATAAAAGGTAGATCTTGGTGTTCTAAACTACAAATGTCAAAATTGTCGAAGAACATTCCTCAAACCAAAATCTGGGCTCACAAAATGTGTCTGCAGTTTAATTGTTAAGTAGCATAGATGAAAAGTTGAGTGAAAACTATAATTATCATGTATGTTTTGGTTTGATTCCCCAGAAAACAAACTGAGATGGAGATTAGAATGTAGGAAGTTCATTAGGAAGTATTCTTGGGATCAACACCTGTTGAGAGCAAAGGAAGCAGGATTGAGCAGGAGATGAACTGTGCTGCATTTGCGACAAAGGCCTCAGCCAGGAGGCTCTGGAGCTGCGGGGAGGACGCTTAAAGGTTTTTCTGAACTGGGTTGGGGAGGCTGGGCCTTTGTAAAGCTCATCAACCAGTCATTAATGTGCGCTGCTCCTGGTAAGGTGGTGGGACATTAGGCAAAGTGGCTCTGTTCAGCTGAGGGCAAGTCCCGGAGAAGGACTTAGCTGAGAGTTGCCAGCCGTCTACTCTCCCAGAAGCTGGGGGCATGCATGCGTGCTTCAGACCTGGAGCGAGGTGATCTGGGCAGCACATCACAGCAACCACTGTAGTGTGAAATTGGTGATGGAAAAACGTATCATAGTGATAGACAGTTTGTGCAATAAAAATAGCTATTAATATATCCCATACAATAAACATCACAAACCTGCCCAACAACCTACAGTAGCTCGCTACTGCTTCCATGTCTATTCTAAGCCCCAACTAAGTTATATAAGTTGATTAGTAAGGTAGGCCTTATGCTACCCATCTAAAACCTTACTTCTCATGAATTCCCAACTGAGGTCTTCAAGTTCAGTCAGGTAAGTGAACTCATACCTTTATTTCTGCCCACATTATTCTTCTCCGTCTAAATCCAGCCCAAGTCCACTCTCTTCCTCCACGAAGCTCCTATACACATATTATCACACCTTCCTTCTCTGGATTGCAGCCCACAGGCTATGCCACAAAATTCAACCCTTAATTATAAATGATCTCCATCTCAAGTGGGTTTTGTTTGTTCAGTTTTTTTGTTTTGTTTTGTTTCAGTAACTGTGTAGAGACTAAGCTCCCCAGTAAAGCGAAAATTTTTCTGACCACGCATGGTTGTGCGTGTGTGTAACCACAGCTACTTGGGAGGCTAAAGTGGGAGGATCGCTTGAGCTCAGGAGTTCAAGGCTGCAGTGAGCTATGATTGCGCCACTGCACTCCAGCCTGGGTGACAGAGCAAGACTCCATCTCTGAAAACAAACAAAAAACTAAAATAAGGAAGCCCTTCTAGAGTAGGGGTTGTGCCTTTCTTTCCATAGCATCTGCCATGTTAATGGGCACATGGTAGACATTGAATAGATTCAAAGGTTTAGAGACAAAAGTGATTTCAGAGATCACTTAGTCCAACCTAATTTTACAGGTGAGTTAACAGAGACTCAGAAAGACTAAGTTGTAATACTCCTCTGAACTCCCACATTATTTTGTTTGTACCTCTTTTATGGTATTTATTGCTTTCTGTTTAGTATTTTAATTATCTTCCTACCTGTTTCACCCCCTCTTTCTCTGTATTTTTATGGGCTGTTTCTCTTCTGCCCATTGCTTGAATGCTGGTGTTCCCTAAAGCTCTGTTTTGGATCAGCTAACCTGAGCAATCCATTCCCATAGACTTTAATTATCACCAATGAAGTGGATGACTCACTAATCTGTATCTTTAGCCGTATCTCTCTCCCCAGCAGTATTGCAACTGACAGTTCCACCTGGATGCTCTGCAAGATTCTCAAACTTCACTTGTTGTCCTTGACTCCTCGTTAATCCTTATATCCAACTGGTCACCAAATCCTATTCGTTTACTTTGGAAATGGTTCACTAATCCTGATCTCTGTATTCACTGCCACCTGTCATGAATTCAGGTCCTCCTCCTCTCTGAATCATAGGAATAGTCTCTTCCCTGTTCTCCTTGTAACCTTTCTTTTTCTACTAGTTAACCCTCAAAGCTGGTACCAAAGTAATCTTCCCCCAAAATTAATCTAATAAAACTATTCCTTTGCCTAAAAATAATTGGTTCTTTGTTCCTAATTTTGTTTTGTTTTGTTTTGTATTGAGACAGAGTATTGTTCTGTTGCCCAGGCTGGAGTACAGTGGAACAATCTCGGCTCACTGCAACCTCTGCCTCCTGGGTTCAAGTGATTCTCCTGCCCCAGCCTCCTGAGTAGCTGGGATTACAGGCAACTGCCACCAAGCCCGGCTAATTTTTGTGTTTTTAGTCGAGACAGTGTTTTGCCATGTGGGTCAAGCTGGTCTCGAACTCCTGACCTCAAGTGATCCGCCTGCCTCGGCCACCCAAAGTGCTGGGATTACATGCGTGAGCCAGCGCCCAGCCTGTTACCTAAAATTAAAATCTAAACTTCTTACCATGGCATACAAAGCTTTTAAGAGAAAGGCAGATAGTCACCAGGCATGGTGGCTCACACCTGTAATCCCAACACTTTGAGAGGCCAAGGCAGGAGGATCACTTATGCCCAGGAGTTTGAGACCAGCCTGGGCAATATAGTGAGGCCCTGTCTCTATAAAAACACAAAAATTAAAAATAAATAAACGAAAGAAAAGCAGATAGTGAACCTAGTGGTGAAGTCAAACTGCCAGGAGTCAAACTACCATTTTATAGCTATGTGATCTCAGGCAAGTTTATTTACTTCTCTGTGTCTGTTTTCCAGGTGGAAAATTAGCACAATAATTCTACTCTATCTGATAGGGTTGTTGTAAGAATTACATAAATTATTACACATTAAATGCATAGAACGGTGCCTGGTACATGTTAAATGCTGCTATTATTTCCAAATCTTGTAAATCTCATCTGCCTGAACCCCTTTCTCAAACCATATTTAAATTTTCAGCCAGATGTGCTCACACCTGTAATCTCAGGCATGAGAGATTACACATCTGTGATCTCAACACTTTGGGAGGCCAAGGCAGGGGGATCACTTGAGGTCAGGAGTTTAAAGCTAGCCTGGGCAACATAGCAAGATCCCATCTCTACAAAAAATAAAGTTATCTGGATGTGGTGGCACGTACCTGTAGTCCCAGCTACTCAGGAGGCTGAGGCAGGCGGACAGCTTCAGCCCAGGCAGTCAAGGCTGCAGCAAGCTATGATCATGTCACTGCACTCCAGCATGGGCAACAGAGCAAGAGTCCACCTCTAAAAAAAGAAAAAGAAAAAGAAAAGGAAAAATTTCCTATTTCTCCAAACCTACCATGATGCATCCTTCCATTTTTTACCCATTTTCATATACTTTTTTCTTTCCTTGGAATACCTTCCCCATTTTGTTTCTTTTCTTTTTCTTTTTTTTTTTTTTTTTTTTGAGATGGAGTCTCGCTGTGTTGCCCAGGCTGGAGTGCAGTGGCGCCATCTCAGCTCGCTGCAAGCTCAGCCTCCCGGGTTCACGCCATTCTCCTGCCTCAGCCTCCCGAGTAGCTGGGACTACAGGCGCCCGCCACCTCGCCCGGCTAGTTTTTTGTATTTTTTAGTAGAGACGAGGTTTCACTGTGTTAGCCAGGATGGTCTTGATCTCCTGACCTCTTGATCCGCCCATCTCGGCCTCCCGAAGTGCTGGGATTACAGGCTTGAGCCACAGCGCCCGGCCCCCACTTTGTTTCTTGATGAATTTATGTTTATCCTTCAAGGAAGAGGTTAAGGATAGTAGGCTCTCTGCAGTCTTCTCCATGATGCAGGGGCATATTCATCTTTAGACAAATTTTTTAAGTTGCAGACATTTATCTCAAAATAGAGTAGGCTCAGCATGGTTGCTCACACCTGCCATCACAACAATTTGGGAGGCCGAGGCAGGTGGATTGCTTGAGTCCAGGAGTTCAAGACCAGCCTGGGCAACATGGCAAGATCCTGTATCTACAAAAAATAGAAATATTAGCCAGGCCTGGTGGCATGTGCCGGTAGTCTCACTTACTTGGGAGGCTGAGCTAGGAGGATCACTTGAGCCTGGGAGGTTGGGGCTGCAGTGAGCTGTGACTGTGCCACTGTACTCCAGAGATCCTCTCTCAAAAAAAAAAAAAAAGAGAGAGACAGTAACTATCACACACACACAAAAAAGGATGAAGTTGAGATATATGCTGAAAACAGAAAGATATTTGTGGTAGGCAGTTTCTACAGTGGCTCCCAATTCCTGCCTCTGATATTAACAGCCTTGTATCATCTTTCTGTGTGTGGGGGCTGGACCTAGTGACTTGCATCTAACGAGTAGAATATGGCAAACGTGATAGTCACTTCTGAGATTAGATGATAAAAGACTGACTTTCACTCTGCTCTCACTCTCTCTCTGACTCGTGTGTTTCTTCTGATGAAGCAAGCTGCCATGTTGTGAACTGCCCTATGGGGAAGTCCATGTGGCAAGGAACTGAGGGTGGCCTCCAGCAGACAGCCAGAGCAAAACTGCACCCCTTGTTCCAACGGCCTGGGATAAAGTGAATCCTGCCAACAACATGAGCAAGCCTGAGTCCACTGCAGTCCCAGGCAACACCCTTCCCCTCCCCCTTCCCGTTCCCTTTCCCTTTCCCCTTCCCGTTCCCCTTCCCCTTCCCTTCCTTTCCTCTCTCTTCCTCTCCCTTCCTCTCCTTTCCTTTCCCTTTTTCTTTCCTTTCCTCTCCTTTCCTTTCCCTTTTTCTGCCTCCCTCCCTTCCCTCCCTCCCTCCCTCCCTCCCTCTGTCTCTCTCTTTCTCTCTCTCTTTCTCTCTTTCTCTCTTTCTTTCTTTCCAGTTTCACTCTGTTACCTAGGCTGGAGTGAAGTGGCACAACCTCTGCTCACACTGCAACGTGCGCCTCCTGGGTTTCAAGAGATTCTCCTGCCTTGGCCTCCCGAGTAGCTGGGATTACAGGCACCTGCCACCATGCCTAGCTAATTTTTATTTTTATTTATTTATTTGTTTATTTATTTTTTAGACGAAATCTCACTCTGTTGCCCAGTCTGGAATGCAGTGAGTGGTGTGATCTCAGCTCATTGCAACCTCCACCTTCCAGGTTCAAGTGATTCTCATATCTCAGCCTCCTGAATAGCTGGGATTCCAGGTGTGTGCCACCATTCCCTGCTAATATTTGTATTTTTAGTAGAGACGGGGTTTCACCCTGTTGGCCAGGCTGGTCTGAAACTCCTGACCTCAAGTAATCCACCCACCTCAGCCTCCCAAAGTGCTGAGATTACAGGCGTGAGCTACCGCGCCTGGCCTAATTTTTATATTTTCAGTAGAGACAGGGTTTCTCCATGTTGGCCAGGCTGGTCTCGAAATCCTGGCCTCAACTGATCCGCCCACTTCAGCCTCCCCAAAGTGTTGGAATTACAGGCGTGAGCCACAGTGCCCAGCTTTTTTTTTTTTTTTTTTTGTGGTGGGCTCTCACTCTGTCACCCAGGTTGGAATGCAGTGGCATGATCATAGTTCACTGCAGCCTTAAATTCCTGGACTCAAGCGATCCTCCTGCTGGGCAACATTTTGAGTTGCAGCCTTTTGAGAGATCCTGAAACAGGAGCCCCAACAAAGCCCACATCCAGATTCCTGATCCATGGAAACTATGAGATAATAAATGTTGTTTTAAGCCACCAAGGTTTGGAGTAATTTGTTATGCAGCATTAGATAACCAATAACAATACTATATTGCTAAGTGAAGAAAGTTACAAAATAGCATATGTATGCTGTATATATATATATATATATACACACACACACACACATAGTGTCATCGCATTTGCACATAAAAACACAATGCATGTTTTTTCTATATAGTCACATCTCTTTTTACAAATTTTACTAATTTTCACATTAACTATGAGGCTATTTGCATTTATATAAAGTATGTAGGGTAGACAAACTCATAGAGAGAAAATAGAATGAGAGTTGCCAGGGGCTGGGGAAATGGGAAATGAGGAGTTGTTTAACAGGTAGAGAAGAGTTTTAATTAGGGACAATGAAAGCTCTTTGGATGGATGGTGGTGATGGTTGCACAACAATATGAATGTATTTAATGCCAGTGAACTGTACACCTAAAAATGTAGAAAATGGTAAATTTTACATTGTGTATATTTTACCATAATTTTTAAAAACCACCAAATGGGGGAAACATTTAAAATGAGACAATCTAATAATTTAAAAGGTTTTTATATATTACTTTTTTTTAAAAAAAAAAGATCCTATTCTCCCTTTTTGCCCAAATTCTAGTGTCTACATCGCAAAGGTAATCCTCTGGCCAACTTAAAATTTAGGCTTTTAAGAGGGATGGTATGCCTGAAAAATCAACCTTCTTTTCTCAAATTCGCATTCAGCAACGGGCTGGAGTTATCACCAATAACTTGCACTTAGTGAGCAGGCAGACACATAGCTACCATTTCCAGTGCTAGAAGGGAACCAAGGCTTTAAAAAAAACTCCAAGAGAATGGCAAGAGAGCTTCTTGAAAGATCTGATGGTATCTCAACCCTCATCAGGTAAATTCAGCAAAAGTCATCTGACCTCAGGAGGGAACCTGAAGAGCAAGGAAACTGACCTCTCTATCTGAGTATGTGGCTGTGTCCTCTATGTCTTCAAGCTGTTAAAATTCTTGTGTGTTTACCTACATTAAAGGAACTTGTATTATTGGCTTGGCTTTGTTTGTGTCTTTTAGTTAATCATACCGTCATTGCTTTTTTTCTTTTTTTTTTTTTTTAGAAATGGTCTCGTTCTGTCGCCTGGGCTGGAGTGCAGTGGCATGATCTTGGCTCACTGCAACCTTTACTTCCCAGCTCAAGCAATCCTCCAGCCTCAGCCTCCAGAGTAGCTGGGACCACAGGTGCAAGCCAACACACCCGGCTCATTTTTTCATTTTTTGTAGAGACGGGGTTTTGCCATGTTGCCCAGGCTGGTCTCCAACTTCTGAGCTCAAAGTGATTGGCCAGCCTTGGCTTTTCAAAGTGCTAGGATTACAGGTGAGCCACCATGCCCAGGCCATCATTACTTTTTTACATCTATACAGACTGGTATCAGAAGTGAAATTGACTCAAAGTCCTAGCTCCTAAAGTAATTTGGAGGAATTTTTATGAAATGCAAGCAGAGATAAATGTTGCAAGATTTCTAGAATGGTTCTCAGATCATCCTTGGAGCAGGAACCCCAAAATGTTCTGACTATTTATAGTGGAGAGGGATCAATTCACTGTCTATTCTCATCTTGACTTCAAGTGGTTTGGCACAGTAAATTGAAAAGATATAAACATTTGATGAGGCCAAAAACATAATCCATGGGTGTTTCTATCAGTTTTTGCTAGACTAGCCCAGGTTCCTGGGGTTTTCTTGAGGTTCCCAAGGTTTTCTAGACAAGTTAACTAAGCTTATAAGAGAAGGAAATTATTGGCCGGGCTCGGTGGCTCAAGCTGTAATCCCAGCACTTTGGGAGGCCGAGATAGGCGGATCACGAGGTCAGGAGATCGAGACCATCCTGGCTAACATGGTGAAACCCCGTCTCTACTAAAAAATACAAAAAAATTAGCCGGGCGAGGTGGCGGGCACCTGTAGTCCCAGCTACTCGGGAGGCTGAGGCAGGAGAATGGCGTGAACCCGGGAGGCGGAGCTTGCAGTGAGCTGAGATCCGGCCACAGCACTCCAGCCTGGGCGGAAGAGCGAGACTCCGTCTCAAAAAAAAAAAAAAAAGAGAGAAGGAAATTATTAGCTGGGTGTGGTGGCACGTGCCTGTAATCCCAGCTACTTGGGAGGCTGAGGCAGGAGAATTGCTTGAACCCAGGAGGTGGAGGTTGTAGTGAGCCAGGATCACACCATTGCACTCCTGGGCAACAGAGCAAGCCTGGGCAACAGCTTAAGACTCTGTCTCAAAAAAAAAAAAAAAAAAAGAGAATGGAATTTAAACCAGTGGACACTGATATCTGGGATAAAAATACCTGGGTTGACATACTAGTGATTGAAAGAAAGACTAAGGACTCATTCACACCACAACTAACACTATATTGAGCAACTTCTCAAGCAGAAACCAGGTAACCGCTGAGGCGGTGGAATTCAGAGGGGATGACAGTGGTGCCAAAGTACGCTGACTCTCACTGGCCCCACCTTTCCTGGCAGTGTAGAGAAAATCAAGGAGGAAGGGAGGTGAGCAAGTCATAGCTAAGGGGAAAATATTAAGTTGGAACAGCAATCGGACATTTTGAGGACACACTTGGGTACTATATATTTACATAATATTGCATCACTTTTTTATTTCATGGGTAAAATAAAGGTATTGTGGTTTATATTCTTCAAAGATATGTGCTGGAGTGTTTTAACGATGAAGTGTTATGATGTTTAGGACTTACTTTCAATGGTGTCAGCAAGAAAAAAAGACATGCATAAATAGGAAGATAGATAATAGATTTTATATATATATATATACACACACATACACACACAAATGTAGCACAATACTAGCAATTGGATAAATCCTAGTGAAAAGTATGTGGGTGTTTATTATACTATCCTTTCATCTTTTCTGTAGGTTTAAAATTGTTCAAAATTAAAAGTTTTTTAAAAATAATTTAAACTGCTGTGAATAGCTTTATTTCAATATGTGTGAACTACTTTTGCTACTCTCAAAGACAAGGCTTCATGAAATGCATTATGACCTTGGAGCTCTGTCATTTGTGAAAACTAACTGAAGTTAAAAATATAGATAGATAGATAGATAGATAGATAGATAGATAGATAGATAGATAGTAGAGGCCGGATGCGGTGGCTTATGTCTGTAATCCCAGCACTTTGGGAGGGTAAGGCAGTGCAATCACTTGAGCTCAGGAGTTCAAAAACAGCCTGACTAACATGGTGAAACCCCATCTCTACTAAAAATACAAAAATTAGTCAGGCATGCTGGTGCTCACCTGTAGTCCCAGCTACTCAGGAGGCTGAGGCAAGAGAATCACTTGAACCCAGGAGGTGGAAGTTGCAGTGAGCTGAGATTGTACCATCACACTCCAGCCTGGGTGACAAAGCAAGACTCTGTCTCCAAAAAAAAAAAAAAAAAAAATAGTGGAAAGCTTCAAGCTAAAGAAAGTGAAGTGAATGTTTACATTTATTTCTACTCCCTCCCCAAATCACACTACAACATTTAGTAAAGGTTTTTTGTTTTTTGTTTTGTTTCAAGGCATAAATCCACAAAGACAAAGAAAATGAGAAATGAGACAACGGCAAGAAATTGGAGACGATGGAATGCAAATGGAAGAGGGGTAACTGATTTAACAGATGCAAAGAAGTTAAACCCTAAATCAACAGTGAGAAAGCAAAATATGGAAGTTAAAAAGCAGTTTTGTTGCACATTGTGCACATGTACCCTAGAACTTAAAGTATAATAATAATAATAAAGAAGGCTTCATATTCCAAAAAAAAAAAAGCAGTTTTGTTTATCCACACAGCCTTATGGACCCAGGATTTGGTAGCACCAGTGACCTCGGCGAGTGGGGGGTGAATGTGAGGTAAAAAGTGAAATTGGGCCAGGTGCGGTGGCTCACGCCTGTAATCCTACCACTTTGGGAGGCTGACGTAGGCTGATCACTTGAGGTCAGGAGTTCGAGACCAACCTGGCCAACATGGCAAAGCCCTGTCTCTACTAAAAATACAAAAATTTGCGTGCTTCTGTAGTCCCAGCTACTCTGGAGGTTGAGGCAGGATAATTCAAGCAATTCTCCTGCCTCAACTTCCCAAGTAGCAAAGGTGGAGGCTGGAGTGAGCCAAGATCATGCCACTGCATTCCAACCTGGGTGACACAGTGAGACTCTGTCTCAAAATAAATAAATAAATAAATAAACTAACTAAACACTGATATAATAACATTTTTTCAATGTATAGTCTCAATGTCCCCCAGATGTCTTTATGGCTCTTTGAAATTAACTTTAAGAAGGAGTTAGACCCTGTTCTACCTTAACTTTAAAGAAGCAGTGAAAGGCTCAAATCCCCATCTTCAATCCAAGCTGGCTGGGCAGACAGAAGGCAGAAAGTATGTTTTCCAAAAAGGGGGAAAATAGAGAATTGCTTAAGTGGGAACACCTGGTACTGTCAAGGGCAAGGATTCAATATTGAAAGAAGAAAGATTGGCCGGGCGCGGTGGCTCAAGCCTGTAATCCCAGCACTTTGGGAGGCCGAGACGGGCGGATCACGAGGTCAGGAGATCGAGACCATCCTGGCTAACATGGTGAAACCCCGTCTCTACTAAAAAATACAAAAAACTAGCCGGGCGACATGGCGGGCGCCTGTAGTCCCAGCTGCTTGGGAGGCTGAGGCAGGAGAATGGTGTAAACCCAGGAGGCGGAGCTTGCAGTGAGCTGAGACCCGGCCACTGCACTCCAGCCTGGGCGGCAGAGCGAGACTCCGTCTCAAAAAAAAAAAAAAAAAAAAAAGAAGAAGAAAGATTAAGTGAGAGCTCATATATTTAGGAAGAATCCCTCAGCCCTCTTTCCCCACTTTTAGCAGCCTCCTTCTGGAAGGAGATTATAAGAGTCTTTCCTGGCAAAATCTGGTCTGGCCAAGAGAAAAGATCTGAAGATCTAAAGACATCATTGAAATGAACCAGCTAGATTACCCTACGGTGAAGGGCAGAGTTGACAGGCCCCATCTACATGCACAGGGTTTTCTAGTAAAAGTTGAATAAAGAATATGTATTAGGTGGCCAGGTACAGTGTCTCGTTCATGTAATCCCAGCACTTTGGGAGGCCTAGGTAGGAGGCCAGCAGTTTGAGACCAGCCTAGGCAAAATAGCAAGATCTTGTCTCTCAAAATAAATAAATAAATAAATAAAATGTATTATATAGAGTATTGTATCAATGTTAAATTATCAGAATGTGAAATTATAATGTGTTTGCATCAATTCCTAGCCAACTAGGGAGTCAGAGAGAATCGTATGTATAAAAGACCACTCCCACTTCTGACAACCAACTGCAAGTCTGGGAGTTCCCAAAACCATCCTCAGGTTGATAATCCTCTAGAAGGACTGACAGAACTTACTGAAAACTACTCATGGTAATAGTTTCTACAGGAAAAACATACAGATTAAATTGAGCTAAGGGAAGAAGCACATAGGGCCAAGTCAGGGATGGACCAAATGTGGAGCTTCCCTTGTCCTCTCTTCATAGAGTCAGAACACATTACTCCACGAAAGGATAAGATAATGAACATCCACAGAATTTTCACCAAGAGTCATCCAATTGCTAGTATTGTGCTATGTTTGCGATGTCTCTTTCTCTCGCTATATATATATTTATATATATTATCTATCGTCTACCTATTATTTATTTATCTTCCTATCTATCTATGCATGTCGTTTTATCTATGCATGTCGTTTTTTTTTTTTCTTGCTGAAACTATCTTCCAGTGTTGATGTGTACAATATGCACCAAGTATTCCTAACCAGGGAAGCTCACCCAGGCCTAAGTGTTGAGCATTTTATTGGGACTTCATTACATAGGCATGATTGACTAATTGTCCCTGTGGTTGATCTCAAACTCCAGGTCAACTGATACCACGTGAACCAGAGCCCCCACCCTTCCAATGAGAACATGACCTAGAGAAAAAATAAAAATATAAGAGAAAAAAAACTAAACTAAAAACCAAAGCACCTTCACTCTAAATAACATGTGAGTCTTTCTGGTGTGGCCAGCCCCTGCCCTAAATCACATTGTTAGACTATCCAGTCTGACACAAGGTGCCCTGACAAAGACTCCAGTCAGGCATAACATTCCAAGTACCCAGAGATTACATCCATGAAGCCTAGGGCAAAGGCCAGAACTTCTACTTGGGCAAAGCCAAATTCTTTACTATATAGTGTTTATATAAGGTAACATCCTTATTATTGGAAGTGTGCTAAAGTTTCTTAGGTGAAGCACCATATTGTCTACAGCTAACTTCTAAATACTTGAGCAAAAATGTGTGTGTGTGTGTGTGTGTGTGTTTATGCATGCCCATGGGTTGACAGAGAGAGAAAGAAAACGTGTCAAAATGTGAACAAGTCAAGGATCTAAGTCAAGGGTGTATGGATATTTATTGTACCATTACAAAATCTTCTGTCGGTTTTTTATTTTTTCAAAATGAATATTGGGGAAGGATTTTAGTAGGCTTTTCAGTTTAATGGAGGGTACCTTTATCAGAATAAGAGATAGAAAGGTCTCACCTTTAATCTGATCTCTGCTCTGAAGGCTTCATTCAAATGACAGGTTTTCCTGGCATTACCCCTTTGATCTGAATTTGCCCTGAGGCATGTTAAAGCACTAAGGAGTTTTAATAATAGGTGTGAAACCACCTCCTTAATGTGATCTTTGCCTGGAGACATTTTAATCAAGTAATAGGTTTTATAGGGTATTTTTTTCATTCAAAACTTTTATAAACTCTCATCTTTTTCTATTTAGGATCTAGAAGCTCAAATGCTGGTGAGGATGTGGAGCAAAAGAAATTCTCATTGATAGAAGGAATGCAAAATGGTACAGCCATTGTGGAAGACAGTTTCTTACAAAACTAAACCTACTCTTACATCCAGCAATTGTGCTCCTTAGTATTTACCTAAATAAGTTGAAAACTTATGTCCTCACAGAAACCTGCATACATATTTTTAGAGCAGCTTGAATTATGATTGACAGAACTTTAAAGCAACCAAGCTGTCCTTCAACAGATGAATGGATACATTAATTCTGATATATCCAAGAAATGAAACATTATTCCATGCTAAAGAGAAATGAGTTATGTTGTAAAAAGACATGGAGGAAACCTAAATATCTATCACTAAGTGAAAAAAAAAAAAAAAAACCCGTAAAGGCTATATACATATTGTACCGTATGATTCCAACTATATGACCTTCTGGAAAAGGAAGACCTATGAAGACAGTAAAAAAATTAGTAATTTCCAAGGTTTAGAAGGAGGAAGAGATGAATAGGTATAGAACAGAGGACTTTTAGAGCAGTGAAACAATTCTGTACAACACTATCATGGTGGACACATGTCCTTATACATTTGTAAAAACCCATGAAATGTACAACAGCAAAGTGGACTTTAGGTGATAATGAGGAGTCAGTGTAGGTTCATTGATCCACAAATACACCACTCTGGTGTGGCACGGTGATAGAAGGGGATGCTGTTCATATTTAGGGGTAAGGGGCATATGGAAACTCTCTGTACTTTCCACTCAATTCCTCAGTGAACCTAAAACTGCTCTAAAAAATAAAGTCTATTTAAGAAAAAAATTTTGGGTCAGGCATGGTGGCTCATGCCTGTAATCCCAGCACTTTGGGAGGCCGAGTTGGAAGAATCACTTGAACCCAGGAGTTCAAGACCAGCCTGGGCAACATAGTGAGACCCTGTCTCAAGAAAGAAAGAGTTGGAGAGAGAGAGAGAGAAGGAAGAAAAGAAGGAAGGAAGGAAGGAAGGAAGGAAGGAAGGAAGGAAGGAAGGAAGGAAGGAAGGAAGGAAGGAAGGAAGGGAGAGAAAAAGGAAAGAAATTTTCTGGGCCAGGTGTGGTGGCTCATGTCTGTAATCCCAGCACTTTGGGAGGCTGAGGTGGGTGGATCACTTGAGGTCAGGAGTTTGAAACTAGCCTGGCCAACACGGTGAAACCTCATCTCTACTTAAAATACAAAAAAATTAGCCATGTGTGGTGGCGGTCGCCTATAATCCCAGCTACTCAGGAGGCTGAGGCAGGAGAATCACTTGAACCCAGGAGGTGGAGATTGCAGTGAGCTGAGATCGCGCCACTGCATTCCAGCCTGGGCGACAGAATGAGACTCTGTCCCCACCCCCCAACCGCAAAAAAAAAAAAAAGTATTTTTTGAATGCTAAACCCTTTAATGGGAAAGCATACTGTACTCTCTGTACTCTATTCCAAGGGAAATTGAGTTTGAGAAGTCAAGCATTTTCAGCTTCTCACTCTGGGAAACAATCCAGACCTTTTAGGAGTGGTGTCTTCATTGTAGGTTAATGTAATGCAGAAGCTAATTAAGTCTCTACTGTCCATCCTGGTGGCCACTAATCCTATGTGGCTATTGAATATTTGAAATATGGCTAGTATGAATTGAGATGTGGTGCAACTGTAATACACATTGGATTTTGAAGCCTTAGTACAAAAAAGGAATGTAAAATACCTCATTAATACATTTTTATATTGATTACATATCAGAATGATATTTTGGGTATATTGAATTGAGTATACCCAATTGAACAAAATACATAATTACAATTAATTAACTGATCTCACCTTTTTTTTTTTTTTTTTTTCTATTGAGATGGAGTCTCACTCTCTCACCCCAGCTGGAGTCCAGTGGCGTGATTTCAGCTCACTGTAGCATCTGCCTCCCGGGTTTAAGCAATTCTTGTGCTGCAGCCTTCCAAGTAACTGGGATTACAGGTGCCCACCACCACACCTGGCTAATTTTTGTATTTTAGTAGAGATGGGGTTCCGCCATTTTGGCCAGGCTGGTCTCGAACTCCTGACCTCAAGTGATTTGCCTGCCTTGGCCTCCCAAAGTGCTAGGATTACAGGCGTGAGCCACTGCACCCGGCGTGATCTCATGTCTTTAAAAACTTTTTATATGTGGAAACTAGAAAAACTTTAAATTGTAGATATAGTGCATATTATATTCGATTGGACAGTGCTGCTCTAAGCAGAAAATTCCTGCTGATTACTTTGGCAAGAGCAATTCACTAACAAACTTGGGCAGTTAAAAAAGTGTTACTACAAATAAAAAGGTGTTATTAGTCTTGGCTGAACAAAGGTTCTGGAAGATACCCATTATTTGGTACCCTACTTACATTTTGGAAAAACAATATTGCACCCAAGGGAATCTTCCTGGACCCTTTCCATCAAGTTATTCAGAAGAAAATGTAATTTTTTTTTTCTATTCTAGTGACAATTACACTGTAACTGATGGTGTAGTTGCCCCAAATAATACAATTGGGGTTACAGGCAGAGCATGTATTTAATCCATGTAAGACTGGATGTTTTATGAAGGGATAAAAACTTTTGGAAGTTACTTTGAGCAAAAGTCTGGAAACTACTTAAAAAGATATTGAGACTACTTATAAAGAATATCTACATTTAATATGAAATGAAATTGTAACTTAAATATACTGTAGTCTATACATGCTGTGGCTTTTACAAACTGATTTTTCAGAACCTAGACAACATTATAAAAATATAAATCTAGGCCGGGTGTGGTTGCAGTGAGCAGAGATTGTACCACTGCACTCTAGCCCAGGCCACAGAGTGAGAATCCATCGCAAGAAAAAAAATTATGTATATATATATAAATCTACATACAGTTTTAAAGGACTATGATGATTCTTTTATCATGGTGGTAGATTGCATTTTCTAAATTCACAAAGAGCTTTTCAAACTTTGAACTATATAATTATATAATAATAAATAATATATGTATTAGTAATAAGATGCTGTTTATCCAAACACATATAATAAAGAAATTGGATTGCAAAAGAAAGATGTTTGGGATAAAATATAAGTAGAGACACTAGTGCCAAGAAAAAGACTTTAAGCACAGTTTTTTTTTTTTTTTTGGAGATGGAGTCCCACTCTGTTGCCCAGGCTGGAGTGTAGTGGTGCAATCTCTGCTCACTGCCACCTCTGCCTCCCAGGGTCAAGGGATCCTCCCACCTCAGTTTCCCCAGTAGCTGGGATTACAGGCACATGCCACCATGCCCAGCTAATTTTTGTATTTTCAGTAGAGACAGGTTTCTCCATGTTGGCCAGACTGGTCTTGGACTCCTGACTTCAGGTGATCTGCCTGCCGCAACCTCCCAAAGTGCTGGGATTACAGGCATGGGCCATCACACCTGGCCTGTTTTTTTCTTTCATGTTGCTGCCTAACAAAGTTCTATAAAATAGAGTTAACAGGGGCAGGATTATTTGGAACCAGGGTGACAATATCTCTTAAAAGGTCAATGTGAAAGTCCTTGGCCTCTGTCTTTGTTCTCGACAAAGTCCCTCTCCAGTCATTTCAGTGGCCATATAGGGCAAAGGAAACAGAACAGTCATCAGAACTATTAGAACCAATAGTTAGTAAATAAACTCAAGTAAAAAGTAAATTTATACAAATTTCAAGGAATAATTATTTGGTGAGTCAGGTAGAAAGATGGGTCCTTTATTTATTTATTTATTTTTGAGACGGAGTCTCGCTCTGTTGCCTAGGCTGGAGTGCAGTGGCACAATCTCGGCTCACTACAACTTCCCCCTCCTGGGTTCAAGGGATTCTCCTGCCTCTGCCTCCTGAGTATTACAGGTGTGCCCCTCTGCTTCCCTGGGATTACAGGTGTGCACCACCAAACATGGCTAATTTTCAATATTTTTGGTAGAGACAGTGTTTCACCATGTTGGCCAGGTTGAACTCCTGACCTCAAGTGATCTGCCCGCCTTGGCCTCCCAAAGTGCTGGGATTACAGGCGTGAGCCACTGCGCCCAGCCTAAGATGAGTCCTTTAAAACGGAAGGAAATTCAGATTGACGTAGGTTTCCCAACAGTGAAACTGAATGTCAGAACACAGAAGAGTAATACCCTCACTGTACTCAAGGAAAGAAACTGATGCAAAGACTTTTTATTCAGACAAACTGTCCTTCAAACATAAAGGTTACAGACAAACACCTTTTTAAAATATTTATTTATTTATTTATTTATTTGAGACGGAGTCTCGCTCTATCACCCAGGTTGGAGTGCAGTGGCGTGATCTTGGCTCACTGCAACCTCTGTGTCCCGGGTTCAAGCAATTCTCTGCCTCAGCCTCCCGAGTGGTTGGGATTACAGGCGCCTGCCACCACACCCGGCTAATTTTTTGTTGTTTTAGTAGAGATGGGGGTTTCACCACATTGGCCAGTCTGGTCTTGAACTCCTGACCTCGTGATCTACCTGCCTCGGCCTCCCAAAGTGCTGAGATTAGAGGCATGAGGCACCGCGCCCGGCTGACCAATACTTCTAAGCTAGCAAGAACCCACAGAATATTGACTATATAAACAATACTCTTGAGGAAACTACCAGCAAACTACAGCCAGCCAATAGAAAATGAGCAAACTTTAGGTACAGGACTGAGAGTAAGAATCAAATGTTTTTAACTCCAGATTTAAAACAAAAATAAGGCTAGGAATAAGAAAGATAAAGGTGAGAATGAGGATGACAGAATGTTACATACTATGACAATGTAGGAAAACTTGAACTGCCAAAAATAAATGGAAGAAAGGAGAGATAATTTGGAAGTAGCATAAGTCTTGAAAGCTTCATCTGTAATTGCTCAGAATTTAAAGGTATCTTTAAGGGTGGCAAGTCAAGCAGAAGGATAAATGTATAAAGGTAAGCCCTGAGTCAGGTAATGTTATTTACTAAAATTGAATGGAGAAAGAGAAGAAGGTTAGACAGGAGGAAGAGGATACAGCTCATGTTGTGCATGGCAGGGAAGCAATAAATATTGCTTAAGAGGAAAGATAATATATAAAGGTGTCATTATAAAAATAACCATGAGAAAAATAAAACAGCATTTAAATAGCAGAAGAATGACAGAAACAACAGCAATGAAAAGCAGAATTAAACTTCTTAATTATTAACTACAACAGACATACAGAAAAATACATAAAATATGAATTACAGAATAATCAATAATTATAAAGCACATATGTATTAAGCACTACCTAAGTCAGGAAATACAACATTACTAGCATTCCTTCCTGATCATAATCTCTTCCCCTATATAGATAGCTACTATCCTGACTTTTATAGTAATTACATGCTTTTTTTTTGTTTATAGTTTTACAATCTATGTATGCATTTCTAGTTTTGCCTATTTTTGGACTTTATATAATATAATCATACTGTATTTATTCTTTTATATGTTATTTATTTTATTTAAAAATGTGTTTCAAGAGTCATTCACTATATTGCATATATCTTTAGTTCCTTTTCTTGGAAGGATAGTATTCTGTTGTTTGAATATAATAACAATTTACAAGACTATATTTTCAGGGATATTTTATTTTATTTTATTTTGAGGCAGAGTCTTGCTGTGTTGCCCAGGCTGGAGTGCACTAGCATGATCTCAGTACCTGAACCCTCTGCCTCCCAGGTTCAAGTGATTCTCGTGCCTCAGCCTCCTGAATAGCTAGGACTACAGGCACACATCACCATGCCTGGCTACTTTTTGTATTTTTAGTAGAGACAGGGTTTCGCCATGTTGGCCAGGCTGGTCTCAAACTCCTGACCTCAAGTGATCCACCTGCCTTGGCCTCCCAAAGTGCTGGGATTACAGGTGTGAGCCACCGCGCCTGGGCTGTACTCTTTTAATGATATTTTCAGATAAACAAAAGTTCTTACATTTAATGTAAACCAATTTATCATGTTTTTCTTTATAACTAATGCTTTTTGAAACTAGATTAAGAAATCTCTCTCCATCCTGAGGTCATAAAGGTATTGTTTTTTATTATCTCCTAAAAGTTTTATAGCTTTCTCTTTCATGGTATATCCATAGCCTCTGGAGTTATTCTTATGAGTAGCACTAGTTACTTTAAAAGGTGAGAACAGGCCGGGCACGGTGGCTCAAGCCTGTAATCCCAGCACTTTGGGAGGCCGAGACGGGCGGATCACAAGGTCAGGAGATTGAGACCTTCCTGGCTAACCTGGTGAAACCCCGTCTCTACTAAAAAATACAAAAAACTAGTCCGGCGAGGTGGCGGGCGCCTGTAGTCCCAGCTACTGGGGAGGCTGAGGCAGGAGAATGGCGTAAACCCGGGAGGCGGAGCTTGCAGTGAGCTGAGATCCGGCCACTGCACTCCAGACTGGATGACAGAGCGAGACTCTGTCTCGAAAAAAAAAAAAAAAAAAAAAAGGTGAGAACAAGGATCTAGGTTTAAAACAAGGAAAATTGTTGAAAGTGTATAAACAAAGCCGTTAGACTCATCAGGTCCCTTTTCCAGCTGGGCATAACCAGGCAACAACCTCTCCAGATAAATGATCCGGGAAGGGCTCCAGAGTTAGGCACATCAGGTGCACCAGATGACAAGGGTTTGTACAGGGGCTAGAAAGAAGAGAATGCGTGAAAGTTTGGTTCTCTTCTCCCGCTCTGGACCCTGAACTCATGCAGCCAGGCATATGCTGCCTGGGAGACTGGAAAGTTCTTTTCTGAATAAATTGAATCACTCTGGAAAAAAAGGCCTCCAGACAAAAACATTTGTGGATACCCAATACATAGGTCTACCAGATCACCTTATATTGTAGCCCAGTGCCTAACAAATTACCCCAAATCTAGTGGCTTAAAACAACAAACATTTATTATCTTACAGTTTGTCCAGGTCGAGAATCAGGGCATGGTTTAGTTGGGCACCTCTGGCTCAAGGTCTCTCATGAGATTACAATCAAGTTATCAGCCAGGACTGCAGTCTCATGCGAAGATTTAACTGGGGTAAAGATCCGCTTCCAACCTCAATTATGTGGTTATTGGTTACAGGATGAGTGGGCATCTCCACAGGGCCACCTCAGGACATGAATGCTGTCATCTCCCAGGGCAAGCAACACGAAGGAGAGCACCCACGATGGAAGACTAAGCTTATTTATAAACCAATCTTAAAATGGACATCCTGTCACTTCTGTCACATTTTATTTGATAGAAGCAAGTCCCTAACTCCAGCCCATACTAAAGGAGACATGACTACACAAAGGTATTGCAAATATTGGGAATCCCCAAGACCACCATGATTTCTGACCTCAACTGCAAGCTTGGGATCCCTGAGACACTGTCATGTTTGACAATCTGTTAGAAGGACCCACATAACTCACTGAAGAGGCACATGGGACAGTGTCCAGGAGAGGTTTTTTTTTTACTTCAGCTGTTGTTTATTGACATACAGGTAGGCTCTATAGCAACAGGCCCGGAGGCGCTGCAGTAGTTGGGGAAAATGGAAAGTGGAGGGTGGAGTGTTTGCTGCAGGACAGCTTAGTGGAGGGCAGGGACAGGTGCAAACTGGGGAGGCCCAGGGGTTAGGGGAAGCAAGTAAGGGCCAGGGCCAGAGTCGGCTTAAGTGGAACAACTGCCCCATCCCTAAGGCCCCTAACTCTCACTGGCTGTTTCCTGACCCCAGGTCGGCATTGGGAGTCCTCTGGGCATCTGTTTTCTAAAGGAATTGAACAGAGTTCACACAGGAAAAGAAGCTGTGACCCTCTTGCCATCTGGCTCCTGGGGCTTCCAGTTGGGCATTCCTCCTTCTTCCCTTGATTGGGTGGGGCCATATGATGGGCAGCCAGGCTCTGGGCTGTCCCACCAGAGCAGGCTGTAAACACAGCCATGTTTCAGCAAGGCGTTTATCTTCTTCTCTGGTGTCCTAGCCCACTAGTGCCACATTACAGCCCAGGGTGAGCTCTACAAGCGTTGCTGGCCTAATGGATGGTTTGGGGAAAGGAGGTGGGATGGGCTGGAGGAGGGGCTCTGGGGTCCATCACCACACAGGAACAACACGCATGGTGTTGGTGAAGCCAGAGCCAGGGCGCCACCCAATCAGCGCAATGGCCACATCTCCCTCCCTCATTTTTGTTTTTTTTTTTTTTTCTTTTGAGACGGAGTCTTGCTGTTTCCCAGGCTGGAGTGCAGTGGCGCGATCTCAGCTCACTGCAAGCTCCGCCTCCCAGGTTCACGCTATTCTCCTGCCTCAGCCTCCCGAGTAGCTGGGACTACAGGCGCACGCTGCCACGCCCGACTCATTTTTTGTATTTTTAGTACAGACGGAGTTTCACCATGTTAGCCAGGATGGTCTCGATCTCCTGATCTCATGATCCGCACGCCTTGGCCTCCCAAAGTGCTGGGATTACAGGTGTGATCCTGAGCCTGGCCCACATCTCCCTTCTTAAAGAAGCCTCCGGCCTTGCCAACATTCATGGCCAAGTTCACCCAGAGGTCCACATCCTCAGCCCTGGCCTCCTGGACTGGGTCCTGGCACAGCACAGGGAAGATGCCACGGTACAGGTGGGCCCGACCAGCTGTCTGGGGATTCCGTGTCACAGCAATGATGGGGGCACGTGGGCGGTATCTGGCCACCTGGTGAGCAGACCTGCCAGACTTGGTGAGGATGATTATGGCCCCACTGCAGCACTTGAAGGAGGTCTCATTGGCACCCACGGTGGTGGCTTTCGTGGGGTCGCTGGTAATGGTCGCCAGGCGGGGAGAGTTCCTCAAATAATTGCAAGTGGTAGATGGCGGCCTCTGCCTCAAGGGCAATCAGGTGCTGCTTGCGCCCAGCCTCCAGATAGTCCCCTTTGGCTGTTTCTCCAGACAGCAGGATGCAGTCGGCTGCATTGGCCACATCACTGTTAATGACAGACTTCCCAGCTCGGCTGCACCACCCAATCATCATCTTCTGAGCAAGAAAGACCTTCTCTGCAGGAATCTCAATGCCTACATCACCAAAGCCACCATGATCCCATCACTGGCCTCTAGGATTTCATCAAACCTCAGAATGATTCTCAATTTTGCTGATTATCTTGATGTTCTTTCTCTTCTCTCCCAGGGCCTCCCTCACTTCGTGGACATCAGATGCCTTGTGGATGAAGGACGCAAACACCATATCGACATCCTGCTCAACCCCAAACTTTGGGTCCTGGATGTCCTTTTCTGACACACAGGCAGGTCCACAGCAACCTCAGGAAGGTTCACACCCTTCTTGCTGCCCAAGGAACCACCATTTTCCACCTCCGTCACCAAGAAGTCAGCACCTTTCTGCTTTACCTGGAGAGAAATAAGCCCATCATCCACCTAGATCTTGCTGCTCACTTCCGTCACCTTGCAGATGTTCTTGTAGTCCAGCCACAGGATGTTCTCGTCACACTTTTTCATGTAGGCATTATCCAGCATGATTTTGAGAGTGGCTCCCATCTTCAGCCCCACCTCCGCGGTGCTGCTGCCCTTGATGAGCCCAGTTTGGATCTCAGGTCCTTTAGTATCCAGAGCCAAAGCAACGGGCCAGTAGAGGATGGGGTCAGAAGCAAAAATTTCCGTGGCTGTGTGCACGTTCTTGATGGTCTCCACGTGGTACTCGTGAGTTCCATGAGAGAAGTTCAGACAAGCCACTTTCATTCCGACTTAATCATCTCCTTCAACTTCTCCACCGATCGGGAAGCTGGGCTATTGGTACAGATGATGCCAGTGTTCCAGGCTGTGATGGGTGGTGTGTGAATGTCCAGGCAGCACATGTGCTCCAGGAATGTGTCAGCTACATGGCATGTAGCTGCTGGGTCTGAATGAAGGCAGTCCCGGCTTCCCTATGGGGCTTCGACATGGTTGCTGAGGTCCTCCAGTGCTGACCGACTTGGGCTACACTGCAAACGTGAAGAGGTCAGGAGCCCCGGGACGTGCAGCTGCTGTGCCCCAGGAGAGTTTTAAATGCAGAGCATCTAGTTGTCCTCTCCCAGTGGAGTTATGCAGACAATTCTTACTTCTCACAGTAACAATGTGTGATAATACACATGCAATATTCCCAGCCAGGGAAGCACCTCCAAGCCTTGATGTCCAGAATTTTTATTAGTCATGTAGACATGGCTGACTGCCTGTGTGGCTGGCCTTCATGTCCAACCCCCTCCTGAGGTTGAGCTGACAATGCATGGTTCAGAGCCCCTACCATATATCACATTGTTAGCACAGACCATCTGGCATGGCCCAAGGCCCCCAGGTAAACAAAGAACATTCCAACAGTTTAGAGATTACCTCCCAGAAAGTGAGAGTAAAGGCCAGATATTTCTTGGGGCGAGGTTAATCCTTTTGTTGCACAGGCATGAATACCAGGAGGTGAGGATCACTGGGTGCCACCTTTTGGGTTTCCTACCACACTCACCATTTAGAAAACTTCCCAACCTGAGCTTCTGATTAGCTTTTAAGTGCCTCATTCTTATTTTTAAATTATTTTATTTTATTACTTTTTTTTTTTTAGAGAGACAGGATCTCACTCTGTCACTGGAATGCAGTGGTGCAATCATAGCTCGCTACAACCTTCAACTCCTGGGCTCAAGCGAACCTCCTACCTTAGTCTCTCAAGTAGCAAGAACTACAGGCATGTGCCACTATGTCCAGCTTTGGTGCCTCATTCTTAAATATGTTGGATGACCACCCCTTTTAGGAAAGTCTTCAATATAAGAGAGAGGCCAAAATAAACCATGAGGGAAAAGGAACTTAAAAGGAAACAGGCAACTGAGAAAATAAAACTAAACTAAAAAACTAACCAACCAACAAACAAAATAAGACAACCCCTACAATATTGCTGGAGAGATCAAATATAGGATCCGTAAGACAAAGAACAGGCTAATGTAGAAAAGATAACAAAAGGCCGGGCGCGGTGGCTCACGCCTGTAATCCCAGCACTTTGGGAGGCTGAGACAGGCGGATCACGAGGTCAGGAGATCGAGACCATCCTGGCTAACACGGGGAAACCCCATCTCTATTAAAAATACAAAAAATTAGCTGGGTGTGGTGGTGGGCGCCTGTAGTCCCAGCTACTTGGGAAGCTGAGGCAGGAGAATGGCGTGAACCCGGGAGGCGGAGCTTGCAGTGAGCCGAGATCGTGCCACTGCACTCCAGCCTGGGCGACAGAGCGAGACTCCGTCTCAAAAAAAAAAAAAAAAGATAACAAGAAAGGGCCCTTAGAGGCTAAAACATGATAAACAAACTAAAAATTAATAGCTTGACTACATTTTGGGAAACTGGGAAGGGGAAATGTTTGTTTATTGGTGTGTGTTGCAAGGACTATGATCTAAGTTAGCTAAACCCTCATCATCCAAAGTAGTAAATCAAGGGTGGATTCAGGGTTTGTAGGGCCAGAAGCATACATGATTTGGAGGATGCTCTTTAAGATAATTTTTTTTTGAGGCAGAGTCTCGCTCTGTCCCCCAGGCTGGAGTGCAATGGCCTGATCTTAGCTCACTGCAACCTCCGCCTCCTGGGTTCAAGCGATTCTCCTGCCTCAGCTTCCCAAGTAACTGGGACTACAGGCATGTGCCACCACGCTGGGCTAATTTTTTGTATTTTTAGTAGAGACTGGGTTTCACCACGTTAGCCAGGATAGTCTTGATCTCCTGACCTCATGATCCACCTGCCTTGGCCTCCCAGAGTGCTGGGATTACAGGTATTAGCCACTGTGCCCAGCCAAATTTTTTAAGACAGTCTCACTCTGTCACCTAGGTTGGAGTGCAATGGCATGATCCTCCTGCCTCAGCCTGCTGAGCTGGGACCACAGACACACACAACCATGTTTGGCTAATTTTTTTTATTTTTTATTTTTGGTATAGACAGGGTTCTCAATATGTTCCCCAAGTTGGTCTTGAATTCCTGAGCTAAAGGGATCCTCCTGCCTCGGCCTCTCAAAGTGCTGGGATTGCAAGCGTGAGCCACAGCACCAAGCTGAATGCTATGTAAGAAAATAAAATTCCAAATTCAATGGTTAAGAATAGGGCCTTGGAGAAGGCCTATGAAAATGAGGGACTCTGAAACTTAAGCTTTATTAGCTTCATAATAAATCTCCCTCTCTAGCCAACAGAAAACATCTAAAATTGAAAAATCAAGAAATGAGTTTTAAAACTTTGTTTAGAAATACAAAGCAAGTTCCAAAAGAAAAATCTGAATAAGTTGAATGTTAGGGGTTATGGGAATTGGGGTAGAATATGATAGGCCAAAGAATTGCTCTTTCTTTTGAGCCGGAGTCTCGCTCTGTCACCCAGGCTGGAATGCAGTGGCGCAATCTTGGCTCACTGCAAGCTCTGCCTCCCAGGTTCATGCCATTCTCCTGCCTCAGCCTCCCGATTAGCTGTGACTACAGGCACCTACCACCACGCCTGGCTAATATTTTGTATTTTTAGTGGGGCTGGGTTTCACTATGTTAGCCAGGATGGCCTTGATCTCCTGACCTCGTGATCTGCCCGCCTCGGCCTTTCAAAGTGCTGGATTACAGGCGTGAGCCACCACGTCCGGCCAGAATTGCTCTTTCTTATAATAAGCCCTGAACACTATTTGACTTCTTGTCCTATGCAGGGGCACTCCTGTTTAATTCATTTATTCTTTTATTCTCTTTTAACCCATGCCCCACTCCTTTGTTGTAGCACTGTTTTAATGTGTTTAATGGTATTTAAGAACAAATTTTTTAAAAAAATTTTCTGTAGAGACCAGATCTTGCTATGTTGCTCAGGCTAGTTTTGAACTCCTGGCCTCAAGCAATTCTCCTGTCTCCCAAAGTGTTGGGATTACAGGCCTGAGCCACTAAGCCCAGTCTTAATGGCATTTTTTGATGAATATGTTGAAAGAAATTGGCTGCTGACTCCTTCCCCTGAGATCAAACTTAAAGAAACTACAGGAATCCAGGAAATAACAAGCAAACCATAAGAAGCTCTGGATAGATAAAGGATTGTTTTGAACTGGTGTGTATGTGCATATTGGGGGAACTGAGGTGGTGGTGGTGGTTGCAGCCTAGGACAGAGAGCATTGTCTAGGCTATGAGAGGGCAACTTGGACAAAAAGCTTTCTTTCCTCTCACCCGTGCAGCTCCCTGGCTTTGGGACGATCATCATCAGTTTGTTTTTTTGTTTTCTGAGACAGAGTCTTGCTCTGTCACCCAGGCTGGAGTGCAGTGGTGTGATCTTGGCTCACTGCAACCTCTGCCTTCTGAAGTTCAAGCGATTTTCATGTCTCAGCCTCCCGAGTAACTGGGGTTACAGGCATGTGCTACTATGCCTGGCTACTTTTTGTATCTTTAGTAGAGATGGGGTTTTACCATGTTGGCCAGACTCTTCTCGAACTCCTCATCACCAGCTTTTACAACAGAATCTCTACTGTCCAGACGGAGTACCTTTAACTTACAATGTTTCAACATTTATGAGGATAACATGATCAGGTAATCATGTGATAAATAAATACATATGTTTTCATACATCACTTGGACTGTGCAGATGTCAATACATATGGTTTTAGGAAAAAGAATGCAAGGCCATGTCATGAGGACTTAAGGAACTGATGCTTAAGAAGACATATTGCTTTCTAACAAGTTAAAAGAGGATGACTAGATTACTTCTGAATAGCAGAGAAAGTGAAGTTGAAGTTGTACAAAACGAATCTGTCCTGAAGTGGGTCTAAGAAGGAACCATGAAACTGGTGACCATGAAACGAGAGGATTGATTGTCTTATGAAGAAGAAACTATTATTTAGGTAAGAATTCTACACAAAGAATTCTTAGAATTAATTACAAATAGCAGGGGCATAGTGGCTCACGCCTGTAATCCCAGCACTTTGCGAGGCTGAGGTAGGTGGATCGCCTAAGGTCAGGAGTTCGAGAGCAGTCTGGCCATCATGGTGAAACCCTGTCTCTACTAAAAATACAAGAACTAGCCAGGTATGGTGGCGGGTGCCTGTAATCCCAGCTACTTGGAAGGCTGAGCCAGGGAGAATTGCTTGAACCCAGAAGGTGGAGGTTGCAGTGAGCCGATATTGTGCCACTGCACTCCAGCCTGGGCAACAGAGCAAGATTCCATCCCCTCCCCCGCAAAGAAGAATTAATTATAAATATTCTAAGTAAATAAGGATATGTATGAAATTAAAACACAAAGTATATTCATAATATTGAAATATTAGAAATAACCTTATGTCTTTTAGAGGGAATGTTTAAGGCTTAGAACAAGCTTTGAGGAGAGTAATATTAGCAACATGGTCTATTAGAAATCCCTAGCACTCATCTTCCTCACAAAGACAGTCAGAACAACTAATAAGCAACTACATTTTAACAAAAATAACAGGGAGAGTTCTAGAGTGTATCAGAGGACTAATAGAAACCCTGGTGAGCACAGAAACTCAGGATGGCCACTTAGAGAACAGAGAATGAGAAGAAATGCCAGGCCTCCATCACTGCATCCCCCAGCTGGGATCAACTAGGAAGGAGGACTTCCCCTTATGGTGAGGTGGTAAGGGGATTCCATCAACACGTTGGACAGGTACAGACCTCACCACTGGGGCCCACTGCAGTCCTCATAGGCACTAAACCCTGCTGAGGGAGCTGCCTGGAATCCACATAGCTGTGCTCCCCCCAGAGAAGGATCCAATACTGTGCCCCACTCACTGTGGCCCACATGAGGCACAGTTTCAGCCAAGGTGCTACATGACAATGGAATTAGAACTACTGCTGTAGTGTGTCTTGCTTCAGAGGTAAGCAGCCACTTCTCCCCATCATCTCTGAGGCCAAGCCACCACAAAACCACCCCAGCCTAGAGACCTGACAAGGTGTTGACTAGATTTCTCCACTGAACAGGTATATCTCCTTGTAATCATTAAGTAATCTGTGGGGTAATACTTTGAGACTATGTGAATATCTTGTTCCCCATTAACCTTTCACTCAATGATTTTAGCATAAATTAATGGCCCTTGCCAAAATCAACTTTTCCATTGGGGTTGTAAAATGGCAATCTTCCTAATTCTCTCATTTCTTTTTTACATATTAGTTGGTATTTTTCTATAAGAGGAGTTTAGCCTTTCTTCTTTTCCCTATGTTCTTTAACTTTTTCAGTTTTGATATCCACCCCCAAAGCAAACTCTGACACAAGAAACCTGGGTGTGGGTGGGTTATATGGGAGATGACACCAGAAAACACAGAGTTAGCAGGGGGTGAGTGACACAGGGTAGGGAGAAAAGCCAATTAAGGATATATTGAACATTTTGCTGTTGGCAACTGGGGTTCAGTCTCAATGAAACCGCGCTGAGAAACCATGTGAAATTGTTCCGAATCTTCCCGATTCCGTCACTCCTTGGTGGCTACTCCCAGGGATACCTGTCCTCCAGCTTTCAAACGATGTTGCCCAGCAGCCATGGGCTGTAGGCGGTTCTCGAGAAAGACCCCAGACAGAGGAGAGAAACACAGGCGCTTGAGGTCAGGGTGTTGGAAACCGTTGACAACTGCGAGAGAATTCAGGTAGGCTGAGGGGACGTGGAGTAGGGCCTCACAACATCTGCTTCTCTCTCCTTTTAATATTACTATGAACTCATGGCATTAAAAGTTTTCAAAAGCAATCCTTTACCATCATTATACATTTTGATCCTCAAATTGACCTTTGACCCTGGCTCCTTTGCCCTTTCTCTACGTTCCCAAGAGTCTTTAACACTTCCTTGTTTTCTGGCACAACCAAACATTCCAGGCTCACCTTGTACTTTTTCTATCCCTGACCTAGACTCACCTATTTCTCTAAAGAGGTCTGATTCTACAGCTCTGTTTTCCATGGTGATGAGATGTCACCTCCCCCTATTGTACCATCCCTTCTCACGGGCTGAGGGACCGGGTATGCTGCAAGCATTGGGCAAAGAAAACTGAGGTGGCTTCATGTTGCTGTGTTTCAGCAGCTGAATGTTTTTATTATTTATCTATGTCCTTTTTGGTGTGATTTTTTGGGGGCGGGTGGGGGTAGGTATTTGGTACCATGTAGTGTTCTCTCTTCTCCCAAAAGGATGTGTATGTAACTTTTTTTCTTTTTAGATGGAGTCTTACTCTGTTGCCCAGGCTGCAATACAGTGGTGTGATCTCGGCTCACTGCAACCTCTGCCTCCCAGGTTCAAGTGATTCTCCTGCCTCAGCCTCCTGAGTGGCTGGGATTACAGTTCCCTGCCACCATGCCCGGCTGATTTTTGTATTTTTAGCAGAGATGAGGTTTCCACATGTTGGCCAGGTTGGTCTCGAACTCCTGACCTCAGGTGATCCACCAGCCTCAGCCTCCCAAAGTGCTGGGATTACAGGCATGAGCCACCGTGCCCGGCCACGGATGTGCATGTAACTTAAGAAAAGAGAAATGTAAAGTGTTGTAAATAAGATGGCTCATGAAGGTACAGTGAGACTGACCCCATCCTGTATGCAGGACTAGGCCATCCCTCTCTGCATGGTGAAGAGACATACATCTATTTATTTATTTATTTATTTAGAGACGCAGTCTCACTCTGTCGCCCAGGCTGGCATGTGCAGTGGTGCAATCTTAGCTTACTGCAACCTCTGTCTCCTGGGTTCAAGTAATTCTCCTGCCTCAGTTTCCCGAGTAGCTGGGATTACAGCTAAAATTTTTTTGTATTTTTAGTAGAGACAGGGTTTTACCATGTTGACCAGGCTGGTCTCGATCTTCTGACCTCGTGATCTTCCCACCTCGGCCTCCCAAAGTGCTGGGATTACAGGCATGAGCCACCGCGCCTGGCCAGAGAGACATGTTTACACCGTAATGCCATGTAGGGCTAAGGCTTTCCCTGGCCCCAGCGGGGAATTGTTACTCAGATTGAATTGTTTTTATTATTAAATCTTGTGACTTGACACATCTACTGATTAAAATGGATATCTTAATCTCGACTATTATTTTTGTCATATGGAATTAAATAAAATGCAGGATATACTATTTTTTTAAAGACAGTTCTGGTTCTTTAGAGTGAAGAATGGTATTTATTGTGGAAATTATTCTGGATTGTTCTTGCTTATAGGCCTTTTTAGTGGGCAAAGCTGGTTAACACACTTAAAAAACAGAACGAAACAAAAAGCATGAATTAACACTGATTCCTCCAATTCAAATCCAACATCACGAGGCCTTTCCTGACTTCCCCCATTTGGTATTTGTATTTTCCATCTCCCACAAAATCCTGGCTCTCAGTATCAATCATTTGTTCTTTGATGTATCACACACAGAAAAGAATTTCAGAGTTGCAACACCGAAATCATTACCAGCAACCAATCTAAGTAATATTTTAAGATTTCACTGTAGTTCTTTTTGTCTTCAAATTGTATTTCCCTAAATGTGTACAGTGAAAACCTGTGCTCAAAGTTATTAATTCTTTTTCTCTCTAAGGTTATATTATCTAATATACAGCTAAGTTTATTTATTTATTTTTTTGAGATGGAGTCTCACTCTGTTGCTCAGGCTAGAGTGCAATGGCGCGATCTTGGCTCACTGCAACCTCTGCCTCCTGGGTTCAAGCAATTTGCCTACCTCAGCCTCTTGAGTAGCTGGGACTACAGGCACCCGCCATCATGCCTGGCTAATTTTTGTATTTTTGTAGAGATGGGGTTTCACCATGTTGGCCAGACTGGTCTTGAACTCCTGACCTCAGGTGATCTGCCCCGCTTGGCCTCCCAAACTGTTGGTATTGCAGGCATGAGCCACTGCACTCAGCCTATTTTTTTTTTTAATTCAAATTTAGGGTATGCTTTTTAAAATTCACACAATGAAGTATTATGTGGCCATAAAAAACACGGAAGATTTCTAAGTACTGATGAGGAGTGAAAAATCCAGGTTGCAAAATGGTATACATGGTATGCTTCCTTTTGTGTAAGAAAGGAGAAATATAAATATGCACACTTTTTTATTCCCCCCAAAAAACCTCAACACATGCACACAGCAAGGATAAACCAGAAACTAATGAAAAATGTTATTATAGGGATTGGTGGGAATAAAGTTTAGGAGATAAAGATAGGAGCAAAACATTTCTAAATATACCCTTGTATATTGTTCTGATTTCTGGACCATGTAAATGTTTTGTTTTTTTGTTCTTTTAGTTGTTGATTTTTTTTTTTTTAGATGGTCTTGCTCTGTTGCCCAGGCTGGAGTGCAGTGGCATAATCTTGGCTCAATGCAACCTCCTCCTCCGAGGTTCAAGAGACTTTCCTGCCTCAGCCTCCCTAGTAGCTGGGATTACAGGCACATGCCACCAAGCCTGGCTAATTTTTGTATTTTTAGTAGAGACAGGGTTTCCCCATGTTGGCCAGGCTGGTTTCGAACTCCTGACCTGTTGATCTGCCAGCCTCAGCCTCCCAAAGTGCTGGAATTACAGGCGTGAGCCACAGCGCCTGGCCATAAATGTTTTGTATATTAAAAAAAAATTATAGACTGGGCATGGTGGCTCATGCCTGTAATCTCAGCACTTTGGAAGGCCAAGGCAGGAGGATTGCTTGAGCCCAGGAGTTTGAGACCACCCTGGGTAATGTAGAAAGACCCTATCTCTACAAAAGATTAAAAAATTAGCCAGGTTTGGTGGCTTATGCCTGTAGTCCTAGCTACTTGGGAAGCTGAGATGAGGAGACTGCTTGAGCCTAGGAGGTCGAGGCTGCAGTAAGTGGTGATTGCACCACTGCACTCCAGCCTGGGTAACTGAGTGAGACTGTCTCAAAAAAAAAAAAAGATAATAATTACAATTAAAAAAGACATTGAGTCATATCTACTGACTTGGGAAGATATTTATATTAAATGAAAACAGAATAAACATTATGATCCAATTTAAAATACATACATTTAAGGTATATTACATATATATATTTGGAAAGTACATACCAAAATGTTAATAGTGATCATCTTTGGCTGACAGAGTCAACTTCTTTTACTTTTTATTCTTTTTATTTTTCTGTATGTAATCAGTTCTATGAAAAACATATTTTATGTGTAACCAGTTTCTCTATAACAAGCATATTACACTTATTTTTTTTTTTTTCCGAGACACAGTCTTGCTCTGTTGCCCAAGCTGGAGTGCAGAGGCGCAATCTTGGCTCACTGCAACCTTTGCCTCCCAGGTGCAAGCAATTCTTCCTACCTCAGACTCCTGAGCAGCTGGGATTACAGGTGTGCACCACCACGCCCGGGTAATTTGGTATTTATTTATTTATTTATGAGACAGATTCTCACTGTGTTGCCCAGGCTGGAGTGCAGTGGCAGGATCTCAGCTCATTGCAACCTCCGCCTACTGGGTTCAAGCAAGCCTCTTGACTCAGCCTCCCGAGTAGCTGAGATTACAGACACATGCCACCATACCAGGCTAATTTTTGTATTTTTAGTAGAGATGGGGTTTCGCCATGTTGACCAGGCTGGTCTCAAACTCCTTACCTCAGGTGATCCACCTGCCTTGGCGTCCCAAAGTGCTGGGATTACAGGCGTGAGCCACCACACATGGCCAATTTGGTATTTTTTAATAGAGACAAGGTTTCACCATGTTGGCCAGGCTGTTCTTGAACTCCAGACCTCAGGTGATCTGCCTGTCTTGGCCTCCCAAAATGCTGGGATTACAGGTGTGAGCCACCACACCTGGCCTACATATTACACTTATAATCACAATTTTTTATGACATGTGTGACGCAGAATAATGATTCTCCCAAAAATGTCCGTGAATAAATTCCTGAAACCTGTTCTATTACCTGGCAATGAGGAATTAAGACGAAACTAAGGAACTGATCACTTGGACTTAAAATAGGGAAATTCTCTTGTATTATCTGATGGACCCAAGGTATTCACAATAATCCTTTAAGTATGGAAGAAGGAGGCAAAAGATCAGAGTCAGAGAGAGATTGGAAGATGCTCTATTGCTGCCTTTGAAAATGGAAGAAGGGGCTAGCATCCAAGGAATGCAGGTGACTTGTAGAAGCTGGAAAAGCCAAGAAAATGGTTCCTTCCCTAGAGCCTACAAAAAGAATACAGCTCTGCTGACATCCTGATTTTAGCCAGGTGAGACCCATTTCAGACTTTCGACTACCAGAACTATAAGATAACACATTTTTATTGTTTTGAGACCCTGTTTGTGGTCATTTGTTACAACAGTAATAGGAAACTGATATAGACATATACTGGAAGCAGTAAATAGATGTATAATACCATGTGATTTGAGATACACAGTAAGATTTTAGAAGATATTTAAGAAAAATCAAGCCAGGTGTGGTGGCTCATGCCTGTAATCCCAGCACTTTGGGAGGCCAAGGCAAGACAATCACTTGAGCTCAGGAGTTTGAGACCAGCCTGGTCAACATGGCGAAACCACATCTTTACTAAAAATACAAAAATTAGCCAGGCGTGGTGTTGTGTGCCTGTAGTCCCAGGTCCTCAGAAGCTGAGGTGGAAAAATCACTTGAGCCCGGGAGGCGGAAGTTGCAGTGAGTCATGATCGTGCCACTGCACTCTAGCCTGGGCAACAGAGCAAAACCCTGTCTAAAAAAAAAAAAAAAATCAAAACAGCAAACATTTGGGAGTTATTCCCATGTTACTAAGAAAACTCAGTTACCAAAATATACTTCACAAGCCCTCTAATGAACTAAGTTTCTGCTTACTATATTTTAAGACAGCAAGTATAGTAATTTTTAAAAATTACTTCCTTAATTTTCATTTCATTATGTTGTGATTTTTGGATTCCAGGTTTTGATGTTCTTGATTTTCTATCCTTCTCCACAAAATTTTCCATAGCAAAGACAATTCAACATATTTACTAAACCAGTTCATTTTTCTCCTGCACAGATAGAAAGACTACATTTCCCAGTGACTCTTTCAGCTAGGTGGGGCCATGTGACTAGTTTTGCCCTATGGAATTCAGGTAGAAGTGCTAAATAATCCTTCACACACAAGCCTATTAATCTGTCTCTCCCTTCTCTGGGGTCTTGGAGGTCAAATGTTGATGGCTGCAACGTGAAATCAGGTGAATGTACTCCCACTTCCTGCCTTCCTGTCCCTGCACTGTACTGAGATATGAAAGAGGAGAGATGCATATTTTTTGAGTTGGGCTATTGAGATTTGGGGATTGTTTGTTACAACAGTTGGTTGTAATCTATATTCAACCATGCCAATCTATATTCCAGTATTATTTTAAATTATTTTAAAAAATATTATACACACGCAACATTGATTTATAATTTCTATATTAGTCAAAACTTCATTTAACTGAAAGTTACCTGAAAATTTTTAAAATGAGAAACAGGTTGATTTGTTTGTTATGTCCATCTGTAAATAGTTCAAAGCTGGTATTGGGAGTTTAAATTTTGTCCTCAAAGAACCAGATTCCTTCTACCTTCCTGCCTTGCTTTCTTGCTAATGGATGCCACACATCAAATATTTTATATATTCCAAGCCATCAGGAGGAAAAGGAAGAGGCAACAGCAGCTGACTTCCAATTAAGTCTCATTAAGACAGAATTGAGTCACATGGTCACACTTAGCTACAGGAGAGTCTGGGAACATACTTCTCTATGTTAGAGTAAAGCAAGCAAAAAAGGGTTTGGAATGAAGGCTGAGTGAGCCAATCTACTGTATCTGCCATTACTTATGCAAACAGACAATAATTTAAAGAGCTAGCAACAACATTTTTCCAAGTTGTTAAAGTAGTTGTAATAAAATCAGCCTATTTAGGAAGCAGAAGTCAGATAAGAAGAAAATTTGATATACTATATTTACTGGACAATGGATATCTATTAAAATTATTGTGTGACGTGTCTCTAATCTTATACAAATTGATCAACATCTATCTCTCTAGCTGTATAGTTATCTATCTGATTGATGCTTCAATTTATAACTACTAATACTGATGTCAATTAGACCTATTTTTCTCCCTCAAGCATGTTAAAAACATGGTATACATAAATGACTGCATGCCCTGGTTTTCCTAGGACAATCTCTGTGTAATTATTAATAGCATCCCCTTTCATTCTCAACTGTTTTGGTTTAGATAATACATTATATGGTTTTCCTTCATATAAAGAACAAGGGCAGATGAACTGGTCTAGGTAGAGCTGTTACTTATGATCTGAAAGGCTGGGTGTAGTGGCTCACACCTACAATCCCAGCACTTTGGGAGGCCAAGGGGGAGAATCACTCGTAGACCAGGAGTTCAAGAACACCCTCATCTCTAAAAAAAATTTTTTTTTGTTTTAAATTATGACTTGAAATGGTTCAATAGTCTATTCTCCCAAAATGAATAAATCATATTTGCATTTCACCTGGAACCCACAAGGATGCCTCTTGTGCATTACAGAAGATCAGGAGGAATTCTTCCGCTTGGGCAATCCTTATAGCCATAAAAAAAAAAGTCAAAATTTCTGTAGACTGAGAAATCTCAATTCCTCTCTTTGCTTTCCTTCTTCCCAATCAACTTTGATACTACTTTCTTTTGTACTTGTTAAGAATAGTTAACCGAGGCTGGGCACAGTGGCTTATGCCTGTAATCCCAGCACTTTGGGAGGCCGAGGCAGGTGGATCACTTGAGGTCAAGAGTTTGAGACCAGCCTGACCTACATGGTGAAATCCTGTCTCTACTGAAAATACAAAAATTAGCTGGGCATGGTAGCACACGCCTGTAATCCCAGCTACTAGAGATGCTGAGGCAGGAGAATTGCTTGAACCTAGGGGGCAGAGGTTGCAGTCAGCCGAGATTGCACCACTGCACTCCAGCCTGGGCAACAGAGTGAGACTCCATCTCAAAAAAAAAAAAAAAAAAAGAATAGCTAACCAAATTTCCTGCAATTGAGGCATAGTTGGGGGTGGGAGTGGGTGTTGGGGGCAGTGAATGACCTTCTAACAATATAGGCATTAAACAGGCAATCTTAGAACTCCCATAAATGTGGAAGGCATCATTAATCCACTGTATACATGAATCATATACATTACTTAACAATACTATAACAAATGTTTTCATCTTTGGGAATTTGCCCAATTATTTCTTTATTTTTGTATTTTTTGGTAGAGACAGGGTTTCACCATGTTTGCCAGACCGGTCTCGAACTTCTGACTTCAAGTAATCTGCCCTCCTCTGCCTCCCAAAATGCTGGGATTACAGGCATGAGCTACTGCACCCAGCCCATTTATTTTCTTAAATTAAACAAATACACAATTAATTTTGTATGCATAATGCCAATTTGTTGTCCCTCTTATAGAATATGAAGCTATATGTTTTCTCACATCTTCTACAACAATAAATAATGTTATCTTCTTTGATCATCTGATCTGTGACACATGACAGCTCATTTTATTTGTATAGTTTTTTATTACTAGTGCATTTTAAACATTCTAAATATATTTAGTGGTCATTTATTTTTATTCTTCTGTATTTGGTTAGTCATACTCTTTGTCCATTTTATATTGAATGCAATTTTTCTTCTTGACTTTTTAAAGAGTTCTTTCTATACTAGTGTAACCAGTATGATCCACAAACTCAAGGAACAAATGTGATCAGTTACAGCTGTTAACTTTCTCTATTATAGTTTAAGCCTTCCACATACCCTAATCAGAAGTCATTTTTCCACTTGTGGTTTGCTCGCCTCTCCTCTGAATGTCCAAGAATCCTAGTTGTAGGGGGTGGGGCTGGGACTCACTCAGCCCAAAGGGCAACAGAGTCCTCTTCTAAATGCAGAGATAACTAAAACTGGTGTCTCTTCAGTCCTCCTTTGCCACTGGGACTTAGAGATAAGATAAAGTCTCCTTAACTTCAGATCTGGGTGAGCAGAAACTAGGGTCTTGGTCCCCTTTATCCTATAAAATTGAACTTCCTAAGCCAACTGATCCACCTCCTCTCTAGTGACTAACTAGACCAAAGGATGAGGCAGTTTTTGCTAATCAAGAAAGAAACACTCGGCTGGCTACGGTGGTTCAAGCCTATAATCCCAGCACTTTGGGAGGTCAGTCGAGGTGGGAGGATTGCTTAAGGGCAGAAGTTCGAGACCAGGCTGGACAACAAAGCAAGATTGCCCCCAGCCACCATCTCTTAAAAAAAAAAAAAAAAAAAAATTAGCCAAGTATGGTGGCGCATGCCTGTAGTTCCAGTTACTACCCGGGAGGATAAGGCGGGAGAATCACTTGAGTCCAGGAATTTGAGGCTGCAGTGAGCTATGATCATGCCACTGCATTCCAGCCTGGGCAACAGAGCGACACCCCAACCCTAAAAAAGAGAGAGAGAAACACACACATTCTACAAAAGGTTTTATTATTATAGAACCTTCTTGCTAGGTGTGGTGAAGTGGATAGTTGTGGAGAAGTATGATTGGATTGAAAAAGTATGATCTAATGATAATAAACGGGAGAGAAGTTACTGAGGCCTGTTTTGCTCAGATTCTTTTCTGTGTCCCTGTGATTTCAGAGATAAGGATGTTCCTTTTTTCCAGGAATAGGGAGAGCACCACTCAAATGAGGTTCTTATGAGCTGCTTCAGGGGAGAAGGAAGAAGCAAGAGTGACCTGCTTTTGTTGTTTTCTCAAATGCTAAGGTGCTGTATTTTGGGGGTATCATGGCCGGAATCCCATTACTTTCAAATTATTCATTTATTTTTATCAGTTTGGACTCATTGTTTCCTATTTTATTCACTAGGTTATAATCCATTACAATCACTATTTATTTTGATACTCAAATTATTCCAGGTTTGGCTAATAGGAGTCCATTCAAGCTGACTTCTCTGACCTCTTAACTTGTTATCATTCTATAAGGACTACCTTACTTTCTGCAACAACAAGATATCCCAGGCTCATCTTGCATTTTCCTTACTCCAGACTTGGAATCAGTTATTTCAGCAAAGAGTTCTTTTTAAAGGAGGATAATATTTAAAAGCCAAGATCTGGGTACTAGGTGTATTTGTTGCTATTGGGATATTGTTGCCTCTAAGCCTCTCAGTGGATAAGCCTAAGGAATATATGTATTTACGTACATACAAACATACACATGCATACATTTACATCTATATTATTTCTATAACTATGTGTATATTGACAGGCATAAGGACACAGAGATACCACAATTCCAATCCAGCACTACAAGGTTCATTCTTTTTTTTTTTTTTTTCTTAGGTGGAGTCTCACTCTGTTGCCTAGACTGGAGTGCGGTGGCACAACCTCGGCTAACTGCAACCTCCGCCTCTCGGGTTCAAGCGATTCTCCTGTCTCAGACTCCTGAGTAGCTGGGATTACAGGCACCCATCACCATGTCTGGCTACTTTTTGTATTTTTAGTAGAGACAGGGTTTTGCCATGTTGGCCAGGCTAGTCTAGCACTCCTGACCTCAGTTGATCCGCCCGCTTTGGCCTCCCAAAGTGCTGAGATTACAGGCGTGAGCCACTGCTCCCGATCTTGAGGTTCACTCTAATTTTCTCTTTCTACATTTGTACTTAAGAAGAATTTTTTCTTTTCTTTTTCTTTCTTTCTTTCTTTTTTTTTTTTTTTGAGACAGAGTCTTGCTCTCATTGCCCAGGCTGGAGTACAATGGCTTGATCTCAGCTCACTGCAACCTCTACCTCCCAGGTTCAAGCAATTCTCCTGCCTCAGCCTCCCAAGTAGCTAGGATTACAGGCACCCGCCACCATGCCTGGCTAATTTTTTGTATTTTTAGTAGAGATGGGTTTTCACCATGTTGGCCAGGCTGGTCTTGAACTCCTGACCTCAGGTGATCCACCCGCCTCAGCCTCCCAAAGTGCTGGGATTCCAGGTGTGAGCCACCACGCCCGGCCAGGAGAATATATTTTTAAAATCATTTGTTTATTTGGTCAATCTGCCTGTATGTAAACAATCCCTCCTTGTTGCTGCCACATCTGTCCCTTTGTGGATGTCCTTCTCATTATACTGGGATTCTGATGTGTAATGAAGGGTCACATCCCTGCACTAATGCCCTACTTGACCTTCTTGGGCTATCTGTGCTGGGCTAACCTCTCCCATGAAAGGCTGTTCCACTGGACATCTTCCTTACCCTGTTCTGGCTCCAACACCCTGCAATGGCCTCTCTCCCACAAAGATGCCCTCTTGGGTGCTGATACTCAGGGCCAGGCTATCCCCCTGTCTGGGCCACATTCCTCACCCTGTGCTTTGATGTCCCATGCTGGAGTGCTTCTGCCCCCACCTCATGTTGACCCCATGCCTTTACTCTGCTCTGGCTTTGACTGCCTCTGCTAGGTTATAGCCCCTGCATGGATGCCCTCCTCACCTTGCTTATGCTCCAAAACCCTGTGATGGACTCCCCCATGCCCTTCTCCTCACCCCACGTAGACTTAGGCACCCTGTCCTAGGCTGACCCCTCTCTCCCCAGAGATGCCCTGCTCAGTCTCTGACTCTCCACTCTGGATCACAGTGACCCTCCACCCCAGGCCCTGATACCTACATTTTTGATCCTACGTTATTGCTTCAGGACTGAATTGCTGGGGAAGGGAAAGAAGAAGAGCTCAGTGCTATTTTAAATATTTATCAGTCGTAGCAGATAATGTTGATTGCCTTCTCAATAATTGTTCCTCCCACGAATTTTGTTTCTTGCAGCTAAGATAATTCTCACTGCCAAGCTAACCCTGTTGGTGTCCCCTCTCCTAGCATACAGCCTTGCATCTATCACAGAGGCTGTACAGCCTCTTCCTAGTCTTCTCCTCCTCATCTGCCAAGCCACAGAATTCTCTGCATCACTACAGTGCTCTTCTGTCTTCTTTCCCTTCATTGGGAGGCAGTGATATTCTTCCTCTTGTCCAAAGCTAATCTACTCATCTGTGTTCTATACCCCATGTTCTCCCAGATTCCTAGGGAATCTGCTTTCCTTTATTTTCAAACTCTGTATCATTATTGGTTCTTTTTCTTAAGCAGAAACATGGTCAAATCTCTCCTGTCTTTTAAACAAAATAAACTTTCTTCAGAGGACTTGCACAATGAGTATCAGAAAACATTTAATATGTGCAAACTCTTTTATTCACTTTAAAGAGTCTTAATTGTGGCTTGGCACAGTGACTCATGCCTGTAATCCCAGCACTTTGTGAGGCTGAGGTACACAGATCGGTTGAGCCCAGGAACTCGAGACCAGACTGGGCAACATGGGAAGACCTCGTCTCTACAAAAAATACAAAAAACTAGTTGGACATAGCGGAGTGTACCTGTAGTCCCAGCTACTCGGGAGGCTGAGGTGGGAGGATCACCTGAGCCTGGGGAGGTCAAGGCTGTAGTGAGCTGTGATCTCACCACTGCACTCTAGCCTGGGCAATAGAGTAAGGCCCCATCTAAAAAATAAGAATCATTTATTTTTTGAATATTTAATAAGCACCTACGTGCCCAGCACTATGAATTTTATTTGCAGTAAAAATAGATATCATCTCTGCTTTCATGGAGTTTAATGAGAGAGACAACTATAAATCAGATAATAACACTTCTGAATGCATTATTACAAATCTAGACATTAACGATAAAAGAAAATATGTGCTTCTATGTGTAAGGCCTTGTTCTCAATACTTCCCATGTATTAATTTAATCATTAAACAACTTATTATATATAACATGAATATAGTTGGTAACTATTATACACACTTATAGATGATGAAACTGAGGCAGAAAGAGGTTAAGTTTTCCAAGGTCTTGAAGCCAGTGGGTAACAGAGCTGGAATTTAAACTCAGATAGTCTGGTCCCTGTTCTTAACCACTAAACTATACTGCTTCTCACAAATAGCTCTGAAGGAGACAAATGGGGATCTATGAAAACATCTAACAAAGAAAACTGATTTAGACAGGAGCTTTTTTGAAGGAGTACTACTTGAACTGACACTCAAAGTTTGAGTAGGCATTAATTCTGTAAAGTGGGTGGTGGGGGAGGGGAAAGGGGTGGAGAAATGATCATTTCAGCTAGAGGACAGTATGTGCAAAAGGCCTGAGGGAAGAGGGAGCACAGCACAGTGAAGAAACTGAAGGCCAGTGTATCTAGAATGTAGAAAGCAAATGGACAGTAGGGCATGGTGTGGTTGAAGAGGAAGTCCAGGTAAGATGATAAAGTCATAAACCCTTAAGGATTTTGTTCCTTGTCTTAAGAGCAACGGGAAGACATGGGGATGGCGGTTGGGGGAGGAGGGATCAGTTCCTTTTTGAAAAGATTACTCTCATTGCAGTTTCACAATGGATTGCAGGGGAGTCACAGTGCACTCAGAGATAAGGGGGTGATATTTTGAGGATGTTAAGCTGACATATGGTGGTGACAGTGGAAATGGAGACAAATGGAGGGATCTGGACAAATATTTAGGAAGTCAAATGGACAGAACTGGGTAATAGATTAGATACAAGGGGTCAGAAGTTGTAGGTTTCAAAGATGACCCATCCTACATCCAATCTGCCATCCTATATCCAAAAAGCCAGTTGATTTTTTTTTTTTTTTTCTGAGACAGAATCTCACTCTGTTGCCCAGGCTGGTGTGCAGTGGCATGATCTTGGCTCACTGCAACCTCTGCCTCCTAGGTTCAAGTGATTCTCCTGGCTCAGCTTCCCGCATAGCTGGGATTACAGGCACGTGCCACCATGCCTGTCTAATTTTTGTATTTTTAGTAGAGATGGGGTTTTGCCATGTTGGCCAGGCTGGTCTCAAACTCCTGACCTCAGGTGATCCACCCACCTTGGCCTCCCAAAGTGCTAGGATTACTGGCATGAGCCACCGCACCCAGCCCAATTGATATATTTTCTAAATATCTTTATTTCTAGTGCTACTAAGAGAATGTAGTACCAGCCACTGAGATATGGAATATGGAAGATCAGGAGGTTTGGGGGAAGATTACTGAGCCTTGGACATGCTGAGTTTGAGATGCCTTTAAGACATTCACATGGAAACATTAAATAGGCAGTTGTCAAGATGGGCCTGGACCTCAAAGAACAGCCCTGGGCTGAAGATATACTCTTGGGAGTTATCACTGCATAGATGGGAAATGAACGTGTAGCATGGATGAGTTTGCCCAGTGAAAGAAAATTAAGAGAAGGGAATCTAAAGTTGAGACTTGAGAAAGCCCAACATGTAATGTCTGTGCTCAGGAAAGGGTTAACTGGATTGCTCAAACCTTGCACATTCCAAAGAAAGGCTTGTCTTTAGAACTGCCTTTGACTAACTCCTGAGAAGTAACTTCCAAGTCCTTGGAATACTCTGTCTAATGAGTATTTTTGTATGCCTGAGGCCTTGGGCCACACTGTATCAGTTTGACCTCTGAGGGCATGGAGTCTGAGTAGTTGAGGTGACTCATGTGGGTGTTGCACGCATATGTGACTGACCCCCAATACAAAAACTCTGGACACTATGGCTTAGGTAAGTTTCCCTGGCTGGCAACACTTCACATGTGTAGTCACACTTCTAATTAATGAGAATTAATGCTCATAGAGCTCTAATGGGAAGAGACATTTGAGTTTGTTTTCTCCTGGATTTTCCTTCATGTGCTTTTTCCCTCTGTTGATTTTAATCCGTAAATTCATACTTTTTTTTTTTGAGACAGAGTCTCGCTCTGTCACCCACACTGGAGTGCAGTGGCATGGTCTCCGCTCACTGCAACCTCCGCCTCCCGGGTTTACGCCATTCTCCTGCCTCAGCCTCCCGAGTAGTTGGGACTACAGGTGCCGGCCACCACACCCAGCTAATTTTTTTTTGTATTTTTAGTAGAGACGAGGTTTCACCGTGTTAGCCAGGATGGTCTCAATATCCTGACCTCGTGATCTGCCCTCCTTGGCCTCCCAAAATGCTGGGATTACAGGCATAAGCCACAGCGCTCAGCCCTGTATCCTCATACTTTTAATAAACATAAGCACAGCAGATTTTCTGAGTCCTGTGAGTTCTTCCAGAAAACCATGGAACCTAAGTGTGGTCTTGGCGACATTGACAGTGTGTAAAAGAGAAATAGCAGTCCAAGGGGCAGGAGGAAAACCAGAAGACAGTGGTGTCATGAGAACCAAGGAAGTGATTCCAGAAAGGGGAGCGGCCAACAGTGTTAAATCTCCCAAGCACACAAGTAAGGTTAGGGATAAAATATGTTCACTGGAGGCCAGGCACGGTGGCTCACATCTGTAATCCCAGCACTTTGGGAGGCCTAGGCAGGCGGATCACCTGAGGTCAGGAGTTCGAGACCAGCCTGGCCAAAATGGCAAAACCCCGTCTCTACTAAACATACAAAAATTAGCCGGGCATGGTGGCGTGCACCTGTAATCCCAGCTACTCAGGAGGCTGAGGCAGGAGAATCACTTGAACCCAGGAGACAGAGGTTGCAGTTAGCCAAGATGGCACCATTGCACTCCAGCCTGGGCGACAGGGCAAAATTTGTCCCTAAAACAACAACAACAAAAAAATGTTCACTGGATATACAATTATGGGAGTAATTAGTGGCCTTAGCAAAAGCTGTTTTGGTAAAGTGATGGCAGTGGAAGTCAGGCCAGAGTAGACTGAGGGATGAATGGGATGTGAGGAAACAGACTTTTGTTTTATTACTTTTAGAGACAGGGTTTCAGTCTGTCACTCAGGTTAGAGTATAGTGGCACGATCATAGCTCACTGCAGGCTCAAACTCTTGGGCTCAAGGGATCCTCCTACCTCAACCTCCCAAGTAGCTAGGACTACAGATATGACACCACACCTCTCTAATTTTTAAAACATTTTTTGTAGAGATGGGGGTCTTGTTATATTGCTCAGGCTGGTTGCAACCTCCTGGTCTCAAGTAACCCTCTAGCCTTGGCCTCCCAAAGTACCGGGATTACAGGCATGAGCCACAGTGCCTGGTCATGGAAATAGGGATCTTTAGGAAAAAAAAAGGAAAAAAATTGCATGTTAATTTCACTTTTTAATTTATAGTAGCAAAATACATGAAAACAATTTAATAATAATCCATATGGAATACTTTAAATTTACATATTAAAAACTTTTACAGTGGGCATACTCTTTGAATAAGCAATTCTACTTTTAGGAATATTCAGAAGAAATAATTATAGATATGCAAATAATTATGCATCACAATGCTTATCACAGTATTGTTTATAATAGTAAAAAAATTTAAACAACCTTATTGTCTATGAATAGACAGATAATACATTACGGTACATTCACATAAGGAAGTCTATTTATTGTTGAGCTATATTTTACTGGTTGCAAAAATTAAGAGATAATGTGTGTGAAAGCATTTTCTCAATTGTAAACTGCTGTTCAGATGTGGTGTTTATTACTAGAATTACAATGTGCCCCTGAAAGGCCTTAGAGACATAGAAAAGCCAAAAGATAGTAATTAGACTCAGAACTCTGCTATCTGTCCTGCTTTTCTTGGTACTAATAGGTCTCAAACTCATTCAGACAACAGAGTACCTAGAAGTCAAACTGTACTTGGAACACCATGGAATGATGAGAAGTAAACTTTACATTATTTTAAAAATTTGTATTAATAAATTTTTTTTGTAGAGATGGGGGTCTTGCTATGTTGCCCAGGCTGGTCTTGAACTACTGGCCTCCAGTGATCCTCCTGTTTTCCTCCAAAGTGCTGGTATTACAGGTGTAAGACACCACACCCAGCTGAGAAGTGAACTTTAAAAGATAAAATGTCACCTTTAGGTCCTCTGGCCTCATCCATTGGTGAGTGCAAGTATTGTACATTTACGGAAACATCCCAGATTTCAGCTGCAGCTCAGCATCCTTCTGCTGGTTCTCATGTACTCTTCTGTTCCTGCTGTTCAGCATGGCTACTCTGTCCAGAAGGTGCAGACCAGCCTTTGCAAATCTTCAAGCTACTCTTCGGCTATTGCCTTGCTTTTGCTAACCTCCTGTGCCCAGCTGATGGACACACCATGTTCTCACCATTGCTTACCTACCTGGGTCACTCACCTCCAACGCCCTTTCTCTTTTCTGGACAACTGGAAAACTCCTTCCTCTATTGTTTACCAGCAACTTAGAGGAGTTTTCTTTATAGCAGAACTGCTATGAACCTACTAAGAGCTCTTTCCATTATCTCAGAACTGTGTTTTTCTGATAATGCTCAGATCAGAGGAAGAAGGGATAGTAGCCTAGGTCAGGAAAATGGCTGGACACAGCCTCTACCTATATCTGCTGCTCAGTTCGGGTCACAGCATGATTCCTCTTCTTGAAATTTTCTCAGTGGCATGGGTTTCTCCTGCCAGTTCTGTTTCCTTCAGGGAACTCTGGGTCTACTTTAACATCCATATTCACCATGCGCTGGGTGCTGTTATTAACGTTTTACAAATATTGTGAGACAACCCTGAGGTAGGTCCTACCAGTAGCAAACACCCTTTCATGACTGAGGAAACTGAGGCAAGCTAAGTAAGTTTCCCTAAATCACATAGCTAGTAGGTGATGGAACCAGATTCAAACCAAGCATTTTGTCCCAGGGCATACTGAACCCCATGCTATGCAGTCTATTAGACAGGTTTGTGCATTATCATATCTCAGCCTCATCTGTGGACTTATTTCATAGTTTCTCCTGCAAGATTTCTGGGCTCCCACAGAAAATCATGGATGTAGCTGGGTCTGTTTCAATGATCCTCTTTCATGAGCTATACTCCAGGCACTGCCTTCTCAGAGCACACAGTGAACTTCACGGGGCTGTTTCCTTCCTATACAAATTATACAGTTTTCAAAAACAACATTTTTATTGTAGATTTTAATAAAGGCAAACAGTAGCAGGCATCAAAAGGTTAAGAAAATTCATGGAAGCAAAGCTTTTGGTTGAGAAATTCAATCCATTAACTTATTTTTTTGAAGTGAATTTGAAAAGAAGTGTTTATGATTTATACGCCATATTTTTCACGACCTTTACAGATTCCAACCTGGTCCAACCAACCGAGTTATTACCCTATTAGCCCCCTAACTGGTCTTCCTTATTCCACTGACCCTTTATAGGTGATTCCTCTAAGCAGCAGCCACAGTGACTCTTCCCACAATTCTGCTTTGAGTCTTTGCTCAAAACCCATCCAAGGCTTCCTATCTGACTCAGTGGTACTAAGGCTAGGGTATGAGTACTCCTGGGGTACTTCAGTGAAGGAAAATTTTCCAAGGGATACATAAAAGTGTAGTTTTAAGGGAATTAATCTATCATATATGTGAGTGTGTAAATACATGTATACATATATAGCTTTTAATGCAAGAGTTAAGTCTGTGACAATGAAAAATGGAGTTGATAAAGGACCTTATCTCATTCTAGCAATGTTATATGCATTCATGCCTACTCAAACTAATTAGGGGAAGGGGGGAGATTCCCAGCCATCTCATTAAAACATTTCCAACACTTTTTCATGTTTAAAAAAATACATTTTAGTATACTTTAAAAAATGGATAGTATTAAGCCACTTTAGTGTTTACTTTCCTATTTAAAATAATTTTAAAATGTCAGTATTACAAAATGTCACAAATTACATTCTGCAACTATTTAAACTTCTGAAAAAATTTAGTCAACTTACAATGTTTTCTTTCTTTTTTTTTTTTTTTTTTTTGAGACGGAGTCTCGCTCTGTCGCCCAGGCTGGAGTGCAGTGGCCGGATCTCAGCTCACTGCAAGCTCCACCTCCGGGGTTTACGCCATTCTCCTGCCTCAGCCTCCAGAGTAGCTGGGACTACAGGCGCCTGCCACCTCGCCCGGCTAGTTTTTGTATTTTTTTTTTAGTACAGACGGGGTTTCACCGTGTTAGCCAGGATGGTCTCGACCTCCTGACCTCGTGATCCGCCCGTCTCGGCCTCGCAAAGTGCTGGGATTACAGGTTTGAGCCACCGCGCCCGGCCAACTTACAATGTTTTGAGGCAATAAAACAGCTTTACAGAATTATTTTAAAGGGTACAAAAGTTAAAAAAAAATTTAAGACCATTTCTGTACATGACCTGGCTCCCTTAATAACTCTTATCTCATGTCCTACTATTCTCTCCCTTGTTCAAGCCACTCCAGCCACACTGACTCTTCCTCTAACAAGCCAAGAATCAGTTTCCCTCAGGCCCTTTGTACTTGCTATGTGTTCCGCTACCTGCTCTTCTGCAAGACAGGTTCCTTCATCCGATCAACAGGGGCCTTCTTCAGTCACCTCTAATCCTTTCTACCCCACTTACTCTTTTCTTCACAGCACTTACCACTCCCTGGCATATATCTGTTCTCAAAATCTTTCTCTATTAGATTGTAAATCCCTTGAATGCAGGGAGCGCCTCTGTTTTGTAATCCCAGTGTATATCTAAAACACTATGACAATAAAGAGGTCAGGAAATATTTTTGAATAAATTTTTAAAAGTTTTCAGGAGGCCGGGCGCAGTGGCTCGTGCCTGTAATTCCAGCACTTCCAGCGGCTGAGGCGGGCCAATCGCTCAGGCCCAGGAGCTTCAGCCTGGGCAACATAGTGAGACCCCAACCTCTTCAAGGCAAGGGGGGGGAAAAAAAGATCAGCTAAGGCGTGGTGGCCTGCATCTACCGTCCCAGGTAATTGGGAGGAGCACGGCTTGAGCCTGGGAGGTCAAGGCTGCAGTGAAATGTGATCACGCCACTGCACTCCAGCCAGGGCGATAAACGAGGTCTCAAAAAAAAAAAAAAAAGTTTTCACGTGGTTTAAGGACTTACAGCACCTTTCTTGGGAACACTAACAGGAGAGCATTTCATGATCTTAACACTAAAGCATTTCATGATCTTAACACTAAAACAGTTGTTGCACTACATAAAATCCTCCAAATACCTTTTTTTCCCCAAATAAAAAGGCAACTTTCTGAAAGCTTTTATTTATTTATTTTTGAGACGGAGTTTCGCTCTGTTGCCCGGCTGGAGTGCAGTGGCGCAATCTCGGCTCACTGCAGCCTCCGCCTCCAGCCGGGTTCAAGCAATTCTCCTGCCTCAGCCTCCTGAGTATCTCGGATTACAGGCGCCCGCCACCACACCCGGCTGATTTTTATATTTTTAGTACAGACGGGATTTCACCGTATTGGCCAGGCTGGCCACGAACTCCTGACCTCAAGTGATCTGCCCTCCTCGGCCTCCCGAAGTGCTGGGATTACAGGCTTGAGCCACCATGCCCGGCCTGAAAGCTTATACTACCATTGTTGTAAGGGCATTTGTCACCCAGCTCAAACCAGGACACTTAAAGTGGGACCTTAGAAGAACGCAGTATTGGTTACAATCCGTGGCTCTCCAAACTGACATACATTAGAATCAGCTGAAGGGACTTCTCCCCCTCCGTCGGCTCTCTCCCTCACTTCCTGATTCAGGTCTGGGGACTGGTCCTGGCATCTCTGCTTTGAAAAACTCCTCCGTTGATTCTGATACGTAGCAACTCCTGAGAATCACCTCAAGATGCCAAAAATAGCTGTTAAAGAGTTTCTTCCTCACTCGGTCTTTTCAGCCTATTTCTGGTAGATCCTCAGTACAAAAACAAAAAACAAACACAAACCCAAAAACAAACAAAAAAACAAAGCCCCGCTTTAGTGCTCCACAGCCACCCAAAGGAACGCGGCTGGTCTACGCACAGCAGAGACCTAGGAGGCCCCGGAGATCGAGCGGCACGGCAGGTGAAGCTTCCGCGAAGACCCCCGGGACACGCTCGCAACGACCGGAACCGGTCCGGCTTCCACCCTTCCGTACGCACCACAGCTGTATCGAAATTCATAACCAACCCCAGCCACAGGCAACCCAGCGTCAACCGCCTCTGGCTTTAAAAGCTCCTTTCGGGTTAAAGAGCCGCGGCACTGACGCAAGGAACTGGCTTCGAGGGTACCGGACCGCTCCGCGCCCGCGCACCGAGTTCCCGCCTCCCTCGGGAGGACGTCCGTGCGTACGTGCGCGTGCCGCAACCGCCCTCCTTCAAACGCGCGACGCGAGGGCGGGGGCGCCGCGTGCGCGCGCGCTCTCGTTGGTTCGCTCTCTCGCTCGCTCTCGGCTGCCGCTCTTGCTGCGGCTGCGGCTGGGGCTGGGGGCGGCGGCGGCGACGCGGGCGGCGGGCGGCGCGGGGCGGTCCGGCGGGTTCAAAGAGGAAAACATGGCGGAAAACAAAGGCGGCGGCGAGGCTGAGAGCGGCGGCGGGGGCAGCGGCAGCGCGCCGGTAACTGCTGGGGCCGCCGGGCCCGCGGCGCAGGAGGCGGAGCCGCCTCTCACCGCGGTGCTGGTGGAGGAGGAGGAGGAGGAAGGCGGCAGGGCCGGCGCTGAGGGCGGCGCGGCCGGGCCCGACGACGGGGGGGTGGCCGCGGCCTCCTCGGGCTCTGCCCAGGCTGCTTCATCCCCTGCGGCCTCAGTGGGCCCTGCAGTTCCCGGGGGCGCAGTATCGACGCCGGCTCCAGCTCCAGCCTCGGCTCCCGCTCCGGGTCCCTCGGCGGGGCCGCCTCCTGGACCGCCAGCCTCGCTCCTGGACACCTGCGCCGTGTGTCAGCAGAGCTTGCAGAGCCGGCGTGAGGCGGAGCCCAAGCTGCTGCCCTGTCTTCACTCCTTCTGCCTGCGCTGCCTGCCGGAGCCGGAGCGCCAGCTCAGCGTACCCATCCCGGGGGGCAGCAACGGCGACATCCAGCAAGGTGAGCCGGAGGCCCTGTCTGGCATCTGGGCCGCACAGGATTTGCGCAACCCTAGAGGAGCTGGGGACGGAGGTGCTGGGGCCTGGGGCTGCTCGGACAGGCGCGATCCCCAGGGGTCTCTAAGGTGAAAGACTCGCCCCTGGGACACTTTCCGGAGAAGCTGGACCGCAAGAGATAAGGGGAGCATGAAGGGAGGGGTGCCGGCTGCGAGAGGCTGGGGGAGGGGACGCTGGCTGCGAGGTTTTTGATGTGCGGAACCCGGCCGAGCACTGGTTCTGGAGCTGGCAGACCCATACAGTGAGAGAAGGGGGATTTGGGAAACACGTAGTGAGAAGTATTTTGGCTGGAAGGGCCCGGGCCAGCGAGATGTTGAGGGAGTAGGTAAGAGGTAAGGGCAGTGAAGATGGATTGCTTTGGAGGGAGGGGACTTGGCCTGTTCGCAGATAGGAGAGAGGAGCACTATGGATTAAAAGGAGGTGGATAAAATATGTTGGAGGGCTTGGGGTACAGAGAAGGCGCCTGACAGAAAATTGTAAGATGACATTGGGAAGGAGAAACTCGGAAAGAGGACTGCATGGTTAGGGAAAATCCTAAGGTTTGGGGATGAAGGAGAAATGAACTTTGAAGGAAATTGAGAGTTAGGGAAAGCTGGGCATGAATTTGTTTTAGCTCATTGGACGTTAGTGAGCCCCTAGTGTTGGGGCACTGTGCTAGGATTGAATAAAGTACTCAGTGAAGACTTCATTCACAGTCTAACAGGGGAAACCTATATAACTTGCAACAGTGGAGGAGGGTATTCAGTACAATGGTTGTGGCACAATAGAGGAAAGGTCAGGGAAACTTCACAGGAAAGGAAATCCATGAACAGGTTTCTTGAATGAGTACCTCACTGGGTTGGAGGGTATTCAGGGCACAGGGCACCCTTCTACATCCCTGGAACTAAAGAATGTGTAAGGTGATTGGTGGAAATTAGATTGGATTGATGGGCTGAATAGATAAAGGTTTCAAAGTCTCTTAAACTCTTGGGATCCAGGTGTGTTTTGAACTTCAGAATATTTTGGGATTTTTCTTTTTTCTGGCAAGGTCTCTTATGTGAGACTTTTATCAGGGTCTGAATTAACTCTGTATCAAACACGTTAATGTTTCTGCATTGAAACACATGAATGTCACACTAATGGGATAAATAGACAATAAATAACCTCCCAACACTCACAGTGGATTCTGTTGCAAACTAATGAAAAAAGAAATAAAATTTCAAAGCTTTTGAATTTCGGAACTCTAGGTAAGGGATTGTGGACCTGTACTAAAGGGCTTGGAATTCATCCTGTAGAGTGTATCCTGGACATTGTGGACTAAAGGATGTTCCTGGAGGGTTTTTATATCAAGAGGATAAATGGATCAGATTTCTGATCCAAAAGGATCACTTAGGGCACTTGAGGGAGGAGGGAAGGCAAGGCTGGAGACAGGGAGACCAGTTAGGAGAATCTTGGCAGTAATCTAGGTAAGAAATTAACATTTGGAATGGGTAGTAAAGAAATGGTATCAGATATTACAGAATGAAGCATTTTGGTTTGGGGGAACGGTAGGGTTTGGAAATCTCCTTTGCCATCTTCTACACTTGGGCAGTGACCTTTTCTTAGCTTCAGTTTTCTCATTTGTGAAACGGGAAAAAAGTACATAAACTCATAGGATTATTGAGAGAATGAAGTAAGATAAAATGTGTAATTAGTACGTGGTAGTTACTAATGAAATGGTAACTAGTATATTAATGGTAGTAACTATTAGTAAGTGGCTGTGGGAGTGGAGGGACGAGGGGATTGTATTGAAATTAGTGTGAGGGAGACAAACGTAGAATTCCACATTTTTTATTTGGTGAATGGCAATGCTATTAATACGTATTCAGACGCTGAAGCAGGCTGGGATGAGGGTAAGGCCTGGGGCGGAGGGGGGATAAAATGTTTTCAGTTTGGGTTGTTTTGGGTTTCTAGCATTATTGGGACATGTAGGTAAGAATGTTAAGAATAAGGCTTTGGTTGTTGGAGAAGCTACTAATTGTTAATGGGTGTTTAGAGAATAACCGCTCATGGTCTGTGCACCCATGAGCATAGTAAGACCCATAGGATTCAGTGTTCTTGTGGGAACCTGGTTTAGGTAAGAGATTTAGAGGGAACCCAGAGATGCAGATTGTGTTTGACTGATGTGGCTGAGGGACTGAGGTTATGAAATTGGCTATCTGAAATTTATGAAGGAGAGAGAATAATATGTAAATCCCCTCTTCATTTCTTTATCCTTTCTTTTTGAAGGAGGATGAGTAAGTGGAAGGGACTAACCAAATACTGTCAATCTTAAGTGATATTGCTGTCAATGAATATCTAAAACAAATTGAGTCTGGAATCCACCATGTTTTTTATTTAAAAAAATTTTTTTTTGAGACAGTCTCGCTCTGTTGCTCAGGCTGGAGTGCAGTGGCTTGATCTCGGCTCACTGCAGCCTCTGCCTCCCAGGTTCAAGCGATTCTTGTGCCTCAGCCACCCTAGTAGCTGAGATTACAGGCGCACACCACCATGCCTGGCTAATTTTTGTATTTTTAGTAGAGACGGGGTTTTGCCAAATTGGCCAGACTGGTCTTGAACTCCTGGCTTCAAATGATCTGCCTGTCTCAGCCTCCCAAAGTCCTGGGATTATAGGCATGAGCCACCGTGCCCAGCCATCCACTGTGTTTTTAGATAGTTTGGAAAGTAATTTGTCAGTATTAACCTCCTATATACCATTCTGCTTTGCTCTTTAAAAAGATCAAGCTGTGCTGGAAAGAACACTAGATTGGGTGTTAGGGGACATATTTCAGCTCCTTAACTGTTTTACGCTAAAGGAAATTCATACTGTTTTTGTCCTTCAGTTTACTTCTAAAATGTAGCTAATAGTCATTTACTTATATCTCAATAAGGCAAATAATAAATGCGAAAACACTTTGTAACTGAGAAATGATTCAACAATATAGGATATTACTGATCAACCTCAGGTATCATCTTCTCTGGTCTGGAGATCATAACTAGTGGTTTTAATTCACCGTCTTTTCCAGTGATTTTGAAACAAAGATAAGTATAATGCCCTCCTTCCTAACTGGTGTTTTTCCTATTTCTCTTAATACATTTATTCACACTGTCTGGCTGCTCTCTCTAGATCAACAGTTCTCAGAGTGTGGTTCCTGGACCAGCAGCATCAGCAGCATCTGTGACCTTGTTAGGAATACAGATTCTTGGGCCCCGTTCCAGACTTCCTGACCAGTAGTCTCGTTTAACAAGCTCTCCAGGTGATTCTGATTCACGCTTAAGTTTGAGAACCACTGTCTTGAATGAAGGGCTTCTCACTTCAAATGTCTCCTCAGAGTTTGACTTCTCATTTTAAAGCAGTCCGCCAGGTCGCTCTCTCCTACATCATCTTTTTTTCTTTGTAGCACAGCTAAAATCCAAAATGTTTATTTTTGTTTACTTACCCATCTCATTTTGCACTAATACTGTTCAATAAGTTTTGAGTAAATAAGAATCACTGGAGAGCTTATTAAAATGCTAACTTGGGAGTTTCTTCAGAGACTGGTTTAGTTGATTTGGTGATGACTCCATGTGCCTGCATTTTTAACAGGTGCCCTGTGATTTTGATGCTTTTGGTACCACCACACTTTGAGGAAGATGGATTTAAATATTTTGAAGAGAAAGTATGATCTCTTTACCATTGGAGTATTTGCAGAATCAAAGTAGATAAATTAGTTAATATTGAATCTCAATAGTGCGCTTTTTAGAGTACTTTTGTGATTGTTTTGGGGTGCTTTTTCAGGTTGAGGCAGAATAGCTATCAGTAGTGAATATATATAATTTTATACTTTATCACTAAAAATACAGGTTTGCTACTCAGGAGGCTGAGGCAGGAGGATCACTTGAGGCCAAGAGTTCAAGATCAGCCTGTGTAACATAGCAAGATCCTGTCTCTAAAAAAATTTTTTTAAAATAGGAATCATATTGATGCATCTGAACAAACTCTCAGATGAACTCTTGAAGGAGATGAGGCTACCTGTGAGATGGCACAATGATACAGTTGAAGAAATGAATTGGTATTAAGTTGCATTGGGTTCTGCTTTTTTTTTTTTTTTTGAGACAGAGTTTTGCTCTAGTCGCCCAGGCTGGAGTACAATGGCGTGATTTTGGCTCATTGCAACCTCCACCTCCTGGGTTCAAGTGATTGTCCTGCCTCAGTCTCCCCAGTAGCTGATATTATAGGTGCCTGCCACCATGCCCACCTATTCTTTTGTATTTTTAGTAGAGACAGGATCTCGCCATGTAGGCCAGGCTGGTCTCGAACTCCTGACCTCAAGTGATCCGCCCGTCTTGGCCTCCCAAAGTGCTGGGATTGTAGATGTGAGGCACCGCCTGGCCTGGGTTCTGCTATTAAGTAGCTGTGTAACCCTTGGACAAGGAACCTAGGAAGTCTCTCCAGGTCTTTTGCACTGTGAAGAGGCTGAGTTCCTATCCTGTTAGGTTCTATGATTCTATTGTCTTTTATGCTAACATTCTGTATGTACGTACGTTTAATGTCCTTATAGTTTGTGGGGAGTAATAGAGGAATCACCATGGAGGAATCATTCTGTTACTGAATTCTTCAACTTACTATGGGTTGGGCACAGTGGCTCATGCCTGTGATCCCAGCACTTTGGGAAGCCGAGGTGGGCAGATCGCTTGAGCTTATGAGTTCGAGACCAGCCTGACCAACATGGCGAAACCCTGTCTCTACAGAAGGTACAAAAATTAGCTGTGCATGGTGGCAGGTGCCTGTAATCCTAGCTACTTGGGAGGCTGAGGCAGGAGAATCCTTTGAATCTGGGAGGCGGAGGTTGCAGTGAGCTGAGATCATGCCACTGCACTCCAGCCTGGGTGACAGAGTGAGACTCCGTCTCAAAAACAAAACAAAACAAAAAAACTTACTATGAAAAGTCCGAGATGGCAACAGTCTTGTAAGTGGGAGGGAAAACTTCTTGAGTGTAGTGTGAAAAGCACTTCCTCATAGTGTTTCTGTTTATCACAGACCATGCTGAGCCACTCTGAGGAGTCTTCTGTTTCAGCCCTTGGAATTTCTTATCCCTGGAGTGTGTACACTGTATGACAGTTCTAGCCTCATGTGACTTAACTGGTTTGGGGACTTTTTAGGCTCTACTTTTTCTGACTGTCCTCTTCAACAGAAACAAGCTTGAGTGTTTGAATGATCATGTGGTATTACACCAACATCTAGTCATTGAAGATGTATCCGAGATTGCTGAAATACTTCCTAACAACTTCTGTCTAGCATTGTGGTCAAACTACCTGACTTGATTTTTGAGCTGTGCCATTTAGTACTGGAATGACCGTGGATAAGTTACTTAACATCTGTAAACTGGGAGTAATAATTATATCTATGTCATAGAGTTTTTGTGAGAATTAAGAGAGTTAATGTGTTGCAAGGTGCATTTATTGGGAGCTTACATGGGAAGCCCCCAATAAATTGCAGTAGTGTGATTTCGGTACTTTTTCATTTGTCCCCCCATTGCCCTTGTGACTGTATCTCACAGTAAACAGAAAGAAGAGGCAGGGGGGTAAATTGTGGTTTTAAAGGCTTTTCTGACGTCTACTGATGTGTACAGCATGCATGATAAATCATTTGAGTTCCGAATCTTTCTAGTTACCTAGAACTTGTAAAAATTTATAAACTATTGTCCTAAATCCTAAGCCTTTATAATGGCTAGTATTTGTACATCAATAGCCCTAGTTGGGGGACTTTAATTACTTTTACTTTTCTCATAGATACTGCTCTCAATGGGTCCTAAATGAGAATACCTTAAAGCAGTGATTCTCAAAGTGTGGTCCACAGAATGCTAGGGTGGGGGTTAAGGTAGTGACCATGTCACTGAGACCCTTTTAGAGGTACACAAGTTTAAAACTATTTTCATAATTACACTAATTTAATATTTACCTTATTCACTGTGCTGACATTTATATTAACGGTGCAAAAGCAATGATGGATAAAACTGCCGTCACCTCTGCATGAATTAAGGTGGTGAGTGACTCCATTTGGGAGGCCAAGGTAGGTGCATTGATTGAGTCCAGGAGTAGGAGACTAGTCTGGGCAACATGAGGAAACCCTGTCCCTACAAAAAATACAGAAAAATTAAACAGGCGTGGTAGTGTGTGCCTGTAGTCGCAGCTACTCAGGAGGCTGAAGTGGGAGAATCGCCTGAGTCAGGGAGTGTCGAGACTGCAGCGAGCCATGATTGTGCCATTGTACTCCAGCCTGGGCAATGGCATGAGACCCTGTCTTAAAAAAAAAAAAAAAGAAAAAAAAGATAGTGGCTCCAAGCCATACTACAAGTCATTGCATATTTACTTTCACACATTTAGAGAAAAAACAAAAATAGGCTGGGCGCGGTGGCTCAAGCCTGTAATCCCAGCACTTTGGGAGGCCGAGACGGGCGGATCACAAGGTCAGGAGATCGAGACCATCCTGGCGAACACAGTGAAACCCCGTCTCTACTAAATATACAAAAAACTAGCCGGGCGAGGTGGCGGGCGCCTGTAGTCCCAGCTACTTGGGAGGCTGAGGCAGGAGAATGGCGGGAACCCGGGAGACGGAGCTTGCAGTGAGCTGAGATCCGGCCACTGCACTCCAGCCTGGGCGACAGAGCAAGACTCCGCCTCAAAAAAAAAAAAAAAAAAAAAAGAGAAAAAACAAAAATAAACCTATCCATTGTCACTTAATATCCTTTATGAAACAGTAACAATTACTATACTAAATTTTGATCTTTAAAGCTCTGTGTGATGAAATGGGAAATGTGCCTAAAATGCTTCTGCTGCTTACGAAAGTGCAAGAAAAGTACTTGTGTAGTTTTTTGAGTTCCAAGCTGAATTTTCTTTTTTTCATAGAAAACTATTTTTACTTGAAATAATGATTGACAAACTATGGTTTTTAGGCATGGGTATTTGGCAGCCATTTTCTCAAAAGTGAATGAATTGAGCCTGTCATTTCCAGGAAAACAACTGACATATGTTGCCAGTGATAAAAATCGAGATTTAAAATAAAAATTAGAATTTTTGGAAAATTGGTGTTTGCTGCCATGAGCTGGTCAGTTTCTCAGTATTTAAAGACTTTTCTGAAGAGATTGGTGGTGATATTAATGAACGTGAATTTTTTTGATACTGTGTAATGTCAACATTTCAAAGATCTGCGTAGCTTATTGCAATATATTCAAAATGACCAATGCATGGTGTTAAGTGCAAAACAGAGCAGTAATAAATAGATTGTATTTTATTTTATTATTTGAGATGGAGTCTTGCTTTGTTGCCAAAGCTGGAGTGCAGTGGCACAATCTTGGCTCCCTGCGACCTCCACCTCCTGGGCTCCTGGGTTCAAGCAGTTCTCCTACCTCAGCCTCCCAAGTAGCTGGGATTACAGGCACACACCACCATGCCCAGCTAATTTTTGTATTTTTAGTAGAGATGGGGTTTCGCCATGTTGACCAGGCTGTTCTTGAACTCCTGACCTCAGTTGATCTGCCCACCTCAGCCTCCCAAAGTGTTGGTATTACAGGCATGAGCCACCGTGCCCAGCCAATAAATAGATTTTAATGCAAGAGAGTAGTAAAGTTTATTGTTAAGGTTTGAGATGCCACATTGCAACTGATGTTTAAAAAATAAATATACTTCTTAAGTTTTTGTGTTGTATCAGATAAAAATATCCACACAGTGGTCTGAAAAGGCTATTAAAATCTGCTCTTCCCTTTTCTTACTTAGCTGTCTGAGGCCAGATTTTCTTTATATTCTTCAAAGAAACAACGTATCAAAACATTAAATGCAGAAGCATATATCCAGCCATATTCTATTAAACCACATGTTAAAGAGATCTTTAAAATTTAGCACAATGACACTCTTTATTAATTTTTTTGTTTTAGGAAATACAGTTATTTCTGATTTTTAAAAATGTTGTTTAAACCTGTTGTGCTGGACATGGTGGCTCATACCTATAATCCCAGCACTTTTGAAGGCTGAGGTGGGAGGATCACTTGAGCCCAGGAGTTCAAGACCAGCTTGGGCAATATAGTGAGACACTGACTCCACAAAAAATAAAAAATTTATCCAAGTGTGGTGGTGTGTGCCTGTAGTTCCAGCTACTTAGGACGCTGAGGTGGGAGGATCACTTGAGTCTGGGAGGTTGAGGCTACAGTGAGCTGTGATCATGCCATTGCACTCCAGTCTGGGTGACAGAGTGAGACTGTCTCAGAAAACAAACAAAACTAGTAATAAAATAAACGTCATTTTAACATTTTAAAATTTAAGATTCATTTTTAATTCATTTTGTAATGAATTAAAATACATTTAAAACATATTTGATGGTCATACCCCATCTAAACAAAAGCTCTTTGTGTTCCTCAGTAACTAAGACTGTAAGAGAGGTCCTGAGACCAGAAAGTTTAAGCCCTGCTCTGTTAACGGACATTAAGAACATGATAATGTCTCAGTCTTTGGGCTAGTGGGAAGAATGTCAGATCATAAAATAATAGGTGGCAGATTTATACATTTATAGTTTTGCATTTTGGAGTACCCGTAACAGTTCAGAAAAAGCCTCCCGTCAATAAAATGTAAAAATGAAGAAAGTACTTATTAACCGAAGTTAAACTTTTAAAAATAGCTCACTATAGATTTACTGATTTTTTTTCATGTTTATGGCTGTCTAAGCCAACTTCAGAGATTGCGCTCAGGATGATAGGTAAATTAACCTCTTGTCTCTGGCCACAAATTGCACTTCTATTCCTTGCCATTGGACTCAAGGGGAAGTGGGAAAAAGAACAAGGATGGATGAACATAAATATACCATTTTTAGAAAAAGATTTAAAGCCTATTCCCCAGTGATGAGTAAATGGCATGCACTGTATGGTACTAACGAGTACATTTGAATGCTTATTATTTGCTATTTATGTTCCTTTTGTGAATTATTTGTCCATGTGTTTTATGTTTTTCTTTAGATTGCTTACATTTTCTGTTTTGATTTACAAGAATTCTTGACAAATTCTGTATACTGATCCTTTGTTGATGATTTAGGTTGAAGATGTATTCTGAGCTTATGGCTTGGTGTGGTAGCCAACCTCTAAGATGGCCCCTTGTTCCTTTTCTCCTATTACTCACACCATTCTATGGTTGCTGTCCTGTTGCTCAAGGCTGGTCTCTGTGACCAAGAGAATATATTAGAATTAATAGTGACTTCTGAGGCCAGGTCATTAAAGGCATATATACAACTTTTTCCTTGCTCTTTGGATCCCTCATTCTGGGTGAAAAACAGCTGCCATTCTGTGAAAGATACTCTAGTAGTCCTTTAAAGAGGCCATATGGAGAAAAATTGAGATCTTCTGCAAAAACCCGGGACCAACTTGCGAGCCATGTGAAAGCCACTTTTGAGGTAGATTCTCTATCCCAATCAAGCTTTCAGATGACTGCAGTCCTGGCTGACATCTTGACTGCAGCCTTCTTAGAGGCACTAAGCCAGAACTGCCTGCCAGGTCCCTCCCAAATTCTTGTTTCAATAAAGCTGTGAGAATTACTGTTGTTTTAAGTTACTAGTTATTGAGGTAATTTGTTACATAGCAATAGATAACGGATACACTTTTACTTTTTAGAGAGCTGTCTTTTCATGTTTTTATATTAATGTAGTTTTTTCTCCTTTATTTATTTTTTGACTGTTCTTAGTAGCTTTATAATAAGCAGTAAGTTTTGTTCATTAAGATAATTTTACTGCCCTCTCTACATATACCTTGGTCATCTTCAAGGTTATCTCAACTGATCTTGACCCTTAGCTCCTTTTTTTTTATTGAAAAATTTCTTTTTCCAAGACAAACCTTGGCCATTCACCTTTTGCTCACTCTTATACTAAAATGTATTATCTTGTGAAAGTTCATTTTAAAAACCTCTTAAGCAGTGTGTGGTGGTACCTGCCTGTAGTCCCAGCTACTCAGGAGGCTGAGGCAGAAGGATGACTTGAGCCTAGGAGTTTGAAGCTGTAATGTGCTATGATTGCACTTGGGAATAGCACCTGTACTCCATCCTGGGCAACACAGAGAGATGCCACCATCTCTTTAAAAAAGAAAAGAAAAACAAACCAAAAAAACCTGTCAGTGTTTTTGTTGGAATTGCTTTGAATATGTAAATCAATTTGGGAGAAGATGTCTTTATGGTGTCTGCCTATTTATAAACATGGTATGCCTCTGCATTTGCTTAAGTCTTCCATGAATGTTTTTGAGTGTATATTTTGAGACGGAGTCTCACTTTGTTGCCCAGGCTGGAGTGCAATGGCATGATCTTGGCTCACTGCAATCTCCGACTCCCAGGTTCAAGCAGTTCTCCTGCTTCAGCCTCCCAAGTAGCTGGGATTACAGGTGCATGCCACCACGCCTGGCTCATTTTTGTATTTTTAGTAGAGACAGGGTTTCACCATGTTGGCCAGGCTGGTCTTGAACTTCTGAGCTCAAGTGACCTGCCTGCCTGGGCCTCCCAAAGTGCTGGGATTACAGGTGTGAGCCACTGTGCCCGACCTATTTTTTAAATGTCTCAAGTATACTGATTTCATATTTATATTTTATAATTCCATCATCTGATGTTCTTGATGTCTTATTTTACTACTTTCTTCTGCCTGCTCTTGTTTGTTGGGGTGGTGTCCTCCTGTATTTTATAGTTTTAGACAGTGAGCCTGTTCACCAGGGCTTTATGAAATCTGCCAGACTGGTTTTAGGGAACAAGCCTCCAAAGGGTATTTTGCATTTGCTTCTGTCAGGTGCCATCAACACAGAAATTACTGAAGCAGACTTTTAGTTTACTGTATCCTAGTATTGTCAGATGTTGATTTAGTGTTTACCTTATAGGCTGGCTGTAATTAGAAATTCTTAGAATTACACACAGTGTGGGTGTGGGGGGAAAAAAAGGAAATTCTCAGGAGAAAAATTTTTTCCTTACCCCGAACCCGGCAGTGACAGATTTCTTCATTTCCATGCTGTTGGTCAGAATTTTTTTTTTTTTTAATTTCACTATTCTTTGCTTATGCACCCTAATAACTGAGGTTGTAGTCGTTCAAGTCAGTTTTATGAAGATGAGTCTTGATCTAATTAATAAATTACACAGGCCCTGGGCTCCCATGTCTTCCCCATTCTTTGTTTACTCCCTTGTTTGTACATTCTAAAGAAGAGTCACTAAGAGTATAGTTTCTGAGCCTTTGCATCTTTGAAGTTTTCTTTATTCTACTCTCTTCTTAAATGATTACTTGGCTGGATATGAAATTCTGGGTTAAAACTTTTTTCCTCAGAACTTTTTTTTTTTTTTTTTTTTTTTGAGGCGGTGTCTCGCTCTGTCGCCCGGACTGGAGTGCAGTGGCCAGATCTCAGCTCACTGCAAGCTCCGCCTCCCGGGTTCACGCCATTCTCCTGCCTCAGCCTCCCTCCTCAGAACTTTTAAGGCATATCTTCCAGTGTCTTAAATCAGTGTTGCTGATGCTACTCTAATTTTGCTCGTTTGTACAACCCCGGTTGGGTTTCATTTGTTTATTTACCTCTTGAGATCTTTTTATGTCTTGGATCTCTTCATCTATTTATCATTGTTTTGAAATACAATGATGTGCTTCTATTGATTTTTTTTTCTCTAAAAGTTTCTAAAAATTCATTGTGTTTTTTCATTTAGTCTTATAATCTTCATTTAGAGTAAGATAACTTTACATTTTTTTCAGAAGGTCCTTCCCCACCTCCCGCTCTTTTTGAACTATTACTATTTGATGTTGGCTCTCCTAGGTTCATATTCTCCCCTATCTTTTATAGTTTTCTTTCCTTTGTTTTCTTGCTCAGCTGACATTCTGAAAGATCTCCTTGTCCTTATCTCTAACCCTTTTATCCAATTTATTAATTACATTGTACATTTCTTTCTTTTCTTTTTTTTTGAGATGGAGTCTCATTCTGTCACCGAGACTGGACAGCTCACTGCAACCTCTGCCTCCCTGGGTCAAGTGATTCTCGTGCCTCAGCCTCCTGAGTAGCTGGAACTACAGGCTAGTGCCACCGCGCCTGGCTAATTTTTTTGCATTTTTAGTAGAGACGAGGTTTCACCATGTTGGCCAGGCCACTCTCAAACTCCTGACCTCAGGTGATCCACCTGCCTTGGCCTTCCAAAGTGCTGGGATTACAGGCATGAGCCACCACGCCTGGCCTATGTGGTACATTTCTAAGAGCTTCCTTGCTTAGATTGTATTTTTATAACATTCTATTCTTTTTCTGTGGACTTAGTATCTTCTTTCTCTGAGGATACAAATGTTTTTCTTCCCTAGGCAAAATACCTATTTTACGTTATTTTTCATTTGACTTTTTACTTTTGAGACATTTCAGATACACTGATTCCATATTTATATTTGATAATTGCATTATGTAACTTTTTTTTTTTTTTGAGACAGAATCTCGGTCTGTCGCCCAGACTGAAGTGCAGTGGTGCGGTCTTGGCTCATTGCAACCTCCGTCTCCTGGATTCAAATGATTCTTCTGCCTCAGCCTCTGTAGTAGCTGGAATTATAGACGTGCACCACTATGCCCAGCTATCGTTATATAACGTTTCTGACATCTTATTTTACTGCTTGCTTCTGCCTGCTCTTGTTTATTTTCTGTTCCCTTTATTATCTGTTTTACTTTCTGTTTTTTTTTTCTTTTGATCTTTGTGTTTCATAGGTTTCCCCAAGCAATAGATGATCCTTGGTTGTCTCCCCACTTGAATGAGGCAATACAGTTCTGATTGAAGATTCTGTGCTTGTTTGTGGGGCTTGTTAATTATTGGGCATTGCTTTAGATCAGGGATTGGCAAACTGGCCCATGAACTAAATACAACCAACTGCATGGTTTTGTATGACCCGTGAGCCAAGAATGATTTTTATATTTTAAATAGTTGGGAAAAAAGAATATTTTGTGACATATGAAAATTATTAGAGGCCGGGTGTGGTGGCTCATGCCTGTAATCCCAGCACTTTGGAAGGCCAAGGTGGGCAGGTCACTTGAGGTCAGGAGTTGGAGACCAACCTGACCAACGTGGTGAAACCTCATCTCTACTAAAAATACAAAAACAATTAGCTGGATATGGTGGCAGTTGCCTGTAATCTCAGCTACTTGGGAGACTGAGGCAGGAAAATCTCTTGAACCTGGGAGGCAGAGGTTGCAGTGAGTCAAGATTGCGCTGTTGCACTCCAGCCTGGGGAATAAGAGTGAAAACTCTATCTCAAAGAAAAAGAAAAAAAAATTATTTTAAGTGTAAATTTGTGTTTAGAAATTTTTATTTGAACACAGCCATGTACATTCATTTATGTATTGTCCGTGACTACTTTCGTGCTATAATGGGAAAACTGAGTAGTTGTGACAAAGACTGTGTACTGCTTTTTGGTGCATTACAGATTGCAGTGATGCAGCTATAACTTGATAGGGATGTGTATGGCTGTAGCACAACATTTAAAATTTAAAAAATTTTCCAAAAGATTGCATACCTATCATTTCAAAGAAGAGTGAACGGATTTTAAATGTTATGCTTTTACAGCAGAGTACATTTTGTTTTGAGTTAGATGGCAAAGCATGGTGTTTATTATGTACTTATACTATAGCTGTGCTAAAAGAGTACAATGTTATGTTGACAACCCCAGACTAAGCACTGATTACATTATTCCCAACTCATAGGAAAGCAAAAATCAGAAATAAGAAAGTATAAAATGGAATATCTGATCACAGCAGAATTCTTTTTTTTTTTTTTTTGAGACGGAGTCTCGCTCTGTCGCCCAGGCTGGAGTGTAGTGGCTGGATCTCAGCTCACTGCAAGCTCCGCCTCCCGGGTTTACGCCATTCTCCTGCCTCAGCCTCCCGAGTAAGCTGGGACTACAGGCGCCCGCCACCTCGCCCGGCTAGTTTTTTGTATTTTTTAGTAGAGATGGGGTTTCACCATGTTAGCCAGGATGGTCTCGATCTCTTGACCTCGTGATCTGCCCGTCTCGGCCTCCCAAAGTGCTGGGATTACAGGCTTGAGCCACCGCGCCCGGCCAGAATTTCTTAAAAATAAAAAATGAAAATGAGGCTCTTCACTGACAAAGTTTTTGAGTGGCTTATTCGTTAGTAGCTCTTCATCTGTGGTGAGTTAATTAAAATTTTCCCAATTAAAATATTATCTTACAAAAATAATTTTATTCTTCTCATTGGTAGACCTGTATTACAAAAAAATTACTGAATTATTATATTTTGAATTTGTAGATAAAAGTTGTGGAAATTTTTCTTTCATTATGTAAATACCTACATAATATCCTTGATACTGTCTTTTTTTCCTAAACAAGATATTTACTATGCCTCGTGATACCACATCCCACATTTTCGTTTGATGGGACATGTTAGGCATTGGTTATGAATCAGATTTCAAGCAGTGTGGTGTGTACAGCCTGACCTGTTGTCCACAATAGATTTGGAAGAATCAGAATTTACAGGGTTCTACTTGTAACATCACAAATGACTGCCAGAATGAATTCCACAAATGAATTTTGTACCAGTCTGACCTGTCATCCATTTGTGGTTTATTAATAGAATGCTAAAATTCAAATTACACAACTCATTTCTTTTCCCATCACTGAGGGTTGGCTTAAAGACCAACCCTCACAAAGTAAATATGCAAAAAGCTGATGTCAGTCAAAAGATCCCCATCAGTTTTTTTGTCTGCAATAGGGCGGATATGAAGGTAAGGTATTGAGAATCATTTCACTGTATTACTATGCTTATGAATCTGAAGTATTGAAAGTAATAAGTTAGAGCACTGCATTTCAGCTGTCCTTCATATATTAAATTTTCTGCTTTGTGTTGAACGTTACCTTCATATGTTGTGAGGCATATAAAAGGGATATAGGTAATGAACCTTAGACCCATTGAATCTCGCTGGAGAGGTAAGATGTTATATTAAAGAACAGTATAATACATTTTACTATAAATTGATAATAAATTTGATTTCAGTAAACCAGGTGTTTATTGAAATATGGTTCAAAAGGAGATTAGTCATAGCTGAAACTTACTATTTCTTCTCTTAATGTTGGTTTGGAGGTGATTCCCTCTTTTTCATTTGTGTATGATATGATTTTAGTCCTTACGCTTTTGGCTATAATCTAGGCTGCTCTTGACATCCATCCAATTTTCTCTTCTCTGTTTTCCTTCCTCAGTATATGTTGAATACTTTCAAAGTAGATTATCTGAATTAATAATGGCAGGAAAGAACTAGCTGTGGATAAGTTTATTTGAATGTGTGTAGACTTCCTTGTCTGTAAAATAACATAATTTCCAAGATAAAACTTTTTCATGTTATCTTATTTGCTTATAAAAATCTCTTAGAGGGAAGACTCATTCTATTTTGCGGAATGAAGTTTTGCCCAATTAAAAAGAATTATCTCAGGGTGATAATATTATCCTTGTTTCTTTTTTAAACAAATGAGGCCACCGAGGTAGTGTGGTAAAATTGTACCTAAATGTGGCTTTTCCATGTCAAGCTGATAGCAGAGACTCAGATGCCTTCAGGAACTAGGTAAGTAACTAGTGTAAGACATTGAGAGTAGTGAAACTTGCCTAGTCTTTTTGCATTTAAAAAATATTCTGTTTTGGCAGGCATGGTGGCTCACACCTGTAATCCCAGCACTTTGGGCGGCTGAAGTGGGCAGATACCCTGAGGTCAGGAGTTCAAGACCAGTCTGGCCAACATGGTGAAACCCCATCTCTACTAAAAATACAAAAATTAGCCGGGTGTGGTGGTGTGTGCCTGTAGTCCCAGTTACCTGGGAGGCTGAGACACGATAATCGCTTGAACCTGGGAGGTGGAAGTTGCAGTGAGCCGAGATGGTGTGCCATTGCACTCCAGCCTGGGCGAGAGAGTGAGACTGCCTAATAACAGCAACAACAACAACAACTGTATTTTGGCCAAATAATACCAGTTTTTGTCCTGACTTGGTAGAATCCGATTAGTCATTTTTAAGGTAGATGCAATCAAGTTATAATTAGTTTGATTTCATAATTTTAAGTTTATTTAAGTACTTAAGTAAACTAGCATTATAGTATAATTTACAGATCTGTGAGAACCGGTAAAGTCCAACATCTTTTTGTATGGCTATTGGCCTTTGAATATCATTTTTTGTAGTTGCCTGTTCGGGTTGTGCTTACATTTTCCCCTGTGGTTTGTCTACCTTTTTTCCAAATGCTTTTGTAGGATTCTTTATATATTCCAATCATGACTGCTTTGTCAGATATATATTCGATTTTGTGGCTTGCCTAGCAATTGTGTTTTAAAATGTTGAATTTAGCTCTTGAGTACACAGTACTTTCACACTGGTTCAAAAGTTAAATAAGTATACGAAGCTGGATAATGAGAATCCTCCCTTGCACTCCTTATCCTCATCCAGTTCCTGTCTCCCCCAAGACATAACCTGTGTTAATACTTTATCTGTCCTCCCAGTATATCCAGGTGATACTGGACAATGGTGCCAAATCCATTCAGTGACAGAAAGATTGGGTATCTTCAAAAAATGACATTGGGCCAGGCATATTGGTTCATACCTGTAATCCCAGCACTTTGGGAGGCCGAGGCAGGAGCATCACTTGAGCCCTGAAGTTCAAGACTAGCTTGGGCAACATAGTGAGGCCTGTCTCTAAATAAAATTAAAAAAAATAAAATGGCCAGGTGTGGTGGCTCACACTTAAAATCCCAGCACTTTGGGAGGCCAAGGTGGGCGGATCATGAGGTCAGGAGATTGAGACCATCCTGGGCCAATCACGAGGTCAGGTGATCGAGACCATCCTGGCCAACCTGGTGAAACCCCCTCTCTACTAAAAATACAAAAATGAGCTGGGCATGGTGGCGCATGCTTGTAATCCCAGCTACGTGGGAGGCTGAGGCAGGAGAATCGCTTGAATCCAGAAGGTGGAGGTTGCAGTGAGCCAAGATCATGTCATTGCACTCCAGCCTGGAGACAGAGCGAGACTCCATCTCAAAATAAATAAATAAATAAAGCCAGATGTGGTTCACATCTATGGTCCCCAGGAAGTATGTGGGAGGTTGAGGCAGAATTGTTTGAACCTGGGGAGGTTGAGACTGCATTGAGCCGTGATTGTGTAACTGCACTGCAGTGCACTGACAGAGCAAGACCCTGTCTCAAAACAAAAAAAGGATGTTGGTACAACCGATTTTCACATGCAAAGGAATAAAGTCGTACCCCTACTTCATACCATATGCAAAAGTTAACTCAAAATGTATCAACAGGCTGGGCATGGTGGCTTACCATGTAATCATAGCACTTTGGTGGGCTGAGGTGGGAGAATTGCTTGGGGCCAGGAGTTTGAGACCAGCTTGGGCAACATAGTGAGATCCTGTCTACAAAAACAAAACAAAGACAAGTAACAACCTAAATAAAGCATGAGCAACTAAAGAAAAAAATAGTAAGTCGGACTTGATCAAAATGTAAAACTTTTGTACATCGAAGGCCATTATTCAAAAAGTGAAAAGAAAACCTGCAGAATGGGAGAAAGTATTTGTAAGTCACATATTGGATAATAGTGACATATCCAGAATATATAAAGAACTCTTACAGCCTAATAATAAAGACAAATAACTCAATTAAAAATGGGCAAAATATTTGAATAGACAGTTCCCCAAAGAAGATACGTATATATGGCCAATAAGCAAATGAAAAGATACACTAGATCATTTGTTATTAAGAGAAATGTAAAAAAAACCACAAGGAAATACCACTTCACACCTGCTAGGATGGCTCTAGTTAAAAAACAACCAAGTGTTGGCAAGGATGTGGAGAAATTAGAGTCCTTCTGTATTGCTGGTGGAATGTAAAATGGTGCTGCCACTGTGGGAAACAGTTTGGTGGTTCCTCAGTTAAACATAAAATTAGCATGTGACCTAGCAAATCCATTCTTACATATCTGTGACCCAAAAGAATTGAACACTGGGACTCAAACAGATACTTGCCAGTATTGATTGCAGCATTATTCACAGTAGCCAAAAGGTGGAAATAATGTTAAGTGTTCAACAGATGAACTGATAAAATGTATATACATGTAATGGGATATTATTTGGTCCTGAAAAGGAATGGATTTCTGATACATGCTGCAATATGAGTAAACCTTGCAAACATGAGTGAAATAAGACAAACACAAGAGGGCAAATATATGATTACACTTCTATGAAATGTCCAGAATAGGCACAGTCATAGAGACAGAAAGCAGACTAGAGGTTACCAAGGGCTTGCAGGGAGAACAGGGAGGGAATAGAGAGTTTAGGATGGGAGTGGGGAAGGAATGGGCGGTTGTTGCTTAATGGATATAGTTTCTGTTGGGATGATAATGAAAATCATGGTGATGGTTGGATGGTTGCATGACATGTTGAATGTAGTTAATGCCATATAACATACCTAATTGTGTACTTGTATACATAATATACATACGTAATAGTTCAAATGGCGAATTTTATGTTATATGTATATACCACAATAACAATGTTAAAATATGTTAAAAATGTTTTTCCTCCTAGAGATTTTAAAATCATGTATTTTAAAGTACATTTTATTGCATTTTTAAAAAATTGATTCTCATTCATGGATTCTGTGTGTTAGAATTCACCTACACACCAAAATTTATTTGTAACCCCAATGTTAGTAATTGCAGTGCTTTCACAGTCATTCCTTGACATGGGCAGAGCAGCAAAAAATTTGACTCGCCCAACTCACATTTTCCCAGCTGAGGTCAAACTGGGAGATGCTTTGCCTTCTTTCAGCACTCATAGTGTAAATATGTGTCCTTGTTGTGGCCATGTTGTTCTCATCATTATGCTTTTTGTTGACTTCACTGCTTCAAATGGCCCTAAATGTAATAAAGCTGAAGTGCCCTTTAGTGTTCCTGAGTGCATGAAGGATGTGTGTGCTTTATGGAAAAAACACGTGTAAGATAAGCTTCATTCATATATGAGTTACAGTGTTTTGGCTTTGAATTTAGTGTTAATGAACCAGTAATATATTTTATTTATTTATTTTTTTGAGACAGGGTCTTGCTCTGTCACCCAGACTGGAATGCAGTGGCCCAGTTACGGCTTACTGCAGTCTTTGCCTCCTGGTCTCAAGTGATCCTTTTACCTCAGCCTCCTAAGTAGCTGAGACTACAGGACCATGCCACCACACCCAGCTAATTTTTTATAATTTTTGTAAAGACAGGGTTTCACCATGTTGCCCAGGTTCGTCTCGAACTCCTGGACTCAAGCTGTCTATCCACTTTAGCCTCCCAAAGTGCTGGAATTACTTGAGTCACTGCATCCAGCCCTCAGCAATATGTTTTAAAGTGACTTTAAACATAAATGCACATAAAAATGTTATGTATTGACTGATGAAAATTTTGTGACCAGAGGCTTACAGGAACCTAATCCTGCATTTCCTCTAGGAGCAATAGTTAATTTGTTAATTTATTGTTTGCAGCAACTGTATAGAATATAACTACTCTAAATGATGAGAATCGACCCTATGTCAATGCAAATAAAATTATTTCTCTTATATAAATGGCAACCTCAGGATCTTTCTCTGAAAAGTACGGATTCCTTTGATTTTTGTTCTGAAGTCTGTTTGATCTTACATTAATATAGCCACTCATTAAAACTTAATTCACAAACGATATATTAGTAATTCACACATTTGAAGTGTATGGTTGAGAAGTTTTTAGTATATTCAGAGTTGTGTAACCATCACCATAATCAATTTTAGAGCATTTTTATTACTCCCAAAAGAAACCCTGTACCAATTAGCAGTTATTACTCACTTACTCCACAAAGCATTCCCCCGGACTTAGGCATCCATTAATCTACTTTACTGTCTCTATAGATTTGCCTATTCTGGATATTTCTTACAAATTGAAATATACAATGTATAGTCTTATGTGGCTGACTCTTACCTTCATCTGTGCTGTAGCATGTATCGGTGCTTCATTCTTTTTTTAAATACTTAAAAAAAAAATAGTCAAGTGCAGTAGTGATACGAGGAGAGAGTAAAGACTTAGATCTATAACTGACTGAACAATCTGTTGAGATAACTCACTATCTTCAAGTCAGCCAGTACTTCACTGTTTTTAGGCCTGAGTAATATACTCTTTTATGGCTACATCACATTTTGTTTAACCATTCATTAGTAAATGGACACTTGAGTTGTTTCTCCTTTTTGGCTATTACGAACAGTGCTGCTATGAACACCTGTGGATAAATTTTTATGTGAACATATGTTTTCATTTCTCTTGGGTGTATACTTGAGAGTGCAATTGCTGGGTTGTATGGTAACTTATATTTAATCTTTTGAGGATCTGCCAACTGTTATCTGAAGTGACTTTAGCATTTTTCTTTGCCATCAGCAGTATGTATGAGGGTTCCAGTTACTCTATAATGTTGCCAACGATTGTTACCTTTTTTACCATAGCTATCCTGGTGGGTGTGACATAGTGTTTTATTGTGGTTTTGATTTGCATTTCTCTTGTGGCTAATGATGTTGAGCATCTTCTTTTGCACTTATTGACCATTAGTATATCTTCCCTGATGAAATGTCTGTTCAGACTTTTGTCCATTATTTAATTAGGTTATTTGACATTTTAAAGTTGTCAGTTCTTTGTGATAGTCTGGATGTTCTACCCTTTTTCTTAAATTTTTTTTCTTTCTTTCTTTTTTCTTTTATTTTCTTTGTCTGTCTTCTTTTTTTTTTTTTTTTTTTTTTTAAAGTGACAAGGCCTCACTGTGTTGCCCAGGCTGGTCTTGAACTTCTGGGCCCTAACAGTCTTCCTGCCTCGGCCTCCCAAAGTGCTGGGATTACAGGTGTGAGCCACCATGCCCAGCCCTGGGTGCTGCATCCTTATATCTGATTTAGCCATATCTTCTATTTGTGCGTTGTCTTTTACTTTCTTTCTGGAATTATTTGCAGGACCAAAGTTTTTATGTGTGTGGAAAAATACATATAACAAAATTTAACCATTTTACCCATTGTTAAGTGTGTTCATTGGTTTTAGTTATATTCACAGTGTTGGCAGCACAAAGTTTTTATTTTTTATTTATTTTTCAAGACAAAGTCTTGCTCTGTTGCCCAGGCTGGAGTGCAGTGGTGCAGTCATAGCTCACTGCAGCCTCAACCTTGTGGGCTCAGGTAGTCGTCCCATCCCAGCCTTCCAAGTAGCTGGGACTACAGGTGCACCACTACACCCAGCTAATTTTTTTGTTTTTATTTTTTGTAGAGACAGGGTTTTGCTGTGTTGCCCAGGCTGGTCTCAAACTCCTGGGTTCAAGCGATCCTCTTGCTTCAGCCCCGCGAAGTGCTGGGGTTAGAGGTGTGAGCCACTGCACTTGGCCACAAAAGTTTTTAAGTTTGATGAGGTCCAATTTGTATTTTGTGCTTTTGTTTTTGGCACCATATCTGAAAAATCATTTCGTAATCCAAGGTCATGAAGATGTTTTCTTATGTTTTCTTTTAGGAGCTTTACAGTTTTAGGTTTTGGATTCCGATTCTGTCATAAAGTTGAGTTAATTTTTGTAGGTGAAATTTGTGTGTGAGGTAAAGATCTAGTTTCATTCTTTAGCACAAGGATATCCATTGTCCCTGTATCATTTAGTGAAAAGACTGCTCTTTCCTCCATTTAATTGTCTTAGCAACCTGTCTAAAATCAGTTGACTGAGTAAATGTGAGGGTGTTTTCCTGGACTTAATTTCATCCCATTGATCTGTATGTCCTTATGACAATAACAAATTGTTTTTTTTTTTTTTTTTTCCCCTAAGCAACAACAGCAACAAAAAACAGGGTCTCACTCTGTCACCCAGGTTGTAGTGCAGTGGTGCACTCAGGGCTCACTGCAGCCTCCACCTCCTGGGCTCAGGTGATCCTCCCACCTCGGCTTCCCCAGCTGAGACTACAGATGTGTGTCTCACACCACTATAGATGTGTGGCTACACAACATCCAGCAATTTTTAAATTTTTTTGTAGAGGTGGGTTCTTGCTATGTTGCTGGGGTGGGTTGTTCTTTTTCAAGATAGTTTTGGCTCTTCTGGATTCCTTGAGTTTTAAAGAGACAGATTTTCCTCTGTTGCCCAGGTTGGAGAGTAGTGATGCGATCATAGCTCACTGCAGTCCTGACCTCCTGGACTCAAGCAGTTCTTTCACCTCAGCCTCCTAGTAGCTGGGACTGCAGCCGCATGCCACCAAGCCTGGCTAATTTTTTAATTTTTTGTAGAGATGGGTCTTGTATTGTTGCCCAGGCTGGTCTTGAACTTCTGGGCTCAAGTGATCCTCCAGCCTCAGCCTCTCAAAGTGCTGGGATTACAGGTGTGAGCCACTGTGCCTGGCCTCTATCTTCTTTTAATCTACCTATACCATTGTGTGTGAAGCTTCTTGTATTAATATATAGCATTACTGTTGGATTATGGTTTAAGTTTATCCACTCTTCTGGTCTTTCATTTAATTCATGTATTTAGGAGTATTTAAAGTATGTAGGTATATTTAAGGTAATTATTGATGTGTTATGGCTTAAATATGTTGTTATTTTCTGTTTGTTTCCTTTGTTTCTCTTGCCTTTTGAGTTACCTGAAGTTCTTTTTAAGATTCCATCTTTATTTATGGTGGTTTTGTGTAGTTTATAGTTTTTTTGAAGTGCTTTGAATAGCTTGTAAGTGGTTGCTGTAAATATTGCAACATTTATTTGTAACTTAAAGTCTTTGTATTGACATTTTACCATTTGGAGTGAAGTATAGAAGTTTTACTTCAGTTAGGTCCCTTAACTCTTCCTGTTTTTATGATTATCTTTAATTTTTAAATGATTATCTTTAATTTTCTGTCTTTATAGCTGACCAGATAATATATGATCTTTTTTTATAAGCTCTCACATGATTTAAGAAATCATAAGAAGAAGTCTATTATGTTTACTCTCATTTTTATCATTCCAGTGTTCTTTTCCAAAGATTCAAGGTTTCTTCTGTTAACATTTTTTTTTCTGTTAGGACAAATTTCCTTTAACCATACATAATTTTAGGTGTATTAGTGACAAATTTGTATGTATTTTTTTCATCTGAGAATATCTTTAGTTGTCCTTCATTCCTGAAGGATATTTGTTGAATATAGAATTTGCATTTCTGAGTTACTTTCTTTCAGTCTTTGAACATTTTCAGTCATTATTTGTTCAAGTAATTTTTTTTTTTTGAGATGGAGTCCTGCTCTGTTGCCCAGGCTGGTGTGCAGTGGTATGATCTTGGCTCACTTCAGCCACCATTTCCTGGATTCAAGTGATTCTTCTGCTTCAGCCTCCCAAGTAACTGGGACTACAAGCATATGCCACCACATCCAGCTAATTTTTGTATTTTTAGTAAAGATGGGGTTTCACTGTGTTGGCCAGGCTGGTCTCGAACTTCTGACCTCAAGTAATCTGCCTGCCTCAGCTTTCTAAAGTTGAGCCAGTTTTTTTTTTTTTTTGGCCTGCATGGTTTTACATGAGAAATCCACTGTCATTTGAATAGATGTTCCTCTGCAAGTAATATGGTCATTGTCTGCTTTCAATATTTTTTTCTTTATCTTTCAGAACTTTATGATGTATCTTGGTGTGGATTTATTTGGGTTTTTCTTACTTAGCATTAACTCAGTTTTTTTTTTATTTGTAGGTTTATGTCTTTTATCAAATTTGGGACATTTTCAGTCATTACTTGTTCAAGTAATTTTTTTTTTTTTTTTTTTTTTTTTTTTTTTGAGATGGAGTCCTGCTCTGTTGCCCAGGCTGGTATGCAGTGGTGTGATCTTGGCTCACTTCAGCCCCCATTTCCTGGGTTCAAGTGATTTTCCTGCTTCAGCCTCCCAAGTAACAGGGACTACAAGCGTACGCCACCACATCTAGCTAATTTTTGTATTTTTAGTAAAGATGGGGTTTCATTGTGTTGGCCAGGCTGGTCTCGAACTCCTGACCTCAAGTGATCCACCTGCCTTGGCCTCCCAAAGTGCTGGGTTACAGGTGTGAGCCACTGCAACTGGCTTGTTCAAGTAATTTTTAAATTTTATGTACTCACTCCTCTCCTTCTGGAACTCCGCAACTCTGGTGACAGCAATGTTAGCTAGCTTGTTTTTTATTGTTCCACAGGTTCTTGAGACTGTGTTCTGTTTTTCTTTTCTTTACTTTTTTTTTTTTTTTGGTCTCTTGATTTTGCTCTATTGCCTGTCATCTTGTCTGTTGAGCCCATTTATCGAGTTTTACATTTTTGGTTATTGGGTTTTTTTGTTTTGTTTTTTGTTTTTTTGAGACAGGGTCTCACTGTGTTGCCCAGGCTGGAGCGCAGTGGTGTGATCTCGGTGCCACGACACCGACTAATTTTTGTATATTTTTTGGTAGAAGTGGGTGTCATCGTGTTGGTCAGGCTGGCCTTGAATTCCTGACCTCAAGTTATCTGCCCATCTCCACTTCCAAAAGTATATTTTTTAATCCTGTAATTTCCATTTGTCTTTTTTTCTCTAACTTTCATTCCTTTTCTATTTTCCATTTATTTTAAGGACATTTGTATTGCCGTTTCTTTTTTTTTTAAGATGAATTCTTACTCTGTCGCCTAGGCTGGAGTACAATGGCGTGATCTCAGCTCACTGCAACCTCTTCCTCCTGGGTTCAAGCAATTCTCCTGCCTCAGCCTACCAAATAGCTGAGAGTACAGGCGTGTGCCACCATGCCTGGCTAGTTTTTGTATTTTTAGTAGAGATGGGGTTTCACCATGTTGGCCAGACTGGTCTCGAACTTCTGACCTCAAGTGATCTGCCTGCCTCAGCTTTCTAAAGTGCTGGGATTACAGGTGTGAGCCACTGTGCCTGGCCTGTATTGCTTTTTGAAGCATTTTTATAATGGTTCCTTTAAAGACTTTGTCACATGTTTCTAATATCTGGTATCGGATCATCTTGGTTTGGGCATATACTGATTGTCTTTTGTCAGTTATGATTTTCCTGGTGTTTGACAAATAATTTTTTGAGTATGTTGCAAATATTTTGGATATCACATTCTGAGATTTGAGATTCTATTTAACCTCCATTTTTTCCCAGCTGTCTTTCTACTGAGGTGTAACATAAAGGCCAGGTAGGTGTGTATGTTCACCTTCCCCTTGGGCCTTCCTGACACCACCTTGGCAAAAGTGGAGTGCTGGCTTTCTCTGCCATGTTGCAGATAGGTGAGATGAAAGTTCAATTTCTCCTTTGGTCCTTCCTGATGAAGTGGGGTACCAACTCATACCACCTTGTCACCTTTGATTTAGGGTTTAAGTTCAGTTCCACTGAGCCCTGGTGACATCAGGGAGGGAGGAAGTGTAGGGCTAACTCATCCCACCTGATTGCTACATAATAGGGGTATTTCAGCTTTCCACTTGGATTTTATCATACCAGGGAAAGGGATAGGAAGTGATGATTTGCCTGGCTTGTTACTCCCTTATTCCCTATTATTGCCAGGTGGGAGTAGAACTAACTCTCTGCTATTCCCTATTGATATTGAGGAGTAGGAGATTTTTTTTTTTCAGTAGTTTTAGTTTAAAAAAAAAATGGGGGCTTCAATTAAAGTTACCTTTATTTAAGATCCCAGCAGTGGAAATACTGAGTTCTTTTGGTCCTAACATTTTACAGATTATAGGTGTGAAATTATGGAATCATGACTCACTAAATTCATGCTTTTAATTCCTTTTCTCTACAAGGCAGTGTTAGATTATTTCTGCTCTCAGGAGTTTGGAGTTTTGGAGACTTGAATAAACACATACTTTTTTTTTTTTTTTTTTTAAAGACAGAGTCTCACTCTGTCTCCCAGGTGGGAGTACAGTGAGTGGTGTGATCTCGGCTCACTGCAACCTCCGCCTCCCAGGTTCAAATGATTTTTGTGCCTCAGCCTCCTGAGTAGGCGGGATTATAGGCGTGTGCCACCACACCTGGCTAATTTTTGTACATTTATATATATATATTTTTGGAGGTGGAGTCTTTGTCGCCTAGGCTGGAGTGCAGTGGTGCAATCTGGGCTCACTGCAACCTCCACCTCTCGGGATCAAGCAGTTCTCCTGCCTCACCCTCCCGAGTAGCTGGGTCTACTGGTGCACACTGCCATGCCTGGCTATTTTTTTTTTTTTTTTAATTTTTAGTAGAGACGGGATTTCACTGTGTTGCCCAGGCCGGTTTCAAACTCCTAAGCTCAGACAATCTGTCTGCCTCGGCCTCCCAAAGTGCTAGGATTTCAGGCATGAGCCACCACGCCCAGCCTAATTTTTGTATTTTTAATGGCGATGGGGTTTTACCATGTTGACTAGGCTGGTCTTGAACTCCTGGCCTCAGGTGATTCATCTGCCTCAGCCTCCCAAAGTGCTGGGATTACACGTGTGAGCCACCATGCCCAGCCTAAACACACATTTTTAAAGATGAAAAGGATGACCAATATAATTCTTGCAAATGAAACAATTTGCAGGTCAGAATCTTGACAGCCAAGTTTTTTTGTTTTTTTTTTTAACCAGTTCAATTAAAAAAAAAATTATTTAGAAAAAGGAAAACGTGGACATGGTTAGAATTTCAAACAATATAAAAGAATATAAAATAACTCATTTAAGTCTGTAAGTTTCCAAAGTATGAAATGCTGATTATCTCATCTTTATTATAAAATTTAAAACAACACACTGACTAACAAGCTCTTAAGAGGCTCCTTGAATTTTGTCTGGTAGACCATTATTTCAAAATAAGACATCTTTGTGCAAACTTGGTTATGTACATTTTTATTTAGCACAACTGCCTCCTTAACATCTTTTCTTGAATGACCCAGATGCATCTCAAATTTACTGTCTCTAAACTTGAACTAATTGTAGTTTCCAAACCTCCACTTACAACTGGAACAGTCATCTCATTGCTTCAGTTTCCTAAACCAGAAATTTGGGCATCATTCTCATCTCCTCTTCTAATACTCCTACTCCTCAGTCTGTAGTTTTCTAGTAATTTTTATCTGTGATGTCTTTGTCTTATGTCTTTGCTAACAGGAAAATTAGAGAAGAAAAAAATACGGTTTTTTCTTCTCTCATTTCTAAAGAGTTTGTTTGAGGTTTGTATTATTTCTTCCTTGAGAGAGTTCACCATTAAAACCAACTGGGGCCAGGCACGGTGGCTCACACCTGGAATCCCAGCACTTTGAGAGGCTGAGGCAGGCGGATTGCCTGAGCTCAGGAGTTCAAAACCAGCCTGGGCAACATGGCGAAACCCTGTCTCTACTAAAAATACAAAAAATTGGCTGAACATGGGGGCACCTGTAGTCACAGCTACTTGGGAGGCTGAGGCAGGAGAATCACTTGAACCCGGGAGGTGGAGGTCACAGTGAGATCATACCACTGCACTCCAGCCTGGGCGACAGACGGAGACTCTGTCTCAAAAAGAAAAAAAAAAAAAACCCAACTGGGTCTGGACTTTCTTTTTTGTAGAAGATTTTAAATTACTGATGCAATATTCAGATTCAGGTTTTTTATTTCTTCTTGAGTCAGTTTTGTTAAATTTTTTTTTTTTCCCCCGTGAGATAGGGTCTTGCTTTGTAGCCCAGGCTGGAGTACAGTGGTACCATCACAGCTCTCTGCAGCTTTCATCTCATAGGCTCAAGCAGTCCTCTTGCCTCAGCTTCCTGAGTAGCTGGGACTACAAGTGTGCACCATTGTACCTAGCTAATTAAAAAATTATTTTTGTAGAGACAGGGTCCCACTGTGTTACCCAGGCTGGTCTCGAACACCTGAGCTCAAGTCATCCTCCTATCTCAGCCTCCCAAAGTGCTGGGATTATAGGCGTGAGCCACCATGCCTAGCTGGTAATTTGTATTTTTAAAGAATTTGACCCATTTTATTAAGTGGTCTAACTTGGCATAAGAGGTTCATAGTTACATTAGTCCATTCTGACACTGCTACAAAGACATATCTGAGACTAAGTAATTTATAAACAAAAGAGATTTCTCTGGTTCTGCCTGCTGTACAGTCTTCTGCTTCTGGGAGGCCTTAAGAAACTTACAGTAATGGTAGAAAGTGAAAGGGAAGTAAGCACATCTTCACACGCCTGACAGGAGGAAGAGAGAGTGAAGGGGGAAGTGCTGCAGACTTTCAAACAACCAGATCTCGTGAGACCTCAGTTACTATAATGAGAACAGCAAAGGGGAAATCTGCCCCCATGATATAATCACCTCCCACCAGGGCCCTCCTCCAACATTGGAGATTACAATTCAACATGAGATTTGGGTGGGGACACAAATCCAAACCGTATCAGTAACATTTTGGCAGAATCTCTTGTTAAGTCTTATATTTCATTTTTGGTTTTGGCACAATGTGCTCTCTTTTCTTTTTAGATGAATGTCAATCTGTCTCCTCTGTCTCCCCCCATCTCCCTCCCTGCTTGCACTTTCCCATCTAGGTAATTGTTTATCAGTTGTTTTCAAAGAACCACTTTGAGTTTCATTCCCCTTTCCTCCCTATTCATAGCTACTCTGATCTTTATTTCATCCTGCTTAATGTTTTGATTTGGTCTTCTTTTTCAAGCTTAATGAGGGGCATGTTGAGATGATTGCTTTTAGATGTTTTTTTCCGTTTCTAATATATGTCTTTAAAGCTATGAATTTCTCTCTGAGCTCAGGCTGTTAAATGTGGTACCGAATAGCCACATGTGACAAAATTAAGGGTAAATGAAATTGACGGTTTACTTCCTCAGTCACTGTAGTCACATTTCAGGTGTTCAGTAATCATGTGTGGCTGATGGCTCCCATATTAGACAGTGCAGATATAGAACATTTTGTCATGGCAGAAAGTTTTGTTGGACTAATGCCTGTAATCCCAGCACTTTGGAAGGCCGAGGTGGGCAGATCACCTGAGGTCAGGAGTTCAAGACCAGCCTGGCCAACATGGTGAAACCCCATCTCTACTAAAAATACAAAAATATTGGCTGGGCATGGTGGTGCACATCTGAAACCTCAGCTACTAGGAGGCTGAGGCAGGAGAATCACTTGAACTGGGAAGGCGGAGGTTGCAGTGAGGTACGATCACTCCATTGCACTCCAGCCTGGGTGATAGAGTGAGACTCCATCTCAAAAAACAAAAAAGTTTAAGCACTCTTTCAGCCGTATCCCATGGGGAGGAAAAAAACAAAACAAAACAAAAAATATATATGTAGGATTTGATTTGATTTGATTTGATTGATTTGATTTGATTTGATACAGAGTCTTACTCTGTTGCCCAGACTGGAGTGCGGTGGTGCGATCTCAGCTCACTGCAACCTCTGCCACCCAAGTTCAAGCGATTCTTCTGGCTCAGCCTCCCAAGCAGCCGGGATTACAGGCTCCTGCCACCACACCCAACTACTTTTTGTAGTTTTAGTAGAGACGGGGTTTCATCATCTTGGCCAGGCTGGTCTTGAACCCCTGACCTTGTGATCCACCCGCCTCAGCCTCCCAAAGTGCTAGGATTATAGGTGTGAGCCACCACACCTGGCCTATAGTTTTAATTTTGTGTTTGGTTGATATATGTGATGTGTTGATTCTTTTTTTTTTTTTTGAGGCGGAGTCTCGCTCTGTCGCCCAGACTAGAGTGCAGTGGCGCAATCTCCGCTCACTGCAAGCTCCGCCTCCCGGGTTCACGCCATTCTCCTGCCTCAGCCTCCCGAGTAGGTGGGACTACAGGCGCCCGCCACCTCGCCCGGCTAGTTTTTTGTATTTTTAGTAGAGACGGGGTTTCATCATCTTGGCCAGGCTGGTCTTGAACCCCTGACCTTGTGATCCACCCGCCTCAGCCTCCCAAAGTGCTAGGATTATAGGTGTGAGCCACCACACCTGGCCTATAGTTTTAATTTTGTGTTTGGTTGATATATGTGATGTGTTGATTCTTTTTTTTTTTTTTTGAGGCGGAGTCTCGCTCTGTCGCCCAGACTAGAGTGCAGTGGCGCAATCTCCGCTCACTGCAAGCTCCGCCTCCCGGGTTCACGCCATTCTCCTGCCTCAGCCTCCCGAGTAGGTGGGACTACAGGCGCCCGCCACCTCGCCCGGCTAGTTTTTTGTATTTTTAGTAGAGACGGGGTTTCACCATGTTAGCCAGGATGGTCTCGATCTCCTGACCTCGTGATCCGCCCGTCTCGGCCTCGCAAAGTGCTGGGATTACAGGCTTGAGCCACCACGCCCGGCCGATGTGTTGATTCTTTAACATATAAAATGCTTCATTTTACATCGTGATATACTTTGAGAATCTTTTTTTCTTCTTTCTTTCTTTTTTGGAGACAGAGCCTCACTCTGTTGCCCAGGCTGGAGTGAAGTGGTACGATCTTGGCTCACTGCAGTGTCCGTCTCCTGGAGTTCAAACTGTTCTCCTGTCTCAGCCTCCCGAGTAGCTGGGATTACAGGCATGTGCCACCACACCTGGCTAATTTTTGCATTTTTAGTAGAGACAGGGTTTCACCATGTTGGCCAGACTGGTCTCGAACTCCTGATCTCAGGTGATCCACCAAGAATCTTTTTTTTTCTGATGTTAATGTGACTACTCCAGCTGTCTTATGGCAACTGCTTTCATGATTTATCTTCTTTCCTTTTACTTTAACTCTGTTTATATCTTTGAATCTAAAAATGTTTCTTTCAGAGGATACACAGTCGTATTTTACTTTTTATTCAGTTTGACAAACTCTTCATTGGAGTGTTTTCAGTGATATAGTTGGATTTAGGTATGCCATTTTGCTAATTGTTTTCTGTGTGTCATGTCATTTTTGTTCTTTTCCTTCACTGAGACTTCTGTGTTAACCAATATTTTTAGTGTACCTTAAAATTTTCTTTTAGTTTTTGTTTTAGTTGTAACTCTTGCAATTATGGTGTATCTTTAACACCACAATTCACTTCAGGGCAATACTGCCTTCATTTTGTTAAAATATAGCAACTTTGTTCTTCCACTGTAGCTCCATTTCTATCTTTTGTACTGTTATTGTCATAATTGTTACATTTATATAGTCTGGTTTTATTTCCTGTCATCCTGGCAGACTTCTTTTAGAATTTTTTGTGGTACAAATATGCTAAGTGTGACATTCTCTCAAATTTTGTTTACCTGTGGCTGTCTTTATTTTGCCTTCATTTTTGAAGGATATTTTTGTTGCATATACAATTCTTGGTTTATAATCTGTACTTTGAATATGTCATTTTATTGCTTCCTGGCCTCCATATTTTTAATGAAAAGTCAGATGTTGATGGTATTGGTTCCCTTGACGAATTGTTTTTCTCCTGGTTTTCAGCAGTTTGACTGTGATGTGTTTGGTTTGATTCATTTTGTGTTTGTTTGTGGTTCTCTCCCCTTTTTGAATCTGCAGATTAATGTATTATCAGGTTTTGACATTTTCCACCATTATTTCTTCAAACATTTTTTCTATTTCTGTGCTCTTATCTTCTGTAACTTTTATTACATTTATGTTGGGAAGTTGACATTGTTCTGCTGATTTCTGAGGATCTGTTCTTTTCTTGTTAGCCTTTTTTCCTCTCTGATTTTGTTGATTGGATTGAAATTAAATTTTAATTCATCCATCTATAAGTTCACTCAAGTCTGTCTTTTTTTTTTTTTTTGAGATAGAGTTTCACTCTTGTTGCCCAGGCTGGAGTGCAATGGTGCAACCTTGGCTCACCTCTAACCTCTGCCTCCCAGGTTCCAGCAATTCTCCTGCCTCAGCCTCTGGAGTAGCTGGGATTACAGGTGCCCACCACCACGCCTGACTAATTGTTTGTATTTTTAGTAGAGGCAGAGTTTCACATGTTGGCCAGGCTGGTCTCGAACTCCTGACCTCAGGCGATCCACCTACCTTGGCTTCCCAAAGTGCTGGGATTACAGGAGTGAACCACCATACCCGGCCTTAAGTGTATTATTGAAGCCGAGATATGTACTGAATTTTTTATTTTGCATGTACTTTTAATCTGTGTGACATTCTCTCAAATTTTGTTTTTTGGTTTTATAGTTCGCTCTTGAGACTTCTTATTTGTTGAGGCTTTGCCATAGTATTTTATTATTTGAACAGTTGTTCCTTTTTATTCTTTGAAAATATTTATAATAGCTGCTTTGAAGTCTTTGTTTTTTATTCTCACTTGGCCTTTAGTTTTTTTAGGGCTTTCTTGTGTCTCCATTTGGTATGCGCAGTGTCTCAATTAGCCATATCTGTATAGACAGTTGATCTTAGCCCTTCTGTGACTCTCTAATTTTAAGTTTCCTTGTATTAATGTGGTTAGTCCTCTGCTTGCTCTGTGACCCCAACCCAGGTATAGCAAAACCTGTTCTTTCCAAACAGATACCAGTTTATAGCTGGCAGATCTCATGTTTTCGCATTCACCTCTCTCCCCAGTTGATTCTGCCATGTATGACAACAAAGTTGCTGTTTTTGTGGTCGGCCCAATTCTAGTAAAACTACTGATTTTTTAGACCAGACTTCTGGAGAGAATGGGAATCCTCAAGCAAGAGGGCCCTCAAGCAAGAGGGCCAGTGCCTTTCATTGCTTTTACCTGAAACTTTAGCAGTTTTTGTAGAATAAGTGTGTCTCATTTTGCATGTCTCATTTGATTCCCAGTGGTCTGAATTAGTTGTTTGCCTTTTTTTCTTTTTGACAGTTTTGTACAGTTTTATACTTTTGTCTTTGAAGAGAGGATTTGCTTTCCATTGTGCCATTATTGGAAGTGGGGCAGCTATTAATTTTTTCTTTTGTACCTTCATTTTGTTGTAAACTTATCTTTTAAATTTCAGTAGTCTTAAAAAGTAAGTGACATCTCAGGTATTCTGCGTTTTCTAGAATTGCTATGTCCTGTACCATAGCAACTAGTCACTGGTGGTGATTTAATTTTTAGTTATCTAAAATGAAATTTTAAAATTTAGTTGGTTGGTTCCACCAGCCATTTTCCAAGTGCTCAGTGGCCAGTGTTGTATTGAGTACTGCATTGAACAGTGCACATACAGCACTTATCCATTATTGCAGAAAATTCTGTTACACAGTGGTGCTCTAAAATCTTTGAGACAAATAGTAACTTGTAATAATAGCTTATATTTTCTGAGTACTTACGTGTGTCACGTTTTATGTGTATAAACATGTGATCTTCCCAACAACCTTTGAGGTAGGTACTATTATCCCTGTTTTGCAAATGGGAAACTAAGAGTCAAAGCTTAAGGAATTAATACAAAGCTTAAGGAATTAACAGCTTTGAAGGGGTTGAGATTTAAATCTGTGTAGTCTGGCTCCAGAATCTGTGCCATTAATAATTTTGTATATTGCCTCTTTGATAAATGATGCCTGATGTCTGACTTGACTAGAGAAGCTTTTTTTTTTTTTTTTTAAAGGTTTTGGTAGCTTTAAATGCTGTTTAATGTTTTGGTAAATGATTCTTTTCATATTTAAGTTGTTTGCTTCTCTTTTTTAGTGTTCTTACTAAAAATGTCTGAATTTTATCATATGCCACTTTAACATTGTTTATATAACCATATAGTTACCTCCTTCAGTTGTTTTGATATGATTGTTTTGTTAAATTTCTTTCCGTTGAATAATCTTTGAATTCCTGGTAAACCTTATTGATCATAATTTTTTTTGACAGATTGACAGAATGTTTGCTAATATTTCATTTAGAAATGTAGAGTCAATATGCTAGAGTGGTCTGCAGTTTTCTTCTTTTGCATTGTCTTTGGTAGGTTTTAACAGTAAATCAATGTTGGACTATATAAAATGAATTCGGATTTTCACTCTTTTGTTCTAGATTGGTTCAAATAATAATGGAATGCTGGTTTGTTCTTTAAGCATTACTGTCCTGTATAACTATCTGGATTTTGTATTTTTTTTTTAAATGGCAACTTCTAATCTTTGTATGCTAATATGTCTATTCAAGTTTAATTCTTGTTTTGCTTTTGATGAATCATATTTTACTAGAAAATTGTCCATTTTTGCTAGATTTTAATATTGCTTGCTTTAGAATTACGTGGAATATTTTCTGATATAGGCTTAGTAATCTTTTAAAATTTTTTTGCTTTCTCCATTTTCATTCTGACTTCTGTATGTTTTTTTCTTCTTCATTATACTCCTAAAGATTTATTTTACTTTTTTCTCAAAAAATTATTTTTAGGTTATCAGTTTTGTTTTCAGTAATGCATATATTTCAGCTTTTATATTTAATTCTGTGCTCATACTTTTTTTTTTTTAATTTGTCAAGGAAAGAACTAAGTTTTATTAGTTTTATTTTTAAACATTTAAGGCTACAGATAGAAATAATAGAGTTGAGTATGAACTGTCTCTGCTGCATTTTTTTCTAGATAGCTTGTAATTTTAGTTTGGATTTCCAGCTGGAATCCATTTTTATTTTGGGTTGTGTGTAGTGATGTTTTTATTCACTTTCACTTTGTAAAGTTTTAAACGTTTACAGGATGGACTGTAAAAATCAGTATCTTTTTAATTGAGAAGTTTTTTTTTCTTGTTTTTGGTAGCTGAATACAAGATCAAATTTTGTAAATATTTCACAGACATACCCAAAAATGTATATATTCCAGGAATATATAATAAATAGCTCTTAAATTATTTTATCTGATATTAGAATAGGCACTCCTGCTTTTTTTTTTTTTTTTTGAGGTGGAATTTTTGCTCCTTTTGCCCAGGCTGGAGTACAGTGGTGGGATCTTGGCTCACTACAACCTCCACCTCCTGGGTTCGAGCAATTCTCCTGCCTCAGCCTCCTGAGTAGCTGGGATTACAGGCATGCGCCACCATACCCAGCTAATTTTTTTATTTTTAGTAGAGATGCAGTTTCTCCATGTTGGTCAGGCAGGTCTTGAACTCCCTACCTCAGGTGATCTGCCCGCCTTGGCCTCCCAAAGTGCTGGGATTACAGGCATGAGCCACTGCCTCTGGCCTTTTTTTTTTGTAAATAGAGACAAGGTCTTGCTCAGTTACCCAGGCTACAGTAGAGTGGCATGATCGTAGCTCACTGCAGCCTTGAACTCCTGGGCTCAAGCAGTCCTCCTGCTTCAGCCTCTTAAGTAGCTGGGCCTGCAGGCAAATACCACCACATCTGGCTTAATTTTTTTTTTTTTTTTTTTTTTTGTAGAAATGGCTTGTTGTGTCACCCAGGCTAGTTTTGAACTCCTGGCCTCAAGTGATCCTCCCACCTCAGCCCAGAGTGCTGGGATTAGAGGTGTGAGTCATCGCACCGAGACTCCAGCTCTTACGTAATTCCTGTTTCCATGATTTGACTTTCTGTCTTTTTTCTTTCATCCTGTATGTGTCTTTGATTTACGGTGTGTTTCTGCGGCGCAGTGATGTATGCCTGTAATCCCAGCACTTTGGGAGGTTGAAGCGGAAGGATTGCTTGAGGCCAGGAGATTGAGACCCGCCTGGGTGACATAGTGAGACCCTACACAAATTTTAAGCAAATTAATCGAGTGTGATGGTGTATGCCTGTAGTCCTAACTACTTGGGAGGATGAGGCAGGAGGAATGCATAAGCCCAGGAGGTTGAGGCTGCAGTGAGCTATGATTGTGCCACTGCACTCCAGCCTGGGCTACAGAGACTATATCTGGAAAAAATAAAGTGTGTGTCTGGCAAACAGTATATAGTTAATTTTATCTGCTCTTTATTTTCATTGGGGTGCTTAATTCATTCTCATTTACTATTATTGATATGGTTAGATCTATGGTGATTGTTTTGCTCTTTGTTTTCTGTATAGCTCATGTATTTATTGTTGTTCATTGGTTCCTCCTTAATGTTAGATATGAGTTCTAAATTTCTCTTCAAAGAATCAATATGTCAGTGTGTTCAATTCTTTGCCTTCTACTTTTCAACTTCCTCGTAAAGCAGTCTTTTTCGATCATGTGCTCCACCCTGACTCATTCCAATTACCTGCTCCACCCTGACTCATTCTGATTACCTGCTCCGCCTTGACTCATTCTCTACCATGATTCATTCCGATTTCCTGCTCTGCCATAACCATTTTTCCTGCCAAATCACTCACCCCGTCACTCTCTCTGAATTAGCCAATTGGAATTAGTTTAGCTTTTGTGGTCTAACCCTAGCCAATAGGGGAACGACACAGCAGCAGGGGCCGTGTGCATCAGGAATAAGAACACCTTCCCCTCCCTTGTCCAGGTGTGCACTCACCATTGCTCCGTCAGTGAGGGCGCACCCTTCTATAGCAGTAAATCACTTTGCTTAGAAGAAAAAAAGAAAATTTCGTATTCGAGTGCTATTTATTTTGTGGCACCGAAACTTTATTTTTAACACTTATTTGCCTTCTTTTGCGTTATATACCTGTTTTCTGGTGTATAATTTTAACTGCTTCATTGATGTTTTCTCTATGATTTTTGAGTTAATTTCTTAGTGATTACAGTATGCATATTAATTTATCACATTCTACTTCAACTTGACTTCAATAAAACCCAGAACCTTTGCTCCAGTGTGGCTCTCTTCCTCCCCCTTCCCCCCCCGCCCTTGTGTAATTGTTATGTATGTTACATCTATGTGTTATAAACTCAGCAATACTGTGCTGGAGTTACAGTTCTATATACTTTTATTGTTTTTGAAGAAGTTAAGAGAAGAAAGGAAAAATATATTTATAGAATTTCTTATGTTAGTCTGCATTTATTTACCATTTCTAGTACTCTTTAATTGCTGTGGATTCCAGTTATGGTTTGGTGGCATGTCCTTGTTCTGTCTAATATACCTCCATTCCTTCTCCTGTTCTTTCTGCTATTATTGTCTGAAGCAACTTTCTTTTAAATAAGGAAAGTGAAAAAGTAGGTTTGTATGTGTTAGACATTTACTTATATGGTTAGCCTTCTTTATAGGCATTTGATATGATCTTTGATGTCCCTTCTTTTAAATCTGGAGAACTTTCATTAGGGTTTTTTGTAAGGCAGATTGACTAGCAATGAATTCTCCCTGTTTGTGTTTATCTGAATATGTCTTTATTTAATTTTCATTTTTGCAGGTTAGTTTTGATGGATATAGAATTCTTAGTTGGCAGTGTTTTCTTTGTTTTATTTTTTTTCTTTCATTTTTAATTGGTTTCCACTTAGGCCAAGTTACCAAAGTTCTTAAATTGATATAGGAAGAATTTTAAAAACTACTTTGAATTATGTCATTCTACTTGTTAAATATGAGTTCTAAATTTCGCTTTGAAGAATCAATATGTCAGTATGTTCAATTCTTTGCCTTCTACTTTTAAACTTCCTTGTAAAACAACTTTTTTCAATCACCTGCTCCACCCTGACTCATTCCAATTACCTGCTCCACCCTAGCTCATTCCAATCACCTGCTCCACCCTGACTCATTCCGATTACCTGCTCCACCCTGACTCATTCCGATTACCTGCTTCGCCCTAACTCATTCTCCATCCTGACTCATTCCGATTTCCTGCTCTGCCATAACCATTTTTCCTGCCAAACCTCTCACCCCGGCACTCTCTTTAAATTAGCCAATCAGAATTAGTTTAGCCTTTGCAGTCTAACCCTAGCCAGTAGGGGAATGACACAGCAGTAGGGGCCACCTGCATCAGGAATAAGAACACCTTCCTCTCTCTTGTCCAGGTGTGCACTCACCATTGCTCCATCTGTGAGGGTGTACCCTTCTATAAAAGTAAATTGCCTAGCTGAGGAAAAAATAATTTTTTTTGTTTGTTTTTTTTTTTGAGACGGAATCTCGCTCTGTCACCCAGACTAGAGTGCAGTGGCGTGATCTCGGCTCACTGCAGGCTCCGCCTCCCGGGTTCATGCCATTCTCCTGCCTCAGCCTCCTGAGTAGCTGGGACTACAGGCGTCTGCCACCATGCCCGACTAATTTTTTGTATTGTTAGTAGAGATGGGGTTTCACCCTGTTAGCTGGGATGGTCTCGATCGCCTGACCTCGTGATTCACCCACCTCAGCCTCCCAAAAAAATAAAAAGAAATTTTATATTCGAATGCTATGTCTTTTGCGGCACCAAAACTTCATTTATAACACACTGCCTTCTGAATTTTTTTTTGTTTCTGCTCAACTCATTGTTAATCATACTGTTCCCATGAGTTATTTTTCTCTACTCGTCAAAATTTTCTTGTCTTTGACTTTTAACAGTTTAATTGTAACTGTGTATATCTTTAAAGTTAAATTCATGCTTGTGAATTTTTATAAGAGCCACAAAGGCCAAATATTTTCCTCTGTGTTTTGTTTTTGTTTTTGTTTTCATTTTTAAGACAGGCTCTCATTGTGTGCCCCAGTGGCCCAATCACTGCTCACTGCAGCTTGACCTCCCAGCCTCAGGTGATCCTCCCACCTTAGCCTCCTGAGTAGCTGGGATTACAGGCAGGCGCCACCATGCCTGGCTAATTTTTATTTTTGTAGAGATAGGGTCTCACCATGTTGCCCAGGCTGGTCTCAAACTCCTAGACTAAAGCAAGCTGCCCACTTCTGGCTCCCAAAGTGTTGGGATTACAGGCATGAGCCACGGCACCTGGCCACCTCTTTATTTTGTTTTCAATTACTTTATTAGGAAATGAGATACACTGTTATATAATATTTTGTATTTTGATAATTCTTAAAAATTCCACTTGAAAAATGTTCTGCTTGAACCACAATATTGTTCCTTAATTAGCAATCATTTCACTTTGGGAAACTGGTCATTTTAAAAATTTTATTTCTTAGAATTATTTGGATTATGCTCATAGATGTTGTCAGTAAAATATTTAATTTTTGGAATTTAAGAAAATTGCAGCCAGATTACGTGATTAATGTGAACATAGGAAAACAAAATACTTTTATGTTTCTAAGTTTAAAAATTTTATTCATATATTCAGTGTTTGGGATGCGTAAGTGTTCACATTTTAGGAAGGCAAGATGGTACTTAAGCTTCCAGCATGGTCTGTGGTCGTACCCTATAATCAAATGCCTTAATATTTCTGCATCAGTATTTACACTAAATAGGGTAACTAAAGATATATATAGCTTTATGCCAGTTCAGGTCAGGGTTTTTTCACTAAATGTGTTTTGTAGCTAAACATAACATAATTTTCTGTATTTCAAAAACTAGGTAAGAAAATGTGAGCTTGACAACCATTAAATTTTTTATAAAATAACATGTTTTCCATTTTTGTTTTGCTTTTAGTTTGTGGCTACTATCCTGCATAAATTGCATAATTTGTTTTGACAACTTGTGGACTTTGTCCTTCATTGTTACACAGTATTCCCATTAGTCCTATTTAATGCTTTTTAAACTTTTACTTAGGTTTATCTAATGCTAATATTCTTCTTGTTTTTTTGTTTGTTTTGCCTTTTCGTTTTGTTTTGTTATTTGCATTTGCTGCTGTATATTTGTTTATCCTTTTTCAGTCCTTTTCTTTTTTTCATGTTTCATATGAAACATTATGTCTAAGTTTCATTAGTAACAGACTACTAATTTGCTTCTTAGGATTGCCATTCTTCAGGTCTTCTAATTTTTTTAATGTGGAAATTGTGTTTATTTAAATCTAGCAGGGCACTTTTTTTTTTTTTCTAAAGACAGAATCTCACTCTGTGTCGCCAGGCTGGAGTGCAGTGGCATGATCTTGGCTCACTGCAGTCTCCTGCCTCAGCCTCCCAACTAGCTGGGATTACAGGCGTGTGCCACCACACCCAGCTAATTTTTGTATTTTTAATAGAGACGAGGTTTCACCTTATTGGCCGGGATGGTCTTGATCTCTTGACTTCGTGATCTGTCCACCTTGGCTTTCCAAAGTGCTGAGATTACAGGTGGGAGCCACTGTGCCCAGTCTGCTTTTCTTTCTTATCATTCATATGCTCACTGGACTATCACTTTTAATTTCCTTCAAGAACTTTCCAGGTCAGGCACAGTGGCTCATGCCTGTAGCCCCAACACTTTGAGAGGCCTATGCGTGAATATTGCTTGGGCCCAGGAGTTCTAGAACAGCCTGGACAATAATATGAGACCCTGTCTTTACCAAAAAAAAGTCAAAAAAGTAGCTGGGCATGGTGGCATGAGCCTGTGGTCCCTGCTACATGGGAGGCTGAGGTAGGAATCACTTGAGCCCAGGAAGTTGAAGCTTCAGCAAGCAGTGTTCATGCCATTGCACTCCAGCCTGGGTGATAGAGCAAGACCGTGTCTCAAACAAAACAAAACAAAAACTTTTCCTTTGCATTCACAACTAGGCTAACTGGCACAAGAGTCCTAGCATTTGCTCATTGTGGCTTTTGACATGCCTTCTCACTAAGGTTAATAATTTCTAGGTTTTAAAAATTTAATGTGGGAGATATTTGACTTGTTGTTGTTGTTGTTGTTATTGACCAGGAGGCTGAGGTAGGAATCACTTGAGCCCAGGAAGTTGAAGCTTCAGCAAGCAGTGTTCATGCCATTGCACTCCAGCCTGGGTGATAGAGCAAGACCGTGTCTCAAACAAAACAAAACAAAAACTTTTCCTTTGCATTCACAACTAGGCTAACTGGCACAAGAGTCCTAGCATTTGCTCATTGTGGCTTTTGACATGCCTTCTCACTAAGGTTAATAATTTCTAGTTTTTAAAAATTTAATGTGGGAGATATTTGACTTGTTGTTGTTGTTGTTGTTATTGACCAAGTCCTGCTGAATCGAGTCTTCCTTTCAGTTGGACACTTTGAGGCCATTGTAGGGTTATTAATTGGCCTAATTTCAATATTGTTGGGTCTCAGACAGTAGGGGAGCCTGAGAGAGGGAGAGAGACAGGGAATGGCCAATCAGTGAAACAGTCAGAATACATTTATTGATTAAGTTTGCTGTTTTTGTTGGGCGCAGTTTGTGGGACCTCAAAACAATTACAGTAGTAACATGTAAGATCGGAAATCACAGGTCACCAAAATAGATAAATAATAATTTATAAGTTAGGAATATTGCAAAAATTAACAAAATATAACAGAAAGATGCACAGTGAGCACACATAGTAGGAAAAATGGTGTCTACTAATTTGGTTAATGCAGGGTTGCCAAAACCTTCAGTTTATGAAAACTCAGTATCTATGAAGCGATATAAAGCTAAATGCAGTAAAACAAGGTATTCCTGTATATCTTCAAGAATATAAGAAGCCCTAAGAATACCAACAAGTTTTATGATAATAGATATTAGTTATTATATTAGTTTATTATAACAGATATTAGTGTTCTTCGTATACGATTGTAGGTGCATATATGTAGCCATATATGACTATGACTATGACTTCACCTTAAGCCAGCTTCATTCTTAAGTGATAAAATTAACTTTGGAAATACTTACTGACATTATCTAAATATGTGTTACTCTGTGATACTATTTTATAGGATTTAAGCCATTTTTATTATAAATTATTTTAGTTACTTTCTGTATCATATCTCCAAGTTTTCCCTGTATAAAGCAGTATTCTTTATTCTCCCGTTATTGACAGGTCATTTTGTCTCTTTTGTTCATTGCCAAGTTTTTTGTAAGAATGGGCAACATATTCAGCATTTCACATCTTCAGCTCCCCATATTCATGCTAATGTCTGTCTGCCACTACCTCCATTGCTATAAAATTTCTTTAGTAAAGATCAGTGATCTGTTGCCCCAGAACGTAGTTATTATTTTTTGCCATCATTCCTTTCAGCAAATACATATTGCTTTCTAGATCCCTATTTTTTAAATTTAATTTTCTTGCACTGTTATAAGAACTAATTTATCTTACAGATGCCAATGAACAATTTTGAAAAACACCTCCTTACCCCATATCACATCTCTCTGACAGAGAGAGAAGAGGCGGTGATTATGTCGACAGTTTAAACAGCGGCATCTTGCAAGAATTTCAGACCAACCGACCACTTATCAAAGAATTTGGCAGTTTTTTAATCTTGGTTTTTAATACAACAGTGTATCCATTCTGAAGACAAACCTGTCCCGCCACATCTCCGCAACACACATTGTAAAATCAGTGATTAGCAAATTAGTTAACTTTGGCACAGAGCGGTGCTTGCTTGCCCGTGACAACCTGGAAACTGGTTTTGTACTTGCAACAGAATATCAGCAATAAGTTGCTCACTGTAAGAAGCAGAGTTGAGTCTCCTGCAGGTTTGTGTCGGGTGATCAGCATGTATGAAAAGTAAAGTATTCCTCGATATATCTTCTGAATACTTCTTCTGTTTCTGTGGGAATCTTCTTTGATTACAGGTTGGTTATTACCATCTGTAGAACCACTGGTACCCAATTCAGCCAACAAAATTGCAAGATGTTTTGGGCTGATGATGTAATAGTTTACAGGTATCTGTAAAGTTGACAAAATAAGTTTTCTTGGTTCCTACTCAAATGACCTGTGGAGGTTTGAAGACAAATTTCCTTTTCAGCAACCATATCTGGATTATTTTCCCTTATGGTGTTGAATACTCACTTCAGTAGCTCCTTATGTGTATCTGAGACTGCCCTAGCAGGGCCTGTATGATTACTGAATGAGATATCGTCGTCGTTTTTGCTATCTTCATCTTCTGGAATTTTGTCTTTCTCTAGTATTTCATCCTTATCTGGGAACTTGACATTCTTCTTTTTCTTCTTTTTATTGCCAAGCGTAATATTAAGGTCATACTCTGGTTCAGCTGGTTCTTGAACATCTTTTCAATCTTAAGATCCTTTACACCTTCTTCAGCTTCATCAATATCAAATATCTTTTTTGTTTTTTTTCTTTTGATTAAAGAAGTTCAAGTCATCTAGATCATCAGAAGCAGCTTTTTCCCTAGTGTTCTCTTCATCAGCTTCCAATTCTTTGTCCCCAGTTGGCTCTGGCTCCACCTGTTTTGTTTCTAAGGGCTGGGTTTCCTCTGTTTGGGTATCCCCTTCCTCCTCTAACTAAAGGACTGCTGCTGCTGCTGATTTTTCTTCTTGCTCATATTAGGATAAAAAATCATCTCATCCCCAGACATGGCTGCAGCTCTAATGGGCTAGGCACAGACAGGAAGTCAGACAGATCGGCCTCAGGCCCCAGCAGCAGCACTGCTCCTGCTGTTACCTCTCCCACCACTCTACTCTATAGGCCCTTATTAATGTGTGCACATAGGGTGGGAATGGAGATGAGTAAGAGATAGGTGCATGGTGGAGAGAGGAACTAGACTTAGGCAGGGTTATACTTCTCCAGTTTGAGGCTTTTGGCACCACTTGTTTCCCTCCAGTTTCTTTTTCCTATTCTTTGGATAATTCATTCCAGTCTTTCACCACTTATCTCACAGGACTCTCTCATCATTTGGACTGGGCTCTGACTTAAGTAATGAGATGCTGTAGGTATAAATTCTCTCAACTCCCATTGCTACCTGAAAATATATCTGTAATTTTTCATTATTTTCTGAGGGAAACTAGAGTGGTGTTGATGACTGAAGCTTTGGAGTGACTGCTTGAGAGTATTGGAAAGAGAAGCTAAGGCTAAATGAGAAGATTATTAGGTCATGCTGAGAGTCAGCTGACTTTAAGCACATTATGTAATTTTATTTTATTTTATTTTATTTTATTTTATTTATTTTTTTTTTTTTTGAGGCGGAGTCTCGCTCTGTCGCCCGGACTGGAGTGCAGTGGCCAGATCTCAGCTCACTGCAAGCTCCGCCTCCCGGGTTTACGCCATTCTCCTGCCTCAGCCTCCCGAGTAGCTGGGACTACAGGCGCCCGCCACCTCGCCCGGCTAGTTTTTTTTGTATTTTTAGTAGAGACGGGGTTTCACCGTGTTAGCCAGGATGGTCTCGATCTCCTGACCTCGTGATCCGCCCGTCTCGGCCTCCCAAAGTGCTGGGATTACAGGCTTGAGCCACCGCGCCCGGCCACATTATGTAATTTTAAAAGTAAATTGGTACAGTGGTAACAAGTTAATCATAAATGGTTAATGGAAAAGTAGTTGACCCCGTTTGACTCGTGTTTGTTTTAGTTATACAGACAGGTATGTATTTGTGTCCTGGCCTTTGATGTAAAGTGTACTTCTTGTGGTTTGCAGTTGAAAATGTTTGAAAGCTGTCTCCTAACTTCGAGAGCTCTTTTTCTTCTGCTTGACTTGTAAATATTGGTGTAGCAAGGGTTATTGTCCTTGATAATATTCTTCCTCAGCAGTCATAACTGCACTTCACATTTGAGTTATTTACATGCTGGTGGCTCCCTCCACGCCCCTCAGCTCCAGAAATATGTTAGTTAAACACCATTTATCGAAAACTTACTCATTATACTTCTGGCTGAAAATCTATGCATTACCCACACCAGGAACTTGGGAATCATCTAGAATTTCTAGTTTATTTCCTCATTGTAACTCTTAGTACTCTATCATACAGTCATTTATTAAGTCCAATTGATACTCTCATTTATCCTCTACATTTCCTTTAATACTGCCTTAGTTTAGTCTCTTTTGTTACTAATAGACCAGCATTTAATTTAGAGAAACAGTTTAGCATAATTCTTAAGAGCATGAGCCATAGACACAGACATATTAATTTCAGATCTTGGCATTTACATCACCACATGAACTTCATAATGTTTCGTGATCTCTCTGAACCTCAATTTTTTCACCTTTAATGTGGGGATAGTAATCGAACCTACTTTACAGGGCTGCTATGAGGACCAAATACACTTACACATATAAACTTCTTAAAGAGTTAACTGATCTGGCCGGGTGCGATGGCTCACGCCAGTAATCCCAGCACTTTGGGAGGCCAATGTGAGCAGATCACCTGAGGTCTGGAGTTCGATGCCAGCCTGACTAACATGGAGAAACCCTTTCTGTACTAAAAATACAAAATTAGCCGAGCGTGGTGGCGCACGCCTGTAATTCCAGCTACTCCGGGGGCTGAGGCAGGAGAACAGCTTGAACCCGGGAGGCAGAGGTTGCAGTGAGCTGAGATAGTGCCACTGCACTCCAACCTGGGTAACAAGAGTCCATCTCAAAAAAAAAAACTCAGTCTCAAAAAAAAAGAGTTAACTGATCTTATAGTAAAACCTTGTAATTAATGCAAATTTAGATGCAATTTTGTTATGAATAGAACCTGACTCAGCACAGCCCTCATTCTCAAATGGACAGATTAAAGTTCTTATTTGAGTGAGGGCAGAAGTGCAGGGAAGAGCAAAGTTGGCTTGGGAAACATCAGGCAAGGGACATGGCATGACAGAGAGTTCCCACATCCCTAGTAGTTTTATGAGCCAAGCTGAAAAAATGACATCAACTAACAGAGATTCTTAGAATTCTTGTTGGTATTTCAGAACAGTTGTTCTCAGAAAGTATAGCCCACAAAGCTGCAGTGTCAGCATGGCACTGAACTTAGTCTCTGAAATTTATTATTGGCTAGGGGAGCAGGGTTGCACAGATTATTTTACTTTACAACAACTTGACTGTATTTCATGTGATTCAACTTCCAGGTCCTCAGTTACTATGTCATAGCAAGGTTTTACTTTTTTTTTTTTTTTCTTTTGAGATGGAGTCTCACTCTGTTGCCCAGGCTGGAGTGCAGTGGCACAATCTCGGCTCACTGCAGGTTCTGCCTCCTAGGTTCAAGCCATTCTCCTGCCTCTGTCTCCCGAGTAGCTGAGACTACAGGCACCCGCCACCACGCCAGGCTAATTTTTTTTGTATGTTTAGTAGAGATGGGGTTTCACTGTGTTAGCCAGGATGGTCTCTATCTCCTGACCTCGTGATCCACCTGCCTTGGCCTCCCAGAGTGCTGGGATTACAGGCGTGAGCCACTGCGCCCGGCCTTACTGTATTTTTAATTGACATTTTATACCTTAATTTTTCTTTCATATTATAAGTAAAATGACTCTCTAAAACTTAAGTCTAATTGTAATATAACAAGCTATTGTAGTTTGATATTTTAATTTCATCGTTTTAAAGTCTCCCAAACTAATAGTTATATATCTTTATATTTACTTTAAGCCTACACGTTTAGTAACAACTTTTATTGTTATCTTCGCTAGTTGCTTTTTGCATCTCACTTCTAAATATGCTTCCATTTTCTTAAATATTAGGTTGAACTGTATAAAGTTGCCATATTAGCAAGTCGTAAGTGGTTTAATATTGGCAATTTTATATAGTTTGACGTTATGCTTTACTAGTTCTTATAGAAATGGGCAATACTCATGTCTGAAAATTTTTTATTTGCTTTTACTCTTGAGTAAAGTTTTATTAAGTTATTGAATTCTAGATTGACTGTTCTTTTCCCTCAATGCTTTGAAGATACTATTCCTGTTATCTTTTGGTATTGCCTTTGACTGGTGAGGTCTGCTGTCAGCATGATTGCCTTCTATAACTGTAATTTTTGTTTTCATTCTAGTAGTTAAGAGTTTCTTCTCTTTGTTTCTTAGTTTTCTTATAGTATATCTAGCTGTTTCTGTTTGTCCCACTCAGGACTTGGCTTACAGTCTTGAGGGCTCATTTCTTTGAAAATTCTCGGCCGGGCGCGGTGGCTCAAGCCTGTAATCCCAGCACTTTGGGAGGCCGAGACGGGCGGATCACGAGGTCAGGAGATCGAGACCATCCTGGCTAACACGGTGAAACCCCGTCTCTACTAAAAAATACAAAAAAACTAGCCGGGCGAGGTGGCGGGCGCCTGTAGTCCCAGCTACTCCGGAAGCTGAGGCAGGAGAATAGCGTGAACCCGGGAGGCGGAGCTTGCAGTGAGCTGAGATCCGGCCACTGCACTCCAGCCTGGGCAACAGAGCAAGACTCCGTCTCAAAAAAAAAAAAAAAAAAAAAAAAAAAGAAAATTCTCATTCATTATGTCTTTAAATAGCATCTCTATTGCTTATCTTCCATGAATTTTTATTTGACTTACGGTAGAGCTTCTCATTTAGTCCTTTAGTTTTCTTACCTTCTCTTTTGCAGTGTCTATTTTTTCTTTTATCTGTACAAATTCTGTATGATTTCTTTTATGTCTGTATTCTATCTTGATAATTTTCAATTGTCTCTTGCTTACATTTAACCTGTTTTGAGCTTATTCTGTGCTATTTTATTTCTCTCTTTTTCAGATCTACCTAGTTTCATAGATTGTTTGGCCCTTTATCACAATTTCATACATATTTGAAATCTTTCAGACTGCTTTATTTATTCATTTAAAATCTGTGGTTTCTAGGTTGTTACTTCTTGGTTTATCGTGTTTGTTGACTCACACTGAGATGTTGGGTTCCTCATGTGCATTGAAGTTTTATTGTGTGAACCTATCTTCAGTGGGAGTCCTTACTGTGCTCTGGGTTGGGAGGTGTTCTCATGAGATGATTTTGTGTCTGTAAGGTTACAGACAACTTTTTGTTAGTTTCTTGACTTGGCATTTCTGTATCCTGTACAAATGGTACACATTTTGGTTATATATTTATATCTATGCATACAGCTTTTTTGGGGTTCTCTAGGATTGACAAGGGTTTCAGGCTGTAGGACACTAAAAGCGTGCTCCATGCTTTATGAAGGGAGTTGAGTTTCACCTTTTAAACTTTGTTTTCCTGTTCCCAGCAGTGGTACTGTAATAACTCCTGTGACCCACATGCATCAGTTCCTCACCACTTGGGCTTTGAGTTTTCTTTTTGTTTCTGGCACTTCAAAATATTTTCTTGGCCGGGCGCGGTGGCTCAAGCCTGTAATCCCAGCACTTTGGGAGGCCGAGACGGGCGGATCACGAGGTCAGGAGATCGAGACCATCCTGGCGAACACGGTGAAACCCCCTCTCTACTAAAAAAATACAAAAAACTAGCCGGGCGAGGTGGCGGGCGCCTGTAGTCCCAGCTACTCGGGAGGCTGAGGCAGGAGAATGGCGTAAACCCGGGAGGCGGAGCTTGCAGTGAGCTGAGATCCGGCCACTGCACTCCAGCCTGGGCGACAGAGCGAGACTCCGTCTCAAAAAAAAACAAAAAAAACAAAACAAACAAACAAACAAAAAATATTTTCTTCTTCCTTCCAGGGTTAGTTAAGTATTTTTCAAAATACGCTTTAATTTGTTATGTTTTAGCCATTTCTGTGTTTGAGTTCAGGGAATCAATTGGTCTTTCCATACTTGCTTAATCACTCATCTTGAATGGAAGTCCACCAGTCAACTTACTGAAACTAAATTCCACTTAACATTGTAAAGACAAACTACTTTGTAGACTTGTGTATTTTAGCCTTTTAGAAAGAATCTCATCTCCCACTGACCCCTCATCCCCAAATAAAAATGTTAGTAAATTGGCATTTAAAAGAAACGAATTCAGTAAGTATGAATGGGTCTCTTAGAACTTGAGTTTTGAATTGATGAAATCACTTCTAGGGACTTTATGCATGAAACTGGTCAGTAGCTTTGGTTTTAGAGTCTGGGTGTCAGTTTTTTTGTATAATGATCAGAACTCATCATAGCAAGTAGGACTGAGTGATTAAGTCTGGCACACTCATCTGATGTACACCACTTATAAGGGGAATACATACTCAAATGTAAAGTGGCTCTCATTTTTATTTTTATTTTTTATTTTGAGATAGGATCTCTGTTGCCTAGGCTGGCGTACAGTGGTGCAGTCTCAGCTCACTGCAGACTCTACCTCCTGGAGTCAAGCAGTCTTCCCACCTCAGCCTCCCAAGTAGCTGGGACTACAGGCACATGCCACCATGCCTGGCTCATTTTTGTATTTTTAGTAGAGGCAGCGTTTTGCCATGTTGCCCAGGCTGGTCTTGAATCCTGGGCTCAAGCGATCTGCCCGCCTTGGCCTCTCAAAATGTTGGGATTACAGGTGTGAGCTACTGTACTTGGCCAGCTCTCATTTTTAGAGCAGGCATTTATGTAATTTTAAAATTTATTGATAAATATGGAAGCAGATAGCAACAAGATCCCTAAAGAACCTTCATCTCTTTTGTTTTGGGAGTAAGATACCCTGGCTACTGAGTAATCTGTCAGAGGTAAGTAATCAGTATAGGAGTGGGGTTTGCTGATGTCTGTAGACTTGCATGTATCCCCTTGTGTCTCTTTGGGACTTCTTCATGCCTCGTGACTGAATTCCAAGCTTCTCTGAAATTTTTTTCAGCAAGTTTAAGTCTTACTCAGGTGTATCTTGTTATTCCTGTATACTATGGACTGGATTTCTTCTGTACTGTTGAGTTATTCTTTTTCATCTAAATTTGCTAAAGTTGCTTACGTACTGATATATGTGCCTTGCTCCTTCTTTCACCCTCATTTTTTGGATCTTGTGTTAATCCTCTAAATTCCTTAATATCATTTTAGTGATGATTTAGACTAAGAAGAAGATGAATTTTTGTCTCCATAAGCTGTGATGTCAGCCTGCTAGATTGAGTTGGAAATTTATAAGAATCTGAGAATTAACTTGTTGAGTTTCAGAAAGTGTAATATAGAACTGTATGGAATAATTGATTTACACAGAACGGATCCTTTCAGAATATTGAATCTCTCTTGCTTATAACATAGAATGTCTCTCCATTTTTTGTGTCCTTCAACAAAAATATTCCTTCATTTAGATGTTGCAAATTTCTCATTAATTTTCTCAGTATTTTACATAGATGTAATTATATACATATAGGTAGAAGGAAAGATAGATATATTTTCTGCTGTCTTTTGTAGCCTCCTATTCTTTTTTCTTTTAATTTGTAAACTTTGTACTTGCTATTATCAGTTTCCTTCTTTCTTAGTTGGGTTGGGGGTCCCCAAGATTAGCCTCAGGAACAGTGATCCACCAGAAGGACCCAGATACACGGTGCAAAGTCCAAGAGAAAGCAGACCCATGCTTTCAGATGTCCCCAGCAACAATGTGGGACAATACATTGGGAGTATTGCCAAGCAGAGAATCTCACCTGAGCCTTGGTGTCTAGATTTTGGAGATCAGTCTCATTGCCATGCAGCCCCCACAGGACTGATAATCAGCTACTGGGACTCCAGTGCACCCAGAGGTCAAACACAGTATGGCTTAAAGCCTCAGGTATACAAAAATACTCTTATCAGGCAGAATTTTCCACCGGCTCAGAGGTCATCTCCCAGGAACCTGTAAAGGGCCAGTCCTGAAGACAGGCCTTTCTTAAGAAGGAATGTGCAGCATTTGAGTAACCCAGTACTGCCAAGTAAACCCTTTCTTACACACTAGTATATTCATGTTAATTCTTCAAGACCCTATTAAAGTGTTATCTTTTTGGTGAAAACTTAACTGATTCACTCTAGGAAGGGTTAGTTACTCTCAGATCTTTGTCCCTACAGTTACTTATACTTCTTTGTAGTTGTATATAATACACTTTCTTAAGAGGTTTTTAATTCATGCTTTCCCAAATGTGAAAATATTTTTCCTTTTCCCCTTTCTTTTCACTTGACTATTTCTTCCTTTGGTTTGAAAAATTGTTTTTGTATGGTTCCTTTGACCAAGATCTTGTTATTTATTTTTATACCATATTTTTGGTAAAATAAAGAGGAAATATTGAAAAAAACAGTATTGTATTTTAAATCTATAACAAGTTATTTTTTAATTATTATTTTATTTTAAAATTAGAGATGGCATCTCACTATGCTGTCCAGGCTGGCCTCAAACTCCTGGGCTCAAGTGATCGTCCCACTCCCAAACTGTTGGGGTTACAGGCATGAGCTACCTCACCCTTCTTTTGGAATGATAAGTTTTATTTATGTTTTCATTTTCCATCAGAATGACTATATATGGTACTTCAGTTTGTGTACCACACAACTCGTGGGGACTCAGTTTATATCCCAGTCTTTGGTACTTTCTGTAGTTGTGTACATTATAAACTATAAAAATTATGTGTGAATCTAGAACCCTTCCTGAAAGTATGGATTGTGTCATTTATACTGTATTCTCAATTTCATGGCTGACATGTAGTCAATTTATTGTGTCGACTCTGGTGCTATTTTTACTTCTTTAGCCTCTGTGTGTTACCTCAACAGTTTATCCTTTCTGATAAGTCCTAAAACACTAGCAGGTGAAGGCACAGATGATCTTTCTTCTCATATTAGCATGTATTCAAGTATCTCTAACCAAGTCAGAATTTATAAGATGATAGATTGTGTATTAGTTTTCTGTTGCTGCTGTAACAAAATTACCACAAACTGGGTGTCTCAAAACAGCACCTGTCTTATTGTCTTACCATGATGGAGGCCAGCAGTTTGAAATCCCTTTCATTGGACTAAAGTCAAAAGTGGTGGCAGGACTGGTTCCTTCTGGTGGCTCTGGGAGAAAATCCATTTCCTTGTCTCTTTCAGCTTCTAGTGGTTGCCTTTCTTTCTTGGCCTCTGGCTTCTTCCTTCATCTATAAGGCACATCACTCTACTCCCTGTGGACACACATTGTTACTGTAATTGCCTTCCACTCTTCTGTAGTCTTGTCTTCCTCTTGCTCCCCCTGAGAAGGTCACTTGATAGCATTTAGGACCTGCTGGACAAACCATCTCCAGAGCCTTAATCACATCTGTAAAGTCCCTTTTGCCATGTAAATTAATATTCATAGTTTCCAAAGATCAGGATCTGAATTTCTTTTGGGGCAGTTATTCAGCTAACTACATATTGTAATGAGGAAGCACTTTTTGGGAGGCATCATAATGCTTGTTTTTTCTTTTCCTAAATAGAATATCACTTTTACCCAAATGGAATAACTCACTGGGTTATTTTACTGAGTTCTTGATGCTCATTTCTTTGGTCTTCTCTGTGATGAATTAATGTTCCCATATGGACATCATGCACAATTTATTTATTTATTCCTGAAGAATATTTTAAAATGTTGTTATTTTATGTTGTAGTTGGTGTAATACGGTGCCCAGTATGCCGCCAAGAATGCAGACAGATAGACCTTGTGGATAATTATTTTGTGAAAGACACATCTGAAGCTCCTAGCAGTTCTGATGAAAAATCAGAACAGGTATGCTTCTCAATTTTTCTTTATATTCCTATCTTGATATCAAACTGTAAATTGTAAGAAAATCATGTTTGGATAGTTAAGTAATTTAGGATGGTTCTATGGATTCCTGTTTCAAATAGAAAGTTAAAGATAGCTTTCTTATATACCTCAAACTTAGTTAAATGAGACTAAAGTTATTACTTAAAATATCAAATCTGGGCTGGGCATGGTGGCTCATGCCTGTTATCACAGCACTTTGGGAGGCTGGGGTGTGAGGATTGCTTGAGCCCCAGAGTTCGAGACCAGCTTGGGCAACACAGTGAGACCCCATCTCTACAAAAAATAAAAATATTAGCCGGGCGTGGTGGCGTGCGCCTTTAGTCCCAGCTACTTGGGAGGCTGAGGTTGGAGGATTGCTTGAGCCCAGGAAGTTGAGGCTGCAGTGAACCATGATTGCGCTACTGCCGTCTGGCCTGGGTGACAGAGCGAGAGCCTGTCTCAAAAAAAAAAGTCAAATCTCCACAGACTTTGTGTTCTGAGACTTAGATTTTTACCTACATGAATTATCTGTAAGGAAAAGGATTTTGTTGAAGATAAATGGATAACAAAATAATTTTATTCTGTGTACAGTGAAATAGTACATTTAAGAACAAGTGTTTTCTTTTTATTTTTTGGATCTACATTTTATATTTAATTTAGATTAGTACTTATTTCCTCTTTTAGGTATGTACTAGTTGTGAAGACAATGCAAGTGCAGTTGGCTTTTGTGTAGAATGTGGAGAGTGGCTATGTAAGACATGTATCGAAGCACATCAAAGAGTAAAATTTACTAAAGATCACTTGATCAGGAAGAAAGAAGATGTCTCAGGTAAGATAGATGCAGTTGTAATGATTACAATTAACTTCCCTCTTTTACCCCTATAGCATTTTCTACTTATTCTTTATAAACTTTGGATAGCAACATCAATAGGAATTTAGAAAACTAGACACAAATTTTATGTTTAGTTAAAAAATATTTGTTTTATTTTGCTACAGAGTCTGTCGGAGCATCTGGTCAACGCCCTGTTTTCTGCCCTGTGCACAAACAAGAACAGTTGAAACTTTTCTGTGAAACATGTGATAGACTGACATGTAGAGACTGTCAGCTATTGGAACACAAAGAACATAGGTACAGAAATCATAATTGCTTACCAGGAAATACTATAAAAAGTGCTTGTAAAATCATTCTTCTTAAAGCCAATATTGATTATATAAGTTTGTCTCTTTTAAATCTAAATTTTACATATTTTAATTTCTTGAGCAATATATGTTTTGGTAAATTATTTAAAGATTTCCACGTTTATATATAACTGTCTTATGAATGTTTGTTAAAATGTATCATTTTGTAGGTTTGGGTTTACAAGAAGGGAGTTATGTTATTCATTTGTTTGCTACTCCTGTGATTCAAATAAGCTTTTTCTTGGTGTCCTATAGTATTTTTGGCTGTAGTCTACAAAAGCAGCATTCCTTTTAACATCAAAGCATAAATACACTGATTTCATGTTACATATAAAATTAGAAAAGCTAAGGATTTATGAAAACTAAGCAGAGTTACTGACCCTCTAATACATACCTTTGTATTTTAACCTTGTACCCTCAGAATTCAGTAGTATCCATTTACTATGAGTGTGCTTCATATGAACTTTTGGGAACTGTACTAAAATTTCTAGTCAGTTGTGTGACAATATCCTTCAGTAAATTTCTCTAGCTTCCTTGGCATCTGTTTATTACAAGTAAAAAGATGGTGTCACTTACCCATAGTCCAGAATTTTCCAAAGTGTTTTTCAAACAACAGTTTTTATGACTGGATGGGAATAGATTTTATTAATCTATTGCCAAAAATGTATAAGAGAACTTGGGTTAGTCACACTTAAATGTGTTTCTTAATGATATGATTTCTTAGAGTTTTTAATTTATTAGAATTCATTGAAGTTTATTAGAGTCTTCTTAAAGAGGGGATACAGTAATCCTAATCGTCAACAATTATTTCAGCCTTACTTTGTGCCAGGTACTTTTCTGAGTGATGAATATGTATTTAATTCATACCAACTACCCATGAGATTTAGGTACTGGTATTATGACTGTTTTAAATGTGAGAGAACCTACTTACAGAAAGCTGTAGTAATCTGTACAAAGTCTCATAGTAATTGGTAGTACCAGGATTTGAGCACAGGTAGTCAGACTGCAGATCTCTTCTTAACCCATATGCTCATTTTCTTCCATAGGGTATAGAGAATATAGAATGCAGAATGTCTCAAATTTGACTATATAAAGGTAGTGCTTTTTGTTCTTTTTCAAGGCATCTCTCACAGCTTTACAGTATATTTATTAAATTTTTGTACTCTTAATTTGTTCAGAAATGTCTTAACCTATAACTTGACTGAAATCTTAGATTGTCTGTTAACAGTCTCAGTAAGACATTAGATTACCTTTTTCACAGCTGTAGTCAGATCTTTTTTTGAGTGTTAGATTTCTTGTAGCTTTTTAAGTTGATGGTGAGAGGCAAAAAGAAAAGGAAGATGTCATACTTTTCCTCATTAAAGAATCGCTTCAGCGGCCTTGCTGCCTCAAAGTTCAACCATTATCCTTCCCTTTTTACCATTTTCCTTTACCACTTATATCTAAGTCCTTATTATCTCTTGTATAATTTTTTAAAAACCTGTTTTTTCTCTTCCTGTACTCACACAACACGGAGCACTTCTGTGACCATGTGTGTGACCAGTTTCCCCTCATATTGACTGATTCTCACCAGCTTGGTGTCCAATAATTCAGTTCAATTCTGTCGCCATCTACCTGGAGTTAGAGTCAGGTCCCACAGGTTACGGGCTCAGTCCTGCAAACTACTGTTCCACTTCAAATACCAGTCGTAAGTCCCACCTTCTGGTACTTTAAAATATATATATATTTTTAAAAGACAGGTTCTTGCTCTGTCACACAGACTGGAATGCAATGGCATGATCATAGCTCACTGCAGCCTCAAACTCCTGGCCTGAAGCTGTCCTCCCTCCTCAGCCTCCCAGAGTGCTGGGGTTACAGGTATGAGCCACTGAGCTTGTCCCCTGGCCTCTGGTATTCTGAGTGACTTACTGTAAATTGGGGGCGGGACGATTCCCACGACCCCTTCCTTGAGTTTGATCATTTGCTGGAATGGGTCACAGAACTCAGGGAAGCATTTAACTTACTACTGCCAATTTATTACAAATCACAGCAATTACAACAATTTAGTTCAAAGATCTTAATTGGTTTTATTTGTGATTTTTAGATTTGAGCAATACCTCATTCCATAAAATAAAACAAGTGTTTCAGTGAACTGAGCAGAGGAGGTTAGTTTTATAGGCAGAGAGGGACTGAAGAAAGCAAAAACAAAGAATAAAAAGTGGATTGGTCTTTTCAAAGTTACTTTCCTAGTAAGGTTGGAGCAATGCAGAACAATAGAGAAATAACTGATTGGTTAACATCAAATTACCTCAGGTTACCTTTTGTTGTAAGGATTAAAGACAGCACCGTAGGAGAGGTTTACCAAAAAAAAGAAAAAGGGGGGGTTGTTAAAGACAGGGCGCCTCATTATCATACCAATTGAAACTGGCTTATTTGGGAAATTAGGGTGTTATCCCTTTCCTGATTTCTTGGATGGTCTGATAACTCATTTTCAGTTTGATGAACTCAGCATGAGGGACTCCATTTTGATTATTTTTTTTTTCCATTTCAACAGTTTCAGTGAAAGTTTGTATATAAGATTGCTTTATTCCTGCATCTTCTCATCTTGTTTATTCCTTGTATTTTGGCCTTTTCCTTTCTTACTTGGTGAGATTTGACTTTCTGTTCAAGGATCTTTTTGCGGTCTTTGTCCAATTTTAACCTAGTGATAACCACCATGCTGGGGTGAATGCCTACACGGACAGTTGTGCCATTAGCCTTTTCCCACTGCACCTGTTCAGTGTTGATGATATATTTCTTCCTCTAAACTTTGACTAAATTGCCAGTTTGCTGACCTTTATAGTGTCCTTGCACAATCTGAAATTTATCATCCTTTCGGATGGGCATGGAATGAATGCTGTACTTCTGTCTCAGCTCTTAGGAAGGAGGGGAAGACATAATCGTTCTATGAATGTGGGAAGGTGCATTGAAACACCTTTTGTGGTTCTTGCTTCAGTCAGAAGTCACAAAGGGATTAAACTTTATGTTGACCACTCTTGCTTCAGCAGTGACTGCAAAGGGGAAGAGAACTATATGTTGCTTCTGGTTCTGTCTGCACTTTGATTTTTAGTGTGATCTGTTGGGGCCTCGTGCAGGAGCTTAGTCCAAAACAATGTCCTCCTGTACTTTTTGTTTAACTATATATATATGGAGAGAGAGAGATAATTTTTCTTGTTTTTTGAAGAGACGGGGTCTCACTCTGTTGTTCAGGTTGAACTCAGGCTCTTGGGCTCAAGTGATTCTCACACTTCAGTGTCCCACATACCTGGGACTAGAGATGTGCACCACTGTGCCCCACTTGACAATATTTTATTTAATTTTTAAAAAGAGATTAGATCTTGCTATGTTGCCCAGGCTGGATTTAAACTCTTGGGCTCAAATGATCCTCCTGCCTCAGCCTCCCCAGTAGCTGAGATACAGGTGTGTATTACCATGCCCAGCTCAACAATATTTTAAATAATACAAATGAACAACTGGATGAAGAGATACGTAGGGTGAGGTATGTGGGAAGGGGTGCAGTTTTCACAACCCTCTGTGGTGGATGCATTATCCTCCATGTGTTCAGTAACTGGAAGCTCTCCAACCCTTATTGTTTTGGGTTTTTATGGAGATTCATTATGTAGGTATGCATAATTAAATTGACCATTTGTGATCATGTCAGCCTTCAGCCCTTCTCTCCTCTTCCTAAGTTAGGAAGTAGGGCTGAAAGTTCCAACTCTTTAATTATCTCATTGGTTCCCCTGGCAGCACCCATCCTGATTGGTCTGGGAGCCCCCAGCCATTGGTCATTTTGTTAACATGCAAAAAGATACTTATTTCAGAGATTCTGAGGGTTTTAGGAATTGTATGCCAGGAATAGGGACAGAGAACAAATATATACTGAAATGTCACACATTTCTTCTCTTTTGTTCATGCTTTCATTTTATTTTCTCTGGATGGACTGTTGAAACCATGTCATTGGACTTAAAAGCCAGCCCCTCATTACTACAACAGATTGACAACTATTCTCCCTACTTTCCCTACTTCGAGGTTCACTCTGTCAAATTCATCCTGTCTGTATTGCTGCCAGGTTTATTTTGCTAAAGTATAGTTGAGCCCCTATTAAAAGAAATACTTAACAGTAGTCAAAGTTTAAGTGTTCAGTGTGTTATCACCCAGCCAGACTCTCCTTTCCCCCTGTCCAGAAAAAGTCAATACACTGAGACAGCAGGAGTTTCTGCAGAGAAAGAAATTGCAGAGTGACTGAGCGAGGAAATATTTCTCAAATATCTCCCATCTAAATTCCAACTCCTTGAGAATTTGGAGATGAGGGGTTTTAAAGGATAGTTTGATGGACAGGGGTTAGTGAATGGGTGCTGCTGATTGGTTGGGTCAGGGATGAAATCATAGAGGTGTCAAAACTGTCTTTGTGCAGTGAGTTATGCTGAGTCACTTCCTGAGTAGGGGTCACAGGACCAGTTGAATTAGTCTCTTGGTATGGGTCACCAGCCTGGGTTGTATCAGTTAGTCCAGCAGAATGCAAAGCCTGAAAAATATCTCAAATACTAATCTTGGGTTTCACAATAGTGATCTTATCTATAGGGGAAGTTAGAAATCTTGTGACCACTTGCTAGTGACTTAAACTATAAAATAAATTCCTCCCATAGTTAGGTTGACCCACATATGGGAATGAGCAAAGACAGCTTGTGAGGTTAGAAGCAAGGTGGAGTCAGTTGCTTTAGAGTTTTCTCACTATTATAATTTTGCAAAAAGAGTTGCAAGTATAACATACATTACTGAATTTTACCAGTGTCTTTCTCTTCATCGTCTTTTCAAAGTTACACAACAGTCCACAAGATCACCATTACTTCTGACACCAACTGCAGAGTTCCATGAAAACCCTAACATAGGGGAAAATCGCGTGCCCACTAAATTGATTTTTTACTTTCTGTATTCAGAGTGGTAGCCCTCCAAACAAGATGCTGTCCATTTGCCTTGGAATTGTCCATAACCCAAACTGCTCGTTGCTGATTAATAGAAAGCAGTTTATAGTGTAGCACCCATCTGATCACAGGATCAGCAGCTCCTCAGGTAGTTTCAATTCAGCCTTAGGGAAAAAGAAGCTACCTGCTTATAAGTATAATGAGTACCTCTTTGCATTCTCCTGGTTGTAAATCCTGCACAAACTATTTCTATTTTATAGGGAACTCTTCTGGACACTGCCTTCCTTATTAGAGTGTTTCTCTGACATCACCTAAGATATTTGTTGATCAAAATGAGACAATTTGTACTATAATCCCTGGTTTCAGTAGTTTCTTAGTTTTGTCTTTCTCATACCTAGACTACCTCCTTATAACTGGAGGTCACAGACATGGTATCTAATGTTCCAGCGTAATTTTTCCTTTTGGAGTGACCCTGAGATTAGTGACTGTAGCCCAGATTGGCTGAAATCTGAGTTTGGCCCAGTGTCAGGATCTGGCCTAACATTCTCTTATGTTTTCATTTTAGCTAGTACAGATAGCAGTAACAAAAGAATTGTTTCATTAACTTTTTTTTTTTTAAGACAGTCTTGCGCTATTGCCCAGGCTTTGAGTGCAGTGGCTCACTGAAGGCTTGAACTCCTGGGCTCAAGCAGTTCTCTCACTTCAGGCACCTGAGTAGTTGTGCCACCACACCTGGCTAATTTTTTATTTCTTGTAGAGATGAAGACTTCTATGTTGCCTAGGCTGATCTTGAACTCCTGGGCTCAAGCAGTCCTTCCGCCAGGACCTCTCAAAGTGCTTGGTATATAGGCATGAGCCACCATGCCTGGCCTACTTTTTTTTCTTACTAGTTTGCATTTCCTTATTTATCTGGTGGTTCACCTCCTCGGGAATTGGGTCTACCATTTCTAAATTCCATTGGTAAGTTTTACCTCTAGTAACTGCAGCTGCAGTTATATAACCGTGCATGACTGGATACCCATCCAAGAATTAAATGTTTATCAATTCCCACCTTCTCATCCTCCCTCTTTGCAAACCACCTGTTTTAGTAAGTCAGGGTCATTCAAGCGATCCCACTTCTGATGCTAGCTATAAAATTAGATAGTAATCCATGAGACTCCTTTGACTTCTGACACCACTTGTAAGATCAAGATTCCTCAAAACTACACTCAGGTTTGATAATTTGCTAGAATTTACAGAACTCACTGCAAGCTATTATGCTCACAGTTACGTTTATTACAGTAAAAGGATACAGATTAAAATCATCCAAGGGAAAGATGCACGGGGCAGAGTCCAGGAGAGTTCCAAAAGTGGAGTTTCTAGTTGTCTTCTCCCACTGGAGCCATGGACATCATGAACACCTCCTGACAGTGATGTGTGACAGTGTACACAGAATATTGCCAACCAGGGAATGTCACCTAAACCTCGGTGTCCAGAATTTTTACTGGGTCAGTCTTTGTCACATAAATGTGGTTCACCGGCCACATGGCAGACCTCAGTCTCCAGGACAGCTCCTCCTGAGGCTGATCTGAGACTATGTGACCCAGAGCTCCCACTGTAAATCAGATTGTTGACACAGACTATCTGACTTGGCTCAAGGTCCCCAGGCAAACAAAGATAATTTTATCAGGCAGGACATTTCAGGGGGTTAGAGTTTACCTGCCAGGGACTGAAGGCAAAGGCTAGACCTCTCTTTGGGCAAAGTTAACTTCTTTACTAAACAATCTCTTATCTTCCACTTACACTCTAGTAGCAGGAACCCTCTACTTAACCCTCCAACTTTGTACATGCAGTTTCTTAGACCTGTATTTGTTAGGAGAGCCATTTAACCTTAGAACTAGTTTGCCTCTGTGTATCGTTTTGTTTTGTTTTGTTTTGATTTTTGAGTCAGAGTGCCTCTCTGTTGCCCAGGCTGGAGTACAGTGGCATGATCTCAGCTCACTGCAACCTCTGCCTCCTGGATTCAAGTGATTCTCATACCTCAGCTTCCCGAGTAGCTGGGATTACAGGTGGACATCACCACACGTGGCTAATTTTTGTATTTTTAGTAGAGATAGTTTTACCATGTTAGTCAGGCTGGTCTCAAACTCCTGGCCTTAAGTGATCCCCCACCTTGGCTTCCCAAAGTGCTGCGATTACAGGCATGAGCCACTGTGCCTAGCCACTTCTATGTGTCTTAGCTAACGCTTTCTGCTCCATTCTTTTCCCTCCCTACCAACGTCCCCCTTCTTCTCTCTGGACTTAAGGACTTTTAGAGCTCGTTCTTTAAGAGTCTCAATTTCTTATATGCTTATTGATTGAGTCAGGTTTCCTATCCCTTCTGGGTTGTTTGTTTGTTTTTAGGAGACAGGATGTCTTGCTCTGTCACCCAGGCTGGAGTACAGTGGCATGATCATAGCTCATTGTAACCTTGAACCTCCTGGGCTCAAGTGATCCTCCTGCCTCAACCTTCCAAATTGTTACGACTACAGGTGTATACTACCACGCCTGGCTAATTTTTGTTTTTTTGTGTTTTTTTTTTTTTTTTTAAAGAGATGGGGTCTTGCCATATTACACAGTTGGTCTTGAACTCCTGGCCTCAAGCATTCCTCCTGCCTTGGCCTCCCAAATTGTTGGGATTACAGTTATAAGCCACTGCACCCAGCTCCCATCTCTTCTTGAGTCAACTTTGCAATTGTGATACTTTATATTTTCTTAGAAAATTATTTAGTAGAGGTTAAAAAATGTTGAATTAAACAACAAGATTTTATGAAGATCTATAGTTATATCTTATGATTGTTTATTATTATTGTTATTTTTTGAGACAGAATCTCACTGTCGCCAGGCTGGAGTGCAGTGGCGCGATCTGGGCTCACTGCAACCTCCGCCTCCTGGGTTCAAGCAGTTCTCCTGCCTCAGCCTCTTGAATAGCTTGGACTACAGGTGCACAACACCACGCCCAGCTAATTTTTGTATTTTTAGTAGAGATAGTTTTACCATGTTAGTCAGGCTGGTCTCAAACTCCTGGCCTTAAGTGATCCCCCACCTTGGCTTCCCAAAGTGCTGCGATTACAGGCATGAGCCACTGTGCCTAGCCACTTCTATGTGTCTTAGCTAACGCTTTCTGCTCCATTCTTTTCCCTCCCTACCAACGTCCCCCTTCTTCTCTCTGGACTTAAGGACTTTTAGAGCTCGTTCTTTAAGAGTCTCAATTTCTTATATGCTTATTGATTGAGTCAGGTTTCCTATCCCTTCTGGGTTGTTTGTTTGTTTTTAGGAGACAGGATGTCTTGCTCTGTCACCCAGGCTGGAGTACAGTGGCATGATCATAGCTCATTGTAACCTTGAACCTCCTGGGCTCAAGTGATCCTCCTGCCTCAACCTTCCAAATTGTTACGACTACAGGTGTATACTACCACGCCTGGCTAATTTTTGTTTTTTTGTGTTTTTTTTTTTTTTTTTTAAAGAGATGGGGTCTTGCCATATTACACAGGTTGGTCTTGAACTCCTGGCCTCAAGCATTCCTCCTGCCTTGGCCTCCCAAATTGTTGGGATTACAGTTATAAGCCACTGCACCCAGCTCCCATCTCTTCTTGAGTCAACTTTGCAATTGTGATACTTTATATTTTCTTAGAAAATTATTTAGTAGAGGTTAAAAAATGTTGAATTAAACAACAAGATTTTATGAAGATCTATAGTTATATCTTATGATTGTTTATTATTATTGTTATTTTTTGAGACAGAATCTCACTGTCGCCAGGCTGGAGTGCAGTGGCGCGATCTGGGCTCACTGCAACCTCCGCCTCCTGGGTTCAAGCAGTTCTCCTGCCTCAGCCTCTTGAATAGCTTGGACTACAGGTGCACAACACCACGCCCAGCTAATTTTTGTATTTTTAATAGACACAAGGTTTCACCATGTTGGCCAGGATGGTCTCAATCTCTCAACCTCGTGATCTGCCTCCCTTGGCTTCCCAAAATGCTGGGATTATAGGCGTGAGCCACATGCCCAACCTGTTTATGATGCTTTATAGCTGAGTTTATTTCCTGTCCTTTATTAGATTGGCCATAAGTTTATGGTCTTTAGTGGTCATTTTAGTGACCCAGTTTTTAAATTCATTTATTCTATTCTTTAGAGGTGTTCTGATCCTTACTGTTTTCTTTTATCTTTATTAATTTTTTGCTTAGTTTGCTTTTGCTGTATTCTTTTTAGAATCTTACATGAAACCCCAGTTAATCAAAAAGATGTGAATTTTCCTCTGAATTTAGTTTCATTCCATAATCATCCACTTATACAGTCTGTAACTGTATTTTGTTTTTTCTTGCCTCTCCCTGCTTTTTGAATTTTTTGTTTACATTAAAATAATTGCTGCAGAGTGAAAAAGATGAGCTATGTTTTGTGTGTGTATCTTTTAAGTGAAAATATACTACCAACTTTATAAGGTTGTTGTGAGGATTACAAGTACTGAGAATTGTACCTATAAAGTGCTTAGCATAGTAAGCACTCAACAGTTTAACTATTATTGGCTGTTATTACAGTTGCAACCCACATGTAACCCACATGTTTTATTTTTTTCTCTTTCTTAAATTTTTTTTTTTTTAATTGAAGTCTTCGATTTACTTTATGGCTTTGGAAGTTGTTTTGAAAAAGAAAAGCAGCTATAGAACTGCATGAAATTTTGTACCTGAGAACATTACTAGGTTTCTAGATAAACCATGGGGTTTTTCCATTTCCCTCCAAAAATTCTATTCACATTAAAGGAATTTAAAAATCTATAGACTTATAAAGACTAAGAATGGGAGAAGAGACATCAATGGGGATTTCAGTCCTTTTTTTTTTGTTTTGTTTTTAAAGCAGGATAAATGAATGGAAGGTTTGGTGGATCTGATATTTGACATAATGGGGTTGAATGAACTAAGGCCATGCAGAGGAGATATGAAGGAAGCCAATCGATATATATCTCAGGAACCTGTAATACCTAGTACCTAGAGATGATAGGTGTCACAAAAGTTGGGCCTATTCTCTGGAGAAACAAAATCAGAGAGGCACTGGACTTGGGGATATTAGGTCCACATGGGGAGGAAGTACCACGCTGAAATCAGGGAGATTAAGTGTAAATCTGCCCGCTAAGCTCTGGGGACCTTCAGTCTCGAAGGTCCTGACTTCCTTCCATATTGTCAATAATGATGCTTTTTCATTTCACTGTCCCTTCCTACCTCTCTTTTAGGATTTAGAGACCTTTTCACCCTTGCAAGAAAATTTAAAAGAAAAAAAATTATGAATTCCAGCAGACAATCAGTATAAATTATAGAAAAAAGAAAACAAACATTGGGAAATTGTTAGATAACTATTGGAAGAAATTCATCTAAGAACATAGAGTCATCAGGATGAAATGTCCCATTTGATGCCCAGAACAATGATTTTTAAAAAGACCCGTATCAAGGTGTATAATATCATAAAATGATAGTATGCTATGGATTAAGGTTAAGATCAATAAAGTTTCAAAAGCCAGCAATGAAATAGGAATCAAAATAGGAACGTTAGGCCGGGCATGGTGGCTCACACCTGTAATCCTAGCACTTTGGAAGGCTGAGGTAGGTGGATCACTTGAGCTCAGGAGTTCAAGACCAGCCTGGGCAACGTGGTGAAACCCCATCTCTACTCAAAATACAGAAAAATTTTAGTAAATTTTTAGTTTCCAAAGCCAGCAATGAAATAGGAATCAAAATAGGAATGTTAGGCCGGGCGTGGTGGCACATGCCTGTAGTCCCAGCTACTCGGGAAGCTGAGGCACGAGAATCACTTGAACCTAGGAGGCAGAGGTTGCAATAAGCTGAGATCATGCCACTGCACTCCAGCCTGGGTGACAGATTGAGACTCTGTCTCCAAAAACAAAACAAAAAAACAGGATCGTTAAAAGAAAGTTGGGAGATGAAGGGCAAAGATTTTCAATCTAGAATGCTCTTTTTTTGAGATGGAGTTTCGCTCTTGTTGCCCAGGCTAGAGTGCAATGGCGCGGTCTTGGCCCACTGCAACCCCTGCCCACCGGGTGCAAGTGATTCTCCTGCCTCAGCCTCCCAAGTAGCTGGGATTACAGGTGTGAGCCACAATGCCCAGCCTCGATCTAGAATTCTGGAGCTAAAGTATAAATCAATGTGAGAATAAAATGTAGACATGTTTCATCATGCAAGTATTCAGAAGCTTTGCCTCTTATGTACCTCTTTTTGGAAAGCCATTAGAGAATGTGATTCACCAAAATAAGTTAGTAAACCAAGAAAGTAAAAGGTAAGGGAATGCCTAAAATGACAGCCATGGGGTAAGACAGTTTAGAATGAGGAATGTAAACTGAGGATCCTATGAAGAAGGTCTCCAGGAAAAAAATGGAACCATGTCTATTAAATTTGTTATATTGGGTCATTTGAAAAATAATGCTGACAAGTTTGGCATGTGGTAGTTCATGAGAAACGTTAGCGATTGCAGCATGGCGCTAGATGGAATAAATTTGGAGAGAATATATTTTGGAGAAAGGTATTTATTTCTCCTGAAATGAATAGTCACTTTAAGACCACACTGTCTTACGCTTCAGTCCTCATTTGATGTGAAGATGGTGTTGACTCGCTGACACTAGAATTTCTTTTCTATTGACAGTTTTACAAGAGGAAGACCCAAACTGCATCCTTCATTACCACCACCATTTGCAGCCTCTGCATCATTATCAGCCTTATATCTACTAGACCACTATTGTTACATTTTTTATCCATATTTTTCTGTTACCTACCCAAGAGAGTGCCACAAGTGCCACACTCCCAGGTGTCCCCTCATCTGTCACACTTTAATTCCATAGGCACTACATGTGCCTGATTCTGCCACTTTGTCCTTTGGAATTGTTGGGTGTCATCAGAATCCGTATATCCTCAGCCTCTTTTTTGATCATTTTCTTTGCTTTGTTTGGCTTAATGGACATTGCTTCTCTTGCAACTGTCATGACTGGTGACTTTTTCTTTCACATCTCATGTATGACTGGGCCTGGAGGTATGAGATAGATCTTGTTACCGTTTTTTTAGACCATTCTTTCTCTTTCCTCCCTAAAATATACAGATCTTAATTTCATGTCATCACCTATAACCTCTCATTGATTCTGTCATCTAAAAACCCTTGGGTCATTCCCCTTCATCTCTCAAAGGTTTTTTTTCCTAACTCAGTGGTAAACTGTAGAATGCTACTATTAAGTCCTAGCAATTTTAATATACATGGATTTGATCATTCAAACACTCTAGTCTTTGTGTTCTTTGACCTCCTTTCCAGTGTTCTTGTCGTTTACACTGCTGTAGCCACTCACATGCATAGTCATATACTAGACCTTGTAATTTGTAATAATCCTTTTCAATTTTAAGCATTCCTGTCTGTGGCCACATCTCTTACTCCAGCTCATTCTGCTTAGTATGAAACTTCTACAATTGTTCAACCACACAGTGACTTTTATTTTAATCCATTGATCCTACTACCCTTTCACTTTACCTCATCCCTTTGTGTTCTCATTTAACTCCTTCCCTGTTCAATGTCATGGCTAATCAGTTTAATCACTCCCTTGCATTTAGCCTTGACTTCCATATCCCACTTTTTGAATTCACTTGGCAGCATAACTACAGTCCTGATTAAACCTGACTTCCTTCCTATCATATTTTGTTTACCCAGCTGAATATCACAGGAGAAAAACACATTCTAGCATAATGATACCAGTAGGTCACATTCTCAATTCCTGACCACTTCCCTCAAGTAGACCCTTAATGTTGTCTGGAAGTCATATTGTATATTCATACCTTTTCCTCTTTTAAATGTCAAATACTTCATCCTTACTCTGAAATATTGGCATTTGCTTCCAACTTCACTGAGAAAACTGACGCTATCAAAAGAGAACTACAGACGCCCTCTGCCACATCTGCTTTTCCAGCAAGTACTTGTACCCATATTTCTACATTTCTGTTATCTTAGCTTGACTCTCTTCCTTCAGAAAGCTAATTTCTCTACTTATACACTGAGTTCCATCCCCTCTCATGTAGCCAATGACTTTGTTTTGGAAATTTGCCCTTCTTTCTGTTAGACTGTCAGTTTTTCAGTCTCTAACAATTATTCCTGTATTTCAGTATGCTGCTGTTTTTCTTCCATTTTTAAAAACGAAACACGAATCCTTCTCTTTAACTTCCTTTCCATGCCGTCAGAACTGTCCCCGAAAAACTTCTTGAAAGAATTGCTTACAATCATGGTCTCTAATCCTGTCCCATTCTGTCTAAATTTACATACTTTTGACTGTCAGCATTGTACCAACATTGTTCTTTTCAAGGTCATGAATAACCACTACATGACTAAATTTAGAGGTGATTTCTCAGTTTTCATCTTAACATTTTATTGTATCAGCAACATTTGACATTTTTAATGTTCCTTTTAACACATTTATGTACTTGGCTACCAGAAGAACACATTGTTTTCATTTTCTTCCTACTAATTACTGTTTACTTTTTCTGAACCTCAAAGAAAATGCTTATTTTCTTTGTTCTTCTAGGTTGGATGTACCAGGGTTTACGCCATTATCTATACGTATAGTCTTAGGGCTTAAAATACCATCTATATGTTGTTGATTTCTAAATTTATATTTCTAGCTCATTGTTTATTCCTGAACTTTCAGATTTGCCTGCCCTGCAGACTCTAACATCTCCCACTTGAATGTCTACTTTTTCAAACATAACACATCCAAAACTCAGCTACTGATCATCTTCTCCAAACCTTTTTTCACTGGCAGCCTTTTCCCATCTCAGTTTGGCAGTTGGATTTTTTTTTCAGCTGCATAGGCCAAAAATCTTGGCACCATCCTCTACTCTACTCTTCTCTCATACCCAAATGTAAACTTACCAGGAAATCCTTTTGGCTTCACCTTCAAAATATATCACCAGATCCTACCACTTACTACCTCTGTTGCCTCTAGCCTAGTCTCTACCACCATCATTTCTTGCCTAGGTTACTGCAGTAGTCTCTATGCTTCTAATACTACCTCCCTTCCGTTTATTCTTTTTTTTTTTTTTTTGAGACGGAGTCTCGCTCTGTCACCCAGGCTGGAAGTGCAGTGGCCAGATCTCAGCTCACTGCAAGCTCCGCCTCCCGGTTTACGCCATTCTCCTGCCTCAGCCTCCCGAGTAGCTGGGACTACAGGCGGCCGCCACCTCGCCCGGCTAGTTTTTTGTATTTTTTTAGTAGAGACGGGGTTTCACCGTATTAGCCAGGATGGTCTCGATCTCCTGCCTCGTGATCCGCCCGTCTCGGCCTCCCAAAGTGCCGTTTATTCTTAATACAACTGCTAGAGTGAATCCTCAATTGGGCTGTATCACTCCCCTGCTCAAAACCTGCAGTGACTCTTCAATCTTTATAGTGACTTTAAAGACCCTATATATGCATTTTATCTGCTACTACTCTGCCTATCCTCCATCTCTGCTACAGCTACACTGGCTTTCTTGCTACTTCTCAAACATTTCAACCTTCTGGGTTTAAACAATCTTTCTGCCTCAGCCTCCCAAGTAGCTGGGACCACAGCCAGCTAATTTTTGTAATTTTTATAGAGATGGAGTCTTGCTATGTTGCCTGGGCTGGTCTCGAATTCCTGGGCTCAAGTGTGAGCCTCCCGCCTCTGCCTCCCAAAGTGTTGGGATGACAGGCATGAGCCACCATGCCAGGCTCCTTTCTCTGTTTTTTAATTGGAACCTGTAATCTTGTTATATTTAATGTAACTTGTGATATGGTTAGGTTAAGTCTACTATTTACTGTTTTTCTTTTTTGTGTTTTGTTCTTTTGTTGTCTCTTTGCTGCATTATTTTAAGTTTATAAATATTTTTTGGTGTTCCATTTTATATCTACTGTTGGCTTTTTAAGCTGTACTTTATTATTTTTAGCGATTGCTGTAGGGATAGTGATATGCAGTTTAACTTAATGTCTACTTAAAATATTGTATGATTTTAGTAACTTTACAAAAGGATTATTCAGTTTACTCAATTACTATCCTTTGTACTGTGGCCACATCATTTATCTATTGCCACATCATTTATTCATGCATTATATACCTTAACATACAATACTTAAAAAAAAAAAGCTGTCTTTTAAGGAAGTTATGAGAGGGAAAATAAAAGCTGGTGTTTCATATTTACCAATTTATTACTGTTTCTGTTTCACTTTATTCCTTCTAGTATATATGAGTTTCTATCTGTTATATTCCTTTGGCCTAAAGAATATTCTCCAGCATTTCTTGTTTTGCAGATCTGCTGACAATGAATACTCTCACCTTCTTGTCATATGAAAATCCTCAATTTAAGGCGGGCGCGGTGGCTCACACCTGTAATCCCAGCACTTTGGGAGGCTGAGGCGGGTGGATTGCCTGAGCTCAGGAGTTCAAGACCGGTCCGGGCAACACGGTGAAACCCCATCTCTACTAAAATACAAAAAATTAGCTGGGCGTGGGAGCCTGTGCCTGTAGTCTCAGCTACTTGGGAGGCTGAGGCAGGAGAATTGCTTGAACCCAGGAGGTGGAGGTTGCAGTGAGCCGATACCACCCCACTGCACTCCAGCCTTGGTGACTGAGAGAGACTCTCTCAAAAACAAAAACAAAAAAATCCTCCATTTAGAAGGATAATTTTCTCTAGAATTCTGGGTTGACAGTTTTTTCTTTCAACATTAAAAAGATATTGATATTACTACTTTGTAGTCCAGCTTCCATTGTTTTGGATGTCATTCATATTGTTCCTTCCTGAATGTTTTATGGCTTTTCTCTGGCTTCTTTCAAGATTTCCTCTTTTTTTTTGACCTTTCCCATTTGACCATGAAGTTTTTAGATATGTTTGTCTTTCTGTTAATCCTCTGTGGTGTTCACTGAGCTGATTTTCATCAAATTTGGGAAATTGGCCATTATTCCTCAAAACAGATTTCCCAGCCAGTTGTGGTGGCTCATGCTTGCAATCCCAGGAATTTAGGATGCTGAGGTGAGAGGATCACTTTACCCCAGGGGTTCAAGACCAGCCTGGGCAACATAGTAAGACCCTATCTCTACCAAAAATTTTTTAAGATTAGCCAGGCATGGCAGTGCATGCTTGTAGTCGCAGCTACTTGGGAGGCTGAGGTGGGAGGATTGCTTGAGGCCAGAAGGTTGAGGCTGCAGTGAGCTGTGATCGTGCCACAGTGCTCATTCCGGCTTGGGCGACAGAGTGAGACCTATCTCCAAAAACAAAAAACACCCCAAGTCTCCCAGAACTTCAGTTACATGTATGTTAGACTATTTGGTTTTGTCACAAGGGTCCCTGATGATTGTTCATTTTTCTTCAATTTATTCTCTCCCTCTCTTCTTCAGACTGGATACTTTTTATTGATGTGTGTTCATGTTCACGTACCCTTTCTTCAGACATCTCCCATTTGCTGCTAAGTCCGTCCAGTAACGTTTTTCATTTCAGTTATTGTACTTTTCTAGAATTTCCTTTTTCTCTTTTAGTAGTTTCCATCTATTGAGATTTCTTGTCAGTTTGTTCACTAAGAACCTATGTTCATTTAAAGGTTTGAGTAAATATACAGTAGCCCATTTAAACTTTTAGCTCGTTAGAACATCTAGATCATCTTGGTGTCAATTTGTATTGAATACTTTTTTCTTTGCTATGAGTTAGGCTCTCCTATTTCTTTGAATGCCTGGTAATTTTTTATTGCGATTTGGACATTGTGGACAATACACTGTAGAAATTCTAGAAATTTTATCTTCCTCTGAAGACTTGATTGTTCTCGTAGGCATTTAAATTACTGTAAGCTTGTGTAAGCTTGATTTTATGCTTTGTTAGGGAAGATCTGTAGAAAGTCCAAGTCATTTCCTAAGCCTTTCTAAGTTGGTGGTACCTGATTTCTGAACCTTGTTTCTTATTAGATCTTGTCAAGGCTTGGTTTTATTTAGGTTTTGTTAGGACAGGACAGGCCTAGGGTAGAGCTTACTCCAGGATAGTATAGTCCTTTAAGGGTGACCTTTCTGGTTTCTCAGGTAGATCCCAGGGAGATTAACAGTCTTTCTCCTCTGAAGATAGAATTCAAACTGAATTCTTCTGGAACTCTGTGGTCTCTAGTTCTTCTCTTCCAGTGTCAACTTTTAGCAACTGCTGTCTGCTAAACTTTGTGTAATCTCACCCTGTCGTAGATAGCCCAGACTTTGACCAAGGACTTGTGAGGAATTCACACATATTCAATATCTTCTCTTCCCTTTATCTACCCTCTGTTCCCCATTCTCATCCTACATCGTTTCCTCCATTCCAGTGCCCTGCCCCATGGATTTCAGCCACTCATCTTCCTACATCGTGATTTTCGCCTCTGTTCTACTTGGTCTCTAGCTCTCTGTTCCAGTTATCATAAAATTGTCTACGGACAGAGAGGATGATTATGATGCTCTCTAAAGGAATGTAGATTTTTGTCTACATGTGGTTCAGTGACAGAATATAGTTGCCTCATGTATTTCTGTCTTTTATAGTTTTTGGTGACACAGGCTAGTCTGGTACCAGTCACTTGTGTCCTGGCTGAAAGTGAAAGTCACCTTTGTTCCACCTTAATAACGTTAATTTTTTTTTCTTTCTTTTTTTTAAGAAACAGGATCTCACTGTGTTGCCCAGGCTGGTCTCGAACTCCTGGCCTCAAGCGATCCTCCTGCCTTGGCCCCCCAAAGTGTTTAGATTACAGGCATAAGCCACCACACCTGGCTCCACCTTAATATTTTTTATACTCTATTGCGGTTTTGTGTATAGTTAGAGAAGAGTAATTTTAGATTGTTTTTAAGGATACTGTTTAAGAGAGAGTGGCTACTTAAAATCTAGTATCAGATATTTTTATTAGAGAGTAAGATAGTTTATGATGGTAGTTACTTGAATGATATAAGTGAGGTTTCTCTAAAATATTTTCTTAAATAGCTTTTCATCAGAGTGCGGTGGCCAACGCCTGTAATCTGAGCACTTTGGAAGGCTGAGGCTGGTAGATCTCTTGAGTCCAGGAGTTAGAGAAAAGCTTGGGCAACATGGTGAAACCCCATCTCATTCATTCATTCATTCATTTTGAGATGGAGTCTCAGTCTGTCACACAGGCTGAAGTGTAGTGGCATGGTCTCGGCTCACAGCAACTTCCGCCTCTTGGGTTCAAGCAGTTCTCCCACCTCAGCCTCCTGAGTAGCTATGACTACAGGTGTGTGCCACCACACCCGGCTAATTTTTTTTGTATTTTTAGTAGAGATGGGCTTTCACTGTGTTGGCCAGGCTGGTCTCGAACTCCTGACCTTGTGATCCGCCTGCCTTGGCCTCCCAAAATTCTGGGATTACAGGTATGAGCCACCGCACCTGGCCCCCATCTCCATTATTAAAAAAAAGAAAAAGGAAAAAAAAAGAGAGAAAGGGAGGGAGGAAGAGAGAAGGGAAAGAAGAAAAGGAAGGGAAGGAATAGCTTTTCTTAGAATTGGACTTTTGAATTAAGATTTTGTATGGATAAACTTGAGAGCAGATATTCACAATTCTAAATTTATATTAAAACTATTTAGGGAGATTTAAAAAAATACATTGATGCCTCATTCCTATTCTGGGCTAGTTAGATAAGAATCTTCTATTATGGCCTGGATATAAAAAATTGTTTTTACAATCTTTTAAGAATACTGGCAAATCATCCCAGGTGGTTTGCATTATTCATAGCTTTAAAAGAACCTTTGCTGAAACTCATTTTTTAGTTCTTCTGTAAATTCTTCAAAAAAAAATTTTTTTTTTTTTTTTTTTTTTTTGAGACAGAGTCTTCCTGTGTTGCCCAGGCTGGAGTGCAGTGGTACGATCTTGGCTTACTGCAACCTCTGCTTCCTGGGTTCAAGCTGTTCTCTTGCCTCAGCCTCTCAAGTAGCTGGGATCACAAGCGCCCACCACCATGCTTGGCTACTTTTTGTATTTTTAGTAAAGACGGTTTCACCATGTTGGCCAGGCTGGTCTCGAATTCCTGACCTCAGGTGATCCACCTACCTTGGCCTCCCAAAGTGCTGGGGTTATAGGAGTGAGTCACCATGTCCGACCCTAAAAATTCTTTCAGATGAAATCCAAGTAATTGAAAAATTTGAATACATTTTTGGTAGAAGTGATACGTAAATACATATCTACCATCAGTCCTCTTAGGGAGCTAGATTCAGAGCTATGGCAACAAATAAAGATTTCCTATCCAAGTATGATTTTTTCATGGGGTACATTTATTGTCAGACAAAATGGTTTGTTTATTGAACTTCACTCAACAAATGAGTATTCATTGATCTCATTTGTTTGGTAGATGTTTGAGTGCTCACCATATGCGAGGTACCTTGCTAGGTGATAACTATACAGTAATGAAGAAATGTGCTCTGTCCTTGTTATCTTGGAGTTGTATAGTCTGTATGAGACTGAGATTGAGTATTTGGTTCCATAATAGTTCATCTGAGTATCTTTAAAATTTGAATTAATTCATTTGGGTATTGCTAAAACATAGCCTCATTAATTTTAATATTATAGTTTCTGATCCTATTAGGATATCAAACTATCTGAAGAGCCCATAGGTTCAGTGAGTCATTTACCCAGCAGAATCATTGCTTGTGACTAGAAGGAGAATAATTCCGTATGGCTAAGAGTTAACTTGAAAGGGAAGAATATCAGGAGAGAAGACTTAAGGAAGAAACACAGAGTCGTTAGTTCCACAGATAAAAGTTACCCATTTGGCAAAGAGGGCAGGTTGGTTGAGAAGTATCCCATGTGAAAATTTTATTAATTGGCAAAATTATTGCAAAGAATAAAACCAGTTGGTCATTTTCCTTTGCAAAAATGCAGATTTATCTCTGATTATTTACAGTTCATCTCTTATCTCTCTGTGCATGCCTAGTTCCTGTCTTTGAAATAATTGTACGTGTCATCACATCTTCAAGAGCTCCCTTCTGTCCATGTAGCCAATGTAGAATGTTTAGCCACTTACGTCCTCTCTGTCACATCACCCTATTCAAATTTTTGTTTTCTCCTTAATTAAAATGTAAGGAAAGGAAGAACAGGACCTTACTTTACCTTGTTTACTGTGGTATCCCTACCCTTTGAATATTTCCTGGCAAATAGGCAAATTTAGTTCATATCAATAATGACTACATACTTTTTTATTTTTAAAGGGATGAGGTCTTACTCTGTCACTAAGACTGAAGAGCAGTGGTGTGATCATAGCTCACTGCAGCCTCATACTCTTGGACTAAGGTGATCCTTCCAAGTAGCTGGAAGCACAGGCATGTGCCACCACCCTCAGTAATTTTTTAAAATTTTTTGTTCAGACAGGGTCTCACTTATATTACCCTGGCTGGTCTTGCACTCCTGGCCGCAAACGATCCTCCCACTTCAGCCTCCCAAATTGTTGCGGATTACAGGGTGAGCCACCATGCGTGGCCTTTGTACTTTAAGAATCTTAAAAGTCTTTATGAGTCACAAGATACATAATTTATACACAGAAGTATACCTAAAGAAACTGTGTAAAGAATAACAAAGATGTCTTTAAAAATGTGCATTATGATTGTGTCTTTCAATCAGTAATCTCTTCAAATATTCCATGTATTGCATTATTTGTTGGCCCTTCTTCTGGAATTCCAGTTAGATGTATGTTAGACCCCCCTCAATCCATTCTCTGTTTCTCTTAATGTTTATATTCCCCCCGCCTTTTTTTCACATTGAAAGTGCAAAACAGGAAGACGCTTTTCTCTGAACAATCTCAGTTCACAAATATTCTCTTTAACTATGTCTAAACTGCCATTAAAACCCATCCATTACGATTTAAATATTTTAAATCAGCCAGCTCCTCTCCCTTTTAAAAACTTTATTTTTAGATAGCAAAAAAAGTTCAAAGAGGTCTTTTGTGTTCTTCATCTAAAATTTTAAATAGTTGCCTGAACATTTTAGCTGTGTTTTATTCTTTAAATGGAGTACATATAGTTATTTTGCCTCTGTTAGTGGGTCTGTTCTTTCTGTTATTTCTGTTGATTCTTGCTTAGGGTGCCGTTTTCCCTTATATATGTAGTCTTTTAAAACTTTGAACTTGGCCGGGCGCGGTGGCTCAAGCCTGTAATCCCAGCACTTTGGGAGGCCGAGACGGGCGGATCACGAGGTCAGGAGATCGAGACCATCCTGGCGAACACGGTGAAACCCCCTCTCTACTAAAAAAATACAAAAAACTAGCCGGGCGAGGTGGCGGGCGCCTGTAATCCCAGCTACTCAGGAGGCTGAGGCAGGAGAATGGCGTAAACCCGGGAGGCGGAGCTTGCAGTGAGCTGAGATCCGGCCACTGCACTCCAGCCTGGGTGACAGAGCGAGACTCCGTCTCAAAACAAACAAACAAACAAACAAACAAAACAAAACAAAACAAAAAAAACTTTGAACTTTCCTTGCAAAATTATGCTTTTTTTTTTTTTTTTTTGGCTAAAATTAAGACGCTTTCCACAATAAAGGATTGAATGTCCTGTTGCTGTTGCCTGGAAACGTTACCAGTTTCCGACAGTTAAATTTCCGGAATGAAGTTTTGAACCACCAAGATAATGTGCACTTGGTCTAAAAATTCACATGTGAAGTGTTTTGTGGATATAACTTCTAAGGGTCTCCCCTCTCGTCTTCCACATTGTTATCGTCATTCAGTCTTTTTGAGATGATAGAGGGGCAGGTTACTCTTACTGTACCCTTATAAGGTCATAGCACTTTTGGATCTCTGCTTTGTAGTGGTATAGGTTTTAGATCTTTGCTGTGTGGTGATAGACTGTGTGTGAATCCATCATCACAGTCAAAACAGTGAACATCTTTATTACTCCCAGTAGTTTCCCCTTCATATTAACTTTTCTGGATAAATAATTCTAGGCTGAAAGTTTTTGTTGAGTAGTTTAAAGATGTTGCTCCACTCTCATTGTTTCCATCAAGGAATCTGTTTTATCTTTGTTCATTTGTATACAATGTATCTTTTTTCTCTTCTGGTTGCTTTTAATGTTTTCTCTTTATCACTGGTTTCAAACAGTTTGGAAATTATATACCTTAGTGTAGTTTTCTGCATGTTTCTTGTGCTTGGGGGATATTGAGCTTCTTAGAGCTGTAGATCATCAAATTTGAAAAACTTTTATCCGTAACTACTTTTTCTAATATTTTTTCTCTTCCCTCTGTTTTTCTCCATTGTGGATGACAATTATACATATGTTAATGTACTTATGACTTTTCACTGCTCACTTTTTTTTTGTGGGGGGGTTTCATTTCGGATAGGATTAACAGGAGATTCGATTTTTTTTTTTTTTTTTTTTTTTTGAGACAGATTCTCACTCTGTTGCCCAGGCTGGAGTGCCAGTGGCGCAATCTCGGCTCACTGCAGTCTCTGCCTCTCGAGTTCAGGCAGTTCTCCTGCCTCAGCCTCCTGAGTAGCTGGGATTACAGGCGTGCGCCACTACGCTCAGCTAATTTTTGGATTTTTAGTGGAGACAGGGTTTCACCGTGTTGGTCAGGCTGGTCTCAAACTCATGACCTGGTGATCCACCTGCCTCAGCCTCCCAAAGTGCTGGGATTATGGGCGTGAGCCTCCGCACCTGGCCAGAAGACTAGATATTACAGAAGAAAAGATAAATGATTTTGAAGACAGCAATAGAAAGTGACATCCTATTCTAATGAAGTCTTAGGTAATTGAAATATCAGATGATGTCACTGTGACCTTTGAGATTTAATTAAAGTTAGCTTTTGGTCCCTGTTCTATTTGTGTGAGGATTTTAATGTCTTTCCCATACTTTATAGAAATTTCTTCCCTTTCAGATTTTCGTCACAGTTGCTCACATTTCCTACTGTCTGTCACTTTCCTGAACTCTTATGGTTGTTATCATCTCCCCTTCATATAGAGCTTTAAATAAGGAACAATATAAATTTGCAACAATATAAATTCTAACAGTATAAATCCTTTAAAATTACTGCTAAGAATAACAGTGATAGCAAGCATTAAATCCTTAGTATGCCTTAAGTGCTTTGCTTTGTGTGTTTTGACCAGTTTAATTCTTAGGACAGTCCTATGTATGTATATATGATGATTATTCTATATTTTACTGGAGAAGAAGTAAGACACAGAGGGTTGTCAGAATCATCCAACTTTTAACTAGGAAAATAGTAGTAGTAGTATCTAAGTCATTTTTTCCAAAGGTTAAATGAGAGAATCCATATTAAGATACTTAGCACAGTGCCTGAAAATGTAGTAAGTTATCGGAATAGGCTATTGCTATCTATAGATTGAGAAATGTTTAGATAAAATATGATTGGAATTTTCTTCACGGTAATCTAAGGGATAGAGTGGGTGGGTGTATACATAAAGTCAGCTATGAATGGATACTTCTTGAAAATGGGTGATCGATTCAGTGGAATTAGACTTCTAATGTATGTTTGAAATTTAATGTAATTTAAAAAAATGGAATAACTGAAGAAAAATGAAACTGGGTTTTATTAAAAATGTTCTCTTATTCAGTTTGGATATAAAGCACTATGATGCGTTTTTCCCTAGATGTTACAAAATCAAAACTTATTATATACAGTGACAATTACTAAGAATAGTACGGTAACACTTGGCAAGTAGATTAGTAGAGCACAGTAAGACCATGATGTACATTCAGAAGTTTGAAGTTATTAGCTAAGTGATTCTCAACCTTTAAAAAACACCCATCCATGTATATTTTTATACATGTTGCCCAGACTGGCCTTGACTTGGGCTCAAGTGGTCCTCTTATATCGGCCTCCCGAGTACCTGGGACTTACAGGTGTGGGCCACTGTGCTCATGAGCACCATATTTTCATAAACTTCTTATAAAACTGTATTAAATATAATTTATTTCTCAATAATTAAAAAAAGCTAAGCATGCTGGTAATTCTGATCAAAACCAGATAATTTTATCAAGTTTTTATAATTCTAGCCAGAAGCACAAAAAGTTTTACTTAGTCTGTCCTAACTAAATCCTGGGCATACATAATTTTTACTTTATTTTACTTATTTTGAAATATGGAGAATAGTTCATTTTGACTAAGAAAGCCCATAAGAATTACAACTTTCGACTGGGCGTGGTGGCTCACGCCTGTAATCCCAGCACTTTGGGAGGCCAAGGCAGGCGGATCACGAGGTCAAGAGATTGAGACCATCCTGGCCAGCATGGTGATGCCCCTGTCTCTACTAAAAATACAAAAATTAGCTGGGTGTGGTGGTATGCGCCTGTAGTCCCATCTACTCGGGAGGCTGAGGCAGGAGAATCGCTTGAACCCAGGAGGTGGAATTTGCAGTGAGCTGAAATTGTGCCACTGTACTCCAGCCTGGCGACAGAGCGAGACTCTGTCTCTAAATAAATAAATAAATAAATAAATAAATAAATAAATACTACTACTTTAAAATGCAAGATTAAAATCTAAGAAATTACTTTGAAGTATTTACATATTAATCAAAACTACGTTTACTTCATTTGTTGGTTATTCTTTCTCCCCATTTCAGCTGTAATTTTGATTAAAGAAAATTCGGTTTACCTAGGTATATCATATTTAGGAAAATAGTGTGTGTTTGCTTGTTTCTTGTTCACTTGAATGTAACAAGATATATTTAGAAACAGGATTTTAAAAAATACTTATTTTAGGATAAGAGGAATTCGTACATGGTTAAATTTTATGAATTAGAATTTTGTGAATTTTGATACTAGTTAACCTTTCTACCAAATGCCTGTTTATTGACATCATCAAATTCTCCTTTAAAAAGATTGTTTTTTATCACAATGTAAATAAAGCTAAGTCAAAGGGTGGTTAGCATAGAATCCTCATATTTCTGCTTTATTTGTTCAGATTTAACATAGTAATAGTTTTTATTAGATGTAGAGAAACCATAGTATGTGGGATAAATCAAATGTTGCTCTTTAATGAAGGAACAAACCTTGGGGCCCCCTATCTAATAGTAAAGCCTCTTTAAAAGCCTCTTGCCAGGTGCGGTGGCTCATGCCTATAATCCCAGCACTTTGGAAGGTCGAAGTGGGCAGATCACCTGAGGTCAGGAGTTCAAGATCAGCCCGGCCAACATGGCAAAACCCCATCTCTACTAAACATACAAAAATTAGCCGGGTGTGGTGTTGTATGTCTGTAGTCCCAGCTACTCTGGAGGCTAAGGAGGAGAACTGCTTGAACCTGGGAGGTGGAGGTTGCAGTGAGCTGAGATTGTGCCACTGCACTTCAGCCTGGGCGACAGAGCAAGACTCTCAAAAACAAACAAGCAAAACAACTCTCTTAAAATACGTGCTTTTTTGTGCTATTAGTATCTTTTTTGTTTTGAGACAGAGTCTTACTCTGTTGCCAGGCTGGAGTGCAGTGGCGTGATCTCGGCTCACTGCAGTCTCCGCCTCCCCAGTTCAAGCGATTCCCCTGCCTCAGCATCCCAACTAGCTGGGAGTACAGGCATGCACCACCACGCCTGGCTGATTTTTTTGTATTTTAGTAGAGACGGGGTTTCACCATGTTGTCCAGGATGGTCTCGATCTCCTGGCCTCATTATCTGCCCGCCTTGGCCTCCCAAACAGGCGTGAGTCACCACTAATATATATTAGTATATATAAGATGTATAATATCTTATACAAGTTATAATGTTGCTCAACATTGTAGACAGTTGAGCTTTAAAAATATTCTCCTTAAAAATGGTTAAATTGGGTTGGATGTGGTGGCTCATGTCTGTAACCCTAGCATTTTGGCCAAGACAGGAGAATCACTTGAGACCAGGAGTTCAAGACCAGCTTGGGCAACATGGCAAGACTTCATCTCTACAAAAAAGTTTAAAAAAGCGCGTGTCTGTAGTTCCAGCTACTCGGGAGAATGATGCAGGAGGATTGCTTGAGCTCATGAGTTTGAGGCTGCAGTGAGCTGTGATGGTTCCAGTGTACTCCAGCCTGGGCAATAGTGTGAGACCCTGTCTCAAAAAAAAAAGTTCAAAGTGGTAAATTTTACTATGTATATTTTACCACAATAAAATCAGTGTACCTGCTGTTTTCTGTAACAGAAATTCCCATATTGATCTACATTTTCTCTCTGACTGTCCTCCATTCTTCTTATACCTCTTGTATCCCACTACTAAGTAAACTTCCTTTTATCTTAACAAACTTTCCTTTATGTTAGCAATTTCATAGTCTTTCCTCTTGTCTGCCTTAGCTGAGACTTTCATTGAAGAAACAATGGGACATTTAGATGCTCGTAGTACTACTTTTGTGATTTCAGTGCCCGTGTAGACAATTACACAGTAATTGTGAACTCGTTTCCAGTGATTTGCTTCTTAACTGTGCCTTAGTTAGGGATTTAGTTTTCAGGTTATACCATAGACCTTGCCGTAACTGACACATAACCTCCCAAATCTGCTGATCTCACTGATAAAGTCAGTTCCAGTTTGTTTGTTTGGCTGTACTAACCAGTACTGTATCATGATCTCTCGTATGAGTTACTGTCTTAGAGTTTTAGCTGGTCTTTCCCTTCTACTCCCTTCTTTGGGTCTTTTATATTTCTGTATGATTTTCCTAGAATGTAAATGTGATTATTACATTCTGGTTAGAATTCTTCAGAGGTTTTCTATTACTTAGAGAATTAAATGCACAAACAGCGTGCTATGCTTGACCCTTCACAGTTTGCCTCTGGATTTTATCAGTTATTGTCTCATATTCTGACTTTTGTATCTTTTTCTTTGGCCATATTGAAGTATTTACATGACTCAAACATGCCTCTGTACCTAGCGTAAGATGCTATTCTTACCTCTGCAATGCTTTCCTTGGTGTTGAGGCCGATTTAGGCAGTCGTTTCTTGTAGATTATATATACTTGAATTATATCTCTTGTCACAGTATGGTATCATTTTGTATTTGTGACTATTCGTTGGTAAGATACGAACTATAATGAGTTCTTTAGTCCATGTAAAAAGGACATAGAAAAAAAACTAAATAATATTTGTTGGCTTAATAATAAAACTTAAAAACCTAATTTATAAAAAGGAAATAAAAGTAGCAAAGAAAATGATTATTCTAGCTTCCTGGTATCCAAAGAAATGTTATTAGATTTTGTATTTTCACTATTATAATTAGAAAATTTTAACTTATAGCATTCATGCTGACAAAGTAAAACTGTTGTTGATGTGACGTTTTATATCGATTTAACCCTTGTGGAAAGTTTGACAGTACATGGCATCCAGAGCTGAAAAATTATTTTAAGTGTAATTATAAAGAATAAAAGTCAGATGTAAATTTGCATGTTTATTATTATTACAATTGCATTTAAAAATGCATAGTTAGGCCACATGTGGTAGCCCACTCCTGTAATCCCAGCACTTTGAGAGACCAGGGCAGGAGGATTGCTTGAGGCCAGGGGTTTGAGATCGGCCTGGGTAACATAGTGAGACCTTGTCTTTATTAAAAAATAAGTACATAAGTACATGTATAATTAAAAGATTAGGGAATTATATATTACAGTGGTAGCAGTGATTTTGTGATGTTGGAACTATGGGTGATTTCCCTTCCTTTTATAGTATTTTCTATAATGTGGTTATGCTTTATGATTTAAAATGTATATAAATTATGCCAAAATTTGAATTTTTAAAAAGGTGTAATCCTGAATGAAAACTCTAATATAAGAGCACTCAACCATTATCCGAATAATTTTTTTCTTTCATAATGGCCTTTCAGGGTCAGAGTTGGAGGGAGATAGGTGATTGCCAGTTAAAAGTTAAAAGTTGCTGTTGAGATAAGGTATGAGTGGCCAGCATAGAGAGTTGATCACTTAATTAAAGTTTCAAGATTGACTTATGTAGCTGTTCTTTATTTCCAAAATCTTAATCTTAAATGTTTTGTTTTAAATGTAGTTTTGTTTTGATTTTAAGGTATCAGTTTTTGGAAGAAGCTTTTCAAAATCAGAAAGGTGCAATTGAGAATCTACTGGCTAAACTTCTTGAGAAGAAGAATTATGTTCATTTTGCAGCCACTCAGGTGCAGAATAGGTAAGTTTGTTGCCTTAAAACCATAATTCTTATTTAAGAGTAGTGGGTCTGGTTTAAATCTATTTTTCTGCTATATTAAGCATATAAAGAAAACATTTTTTTGAAGGGGAAATGGTATGAATTTGGGATTATAGTATTTGTTAATTAAGCAAAATTTAATTGACCACACTTTTGTATACCCTTTTAGGACACATCCTTGTCTATTTTATAATTAATAAGACTCTAGTCTGTGTTAAACCTTAAATGTGGAAACAAAGAAATTAATATGGAGAGAGTTGACTTATAAAATTTAAAGTGGAGATTGTGTGGAAGATACAGTATAGAGAAGAGAGTATCACTGGTGGACAAATTACTTCCCCATTTGTAAAACAAGCATTGAAAACAGTGCTTATGAGTAGCATTATAAGATGAATGTATGATACAGTTTCTGGCACATAGTAAGCACTTAGATTTTAGCTGCTGCTCTTATATTTATAATTATCATCACCATTTATTATTAAAAAATTATTCTACTTTGGTATATTTCTAAGTACATTTATTGATAAGTGAGAGTAGGTTCCATAAGAGAGCAGATTAACCAAGTTATGACTCTTACACCAGAAAGACAAACACTTTGAACTGGCATAATTAAAACTAAAATTCTTGGGGGTATGAATAAGGTTAATATGTGTTTATTTTATGGACTCAAAAGGACTTCTAATGAATATTAAAGTTAATTAATTTATGATTAAAATGACATATAGTAAGGTACTCAAAAGTATTAAATAATTGAATGAATGAATGAAAATAGTGCTTACACGTGGTAGAATTTTTTTTTTTTTTTTTTTTTTTTTTTTGAGACAGAGTCTTGCTCTGTCTACCAGGCTGGAGTGCAGTGGCGTGATCTCAGCTCACTCTGCAGGCTCTGCCTCCCGGGTTCACGCCATTCTCCTGCCTCAGCCTCCTGAGTAGCTGGGACTACAGGCGCCCACCACCACACCCGGTTAATTTTTTGTGTTTTTAGTAGAGACGAGGTTTCACTGTGTTAGCCAGGATGGTCTCGATCTCCTGACCTCGTGATCCACCTGACTCAGCCTCCCAAAGTGCTGGGATTATAGGCATGAGTCACTGTGCCCGGCCAGAACTTTTAATCTTAAGTAACACCAAAAGAAAATAAAAGGCTCCTCAGAGCTTGCAGATTGTACACACACACACACACACACACACACACACACACCCATTGGTGGGTTTTTGTTTTTGGAAATGTTCAGTTGTTTTAGGTTAAACTGGTGATACGGTTGATTTGGAGAAGACTTTCTCAGAAATTATCGATAAATGGGTGTCTCTTTCAAAGGAAATATAGTGAGTTGATTCATATGGCAGTCCCATATTTTTATACGGATATTTTATATGTACATTGTATAAGTATTTTAAAAATATATTTTATACACATGTTCCAGAATCTGTATACAGAAGTAGAGCAAGAGGTTTACCTGTTACAAGATTGCACAGGGTTGAGGAGATTGATTTCATCTGTAGAAAGTTTTTTAAAAAAAGTATTAAAAGCTCTGATGATAACTTCCCCCTTTAGATGCATTTTTCACTGACCTATCGCCATTATTTTTTAATGTACATTTTTTTCTTTCTTCAAAATTGAACATATGGTAGACTTAATTAAGTCCAGTAGGAGTCTGACTGAGGCTAACTACTGTGCTGTCAGCATGCTTAGTGATTTCTATCTTTGGCTCAGTCATTTTATATTTGAAACCTATATTTCTTATCACTAGTTATTAGTACCTTTATATATTAAAAATATCTTCCACTCACCTTAGTAAGATAAGGACCGAACTCAAAATTTCCAAGTAAGTGCCAAATGATGTACAGAGCAGAAAAAAAACTACATTATTTCTTGGAGTGTATTGAAGTTACTAAATTCAAACTTGGCAAATGAAAGGCAGTTTAGGAGCTGAAAGCGTGGGTTATAGTTTTTACAGCAGTAGAATGTATAAAAATGGAAGGCTATGTCTTACGGTTGGTGGTTGACATTTTATGTATTTATATTGGTGGGATTCTCCACTTCCTGTTTTGTAAATACCGAGGTATCAGCCACTTCATATTTGCACCTAAAACTTCCATAACTACTTTGAGTGCTTACACCTACTTATAAAATGTCTAATAGCTATTCTTAAAAATGGATTGAAAATGTTTTATGCCCTTTACTGTATACAAAAGGAAACCATTTTGAGATTAATTTTAAGGGGAGTGTATCAGAACCCATGTTTGAAGTGGCTAAGTTATAAATGAAAATAAATGCTTCTACGTTTAACTATTATCCTTACAAAAAATAATTATTGCTTATGACGTTGTCCTTTTGCACATTGTTCTTGGAAAGCATCCAGGTTAAACAGAACCAGTGTGCCACATTTGACACTAAACAGCAGTCACACATGTTTGGTGTTTGTGCATCACATTCATATCATAGTTACTTAAGGAGATTGCCATCCAGCTTAATAAACTGTCCTTTATGAGCCTAATTTAAAATAACTAAATATTAATTTCATTATTTGTCTATATATATAACTTGTTTGGACCAAATTGATCAGGTCTTCTGAAACATGAGTTGTACATTTTGACAAAGTTTTCCTTTTAATTACTCGGTTAAGTGCCCAGTTGGATGATTTTCTGTAACAGTTGATGATTCAGAGACCTAGGATAAGTTGATAACCTAATGATGCATTTCTCTTATTCAGGATAAAAGAAGTAAATGAGACTAACAAACGAGTAGAACAGGAAATTAAAGTGGCCATTTTCACCCTTATCAATGAAATTAATAAGAAAGGAAAATCTCTCTTACAGCAGCTAGAGGTATGGTTCAAAGCCAAAATAAAACAAAAACTGCTTCTCTTGCTCTTCAGCTGTTTTTAATGTTTATTGAAAACTCTTTTAGATGGGTTGGGGGATATGGAAATAAAGTAAAATTTAAAATAAGGTTTTTAAAATTTACTTTTAGAAAAGAGACCTTTTCTAGTTAGTTATTTTGTGGCCCAATTTAATAACACTGACTTTAGCTGTATACCTTAAGAAATAGTGATATCCTCTTAGAAATCAAATAATTGTTACTAAGACTGGGTATGGTGACTCACACCTGTAATTCCAACACTTTGGGAGCCCAAGGCAGACAGATCGCTTGAGCCCCGGGTTCCAGACCAGCCCAGGCAACTTGGCGAAACCTGCCTCTACAAAAAGTACAAAAATTAGCCAGGGTGGTGGCATGCGCCAGTAGTCACAGCTGCTCAGGAAACTGAGGTGGGAGGATGGACTGAGCCCGGGAGGTCAAGGCTGCAATGGACTGTGATTGTGTCACTGCACTCCAGCCTAGGCAACAGAGTGAGACTTTGTCTCCAAAACAAAAAAAAGAAAAAGAAAAAAGAAATGTTACTAAAGTATGATGTACATGAAGGCAAAGTAGTCCCACCACATTTCTTCCCCACCCCTTTAAGATGGGTCCTCAGTTTAACTTTTCCGTATAGATGCATGTTGGGCTTCTGCTTGAGTCATTGTGTGTTTTACCTTATTTTAAAAATATTTCCATAGTTTTGCAGAAAATGCTCATTTTGAAATTTATAAACCTTAAACTTAGTGAACATTTTGTGATATTAAGTATTTATATTGCATATTTCAAAGTTAATTTGCAGGTATAAGTTTCTAGATGAAAATCTATTCAGTTCGTGAAATCTAAATTTTTAATCAAAGTCTACACTGCCCATTTGATTTATTAGCAAATTTCAAATATGAGTTTTCTGGGAAATTGAAGTTTTAGAAAGATAAATATTTCCTAATTGAAAATTTCATGCTCTGGAAAGTTGAAATTTTGGAAAGAGAAATGTTTCCCGATTGAAATTTCATGCTAACTAGGCCCAGATGATATGGGGATTATTTTTTTGCACCACTGAATAGTAATAATGATGTGTTTGACTACTTCCACTAACCTCAAATTGTCAATAGAAACACAATTTGTGAGATTAAAAGTACTCTTGGCCGGGCGTGGTGGCTCACGCCTGTAATCCTAGCACTTTGGGAGGCTGAGGTGGGTGGATCACAAGGTCAGGAGTTCGAGACCAGCCTGGCCAACATGGTGAAACCCCATCTCTACTAAAAATATACAGAAATTAGCTGGGCATGGTGGCGTATGCCTGTAATCCCAGCTACTCAGGAGGCTGAGGCAGGAGAATTGCTTGAACCCAGGTGGTAGAGGTTGTAGTGAGTCAAGATTGTGCCACTCCACCCTGGCAACAGAGTGAGACTCCGTCTCAAAATTAAAAATTAAAAAAAAAAAAAAGAAAAAGAAAAAAGAAATGTTACTAAAGTATGATGTACATGAAGGCAAAGTAGTCCCACCACATTTCTTCCCCACCCCTTTAAGATGGGTCCTCAGTTTAACTTTTCCGTATAGATGCATGTTGGGCTTCTGCTTGAGTCATTTGTGTGTTTTACCTTATTTTAAAAATATTTCCATAGTTTTGCAGAAAATGCTCATTTTGAAATTTATAAACCTTAAACTTAGTGAACATTTTGTGATATTAAGTATTTATATTGCATATTTCAAAGTTAATTTGCAGGTATAAGTTTCTAGATGAAAATCTATTCAGTTCGTGAAATCTAAATTTTTAATCAAAGTCTACACTGCCCATTTGATTTATTAGCAAATTTCAAATATGAGTTTTCTGGGAAATTGAAGTTTTAGAAAGATAAATATTTCCTAATTGAAAATTTCATGCTCTGGAAAGTTGAAATTTTGGAAAGAGAAATGTTTCCCGATTGAAATTTCATGCTAACTAGGCCCAGATGATATGGGGATTATTTTTTTGCACCACTGAATAGTAATAATGATGTGTTTGACTACTTCCACTAACCTCAAATTGTCAATAGAAACACAATTTGTGAGATTAAAAGTACTCTTGGCCGGGCGTGGTGGCTCACGCCTGTAATCCTAGCACTTTGGGAGGCTGAGGTGGGTGGATCACAAGGTCAGGAGTTCGAGACCAGCCTGGCCAACATGGTGAAACCCCATCTCTACTAAAAATATACAGAAATTAGCTGGGCATGGTGGCGTATGCCTGTAATCCCAGCTACTCAGGAGGCTGAGGCAGGAGAATTGCTTGAACCCAGGTGGTAGAGGTTGTAGTGAGTCAAGATTGTGCCACTCCACCCTGGGCAACAGAGTGAGACTCCGTCTCAAAATTAAAAATTAAAAAAAAAAAAAAGTACTCTTGCACAGATTGTTGAAGTCGTGGGTGCCTTTTCCTACTGTACACCAGTCTGTTGCATTTAACCCTAATAGGTTTTTTTCCCCAAAAGGACTCATGTGAATAGAGAGCACTTAGTAACTATTTTTGATAAACTTACTGTAAATACATTTGAGCTGTACATCTAAAATAGTATTTGTAAAACCATTTCAAGAGTTTCTGAATTAAAAGATGCCTCTTAAGATCCCTTGAGCCTGGGAAGCAGAGTTTGCAGTGAACCAAGATTGCACCACTGCGCTCCAGCCTGAGGGACAGAGTGAGACCCTGTTTAAAAAAAAAAAGCCTCTTAAGGCTAAAGTGTATACAAATACCTAATGATAAACACACCACTAACATGGTGATAATTTAAAATAGATGTTTTCTAGTGTAATACGTTCTTAAACTTTGTAGAAGAAACGTTTTCCTAAGCTTTATAAAAGGAATGTAGTAAACCAAACTTCTGTCAGTTGAACACTTTTATCCATTGATTTACATTATAAAATGAACAACTTCTTTCCTTAGGAAAAATATTGTCCAGAAAACCAACCTGAGACATTTTTTGGGAGAAAGTTCTTAAGAAAGTAGTAGATGAGTTGTTTAGCAGGCTGAATGTCAAAAGTATGTCGGACATTACCCATCCCTCCTGGGGGGATTTTAGTTCCCATAAAGCAGTGTATTTTTCCTTTGCAGTGTTTCTCTGAAATTGGTTTTTGCAGTTTGGTCAGTCCTCACTTCTTTGTTCTCTGTGAACTTCTGTCATATCAAAAGTTTCCCTAATTCTGCTGTTAGAACTCTGGAAGTTACCTTTTTCATTTTGTCTTGTATATTTAAGAGAGATTTTAACTTCATTCTCATGCCATACCAGGAGGTGGCACTGGTGACACAAAATTTTTTTGGCCTTTAAAGTATATTAAGTTAAGATTACATAAATTTATTTCTAAAGTTAGCTCCTTATGCTATAAATACCATATATTAGATTAACCTAATAGGAAGACACTATTTTTAACAGACAAATGTTGATAGAAAAGAGACATTAACTAACATTAATTTCTATATGTGGAATATCCTTTTTAGCTTAGAGCACTAAGTTTTAGTCCCACTTTTGTTAGTGGCTTTTCCTCTAATTGATGATAGGCTTGCTAAATAATCATGGAGGTTACTCACTTAGCCCATTTTTAAAGGAAGTATAGGTATTGTGCCCATTTGCATTAGAAATGTGGGGTTGATTTTTTTTCCATATAGAATTCTTCAGCGAAGCTCTTGTTCTGTTTCAGAATGTTACAAAGGAAAGACAGATGAAGTTACTACAGCAGCAGAATGACATCACAGGCCTTTCCCGGCAGGTGAAGCATGTTATGAACTTCACAAATTGGGCAATTGCAAGTGGCAGCAGCACCGCACTACTATACAGCAAGCGACTGGTGAGACACATACTGTTTTTATTTTTCTTTAATGGACTTTATTAAGATATATATTCAGTGAACTGCACCTGTTTAAAGTATCCATTTTAATTTTGGCAAATGTAACCACCACCACATCAAGATACAGAAAACTTTCATCACCCCCCAAAGTTTCCTCATTCCCCCAGGCAGCCACTAATCTGATTTCTGTCATTTTTTAGAATTTCATATAAGTGGAATTATATTGTATGTACTCTTTTGAAGATGCCTAGTATCTTAATGCAATTATTACCCAAAATGGCAGAAATTCAAGCATGTACATTTGATTTGATTGCTAATTTAAATGTTGATGCTGCCTAATCTGAGGCTGACACTGTGGAAATAATATGTGCTTTTTTGTCTTAATATCTTTATCTTATGTTTTCCCAGTTGATACTTAATTTTGAGACAAATGTGGATTTTTTTTCCCTTTAAGATTACTTTCCAGTTGCGTCATATTTTGAAAGCACGGTGTGATCCTGTCCCTGCTGCTAATGGAGCAATACGTTTCCATTGTGATCCCACCTTCTGGGCAAAGAATGTAGTCAATTTAGGTGAGAAATAATGAGTTTTATGAATATAACCTTATGTTTTACATTTTATGTAAAAATATGTTGTTATTCATTGGAAACTCACTTTAGCTGTGGTTTTGTATGACAGTCATTACATCTTAAGAAAGTTGAGAGTCTACTCTCTCTATATTTTTTAAATGTGTACTGTTTCTAGACCCCCGACCCTCTATCTTTTAAATTTATATTGACTGTTTCGTATAGAAATCTTAGCAAATGATTCATTGTCTGGAATAATTTCATAGATGTTTAGTTGTTTAATTAAGCCAAATTGTGCATTAGCGGCAGACTTTTAGGATGCTAATGTGTCCAGTAGTTAGGTCCTGAGGAATGTTTGAAAGATAAGAGTAGCTCTTTCACATGGAAGAGAAATGGATTTTGCTTTTGTTTACAGCATAGTATGGACCTAAAGACCATAGATGAAAGTTAGAGAGAGCTCAATTAAAACACATGCACACAAACTTCCTAGCAATTAGAGAGCTATCTACAGACTGAGTAAACTCACTTTCAGAACAGTTAAGTCTTAAACAGTGGGAATTGTAAAAGCAGAGGCTGATTGCCCTTCTGTTATTTAAAAAAAAAAAAGAAAAGTAATCTTTGCAAACAGAAAAAAATTATATTCAAATTTAGCTATAGCCTTAGTTCTGGCATCAGCCAGCTGTTTCTGTGTGACATGGTAGCTAAGAATGGTTTTTACGTTTTCAACTGGTTGTAAAAACAAAAACCAAGGACTATGAGACAGATCTTATGTGGCCTGCCAAGCATAAAATATTTACTCTGTGGCCCATTACAGGGAAAGCCTGTCAACCTGTGCCTTAAATCACATCTTCCTAAAATTTGGCTTCTGTCCCTAGAAAGCAATGGCTCCTAGAAAGCAATGGCTCCATAGAAAGCAAGGAAAACCATCACTTCGAAGGATATAAATTGTTTAAAGCATTCAGTATTTCCACAGAAGATGATTTTGTGGCATTGTAATGCTCTGCCTTGCATATTTTGGCAATTCAAAGGCAGATGGAATCAGTATTAGCAATCTCGAGTATTCTTGAGTAAGTCTTGTCATGGGAGAATTGATTTAGATTGATTAGTTAGGCCTCTTCTAATAGATATCTCTTTTAGTCTCTTAATTTTCTGTATGTCTATGTAAAAAAGAGTAAGGGCAGAGAATATATTTTTCTGAATAACCAAAAGTCATTTATTCAGCTTTGGAATGTATTAAGTTTCTGATCATCATCATTATCTTTAAACTGACTCTATTCCCTGCTGTACTGTTGGAGCTTTGAGGTGCTGGTAGTTGTCAGAGGAAAGAGGAAAACATGGTGATTACTCAACAAAGTAGATGATTCAGTTGATTATGTGCAAATTCTTATTTTTTAAATTTTTCAGGTAATCTAGTAATAGAGAGTAAACCAACTCCTGGTTATACTCCTAATGTTGTAGTTGGGCAAGTTCCTCCAGGGACAAACCACATTAGTAAAACCCCTGGACAGATTAACTTAGCACAGCTTCGACTTCAGCACATGCAACAACAAGTGTATGCACAGAAACATCAGCAGTTGCAACAGATGAGGATGCAGCAACCACCAGCACCTGTACCAACTACAACAACAGCAACACAACAGCATCCTAGACAAGCAGCCCCTCAGATGTTACAACAGCAGGTAAGTATGGTGTTACTACATTATTGATAGAAATTATGAAGTCCTCAACACTACACGTTTTCCTGTATAAGAAAGTTACACATTTCAGAGTTACTGGCAGGACTTTGAGTGGAGCTCAAAAGTCAGAGTTTAAATATTTGCTGTGGTTATGATGGTGATATAAGGGAGATATGAAGAAAGGCAGTAAATAAATTTTCTTGGGAAACAAAATTAATTCACTAATACTGTGGAAGGATGTAAGTTCTCTTCTCATCCTTTCACATCAAATCTTTTTTGTTTTCCACGTGTAATTGTGTGGACCAAAGGACCAGATTGTTTCTGCCTAGGATCTGATATGTTCCTTAGGCATTTGTTCAAATCATTCCTATCCCTATTTGTCTTTTGCTGTCTCCACTGCCATCCCAATCAAAACTATTACTCCAGAATGGGTTAAGTTAATGTTGATACACTTTAAACACACATACAGAGAAAAAGAGAGGGAACGGAAAAGAGAGAGAGAGAAAAGGGAGATTAGGGAGTGATACACAAACTAGTCATTACCAGTCCTCTGGGGATTGGGGCTAGCGATAAGAATTATTTATACTTTTTACTTTATACCCTTTTGTCTTGACTCAATTATTTTTATGATTACATTTTATAATTAAAATATAAATTTATTTTAAAATTATTACATAAATTACAATTTCTACTTTTTATAGCCTCCTCGATTGATCAGTGTGCAAACAATGCAAAGAGGCAACATGAACTGTGGAGCTTTTCAAGCCCATCAGATGAGACTCGCTCAGAATGCTGCCAGAATACCAGGGATACCCAGGCACAGCGGCCCTCAGTATTCCATGATGCAGCCACACCTCCAAAGACAAGTATGCCTAGAGTTACATTTGTAAGAATCCTACAATTTTAAAATTAAAAGACACCATTTTCTTAATCACTTTTTGGGAGCAGGTCATTGATATGTTTGAGAATTTGATTAATGCTGTATATCCTCTTGTCCCGGAAAAATAAACATACACATGAGATTTTGTATTTAATTTTAAGAGCTTTTAAAAATTGCCGTAAGTGCATCATATACTATGAGTTAAGAAACCCTGATATAGTTAACCCATTCAGTTTACAGAAGTGAAAAACAAATCTAATGAGCTGGTGATTTTACCCACAATCACAAAAAGCAATGATAAAATAGCAAGAACCTTAATGCTGCTCTGCTCTTTTAATGTGACTTTTTGATCCTAATATATAAAAAGAGCTTTGAGAGTAACAGAGCTAACTATTTTTTTTTAACCTTTTCTGTACTCAAATATTGTTCATTTTAGGATGTAGATACGCTTTAATAAGTGTATTTAGATACATGTTTTATAATCTTTACCTAGTTATGTTTATATGGGAGATATGAGTATAAAGTGAGGCCACTTTTTCATAGGATTTCTAGTTACAATAGAGTTTATTTTTTAGCTCTTAGAATGATGTTTCTTAAAACATGTTTTAAAGACCATCAGAATCACCAGTCAGCTTAGGTGGGGTGGGCGACCTTGTCAGAATAGATTCCTAGCCATAACCACTGAATCAGAATTTCTAGGTGGGGAGTACTCAGTAATATTTAAGTTTGTACTAAGTCTCTCAGGTCAATCTGCATACTAAAGTTGGAGAAACACTGTCCTGGAACAATGGTCCTTCAACTTTTTGGTCCATGTACATCCAGAAAGAGCTCTTTAAAATAACGCACTTCTTAGCTGGGACTGGTGGCTCACGCCTGTAATCCCAGCATTTTGGGAGGCCGAGGCAGTAGGATTGCTTGAGCCCAGGATTTTGTGACCAGCCTGGGCAACATAGCAAGACCCCATTTCTATTTAAAAAAAAAAAAAAACATACTCGCTCACATTTGAAGGCTTTCATTTAAAATTTCCATTATAGGTTTAAGTTTAAATAGTTTCAAAAGCTATACTTTATAGCATATTGTAAAAATTGATGCTATAAAGTTGAAAAACCTTTACATTATTTTAAATGAATCCACCAGAATTCCAAATACCTTAGCAAGCTCTCCTTGGACTTGAATTTCACTTCTACTTCTTCAACAGAGTTTTATCTTACTGTAATATAGTTTTGTTTGATAGATATAGATTAGCCTATTGTAATTGTCTGCAGGAATAAATGTTTATTGTAATAAATTGTTAAATTTCCAGTGACAGTAGGGTTATTATTAAGCTTTAAAACTTATTCTGTGGACCGAATTATCATTATATTATACCTCCACAATTGTGGAAACAAAATGGGTGTATTTACATGGTTTAAGAATATTAGAAGATACAAAACTCTTTTGGATATACATTTCTTTGAGCTAGATGGAGACTTTTTGCCTCCTGCTTTTGGTTATGTATGTTTGTATGCTGTTACTTATTTTTAAAATAAGTCAGAATTCAACACAGGTTTTTATTACTAGCTTTTTGGGATTTGTTTTTAGGTAATGCTCAGGAAACTCGTTTACAAGATTATGTATTTGGGAATTAAAATAATTTTATTATGGTAATATCCCTCAATTCTTTGAATTTTTTCTAGATTATAAGCTGAGAAAACGATCTATCAAAACTATTTAAAAACTTTTTGTCAGTGACAATTTCCTTTTTGTTAATCATCAAATATTCGAACCCATTTGAAGGTTTGTTACCCAGGTTTTGGAGTCAGACACCCAACATCATTATTTCCACTTGTACCTTTGATTATTTCTACGGGTTTTTTTTTTTCCTTCTTGGTGCAGTGTGCCTAGAACAAGATTTAGGAATGGTCAAAGGTGTGGTGTTCTTCTGTCAAGGGTGGGGGAAGGGCAGTTGCAAAAGTGGTGGAAAAGGAGATCCAGCAGAGCATGGCACATTCTCAAGCATATCAGATTTTTTTTTTCTTTTTAAAGAGCACATACAAAAGGTTGAAGATCTGAACATTTATTTCCTTCAGACTTTTCACATAATCATATACCCCTTAGTTCATGGAAAGCCTTCAAGTATTTCTGGGGGCCAAGTACACCTTGTCAGAGCACAGAAGCTAAACAGTCAGACAGTGAATCATCTCAGAACATTTTTCTTAGACTTTGGGTATACCTCTACAGAAATCACTGGATGTTATTAAGCATTTTTAGTTTTTAAATATTTCAAATGATTTATTTGTATGTGTATAATTCGTTTTCTTAAGATGTTCTTCTATGTTGTCTTAAATGATGCTCATAACAACCCTCACAATGAAACAAGTGAGATATTATTATCCACATTTCTAAATGACTGAGATTATGTGATTTGTCTAAGGTCACACAGTATTAGAGTCAGGACTTGATGCCATTTTTCCTTTCTGTAAATTCATTGTTCTTTCTACCACATCAAGCTGTATTTTGTAATCGTTTTTAGTAGAAAATGACTAAGGGTTGAAGAGGAATAATGACCGAAAGGTAGTTCTCTTACCCTGGTGTTTGAAAATTTGGAGGCTTACAGATCCTCTATTACATACTTTCTTGTTCTGAAATAAGATCATATCACCAAGCTGACATGTTGGGAAATTATTGGCAAGTCTGCCTTTCCCTAGATACTACACAAAAATGAATGGAAAAATGAAAAGGCTAAGTTTGAACTGTTCTTCTCCTGAATAAGTTTGAAAGGGCCAACTTCTTTGTTTCTTGTTTCCTTCCTAAACTAAAAATTACAAAGGTATAGTTTATATTCAGCGATTCTGGCAGATCAAGTAATGATAATGTCTTCTTTCTTATTAGCACTCAAACCCAGGGCATGCTGGACCCTTTCCCGTAGTATCGGTACACAACACCACAATCAACCCAACGAGCCCTACTACAGCAACTATGGCAAATGCAAACCGAGGTCCCACCAGCCCATCTGTTACAGCAATAGAGCTAATCCCCTCAGTTACCAATCCAGAAAACCTTCCATCGCTGCCAGATATTCCACCCATACAGGTTTGTATTTAAGTTGATTGAGGCTTCATTAAACTTAATGTTAAATACAGAGTTAGAGTATTTATTTCAGAGTTTTTTTTTTTTTTTTAAATTCAAGATCAACATTTCCTTGAAATTTCTAAAGAGTAAAGTCTAAATCACTAAAAGTCTCATCCAATCTAAGTGAAACTTTCGTCAACATCCTCGCTTTCCCCGTTCCGCGCCCACCCCCTCCTCTACCCTCCAGTTAACCACCTTTCTATTCTCTGTTTCTATGAGATGGACATTTTTAGATTTCACGTGAGATTAGTCAGTATTTGTCTTTCGGTGCCTGGCTTATGATACATAGCATAATGTATGTATAATGAATGGTTCCATTCATGTTGTTGCAAGATGACAGAATTTCCTTCTTTTTAGAGGCCGTATAGTATATTCTATTGTATATGTATACCACTTTTTTTTTTTTTTTGGAGATGGAGTCTCGCTCTGTCGCCCAGGCTGGAGTGCAGTAGCGCGATTTCGGCTCACTGCAAGCTCCGCCTCCCAGGTTCATGCCATTCTCCTGCCTCATCCTCCGGAGCAGCTGGGACTGCAGGCACCCACCACCACGCCTGGCTAATTTTTTGTATTTGTAATAGAGATGGGGTTTCACCATGTTAGCTAGGATGGTCTCGATTTCCCGACCTCATGATTCGCCCACCTCAGCCTCCCAAAGTGCTGGAATTACAGGCGTGAGCCACTGCACCCAGCCATGTATACCATATTTTAAAAAATCCATTCATCCGTTGATGAACACTTAGATTGCTTACATATCTTGGCTATTGTGAATAATGCTGAAGTGAGCATGGGAGTGCAGATAATTTCTCTGATATAACAATTTCAGTTCTTTTGGATATAAATTTCAGTGATCTCTTGCATTGCATGGTGACCACAGTTTATTGATAGTGTATTATATATTTAAAAATTCCAAAAATGGATTTTTAATGTTCTTACCACAAAAAAATGGTGGGTTAGTGGGGTTAGATATGTTCATTAGCTTGATTTAATCTTTCTATAACATAGATCAGAACATTACATTGTACACCATAAGTAGACACATTGTTATTTGCCAGTTAAAAAAGAGTTAAGTATAAATATTTGAGTCTTGAAAAGTTATTTAGCTAAAACTAGCATTCCTCAATATTTTAAAGTTCTGGGGAATTGAATGTCGTATGAATAGCAAATTATGGGACTGTCTAAACGGAAGTACAATAATGGTGGATTAATATCACCTTTGCTAAAAGGCTAGTTACTCCCTTTCTACACCTGCCACAGGCAAACGTTGTTCAGATGATGCACTCCTGGTGTGAGTTTGGAGCCAGAGAGAAGACCCAGGACCAAAATGTGGTTAGATCTTTGTTGTTCTTCTGTTAAATCCAAAAGGGGTAGTCAGTTGGGCTGAGAAAAGGATGGGGTTGGAAGGCCAAGATAGTAGACACTGTGAGGCTTATACCGAGAGAGGGAAATGATGGAGAAGAGGAATAGATGGAATGTGAAGGACCTTTGAGTGAGGCCTTTTGCCCCTTTCAACTGAAGAAAAGTATCCTTTGGATCCTTTTGAAATTTCATCACTTTGTTTCAGTTAAAAGCATTTTCTTTTAAAATGTAAATATAATCTGCCAGCATTATACTGAATTTTATTTTATGCAATGTATGAGTTATTTTCATATCTTGGAGTCCGGGATCACCATGGAACAAGGAGCAATGAAACTGTTGTGACAGTAGCACCATTGATTCATTCTGTGGCTACAGTTTTGTGTTTTGTTTTAGTGGGTTTTAATGGGTTTATATAAGAGTTTTAAAAGATATTTCTAAAGCTTCAAACTTTTTAAAAATTTTATTTAAAGTAAGTGTGTATATTTAAGGTAACAACATGATGTTAAATATATATGTAGTAAACTGGTTACTATGGTGAAACAAATTAACATATCCATCATCTCACGTAATTACCCATCCCCCTGCTCCTGTAAGAGCAGCTATAATTTACTCATTTAGCAAAAATTTTGAATACAATGCACTATTAACAAAATTGTTCAGAAATCACTAACATATTGTGAATTCTCTCAATCTGATTGCTTCCCTAATATTAGGAGAAGTCTTTTTTGGCTGAGGGAATGGTAGTTTTATTGGTGATGAGAGGACTGGACCATATAGAATGGAAACTTTATAAATTAAAAAGTAACATTTCTAAGTTAACAGCTTAGAGTTTGCGAAGAGCTTTCACAGGCAATATATAAGTTTAATGCTTAAAATCACCTGTTTTATGGATAAGAGTAAGAGAGGTTCATAAAACCACCTGATGGGTTAATTCTGTCCACCGCACAAACAAAATCAATTCACGGAGACCATGGCATTGCAGTAAAAAAAGAATTTAATTGACATGAGGCCACCCACGCCACGCAGGAGACGGAGTTATTACTCAAATCACTCTCTTTGAAGTCTTGTAGTTTAGGGGTCTTTTCTTTTCTTTTCTTTGAGATGGGGTCTAGCTCTGTTGCCCAGGCTAGAGTGCAGTGGTGCAATCTCAACTCACTGCAACCTCCACCTCTGAGGCTCAAGCTATTCTCCTGCCTCAGCCTCCTGAGTAGCTGGAAGCACACGCCACCAGGCCCGGCTAATTTTTGTATTTTAGTAGGGACAGCGTTTCATCATGTTGACCAGGCTGGTCTCGAACTCCTGACCTCAAGTGATCCACCCACCTCGGCCTCCCAAGGTATTGGGATTACAGGTGTGAGCCACTGTGCCTGGCAGTTTAGGGGTTTTTCAAAGGTAGTTTGGAGGAAGGGGTGGGGGCAGTAAGGCAATGGGTGCTTGTTGCTGATTGGTTGGGGGATGCAGTCATAGGGGTGTGGGAAAATCCACCTTACTTGCTGAATTGCTTCTGGGTGGGGCCACAGGAGGGCTTGTTGGGTCCAGGTGGAGCCATTGTCTGTGTCAGATATGCAAGAAACCTCAAAAGGTATCTAAAAAGGCCAGTCTTAGGTTCAGCAATAGTGATGTTATCTGCAGAAGTAATTAAAGAAGTTATCTATCTTATGACCTCCAGAGTAATGGCTGGCAGTCCTTTATGTCAACACCTTAGCAGAATTGAGGCTCCTTTCCTCCTGCTAGCCTGGTGGTCTCTTTTTAACTTTACAAAGGCAGTTGAGTTTTGGGGAAGGGCTATTATATAAACTATAAACTAAATGTGTCCCAAAGTCAGCTTGTCTCAAACCCAGGAATAATTAATGTCAGCATGAAGGCTAAAGGCAAAGAAGAGGGAGGTTGACTAGATCAGATCCTCCCTGACTCTTTCACTGATAGAATTTTTGCAAAGGCAGTAATACAGTTTGGCTCTGTGTCCTCACCCAAATCTTACCTCGAATTGTAATCCCCACTTGTCGAGGGAATGACCTGTTAGGAAGTGATTGGATCACGGGGGTGGTTTCCCTCATGCTGTTCTTACAAGATCTGATGGTTTTTAAAGTGGCAGTTTCCTCTGCACTGACTCTCTCCTACCGCCTTGTGAAGGTGCCTGCTTCCCCTTTGCCTTCTGCCATGATTGTAGGTTTCCTGGGGCCTCCCTAGCTATGCAGAACTGTGAGTCAATTAAACCTCTTTTGTTTATAAATTACCCAGTCTCAGGTAGTATCTCTATAGCCATGTGAAATTAATGCAGGCAGTTTCATTAGTGACTTTCCTAGAGTCACATGATAGATAGAAAAGTTGGAATTTTAGGCTGGGTGCAGTGGCTGTCACACCTGTAATCCCAGGACTTTGGGAGGCTGAGGTGGGCAGATCACCTGAGGTCAGGAGTTCAAGACCAGCCTGACCAACATGGAGAAACCCCATCTCTACTAAAGATACAAAATTAGCCGAGCGTGGTGGTGCATGCCTGTGGCTGAGGCAGGAGAATTGCTTGAACCTGGGAGATGGAGGGTGCAGTGAGCTGAGATCATGCCATTGCACTCCAGCCTGGGTAACAAGAGTGAACCTCTATCTCAAGAAAATAAATAATAAGAAAAGTTGGAGTTTTAAGTCCAGACTACTAATTATAAGTCCAGTTCTTTCTCCACACTACCTGTAACAATACCAGGGAGGTAGTTTGGGATTGTAGGCCTGGAAAGATGTGGTATTGAAAGCTTTGGGCAGCCAGAGGTATGCACAGTTTAACAATGTCATTCAGTTTTTACTAAGCACTTACCTTATGCTAAAGTTCTCAAGCATTGAGGATAAGAAGATAAACAAGACTTGGTTCTAGTTCTTAAGAACCTTACAAAAGGAGAGGCAAGTATCATCTTTTTTATTGAAATATAATTCATATACCATGAGATCCACTCTAAAAATGTACAGTTCAGTGGTTTTTAGTACATTCACAAGATTGTACAACCATTACCGCTAATTCAAGAATGTTTTCATCACCTCAAAAGAAATGGTACTCATTGGCAGTCACTCATATCCTTCTCTTCCAGCCTCTGGAAACCACTAATCTACTTTGTCTCTATGGACGTTGCACAGTATGAATGGAATTATATTAGGCCTTTGATGTCTGGCTTCTTTTACTTAGCATGATGTTTTCCAGGTCTGTCCATGTTTTAGCATGTATTGGGATTTCATTTTTTTATGGCTGAATAATATTTCATTGTATACATATATCATTTGTTCATCAGTGAACATTTGCTTTTATTTGGCTGTCAGGAGTAATGCTGTGAGCTTTTATGTACAGGTTCATACAAGTATGAACGTAGTGTACTAAGCTGTTGTTGCATTGCTGATTATAAAGAAAAGAGGTTTAATTGTGTAACTGTTCTGCACCTTTTTCAGGAAGCATATTTAAGCACATTTATGGATTATTTTTAACTCTTCTTCTGCTTAATTTGGCTAGATTAAGAATTCACATGGAGAAAACCTAGCATTAGCATTAGTTTAAGCTGCTGAAATAGCCCGGATAGCTAAGTTTAAGATTCAAATGTAGAGGTGAAGTCTCAGGTTTTTTTTACCTGATAAGAAAAACTTCCTCAAGGACTGAATTGCACTTTAGTGTGTAGATATGAGATATAGTTTGTTGGCCAAGATAGAGTTGTTGTTTTAGACTTGGGAAATGGTACATGCAATGGTTTGAGGGAGTGAAAAGGCACAACTGGGAGTAATAAGATAGAAGTGAGTTGTTACACAAAATAGAATAGATGAGAAATTATTTGTATAGTTATTGATATATACTAAGTCAGATGTATTAATGGTGATATAGTTAGGTAACTAGAAGAAATATATTAAAATGAAGAATTTTAGCATTTACATTTTGTTTATGCAAGAAGGTAATAGGAGATAGTAAATGGAAAACAGGGAATGTTTTGTAGTATTTTTAGTGTTTCACTTATGGAACAGTACATGTATTTCATTAATCTGGTTTAGAACCTTTCTGTTTGTTGGTAAAATGTAATATTTTCCTGATGATCAGTAGAATAGCAGCTAAATATGGAATCCTTTTATTAGGTTCAAGGCCACGTCTTCAATACAGCATAACACTAGAGCATTTCTGGAAACATGGGTCACTATTAATGTACTTGTATATTTTCTTTAACAAATATCTGAGAACTTACCATGTATTAGACCCTAGGTACTGATTATATAAGGATCAAATGGAAATGGTCCTTGACCTCAAGGAGTTTCTTGTATAATAGGGAGACGGTTTTCTTTTGTTCTTTTTTATTGTTCTTTTTTTTTTGGTTGGAGTCTTTCTCTGTTGCTCAGGCTGGAGTGCAGTAGCGCAGTCTTGGCTCATTGCAACCTCCACCTCCTGGGCTCAAGCTATTCTTCTGCCTCAGCCTTCCGAGTAGCTGGGACTACGGGCGTGCACCACTCCGCCCGGCTAGTTTTTTGGATTTTTAGTAGAGAAGGGGTTTCACCATGTTTTTCAGGCCGGTCTCGAACTCCTGACCACAGGTGACCCGCCCACCTTGGCCTCCCAAAGTGCTGGGATTACAGGCCTGAGCCACTGCACCTGACCGGGTGACAGTTTTCTAAACCGTCAAAACAGTGAGCTTATTGGTACAAATGGATGTGTATAGATGACAGTGAAAGAGTAGAGGCAGAAGGTTCTACATTTGCCTGTGGAAGTCAGAATCGACTTTATATGAGATCATCTTAAATTTGGACTTGAAAGATAAGTAGGCAAGTGTTAGCTAGTCAAGGTTAGTTAGAAGGCAGATATTCCAGATAAGAATTATGTATGCTCAAGCAACAAAGGGCGTGAAAGGAGTGTGAGATTCAAAGCAGTTAGGTATACTGTAGATGATAATTTCAAGTCTGAGGTCAGATTTTGTGATTTTTCTTTTTTATGCTGACTTTGTCACTGTTTTATTTTAAGCTGTCTTAAACCTGGGTGCAGTGGCTCTGACTGTAGTCCCAGCACTTTGAGGAGGCCAAGACAGGAAGAGCACTTGAGGCCAGGAGTTCGAGACTAGCCTGGGCAACATAGCAAGACCCAGTTTCTACAAAAAAAATTAAAAATGAGCCGGGCATCTTGGCATGGACCTGTAGTCCTAGCTGCTTGGGAAGCTGAGACAGGAGGATCCCTTTAGCCCAGGGGTTCAAGGTTGCAGTGAGCCGTGATCATGCCACTGCACTCCAGCCTGGGCAACAGAGTGAGACCCTGTCTCAAAAAAAAAAAAAAAAAATAGAATCTACCTCATGGATATGTTGGTAAGATTAAGTTTGGTGCCTGACATGTAAGTATTCAATAAACGTTAGTTGTTATGATTATTTTTCTCTTCCTTTTCTTTTTCACCAGCCCTCATTATTAAAAAGTAAGCTTTGGGAGGAAGGACCCCTATTATGCTTTCGTGTTATGCTTAATAGGAAAATTATAACCATTCATCCAAGTGTGTTGAGTACTTTGTACTTGTCTTGAGGAACAGTGGGGATGAGAGAGACTTGCTGTCATAGAGTTGACAGGCCAGGAGAATGCAGACATTTATAGATTTTTTAAAACCCTACCTATAATAAATTTTATAGCATTACTCAAAGGGGAAATTATAAGGCATCAACCTAAGGTGAGTATATACCAGGAGAACCCAATAACACTTAGAGGGTTGTTAAAGCCTCTTTGAAACCTGGAAGCTGGGTAAGAGTTAGTAGGGAGATATCAGCAGTAAATTTTATTAGGAAAAAGAGCAGAATTTGAAATCCCACAAGGGCTGAAGGAACTGGGCACTTTTGAAGAACAGAAAAAAGTCCAGTGAAGAACAGGAAAGAGAGAAGGGCCTAGTTCTATAGAGGAAAATGTAAACTAGATCAGGTAGGGCCTTTGTTAAACTGCATAAAGGATTTTGGATTTTATCCTTAACTCGATGAGAAACCATTTTTGAAGGGTTTTGGTGGGGTAGGAGTAGTGTACATGACCTATCAGATTTGCCTACTTTTTAAATGCCTTCATGAGCCATATAAAACCACTGTAGCTTTTAAAAAAGAAAAAGGAGAAAAATAAAAATAGCTGTCCATCCCGTTCTTTCACCTGACTAAATCCCAGCACTATAACCAATTGGTGTACATCCTTTCAGATTTTTCCCTAGGAATATACAAACATGAGTTTAGAAACACGTGTGTGTGTGTGTGTTTTAATATATTTTGGTTTATTTTGTTTTGTTTTGAGACAGGGTCTCACTCTTTTGTACAAATTTTTCTTTTGTAGAGGATCACTTGAGACTAGGAGTCTTGCTACTAATAGTTGACCAGGCTGGTTTTGAACTCCTGGTCTCAAGTGATCCTCTTACCTTGGCATCCCAAAGTGTTGTGATTACAGATGTGAGCCAACAGGCCCATCGTGTAGTTTTTTTTTAAGTAACAGAAAATGAGATTATACCACATGTACACACCTAGTGCTATAAATACTGTGTTGCAAGTTTTACATTTGTTTTTACATTTTTGCTTTTGGACTTTTTCTTTTCTTTTTTTTTTTTTTTTTTTGAGATGGAGTTTCACTTTTGTTGCCCAGGCTGATGCGCAATGGCACAATCTCAGCTCACCTCAACCTCTTGCCTCCCAGGTTCAAATGATTCTCCTACCTCAGCCTCCCGAGTAGCTGGGGTTACAGGTGTGCGCCACCACACACAGCTAATTTTGTATTTTTAGTAGAGTTGGGGGTTTCTTCATGTTGGTCAGGCTGGTCTCAAACTCCCAACCTCAGGTGATCCACTCACCTCGGCCTCCTAAAGTGCTGGGATTACAGGTGTGAGCCACCGTGCCCAGCTGCTTTTGGACTGTTTCATGTCAGTTCTTAGAGCTTTCTTATGTTTTAATCCATATGGTATTCCATTTCATTGGATGTTTGTTTAGCCCTCTCTTGGTGAACTTTTGGTTTATCTCTCATATGTTACTATTAAAAACAAAGCTGCATTTGTGAAAAGATGTTAACATCATTAGTCATTAGGAAAATGCAAGTTAAAATCACGGTGAGATGTACCATGACACGCTTATTAGGATGGCTAAAATTAAATAGACTTTACATTAACCATAGCAAGTATTGGTGAGAATGTGGAGGGACTAGAACCTTCAAACACTGTTGGGATTGTAAAATGGTACAATCACTTTGAAAAAAGTTCAATTTCTTTAAAAGTTAAACATGTATCTGTCATAATGAGTCAGCCCTTCTGCTTTTATTTGCCAAAAGAAAACAGGAAATATAACTATACAGAGATTCGTACTCACATGTTTATAGCAGCTTTATTTGTAATAAGACAAAAACTGGAAACAACCCAAATGTCCACCTGCAGATAAATGGATAAACAAATTATGTGTTCGTGTAATAGAATATTAACTAACAGTGAAAAGGAATGAACTTGATCCAACAGCAAGGATAAATCTCAGTTATACTGAGTGAAAAAAATAGATGAAAAAAGCATACAGTATATAATTCAAATTATATAAAACTCTAGGAAAAAAAACAAACTAAAGCTGAAGAAAGCAGATGAGTGGTTGGTTGAGGACAGGTTGTTTGAGAGAGAGATTGATTACCATGGGGCATGAGGAATGTTGGGGGTAATAGATAAGATTTGTTCACTATTCTTGATTTTGGTGTCCCAGTTGTATACTATGTGAAAATACATTAAACTTTCACATCAGATCCTACACTTTGAATATGTTTAGTTTATTGTACGTTATTTATACCTTAACGTCATTTGTAAAAAGCTGCATTGAGGCACAATGAGTGTATAGTTTCAAACACATATTTCTGTAAGCTAAGTTGGTAGAAGTGTAGATACTGGGCCAAAAGTAATTACACATTTAAATTTCACATAGATATTGACAAAGTGCTCTACAAAAAATATTGTGCCAGCTTATATATTTGAAAATGCCCATGTTTGCACTGTCTTCCCAAATCATTCTTCCATCTTTTCCAATGATGGATTAAAATGACATTATTGTTAATTTTCTTTTATTTTTTTTTTTGAGACGGAGTCTTGCTCCGTCACCCAGGCTGGAGTGCAGTGGCCGGATCTCAGCTCACTGCAAGCTCCGCCTCCTGGGTTTATGCCATTCTCCTGCCTCAGCCTCCCGAGTAGCTGGGACTACAGGTGCCTGCCACCTCGCCTGGCTAGTTTTTTGTATTTTTTTAGTAGAGACGGGGTTTCACCACATTAGCCAGGATGGTCTCGATCTCCTGACCTCGTGATCCGCCCGTCTTGGCCTCCCAAAGTGCTGGGAATACAGGCTTGAGCCACGTTAATTTTATTTTCATTTCTTTGGTGAAATTGGTTTTCTTATGTTCATTGATTATTTCTTCTGTAGATTGTCTTTTGTGAAATGTCTTTGCTCATTTTCCTATTGGACTGTGTTTTTACTTTTAAGTCATGAAAATTATATAATACTTATATTTCCATGTACTTATTCAGGGAAGCTCAAAAAACATTGCTTTAATGAATAAATGAATTAATTTAATGGCTTTCCATTAGACTTTTAACTTTATTTATGGTGACTATCCATGGGTGAAACCCACAGATGAATGTTTCAGTTAGCAGCTAGCTGTTGGAGGTTATAATGACATCAGGGATGCCCTTTAATGTATTTCCTGTTTGCCTTTTCCTGACCTGTCCATCCTCTACCCTTAGAGTTATCTTTCTAGCAAGAGATATAAATTGCAAGTGAGGGGTATAAAAAGGAGTGGAAATAGGTAACTTGGGATTTTCGTGTCTGTTTTGAATCATCTTCCCCCTTCTTTGTTTTTAGGTGGCATGCAGCCCCATTTTCATCTCTGGCCCATATTAGGTACTCTCCCCTCAAAACAAATCTTCCAGTTGACTTGAGTTGCAGCTAGGGATTCACCTGTAGTTACAGCTTTACAGGTACATCCTTGGCCAACAGCTATGACCACAGGGTAACACAACTGTATTGTCCTTTGATTATCCCTCCAGCTAACCTACTGCCTACTCTCACCTTCAGCCCTTCATGTCTCTGGCATGGGTTTTGTTTTTTTTTGTAATTACAGTACTTTGGGAGGCTAAGGTGTGCAGATTGCTTGAGCTCAGGAGTTGAAGACCAACCTGGGCAATGTAACAAAATCCCATCTCTACCAAAAAACCACAGAAATTAGCCAGGCATGGTGGCACATGCCTGTAGTCCTAGCTATTCAGGAGGCTGAAATGGAGGGCATGGCTTGAGCCTGGAAGGTGGAGGTTGCAGTGAGTCGAGATGACACCACTGCGCTTCAGCCTGGACAGCAGAGCCAGACCCTGTCTCAAAAATAAATAAAAGAACAATATGACCATTTCTTTTATGAAACAGTGTAAGATTTAAGGTAATATTCATACTTGAATAATTTTTTTTTACTCTTTCTTACACATTTTCTCATTTAATCAGAGTTCTGCAATATAGGTGGCATGTTTTAAAGACAGGAAACTGACGTTCAGGTTGAGAACCAGCCCAGAATCATAGTTATGGGTCTCTGGCTTTATCCTACTGCCTCTAAGTAAGGGAAGGGCTCATATGTACTGTTGACTGTGCCCTTTTTTATGTAGTAAGGGGCCTTATGTCTCAAGCTAAGGGCTTTCTGTGGGCTATAAGAATTTTCTAGAGCTTTAGAGCTGGGTACTAACATAATTACATTTCTATTTAAGTGAATGATTATGGACATTGAAATGGAGGGATACTGGGGACAAGAATGCTGATAAATAGGTCCTGCAGCAATTTTGAGAAATGGCAGAAGTGTCAGAGCATGTCAGCTATTTTCATAATGGAACATACAGGATTTGTTTTGCTCTGAGCACCTAGTTGTTTGTTGAATAATACAGTTTTATCCACACAAACTTTATACTGTGTGGGCCCTCAGGACCCTAAGGAAGCAGTAATAAGGCTCAACTTGATATTGGATAATCTGTTAGTTTATTAATAAACTGAGTATAAGCAGTGACATAAAATTAATAACTTCTCTGCTTTAATCAAAGCAAATTTGTGTTTATCTTCTTTCTCTTCAGTTGGAAGATGCTGGCTCAAGTAGTTTAGATAATCTACTAAGTAGATACATCTCAGGCAGTCACCTACCCCCACAGCCTACAAGCACCATGAATCCCTCCCCAGGACCCTCTGCCCTTTCTCCGGGATCATCAGGTAAAGCAAACAGGGATATTACCTTATTTTTTTAACACCTAAAAAAAAAAAAGTCTCACTATCTGTCTTAGTCAGAATTCTCCAGAGAAACAGAATAAGTAGGAAGTCTACTTGAAGAGAGAAAGGGAGATTGAGAGAGATTTATTTTGAGGAATTTGCTCATGTGATTGTGGGTGTTGGCAGGGCAGATCAGGCAGGCTGGAGACCCAGGTAAGAGTATTATTAAAGTATTGAGACAAAATAACTTATTTGGGGCATGAGGAGGTAGGGGAGAGAACAGGGCTCCATCTTCTCTTCTCTCTTAAAAGGGCTTTACCTGATTGTATGAGACCCACTTGCATTATGGAAAATAATCTACTTTTCTCAAAGTCCACTTATTTAAATGTTAATTAATCCCATCTAAAAAAAAAAATGCCTTCACAGTACCATCTATACTGATATTTGGCCATACTGCTGGGTGTCATATCCTAGCCAAGTTGACACAATAACAGATATTTTTTTCTTGATTGTTCTTTGTAATTATTTTTGTTCAAATACTATTGGTACTCTTTTTGCTAACTGAAATCATATTGATATATATCTGTAGTCGACACTGTTTGGAACCCCAAATTACTCAACCCTTAGTATATTCACAGTCTTTTATGGGTTTAATCTTACATTTTATAATACAGGGGGTCAGTTGAAGAGTTCTTTGGTTCCAAGTCAACTTTACAACACTTTGTAAAATAATGAAACATTGAAAAATTATTTAAAAAATAAGAGCTGAAGAAGGGCAGGTTAATTTTCAAACTGTAATTTTAAAATAAAAAATTTGCTGAGAACTATTAAAATAGCCATGGTATGTAGCTCTCTTCCAAAATCCCAGTGGTTTTATTAACCCCATTACTCAGTGATTCAGTTGGGACTCTTGAATACGTGATTGAAGCAACTCCAAACAGGTTAACATTCTAGAAGTGTTATTGAATGTATTTTTCTGATGTAAATTAAATGTTACTTCTTTCTTACTGAAACAGACCACCTACTTCTTTCTAGAGGAAGAACAGTTCACTTGTGAATATGGATTTTCCATGAGATGCAACATTAACATATTTTTTAAATCACATAATTTTTAAGATTTAATAAGAATTATTTCAGGACTTCTGAAAATAATTAATGGGAACCTAAGTAGAATATTTTATCAAATAACTTGTTGAGGGATGGCACATAACGTTTTCTTGGTCTGTTTTATTGACTGGATAGTGGTGCCCTGAGGAGGATTCTGAGGTGATGTCTGGACACAGCTGAGAGAAACTGGTTGATGTCTGCTAATGGTTACACATGTATTCCCGACTTTGTGACTAGATCTGATTTCCAAGAATTTTTTAGTTGGGTTATAATAATCTTGAGTTCTGTGACCAGTAGGTAGAATTCCAAATATTCTTATATGCATTGATACTCATTTTGACTTACTACTTTTTAGGTTTATCCAATTCTCACACACCTGTGAGACCCCCAAGTACTTCTAGTACTGGCAGTCGAGGCAGGTGAGTATTATGTTATTAATAATTATTTTTTTCCTTTTTGTTAAGAAAAACAGCAAATATATATATAATAAAAGTAGAATGTTACAATGAACCTCTGTATACTTAACACCCAGCTTTAACAGTGATCAAATAATGGCCAATCTTGTTTCTTCTATACTTCTACCAATTCCTTTCTGGTCTGAATTATTTTGAAACAAATCTCAGTCATTTCACTTGTGACTGTTTCAGTATATATCACTTAATGAAAATAACTTAAAAAATTTATAACCACAGAACCATTATCACACCTAAAAAAATTTAACAACTCATTCTTTAATATCAGTAGAGATCCATTAATGTTTAGTGTTCCCAATTTTTGCAACAAATGCCTTCTAAAAAGTACCAGATGATTTCTTTGAATCAGATGCAAATAAGCTCTATACATTTCCATCAGTTTGTTCACGTCACTATCAATTTATTTGTTGTAAAAATGTAGTTTCTCCTATAATGTTTTCCCAATTTCTCCATCTTGTCATTTAAGTACACACTGCCTCCTGTTTTTTTGTCTATGTTGGTATTTAGATCAAGAGGGTTGATCAGATTTAGGTTTGATTTGGGGGAAGGGAGGCAAGAAGACTTGGTAGTGTATACTTCCAGCAGGGGCGAATTATGCCGGGTTGGGGTTTTTGTGATAGCAACTGTTAATAATCATTGTTTAGCTCTATTATTTTTCTGCTGGTTGAAATATGATATTTTAATTATTGTATCATTCTTTATTTATTTAGAGTATTTCTGTAAAGAGAAACTTTCGTCATCAACTATTGGGTTATAGGAAAGATAGGATAAATTCTATTTCCCTGCTTTTGTGGTAACGAATTGATTTCTAACACCCTCCAACAGTGACAGTTTTATTGTTATTACCTTTATGGACTGAGATATTTAAACATACTTTATATATTTTAATCCATTACATATGTTATGTATCTACATATGTATGTGTGTATATATGTATTGAACACTTAACATTATTCCATCTTTGGCCTTCAGAGCTTTCTCAGGCTTGCTCCTTAGTCCTTTTGCTATAATCACAGCAGTCTTTTTTAAACTTCAGTGTTTCCTGTGAAACAGCGTTTCAGGTTCACTTTGTACATTTCTTGCTTCAGACCTGGAATCAGCTACTTTCCCAGGAAGTTCTGGTAATGTTAGCAGAAAAGCAGGAAAATAGTGTTTGAGGGTAATATTCTAGTGCTAATAGCACTCATTGCTACTGAATTGCTCATTGTTTCTTAGGCCTTTTCAGTGGACAGAGCTAAGAGATAGGAGTGAGTGTGTGTGTGTGTGTGTGTGTGTGTGTGTGTGTGAAGATAGAAGTGCTTCAAACCATAAAATGTGTTTTCAGGGTCTTCTGAAAGTTGCTGCATAATTTTAAAGAGTTTGAAGCTAGGCTTTACACCACATTCCCCTTAACCACATTATGAGGTATCCTTATCTTCTACAAAGTTAATTGTCTGTTGTCTTCACTTTAGTAAACATTACTTTTCATACAATTGTTTTTATTTGTGCCATATGTCAAACATATCTGATCTTTATTTGTTGTTTCTTATTAGCTGTGGCTCATCAGGAAGAACTGCTGAGAAGACAAGTCTTAGTTTCAAATCTGATCAGGTGAAGGTCAAGCAAGAACCTGGGACTGAAGATGAAATATGTAGCTTTTCAGGAGGTGTAAAACAAGAAAAAACAGAGGATGGCAGGAGGAGTGCTTGCATGGTAAGCTCCCACTGGGGTCTGACAGGGACTTAAGGACATCACTTCATTGATTCTTTCAGCTCTGAGTATATTAAGACTAAGTAGTGGTTCTAGGAACATTTATTTATTTTTGAAATTTCATGCCTGGCACAAGCCAGATACATCTTTTTCTAACTCAACTTTTTTGTCTGAGAGTCAGCTGTAATTATCAGAAAAGACAATAATTGTACTAAGTACTCATTTGAAATTATCTTTGAATTTGTATTTAGTCAGTATTCTTGCCATGATGCTAAATCAGATTGTATCTCGTCCTGAAATTGTTATTTCAGTAGTCACGTTGACTCTCAGGCCACAAAAGATCTTTGGCATTATCCTGGACCTGTGAGCGCAGCATTAAGATTGCTGACACAAAAGAAATTTATTGATCAGAATTTTGTGATAGGAAGATTGTCTTTTGGCTTATGTATTACTAATCATTCTGGAGTTCCTTGAGTGGAACATTTTATATAATTTCTAATATAGAATGAAGGAAGGCTAAGCCCCTCTTGGTTTAAATATTTTGATTTTTGTTTTCTCTTTCTGACCAGGCTTTTTCCTTTTTTATATGGTTGGCACATAGGAATTCATCTCAAGGTATTAGTATATTTAACACAGTATATATAGATTCAGAGAGCAAGAGATTCAGCCTTGGGTTTTTGGAGTACTGTTACCTCTTCATCCAGAACTTGGTTTAGAAAGTACCCCCATTAAAAAAATGGGTGCCAAGGGTGGTGAACGATTTCTTTAAGTTGTTGCAACCTTCCTACAATATAGTGGAATGATAAGTGAGCAGAAGAATATTATAGAATGCTTCTAAAATGCTATGCAAAAGATTCTAGGTGTGAAAAGGAGTGTGCCATAATTAGCTCTCTCAAGGAAAAGTATAACCCTATGCTGACTTCCCAATCAGTAGCTTAACAGTTTAATTAATTTACTTATTATCTGAGTGAGACATTATTAGAGGGGCAGACCCCTTAAAATCGTATATGTTAGTGTGCCAGAATAATTTTGGGATTATTGTCATTTCTTATGGCACTATTGTGATTTATAAAATAAATTTAAGTTATGTCAGTATATCTATATGCATATTCACATAGCTTTTAAATGCACATACTGCATACAATAAAGTTTAAATGATTCTTCAAGAATTTGTCATCGTTTTGTTTTAGTTGAGCAGTCCCGAGAGTAGCTTGACACCACCTCTCTCAACCAGCCTGCATCTAGAAAGTGAGTTGGATGCATTGGCAAGCCTGGAAAACCATGTGAAAACTGAACCTGCAGATATGAATGAAAGCTGCAAACAGTCAGGGCTCAGCAGCCTTGTTAATGGAAAGTCCCCAATTCGAAGCCTCATGCACAGGTCGGCAAGGATTGGAGGAGATGGCAACAATAAAGATGATGACCCAAATGAAGACTGGTGTGCTGTCTGCCAAAATGGAGGAGATCTCTTGTGCTGCGAAAAATGTCCAAAGGTCTTTCATCTAACTTGTCATGTTCCAACACTACTTAGCTTTCCAAGGTACCAGTGAAATAATTGATTTTTGGTGTTTATTTTCATAAGCTAAAAATAAATAACAGAAGATTGTTCAGGGCAGATGGCCTTCTAACCAGTGCGTAGTATTTCTATAAAACAGGAAGCCTGTTATTCTTTTGGTATTAGCTTCCAGAGAAACTAACAATAAACTATCTAAGATCTAAGTGGTACATTAATGTTAAAGAGTAGATTTCATCTCCTGGCCTTTAGTTTATATTCAGTATAAGGAAAATAGATAAAATTCTAAATTAGGGGGCTAAGGTTACAAAGCCTGTAGTCTGGTTATAATTCTGTAGTAAACTTGGGCAATTCACTGATTATCAGGGATCAGTTTTTGCATCTACAAGTGGTAGGTTTTGGTTTAGAAGAGCTGTAGTTCTTCCCTTCCATTTAATACTTTATGTTCATGCAATCTCGCATCTCTGATTTCAGAGACCATAAAATAGTAGAGTCATACTTGTTTTTTTCAATCTTCTCCTTTCTCTCTTGTCCCCCAATTTCTTTTTAGTGGAAGTAAATCAGTATTCTTGGTAAACCCGGCTTTTTTCTTGTTATAAATTAAAAAATATATATATATCTTCTCAAATTCCCGAGAAGCAGTAATTTTAATTGAATAATAGTACCCTGTTTGAAAGAGTCAGCCTTTTGGATTAGAAAACTAGTAGATATTTAAACAGTGCCAGAATATTTTTCTGAAGAATTGTAATTTCTTACCTAAGTCTTTGGAGATACAATTATTTGCTAGAGATGGGTCTTAGAGATAAGGGCCTTCTTTTTCTTTACTCTTATTTAGAAAAGAAAAGCACTGGCACTTTTCTTATTTAGAAAAGAAAAGCATTGGCACTTTTCTTATTTAGAAAAGAAAAGCATTGGCACTTTTCTTATTTAGAAAAGAAAAGCATTGGCACTTTGATCTTGAAATTAAGAGTTTTCTTTGGCTAGTAATATTTACTGGAATGTCAGAATTTTGCCACTGAATGCTTTCTTTCAATGGCAAATACTTTGAAAGGATTGTAAAATGTTGGCGCAAATTAGCCAGGCGTGGTAGCTCACACCTGTAATTCCAGCACTTTGTGAGGCTGAGGCAGGCAGAGCACTTGAGGTCAGGAGTTTGAGACCAGCCTGGCCAACATGGCAAAACCCCATCTCTGCTAAAAATACAAAAAAGAAAAAACTTAACCAGGCATGGTGGCACACGCCTTGTAGTCCCAAGTTACTCGGAGGGCTGAGCCAGGAGGATTGCTTGAACCTGCGAAGCAGATGTTGCCGTGAGCCGAGATTGCACCACTGCACTCTAGCCTTGGTGACAGAGCAAGACTCCGTCTCTGAAAAAGAAAAACAAACAAATAGATTGGTTAGTACATATCCGTAGATTTAGGATCTATGTATATACCTCTCTATATATCTCCATATATCTATTTATATAGAGAGAGGGAGTGAATATAAATAAATCATTTTAGAAGTCATAGTTTGATAAGAAATCCTGATAAAAACAAAGTATATACTTGGTAGGGTTAAAATATAGGAGGTGGCCAGGCATAGTGGCTCATGCCTGTAATCCCAGCACTTTGGGAGGCCAGGGCAGGTGAATCACTTGAGGCCAGGAGTTTGAGACCATCCTGCCCACCATGGTGAAACCCCATCTCTACTAAAAATACAAAAATTGGCCAGGCATGGTGGTGGTTGCCTGCAATCTCAGCCCTTTGGGAGGCCGAGGTAGGCAGATCACCTGAGGTCAGGAGTTGCCTGGTCAACATGGTGAAACCCCATCTCTACTAATAACACAAAAATTAGCTGGGCATGATGGCAGGCATCTATAATCCCAGCTACTCAGGAGGCTGAGTCATGAAAATCGCTTGAACCCAGGAGGCAGAGGTTGGAGTGAGCCAGGATCATGCCACTGTACTCCAGCTTGGAGGACAGTGTGAAACTGTGTCTCAAAAAAAAAAAAATACAAAAATTAGTCGGTCATGATGGTGCATGCCTGTAATCCCAGCTACTAGGGAGGCTGAGGTACAAGAATCGCTTTAACCCGAGAGGCAGAGGTTGCAGTGAACCAAGATTGTGCCACTGCATTCCAGCCTGAATAAGGGGGAGATTCTGTCTCTGAAAAAAAAGGAGGTATATATACATGTGCTTGTGCCTGTAGGTATGTGTGTGTGTGTGTTCTAGGTTTTGACCATGAAAAAACAACTGATTTACTTTTGGCATTTTAATACATGCCAAAACAGTACAGGATACCTGAGAAACTCTGTAACCTGTGCTCTTCTTATTCATAAATACTGAGTCTACATAATGGTGATACTGGGACCTGGGAGAGTTGGTCTTAGGCCTTATGCTGCAAGTACTGCTCATCACTACTTAGAGACCCCCTTTTAATGCAGAGATGCCATTTTTATAATGCATTCCAGAAATAATCAATTGATGTGTGACTAGGAAAGTTTAGAGGAGTTTTTAATCACATGACTTCACCTGATGAGATTTCACAACTATAAAACTTTCCTTTTTCCAAAAAATTATTAAGAAAATAAACCAGGCCCCTGTCTAAAAAAAAAAAAAGCAGGCTTTTTTTTATAATTACGTGGACTAATTACCTATTTCCCTGTCTAGTGGGGACTGGATATGCACATTTTGTAGAGATATTGGAAAGCCAGAAGTTGAATACGATTGTGATAATTTGCAACATAGTAAGAAGGGGAAAACTGCGCAGGGGTTAAGCCCCGTGGACCAAAGGGTAAGTGTCAAATAAGTTGGTTTGTCACTGGGATTCAGTAGTGGTCTGCCTATATATACATCTTTTTTTTATTTTTCCTGTGTAGCATACACAAAACCTGGTAACACTTAATTTTTAATCCTGTCATCTGATGGTATATTGATGATCTCTGAAGTCTTTTTTTCTCTAACTCTGAACTACAGACCCTTCTATCCAGATTCCTCAAACTTAAGATGTCCCAACTAAAATCTTAATTTCTAATCCTCTCCTTCCAAACACAAAACCAAGCAAATAACATAAAAAAAGTGTATTCCTCCCCCAGTATTCCCCTTAATTGAATGATACCACCATTCATTTCTGTTGCTCAGGTTAGAAACCTATTAAAAATGAAATAATAATAACTATAATACCATTTTCTTACCTTTTCCCACCATTACCACTCTAGACAGACATCCTAATTTCTCATCTGGACTATTGTAATTATCTCTTAACTGCTCTCCTCGCTTCTGCTCTTGACCTTTATAGTCTGTTTTCTGTATTAAACAGTGTTCTTTTTTAAAAAGTAAACAAGTCTATCATTTCCTTGCTTGACATTCTCTAATAGCTTTTTATCATATTAAAAATGGAAACTCTCTCCTTACTTTACTCAGAATTTTACCAATCTGGCCTGTAGTCTGATTTCCAAAGACAGAATCTTTTGCATTGTCGTGCGGTCATTAGAGTTAAGTTTGGCTCTACTCTGGTGTATATACTTGCAAAAACCCTCATCCACTATCTGTGAAGACAAGATATGTGTTTAGGGTATACAAACTTGTATGACTTGTGTTAAAAGAAGTTTAGATAAATAGAAGACTGTGAATGTAAAATGCATCTCAGTTTACTCATGATTGGGTAAAAACACATTTTTGGAGTTAGATTGAGAAGGCCATTTTTATTTTGAACCTGACTGGAGTCATTTGAAGAAAGGGGATAATAACTTGTAACATTTATCTTGCCTGTCTAAGGAATTACCATGAGGAGCAACAGTGATGATTTATTTACTTATTTATTACCAAGTAATTTATAAATTTTTGCACAAAGTGGTAGATGTTGCTTTTGTGAATTCCCTTCCATAAATTACCTTAGTTATCTTCCATTCTTATTTAAAGTAGAACAAAAGATAGTCTGAAAACAAAATGAGAGGCACAGGAGTTTTCTTTGGGTGTTTATGTTTACTTGAGTATCTAATAAACAGGGGGCTTGTGTTCAGTTTGTTGTAATCAAACTTTGTTGTGATATAGTTCTCATTCTCGAGAATGTTTTATTAGGAGAAAAATGTTTCATGTGCTTTCCTTTCCTTGTTTGAGCCAGAAATGTGAACGTCTTCTGCTTTACCTCTATTGCCATGAATTAAGTATTGAATTCCAGGAGCCTGTTCCTGCTTCGGTGAGTTGCCTACCTTAGTAGCTCAGTGGGGGAAGTCTCATAATACTTAAGGGTATGGGCTCTGGCGGTTGGGCGTGGTGGCTCACGCCTGTAATCCCAGCACTTTGGGAGGCTGAGGCGGGTGGATCACGAGGTCAGGAAATTGAGACCACGGTGAAACCCCCGTCTCTACTAAAAATACAAAAAAATTAGCTGGGCTTGGTGGCGGGCGCCTGTAGTCCCAGCTGCTTGGGAGGCTGAGGCAGGAGAATGGCATGAACTCCGGAGGCAGAGCTTGCAGTGAGTCAGATCACACCACTGCACTCCAGCCTGGGCGACAGAGGGAGACTCTGTCTCAAAAAAAAAATGAGTATGGGCTCTGGCCTTAGACTAAGCTTGTATTACACCTCAGCTTTCTGGAATAAGCTCCTCAACCTCTCTAAGACTCAAGTTTTCTTTTCTGACACAATTTCTTACCTCATTGGGTTGTTCTGAGGATTATATAAGATAACCTATGTAAAGTGTTTAGCATAGTCTGTAGTCATTGACTTTTGTAAGGGATAAAGGCTCTAAAATGCTACAATAAATGGAAGATTAGAGGTGTTTGGTGCCTAATAAGTGGGATAAGAATATTGTACACACATTTTATTACTAGCCATCAGTTGTTGAATAGTAATTATTACATACCAGGCCTGTTAGAGAGTATTAAATGGTAGTTGACTTGTTTACTGAGTAGCCTGAGAAATGAATTTTAAATCACAAAAGGCATAGACGGAAGATGTTTTGTACAAGCAGTAATCATCTGTTTCTGGAAAATTTGTCTCATCTTCAAGTGCAGGGATTTTAAAGTAGAAAATGACTTTCAAACATTTTATTTTTATGGGCCATTAAAATAGCTTCTCGGCCAGGCATGGTGGCTCATGCCTGTAATCCCATCATTTTGGGAGGCCTGGCAGGTGGATCACTTGAGGTCAGGAGTTCAAGACCAGCCTGGCCAATACGGTGAAACCCCCTCTCTACTAAAACTACAAAAATTAGCCGGGTGTGGTAGCGCACGCCTGTAATCCCAACTGCTAGGGAGGCTGAGGCAGGATAATTGCCCGAACCTAGGGGATGGAGGTTGCAATGAGCCAGCATAGTGCCACTGCACTCCAGCCTGGGCAACAGAGCAAGACTCCATCTCAGAAATCAATCAATCAATAAATAAAATAGCTTCTCTAACTTTACTTTTATCCCAAGGGTGGAAATTTTTGGCCAGGGTTGGGGCCAGAATTCCCTAGCATGAACACTGAATGGTTAATAAAGTTAGTAAATTTTTTTTACGTGCTAATAGTCTTGCTTCCTCTGTTACTAAGTCAAGATTTCGTGATGTAAATGATATTCTCTGTGATGTCTTCCAAAAGACATCATATTCTAATTGTAACATTAATATATTTTATAAATTTTTTTTCTTTAAAAAAAAAAAAAGAAAAACTCTTGAGGAGTCATAAAATTCTGATAAGTCAAATGTTGCCTCAAGGCTACTGGTTGGTTACCCTTGCTAATTGCTTTCTTTCCAAATCTTAAAAGTAGGACTTTGGGGGCTTGGGCTAACCGTGAAGATTGGTACATATTCTGCATAAGATTTGGTTTTCATGAAGATGTAAAGTATATACATCCATATCAAAATTTGCAAGCAGCTGGCTCTATAATAATTTTTTTTCCCTAAAATTAATATGCTATGCATTTTCAAATTCAACAGTTTGGCATTTTTGGAGAATTCTTATTTGCCATTATTTGCTTATTTTAGATACCAAACTACTATAAAATTATAAAGAAACCAATGGATTTATCCACCGTGAAAAAGAAGCTTCAGAAAAAACATTCCCAACACTACCAAATCCCAGATGACTTTGTGGCTGATGTCCGTTTGATCTTCAAGAACTGTGAAAGGTTTAATGAAGTATGTTAACTTCCAACCTATAGAGTCTTGATTTGTTAGTTTTTGTTTGTTTCCTTGTTTTATTTTTTCTGCTGAAAGACTTTAATTTTATTAAAATTGTTTTTTCTGCTACAGTCCTGCTAAACATCTGATTGTATTAACAGCTCCTGTGAAGAAAATTTATTGTGTATAATTTGTAGTATATACTTAAATATAATATATTAAGAATATGACGTTTTCTAAATGAGTTGAGGATTGGCATAAGTATGGAAAGTACTGTCCGTAGTTAAGTATGTTTTGTGGGATATGATTATAAGCAGCTTACATTTTGGGTACTGTTAGGAAAGTATCTGTACCCTTGTCCTTGCATTTTATTATTGACAACATAAATGTAGAACCTTAAACTAATCTCTGGTGACCTATCTTGAATAGTGGCCCAGAGTATATGATATTGAGTTTTCTTATTCAACAGTGTGACTTTCATTAATTGTGGTTATGTTTTTTGGTTTTTGGAGGTTTTTTTTTGAGGGTAAGGTTGAATTAGCCATGCCTTGAGAAGAAATGTGATATATACCTGTTTCAGGAAAATTGTTTTTATTATCTTAGGGGTAAAATCAATTCTGTTATTATTATGGAAGATTTTCATGATAGGAGAAGAAAGTGGAATTTAATGAGAATCCACAAAATCTTTTAAGAGATTAATACTAAAGTATTTTTATTGCTGATGTAATTTGGGTGCCATATGATTATTACTAAAATAAATCACATTGAATCCTGTAATGTATTCCCATAACTGCCTCTGGAAGTATCCAGATGGCATTTTAAAATTAAAAACAAAACAAAATCCTCATAAGGTGAAAATCTAAGTCACCTTTATAGCAGTATGGCACAGAGTATATTAGTAAAATCTCATTAATTTGAAGTTAAATTTAGAAACTAGTCCCAAATTTTGTCTTATTTTCCAGTGTAGTTAAATTATTTTCAAATAGATATGCTTTCATGAACTATAGTTGATAAGAAGACCCATGTTATCTGCCTCAGTAATAGTTAAATAGTTTATGATTAAAATATTGCTATACAGATATAATTTTTATTAAGTGGTTTGTTGAAAGTGTGTCAGTTTTTAAAAGCAACGTTTCTTATATAATTCGCTTCACAAATATTTTTCTCTTGAATAGATTGATGTGTTCAGACCAATTCCTATTCAGATTGACCTTGATAATTCAAAATAAGACAATTACTGAGGTTTCACAGTAGCTTTAGTAACAGGGCTTTGTAAAGAAAATGGTTCCATATTCTGTAGAATTTTAGAAAAGCACTTTATCTGGTTATAGCAATTTGTTCTCCCTAGTATGGCTGACTTTTCGTCGCCAATCCTATGCAGTCTCATAACTTTAGAAAGGATTATAATTTCCCTTTTTTTTTTTGACTCTGGTATCCTTTTTAGATGATGAAAGTTGTTCAAGTTTATGCAGACACACAAGAGATTAATTTGAAGGTAAGCTTTTCAGACCATGCAAACTTGGTGAAGGAATATGCATTACCAATAGGTGAATATTCCTATCTTTTGCTTGCAGGCTGATTCAGAAGTAGCTCAGGCAGGGAAAGCAGTTGCATTGTACTTTGAAGATAAACTCACAGAGATCTACTCAGACAGGACCTTCGCACCTTTGCCAGAGTTTGAGCAGGAAGAGGATGATGGTGAGGTAACTGAGGACTCTGATGAAGACTTTATACAGCCCCGCAGAAAACGCCTAAAGTCAGATGAGAGACCAGTACATATAAAGTAAAATGACATAGATTTGAATCAATTGTTAAAAAACAACAAAAAACAAAAAACCCAGAAAACTTTTAAGTGTTGCTGGAATATCCTGCCTACAGTGGGCACCTCCTTGAAGAAGCTGATAGCTTTTACACAGTATTAGATTGAAATAATGGACAGAAACACATTCTTGTCAAGAAAGGGGGAGAGAACTCTGTTTGCAACTTTAAAAGCAAAAAGCAAAAGTGAAATGATATGAGGATTTCTGTTCTAATGAGGATGATTCTCTGATTGTTAGAAATGGCAAATATTGATGATTGTGTGCTATTGATTGGTGCAGGATACTTGGTATACGAGTAAATACTTGAGGCTCGTGTCACTTGATAAATTTTCTTTTTGGACTAGGTCACACAGTTATTAAAACAACTTTTAACCCTCCCCCTTCACACACATACATATCAGGTTGTTTTCTAGTTGAAAACCCAAGTAGCTCAGATTCTACTTTAATGTCAGTGCAGATTTGCATTGAATCATGCCATTATATTTTTTCTCATTTTTATGCTGTTGGGTCTTAGTTTTTAAATTGATATAAAGAACTCAGCAGTGGTTTTATTTTCTACTCATACTTAGGGTTTAGGAAACACGACCACTAGTTATCATTTAATCAACTTCAATGGTCTACTGAAATAAAAACAGTAACTTTTCATTAGTGGATTATTTAGAGTTATAGTAGTCATTTCCAGAAAACACTTACAATTGTACTTCCCAATCAAATCATGTGATCATACAGTTATTCCCATGAAAGGCAGAATGTTTGTTTCAAAATTAATCTAGTTTTCTGTACATTTAAATTTGATTGAGAAGGTGACAACTGGCTCTTTTCCAGTCTTCCTTCATGTCAGTTTTCTGATAGACCACTATTGGCAAACAGTATCTGTCAACTACCAAATGTGTAAAATTTTCTGTATTTCACTTTGTCTTATTTGTAAATAGTGAACTAAAACTTTTGGCAGATCAGCAACATTTGCTGAGCCTGTTTTTTAAGCTAATGTGTATTCTTACTAATGTTCCTATCAAGAATGGATTTGTAATATATTCTGTCTATTTCTAATGTTCACATTCATATTTTGAGGTTCTATCTTATTTTAATAGAGAACAGACTTCTCAAAAAAATCTTCAGAAGCAGCTTATTATTGAGATATCAAAATATTGAAATAAACCCGGTGGGGTTAGATTACTCATCTGTCCACCAAGTGGGACATTTGCATGGACTGGGGGCTTAAAGGACTTAGAAGAGACCTGTAAGTAAATCCTGAAAATGAGCCAATCCCCACTTGAATGGTTACTGGAGTAAACCCACCTTTACCACCCCAACTACAGCACCCGAGGCAGATAAATCAACTTGGCTCTGGTTCATTTTTCTTTTCTTCATTTGTGATGCTCACATTCAAAATGTGTGTTCTACAGTGTTGCAGGCTTCTCTTTTGTTTGATTAAAGATTTTAGTCCTACTTTTGTATGGACACATTAGAATATACAGAGACCAAAATAGAAGAAGTTGCCATTAGATATTTTTCAGAAATTAGCAGTTTTGTGGCAAATCATTTATTTGCCTTTTTAAAAATTTAGTTTAAGCAGTTCAGAGAGTAGACTACTCAGAAAATTATTTCACATAATTGTCTAAGAGGTCAATATTTTTTAGTGCATATTGAATCAAATAAAGTGCTCTAAAGAAATTATTATACAAATTCCTTTGGGTTGTTTTTCTTTTCTTAACAAGGGGTGGGGGTAAATAGGAATACGATTTAGGCTTCCTGGTTGTGTATTTAAAGAGTATTGATTTTATTATTGCTATTGATTTACTTTATTCCTGGCTTCCTCTTCACTTTCAATTTTTAAAAAATAATTTAAGCCTTTGAAAATACACCAAACTGTTGAAACATTTTACTCAAATTTTAAATTCCTAAGAAAAGTTTTTTAATAAGAGGGAGAAAATTATTTAAAAATACTTATGCCTATGCCTGTTTCCCTCTTTTTTCACAACATCCATGATTTCAGTTTATAAGTAGACATATATCTAAGGGCACATTTTTGGAAAGTGAGGAATAGCAGCAGTATAACTTCATTCTGTCAGGCCTTTGAGTTTTAATATTTTGTATTGCTCTTCAAATGGATCCTTTTAAAAAATTGTAGATAATGAGTCATAAATAGATTCTGCTAACTGAGGGGAGAAACACATTTTAAGTAAATATTTTTCAGTATTTGGGGCCTTAAAAAATAACTGTGTTCCCTTAAAATTACATGTTAGAGTTTTTAGGTTTTTTTGGTTTAAGATTGGTTAAATCAGTTTAAAAGCCACTTTTTTGTCAACATTTAATAGCCTCCATTTCTGTTAAGATAATTTATACTGCTGAGGAATTACTATTAATAGCTATCAACATGCCACCATTAAGGTACTCGCTTTAGATTTTTTATTAAAGCTTTTTTCTTGCACACTGATCGTTGTGTCTCTAAGCTGATTTTTTCAGCTCATTTATACCTATGGTTAAGAAGTATAAAAACTTAAACTGATATTTAGATATATGTTTTCCTATTAATTTATGTTTTAAAAAGACAAAATTGAATATCTGTCAGTCCCTGAAGGCAGTTTGTTTTTATACTCTCACATTTTTATTTGTTGTTTAAATGGAAGTATTTTAGAAGATTTGGAGAAAAGTCCACATAATGTTTTTCTTAAAAGCTTTTAAAGTTTTTGCTGTACTTCAATTTACTTCTCCCATCAGAAAACTTAAGAACAAAGTGTTGCACGGTCTGTTCTGCTGACCTAAATTTGTGTTTTCAGCACTTGGCTCAGCCGATTCACTTGAGTGAAGGAATTGCTTTATAAGACAAAGCGTGTGAAAGTTCTAAAGTATGATTAGATTGCAGGTTATGCTCTATATGGAAACATCAAACCATTACTACAGAGAAATGATAAGGCATTGGATCCACTATTGAAATTATTATTTTTGGATCAACAAGTTGGTACTTTCTGACTTGTGTATCTTAACATAAGGGAATTTTAGGTAATGCTAAGTCAGTTGTCTCATTTTTTGTGATAACAAGTTTTGGAATTTTTAGTTAATTGAAAGAAATAATGCTTTTAAGTAGAAGTAAAAGGTTTATAAGTGTGCAAATTGTAGATTTATCAATTACCTCAGCAGGTATCCTGCCATGTAATTATTAGTGATTAGTGTTAATAAGCTAATAGATTCAGGTCTTCCAACTATGCCCTTGGATTGTGGCCTACCGTATGTTATTAAATGGTCTCTTACTATCCAAAATGGGAGTAGATGCTGTGGCCCCCTCTCCCTTGGCTTTTACGTCCCACACCCACCCCCATTCATGTACAACATGTGAAATACAAAAATCTCATTTCTTGTCAAAGCACTGCTCATTTGCATACTCAGCATCGGATCAGTGAGTAGTTTTATAAAAAATCCACGTACCCAACTCCATTAGTTAAAACAGATTCAATTCATACCATGAATTCTTAATTTCTGTACCATCTGTGTTAATGATCTGCTGAAGGTGATTCAAGATTTTTAAGGTGTAATACTGTTTGATCATGTACCAGACCTGGATATTTAATTTTTTTTTCTCACAGTTTATCTCCTCCTTGATAAAGCAATAACACTGCTTTAAGTCTGTTGCCTAATAGCATGTCAGAATCCTCTCCTGGATGGTGATTTTATAGGAAAGTTTGTATGCATATCACCCAGTCTATCTTTTAAAAATTAAGAAATTTAAATGTATGCTGGAAGTAATGACAATATATTGTGGCATTTTATTTTAAAAATTGGGGAAAGTTGCATATTTTTTTAAAAGTAAGTGTTTGAGTAAAAAAATTGAAGGTACTTTTTTAAGGAAAAAAATTTATATGCCACAGTTTACATAGACATTTCAGATTCAACACGTACTCTTGAATATAATGGTTTCTTTTACTTGGTCAAAATGCATGTATAGCATTTCTTTCATCTTAGTTCCTTGTGTTTGCCTATGTGGTCGTTTATATATTTTTTATTGTATCGGAGAAACAAAACTATCTTCAAAAATAAGTTAATTTGGATATATTTGTCATATCAAACTACAAAATGTACAAAGTTAAGTTTAGCCCTTTTCTAGAAAGTGATCTTTAACATTGAAAATGCTCTTCTTTTAAATTAACCAAATTTACATGTGTGGGAAGGCACCAAAATGATTTTGTAAGTGCCACTGCAATATTCCCTTTCAAGTGTGGCCTAAATTTCAATCTTAAGGATGGAATGCATGTTCTGCTCCTGGTTCTGAAAAATGTAGGCATCTACTATGTTTTAAAACACAGTGAAACATATACATAAGCCTATAAAAAAGATTTGTGCAATTTGAAAGCCTGTTAATTTTTTATGTAAACATACCTACACACGAAAGGGTTAAATTCACAGCCTTACTAGTTCCTTGCTTCCAGTATTTAAATTGGTCTCCTCCCCTCATTATTATTACTACTACTACTACTATTATTTTTGCACATAGTTAACTGCCCTTCAATATGATTCTTAAAAAGTGCTGTTTCTGTGGTATTGTATTCTCTAAATAATCATATTTAATTTTTTAAAACAAGGTTGCAGTTTCTAATTGTTTCGTTCCTGTATTTTTGCTGGTGTGTAATAAAAGCAAGTTTTTTCTTTTCATGGTTATTTAATACATTAGCTGCCTGTAAATAATTCTTGTTATAATGCTCTGGAATGTGTTGTAGAAGTTGTATTAGATTAGTTTTAAACCCTTGTTTGAAAGCCACATTGTTTTGGTTATTTCTATTAAATTAGAAAATTGAAAAAGTTTTCAAATGAATTTCTTCTTTTTTCTTTTGTGAGTTGAAACTTAATCATAATTTAAAATCATTTAAAAAATTTACACTGTGTGCCAGGCACCAAAATACAGTAGTGAACAAGATATAGTCATTGCCTTCACAGACTTTAGACTCTATGTTAGAGTAATCGATGTTATGATAGGGATTAACAATATAATTGTAATGCATAGGAAAGGATCTAACCCAAACTTTGTTGCCAGGAAAGCAATTTCTTTCACTCATAAAAGGACAGTGGACAAGTCTAAGAGAGAGTGAAAAGAGAATACATTATGTAGAAGACTGAGTAAGAGACAACATGTATGTATTCCAGGAACTGAAAAGTTAATTAACTTAAAGTTAATCTGAAACAGTGTAAGATGGAGTGGTAAAAACTAAACTCAAGAATTGAGCAGAGCCCTCTTCGAGCAGAGAGTCTTGTAAGTTATATTAAAGGTTTGGGAATTATGCTGAGGCCAACAAGGAGTTCTTGAAGAATTTTAAGCAAGGTGGACTGGAGTGTTGAAATAATCAAATTTGCCTTTTTGAAAGATCATTGTAGCAGTGAAGAATGAGTTCTGCAGAATATTAGAGGTAGAGACCCAATTGTATGCTCTTAAGTAATCCAGGTGAGCCCTAAATTAGCTATCTGGCAGTAGAATGGGAGAATAGCAGTCAAACTTGAGAGACTTAGTAAAATGGACCAGTAATTGAAGCCATGGAGTTGCTAGCACCTATTAAAATTGGGAAGAGGAGGAGAAGGGAATAGGTTATGAGTGAACCAGGGGAGTGAGTTCCGTTTGGGATATATTGAGTGTGAGGTACTAATGGAAAATTAAGGTGCGGGTCTCTGTGGTTCTGGTGCTGGTGAGAGACCCTGGCTAGAGATAGAGCCTGTGAGATCCATCAGTTAGGTATCGTAATTGTTTTTGTTCATCACTGAATATGTCTAGCGCATGGTGGCCATTTATAAACATCTAAGTTTAGTTACTAGTGTAAGTGGTAACTAAAGCAGTATAAGAATATGATATTGTCTAGGAACTTTATAGAATGGGAAGAGCAGGATCGTTACAACAGCAGAGGAAACAATATTTAAGAACTAGGAAAACAAAACACAAAGGATTCCTATGGATTAGTCATATAGGTAGGAGGAAAGCCAGGAGAGTGATAATAGAAGATGAGAAAGAGGTTTCAAGATGGGGTGTGGGGGTGTTGCTGATGTCAAGTGTTGAAGTAAACATAAAGTGGCCATTGAATTTTGCAATATAGAAGTTATAGATGACCTTGATAAAAGCTGTTCCAGTTTGAGCAGCAACAAGTGTACAGTGGGTTAGGTGAATGAGACATGGAATGAGTATAGACTATTTTTTCAAGAAATGGTTTTTTAAAAGATTATACAGAGTTTAAGACCTTGAATAACCAAGTAAAACATCAGAATGGAAATTCATAATTGTTACCCTTCTAGATGCATTTTATATAGTGGGAAAAATATAAGTTCTGCCATTGTCCAGATTTGGGGTTGAACCCTTGTGTTACCAATATGACTTCTCTGAGTTTTGCTTTGGCTTATTTGTGAAATGAGGATAGTCATATCCAGCTCATGAAATTAATATGGAGATGAATTGAGATCATTTATAGCACAAGGTTGACATACAAGTTCTCAACAGATATTGTTTCTTTTTTCATATCTTCTGTTGCCATGAAAGGATAGGTTCAGAATGTAGTTTCTACCTTTTTACTGACATAAGAAAAGGCTTTCATACTGGAACTCAAGTCTTTCAGGTCTATCCTCAGCCCTTAAGTATTAATGTAATCCTATATTAATTGATTCTTAGACTGCAAAACTCAACAACCACCCATATTAGGCTCCGAACTTTTAGGGAACAATAAATGTAAACATGAATTAGTAGGATAGAACATCTTATGGAAGATTTCGTCTAAGCATCCCCTTTTCTTGTTACCTTACCTCAGTTGGTGGTAAATGTATCAGCAGTCTTTCATTTGTGAACATGTTACCATTAGTGATCTGGAAAGGCAAAGCTACATGGGGGCATGCGTTTCTGACAGTATGACAAACTGCATGCCCTGAAGAACCCTCCTGAGGTACAAAATACCTGAAATGCTGGATGAGATTTCTTTAAAAAATGAAAATCTTTAAACTCATCGTAGAGCTAACAAGGAAGATACTCTAAAGCCCCACTTCACTACCTGTGTAGCATTTTTGCCAAGAACATTTGACCTGAATCTAATCACATGGAATAATTAAACAAAATCGGAATGTAGGACATTTACAAGATTGCTGGTTTGGATTCTTAAAAAAAAAAAAAGTACAAAACAAGTCGGGAGGCTGTTCTATATAAAATAATGCAGTATAGCGGCCGGACGTGGTGGCTCAAGCCTGTAATCCCACCACTTTGGGAGGCCGAGACGGGCGGATCACAAGGTCAGGAGATCAAGACCATCTTGGCTAACACGGTGAAACCCCGTCTCTACTAAAAAATACAAAGAAATACTAGCCGGGCGAGGTGGCGGGCGCCTGTAGTCCCAGCTAATGTAGTCCCAGCTACTCGGGAGGCTGAGGCAGGAGAATGGCGTAAACCCGGGAGGCGGAGCTTGCAGTGAGCTGAGAACCGGCCACTGCACTCCAGCCTGGGCGACAGAGCGAGACTCCGTCTCAAAAATAAAATAAAATAAAATAATGCAGTATAATCAGTATGCAGTGAAATACAGTATAATGAAATGTACTACATGAACTTTTCAATTAAACCCAGCCATTAAACATATTTTAGGAACATCACAGAAAATTTGTTTATGAATTCTTACATGGAATAGTTTTCTTAGGTGTGACAGTGGTTTTGTGCCTGAATAGAAGAATGTCCCTTTTCTTCAGAGATGCATGCTGGAATAATGAGAGATGAAGTGTCATTCTTTTTGCTGTTTTCCAGTAGGTAAAACTTTTGTGGGTGTATAAAGCATATGTGAGATAGTGCAAATGCAGCAGAATAACAGCTAGTGAATTGTGTAAGATAGATAACTATTTTGCTGTTATTTCAACATCTTGGTAGACTTGAGAAATTTAAAAATGAAAGGCTTAGTGTGGAATTGAACAAAAAAGCATGAATCCAGAGAAATAACGATATTAAAGGGGACATTTTCCCTGACAGTTCTCTCAGTCTTTTTATTCTTGATGACTTTGGAATGGGCTAAGCTCTAGAAGAGAAACAAAGCCTAGTGGCCAGCATTAATATGAACTCAGAGTGAGACACTTCCAAAATCTGGAACCTCAAAAGATGATACACTCAGTGAAAGAATGCACTAGAATATGCTACCTCAGAGTGGAAAGTAAGAAAACTGGATTGAGAGAAGAAAAAAATTCGTCTGATAATTTGTATCCACAAGCTGACAAATCAGTTTAGTATGACAAAACTCATGCTACCCATGTGGTTAGAAAAATTAAGCTAAGAACTTCAGGAGGCCAACACGAGAGGATCGCTTGAGCCTAGGAGTTGGATACGAGCCTGGGCAACATAGTGAGACCATGTCTGTACAAAAAAAAATTTGTAATTAAGGCAGGCATGCCATTTTTAACAAAAATACTAGGTGCACACCTGTAGCCCCAGCTACTTAGGATGCTGAGGTGGGGGGATTCCTTGAGCCTGGCAAGTCAATGCTGCAGTGAGCAATGGTCACACCACTGCACTCCAGCCTGGGCAACACAGCAAGACCCTGTCTCAAAAAAAAAAAAAACTAAGAAGTTAAAGTGGTCAGGTTTGAAGTTATTCTGGGCACTTAACAAAAACAAATGTTGGTACACTCTTGCAGCATTTTAAACAATCTCAACTTCAATAGGTAGTGTTCTAATAATTTTGGATTCATACTCAAATTCACAAAGCTTTGAAAAGTCATGAATAAATTAAGAGAAATAACAGAATCTGACTTGCAAAGACTGCAGATTTTGGAATTACTGGATTAGAGTATTCGAAGACAAAAAAAAAATTTTTAACATCTCTAAAATTCGGATGACAGTACAGCATTAAATTGGCACAAAATGATGTGTTTTTCAGTACTTGATGGCTTAGATTTATTGGAATACAGTATGTGTAAGGAATGAAAGAATATCCAAAAATTGAGAAGGAACAAAACAAAAAATGATGGGGGTGGAGGATAAGCAAGAGCATATGACAAGAAAAATAAGATTGGGAACAGTGAAACATCTAGACATGAAAAGCAAAACAGATAAAATGAACCAGAAGACCAAGATTAAGAAATTATGTAGAATGTATGAAAATTCAACACCAGGGACATTTTGAAAGGTCAATGAACATCTAATAGACTACCAGAAAGAGATGATAGAATGGTTTGGGATGATATTTGAGGATATTTTAGCTGAGAAATTTTCCAATTTGATTAAAGTCATCTTTGCATTTGAGGAATCAAGGAAGTAATCTCAATCTCTAGACCCATTGAGCTAATTTGTAGATGATAGACAACGTGGGAAACCAGAGTGAAACTCTTGATAAACCACTAAAAATAGTCTCTAAAAGAGCAAGAGAAAGAAAGCATTATCTACAAAGTAACAGCAGTTAGAGTGACAGCTACTTGATAACAATGAAAAACAGATGAGAGTGGTATATTTTTTGTGCTGAGAGGTGTCAATCTAGAATTCTGTACCAAACAAAACTCAGGAAAATGGGCCAATGACGTTCTGGATAAAAAGAGCTTACTACCAACATGTCCTCATTAAGTGAACTTAGGAAAGTTTATTTCAGGAATCAGAATAAGATCAGAAAGAAAATGTAAGACCTAAGAAGTGATGGTGAGCAAAGAAAGTGGTAAATGAGGCCAGGCACAGTGGTTCACACCTGTAATCCCAGCACTTTTGGAGGCCAAGGCGGGTGAATCAACTGAGGTCAGGAGTTTGAGACCAGCCTGGCCAAGATGGCAAACCCTCATCTCTACTATAAAGCACAAAAATTAGCCGGGCGTAGTGGTGCTTGCTTGTAATCCCGGCTACTTGGGAGGCTAAAGCAGAGAATCGTTTGAACCCAGGAGGCAGAAGTTGCAGTGAGCCGAGATTGTGCCACTGCCCTCCAGAGCCTGGGCAACAAGAGCAAAACTCCGTCTCAAAAAAAAAAAAAAAAAAAAAAAAATTATATATATATATATATATGGTAAATGAGGGTAAATTAAGTAATAATGAGGCTGGCTGTGGCATCTCATGCCTGTAATCCCATCACTTTGGTAGTGTCAAGGTGGGAGGATCGCTTGAGGCCAGAAGTTCAAGACCAGTCTGGGCAACATAGTGAGATCCCATCTCTAAAAAACAAAAATGTAAAAATAATGATGATACTGATTTTTATGAGTTGAAAAGAAAACTACGCGGGCATGGTGGCTCATGCCTGTAATCCCAGCACTTTGGGAGGCTGAGGCGGGTGGATCACTTGAGTCAGGAGTTCAAGATCAGCCTGGTCAACATGGTGAATCCCCATGTCTACTTAAAATACAAAAATTAACCAGGTGTGGTGGTGGGTGCCTGTAGTCCCAGCTACCCAGGAGGTTGAGGCAGGAGAATTGCTTGAACTCGGGAGGCAGAGGTTGCAGTGAGCTGAGATCGCGCCACTGCACTCCAGCCTGGGCGACAGAGCAAGACTCCATGTCAAAAAAAAAAAAAAGAGAAAACTGAGTGACTGGTGTGATAGTGTGAAGAGCTGTGCTTACTTACCCCCTCCTCAGGGAAACTGGTGATAATTATTTTCACCAGTTTATGTGAAACAAAATATATGTAAAATAAAATAAATAACCATGTAAAATAAAGCTATTTATGTAAAGCCTTCGTAAATGATCCTGTGAGCAAACAGCAGATGAGAAAAACAGCTATTCAAGGAAATGTGAAAATTCTGTAGGAAATGGGAGTTTGTGATATTTAAACCTAGATTGCTTCCTTGTTTCCTCCTCTATGCTTATTAATGTGGAGATTCCAGACTGCTGCAGCCAAGAACACAGGGCTTCCTTTTCCTCACCTCCCAGTTGGAGAACCCTCTTGGGAAAAGCAGGATGTCAACAATTCTTGGTCTGCCTCCAGCTGCTTTTGCTGAAGTTAAAACCCAGGGGAGTGCAGTTGAGCAGTATGGGTTCACATCTTCCACTCAGCTCCCACTTTGCCACCAGAGGCTTTACGTTGGGTGTGGCATGTTTAGAATACTGGGACACAGATGATCTTTGCCCTGGCTCATGAGGTGATAGTTCTGTGCCAAAAGAGTTAAGCTGAGAAGGCCTCAGGCTGCTGCCCCACCCACTCCACTAAGCACTCAGTTTCTAGGATGGAGATAGAGGTGGTGGTATGTCACACAGAAGCTTGCCATTGTTACAGTTCCAATGCCCTGGTTTAGAGATTTTGCCTGGGAACTGAACCAGATGAAATAACCCCTAATCTCTTCCAAAACAAAGGGACTTCATTTGTAACATAGCATAGATAATTTCAAATCTCAGCGCATACCACTGGAGGTTGTGGTAAAAAGCAACTGAAGAGATTCAACATCCATATAAACTGTAGACCAGCTAGTTTGCAGGAGAACCCGGGAATAAGACAGCTCACAGGAGCTCTCCTGGGTTTAGAACAAATGTGAAACAGACCTTGGAAACCTTTTCTTCAAAGGAGTCACAATATGATAGAATTAGCTTGTAGAGCAATTCATAACTCAGAACATTGTTGAAAACAGTAGAGCTGGCAATTATTGGAGATCAACAGCTAGACATGATCATGAAAAGAGTAAGCTGGGCCTAGAAAAAAACACTGTCGGCCGGGCGCGGTGGCTCAAGCCTGTAATCCCAGCACTTTGGGAGGCCTAGACGGGCGGATCACGAGGTCAGGAGATCGAGACCATCCTGGCTAACACGGTGAAACCCCGTCTCTACTAAAAAAATACAAAAAACTAGCCGGGCGAGATGGCGGGCGCCTGTAGTCCCAGCTACGCGGGAGGCTGAGGCGAGAGAATGGCGTAAACCCGGGAGGCGGAGCTTGCAGTGAGCTGAGATCCGGCCACTGCACTCCAGCCTGGGCGACAGACCGAGACTCCGTCTCAAAAAAAAAAAAAAAAAAAAAAAAAAAAGAAAAAAACACTGTCATCCCGAGGAGACAGGGTATACCCAGTCATGACAACCTGGGGAGCAACAACAGAGGCTTAATACTGGTGGATGGGAGGGACTACACTAAAATAAGCCCGTCACTAAGCAGTGACAAACCCCAGGGATATGAGAAGGGAATGACCGGTATCCAGAGTTGCTACAACATATTATTTAAGATATCCAGTCTGTAACAAATACAAAAGCATACAAAGAGAGAAAAGTACAACTCATACACTAGAAATAAAGCAAGCAACACAAACCTATGAGACTGGGTGTGGTGGCTTATACCTGTAATCCCAGCACTTCGGGAGGCCAAGGTGGGTGGATCCCTTGAAGACAGGAGTTCGAGACCAGCCTGGCCAACACGGGGAAACCCCATCTCTACTGAAAATACAAAAATTAGCTGGGCGTGGTAGTGCATACCTATAGTCCCAGCTACTTGGGAGGCTGAGGCAGAGAATCACTTGAATCCAGGAGGCAGAGGTTGCAATGAGCCAAGATCACACAACTACACTCCAACCTGGGCAATAGAGCGAGACTCTCAAAAAAAAAAAAAAAAGTGACAAGATGTCAAGTTATGAGAAAAAAACTTGAAGGTTGCCATTAAAAACATTCCCAGAATTAAAGGAAACAATAATTGGAGAAGTAAAGGAAGGTGCAATGACAATGTTATATCAAATATCAAAGAGATACTGAACTAAATAGAAATTCTGGAGTTGAACAGTAACTGCAATAAAAAGTTCATTACAGAGGCTCAATAGTAGAATTGGCAGAAGAAATAGTAAATGAACTTGAAGAAAGATTGATAGAGATTAGAGGAAAAAGAATTTTTTAAAAGTGAACATGGCCTCAGAGAAATATGTGTGATAACCTTTAAGGACACCAACATACACATAATAGGAGTTTCAGTAGAAGAGAAGAGAGAAGGGAGCTGAAAATACATTCAAAGAAACGACAGCTAAAAATTTCCCCAAATTTTTTGTAAAATGATAACTTACATATTCAGGAACCTATGTGAATTCCAAGTAGCATAAACACAGAGTTTCAAAAACAGACATGTCCTAGTAAAAACAAAAAAGCTAAAAGGAGAAAAGCTTGAAAGTAGCAAGAGAAAAGCAACTTGCTACTCTCAAGGGAATATGATCAACAGCTGACCATTTTAGGAGAAACAACGAAGCCACAAAGTAGCAGATCGCTTTCAAAATGCTCAAAAGAAAAAAGTCAACCAATAATTATATATCCAGCAAAGCTACTTTCAAAAATGAAGGTGAAACACAGACTTTCTCAGATAAAAAATGAGAGAATTTGTTGCTGGAAGACTTGCCTTTCAAGAAATACTAAAAGAGGACTCCAGGTTGAAAGCAAGTGACTCAGATAGTAATTTGCATACATACCAGTAAAGGTAATTGTGTAATTATATAGGACAGTACAAATGAATATCTCCTCTTGATTTTAAGAAGAAACTGAAATTATGTAAACATTATATATAATATTGGCCCTATAAATATGATAATGTAATGTGTATGAAATTTTCTGAAAATGGTACAAAGAAATGGGCAGGAAGGAGCAAAGGTGTACAGGACTAGGGAAACTGCAGTTGGTAAAGTAATAATTATAACAATGGGTTGTTGAATTTGTAATATTAATATGTATAACAATATCACAAAAGGGAGAAAATGAAAATAGAGATATATAAGAGCAATGTTTGCATGTAATTAGCCTAGTTCTGATAAGATGCATATGGTAAAGCCTAGATTGACTTAAAAATTCAGGACTGTGCAGTGGCTGAGATTATAGGCCTGTAACATCAGCACTTTGGGAGGCTGAGATGAGAGGATCACTTGAGGCCAGGAGTTCACAACCAGCCTGGGCAACATAGTGAGAACTTGTCTCTACAAAAGTTTAAAAATTATCCAAATGTGATGGTGAGTGCCTGCAGTCCCAGCTACTCAAGAGGCTGAGGCAGGAGGATCACCTGAGCCTATGAGTTAGAGGTTACAGTGAGCTATAATTATGCCACTGCACTCTAGCCTGGGCAAGAGAGTAAGACCTTCTCTCAAAAATAAATAAATAAATAAAAAATCAACAAAGTTTCTCTTTTAATGAGAAACTATTAAAGAAATGAAAATACGACCAGTTGGGGTGGCTTATGTCTGTAATCCCCGCACTTTGGGAGGCCAAGGTGGGCGGATCACTAGGTCAGGAGTTAGAGACCAGCCTGGCCAATATGGTGACACCCCATCTCTACTAAAATTACAAAAATTAGCCAGACATGATGGCGCATGCCTGTAGTCCCAGCTACTCGGGATGCTGAGGCAGAAGAATCGCTTGAACCCGGGGGCAGAGGTTATAGTTAGCCAAGATCGCGCCATTGTACTCCAGCCTGGGTGGCAGAGTGAGACTCTGTCTCAAAAAAAAAAAAAAAAAAAGAAATGAAAATACTACGTTAGAAAATAGTCACACAAAAAACACTTGGTAAGATGGTAAGACATGGAAAAGAAAAAAGGACATCAACCCAACAAATCAGTAATGTTAAATATGAATAGGTTGAACAATCCAATCAAAAGACAGAGACTGAATTTTCTGAAAACCTTTTTGTTTTTAATTTTTTATTTCCATAGGTTATCAGGGAACAGGTGGTATTTGGTTACATGAGTAAGTCCTTCAGTGGTGATTTGTGAGATTTTGGTGCACCCATCACCAAGCAGTATACACTGAACCCAATTTGTAGTCTTTTATCCCTCACTGCCCTCCCACCCTTTCCCCCAAGTTCCGAAAGTTCATTGTATCATTCTTATGCCTTTGCATCCTCATAGCTTAGCTCTCACTTATAAGTGAGAATATACGATGTTTGGTTTTCCATTTCTGAATTACTTCACTTAGAATAATAGTCTCCAGTTTCATTCAAGTTGCTGCAAATGCCATTAATTCATACCTTTTTGTGGCTGAGTAGTATTCCATTATATATATGCATATATATATGTATATATCACAATTTCTTTATCCACTTGTTGATTGATGGGCACTTGGGCTGGTTCTGTATTTTTGCTGTTGAGGATTGTGCTGCTATAAACATGCATTTGCAACTATCTTTACATATAATAACTTCTTTTCCTCTGGGTAGATACCCAGTAGTGGGATTGCTGGATCAAATGGTAGTTCTACTTTTAGTTCTTTAAGGAATCTCCACACTGTTTTCCATAATGGTTGTATTAGTTTACATTCCCACCAGCAGTGTAGAAATATTCCCTTTTCACTGCATCCATGCCAACATCTATTATTTTTTGATTTTTTGATTATAGCCATTCTTGCAGGAGTAAGGTGGTATCGCGTTGTGGTTTTGATTTGCATTTCCCTGATCATTAGTGATGTTGAAAACCTGATCCAACTGTATACTATGTACAGGAGACACAGTTTAGATTCAAAATAGAAACAGATTGATGAAAGTAAAAGGATAGAATAAAATATGCAAATAGCACCTGTAGAAAATTAGAGTGGCTATACTTTAAGAGAAAATGGACTTTAGAACAAAAAGTTATGTGAAGGGACATTTTATGATAAGGTTACTCCCTCAGAGAGATATAATAATTATAAACATATGCACCTAATAATGGTGCACCAAAATACATGACACAAACACTGACAGAAGCAAAGAGAGAAATTGACACTTCAACAACAATGGTTGGAGACTTCAGTACTCCACTTTCAATAATGGATAGAACAACCAGACAGAAGATCAGTAAGGAAACAGAAGACTTGAACCACACAATAAACCAACTACCTAACAGACATCCGTAGAATACTCTCAACAAACAGGATATACGTTCTTTTCAAGTGCTAATGGAACATTCTCAAGGATAGGTTTATATGTTAGTCTGTGAAACCTCAATAAGTTTAAAAAGATAGAAATAATACAAAGTATGTTCTCCAGCACAATGGAATGAAATGAGAAATCAACAGCAGGAAGAAGTTTGGGAAACTTGGAAATATGTGGAATTGTTAAACAAAATACTCCTAAGTAAGTAATGGGTCAGAGAAGAAATGAAGGAAAATCAGAAAATACTTTGAGATGAATGAAAATGAAGACACAACGTGACAGATCTTCAGCTAAAGCCCAGCTTACGGAGAAATTTATAGCCGTAAATACCTATGTTAGGAAAGAGTTAAAATAACTTAACATTCCATCTGAAGATAATGGAAAAAGAAGAGCAAATTAAACCTAAAGCAAGCAGAAGGAAGGAAATATAAATCAGAGTTGAAGTTAATGAAATAGAGAATAGAGAAAACCAAGAAAACCAAAGCTGGTTCTTTGAAAAGATCAACAAATGTGACAAACGTTCAGCTAGACTGACCAAGGAAAAGAAGACTCAAATTACTATAATCAGAAATGAATAAGACATTATAGAAATGAAAGTATTAGAATAAAATGAACAATTTTATGACACTGTATTAGATAACCTAGATGACATGTATAAATTCTTAGAAACACATAAACTACTAAAAGTGACTTGAGGAAATAGACAATCTGAATTGACTTAAAACAAGTAAAGAAGATAAAACAGGCTGGGCGCAGTGGCTCATGCCTATAATCCCAGCACTTTGAGAGGTCGAGGCAGGTGGATCACTTGAGGACAAGAGTTCTCAAGACCAGCCTGGGCAACATGGTGAGACCCCATCTTTACTAAAAATACAAAAAGCCAGTTGTGGTGGCACGTTCCTGTAATCCCAGCAGGTGGGTGGCTGAGGCATGAGAATCGCTTGAACCTGGGAGGCAGAGGTTGCAGTAAGCCAAGATTGCACCACTGCACTCCAGCTTGGGTGACAGTGCGAGACTCTGTCTCAAAAAAAGAAGAAAGGAAGATGTCAACGATGTTTTTGCAAACATGGTCTTCTATCTAGAAAATCCCAAAGAATCCACTAAAAACTGTTAGAACGAATAAATGAGTTTGAGATTGCAGGATACAAGATCAATATACAAAAATCAATTGTATTTCTACACACTTGAATAACTGCAATAAACTTGCAATAAACCAATTGAAAATGGAATTAGGAAAATAATTTCATTTACAATAGCATCAAAAAGATTGGGATAGAAATAGTTTAACAAAACAGGTGTAGAATTTATACTCTGAACACTATAGAGCATTACTGAAAAAAGTTAAGAAAATCTAAATATTTGGAAAAATATCTTGTGTTCATGGATCAATACTCAAAACTGATATACAGATTCAGTGTAATCCCTATCCAAATCCCAACTGACTTTGTAGAAGTCCCGCACTGTCACCTCGGCTGGAGTGCAGTGCTGTGAACATGGCTCACTGCAGTCCTGAACTGCTGTAGTTGGAACTACAGGCATGCACCACCACACCTGGCTAAGTTAAAATTTTTTTTTTTTTGTAGAAATGAGGTCTTCCTCTGTTGTCCAGGCTAGTCTTAAACTCCTGAGCTCAAACAATCCTCCCACCTCGGCCTCCCAAAGTGCTGGGATTACCTCACCCAGCCTAACTGTCCACTTTAAATGGATACATTTTACTTTTTATGAATTATACCTCAATAAAGTTAATATTAACATATTTATTTTATCCCCCTTATTTGGTCCATTACAGAGGGCTAGAAACTACAAGCAAGCTATTACCAATTCTTAGGTTATAATATGGTCTTGTAACTGAAACACAGGTCAGTTGCTAGCTGCACAAAGTTCAATTAACAAGAGTAAGGTCTAGTATAAGGAAAGTGACTTATTCCAAAGCTAGCTTTACTTTTGGAGCAGAAAGCAGACACTTGTAGAAGGCAGAGGAGGAAGTGAGCAAGGTGGGTGTCTGCTAGCTAGCTTGGTGTCTTATCTTCTGAGCAGTTGAGTTGACATCTGTGGGCAGAGATAAGTTGTAACTAGGTAGTGAGAGAGTAGTGGGTGTATGCTTTTGACTGTTATCTCTCGAGATAACCTCCTAGTGAGTGGGAGTTCCACAGAGGGCATGCTTTGGTTTGTAAATTGACTGTTAACTCTTGAGAGTTCTGTCTTGGCGCACATGTTGAACTTGCCATGTAGAGTATCTGGTGAATGGGGAGGTAAAAGGTAAAAGGCTATATTTGTATTTCTTTTTATATTTTTATTTTTTGGAGACGGAGTTTCTCTCTTGTTGCCCAGGCTGGAGTGCAATGGCATGATCTCAGCTCACTGCAACCTCTGTCACCCAGGTTCAAGTGATTCTCCTGCCTCAGCCTCCCAAGTAGCTGGGATTACAGGCACCCACCACCAAGCCTGGCTAATTTTAATTTTTATATTTTTAGTAAAGATGGGGTTTCACTACACTGACCAGGCTGGTCTCAAACTCCTGACCTCAGGTGAGCCATCTGCTTTGGCCTCCCAAAGTGCTGGGATTATAGGTGTGAGCCATTATGGCAAGCCTTTTTTTTTTTTTTTTTTTTTTTTGACACAGGATCTCTCTATCACGCATTCTGGAGCATGGTGGTGTGATCACAGCTCACTGCAGCCTTGACTTCCCAGACTCAAGCAATACTCCCACCTCAGCCTCTTGAGTAGATGGGACCACAGGCTTGCACAACCTTGTGTTGCTAATTTTTTAATATTTTTTTGTAGGGAAAGGGTCTCATTATGTTGCCCAGGATGGTCTCCTGGGCAACATAATGAGACCCTTTCCCTATAAAAAATAAAAAGTTGCTCCTCCTGCCTTGGCCTCCCAAAGTGCTGTGATTGTAGCTGTGAGCCACTGTGCCTGGCTCTATATTTGCATTTCTAAAGGGCTAAGTAGGAAGTGGAGAATTAGATTTAAAAAGGATAGGAAATGATAAGAACAGATAAAACAAGAATTAAACTATATCTTAGAAAAATGGGACTACTCAGTTACAAATCTCCACTGCCAAGTTCAATTCCATTTTTATGGGATTTGGACACCATATTCATTCTGGCTACTTCCTGCTAAAATGGGTCATAGTCATTGGGAATCAGAATGGAAGAGGTCTACTTGGAGTTGGAAATATTCATGAGTACTCAGACTTACAGATGTTTGTTGGAGCAATATGGTGCAAGGTCTCCAGAGTCCCTGGGAAAGCGTGTCTTGCATTCCCACAGAGAGGGTGCAACAGCAGTAAACACTACAACAGAGGGATATGCCTATCCCTGCAATTAAGGCCAGTGTTACAAGCAGCTTTTGCCACCAGGATGGTTCTGACCCAGATTTGGATAGTAACCACTGGTCTAGGGACAATGTGGGTTCAGACATAGCTTCGATTTGTTGATGCATATCTCGCAGGGCTATCTGAGACATTTCCCAAATTATCTGGGATGTATACATAGCAATTGATCTTAATTATCATGCAGGATCCCCACTGCCAGTTGTAACCGGATATGATGACAGGTTAGCTAAATATATATTTAGCAGGCTACAGAAAGTATATGAATATCCATGAAGGTAGTCGTAAGCCCTGTCTAGTTCTTGAGAATGGATCAGTTTAGGTAAATACCTGCACCTCCTCCAGGAGGTGGCATTGCAGATGGGCTAGGCCTCTGCATGTAATGAAGGCAAACAGATTTTTAATAAGAGGCATTTCTATGGAAACAGAAGAGAAATAAATCTTAACGTTCGGAACAGTCTATCCAGATGTTAGACTCAAAGCGTCTTTAAGTTACAGAGGATTCAGTGACAGTCTGAAATGTTTTTCTTACACGTACTACAAGGAATAATGAATAATGTAGTAGTAATTTCATTGAGACCATATTAGAAAAATGGAAGAAAAAATTGAAAGCATTAACTTGGGACTTGTAGCCTGGAAAGAATTCAGGATTTAGTCCAAATTTCAAAAATATAATAACTCAAAAACAATGGACAAGACTGGAATCTAACAGGAGGGGTACTATGATCTTTTTCTGACACAATTTTTCTCCAGTGTCCATGTTTACTAAAGATAAGTTGTAGTAGGACAAATTTATTTGCAAAATTAGGTTTTTGTCTTGTTATACTTGGTCTGAGTATTTGCATAAAATGCAGCAAGAACAATTATTTGCCATATAGGCTGTTTTTAAAATTACTTTGCTGAACTTTGATCCATAAGAAAGTTTAGATTAGATTTTTTTTAAGCCTAAAGCCCAGACACAGATTTATCTGTGCCCAGAAATACTTCTATGGATTTGAGTGAATTCCTACCCTCTTGAGGGGCCAAAATAACTTTGAGCCCCTGGGCCTATCAGAAAAATGACATTCGTTACTTACCACAGATCAGGAAACCCTGCACAGAGACTGTGTAGACAAAGTGTGAAGCCAGTTTTCCCAAGGGGGTTTTTATTGGCTGTATAAGTCAACTTTGATTCCTTAGTCTGTTTCCATCTGAAAGTATGCCATTCCAGTCAGAGCCTTGGTAAAATAACCAGTTTCTCCAGTGGTGCCCTGCCACAAAAGAAAACAGATTCTTATTGAACTTATGCAAATAAGTGTACTCCCATAAATTAAGTATACTTACAAATAATTTTCAAATTCTGGGGAAATCAGGTAGAGAGAAAGAAATACATTCCAATTTCTGCTCACAAGAGTTTACTTTATCCAACTGTTAAAAGCTGCAAATAACTTGAAAGAAGGGTTTTCTCAACTCTGAAAAACAAAATAAAAAGAGCAATCAAATGTTTTAAACAAAAAGTGATAGAACATTACTTCAATCTTTTGTTATTTCAGTGCATGCAATTAACTCCTGTGCTGTTCAATATGGAATCAGCAATCCTCATGAATATATCAGTTTTCTGTGAGAGTCCTGGAAGCTTTTCTCTCTATTTAGTCCAATGGCACAGTCTCTAAAGTTAACAGAAACCTGTATTTAAGAGTACTCCTCAGAGTTCAATAGCTGATTATAAACTGCCCTATGAAAGGATCAAAGTAAAACAACCATTGTGGACGGCAAAAGTCTTAGAACAGCCATGGTTAAAGACATAATTGACTAAAAATTTTGGTTACTTTTATGGCATACAACAATTTTACATAATAATCACTACTGACAACATATTAAGACATATCAGAATCATAAGAATCTCATGCAAGTTTGGAACACATACTGATAACACATTTATATAAATATAATCTAAAGAAGGTTAAACACCATTTCATATTTCACAATGCTTTCTGTATGATTTTAACATGCCAAATCAACTATGTCTCTTTTGGACTTTAGGGTACTGAATATCTAAAAGGAATAACCAGAGCAAAAAAAGGCTTAATTTAGAAATTAACTTTGGAAAGTTTGTCAAATATTAAATGTTTAAACACTTGATGTTACAAAATGGAATTCCAGGTCTTTATAAGGAAAAGGGAAAATCTTTGCTCATTGATAGAGGGTAGACGCAGCTTTCCAAAAAAAAAAAAAAACCCAATAAAGACAGCATGAGGCCAACTAAATCTGTCTCTATTCTCTTCCCTTTTTTTCTTCTGTCACTTGTTCAAAAGGCAAAAAAAAGCTTTTGTTATCCTTTAATGTTACATGAAAATTCTGTTCAAAAGAGAAAGCTGGCCGGGTGCAGTGGCTCACACCTGTAATCCCAGCACTTTGGGTAGCAGAGGAGGGCAGATCACTTGAGGCCAGGAGTTCGAGACCAGCCTGGCCAACATGGCAAAACCTCATATGAACTCCAAATACCTGAGACAGGTCTCAGTTAATTTAGAAAGTTTATTTTGCCAGGGTTGTGGATGCACACCCGTGACACAGCCTGAGGGTCCTGATGACATGTGCCCAAGGTGGTCAGGGAACATGTTGGTCAGGGAACATTTTAGGAATACATGAGACATCAATCAATATATGTAAGATGTACATTGGTTCCATCCAGAAAGGTGGGACAATTCAAGCAGGGAGGAGGCTTCCAGGTCATAGGTAGGTGAGACACAAATGGTTGCATTATTTTGAGTTTCTGATTAGCCTTTCTGAAGGAGACAATCAGATATGCATTTATCTCAATGAGCAGAGGGATGACTTTGAATAGGAAACAAAATGGGAGGCAGGTTTGCCCTAAGTAGTTCCCAGCTTGACTTTTCCCTTTAGCTTAGTGATTTCGGGGCCCTAAAATTTGTTTTCCTTTCACATTTCTCCCCTTTTTAAAAATCTTTTGGAGAAAGCATTTTATAAGAAAATGAGCCTCTGGTCTCAGGTTTTTTCTGATCTCTCATGGCTAGGATGGTTTATTCTTAGAGTTATTAGGAAGGCTCATTTTTAGCAGGTTAAATCTCATGTCGTATGAAGAGAAAATAAGGGGAGGAAGGGAGAAAAACAACAACAAACGAAAGAACAATCCTGGAAAATAATATAGGCCACATTACTCTGAAATCCATACATCAGTAGGCAGTTATGAAAGTGGCTTACGTGTGCAAATAAGTTGCTTTTATTTTCTACTGAAGTTTAAGTTGTCTAGATTCAGTTGACAGGGATTTAAGAAAACATAGCTTAGTTTTCAGAGATTTAAAATTAGGAAAAATGGAGGGTGATGGAAAAGGAAGGAGAAAAAAATTGAAAACATTGTTTTTGAGACTTATAGCCAGGAAAAATTAGAATTCAGACCATACTGTAGAAAATAATAAAAAATGAAAAACATCAGGCAAGACTAGAATCTAACAACAGGTGTACTATAGTTTTTGAAACGTAATTTTTCTCTCTCTAGTTTCCCAGTTTTACTAAAGAGAAATCATGGTAGGACCAATTTGCTTTATTATACTTGGCCAGATTATTTGTATAAAATGCAGCAAGAAAGGCCAGGTGCAGTAGCTCATGCCTGTAATCCCAGCACTTTGGGAGGCCGAGGCGGGCAGATCACAAGGTCAGGAGATTGAGACCAGCCTGGCTAACATGGCGAAACCCTGTCTCTACTAAAAATACAAAAAATTAGCTGGGCGTGGTGGCACATGCCTATAGTCCCAGCTACTCGGGAGACTGAGGTAGGAGAATTGCTTGAACCTGAATTGCTTGAGAGGCAGATGTTGCAGTGAGCTGAGATCACATCACTGCACTCCAGCCTGGGTGACAGAATGAGACTCTGTCTCAAAAAAAAAAAAAAAAAATGCAGCAAGAATTTTTTTTTTTTTTTTTGAGATGGAATCTCACTCTGTCACCCAGGCTGGAGTGCAATGGCATGGTCTCAGCTCACTGCAACCTCCACGTCCTGGGTTCAAGCAATTATCCTGCCTCCGCTTCCCAATTAGCTGGGACTACAGGCATGTGCTACTATGCCTGGCTAATTTTTTAAATATTTTTATTAGAGATGGGGTTTCACTATGTTGGCCAGGCTGGTCTCGAACTCCTAATCTCATGGTTCTGCCCACCTCGGCCTCCCAAAGTGCTGAGATTACAGGTGTAAGCCACTATGCCTGTCTAAGAATAATTATTTTTTACATAGGCTTTTAAAATTGGCTTTGATGGAACTTTGTTCCATAGAAGGAATCTCAGATAAGACTTTTTAAAACCAAGCCCAGCCATGGATTTGTATCATCAAATACCTATGAGTTGGGTGAATTTTTCCCCTTCTGAGGTCCCGAGATAACTTGGGGCTCCTGGGCTGTCAGAAAGTGACATTCCTTACTTACCACAGGTCAGGAAACCTCTACAGGGACTATGTAAACAAGGTATGAGGCCAGTTTTCCCAAGGCACTTTTATTGGCTCTATAAGTCAAGTTTGATTCCTTACAGGAAAGCACACCATTCCAGTCAAAGCCTTGGTAAAATCACCAGTTTCCCCAATTGTGTCCTATTTCATTTACAAATGAAAACAGATTCTTACTGCACTTAAGCAAATAACAATATTGCCATAAGTTAAGATTGCTCACAAATAGTTTCCAAATTCTGGAGAAATGTGGTAGAGAGAAATATGCTCCAAATTTTTTTCATAGTAATATATTTAATTGTTAAAAGCTGTCAATAGGCTAGGCGTGGTGGCTCACACCTGTAATCCCAGCACTCTGGGAGGATGAGGCATGCGGATCACCTGAGGTTAGGAGTTTGAGACCAGCCTAACCAACATGGAGAAACCCTATCTCAACTAAACATACAAAGTTAGCCAGGTGTGGTGGCACATGCCATAATCCTAGCTACTTGGGAGACTGAGGCAGGAGAATTGCTTGAACTAGGGGGCAGAGGTTGTGGTGAGCCAAGATTGTGCCATTGCACTGCAGCCTGGGCAAAAGGTGCAAAACTGTGTCAAAAAAAAAAAAAAGTTGTCAATAGCTCAAAAGAAAAGTTTCCTTGACTCTGAAAAACAAAAGGATCAGCAACATTTTAAGCAAAAATGTCAAAAAGATTACTTCAGTCTTTTTACTTCAGTCCATGCAGTTAATTCCTATTCTGCTTAATATTCATGAACATTTCAGCTCTCCATGAATCCTGAATGTTTTTCCTCTATTCTGATGTCACAATCTTCAAAGTTATCAGAAACCTGCATTCAAGAGCACCTGTTTGAGTTTTATAGCTGATTATCAAACCACCTTCTAAAGAGGATCTAAACAAGATAATAATTGTCTGTGGATGACAAAAAGTTTTAGGGCAGCCATAGTCAAAGACACAATTGACAAGGAAATTTGTTGCCTCTGTGGCACACAATAATTTAACATAACAATTATAATTATTATGATAATGTACACTAAGTCATATCAGAATTATAGGAGTTTCCCCACAATTTTGGAACATATACCAATAACATATTTATACAAATACAGCCCAAAGAAAACCAAATAACATTTCATATTTGATAATGCTTTCGGTATAATTTTTATACCAAATAAGCCAAATATATCATTTTTGGGCTTTAGGAAATCTAATATCTTAAAGGATTAATTAGATCAGAAAAACACATAATTTATAATTCGATTTTGGAAAGTTTGTCAAATATCAAAGGTTTAAAACACTTGATATCACAAAATAGAATCACAGATCATTGTAAAATAAGTCATTCATTTAATCAAAATGATAACTCAAGGATTTCAACAAAGACAAAAACCTTAATTCTTTGAGAGAGGAGATTTAATTTACCAAACAATAAGCCCTAATAAAAACAAAATGAAGCCAATTAAATTTGCTTTCCAAAATTTTATAAACAACCTATAAAATTTTAGTATTGACCATAAGATATAACTTCCATAAGCCTTTTATAAACTTTATAACATTTATTAAGGAGTTGGTTAATGCTTCAAGAAAACTTTGTCAGTCTGACACAGGGGCCCATATGCTTGCATCAGTGTCTTGCATCAGTGTGCCTTTGACATTAATCATTAATTTATAGAAAAACTGAACTTATTTTATCTCTCAAATTGTCCCTCACAATCTCACACACTCACCTCTTCTGCAACAGCCTGTGGGTCTGAGGAGTTGAATAGCTTCAATTTCTGGCCCTATGTCTCAGGAATGCTTTTATTTTGATTGACATCTTCTACCAGGCCTGAAGATAAGGCTTTAATTACTGTCAGGGTTTTAAATTTAGCAGGACTTGGTGTCCTTTTTAGACCCAGGAGTAAAAGCCCTGTAATTGAATGTCACAACGACTTTGAAAGTACATACAGAAAGATATACAGATGCAATAACCTTAATTTTAAAAATGTTTATCACAGTTTTTTTTCTAAGCAAACCAAAACTTAATAATAATGGCATAGAAAATAATTTGATAAAATGTAAAATCTGTTAGGCCAGTTACCAAAAAGCAAAAGAAAAGACCTTCTGCAGTGTGCAGAATATTCTGTTGGAAGAAAACATTTCCTTTAGACCTTTAAGAAAACATTGTTAGTATCAGGCCACAACAAACATAACTAGAGGGGAAAAAAAATTTATATGAGCTGAAAATGAGTCGAAGGAGAGCATTTCTATTTCATGCCTTTTAAAAGGGGAGAGAAAACCAAAAACGGTGAGATGCAATAAAAGTTGAACTTTGAGTTTAAAAAAATTAAAATCACTTATAATTTATGAGTAAATCAATCTCTTAAGAAAATTTTATTGTTGTAATCAACTCTTTAATGTATAAGTGATTTTTAAAACTCAATCTCTAGAAAGACCATTGTAATTTCCCTTTAATTACAGACAACTTTATCATATAAGTGTTTGTTGTTGTTGTTGTTGTTTTAAATAAATCCTCTTATTGTGACTTACACAGACCATCCATAACATGCTTGGACTTTCTGGTTTTTTCTGAACATCCCTCTTTCTTAAACAGTCGTTTTATTCTAGGACTGAATTTACCATACAAGATTATTTCTCATATAAAATTATTTCTCTTTAAGCTTTCTTACCAAAAAAATACCTCTTTCTATAACTTTCTTTACGCCTCCTTTATTTCCTTGTTCCCTTTACCTTGTGTTATACATAACCTTTAAATAAGCTTTGAATTAGACACGAATTGTTCACCTTTTTAAAAAGGACACTTTTTGTTTTTTTTTTTTTGAGATGGAGTCTCAGTCTGTCACCCTGGCTGGAGTGCAATGACATGGTCTCTGCTCACTGCAACCTCTGCCTCCCAAGTTCAATTGATTCTCCTGCCTCAGCCTCTCAAGTAGCTGGGACTACAGGCACATGCCACCACACCTGGCTAATTTTTGTATTTTTAGTAGAGACGGGGTTTCACTATGTTGGCCAGGTCTCGATCTCCTGACCTCATGATCCACCTGCTTCGGTCTCCCAAAGTACTGGGATTACAGGTGTGAGCCACTGTGCTCAACCAAAAGGACACTCATTTTTTTAAAGAAAGGATGAGGTTTTCCTACAATATATATTTTTATTGAAATATCTATTATTTAATTTAATATACCTTTAGATTCTAAATTATGAGAAGTTTTGTCTACAAGTATTTATCCCATTACGTTTACCTAATTATTTTATTTTAATTATTTATCTAGATTATTTATGAAAACTGTGATTGTCATCATTTAAACTTATGAAACTTTCCATTGCAAAATTTTAACTGAGATAGTGAAAAAGACATGACCTGAGTCCATCTTGCTTCTAACCTCTAAGCTGTCCTTGTTCATTCCTGGGCATAAGTCAAATTCACTTTGGGAGAAACATAGCTTATAGTTAAGCTTTGAAACAAAGATGATAAAAGTCCTTTTCCAAACAAACCACCTTACTGCCTGTGGACTACATTGCCTAAAACCACAAGATTAGAAGTCATGGTAATTTTACTAAATAATTCAAGATGTAGCTGTTTTCATTAAACCAATATCAATGTCTTACTTATTAAAAATTATACAAGCAGCCAGACACAGTGGCTCATGCCTGTAATCTCAGAACTTTGGGAGGCTGAGGTGGACGGATCACCTGAGGTTGGGAATTTGAGACCAGCCTGACCAACATGGAGAAACGCTGTCTCTACTAAAAATACAAAATGAGCCATGCATGGTGGCACATGCCTATAATCCCAGCTACTTGGGAGGCTGAGGCAGGAAAATCACTTGAACCTGGGAGGTGGAGGTTACTGAGAGCCAAGATTGGGCCATTGCACTCCAGCCTGGGCAACAAGAGTTAAACTGTCTCAAAAAAAAAAAAAAATTACACAAGTAAAGATCATTCTGTTTTGGGCTGGATTTATAGTTTTATAACCCCTGTGCTAAATTTTGACACCTTATGTATTTGCCAGGGAGAAGTATGGTATTGCTTGATCAATAAATGCAAGCAAAAATGTTTGCTGGCAATTCTTAAGACATTTCTAATATTACTTTACCAATAATTTTAAAGCTAACTTATTTATTAAAGATTTTCTTAAGTTACATAAACTTGAAAGAGCATTTGACTAGTCTTTCCTTTTTTCTGAAAACTTATTTGATTTTAGTGCTTTTATTTTTCTTTAAGCCAATTAATTAGACCTCTTTTCTATATTTTTAGAAGCAAAACATTGTATACACAATACATAAAGACATAGCTGTATTAGGCATACTGATGGAAGTACATCTTAAAGATTCCTAAGATCGCCATTTTTTTCCCCTATCTTAGACTTGCGAACTCTTGATAACCTGTTTCATTACCCTGACAGTTGTCAGCTAAATAGCTGTAAATCTGCATATTGAAGGAAACAACTCTTAGATGAAAAATCAGATAGCAAAATTTACATCTCAAATTACAGAGAGATAAAGTCTGGTGGTGCTAGAGGGAGATTAAAGATGGATGCCAAATCAAACATAAAATTATTGAAATCTATCATAATATTGTACAAGAAGCACACTTTTATTTAGATAGGGACTACCTATTTTTTAACTGGATCACTGAGCTCTAGGCAGAGTACACACTGAATCCTTGGTCTCCAAAAAGGGAGAATTATTATGAGGCTAGACCATGTGATGTTTTTTACAGTGCACTTAAAAAGTTTTTTTAAACATAGACATTTCTAAGTGTCTAAACTACGCTTTTCCTTAAAAGTCGAAGAGTAGTCTCTGTTGTGATAACTATTTTAGTCAATAAATCAGGTGACACAATACAAAAGCAAGCAGTTTAAGAGCTGAGACAAACTTGCCTGTTTACACTCTTGGCGTTCCATAAGGAAAAGTGAAAAATATGTTTCTCCTTCAAAGGGAGTCTGGTGACTTCTCCATTTTCTTTAAGGAACCACAGGCTATTATAAACTATTGTAGGTCCCTCATGCAGCAGAGGGTGCAAGAGAAAGGAGAGACAGCAGAAACAAATGAAGAAAACAGAATTCAGTCAACTAAGAAAAACTTTTGTTCAAAGAGGAAAAAAAGACAAAGTCCTAGGAGAAAAAAACAAAAACAAAAACACGAAGACCTTTTAAATACAAGCACACACACATGCACACATATACACACACATCCTGGATGTTAGCTTTTAATTAAGCTGACTTTTTACCATTGAACTCCTTTAAAAGAACCTTTTTAAATCTCATTACCATATTTCAACTAGGACAAATTGCTGCTATTAAGGGAGGAGACCACCCCTCATATTGTCTTATGCCCAATTTCTGCCTCCAAAGAAACAAGAAGTAAAAGCTAAAAGGCAGAAATGAAATCCGCAGGAAGACAGCCCAGAGCTGTGCCCTGGGCCTGGTAGCTAAACATCAACCCCTGACTTAGCTGCTTGTGTTACCTATAGATTCCAGACATTGTATGAAAAAGCATCGTGAAAATCCTGTCCCGTTCTGTTCTGATTACAGGTGCATGCAGCCCCCAGTCGTGTACTCCCTGCTTGCTCAATCGAACACGACCCTCTCACATGGACTCCCTTAGAGTTGTAAGCCCTTAAAAGGGACAGGAATTGCTCACTCAAAGAACTCAGTTTTTTGAGATGTAAGTCTGCCAACGCTTCCGGCCAAATAAAGCCCTTTCCTTCCTCAACTCGGTGTCTGGGGGGTTTTGTCTGTGGCTCGTCCTGCTACATTTCTTGGTGCCCCGACCAGGAAGCGAGGTGATTAGCGGATGGTCGAGGCAGCCCCTTAGGCGGCTTAGGCCTGCCCTGTGGAGCATCCCTGTGGGGGACCCCAGACAGCTTTAGCAACATGAATCCTGAGAGCACTCCCGGGTAGGCAATTGCCCTGGTGGAACACCTCACCAGAGCAGTGCACGATAGGGCCCCGTGGAGGATCCACGCAGTGGCTGAACACCGAGAAGGAATCGGCGCTTGGGGTCCAGACATCTGGAACACGGTAAGACCGGTCTTGGAACTTGCCCACTCCATCTGAGTGGAAGCATGGCCTGATCACCCACAGCATGCCTTTATCAGCAACTTGGTTTTGGTTTTGATTTTGACTAGATTTGTACTCTTTTGGTTTCGATTTCGGTATTGACTTTTGGTTTTGAACTGTTTTGGCTTTGATTTCGATTCTGACTTGGCTCAAATTGCCTGATGAATGAGTAACTCCTTATCCATGCTTTGGTTTTAGTGTGAATTGCTTGGGGAGTGAGTGGAGTGAGTGGCTTTTTGCCCCCTTTTCCCTTCCCTCTTTGTGGTAAGAGTGTTGTTCTGTTTCCAGAGAGGAAAATGAGTAAAACACAAAGTAAGCCTACCCCATTGGGAATGATGTTAAAGAATTTCAAGAAAGGATTCAATGGGGACTATGGAATTGCTATCACACCTGGAAAGCTTAAGGCTTTGTGTGAGATAGATTGGCCAGCATTAGAGGTGGGATGGCCATCACAAGGAAGCCTAGACAGGTCCCTAGTTTCAAAGGTATGACACAAAGTAACTGGTAAATCAGGACACCCAGGTCAGTTTCCATATATAGATACTTGGTTGCAGCTGGTTTTAGACCCCCTACAGTGGTTAAGAGGACAGGCAGCAGTAGTACTAGTGGCAAAGGGACAGACAGCCAAGGAAGAAAGAGTAGCTCCACTCCCGCCGGTCCCTCCCCTAGAGGAAGAGGAAGGAGAGAGGAGAATAGCAGCATAAGCGGCTGGCAGAGGCAAGGAAAGACCAGCAGAGAGAAGAGAGAGAGAGAGAGAGGAGAGAAAGAGAGAGAGGGGAAAGAGAAAGAGAGAGAGCTAAAAGAGAGAGAGAGAGGAAAGAGAGAGGAAAAGAGGCAAAGAGAAAAGGGAGAGAGAGAGAGGCAGAGACAGAAGGACAAAGAGGGAGTCAAAGAGAGAGAGAGGCAGAGAGAGAGAGGAAGAGACAGAGACAGAAAGTCAAAGAGAGAAAGAAAGAGAGAGAGAGAGAGAGACATACAAGTAGTTAAGAAAAAAACAGTGTATCCTATTCCTTTAAAAGCCAAGGTAAATTTAGAACCTATAATTGATAATTAAAGGTGTTCTCCATGACCATATAACACTCCACTACTACTTTGTTGTCAGTGTAAACAAGGGCATAGCCTGGAAGGACTGAAACCACTGACAACCCGTAGCCTTCCTATCAAAATTCCTTAACCCAGTAACCCACAGATGGCCCAAATACATTCAATCTGTAGCAGCAATGGTTTTGCTAACAGAAAAAAGTAGAAAAATAACTTTTAAAGGAAACCTCACTGTGAGCAGCACACCTCACCAGTTCAGAACTATCCTAAGTTTTAAAAAAAAAGAGAGAGAGAGAGAGGAAGGCAGGGGAGAATTTATGTGAAAAAAATGTTATATAGTAAACTCTTGTCATAAAATAAATTGATTGTTTAAAGAAAGGGATGTTTGCAATAAGTCAGAAAGTTGAGATATGTCAAAGAATTGTCTGTGAAAGTTGTGAAAGAAGAAAAAAAGTGTGTTATAAAAAAGGAATTTATGCAAGAAATGTTATATAATTGAAAAGTAATTAGGCCTCCTAAATGTAAAACTACTGAAGAAAAAGTTTATGTGCAAAGTGTATAAGAAAAGTAAAATATACTTGTAGTAAAAGGGTTATAAGGAGGCATAAAAATGTGGATTTTTACCTACATTAAAAGGTTAAAAAAATTTTTGCTTTGAAGGTTTAAGCAAGTTTTAAAATGTTAATTGTAAAGGAAATTCTGTGTGTAAACATATTGGCTAGAGTTAAAGGGGCATCATCCAGTTTTTCTGTGAACTGGACATTAAAACAAATATACAACAGGTTTTTCTTAAAGCACTAACCTGCTCTTTAACAAAAATTATAAAGGCTAAAAAGAGTCTATAAAAATCTTACCTTATGGTCAGACATTAAAAATTGAATAAATATGTCTACAAAGTTTTATTAAAACTAAGTTTAACATTAATAACACACTAACATAAAGGTGACATTTAGCTTACTTGGTATGAAAATCATATAGAAAGCATTGTCAAATATAAAATGTTGTTTGGCTTTCTTTGGTCTAAAAACTAGTAAAAATAGGTGCTAAAGGAAATTTCTCAGTAAGAAGGCACCAAGAACTATAAAGTCTGCTGCCGATGTCCCCATGTTTAAAACAAAAGGTCAATTTCTTAGAAATTATATACTTGGTTTATCTTCCACTTTCCTTTCCCTCACAACTAAAAGTCTTTTAGCACACGTACCACCCCTAGAATTTCCGGTAAACCAGTGCCAGCCTGAAGATCACGTTCTCATCAAAGGGTGAAAGAAGAAAACCTCGAGCCAGCCTGGGAAGGACCCTACCTTGTGCTGCTAACCACTGAGACGGCTGTTTGTACAGTGAAAAAGGGATGGACTCATCATATCCTAGTCAAGGAAGTGCCATGCCCTCCAGAGTCGTGGGCCATAGTCACAGGAGAAAACCCAACCAAACTAAAGCTAAGAAAAATTTAACTCTTTCATCTATTCTATTACTCTTTCTTCTTTCCTCGCTCTATTGCTGACCATCTAGTTATTAACATAACCAAGTGAATTTCATCTCAAACTATCACATTTAATGCTTGCCTTGTTATACCCTGTGGGGACTTGCCAAGTCAAAGACAGCTCTCTGCTTCAGAAAAGTACCTCTGTCCCTCCTGACTCTCCTCAGACTGGGCATTAGTAAATTGGGACCATTTAATCTGGGGAGATTTTGATAAAGACCCCAGTGTCAACCAGGAGTCTTGCCCCCCGATGTAGAGCTTTTATGCCATGGTTGGTCCAACATTCTGTGGACCACTAAAGAGCAAGGATGGACTGCCCCAACCAGTTTTTGTAATTTCCTAAAACCATACATTCGTTGTACTAGAGGATCATAGAAGTTAAAGACTTAAAACAAACTTTGGCAATTAAGACAGGATACCAAGATGCAAATGCCTTATTGGAATGGATCAAATATTCTGTCCACACGTTAAGCAAAAGTGATTGTTATGCTTGTGCATGTGGCAGGCCAGAGGCCCAAATTGTCTGCTTTCCACTAAGGTGGTCCTCCAGTTGACCAAGCGTGGGCTGCATGGTAGCTCTTTTCCAGGATTCTACAGCCTGGAGTAATAAGTCATGCCAAACTCTCTCTCTGCTATATCCCGAAGTTCAGCACCCTGCGGATCAGCCCCTGAGGGCCATCCAGCTTCCGTCTCCCAACACTAAGTTCATTTCACGTCTCTCACAACAGGGAGGAAACTCAGCATTCCTTGGAGACCTGAAGGGATTCAGTGAGCTTAAGAACTTTCAAGAGCTTACCAATAAGTCAGCCGTTGTTCATCCCCAAGCAGATGTGTGGTGGTATTGTGATGGACCTTTACTGGACACTCTGCCGAATAACTGGAGTGGCACTTGTGCTTTAGTCCAATTGGCTATCCGTTTCACCCTGGCATTTCATCAGCGGGAGGGCAGGTGATAGAAAAAGGATGGATCCTGTTATCAGACGGAAGAACAGCCATGCCACAACTGCTAGGAGCTGCAGTCGTACTGGCTGTGCATGAGACCACCCACTTGGCCAAGAGTCTCTTAAAAAGTTGTTAGGCCGGGCCGGGCGCGGTGGCTCAAGCCTGTAATCCCAGCACTTTGGGAGGCCGAGATGGGCGGATCATGAGGTCAGGAGATCGAGACCATCCTGGTGAACACGGTGAAACCCCGTCTCTACTAAAAAAAATACAAAAAACTAGCTGGGCGCGGTGGCGGGCGCCTGTAGTCCCAGCTACTCGGGAGGCTGAGGCAGGAGAATGGCGTAAACCCGGGAGGCGGAGCTTGCAGTGAGCTGAGATCCGGCCACTGCACTCCAGCCTGGGTGACAGAGCGAGACTCCGTCTCAAAAAAAAAAAAAAAAAAAAAAGTTGTTAGGCTGGTACTTCTACATTTCACATCTGTCAAAACAGTGGCGCAGCAGTGTGTCACCTGCCAGCAGCACAATGCTAGGCAAGTGCTACCCGGCATATAGGCTTATGGAGTAGTCCCCGCTTTGAAGACTCCCAGGTAGACTTCACCAAGATGCCCAAGTGTGGAGATCTCATCCCTAGGTTTGGACTGCCCTTACAAATCGGCTTGGACAACAGGTCGGCGTTTGTGGCTGACTTGGTACAGAAGACAGCAAAGGTGATCAGGTATGGATCAAGGATTGGAATGTAGCCCCCTTGCAACCATGGTGGAAAGGACCCCAGACCGTCATCTTGACCACTCCCACAGCTGTGAAAGTAGAAGGAATCACAGCCTGGATCCACCACAGTCATGTGAAACCCACAGCACCTGAGACCTGGGAGGCGAGACCAAGCCCAGACAATCCTTGCAAAGTGACTCTGAAGAAGACGACAGGTCCTGCTCCAGTCACACCTGGAAGCTGACTGGTCCACACACAGCCGAAGTATGAGGAAACTCACTGTGGGACTTATTTTCCTTAAATTTTGGACTTGTACAGTAAGGACTTCAACTGACCTTCCTCAGACTGGGGACTGTTCCCAGTGTATACATCAGCTCACTGAGACAGGGCAAAAAGTTAAAAGTGTCTTTTTGCTCTATAGTTATTATAAATGTGCTAGAACTCTAAAAGGGACTTGTTTGTATAATGTCACCCAGTACAAGGTATGTAGCCCAGAAAGTGACCAGCCTGATGTGTGTTGTAACCCATCTGAGCCCCCTATGGTCACAGTTTTTGAAATAAGATTAAGAACAGTCACCTGGTGGGGTCTAAACCATACTAAGAAGAATCCATTTAGTAAGTTTCCTAAGTTGCAAACTGTTTGGGCCCATCCAGAGTCTCACCGGGACTGGACATCTCCAGCTGGACTATACTGGATATGCAGGCAAAGAGCCCACACCAAGCTACCTGACCAACGGGCAGGTGGTTGTGTCGTTAGCACCATTAAGCCATCCTTTTTCCTACTGCTCATAAAAACAGGTGAGCTCCTAGGCTTCCCTGTCTGTGCTTCCCACGAAAAGAGGAGCATAGCCATTGGCGATTGGAAAAATGACAAGTGGCCCCCTGAAAGAATCATACAGTACTATGGGTCTGCCACATGGGCACAAGACAGCTTGTAGGGATACCAAACCCCCATCTACATGCTCAACTGGATTATACAGTTACAAACTGTCTTAGAAATAATCACTAATGAAACTGGCAGAGCTTTGACTGTTTTAGCCTGGCAAGAAACCCTGATAAGAAATGCCATTTATCAGAATAGATTAGCCCTAGACTACTTGTTAGCAGCTGAAAGAGGGGTTTCTGGGAAATTTAACCTTACTAATTGCTGTCTACACACAGATGATCAAAGGCAAGTAGTTGAAGACATAGAGATATGACAAAACTGGCACATGTGTCCGTGCAAGTGTGACATGGATTTGATCCTGGGGCCATGTTTGGAAAATGGTTCCCAGCACTAGGAGGATTTAAAATTCTTATAGTAGGAATTATAATAGTAATAGGAACCTGCTTACTACTCCCTTGTTTGCTACCTGTACTCCTTCAAATAATAAAAAGCTTCATCACTACCTTAGTTAACCAAAATGCTTCAGCACAAGTATACTGTATGAATCACTATCAATCTGTCTTGCAAGAAAACATGGGTAGTGAGGATGAAAGTGAGAACTCCCACTAATGAGTGAAGTTCTCAAAGGGAGGAATAAGGAAGGAGACCACCCCTCATATTGTCTTACGCCCACATTTCTGCCTTTAAAGAAAAAAGAAGTAAAAACTAAAAGGCAGAAATGAAATCCACAGGAAGACAGCCTGACGCCGTGCCCTGGGCCTGGTGGTTAAAAGCAGCCCCTGACTTAACTGCTTGTGTTATCTATAGATTACAGACATTGTATGGAAAAGCATCGTGAAAACCCCTGTCCTATTCTGTTGCATTCTGATTACCGGTGCATGCAGCCCCAGTCATGTACTCCCCGCTTGCTCAATCGATTATGACCCTCTCACACAGACTGCCTTAGAGTTGTAAGCCCTTAAAAAGGACAGGAATTGCTCACTCAAGGAGCTCAGTTTTTTGAGACATAAGTCTGCCAACATTCCCAGCCCAATAAAGCCCTTTCCTTCCTCAACTTGGTGTCGGAGGGGTTTTGTCTGTGGCTCATCCTGCTACACTATTAATATTTATGATATACCAAGTATCAAACTAGAAAGGGCTTCATTTAGGATCCAAACCTAGGCTGTCATGGTAGGAAAAAATAAGGCAGAACCTTAGCTATGGAACTTCAGCATGGTGCAACAGTCATTGCTCTTTCAGTTCAGTCTGGCTAACAAAAACGTGGCCTTGTTATGTAAATAAAGCCCCTTAAGTAGTCAAAAGCAAAAATCTTTCTTTTTTTTCTTTTGCTGGCTGTTTTTCTTCCCCACCACACTACCTTTTTATGTGTGGCAGGGGGAGTGCAGGAGCGGGGGAATTTAGTCATTTCAGGGGCCTTGTTCCCTGTAATTTGGAACTTTCCTTTGGATTTGATCAAGTCAAATAGAGTTGATCAAACCCAATGGGAAAAAGACGGAAACAACAACAAAAACAGAAACAAATAAGCAAACAACAACAACAAACAGTTAAGCAAAGCAAACGATGGCACAATTTATTATTTTTTTAAAAATTTTTTATATATTTTTTGAGATGGAGTCTCACACTGTTGCCCAGGCTGGAGTGCAGTGGCGCCATCTTGGCTCACTGCAACCTCCACCTCCCAGGTTCAAACCGTTTTCCTGCCTCAGCCTCCTGAGTCACTGGGATTACAGACACCTGCCACCACACCCAGTTAATTTTTGTATTTTTAGCAGAGACAGGGTTTCACCATGCTGGCCAGGCTGGTCCCAAACTCCTGACCTTGTGATCCACCTGCCTCAGCATCCCAAAGTGCTGGGATTACAGTTGTGAGGCACCACGCCTGGCCCATGATGGTACAACTTATATGATCACTGAGGGCTCTCATGGTAAGGAGAAATTAAGACCAGCTGCTTAATCTTAACTTTAGCCAAGACAAACTCCAATTCAGTTACTTACCTAGAGATGGGTCTCAGGCTGAAGACTGCCTCCAAAGAGGCATTCTTTTGAATTTCTGAGAAGCAGGAAAAAAACTCAAATTAATCTTCCCTGTTGGAAGTTCAAACTCCAGAAAGGAGTTACCTGCCTTCCATTGTCATGGAAACAGGAAAAACTTGCCTTCCTTTTGTTGGAATCAAGTTAAACTCCCACCTCCCCCACCTCCCGCCAAAAAAAAAAAGGAATTGTACAGCAAAATAAAGTTTAGATTTGGGGACATCAGGGATTCTCTGGAGGGGATGCTTCTGGGCCTCAGCAAACTGTCCTATTGGTTTGCCCATAAAGATCGCTCAAGCTGGCTGGGTGTGGTGGCTCATGCCTGTAATCCCAGCACTTTGGGAGGCCGAGGCAGGCAGATCACGAGGTCAGGAGTTCGAGACCAGCCTGGCCAACGTGGTGAAACCCTGTATCTACTTAAAATACAAAAATTATCTGGGTGTGGTAGCAGGCACTTGTAATTCCACCTACTTGGCAGGCTGAGGCAGGAGAATTGTTTGAACCTGGGAGGCGAAGGTTGCAGTGAGCTGAGATTGTGCCATTGCACTCCAGCTTGGGTGACGGGGTGAGACTCTGTCTCAAAACCAAAAAACAAAGAAAAAGATAGCTCAAGCTGCTACCAAATACTGATAGGAGACTTGTCAAAGGTCAAGGGCACCTCCACTTAGAATCCCTTTATGGTTGCCAAAATCTGAACACCGAATATCTGAGACAGGTCTCAGTTAATTTAGAAAGTTTATTTTGCCAAAGTTGAGGACATACACCCATGACAGCCTCAGGAGGCCCTGACTACATTTGCCCAAGGTGGTCGGGGCACAGCTTGGTTTTATACATTTTAGGGAGATATGAGACATCAATCAATATATGTAAGATGTACATTGGTTCCATCCAGAGAGATGGGACAACTCAAGCAGTGAAGGTGCTTCCAGGTCACAGGTAGGTAAGAGACAAACAGTTGCATTATTTTGAGTTTCTGATTAGCCTTTCCAAAGGAGACAATCAGATAGGCATTTATCTCGATGAGCAGAGGGATGACTTTGAATACTAAATAAAATGGGAGGCAGGTTTGCCCTAAGCAGTTCCCAGCTTGACTTTTCCCTTTAGCTTAGTGATTTGGGGGCCCCAAGGTTTATTTTCCTTTGACACCCATCTTTACTAAAAATACAAAAATTGGCCAGGTGTGGTGGCACATGCCTGTAATCCCAACTACTTGGGTGACTGAGGCATGAGAACTGCTTGCACCCAGGAGGCGGAGGTTGCAGTGAGCTGAGATCACACCAGCCTGCACTCCAGCCTGGGCTAGTGAGACCCTGTCTCAGAGAGAGAGAGAGAGAAAGCCAAATTTCACCTTTGCATTAGAATCCTGTTAGTGTTAAACCCAATTCTTAATAAAACCTTATAAATAAATCTATTTAATCTTAATTAGTTTGACCATAAGGTAAGATTTTCATAACCTTCTATAATCCTTTTCAATATTCTGTTAAATATTAGGCCAATTCTGAAATACACATTATTATTTAAACACATGGGCCCAGGTTCTGGCTCTACATCAGTATGCTTTTATGTTTAAATTATGGAAAAACTAAGTAATCTCCTTCAAATCTCAGCCAACTTGCTCATACCCACAGAATTTTCTTTATAAGATCAATCTTTCACAAATCTTTTACAACTTGTTTAAACCTTTAGTTTTGTCCTGTTACCCTTTTAGGTTAGGACAATCCTTTAAAAACCCCTGAACTAGAAAAAATGACATTTCTACAACAAAAACCATATTTTCATGCTTTTTTTTTTTTTTTTTGAGGCGGAGTCTTGCTCTGTTGCCCAGGCTGGAGTGCAGTGGCCGGATCTCAGCTCACTGCAAGCTCCACCTTCCGGGTTCACGCCATTCTCCTGCCTCAGCCTCCCGAGTAGCTGGGACTACAGGCGCCCACCACCACGCCCGGCTAGTTTTTTGTATTTTTTGGTAGAGATGGGGTTTCACTGTGTTAGCCAGGATGGTCTCGATCTCCTGACCTCGTGATCCGCCCGTCTCGTCCTCCCAAAGTGCTGGGATTACAGGCTTGAGCCACCGCGCCCGACCTTTTCATGCTTTCTTATAGCCTTTTGCCAAAAGCACATTCTACTTTCCTTATACATCTTGCATGTAAAACTTTCTCCAGTAATCTCAAGTACATGTTACAATGTTAACTCTTAGCAACTCTTATTTTTGGCGAAAGATCTGGTACGTAAGCCATTCAAGACAGAAAATCAGAAGCTATTCATAAAGGGGGAAAGAATCAATAAATGGCAAAAGTCCCACAACTGTCAACACAGAAAGGGCTTATTCCCAAAGCCGGGAACTAAACCTAGGCCACCAGTGTGAAAGTGCAAAACCTTAGCTGCTGAACTGTAGCACACAGTGACTGCTATTGCTTTTCCAGAATGAGTCTAGAGCAGTTATTTTTGAGCTTGCAAAAGATTTTAAGTATTCAAGAGAATTAAGTCTAGACATGACATTATCATGTGCCCTTTTTAGACCGAAGAGTCAAAGCCCTGTAAATTTAACATCACAAGGACTTTAAAAGCAATACAGAAAGTTACATGGATGCAATAACCTTTTCAAGTCCATAATTTGAATTAACTTTTAGATAACCTTTGAATTAGACAAAACTATTCTGTTTCTCAATAAGAACGCATCTTCTTTGGCGTAGTTTATATGAACTTAGGAAGTAAGAAATTTTCAACTGCCTATCAGATGTTAGCATTTTATAGATGAGAACCATTCCACAATTTTTTGGAATATATTTTCCATCTAATAATGCTTTTTAAATTAATTGATTTTTTTTTTTTGAGACTGTCTCTCACTCTGTCACCCCAGCTGGAGTGCATTGGCATGATCACATCTCAGTGCAGCCTTGACTTCCTGGGCTCCAGCAATCCTCCCACCTCAGCCTCCTGGGTGCCTGGCTAATTTTTACATTTTTGATATAAAATATAAAAATATAGTATATTTTGATAGTATAATTTTGATATAAAATACATAATATAATACAATATAATATAGAGGCAGGGTTTCACCATGTTTTCCAGGCTGGGCTCAAACTCCTGAGCTCAAGCAATCCACCTGCCTTGACCTCTCAAAGTGCTGAGACTACAGGCATAGCCACTGTGCCCGGCCATAACCCTTTTTTAAAAATTGCAAATGACCCAGACATCCCATAAGCATCCAAAATGATTTTAAGATTTTAAATTTTATGAAAAAGCTTACTTACAAGCATTTATCTCATTTATATGTACCCATTCTTTCCATTTTTCACTGTTTATTTAGATTATTTACGAAAACTGAGATATCATACAAAGGTGGTCATTATTTAAAGTTATTTCCCTGCTAAGCATTTTGAAAGCTTTGTGAACATCAGGTGTTTATCCAAATAAGAAACTTAAAGTTAAACATATGGACATTTTGTCAATAACTCAGAAGATTTAGTTGTTTTCTTTAAACAATATTAAATGTCTTGTTTATAAAAAAATTACACAAACAAAATCATTCTGATCTTGCCTGGGTTTATAGTTTTATAGCCTTTATGTCAAACGTTGACACCTAGTAATATCTGGCAGAGACAAATATGAAACCGCTTGATCAGTAAATCCAAACAAAAGTATATATTGACAATTCTAAAGGCATTTCTAATATTATTTTACTGCTAATTTTAGAGCCATCTTATTCATTAAAGATTTCACTTAAGTCACCTGAACTTGGAAAGCATTTGGGCTTATTAATTTATGAGTATTCCTTTAAGCCAATTTGGTACCGTGTGGCCACAACACGTAACAACATACATATGTGTACCTATAAACACACACTTACGTACCCATATAAAGCAGGCAGAAGAGAAAACAGAAGAAGAGACAGCCTGGTCAGCCTTTGTGTAGCAGCCAGGTCTTACAAGCAGAGTGTGAGGAAGAAAGGAGGGGAAGAAAAAAAGAACATGATTGAAAGGAAATTCCAGAGCCTTCCAGCCATTACACAGTGTAGGGAGTACCCCCACCATTCTTGCTTATCTTCCATAGCAAGGGAATCAGGGCCCATACACAAAGTCATGCATTCATATATGCAAACAGTGTGCTTCCAAATGAGTCCCCAGGGAAGAGGGCTGGGTGAGGTCCTGAACCCTTCTCCCCACTTCCAAATGGCTCCATGGGCCAGTGAGTCCAATCTAAGCAAACTCCTATGGTCCACAAATACAAACAAATACAAATGCATAAAATGTCAAATGGTGGCACTATTAGCCAAGTAGGGCAGGACCCCAGTGACAGCCCAAAAGTGGCAGAGGGTGATTGGTTGCACTTTCAACTAACTCATCCACTTCCAAATTTTGCTGGCTGTTCAGAGGTCACTTCCTGATTAAAGAATGCAACCCAACCTATCTATAGTCTTGGCAAAGTATTACTTTGAATCTAAAGCCTTTACATCCCACTACCAATCTGTAGAAATTGCACAACACAGAGAAACATATTGAAATGCACCATAATTATGCAGTCAACAAATTTCAGAATTCAGGTTGTGTGAAACTCTACAGGTAAAATGCCCTGTATTCTTCCTAATCAGCAGAAAAATTGCATGGCAATGAAAGTGATGGAGGAGGGAAACCTGTGCATTAAAAGAGGCTTAAAAGACATATCGTTAGGCCAGGCATGGTGGCTCACGCCTGTAATCCCAGCACTTTGGGAGGCCGAAGTGGGCGGATCACTTGAAGTCAGGAGTTCGAGACCAGCCTGGCCAACATGGTGAGACCCCTGTCTCTACTAAAAATAAAAAAATTAACCAGGCCTGGTGGTGTGTGCCTGTACTCCCAGCTACTTGGGAGGCTGAGGCAGGAGAATTGCTTGAACCTGGGAGACAGTGGTTGCAGTGAGCCGAGATCACACCACTGCACTCCTGCCTGGATGACAGAGGGAGACTCCGTCTCAAAAAAAAAAAAAAAAGACACACCTTAAAAAAAAATACTGTTTTAGAATCCATTCAGGTTATACAATCTTAGAGAAACATCAAGAAGCGATTAAATCACAATGGTGGTTACTTTTGGAGGAAGGGAGTGGACTGTGATAGGAACATGGCAGAAGGTGGGACTTCTGGGGTGGCCAGCAGAGTTTTATTTCTTGGTCCAATTAGTAGTTACATGGGTGTCAACCTAATCAAAATCCACAAAACTACATTTGTATGATTTTTCTGTATCTGCACTTTATTTTACAAGTAAAAGTTTAAAATGAATTTTTATTTTTATTTCTATTTTGAGACAGAGTCTCACTCTGTCACCCAGACTGGAGTGCAGTGGCATGATCTCAGCTCATTGCAACCTCTGCCTCCCAGGTTCAAATGACCCTCAAACCTCAGCCTCCCCAGTAGCTGAGATTACAGGCACGCACCACCGTATCCAGCTAATTTTTATATTTTTTGGTAGAGATGGGGTTTTGCCATGTTGGCCACGGTGGTCTCGAACTCCTGACCCAGGTGATCTGCTCGCTTCAGTCTCCCAAAGTGCTGGGATTGCAGGTGTCAGCCACATGCCCAGCCTAAACTAATTTTTTTTTTTTTTTAATTTGTTGAGACAGGGTCTCACTCTGTCACCCAGGCTGGAGTGCAGTGGTACGATCTAGGCTCACTGCAACCTCTGCCTCCCAGGTTCAAGTGATTCTCCTGCCTCAGCCTCCCAAGTAGTTGGGAGTACAGGCGTGTGCCACCACGCCCAGCTAATATTTGTATTTTTAGTAGAGACAGGGTTTTACCATGTTGGCCAGGCTGGTCTCAAACTCCTGGCCTCAAGTGATCCACCCGCCTCATCCTCCTAAGTGCTGGGATTATAGGCATGAGCCACTGCACCTGGCCTAAAGCAAGATTTTATGGACAACTTTATGCCAGTAAATTGGAGAATTTAGACGAAATCAACAAATTTCTAGAAAAATTAAAACTGATGCAAATTTTTATAACTTTTGAGAAATTGCATCTATAGTTAACCTTTCATTAAAGAAAACTCCATGGATAAATGGCTTTTTAAACTAATTCTAGGCCTGACACAGTGGCTCACGCCTGTAATCCCAGCACTTTGGGAGGCCGAGGCGGGCAGATCACCTGAGGTCAGGGGTTTGAGACTAGCCTGGCCAACATGGTGAAACCCCGTCTCTACTAAAAATGCAAAAATTAGCGAGGCGTGGTGGTAGGCAACTATCATCCTAGCTACTCGGGAGGCTGAGACAGGAGAATCACTTGAACCTGGGAAGCAGAGGTTGCAGTGAGCCCAGATCACGCCATTGCCCTCCCGCCTGGGTGACAGAGTGATACTCTGTCTCAAAAACGAACAAGCAAACAAACTAAAAACCAAAAAAACTAATTCTATTTATATGAGGAGGAAGTAATACCTATTTTGCCCAATCCCTTCCAAAGGAAATAAAAGAGAGAGTACTTACCAAATCATTTTCTTTTTTTTTTTTTTTTTTTTTTTGAGGCGGAGTCTTGCTCTGTCGCCCGGACTGGAGTGCAGTGGCCGGATCTCAGCTCACTGCAAGCTCCGCCTCCCGGGTTTACGCCATTCTCCTGCCTCAGCCTCCCGAGTAGCTGGGACTACAGGCGTCCGCCACCTCGCCCGGCTAGTTTTTGTATTTTTAGTAGAGACGGGGTTTCACCGTGTTAGCCAGGATGGTCTCGATCTCCTGACCTCGTGATCCGCCCGTCTCGGCCTCCCAAAGTGCTGGGATTACAGGCTTGAGCCACCGCGCCCGGCCTACCAAATCATTTTCTATTCCCCCTTTTCCAAGGCAAGAAAACCCAACTCATGAAGTGTCTTAAACCTTTCATTCTTTGCTGGTTCCATAGACTCATGGACTTTCCACAAACAGTCTCTCCATTCATCAGACCTCATCCTTTAGTGCCTCATCACATTCTCTTCTCATTTCTCCACTTCCATATGCATAACCTTTTTGCCACATTTCCTTTCTCTCAAATCAAAACAGACCAGATGTTTCAGTCAGCGCATAACTATTCGCATGCAAATTTGTGTAAGAGGTCAGCTAACTGCTGAGTCTCAGTCCTCCAGGATACCTAACCAATTTTGGTGGGGATGTACATAGTGGAGGTCAGAGGCTACCCCCATCATGACTGAAAGGCTGATTCCTTTTCAATTCACCAACAAACTGCTACCTGCATTTATTTTTATTTTTTATATTGAGACAAGGTCTCACTCTGTTGCCCAGGCTGGAGTGCAGTGGCATGATCATGGCTCACTGCAGCCTCAACCTCATGGACTCAAGTCATCCTCCCACCTCAGCCTCCCTAGTAGCTGGGACCAGAAGCATACATCACCACTCCTGGGTAATTTTTTAGATTTTGGAGAGATGAGGTGCCACTATGTTGCCCAGGCTAGTCTCAAACTCCTGGGCTTAAGTGTTTACCCACCTTGACCTCCCAAAGTGCTGGGATTACATATGTAAGCCACCACATCTTGGCAGTTTCCATTCTCCTGGGCATCAGGACTCTATCACTCTAGCTATCTCTAGTCTCTTCAGCTGTCTACTAAACTCTTTTTCAGCTGGCCCACATTAGGAGGATTTAATGAAAGTCTTAAACCATACATTTTGTGGAGTCATCAATGCTGAATTGTAGTACCTGGCAGGAGAATTTATAACTGTGATGAGCAAACTGCTATCACTGCTTTTCCTGGAATTATAAAGGGAGACTGAGCTTGGGGCAACCTGAGTGATTTCAGAGACATGCAATATCTCATAGGTGGCGAGGAGGGAAAATGCTTGGGTTGTCTGTGACAGATGCTTTCCTGGGTTTGAGACAGCAGTACTAGCCAGTCCCTATCCTGAAGTGTGGGTAGTGGGAGGATGCCTAGTGTTGCTTGGATATTGAATGTTTCTGTTCCACTGAAGTATAGAGTGGTACCTCCTCTTCAGCCTCTTCCAAATCTGAGAGGTGGAAGACAGCATCCCCAGGTGATTGGGTAAAACCTTTAGTGACAATATCAGGTTGTGGGGTCAAGAACAGTTCTCAAGTTCAATTAAACAAGCCATTGCCAATGATGAAGTTTGTGATCCTTTGAGTGACTTGGCTTGGAATTTTTCTGGCATAAAACCTGGAAGGGATTGGCACTACTGAGGCCTGTGATCCCTACCTGGTCGGTGCAGAGAAAGGCAAAGCTGTCTGTGGCCAGGCCCTTCTTTCTGGCCATTCAGAATCTCCATCTTCTGTTCCCATTCTTCAGCAAGACTAAGGCAGCAGCAGAACTAACTCTAAGACAATATAGACCACGTTTGAAAGATACTTAGCTACCATGAGAAGAGAGAAGAGGGAGGTATGAAAGGGGATAGTTTGTTTATTAATGAGGTAGTGGATCAAGTTCAAAGATGGTATGAGGGACAAACAGAGGAGAAGTTCGAGACTGAAGAGAGCTGGGATAATCAACTGAGTAAGTGTCCCAGGGTGGGATCAGCAAGGAGATGTGTGGGAGATGGGATCCAGAGCACGATGGTAGGATCTGCTTCTTACTTCCCCCTCCCCACCACATTCTGTTTTGGATAAAGAAAGCTTCCCTTAAGCAAACCAGACTAAAGGGAAACCAAGGATGGCCTTACATGCCTTAATATTTCTTTATATTTCAGGCTGGCTTTTGCACTTTGCTGCAAACTGACTCACATAGTCAGAAGGCCTTACCTCCTCCATGTGAAAACGGAGAGTTCAATTTGCATGCTGCTGCCTTCGCCAAGCCTATCTGTCTTATGTCCCCTCCCAGTTCCAGTGGCCCTCCCTCCTCCCCTAAAGCAGTCCCACTGCCCACCTGTACTGTGGTATTGTCTGCCTGGAGCCTGAGGTCTTGCCTGCTCTGTTCCCCGACTGAGCTTCCCCTGCAGGGCGGAGAGGTCCTTCTCACCTAGCATCCTACTGAGGACCTGCCACGGAGTAGGTATTTAATGAATGCTTCCCAATTCCGATGAAAAGAAACATCATTCCATTAAGTTATTGATTTCAAATTGAAATGTTATCATTAATTGTGGGAGGCAACCCTGACTTCTTACGCCCAATCCTCTCCTGTAGGTCTCCTAGAGAAAGACATGATTGGGAAGAAGAAGGGGTTTGATAGCCCAGCCTTCCCTCTCTTCTGTTGGCTGCTCAGCAGAGCTGCCTCTTGAGAAATGCTGAGCTGCCTGCCAGCCTGTGCAGCCTGTCAGCTCCCATCTGCCAGCCCCATCTGCTCTTCCCCAGCCACGCTGCTGTTTGCTGCTGCTGCTGGGCCCTCTCCCATCATCTCTGGCTCAGCTTCTACCTTGCTGCCTCTCAGCCTCTCCCCAGGGAGCTGGTTGCCCTGACTTCCTCTGCACCTATTCTCCTCCTCCTGCCAGTTTCGGCTCAATTACTTACCCTTCCCACACTGACTCATTCCTCCTGCAAGGGGTCTGAGGCTCCACTGTCGAGCAGTTAAAAGGAAAGAAACACGGAGCCTTGCCTTTCCACCACACATGCCACCTCCAACTCAGGCAGGCAGTCTCCCTGCTGAGGTCGAAGAGGGCAAGGGCTGAGCGTCTTACAGCAAGACAGATCTCCTTAGGTAGGCAGCAAGCTCCCAGGCTGGGAATGGACAGAATCTTATTGCTCAATGGAATCTCAGATATCAAGTCCAGAGGCAGATGGGGAAATAGCAACCCTGGAGGAGAAGCATATTGACCGGGGTGACACTGCTGGCTCCCTATAGAGCAGGGACTGGAACACAGGTTTCCTGACTGCATCCAGCCAACATTTACTGAGCATCATCTGCGTGCCAGACAGTCGATTGGATCCACACCTACCTCAAGAAGTTCATGGTCTCGTTTGCACTCCCAGCACAGGGCTCTTCCCAGTCACAGCTGCTGACCTAGGATAACTTTTAAGGCATTGCTGTAAGCAGAAATGATTGCAATTTTCCTAACTTCATGCATGGCAAGGGCTTAAATGTCTTCACATCTGTATCCAACAAATTGGTCTCACTTTTCCCAGCCCCAGGTTTACAACAGCAGGGTTCACACAACCATCCTTGTTGCTTGTGGGGTGGGATTGTCCTAGGGGTGCTGGAGAATAACCTGGATTTTACACAGTGGTGATCAGGAGACCCCAGAGGCCTTGTCTTTGCAGCTTGCCTGCCTCCAACATGTTAACAGCAAGCAGTCTGATTTTGACCAATTTTTCTGACTTCACACTCCCAGGGAAGCCCTTTTCTACATCAGACAGCTCCCCGTGGGCAACACCAGCTTTCCCAATGCCCTAAAACTATGTCCCCCACTTCTGTGACTTGATATGTGGGAGACCATCATTAGTGTCTTTCCACAAGGTCATGTATTGTCATTTTGATTCATTGAATCCAAAGACCTCTAGAAAAGTATCAATAGCCAACATTTATGAAATGCTCATTTTGTGCTAGGCCCTGTTTTAAGCATTTTCAGTGTAACAATTGTTTTAGTCTTCCCTGATGATTACAAAGTGTGCTACCATTATTAGCCTCATTTTAGAAATGAAAAAATTGAGGTTTAGAGGAGCTAAATAATTTGCTCAAGGTCCCAGTTGCTGGGAAGTGGTAGACCTCAGATTTAAATGCAGTTAACCTGACTTCAAGTCTATGCACTTAACCGCTATGCCTCCCTGCCGTTTGGTGCATGAAGTCACTACGACCTTGGTACGAATTCATTCCTCTGGGGCATTCCTCCATGGCAACTATAGAACAAGCTTTTGGGTGGGATGTCTACAATAATTGTGTAGGTGGGGAGGCGGTGATCCACCTTGTCCATCAGTTCCCATTGCCTCTGGGCCTGGACTGATGTGAGTTGGGACAGTGTCCACCACATCAGGGATATGGCACTTGCCGGGGCCCGGGAGCCAGTGGCAGAGGTGTGGGGTGGGTGGACGCCTGGGAGCCCAGAGATGCCAGGACACGTGGGCTCAAGCTTGCAGTGCTGACCTGTCTTCTACTCCTTTGCTCTGGACATGTAAGAAAACTGTGTCCCCAGCCTGGCCAGTCAACAAGCCAAGAGAGTGGCATAGGTGGGTGGCAGTGGATGGAGGGTGCTGAGCACAAAGGCCAGCACAACCTGAGTGCCCTCCACTCTCACCTGCCCTGACCCCTTTTAGCCCCAAGGAAGGGAGAAGAGAACATGCTGTTTGGAGGAGGCTGGGAAGAGCCCTGGAGGCACCGACTGGCCTCAGGATACTCCTGTGCTCCTGGGGCCCTGGAGCAGTGCCTCCTCTACCTACCAAAGTTCTTTGGAGCAAGGCAGGGGATGGGCAGGCATCTGAAATTGAACACCAAATGGCAGGGGTGGGCAAAGGGGCTGGGCAGTGAAGGGCGCTGCAGGGAGGACTCTGGGGGAGCAAGGTCCACGGACAATCTCTCCTCACCATCAGCACGGAGATCCCTGCCCAGGATCTGCAGCCTTGTCCCCATTGGTCTGCATGCAGCGGAGTCTCAGGTGTTAACATCTCTGGTTCTTTTAGAGACTAGGACAGGACAAAAGAGGAAAGGAAACATTTGCCTGTGGATGGAAGAGGCTAGCCAACAAGAAGGGCACTGTCTCTAAGTGATGGGCTAGGAGAGGGTTGACAGCTCCTGCACACGGCCACCAAGTCAAGTCTCTTTCCCAGCCTCCCTTACCTGAGAGCAAGTCCTGTGAATGAGAAATGAGCTGAAATCACACACCTTAGCTCCCAGGATGTTATATTCTTGCACTTAAAAGGACTGAGCGTGTGTTCCCCTGCGTCTTTCCCGGTCTGCTGGCTAGGCATTGGCAAGGACTGTACTAGCCATTTGCAGCTGCAAATGGAAGCCATGCCTGAGGATGGCAGAGACACACACCAGCCCTGGACTACTTGTCTACCTCTGGACTGTCACCTGGAGAGAAACTTCTTTCTTGTTTAAGCAGTTTATCCTGTGACCGAGGACACGGGCTTCCACGTGGAAAGGCAGAGTGGAGCAAGGAGTGGTGGGTGGGGACTGCAGGATGCTTCCACCCTGACCAAGTAGACAGAATGAGGGACTTTCCCCAGCTCTGGAGCTGGAGCTCCCATTTTCATGTGGAATTCACTCAGCAAGACACTGGCGATGTTCACAGCCCCTGCAGGAGAGTGGCCTGAAGGAGAACCTTCTTTCTAGTGTCACTGATGAGACTTTGGCTGGGGGAAAGCAGAACCCAAGGACACCCTGTACCTGAGCTGGGAAGCAGCCTGCAAATATAGGCCGGGCCGAACAGATGCTCTTTTTGAACATAAGAAAGAATCTGCTGGCCGACTATCGTGCTGGAATAATGACCTGGATAAAGTGAGCTGCAAAGTTCACAGAAAACATTATTTTCCCCAAGGACAGAGTGCAGCTGTAAAATGTCACAACTCCCTTCTTTGAGTGACTACTGTTTTCTCAGTCTCTGAGAAACTGTGTTCTCTAAAATATAGACTATCAGAAATTTCACTGTTTGAAATGACATCAGTAAAAATAAAACACCTCTCTGTTGCTTGGAGGATCTCAGTCATTGACCCAGGGAAGTAGCCTTAATTTACAGTCCATGTGCAGAGCCTCAGGTAAGGGGTTTCTGGACACAACATTTTACATATATCCTAACTTTAGATTCCAAGGTCAGAGGTCCTTGGATTCACTTTGCATTCCAAACCTGACGTTGCCCCTTCACATTCAACTTTGCCTTGCTGTGAATCTAGCAAGACACTGATCATTTCAATATCACCTAAACACCACCTTCCCCAACATTGTATAGTAATCAATCCCCTACATTTGGTGAGATGCCTCATGGTTCCTCTGGTGTGTGGCTCTTTCACTGCAACAAGTAAATAAAACTGGCTTTGTCAGGTCACCCCACATTTGTCCCTGGGGGCCTGAGGCTGTTTGGTCTAAGATGCGCATTGGAATTTGTGAATATGAAGAAAATCACGCAGCATGGGGACTGCAGCTGAAGGATCCCACTGTGGGGCAAGACCAAGAAGTTGAGTGAGGGTCTTGGCAGGCTGAAGTTACAAGGAGATAGAAACTATCTGGAGGCAGAAGTTGTAGGACAGAGAAAAGGTAAACAAGGGAGAGTAAAAGAAGCTGCAGCGAGTCTGAGTTTGAGGAACGGAGTAGACATTCAGGGCTGAGGCCGGCCCCTGAGCACGGTGGAGTGCTTGGCTGGTCCCAAGAGCCTCTCCTCCTGTCCCAGCTCCAGGGCTTGGAACGTTATGGTCCTGGGTTAGTTTGTAACTCTCTATGCTCCTTGCGTCCCAAGCAGCTTAACTGAAACCTATCACCTCTCTTGTGCCACCAAAAGTCTTAGGTTGTTGCAAGTCAGGATGGGGCAGCCTCAGAATGGTTGGGCCCAGGGGCAGAGAGCAGGCAGTGTTCCTACAGTTGGCAGCACCTGTGCAATGGTGGCCACACAGATCCCTGTTTGGCCAGGATTCCTGTGCTCAGCCTGTCTTGGTTCAGTCTGGTGGGGACACTCGGTGCCCAGCCCACAAGATGGGCCTCCCACTCAGGGCAGTCAGACATGGCCTGAGGGCACCCGAACTTTTCCCTCAGGAGCCTGGGAGCCTGGTGAAGACTGGCCAACTGGCCTCGTGTCTGCCCAGCCCTTCCTCCCATGTTGCCGTGTGTCTGCCTCTGCCTAGTCCTCAGCCCTTCAGGCTCTGAGCCTCCTCCTTCAAGTCCACCTTCATCCTGAGTTTTCAGGAGAGACACGTCTCAGGTGTAGACATAGGGGAACCATCCCTGAAGGAAAAAGAGAACGAAAGCAATTTTGACAAAGAGCACTCAGGAAGCTGAGAGGGAAAACATTTGAGATGGTGGATGAAAGATGCCATGTGAATGCAACACATTAGAGTGGTTATAGTTGTCAGAAAAAAATCTGAGCAAATTTGAAAGCCAACTGACTAAAATATTTGAACCACATCCACACGTACCCGTAAAATGCAAATAATATTGGATCTTGAAATATGTACTCTTTCCTTCAGTGGAGAGTCTGTTATTAGGTAGAGCGTCCCAGAAATTCCATAGGGTCTTCTCTATTTCTTTAGTAAAAATGCCATTTTGTAATTAATCTGATAATTACAATGGATTCATTTATTATATTTCCAAGTCCTCAGGTGTGGCATCTGGGGAGAAGTCAAACAAAGGGAACTGGGAGCTCCCCCACGGTATGAGGCCCTGCAGAGAGAGGAGGTGAATGTAATATTACTAGAACTGGCAGAACAGGGCAGCATCAGGAATGTATTCAGGGCCTGAGGCTGAGGGGCTGCCTGCAGATGCTGCTTTGGGGTTCCTAAGGCAGGTCATTCAAAGATGACATTCCCTTAAGAAATCATCAGATCACACCTCTCAGTTTTGGGCTTGGAGAATGCAGCTCCCGAGATGGGGTCTGCAGGCCATGATGGGGAGAAGAGTGGGATGAACCCAGAGCTGGTTTGGGTGGAAGCTCAGTGTCAGGGTTGCCGGTCCATGGCAACGCTCACACCCAACACAGCACATGGTGCCTTCTTCTTGGCAGTGGCCCTTCTGCTTTCTGTACAATCACAGTCCGGAAGCATCAGAGCTGCACGAAACCTCAGAGATGCAGTCAGTCGCCTCCTCAGGGGAGGCACCCAGGGCTAGTGCCTTGCCCAGGTTTTCATAGGTGGTGGCAGGCCCAGGCCCAGAACATACATCTCCAGACACTGGTCTGAAGTGCTTGCCATCAAGTCTCCTCCTACACCTGCTGGGACCCCAGTGCTGTGGGGAAGGGATCTGGTGCTGTCCATGCCCATCCACGTGTACATGTTGTGTGGCTGGTACAGTTTAGTAAGGAAAGTGTCAAAGAAAGGAAGTGTGAATATTGGCCTGCGAGGTTTCAGAGAGCCAGTAAGCAAAGAACTTGGGAAGTGTGTGCTCTCTCTCTCTGACACACACACACACACACACACACACACACACACACGGCAAATTTGGGGAGGCAAAAAGCTGGGGGATTGGAGTTGGAGAGCTCAATTTCTGTGAGATCTGAATGAGATGGTTCTGAGAATCTTCAAAAGCTAGACAATTACAAGACATTGGCAATTAAAGTTTTGCAAATATCTGAGGGAGAGTACTAGCTCAGGCCCTCAAAAGGTAATCACCTGTCCTGAGCAGCCACGACAGGACGGTCCTGGGTCAGAAGACCCTCAGGGCAAGGAGCCAAGACAAATCATGACCATGATTATCATCATGGTTGTTATCCTCGGAGAGGGGCTGCCTGCCACAGGGAATGTGCAATGGTTTCAGTCTGAAAACAATCCCTGAGCTGCATATTCAGGTAAACCCATGCTCTAGAAGCAAGGTGCTGTCGTGCACGTTGCTGGCACAGCCTTCCGCAGCCTCCTTGCAATTCCGAGCTGCACTCGCCAGGCCTAGCGTCACCATCCCTCTTCTGAGGAGCGCTGGCGCCCTCTAATGGACACTGCCGAGCGGGACGCCGCGGCGCCGCTGAGGCGCGACGGCTGTGAGGCCGCTAGAGGCGCTGCAGGCGGCACGGACTGGTGGAGCCAAGTGACGCGGCCACCAGAGGTTTGGGCCAATTTTGGAGACCGGTGATTAGGTTTCTTTCTGCCTGGTTCAGTCCTGCTAAGTTAAAACGTGCAATAATCCCTTATTGCCAAGGCACACGTTTCTCTTTGTTTCAGGGGTATCAAAAGCATTTGCTAAACAAATCAAACCCGTCGTTCTTTCGGTCTATTCTGTCGGTGCCTGGAGACGAATCTGGAAGAAGGGGGTGGAGAAGGAAGGAAGGGCGTGGGGGGTGAAGACGGCCCTGTGTTCCCCTGGGCTGGCCCGGCCCTCCCTTCCCAGAGCTTTTCCCCCTCCCGCCGTCACTCCCAGGGGCCCTGGGCCAGGAGGGAAGGCGGATGGAGGGGAGGAGGGGAGCCCAGGGAGGGTCTGGGTGAGCGCCCCTCCTACAGGGCAGGTGACTTAGGAGGCGCTGGAGCCAGCGGAGCGCAGGCATTTCATGCAGGCCCACCCTGCCGTGGGAGGAAAAGCGGTCTCTCGGGGGAAGGCTTCTGGCAGAGGCCTTTCCCTTGATCTGCTCGCTTGGCTCTTCTGGCAATGCGGTGCCCTTAGCAGGCAATTTTCCAGGGGTCAGAATCACAGCGGGCCAGCCCTGGTTTACTCCCCACAAGCGTCTCAGTCCATCACTCTGCTTTGTGTTGTGCTTGTTTCGAGGCCCAGGCTCATCCTGTACAGACCTCATCCAGCAGCTCAACATCTGTCTCCATTCCCTCTCCCTGTCCTTTCCCCAGAACCTCCCACCAAGAATGCTGGTCTCCTATTGCTTTCATAATAGGTCTAGATGGCCCAGAAAACCTGAGCCCAAACTATGACATCCAAAAATGGGTTCCCCATTACTCCAGGCAGGGGAGGACTGGGTCTTTAAACACGCTGGAGGTGAGGAGCATACACGTGTGCCTTCCTGCCTTAGAGTGGGCGGAATCCTAAGACATTAAAGAAAAAAGGACAGCTGATTTCTCATTAAACCGGATTAAAATTCATATTAAGCTCTACTATTAATTTTAAAAGCTCTTATTTACGGTCTACTAGACACTGGGCACTTTAAATTCCATAAATTCTCTCTCTCTTTTTTGTTTTTTTTTTGAGTCGGAGTCTCACACTGTTGCCCAGGCTGGAGTGCAGTGGCACGATCTTGGCTCACTGCAGCCACCACCTCCCAGGTTCAAGCGATTCTCTTGCCTCAGCCTCCTGAGTAACTGGGATTATAAGCACGTGCCACCATGCCTGGCTAGTTTTTAAAAAATTTTTGTATTTTTTGTAGAGATAGGGCTTCGCCATGTTGCCCAGTCTGGTCTCAAACTCCTGACCTCAAGTGATCCACCCGCCTTGGCCTCCCAAAGTGCTGGGATTACAGGTGTGAGCCACCGTGCCCAGCCTAAATTTAATAAATTCTCACAACTAGCAAGTTAAGTACTGTTTTCTCTATTTTCTACATGAGAAAACTGGTAATCAGAGAGGTTAAAGACTGTGCAAAGCCACACAGCTCTCGATGTCAATTGAAATAGGTAGGTTATGCTGCCATAATAAATAGCCCCCATATTCCAGTGGCTCATGTTAAACCAGTCGTGGTTTATTTTCCATAAACATTCCATGTGCATCACTCTGCTCTGTGCTGTGCTTGCTTGGAGGCCCAGACTAATGGGGCCGCCAGTTGTGGGACTTTGCTGGGTGCTGGGTCAGAGACCAGAGAGCTCTGGCGGGTCCCATCAGCAACTGCAGGCTCTGGCCCAGGGGACAGGCGGGCTTGGCTCACAACTGCCTACCTGAACAAGATTATCTTCCCTTTCAGCCTCATGGGAGCCCAGAGATGCAACTCTACTGAGTGCCCAAGCAAAGACCCCTAGTGCTGTGGTTAAATACTTGCTGATTAAAGACAGGACAGAGGGTGCCTTCCCCTCCCTACCTCTGGGTCTCACTCGACTTCCCCTCCCTTCTCCTTTCTTCCCTTCCTCTCCTTGCCCATGTCTCTCCCGTCTCTGCTTCTCTCTATATCATAAAACCATTCACAGTTTTCTCATGGGTTAACCAAGGAATAAATACAAATAAATGCAAGTTCTCAGGGTATATTCAATTCTAAATATCACTAAATGAAACTGTCAGTGGTGGAAACTATACTGGATAAAATTTGTCGCTGAGTAAAACAGAATAAATCTACTTGACCAAATTTACAACATTTGATTGGAGAAAAAATGGTTATGAAAATTCCCAATTGCAGATGCTGTAACTGGTAGAATCCATGGGCTGAAAGCTGCTGATGAAGCATCTTAGAATTTAAATGAAAAAAATTATTGCCAGTGAGAATAATTTCAATACTGTAAAAATGAAAAAATGGAGACAATTGGAAACTGTTTAACTGCATGGAAAATGGATTGAGAAATTAAATTGGGGCCAGGCGTGGTGGCACATGCCTGTAATCCCAGCACTTTGGAAGGCCAAGGCAGGCAGATCACCTGAGGTCAGGAGTTTGAGACCTGCCTGGCCAACATGGTGAAACTCTGTCCCTACTAAAAATACAAAAATTAGCCGGACGTGGTAGCACATGCCTGTAATCCCAGCTACTGGGGAGGCTGAGGCAGGAGAATTGCTTGAATCCAGGAGGTGGAGGTTGCAGTGAGCTGAGATCGTGCCATTGCACTCCAGCCTGGGTGACAGAGTAAGACTTTGTCTCAAAATAAATAAATACATAAATAAAATAAAAAATAAATACAATTTTAAAAAATAAAAATAATTTTTTTTAAAAAAAATAAATAATTAAATTGGGCCAGGCTCAGTGGTTTATGCCTGTAATCCCAGCACTTTGGGAGCTGAGGCTGGAGGATCCCTTGAGCCCAGTAGTTGGAGGCCGCAGTGAGCCATGTTGTGCCACTGCACACCAGCCTGAGTGAAGAGTGAGACCCTGTCTCTAAAAAAAATAACAAATAAATAGGCTCAGGAGCGGTGGCTCATGCCTATATTCTCAGTACTTTGGGAGGCCGAGGTGGGGGAATCACTTGAGGTCAGGAGTTTGAGACTAGCCTGGGCAACATGGCAGAAACCCGTCTCTATGAAAAATACAAAAATTAGCTGGGCACGGTGGCGTGCACCTGTAGTCCCAGCTACTCAGGAGGCTCAGGCAGGAGAATCTCTTGAGCCTGGGAGGTGGAGGTTGCAGTGAGCCGAGTTCGCACCACTGCACTCCAGCTGGGCCACAGAGAGAGACACTTGTGTCAAACAAATTAATGAATTACTTAAATTGGATTAAAGGAGTTCACTCTGAAAAAGGTGACCTCCATGTTCATGTCAATGACCCTTTACTGGCTTATAGCCCTGGGTGGCATCTGTGAATGTCACCAACCACTTTGTATCTTATTTACACATAGAACAATTCCAGCTCCAAATACTGAACTTGGAGCTCTGTCTCTGTATGTTTCTCTTCACTTTGTACTTGTTCCGTTCTCTGTCACTCCCCTTTTGTAGATCACTTTCTCTCCCTCCCTTAAATGTTTCTGTTCCCAGAGATTCCACCTCCAGCGTATTTCTGTCTCTCTCATTGAGAGCAATTTCAAACCATCTTATGGGTTTAGCATCTTATAGGTTTGTGCTGGTAGCCACAAAATAGTTACCTGTAACTGTAACAGTTACGCTTCTTGGCTTCAAAAAACAGCAAGAAGAATGACAGAAGACTGATTAACTTAAGCAGGAAACAGAATTTATTGGAAAGATACTAGGCTTCTCATGAGTGGACAAGAAAGCTGTAGAGATTAGGCTTAGAAATTGGGCAGGAGTGTGGGGGAACCATGGCCAGGACCCCCTTCAGGGTCACACCACAGGGCAACCTGACTGAGACCTGCTGTACCCTCTAAGGGCACAGACGCTGCTGCTGCACCACTGGCGCTGGGCACAGGCCACACGACAGAGGTGCCTGAGGGAATTCTAACTTCCCTGCTTCTTGGTGTCGCTTGCCCAAGAGCTGGGCCACATGTAGGTCCCCTGTACATGCTGTGGCTGCCAGGGGGAGGGGAAGGAAGTATTCGTCTTGATGGAGGAAGGGGCCTTCTTCTCACCACGATTCACACAATGACAGGTTCTGCAAACACAGGAAGTGGGTTCAGAGGCATGGGACCCACAAAGCCCAAGACACTTACCGGCTGGCCCTGTCATCAGCGCCGTCCCAGCCCCCTTTTAAGTAAAAAGGTTGAATGGCCACAGACTTGAAGGTTGACCAGTCACCAGATTTTTCAGGCCAGGCTGCGTATCTCTGGCCATCTGTTTATTAAAAAGTTTTTTTTTTTTTTTTTTTTTTTTTTCACTTCTGGTTGGTTCAAAGTGCAAGTAACAACAGCGAACCGTCTTGTCTAAACATAGATTTTTAAGCCTGAAGTCTCTGGCCATTTGCTCACTGACCTTTGTGCTCAACTCCTTCCTCACCCCATTCCCAATTTAACGGTGGTTACCTCGAGGCCAGCTGAAACAACAGGCTTGGAAGGAAGTTAACACCCTTGATCCATTCTTGGCTACTGGGAAAGGTTGAGAAAGGTTTAGCACCACAGCCACAGACTTATTTCCTGCTACAAGGGTGACTCTTAACTTACAAATGCTTAGTGTAGTGACTAGAAGCAGTTGGCTTAGCTTTTTTGATCCACAAAGCCCCATCTTTGACTTTTAGGCAACTTAGATTGTGGGTTGCAGGCAGAGAAGGGAAAGTCTCAGCAGAGTTGTTCCCCCTTTCACCCACCCTTGCAGACTGGCTGCTCTCCCCAACATCTTCTCTTCCTGGGGTTATTAAAGAACAATGATGACAATTATTATCATCGTTTATTGAAATGGGGTCTCACTCTGTTCCCAGGCTGGTCTTGAACTCCTGAGCTCAAGCAATCCTCCTGCCTCAGCCTCCCAAGTAGCTGGGATTATAGGCACACACCACCGCATTCAGCTCATTGGGTTATTCTAGAGGGAGCAAAGAGCACCCAAAATATACCAATGTTCTTATTTTTGTCTTAATCATTTCCTGCACAACCGCAAGCTTGGTTCATACCTCCCAATAGGTGACACTGTGACCAAATGTTTTGCCATGGGAAACCAACCAGCATCACCATTTCCTAGCCCACAATGATTCTTTCCTGCCACCTGCTAACTCAGTGCTACACTTTTAGCTACCAACTTCTAGATAGCTTAGATTTTGCTGGGTGTAACAAAGACCTCAAACAACAATGACTTAGAAGAGACCCAGCTTTCATGTAATGGTCTGAAGGTAGACAGTCTAAGGCTGGTATGGCAGCTCTGCATTCCAAAATTGTCCAGGAACCCAGACTCTGTCTTTTTGCTCTACCATCCCTCAGGTATCCCTCCAACCAAAGACAACTCTCCCCCGTGTTCCTTCCACACAGTAGGATGGAGGAAGGGAGTGAGTGAAGATGGTATCCTTCCCACCCCCTTTAAGGGCACGTTCTGGAGATGACCCGTGCTATGGTCTGAGTGATGGTGTCCCCTCCAACATGTACATATTGAAACTTAATCCTCATAGTGGTGGTATTAAAAGGTAGGGCCTTTTGGGAGGTGCTCAGATCATGAGGGCTTCTCCCTTGTGAATAGGAATAAAGCCTTTATAAAAGAGCCTTCACAGAGAGTCTGGCCCTTTTGTGCCCTTCTGTCATGTGAGGACATAGCATTTGTCCCCTCTGGAGAACCCTGCAACAAGGCACCATCTTGGAAGCAGAGAGCAGCCCTCACCAATAGCAAACCTGCTGGTTCCTTGATCTTGAACTTCCCAGCTTCCAGAACTGTGATAAATAAATTCCTGTTCTTCACAAGTTACCCCGTCTCAGGTATTTTGTTATAGCGGCATAATGGATGAAGATAGCCCACCTTTATTCTTTCATCTCATTGACCAGAGCTAGTTATATAACCATATCAGCTGAAAAGAGGCTGGGTTAGAGAGAACAAGAGAGTAGATATTGATGGAGAACTTCAATTCCTACCTGAGACGTCATCAATTAGCTCCCACCAAGTCAGTTTGGATCATTTTTATTACCATTCCAGCCCTCTTGTCTATTATAACTACCATGATTATCTTGTCTTTTGTAGTTAAGTGCCTGAAGTCAGCTTCTGCTATTCTGGTATCTTTCCTTTTCCATTAAAATCAGGGATCCCATTTTAACCGCTTACAGTTGCATCTTTAGTTTATGGAGATCAGTCACAAGACTGCTTCTCAGAGATGGAGGTGCTCCCTCACCAATCTGGGCCCTCTTCTGGGCCCTCTTGAAAGAGAATTAGCAGACAAATGGGCAGGAGACACGTGATAAATCCTCTCTAGCACTTCTATATCCCGACATTTTTGGACTATTTCTTCTATTGTTTCATGGAATTTCATTTCACATGAGCCACTGTTGAAGCCACATTTCAAAACAACTAATACAGCAATTAAGGCCACTTGCAATGGCTGGAAATAGCACACTGTCTCCTGATTTCTGGTGAGCATACTCCTGATTAATTTCAGGCTGGTTTAAAATAATGCACAGTGTTGGACACTGTGGTACACCACTGTATCCCCTCTCAGAAATGAAGGACTTACTCTCCCAGCTGTTGGGAGTGGGCCCTCAGCCAGCAGCTCACTCTGGGGATGCCTTCAGTGAAGAAATGTCCCTAGCCCAAGGTCATGTCCCCATCATGAAGCAGCCACATCCAATGACTGGTCAAAGTGGGGTTAACAAAGCCTGGCTCCTTGGTTCCAACTCAGAAGAGCTCTAAATGACCATCTAGCTCTGGAGCAGCACAACTGCTCCCTTGCCCAAGGCTGCTTCTGTCCCTTCTGCTCCACAGGTGTGGTCTCAAGCTCACTTCCTGATAAAGGTCTTGCTTGCTAATCTCCACCTTAGAATCTGCTTATCTGAAAGTCTTTTGATGGGGATTTAACTTTTTAAGTAATCAAAAGCTCCACTTCCCGCTTCCAGGTCATGGGAGAGTCTGACTCTATTTATAGATTTATGAGCAATGTGCGATGGTGTGGAGGAAAGGGGCATGAGCAGAGCTGGCTTCTTTCTGTGAAGAAGTCTGTGCACAGAATTAGAGCATCTTCAAACCGCGCAGGAGCAACCTCCTCAGACAAGGGAGGGACATGCCTTTCAGCTGCCAAGAGAGACCCAGAGGGTTCCATGTTTGGTGTTCTGTGAGTCTCCCAGATCTTCCCAAATGTCCTTATTACAATTTTGGGGGTCGCTGTCTTTTTTTGTGGGGGAAGGGCAGGGTTTTGTCTGTGGTCCAGGGTGGAGTGCAGTGGTGCAATCTTGGCTCACTGCAGCCTCGACCTCCCAGGCTAAGTGATCCTCCCACTTCAGCTTTCTGAATAGCTGAGACTACAGGTGTGGACGACCATGCTCAGTTAATTTTTTTTTCTGGAGAGGAGGTCTCAGTATATTGTGCAGGCTAGTCTTAAACTCCTGAGCTCAAGTGATCCTCCTGCCTTGACTTCCCAAAGTGTAGGATTATAGGCGTGAGCCATCGTGCCCCATCTAGGGGCCACAGTCTTTTCTCAACAATGCCTTATCCTTTATATAACATACCTAGGGAGTTTTGATATAGGAGTTAAGAAATTACTTAGGCAGATAGTGAGGGTAGGGAAGTCCTCGGTAAGATTTTCCTTTTAATGAAAAGTAGCCCCAAATCATTTTCCCTTCTAACAAAGAGCAGCCTGTAAAATCGAGCTGATAGATGCCGGTAGTTGTGCCAATCATGTTCAAAATGGTGGCCTCGTATTCCCTTCTCTTTATCAGCCATGTGTACAGTAAAAAGCAGACAAGATGGCACCGGTCAGCGGGAGAGTTTATTTACATAATAAGATTAGGGCAGGGTAGCCAGCCTTCCCCGGGACTGTAAACGTCATCCCGATCCAACCAATCTGTGAGCCCTACGTAAATCAGACGCCAGCTCCTCAAGCTGGGCTATAAAACCCAGTGCATCCTCCATCAGCCAGTCATTTTCTGCTGGGAGACCTCTCTCTAGAGAGAGAGCTGCCTCCCCTCCCCTCCCCTCCTCTCCCCTTCCCTTCCCTTCTCTTAACCTCTACTCCTAAACTCCTTGTATGTGTCCCTGTCCTAAATTTTCCTGGCGCGAGATGACTAACCTCAGGGTATATACCCCGGACAATGGAGCTGCTTCAGTATGTCAACTCAGCAGATGTTGAAATTTGGCAATGCACTTCTGTGCTTGGCTTTCAGCTATGTTAGCGTTAAAAGACTGTAAATAAGATATCATTTCAGCACATTACTGGAAAGTCTTTGCGTGGGACATTTAGAGATGTAAGCTTGTCGTCTTTGTCGTCTTCTTGTTGTTGTTCCTCCTCCTCCTCCTCCTCCTCCTCCTTCTTCTTCTTCTTCTTCTTCTTCTTCTTTTCTTCTTCTTCTTCTTCTTCTTCCTCTTCTTCCTCTTCTTCCTCTTCTTCTCTTCTTCTTCTTCTTCTTCTTCTTCTTCTTCACTCTCCTGTTCTCTTGGGAAAAGCTACATTTACAACAGTCTGTATGACTCAAGCTCTTCATTTCATTCTATGCAAGTAGCAATACGGTCTTCAAAGTTTTGCCTTAATGAATTCTTCATTCCTGGTGACTATAAATGAGCATTTAATTTGAGCAATTTACCACTGTGAGCCACAGACTGCCAGATTCCCTGAACATTAACTGGATTTTAGTATTCTGACTAGACTTATAACCAGTCTGCAAGCAAACTCTCCATTTCCTTGCGGCTCTGTCCTGTTGCAAATTTCTTTACTAGATGGGGTTCTTCAGTGCAAACATCAGTAACCCACTTTGGATGACTTAATCTGAAAAGGAATTGATTAAGGGAGGATATTGGATAGCTCACGGAGCCTGCACTGGGGCTGGAGAACCGGGTTCAGAAAATGAGCAGGAGCCAGCCAGGGTAGGATGGGGTGGGGTACACTATGGTCACTCCCACAGGACGCAGATACCCCTGCTGGGACCAACACAGGACGCTGGATGTTATCACTGGAGTCATTTGAATGAAATTTCAACTATCCCCTGTTTTTTGTTTCACTAATGAAACAAAGCATTGAGCAGAATTAGCTGATTGGCAATACTTGGGTCATGTGACTCATGACCTCAGGTGTCATGGAGAGTAAGTATCTGGTCTTTTGGACTTTTGGAGAATTAGTGGGGGTGGTCTCCCACCAAATTCATACAATGGGAGAGTCTCTGACATACAAAGCAGGTTCAAAAGATGCAGAGCAGAAACCAAACCAAGTTCGTTACATCCCTCTCCCTCTTTTCTAATAGGCTTCCAGTCATCTCCACTTGGATACCCGACAGGTTGCTCAAGCTCCCCATATCAAAACTAGAGTTATCATCTTCTAACCAAATATGCTTCTTCTTCATCCCTCTTACATCCCTCAACTCAGTGGGTGACATTTCTCCCCATCCATTCAGTTGTCTCAGCTAGGATCCCATGAGGCTTCCTTGACTTACTTTCCATATCCAATCAGTTACCCTGTCTTTTATTATTTATTTATTTATTTTTCCCAAGACAGAGTCTCGCTCTGTCACCCAGACTGGAATGCAGTGGTGCGATCTCAGCTCACTGCAACCTCTGCCTCCCAGGTTCAAGCAATTCTCCTGCTTCAGCCTCCCAAGAAGCTGGATGACAGGTGTGTGCCACCATGCCTAGCTAATTTTTGTATTTTTAGTGGAGATGGGGTTTCACCATACTGGTCAGGCTGGTCTCGAACTCCTGACCTTATGATCTGCCCTCCTCCGCCTCCCAAAGTACTGGGATTACAGGCATGAGCCCCGTGCCTGGCTTACCATGTCTTCTAGAGTCTACCTCTTAGGCATTTCATCAATTTACTTCTTTCTTATCTTTATTGCCATTACCCTATTTTAAGTCCTTATCATCCTCTTATTCATTTTTTTCTTTTTTCTTTTTGTTTCTCTTTCAATATTTTCTTAACTGGTATGTAAATTAGTTGTTTTAACAATAATTCTTGAAACAAACCACCCTCAAACCCAGGGATTTACAACGACAAACATTTCTTCCTCATCTGAGTGCCTACAAGTTGGCTGTGGTTCAATGACCTTGGATTGGGCTTGGCTGGACTTGCCTCAAGTCCCAGCTGCATGTTGGGTTTAAGTTTGCCCCATTTGTCTGTCATCCTTCTGGAATTATTGACACCAGAGGCAGGCAGCGACATGTTCTTCTCATGGTGGAAGGCAGGAGTACAAGTGCATTAGCTCAAACATGCAGGCACATTTCAAATCTTTACCTGTGCCATGCCTGCTAATATCCTACTGGCCAAATTGAGTCCAAAGTCAACATGTGGGAAATGAATGGCACCCACCATGAGGCCATGGAAGAGGTGTGGATGTGTAATGTTACTATAGTGAAGTGAAGAATTAGGACTGATAATTCAATCTATCACACATGGTTTCCCTGCCTCCAGTCTTGTTCCCCTCTCACTGCTTCACACCGCTTCCAGAGGTATCTATCCAAAATGCCAATATGAATTTGTAATCCTATTGCTTACAACTTTGGTTTTTATAAGAAAAATTACAAGAGTGTATCAATAGGTCCTTCATAATTTGATCACTGGCTGCTTCATCAGTCTCAATTCCTGCCACCTCCACATCACCACATTGTCCACTCTGCAACTTGATCTTTAAGATTCAGAAATGGCCAGGCAAGATGGCTCATGCCTGTAATCCCAGCGATTTGGGAGGCTGAGGTGGGTGGATCATGAGGTCAAGAGATCAAGACCATTCTGGCCAACATGGTGAAACCCCATCTTTACTAAAAATTCCAAAATTAGCTGGGCATGGTGGCGCGTGCCTGTAGCCCCAGCTACTTGGGAGGCTGAGGCAGGAAAATGGTTTGAACCTGGGAGGTGGAGGTTGCAGTGAGCCGAGATTGCACCACTGCACTCCAGCATGGTGGCAGAGAGAGACTCTGTCTAAAACAAAAAGATTCAGAACTATGCTGCCATCATGATTTTGCCTTCATGCCTTTGCTCATGCTGTTTCTTTGCCTAAGGTGCCTTTATGCCTCCATTCAGCAGGCTAATTCCTATCCTGCCTTCAGCCCTTAATGGAAGCATCACTTCCTTCAGGATGCTTTCTCTGTAACCCAGTTGCTGGGCCCCACAGTGGCACCCCAGATGTATTTGAGGATTTACTGGTCATTCTCTAAGGCCATAAGCCTTTTGGGTCTTCATGCCTGATATGATGTCTGGCCCATAGAAGGCATTTCTCACACTTAGTGACTTCTTGTCCACTCACCGATTGTCCCTCAGAACCCCTGCTTTCTTATTGTTGGGGGATACTAGACCTGGAAAGGAAGAAATGGAGCTTTGTGGATTCCTCAATGAGAGAAGAGGAAGGGAGTCCTATTTTGACTGAAAAAATGATAATTCACTGCATAAATTAGGGCTTATTAGTGTGGAAGTGATAATGAATTTTGTTTTGGAAAGTTAGTGTGTTCATCAGAGTTATCTAAAGAAACAGAACCAATGGGATAGGTGGATGAATGGATGGATAGATAGATAGATAGATAGATAGATAGATAGATAGATTTATTATGGCTTGTGTGATTACAGCAGCCAAGAGGTCCCAAGATATGTAATCTGAAAGGTGCAGAACCAGGAAAGCTGGAGGTATAATTCATCCAAGGCTGAAGACCTGAGAACCCAGGGGGACCACTAGTGTAAATCCCAAAATCCGAAGGCCTGAGAACCAGGAGTTCTCATGTCTGGCAATAGAAGGAGATGGATGTCCTAACTAAAGAGAGAGAGAGAGAGGATTTACCCTTCCTTCCTGTTTTTGTACTATTAAGGCCTTCCACGGATTGGGTGATGTCCACCCACATTGGTGAGGGCCACCTTCTTTATTCAGTCTGACAATTCAAATGCAAATATTCTCTAGAAACACCCCTAGAAACACATCCAGATATAATGTTTCACCAGATATCTGGGCATCTTTTAGCTCAGTCAAGTTTATACAAAATTAGCCATTGCAGTTAGGTTTCAGCTAATTGTAGCCTAGTGAGAATGACCATCTGGAAGCCAGAGATGGGAATGCATTATTTGGAAAAAGAGGCCAGGGCTAGAGATGTATATTTGGCATTTTCACATTTTCTGTTTTTTGGTGAGAATGGAAACCACAGAGCTACCTAGAGAGAAGAGCCAAGCACTAAACAGAGGGGGGTTTACAGGCAAAAACTCTTTGCAGTGTAATGGGGACCCATGCAGGGTGAACCACTAACTGATCAGATAAACATTCGACATGTTAGTACATTTTCATGTTGCTTGTGCAGAGGTGGCAGGTGAGCTCTAACAGGAGCCTTCTGAAGAAAATATCTCACTCAAAAGAGTAACTGATGAGGGACAGTTTGCTATAGTGTTAGAGCTTTTGTGACCCTCTGAAATCCCATCATCTAGGTAGCTGCCTGTCATAAACCTTCACGAAGGTACCTATGAAAATAAGATATGATATTTAAGGTCCATGCCATGTGGAAGCTGGTTTGGATTTATTTTTAATGACATTAGGCATACAGTATTGACATTGGTGATTTTCAAGAAGACTGAAAATAATCTAAGACTAGCAATAGGTTCCTCCAGCAATCGAACTATAGCAATTTAGTGAAAAAAATAAAACCTCCAAGTCTTCATTAACTAGAATGCTTAGAGGAACTTCTGTGGGTCTTCTGTGTTATCATCTAAAAATCGATATTGCCAGCTCTTTTCCGTAACAGGAATAGATGTTCTGAAAAGTTCAAACAGAAGAAAAATCACAGTTAACCTTGCACCTGGTTTCCTCAGAGTGCTATGAAAGTCTCCCCTGAATCTGTAGTAGACTGAACTGCTTGTTAAAGTTGCATCGATTGTGTTCACAGTTAGATGCTCTAGTCGAAAAGTTTGTCTTCCAACTGCTTTATTAGCCATGAAATGATTTCCTTTTCATGCATTATTGAAAACCCCAAGTTTAATAAAGTCAAACACATAAAAATGTTAGAAATTGGTAGAGTTGCTTTTCATGATCCAGGGGAAAAACTTTCAGAGGAAAGCCTGGGGAACAGGGAGGCTGTGCAGCTTATCTCTTTGGTGAGTGGTGGCTGCATCAGAGATGAAAATGGGAGCTGGACCAGCCTGTTGGTTATACCTCTCCTTTCTGCATTAGAGAAAATAATCTTTTTGGTTCATATCACTTTTCTAATTTGTTTCAGCTCCACACTGATATTAGAGAACAAGATAGAGATAAAAATTGAGGGAGAATGTAGAAAAGTGGGAGTTTAAATGGTGCTATTTTACATCAGCTTAAGAGAGAGGAACATACAGACAAAACAGACTTTAAGACAAAAGATGTTACCAGAGATAAAAAAGAGACATTTCATAATGATCAGATGGGTTCACCAGGAAGACACAGTAAATGTAAATGTGTATGTGCGCAATAACAGAACTTCAAAATATATGAAGTATAATCCCCTCTCTCAGCAATTGATAGAACAATTAGACAGAAAAGCAATAAAGTTGTAAACGATCTGAACAACACCATCAACCACCTTGACCTAATTGATATAGAACATTTTGTCTTACAACTGTAGAATCTATATTCTTTTCAGGTATGTATGCTGTGTTCACCAATACAGCCCCTATGCTGCGCCATAAAACATAAAACAAGTCTCAATACATGTCAAATAATTGAAATTGTATAGAGTATGTTCTCTGATTACCATGTAATTATATTAGAAATCAACAATAATATAAAATTTAGGAACTCAAAATATTGAAATTAAACCATATACTTCTAAATAATCTATGTATCACTAAAGAAATCAAGAGTGAAGTTAGAAAGTATTTAAACTGAAATGATAATGTAAATACAATTTATCAACCTATCAACATTTATAGAATGCAGCTAAAGCAGGGCTTAGAGGGAAACTTGTGGCCGTAAATGCATACATTAGAAAAACGAAAGGTCTAAAAAGACTACTAGTTATAGCCCTATTCTCCTTGATTTTTAAAATAAATTAATATTGAGCACTTCCTTGTTGGGTATATAGTGTGGAGCAGAACAGACATGGTCCTGCCCTCCTGGTGGCCATGATCTACTGAGAGAGACAAATAATAAACAAACAAACACAGGTAAATATAAAATTAAAATTATGATGAATGCTATCTATGAAGGGAAGGGACAGGTTATTGTAGCAGAGGAGGTGACCTAATTTAGATTGAAACATGGAAGAAAACCTCTTTGAGAAAGTGGTTTTTAAGTTCAGTGGGATTTGAGTTAAAAGCAGGAGATAGCTAAGCATCAAGTGAGGGGAATGTTCCAGGTAGAAGGAGGTGGATCCAGGGTAGGCTGGGTGTGGGTCAGGGGCTAAGAGGAGCGTCCACAGACCATGTGAACAGTCAGGGTTCTGAATTGCAAGTGCAGCTAAGTGTTATTTGAAATATTAATCTGCTTTCTGTGCATTTTCCTACCCTTCTACTTTTGGGTCTTATGTAGTGGTTTCTCTTCCTCCAGGCCACCCCAAATAGAAACAATAACAAAAAAAGATGCAGCAAAGCTTAAGGTCAGATAAGGATGTCTGTTGAGTGCCTGCAGAGTGAGGTTTTCTGCTCTCAAGAACTAGTTAGGACCAGTGTTAGGAAGGGTGAGCAAAAGGTGAAAGGCAACTTGGTTAGGGGAGGAAGGAGTGGAAGGACTTAGGGTCTTTTTAAGAGGGAAAAGGCTCTTGTCTTGGCTTGCAAGGACCAGGGAGTGAAAACACAGAATTGTCTATGGTGTGGGCCCTCACTGAGCCAGGGCACTACCCACAGCCCACAGTAATGGGGACTCGTAAGCTCTGTGAACAGATGGTGGGGGCCTTGGGCAGAATGTGAGGCAGCAGCACTCACATTTTGTGTATTTAAGAGTGAAGATTTAATAAAAATTAATATTTCTTACTATTTCAAAAAGGATATTCCTAAACAAAACTGGCTTTTTAAATTTTATTTTATTTTATTTTATTTTATTTTATTTTATTTTTCTGCAAGGGCACGATGGTGAAGTACACGATGCTATGGTTACAGCTCCATGCCACAGCCTCACACTACTGTTTGTATCCTTGCTGGAAATGTCAACACTGTGAAAAAGACAAATAATGTCTTAGTGATTTTATGAATTTAATGAAAATCATTTTGACTTTGCAGACCTCCTGAAAGTGCCTCAGCAACCCCCAGGTGCCTGGGGACCTGCTATTTAAATGTTCCTCGCAAAACTTGTGTAGAAATTTAATTGCAAATGTAATAATATTAGAAGGTGGGGACTTTAAGAGGTGATTGGGTCATGAGGGCTCTGCCCTCACGCATAGATTAATGCCATTACCGTGGGAGCGGGTTAGTTATTGTAGGAGTGGGCCCCTAATAAAAGGATGAGCTCTGCTCCCGTTTCTCTCTCTCTCACAGAGTGTGTCATGCACTTTTGCCCTCCCTTGCCTTTTCTCATCATGGGATGCCTTCTGCCATGTTGTGATGAAGCATGAAGGTCCTCACCAGATGTGGCCCCTTGATCTTGGACTTGCCAGCCTCCAGAACCTTGAATCAAGGAAATCTCTCTTCTGTATAAAAGAAATCTCTTTACACCCAGAGATTTTTTTCTTTTTCTTTATACCCAGTCTGTGGTACTCTGTTATAGCAGTAAAAAATGGACAAAGACAGGACTACATCTTGAAAACAGCTGATGGAGGGTAACTGGGTGTGAAGATGGAACAGAACAGAGTCAGCTGGGAACTTTTCTCTGAGTTGGGCCACCATCACCAGAATGGATACTGATGTTGGCTTATTTAAGCAGAATAGGGATTTGCTGAACAGATGTTGGGTAGCCCACTGAATCACCAGGAGGCCTAAGGAGCCACACTTGTGAAGTGGGCAGGAAGAATCAAAAGGAAGCTATATGTCCAGAACCTGGGCCAATATCCCACCTTGGAGCAGTCAGGTGACAGGAAGATACTGCTATTTCCTCTGCAGCTGCTGTTGAACACAGGATGTGGCATCTTACATCACAGACACCCCAGAGCTGGTCTGTGGAGGTTGTTGTCCCAGCTGTCGTCCTCACTTTGTCACCTGGACAGATTTAGACTGAGTCTCTAAATGAACCTTTGATTGGCTGAACCTGGGTTTCTTGCTTATGTCCTAGCTGTGCTGTATGCTGGGGAAGCTCTTATTATACAACACCTCCAGCTCCTATTGTGCAGTGAAGCTCTGCTCCCTATGAAGACTTGCAAGAAGAGGAATTCTCCGTGAATAGGAAAGAGGTTTGGATGCTAAGCAGCCAAAACATGACAACTGCCTGAGCCTTCTTCAGCTGAAGCTACACATTTGTTAGTAATCACCCATGAGCTGATCACTGGGAAAACGGGGTTTAAGAAAGTTCCAAGGAAGAAAACATTGAGTGAGACAATAACGTGATCTGCAAATGAGCCTTGAGACCTCCTGTCATTTGAAGGCTGAGTGGAAGAAGATGAACCTTTAAAGACGACTGAGAAGGAGCAGCAAGAGGAGGTGCAGAAGGGTGTTGCATTTCAGAAGCCAAGAGGGAAGGGTGCTTTGAGGAAGAAGGAGTGGTTTCAATGTTGAATCCTGCCCAGAGACCCAGAAAGCTAACATCTGAGAAATGTCCGTTACTGAATTATTCAATGCCCGCCAATCAACTCCTTTCCATTTCTTCTCTATTGCACTGGAGTATGAATTATTGTTACATCCCAAAAAGTCAGGGGAGATGGGAATATCTTTTATTCAAGACGGAGTTATTCCAGAACAAAGGACGTGGCCATCATTTGGACATCATTCTCTAAGCACAAGGCAGTCCCTTCTGTAACCAAGGGCCCAGGCTAAGTCCTTTGCTGCCAGGCAGCCTGACTGACAGCACATGGCAAGCTATAGAAAGATCGTCCTGCCTCAACAAATTAGCAAATAGCTGTAATCGATTCACCAACATGTTATGTAGCATCACCTGTACTTACTAAGCTCTGTGTTAAAAATTGGCTCTTATAGGGAGGATAAAACAATATATGAGATAGAATGCAGACATAAATTCAAAAGCACACACAAAACAATATGAAAAGAAACACACATGAGTAAAACCCCAGTTCCTCTCTGGCACTTGTTCTAGTTTGCTAGGATGTGGTCTCTGGAGCCCCGGTCTCCCTGCGGGTCACTCCGTTCTCAAACTCACCCTCACCATGCTACTCTGGACCTGCCTAAGGCCCACTCATCTTTTAGCTTCAGTTTAGACATTAGCTCTTCCATGAAGCCTCTGTGACTTGCAAGTCTGCTAAAGAATCTTACTGTGCGCCCCTGTAACGTCTTCATTTCTTTATCTTTCCCCTTATGTGCCTGTTTGCTGATCTTCCTGATCAGATGGAAAGTTTTCAATGCAGGACCTTGTTTGTCTTATTTACCGTTGTAGGGCTTTCTCACAATTGCCTCCCCAGCACCTGGCATATAGTAGATGCTCAGTAAATATTTGTGGAATGAATATGTGAATCAATGGCTGATTGAATAAATCAAAGAGACTGTGAGTACTGACAAGCCACAATGTAGAAGAATATTAGGAGGTGTGTGAAGAAGCCAGAAAGGCTTGCTAGAAGCTGAAGTTCTGTGCGGAATTAGGAAGGCAGAAAATCCAGATTGGCAGGAGTCAGAAGTGCCAGATTAGACAGTTGATACCTTTTGAGTGGGATGGGGAAGGATTTGCACTGCTGGAGGGAAGTGTCTATTTTGGGTAGTAACTAAGAGTTTTCTAAGTATTCTAGGTGCTGCTGGGAAAGCATGCTCCTTCCAAGCCCATGTCATAGCTTGTTGTTGCAGTAAATGCAGGGGCACAAGAAACCTGACCTTCTGTACCCTTCTCTTTCACCATGCCTGTGTCAACAGCACAGCCTTGGGTGGCAGTGGCAGTGGCAGTGGCAGTGGATGGAGTGGGATGCAAGTGCCCTACAGGAAGGACCCAGCCCCGCTGGCTGAGGGGCTCTGTGATGTGAAGGATCCAGCCAATCCTTGGCCACGTGACAGGAACACCATCTGCACCCCGGGCGCCTAGAGTTTGCAGCTGCCACAGCCTACTCAGGCATATTTGACACAAGCTTAGCAAATAGCTTTTCCAGGAGGTTTGCAAATTTCCAATCTGCTGTGCCACGTTTTCCTCTACAACTGCCACCAACCAAATGTTAAGTTGGATCCAAGACCTGCGGGGTAATCAGCAAACGTATGGGCTCATTGCAGAATTGGAAAGGAGACTGGGGCTCAGGTGGCCCTCTGAACGGACTCTTCCTGGAAATTATACTGGTGTTATGGCAAAAATTGTGATGCCATATATAGGAGTAATTGTCAAATCTTTACTAGCATATCTGTCTTTACATGTTGAGGTATCCTTAAAACATTACATATAAATTGAACTTTTGTTACTTTAATGCAAAATCAGTGCAGTTTTTAATGTTTATTTTAAGGAATTCTCCAGAAAGCATTCATTTTGCCAAAGAAAAAAAAATGACCCTCAATTGGTTTTTACAAATTGTCTCTAAATGTGGATGTATTTATGTGTGTGTTTGTATCTTCTGTGTGCCTGTGTTGAGGATCATCAGTCTCTTTTGAGAAATGCAGAAAAAGTTGGCTTTAGCACTTCCATGATTAATTTAAAAGAGAGAGGGAAAGATTTTTATATATACAAGGTAGTTGGCACTAAGATTTCATCTTCATTGTTACCCACACAACATCATCCACACAACAAAAGACATAAATGCAAAATTGCACAGCATGCTGGGATGAATACATTACAGCTCAGATCTGCATTTCAAATTCAGCTTTTTGATATCTTAATATCCATGGGGGTTAAAAGTACTAACTAATTAAAGAACTAGGGGACTTCATTGTTATTACTGAGCAAATCTAATTATAGAAAAAACAAATTTATAAATATACAATAGAAATTATCTGGGATGATTAGAGTGTCTCCAACTCCTGTTCTGTTCAGCTGAAATGACTGTTTCTCCTCTCATTTCCACATTGGTTAACAACTTTTGCAGGAATTTTCCAAATGACATAGAGTGTGACTTTGGGAGTCAGAGTCGTAGTACCTTAGAGCAGCAGTCCCCAACCTTTTTGGCACCAGGGACTGGTTTCTTGGAAGATAATTTCTCCATGGACCGGGGTAGGGGGGATACTTTTGGGATGATTCAAGAGTATTAGATTTATGGTGAACTTTATTTCTATTATTATTACATTATAATACATAAAAAACTCACAATAATATAGAATAAGTGGGAGCCCTGAACTTGTTTTCCTGCAACTAGACAGTCCCATCTGGGGGTGACAGTGACAGATCATCAGGCATTAGATTCTCATAAGGAGCATGCAGCTTAGATCCCGGGCATGTGTAGTTACAATACTGTTCATGCTTCTATGAGAATCTAATGCCGCCACTGATGTGACAGGCGGCAGAGTTCAGGCAGTGATGTGAGTGATGGGGAGCAGCTGTAAATACAGATGAAGCTTTGCTTGCTTGCCCACAGCTCACCTCCTGCTGTGCAGCCCAGTTCCTAACAGGCCATGGACTGATACTGGTACTGGTCCATGGATCAAGGGTTGGGGACCCCTGCCTTAGAGTAAGTCACTTTAAATGTTCAACTTCACACAACTGTGTGAGGTAGAGAGATCACCTAATTTAGGCCCCAAGGAATATGGGGGTACCTGTATAATTGTGGGCCAAGAGAAAAGTGGGTATATTTTGAAGTTCTTGGAGGAATTTGCAGCAAGTGAATATTTTTTCTGTAGCTCATATCACCACTGGTGGTCCCAGTGATCCTCTGTTCCTAGGCCCCATGGAAGTGCCCCTAAGGTAGAAGTAGCTTTAAGTGTAGAGGGGCCCTCTCTGCTGCCAGGGGTATAAAGAAATACCACTCACCAATGTACTCTTCTGTGTGTTAGTTAAGTAGTATATATCTCATGACTTTCCTGCACTGCATGGTACTGGGAGCCCATTGCCCCTCTGCCTGGAGAGAAGGCTGCGTTGCACAGACACAGCCTAAACTAGTCTTCATATAGCTATTTGTTCTTTTATTCATTTATTCAACAAGCAGCCTGCACTGTGCCTTGTTCTGCTCTAAGTGCTGAGAGTACAAGATTATATAAAGCTCATATGGATATCCATTAGTTTTAGCACCTCTTATTGGAAGCACTTTCCTTTCCCCATTAAATGACCTTACTAACTTGGTTGAAATTCTATTTCTAGATTCTATTACGTTCTATCATTCTATCCTGTGCCAATAGCACATTGTCCTGATTACTGTGAGTCTTGAAATCAGATAGTGCATGTCCTCCAACTTTGTTCCTTTTTTTCAAAATTTCTTTGGCTATTACAGGTCTTTGCATTTCCATATAAATTATAGAATCAACTTGTCCTTATTTTATCAAAAACTCCTCCTTTAAAAAAATTCCGATTGCGGCCGGGCTCAGTGGCTCACGCCTGTAATCCCAGCACTTTAGGAGGCCGAGGCGGGCGGATTATGAGGTCAGGAGATCGAGACCATCCTGGCTAACACAGTGAAACCCCGTCTCTACTAAAGAATACAAAAAATTAGCCCGGTGTAGTGGTAAGAGCCTATAGTCCCAGCTACTTGGGAGGCTGAGGCAGGAGAATGGCGTGAACCCAGGAGGCAGAGGTTGCAGTGAGCCGAGATTGCGCCACTGCACTCCAGCCTGGGCGACAGAGCAAGACTCCGTCTCAAAAAACAAAACACAAAAACAAAAAAATTCCAATTGCATTGAATCTATAGCTCAATTTGGGGAGATGTGACATCTTAATATTGAGTCTTCTCATCCATGGACATGATATTTCTCTCCATTTATTTAGATCTTTTAAAATTTCTCCCAGTTGTGTTTTGTAGTTTTCAGTATACAGGTCTTACACATATTTTGTGAAATTTATCACTTAGTATTTTATACTTTTGATGATATTGCAAATGGTAAATTTAAAATTCAGATTTCTAGTTGTTCATTACTATTTATAGGAATACTGTACAGTTAATATTTGAATATTTATCTCATATGCTGGGACATTGCTAAACTCACTTATTAGCTCTGGGAAACTTTTTTTTTGTAGATTTCTTAGGATTTTCCATGTACATGAACATGTCATCTGTGAATAAAAATAATTTATTTCCTTTTTTCCAATCTATAGGCCTGTTAATTATTTTTCTTTCTTTATTGTCCTGATTTGGAATTCCAGCACAATGTTGGACAAGAGTGGACTTCTTTGTCTTATTTCAGGTATTTCAGAAAGCATTTAGTCTTTCACTACTGAGTATGATGTTAGTGTAAGTTTTTCATAGGTGTCCTTTATCAGGTAGAAATTTTCTTCTATTCCTAGTTTGCTGAGAATTTAAAAAAAAAATTACGTGTCGGTATTGAATTTTGCCAAATGCTTTTTCTGCATCTATTAAGATGATCATATAAATTTTCTCTAACTCTGTCAACGTGGTAAATTACATCATTTGATTTTTGAATGTTAAATCAATTTTGGATTCCTGGGATAAGCTCCATTTGGTCATGGTGTATTACCCTTTTTTACTGTTGGATTAGATTGGATTTTATTAATAATTTTTACCTTTATGTTCATGATGGATATTGGAGTATAGTTTTATTTATTCTCTTTTCTGTTTCTGATATATGAAGATAATATTGGCTTCAAAAAGTAAGAACTGTTTCTATCCCCTTTCTTATGTGTAGAGGCATTATTTCTTCCTCAAATATTTGAAATAATTCACCCACTGGACCTTCATTGCAGGAAGATTTTAAATTATGAATTACATTTTTAAAATTTATATAGATATTTTCACATTTTCTATTTTTCCTTGTGCCATTTTGATAATTTGTATCTCTCAAGAATTTTTCCATTTTATCTAAGTAATCAAATTTATTGGCAAAAATTATTCATAATATTTTCTTATTATCTTTTAAGGCCTTTCAGATCTATAGTGATGTCACCTCTTTCATTCCTGATAATGGTCATCCTCCTTCTCTCTCCCTCTGCTTGCATTATTAGAGTGGATGATCTGGGAACACAGGAAGCATAAAGTGTACTGTTCAGCATTAAGTCTTCAACATTGTACTGGAGTTCCAAATCAGGGCAATAAAGAAAGAAAAATAACTAGGAGGCATATAGATTGGAAAGGAAGAAATAAATTATTTTTATTCACAGATGACATGTTTATGTTCATGGAAAATCCTAAGGCAAGGGATGAGAATGCTTGCAATCATGAGCATGGAGGGGTGCAATCATCGGTGACAAGAACTTCAGCCATGGGCATGGGTGGCTGAAGTTTGCAAAGGAGATGGTCAGTGCAGGAGAGGAGGCCAAGGAGCTGAGAGGCTGGGGTTTAGAAGGGAATCTCTAAGAATAATGATGGGAGAAGTGGGTGGAGAGAAAGACAAGGAGCCCAGTGCCGAGCTCTTCAAAGAACGGAGCAACAGGGAGGTCTGAGTGGGAGGAGTCACCGGATGGTTTGTCCTGCAGGAGAGTCACAGGAACTGGGAGTTTCAGGGAGGGGTTGGGGAACAATGATCTGGAAATTTTGGCAAGGAATGAGGAGGACTCCTGTCCCTCCCCTACGCCCAGTGGGAAGACTGCTGGGGAGGCCTGGTCAAGGGAAAGCCAGGTACCCACCACAGTGGGAAGGTGAGGGGCTGTTCAGGGAAGAGAGTAAGGAGTTAGGATTGTTTGCTGAAGGGAGACTGAGATGGGGAGTGAGGGAAGGGAATGAAAAAGTGTTTCATGCACCACGTGGGGATGAGAGCTGGGTGCTTAGGGTGACCTGGGATTTGGGCTTTGTGTGGTGGCTGAAGCAGACAGGGTTGGGGCTTGGTGGGCTGTGTCCTGCTGGGCACCATGACGATGAGGCTGTGGGTGTTGAGGGGTGCTCTTGGGTGCTCTTGGGCCCTCTCGTGGGTGTTGGAGTTGGTAAACATTTGAGTGCCAAGGCACACTGCTAGGGAAGATTTTCTCTTCATATCACATTTATTTCAGCCTTTAGCCGATTAATCAACTGAAGCTATGGTTGATTTTCTCAAGTCAGTATCCCAGGGCCCACTGAGGACCCGCCCATGTAAGTTTGGCCCAGTGAGTCCACACCTGGACATCTCAGTGCTCTGGGCCACACAGGGCCTCGGCTGCCTTGGCCGCGGAAGTGCCTCGTCTTAGCTCCATCTTTTCCCAGAGTTTGTGTGTTATAGCATTTCTTTCTGCTCCACATTTTTAAATAGAGGTGCGATCTGCTGTTGGTGTCTCATTCGCTTTTCTCTTCACCTACTCCTCTCAGGAAGGCTCAGTGAGTTTCTAACAGTTTAACCTGTATCCTAAGCATCTATTTCCTTCTCTAACCATGTAGGGCTTACACTTACGGCTGCAGTTAAATGTTTTTCTCCTTTTCACTTTTTCTTTGATTTCTATCACAGACATTTAAAAGTACTTATTCCTCTTGATTTTGTCTCTTAGAGAAAATTAACGAGGTCTGAGTGTGCCCAAAGCACCCATTGTACACCAATCATCACCATCCCCAGTTTCCTGTGTCAGATCATCCCAACTAGAAGATGTCTCCCATCAGACCAGCATCCAATGTAGGGCTGGTCTCAATCTATTATTGACCTCTGTTGCGCTCTTGTTGTTGGTCTCATCTTTGCAGCATCTTCCCATAGAGTCCCATAAATAGCAATTCCATAAATTGATAAATGCACTCTCTCAGGACACAAGCCCTATCTCATCTCACCCCATAATGACTGCATCATCCTGAAACTCAGTCTTCCACTCTTATATCAATCCAGATTTGTCTGGCTCCATGGTCCAGTGGTTCCAGTCTGCAAGGGTGGTTCCCCCAACTGTCTTTAGTACAGACCTTTTATCTGCAGGGTTAGCAAGGGACTTCTCAAGCATTTCCTGGATTGCAGCAATTTCTGGGAAGTCTATCCAGCCATCTCTCTCCAATCTTGCCTTGCTTTTTCTGTTATATTTCACTGGGCCCAATTCATTCTTTGTAGTGTGGTAACACGCAAAACATCCCCTCCGTTCCATCATCGTCTTTCTAAATCAGCCCATCTTGTCATCTGAGACTTCAATTTTCCTTTGAAGGAAATCTGTCTCCTTCTACAGATTAATTGATTTTGACTTTTCTTTATATTCTTCAACTGCTCACGTCCTAAGTGCAAGAATGAGTCATAGTTTTCAAACTACTCCAGTTTTTTCTTGATTTCCTGAGTGAATATGATTCCTAAAGTCAGACTATTCCATGCACAGGCCTTAAATTACCTTTCTATTTGAAGGGTTTGTAATAATTTCACCAATTTTTTTTTAACGTAACCCATGAAGATGCTTTATTATCTTTACAATATGATTCCCCATTCTTCTTGGGTCCTTCCTTAATAAACTCTCTCATGCTTTTAAGGGTGAAACCATGGTTTTGTTCTCTGAAATCCCAAGCCATAGTTGGAGTTTATGTCATCAAGAAAGCAGACCCAACTTGAGATCACATTGAGCCTTTTGAGCCTGTGGTGAAGCCACATGAAGTTAAGTTTGGTGCTTTCACGATTCAGTCTCGTGGCACGGAGGGCAACTTGAGATAATCTAAGAGGGGAAACACATGCAGGGTGGCTGATGTGCTGCCTATGTCTGGTACAATGTTTTAAAGCTAGAATCTCATGATAACATGAGATCAGCCATGTCAGGGCACATGGGGAAATGAGGACCCTTAGGTATGACTGGCTTGGGTATAAATAGGCTTGGCCATTCTGGAGAGCAAAGTTGCCATATGTGTGTGTATTAAGTGTGCATCTGCTCTTTGACACAGTAGTTACAATCCAGAGAAGTTCTCATGTAAGAGAACATTAAAACATTGTTCCTGGTAAGGAATTGGAAGCAACCAAGAGTCTTCTATTAAGGGACAGATAAAGCAAATACAGCCTAAAAAAATTATACCGCAGCTAAATGCTACATGACAAAACTAGATAGGTAGACTGCAACGTGGCTGTATCTTCAAAAGTGTTGAATGAAAAAAGTAAGAAATAGAATGAGATATATAGCATAATGCTACTTATGCAAATTAAAATTACATATATTCATAAAACTCACTTCATATTTTGCAAAGATGTTTATATTTCCAAGGATATGCATTTACATTTTCAAGGATATATATATATACACACACACACACATATATATATATATATCTCAAATAGTTTAGAATGGGTTTGTATTGTGGGGAGGAGCATGAGAGTGGAAATTAGGGATTGTATTAAGCATATCTTTTGATTCTTGTAGATTTTGACATCTGAGGCCTTGCTGACCCCAGAGAGATTGCCTCTCCCAGGGCTAGCTAACTCCCAGACATAGCAAATAACTTTCCAGAGAGTACACCTTTCATATGTAAGCCAAGTCATTTGAAGCCCATAGTCCAAACCACCTCCTTTCTTGGGCACTCATAGGGAATGTACTCCTTGGGCCACTATCCACCTGCCCTAATCACCCCAGGGCCATCTATAGCCTCTAAGCCCCGGAGTCAACTGAAATTACTCAAACTGGCCAATCTTAAGCCCACTTACCTTGTCTTGCCTTCTCTTCCTGCAAGAACCTCAATAAAGCCTTTCGCCCACATTCTGCCCCCCACTCTGCCTCCCCACTAGCCCTGTGCCTCCCAATGTGGTCCTGGATTTGTGAGAGTAAGACCTCCCTCCTTACAATGGTTATTTCTGTGTCTGTATGTCTTACTATATCTGATTAAAACAAATTTAGGTACATTTAAAACAGGGCTGAACTAAAAACAATAGCAGAGAGGAGCCTTGCTTTGACCATTGTGAAAATGGGTCATGAACTGAGAAGGATGAAAAACCCACTCTCTGCACCTAAGAACCAAACTAGAACAACTTCACTACAGAAACCACCCCCACCTGCTCCTAAATGCAGGTTCTAACTTTATTCTCTGCAATGTCTTGTCCTCATATCTTAAATCTGATTGTCCATAGTTCATTAGATAAACCAGTGGTCCAGTCACCTTCTTGGAACACTAAGACTAGGTTAAATAAATAATGCAAGGTCATTTATTGCAGGGCTTCTCAGAGCCTAACTGTGTTGTGCATCTCCAAGAGGACCACATAATATGAAGCATTTCTGAAACATGTGTATCTTGGAATGCTTTATTTTCATGTAAATCTAGCATGCCGTGAATCACACTTTGGGGAATGCTGTGGTAGATGAGGTTACACTGGTGCATGAGATGAGTGATAAGATGTTAGATCATACTGCAGAGATTTCAGGGATTCTTCTGCCCAGCCCCCAGTTTTCATTAAGGGAAGTGTTATTATCTCCATTTCTGTATTTACATGATACATCTTAAAGATATGTATTTAAAAGACACATATGTATTTAAAAGACAAGTTTTTAGATATGTATTAAAAAGACACATATAAGCGGTGAAAGACGAAATTAAGATCTTGGTCTTCTATCATGTAGGGCAGTATTGTATAACATGGTGATATTTTCTCTGAATGCTTTAATGAACATTGTGAAAACAGTATTCACGCCACTCTATTAACTTTAGTATATAATCTGTAGTATTGCCTTTCATGGTATATTTGTGACAAAAGTTTCTGAAGTTTTGATAAAATAAATACCAGCTGTTTAGCTTATATGGTTGGGAGTTAGTCTGTTTTTATACAAATTTCTCAAACTATAAGCTCTATCAAAGTTAAACATTTCCTTTTTTGGATGCTTTGGTCTGTTATTTCTCTACTGACATTGATCCCTAAATCATATTTTAGAGGTTTACTCTACCTTTCTTCATTTCTGTCTTCTTGGGATGATTCTAAAAGACAAAAAGGCTTAAAATGAATCGCAGCCCTATCTGCAGCAAAAAATCACTGCTACCTTGAATTTTGGGGAAAAGAAGAAATTATCAAGAAAATATTATCTGAGTATTCTAAGGATTAATGGACTTCATAAGTATAAAGTGCTTGGTGCAGACTCTATATATAAATGTCTGCTAAATAAAAAAAATTTAAAAACAAGCTAGACATTGGTGTAGGGATGCAAATTTCTTCCTACGTGAATACGAATTCCACAGAGGACTCAGAAAGAATAAGCAGTTTTCTCCTTTTTATAGTAAAGAAAGAAGTAAGAGTGTTTCAATGCTGACTTTTTTAAGCCAAGAAAACAAGAAAAACAATCTCAAAGCTTTAAATAAAACTAGTTTCCTTGAACAAGACTTGTTATTACTTGGACAGAAAAACCAAATGGCTTTCATTACTCACCAGCAGAGAAACCACACGATTCAAGGGTATAAAATATGCCTATGAATAGTGAGTCGCTGGCTGTCTCTCTTACTTTGAAGATGTTGGCTCAGCTAGCTTTACAAATCACATCTTTTTCTTCCAAAGAACCTATATTTTCTTCATTTGTCAGGAATGACATTGGGTGGAGAGCTTCTGGGATTTACTCTATGAAATTTTGCAAGCTATATCCTAAACTACTCTCTGCGGTGAATTCTAGTCCAAGACTCATCAGTTCTTGAATATTGTGCGCTTATGGCATAAATAGTAGTTGGAAGGAAGAAAACTCCAGAGATCATTTTCTATACAAACATAAAGATTTGTGGAATGTCTAAAGGCTGGACTGGGAATATAAAATCGTAATATAAATCAGTTATTTTTGCTGTCACCTGGGAACTTTTTTTGGTCACCATAAGATGTTTAATGGCAGGTTTGCATAAATAGATGTTGGGAAATCAGGAGGCAGGGTTTGATGAATATTTTATTCTGTGCCCAAAAAAGGTATTTTTAAACCACCAACTCTTTCCGTGAGAAAAAAATTCCACTCTGCCAAAGAGAACATATTTCAGAGAGAATAATTTAGGGAGTCCAGGGACCTCGGAAACCATCAAAAGAGGCAAAACAGAGTTGTACAGTGGCCACAAAACTCCTCATTGCTTTAGAGAGAAAACAGTAAATGCATTTTATAAGGAAAATTAATTTTAAGATGTCAAGTTTTCCCTCAGCACATCTTGCCTATTTTTTCATGTTTAATGTTTTATGGAGCTCTTTCTGCAAAAGAAAAAAAAAAGGTTTTCTTAAATGCACAATATTTCTAAAACCTTCAAGGAGAGAGATAAGTCATTTCTAATTCACGAATCTAGGTCCAACATTCCACTTCTCATATGATACTAAATGTGCTCATAATTTTAAAAAGTTTATTGAACGTGGAAAGTTTGACAGCAGATAGGAAGGTAAGAATATGATAGCTCTTCTTAAACATGAATAAAATATGGCTTTAAAAATAGGCATTCTCAATCTTTTTGGAGATGGTACACCCAGTTGGTTGATTTCTCATCTCCGTCTCATGCCTGGCCACTTAACTGCTTCTTAGGACAGCTTTCTCATATTTTTCAAGTTAATTTTGTTTTGATAGTACTCTTGATATAATAATATTTTTGCATATTTATTATAATTGTTGAATATATTCTGAATAGTTTACAAGATGAAACCTGGATGCAATCGGCCTGTGTCTGTACCAGTGCTTTCCTTATTTGCCAGTGCTACTTAGTTTGAGGATCTCACAGACTTCTTTAGCTTCAGCACTTTGAATTGTGAGTATTCTGCTCCTTTATTAGCAAAATTATTTCAGCTTGTATTTCAAGTAAAGCGCTATTCTGTCTGAACATTTATGCCCTACTGCAGAACTTTCCCTTTCTTTTAAAATCTGGTGGTACTATTTTGATTTTTAACAGCAACAACAAATTCATATTATTTTTTAAGGCCCTAAAAAATAATACATGTGGTATTTTCTTGATTCTGACATACCTCAATCATTTAATGGAAACTTTTTGGCAACCATACTTCTCAAATATATCTCCTAATTTCTGAAAAGTTAAATTGTTGGGGAAAAGTATATCTTATGAGAAATACAGGATAGCTACTGACACAGAAAAACGTTCCATATATATATATGTATTTTTTACATACATATATATGTATTTTTATATACCTATATATGTATTTATTTATTTATTTTTCGAGACAGAGTCTTGCTTTGTTGCCCAGGCTGGAGTGCAATGGCATGATCTCAGCTCATTGCAACCTCTGCCTCCTGGGTTCAATCAATTCTCCTGCCTCAGCCTCCTGAGTAGCTGGGATTACAGGTGCACATCACCACGCCAGGCTAATTTTTGTATTTTTAGTAGAGATGGGGTTTCACCATGTTGGTCAGGCTGGTCTCGAACTCCTGACCTCATGATCCACCTGCCTCAGCCTCCCAAAATGCTGGGATTACAGGCATGAGCCACCACACCCAGCCTGTTCCAGATACATTTTTAAGTGAAAGAAACAAGTTGCAGAGCAATATTGCTAGTTTGTACACAAATGTACACAGTAGAAGTACACTTGCTGTTCATATAACAATCTAGAGCCAGTAAACAGGTTCTTGGGGCTACTTTCCTCGGAGCGATCCTGCAGAGCTCAAGCTGAAGGAAGCTCTGTTATCTTCAACATGTGGCCGTCTTCATCCCGATGAGCTAGAAAGAGAAAAGAGCTTAGAGCAGCATGTATAGGATGTTTTCATAGCCAGGTCTAGAAGAAATGTATATCACTTCTACTCGTGCTCCATGGGCTATACTTAGTCACATGACCACAACTAAACTGCAAGGCAGGCTGGGAAATATATTCTACATGTGTTCTCAGGAAGAAGAGAACACAAATTTTACTCTAGCAGTCTCTAATATATCTACACACATATTTGTGTGAATATATGTCGATTAGAAATAGAAATGTTAGCATATGTATAGAAAAAAATGTGGAAGAATATAAACAAAATTACTTATCATGGCTTTCTCAGGAAGATGGAATTTAGAAAACACTTTACTTTCTTTTTTTTTTTTTAAGACTAAGTCTTGTTCTGTCACCCAGGCTGGAGTATAATGGTGTGATCTCGGCTCACTGCAACCTCCACCTCCCGGACTCAAGTGATTCTTGTGCCTCAGCCTCCCGAGTAGCTGGTACTACAGCCGCATGCCATCATGCCCATCTAATATTTGTAGTTTTAGTAGAGACAGGGTTTCACCTTGTTGGCTAGGCTGGTCTTGAACTCCTGACCTCAAGTGATCCACCTGTCTTGGCCTCCCAAAGTGCTGGGACTACAGCGTAAGTCACTGCATCCAGCCTATTTTCTATTTTTTATTCATGTCTTAAAAATAACATATATATTACTTTTGGAAGCAGAAGCTAGCTTTTTGTTTTGCTCTTGTAAAAGGCTACAAGGGCCTTAGCAGTGAGATGAAAATGCCTTCTCCCTAAGTGAGGTTTCTAAGGCCTGACGTCTTGTTGGGACTGCAAACATGTTTACTGATTTTCAAACAATATTCTTGTCTCTGTCAAATAGGTAGGAAAAATCAGTGTCGGTTTTCATATTGCTACAAAGAACTAGCACGAGACTGGGTAATTTATAAAGAAAAGAGGTTTAACTGACTCACAGTTCCACATGGCTGGGGAGGCCTCAGGAAACTTACAATCATGGTGGAAGGTGGAGGGGAAGCAAGGCACCTTCTTTACATGGCGACAGGAGAGAGAAGTGCAAGTAGGGAAAATGTCAGACGCTTATAAAACCATTAGATCTTGTGAGAACTCACTCACGATCACAAGAACAGCATTGGGGAAACCACCCCGTGATCCAATTACCTCCATTTGGTCTCTCCTTTGACATGTGGGAATTGTGGGAATTACGGGGATTACAACTGAAGATGAGATTTGGGTGGGGGCACAAAGCCTAACCATATCAGTCATTCGTCTCTGAAGCTTATTACAATTTGTACATATGTGCATTTATTATTTCTCAGCTTGATTCTTTTGGCCCCAAAAGGGGACTTCCCCCACCAGAAGTGACATGGGGGTATGGGCACTGTCACATGGCAGCTTACTCACAAGTTTCCAGATAAAGAGAACCTGATACAAAGAAAGGACTAACGTTATGAGCCACTTACCATTTCTAGTTCAGTGGTTTTAGACAAGTCTCTTAACCCTCAACCGCACTGTGTTTCTCAACTTCAGTAATGTTAATGTTTTAGATTGGACAATTCTTTGTTGTAGGGTCTAGTCCTGTACACTGGAGGATTTAGCAGCATTTCTGGCCTCTACATACCAGATGCCAGCAGCAACCCTTCCCCTCTGGTTGTAAAAATCAAAAATGTCTCCAAACATTGCCGAATGTCCCCTGGGGAGTAAAATTTATCCTGGTTGAGAATCACTGACTAAGCCCCTGTAAGCTTTAATTTACATATTTGTAGTTTGGGGATAATAATGCTTTTCTGGTATAATAGGGAAGGTTAGCACCACTAACTTTTATAATAAACAATGCCAGAATCTCAGTGAAATTTTTTGTTTTCATTACACCAGTGTGGATATTTTTGGTCTGGTCATTTTCCATGTAGAAAATTCAGGTGCCAGGCCAGGTGTGATCGCTCATGCCTGTACTCCCAGCACTAAGGGCGGCAGAAGTGGGAGGATAGCTTGAGCCCAGGGGTTTAGTAATAATAATGATAATAGAAAATTCAGATGCTAGGCTATTTCCAGAGTCTTTTGCCTCTGACCTCCTTAAGTTCCTCGGAGTCCTCTCTGTTCAGCTGAGGGATGAAAACAGGGATAGGTGGTAACAAGTGGGAGATTATTATGAACGGCCTTGAAAGAGGCATATATTCTTTCTGCTTTTACATTCCATTTTCCAGGGCTTGGTCACACAGGCACACCTGGCTGCAGGGGAGGCTGGGGCATGTAATCTGAATGACATGTAGTATTCCCAGGAGCCAGAGAGCCTATCTCAGCATAGAGGTGTTGTTGTTGTTGTTGTTGTTGTGTGTATGTGTGAGCATAGTGATAATTTACTTACTGATTATGGAGTATGTGTATCTGAATGTCTCCATTTCACTAGTCTGATGGAACAAAAGAAGTACCATTGACACTGACATCGAACCCTCTCATGGAGAATGTAGGATTTCAACCACCAGCCATTCAAGGTCTCCCTGCAGTATTTCTGTGAGTCTCCAGGGACTCATAGGTACTCAGGAACGAGCCTCCTCAAGTTCTTTTGCTTGATATTCTTGTGGAAACTCATGGCATACAAGCCCTTGAGGGAGGCCACTAACCTCTGCTGCCGCTGCTGGTGACCCTCATGAGACAAGGTCCTGTGTCACTGTTCCAGGAAAATCATGCCAGTCATACTATAGCTGCTCTTCGTGGTTTTTCAGACCCTGTCGGACCCTGCTGCTATGTTGTGGCACCAAAATAAGAGCAATGAACCCTCTCTTCCAACTTGGTTTTGCTTGCTTGCCTCAGTCACAGTGGTGCCCAGAATCTCCCTCGAACTTTCATGAAAGCTGCTCCTTTGGCTTTCCTCCCAACCCCCTATCCATAGGAGGTCAAATGTAATCAATTAGCCTGCACAGTGGGCAGAGCCAGCCAAGGAGAGGCGATTGTGGCAGGGACAGAAACTGCCCCTTACCTTCCTTTTCTCTGCTCTATTAGTACCTCTGGCCCCCAGGAACCCCCCGACCATGCATATCGGCTTCTGTAAAAGACACCCACAGGGCCATCAGCCCACAAGTCTGCAACAGCAACCTGATTGGGCTCAGCCAGGATTGCTACATATCTACCACCTTAAGCAGCATCCCTCCTGAAATTCCAAGAGCATGTGGTCACACCGCACAGGCATCACTCTAAAAAGCAACTAAATGAAGTGGAAGACGTTATGGAGTGATATGGTTTGGCTGTGTCCTCACCCAAATCTCATCTTGAATTGTAGCTCCCACAATTCCCACGTGTTGTGTGAGGGATGCAGTGGGAGGTAATTGAATCATGGGGGTGGGTCTTTCCCTTGCTGTTCTTGTGAAGTAAGTCTCATGAGATCTAATGTTTTTATTAAGGGGAGTGTCCTTGCACAGGCTTTCATTCTGTCTTGCCTCCTGCCATGTAAGACGTGCCTTTTGCCTTCTGCCATGATTATGAGGCCTCCCCAACCACATGGAACTGTGAGTCCATTAAACCTCTTTTTCTTTAAAAATGACCCTATCTCAGGTGTATCTTTATCAGCAGTGTGAAAACGGACTAATACATGGAGTAAGAAGGCAACACATATTGTGTCTGCCAAGTGACACGGACTTGTTGCTCCTTTAGTTCACAGAACTTTAGGGCTCTTTGAACATGGCGATACTTGGTTACAACATGTTATGCACACATAATAAATCATATGCTATTCATGCTTAATTAAAGATGCAGCTTTCTAAAATAAATCACCACCGCAGCAGATCTCAGGGAAACTAAGCCACCTACCCTCACCTGTGTGCTCACTCACAGTCCTCCAACTTAGAATGTATACTTAGCTCAGTCACCTAATTAGGTTAACAAGCATTTTTAGTGAACTCAGCTTCCACTAGCTGAGAAAAAGATAATTTCTGAGACTTGCAAAGCTGAAATAAAAAATTTGGGATTTGGCTTTGTACTTATTCAAATATTTTCAGTAGACTGTAGTTTTAGTTATTTTGGTAAGAAATGATGAAAGCAATCAGTTACTCTCGTCTTCTCACCCAGACTGGTTTCTTTTGACCTCTGGAGTTGGCTATCCGTGCATTTAAATTTGATTGGCTACTTTGCAGGCCACTGTTACAACAAGTAAGATGACATTGCAGAGTATTTCTATGGCTCTGGACATACCCTTTCTCCCTTCCTTCCTTCCTTCCTTCCTTCCTTCCTTCCTTCCTTCCTTCCTTCTTTCCCTCCCTCCCTCCTTCCCTCCCTCCCTCCTTCCCTCCCTCCCTTCTTTCCCTCTCTTTCCTTCTTTCTTTCTTTCTTTCTTTCTTTCTTTCTTTCTTTCTTTCTTTCTTTCTTTCTTTCTTTCCTTCTTTCCTTCTTTCCTTCTTTTCTTTCTTTCTTCTTTCTTCTTCTTTCTTTCTTTTTTCTTTTCTTTTTTTTTGAGACAGAGTCTCACTCTGTCCCCCAGGCTGGAGTGCAGTGGCATAATCTTGGCTCACTGCAACCTCTGCCTCCCGGGTTCAAGCCATTCTCCTGCCTCAGCCTCCTGAGTATCTGAGATTACAGGCACCCACCACCATACCAGGCTAATTTTTGTATTTTTAAGTAGAGACAGAGTTTCACCATGTTGGCCAGGCTTGTCTTGAACTCCTGACCTCAAGTGATTTGCTGGCCTTGGCCTCCCAAAGTGCTGGGATTACAGGTGTGAGCCACCACGCCCAACCTTGGATATATTTCTTGATGCCAACGAATCGGAATAACTTTTTTCTTTTAACAAAGAGAAGAGTTTAACAGGAAAGTGTGTATGAGTTAGTGAGGGTATGCATGTGTGTAGGTGCATGTATGTATGTTACGTGAAAGGGCTGTATATGAAAAACAACCCCCAAACGCGAGAAACCAAAGAACAAGGCAGACAAATCCAGTTTGTCAGAATAGGATGGAAGTGTGGTCCTGGGCAGCAATAAGACAGGTAGGTCTCTGCACTGTTACTCCCCAGACCCAAGACTTATGTACCACAGGGAAAGGTGCTGCTGCTCCAGCAAGACAGTCAAAGGCAACCCTCCAGAACAGGCAAGAAAGCCCCATGCGTCATAGCCTATGATTTGTGTAATAACACCAAGATTGACATGTTCTTACACTAGGGACAGTAAATAAAGCAGGAATCAGGAGGCATCCATGGGACTGGGATAATCAGAAGTTAACATGGTGGATTGGCATCCAAGATGGAGTCATTTTTACCTCCACTGTGTACAAGTGTAAGGATGTGCCTCTGGTATGTATGTGAATATATGTGTACACGTGCAAATGTGTGTATGTCTGGAAGAATGTGTGTAGATATGTGTGTGTCTGCACACATGTGAAAGTGAGTGTGAATGTGTATGTGTATATTTGTGTGTATGTGTGTGAGAGCTTATATGTGTGTGTACATTTGTGTGAATGTGTGTATATGTGTAAGAATATGTGTGTGTTTGTCTTAGAGAACTTAAAAATAATCAAAGAGCTGACTTTTTTTTTCTTATTTGGTCTTGAGGTCTGCCTCAGATTTCCAGTAAACTCTACCGCTGTCCTGATAGGGCTCCAGAGAACTTGGTCATGGATGCTTACAACTGACCTTTCACAGGACCTCCTTTATCCTGGTGCATGGTCCAATTTTTGACCAGGTGTCCCCCTCACAGGAAACTTGTCTATACTGGCAGATACCTTTGTGGTTCTTGTCTGACTTGTGTCTACTTGGCTCTTACCAAGATAGCCACTCTGTAGGCAAGCCCTGACCAGGAAAGAAATGAGGTTCAGGTGTGTCAATCTGGTGAGAAACAGAAGAGGTGACACAACAAAACATGTGAAATATTACAAGCAGTTTATTACTTACAGGTCCCAGAGAGAAGAGGGGAGCATCCTTCCCAGGGCCAACAGGAAGGGAGCTGACCAGGACACACACACTCAACCAGTGGGCAGGAAGTAAGAGAAAGGACACAGAGGACCCAAAGGCCAAAGACTTTATTGGAGTCTGCAGCACTACCCAAGCAGGTTTCCCGTGAGAAGTTCTAATTGATGGGTTTAGAGCAAGCAGGCATGAGTTCCCTGCACCATGCTGTGACTGAGAGTGGCCACTGTGGCACATCTGTGCAATCCTTGTGGGGTGTGGGTGTCAGTGGGGTGCATCAAGCAGGTTGCATCTAACTGTGCCAAAAGGGGTTGGTCACCAGGAGATGGTTGTATAAAGCAGATAAATCGTCAACTACATTGAGGAATTGGGAATAGGTGGAGAACTGGAAACTGTCAAGGATAACTAAGCCCTGTTTCTGGTGTGAGAAAGTCCAACTTACATTCAAAATGGATGCCTTGGCAACATAAAATCATAGGAATTCACTGAAGCTGACTACCTGCAGCAGGATCAGTCACTCCTGCCTTGGAATGACCCCAAATCAAAGGCTTTAGATATCTTTCACACGCTTTTGACTCAGTTTTCTCATTAGACAATTCCCTCTGGACAAAAATCAACTTAGGGAGTGAAGAGTAGAACTCAGCGGAGACAGAGAGACTGCCAAGTTTAGCCATGTGATCTTTCCAGCCTGAAAGAAAAATGGAGAGAGAAGTCGGGACAATCATAACCACAGACAGCTAGTTCTCCCCAGCAAGGAACAGGAACTTAACATTACTGAGGGCAAAAGATAAAATAAATAAGACAAGGGTGCCCGGAGGATCAGGAAGCCAGACAGAAGAGACACTGGGAAACTGAGGCCAAGTTCTTCTCCCTGATGTGTGAACTATTAACAACAGGGTGACCACTCAGACACCCTTACCTCCTTCCCCTCTTGTCTTCTCACTTGGCAGGGGGTGGAAAGAGATGTTTGGGAAGACAGGAGAGTGAAGTGGGGAAGTGAGTAATTTGGGGTTGACATGGAAGTATAGGCTCTAGGATTCCCCCAAGCAGTGGGTGGACTGAGGGTGTGGTAGAGATTTTTAACAAAATCTCCAAAAAGGAGGCCAGAATCCAGATGCTTTAACAAAATAAAGAACAGTTTTTCCTAAAGGCCATGGATTCATGTATCACAAACTTAATTTTTGACGTATTTAAATGTTACTTGTTCTATGATATATGGAACATTTTCTTTAAATCAGCTTGCTTTTTTAGTCTAAGAAATTTATTTCAAAAGGAAACTTTATATCAGCAGTTCATGGAAAGCCAATATAACTTGTCAAAAATAAATATAATAAAAATAAATTATTTTTTCTCCCCTTCATTCTAGAGAAAATAAATTAATGCTATTAAATTTTAGTTATACATTATTGCCTGTGAAAGGCACTAAACCTTAAGGTCTACTGTCTATTAAAAAGGAGAATTAGGTAAGTTTGGAAAGATGTTGAAGATATTCTAGCACCAAATTGAGACCTTCTCCTTTATTTAAACAGAACTGAGAGAGAGTGAAAAGGAAGTGACTTTCTCACTTGACAGAAAGGGAAGACTTGAGATAATAGTAAATGGAAAAAAAAAAAAGACAAGGAGATCAAAAATTAGAGAAACAATATTTGATTTGGAGAATAAAGTGAACCAATAAATGCATAAATTTGCGTCTCTAAAGTAGAAAACCCAAGAAATGGAACAAAATCATATTGGAATTGGAATTGAAGGAAAACTCTGAAATAAAAGGAATAAATAAAGCTGAAAAGGCTACTATGTTTCAGGGAAGGTAATGTAAATATAACATTTACCTTAGATCTATCCTGACTGCATTGTTGAATTCAAAAGATAAACGAAAACAAACAAATGTCAGGCAACCAGGTAGAAAACGCAAATCAATTCAAGAGAGAGAAAATCAGGCTGGCCTCAGATTTCTTTAAACAACATAAGAATACTAATGACAAAGAAGCAACAAATGCAGAAGAAAATTGTGACTCAAGAATATTACAGTCAACCTGGGCAACGTGGTGGGAAATTAAACAAAATTAGCCAAGTGCAGTGGTGTGCATCTGTGGTCCCAGCTACGTGGGAGCTGGAGGTGGGAGAATCGCATGAGCCCAGGAGGTTGAGTCTGTGGTGAGTTGTGTTCATGTCACTGCTTTCCAGCCTGGGCAACAGAGTGAAACCGTGTCTTTAAAAAAAAAAAAAAAAACCAAAACACTCACCCAAGTTAATAACCAAGGAAAAAGGTAACAGATAGATGTTCTTAAACATCAGTGAATGTGGGAAAAATAGCACTCATAAACTCTTTTTGGCTGGGAGAATATCTGAGGTTAAAAGCCATTAACCAAGTGTTGAAACCAAATAATAGAAATTAGGAATTAAGAAGACGTGGTGAAACATCTCCTGGTAAATATTTTACCATTTAAATATGAAACGAAGACTAAATAACCCTGGGATTTTGTTTCAGAACATAACATAAAGATTACAAAACGTGTAAACTTTTCAATGTAACAACAGTATACAGGAAAAGCAATAACAGGAAAAATAAAAGTGCGTTTTTTTTTCCAGCTAGGGTCAGTTGAGACTTTTGAAGAGTGAAATCTGTAATTGAGAAATTTCACCTCTTAAATTTTTCATCTTTTTTTCTTAATTGTACAGAGATTTTGTTTAAATGATATATTGCTGCACAACAAACCATCCTAACAGTGGCTTAAAATAATGATAATCATGTATTTGATCACAATCTGGCAATTTGAGCAGATCTCAGGGTAAGGACAGTTTGTCTCTAGTATACCTGGTGTCAACTAGAGTAGCTCAACTGGGGCCAGAGGGGTCACTCCCAAGATGGCTTACTCACATGGCTGGCAAAGTTAATGATGGCTGTTGTTTGGGAATTCAGTTGTGACTGTTGACCAGGGGCCTCAATTCTCCCCCATTGTTGGCATTTCTGTGTAGCTGCTCTGTATTAGGTTTGTTGTTGTTGTTGTTGTTGTTTTGTACTACTATAAAGAAATACCTGAGGCTGGGTAATTTATAAAGAAAAGAGGCTTCATTGGCTCATGGTTCTGCAGGAAGTACAAGAAGTGCGGTGACAGCATCTGCTTCTGGTGACGGCCTCAGGAAGCTTACAATCATGGCAGAAGGCAAAGGGGAGCATGTGCCTCACATGGCGAGCGTGAGAGCAAGAGACGGGGGAGGTGCAACATACTTTGAAACAACCAGATCTTGTGAGAACTCACTCACTATCTCAAGGACCTCAAGGACAGCACCAACCCATTTATGAGGGATCTGCCTCCACAACCCAAACACCTCCCACCTGGTCCCACCTCCAACATTGGGGATTACATTTCAGCATGAGATTTGAAGAGGACAAACATCCAAACCACATCAGGCTTCCTTGCAGCATGGTGGCTGGGTTTCATGAGGAAGGAAGGAAGTGAAAGCTGCAAGTTCTCTTGAAGCCTAGGTGCAGAATTGAAACCATGTCACTTCTACTATATTCTACTGGATAAAGCAGTGACAGGCACAGCCCAGATTCAAGGTTCTGGAGAAATAGAGCCCACCCCTCAGTTGAAGGAGTGGTAATGAATTTGTGAACAAATTTTGCCACTACATCTGTCACTACCTCTTTCTTGTGATAGAATATTTTCAGTTTTACTTCAATTTATTTTTCATATTAAGCTCAAAATAATATTAAATTTGATATATTTGCCAAAAGTAACATATAGAGTATTATCCAATTATTAAAAAATTAGCTCTATCCATCTATCCACCTTTGCATCTGAATATATGCATAAGGAGACATCTAGAATGATGTTCAACTAATATTAAGTGTGGTTACTTCTAGATAATGGTATTTAAGATTTTTTTTTTAAAACTTGCTTTGTGTACTCTCCTATTTTATATGAATTTATCTGTATCATTTTAATAAAACAAATAAAGTCTTTATTTTCTTAAAATCTAGAAGGAAGAAAGTTGTTGGAAACCTAACTTTTCTCCTAGTCAGACAAGCAACACTCACAATGTCAGTGGGTTGAAAGTGCCTTTGGGAACCACAAGTGCCACTCACTGTGTGGAGGAAGAAAATGAGGTCCGGAGAGGGACTTGCTCCAGCTCACACATCTAGTCTCATTCAGTCCCACAGGAAGAAGAGGCATCAATTACCTGGTCAATTACTTGCTGCTGGGGAAACACTCAGGGAGCTGTGTGATAGGCTGGCCGAGAGGCAGTGAGTTGTGTGTCACAACTTCTTCCAAAATATGAAGGAGGGAATTGGCTTGGATTTATCTAATATGAATCTATGCATTTGGATGTATCATGTGGAGCCATATATGTGGAGGGAAAATTCGGTTACCAGCTTGATTTCTGGGCACCTTAGCAGAGACTTAGATTTCTCCTGGTCCTTTAAATTCCTTTTCTGGATGTTTCCCTTAGGCATGACCTGTCCAGAGGGTGGTCTAGTCTATCTGTGGCCTAAAACCTCTGTGACACATGGATATTCCTGGCATAAGGATTTAAAACTCCCTTTGAAAATGGACGGTTCTGAGGTGGAAGGTCTGGCTTTCCAGACAAAGGGAAAGTATATTTCAGAGGAATTGCTTATGCAGAGCAGAGTCTATTTCAGATTAGGCTCCATGTTGCAAATTGCTGCTGCTCCTGTTCCATCACTGAATAAATTACAGTTGGGTTTTGTGGGTAATTTCTGGGGTGCAAACAGAATGGCTGGGGCTCCTGCTGTTACTGGGGAGCTGGTTATAGGGATGGTCACAAGATGGACTCTCACTGCCACAGGCTTTCTCACTTGGTGGAGCTCCCAGGAGCCTATTTCTTGACCAGAGGACTTGGTCTTCCAGGACTGGTGCAGCCTGCCCTTGCCTTTGCGATCCAGCACCTGACACCACATGTGTGGTCTTGGCCAGCTCTGCTCCTTATCGAGGGGCACAATGTGGAGTTCATTTTCACTAAATCATCCCTGACATTTTGCTGAAGTTACTATTTCCCAGCGTTCAGCTGCTCTCTGGTGACCTAAATGGGAAAGGGGCCAGCCTCCAGCAAATCTCTTTTTTTGAGGAGAGAGAAACATGCCCAGGAAGCCAGCAATAAATAAAGACCCAGTGCAGTGAGTGCAGCAAGGATGGTAACCTGCTGTTTTGTCCAATTGCATCAGGAAAAAACAAAACATCCAGGAATCTATCTGGTCTGATTTGCTTTGCTGTTTCTTTTAGAGGACATTTCCCCGAGAGGCTAATTCTCCTGTTTTCATTCTTGCTTTCTCTGCTGCTGCAAGAGGGCCGGAGAGATTTGTCTCTATGATCCTTCTTCTACCTCTTCCTGTCTCCCATCATGAACAACAGAGAGTACTTCAGGAATTAATGTACTGTCTTTTGAAATGTCATGTCTCATTCAGAACACTTTTGAGGAGGACGACAAGGAAATGAGATCAGGAGGGTTTTGTACAGTTCAGGAAACAAGCCATCCTTTTAACAACCAACATTCCCAACACTTTAATTGAGCACATTGTATGTATCAGGTATAGCGTTCAGCTCAGGGCAACAGCACAGAAAGGGGCAAGGAGGCATGGAGAGCTTGTTGCATCTGGCGAATCACAAGTAGTTCTGAATAACTAGAGTGAGAGATACATAGAATTTCTCACTGTTTTCAGAGATGAAAAAGACAAAAAGATCTCCCCTTACAGAGTTCTCATTTTAATGAAAAGGACAGAAGAGAAAACAACCCATATGCTCTATGCTTTAATGAAAGGATGTGTGCCATGGTGCCCTGGGAGCTGAAAAGAAAGAAGGACAAAGTTAAAACAGCCAGGGATTATTGGTGGAGATGGAGGTTGGAGGGAAGGTCAAGGAGGGTTCACAACACAGGAGAAGCTTGGACTGAGTGTTGAAGGGTAAGTAGATTTTTTCTCAAGTCCACAATGGATGAGAGGGAACACCAGACAGTGGAAACAGGATATACCAATGCTTAAAGGCCTGAGGATATGTATTGCAGCAGGGAAATTACAAATATAAAGCAATGGTTCTGAACAGCCAGCCTACAGAGTATGGAGTGGTTGGAGTCCAGGGAAACCAAAAGGAGACTGGGTGACACCTCTGCCGCGGGCTTCTAGGAGATTGAATTGACCAGGACTCATGGCCATTCCAAGCACTGACATCTCAGCTCCAGATACTTATATACTTAGGATAACCCAGAGGAGAAGCTGCCAGCCCTTTCCATATTTTAAAGGGTAGAGGCTCTTCTGAAAATCTAATGAAGACACAGACTGCTTCCCAGATAACTGCACACACTCATCAATTTCAGAGAGTTTGCAGACCTTTCTGAAGCACATGCCCCAGACTAAGACGACTCTTAAGGTAGAATCCGATAACTTCACAAGCAAGCCAAGCATCATCTCCAGGGAATGCAGACGGGTTTTCCTGACAGCAGCACGACACCATCCCTTAGTTGCAATTGCCCTTCTAACCTCATATTTTCTTCGACTCAGTCACCCAAGAAATGCAGCTACGAAGAGCACCAGTTCTCTCAGGACCTCTCACGCTGCTGCTTCTTTGCCTCTTCATTCAGTTTTGTAAGTGGCATAAGTGCACATTAGGTCATTTGAAATGATTTCATTTGTGCACAGCAAGTGATGGGCAGGAAATCACTGAGCCCGAGGCAGCAGCCCAGCGCAAGCGGCCCGCACAGCAGATCGATGCAGAAGGGTGGGGTGGAATTGACCTCCCTTGGTGGACTAAGGTGGCTTCACTGGAAGGAGTTTTAATTACGATGCTGAAGTGTATTTGTCATATAAAGTACATCAGGGATAAAATATTAAAAGGGCACATACTCCTTTCCAGGAGAAAGAGTTTTTCTGCCAGTGTGTTTTATTGGAACAATAATCCTGACGAAATCAAAGTAACACCGAGACCCTGCCAGGGAGAGTTGATGAAAGCAAAGGCATCTTCTCGTGAAAACACCTACCCTTTATTCAGCACCTACTCTGCACCAGCCTTATTCTACATTCATCGGTTTATTCAGCTCTCCTGCTGACCCACCAGGACCCATCTGACACATGGGGAGACTGACGCTCAGAGAGATGTAAGAGTCACAGCCAGAAAAGGCAGAGACGGAATTTAAACCAAGGTCACTTGATTATAAAGCATATCATCTTTTTCTTTTTAGTTGTCTTTTAAATTCAATCTTTTTCCTGCAAGGTAACAAATACACATAGTCTAGAAGATTGAAAACTATAAGCAGGTTCATAACAAAACCCTGAAATCTTCTACCTGGTGCCTTAGCCCCATTCCCCTTCAGGGTGATCTCCACAGTATTAGTCTGGGTTCTCTAGAGAAACAGAACCAAGACAGTGTGTGTGTGTACACAGAAGGCAAGGGAGAGAGAAGTATCTATTTTAAGGAATCGGCTAATGCGATTATGGAGGTTGGCAAGTCCACAGTCTGTATGGTAGGTGGGCAGGCTGGAGACCCAGGAAAGAGCCAGTGTTGCAACTCAAAACCAGAGGCTGCCTGTTGGCAGAATTTCTTCTTGCTTAGGGGAAGTCAGTCTTTGTTCTCTGAGGCTTTCAAGAGATTGGATGAGACCCACCCATATTATGGAAGGCAATCTGCTTTACTCAAAGTTCACCAATTTAAATGTCAATCTCATTTTAAAAACACCCTCACAAAAACATCCAGAATAATGTTTGACCAGATATCTGGGCACCGTGGCCTGGCCAAGTTGCTGCATAAAACTATCCATCACATCCACTTTCAATTCTATTAAGTGTTTAATCTAGTCCTTACTTCCACATTTTTTAAAAATGTGCTTTTATTGTTCTTTTTTTTTCTGCTTTAAGTGTTAACTATTAACTTTTTATGATGACACTTGCAGATTTAGCTTTCTCACACACCTCGCCGTAAGTCCTGTCTCTGCACCATCCTCTCAACATTGTTAAATCACCCTTTAAACCGATTTCAGAGTTCACATTATTATGACTGCTGAACCACACGGTGTACTTCAGTTATGTTTTCTTTCTCATTCATATTTTTGCTCCTTTTGGGAATTAAAAATCATCCCATGTTTTGTTTGCTTAGTTTACTGCTTAGTGGCTATTACTGATTAATCCCCAAACTCCAACAGCACTGAAAAATCTCTCAATACGCTGACCTGTCTTGAGTATTCTGTTTATTCCTCCTGCCTGTTCTTTTCTTTCTCCTTCCTTCCCCCTGAGTCCTGTGTATTGCTGATCTGGATAGGCCTTTTCCTAGGCCTGCAAAGCTGCAGTCCCCACATCCCCATGGCCATGCCCTGGGAATTCAGTTGCCTCCTTTCTGTGTGTTTGTCCCTGGCTACTTGGATCCCGTGTTTTCTTCTTTCTTGATTTCTTCTTTTTTTAAAAAATTTTTATTTTGGTGGGTGCACATTTTCTAGTAGCTTCCTGAGAAAGACTGCCTGCAAGTGAATTTTTGAGGCCTTGCATATCTGAAAATATCTTTCTTCTACCTCACACTTCATTGATAGCTCGAACAGGCATAGAATTCTTTATTGAAAATGATTTTCCTCCAGAATGTTGAGGGCTTTGTTCTATTATTTTCTGGATTTCACTGTTGTTGTTGAGATGATTGGTGCCATTCTGATTCCTGATCAGCTTCAGAAGTTTGTATTTGATCTTTTTAAATTTCCCTTCTGGAAACTTTTAGGATCTTTTCTTTATCCTTAGTGTACTGAAATTTTATGACTATGAGCCTTGGTGTGGGTTTTTCTTCATTCATTCGACACTTTTCAGAGGCCCTTAGCTTTCTGTTTTGTAAAATTTTTCTTGTATTGTTTCTTCAGTAATTTCTTCTCCTCTATTTTCTTTTCTTTCTCTTTCTGGAATGTCTATTATTAAATGCTGATTCTCTTTATTGGATTCTCTAGTTGCCTTATCTTTCCTTTTTCTACTTAGTTTTTATTCAACTTTCTAGGAAATTTCCTCAATATTGGATTCTCTTTATTGGAGTCTCTAGCTGTCTTGTCTTTCCTTTTTCTACTTATTTTTTATTCAACTTTCTAGGAAATTTCCTCAATTTTATCTTCCAAACTTCCTACTGAGTTTAACATTTTTTTATTTTATTTTTAACTTCTGAAAACTCTTCATTATTTTCTGAATGTTTATTTTTTAGAGTCTCTTATTCTCATATTCAAGGATGCAGTTATCTAACCCTATTCTAAGGATAACATTTACAGATTTCTAAATGTTTTCTTATTTTCATTGCTGTCTCTTCTTCCTCTAAGCTTCTTTTATCTACTGGTCTGTTTTGATCTCTTTCACATTCTAGGTACTCTCCAAACATCTGTTAATCTTTGTCCATTTTAAGACAGGAAGGCATTATCAACGTTGTAAGGCACTAAAATGCTGATGCAAAGCTCTGTGTGCATATTAGGGGCTTATTGTTTGGTGACAGTAAACAGTGGTGATCAGATGGGAACCAGACTGTTTTGTTAAAGATCTCCCAAAGCAGCAACCTTAGACATTTCTCTTGAGCTGGCCAGTTTCCCTAGTGAAGAATCTTTCAGGAACATAAGGTTGGCTTTTGATATTCTGGGGCAGAGCGTGGCAGGGGGTGGGGGGCAGCGGCGCAGGGGGGCTGGGGTTCTAAGTATTCACATAATCCCCGTTTTTGGTAGGGAGGCTCATAGCCATCCTCAGTTGGACCCAGTCTCCCCATGTTCCCCAAGGAGCCTGACTGGTTCACTTCCCCAGAGAGTAAATCCCTGGTCCTGCTAAGTATGAAAAAAAAGGAGCCAGACCAAAAAAAAAAGAAAAAAAAGACTGAGTGGGTAAAAAGTCAGCCTGGGCAAGGCAAGAGGAGGGAAAGAGGAGGCATAAGTGGGTATCATTGCTTCTTTCCGCCTCTTGATCACCTATCTTTTTTACAGCCCCAATACGTACTTCTATATTTTGACGCACATGGTGTCTTCAATTCCTGAATCTTTCTAGAGATCTGAAGTATAGAGAGGCTCACTTCATCTTGACTTCCTCCTTTTCTTGCTGGCTTTGTTCCAAATTATATCTGCTCATCTGCTTCTCAGCTTCCAAATTTTTGTAGACATTTATTATCTGCTGAATTTCCTCCCTGGTCTCTTGTCTTGGTAGTCTGTTTGTTTTTTAAATACTGTACTATCATCTTAGTGGACTTTTGGTAGGAAACAGATAAAAGCATGTGTTCTAGTCTCCATGTTTAGCCAGAAGCTCCCCATAGCAGCCACTCTTAACTCCTGGGCTTAGAAGAGACTGATGGGGAAAAAGCCTCCTGATTGTGGAACTTGAGCCATTGTATTCCAGGCTAGCCACTGCTGCTTTGGTTCACAGTACACATGAGGTATGCTATATGAACTAACCTTTTAGCAATGCTCTTTATGGCTGTCTCCCTGGAGAGCTTCAAGAAGTCAGGCATTATGCACCAGGTAAGCATCCTCAGTGGGATAGGAGTCATTTGGCCAAGCCGGCTGTAAAGTAAATCCCTTTCCCCATTATTCTGTTGCCAGTTGGTTTCACTTAGTAAACATATGGTTAAGTAGTTAATGTGGCCGGTACACTATGAACAGCCAGCAGTCAGCCTCCTAGGGCTTCTTGGTGGGTTCATAACCACCACATTGGTTTGGTTGCAAGGGAAATTCAGTTTTTGGCTTGGCTAAGTACAGATTTATCTCTGATAATGTAAAATCATCTTGAAATGCCTGTGTAAACACTGCTCTCTCCTGTCTTGCTTATCATCTGAAACACTTTCCACTTTTAAGGCTCGGGTAAAATGCCAGTTCTTCTGTAACTCTTCTAGTCCTCATCTTCACGTTCTCAGGGTGCTTTTGATGGGACTCTGGGGTTACCTTTTCTAAGAATTGCATTCGCTTGTTTAATAGTTGCCCTCTGTGGTTGGACAGGGAGCTCATCAAGGCCAGCAACTCTGTCTCCCCTCTACTCCAGTGCCCAGCAGGGTGTCTGACACATACATGGAAGCAGCCCATGCATATTTATTGACTGACTGAGTGAAGAGGCTTCTATTAGTAGAGCCGATGTATCCTTTTACCGGAGATGGTAAAAGGACATCCTAGTGATGAGTTTGTAGTGAGCTACCTTTTGGCTTCACATTAGAGCCTCTAGAGACAACTCAAGGCTTTCCTTGGCAATACCCCTTCCCCTAAGCCCCCCTGCCGGGAGAAGGGGCTCAAGTGTGAGTTAAGAACAAAGTAGAATGACAAGACAGAGCTAGTCTCTGCCTTGGGAGTGCACTTCTCGGGGAAGGATGGGAGACTGGGGTCCACACTCTTGGCTCTCCCCTTGGATCCTGCTGCTCCTTTGGGATGTGGCTTGCTCCTAACTGCTGGAGTGACGCAAAGGGCCCACATCATCTGGTTTTCCTTGTCCTGGTCCCTCCTGTCGTCATCAGGGTTACACTGTACCCTGCAAACAACCTGTGCAAGTTCTAACCCAATGGAGGTCATCAGCCCTATGTATCTACTGCAGTTGGAAAATTCCTTTATTTCAAGGCATCAAGTACGGGAAAGTAAATGATTTTCTTAGTTTAACATTTGCATTAAACACAGGCTGTGTTCTCACAGGGGCCCTGCAGAATGTGTTTCCCAGTTCTTATGACAGAAAGAATACTGCTGGTATGGATTAACAAAGAATGTCTTCAAATAATAATCAAAAGACATAGATAAATTCCAAATAAAATTCCATAATAATGGAATACTATGTAGCAATGGAAAGGAACTGACACTGGTATATGCAAAAATATCATGCGGAGTGAAAGGAGCCAGATATAAAAGACTACATGGTGTATGATTCCATTTATATGAAATTTATGGAAAACACAAGTCTATGGAGATGGAAGGCGGATGGGTGTTTACCTGGGTCTAGAGGGGAAGTGGAAATTAACATGGGCACCGCATTATCTGTCTGGAGTAATGGAACTCTTCTAAACTGGATTGTGGTGATGGTTGCACTACTGTATAGATTAACTAAAAGTCATCAGAATGTGCATTTATACTGGGGAATTGTATGATTTGTAAAGTATACATCTATGAAGCTGCTAGAAGTATGGAAAAAAAAGAAGCCAGACCCTACCCCCCCCTACAAAAAAGACTTAAACACTCTTCCTTCAACTCAGGAAGTAGATGGAAAAGATTTGCTAGGGTTCTGCGGCTCTCTATTGATGTAGATTTCAGGCATGCATCAACGTTAAAGTCTTTTTCCTTTTAATTTAACAACACTGTCTTCCTGTCCTTAGAGGGATGGAAATGGCACAGAATCCTCCTACTGCTAAAGACAGTGAAACCAGAAAGCGAGGCGCGAGGAAGATACTCGGCTCCCCTGAGCTGCCTCCCCCACATGCAACCTCTTCAGCTCACCCGGCCCAGCAGCTTCTTCATCTCCTCTTTTAGCTATTAGTTTAGTCATCCAAGCACAAAGACCCAAATTGTCAGTGTCAGCAGATTCAACCTACACAGTGCAGCTCCAGCTCCGTCAAGGCCCATGCGCTTCCTTGCAAGACAGTCCTGAAGAGGCAGCTCTGAGCAAAGACGTGAGGAGCCAGGAGGGGCACTGGCTGGCCCAAGGCAAGCAGCTTTGCTGACCGGTTGGCAGGTCAAGGGCCCAGGTCTCTGTAATCCAAACCACCCGGAAAGAATCAGACCCACCAGGATGGAGAGATGAAAAATTAGAAAAAAATAGTAGGATAGAAAATATCCTCACAATAATAGGCCACACTCATCTAGACGTTTTAATACTTTGCAGAACTCTTTCACATTATCTTATTTAATCCTCACAGGCTCCAGGCAAGATTGCCATTAACATCCCCAAGAAACTGAGGGAGACAGGCAAGACAATCAGTGACAGAGTTGGGGACTGAAAGTCAGTTCTTTTGACTTAAATTAGTTATACGCACCATACTATGTACATGTGGGTCCCTATATTCACTAATATATACATGGGCTATGTATACATAGTATAGATACCATATTTATGTATACATCTATATACATAAATGTTTGTGTGTGTGTGTGCGCACATTGAATACCCACTGTGTATTAGGCCCTTTTTAAAGCCCTTCACATTGTATCCTCACCACAACCCCATGAAGTAGATACTTTTTAACAGATGAGGAAACTGAGGCACAGAGCGATTTCTCTTGCCAAAGGTCATACGGTGTCCAAGTGACAGAGCTGGGATTTGAACCGACATCATCCAGTGTGCTTTCATGACACCACATTGCCTGTCTCTTGGTCCACCACATGGGTGAGTTTTGGCTTTGATTTCAGGGTACAGATTGCACTAAAATTCTGGCTTTCCCAGCTCGAGTCGGTCCGGCCCGTGCTGCCTTCACCTGCAAGGACTTCATTTCCTGCCGTCACGGCAGCTCTGTCTCATCAGTGTCCCAACCGCTTAGTGTTTCTTTCACTCCCAGGCTTGGCTTCTGTTTCTGCTGCCACCAGCCTCATGGTACAGGCCCCGGAGGAGCTGAAAAAGCATATGGATTTTATGGGCCTATGGATTTTTGAAATGTTATGAATGTTGATTTATTATCTTCTCTGCATGTACAAAATGGCCTTTTAAAACTTTATGGATATATTTACATGGCAATTTCCAACTAAAGAATGTACTGTAATACCAAGAAATTTGTTGCCAATATTGGTTCATTTCCAAGTGATATTGAATCAGGTCTAAGTAAATATTTATGATTTATCTTGAAATGTGACAGACTCATGACACAGTAATTAATTTTACTGTAGGCTGCATTCAGAGTGGCTTTGGTAATATATGAGTAGGTGTGTAAAATGTTTATAGGGCTTTCAAAAATAAGCCCAAGGCTTAAATGAAACCTTAATCAGACAACCGAGGAGCAACACAATTGCAATTCTAATTTTGCTGATAGAATTTCTGTGGGAAACAAGGAGTTTCAGAGATTGATATTCATGGCAGAGAACCAGCACAGATCATATATTTTATGTACTGCTAAACTATTTGGAAACTTCAAATACATTTACTTTTCAAGAAATGCATGCTTTGAACAATGGTTACAAAGAAAAGGCTAAATTTAGAAAACTGGCTTTGGTTTAGGGCAAATGCAGAGAGGAACAGATAGTTCAGAACTCTGCAAGACGCTAAAGGTCTTCATATGAGGCCTCCGTTTTGGGGTGCTTCTTTTTCTCATCCCCACATTTAATCAGTCAACAAATCCTGCGTTTTCTACCTTAAAAACACATCCAGAATCTGGCTGCGTCTCGCCACCTCCACTATAACCACATGGTCCACCCCCATCATCTCTCACCTGGGTTACTGTGGAAGCCCCTGGCCTGGCCTCCCTGTGTCCAAGCATCCTCCCGTCCCCACGGATCATTCCCCACAGAATGATCCACAGAGGATCATTCCCCTCCCTTCCGGCATGATCCCTGTGGGAACATAAGTGAGTTCACACCACTCCCCTATTTCCACTGGCTTCCAGTCCCACTCAGACTCCAAGCCAAATACACAGGGAGCCTACAGGCCCCACAGGACTGTATTAGTCAGGGTTCCCTAGAGGGACAGAACTAACAGGGTATATATATGTTATATATATATACCCTATTATATAATAATATATATATAAAGGGGAGTTTGTTAAGTGTTAACTTACACGATCACAAGGTCCCACAACAGATTATTATTGTTATCCCCAAGGGTGTATTCATCCAATAACATTTATTGAATACCTACTATTTGTCAGGCACTATGCTATGTATTAATGCTGTAAAACTGTATTGGTCTTGCTTCAAGGAACCTACAATTTAATGAAGGAGAAAAACACACAAAAAATCAACTATTGCAGTCCCATCAGCCCAAAATGATATGTGTTATGGAGGGTGGTGGAGCAGGAAGAGGTACAGCTACATCACAAGATCCACAGGAAAAATGAACTCACAGCTTTGTTTGCTTGTTTGTTTGTTTGTTTGTTTTTTAAACTTGCTTTCTGGGTCAGATAAGCTGGCTTATGATGGTAATCCCAGACCTTTGAAAGTCCAAGGTGGGAGGAATGCTTAGTCCCATGAGTTTGAGTCCAGCCTAGACAACATGGTGAGATTCTGTCTATTGAAAAAGGAAAAAAACAGCCAGGCTTGGTGGTGCACGCTTGTAGTTCTAGCTACTGAGGAGGCTGAGGCAGGAGGATCGCTTGAGTCCAGGAGTTCGAGGCTGCAGTGAGCTGTGATCATGCCACTGTACTGCACTCCAGCCTGGGTGACTGCAAGATTCTGTCTTGGAAAAAAAAAAAAATCCTACTTTCTTCCTCCTCAATCATGTAAGGCTCTTTGTTAATTTCCTCCTTTGCCTGATGAATGGACTTTTCCAGAGAAGTCAGTCTACAGACACTATTTTTATTTACAATGACCAGAAATCAGGTTAGTTTAGAGTCTGTCCTGGGGCTGGTTCAAGGGAGGGGTGATGGAAAATCTTGTGTATTACTCCTTTCCCTTTGACAGTCTCTCCAAAAAAGGCTTTGTTGCCATCATGAAAGATTTGAAGTGTCTTTCCAGGGGGATCAAAACCCCATAAATCTACCCGCACACATAGACCCTAAGAGTCTTATAAAGATACTGCCTCTAATATCTCAAAGTAGGGAGTGGGCAGCCCAGGGAATGCAGAATGATATGCTGGGGAAATGGGAAGCAAATATTGGGATGTCTGCTACTAATGTTTTATCTAAAAATGAGAAAGGAATTAAGCTTCACTTAAATTTAATATGCAGGTTGATGCATGCATGCTTGCTTGGTCTGTCTGTTGCTCCCATGTCATATACAGACCTCAAGGGGTATCCTGAGGAACACCGAGTGTTACACACAGTTTGACGAGTCTCTCATTGGCTTTCAGAGTATCGTAGCTTCTTCGTGCCACTTGAGAGGATAGGGAAATTTTATTATTTAGTCTTAACTAAACGAATCCTCACACAACTGAGTGGCTTGAGAAGAGCTCTACAAAGAAAGGAGTGTGGCGGTAACACCTACAATGCAAATGCAAATAAACAACAAGAAAATGGCACTGTCCCTAATGCAAAATAAGCTCATCGTCAGACATATCATGAGGTTAGAAACTGTAACAATCTCATCAGATCGGACAAGACGTTGACAAAAACAAGTTTAGAAATTATCAAGGGGACAGTGCCTTCACCTCCACTGGCATTTGTGATAAACCTCATCCTAAGTGTATATTAAGCCTTGAGATATTAGCTAATAATAGAAATGCATCAATATAATTTATAGATAAGTAAATACACTATATTGGAGTGTATCTTCAACATTTTTACTGCTAGGGTTATGTGAATTTAAAAAAATTGAAGTCCTCCTTTTTAGGGACCTAGCCCTGCTTTAACAAGTCTCGGACCTTTACGATAATATTCACTGTCATTTGGGCAGAACTGAGGTAGGAGGTGGGACTAGACTCTGGATATGGGGCTCAGACACAGGACCAAATTGAGGACTATCTAAAACAGGTCCAGCATGGAAGCACTTCTCCCTAAGACATGCAAACCAGTGTGCCATGTCAGTTTACCATTGCCATGGCAACACCTGAAAGTTATCACCCCTTTCTATGGTGACAACTCCACAGAGACTACTACCCTCATCCTAGAAATTTTCTGCATAAACTGCCTCTTACTTTGCATATAATTGAAAGTGGGTATGAATATGACGGCAGAACTGTCTCTGAGCTGCTACTCTGGACACACTGCCAGTGGGGTAGCCCGGCTTTGCTGCTGCTGCTGTACACTGCTGCTTCAATAAAAACTGCTGTTTAACACCACCAGCTCACCTTTGAATTCTTTCCTGGGTGAAGCCAAAAACCTTGGGCTAAGCCCCAGTTTTGGGGCTTGCCTGTCCTGCATCAGAACCAGGTGGCTGGTCTGTATAGACCTAAGATCAAGGGCTTGTTGCTTATTCACTTACAAGCTGCATGTTTTAAACAACACTGTCAGACGCTCATGTTCCCTGAAAAGCCGTCCTGCGTGCTGTGAGCCTTTGCAAAAATAAATCGTATTTTATAACAAATAACCATTTTATACTGTACAATAATGGAAAATACTGAAATGTAGTTTTATAAAATCTTTTCTTCATGTTGTGAAATTTAACTTATAATGTTTCCTGTCACCCATATGTATTCTTTTTGTTTCTATCTTTTCTTAATCTGACAATGGTTTTTCTTTCGGCGGAAGAAAATTTGCATAGCTACTCCACATGTAACAGTGTTGCTCGGTGAGTCCTGGTCACAGAAAGTTTAAGAAATGTTCCTTTAGAGCATGTGAATAAATCTTGCCTCAATCAAATTCTTTTTCCTGCAGCCTCCCCTGCTGGGCTCCCTTCCTTGACCTCTGAGCCTGCTGCTTGCCTTGACCCCAAGTTCAGAGGCTCCCACTGACCCGGCCCTTTGCTGTCCTTTTAAGGCCAAGCCTAGGGATGAGCCTCTTCCTCACGGGTTAGGACAGGTTAGGAGCTTTCACCACCACCTCCGGATCTCAGAAAGTGAGAACTGAGAACAGACCTCTGAGAATGGGCACTCCTGGGACCTTGTGAACGGGTGCTGCTTAGTTCCTAGAGGAATTCAGAGGGAGAACTGCATGGCGGGCTGCCAGCTCCTTGCCTCAAGGTACTTCTTTCCAGGGGTGGCGGGTAGTTCAGCGGCGAGTCGCTCAAACCGGGCTCTGCTGTTGGGACACGTTACTTAGCTTCAGTGTATGTCCGTTTTCTCATTTGTAAAATGAGGATAATAATAACTCCCACTTCTTGGACTTCTTGAAAATGAAATGAGAATCCTATAGTCTAATGCACTTGGCCTGATACATAGTAAGTCGCCAAAAAATGTGAGCTACTGTTATTATCAAGCATTATTTACTTATATTCAGTCCCCAGCTGAATAATTGGAGAGAACTTCATGGCTAATGTAAAATTGCACTTTGACCACACCTACTTAGAGGGTTGACACTTCTCCCTCCAGAAAAGAACAGGACCTCATACAATTTATTCTACGTTGAACAACTTAAATATAGTTTACAGAAATGGGATTTGGGAGCAGACAGATTTGGACTCAAACACCAGCTCTGTCACATGTTGCCGTGATCTTGGGCAAGTCACTAAGCTGTTGTGGACCTCATCTGTGCAGTGGGTATTTACACAGTAATACTGAGTTGTGAGAACACGATGTAAGCATAGGATTCAGGACAGTGCCTGGCACTTAGTGGGATCTCAATATCTTGTCCCTCTCCCCTTTTCTTAATAGCCATAATAGACATTGATAGAAGAATTAACATTTGTTTAACCCCTACTGTGTGCCATGCACTGGTTAGGATTTTATCATCTTACATAATCTCCTGTATTCTTTAAAATGATGCAAAGTATATATTAATAACACAATTTTATGGATGAAAGAACTAAGTTCAGAGAATTTAAGACCTTTTTCAAAGTCAATAACTTGCTATTCCTCCTTCCCCCTGGCTGCACCATCTCAGATCTCTGGACCAGCAAACACTATACCTCTAAAGGAGAATACCTAGTTTCTCCTCTAGTTCCGAATGTGGGTCATTACACCAGAACCAGCATGAAGGAGTTGTTTGGAACATTTACCATAAGCGTGCAAGGCACTCAGTGTTGCCAGCACAGCCCCCGGTAAGGGGAATATGGTTTGTTTCCCTCCAACCCCTAATTACTGTGACTTTCAAGACATACTCGTCCCTGCCGAAGCTTCTCTCTAACTCTCCTCTTATCAACACAGTGATGGCTCTGTGTTGATATTTGATCCCTTAGGGGTGGAATATAGGGGCACAGAACCTTGCTGTCAGGACTTTAGACAATGATTCTCAGGCTATCACTGATGAAAGTTCAGTTGGCAATCCAGGACAGTCTTCATCAAGAAGAAAGACGGAAAGGTAGACCTCAGTAATAACCACTAGCTATTAAATGTGACCACCATCTGAAATGGATAATCCCAGACTAGCTGGATCAGTTATGGTCCACTAAAATTTATGTCACAGAGGAGCCCCTGGGAAGGGCACAGGGCAGCAGGTGTGGGAAGGTGATGAGTATAGGACCACACTGGAACCCAGGCAGGTCATTCCACACCCCCAGCATGGTTGCAAGACAGAAGCCCAGACAACGTCTTTTCAAAAATAAAAATACCTTCATTTTCTTCTGATTTTAAAATAATACATGCATATCATTCTTATTTTTAAAAATCAGACAATATGAAAAGGCTTAAAGAAGGAAATGAAAATTCCACTCCTAATTCTGCCACTTGGTGAAAACATTCTGTGTAAATCCCTCCAGACTTTCTTCAGTTCATATACCTCTACCCCTCCACAATTGTTCTGAAAACAAAAGCAACCTTTCCTAAAGAATATAGATTGATGTTGCTATATTTAATGGAATTATGATATTCCATTATAGAGATGTACCATTCCATTATAGAGATTCCATTATAGAGGTGTAATATTAAATATAGCCATTCCTTTCTTTTAAATTATCTCCAATTTGTCATGATTATAAACAAAGCTGTAACAAACACCCTGGTACATTTTTGATATTTCATCCTGTGGTTAATGCTGATGCTGAAATTCCACAAGATTCCAGGAATCTCAATATCACTTATGTATAAATACTTAATAAGTTATGGCTGAAACATTCATTCATTCACTCATTTGCTCTCTCTCTCTCTCTCTCTCTCTCTCTATGTATATACACACACACACATATTGGGTAACCATGATGTTCCAGAAACAAACCTGTGTTCTGTGGATATGCAGTGAATAAAACAGGCAAACTATTGGCCTCAGAACACTCACATTTAAAGAGGGGAGACAAACGATGAAATAAATAACAGTGTGTTAGAAGCTTGCAAATGTTAAGGAGAAAAATGAGGCAGAAAAGGGTGGTTTTCTCTTATAGTCATTCAGTATTTGTTCCCTGTTCTCTGTCATCATCATGCTATTTAGTTTAATTCACTAAATGCCTGTTAAGTCCCTATGCTGTGCCTTAAACTGTGCTAGGTATTGGGAATGGGGTGGAGAATTGTGTGGAATATTGGCCCTAGCATGGACAAGCTCACGTGTCATCATTTTCTTGCTCATGACTTCACCATTTCATATGTGTATATTTTGTCTTCACAACTACATAAAAGGTCATAGAGGTCAGGAATCCATCCACATTCTGTGTTCTCCTGAGCTTTTAGTATATTTTTGTACAGAGTTAGTGTTCAATAAATGTTTGTTCCCCATACTTGTGACATAGGAATAATGTAAGTGGTTTTGAAAGATGAAAAACTGGGTTCTGATAAGCCAAGAAATGGGGGAAAAAAAAAAGCACTGATTAATACCCAAGGTTTTTTTTTTTTTTTTTTTTTTTTTTTTTTTTTTTTTGAGACGGAGTCTCGCTCTGTCGCCCAGGCTGGAGTGCCGTGGCCGGATCTCAGCTCACTGCAAGCTCCGCCTCCCGGGTTTACGCCATTCTCTCGCCTCAGCCTCCCGAGTAGCTGGGACTACAGGCGCCCGCCATCTCGCCCGGCTAATTTTTTGTATATTTTAGTAGAGACGGGGTTTCACCGTGTTAGCCAGGATGGTCTCGATCTCCTGACCTCGTGATCCGCCCGTCTCGGCCTCCCAAAGTGCTGGGATTACAGGCTTGAGCCACCGCGCCCGGCCTGATTAATACCCAAGGTTAATGAGAAAGCTAGCTATTTAGCTCATAAAATTGGCATTTAAAAAAACTTATTCTAAATCATGTGCCATCTAATCAAATATAGTGATATAAGTATAGTAAATATAGTAATTTTAGCAAATGTTGTGCAAATCTGGCTGAATAAGTAATACTATTTTTTTAAATAGAAAAACACAAACCAAACAGAGAAACATGCTGAGTTTTCAGCTGGCTCTGTGTGGCTCATTTACGCTGCCCCCGCATCCTACTAACACACACCCAACTCTGCCTGCAGGGGGAGCTCCAGCACTCATTTGAGTACCAAGGCCTTAGTTCCAAGAGACTGTCAACCCTCCCAGCAGTACCCGGTTTTGAAATCTCTTATCGTCCTGGCTAGCAACCAGCTCTTTCATCTGCCTTTAAAAACAACAACAACAACAAAATATTTGCTATCCAAATGTAGGTAACTCTAAAAGTATGAAGTAGTTCAGAATAAGACTTTGGCTTTAGAGCGATCTTGATTGAATACCTAATATTTGTCAGGGATTGTGTCCTGCATGTTACATATATTATTTCTAACTCTCAAAACAAACTTGCAAGAGGGGTCCTGTTATCCTTACTATTACCCTATGCAGACAAGGACTGTGCAGCTAAGAGAGGTTAAGGAAATTGCCTGAGGTCACAGTGTCAGCGGTGGAGGCAGATCTGCCTAAATTAGGGCCCAAGCACTTCTACCTTGCACTCTGCTCTCTGTAGCTGCCCTTATTTACCTGTTTATTACTTGTTACTGTCATCATTTTCATCAGATTATTGTTATAGCTGATGTCTTTCTGGCAGAGGCAATGCAGTTTTTTGTGTGTGTTTGACCTCAGCACACTTTGTTTTTTGACACGGTGTCTTGCTGTGTCATCAAGGCTGGAGTGCAGTGGTGGGATCACAGCTCACTGCAGCCTTCACTTCCCCAGGCTTAGGTGATCCTCCCACTTCAGCCTCCCGAGTAGCTGGGACTACAGGTGTGTGCCACCACACCTGGCTGATTTTTTGTAGAGATGGGGTTTTGCAATGTTGCCCAGGCTGGTCTCAAACTCCTGGGCTCAAGCTATTCTTGGAACCCCTGAGATATGGTTTGGCTGTGTACCCACCCAAATCTCATCTTGAATTGTAGCTTCCATAATCCCCACGTGTTGTGGGGATAATTGAATCTTGGGGCCTGCTCCCCCCATACTGTTCTCATGGTAGTGAATAAGTCTCACAAAATCTGATGGTGTTATAAGGGGTTTCCCCTTTTGCTTGGCTCTTATTTTCCCTTGACTGCTGCCATGTAAGATGTGCCTTTTGCCTTCCGCCATGATTGTGAGGCCTCCCCAGCCATGTGGATCTATGAGTCCATTAAACCTTTTTCTGTATAAATTACACATTCTCGGGTATGTCTTTATCAGCAGCATGAGAACAGACTAAAACACCCACCTTGGCCTCCCAAAATGCTGGGATTATAGGCGTGAACCACTGCGCCTGGCCTGTTTTTTAATTTTAAGATTAGCTTTTTAAAGAGTAGTTTTAGGTTCACAGCAAAACTGAGAGGAAGGCACAGAGACATCCCATACCTTCTTCCCCGAAACATGCACAGCCTCCCCATTATCAACATCCCCCACCAGAGTACACCCTGTACAGAGCACAGCAGAGTACACTGTCATATCGTTATTACCTAGTGTTCATAGTTTACATTAGGGTTCACTTTTGGTATTGTACATTCTGTGGGTTTGTACAAATGCATAATGACATGTATCCACCATTATAATATCATACAGAATAGTTTCGCAGCCCTAAAAATTATCTGTGCTCCACCTATTCATCCCTCCCTCCCTGTAACCCCTAGCAATCACTGACTTTTTTTTTTTTTTTACCACTTTCATAGTTTTGCCTTTTCCAGACTGTCATCTAGTTGGAATTGTACAGTATGTGTAGTCTTTTCAGATTGACTTCTTTCACTTAGTAACATACATTTAAATTTACCCATGTCTTTTCCTGGCTTGATAGCTCATTTCTTTTTAGCATTGAATAATATTTCATTTTCTGGATGTACCACAGTCTATTTATCCACTCACCTACTAAAGGACAGCTTTTGACAACTGCAAATAAAGCTGCTATATACATCCGTGTGCAGGATTTTGTGTGGACATAAGTTTTGAACTCCTTCAAGTAAATACAAAGAAGCATGATTGCTGGATTGTATAGGAAGATGATGTTTAGTTTAGTAAGAAACTGTCTTCTAAAGTGGCTGTACTGTTTTGCATTCCCAGCAGCAATGAATGAGAGGTCCTATTGCTCCGCATCCTCACCAGCACTCAGTGTTGTCAGTACTCTGGATTTTGACCATTGTAATAGGTATGTAGTGGTATCCCATTTTATTTTAATTTACATTTTCCCAATAACATATAATGGGGAGCATTGTCTTATATGCTTATTTGCTATCTGTTTGTGTTCTTTGGTGAGGCAGGTGTTAAAGTCTGTGACCCATTTTTTTCTTTTTTCTTTTTTTTTTTGGTAGAGACAGGTTCTTGCTCTATCACCCAAGAGGGAATGCAGTGGCACCATCGTAACTCACTGAAGCCTTGAAGCCTCAATCTCCAGGGCTCAAGTGATCCTCTCCTCAGTCTCCCAAGTAGCTGGGATTATAAGTGAGTGCCAACATGCCTGGCTAATTTATTTATTTATTTGTTTATTTGTAGAAACAGGGTCTTGCTATGTTGCCCAGGGTGGCCTCACACTTCTGGCTTTCAGTGATCCTCCCACCTTGGGTTCATCAACACCTTGATGGTCACCTTGAATCAAGTCCTTGCACTAGCTAGGACTTCAAATACAATGTTGAAAATGAGTAGTGAAAGGAAACATCCTTGACTTGTTCTTTATCTTATTTGGAAAGCTTCTGGTTGTCACTATTAAGTATGATGTTAGCTATAGGGCTTTTTTAGGTTTTGTTTTGTTTTTTATCAAGTTGAGGCAATTCCCCTTTATTCTTAGTTTGTTGAGAGGTTTTATCATGAATTGCTGTTGGATTTTGTCAAATGCTTTTTTTACATCTACTGATAAGATCATGTAATTTTTCTTCTTTAACCTGTTGATATAATGGATTACATTAATTGATTTTTGAATGTTGAACCAGCCTGTATACCTGAGATAAATCCCACTTGGTTGTGGTGTACAATTATTTTTATACATTGTTGAGATCGATTTGCTGATATTTTGTTGAAGATTTTTGCATTTATGTTCATGAGAGATACTGATATGTAGTTTTCTGGTTTTGCAGTGTCTTTATCTAGCTTTGGTGTTAGGGTGATGCTGGCCTCATAGATTGAGTTAGGAAGTGTTCCCTCTGCTTCTGTCTTCTGAAAGAGATTGTGAATAATTGGTATCATTTCCCCTTTAAAATATCTGGTAGAATTCACCAGTAGACCCATCTGCACTGGATGCTTTCTGTTTTGGAAGGCTATTAATTATTGACTCAATTTCTTTACTGGATATAGGCCTATTCAGACTGTCTGTTTTTCCTTGTATGAATTTTGGCAGATTGTGTCTTTCAAGGAATTCGTCTATTTCATCCAGGTTATCAAATTTATGGGCACAGAGTTGTTCATAGTATTCCTTTATTATCCTTTTAATAGCCATAGGATCTGTAGTGATGTGCCCTCTTTCATTTCTGGTACGTGTCCTCTCTCTTTTTTTCTTAGTCTGGCCAGAGACTTATTGATTTTATTGATCTTGATCTTTTCAAAGAACAAGCTTTTGATTTCATTAACTTTCTCTACTGATTTTCTATTTCACTGATTTCTGTTCTCCTATTTATTTCTTTCCTTCTGTTTACTTTGAATTTAATTTGCTCCTCTTTTTCTGGTTTCCTAAGGTGGAAGCTTAGATGATCTATTTTAGATCTTTCTTCTTTTCTAATGCATGCATTTGATGCTATAAATTTTCCTCTAAACACTGCTTTCACTGCATCTCACAAATTTTGATAAGATGTGTTTTCATCTTAACTTAGCTAAAAATATTTTTAAATTTCTCTTGAGATTTCTTCCTTGACCCATGGGTTATTTAGAACTGTGTTGTTTAGGGATTCTTCCTGTGGATTCAGGCACCATGTCCTTCACTGCCCTTCTCTGCTGCAATCACATTGCTGGTAGGCAGTGGATCAGGGAAGCACCAGCAGCTGTGGACCATGTGGAGAAACACTACTGGCCAAGCATGCCCTACCTGACTGTGGGACAAGAGTACAGCAGTGCTGAGGTATACTTGGCAGAGCCCTTTGAGGCTGTGAAGGCGGCCAACATTTCCAAGTTGCCTCTGTATCGATAGATTTGTTGTAAACCAGCTCAGTCATCTCAATGTCAACAAGAAGCGGTCATCTTCTTGTTGAATCATCAGCACCTTGATGGTCACCTTGAATCATCATCCCTTTGATTTTATGGATCATGGGGTTGCCATGTCTTTACCTGGTCTGGTGCTGAAAAACTGTAACCTCTATAAAAATGTGAGGCTTTGGAGCAAAGTCTTATTAAAACAAACGTGAGCATAGTGGTCTGCATATGGAATATCTAGGGCTCTAAAGAGACTAATACTTATAAGTATAATCACTGTCCTATTGTTTTTCATTTCTTTACCCTGACAGGAAGATATCAGGGATTTCTTGGGTCACAGATGATATAAAACACATTTTGGATGAAAGCTGCAATAAAGCTACTAACTATGATTTGGGATCTTTTTTTAAGTATGAGATACTTAATGGGGGCTTTATCATGCATTAGTTTGCTTATCTTTTGTCAAGAATAACTGGCTAAACTTAAATGGAAATGTGAGGTTTTTCAGTTACACATTCTCCTAAAAATACCATTTTCTTCTGGGATTTGACTACTAAATGAAGACATTTAAATGAAGTAAAGGTTATTTATCAAAACTTTCAAAAAGTGTGCTGCTTAATCTCCATATATTTGGGGGATTTTCCAGAGATCTTTCGGTGATTGATTTCTAGCTTAATTCCACTGTGATCTGAAAGCAGGCATTGCATGATTTCTATTCTTTTACTTTTGTTAAGTTGTGTTTTATGACCCAGATTGTGGTCTGTCTTGGTGAATGTTCCATGTGAGTTTGAGAAGAATGTATATTCTGCTGTTGTTGGATGTAGTCATCTGAGTAGTCTGTAGATGGTCATTATATCCAGTTGATTGGTGGTATTTTTGTTGTTGTTGTTGTTGTTGTTGTTGTTGTTTCTGGAGAGAGAATCTCACTCTGTCACCAGGCTGGAGTGCAGTGTTGTGATCATAGCTCACTGCAGTCTTGAACTCCTGGGCTCAAGCGATCCTCCTGCCTTAGCCTCCCAAAGTGCTGGGATTACAGGTGATGGTATTGTTGAATTCAACTATGTCTTTATTGATTTTCTGCCTGCTAGTTATGTTCATTTCTGATATAGGGGTGTTGAAATCTACAATTACAATATTAGATTCACCCATTCCTCCTTGCAATTCTGTTAGTTTTTGCCTCACGTAGTTTGATACTGCTGTTAGGCACATACACATTAACACTTGTATGCCTTCTAGATTTTCCTCTTTATCATTATATAATGCCTTTCTTTATCACTAACTTTTCTTGCTTTGAAGTCTGCTATAACTGACCTTAATATAGTTACTCCTGATTTCTTTTGATTTATGTTATCATGATATAGGAGGGATTCTGCATCCATTTACTTTTAATCTATAATTGTTCTTATATTTAAAGTGGGTTTCTTGTAAAAAACATCTAGTTGGATGGGGTTTTTTGATCCATTCCGATAATCTCTGTCTTTTAATTGGTGTATTTAGATCATCGATGTTTAACATGATGATTGATATAGTTGTATTAATATCTAAGATATTCGTTCCTGTTTTCTTTTTGTTGCTCTTGCTCTTTGTTCCTCTTTTTGTTGTCCACTCTTTTTCTGCCTTTTGGGGTTGTAATTGAGCTTCTTATATGATTGTATCTTCTTTCTTAGTGTATTAGTATGCAGTCATGTGCCACATAATGATGTTTTGGTCAATGACAGACTGCATATATGACAGTGGTCTCATAAGATTATAATGCTGCATTTTTACTGTACCTTTGCTTTGTTTAGATGTGTTTAGATACAAAAAACTTAACCACCATGTTACAATTGCCTACAGTATTCAGTACAGTCACATGCTGGCAGGTTTGTAGCCTAGATAACAAAATAACTCCAACTGCTTCCCCTAGTCCCTTGAATCATTGTTGTCATTCATTTCATTTCATCATACAAGCATACATAAGCATATATGCATGAGCATGCATAATCAAATACATTGTTGCTATTAATATTTTGAACAAACTGTTATGTGTTAGGTCAATTAAGAATAAGAGAAATAGGTTGCAGTGGCTCACACCTGTAATCCCAGCGCTTTGGAAGGCCGAGGCAGGTGGACTGCTTGAGCCCATGAGTTCAAGACCAGCATGGGCAACATGGCAAAATGTCATCTTTACAAAAAGTACAAAAATTAGCCTGGTGTGGTGGTGTGTGTCTGTAGTCCCAGCTACTCAGGAAGCTGAGGTGGGAGGACCACCTGAGCCCAGAAGGTAGAGGCTACAGTGAGCTGAGATTGTGCCACTGCAAAAAATAAAAAAAAAAAAGAATAAAAATAAAAGTTTTCATTTTACCTTCATTCATTCCTTCTTCAGTGCTCTTTCTTTCTTTATGTAGATCCAAGTTTCTGACTTACATTATTTTCTTTCTCTCCAAGGAACTTCTTTCAACATTTATTGCAAGGCAAATCTACTGGCAACAAATTCCCTCAATTTTTGTTTGTCTGAGAAAGCCTTTATTTCTCCTTCACTTTTGAAGGATAATTTCACAGAGTATAGAATTCTAGGTTGGTGGGTGTTTTTCTCTCAACACTTTAAATATTTCACTCCTCTCCTGTTGCTTGCATGGCTTCTGAGAAGTTACATGCAATCCTTATCCTTGCTTCTCTGTACGGAAGGTGGGTTTTTCTCTGGTTTCTTTCAGGAGTTTTTCTTTATGTTTGATTTTCTGTAGCGTAAAAATAATATACCTAGAAGTTGTGGGGGGTTTGGCATGTATCCTGCTTGATGTTCTCTGAGCTTCCTGGATCTGTGGTTTGGTATCTGACATTAATTTGGGGGAAAATTCTCAGCCTTTATTTTTTAAAATAATAATGTCTTGTCTGTCCCTTTCTCTCTTTCTTTCCCATTATGTGTATTTATACCTTTTGTATTTGTCCACAGTTCTTGGATATTCTGTTCTGGTTTTTGTCAGTATTTGCTCTCTTTGCATTTCAGTTTTGGAGGTTTCTATTGAGATATCCTCAAACTCAGAGATTCTTTCCTCAGCCTTGTCCAGTCTACTAATAAGCCCATCAAGGACGTTCTTCATGTCTGTTACAGTGTTTTGTTTGTCATCTCTGGCATTTCTTTTTGGTTCCTTCTCAGCATTTCCATCTCTCTGCTTTCATTGCCCATCTGTTCCCGCATGCTGTCTACTTTATCCATTAGCTCCCTTAGCATCTTACTTACGGTTTATTAAATTTCTTGTCTGCTAATTCCAACCTCCCTGCCGTATCCGGTTCTGGTTCTGAGGTTTGCTCTGTCTTTCCACGTTGTGTTTTTTGCCTTGTAACTTTTTCCTGATAGCTGGACATGATATGCTGGGTAAAGGGTACTACTGTAAACAGACCTTTAGTACTGTAGTGGCAAGGTTCTAGGGAGAGGAGAAGCATTCTCTAGTGCTGTGAGTAGGTCTCAGTCTTCTAGTGAGCCTGTGCCCTGACTGTGTGAACTGCCCCTGTGCTTCTTGGTCCCCACACCCTCCTTCAGTGTGACAGGAAGATTGAAGTGGGCTGGAATTGAGTATTTCCCTTCCCCCAGGTTAGCTAGCCGTTGATGAAACTCCCAACAGGTTAGGCTCTGGCTAACTAGTTTCTCCTGAAGGCAAACCTTGTTAAGAAGAGCAGAATGCTCTAGAGTGTTCCCAGTGGGTTCCATTTCTCCTCCCTGTGTCAGAAACACAAGGGCATTTTTCTCCGGTATGTACTGTGTGGCTCTGGCAGAGCTCCTGGGGGTCAAACTCACAAATGCATAGGGCCCCTTCCCATGCCTAGGTCCCCCTGGAGTTTATAACTCTCAGACTTTTCCACACTGAACTTCCTGCAGTTTGTCAATTACAGCTCTGCTTTTGCTGCGCAGGTTGGTTCCTGCAGGTTTGTGCTTCTTAGTTTCTATTCTGGTATGTTGTGATTCTTTGTATCTGCCAGTCTCTCTAATTTTAGGGGCAATGGTTTGCCCAGTGACTTCACTTCTCTTATGGATCCAAGAAGTGTTGCTGATTTTTCAGTTTGTTCAACATTTTACTTGTTGCTGGGGTGTAGTAGTGTGACTTCTAAGCTCCTTATATGCTGGGCCAGCAACTGGAGCAATGGTACAGTTCAACAGTACCATTTCCTTCAGATTTAACCCTTAGCCCTTCCGGGCTTGCAAGGCTGTAGTAAGGACCTGTGGGCTCTTTTCAGTACTTTCTGCTCCAGCGCCCTCTGAGCTGAGCAGGCCCTGGCACAGGCAGAATTCCCATCGGGCAGGGCCCAGCTGTTCACTGGACCAAGCACAGCTTTTGACTCAATTAAGTGCCATCTGACCTGAGCCTTCCATTTTGGCTGAGATTCTGCCAGCATACCCCTAGATGTGGGAACACCTGGAAATAAATACATTGCTAGCTTTTCAAGCTCCCATCTACAGACTGATGTAAAGACCTCAGGATGAAATGGGCCTTTCCCCAGTCCCCACCACAGTACCCAGGCCCCAGGAGATGCACAATTATTTTTGAGTGAATAAATGACATTATTTACCGAAGCATTTTGTTAACTATTGGAACCTTTCCCACAGGATGCAAAGGTAATTTCAGGACAGCTACAGCCTGGGCTAACATGGAAAACTATGAAGACAAAATCATTGGGTCAAATAAGCAAAGTGGCTGACTTTGCTGGTCATGAGCCTAATTAGTGGGGAAATTCTAAAAAAGTATTTAGCAAAAAAGGTTATTCTCTTTGGTATAAAAACTTCTTCTGGATGCGTGTAGTGGCTCACACCTGTAATCCCAGCACTTTGGGAGGCCAAAGTGAGCGAATCACTTGAGGTCAGGAGTTTGAGACCAGCCTGGCCAACATGATGAACCCCATCTCTACCAAAGACTACAAAAATTAGCCAGGCCTGGTGGCATGCACCTGTAGTCCCAGCTACTTGGGTGTCTGAGGCAGGAGAATTGCTTGAACTCGGTAGGCAAAGGTTGCAGTAGGCTGAGACCATGCCACTGCACTCCATCCTGGGGGACAGAGACCCTGTTTCAACAAAACAAAACAAAACAAAAAAACTTCTTCTGCCATGTCCCTAGAGCAGATTGTGGCACTAGGGAGAAGTCAACTTAATAGCTTGAAGTTCTTAGGGTCCATTTTTTTTTCTTTTCTGTGAGCACTGAACTCATCCATTTTCTCAGAGGGAAGCTCATCTCTTCTGTGCATTGTCCGTCACTCTGCTGTTAGTCCAGTTGCACAGCCAGGTGGCTTTGTAGAAATCCCTGGAGCAGGTCAGTGGCTTATTTTGTTGAAGTTCTAGGTGATCCTGGTGTCCTGGTGAACCATAAGTTCTTGGCAACATTGTCCTCAAAAAGTCAAATTTTAAGAAGTCAGTTTCTGGCCTTAATGAAGTAAAACAAAGACATAGGCTTGGAGCAGCTGGTGGAACTCAAAGTTGGGTTATTGGTAAGGACTAATGTTATACTACCTCTTTTCATCTTCTGTGCCACTCTTAGTGTCTTTTTTTGAATATGTTTTTTCTCTCTTGGGGGAATTTAAAATTTTTAAAAATCTTTTTGAGAGCCCATTCTAATACCACACTTCCTAAAGTAAATCTAACCTAACGTGGAAAAATTATTAGCTAAGTTTCTTTTATCCACGTTAGAAGGTATTTTAAACACTGATCTTCTGACCATCTTTGACAGATCACGGACATCGATAAGTCTCCAGGGATGGATTTACTGCTAGTGAAACACATGATGTATTCTGCACTTCAGCAGAGCAAGGTTGGCCCCACACATAGCTGTAATGGAAAATGAGGTAGGGGGATTTATATACTTAATTAAAAATAGCAAACTCTCAAATCCAGACCCACAAATTGACTTTTAGAGTTCTGATTGCTGAAAGAGTTGCAAATCAAAGCAATTTGGGTTGAAAGTTCATTTTTCCTTGAGTCCAGTTCTTTAAAAATGGAAAGCTTTCACTTGATATTAATTTCACTGATAATAAGAACATAAATGTAGCCTGAATTATAGGACTATATATAAATCTGATTTATGAAGATCTGTCAAAGAAGCTCTAAGGATCAGTAACAGACATAGCTTGAGAAGGGAAATCACAGAATTGTCTAGCTAATAACCCCTAGAGTGTGTAAGACATATAATTTAAAATTTGTTGTGTTTGGATACAATGATCAAAAATAAACAAATCTTGAAAAAATGCAAAATTCCAAATAAGAGTGGGAAGCTGAAGTTACGGGTGTTATCCACACAAGGCCACAGTAAATTTGTTTTCCCTCTTATTCTGTTGTTCTGAAAATATTGTTTTGAATTGATAGCTGGTTCACATGTCCTTGTGTTGCTCCATTTTATTATCATTCTGGGCCTTTTGAAGGACATAACTGCTTTTTAATCACACCAGCAACATAAACCATAATGACCTATTTTTTTTTTTCCTCATAAACGCCTTAAGACTGTCAGTACCTTAGTATCCTGTGAGTAGTTTGAGGACAGAGACCATGCCGTTCAGCCTGTGTATCCAGCTCTGGGCTCAGTACAGGGCACAGAGGGGCTTGGTGACCATAATGGGTTCAGCAGGATTATAGGAGCCAACACATGCAAACTTTGGTGGCCCCTGAGCCTAAGGAAAGCAAGTGACTGGATTATTCCATTGTCTGGGAAATATCAGAAGCTGGACTGGGGACAGATGTGGAATTTGCATGTCTTGGATCTTCAGTAACACAGGGCCTCATTTTTTGTGACTTGGAGAGAGGTAGATTCACAGGCAGAGAAACTAAATAGGCAAAAATGTAGAACACAAGAAAGATTGCTAGAGAGCCTCTAAATGTCTTTGTCACAAAAAAGAAATGTGAACCTTATCATACAACTTAAAGTCTTCAGCTGGTGTCCTTCAATGTTGAGCGATTCTCTGCCAGAGGGAAGAGGGATGACTAGGGGGAGCTGATGGTTTCCCTATTATCAGCTGTAAACTTAATGCTGTATTAGTTTCCATAAATATTTGGCACGTGAATAGTAAGTAGGGAATAATGATCGGTCCAAATTACTCATTCGTTACTCTGTTGGTGGAAAATATAGTGTCAGCTGATGCAGTCAGCTTGACTCAAGTCTGTGATACAAGCAGCAGGCAGACAGACCGTCAGGGGCTGCAACAGAGGGTCCAAGGTAGCCAGTTTGGGTGAGAAGAACCCTGCTGAGCCTGCTGCCTTCCCTTCTGTACTATACCCCTATCGTTAATCTTAATACCAACTCCAAGCCCTGCCACTCACAGTTCTTTAAACCACCCCAGTCTCTTCTCTAGGACTTTAAGCTATTCCTCATGGCACTGCAACAGTGCTCAGGGGACACTTGCTGGGGCATACTGGAGCCTTTGACCAGGGTGCCCTGGACAACTCCACTTTCTTTTTCTCCTATACTCCAATCTGTCCTATTAATAAACTAGTTCCATACTCCAGGAAGGCTTGGATTTGGAGCTGTAAGACAAGTTGGAGAAGGTAACTCATCTCTTTGAGATTCAGTGGCCTCATCCCTAAAGTGTAGGGTGATCAACCATCCAAGGTATTTCTGGGACACAGGACTTGTAGTGTTAAAACTGGGATGGTCCCCAACAAAGAGAGATGTGTGGGTCACCCTATACAAGTGGGAATACTAATACCTCATTGTGTGGATGAGCTGAAATATTGTTTGCAGAGTAGCAGACAGGAAGTAAGTGGTCAACAATAGTAGTTCCCACCCTCCTCACTCAATTTGGTGAATTTTGAAACAAGGGTTTGTGAAACACTTCCAGGTACCGCTTTAGGTGTTGGGGGGCTGTGAGCAAGTGAATTCTAAGACACAAATCCTGGCTTCAAGGTGTCCCCAGTTCATTTGGGAATTTAATAGCAATACACATGAAACTGCTATTTTATTTACTTATACTTTTATGCTTCATTTTCTTCCAAAAAAGGATTGAATTGGAGGAAGCTCAGAATAAACATACAGATACATGAAAATAAGAGTTGAAGGACAACAACCACGTAATTAAAGGAGACAATGGTAGAATAATTATACTAGGAACCCAAGGCTAAGGAAATCTACTCCAATTGAACACAAAACAGCCAGAGAACAAAACCACACAGGGAAGACTAAAATGAAACAATACATTATACGGTGTCAGCACCACACATTCCAGATAGTGCTCTAGAAGTTCAAGGTGGTATTTGGTGATGATTTTCCTCAAACTGGCTGCATAAGCATGGGCAGGTTACCCACTCCAGGCCTCAATTTCTTAATCTAGAAAACAAGAGCAATAATTTTCGTGACAAGACATCACCTATTAATGCATGTGTGTTTCCAGACTCTCCTCTTCCCCTGCGCATTAGGTGGCTGTGTCATCCAAGTTTCTCCCAGGGTGCAGGAAGAAGAATGAGGTCAAACTGAAAAATAATTGTTTCTTTTTGAAAAATGTCCTACTTTTATTTTAAGTTCAAGAGTAAATGTGCAGGATGTGTAGGTTTGTCACATAGGTAAGTGTGTGCCACGGTGGTTTGCTGCACAGATCATCCTGTCACCCAGGTAATAAGCCTAGCATCCATTAGATATTCCTGATGTTCTCCCTCCTCCACTCCCACCCTCCAACAGGCCCCGTGTGTTGTTCCTCCACGTTTGTCCATGTGTTCTCATCATTCAGCTCCCAATTATAAGTGATAACACATGATATTTGGTTTTCTGTTCCTGTGTTAGTTTGCTGAGGATAATGGCCTCCAGCTCCATCCAAGTCCCTGCAAAAGACATGGTCAGTTTCTTGAAAAGTTAAACTTACAAGATAATCCAGAAATTGCCCTCCTGGGATTCTACCCAAGAGAGACAAAAATGTATATCCACACAAAGAAATGTACATAATTGTTCATAGCAGCATTATTCTCAATAGCCAAAAACTTGAAACAATTCAGTTGTTTATCAGCTGGTGAACAGATAAAATGCGATTTATCCACATAATGGAATACTATTCAGCAATTTAAGAAAAGCTACAAATCCACACTACAACATGAATGAAACTTGAAAATGTAACGTAGCCAGATGCAAAAGAATACACTTTGCATAATTTCATTATGTGAAATGTCCAGAAAAGGCAAATTTATAGAGACAGAAATTAGATTAGTGGTTGCCTAGGGCTTGGGGTGAGAACAGGGATTAACTGCAAGGAGGAAACATTTTAAGGTGACGGAAATGTTTTCAAACTGAATTTTGGTGATGGTTGCAGAGTTCTATAAATTTACTAAACATCATTGAATTATATAGTTATAATGGGTGAATTTTATAATATATAAATTGTACCTCAATGCAGCTGTTTTTTTTTTTGTTTTTTTTTTTTTTTTTTTGAGGCGGAGTCTCGCTCTGTCGCCCGGACTGGAGTGCAGTGGCCGGATCTCAGCTCACTGCAAGCTCCGCCTCCTGGGTTTACGCCATTCTCCTGCCTCAGCCTCCCTAGTAGCTGGGACTACAGGCGCCTGCCACCTCGCCCGGCTAGTTTTTTTGTATTTTTAGTAGAGACGGGGTTTCACCATGTTAGCCAGGATGGTCTCGATCTCCTGACCTCGTGATCCACCCGTCTCGGCCTCCCAAAGTGCTGGGATTACAGGCTTGAGCCACCGCGCCCGGCCGATGCAGCTGTTTTTAAAAAAAATTTGAGAAGCACTCTTCAAAAACACTCCTTCTGCTCACTTCATACTTAAATGCCAGTTTCCATGGAACTTGGTCCTTAATCCTCTTGCTTCTTATTTTTGTCAGTTATTCTCTGTGTGTTCCCTGTGGAACCATTTCAAAATATAAACACTGAAGAGTACCTCCTCCTTCCTGTAGCCCCCTACACCCCAATTATGATAGGCCCCAGAACAGAAAAGTGGTTTCCACACACATTTTGCAAATGTTCCCCCAGACCACTCTGATCCAAACCATACTCCCTGCGTGAGTTAATCAAAACCAAGGGATGCTTAATTGATGGCATCCTAGATAACTTCCTAGATAACTATTGATCCAATTATATTGGTGCATAACAAGTTTATATCCAAACTTAGTGGCCTGAAACAACAACTTTTATTTTTCTCATGCATCTGTAAATTTGGCACAGCTCCGTGGGAATAGCTTGTCTCTGTTTCACTGAGCATCAACTAGGTGGCTTGAAGGCTGGGAACCGGAATTACCTGACAGCCGTTCATTCTCATGTTGAGTACTTGGGCTGGAAGACTGAAAAAGCCAGATGCAGCAACATCTGGGGCTCCTCATATGTTTCTACCTGTGGTCTCTAAGATGTGGTCTTTCCGTGTAGTCTCTCCAACATGGCAGCTTCAGGGTGGCCAGACTTCTCGCATGGTGACTCAGGGTTCCAAAGACACATATTCTGAGAGAGAGAGAGAAAGCCCACATAGAAGCTATGTTGCCTTTTATGAGCTAGCCTTGGAAGTCATGTGGTGTCATTGCTGCTGCATTCTATTGTTTGAAACAGTTACAAAGCACCTCCCAGTTTCAAGTAGGTGGGAACACAGACACTCACCTCTTGATGGAGAGATCTCAACATCACGTTCTAAGAACATGTGGAATGGGATCTATAATGTTTTGAGTATCTTTGAAAAATACAATCTTCCATAGCCGGAAGATTCCATCTCTTTTCTTTCCTCAAACTTCTAACAATTCCAACTCTATCCTTGCTTTCAGTTCATGACCTTGCTTCCAATCTCACTAGAAAAGCAATCGTCTTGTCTCTGCACATTTTTTCTTTCTTCTCTCCAGATATAGTGGATGGATGACCTCCCCATGCTCTCAGTTAAGTCTGTTGCTTGTGATGTGGTTTGGCTCTGTCCCCACCCAAATCTCATCTTGAATTGTAGTTCCCATAATTCCCATGTGGTGTGTGAGGGACCTGGTGAGAGATAATTGAATCATGGGGACAGTTTCCCTCATTTTGTTTTCGTGGTGGTGAATAAGTCTCACAAGATCTGATGGTTTTATAAGAAGAAAGCCCTTTTGCTTGGTTCTCATTCTGTCTTGCCTGCTGCCATGTAAGACGTGCCTTTCACCTTCTGCCATGATTGTGAGGCCTCCCCAGCCACGTGGAACTGTGAGTCCATTAAACCTCTTTTTCTTTATAAATTACCCAGTCTTGGGTAAGTATCACCAGCATGAAAATGGATGAATACAGCCTACATTTAAACACTAGAGTTCACCCCACCCTGCCGCCTATCCCCTCGAGCATATTGCTTCAGCATTCCTCCAGGACAATCAGATTTTCCTTCTACTGGATCATTCCTTTCCCCATGCTCCCTTCTTCCTTTATTCTCAAAACTCACTTAATCCCATTTGTCCCTCTAGTCACTAGCTTCTTTCTCACCTTCCTTTTTTAGTAAAACTTCTTGATTAAATGTGCTATCTTCAGTGCACTTCCATTTTCTCTTGAAAAATCCCATTCCAATAAAGTTTGCTCTCTCATTCCACTAAAACCAATCTCTTGAAGGCCATCAGAGACTGTTATGTTGGAATATTCAGTGATTGCTTCTCAGTCATTGTTTTTGACCCATCAACAGCATTTTAGATTTTAAATTGTTCTCACTTGTTTGAGATGCTTTTCTTCACCTGGGTGCTGGACAACAAACTCTCCTAGCTTTTCCTTTGATTTTTCTGGCAGCCCCTTTTTCCAGTCATTTTCCTTTTTCCTCCTCTTCTTTCTGAACTCTGAAAGTTGGGATGCCCCAGGTCAGTCTTTGGATGCTGAGGTGGTTTTTACTGTGTTGTTTAATTAATCTGGGAACTGAGTTTATCAGAGTCCTCTTTTCTGTATGATTCCAGGCTAGAGTTGGTCAAAGAGGAACTTGTGTGATATTTGGAAGTTAGAAATAAAGCAGTAGCCATTACTCTGCAGGTCATTGTAGTCAGATGTAGTCGGTCAGGATAGGCACACAGATGCCAAGCAGTTCCTAGCATATCCTTGCTCTCCTTTTCTCCAAGTCCAGTTCTTCTCCTCAACTGCTAGCCCTACTGCCAAGAGTGGCCCAGGCCTACCACCAGACACTTGACTGTGGGCCCACAGAAGCTTTAGCTATACCAAGCCTAAAGTTTCCCATAGACCTATCCATGAGTCCCCGCTTCAGTTGGACATGTCTGGCTTAGATTGACTGACTCCCTTCCTGATCATCCAACCCCATTTCTATACTTTTCCATCTCTAGCTCCTTCCACAATTGTGAGGTTTTATTACTATAATAAATCCCTTATCCCATAACACCCATAGCCATTCTGCTTCCCTAACTAAAGACTTACTGATACAATTATTGATATCAAATGTGGTTCTAGGGGAATAGAACATTTTTTTAAAACTATGCTTTAAGTTCTAGGGTACATGTGCACAACATGCAGGTTTGTTACATATGTATACATGTGCCATGTTGGTGTGCTGCACTCATTAACTCATCATTTATGTTAGGTATATCTCCTAACGCTATCCCTCCCCCACCTCCCCACAATAGGACCTGGTATGTGATGTTCACCTTCCTGTGTTCAGGTGATCTCAGTGTTCAATTCCCACCTATGAATGAGAACATGCAGTATTTGGTTTTCTGTTCTTGCGATAGTTTGCTGAGAATGATGGTTTCCAGCTGGATTCATGTCCCTACAAAGGACGTGAACTCATCCTTCTTTATGGCTGCATAGTATTCCATGGTGTATATGTGCCACATTTCTTAATCCAGTCTGTCACTGGTGGACATTTGGGTTGATCCCAAGTCTTTGCTATTGTGAATAGTGCCGCAATAAACATACGTGTGCATGTGTCTTTATAGCAGCGTGACTTATAATCCTTTGGGTATATCCCCAGTAATGGGATGGTTAAGTCAAATGGTATTTCTAGTTCTAGATCCTTGAAGAATTGCCACACTGTTTTCAACAATGGTTGAACTAGTTTACAGTCCCACCAACAGTGTAAAAGTGTTCCTATTTCTCCACATCCTCTCCAGCACCTGTTGTTTCCTGATTTTTTTAATGATTGCCATTCTAACTGGTGTGAGATGGTATCTCATTGTGGTTTTGATTTGCATTTCTCTGATGGTGAGTGATGATGAGCATTTTTTCATGTGTCTGTTGGCTGTATGAATCTCTTCTTTTGAGAAGTGCCTATTCATATCCTTTGCCCACTTTTTGATGGGGTTGTTTGCTTTTTTCTTGTACATTTGATTGAGTTCTTTGTAGGTTCTATATTAGCCCTTTGTCAGATGAGTAGATCGCAAAAATTTTCTCCCGTTCTGTAGGTTGCCTGTTCACTCTGATGGTAGTTTCTTTTGCTGTACAGAAGCTCTTTAGTTTAATTAGATCCCATTTGTCAATTTTGGCTTTTGTTGCCATTGCTTTTGATGTTTTAGACATGAAGTCCTTGCCCATACTTATGTCCTGAATGATATTACCTAGGTTTTCTTCTAGGGTTTTTATGGTTTTAGGTCTAACATTTAAGTCTCTAATCCATCTTGAATTAATTTTCATATAAGGAGTAAGGAAAGGATCCAGTTTCAGCTGTCTACTTATGGCTAGCCAATTTTCCCAGCACCATTTATTAAATAGGGAATCCTTTCCCCATTTCTTGTTTTTGTCAGGTTTGTCAAAGATCAGAAGGCTGTAGATGTGTGGTATTATTTCTGAGGGCTCTGTTCTGTTCCATTGGTCTATATCTCTGTTTTGGCACCAGTACCATGCTGTTTTGGTTACTGTAGCCTTGTAGTATAGTTTGATGTCAGGTAGCGTGATGCCTCCAGCTTTGTTCTTTTGGCTTAGGATTGTCTTAGCAATGCAGGGTCTTTTTTGGTTCCATATGAACGTTAAAGCAGTGTTTTCCAATTCTGTGAAGAAAGTCATTGGTGGCTTAATGGGGATGGAATTGAATCTATAAATTACCTTGGGCAGTATGACCATTTTCACAATGTTGATACTTCCTATCCATGAGCATTGTATGTCTTCCATTTGTTTGTGTCCTCTTTTATTTCACTGAGCAGTGGTTTGTAGTTCTTCTTAAAGAGGTCCTTTACATCCCTTGTAAGTTGGATTCCTAGGTATTTTATTCTCTTTGAAGCTATTGTGAATGGGAATTCATTCATGATTTGGCTCTCTGTTTGTCTGTTACTGGTGTGTAAGAATGCTTGTGATTTTTGCACATTGATTTTGTATCCTGAGACTTTGCTGAAGTTGCTTATCAGCTTAAGGAGATTTTGGGCAGAGATGATGGGGTTTTCTAAATATACAATCATGTCATCTGCAAACAGGGACAGTTTGACTTCTTCTTTTCCTAACTGAATACCCTTTATTTCTTTCTCTTGCCTGATTGCCCTAGACAGAACTTCCAACACTATGTTGAATAGGAGTGGTGAGAGAGGGCATCCCTGTCTTGTTCCAGTTTTCAAAGGGGATGCTTCCAGTTTTTGCCCATTCAGTATGATATCGGCTGTGGGTTTGTCATAAAGAGCTCTTATTATTTTGAGATACGTTCCATCAATACAGAATTTATTGAGAGTTTTTAGCATAAAGGGCTGTTGAATTTTGTCAAAAGCCTTTTCTGCATCTATTGAGATAATCATGTGGTTTTTGTCTTTGGTTCTGTTTCTATGCTGGATTACATTTATTGATTTGTGTATGTTGAACCAGCCTTGCATCCCAGGGATGAAGCCCACTTGATCATAGTGGATAAGCTTTTTGATGTGCTGCTGGATTCGGTTTGTCAGTATTTTATTGAGGATTTTTGCATCGATGTCCATCAGGGATACTGGTCTAAAATTCTCTTTTTTTTGTTGTATCTCTGTCAGGCTTTGGTAACAGGATGATGTTGGCCTTGTAAAATGAGTTAGGGAGGATTCCCTCTTTTTCTACTGATTGGAATAGTTTCAGAAGGAATGGTACCAACTCCTCCTTGTACCTCTGGTAGAATTTGGCTGTGAATCCGTCTGGTCCTAAACTTTTTTTGGTTGGTAGGCTATGAATTATTGCCTCAATTTCAGAGCTTGCTATTGGTCTATTCAGGGATTCAACTTCTTCCTTGTTTAGTCTTGGGAGAGTATAAGTATCCAGGAAATTATCCATTTCTTCTAGGTTTTCTAGTTTATTTGTGTAGAGGTGTTTATAGTATTCTCTGATGGTAGTTTGTATTTCTGTGGGGTCAGTGGTGATATCCCCTTTATCATTTTTTATTACATTTATTTGATTCTTCTCTCTTTTCTTCTTTGTTAGTCTTGCTAGCATTCTATCAAATTTGTTGATCTTTTCAAAAAACCAGCTCCTGGATTCATTGATATTTTGGAGGGTTTTTTGTGTCTCTATTTCCTTCAGTTCTGCTCTGATCTTAATTATTTCTTGCCTTCTGCTAGCTTTTGAATGTGTTTGCTCTTGCTTCTCTAGTTCTTTTAATTGTGATGTTAGGGTGTCAATTTTAGATCTTTCCTGCTTTCTCTTGTGGGCGTTTAGTGCTATAAATTTCCCTCTACACACTGCTTTAAATGTGTCCCAGAGATTCTGGTATGTTGTATCTTTGTTCTCATTGGTTTCAAAGAACATCTTTATTTCTGCCTTCATTTCGTTAGGTACCCAGTAGTCATTCAGGAGCAGGTTGTTCAGTTTCCATGTAGTTGAGCAGTTTTGATTGAGTTTCTTAGTCCTGAGTTCTAGTTTGATTGTTCTGTGGTCTGAGAGACTGTTTGTTATAATTTCTGTTCTTTTACATTTGCTGAGGAGTGCTTTATTTCCAACTATGTGGTCAATTTTGGAATAAGTGTGATGTGGTGCTGAGAAGAATGTATATTCTGCTGATTTGGGGTGGAGGGTTCTGTAGATGTCTATTAGGTCCACTTGGTACAGAGTTGAGTTCAATTCCTGGATATCCATGGTGCTATAAAGATACATGCACACGTATGTTCATTGCAGCACTATTCACAATAGCAAAGACTTGGAATCAACCCAAATGTCCATCAGTGACAGACTGGATTAAGAAAATGTGGCACAGATACACCATGGAATACTATGCAGCCATAAAAAAGGATGAGTTGGTGTCCTTTGTAGGGACATGGATGCAGCTGGAAACTATCATTCTCAGCAAACTATCGCAAGAACAGAAAACCAAACACCGCATGTTCTCACTCATAGGTGGGAACTGAACAATGAGATCACTTGGACTCGGGAAGGGGAACGTCACACACCGGGGCCTATTATGGGGAGGGGGGAGTGGGGAGGGATTGCACTGGGAGTTATACCTGATGTAAAGGACGAGTTGATGGGTGCAGCACACCAACATGTCACAAGTATACATGTGTAACAAACCTGCACGTTATGCACATGTATCCTAGAACTTAAAGTATAATAATAATAAAAAAATATTCCTGGATATCCTTGTTAACTTTCTGTCTCGTTGATCTGTCTAATGTTGATAGTGGGGTGTTAAAGTCTCCCATCATTATTGTGTGGGAGTCTAAGTCTCTTTGTAAGTCTCTAAGGACTTGCTTTATGAATCTGGGTGCTCCCGTATTGGGTGTATATATGTTTAGGATAGTTAGGTCTTCCTGATGAATTGATCCCTTTACCATTATGTAATGGCCTTCTTTGTCTCTTTTGATCTTTGAGAGTTTAAAGTCTGTTTTATCAGAGACTAGGATTGCAACTCCTGCTTTTTTTTTGTTTTCATTTGCTTGGTAGATCTTCCTCCATCCCTTTATTTTGAGCCTATATGTGTCTCTGCATATGAGATGGGTCTCCTGAATACAGCAAACTGATGGGTCTTGACTCTTTATCCAGTTTGCCAGTCTGTGTCTTTTAATTGGACCGTTTAGTCCATTTACATTTAAGGTTAATATTGTTATGTGTGAACTTGATCCTGTCATTATGATATTAGTTGGTTATTTTGCTCACTAGTTGATGCAGTTTCTTCCTAGCATCAATGGACTTTACATTTTGACATGTTTTTGCAATGGCTGGTACTGGTTGTTGTTCCTTTCCATGTTTAGTGCTTCCTTCAGGATCTCTTGTAGGGCAGGCCTGGTGGTGACAAAATCTCTAAGCATTTGTTTGTCTGTAAAGGATTTTATTTCTCCTTCACTGATGAAACTTAGTTTGGCTGGATATGAAATTCTGGGTTGAAAATTCTTTCCTTTAAGAATGTTGAATATTGGCTCCCGCTCTCTTCTGGCTTGGAGAGTTTCTGCCGAGAGATCTGCTGTTAGTCTGATGGGCTTCCCTTTGTGTGTAACCTGACCTTTCTCTCTGGCTGCCCTCAACATTTTTTCCTTCATTTCAACTTTGGTGAATCTGACAATTATGTGTCTTGGAGTTGCTCTTCTTGAGGAATATCTTTGTGGCATTCTCTGTATTTCCTGAATTTGAATGTTGAGCTGCCTTACTAGGTCGGGGAAGTTCTCCTGGATGATATCCTGCAGAGTGTTTTCCAACTTGGTTTCATTTTCTCTGTCACTTTCAGGCACACCAATCAGACATAGATTTGGTCTTTTCACATAATCCTATATTTCTTGGAGGCTTTGTTCATTTCTTTTTACTCTTTTTTCTCTATACTTCTCTTCTCACTTCATTTCATTCATTTGATCTTCAGTCGCTGATACTCTTTCTTCCAGTTGATCTAGTCGGTTACTGAAGCTTGTGCCTTTTTCACGTAGTTCTCGTGTTATGGTTTTCATCTCTATCAGTTCTTCTACGGTCTTCTCTGCATTGATTATTCTAGTTATCCATTCATCCATTCATTTTTCAAGGTTTTTAGTTTATTTGCACTGGTTACATATTTCCCCCTCTAGCTCTGAGAAGTTTGATCGACTGAAGCCTTCTTCTCTCAACTCGTCAGTCATTCTCCATCCAGCTTTGTTCCATTGCTGGTGATGAGCTGCGTTCCTTTGGAGGGAGAGATGTGCTCTGATTTTTTGAATTTACAGCTTTTCTACATTGCTTTTTCCCCATCTTTGTGGTTTTGTCTGCCTTTGGTCTTTGATGATGGTGATGTACTGATGGGGTTTTGGTGTGGGTGTCCTTACTGTTTGTTAGTTTTCCTTCTAACAGTCAGGACCCTCGGCTATAGGTCTGTTGGAGTTTGCTTGAGGCCCACTCCAGACCCTGTTTGCCTGGGTATCAGCAGCGGAGGCTGCAGAAGATAGAATATTGCTGAACAGCGAATGTTGCTGTCTGATTCTTGCTCTGGAAGCTTCGTCTCAGGGGTGTACCCTGCCGTGTGAGGTGTGAGGTATGAGGTGTGAGGTGTCAGTCTGCACCTAGTGGGGGATATCTCCCAGTTAGGCTATTCAGAGGTCAGGGACGCACTTGAGCAGGCAATCTGTCCGTTCTCAGATCTCAACTTCTGTGCTGGGAGATCCATTGCTCTCTTCAAAGCTGTCAGACAGGGGCATTTACCTCTGCCGAGGTTTCTGCTGCTTTTTGTTTAGCTATGCCCTGTCCCCAGAGGAGGAGTCTACAGAGGCAGGCCAGCCTCCTTGAGCTGTGGTGGGCTCCACCCAATTCGAGCTTCCTGGAGGCTTTGTTTACCTACTTAAGCCTCAGCAATGGTGGACGCCCCTCCCCCAGTCTCGCTACCGCCTTGCAGTTAGATCTCAGACTGCAGTTAGATCTCAGACACGCCAATAGGGAGGCTCCATGGGTGTGGGACCCTCTGGGCCAGGTGTGGGATATAATCTCCTGGTGTGCCGTTTGCTAAGACCCTTGGCAAAGCACAGTATTAAGGTGGGAGTTACCTGATTTTCCAGGTGTTGTGTGTCTCAATTTCCTTTGGCTAGGAAAAGGAATTACCTTCCCCCTTGGGCTTCCCAGGTGAGGCAATGCCTCGCCATGCTTCAGCTCTCGCTGATTGGGCTGCACCCGCGGACCAGAGCCAACTGTCTGACACACCCCAGTGAGATGAACCTGGTATCTCAGTTAAAAATGCAGAAATCACCCGTCTTCTGTGTCGCTCACGCTGGGAGCTGGAGGCTGGAGCTGTTCCTATTCGGCCATCTTGGGTGTGCCCTGGAAGAGAGAATCTCATAATGGGAATCTGGAATTGGTTCGCTGATCTGACTAGATTTAAAGGCATAAAAGACCCCAATACTGATGGTAAATTGGACACTAGCAACCCATAGCATATAATGACAAATCTTTATTTAAATGACTACCTGTAGCCATTGCAATCAAGCTCAAAGCAAGGCATTGAGCACCAAATGGCTGCTGCCATATAAGATTTTAGAGCAAATAAAAATGTTGAAGAACTTGGTTGCTTCCAAGTATACTGGACAGCTTGGGTAAAGAAAATAATGAGCTCAGTGCTCAATAGTCCTAGATCAAGGTCCATGTGATGAGCTAGAAAGCTTCTCTAACTTCCCTGAAAGAAATCCTTATCACCTGCAGGTGTAGGGCTAAGATCCCGAAATCCAAACTCATGGTCTAATTTTGAAGATTGCTGAATTACAGGACAAAAAGAATTTACACCTGTGAATGTATGGAAAAAACTCATTAAATTGTACATTTTGAATAGATGAATTGTACAGTGTGTAACTTGTATCTTTAAAAAGGTGTTATTAAAAAATTCACAACCTTGAAGGGTCTTATGTGAAAGTCAGAGCACTGATTGGGACAAAGAGGGATCCTGAAAATTGGGATGGGGACATATGGGCAGTTTCTGATGAAATAGAGGACCTCAATTTCCAAATTCTGCCAAGCCTTCTTTGTCAATAAAAGCAGACCTTCCTCTTCTGTCTGAGGAAGTTAGTCTCACCTGACTTCAAGACCCATCATAATCTCTTCCAAATGGAGTGACTTGCAGGGGACTGCTGATGTCCATTAGGATGTACCTTCATCATAGACTCTGTTCCTTTTCCATTCCAATCACTGATGTAGATGAGACATCCAGTGATGTCTTATCCAATCACATGATTTTAAGTGCCATCTCTGTGTTGAAGATGAAAATTTATAGCTTCAGCTTAGACCTCTCTTTTGAACTTCAGACTTGTATATTCAATTTCTTTCCTTAAATTTCCACTCAATACCTAATAGGTATCTCAAAACTGACATGTCAAAAATGAGCCCTTTTCATTCTTGCTTCTCTTATAGTCTTCCCTATCTCAATCAAAGGCAACTCCATGGCTGACATTCTTGATGTCTTCTCCTCCTCTCACATCCACATTTAAAACTTTATCCCATCTTGCTGTACCTTCACAATAGATCCAGAACTTAGCATTTCTTGCAGTCACCACTGCCATCATCCCAGTCTCTACCATCTGTCACCTGTGTTGTTGGAATGGCTTCTGAGTTGTCCCCTTTTCAGTCTATGTCCAACAGAGTAGCCAGAGTGATTCTGTTAAAATGCAAGTCAGATCACCTTACTACTTTGCTCAAAACCTTGCAATGGCTTCCAGTTTCCCTTAGAGTAAAAGCTGGAGTCTTTATGATGGCTTGCAGGACCCTGGGTGACCTGTGCTCCCATGTTCCTCCCCATACCTCTGACCTCATCTCTTTCTACTTTTCCCCCTCATTGCTCCACCCAGCCACACTAGCTGTTCCAGGGGTTTGCTTCACCACAGGGCCTCTGCCCAGAATGCCTGTCCCCTAAAAGAGCCACATACCTTACTTCTCTGCCACTTTCTCAGTAAGGCCTTCCCTGGGCACACACTTTATAGTTTAAACTGTTTCCACTCCTGGTGTTCCTATTGTCTTTTTTGCCTTATGTTTCTTCCTCATTACTTATCATTTTCCCGCATACTCTATATAGGCAAGGGTTTTTACTTTTTTTTTTCTCTCTACTGTTGTATCCCCAGTACCTGTAACTGTGCCTGGCACATAGTAGTCTCTCAAAGAAATGGCTGAATGAAAGCATGAAAGCATGCAAAGCATTTAACATGGTATATAACAAGTACTTAATACAGTGAGCTGTTACTATTTAGCTAATTGTTTTAACCACAAAGTTGGGAGATGTTCTGGGTTTTCTCAGTTTCTCTTTCTTTCTCTCTTCCATTTTCGTGTCTAACTACTCATGAAATTCTGTAGAATCTACCTGGGGTTAACCTCTCATCATTTCTTACTGGGAATATTGGAACAGGTTTCACACTGACTCCTGTCCTTTTCTCCCCACTTCTTTTTTCTTTTTTTAAACATTCCTGTTACAGTTTCAGAATCACAAACCTGATCATGTCAATCCTCTGCTTAAAATTCCTCAATGGCTTGGCAGACCTGTCAGGATAAAGTTTCTAGTCTTCACTTGGTACACAAATCCTCTCCTGACGCAGCCCTCTGACCCCTTCTTGGCCTCTTCTCATCCGATTCTTCCTCACACCCTTTGCTCAAACTAAACAGAGCCAACTGAGGTTCTCCAATGACCAATGTCAATGCCAACTGAGGTTCCCCAATGACAATACCTCGGTGTAACTTGGTGAGCACATAAACACACGGCTTTTGCATATGCAGTCCCTGCTGCCTGCGATGACCTTCCTTTTCCTTTCTCTCTTTTTAAAATCTCAATAATCATACTCATCTTTCACATCTCATCTCAAGCATGACAGACTCCAGAAATTCTTCCTTGAACTCTCAGTTTGATTTAGAGAGCACTTTTCTCTGCATGTCCCCATAATAACACTTACAATCCTGTAGTGGGATTGATAGTTTACTGTCTGCCTCCCCCATTAGTGAAAACAAACCTGGAGTGTTGGGGGTGGAAGTTTCACACTGTACTTTGCACTTCTGTGCTGAACACAGAAAGGCAGGGGTCAGAAATGTTTGCTGAATTAGTGATGGTTGTGTGGTTAAGACTGCCAGCTTCTTATGGCTGCTTGCTGAGAGGAAGAGAGACAGGCTGGAAGCTGGGAGGCAAGACATTCATGCGAGGGACATTCAGAGTTGGACTTCTCTAGGGGTGAGTAACCATTCCAGAGAGCATAGGGAAGGGCCAGGCACTGAAACAGCAATAATAGGATAAGCATGCTGCACTTTGTACTCTTGATTTGAAAAAAGTTTGTGGTATTTTCTTTGCTCATTGCCTTTTTACTATCTTTTAATATTTAACATAGTCTAATGGAAAAACCCCACCCTGCCTTAGCTGTTCTAAAATAATCCAACAGAAACAGTTTGGGTCCATGATTGAGTCGGAGTATTAAAGGGGTAGCCATGTCCCTCCAGGTGATGGCAGCAAGAAGTCTTTCCCAAACAGAAAAGGGTGTCTAGTGCTCATCACTTTGGAGGGGGTAAGACTTCCTTGTATGCCTTCACCAAAGGAAAGGTAAGACTTACAGTGCGCAGTTCTCCCATCCTATAGATTGTCTTTCCTGAGTGGACACCTCAAAGCTTCTGTGCTTTCTTTTGTCAGAGAGGCTTTGCCCATTCACAGATGCTTAATACATGTTTGGAAGAAGAGGCTTTCTGATTGGTTCCAGACATGAAAAGGAACTCTGATTGGTGGGTGCAGAGGTAGAGGTAGGTAGAGTGGGTGAGGGCAGGAGAGTGGAGATAGAAAAGTGATGGAAAGGCCCAGAAAACTTGGGCTGGGGGCAGAGCACAAAGGCACCACCGATGGTGAGCACGTAAACGCATGACTTGACCATGAGGATTTCATTCTTCTGAAGGAAGTTGTCGTACGAAAGGGGCAAATATTTAAACAACAGTTGGAGTGTTGGCTAATACATCTTCCACAGATGAATTCACCATGGCAAAGGGGCGACAGAAGACAATTTGGCTTAGAACAGAGTATTAAGACTATGGTAATATAAAGCAATCTGTTCAAGGAGAGGTCTTGGAGGGCATGAAAAATAAAAATAACACCAAGCAAGTGAAATGGATAAATAATGGAGAGAGGCAATAATGACCACCTTATAGTCGCTGAGAAAACACCAACATTAATAAATCTTGAAAGACATATATAGGATGCTGCAGACAAAGGAGGGGACTCTCACGACAGCAGGTGACAAGGGTGGGAAAGTGGTACAAGTAACAAAAACTAACATTTGACAGAAAAAATCCAACAGGCACTAGTCTGCCATTTGTTTTATGTGGCTATAGAGCCTGTTATGTAGTTTCCTTCCTTTAAAAATGTCAGCCATTATACATATTCATCATCACGTAGCTAGGAAAGAGTGATTTTAGACTCATAAAATTTTAGTGCTGGGGTTTAGAGGTCAGCTCTTCCAACTGCCATCCTTTACAGATGAGGGCACTGAGGTCCAGGGAGAGGATGTGATTTGTGCAGGATCACATTCCCAGGCAATGTACTTGACTTCCTTCTAGTGTTCTTTCCATGACGTGAGGAGTTTCCAGCTTTTGAAAGTAAGAAGATGCCCTTTTTAATGTCAAATGTTGAATACCCTCACATGCGTCTTAAGTATCCTGCATTGTATTTATCACAATACCCCACAGACATTTGAAAATGCATAGTATACTTATGAGTGACGCATGCTAGTTTCTGTCTCTAGGCAGCCTGGTACTAAAATAGACCATGACCCTGGCAGCTTCCAGGTTGGCAACAGGGCCCTGCAGCAGGAGGCGTGGGCTCTTTTTAAACTAAGAATGGAAATAAATAATTCTATTCTCTTAAGAACAAAGAAGGTATCAAACAAAATCAAGTACTTTCATTTGGAAAGGTTTCATAGGACTTTGGGTAATTTCAGACTACAGAAGAAGAGGGTCCTATTCTTCGGCCTTGTCAGGACCCTTGGGAGGGGCTCTGTCAGCCAGCAGATTGAGAATAAAGCCGAGTGGAGGGTCAAAGGCTGCTTTTCTATCTACATAGTCGGAAGGAAATTCACCTGAAAGTGGGACGGGGGAGACTCAAAGTGTGTCACAGCTCAATCCAGGGAATTGGAGAAGGGTTGGAGACAGGGGTTGGAGGGGATGTGGGTGAGGCCTTAGCAGTCCCCGACCAGGAAACTGCTGAGCCTGCGAACCCTTCAGGTCACCCAGGTGGGGACACTCAGAGTAAGCTACCACTTATTGAGCACCTACTATGTGCTGGTCACTCTGCTAGATGCGTCACATGCACCTTTTCATATAATCTTGATAATAGCACTTCAAGGTAGAGGCTCTTATTATCCCCATGTGCAGTTGAAGGAAGAAAAGCTTCGAGGGACTTTGAAACCTCTCTAAAGATCTCAGGGCTGGAACTGGAACCCAGGCAGATTCTAAAGCACCTGTTCCTAGCCACAATCATGGCAAACAAAAGTGTAGCAGGTCATTGTTTGGCTCAATTGAGAAAAATCCATGTAAAGTGCTTAACATTGTGTCAAGGTATATAAAAGAGGCTCATTACAAGGTGATGCTGATTATCTGTATTTTCAACATCATTACTTTGGGAGTATAAATCGTGTAAGAGATTAAAAATACTAAAGAGTTGTAAGAAAATTAAAGTGTGAAATCTCCTAGGATGGGGTTTAATTATGAAAAGAAAAAAAGGATTTGTGTCACTGGTTTAGGGATGGAAACCTCCTCCCACCTCAGTGTGGTGACTGTGAACCCAAAGGTGTGGCCAGTGTACAGAGTTTCAATGTAGACATTGGTACCTGCCAGGTGATTAGATTGCTTCCACCAGGATAATAATAATCGTCCGGAATGCAGGGGGCAATGTAGTGTGGGAGACAGGCAGAATGTAGTGTGGGTCATATGGAGAAGGGTGCAAACTAGGGGCAGGGAGCCCCTGGGATTTGGAGGCTGGGGTTCTGAGAAAAGATTATTTCATCACCATTTACTCTTAGCCATCTCCTTGTGTGCAGGGTGTGAAGGGGACATCTGCCAGCAAGCGACATCATAATGGAAAAGAGAGATATGGCCAGAGTCCAGAAAAGTTGAGCTTCAATGATAGAAAGAGTTTGAATACACGCTAAATTTAGGTAATCCGCTTACTAAATCAGGACTGGCTCTTTGAAATGTTACTCAAAATCTCTGTTTAAAAAAACATGGGGCACTTCAAAAGTAGTTCTGCCACGGTATGTAAAAAAGAGGTCATGATTTGTAGCTTAAAATTTCAAATATTGTAAGTTTCACTTCAGAGAATTAACGTAGTATATATGCAGCAAAAATGACTTTTCTTTTTTTTTTTTTTTTTTTTTTTGAGACGGAGTCTCGCCTCCCGAGTAGCTGGGACTACAGGCGCGCGCCATGTCGCCCGGCTAGTTTTTTGTATTTTTTAGTAGAGACGGGGTTTCACCGTGTTCGCCAGGATGGTCTTGATCTCCTGACCTCGTGATCCGCTCGTCTCGGCCTCCCAAAGTGCTGGGATTACAGGCTTGAGCCACCGCGCCCGGCCAAAAATGACTTTTCTTAACACATCAAGCAGAGCCTTAGAAACCTCCCACCCAATTGAGTTCATTCATTCTCTAGGGGAAAAATTTATTTTGCGAAGGATAGTTTAATCCATGAAACTGGCTGTTAAGGTCCCTGTTAGGGGATAAGATTTTCTACTTAATTTGACTATATGATTGAATATGTTTTGCATCATTTGGCAAATTTCCCTGTAGCAGTTTTCATTTTTTTCCTTTTGTTAACTGAAAACGAGGAGATATACATGAGAACGTCATGAAAGAAAATGCATTGTTTTCAGTAATCAGTTAATTTGAGGAGGCTCAGATGGTATGTTCTGAAAACTGCTCAAAAATGAGACTGATCCATCTTGAAAAGCCTGTTGAGATGAAAACCTCATCACTTTGAAGGCCTCTTTGGTGCACTGTGTTTAGAGTTTATGGTGAGAAGGAGGAAATACATTAACACATCAGTGTTTTCAGGTGATATCAACACCAGCTGTCTAGAGAATGACGAGACTCAGTGTGCCGTATGAAGAGACCAGTCCTCTGATGACAGGACTCCCAAGCAGAAATGTATCATAATAGGGACAAATGGGTATGAGTAACATAAATAGTCTGGGACAGGTGCTCCATGATAAATAAGGCCATTTCAAATCCTGACCAGGATGGGAGACACATAAGGACAGAAAATGTGTCTAATCCTAACATATGGTACCAGTGAGGGGAAGCTGGCCTGAGGAGTTTGCTGTGGAAAAGAGTGTGTGTATTTCTCTCATGAGCCGAGATTCTCAAACTTTGGCAGTCTGAGGTCTACTATTCAGAACAATGAATTCTCCCATGACCTCAGCCTGAGGGCTACTGTAGACATAAAGGCGGCCTCTGTGTTGCCTAGGAGACAGTACCCCATACAACAAGCCCCATCCCTGCAAGCAGCTCCAGCTCACAATCTTCTGCAGCTGGTAACCCCGTTTTGTAAATGATGGAAAAGAAAGATTAAGGAATCTGCCTCAGTTCGTATTGTCCTAAGTGGTGGCTGTGATTCAAACTCAGGACTATCTGAGTCTGTAGTCTGTGCCTGCAAAAGTGTAACTAGGTGGCAGGTGCATAGAAACTGCTGAGTCCAATTTGGAAAGATTGGAGGAGCATACAGAGGCAGAAGGTAGAAACTCTAGTCCTCTTGAAGAATCCTGAAAGATATTGGGGGTCACTGGTATGATTAATTTTATATGTCAACTTGATTGGGCCACAGCATGTCGAGACATTTGGTCAAAGATGCTTCTGGGTATTTCTATGAAATTGCTTTTGGATGAGATTAACATTTAAATGGGTAGTTAAATAAAGCAGTTTGCCCTCTCTAATGTGGGTGGGCCTCATCCAATCAGTTGAAGGCCCGAATAGAAGAACAAAAAGGCTGACCCTCTTCCCAAAAAAATAAGAGAGAATGGTTCTTGTCTGACTGCCTTTGAATGGAAACATTGGCTTTCCTCTGTCTTTGGGCTAAAACAGAAGCACTGTCTCTTCCTGGGTCTTGAGCCTCTTGTCTTTAGACTGGAACAACCACCATCAGTTTTCCTGGGTCTCCAGTTTGCTGACTCACCCTGCAGATCTTAGGAGTTGCTAGCCTCCATAACCATGTGAGCCAATTTTTTATAATCCACATATTTCTGTATAGTACGTACAGGTGCATCCCACTGGTTCTGTTTCTCTGGAGAATCCTGACTAATATACTCTCCAGCATCCAATTCCTTTCTCTGGTTTTGGGAGTTTCTCAGTGTGTATCATCCTGGTGGGAGACAATGTCTCATTTTCTCCTCTAGAAACCCAAGGGTCAGGTGGTCTTTCTTCCCACACCCTGGCTGCAGGGTACAGGCACATGACCTGCACTGGGCGAGTCAGATGCCCCTGCCTGGGACTTTGAATCTGGAGAGGGTGAACCAAGATAAAGAGGCAATTAGAGTTCACTTCAGGAGCAGCAGAGAGTGACTGCTAAAGGATGGCTGCCTTGGCTATCTGGACATGCGTAAACTCTTGGCATTTTCTGTGTCTGGTTCTCCCAATACCAATGGATTCTGAAAGTTGCTTTTATCTTTCCAATAAATGCCCTTTTCTACTGACGATTGCAGATTAGTCTCATGCTTGCAGCCAATAATCTTGACTTGTGCAGAGATGAGACTTGTCTTTAAGGTTGGACTCTGGAGCCAGGAGAGCTCTTATTTCTGTCTGTGTCATGCGTAGAATTATAGGCAGATGCCGCAGACCATAATTGAACCAATGAGTCATGGGAGGGGTGCTCATCACCAAAGCCAAAGGTAATAAGAACATCAGCAACAGCAACCAAGAGCCTTTCCTATGTGCCAGTGCTTTGCTGTGAGTTTCTCTTGCATTATTTCCTCTGATTGTCACAACCTTCTGTGGTTGGTAGCCCCATTTTGTAAATGATGGGACAGGAAGATTAAGAAATCTGCCTCAGTTCATATTGTCCTAAGTGGTGGTTGCAATTCAAACTCAGGACTATCTGAGGCTATAGTCTGTGCCTGCGAAAGTGTAACTAGGTGACAGATGCATAGAAACTGCTGAGTCTAGTTTGGAAAGATTGGAGGAACATACAGAGGCAGGAGGTAGAGAATCAGGCAAGAAGGACAAGGGGCAGGCATGCTGATAAGGGCCATCTAAGAGTCTGCTCTGGTGTTTCTTGACCACTGCATTCAGGTAACAAAATCCACCCTCACTAGTTTAAACAGAAAGGGATTTGTTACAGAATATCATTAGTTTAGAGTTTCCAGAAGAGTCTCCAGCCATGCTGGGATGCTACCAATTCAGTATTTATGCATCCAGGGGAAAATCCCAAGCAAAATTCCAGAATGGTCTAGAGGAAGCCCACTGGTTCCATGACTGGCCATCCAGCTCTGATGATGCTAGGAACAGAACCATCATCCCCACTGCTCCAGAAAAGCCAAATGCTTCTGCTACTGCATTTGCTGAAAGATCCAACCTCCCTGCACATGAACATTGACAACATTGCTCACCTTTGCGTTTCAAGCCTCATGTTTGTGTCTGTGTGGTGGACATGTGTCACATATAGAACACTAGCTGCAAAGAATCTGGAGATGTAATTTTTAGGTTTTCACCCTCTTTAGTTCAGGAAGGCTGTTTAGAAGCAGGTTGAAGTGGATGTTGAATGCCTGACTCAATGGCATTATCATCTTTTAACCCTATTGCCCTGACATCCATGTATGGTGGAAAATGTGTATGAGGTCCCTATACTCCAAGTTGATATCACACAACTTCACATCTGGAAGGGGTCTCAGAAATCACCTAGGTCAGAATTTCTCAAACTCTAGTTTGCAGGTCATGGAAGTTTCTTGAGGGGAATTAGAGATTGCCACAGTCATCAAGGAGAAAGGTGGGGGAGAAGAGCAAACACACAAGGTTTTATAACAGCTCAGCTTTAATGAGTTTTAGGTTATGTGCTTTAAAAATAGTACCAAACCACTGGTTAATCTAAGTTCTTCATTTTTACTGATGAGAAAACAAGGGCTAAGAGATACAAATACCTTATCCAAGATCACAGAACTAATGAATAGTAAAGCTGAGACCAAAACAGGGTCTCCTGATCCTAGACTGGTGCTCCTTCCTCAACTACACTGTGATATCTGAAGGTGTGTTCATTTGAAATTGCCCAGGATGCAGGATTTTCTGGATCCAGCACAAGTGGTGATAATCACCTGATTTTAGCATAAACACCAATCCCCCAGAGAAGTCTGCCTTGACCGAGGTCAAGCCAGGTCTCACTGTCATATGCTCTCTTGGAGCCTGTATTTTCCCTTGAAGCACTCAACACAATTTTAATGAATAATTTAATCTTTATATTGCTTCATATCTGTCTTTCTTGCTAGAATGTAGCTCCATGGAGCAAGGACTATGTTGGTCTTTTTCAATGCTATATCCTCAGAATGTGGCAGTTTCCAATGGATGTCCAAACTCCAAAAGGGAGTGGAAGTCAGGGCAGTTAGGTCTAAGTCCTGCCTCCAGCTTCACTGAAGGGAGGGAGCAGTGACATAGAGTGAATGAGAATTGTGGACTGAATTCAGCCCTGGTCTGGGGCTCTATTTCCTCATCTGTTAAGTGGAGCCAATTATTTCATTCTCATATCACTGTTGTGAGGAAGAAAGGAGAGGAAGACTAAAAGTTGGGCCTGAACTTGGACACAAATTTCCCATGGCCAGTCAAACTATGGGAGAAATTATAATCTCTGCCTAGGTGTTCTGAAGCCAATGGAAAGAAAGCCAAGAATGTGAGGACTGAGGCTGTTCCTGAGATCCTTGGACCTTAGCTCCTTATTTTTACGGGACCTTCATTTCTATATTCTGGCCAAAAAATATAAATGTAAATTGTAGGCAAACATAGAAAATATAGACAATCACAAAGAAGAAAATTCAAAACCACCCCATGACCCAATGTCAATATTTTGGTATGCAGCATCTAAGCCTTTTTTATATTTAAATTTATATGTCATCATTTATATTGCTTATAACCTGCATGTTTCCATTAACAACATTTTGTGCACATTTGCATGTCTTAAATGTTGTTACATAATATGATTTTGCTACACTTTTTCTTTGAATTTTGATTTGTGATCTTTTCTCTTTTCTAATGGAAGCATTTTAGTGCTATGAATTTTCCTCTCAGTCATGCTTTAGCTGCATCCCACAAATTTTGATACATTGTATTTCACTTTCATTCAGTTCGATGCATTTTGATTTCCTTATTTGAGATCTTTTAATTTTGATATCTGTTTTTTAAAAGTGTAAGTTTAGTTTATTCATATGGCAAAACAATTCAAATGGTATAAAAGAATGTTCATTAAAAAGAAAGTCTTTCTCTGATCCAATACCCCAGTTCTATTCAAGAAGTAGAATTTCACCAGGGTAAATTTAGTGAATGGTAATTTTGTGTACCTGACAGAAATCTTCCAGTTATGTGCATGTATGTGATGTGTGTGTGTGTGCATATGTGTATGTATCTGTATGTGTTGATGTATCTGGTGTTTTATCTTTTTACTGGACAAAAAGGAGCATACAAAACTCACCGTGGTTCGTTTTAGATATGTAGAAGATTCATTACAAAATTTTTTTTTATATCCCCTTCCCTGTTTTCATACTCCTTGAAACATCACTTTGAAGTTCTTTTCAACAAGAGAGGGAGAATATTCCACTATCCCTTGAATCTAGGTTTGCTTTGGCCAACAGAATGAAGCAGGAGTGATGGTGTGCCAGTTTGGACTCTAAGCATCAAGAAGTTTTGCATGCTTCTACTCTCTTTTGGAATTCTAACACTGCCAAGTGAATAAGCCTAGGCTAGTTTGTTAGGATATGAAAGTCTATATGGAAGTCAATTGTCACAGCCAAAAACATTCTAAACTAGCCTACCCTAGATGACCACCAAACATGTAAGAAAACCTACCCAAGATCAGCTGAGCTGCCTACCCAACCCACAGTTGCTTCCAGAGTCAGGAAGAAGGTCAATCAAGCAATTAAAAATGTTTATTGGTGTAAGCCACTGATTTTTAGAGTAGTGTGTTATACAGTAATGGCTAACTGATACATTTTTATACCAGTATATTAAATAAATTAGCATATATAAAATACTTAGAACAATGCCTAGACCATAGAAAGCTTTCAAGAATGTTAGGTATAATTATTATGACATACAAACAATGCCTTTGAGTATTCCATTGTATGGTTAACCATAATTTATTCAACTTATCTTTATTTGTTGAACATTTATATTGCTTTCATTTTTTCCTACTATAAAGAATGCTGCAGTTATCCCAGTATATACATTTTTGCCTGTCGATGGGAAAAATTCTTAATAATGTAATTGCTGGGCCAAAGTAAACATTTCAAACAAGGATCGATAATACCAACTTACTTTGTGAAGCAGTTATTCAATTTATTTCCATCAATAGTGTGTGAAATGATGTTCCTTTTCACCATCACCAGACCCAAGATTATTTTAATGGCTCCATAATGGTCTATCATAATAGGTGCCATTATTTATTTGACCAATCCTCATTATTGAACACTTTTCTTTTTTTCCCCTATTATAAATAAGACTGCCATTAACATCCCTGTAGATAAATCTTTTCACATATTTATGATTATTTCCTAAAAGTAAATTGCTGGAAGTAGAAGTTCTGAGTCACAGGATTTGCACATTTTAAAGACTTTTGAATATATAATATTAAATTATTCCCCAGAAAAATTATACCAGATTATACTTATATGCAACATTTTAAAACTTTTATTTATGGAAAATTTCAAAAATATACAAAAGAACAGAGAATATAACAATGGCTCCCCATATACAGCCATCACTCAGATTCAATAATGATCAACTTATGGCCAATCTGTTTCATCTACAACTCTCCCATCTGGCTAGATTATTTTGAATCAGATCCAAAGCGGGCATTTTTAATACTTTTTTTTTTTAACAGCTGAGCATTTCAGAAGACAAATGAGAGGCTCCCTTTGAGGGGACCATGGTGAGAATCTCTTGAAATCTCATGTGATCCCACTCCAAGGTCTTAGGCCAGGAGAAGGCCTCGCGGAGGTGCCCAGGGCCCCCTAGGTAGCTCTGGTGCATTGTGTTCATTCCCTGCTTCATTGGAGCCAATGATTCTTCAGGAAAAGATTAATCCATCCCACTTCTGAGGGTTTTCAGGGCTTTTTCTGTGTCTCTGTATTCCCCAGCTGCATGTCGTTCATCATCTAAATAAAGCAGAGGTAGATAATGTAATCCATCCATGGCTCATGTAAGGGCAAACATTGTGATTTGTGTTTACAGTGATTGCTGCTGAGTGGGAGGCTCTTCTTTGGCTCCTGTGGAAATTTTCTAGGCTGATTGAATTTTGTCATACAGTTGGTCACATTGTATGAACAATGAGTTGGCGCAACCTTAGAACAGAAATACAAGTGATTTCCTTTAATGAGAAAGTACAGTAATGGTTCAGTCTCTTTCAGGCTCTTCAGGGCATATTACCAGGACTGTACCAGGAAACAAACTGCACAATAGGGGAAAGTAAGAGATAACTTGAAGACCTAAGGCAATCTCCAGATAAAAGAGCAGGAAAAGGTCTGTCTTCTAGACCAGAATAGTAAGTGGAGGGATGATACTCAAAGTTGATTTCAAAATGTCAGATTCAAAACATCCTCAAGAGTTCACTGCAGTTATTCCCAAGATACTGTATTAGTTCCAGAGGTCATCCAGCCTTGCTTTAAATAAGCCACATGATGACACTGTGTCATCAGAGTGCAAAGGAAAGGCCACAGGCTTTGAGACTAACAGGACTGGGTTTCAATCGCAGCTCCGTAACAAGCTGAGCAACTTGGGGCAAGTTGCTAGTTCATTTGTTCACTCATTCACTCACTCAACAAAAATGTTTTGAGCACCTGCTGTGTGCCAGATCTTGTGCCTGGCACTAAGGACTCAATGGTAAGCAACATGTTGTTTCTAGCCAGGCGTGGTGGCTCAGGCTTGTAATCCCAGCACTTTGGGAGGCCAAGGCGGGCGGATCACGAGGTCAAGAGATCGGGGCCATGCTGACCAACATGATGAAACCCTGTCCCTACTAAAAATACATAAATTAACTGGTCGTGGTGGTGAGCGCCTGTAGTCCCAGCTACTCCGGAGACTGAGGCAGGAGAATTGCTTCAGCCCGGGAGGCTGAGGTTGCAGTGAGTAGAGATTGCACCACTGCACTCCAGCCTAATGGCAGAGCGAGACTCTGTCTCAAAAAAATAAAAATAAATAAAAATTTAAAAAAGACATTGTTTGTGTCCTTAAGTAGTTTACAGTCCAGTGGGGGACAATGTGATGCTGTGAAAAGGGTAGAGTGATGAGGGACACATAAGAAAGAGGCATCTCAGCTGAAATCAGAGTCAGCAGGAGTCAGCTAAACATGGTGAGGGTTGGATCAACCCTTGGGGTGAAGGGAGGATTAACATTTGTGAGTAAGAAGATTCCAGACAGAGTGAACAGCCATCAAAGATTTGGATAAAGAAATAAAAAGCGCACTCTGGGCTTAAAGTTGTTTAGTGCATGGATCACACACTCCAGGACCAAAGTGACAGGGTGACTCATTCACGAGGGAGCAGAGCTAGATAGATCATGAGGGGACATTCACGACAGATCCGGGACAACTCGGGGAGCTGTAAAGTTTTGAGTCGGGTAGCAACAGGATCAGGTGGCTGAGAATTCTGGCTGCAATCCAGAGTGGATGGGAGGAAGCAGTTGTGGCGGTGAGGTGGTCTGAGCCAGTGCAGTGGCGGGGAGGAGGTGAGCTGTGGATGGAGCCAAGTGTCATTTCACAGGGAAATGACTGAATGTGGTGACCGTGGGATATGGCAGGTGAAGAAAGAAGGACCCAGGACTGTCACGGGGGTGGGGGAGATGGGGTGTTAGTGCCGAGCTTGAGGTTGAAGACGTTCTGTGGGCAATTGTGCAAATGTGTTGGGGGCTCAGAAGGATGATAGTGTTTGATTGTGAGTTGCTGACACATGCAGGGTCACTGAAGCCACATGAGTAAAGGTGACCACTAGGGAGAGCACCTAGTTAGGAAAGAGACAAAATTTCTTTATCAGCAAAATGGCTAAGATCAGAGATTCAAAGAATAAGTGAGCTACCATATGTAAAATGCCTACGAGGGTGTCTGGCCTACAGCTGGGTGGCAGTCAATGGCAGGGCCCTTCTCTTCAGCTCCCTGTGGTGCAATGGGACAGCTTTGCCCCACACCCAGTGCTATTTTCAGACTCTTGCCTGATCTCACTGTTCTTGTCTGCCTCTCTCTTTGATTTAATAGTGTTAGAGGAGCCCCTGCTTACCAGGCCTTTGGTTTAATAAAACATGACCAAAGTGATTCCATCTTAAAGTGAGTAACGAGGCACTCACACAGCACCTATAAGGTTAATACTTATGGTTTGAAAATAGCCACATTCCAAGTTGGCCACCACTTAATAAGTGCAGAATATTTGTGGCCATACAGAACATCTTTCACCAAGCCCACAGAGCATCCAGATGCTCTGTTTTCCAGATCCAGGGTTTTGAGTGCACCCCATTTGACTTAAAGATAATGTTAATGAGCAGGCTTAGGTTGAAAGATGAGTGGTCATTGATAGCACCAATAGCCCCTACCTTTGATGCGTACATCTGCACATTTCAAGCTTAATTCTAGCTCCTTATAGTTTCTTAAAAGTATCGACACTAACAAAGGAAGGACACAAGTTCCTCCTCCTGCTTTCCAAGGACTCTCTACTCCATAATGGAGTAGTTTCCAACAGTCTTGCTTATTTCACTCTGCTCACAAGCCCTGTGACTCGGCCTGAGTTCTTTCCTGCACAAGATCCAAGAACCCTCTCTTGGGGTCCGGATTGGGACCCCTTTTTATGGCAACAATACCACCTGTGAAAATCTAAGCTTGTCATCCCTTCTTACCTATGTACCAGAAAGTGAAAATGGGCTGCTTAAAATGCAAGCCCTGACCCAAATCCTGCAGTGTTTAGAAATAAATTCCCAACCAAGCAGGACTCGACTCAGAGACGGTGGCTGCCTACTGCTCCAGGGATAAATCTTAAAGCCACGGTTTGCTTCATGATACATAGGAGAGAAATCTGGTCAGGAAACTCCAGAAAATCATTTCTCAGCCATCTGTCTTCCCTTGAATGGCAGCCAGAGATGGCTCCCCAAGTCGTGTGCTGCAGCTCGGTTGGAAAGGGGCTGGGGCTGGGGTGCCAGGGCAGGGTGCTAGCGCTCTGTGTTTGGTGAAGGCACTGGCTGGCACGTTACGCCCCAGAACAGTCAGCAGTACCAGATTATCCAAGGATGGGAAAATTATCTTCTGAAGCCTTCCCAGATATCCTATTATTGAAATTAACTTTTCATCTGATGAGGTGTAGTTGTGTTCAATCGACAGCCAAGCCCTGACTCCAGGTAATGGCACTCTACTGATGCTATTTTTTCAACTTAGTACTAGTTTGAGAGAAAATGTGAACCGGATACCTAGAATAGACTCTTCCTCAGGGCTGCAGGAGTCTCAGAGAGATTCTGTTATGCCCAGTTGCCCTGAGGGTCTCAAAGCAGGAGTTAATGACTCTTCCTTAGAGTCCGTTGAAAGTGGGCTGACCCGCCTGAATCAATGAACTGTGCTTTCAAGCAGGTAAAACGAAAGAAAAGAAGAAACAGGTGATGCTCTCCAGGAGAGGCAAAATGTTTGCGTTATAAACAAATACTTCCTTATAAAGAAGAAAGCTTTGTGGCTTCGTCCTCTCCACTCTCCCCTCCCTGCCATTCAGATTGCAGCTTTGCTGACTCTGTGCTCTTCTTGGTATATACCTGTCATTGATTTAGAGCCACAGGGAGAAGGCAGACATCTTTGGTTTATCTAACTGGACTGTTTTTCATTTATGTGCCTCAGGGGCAATTTTTGCTGAACTGCAACCCAGTTATTGCAAGTGTTCTTGTCCCCTTCCTCTGTCTCTATTTATATGCTCGACACTTACACTTTGTAATTGAGAGAGGAAGAAAGAAGGGGCTTCATGGATCTCTTCTCCACTGTCTCTCCTTGGCCTGGGTTTCATCTCTACCAGGGTAAGGATCTCAATTGGATGGAATTATTTTCATGGCATACTTGGTGAGATTCTGGGCACAAGCTGGGATGCTTTAGGACCCAGGTGACAAAGTGCGACCTGGGAGTAGGGAAAGGCTATTCTCCGCCCTCTGTACAGAACTCAGGATTGAGGGCCTTTGAAGGCTTTTTCAAGCTGCTTAATGGCTGAGTGGAAGCCAGAGGAAGAAGCGACTTCCTCTGGCTTCCACAGGCAGCCCCTGTGGTTGGTGCTGCTGGAAGCCTGGCCCGTGCCCATTGTGAAGCTTTCCTGGGGCAGTTCCCAGAATTTACTAGGGCCCCCTTGAGGGGCTCAGTTCTGGTTGGGCAAGGGGAGGGCTTGCTCAGGGTTATTGGAATTGGGACATCAACATAAACGTGACCTTGTTTTATGTTCCCAAAGTGAGAGGCCACAGGACCCAGGATATTTTGTGGGGTGAATGCTGTAATCACACCGTCTGGCCACCTCTCTGGCTCCAACTGAACTTAGCGGCAACTTTGAAGGACCTGCCCTGGAAGAGTAAGAGACATTTCCTTAAGTCGCTCAAATGAGAGATTTCTCATCCAAGGATAGGCCACAGCCCTGCTGCTTGTGTAGGAGGTCTCATTATGTGGGCAGAGGGTCATTGCAGAGAGGCTGGTACTGGGGGTGGAGTCAGTCTGGGGAGGAAGGAAAGAAGGAGGGAAGAAGAAATGGTCTCAGGTGGCTACTTCAGGCTATAGCTGTTGCCACTGATAGAGTTTAATTTTTTTCTTATTTTAAAATTATACTTTAAGTTCTGGGATACATGTGCAGAACGTGCAGATACGTTTGCAGAACATGTTACATAAGTATACACATGCTATGGTAGTTTGCTGCACCCATCAACCCATCATCTACATTAGGTATTTCTCCTAATGCGATCCCTCCCCTAGCTCCACACCCCTCAACAGGCCCCGGTGTGTGATGTTCCCCTCCCTGTGTCCATGTGTTGTCATTGTTCAAGTCTCACTTATGAGTGAGAACATGCGGTGCTTGGTTTTCTGTTCCTGTGTTAGTTTGCTGAGAATGATGGTTTCCAGCTTCATCCATGTTCCTGCAAAGGACTTGAACTCATCATTTTTTAATGGCTGCATGGTATTCCATGGTATATACGTGCCACATTTTCTTTATCCAGTCTATCACTGATGGGCATTTGGGTTGGTTCCAAGTCTTTGCTATTGTGAATGGTGCTGCAATAAACATATGTGTGCATGTGTCTTTATAGTAGAATGACTTATAATCCTTTGGGTATATACCCAGTAATGGGATGGCTGGGTCAAATGGTATTTCTGGTTCTAGATCCTTGAGGAATTGCCACACTGTCTTCCACAATGGCTGAACTAATTTACACTCCCACCAACAGTGTAAAAGCGTTCCTATTTCTCCACATCCTCTCCAGCATCTGTTGTTTCATGACTTTTTAATGATCACCATTCTAACTGGCATTGAGATGGTATCTCATTGTGGTTTTGGTTTGCATTTCTCTAATAACCAGTGATGATGAGCTTTTTTTCATATGTTTCTTGGTAACATAAGTGTCTTCTTTTGAGAAGTGTCTGTTCATATCCTTTGCCCACATTTTGATTTTTTTTTTTCCTGCAAATTTGTTTAAGTATCTTGTAAATCTGGGTATTAGCCTTTTGTCAGATAGACAGATTGCAAAAATTGTCTTCCATTCTGTAGGTTGCCTGTTCACTCTGATGATAGTTTCTTTTGCTGTGCAGAAGCTCTTTAGTTTAATTAGATCCCATTTGACAATTTTGGCTTCTGTTGCCATTGCTTTTGGTGTTTGTCATGAAGTCTTTGCTCATGCCTATGTCTTGAATGGTATTGCCTTGGTTTTCTTCTATGGTTTCTATGGTTTTAGGCTTTACCTTTAGTCTTTACTCCAGCTTGAGTCAATTTTTGTATAAGATGTAAGGAAGGGCTCGAGTTTCAGTTTTCTGCATATGGCTAGTCAGTTTTCCCAACACCATTTATTAAATAGGGAATCATTTCCCCATTGTTCATTTTTGTCAGGTTTGTCAAAGATCAGATGGTTGTAGATGTGTGGCATTATCTCCAAGGCCTCTGTTCTGTTCCATTGGTCTATATATCTGTTTTGGTACCAGTACCATGCTGTTTTGGTTACTGTAGCCTTCTAGTATAGTTTGAAGTCAGGTAGCATGATGCCTCCAGCTTTGTTCTTTTTGCTTAGGATTGTCTTGGCTATACAGGCTCACTTTTGGTTCCACATGAAATTTAAAGTAGTTTTTTCTAATTCTGTGGAGAAAGTCAGTGGTAGCTTGATGGGGATAGCATTGAATCTATAAATTACTTTGGACAGTATGGCCATTTTCACAATATTGATTCTTCTTATCCCTGAGCATGGAATGTTTTTCCATTTGTTTGTGTCCTCTCTTATTTCCTTGAGTAGTGGTTTGTAGTTCTCCTTGAAGAGGTCCTTCACATCCCTTGTAAGTTGTATTCCTAGGTATTTTATTCTCTTTGTAGTAATTGTGAATGGGAGTTCACTCATAATTTGGCTCTCTGTTTGTCTATTATTGGTGTATAGGAATGCTTGTGATTTTTGCACATTGATTTTGTATCCTGAGACTTTGCTGAAGTTGCTTATCAGCTTAAGGAGATATTGGGCTGAGACAAGGGGGTTTTCTAAATATGCAATCATGTCATCTCCAAACAGACAATTCGACTCCCTCTCTTCCTATTTGAATACTCTTTCTTTCTCTTGCTTGATTGCCATGGCCAGATGCCCTGGCCAGAATTTCCAATACTATGTTGAATAGGAGTGGTGAGAGAGGACATCCTTGTCTTGTGCCAGTTTTCAAAGGGAATGCTTCCAGCTTTGGCCATTCAGTATGATATTGGCTGTGGGTTTGTCATAAATAATTCTTATTATTTTGAGATACATTCCATCAATACCTAGTTTATTGAGAGTTTTTAGCATGAAAGGGTGTGGAATTTTATTGAAGGCCTTGTCTACATCTATAGAGATAATCATATGGTTTTTGTCATTGGTTCTGTTTATGTGATGGATTACATTTATTGATTTGCATATGTTGAACCAGCCTTGCATCCCAGGGATGAAACTGACTTGATTGTGGTGGATAGCTTTTTGATGTGCTGCTGGATTCGATTTGCCAATATTTTATTGAGGATTTTTGCATTGATGTTCATCAGGGATATTGGCCTGAAATTTTCTTTTTTTTGTTGTGTCTCTGTCAGGTTTTGGTATCAGGATGATGCTGGCATCATAAAAGTGAGTTAGGGAGGAGACCCTCTTTTTCTATTGTTTGAAATTGTTTCAGAAGGGATAGTACCATCTCCTCTTAGTACCTCTGGTAGAATTTGGCTGTGACTCCATCTGGTCTCTGGCTTTTTTTGGTTGGTAGGCTATTAATTGTTGCCTCAATTTCAGAACTTGTTATTGGTCTATTCAGGGATTCGACTTCTTCCTGGTTGAGTCCTGGGAGAGTGTATGTGTCCAAGAATTTATCCACTTCTTCTAGATTTTCTAGAAGAGTATTTATACTCTTGCATAGAGGTATTTATAGTATTTTCTGATGGTAGTTTGTATTTCTTTGGGATCAGAGGTGATATCCCCTTTATCATTTTGTATTGTGCCCATTGATTCTTCTTTCTTTTCTTCTTTATTAGTCTGGCAAGTGGTCTATCTATTTTGTTAATCTTTTAAAAAACCAGCTCTTGGATTCAGTGATTTTTTTCAAGGGTTTTTTGTGTTTCTATCTCCTTCAGTTCTGCTTTTTTCGTAGTTATTCATTGTGTCTTCTTCTAGCTTTTGAGTTTGTTTGCTCTTGCTTCTCTAGTTCTTTTAATTGTGATGTTAGGGTGTTGATTTTAGATCTTTCCCACTTTCTCCTGTGGGCATTTAGTGCTATAAATTTCCCTCTAAACACTATTTTAGCTGTGTCCCAGAGATTCTGGCACGTTGTCTCTTTATTCTCCTTGGTTTCAAAGAACTTCTTTATTTCTGCCTTAATTTCGTTATTCACCCAGTAGTCATTCAGGAGCAGGCTGTTCAGTTTCCATGTAGCTGTGTGGTTCTGAGTGAGTTTCTTAATCCTGAGTTCTAATTTGATTGCACTGTGGTCTGAGAGACTATTATGATTTCTGTTCTTTTGCATTTGCTGAGGAGTGTTTTACTTCCAATTATGTGGTCAATCTTAGAATAAGTGCAATGTGATACTGAGAAGAACGTATGTTCTGTTGATTTGGGGTGGAGAGTTCTGGAGATGTCTATTAGGTCTGCTTGGCCCAGAGCTGAGTTCAAGTCCTGAACATCCTTGTTAATTTTCTGTCTCATTGATCTGTCTAATATTGACAGTGGGGTGTTCAAGTCTCCCATTATTATTGTGTGGGAGTCTAAGTCTCTTTGTAAATCTGTAAGAACTTGCTTTATGAATCTGGGTACTCCTGTATTGGGTCCATATATATTTAGAATAGTTAGCTCTTCTTGTTGGATTGATCCCTTTACCATTATGTAATGCCCTTCTTTGTCTTTTTTGATCTTTGTTGGTTTAAAGTCTATTTTATTAGAGACCAGGATTGCAATCCCTGTTTTTCTTTGTTTTTTGTTTTTTGTTTTTTTTGCTTTCCATTTGCTTGGTAAATATTCCTCCATCCCTTTATTTTAAGCCTATGTGTGTCTTTGTATGTGAGATGGATCTCCTGAATACAGCACATCGATGGGTATTGACTCTTTATCCAGTTTGTCAGTCTGTGTCTTTTAGTTTGGGCATTTAGCCCATTTACATTTAAGGTTAATATTGTTATGTGTGAATTTAATCCTGTCATTATGATGCTAGCTGGTTATTTTGCCCATTAGTTGAGGTCTTTGCCCATAGTGTTGATGGTCTTTATAATTTGGTATGTTTTTGCAGTAGCTGGTACTGGTTTTTCCTTTCCATATTTAGTGCTTCCTTCAGGAGCTCTTGTAAGGCAGGCCTGGTGGTGACAAAATCTCTCAGCATTTGCTTGTCTGTAGATGATTTTATTTCTCCTTCGATTATGAAGCTTAGTTTGGTTGGATATGAAATTCTGGGTTGAAATTTTTTTCTTTAAGAATGCTGAATATTGGCCCCCACTCTCTTCTGGTTTGTAGGGTTTCTGCCAAGAGATCAGCTGTTAATCTGACGGGCTTCACTTTGTGGGTAACCCAACCTTTCTCTCTGGCTGCCCTTAATATTTTTTCCTTCATTTCAACCTTGGTGAATCTGCCAATTATGGGTCTTGGGGTTGCTCTTCTCAAGGAGTATCTTTGTGGTGGTCTCTGTATCTCCTGCATTTGAATGTTGGTCTGTCTTGCTAGGTTGAGGAAGTTCTCCTCGATAAATCCCGGAGTGTTTTCCGATTTGGTTCCATTCTCCCAGTCACTTTCAGGTACACCAATCGAATGTAGATTTGGTCCTTTCACAAGTCCCATATTTCTTGGAGGTTTTGTTCATTCATTTTCATTCTTTTTTCTCTAATCTTGTCTTCACACTTTATTTCACCGAGTTGATCTTCAATCTCTGATATCCTTTCTTCTGCTTGAGTGATTCAGCTATTGATACTTGTGTATGCTTCACAAAGTTCTTGTGCTGTATTTTTCAGCTCCATCAGGTCATTTATGTTTTTCTCTAAACTGGTTATTCTAGTTATCACCTCCTCTAACATTTTTTCAAGGTTCTTAGCTTCTTTGCATTGGGTTAGAACATGCTTCTTTAGCTTGGAGGAGTTTGTTATTACCCACTTTCTGAAGCGTACTTCTGTTAATTTGTCAAACTCATTCTCCATCCAGTTTTGTTCCCTTGCTGACAAGGAGTTGTGATCCTTTGGAGGAGAAGAGGCATTCTGGTTTTTGGAATTTTCAGCCTTTTTGCACTGGTTTTTCCTCATCTTTGTGGATTTATCTACCTTTGGTCTTTGATATTGGTAACCTTCAGGTGGGGTTGTTGTGTGGATATCCTTTTTGTTGATGTTAATGCCATTCGTTTCTGTTAGTTTTCCTTCTAACAGGCCCTTCTTCTGCAGGTCTGCTGGAGTTTGCTGGAAGTCCACTCCAGACCCTGCTTGCCTGGGTATCACCAGCAGAGGCTGCAGAACAGCAAAGATTGCTGCCTGTTCCTTCCTCTGGAAGCTTCATCCCAGAGGGGCACCCACCAGATGCCAGCCAGAGCTCTCCTGTATGAGGTGTCTGTCGACCCCTGCTGGGAGGTGTCTCCCAGTCAGGAGGCACTGGGGTGAGGGACCCACTTGAGGAGGTGGTCTGTCCCTTAGCAGAGCCCAAGCCCTGTGCTGGGAGATCCGCTACTATCTTCAGAGCTGGCAGGCAGAAATGTTTAAGTTTGTTGAAGCTGTGCCCACAGCCACCCCTTCCCCCAGGTGCTTTCTCCCAGGGAGATGGGAGGTTTATCTATAAGCCCCTGACTTGGGCTGCTGTTTTTCTTTCAGAGATGTCCTACACAGAGAGAAGGAATCTAGAGAGGCAGTCTGGCTACACTGGCTTTGCTGAGCTGTGGTGGGCTCTGCCCAGTTCAAACTTCCCAGTGTTTTTGTTTTCACTGTGAGGGGAAAACTGCCTACTCAAGCCTCAGTAATGGCAGACACCCCTCCCTCTCCAAGCTCAAGCATCCCAGGTCAACTTCAGACTGTTGTGCCAGCAGCGAGAATTTCAAGCCAGTGGATCTTAGCTTGCTGGGCTCTGTGGGGGTGAGATCCGCTGAGCTAGACCACTTGGCACCCTGGCTTCAGCCCCCTTTCCAGGGGAGGGAACAGCTCTGTCTCACTGGCATTCCAGGCACCAATGGGGTATGAAAACAACTGCTTCAGCTAGCTCGGTGTCTGCCCAAACGACCGCCCAGTTTTGTGCTTAAAACTCAGGGTCCTGGTGGTATAGGCATCCGAGGGAATCTCCTGGTCTGTGGGTTATGAAGACTATGGGAAAGCGTAGTATCTGGGCTGGAATGTGCCATTCCTCACTGCACAGTCCCTCACGGCACAGCCCCTCACGGCATCCCTTGGCTAGGGTAGGGAATTCCCTGACCCCTTGCACTTCCCAGGTGAGGCAATGCCCCACCCTGCTTTGGCTCACTTTCCGTGGGCTGCATCCACTGCCTAACCAGTCCCAGTGAGATGAGTTGGGTACCTCAGTTGGAAATGCAGAAATCACCCACCTTCTGCATTGATCTCACTGGGAGCTGCAGACCTGAGCTGTCTGCAACTGTCCATGTCAATTCAGCAAAGCAAGAAAAGCTGCCTCTAGGAAGCACTCTTTCATTCCACAACTTCCATAGTGGGTGTTAGGATAGGAAATTGTAGCTTAGGGACCAAAATATTCTAAGTCAAAAAATGGCCTAAGACTAACTCCTCCAAGATACCCTAAACCCATTTAATAATAACTCTAAATGTGGTCTAAATGTCAACCTGTATGAGAAGTTCTTGGGGTGCTGGTTCAAAATGCAAATTCCTTGGCCCCACTCATATCTACTGAACCTGAGTCCTTGGGAAAGGGGCCTGGGAATCAATTTTTATGATAAGTACCCAGCTTATTGCTATGCACACTAAAATTTAAGAAAATTTTGTCTATACCTGCACTGTTCAATATAGTATTAAATAGTTACTAACCATGTATGAGTATTTAAATTAATTAAAATTAAATAAAATAAAAAACTCACTTCCTGAGTCATATTAACCATATTTCAAGTGCTCATAGCCCCATGTGGCTGGTGGTTACTGTATTGGAAAGGGCACAACATTTCTGTTACTCCAGAAAGTTCTATTGGACAAAGTGGGCTATACTGTAAGGTATATTGTAAATACGATTTAGAAAATTAAAATGTTTCAATGCTAAGATGTGATATTAAATCAATCTTTCTGTACAAACTCTGTTTGCTTCTAACAAGTGAGCTTTGCATTGGTTAACATTGATCTATGAGGATATGACGGTCCCTGTGAGTCATCTCTTTTCTGCCTTTTGGGTAGCCCACACAGAGCCTCTGCAGGGATTAGGTGGGTACAGACTAATACATCTATAGGTGGGTACAGCCTTGTGGCTACCCCTAGTTGAGCACGGGGCATCAATGGAGCCTTTTCGCAAAACAAAATGCTCCCATTGCTCTGGACTGATGCAAGCCCAGGCCAAGGCATGTGGCTCAGCAAGCCAGGTGTGGGATGGACTTCAGATCCTACCTACCTCCTCAACCAAGTGCCTTTGAGCAATGCACAATCTATAAAACCTTATGCAGTGGCCCTGGGTGTGGAGTAGTTTTATTGGTAGTTGCAGATTTTTTTATCCAAAACTGCAAAGCTTTAGTGTCCTATTTCAAAGTACCTGGTAAGGCTGGGCCCCATGCTGTGCACCCAACAGCCAAAGAGAGAAGGTCACTGCCCTCCAGCTGTTTGCAGCTAAGTCAGGAGTTGCACTAAGTGGAACGTCCAATGCAGCATGGTAAGTGCAGTGGTGGAGCGGTACCAGGGAGCTTCAGTTGCTTTCAGATGGGGCAAATTAACTATCTTGGAGGAGACAGGGAAATCTTCCTGGGTGCCTGAGATGATGCAGAAGAAAACCTAGGAACTCAGTGAACAAGGTAGGGAAAGGCAGTGTGGGCAGAGTGACAGAAGATGGAAGGTAAGGAGAGAAACAGCACGGTGTTTAGGGGGCTACAGGTCTACACTGGTGTTGCTGAAGCTTAAGGTTTGGGTCAAAGAGAACTGAAGATGAAGTAAAGGAGTCATCAGGGTCTGGGGTTGGAGCACAAAGCTGAGGTTTTATCCTGCTTCCCATGTGGAGTCCAGAAAAGGTTTTTAGCTGTGGCGATTGTCATTTTAAGTAGATCATATTGAAAACTATGTCATCAATAATAATATATTTGTATGTTGTATTTTTATTTTATCTGATTGACTTTAGTCTGCACCACACCCTCTAGAAAAGCAAGATAGGCATTATTTAGCAATTTACAGAGGTGGAAAGTGAGGCTCAGAGAGATAGCATTACTTTCCAAAGGTCACATGACCCCAGTGTAAGCATTTTGGTTTTTTTAAATTTAGAAGTTATTTTTGGAGGCTCGTACATATAGTCCCAGCTACTGGGAAGGGTGAGGTGGGAGGACTGCTTGAGTCCAGAAGCAAGGCTGGGTAGTCCACTAAGATCATGCCTGTGAATAGTTACCGCTCTCCAGCCTGGGCAACATAGTAAGAACCTGCCTCTAAAAAAAAATTATTTTAATATTATTATTTACTAATTATAGAAGTAGAATATAGTCATAAAATTTTTGGAAAAATATATAAGAATATGAAGAAAATAAAATTCATGCATAAATCTACATTTACTATTATAATTCTATTTCATTAACTTTCATAGATATACACATAGATATATAAAACTATTTATACCACAAATATAAATTTTTATATATAAATTATGTATATATTTATAAGTTATACATACTATTTTTATGCACTTGGTTAATGGGTTTTCTTTTTTCTTTTTTTTTTTGAGACAGGGTCGCGTTTTGTCACCCAGGTTGTAGTGCAGTGGTGCGATCTCAGCTCCCCTCAACCTCTGCCTCCCAGGCTCAAGCAATCCTCCCACCTCAGTCCCCAAGTAGCTGGCACCACAGGTGTGTGCTACCATGCCCAGCTAATTTTTTTTTTTTTAATATTTTGAAGAGACAGGGTTTCTCCATGTTACCCAGGCTGGTCTCAAACTCCTGAGCTCAAGTGATCCACCAGCCTCGGCCTCCCAAGGTGCTGGGATTACAGACATGAACCACTGCACCCAGCCGGATAATTTATAAATTGGTTTTTATACACTAAATTTTCACTTTACAAATTTATCATAAGCGATTTTCCGTGTTCTTAGGTAGTCTTTGGTGATAAGATGTTAATGACCACACATATCAGATTATATGACACTTTCTTTAATTAATTCCTTGCTGTTAGACATTTTTTAGGTTGCTTCTGATTTTTTGCTAATACAACCCTGCTTTAAGGAACATTACTATTTACCTTTGGATACATTTCCTTAAAAGAAATAAATCACTCTGTCAAATGTATAAGCCCATGTAAAACTCTTGATCCATATTGCCAATGTCCTGCAGAAAGTTTGTATCAGTTTGCACTCCTGCCAACTGGCTGTGGCAGTGCCCTTTTTACTGCAGCTTTGCCAAGTCATAGTCACTCTGTTATAACTCAGCTCAGGCAAACACTTCATATCATTATTACTGTAATGCTTAGAAAGAAAAGGGCAAGAGCCACAGTGCCGGTAAGCGTGTGTGTGTGTACACGCATGTGTGTGTTTATAGGGGTGCTGTTCCAGCGGAGATTTGCCAGAGCAGTTTGTAGGCTGGAAGTGGGGGGAGAAAGGTGACAATTAAAGCAACTGGAGCCAGTCAGGACGCTAACAGGGCACACTTGGCACTTGGTAAGAGGACACAGGACACACTGCCTTATCTTTCTGTCATTCCATGATGTTAGACTTTCTGCCCAACATGTTTCCAAAGTCAGAGTTCCTTAGCTTTTGGTACCTCATGAGGGGGGCTTTTAAAGCCTTGAATAAATATAGGAAACAGAGATTTATGGTCAGAGCCAGGGATAAGGTCTTTTCAATCAATAAGTCCTATGAAATGAAATCCATGCATCTGATCCTAAATCCCATCTAAAGTAATTTTCAGAAAATTGAGGGCATATTTGAGTACAGTGCTTCTTACTTGAATGAAGGAAAAAATATGGTTTCCAAGGGAAAGGGGGAAAAAAGTTTGTATTCAAATGTGGAGAAAACACTCCTTGGCTTCCCAAACCAGGTAGGGTCTGGTTCTAAAAGGCCCCAAAGCAAATGAACTATGTGTCAAGAGAATGACCATTGTTTGGCTCCCTTTTGCTGCTGTAGTCACTGATGCAACTACAAACCAGAGAGCATACAGATGGTCCTCCAGCATTGCCACGAGCACCAGTGGACCCGTGAGCCTTAGAGAGATCCCAAGGCCTTGAGTGTTGCAGGGAGTTGAGGGCCACTACTAGAAAGCCAGTGGGCTGGGAGGGATAACTGTAGGCCACCTCAGGGCTTTTGGAGAAAAAGAGGTATAGTTGGATCTTGCAGCCATTACAACTGGGGACTGGAAAGTCAGGGACCTAGACCCTTTCTCTGTCTCCCAACAGTGACTTATTTTTGTTTGCTCTCTCTCTCTCGTTCTCTCCACCCACCCCCAGTTTCCTCTGATTATCGTCTTTCAAATGCTCCCCAAATAGCCACTTCAGCCCCTGCATCAGCCTGAGTTTTCAGTTCCAAGATTCTCCATCAAATTGGCAACACCCTCTGTGTCTCTCAACTTAAAATCCTGGAAGAGAGAAGCTGACTGGCCCAGAGCATTCTATGGATGACCCTGCCTCTAAGTCAAGTGACCACTCTGGTTCGTCAGTCACAGGCAGGGAACAGATGGGCCACATGACATATAGGGCTGTGGCTGTGAGTAAAGCTGCTATGGTGAATTACAGAATTTTTGAAGTAGGAAAACAATTTTAGTTCTTCTTTTAAGATAGCCTCACACTGCCCATGAGACCAAACCGAAAGAAAGATGAGAAAGGAAAAGTTAGGGGCCAAGGCCCATTTCAGGTGCAGAGATAATGTGCATGTGAGCAGAAAGGGTTTTGGGTTTGAAGTCAGAGGACCTGGGTGTAAATCCTGCCTGGCCTACCTGGGAGCTGGCTGTGGCACCAGGTATTTTACTTCTTGAGTCTCAGTTCCTTATCTGTGAAAGATTCTGCTGGCCCCTTAGAGAAGCGTTGAGAATAAAATGCTATCATCTACATGAAAGTGAATTTTATTTGCAAATCATAACCTCTACTCAGCCCCCACTTCACTCTTCCTGTTATGAGGCTTTGATCTTTCTGGGCTCTCCAGAGAAGCAGAGTACAACAGGAATGACTTGTTCTGTATCAAAGTCTTTTTTACACTCTAAAAAATTATTGAGGACCCCAAGCTATTTATGTATATCACAGTTATTTACTGTATTCAAAATGAAATTGAGGATTTAAAAATATGTATTTAGCAATTCATTGTAAGAAAAAATAAGCCCATTAGGTAGTCATATAAATATGTATTTTTATTTAGAAATAACTATATTTTCCAAAGTTAAAATATCAAGTGAAAAGAGTGGTAGGTACTGTTTTACATTTTTACAACTCTCTTTAATGTCTGGCTTATAACATTCACTCTGTTAGGATATGTTGTTTTGGTTGAAGTATATGAAGAAAATCTGGCCTCCATACATGTACAGTAGGAGAAGAGAAAGTATTTTAACAGCCTTCTCGGGTAAGTATGGATGTTCTTTGTTATCATACCTACCCCACAAGAAGTAGTTACTCTAAGATAAGTTGCAACGTAAAATCTAAAATCACATCAGTGAACTTTTCATTCTCTAGTATATTAAAATTCATTAGCCTATCTTACATATTTGCAATGTCTTTTATCCATGCATTATTTTGTAACATGATTCATTGGTCATCTGGGAAATATTGCTCGAATGAGTTCTATAGATCATCCAAATATTAATGTTTTTCTTTATACAACATAAATTGTATTCATTAATTTCACCACCAATCTCATCAGAAAAGTCTTCAAGTACTGGGAAACTGTCAAACTTACAGTAGTGGATACAAAATTTTCCAAAAAAAAAGTTAATTTTTGCTTGAAAGCTCAAATTCTATCATTGGCAACAAATACTGTCGGTTGATTTCTTTGACATGACAGGCTTGCTTTGTTCATTCAAAGAAAAATCCTGCCAAATACGTAAGTCTGAATAACCACATTTTGTCTATCAGTGATGCCTTTAAGTAAAATTGGTATTCTATTTAAAAAACACAACAAAACAAAGCAAAACAAACGGGCTTCTTCAGCTCACAACTCAAACCCTTCCCACAGAGCTTTTCTTCAAGACAACCGCCATACCTGGGCATGCAGCAGAACTGCCTCATGCTCACTTTCCAGTTGTCACAGAGAATTATGTGGACTCCAGGGTCACGATTAATAACATCAATAATTCTTGCTGCTTCAGCAAGAACATTCTCAAGTGAAGCTGGCCACTGTTTTATTATATGAGGTGGACACAGTGATGGTGAATGCAGGGTGGCGCCTGAGTCGTGGTGGGAGACCTCAGTTTCCCTCACCCCTGCTTTCCACATCTGTGCAAATGGCAACACAGTGAGAAGGGTAAACAACATCTTGGTATTGTTATGAAATTAGTTTTGACCTCTAGGGCCTCCTGAAAGGGCCCTGAGGACCCTTGTAGATCCATCACTTAAACTTTAAGAACCACTGTTCTAGGGCGTTTAGGTTGAAAGAAATGACACATTTCATTATTTTCTAAACAAAACTGATTGTGGCTTGAGGAAATCAACTGTGCTTAGTTTTCTGGGATTCTCTCCTCCTCACTTGGATCAGGCAAGCTTGGCATAGGAAACAGGTGAGGGCCTTGGTCCCTGATGGTGGTTGGTATGGACTCTGCTCTTTGCCCAGGCCCTCCTGGTCCGTTCAAGGGCAGGCAGCTCTGCTGGCAGCTCCACCACCCCAGTGCTATGCTCAGCTGTGGGGCCTTCCCCAGATCCCCCAGGCTGTGACGCTTGGTGCCCTGTCTGCACAGACCCTTGTTCCTAGATGCCGCCTCCATGGGTGCTGTCCTTGTGTTGGTTCAGGTCTTCATCACTCGGAAACCTGCAACTCCTCCTCTCTTCCTAGTTTCTATGTCTGCAGCCTCCCTAGATCAGGCCTTCCCCTTTTCAACACTGAAGTCCTAAGCCTTTAAAACCCTTCTCTTCCCTAGCATCTTGGCTTATTCACCCAGTGGACCTAAACTAGAAGTCCATGGTTCACATACTGTGCACGAGTGACTACACATTTTTTTGTTTTCTCAGAATTTGAATTAATTGCAGAGACTTAGAAGTCTGGATATTCACAGACAAATGTGATTATCTGTCTTCTCTGGAAGCATTGGAAGGTCTGGCAGCCTTAAGCCTGCATTTTCACATGGTGGCAATTGGCTGCAGGTGAGGATGCACACTCTGTTTTGTCAAAGACCCTACAACACCCTATCATCTTGGAGCAGCCCAGTTTGCTCTCTGACTTACCTGTATGGCCTCATTAAGATTTGAATTTGTTATCCCTGTCCAGTCCTTTGAGGAACAAATCCTTTTTCAGGTTTATATTCTCCTACAGGGCAACTGTACACAAATTAGTATTTTAATTACTCTGTGATAGCCAAGAAGATAGGAATAAGCCTACCTGACAAAGCTTTATGACAGGATTGCTGTGTTGTCTCAAGGCCAGTTTAGAAGTGGAGCTTCTGTTGTTGAAGTGTGTAGGGGCTCAGAGTGCTGGCTCCTCAGTGGCTCTTGAGCCACCTATACGGAACCCCTGGGGATCCACAGAGCACCAGGTAACAATCACAGATCTAATTGATGCAAAGCTCATAAGAGGAAATCAGGAGTCCTTAATTAGCCAGGTGTGGTGGTACACACCTGTAGTCCCAGCTACTTGGAAGGCTGAGGCAGGAGGATCACTTGAGCCCAGGAGTTCGAGGATTCAATGAGCCATGATTGCACCACTACACTCCAGCCTGGGCGATACAGCAAGGCCCTGTCTCTTAAAAAAAAGGACAAAATAAAAATTAAATTTAAAAAGGAGTTCTTGAATGACCACACTTACAGATAAGGGTGTTAGCTACCTGACAAATCACTGTTAAGGAAGACCACAGCTTGATGCTTACAGGACAAGATGGGTTGAAAATAATTGCTGACTGCAGAACTTTGCCTCACCAGCCGAGTGCCCAAGATAGATCCCCCCAACTCTCCCGAAGCATGTCCTGTTTTAAGCCTCCTCAACACCAACAGTCATTCCCAGTCTATGGTGTTCTTATTCAGGTGGAGCTGGGGAGCCACTTTGGGCCATCTCCTTTAGAATGGAAGCAGGCCCTGTCTGGGGGGTTGTGTACTGTGTTCAAGGTCTTGAGAAAACCCTGGCTCCAACCGTGGTCTGTGCCTGGGTCAGGGCAGAGCTCAGGTCTCACCAACACCATCAAGTCAAGGCAGCTTAGGGAAATGCGGGGCAGTGTGTATGTGTGGGGTGTCAGGGAGTTCAAACAGCATCACTGTTCCTTTTCACCCTCCTTTTGTATAAAAAGATCAATCTCATGTCTAATTCATTTGAAAATTCTCCACTTCTCTGTGTGTGTTTTTGGTAAAAATAGAAGTCTCTGAGGATTGCAGGCTCCTGCTGAATTTTATGAGCAACTTTTCAAAGCTTGGTAACCAGTTTCTTCTAATCTTTCCTTGAGTGAATTAAGCACCAGTGGGAGGCTTACTTTCCAGATGACTGGTTTGAATAAAAGACTTTCAGGCTTGGGGGTAGGAGGCTTTTAAGGTCATTTAATTAATCTGCAGACCACAGTAAAGCACCACTAAAAGAGTGGGCAAGTTGGCAGAAAGTTGACCTTATGACCCCCTGCTCCCATCCTGTCCCTCCCCTCCCCTCCCCTCTCTTCCCCTCCCCTCCCCTCTTTTCTGCTCCCCTCCCTCATTCCTTTCTTCCGCTTTCACTGCCCCTTTTCTGGTCCCAGCAATCACAGTCTTTGCAACAGACTCCCAGTTCGCCTCCCAGCCTCTTGTTCTCTTCCTAGACAGGAAGTGTTTTCCAAAGGACAAATATGATGATATTTCCTCCCTGCTTAAAACCTTTAGTGCTTATCTGGTTCAAACACTTCTATGATGTTAGAAGTTGGCTTTGATGGGCAGAGTGTCGTTGACAATAGGAAAGGGCATGAGGAGGGCTCCTCCACAGCTGGTAATGTTCTGTTCCTTACCTTGGGCAGTGGTTACATGGGTATTCATATTGTGATAATTTATTGAGCTATGCCATTATGATGCGTGCATTTTTTCTGTATGCATGCTATACTAAAATAAAAAAATTTTAAGTTGGTTCAGTACTTAATGTCACCCTGCTGTGCTTTCCAAGGTGAGGGTGAGGAATGGCTTTGAATGCTGGGGAAGCGGACTGTTGGGATTCCTGAAGAGGGCCACTGAATCTTGTGGCAGCTTTGATGCAGAAGTATCAGAATCATGAACCAATTTCAATGACTGCTGCTGTGGCAGATTTGTAGACTGATATATGGTGCCATGGAACTGCAGAGTGCTGAGATAATGATGATTCCAAGAAGCCTCTAGAATCCTTTCCAGAGGTTATGCTTTGGTCCTGAGCAGAAGAATTAATCTTGGCCTTGTTTCCATCCAAGAAAGGCTGTGTTTCAGATGCAGGTTGGTTAGGCATGGGCTTGGAGAACCTCTTAGCAGGGTGTGAGATTGCTCTATAGGAAAGCTGGCCTAAAATTTGTGTTCAGGGCTACAGGGGACAAGAAGCCACAGGACCTGGGAAAGATGCCAGGCCTTCCCCAGTGGCAGGCTGGAAAAGTGTCCCTCAGAAGTGACCTTAATGGGTGGGTCAATACAGGGACCTTTCAGGAAACAGTGGAGTGGGGTGGGAGGAGGGTGCTGGCTTCCCACAGCTGGTCCCACAGAAAAGCTGAGGAAGTCTCAAGCTAAAGAAAGAATTGGTGTTCAGTGAGTTGTGGGAACAGGCAGAGAGGGAATGGCTCCCCTTGCCAACTGAGTCAGCAACTTACTGAACCTTTGCCATCATTGGACTTTTTGTTCTTTACATTTTAGGAGAAAAAACATCTCTTGACAACCTGGGTCTATCTCTACTTAGCACTTTGCACATCACGTTGGCGTTTACCTTCTTGTGAGTTGTCCTTCCTGGAGGCCTTGCCTGCCTTGATGGCAGAAATGGCCCTTTATGACATTGCACCCAGCCCCAGCACAGCGTCTGGCACCTAACAGTGTCAGTGAGTGTTTATAGAACAATCAGAGGTGTGCAGGCCATCAGAGGGAGCGCTCACAGGCTGTACAACCACCCTGAGAAACAGGACTTGTCTTCCATAAAATTGAGGGACGTTTACGCGAGGCACACGGCTCATCAGTGGTAGAACTGTGGGTTAAACCTTGGTCTCTCACCAAAGCCCTTTTCCTGAATCTCTGTGCTCTGCTGAGCCTCAGTTACACTATCCTAGTTATTTCCTGCTCAGCAATCCTATGGGTTGCTGACTTTTTATTCAGGGCAACTTAATCCTCTCATCAATGGATCCCAAATATTCCAAAGACCAGGTTCCCCACAGAGTATACAAATCTCTCTGAGACCTGGCCTCTGCCTGCACCTCTGGTTCCATCTCTAGCCATGTGACATCCTGAACTTCATGCATTAATCAGGCTGAAACACCTGTCACTGCTTGCATGGATCATGTGTCTTTGGTGGGTTCCTCTGTCTAGAATTATAACTTTCCCATTATTATTGGCCTGGATAATTAAAAATAGATATTATGATGTTCTTGACTGCAAGCAGAAGAAAACCTACCCTCAAATGGCATAAAGAGCATTTATCATCTCATATACTAAGAAATTCTGGCCAGGCGCGGTGCCCCATGCCTGTAATCCCAGCACTTTGGGAGGCCGAGGCAGGTGGATCACCTGAGATCAAGAGTTTGAGACCAGCCTGGCCAACAAGGTGAAACCCCATCTTTACTAAAAAGACAAAAATTAGGTGGCATGGTGGCGTGTGCCTGTAATCCCAGCTACTCTGGAGGCTGAGGCAGGAGAATTGCTTCAACCTGGGAGGCGGAAGTTGCAGTGAGCTGAGATTGAGCCATTGCACTTCAGCCTGGGCAACACAGCAAGACCCTGTCTCTAAAAAGAAAAAAAAAAAAGAAAGAAATCCCGAAGGAGGGGAGGCTGCCAGCTCCTGTCCTCTGTGATTCTCTCTGCTCTGCCCATCTCTAAATTGGTTTTCTCCTCAGGCTGGATCACTGCAGTTGTTTCAGTCTCACATCCAGACACATCAACATCCTGCACAGAAGAAAGATGGACTATTCTTCCCAGAACCTTTAAACATATCACCTGTATGGCTCACTGGCTGGGACCCGATTACAGAGCCACACTCAACCAAAGGCAGTGGTATATAACTGACCTTAATTTAAACCAGTTGGGATGTACCCCAGGAGCGGGGAATTGGAGTATGCTGGGAAAAGGTGGGCATCTGAAAGAGTGGGACTGTCTGCTGGAAGGTCACAGGATTGGAGTCGATCTTAAATGGTCCCCAGCCCAGCCTTCCTAAGAAGGCTCCTCCAGCTAACATTTTAGCCTCCTCACTGCCATAATTCTCATTTCTCCAGCCCTTTTCCCCATTGCCCTTCCACACAGTGCCCCTGTCACCTGACTGCACCTGCTTGCTGTCCTTCCCACACACCTCGCCTATCCACTTGCTCTGGTGCACTGCTTGTCCAGAAACATTGTCTTCTCTCTGACCAGTCCCCAAGCATTTCCTCGAGGAGGCCATGCCCCGATTAACCCCATCCCATGGGAGTCCCTCCCCTCATTCCACAATCCTCTATCCTGTGGAAGTCTCTCCATGTGATGCAGCTGCTGGTGCTTTGCTTGAAAACTTTCCAAGCTCCTAAGTCACTTCACATGCATTTCACAGGTAACTTTTTCTCCCAAACTTGTATGAGTTCCTAGACAAGGGTGATATTTTCTGGTATCTTCTCCCACATCACACACACACTCTTTATCTCTTCTGATTTCCACAATCATCCTGGGAGGGTAGGTAGCCAGTCAGTGCCACTCATTAACTAATGAACCAGGGTGTCCTCAGCCTCCCCTCCTGCTCTTGTCCTTGCTCCTCTGAATGTTCTGAAGGTTGCTGAAAGGCAGAACTCCAGTACTGAGGGCCAGAAAATCTTAGGAACAATTGCTCTTTACGGCTAGGGTGTTACATCTCTAGGAATAATTTAAGCTCTGTCATGAACAAACCAGGCACTGTCACTCGGCCAGGATACAACAGAAGGAAACCAGAACCCACGGAGCACCTACTCTGTGCCAAGGGCTGGTTCCCTGCTTTAGTGGCTTGTCCCTTCCAAGCGTGCATTTGCCAGGGCTACCTCCTCTACTCGTCCTTTTGCACCTCTGCCTGGAGGGGTTCTGCATACCCTGCATGACTAAGCTCAAATAGCACCCTTGGTGAAGCTTCACCTAAATCCCCCAGGAAAAGTTCATTTCCCACCTCCTCTGTTGTTACTCTTCATGCAAACCCTTTGTGCAGCCCTAGCCCAGAATAAGAGAGTATCTTACTTAACTGCCTGCCTCTACTGGTGTGTGGCATCCTTAAGCCCAGGCACCATTTTTTTCCCCTGAATCTTTGGGTTCCCTGAGGACAGTTCACGTCTGTCAGGTAACAGGAGCTGAATAATTTCACCCCTGTGGCATTAAATTAAATTAATTATTGCTTAGCACAGCAGAAAGCAAGATTATGAAAAAGTGAAGATGCTACTTAACAAATACAATGATTCTTAAATATGTATTTCTCCCTTTTATTATGATTTAGGGATAAAAGAATGATAAAAAGGGAAGGAGATAGAATAAGTGGGGATTGATAAGGCCTTTCTCCCTCTTGAAATGACCTTGCTTATTTAGAGCAGAAACTTTTCTATCCCATGGCCTAGCCTAGTACCTAGAGAAGAGGAAGAGATCCATAAACACTTGTTGAATGAATAAATGGTACATGGGTCAAGTTGTACTTTGGGATTGAATTCTTAGCCTTGACTGGGGTAGGGCAGGAGGAACCTGGAATCTAAGGTGAGCTAGGGAAGCCCCCAGTAAGGGAATAATCATCTTTACCTTTTTAACCATTTTGCTCAGGGCCTGCCTGCAACTCAGGCCTGTGGTTCATCAACCAGCCCCATCCTCCTTTTATCCACCACCCCCAACCCATCCTGGGCTCAGTGCCTGCACATCCCATTTTAGGCCCTGGGCTGAGGCCTCAGGTCAAGTGAACGAGACCTGGTCTTCATGCATGCCAGCCTCCTGGCAAAAAATAAGCAAAGGCCCAAGGACCATATATCATAAATGAAGAGAATAAATGATTTGATAAAATATATTCTAGCTTCCTACTTTGACAAACATGCCTCAGCAAAATACGCAATATGTACAAAACTACAGTTTCTATGTGACTGAAATTCAGCCAAATATCAAAGATGACTGGATTAAATTATTCTTCCACATGTCTTGGTGTTTGGTTGATGGACCAGTGATGTTGGGGTGTGTAATGAAATAAATACATACATCATTCAGAAACTATTACATATTCATCCATAGATTTTAGTTTTCATGTTTTTATTTTAGCAAAATCATAAATTATGTTGTTATATAATCAAGATATTCATGTCGTATGTGTTCTATTGATGGTACTGATCTGGAGTTTAGAAAAATGTGATTGTACTCAAAATGTCCAAAGTTTTAACATATTTTTATCATAAAGTGTGAATTAAACTAAAGGTAAACCATTTGAATGTACATTTTTCATGTTTTCAAAAAAATGAATTTTCTTTGATTATATGAAAATGTACCTATTAAAATTGAGTGAAATACTTTTATAATTAATGGATGTGAAAATTTTTAATCAAAATTACTTAAATAAAACTAAGTAAAATTCTAGTGTGTGAGATCCTTGTCATTGCCAGTGTGAAGAAGCAGCATCACTTTTCATGCACTTATGTCTATGAACACGTCTATGTCTAGTGGTTCTCAACGGGTGGTTTTGCTTCCCAAGAGCATCGTCTGGATACATCTTTGGTTGACATAACTTGCTACTGGTATCCAGTGGATGGGGACCAGCGATGCTGCTAAACATTCTAGGTCAGCCCCACAGCAAAGAAGGAACCAGTCTAAAATGTCAACAGTGCTAAGGTTGAGAAACCCCGGCTACAAACACACACACACAAACACACAAACACACACACACACGGATTTTATAAACCGTTTAATATTGCAAAAGTTTCCTTAACTGCCATAGAAATTGCTGTGAATTCTACACTAGTTTATGGGTAACTCCAGAATCACAAATGGGAACATGAAGAAAAGCAAGAAAATGGACATGCGATGTATACTGAATTTTGCAAGAATCTACTGCATTCTTGGCTATGGGAGAGGAAGAATTTGACATGTTAACATATTTGTCTTTTCTTTCACCCAAGTGTTTCTGCTGATCAGTCACCTCCCCTTCCCCAGCTGACACACATTCTGAAATAATGTCCATCTCCAACACTGGAAACTCCACAACCCACAACTCTTGACATTCAGACGTAGTCATCTTTTGTTTCAAGGACCTAAGAGATGTGGAGAAGCATTGTCCTGAGGCTGGAATGGTGTCATTTCCAATAGGGGGTGTTTAAGGTTCTGCATCATGCTGTACCAGAGTTGAGCAGCAGATCCTGAGAGACAGAGGCACCCAGGTTTCCCCCCATACATAGAGTTGGTGTTATGGGGGTGGGGCTGTCATGTGTGAGGCCCAGGGGCTTCTCTGGTTGGAGTAAAAGGCAGCATGCTAAGAGGCCCCATGTCCCACTGTCAACCTTGGGCTCTGAGCAGGAGCCCGGGAGAGCTGGGAGGCTGTTCATATCAGATCATTAACAGTTTCCCAGCTCCTTTGCAGAACAGCATGCTGTTTGGCTGCCAAAATATTAGGATTGAAAGCAGCTGGCAAAAGTGTTCAGTGAGGAAGTGAGCCTGCTTGGAGAAGCAAAAGGAAAAATTCCTCTTAGTCTGTGACCTGAGGGAGAAACCTTGCTCTCAGACCCTCTTTGGGATGCTCTCAGTCAGACAGGTGGGCACTCCCTTTGACCCCAAGACGCTGAGGCTCCTTTGAAGCAGATGGGCTCTGGGCCCAGTGCTGACTGCACATCCTTTCTGGAGCAGCAGAACCGAGGAGACCCTGTCACTGCCCTGCAGAAATTCACAGCCTAATAGTAAATTTATTCTCAGCATTTGTTTAATGAGCTTGCAAAATAAAGAGAATTAGATGGAGAAAACCCCTGCAACATAACCTCAGTTGCTATTTCTAAAGAGGTAGGCCAAAGGGGTAATTCAATGGCAGCAACTGTGCAGGTGAGCGCTCAAAGGAGAGACTGAAGACAATGGGTTCACTAATACTTCTTCCTTGCATGTGTTTATGAGCTCCTTCACACGAGTCTCAGTTGATCCTCACAGCAACCTTAGCACAGGTGGGTTTCATATTTCCATTTTACATACAGGAAAATTACCTTTGAAGATGGAATAACTTGCCTAAGGAGGCACAGACAGTAGGTGGCAGAACCAAGAGTGCAATTGGGTCTTTGAACTCTAAGAACAATGCACTTTCCAGTGACATCAGCGTTTCAGGGCCTGTGGACACCAACAGTTTCAGTTATTGTAAGGAGTCTGTGATCCCAAAAGTGCAGTAAGCACCATCTGTAGCCTCCATCACTAGGTAAGTGACCATTATCATGTAAGGAGGACCTAGAATGTTTTGACACCGATACAGAGTTCTGCAGAAGAGCTTGGGAAGCCCTATATTGCCCCATGTGGCATCAAAGATCTTCTGGCAGAGATGGGGCCTGCTTTAGCATTGGGGACACTGGCCACAAAAATTCCTCGGAGTGAGATAACTGGGACTGCATCACCAACGCTTGGTTTATGTTTCATGGTGCGCAATAGACTTATGATTCAAAGAGAGAGCCCTACACACAGTATACAGTAGGTGCTCAAAGATTTTATCAACGGACTCCTCGCTGGCTGAATCTGAGAAGGGGAGAAGCCAAGTGCCATAGGGAAAACCAGCCTCCCGATGGTGATTAGAGTGGGAAATCAGCCATCGAATCCCCTTACCCATTAGGGAAAAAGGAATGAAAACAAACAGCAAAAGCGTTTAGCACATTGTTAAACACTGGAAAGCTGTTGCTTTTGAAATAATAACAACCGTGCAATCTCATTAGAGGTTCTAATGGGAACAGAAAAGAAATGCTCACAGCTAATTTTCTTTCTGTACCTATAATTAGTGGCATATTTTTAAAGCCCTGAGTAGGCTGTTGAATCTTGTTCAATCACTCTAGTTCATTCGTTCATTCATTTATTCATTCATTCATTCAGCAAATGTTCACTGAGTTCCCATTTTAGGCTAGGCACTGATCCAGGTTTTAGGGGTATAACAATGAACAAAGCAGACAAAAGACCCTGCCTCATGGAGTTTACACTCTAGACAGCAAATGAAAGGTACACTACATAGTGTATCAGATGGTGGCAAGTGTTATAGAGACAATGAGGCAAGGAAAGGGGATGTGGGGCAAAAAGCAACTTTAAACAGGATGATCAGGGAAAGCCTCACTGAGAAGGTGACGTTTGTGCAAAAATCTGGGGATATGAGAGAGCAGCCAGACACGTATTTGAGGTAGAACATACCTGGTGTGTTCTAGGTCAGCCAGGAAGTCATTATGGAAAGAGCAGAGTGAGAAGGCAGAGAGAAGTAGGATGAGGGTGGAGAAAGAAACAGAGACCCAGATTATACAGATTCTTATGGGCTTTTGGAAAGACATGGGCCTTTATTCTGAGTAAGATGGGAAGGAGTGACATTATCTGATTTGCATTTTAGCAGGTTGCCCTGGTTACTGTGTTGAGAGTAAATGTAGAGAGTCAAGGGTGGGATTAAAGAGACTAGTTTGGAGGAAAAAATCCAGGAGTGAGATGATGGTGACCTGGACCAGGATGGTAGCAGTGGAGGTGGTGAGAAGTGACTGGATTTTGGATGTATTATGAAGGTGGAAGAGACAACATTTGCTAATATATTAAATGCAGAGTGAAAGGGAAAGATTCCTCAAGGGTGATACCCAGGTTTTGAACCTTAGCAATGGTAAGACTGCCATTGCCACTAACTGATATGAGGAAGGCAGTGGTGGGAACATGGGTCTGGGAAAGAGGAAGTTTAATTTTGATTCAGTTTGATTCATATGATATGTCTATCAATTTATAATTTATCTATCTATATATCTGAAATTCAAGGAAGAGATTCATATTTACAGAGGAAAAGAGAGCAGAGAATGGAGCCCTGGGGATCAGAGCAGGTTTTAATCAGCAAAAGGAGGCAGCAACTGTGCAGCCTGTGATGTAGCAGGAAACCAGGATTGTGTAGACTACTGAGAGTCAAATGAAGGAAACATTTTAAGAAGTGTCAGCTATTTCAGTTGCATTGAAGGCTGCTGAGAGGTTGAGCAAGATGAGGACTGAGAATTGATCATTGGACTAGTAACATGGAGGTCAGCAATGAGCTGGATAAGAACAATTTCAATGGACCAGGGTAGGGTGACAGCTGAGTACTGAGGTTTAAAGAAAACAGGAGGAACTGTAATCAATGAATATAGACAATTCTTTCGAGTTTTGTTGCAAAAGCGGGTGTAGAAAGGAGGAAGTATAGCTGGAGGGGGCTGTCACTCAAGAGAGAAATTTTTTTTTCTTTTCTTGTTTTGAGACAGAGGCTCACACTGTCACCCAGGTTGGAGTGCAATGGCACGATCTCAGCTCACTGCAACCTCGGCCTCCCAGGTTCAAGCAATTCTCCTGTCTCAGCCTCCCGAATAGCTGGGATTACAGGCACCCACCACCAGGCCCGGCTAATTATATTTTTGGATTTTTAGTAGACACAGGGTTTCACTATGTTGGCCAGGCTGGTCTCAAACTCCTGACCTCATGATCTGCCCGCCTCAGCTTCCCAAAGTGCTGGGATTACAGGCATGAGTAACCGTGCCCTGCCGAGAATTTTTCTTAATGTTGGCAATATTATAGCATTTTTATATGCTGATGGGATGATCCAATAGCAAGGGAAATTGATGATGTGAGATACAGAGGGAAGACTTATGGAGAAATGTTGAGTAGGCAAAAGGAGATTGGACTTGCAGCACGAGTGCAGAGGCTGGCCTTAGAGAGGAGCACAGGTGAGTCATCTGTAACAACAGCAGAGGAAGCCAAATTTATACGCACAGACGCAGGTAGGAGGTAGAAGCAATAGTGGGAGAGTATGGAAGATGTCTTCCTATTGCTTTCATTTTCTCAATGAAATAGGAAGCAAGACCATGGGCTGAAAGTGAGGGCAGGGGAAAAGCATTGGAGCTACGAGAAGAGACATCCTTCCCAAGGCTATTGTGAGCGTGAAATAATATGACACAAATCCAAGGCCTGGCACATAGGAGGAGGTACTTAGAAAGAATTTTTCGGCCGGGCGTGGTGGCTCAAGCCTGTAATCCCAGCACTTTGGGAGGCCGAGGCGGGCGGATCACAAGGTCAGGAGATCGAGACCATCCTGGCTAACACAGTGAAACCCCGTCTCTACTAAAAAGTACAAAAAACTAGCCGGGCGAGGTGGCGGGCGCCTGTAGTCCCAGCTACTTGGGAGGCTGAGGCAGGAGAATGGCGTGAACCCGGGAGGCGGAGCTTGCAGTGAGCTGAGATCCGGCCACTGCACTCCAGCTCGGGGGACAGAGCGAGACTCCGTCTCAAAAAAAAAAAAAAAAAAAAGAAAGAATTTTTCTACTCTCTTTGTCATTGTTCATAGGAATGTTTTATTTATTTGTTTGTTTATTTTTTGCGACAGGGTCTCACTCTGTTACTCAGGCTGAAGTGCAGTGGCATGATCACAGCTCACTGCCTCCTCAAACTCCTAGACTCAAGTGATTCTCCTGCCTCAGCTTCCTGGATAGCTAGGACTACAGGCATGCGCCACCATGCCCAGCTAATTTAAAAATTTTTTGTAATAATGGGGTCTCAGCTGTATTGCCCAGGCTGATCTTGGACTCCTGGCCTCAAAGCAATCCTTCTGTGTTGGCCTCCCAAAGTGCTTGGATCACAGACATGAAGCACCATATCCAGCTTCAGCCTTATTTCTTAAATTATATGTGTTGTTTTTATTATGATTGTTATATTTATTTCCCAGTATATGAAATTATGGCAAATGCAGAAAAGCATAAAGAAAAAAATCACTGATACCATTTCCACAAAGGAAACAGCTATTAAGTTTGATGTGTATCCTTTCAACCCCTTTTTCTATAAACATATGTTATATAGATACTTTTAAACATATTTCCTTTTTAATCTTACATTGTATTTGACTATTTTCCCACATCATTAGGTAGTGTCCAAAAATATGATTTTTAATGTCAACACAATATTTCATCATGTAGATGGTACATTTATTTTAGACTTTTCTACTTTGAACATCAAAGTTAATACCAATTTTTCACATTTATAACTAACACCGCAATGGACATCCTTACAGAAATCTTTATACTGTGATGAGTTTTTGAAAATAAACCTGTAGAAATGGAATTACTGAGCCAAAGGGTAGAGACACTTTTAAGGCTTTAAGGCTCTTGATAAATGTTACCAAACTGCCTCCCTTCCAATGTGTGCTTCTCCCGCAGCATGAGAGTGCCCTGACATGATCATTTGAAAAAACTTCACCAAGTCAGTATCAATTCTTGTTTTGATTTGTATTTCCTTGATGACATGAATGTAAACTTTTTTCCGTATGTTTACTTCATTTGCATTTTTCTGGAATGCCTCTCTGCCAGGGAGCTTAGCTTGAAGAAAAGCCTCTCAGTGGAAATGTTTTTGAACCTGCTGGAATTGTCTGGGCTGAGCCCTTCTGGGACACTCTCCTGCACAAGGAACCCCAGCTCCAGAAAGCATGTGTGAAGGACTGTGACAAAATCCTTTGGCTAGATGACTCCTTTCCTTGTTCTTCAGGAGCCTCTTCCAGCCCCTTCTTGCCCCTAGATGGCACCTCCATATCAGGGTGACTTCGGTTACTTCTGCTTGGAATGCCAAACCCTGGAGACCAAAAGTCCTTTTCAGTATTCCACAAAGAGAGGATTTCATCCCATCCGTGACCTGGAAACAGGAGCTGTCAGGGGAGCAGGGATGAATCTAAAAAGGGGCCGTGGGCTGTTGTCTCCTCTACCTTGCTGCATAGGGCCTGAGCCTCCACTGGTTTCAAAATTAAATATTCCTTCTCACTCAATGGAAGGAAACTGAAACTACTGCATCGTTAGCACTGGGTATGTAAAAATGCTTCTCCCCAAAGTATCTTTAACACTCATTTTATTTGGTTGAAACCCAACTTGTCCTTTTTTATCCAGAGCATCAGAGACCTTCTGAGCAGAGGCTTTAGCCAAAAAAGGAAGATATTCTGGCAAATTTCTAGGGGTAGAAAAATTCCCTTTTCAAGCAGCTTATTTTGTTAGAGATGCTTTCATTCTTGCTCTGCCTCTTTTCACACATGCACATGCACACATATACACACACACCACCATCACCACCATCACTACCACCACATTCATTCCTCCACACTCACCACACCACACTACACAACACACACTACACACACACACACACACTGCACAACGTGCACATGCACACACACTACACAATAGACACGTGCTCATCCATAGAACCCAGATCCCACTGTACATGCACACACCATACACACACAACACACTTGACCTGCATAACACATAGCACATTTGTACATCACACACCGTACCACACATACACACACCCCTCACACCCAGACCACATCACACTGCACATGCACACACACACACCATACTCACACACAAAACACACTTGACCCACACAGCAACTCATACCACATCTCATACACAACGCCATGTCCACACACACAGACAACATCACACACTTGACCTGCATAGCACACCCACATGACATCACACACACACCGTATTACACACAGACACACTCGCCACATCACTACCACCACATCCATAGCCCCCACCACATACACACATCCCTTTTCCCCCAGCCTCTCCCCCATCCCAGCCCTCCACCCTTGCGCTTTAAAAGACAGATGTGGTTCTGTGATTTCCCTGAAAACGAGAGGGATATACACTGCCCTGGCTATTTTTCCTGTCCCAACAGGCACCGAAGCAGCCCAGACGTCTTTCTTCCTGCTTGTGAAGGGTGGGGGAAGAGGCAGAATATGCACAAGCCAGGGTTCTGGGATGGATCAGAGCATTAATTAAAAATTAGTGAGTCGTTCGTGAGTCAATCACTTCAGGCCAGAGCAAGCCTTAGACTGAGACCTTCTCCCTGATTGCTCATTAAGATGGCTCATGGAACTGGCAATCTGGAATAAATTGAGTCCAGGGCAGATGGTCAGAGCTAGACAATAAGAAACTCGAAGCATCCACCCTTCTAATTTTCCTCCACATTCCTCATATAAAGACAAAGAAATTTAAAAAATAAAGTCTCAGAGGGATGAAGGAGCTCCAACCATCCAGCTCTGCTAATTAGAAAGAGCAAATCTAATAAAGGTTGATCATCAACTTTACGAATTATCTATAGTCAAATTTTTATGCTGCAGTAGTTTCCCCACTTCCACCCCTCCTTCAGAGTCACTCTCCTCTCCCACCTAGCCAGAGTAGTCCCGGAGATCATGGCTATTTTTAATACCTGCCTGGAAAAACATAACTCAGAAAGCAATTCTGCTACAAACTTTCCTGATTAGGCCATCCACAGCCAAGTCCAAGTGACTCCCTGAGCACCTGTACATTGGTGCTATCCATCCCACTCTGTCCTTCCATCAGCTCAGATGCTTGAAAACTATTCCCTCTTGCCTAGAGGTGTCAAGTTTGAGTTATTAGTACTCAGTTATTTCAACCGTTGAAACATTTCCAAGTGGCAGTAAAGGTGGTAGATCATGGTGGTTAAGATCTTGGGCTCCGGATTCAGTCTATGTTTGGATCCTGGCTAGAACACTGGGCCATTGATCCTGAGCCTAAGGTCTCTCATGTATAAAATGGATAATAGGATTCCCTTCATAGAGAAGGTGGAGAGGAGTAAATGAAGTGATGCACAGTGCCTGACGCATAGCAAGGCTGCAATAAATGGCAGCTACTATTATTATGAAGGCCCCCAAAATACCTGATAGATGAGCTCATTGTTCTAGAGCGTTTTGTTGCTCTGATAGTGCCCTGCAACCAGAAACACAGAGGGGAGATTTCAGCAGCTTATTTTCAAAAAGACGAACTGCTGTTTCTTAATTGTAGTGAGAAAACAGCAGGCTAGTCGAGAGTTTTACTCCACGTGTTCTCAGCATCAGTGATGAGGTCATCATAGTGAGTGACCACATTGTAATCATGTCCTTGCCCTTCCCGTAGTCACCCTCATGAAACCCCCTTGTCTACTTCGCTTCTTCGCCCATTTGGAAAGAGGTCTCCTTCTCCTTTGTATGAAATTGGCAAGTTATTCTTAGAGTAATAATACCTATTATTACCAGCCAATCTCTCTTTCAATAATAAATTATTATTATATACTTGGCTAAAAAACCCTTTGCTCTTGTAATTTGTAAAGGCCAGATTAAGCAGAACAATAAAATTCGAAGCAATAATAATGACATCTTGCATTTCCACGGTACATTTCTTTTTCAAGTACATAGTATGTCAGCAGGCTGCTCTCTGACCTCCCCTGGCCAAGAAATCCTGGCTTTGTGCCTTTTATTCTGTTTGGAACCCTAAGTTTTCAGGTCACATGTCCCTTTGGAAATCTCTGTGCATTGCATCCTCAGGCTCCGGTGACAGCTGTGCCAGGCAGAGCCAGACCTGGTGGGAGGAGATGTAGGGGGAACTGTTTTTCTGCAAACAGGCACCCCTGACCCCAAAGAAGCAGCTTCTTTATTGTGGCCATTTATTATTTACAACGCACTGAAGGTGTACACTCACTTTATGAGACACAAAGACAAGGTCCCTGCCCCGTGGACTGAGAGGTTTTATCCGGCATTTCATCTGTCTGAGCTTAAGGGTGGGAATGCAAGGCAAGCAGGGCGGAAGATCCGAGAGCGATGTCTGGGACGTCGGAGTGGAAGGAAGGATTTCTGACGAGGAATTTTAAATGGGGAAAGTCAGAGCAGGTGTGTGCAACTCGCAGCATCACTCCAGGATCCAGAGGAATCTTAGTGATATCCTGTGTTCCAGCCCAGGGAAGACAAATTCTGCCCCAGTGTCTTTGCCTTTGGAATAAGGCCAAAGACAAATGCTCTCCCAAGAGCCTCTTAAACAGCAAAAGAGCATGTACCTCCCCTTCCCCAACTTTCCTGAAAGTCATCTTGTTTTCTTTTGTGTGGGGGAGTGATGGAGGTAGGGAGGAGCATTAGTCAGTCTTTTTTAAAAAAAAAATTATTATTAATGTACGGTGTAGCTTTAAGTAGATTTGTTTTCCTTCTCAAGTAGGGTAAATTTCAGGCTTTTTCGACCACCCCCTACCACTGGGCAATTACTCTTCTTCTATCTGTATCCGTCTCAGCCAGGCCAGCCCTAATGCTGCTTCCCAATCCCTGTACATTACAATCACCTACCTGCCTCATTCTTCTACCCACTGAGAGGCAGGGAACAGGCCCTGGCCTGAAAAGATGAACAAGATCCTTGTCCCCAGAAGCAATAGAGAAATGGAAATGAGGATGTGAAGGACCTCACAGGGAGACTGGGGCCAACTCTGCCATCTCCTGCAGGAGGAGATAGATGGTTTGGTGATATGAGCACAGATTCCTTCAGGACTTTCAATCATTCACTTGGAATGTTCCGGGTTCCCACCCTCTAGAACAAGGGCTGAAATTCTACGAAGGCTTAGAAATCCAGCCTTGCCCCCAGGATCGGCAAAAACTGATCATGTCCTTGGCATGGGATTCTTCCTGCTCAGAGCTCAGGGCTTAGTCTAATACCAGGCAACTTCTGCAGCCAGAAACAGATATAAATTTGGCTGAGCAGCACGAGTGAAAATAAAATAGATTCTGTAATGTACCAAATATGCACCAGATGGCTCTACTTCCTACCAGCCCTATAAAGCTGGTTAACAAAGCCTATTGCCCTCCTTCATCGCCATCATCATCTTCATCATCTCTTATTAAAGTCCTCTGATAATACATGGTGTTCTGCAGAGCCCTCCAAGTCTGGATATCAAGCTGAGAATATCTCCTGCCTCCCTCCTATTTGCTTCTCAGTTGTGTCTATGGTCTGGGTCATCGTTTCCTTCATAATCCTCTCTCCCCTTGCTTCACTCCATTTCCCACCACCACTCTCACCCCATTTTCTCTTCATCCCTTCCACTTTCCAAGCCAGTGACTCTCAAAGTCTGGCCCTCACAACCCCTGCATCAGAATCACCTGGGGAGTGTGTTAATGGTGCAAATTTTGGGGAACACTTCCACTCCTAGGCTAATTCAGAGTGCCTCATATCAGTCTGTGGGCATCTGCATTTTAACAAGTTCCCTGCCACAGAGTTTGAGAAATACCACCCTATATGCTTTCTTTCCAACAAGAGTCAAATACTTAGCCTGCCAGCTTCCCAGTGTAGAGAGGTATAGACCAGAAGCCAGCCCTAGAAGGGACACCAACAGTGATGTACCAAAGCTGGCTTGTACCTGATTGCAAAAGTAAAAATTTCAGGAAATTAGAAAGCTGGTTGTTAAACCATTGATAGCTTGAAAGTTAGCCATGGGAGGAATTTTATACCACAGAAATGATCAAACACTATTAATCAAGGCTTTCGCTTTTTTCCCCACTGCAAATATTTTAATGATTATTGTTGAGCACACATTTTGGAAATTTTTTACTTCAAATGGCAACAAGTTAAATAAATGTTTGTACTATACAAAGAAAATAAAACCAAATTAAAACTTGCTTTAAGTGTGCCTTGCACTTAGACCAGTGTTTCCCCCCTAATATATCTTTATTTTTGAGCTGCACAAACACACTTAAGACTTTGATCTTCATTGTATGGCATTTAGGAAACAAAAATATACTCTCACCTTAAAGAAATAAAAATGCTGTGCATGATTATATGCCAAACAAAAGAGAGAACACTAGAAAACACTCATACTGCAGGCATCATTAAAAAGGAAAAGTAAAGTTTGAGATGCTCATTAATTCTCTATGCTTTAAGGAAGTAGATTTTTGACCAAGTAGCTTAAAAGCCAGCAAAACCTTTTTTTTTTTTTTGAAGAAACAGTTTCCCAGCGCACCACTGTACACCAAGTATCATCCAACCCCACGATGTGATTTGCAGATGAGAACACTGAGGCCTGGAGAGGTGAAGGGACCCATTCAAGGTCTTGTGACAAGTGAGGATAAAGTCACAGCTAGAATGATCCCTGTTCCAGTGTGCATGATAGCCCCGTTCCTTTTTCATAAATGCTTTGCACCTGTTGGGAGGTTGATTTGGAGGAATTATTATACAGAGTTGACTTAAGTGCCTGTCACTCTGTGAGTTAGGGTTGCTTGATTGCAAACCACAGATTCTGACTCCCCTAAGCAGAAAAAAATTCAATTTAAGAGTCTCACTGAGTTCACAGAGTAGAAGGGAAAGCTAGAAACCAGAATGAAAGAATAATTGAGCTAGGACAGCTCAGGATTCCATGGGGCAGGAATTAAGAGGTGGTCTCCTTAGGGAGATGCTGCTGGGTTGAACCAACTCCAAACTCTTCTTTCCAGTCTGGCTTCACTGAGCTCTAAGAAGTCCTTGAAGATAATCGGGTTGCTCTTGGGTCCCATGCTCACCTCTCAGCCAGGGCCAGACAGGTCACATTGATTAACACCCCCAAGACTGCCCAGAATGGGTGAGAGGGGATTCCCCAAAAAGAAATCATGCTCCATTACAATGAGAAGAGGAAATTGAAGCAGGTAGCCAAAACACTACAATGCTGTCTATGTGCTTCAGCACAACACTGAGCTCCAGGGAGTTTGGATCAGGGTCTTCACCCTCTCACCCCTAATACCCAGTGTTACACTTTATGGCCTGGGCACATCTTGCCTTTGGTTGCTGCTGGGATTGGGAAACCTGACTTGGGCTTTCTAATGCTTAACTGTAAGGGTTCCAGTCATCTTCTGTTCACCCTCTGTGATCTCTCTTAGTGTACTGACTATCATCTAAAAGCTAATGATCCTCAACTCTGTTCCAGACCCATACTTTGGGTTTCCCAGTGGGCAGAGACATTTCTCAGGTTCAACTTACCCTTTCTTCCTGCTGCCACTGCCTTAATTCAGGTTTGCATCATTCTCACTTGGTCTTTCACACTAGCCTCTGGACTGTCTCCATCTTCATTTTCTTTCCTATCCGATCCACCCTCTACATAGCACCAGGTAATCTCTTAAAAACAAAAAAACACATTACTCCCATCCTTCAATGACATCCAATGACCATAAAAGGCTTTTGTGATCTGATCTTGACCTGTCACTCTCAGCCTATCTGCCCCTCGCTGCTGACACTCAGCTTTTGCCTTTACCACAAGGAGCCTCTCTGCAGACCTACCAAGCCTTCCCCTCTCTCATCCCTTTTCACATGCTTTTCCTCTGTGTGCAGGGCCCTTCCTCAGAAACTTTCCCCAGAAAGTTCTTAAGCATCCTTTATGACCCAGAGGATAAGACAGTAAATGCGGGCTGAATGATAACAAATTAGGTGGGTGGGACAGGTGGAGACTGCCTTGGTGAAGTCTTCTCTGACCTGCTCAGTGAGGTTTTATTTCTCTGTCCTCTGTGTTTCCACAACTCTGTTCATGAAGTTCATAAAGCCCGTATTCCATTCTAATATATGTATTTGCATGTATTTTTCACCTCATCATGGACACTTATCAATGTTTTGGCCACCCAGAACCTTTTCACGTCTTCCCTATGTTTGGGGAATTCTATTTTACAAATCCCCACATCCTAACTTAGAAGGCAGGTACTCACTCTCCCCACCTTCCTTGCAGCTAAGGCACAGCTGCATCAGAAGGACACTGAATCAGAAGCTAGCACTGCAAAGCAGCAAGAACTGGGAGAAGTATGTTCTGGCTAAGGTGGCTTGTATCTGCCTCAGTCTCAGGAGATTCTGATGAAAGCATCTGAGGTCCCACATTGGCAGGGTCACCAGTTCAAGCTGTGTGTCTCTGCTGACAAGGGGGCCAGTATGGTCTCTTCTAGACTATTCTGCAACGGGTTTTGAGGCATTATTCCTAGCTTCATAGCTTCCTAGAGTTTTTGTGACCTAATATTCTTTAGTAAATTCGCTTCCTGCTTAGAGTAGCCAGACATGGTTTCTGATACTTGCAATTAGGAATCTTTGAGTCTGAAAGACCTTCAAGAGTAAGGCCCACAGCTTGTTGATTTCTTCATTCCCCACACAGTGCATGGCACTGAGAAGCTTCTCTCTACATGTTTGTTGAGTGAGTCAATGAGGTTGCTTATCAGCATGCTCGACTTGACTTTAAGAGCTGCAGGCTAGAGTTTAAGGGCTGACCATAACGCCTATGTTACTTGCGTCAGAAATCTGAGTCCTACATCTTATTTCAAGGAGCTCAGGAATGTTCAAAGAGAAAAATTAAGAAATCTTTAAGATTATTTTAATTTTTATGTAAAACTCCTTTTCTGTTTGACTTTTCCATAAAGCTCTTATACTTGGAATTTCATTTCATTTCATTTTTTAAACACCACTATGTTTCTGCCTTCTTTTTGTTTCTTCCCTGCACAGATTAATGGAAGGTTTAAATGAATTTCACTGCCCCAAATGTAAAACCATTTCTCAGACAGAGTGTGGGCTGCTTGTGTGCCATCTCCTCATGACGCCCTGGAAATGATTTCCTTTCTTTGCTAGTAGCAGAGCAGAATGGTGCAGGCCTTTGATTTCATAACGTATTTGGTAGAGTCTCACCTTACTTCCTCAAGGACAAGATAGAAAATGTGGCCTGAATGATAATACATTAGGTGAATGGGAGAGGTGGGAATTCCTAGCTGTCTACCGAACTCTCCTCCCCTTCTTCTGTAGGAACAGCAGTGGAGCTGGTCCCTGGCAGCTAAGCTGCCCTGCCTTTCCCACCTTCCCTATGGTGTGGTGCGCCTTTGTGTCTAAGTTCTCCCTTGCGCGCTTGTGAGCAGAAGTGATCCATGCCCCTGGCAGGCCAGCACATATATCTCCTCCACTTGCTCCTCCACACTCTTCTCCCACTTCCCACTGGTGGGAATGGTGAGCAGCAGAACCACTCAGAAAGCCACATGCTGAAGACAGAAGGGCTGCCATCAGCCTGGGTCCCTGGCTAATGGTGGGAGGATGGACTCCTGCCAAAGTGGGGCCTCTCCAGACTTTCATGTGAGAGAAACATAAACCTGTATACCAGTTAAGCCCCTGAGTTGTTACTGAACTTACTTACTAAACATACTTTCCTTTAATGCATGGGGTTAACTGGTGTAACAGCCAGATTCAAAGAATAGTGGCCAATGCTTAAACATCAGCCTGGAAGGGGGACACACGGGGCTCTGTCTTTGATGCTGGCACAGGTTATTTAAGCAATAACTCAGACAAGACTGTGGAAGATGTACTTCTCAGATTTAAAAATGACACAATGTTAAGAGGGATAGCTGGTCAAAATTTAAAAGATCTCAACAGGCTGAAAATAACAAGTGATATTTTCTAAGCATTTAATGTAAGCCAGGCGTTAAATGCTTAGAAATGTATGGGTTAAATGCTTTCCATACATGATCTTGTTTAATACTTATGATGATCCTATGATGTAAAAATGTTATCTCCCTTTCCATGATGGGAAAACAGAAACGTCAGGAGATTAAGTAACAAACTGGTAAATGATAGCATGGGGATTTGACCCTGGACTCTGTGGTCCTAACCATTTTGGGTGGTCCTGGGTCTGGGTTTGTTTGGACAGCCGTGGTTGTGTCTGTTGTCTCAAAGTAATTGTTAATAGTAATACTAGCACCTGTTTTCAATCTTAAAACTGTCACAATTTGTATGATAAATTATATGATCACTTTAGTGATTCTGCCCAGTCTAAACCCTGTAAGATAATATTCAAGAGAAATCACTATGGAGCTCCACATATCAAAGATTAAAATATGGAAAATCCAATGGAGGGGGTTTATTTTCTCTAAGATTACATTGAGCTAATAGTATGATGACGCTGTAAAAATGGCACTGGGCGTTTACATATCATCATTAACAGGTGTGGTGAGCCCAGAACCAGGTACAGAATAGTTATATTGTGCTTGGTGCTGGACAGGCTACATCTTTGAGATCCTTTCAAGGAACCATATTTTCAGAGAGGTGAACAATCACAAACAAAGCACATTCAGGGGATGATGTGCTGGTGCAATATCAGGAAACCAAATCATATGAGGACTGGGTAAGGGCACAAGGGATTCTTTGCCTGGAGCCAAGCAGACGTTAGGGACATGTGAGCTGTCCTCATATATCCCAATGGCTGCCATGTGGGGGAGGGATCAGGCTGATGCCAGGGACTCCAGATGGCAGATCCAGGACTAGGTGGAATGACAAGGAAGCAGATTCCAGCTCAATTTCAGGAAGAACTTTCTAACAATCTGAGCTGTCTGACAATGTGCCCGACTTGCAAAGGATGGAGCAGCCGGTCCTTGGTTGTATTCAAGCCAAAGCAGACTAGACCTCAGTTAGAGACGTAGTAGTCAGTGGTGGCACCTGCCCTAGGAATGGAGTTGAACTAAATGACCTCTACGTTTCTTTCTCAAATTCTGTTATTTCAATAACAGTGATAAAATAAGGTTGTGGACACAAGAGAGGGCACAGAATTTATTCAGTGTGTGAATGGAAGAACCAATCAGAGCCTAGATTTTTTTAAAAACAAGTAGACAGTGCCCTAAATCCGTGCTTTGAGTGGCCCCATGGTCCGTAACAGGCTCCGAGTTACCACGGCCTGCTGAGGCAGGTTGGGGACTTGAGGGAAGCTGGTTAGGGATGATTCTGTAAATGGGACCAGGAGGTAGGGATTGCATCTCAGCAGCCAGACAGAAGAGCTCCTGGGTCTTCAGGGCCCAGGGGAGCTGGGAGAGGGATCCCTGACGCACTGTCGTATAGGAACTGGGATAAAGAAGTAGAACCAGCATGGTAGCACCTGCCTAGAAAGAGCCACGTGCTTATAATGCCCTCCCTGCTGGAGTTGCTAGTCCCCCGATTTCTCACCTAGAGCAAAGAAACTTACATTCACTTACAGCTAGGTGCCAGGCACTGTGCTGAGGGCTGAGGATTCAGTGGTGAATAAGGCAGAATTTAAGATGTTTTCTTGATTGCAAGTAACAACAACAAGCAAACCCAATCTCATTGAAGTATGAAGGTAATTGATTAATCTGTGTAATTGACAAATCTAGAGGTAGCTCTAGTTTCAGGCAATGTTTGATCGAGTGCCTCAAATAATGCAACCAGAACTCTGTTTCTTTCTCTCCATTTCTTAGCTCTGCATGGCTCCATTGCAGGCCAGACTCCACCATCTCAACCCTCACCTCCATTGGTGAAGATGTTAAGCCCCTGAGTTGTTACTGAACTTACTTACTGAATACACTCTCCTTTAATGCATGGGGTTAACTGGTGTAACAGCCAGATCCAAAGAATAATGGCCACTACCTCAACATCAACCTGAAAGGAGAACACTAGCAGCATGCCACAGGGCTCTGTCTTTGATGCTGACACAGGTTATTTAAACATAACTGGAGGAAACCTTGGCTTGCTTCTAGTATCCCAAGAGGCTCCATGTGTGGCAGGGGAGAAAGAGTCCAGGGCTCATCTTTCCAGGCAGAGCCCTGAGGTGCAGCCTGATCGTCCTGGCCTGAGTCACATGTCAATCCTGAGCTGCTGTGACAGCGAGAATGGAGGTAGGGTATGCCCATTAACTTAAACTCTGCAGATGGACTTGGACATTAGCATCAGTCACACACAAACCACGTGGCTGAAACAAAAAGGAAAGGAAATTTAGTAAACTCTTTCCAGAGGAGAGGAGGTAAATGCTGGGCTACAGATATCCAATAGGCATGGTTCCTGATGTCAGGGAGCCTCTATGAAAGTACAGGTAATTATGAAGGCAAGTTGGTGTTCTCCTGTTATACAGGAAGTTGTGGGTGCCAGTGGAGCAGGGAAGTACCTAACCCATGCAGGGGCTAGTTAGGGAAGTCTTCCCTAGGTCAGGAAGTGATATTTACAGAGATCTGAGCGTTAATAGGATTTAACTAGCTGATCAGAGGGAAAGAATGTTCTTGGTAGAGGCACAAGCATGAGCTAAGTCTGTAGGTGAGAGTATGACAGGTTCAGGGACTGAAGGGAATTCAGTGTGGCAGGAGCGAGGAACACTGGGAGGCAGGTGCTCCAGACGGGTGACGTTGCTGTCAACTGCGCTGAGAAGGGAGGGGAGGCTGATGGGGAGCTGGAGCCTCATTTGTCCATGAGCCTGCAGCCAGGGGCAGCAATGGGGCTGAAAGCTCTGACTGGGGGAGCAGCCCTGCCTTGTTCTCTCACTGTCCCTGAGGGACAGGACAGAACTCTGAGGGAGGAGGACACAGTGTGGGTGAGCGTGGGTGAGAAGGGCAGATCAAGTCTCAGCAGGGTCTCTGGGTAGTCCCGAGCTAAATGTCACAGTTTTGCCTAAAGGTGGCTTGAGATTAAAGGTTCTGGGTGGCTTTAATCTCAAGCACAGTGGCTCATGCCTATAATCCCAGCACTTTGGGAGGCTGAGGCGGGCGGATCACAAGGTCAGGAGATCGAGACCATCCTGGCTAACACGGTGATACTCCGTCTCTACTAAAAATACAAAAAATTAGCCAGGTGTGATGGCAGGCGCCTGTAGTCCCAGCTACTCAGGAGGCTGAGGCAGGAGAATGACATGAACCTGGGAGGCAGAGCTTGCAGTGAGCCAAGATCGTGCCACTGCACTCCAGCCTGGGCGACAGAGTGAAACTCTATCTCAAAAAAAAAGGGGGGGTTCTATTAAATTGTAGACTACTATAGAGGTAGGCACTGCATTAATACTTGTCACTAGATCCTGAAGTGTGAGACAGGATCACTATCCTAGCCTGTACCTTAGGATTTCCTAGGGAACAGCTTTAGAAATAGTCTTATGGTGACTATGACACTATGGTGGTGAGGCCCATGCCCCGTGGGTGCTCCTGTGCCCATCCTGCACAGTGAGCCACTCTCTTGGTTGCTTTATTGCTGGGGAAACAGTGTGGGCTGCAGGGTCAGACAACTGTGGGCTTCAATCTCAACTCTTCTATTTGTTGTGTGATCTCATGTGGGTTTCCTGGTCTTGCCAAGCCTTGTTTTCCTCCCTTGTAAGATGAGGATAATGATAGTACCCACCTCATGGGATCTTTGTAAGGATTAAATGAAATTATGTTTGTAAGCTGCCTAGGATATAATAAGCCCCCCAAGTAGAAAATATTATTGTTACTGTGTTAGAGATGACTTCACCTTTACATACATCCAAATGCTGTCCAGTCACTCTCTTATTCTGGTGACATCCACTGAGACTCTTTTAAGTCCCAGGCACTGGGAATAGAGCAGTGAACAAAATAGACAAAAGTCCCTGCCCTTGTCAACCTTACTCTCTAGTCAGGGAGGAGGACAAGAAACAAACAAATAATAGACCATTTCAGATAGGGGTAAGTGTATGAGGAAAATAAAGTAGAATAAGCGGAGAGGGCTGAAGTACAGATGAACAGAAAAAGCCCCGCGGAGGAGGTGAGAGCTGAGCAGACCTGAGTGATGGGGGAAGGAGGGCCAAGTGGGAAGAGTGCTCAGGGCAGAAAGGGCTTCAGCACATTTGTGCAAGAGCAAGAAGGTTCCTGCGGCCAGAGTCAAGTGGATGGTGGAATAAGCAGCAGGAGAGTGAGGCTGCAGCCAGCTAGGGAGCTGCAGGTGTCACTCTAAGGTGTGATAGAGGATTTGCAGAGGGAAGTGATATGCTCTAGCTTATATTTTGTGAGGACCACTCTGGCTGCTATGGGGAAAATTGACAAGGGGATGTCATCCAGGTGCATATTAAGGATGTACATGCCTTTGTTCTACTCTTGGGGAGACAGTCAACCTCCAAGTGGCCTCAACCATCCTTACCTCTTGGAAGTCACACCCTTCTGTAACCCCCTCCCCTTGAGTGTGCCCTGGACCTAATGAGTTGCTTCCATCAAATTTATGGCATCATTTTTGCCATTTTGAATGGCAAAAATGATGGATGTCGTTCCTAAGATTAGATTATTGAAAGTCTGACTTCTGCCTTGCTGGGTTTCTCTGTTGTCAGCTGCTCCATGGAAAGGTCCAAGTTGCAGCTAACAGCCAGTGAGAATCCAAGGTCTGTCAACAGCCACCTGCATGATCTCGGAGGCAGATCCTCTTCCAGCTGAGTCTGGGGATGACTGCAGTCCTGGCCAGCGCCTTTGTGACAGCCTTATGTAAGAGACCCTGAGCCAAAGGGAAGCAGATAAGCCACACTTGGATTCCTGACTCACCTTGAGACAACATTTTGTTGTTTTCAGCCACTAAGTATTGGGGTCATTTGTTCCATAGCAGCTGATAACTAATACACTTGATTAGAGTTAGTAAAAATATAAACCCTGTGTAGCCAGTCAGAAGCTTGAGAAGTACAAAAAGATCACTGCATTTTCTCCTTAGACATGTCAAGGCTCACTCACCTCCTTCAGATCTTTAACCAAAATTCATCTTCTTATCAAGGGCTTTCTTGGCCACTCGTTATGAAATGGCAAACCATTTGACAGTTTCTTTCTCAGTTTAACATTTGTTAAGCATACACTTATGATTAGACCCAGGAATCTCAATTCCAGATATTTACTGAAGACCAATATAAACGTACTTTGTACGTTTATACTTTGTACGTTTGTACACTCCTCAGCCTCCCAAGTAGCTGGGACCACAGGGTGTTCACCACCACACCCTCCACACTCTCCTGCTTTATTTTCCTCTTTAACACTCGTCACCATCTAGTATACCATATATCTTATTTACTTTTTTTCTTTTTGAGTCAAGGTCTTGCTCTGTCGCCCAAGCTGGAGTGCAGTGGCGTGATCACAGCTCACTGCAGCCTCTGCCTCTTGGGTTCAAAGCTCCAACCCCCGCCTCTGGAGTAGGTGGGACTACAGGCACATGCCACCATGCTATTTGTTTTTTTTTTACATATATAGCATTTTAATTTTTATTATTTTTATTTATTTTCATAGGTCTTTGGGGAACAGGTGGTGTTTGGTTACATGATTAAGTTCTTTAGCTGTGATTTGTGAGATTTTGGTGCACTCATTATCCAAGCAGTATACACTGTACCCAATTTGTAGTCTTTTACCCCTCACCTCCTTCTCACCCTTTCCCCCAAGTCCCTAAAGTCCATTGTATCATTCTTATACCTCTGCATCCTCATAGCTTAGCTCCCACTTATGAGTGAGAACATAGGACGTTTGGTTTTCATTCCTGAGTTACTTCACTTAGAATATTGCTCTCCAATTCCATCCAGATTGCTGCGAATGCCACTATTTCATTCCTTTTTATAAGCGAATAGTATTCCATGGTGTGTATGTATGTGTGTATAAATATATATACACACACACACACACACATCCCACAATTTTGTTTTTGTTTTTTTTTTTTGAGACAGAGTCTTGCCCTGTCACCCAGGCTGGAGTGCAATGGCACGATCTCGGCTCACTGCAACCTCCGCCTCCCAGGTTCAAACGATTCTCCTGCCTCAGCCTCCTGAGTAGCTGAGATCACAGGCATCTGCCACTACACCCAGGTAATTTTTGTATTTTAGTAGAGGCGGGGTTTCGCCATGTTGGTCAGGCTGGTCTCCAACTCCTGACCTCATGATCCGCCCACCTTGGCCTCCCAAAGTGCTGGGATTACAAGTGTGAACCACCATGCTGGGTCATACCACAGTTTCTTATCTACTCATTGACTGAAGGGCATTTGGGCAGGTTTCATATTTTTGCAATTGCAAATTGTGCTGCTATAAACATGCGTGTGCAAGTATCTTTTTTGTATAATGACTTCTTTTCCACTGGGTAGATACCCAGTAGTGGAATTGCTGGATCAAATGGTAGATCTACTTCTTTAAGGAATCTTCACACTGTTCTCCATAGTGGTTGTACTAGTTGACATTCCCACCAGCAGTGTAAAACTGTTCCCTTTTCACCACATCCCCACCAACATCTATTATTTTTTGAGAATATGGCTATTCTTGCAGATGTAAGGTGATATCGCATTGTGGCTTTGACTTGCATTTCCCTGATCATTAGTGATGATGGGCATTTTTTCATGTTTGTTGGCCATTTGTGTATCTTCTTTTGAGAATTGTCTATTCATGTCCTTAGCACATTTTTTGAAGGGATTCTTTTTTCTTGTTAATTTGTTTGAGCCAGCTGATTTTTACATTTTTTGTAGAGATGAAGTTTCTTCTTGTTGCCTAGGTGGGCCTCAAACCCCTGGGCTCAAGCAATCTGCCTGCCTCACCTCCCAAAGTGCTGGGATTATAGGTGTGAGCCATTGCACCCGGCCAATTTACTTATTTTGTTTATTGTCTATCCCTCCCTCACCTCATCCCCTCCAGCAGAGATTTTTGACTGTTCTGATAACCACTGTGTTCCCAGTGCCTAGAATCATGCATCACATAGTAGGTGCTCAAAAACATTTGTTCCCACATCGACTGCTGTGCCTGAGCAGGCAAGGTAGGAACAAAAGGAATGACAGAGTTGGCTGAAGGCTATATTATTCTGTTCAGCAGTTCTCCACTTACACAGAGAACAAAGAGCATCAATCAAAGTGAACCACAGTGTCTGGGAGGCAGTGAGAATTCCAGAACATAGACTACAAGCAGCAAGAGAGAAAACGCAAGAGATGAGAGAATGAAAGGGAAGTCGGAAGAAGCAATATCTGAGGGCAGGTGCTGCCACAATGAACAAAGCTGCCCTATTGATGCATGTTGGGCTAGTGCATTTAGCCCCCTGGCTACCCTCACTGTGGCTGAATGTGATCAGTCCTTGGAGTTACTCCATGGGATAAGTGGGTGTTTTTGGTATTAGGGCAGCTCATGCAACTTTGAACTGGCTCCTGTGTTCTGTGCTATGTGCTGTATCATCTAAGTCTTCTTCCTCCCAATTTCACATGGAAAAATCAGTTCTTACTCTTTGAGAAATAATTCAGGGGGAGAGAAGAAAAGAAAAACAAAGCATCTTCCACTGGAGTTAGGGAGTAAAGCTTTAGATTCTTAATCTTTGGTCTTTGGGGTTTGCTGTTGTTGTTTGAGACAGAGTTTCACTCTGTCACCCAGGCTGGAGTGCAGTGGCATGATCTCAACTCACTGCAACCTCTGCCTCCTGGGTTCAAGTGATCCTAACACCTTAGCTTCCCAAGTAGCTGGGACCAGAGGAACTCAGCACCACACCAGGCTAGTTTTTTATTTTTTGTAGAGATAGGGTCTCACCATGTTGCCCAGACTGGTCTTGAATTCCTGGACGCAAGCAATCCTTCCACCTCAGCCTCCCAAAGTGCTGGGATTACAGGCATGAGCCACTGAGCCTAGCCTCTCTTTGTTTTTTTGTTTTTGTTTTTTTTTTTTTTTAGAGGGAGCCTCGCTCTGTCACCCAGGCTGGAGTGCTGTGGTATGATCTCGGCTCCACCATCTGGGTTCAAGAGATTCTCCTGCCTCAGCCTCCCAAGTAGTTGAGATTACAGGTGCCCGTCACCATGCCTGGCAATTTTTTGTATTTTAGTAGAGACAGGATTTCACCAGGTTGGTCAGGCTAGTCTTGAACTCCTGACCTCAAATGATCCGTCTGCCTCCGCCTCCCAAAGTGCTGGGATTACAGGTGTGAGCCATCATGCCTGGCCCTCTTTGGTCTTTTGATTGATCACTGTTGGCTTCCACTTTGGGGATGATCATGCTGACTTTTCCTCCATGAATGATCCTGGTAAATTTTTCTTTGAGGTCTTTAAAAACCCAGTTTCCCCATCCCACAGCATCTGTTTCAGGGAAGACCGCTGCCAGCCTGTGGAGTGTATAAATTCAAAAAGGATACTCCTTCTGTGTGGACACAGCTTCACCAGCACATGGCTTGGTGGGAACTGTTGCCTTTGTGCAAAGAAAAGGCATTCCTTCCTGCAGGACTGGAGTTCAGCCCCACTTGCCTCCTTGGCTGGGCACCTTTGCACAGCGTATAAACTCATGTCCTTACAGAGTGGTCTTCCATTCAAGTTCTTTCTTGTCACCATCTGTAAACATGAAATACCTATAGAGTAAAACCCTAAAACCAGCTGGGGCTAAAGGTGGATGTTGAATTGGGTTGTGCCAGAAGTTCTAGGATGTATTTCTAGATTTCCAAAGTGAGAAGATGAGATTCACTCCTGAAGTAATTCTTGCTACAAAAAGGAGCCAGTTCCCAGCCCAGCCCACCAGCAGAGACAACTGAGCAGAGGCAAGCAGATGCTGATGATGGAGCAGATCAGCACATTCCAAGTAGAGAAAGGAGCCATTTTTGGGTTATAAGTAATGCACAGCAGCCATTTTGCAGAACACCTTGGACGAGGCAACCTCCCTAGACAGCAACTGATGTGGCCTTTGTTATTTAAAAATCTGAACTTTGAGAAATTACAGATGTAGAGATTGAGAATTCTCTGCAATTAGTAACAAGATCCTTGATACAAAAAAAGTCTATATGAACCCAGACCAATATGAGTCAAGAATTAGGAAGAATGGAAAATACAGGTCAGCTAGACTTGGGTAACATAAAATCAACAGATTCATCAATTCCTTAGTTTGGAAGGCGTGGAGGTCAATATCAGAATTCAGCAGCAATTTTCCAAGTTAACAATACAGTGGATTTTAGCCAGTCCTCATTACATAATGTGAGACTCAGCCATTCTCAATTAACCTTTGTCTTATCTTTATTAAAGTCTAAATTAAAGAACAATTCTCAGTATTTTCATAAATGGAATCTGACTGGGAAAAGAGCCCCACCTAACTACTGCTGACAGGATCCGGGTGTCCAGAGTGGGCAGGGCAAATCTCACAGCCTCCCTTAGGGAATGCTGCCTCTGGCAGCCTTCTCCCAGGCCAGAAGAGCTGCACATGAACGTGACACTATGCATGGCTGCTGGCCAGGCTGGCTTTCTTGGAGCAATCTGTGTGACAGAGTTTCCACCAAGTTGTCTTTGTGTGTACCTCATGGCATCAGTAATCCAGCACATCCCTCCTTGTATCTTGCAGCTTGCCTTGGGCAATCCCTGGGATCCCCATTGCTGCTACTGAACCAGCTCCCCATGCAGGTTCATCTTTGCTTTGTCTCACCCCTCTAGTGCCCATGGCAATTGGGGTGGGAGGAAGGCAAAGACTAATAATATTTAAGTAAAAGCTATTTTAACTCTAAGAAGGGAGAAGGCAGAACAAATTGCAGCATGTTTTTTTTTTTTTTTTTCTAGTGGTAAAATTTGTCTTTGACTGTTTTCTCACCTCTTTTCACTGCCCTGCCCATACTTCCTCTAGTCCACCAGTAACAGTCTCTTTTACTTTCATCTCCATGAACTTCCCTTTGACTACCCAAGATCCCTGGCTTTAGCCCATTTATCTTCATAAGATTCCACGCCTCCAAATTATATCTCATCTTCCTTCCATTTTCTTATAGTAGGTGTGGGGAAAGCAATCTGATTAAATCCAAAACCCTCACCATTGAGATTGGGAAGATTTTATTTGAATAAGCCATAAGTTCTCTCTCTGTCTCTACCAGCAACATGAAGAGCTTTTGTGACTACTGTGGCACAATTTTTGTACTCAGTACAATGTTGGCTATGGAAACTCTGCATTATTTTCTTTTTTTGTGTATTATTGAAAATAATCATTTTTTAAGACTGTAATTTCAGCTTGCTGCTCACTCCCTCGCCTCTTCCTCTCCCCTCTTCCTACTTCTGCTGTTCCTTTTTTGAAAGAAATTACTCCAAGGAGACTTTTCTTTTGCCATTTATTCTATGAGAGAGGGGTTTTGAGTCGGGGAGAGAGACAGGTGAAAGAAAGCAGCCATTTGTCATCACACTGGATATAACCATGGGAGATTTTTTTTCTTGTGTGTCCAACCTGGAAAAAGGCTTGATCATTACTGATTTGAAGGAGGACTTCTGCCCACAAATACCTCCTCAATACCACTTGCAATTTCATCAAGTAACTTTTGACTTCCGGACATTCCTAGAATTAGGTTCTGGGACTAGTTACTGCCTCTCTGTTCTCTCCTTTTTTTTTTTTCTTTCATCTTAAATGACAATAATTCAGCTCTAGTTTTCTGGCTCTTTCTTTTTTTTTCTTTCCTTTCTTTTTTTTTACATTTTAAAAATTTGTGGTAAAAAATGCATAACATAAAATTTCCAATCTTAACCATTTTAAGTGTACTGTTGTGCAGTGAACCTCTAGAGATTTTTCATCTTGCAAAACTGAAACTCTACAATCATGGAATGATGCTAATAATTCCTCTTTCCTCACCACCCTCGGTCCCACCCTCTAGCAACCACCATTCTACTTGCTGTTCCTAAGAGTTTAATTACTTGAGATACCTCATATAAGTTGAATCATATCATATTTTTCTTTCTATAGCTGGATTATTTCACTTGATATAATGTCCTCAAGGTTCATTCACATTGGAGCATGTGTCAGAATTTCCTTCCTTTTCCAGGTTGAGTAGTATTTCATTGTATACATGCATCACATTTCTTCATTCTCCCATCGATGGACATGTGGGTTGCTTCTACCTCTTGGCTATTGTAAATATGCTGCAATGAATTTGGGTGTCCAATTAAAATATCCAGAAGGTAAAAAGAACTGAGGATAAAGCTCCACTTTACCACAATGGAAGAAAAAAATCAGCTGCCTACTCTGTCACTCACTTAGGAAGCTACTTGCTAGTATGAAAGTTATTTTGCATAAAATTATCTATTAACTCAAAAAGCTTTCAGCTCTATTTAAAGCTTCACTTTAAAGTTTGACTTTGTTTTTAGTCCTTCAAAAGTTTTTATTGTCTGAAAGTATTCCGAAATGTCTCCATTCATCTGAGGTTTCTAGAATACCTTATTCTTGAACAAGGGTATCCTATAATTCACACTAATATGTGAGCTACTGTTGAACACGCTGCCTACCCTGCATTAGCTTTTAAAAACCAATGTATTTTTTACCTGGTAGAATTGGAAGTAGGTACTGAGGAGGTATTTGTGAGCAGAAGTCCTCCCTTAAATCAATAATACCCAGCCCTTTTTCCAGGTGGGAACACAAGAAAGAAAATCTTCCATGGCTATGCCCAGGGTAATGACAAATGCCTGCTTGCTTTAACTTTACCTCCCTCTCCCACTCAAAAAAGTATACAAAAGAATATAAGTGAACACAGTGTGTGTTGTTATAGGGATAACCTTGAATTTTCTCTTGCTTATTTTTATAACAAGATAAATCATTTGCAAACTCCAGTATTTTAACTATTAACAAAACAAATTACTTGCAACACACCTCACAAATGATTCACCATGCCACTGTGAGCACACTGTGGTTGAGAACATTTGTCTTAAATGGTGGCATTCAGCCTATTCCACATACCGGTGTATCTAGCCTTGGAAGAGGCAATGAGAGGTGTGATTATGGTTCCCCAACTCCTTCCTTCCAACTGGGGAAAGGCAGAAGAAGAGGAACAGAGCAGATCGGCAAGCTCCTTTGAGGATCCAAGGGTCTCGAATGCATTGTCAGGCTCCCTGCAACTTCAGTTATTTTGAGAACCCTAAATGACAAGCCCAAGTATTCAGAGTTGGAGTCATGGGGCTCTTGGGGATGCTGAGACAGTTGAGCTAGCAGAGTGCTGTGGTGAAAACACGCACTTTTGTGTTGGACAAATGTGGCTTCAAGTCCAAGCTCTGTGACTTCCTAGTTTTCTAAGCCTTGGTGAGTTATTTAACCAATCTGATCCTCCATTTTCTCATCTGTATAATAGGCTTAAAGACATTCTATTCTATTTGAGGGAATCTGATGCTTCATCTTGTGGCATCCCTTCTCTACAACTTTTCTTGTAGGTAACCCATTCCTTGGGGTTCAAATGGAGCTGACCCCCACTTCATTCTCCCAGTGACAGGGGAAGCACGTGACCCAGGTACATCCAATCAGAGTATTTCATCCCCCGACCACCGAGGCTGATTCAGGAAGGTGCATATGACCCAAATGGGTCAGTCAGTTCTTACTGGTGGGGTATTGAGAAAGACAGATTATTTTCTGATAGAGCTGCTAAAATAGGAGCATAGGAGTCAGGGGGTGCAGTTAGCTATCTACTACATGAAACAGGCCGTTCAAAGAAGGGAGCCAAGCAGAAATAAGCAGAGGTTAATACAGAAAGAGAGAGCCCTAATAAAGTCATTTGATGTCCTGGTTCTTGCCATGTCTGAAAGCAGATACATTTCTGGATTTCCCAGCTTTCTGAGCCAATAAATCCCCCCTCCCTTTTTAAAAAGAGTTTCAGTTCCTGACATTTGTCACCTGAAGTCTTGACTAGCATACTCCCTCAAGGTTGTTGGGAGAATAATGCCAGTAAAGGGATTTAAGGTTGAGTCATAGTGTTACATCTCCCTTCCCTAAGACAAGATTGGGGCAGGCTGGGTGTCAGGCATCCACGCTAAAGTCGGTAGAAGCCAGAAAGCTTCTCCTTCTGGGTGCTGGGCTGGGAGAAACAGAAAGGCAGAGCCACAGACTCTTTCCCCATCTCCTCTTGCTCCATCAATGTGCATTTCACCCCAGAAACACTTGCTCTGGAGGGCAAAGTACCACTAAGTATAGCTGTTTGAATATACAGGGTTAATTTACTTGCAAGTGTTACTTGATTTTTACATTAAACTCTGCTTATGGAACTATAGAATATTAGAACTGGAGGTACTCTACAAGAGGAAATGTTTAGATTGAACCATTCAGCTTCACCCCCTTATGGACAAAAGGAGCATTGGGTGAATAACCTACTCCAGGTCCTGCAGCCAACTCGCCAAGGCAGGTCTGTATCTAGTCTCCTGATTTCCAGTTCACTTCACCATTCAGCTTCATGGTCAGACTTTGCATTTTTAGCTTAGTCATCTGTCTCACCCTAAGAAAAACCAGAGAAAATCTGGCCAAAATACTTAATCGCCTTCCTTCTTCCTTCCTTCCTTCCTTCCTTCCTTCCTTCCTTCCTTCCTTCCTTCCTTCTTTCCTTCCTTCCTGGGCATCTCTCCCATTGTCTAGGCACAGCCTATGAAAATTTCACAATTAGAGATTGTTTCCTTGCTGTTTTCCCACCTTCTTATACTTTGGGGGAAGGGATAAAAGATTAAGACACTTAATAAGAATAGGTTTATTAGACATCTTCCCTGAAGATGCCTAGAAGGGAAGTGAGAGGAATGATTCCAAAGAAGGAGAAGGGCAGAGGCGGAGAGGGCTCACAGAAGGCACCCATTGTCAGCTTTGCCCCTTGGACAGGCAGAAATCCAGGCACCACCTGTCTGACATGCTCTAGGACTCAAGCACTGGCTAAACCTCTAGCTGTGGCTACTCTACTCTAGCTGGGGAGCTCCTCTGTTCCACAGTGGAATGCCAGTCATCACACCAGAGTGCATCTCTGAAAGGACTGCACCCTCAAAACAAGCTGGGACTCTTCTAAGTCTCCCATCCAGCCTTCTCCTCCCTCTCACAGAACACCTATATGGCACTGGAACCCCTAGATGTGCTTTACTCACAAGCCAGGCAGAGTGCTGCCCTGTCCATCTCCTGGGTGTTCTGAGCACATGGCCAAGTCCCCACCCGCTGCACGGTGGAGTCTCCCTCCTCTCCTCCTCCTCCAATCTCTCCCTCTCCTCTCTTCTCTGTCCCTTTCTCCCATGGTTCTCTGGCTCAATCTCTTTCTGCTGCTCTCACCTCCCTGGCTTTTTCCCTCTTCTTCTTGGTTTCTCCCTCACCCCTTTTCTTTCCCCTTTTCATTCTTTCTCCCTCTCCTACTCTCCCCTCCTGCTCTCTACCCCTCTTGCCTCTTGTCCTGCTTACCTGGTCTAGTTGGCCCCATTATTCCTGAGAGGTTAAGTCACAGACATGGAGGCCAATGTTCTAAAGTTAGAATTCCCAAAAGGTGATCTAATGACCAAAATTCCAATAATTGCTAATATAGGTTTCATGTGTTTAAAAAGTTAACAAATCATGAATTATCAAATGTAATGGGTAAGATTTGAAACTCAAACTTGGATGTACAAGAACTGTCATATTGCCTTATTTTCTTAAAGTCAAATTGACTGAACCTGAACCTCCAACCCACTGGACTAATGGAAAATCCACCCTCAGCTGTCACTGAGAGTTCCTCTGATCCTGCCCTCCCCCTCCAGGGATATGACAATGTACTGAGGTATGATACAGAGTGGGACCCTCTGGGCTCAGGATAGAGTGGCATCAACAATGGTCTCTTGGTCCAAGCCTGCGTGACTGTGTGAAGGGGAATGGTTCTGCCGAGCTTGTGCCAGGCTTGGTTTTGGGGAACTTTGCTGAGGCCAGAGTCTCAGTACCTGGAGCCCAGCTTCTTCACATGCCCCATCAGGTCCTGACAGCTCCACAGCAGCCCTTTCTGGTGCCAGCTTCTCCCAGAACCCCCCAACCTCTTCTCCCTTTTCATCTTGGAGAATTTCTAACTCCTCTGTCTGCTTTTGCCTTCCAACCCCACTCTCTACCAGGCAAAAGGACTTGCCTATTTACTACCCCTCTGGGAGGTAGTAAATAGAGGAACCAATCAAAGACAGGAAGAGTGTGTCAAAAAGTGACTACATAGATCTACAAAACAAATCTCTCAATCAAGAGGGTACCAAAAAAAGGCTGGAAACTTTCTCAGAGAGAAAAGATTGGGGAACAAAAACTACAGTGGGAACAAAATGCAAAATACAATCTCAATAAATTGTCCAGTCATTATCAGAGCTGCTGTGCATTGTATACTTCCAGGAGGGAGACAGAAAATAAAGTCTCTCTTGTGTGTATATGACCTGGGAACCACCTCTCTGACCAACATCTCAAGGATTTGTTCTACAGAACATACCTTGGGAAATTCTGCATTAGAAGATGGCTGTTAATGGTTCCTAGCTCTGGCCTTTGCCTCTCAGTGTAGACCAGTGTGTGACATTATCTAGATGACACTTGGAAGGAGAGAGAGATGCTGGAGTGTAGGATAAGGACATGGGCTGAGGGTTCAAATTTGGCTGTGCCACTTTTACACTGTGATCTCAGGCACCTTGGCTTCTCTGAAGTTCAGTTTTCCCATCTACAAAATGGGGTTAGTAATAATACCTACTTAATAGGATTGTGTGAAAGTTATACAAGGTTATGTATAGGAAGCATCCAGAACAGTTTTGGAATGTAGTAGATAGTCAAAAGTTGTAGTTACAGGTGCCCTTGCAATCACTGTTATCAGTCAGCCTGAATCTGAAGGGTCTGTGAAAATTGGTGTGGCCCATCAAAGTTCAGAGACGTTTATTTGGCAGGGTCAAGAAGTGTGAATGGGGCACAGAACCTGGAAGCTGGGAGACAAGTTATTTGGAGGAAGGATGAGAGAAGAGGGGAGTGACATCTTTCCCTGCAGAGCTCCTCAGTGTGGTGCCTTTCCACAATTTAAAATACTCTGTTAAAATAAATCAAAAAAGTAATCCCATTTACAATAGCCACAAATAAAATTAAATAACTAGGAATTAACCAAAGAAGTGAAAGATCTCTATAATAAAAGCTATAAAACATTCATGAAAGAAATTGAAGAGAACACACAAAAAAATGAAAATATAGTCCATGTTCATGGATTGGAAGAATCAATATTGTTAAAATGTCCACAACACTCAGAGCAATCTACAAATTCAATGCAATCTCTATTAAAATTCCAATGACATTCTTCACAGAAATAGAAAAAACAATTCTAAAATTCATATTGGACCACAAAAGACCCGAATAGCTTAAGCTAGCCTGAGCAAAAAGAACAAAACTGGAGGAATCACATTACCTGACTTCAAATTATGCTACAGAGCTATAGTAACCAAAACAGCATGGTACTGGCATAAAAACAGACACACAGACCAATAGAACAGAAAAGAGAACCCAGAAACAAATCCACACACCTACAGTAAACTTATTTTCAACAAAGGTACCAAGAACATACATTGGGAGAAAAGACAGTCTCTTCAATAAATAGTGCTGGGAAAACTGGATATCCACATGCAGAAGAATGAAATTAGATTACTATCTCTCACCATATACAAAAATAAAATCAAAATGGGCTAAAGACTTAAATCTAACACCTCAAACTATGAAACTACTACAAGAAAATACTGGTGAAACTCTTAAGGACATTGATGTGGGCAAAAATTTCTTGAGTACTACCCAACAAGCAAAAGCAAAAATGGACAACTGGGATCACATCAAGTTAAAAACCTTCGGCACAGCAAAGGAAGCACTCAACGAAGTGAAGAGACAAAAACCCACAGAATGAGAGAAAATCTGTACAAACTACCCATCTGATATGGTTTAGCTCTGTGTCCCCACACAAATCTCATCTTGAATTGTAATTCCCATGTGGTGAGGGAGGGAGGTGATTTGATCATGGGGCAGGTGTTCCCCCATGCTGTTCTTGTGATAGTGAGTGAGTTCTCACGAGATCTGATGGTTTCATAAGGTGGTTTTCCCTGCTTTTGCTTGCTGTCTCTCACCTGCCACCATGTAAGAGGTGCCTGCTTCCCCTTCTGCCATGATTGTAAGTTTCCTGCAGCCTCCTCAGCCATCCAGAACTGTGAGTCAATTAAACCTCTTTCCTTTATAAATTACCCAGTCTCAGGGAAGTCCTTTATAGCAGTGTGAAAATGGGCTAATACACCATCTAATAAGGGATTAATAACCAGAATATATATGGAGCTCAAACAACTCTATAGGGAAAACTTCTAATTATCCAATTAAAAATGGGCAAAAGACTGGAATAGACATTTCTCAAAAGAAGACATACACATGGCAAACAGGCATATGAAAAGGTGCTCAACATCACTGATCATCAGAGAAATGCAAATCAAAACTACAATGGATATCATCTCATTCAGTTTACATGACTTTTATCCAAAAATCAGGCAATTACAAATGTTGGCAAGGATGTAGAGAAAAGGAAACCTTCGTACACAGTTGGTGGAAATGTAAATTAATACCACCACCATGGAGAACAGTTTGGAGGTTACTCAGAAAAATGAAAATTGAACTATTAGATGATCCAGCAATCCCATTCCTGAAAGCAAATCAGTATATCGAGGAGATATCTGCACCCCTACGTTTGTTGCAGCATTGTTCACAATAGCCAAACTTGGAAGGAACCTAAGTGTCCATCGACAGATGAATGAAGAAAATGTGATACTTATACACAATGGAGTACTAGTCAGCCATAAAAAAAAAAAAAATGGAACCTGTCATTTGCAACAACATGGATGGAACTGGAGGTCATTATGTTAAGTGAAATAATCCAGGCACAGAAAGAAAACATCACATTTTCTCACTTAGTTGTGGGATCTAAAAAACAAAACAATTGAACTCATGGAGTAGGTGGATGGTTCTCAGAGGGTGGGAAGGGTAGTAGGGGCTGGCAAGGAGGTGAGGATGGTTAATGGGTATAAAAAATGTTAAAAATAATGAATAAGACCTAATATTTGATAGCACAACAGGGTGACTATAGTTGATAATAATTTAATTGAAAATAACTAAAAGGATACAATTGGATTGTTTGCAACACCAAGCATAAATGCTTGGGGGGGATGGATACCCAATTTTCCATGATGTGATTATTATACATTGCATGCCTGTACCAAAATGTCTCATGTATCCCATAAATACATATACCTACTATGTATCCACAAAAATTAAAAAAATAATAATAGTGTGTTAACAAGGCTGCTCATAAGACTGATTAAACAGAATAAAAATAGGTCTTGGAGTGAATGCAAGACCCTGAGACACCGACCCATCAACTTCTACCTTGTGTTAAAACATAGTTTCACTGCTGTGGAAGGCCACTGAGAAGTTTAGGTGAGGGTTTTTAAGGATCTGAACCAGAAAAATTGGGGGAGCAGAGAGAGGTATCTCCAACATCATGGAATTAGAGCCTTGCCATCACCTTGCCCTGCCCACTGGCCTGCACTGCTCCTCTTCATCCAAGGAGGATTCAACCCAGCTTAGTTTCCTCCAGCTGGGCCATGCCGGCTGCTCCTGGTGGCAGGAATTGGACTGAGACGTGGTTCAAGGCTGGCGATGGGTAGGAATGGGGATCTTATTTATTTCAGTATCCCTTACACTTAGCATGGACCTTTTTCCTCCCTATGAGGACTTGGTAGGTCCATGCTGAAAGGACAGGCACGAACCCCTGCTTCGTCATGTCTCTCGCTCCCCTGGCTGCAAGGCTGACAGACAAGGCTGGGGCAGATGTGGGCAGCTCTCACAGCACAGCTCCCACTGTCTCCTCCAACCCCTCCACAGTTGGCTAGGGAGCCTGAGAAAGGCAAGAACCCGAACCAAAGTGAAATGGCTGCTCTTGTCCTCTTCCCACTCTCTCTCCACCCACACTGTCTCTGTCCCCTTGGTTTCTTTGCAGCTCAGATGAGTGGCAGTAGAAAGAGGATCTTGCTTCCTACATGAAACCATTTTCACAGACACAGCTGGTGCTGTGCTTTGTCCCCTCCTAATGTTGCTCCAGAAGCAAAGTGATTTCAGCTGCGGTATTAGAAACACGCTGTGGAGTAGTAACAGCACATTATTCTTGAGCATGTGCAAAGGTACAAGTGGCAGTTGTGAGCTGAGACGTCTTATTTGTATGAAATTGAGGTTTGTCACAGCTTCCTCCCTCCATCACTCTTCATTCACCTTTGACGTGTAGAGCAATGTGGGGCTGTCTTCAACAGCTTGGCCACTGTGACAGGCTCTATAAGACGTAGGGTACTGCAGGGTGGGAATGGTGTCTTGGAATCATCAAATCATGGACCCACAAGTCTATGATTTGATGAGGCTTTGGGTATGGGTCTATCCTGGAGATGCCTTTTATGGCGTGGCCCTGAAACCCAAAAGCAGAGAAACTCAGGAAAGGTATGGCATGCACAACACCAGAGCAAGGAGAATCCAGGGTTTCTGACTCCCACCTGAGTGCTTCCCTCTACCACCACCACTAGAATTTCTTCCCAGCACCTGTTGTAGTCTAGAATCTTTTCACCTGAAATCTGTCTGTGAGAGGGATAGAGCCCAGTGAGTCAGCTCTTCCTGGGGCTGGGCTGCAATGAGTTTCCAGGAATCCAGGTCCAGAGGACTGGCCTGCTCTGAAGCATCTTGCGTGCAGCTTGTCCATGGGGCCTCACTTACTGGCTGGCAGGACCCCTTCTGTCTATTAACCCTACTCCCTCCTCACCTTTCCTCCAGCTCCCTCCCCTCCTCTCTGCCTTCAAGAAAGCACAGAGTTTCACTCCTAATGGGCAGGACGGGGGCCCTGCCTCAAAAAGCAACCACTCTTAGAGCGGGGGGAGAGAGCCCCAGAGATGATCCAGTCCAGTGATCTGGGAGGACACTGAGGCCCAGGGAGACCAGTCCAAAATCCACACAGCTAGGGAGCATCCGGGCTGAAATCAGAACCCAGGACTACTGACTCAAGTCTTAGAGGCCTTCCCTCCCTACCCCACAACTTCATGGAGAAGACACAGCATAATCTAGGCAGGGTTCCTCAGAGCAGGGCCTATGGACCAGTTAGCTTCAGAATCCTCTGGGAAACTGTTTAGAATTCAGGTTTCTAAGGTCAATTTCAGACCAACTCGATTGGAATCGGTGAGGTGGGGGGCCCAGGAAACAGCTTCTTCTCCGTCACTTTCTTGGAGAACCATTGGGGCATATGTCACAAGTAGTGGTGCATGGTGTTGCAAATAATTGGTTACTAATAATACTTAAAGCAGCCAATTTGGGGAGTGATTTACTTTTTGAATAGAACAGATATAATAGCCTGGCTATCCCGCACTTGAATAACGATTAGCTTGTTTGACCAGCAAAGAAAGTGAAGGAGCTACAGCTAACCCTCAGGGAACGGCACGTGCCCCAAAGTATGACTTTTCAGTGCACCTGCAAATGTGTCTTACAAGTGCCCTGATGCTTTATTTGTGTTTAGGCCTCCCTTAAGCGAATATTTAGTGGGAGAGACTTGAGTACACCAGCTTTAAAGACAGGCAAATCTGGGTTTGGATCCAAGCTCTACCATTCACAAGCTGTTGATCAAATCTCTTGACTTCTGTCAGTTTCAGTTTCCTTATGTAAACTGGAAAGAATAGATCCTACCCCTTAGGTTTCTATGAAGGTTAAATTAAAACATCCTATTGTATGTGTTCTGGAAAAAATTAATGTGTAGACGTCCACAGCTCTCCTGTGGCCTGCAACAGGGCATTTGGGCCTTGTTTTCCCCCTTTCCTCTCTGAGGAGAAAGAACCCACATGGCTGGATTCTGGAAAGGAAGAAGTGCATTCCCAGTGGTCTGTGTTAACACAGTGCTTACTCCTCAGTTAGAGCTCAATAAACAGAAGTGACAACGTTATTCCCAGCCACTGCAATCTTGACCACCTCTCACCTTCCCGCAGCAGCCTTCAGTGACATGGCTGAAGCTGGGTTCCTCTCTGCCCACCCCCGACCTTCCATCACAGAAGATTCCCCCCAGTCCTGAATCTACTTTAGTGAGAACACAGGTAGAGCAGGGTGTCAGGTGGAGGCCGGCTTCGGAATAGATGAGACACACCCCTGGCCTTTGAGAAGCTTATTTGCCAGGGGAGAACACATCATTACTTTAATGCAGTTCCACTTCACTCACTGGTACATTGCCCGCTCTTCTCTGGTATGGATGGCAAAGAGATAGCAATTCCAGCAGCATGTTTGTGGATTCCAGTGGGTTGGCAAATTTGATTCTCACAAATACTTCTCTTCACATTCCCGCCCCTCCAACCTCGTCTTACTCCAGAAGTGTGACTACCTCCTGATCTAAGCCACTTAATGGGCAGCTCTTTGGCAGTTCCAATGTATCGATATAGGCGAGTGTTCACTGATAATGACTCATAGGGAGAAACAAATTTTCCTCATCACTGCACATGGGCCTGGTTAAGGCCTGTAGTGTCTGTGATATATCTAGAGAACACAAGCCGGGCTGGGGGCCTTTCTCAGTGTGTCAACTCCTCATAAATAATGGGTGGAGGCCTAGTGGGGGCCACTGTCCTTATTAACCTACTCGCTGATGTCACTCATGGCACAATAAAGAAACATATTCCAAACTAAGAAATTGAAATGATGAGAGATGTAAATATGAGATCGATATCCCTCAAAGCACTTGGGAAGAGAGAGGCAATAATGGCCCTATGATTGGACCAAGAGATTGGGGAGTGCCTTAGTCATATGTGAGCCCCCAGGTTTGGTTTCTGATTGCAGACCTCAGAGAGAAGCCTTCTAAATAGCAGATGCCCCTTCTACTCCCAGTATTTGCAAACAGTGCCTTTGACTGCTATCTGCAGCCCTCCCTCCACCTGTCAGCAAAGGATCTCATTAGCACTTGCTTTCAAGATCCACATCAAAGATGACTCTAGCTGCAATTTGTAGGAATCAGGTTGCCTTTAATTATCCATACCCTCAGGGTGGGTCCTTGGGACGTGGACAATTTTTTAAACTGCAGTTTATCTAGAAATGGTTGGATGACTACTGAAGACCTGAGAAATTATTAAAAACAATTTTGGTGATGGAAGTAGTGTTGGGATGAGGTTAAAGAAGGGTTGGATTTCTAATCAGTCTTAGCTTATTCTTTTTAATCCCTTGGATGTACAGAGACTCATAAGTAGGGGCAACTCAGATATGCATCTGGTAACGGCAGGTAGTTGGATTTGGATTCACATCTTGCAGAACTGACTTGTGCATTTAACAGGAGAGAAGGCCACCCTACTTCCAAGCAGTAGAAAACCTTCATGTGGGGCTTAGATTAAGTTGTACTTCTTCTTTTTTTTTTTTTTTTTTTTTTGAGATGGAGTCTCACTCTGTCGCCCAGGCTGGAGTGCAGTGGCGTGATCTCGGCTCACTGCAACCGCCACCTCCCGGGTTCAAGCAACGCAGTGGCTCAAGCCTGTAGGTTGTACATTTTTGTGGACATTTCCTCCTCCAAGCACCGACTACATGGCTAACCTGGCCCATGCTGCCCCTGCTGTGTCTGGAGGAAGAGTTGGGGACACATTCCAGAGGAGCCAAAGTCCCCATTGCCTTACCCCCACACCTTTTCTAATAACATGTCACAAATGCCCCCTGGAGAACTTGCCCTTCTGTCCTCAGCAGCCTCTACCAGATTAAAACTTCACAGACTCCAGGAAGCTTCCCTTCTGGTCCCCTAAGCCTTTGAAGTCTGGGTTAGGTACCTTTCCTTGATGTTTCCTTAGCACACTAAGTTCACTTTTAAGGATTTTATTTAAAAAACACTTGCACTGCATAACACTTGCTAAGCACTTTTAGAAATGTTTACTCATTGAATCTTCATAACAAACAATGAGGTAGTTGCTATTATTATGCCTTTTATAGATGAGAAAACAAAGGCACAGAGAAGCTAGGCAACTTGTCCAAGGTCACACAGCTTGTAAGTAGCAGGGCCAGAATTCAAACCCACCAATCCTGCCATAGATTCTGAGCTCTTAACCACTATGCCATACCATATCTACCATAGCACCTAATGTTTTATGAAATACTGCATTTATAAATTTTTCTCCCTCACAACCCTATGAGTTCTGTGAGGGCTGGATTCAGTACTAAATGCACAGTAGATGCTCCAAAGCTTCTGGGAATAACATGCCCCATGTGAAGTCCTACCTCGAGTCAGGAAGGAGCACACACCAGCCAATCATTTTCCCTTGGCACCAAGAAGGGAGCTGTTGTGGACTGAACTGTACCTCCCCAAAATTCATGTGCTGAAATTCCAAGCCCTAGTACCTTAGAATGTGTCCTTACTTGCAGACAAGGCTTTTATAAAACTAATAAAGTTAACTGAGATCATGATTGTGAGCCCTGATCATATATGATCTGTCTTTACAAAAAGGGAAAATTTGGACACAGACAGACACACATAGAGGAAAGTTGATGTGAAGGCACACAGGGAGAAGATGGCCATCTACAAGCCAAAGAGAGAGGTCTAAAACAGATCATTCCTCACAGGCCCCAGAAGGAATCTCCCAGCACCTCAGTGTTGGACATCTAGCCTTCAGAACTATGAAACAATAAATTTCAGTTGTTTAAGCTACCAAATTAGTGTGGTACTTTGTTACTACAGCCTTAGCAAACTGATACAAGGACTTAAAATGAGTAGAGGGGCAGTAGCCCCAGGTCAGGATCAGCAAGGTTGCCTGGTGGTGAGGACTGTCCTCCCTGTCCTGTGCTGACTTGCCTGACTCCTGCCTGCTGCCCCCTCCCCACCCCCATCTGTAGACTCAGCCCCATTCCTGTCCTGGGAAGAGGGAGCACAGGGACGCCTGAGCTGGCCTCTCAACAGTGCTACTGCTGGGTTTTCTCTGTCCATGTGCCTCCGTCACAGGCACTGGACTCTTACCAGATGATGTGTTGTCCTTCAAAGAGTACCAGCTTCTGACCACCCTGGGTTCAAACCCCAGGGCCGGCACTTACTATCTGTGCAAACACGGGGCAAGTTTTCAGGTCAACCCGAGCCTCAGTTTCTTTTCTGATAAATGAGCATAGCCCTACCTGCTCATAATGGTCAGGTGCTGTTTCTCAACTGCCCATTCCCATCAGCACTTTGAATTCCTCTGGGGACACCACCTCTTTCCTATTGGAAACATTTTTGACAGGGTTATAAATGAAGGTGACCTGTCCTCCCCCAGTCAAGGGGGCCATGAATCCTAAGTCAACTGGACTCCTTTTTCTTGGACTTTGAATCTGGACTAGAGTCACACATGGATGGAGATGACCAGTGGATGGTGGCCAGTGGGTGCATGCCTGCCTCTTTTGCCTGGTCTGAGCCCTGCTTGAATGTTCAGACTCTGTGAACGCATTTTTCTCCCTGCCCAGTCGTCACTTCTGGACTTTGACCCAAGCCTACTTGGCAGTGGGCCTCTTTGGTCTGTTTAGGTCTAACACCTTGACTCCCGTGAACTTGTACCACTTTTCATCCATACAACCAACCCCAAGGGGTAACCCTTACTGTGGCCCCTCTGCTCCCTGACCTGCTCTTGCTCCAGACCTCCAACAGCTGGCATCCTGTTTTCTAGGCCTTCTCTATCCTTTCTTCCAGGAAGAGTGTCCTACTGTGTTCTCTGAGTCCGAGGATATATGCACCGAGGGTCCCAGGGATCAGGTGAGAGGCTGAACAGAGGAAAACTATTGGTGCCACTATTATTTGTCTTACACATTCAAAGAAAATGTAACTTAAAAGGAAAAAAGCTCCCCTACATTAAAAAAAAGTTTGAAACTGTCATCTTGGACCTTTCTGAAGCCATCATATTGTTCCTGTAGCCGTCTAGCATTCAAGAGTTCCGGTTTGTTCAGAAATCAGTTTAATTAATATTTCCTTAGTGCCTACTCTGGAAACTCTAAGCCCTAGTACCTTGCAATGTGGCGTTACTTGAAGATAAGTCTTCTGTGCCAGGCTGTGTGGGGTGCTGGGGATTCCAGATAAGGAAACCGAGCCTCTGTCCTCAAAGTGCTCAGGAGCTAGCATATTGCTCCCCAAATTTAGTGTGCATACAAATCACCAGGGACCTTTTTAAAATGCAGATTTGTGTTGTGCAGTTCTGAGTTATGGCCTGAAATTCTGCATTTCTAACAAGCTCTTAGATGATGCTATTGCAAGGTTTTATAGCATTGTTCTCAAATGGAATCAGGAGCCCCAGGCTATTTCTGCCCATGTTTTAAACAATCTCAGTGCCTAGGTTGTGATGAAATCAGAGTCTCTCCTGGAAGGATCCAAGAATCGGTAATTTTAAAATCATCCTAATGATTCCAATTAAGAACAGATTCTCATTCTGTAGCCAAGATTAAGAACCACTGACCTATAGGAAGAGACAGACTATATTAGTTTTCTAGGGATAAAGTGACAAATTGCCACATAGTGACTTAAAACACCACAAATGTATTATGTTATAGTTCTGGAGCTCAGCAGTTCAGAATGGGTCTCGCTAATTCACCCTCATTAAAATCAAGGTGTGAGCAGGCCTGCATTCCCTTCTGAAGTCTCTATGGGAGAATCCATTTCCTTGCCTTTTTCAGCTTCTAGAGGCTACTGCATTCTTGGTTCACGGCCCCTTCCATCTACTGCGAAGGAGCCTTTGTCACGTCGCATCACTGACTGTCCCACGTTTCTTTTTGATTTATAAGGACCCTGGTGATCACATTCGAGCCACCCAGATAATGCAGGATAATCTCTGATCTGAAGCTCAGCTGGCCGGTAATGTAGCATAGCATGTTTACACATTCTGGGGATCAGGACTGGGACATCTTTGGTGGGGGTGGGGGCTATTCTGCCTACCACACAGATATTGATTAAGTAGTACAATGTGATTCTGCCTTGAAGAAGACATACACAAGTGCTGTGGCTCTTCCCCAACATTGGAAAAGGGAGAGGAAGAGGGATGAGGAAGGTATTTCTGGAGGGCACGCAGTGATGGACATACCGGCTCTAGAGAACTGGTGGTCAAATTTCCAGGAAAGCTACCTAAAATAACCATTTGTGGTTTGAAATCAGCCATGGGAGGAAGATTTATGGCATGGAAATTGACAAGTGTGACAAATCAGGGTTTTTGGTTTTTTTTCTTTTCCCAGAGAGCCAGTTGTTAAAAATTTATCAGCACACCACTGATGAGGTGGCCCCAGAGCTGAGTCCTAAAAGAGTAGACATTAGCCAGGTGGATTCACCTCTGAAATATGTCTGCCAGCACCAAATATAATGGAAGCTGCCACTGGACAAATTCCAAATTTCGATATCTTTAACGCAGGGCTTTTCAGACCGTAATGGGCACATGAATTACCTGAAGATCTTGTTAAAATGCAGATCTGATTCAAGAGGTCTGGGGCAGGGCCTGGTAATCACAAACTCCAAGGTGATGCCCATGATGCTGGTCCAAATACCACACTTGCTTGGAGCAGCAAGGCTCTAGAGCACTGGTCTCTAAAAGTGATCATAAAACAATCCATTTGGATCAAGAGAAGAAGATTATAAAATTTTTATTTGCTATATTTTATCTACCAAAAATGCCACTAATTACCATTTTTTAATGTACATTAGAAAAATGTTTAAAAGCTCCCAATTAAACTATGGCATGCTATGGTTGTAAAATGCATTCTAATTTCAGAGGTATGAAAACATGAAAAAAAGAATGTCCTTGAATCAATAAAATTCAATGTTTATATTTTTATAATTACAAAAAATAAGAAAGAAATTACATTTACCAATATTTAATATGTGGCCTGACACCAGAGCCCCTGCTTGTTCTATGTGTCGGATGGTTCCAAACCATGTATGATCTAGAGAGACACGGAGACAAAAGTGGGAGGCCCACACCCAGAAGGGTTGATAACATGGTGCTCTTGTCTGTCAATGCATTTTTTCGTATTCCCATAATTTTTAATTTTTATTGAGTTAGAGATTATGTAATTTAACTCTAAACTATTCTTCATAAAATGGAAAAATGACTTAAAAGGATCCCTGTGGTTTGAGCTTAAGGCCAATAATAATAAGCCTGAGTGAACAACAGGAAAGAGATAGAACTGACATTTCTACCCCGATACGAGCTCAGCATCTGTCACATTATGCAGTAAAAAAATGATGATCCAATCAAATCTGACAAGACATTGGCCAAAAAAAATTAGAAATTATCTGAAACACCTTTTGAAATGTGAGTTTGTTTATTTTTATTAGAGATGAATGTCACCCAAAGGACCTTGAAGAATGAGTGAATTACGGCAGCACGGGTATGTAGTTGATAAATAAATAAACACACTTGGGGGAGCGAGTCTGCTCATCGTAGTCACCCTGGGACCCGTGGTAAGATGCTCATGGAGCTGCCACCTGCTTAGTGCTCTGGAGGCTCTCACACCAGCAACTAAATGCTCCAGTCTGAAAGTGTCCCATGTTTTGTTTGTTTGTTTGTTTACAAGTTATTGGTCTAAACTAAATATATGGTCCCAAACACAAGGAGAACAGGAATTGCCATCTTGGCAAACAGTGTTAATAACCATGACTCCTGATTCTCACCAGGTCCCCTTTCTCCACCAATCGTGCTATCTTCTGCCCCTTTGGGGTCATGATTGTTGCAAAGCACAGTCAGCCCTTGATTCTCCATGCCAGAGGAAGCTGCCTGGGTAAGCCTGTTTGGCCCAGAAAAATCTTGTCCAGGCTTTGAAATGCATTAAAATATGAAGATGTCGAATATTCAGAGAAATTGCTGAGCTCTAACCAGATAATAAAGCCAAACTATGAAGAAATAATGTACAAGGGTTTAAAAAATTGCCTAACTCTCCCAGGTCAGCCCTATTCTGTGCTAGGAAATGTCAACATCCTCGCTAACCTTATGCCAAGAACCGAACTAAAGAGGTCTTTTCTCATCCTTCCCATTCTAGCTGTAGTGAGCATGAAGAGTAAACAAAGCTGGTTATTATCGCATTGAAGGATTAGGCCAAGGAGAACCTGGAAAACAAGAACCTGAAAGCAAGTCTCATTCAGAAAAAATTCCCAGAGCTGATCATGCATCTGAAGAGAATCCAGAGTTACAGAGAACATTTTCCACCTACCAAGGTTATATATACATTTTGATTTTTTAAAAGAACACCAAGTCGTATAATAAGCACAATGAGAGACATGATTTCTCCGTGACTCCATAGGAATGTGTCAGAGCTGACTTTTGCCTGATGCAAACCTCATTCACATCTAATACTGAATAAATGAGCGGAAAACAAAAGGCAGTGTTTAATTAGGGTGTAATTATTCATCCTTAGTGGGCTCCCAGCACCATGTCCTGTTTTCATTAGAGGAACATCGTCTCTTCATTAGCAGCAGGAGCTGTGTCCCAATTTTACCTGCCTGGGGGCCAGTACAGTTTGGAAGGATCAGCAGCTGTGGGAAATCCCCGCCATGTGTCCCAGGGAGGAGACAGCAGGATAGGCAAGGAGAGGTGAGTTCTTGGAGTATTTACAGTGAGGCTACAGGGTAGCAGCCTCTGCAGCAGACAAACAAGGAAGTCTTTGCTGTGAGGAGTTGTGCTGTGCTGAGAATGCACCCAATTTGGCCTATTGAATTAGTACAACATCTAGTATTTTTAAATATTTTTAAAATCTAATATGAAACTTTTTCAGGGCTTAGCAACCTCCTCTGAAAAGTCCTCCCAGAAACCCCCAAGGCTGAGTTAGGTGTCTCACTCCCGCACATGCCGTGTCCTTAACCCTATTATAGCACTGTCATTGTAAGAGTGTTTGTGTAAGCATAGTTGCTCCTGCTGTCTGCCCTAGGCCATGAGCTCCCTGAGAATGGAGGCTGTGTCGTGTTCAGTGCCATACCCTTGGTGCGTAAGCTGTAAAACACATACCTGGTATATTTCATTGAAAGGATGGGTGAATTGAGTGAGTCATTTTAAGCCCTCAATTGAAAAACCCTTTGAAATACCATGGCGGACATAGTGCTGGGCTGCGTAGGCTTTGTTTATAGCAGGGATTCTTAATTTGAATCCCTTGCACTCTGTGGAAGGGGAGTGCAGTTCATGAATGGGATTCAGAGTGGAATGTCTAAATTTGATGAAATCAAATACAATATTTTATGTGCATGTTCATATTTCTGACGAGGGCACCCATGACTTTTATCAGCTTTTCAAAATGATTCATGATCCCCAAAGCATAAGAAATTCATATGCGTGTGTAATGTTTGGCCTTGGCCCTGGTGAAAGAAAAGGGATGGGAGTAAATTCTCGTTTTGCAGGGCAGCATCAACCATCTGCTGGAGAGACTGGGTGGTAGACAGTCACTCCCAATCCCTTAGCCTCTGCAGATTATGTGTCACTCTGCTCAATGTTTCCTAAACACAATGAGATAAAAGTATGTCTGAATTTGAGTAACAGCCTTGAAGTACGAACATTTTGGATTTTAGAAGGCGATTTGCCTGGAAAAGAGACATTTGAATGCAACAATTCCAAAGAAGCAATCAGGGATGTTGAACCCAAGGCAGACAGGAACATTGTCTTGTGATACATTAAGAATTGTGTGCAGGAGTCTCTGGAGGGTAGAACTGGGATCAATAGATGAATGTTTCCGGGAGTTAATTTCTACTCGTACAGAGAAAGAAATTTCTTCCAGCTAGACTGCTTTAAAATGGAATTGTGTATCTTAGGAAGTAGTGAGTTCCTTGTCACTGGGGAAATTCAAGCACAGGCTGAATGAACAGATATCAGGGATACAGTGTGGGTGACAATTCTAAGGTTTTGAGTTTTCATTTCGGTTTCTGCTTTTCAAGTAATTCAGTTCATTTTGAAAGGCAGTTCGCATTTATTCATTTGGTCCTGTAAGAGATCCCCTTTCACCAACCTCACCCATAGTTTCTACCCTTTTGTCTCCAAGCTGAAATCAAGGGCTTCTGTGGCAAGCGGACTCAAAACACACTGATGAGATTCTGAGCAAAATCCCTCTGGATAATGTAGTGAAATGTATTCTTTTAAAATATAAAACAGATACGCAAAATAGCTTTTACTCTCTGTTTTCTTGAACATCCCAGAAGCAACTGCTCTTGAAGATTGAGCCGTTGGAGTCAAAGGCTCTGAAATTAATGGAATGCAATTTTCTGCCATTTGTGATCAATTTCTGGCCCTTTTATGCATATGAAAGTCAGGCATGAACAGAAGCAAAACTACTAAACAGGAGGTTATTTTGACAAGCTTCCTCCAGCCATCCCTCTATTGTCTTTTTCCGATCACAGCTTTTTGTTTTGCACTGAATAACAATAAAATAAAACACGAGAACAAGTGAGAGAGGAAACCAATGATGCAATTTTAATGTTCAGCCAACATTGCAAACAGAATAAAAATGTTCTTCGATTTGAGACAAAGGAAGAATAATTTGGTTAAGGGCAAAAAGTATTGTAGCACTTTATAGAAAGCAGGCATTGGGAATACTGTAAGTTTTCTGAGCCACACAAAGGGGTTCATCTGGAATGTTATTTTCACTTCCCATGCCTTCTTAGGCATTGTTGACTAACAAGTCTAGTTCAGATCCTAGTTTCTTGGAGGCTTTGGTGAGCGAATGTCTCTTTCAGACTTGGAGCGCTGTCCCTTAAGCCTAGAGGAATCCTGTTCTCGCTTTTGAACTTGCCTTTGTACTTCATTTTCCCTCTGCCTGGGACTTCTGACTCCCATGCCCATCTTGTTCAGACCACCTGAACGAAAGCAGCCCACCCCCACTCTCATGGCCAGATACCATCAAGAACATCACTGTTTCATTTTCTTCATAATACTTTTCATTATCTGATACTATCTTGTGTACTTATTTATTTACTTCCTTAATTGAAATGTAATCTCCATAAAATCAGAGTCCTTGTCTGTCCAGTTCATAACTCAATCTCAGCACTAGGAATCACACACTACTTACCTCTCCCTGGACCTGGAGCTAGGGTCAGGGCCTTCATGCCTCTTTGCCACGCTCAGCCTATTTTTCTCCTCCTGCCCTGCAAGAATTGTTCAACTGCTTTGAAGCACAGGCTATCAAATTAGACACCTGGTGTCCTCCCTTTTTGCAATTATCTACAATACTCCCAGACACTCCCCCACTTTCTGATTATTTCATCACCTGGTTTACCTGTCATGGATCTTGGTGACTTCTTTGGCCATCTAAACATCCCTGGTCTTTCAGTCCCTTGGCCTGCTCATTGTCTAGTCCTGTTCTCTCCTCCTTAGCTGTCGGCTCCCATTCAGCATTGCCTATGGTGTCATTATGCCCATATTCAGCACCTCTAAGCCACTCACTGTTACCCATTCACTCTCCATTCCTCTGCTCATGCCCACCTCCCTTTTTACCCAGCATAGGCTCCCACATCCATCAATATAATCACTGCCCTGTATCATTATCATCAACTCTGTTGCCCCTGTCTCATTCTTGGCAAAATTCCAATCCTGATTAACTCTAACTTTCTCTGCCTGCTCTTCACCTACAATCATGGCTGGAAAATATACACACCCACATTGATTTGTCTCATTTTAAATTCATGACCACAAACCTCAAGTGAGCCCTTGGTGCTGTTGGGCAGTGCTCCTACATTCACCCAGTTAATTCACTCTCCTGCTCTCCAAGAGGACTATGGCTTATTTTCTCCTCTCTCCTTAAACCCCCTGTACCTGTGATGCTCTTCTCACTCTCAGTTGATGGTCTAGCATATTATTTCACTGAGAAAATAGAAACTCCCACTGCCATATCCATCAACCTGCTGATACACTGAATCCACACAGACTGCCTTCCTCTCGTTGCAAGGAACAAAGTGCTCATGTCTCCATCAAAGGCCAAATCCTTCACCTGGGCAACGGATCTCTCCCCTCTCCTATTCAAGGCCATCAATCCTGAACTAACTCCTCTTTCTTTCGCCTCATTACTTTGCCCTTCCTGTTGGATCATCCTTATCAGCACACAAACATGCTGTATCATCTGCCATGTTAAAAACAAAGTTATCCCTAGACCCCATAGTTCTCTCCAGTAACTGCCTGGCAGCACTGAGAGCTGCCCCTTTATAGCAAAACTCCTTGAAAAACTTGACCTTATACTTGCTATCTCTACAACCTCACCTACCGTTCTCTCTTGCATGCTCTCTAGTCACATTTTTCTCCCGATCTCTCTGTGGATAGAGTCACCGTCAAGGTTCCCCATGATCTCTATGTTGCCATATTCAGTTGTTAGCTCTCAGGTCCCCTGTTACTAAACCTCTTAGCTGCTTTGGGTGTGGCTGGTCCTTCTTGAAACAATCATTCCACTTGGCTGCCAGGCACCACACTCTCCTGCTCTCCCACCTAATGGGCTGCTCCTTCATAGTTATTTTGTAGATCCTCTTCTCCAGCATCTAAATGGTGCTGCTGCCAGGCTCAGTTTGTAGACCTTTTCTTCTCTCTTCTCTCTCTCTCTCTGCGTGTGTGTATGTGTGTGTGTGTGTCTTAGTCTTTTTGGGCTGCTATAACAGAACATCATTAACTAGATAGCTTATAATCAATAATAATTTTTTCTCATAGTTCTAGAGGCTGGGAAGTCCAAGATCATGGGTTGGCAGATTCAGTGCTGGATGAGGGCTGATTTCTCATAGATGGCACCTTCTTGCTACATCCTAATATGATAAAAAGGGGGACCTTTTCTATAAGGGACATTTTCTATAAGGGCACTAATTCCATTCATGAAACTGAAGCCCTTATGACCTCATCACCTCTCAAAGGCCCCACCTCCTCACCCTGGGGTTAGGATTTCAACATATGAATTTGGTGCGTGGTGGGAGGAGACATAAACATTCAGACCATAGCATCCTGGATGACCTCATTCAGTCTTACAGATTTAAAGATCACCTCCCAGATTTTTAGCTTCAGCCCTGATCTCTCCCCTGAATTCCAAACTTGAATATAACTTGTATCTCTGCATGGATGTCTAACAGACATCTCACACTTGACACACACAAACTGAATGCATGATTTCCATGCCATCTTCACTCCCACCAAAACCTCTCTTCCCCAGCAATCTCTAGCTCAGTGATTGGTGCCACACAATTCATCCAGTTTCTCAGATCAAAAACCTGTGAGTCATTGTTGATTCCTCTGTCTCACATACACCCCACATCTGACCTATTGGCAAATTCTTTTCAGTTCTGTCTTTAAAATATACCCTCAAATCCACTAAATCTCACCACCTTTACCACCACCATCTGATCCTGACCACTATCATCAGTCTTGGATTATTGTAGCAGTCTCCTAGTTGGTCTCTTCACTTCCACCCTTGACCCCCTAAAAAGTATTCTCCACACAGCCAGAATGATCCTTTAAAATGTAAATCAGACCCCTCCTAGAGTTTTCCATCATGCTTAGAATAAAATCCTAAGTCCTCACTGAGGTCTACAAGGCTCTATACCAACTCTGTCCAATAGAGCTTTCTGCAGTGGCATCCAATATCTGTACTGTCCAATATGGTAGCCACTGGACATGTGTGGCTATGAGCACTTGAAATGAGGCTACACCAACTGAGAAACTGAATTTCAAATTGTATCCCATTCTAATTAATTTAAACTTAAATAGTCACATGTGGCAACTCCCACACTGGACAACACAGCCTACATAACCTCTCTGACTTTGCCTTCTACCCCTTTCCCTTCTGTCACTTGGCTCAAGCCACATTGGTCGTTCAGAATCCCCTTGAACATTTCAAGCACATTCTCATCTCATAGCCTTTGCATTTGTTCTTCTCTCTATCTAGAATTCACTTCTTCTAGATATTCAAATGTCTCGCTCCTTCACTTTATTCTGGTCAAGGGCCAAAAATTTTGCCCTGTCTCGATCTGAGGGAGTGTTACCAGTGACACCAATAAAGGCATCACCTGTTACTTTCTCTTTTCTTTCCTCTGCTTATGTTTTTGTTGTTGTTGACAGTTATTGCTACCTGACTGATATGGTTTGGCTCTGTGTCTCCACCCAAATCTCATCTTGAATTGTAATCCCTAAGTGTCAGGGGAGGAACCTGTAATCCCCATGTGTTGAGGGAGAGTGGTGATTGGATCATGGGGGCGATTTCTCCCATGCTGTTCTTGTGATAGTGAGTGGTTCTCACGAGATCTGATGGTTTTACAAGTGATTGACAGTTCCTCCTTCACACACTCACACTCTCGCCACATTGTGGAGAAGGTGCCTGCTTCCCCTTCTGCCATGATTGTAAGTTTGCTGAGGCCTCTAAAGCCATGTGGAACTGTGAGTCAATTAAACCTCCTTTGTTTATCAATTACCCATTCTTGGGTAATATCTTTATAGCAGTGTGAGAATGAACTAATACACTGACATCATATTATACACTTGTGTATTTGTTCATTTTCCACCTCTCTCGCTGGTTTATAAGCTTCATGAGGACAGGGAGTCTGTTTTTGCTCAGTGCTATATCTCCTGTGCTTAGTTGGTGATTTAGTTATTAGTTGAATGAACGAATTAATGAGACAGGCTCTGGCCAAGGGTAAACACCTTTGCAAAGCACTGTGGGGATACAAAAAAAAATCCCAGGGCAGGGACAGCCATCCAGAAGTTTATGAAAGATGACTTAACATTAGCAACAAGAATTTATGTCTTGTGAAAGGGTCTGTATGAAAGGCTAGGGACTCAATGCCAGGAGATCAGGTGTGTGGTCAGGGGGTAGACTTTGAGAGTGGTGTGGATAGCAGGTCTGCAAAGGTTGACATTGGAGAACAAGAGGTAATGAAAGAGAAGACTTCCTGAAGAAGAGCATGCGAAGGACATGATTTGGCTGAAGAGATTTGAGCAGGGTCCCCAGGCTGGGAAAACACCTTGAGCAAGGACATGGGAGGCCACAGACTGAACAGGAAGCCTTCCTCCCTACACACATGAGGCCTCCCTGAACAGACCCACAGATTCTCCTGGCCTACTTCGCATCAATCTCCAGTGTCCACACTAGTGAAGGTTTGACCTGTTCACATCACATTTTACAAATGGTGTGGTATTTGTTTAACGTTTCTTGTGGACCAGGCACGTTGGCTCACACGTGTAATCTCAGCACTTTGAGAGACAGAGGCAGGCAGATCACCTGAGGTCAGGAGTTTGAGACCAGCCTGGCCAACATGGTGAAACCCCATCTCCGCTAAAAATATAAAAATTAGCTGGGCGTGGTGGCATGCACCTGTAATCCCAACTACTTGGGAGGCTGAAACAGGAGAATCGGTTGAACCTGCGAGGCAGAGGTTGCAGTGAACTGAGATCGCACCACTGCACTCCACTGTGGGTGACAGAGCGAGAATCTGTCTCAAAATAAATAAATAAATGAATAAATAAATAAAGTTTCATTGTTTTGGCTGCATCCCCATCCCTTCTCCCATGGCTTTTAATTTAAAATCACCACTGACTGGTGAGAAGCAGGGAGCTCTTTTGGGCCTCGAATCCAAGTTGTTTTCCCCAATTCAGCAGATATTTTATCTCATTTTTATTTCTGTGTCTGTTTCTGCTTTAGAATCGGGAGATGTGACTCATTGGCCCCCTCAGCAACCTCAACACCCCCAGAATCAGTTCAAAATGTCACCTTTTCTGAAGCCTTCCTTGACTCTCAGCATATTCATGGATTCTTCCTCTGGCTCTTGCAGCTCTTTGCACACACTTGACATGGGTTTAAGACACTGTCTCTGGACTATCATGATACCAGACAGGAAACTTGTAGCATCTGACCTGTCTGTTCCTTGCTGGCTCCCCCAACTCTCAGCGCAGAACAGATGCCTAATAAGCATTTAGTCAATCCGTAAGGAACAGATAGCCACAGCTACTGAGACAGGGGCAGCAGAAAGGCGTTGGCAGAGCCCCAAGCCAGTTTGGTAGTGATCATGAGAGGTTTATCCCATAGGACGGCTGTTATAATATCCCAAGGGGATATCTCTGTACCCAAGGCTCCAGGCCACATCTTCAAGAAGCCTGAGCTTAAAACAGAATTTTCTGGGGCCCAGGCCCTATCTTGGGAAAATGTAGGTTTTTCCCTCATATCCCCAACCCCACTCTAATGACTGCCCATGCCTGGCTGCTGTCTAGGTTATCCCATTCAGTTATCAACTTTGGAGAGTGGAAGTCAGAAACTGCTATTAAAAACTAACCACTTTGGATCCTAATAAAAAATGCGCCAACTATAAAAAGACATTCTCAAATAACTGCACAATTTCAGTGTGGACAGGGTAATATTAGAGAATTATTGTTTTGTTGGTTTTGTCAGGGGTGATGAGTACTTGTATATAGGTAAGGCCATGTATATTTAGAGTCATACACATTTACAGTTTTTATCAGAAGTGTGTGCAGCAGAATAGACAAGTGAAATGATATAATGTCTGAAATTTGTTTTAAAATACTTTAGGAAAATAAAGAGGTGAGAAAGACATGAAACAAGATTGGGATAGTGTTGACAGTTTTTGAATCTAAGTGACAGGTATGTGGGATTTCATTTTATTATTCTCTCTGTGCATATTTGAAAATATTTTCTTTAAAAAAAAGTCAACTTCTTGGTCTCTCCCATCTTGAGGCTGTAAGCAAACAGCAGTCTCTCAGGCCTCAGAGGCTCACTCCCTCATGGAGCGCCTTGTGTTCTTTTTGTCTGAATGTGATTGTTTCTATGTATCAGTTCAATTAGAACCCACAGATCTACTAGTGTGACAGCTTTATTAATACAGGCAGCTTCAGCTTTAAAAACAAAAAACAGAAAAAAAGCTGGATGATGTCAACAAGCTTAGAAGAATAATAAGGTGGTTCTACAAAGGTCAAAGGGATTAGGGGAGCCCAAAGTAGGCCTGCCCCTAGACTAGAGCATGACCTTCATCACAGTGAGAAAATTTTCCTGCCACAGAAATAGCCACATGAACCAGGGGCGATGAAAGCAAAAGCACCAGGCCCTGGGCTTTGCTGGCTGTGAGCAGAATTTGCCCCCCACCGGTGCTAGTGCCAGAGCACAGACCACCCAGCAATGGGAGTAATTAAACTAAGGAAAGGTCACTGATTCATAATTTATGTCCCAAGGGCTTAGTTTAACCATCAGCCCCTCCTCGCCCAGTAGAGCCCACCTCATCTTCAAAGAGAAGGGGACCATCTGAAGCTTTCTAGGTCACAAGAACACCTGTTTACCTTACCTGGAGGCAGACTGCTCTCTGGAGCTGAGGGCAATTTCTGTTCTCTTGTGGTTAAGGCATTCAATTGGAGACCCGTAATAGGGGATTTTATCAAGGTCATACTTTTAGATTAGAGGCCACTCAGTAAGGACTTATCAAGTTCAAATAATAATCACAGAGTTATCAGTTATTGAGCACTTACTGTATGTTAGGCCCTTTACAAGTACTATCACATTCAATTCTCCTGGCAATTCTAATAGGTGCTTGTATTATACCCATTTTACTGTTGACGAAATGGAGGTTTGGAAATATTGTATACAGAGAGAGAATAAATCACACAGCCACGATTTACGTCCACCTTTTTTTAACTCCAAGACCCATGCTTTTAACCTCCTCTGTGTCTCGCCAATTGGAATTGTGTTGGGCTAAAAATGAGGGTCATCCAACTTTCTGAGTGACAGTTGACTGTGGTCTTCTCTTAAGTTTAAAGACTAGCTGTGGCTAGAAAGAAGGGAAGCTCTCTCTGCCTTGCCCCCAAATCCTTTACTCTTGCTCAAGCCACTCAGCCACAGAGCACACCAGAAACATCCCCCTAAAGGTAAGCTCTGAATATCCACAAGTGTCTGTGGTGGTTGTCCTGGGACCTGACCAGCTTTGTGTTGACCCCACCCCTAGCTGTCCCTGACATTCTGGGTCAGCAGGTGGAACCTCAGCTCCTGTCTCTGGTGCCGGTGGCCTTTAGCTTTTGTTTCTCTGGTATTGCACAAGTGACCTCTTGGCTGCTGCTGCAGAGCTTGTGGTAAATGTCAGGATGCCTCGTTCCTGCTGCTCAGTTGGGGACCTCTGAGAACCAGCTCCAGCCCCCGCCCGACCGGGCCAGCACCCAGGCAAGATGCCTGCGATGCAGCACCTGCTCTTTCTGTCTAGAGTGTGACGACTCTTGGATATCCAAAAACTATTTATATGAATGGTAATTCCTTCCTCAGTCATTCTTAAGGTTCTTTTTCAATTGCCAACCTGCCATGGCATGCTGAGGAGAAACGAGGAAGGGGACTTTGTCTTCACTTGGGTGGGAGCAGCAAGAGAGGGAGCAATGCCCTGGAAGAACATGAAGGAGGCAGCAGGAGTCGTCAGCTGCTCCCTGGTGAAGGGGAGGGAGTGAGGCCACGGGTTCAAGGAAAAGGGTTTCCAGAGCATGGAGTCAATGAGGCAGCACCTGCCGGGAGGTTCTCTGGAGGCGCCAAGTACCAGCACCGCAGAGGTCAGAGAAAGGAGAGCAAGAGGTCAGAGAAAGGAGAGCAAGAAGTCAGAGAAAGGAAAGCAAGGCCTCCCAGGAGGGTGGCCCCTGGTCCAGGAGATTGAGCTCTATGGGAAGATCTTGAAGCTTTACCTGGTAGATCTTTTCAGCAGTTGTTCTAACCCTGCGGTTCAGGTTTTAGGAATTCCAGGTGAGAAGGGAGACATGCCCCTCTCCTCCTCTGTGGTCAGCAAATCTTCTCTTTGCTTTTAGACACTTTGTGGTTTTCCCTCCTCTCCCTGGCAAGCAGGAATTGATCTACCTAAAAATGACTCCCCGACTCCTAAACTTTGAAACTCCTATCTCAGCTAATTCACCCAGTGAAACGTTCTTGGGCACCTACTAGGTAACAGACAACATGGCAAGGGCTGGGAATACCAAAGTGAGCAAAACAGAGGCAGAACTTGTGGCCTAGTCCCTGACATATCTGTCTAGGGGATGGATAAGTAAATTAGCAATTACCATAAAGTCTGAGGGCAGTGACAACAGCAGAAATGGAGGGCTCAGGGAGCATCTAACCCAGATTAGGAAGGTGGGACCCTCCTCCCAAAGGAAATGCTCCAAACAAGGCAAGGCTCAGTGTTGGTGTCTCTGGGCCTAGCCTGTGGGGGAATGAGAGGCTCTTCAGAATTGAGGGAGGCTCACCGAGGTACTTTCTTGTCTGCCTGAGGGTGACAGAGGAAAGCATTACCAAAGTTCTGCTCACAAACCCGAAGTCAGAGTGAAGCCACCGTGAGCCTCCCAGGGCATCTCACTCACCAGCTCAGTTAACAATTAGAATGGCTTTCAGAGACAACAGTGGACTTCCATTTGTTGTGCTGTTTGGCTCTAACAGTTTAATCCAATGAATAGTGAAAAGCCTTTGCCATCCTCCCTAACGCCCCCACCCTAGGTTAGCACAGCTGTGAGGAAAGTGATTGGCTTTTGTCAATTTTCATGTGCAAGAATCATAAAGAACTGGATGACAGGCAAGCCAGGCCATCCAATCCACTCCCTACTGGGGCCGAGGCATTCGTGCTCTGTGCTGTCCACAGCTTCCCTGAGCCATGGAGCTGGGACCCTGTGGTCATCCCCACGCCTGTTCTCCTTGCAAGCATCCTCTGCATCCAAGCCTGGCCTCAGCAACTTCCTACCCCTGAACCCTCCTCCTGAAGCCACAGACTTCCCTATTGCCCCTCCTTCCTTTTCCCGCTTCCCTCATGGGCCTCTTCTGCCCACCCTCTTCCCCAGGCCGGGAAGGCTGGGCTCCATCAGCCACAGGTGACTTCTGCTCACCAGGTCCGTGGGCGACTCTACAGCCTACCATGGAAATACCTACTCAGGAACAAAGGCCTCAGTGAGTTCCCGGCCTCCCCTACAAAATCTTCTTGGCAGTTTTTAAACTCTCCATCTTACAAAGGCTGCTGAGGTTTCCTAAAAGCTCAACAGCCACCTGGGAGGAGAGCCTGTCAGAGAACCTGTCAGGTGCTTCCGGGAGCAAGGCTGAAAAATCCCCCTGGGCGTGTGTGTCTGAATGTGGTCTATGTATGTGTGTCTAAGAGTGTGTGTGTAGGGAAAATAATTACTCAGAATGAAACAAAATATGTTCCCATCAAGCTTAGCTGCTGTTCCCACCAGCAACCTAAACAAACACAGTATCACCCACCCACAGCTCTGTTACCTAGCCCTGGCACTGTGCTGTCTCCTCACTGCTGGAGAAAATTCCACTATTACCAGGGCATTAGACAAAGTCTGTAGGGTGACAGATCACTGCCGCATACCCTGAAGTGTAAGTTGCCGTCCCCCACCTCCCCAGGCTACGGCTGCCACCCTTATTTAACTTTCTTTCTTCTTATTTTTTTAGAGACAGGTCTTGCTCTGTCACTCAGGCTAGAGTACAGCGGTGCGATCATAGCTGATTGCAACCTTGAACTCCTGACCTCGGGTGATCCTCCTGCCTTAGCCTCTGAAAGCACTGGGATTACAGGCAGGAGCCACTGCTCCCAGTCCCTTGTTAACTTTCTGGTGCCCAGGTCAAGGCCAGCCTCTCCGTCCTCTTCATGGGCACCCCTTGGTTCTCTGCCCTCTCCCAGCTACCTGGGCACTTTGCTAATTTGGGAGGCTTGAGAGTCAAAATCCAATGTCTGACAGCCTCAGCTGGGGCCCTCCCGTCTCCCACTAGCAGCTCTGTTGTTGGGAGGGAGGGGTGTGAGAAGAATGTGTGCGAATCGGGGAGAAGAGAGCAGAGAGAGGTAGAAAGGGCGGGGGAAGGAGTGGGAAGCAAACTCTGCATTCCTCATTAGCAGCACTAATTGTGCAGTAATGACTTGGTGTTATCATCAGAAATTTATCCTGGAAAACAGTCAGCTGCCCTAGCAGACACACACGTGCTTCACAGCGAAGGCTTGGCATGAGAAAAATGAGCAATTTCTTTTAAAAAAGTATTTATGAATTTATTTTTCTCCTCAATCCACACTTTTGGTAAGCCATTTCTTCGAAAAAAGAAACTTTTCATGACCCTAACTCTGGAGTGTTTGCAGAGGAGTATTGACTGGGTGCCTCCCAGCTTCCTGTGGCTTCGCTGGAATCTCCTTGAAGGCTGGGGTTGGGCCTCCCTCTGCCTTGGCCTCTGACGCTGGAACAAGCCCAGCTCTTGATAACAACCTAGCTGAGTAAGATGAGCATCAGAGCAGTGAACTGGGATTCCTGAGGGTCTAGGGTCCTCTCTCGCCCCTTGTCCTTGACTCACTCCTTCCTGTGAAATGCTTATTTTTGCCTGAGCTCCCTGTGTCACAGGTGTTCTGCAGCCTGGAATGAATGTGCTCCCCCATTCCTTCCAGTTCCAGACAAACTACTCTAATCACAACTCTACTCTTCCGAGAAGCCTTCCCTGACTTGGCCTGTGGAACTGTCCTCTGGGATTCCTCCTGCACTCACACACTCACTTTGCGTTGCATTACACTCACACATTCAGCCTTCTTCAAAGTGACAGACATTTGCTGTGTGTGGATCAGGTGTGAGGCCCTGCGGGTATAAAGATCAATGAGAGACATACGCAGCTCAGCAGCTCATGGCCTAGTAATAGTCAACAGTATGGTTTGTTAAACTCTGTGACAAAGAAAAGCATTGGGTGCCATGGGCTGTCAAGAAAGGGAATATCTGAGTCAGCTCTGGAAGTCAGAGAATGGAATATTCTGAGTGCTTCGTTCATATCAACTCATTTAAACCTCCCAGTAAACTAATGAGAGAGGTACTACTATTATCATCTCCATTTTATGGACAAGAAAACAGAGGCACAGAGAGGTTTAGTAACTTGCCCAAGGTCACACAGCTACTGTTATTCATTCAATTGGATGGCAGATCCAAAATTTGTACCAAGTAATCTACCTGCAAACCTATACATTTTTTCCCTCCAACTTTTGTTTTAGGTTCAAGGTGTACATGTGCATGTTTGTTGCATGGGTAAATTGAGTGTCTCAAGGGTTTGGTGTACAGATGATTTTATCACCCAGTTAATCAGCATAATACCCGATGGGCTGTTTTTCAATTGTCACCCTCCTCCCACTCTTTACCCTCAAATAGACCCCAGTGTCTATTGTTCCCTTCTTTGTGTCCATGTGTACTCAATGTTCAGCTTCCACTTATAAGTGAGAACACGTGGTATTTGGTTTTCTGTTCCTGTGTTAATTCCCTTAGGATTATGGCCTCCAGTTCCATCCAAGTTGCTACAAAGGCCATGATCTCATTTTGTACAGCTGTGTAGTATTCCATGGTATGTATGTTCCATATTTTCTTTATCCAGTCCACTGTTGATGGGTATCTAGGTTGATTCCATGTCTTTGCTATTGTGAATAGTGCATACACATGCATGTGTCTTTATGGTAGAACAATTTATATTTCTTTGGGTATATACTCAGTAATGGAATTGCTGGGTCAAATGGCAGTTCTATTTTAAGTTCTTTGAGAAATCTCCCAACTGCTTTCTACAGTGGCTAAAGTAATTTATATTCCAACCAGCAGTGTATAAATGTTCCCTTTTTTCCGCAACCTCACCAGAACCTGTTATTTTTTGACTTTTTAATGATAGCTAGCCATTCTGACTCGCGTGAGATGGTATCTCATTGTGGTTTTTATTTGCATTTCCCTAATGATTAGTAATACTGCGTACTTTTTTTTCATATGCTTGTTGGCCATCTGTATGTCTTTTGAGAAGTGTCTATTCATAATCTTTGCCCATTTTTTAATGAGGTTGTTTTTTGCTTGTTGATTCGTTTGAGTTCCTTATAAATTCTGGATACTAGACCTTTGTCAGATGCATAATTTGCAAATATTTTCTCCTATTCTGTAGGTTGTCTGTTTATTCTATTGATAGTTTCTTTTACTGTGCAGAAGCTCTTTAGTTTAATTAGTGTCCCAGTTGCCAAGTTTTGTTTTTGTTGCGATTGCTTTTGGAGTATTTGTCATGAAATGTTTGCCAGGGCCAATGTCTAGAATGGGTATTGCCTAGACTTTCTTTTGGGTCTTTACAGTTTTAGGTTTTACATTTAAGGCTTTAATCTACCTTGAGTTGATTTTTGTATATGGTGAAAGAGAAGGGTCCAGTTTCAGTCTTCTGCATACAGCTAGCCAATTATCCCAGTACCATTTATTGAATAGGGAGTCCTTTCCCCATTGCTTGTTTATCTTGGCTTTGCCAAAGATCAGATGGTTGTAGGTGTACAGCTTTATTTCTGGGTTCTCTAACCTGATCCATTGGTCTTTGTGTCTGTTTTCATACCAGTACCATGCTGTTTTAGTTACTGTGGCCTTGTAGTATACTTTCAAGTTGGGCAGTGTGATGCCTCCAGCTTTGTACTTTTTGCTTATGATTGCTCTGGCTATTCAGGCTCTTTTTTTGGTTCCAAAAGAATTATATATTTTTTTATTCTGTGAGAAATGTCATTAGTAGTTTGATAGGCATAGCAAATGGTTTTAGGCAGTGTGACCATTTTAACAATATTAATTCTTCCTATCCAGGAAAATGAAATGTTTTTCCTTTTGTTTGTGTCAACTCTGATTTCTTTGTGCAGTATTTTGTAATTCTCCTTGTAAAGATCTTTCACCTCCCTGGTTAGGTGTATTCCTAGGTATTTTACTATTTTTCTGGCTGTTGTAAATGTGATTGTATTCCTGATTTGACTCTCTGGTTAAATGTTATTGTTGTATAGAAATGCTACTAATTTTTGTACATTGATTTCGTATCTTGAAACTTTGCTAAAATTGTTTATCAGATCTAGGCGCCTTTGGGCAGACACTATGAGGTTTTCTAGGTATCGTATCATATTGTCTGTGAAGAGAGATAGTTTGACTTCCCATCTTTTTATTTTGATGCCTTTTATTTCACTCTCTTGCCTGATTGTTCTGGCTAGGACTCCCAGTACTATGTTGAATAAGAATGATGTGTATGGGCATCCTTGTCTTGTTCTGGTTCTCAACAGGAATGCTTCCATCTTTTGCCCATTCAGTATAATGTTCAAAGCCTACAGTCTTATCCTGCATGTGCCACTGCATCCAGTAGGAACAAGCTGGGTGATGAGGAAAAGAGGGAACGTGTTTGGGGCAGAAGGACAAGCAGTCACAAAGTTCTAGACTCTAGAATGGAAGATAAGAGGAACTGCAGGAACAAAGTGAGCAAAAGTGCAGAAGGTGGGGTGGAGAGTGAGGACAAGGGACAGGAATTACCACTCTGTGACCACAGCATAGGTGGCCCACAGGGGATACCCAGGAGTATCTAGAGAGAAGGCTACCTAGGTGGACAAAGGCCAGATCTGGAAGGGCTTTGTTTGCTGTACTGGAGGGTTTCAACTTCATCTCAAAGGCCCCAAGAATGCTATGAAAGATTTTAATGGAGAGGGTGATGTAGTCATATTATCCCATAACATAACAGCCATGATCTGGAAGAAGGATGTTGGGTCCTGGAGGTAGGGCGAGGACAGTGAATCCAAGGATGAGGGGGCAAGGGTTGAAAACACTTGAGGAATAGAAACAACAGAATTCAGTCATGGACAAATGCAGGTGAATAAGAGAGAGGGAAGCATCAAAGAAGGCTCTGAGATTTTTAGTTTGAGCCACTAATTTGGTTTGGTTATAGCCTTCTTTAAGAAGGTAGAGCAGGTTTGCTAAGGAAAATATAATTTCTGTCTTTTATGTACTGGATTCAGACGGTCTAGGGTCAAGTTGTTCAGAACATGAATTTATAAATGCACATGGAGAAGCAAGGAGAGATAAATGAGTCAGAGATACAGAATTGGAAATCCTTAGGGTGGGTGCTGGAGTGAGACTGCATGGGTTGAAATTCTGGCTCTATCACTTGGTACCTGCAAATTGCAGGCAATAATAAGATTGTTGTGAGGATTAAATTATGCAATCCATATTAAGCAAGCAGCATGGAGCCTAGAAAACAGTAAGTGCTCAGTAAATGTTTACCATTACTATTAATGTTGGCATTGTTTAGTATTTGAAGCCCTATAAGTGGATAAGACCATTCAGAGAGAAGGTGCTGAGATAGAAGAAAGAAACGCTGAAAGCTGAACCCTGGAGAAAGCAGAGGGTTGACAGGAGGCAAAGGAGAGAGTAAAAGAGAGAATCATGTCAGAAGAGAATTTCACAGTTCATGTGGGTTGTGCAACTGTGTATCAAGGAGGTAGAAGAACTCATTTTCAATCAATTTCACACACAGCCTCTTTACACAACTGATGATGTGCACTCCCTCAGGACAGAACCCATATGCTCAGGGCTCTGTATGAGGTGTGGCTGAAGGCCAGTGTATACAGGAAACAGCACCGGACTGCATCCCATGTGTCTGGCACAGACTGGGTCTTAGTAGGACCTCAGTAAATGTCGAATGAGTGAACGAGTGACATGAAAAGACAAACTCGAGCTCTGGCTCTGCCAGTTGCTAGCTGTGAATCCTGAGCCAGTTATTTCTAGCCTCTCTGAGACCTCACCAGTGAAATGAGAATAATAATGTCCACTCTCGGGGTTGTATGAAAGGAGATAACATATGTAAGACGGTTGTGTAAACTGTGCCACGCTTTACAAAGGTACAGAAGTATTAATAAAGGTTGGGGGCTGACTCATTAAAACCATTTACTGTGGCTCTAGCAAACAGCAGAACTATATATAAGGGTTGGGGGCTGGGATAGAAAGAGTTTTTATTCTACCAATTGGATGGAAGCTGGAATTTGGTAAACAAATTTGTTCTCTCCAGGGACTCTAGCATCTCAGTTCCACAGGGAGCTTCAGTCCACTGACCCAAAGCATGCTCTAGTTGATTCTTCCTACCTGAATTCTGTTGAAATCAAGAATTAAGACTTCCTAGTTTTGACAGGGCCTTTTCGGGTTTGTCATTTTAATTAGTTTTGGCATTTTATCTGGTTTCCTTTCATTAGTGGAACAGCCAGAGACCTAAGATTGCAAACTCTCTCCAGGCTCCTTGGGGAGAGCTCCAGTCTTTGGGGTCCCGGTCTTACAAGAATCTTGACTTGGCCCTTTCCTGGAAGCAGGGCTCTGACCACAGGACACAGTCCAGGCACAGAGACACCTCCAGCTGCTCTCTGAAGAGTCCTACCTCTGTCAAGAATGAAGCAACCAAGCACGTCTGGAGCCATGAAGCTGGCTGGCCCCAGCCCCGTATTTTATCAATGACACCATCTTTCCTCTAGACCAGTAACTGGGTCCAAGAGGCAACTGAAATGGCTAGGGTCAAAGAGCCAAGAGCATTGCAAAGAGGCACAGAAAAAAATCTTCCACTGCATTGTAATTTATTTCTAAATTTTTTATTTACTGTAAAGGCAATTTTAAAATATTGTAACCTTTTGTAAGAAAATAAGAAAAAGTATTCACATCCCCACTATCTTTCTGCAGCATGGTAAAGAAGGAAGGAGGGCTGATCTGCTGTCTGAAGGCCTGAATTACAGTTCTCTGCCATCTCCTTGCTTGTGGACTAGGAACTAGGCACTTAATCTCCTCTACTAGATGGACCATTAGGATCCACCCATTCTGCCTTTCAGTGTTTTTGTAAGAATTAAATGAGATAAATTCCTTCTGGAAAATTTGCAGAGACTTGCCCCATGGAAGAATACAGGTTAACCTCTGAATAGTACACCTGCTAAATTTTCCTCTACATTCTGAAAAAAGGAAGGAAGGGGACAGGAACCGTCTTTTGTTTAACACTTGCCACGGATCAGTCACGGTACCTTCACCATTTAACCCAACTCATGTAATCCTTTCCTTGTACACTGTGAAGCAGGCCCTATATGTCTCATTTTACAAATGAGGAAGCTGAAGTTCAGAGACCTAAAGTACAGGACCTAAAGCAAGCCAGTTGGTAAATAACAGACCCAGGATTTGAACGCAGATCTGTCCAACTCCAAAGCCCGTGCTGTTTCTTCTGTACAAGGTCAGTGAGAAGAGGACTATTTGGCTCCCTTCCTAGCCCTTCCCCTCTGACTTCATCTTCACTTCACAATAATGAAGACAGACCTCAACCCACCGTGGTTAGGCCTAGCTCTAAAGTTGTTGGAAGGATGATTACTGCCTTCTGACCTTCAACCTGTCTCTGTTTCCCCAAACTCCAGCCTGCTTTTGTCCACAAAGCCAGGCTGGATGCAGAAAACATTGTCCAGTCTTCCCAAGCCTGATGTGGAACATTGTGTGCTTGAACAGAGAGCACAGGACAGAGATGAGACCACTGAAATGGGGGAGGAATGGGAGAGAGGAAAATATACCCTGGTTCAGGATGTTTGAACTGCCAAGCAGATTTCTTGGAATAAAAGCAAGAATGGACTCTTTCAAAAAGCACCTAGGCATTGACCTTGAGCTCTGTGATGTCTTCTGCATCTTTTCAGGTAAGGAGGAATCCCTGAAAACTCTGATGATGGCTTGGAAAGTCATGATTTGCAGAAGTCACCCAGCTTTGGCTAGATTTGCTGTCTTGGTATGGGGTCTTGGGGAGAGAGTGGAATCTGTAGGAAATACTGATAAAGCTGTTCTGGCTGAAACCCCATAGGGAATCCATAGTACAGTTTATTCCAAATAATGATATAAAGTTACACCCTCAAATACAGGACCTCAACTTGATTCTCCACTGGCAGTAGACTAGGTTCAATTGATGTCTGTTTTCTTGAGTAAATTAACACTTCTGCAGAAGGCAGCTACAAGCCTCAGTAAGCAGAGGATGGGGGAGGTAGGGGAGAAGAGACCAGGGGCCCTCAGGGTTGGGTCAGAGCCTCCTTGGCTTCTATCCACATGGCAAAGCTGTAGGTGTGCTTGTGTGTCTATTCCTCCGTGTCTCTCCCTGCACGTCAGACAATCCAGCTTCAATCGTCAGACTGCTCCCTTTACATTTCTGCTGGGGACTTGGAGGGAGGAGGGAATGGGGAAAGGGCTCCCTATTTAGAAATTGCATTGAGATGAAAAGACAATATGACACATGGGCTCATGTCAAAGGAGCTCATTCTTCCCGCCTACAGCATTAGCAATTTCCTACCAAGGTTCAATTTTTTGAAAGAAATTATTATTTGGTTTTAATTTATTTTATTTGCAACATAACTCAACAAGACATTCCTGCTCAGAGCAGAGTGGGAGCCTGCCCAAGGGCAGAGACTTAAGTTGGGGGGGATGGGCACATTGGCTATTTCCGAAGAGAGGAGGGCATAGGAGTGGGAGCCCTCTGGTTTCTGTCTCAAACCTCCTCTTATTCTGCCTCCCATCCACCCCAGCTCCTCTTCCTGCATCTGAGCAGTCTGGCCTGGGGGGTACCCAAACTCGGGCTGCTCCATCCATGGCTGTAGATGCAATGAGAACAATGGGGGAGGGGGAGCTGAAAGTGAGTTGGCCTCTGTAAAACCACCCTCAGCTTCAGAGCCAGGAAAGGCTGCCTCCCTCCTCCCCTCGTCCCAGCCTCCTCCTTTCTCCCTCATGTAAAATCCTAGAGTGCTGTTGCCGGAAGGAGCCTCAAAGAGCTCCTAATCCAACTTCAGATAGGCACACTAAGCCCCAGATAGGGGATATGACAGCCTCATGGCTGCTTTGGTGCACCAGCCCTGAATCCCAGCCATCCCAGGCCCTGTCCAATGTACTTATTTGCCACCACTCCATGCTTACTATCTCTGTTCCTGCTTCTCCCCTCCCCACCCCTACACCCAAACTCAGAATGAATGGGATTTCTCTGTGAGACAGAATTGAAGGAAAACAATTCCACTTCTTTCCACCTCTTTCCCTCTCTGGGTTTGAGTGGGACCCCGGATCCTCCCTCCCAGGTCTTGGTGGGACCCTGGGACCCTGAATTTGATCTCTTCATATGGGAAGAAGCAAAAGTGTGTTTTGGGGTTGGGTTTGCAGGGCAAAGGGGTTTGAGAGACAAAAAAGTTTCCATCATTACATGAAGAATTTTTTCTTCTTTGTGGCTGATTATGTGACCACAATGGTATCAGCAATTGACCTGGGGGCAGGGGGAGGTGGCGGGCTAAAGAGGACAACTAGGGTGAGGCTTTATCTTAATGTTAAAAATACTTTTTAAATGTCTCCTTCTGAATGTGTGTTTCTTAATCTGTACAGCTGCCTCTCTGTCTGTTTCTCTGTTCTCTATCTGTTATAACTGTCTCTCTGTATCTCTATCTCATCCTCTGTCTCTCTCATTTTTATCTGTCTCTTGCCTCTATCTCTGTCTCTGTTTCTTTCTCTTTGTCTCTCTCACACACCCTAACTCCTACACTCCAACTTCAGTAGCTATTGACTGACCCAGGGGCCCTAACCTGTTTCTGCAGCCCTGTCAGGGCAGCAGCTCCTTCACAGTGTTAGACTGAGAAATGCCAGGTCCAGAGCTGCTGCCGGGGCGCCAGAGACGCTGCAGAACCGCCTGCCGAGTGTGAAGGCTGAATCCGGGAACAATGAGAAATTATCTGTTAATTCTCGGCTCCTGCCACCTGCTCTGCTCCAAACAAGCTCCTTTACCTTCCGATTAGATGCAAATTCCCCCACTCGATATAAGCAAAATATTGATTTCCCTGCATCACAGGTCTGGGCCCTTGGAATGGTCCTGTGTTTTTTTCATTCCCTGCAAAGGCAAAACAAGGCGCTTTGTTCTGTGAATTTCCCCAGGAACTCGCGAGGGGGAGGGAGAAATAGCAGCGGAGTGACAGAGTTGCCATAAACACGGGCAAAGAGCAGTTCTCCATTTGTATTTTACATAAACACAAACCTGTCACTTGGGAAACTACTAATAAGCGTGTAGCCAGAGGCTCTCCTGGGTTCTGAGATCTGCATCGGGTGATGGCAAATAAGTTAATGGGGCCTCTGGGCTCCTCAGGTGGGTTTTCAGAAGCACCAGGAAGGCGAATGGGGATGCTAGAGTCCCACTTGTTCTTGGAACAGCAACCAAACACCTCAGGCAGGAAGGCAGCCCGGATTGCACAGTATCGCCTGCGTCGTGTCTGCCTGGTCCCTGCCTGAGTTCCTAACCTTCTCCTATCACAGGCACAGGGGTCAAGGTGGAAGCTGCGAACCTTCCACAATTGCCTCTCCCTCGTCCCCTAAACTTAGGCCCACGCTATGGTAGCACCAACTGGTTCTTCAGCACCGTGGACAGAGCCAGGGAGCGCCTCAAGGTGGAAAAGCCGCCTGGCTGGGCCAGGGTCCTCACAGGCCTCGCCTTAGCCCTTGGTGCCCAAGGCACTAGCTGCTAGGCGATCGCAAGTCTAAGGGCCGGCTGGCACAGATGGCGCGCAGTGGAGACCGCCAGTAGCTAGGGCTCCGAATCTCCTCCCTCCGGAACATGAGTCACTGCTCAAGTCACTTCCAACAAGCGTGTTAATTAAGAGGCAAGACCCTCTTCCCTCGCCAGCCACTCGGGCATACACCAACCCAGCGGTTTCCAGGGGCTTCAGCTAAAGTTTCCTTCCCAGCTCCGGGAGAGCAAATGGACCGGAGTCTGGGGCTTCAGGTGAGCCCCTCACAGAAGGGGCCCCACCGCCGACAGGTGGAGATCAAGAGACTCCCGTGATAGGCCCCCCTGCAGGGCGCTGGTCCTCCGGCCTCCCTGACCATGGCTCATAGACTTCCAGCGCTGAGTGAGGAGCCTCGAAGCCCCTCAGCCAATCTGTTTCTGGGCCTCACTCCACAGTTTCTGAGGGGATCTCTGCTTTAAGTCTAGCCTCAATCCTCCCGTTTAGCTTTCTGTCTTTCTTGTTACGCTTGGCAGAAAGATACATGATCTCTGGTGCTGTTTCACCGAAGCAGGGAAGTGGGCCGGCGGAACTGAGCGCCCTACGCCCTCTCGAAATGACCCCCCATTCCTGTTCGCCAGAAACTTCCCCTCCCGTTGCCATGGAGAGAGACCGCCGCTGCCTCCCGTCGCCATAGCAACATGCGGGTACCGCGGACCGCAGGATTGCGGAGCTCGGAAAGTCTTGCAGTTCGCATCGCCGGCGTGTCTTGGGGTCTTCTACCTCCGAAGCTGGGACTCGGGGGCCAGTCTAACTTCTCCCGTCAGGAACCTCTGCCAAGGTCCTCCCAGACCCAGCCTGACCATCGCTCTTTCTGTTACGGGGTTATCTATTTCCCTGTCATTTGTGCGACATGTGGCAGTTTCCCCAGTGTTTTCACAAACACGATCTTTCTGTCCCCAGGGAGCCCGTGAAGTACTTAAAATCATTACAACACCTTTACGGAGAGGAAAATTGAGGCTCCGAGACGCCCAAGGTCACATCAGGCAGTGAATGCGGAGCGGGAACCCGGACTCCTTCCTGGCCTTGCACCCTCCGAGATTCGGGACAGCCCGGCTCCCCGCCTCGAACCCCCTACTCCCCGGACTCAGACCAGTCCCTGAGTGTAGAGGGGGCGGCCGCGAGGCGCCAGACTTGCCAGCTGCCGAGGGATGCCACGTGAGGGGCGGGGACCCTGCGGGGAAGTGATTAAAAGCAGAGCGGAGCCGCAGGGGGCCGCTGCAGGAAGGGTCTTCTTGGGGCCGTCGTGCCCCGCCCCAGTCCGGCCGCGGCGCGGGTTCGAGCTGCTGCTCGGCAGGCCTGGGTGTCTGGGGCATGAGCGGAGTGTGGGGGGCCGGCGGGCCTCAGTGCCAGGAGGCGCTCGCGGTCCTCGCCTCGCTGTGCCGGGCCCGGCCGCCCCCTCTCGGGCTGGACGTGGAGACTTGTCGGAGCTTCGAGCTGCAGCCCCCAGAACGGAGTCCCAGCGCGGCAGGCGCAGGTAACAGGAGACCCAGGGCCCCTTCCCTTCCTGGATATCCGTCCTGAGGTCTCCCTTCCCCAAAGCCCCGGTCCCAGGAGCCCCAGAACCTAGAAAGAACTCTCCAGCTAGGGATTCTGGATTGGGAGCCAGCCTCGTCCAGCCCCCTGACCCATCGCTTGCACAGCCAGGAGAGACCCGAAGGGGACCGGGGGTGGGGGTAGAACCCCTCTGGCCCTCCCGTATTACTACTGCGGACTGCGGGGGACCCCGCAGACAGCCAGGCTCCCAGGACCGGGCACCCTCGGGGCTTCAGTTTCCCTCGCATCTCCAAGCTCGCTCTGCGGGCAATCTGCCAGGAGAGGGGTCCATGGAGAGAGCGGGAGACCAGGGGCGCGCGGCTAAGGAAGAGAGCTCGCCTCCTAGCAAGTGTCAAGGTCCCGGGGTCCGTGCGTCGGTCTGTCCGTCCGTGTGCGTGTTCTCGTGGTGAACGCGGGCGGACCCCCGGTCTCTCCGGGAGAAACTTGGGTCTGCGGCTGGCACGAGGTCTTTGTGTCCGGGTGTCTCTCCGGCTGCTAGTGGTTTTCCGCGTCTCCGCTGGGGGGCGGGGGACGGGGGGCGGGGTGGGGGAGGGTATGAGGGTGTTGCGGCGTCCTTCCTCCACCCCCCTCGCCCCTATAACTCGCTCCCTCGGTCCCTCTCGGACTCGGACTCGGGGCGGGTACGCGACTGAGCGGGCGCCTCTAGCCGACTTTGCCAAGAGGGCGCCTCCTGCCCAAGCCGCGCGGACCCTGCGCCGGACGCAGCCCCAGGCGGCCGCCTAGCCGAGGCGGGAGCCCGAGCCGAGTCGAGCTTGCCGGAGCGGGTGAGTCCCGAGCCCGATCCCCGCCGGGCTGGACCCCGGCGCGCAGCTGCGGCGTCTCCGGGGAGTCGCGACAGCGGGAATGTCGTGTCGCGCCCTGGCGGCGGGAGCTGCCGGAGGGTCGGCGACGTGGCGGCCGGCCCCGGGTATTTACCTGCTGCACCAGTGCCCTGCAGTCACGCTCGCCGGCTGCCGCGGGGCTTCTTTGTCCCGACGTCTGGAGGGTCCCGGGCGGGAGGGAGTACGGGGTCGCGTCCCCTCCGTGGGGGAGGGGCTGGGGGAGTGAGAGGCCTGGAAAGAATGCGGAGTGGGGGTGGGGAGATCCTGCAGGGACCAGGGCGCCGGGGTTCCAGGAGGCTCTGCGGGTTCCATTCCTCCTTGTCCCCCGACCCCGACTCCAGTAGGGCTGGGCCTAGGAGTACTCGGGAGTTGCCCAGTGGCTCCGCATCGCTGGCGCGGGAAGGGGAGAAAGGGGCTGCCAGAGGCGGGAATTTGGTCCTCACGCGCTGCTCCAGGGACGAGATGCCAGGGACCGGCGGTTCCCGGAGCAGGTACAGGTGGGGTAAACTCCCCAGCGGCCGCAGGTCCCAGGGTCCTTTCACTTGAGGTTAAAGGTCGTATATAGAGGTAGATATCCCTGAGGAACAGTTCAGGGGAGGGGGCAGTAGGCCAAGGAGAACCTTGGGTGTGTGAGGGGGCTATATCCAGCCTTGGGGTAAGTGGAGCCCACCTGAGCCCCGTGAGGGTCGTAGGAGGCGCTGCTCTCCCTAGTTGTGGCAATGTTTAGTCAATGGCTTGATCACTGCAGCAGAAGGGACTGAGGTTAGACATAAAGAAGAACTTTTAGAGGGTAGTACGGAGATGGAGATTGGGGAAGTTGATTCCCTGCCTTGGAGATTCGCAGAACACATTAGGCCTAACAAGTTATTATTATAAGACTCCGGTTCTCTAGTGCCATTCCCTCCCACACCACCCATTTCCCCATACCCACCAGACACAGAATTTTCCCTGTCAGGGAGTCTCTTCCTGCCTCTCCCTACTCCTCAGCTCCCTTCCATCTTTTCCATCAAGGATCCATCTCCAGTGGGGCCTTAATGCTGGTCCTGACCCTCAGAGCCTACAGGGCGAGAACATACCTGTGGAGTTCCACCTGGGATGGAAGCTGCCTCTCCTGTCTGTTCAGGGCAGAAATGCCAGGGGTGAGGGTGGAAGTTGCTGGGAGTGGGGCAGGGCTGCAGGTACGCAGCACATCTTGGTAGGGGGAGGCACTGGTGTTCTGACACCAGAGGGATACCCATAATCTGGAATGACAGGTGCCTGGATGGCCAGGCTGAGGGTGAGAAAAGCCTGAGGGGTGAGAGTCAGCAGGCCCAGATGAATTACTATGCCTTCCCTGCAGGCTGTATCAGAAGATGAGTTAGAGTTAGCTCAGGAAAACTTTAACTTTGGCTGCTGAGTCACAAGTCCCGGGAAGCCCAGGGTCCAAGTTGGGAGGCTGAAAGGGATGTGGGGAGGCAGAAGCAGACCCTTTGATCATAGCAAGAGAAAGACAGTGGTTGAGAGTGGCCATGGGATCTTGAGAATTTAGGTGACCAGAGGGTCTGAGGAGACGCCATGGACTTCAGGACCAGGCCCCAACTGTTCCACCTCCCAGCCTGCTCCCTGCATCCCAGAGCCACTACCTGGGTCCAGATTCTCCAGCCAGCAGAATGCTAGAGTTTTTCATTTGTTGCAGTTTTATGAAAAATGCAAGTGGCTAGAGCATGCCCAGTTCTCTTTACCATTTTATGTTTTCCCTTGACTTTCTCCTGTTATAAGTCTCTAGCTTACAGATTTCTAGTAACACCCTGGGATTTGACAACTGAGATTCAGACTCCACTGTCATTTGCTGAGACTCCTCTATAGGCCAGAGTCTGTGCTAGGAATTGCACAGGAAGTCTCAGTTAATCAGACCCTGACATGGAAACACCTGTACGCAAACTGTTCCAACTAAAAGAAATTTTCCCCTTTTTCTTTAAAAACTCTGGAGCCACAGCCCTGCTATTCTCCTTAATACATCCCAAGTGAACTAACAAGCAGTTCTCCACCTTTCATTGTGTCATCTGCCTTGTGGAAATGAATGAACTTTTTCCATAAGCCAAGTTGCAGAGGTTTAGGTATGGTCAGCATGGGTTCTGTACTTAAGGTAGCAAGCAGAGGTCCAGAAGTGCTTCAGAAAATGTAGAAACCTAACAGGAGACCTCAAGCTTCCCTGCTTTTCTTAGGCTGGCAGCTGGGAGTGGTTAACTCCAGTTTACTTGTGGCCATGAGATTTATGTGATGTCTGTCCTTCTCACTGGAAGGATGGAATTCTGCAGATTTTGCCGTTTTTGAGGAAAGGTACAATGCACAATCCTTCAGAACCCAAGGAGATGATATTCTTATTAGTGTGTTTTGAGCTTTAGAGTTCTGGAAGCAGGGTCCAGTATCTAGGAGTTGTAGAGCCCTTAGATTTACAGTTCTAGAAGTTCTCTTCTCTCTCTGACTTTGATGAGAACGTCAAGTAGGGATGGTGGTTTCAGTATGTGTCATCCCTCTAAGCTCTGTACAAAAGACATGTTCTCTTCCAACTGTCTGGAGCTTATCTTCCCTGTCCACAGAGTTGGGGGTATAACATGTGGCTGCAAATAGCGAGGAGTGGCATTGAGGCATCTGGATCAAGCCAGGTTTCTTTATGGTCTGTATAGGGTTGTCTGGAGTAGGGAAAGCATGCTAAGACTAAGTCCTGACTAAACTAGGTGGCACCCTTTCTAGTCTTGCTTAGGAAAGGAAGCCTGTAAGGACAGAGTCACACTTAGGAACTGAAATCAGAGGAGTCTCTGAAAGTAGAAATAAATAGGGGCATCCGGATCTGGGCACTCCAAGTATAATGACACAACCTCATCCCTCCCTTCTTTCTTCTAGGAGCACTGAACTCTTTCTTGCTCCCCGAGGACCCAGGCAGACCCCTCCTCTCACTAGTTGCAGGTACAAACAGGGAGAGGAGCATAGAGGGAAAAGAATTTCTGACAGTCTGCCCCCAACCTCCATCACTCCAGCCTTGATCCCACATTCAGAAGGCCCACATGCCCTGACCCCTCAGGCAGAAAGGTACAGTTACCATCCACCAAAATAATAATATTAATAATTGCTAAATTAGTGCCAATGCTCTGTTAGCTATAACACTCCACATTCGTCTCCAATTTAGCTCTGAATCCCCTAATGATGGTGGAAGCGAGCGCCCAGTCATAAAGCTTGGTGCGGCCGTAATTAGCTTAGCATTGTCTCTCCTCATCACAGCTTTTTCAGGAGCATTAATTCCTTCTCTGTTTGGACTCTGCTAATTATTCCCATTGGTAGCTCAGGCTGGATCTCTGAAAGAAGGAAAGGAAGCAAAAGCCCTCTGCTCCCCTCCCCCCAACCCTGAATTTTAATTACACCGGGTTCTCCTAATAAACTTACAAGCCCTGGCAGAGCTTATTATTAATGGGCCACATATGAGCCTCAGTACAGAATAGCTCTGTTCTCCTAACACACACACACACACACACACACACACACACACACACACTCTCCCTCTCTCTCTTTCTCTCTCTCTCTCTCTCAGATATTCCTCAGGTACACCTTTTCCAGAGGCCACTGGTTACTTGCCTAGTGGCTGGTGGGCAACCTGAAGTGTCAGCTTTCCAGGGAAGAAGTAAGATGGGGCAGGTGGTGACCAGGCTGGTCATAATCTGAGTCTCTGGGGCTCTGTCCAGGTTCATAGGGTCAGGCCAAAAAGTGGGAGTGTCCCTGCCATCCTCTCCTGAGTACAACTAAGAAATGCCTGCCCCCTCCACCCCCCGCCAACTTCTCTGTCCAACCTGGGACTCTACAGCTCAATCTGTAGTCCTCCCAGAAATCTGGTTCAAGAGCCCAGATTTGGGCATCAGAAAGTCCTAGGTTCAAATCCTAGCTCTTCTCCTTAATGCACTGTCCCCTTGAACAAGTTACCTGGTTAACATCTCTACACTTAGTTTATTTATCTTTAAGCATGAATACCAATTTCTTAGGGAGGGTAAAAATGTTAAATCAGATAATGTAAAGGGCATAATGCTTACTATGTAGAAATAAATAAATAATATTATTAGTATTTTATGAGTGGTTCTGCCAGAATCTCTTCTCTTCCCAGGCTAAACACTATTCTTCCAAGCTCCTGGGCCTCTGCGTCACTTGCTCCCTGGCCTCTGGGCTATGCTTTGTCCATGTCTCTATCTGTGTCTGCACGAGAGCTCCTTGGCAGAGGCAGCTCCTGCTCTCCCCAGCCTGAGCGCTGACCATTTCTGAGGGTCCACCACCAATTCCAGGCCCTGAAGCCAGCCTTCTCTGGCTTTGGGATGAGCAGGGAAAATGGTTCTTTCTTTTTGCTTCCTCTTCCCAGTTTATCTCTTCAATTACAATCGGTTAGGAAGAATGCCTGTTACTGTTACAAAATGGATTTTTCTGACATGAAAGCCCATTAGAAAAATGGGAACAATAGCAAGCGATAAGAATTGCTGATGAATTCTAACACTATGGGTGGAGAAGAGGAGAGGGGGCACTAGGGCTGTCTTTGGAGAAAGAAGTGTCAGTGGGGGAAGATAAGAAAGCCCTGAGCTGCTAATTAATAACCCAGTGTTTTCTGGAAGAGGAGGGAGACCATGGGCCATCACCCCAACAAGACAGTCTCATTTAAGGTGACAAGCAGATTCTACCCTGATGGCCTTGAAGGGGATCTCAACTTCCCAGGAGAGAAGAGGGGCCTGACGTCCCTCGATGCTTTGTCCTCTGATCTGGTGTCTACCTTCCCTGCCTCAAAGACTTAGCTTTGTGTCTGTTCTGTATACAGTCAATTATTATCCTCCACCAAAAAACAAAACATGAAGAATAACAGCAGCTTCCATTCTGAGGACATTCACCATGTACCAGGGCCTGTGCTCAAAGTCTTAGCTTATGTAATATTCACAATGATTCTGAAAGGTAGGAATAATTCGAATCCTGACTAAATAAAAGAGAAAACTAAGATTTGGACAGGTTAAATAACTTGCTCAAGTTCACGCAATTAGAAAGCAATGAGGATGGTACATGCTGTGCTGTCATTCATTCTGGCACTGCCACCCACCTGAGATGTCCATCCTGTGTCTGAGCACCTGTGAGTCCAGTTTCACAGCCAGGGCTAGAAGCCACGTGCCCCTGTACAAGGCTATGTCACTGGGGTGTGATCCCAAAGCCTAGTTCCATAGCTGTTTTCTCTTCCATAGGGTTGCTGGATAGCTGGCTGCTATGGTTTACCAAATCAGTTGCCCATGAAATACTAGGGCTCTTCTGATGCCTGAATGAAAACGTTTCACAATGAATATTGAGCAATAGGCTTCTTTTCCCCAAATTTCAAGAAAATTTTCAAGAACATAGGATGTTCTCAATTACAGGTTTTTCTTCCCTGATCTTCTTACTCCTTTGGAATTCATTCCTGTTCACCAGCTGGCTGGTGACGGTAACAACAAAACAACTGAGGAGGCAGCAAGCAAATGAGTATTCGCAGGAAAGCCTGGAGATGTGTGATCTGAACCATGGTTTTGTTATGTCTCAAGAAACAGACAGACCTGGCTATGTCCGAAACCATTACATTATTTCTGCTAGTAAGATTGTTCTTGGTTTGTGAAGACAAGGTTAAAACTATCTCTATTGATTAATGTTCATGGTTTGCAGGTGTTCTGCCCACTAAACAAATTTCAAAACTAAGGACTGTTTCAAATTGGGCTGGGCATAACTCATTCTAATAAAAATAGGTAATATTTATTTTATTGCTTATTACATCTTAGGCACTATCCTCAACACTTTTGGTCTCATTTAAACCTCACAATGACCCTATAAGGTAGATACTATTATTACCCCCAATTTATAGATGAGGAAATGAGGCTGAGAAATGTTACCTAGTTTGCCAAAGGCACACAGTTTAAAACTAGTGGAGGTAGACTGTGAGTGACCCCAGTCTGACTTCAGGGCAACGCTTCCTTCTCTCTAAGCTGAAGAGGAAGTAAAGAAGAAGACAGGGAAAAAGCATCCAAATACCTAGGAAGAGTACTTTCTCTTTTTCAGGGCTGGGCTGAGCCCTCTCTCCCTTACTGGAGGCTTACTTCTTACTTTTCCTGAAGTGAATGCGTGGTGTAAATTGGAAGAGCACTGGATCAGGACTCAGAAACTGGTGGAGTTGCCCATCAAAGTTCTAGCTGCCTCAAGGGGTCAAAGTTCAAACAAGATGTGAATGGGGAAAGGATTTTGAAGTCTCTTTGTGTACCTGTGATTTCCTAGGGGACATGTCCCAGTGGGTTGGCCCCAGCAAACCCAGAGTGGGAAGGCACACAGCTTAGGTTATCTGGGCAGCCGTTAGGCTGTACAGAAACCTACAGCCCTTTCTAATCTCAATGTACCTTAAACTAGGAGATGAGGGCTGTCTGAGTTCCGGGACACATATAGGGATTTTAAAGGGGGTAAATCCTCTGCAATCACCTCCTCCCCGCTGCTTGCTTCTGGTCTTACCAGCCTTGCTCACCAATCTTGCATCTCCTGTGAAGATGAACCCACTCAGTGTTTGAGACCTAATTCTCCTTGCACTGCCTGCCAGTGAGATGTCAAAAGCCCAGGCTCCTCTAGTCCTGGAAGAAGATTCTTCCAGCATAGGTCTCATATAACCACTATTGGGCACTGGGTGCTGATTCCAATAACCCATGCTCTCTGCCTTCCCTAATCACAGCTCTGAGGGAAGAGCAGCTGGGGGTCATGTGGAGAAGCAATCTAAATAGCAACCACACGGAGGAAAACCTCATTCTCCTGCCCCACCCCCTTCTCCTATCTCTCTTTTCATTTACGAATTTAATTTTTTGTCAGGCTGAACATTTAAATGCACTCTATGCTCTCTAGATTCTCCCTACCCCCTTCTCATTAAAATTCTAATTATTACCAGAACAAGTAAGATGTATGATCAAAGGAAAGCAAAGCCCTAGAAACACCTTTTGTTTTGAGGTGAGTCATATTGCAGAGAATGCATCCAGAACAGCTGTAACAAAGAACAGATGTGAAGGGCTAGAGATGGCCAGATATGTAGAATAAGGACACATATAGCTGTGGTGACTTTCCCGGTGAGCCCACTAGGATAAAGGCCTGAAGAAACAGTCTCCAACTTATTTAGATCATGAACTCGTAACAGGTTAAAAAAAACAACTTAGTACCTCCAATATATGTTTTTTTGTTCCCAAGTTACATACCTGTTTCACAGAGGTGATACTTCAGAAGTAGACTGGCTGGGTTGTAGCCCTGTTTCACCACTCACTAGTTGTGTGACCTGGGTAATCTATTTAACCTTCTGTGCCTCAGTTTCCACATCTGTAAAATGAGGATAATAATCATATCTTTTTCATTGGAGAGGATTAAATAAGTGAATAGATATAAAGCTCGTTGAACCTTAGACATAGTAATGTTGAATAAATTGCCTAAATCTAATAATAACATGCTATTATTTCTATCAACCTGTATATTAAAATTTTGATTTCTTTTAAAGATTATAAATATTGAAATGGCTTGTTTTTTTTTCTCTTGTGTCCCCCTGTCCCGAGGTTCACCCCATTGGAGACACTACCACATTGGAGACCTTTAGTATAGAAGTTGACTTAGAATGAGCTTTCCTGGTGTCTGGCAGTCTCAGGTGAAGGATTAGCTCCAGCTCCTTTGGCCAGGAAAAGGCTCTAATGTCTCTGTGCAGGGAGCCAGGCATTGGGAAAGCTTGGTGAAGGAGGTGGTGGTAGGTGGCTCAGGACTTGAGGATTCTCTGCTATTATTCTCTATTCTCAGAGGTGACAGCTGATCTAGGCAAGTAACTTGCAGCAAAGGAGTCAAAAGGCAGTGCTGGCTTCCCAGAGAGAGTGACTGATATCCTCACCTCCTTCTTGGCCCCTCTGATGTGGGATCTCTTTCCCTGGAGCCTATGTGCTGTGGGAGTACCTGGATCCCCTTAGGAGGGGCCTGGGCATCTTTGTTTCCCAAGCTAGCCCAGAACTTGGCACATTGCAAGTACTCAGTAAATGTTGCTTGAACTTAATTGAAATGAGAGCTAATTACAGCCTTCTCATATATCATTCTTTCATTCACTCATTCATTCCATGTGCCAATTTCTATGCGAGGCCCTGAGTCAGACAAAGAGGAAAAACATGTGTCAAAGTAGCCTACAGTTTAACCAGAGACAGACAGGCCAGGGCAGAGGAAAGAGTGCCAGGCTGAGTGGTGGACATCTGGACCCTAGTCCAGGTTCTGTGTCTGACCAACCTGTGACTCCAAGCAAGTCCCTTCTGTGGACCACTGCTCCCATCTTTAAAGGCACAGCCTGGACTCAGTACTTGTGGGGTCATTTCTCACCTTAAATGGTAATATTTTTAAGGCATTTGGACAGACTAAGACAGAGGATGCAAACTTACAGGCTTTCAGGGGCCAGGCAGGGAACAGGGAGTGGAGGGTTGAACTGGTGAGGACATATCCTTACAAAGAGAGTCACCAGTTCCCACTATGTGGGAGCCCATGTCAATTACCAAGTCATTCGTCTTTTCCAGTGAAGTCAGAAGTCTGGGGTGATGATGATGGTGGAATTTCTTAACATTTCAATCATTAAGCAAGCCAAACAAAACTCCTCTGCTAGCTTGTCCACAGTAACATTTTTGCAAACCCTGCAAGGTATGCCCTTGGTTCGGAGCCTTCTGACTTCTCTACTCTGAGCAAGAAGAGGCCTTGGACTCAAAGGTTCATTCCCAAATTTGGAGAGGGAAGTGGGATGGGAGGTTTGCTTAATAATTTCTCACAAAGATGGGCATCCCTCATAGGGGCATACCCCTTTCTTGGGATAATGGGCATCCCTGGGGTTAGGGGTGGGCTGGGGGTGGGGCAGTGAATGCCCACTTCCAAACCAATCACAGCATTTAAAACACCATTTTTATAGCAAAGCTCTTGAATGGCCACAGGAATGGAAGAGGACAGCTCTAGGAATCATTTGTACCTGAGTACCTTGGATATATTGTAGGTTCAGTTACAGACCGCTGCAATAAAGCATATATCAAAATAAAGCAAGTCACACAAATTTTTCAGTTTCCCAGTGCATATAAAAGTTATATATATACACACACACACACACATACACACACACGTAAGTTATATATACTTATATGTAGATATGCACATATAAGTATATATAACTTATACATATATACATACGTATGTATATATAGATATATAAAACTTTTATACTATATATATACACACATATAACTTTTATACTATACTACTTTTATACTATATATACATATGTATATAGAACTTTTATACATATAAGTATATGTAATTTATATATATGCATATGTAAACATATATATAACTTTGTGTAATTCTATTGTGCACTTAATAGACTACAGTATATTTTATAAAAATATTTTCTAAAAATAAATAGGATTATTAGAATAGCATAATAGGATTAAACAAAATATATATACAGTATAAAATATGCATATATACAGTATAAAATATATTGTAGTCTATTAAGTGTATACAGTATATACATACATGTGAATATATGCATATATCATATATACATATATGTGAATATGCATATATATACAGTATAAAATATACTGTAATATACTGTAAATATAATGGCATCAAGAATGGTGAATCCTATTCAGATGGTTTTCAATTTACTTTGCCCAGATCCATCAGAGGAATCATTCTTTGTGGCAGCTAAAAGCCTTACAAAACGTATACAATGTAATATATATACCTATACATATATATACATATACAGTGTAAAATATACTGTAGCCCCTTAAGTGTGCAATAGAATTACACCCAAAAACAATATATATCTTAATTTTAAAAACTTGATTACTAAAAAATGCTAACAATCTGGGCCTTCAGTGAGTCTTAATCTCTTCTTCATGGTGGAGGGTCTTGCTTCGATGTTGATGACTACTGACTGATCAGTTTGGTGGTTGCTGGTGGCTGGAGTGGCTGTGGTAATTTCCTAAAATAAAAAAACAGTGAGTTTGCTGCATCAATGGACTTTTCCTTTCACTAAAGATTTCTCTGTAGCATGCACCGCTGTCTGATAGCATTTTATCCACAGTAGAACTTCTTTCAAAATGGGAGTCAATCCTCTCAACCCCTGCCACTGCTTTATCAACTCGGGTTATATAATATTCTAAGTCCTTTGTGGTCATTTCAACAATGTTCACAGCATCTTTACCAGGAGTAGATTTTATCTCAAGAAACTACTTTATTTACTCATCCACAAGAAGCAACTCCTCATCCATTCTTCAGGCTCCACTTCTAATTCTGGTTCTCTTGCTATTTCCACCACATCTGCAGTTACTTCCTTCACTGAGGTCTTGAACCCCTCAAAGCCATTGACGATGTTTGGAATCAACTTCTTTTAAATTTCTGTTAATGTTGATATTTTTACCTTTTCCCCTGAATTATGAATGTTCTTAATGGCATCAAGAATGGTGAATCCTATTCAGATGGTTTTCAACTTACTTTGCCCAGATCCATCAGAAGAATCACTATCTATGACAGCTAAAGCCTAAGATCCGAAAGTTGAAGTTACTCCTTGATCCATGGGCTGCAGAATGGATGTTGTGTTAGCCGGCATGAAAACAACATTAATCTCCTTGCACACCTCCATCAGAGCCCTTGGGTGACTAGGTGCATAGTCAATGAGCAGTAATATTTTGAAAGGAATCATTTCTTCTGAGCAGTAAGTCTCAACAGTGGGCTTAAAATATTCAGTAAACCATTCTTAAACAGATGTGCTATTATCCAGGTTTTGTTGTTCCATTTTTAGAGCATAGGCAGAGTAGACTGAGCATAATTCTTAAGGACCGTAGGATTTTTGGAATGGTAAATAAGCATTATTTTCATCTTAAAGTCATCGGCTGTGTTAGCCCCTAAAAAGAGAGTCAGTCTGCCCTTTGAAACTTTGAAGTCAGGCATTGACTTCCCCCTTCTAGCTATGAAAGTCCTAGATGGCATCTTCTTCCAATATAAGGCTATTTCTTATACACTGAAAATCTGTTTTTCAGTGTAATCACTTTCATCAATTATCTTAGCTAGATCTTCTGAATCACTTACTGCAGTTTTTACATCAGCATTTGCTGCTGCTTCTTTGAACTTTTACGTTATGGAGACTACTTCTTTCCTTAAACCTCAAGAACTAACCTCTGCTAGAATCAAACTTTTCTTCTGCAGCTTCCTCTCCTCTTTCAGTCTTCATAGAATGAAAGAAAGGTACTGTCTTGCTCTGGATTAGGCTTTGGCTTAAGGGAATGTTGGGACTGGTTTGATCTTCTGTCCAGACCACTAAAGCTTTCTTCACATCAGCAATAAGACTGTTTTGCTTTCTTATCATTTGTGTGTTTGCTGGAGTAGCACTTCTGATTCCTTTAAGAACTTTTTCTTTACATTCACAACTTGGCTGTGGGGCACAAAATGCCTCACTTTTGGCCTGTCTTGGCTTTTGATATGCCATCCTTACTAAGTTTAATTATTTCTAGCTTTTGATTTAAAATGAGAGTCAAGTGACACTTTCTTTGACCTGAACACTTACAAGTCAAAGTAAGGTTATTAATTGGCCTAATTTCAATATTGTTGTGTCTCAGCAAATAGAAAGGCCCAAGGAGAGGAATGGCCAGCCAGGGGAGTGGTCAGAACACACACAATATTTATCAGTTAGGTTGGCCATCTTACATGGGTGCAGCTCAGGATGCCTCAAAACAATGACGATAGGAATATCCAAGATCACTGATCACAGATCATAGATCACCATAACAACTCTAATAGTAATTTAAAAGTTTGAAATAATGTGAGAATTACCAAAACGTGACACACAGACACAAAATGTGCACATGCTGTTGGAAAACTGGCACCAAAAGACTTGTTCAAGGCAGGGTTGCCACAAAGCTTCAGTTCGTAAAAAACACAGTATCTGTGAAGCACAATAAAGTGAAGCATAGTAAAATGAACTGTGCCTGTATTTAGCTTTGACATGCTCTGTGTAGATCAGATTCCAACTTAATAGAAGTATTTATTGAGCCTACTATGCACAGACTTCTGGGAGTACAGAAGAACATAATCCTTGCTCTTAAAGAGACTATGCTGACTCTCATTCACTTGAAGTCAACTCAATATTTATTGAGTTCCTGTCTTGGGCTCAGTGGGGATGGGATAAAGAAGAAAAGAGGATGAGTTAGCCAGCGTCTGCCCCCCCAAGGTATCACAGCCTGTTAAGGAAGTAGGCTGTAGACAAAAATGACTCTAAGTCTGGCCATAGTAGCAGCTTTCATAGAAATTCAAACAGCATCTGAACATGAACGCTTCACGAATTTGCACATTTGCTTAGGCTACTATTTAAATTACTTCCCTTTCCCTGTGCACATGCCAATAGGCAGTAGAGACCACAGCCCAGGTGCTCCCCAAGCTGGCTGGGAGGAGAGGGTGGGGGCGGGAAAGAGGATGATGCTGGAAGAATCAGATTGAGGTGAACACAAGCCTGCAGATATTCCACGAAGTGGACAATCAAGAGTCAACCCTGAAACCACCTCTCCATCTGACCTGGCAGCTTTCTCATGACCATTCTTCTCTCTTCTTCCGTCTTTGTCCCTTCTGTGTGCCCCCTCTTCCAACACCCTCACCCGTTTCTCCCCGCCTCTGTCTGTCTGGCTCATGCCGAGGGCAGGCACCTCTGTCAGCCTCCTCGCAGTTGTAGTTATTGTGTGTGGCGTGGCCCTGGTGGCAGTTTTTCTCTTTCTCTTTTGGAAGCTGTGCTGGATGCCCTGGAGGAACAAGGAGGCCTCCAGTCCCTCTTCTGCTAATCCCCCCTTGGAAGCCCTCCAGAGCCCCAGCTTCAGAGGCAACATGGCGGACAAGCTGAAGGACCCCAGCACCCTGGGCTTCCTGGAGGCGGCCGTGAAGATCAGCCACACATCCCCAGATATCCCAGCTGAGGTGCAGATGTCGGTCAAGGACCACATCATGCGTCACACGCGGCTGCAGCGGCAAATTACAGAGCCAGCCTCATCCACCAGGTGAGGAGTGGACCGCTCCCTTCCCTGATCCCACACCTCCACACTCCCTTAATACATCTATGGGATTCCAGCCTGTGAGGATCAGCGATCGGAAATAATAACACATATCCTTTGATGGAGAAATATGTCAGAAGATGTGATCCATGATGGGTGATCAACGAGGAGGAGGTGGGTACCAGGAAAGACTTCACGAAAGGGAAACCTTTGAGGCTGGTTGCTGTACATGTGGTGTGCACTTGGGGTATGTGTGGATGTGAGGGGAATGGAATAGTGGAATAGGAGAGTGTTGGATGTTTGGAAGGAAAGGCTTCAGGCAGAAGGAAGAGAACAGCAAAGGCCTAGAGACGTAAGAGTTCACGGTGTGTTTAGGGATATGTCAGTAAAGCCTGATAGCTACAGTCTGCAGTGCATGGCAGATAAGGGAAGAGAGTCTTAATAGTTTGAGAATGAGGATTCCTTTAAAGCCTTTCAGAGTTCCCTGTATGACAACAATTGTAAATACATACAGCATCCTTTAACCGAAAATAGCAACAAGAAAAACATAACGACAAAAACCTACCCCAAATTCAGAAACACTTTTAAAAGATGTGGTGCAAGCATGCATAAGGCCTTGTATTTACTCAAAACTTAGGGCTCTGATGGATTCCTAGGTCCCTGCAATGGCTCTCCAGGCCCTCAGGGGACCAACCAAAGAGAATGAGGCCTGATCTTCAGACTGGAGGCCAGGAATGAACATGCTGGGGGTCACATTGACAGTTTGTCATATGGCCTTGGGCAAGTTCCTCACCTTCCCTTAGCCTCGCTTTTTCCAACTGTAAAATAAGGCTGATGACTTTTATATGGTAGTTGTGAGGAGCCAATGGAAGAATCAATGTAATCGATAAGGAGAGCTAACACATATATTGCTTATGATTATGCTTGGCTCTGTTCTAAGCACTTCATATGTAATCAATTCATTTTACTCTCATAGCAATCCTATGTGGTTGTTACTTTTATTATCCTCGTTTTTATGGCACAGAGAGGTTAAATAACTTTCCCAAGATCTCAGCTGGAAAGTGACAGAGCCAAGATTGACCTATGCAGTCTAACTCCAAAGTCCATGCTTTTACCACTCCGCTGCCTGCTGTATAGCAAATGCTCAACAAATGGAGGTGCTGATGAAGGTGATGAAGGGGGTGCCACATTGAGGATAAGAAGGGATGGTCCTTCTCTTAAGGGATCTCATGATTTAATAAGGAAACCAGAGTCTTGTCTACTAGGAAGTAAACCTAAAATGCAGGTAACAGAAAAGCAGGAAAAAGTGATTATGATAGCAATGGCTAACATTTATTGAGTTTACTATATATCAGGTGCCATTCCAACTACTTTACATATATTAAGACATGTAATGCTCACCACAACCTTGTACACCAAGTGTGTGCAGAGGAAAAGTGGGGTCAGGAAGAGGAAGGAAAAGGGGGCTCAACAAGGGATACAATGAGTCAGGGCTTCCAGGCTCGTGTCTGCCTTCATCCCCCTTCCCCTGAGCCTTGACCACACTCTCTCTGCCCCCTCCTGCCCTCTACCAGGCACACGTCCTTCAAGCGCCACCTGCCAAGGCAGATGCACGTCTCCAGTGTAGACTATGGCAATGATCTTCCACCAGCAGCAGAGCAGCCCACCAGCATTGGCCGCATCAAGCCTGAGCTCTACAAGCAGAAGTCGGTGGATGGGGACGATGCCAAGTCTGAGGCCACCAAAAGCTGCGGGAAGATCAACTTCAGCCTACGTTATGATTACGAGACCGAGACCCTGATTGTGCGTATCCTGAAGGCTTTTGACCTCCCTGCCAAGGACTTTTGCGGAAGCTCTGACCCTTATGTCAAGATCTACCTCCTGCCTGACCGCAAATGCAAGCTGCAGACCCGGGTGCACCGCAAGACCCTGAACCCCACCTTTGATGAGAACTTCCACTTCCCTGTGCCCTATGAGGAGCTGGCTGACCGCAAGCTGCATCTCAGTGTCTTCGACTTCGACCGCTTCTCCCGCCATGACATGATTGGTGAGGTCATCATGGACAACCTCTTTGAGGCCTCTGATCTGTCTCGGGAAACCTCCATCTGGAAGGACATCCAATATGCCACAAGTGTGAGTACAGCCCTGTTCCTTGGCTTCTTGAGGATTTGTGATTCTGGGTTGGGTTGGACATGTCCCCAGCCCCTCACTTCCTAGAGACAAATGGGCCTTTTCCCGTTGGGATATGACGAGGGACTCTGGAAACTGCCCAGTGGCCCAGCCTACCCTTGCACTCTGCCCCAGGTTGAAATGGCAGACAGCAGAGTCCCCATGTAGCTAGGAAGGGGAGGGATTTTTTATCTGTGGCTTCTGGTTGCATGTTCTGGGATAGTTCTTTCTACTGAGAGTACTGATATAGAGAGTACTGATATAGATATAGAAACCTGGCATAGGCAATCAAAACAGGCCATATCAATTAGGCTGAACCAGGCTATGCTGCAGCAGCAAACGGTCCGAGGATTTTGTGGCTTTAAACAACCAAAGTTTATGCCTTGTTCATGTTTCATGTGCTTTGCATCTGGGCTGGGGACTCTACTCCACCTTGTTACCTGGGGACCCAAGCCAACAGACGCTGCATTTAGACACGGGCCCCCACAGTTAAACATCAGGAGGGAGAGGAAGTGGCAAACCATGCACTGTTTATTAAAGCTTCCACACAGAAGTGACACATGTCACTTCCACTCCCATTAGAACAAGACACACGGTAACTCCTAATATCAAGGGAGAAGGGGCAAATTAATCCTACCGAGTGCCCAGAAGGAGAGCTGGACATACCTAATGAACAGCACGAATGATGACACACAGCAGAGTCCCTTTGCTTGGGCATTGTTTTCCCAGTCATGTATGGGAGATGGGGGAGTCCAGCCCAAAAGGAGACCTGACTAACCCCTACACAGGAGGTGGGTGCTGGGCTGTTTGCAATCAGCTGGAATTAACCAGGGAAGGCTTCAAGGAGCTGGGGCTCAAGTTGGCTTTTAAGAGAAGGGAGCACAGGTTTGGCACAGAGAACTGGAGAGGGCACATCTGGAGCCCTTCGGTCTGGCATAGCCCTTCGCTCCAGTCCCAAGTTGAGGAAACTGTATAGCTATGTCCTGCAGGTATAGCTAATGTCCTCTCTCTAAGCCACCCCCCCCATCCCCAGGCAGCTGAGAGCTCAGTGGGGGCGATCCCTCCAAGCTCCAGTGGCCTTGCATCTGCTGTCTTGAGTGCTAACAGGTTGAGCGGCAATCTGGATATTTCCTGCGCTGTATCTCTGAGGAGGGGCGACCCCACTCTGCCTGCAGACTCCCGCTCAGATAGTCAATACTCAATATCTCTGTTGAGCCTGTGAAGAGAGGGGCTGGGAAAATCAGCCCTGCTCTGGTGTGCAAAGGGTATAAATCTTGATTTGTTCGAAGTGAGAAAGCTTGATGGGCTCTGCTTACACCCCAGGAAGGGTCTGGGGGACACCCCATTCTCATAGCTTGTGCTGACTTTGACCAGTCCAGCCCAATGGCCCAGTGCCTCCCCCACCTTTGCTTTCCTGAAATGTCATCCCTAAGAAGAACATAAGTAGCTGGCTGGCTATCAGGCAGACGGGGCGGGCAGACGGGGCGGATCAGAACAGCAGCTGTGCGGCAGCCCCAGGCCCGAGCGCTCCACACCATAAATCACTCTGAAGTTTACATCTGGTGGAGCTCTTCCCTGTGGTCTCCTTAGGCTGTGGTTTCATTATGGTAACTGGACAGTTAGAGAAAAGCAGCTCAGCCCTCCTCAGAGTGAGGCTGCCACCCAGGGAAGGGCGTGAGGGCCAGGGGCTGCAGGAAGCAGAGCTCAGCTCAGCCCTTCTAGGAGCCTCCTTTGCTCCTTGCCAGAGTCCACCATCTGGTGTCTTTGGCTCTAGGCATGACTGGAAGCCTCATGCCTGGGGTAAGCAATCTGTGCCCAAGCACACTCCTCACCTGGATGCACCTTTCCATATCTGAGAACCCCGTGGCTGTCCTGCCCTTGTCCCATCACCACTTCCCCAGCCTGGCTTCTGAAAAGGGCAGATCAACCAAAGAGCATGGAACAAATCACCACCATCCTCATCATCCTCATCTATTATCATTATAGCCCCCCTCCCTCTCCTCCTCCTAAGAACACTGTGCCAGGCATGGGGGTGAGGGTGGGGCTGGGGTAGAAAACAGCCTCTTTGACCCACAGAAACTTGTCATCTAATTACAGAGACAGGAAAAGTCCCTGCAGTGGCTGGCAGTGCAAAGCAGCAAATACGATCCGCTGTGTACGGTTATAGGAGCCTTAGAGTTAGGACAGCTGGCAAAGGTCTCCTGGATAAGGAGAACTAAATCAGGTGGGGAAGGACAGTCATAAATAAATCGACAGCCCAAGAGGAAGGGGTAGCATTCTAGCCAGGTGCAGAGGGAGTCCAGGTGCAGAGGGAGTCTAGGCGCAGAGGGAGTCCAGGCGCAGAGGGAGTCCAGGCACAGAGGGAGTCCAGCTGCAGGAGTTTCCCAAGCTGCAGAGCCGCACCCATGCTCAGCCAGTCTGTCTTACTATCTGTCTGAGCTGGATGTTTCTTCTCAAGTGAGTCCCCTGCCACCCTCCAACCCACAGCCCCACCAGGAGATAGAATTCTCAGGAGCAAGTTCATCACCCTGCCAGGCAAGGACTCAGGCAAAAAGAGGGGGAAGAGGTGCAAGAAGGCTGGTGCTTGTACCTATTTGTGGTGCTGTCAAATTTTAATCATTTGGGGGCCAGGGAGGTCCAAGTCATCACAGTCACCAGGAATGACAGAGCCCTGGGTGTATATGAATTTCCACAGCCAGCACAATGGGGAGCAATGCTGACGAGCTGAGCACAGCCAACAGCCAGCTCCCATCTCTCCCGTGTGTCTGATTCCATTCCCAGAGCTGCCCTTTGGACCTGAGCTCAGGAATCCAGCAGCTTCAGAAAAACACCTGACATTTCTGCCTCTTGCCTTTGCCAACAAGTTCTCCATGTCAGGCAGGCCTGTTCCCACCTCTCTGCCTGGTGCAAACCAATCCACCTTTCAGAGCCTAACTGCCATCATCCTCCATGTGGCCTCCCGGTCTCACAGCAGCTGCCTCTCCAGTGTGTTCTCTGTATCCCCAAGTTATATCCTGAGTCATATTCTACCTTGGAAAGTCCTCCCAATGGCTCAGGAATGGCTTGTGACCCACATTTGACTTTCTCTTGTATTTTCCCTCAGGGCTGAGTGTAAGAAACCAGTACTTTCTTGTTAAATGACCAGTGGCTTACTTAATTCAATTAAAACTATATATGGGTGCCCAAGGAAAAGACTATTAAAGAAGTAGTTGGAATTGAATGGAGTTAACCTGGGAAGGCTTCTTGGAGGAGAAGCAGCTCAAGTAGTATTTAGAAAATGGCTTAGAGCCAGGCTTGGTTGGGAGAGACCCAGCCTGTGCACTTGTTCAGAGGTGAATGGGATGGTTTGTGTCTGGGGTAACCAGTCAGATCAGGTAGTCTGGACCAAAGCAGAGGGTCCGTGACCCACATGCTGAGCAGAAGGAAAGGTCCTATGAGAAAGGGAACTTGGAGGCTGCTCTGTGCTCACCAAAGTGATGTGAATGCTGCCTGTGTTGCTCCTTGAGTTTGTGCAGAAGAGTCAGATTCAGCCCTGGCTGGTGGCACCAGGCAGATCCCTTGTTCCCGCCCCCGCCCTTGTGCTTGACTTGAAGTACCAAAGCCTGAAACATTTGCATTGTTTTCTCACAAACACAGAACCCTGAGCTCAAGGCTAGTGAAGGGGAGGAACACATCCGGGGAGTCTAGCCCTTTGTTAATTGCAAATCTTAAGCCTCAAGGGACACTCACCTCCCTACCCCAGATTGTTCCAGAGGGAAGTCTGGGCAGCACATATGCCCCACTGGCTGGAGAGCCAGAGCAAACCAGGTCTGCAAGACAGTCAGAGGCCTCTTGCATTGCGTGGGATTAAGAAACTCAGGCCTGGGATGGAAATTTTGGGAGTTCACCACACCCATTCCAGCCCTGGGAAGCTCTGCCCTCCTGCTTCCCCCATCTCTCCTCCTGCCTGGCTTGCCCAAGGGCCCCTGATGCTCTCTTGGGCATTCCCAGAGCTTTGCCACTGTCTCTCCAACCAGAGCTTCAATTGGCTAAAATCACCATGCTCTTCTCTCCTAGCGTATTCTGCCCCCAGTCTCATTATTTCTAAATAAAGCTGTAGATTTATCATTATAATAGAGCTGCCGTCACCCGGGTTTGCTAACATCTCTAATCTTGTAGTTATTGCTACAGAGGACTCAGACCCCACCGCACAAAACTATTCCTGTGGCTATTCCTTCTCCTTCACTGTAGTGGGAGACGAAGGCTGTAATTGGGGCCATAAATATGTGCTGTGCTTGGTGGTGCTGATGGATTCAGCCATCTTCCTGCCTTACCAGGTCCCTACTAGTTTAGAGCGTGCATGTGTGTGTGTGTGCACGTGTGTTGTTTTTGGACTAGGCTAGAGTGTGTGTGTGCATGCATGTGTATGTGTGTGAGTGTGCATTTGTGTGTGTGTGTGTTTTAGGGGTGATGAAGTGTTCCATATACTTCCAGAGAACCTGGACTGAGGGTATGAAGGGAGGGAGGGAGGCGTTAAATGGTAGAATAGCCTCTGGCCTGGAAATAAGCAGAGCTGTGCAGAAGGAGTGCAGGCTTTATTGTCAACCCAACCTGAGTTGCATTCTAACTTCCTCACTTGCTAGCTTTAAAACCTTGGGACATTATCTAAACTGTGCCTCAGGTTTGACATCAGCAAGATGGGGATAATAATGGCTTCTAGTCCTATTGGTATTATATGTAGTAAATGAAACAGTGTACACAGCCACCCAGGACAGCACTGTCACAAAGCAGTTGCTGAGCCCTATTCCTCTGGTGCCTTCCTGCTATAACACTCCCAGGCCTGACCTTCCCCTTCAGTCCAGGTCACCTGTTCTGACTGGTTGTTGGATATTATGATTCCTTTTTTATTTCTTGTCTTGGCTATGCCATGTGTTTTCTGTGTGACCTTGAAAAAGTGACTTTCCATCTCTGGGCTGATTTTCCTCAGTATTAAACCATCTCTAGAGGCCTGTGATTCTCAGCTCCTCCCCCCTAGGAAGTTCTTGGCTCTCATGCTTTCACAGAACAGAGCTACCTATTCTCCGGAGTGTGGTCTCCATAGCAGAGGCCTAAACCGCACAGTGATAAGCCACTGGGCAGAATTTCCAGACATCCTCACTCTTCCCTTAAATGTCAGTAAGAGTCAGGCCTCTCTTCAAGCCCTTGGGGAATGTCCTCTAGGAGGTTTCTGCCACAGGGGAGGCCCCATCAGCAACCCTTCCTCCTCCTTTTCCCATGAGCCACATTCCTGTGCCGGCACTCAGCTCCCTCCCTCCTGTCTCCTTCCCAATCCCCATTTGCTGGAATGTGCCTGTCATTACTTATTGAGCTCCTGCTAGCTACCAAGGGCACAATCTGCTTTGCCATGTTTCATCCTCACCACAATGCTTATGGTGGTCCCCTATATGTAAATAAACAAATGAAGTTTGTTTAAGTGACTTACCCATTGTCACCCAAACAGAAATAATAAAGCCAAGATTTGAACTCATGATCCTTACACCACCAGAGGGAAGCATGGTTACATTGTTTCTTGGGACAGAAACTAAACACTGAAATTGTGCAGCTCATCAGGGGATCCAGAAGAGTGTTTTGTTCTGTTTTTTCTTTGTGGGCTGCTTACGTTCTCTCACTCATCTCAAAATCTAGTCATTTTGGAGAGTGGGTTTGGTGCTGACATTGGATTCCTTTACCTTTTCCCTCATTTCCTTTCTGTGAGCACTAGGTTCGACATCCTTTCTCTTTAGTTTAATAGCTATTCATTGAATGCCGACTATGTGCTGGTCAGTGCATCATTGGTCACTTGTTGAATGCAGAGCCAGGGACTGGGCTATGGAAAGGAAGGCAGAGCAAGAGCCCTCCACATCAGGGTGCCCAGGCTGATGGGAACTGTAGGAGATGCCTGTGCTCCCCAGTCCCCAAGCCCCTCATACACAAGGCACACACCTGGGGACAGACCAGTTCAGGATGCTTACAACACAATTATGTAAGCTGCTGCACTGCAAGCCATGTGCAGAGGTGTTAGGAGACGTGAAGAAAAGAATTGGAGTCAGATGAGATTGCTCGAGAAAAGGTGCTTCTAGAAAAGAAAAGTTTTAGGCCAGGTTATGTTGATGACAGTGAAGGACAGAGCATGATAAAAGAGGAAGTCAGAGGAAGACGACTATGTTTCTTTGTTCTCTTTGGACTTAGGGAAGGATCTAGAGAGAACTTCTCTCTCATAAGATTGGGTTTCTTTTCTTTGTATAATAACTACTTGCAGAGTAATTACTATGTAGCAGGCACCAGGCTGGGAGTATGACTTCAACTCCAGTCCTGCCCTCAAGACCTCACAGTCTGATGGGGGAGGCAGGAAACCAGTTCTGTCGTCTTGGGGACATGCAGGTCCCTCACTGGCCCAGCATGTTGGGGGAAGACAGGCCTCCTGAAATGAAATTGCCTTGCTTGCCTGAAAAAATTTTCTGTTGCATCCTCTTCTCACGCCCACACACTCAAGTCAATTGAGATCCCAGAGTGGCCACAAAAGGCTTTTTCAAGTAGAGCCAAAGAATCAGCTAATTGATCCACTGTGACTCATTGAATCACCGGGGGATGAAGCCTCCCAAAGCTTCATTGACCGGCAGTTCGATACAACGCCTTCAAAGTGTCCACCTTGGATCTCAAGTTTCTAGGTCTGTCCTGGGCAGGAGACGGGCAGGAGTAAGAGGTAAGCGTATTGAATCTTAATCCACTAAACAAGTCTTCAAAGAGCCCTCAAAGAACATGTTGGGTCTTAGAACAACTAACTGGGTATTGAAGGGACGAACATAGTCCTTGCTTTTAAGGAACTCACAGTTCAACAGAGGTTTCAGAGCAAGTAAAAATCTAATGAAAGGAACACAATTATTTACATTACATTAAAAGGAAAAAGGGGGAGATTGAGGTGAGTACTGAAGCGAGAAGAGTGAGTGAGTGGGATGAGGGATACAGATGGCTGAAGGAGAATTCAGGAACAAGAACTGAGCTTTGGGGAACGCCCACAGCCAGGATGAAGGAGAAAGAGCGGCAGGCAGCAAAGAGCACCGAGCAGGAGGAGATCAAGAGAAAGGGAACAGAGGAAGTCAAAGGAGGAATCACTTGGGAATTATTCATTCAGCAATGACCTGTTTAAGCATCTGCTAAGTGCCAAGCATGGTCCTAGATGTTGAGGATGCAGCAGTCAACAAAGTCCCTGCTCTCGTGGAGCTTATGCTCTAGTGGAGGAAGGCAAGTGACTAAGATAAATAGTATGTCTGAGAGTCATAAATGACATGGAGAAAATGAAGCAGGAAGTGTGATAGGAGAGTTGGGTTGGGGAGGGTGGGCAGGGGAGACCTCCCTGAGAGGGTGCCCTTTGCGTAGACCTGAAATATGGGAGAGAACCCTGCAGATACTTGCAGGAAAAGAGGTCCAGGCAGAGAGAAAAGACCCTGCAGTGGGATGGCATCTGGCATGATCAAAGAACAAGAAAGAGGCCAGGCACATTGGCTCACAACTATATTCCTAGCACTTTGGGAGGCTGAGGCAGGAGGATCGTGTGAGGCTAGGATTTTGAGACCAGCCCCTGGCAAAACAAGGAGACCTCGTCTCTACAAAACTTAAAAAAAAAAAAAAAAAAAAAAAAAGCCAGGTGTGGTGGTGCGTGCCTATAATCCCAGCAACTCGGAGGCTGAGGTGGGACAATCGCTTGAGCCTGGGAGATCGAGGCTGCAGTGAGCCATGATCACAGCACTGTGCTGTGATCCATCAGACTGGGCAACAGAGCAAGACTCTGTCTATAAAAAAGAGAAGGAGAGGAAGAAGGAAGGAAGGAAGGAAGGAAGGAAGGAAGGAAGGAAGGAAGGAAGGGAAAAAAAGAGAAAAACAAAGAACAACAAGAGGACCAATGTGGCAGAAGCAGAAACAGGGCTGGGGAGGGGAAAGAATGAAAGATAAAGTGGGAGAGGTAAGAGGCCCGAGAGGTTAATATGGTTCCACAACCAAAAGTTCAAAAAGATCACTGCAGCTGATGGGCTGGGACTAGACTACTGTACACAGTCAGAGCAAAGGCAGGAAAGTCAGTGGGGATGTGATTGTCCTGAAAAAGAGATGACAGTAGCTTGAACAAGGATGGTGGTAGATATGTAAGATGTGGCTAGTCTCTGAATATATTTTGAAAGTACAGCCAGCAGTATTTGATGACAGATTGGGTGGAGGGTCTAACGTGTAGAGAAAGAGAAGAATCAAGATTTTCAGTCCAAACAACTCGGGATGCTGAGCTGGGAAATCTTGGAGGAAGAACGCATTTGGGGAGGAAGATTAGGAGCTCAGATTTGGACATGTCATATTTGAGATACCTTTTGGACATCCAAGTGGTGATGCTACGTAGGAAGCTGGATATAAAGTCTGGAGTCCAGGAGTGAGGCCTTGGTTAAAGAAACAGATCTAGGAGATGTTAGCATATAAATGGTGTCAAGAGCCATGAGACTGATTGAAATCCCAGTGGAATAAGTTTAGCTAGAAAAGAGGAAATAAACAGGATTTAACCATGAGGTACTCTAACAATTGATGTGGGGCTATGAAGAAAACCCAGCAAAGGAGACTAGCAGCAGGGGAAAAGAAGGAAAGCCAGGAGGGTACAGTGTCTCAGGAAACAAAGGAAGTGTTTCCAGAAGGACAGGGGTAAGGCTCAGTTGTATTAGATGCTGTGACCAATCAAGTAAGATGTGGACTGAGACCTGGCCGTTTTGTTCAGCATCAAGGAGCTTATCATCGGCCTTGACAAGGGCCGCTTTGGTGGCACCTGAGTGGGGAAGATCAACTGTGGAACGGGGACTTGGGTCATGTTATTCTGGGGAAATTTTCTGGAGGGTGCAGCTCTTGAAATGGGTTTTTAAAGGTCTAGGAGGGTTGGTTTGGCAGTGTGCCAAGAGGCTGGTTCCATATATGGGCCATAGCTTAGGGAAAAGCTGGGGCTGGGACAGGGAGGTAGAGTGAGCAGCCCTGGCTGAGAGCAACACAGAACAATTCAGGCCAAGACCACCTTTTCCATCAGAAATTTGCAGAAAGGCTCAGTATCCCTAGAATTCTGCCTTAAATTCCTGTGTCTGGACTGCTGCATACAGGTCCAAGCCAGGATGGAAGCAGAGAGGGAGAGTTTTCTGAAAGAGGCCAGCAGGGCCAATCAGGGTTACATGGAAGCCCCAGTAGGTGTAAAGGTATGCCTGAGCCTGGGGGCCTGGGTGGCCTGCCCAAACCCGTGAAGACTGCTCCCCGGGCCGAACCCTGCAGCCGGAGCACTCTAAATAATGCATGAAGATGGCCAGTCTTGCGCCCCTCTTTGAGCAGTCCAAGTGAGCCCAGCAGTGGCCCTCCCAGCTGCCTGACCCCCACCCACCTGGATCAGAAGCCACTAGGTCCTTGGTAGGGCTGCAGGGCTCCCTTGTGTGTTCGCTGCTCAGCTGCTATGCAGCTCCCCAGTTGTCTTTGCTGGATGTTCATTTGCCCCCACGCTCCCCTGGGCCTGGTGTCATCATCCTTGTTATTCTCTGACACCCCCTCCTTAGACCAATGGCTGGAAATGACCAGTGCATCCTACTCACAGTTTATTCCTTTCACCCCTGCCAATGCAGAGGTGGGTGGGACCTCTCCTTTGTACCTCTCACCAAAGAGGGGAGGCGGTGAAGAGCCTGGCTGCCTCCCTGGAAGGATTTCTTGGTCAGATGGGAACATCAAGCAAGGAGCAGCTTTTCCTGCTCCAGAATAGTAACAGCAGCCCTAACCTCAGACCTCATGTCCTGTAGTGACTAGGAGGAAATTGGAGGTTGGAGGGTGCAGGGAAGTGTCCCTCCATGCTCAAAGCTCAGATCCTGAGAATGTGCCTCACTGTGTCCAGTCTCAGGTTCCAAAGCCAACAGGACTTTGACTTTTCTGGGACTGCCCAAGGGGCCAAGGCTCCTCTAGAGAAGGATTGCTGAAAATCCACCAAGAGCCCAGAAAGGAAAGAGGAGAGGTATGGGTTCCACACTCCATCCCACGGGCAGCCTTCACTAGGGCCTCCATGGTCAATCCGGGAGTCGGGTGACACACTCCCACAGCTGAGCAGCAGCAGGTCCCTTCCACCACAGGTGAGGACTCCAAGTCCGCAAACTGTTCCTGCTGCAGAGGTGACGGATGTGCCCCTACCCTTCCACACACTCTCACTTGAGCCAAAATTAGGACCTGTAGCTGTTCTTGGTTCCAGGGGGCTAAAGGTTTCCCATGTGATGCTGGAAAACAAAGCCAATGGTCCAGACAGGGCTCTGACCTGCAGTAAGCAGAGCTGCTCAGCTCTGCTGGCCTTGGGTGTTCTTATTTAAGTTGTTTCTAAACTTGGCCTTTCACAATAGGTCCTTCTCCGCTGCTTCAGAAGAAATGGCCTTACAAAGCTGCCAGAGGCCCAGATAGTGGAGACAGTTCCACGTTCACTCTTGATGAGTTCCCTAGCCTCCAGACAGCCCCATTGCCCACTCAGGCCAGCTTCCTGTAGGGCACGGCTCCCACTGGCAACCAGACCACAACCCTGTCTTCCCTCCCTCCCTCTGCTCACAGCCTGCTTCAGCACAGAGCTGGTGGGCAAGCCGACCCTGCCCCCGGCCCAGTGTGCCCCTCATTAGTATGCTGTGCCTCTGGATAGAATAAATATCTAATCTTTCCTTTACAAGAGGATGAATGGGAAATCATTAGGCAACGAGCTCATGCATCAACAAAAAGTGATTTCTCCAACACAGATGTACTTCCCATGCTTCCCCCGACCTTGCTCCCAGAACATATGCACTTGCTTAGTGCTTCCACTGCCTAATAACACACAATGACATTTTCTCCTGGAGAGAGACTATTTGGTCTCAAGGAAAGCAGCAGCCAAACATCCCCTCTGGGCACTGTCACAGACTTTCGAACTCCAGGATTCATCCAGGAGGAAGGGAATGCAGTTTTCTAGATCAGCAGCAATTCAGAGAGACTAGGGTCATGGGGTGTAACTATGACCAGAATAGCAACCAACTTGGGAGAATTGGAGCAGTCCCTGAGGGGCTTCACATTTTCCTGTGGACCACGGTGTTATGACTCCATATTTTCATGGACTTGGGGGTGATCAGAGCTAGAAAGAGCCTCAGAGATGACCTGGCTCAAGCTCCTCCTGCCATACATGAGTAATCTCAGACCAGAGAAGTCTCACACCTTGCTTGGGGTGGTTAGGAGTCAATGCAAATCTGGGCTCCAAAGCAGGTCTCATGAGACCCAGCCCATGCCCTTCCTACTGCCTTCCTAGTCTCTGGATTTTTATAGGAAATTCTCTTGCCTTGTTTTTACTCTTTCCTTCCCAGGCCCCTGCCCACTCTCTGCCTTCATCCTGTGCCCATGAGCCTCTCTCTCCTGTAGGGAAGAGGTGAAAGAGAGAATTTGGAGTTAAAGGCATGAAATGTCAAAGGGCACAGAGCAAAAACCCCCTCCCCTATACCAAAAGTTAGTCTTTTCCATGCAAGGAAGATCTAAGACCAGAAATAGGCAAACCAACGAGGAACATCAGCAGGAAAACCAAGGAAAAAAGAGGCCATTTATCAAAGTGTTTTGGCCCTGAGCCAATTCACTCCCACCCAAAATCTCCCCATGGTACATAAATATTTCTATCTTAGAGGAGGAAGGAGACAAGGTGAGCCATAGAGTATAGGTCAGCCTTGTCCAGTTGCTAGCATATTTTATAGTGTTTTAGTGTCAGCAGCAATACAGAAAAATGTGGTCTCTACAGCAGCCATCCTCCCCCTCCCTCCAGCCCCCACGCCCCTGCCAACCCTGAGCCCATCTGGCCCTCATTCATCCTCATCAGCCATCCACTGTAGCCACATTTTCCTCTCATGTCTGAATTGACACCTACTCATTCTCCATGAATATTTAATATCTTCCTTTCTGGACAAAGTCTGTGAGACCTTGACGGCCTCTCTAGGGCTGCACTGAAATCTGGGTAGAAAGCTTTCCATGGAGTCCACTTGGCCTTGGGATGAGGGAATTAGGGTAGAGAGACAGCCCCCAGACCGGATGAGCCACAGCACGATGTTCACCCATGTCTGGCCAGCACAGGCTGGCACTGCCCTCCATCTTGATGGCCTGAAAAGCACCAATGATTGCCTCAAAAGACTGTCATTTTAGAGCCCTACCCGGCTGATTGTCTGGATGTGACACAATGTGGAGTTCACCAATATCCTTGACCATGGGTCAGGTTTCCCTAGGAGCTATTTTATGTTTTCTTCACAAAACCTGTGTCTGATATACTTGAAGTGGGAGGGAATGGAGGTGAGATCAGGAATGGGTGTGAAAACAAGCCTCAGATGACAATTTATGTGCAGAATTCCAACTGCAGGTTAAGCAGGGTGTCCGCCAGAGCTTCTTGGCCTCCTGTGTGCCAGGCTCTAAGTGCCATGGTTTATTCATTCCTCACCCCTGCCTTGCAGGGTCAGTACTGGTGTTATCCCCAGTCTCCAGATGAAGCAACTCAGGCAATCTGCTCAAGGTCACCAGGCCGGTGAGCGGCAGGGGTCCACCTGGCCAGCCGGCTGCATGTGCTCCAAGCCCTCCCCCATCTTGCCTTCTCAGGAACTGGCTAACAGGGGCTCCCTCCATGCGTCCTGCCTCTTCCTGGGGTGGGGAAAGCATATATGAGCATAGTCTCTTCTGGCACCAACATTCCACCTCTTCCTAAATGTCATCCTCCTCTTGGTCTCTGATGGCTCTTCCTTCATTGACCCAGTCACGGAACACCGGCCTAGCGCCACCACACCCCAAGCAACACAAAGTGAGGGGCAGCACTTAACTGCAGCTCTGTTGTGATGGAGAGTACCACTTCCCAGTGGCACAGCAGACTGCTGGTGGGCACCTGCCCCCAGCTCCCCACCGCTCCCATCATTCTATCGTCTTCCCTCTCCATTCCCTGAAAGTTCCAGGCCTCACATCCAAACAACCACACATCCCTCTTTCAATTGCCTGTCTTCTCTCCAGCCCCAGCCCCAGATGCGGCTCAGTTGCAGCCCCATCTTCTCACATTTAAAACCCAACAAGGTTGCTAATTGAATAACTGGCCATTATTTCCAGGAGCAGTGGGGACCCTAAGATTGTTATATTGCCTTTACCAGGCTCCACCCTCCATAGAAGGCTTTTATGGTTTCAAATGGCATTTGCTTTCTGTTTCCTAAGAATTTCTATGGCCATTGGCATTTCTGTGGGGCTTATAAAGCCATTTTCCTATATATTCCGAGAGAGGCCCCTCCTTAGGGCTTGGCTGGAGTTGCCACCTGAGATAGGAAGGCGGAAGCCACTTCCATCTCAACCCTCTGAGTTCTGCAAGTCTCCTGAGAATGAACCAGTCCTTCCGTCCAAAATGAAGCCTGAGAAGAAGGCCCCAGCCAGGTGGAAGAATTGGATGGGGTCTCAGCCAGAAAAGAGACAGAGTGTTAGAGATAAATGTCCATAAAAGAGAGGGTGCCACTCCATGGGGACAGGCAGAGAGCTGCCAGGGAAAGACGTGGGGAGGGGCCTGTGCAAGTGTCCTGGCCACCTGGGGCTGGAGACCCTGAGGCAGTGTCATTTGCTTTGTCTGTGGCTATTTCCTTTGGTTCACCCCTAGTATTTGAAGTTCCTTTTTATGCTACCAGGCTCTTTCAGGGATGTGATGGGAACCAGGAATCAGGAGCAAGGTTTGGGTCTACACTTGGGTTGGAGCTTTAAAGAGAATTCAGGGACAGAACATGAAGGATCACCTAGAACCAGAAAGAAAACCCAAAAGGAAAGAAGGGAATGTCCAGGGGGAGAGACAGAGGGTCTTTTTTCAGCCACCCTGGCCACCTGCCAGCCTTCTCCAGAGCTCCTCTCTGCTGCCCCCGAAAGGCTTTGCACCTTATTTGAATAAAAGAGGTCACCGCTTTGTAGAAGGAGAGGGGAGAGGACAGCCTCTCACGCCACCCCTGCACCCACGGGAACAGCACTGGCGTGGGGCTCTTTCCCAGGGTGAGTCGGTCCCTCCTCGAGCCTTTGGTTGACTCACATCTCTGTAGTGACACATTGGACCATGTACTAGGAATAGTCCAACTTCCAGAGAGAAAAAAACAGCTCTGGTGGTGTGTCATGACAACATGATAAGCACTTCTCTTCTTGAGAAGTTGGGGACAGGGCTAGCTTTGTGACTTGAGGCACCTGCTTGAAAATGCCTCCTCCACATTGTCAGAGTCATCTCCAGCTGAGTCACTCCTGCAGGGCCCTGTGAGAGCGACACTGCTGGGAGCCCTGCCCAGCCCCTCCCAGGATCGATACATCAGAGGAACTAGCTGAAAGTCAGCTGGAAGCAAAAAGGCAGGAAGGAGGGCATACAGAACAGCCAAGCTCAGAGTGCCTCGCAGGCCCTGGAGAAAAGAAGGTGTGAGTCAGGATTCCAACGCTGACAAGCTGTGCTGGGCGGGCAGGCCCTGGACAGGCATTTTGAAAGTGGGGGATTAGGGCTCAAGGTGACTTTTATGGGGGAAATTATGAGAACCAATATTTCTTTGTGCTGCTGGGCCTTTTTGGTAGGTTTGTGGAGAAAAAGAGGCCGGGGGAAAGGCTGGCAGTGAAGCCCTTTGTAACTCCAACTCCTGCTGGCAGGGTGTTTTTAGTGAATCCTATCCAAGTGCAGGCAGCCACCCAGCTCTTTTTAGGGAGTGGGTGTTCCCTAGGAAAGTATTCCCCCGACCCTATTTGGAGAATTTTTACCAGAGAAACTCTGGCTGCGCTCCTGTCTGCGTCCTGCAAGAGACAGGGAAGCAGAATCTCAGCAGAGCCCTCTGCCACCCACCCTGAGTCTGGCCAGACCCCAGGCAGCCCCATGCATGTGTGTACATATGCTCATGTACACACACACACACACACACACACACACAAATGCACACGCTGTGTCCACCACACGCCAAGGAAGCGGCAAGGGGCTTGTTCCTGTTCCATCTTGTTTGATTGGCTTTCTGTCACTCCTCCTCCCCGCAGAGGACTCCAGTCCCAGGGACATTTTTTAGTTCCCCTAAGAAATTCTGTTTGGAAAAGAATTTCGAGGAGACCTCGCAGCCTGAGATGATGTGGCTTATGAATACCCTTGAGGGTGATTATAATAAAACCCAAACCACTTCCATGTCAGTTTGCGTCTCTCACGTGTTGAGAGAGGAGAACAAAGTTTCTCTCTTCATTTCACTCACAGGGAAACTGAGGCCCTGATAATGGTGTAGAGGCTTCAAGGCCATGCAGTCAGCTCTGGGCTCTCAGTCAGGATCCATGAGACCCTGCAAGGGGCATGGATCCAAGGGCAGACTCGGTGCCAGGCCCCAAGAGCCTGCAGGTAAGCAACAGTTGGAGTCAGGTGGCTGGGGCTTGAAGCTGGCCTCTGCTGTGTGGCCTGTCAAACCACTTCACCTCTCTCTTTCCTCCTTAGCCAAATGTGGACAAGAATCTCTACCACAGGGCTATGAGTAGGGTGCAATACAATTTCCATGAGAAAAGGGCTTTCCTGGGTTCTTGCCATGGTTTATGGCTCTTGAATCTAACAACAACAATAACTAATGTGTTTATAAATAAATTTCCAAGGATATATTCTTATTTAACCTCAATACAGGAAGGTATCAGTATTTCCATTTTACAGATGGGGAAAACTAAGGAAATTCCCTGAAGTCACACAGTTTTAAAATGATAGAGCAGAGAACCAAAACTGAGATCATTTTCTTTAAATGCTCTATAACTCATGTATTTTACCATTCTTTGCCTCAAGGTAAAGTATTACATTCTTATTTTAGATATTTTAGAAAATACAGAAAACCACCAAAAATACATTTCACTAGCAGCCCATTCTCCCAAGAATACTGCAACTCACATTTTGATGAGCCCCAGAGTCCCCATGTTGCTTAGAAAACGATGTGAATGCAGTGAAGGGTGGGGACTACCCTGCAGACTGTGAGGGGTTGATGCACTGGCTGGGCTGGGCCTGCAAATGTCCAGGATTAAGGAATTTTGGGGAAATGCTGGAAAGAGGGGAAGATGTGGGGTGGAGAACAAGAGGGAGGAAAGTGCGAGGTGTGCAGGGCCAAGGCTCCGAGGAGGGATAGTGAGGACAGGCCTGAAGATCTGGCAGGCCCCAAGCCAGCCTTCTCACTGAAGACCAAGGCCACTGCCCATCTCATATCAGCAAGTCCTTGAGCATTCTGAGATATTAGGAGTAGGAGAGGCCATGGTCTTCTCAGATGATGTTGAGATCCTAGAAGACTCCCTGGAGAGTCCTTCAACCTCACAGGGACTGCCAACCTCCCCCTGGGGGGCTTGGGGGTTATGCAGACATAGCCTGTCCCTCTCTGGCCAGTTAGCTGCCCAGTGGGCAGGGCAGTAGGGACAGCTTCAACTAAGGCCCTGACTCTAGACACGGACAGCGTGAGGTTTGATGCAGCTCTGTTCTCCAGCCAGGGCAGCATCAGTAGCTCCTTCAAGCCACACAACCCTGGGTGTCTTCCCAGTGACGTAGGAGTAGGTCCCAGACAGCCATGCTCTCTTTACCAGTCCCTGAGTAGAAGGTGCCCCAGGTGCAGGGACCCTGTCTCATAACTAATAACAATATTAGTAACAAGTCACCTTGCCTTTATATAGCACTATTGAATTTACAGAACCTTTTTGCACACATTGTCTCATTCAATCCTCAGCAGGTAGGAGGAATTATCCTAATTCTGTAGATAGAGAAAATTAAGCTAAGAGAGGCTAAGTGAATTATCTGAGGTTGCACAGCATATAGGAAAAACATTTATTTATTTTGCTTGTCACTTTGTGTTGCTCCAGAAAAGATTTAGCTAGCTCATAGGACATACGACAAGATTAAAAGTAAGTTTAAAACGAGAGCGCCCTACACAATGTGCACGCCCTGCCATCCAAACCCGCCCAGAGGCAGGCCGCACGAGTGACTTGAAGCATTCTGGCAGATAATACAAAAAGGGAAAGACAGTCACAGAATTCAGTGTCCATTAAGTAGAGAAAAACCAGAGGCCTAGGAAACACAAAGCTATTCCTGGTTCTAGGACAGGAGGAAATTTTCTACCGAGGGCATCCCATGGCGAACAGCATCACGGGGCGGATCATAGCATGGTCTTTGAATTCTGAGACCTCATGAACACCTCTATGCTTTCGGTTCTTCAACTGCAAAGTGGGGGTAATTATAAAACCTAGCTCACAAATCTGTTGTAACAAATACATGAGAATCTTTAAAAGAGTTTTGCTTTTTTGTTGTTTTGTTTTGTTTTGTTTTTTAAACGGAGTCTGGCTCTGTCGCCCAGGCTGGAGTGCAGTAGTGCGATCTCGGCTCACTACAAGCTCCGCCTCCCAGGTTCACGCCATTCTCCTGCCTCAGCCTCCCGAGTAGCTGGGACTACAGGTGCCCGCCACCATGCCCGGCTAATTGTTTATATTGTTAGTAGAGAGGGGGTTTCACCATGTTAGCCAGGATGGTCTCGATCTCCTGACCTGGTGATCCGCCCGCCTTGGCCTCCCAAAGTGCTGGGATTACAGGCGTAAGCCCGGCCTAAAAGAGATTTTTAAAAACAAGTTACTGAGAGAATGTGTAAAGCTCTGTCAAACCCTACTCAGTCAGAGCTCCAGAAGCATTGGGTGAATCATTCTCAGGGACAACCTTTCAGAAAACCAAACTGGCTTGGCATGGTGGCTGAGGTAGACCCTGGGGTCTGGCTGCCTTTGTTCAAGCCGTATCTCCACACTCTTTAACATAACATCTCCATGCTTGTTCTCTCATCTGTAAAATGTGGGTAAAACTTACCCTTTTCCATAAGGTTGTTGTGAGGATTAAAGAAGAGAATTCACACAAATCTCATCCAAGTGCCCATCGGCACACAGCAGGAGCTCAGTGAATGCCAGCTGTGTGTAGTACCTTTAAAGTACTTCCTTATCATCATCCAGTGTTAGAGGTAGGCAGTCCCTGGAATTTGGGACTTTCCAAATTACTGGAGCCCTGAACCCTGGCCTTGCATCCAGTAAGTACTCAATTTATACTTGTGGGATGGAATTGGAAAGTAAGAGAAAGGGATTCCAGCTTGGTCTAGGAGCTGGAAAACTCCAAGTAGATTCACCAGGGATACACAGCCCTTCCAAGCCTCTGTTTTCTGATATGTGAAACGAGAAGGAGCCTTTGTATTCTCTGGGGACCCCTGAGCTCTCACACTGATCCCCAGAAAGGTCCTTACACTTCAACTACTAACTGCAGACGGGGCTTGGTTGGGAATTCTTTAAAGAGAATTCCATCAGGCCGACTTGATTCCCACCTTTGTCTCTAGGAAGGACTGGGCTGGGACTGAGTTGCTGGATGCTCTGCAGAACCGTGGTGTGCGCGGAGGGCAGTGATCACAGAGACATAGGAGCCACCCCAGGTCCAGGAATCTGTGATTTCCCGCTGTTGGGCCTGGCAGAAAGGGGCTTGGGTATATGCCTGGGAATGGGCTATTTCCACTCCCGTTTGGGACCCTGCCCCCTTGAGGAAGCATTGCCTCAGCTGACACCGACAGGAGATGGCTCTGTCTGGTGTGAGAGGAGAGGCAGATGGGGGTGGGGGAGGATGGAAGAGGTGAGAGAGGAAATGCTGACTGCTGTGTGGGAAGCCAAAGAAAGCTGGGCATCGCCTGGGAGAAGGAACCCGAGCTGTGGGGACAGCTGGGGAGCAGCAGGCCCCTCTGCAGCAGCAGCAGCAGGAGCCCCAGGGACACCCCACCTGAGGGCCCGGCATGGCCTGTGGGCTGTGGCCTCCCCTGGAGGCCAGGCAGCGCCATTCCTGAGCAGGGAGGTCTCCAGGTTCACACAGTGCAAAGAGTTTCTCTAAGCAAAACGGAGGATCTGCAAACTTCTGCTGTGGCACTCAGGCGACCCCTGGCATCAGGACCATCCAGTGCCTCGGCTTCTCCCTGGGCCTTTCTCCTCCCAGCCTGAGCCTCACTGTGTTTCTGCCACTCTGCACTTGGTGCCTGGAAGGGAGGAAATAACTATTAGTGTCACCTGCTTACCAATGAGAGACATTAGCTGGCTCTGGCAGAACACGCGGCCTATAATTTTTGGAGGAGTTACAATAATGGAGCTAATTTGGTGCTTCATCGTCGTGCTCCTGGGTGAGCAGGGGGAAGGAGGCCTGGGGCCTGATTTAGAGCAACCTCCCAGGAAAGAACACTACTTCCTGGGGAATCTCTGGGATCCTGGCCCCATGTTCCCTCCCTCCTGTCCCCCTCTCCCACACTGCTTGCTTCTCCTTCCAGTGAGGCATTGTCAGGATGCAGTTTGGAGATGGCTGAAGCCAACCCACCAGCGGCCAGAGGCAGCTCCGCAGTGGGATGGAGCAGGAAGGGGCCTGAAAGTGTCTAAAGAGTTTGCTCTGCACTAGATCCCTGCGAGGTGTCTTCAGTGCATACACTCATTGGGCTTCACGGTTCACCCTATTTCTCTAATGAGGAGGCAAGGTCATCTGGTACAATGCTCTCATTTTACAGCTGAGGATGCACAGCTCAGGGAGGCACAGTGACTTGCCCCATATCATTCTACCGATTCGCAGCAGAACCAGGATTTGAACCCAGGCTAATTTTTCCCTTAAGTTCCCTTACTGGGAACATCTGAACTGGAGCCTGAGAAGACACAGGATACCCTCCCCAATCCTACTGATTGAAGGCGCTGCTGGGTAGGGAAGCCCAGGGCTGAGAGGGAAGAAAGAGCCAGCAAATCAACTCAGCTTCCATGGGGTCCTACAGGCAGGAGCTGGGACCTCTGAAATCCAGGCTAGAAGATGTCTCATTCCCACCCTCTACCCAGGAACAACTCCAAAGCAGCTGCCTCTTCCTCCAACTCTTGCCGACTTAGACATCCATGGGGCATACCTGGCCCCTCAGCCCACCAGGCAGGCAGGGGGGACAGCACACCCAGTGGGCTCAGTGGCACCACCTGCCTCCATGTGGCGGGAGAATGAGAGGCTTACAAACAGATTGCATTCTTGCTACATGCTCATCTTGGTTTTCCTACTAGTAGCTGGCCACACCCTCCCCATGGTTTCCTCTTATGCCTCTAAATCAGGGCAAAAGGCACCTGCCTCACAGGAGCCACCTCAAGCATGACAATACTGCCCATCGTCAGAAAGAGTCAGAGATGTTCAGTGAGTTTTACAGTCACACAGCTGGAAAGCAGCAGGGCAGGGATTTGAACCCCAGGTTCTGCGCCCAACTCCGTGCATTGCTCCTTGGATCTGTTTATATTAAAACTCCTGTAGCTGACTCATGGTTCTTCCCTTCTGGATCATGAGTCAGGAGTTCTTCATCGATGGTTAGTTGTGGGTCTAGATGAAAGGCCACCAAAATGCCTAAAACATTATGAGGCCAAGGGAAGGTTCTTGGTTTTGGTGAAGAGAAGGTAGAGTCAAAACTCACACAGTCTTAGAAGGCATAACCTCTAAATTATGATGTAATAGTAGGTAGGAACTAGGAGGGAAGACACAGATGCCCCAGGCACTGGGTCAGCCATCTGGGAGGACTTCCTGAGTTCCGGGAGGGGGTGGAACACTGGAAAAGAGGCATTGATTGTTAAGCTGAATGTGGTCTTGCTGGGGAGCTGCGACTGGATAAGCTGGCTGATCTCTTGGGGTCTCTTGCTTCCTAGTGACATGTGATTGGAGTTGCTTTGCTCTGATCCTTAAATATCCCACACCAAGGGAATGAATTTTGAGATCTGACACCTTCAACTCTCCCAAGAAGCCTGTAGGGACTACAGACTATCTCCTCATCCCTCCTCAAGACCTAAGGAAGCAAGGAAATAACAGTGAGGAATATAACTACAACTTTACAGGAGACAGGGGAAACCCTTCACCAGCTCAAAACTTTTTCATATATGGGTTTCCTCCTCCTAGTCCTGGTGGCTGCTCCCCAGAGAACTCAGGTACAAAGGTCTGTGCAGAGAGGGCCCAGGGTTCTTCCACTGAGCTGCCATGTTGGGGACAAGGGCTTTGGCCCAGGTGTCCTGCCCCTGCTGGCCTAGCTTCTCCCCCGCCCTCCTTCCCCTGAGGCAGTGTCTGCTGCAGCATTTTGGCACTTGGTGAGACAATGACATAGCAGGTGACTTTCGTCAGAAATGATGGGCTGAGGCCAGGGTGCTGCACTAGCAGGTTTAAGTGAGCGGGATGGATCCTATCATAGTCTGTAATGCAGGGTGACACCATCCATTTGTCTTCTTTCAAGAGGGGCAGGTGGGGGCAGGCAGAAGGGAGGTAAATATTCTAAGTCTCCGAGCTTCCTCTCTTGTGCTTCTTGCTTCAAGAACACCAAGAAATTTCACCTTCAAAACCTACATGGTCCTCGGCAGCCCTAACCCTCCATAACCAGGGACAGAAGGTGGGGTGGAGTGGGGTGGAGCATGGACAGTCCCAGAGGAGGCTGGGTGGGATGGAGGAGAAGAGCAACGCCATCAGAGTCAACACACCTGAGCCAAAGCCAAGCTTAGCACACGAGACCCTAGGCAAGTTACTTAACCTCTATGATTTTCAGTACAACGTAGAGATAATTATGTGTTCCTCCCAGGCATAGAGTATGAGTAAAATGAATTTAATATGTGTTAAGGGCTGGGCGCGGTGGCTCATGCCTGTAATCCCAGCACTTTGGGAGGCCGAGGGGGGAAGATCACAAGGTCAGAAGTTTGAGACCAGCCCGGACAACATGGTGAAACCCCATCTCTGCTAAAAATACAAAAATTAGCCAGGCATGGTGACATGCACCTCTAATCCCAGCTACTCAGGAAGCTGAGGCAGGAGAATTGCTTGAACCCAGGAGGCCGAGGTTGCAGTGAGCCAAGATTGCGTGCCACTGCACTCCAGCCTGGACAACACAGCAAAACTCAAAAAAAAAAAAAAAAAAAAAAAAAAACAAGTGTTAAGTACCCAACATAGTCCCTACAAACTAGTAGATGCTCCATGACTGTTAGTCTCCTCCTCTCTTGACTTTGGCTTTAATGACCAAAATAAATAGATTCAAAGAAATGGAAGACACTTCAAAATCCTGGCCAGAGTATGTGTGTTCAATTGGTTCTTCCAACTAGATAAAAGCAATGGTTGTCAGTTCCTGAGACTTCCCTGGGGCTTGTTAAACGCAGATTATTGGGCCCTGCCTTCTGGTGAGGGTAGGATCCAAGAATTTGTGTTTCTGATTATTTCCAGGTGATGCTGATCTTATTGGTCAGGAACACATCCTTGGAGATCTATTGCAATAAGAAATATTTACAGAATGGTGTCAGATATCTTTGAAACACTATCTTTGCTTAATACCTAATTTTCTTAAACCCTGTAAATTTGGATGAGGCAGCTTCTTACTAAAATATAGCTACCCAGTGTGCCTTGTGGTGCACAGGAAAAAGGCAAAGGGAAGTAGTGAGGGCCAGGACCAGTCCAGCAGCCCACATAGCTTCAATCCTTTGGAACCCTTGCTTGTGCCTAATAAAAGAGAAGAGGCTCTTTTATGCCTTAACTTTTGCTTGGTAGCCCTGATATTTAATGACTTCGGTTGCATTAGGACGTGTTCCATGTCACAGAGATTCTAGTAGGGTCTGACCTGGGGCAACCTCAGAATCTCTCACCTTATGTCACGAACTGAGGCTATGTAACATTCACCTGGGAAGCCTGTCAATAATGCAAACATCCAGGCACCCCCTCCAGAGATGATGATTCAGTAGATCTTGGGTGCAGCTCAGGAATCAAGTCCCCACCTCCCAAGCTTCTAATGCAGGGAATATTCAGCCCACCCCCTGAGAAACACTTATGAGTCTCCACCCTGAAACCATCTCAATAACCACAGCAACCCTCCTGGGGAGACCAGAGGCTGAGGTTAAGCAAAGGCCTACTCTTGTCAGCCATTCATTTTGCCACTTTAACCAGGTGAACCCCACAAAGCTGAGTTGCTCATTAATTCAACAAATACTTGTCGGCATCTGTTATACACCAGGCACTGTGCTCAGTACTGAGAATACAGTGAAATGAGTAAAATATGGGGTTGAGATTAGGGTGAGGCAAGTGAAGTACCCAGGAGGCAGAATGGAAGGGGGCACTCACTCTTGGATACATGCATGAACTTGACAGTGAGCACCTCTTTCACTTTTGTACCTGGGCACCTGCTTTGCCTCACCCTCGTCCTGGCCCTGGCAAAACAGACCCAGACCTGTCCTTCGGGAACACAGTTGGCAGCAGAGGGAGGAGCTGGAGGAAGTGGCCTGACATGAGTGGGTCTCTGCCATGTGAAGAGCTGGGGAAAGAACGGTCAATCAGAGGAAGAGAAAGTACAAAGTCACAGGGCAGGAATAACCTGGGGCATTTAAGGAAGCCTGTGAGGAGAGCCCTGGCACAGGGGAGGCTGAAGAGTCAGCCCTGTTGTGGAGCGCCCTGTAGATCTTGGTAAGTGCTTTTGATTTTATTCCTCTTGCAAGGGGATGCCATTGGAGGTTTTAAACAAGGAGTGGTACACTCCATTTTCCATCTGGGGAAGAGCACTCTAGCTGCGGCGTGGAGAATGGGGCGGGAGAGCAAGGGAAGCAGGGAGGGCAGATAGGAGGCAGCTATATGCGGGCAGGGGGTAGGCTTTGGCCTCCGTGTGGCACTGGAGATGGAGAGAGGTGGGTGGACTTGAGATGGAATTTGGAGTTAGAATGATCAGGGCTTGATGATGATCTAAATCCAAAAGAGGAAGGCAGATGTCCACAAAGATGTCTCATTTCTGGCTTGAGCAACTGGGTGGATGGAAGGGCCACTTATAGGTTGGGGAAAATTATGTAAACAGAAGATGAAAAGGGCAACTTTGAGCCTCTGAGAAGTTCTAGATTTCCAGCCACATGGCCATGTCATTTTGGATATATGAGTCTGGAGTCTAGAAGAGATGTCTGCAGAGGGGCCATAAACTCAGGAACCATTAGTGTGGAGACGGATATTGACATTATGGCTGAGTGAGGAGAGGAGAGGCTTGACAAACCCCACTGTTTAGAGGCAGGGATGGGAGAAGAGGCTGGCACAGGAGACCTGAAAGAGGCAGCCAGAGAGGTGGGAGAAGAACCCGAAGGAAGTGTAGTTTTTAAGAGCAGGGCAGTCAACTCTGTGAAAGGCTGGAAAGAGCTTCTCTACGGAACACCTTGCCATGGCAAGACCCAGAGATTCTGAAGTGTGGGGAGCAGGAGGTGGGGAAAGACCTTAATCTTCAGGGTGACTGTCCCCAAAGAGATGGTGAAGCTAAAGCCACTGTCAGGCAGTGCAGGCATGTGCCTTTGGCTGAGACCAAAGCCCTGCCTATTTGGCACCCGCCTCAGGGCACTTGTTTGCAAGAAACATTCCTCAGCTGCCCCAGGAGACTCCTCCGGAAACCAGGACCAAGGCATCTCCCCTCCTGCCGAGAGCCCCAGCCCCCACAGCCCTGCAAGGGGCAGAGAGCAGATCTCTCACCACTGAGATGCCTGCCCTCTCCCCAGGAGAAACTGGCAGCTGTTTGACAGCCACGTGGCAGGACAACTTGTGGCAAGAAATTAAGATGGATTCTCATCATTAACTTCATTAATGTACCATTTACTACCCCCACCGCCCCTGAGGTTAATGAAGATGACAGTGGAACGACCAGATCTGAAGTGAGGTCCTCGGCTCTGCGCTCTCATACACAAGCACCCTATGGCACAGACTTCCTGGCTTGACCAGGCATTGCCGCCACCTCTTCTAAAACTTCTCCAAACTCCACTCCTCTCAAGCTCCTTTCCAACCTCTCATAGCCCCTCTTCTTCTCCACCCACCTTTTTAAAAGTCATTAGAAAGAGATCTGCACCTCCCAGTGTGATTCTGACTCACGGATATTTGCCCAAAAGTAATGGTGCATGTGAAATACTAAGCCTCTTTTCAAGGGCAGGTTCACGAAGGAGAGGCTGAGAAAAAGTTTCCTAAATAAGACCATCTGTTTCTCTGAAGATGCTCAGATGCAGAAACATTTGCTTCCCGCTGATATGCTTTAGTCTCAATGGGTCCCTAGGACAAACCCAGACTCAAGAATCTCACCCACATCCTCCGTGCACCACTGCTCCACACCGGCTTGGGGGTGCTTTCTCCTCCACGGGGCAGTCTTTAGCCCTGTGTCCACACTGCAGGGTGAAGTTGGAGTATACTGAGTTCGTTTAAGGAGCCTCAATTCTGGTTGATCATTTATTCATAATGCTGCAAGGCCCTTGGGGCAGAGAAGCACTTGAGAGTAAAAGCAGTCATGGAACTCAGAACAAACAGAACCTGCCCCAGCACCCAGCAGGAAGCCCTGAGCGTCACAACAGACATATCCCGCCCTTCTACCCCAGCCACCCCCAGCATTCTTGCTGAAGCCCTAGGAGCCCAGGCCTGAGGAGGAGCAGGGAATCAACTCACGTCACCCAGGCTGGTGTTCACAGCAGGGGCCCCCTCTCGGCACCCTGGGAAGGAGTGCCCACTCCCACAGCTCCTCTCTCCCAGGCGAGAGCTGAGCCAGCCATGGGGACATGGGGCGGGCAGAGTGTCAGTCTCCACTCTCCTCCTGCAGCCCCTCACCCGGCAGTTCAGCACATCCTGCCGGGTTCCTCTCGGAAGTCCTGACTTTGCCTTGGGGCAGTTGTGAGATTTCTCCCTTGGCCTTTACCACCCAAGAGCAATGGGAGCACAACCCCAGGCCAGACCAAGGGAGTCAGAGGAGGTGACCCAAGAGGGGGTGACAGGACAGCTGGCCTGGAAAGATAAGAGTTGTCCAGGATGATCAGGGGAATGGAGAAGTTATTTCAGGTGGCAGAAAGAACAAGACGAAGGCATAAAGGTGGGAAAGATCTTGGAGCGTTTAGTGGGGAGGTGTCATCAAGAGGCAGGATGGTGTAGTGGCTGAAAGTGGGGACTCTCAAGCTTCTGTCCACATCTTGGCTGTGCCATTTAGTAGCTGTATGCCCTTGGGCCAGTTGCATAACCTCTCCGTCCTTCAGTGTCCCCAGGTAAAAAGTGGGGATAACAATAATAGCCATCTTGTAAGGCTTTTGTGAAGATTATGTGACATCATACATAGGAGCACTTAGGGCAGGACGGCACATAGTAAACACTCAATGTTATGGTTATTGTGGCTGGAGTGTAGGGCACCTGGGGCAGAACAGTGGAAGGTGAGGCTGGCTAGAAAGGCAAGGGCCACCCCGTGAAGAAGCTTGAATGCCATGTGATTCTGTGAATTAGTGGTTTTTCATGCCGACTCCCGAACGTTCCAAGGAGGTAGCCTGAGGGGTGGAAGGTACTCTGGGTGCCCTGTCTCTGAGCCACTCTTCAGCTGCTGCATGTGATTGGGCTTTTGGATGGTACTTCGTCTGAAGAAGAGGCTTTCCAACTACAAAACAAGTATGAAATGAGAAGCCACTGCAGAATTCTGAGCAGGAGAGCAACCTCCTGGTTACAGCAAGGAGGATGGATTGGAGGGGGTGGGCAGGGGGAGTTAGAAAACTGCAGGGATCTGGCAGAGATGGTGCAGGCCAGAGCTGAGGTAGTGCAGGGGGGATGGGAGGAGAGGGCCTCAGAGTTTGGGGACACTCAGAAGGGAGAAGCTGTGCAGCTCGGGAACTGAGTAGCCGTGGAGGGCGTAGAGCATCTGAGCTCACGCTCACTTTCATCCTGCCCCTGCCACCCATTCTTTACAAGCTGCTGAAGTCCCAAACTACTGCAAGTCCTCCAAGGGCTCTGCTTTTCACAGGAAGCAAAATCCAATCACTTCCAAGTCGTCCCTTGACCTCCCTCTTACCCTTTACTTACTCTGGTACCACAGCCACCATCCGCTTCCCCCAGCCAGACCCACAGCACTCTTTGCTAGCCCCTCTGCTGAGAGCTCTCCTTCCACTCTTGGCTGCTCCTCCCCATCTTTCAGGACCACTCTGAGTAAAGTGGCCCCACACCCACTCACTACCCTTGGTCAGGTCCCTGGCTCCCTCACTGCCCTTGGGTACCATCTTGCTTAGGGTACTTTTGTCTCCCTCCCTAAGAATATGAGTTCCTGGAGGGCCGGGACTTTGTCTGTCTTATCATTACTGTCTCTCGAGATCCTCCAACATTTAGTGGTTGTGTGACAAATGAAGGACACACATGAAAATGGTCTCTGGTGTGGGTGTCTGGGTTGAAGGTGACACAGTGGACTGAGTAGGAAGTAGAGAAGGAAGGGCAGGGGTAGACCCAGTCTCCCGTCGTCTGCAGAATCATGGACAAACTCCCAAGTATGGGCTGCTAGGCAAGCAAGGCTGGCCCTTGCCTGGGGCCCTGTTTCTAGCCTCATCTGGGAGCTCTCCGCCCCTGTCATCACCATGCTCTCAACCACAGGGAACGCCTCATGCGCCCCGAACACTCCCTGCCCTTTCCATGTCTTTAGGCACTGTTGATCCCTCTCCAGAGAAAAAAAGCAAAAGCTCTTGCTTGCTTTTTTCTGACAGAAATCTACTTTTACTCACCTTTCTAGATCCTACCAAATATCACCCTCTTTGGGAAGCCTAGCTTGAAATCTGGGACTGAGTTCCTGGTTCCTTGCTCTGCATGCCCCCGTCTTGTCCACATCTCTATTACTGCACTGATCAAACCAAACAGTACTACCTACTGATATGCCTTTCTCTCCCCTGCCCCTGTTCCAAGACCGTGAGCTCTTTATAATAATAGTAATAATTATAATAGTAGCCAATACTTACTAAGCACCTACTCTGTGCCAGCCACTGTGCTAAGTAAGCACTTTGCACAAATTACCTCATTTAATCTCTGTGGCAACCCTAAGAGGTGGGTCCTATATTCATCCCACTGTACAGGTGAGGAAGCCAAGATTATGAAAGGTTAGGTAAGCCATGCTACTCTCTTAGGAGTACGTAACCTCTCATAGTCTTGGAGCTGGAAGCTGGATCTGACCGACCCCAAATCCACATTCTTAGCCATTTGTTCATTAACCAGTATTTGCTGAGCCCTTACTACACATCAGGCACTGGGCTACACATGAGAGGTATAAGGATGAATAAAACCAGACCCCATCCGTGCCTTCAAAGAGCATACAATCTGGTGAGAAACACAGGCATTCATCATGTAATCCCCAGATCAACATAAAAGTTATAGTTGTAGTGTGTGCTTCAAAGAGGAGGCCTGTGTTGCTATGGGAAGAGATATCATGGGGGCTGGCTCAGCTCCACGTATCTGGCTTCCACATCTGACTCATCTCTGTACCACCAGTACAGAGCCCCAGGCCCATAAAGTGGGGTTGCTCAGTGAATGTTTCTTTAGCCATTGGGGTCCAGTCGGCTTCCACCCCATCTCTCTTGCAGCCCCCCTACCCTCCCACAACTCCTGGGGAACTTAACAGCACTTCCTGCCCTGTGCTTCTGAGATCTTTTCAGGTCTCCTATGGCTTTCCTGAAAGTGTAGCGGATGCTTCTCTGCTGATGATGAGAGATTCAGACAAGCCACTTAATGACTAAGAGACTAGAAGTGTTCCGTAAGAAATGGGGAAGAATTGTTCTTGCTTTGCTTAGCCTGCATTCCCAAGATGGACTCAGAGGCACTGACGCCACTGGCTGCTTATTCAGGAGGAAACATGGCTGGCCTTGGAGAAGAACAAAACATTTGAGGGACAATGGGGACTAAAAAAATGGGAGCATTTGGATTTCAAAGTGAAATTGCTAGATTCCTTGAGGCAGGCAATAGACACCACTTAAGCATCCTTGGGTCATCTCAGTTGGTGATGGCTGATAGATTTTCCAGTTGGAATCTTGGGTTCTCATGGCTGGCAGGGACCTTGAGGATAGAGCATCTCATCTAGAACAACCCCTACATTTTATAGCCCGAGGACCAGAGATGGGAAATGATTTGCTCAAGGTCTCACAGTTAACTGGGGGCAGAGGGTCTAAAGTCCAGGTCTCCTGATTCATGGTTCACTGCCCTTTCATGGGCAGCCCACAAATAGGATATCTTTTTCTATGCCCAGGACTATGTGATTGCATCAAAGAGAGAGAAGTGCTTTAATCAGTTGTTGCAGAGGGGCCTCTGGGAAAACAGGGAGTGCAGTGTTGGGCTATAGATAGGTGAGCCTTTAAGAATCTTACTGTCCAGACACTCTGGGCACTGCAGCCAAGGAGAATGCTACTGTTATGGGCAGCGACATCAGGTGTACAGATTGCACTGAAGGACAGATTTCTCCAGAAGCCAACATCCTGGCTCCCTCCCTTCAGCAGGTCCACCTCCTGCAAGCACTAGCCAAGACTTTCAGCCAGCTGCTGCTGAGCTCTGATCTACCCTATCAGCTTCTAGGTTAGCAGTCTAGAGGGCTATGCTGGTTTCTACTGCTTTCTGGATAGCAGTGACCTCTCCTGCACCAGAGAGCTCATTACCAGTCAGGGGCCCTAAGGCAGCCTCTCCTGACAGCAGGTGAAGATGAAAGCAATAATGTGCTAGCTATTCTGAAGCCCCTGGTCACCCATGGTTTTACTGAAGTCCAAAGTCTCAAACACCTCTAATGAGGATAAAAGGCTGGTAAGCCATGTGGGATCTGACTGAAACCTCCTGAGAGAGGGTAGTTCAGAGAGAGGACCTGGTGAGGGCTGAGCTGGGGCCTGGCTTTCCAGAGAGAGAGTGACTACCAGGAGTTGCTGACCCTCTCTGTTTGTTTAGCTCTCATCTCTTATTTACTCAAAATTAACCTGTTTATTTTCCCTTATTAAATAATCCAGTCCTCTGCTGCTTGTGTGTGCAGGAGAACAGTGAACCAAGAGCTGCTAACATGCCACCAGGCACAGTGAGGGCCAGCCACTCCCCGAGGAAGCCTCCAGAGCCAGGCTTTTGTCTTCTGGCCCTGGTTTCCTCCCTGCCTCCAGGTCATAGTGGGATCTTGGGCCAGTCCTTTTACCTGGCTGTACCCATGGACGGAGGGTGCAGTTCACTTTTGGGTGCAGGGGCCACACCACACTGCAGACTCAGCACCTGCATGTCGCCAGCTGCCACAGTCCTGTGAGAAAGAGCAGGGGTCCTGCAAAAACCAGGAGGTCTGCGGTTCACTGCTCCCCTGGAGGGAGCCATCCTTGACAGCACTTCACAGAGCCTGGGGCGATGCTGTTTACCCTGAGGGACCTCTCATACCCCCAGGCAAGCCTCCCAAGTCCGTAACGAATAAACTCAGCCTCCCCCAAAAGAGACAGCCTGTGAAAGCGCAGGCAACTCCGCATCTGTAGGACATGGTGGTGGGGAAATGGGGATAGCAGCCTTTTGTTCGCTCCCTCTCAGAGGGGCCACAGGAGCTTCCAGAGTTCTTCCCAGGGCCCTGACTCGATCATAACACTGCACGAAGAACCACTCCTTCCAGAGTTCTTTTACTAACATGTAAGCGCCCCTTTCTGCGAGCATTTCTGTAGCTGCTTTTGTGTCCTTCTGGGCACGCTGAAGCACAAGCAGGTGCAAGGCACGGACACTGTCACAAAAGGGGCTCTTGTCACTAGATGCTGGGGGACACAGCTACAGGGAAAAGAGGACTTGGTGACTCCTGTGAGCTGTTCGAGGACAGGAAGCCCTGTAGGGGTGTTGAGGAGAGATGCTCACTGTGGCCTGGACCCTGGGCGAGGGTCCATGGGGGTGTGGTGTGGGGGCGTGATGTAGGTGTAGGAGTATCCAAGCAAAGAGGAGAAGGGGAGTCATTTTAGCAAAAAGGACCAAAGATATACCAGCCATGTGGAGCGGAGGGTTGGCATAGAGAAGGGAGAGAGCAGCAGGTGAGGAGGTAAGACAGGGCCCAGTTGCTGAAAGCCCAAGTGCAAGCTAAGATGAGCCTTGATCCCAGAAGCCAAACAAGGGGAGCCACTGAAGGTGTTTGAGCAGTGGCAATGATATATGAAACTCTCGCACCAAAGCGCTCATTAGTCACTCAGCCTTGGGCCAGTTATTTAACTTCACCAAACATGAATTTTCTCCTGTGTGCAATAGGGATGATGAGAGAGAGAGAGCACCTACTTCATAGGGCTGAGGTAAGACTCACCAAGATAGTCTAGCCAAGTACTTAGCAGAGGCCTGACACACAGTCCATGTGCAATGGGTTGGTTCCTAGTACTGTGCTCACTGAATCTAAAGGGTTTCAGTAACTTGGGGCTTGAGAGGTTATTAAGGGAAATAAAGGGGTTTCTCTTTATACCTCGGTGCCTCTGTGAGACATGGAATATTTAGCCAGATGTGATGCTGATCTGCCCGCTGCTGTAGGACCCATGCCAGGGCACAGGGCACTTGCTGTGTGTGTCTCTTTTGACTATGGGTCTAGGGAGCCAGGAGATGCACCTGAGCGAGATGGGAACTCCAGCACCTTCTTTTAACTGGTTAAGCCCCACTAGACCATCTACATTTCGAGAGTGGGGACTGCATACTCTCCACAAAGCATGGTGCCTCTGGCAGGCACTCTGTAAATATGAATGGAAACACAAATGAACAAGTGGATGGAGTGTACGCCAAGGTGCAGAAGTGTGAGGGTTCCCTTGAGCAGCTTCCTAGGTGAGCTGGAAGGGCATTGCTCAAAAGTGGAGTGCAAGGACCACTCTCCCAAGAGTCACGAGTCCAGGCAGCTGGCAAGGCTTATCAACCTGAGCAAGTTCTTCGTCTGTGAAATGGAGGGGAAAATGCCAACAAGCCTGCCTCACAGAGTTGCTGAGAGCCTCACAGATGGAAGTGATCTTCATGGAGGCGCTCCACAGGGGCTGGTGTGGGATGGCTGGCTCTGTGGAGGCCACGGGGTTCTGTGTGCAGGAGGGGTGGCTGTCTCCACAGTGTGCCCAGCCCTGGCCCCAGCCAGGCCCTTCCTGGGAAGCTGGGGGTATTCACCTTCTGCTGTTCCTAGAATTTGGTTTGGGGGGTGACTTTATTTCGGGGATGTGGACAAAAAGACAAATCTAGGGCTAGGAAAGCGGGGGGGTGTCAGGGCTGCCTAGAGGAGAGTGTGGTGAGTGCAGGCTCTGGAGATAGGGGGAGAGAGAGCCTTGGCTTATTCTCCAGGGGGGACCAGGGCTGTCGGAGTCTCCAGGAGAGGGTGGCTCTTTGCAAGGAGAATGGACAAAAACCCTGGTGTCACCCTCAACTCTTCTCTTTCCCAGAAGTCATTACCTCCTTAGAGAGGCCTTCTCTGGCTAAAAATTCAACAACTATAGCCTCCTGCTGGTCATTTTATATTCCCCTTCTCTGCCTTTTGTTCTCCTTGATACTTTTGACTAACTTATGTAGTTACCTCTTTTATTGTCCTTTGCCCTAATAAAATGTAAGCTCCACTTGTAAAGATGACAACAATAAACACTGGGGACTACTAGAGTCGGGAGTGCTATGCTCACTACCTGGGTGGCAGGATCATCTGTACCCCAAACCTCAGCATCACGCAGTATACCCATGTTACAAACCTGTACATGTACCCTCTGAATCTGAATCTAAAATAAAAGTTGAAATTATTTTTTTAAGTTGAAATGTATTTTTTAAGTTCCATGAAGGCAGGGATTTTTGTCTATTTTGTTCTCTCCTCTATCCTTAGCACTCAGATCAACACTTAGCACATAGTAGGTGATCAATAAGTATTTGTTGACTGACTGAATTACTGAATGGATGGATGGATGGATAGATGGATGGATGGGTGGATGGATGGGTGGATGGATGGATGGATGGATAGATGGATGGATGGGTGGATGGATGGATGGATGGGTGGATGGATGGATGGGTGGATGGATGGCCTCATCTGAAATCACCCCAAACCCTGACCTCTTCCTCCTCAAACCTGACTCTGGGAGCCCTATGAGAGAAAACATCTCCATATCTTGGAGCTCCTCTTCAAACCTGCAGGAGGAGGCTTCACCATGACAGCGCCCTCCTTCATCAAATGGAGGAAGCAACCTGGCAAGGCACTGTTTAATGCCACACATGGGTGTGCTTACTGTCTTTGAGGTTTTCCTATTCTCTCAGAAACTCCCAGGAATCCCTGGCCATGATGATTCTGGGGGCAGGAGAGGCAGCAGGGCGTGTGCTCTGTGCTGGGTTTATTTTTAAAGGATGACCACATTTAAGGAGAAAACAGAAAGTGGACCTGAGGCCTAGCATCAAACACTTGCCATCAGATGGGGTGCCAGGTGTTTGTCTCCTTGGTTGGCTGTGATTGACAAAGAATTACTACACTGAGGGGCAGAAGCAGAAAAGAATCATGGACCTGCTGGGAGACGGGACACCTGAAGGCTAGAGCATGTGTCTTGTCCAGGACACTGTCATGACCACATGCCTGGATGGGCAGGAAGTCGAGGGGGTCAGTGACTGAGAAGGGTGAGCTGGAGGAGAACAGGAAGAGGCCATAAAGGGGCTGGTGGTTGGAGGCTGAAGCCAAGGGGCACATGGAGAGCAAGTCAGGCCAAAGGCAGAATTGCAAGGACCAGGGTCAGAATGTGGTTGATATTGAGAGGGAATGTTGGAAGGGGCAAATTGTACTGAAGAGGCAATATTGTTTCCATTGCCTTTTATACCCAGTTACTCGCAGCAAGGAGGCCAGTCCCTTAGTCTTAAAAACAGAGCACTGTGTCTCCAAGAGCCTCCTCCTGACCCCAGAGAGCCCCAACAGATGCTGCACAGGACATGAGGCCGGTGGTCTGCAAGCCCCTCATTTGCCCTCTTGTCTGCTTCTTTGCAGGAAAGCGTGGACTTGGGAGAGATCATGTTCTCCCTTTGCTACCTGCCCACAGCAGGCAGGCTCACCCTCACGGTGATTAAGTGTCGGAACCTCAAGGCGATGGACATCACAGGCTATTCAGGTACTTCTCTTAACCTGAGTGGCCTGCCAACAGCCCAGACATTAGGATTTGGAAGGGTGTTCAGGGAGAAGGGGAAAGAATTGTCAGCATTCTTAGAATAGAAGCACCAGCTCTGGACGCAAACTGCTTGGATTTGAACTCCAGTTCTGCCACTTCTTTGCTGTGTAAATGCTTTGGTTTTCTAGTCTGAAAAGTGGGAATAATAATATCTTCTATGGGCTGCTTTCAGGAGAAATGAGTTAATTCATGTAAATGTTCAGAATGGTGCCTTGCACATATAAGCACTCAGTAGATATCATCTATTGCTGTCATTCTTTCTCTTAGAAGAGGGAGATAATAAGAAGTAAATATACAGGATTAAAAAATTAAGGATAAGTTTTCTTATTTATATGAGGCCCCAGGACTTCCGGAAAGGTTATGTCAAGTTTGAGTGTGTAAATGTTTGCCGGTCTGTGCAGGCTTATGGCAGCAATTCTGTGCACTGAGCCAAGGAAACAAATCCACTGAAAAGCAAAATGCATTTGTATTTGAGGCTTTGCTGCAGGCCTCCTGGCCTCAGCCTCAGCACCAAGAAAGCTGCTAGGTACAGCAGGAACATAGAAATATAGTCCTATTCTAGTGACAGAGGAAATGCTTGTTTGGGGGCGGCTGCACAGCAACCTGCAGGATGGACGTAATGTCAGAGGTTTGAGTCTTCCCCTACAATTCTACAAGTTGTGGAAGGAGGTATTTGAGTTTGGAAACAACAGAGGAGTAACTTGAGTCTTGGGAGCCTCCTTCCCTCATCAGCTCAGACTGCTCTGAGGAGTGAAATGGGGTGAAGCCTCTCAGTCTGGGCTGCACTCAGAATTGCAAATGTGGAAAAAAGCTCAGTTTGTTTCCCTAGATCCCCTGCCCTCCTGCTCAAGAGACTCTCGATGATTCAGATTACCAACGTAAAACCACTCAGGAGGTGCTTCTGAACTTAGCTGGGAATATATTAAAGAGTTTTCCTCATATTTGCTTTGTATTCTTTATTTATTTGCTGAAAAACCCCTAAGTTGTGGAAGAAGGTATTTGAGTTTGGAAATAACAGAGGAGTAGCTTGAGTCTTGGGTATAATCAGTTGCTGGAAAGAGGTGATGGCTGAGCCAAAAACACCTGGGCTCAGATATAACCTGGTGCAGCTGGAAGAAGAGGAGGTATCAGGCCTTGAAAACTGAAGTTTCAGGACAAGGTGGTCAGGAAACCCTAGAGTAACATGTGTTTGCTGCAGCTCTGAGTCCCTCAGAGCTTCCCACACACATCAGGACGTGGGGAAGAGATTAACGGACCTCTTCTGGCCTGGGAAAAGCTTAGGCAGCAGCAAGTCAGCTTCCCCTAAAGTACAGCCAATGTAGATTTCATTTTAATACCAAAATAAGTGCATAACAGGGAAGAAAATTCACTGAAGACTCTCAAGGCTGCTGAGGGAAATAGGATTTTGCTGCCTAAGTCCCCACACTCTCTTTTCTCTGGCGTAATTGAATTGATGTGCTGGAGAGAAAGCCTATGGTGAAGCTGCTGAGGTCATCACAAAAGCTGCTCTGAATCAGAGAGTTTGGGGTGTGAGGTTTTTTTTCATGCTAATTTCTAACCTCCCTTTCACAATTGCCCCTCTTTTCGACCTGGGTTTGGAGCCTGTTATTAAACCTTGGCTTGATTCTGAAGATCCAGGGGTCCTCTTTTCGTTACAGGTTTCTGTCTATTTTGTTCATTGATGTAAGCAAGTATCTGGAACAGTGGATAAAACACAGTAAGCATTCAATAAATAGATATTAAAAGAATGGATGGTTGAATTTACAGCATTAGGAACCTGGTCCAAGGGTGAAGTAGTGGGGGTGTACTGGCTAGGAGCCTCTCGAACTAGATCTCCTGTTCTTGAGGATGAGTCTGAGGTTGCCCTCAGCCCAGACTTATTTGATGTTGAACTAAGCTGGGGAGTGAATGGAGCTTATTAATTGCCTATTCTTGAATTGTGTGGCATTGACGTCTAAAACCCAGGATCTTCCTATTCTCCATGATCTAAACTAGCCCTGAATCAATTCTCAAAGCCTATCTGCTAGAACTATGACACTAAAAATAGCACAAAATAATAATAAGGACCAGTATGCTACAAAGGGGTGGTGAGTGCATTCTAAATGCTGAATTTTGATGGCTCCCATGACAATGAGGCTGAAATACATTGCTGGTCTTTGTGTCCCCTCCCTCAGCTGCATAGAGCATCATAGGCTGTTAGAGAGGAAAGGACCTCCAAGATCATCTGGGGCCACCATTTCACTAGAAACCATGGATTTTTGCCCCAGAAAAGCCTAAGGAATGGTCATCTGTCTGCTTGGCTTCATGGATGCTGGTGAAAGGGTGGGTTCCTGCAAGGGAAATATGTACGCTGAATTTTACAAATTTCCTCTCAGCCAGGCACAGTGGCTCATGCTTGTAATCCCAGCTACTCCGGAGGCTTAGGTGGAAGAATCACTTGAGCCCAGGAGTTCAAGACCAGTCTGGGCAAAACAGCAAGACCCTGTCTCTTAAAAAAAATGGATATGCCTTGTAGGGGTGAACAGGGTTGGGGAAGTTTGCTAAGGCATTTGCTCAGTGGCCCATGGGACAAGTGGCTCTGCCTCTATTTTTCCAAGCCATTCCAAGATATGGAAATCTGCTCTGATGTGGGAATGTATGGAAATAGGCATATGTATGGAATGTATGGAATGAGGCAGCACCTGAGCAACCTCAAGTCTGGAGCCACTTTGCAAGGCAAGATACATCCTTATGGGTCTTGTAAGCTGCTGTGTTAAAGACAGGTCTTGGGGCTAGCTCTGCCCATGTGTCTACCTGAACCTGAATAATGTCCTGGGGCATATCCACAGAGAATGGAATCTGTGGAAAGCAGAGCCTCATGCCAGTTCTCAAAACTCTCACTTCCTTTATACTGAAAATCCCCGAGAGAGGATCCTTTCAAATGTATAGTTAAAGAAGCAGGTTGATTAAACACCTCATGGTCTCCCCATCAACCCAACCTCATGTCCCCACAGTTAAGGCATAGCTACTGCTGCCACATGGATTAGTTGGCAGCTCATTTAGGTGTCTACAGAAATGCCTTTCAGGCTTGGGGTTTCTGATCAGGTGTCACAGTTCTTCCTCGTTTCCACCATGGATGTGTGCCTCATCTGCCATCTGAATGATGCCAGGGAGTACAGGGCCCTAGTGGGTGCTCAGTGTCCAGGAGATAGAACCACATGCCTATAAATCACAGAGCTGGGAAGCATCTGCTTGGCTGGCACCTCCTGACAGATTCACAGGAGCCCTGGCTTCTGGGCAACAAGGTGTCTCAGCACATCAGTGTCTCAAAAGCTATTATTACCTGTGAGCCGCCCTCCCATTTCTTGAGCTGTGCAGCATAAATAACAATTATGATGGTGACCGAGACACCTGCGCTATGAGATACAATAGGTATCACTTCACTTGGGTGAGTAGAAAATTTCAGGGTAGAAAGATGGCCATGAAACACCCATTCAGAAAACTAAAGAAAACAAAAAGATGGGGAGGCACATGGAAGTTCAATAAAAGCATCTCTTTGCAGGATGGAGAGAATCCAAGATCCCACTGAGAAAGGAAATGTCAACCAGCTGCCCTGAGTCTCCCCGGGCCACAGCTCCCTCCTCCTCCACTGCCCAGAAGTGGGCAGGAAACGGCTTCCAGGGAAGCAGAGAGCAGGGCCACTTCCCGCCTTCTAGATGCCAAATGGAAATGAGATTATTGAGACAATGGGACCCAAAATTATGTTCTCAGGTGGGGAGGACATGAACAGCATCGTGATTGTTGCTGTTCATTTCACTCTGACACATTGTGTCTCCTTGGCCATTGTTGAGTCCTATTTTTACCCCACCCCAAAACCTTTATCCTTTGGTTTATAATTCTGAAAAAACAAAAAAGCCACTCAAGGAAAAGCACTCCTCATAGGTGAAAGAAATAGTGTCATTGTTCAGCCTCATCACCCTTTTGAGTCAGCCAGTGATTGATGAGCTGAGATTTAGGGCTGTGAACTGCATACCCGTCGGCAGGTGCCATGTCTGATTTGGGGCCAGCTTCCCCATTAGTAAAAGTCCTTTAGGTGCTCTCCCAAGAATACTGAGGTAGCTAAAGGCTCTGCATTTATTTAGCACAGAGCGTCCTCAGAGACAGGTGTGCTACATAAATACAAGGTGGTTTAATTATTTTAACAACCCACTGATACCATCTGATGAGCAGCAGTAGGTCTAGGGCTTCAGTCCCTTTGCTGCAAATGATGTTTACAGACATCTGTTAACACACTCCATTCCCTTTCCTCTGTCCCCATTGGCACAGATCCCTATGTCAAAGTGTCCCTGCTTTGTGATGGGCGGAGGCTGAAGAAGAAGAAAACAACCATAAAGAAAAACACTCTCAATCCTGTCTACAATGAGGCCATCATCTTTGACATTCCCCCGGAAAACATGGATCAAGTCAGCCTGCTCATCTCAGTCATGGACTATGATCGGTAGGTGGGCGTCCCAGAAGGATGTGATTGCACCCCTCACTCCCACTCCAGCACCAGCACAGGGCTCCTTGACCTTAGAGACCTTGTGATTCAGGGCTCAAGCTTCGGGGTTCAGGCCTCAACTCTATCTGTACCCAAGAAGGGTACAGGAGTTTGAGGAAGAGCATGGATTCTCCCTTAGCAAAGGTTCAAAGTTCTTTTCCCAACTGGCCTATTTCCATCAAGGGCAGCTCTATCCATCAGTTTCCCTGAATTCACCCCTTGCTATTCCCATTCTTCCATCTGGCACCAAGTCCTGTTATCTGGCCTTTGAAATGCCCCTCTATCCTCTCTATTTCTGCTGTTGCTACTACTGTCACCCTGGGATGGCTGGACCCACCCTTCTCAAGAACCATCAGTGGCTCCTGTGATCCAGGCTTTTCCCTTGGACTCTCATGGCCTTCCCTAATCTGGAACCAGCATATCCATCCAGTCGGATCTCCCCTCTCTCAGATATTTTTCTTCCCTTCCACACCCCCTGCTTTTCCATCTAGGCTGGCTCAAAAACATTTCTCAACTACCCCAGCCCCTATCACTCCTTCTCTCCAGTTGTCACTTTAGCTAAAGGAGAAAGAAACCATGCAATAAAGCCTCAATACAGGACTTTTAGCCCAAGTTCTCAGGCATAGTATTGACGAACATACTTAAGGGATAATTGATGTTCTTACCGAGTGAATAAATCACATTCCAGCCACGGGGGTTTTAGAGAAATGGTGCTCAGAGACTGTCGAATGATTTGCAAATACTGATGTCTCAGTGAGATTGTAATGTGTTGGCGGGGTCAAATAAGTGAAGAGACTTAGACTCTCTCACCTCCCAAACTCAGGCTATCTGCCCACCATTTCTTGAGATTCCAAACAAGTTTATAACCTTTGCTTATCTGCCTGTGTCCAGTGTCCACTGAAGGGGACTAGGCAAAGGCTTCACTGCCACTGACACCCAGAAGCCCTGCCAAGCATCTGTTTCCAGAGCTCAGAGTTCTAAGTTAGACCCATCGGGCAGAGTCCTACCATGCCTGCCCCCCCGCCCACCCGCACAGGACCTCCTTTTCTGAGGGCATGTCTGGTAGCCAATGCTGGGACTTTTGTTTCTCCCTCAGAGTGGGCCACAATGAGATCATAGGAGTCTGTCGTGTAGGGATCAATGCCGAAGGCCTGGGTAGGGACCACTGGAACGAGATGCTGGCATACCCCCGGAAGCCCATCGCACACTGGCACTCCTTGGTGGAGGTAAAGAAATCCTTCAAAGAGGTGGGTGAGGTCGCCTGGCCCTTGGCATGTTTGCTGCATGGCAGTGTGGGCTGGAGAATGGCAGTCGGCTGCAGTGACACCTTCAGCCTTTTGTGGAAAGGTGGGCATGGGGGCCACATGCTTCTTACAGGGTGTGTCATAGGCTGAAAGGAAACAGAGGAAAAAGGTGGAGGCCACTGACACAAAGCCTCTGGTGTGGGGCATTTTGAAAGCAACACTGAGTTCTTAATGGAAAGCAAGAACTTTGAAGAAGACGTCCCAGCAGACCACTGTGCCAGGCCTGAAATGCTTTCACAAAGTCCTTGGCCAAGTTGGTCCTTTAGGAGAAAGCCCCAAGCGGGTGAGATCACAGCTTGGCAAGACATTCTACCCCTGTCAGAACAGTAAGTTCCCTGAGGCTCAAGCGAGACAGTCACTTGGCAGTTTTCACTGCTTGGATGGAGATGCCAAAGAGCAGATTCCTCCTCTTACGAAAGTTGGTTCTCGCCCTTGTTGGGGAAGGGAGCATGACCTCAAGGTGTCAGGCTTTCTGGCTAAAGCTGTGGACCTGGGTTGCGTTGGGTTCTAACGGAGACGTAATGGAGAGAGCACTGGGCTGGGAGTCCCGAGACTTGGGCTCTAATCTTGGTCCCTCCTGACTTACTGTATAATCTTGACTCTGTCACTTCTCCCTCAATTGCAAAGAAAATATCCCTTTGAGTGATATCTGCAAACTTCTCCACCCTCCACTGAATCCCACTGACTTAGGATCCTGTATTCTATCACCCTGGTGGTCCCCAGGCCTGCTTTTTCTCAAGTAGACTGGAAGTGTGGGTGACCAAACAAGGCTTAAACCTCATTCACAATATGTCGTGCCTTGGTCTGTATCCTAGACAGCTGGGTGAATATTCTGTCATCTTAACAGGCTTCAAACCTAACAAGACTAGAGAGCTGTATAAATTGGAAATTCTACTAATACAAAATAAAGCTTTATCCTTTTCACTGCATGGCCCCTCAGCTTAAAATCGGAGTCACCTTCAAAACAGAGTCATCCCCTCCCCACACTCTATGATGCAGAGAAGTCAGGTCGGCAAACCCAGAGAACCCACCGGCTCTCTGCCCTCTCATGGAGGACAAGCCCATTTCTAGCTGTTTCTGGCAGGGTGAGATGTCTCAGGAGAGCCTGAGAGCCAAGGGGATTGGACCTGTGGAAACACGGGTGATAGGGACCTCGGTTGTTGAGGGGGCAGGCTAATTGATTCACCTCCCCAGACAGGTGGTGTGTGCTCTGTGCAGCTCCTGCCCTGTGACCTTTGAGGTGGCATCAAGGGGTATTAAGAAGCAGTGTCTGGCAGTTGAGACCTCATATTTCTATCTTGTAGGCGACTTGATTTTTCCATAGCTGTGGACCTTTAATGAGTGAGGCCAGTCCCTCGGCTCTCAGCTCCCCCAGGGGAGCCCCTGTCCCTCTTTTCCAGAAAGCCCTTTCTGCAGAGTGTGGGTGAGGAACCCACAATATAGGAGGCGTTGCTGGGCAGAATGCTAGACAACCTGCAGACAGCATCCAGCACCTCACTGAAGGCTGTGCTGGTTCAACCCAGGCAGAGGTCATGACAGCCCCATCCACCACACCACTCCTCCTCCCCCGCTTATCATCCTTTGGAGATATTTAAGAATAGAACAAGTATACTAAACTGTTTAGGGTGGCTTAGCGGGAGGGCATGGAATGAGAGCTAAGAGGTCTCTGCTCGGCTGTAGGGCCTTAGAAAACTCACTGCCCCACTCCGGTCTTGGGGTTCCTGGGTAAAATGAGGGGATAAGCCCTTCCCATCTTTGTTTTTCTAGGAAACTCTGACCCTAAACTATGGCTGGGCCCATAAGCCGCCATGTTGTACTGTGACTGCCTTTCTAATCTTGAGTCTGCAATAACCCATCCCTGTTACCAGGCTGAGCCTGCCTGTGGAAAATGGAAAATGACAGAGCAGCGGCTACAGCTGGGGGTGGGGTGTTGAGTACCACGGAGGAGCTAGGACTTGCCTCCAGAATCACTCCCCTTCATGATGAATACAACCTAATTAAGCCAAATAATTGATTCCAAGTCCCTATTTCTTTGAGAACTCCGACTCACTGGTTCAGACTACAAAAGAAAGATAAAGTAGAATCAAGCCCTTGAAAATGAATATTTGATGAGACAGTAAAGGGAAAGTAACAGTATATGGAAAACAAAACGAGAATAAATTGATATGCTTTGGGTTTACTTTTTGCTTGACCTCGCAGGCCAAGCTCCCAGGAATGCCCCCTCCCCCATGCATGATCCCACCATTTTCTGCTCAGCTGATCATTCTCTGTATCAAGAAGCTGAAAATGACACTCGTCTCGGCAACCTGAAATTTCAATAGTTCACATTTATTTAAAATTGTTGCCGACACATTTAGCGCCCACATTTTAAACATCTTTATTAAAATGCATGCAAACCCCCACAGGGCTGACATTAAGTAAGCACCTTGTGTCCGCTGGTGCGATGCATTGTGCTTGGAGGCAATCCTCCCGCTCATCCTCAGAGCTCACATCGTGCCTTCTTTTCATTCCTGTTCTGGATGTTGAGCAAGAGCTTTGCTCCTGAAACTTGTATCTCCCATTTGTATAATCACAAAGAAATCTCCTCCAGCTCCCGGGAAGATAAATGGCATCATATCTGCAAAGCGCTCTGTGTTTATCTTGCACCTTTCTTAAGGGATTTTCAAGTGCTGTGATCATTTCTTTTTTATTAATGAGAACAGAGGGCATCACACTTGCTCACTTGTTTGGGGCTCAAAATAAGGCTGAGGGGAACAAATTAACTGAAAAGGTGTCTTTCCCTGCTGGGATTCTTTCATGAATAAAAATTCATTGAGCCATCACAAGTGGCCTTTCCCAGCTGCGGCACCTGCCCCCTTCCCTTTCAGCCCAGAGCCACGTGTCATCATTGTTACCACACACAGGGCTGACCAGCACTCTTCACCAAGGCATTTTATTATGGAGGGCCAGGTTCAGATCATCTGCCAGAGATGTTAAATCTCCATTGGAACGTGACCCATTTCAGAGCAAAAAAAGACCTTACTAGAACACAGGCATTCTGAAACAATAATCTCCCTGTGTGCTGGGGACAGGTACGCTGCTATTTCAGAGCCACTGTAAGCCTCCTGGAATCATTTGCCTTCCCGTTGTCCACGAACCCCATCTCCTTCCTTTGTTTATCTTCGTAGGAAAACTCAGACTAGCAGGGGAGCCAGTGTTCCTTCTTCATTTGTTCTGGATAAACAGTTATGCTCCCTGCGACCACTCTTTGGGCTGCTACATAAAGGAAGAAAGACACTCTATGAAGCCCTTTTATGTTTTCTCCTCTGACCTGGCCTATCAGTCAGGTTGTGTAAGTGGCATGCTTACCCAGGGAAGAAGCCAGTGATTATCATGTACCTTTCACCAACAGTAAAGGTTGTCACAGAAAAGTAGAACTCCTAAAATGAAGGTCTGTGAAATGAGAGCATTAGTAATCATCTGTTGTCACCTTCTGGTTAAGAAACACTTGAGTCAGAAGCCACAGTGGGCTCAACAACCAGGCATTTATTTATCTAAAATATTTCACCAGGGAAACCCTCGGTTGTGATTTCATTCAAGTGGATGCTGCAAGCAGAGAGACTGCCACCTGGAGTTAGGAGTAAGTACCTGGTGTGGACCCAAAGACGTTAGGTTGCTTATTATCTTTTGTCTCCTTCCTCCCCTAGTGCGGCCAAATGCTGAGATAGCAGCAGGATGGAGTGGAAACAACACTTAGTTGGGTGTTAGGAGACCTGGTTTCGGGTCCTGGCTTTGCCCCTAGCCAGCTGTGTCTTGACTTCTCTGACTTCGTTTTCTTATTTGCAAGAACAAGGTTAGACTGGATCAGCTTCCAAGGCTGCCTCCAGCGCTGACATGCTAAGATTGCTTAGGTCTAGGTCACATAATGGTGGTCATCGGTACCTGATTGTCTGGCCCTTGGTTAGTCACAAAGATCTTCAGTTGGCCTGCACAGGGAGTCCTAAGAAGCCCATGAAGAACCGAGCCCAGAGAATGGTAACAGAAGCTTTCCTTAGAACTGAAAGCATTTAAGTAGTTTAGTAGGTCTGGGTCCTTCCTCAACTTCGTGGGTTTCCCATCTACTCCATAGGTGATGCTGGATAGAAAGTGATCTATTCCTCAGGTGGCTCAGCCCTTCTAGAAAAGACTGTATTGAGGGAGAATCACATCCTCCCCTGACCCCAAACCTCCATGTGTGCACAGATGCATAGTTGCAGCTTCTGCTCAGCCCCGTTACTCCAGAGTGGAGACCCTCAACACTCATGAGAAGCAGAAGGGGGGCTGTACTTCCAGGTCAAGAAGGCCATCTTGACCACCTACCAACCTCTTATCTCTGGAGCTCTGTCCCTGCAGACACCCAGGAGAGTACTGGGTCTCTGCAACCCACTCCAAGGATGGGTGAGCAGTGGACACCGACTCACTTTGAAGTTATTAATATACAGCCCTCAGGCAGGTCCAGAATATTCATGGGTCAGATCCTTGCTCAGTAAACATTGCTGCGGTTATGACTGCTGCAACAATGACTGGTTAAAGAAGGATCGAATGGCTCAAGTCCAGCCAGCCTCAGCCCTCTCCTTCACTCCATTACGCCTCATTACATCACCCCTTTCACAGAAGGGTTACAGTCTGGCTGATAGAAGGCAGTCTTTGAGCTAGGAGAGCTGGGGAGGAGAAAGGGGTTACAGAAGCCCAGAAGGGTCTGCTCATGCCTCTACCTCTCCACAAGTCAGGCGCAAATGCCCATAGGAAGAATAAAGACCAAAGGAGACAGCTCAAAGCTAAAGCAGTATCAGATTTTTAGCTGTACTATCAGTTCCCAGACAAATTGCTAATAATGCATGACCATGGGTTCTTGGCAGTAAGGACATATTCTGCACACTGCCTCTTTCGCTGCTAACATAATATGATTTTCAGTGTGAAAAATGGCTGAAGCGCACAGAAATGGTCCAGTCAGAGCACCTCATTCACAAACACACACACACACACATGGTTAAGAAAGCTTTAATTATCTCTGCAGTAGGTCTTTTTGAAAATCAGGTTTTCCAAACCAGAAGCTCTAAGCTGTTTCCCTTATGTTTTTGCATGGCTGACAGCAAAATTCAAGAAAGCTTATGAGAAGCTGGGAAAGGTGAATTCAGTGCATTGGGCCAGTTCAGTTTTGCAAGTTGAAATGTAAATTTCTTTAGCAATTAATAACCAGACTTTTCTCCTCTTTACAGTGGCAGGGCCGAGCTGCTAGCTTTGACAGTGAGAGCTCGTGCCCATCTCCGAAGCCACCTCCGACACCATGAGTTGTGCGGCCAAATAACACAAATGGGACTCAGCAATGTTCTCTTTGCACTTGTTCAACCGTCTAAACAGTGTTGTGCAGTCCCAGTGGCGGCAGCAGTGGCAGCCGTCCGTCACTGCAGAGTCTTACCTGCTCCTGTGTAGGTCAAGGCTGAGACACTTGTCATGTGGTCAGATCTGTCTTAGTCTTTTCTGTCTCCCAAGGTGATGTTTTTGTGGTTTTTCACTTTTTATGGGTCTACTGTTAAGAAAAGAAAAAAAAAAGAGAGTAGGAAAAGACAAAGGGTGGAAAGCCCAGAAGTTGGTTCTAGAAAATACAATGTACAGTTTTTTGGAAAGAGGTGGATTGAGTTTCTGAAATGCTGTGTCTCCAGCAAGCTCCACAACCCTGGAAAAAGAGGAAGCTCAGTGGGACTGCAGTTGCATTTTCAGTGCCCTGCAGGAATGAGGTGAATCCATGGAAGAGCCTATGTGAGGCGAATTACTAGTCTTTGAAGCTCTTTGCTGGCGGGACAGAAACCACGTTGGGACCATCAGTCCCATGTTGAAATCACAAGACCTCTGAGGTGCTTGTGAGCCTTCAGCTGAAGTGCAGGATTCCTCGCTCCCCTTCCTCACTGGTTTTCCCCATGAATTGAAAACATCTTGATTCTTCATGGGAACTTAGTCACTTTCTTTAGGAATGATTCCGCCGAAACTAAAGACGCCATATGTTTTCTGATGCGCCACAGTAAATGATCATATTTGTTTGAAAACAGGATCTTTGTTCTCAGAAATAACCTTCATTGTGAAGTAAGAGAGACACATATGTTCTGGAATGATTTCTGCATTATATATAGCTTTATAATTCCATGAAGTATCAAGTCGCTGTTTAAAATGCCTAAACAGATTAAAGAAAAACCTAGATTAAATGTTCTTTTCCAGATGGGGACTTTTGAAATCCATGTAGCAGTTTGAGTCCATCTTTCCATGAAGAGTACCTTTTTGATTGAAACTGAGTCAGCGTAAGCCTATTTCAGCCCCTTTGGCTCTGGGACAATATTCATCTTAAACTTTAGTTCTATAAATTACTAAGTACTTCAGTGTTGTTTGTTTCAGTGGTTGTGAGGGTTTCTTGTTTCCTTTAGATCTCTACCTTAGGCCAAACTCAATTTAGGAAAAAAAAATGGTTTGAACTATTCTGTGTTGTAATAGCACATTTCTGTTAATAGTGTTCTTCACACCAACCCCTAAAACCAGGTTGATTTGCTCAATCTCAGTTTGTACAACCCCAGTAAGCGCGTGGAGGTGAGTTTCTACTTTGACTTGTGGCAGCACAATGCCAGTTTCCAGAGCTGTGTGTACTACTTGCAAGAGGCAAGTCTGCTGAAGAACCCCTTCTTTTAACAGTGGAAAATCAAGAATAGAAAATCTGTTTACACATCCGTGTCTTATTCTTTATATTCGTTCTATGGTAGAGGAGCAGCGACCAATAAAGTATCCCTCATTTTAAACCAAGTTGTCAGATTTCTCTGCTGATAGAACTCTGCATAGTGTCTTCTAGCCCTAAAAATGACCAGGTTGGGCATGAGTTAACAGGATATTGTGGCAAAAGGAGTTTTCTGCTTAGAAAAGTAAATGTAGATAAACCTAAACTCCACCCTGTACTGAGCCTTAGGCTAGGGACTCATGTGTAAAGATGACTTTTCTCCCCAGATATCTTGTGATTGACAGGCCTTCCTGGTCCGGCAGTCCTGCATTTGGGTGTTCTCTTGAGAGTGAGAAAAAAACCCAAGGTCATGACAAGATTCCTAGCAGGCGACAAACTTCATTGTGATTCTGACTCTAGACTGACCCCATCAAGATAGTCGTTTCTATCAGTGAACAGATGCTGTAGACCTTGCAATTACAAAGGGATAACTGAGTTTCCTGGGTCATAAGGAGTCCAGAAATTAGTGTGAGAAGGCCCTTCTGGAAGTGAACTCAAAATGCATGTCCAGCTGTCATCATTAAACCCTTAGGCAGGTGAGGATAACCCATTCTAACCTCTCGGAGAAGGGAGTGTGATCAATGTGAATTGCAATAGTATTGCTCATCTGAGACATTTCTCTTATATCCAAGCAGCTATCTCCCATAAGTGAACATCCCAGTGGTTTCAGAAAATCATCTTCTGAATAGATTCTAGCCAGACCCCACACCACCCTGGCCAACTGCAACCGCTGCTGCTCTGGCAGTCTGGGCCAATTCCTACAGGCCTGGGAGCCCACCCCCGGGAGGCTTTTAGCTTCTGCAGCCTCACCCCCAGCACCCTCAAGGTAGACTAGTCTTCAACCTGAATCATGAATGAGACCTGAACATCTGCCAACTTCATTATCTAGCCCAGTATCTCTTCCCTCACTGAGGAGAAAAAAATGAAATACAAAGTTGGTCCATTTGTTGGCTTTCTCTGGCCAGAGAAACCTCTCGGGTTGTTGCTGTGAGCTTTGAAAAAGTTGCGATAACAAGGGCCATTTGCACATAGCCTTTTTAAAAAAAACATGGAAAGTTCCCTTTTCCCTTTCCTTTATTTAGCAGTGTTTCTGGGCTGAAAGATGCCCTCCTCCCCCTCTGCACTTACCCAGGACGTTAATTAATTGCATCGTCATTTAAAATATTATGTTGTTAATTACTGCTTCGTGTCTTCCCACCCCTGTCACAGCCTGGAGTTTTTATTCAATTAAATCTCTGTCTCTTGCCCATTTCTCTTGTCATTTTGTGTTCCTGGGGTTTAGCAGTCAGCACATGCACAGCACATCGCAAAGCTTTTCTTTTCCATCTTTGCTTCACATAGATAACCACTTCCCTTCTAACAGAGGTAGAGCAGAAGGGCTTGTTTGTTCTTTGTTCTGCCCGAGGAATACCTGTGTACTCCATCAGGCTGGAATCCACCTGTGTTTTGTCAGGCTTGTGGCTCGGAGATCATTTGGCACACAGGGCTCCGCTGTTCCCTCAGCTGTTCAGCTCAACAAGCAGCCCCTGCAGATGCTGAAGCTCCCCTAGGGAAGTGGGCCACACACTCACATCTGGGAAGTACGATGCTGTCACCCACCAGCAGAGGAATTCTGCTAACTATTGTAAAACACAATTTGGCAAAGCCATGGAAAATACTATTGCAACCTCAAAAAAAAAAAAAAAAAAAAAAAAAAAGAACATTCTAATGTAATAGAGTATCTCTCTGCTCGCCTGCAGCTTTTAATTCATTTAGAGAGCAGTCCGTAGATTGGGGAGTGGAAGGGACCATCCATTCCTGCACGTCTGCATCTAAATGAGGGGTGCTCCACCATGAGAGGCCCAGTGAGCTGAACTGCTGAGAGCAGCACTCCCCTGCCTGAAGACGCAGCCTCCCCTTGCCAGTGGCTTCCCATCAGGTCACCCAGCAGCCAGAAGGATGAGGCAATGTGCTGGTCACATCTAGAGCTGAAAATCCAAAGGGGTCATTGTGTCTGTTAGTATGGGCCAGGCTATGCTGCAATTACAACCTGCAGATTGCAGTAGCTGAAAACAGCAAAGGCCTATTTCCCATCCATGATAGGTGCCCATCACAGGTCAGTTAGGAGCTTTGCTCATCTATCACAGGTCAGCTAGGAGGTTTTCTCATCGTATTTATTCAGGGGGACTCAGGAGGACAGAGCAACTGAAATCTCAAACACTGCTAGTTGCCACCCATGAGGGAAAAAAGCACTTGGAAAGGTCTCCTACTGGCCTAAATGCTCTAGTAACACATCACTTTTCTTCACAGTCCATTGCCAGAACTGCTGATAGAGTCTCACAAAACATAAGAGGCTCGAGTTCCCCAGAGAAAGAAGAACTGGAAATACTGAGTTAGCAGCACCTGGGAAGACCACAGAGAATGTAAACAGGCCTGTGGAGGCTGACAGCTACTGAACGATGGATTCGGAAACACTAACACAGGCATCCATGTGTTCTATTCATTGTCAAACGACTTGCCCACAGAAAGCTTTTAGTCTAGTACAATGGCACTAAGTAATGATAGTTCAAGGTAGAAAACGGAAGTGCAGTTACGGAGGTGAAGTAAAAGGCTATAGAGGTCCAAGAAAGAACATCCCAGCTCAGCAGAATGAGTGGCAGCTTCAGGTGCAAAGTGGCTCTGATCTAGGCGTTGAGGCTGAGTGGGATTTGGAAGTGTGGAAGTTGTGGGGAGGAGGCATATTGCAAACTGAGGGCCCACACAAGTGTAGGTCCAGAGCTGGAATTCCTAGGCTGCCACTACCCTGAATCTAGGGGAGACAGTGAACCCCCTGAGTTCAAGTGGTACTCTGCTTGCACTGGTCAGCCCAGGTAGAGTGCAGGACTTCTGCCCATGGAGCCCTGCTGTCCCTGGCCCTGAGCCCCACCCCACCAGACTCTAGACCTGGCCCCTGTGTAGCTCTTGCCAACTGCCTCCACTAGGAACTGGACCTGCTGCCCCACCCTCCATTGGTGGCTTGGCAACTGCTCCTCTGACTTTAAGACTCAGTCTAGCAGTCTCATCCCATCCACTTAACCAGCCTTTCCTCCCTGAGCTATTATTTCTCAGCCAGAAGCCACTTGGGACTTCATGATCTGTGTCATGTCCTGCTCTCCTTCAGGGTGAGCCCTATCCAGAGGTCTGATTCCTTAGTAGAGGAAACAGGACCAGCCTCTCCCCAGCTTTCCCTCGGCTGTTCATAGCAGCAAGCCCATGTGGAGAGACTGGAGGTGAAGAGATGGGCAGGCAATTGTGGCCGTCCACTCAAGAGGGAGTGTAGGGCTGACCCAGACATAGGCAGGGCACCTGTACAACATGTGGTGGTCACAGACAGACGTGGTGGCTCACACCTGTAATCCCAGCACTTTGGGAGGCTGAGGTGGGAGGATTGCTTGAGCCCAGGAGTTTGAGACCAGCCTGGGCAACAGAGCGAGACTCCATCTCTATTTTTAAAAAATTTGATAGTCACAGAGGGAAAATGCAACACCGGTGACAGCTGAGCTCATCTGGAAGACAGAGAGAGGAAAGGGGGTTTCCCAAGTGTTGTATGTTTTTATACCTTGGAAGCTAAGTGGTCTATGCCTTCCACAGAAACCAGAAATTCAGCAGAGCAAGAAAAAGTGATGAGTCCAGTTTGGGCCAAACTGAGTTTGAGATGCTGGAGGGATGTCTAGCAGACAGCTGCAGTTCAAGACGCATCCTGGCAGCGAGGTCAGGTGTGAGATGTTAGTTTCTGGAAACCTTACACCTCAAAGCGATGTGAAGACAGGAGGCTGACGCTGCTAAGTACAAGTAGACGAGGGAGCCTGAAAAGAGGTTCTTCGGGAACCATCAGCATTTAGACATCAAGGGAAAAGAAAGTGATGTGAATCATCATGGGAGGTGCCCAAGCAAGGCTGATTGATGCAAATGTTGATGAACAAAAACAGATCAATCAAGGGCTTCCTAAAATGATTCCTCATAACAAGCGAATCCAAGTTGCTTCAATATAACTCAATTCACGAAAGTCCATTTTCACCTATGCTTGCAGGGCTCCAACTCTTTTTTCGTCTCCCATCACCTTGGCCCTTGATGTTTCAAAAAGAACTGTGTAAAATACACATAACATAAAATTTACCATTTTTAATTGTATGGTTCAGAGGCATTAAGTACATTCACATTGTTGTGCTAACATCAACACCATCCATCCATAAAATTCTTTTCATCTTGAAAAACTAAAACTCTACCAATTAAATACTAACACCCCATTCCTTCCTTCTCCCAGCCCCTGGCCACCACCATCCTACTTTCTGTCTTTATGAATTTGACTACTCTAAGTACTTCATATGAGCAGAATACACAGGCTTTTTCTTTTGTGGCTGGCTTATTTCACTTAGCATCATGTCCTCAACAGACGTTGTAGTATATGTCAGAATTTCCTTCTGTTCTAAGGCGGAATAATATTCCATTGTATGGATATGCCACATGTTGTTTATCCATTCACTCACCAATGGCTACTTGGGTGGGTTCTGTGTTTTAGCTATTATGAATGATGCTACTATTGTATGCTATAGGTGTACAAACATCTCTTTGAGACACTGCTTTCAATTCTTTTACATGTATACCCAGAAACAATTGCTGGTCTATACAGTAATTCTGTTTGTAATTTTTTTGAGGAACCACCATACTGTTTTCCATAGCAGCTGCACTATTTTATTACATTCCCATCAGCACTGCACAAGAATTCCAGTTCTCCACATCTTCACCAACCCTTACTTTTATGATAGTAGCCATCCTAATGGGTGTGAAGTAGTATCTCATTGTGGTTTTGATTTGCATTTTCCTAATGATTAGTGATGTCGGCCATCTTTTCATGTGCTTAGTGGCCATTTGTGTGTTTTCTTTGGAAAAATGTCTACTTAAGTCCTTTGCCCATTTTGATCTGGGTTGTTTTTCTTGTTATTGATGACTTGTAGGAGTTCTCTATACACTCTGGACATTAATCTTTTATCAGATATGTGATTTGAAAAAATTATCTCCTATTCCATGGGCTGCATTTTAATACTGTTGACCATGTCCTTTGATGCACAGAAGTTTTTAATTCTGATGAAGTCCAATTCGTCTTTTTTCTTCTGTTAACTTTTGCCTTTGTATCCAGTAAATAATCACCAAATTCCATGTCATGAAGATTTCCTCTGTTTTCTTCTAAGAGTTTTATAGGTTTAGCTCTTTACATTTAGGACTTTGATCCATTTTGATTTAATTTTTCCATATACTGTAAGGTAAGGGTCCAACTTTATTCTTTTGCTTGTGGATATACAGTTTTCCCATCATCATTTGTTGAAAAGACTGTCCTTTCCCCCACTGAATGGTCCTGATACTCTTGTCAAAAATCATTTGACCATATATGCAAGGGTTTATTACTAAGATCTCTGTTCTAATTATTTGGTCTATATGTTTGTCTTTATGCCAGTTCCATACTGTTTGGATTACTGTAGCTTTGAAGAAAGCTTTGAAAACAGGATGAGTGAGTCCTTCAACTTTGTTCTTTTTCAAAATTGTTTTGGCTATGTAGAGTTCCCTGAGATTCCATATGAATTTTAGGATGAATTTTTCAATTTCTTTAAAAAACATCATTGGGATTTTAATAGAAATTGCCTTGAATATGTGGGTTACTTTGGGTAATATTGGCAGGAACCCAACTCTTGAAGACACCATAATCACTCCACAAGGTGCCATTTGCTGACATTCTGTCCATAAATCCACCTCTGCTCTGAGAACCCTACTGATATACACATGTTGTAATCCCTAGTAAAAAAACCAAGTACATATGGAGGTTAAAACTAGCTAACCAGACCTTTTACACCAAACTCAACTCTTACCAATTCCCTGTGAAAGTCATCTCCCACAACTGCAAATGTCCTGGCCCAATTCCCAACCAAACAACAGAACTCAATCCTGAAGCCCAGCTTCTCTCTCCTGCCCTACCTCAGCCCCAGAATGCTCAAGAACATCAACTGGGCTTACTCACATTATGGCAGGCTCACCTCTTTTTCTACATACACATGGGTATTTACTCATCTATTCACTCAGAACACATGTGTTGAGCATCTAATGTATATCAGGTATCATGTTAGAGATGAGGACATGCAAATTTAATAATAATAATAACTAACATACACTAAGCAGTGACTATATGCCAGGCATTGTTCTAAGTGCTTTACATGCAAAATCTCATCTAATTCTCCCTCCAGCCCTAAGAGGGTAAAGAGCTTGCCCAAGATCATGAAACTGAACCCAGGTAATTAAATCCCAGAGTTCATATGCTTAAGCATGATGCTAAGCTGCCTTCTAATAAAACATAGCTCTTTAAGGAGCTCACAATTCAGAGGAGGAGACAAACAAAGAAATAGAAAATTACTCTGTAATACGGTAAGAGCAAAGCTTGAGAAATGCCAGAGATTTAAGACACCCTAGAGAAAGATTACCTAACCCAGACAACTATGCATATCCCTTCATGGTGTACCCCTAAACGTACCTTCTGAAACTCCAGCCTCATCCCTTCCAGGAGAGGGCCCTGTGATGGACTCTTTGAGAACCATCAGTCATGCATACTAATTTGATCCCCCACATCAGTTACTCCTCCAGGAGCAGCTAAAGAGTTGTGGGATCTGTGTATCAAACCCAACCCCAGCCAATAACCCCACAACGACAATGATGCAAATGACGGACAATGCAAGAAAGAATTTAGTCGGTATAACTCCACAGCTCTACTGAAAAGCAGTGTTGAGCTTCAAAAAGGCAGGAGAACTCATCACACTGTTGCAATATGCAGCTCCAGACAAAACATGAGCCATGAGACTTGACAAAAAGGGAAATTTGGTGATGAGCTGATGAGCTGCCACAGAAGAGGGCAGACAGAACACAGAGGGTTCAGAGGAACCCTGCAAACTCAGGCACTCCCACAGGCTAGCTCAGCTCTCCTGCCTCCTTGCATCTCTTTCCTTTCAGTACCAGAGTTGTGAATCACCTCCTGCAGCAATCTCAGCTGAGGACGACCAACTCACAGTGAATCAGTACTGGGGGAAGGAATGGAGGAGATGTGACTCTTTTCCCTGAGGTGGCTCTTTTTTCCACACAGTTTGGGGAAGTTTGGTGACACATCAGAGATTATCCAGAGAGACACAGAGCACCATTGTGGGCAGATGCCCCAGGCTTTCCTGAGCCATGTAGCATTTCTGCTTTTCTCTGTGGCTTCAGCTTGCAGTCTGTACCTAGGCTAGGTCTGTGGGAACATTTCAGGCTGGAGCAATAAGGAATGAAAACCTGCGGCTAGAAATTCTGTTTGTGGAAATGTTAGTCCCTGAGATGACAGAGGACTTGCTAATCACAGTTGAAAGGGCTATGGCCCTTTGTATCATGGTCTTTCATCTCTCTGGAAAAATTACCAACAATGACACATAGCAGTAAAACTGGATTGTGAAATAAAGAGCCAGACAAACTTCACATGTTGTCTTCCTTAAATTACTAAGAACTTTCATTGCTGAATGATCCAAATATACCTAACTTACTGTGCTGAGAGATTCCTCATGTGCCTCCTGGATGTTAACCTGTAGCTGCCCTCCCGCTCCTGGCTCTCCCTCTCCCTGACAAGGAAGTAGGGGCGAGACAGGGGTGTGAAATTGTATTCTCCAGTTTATTTAATCCCCATGGCTACCTAGCATGTGAAGATAGATTTGTCTCTTTGACACCAATACATGTGGTAAGCTCAAGAGCCTAGAGCCAGAAGACCTGGGATAAATTCTGGCTCCTTGAGCCTCCCCAGTCTGCCCCGGATGGATCACTCACCCTCTCTGAGTCTCACTTCCCTGTAAAACAGGGGGATGACAACTTTCATGGCAGTGGTCAGGCTCGGCTTCTGACTCCATTGTAAGAACATCCTGCAGCCTAGCTGCCTGGACAGTCTCCCTTTTCTCTGAAAGCCCCTGCTCAGCCTTTACAACCGGGTAACTTGTACTGCTCTTAAGCCTGGAGAGGGTGGCAGGGAGCAGAGAGGGGGGTGCAAGGAATAAATCAAGTGGTTGGGTAATTAATTTAGAATAACTTAAGCACTGAACGTGGAAGAGAAACAAAAGTGATGACATTTAATGAATGTGTCAGTTGATATCTCACTCACTCTAGCTGTCTTTTAAAATGTCAAATATCCCATTCCTTTTCCTTGCAGCTGGAAGGTACATGCTAAAAACAACAATTCTGTCCCAGTAGGTTAGCACAGGCACATAATTCAGAAGCAGGAAGTCCTAGAGGCTGCAGGAACAGGAGACAATGCCCATCACCCTAGAGAGCTGGACGCTGCAGCTGCTCCTCGTGCCCCGCACCGGGCCATTCTCCTAGCTCTTCAACTACCTTCTTGCTATCAACCATAAAAAAAACACACAAGACATCGATGCCAAGAGAAAGATAGTCAGTGTGCTTTACGGTCCTTTCCCCGGTTTGTGGTTCTTCAAACTGATTCTCAGGGCTTGAAAGTTTTCGAGAGAAAACCTTAGCTGAACTCCAGGAAGAGAGAAAGCCAGGAGACGGTTGCTCCAGAGAACTCCAGGCTCAGGCATTTCCATTCTGAGCTGATTGGCCCTTGGCTCAGTCTTCTATAAATACCAGATACTGCTTCAGAGACAAACCAGGGGAACAAACCAGCTGGATTTTCACTTTGGGGGAAAATGTGAAGCCAAGCGGTATCAAACAGTTTTCCTCTCAAACTCCAACCCTTACCCCCTAAAGAGAGCTTCTTCACTTTCAGCCACAGCTGAGCAGCCGCCTCTTCAACCTCACAGGGTGCTGAGCTACAAGGAGGAGGAGCCGCTAAAGAGCAAGCAGAAAACTGGCGAGTGGTCAGACAACCCGGAAGCGGAAGTGGCCTCGGCAGTCCGAAAAGTTCCAGCAACCTCAGCTTATTGACCAGAGTGCAGCTTCTGACTTGAGGAGCAGAGAGGGCCATGGTCTTCTAGGCCATCTGGGGAGAAGTGCAGAGTGAGCCAGTGTGGGACAACTATGAACAGCTCGGCTTTGGCCAAGCACAGACGTTCAGGGAAGACACAGTGAAAGGTCAGAGCAGAGGCTACCCTTCCACTGTCCAGTTTAGAGCCAGGTTGTGCAGGGAGTCCATGCCAGCCCCTCAGGTGAAGCCGGGCCTCCACTGCCTCAGTGCTCCCTTACTGAAGGAGCAGAGCCCAACCACAGGGACGCTCACCCCTGCTGACCTGCTCACCAATGCTCAAAGCCAATGGCTTATTAAAGGACGTGTTTCCAACCCATGTTCTCCTTGGCTGCCGAAGTGCCTCCTGCAACCAATCAGCCGCTCCCTCCTGGAGGTTCTCTCCTTATCTGACTCTGGGCTCCTGCATGAGATCCAGCTTTGCTGCCATCCCAACTCTTCTGCACACCTCCTCGCAGTGAGAAGGCTCCCCCAGCCCTCCACCCTCTCCCTGCACACTCTTACCCACCTCACCTCCACCTCCACTTCACCTACCGTCTCCATGCCAGGCTGATCTGCGTCCCCAGCTACCATTATTCTTCTGAGCACCAGGCCCAAATTGTCACCTGCCGTTAGACAAGGCCCTGAGATATCCTGCCACAACCTAAACCCAACATATCCTTCAGAGTCGCTCCTCAGCCTCTGCAGACTTCAGCAACATTGTCCCATCAGTTTAACCCTTGACTCCCCTCACTCCCTCAATTCGTCAGCATGTCCTATTTACTTCTTTTATGTTGTTTCCTTCTTTCTTATCTCACTGCCCCACTCTCTCTGGGCCCTGACTACTTCCTACTACTGTCATCTCTCCTACTGGAATTTCAACTTTTCACCCTCCTCAGTGCCAATTGAGAGATTAAAAACTCTAATACCTTCTGGGGCTAAGCAGGTGTAAATGTATGAGGCTGTAAAACAAATGTAGAGTTGTAGGTTGTGGGAACTAGAAGGTGAAAGCTCTATCTAAAGACATTCAAATTCAAATTTAAAAAAAAAAAAAAAAAAAGGCCGGGCACGGTGGCTCATGCCTATAATCCCAGTACTTTGGGAGGCCAAGGCTGGTGGATCACTTGAGGTCAGGAGTTCGAGATCAGCCTGACCAACATGGTGAAACCACGTCTCTGCTAAAAATACAAAAAAAAAAAAAAGCAGGGTGTGGTGGTGGGCGTCTGTAATCCCAGCTACTTGGGAGGCTGAGGCAGGAGAATCGCTTGAACCTGGGAGGCAGGGGTTACAATGAGCCGAGATCACGCCATTGCACTCTAGCCTGGGCAACAAGAGCAAAACTCCATCTGAAAAAAAATTTTTTTAAAAAGCTAACACTGTTGGGCAAACTAATCAGATTCAGCCCCTGGACAACTACTTCTGAACCCCTAAAAAGTTGTTCTCCATTTCCCTAGTAGTTTTTTCATCCTAAAACCTTTGCCAGGCATCCCACCATTATTCATAATTTTTTACTGACTCCCTTTTTGCCCACAGAAGGAGAAACAAATGATTAATGTTTGCATAGAGCTTTTAAAATTACCAAGCACTTTGCTTTCCATGAAACTGACAATGCATTCATCTGGCGTTCAAAATACTTCATAGGTCTTCAGCACCTGTTTCTATGGCCAAATGCAACGCCCTCCTCTCACCATGCTTTGTTTATACTCTATCCTCAGGATGCCCTCCCTAGCCCCAGGAAACCTAATCCCACTTATTCTTGGGGCCTAACTCCAGCCTCTCCAGAAAAGCCTTCCTAGACTCCCGCTGGGGATTGTGCTTTTCCCTCCCATACCTTGAGCCAGTGCTGGGCACACTCCCTTATTAGAAGCTGGTGTCCTATTTCTTTCATGCCCTTTCTCGCCTGCTCCCTCCCGCTGCCCTGCACATCCAGGTGCCCCATCATGGGGAGCCTGTCAGAGAGGAGGCACCTACAGCCAAGAGGGGAGGACACATGAGCCAAAACCAGAGTCAAGTACCCAGATTCAAAATACCCAGCATGGGATTCAGGAAACAGTTAACACAGTAACCCCACAAACGTGGTCTATGATGGACGATGCACGGAAGAAGTCTTGGTGTGATTTAACAGAGGATGCTCTCCATCAGCGACTCAAACTTTACTGTGCATTTGAGCCACCTGGAAAGCTTGTTAAAAATGTAAATTGCTACCCACAGACGTTCTGATGCGCTAGATTGGAGCCTAGGAATCTGCACTTCGACAAGCTGGCTGGTGATTCTGATGCATAACAAAGTCCAGGCACGTGCGTCAAGGAACATTAAGCCCAGAATTAGAGATTTAGCTTTACCTGGCATGGGATGGTTGTTCCTAAGTCAAGAAGACCCTGACCCAGACACAGCTCACAGGGGATTGTGTTCTAAATTCCACCTGATGGGACTTGTGTGTTTACTTAGGTGTGTTCATTAACAGTTTGGGGGCGTGACTGGTTCCCCCTCAGGCATTTGGTTGGCAGCCCCGTGGACAACACACTGCCCGACTTGCACAGGAGGGGGTGTTAGCAAAGGCACCCACTCTGCAAGCCTTGCCCAGTGCCCTGAAGGTCACCCCACACAATGCTACTGCAATTCAGTCCCCACTACAGCAGGGTGAACCATCTGCTTCCCATGACCACAGAGCAAAAGCAGAAGCAGACAGGTTGATCATGACTGAGAGCATTTGTTTTAAATCAGGCTAACTGCAGGTTGAGCACAAGCAGGGCAGGAGACAGTGGTGGAGCACTGCCCTAGCCTGGGCACCTCTTCACACCCCTCTCCCTAACCCAATCTTTTCTTTCCTATAGTCAGCAATGCTTTCCAGAGCACTGAAGGACAGATACAGAAGAATGTAAGGAAGTAGACTCTAGATTATCGGGGTCTGATCAAGGTAAGAGTAAAAGGTGGGTGTCTCAGGGGGCACTAGTCCTAGCCATTGGGTCTGAGGATGGAAGATTAAGGGAGCCTTAGTTTCTCTGCCCACGAGAAAATGTCTTGAGTTGCCCCAAAGCAGTGACCTTTCTCCCAAGCTCCCAACTTCCTGCTGAAGAACTCCATGCAGAAGACTGCAGCGAGCTCACACTCAGTGCATCTGCTATCAACTGACACTCCTTCTTCCCAGCCACCAGTCCCCTCCGGGTCCCCTCTCGTTAATATTCTTATCCCCAGGCCCAGAGGCTCTGACTCATCTTTTCTTCCTTCCTTCCGTCCTTCTTCCTTTCCTTTCCTTCCCTTCCCTTCCCTTCTCTTTTCTTTTCTTTTCTTTTCTTTTTTTATTTTTTTGAGACAGGATCTGGCTCTGTTGCCCAGTCTGGAGTGCAGTGGCAAGGACATGGCCCACTGCTGCCTCTACCTCCTGGGCTCAAGTTATCCTGCCACCTCAGCCTCCTGAGTAGCTGGGATCACAGATGCACACCACTGTGCCCAGTTAATTTTTTAAAACAATTTTGTTGAGATGGGGGTCTCACTTTGTTACCCAAGCTGGTCTTGAACTCCCCTGCTCAAGCGATCCTCCCACCTTGGCCTCCCAAAGTGCTGGGATTACAGGCATGAGCCACCATGTCCAACCTTGACTCATTTTTCTGTTCCTCCCTCACTTCAGCCCCAATCACTCTCTGAATTCTGTCCATTTCTCCCACAGAGCATCTCATACCTGTCCCCACCTTTCAGAAACCACACCTGCCTTAGTTCAGGCCTTCTTAACTTCTGTCCCGCGCATCCAGGAGTTTACTAAGGGGTCTTCAGACATCTGCTCTTCTACCTCCCGAGCCCTTTGGTTCCCAGCCTGGCACTCTTAAATATCTAGGGGTCTTCAGTATTTAAAAGAACTACTGGAAACTATACATTTACCCCAATAAAGCATCACAGACTATTGATACATGTAATGTGTTAAATGTCTAAAATCAAACTGCCAGATCTTTGGGGGTAAATTAACAAAAGGGGTTTCCTGGTAATGAAAGGTTGGGACCCACTGCCAATCTACTTCACACAGCCCCAGTTAGCTGTCTCTCTGAAACAAAGGTCTAATGTCACTTCTCTTAAGACCTCAGTTCCTTCAAATTCCCTACTGTGGCATTTGAGTCCAGACATCACTGGGTCCTACATGGTCACTTTCTGTCTCTACCCAGGCTACATTTTCCAAATACCCATGCACTTTCACTTCTCCATGACTTTGCTAATGCCTCTCCTTCATCCTAGAATGTTCTTCCTTCCCTGCTTTGCTCCTTGCTTCTTATCCTTCACGTTCTTGCTCAAACATCCCTCCTCTATCTTTCCTGAGTTCTGCATCTCTCAGGTCATAACTATGAGCTCTTGTTTGTCCTTGTAAGTCCAGTGTTTGTATCTTCTTTCTAGTATATATTTTATTCTGATGTATGTTATAGTAGGATCTCCCTCATCAGAGTAGAGGCTGCCTGAGAGCTGACGCCCCATGGGCGGCCTCACTTAGTCCACACTTTGCATAGTCCCTGACACATAGTAAGTGCTTGATAAGTGTTTGTTGGATAAACAGACATGTGAGTGAATGAGTAGACAAGTTCTTTTACAGGATAAAATCCATATCATCACAATGACCCACAATGCTCCCACTGCCCCTATGGTCTCAAGTGGCCACGTAGGACCAGAATGGTCACTATCTTCCAATAATACTAATACTAATCACAGCAGCTGTCATCTGTTACATGATTATGATGTGCCAGTCACCATGCTAAGTTCTTTACATACATTATCTGATTTAATTCTGTCATCAACCTTTTGAGGTAGGTAATATTGGTATGATCTCATTATATGGAATAGGACACAAGGAAGAGAAGTAAAGTAACTTGCCCAAGGCCAAGGGGAGGAACTGAGAGTCAAGCCTAGATGAACCTGGTGATACTTGCTTTATTTTGCCTGTGAAGGGCATGGGTGCCAGCTCAGCCTGTGCCCACTGACTAAGCCAACAGCACAGATGACGGGTTTCTCTCTTGCCAGGGAGACTGTGTGTTCCACAGGGCAGATTGGGCCCAGGTCACAAAGGACAGACCACTGATTGGGCTTGCCCTGCCCTGGCCAAAGTGCAGGTGCTACCCGGGCCTATGCCACTGACTGTCCCCAGACCACAAGTGCTTCCTCTGCCCTACACCAGCCTTCCTCCCTCTGCGAGGCAGTGCCTGGTGTTGAGCACCTCTGATGATGGATGCTTTCAATATTTTGATCAGTCCTACTAAGAAGGTTTGAATATAAACTGGGCCAGCAGGAAAAGGTAATTAGGCAGCGCTTTCCTAATGAGGGAAGAGGATCAGCAGGTGTCAGATAATAGATCAGAGTCCTGGTGTGCATTTAATCAAGTATCGCTGTTCTGTTCACACGTTGGATGGCAAAGCTTGAAAAAGTCCTAACCCACCTCTTTCTTCCTAACTCCCGGTAGAGGTGGAGGAAGGATCCCAACGATGCCCTCCCCCCAAAATCAGCAAAACAAAACAAAACTGAAACACAAAACAGAGCCGTCAGCATCCCACGCCTCCTTCTTCTGCATTCTCAGCCCTTGATTATGAAAAACATAACCAAAAAAGAACAGAGAGAACCCTGGGGACAAGGCTCTAGACAGACCCATGGCAGACAAAAGGGTTGGAGGAAAGGGAAGGAATGCTTAAAAAGCAGTTAGGCAGTAGCTTGGAGTCATCTTATTTAAATTCTAAACAAGACCAGTATTCTGAGATAACAAAAGCCACTGTGTTTAATTAAGGGCATAAATGGTAGAAATATGAGACAGGAGCTTTTACAAGCTGTTAATGAGGTGGATGGGAAACCTCTAAAAATAAACCACAGCAAGTTTAAAGGGTAATTAGGGGATCAAAAATAAACAGAGGGTGTCAATTTAAAAGAAGTTCCCTGCGAGGGCTCCTCCAACCAGTCCTCAGTAGGTAGGGCAGGCCAAAAAGAGAGCCCCCCAAGGAGTCAGGAGGCAGGTATCCTCTTCTAACTTGGCCTTTGCTCCTTCCTAAACTTTTAAGAATCCTAATGAGCTCCCCGGCCCCACCACCACCCACAACAAGCAAATAAAGCCACTGTGAGGCAGGCTATGCCTTATTTAACACTTAGTCCCCAAAGAGGCCTGAGCAAATATTAGGGGATGAGAAACCTTAAGAGCAAAGTTATAAAAATCAATCCAGTTCCTGCATTTGAGTTGATAGCCAAGATTTGTGTCTACGTGTGTGGGTGCATGGACACACAAACCACACACCTGCACACACAAATAAACCCCCCACTTATCAATTGAGAGCTCCACTCAAGGCCGTTGCTCATGAATAGGGAATAGGTGTTTGCTAACCCTTGAGGTGAAGTTCTTGTATGCCTCCCACCTCCTGCCTCCCACCTCCACAATCTTTTTCCCCTTCCCCATTACTGCTTAAAATGCTAGCACATTAGGAAGCTGTTCTGTGGTCGGGTAAGTTGGGGAAGTTCTTCCCATAGAAGTTCTCCTAGAAGTTCTCCCTTCTAGGAGATGCATGTTCACACATTTAACGCTCTAAGAACTGTGATCAGGAAATCTCTTTTTGTTTGTTTAACTCAGCGTTTCCCAAATCCTTTGCCCACGTAACCCTTTTCCCACAAAAGGGTTCTGGATATATTCAGGTTATATCCATTCCTCTTCTAGTTCTGTGAGACCCTGTCCAAAGGTGACATCTCATCTTCCTACAATCTATGAACTAAATGGTAAATTTAACCTCTGCCACACCCCAATATTCAACAATGGAACAAAAATGGGAAGATAGCAGAAAACAATCATTCACTTAGAAAAATAGAGGAAAGAAAGAGATCTCTAGGCAAGAACCATACAGTGGCTACTTGTCTAAGCAAATATTTAATCCTGAAGATACAGGGAACCATTACCATCCCTCCCCACTACCTACCCCCAAGTGGCAAAATTCGGGGGCATTAAACACTCCCCCAAAGGACTAGGAATTGGCTATAGGGAGGGATAACTGCAGCACAGGCCTCTTGCTTCTCCATGGATGGGGCAGGTCAGTGTTCTCCCTCAAAGGGGCTAGACAGCAGCAGGGCTAGTCATGGGGTGGGGGAAGAGGAGACACACAAAGAGAAACAAGGAGCTCTGGGATAAGCATCCTTCCTTTAATTCATTTACTCTCCTGCCAACTTCTCTGCAAATATCAGGTAATACTGGTCTTTATGATTACAAAGTGGTGCCCACCCCTGGAGAGAATTCCGGTCCAGATTCTGGTCCAGTGCATATAGCTCTGCCCTGCGAATTCTGAGTCCTTTCTGCTCCTAATGGGAGCTGAAAAGTGAACTCAGTCAGAAGACCTGTGCAACCTAGGCAAAGTATTAATAACTGAACCCATTTTTATCATCTTTGTTCATTTGTAAAATTAGGACAATAATTACAGCTACTTTACAAAGTTGTTTAGAAGGGTAAATAATATATACAAACATTTAATATCTTGTGGTACACTGTTATGATCAGAATACATTATTTTCTCTTTCCCTCTACACCCTCCTTGGGTGATTTCCTCCACGCCCAGGTCATGATTCCACGGAAATGCAGACGGATCTGAAAAACATATTTCTGTCTAGATCTGTCCCCTGAATGCTAGATTTCTGCCACAGATTGGGATTTATTGTAAGAAGGCAGAAATCCAATGAAATCCAAGAACAGAAAAGTAAAATGTTGCCAGATATGAGACGTTCTAAAATTAGGAGAAACCCATTAAGAACAGAAGCAGCAACTCTCTCTCTCCCTCTCAGGAGTCACCAGTCTCCAGGTGTCTGCTCCATTGTCCCCTGGCACCCCACCTCATTCTTGTCTACTCATCATGCCCCTACTGTATAGGACCCAACTGAAGAGCTCACTCCAAGTGACAATAGACACAATGTCTCCTTGTTCAAAATTCAGGAGAAAGAGTCTGCTTTGATGAGCCTATCCATTCAACCCTGACAATGTAAGTCATAGGATTTGCTGCCCTGGGTAAGGTGTCCATCCCGTATAATGCTGTCCCTTCCAGCATCACTGAACAAGACAAATAATGAAAGTCTGTCAGTTTCATTCTATTGCTTGTACTTATTCGGACATTTTCAAAGGTGCTTTCGTCTAATTGATCACATTTACAACTATAAATCATACATCCTCTCCCCATAGGAAATAACTTGAAGTCATATTCTGCTCCTCATTCAGAGGCAGTGAGTGTCTCAAGGCCATCTCAAAGGTTGCCTGCCTGCCTCAGAATCTACAATATTCAGTTTATATCCATTCCTCTTCTAGTTCTGTGAGACCCTGTCCAAAGGTGACGTCTCATCTTCCTACAATCTATGAACTAAATGGTAAACTTAACCTCTGCCATACCCCAATATTTAGCAATGGAACAAAAATGGGAAGATAGCAGAAAACAATCATTTACTTAGAAAAATAGAGGAAAGAAAGAGATCTCTAGGCAAGAACCATACAGTGGCTACTTGTCTAAGCAAATATTTAATCCTGAAGCTACAGGGAACCCTGACTGACACTGTAAGGCCAATGTCCTTGGAAGCCTGCATATTCTTAATTGTTGAAATAAGTCCTGAGGACCAGGCCCATCAATTTTCTGTTGCTCAGAACCCAGGATTAGGTTCTTCAATCTGACTGTCCTTCTCTTAATGGCTGATGCCACTTAGTACAAAAGGGATGTAGGCAAAAAGTGCTAGCTATTTCTCTCCTAATTTGTCTTTCCTTATCCATACTTCAATCCTAGCTGTTAGACTTGCCTCCCAGTGGGAAGAGATCTTCTTGTTTTGTAGGGAAGGCAGAGTAAAAAATGCCTTGGAGGAGCTTGTGGGAGTGTCATGTTCCCCAGCAACTCCTTCTAGATAATCTTTTTCCAATGGCCTAAATATCCATCTTTGTCAATCACACCTTTAGCTTTGGCACTAGAAACTCAATGAGACAAAAAATTAGGACTAGACCACAGTTTGGCAAGGCTCATTAGTTTCTGTATTTGAATCTAAGTAATCAGAGAGCTCCAGCTACAGACAAAATGGGCTTCCTGCCCCAGGATTACATAATCACCTTGCTTTTCTTATTTGCTGATAGATGGGCATTTTGGATAGAAACATCTCTTTGCTGATGGCTTTAATCTAAGATTCTAAGCAATAAATAATCTGCTTCATTATTCTTACAATCAGTCATCAAGCCTCCCAGAGCTCCACCTTTTGTATGGTTATGTCCTGGGTCTCAAGGGATTGCAGGTGACACTTAACTAGTTTTTCACCAAAAATCACAGGCTGCAAAATTCTCATCTTGTAATTTATTTTTAGATTATATCTCCTCCCAATGATACCATAACTGTCCCACATGTTAAGGCTCTGTCACTTGAAACCCCACTCCTGGTACCAATTTCTATTCTATTACAGGCTTTCTGGTCATATACTAAAGAAGATTAAAGTTTAAAATGTAAATATTTAATATTTAAACACACACACAAAAGAGAGAGAATGCACAAGAAACAAGAACAGCCAGGCTCAAGAAAATTAGAACTGAAAGTTAGAATATATACCAGACATATTCTCTTTCTCTGTCTCTTTCTCTCTCAGGGGCAGTGGCATATTCTCTCAGTTCTTCATCAATTTGTGTCTGTTCCATTATTTTCTCTTTTCAGGTCTTTCAGGAAGACAACGGCCCTTTCAGCAACTTACATATGGGCCCAATGGCTATCACAGCCCCTGAGTTTGTAAGACTTTCCAATACCAATGTCCATCAGTTACTGGCAGTAGTCAGTGGCTTGGTTGGTTGAAACTCTCCAAAGACAAAATCTGATTGACATAACTCATTTGTTTGAGCCACATGTGATGGTTAATAATGAGTGTCAACTTGATTGGATTGAAGAATACAAAGTATTGGTCTTGGATGTATCTGTGAGGGTGTTGCCAGAAGAGATTAACATTTGAGTCACTGGGCTAGGGAAGGCAGATCCACCTTTGATCTGGTGAGCACAATCTAATCAGCTGCCAGCGAATATAAAGCAGGCAGAAAACCACGAAAAGGAGAGACTGGCCTAGCCTCCCAGCCTACATCTTTCTCCCATGCTGGATGCCTCCTGCCCTCAAACATCAGACTCCAAGTTCTTTGGTTTTGGGACTCAGACTTGCTTTCCTTGCTCCTCAGCTTACAGACAGCCTATTGTGGGACCTTGTGATCATGTAAGTTAATACTTAATAAACTCCCACATATATATGTCATATGTATCATATCTATCCTATTAGTTTATATTTATATATATAAACTGATTTTATATATATCCTATTAGTTCTGTTCCTCTAAGAGAACCGTGACTAATACAGATTTTGGTACTGGGAATGGTTCTAGAGGAAAAGAATATTAAGGATGGTGTTCTTTCATTGATTTTGGGGTTTCTGGAGTGAGCTGCTTAATATGATTAGACCCAAAAATGCTAAGGACTCTACTTCTAATAGTATGGAAAACACTGATAGTCCTTGGTGTGAGCTATTTAGAGAGTTATGCAAAATAAATGCATTTGACACTCCTGATTCACTGCTCATGAGAGGCAAGTTTAGTAACTCTATACATAATCCCTTTGACCATATGTGGAGAACCAAGGGACACAATGAAGCTGGTTGGTTGCTTCTAAGTTCAGCGGGCACAGTGATGAAAGAAAATGATGAACTCAGGGATTCTGTCTCCTGGATTCAGAAGCAGATACTGAGCCTCAAATCTGCTAAGATTGCCCTTAGTGAGAGTCTTATATCCTATAGAGAAAGAGCTGAAATTGTGGAAAAACAGACACAAATTCTTATCATGCGAGTGGCTGATCTGCAATGAAAGGTGCTTGCACAGCCTCACCAGGTGTCTACTGTTAAAGTGAGGGTGTTGATTGGAAAAGAATGGGACCCTGCAACTTGGAATGGGGACGTGCGGGAGGACCCTGATGAAACTGGGGACATTGAGTTTGTAAACTCTGATGAAACTTTTTTGCCAGAAGGAACAGCTTCCCCATCCCCAGTAGTGGCAACATACCCTCCCCGACCCATGCTACCATCAGCCTTTCCACCTCTGTCTGAGGAGATAAACCCTGTGCTGCCTGAGGCAACAGTGATGGCCTCCCCTGAGGCAGTTGCCAGGCAAGATAATGTTGATCCTCCTCAGGAGCCACCCCCAACACCCCTGTTTCCTTCTAGACCTATAACTAAAGTCTCAGTGGGCTGCTAGAGGTGAAGATGATAGTGTGACCCATGAGGAGGTGTAGTGCACTTAAGTTCTCTAATCTCTATAAACAGAAATCTGGAGAACAGGCATGAGAATGGATATTAAAGGTGTGGGACAATGGTGGAAGGAACATAGAGTTGGATCAGGCTGCATTTATTGATTTGGGCCCACTAAGTAGGGACTCAGCTTTTAATGTTGCAGCTTGGGGAGTTAAAAAAGGTTCTAATAGTTTATTTGCTTGGTTAGCTGAAATAAGGATTAAATGATGGCCCACTGTGTGTGAGCTGGAAATGCCTGATCTTTCTTGGTTTAATGTACAGGGAGGGATCCCAAGGCTTAGTGACATTGGGATGGTGGAGTGGATTAGGCACTTTAGACCTACTCATCCCAGCTGGGAGGGTCCACAAGATATATCCTTGGCCAATGCCTTGTGAAATAGATTTGTGAGGGCAGCACCTGGATCTTTGAAGAGCCCTGTAATTGCTGTTCTCTGTATTCAGATTGAATGGTGGGAACTGCAGTTACCCAACTACAAAATGTAAATACAGTGGGAATAATTGGATCCTGAGGTGGCAGGGGCCAAGTGGCAGCACTCAATCATAAAAGGCAAGGTGGGCATAGCTACCGTAATGGACAGCAGAGGCAAAGTGACAGACAGAATAGTCTGACTCATGTAGAGCTCTGGCATTGGCTAATTAACAACTGTGTTCCTAGATCTGAAATTGATAGGAAGCCTATTGCATTCCTACTTAATTTATACAAGCAGGAAACTTCTAGGTCAAATAGATAAAAGCCTAACATGAATTATAAAAACAGAATCACAGTCCCTCAATCAATTTCCAGACTTCCCAGCCAGTTTATAGACCCAGAACCCCTTGAATGAAAGGGAGGCCAGGTCCCCTTGAGGAAAGGCCCCACGACCAACAATTTATACAATGAATCTCTCTCCCATCCTTCCCCAGGGAGACCTCCAGCCTTTTACCAGGATAACTGTGCAATGGGGAAAGAGAAATTATTAGACATTTTGGGGACTACTGGACACTGGCTCTGAGTTGGTGTTGATTCCAGGGGACCAAAAATGTCATTGTGGTCCTCCCGTTAAAGTAGGGGCTTATGAGGGTGAGGTAATTAATGAAGTTTTAGCTCATGTCCAACTTACAGTGGGTCCAGTGGGTCCCCGGATTCATCCTGTGGTCATTTCCCCAGTGCCAGAATGCATAATTGGCATAGACATACTTAGCAGCCGGCAGAATCCCCACATTGGCTCCCTGACTGGTATGGTAAGGGCTATTATGGTGAGAAAGATCAAATGGAAGCCATTAAAACTGCCTCTATCTAGAAAAATAGTAAATCAAAAACAATATCACATCCCTGGAGGGATTGCAGAGATCAGTGCCACCATCAAGGACTTGAAAGACACACAGGTAGTGATTCCCATTACATGCCTGTGCATCTCTCCCATTTGGCCTGTGCAGAAGAAAGATGCATCTTAGAGAATGACAGTAGATTATTATAAGCTTAGCCAAGTGGTGACTCCAACTGCAGCTGCTGTACCAGATGTACACATCTCTTGGTACCTGGTATACAGCCATTGACTAGGCAAATGCCTTTTTCTCCATTCCTGCCCATAAGGCCCACCAGAAGCAATTTGCCTTCAACTGGCAAGGTCAGCAATAAACCTTCGCCGACCTACCTCAGGAATATGTCAACTCTCCAGCTTTGTGTCATAATCTTATTCAGAGAGACCTTGATTGCTTTTTACTTCCACAAGATATCACACTGGTCCATTACATTGATGACATTATGCTGATTGGATCCAGTGAGCAAGAAGTAGCAAACACACTGGACTTATTTGTGAGACATTTGGATGCCAGAGGATGGGATAAATATGAGGTAGAAAGTCCTAAAATTCAGGGACTTTCTACCTCAGTAAAATTTCTAGGGGTCCAGTGGGGTGGGGCCTGTAGAGATATTCCTTCTAAGGTGAAAGATAAGTTGCCGCATTCGGCCCCTCCTACAACCAAGAAAGAGGCATAACGCCTCGTGGGCCTATTTAGATTTTGGAGGCAACACATTCCTCATTGGGGTGTGTTACTCTGACCCATTTATCAAGTGACCCAAAAGGCTGCCTGTTTTGAGTGGGGTCCAGAACAGGAGAAGGCTCTGCAATAAGTCCAGGCTGCTGTCCAAGCTTCTCTGCCACTTGGGCCATATGACCCAGCAGATCCAATGGTGCTTGAGGTGTCAGTGGCAGATAGGGATGCTGTTTGGAGCCTTTGACAGACCCCCATAGGTGAATCACAGCAGAGGCCTCTAGGATTTTGGAGCAAGGCCCGACCATCTTCTGCAGATAACTACTCTCCTTTTGAGAGACAGCTCTTAGCCTGTTACTGGGCTTTGGTGGAAACTGAACATTTGACTATGGGTCAAGTCACCATGCGACTTCAACTTCCTATCATTAACTGGGTGCTTTCTGACCCATCTAACCGTAAAGTGGGTCATGCACAGCAGCATTCCATCATCAAATGGAAGTGGTTTGTACATGATCAGGTTTAAGCAGGTCCTGAAGGCACAAGTAGGTTACATGAGGAAGCGGCTCAAATGCCCATGGTCTCCACTCCTGCCACCCTACCTTCTCTCCCTCAGCCTGCACCAATGGCCTCATGGGGAGTTCCCTATGATCCGTGGACAGAGGAAGAGAACATTAGGGCCTGGTTCACAGATGGTTCTTCACGATATGCAGGCACCACCTGAAAGTGGACAGCTGCAGCACTACGGCCCCTTTCTAGGACATCCCTGAAGCACAGCAGTGAAGGGAAATCTTCCCAGTGGGCAGAACTTCAATCAGTGCACCTGGTTGTGCACATTGCAAGGAAGGCGAAATGGCCAGATGTGCGATTATATACAGATTCACAGGTTGTAGCCAACGGCTTCGCTGGATGGTCAGGGACTTGGAAGAAGCATAATTGGAAAATTGGTGACAAAGAAATTTGGGGGAGAGATATGTGGATGGACCTCTCTGAGTGGTCAAAAACCATGAAGATATTTGTATCCCATGTGAGTGCTCACCAACGAGTGACCTTAGCAGAGGAAGATTTTAAGAATCAAGTAGATAGGATGACCCATTCTGTGGACACCACTCAGCCTCTTTCTCCAGCCACACCTGTTGTTGCCCAATGGGCCCGTGAACAAAGTGGCCATGGTGGCAGGGATGAAGGTTATGCATGGGCTCAGTAGCATGGACTTCCACTCACCAAGTCTGACCTGGCTACAGCCACTGCTGAGTGCCCAATTTGCCAGCAGCAGAGACCAACACTGAGCCCTCAATATGGCACCATTTCTTGGGGTGATCAGCCAGCTACCGATTGCCACCTGAACACTTTGGGCTCCTCCTACCTTTAAGTCAACAGGCTGAGAAGGGAGTTACAGTGTTGGCTGGGGTAATTGACCCAGACAATCAAGATGAAATCAGTCTACTACTCCACAATGGAGGTAAGGAAGAGTATGAATGGAATATAGCAGATCCATTAGGGCATCTCTTAGTATTACCATGCCCTGTGATTAAGGTCAGTGGGAAACTAAACAGCCCAATCCAGGGAGGACTACAAATGGCCCACACTTCTCAGTAATGAAGGTTTGGGTCACTCCACCAGGAAAAAATCCGTGACGTGCCGAGGTGCTTGCTGAAGGCAAAGGGAATACAGAAAGGGTAGTAGAAGAAAGTAGTCAGTAATACCAGCTATGACCACGTGACCAGCTGCAGAACTAGGGACTGTAATTGTCATGAGTATTTCCTCCTTCTTTTGCTAAAAACATGTTTGTGCATGTATACACTTGTGCTGAGAAAATATCTTTATTTTTTTTCCTTTTCCTTTTTCATGTGACATAAGATTTATTGGCTTCATATCAGCATTTAAATATTGTTAACTTTATGTAATAGTATTTGGGTTGGGGATTGGTGCATTTCTGGTTGTAAAAAGGATAGTTGTATTAACTTAGATGCAATTATTACATGATTGTCTTTATTTGCAGATTATGAATGATCTCAGGAGATGTGTATGGGTTCAAGTTGACAAGAGGTGAACTTGTGATGGTTAATACTGAGTGTCAACTTGGTTGAATTGAAGGATACAAAGTATTGGTCCTGGGTGTATCAGTGAGGGTGTTGCCAAAGGAGGTTAACATTTGAGTCACCCAGCTAGGGAAGGCAGATGCACCCTCAATCTGGTGGACACAATCTAATCAGCTGCCAGCAAATATAAAGCAGGCAGAAAACCATGAAAAGGAGAGACTGGTCTAGCCTCCCAGCCTACATCTTTCTCCCGTGCTGGATGTTTCCTGCCCTCAAACATAGGACTCCAAGTTCTTCGGTTTTGGGACTTGGACTGGCTCTCCTTGCTCCTCAGCTTACAGACAGTCTATTGTGGGACCTTGTGATCATGTAAGTTAATACTTAATAAACTCCTATATATATCCTACTAATTCTGTCTCTCTAGAGAACCCTGACTAATACACCATATCATATGTGAAAAATTACTGGCTAGCCAGTGTGTTCACTGCCATTGTGTCTGACATTGATTCCATGTCCAGTCAGCATCCGCGGACATGTAAGAACCATACAGTCTGTAATTCAGTCCCTTCCTAGAGTTATGAGCAGCCAAGCATCCTGAAACATACATAGCAGAATATCCATATATTATACATATCTCTAGTTGGAATCCATAGTCCCTGAAAAAGAGTCACAACCCAAACTGAGATTGTAATCTTTCCACACCCCAACTCTTCTCCTTCCATGATTCCAATCTCAGTGAATGCCATCACCATCCATATGGTTCTCCAAACTAGAAATGAGGGTACTACCCCCCACTATCTTTTCTACTCAGTTCTCCACATATAAACATCCAAGTTTATTGATTTTACCACCAAATATCTCTTGAATTCATCCACCTCTCTTGAAACCACCAGAGTTATCTTAGATTATGCTATTATTATCTCATCGCTAGTTAATCCCAGTAGCCTTCTAACTGATCTCCCTCATTCCGTCTTTCCTCCTCCCAAAGCATTCCCCATATGATATTAAGACACATCTGATCATGTCTCTCTCTGCTTAAAACCTTTCAATAGTGTTCCAATGTTCAAAACCCTCCATAATTTAGCCTTCACTTATCTCTCCAGTCTTTCCACTTGACTTCACTCTGAGATAGAGCTAGGCTGAGTAATTTACAGTTCCCAGAACCCACATTTTCCAGTTTTTCTTTCAGCTCACTTTGTTCATGCTCTGCACCTCTCAGGAAGCCTTCCCTGACCTCTCTTAGTCTACATTATATGTGTTTTCTGTGCATTCTCATAAGGGATTTAGCATTATCATCATTCTTATCATCTGTATTGTAAGTGCCTATTTCTTCATCTGTATATAACCCAAGACGTTAAATTTATTTATTTTTTTTTTGAGACGGAGTCTCGCTCTGCCGCCCAGGCTGGAGTGCAGTGGCCGGATCTCAGCTCACAGCAAGCTCCACCTCCCGGGTTCCCGCCATTCTCCTGCCTCAGCCTCCCGAGTAGCTGGGACTACAGGCGCCCGCCACCTCGCCCGGCTAGTTTTTTTGTATTTTTTTTAGTAGAGACGGGGTTTCACCGTGTTCGCCAGGATGGTCTCGATCTCCTGACCTCGTGATCCGCCCGTCTCGGCCTCCCAAAGTGCTGGGATTACAGGCGTGAGCCACCGCGCCTGGCCAAGACGTTAAATTTATTAAAGGCAAGGACTGAATCTTTTTGATCATTGTACTTGACACATATTCAATACAGGTTTGTTGAATAAAAGAGACACATTTATCTGTAGGCACTTCTTTGTTATTACAATAATTGCTAGCTTTTGTGCAGGGTCTTCTATTTTGTAAAGGATATTCACAAGTCGTGTCTCATTGGATCATCCCAGCAAACCTGACATAAAGTCTTCCCAGCCCAGGCACAATGCCAAGAAAGAAAGAAAGAAAGGAGGAATGTCACTCTTATTTACCTAAGAAGGAAACGTAATTCAAATATATTAAGTAACTTGCCTGTTGGCAAGTGTCTAGTACTGACTCCTATTGGGGAAATCCATAAGCAACACAGCTGGGGAGCAGGTATCTATCTCTGTCAGAAGAGAAATCACAAGAATGAGCATGTTCTAAAGAAAAAGGTGCTATGGGTAGTGACATTTGAGGCAGGAGATGCTGAAACTGATAGGAAGACAATGAGAAATCTATTCCAGGAGTTTGCAACTGCCACTTAGACACAAGGGAATGGGTGACTTGGTGCTCTGGCAAGTAGAGTGGATATTATGGTCCTTAAATGATGATTTATGATGTTCCCTAATGGCAGTGCACATGGCTGGGCTAAGCAAGGATTTAGATACAACACAACAGGCTCAGTAAGCTGCTAAATATTGGCCAGGGAAAAGTTAGGTTCAGGGTGACCTGATTTTCCATAGAACAACATCATGAGGTAGGCCAAGTAGAAATCAAGGGTCAGGGAGGGTGTGGAATACAGAATGGGCTTAGCTGCTGCTGCCTGTGAGGGATGAGGTCTGCCACTCCATACAGCGCTGTTCCAGCGGTATTCCAATTACCATTCAGAGCCTACTCTCTTGACGATCGATAAGAGCACTATTTGTTATTGTTGTCATTTTTATTATTATTTTAGTACTAGGGTATTAGAGCACTTTAACAACAACGACAAAATGCTTCACCTGTAGGGAAAAAACTTAGGAAAAAAAGACCTGGCTCCATTAAATAAGATTATGTCCAGAAAACCTAAGCCATTGACAGATCCACAGTGACAGATGCACATCTCCATTTGTATTACCAGTCATACAGAAAGGAAAAAAAAAAAGTGACACCAAAAACAAATAGCTACAACAAACAGCTTTGCCTCTGGGCAGATCTCAGACAGTCAGGAGTTCCTTTGCCGGATCCAGTACTTGTAGTTGAATTAAAGCTCCCTAAATGCTGACAAAGTCATTCTAGTAGCTAAACACGTGTTTGCATAATTGATCTAACCAAAAGTAAATTAAGGATCTGTGTTTCTGGGATCCACTGTTGAAATGCACTGTGGTGTGGCCTAGTGTGAAAAAAAAAATCATTAATCCCAGGAACTGATAAGGCAAGGGTTTTACCCGATGACTGAGAACTACGATTTTTAACAGGAAGTAATTTCTTCCAGCTGTCTGCCTTGTAGAGTTACAGAATTTCCAGCTATTTCAACGTCTTAGCCCTTGCCCTGCTAAATTGAGCTCAGCCCAGCCCCAATTCCAAGAATGTAAATTTAATTTAAGACATACATAATTTGAAGACAGCTGGGTGCAGTGGTGCATGTCTGGAATACCAGCACTTTGAGAGGCGGAGGCAGACAGACCGCTTGAGCTCAGAAGTTTGAGACCAACCTGGACGACATGGCGAAACCCTGGCTCTACAAAAAGTTAATTAGGTGGGTATGGTGGCATGCACCTGTAGTCCCAGCTACTCTGGAGTCTAAGGTGGGAGGATCAACTTGAACCCTGGAAGTGGAGGTTGCAGTGAGCTGAGATCGCACCACTGCACTGCAGCCTGGGCAACAGAGCAAGGCAACCCATCATCCTTTAATCTGGTGGGGATTAATTTGAGAATGCAAGCCCTAGTATGGAAAAATGGGCCTTACATTGTGCTCAAAGTCACTTTCATTTTAGTCTTACCTGGGCCACTATTACATCCCTCACATCCAATCTACAAGCTCTGTTGGCTCTATCTCTAAACTCTCTCCATTTCCAGCTCCAACCCAACTCCTACCATTGCAGTTACTTGGGGTGTCACTCTTCTGGCCGGAAACCTCTGTGGCCAGTGTTACCTTTGCCCAGGTTTTGCTCAGGCCCACTGGACTCATTCCACCCACTCAGTAGGGCACACTGTACTCAGCTCATGCTACCAGCCTGGATCCCACACCTGCCAAGGGTGAACCAGGCATGGAGTGGGGAGGAGTATGTAAGCAAGCAAGCATGGGGTCTGGCACTGCACACAATCAGGCATGCCAACTGCTACAGGGGGACAGGCAGCTCCAGGTGCTAGTATGTGTGCAGACTCTGCAGGGCTGCAGCTGGATCAGGTACACAGCAAGCAGCTTCCACAACTGCCACCGGGGACCACAGTGGCACCCAGGAGCTTGGAGATTCCAGGAACCACAGGGCCCCAAAGAGTGAGTCACAGCCCTGGTTTGGAGGCTCCCATGTCTGGGCTCCCCAAAGGGCTACAGCTCTTCTCTCCTTCTCTTTACCTGCAATGTGGTGAGCAAGGGGCATGTTTCAGCCCTTTCAGTCTTGCCATGCAGCAGGTCCTGAGTTCTTGTCTTGAGTCCAGGAAGAATAAGGTAATAAGGTACATGGACAAGTGGAGGGTGAGCAAGGCAAAGAGAAGCTTTGTTGAGTGACAGAATAGTTCAGAGGAGGCCCTGGACTGGTAGCTCCTCTCTGCAGCTGGTCATCCTGACATCTGCTCAGCTTTGGCTGAGCCCAGGGCTTTTATGGGCCTCAGTGGGGAGGAAGTACATGCTGACTGGTTCCTGGGCAGCCATGGGCAGGCCCAGAAGAGGCACCACAAGCTCCCACTCTGGTCTGTGGGACTGGCAGCCTGGTCCCCCAGCCTTCAGGCCCTCTCTGGCCTGAAAGGGCAGGGCTCCAACTTGTCCCCAGCTCCTGCTGGCTCCATGGAGTGGGCAACCCAAGCCATACCTCCCTGCTGCAGCCGGCATGATGGCAGTGGCAACTCCAGACAGGCTGCCACTGCCATGACTACCACTGTAAGTCACCATCATCTCTTCCCTCTCTTTGGCTTACTGTAAGGGCTCCTAACTGGTCTCTGCTTCCACTCTTTCCCCCTGCAGTGCATTCTCTGTACAACAGACAGATCCTCTCCTTTGTAATTTTTAATATGCATTTTAAAAATATACATAAAAGTATAGTATAATAAAGCCCCAATTATTTAATTATTTTCTGAAATAAAGCAAATCCTAGGCATCATAACATATTACCCATTGCCACTTCCACATTATCCATCCCAAACTAATACACGCTTTCTTATTTCTTATTTGTCTTTTTGTCACTCTCAGGATATGCTTAGCAGACTTTCTTTTAGCCCCAAAGCATGCTATTATCACACTTAACAAAATAAATAAGAATTATATAATATAATCTATCTAATACCAAGCCTATATTCAAATTTCCAAGGTTGTCTCAAAGATCTCTTTTTACAATTTGTTTGTTTGAATAAGGATCCAAACTAGATCTAAACATAGTGTTTGCTTATGTCCATTAAGTCTCTTTCATTCCACGGTAGTCCTCCTTTCTTTCTTTTCATGTCGTCGATTATCCACTTTAAAATATAAATCGATCAGGTCATTCCTTGCTTCAACCCTCCTGCCCCCCAACAGCTTGCCTTTGCAGTTAGAATAAAACCCAAAACCCTTACCATGCTGATATGATTTGGCTCTGTGTCCCACCCAAATCTTGTCTTGAATTGTAATCCCTAGGTGTTGAGGGGAGACCTGGTGGGAGATGCTGGGTCATGGGGTCAGTTCCCCCGTGCTGTTCTTGTGATAGTGAGTGAGTTCTTACACCATCTGATGGTTTTATAAGTGTTTGGTACTTCCTCTCTTGCTTGCTTCTTCTCTCTCCTGCTGCCCTGTGAAGAGGTCCCTTCCACCGTGAAGAAATTTATGAAGAAAAAAGTTTAATTGACTAACAGTTTCACAGGCTATACAGGTAGCATGGCTGGGGAGACCTCAGGAAACTTACAATCATGGCAGAAGGCCAAGGGGAAGCAAGCAAATCTCACATGGCCACCAGGAGAAAGAGAGAGCAAAGAGAGAAGTGCTACACACTTTTAAGAAACCAGATCTCATGAGAACTTACTCACTATCAAAGAAGAGCAAGGAGGAAATCTGTACCCATGATCAAATCAGCTCTCACCAGGCCCCTTCTCCAGCACTGGGGATTAAAATTTAATGTGAGATTTGGGTGGGGACACAGAGCCAAATCATGTCAATGTGCATACATGGGAGCCTTCAGAATGGAGGATTTCTTTGGAAGGAGTTATTGCTATCTTATGAGAGTTAACTTCTTCTACCCAAGGGGAAGGGTTAAAAATGGGGAGTGTAACCTCCTTCAGTCCTAGAGTGAGAGGGCTTTAGAGGACCATTTAGAGAGCACCCTGTGTGTTCTCTCAAGTTGGTGAGATGGGAGGAGTGTTAGATATTGAACTTGTGCTTGACTCACTGAAAAAACTTAAGTGGTTAGTCTTGGAAAACAGGAAAGAGGGTGTTATATTGGTTCCAGTCTGCATTTTCAGAGCCTGTTATGAAGAGAGATGCTTGAATATATTCTATGGACTAACAAGGACAATGCAAGAAAAATCAGAGGGCCATTGTCTTGGGTTCTGCTCAATGTGGATACCTAGAAGATGCAGTAATTCCTGCAAGAAGAAAGTAGAAGAAGCTAAAAGTAGAGGCCTATTCTTCCTGGGGACTAACAAAGAATAGCAAAAAGCTCTCACAATTAGATGCATCCACCTGACTTTAACCATCTGCCAGGCCCAAAGAACACAAAATCTCCCAGACCAGTCTAGCAAGGACTGCCCCATCCCCTTACCACCACCAGCACCCCCTCACACACACTATCCCCTTTGCAAGAAGGAATATATCAGGCAGGAATAAGTAAGATAGAAGAGAAGGTAAAATAAGAGAGAAAAAAAAACTATGTCCCCTTCCTAGAGTCAGGATGCCATCAACTATAGGCCATAATTCAAAGGTGCTAACGCAACTTTTGGATGAAATAGAAGCACTTAATCATTGTTTTCTATCAGACATTCCAGTTTTTACAACTTAAAGTGACCAAGGGATTGTCTATCACCTAGGAATGGGCAGAACAATCATGCAATCTACCCACATTTCCATTATAGGAACAGATCACGACCACTGAATATACTTCAAATAGACAGTGGATGACAAAATAAGTTGTACTTTGAGCCTAAAAATCATGCATTTAGCGTGTCAGCTTGTTATCTGGCTCCCTTCCCTGGCAGGCAAACCTCACAGGAGTGTGGTCTTTGTCATCCTAACATTGTATCCTTAGAACCAAGAAGAAAGTCTGGCATGTCTTAGTAATAAATATTATCTAAGATTGATCAATGAGCTCATCTTCAAGTTCCCCAAGTTTCATGTCTCCAAATAACTGACCTTCTGCTCTGGGGTTCATTTAAAGTGTCTAAGATAGCTGTATTAGATAGGATAAGCTAACTGTCATGACAACCACTCAAAACATCATTGGGTTAACTAAAACAAGTTTATTTCTTGCTCATGAAAAGTCTAAAGAAAAGTCTAATATTTCTGGGCAACTCTCCTCCAACCAGTGACTCAGGGATCCAGGCTCCTTCCATCTTGTAATGCTATCATTTTAAGCATGCAGTCTGTAAGTTTTGGAAGGGGAAAAGAGTGGAGTAAGGCACAGCTGATAATTCATCTCCTCAGCTTATAAAATGGCACACATTATTTCTGCTTATATTCTTTTGCCCGGTGCTAGTCCTATGGGTGCAGCTGAAGACAGTGGATTAAGGAGCATGGTATCTAACTAGACAACTGCATCCTAACAATACCTCTACACTGTGGAAAGAGAGCTTGCTCTCTGGTGGTCAGCTACCACTGCTGCCTCAGTAGCCACCTAGAAGGACTGATTAAAGGCCTGCCTTACATGTATAAATGAGCCCTCCTCCCACATAGTGGAGCCCAGACCATGAACCCTTGCTAGATATCTGGGCTTGACTAACCCCAGAATCACCTCCCTGGTGCCAACTGTTACTTAGTCCAGCTTCCTCTCAGCTCTACTATCTGTTGAAACCCTGCCATTTCATCAGGAATCTTAGAACTGAATAGCTGCCTGCCACATCAGTAAAGACATCCGTACCTAGTTCTGTGAGCATAAAAAGGCCACATCCACCCCCACAGCTGGGTCAGCTACCAAGCACCAATTCCATCCAGAGAAGCCCCTCTGCTCTTACCCATGCTGCTGTGAGGAAACACCCAAAACTCTAAGAGCCCTAAATACCTCCTTCTCTTTACAGATGGAGAACTGGCACCTGGATCTGGTGGATGGTGGACGTCCAAGGTCACACTGTCTGTGGCAGAGCTGGGATCAGAGCTCACACTACTGGCCACTCTTCACATCACACTACACATCGAAGGCTGCCACCTCCTCAATCCCTCAATCACTCGCTGTTTTACTCAAACTGAGCTTCCATTGTCCCCATATCCTGAGAGCCTTCCCAGGCCTTCTACTCAGCCTTACCTCCTTTACTTGAACCCCAAGACATGCCTTCCTTGGCAGTCTTCTCCTACCTGCGGGGATGGTACCCAATCCACCCTTTCTCCTTGGGTCTCCTCTGGACGTTTTGTTCCATGCTGAGCATCCCCACCTTTATGGGTGAGGAAAGTTAACACCCAGAAGGCTGAGGTGACCTGTGGAGCTCATGCTGCCAGTTGTGCAGTTTGAAGAAGGTGCATCAACACACACCTCTTTTGCATCTCCCGGACACTCTTGGCCTTACCTCCCCCTTTTCATGCAGCCATCAGTCCTCAGTGAGTTGAGACCATCTTCAGCTCAAACCTGATCCCCATTGCCTCAGCCCTGCTCTCTTCCCATCTAGGGCTCCTACCTGTGTCAAGGGGAACCTGGAAATGCCCGGGAGCTACCATTGGCCAGTTTGTGGAGGGACAAACCTCTAACCAAATAGGTATGGGAACTAACTGAATGCTTCTATTTCTTTCCTCCAGATAGACAATTCTGAAAGTTTGTCAAATGGCTTATCAGGCAGTCCTCTGCGACCAGGCAATCAGCAAGTAGCCCACTCGCCAGTGTGTCTTTGAATGAGCTCTCTCTCCATCCTGCTTCACTCCCTCTGACTCTCACTCATGCGGTCCAGTTCCCACTCTCCCAGGAAATCCTCACATTTCAGCCTTTGTCTTAGGCTTTTCTGTCCAGGGACCCCAGCTGCACACAGAGACAGAGCCGGGGAGCCATAGGAATGCCTGGTTGCCAAGTTGGGTCCCATGAGAGGGTGTTTGTCTTGGTTAATTTGCCATCCCCTAAGTCTTGTCTTCAGTCTTGTTGGTTCAGAAACTTAACTTTTTCAGAGCCAAAAGGGGCAGCTCCCATTACCCAAGCCACAGGATGCCAGTCTATTTAGTTACCCTAGAAAACAATTGTCAAACAAGACAGAGTCTTCTTGAGTGCACCTAATGGGGCATCTTCTCCCTGCAGCTGAGAAACTAAACAGGCCACACGGGCAGAATGTGCTTTGATGAGCAGTGAAGCTCTAGGAGTTCTAGAGGATTCTCATCATCCTGGGACACCTCTCGGCTGAGGCCCTCTTGGTGCATCAGAAGAGCCTTGTGGAGGAGAGAGCGGTGAGTTGGCTTGGCCAAGAGCTCTCCATGTTTGCCCCGTCACAGTCCTATTTTTCTGCTTCTATGTCATTACTATTGTTTTTATTATTATTGTAAACAGGGTGCTATTTGGAAAAATTATTAATGTGTTTTTCTCTTTTGCCTTTCAGAGAATATAACTTTTTCCCCCAATTGGCCCCAAGCATTCTTCTGCCTTGAGAGAGATTAAATTGTTACAGAATAATGCAAAAATAAATAAAGAGTTAATATTCTGCTATTGACATTTAAAATGAGATTTCTCCACAAGGCACTAATTTTTAGATTCAGGCTATTGTCTTGAGAGAGGTGGAATTGCCAATTGACTAAAATGAGAAAATTAGAGGCAAAATATCTGGGCTGAGTCCAGGTTCTGCCATTTACCAGTTGTGTGACCTTGAACAAGTTACTGAATTACTCTAGGAATTAGTCTGCTTCTCTGTAAAATGGGGTAATAATAGCACTGACCTCTGGGGATTGCTGTGAGAAGTTAATGAGCTAATACATGCAAAACATAATATTATTTAATTCTTTCTAGATGTCAAGCACTATAACACTTAGAAGCAGTTAGGAAGTATCTGGAACACAGCAAGTATTCCATAAACACAGTCTATCATCTTCAAAACTCCTTTCTCTTCCCCTTTAGTGTTGTAGGAACCAGCTTTTAGAGTGCCCATGCAGCCATGAAGCTCTCTATGGTAGGTGGAGGATAGAACCCAGTGAGAAAAGCCTTCTTTCAATCCAGAGGGATAATGGGGAAAGGAGATGAGAAAAAGAGAGGGAAAAGAGAACAGTCCCCCCATGACACATGATCACACAATACCACACATACACACACCACACATGCACAATATATGCCACACATACACCACACCATACTATACTTACCACCTACCACACACACCATGTATGTATCACACATCACATACTACACATACACACCATATACCACACACACACACACACACACACTGCACATACACATGCCACACACCGTATATCACACATACACACACTGCACATACACACAATATACCATATATACAAATGCCATATACACCACACATGTACACACCAAACACCACACATACACAATATATACCACACATACACACACACCACACACCACACATACTGCACCACACTTACTACATATCACACACACCATAGACCACATCTATACCACACACCACACACACATCATACACATACATACATGTACATACACACCACATATATATTATACACACACACACACCTCTCAAGTCACCTACCACACACACACCACAGCTGGAACTGAGCTTCTGAAATATCCAGGAAACGAAAAGCGCGAAGAACACAGAGACCTCATGTGTCAGAGCACAGATATGAGGGCCCAGTAGCCTGTTAGGCAGAACCAGGCTGTAATTTGCTTCTCTCAGTTCCAGAGGTTTTGCCTTCCTGGAGTTCCACCACAGAGAAGACCATGAGCAGACCACTAGGGTTAGGGAGCCAGGTGGGGGACATGACAGAAACTCAGAGGGAGCTCTGCCCCACCGAGAACGCTAATGGACAGCTGAGTCTGCCAGGGAGGAATGTGGGGTCCTGGCCAGACTGAGAGGCCAAATCACAAATCCCTCTAGCTGCCAGCTTCAGCCGTGCAAGCAGTGACCGGGCTAGGGACAAGAGAGCCCTGGAGACTCCAGGAACCAGTGGCACCATCGCATGCTTCCAAGGGGGCAGTAGGGAATGGGGGGTGAGGGAGCAGAAGACTTTAAAAGCTGGGAGACCACGTAATTTTACAGAGAGATTGAATACTTCCTAGATGTATTGTTTACATTGTTGTCTTGAATTGAACTGAATCTAGAGTTTTCTTCAAGCTATCCAAAGGCTGGAGACAAAAATAAAGATTCAGATTCCAATCTCAGCCATTTGGAAGGCTGAGGCCTAAGAATCTCTTGAGGCTAGGAGTTCAAGAGCCAGCATCTCCAAAAATAAAAAATAAAAATAAATAGATCACAGTTCCCTCTGGAAGGGTAAGGTATGGTATAAGTTTTATGACCTTGACACTGTATTTATTGTTGTTGTTACTCGTGGATATTATCACTCACTTCTAGGAATTGCCCTCTCCACCCACAGGGCAGTCCCAACAAACAAAACATCTTTTTATTAAGAGATCCTGCCACCTCTCTTCTCCACTCTCCCAACCCCAAAGAGGATTGGTCCGGAGTGGACACCTCGCTCAAGCTGGATCCCTAAGAATCTCAGCCTTGGGAATTGGAGATTTTGGTCTGAGGAAGATGAGCTGTTAGTTTGCTCAGATAAGCTCATAGAAAATTTCCAGAGCAGTCATTCCCAAATTACTACTGCATCTTCCTGGTGAGCTTCAAACTAATCCAAAATGCAAATCCTCACATGAAAATGATCATGTACAAAAGATTTTTATACACAGTGATACATTTTTATATATCATGAGGGACTATTTCCTAATAATATATTAAATGGTCATTAGGGGTTTCTAAAAATCTATAAATCATGAATTAAAATGACTGTTATAAGAGTGTCCTGATGCAAAGGAGTAAGAATGATACGATGGACTTTGGGGACTTGGGGGAAAGGGTGGGAGAGGGGCAAGGGATAAAAGACTACACATTGGGTGCAGTGTACACTGCTCGAGTGATGGGTGCACCGAAATCTCAGAAATCACTACTAAAGAACTTATTCATGTAACCAAACACCACTGGTTCCCCAAAAACCTATTGAAATTTTTTTAATGAAAAAAAAAAAAAAAGAGCATCCTGAGAACTCTAACTCTGTATTCTGCTATGGACGCTGCCTGCCAAGCCAAGGCCCTCAACGTCGGGATGCTCCCACAGTGCACAGGCACACGAGGAGCTGGAATTCCTGCAACTGGGGGTAAAAACGGGACTTCATCGTCAGTGCTTCACCATTGTTGCTTTGAATTGACTGTGGGTTTTGATAGCTTGGTTACATTGGTCATTAATCATAAATTACTATAAATTTGGTTTCATGCTTATTCAGCTTTAGAATTACCAGTTTGTTGTGCATAGTGATTTTTCGGGCTTACAATTTTTCAATAATTAGACTTTGAAACTATCCATTACAGTTCAAATAACAATCATTACACCCTTTACATGCATATGTACGCATATTCCCCCTTGCAACTTAGTACAGTGATCATTCATGTAATAGGACTTTATCTTCTGGGAATCGGAAATAATTGAAAGGTTTCAAAGTTTTGCCCTTCTTCAGTGAGTCAAAGTGAAAACTTTGGGACTTTTATCCTAGAAGAAGGACCCACAAATATCTAATGTTAAGACCCTAAAGATGTCCTGATTCTTGCCCTTTCAGACAGCTTAGTCAAGCTCCTTTGGATTCCATGAATATATACAATAAATTGTTCTTTTGACTTTAAGGAGCTTGAGTTGATTTTGGATACTCATATCAAAAGAACCTTAACAAATAAAGTTCTTATATTTCAGGTAAGGACAAAAATATGAATGTCTTTAGTCTTTTCCCTCCCCTCTGTGTTCTAAAGAAAATTCCTCTACTCTCTATTTTTGGGATTAGGCTTGGGTGAAATGGAGAAGGTAAAAGCTAATCAGGTTAACGTTACAAGACACATGGCAACAGGGGGAAGAAGAGACTCTGAAGGCAAGAGGAGTTGAACTAGAGAGGAGTGTCAAAGGAGCCAGGTGGATGGGAGTATTCTGGAAAGAGAGTGAAGAGAGCTTAGTGGGGAGCAGCTGTCATAATGAGCGGGGTGATAGATGGGTACAGAGGACTTTGAGAATGTTTTACTACGTGCAGAGACCAGCCCAAAGTGGCCAGCGCTGCTCAGGTTTGAACCTGACCCATCTTCTTCAGTGTACACATTTTTTCCTATACAGGTATAATGATTAGAAGCTAATCACTAGGTTACTACTCACTAAACTACAGTCACATTTTAGTCCTACCTTCTTGAGATTCCACTTAAGGTGTTTTGGGTGTTCCCAAATTCTTAAATCTCATATTATAATCTCTTGGTTTATTCCCATGGACATATGATTACATCTGCTGAAAGGTTTTCTTTTGTTTGTTTGTTTGCTCGTTTGTTTGGGAGACAGAGTCTCACTCTATTCCCCGGGCTGGAGTACAGTGGCACAGTCGCAGCTCACTGCAGCCTCTTCCTCCTGGGTTCAAGCAATTCTCCTGCCTCAGCCTCCAGAGTATCTGGGATTACTGGCACAAACCACCACACCCAGCTAATTTTTTTTGGTTTTAGTACAGATGGGGTTTCACCATGTTGCCCAGGCTGGTCTCAAACTCCTGAGCTTAGCCAACCAACCCACCTTGGCCTCCCAAAGTGCTGGGATTACAGGCATGAGCCACTGAGCCTTGCCAAAAGTTGTTTTTATTGGTTTATCTCTAAGGCAGCCTTAGTTCCAAACTCTTAGAGGGTTTGCTAAGCTGATGCTGGCCCCCTTTTTTCTGACTTCTAGGCCTCACTATATGGCCTCTGAGCCTGGTGCTCTTTTCACTACCCATGGGACCTCCCTAAATTTCTGCTAATTACCTGATTGTCTGTGTTATCCATCCACTCAAATAGACAGCACCATGAGGTGAAGACCTATTAGTTCAAATACTCTTGTCATGGTGGTGAATCAGAATCAACCAGGCTGCTTTTATAAAGTGTGTGTTCCTGGGGTTCCAACTCAAACCCACCAAATATGAATTTCCCTGGGAGAAGCTCAGGCATTTGGGGAAAAAAAAAAAAAAAGACTCCCTGGTGATACTGATAGGTACTTCTGATTTTAAAACACTGCTGAAGTGTGTATATTTTTTAAGGATAGTTCAATGTCTATGATGCCATATATCCTACCCATAAATCCTGGAGTGTTAGGCACATCAAAGATTAAAGATCAGTTAAATAAATTCCTGCTTGTTTGACTACATAGCCTGTAAGTTAATAAACACTTATTTGACTTAGGAAATACTTGTTTACTATATTACCTAGAGAAGTAGAGGCCCCTGTGAAAGTGAAGTCCTTGCAGGATTGTCATAATAACAAAGATTTACAATGGCATCATAAGGGACACAAAAGAGACAAAAATCGGTGTTGCTAGTTGCAGACAACAGAATCCACTCTAACTAGTTTAAACAAAAGGAAGCTATTAACAAAGATTAGATGATTCAAAGAATCTCTAGAAGAGCCAGAGAGTGGGCTCAGAGGCTACACAATTAAGAACAATGCTCCCAAACACTCTGCAGGGTCTCCTAAAGAGACCACTGGCCAGGTGCGGAGGCTCACCCCTGTAATCCCAGCACTTTGGGAAGCTGAGGCAGGTGAATTGCTTGAGCCCAGGAGTTTGAGACCAGCCTGGACAATGTGGCAAAACCCCATCTCTACAAAAAAATACAAAAATTAGCCAGGCATGATGGCATATGCCTGTAGTCCCAGCTACTTGGGAGGATGAGGCAAGAGGATCACTTGAGCCTGGTAGGTTGAGGCTGTAGTGAGCCAAGATCGCACCACTGCACTCCAGCTTGGGCAACAGAGTGAGACCCTGTCTCAAATTAAAGCAAAACAAAACAAAAGACAAAGGACATCACTGTCCCTGCCACTCGTCACACACACGGCAGCCCTCACTGAGGACTGGATGCCAAAAACTCCACCACCACTGTCTCTGAAAAGCTGAAACCTCCACCACCACACTCATCACAAAGTAGATGTTGCTTTCGTCTGTCATTCACAACTAAACTAAAACCTCATGTGAGTCCAGCTGTTGGCAGATTCATATGTCTGTACCTAAGTTCCAAGGGCTGCTGAAAGGGGACATTGATTCTGGCTTCTGCCTTGAAGAGTCAGTTGATAAAGGGCTTACTCTTCCTTTTCCTACTCTTCTTCCTCTTCTCTTACCTTCCTAAACAATTCCATTCAAAAGCCATTAGATAGGGCCAAATTAGCCCTCTGCACTGGGGAAAGAGAGGTACTTGTTGTGTCCCAGAGTAGGTTGTCAGAGCCGGACTAAAGTGAGTTGTCTTCACAAGGAAAGAGAGGGCAGGTCCAGTACAGAACATCAGAGGCTGAGTGGGGTGGAGAGAGCTCAGGGTAATGGAGCCTAAGCAGGGTGAGGAGAGATGGTGTCCACACAGGAGGAAATGTCAGAGTCCAAAAGAGTGAGGAAGATAGAGACTAAATATTTGTGTCCACCAAAATTTATGTGCCAAAGCTTAAGTCCCCATTATGATGGCATTGGAGGTGGGGATTCTGGGAGATAATTAGGTCATGACAGTGGATCCTTCATGAATGGGATAGTGCCCTTACGAAAATAGGAGGAAGCCAGGTGCCGTGGTTCATGCCTGTAATCCCAGCACTTTGGGAGGCTGAAGTTGGCAGATTGCTTGAGCTCAGAAGTTCGAGACCAGCCTAGGCAACATGGTGAAACCCTGTCTCTACAAGCAACACAAAGATTAGTCAGGTATAGTGGCTCACACCTGTAGTCCCAGCTACTCAAAAGCCTGAGGTGGGAGAATTGCTTGTACCCAGGAAGTTGAGGCTGCAGTGAGCCGTGATCAGGCCACTGCACTCTAGCCTGGGTGACAGAGCAAGAGCCTGTCTCAAAAAAAAAAAAAAAAAAAAAAAAAAGTCTGGTTCAAAAGTTTAAAAAAGAAAAGAGGAAGAGACATGGGATTGCTCTGTCTGCTTTCTGCCATGTAAGGACCCAAGTAAGACACAGCCATCCGTGTAAGACACAGCCACCTGCAAACCAAGAAGAGCATCCTCACCATACTCCAGATCTGCAGGGGCCTTGATCTTGGACTTCCAAGCCTTCCGAACTGTGGTCAATAAATTTCTGTTGTTCAAGCCACCCAGTCAGCAGTATTCAGTTGAAGCAGCCTGTGATCGTCAATTTTGTGTGTTAACATTACTGGGCTAGGGGATGCGCAGATCGCTGGTAAAACATGATTTCTGGGTGTGTCTGTGAGGGTGCTTCTGAAAGATATTAGCATGTTAATCAGTAGACTGAGTAAAGCAGATCCATCCTCCCCAGTGTGGGCAGGCATTGTCTAATCTGTTGAGGCCCCAGATAGAACAAAGTGGTAGGGGAAGAGCAAATTCTCTCTCCCTCCTTGAGCTGGGACATCTATCTTCTGCCCTTGAACATCAGAGCTCTTGGCTCTTGGGTCTATGGACTCTGAAGCTGACACCAGCACCTCTCCCCACCAGATCCCAGGCCTTTGGCCTCAAAGTAGGAGTTACACCATTGGCTCCCCTGGTTCTCAGGCCTTGGACTCTGAAACACTCCACCAGCTTTCCTGGCTCCAGCTTACAGATGGCCTACTGTGGGACTTCTCAGCCTTCTGAGTCACATGAGCTTCACATGAGCCAATTCTCATCATATTGGCTCTGTTTCTCTAGATAAGCCTGACTAATATACACCCCAAACAGACAGCATGCATGTGGGGGTACAGCCCAGTGCACGGTATTAAAACCTGAGCAGAATAAAGGGGGCATTTGCATAAGAAGGTGACCTGGGACAGGGTGTCAGAGCCTGAGAGTAATGAGAAGGATGTTTACTTGGGGGTGGGACATTGCTGTATGAGTATTGGAGCTTGAGAGGGAGAGGAGGATTTTGGCAGAGGGAGCAGCCTGATGCATAGTTCTGGAACCCAGGCAAAGTGAAGAGAGCATCATCACAGGGGGCAGTTGCAGTAGCTCCTTTAGGTAGAAGAGCTCAAAAGGGGTGAGAAGGGGATCCTTGCTGCAGAAGGATGGCAATGGGAGGTGGCAACATATAGAGAATTTGAACAAATAATACATTAAGAATAATAGAGCTAGGTATCTTACTGTTAGACTTGCAAGTTACAAATATGGAAAGGGAGAAAACTAGAATGAACACTGTGGTTTGGGACTGGAATTGGAGGTAGTGGAGTGAATTTGTGGTTTTCAATATAGATAAACAGACATAAAAATAAATACACAGATATACACACACTTGCATGTACATATATTCTCTATCTCTGCCTCCCGAGAAAGCAGCAACATCTCCATTGTAATGAGCACATGCAGGACCCAGATTGTGGCTTCTAAATACCATTCTCAAGTAAAAGGAACAAGGGCATCTTAGAGAAATGGCTAATTCCAGCTGGGCATGATGGCTCACACCTGTAATCCCAGCACAGGGCAAGGCTGAGGCAGGTGGATCACCTGAGGTCAGAAGTTCGAGACTAGCCTGGCCAACATGGCAAAACTCTGTCTCTACTAAAAAAAAAAACAAAAACAAACAAACAAAAGATTAGCTGGGCATGGTGGCATACACCTGTGGTCCCAGCTACTCAGGAATCTGAGGCATGAGAATTGCTTGAACCTGGGAGGCTGAGGGTGCAATGAGTGGAGATCACATCAGTACACTCCAGCCTGGGCGAAACAGCAAGACTGCCAAAAAAGAAAGAGAGAGAGAGAGAGAGAGAGAGGAGAGAGAGAGAGAGAGAGAGAGAAAGAAAGAAAGAGGAAGGGAGGGAGGGAGGGAAGGAGGAAGGAAGGAAGGAAGGAAGGAAGGAAGGAAGGAAGGAAGGAAAGAAAGAAAGAAAGAAAGGGAGAAAAAAGAAAGAAAAGAAAAAAGAAGACCAGGCGCGGTGGCTCAAGCCTATAATCCCAGCACTTTGGGGGGCTGAGACGGGCGGATCATGAGGTCAGGAGATCGAGATCATCCTGGCTAACACGGTGAAACCCCGTCTTTACTAAAACTACAAAAAAATTAGCCGGGCATGGTGGCGGGCACCTGTGGTTGCAGCTACTCAGGAGGCTGAGGCAGGAGAATGGCATGAACCTGGGAGGCAGAGTTTTCAGTGAGCCGAGATTGCGCCACTGCAATCTAGCCTGGGTGACAGAGCAAGACTCCGTCTCAAAAAAAAAAAAAAAAAAAGACAAGAAAAGAAAAAAGAAAAAGAAAAATGGCTAATTCCATAACACCTTAGTGTGCTAGGGCTGCCATACAAAAATGCTACAGACTAGGTGTACTAAGAAACAGACATTTATTTCTCACAGCTCTGAAGGCTGGGAAATCCAGGATCAAGATGCCAGGTGATTCCATTCTTGAGGGTGCTGTCTTCCTGGATTGCAGATTGCTGACTTCTCATTGTGTCCTTGTATAGTGAGAGAGAGAGAAAGGAAACAAACTTTCTCTGGTCTCTTCTGAAGATGCTAATCCTATTAAATCAAGGCCCTGCCTATATGACCTCATCTAAACTTAATTACCTTCTTATAGGCCCTATCTCCAAATATAGTTATACTGGGGGTTAGGGTTTCAACATATAAATTTTGAGGAGACACAATTCTGTCCATAGCACATGACTGGAGCAGGGAAAGTACAGAATAAGCCTATGACATCGTGTTTTGCCAGAAAGTAAGAAAATGTTCAAAGAATGATAAAGATGTATCGAAAAAGACCCAAAAGCCAGCTTAAAGGGGATTCCAATGGTTAAATCTGGTGGAGAAATCATGAAAATAAATGATATTAGTAACATTATAACCCAGTGAATAAAATAGAAACCATGAGTCACTACTGATATAAATAAGGAATAAATTGAAAGTTTGATTTAAAAAAAGAGGTATGTACATAATGACTAAGTACCTCCTCACAAAATACTTATTAAAAGTATTTGAATAAGGGAAAAAATAACTTATAGAGTTACAAAGGGAAAAAAGAATAACTTATAGAGAAGTCAGGTAGATATCACATTAATTAAATCATCAAAGTTAACATTATCAATAATGGGACAAACAGAAATCATGTACCACCTGATAGGATGCAGAGAGAACACAGCATCACTCCTGTGATATTTGTACCCAAGGTGTATAACCTACATATGATCATGAAAAACAACAGACAAGCCCATGTTGAAGAAGATTCTACAAAATAATTGGCCTGTCATCTTCAAGGGAAAGATTGAAAGAGACATGACAAATAACGCAATGTGGAATCGTAAGTTGAATCCTTTTGCTATATAATTAACATTATTGGAACAATCAGTGAAACTTGAATAGAGCCTGGGAATAGATGGTAGCAATGTAAAGAGGCCAGGAAACCATAATCAGACAGATGTGCACTCTACTTCCTATTTCATCACCTTGCTCTCAGACTTAGCCAACAACCTTACCTCCTCCTCAGCAGAGAATATAGAGGCCATCAAGATTGGATTGACTACCTCCACCTCCTCATGCAACTTACCTTTCTTCATTTCCATCTTTACCGCTTTCCCTCTGGCCTCAGTGAAAGCAATGTCCCTCCACCTGTCCAAGGCCAGCCCTTCTGCCCTAGATTCCACATCTCCTACCTCCTTCTCCTCAAGAACATGGCTGCATCAATCAGTCATGCTCAGTGCGTGGTCTCCACCCTACTCTTTCTATTGGTTGTTTCCCTCAGCCATGCTCTACGATCTTCTATTGTAAAACATTTTTCCAAAGCCCTCCCTTTTTCTCCACAATTACTATTTCAGACCTTTATCACTTTACTCAAGCTCACCATTTCATCAGAGAATCTAAATTTTATACAACAGAATCCATTCTGGTAGTTAACTAGAAAAAAAAATTGTTATCAGATATTATTAGGTTACTCACAGTATCCCTGGAAGTACTAGAAATTTGGACTCCAAAGGTATGTGACTGAAAACAACTCCTGCATCTCTTTCTTACTAGCCCCTCTTCTTCACTTCATAACCAAACTTTGTGCAAAATAAGTCTACAATTATCACCTCCACTGCCTTCCTTCCCCTTCACTCTCTGTCCCACATTCCACTGAAACTGTCCTTATTAAAATCACTTCTGACCTCCTAGTTGCCAAGTACGTGGACTCTATTCTCCCCTGAAATCTCTACAGCACTTGAGACTGTTGCTCTTGTCCCCTCCTGATGCTCTCCTGGTGTCCATGCTTTTGTGTAATTCCTTCCCTATGAATGCAGGTAGAACCTGTTATTTGCTTCTAACCAATGGAATATGGCTAAAATGATGAGCTGTCCCTCTCTTAAGTTATATTATATGGCAAAGGGAGGGTATGTCATTCCCATGGGTGCATTACCTTATGTAAGACTCTGCCATGGCAGGCTGGATCAAGAGGTTCCTCTCGCTGGCTTGATGAAGTAAGCAGGCATGTTGAGGAGGCCCACATTTCAAGCAACTGCAGAAGGGACCTGAGGGTGACCTCCAGCCACTAGCCAGCAAAGCCAGGCTCTCAGTCATTCAACCTCGAGTAAATGAATTCTGCCAACAACCTGAATGAACAACAAAAAAAAGCTAATTCTTCTTCCCTTGTCAAGTTTCCAGATGAAAATGCAGCCTGGCTGACACATGATTATAGCTTTAGGAGACCCTGCACAGAGGGTTCAGCAAGACCATGCCCGGACTCTTGATTCACAGAAACTTTGTGATAATATTTGCATGTTATTTTAAGCTGCTGATTTTTTGCCATTCATTACACAGCATTAGAAAACTAATCAGCCTTTCTGAGGCAGGTAGATTCTGTAGTGAAAGAAGGCAAGTAGATGAGCCATTCATGCTCATTCCGTCTCCTAAACTAGACCCTCAAATCACTGAGGGCGGCCAGGACTGTTCATTGAGGGTGGTGCCTCCACATGGAAACATGAAGGCAATGTAAGGAAAATCTCTCCCTTCACCAACACCTCTGCCTCAATATGAAACAAGAATGAAAGGAGAAAGAGAGAACTGCTAGGAGGATACAACTATAGTTCAGACAAAAGATAACAATGGCTTGAGTGGTACAGTGGCCAGGATGGGGAGAAGTCAACAGATCTGAGACATATTTGGAAGGTATAAGTTGCCAGACTTGCTAATTGATTGGATACATAGGATGAGAGAGAAAAGATCAAGAACAACTTGTAGGTTTCTGGCTTGAACAACTGGGTATAGTGGTGCCACTTACCAAGCAAGGAAACACTGGGAGAGAAATGGTTTAGGGAAAGAGTGAAAAATCGAGTTCATTCTGGACATGTTAAGTTTCAGTGCCTGTGAGACATCCAAGTAGAGATGTCAGTTAGGGGGCTGGATATGCCAATCTGGAGCGCAGAAGAGAAGTTGGGGCTGGAGATATGAATGTGTGAGTCACCAGCATAAAGATGTTATTTAAAGCTGTGGAGAGGGGTAGAAGCACCTTGGGAGGGAATATAATCGTGCCCTTGCAGGTTCTCCTCCACGCCACCCTCCACACTACTCACTGGTCTTTCTAAAATGCAAATCCCATCATGTCAGTGCTAAGAATTATGTAACTGCAGTCAAAGGGATTTTTTCCCCCTTCTTTTAATTTTCAATTTTGCAGGAATTTTGTTTAAACTGTGAAAGGAAAGCTATGTTAACATATTGTACATTGACCTAGTTTCACAGAAGAAATTATATAGCACTGATTAAAAGCCAGTACAATATTTGGAAAGTGGAAGAGAAACATAGAACACAAAGAAAATATAATGAAGACAAGTGAATAATTAAATTATAACAAGTGTGTTGCTTTTAGCACTGCTTTCCCAGAGTAACCAAGATAATTTATAGAGTCAGCCAAAGATTTTAATTGCCTAAAAGGCCACTCACCAGCTGTGTGACCTTGGAAACTGCTTTGACCTTTCCATGTCTCTTCGCTTTTTCTGTAAGGTGGGGATAATGATGTTTGCACTGCTTTCCTGGAAAGGTCACTGAGAAGGCCAAATGAGATAATGAAAATAAAAACACTTTGAAAAGTTTACAGGAGGAGGAGTAGGAGGTCATAAGCTCCTTGAGTTCAGGGACTGCGACATATTGTGCTTATATCCTCTCCACCCAGCAGAGCGCCTACAGTTCATTACAGGATTATTATCAGAAAGGGGAAAGATGCTTCCCAGGCTTCCTCTTGCCTTCAGAAAAAATCTCTTTTGGGTTCCCTGAGCGCAGAGTCTAACATTAGGTCCTGGATGCAGATCATTTATGGGGCTGTCCCCAGAGTGAGGGAGCAGGAACAGAGACCAAGAGAACATACCGGTGTGTGGCACAACAGGGACACCACTGCAGAAGGCAACAGGGACTCAGTTCTGCAAAGACCCCAAGATACTTCATGAATCACTTCCGGAACTGTTAACCTGAAAGGCGGGAGTCTGGAACAGTGACCCACCACTCCAGCCCCTCCGCTGCATGAGGTTGTCCTGGAGTATGCCAGCCATCAACCCTCTTCAAGTGAAGCCCTATGGCCTCAGAGACTCCTGGGGCAGAAGATGGAGCACGCTTGTGGTGAAACCTCTCATTGAGCAGTTGGCTTGGACTTGCATAGAACCCTCCACCACTGCAGCAACTGAAGTCAGAGGTAGGCCGAGGGAATGTGATGTTGGGCACCAAAAGCTGTCTGCTACAAGATCCAAAATCTGCCTGTCATTTGTCCTCCTATAGCTCATAGCCCCACTTAAGGGGATTTTCCTGCTTTCAGACTGCTGCATAGGCAGCCCTAGAAGACTATTTTATACCTCATATCCCTGATACCTCCCTGTGCCACAGCTGATTGGATCAAGGACAGGCACCTGTCCTGAAGGCAGCCAGACTTTAGGCACACTAGTAACCCATACTTAGATAAAACCAATCAATCAGATTCTGTCCCTGGGGAATTCAAACTGGGAAATCCAAGAGCATGAGTCCATCAGCAGTAGGTGTTGAAACCAGCAGGATGAAAGGCAAGGATGGCGCTGTAAGAATAGGTCAAGTCTACCAGGGGGCAGACTGATCTAGAAAATTTGTCATAGAAGAGATGATTCTTGACCTGAGTCTTATAAGGTGATGATGTGTTAACCAGACAGGCAGATAAAATGAACCAAAGTATGAGCAGACCAAGATTATAGAAATTAAAAGGTAAGGTAGAGAAAAGGCGAGCAAGGATGAGAATAAGCCAGTCGGGTGCAGACACCTAAAGGGGGACTGGATTTCCTTAAAGGCACAAAACTACCTTGAAGATGTTCCTGCTGCTCCTGAGGCCTGGTCATGCAGCTTCCTTACACCTGTGTCTTCTGACCACCCCACACGCCTTCAAATAAAGAGAATAATGGATTCCAGGCACCCACAATGCAGCCACTCTCCATATACTCCATATGTTCTCAAACCAGCCCCGCCTCAAATTCCTGGGCAACTCTGTTTATTCTTTAAAACTCAGCTTGGACATCAGAGCCTTTCTTGACTCCACTGTACCCCTATAACCCTGAATCACATGCCTTTCCTCTGTCCTCCAGATACCCATATCCATCTCTACTATAGCATTCTTTGAGTTCCTAATATTGATATTCTTATCTGTTACCATTACACTGAGAACTCTCTGAAGATTGGGAAAAAATTAATTATCCATTCATTTAACAGATATATGTTGAGTATTATGTGCCATGCATTGTTCTGGACATTGGAGACATAAAAATGAATCAGGAAGACAGAGTTCTTGCTCTCATGGAGCATTTGTTGGATGGATGGATGGATGGATAGATGGTTTGGTAGTTGGATGTGTGGATGGAAGGATGAGAGGGTGGAAAATGGATGGATGGAAAGATGGATGGATAGATGCATGTATGAGTAAATACATGGATGAAGCTTTGATATGTAAAGTCCACTATAATGGAATAAAAGGTTTTCTCTTTGGTTAAACATTTACAGTCACCTCTTAGTCCAGACCTATCTGTATTCCTGTGTTAATTATCTATCACTATGTAACAAATTGCCCCATGACTGAGTGGCTTAAAATAATTATTACTTCACAGTTGTTGTGTCATGAATTTAGACAAAGCACAACAGGAACCCCTGGGGTCTCAGCTGGAAGACTTGAAAGCTGGGACCTGAAATCACCAAAAGGCTTGACTGAGGGTACAGTGCCTACTTCCAAGGTGGCTCACTTACATGGTCTTGTCAAGTTGGTTACTGTTGATGTGTACCTCTCCATGGAGCTGCCTGAGTGTCCTCATGACATGGCAGTTGGCTTGTCCCTGAGTGAACAGTCCAGGAGGAAGCAGGGCAGAAGCAGGAATGCCTGCTACGACGTAGCCTCAAAAGCCACAGACCATCACTCTCACCACATTCTAGTCATTAGAAGCAAATTACTCAGACTGGTGCACATTCAAGGCAACGGGAATTACACTCCACCTTTGAAACTGTCTTCACAGGGTTCACAGGAATCACATGCTGGGTTCTGGGTAAAAATATAGTTATAATCAAGTACTAATCAGGCTGCACTTTGGCCACATCCTTGTAACTGAAAGCCAGGTAACACAAGATACTGACCATTTACATCCCCCTTGTTCCCACAGGCAGGATTTCTACCTTAGAATCATAAGGCTTTTGGTTAAGATTTGCTTAAGATGTTCTTCAGATCCTGAATTCCAGTGGAACTACTGAAACCAACCGGTTCAACAACGCACCACGAAGGAACCAAACCAGAATGAGAATGCAGTTTCTTCATCTCCCTGACCCGTGACTTCTCCCTGCACTTTTCAGCCAGTCAATGATCCCCACACCTTGGCCGACTCCAAACCCCTCAAAATCCCCAGCTCCAAATTCCCGGGAGGTGGATTTGAGATTTCCTCCTGTCTCCTCATTCAGCTGCCCTGCGATGATTAAACTCTCTCTGCTGCAGTGCCTGGCATTTCAGTATATTGACTCGCTGCACATTGGGCGATTGAAGCTATGAGGATTATGATTACACTTTTGAAGGGAATAGTGCCTAAGAAGTTGTGGACATGTGTTAAAACAATACAATCTCTCTTCCTCAGGCCTGCAAATTAATTTGTTTTCTTTTTTCCAGCCATCGTCAACTCCTATCAGACTCCTCCCTCCACAAAATCCCCACTCAACGGAACACAGTCGTCCCAATTTAATTCCTACCAGGCTTCTCTAAACAAGAATAACCTTTGCATCTTAAGAGTTTTACCACTAATCCTTACAGAAAAGAAAAGAAAACTGGCCAGGAACAATGGCTCACACCTATAATCCCAACACTTTGGGAGGCCGAGACGGGCAGATCACGAGGTCAGGAGATCGAGACCATCCTGGCTAACATGGTGAAACCCCATCTCTACTAAAAATACAAAAAAAAAAAAAAATTAGCCGGTGTGGTGGCGGGTGCCTGTAGTCCTAGCTCCTCGGGAGGCTGAGGCAGGAGAATGGCGTGAACCCGGGAGGTGGAGCTTACAGTGAGCTGAGATGGCACCACTGTACTCCAGCCAGGGTGACAGTGAGACTCCATCTCAAAAAAAATTTTTACAAAAGTTTTGTAGAGACAGGCTCTATGTTGCCCTGGGTGGTCTCAAACTACTAGGCTCAAGTGATTCTCCTGCCTCAGCCTCCCAAAGTGGTGGGACCACAGGCATGAGCCACTGCTCCCAGCCTGACACTCCTTCAAAAAGTCTACAAGGCTATTCATGATGTTGCTTTGGCTGCTCACCTCTCCTGACATCCACTTTTGACCAGAAGTAACTAGGTTCACCACCAGGATCTGTCTCACCTGTGGGCCTTTATACACGCTGTTTCCTCCACCTGGAAAGTTTGCTTCCCCAGCCACCAACCCTCACCCAGAGACTGCCTCACTCCTACTCACCTTCAGGTGTCAGTTTGGATGTCTTCTTTTCTAGGAGTGTAAGCCTGACTTCACCTCACTCCAAGCTAGCATACTGGGCTTGCTCCCACTTTCCACATGCAATTATATGTTGCTATATTTTGCTTTCTATCTATGCTGTTGACAAAAAGGGCCAAACTCTGTAAACTATTTGAAGAGATATATTCTGAGCCAAATACAAGTGACCCATAATGGCCCATGACACAGCCCCAGGAGATCCTGAGAACATGTGCCCAAGGTGGTTGGGCTACAGCTTGGTTTTATACATTTTAGGGGGACATAAGACATCAGTCAATACATGTAAGCTGTACACTGGTTCAGTTCAGGAAGGTGAGATGGGGCAGTGGCCTGCTTTCAGGTCACAAGTAGATTCAAAGGTTTTCTGGGAATTAGTTGAAAGAGTTTATATAAAGACCTAGAATCAATAAAAGAAGTAACTGGCTTAAGATAAGGAGCTGTGGAGACCACAGTTCGTACACAGATGAAGCCTCCAGGTAGCAGGCTTCAAACAGAATAGACTGTAAATGTTTCATATCAGACTTAAGATAAGGAGCTGTGGTGACCACAGTTCTTATGCAGTTGAAACCTCCAGGTGGCAGGCTTCAGAGAGAATAGACTGTAAATGTTTCATATCAGACTTAGAGTCTTGTTTTCTCAGTCTTAAGGTCTCTGTTTTAATGTTAATGCTTGTCAGCTGTGCCTGAATTCCAAGAGGAGGAAGGTACAGTGAGGCATGTCCCCCACCTCCCATCATGGCCTGAATAGTTTTTCAGGTTAATTTTGGAATGCCCTTGGCCGAAGAGAGGGTCCATCAGCCAGTTGAGAGCTTAGTGTTTTATTTTCAGTGTACAATACTGTTAAAACCTTGAAGGCATAAACCAGGTGCTCTATCCTCACCACCTAACACCATGCCTGACTCATAGTACTTGCTCAGTGACATTTACCGATTGACTTGAGGAAAGAAAAATAGCTCAGAGCAGTCTGAGGTATGTAAGGTCTACAAAATTTATCAGGTCTAGAGAGGCCTGAGTATGGGAATTTGGTTAGGTGAGGAGGGTACCCACACACCTACACCTGCCTGGGGGCAATTGTTTAAAGGCATTTTGCTCCTGACTAGCTGCCTCATCCATTATCTTCATGTTTTTGTGTTCTTTCTATCACAAACTCCATTTGCAGGAATTTCATTTAAATTCCATTCCATTCCATTCCATTTAAAGGAATGGAATTTGTGATACAAAGAATGATACATAACCAATTAATCAATCAATAAAGAAGAGGCAGTTGCTAAGTTGTTTACCAAGAATTTTTAAATGTAAATTCTGCCTCTTCTTTTCCTTTAGAAACCTACTTGTAACTACCGCTAGTTTGAGTGTATATTCATGGCAACTTGAATGTCTGATACCAGGTTGCAATCCTCAAGCCTGGCCAAATAACCTCTCAACTTGTATTAATTTTGCCTCAGCTTCTTCCTTTTAGGTCTACATGTTACAGTAGGTAGCTAGTCAGACATGAGCAGGGCAGGAGAGAGGCCCCCCAACCAGAAACATCAGGCAACCATCAGGTGATGGTCAGGTGGTTGTAACACTGTTTCTCTAAAATAATAATTGGTCACAGCCAGTGCCAGGGAAAGGCATTCTCCCAATAGATAGAAAAAAAACCCTGAAACTGGTGATCAGCAGCTTCCCAATAAGATCTCGGGAGTTGGGCAAGTGGACTCAAGCATGAGCACTAAGAGGCAAAATGGCAGAGTTTAACTGGTACATAACCTTCTAGAAACATTTGACTGGCAAAAGAAGAATGCCTCAAGTGAGCATGTGTACAACTGCCATAAACACACTGTGTATGCGGCCCCTCCCAAGTGCTGGCAGGCCACTGCACGTGCAGACAGCCGACCCCAAGGGAAGAATCAGGGGAGAAGGGATGCAAGACCCCAAAATATGCCAGCATATAAAACCTTAAGTCAAAGGTCAAACTGTGCACTGGATCTTTTAAGTTGCCTGCTTGGCCTTCTTCCAAGCATACTTTACTTTCATTCCTGCTCTAAAACTTTTTAATAAATTTTCACTGCCTCTCTAAAACTTGCTTTGGTCTCTTACTCTGCCTTATGCCCCTCAGTTGAATTTTTTTTTCTGAGGAGGCAAGAATTGAGGTTTCTGCAGACCCATATGGATTTGCCACCGGTAATAAATATATTAAACAATTGATCAGAGGCCCTTCATTGTCCACGTCTCTGTTCTCTGGAAGGCCTGCCTGGGCCCAGGCTTGTTTTTGTCACATGCACTTGCCTGAAGAGCCCTGACTTAGTAGACAGGTGGGTGGCTGTTAAGGTGGGTTTAGCTCTTCTGTGACTTTTTCTGTCCTGAGCCTCTATTGGAGCTAAGCCTCATTCCCTGCCATGTGATGTAGCAGACTGGCACCACCCTCACCAAAGTTCCAACCTTGTAATCCATGTGACAGATCTCTCCTTCCTCCAGATCTCCAAATAGCAGGGAAATTACTTGTCATTTGGTCATCCTCTCTGCCTGGGTAATCAAAGCTGTCACCTAGGGTGTGTCAAGTGACCCCAATTATGGACTCTCCCCTTTCCTAACACAGCTTGGCCAGTCTTCACCAGACTGTATAGTCATTTTATTTATTTTTACCTTTTTCATTTTTTCATTTTTACACCTCTGTTCTGGGCAAACACAAACTCTATAGTAATATCTCTGATGGCATTTGAAGCAATTCTTCATCAAAGTTCTCCAAAGCTAGAAAGACCTGGAGCACTGAAGGTTGTGAACATTTAGTCTCCATTTCCAAACTAGTGTAGTGTGTGGTTTGAGAGACTGAGTCCTAGAGCCACACTGCCTCAGACAGATCCTAGTTCCACCGCTCACTAGGGGAATGACCTTGGGCAATTCACATGACCTTTTAATTCAAGTTTGTCCAACCTGCAGCCCCTGGGCCATATGTGTCCCAGGATGGCTTTAAATATGGCCCAACACAAATTCACAAAGTTTCTTAAAACATTATGAGATTATTTTGTAATTTTTTTTTTTTAGCTCATCAGCCATTGTTAGTGTGGCCATATTTTATGTGTGGCCTAAGACAATTCTTCCTCCAATGCGGCCTAGGGAAGCCAAATGATTGGACACCCCTGTTTTAATCCTTTGGTTCCTCATCTATGAAACGGAAATAGAAAATAATAGTGTCTTCTCTTAGTATTACTGTGAGGATTAAACAAGACCATCCAGGTAAAAGAGCTTAGAATAGAGTAGTTCCTCAAATAAAGGATAGCTAAGGGAAAGCAACGCTTCGGGCAGAATGTTCCCCATTCTCTAACTCCCTTCCTCATCCCCATCCGTCCCCTTCACAGTCCCCACTTTAAGTCCTTCCTCAGTTGGGATATTCTTCCTCTCCTATAGGATGAGGCAAACCTCAGCCCAGTCTCTTCTTGGTCCTGCCATTTCCTCAGGCGGGTGTCAGTATGGTCTTCCTCCATCCAAGTCTTTGCTAATCAGCTGAGAACTACGCATGTGAAACATATGTTAGGGGAGGGATGATGAGCAGAAATGGTGGATATTTCAGCTCCATTTCAGCTCCTCTCCATGAGCAAATGCTGCAGTCTGCTTTCCCTGAATGACCTAAAAGCAAACACCCCTTTGCAATTCATTTTCTTACAAAGACTGCAGTCTAGGATATGTAATGCATGCATATTCTATCCATTAACACAACTTTGACCCTACTCTTAAGGAAGTAATTATCCTGGCCTTATTATGCTAAAGAACCATTTGCCTATGTTCTGGCCTGGTTTTTATTACAAAGCATCTCCCTGTTAACTGCAAAGACTTCAGTCTGAATTGGGATATCTCCTTGGCATAGTTTCTCTGATCCCCAAATTCCTCTTTTAACTGTAGCTGTTTTTCTTGCTGCTCATTTTGCTGTTCATTTCCATCTTCCTATTTTGAAGCTCCAACCCCTTGTGGGAACTCCCACTCAGCAGCAGTTTCCAGCTGGATGGGCACCTCTTGGACCCAGCCCACTGCAGAGATGACTAACCCATCCTAAACTCAAAGATGAGTCACTCAGATTACCAGCTCCCACCAATTTTTCACAGACCCCGTTACCCCCTAGGGTGTCCATCCCATTCCACCCTGTCCTCTTGGAACAGTGGTTCTCACCTCTGTCCACTCATCCTGCACACACTTGTGCTCACATTCCTAGCACCAGAGTTATGGGTCCCAATCTAGACCCCAAAAGAGGGTTCTTAGATCTTGCACAAGAAGGAATTCCAGGTGAGTCCACAGAGTAAAGTGAAAGCACGTTTATTAAGAAAGTAAAGGAATGAAAGAGTGGTTACTCCATGGACAGAGCAGGGCATTTCTGAAAGCAAGAGGAGGAAGGCACCCACCTTAGGTGCAATGCATGTTTATACATGAGATAACGAGGCAAAAAATCATGAGAAGGATGTAGTCTATTACAAGGGCTCATGACAAAGGATTGTTAATCCTTGTGTAACTACCGACTTTTGCAAGAATCTATATTACTGTCTTTAAAGCAAAATGTATTACTAAACAAAGAATGCTTTTGTGCTTAAGACAGCAGGACGTCAAGACATTTCTTGGGTCTGTTAAGTCCTGGGTCTGTTTGGTAAATATTATTAACCTGTTCCCTTAACCATAAACATGCTGTGACTGAGAATCCCTAACTTCCTGCAAATGCAGCCCAGCAGGTTTCAGCCTCATTTTACCCAGCACCTATTCAACATGGTTCCAACGCTTCTAACCCTAAGACATCCCTGGATTTTCTTTTTTCTTTTTTTTTTTTTTAACTTTATGCTTTGTGGCATTAATAAAACAGTCCTCAGGTAATGCTCAATCCCCAGTCCCCAACATTATTACAAATCTTCCCACAACTGAGCAACACTCCCCTACATCCCATTAAAAACCTGCATTCTCTACCTATTGTATTCCAGAGCTACAATTTCTAGACGCTTCTTAAACATGCAATAACAACAAACACAATTCCTTCTAAGGGAAAAGAAGGTCCACCCCCATCCCAAAATCCCCCAAGAAACAGGTGAGCATTAATTCCACCTAAATCCCAAGCAGGCGATAACCCAGTGCCCATAATGGACTCTGCAGATCACTCCACCCCACCCTCTGCCCCAATTTCCAAAATCTGCTCAGCAACCAAAGCCATTAAATCCAGGAACTAATTTGTAAGGAAAACAATGAAAAGAGTAATAATCTCTCCCTGGAATTCCAATGGAAGGTCCCACAGGGACTGGTGCACTGTAGAGAAAGGAGAAGGGTACCTGGAAAGAAATGCCTATTAACATTCAAAGCCCCCTAGTGGAATGGAAGCTGACCTGCTGCAGAATGAAAATGCCCCAGCCCACGGGAGCCTGCACTCAGGTTCGCTTTATTTATCCTGCAAACAGGAGTTGCTAATAGCAAACAACCTTCGGCCTGCTCCCCACAGCTCAGGGGTAGCTCACAGCGTGGTCCCCAGGACATGTGCCTGGGTTGCTTTGGAGCGATGCTATTTGCAAAAGGAGAAAAAGAAAAATAAAGCAGGGATGTGGAAGCAGGAGAAAGAACCAGAAAGGCTGAAGAGTAAGCTGGCAGAGAGGGCAGTCTGGTGGTCTTTGCACAGTTGCTGCAGCAGGGGGCCAATCTTGCCGAAAGGAAATATTGATGTGATCTTCTGTTCTTCATGGATGGGGGCCAGATACTCAAAGACGGGGAGAGATTCACCTTGAGTCATCCAGTGAGTCACAGGCAGGAGGCAGAAATAGATCTTATGACCCACTGTTACCTGTCAAAGACATCTTGAAGCATCTGTAACCAGGATTCCTGAGTGGGGATGGATTCGGGTGCTCCTTGCAGTCAGATTGGTTCATCTGATAAGATGTCTGTTATATTCCATTCCAAAGGCAAGTGGTTTAAAGTCAAGACAGACCAGAATCTTCAAACAAACTTTCCTGGCCAAGGCTGCCTCTCTACTCACATTAAGTATGTCTGTTTCCCATTGTTGGCAAGGTAGAATTCATTCGCTTCCTGTCTCTCCTTTGCTCGACTGCCGTCTTGCTTCCACAACACGAAGTCCATCTAGGACTTTCAGATCTCTCTGGGGCCTCATGCATTCCAGAAAGCCTTTCTTGATTAGAATGCCCCAGTTTTGTTCTTTTCTCTTACATATATTTTATTAGGGCTTGTGACAGACAGTGGGAACTGCCTACCCAACATCCAAGGTCCCTTCAGCTCTTATGTTGTCAGAACTCAGATTCAGCTCTGATATTCACCCTCCTCCTGTGCTTGAGGAGAGTGTTCCTTGTCACACGGGTCCATTTGAAGAGACCACCAAACAGGTTTTGTGTGAGCAACAAGGCTGTTTATTTCACCTGGGTGCAGGCGGGCTGCGTCTGAAAAGAGAGTTACCGAAGGGAGATGGGGTGGGGCCATTTTATAGGATTTGGGTGGGTAGTGGAAAATTACAGTCAAAGGGGGTTATTCTCTGGTGGGCAGGGGTGGGGGTCACAAGGTGCTCAGTTGGGGAGCTTTTGAGCCAGGATGAGCCAGGAGAAGGAATTTCACAAGGTAATGTCATCAGTTAAGGCAGGAACCAGCCATTTTCACTTCTTTTGTGATTCTTCACTTGCGTCAGGCCATCTGGATGTATATGTGCAGGTCACAGGGGATACGATGGCTTAGCTTGGGCTCAGAGCCTGACATTCCTGTCTTCTTATATTAATAAGAAAAATAAAATGAAATAGTGGTAAAGTGTTAGGGCGGTGAAAATTTTGGGGGGTGGTGTGGAGAGATAATGGGTGATGTTTCTCAGGGCTGCTTTGAGCGGGATTAGGGGTAGCATGGGAACCTAGAATAGGAGAGATTAAGTTGAAGGAAGATTTTGTGGTAAGGGGTGATATTGCGAGGTTGTTAGAAGAAACATTTGTCATATAGAATGATTGGTGATGACCTGGATACGGTTTTGGATGAATTGAGAAACTAAACGGAAGACACAAGGTCCAAATAAGAGAAGGAGAAAAACAGATATTAAAGGAGTAAGAATTGGGAGGTCCCAGGACATCCAATTAGAGAGTGCCTAAGGGGGTTCAGAGTAATTACTTGCTTGGTTGGCAAGTTTAGGCTCTATCCTTGGGTTTTTTTATGTTGTCATATACCAGGCCAGATTGATTTAGGTAAAAACAACACTTTTCATTTAAAAATATACAGTGTCCTGTTTTTTTTTTTTTTTAAGCAGTAAGTTGAGGCCTTGGCGATTTTGGAGGAAAGAGAAATGCAAAGCCAGCAACTGTTTGTAAAAGAAGGAATAGAAATGGCTAGGAGAGAGTGAGAGAGATTGACAGTGTGGTGGAGATAGCTGGGAGAGGTAGAAGGTGGCATAAGAATGGGAATGAGAATAAGAGTGAGTATAAAAGTAAAGAATAGGACTTCATCAGGGTGAAAGTATTGGAGTGTGCCCTGTCAGCAAAGATTATCTATCCACTTTAAGAGAGACTTAAGGGTGGCGGTTTGAGGTAAAACCAAGAGATATCAGTTATGATGGTTTGAAGGAGAAGTGTAAACTGGCAGTGTAAACAAGGGCAGAGTATTTACTAGTAGTTGAGAATGGTAAAAAGGAGTATGACTAGACAGAAGACAGCAGGGATGACAAGTTTTTGGGGTGCAGTTCAAGTTGGGCTGGTGTCTGGAATGAGACTGGGGCCTAATAAAAAAGGAGCATCCATACAGGAGCTCAAATGGGCTGTACCCTGTAGCAATCCAAGGACAGGTCCGAATTCTGAGGACAAGTAGTAAAAGTACTGTCCAGTCCTTTTTAAGTTGGAGGCTGAGCTTGGTGATGTGTGTTTTTAAAAGACCATTAGTCCGTTCTACCTTTCCTGATGACTGAGGATGGAAGGGGTATGAAGGTTCCACTGAATACCAAGAGCCTGAGAAACTGCTTGGGTGATTTGACTAATAAAAGCCAGTCCGTAATTGGACTATATAGAGGTGGGAAGGCCAAACTGAGGAATTATGTCTGACAGAAGGGAAGAAATGACTGCGGTGGCCTTCTCAGACCCTGTGGGAAAGGCCTCTTCCTATCCAGTGAAAGTGTCTACCTAGACCAAGAGGTATTTTAGTTTCCTAACTTGGGGCATGTAAGTAAAATTAATTTACCAGCCCTGGGCAGGGGCAAATCCCTGAGCTTGATGTGTAGGGAAGGGAGGGGGCCTGAACAATCCCTGAGGAGCAGTAGAATAGCAGATGGAACACTGAGAAATGATTTCCTTGAGGATAGATTTCCATGATGGAAAGGAAATGAGAGGTTCTAAGAGATGGGCTAGCAGCTTATAACCTACATGGAAGAGGTTATGAAATGACGACAGAATAGAATGGGCCTGTGAGTCTGGAATAAGATATTTTCTTTGGTCTGAGAACCATTTGCCTTGTGTGGCAAGAGATTGATAGGTGGAAGTTTCAGTGGGGGAGTAGGTGGGAGTGACTGATGAGAAGGAGAAAAACTGGCCGTGAGGGACAGAAGTTGGAACACTAGCTGCTTCTTTAGCTACCTTATCAGCATAAGCACTGCCCTGAGAAATGGGATCTGACACCTTTTGATGGCCCTTGCAGTGAATGACTCCAGCTTTCTTTGGAAGTAAAGAGCCTTGAGAAGAGTTTTTATTAAAGAGGCATTAATGATGGAGGACCCTTGGGTAGTGAGGAAACCTCTTTCAGCCCATATAACAGCATGGTGGTGTAGGATATGGAAGGCATATTTAGAGTCAGTATAAATATTGATGCATAGTCCCTTTGCAAGAGTGAGGGCTCAAGTTAAGTCAATGAGTTCGGCTTGCTGAGAGGTAGTGGAAGGGGACAGAAAGTATATTGTTAGGGGTGAGGAAGAAAATAGATTTTGGAAGTCATGAGAACTGTAGAGAGTGAGTTGAGCATAGTTTGTGATTTTGAGGGCCTCTGAAAGTATTAGTGTGGCGGCAGTCGCTGCACAGAGACATGATGGCCAGCCTAAAATGGTAAGGTCAAGTTGTTTAGACAAAAAGGCTGCAGTCCAGCTCTTATGTAAGGATTTCGACCACACAGCCCTGCACTTTGGCTCTGTGTAATGAAAAGGGAGTGATGAGTTAGGGAGAGCCAGTGTGGGACCTGTTTTTTAAGGAACAGAAAAAGGAGTGGGGAAAGGATTTAGGATCTATGGGGTCAACTAGGTTTATCTAGAACAGAAAAATGGATTGTGGAGGGAGGTATTGAGGATAGGAGAGTCTATGGGTTTGGTGCCACGGGGTGGATAGGCCAGACTATTTGGTTGATAAGGCGCAGATTCTGAACTAAGCTGTAAGGCTTGTCCGGTTTTAGGACAGGTAAAATGGGGGAATTGTAAGGAGAGTTTATAGGCTTCAAAAGACTATACTGTAATAAGCAAGTGATAACAGGCTTTAATCATTTTAAAGTGTGCTGTGGGATGGGATATTGGCATTGAGTGGGGTAAGGGTGATTAGGTCTTAATGGGATAGTAATGGGCATGTGATCAGTTGCCAGGGAGGGAGTAGAGGTGTCCCATACCTGTGGATTAAGGTGGAGAGCTACAAGGGGAGGATGCAAAGGAGGCTTTGAACTGGGGAAAAGGGTGGTAATGAGGTATGGCTGTAGCCTAGGAATAGTCAGGGAAGCAGATAATTTAGTTAAAATGTCTCGACCTAATAAGGGAACTGGGCAAGTGGGCTTAACTAGAAAAGAGTGCATAAAAGAATATTGTCCAAGTTGGCACCAGAGTTGGGGAGTTTTAAGAGGTTTAGAAGTCTGGCCGTCAATACCCACAACAGTTTTGGAGGCAAAGGAAATAGGTCTTTGAAAAGAAGGTAATGTGGAGTTGGTAGCCTCCATATTGATTAAGAAGGGGACAGACTTACCCTCTACTGTAAGAGTTACCCAAGGCATCTGTGATGGTCCAGGAGACTTCTGAGGTGATCGGGCAGCGTCAGTCTTCAGCGACTAAGCCAAGAAGATCTGGGAAGGAGTCAGTCAGAAAGTCTTGGGCCAGAGTTCCAGGGGCTCTGGGAGTGACTGCCAGATGAGTTGGACAGTCCGATTTCCAGTGGGGTCCTGCACAGATGGGACATGGCTTAGGAGGAATCCTGGGCTGTGGGCATTCCTTGGCCCAGTGGCCAGATTTCTGGCACTTGAAGCAAGATCCTGATGGAGAATGTCCTGTAGGAAAGCCTGGCCTCTGTGGCCTAGGCATGTGCGGCTTAGGCATTTTGAAGTTCTTGTGTGCTGGAGGTGAGGCTGGGTTTTGTCTCACAGCAGAGGCAAGTACTTGTAACTTTTCTCTATTATTATACACCTTGAAGGCAAGGTTAATTAAGTCCTGTTGTGGGGTTTGAGGACTGGAATTTAATTTTTGGAGCGTTATTTAATGTCAGGAGCAGATTGGGTAATAAAATGTATATTGAGAATAAGACGGCCTTCTAACCTTTCAGGGTCTAGGGCAGTAAAGTGTCTCAGGGTTGCTGCCAAATGAGTCATGGATTGGGCTGGATTTTTATACTTGATTGAAAAAAATAAAAAGCCTAAATGCTAACTGATTTGGGAAAGGTTGGATAAAGAAAAAAGGAGCATTAACCTTGACTATGCCTTTAGCTCCAACCATCTCTTTAAGAGGAAATTGTTCGGCAGGTGGGGGAGGGCTAGTCAAAGAATGAAACTGTAAGCCGGACCGGGTGTGAGGAGGGGAGGTGATAGAAGGATTATAGGGTTGGGGAGCAGAGGCTGAGGAAGAATTGGAGCCTGATTCAGCCTGGCAGGTAGCAACCTGAGGAGGAACAGTCTGGGGAGGAGGGGAGCGGTCAGATAGGTCGGTAGAAAAGGAAGACTGAAAAGACTCAGCGATGCTTGAGGTTGGGACTGAGGGGACAGGCGGGAAGGAAGAAGGAGGATTTGGGATGAGTTGCATTGGGAACAGAGACTAGGGAGGGACCGATGTGTGAAAGAATGCCTGGACATCAGCCACCTCAGACCGTTTGCCCATTTTATGACAAGATTTATCTAGATCTTATGGGATGGAAAAATCAAAAGTGCTATTTTCTGGCTATTTGGAACCATTGTTGAGTTTGTATTGGGGTTAAGCAGCATTGCAGAAGAAAATAGGCATTTAGGTTTTAGGTCATGTGTGAGTTGAAGAGGTTTTAAGTTCTGAGAACACAGGCTAAGGGAGAAGAAGGAGGAATGGAGGGTGGAAAGTTGCCTATAGTGAAGGAGGCAAGCCCAGAGAAAAGAGAGGGTAGAGACACGGAGAGAAGGGGTGCAGGTGCTTGCCCCGCCAGGAAAGTGGTGCTTGTCACTAAGGGTGAAGGATCAAGGCAGGCATCCCCACAGTGATCAGACATCTCTGAAACGTGGGTGAATAATCAAGCAAGTGTCTCCGCAGTGATTAAACACCAAGGGGAGACTGTCTTCCTGAGTCCGTGACCCGCACCAGAGTTTTGGGTTCACAAACAAAATGTGTCTCCTCTGTCTCTACCAGAAAAGGAAAGGAACTGAAATGAACAGATGGGAGAGATTGAAGGATGGTGCCAAGATTGAAAGGAGAAAGAGGTTGAGGGATAGTGAGAGAGGTTGGAGAAGAGAGTAAAAAGAGGCCGCTTACCCAATTTAAAATTGGTAAGATGTTCCTTGGGCTGGTTGATCTGAGGACCAGAGATCATAGATGGATCTTTCTCACGGAGCAAAGAGCAGGAGGACAGGGGATTGATCTCCCAAGGGTGGTCCCCCAATCCGAGTCACGGCACCAAATGTCACACACGTCCATGTGAAGAGACCACCCAACAGGCTTTGTGTGAGCAACAAGGCTGTTTATTTCACCTGGGTGCAGGTGGGCTGAGTCTGAAAAGAGAGTCAGCGAAGGGAGATAGGGGTGGGGCCATTTTATAGGATTAGGGTGGGTAGTGGAAAATTACAGTCAAAGGGGGTTGTTCTCTGGTGGGCAGGGGTGGGGGGTCACAAGGTGCTCAGTTGGGGAGCTTTTGAGCCAGGATGAGCCAGGAGAAGAAATTTCACAAGGTAATGTCATCAGTTAAGGCAGGAACCAGCCATTTTCACTTCTTTTGTGATTCTTTTGTGATTCTTCACTTGCTTCAGGCCATCTGGATGTATATGTGCAGGTCACAGGAGATACAATAGCTTAGCTTGGACTCAGAGGCCTCACATTCCTTCCCCAGCCCATTCCTCTTTTTGGACTCATCATGTGGGGATATTAATGTTTTTTAATGTAGGTTTTATTATTATTCCAACTGGAACCTGGGAGCCAAGATCACACCACCACACTCCAGCCTGGACAGGAGAGTGAGACTCTGTCTCAAAAAATAAGGAGAAGAATAAAAAATAAAAATAAAAAATGAGTTGCTTGAAATAATATCATTCCCAGACTGCGGGAACTACAGATGAAGTCACAACAACTGGTCACATTTGCCTAGAGATTTTTTTTTTTTTTAATTTTTAATTTTTTTGTAGAGACTGGATTTCACCACGTTGTCCAGGTTGGTCTCAAACTTCAGGGCTCAAGCGATCTGCCCACTTTGGCCTCCCAAAGTGCTGGAATTACAGGCAGGACCCACCACACCCAGCCTAGAGTTTCGTATTTTTCAGCCTCTCTCAGTTGCTGCATAACCTCTCCAGAGTTAAAACAGGAAGTGAATACTAAGTGTTCTGAATCGAGTTGAAGGAGACAGGTCTCTTGTGTTTATCTTTTTTCCCTCCTGATTCCTGAATCTTCTTGTCTGACATTTCCTCTTGAAAATATGTTTGAACTTTAGGCAGGCGAGATGGTTGGAAAGGGAGTTGTGATTAGGAAGGGAAGAAGGTAATGAAATTTGATGTTATTAGACTGTAGAACCAAATAAGCAAAATGGGGGAAACATTTTCAAGCCTTCAGTTTACCCCAAAGGTAAAAATCCTAACTCCAACTTGTTTTTGTTGCACTAGAATTGCTTTTTCAAGCCATAACCTTAGAAGAAATAACCTTTCAAAAAATAACCTTAGAAGACAAGGTTTCTATACTGGCTTGGATGCTCTATAGATATGTGTCCTCTGCCAAATCACATTGAAAGAAATCAGGCACATTCCTCAGTCCTGGGCCCAGTACAAACACCATGTATCTCTCATATCTCTCAACTTCCTGAGCCCAGTACAAACATGTCCCACCATATATCTCAACTTTAGAAAAACACCACCTGGAAAAATCCCTGATAACGACACAGCCGTTTGTAGTTTTACTGAAAGCACGGGAACCAATAGATCACTGCTAAATGTATAACTTAATATGTTAACCAATTGTAATGCTGTAACCTAAAGAATTCCCTTGTTCCTCTGTAACCTTACAAGTCCTATTTACATCGGGCTATAAAAAGCGAGCGCACGCATTGTTCGGGGCCCTCTTGTATGTTGTGGAACAGAGGGACCAAGTTCAAACTTGCAGTAAAGATCCTCGCTGCTTGGCTTTGACTCTGGACTCTGGTGGTCTTCTTCGGGGAATAAACGGTCTGGGCATAACAACATCACATTTCTAGGCTTCAGTTTTCTTAATCATAAAATGAGGTAATTGGACTAAATTAATCCTGGTCACTGGAACCTATTAAAAATTCCATAATTCTAAATATAAACAGATCATCTCAATCTTCTTTCTGCTAAAATGCCAACCACATACAATCAAGTTCTTTATTAGAGACAAACACTGTTACATGAAAGAACTGGTTATAAATGGTTCTGTTTGGCAGGGCCCTCTACCAAGATTGGAAATAAGTATTATCCATGCTAATACTAATACTACTATCATGTGTCAAATTGTGTTCCTCCTTTCTAATACCACAGAATGTGATCTTACTTGGAAATAGGGTCCTTGCAGATGGAACTGTTATGGTGAGGTCATATTGAAGTTGGGTGGGACTTTACTCTAAAATAATTGGTGTCCTTACAAGAAGAGGAGCGAGATATACAGAGAATACCATGTGAAGACACAAAGACACACAAAGAGAGTCAGCCTGGTGCAGTGGCTCATGCCTGTAATCCCAGCACTTTGGGAGGCTGAGGCGGGAGGATCACCTGAGGTCGGGAGTTTGAGACCAACCTGACCAACATGGAGAAACCCCATTTCTGCTAAAAATACAAAAAATTAGCCAGGCATGGTGGCACATGCCTGTAATACCAGCTGCTCGGGAGACTGAGGCAGGAGAATAGCTTGAACTCCAGAGGTAGAGGTTGTGATGAGCCAAGATAGTGCCATTGCACTCCAGCCTGGGCAACAAGAGTGAAACTCTGTCTCAAAAAAAACAAAACAAAACACACACACACACACACACTCACAAGGAGAAAACAGTCATAAGACAACAGAGGTGGAGATTACAGTGATGAATCTACAAATCAAGGAATGCCAAAGATTGCCAGCAAACCGCAGGAACTAGAAGAGGCAAGGGAGAATTCTCCCCTACAGGTTTCAGAGAGAACACGGCCCTGCCAATGCCCCAGTTTCAGACTTTCAGCCTCCAGAACTGTGAGACAATAAACCTGTGTTATTTTAAACCACCCAGTTGATGGTATTCTGTTACAGCAGTCTTAGGAAATAAATACAACTACCAATAGTTCACATTCATTGAATACCAACAGCTAATATTCATTGCATATTAATATATTACTGTGGGCCAGTGCTAAGTATTCTATGTACAGAATCTCTTTCAACCTTCACAACAAGCTTATGAAGTTAATACTATTTTTATCTGTATTTTACAGGTGAGGAATGTAAGATTTAGGAAGTTAAGATCATGTCCGCAGTCATCTACATAAGTGATGAAGTTGGAGCTTTGAGCTGCAGGATCCTTTGTTGTAAGGGTTTAAGGGACTCTTAAACCCTTACATATATTTGAGGCCTCTGTGGATATCATGCTTTTTATAATATTCACTTTGTTCTGCCTGTTTATAATTTGTTTGTTCAACCAAATTGAATGAATAATAAAGTACTGCAAATTTAACATGCCCTATATGGTATTCTTCATTTTTCTCTTCCAAGCCTCTTCTTCAATTTCCCATTAAAACACCTCCTTCGGCCAGGCGCGGTGGCTCACGCCTGTAATTCCAGCACTTTGGGAGGCCGAGACGGGTGGATCACGAGGTCAGGAGATTGAGACCATCCTGGCTAACACTGTGAAACCCCGTCTCTACTAAAAATGCAAAAAATTAGCCCGGTGTGGTGGCGGGCGCCTGCAGTCCCAGCTGCTGGGGAGGCTGAGGCACAAGAATGGTGTGAACCCGGGAGGTGGAGCTTGCAGTGAGTGGAGATCGTGCCACTGCACTCCAGCCTGGGCGACAGAGCAAGACGCCGTCTCAAAAAAAAAAAAAAAAAAGCACCTCCTTCAGGTTGGGCATAATGACTCATGTTTACAGTCTCAGCATTTTTGAGGAGTTGTCAACATAGTGAGACCCCCACGTCTCCACAAAAATCTGAAAAGTTAGCTGGCATGTGCCTGTGATCACAGCTACTTGGGATGCTGAAGTAGGAGGATCACTTGAGCCCAGGAGTTCAAGGCTATAGTGAGAGCTATGATCGTGCCACTGTCCTCCAGCCTGGGAGACTGTGTGAAACCCTATCTCAAAAACAAAAACAAAATCTCCTTCCCCCAGTCTCTGTTGGAGACTGTATTTGTTCAAGCCACAATTCTGAGTCATCCTCACTTTCTCCACTCATCCCACCCACAGGAAAAACCCACCAGCAGGTCCTGGTCCCTCGTACTGTGTATTAAATCAGATCCCATCTCACCATCCCCACTGCTGCCTGTCCATCCTAGCCCCCAGCCTTCCTCCTCTGAGTTTACCGCTATCAACAGAAAGAGCCAAACTCTGTAAAATATTTGAAGAAATTTATTCTGAGTCAAATAGGAGTGACCAGTGGTCTGTGACACAGCCCTCAGGAGATCCTGAGAACATATACCCAAGGTGGTCTGGGCACAGCCTAGTTTTTGTTTGTTTGTTTGTTTGTTTGTTTTTTGAGACAGGGTCTTACTCTGTTGCCCTGGCTGGAGTGAAGTGGTGTGATATCGCTCACTGCAGCCTCAACCTACCAGACTCAAGCAATCCTCCCACCTAAGCCTCCAGAGTAGCTGGGACTACAGGCATGCACCAACACACCTAGCTAATTTTTATATTTTTTGTAGAGACGGGGTTTTACCACGTTGCCCAGGCTGGTCTCGAACAACTGAGCTTGAGTCATCCTCCCGCCTCAGCCTCCCAAAGTGCTGGGATTACAGGTTTGAACAACTGCACTGGTCCACAACCTCGTTCTATACATTTTAGGCATATGTTAGACATCAATCAAATACATGTAAGATGTACATTGGTTCAGTTCAGAAAGGTAGGCAACTTGAAGGGGTGAGGATGAGTCCTCCAGGTCATAGGTAGATTTAGAAATTTTCTGATCGGCATTTGGTTGAAAGAGTTAAGTTATTATTTAAAGACCTTGAATCAATAGAAAGGAATGTCTGGGTTATGATGATAAAGGGGTTGTGGAAACCAAAGTTTTATTATACTGATGAAACCTCCAGGTAGCAGGCTTCAGAGAGAATAGATTGTAAATGTTTCTTATCAGACCTAAGGTCTGTGTTGATGTTAATGTTGATCAGCTTTTCCTGAATTTCAAAAGAGAGGAGGGTATAATGAGGCATGTCTGATCCCCTCCCCCGTCATGGGATGATGCCATTTGGGCAGCCCTCACTCTCCCGCGAGAGAGAGAGCTGTTCTCCTTTCCTTCTTTTGCCTATTAAACCTCTGCTCCTAAATTCACTTCTTGCGTCTGCATCCTCAACTCCCTTGGTGTGAGACAACGAACCCCAGATATTTAGCCCAGACAATGATGCCACTTCAGAGAGAGATGAAAAACATGCAAAAAAAAAAAAAAACCTAATTAAAATATATGTAGGCTAATTTTGCTATACTACACGTAGGCACATAACCCCAACCTATATAAGCACTAAGAAAACGTAACACTTTGAGTTGGTCTGGTGGAATTATGTCTGACCTTCTCTCTGTATCTAGTTACAGCAATACATTCCTAGTTTATCTGCTTCTTGTTATTGGACCATGAGAAAACACAGCCAGACCCGGCTCGGTTTTGGGAACAGGATTACAGGCGTGAGCCTGTATGCTAACTTTGGAATGCCCTTATCCAAGAGGAGGGGTCCATTCAGATGGTCAGTGGGGCCTTAGAATTCTACTTTTGGTTTAGACTGTGCAGTCCTAACCAGGCTCCCTGCTGGTAGCTTCCACTGCTACTCCATTCCCCACAAAGCAGGGCTTTTGCAGTTTCAATCAGCTCATACTACTCTCCTGCTTAAAACCCTGCAGAGGCTTGTTGTTAGGCTTTGAATGAAAGCAACTCCTTCCCTGGTCCACAGGCTCAGATGGTCTGGCCCTTGCCCTCCTCCCTCACCTCATTCTCACTCTCTAACCATACTGCTGCTGTCCTCTTTGTGATCCTCAAACATCCCTCAGGACCTCTGTCCTAAAATACTTTCCCCCTAGAGCTTCACCTGGTGGCCCCTTCTCATTATTCAGGTCTCAGGGCCCTTCCCTGATCCCCAGATTTAAAAAAGCCCCAGTCCCTAGCCCCACTCTATCTCATTACTCTCCTTTATTTCCTTCATTCTCTGAAAATTAGCCTACATATATTTTAATCAGTTTTTTTTTTTTTTAATCTGTTCTTGTTTTTCATCTCTCTCTGAAGTGGCATCATTGTCTGGGGTAAATAGCTGGGGTTCATCGTCTCACACCAAGGGAGTTGAGGATACAGACACAAGAAGTGGATTTAGGAGCAGAGGTTTAACAGGCAAAAGAAAGGATAACAGCTCTCTTGCGAGACTTCTGGCCTGCAGCAGAGTGCACTGGAGTGCACTGGGTTTTATAGGCAGGCTTGAGGAGATGGTGTCTGATTTACATAGGGCCCACAGATTGGCTGGACCAGGTGCGAGGTTTACATAGCCGGAGGGGACGCTGGCCACCCTCCCCGATCTTATTATGCAAATAGGCTTTCCACTTGGCCGGCACCATGTTGTCTGCTCCCTACTGCACACATGGCTGGAAAGGAAAAGGGAAGATGGAGCTGCCATGTTAGAATTGCCTAGCCCCAGTAGCCCCTTTCCTATTGACACAACTGCTGGCACTCACCTGTGCAAGCATCTAGTCTGCCTTTCTATGTCCGCAGCTCAATTTTACAGGCTGCTCTTTGTTAGAAAAGAAAATGATTTGGGGCTGCTTTTCATTAAAAGGAAAACCTTACCAAGGGCTTCTTTACCCTCACTATCTGACTAAATAATTCATTTTTAACTCCTATATCACCTCCATTTTTGCTTGTTTTTCATCTCTTTCTGAAATGGCATCAGACAATGGGGGTATTTACCAGACAATGGGAGCAGAGGCCTCCTCTATCCTGGTTTACTGCTTCATTCCAATGCCCAGAATAGTGCCTGACACATAACAGGTGTTCCATAAAGGCTGCGTGAGTGAAATATAAAGGTTCTTACCCTGGGGTCCGTGCTTTTTGTGTCTCTCATGTCTTTTGCTGCTCCTAGTTCAATGTTGTGGTCCAGACACGTGTTCATCAAATGCTTACTGGCTGGATGACCAGAGAATTCCTTCTTCTAGAATTTCTGAACTTCTCAAATATAAAATTTTCTGGGTGGTCCCACTATTTCACATTCAGAAATCCATCACACAGTGCACAGAGACTCAGACATTTGTCTTCCATTTTTTTCTATAGAGGGTATCTCTGTGCAGCAAGACAAAGTCATCCTCCACATGCATGAAGGTTTGACCTGCCCCAAACTTGGGGCCTAACTGTCCAGCTAAGCTCATATATGTAAGTACTTCCTGGATTTTTAATTACTTCCAGAATAGAGAACACATTTGGAGCTCCTTCCCAGTCATTCTGCCTGTCCTACCACTCCAGCCAAACTGCTTGGTATCTGAGTTTTTCTGTCACAGGAGACAAAGAAGAAAACTAAGAACTATATATATTTTTTAATTAAGTCCATAGCTGATGCTATTCTCAGGTGCATTGAATCTATTTGTAATAAATGAATGTGGATTTGTATTTCTTAAAAATTGATTTCTCGACTGTGCACAGAGGCTCACGCCTGTAATCCCATTCCCGGAACCGAGCCGGGTCTGGCTGTGTTTTCTCATGGCCCAATAACAAGAAGCAGATAAACTCAGAATGTATTGCTGTAACTGGATACAGAGAGGAGGTCAGACATAATTCCACCAGACCAACTCAAAGTGTTACAATTTTCTTAGTGCTTATATAGGTTGGGGATATGTGCCTACATGTAGTATAGCATTCACCTAAGTCTATTGGTAACTAATTTTGTTTCAACTAGAAGGTCGGAGGCAGAAAAATGCTTGCTAAGTCTGATTAAGCTGTGAGGGCCGTAGTACCTTCAAGGCCTGTCTACTATAGTACCAGAGTGATTATTTCTGTCTTATCTCCTTTACAGCTTGATCTGGAGAGCTGCCTTAGACTCTCCAATGGATCTATTCAAACAGCTGCCTCTGTTACCTTGACTCGTCTCAGATTTTGTCGACCTGAGACAGGTCCTGGCACTAGGAATGTAAATCTGTCTCTATTATTTTGATTTGCTCCAACAGGGGAGAAGCCCATGCAAGACTCCTACTGACCATATGTTTCATTTCTAGCTTTGATGTCTGGACACCGATTTCCCTAGGTTTAACTGTTTGCTCAATGTTAAGGCAGCTCTGTGGAAATGTGTCTGTGTAACTGGAGTGCTATGCAGGCCTGTCTGTGTGACTGTCTGTCATGCAGTCCTGTCTATGTGATTGTCAGGGAGAAATGGCCTGCCACAGTCCCAGCACTTTGGGAGGCTAAGGCGAGTGGATCACTTGAGGCCAGGAGTTCAAGACCAGCCTGGCCAACATGGCAAAACCCCGTCTCTACTAAAAATACAAAAAAATTAGCTGGGCGTGGTGGCACACACCTGTAATCCCAGCTACTCGGGAGGCTGAGGCATGAGAATCGCTTGAACTTAGGAGGCAGAGGTTGCAGTGAGCTGAGATCACACCACTGTACTCCAGCCTGGGTGACAGAGTGAGACTCTGTCCCCTACTAAAAAAATTTTTTCTCCATTTCCCTCAATAGTCTTTTTTTGCTGGCTGTATTAGTCCGTTTTTACGCTGCTGATAAAGACATACCCGAGATTGGGAAGACAAAGAGGTTTAATTGGACTTACAGTTCCACATGGCTGGGGAGGCCTCAGAACCATGGTGGGAGGTCAAAGGCACTTCTTACATGGCAGCGGCAAGAGAAAATGAGGAAGATGCAAAAGTGGAAACCCTTGATAAACCCATCAGATCTTGTGAGACTTATTCACTATCACAAGAACAGTATGGGGGAAACCGCCCTCATGATTCGAATTATCTCCCACTGGGTCCCTCCCACAACACGTGGGAATTATGGGAGTACGATCAAGATGAGATTTGGGTGAGGACACAGCCAAACCATATCATTCTGCCCCTGACCCCTCCAAATCTCATGTCCTCACATTTCAAAGCCAATCATGCCTTCCAACAGTCCCCCAAAGTCTTAACTCATTTCAACATTAACCCAAAAGTCCACAGTCAAAAGTCTCATCTAAGATAAGGCAAGTCTCTTCCACCTATGAGCCTGTAAAATCAATAGCAAGCTAGTTACTTCCTATATACAAAGGGGGTACAGGTATTGAGTAAATACACCCATTTCGAATGGGAGAAATTGGCCAAAACAAAGGGGTGACAGGGCCCATGGAAGTCCAAAATCCAGCAGGGCAGTCAAATTTCAAAGCTCCAAAATGATCTCCTTTGATTCTATGTCTCACATTCAGGCCATGCTGATGCAAGGGGTAGGTTCCCATAGTCTTGGGCAGCTCCACCCCTGTGGCTTTGCAGGGTATAGCCCCCTTTCCTGGCTGCTTTCTCGGGCTGGCATTGAGTGCCTGTGGCTTTTCCAGGTGCCAGTGCAAGCTGTCAGTGGATTCTGAGGTCTGGAGGACGGTGGCCCTCTTCTCACAGCTCCACTAGGTGGTGCCCTCACAGGGACTCTGTGTGGGGTCTCCGACCCCACATTTCCCTTCCACACTGCCCTAGCAGAGGTTCTCCATGATGGCCCTGCCCCTGCAGCAAACTTTTGCCTGGGCATCCAGGCATTTCCTTACATCTTCTGAAATCTAGCTGGACATTCCCAATCCTCAATTCTTGACTTCTGTGCATCCACAGGCTCACCACCACATGGAAGCTGCCAAGGTCTGGGGCTTGCACCCTTTGAAACATTGGGCTGAGCTATGCATTGGCCCTTTTTAGCAATGGTTAGGGCAGCTGGGATGCAGGGCTCCAAGTCCCTAGGCTGCATACAGCATGGGGACCCTGGGCCCAGCCCTTGAAACCATTTTTTCCTCCTGGGCTTCTGGGTCTGTGATGGCAGAGGCTGCCGGGAAGACCTATGACATGCCCTGGAGACAGTTTCCCCATTGTCTTGAGGATGAACATTCAGCTCCTTGTTACTTATGCAAATTTCTGCCACCAGCTTGAATTTCTCCTCAAAAGCTGGGTTTATCTTTTCTACTGCATTATCAGGCTGCAAATTTTCTCAACTTTTATGCTTTGTTTCCCTTTTAAAACAGAATCCTTCTAACAGCACCCTGTCACCACTTGAATGCTTTGCTGCTTAGAAATTTCTTCTGCCAGATACCCTAAATCATCTCTCTTGAGTTCAAAGTTCCACAGATATCTAAGGCAGGGGCAAAATGCTGCCAGTTGCTTTGCTAAAACATAATAACAGTCACCTTTGCTTCAGTTCCCACAAGTTTCTCATCTCCACCTGAGACCACCTCAGCCTGGACCTTATTGTTCCTATCACTATCAGCATTTTTGTCAAAGCCATTCAACAAGTCTCTAGGAAGTTCCAAACTTTCCCACATTTTCCTGTCTTCTTCTGAACCCTCCAAACTGTTCCAACCTCTGCCTGATATCCAGTTCCAAAGTCGCTTCCACATTTTTGGGTATCTTTTCAGCAATCCTCCACTCTACTGGTATCAATTTACTGTATTAGTCTGTTTTCATGCTGCTGATAAAGACACACCCGAGACTAAGAAGAAAAAGGCTTAGTTGGACTTACAGTTCCACTTGACTTAGGAGGCCTCAGAATCATGGTGGGAGGTGAAAGGCACTTCTTACATGGTGGTGGCAAGAAAAAATGAGGAAGATGCAAAAGCAGAAATCCCTGATAAAACCATCAGATCTCATGAGGCTTATTCACTACCATAAGAACAGTATGGGGGAAACCACCCCCATGATTCAAATTATCTCCCACTGGGTCCCTCCCGCAACACATGGGAATTATGGGAGTACAATTCAAGATGAGATTTGGATGGGGACACAGAGACAAACCATATCACTAACCCATTAACTTTTAAGCTCTAAGAGTTGTTCTCAACTCAAAATTCAAGGCAGGGGTGGTGGGAGAGGGAGTTTATCCAGGTCCTGCAGTAAGACTGCAGCAGTAGGTTCCTGAAGCCCTTGAAAATTGTGCAGAAGCAGAGATAGCTGAGGGAAGATTGAGCCTTGGATGGCAAGCCCTGGACTCAATTGCTGCTGTTCTGAGAAAACAACATCACACAGGACATAAAGTCTGCTGTGCAGCAGTTTGTATCCTGGCCCTGTCCTGCTGTCACCACAGTCTCCCATTCCCATTCAGCCTAATTACTCCAAACCAGAAAGGAGAAGGAGAAAAATGATTTAAACAGAATTAAGTAAACTTATTTGTGGTGTTTGCCTGTAAGAAGGAAGCAGCAGTATATTTTGAGCAAAGTTACCTTCCAACAAAACTATCCAAATTCTTCCTCCTTTAATCCAAGGTGTTGAGAAAGCAATCTGATTAAGCATTGTGTTTTGGTTAAGATTCTTTTGGTTAGGTCAGGTGCAGTAGCTCAAGCTTGTAATCCCAGCCCTTTGGGAGGCCAAGGTAAACAGATTGCTTGAGTCCAGGAGTTCAAGAGCAGTCTGGGCAACACAGCAAGACTCCGTCTCTACAAAAAATACAAAAAAAAAAAAAAATAGCTGGTTGTGGTAGTGTGTGCCCGTAGTTCCAGCTACTCGGGAGGCTGAGGTGGGAGAACCACCTGAGCCCCAGGAACTCAAGGCTGCAGTGAGCCATGATTGCACCACTGCACTCCGTCCTGGGTAACAGACAGAGATCCTATCTCAAAAAAAAAAAAAAAAAAAAGATTATTTGGTTGCGAATAACAAAAATCCATTTGCGCTAGCTTAAACAAAATAGGAGAATGAATGATATGGATATACAAGTATCTTACAGAACCCAAGATCAGGGAGAAGGTATGTCAGGAGAGAGTTAAACCAGGAGCTGGAAAATCTACAGAAACCAAATCAGCCATTTCTTGTTTTTCTCTCACTCTGGGTTCACAAAGACTCTCACCTCTGCTTCCCTCTGCATCTCTCTTCCACTCTTCTCTCTCCACAGACGGGGTTTCTCTGCTTCTCTCTAATGAGTAGATAGTGTGAGGCAGGGAGGATTCTCAAAGGGATTACTGAGGGCTAGGCATCTGTCCCCCAAAATATCTAATCCATGTCATTACCCCATAATATGACCCCATGATACATATGGCCACCTTTTCATTCTGCCACTCTTGCTGCTCTGTTCCCTTAACTCCTGTGACCTCAGGTTGTTCAAAATGACTATAGTCTGGCCCTTTATTAATAGCTTTTCTTATCTGAGAAAGTATCATTCGTTACTAAAACTTTCTAACAAATACTAAAATCATTTTTCCAGAGTTGTTATTTTCTTCTTCCCAGATGCCTGAACAGGTATATCCAAACTCCTAATGTATATTCACTCTCAACCTTGGGAACTGAGCCAGTGGTCCTGGGGCCATTAGGATATTAAGGCTAAGATATTAATATAATAATGATAATAATAATGGGAAAAGGGAAGGAAAGAAGAAGAGGAAGTGGGCATGGAAGAGGAGCTAGCAATTAATGAACATTTACAACTGCCAGGGATTGTAGCAAACATCTTGGGGATTGTAGTAAACATCTTAGGGGCTCAGTGGCCAGTCTCTTCCTCCAGCAATTTAGACACACTGGTAGCTATAATTGTATTACACACCCACACTCAGGATCACTGCTCTCCCCTAGAAGTCTCTGCCAGTGCTTGGTTTGATTGCACAACATATTTCTGATTATTTTCATTTACACAAATAGCTTTCATTTGTACCTAATCACTATGAAGCACAAAGATGATTATGTGTTGATTAACTTTGCTTTAAGATTAATTTCAACACTAAACTCTGCCCATTATTTTAGGCTTCTTAACTTGTTGTGTGTACAGAATTGATTGTACATTCAAACTTAAAAATAACTAGAGGACATATCATATCCTGGAATATTAGGCTACAATACAGAGGACACACAAGTCCTTCCCCAAGCAGTAAAGATAATAGAATATTCTGAACGATTAACCTTAAGATATGTGAATTTTTGTTTGTTTGTTTTTTGTTTTTTTTTTTTGAGACAGGGTCTCCCTCTGTCACCCAGGCTGGAGTGCAGTAGCATCATCTCTGCTCACTGCAGCCTCTGCCCCGCCAGGCTCAAGCATCAATCTTCCTTCCTCAGTCTCCTGAGTAGCTGGCACCACAGGCATGCACCACCACACCTGGCTATTTTGTTTGTATTTTTAGTAGAGATGGAGTCTCTGCCTTATTTCTCAAGCTAGCCTCAAACTCCTGATCTCAAGCGATCCCCCCACCTCGGCCTCCCGAAGTGCTGAGATTATAGGCATGAGCCACGGCACCCGGCCCTGAATATCATTTTGAATTTTAGAGTCATGGAGGTATACAATATGGTCTAGTTGCATTTTTAAGGTGCTAAACAGAGGTAGGCAGCAAGATACTGTGGAGGAGTACTGGTACTAACATCAAATGCCATGGTCAGCCTGTCTGCAACATTACTAGCTATGTTACCTTAGGGAAGTGGGGATGTGGGACTGTGTAGGGAAAACTAATATTTGTTGAATATGTATTATTATAAGTACTAGCACTGTCAGATGCTTTAGTAATAGTAGTGGTAGTAATGAGAACAATCATATAGAAACCCAGATAGCTAGCATTTATTAAGGTCTTCGTGTATGCCATTGATATGGTGTGGGTGTATGTCCCTGCCCAAATCTCATGTCAAATTGTAATCCCCAGTGTTGGAGGTGGGGCCTGGTGGGAAGTGATCGGATCATGGAGGTGGATTTCGCCTTTGATAAAGACTCTCACCTCTGCTAGTTCTTGTGATAGTGAGTGAGTTATCATGAGATCTGGTTGTTTAAAAGTGTGTAGCACCTCCCCTCTCTATCTTCCTCCTGCTCCGGCCATGTAAGGCGTGTCTGCTTCCCTTTTGCCTTCCGCCATGATTGAATGTTTCCTGAGGACTTCCCAGCCATGCCTCCTGTACAGCCTGCCCAACCATAAGCCAATTAAACCTCTTTATAAATTACCCAGTATCAGGTATTTCTTTACAGCAGTGTGAGAACAGACGAATACAGCCATGCAATATCTTATTTAATCCTCAAAATAACCCTAAGGGATTGGAGCTGTCATGATCCTCATTTTATAGGAGAGGAAACCAAAGCTCCAAGTTGCTACATAACTTGACTAAAGTCACGATGATAAATCACAGACAGTCTAGATTTGAGTCCAAATCTGTTGGGCATCAAAACTTTAGTCTCTCCAGTTCTTCTAGAGTATCTCCAAGGTTAAGTAATTCCTAACCTCCCAGAATCTGCTTTCTCATTTACAAAGTTGTATGAAAATATCTTACTTAAAACAAAAGATCTTTTTGTGGCTCGACAAGATCACATACCTGAAATAGCATATATTGTAAAATACTAGAAAATGTAAACTTGCTAGAGACTTAGAAAATTTACCTGTTTTCCTTGAGGCAAATAGGTACATGTTCCTCCCTTCCTCTTTTCCTCTCTCCCTTCCTTACTGACATCCTGCCTTCCTGCCTTCCTTTCTTTGCTTTTTGTTCCCCCCTTCCGTTCCTTTTGAGTCCCTTTTTGTTCGCCTCTGCTTTCTTTCCATCCTGCAACAACTTCATCCCCACCCCCACCCCTGCCTGGTTTGGGAAAGAATTAACCAGAGACCCCAGGAGAGTGTGCATTTTAATTAGTCATCTATGATTCATTGGGAAATGGCTTTGTTACACCAAAGACAGAAGGAAACATGGATTTCCTCATTTACACAGAGCTGGTTGCACACCCAGCAGGGGCTCCAGGCACAGTTGCTAAATGATGAACGATAGCAGACCCCGGTAGGTTACTCACTGGATAAATATGAGCCATTTCTTTTTATGGGATCATCTTCATGCTGAGTCTTGGACACCAACCTGAATTCTCCTACAGAGAAACTGGACATCTGCCCTTGATAGAGTGTAGTGGATAAGGCATAGCACCTGTGATCAGAAGATCTAGATCTGAGTCTCAGTTGTGACACTTTTTTGCTGTGTTACTTTGGGAAAGTTATTCACCCTCTCTGAGCCTCAATTTCCTCACTAAAATGGGATCATGGTACCAACGTGTGTTAAATGAGTATTAAATGAGATAATAAGTACTTTGTAAACAATGTGTTTGTAATTAATCACGAATCTTTGTTTTGATTATAATTATGTTTTTTTCCAGTAATGGAAAGAGTGCAGGGATAAAAGGCAGTGAGTGGCCTGAGCTTCTGAAAACTCTCATAAGTAGGATTTATAGAGGATTCACCTGGTTCCTTCTAGGAGTTCACGCACAGCCTTATAATTTTCATTATTTAGAAAAACAAGCACAGATGTCATATATCACAACTTGCAGAGAACACACCTGCCCCTGAGACAGAGCAATCATGATGATGGTGGGCAGATGGGGTAAATTCTGGGGAACTAGGATTCCTTGTGGGAGTGGAGACCATTTCCCCATGGGTGACTCACAATGGCTGAAGAAGGGAGAGGCAATTGTCTATTATACACAATTAGCAATCACCCCACAACCCTGGCTCATGTGAACCCCACTACCCCCAAAGCTGTTGCCTTTTGCATAGTCCTCCACCCCACCTCCATTCCCAACTTCCCAGACACTCATTTTAACATGCTTTCAGAAGGCAAGAACGCTGGTAGGAGGGAGATATCTCACAAGGTTTACCCGGAGACACTCCTGCCCCTGACCATGAGGGCAGGCTCCTATCTCCTCCTCCTTGGGTCCAGGTCTGGCCGCACCCACATGAGAAGGAAGTGTAATCCCTGAGCATGCCCTGAACGTGGTGTTAGAAGATGGGACCCACATGAAGATTCTGCCACAAAAGTGCTGTATAACTCAGGGCAAATCACTCACTCTCTCTGAGCTTCAGCTTCCTCTGCAGTAAAATGTAGATACTAATACTTGCCCTGACTTCCTCACATGGCTGATGTGAACATCAAATTTTAAAACCAAAACAATAAAACAAAAACAATCATGAGGACTAACATGCTGTTTAAATGTTTAGCTTTAGGAGAACAATGAAACAGTTAGGAGTAATGAGCCAGATGTACACATAGCAATGTGGCTAAGTCTTAAAACCATGGTCCTGAATAGAAGACAAGAAACATAATGAGATATATCACAACCCTATTCACGTAAATTAAAAATATACTTTTTTTTTTTTTTTTTTTGAGACAGAGTCTCGCTCTGTCGCCCAGGCTGGAGTGCAGTGGCCGGATCTCAGCTCACTGCAAGCTCCGCCTCCCGGGTTCACGCCATTCTCCTGCCTCAGCCTCCCAAGTAGCTGGGACTACAGGCGCCTGCCACCTCGCCCGGCTAGTTTTTTGTATTTTTTAGTAGAGACGGGGTTTCACCGTGTTAGCCAGGATGGTCTCGATCTGCTGACCTTGTGATCCACCCGTCTCAGCCTCCCAACCACCTCTACATTTTTAACTCACCCCTGCTCCTTTGGTTTGTGGGATTTTTCTTTCATTGCTGACTTCTGATTCTTGCCTTCTTCTCAAGAGTTTTGCCTTGTGTTCAATTCCTTCATATGCCAGCTTTCGACTACCTTGGCTAAAACTCATGTACTTATGCTCCTCCTCATTCAAAAGGGGATTCGAGAGTTGACAAGGGGGTCATAAAGATAAAAAGGGATTACGTCATTGCGCACACATCACAGAGTGTACTTACACAAACCTAGATGGTACAGCCTACCACACACCTAGGCTACAAACCTGTACTGCATGTTGCCATGCCGAGTGCTGCCGGCAATTGTAACACTATGGTATTCGGGGATCTAAACATATCTAAATGTAGAAACTGTAAAGTGAAAGTATGGCATAAAAGGTACAAACTGCACACCTGTATAGGGCCCTTACCATAACTGGGGCTGGCAGGACTGGAAGTTGCTCTGGGTCAGTGTGTGAGCGGTGAGCGAATGTGAAGACCTAGGACATTACTGTACCCTACAAGGATTAGAAACACTGTACACTTGGGCTATGCCAAATTTATTCTAAAATTATCTTTCTTCAGTCATACATTACCCTTAACTTACTGTAAGTTTTTACTTTATACACTTTTTAAATTTTTTTCACTTTTGAGTCTTTTAAAATAACAGCTTAAAACAAACATATTGCACAGCTGTACAAAAGTTCCTTTATATTCTTATTCTATAAGCTTTCTTCTACTTAAAAAATTCTAAATGTTTTTATTTTGTAAACTTTTTAAAAAAAAACTTAGACACAAACACATTAGCCTAGGTCTACACAGGATCAGGATCATCAATGTCACTGTCTTCCTCCTGCACGTCTTGTCCCACTGAAAGGTCTTTAGGGGGAAGAGCACACGTGGAGCTATCATCTCCTATGATACCAAAGCCTTCTTCTGGAATACCTACTGAAGGACCTGTCTGAAGTGAAGCTGTTTTACTGTTAACTTTTTTTAAATAGGTAGAAGGAGTATACTCTAAAACAACGATTAAAATCATAGTCAATACATAAGCCAGTAACACATTTATTATCACTATCAAGTATTACATACTGTATGTAATTGTATGTGCTAGACTTTTACATCACTGGCAGGGCAGCAGGTTTGTTTACACCAGCATCACCACAAACACGTGAGTAATGCGTTGTACTCTGACCTCATTAGGCAACAGGAATTTTTCAGGTTCATTACAATCTTATGGGACCACTGTCGTCTGTGTGGTTCATCATTGACCAAAACACTGTTACGTGGTATGTGACTGTAAATCAATATATATGTTGATCAGATTGAGAGGAGATGAAGAAGGTGACTGTGAGAGATAATAAATGTTTATTGTTTTAATCTACTAAATTTTGTGGTAATTTGTGTTACTACAAAAATGGAAAAGTGGAAAATCAATAGACAATGTCTAAAACAGAAAAAAGTAGCAATATAAGCTTGTTATTTAGAAATATGAAAGTGATATCCCAAGAAAGCTGACAACAGTTGGAGCTGGAGGATGTGCTTCTAAGATGGCTCACTCACCTGGCTGGCAAGTTATTGCTGGCTGTTAGCAGGTGGCCTCAGTTCTTCACCACATAGACCTCTCCATTGTGCTGTTTGAGTGTCTTCAGAACATGGCAGCTGACTTCCTCCTGAGTGGGCAGTTTAGGAAAGAATATGGTGGAAGCCACAATTCCTTTCATGACCTAGATTGAGAAGTCACATTCCATCATGTCTGGTTTATCTTATAGCTCCACAGGTCAGCCCTATTCTATATGGGAGGTGACTACACAAAGGCATGACTTACTAAGAGGCAAGGATCGCTGCGGGCTATCTGGGAGGTTGCCACACAAGTATTCAAAAAGTGGAAATTTGCCTGACACACTGAACCTCATCCTTAATTCTCTTAATGATAAGTACATCAAGAGGGAGGCCAGTGGCATAACTGCTCAGCGTTGTTCAATAGAGCTAGCCAGCCAGAGGCCAAAACCATATGTTCACCTCTCTGAAGGTCTGACTTATCTGTGAATAAGACTAATGGAATCTAGAAGAATGGTGGAAATGCATGTCTTTTATCTCTATTAATGCTATTTTTTGCAACCAAGCATTTGGTAAATTTTGAGCTGCAGGGAGCTCAGTATTATGCTGAAAAGTACATGGGGTTCAGCTCCTCCCTGCTACCAATCAAGGGCAGCCTTATTCTTTAATAGGCCGGATTGGAGATAGGCTGTCAGCCTCCTGTGAAAGTGCAGGAGCTTGGCTGGAAGGTGAGCCTCTTGCATGTAATACCTGTCCTAGATGCAGACAGTCTTGGCATTTAGGACACTCCAACTTTAAATCCATGCCCCTCCTCCTTGCCCAAGAGCAGAAAAAGAATTTATTTCTTTTTTAATTCTATCAACCCTTCAAAGTCTAGCTCAAAATACCGCCCCCACACACATCCAGCCTCCCTCACTGCCTTCATACCTGCTCTTCTGCCCCCTCCAGACCAGTATCCAGGCCTCTTGGGCCTCTTTCCTGCTTCCCTGTCCAACCTTACTGATGCAGAGGGAATTAACCAAGACTGCCAAGGAAAGGTAGGTACAAAGTGGGACTCATAAGTACACAGATGTGGACATACTGACTCCAACAAACACCACTGTCTCATTCAGATATGGGACAAACCCAGATACCCCTGTCAGCTTGTACCTTCCCAGACCTCAGGTTTGCTCAGAAGCCCTCTTACCTTTACAAAAGGGTGATTCCAGGGGCACAGAGACATCCAGAAATGATACTCAAAATTATGTGTTTGTTCAGGCATTTCTTTTCCCCAGAAAATGCCTGAACATTTTCATCAGATTCTCAAGGCCCAAAGAGGTTAAGATTCCTTGTCAGTGGACACAAACTAAGGCGTGCAGGCCAGATGGAGCCCTGTGAGGTTACTGGTTTGGACCACATAGGGTTTGAAGTTTTGACAACGTTTAAAAGTCAGATGATTTTGCACAAAAATCCAGATTTCTGGCTTTCGAAAAAATTGAAAAATGAAGCAACCTTGAGCCCACATTCCCTGGTGGCAAAAACTGGTTGGCCCAGGGCAGCAGCTGCCCTTCAGATGGGGTAGGGGCTCCCCACAGTCCCCAGTGGACAAACTTCTTTTTGACGATTTTGTCTGCCGTCTCCTAATTTAGGTCCTTTGTTTAAGATCTTCAAAAACCGGTAAGTGTTTCTCCCTGCAGTTGGTTTTTATTGGTTTCAAGCCACTGTTCTCCATCTTTGGTAACTGTCCCCCCTCAGCACCACACTTTCGACAGGAGCACATCTTCATGCACACTTGCAGGGGGACAGGGAGTTCTTCTTTCTGCTGTGACATTTCATTACCTGTCAGAAGGTCGTACCTGAGCAGGGTGCTCCTGCTAGAGTCCAAGTGGCTGGAAACCAGACGGGCACCAACCCTGAGAGCCTGTTCACCTTGGTTTCTGGGATGGACATTAACAACCTCAATTTGCTCTAGATGTGAGAGCTGTTGACATGGTTTGGCTTTGTGTCCCTACCCAAATCTCATCTCGAATTGTAATCCCTGGTGTTGAGGGAGGGACCTGGTGGGAGGTGGTTGGATTATGGGGGTGGTTTCCCCTATCCTGTTCTTCTGATAGTGAGTTCTCGTGAGATCTGATGGCCTTAAAAGTAGCACTTCCCCTTTGCTCTCTGTCTCTGTCCAGTGGCCATGTAAGACGTGCCTTGCTCCCCCTTCTCCTTCTGCTGTGATTGTAAGTTTCCTGAGGCCTCCCAAGCCATGCAGAACAGTGAGTCCATTAAACCTCCTTTTTATAAATTACACAGTCTCAGGTAGTATCTTTATAGAAGTGTGAAAACTGAGTGACACAGCTATCATCAGTAATAAGGATGACACTCTGTTCTCCACCAGACCACACATTGTCTATTTTCTCTCTTTAGCTGGTGGATTTAGGAATTGCATTACTTTTCACTTACTAATTCTGTGACCTTAGAAAAGTCACTTGATCTCTCTTCTACCTCAGTTTCCTGGGCTATAGAAAGAGGATAATAGTGTCACCCTTATAGAACTGTCATAAAGAGGAAAAGAGAAGATCTAGTTTTAAATGCTTAGCCTAATATCCAGAACATTGTAAGAACACAATAACTACAAGTTATTATAATTTCTGATCTCAGTGACTTAAAAATTAAACCAAACCAAAACAAGAAAACCAAAAACAAAATAAACACTGATTTTCTCTGACTGGAGCCTGGTTCCTCAACTCAACCCTTCTTTGATGGTTCCCCAAAGTGGCTCCAGGAAATTCCCAGGGATCCTCCAGACGCAGTTTGTTTTTTGGTTTTGGTTTTGTTGAGACAGGATCTCACTTGTTCTTGGTTTTGTTGAGAAAGGATCTCACTTTTTTTTTTTTTTTTTTTTTTTGAGGCTGGTAGGATCATAGCTCACTGCAGTGTCAATCTCTTAAGCTCAAGCAATCCTCCCACATCAGCCTCCTGAGTAGCTGGGACTACAGGTGCATGTCACCATGCCTAGCTATCCTTTTTCAGCTAGAGATGGAGTCTCACTATGTTGCCCAGGCTGGCTTTGAACTCCTGAGCTCAAACAATGCTTCTACCTCAGCCTCCCAAAGTGCTGGGATTACATGCAAGAGATACCACACCCAGCTGGACATAGTTCAAACCAGTCTCCTAGCTGCTGAAATGGCCCCACACTGACCATATGCTGGTGCTCAGACACCTAAGAGTAACCCTTTACTCCTCTCTCTCTTCCCCCAACATTCAGCAATCCCATGTCCTGTCATCCACGATCCCTCCTAAATTTCTCCCTACCTCTTCACTGTTTTCAACCCCACTGCTACTACCCCTGCCTTTGTGGATTTTTTTTCACTTATGAAATTCAATAATTCACTCATTTAGCCAATATTTATAGGTACCTACTATGTGCCAGGCTGAAGGCACCTGGTGAGACAGCAGTGACCAAGACAGACACATACCTGCCCTCAAGAGGCTTCCATTTTACTGGAAGGAGACAGAAAATAAACAGAGAAGTAAAAGCTATAGTGAGGTGGATAGAGAAAACTACAACATGGAAATGGAACAGGGAATTGAGGGTAGGGGACTACTTTAAATAAAATGGCTAGGAAGACTTCCCTGGAAAGGAGACATTCCAGAGAGAGGCACAAAGGCCCTGAGATCGGCATGGCTGGAATGTTTAAGGATCAGTGTGGCTGAGCCAGAGAAGACTAGCTGGAGACAATAGGTCAGCCTGTGTGGGGCCTGATAGGTCCTTGGAATGGCTCTGGGCCTTTACCATGAGTGCAATAAGAAGTCTTAACTAAGACCTCCCCATTTCTCACCTGTATTACTGCAAGAGCCTCCTATCCGGCCTCCCTGAGGTGTCTGCCCAGCCTGTTAACTTTTTATAATTCCTATTCTTCACACCTTCAACAGGTTGCCAGAAACTGCCTATTTCCCCATTAAAGCTTCAAGACTTTGTAATTTGCACTTAGGCCTATCTCCTTCACTTTTCTACAGCCTCTATCCATGCAATGCCCCCTGCCCTGCATAATGTAGAACTGATTCTAATTCCCTGTGCGGCCCACAGCCTCTCACTCCCTTTTTATTCCAGCTGTTTCCTCTGCACTCAGCATATGTCCCCTTTCCCCTCTGATATGGTTTGGATCTGCGTCCTGGTAAATCTCATGTTGATATGTAATTCCCAGCGTTGGAGGTGGGGCCTGGTAGGAGGTGTTTGGATCACGGTGTCAGATCCCTCATGAATGACTTCATACCACCCCCTTGGTGAGGAGTGAGTTCACACAAGATCTGGTTGTTTAAAAGTATGCGGCACCTCCCCACTTCACACTCTCTCTTGTTCCCATTCTTGCCATGTGCGATGCCAGCTCCCCCTTTGCCTTCTGCCATGATTGACAGCTTCCTGAGGCCTCACCCAAAGCTGAGCCGATGCCAGTGCCATGCTTCCTGTACAGTCTGCAGAACTGTGAGCCAATTAAACCACTCTTCTTTGTACATACCCAGCCTTAGGTATTTCTTTATAGCAACACGAGGATGAACTAATAAACCTTCTCTCTCTGCTACTGCTCAAGTGCTTCCCTAACTACCCTGAGGTGGAGAGGAGAACATCTCCTGCCAGGAGGTTACCCATCCTGTGCATATGTCATTGTCCATTCATTCATCTGTCTGCTCTAGTAGAGCTCTTTGAAGGCAGGACAGTGCTCAGCACAATTCCTTGCACAAAATAGAAGCTCAATCAAATGTTAGTTTAAAACTGAGTGATCCTACCCTCTTCGAATCCAATCCAATAAGCTAAAATTTGTCTTTTCCTCTGTGCCTAAGCACTTCCTTGCACTTGGTTTCCAGCAGTAGTCACAGTCCAGTCTTTATTAGTTACATGTGTATATGTGTTATATCCTCTTGCGGGTTACCAACTAACTGACCAGGAACATTGGAGTTAATTTTTACAACCACATTCCACTCTCATCCCTGCACTGCCTAGAGCAATGCCTCCCATAGGGAGAGCCTTATAAAATTAAGAGTATGGGCTTTGGTATCAGACTGGTATTTGCATCTTGGCCTCCTGGCCTGTGTAGTCCTGGCCAGTCATTTCATCTCTTAGCTTTGCTCTCCTTTTTTTGGAAAATTGGGATGTCCAGCTACTGGAGAAGCGAAAGGAGTCACTGCACAGGGTTTACCGTTAATTATGGGCTCAATAAAGGCTGTTGTTATCATTGGAGGCACTGTGCAGTATTTCTCAAACTTGTCTAAAATTCAGTCCCTTTTGAAGGAGAAAAATTTTAATAGGATCCTAGGGAATATACATGCAAAAACACAGACAAGTTTTGTCTTTATAAATGGTACGAGTTTCTGTAAAGCTTATCATAAAATTTAAAAGTCGAAATTCCAGCAATTCTTGGAGAACTAGCAGAACATAAGACTGCATCCACAGACTCCAATCTAAGAAGTTTTTGTTTACTAAGTTGACTTGGGGCAGAACCATAGGCCGAGGAAGGCAGGAGGCCACTTCCTTTGCTGGCAGTGTGGCTTCCCTCCAGATGACATTCTTCACAGTGGGCTGCAGAGACCAGAGATTTTTGTTCTTCCCATGGGGATCAGGGTAGGGGAAGTGGGAGGGGAACATGTGAGGAGGAGCCAAAAGGCCAGTGGTTTGACCCTGGTGGCTCTAGCCTGGTGTGGGTCCAACCTGTGTGTGTGTGAGACCTCCCACATGAGCCCTGGAGCCAGCAGTGCCTTGCACAAGATGGAGGGGAGTGGGACTGTAGCAAGAGGAAGGCTCGTGAGCAGAGGCAGAAAGAAGTTCAAGGAAAACGGTGGAACTCAAAAATTGTGTATCTCTAGCACATGGGAAATTCATCACATCAAGAGAAGGTCATCCAAAGCAAAGAAAAACAGGGGTAGCTAAGTAAAGAGACCCCGGCCCTCCTCCTTCCCTGCCCCAGACCAACGGGTCAAAGGAAGCCTTGCAAGGGCTGAGGACCTCTTGGGGTCTGCTGCACAGCTGGTCTGTAAATGCCACTTCTCAATCCAGCCTCCCTCAACACACTCCTCCCATCTCCTCTCCCCACTAGCACAAGCCAGTCTCTGGGAGTCACCCTGGCCACAGACCCAGAGTGGAAACATCCAGAGATTTTGCAACTTGGGTTTCAAAGAGATCTGGAGAGCTCCTGCCCCACCAGCAGCATATGGTAGCTCCACCCACAGAGACAGGCCAAGGCCTCAGTAGTAAACAGACCAACTGCTCACATCCCCCCATCACAAAAGCCTAAATAAAAGCCTAAATGATCATGACAGCCACTAGCAGATTCATTCTGCGAACGCAGGGACCACGGACATTCAGAATGAATCTGGGAGACACAGCAGCTGCCCAGGAGCAAGGAAAGGCCTCCTCTGGGGCTCTCTTTCCTTATGAGAGACCCTCACTAGAGCGCTTGGAATGCTATTCTTCTCCCCTCAGGAGACTTTGGAAAGAGTACGGTGACATTAAACCAAGCTTAGCACACTAAAATGTTCCCAGTGGCAACTTTGCAGGGGCATCAGTGCTGTGATCCTGCAGAGACTGAATGTGAAGCCGCTCCTGGGAGCTCCCCCGACCACCCGCCTCAGCGCCGGTGGGGACAGAAGAGCGCCAGGGACACATACCACTTTCAGGAAAGAGTTTTGGATTGTGGAAGAGCCAGTTCTGCTCTAAATCACTGCAGTGCACCCCAGCCAGTACTGAAAGAAAGAGAAAGTTCGACTGTTGCCCACAGAGCCCAAAGCACCAAGCAGAACTCCTTTTCCTCCATGTCTCCTTCGCCCACCTCCTTCCTTCCGTAGCCACTGTAAATTGGAAGGGTTTTCCAGAGGGCAAATTTGCAATGTATGTCTAAGTTCTTACTTCTAGGAATTCAACCACCCCAAAATAATCTGTTTTGCTTCCCCAAGTGACTGTCGAAAATGGCGTAGGGGTGGGGGGCAGGTCCTGGTAGGCTTGAGGCCAAGGCCACTTCTGGGGACATGGGGGCCATCGTGGTTGAGCAGGCACTGTTGGGTTGCAGGGTGAGGGTCGTGCACAGTGAGGGCATCAGCATTTCTGGCAATTTCTGTTTTTTGTTTGTTTGTTTTTTGAGACGGAGTTTCGCTGTCACCCAGGCTGGGGTGCAGTGGCACAATGTTGGCTCACTGCAACCTCCACCTCCCAGTTCACGCCATTCTCCTGCCTCAGCCTCCTGAGTAGCTGAGACTACAGGCGCCTGCCACCACGCCCCACTAATTTTTGTATTTTCAGAAGAGACGGGGTTTCACCATGTTGGCCCATTTCTGGCAATTTCTACAGAAACAAGGTGAAGTACCTGGCCTTCCTCCACAGGTGGATGAACACCAACCCTTCCTAGGCCCCCATCTAGGCAGCCTGGACTGCGCCAGGCCAAGCCTCCCAGGACTGCCTCAAGGTGTGCGCTGGAATCCCAGGGCCTTGTGACAAGAAACAGCTGAGGGTGGTTCCTGCGGTCCTCCAGGTGGTGTGTCCAAAGCCTACAAGAAAGTTTGCCTGCCTGGGGCGCCCAGCTCACGAAGCTGGCTAGAAGTAGCAGGCAGTGACAGCCACCTGCAGGAGGAGGGGAAGGAAAAGGCCACGATTTACTGAGGGAAGGAAAAACAGCTCTTGAGGCCACAGAAACAGGCGGCAAAGAACGTGAAGAAAACTGATAGATACGCAGAGGTCCTCAAGACCCCTGGACTCCTGGTCTGAGCCCAATAAACACTGGTTATTCCTCAAAAAATAAATAATAAAATTAATAAACAACTAAATACACCATCTGTTTTTTTTTTTTTTTGGCTTTTTAACATATATAAGTGTTATCTTTAGAGTGTTATTTGTAGTAAACGTAAATGGCCCAAAAAGAAGGGATCATTTGAGTTAATGATGGCATTTTTGTGCAGTGGAATGCTATGTAGCCAACAACAAAAAAACTTTTGAAGAAAAAATTATGATATGGGGGAAATTCTCATGCTATGTTAGTAATCTTTAAAAAGCATTTTCCCAAACATTATTTCTGATATTTCCAATGGTATAAAGCCAGAACAAAACAGAAGTATGTATTAAAAGACTGGAATGATATATTATTGTGTGCTGGGTGTATGGATAATTTTTTTTCTTCTTTGTACTTTTCAAATTTCCTACAATTTACCTGTATTACTTCTCTAATTAGGGGATAAAAAGCAATAAATTGTCTTCCTAAAAGACAGACGCATACTTTTATATGATACGGATGCTTTTAGGGCAACCATTGCTTTGCCCCTGAGAAAAGGCCAGAGTTGGGAAAGGGCAGATGAATGCAAAACAGAGCCATTGACAATGAAAGATCAACTGGCAGGGCCGGCTACACAATTTCCAGGCCCTGTGCAAATGGAAATAAGGAGTCCTTTTTTCCAAAATTAAGAATTTCAAGACAGCAACAGAAGAACATTAAGCTAAGCTCAGCCCCTTCTAGGTGCAGGGTTCTGTGCACCTGCACAGACCACATGCCCAGGAAGCTGGCCCTGGTCACTAGTTTGGAGCAAGACACCCTGACCCAGCAGGTGAGGGTTTATAGACAGGTACACACCCGGAGGAGTTGACAGGAAGTCCCTCTGCCTCCTCACCTGTCACTGAGCAGTTTCATTCTTCATGAATTCAGCTTCCCGGAAATCAACCTTGGGAACAGGGGCATACTTTATTACATATATATACAAATCAGAAACCAGCCCAGATTACTTAAACCCTAGATCAAAACCTCTTATTATTATTTTTTAGGTGGCTGCCTATTTATTCTATTTTAAGAATATCAGAAAGATGCCAAACCATCTTCTACCCTGAAATTAATGACAGTCCCTAACTAGAATGGAATATGAGATTTAGAGAAAAAAAAAAAAAAAGATTTCTGATGATTTGCTCTCCAGAATCATCAAGAACCCTGACTTGCAGAGAGTTATGGTCTTTCTCTGATCCAACATTCTTTTTTTCCAGTTTCTTCTTTTTGGGAGCAGAAAGAAAATTCATTAATAAATTCACTACAGAGCATTATTCATTTCTCTTGTCTCACTCAGAGGTTTTTAATATCAGGAGTACAGTAAATCACCCCTGAGTAGTGATCACATGCATCGGAGATCTAACAAGGTCCACAAAGCAGCCCTCCTGCTAATAAGAAAGCACAGATAAGATTGGAAGAAGCATGCTGATTTCCCTCGTCTAAGGGGGAGCAAACTCATTACCTAACCCTTGGATTAAATTAGGTGCAAAACAAATCTCTCCCTTTGCAACCAGTCACAGCAGCTGCCTGCCACAGAAATGCAAACAAATCAGATTCATACCATAGCCAGTCACCTGCCTGAGCCTGAGTTGGTGGAAAATGGATGCAGAATTGCTTAGGCAGAAACGTGCACCCTAAACTTCTGCCTCTAACTTCTCCTGGAGACTTCACCTGAAGCCAAGTTAGGAGTGGGCGGAATGAGGCAGAGCCTCACTTCTACTCCTCATCCCAATAGCCAGAAGAATCCCTCTCATTTTCTAAATGGCTGCCACATGGCCAGCCATTCTGGTGTCTTTGAACCTCTTCCCTTTTTGACCTGACCTCTTTTTTATATTGCTAAAAAATGGAACAAAATTTGAATGTTGGAAAATATCGAGAAGGGCGTCTAGTTTTACTCCTCATCTAATGCTTGCATTCTCTGTACAGCTTTGCCCAACATTCATTCAACCTTTGCTTGAACACCGCCAGTAACAGGGAGCTCACTACCACCAAAGGTAACACAAAACATTTTGTCATATCGCTGACCGTTCTTCCTTTTATTAAATGGAACTTCTTTTTGTGTGACTTACATCCGTTGAGCCTGTTTCTACCTTTTATGGCCTGATCAAACGAGTACTGTCCTCTTGCCTTATGATGGCCTTTCTGCTACTTGAAGATAGCACTTTGATCCCTTAGGTCTTTCTTTAGTAGGTGTTATTTTTCTCCTCTCTCTAAGGACATTGGCATATAACTGAAACTCCTGGAGGCTGTTTTCTTATTTATAAAATGAAGATCGTATTATCTACATCTTGGGATTGTTTTGGCAATTAAAAAGAATGCATGCAAGCATCTCGCGGGAGCCTGGCACATATAGGTGCCTAATGAATAGTGGCAGTTATGATTATCACCCTTACCTAGGACAGGAAAGAACATTGTTTCTTTGGCCTGACCAGAGCAGAATAACACAGGACTGTTTCCTCTCCTTCACACTAATGTGCTCCTACTAACGCAGCCTAAAAAGGATCATCATTTTGAGCAGCTACCACATGGTACCTACTTATAGAAAACTTACACCAACCAACATCCTTAACTGTTTTTTTGCTTCAGACCTATCATGCAATTACAAGTAGTTGTGAATTGGGAAGATACCTATCAAGTGCACATAGTAAGGACTCAAAAAAGCAAGCAGCTGCTGGTTGTTAGTCACTGACAAATATTGTCCAGAAGGAAGAGGAAACAGAGGAGCTGGCAATGAGAAGACTGGCTGTGGGTGCACTGCAGATTCAGGCGGCTCCTCACTTCCTCTCTGCCATATTTCAATGATCCCTTGCTGGCATCACACCAAATTCGTGTCCTGCTCTTCTCTCTTCAGACTCTGAGCCATTTCCCATCCTTTTGCCCTCTGCAGGTCATTTACTATTCCCTTCTCAACAAGACTGGGATTCATTCTGACATAAACTCCATTTCCACTTGCTATCTGTCCCCTTGCTCTGAGCTCTGAGAAGTCTTGTCCCTTCTCCTTCCTTCTCTTCCTCCCTCCTAAGCAGGCTCATTTCATTCTCTTTCTCCATTACATCTTTAGTCTCTGCCTAGCGCCTACCTTTTCCCTTCAAAAAAAAAAGTTTTCTTTTTTTGTTCTATGATTGTCTGGTGTTGGTATCAGAATTATGCTAGCCTCATAGAATGATTAGGAAGAATTCTGGCTGTTTCAATTTTTGGAATAATTTGAGAATTGGTATTAATTCTTCTTTAAAAATTCAATAGAATTCAGTGGTGCCGCCATCCAGTCCTGGACTTTTCTTTCTTGGCAGGCTTTTTAATTACTGATTTAATCTCGTTACTTGTTATTGGTCTGTTCAAGTTTTCTGTTTCTTCTTGGTTCAATCTGAGTAGGTTGTATGTGTCCAAGGATTTATCCATTTCCTCTAGGTTTTTAAATTTATTGGTGTGTAGCTATTCATCATAATCTCTAATGATCCTTTGTATTTCTGTGGTATCTGTTGCAGCATCTCCTTTTTCATTTTTCATGATATCTATTTGGGTCTTCTCTTTTTTTCTTAGTCTAGCTAATGGTTTGTCTGTTTTGTTTATCTTTCAAAAAATCACACTTTTTTCGAAATGAGGTTTCACTATATTGCCCAGGCTGGTCTTGAACTCCTGGCCTCAAGTGATCCTCTCACCTTAGCCTTCCAAGTGGGGAGGGATTACAGGTATGAGCCACCATGCCCAGCTAAAGCCAAATTTTTGTTACGTTGAACAAAAATTTTTTTAGTCTCAATTTTATTTATTCCTGCATTGATAATTATTATTTCTTTTTTTTTTTTAATTTTTTTAGACAGAGTCTCACTCTGTCACCCAGGCTGGAGTGCAGTGGAGCGATCTCAGCTCGCTAGATCTGAGACCTCTGCATCCTAGGTTCAGAAGATTCTCATTCCTCAACTTCCCAAGTAGCTGGGATTACAGGCATGCACCACCACACTTGGCTAACTTTTATATTTTTAATAGAAACGGGGTTTCACCATGTTGGCCAGGGTGGTCTCAAACTCCTGACCTCAGGTGATCCACCCACCTCGGCCTCCCAAAGTGCTGGGACTACAGGCACAAGCCACTGTACCTGGCCTATTGTTTATTTTCTCTACTAATTATGAGTTTGGTTTGTTCTTGCTTTCCTAGTTCCTTGAGGTGCATTGTTAGATTGCTTATTTGAAATTTTTCTAGTTTTTTGATGTAGGTATTTATTGCTATAAACTTGCCTCTTAATACTGCTTTTGTGTGTCCCATTGGTTTTGGTATATTGTGTTTTGATTTTCATTTGTTTCAAGGAATTTTTAAATTTAATTTTTCATTTCCTCATTCATTTCAGGAGCATGTACTTTAATTTTCATGTACTTGCACAGTTTCAAATGTTGCTCTTGTTATCAGTGTCTAGTTTTATTCCATTGTGGTGAGATAAGATAGTTGATATGATTTCAATTTTTAAAAAATGTTTGAGACTTGTTTTGTGTCCTAACATATGGTCAATCCTGGACAATTTTCCGTGTGCTGATGAAAAGAATATGTATTCAGCAGCTATTGAGCGAAATATTCTGTAAATGTCTGTTAGATCCATTTGGTCTATGGTGAAGTTTAAATCCAATGTTTCTTCATTGACTTTTTGTCTAGATAATTTGTCTGATGCTGAGAGTGGAGTGTTGAAGTCCCCAGCTATTGCTGTACTGGGCTTTACCTCTCTCTTTAGGTTTAATAACATTTGCTTTATATATCTGGGTGCTCTGCTGTTGGATGCATATATAGTAATTTTTATATTCTTTTGCTGAATTGATTCCTTTAGTATTATTTGCCTCTTTTTCATCTTTTCACTTGAAGCCTATTTTGTCTGATGTAATTATAGCTACTTCTGCTTGGTTTTGGTTTCCAGTTATACAGAATACCTTTTTCCATCTCTTCACTTTCAGTCTCTGTATGTCTTCACAGGTGAGGTGAGTTTCTTGTAAGCAGAATATAGTTGGATCTTGCTTTTTTAAATTTATTCAACCAATCCACATCTTTTGCACAGGGAATTTAATTCATATACATTCAAAGTTAGTATTGATAGGCGATGACTTAACTCCTGTCATTTTATTGATTGTTTTCTGGTTATTTTTTGCAAATTTTGTTCCTTATTCCCTGTCTTATTATTTATTTTTACAATTGGGTGGTTTTCTGTAATGATAAGGGTTTTGTTGTTGTTGTTTCTTTGTTTTTGAGACAGGTTCTTGCTCTGTTGTCCAGGCTGGAGACCTGTAGCACAATCATGGCTCACTGCAGCCTACACTCCCTGGGCTCAAGCAATCCTCTCACCTCAGCCTCCTGAGTAGTTGGGACCACAGGTATGTGCCACCATGCCTGGCTAATTTTTCTTTCTTTTTCTTTCTCTTATTTTTACTTTTTTGTTTAAGACAATGTTAAGACAGTGTCTCACTGTGTTGCCCAAGTTGGTCTTGAACTCCTGATCTCAAGCAATCCTCCTGCCTCAGCCTCCCAAAGTGCTGGGGTTACAAATGTGAGCCACCATGCTTGGCTGATAGTGATAAGGTTTGACTCCATTCTCTTTCTGTTTTGTGTATCAACTCTACCAGTGAGTTTAGAATTTCACATGTTTTCATGATAGTGGTTATCATCTTTTCACTTGATGTAAGACTCCCTTGAGCATTTCTTATAAGGCCAATCTGGTAGTGATGAATTCCCTTAGTTTTTGCTTATCTGTGAAAGATTTTATTTCTCCTTCATTTCTGAAGAATAGCTTTGCTGGGTATAATATTATTGGCTGTCTAGTTCTTCTCTCTTAGTACTTTGAATATATCATCCCATTCTCTCTTGGCCTGTAAGGTTTCTACTGAGAAATCCACTGTTTGTCTAATGGGGATTCTTTTATAACTGACTTGATGCTTTTCTCTTGGTGCTTTTAGAATTCTTTCTTTGTTTTTGACTTTTTACAATTTGACTATAATGTGCCTCGGAGAGGGCCTGTTTGGGTTGAATCTATTTGGGGGTTCTTTGAGCTTTCTGGACTTGGATGTCCATCTCTCTCCCAAGACTTGGAAAATTTCCTGCTATGATTTCATTAAATACATTTTCCTCACCTTTTCCCTTCTCTTCTCCTTCTGGAACACCCATTACATAAAATTTTGTTTGCTTAGTGATGTCCTGTAAACCCTGTAGGCTTTCTTCATTTTTTTTTTTTTTTTTTTTTGAGACTGGAGTCTCACTCTGTCACCCAGGCAAGAGTGCAGTGGCATGATCTCAGCTCACTGCAACCTCTGCCTCCCAGGTTCAAGCAATCCTCGTGCCTCAGCCTCCCAAATAGCTGGGATTATAGGCATGTACTGCCACACCTGGCTGCTTTTTGTATTTATAGTAGAGATGGGGTTTCACCATGTTGGCCAGGCTGGTCTTGAACTTCTGATCTCAAGTGATCCACCCACCTAGGTAGGCTTCCCAAAGTTCTGGGATTATAGGCGTGAGCCACCACACCAGGTCTCTTCACTCTTTATAATTCATTATTCTTTTTTGTTCCATCTGCCTGTGTTATTTCAAAAGGCCTGCCTTCAAGTTCAGACATTCTTTCTTCTGCTTGGTCTAGTCTGTTTTTGAAACCCTCAATTGTATTTTTTATTTCATTTATTGAATTATTCTAGAATTTCCATTTGATTCATTTTATATTTGTCTCTGTTAAATTTCTCATTTACATCATGAATTGTTTTCCTGATTTCATTAAATTGTGTATCTGAATCCTGTATCTCATTGAGTTTCCTTAAGATGATTATTTTGAATGCTTTTTCTAGCATTTCATATATTTCCTTGTGATTGGGATTTTTACTGGAGAATTATTATTTTCCTTTGGAGGTATCATGTTTCCTTTCTTTTTTGTATTGGATGCGTCCCTACATTGATTTCTATGCATTTGGTGGAAAAGTTGCCTCTTTCAATTTTATGGAGTAGGTTTTGTAGGGGAAGACTTATTCGTAAGAATGGGTCTTGGGGTGTCAGTTCAGTGTAGTATGTTGGCCTTGATTGTAAGTGGATGCAGTAGTGTAGATTCCATGTAGTTTCTTCAGCTGTAATTCACACTGTGGTGTTTGCAAGTTGTTCAGCAGCTTAAGCTGCAATGGTGGTGCAGCTTTGCCACAGGTGGTCTTGCCAGGCTGTTTCTCAAGTTAGGGGTGCATGTGTGCACATGGTGGGTTGGCCAACTTGAGGTCTTACTCACTGAGGTTTGGGCCATTGAGCTGTTACTCTGGCTGGAAGCATAGGCACATAGTTGCTCAGCCAGTCTGTGGACATGTCTGCCAGGAGCAGCCTGCAGGGCTATTTCTCAGGCCCAGAACACAGCTGCACAGCTTCTTGGTTGGCCTGGGGGGATGTTTGCTGGGGGCAACTCACAGAGCTGTTTATTAGGCTCAGGATGCAGGTGCAGAGCTGCTCAGGTAGGCTGGGGGTATGTCTGCCAGGGGCAGCCCACAGGGCTATTTCTCAAGCCCAGGTCATGATCACATGTCTTCTCAGCTTGCCTGGATGCACGTCTGCTGGGGGCGACCTGTGGAGCTGCTTTTCAGGTCCACGGTGTGGGCTCTTGGGTGTTTGGCTAACCTGGGGATGTGCACACCAGGGGCACCCTGTGGGACTGTTTCTCAGGCCCTTACTGGGGGCACAGGACCATTTGGCAGCTGAGGGACATATCTGCATGTGGTGGGGAGCTCTGTGGGGCTGTTTCTCAGGTCTTGTGCATGGGTGTGTAGCCACTCTGCTGGCCCGGGGGTCTATCAGTTGCTTGGAGGCTTGGAGGCCTCTTCTGCTTGAGGGAGGGCATGCAGCAGCTTGGCTAGTTCAAGGGGGATTTCACCCTGAGCAGGATTGCCAGACTGTTCCCCCAGCTGGAAATGGGACTGAGGGTCTGGTTTCCCTGCTGTGCAGGACCAGCATCACAGCCCGGGCTCCACGCAGCTGATGCTGTGCCATTTAGCCAACCATGTGGGCTTGGCGGAATAAAGATGGAGCCCCAGTGCTGGGCAGGTGCAGTGGCTTTCGGCCCCCAGAAAAGGATGTACTCTAAAGGTTGGCTGAGGTCTCAGGATGGCACTGTGCTGCAGCAGCTTGTCTCACAGACGGTGGTGGGTGAGGGGTGGGAAGTGTACACCTTGTGCTCCTAAGCTTAGGTGATGCAGCCGCCTGAGTTCCTGGCAGCTCTCCAAACCAGGTCTAGGGCTTATGAGGACTGTGGGATTCTCCTGTAGTAAGGATTATAAATGTTTGTAGCAGCAACAGAGACTAGTGGAGATCTTCTGCTTCACTTTTCCTCATAATGGAAAGTCCTGCCTGACTCCAGACAGATCTGATTCAGATGCAGAAGGTGAGGCTACAGAGGCAGGGTGCCTCCATGCTGCCCTCCTGGATTTCCCCTCACCACAGGTGCATCTCCACTCTCCCGCTGCACTCCAGCTCTCCACTCTCTTCAACACTCTGGTCAGATCTTAGCTGTTTATTCATTGCCTTAGTCCTTTTGTGTGAAGGGGATGAATGCTAGGCATCACCAGCCAGCCATCTTACTGATATCACTCCCAGAAAAAATATTAAAATGTTTCCTTTACCCTAAAAATTCTTCCACATGGTCGTTAACATAATAATAAGATACCACATTATACTCATCAGGCTGGCAAAAATCAACACATATGGTAACACTAGGTATTAATGGGCCACAAGGAATCAGGGATACAGAGTGGCATATTCACTTTGGAAAGTCTTATAGCAATGTCCAGAGGACAGACACACCAGTAACACAGCAGTAGCTTCCACTTCTAGGGGTTTCCACTTCTAGGGGTTCCCAAGCCCATGTGAGAGGGACTGTCTCACATGGGCTTGGGAAACACGGACGAGGTCATTTGCTCAGCACTATTTCAAGCAGTGAGAGATGGCAACAAGCAAAATGACCAGCAGTAGGGAAGTAGGCTTATTCATATACAGATGGTTAAAATAGTGAGCCCCAGCAGTATGTGTCATCCTGAGCAAGCTCAAAAATAATGTGGCAATTTTTACTGCATAAATGATGTGCACTTTTTTAAACATACAAAACAATTATATAAATTATATTGGTAAAGATATACACAACAAACATGTTTTTTTAAGTCATGGGGACTGAGCCTGGTGGCTCATGCTTATAATGCCAGCTCTGGGAGACTGAAGGGGATTGCTTGAGTCAGGAGTTCGAGACCAGCCTGGGCAACATAGAGAGGCCCTGTCTTAAATTAAAAAAAAAAAAAAAAGTCATGGAAATAATATTTACTTAAGGATGGCATTTACCTGTGGGAAAGGAGAAAGACTTTTCTTTTGCACACATCCTTCTGCTCTTCCTTGACAGACAGGCTGCTGGCCACTCCCATTCCTTGGTGCCCAAAACCCAGCACAGACACTAGACAGTCAATGCTAGGCATTAAATCAATAATGAGAGCAGCTGGCATTTGATTTGGGTAGCTTATGATTTACAAACCACATTCACATGCATCATCTCATTTAGTCATCACACCACTCCATAAGGGAGATATTAATATCATTACTATCTTACAGATGAGGAAACTGAGATCACACAAGCAGAAAATAGCTGAACTGCAACTTCAACCTTGGACCTCTGCTCCATACCCTTCAACTACTTGGCCCTCAGAGAGGGCATAAGCCAGCCAGATCCTTTCCAGACCATGAATCAATAAGAGCACTTCTCTGCCTCATTTGCCCTCATTAAAAACCCACAAGACATAAATCACAATTTATGGCCAATAAATCTGAATTTGCAGACTTCTGAGTGAATATTGAAGTTTGATTTAAATGGAATCACTCTTATCTCAATTTGAAATCCAGTGATAGAATTACCATTTCTCTCTGTCACCCCTCCCCTACTTAATTATCCTTGAGTGTTTTCAGTTTACATTTTTAGAGTTTCCCCTAGATCTCTAAGTAATATATGGCCGTAAAAAAGTATTTCACTTCAATCAGGACTAAAAAGGGCTAGAGAGAACACAGAGGAGAAAAAGAGGGAAGTTGCTAGGTCATAATTAGCAATCAGGAGAAACTCCCATCTATGTATGTGTACCTCCTCTGTCCTGAGAGGAAAATTGCTTAAGAATCCAGATCACTGGGTAGAAATTCCAAAGGGTGGAGCCATGACCTTCTCAACTGTTACCTGCATAAAACATGCACCTGCTCCACAAGTCACTGAGTAAACTAACTCCATGCATAGAAGGAACTGGACAGGGACATGAGTTAGGATATAGTTGCACGACTTAAAGAGGTCAGACCAGATGACTATGAGACCTCTTCCAGCTTAAAATAGTCAATGATTAGGGGTGGTGCCAAGATGGCCGAATAGGAACAGCTCCAGCCTCTAGCTCCCAGCATGAGCGACACAGGAGATGAGTGATTGGTGCATTTCCAACTGAGGTGCTGGGTTCATCTCACTGGGGCATGTTGGAGAGTGGGTGCAGGACAGTGGGTGCAGCCCAAAAAGCAAGAGCCAAAGCAGGGCAAGGCGTCACCTCACCCAGGAAGCGCAAGGGGGAAGGGAATTCCCTTTCCTAGCCAAGGGAAACCGTGACTCACAACACCTGGAAAATCGGTTCACTCCCACCCTAATACTGAGCTTTACCAAGGGTCTTAGCAAACGGCACACCAGGAGACTACATCCCGCACCTGACTCAGAGGATCCCATGCCCACAGAGCCTCCCTCATTGCTAGCACAGCAGTCAGAGATCTAACTGCAAGGCCTCAGGGAGCCTGGGGGAGGGGCGCCAGCCATTGCTGAGGCTTAAGTAGGTAAACAAACTGGCCAGGAAGCTCAAATTGGGTGGATCCCACCGCAGCTCAAGGAGGCCTACCTGCCTCTGTAGACTCCACTGCTGGGCACAGGGCATAGCTAAACAAAAGGCAGCAGAAACCTCTGTAGATGTAAATGTCCCTGTCTGACAGCTTTGAAGAGAGCAGGGGTTCTCCCAGCATGGAGTTTGAGATCTGAGAATGGACAGACTGTCTGCTCAAGTGGGTCCCTGAGCCCCGAGTAGCCTAACTGGGAGATATCCCCTACTAGGGGCAGACTGACACCTCACACCTCACATGGCCAGGTACACCTCGGAGATGAAGCTTCCAGAGGAATGATCAGACAGCAACATTTGCTGTTCAGCAATATTCACTCTTCTGCAGGCTTCGCTGCTAATACCCAGGCAAACAGGGTCTGGAGTGGATCTCAAGCAAACTCCAACAGACCTGCAGCTGAGGGTCCTGACTGTTAGAAGGAAAAATAACAAACAGAAAGGACATCTACACCAAAACCCCATCTGTACATCACCATCATCAAAGACCAATGGCAGATAAAACCACAAAGATGGGGGAAAGCAGTGCAGAAAAGCTGGAAATTCTAAAAATCAGAGCACCTCTCACCCTCCAAAGGAATACAGCTCCTCGCCAGCAATGGAACAAAGCTGGACGGAGAATGACTTTGACGAGTTGAGAGAAGAAGGCTTCAGACAATCAAACTTCTCCAAGCTAAAGGAGGAATTACGAACCCAGCGGAAAGAAACTAAAAACCTTGAAAAAAGATTTGACAAATGGCTAACTAGAATAACCAAAGCAGAGAAGTCCTTAAATGACCTGATAGAGATGAAAACCATGACACGAGAACTATGTGACAAATGCACAAGCTCCAGCAACCAACTTGATCAACTGGAAGAAAGGGTATCAGTGAGTGAAGATCAAATGAATGAAATGAAGCGAGAAGACAAGTTTAGGGAAAAAAGAGTCAAAAGAAATGAACAAAGCCTCCAACAAATATGGGACTATGTGAAAACATGAAATCTACGTCTGATTGGTGTACCCGAAAGTGATGGGAAGAATGGAACCAAGCTGGAAAACACTCTGCAGGATATTATCCAGGAGAACTTCCCCAACCTAGAAAGGCAAGCCAACATTCAAATTCAGGAAATACAGAGAATGCCACAAAGATACTCCTCGAGAAGGGCAACTCCAAGACACATAATTGTCAGATTCACCAAAGTTGAAATGAAGGAAAAAATGTTAAAGGCAGCCAGAGAGAAAGGTCAGGTTACCCACAAAGGGAAGCCCATCAGACTAACAGTGGATCTCTAGGCAGAAACTCTACAAGCCAGAAGAGAGTGGGGGCCAATATTCAACATTCTTAAAGAAAAGAATTTTCAACCCAGAATTTCATGTCCAACCAAACTAAGTCTCATAAGGGAAGGAGAAATAAAATCCTTTACCGACAAGCAAATGCTTAGAGATTTTGTGACCACCAGGCCTGCCCTACAAGAGCTCCTGAAGGAAGCACTAAACATGGAAAGGAACAACCGGTACCAGCCACTGCAAAAACATGCCAAAATGTAAAGACCATCGATGCTAGGAAGAAACTGCATCAACAAATGAGCAAAATAACCAGCTAACATCATAATGACAGGATCAAGTTCACACATAACAATATTAACCTTAAATGTAAATGGGTTAAATTCTCCAATTAAAAGACACAGACTGGCAAATTGGATAAAGAGTCAAGACTCATAGTTTGCTGTATTCAGGAGACCCATATCACGTGCAGAGACACACATAGGCTCAAAATAAAAGGATGGAGGAAGATCTACCAAGCAAATGGAAAACAAAAAAAAGGCAGGGGCTGCAATCCTAGTCTCTGATAAAACAGACTTTAAATCAACAAAGATCAAAACAGACAAAGAAGGCCATGACATAATGGTAAAATGATCAATTCAACAAGAACTAACTTTCCTAAATATATATGTACCCAATACAGGAGCACCCATATTCATAAAGCAAGTCCTTAGAGACTTACAAAGAGACTTACACTCCCACACAATAATAATAGGAGACTTTAACACCCCACTGTCAACATTAGACAAATCAATGAGACAGAAAGCTAACAAGGATATCCAGGAATTGAACTCAACTCTGCACCAAGCAGACTTAATAGGCATCTACAGAACTCTCCACCTGAAATCAATCGAATATACATTCTTCTCAACACCACATTGCACTTATTCCAAAACTGACAACATAGTTGGAAGTAAAGCACTCCTCGGCAAATGTAAAAGAACAGAAATTATAACAAACAGTCTCTCAGACCACAGAACAATCAAACTAGAACTCGGGATTAAGAAACTCAATCAAAACCACTCAACTACATGGAAACCTAACAATCTGCTCCTTAATGACTACTGGGTACATAACGAAATGAAGGGAGAAATAAAGATGTTCTTTGAAACCAATGAGAGCAAAGATACAACATAAAAGAATCTCTGGGACACATTTAAAGAAGTGTGTAGAGGGAAATTTATAGCACTAAATGCCCACAAGAGAAAGCAGGAAAGATCTACAATTGACAGCCTAACATCACAATTAAAAGAACTAGAGAAGCAAGAGCAAACATATTCAAAAGCCAGCAGAAGGCAAGAAATAACTAAGATCAGAGCAGAACTGAAAGAGATAAGAGACACAGAAAAACCTTCAAAAAATCAATGAATCCAGGAGCTGGTTTTTTGGAAAGATCAACAAAATTAATAGACTGCTAGCAAGACTACTAAAGAAGAAAAGAGAGAAGAATCAAATAGACACAATAAAAAATGATAAAGGGAATATCACCACCAACCCCACAGAAATACAAACTACCATCAGAAAATACTATAAACACCTCTATGCAAATAAACTAGAAAACCTAGAAGAAATGGATAAATTCCTAGACACATACACTCTCCCAAGACTAAACCAGGAAGAAGTTGAATCCCTCAATAGACCAATAACAGGTTCTGAAATTGAGGCAATAATTAATAGCCTACCAACCAAAAAAAGTCCAGGACCAGATGGATTCACAACTGAATTCTACCAGAGATACAAGGAGGAGCTGGTACCATTCCTTCTGAAACTATTCCAATCAATAGAAAAAGAGGGAATCCTCCCTAACTCATTTTATGAGGCCAGCATCATCCTGATACCAAAGACTGGCAGAGACACAACAAAAAAAGATAATTTTATACCAGTATCCCTGATGAACATCGATGCAAAAATCCTCAATAAAATACTGGCAAACCAAATCCAGCAGCACATCAAAAAGCTTATCCACCATGATCAAGTGGGCTTCATCCCTGGGATGCAAGGCTGGTTCAACATATGCAAATCAATAAATGTATTCCAGTATATAAACAGAACCAAAGACAAAAACCACATTATTATCTCAATAGATGCAGAAAAGGTCTTTGACAAAATTCAACAGCCCTTCATGCTAAAAACTCTCAATAAATTCGGTGCTGATGGAACATATCTCAAAATAATAACAGCTATTTATGACAAACCCACAGCCAATATCATACTGAATGGGCAAAAACTGGAAACATTCTCCTTGAAAACTGGCACAAGACAGGGATGCCCTCTCTCACCACTCCTATTCAATATAGTGTTGGAAATTCTGGCCAGGGCAATCAGGCAAGAGAAAGAAATACACAATATTCAATTAGGAAAAGAGGAAGTCAAATTGTCCTGGTTTGCAGATGACATGATTGTATATTTAGAAAACCCCATTGTCTCAGCCCAAAATCTCCATAAGCTGATAAGCAACTTCAGCAAAGTCTCAGGACACAAAATCAATGTGCAAAAATCACTAGCATTCTTATACACCAGTAACAGACAGAGAGCCAAATCACGAGTGAACTCCCATTCACAATTGCTTCAAAGAGAATAAAACACCTAGGAATCCAACTTACAAGGGATGTGAAGGATATCTTCAAGGAGAACTACAAACCACTGCTTTTGAAATAAAAGAGGACACAAACAAATGGAAGAACATTCCATGCTCATGGATAGGAAGAATCAATATTGTGAAAATGGCCATACTCTCCAAGGTAATTTATAGATTCAATGCCATCCCCATTAAGCTACCAATGACTTTCTTCCCAGAACTGGAAAAAACTCCTTCAAAGTTCATATGGGGGCCGGGCGCAGTGGCTCACACCTGTAATCCCAGCACTTTGGGAGGCCGAGACAGGCAGATCATGAGGTCAGGAGATTGAGACCATCCTGGCTAACACGGTGAAACCCTGTCTCTACTAAAAATACAAAAAATTAGCTGGGTGCGGTGGCAGGTGCCTGTAGTCCCAGCTACTCAGGAGGCTGAGGCAGGAGAATGGTGTGAACCCAGGAGGTGGAGCTTGCAGTGAGCCAAGATTGCGCCACTGCACTCCAGCCTGGGTGACAGAGCAAGACTCTGTCTCAAAAAAAAAAAGTTCATATGGAACCTAAAAAAGAGCCTGCATTGCCAAGACAATCCTAAGCCAAAAGAACAAAGCTGGAGGCATCATGCTACCTGACTTCAAACTATACTGCAAGGCTACAGTAACCAAAACAGCATGGTACTGGTACCAAAACAGAGATATAGACCAATGGAACAGAACAGAGCCCTCAGAAATAATACCACACATCTACAACCATCTGATCTTTGACAAACCTGACAAAAACAAGAAATGGGGAAAGGATTCCCTATTTAATAAATGGTGCTGGGAAAACTGGCTAGCCATAAGTAGAAAGCTGAAACTGGATCCCTTCCTTACACCTTATACAAAAATTAACTGACGATGGATTAGAGACTTAAATGTTAGACCTAAAACCATAAAAATCCTAGAAGAAAACCTAGGCAATACCATTCGGGACATAGGCATGGGCAAGGACTTCATGTCTAAAACACCAAAAGCAATGGCAACAAAAGCCAAAATTGACAAAAGAGATCTAATTAAACTAAAGAGCTTCTGCACAGCAAAAGAAACTACTCCCAGAGTGAACAGGCAACCTACAGAATGGGAGAAAATTTTTGCAATCTACTCATCTGACAAAGGGCTAATATCCAGAACCTACAAAGAACTCAAACAAATGTACAAGAAAAAAACAAACAACCCCATCAAAAAGTGGGCAAAGGATATGAACAGACACTTCTCAAAAGAAGACACTCATGCAGCCAACAAACACATGAAAAAATGCTCATCATCACTAGTCATCAGAGAAATGCAAATCAAAACCACAATGAGATAGCATCTCACACCTGTTAGAATGGCAATCATTAAAAAGTCAGGAAACAGCAGGTGCTGGAGAGGAAGTAGAGAAATAGGAACACTTTTACACTGTTGGTGGGACTGTAAACTAGTTCAACCATTGTGGAAGACAGTGTGGCGATTCCTCAAGGATCTAGAACTAGAGATACCATTTGACCCAGTCATCCCATTACTGGGTATACACCCAAAGGATTATAAATCATGCTGCTATAAAGACACATGCACATGTATGATGTTTATTGCGGCACTATTCACAATAGCAAAGACTTGGAACCAACCCAAATGCCCATCAATGATAGACTGGATTAAGAAAATGTGGCACATATACACCATGAAATACTATGCAGCCATTAAAAAGGATGAGTTCATGTCCTTTGTAGGGACATGGATGCAGCTGGAAACCATCATTCTCAGCAAACTATCGCAAGAACAGAAAACCAAACACCGCATGTTCTCACTCATAGGTGGGAATTGAACAATGAGAACACTTAGACACAGGAAGGGGAACATCATACACTGGGGCCTGTTGTGGGGTCGGGGGAGTGGGGAGGGATAGCATTAGGAGATATACCTAATGTGAATGACCAGTTAATGGGTCCAGCACACCAACATGGCACATGTGTACATATGTAACAAACCTGCACGTTGTACACAAGTACCCTAGAACATAAAGTATAATATAAAAAAAAGAAATTTTAAAAAAATCAATGATTCTAGTCTGTGGTCTACTCCGCCATAATCCTTGTGACTCCAATAAAGGTACCTGCTATGTGCGCTAAACTTAAATCTTTCAAAGTCCTTTTATTGCTATTCTGCCCCAGACTACAGTGGACAGCCCATTCAAAACAGTGACAGAGGTTTCTTAAAGTGGATTCAGTGGCTACAGGGAGAACTGACAGCTGACAGCGAGGGAGAAGAGAGCAGGAAACATAAGTAGAAAAGCATAACGGCCACATTCTATATAGCATAATTGGTTCCAAAGGCATCCTGGCAGGATGCACAGTATAGTGATTGATGTGGATAATCACTCTGAGTCATCAAGAGGGGCTAAATTACAGATATGTCACTGGGAGCTGGTCACACAACTCATTTACAAAATATCTGTTGGACACCCAGTATGCCCCTAACTGTGTCTGGATCCTGGGGATAGAAAGATGGATAAGGCATGGTCCCCACCCTCAAAACGCTCTCTGAACTTCAGTTTCTCCTGTTGTAAGAAGAGGAAGCCAAAGGACATGATTCCTAAGAGTCCTTGCTAGAAGTTCTGAATGCTTTATGCATTAGGGCTTGAACTGCAATGATCCTAGGCAATGATAATCCAGATAATATAATCCTGTTTTGCAAATGAGCAAACTGAGGCACAGAGGGGTTAGCATCTTGTTCAAGGTCACATGGTCAATGAGGAGCAGAGTCAGGACAGTCAGCATGTGGACCAATTACATAGAAATAGAAAGTTCATCTTACTCCCATCCATGCTCTTTCCACACTATCTTCCTTCCCTCAAAAGGACAATAAGAATAGATAGAGAACAGCTCATGCATTTGACAACTGCATGGATTTACAAGTCTGGAACACAAAATTCACCAGCTACAAAACCAAAACTATGTGAGATTGGACAGTAATAAATACCCATAAGATGAAGTGCACCAAAATGGCACTGAAGGATCTGTCAAAATCCACAGCAAGGTAAGTCCAAAAAGTTAATAATGATGAATTCTAGGGACACAGGCTGAACAACTAAAATATCTTTGAGAGAAAATGTGATTGAAGGAAAAATGTGGCTTTGGAGCACAATGTCTCTCTCTCTCTCTCTCTCTCTCTCTCTCTCTCTCCTCTCTCTCTCTCTCTCTCTCTCGCTCTCACTCTCGCTCTCGCTCTCTCTCACGCACACATACACACACACACACACACACACACACACACACACACATCACTGCTGGGAGAGGTGGTCCAGGCACAGAGAAGGAGGATGTCTCGGTGCACCTTACTTTCTTCCCTCATGGCTGGTGCAGGGCACCTGTCAACCCTGCTGTTACTGATAACACAGAGATCTGTGGTGAGAAACAGGTGCCACGTCTTCCTACAGAACAGTGTACAAATGGAGAAGGAAGGAGTGGAAGGGTCACTGGGTCAAGATAAATAGTTTATAATGCCAAGCAGAGATGATCACTGGCATGCTGTTCCACATCAAGATAGCAAGAGTCAAATTAGCCAGGTGTGGTGGCATGTGCCCTTGGTCCCGGCTGAGGTGGGAGGATGACTTGCACCTGGGAGGTAGAGGTTGCAGTGACCCGAGATCTCACTCCAACCTGGGTGACAGAGTGAGAACTTGTCCCCCACCCCAAAAAAATAAAATAGCAAGAGTCATGGGCCTAGGAATGAACATTTATTGAACATCTATTCTTCTAGGTGCTCTGCTAGATATTTTATAAACACTAGCTGATATGGTTTGGCTCTGGTCCCTATCCAAATCTCATGCTGAATCGTAATCCCCAGTGTTGAGGGAAGACCTGCTAGGAGGTGATTGGATCATGGGGGCATATCTCCTCCTTGCTATTCTCATGAGAGTGAGTGAGTTCTCGTGAGATCTGGTTGTTTAAAAGTGTGTAGCACATCCCCCTTGGCTCTCTCTTCCTCTTGCTAGCCACGTGAGACTTGCCTGCTTCCCCTTCACCCTTCTGCTATGATTGTAAGTTTCTGGAGGCCTCCTAGCCATGTTTCCTGTACAGCCTGGGGAACTGTGAGTCAATTAAACCTCTTTTCTTCAATTGCCCAGTCTCAGGTAGTTCTTTATAGCAGTGTAAGAACGGACTAATACACTAGCTCATCCATTCCTCACAAGTCTCTGAGGCAGGGCATGTTTGCACAGGATTACATTGCTAGCAAGTGGCAGAGCAAGGATTTGAAGGCAACTTGAGTTCAGAGCTCCAGCTCTTCACACTCCTTCACATGGCCTCTATAGCATAAGTTCCAGCTCCAATACTTATCAGTTATGTGGCCTTAGAGGAATCATTTCATCTCTATAATCCTCAGGTTTCTGATACCTGCTCATCTCATGGGATTATTGTGCAGATCAAAGGAGAGAAAATATGTGAGAGCACTTTGCTAACTGAAAAGACTTATGCAATGATGATAACATTAGTAACAACAATAATAATAATAATATATATTGAGCACCTACTGTGTGCCAGATACTGGGCTCACTGCTTTATATAGATTATTTCATTTAACGCTCACGGCAATCTGCGAAGTGAGTACTATTAAATCCATTCCATAGATGAAGAAACTAGGCTCACAGAGGTGGAGTAACTTGTACCACATCACACTCTGGCAAGTGGCCAGGCTGGGGTGCAAACACAGGTTCAACTACTCCAGGACCCTTGCTATGAACCAGGTGCTGAACACCTAGGTCTTCCACTACCTTCTGCAGTTCTATTACCCTCCTCCCCTGTGGCCTCAGGGCATAAAGGTGCTGGCCTAGCTTGAGTTTCCCCTTAGATGTTCGAATTGGAATCATGTGGGAAGGCCAATGCCTTCTGCAATTGAAAGGCGCATGTTTTCAGTTTTTATTTGTATCTTGTCTTTGTCCAACTGATATGGTTTGACTGTGTCTTCACCCAAATCTCACCTTGAATTGTAATAACCCCCATGTGTCAAGGGCGGGGCCAGATGGAGAAAATTGAATCATGGGCATGATTTCCCCAATACTGTTACTGAGGGAATGAATAAGTCTCATGAGATCTGATGGTTTTATAAGTGGGAGTTCCCCTGCACAAATTTCTTTCCTGCCTCCATATAAGACGTCCCTTGCTCTTTTGCCATGATTGTGAGGCCTCCTCAGCCATGTGGAACTGTGAGTCAATTAAAACCCTTTCTTTTATAAATTATCCAGTCTCAGGTATGTCTTTATTAGCAGTGTGAGAACAGACTAATACACCAACTGACTTGAAAAATGCCACCAAGAACATGTACTGCTTGCTGGCAATATGCCACTCCCGAGCAAGGTCCTGACTTAGGAGACAAATATGCTCAGGGTTCCCAGGGTTCACAGCCTGACGGAGGAGCATGGATATATATGGCATTTATACATTCAACAAATAATGATGAGTCAGGCTCTGTGTTAAACCCTGGCAACACCAACATGAGTAAACAGCACAGAGCATTACGGGCTCCAAGTGGGCTATGCCTGGGAGTGAACAGGGGTCCACAGCAAACGGTCCTGACCTGTGTAGTTCGGAGTAGAAAGGGCCAGAAAATTCTCTCAAAGGAAGTGGGGTTTCAGAGCTACCACACACTGATGGCGTGCACTACTGAAGAATCTGCGTATTTCATCCTTAATCCTCACGGCAACAATCTTATTGGGTAGATATTATTTTATGGATGAGGCCTTAAGTAACTTTGGTAAGTGGCAGAGCCAGACTCTGATCCCAGGGGCTCTGACCCTAGAGTTGATGCTCTTTCTAATACACAAGTTTACCTCTAAGAATGTTGTGCTACAGGCTCTGATGGGGGGAGATGGCAGCCCATGAATGAACAGAACAGGAATGTGGAACTGACTAGGTCGTCTAGAAGGTGTCGTGGAGGAGGTGTGACTTGAGCGAGCCTCGGTAGAATGATTGGGACCGGGCTTTGGGGAGATTCTTTCATTATTCTAGTGAGTCTTCTGGGTCATGTGCAGGGAAGAACACTCTACAGCAAGCTTGTCCAACCCCCGGCCTGTGGGCCACATGTGGCCCAGGATGGCTTTGAATGCAGCCCAACACAAATTTGTAAACTGTCTTAAAACATCATGAGGGTTTTTTTGCAATTTTTTTTTTTTTTAAGCTCATCAGCTATCCTTAGTGTATTTTATGTGTGGTCTAAGACAATTTTTCTTCCAATGTGACCCAGGGAAGCCAAAAGACTGGACACCCCTGACTACAGGGCCAAGGCCATTTGCCTAGCAGTCCAGGGGATAGGGGATTTTTTTCGTGGGGAAGGTAAAGATGAGGAGCTGCCTTTGGGTTTTAGGAAACAGAAATCCACTCACACTAACTTACAGGCACTTTGCAGAACCCAAGAACCAGAAGTGTGCTGTGACTTCAGGATTGATGGCTAGGGACAGGGCCAGAACCCAGGCCCGGGTCAGCAGCTTCCTCCCTTCTGCTGCAGCTTCTCCCTGGGGTCCACCTCATCCTTTCCCCTCCAGTCGAGCTTTCACTGCCTCTGGGTAGCAGGGCAAAGATGCCTTCACACACTTCCTAAGATCTAACATCTCTGACCTGCAGTTTTAACTCCCCAGGAGGGAGTCTGATGTGTTCCCCTCTGGGCATACCACTATGGCCAGGGAGTAAAGTTGTCTCATCTCAGAGAAGGGGGAATGTGAGCTGGGTAGACCCCCAGAGGTCGTGCAGGAATGACCTGTGTTGGGAACAGGCCCCCCCAAATCTGGCCATAAACTGGCCCCAAAACTGGCCATAAACAAAATCTCTGCAGCACTGTGACATGTTCGTGATGGCCATGAACTCCATGCTGGAAGGTTGTGGGTTTACTGGAATGAGGGCAGGGAACACCTGGCCCACCAAGGGCGGAAAACCACTTAAAGGAATTCTTAAACCACAAACAATAGCATGAGCGATCTGTGCCTTAAGGATATGCTCCTGCTGCAGATAACTAGCCCAAACCATCCCTTTATTTGAGCCCATCCCTTTGGTTCCCATAAGGAATACTTTTAGTTAATCTATAATCTATAGAAACAATGCTTATCACTGGCTTGCTGTTAATAAATATGTGGGTAACTAGCCCAAACCATCCCTTTATTTGAGCCCATCCCTTTGGTTCCCATAAGGAATACTTTTAGTTAATCTATAATCTATAGAAACAATGCTTATCACTGGCTTGCTGTTAATAAATATGTGGGTAACTAGCCCAAACCATCCCTTTATTTGAGCCCATCCCTTTGGTTCCCATAAGGAATACTTTTAGTTAATCTATAATCTATAGAAACAATGCTTATCACTGGCTTGCTGTTAATAAATATGTGGGTAAATCTCTGTTCGAGGCTCTCAGCTCTGAAGGCTGTGAGACCCCTGGTTTCCCACTTCACACCTCTGTATTTCTGTGTGTGTGCCTTTAATTCCTCTAGCTCCACTGGGTTAGGGTCTGCCCGACCCAGCTGGTCTCGGCAGTCCTGGAGAGGTATCCAGTTACAGGCATGGTCAGAACCCAAGTTCTGGGGAGACAGTGCTGAGAGTTTTGCACTTTTAGTTTCTCACTCTGCCCTTTAAAGTAATACATTGGCTTCCACATTTATAATTCTGTGGAGTTATTAAATCCAGAAATAAAGATTTAATCTTTTAAGCTCTGCATTGTAAAAGCAGAAGTTAAAGACCAGGCAAAGGAAAGCTCACCAGCCAGGCTGAGGGGTCCACAGGGCCTGTGGAGGCCACAGCTGCCAACAGGAGCTAAGGCCACAGGACAGCCCCTGCTCTCCAGCCAGAGAAATAGAAAAGTTCTCCTGGACCAGAGACCACACTACACTGCAAAGGCAGACACAGAGAGGCTGGGCAGCAGGCCCTCAAGAGAGCTATCTTGAAGGCCCTGAGAAATACCAGGACAGTCTCAGCAGCTCTCAAAATGGGCATGCTTTCCTCTAAACCAGGTAGAGGAGTGGGGAGCAGTGGAAGGGGATGCCCCCAGGAGCCTCAGGGAAGGGGTGCCTGTTCAGGGAGAGATGAGAAGAGGCTCAGAAAATCTGACACTGGAGGAGGAGGAAAAGGAGGGCTTGGTTTCTGTTTAGCTCAGAGCCCATCCCGGAAGAAACATTGACAGCTGAATCAACAACTTCATCCTGTCCATCTCTGCCCTGTCCCTCTCCACCATCCAGGGTGCTCACAACACTGGCTCCGCTTCCTTGATTAGAATGAACAAGACAAACACTTTGGATTCTCTGGCAGACAGATGCTGAGACCAGCACTGGAGAAGAGAGGATATTGAGAACAAAGAGGGGAGCTTAGGAGGTAAAGCAGGAAACCCTGAGGCCCAGTGTGGTGGAAAGGGGAACCCTGTCAATACTGCCTTGTGAAGGAGAAGCAACATCTGGACCTAAGACCTAGCAGACAGCTGCCTCCACCACAGTAGCCCCTCCTGGTTCTTGGTGCCCTTCCCACATCCCCATCCTTGGGTGTTTACTGTATCAGGGCCAGGCATTGGGGCACATGTGGGACTTCTCTTTGGGCTTTTAACCCCTCTCTCTTCTACTAGGCCCTTTGCCTTCCACTGTCTTTCATTCAACCAAATCAGAGGTCATAACCTATTTCTGCCAAGTGATGGGTTGTGGAGGGTCTGAGGTGGTTCTGAGGCTACTTGTGGATGATAGGATTTAGCTACTGGTGCTGTCTCCTGAAGCAGCAGATAATTTAGTTTAATGAATTTGGACAGTTCGCTGGATCCACCCACACAGTTCTACTCACCTTCCAAAATGCTTCCAAAATAGCACTAGCTGTTGCACAGAAGCCAAAAAGAAAGAAGAGAAAAGTAATAAATGACAAGGCCCCAGAGATTTCTGCCCTTTCAGAAAAGCCTGAATGAACTTTTCCAGAGAAATTGTAAGCCTAAAAAAAAGAAAAGATGCTTTTTGCTTTTTTTCTTTCTCATGGAGGTGGAATCAGGCAAAGGTAGATGCCACAAAGACGAGCACACACATGTAACGCGGAAGAAGCTGGTTACCTGGTTTTCATGGCAGTGACAAGGCGTTAAGAATGTACTTCAAATACACGTTCCTTGACATCACTTATACACCCTGAGTCTCAGGTTATGCTCTCATCAAGGGCATCAGAGCAGCTCCTGGTGTTTGGTGCTCTAACAAGGTAACTCCAGCGACACAACCCGACCCTACAGCCTCCCATCACACACAGCTACACAGCTAGCAGACAAGCTCCCCTGCCACACACGGGCACACATACACATACAGTCACACTAGGGAGACAACAAGCACCTCTACCACACACCGGCAGTGCCCCCCCCCACCAACCCCACAGTCACACCAGGGAGCAGACAAGCACCTCTGCCACATGGGGCACCCACAGTCCCCACGCTGTGCTGCCAGCCCTGTGGCCCAGACCCCATTCTCCAGGCCTGCGCTCAGAATGTTCTTCCCCCTCAGCCCCTCCCTGTGCACCACGTGCGCCGCAGCCAGCTGTTCCGTGGGCAGACCCTTCCGTGGGCTGACAGGTGGTGATTACTGTTGCCAGCCCCACATTAGGAGAGAATTGAATGCGAGAGAGCCCCTGCCTGCCCCGGGCTCCCTATAATAGCGCCTTTGTGAGGTGCTTCACTGTCTTTCTTTCCCCTTCCTCATCAACCTACATCTGGAGCAGCTCTGCCTGAGGAGAAAAGAAGACAAAGGGAGGCTCACAGGGCCCTGACGGAGCCACCCCACCCGGGGCGGGAAGGAGGGCTGTGCTTTGGGGAGAAGGCCGTGCCCCTTCCCCGCACTTGGCTAGGGCAAATAACCAAGAGGCCCCCCAGGGCTGCCTGAGGTGGACTCCTCATAAAAGCAGTGGATCCTGCCCATCAGCTAGCCTTGCCCCTGTGCGCTGAGCATGCAGCAGTGAGGGTGAGGCTGGGGTGGGAGCCTGGTGCAGAAATCAGCAGATTCCTGGAGGCTGGAGTCCAAAGCCCAAGCCCGGAGCCTTCCTCCTCCTCTCCCTTCTCCCTTCCCCAGATTACCCTCTGCAATCCAACACCAGAGGCCAGGGTATGGGCCAGAGAGGGTTAAGTTTCCAGAAGTCCTGATGGGTTCCGGCCAGGTTCAGGGCTGGAGTGGGTAGGTGAGGGTGATGAGGGTGGAGAGGAGGAAAGCAGGAATAGGCTGCGGACTGGGTAAGGCCAACATCTGGGACACGGTCACTGCCCCTCCCCCCTGCCCAAACCGCAGACGCTGTGGCAGCAGGAAAATCAGAGCAGTTTAGACCAAGAACGATTGTGCAACCTGGCCCTGCAGGAGTGCAACGCTGGAGGTGGGAGTGGAGAGGTCTGGGGTGCGGGGCAGAGTCCACTTTAGAGGAGAAACTTCAGTTCTTACTAAAAACACAGGCAGGCATTCAGGGCTCTGGTTTCCACCCTAGACTGCAATGCAACTAACATCCATTTTGTAGTTCAAAGTCCTCTGAGAATCGGAATTGGAAGCTCTGTCCTGGGCCCCAGTGTCTCACAGTCAGAGGCACGGTGCCACTGAGGTTCTGGGATGGCTGCTGTGGATTGGCTGCTGTGGATGGCAGTGGGTGTGGAAGGAGGCCTTTTGCCCAGCCTCCTAAAGTGGCGGGATTCTGCCGCTTCCCCCAGGCGCCTCACTGTAAACTCTTCCTCAGCAAAGGGAGCCCAGCCAAGTCCTTAATATGGCTCAAGGAGTGCGGATGGGTTGGGAGGGAGAAAATGGATGGTCAGGGGGACGTTTGATCTGAGGGCTACCCAAACAAACACAGGAGAGGAGTAGTGGATTTTCCTTTTAATGCAAAATGTTGCAATACAAAACAGTGTGGAGAAAGTCCTGTTCCTCAGGACACTGAAGGGAGGAGTGAGGAAGAGAGGGCAGAGCTGGACGTCTCCTCCTATTTCTCCCTCCCCAAGTCATTCTGAGGGCAAGAACACTGCTGCCTTCTCCTGGGGCCTGCCCCCATACAAGGTTAGCGCTCTGGGTCTGGGTCATCTTAGTCTGAAATTTGTCGACGTGGGGCAGGAGAGCAGGAGGGAACACTGAGGGTTTTGACTCTTTGAGCTCTACAAGGATTACTCAGGATCTGGAGTTCTGTATGAAACAAAGGAGCTGCAAGAATTTGATTGCCATTGGCTAAAAATGTAGAGGATTTGAGCCACAACTGGCCCACATTTGAAGAATGAGGAACAGGAAATTTAGTGGGGATATAATATAAATGTATGGGAGTAAGAAAGATGCAAAAACAAGGCTAGCTCCTCAAACCTCCTCCTCTTTCTTCCTCATCTCCAGCTTATAGACAATCTGGTAGCCATCATCCCAGGCATAGAGCTGGCGTTCTCGGGGATTATAGCGGAGGCTGGCATGGGCACCATATCTGCGGGGAAAATAAGGGAGTGCTGCCCGTTCAGGGGTCAGGGTGCCGCTGGCATCAAAGGAGCACTGGATGCGGGCCCGACTGGCAGGACGGGTGTTATAAACGACATAGAGGGTCCCACAGATGACAAAGGCAGCCTCAGCATTCTCTCTGGGACATGGTGTGTCCCACTGCTGCTCTGTGTCCAGTGTCTGTGGATCTAACTTGGCCAGACACAAGTGCCTGTCATCCTCTCGGGTGGCATAGACAGCCCAAAGACCTTCCTCGTCAGCTGCCAGGTCAATGTAGGTGTCTGCTGTCAGGCCGTATGGGGGAATCAACCCCTCTGCTGGGAATACTGAGCTGTCCACCACTGTCCGGTTTGCCAGGTGGAATTTGATGAGCTGCAAAGTGTTCTCCAGCTCACCACCCCCGCCAGGTCTTCCAGGAGGCCTCCGGGCAAAATAAAGAAAGCCACCGTATACCAGCTGCCCTGTGCCTACCCAGGGAAAGGGCACCCGGACTCGGGAAGCTTTCCGGGCAGCCATGGCAAGGGTGAAGTCACGCAGCCTTGGGAAGACAAAGGCTGTGTCATTCTGTGTCCCATCTAACACGTAGATCTTCTCTGTTTGCCCCAGTGGATCCTTGGTCCATAGACCAGCTGGGCCACCAAATCGCTTCAGAATCTTCATTGATCTCACTTGAGAGATTGTGTAGCCACAGTCTGATAAGAAAAGCACAGGAAAAGGAAATAGAGGCAAGAATTAGATGCCTCCAGCAGGAACTCCCCCAGGGTAGGCGATCTGGAGAATAGTGAGCATTTGCCCAGTGGATGCCTCCACTCTTAGGGAGAATTGAGAAAGAGCGGGTACCACAGCGGCCTGGATCCCCAGAACCTCTCCTTAATAGACCTGGCATTACAGAGGTTTCCCTGAAACAGATTCCAGAAGACAGAGCCACAATGGACTGGGACAAAGAGAAAAAAAGAGTAAGAAGCAAGGAAGGAAGAGTATCGGTTCTGAGAGATTTAGGGGCCTGCTTTCAGATCATTTACCTGTCACCATATCATACTTCTCATTTCTTCTTCCCTTGCCTCTGGTCCCAGGGCCTCCAGTCATCTTCTCATCTAACTCTACACAGGGCAGAGCTGGGTTCTGGGTCTCCAGATAGTCCACCTCCCGCTCCAGACGATCTACTCTCCCAGAGATGGTGTCAGCCTCAGTTCTGAGCGCCTCCCGCTCCTTCTCTGCCACCTCCAGCAGTGGCAGCATCTTGTTCTTGAAGTCCCGCAGCTCAGCAGCATGCCGACTACTCTGGTCCTGGCACTGGGCCAGCCGTTCCTGAAGGGATGGGGGATCAGGAGGGAGGCTGCAGGGTTACAACTCCCAGGCAGGGAGAGGCCCAACTCGGGAGTCAGGAATGGGAAAAAAAGAGAAAACTCAGCCAGGCTTCAATATCCCCTTCCATTCCTGCAGAAAAGGAAACCAGATGTGCAGAGGTGCTAAATGTGCAAAGAGCCTAGCTGAGATTCACCTAGGCCCCTACCCTGACTCCATGTCCTCCAGCCTATGTTCTCTGTGAGCAGTGCCACTGAGTCACCTGAGCCTCTAGGCAGGTCTAAGCGCATGAAGGTGTGAAGAGGTCTCTCTTCCCTTAGCAATTATCCTCTGGGAACTAAAATGCTACAGATCTCAACCTGTTAAAAAGACAGGAAATTATAGATTCCCTGGGAACCTCCAACTTCAACAGAATTATCAGCTCCTCCGGAGATGCAGCCCCACAATCTTGGTTCTCGTTTCCACTCTGCCCCCTTGTTCTATCTAATCCCAGAGTTAAAACGCAAAAATCTATTTGCTTTGGAATTGTTCTATGTGGGGAAAAGAGGAGGGCTTGTCATTCTGAAGGTCTTCTTATTATGGGAGAATTTTCTGTAGTCTTACAGAGCCCTTTCTTGTTATCCCCAGATCCCTAACAAACTGGTTGAACCAATAGACCTGGAATCCTTCTAGGCTGGGCTGGAAGAGAAAGGGGTCCCTCACCTCTAAAGCAGCTAGTCGGCGTTCCATGTACTCCACCAGGTGGTGCTGCTGTCCTTGAAGGGGTCCCGACCATGCTAAAAGGAAGAAGATGAGGAGAGGGGTGCTGGGCCCCATGGCAGCCGGGAGAGTGGTGCCAGAGTAGAAGGAACTTACAGTCGGCCTCTTCCCCTCAAGCCTGAGGGTTAGCTTTGGAGGCGGGGTGGGGGCGGTGCCTTCTCTCTTTCTGATCTCTGGGTCTCTCTCACTACTCTGGAATGCTTTCAGTCTCTTTACAATCCCCACCCCCTCCTTTCCGCCAGGATTGATCAAACACAGATGGCCCCATTGCACAGCAGCCAGAACCCTTAACCACCTCCCGCCTAGGCTGTAGGCTCCCCTGGAGGGGAAAGAGATGGAAACCCAAAGGCAGAGGCCTCTGGGCAGGCAAGCAGGGAAGCTAGCTGCAGGAAGCAGAGACCCCAGAGAAAACTCAGCGAACGCCATTCCTGTTTCAGGAAAGTTTCACCAGTGCTGACCTCTTAAGAAACTGACATCTTTCATTAATCCTTCCCTTCCCTGCAATGAGTGGGTTGTTTTCAGCCGTGTTCAGTAGAAGCTGGAAGCTGGGGAGGTGAGATTTGAGGGGAGGAAGCAGGAAAAAAAAGGCCCAAGTGGTCAAGCCCAACTTATTCTAAAGCTCATTGGCGCCACCTTGTGCTAGGCACCTAGTGTCATCTCTCATGATTAATATAGAAACTAAGGCTTAGACTTCACCCTACGAGGAAAATTTTCCACAAAAGCCAAATATATTGAATTTACAGGGGTTTTCACCACTAAAATGCAGATTTCCCCCAAGACTATCCAATTACTATTTTGGATAGGCTTGGATTGGCTATGCAAATATCTCTCTGATTTAGCCCAAGGAAGAAAATATAACTGAGATTAAAAAAAAAAAAAGAGGTCACTGAGTAGTAAATTAACTCTTGATTGTCTGGAAGTAAGGCTGACAGCAGCGCTGTTTTACATGGCTTTCCTTTGCTTGAAAGAGGCCAGGTATATTCTCTCACCAAAACTGAGGAGTGTTCAATGAGTTCACATTAATTTACTATACATTCATTTATTGCGGGGGGGGCAGAATCTGAAATATATATACATATATGTATGTTGTTGCAGTCTAAATCAGTGTACTCTGACCCCCTTACCACTGGGATAAAAGACTGTTGGTTATTTCTCTCGGTTGTGGTCCAAAAGGGTATTTCTGAGTGTTTCTCATTTCCATACCCCAACTAAGGCAGCAGGAGCATCCAAAATGAATTAATGGCCACCATAAGGTAGACATGGCCTGACACACAGGTCCAAAAAAAAAAAAAAATCAAATAGAGCATTTACTCAGAGACCTGCAGTCATTAATCCAAACAACCCCCTATTTCTTTATCGGGAGAAATTCTACTCACTTTAGAATCAAGAGAATCTGATCAGAGAGGTTCCTTCTCTAAAAAGGACCATGACTCTTAACAGTACAGCTTGAAAGGAGGGGAAAAATAGCAGCTTCCTGTGGTGACTCATCTTTTCATTCTGCTACTGCTATTTGGCAAAATATACTAGGAAACAAAGCTTAATTAGCCTGTCTCAGATATCTTCTACCTCTTTCAAAGGGTCAGATCCAGATGATGTGAAGTAAGGGCCCTGGACACTGCATTCTTGGGAAGTATTCCCTGCCAAACCCTATTCATTTCCAGTATGGAGATTTGTATGAAGAATGAAATTGTCTCTAGTACTCTACTGATGTTCAAATATAATATGCTTAGCCACTTTCAAAGACGTCATTTATTGATCCCCTTTATATCCTATAACAGAAGTCAAAAACAGCCACGATTCAGAAAATTTACCCATTTTATTGATGCATTACAATTGCTCTACATTTTACCATATTATGTAGAAAATACTGAAAATACAAGCTACTTTGTAAAACCAAAGACAAACATTGAATCCAAAGATAAACTATGTTTTACACAATGGACCCTTTTCCCATAGTTAGTATTAAATTTTAAATATCTATTTCTTTTGTTAAAATGATTATTTTACATACTCCCTAAGTACATCTGCATTACAAACATAGCTCAGTAATTCTCAGAAACTATCTGTTTCTAGAGGCTTGTTGTAAAAGAAAGCGCACAACCAAAAAAAGGGAGAAAGCAAAAAAAGTTTAAATCACACACAATAACTAGCATATCAAATACATTTAATAAAGTAGGAATTCCATTGCAATATCAAGGATTCAAAGCAGAAATACTAACATTACATATAATGTACATATAATGTACTGCTACATGTAGTGAGATTATTTTTCAAGCTGAATTGAAACCACACATTATATAAAGTTTAGCAACAAACAACCATGTAGACATGCTGCACCATCTATCAGTTTAAAAAAAAAAAATCAAAATAGGAAGCAGGCTCGGGCCACTCCTGTCACTGAGAGGCAATTTCATTTCCTATCCTAAAACAAACCATCTCAACTAGTGAATGTTTGCATAATAATGCTGAATAAAACACACATTACTGTGCTTGCCTGGCCAAGAGCAGTCAAGCTTAGCCCCTCTAGTGGAGGACAATGGATGAGCAATCACAAAAGCAGGCTCAGAATGGCCAGAACTGTTTGAAATGGAGTTCTTATTCCTGGGGTTGGTATTTCAGCTGAGCACTGAAAATAATATCACCTCCTGAGAGCTATTAAAAACTCTGGAGTGACCAAGTGTCCCTGTGAACCCAGAGTGGCTACACTGAACCCTTCCCCGCTTCTTCTCTCACCTGGAAAGGAAGAAGCTGGAAATGCAAGTTCGGAGAGAGGACTTAAAGCCTTAAGCTGGTTTGAGGTCAGGTCACTGTGACCCAGGCCAGCTGCTCACTAAATTCACTGGGCTTCCTCCCTTCCTGTCAGGGCCAACAATGTTAAGCCCCAGGGACAGAATCTAAAGCCACATTGAGCACATACATACACATTCAGCAGACACAGGTGGATTTCTATGTTGGAAAATCGGAAATGCCAGTTTGCAGACTAAGACTGAAAAATCTCTAAAGTTTTTAAAGCCACACACTGCTAGTCAAGTGATTAAGGTAACAATACAAGCTCTTGGTATTATCCTTTTCTGTGGAGTTTAGACTCCTATCTTAAGTGGTATCTGCTTATTGGACTGGGGGCAGGAATGTGGTTTGGTTTTGTTTCCTGCATCTCATTTCTTACAAAAACAACAAATCTTGTCCCTTATAGAAAAAAGGCAAGGAACAAAAAAATTTGTCCCTTAGAAACCAGACCTGTGTTCCAACAAGAAAATCAGAATGTGCTTGGCAAAAAGGAGACACAAAGATCACAGATGTTGACCAGAAAACTGTATGACACTAGTGACAGAAATTATATAAACTGCTTGGCTATCTTGACCAATATAGTGCTGAAAACACAACTCAATATAATGATTTTTAAAAATAAAGAAAACACAACATGTTCCTGGTAGGCTGTATTGACTACCTGCCCCATCTTGGAAGCCCTTACTCCTTACAATGAAGAAACTCCAAATACTTTGACAGCTCCTCGGTGTTCAACCTGGTACAGAGCTGGCTGACCAGGCTCCATGAAATCTCCCATCTCCATCCTGCACCTCCTTGACACCATCTCTATCTACATAGAACCAGTCCTAAAATTATATCTCAAATATATCATTTTCAATTCAGATGGAACACACCTGTATTTTAGGATTAACCTTCTTTCCCCAAATCCTTTATGGGCAGGAATGTCCCCATCCCCAGTACCTTCTACTTGACCCAGATCCATGCAGGAGCTGAGAGTACCAGGACAATTTCACAGCTTGAAGGGCCCCAAGACTCTACAAGCTGTTAAAAAAGAAACCTCAAAAGCCTCAATGACTCAACAGGCTTTGGTTCCTTCTCTATATTCTTCACCAGCTAAGAAACCTTTCTGTGAGCTCCTTGTCACCAGCGGCACCACAAAACTCCTCCTCATAGTGTGGGGACACGGTAAGCAATACAATAGGCTCTTTGGTATAAACTCATCTGTTATATGTTTTTTCAACAAGCAAATATTTTACTAGGAATGTCAACTATTTGCAGGAAGGACTGCCACATGGGAAAAGGAAAAAAAAAAAATTCATTCTAAAAGTGATTGCACATACTTTAAAAGAATGCATATTTAATATTGGCTTGACTCCTCTCACCTGCTTCCTGAATTCTCACAGAAGCAAGGTAGCAATGCACAGTGAGAGAGCCACATGGGGAAAATGCTTCTGTGAGAACTCAGCTGAGAATCCAAAATGGAAAGGGGTAGAGGTGGCGGTAAAGGAGAAAAGCTGCTGTTTTTATTTTTCAATGTTGGCAGGGAAACTGAGAACAATGCATTTACACAACACAGCTACTAATCCTGTTCTGATAAATCCCGTGAACAACTTAGGGTCCCCGGGGGCTTGCTGGTCCATCCTAAGGCAAGCTCACTGTAAACTCTATTAACCACTACATTATCATATAAGGCACTACAATAAGGGAAGGAGGGAGAAAAGGAAGGAAGAGACACACACTGAAAAACTCCTCACCAGACACACCTGTGCAAAACAATTCCAAGGGTCTCCTCTCCTTGCAGGCAATGCCCCTGCTCATTCAGCACTACAGTAATATGCTCTAATATAATTGCAATTAGTTCACATACATTCCAACAAGTATCAGTTCATTTTGGTTTAAATACAACGGAGACATCAATCCATCTCCCGGATAACACTGGAGGATCACATACACACTAAGTACACAATTCAAGTGTAATCACTACACATTTGATTACAAATAACATTTTGGGTTAGCAGGAAAAATTGCTTGTTATATTTTTCTAATCAATATGTACATATTTAATTATGTAAAATATTAAAACACCACCATTACAAAACTTCTAAAATATTTTTAAATTCAGTAATAAATTTTTAAAATATTTTTTGCAATTCCTACATGCACTTATTGTATAAGTCTTAATAAGAGAGCATTCAATTTGCTGCTGGCATACAAAGGAAGCTACTTTAAAGTATAAAAGCTATACACAAGAAATGTTCTTATCTGGTTTCAGGTTTTTTTAGCTTTCTCCCCAAACAAATCACATAAAACAGAAGGGAGAGATGAGCAAAACACAGAGGTGTAATATTGAAAATTCATACTAATCTTTAGGCAAAGCTCATCAGTGCCAGTATCTCATAATAGACAGAGATTTTGCATATAATAAAACAACCACCACCATATAATAATAACCACCTTAATGGCTTTTACAATAAAAAAATTTAAGCTGAATCAGAGAGAGAAAGACTTTTAAAAAATAATTTAAAAAAGAATTCATGGTGCTTCATTTAAAAAGAATACTTGGTGTTTTCACACAGATATGGATTCTCTCACATTAAGTTACCAGCAAATGGTGAGCTGCCTTTTAAACACTACTTTATAACACACACAGGAGCAATTGAGAGAATCCCAATAGTAACATAGAGTAATACGTAACCAGTTTTGCAAAAATAACAATTACCCATTAAGTATAATATGACATTAAAACAAAACTGAAACTCTGTAAGTTTAAATGTCCAATAAACAAAGATGAGATTTTGAGGAGAAATGCCTGATAGTAAAAATACAGACTTGTTGTGTAAGCTGCTTTTAAAATAAAATAGGCAAGTAAGTCTGAGTTTATAAACAAAAAGTAATGATTTTTCTTTTCTTGTCATCAGATTTCAACTCCTTCTATCAGCATTTTTCCTGACCAGCAATCACAATAACACAAAACGAAATAAAGAGGGGCTTCACTTGTTTTTAAAAGCATTTATAGAAATCAAGTCAGAGAGACAAAATATTTTTCAGAGGGTAACTTCACAACAATCTCTCTTCCTTGGTAACTGCAGAAGATGGGCATCTGAACTCTTCCAAGTACCAAAATTGCTGTCACAAAAATAAAGAATTTAAAAATAGGGCAAACTTTGGGAGACTACAACAATGCAGTCAACACTGAGACAGGTTCCCCCAGAGAAAAACTTTCTGCTTCAGTGGGCCCCTGCAGAACAAGTTGCTGGCTAAGAAGTTTCAAGAGGGTAAAGGAGGATCTCACCATAGCCCAATATTAAGAACTCAGGGCCAGGAGAAGGTAGCCATGACTCCTCCTCCCTCATGCTCACCAACTATAAGTAGGAATACTGGCTGATCTTGGTAGGACTCAGCGGGTATCCAGTGTAAATTGTTGAGCCTCGGGAAGACCCAATGTAGGATTGGGTGGCAAACTGGTGTTGGTACTGAGCAGGGGCCACGCTGGCAGAAGTGAGGAGGCTGGGCCCAACACTGACAGGGACCTGGTGCACCAAAGTGCTAGGGTGAGTGGTATAGGCTGCAGCATGCCTTGAGGAACCCTGTGGGGAGAAAAGATGAGCAATGGAGCTGGTTGAGCCCAGTGCAGCAGCAGAAGTGGGGGCAGCATACGTATACAGATGAGCCTGGCTTGGCAGGTGAGCAGGCGCTGGGGCAAGGTGTGGGTGCCCCGTAGAGTGTAGCGGGCTGCCATGCTGGAAGGTGTAGGGGGCTTGGGAGAGAGGGGCCACAAACGCCTGCTGCCTGCGGGGGGCTGGGTTGCTGCTTCTCTCCTGTGAGGTTGGAGCCGCCGATGACTGCTGGTTCTGGAAGAAAGAAGGAAGTGAGGAATCTTGAGGTCACTCTGGTTCAGGGCACGAAAGGCCAAGTTAAGAGCTCAGGTCCTGACTTGTACTGTTTCCAAATGGGTATAGCACATAATCTCCCAGACTGGCATTGAATGCTGTCAGAAATCAGCCACCCCTCCTTCTGCCTCTTAGCAAGATAGATCCTAACCTGGCTCAGGTAGCAGCAGTTTGCTTGTAAGTATGACAGGAAGAGGGAGAATCAAGAGACCACAGGATTCCCCACTCCTGCAATTTAATAACTGGTGACTCAACTCACCCTATTCTGGCATCAGTAAATTTGAATTTTTCCTAACCTTTATTTCTTACCATTGCTTTCTTTTATTCTTCTCTAAGTTCTTCATACCCCTCTTGAAATGTGGAGCCTAAAATACATACACTAACTCAAACTTACATTTTCACTTGCATGTGCTCTCTCTCACACACCCTCATATTGAACTTTCTCACTACTGGTGGACATCATACAAGCACTCGAATTTTAGCCTCTAAGAATGAACACAAATAAGGTAATGAGAGAAATAGAAGGGTGGGTTGGGGCAGGGGGTGTTCGGAGAGTGGGGAAGTCCCAAATCCCAGACTTCTAGCAACAAGCAGGACCTAGAACCAGTTGAATTTGGTGGCCAGTGAGCTTTTCAGTCTCTTGACTCAAGTAAACAAGGTAAGGATCAGCTTACTTACGGCCTGGGGGATAAAGAGAATCTGATCTCAAAGCATATGCCTATCACAGACATGGTTAAACTTCCCAGGCTCTTTCTAAATCCCAGACGTTTCTCTAACCTTCCAGGGTAGACTTAGGGAGGTTTGATGGAAAACCTAGAATGTACATCCTGAACACAAAGAGTGAATGATGAGATGCAGCACATGCGGTACGACGTAAGCCATAGAACACAAAATTATTTGACACAAAAGGGGCTTCATTTGGCTTTATTCAGCATCCAGCCAGAAGCAGGATTCTCCAGAAAGTAACAACAGTGCAGGGCCCAAAGAGAAGGCAGTAGCCCGTAGCGCTTACCTGGCTAAGGTTGAGTGGCTGTGCTGCACCGGTCCCCCCACGTTGAGCTCGATACCCTGTGGGGGTGATACAGCATCCAGATGACTGCCCACTCACTGAAGCTACTGGCTTGGTCTTATTGCTCAGGAGACCTAAAAAAGCATCAGGCTTAATAGTTATGAGTAGACATCACTGAGCTAACCTCAGATGGCATCATATTAATTAGTCCACATTTGTATGTAGTTTGCAAGCATTAAGGTCTCATGTATGTCTTACTTCCTCAATTCTATTTACCCCAGAAGAAAATAACCTGTATCACCCATTTCTTTTCTGTCTTGGCACAAATCTCCACATAGGAGATTTGTTCACTTAAATCAATATTATAAATAATATAACTATAATCTCTTTGTTACATACAAGGAAGCACTGGAAATACAAATATGCTAAGACACCATCCCTCTCTCTAAGAGTTTATAGTTTTATGTAGGAAGAGATTAAACAAGCACAGAAATGACAATATGAAGCTGAGAAAGCTATTGGTAATTCTTAGGATATTAAAGTGTCAAGAGGGTTTAAAAGAAGGCAAAATTATATCTCGGGCACTTACTGTCTTCAAATTCTAAGAAATTACAGGACAGCTAAATGTGAAATTTTGCTTGTTTCTGTGTTCCCATTAGGAAAACCAGAGCATCCATCAGTGTTTCATGTGATAGCCTATATTCTCTGGACCCAAGAGCGCATGGAGGTCCTAATAATTCTGTTCAGTAGCCTGGCATCAGGAAGCTTTCTCCCTTGTCTGCAATGGGACAACTGTCTACTTCTGAAAAGAATCACACAGAGGCGTAACACAATACCCTCAAATTATAACCCTGTTTACGTCTATGGCAGTAAGATAATACATAATAAAACATAATTTTTACAGGTATGGCCCAGGTTTATGTTGATACCTTAACTTCACCAACCCGTTTCTTGGTATGAAGTTGTCACTGAAAAGCAGCTGCCTTGACAAGACTACATTGCCTGGGCTCACTTGCATCTAGGTGGAGCCATGTGAGAAGTATTCACTATTTCCACTTATTTCCAGGCTAAAGAGATTAAACCATGTGTGTGCCTCCTTCAAACTTTCTCCTTCTGACTGGATGCTCAGGAATCAAACACTTGTACCAAGAAGTTATATGAGAGAGAAGTAAAATTCTACTATGTTATGCTACAAAAATCTAGGATTTGTTACTGCAGCTACTATTACCCAACTAACACAATAACTGAACTAGGGAGCCTAAGTCCAGTATGTATCAGAGCAAAGAAGAGGGAAGTCATTGGGTTGGTAATAGAACCAACAAAAGCATCACTGCTATGACACTGGGTGAGAAAAAAAATCTAAAGAATATAACTGTTTTCCAAAACACTTTTGTAGTCATTTTCAGTATTATCAAGTCCTGTCTACATCTCGATTGCCAAATTCAAATCATCTATGGCAAACCTAACTGCCTAATACTTCTGGCAATATCACACGTCTTGTCTGCTTTCTCCTATCAGCATTGAATGTGTTTCTGAGACTACAATCTCATTTGTGCATTAATCCAAGCAAAATAAACACAGGAAGATAAAGTGATGGCCAAAAATAATTTCACATTGTGCAGGGAACTGATTTCTGAATTAAGGACTCTTTAAGAATGTCTAAACCACTGGTCTCTACCACTGACGTAAGTGGATTATGGCAAAATATTTAAGCATACACACATCAAAGGATAATTCAACTCAAGTTGTGAAGATACACTTACCTGAGGCCTGGGTTGCTACAGTGCAGTCACCAAGCTGAGTTTTCAGTGGAGGCACAATGATGGTGCGGGTGCCAGTGCCATCTGCCACAACTCTGCCAGGCCCCTCCAAAACGGGTCCACTATTGCCTCGGAGAGCACTCAGGGTATCAGTGGAATAAGGGCTGCTCAAAGAAGAGTCAGAGTCTGGAGAATCATTGACAGTGACATAACTGATGACATTAGACCTTGGCTTCAGGCTAGAGCTGAGGAAAAGAAAAATACATGAAAATTGAATTGTTCTTTTTTGTGTGTGTGACAGGGTCTTGTTCTGTCACCCAGGCTGGAGTGCAGTGGAGTGATCACAGTTTGCTGCAACCTCAACCTCCTGGGCTCAAGCTATCCTCCCATCTTAGCCTCCCGAGTAGCTGGGACTACAGGTGTGTACCACCATGCCCAACTGTTTTTATCTTTTGTAGTGATGAGATCCCACAATGTTTCCCAGGCTGGTCACAAATTCCTGGGCTCAAGTGACTTCCTGCTTTGGCCTCCCAAAGTGCTAGGATTACAGGCATGCGCCACCATACCGAGCTTCAATTGCCCTTTTAAGCAATGTTTCTTAGATGATCTGTCTCTGGTTCTCCCATGATAACAATGATGATAAAGATGGTAATAATAAAGGTAATATTAGCAGCAGTTAACTTCTGAGTACTTACGTATCAAGCACTACTCTCATGCTCTACATACATCTCACTGAATCCTTACAACAATCCTATGAAGTAGGTACTATTAACACCATTTTGCAGATGAGGGAACTAAAGAATAGGGAGATGAGGAACTTGCCCAGGGTCACACAAGAAGTGATGAGTGGTGAAGACAGGATTCAGACACAGGACAGAATGACTTCAGAGTCCACACCTCTAACACCTCCTGTATATTGCTTCTACCATCTTACAATTGGTCCTTTTGAACTAACAGGCTCTAAATTCATTCGAAATTTTCTCTTCCAAGTTCACTTAAACTTCATTTACGTATGACTCTGTAAAGTCTCCTAAGTTACTTTCATGTGTGAATCCTACCTTCTCAGGTAAAAGCAAGAGGTCATTCCCTCTTCTGTATGTCCAACACCAAAAGCCCCATCGAAGGCTATGCTTCCAAAATACCTTTTTCTTCGGCCCTTTTTTTGGGGTGGGGGTGGAAGGGGATGCAGTCTTGCTCTGTCACTCAGGCTGGAGTACAGTGGCACGATCTCAGCTCACTGAAACCTCTGCCTCCTGGGTTCAAGTGATTCTCCTGCCTCAGCCTCCCTAGTAGCTGGGATACAAACATGTGCTACCACGCTCTGCTAATTTTTGTATGTTGAGTAGAGACAGGGTGTTGCCATGTTGGCCAGGCTGGTCTTGAACTCCTGACCTCCGGTGATCTTCTGGCCTCAAGCTCCCAAAGTGCTGGGATTACAGGCGTGAGCCACCGTGCCCTGCTGGTCCTTTCTTTCACAGGCCAAACTGGGCCCACTTGCCTGAAGCCAACAGTCTAAGACCAACAGAGCCAGGAACCATTCACTTATCTTACCTACTGGGCTTGTATTTGTTGTCCTCTTCCTCATCAGTGTCACTTCGGATAGTGATGACACTCACAGGAGGGCTGGGAGTATCTGGAATGATGATGGGCTGATGCTGATCCTGGACAGGGACTAAGGAATTATAAGAAGATGTGGTGCGAAGGGGACTGCTCCCAACCAGAGAATAGACTTGGGAAGGCAGAACATCTAGAGAGGACCTGTAGGAAAAGTTCACATGGAAAGATGATTCAGTCCTTGGCCTTCCAAATTGTACATCATTTCCCCAGACTGCTTTCCAATTTACTCATTGATTCCTTTTTACATAATCATTAAGCAAATACATTTAACTATACAAGTTCCAATGAAAATAAGCACCATGCTGGCAAGAGTTTCCAGGGACAAGAACACCAAAATACAAAAGACATTTTACTTTTATGAGTCCTTTATCCCAGGACTAAATTTCGCTCTGTAAAGTAAAATAAAAACATCATAAAATGCCCCAGATTCAAAGTGGCAGCAGAGAGAAAGGACCATCATAACCAGGACACACCTGGTGTACAAGTGCAGATGAAATGATTTGCTCTTCCTCAATTTGGCAGTGACTTGCTGCTTCATATCTATATGATATGTCTATAAAATATTCCAAATGCAAGGCAACATATCTCTCAAATTGGCACAGTTTTAACTATCAGCTGTAACACAGACTCACTTGGAAGAGACTGGAGCTGACTGCTTATTCTTCTTCGAAGGGAGGGAACTGGATTGCTGTTGTCTGACAACATGGGCAACACCAACATTCAGAGGCTGAGCAGTGGCCAATGTCACATGGTTAGTCAGCAAGGATGGCTGCTGCATGATAGTGCTGTACTGGTTGCCATGAGAGTGGGCATTCCTGTACCAACAGAAAGAAAGAGAGAAAGTGAATTCCAAAACCACTGAAGAATCAGGACCAAACAGACATCAAAAGCAATTAGCCAAAATGCAGCTGCATTTTATTTTTTTAAAGTTGAGTACCTACCATCTGATAAGGGATTAATAACCAGAATATGTAAGCAGCTCAAACAACTCTATGGAAAAAAAAAATCTAATAATACGATCAAAAAATGGGCAAAATATTTGAATAGACATTTTCCAAAAGATGGCTTACAAATGACAAACAGGCATATGAAAAGGTGCTCAACATCTCTGATCTCTGATCATTAGAGAAATGCAGATCAAAACTGCAATAAGATATTATCTCACCCCAGTTAAAATGGCTTATATCCAAACGACAAGCAATAATAAACGCTGCCAAGGATATGGAGAAAAGGGAACAACTGTACACAGTAGGAATGTTAAGTTAGTACAACTATTATGAAGAACAGTTTGGAGGCTCCTGTAAAAACTAAAAATTGAGCTACCATACGATCCAGCAATCCCACTGCTGGGTATATACCCAAAAGAAAGGAAATAAGTATATCAAAGAGATATCTGCACTCCTATGTTGTAGCACTGTTCACAGTAAGATTTGGAAGAAGCCTAAGTGTCCATCAACAGATGAATGGATAAAGAAAATGTGGTACATATACACAATGGAGTACTATTCAGCCACAAAAAGAATGAGATCCTGTCATTTGCAACAACATGGATGGAACTCAAGTTCATTATGTTAAGTGAAATAAACCAGACACAGAAAGACAAACCACATGTTCTCACTTATTTATGGGATCTAAAAATCAAAACAATTTAATTCATGGACATAGAGAGTAGGATGGTTACCAGAGGCTGGTAAGAGTAGTGGAGGGTTAGTGAGGAGGTAGGGATGGTTAATGGGCACAAAAAAAAAAAAATAAGACCTACTATTTGACAGCACAATAGGTGACTACAGTCAGTAGTAACTTAATTGTACATTTTAAAATGACTTAAAGAGTGTAACTGGATTGTTTGTAACTCAAAGGATAAACGCTTGAGGGGATGGACACCCCATTCTCCATGATGTGCTTATTTCACATTGCATGCCTGTGTCAAAATATCTCATGTACCCCATAAACATACATACCTACTATGTAACCATAAACATTAAAAAAAAGAAAAAAGGATTTTCATTATAAAAAATAAAGTTGGGGACCTAGATTATCAGGCTTTAGGATCTCACTGTATGGTTTCTAATCACTTAAGACTCTCTTTAAAAAATCTAGAAGAAATGATTCTTAAGAACCTATTGCTTTCCTATATTCAAAGTTTTCTTATAACACCATCTCCTAGCCTGATATGGGTTCTTAAAGGATTCCAACAGAGTCAAATTTTCCTTTATTTTCTTACTAGTCTCTCCTTATTATCAAGTGCTCCCACCCTATGGGATCTGCTCTTACAAATCTCCCAGAGTAACACAGAACACTTGCCTCCAGTCGGCTAGCTGCTGGCCACTCCCCATGGCCTCTGGAATCATTGCTGTGGGCTGCACAGAGTTGTGTAGAGCTACCCCAGGCAACTGTTGCCAAGTTGAAGGCAGGAGAATTTGCTGAGTCCCTCCAGGCCACGCCTGCTGTAAGGAAACACACACAAAAAACATACAGACTTGATTCATTCTTGGCTTTTTCTTCTGTTTTTTTAAAGAAAGAAAAATTCATATCTTAAAAGAAGTTGTTTGTAGATTGTTAACTTGCAGAGATTAAAAAAGAAAGGTCAGAGGGGCTCAAAGCTACAAGTCTTATGAATGGGGAAAGAAAACATACTGCTTTCTTTCACCCACCCCCATAACCTGACCACCCTGGTATTAAAGAAAAGAAGATCCCTGCGGTTAAGAGCTCCTATTATACTGTAGAGAAAAGGAGTCTGAAGGTTCAGAGATAAGAGCTGGTTAAATGCTGGAGTTTCATTTTTGCAAAAATTCTAAAATATATCCCTAGAAAGAGTTAAGAGGACTCCCTGGAGATTAAAAATTTTTTAATCTGACTGCCAATCAGATAAGATATCAGATCAATTCAACCCATAAAACAAAGGGCAGAGCTGTTCCCTTTTTTCAAAGGGTAGTACTTGGAAAATGGAGCCAGATGTGGATGACCAAAGGCCTAATCCTTTTGGGAAAAAAAATCTTACGCCAGCAAGAAAAAGCTAACTTCATCATTTATAGCCACATAATAGAATGTCAAAATAAAGTTAGAAGTAAGATGTTTGTGAAATAGATGCAGAAAGCATCATACTTTGTTTCTAATAGTTACCTAAAATATGTTTTTATGTATCCTTTGCAGGAATATTTCCACATAAAAACTAATCACTACAAGAAAATGTATGATTTCTAGTTTTTAAAAAGCCATGTCACTTGCAATAAACTGAGCAACAAATGTTTTCTGTACTTCTTCCTCACAGAAATTCTGGCATTTTTTGAAAAAAAAAATGGAAACAGATTTGGAAGTTTCCTTTTTAAACTTGAATTTTGCAGTACGATTACCTACAATGCCTGGGTACATATGGTTCTGTTTCTTGAATTTCAAATTGCAAGGCCATCAACACACTGTTTTAAAAATATTTCTGCAAGTAACAGATCCACTCGTTACAAATACTGGTTCCAAACAAGAAGCCTTCAAAGCAGAGAAACTGCAAACACGTCTGCTACCATAAGCAGAATTTAAAACAAAACAAAACAAAACAAAAAATAAAAGAAGTATGTTAAGTCACACCATGCGTCTTTCCATAAGCCAACACCTGCACAAGACAAAGCATGTAGTTTAATACAAAGCAAGAAATAACATTCCAACGTGAGGCAGAAATCTGGCGTTCCAAGCGACGAACTGTTTTGACAGAGGAAGAACAAAAATATGCAAAGCTTAGCAAATGGCTAGTGCAAACTTAAGAGAAGCAGCAAAGGAGAAGTGTCAACTAGCATTCCAACCTCGAAACTACAGATGAGTGAGTTAAAACCAGCGGCTTGGATCAATCGAGTTGGAAATATACCTGACTCCCTCACACTCAGGTTTTATGCTCACAAGAAAATTAATCTGGAAGTGACAAAGACTTTTAAACTGAAAACCAAATTCCAACCAAAGTATGTTTCTGGAAGTGTTTTCACTCACATGAATACTTAAGAAACAACAAAAGAAATTAAAGCAACTTTGAAAACAGAGAAATAACAGGATTCAATAGTGCCTTTCAGGTTTTTGGATGCTTACCTAATTTTAAATTTCAAATGATAAAATGCTGGATATCCAATAAACAATTCTAACTCCCCAAATAAACCAAAACACATCCAAAAAATCACTCTTAAGGTTACAAATCCTGAAACACACCTCAAAGTCTTGTTTTTTTCTATCTCTAAGTCCAATACTACAACTGCAGCTATATTAAGTAACTATTCCCCATGACTTTTAATAACAAAGATATTGTATTTGCATATGTATTTGCATAGTTTGTTGGCCATACTTTCAACGTTTGTATAAAAACCTATTTGTAAAATAATTAATTCCTCCCAAAACTCCTAAAAATGTGTTCACTTTGAATTTCAACCAACAATATGACCTCCAATATGATATACATTCTAAAGGGAATATCTTTAAATGTAAGATATAAGCTGCCACTGATCCTGAGTGGCAAAAAGAGCTATCTTCATGTGTCCATAGAAAGATGGTTAATATCAACTGATAAAGCAATAAATTAAGAGCATCTTAAGCATTTCCACATGCAGAAAAGTTTTAGAACCTTAAAACAGCAAGAAAAGGAGAAAGCTACCTTGCCAAGGAGTTCAATTTTGGCCATCCGGGTACCTGTAGCTGAGCCAAATTAAAGGCCACTTCCTTCATGCTCAAGGATCAGAGGGTAAAAGATAAGGCAGAAAACAAGTAACAATGTTGAAGCTCTTCTGAGGCTATATTGAGAGCTTTTATCACACTAGGCTGGCAAAGAAGAATCAAGGGATCTGGCTCCTTACAGAGCCACATAACCATCAGTCAGACAGTGCTACAGCAAATGTTGGGGAGGAAAACAATGAGACATTAAAAGATGTAGCAAGAACACAGCCACAAGATGGCACATGCTTCCATGCCCTCTGCAAAGACTAAGCTAAAAATTTTTTTTGAAAAATAAACCAGAAAAAAACAGAACAAAAACAAACAGGAAAAAACAAAAAAGAAAGAAACCAAGGAAACTCCGTTAGTAACACAATCAAGTGAGGGGAATTACCAGTACAGCAGCAGTCTGTTCAACCAGCGCCGGCCGGCCGGCTGCGCAGCTCAGAGTAAAGGGCACCGCATACTGCGGTGTGATGGTGGCTACTTGAGGGTGGAGAGTTGCTACCATTAGTGGTGTACAGCTTCCCTGAAACGTAGATTAGGCAGGTGAGTGAAACAAACACGGAGGCAGGACATCTGGATTCAGAAGGGTTCTCATTCCCCCCAAGTTATTACTGACAATGAACAGTAATTTGATAGCACCTAAAATGCATATACCAAACACGACTTTCCCCCTTTAACTTTGTACAGCACTGGCCCACAACGTCAAATGCCAATGGCCTAAAACAAAGAAATATAGGAATCCTCCTTGGGCTAGATTCAGGGTATCAGTTCTATGAAACAAAGATATTTATTAAGAATTCTTCCTCCTGTTCACAAAATAGGGTTTTTGGATTTGAGAATTTCCTATGTGTCATAGGCCACAAACATTTATATATAATATATAAAATATAAAATATACTGTTTGTTGCTATTTAAATACTTCACTATTTTCTCTATCATCTTAGTCGAATGTTCCATAGCAAGTATAAAGTTTTAAAGCTTTCTACAGTCTGGTTAAACACAAGGAATGAAGGAATGTAATACGTGAAGAGGCATCCTGATGTGATCCAGCCTCTCAACTGTGATATTCTAAGAGTGAGCAAAAGGGACACAAACGGTGCAAAAGTGGGACCTTATATTTTAGAATCAAAATGCTGCATACATACTTATCTTTGTATGAGCTCCAACATTTAAAAAACAACAACAACAACAAAAAAAAAAAACACTTCATCCCACAAAATTAAACTAAACTTACTCAGAAGACCATTTCTCAAGAATGTCTGGATATTTTTCCCTGCAAGTCTAAGGAAGACAATGGCACAGTTGCAATAGTGTTAGGAATGAGCATATTGTTCCATAGAGATGGTTCATTTTAAGTCCACTGAATCATGACCAAGAAAGATCTTAGAGTCAAACGAAATACCATTTTCTAGGACAAAATATCTGAATCTCAACAGTGTTTAGCAATATTGAGTATCCACATTGCTCTAGCTTTTACCTGCGTAAGAACTCCTGACTGAATCTGTAGTGGCTGAGCAGCTGGTGCCTGGGGTACAATTGGTACAGCATTATCCATCCTCACAGGGAATCCAGAATGCTTTGCTGTTGCTTGTAGTCCAGCTGTTGAAAACAGCATCACAGTTAAATAGTTTTGCTGGGTCTGGGAGTACTGTTTTAGATTATTTTGTTTTCAGCTTTTCTGTTCAAATAATCCACTATTCAGGTTTTAGTCCTAGACACTTAAAACAAAGAAGTTAGGCTGGGCGCGGTGGCTCAAGCCTGTAATCCCAGCACTTTGGGAGGCCGAGATGGGCGGATCACAAGGTCAGGAGATCGAGACCATCCTGGCTAACACGGTGAAACCCCGTCTCTACTAAAAATACAAAAAACTAGCCGGGCGAGGTGGCGGGTGCCTATAGTCCCAGCTACTCGGGAGGCTGAGGCAGGAGAATGGCGTAAACCCGGCAGGCAGAGCTTGCAGTGAGCTGAGATCCGGCCACTGCACTCCAGCCTGGGCGACAGAGCAAGACTCCATCCCAAAAAAAAAAGAAGTTTCATTCACAGAAGTCTTGGAAGTTAAGAAAAGGGAGACTGTTCCCCTCAGGTTAGGTTAATGGAAAGATGTTTGATATAGCGAGGGTTGGCTTAAAGGAATTCTAAATTTTTTTTACGCTACAAAATTTAAAACACAATATTCATCCCATCTCCATTAACAGTACAGGCAAAAACAAGCCTTCACTTAGTAAATTACATTCACTTTTTGTTTTTGTTTTTTTTTTTTTTGAGACGGAGTCTTGCTCTGTCACCCAGGCTGGAGTGCAGAGGCGTGATCTGGGCTCACTGCAACCTCTGCCTCCCAGGTTCAAGCGATTCTTCTGCCACAGCCTCCCAAGTAGCTGGGACTACAGGCACGTACCACCACGCCCGTCTAATTTTTGTATTTTTAGTAGAGACATGGTTTCACCATGTTGGCCAGGCTGGTCTCGAACTCTTGACCTCGTGATCTGCCCACCCTGGCCTCCCAAAGTGCTGGGATTACAGGTGTCAGCCACTGCGCCCAGCATTATTCACTTTTTAATCCACTAGGGGAAAAAAAAAAACTTGATTTTAAAACTCTAAAAGCATAGGCTTAAATATAACTTTTAGAGAATTAGATAATATTATGAAAAGCTCAATAATTTATAATCTAAGTTACCTTTTTATTTACACTTTTCCCCATTCCTCAAAAAATATAACCTAGTCCATACATCAGACATATATTTTATCCTTAACCAGGCATGAACTGAAAAAATTATGCCTAGGATAAGAATATTTTAAAAGCAGGCATTCTGGTTTATAGAAACTTTCTTCTACTTATTTTAGAAATCTACTCTTGTCATTGACATCTAATAAGGCTCTTTTGTAGTTAATGGACAGCTAAGAAAATCAAGAATTCTTCTTTGTAACAGTGCCTTTATAACAATGACCATGTCTTATTTTTTATTCATTATGCTCTTAGAACAAATGTTGAATAAATCCTTCCTACAAACAGATCTCCTTCTGGGGAAAAGCACAACTAAAGACAATTCTTTTTGCCAAGACTTGAGAGTCTTCAGTTGCTTCTGTACTTTAAAAACTTGCAATATAAAGAATTTAAGTTTCTATTATACTTCCAACTCACTAATATCTGCAATTTTGTTAAGTAAGGATATAAAGATTTTAATTAAAGACTCCTTCAGTGACATTTTCTCAACGATTACCAACTAATTTCTCTTAATATTGCTATGGAGGTATCAAATGAGCATAACTCATAGACCTAATACTGTTGTTTTCAGCAAGTCAGTCTTCTAATTTTCCACTTCAGTAATTTATGAGTAATTTAATAACAGGCTGTCATGAAGAAAAATACAATCCAGCAATGTACAAAATGAGAGGGCATAGTAAAATCGGAGTATCTTTTTAAGTTCTACTTGTATAAAAATAAAAAGTAACAAATTCATATATCAAGATTAAAAAGTTGCCAGCCATGCTTCATTAGGCAATGTTATCTAATAGGGCTAAGCCACACAAAATTCTTGCCTAAAGTAGGACATGGATACATGTCTAACTACAAGACATTGGTATTGTATAATAGCCTCCTACAAACTGGTAAAATTTAGGAGGAACTGTTTACTTCAGAAGCTCATCTATGGCCCCCGGGCGATAAAGCAAAAGTGACAAAATTACAGAATAGTAGTTACTACTAAGCAAAATGTGTATCTATTTTGGCCAACCAGGATAGTATGGAAAGTTGTATTTATAGTACTGACCTACAAATGTGATTCTAATGTATTAGACTGCTATTGTACTTTAGGCTGAGCCCAAAAGTGGGAACAAAGAATTTAACAAAAGGCAACACTGTTGGAAGGTTCTCCCTGGCTCCTGACCTAAAAAGGATTATAGTTTCATTTTTTGTTATTATTTTGTTTTATTGAACATAGTCCTTTAAATAAAGAACCAGTGAAGTATGGAAAGAATAAACTGCCTAACTGATGAGGATCTATCCTCCTGTAAGTATAAGCATCTTGTAAAAAAACAAGACGGTCCAAGAAAAGTGGGCAACCTGGAATAGACCATTGCTGTGCAGAAATGAGCAAATAGTGGTGGGTGGCAACTGAGGGGCAACGAGGAATAACACTTCAAAATACAGAAGCTATGAACTCCTCTGCCTGGGTTCAAATCATGGTTCTGCAATTATTAGTTATAGGACTTTGGGCATATGAAGGAACCATGCTCAAAATTCTCATGCATAAATTGGAGATAATGACATTACCCTACCTCCTAGAATTGTTAGTGAAGATAAATTAATACATGTAAAAGCAGTTAGAACATTATCTGGCATATAATAATACATATCAGGCATCATCATCATCACCTTAATTTTAAAACTCCCTTTTCATTTGGAAAATTTTAAATATGCTCTACTAGCTCCTCAGGTTATTTATACTTCCTAGATAGGAAAAATGTCAACGCTTATACTTACCTAATTATAGTAAAAAGGGTTATACCACTTTTCCCCTCTAACTTCTTTAGTTTACATTTTGTTTTGTTAAAGGAACTCAAAAGTTCTTCTGCTTCATCTCTTATTATCTGAGAAGCAGCAAAAAATTTCAGGGTCCCACATTTGAAAATTGTTCCAATGAAACTCTTTGGAAAAAGTGGTGAAAAAAGTGGCTAATCTGCTAAGCTCAGTGGAAGAATCACTCAACATACAACAACCCCAACTACAGAATTTACTATTATGAAGCATATGCAGAAAATAATTTGGTAAGTTAGGCTAAATGTGCATTTACGGATTTTGAATCTGTTCCTCCGCTCTCCCTGTGGTTTCTCCCTGGTTTACATCGCTATTGCTCTCCTGTCCTCCTGGTAATCTCTCAGACTTCCCTAGCCCCTCTTTTCCTTCTGCTTGCTCCAACTCTGTCAGAAACCAAACAAACAAGAGAGTCACAGTCAATAAGTAATTGATGTAAAAAGGCAAAAATGCTACCTGCTTCTCTGTAAAGTGTTATTTGAGACACCTGAATCCTGGTTTATTCTCACAGGGTACTGACACTGACCTTCTCTTGGGAAAGTCAAATGTGTCATTGGATTTTAGCCTTAAAGTAACATTCTTCTAAATGGCTTACCAAATGATTAAACACACATTTCCCATATACAGAAAAAAGAAACTGGACAGACTAGATTACAGAACAACAATGTGAAAATTAAGAAGGATGGGAATGTGAAAATTAAAATCGTATTGCAACACAGGGACTCAGCCTCCTCCTTCAGCTATTCTGTTCCTCTATTGACAGGAGTTTGCAGAAACTGTATGATTCATAAGCTGAAGAAGATAATCTTAATGCCTGCCCCACACAAGCACCTCAGCCTGTAGGATTTTTTAGTTCAGTAAATAATGATTTTTCTATCCTTAAGTAATTTAAGACATTTCCACATTCTTAAACATGGTATTTACATTTTAGAATAAAATCACTTTTTATTGGGAACATAATTTTTTATAATAGAATGATACAGGAAATAAGATCCAATATTTAGCAATTCTGCTTACAACGAATTTTTTTCAAGTTGTATAGATGCTGCATATTGACAGATACATGCTTATATAAGACATATGACATTGACACAAGGACTCAATGGGCAAGAAAACTGGTGTGAGGCAATTCAATTAAGGAAACATAAAGTGAGCTGTTATAATGCATCAGATAGCATCATAATCAGATAAATAGCCAATGTAAAAAGGGAAAACCCATTTTGTGATATCACCCAATTTTAGTTACCTTCATCATCAGAGACAGAGTTTAAACTTGTAAAGATCAGAACTAAACAACTAGAGCTGCTGAAGCAGGTAGGTCTGATATAATACCATATGATACAGGAGTTTCCCCACTTACTTTGAAACGCAGGTGGACATACTATAAATGTCTGTTGGAATGGATCTGTCTGAGTGCAAATCTGGGTGGTTCCAGGCTGCAAGGAAACACCCTGCTGGGCAACTCCAGGAACTGGTGCAGCAGATGATGGGTACAAAGCTGACTGGTAGTTTAGTAGTGAGACATCTGAATTAGCCAGAGAAAGAGTAGCAGCTGCTGCAGTAGAACTGGAAGCTAGAACACTGGCCTAAAAACAAAAGGATTATATTTGTACACTTGTATTAAATAGAGACACAATAATTTTACATATAGAGAATTTATCCAGAAAAACTTAGAATGTTTTAAAATGTAATGTTAGCTGCTTCTGAAATAACTCTCTGCTTAAGAAACTTTCCCAGTCCCTAAATCGAAGGCATATTATAAGGTCAAATAAGCAAATAAAAAAAAGAATAGTTCTATGCTGGCTGTGGCTACACAAACCCCAACTACTTCGGAACAAAAATTGCCAGATGGAAGATCTCACCAAATCTCATAGGCTCTTCCATTAAAAAAGGACACTCAGTCAAGAAACTGGGAAGCTTACATCTTCAGAAACAAACCTAAATGTAAATATCACGGGCCAGCAAACAAATGCAAAACCACCCTTGAAGTTAATGATTGGAAACCTTTCAATACAGTAACAAGAGATATAAAATCCTTCTCCTAACAGGGAGAAAGTCATTTGGTTAAAGTTAGTACAACTAACAGCGGTAAGTAGTACAATAGTCAGACTCCATTTATTTGATGATGCTGAACATATGAGGGCATGGATTAGGCCTTTATATTTAACTTTAGTTAGCCTGTGCCTGGTAGGTATTATCAGTCTACCCTGTTTTCCATCAACTTTTGTCAAGTAGAGAATTTCTAAGAAGAAACAAGACCACCAAAACAAAAATTGGTTCTTTACCTTGCCCTGTATTCTTACTAGTTTCTATCCCACTTAAGCTTGAGTTTCCAAAATTATTTATTGAATACCTGATTGTGCACTGTATTGAGCTGATTGCTGAAGCTCATGGTTAGATTTGTGCTTGTATTTGGAGCAACATGTGTAGTGAAAGGACTCTTGATCTGACTCACTGTATCATACATGTGAACCCTCCGCTTGCAGATCTCCATGTTCTGAAAACAAGACTTAACACTGAAAAAGAGATTAAAGATTCATTAAATGAATGCTGAGATTTAAACAGCAAATAACTCAAGATGAACATGGATCAAAGTTTTTTTTCCCCAATCACTTTCAGATAAAATAAATCAAGAATCTGTGTAATCATAGGGAAGAAAAATACACATCTAATTTTTATCTTATGATGTTTCAGTGAGAAAGAAAAGCACTGCTGAGCCAGATTTATAAGCACCAAAGTGGCTGGCTCATTTGATAGTGCTATTATTAAGGCAGTAACTCAACAAAGAACCACATGGCAAAAGCCCCAGAATATACCATACTCACTGATTGCTATGTGGAAAATCCAAAAGGTGAGTCATTGTCACAAACTGATGGTTAAGAGTTTTTAGAGGGGTAATTCTCTTATCTGCATCAATTGTGAGCATTTTCTTTAAAAGATCAATGTATTCTCTTCGGTCTGCCTTCTCTGCCAACATGTCTGTTCCCTCTAAGTCTGTGGACATATTCACCTTCCAAAGAAAATTCAGAATTATATTTCTTCACTTAACCTTTAGCACTGACACTACATAGCTGCCTTCCCTCCAAACTATGTCTGTGTTTCCCTCCAAACTATGATCAAAAGAGAAACCCGGGGAAATTCTTTTTATGAAAGTGTAATCATTTTCACAGGAGGAAGCTCTTTTTATGCTGCTTAATTAAAATCTTCATCTAAATTTAGTGGTAGAAGAAAGCTAAACAATTTCTTGTCATTAAAAATTTGGGGGCTGGGCATGGTGGCTCATGCCTGTAATCCCAGCACTTTGGGAAGCCAAGGCAGGTGGATCACCTGAGGTCAGGAGTTCGAGGCCCAGCCTGACCAATGTGGCGAAACCTCGTCTCTACTAAAAAAATACAAAAATGAGCTGGGCATGGTGGCACATGCCTATAATTCCAGCTACTTGGGAGGCTGAGGCAGGAGAATCGCTTGAACCTGGGAGGCAGAGGTTGCAGTGAGCTGAGATTATGCCACTGCACTCCAGCCTGGTCAATAGAGTAAAACTCTGTCTCAAAAAAAAAAAAAAAAAAAAAAATTGGAACAAGTAGTTAAGCAATAGTGATTGTTACTACCTAAATATAAAAGTTTCTACTGTTGAAAAAAGTAAGTGTGAAGTGTTCAGAGTTTGTAACATAATAGGTGCTCAATAAATATAGCTCTTAAGTATTTGAGAAAATGGGACAAGAAACTTTCAATAATATTTTAAAACACTGCTATGTAACAAGACCAGTTAAGTAAAAAGCAAGAGAGAAATATGTAATTCTAAAAATATACTTGGTTAGGATTTAAATGTTCCTTTAATACATGGCAGAACATTAATGCATTTTTTATAAAAACTGAAAACAAATACTATAAAGATAACATTAAATTTGTCTTCAGTATAATCAAGAGAAGTGTGTCTCTGCTTAAAAATAAATGTCTGACTTTCTGAAACTTTCCATACTCACCTGAGCCATGTCATCTAAGCAATTAAAAATGTACTTCCGGGCTTCTTTTGATTTTATTCCAGTCTCCAGTTCATGTTCTTCAGGCGTCTATAAAATAAAGATTCTCCTCCTTAAATTTCACCTGTATGTTATTTTCACATTTTATTCAAAACTAAAGCCAGAATACAAGAGACAAGTGTGGTCACCCTGCCAACCATAGATGGCAAACATGAAAGTAATTCACAACCAGAAAATCTTCCAGTGGACAGATGTGACTTTGATATCTAGCTACCCTTTCAACAGTGATAAAATAAACATGCAAGTAATGATACAGCACAGTTCCTGAAGAATGTCAGGTAAAAAGGGACACTACCATTATTCCCTTAAAGCTACTTTGAAATGAATTGATATCTCAAATGCTAACTGTTCAACAGGATCAGAGGCACAGTCACAGAGTTAGTCAAATTACTCAGATATTTCTGAACCTGATAGAGTAGGCTCAGAAGTAAAAAGCAGGTATTTGTTTCAAGAAAAAATATAGAAGTCCTGAATGTGGGCAGTTAGAAAATTATGTGATTTTTTCACGTTCATTGAGAATTCTCTAAAAATCAGTCATTACTAAATGTCTCTAGTCCTATCGCTTAATGGTGAGCACTACTCTCCAAACTTTCTATCAGCTGCGGATTGAACATATACAAAATAACCTCAGCCAACTGAACTAGCACTTAATGTTTTGTTTTTCAACCAAGGATAAGGCCAAACAGGTACAAAGAAATAATTTTTCAAAATGTTTCCCCCTCTCCTGTCCCTCCTCTACCTGAAGAATTTAATAAACTTTGAATTCAAAGTCGGGGAGTGAGGGGTGGAGTATAGGAATCGAAAGGATAGTAGGGAAGACAGACCTTAAGCCTCCACAGTGGGTACCCCAAATTAGGATCTCTGTTGAAAAACCTGGTTGTTTTTGTTCCGGCACTGAGAAGATATTCAGCTGGCAAGCCTTGTGTTTGTGAAATATAACGAATCTGAAACATCAAAACCATTAAACATCTATTTGAAGTGAAAAGGGAAATTATTAAAGACTTTTACACCAAAACATTATTAACTTTAGGCAAAAGAAGAAATCAATTCTTTAATCAATACAACTGAAATTTATCTGTAAATACCTATATATACTAACCCATCCACTGCTACTGTATCCATTATTTACAAGGAAATCCAGTTTTGAAAATTTTGGCTATAATCTTTGCTTTTCCTGTTGACTTCTAATACTTCAAATCTGTGGAATCTACTACAACTCAGATAACTTCCTTTCTAAATCCTGTAACTGGAAACCAAAATACCACGCAGACATTGTAAATAAGGTAGAAGTATATTTATGGACATGTAAAGATATCTGACAATATAGACCAGGCATGGGGCTCACACCTGTAATCCCAGTACTTTGGGAGGACAAGGCAGGAGAATAGCTTGAGCCCGGGAGTTTGAGACCACCCTAGGCTGATATAGCAAGATCCCCAACTCTACACAAAATAAAAGAATTAGCCAAGCAAGGTGGCATGCACCTGTAGTCCCATCTATCTGGGAGGCTGAGGTGAGAGGATCGTTTAAGCCCAGGAGCCAGAGGCTACAGTAAGCTATGACCACGCCTACATGCCAGCCTGGGTAACTGAGCAAGACTGTCTCTAAAAAAATAAAAACTTAAAAACAAACAAAAAAAAACTTGTGTACTTACTGTGTACCAGACACAGTGTTAGGAGCTGAGGATATACCAGTGATATGAAACAATCTCTACCCTCAAGGAGCTAACATCATAAAGGGTAGAAACATTTTTTAAAAATAAGAAGGCTGGGCACGGTGGCTCACACCTGTAATCCCAACACTTTGGGAGGCCAAGGCGGGCGGATCACCTGAAGTCAGGAGTTCGAGACCAGCCTGGCCAACATGGTGAAACCCTGTCTCTACTAAAAAATACAAAAATTAGCTGGTCATGATGGCGGGCACCTGTAATCCCAGCTACTCAGGAGGCTGAGGCAGGAGAATTGCTTGAACCAGGGAGGCAGAGGTTGCAGTGAGCCGAGATCGCACTATTGCACTCCAGCCTGGGTGACAGAGCAAGACTCCATCTCAAAAAAAATAACAAGAAATGAGAATTCACAATTTACTTCCATGGTAAAATATTTTCCCTTAATGGACAAATTCCTTAGGAAATTATAGTGTATCTCCTAAAGTTTGTCTATTTTGAGATACAGATCATCTATTACTACAACTCAGATGACTTCCTTTCTAAATCCTATCTTAGAGACTCAGTATGTCACAGCTTCTGGGACCTAAAGTGTTTCAGTCTGAAGAAAGTACTTCAGTGTATCATGTGTAAAGGAAAATTATAATAGTTCTGAGTAAGTAGAAGTTCTCTTAAAATTCCAGTTCCTCATCCTTACTCTACTTTCCTAACTCACAAAGCACATTAGTTAATGAAAGTTAAGTCTCTAATAAATCATTACAGATCTAGCAAAGTATCAACCTTAAGTAATATAAAATTCTTCTTTTTATTATAGAATTGCAAACATACTTTAGCTTAAAAGGCAGGAAGAGAAAATTCTACTATTCTTTAAAAAGTTCTTTAGTAGTAATTGGACTACTCTTTCCCTATTATCTAAATACTTCAGTAGTACTTAGTACTTCTCTTTCTCTAGAATCTATTTCACAAGTAACTATTTGCATTCTATTTCCATCCAAATAAACACTTTTACCTGATCATATTCTGAAGCACCAGGATAAAGAGGCCATCCCAGGAACAGCTCAGCTATCACACAGCCCAGTGACCACATATCAATAGCTTCACAAAATGGTAACCCAAGAATAATTTCAGGAGCTCTAGCAAAAACAAAAAATATCAGATAAAAAAATAAACATTATTTGGGAAAATTAACTATATGACTAAGTCCTGTTTTAGTATTAGCTAAAGGAACATTTATTCAATGAAATGGAAAAAAATCTTTGGTATACAATCTATCATCTGAAACTCAGGGTCAGATGTGTTTTGGAATACAGAATATTTTGAATTTCAGAAAGGTAATGCAGAACACAAAGTACATATTATATAATAATCCCAGTGGAGTTCAGTGCAGTGCCCTATAAGCAAACACATTAATATTTCTGCAACAAAACATGGAACAGTCATACTAAATTGGCTAAATAAAGACTTCAAATAGCTTTACAATGGTTCAAGTCAGGTCTTGCCAATTAAATGAATTTGTACCAAACTTAAAGAACAATTTTCATTTATGAGAGCTTTTTGAATTTTGCAATCACAGATAAGGGATAATACATCTTGTTTATTATTATTCCTAGAAACTTTTCAATCACACACACACACACACACACACACAAAATCAATTAAAAGACGTGGTCAGCTGGGCACAGTGGCTCATGCCTGTAATCCCAGCACTTTCGGAAGCCGCAGCGGGCGGATCACCTGAGGTCAGGAGTTCGAGACCAGCTTGGCCAATATGGCGAAACCCCGAATCTACTAAAAATAAAAAAATTAGCCAGGCGTGGTGGTGGACGCCTGTAATACCAGCTACTCAGAAGGCTGAGACAAAAGAATCGCTTGAACCCGGGAGGTAGAGGTTGCAGTGAGCCAAGATCACACCACTACACTCCTGTGTGGGCGATAGAGCCAAGACAGTCCAAAAAAAAAAAAAAAAAAAAAAACCCTGGTCAATAAATAACTCCTCATGACAGAAATGCCTTCTGGAAAAAAAAAATAAGAAAGGCCTTCTAAAGAGACATGGTGTTGACAGCACACTCTCTAGAGCCAGCCTGTCAGGGTTTGAATCCTAGTACCATCATTTAACAGTTGCGGGTGTATTACTTGATATCTCTGTGCTTCAGGTTCCTCATCTATAAAATGGAGACAGTAAGAGTTCCCACCACACAGAGTTGTTGTAAAGCTTAAATAAATATATGAAAGCTTTTACACCAGTGCATGGCACATGGTAAATACTAATAGGTGTTAGATATAATAACATTATTATATTACCATTATTTTAAAACTCTGAACTTTCAGTGTGCTTTTTAGAAATATTCATTTTCATTAACAGTCCAAGTGAGAAATAAAACACTAGGGAACCTTAAAAAGATGACTAAGGTAATTCATAAACTCAGACCTTTATATATACGAACGTATCTAAAATAGAATTATCCCCATTATATAAGAAGAAACTGAGAAAAAGAAATATTAAGTTATTGGCCTAGAGTCACAGTCAAATAAGTGGCAGAGCTAGGACTTGAATCCCTGCAGTCTGGCTCCAGAGTTGAGTATATTATGTATTACACTGTTTCTCAATAAGTAAAAGTACATACTCATCCACATGAATTTATATTTGACATGGTGGAATACAAGGGCAATTGTCAAACCGTGACTAATTAAGCAATAAGTGGGTTCAAAAAGAAAATAACAGGTAACACTAATAACAATAATAAATGACACATACATAGTGCCTACTGTGTGCCATGCACTGTTCTAAGTTCTTTATAAATGTTGAGTCACTTAATCCTTACAACAATCCTATCAAAGTATTATTATTATACATCATCAATTCTAAGATACACATCTTTTTACATTTCAGCACCTCTGAAATTAAGAAGATTCTTACAAATGATGGTATATTTTAGTTTAATGGCAGTGCTTTTCCTTTTCTAAGTGATACAAAAATAATGTTGTATTTTATAATCAATGGCACCTTACATTCTATGTAATAAAAGTATTATCTCCATTTTACAGATGAAGAAACTGGGCACTAAGAGGTTAAAGTAACTTGCTGAAGGCTATACAACTACTAGAAGATGGTGCTCTTGGCCAGCGCAGTGGCTCACGCCTGTAATTCCAGCACTTTCAGAGGCCAAGGTGAGTGGACTGCTTGAGATCAGGAGTTCAAGAACAGCCTGGTCAACATGGTGAAACTCCATCTCTACTAAAAATACAAAAATTAGCTGGGCATGATGGCGGGCGGCTGTAATCCCAACTACTCAGAGGCTGAGGCAAGAGAATTACTTAAACTTGGGAGGCATAAGTTGCAGTGAGTTGAGATCGTGCCACTGCACTCCAGCCTGGGCAACAGAGCAAGACTCCGTCTCAACAAAAGAAAAAGGATGGTACCCAAGCTATCTGGATCCAAGATTTCAGCTCTTAGGCACTTGATCATCTTCTCCAAAGAATTTCCTTTCCTTCTTACAGGTCATGGAATTACAATCTATAAGGACACTCCAGATCCAGATCCAGATTCCTCATGTAACAGGAGTTAAATGGAAAACAGATCTCTCCATGAAGAACCATCTAACTGGCCATGTCTCCTCACAGAATACTTAAGTTTCTGAAACTACTTTCAAGTGATATGTGCTTATTGTTGCTTTGTGTATATGTGCAGGGGGTTGAGGGAAGGCAAGGATTAAGCATGGAGAATATAATTTCCCTAAATAAGAATATCCCTCCCCATCTAAGCAAACTAGGCATAGAAGGAAAGAAAAAAAATCTCCCCCTAGTATTTATACATAAATAGTGGCCCTTAGAAAACAGTAAATCTGGGGACTCCACAGGGCCTGAAAGCTTTTCTGATCCTTAAATAGAAATAGCAGTCAACCCAAGCCTCTTCAGGCTTACACTTTTTAACAGCTGTGGGTGGAACCACCAATATCATCAGTTTTTGCAGTATTTAATTTGAACTGTGGTTTTGTTTACCAAAGAAATAACTGGCCGGGTGTGGTGGCTCACGCCTGTAATCTCAGCACTTTGGGAGGCCGAGGCGGGTGGGATCACCTGAGGTCAGGAGTTTGAGACCAGCCTGGTCAACATGGTGAAACCCCACCTCTACTAAAAATATAAAAAATTAGCCAGGTGTGGTGACGGGCGCCTGTAATCCCAGTTACTCAGGAGGCTGAGGCAGGAGAATTGCTTGAACCTAGGAGACGGAGGTTGCAGCAAGCCGACATGGTGCCTGCCACTGCACTCCAGCCTGGGTGACAGAGTGAGACTCTGTCTCAAAAAAAAAAAAGAAAAGAGAAAAGAAGTAACCCTCAAAAGTGAGTTACAGGTGGCTAGAAGCACATATTACTGATGGAATTTCAGAGTTCAACGAAATCTCAACCATAATGGCATGTTTTTAACACTGCACAAGTTTGACAAGCGCATTAATAAGCTAGTGAGTAAGACTACCCAGAAACAACATAAAAGCTTTTCTAAAATTGAAAAGGAACAAAATTTTCTACTCCTAGTGAGCAGAATCATTAATTTCCAAGTTCATGACAGTGCCAAAAATAGCTGGCAGGGGGAGCACAACTGGCTATGTGCCAAAATAAAAACTGGGTTTAGAACATTCGGAAGCATCAATTGGAGGGCAGCATATTGATTTTGCTATTCCTACCATACTAGAAAGACATTTTGAAGTCCAAAAGGTAGGTCACAAAGAATGGCCAGGCCACTCTACAACTTGCTTTTTTAAAAGGTAGCAATAATAGGCCAGGCGCAGTGGCTCACGCCTGTAATCCTAGCACTATGGGAGGCCGAGGCGGGTGGATAGACTGAGGTCAGGAGTTCAAATCCAGCCTGGCCAACATGGTGAAACCTAGTCTCTACTAAAAATACAAAAATTAGCTGGGTGTGGTGGCAGGTGCCTGTAATCCCAGCTACTCCGGAGGCTGAGGCAGGAGAATCGCTTGAACCTGAGGGGGCAGAGGTGCAGTGAGGCAAGATTACATCAATTCACTCCAGACTGGGCATAAGAGAGAAACTCTGTTGGGGGAATGGGGGAAGGGAAGGTAGCAATAATATATGATAACTGTCTAGAGCTTAAAGTTTTCTGGGAAATTAAGGACAGTATCACTTCCACAGCCCCCAAGTCCCATTTTTTAAAAACAAACTGAAGATTGGCTGAAAGTTTTTTCATTTGGTCTCACCCTGCTTTTGAAGTGACAAAAGCAGTTAAGGATTTCCAGCAAAAGTTCAGTCAAAACAGCAACTCTACCATATCCACCTTATAAAAAGGCAAATAGCAAAAGGAAAAACAAAAAAGGAAAGCAGTTTAAAAAATATATATATATATATGGCCAGAAACAGCAGTTCGCACCTGTAATTCCAGCACTTTGGGAAGCCAAGGCAGGAAGAACGCTTGAGCAGGAGTTTGAGACCAGCCTGGGCAACACAGCAAGACCCAATCTCTACCAAAATTTTTTTTTTTAATTAGCCAGGTATGGTGGTGCATGCCTATAGTTCTAGCTACTCAGGAAGCTGAGGTGGGAGGATCACTTGAGCCCAGGAGGTCACAGCTGCAGTGAGCCATGATTGCACCACTGCACTACAGCCTGAGACCCTGTCTCAAAAATAAACAAAAAACCAGTAAGGCTGCTTAGTTCATTGAGGGCTTTGTATTATTTGGGCCTATAAATGTTAGACTTACCCAAACTCTACGAAGCAAAAAGACAAGTTATTTTCTACTTTACTGAACAGTAAGGCATCACTCGAGCAGGTTCATCTCTAAGGACTGAATACTTTAAACTGTGAATCCAGATTATAATTATTAGAATTATTTTCATTACATCTTTCCTGTTGGCCTCATTATTTCTTAATCCCTCAATATAAACTCTATAGACAAGTAAAACTGGTTCTACCTCATTTGTATAATAAGGAAGCGGAGTTAGATAATTACTCTTCCAGGTCCCTTTCCAGCTTTAACATTCTAACAACTGGGCAGTAAAAAAGGTTAACTACAGAAGCACAGGAAAGTGAAAGAAACTGTTTAAAACTGGCCGTGTTCACTTCAGTAGGAAAATGGCATTGATTGTGCTTTGAAGACGGCAAGTCTCCTCTCTGAAGACACATCCCATCCTTAAAAAACAAATACTAAACAGGCTTTGGTTATTACAGTTAAGTGATAGAAACAACAATCCCTGCCTTTTGGTTCCCCAGCTTCAAACTTCTTTAAGTTGAAAAATTCTTCCAACCAACATTGTTGAGGTTAATTTCACTGGCACCCAGAGCAAGCTAAGGTTAGAATCACTTAACACAAATCACTGATTATTTCCATGAACATTCTCGTTTCTTTCTTCCTATCTCAGAGACATCAAACCTACTTACTTACCAGATTAGAGAGGTTACTTAAAACCTAACTTCCTGCATCAGTGGCTTAGGTGAAACTATAGTTTGACTGTCAGAGGAAATTAGATTATTTGTTTGTCTAGGATAAATGGAAGATACATTTTCCTTCTCTAGACCTTTTCCTTCCATAAGTAACAAAGTGATTCAGCTTGAAATAAAGGCTGGCTAGTTCAGTAGGGAAAAACGTTCAGCTTGTAAGCATGGCAAACCTTTGTCTCTTAAACTCAGGCCCCAAAGACAGGAGCTTTGCTTGGAGTCTGCACATTTACAGTGAGCCAGAGAATAAAGTATATTATTTCCACTGCCTGAATCATTTAGCCATGCCCAGGACCAATGGACACAGCGAGGTGGCAAATTTATGTGAGCTGATAATACTTTGGCAAGTTATCAGAAAGACAAAGCAATGTAAACTAAAAAAGAGGGTAAGAGGAGGACTAGCTTTGGAGTCAGAATGCTTCACCAGCCAAATAGATTTCACAGAGGTTTTTTGAAAGACAGAAGGGTGAGGACTTAATGGTCTCTAATACAGCAACAAAGCAACATGAAGGAAGCTTAAGAGGACCACTGCGGATAAAACTAGTGATAAAGAAGGAATGCCTGAGCTGCTATTCCATCTGCCTTAGGATCATTATCAAGTATTACTGTGACACAACAGAACACTCATGTTAAATCCTAAATATAGTCAAGCCCTGGGTACTGAACTTCAGTATACAGGGTAATTACTCAGTAACACACAGAATGAACTCCTGTTTTTAAGAGGCAAACTTAGCTCCACTTAAAATTACAGTCAACAACTATAATGCAGTGAATTTAAAGAAAGCTTTGTCGAAGGTAACTGAAGATTTGAAAATCGTAGTTTCTATAAAAAAGAAAAACCAAAATGAATCAATTGACAGCTTAAATTAAAAGGATAAAAAAAACAAAGATCAGCAACCTAACACTGAAAATTATTCAAAAGAATTACATATTACAGAAAGCTAAGCAAATAATTCATTTTATTTTGTATTAACATGCCCCAATTATAACAAAGTCAAAAAATTTTTATCTCCTATTGCTCTCTCTTTTTCAATTTAAAAACTACTCTGTTATCACAAGAGAATGCACTTTGTCTTTGACAGGGCAAACAAATACTTAAAGAACACCTGTACGCACAGTCAAGCCAGAAAGGAAAAGCTGATCAGCCTTCCTCCTTCAGCTGTGGTCTGCCTAGTCCCTCCTGAGGACTCAAAATGGGATGCTGTGCTGAACTCTTCAGTTCACCAGTAGAGTATGCTATATATATGTACGTGGGTGTGGCTGGTGGTGAGACTGCTCAAAGGAGAGTATTAAAAAGCAAATGTAGTTGGAACTTAAATCTCCCAAGGCATAAATAAATAGAGATGAGATTCTTAAAGTTAGCCAAGGTTGCCTAGGGCAGCATAAAACCAGAAAACGAAGGCTCTAAGAGTTTCTTTACCTCACCTCAAGTAAAAATTACCAGTTTTATAAAACTGTAAAAAGATATAAAGAAATAAGGATGGACTGACTTAATATTAAGCTGTCAACACTACCCAAAGCGATCTATAGATTCAATGCTATCCTTAATAAAAAGCAATTATGATTTTTGTATAAAACAGAAAAACTCATCCTAAAATTTATATGGACTCTCAAAGACCCCAAATAGCCAAAACAATCTTGAAAAAGAACAAAGTTGGAGGTCTCACACTTCCTGATTTCAAACTTACTACTAAGCTACAATAATCAAAACAGTGTGGTACTGGCATAAAGACATACATAGATTAATGGAATAGACAGCCCAAAACTGAAAATGGGAAAGCAACAGAAGATAAGAATTATTTGTATATATGTTCAAATGATTCCAACAAGTGTGCCAAAACCACCCAATGCAGAAAGGATAGTCTTTTCAGCAAATGGTGTTTGAAGAACTGAATAGTCACATGCCAAAGAATTACACTGGATTTGTAACTTGGACCATAGACAAAAATCAACAAAGAATCAAAAACTGAAATATAAGAGCTAAAACTATAAAACTCTTAACAGAAAACAGTGGAAAATCTGTATGACTTTGATTTAACAATGACTTCCTGGGTAAGTCACCAAAAGCACAAGCAACAGAAGAAAAAGTAGACAAACTACACTTCACCAAAGTTAAAAACTTTTCCATGTCAAACACTATCAACAGGTAAAAAGGTAACCCAAGGAATAGATGAAAATTTAGTATATAGACTATACAACTCAACAACAAAAAGCCCAATTCAATAAACGAGGAAAGGACTTAAACAGACATTTCTCCAAAGAAGATATACAAATGTCGGGCACATAAAAAAATGCCGGGCTGGGCATGGTGGCTCATGTCTGTAATCCCAGCACTTTGGGTTGCTGAGGTGGGCATATCACTTGAGCCTATGAGTTTGAGACCAGCCTGGGCAACACGGTGAAACCTCGTCTCTACTAAAACTACAAAAAACTAGTCAGGTGTGGGGGTGCATGCCCATAGTCCCAGCTACCGAAAGGCTAAGGTGGGAAGACTGCTTGAGCCTGAGAGGTCAAGGCTGCAGTAAGCCGTGATCATACCACTGCACCCCAGCCTGGATGACAAAGTGGGACTCTGTCTCAAAACAAAACAAAATAAAACAAATGCTCAACATCATTAATCATTAGGGAAATACAAATCGAAACCACAATGAGATACCACTTCACACCCATAAGGATGGCTATTATTGGTTGGGCCCAGTGGCTCATGCCTGTAATCCCAGCACTTCCGGAGGCTGAGGCCCGTGCATCACAAGGGCAAGAGATCAAGACCATCCCGGCCAACATGGTGAAATCCTGTCTCTACTAAAAATACAAAAATTAGCTGGGCATGGTGGCACCTGTAGTCCCAGCTACTCGGGAGGCCGAGGCAGGACTGCTTGAACCTGGGAGGTGGAGGCTGCAGTGAGCCCAGATCGTGCCATTGCACTCCAGCCTGGCAACAGAGCAAGACTCTGTCTCAAAAAAAAAAAAAAAAAAAAAAAAGGCTACTACTGGCCAGGCGCAGTGGCTCACGCCTATAATCCCAGCATTTTGGGAGGCCAAGGGCAGATCACCTGAGGTCAGGAGTTCGAGACCAGCCTGGCCAACATGGTAAAACCCCGTCTCTACCAAAAATACAAAAATTAGCTGGGTGTGGTGGCAGGTGCCCGTGTGGTCCCAGCTACTCGGAAGGCTAAGGCAGGAGAATCTCGGGAGGCAGAGGCTGCAGTGAGCCGTGATCACACTGCTGCACTCCAGCCTAGGTAACAAGAGTGAAACTCTATCTCAAAAACAAACAAACAAAAAAAGCATGGCTATTATTTAAAAACCAAAACAAGGCCAGGAGTGGTAGTTCATGCCTGTAATCCCAGAACTTTGGAAGACTGAGGCAGGAGGATGGCTTGAGGCCAGTAGTTTGAGACTAGGTTGGGCAACAAAATGAGACCCTCAAAACCCCATCTCCACAAAAAGTAAAATAATAGTAATTAGCCAGGTATGGTGGAGTGTGACTGTAGTCCTACCTACTTGGGAGGCTGAGCGGGGAGGATTGCTCAAGCCCAAGAGTTGGACGCTACAATGAACTATGATCGCGCCACTGCACTCCAGCATGAGCAATAGAGGGAGCCCCTGTCTCTGTAAAAATAAACAATTTTTTTTAAATAAAAAAAAATAACAAATGTTAGAGAAAATGTGGAGAAATCTGGAATGTTCATCCACTGCTGGTGGGAATGTAAAACGGTGCAGCCTCTGTGGAAAATAGTTTGGTAATTCTGCAAAAAGTTAAACATGGAATTATCATGTGACCTAGCAATTCCACTCCTAGTTATATACCCAAAAGAACTGAAAATGGGGACTAGGATACTTGTACACCAATGTCCATAGTGGCATTATTCACAACAGCCTAAAGGTAGCAACAACCCAAATATCTACCAACAGATGAATGGATAAACAAAATGTGGTATATACAAACAATGGAATATTATACAGCCATAAAAGGAATGAAGTTCTGATACATGTTACAGCATGGATCAGCCTCAAAAACATTATGCTAAGTGAAATAAACTAAACACAAAAAGACATATATTGTATGATTCCACTTACAAGGAGTATCTAGAATAGGCAAATTCATAGAGACAGAAAGTCAAATCAAGATTACCAGTGGTAGGAAAGAAGGGAGAATAGGGAGTTATTGCTTAATGGTTAGAATTTCTGTTTTGGGTGGTGAAAACATTTGGAAATAGTGGTGATGGTTACATAACACTGTGAATATACTGAACAGACAGCGGTGATGGTTACACAACACTGTGAATATCCTTAACACACTGAGTGGTACCAAATGGTCAAAACTGTAAACTTCCTATTACAAAGATCTTAGCACAATGTTTTTAAAAAAGTAAACATGCAGATGACATTTTTTCTGAGTCCTTGCATGGGTTAAAATATCTTCACATTATTTTCACACATAATATAAAATTATTAATTCAGAATTTCTATTTCCTCAAATTTTATTACAGGTATCTGGCATGCATAGCTCCTTATAAACATATTTTATAGGTTATCTATGTTTTTATTATTTCACTTCTTGATTGGATGCTTACATGATTTGTATTTAATGTATGGCCATTAAAACTAAATATTAGATTCCTTAAAATTAATAACTAGGCAAGTAAGTAAACGGGCGCTGACAAAAAGCACATTTTAAAAGCCTTGGTTATGATATAGACAAAAGCATATATATCAGCATTTACATACTGCCCCAATAATTATTATATGTTAAAATGGTAACTACATTAAAAGTACCAATCTAGAAATATATATCATTAAAGTATAAGGTACTTGGGTCAAGGCCATTCTAGGATAACCCAATAAGTTCAAAGTATTTAGAGAATGTTAAGACAGGAAGAGACTGTAGCAATCATCTGATCCAATTCATGCTACTACAGAAGAAAATGTAAAAGAATAAAATGTTACTAGAGTTAAACCTGGAGTTAGTCCCAAGTTATTTTACCTGCCAAGATAAGAGCTTCGAGAAAACAGCAGCATATACTCAGATTCATTACAAATAAATAAATATCTTTGTATATTTCAAGACTCTTTAAAATGGGAAAATGGCTGGGCATGGTAGCTCACGCCTGTAATCACTGGGAGGCCAAGGCAGGCAGATCACCCGAGGTCAGGAGTTCGAAACCAGCCTGGTCAACATGGTGAAACCCCATCTCTATTAAAAACAAAAAAATTAGCCAGGCGTGGTAGCAGGCACCTGTAGTCCCAGCTACTCGGGACAGGAGTAGCAGGAGAAATCACTTGAACCCAGGAGGTGGAGGCTGAGTGAGCCGTTATCACACCACTGCACTCCAGCCTGGGTGGCGAGTAAAACTCCATCTCAAAAAAATAAATAAATAGGCCAGGTGCAGTGGTTCACGCCTGTAATCCCAGATCTTCGGGAGGTGGAAGGAGGTAGATCACAAGGTCAGGAGATCGACACCATCCTGGCTAACATGGTGAAACCCCGTCTCTACTAAAAATACAAAAAAATTAGCCGGGCATGGTGGTGGGTGCCTGTGGTCCCAGCTACTCAAGGAGGCTGAGGCAGGAGAATGGCGTGAACCCGGGAGGCGGAGCTTGCAGTGAGCTGAGATAGTGCCACTGCACTCCAGCCTGGGCAACAGAGCGCGACTCCGTCTCAAAATAAATTAATTAAATAAATAAAATGGGAAAATGAGGCATAATGATACTAAAGAAAAGAACCAGGTGCTAGTATAATTCAACTAGTAACAACTTTCAGAATCAGACTGAGTTAATTTTTCCAGTGCTAGATAAAATTTCAGAAATAAGAAAATGTCATATATAGGAATGTCACACACATAGAATGAGCTAAAACATATCCTATTTCTATCTCAGAATCTATAAACCAATTCATTGCTATATGTAGCCTATGGGGTATATGTTAAATATAAGGACAGAACTCTTTCAGCATTTGCCACTTGCCTGTAGTAACGTGACTGTAAGTAGGTTGAGCACACAGCTTTGGAAACATGACTAGCAGAACCAAAGTCAATGACCTTCACTCGGTAGGGTTGGCGAACTGGATCAACCAGCATGATGTTTTCAGGCTTAAGGTCGGCGTGGATCAGACCAAGACTCTTGAGCTTCATCAAGGCTGTGGCCACCTGTTGCAAGATTGGTCTGATGTACTTGAGTGGCAGTGGGCTAAATTTGTTTTGCTTTAGAAAATCATATAAGTTCTGCTCCAACATCTCAAAAACAAGGCAGGTGTGATTCTTATGCTGAAAGCACTCATATGAACGGACAAAATTATATTCATCAGCATTTTCACTGCTTAGGCGGGAAAGGATGCTCACTTCAATCTGCCCCTGTCTGGCATAGGAGGGGTGGTTCTTCAAGATTTTAATAGCCACAATTTCCTTGGTGCTCCTCTTCCAGCACTTAGCCACCTGTCCAAATGTCCCCCGGCCTAGGAACTCCAAGACTTCATAGCTATTGGTCATAGAGCAAAGGATCTCATGCTGGACCAGCTGGTAATCCCCTTCTCCACTGGAACTGCTACTCTTTGTGGTCACAGTGGTGGTTGTGGCAGCAGCACCCACCACAGTCCTGTTTTGCAGCATGAGAGGGGGATGTTCTTCTATGATCTGCACACTACCGTTGCTGTCAACTTCCTCACTTTTTCGTTTCAATCCACATTTTTGATAGGGCTCAAGCAAAGAAACGTTGCTTCTGTGAGTCAGGGACTGGCTGCTTTGGAAGGTTGATGTAGCAGCACTGCCTGAGCTATCAGCGGCTGTTACAACAATATGCTCCACTGCAGGAGCTGGGAGGAGGAGGCCTGGTCGTAAGCAGGGATGCTGAAATTGGCTACCTGGTGAGAGGAGTTGGCTTGCCCTTGTGTGGCTGGGAGGGTTTTGCTGTGGGTATAATATTTGTCGTTGCTACTCTGTCCTGAAACATCCCAGCCAGAGGGCTCTATTTTCAGTTTCTTCGCACTGCAGAAGGCACTCGACGACACTGATGGGGGCGAAAACACTTGCAGCTGTGATGCCATACCTACATTGAGAGAAAGGAGGAATAAGACCACAAGGATAAGAGATACAAGGCTTAGGTTTAAAACATATACACACACACTTTTACTTGATAAAAGAAACATGATGTAATAATGTTCTCATCTTGACCTATATTCATAGAAACAGTGTACACAATCTGCTGGACAAAGTGAAGATTATCCACTCCGCTCAAGTCATACATAAAATGCATTCAACTGTCTACCACATTTTAAGAGAAAAAAGTAACCAGTATGGGCCAGGCACAGTGGCTCAAGCCTTTAATTCCAGCACTTTGGGAGGCCGAGGCAGGAGGATCTCCTGAGCTGAGGAGTTCAAGACCAGCCTAGGCAACACAGTGAGACCCTGTCTCTAGTATAAAAATACTAAAATGAAAAAAAAAAAAAAAGTAACCAGGATGATGAGAAAGCTAGGGAGTATATTCTGAAGAACCAAGGAAAGTTGGCAGAAAAATATGAGGAAAGGATAAAGAACAGTCCACCTTTCTGTCCCTGAATATCCCACAGACACTTCCAGCTCAATAAGCCCAAAGATTAAACTGAAAGTTATCTTTTCAGAATAAAGCCCAAACATCTGACATAGCATACAAGCCATTTCATATTTATCTTCTCCATTTTCAACCATCCAATCTCATACGCCTTGGGGCTCTATAGTAATCCCTCTTTCCTTGCTCTACACTTTCCCCCTTTTTAATAATTACGCCTCAAAATTAGTCATCTGCAAAAGACTAAAATCTCTATCTCTAACCCAGAATTCTCTTGCTTTGAACTCCAAACACGATATCCAAATGACTACTTAACACTGCAACTTGGATATTTTATAAACACCTCATATTCAATACATTCAGAATTAAACTTATGAGCCTCCACCCCACCTTCAGTTTTCTATCTTAATTATGAGATGCCATCACACATCCAGTGCCTCAAGCCAGAAATGAGGGAGCTCTAGCCTGGGCAGCATGGTGAAACCGTCTCTAAAACAAACACACACACAACAACAACAAAAAACAAACAAACAAAATTAGCCAGGCATGGTGGCACACGCCTGTAGTCCTAGCTACTCAGAAGGCAGAAGTGAGAGGATCACCTGAGCCCAGAGGTAGAGGCTGCAGTGAGCTGTGATCGTGCCACTGCACTCCAGCCAGGGTGAAAGAGTGACACTCTTTCTCAAAAAAAAAAAAGAAAAAAATCAGGGATGTCTGTTTCCTCAGCTACACAATGGTGATAGCAATACCTACCTCATAGGGTTGTTCTGAGAATTAAATGATTTAATACCTGTAAAGTGATAGTGTCTAACACATATTTAATACTATTATTCCGACTCATTCTTCTCCCTTATTCCTCCACATCTAATCTCTATCGTATCCATTCCATCTCCCAAGTACATTTCTTTTATTTCTTTTTTTTATTTTTATTTTTTGAGACAGAGTCTCACTCTGTAGCCCAGGCTGGAGTGCAGTGGCACAATCTCGGCTCGCTGCAACCTTCGCCTCTGGAGCTCAAGCGATTCTCCTGCCTCAGCCTCCCAAGTAGCTGGGACTAGAAGCGTGCGCCACCATACCCGGTTAATTTTTTTGTATTTTTAGTAGAGATGGGTTTTCACCATGTTGCCTGGGTGGTCTCAAACTCCTGAGCTCAGGTGATCCACCCCACTCAGCCTCCCAAAGTGCTGGGATTACAGGCGTGAGCCACTGCCCCCCACCTCCTATTTCAAATCAGCCCTTTTCCCCTAACCTTATTGGCACCATTCTAGTTCAAACTGCCAGTAGCTTCCAAACTAATCTCCTTTAATCCACTTAATAGATCTTTGCTTTTAAACAATGCAAATCGGATAACTGCTCTCTCTTCTTAACTACCTTGCTTTCCCCTTCTCCCAGGGTTTCTCATTGCTTTGGAGATAAAGTCCAAGATACTCAACTTGGCTGGCCATAGTCGCTCATGCCTGTAATTCCCGCACTTTGGGAGGCCCAGGCAGGAGGATCACTTGAGCTCATAAGTTCAAGATCAGCCTGGGAAGCATTAGCATAAAAAAAAAAAAAAGAAAGAAAGAAAGAAAAGAAAAGAAAAATTAGGCCAGGCGCAGTGGCTCATGCCTGTAATCCTGGCATTTTAGAAGCCCAAGGTGGAAGGATCACTTGAGCCCCAGGAATTCAAGACCAGCCAGGGCACATGGGGAAACTCCATCTCTACTGAAAAAAAAAAAAAAAAAAGCCAAGTATAAGTGGCACATGCCTGTGGTCCCAGCTACTCAGGAGGATGAAGCAGGAAAATCTTCTGAGTCTGGGACATTGAGGCTACAGTGAGTTGTGATCACTCCATTGCACTCTAGCCTGGGCAACAGAGCTAGATTCTGTCTCAAAAAAAAAAAAAAAACTGTCTCGACCTGCCTTAAAATGCACTCCAAAATCTGCTTGCTGCCTTCCAACATCTCCCCACTTTGATTCCCTCCCCTCAACCCTCATTCTAGCCACACTGCCCTTCTTTCTTTAGTTCTTGGAAGGCCACTCACCTCCAGGCCCTCTAAATATGTTTAAGACTTTCTGCTGCGAAAACTGCCCTCTGTCACCTCTGCCACATGTAGAAATGCTCCCTACAATCATCCCCTGCCCCTACCATGCATTCCCACAGCACCCTGTTAACTTGAAAGCATTTCTTATCGCTTCTCGGCCTTTTGGCTAAGATCAAGTGAAAGCATTTCTTTAATGCTACATTCCCAACTACAGTATAAGCTCTAGGACATGTACAATCTCTGTCTTGCTCTTCTCTTATACCACCAAAGCCTACTACAGACTGACAATATATACATACTCAATTATCTGTTGGATGAATTACTTGACCCCTGCCTACCAATCTCCTGTCTATTAAATACAACTCCCGACCACTCATATTCAAATGCAGTATTTTCAAATACTCAGTCCTTGCTTTTTTTTTTTTTTTTAATGTCTTCCCTCCCTTTTATCTGTGTGGTCCTTGAGTCATGGGGGAAGTCTCTACTCCAATCCATATAGTATAACGTTACTAATCACAAGAGAATAAACACAAACAACAAGAAAGGAAGGAAACATGACAAAGGATGTTACAGAAATCAAAAGGCAGTATGTGCATTTCTTTGTGCCTGAATACAACTAGAAACCACCTGCACTGGACTAGTCAGCTGGAAAGAACAAATCCTCTGCCTTCAATTTCTAAAACCCAGTTGAGATTTACTTTAAGAGTTTCCATAATTTATATAAACTTTGAAGAGGAAAAAAAGTACAAATTAAAAGCTAAAGTCAGTACAATTTAACTGTGAGACTGAATTTACAAATCATCTTGTTCTACCTACTTCACTGAAATACCAAACATAATAAAAGAAAAATCTGAAACCAAGTAGCTCCTTTACAAAATGCACCTATTAAAATATAAGTATTTATCATAAAATTAAGCCAACCTGTTGAACAACAAAAGGAAGCAAATTTTCTAAATTTGTTTTCCATTAACAATGTTAATATTGTTCACCTGCTAATTTTAACAATCTATCAGAAAACATAAACATGACTTCTATGTAACTGAAAGTAGTGAAAGAATCTAAATAGAAAATTTGCAGTTTGCAGCAACTGTCTAGGAATAGGGGGGTCATAAAAGTAATAATACTGAAAAGAATTCATGAAATACCAAATTTTTAAAAAGGTATTCATTTTGGGAGGCTAAGGCAGGCAGATCATGAGGTCAGGAGTTCGAGACCAACCTGACCAACATGGTGAAATGCCATCTCTACTAAAAATACAAAAATGAGCTGGGCATGGTGGCGTGCACTTGTAATCCCAGCTACTCAGGAGGCTGAGGCAGGAGAATCACTTGAACCCAGGAGGCGGAGGTTGTAGTGAGCCGAGATCACGCCATTGCATTCCAGCCTGGGTGACAGAGCGAGACCAGTCTCAAAAAAAAAAAAAAAAAAAAAACAAGTATTCGTAACTAGATACTCTATAAAATTTTGCATTTAGCAGAGTTGACATTATTGCCAACTTTTTACCCAAAAAACATAATAAAAGATTACTTATGATTTCAGATCTTCACACTGCACACTGAAAAAAGCACAAGTTCTAGGACATTTTTCAGAATGTTTTAATATTAAATGATTATAATCTTTATCCATAAGGACAAATTTAGTTCACCCAAAGGGAAAGGACAACTCAGAATTCTTTTACTGGTCTTCCCCACAGCAAGGGTGTGACATACAAAAAGTCAGTATCAGACCACCAGGGCTCTTACAATGTGGCTGAGACTCATTCTGACCTCAACTAACACAAGGTGAGAAGAAAATACAGAATCACAGAATCTTGGCCTAGAAAAACCAACAGACTCTTATTTATATTCTACTCTGAAATTCAGCTAAAATAGCAATTTCTAGACAGAGGATAAAGATACTATGTTCCATTAAACCTGCCTTTGCAAGTGGGGGGGCAAGTCTCTTCCTAGTTGGAGAGCTTTCAAACAACAACAAAAACAGAATTAACACCTGTGGAAAACTTACTGTATATCAGAATTTATGAGGCAAATTACAGATATTTTTAATTCAATGTGAATAGCAACCCAGTAAATTAAAACGCTATTTTTGACACATTTGCAGTCCACAAGCATATGAAAAATTGTTCAACATCACTAATCATTAGAGAAATGCAAATCAAAACTAAAATGAGATACCATCTCACACCAGTCAGAATGAATATTACTAAGAAGTCAAAAAATAACAGATGCTGGCAAGATTGTGAAGAAAAGGGAACAATTGTACTGCTGGTGGGAGTATAAATTAGTTCACCCATTGTGAAAAGCAGTATGGCAATTCCTCAAAGAATTTAAAACAGAATTACCATTAGATCCAGCAATCCCATCACTGGGTATACACCCAAAGGAATATAAATCATTCTACCATAAAGACACAAGCACATGTTCACTGCAGCACTATTCACAATAGCAAAGACATGAAATTCAACCTAAATGCCCATCAATGGTAGACTAAAGAAAATGTGGTACATATACACCATGGAATACTATGCAACCACAAAAAAGAACGAGATCATGTCCTTTGCAGCAACAGGCAACATGGATGAAGCTGGAGGGCCACTATCCTAAACAAACACAGGAACAGAAAACCAAGTACTGCCTGTTCTCACTTATAAGTGGGAGCTAAAGAACAAGAACACATGGACACAAAGAGGTCAACCACAGACACTGGGGCCTACTTCAGGGTGGAGGGTGGGAGAAGGGAGAGGATCAGAAAAAATACCTGTCAGGCACTATGCTTATTACCTGGATGACAAAATAATCTGTACACCAAACCCCTATGACATATAGTTTACCTATGTAACAAACATGCACATGTACCCCTGAACCTAAAAGTTTTGTTTTTTTTAAAAAAAGCTATTTATTGTTTGTTTGTTTGTTTGTTTTTTTGTTTTTTTTTTGAGACAGGTTCTCGCTACTGTCATTGAGGCTGAAATGCAGTGGTGTGATCACAGCTCACTGTAACCTGGAACTCCTGGGCTCAAGCAATCCTCTGCTTCAGCCATCCAAGTAGCTAGGACCACAGGCACACACCAGGACGCTTAGCTAATTTCTACAGGCACATGCCGCATTTGGCTAATTTTTTTTTTTTTTTCTCCAGAGATGAGGTCTTACTGTGTTACCCAGGCTGGTGTCAAACTCCTGCTCTAAAGTAATCCTCCTGCCTTGGCCTCCCGCAATACTGAGATTACAGGCGTGAGCCACCGTACCTGGCATAAAAAGCTATTTTTGACTTCCTGCAAATGCTGCACCTCTTGACTCCAGCAATGAATGAAGTCTTTACATTTCAAACCTGACTTTCCAAGGACTTAGTCATCTCAATATAATGACAAAATTTGCCCAGTGCATTAATACCAAATTAGCAATGACGGGCAAAAGGCCATTGGTACTTGTACTTATTGCTAAAAGATAATTGCTAGAATCCAAGGCTTTCAAAAACAGATTAACAACTTTCCCACTCCCTGGCATGGTCACATCCATTTAACATCGTTTGCTGGGTGCTCCACACTATAAGCACTATAGGTAGATAATCTTATTAAAAGCATCCAAATATTATAACCCTGAATGGAACAGTTGGATATGACAACCAAGGTAATCATCTTCCATTGATTTGTCCTTATCCCTCAGTAACTTTTTTCCTGACACACCAGTAATAAATTCCTGTTGCTTTTGCTCAATGTCATCTCTGCCTCCTTCATACAATTTAACAGTTGGTTAGCCAAATGACCTAAAAACTGTACTATATATTGATTTCTTGTTCTAGCACTTATCCTCAGATGACATGAACACAGGTGTACATATTGTCGATCACATACTCTGATACATATTTTTACAGATGATAAGAGTACATCTTCTGTAAAACCAAAGTGAGACAAGTTTGGGAAGAAAATTCTTTCCAACAAACACCTAACTCTCTCTCTACTCTCCTAAGTTTTCTCCACCCCTACTGCACAATTCCATACTTGAACAGCTTAACTGGTTTCCTACAAACTGTACTTTCAACTTCCCCCCTTTATTTGAGATTCTGTCACCCAGACTGGAGTGCAGTACATGATCACGGTTCGTTCACTGCAGCCTTGACCTCCAGGGCTCAATCCACTCTCCTACCTCAGCCTCCAGAGTAACTGGGACTACCAGCACATGCCACCACACCCCGCTAATTTTTTTTGTATTTTTTGTAGAGATGGGGTTTCACCATGTTGCTCAGGCTGGTCTCAAACTCCTAGGCTCAAGTGGTCCACCTACCCCAGCATCCAAAAGTGCTGGGATTACAGGTGTGAGCCACAATGTTATCCTCAAGCCCCTTTTCTAAGCTCCCCTCTCCCAATTCATTATTCACCTTTCAACTGAAGCTTTAAAAATGCACATCTTAAAAAAAAAAGGATATCTGTCCCCCACTGAAAAACTTAACGAAAAAGACCAAAAAATTCCTAATTTGGATTACCAGGCCTTGCAAGATCTGGACCATGATTACTTGCATAGCCTTGCTTCATCTGCACTTTTCCCCAGGCACATTCTCTTCCAATACTACCAAGTCTCTCTGGGTTCCCACAATACACCTTGCCTTCCCTGGCCCTAGTTCCTTCAACATGTTTCCTCTCTGAACTTCAATTTCCCCCTTAGACTTTTCTTTTCCTAACTTTCACTTACCCTTCTAGTCTGTACTTAAAGCTCACTTCTTCAATGTGGCAGAGGCTGTTGCTTTGTATCAAAATCAATAGTTCACTTAGATTTATTTGAAATGACTATGGCAACAGAACAAAAGTGCTTGGCCAGGCGTGGTAGTTCATGCCTGTAATCCCAACACTTTGGGAGGCCGAGGCGGGTGGATCATGAGGTCAGGAGATCAAGACTATCCTGGCTAACACGGTGAAATCCCGTCTCTACTAAAAATACAAAAAATTAGCCGGGCGTGGTGGCAGGCGCCTGTAGTCCCAGCTACTTGGGAGGATGAGGCAGGAGAAAGGCGTGAACTCGGGAGGCGGAGCTTGCAGTGAGCCAAGATCATGCTACTGCACTCCAGCCTGGGCGACAGAGCGAGACTCCGTCCACCCCCCCCCAAAAAAGTGCTTCATATTTAATAAAAAGGTACTACATTTTAGAACCTGCACACGACGGTCTATAGGTCTACAAAGTTTAGAATTAAGAAAACTATACCGTGAGGAGCTTCCACAATAAGAAAAAGTTAAAATTAACAAAGCAGAGGCCAATATGAAACATAAACAATATGCCAGCAAAAGCTGAAGGAAAACGGGACTTAAGTAAGGCAATAGCAGTTTGGAGAATGGAAGATGGAGGAGGCTCTTTCAGAAGAATGAGATGACTTTTGCCATGCTAGTATGCCAAAGGATGTGGAAAAATAAAAAGCTGTGTAGAGTAAGGAGATATATTTAACTGGAGCAGAAGACACTGGCAAAAAAGTACTGGAACTCTTACAGATAAAGGGGACCTTAAAAGATGCTAAAACCCCCTAATTCCAAGATGAGAAAAAGGCGATCCAGGCCAGGCATAGTGGCTCACGCCTGTAATCCCAGCACTTTGGGAGGCCGAGGCAGGTGGATCACTTGAGGTCAGGAGTTCGAGACCAGCCTGGCCAATATGGCAAAAACCCATCTCTACTAAAAATACAAATATTAGCCAGGCATGGTGGTGTGTGCCTGTAGTGCCTATAGTCCTAGCTACTCAGGAGGCAGAAGTATGAGAATCACTTGAACCCACCGCAGCACTCCAGCCTGAACCCACCATGGTACTCTAGCCTGGGTGACAAAGTAAGACCCTGTCTCAAATTTAAAAAAAAAAAAGCAGATCCAAAAAGGCCAAACGAGTTTTACCCAGAGCTAATGAGTAGCAATGCTGGCAAGGAATCCAGGTCTTCTCATTCCTTTTCCTTAAGCACTCTGGGAAAGCACTGTACCAGGTACCCCTAAAGAATCTAAAAGAAATGTCAGTTTCCTTACCTTCAAAGAACTTAAAATGTTGCTGAAATGATAAAACACATGAAAAAGAAAGAAAAATGTGAAAACAGGATATAAATTTCTGAAGTGCCAAATTATGCACTACAGGAATATATTAGGCATTTAGGAGCTGGGTTCCAACAACTAAAAGGAAGATCAGGAACAAAAACAAAAGGAACCAAGAGACAAACCAGTGATTGTTGAAGTGGTACTCAAAGGAAAATAATCTTGATGACTTGTGTTCAGAATGGCACAAAGGGAGAGGAAGGGAAGAAAACGGGAGGAATAATAGTAAACTTTTTTTAAAAGACCTAAAAAATGCAGACTGCTGTTATACCTCATGCAGGTGGCAGATCAAGCAGCTCATGTTTGCAAAATTACTTCAAATTTCAAGACCAGTTACAATATATAACAAGCTGCACAAGTTCCAAGTGTAAGAACTTCACAAGGCCAGTATGACTCACTGATTTGTACCAACAAATCATTGATGGAGCTGTGCTTATAAAAACAAAAGCACAGAATGAAAGAAGTCTATTTTCCAAAGAATTATGAACTCTGAGATTATCTTTTTCTTTTAGAAGGAAGTTCTGGTTTGGTTTGAAGTCTCAAGTTACCAACGAACTTGCTCTAAAATCCACAAAACTACAGTGTCGAGAGATAGGATAAACTATTCATGAAGGTATCACCAGCAAAAGTTCTACTTGCCAACCAGAGTCAGTTATTTATAAGATCTCATTCACCATTTTATTCTAAGATGCTTTACTGGCTTGGCTGCCTCCAGTTCCAACCGCAAGTACTTTACTAAAATATCCTTCAAGCCAGGAACAGTATCTTAAAAGTCAGTGACACCCTTCATCATACAAGCATTATAACATAGAACCCTGAGATAATTGCATGTAAAGATCCAAAATCACCAGATGAATAATGAAAATTAAGTCAAATGATTTGTTAGATTTTAAACTGTTTTATAGAAAGCTTTTAGGCTTCTATATTTAAAAACCTAGTAATGGTTTGTATTCTCTATAATCTTACCAAAAAAAAAAAAAACAACAAAAAAAACCAAAACCCTACAGACCAAAAATCAAAAATAGCTTTACACAAACAAAAGGAAAATTGTAGGTTTGCTGAGGGCATCAGCCACTTAATTTAACCCCATTTCATCAGGAGCAGGAAGCCACACTGTTGTTTTCACCAGTTACTAAGAAACAAGATAAAGAACAGATTGGGACAGAGAGTCTATCGCTGAAAGTATGATTTTGATGCAATTACTGAGAATTCCCAAAGTGTCACTAATAGACAAGAAAGAGCATCTAGGACGGCCTCTAAATGAGTCTACCTACAACAGAATCAGTGGTTAAGTAAAGACAAGACTTACCGGAGCTTGGGGTTTTTTTCCCCCTCTTCCCTACCCGCATCCTCCCATCCTCAACCCCCCTCCCCAAGCAGGAAAGAAATTTCCCCCAGCATAAACACAGGCCATTGCTCAGGGCTCGTCACCACAACAAACTGGAGGTTAGACCAACGCTCCTGGAGACGGAACTCCAGGTCTTGGTTGCTAGGCACAAAAAGGGGACTCTTCCCCACAGACCTGTGAACAGTGTGGGTCTTACCAGAATTTTGGTTGTTTCTCCACCTTTCCTTTTTTGTTTTTTTAACGAAAGCTTTGAAAGTGGTGACAGCAAAAGTTTCCCTTTGGGCCAGACCTCTAGATCTGCCTTGCACAGATATACATTAGGTGGGCTGGTCTCACGTAGTCTCCACCGTCATTACAAATTACAAGCCTAACGACTACAGAACATCAGCGAAGACGACAGAAAAGCTCCCACACCCACCCCACTGTCGTCCGCTCCAGGCACGGCTTCCTGGTCCCAAACAGCACAAAATAACCCAAAATCATGGTGACAAGCCGAGCTGTGAAATACACACGCACAAGCCACACACTGGGGACCTGCCACGACAGCCGGGGAAAAACCGGCCGAGTGAGGAGACGCAAGGCGGTCCCGTCACTTAAGGACAACACGCCCAGGCGAGAAGTGGCAGGAGGCAGGGGGAGTTGCCCCGAAAAACAGCCCGGAGCCTGCCCACCTTCCTGGGAACGCAATCCCCTCAGCTCCCGGCCGGGCCGCAGGACGCGGCGCCTGGTCCCGGGCAGGGGCCCTCTGAGGAAGGCGCCCCCCGCAGGCTGGGCGCCCCAAGAGAGCCGGCGGCCGGCCCCGCCTCGGGGAGCTGAGGGGAAGTCCCTCCCCGCCGAGGACCCCTCCTGCCGGTCCCCACTCACCGCCGGTGTGTCTGGTTCTCAGCCGCGAGCTGGGGCTGCCGTGAGGAGGCGGCGGAGGAGACGAGATCTGGGGCCCCGCCGCCGGGTCATCATACCCCCCGCGCGAGCCGGCCCGGGCCCCGGCCCCCGCCCCCCGGAGCCGTCCCCGCGCCCGTCCCGCAGGGGGAGCCTCCTCAGCCTCCCACCCGCTCCACCACCCAGCCCCTTCCCGCCGCCGCCGCCGCCTCAGCCCCGCGCGCTCCCGCCTCGGCTTCCTGCTGCCGTCCGGGGCTACCGCCGGGCCCCTTGCTCCGCAGCCGCCGTTGTCGCCAGACCCGACGAGCGGAACGCCGAGCGGCCGCCCCTCAACCCGGACGGCCCCGCCTCGCCGGAACTATTCACCCGCCCCGCGCCATGACACCTACTGAGGCGGAAGTGCAGATGAATGGACTCTCTAGGACGACCGCATAGTACTGATCGCAGTGGGAGTGGGTGGGCCTCGAGTGGGTAGGCCTCCGTGGGGAGCCAGCGTGGATCGAGTGCGGGGACTGGACTTCCCGCCCCCTCCGCACCGTAGACTCCGCGGTGATTTAAAGGTGCCCGGCAGTGGTAGGGGATCCAACTGTAAAATGTCATCCCAGCTAGTGTGACATCACCACAGTCTAGTGTGACACCCCCAGAGCCTTGGCAGTGTACAGGAAGACAGTGCCTAGAGGAGCTCCACTGCCGGTGAAGGATTACCTCAGGTTAGGCTTTAATGTTTCGTTGCCGTCTAGAGACGTTCTAGCAATGTGACATCTGTGTACCCCATCTGGAAGTCTCCCTGTACGTCAAGAGCCCCTTAGGGGAGTCTCCCATTGCCGCCTTGGGAACCTGTGTTTACATTAGGAAGAGAGAGAATAGCTGTAATCTGAATTCAAACGCTCAAAACATGCAGTGAGCGAATGCTAGCATAATTTTCTTGCCTCTACCAGAAGGAAGTAAGGCTGGGTATTTAGGAAACAGAACGCGTTGGCACAACATTCTGAGAAAAAGAACACTGAAAATTAGGTTATCCGAATGGAAAAGCAGTTGCGATCTCCCAAAATCAAGAGATTCTGTAGGACTTCCGATATATCTCCTGCTGTGTAAAATATTCAGATTCCTGAAGTGGGGGACATTTTTAGGGCAACTGTAATCTCTTCATTTTTTCCATCCCGCAAGTGCTGGAGGCAGCAGTGATCTGAGCCCTAGAAAGTGACTGTCGGGCACCATCGGTATTTGCATATACTCTCTGAGGAGAAGGGCAGATGTGGCTAAGACAAAATTCTACTATCAAGTTTTGTTTCTCAGATCTCACTCATTAACATCTTTGATTTCCTTGGATCCCCATAACACACACACACACAAAAAACTATAATTTTTGTAAAATGTGCTGAAGTACCTTTTAAGGGAAGTCATTTGACTTTCTCTCTGGCTTAACAACACGGGGAGCAGTTCCATTTTATCTGGAACAGGGAAGTTTATTTCCCTAGAGAAGTAGGGTTACCAAAAATGTTCATCCCACAAGGCAATTTTGTTTGCATATTTTCACAGAAACTTCCTTCTACTACTTAAAGAACTTAAAGTCCTCACATTGGGCCGACCTGGGAAATATGAAGACAAAAAGAGTGGGTAAACATGCCTGCTTGATGAGCCAGAAAAAAAGGCAGAAACCTGTGGTCTAGGTATAACAGATCCTGCTCAAAATATAAGCTTCAAACACACTGTTTATCATGCCTTCGTTCAACCTAACTCTCTGACATGTTCCTAAACTCCTGCTCTCTCAAGTTATGTCCCTTTCCTCTTTTCAAATATCTCTCAGAATTCACCTCTCGGGAACCTTTGCTGATTGACTCTTATTTTATTTGAATTCTACATCATCATCCGATTACTTAAATTAACCTGTACCTTCTTTATTTACACTTGTTAACCTCTATTTTCATTGCTTTTAGGTCCTCAGTCTTTCTCACTATACAGGGAGTTTCTTAAAGTCTGTATTTTCTCCTCTTTAGTATCATTCACTCATTCATCCAGCAAACTGCTTGTGTGCCTGCTCTGTGCTACACACTCTTCTAGACACTGGGTCAGGTATGCATGAGACAGGTGAATAAGGCATGGTCTTAGGGACCTTACAGTCTATTGAGGCAAAAACGTGTGCAGACATGTATAAGATAAGCGAGAGAGTCGGAGAAGAACATCAGAAGTGATATTTGAGCACAGTAAGGTCAAAGAAGTTTCAAAGTTTCATCATTTGTCCATTCAGTAACTATTTACAGAGCATCTTCTGGTGCCAGGCACTATATAAGAAATTAAGGGGCTGAGTGTTGTGGCTCATGCCTGTAATCCCAGCACTTTGGGAGGCCGAGGCGGGTAGATCACCTGAGGTCAGGAGTTTGAGACCAGCCTGGCCAACATGGTGAAACCCCGTCTCTACTAAAAATGCAAACATTAGCCAGGTGTAGTGGTGCATGCCTGTAATCCCAGCTACCCGGGAGGCTAAGGTAGGACAATCACTGGAACCCAGGAGGTGGAGGCTGCTGTGAGCCGAGATCGCACCATTGCACTGCAGCCTGGGCGACAGAGTGAGACTCCGTCTCAAAAAAAAAAAAAAAAAAAAGAAAAGAAAAGAAAAAAGAAATTAAGGAGACACAGAAGAAAAGGCATGGTCTGTGCCCTGAAGGAGCTTACAGTTAAGCAGAGAAGTGGCAGGATATAGAAGTAATAAGGTAAATTGAGTCAGATTTTGAAAAGCAATGTAGAGCTGTTAGAAGTTTACTCACACAGGTGGCCAGGCACAGTGGCTCATGCCTGTAATCCCAGCACTTTGGGAAGCCAAGGTGGCAGATCACTGGAAGTCAGGAGTTCGAGACCAGGCTGGCCAACATGGTGAAACCCCGTCTCTACTACAAATACAAAAATTAGCCGGATGTGGTGGCATATGCTTGTAATCCCAGCTACTCAGAAGGCTGAGGCAGGAGAATCTCTTGAACCCAGGAGGCAAAGGTTGCAGTGAGCCGAGATCGTGCCATTGCACTTTAGCCTGGGCAAACACAGCGAGACTCCGTCTCAAAAAAGAAGTTTATTCAGACAGGTAATGTGAGAGAGAACTAGTGATGGTGAAGGAAGATAGCTGGCTGGAGTGGGTAAAGACTGGAGAAAGGGATCCTAATCAGAAAACTATGATGAGGGTTTGATTAAACAGGAAAGAAGGTAAGAAAGGGGCAGATATATGAAATATATCCTCCTAAACAAAGACAGAGCAGCTGGAGAGGGAGATGGAGCAGTTAGCAATTGGAAGCATTCAAGTCTCATTCAGGGTCTGACATCCTTCTAGGACCTAGAGTCTAGATTCAGTGTTGCAGGCAAGAAGTCACTTGCCCAAGAGCGGCAGTGCTTAAGACCAAATAGGAGAAGCTGACGAGAAGGCTCTGTCTTGAGAGAAACTGAACCATAAAGCTAGGCAAACTATTCAAACAAATTATGAATCCTAGGGGCTAGGAAAAAAAGAGGATTTAAATAGAAGTCAACAGGTTGTGAAACTGGGAAAACCAGATTAGAGTGAAGGTCTGCAGTAAAGGATAAAAAGCAGAAAAGTCCCTTGAGCCAGCAGTAGGAAAACTTCAATGATTTTTAAAAAATCCAGACCCCAGGATACTTTTTATTTGGAAATAATGTTAAACATACAGATATGTTGCAAGAGTGACAAAAAGAGGACCCATATACTTGTTACCCAGATTATTAACATCTTGCCCCTTTTGCTTTATCATTTGCAGTTATAGATAGATAGAGTTCTATTACACACATACATGCTTTTTTTTTTTTTTTTTTTTTTGACAGTCTCACTCTGTCACCCAGGCTGGAGTGCAGTGGCGTGATCTCGGCTCACTGCAACCTCTGTCTCCTGGGTTTAAGCGATTCTCCTGTCTCAGCCTCCCGAGTAGCTGGGATTACAGGTGCCCGCCGCCACACCTGGCTAATTTTTTTGTATTTTAGTAGAGACGGGGTTTCGCCGTGTTGCCCAGGCTGGTCTCAAACTCGTGAGCTCAGACAGTCCACCCACCTTGGCCTCCCAAAATACTAGGATTATAGGTGTGAGCCACCACACCTGGCCCACATACATTTTTCTTTTTTTTTCTGAGCAGTTGAAAGTAAATTGCATGCATCATGCTCGTTTACCACATAATACTTGAATATCCTAATAAGTACATTCTCTTATATAAACAAAATACAGTTATCAACTCCAGGAAATTTAACATTGCTGTAACACTTTACCATCCATGTTCCAAATGTTGTCAGTTGATCCAATAACATCTTTTTTAGCATTTTTTTCTTTTCCAGCACAAGATTCAGTTTAGGATCATATATTACATTTAATTGTCATGTCTCTTTAGTGTTCTTTAATCTGGCACAGTTCCTCAGCTTTTCTTTGTCTTTGATATTTTTGAAGAATACAGGCCTTTTTCTGGTAAAAGGGTAATAAAATGTTCTTCACGGCCGGGCATGGTGGCTCACACCTGTAATCCCAGCACTTTGGGAGGCTGAGGCCGGTGGATCACGAGGTCAGGAGATCAAGACCATCCTGGCTAACATGGTGAAATCCTGTCTCCACCATAAATACAGAAAGAAATTAGCTGGGCGTGGTGGCGGGTGCCTGTAGGCCCAGCTACTTGGGAAGCTGAGGAAGGAGAATGGCGTGAACCCAGGGAGGGGCAGAGCTTGCAGCGAGCTGAGATGGCTCCACTGCACCCCAGCCTGGCAACAGAGCGAGACTTCGTTTCAAAAAAAAAAAAAAGTTATTCATTTCAGGATATCCTCATTTTAGGTTTGTTGTTTATGTTTGTCTGATGTTTACTTATAATTAGATTCAGGTTATCCATTTCTGGCCAGAATACTTCATGTATGATATTGTGCCCTCAGGATATTATATCCGAAGGCACATAATGTCTCTCTGTCCTTCACTGGTGATAGTAATTTTGATTACTTTATCAAAGGATATGATTTCTCACAGTGCATTTACTATTTTTCCCTTATAATTAATAAGCAGTCTGTGGGGACACATCTTAGACAATGCAAATATCTGGCTCCTCTTTAAACGTTTTCCTCTAGATTTAGCATGTGTTGTGTTTTGCCTGTACCAATCCTCCCTTGTCTCTTATTTAGTTAGTTGGTTTTTTAGTTATCTATTAATGATACAGACTTATGGACTACTACTTTTTTCAATGGTTTATAATTCATTACTGTCCTTAATTATTTTGGAACTTGAATTTTCCAGATTTAGTCATGGATACCCTTTCAAGTTGGCTCCTGTGTCTTTTTTAGCATGTCTCCAAAATAGGATGCTCCAGATTCATCTTGTACTTTCCATGCCCCAGCCCCAGAATCAGCAATTTCTCTGAGGAGTCCTGGATTGCTGTTTTTTTGTTTTGTTTTGTTTTGTTTTTGTGAGACAGAGTCTCGCTCTGTCGCCCAGGCTGGAGTGCAAAGGCCGGATCTCAGCTCACTGCAAGCTCCGCCTCCCGGGTTTACGCCATTCTCCTGCCTCAGCCTCCCGAGTAGCTGGGACTACAGGCGCCCGCCACCTCGCCCGGCTAGCTTTTTGTATTTTTTAGTAGAGACGGGATTTCACCGTGTTAGCCAGGATGGTCTCCATCTCCTGACCTCGTGATCCGCCCATCTCGGCCTCCCAAAGTGGTGAGATTACAGGCCTGAGCCACCGCGCCCAGCCGGATTGCTGTTTTTTTAATGTGGAACTATATTAGAAAATAAGATCTGAGCCGGGCTTGGTGGCTCACGCCTGTAATCCCAGCACTTTGGGAGGCCAAGGTGGGTGGATTGCTAAGTCAGGAGTTCAAGACCAGCCTGGCCAAGATGGTGAAACCCCATCTCTAAATACATCTAAAAATACAAAAACTAGCCAGGCGTGGTGGTGGGCACCTGTAATCCCAGCTACTTGGGAGGCTCAGGCAGAGAATTGCTTGAACCTGAGAGGCAGAGGTTTCAGTGAGCCGAGATCACGCCACTGCACTCCAGCCTGGGTGACAGAGCGAGACTCCGTCCCCACCCCACAAAAAAGATCTGAGCACTAGGCCCACAATGATTTATTATTGAATGCTTGGATATGAATGTCAGCCCTTCAGTTTCCCTACTCATCCCTTTCCTCAGAGTTGCAAGACTTAGGTATCACCAAGATTTTTCTCTTAAGACTCCTTTTGAGTATCCTTAGCAGAGAAAGCTTGCATAGGGAAATTTGGCAGACACTGTCCATTGCCTATTCAAATGCATAGTTAGGGTTAGCTAACTTCTCTAGAAAACAATCCCCATACCGCAGGGGCTTATGGAAAGGTCACTGCTAGCTGGTCCATAATGGCATGTGCCTGTAGTCCCAGCTTCTCAGGAGGCTGAGGCAGGAGGATTGCTTGAATCCAGGAGTTCAAATCCAGCCTGGGCAACATATTGAGACCCCCATCTCTAAGGTAGATAGATTAGATACATAGATAGATGGATAGACTGACAGATAGATAGATAGATAGATAGATAGATAGATAGATAGATAGATAGATAGATGGATGATAGATAGATTCTGATCTTCGAGAGAGCAGTTTTAGTGGCATAATGGGGGCAGAAGCTGTTTGGTTCCTACACAGGATTACTCATGGTATCAGTGGTGACTGACAAGCTGGGAAGAATGGTTTGGTCCAACTGAATGATAGAATCTATTCCGTTCAATACCCATATTCAGCTCTCAATATCCAAGGAATCTGCTTGGGTCCACATAAGCTACATCTGAGAAATCATGACATGAGTCATTTTGACTACGTTCTCTATCACTTCTCTTCTCACAGGAAAAGTTGTTCTGGCCCCTCATCTGGTTTCATGATGGACAATATCTAGCATGAGAGTGACAGGGATTCGAATAATGGACATTTTGGGGACTGCGTTCTAGCAGAAATGATGGAATAGTGGAACAGGAGTTTGGATGAAGGGGTATCCTATGGGATTAAAGAAGATTTGAATACAAGCTTTCCTAATAAATGAAAGGGGAGGTGAAACTAGAGCATGCGGATGGCTGCACAGCATTGTGAATGCACTAAATGCACTAACTGTCCACTTTAAAATGTTTAGTAATATGTCAATTTTATCTAAATAAAAAAAGAAAGGAGCAACATAGTGAGACCTTGTCTCTAAAACAATTTTATTCAGATGTCATGGAGGACAAAACTTTTTTTTTAATTAGCCAGGCATGGTGGCACACACCTGTAGTCCCAGCTATTCAGGAGGGTAAGGTGGGAGGATTGCTTGAGCACAGGAAGCTGAGGCAGCAGTGAGCTATGATCTTGTCACTACACTTCAGCCTGGGCAACAAAACAAGACCCTGTCTCAAAAAAAAAAAAAAAAAAAAAAAGTGGGGTGGCAGGGAGGGAGGTTTTCAGGATTTAGAGACAAGGCACAATTACCCTTAATTTTCAAGGGTCAACCCAGAGACTATTGTGGGGAAAGAACAAATGCCTTGACTCCTTATACAACCATGTGTATGACTCCTCAGACCCTCCTTCCTCCATAATCATTTCTAATGTCTCCCTTTTCCACACATAATGATCTTACTCTTTCTCACTTTTCTCGTATACCAACTGTTTATTTAGCAAAAGCAAGGAATAGTGCTTTTTCTCCCTTTCCTTGGGTCATCATTTCTCATTATTATGTTTCCTCTGTTCTGTAGTTTCTCACCTTTTTTTTTTTTTTTTTAGACGGAGTCTTGTTCTGTCGCCCAGGCTGGAGTGCAGTGGCCGGGTCTCAGCTCACTGCAAGCTCCCACTTTCGGGTTTATGCAGTTCTCCTGCCTCAGCCTCTCGAGTAGCTGGGACTACAGGCGCCCACCACCTCGCCCGGCTAGTTTTTTTGTATTTTTTAGTAGAGACGGGGTTTCACCGTGTTCGCCAGGATGGTCTCGATCTCCTGACCTCGTGATCCGCCCGTCTCGGCCTACCAAAGTGCTGGGATTACAGGCTTGAGCCACTGCGCCCGGCCACGTTTTCTTTTTTAAAAAATCATCCTCCCCACTCTAAGATTCTCACCTTTTCTTTGACCAACTGTTACACAGCATTTAGCATCCGCATTCCATATGTCTTTCCCTATCATCAATTTCAAGCAACATCTAAAACCAAAATAAATGGTTTGGGAAGGCACAGAGACCCACATGAAAAGGGCAATGAAGCAGAACAGGAACTTGAAATTTAATGATTGAATATGATTTGTGCTAAGTCATTTTGCACTTCCCACAAACTCAGAAATCCAAAAGCCCCAATGAAGTGTCCCCTGCCCAGCACAATTCCTTACACATGGTTGGTGCTATAGCTGTTTTGATGAGTAAATTACTGAGTGCTTGTTCACAGTGCTCAAAGCATCAGGATCAGTTCACTATAGAATAGGGGTTAAGAAACTTCAAATGGACCCGGTACAATGGTTCCTACTTGTAATCTCAGCATTTTCAGAGGCTGAGGCAGGAGGATCGCTTGAGTCCAGGAGTTGAAAGACCAGCGTGGGCAACATAGTGAGACCTCATCTCTACCAGAAAAAATTAAAAATTAGCCGGGTGTGGTAGTGTGCACCTGTGGTCCCAGCTACTTGAGAGGGAGGCTGAGGTTGGAGGATTGCTTCAGTACAAGAGATTGAGACTTGTGCCACTGTGCTCCAGCCTGAGTGACAGAGCCAGATCCTGTCTCAAAACAAAAAAAAAAGAAGAAGAGAGGGAGGAAGGAAGTCAGGGAGGGAGGGGGACCTCACATTGGTCACGCCTGTAATTCCAGAACTTCAGGACTGGGAGGCCAAGGCAGGAGGATTGCTTGAGGACAGGAGTTCAAGACCAGCCTGAGCAACATAACAAGACCTCATCTCTATTTTAAAAAGAAGAAACCTCAAAATAACAATTATCATCATTGACTGTGAATTTAATTTTTTTTATTATTACTTTTGTAAACTCACTTTGATGAAACCTGTAAGCAGTCAACAAGTGGTTCTTTTCACTCAGGGTAGGATACGGGAATATGCTCTATGAAAACCCTAGAGGGTAAATTCTCTGATATGAAATAGGCTTTTACCTGACCAACCTCACTGCTCCTAGGATTCCAGTATAGAAAAATAGGAGCTTCAGAGCCTGACGCCCATAGGAATCCTGACTCTGGTAGGTATTAGGGTATGATGGTGGGCATCTTAATGAGCCTCACTTTCCTCATCCTGAAAATGAAGATGATAATACCTTTTCCTTAACTCCCTCATTCCATCCATCGGAAAATGTCTTCAGTGGTACTTCCAAAAGATACCCTGGCCGGGCGCGGTGGCTCACGCCTCTAATCCCAGCACTTTGGGAGGCCAAGGTGGGCGGATCACCAGAGGTCAGGAGTTTGAGACCAGCCTGGCCAACACGGTGAAAACCCGTCTCTACTAAAAATATAAAAATTAACCAGGTGTGGTGGCAGGCACCTATAGTCCCAGTTACTTGGAAGGCTAAGGCAAGAGAATTTCTTGAACCCAGGAGGCAGAGGTTGCAGTGAGCCAAGATTGTGCCACTGCACTTCAGCCTGGGCAACAAGAGCAAGACTCCATCTAAAAAAAAAAAAAAAAAATTCCTAAATTTACTAATATTCATCTCTACTGATACCACCTGTGAAATTAGAAAGTCTGTGAGAAGTAAAATCTAGAATAACAAATATGGATACTTGATACATCTATGTTGTGTGGGAAATATTTAAAAATTTAAAAATATGGCCAGGCGTGGTGGCTCACGCCTGTAATCCTGGCACTTTGGGAGGCCAAGGTGGGCGGATCTCCTGAGGTCTTTTTTTTTTTTTTTTTGAGATGGAGTCTCACTCCGTTGCCGAGGGTGGACTGCAGTGGCGCAATCTCGGCTCACTGCAACCTCTGCCCCCCAGGTTCAAGCGATTCTCCTGCCTCAGCCTCCCAAGTAGCTGGGACTACAGGCATGCGCCATCATCATACCCAGCTAATTTTTGTATTTTTAGTAGAGACGGGGTTTCACCTTCTTGGCCAAGCTGGTCTTGAACACCTGACCTCGTGATCTACTTGCCTCAACCTCCCAAAGTGCTGGGATTACAGGCGAGAGCCACCGTGCCTGGCCCTATAATAATCTTAATAATTTAAAAATAAAAAGTAAGGGCCAGGCACGATTGCTCACACCTGTAATCCCAGCACTTTGGGAGGCCAAGGCAGGGGTGATCACCTGAGGTCGGGAGTTCCAGACCAGTCTGACCAATATGGAGAAACCCTGTCTCTAAAAATACAAAATTAGCCGGGTGTGGTGGCACATGCCTGAAATCCCAGATGCTCGGGAGGCTGAGGCAGGAGAATCACTTGACCTGGGAGGCAGAGTTTGTGGTGAGCTGAGATCATGCCATTGCTCTTGAGCCTGGGCAATAAGAGTGAAACTCCATCTCAAAAAATAATAAATAAAAATTAAAAGTAAAAGTAAGCATTGGGTGCGGTGGCTCATGCCTGTGATCCCAGCACTTTGGGAGGCTGAGGCAGGCAGATCACTTAAGTTCAGGAGTTTGAGACCACCCTGGCCAACACGATGAAACCCTGTGTCTACTAAAAATACTAAAATTTGCTGAGCATGGTAGTTCGTGCCTGTAGTCCCAGCTGCTCGGGAGGCTGAGGCAGGAGAATCACTTGAACCTGAGAGGCGGATGTTGCAGTGAGCCGAGGTCGTGCCACTGCACTCCAGCCTGGGCGACAGAGTGAGACTCCGTCTCAAAACATAAATAAATAAATAAATAAAAATAAATAAAAAGTAAGTACTCTCTGATTAATGAAGTTTTTTAAATTGAAGATTCTTAGTCTCTCAGGAAATGTAACCTGTAACCCCAAGACTTGTGTTGACTCCAAAGCAAGTAAAACATGCGATTTCTTTTAAGAAGATAGTTATAAAACATGCCTATTATAGGAAATAATGTTAATTCATAAAATATTCCAATTATTTACTTATAAACTGGCTTACTCATTTCTTCCCGTTTTCTCATTCCCCACAAATATATGTATTTATATATTATTTTGTGTATACATATGGTTACAGATACACTTTTTCTTTGTGAAAGCTTTGGTGGGGGAAAAGCACTGTAACTGCTTATAATAAAAAGGTGCTCTAAAAGATTCCTATCTAGACACAGTGTAAATCCGGCCAGGTGTGGTGACTCATGCCTGTAATCCCAGCACTTTGGGAGGCCCAGGCGAGAGGATCACGAGGCCAGGAGTTCAAGACCAGCCTGGGAAACATAGTGAGACCACATCACTACTTAAAAAAAAAAAAAAATCAAATAGAATGTAAATTACCTTTCCCCAGCTCAGCTCACCAATATCTCTGATTGCTGTAAGAGCTTCCTAAGTGGTATCCTGTTTTCATTTTTGCCCCATTCTCTGTTGTTTTCAAAAATATATATCAGATCATATCACTCCCCTAATTTAAAGCACTCCAATAGCTTATAAGTACACTTACAATCAAATTAAAACTTCTTACTTTAAACTATTAAGTCACTTCTGATCCAACACCTGCCACCCTCTCTGACCTCATCTCCTCTTCTTCTCCTTCTGACACACTCTTCTTTGTTTATACATATATCTTTTTTTTTTTTTAATTTTTATTTTTGGAGACAGAGTCTCTCTCTGTCACCCAGGCTGGAGTGCAGTGGCACAAGCTCAGCTCACCGCAATCTGCACCTCCTAGGTTCAATTCTCCTGCCTCAGCCTCCCGAGTAGCTGGGATTACAGGCATGCACCACCATGCCCAGGTAATTTCTTGTACTTTTAGTAGAGACAGGGTCTCATCATGTTGACCAGGCTGGTCTTGAACTCCTGACCTCAGGTGATCTGCCCACCTCGACCTCCCAAAGTGCTGGGATTACGAGTGTGAGCCACCATGCCTGGCCTGTGTATGTGTGTGTGTGTGTGTGTGAATTATATATATTTCAACTTTTATTTTAGATACAGGAGGTACACATAACAGGTTTGTTTCATAGGTATATTGGATAATGCTGAGGTTTGAGGTATGACTGATCCCATCACCCAGGTAGCAAGCATAGTACCTAATAGTTTTTCAACCCTTGCCCCCCGCCCAGTTGTCCCCAGTGGCTGTTATTGTCATCTTTCGGTCTGTGACCACCCAATGTCTAGCTTCCACTTATAAATGAAAGCATGCAGTATTTGGTTTTCTGTTGCTGTGTTCATTTGCTTAGTGTAATGGCCTCCAACTGCATCATTGTTGCTGCAAAGGAAATTATTTCATTCTTTTTATGGCTGCATAGTATTCCCTGGTGTATATGTACCACATATTCTTTATCCAATCCACTGGGTTATATGTTTTTCTATTTTACACATCACAAGTTACCATTAACCAATCCACTGTTGATGGGCACCTAGGTTGCTTCCGTGTCTTTGCTATTGTGAATAGTGCTGGGTTGGACAGATGAGTGCAGGTGTGTTTTTAGTAGGATGATTTATTTTCCTTTGAATATATGCCCAGAATGGGATTGCTGGGTCAAAGAGTAGTTCTCTTTTAAGTTCTTTCAGAAACCTCCAAACCGTTTTCCACAGAGGCTGAACCAATTTCCACAGGGGCTTATACACTGAACACCAACAGTGCATAAGCGTTCCCTTTTCTCTGCAGCCTCACCAGTGTCTGTTGTTTTTTAACGTTTTTTTTTTTTTTGAGACGGAGTCTCGCTCTGTTGTCCAGGCTGGAGTGCAGTGGCACGATCTCAGCTCACTGCAACCTCTGCCTGCCTCCCAGATTCAAGCAATTCTCCTGCCTCACCCTCCCGAGTAGCTGGGACTACAGGCACCCGCCACCATGCCCAGCTATTTTTTGTATTTTTAGTAGAGACGGGGTTTCACTATGTTGGCCAGGTTGGTCTCAAACTTCTAACCTCATGATCCTTCTGCCTTGGGCTCCCAAAGTGCTGGGATTACAGGCGTGAGCCACTGCATCTGGCCATTTTGACTTCTTAATAGTAGCCATTCTAACTGGTGTGAGATGGTACCACACTGCGGTTTTGATTTGCATTTCTCTACACTCACTTCTTGGTGTTCCTTAGGCACAAAGCTCATTCCCATTCCATCACAGGCGCTGATTCTGCCTGAACCCTCTACCTATTCCCTACTCTCGGCAACATAACGAGACCTCGTCTCTAAAAAAACAATTTTTAAATCGGACCTCCCCACCAGGTCTTTACCTGGCTGGCTCCTTACTCAGGTCTCATTTTGTTGTCAGTCCCACAGATGTACTTGAGCAAGTAAGCCAGGAGAAAAAGTTTAAAATTGAAGTTTCAGATGTAGTATAATTTCTGGTAATGACAGGGTGGTGAGGTAGAGGGAGAATAAGGTCTTTGAAGATGAGGTCAAGGAAGCTGAGTGGCCAGGGTGTTGAAATCATCCAGAATGATGACAGGGTTCTGAAGGAGGAGAAGGCTGTGAGTCAGTGACTCAAGTCTTGATAAGTGAGGATGGGAAGGAGGGGATGGTATAGCTAGATAGTATGCACTTCATGGGAGGAGAGATGGTCACAGGAAGAAATGGCAATAATGGTTAGGAGGCAGCAAGGAGAGTAAGGAGAACATCAGTGTCACCTTCTTACCTTGAGGTGGGGAGAGAAAAAAAGAGCCTGTATGTGAGAAGCTGGCTGGAAAGCAGTGTGCTCAGAGGAGAGCCAGTCTTCAATTTAGGCAAAGAGGGGGATGGATACTTTCAGAAAAGATGGTGAGGACATAGAGGAATTTGCTGATCACAGAGCAGGAGACTTGAGAGCCTAGTGAAAGAGGGGAGGGAAGGCTGAGGATCCGGCCTTAAAGACTTGAACTCCTGATAATGACTGGGGTTTAAACAAGGTATAGGGGGATTCATTCTGCCACCTTTAGGGGGAGGCTGGGTGACCAGACCTGTTCTTATGGTCCAGGGAAGTTGCCCCAGGGTGTCGCAGCTTGGTATCCTTGATGCTCAAAGGTGTCTTCCTAAGGCTTCACATGTTGTAAGAGTTTGAGTAGTAAAGCTTTGTCATAACCACTGATGGACATGGGAGAGGAGGTGGATCGAGGACATAAAGAGATGAGAAGCAGCTTTGAAAATACCAGAGGCTGAAATCTGTGGTGATACCAGTTGTATGGTTCTTTTCTCCAGTGGTTCTGCCTTCCTTCTGCAGGAGTTGAAAAGGAGAATTCCAGGACTGATCCAAGGTTGTTGGTTTATACAGCTGGTGTGGCAGAAGAATCTAGAACCAGACCAAGCATAGTATCTGGCCCTTAGTTTACCCACAATGTTTTGAAATGCACAGCCCAGACTGCTCTGCTCTGCACACCTCTTTGGATTCTCTGAGCCTCTGATTAACCACTTGTTCTTTTGAGGTGTTTTGGCTTTGCCTTAGGATTTTACAGTTAAATCTACTCAGCACAGCATCTGAAGCTTATCATGATTTCACCCTACTCTTTTTCCATCTGTACAAATGCATCCTTGGATGCTTTAGGTAACTTGCCCTTTTGGTTAGACTTGACTCCAGGAACCTCTCCCCTAGGAAGTACCTTCATCAGCCAATCTCTCAGATTTTTCTGGGCCTGAAAGGTAGGATTAGCCAATGGCATTATCCAGAGCAAGCACTGGACATGTCAGTCACTCCTCTGTAAACAGAATTTAAGGTATGTCAGGGAGTTTAAGGTCAAACATTTTTTTTTTCTGCGATAGGGTCTTGCTCTGTTGCCCAGGCTGGAGTGCAGTGGTGTGATCTTGGCTCAATGCAACCTCTGCCTCCCTGGTTCAAGCGATTCTCCTGCCTCAGCCTCCCAAGTAGCTGGGACTACAGGCACATGCCACCACTCCCAGCTAATTTTTGTATTTTTAGTAGAGATGGAGTTTCACTATGTTGGCCATGCTATTCTTGAACTCCTGACCTCAGGTGATCCGCCCACCTTGGCCTCCCAAAGTGCTGGGATTACAGGCGTGAGCCACTGCACCCAGCCAAAGGCAAACACTTTTTCTTTTCTTCTTCTTCTTTTTTTTTTAATGTATTGGATACTCTTGTGAAGTGCTTTGGTTGCTTTATTCTATTTCATTCTCCTCCAAACCCCATGAGGTAGGCATTATTATTCCCACTCTACAAAAAGAAACTTTATGCCGGAAAGCTGAGTAGTTTGCTAGAGATTATATACACAGCGAATAAGTCACAGGATCACTATTCCAACCCAAGACATCTAACTTGAAAATGCATCTTTTCCACTATGGCCTACCGTCTTGCACATTGGGAGAATCCTAGGAGATAAGGCTGGAAGGATAGGTTGGGCCTTGTATCATGTGGACCTAAAATGTTCTGAATAGTTTGGGTTTTTGAAGGTGTATGAGCAGAGAAAATGTTCTTAGTAAGAGGTTAATTGAAGGATTTTTATCCCACCATTGAGAGGGAAATTAGAAAGCAGATGGTATGAGCCTGGATGATGGGTGGGAATTTGAAGAAATTCAGCTGATCAAAGCTTTCCTTTCCTCCTGAAGACATGTTTTCTCCATACTTTGTATCCCTGACTCCCTAAACAGCAGGCATCTGCTCTTGCTCTGGTGCTTTGTCTCCACAAAGCCTAATTAGTAGGGTGAGTGAGCTTAACCCAATTTCCTTAGCTCCTCAAAAACACACATTTCAATGAGCACATTGAGGAAGGAACAGCACAGGGGGCAAATTTTTCATCCCACACTTTCCAAAGTTGTTATAAATTAACCAGAGGACAGGACTGGTAAGATAGCCATAATACAATAGTGTAAATAATGTAAGGCACAGGCAAACCCAAGGCTAGCCAGAAGTTTTGTGTGATTGAAAGATTATTCAATAAGCTATTTATCCAGAAGAAGAACCAAGCCCAGAATCCTGGGAGCTTTTTGTGATCCAGTAGGTCAAGGATATGTTCAAAGAAGACAAAGTTACCCAGAAATGAGACAGTCAAGATGGAAGGGTAGAGCTAAATGAAAGCATTGTGGTCAAGATAAAGACAAGCTTAACCATTCTGAGAATGCCTCACAGGGAGCTGTAGACTCAGATGATTATAAGGGAGAGCAGCATCGTTCTGTTCGGGTATAGGTGGGATCCCCTGGGGAAGAGAAAGGGGAAAGCACCATGAATCTAAGACAAAACAGCTTGTGGTGTTGGTGGTGGCTGAGGAGCATGAGGGGTGGGAGGCAGCTAACACACTGACAGGTGCTCACTGATGGTAACATTGAAAATATATGCACGTGGGCTGGGCCAGGCGCAGTGGCTCACCCCTGTGATCCCTGCACTTTGGGAGGCCAAGATAGGCAGATCACCTGAGGTCTGGAGTTCGAGACCAGCCTGGCCAACATGGTGAAACCCCATCTCTACTAAAAATACAAAAATTAGCCAGGTGTGGTGGTGCACGCCTGTAATAGCAGCTACTTGGGAGGCTGAGGCAAGATAATTGAACCCAGGAGGCAGAGGTTGTGGTGAGCTAAGATAGTGCCATTGCATCCAGCCTGGGCAACAGAGTGAGACTACTTCTCAAAAAAAAAAAAAAAAAAGAAAAGAAAAGAAAAAGAAAAGAGAAGAACAAGTGGAGTCACTCATCTGTTTCCTACCACAAAGGGCAATCTGGGTCAAGAGTGAGAGATGGTCCCCCAACGCCAGCCAGGCAGATTTTTTTGTGTAATGGGACTTAAGCCACTGTCAGTCACCTTGTGGAAAAGTACAAGTTCTCCCACAGATCATCCATTAAATAACTAACGGATCTCTAGGGAACCTCCTTTTTCCCAGCACCTTCAAGCCTAATTGCAAGATCTTCATACATCTATAGGATCATCTTTAGAGCCTAAAAATAATTTAAATTGGTTATGTAAAGTATATGCAATGCAGCATTTTTATATGAGGGACTATTGGAAAATCAAATAACTGCTAATCTCTAGTATAAGAAGTCAGACATTTTTCTTTTAGAATAGTATGGAATTTTCCCATTATGAAAATGCAAACATGGCTGGGCACAGGGGCTCATGCCTGTAATCCCAGCACTTTGGGAGGCCAAGGTAGGGGGGATCACTTGAGGCCAGGAGTTCAACACCAAGACCAGCCTGGGCAACACAGTGAAACCTCGTCTCTAAAAAAAAAAAAAAATTAGTTGGGCATGGTGGTGCATGCCTATAGTCCCAGGTACTCAAGAGGCTCAGGTGGGAGAATCTCTTGAGCCTGGGAAGTCGAGGCTGCAGTGAGTTGTGACTGTGCCACTGCACTCCAGCCTGAGTGACAGAGCTAAAATCTGTCTCCCAAAAAAAGCCAAACAAATGCAAACATGCTGCCAACAACTAAATTCCTCAAAGTCTTTTGCTTCCCCTCCCCTATGTGAATGCATATAGAACCCACTTCAAGGAACAGGTGTGACACAGCTTGTTCCAAGAGTAGACGGGCTCCCTTGTTGCTAGAAGATAACGCCAATATGAGGACCCCATACCGAGAACTACCTTATCTCTCCCAGCCACCTTTGGCCACATAGAAGTGAGACAGCTGGAGGATGCTAGAGGAAGTCCGGCTAAATTTGCCCACACAGTTTAGTAAATATTTATTAAGTTAACACATGAGATGATTTTCCATGTGTTAACATGTACCGTTCTCGTGATCTCATTTAAACTTAATGAGTCTTCAAGGTATTTTAATGCTATCCTGTCTGCAGAAAAGATGGTCAGGAAACCTTTCTCGAGGGCAATTCAGCACAATTGGTATCAATAACTTAAAACTATAATCTACCTCCAGTAATTTAATTTAATAAAAATGCAAAATATATGCATAAGGTTGTTCACTGTAATATATGTAATTAGAAAAACAGTACACAAAATGTTGAATATGGGAATGGCTTAGTTAAGGTATACTCATATGATAGGGTATTATATTAATATTAAAAATGATGTTTTTGAATAATATCTAATGAGCGAAATGCTTAAGATATCAAGAAATTAAAATGTAGGCTATAAAATTATATACAGTATTATCCCCAACTTTGAAAAACATTTACATATTTAATACATCTACATGCACAGAAAAAAAAACTAAAAGAAAGCAAATCAATTAATCTATGACGAATTAAAATTTTTTCTCTATTTTTTTTTACTTTCAAAGTTTCTTTTGTTATATACAGATTAGTTTCTTTCAAGAACCAGAAGCTACAGAAAACCAACATCTGAAAGACCCATCCTGTGGCAGACATTGACCTAGGAGAATTTTACCAATTATTTGATCTCCATAGTAATCCTGAGAGGTAGGCATCTCAAGTCCATTTTACAGATGAGGAACTAGGCTCCACAATTTAAGCAATTGCTCAGGGTTACACAGATTTGAGCCTAGGCAGTGCCCACGTTTCCTGCTGCACCAAATGCCTCACCTGCTGTGGCTCCTAACAGAACACTGGTAGACTTACAACAAAGGTCACTGACAAAACAGAGCTGTGTACAGGTTTCCCAAGAGCAATTGCTTTCTGAACTCTCTATTTCTCTCTCAAAGCAGAAAACTCAAAATTTTAAATCCCCTGGACAAGAAATGGAACCTTTTTCATTGCTAGGGCTCGAGGTTCCATCTCGAAGCCGTTTTGATCCAGATGCCGAGCTCCACAAGTCTGTGCCCTCTCAGAGCCTATTCCCTCATAGCTGTGGTATCAGCTATCCTGCTTACTAGTTTGGCATTTTGTCAGGTTATGAGCAGAAGGACAGGGCAGATTGTACACCCCCACCCCTCCCTTTCAGCCAGCTGGCTCCTTGGTCTCTTCCTTGGATACTAAAACAAACAGGCTGTGTGCTCTGGCTCCCTACTCAATCCAAGGGGTGGGGGGAGCAACAAATATCCCAGCTATGTGAACAACTGGAGGCATATCTGACAACACATTTGATCTTTTGTAACTCTGCTTCAGTCAAATAGGGCCTCCAGGCCTGGGAGTCCCATCACATCCAAAGCCTTGTTGTTCAGCTGGGTTCTAGGTACTGCTAGAGAGTTGCCCAGCCCCCCAGCTGGCTCTGTTCCACATGAATCCCAGTGATACTAACTGCACATCCTCATGAAGGACATAGAGGTAGAATTTTCACTACTGTTTCAAGACCTCTTCATCACTTCCTGTTCCCTCCCAGAGGCAGAGCCAGGAAATTATTTGGATGGAGGGTCACAGCAAGTCAGGGATGTTCAGGATTGAAGCATGGAGCACCATAGTTCATAATTTTAAAAATAAACTCCCTAGAGATTTTGATCTGAGACGAGGGAGAAGGGGACATGGAGAATGGCACATGACACCACAAAACAGCAACAGGAATAACCTGGTCCTTTTTGTTTCAGACTCTTTTTGATTCAGACTCACATATGAGGATTGCATGTTCGCAGAAGTTTGAGAAATACTGGGTTGAACAAGGTTAAACAGATTAAGTTACTGTAGGACTTCAAAGAAATTTTAATTTGCTCACGTATACTCCAAAGATTTTAAAACAAAACGTATTTCTTAAACATAATCAATTATAAAATGAAGGTATTCCATAGGCACGAGGACCCCAATGAACAAGTTTTGGGAAGTGCTGCTCCGCAGTGGGCCCGTAAGAGTCTTGTAAAGATAGAAAAGCAGGCCCCCAAAACAAACTCTTTCCCACCAGCCATCAGTTACTATCTTCAAAATGGCAATGTGGGCTCAATGTTTTCCTTCTGTACTCTGTCTTCAGCAGGGTTTATGGTATTTTTCCACTTGCTGGTCAAAGCTCCTGGAAGAATACCCTGCCTGGAAAAAGTTCACTGGAGTCAGAAGGTATTTGAGTGCTAGACCCCTGAATTCACTAGCTAGAAGAGGGGTGCCCTTGCTGCTGTGGGACAGGGGAGAACCATGGCCCATCCAGGCACTCTGATTCTCTGTGGCTTCTGGACCTCCATCATCATCTCCCAAGGGTACCAAGGGGGACCCTAAACCAATTTCCTCCCTGGTTTTTAGAGAGATAAACTCTTCATCTGTAGACCTTAAGGGCACTGAAAATCCCAGTGGAGCAGTCAACATAGTCACCCTCTTTTGGGACTCACAGAAAGGCACTGCCTCGTTCCATTCTTTGCTATAGAGGTCTGGGAACAACTGCTTCTTGGTCTGCAAAGGATGGTGGGAAGGCTGCTTTTCAAGGTATGTAGGCCAGGGAGAAAGTTTCTCTTTCTGGGTCTTCTTTGAGTCTCTGTCAGCTTGAGATTGATCAGCACTTTCCTCAGGAGATTCAAACACAACACCTTGGGTTCTCGGCCTCTTTAGCCTCCTTTCTAACAGCCAGAGAAAGCTTGGTTTTCTAGAGGAAGAACTCATGTATTGCTGTACAGAGTCCGGGATCAAAGGCATGGAGATCCTGGGGCTCAGACTGTCCTGAAAGCCTCCACAGGGCTGCCGACTGACAATGGGCACCACCTGGCAAGGCTTCAGTGCTGCGACAAAGGCACAAAGCTCGGAGTAGGAGGAATGGTCAGAGTAAGGGATGACGTGGATATCAGGATGGGAGCTGTGGATTTTTCGGCTTGTGGGAAGGATAGCAATGGTAGGGTGGGTCTGGTTCCAACGCAGCATGTTGGAATGGCAGATCTCCATATGGTCTACGGCATGGATGCGGCCAGCCTTCTCCTCCACTGTGAACACATCTGCCAGGCCCAGTAGCTGTACCAATTCCAGGCGCCGAGGACTCAATACCACCCAGGTCTGAAACTCCAGGGCCAGCTGCTCCAGCAGTGATTCCTTTCCCAGGCTGTAGAGTCCTAAATAATGTTCAATGTATTGGGGAAAGTAAGAGAAGGAAGAAAATGAAGCTATTGGAAAATCCTAATAAATCAACAAAATGTTTAACAAAAATAGATACAATTCATGGAGAAATCCAGGGAGAATATCAAGGAAGAAGCGACATTTGAGCTAAGATATATGAAGGGGAATGACACAGAATCTACTCATTCATTTAGTTCAACAAAAGAGAGCATCTAGCAAGCTTCAGGCACTATGAAAACTAATAAAGAAAGCTGTTGGCCGGGCGCAGTGGCTCAAGCCTATAATCCCAGCACTTTGGGAGGCCGAGACGGGCGGATCACGAGGTCAGGAGATCGAGACCATCCTGGCTAACACGGGGAAACCCCGTCTCTACTAAAAATACAAAAACTAGCCGGGCGAGGTGGCGGGCGCCTGTAGTCCCAGCTACTCGGGAGGCTGAGGCAGGAGAATGGTGTAAACCCGGGAGGCGGAGCTTGCAGTGAGCTGAGATCTGGCCACTGCACTCCAGTCCGGGCGACAGAGTGAGACTCCGCCTCAAAAAAAAAAAAAAGAAAAATATGGTAATAATATTATTTGACTGCCAGGATGAGAAGAAGCTGGAGTGGAAGTTTCAATTGAAGGGCCCAAATAGTACTTACAGAGAAAGAAATTGAGACATTAATTTGGGTAATGGTTATGGTAATAGATATAGGAGATGTTTAATAGCTGTTCTCAGACCTTTTCTGAAGAAGTTGCAAATCCACAACCAGATTGTGAACGCCTTAATAAGAAGTACGTATTATTTATATCCACTTTATTCCTGATTAGGGTTCAAAATCTCACTCCTTGGGCACAAATGGAGCTGATTTTTCTTCTCTCTCTATATATTCCCACTTCCACCTCCCCACAGGTCCTTCCCTTCCAGACTGGGAGCCTTCCAAGTCAGAGACTACATTTTATTCATCTTTATATCCCCACTGCCTATTGGATACTTGGTACTTCGTTGGTAGAGGCTTATTACATGTTTGCAAAATTAATCAAGACTTACTATAGCATCCTCCTAGCCAGCTTTGCTTCTTTGAGAAAATTCTGCATTTAAATATTAAGAATGGTTAGGTCTTTATGAGTAGTTAAGCAATCCTGAGAGTAGAGGATATTTCTCAATCAATTTGGTAGTCACCCTGGAAGGTATATAATTTTTTCAATGCCTTTGTTTAGTCTCATTTTGAAACTCCTTTCAGAGTTGAGACACGTCCTTTTCAAATATTTATAATGGTGGCAAATCTTTGCCCTTTTGTAGACTCACAAATTTGGAAACAACCAAAAAAGTAATTTAGAACCAAATCTATTACATGTATTTATTTTATAAAACAAAAATTTATTTTCATAAACTATTCCAAATGGCAACTCCAAGAAAGAGTCCTCGACAATGTTTTATACTGTTTATAATCAGTAGAACAAGCACATAGCTGTTTTTTCAGTATACTTAATTTAAAGCACAACGCTCACTTAAATATCTATGTTCTGATAAATTTCATTCATTCATATTGAATGCTTCTGTGTCAGGCATTAGTGATATACCCATAATAAAACAAAGAGCCTGCTATAGTGGAATTCACATTCTAGCAGGGGGAGTCAGATAATAAAAAGTCCAACAAATACATATAGAATATATTGCAAGGTGATGAGTGCATATTGTCCCTCTTCTACTTAAAATCCTTCAATAGTTCTTGGTTGGGTTTAGGATCAAGTCCAAAATGGCTTAAGAGCACTACAGCTCCTCTTGCCTTTCCAGCCTCCTTGCCCACTGTGTGCCTGTCATACTGGCTGCTGCCTCTCTGTTCCACAAACACACACAGTCTCTTCCTATTTTCAATGATGCTCTTAAGGAGTTTATGCTTGTGTGTGTGTGTGTGCGCGCGCGCACATGCCTATGTGTATGTGCCAGAGGAAGTGGGTGATAGGCAACAAGCAATAGCCTATTTAAAAATGTATAGAATATATGAGTGCTATAAAAAAATGAAAAAAATGAATCGGTATAGGTGATCAGGAGTTGGGAATGGGGATGGTGGGCAGGTTGCAGTTTTACTTATTTTATTCATTCATTCATTCATTGAGACAGGGTCTTGCTCTGTCATCCAGGCTGGAGTGCAATGGCACTTACATGGCTCACTGCAACCTTGACCTCCTAGTGGACCCAGGCAATCCTCCTGTCTCAGCCTCCTGTGTAGCTGGGACCGCAGGCATGCACCACGCACCACCATGCCCAACTAATTTTTAAATTTTTTGTAGAGACAGGGTCTTGCCATGTTGCCCAAGCTGGTCTCAAACACCTGGCTCAAGTGACCCTCCCGTCTTGGCCTCCCAAAGTGCTGGGATTATAGGTGTGAGCCACCACACCTGGCCAGGTTGCAATTTTAAATAAGGTGGTCAGTGTAGGAGAAAGTGAGAACTGCACAAAGATATGAAAGCACAAAGATATTTAAGTGAGAACCCTTAAATAACCTAGTTCACTATATACAGGTGACAGGAAACTGAAAGGAAACAACTCACCAATCTTTATGTTATGTTGTGGGTGTTTTCGAATGAGCTGGACAATCTGGTGGGCAGCTTCTTGTCGGGAAGGAAGAACCAGGGCTGGGTTGCAATTGGTGTTGTCTAGGTATAAAGTATGGATCTGTTTCCCCAGTGTCAGGGCTGGCTCCTTCAGCATAGATGGTGTGTATCGAAAATCACCTAGAAGAATATGTATATGGGGGCAGAAGGTCAGAGACAAAAAAACAGAAGACAAGCCTCTCCTACCTCCAACAATAGATGGGGGTATGCTTACTAGTCTGTGAAAAAACTATTATGTAGCCTGGCACTGAACTATGCAGTATAGCTGCATGGTTTCTTTGTTGAAATGTCTCCATCCTGCTCCTGTTTTTCAATTACTCTTCACAAGGTTTGGACCCTTAGAGTGGGAAATTGGCTGGGCGCAGTGACTTACACCTATAATCCCAGCACTTTGGGAGGCCGAGCCAGGTGGATCACCTGAGGTCAGGAGTTCGAGACCAGCCTGGCCAACGTGGTGAAACCCGGTATCTACTAAAAATACGAAAATTAGCTGGGTGTGGTGGCGGGCACCTGTAATCCCAGCTACCTGGGAGGCTGAGGCAAGAGAATCACTTGAACCCAGAAGGCGGAGGTTGCAGTGAACCACCATCACACCACTGCACTCCAGCCTGGGTGACAAGAGTGAAACTCCGTTTCAAAAAAAAAAAAAAGAGTGGGAAATCAGTTGAGATAGGGTCACTATGCTCATATGTGATGAAGTTAGAAGGCCTTCAGCGCCTCCAGACTTCTATTGAGTTAAGGCTGCTCAAGAAAAGTCTGCCAGGTGTGGTGGCTTGTGCTGATAATCCTAGCTACTGGGAAGGCTGAAGCGGGAGGATCACTTGAGGTCAGGAGTTTGAGACCAGCCTGGGCAATATCGCAAGGCCCCAGTCAATACATTAAAAAAAAAAAAAAAAAGTAACATCTAGTCTGGAGAAGTCACTGGGATTCCTTGAGAGGCCCACCTGTGTAGAGGATGGTTCCAAAATATCCTTCAAAGAGAAACATGACAGAACCAGGACAGTGATTGGCATCGAGGAGGGTTACAGTCATGGTCTCTCGTCCAATTTCATCTAGGGGTAATACATGGCTCTCACCAATCTCCAGGGGTTGGATCCATTGCTTAGATACCTGAGAAAACAGTTAGTCATCCCAGTGACCACGGACTCCCCTCCCTGTTACTTCCCGAGGTCAGGGACGATGCCTTACATGAATCAGGAAGGCTGACCAAATCCTGAGTCACTGGGCGCAGAAGCTGTAATGGGGATTCCCAAGCAATCTGCCCTTCCTCCTTCCACTCTCCATCCCACCCTTTGTACAACTTAATTAAGAGTTCAGCTGGCTGGGCGCGGTGGCTCACGCCTGTAATCCCAGCATTTTGGGAGGCCGAGCCGGGAGGATCATGAGGTCAGGAGATCGGGACCGTCCTGGCTAACACGGTAAAACCCCATCTCTACTTAAAAAAAAAAAAAAAAGTGGCGGTCGCCTGTAGTATCAGGTACTCGGGAGGCTGAGGCAGGAGAATGGCGTGAACCCGGGAGGCGGAGCTTGCAGTGAACCGAGTTGGAGCCACTGCCCTCCAGCCTGGGCAACAGAGGGACACTCCGTCTGGGTGGGGTGGGGGGAGAGTTCAGCAACCAGTCTAGTCAGCAATTTTCAAACTTACTCCTGATCTTAATATCTTGGAGACTTAAGGGTGGGGTGGGGAAGAGAGCTGGAGAACTACCCAGCACGTTAGGTGGATTCTTAAGATAAGGCAAGTTCAGGCGGGGCGTGGTAGCTCCCGCTTGTAATCCCAGCACTTGGGGAGGGTGAGGCGGGCGGATCGCTTAAGGTCAGGAGTTTGAGAACAGCCTGGCCAACATGGTGAAACCCTGTCTTCACGAAAAACACAAAAAATTAGCTGGGCGTGGTGGCGTGCGCCTGTAATCTCAGCTACTCAGGAGGCTGAGACAGGAGAATCTCTTGAATCCGGGAGGCGGAGGTTGTAGTGAGCCGAGATCGTGCCACCGCACTCCAGCCTTGCAGCAACAAGAGCGAGACTCCGTATCAGAAAAAAAAAAAAAAAAAAGGCAAGTTTGGGAAACATCAGCCTAGCTTATGTATAAAGGTAGCAATAGTTTCCTTGGCTGGACTAAAATACCTCCTCAACTTAGAGCTAAATATCTCAAGTTGGTCACTTGGAAACCACGTTCCTATTCTGGGTTAAAGATGCATTTTGGGGTTCAAACAACTTCCGCATCAGTCTTCGTGGCCCCCATTCTATGACTCAAAGAATGACAGGTCGAAGTCCCAACCCAGATGCCTGGACCAGCTCTCGGAGACTGACTCCAGCCCCATACCTGTAGGTGACGATGCAAGAGGTGGGCTGTAATCGGGGAGCAGTAGAGGGGTCGGGCCCAGGTGCTAGACAGGCCCACGGTGTGGTCCGAGTGCATGTGAGATAAGAAGAAGAGCCGTGCGGTGCCAGCCCGACGCAGGCTCCAGAAGTCCACTGCAATGGGCGTATGGGGGATCAGGACCCCATTCATGGTGGCAGGGTTGGAGTCACCAGTGGGATCTTCTCCGTCGGGGCAGGGCTCCTGCGTGAGTCTTCCACAAAGGCGCCAAGATAAAAGTCATGCTGGGGCAAGAACAGGGCCAGATACCCTAAGGGAAAGAGCCCAGCAGAGGAATAAGTCACTAGAGTGGGCAGAAAAAGGAAGTGACAGTGCCGGCGGGAGCCCAAAGAGCGGAGGGCGCTCGACACTCCCAACTGCGCGGGAGCTGAGGCCAAGCCGGGCACTCAAAGCGCGCGCTGCTGGGAGGAGACAGGCCGAAGTAGCCGATTTCCGATTGCCTGCCACAGCACCACCAGAAGGAGCGGCGCGGCTGCGCCTGGAGGGTGAGAGGTTGGGGGAAGGGCATCCTAAGGTCGGAGTCGGGACCACGCTCAGCCTTTGCTCGCTGGGATACCGGCAGCGCGCTTCTGTTTGGTCTCTTGACAAGGGGGCGGGACTTCCGCAGAAAGGAAGATTGGGCCTATCTCCGATGAGAACGGCTTGAAGGCGCAAGAAAGGCTGGAACTGGAGAGGGAGGGGTCTGCGGTCAGTCGGACGCGGCGCTGGAAATCCGGCGGACGGCCTAGTGGTAGCGGGAGCGATCTGTGGGCGGGGCGAACGGCCTGCCGGGCGAGGGTAGGGCCTGAAGAGCCCAGGGTGGGGCTCGCGGGGTCGCGGAGGGCGTGGAAGTGTGTCAGGGCCAGGGTGCCGGCCCTACGGAAGCCGAGCCTGAGGCGAGATTTCGCCTTTAGTGTTTTCAGTGACTCATATTTCCTTTACTCAGACTCCCACATCAAGACGAGAAGGAGTCCACGAGTTACCGTGGGAGATGTGGGAGCTGCCCTGTGACTGTTAGGAAGATGCCGTACCTTGGGTCCGAGGACGTGGTGAAGGAGCTGAAGAAGGCTCTGTGCAATCCTCACATTCAAGCTGATAGGCTGCGCTACCGGAATGTCATCCAGCGAGTGATTAGGTATCACCTAACTCCCGTCGCGTGCTGTTTGCTCCCTTTGCAATCCCCATCAGGGCTCACTGGCCCCAGTCTCTCTGAAAGGGTAAATTAGCTTTCACACGTGGCAATTATATGGTTCGGTCTTCGTCCTGCTGCTTTGGAGTACCATCTCAGTCTCTCCTCTGCAGCATCTTTTACTCACCTGGGTAGTTTCCTCCATATCACAGGCTTGAACAATTACTGCTAACTCCTGGATCTATAATATAGCTAGTACAGACTTCTTTTTTTAGCTTCAGACCCACGTATCCCACTGCCTGCCTGGCATTTCCGCGTGCATGGTTTATCAAAAGTATGTCCGAAATAGCACGGACATTCTTCCCTCTTCCTCAAACCTGTTCTTCGGCTTACATTTGTGTTGATGAATGCCACCAGCAGCCGACTATGCGTGGGAGCCAACCTTGAGGACACCCGATCCCCACTTCTCATGTCAGATGGTTTGAATTCATGATTTTAAATATCCACCCTCTCTTGTTTATTGGCATTGTTGTTCTGGTCCAGGCCTTCATCACCAAAGCAATTGCAGCAGCTTACTAGTAGGCCACCTTGCCTCATTTGAGACAGAATTTTTCTATTATACAAATCTGAACACATAACTCTTGCCTACAGCTATGGTTCACAAACTTTACTATGCACAAAAATCCCTTGGGGTGCTTTTTGTCATCCAGTCCAGGGATTGATTCTGATTTCAGTAGGGTGGGAGGGAACCCAGGAATCTGTATTTTTAATAAACATCTGAGCTGATTCCAGTAGGAGACCAGTTTGAGAAACAATGAAGTCCAAACTTACCACAGCACCCAAGGAACAAGCTGTTAATTCAACTACCTACAGACTCAAAAAAATGTATGCCGCTCCTGCTCATGTTTACATACCTCATACCTTCTATTACATCTATTACATTTGTCTAGTGAGCTCCTGCTCATTCAGGTAAAGTGTTACTTCCTCTGTGAAGAAACATTTTCTGACTTCCTGCCAGTGTTAGACCTCTGAATCCCCTCTGCGCCTTGTACAATACTTCTGTTTAAATACTTATCTATCATACCATAATTAACGGTATTCTTATCTGGCTCATTAATAGATTTGAAGTTCCTAGAGGTCTGAGACCACGCCTTCTTCAAGATTATGTCCCAAGAGCATATCCCTGGATGTAAAAGTTGAATTTCACCAAAGTACTAGGGATTCAATAAGTGTTTGTTGAGGCTGGGCACGGTGGCTCACGCCTGTAATCCCAGCACTTTGGGAAGCCAAGACGGGTGGATCACCTGTAGTCAGGAGTTCGAGACCAGCCTGGCCAACATGGCGAAACCCTGTCTCTACTAAAAATATAAAAATTTAGCCAAGCGTGGTGGCACATGCCTGTGGTCCCAGCTACTCAGGAGTCTGAGGCAGGAGAATCATTTGAACCTGGGAGGCAGAAGTTGTAATGAGCCGAGATTGTGCCACTGCACTCTAGCCTGGGTAACAGAGCAAGACTCCATCTCAAAAATAATAATAAGTGTTTGTTGAATGAATAGAAGAATAATGTTTATTGCAGGCCTATAGTATGAAGTACTGTGTGATATAATAGACAAGGTAATCCTGGCCGCTACCCTCTAAGAGATCACAAGCTAGTTGGGTAACCAGGAGATATGTAAGTAAAACTCCCTCCATTGTTAGTTGGGGATTTTGCATTTTACTTCTTTCTGTCATGTGCGTTGGTTTCAGGTACATGACTCAGGGCTTGGACATGTCTGGTGTTTTTATGGAAATGGTGAAGGCCAGTGCCACTGTAGATATTGTCCAGAAGAAGTTGGTTTATCTGTACATGTGCACATATGCTCCCCTGAAACCAGATCTGGCTCTCCTGGCCATCAATACGCTGTGCAAAGACTGCTCAGACCCCAATCCAATGGTGCGAGGGCTGGCATTACGGAGCATGTGTAGCCTCAGGTGAGTACCGTCTTCTCTGTCTGGTCCTAAATGGCTGATGAATTCAAGAGATCACGGGGTAGATTTTTAAAGAGGATAATTTATTTGAGCTCCTTAATACTGGGGAAAACATTATTGTACCCTGAACTTAGATTTTCAGCCACTGCTTTGGCTTAATAACCTATATCATATAATTTTATTAGAGGGAGATTTTGATTCTCACTCTAAGTAAAATAGTCCTCAATTTTGGTTAAATATCTCTAAACAATTATGTGTATATATTTTTTTGCTGCCTGTGCATCATTATTCCAAATGAAAAGTCAAATTAGGCTGGGCGCAGTGGCTCATGCCTATAGTCCCAGCACTTTGAGAGGCTGAGACAGGAAGATTGCTTGAGCTCAGGAATTCGAGACCAGCTGGGCAAGATGGTGAGACCCTATATCTACAAAAAATTAAATGGGCATGGTGACACGCACCTGTAGTCTCAGCCACTAGAAGGCTGAGGCAGGAAGATGGCTTGGGCCCAGGAATTAGAGGCAGGGGTGAGCTATGATTGGGCCACTGCACTGCAGCCTGGGTGACAAAGTGAGACCCCATCTTGAAAAAAACAAGAGAAAAACAAAAACGTCAAATTATGGCTTTTTAAGCTTAATAGAGGCTTTCTGCAATTCTTCATGATCTGATGGGTGTAGCATCTACTAAACTCTCTGTTAGGTGAACAGGGGCTGATGTATGTCAAAATTAGTATTTCCGAATCTGGCTGACTCCAGGATGTGTTGCTTAGGATGCCTGGTGTGCAGGAGTATATACAACAGCCTATTCTCAATGGTCTGCGGGATAAGGCTTCATATGTCAGGAGAGTGGCAGTCCTTGGATGTGCCAAGATGCATAATCTTCATGGAGACTCTGAAGTAGGTAAGTTCAGTGTAAGCCATCATGGTCAGTGTGCCTCCATTATGTATAACTTTATAAAAGATTATGTAGCTTTGGTAGAAAATAATAATGTGGCCCCAGTTCTATATATGTCTCTTTAAGTAGGATGCAGGGCTTGGTGTCTTCTGGAGATGAGAAGTCCTTTCTCTCGGGCCCCAGTTAGATCCTTTGTATTAGCTGCTTAAAACAGTCTGGACATGGCAGGTTTTTTTTGCCTTGCACTTTAGTATGGCCTTTGTCATTTTTGTAGCAGAGAAGTTCAACTTTGTCTACTTGGAGCTATTACTCTGGCTACATCCCTGTTACTCTGAAGCTTTTCTTCTTTATCTAAGAACTTTGTTCTTTTTTATAGATGGTGCCCTGGTAAATGAATTATACAGTTTGCTGCGTGACCAGGATCCAATTGTAGTTGTGAACTGCTTGAGGTCTCTAGAGGAAATTCTGAAACAGGAAGGAGGCGTTGTCATCAATAAGCCCATTGCTCACCATCTCTTAAATCGGTTTGGATGCTTCAGTGCTCTTTTTATTATGAGATCTGCGTCCTTGTGGGATCTTGTTGATGTATTGAACAACTTATGTGAGGTAGAAAAGAAAGTTAACCATTATTATTATTATTTGAGACGGAGTTTTGCTCTTGTTGTCCAAGCCGGAGTGCAATGGCACTATCTCGGCTTAGCGCAGCCTCCGCCTCCTGGCTTTAAGCAATTCTTCTGCTTCAGCCTCCCGAGTAGCTGGGATTATAGGCATGCGCCACCATGCCCGGCTAATTTTGTATTTTTAGTGGAGACAGGGTTTCTTCATGTTGATCAGGCTAGTCTCAAACTTCCGACCTCAGGTGATCTGCCCACCTCGGCCTCCGAAAGTGCTGGGATTACAGGCGTGAGCCACTGTGCCCAGCCAGTTAACCACTATTAACTCCCTCACATTTCACTAAGAGAATTTCTTTTATTTGCCTTAGTTTCCCTTATTGATATAGGGAAATAGAAATATACTATGGGAATAGGTTCTACCCTTTTCTAGTCATTACGTCCCCCAAACTAAGCCATTTATAGTGTCTTAAAATGTCGGGAACCTGTACCCAGTGTGTGCTGATCATGTCTTTGGTCTTAGAAGTGTGCATTTGTATTAATAGCTCATCTTGGAATTTTAAGCCTTTTTTGTGTAAACTTTAAATAGTACACGAAACGAATGATTTAATTATGGCACAGCCTATTTTTAAGAATTCTCCCTTTGTTATGATGAACAACCAACTGGTCATATGGCAGTGGCATGGAAATTGCCCTAATTTTGTTGCTAAAATAGCTCTTTTGTTTTCTTTTTTGGATAGAATGTCAAAACTAGACCAGTGGGGCCAGGCTGAGGTATTGAACTTTCTGCTACGCTACCAACCCCGCAGTGAGGAAGAACTATTTGACATTCTCAATCTGTTGGATAGTTTTCTCAAGAGCAGTAGCCCAGGTGTGGTGATGGGAGCTACCAAACTTTTTCTGATCTTGGCAAAAAAGTTTCCCCATGTACAAACCGATGTCCTTGTACGGGTCAAGGGACCTTTGCTAACTGCCTGTTCTTCGGAGAGCCGTGAGCTCTGTTTTGTTGCTCTTTGTCATGTACGCCAGATCTTACATAGTTTGCCAGGTCACTTTAGCAGCCACTACAAAAAGTTTTTTTGCTCCTACTCGGAGCCCCACTACATCAAACTACAGAAAGTGGAGGTGCTGTGTGAGCTGGTGAATGATGAGAATGTGCAGCAGGTGCTAGAGGAGCTTCGAGGGTACTGCACGGATGTGTCTGCGGACTTTGCACAGGCTGCCATCTTTGCCATAGGTAGGTGTCTGCTTCTTTTCTTTCTTGAGAATCTAGACCAGCCAGCAAGAAAGCTGTGGTTAGAGGAACCATAGAGAGCAAAGGGCATGAATCTTGCTTCAGAAGCGAAGTACTATGCACTAAATAATTGGGTCAGTGACTACAAACAAGGGGGAAGTGAGTTGTTTTTTTTCTTTTTTTTTTGGTCAAGATTGGTGTTGCCATATCTTCCAGGATGGAGAATACAGGTAACTCAAACTACAATACTTAAAATTTTTGTTGTCTTGTATCCAAAATGCTTTCCTATACATCATCTTACCACAGTCTCATGAGACAGTCAGGAAAAGTAGACAAATGTCATTAACTTCATTTTAAAGATGAAGAAACTCAGACACAAAAACAATTATCAAGTTGCCAAAAGGACATACAGTTTTAGAAATGGGACTAAAATGCAACTTTCCTGACTCAAAGTCCTATGTTAATCCACCAGTCGTTTATTGGGCTTCTACTATGGGCTATGTATTGTGCTGAATGTAGACCAACACAGAATAATTCCTAAATCTTACAGACTTTTTCATAGTACCCTGTCTGGAATTTAAAAGGCTGGAGTGACTCAAAAACTGAAAACAGCTGTTGAGCTAAGTTTTGAAAGATTTCAAGTATAGGAGGAGGAGGAACCCTCATATTTGGAATAAAACATGGTTATTTTAGGGGCGGAGAAGAGGGAGCAAAGAGGAGACTAGAAATCCTTAGGAGACTGCTGTCAAGTGTCCCCCACAAAAATACTCCTTTGCGAGTGTGCTGCAACAAAAAGCGTGCCTCATATCTGGCTGCCATGTAAATACCTTTGTTACTATAAGTTTTCAGCCTTGTTTAATGGGGAATTGTTTTGCTATGAGCTTTTAATTTTCTAGTAGTCAGTGAGAAAAAATGATTTTTACCAAAGTTCCTTTATAGCAAACTTAATATTCTTAGTTCATCAAAGAATGATTTTTTTTTTTTTTTTTTTTTTAGGTAGTTCTGTTTCTTTTGTCTTTGATTGGTGGGAGATGATTTTAGATTGAGGTGCTAATATTTCACTTAGCAGTTTTCTCTTCTTTCCCTTCTTTTGTAGGTGGCATTGCCAGGACTTACACAGATCAATGTGTTCAGATTCTAACAGAATTGCTGGGTCTTCGACAAGAGCACATTACCACAGGTAATGCTTGCCTTTTTAGGATTTTTGATTTTTTTGTCAAGTGCCTGGCTTATAGTAGTTGCTCAAAACATGTTTGTTGTTGAATGATAATATAGAGATTTGAACTTTTCCTTGCATCATCATCTGTTGCTGTTAGAGAAGCATAGGGTCTATCGATCTAATAGGATATTGAGTCTTTAGGCTGTCTTGAGTCTATAAGGCTGTACTATAGACAATGAAGACTACTAGGATGACCTTGCTTGATATTTCACCAATTTTACTTCTCCTTTTGTTTTATGGCAGTATGCCATAGGCAGTGGCTTCCAGGGTTGGGACTAGGGTAAGTCAAGCAAGATGCCTAGGATGCAAAATTTAAGAAGGCACTCAGACTTAGGTTCCTGCAAGAGTCAGTCCTGCATGTGTTCTTCAAGTTTGAACCCTAGGCACCTCACTTGCTTTATCATTTTCCCAGGCCTGGTGGTTCCATTTATACTGTCTTTAGTGTTTCATTCAATAGCAATACTACCCCACACACATTTGCCTATGGCTTTCCATTTTACAAAGTGCTTTTTCATACATTAGTTCATTTATCCTCACATCAATCTGATAAGAGCAATATACATTCAAGAAATTATTGCTCATTTCATTACATTTCTTAGATAACCATTGACCACACCTCCAAAACCCATTTTATAGAAATCCAACTAGAACCATGAGTCTGAATACATGACTGTTTTTAAGATTCCTCCCTACCTGGAGGCTCTAATCCTGTGCTCTTGTACCCTGACCTGTATTGTAGTGGTGGTGCAGACTTTCCGAGACCTGGTTTGGTTGTGTCCTCAGTGTACTGAAGCTGTGTGTCAGGCCCTGCCCGGCTGTGAGGAAAACATTCAAGATAGTGAGGTAGACTGTAATTCTCCTTTACTTCTAGGTAGAGGGAGAATGCTTGAAACCCTGCCCTTTGAAATAGAATCTAATTATTCTCTCTACCCTGTGTTTGAAGTGGACACTCTTCGAATTGATTGCCACTTTAGATTCTCTTTTGGATATAGATGGCATATAAATTATAAAAACAAGATTTATCTGACGGTTTTTATTACAAAACTCTGATACCATTGTTCTCTTGAACAGTTTTGTTTTGTTTTGCTTGAGATAGAGTCGCCCAGGCTGGAGTGCAGTGGCGCGATCTCGGCCCACAGCAACCTCTACCTCCCAAACTCAAGTGATTCTCCTGCCTCAGCCTCCTGAGTAGCTGGGATTACAGGTGTGCACCACCACGCCCATCTAATTTTTGTATTTTTAATAGAGTTTTGCCATGTTGTCTAGGCTGGTCTAGAATTCTAGCCTCAAGTGATCCACCCACCTCAGCCTCCCAAAGAGCTGGGATTACAGGCCTAAGCCACCGCGCCCGGCCTGTCTTGAACAGTTTTGAGTCAGAGATTTAGACCATGGAGTTTTTAGCTAGAATGAGAATTAGAACCATTTGTGAAATTTTTACAAAGATTTGGACGTAATCACAGGTCTACTGACTTAAATATTCAGGGGTGGTGGACCTAGACAGATAACTTTTTTTTTTTTTTTGAGACAGAGTCTAGCTCTGTTGCTCAGGCTGGAGTGCAGTAACGCCATCTCGGCTCACTGCAACTTCTGCCTCCTGGTTTCAAGCAATTCTCCTGCCTCAGCCTCCCGAGTAGCTGGAACTACACGCGTGTACCACCACGCCTGGCTAATTTTTCTATTTTTAATAGAGACAGGGTTTCACCATGTTGGCCAGGCTGGTCTCGAATTCCTGACCTCAGGTGATCCACCCTCCTCGGCCTCCCAAAGTGCTGGGATTACAGGCGCAAGCCACCGTGCCCAGCTGACAGATACATTTTTAAGAAGCTTCACAGATGAATCTGATGTGCACTCTCGGTTAGTAACCACTTCTGTGAAAATTTTAGAGAAATTCTTCAAGCAACTTCCACTGGAACACTAAACCCCAATAGGGCCAGGGGCCCCAAACCTGAGGAAACCTTATTTATTGCTTAATCCAACATAGGCTATGAAAGTTTTGAGTTTCCTCTTGTGTATTAGAATTTCATTCCTATTTGTTATAGAGAGTATAGTATAGTAGGGGGAATCGGTAAATTAAATGAAGTAAACTAAAGATTATACCTTTTCTGCTGGCACTAAGCAAAAAGCAAAACTAGTGGCTGTCTACTATCTCCTTTGTTTTAGACGGTCAAGTGTTGAGCACTTGCTCTTATTCCTTTATTCTCTAGGGGAAGCAAGCACTTATTTGGCTACTTGGTGTCCACGGGGAAAGAATTCCTAATGCTCCTTATGTGTTAGAGGACTTTGTTGAGAATGTGAAGTCGGAAACATTTCCAGCTGTTAAGATGGAGCTTCTCACTGCTTTGCTGCGCCTTTTCCTCTCTCGACCTGCTGAGTGCCAGGACATGCTGGGACGTTTGTTGTATTACTGCATAGGTGGGTTTTGCAGGAGGAAATAGTGCTTGCCGTGACCCATAGTAAAGATTCTTAATAGCTTTCATTGTTTGGTGAGTCATGTCTGGGACCCAAGAAGAAAATGTTAATGCTTCCTAGGGTTTCCTCTCTCCTTCGTTTTTTTCTCCTATTATGGTTGGCACAAAAGTAGGAGGAAAGTGGTTTTGTTTTTAATGGTCAATCTGTTGTCTTACCTCAGAGGAAGAAAAAGATATGGCTGTACGGGACCGAGGTCTTTTCTATTATCGCCTCCTCTTAGTTGGCATTGATGAAGTTAAGCGGATTCTGTGTAGCCCTAAATCTGACCCTACTCTTGGACTTTTGGAGGATCCGGCAGAAAGACCTGTGAATAGCTGGGCCTCAGACTTCAACACACTGGTGCCAGTGTATGGCAAAGCCCACTGGGCAACTATCTCTAAATGCCAGGGGGCAGAGCGTTGTGGCCCAGAGCTTCCTAAAACTTCATCCTTTGCCGCATCAGGTAAAAACAGTCCTTACATTAAATCTTGTCATGATAAATCTTTACCTTTTCAATGATTGGTGGAAAGTAGAGTATCCTAGCACTAAATCTCAGACTGTTGTCTGAATTTGAAGCATTTGTGAACAAGAAGGAGGTTCATCATTGGTTATTTCAGCCATTTATCCAAAGATGAAAGTCACATTGTGTACATTTGGGAATTTGGGTAAAAAACTTAGCTCCTACAGATTAAGAGTATCTTCCACACAAGTTTTCTGTCTCTTTTTAGGACCCTTGATTCCTGAAGATAACAAGGAGAGGGAACAAGAACTCCCTGATTCTGGAGCCCTCATGCTAGTCCCCAATTGCCAGCTTACTGCTGAGTATTTTGAGAAAACTTGGCTTAGCCTCAAAGTTGCTCATCAGCAAGTGTTGCCTTGGCGGGGAGAATTCCATCCTGACACCCTCCAGATGGCTCTTCAAGTAGTGAACATCCAGACCATCGCAATGAGTAGGGCTGGGACTCGGCCATGGAAAGCATACCTCAGTGCCCAGGATGATACTGGTTGTCTGTTCTTGATAGAACTGCTATTGGAGCCTGAAAACTCAGAAATGCAGATCTCTGTGAAACAAAATGAAACAAGAACCGAGACACTGAATAGTTTTATTTCTGTATTAGAAACTGTGATTGGAACAATTGAAGAAATAAAATCATAACAGATTCTTGTTGCTTGTCCAGAGTAAGATGAATAACTATTACAATTTCTTAGTCTTTCTTTTTAGAGCTGCCAGTAAGTCCAGATAATATCAGATACAAAGGAGAGTGGAAAATCTAGAAATCAGGATTCTTAAGTTTTTGGCCAAAGAACATTGATTCATTCCTTTCATTCCTATTGGCAATTGACCCCACTTTTCAATGATGATGTTGTAAAGGTTAATGTTGGTAAGGGAATGGGGTAAGGATGGGATTTGGATTATTTCCTAATCAATTTTAGGAATTGTGTTAGTAATTAAAGATGGCTGATGTGTGGAAACTGACAGGGGTCATCATTTATAGGGGTCATCTTTTCTTCCCTGGATTATTATAGCAAATTGCTAACTGTTCTCATATTTCCAATCATGCTTTTTAGGCCAGATTCCAAAGTCCTTAATGTCATCTAAAGTACCTCTTTGGTGTCAAGTCTTGCCACTCCCAAAATGCCTTCTCTTCTGGCAGAAGCAAACCATTTGCATTGTAGTTCCCTGTATACACCAGCTTCTTTCACCTCTGTTCTTTAAACCTGCTTTTATTGTCTAGAACATTTTTTCACCTTCATATCGTCTTGAATTAACACCTTGTCTGTCTTTCAGTGTTCAGCTCACTCATAAGCTCCTTCAGGAAATTTTCTTTAACCCTCACTGCCTTCATTAGGGATCTCCTTCAAGCTGTGAAAGTAGCCAGAGCATACCTCTAGCAGTAGTACTGTAATTGTTTTCTTGTTGCTTGTCCTCAATTTTTCTTCTGTTCTTATCTGACCACATTTTGTACATTGAAGCAACTTATGGCAAGAACAAATCTAATAAAATGATGGTAAAATATAAATAAGACTAGCGAATCCAGAATGGGAAAAATTAAAATACCAGTTAAGACCAGCTGGGTTAGGGATGGGGAAATACATAAATGTTCAGGCTGTTTGGGCCTATTAGGTGATATAGTTGAGCCTTGATTTGTCTCTATAGGCGATTTAGCAGTCATAAGGGAAACAGTTATAATTGTCATCAGAGAGGAAGAAACATTGATTTCTAAAATAAATTTACATGTAGTTTCACATAGGTGGTACTAAGATATGTGCAAGATCCTATGAGAAGTTAATAATGGATTTCACATGACTGTCTTACAGTATTCTTCAACAAAAGCAGAGAGCATGACGTTAATATAGAGCTTAGATTGGGTGCAGTTGTTCACACCTGTAACCCAGCACTTCAGGAGGCCAAGGAGGGAGGATTGCTTGATGCCAGGAGTTCAAGACCAGCCTGGGCAGCATAGTGAGACCCTGTGTGTAAAAAAATTGAGTTGGCCAGGCATGGTGGCACATGCCTGAAATCCCAGCTGCTCAAGAGGCTAAGGCAGGAGGATTGCTTGAGCCCAGGAGTTCAAGGTTATAGAGAGTGGTGATCACACCACTGCACTCCAGCCTGGGTGACAGAAGGAGACCCTATCAAAAAAAAATAAAAAAATAAAAAACATACAAAAAAGTAGGCCAGACATGGTGGCTCATGCCTTTAATCTCAGCACTTTGGGAGACCAAGGTGGGTGGATCACTTGAGGCTAGGAGCTTGAGACCAGCCTGGGCAATGTAGTGAGATCCCCATCTCTACAAAAGTAAAAAATTAACCAGGTGTGGCAGCATGCGCCTGTAGTCCCAGCTGCTTGGGAGGCTGAGGTGGGAGCACTGCTTGAGCCTAGGAGGTCGAGGCTGCAATAAGCTATGATCACACCACCGAACTCCAGCCTGGGCTACAGAGCAAGACCCTGTCTCAATAATAACAACAACAACAACAACAACAACAACATGGTGCTTAATGAAGGCATTTCTTCAAGGACTTAACATGATCCAAGTATATAGCCTTTATCATCCAGCTTAATTCAAGGATTTCTACTATCTAGATACATAGATGAACACATACCCTTCAGAAAATTTTCCACCTATCACTTCTCTCAATTAGGCTCTTTTTTTTTTTTAATCTGAGACAGAGTCTTGCTGTGTCACCCAGGCTGTAATGCAGTGGTGTGACCTCAGCTCACCGCAACTTCCACATTGTAGGTTCAAGCCATCCTCCTGCCTCAGCCTCCCAAGTGGCTGGGACTACAGGCATGCACCACCATGCCTGGCTAATTTTTGTATTTTTAGTACAGACAGGGTTTCATCATGATGGCCCAGGCTGGTAACTCCTGACCTCAGGTGTTACCCAGCCTCAACTAGGCTCTTAATAGGAGTAGATAACAAACAGTATTGAATCTTCTGGTTAAGAGCCTGGGTTTTGTGGGTTGTTTATTGAATGGTCTTCCCCATTGAACAACTTTTTTTTTTAAACGGAGTTTTGCTCTTGTTGCCCAGGCTGGAATGAATGGCACGGTTTTGGCTCACTGCAACCTCCGCCTCCCGGGTTCAAGCAGTTCTCCTACCTCAGCCTCCTGAGTAGCTGGGATTACAGGTGCCCACACCACACCCAGCTAATTTTTTGAATTTTTAACAGAGACAGGGTTTCACTATGTTGGTCAGGCTGGTCTCAATTTCCTGACCTCAGGTGATCCACCTGCCTCGGCCTCCCAAAGTGCTGGGATTACAGGCATGAGCCACTGTGCCTGGCCTGAACAACTTTTAAGAATGATTCTCGCCGGATGTGGTGGCTCATGCCTCTAATCTCAGCACTTTGGGAGGCCAAGGTGTGTGGATCACCTGAGGTCAGGAGTTTGAGACCAGCCTGGCCAACATGGTGTAAACCCCATCTCTACTAAAAATACAAAAATTAGCTAGGTGTGGTGGCGGGCACCTGTAATCCCAGCTACTCGGGAGGCTGAGGCAGGAGAATCGCTTGAAACCCGGGAGGTGGAGGTTGCAGTGAGCCAAGATCGTGCCATTGCACTCCAGCCTGGGCAGCAAGAGCGAAACTCCATCTCAAAAAATAAAAATAAAATAAAAAAAAGAGTGATTCTCTCTTTCCTTTTATTTCCATAGTGCTTACCACATAGCATTACTCAGTAAATCTTTATTGAATGAATGGCTCTATATAATTAGATTCTGATGTGTTTTGGGATTGATGTTTGAAATGAGTTTTACGATATTGTATCAACTATATGGAAAATAATGGAATTTCTTCTAGGCCAGGATTTCTTAAAAGTGGCAATACTGATATTTGAGGCCAGATAATTATTTGTTGTGAGGGGCTTTCCTCTGCACTGTAGAATGATTATTAGCAGTATCTCTGGCCTCTACCCACTGGATGCCACTAGAATCCTCAGTTGTGACAACTAAAAATGTCTCTAGACATTGTCAAAGTTACCCTGGGACAGGGGGCAAAATGGCCATTACTTGAGAACCACTGATTTAGACCATGGATCCTCAGTGGCAGGAAAGGGAGGGATTAGAACAGCTTCAGAAGTGCATTTTCTGTGTTTTTATGGTTCAGTTAAATGGTGAATGTTTACATACTAGGAGAAATAAAATTGAAGTGCTGCCAATTCGAAGTGTAGCAAGGGGCTGGGCGCAGTGGCTCACACTTGTAATCCCAGCACTTTGGGAGGCCAAGGTGGGTGGATCACAAGATCAGGAGTTCAAGACCAGCGTGGCCAACATGGTGAAACCCTATCTCTACTAAAAATACAAAGAATTAGCTGGGTGTAGTGGTGGGCACCTGTAATCCCAGCTACTCGAGAGCCTGAGGAGGGAGAATCACTTGAACCTCAGAGGCGGAGGTTGCAGTGAGCCGAGATTGCGCCACTGCACTCCAACCCAGGCGACAGAGTGAGACTCCATCTCAAAAAAAAAAAAAAAAAAAAAAAAAAAAAAAAAAGTGTAGCAAGGGAACAGGATGCAGGTGGTGGAAACTGAGTAAATTGATTGACTTTTTAAAATTAAAGACTATAACTGAAAAGTTGATCTAAAGAAAATTAGGTATGACTAAGCAACTGAATAAATGAAAATACTAAAGTGATCCCAACTATTGGAGCTTTTAGAAGACTATGTTCTACTTGGTTGCTTTTCTGTAATGTAACAGGCACACATAGAATATGAAATTGTTGCTTTTGGAAAATATACTTTTAAGATTATCTCAATGAAGAACTGATTTTTCCTATAGCCTGGCTTTACTAATTTATAAGCAAAATGACTAAAGCTCAAGTATACTATTAAGTTAATTCTTTAATATTTTTCCCCCAGGAACTCTCTGTAGCTTCTGCAGACATGGGGTTTGATGATGTGATATAAGTAGATGTTTATATTTTACAATCCATGAAGGTAGTCCATACTGTGCTCTTAAAGCAGCAGCCTTCTAATATCATTCTTAGTTGACGAGTAAACAGAATGTTATGTATGTAATGAGGTCCCACAAAGACAATAGTGTTTTGGAACACCGCAGAGGCAATAATTTGCATAGTTACCATCATTTTATAGTTATGAATCAGTGACTGTGATGTATTTCCGTTACCCTTATTTTTGAACAGGCGTTCTGTTAAAAGTATTCTATTCCTTTCTTAGATATGGGGTGTTTAGGGGAGAGGGGACACATTGCTTGTTTTCTTAGTTACAAGTCTCCATGTTGAGAGGAGTTGCACCCAAGGATCTTCATCCACATGCACATCTGGTACACACGACAGGATCCTGGACTTTAAGCCAATGATACAATGAGACAAAGCTTTTCGGGGAGGGATGTAAATTGTTGTGGTCAGAGGGTGGCAAGAGAAACAAGTGACGGTGAAAAAATTCTGGCCTCATCATTTTTCAGTAATAATTAAGAGCACAATATTACAACTGCAAGGGTGAAGGTATGTGGGCTGATGGAAAGGGATAGTTTTGGAGGGTGCTTTATTGAAGGCCCAGAAGAAGTAAACAAATGTGGAAAATTTACTCCACATTGCCAATGACAGGCTGTACTCTGTTTCTATAGCTTTACAACATTGATTATAGAAGACAATGCAAAGGAGTTGAAATTAGATTTTTTTTTTTTTTTTTTTTTTTTTTTTGAGACAGAGACTTGCTTTGTCATCCAGGCTGGTGTGCAGTGGTGTGACCATGGCTCAGTGAAGCCTTGATCTGGGCTCAAGTGATCCTCCTGCTTCAGCCTCCTGAGTAGCTGGGACTATAGGTGCGTGCCGCCACCCCTGGACTCAAGATTCGATTTCAAAGATGGCATAAGCATATTGATAATGAAATGAGGAAGGTGGTTTATTACTGTGGGAAAAGCTTCAGTCTGATGTAAGACAGACTTGGTTTAAAATTTCTATTCTGCCACTTACTGATGTGTGAACTTGGGCATGCTATTTAATACCAGCTGGATGGTCTCATAAATATTTTCGTTTTTTATATATTGTTTTGGGAGTATGTCACAAATGTATTTTTTAGAATCCTTCAACTGTCAGTGGCTAGCTCTAATGTGAAAGGAGGCTGGCCTAGAATTTTCTCTGAGTGTCCTTCTGATGTTAAAGATCTGAAGCCTGCTTAGTAATAATGGAGGTTTCAGCCCTTTTGTCTCTAGAGAGAATGAGCGACAGATAATGACAGATGAAAATAGCGCTTTTTTAGCTACATGGGAACATAATTTGTGTTCTTACTCCAAAAGCAATCTATGATCATTTTTAAAAATTAAGACTTTTTAAAGAGCAGTTTTAGGTTCAAAGCAAAATTGAAACAAAGGTACAGAGATTTCCCATATACCCTCTGCCCCTACACAAGCATAGTCTTCCCCATTATCAACATCCTCAATCAAAGTGGTACAATTTGTTATAAACTGATGAACTTACCTCATCAATTATTACCCAAAGTCCAATTATCACCCAAATTCCTCCTCATCTTTTCATGGCCTGATAGCTCATTTCTTCTTTTATTTTTTGAGATGGAGTCTCGCTCTATCACCCAGGCTGGAGTGCCGTGGTGCCATCTCAGCTCACTGCAACCTCCGCCTCCTGGGTTCAAGCAATTCTCCTGCCTCAGTCTTCTGAGTAGCTGGGATTACAGGTGTGAGCCACCGCGCCTGGCCAGCTTATTTCTTTTTAGCACTAAATAATGTCTATTGTCTGTATGTATGACAGTTTATTTATTCATTTACCTACTGGACATATTGGTTGCTTCCAAGTTTGGGCAATTATGAATAAAGCTGCTATAAACAACCATGTGCAAGTTTTTATGTAGACAAGTTTTCAGCTCCTTTGGGTAGATACCAAGGAGTATAATTGCTAAATCATATGTTAAGAGGATGTTTAGTTTTGTGAGAAACTGCTAAACTCTTCCAAAATGGCTGTACCATTTTGCATTCCTACCAGCAATGAATGACAGTTCCTGCCCCACATCCTCACCAGCATCTGGTTTTGCCAGTGTTCTGGATTTTGGCCATTTTAATAGGTGTATAGTGGTTGTATGTATTTTCAAATGGAACAGAAAACACAAGATTGGCTTTGATATTTTGCAAGACAGAAATTCCATTCTGAACAACTGACTTACTGTTTATGCTTGAATCTTTTCTCTTTTTTTTTTTTTAGGAGACAGAGTCTCGCTCTGTTGCCCAGGCTGTAGTGCAGTGGCGTAATCTCGGCTCACCACAACCTCCGCCTCCCAGGTTCAAACGATTCTCATGCCTCAGCCTCCCGAGTAGCTGGGATTACAGGCACGCACCACCATGCCCAGCTGATTTTTGTATTTTTCGTAGAGATGGGTTTTGCCATGTTGGCCAGGCTGGTCGTGAACTCCTGACCTCAGGTTATTTGCCCGCCTCGGCCTCCCAAAAATGCTGGGATTATAGGTGTAAGCCACCGCACCCAGCCTATGCTTGACTCTTTTATTAGTTGGAGCTGTTAATATTAATAACTTCACCAGGTCAGATAGGTTGAGTGGTAAGTTTGCTGATAGGTTTGATTTGGGTCTGAGACCCAGACCCAAAATCTAGGTTTAGCTACATTAAAAAGGCAACCACTACAGATAAGTGTCCAATCATGAGATCTCTTAAAACAATGATGGAGTCCGACCCTGTTAGGAAAATCCTTTTGCTAGAGAGAGAATCTCAGATCTCTTTCATCCTGGTCATTATGCCTTGGGCTAAAAGGAGGACATTTAACATTTATCGTATGCCAACAGTGCTAGGCCATTCTGCATGTTATCTTACTTAATCCTCATAATTTATCTATGAAATATTTTCTATTGTCCCCATGTATAATTCCAAGTTGAGTTGTTTTTTTTTAACTTTCCCAGACTTTATATCTGCTACTCCTCCACCTAGAATAGTATTATGCCTCCTTTTTGCATAGTGAATGCCTACTTATTCCTCAGAGCTCATCTCAGATGCTACTATTTTAAGGAAGCCTTCCCAGTCCCCTGGGCTTGTTTCCCTATTAAATGGATCAAAGGCTTGATTCTCTATTACACTTCACTGATCAAGGTGCACTGATCTCAATAGCACAAATAACTATGTGAAGAGTCACTTAATATCTGTCATTTCTTCTGAAGTGTAAGCTTCATGAGCACAGTAACTGTGCCTGTATCATTTTTCTATGTTACAGTGCCAAGTATAGTTCCTTGTTTGGTAAATAATTATTATATGATGATGGCAAATAAATTCCATAAACAGAAGGGTTTTTTTTTGGTTTTTTTTTTGAGATGGAGTCTCGCTCTGTCGCCCAGGCTGGAGTGCAGTCGCACGATCTCCACTCAATGCAAGCTCCACTGCCTCCCAGGTTCATGCAATTTTCCTGCCTCAGTCTCCCTAGAAGCTGGGACTACAGGTACCCACCACCACGCCCGGCTAATTTTTTTTTGTTGTTGTATTTTTAGTAGAGACAGGGTTTCACCGTGTTCGCCAGGATGGTCTGGATCTCCTGATCTCGTGATCCGCCCGCCTCGGCCTCCCAAAGTGCTGGGATTACAGGCATGAGCCACCGCACCCGACCACATAAACAGAAGTTGAATGCTGGTCCACTGTAACTTCAAAACCTTCCTTTAAATTATGCCATATGCAGGACCTAAGAAGTAAAGGAAGTATTTCTTAATAAAATCACTCCAGAGGCTCTTCCTGAACTCTGTTTCAGTTCTAGATTGGCTATCTAACGATAAAAGTTAAGCATTAACTTTATGTGGTTAGGGCTGTGTTTGAAGAAAGCTAGTGGGAAAAGTTCCAGGACTACATGTCAGGAAACTACAAGAGTTAGAAACATTTGTTGATTTACCAGTGTTTTTAACTTCCTGCTGGGCTGAAAACTGCTTGTTTTGTGGAAAAGCGAAACTTGGCAGCAAACATCTAAAATGAAGAGCCCCCAAACTTTTGAGGAACAAACGGAATGCATTGTGAACACTCTACTCATGGACTTCTTGGGCCCAACATTGCGGGTTGCCAACCGGAACCTATGCTGTGTAGATGAAGTAGATTCAGGTAAGGCTCCTGGCCTAGGTGGTGATTGCAGGTCAATAAGAATATGTTTTCGGCTGGGCACGGTGACTGACTCCTGTAATCCCAGCACTTTGGGAGGCCAAGGCAGGTGACCTGAAGTACGGGGTTTGAGATCAGCCTGGCCAACATGGTGAAACCCCATCTCTACTAAAAATGCAAAAATTAGCCAGGCATGGTGACTCACGCCTGTAGTCCCAGCTACATGGGAGACTGAGGCATGAGAATTGCTTGAACCTGGGAGGCGGAGGTTGCAATGAGCAGAGATCACGCCACTGCACTCCAATCTGGGCGACAGAGACTCAGTCTCAAAAAAAAAGGGTATGTTTTATTTATTTCCTTTAAGTTTCAAAAGGCAAACTCTAAGCTTTCAGTAACACCTAAAGGGAAAGAGGTTCTCAATGAAGGGAAACTTTCTGACTATTGGTGTTGACAGAACATTTAAGCTCTTGGGAGATGATGTGAAAATTATTTAAAAACAAGACCAATTTTTCTCATTGCCCAGATTCCTGGGACTTGCCATTGCTTCAAACATTGTAACAAATGTGTTCCCTCTGTCCTAGGAGAGCCTTGCTCTTTTGATGTAGTTACCATTGCTGGTCGCCTTCGGATGTTGGGTGACCAGTTCAACGCAGAATTGGAAACTTCTGCCAAAAACATCATTGCAGAAACCATTCAGGGACAGGTCAAGTTTCTACTTCATGCTATTATTTGCCGCTTTTTTTTTCTATTTCAAACTTCCTTTTCTTACTACTCCCATACTATGGTGACTAGGAATGTTTTATGAAAATATTTGCGGGCTTATATTCCAAGGAGGTGTAGCAAGAATTCTCCAATTGCTAAAATCTAAGTGGTACAGAGATGGAAAATTTTTGGCATAGGCTGATGAACCTTCAGCTTGTCTCTACTTGGTCGTCATCAGAGCTGTGCTTAGTGTGCATAGAGCACATTTTATAGCACTTTATTCTTGGCAAAGTATAGCATCTTTTTTTTTTTTTTTGAGACAGGGTCTTACTCTGTCACCTAGGCTCAAGTGCAGTGGTGTGATCTCAGCTCACTGCAGGCTCTACCTCCTGGGCTCAAGTGATCCTCCCACTGCAGCCTCCTGAGTAGCTGGGACTTCAGGCAAGTGCTACCATGCCCATCTATTTTTTATTTTTATTTTTATTTTTAGTAGAGATGAGTTTTTGCCACGTTGCCCAGGCTGGTCTTGAACTCCTGAGCTCAGGTGATCCACCCACCTCGGCCTCCCAAAGTCCTGGGATTACAGGCGTGAGCTACCACACCCAGCCTATGCTTTTTTTTTTTTTTTGAGATGGAGTCTTGCTCTGTCACCAAGGCTGCAGTGCAGTCGCGTGATCTTGGCTTACTGCAACCTCCATCCCCCGGGTTCAAGCAATTTTCCTGCCTCAGCCTCCCAAGTAGCTGGGACTACAGGTGCACACTGCCATACCCGGCTAATTATTTTTTGTATTTTAGTAGAGATGGGGTTTCACCGTGTTGCCCAGGCTGGTCTCGAACTTCTGAGCTCAGGCAATTGGCCCGCCTTGGCCTCCCAAAGTGCTGGGATTACAGGCGTGAGCCACCACGCCCGGCCCCAGCCTATGCATATTTTAATACTTATTTTGTTGGAGGTGGGCATTTTTTCCCCCTAGGGTCCAGCAGTGAAGTATATACAGGAATGACAGGCAGTCTACAAGTTTGATGCAATGAGGGATAAGCCCTACAGCAGCTCACTGGCTTTTCATCAGAATGCTGATTACTGGCAGTAGCACTTGGACTCTGTACCAGATGTAAAGACAATAAGGCAGTATCTAGGAGATGTTGCTGATATATATCAACAATGACAGCTAATATTAACTTATCACTTACAATGTGCAATTATTATCTCATTTAATCATTATGCCCCTGTATGAGTTATCATGGAAGCTATTATTGCCACAGCAACCTCTCCCCATCTGCATGTAACACCACAAAAGCAAACATCTAATCTGTTTTGTTCACTGCCATATTCACACAACCTGTAACAGTGCCTTATATATAATACGTCCTCAATAATAATTTCTTTTTTTATTTTTTTTGGAGACAGACTCTCACTGCAACCTCTGCCTCTCGGGTTCAAGTGATTCTCCTGTCTCAGCCTCCCAAGTAGCTGTGATTACAGACGCCCGCCACCATGCCCTGCTAATTTTTGTATTTTTAGTAGAGATGGGGTTTCACCATGTTGGCCAGGGTGGCCTTGAACTCCTGATCTCAGGTGATCCACCCGCCTCGGCCTCCCAAAGTGCTGGGATTACAGGGGTGAATCACCGCGCCTAGCCCATCTGGGTGGATCACCTGATGTCAGGAGTTCAAGACCAGCCTGGTCAAAATGGTAAAACCCCCATCTCTACCTAAAAATACAAAAATTAGCTGGGCAGATAACTTGACGTCAGGAGTTCAACACCAGCCTGGCCAACATAGAGAATCCCTGTCTCTACTAAAAATACAAAAATTAGCTGGGTGTGATGGCCCATGCCTGTAATCCCAGCTACTTGAGAGACTGAGGCAGGAGAATCACTTGAACCCGGGAGGCAGAGGTTGCAGTGAGCTGAGATCACGCCACTGCTCTCCAGCCTGGGCGACAGAGCAAGACTCTGTCTCAAAAAAAGAACCACACTCTTAACCGTTATGCTTTATTCTTCCTACTATACACAGCTTGGGCAGTGTGCCTAAACTACTTTCAAGCAGAACTGGACCTGTTACTTCCAGTTACTTGCCCTGAGGCTGTCCTAGGTAGTTGATAGCTGAGTTGACTTTTTTTTCATTAAACAGATTTTTTTTTGACTGGGTGCCATGGCTCATACTTGTAATCCCAGCACTTTGGGAGACCGAGAGGGGCGGACTGCTTGAGGCCGGGAGTTTGAGACCAGCCTGGCCAACATAGTGAAACCCCATCTCTACTAATAATACAAAAATTAGCTGGGCATAGTGGCGCACACCTGTAATTCCCAGCTACTCGGGAGGCTGAGGTAAGAGAATCACTTGAACCTGGGAAGCAGAGGGAGGTTGCAGTGAACTGAGATCTCACCACTGCACTCCAATCTGGGCAACAGAACGAGACCCTCTCTCAAAATAAATAAATACATACATACATAAATACATACATACACACATACATACAAACACAAATACAAAAATTAGCCAGGCATGGTGGCACACAACTGTAATCCCAGCTACGGGGAAGGCTGAGACAGAAGAATTGCTTGAACCCAGGAGGCGGAGATTGCAGTGAGCCAAGATGGTGCCATTGCACTCCAACCTGGGTGACAGAGCAAGACTCTGTCTCAAAAAAAAAAAAAAAAAAAAAAAAAAAATTATTTGACTTGAACTTGTTTTAATAAAAAAAATTTTTTGAAACAGCCCTAAACTCAGGGAAAAGTTGCAAGGATAGTACAAATAATTTCTCTCTTTAATCATTTGACAGTAGGGAGTTGACACGCTATTTCATCAACCCCTAATATTTTTATACTTCCTTCAAACAATTAGACATTCTCTAATTGACAATCTCTAATGTAACCACATTCTAACCATCAAAACTAGGAAATTAACATTGATTCGTTTTCATCTAATCCTTAGATCTCTTTCAAGTTTTGCCATTTGTCCCGATAATGTAATGTATAGTAAAAAGTTGTAGGCCAGAATCACATATTGCATTTAGTTGTCATTTCTCTTTAGTTTCCTCCAATCTGGAATTTTTCCTCAGTCTTTCCTTGATTTTCATAACCTTGACACTTGAAGACTATGGTCTATCTTGTTGAATGTCCCTTAATTGGGTTTGTTTGATGTTTCTTCTTGAATAAATTAAAGATATGTACCTTTGGTAGGAATATCACAGCAGTATTGCTGTGTTCTCAGTGCATTGCATCAATTGGCACAAGATTTCATTTTATCCCAGTATTGATGTTGTTAACTTTAATCACTTAAGATGGTGTCTGTAAGGCTTCTCCTCTATAAAGTTACTCTTTTCCCCTTTGTAAGTAATAAGTGTTTTATGGCTAGGTACTTTGAAACTATGTAAATATTCCACATTTCATCAAAATTTCAATGCATTCATTTCTTATCAGCATTGGACCCATGAATTCCTACTTTATTCAGTGGGTTATAATCTGTTAACGTCATTATTAATTTAGATGCTCAAATCATCCTAGTTTTAGCTAGTGGGAGTCCTTTCACTCTAGACTGCACCTCTTTGATGTGTCTCTATTTTTATTTGATTACTTCCTTAATTTCTGACAGAAGATCTTACACTTCCCTAGCCCCAAACTGAAATCAACCATTCTCCAGAGAGCGCTGGTTTATTTTATTTTTTGAGACGAGTCTCACTCTGTTGCCAGTCTGGAGTGCAGTGGCACGATCTCAGCTCACTGCAACCTCCACCTCTTGGATTCAAGCAATTCTTCTGCCTCAGCCTCCCGAGTAGCTGGCACTACAGACACACACTGCCAAGTCTGGCTAATTTTTTTTTTTTTGTATTTTAGTACAGACGGGGTTTCACCATGTTGCCCAGGCTGGTCGCGAACTCCTGAGCTCAGACAATTCGCCCGCCTTGGCCTCCCAAAGTGCTAGGATTACAGGTGTGAGCCACCGCGCCTACCTTTTTTTTTGAGAGGGAGTCTCGCACTTTCGCCCGGGCTGGAGTGCAGTGGCGCCATCTCGGCTCACTTCAACCTCCACCTTCCGGGTTCACGTGATTCTCCTCCCTCAGCCTCCAGAGTAGCTGGGATTACATGCGCCCGCCACCACGCTCGGCTACTTTTTTGTATTTTTAGTAGAGACGGGGTTTCACTACGTTGGCCAGACTGGTCTTGAACTCCTGACCTCATGATTCACCTGCCTTGGCTTCCCAGAGTGCTGGGATTACAGACATGAGCCACCGCACATGGCCTTTGGTTTGTTTTAATGGAGAATGATATTTAGAAATCAAGATTTAGGTGCCCTCCCACATGGAGGTCCTTTTCAGTTTGGGCTCTGATATTCAGCTCTGACCACCCTTGACCCCCGTAAATCCCCACAGATCTTGCTTGGACCCACCTAATGGCTTTTGGATCCCATATTTGAAAAGGAAAGAGGAAAAGAAAGAGCTACTCAATTATTTTAATTAATTATTATTTTATTATTAATTCTAATTAATTACTATTTTTGAGACAGTCTTTCTCTGTCACCTAGGCTGTAGTGTAGTGGCTCAATGATACCTCACTGCAGCCTCAATCTCATAGGCTTAAGTGATCCTCCCACCTCAGCCTCCTAAGTAGTTGGGACCACAGGCATGTGCCACCATGCCTAGCTACTTTTTAAAATTTTCCATAGAAACAGGGTCTCAATGTGTTGCCCAGGCTAGTCTTGAACTCCTGACCTCATGTGATCCTCCCACTTTCGCCTCCCAAAGTGTTGGGATTACAGGTGTGAACCACTGCACTCGGCCTTTTTTTTATTTGAGACAGAGTCTCGCTCTGTCACCCAGGCTGGAGTGCAGCGGCGTGATCTCGGCTCACTTCAACCTTCACCTCCCAGGTTCAAGTGATTCTCCTGCCTCAGCCTCCTGAGTAGCTGGTATTACAGGCGTGCGCCACCATGCCTGGCTAATTTTTGTATTTTTAGTAGAGACAGGGTTTCACCATGTTGGCCAGGCTGGTCTTGAACTCTTGACCTCAGGTGATCTGCCTGCCTCGGCCTCCCAAAGTGTTGGGATTACAGGTGTGAGCCACCACTCCCAGTCTTTACTTGAGAGTTTCCCAGACATTTCCTAGTCATTCAAGCAATACCTTTACAATTTAACCAGCAGGACTATCACATACTTAATATTTTTCTTTCAAATCATTTTTCGTTTATTTTGTTTAACCTAAGCAATAATACCTGAAATCATGGGTTTGATGGACTACTTATGTATTTTCAAATGCCCATTAAGATAACAAAATATTAAAACGAGAAAAGATTATCCATCTACCCTCTGAGATTTCGTTAGTTACCACCAACTGCACATTTGGCACTCTAAGAAACAATCGCTCTACTGGATTCCTGCACCTGCAGCCTCCTGCACTTTTTGAGTGATACTCTGTTGATATTTCGTTTGTCTTTCCTCAGGCAGGAGCTATACTCCAGAACACAGTGGAATCTCTCAGCAAGACCTGGTGTGCTCAGGATTCCAACTTAGCTTATGAGAGAGCCTTTCTGGCAGTGTCAGTGAAACTTCTTGAGTATATGGCTCACATCGCTCCTGAAGTAGTGGGACAGGTGGCTATCCCCATGACGGGTATGATCAATGGGAACCGAGCCATCCGGGAGTTCATCCAGGGTCAGGGAGGTTGGGTAAGTGTGTTGGGGCTCCTGGTTTTGCTAGGTATTTGCACTGTTTTTGTACTAATACCTGGGATTCCAATTCATGACCCTTTTGGTAAATTGGAAACCAACAGGAAAACAGGCTTCCCTATTTTGCTGAAAATGCCTAGATTTTCTTGCCATGGAAAAGTGGAGCAGACAGATCAGCCTGTGGGTGTTGGACTCCAGAGTCATGCTACCTAAAATATTGACTGCTGACTACTGTAAAGCTAATCTTCATTTCCTACACATAATCATCTATAAAGTATATTCGTGGTAGACTTCTAATTTCAGCCTGGCTTCACTCTGTTCCCTTGTAAATATCTGGGTCTTTTTTTCCTAACATCTTTATGTGTGTGTTAGGGAAGTCAGAATCACCTTAATAGTATCTAAGAAAAAACAGTCTTTGCTGTAGTTGTAACCATAGAAGGTATTCTAAGCCCATGTTTTAGTAATCATTAGAACTTATGCTGTCATAGAGCACTCCTTTCCGTTTACAGGGTCAGTGGAAGCCTTAATAAGAGCTACATTTCCTGGAGCTATCTGCAGATCATTTCCTGGTTTCTTAGGAAGTTCCTGAAAGCAATTCCTTTGACTGTAGGATTTTCACTGTCTTTCCTAGGAAAATCTGGAGAGCTGAAGAGGTGGAGCTATTCACGAGACTGAACATCACTTCCTTGTTGACTGATTGGGTGATTAACTCCTGGCAATTCAAACAAACAAATAAAAAAACACTTTTTTCATTTTATCAGAACTGAACTTAGCTGAATAAGTTATTTTTTACTGATTGTTAAAGTTGGGAGCAGCTGCCAGAGGCCTACAGAGTTGGTTTTTGTTTTGTTTTGTTTTTTTGTCAACTTAATGCAAACCACAGAGATTTTCTACTTTCTGTTTTCACATGAGTTTTAATGAGGTTTTGTTGAAGCAAAGACCTCTAGACACAAAGTAATGACTTGTTAGTAGTGGAATTATAAACAACAGGGCAGGCCTTTGCTGGAGGTATTTTGAGAGAAAGGGAGAATAATGGAAACTATTCCTTCAGATTTAGCCCTGTCCTTTGGTAAGAATCTTGTATACTAATTTTGCAATTTAAAGGATTTCAGGAAGCTTTTTGGTTGAAAAATCTTGTTTTTTTTTTTTAGACGGAGTCTCGCTCTGTCACCCAGACTGGAGTGCAATGGCTCGATCTTAGCTCACCGCAAGCTCTGCCTCCCCGGTTCACGCCGTTCTTCTGCTTCAGCCTCCCGAGTAGCTGGGACTACAGGCGCCCACCACCACGCCTGCATAATGTTTTGTATTTTTAGTAGAAACAGGGCTTCACCATGTTAGCCAGGATGGTCTGGATCTCCTGACCTCGTGATTCACCCGCCTTGGCCTCCCAAGGTGCTGGGATTACAGGCATGAGCCACCGTGCCAGGCCTAAAATCTTGTTATTTTAAGTTGAGCATTTTCATTCAAAAATCATCCCTAAACTTCATGTTAATTTCACCTGAGGAGGACTATTTTATGCATTTTAGAGGTTGTAAGCAAAAAAAACACAAAAAACAAAAACAACCCAAAAAACAAACAAACAAACAAACAAAAATAGTTGTTTCTACTAGGAAGGTCAAAGAAAATAAAAGTTACTGCATTGTTACTGCCACAGGATGCAGGAAGTGCTGGCCCACATCTAGGATAGCAAGGCCACCCCAGCTTAGATGAAGCTAGCTGCATAGCACAGAACTTTAAAAGTGTGGTTCACACACCACTTGTGAACCATATTAAATTGCTGATTCGCATTCCTAGAGATTCTGATTCTGTAGGGGTAGGCTGGAGCCTAGGAACCTACCTTTTAAACTAGTTCCATAGGTGATTCTGATGTACATATAGAGTGTGACAGCCATCACTTTAGAGAATGGATTGACAAATTACAACCCACACGTCAAATCTGGCTTGCTGTCTTATTTTGTAAATAAAGTTTTATTGGAATAGAACAACATTCACTTGTTTACATATTGTCCATGGCCGCTTTTGTGCTACAATGGCAGAGTTGAATGATTATGGAAGACCATATGACTGGTTAAGTCCAAAATATTTACTAGCTGGCTCTTTACAGAAAAAGTTGGCTGACCCCTTCTCTAAATCAACATTTCTCCTTGGTAATTGAAACTCTATTACAGTCCTGACAATTCCAACAAACACAGCTGTGGATACAGGGTTTAAACTCAAAGATATTTAACTCTTTTTTGGGAACTTCGTCTCCATATGTTTGTTAGTTCTTGTATAATCCACAGTTTCTCTAGGTCTTCAGCCAATTTACAGCTACAGAGAGCTCTGTAGCTCCTGAGTAGTCCATTTCTCTGGCCCTACAAGTGAGAGTGACTGGAAGCAAAACTTATGATTTGTATGATCTTATATCTCAAAATAGTCCTTAATGATCTAATAGATTAGTAGGCAGTCATCAGGTAGAGACTTCAAAAACCAGACTACCTTCCTGAATGTCAAGAAGAAAGGCATTGCTACAGTGATTCATGAAAAGCAGCATTAATGACTTTGGCTAAAGTTTAACAAAGCTAACCACTTCCCCTCTATCAGCCAGCCATCTATCTATCTCCCGTAAATGCAGAGAAGTAAATATGTAGTGCTGTTAATATATTTTTGCTTTTTAAAGTTATGCTTTGGCCTGGCAAGGTGGCTCATGCCTGTAATCCCAGCACTTTGTGAGGTCAAGGCGGGTGGATCACCTGAGGTTAGGAGTTTCAGACCAGCCTGGCCAACATGGTGAAACCCTGTCTCTACTAAAAACACAAAAAATTAGCCAGGCTGGGTGGCGTGTGCCTGTAATCCCAGCTACTCAGGAGGCTGAGGCAGGAGAATCACTTGAACCTGGGAGGCGGAGGTTGCAGTGAGCTGAGATGGTGCCACTGTACTCCAGCCTGGGCGACAAAAGCAAAACTGTCTCAAAAAAAAAAAAAGAAAAGAAATAAAGTTATGCTTTTTCCTCTATTCCTAGTTAAATCACAACAGGTTAGTAATCCGTAAATGATGTGTCCTGTTTCTCTTTAGTAGAAATTGTATTTTTGGCTAACCATTAAGAAACTTGTACTCCTTTGTCCCTTATGTTACTATAAACTCAAGATGATGAGTTTTGTGGTATTTGACTTCATAGGCAAAATCAAAATACTTTGACTGTTGCTATTCTGTTTTATGAAATAAACTTCTGTCTATGCATTTGAACTAAGTTTCAGCAAATTCAATCTAAATTGAATAATTCCAGCTCCCGGTTTTATCCTGTGTTGCTCATAAAACAGTTCCAAGTATACTGCATTATCTTGAGATTTGAAGATATGGTGCCCACGGGGATTATACTAGGCAAATGCATTAAGCAGCTCTGGCCTAGGTGTTGTGTATTTTAGGAGACTCTATCTTAGGAGAGTTTAAGTGATTGGGCTGCAGGAAGAAGACATTGTAACCCAGGAATTAAAAATGGATTCAGATTGCTTGATTTTAACACTTTAGTTTCACCATAGGCTAATTATGTGACGACATTGGGCAAGAGACATAATTCTTCTGTACCTTGGTTTCTACATTTGTAAAACAGAGATGATTTGGTAACTTATTAATAAGATTTTTGTGAGAGATAAATAAAACAATACGCTTTGTAAAGAGCCAGTGCCTGGAATATTTTAAACTCTGTGCTATTAGCAATTTGGAATTCTATGTTATGGAGTTCATAATGTTCTAGCTTGACTTTTTTCTCTCTCCATTAACCCTGGCTCTCACAGATGCAAACCACTCTTAATGGCTTTACCTTTCACATCACTGTGAGTGATTCCTAAATATGATTTATTTCCCTTCTCAATTCCATACCCACAGACGCTTATTATTTTTGTGTACCTTTCTTATCCCCATACTCTCTGTTTGCCATACAACTAGCTCAAAACCTCAGTCATTTTTACCTTGTCTCTCTCTCTCCAGTCCAACTCACCCAACAGTTTTTCTCATTTGTTACTTCCTTTTTGTCCTGGTTCTTCTACCAGATTTATTAGCAACTGCCTGGACTATTAATAAAGACTCCTACTTAGGCTTTCAGTAAATTGTTCTGTTCCTGCTCCATTCCAGTCTATCCTATATACTGCCATCAAATTGATCAAAGCTGTGGTTTCTTTGTCTATTGTTTTGATTCATTTTTGTATATGGTATCATTCATTTTTAAATTTAACATACCAATGAAGATATAGGACTTAAACATTTTATCAGAAGGGGGCATTTATTTGTTAAATCAAGAAATAACTTTCCAAAAGCATTGCTTTGAATGCCATTCTCTTAAAGTCCTTCAGTAGAACTTTTGAGGGTGATATGTTCATTATCTTGATTGTGGTGATTTTATGGGTGATTTCATACCAACTTATCAAACTGTATATATACTCTGATTGAAATGTGTAGTTTATTGTACATTAGCACTACCTCAATAAGGTTGTTAAAAAAAAAAAAAATCTTCAGTGGCTCCCTACTGTTCATCAAATAAAGCCTGACTTTCAGTCTGATATTCAAATTCCCCCAGGATCTGGCCCTAACTGCCCTATATAGCCTTAATCAATCATGATTCTCCTCTACAATCCCAGTGCCCTAGTAAAACCGAGCCAGTCACTAAACCCATCCTCCTACTGTTCTCTATGTTTCATATTGCTTTTTCTGAGACTCTACCTGTAGACATCTTCAAGACCCAACCCAATTGTCACTTTCTCCATGAAGGCTATCCGTATAACTAGAACAAGAAGTGGCCTTTTCCTCCTCGAACTTTTGTTTGCACCACTTTTATGTTTCTTATCCAAAAAATGGCCTTAAAATGGGGAAGATAGTCATCTTCCCCACTAGGATAAAGGATTGCTGAACGATACAATTTGTTGTATACTTCTGTAACACCCCTCCTCTTCATTCTCTGTCATGTACATCGATATTAAAAATATTCATTAAATGAATGAATAAATGATTGACTCAGATGAGGCTTCAAGTTTGATTCTATTTGAACAGGATGCTAAGCTTTAAGAGTCCTGATGCTCTTGGCCAGGCGTGGTGGCTCATACCTGTAATCCCAGCACTTTTGGAGGCCGAGGCAGGTGGATCACAAGGTCAGGAGATCGAGACCATCCTGGCTAACACTGTGAAACCCCGTCTCTACTAAAAAATACAAAAAATTAGCCGAGCGTGGTGGCGGACACCTGTAGTCCCAGCTACTCGTGAGGCTGAGGCAGGAGAATCGCTTGAACCCGGGAGGCGGAGCTTGCAGTGAGCTGAGATGGTGCCACTGCACTCCAGCCTGGGCGACACAGCAAGATGCTGTCTCAAAAAAAAAAAAAAAGCTTCAGGCTGGACTCAGTGGCTCATGCCTGTAATCCCAGTACTTTTGGGAGGCTGAGGCGGGTGGATCACCTGAGGTCAGGGAGTTCAAGGCCAGCTTGGTCAACATGGTGAAACCCCATCTCTACTAATAATACAAAAATTAGCTGGGTGTGGTGGCTCACGCCTGTCTTCCCAGCTACTCAGGAGGCTGAGGCAGGAGAATTGCTTGAACCCAGGAGGCAGAGGTTGCAGTGAGTCAAGATAGCACCATTGCACACCAGCCTAGGTGACAACAGCAAAACTCTGTCTCCCAAAAATAAAAAAAGAAAAAGAAAAAAATGCTTCAATGGCAATTTATTGGTTGCCCTTTGCCTCTTGAGGATTCTGAAACCAAAGACAGAGTATGCTTCCCTGTGTAGTGTGTGGGAGGTTGACTATGAAGTCTGCAGCAGGTAAACTGAAGGACTTAGTGAAGTCTCAGAATGCTGTAGTGACAAGCAGTAGATTAGAAGATGGGTAGGAGAACTTTTCCTACCATGGATGATGTGAAAACATGAGAAAATGAAACAAGCTTAATTAAAGGCATTTTATATCGTCAGGTGGGATAATCCTTACCTGTTCCTCCTTTGGAGGACAGATTAGAACATGATGATTGGAGAATGCATGAAACGTGATTAACGTCTCTGCGTAATCGGGACTTGCAACACCCTGATTACTCCTATCTGATTCTCCCTGAAAAAAAAAAAAAAAAAAAATTAAAGGCATTTTATAAGCCTCTTCCGTGTTCATTTATAAAAGGAGAAACAAGCCTATTCTAGAGATAAAGGAGGTCATTTATTTCTGGCTATTGCAGTTCTTCAGAGATGGACTCTGAAGTTCAGTATTGACACCATTGCTTTCATAATAATAGCCCTGCTGCTTGGGCAGCAGCATTCAGGAAAGTACCCTTTGCCAGGTTCCTGTGCCTCCATGTAGGAAGGCCCATCTGCTTCTGGCATAATGAAAGTGCCTAGCTAGAGACAAGAAGCACAGACTGTGCCAGGCAAGAGACTTGGAGTAATTGATATAATGAGTAACCAAGTGAGAGTAGATCCCTCACCAAAGTGTAACCACATTAGCTTACATTATCACAACAGACTTATTTTAGATATGTATTCTCAAGACCATGTTAAGCACTGTGGGTTACACAAATGCATAAAAGACACTATCATTGCCTTTGATAAATCTGAAAAACAGGGGGCATCTTTTGAATAAACTCTTAAATAAACTTATAGGAGACAAGGAAATTGAATAAATGAAGAAAACGTCTATAGCTATATTACAGATTTATATTGAAGAGATTCAGACTAAGGGAAGATCATGGTGAAACAGTTAAGGGCAAGATTTTTGAAGAAAAAGTAATTGAGCTTTATGGCTTTATTTTCATCGTGGTGAAACTTAGGGGTAAAGGTGAGAAGTAGAAAAAGAAGTAGTAGAATGAACAAGGTCTGTAGGTGATGTGCTTGGATAGGCTGGGTGGGGATAGTTGACAGGGAGGGGCTTGGGTTTCCATAGACCATCAATAACTATTCTGATTCTTTAGCATTAAAGTGCAGTTTTAAGAACTTTCATCCAGCCTTGGTTAACAGGAGATACTAGAATGGAAACATATAGATAGGAAGATAATACAAGTTTATTGCTATAGGAATCCAGGTGTGAAAGTGGGAATGGGACTAAGTGGGAATAGAAAAGACAGGTTGAATCGAAAAGACATTGAGGAAAAATTTCCAATAGGTCTTGGTGATCAAGAGAATGCTTACAAAGGACTGAATGTTTCACAGACAGTGTATATATCCCATATCAAATCAGTGACCCTGGGATGTAGGGAAAGGCAAGAGTAGTGAAACTAAAGCTAAGGTTGGGTAAGTATCTTCTCTAGGGTAAAACATGTCTCTTCCTCATCCAAAAGAGAGAAGGATGTTCTGAGAATCCTGAATGTTTTTCCTATTGAATAGTTTATCTTATCCTTGTAGTCTTTCCTGAAATTCTCTTCAATTAACGTGTATTGTAATCTAATTCCTGACCTCCGTGATACTGATATTTCCCCTTAAACTAGCATACTCCCCTCTTGTTGGAACAGCTGACATGGTGACCAGCACTCTTCTCTATTGTGTTCTTCCTTCTGACCAAACACTACAGCCACATGAGGCAGCAGTGAGATGTGGCCTTGTCACTCCTCTTCAGGTGCTCATCCACAATTTACTTCCCACAATTTACTTGATGGTTCTGGCAAAATGTTTGTGAGTCTTTTCTTATTGCATGGAATTGTTGTGTTCACTTAGGTTTTATGCCAGACTGGTTTAAATGACTCATCATAAATTCTGAAACTCTTTTAGGTATTTGCCAACCTTTACTGCAAGTCTTGTTTCCCCTCCCCAGCTCTTTATCTTCCCACAAGATACAAATGAGTCAACACAATCTTCATCAAAAAGCATTATGCTCTTTTTGCCCTTCAGTATCTGTAGAAGGAAGTGTGATAAATTAAGTAGTAGCTTATTAAAAAAAAAAAAAAATCTCCAGCTACTTGGAAGGCCGAAGTGGGAGGATCACTTGAGCCCAGGAGTTCCAGACTAGCCTGGGTAACATAGCAAGACCCTGTCTCAAATCAAAACAAAACAAAACAAAACAAACAAACAACCCCCCCCCCAAAAATTAAAGTTTTGTGTTTTCTTCTTCAGTTTGTTTTTTGCTTGCTTGAGTGGTCTGCTCAGGAAATGGCCTTGTAGCTAAGTGGGTTTTGGGGGTTTGGTTATTTCACAATGTCTCTATACCTTTTGGGTTTACAGTAGAATAGAATCTTAAAAATTGCTGCTTGCTTTTTTAAAAAGTTTGAAGTTCTGCCAACACACTATTTACAGATTCTTAGATTTTGAGGAAAAGGACTATGGAGGCATCTAAGCAAAAATTTTTCTGTTATCTCCTATTTATTTCTATCTCCTCCCTCCTTAAGAAACAAGAAAGTTAGTAAGAGATTGTTCTGAAATATAGGCTTGAGAAAAACAGATTTAAATTTTATTAGGCAGGTTTGCCTAATCAATTAATAAAAATTAATAAAGTTTTAGTTTTGGTGTAATTGAGGACATTCTAAGGGTACAGAGAAACTATAAAACTATATTATCTTATTTGTCCAAACATAGAAAATCATTTTCCTTTTACGATTATGCTTTGCTACTCTGCAATTAAGCAAGTTAGTTTGGAATATTTTTATTTTTATGTTCTTTCCCAAAGTTACCCAAGGAATATTTTAATTTTTATCAGTAATCATGTCTATATCTTTAGTTCTGAGGTGCTTTATTAACTGGCTATGGATTTTTTTTTAAATCATATTCTGGCTTTCTCAGTGTTGTATGCCCATCTCCTAAGATAATATTTAGAATTTAGTAGGTACTCAAGAAATTTGTTGAACTTAATGGATTTTTTAAATGTTTATTTCTAATTTTAAAAACAGTATAATAATTTTAGAAAGCAAACTTTATCCCATCACACTTATACAATTAATTCTTTTTTGCATCTTTTTTAGTCTTTAACTATGTACATACTTTTACATGGTTTTAGTTATTATAAACTTGAAATTTTGTATTCTTATAAATCAAAGATTTCCCATATTTTATGTTTTAAAATAGCCAAAGTAAACATCACATTACTTAGAGCAGCAAGAAATTCTCTCTTAATTCTAGGTGGGAATAATTTGAGAAATATACTATTCCCAACAAATATTGCTGAAGAATGAGGGTTTAATTTATGTGTACTGGGATTGAGTTTCTTTATTTGAAATATTGTCTTTAAGTCGCCTATAACCAAGATATCTCAATGATCTTTCTTTTCTTTTTGCAGTACTTAGTAAAGAGCATGCAGTATCTTTAATATTCAGAATAAACAGTGTTCGGAATCATGATATCCTGAAAGAAGTTTGAATAATGTTGCAAAACAGAAAGGATTGCTAATATCTTAAATAGAGGAAGTCCTAACAACACATTTCCCAGTTTTCCTCAGGATCAAGACTAATTTTGTTAACATTTGTTGAACTTCTGCCTTCAACAAAGATGATATACTGATTTTGGGATGTTCTCACACTGAATTAGGCACTTGGGTAGACTTGTACCCATTGAGAGGCTATGCAAGCTGAGATGTGGAAGCTTTTTCTAGAAGAGCCTGCCTTTCAGGGCCAAAATGCCACAGGCACAGCATAACTTCCTGAAACAAATTTATTTCCTAAGACATTGGTTGCAGAGTAGAAATGAGTTCTTTAGAAACAGTTCTTCAGGCTTTCTGCCCTAAATGTTACAATGTTGTCAGCAAGGTGGTTGATTTTACTTTCTTTTCTTTCCATCACAGTTTACCAGCATTACATATGCAGGATATTGTGCTAACTGCCTGGTCAGGTGCTCCTTGTGGGGGCCACTTGCTCTAGATCCTGTATAGACCAACACTCTTAGTCTTTATATCCAGAACCCAAATGAAGCTTCAAAGGCTACTGGGAGAGTTGAAGAGGTGCTGAAATGAACACTTCCCTTAATGGAGGTCAGCACTTCCCCAGTCCTGGGAGAGACACAAACTGTCAGAAGCATCTGACTTTGCTTCATTCAAAAGAGAGTTTGAGGTATATATAACAGACTTAAAAGTTATGAATAAAAACACCTTCTATGATGAACAGAAGTTTCTCATTGATCACACTGACAAGAAACCTTTTGATGAACAGTCCGGTAGAAGACATGTAACTCTAAATGGTGTCTGTCTTCTTTCCTGGGCCTAACTGAACTTCGCAGAGTTCACCTGGGACATAAGGAAACAGAAGGTGTCAACTGGGCCCTTGTGCTCACTGGGGAAATGGAGGGAGACAGAACTCATGCAGGAGACCTGTAATTCTGCTCTTTCTGTGGGAGGCAAGAAGAAAGGTGGGTTTTGCGTATGGGTGATGGAATGGAATAATCTCAGAGTTAAGCAGCCCACAATTTATGTTCCGGTTAGCCTCTTGTTTGTTAAAAATTTGAATTGTAACCAGGTTCCTTTGCTGAGAAGGAAGGCGCTAGGGCCCTGGAGCAAGATGATGGCTGTGTTATGTGACCACAGAAGGTGGTTACGTACTAATTTCCTCTAGGGCTTGTGATGAAGTCAGTAAACCACAACCTTCAGCATGCTCTGCTCAGGCGGCAGCAGTGGCTTTTTGGAGGTGTCTCGGCCATGACACACATTTGACATGCCCTCCCTCAAACTGCTTATAGACTATTTCTCTTGCTCTGCAGCATGGACCAAAGAGAAATTCTGCAGAAGTTCCTGGATGAGGCCCAAAGCAAGAAAATTAACAAAGAGGAGTTTACCAATGAATTTCTGGTGAGTTCTGTGTGTGACCCTCTCAGGGTAGTTATATACACTATTTAACTGACTATGGGGGTCCAATTTTCTGAGACCAAATTGCCCTTGGGATAAAGTAAATATCAGGCCTTGAAGGGGAAGACAGAAAAAAAGGCAACCTAAAGTCTGAGTTCTCTGAGTGGTTTGCATGTATTTTACGTACTCTCTCAAAATTACTGGTTTTAATATTTTGTTTGCTAGTTCTTTGGGGTTTGGTTAGGAATCCTACAGAAGACATATACAACTCCAGATATAAAACCACTAATATTAATTGAACATCCAGATTTCCCCAGATATCATCCAGATATCTGAGTTGTGGTTTATGCTTCATATTACTAATTTTAATTAATATTAAGAAGAAAGAGACCAATGTTAACTTTTCATGCAATATTACATTTTTAGCCTCCCCCGGGATTCCATTTGGCTGACAAAGGTTTTTGAAGAGCACCAAAACTACCACTGCCACAGTTTTTTTTTTTTTTTTTTTTAAGAGTCAGGATCTTACTCTGTCACCCAGGCTGGATTGCAGCAGTGCAACCATAGTTCACTGTAGCCTTGAACTCTTGGCCTCAAGTGATTCTTCTGCCTCAGCCTCCTGAGTAGCTGGGGCCACAGGTGTGTATCACCATGCCTGGCTAATTAAAAAAAAAAATTTTTTTTTTCTTTTGGAGAGATGAGTTTTGCTTTGTTGCCCAGGCTCGTCTCGAACTCCTGGCTTCAAGCAATCCTCCCATCTCGCCTCCCAAAATGCTGGGATTACAGGCATGAACCACTATGTCTGGCCATCATTTTTCTTTTCTTTTTCATATGAAAAATATATTATAACGAGTTTTTTCAATAACAGGCCTTCCTTAACTTCTTTTGCTTGGAGAAGTGGAATGGCTAGGATGGAGAGTAGAGACAAACGTAGGTCACAGAGAGAAACATGAGTACAAGATAGGTTCATGTTGGGTGGATTAGATTACCCAGAAGAACAATGAATCTCCTTTGAGAGAACTGTGATTATTGATGCAATGGCAGCTGGGTAGGCCTCATTCACCCTACAAGCTGAGACATCAGATAACATAGGGTGTCTAATAGTACCTATCATGTATTTTAGAATACTTACAGCTGGTGTTTCAGAGATATAAGAATTTTAAACCTTAGCTCTTCAGCTGTGAAGAAATGAGGGGGAAAGGGAGAACTGAAGTACAAACCTGAAATTAAATCATGATTTTTTTCACCAAATTACCAAGTATTTGACATGTTCTTAAATCTTTCTGTTTTCTAACTTATAAAATGGGGATAATAATTAATGTCCTACCTATCCTCACAGGATTGTTGTGATAATTAAATATCAATAACAATAATTAAATGTGGTCATTTACTGAGTACTATTTATTGAGCACTTAGTAGGTACCAAGTTCAGTTCTAAGCACTAAAAATACAGCGGTGAACAAAAAGAACCAAAACCTTTGCCTCTTGGAGCTAACACTCTGGTACCAGATAGTAGATGTGAAAACACTCTGAATGTCTTGAGTAATTAGATATTATTGAGTGATTAGATATTATGACAGGAACTCTGATGTCAGCTCAATGTGGATAATCTTGTGGTACTATGAAAAATGTGCTCTCACTCCCACTGGCTGAGCAGTCTGAGCCCCTCTGGTAGAGTTACCTGAAAGGAGGTAAGTAGGAGGTTCTAGCACATGTGTATACATGTCCCTGCCCCTGCACTATAATTCCTAAGCCAAAGTAACCCAAGGCATAGATGTAAAAAGTGGGCTGAGGAGCAGTGCCGGGTCTTTGTTTTATTTTGGTTGTGTTTCTAAAAATAATGCAGACTGGCCAGGTCCAGTGGCTCACGCCTGTAAACCCAGCACTTTGGGAGACCGAGGTGGGTGGATCACCTGAGCTCAGAAGTTTGAGACCAGCCTGGCCAACATAATGAAAACCCATCTCTACTAAAAATACAAAAATTAGCTGGGCATGGTGGCGGGCACCTGTAATCCTAGCTACTCAAGAGGCTGAGGCAGGAGAATTGCTTAAACTCGGGAGGCAGAGGTTGCAGTGAGCCGAGATACAGCTGTTGCACGCCAGCCTGGACAACAAGAACGAACCTCTGTCTCAAAAAAAAAAAAAAATAATAATAATAATGTAGACTATATCCCTAATATTTTACCTTTTCTCAGCTAAAGTCATTGTATTTTCTTACTAAAATATAGCAGCTACTTCCTAACTGGCTTCTCTGCGTCTAGCCTTGCCCCACCTTCAATCAATTTTCAGTTCAACACCCAAGTGAGCTTTTAATCATACAAATTTGGTCTTTTTTTTTTTTCTTGGATATGGAGTTTTGCTCTTGTCACCCAGGCTGGAATGCAATGACACAATCTTGGCTCACTGCAGCCTCCACCTCCCTGGTTCAAGTGATTTTCCTGCCTCAGCCTCCCAAGTAGCTGGGATTATAGGCATGAGCCACCACGCCTGGCTAATTTTGTATTTTTAGTAGAGACAAGGTTTCACCATGTTGACCAGGCTGGTCTAGCCAACCAGGTAATCCACTCGCCTCAGCCTCCCAAAGTACTATAGTATTATAGGCGTGAGCCACTGCGCCCAGCCAAATCTGGTCCTTTTTTCCCTACTTAAAAACTTGTTATGGCTTTTTTAAGCTGCTTAATATTGTTCAATACAATACACATTTATAAAAGTACATAAAACATCTAAGTATAATTGTAAAGCGACCATTAGCAGTGCAACCACCACCCAAGTCAAGAAACTGTCAGACCCCCGAAGACTCCTGCCCCATCAGGTCCCCTACCCGCATTCCACCCTGTCCTGTCCTACCCTGGCCAAGGGATAATCACTATGCTGACTTTTATATTAATCACTTCCTTGCTTTTCTAGCTCCTGATTTTAAGGACCTTGTTTCTGGGTGGTGATTAAGTGTAACCTCACTGTTCACTGACTCATGTCCTCCAGTGGAAAATAGTCTTCCTCTCAGCTTCATCTAAAGGTTTCAGATGAGACACCAAAGAGAGAGCTTTGGGGGAGTAGAGTGGTGAATGAGGCTACATTGCTTGCTTGGACAAGGAAAATACTGCCACTAAATCGGAGGGCTTTCCATCTGGTCATGTTCCATGTCCCATCTTAAGCCCTTAATGTATTCTCCCAGGATTTTATGTTTGTGAGGTTGGAGGACCAATTCTGTGACACAAGGCCACTGTTCACTTAACTGGTGGTACCTTTAGGGGAACTATCAAAATGCATATCTATTTCCAGGTAGATTCCCTGTGCATCCCAACCCCTTTACCCTCTCCCCAGGTCCATGGTTCAGATTTCAGTCTCCACTTCCTTCTTGGCCAGACATCTTTGTACAGAGAACAATACAGATGGCCCTCTGTATCCCCAAGTTCTACATCCTTGGATTCAACCAACTATGGATCAAAAATATTTGAAAAAAATACTAAAAATAACACAACAAAAAATAAAAAGTAAAGCATAATAACAATTTATCTAGCATTTACATTGTATTAGATATTACAAGTAATCTAGAGATGATTTAAAATATACAAGAAGACGTGTATAGTATGTGTAAATACTATGCCATTTTATATGAGGGACTTCAGCATCCATAGATTTTGGTATCTTGAAGGGGGTAGTCCTAGAACCAGTCCCCCACAGATACTGTGAGAGGACTGTATTCATAATTCGATGTGGCAGTCCTGTTACGACAGCTGAAGCCAATGCTATGCTGCTTAGGTCTTTTCCCTGTGCCAGGACTAAATTCAGTAACTTTTCTGTAGTTGAAGCTACCACTGACCACCCATCTAAGGTTTTTATACATTCATATAAACATTCATTGAGTGCTTATTGTGTGCAAAGTAATGCCCTAGATGCTAGGAATGCAATGCAATACTCCATGCTTTAGTGGAGCTTATTTTGTAAGACAATAGATATGTCTTACAGAGGCAGACATTAACAACTAATTAGTATATTAAATATTTAATATAATTGTGACAATCTGGGTGGGGTGGTCAAGGAAACATCAACATTCATTTTCTTATTTACTATTCCTTAAGAAAACCCTGTGAAATAGCTACAACTGTGATTTCTGACTTACAAATGAGGAAACTGAAGCTCTGAAAAGTTAAATAATTGGCCTAAGCTCACTCAGCTGTTCAGCCATAGGGATGAAATTTAACTCAGATCTGTCTTATTCCAGAGCTGTGAAATTAATCCTTATCCAATAGTGTTCTACTTCATTCAATGACACTGAGTCAGTCTCTCAAAGGACCTTGTTTTAGGGTAAGTGCACAGTGCATAGTTAGTATAGCTTCTACACAGCAGAAACAGCAGGATGCAACTATACTGTTGAAATTTCTAAAGGTACTTTCAAACATTCCTTATTATTGTTATTCTTATAAAACAATGTTATTGAAAGTTAAAAGAAAGTAAACTCACCATAGTACCAACATTCTAACAAATCAAAACTTTTTTTGTGGATCTTGGCCAGGTGAGGTGGCTCATGCCTGTAATCCCAGCACTTTGAGGTGAGCAGATGGCTTGAGTTCGGGTTTTGAGACCAGCCTGGGCAACATGGTGAAACCCGTCTCTACTAAATATAAAAAATTAGCCAGACGTGGTGGTACATGCCTGTAGTCCCAGCTACCTTGGAGGCTGAAGTGGGAGGATCGCTTGACCACAGGAGGTGGAGGTTGTAGTGAGCTGAGACTGCACCACTGCACTCCAGCCAGGGTGACAAAGTGGGACCCTGTCATACACACACATGAAAACCAACAACAGCTTTTTTGTGTGGATCTTCTAGTTCTTGTCCATTTATATAATTTTTTATATTATGGTAATTATAGCATAGGTACAATTTTGTATTCTCATATTTTCACTTACTATTATACCAAAATTATCAGGCTGATGAAAATGTACATAATTTTTAATGGTTGATGATGCAGCATCATCACATGGACATGTATTTGTCCATGTGGGTTTTTGTTGTTGTTGTTGTTGTTGTTTTTTGAGAAGGAGTCTTACTCTGTCACCAGGCTGGAGTGCAGTGCCGTGATCTTGGCTCACTGCAACCTCCTCCTCCCGGGTTCAAGCAATTCTCCTGCCTCAGTCTCTCGAGTAGCTGGGACTACAGGAGTGCACCACCACACCCAGCTAATTTTTGTATTTTTAGTAGAGACGGAGTTTCATCATGTTGGCCAGGATGGTCTTGATCTCTTGACCTCGTGATCTGCCGGCCTTGGCCTCCCAAAGTACTGGGATTACAGGTGTGAGCCACTGCACCCGGTCTGTGCATTGGGTTTTTATCATGAAAGAATAATAATCATAATAGAGAATGCTTCTATACCTCTTATAGACACTGTTCTAAATACTCATATATCAACTCATTTACTCCATTGAGGAAGGTACTGTTTTCATTTCCATTTTATAGGTGAGGAAACAAACAGAGAGATTAATTAACTTGCTCAGGGTCACATAGCTAGTAAGTGGTGGAATTGAATTTCAAGTTCAGGTAGTCTTGCTTTATCATCTGAAGTCATAAAAACTTCAGAGTCATATAAATCTTGCTTTGAATTTAGGTTATGCCCATGATTAGCTGTGTGACCTTTGATTAAGTCAGTAATCAAATAATTACTGGGAATAATATTCACTTTGAAGAACAGCTGTGAAGATAATAAGTATATAAACTTCCTGAGACATAGTAATATCCAAATAATTTAATTATTTCTCCATTATTAGACATTTGAGTTATTTCTAATTTTTAAAGATTATTGCTAACACTAATATAAATATATTTTTCCATGTAGTTTTTCCCTTCTTTTGGATTAATCCTTAGGCTAGATCCCCAAAAATGTTATTACTGGGTCAAAGACTATTAGCATCTAATTGGTTAAGTATTACCAAATGTATTTCCAAAGGAGTTTTTCTAATTTGCAATCTGTGAATTTATCATCTTCTCTACCACTCTGCTAGACTTAATATAAAAGAGAATAAAAGATGAAAAAATTTTGCCTACTTACTATGTATTAGGCAATCTGCGAAGTGCTTTGCCATATATGCTCTCATTTAATCATTACAACAACCCCAAGAGGAAAATATTACGTTCATTTTACCCATGAAATGGCAAAACCCAGATTTGAAACCAGTCTGTTTTTTTTCAAAGCCTCTTAACCTCTTTACTTAAACTGTATCAGGTAAAAATCATGTTTTTTTTTCTGATATAACTAGCATAAAATAGTACTTTATTATGTTAATTTCACTCATTTGATTTCTGAGCCTGAAAATGTTCCATGATTATTTTAAATCTGCATTTCCTTATATACGTTTTCTGTTCATCTACTTTCCACAGTCACAACAGCTAATCCATAGAACTGTGTTCCGGACTCTGTGCTAAAAGTGCTTCACAAATAGAGCTTCATGTACCTCCCAAAGAACCTTTGAAAATGGCTACCAATATCCTACACAGTGTCTCTCCAGTTTCTTATAGCATGCTCATTTTCTTGTCCTTGCCATGCTTCCTCTGCCACAGGGCCTTGCACACGTTGTTACCTCTGCCTTGAACATTCCTCACACTCCTCTTTACCTAGATAACATTTAGTAATCTTATTTTACTTTATTTTATTTTTTTGAGATGGAGTCTCGCTCTGTCTCCCAGGCTGGAGTGCAGTGGCGCGATCTCTGCTCACTGCAACCTCTGCTTCCTGGGTTCAAGTGATTCTCCTGCTTCAGCCTCCTGAGTAGCTGGGACTACAGGTGCATGCCACCATGCCCGGCTGATTTTTTGTATTTTCAGTATAGATAAGGTTTCACCGTGTTAGTCAGGATGGTCTCTCGATCTCCCGACCTCATGATCTGCCCACCTTGGCCTCCCAAAGTGCTGGGATTATAGGAGTGAGCCACAGTGCCTAGTCTTTTTTTTTTTTTTTTTTTTTGAGACAGGGCCTCACTTGGTTATCTAGGCTGGAGTCCAGTGGTGTGATCATGGCTCATTGCAGCCTCAACCTCTGGGGTTCCCATCTCAGCCTCCCAAAGTGTTGAGATTACAGGTGTGAGCCACCATGCCCGACTAATAATTCTTTAGATCTCAATTTGGTGGTCACTTCTTCAGAGAAAGCTTTCTTTTCTTTTCTTTTCTTCTTTCCTTTTTTTTTTTTTTTTTTTTTTTTGGAGACAGGGTCTTGTGCTGTCACCCAGGCTGGAGTGCCGTGGCTTGATCACAGCTCACTGCAGACTTGACTTCCTGGACTAAAGTGATCCTCCAGCCTCAGCCTCCCAAAGTGCTGAGATTACAACCATGAGCCACCACACCTGGCCAGAGAAAGCTTTCTGGACCTCTTTGAATAGATCAAATCTTCTATTATAAGTTCTTATTAGCACCATATGTTATTTTTCATAGCACTTACCACAATTTCAGTTTTTTTCTTTTTGTTTGTTTTTTTGAGACGGAGTTTTGCTCTTTTTGCCCAGACCAGAGTGCAATGGCACGATCTTGACTTACCACAAGTGATTCACTGCAGGCGAAGTTGCAGTGAGCCGAGATCACGCCACTGCACTCTAGCCTGGATGACAGAGTGAGACCCCATCTTAAAAAAAAGGCATTTATTAAATATGAACGATTCATTGAATCCCAATAGAAAGAAGATAACTAGTTCTGAAGGCCAGGTTTAAGTGTTAATGGTTAAAAATATACTAGAAGTCAGACTGGTACTATAGCAACTTCTGGAGACTCAATAGAAGACCAGAGACAGATCAAAGCTCTGGTTACATCTTGGTTCTATAAAGAAGACATAGATACATCCTGGTTCTGTATGTATTACAGTAATAATACTAACCAAACAGTTATCAACATGGCACATCCTACAGAGCAAGTGCCCAAACATCTATGAATTGACACTACTCATTCCTGCGAATCAGCCTATCACTTGAACATATCTATCGGCATTTCTTGACCTTTGTGCACATTGATGTGCAATTTTAAAAAATGCCACCACCAGAATAAATGTATCACATCACCTCTGAAGCTGACTTCTCTAACTCCATCTCTAGTCTCTCACTAGGGACCATCTAGTCCTATATTTTCATTTACTCACAAGACACTTAAAGCACATTTCTTGGCTAAGCACAGCGGCTCATGCCTGTAATCCCTGCACTTTGGGAGGCTGAGGCAGCCGGATCACTTGAGGTCAAGAGTTCAAGTCCAGCCTGGCCAACGTGGTAAAACCCCATCTCTAAAAAAAATACAAAAGTTAGCTGGGCATGGTGGCAGGTGCCTGTAATCCCAGCTACTCAGGAGGCTGAGGCGGGAGGATCACTTGAACCTGGGAGGCAGAGGTCGTGGTGAGCCAAGATTGTGCCACTGCACTCTCTGCTGGGCGATAAGGCAAGACTCTGTCTCAAAAACCAACCAACCAACCAACAAACACACACATTTCTTGCAATTTTCTCATATTTTATATATCTAAAGTTGAACCTCTTGGTTTACTCACCCCAATTTAGCTATTGCCTACCCACCTACCCATTTGCCCCACTATTGCAGTGGAAACTAACCTTGATAAGTTTGTCGATCTTGTTGAAGATGATTGCATTGCATGCTCAGACAATTCAGTCTTGTCCTCCATTCCTGTTGGTAGTTCTCCTGATTACTGGATTTAGAGGCCTGAACTCCTAATGCCATTCCTTACCACTCGCGCTTTTTCTGTCCTGATGGAGGCTTGGGATAATACTGACCTATATTTGCAAGGCACAGAGGAACTACCTTGCAAAGTTCTGGAGACAGCCAAACTTTGTGTTCTCCCACCTAGCACAGGAGGGCCAAGTTTGATTTTCCTCTCTCTAAAATGTCTCTAAAATGCTATGTCTTCTATCCAATAATGTAGTCCTTCAAGGCAAAGATACCGTGGTCTTATACTTTCTTTTACTTTCTGTTCTCTTTTGGGAGTGACTTTATTTTATTTACTCGTCTATGAGAATAACATGCAAATGACTCAATCCGAATTTCTAGAATCTAGTACTCCTTGTGATACTGGCCAGGATCCCCATTCTCCTCTCCTTTCTTGAAACGAAAGGGGTAGTATCATCTACAAACCAAATGAACTTACTATTAGCTTATCAAGCATACACAGAATCTGGTTTCTTACACATTCCACACTATTTCAGGGCCCACAAGGGATGCTGAGCTCTCTCTTCACTTTATTCTCTTTTTTATTTTTATTTTTTTTGAGACGGAGTCTCACACTGTCACCCAGGCTGGAGTGCAGTGGCGTGATCTCTGCTCACTGCAATCTCTTCCTCCCAGGTTCAAGTGATTCTCCTTGCCTTAGCCTCCTGAGTAGCTGGGATTACAGGGGTCAGCCACCATGCCCAGCTAATTTTTTTTTTTTTTGTATTTTTAGTAGAGATAGGGTTTCACTATGTTGGTCAGGCTGATTTCAAACTCCTAACCTGGTGATGTGCCTGCCTTGGCCTCTAAAAGTGCTGGGATTACAGGTGTGAGCCACCACACCCAGCCTCTTCACTTTATCCTCTTGCCAACTATTCCCCTGACTTCTCTTGATGGTACCTCTTCTAGAGAACTCACACCCCCTACCTTGAACTTGGCAGAGAAATAACTTCACCCTTTAGATCTCATATCTTTTCTTCCCAAACTTAAACCCATCCCCATGACTCTGCTTCCTCTTTTATACCCTTATGCTTTCTACTCTCAGAGTTCCTCCTTTTCTGGTGTAGTTTATCACTTCTTCTGCCCTAATTCTGCCCTAATGTGTTCTTTGTTGGGGTATTGGATCCCAGGTGTCTGGCAGGAAGAGAGGTGGAAGAGAAAAATGAAACCTGCCAGGTGCGGTGGCTCACGCCTGTAATTCCAGCACTCTGGGAGGCCGAGGTCGGGGGATCACTTGAGGTCAGGAGCTCAACCAGCCTGACCAACATGGCAAAACCCTATCTCTACTAAAAATACAAAAGAAAATTGACTGGACGCGGTGGCTCATGCCTTTAATCCCAGCACTTTGGGAGGCCAAGGCAGGCAGATCACGAGGTCAGGAGATCGAAACCACCCTGGCCAACATGGTGAAATCCTGTCTCTACCTAAAATACAAAAAATTGGCCAGGTGTGGTGGCAGGCACCTGTAATCCCAGCTACTTGGGAGGCTGAGGCATGAGAATTGCTTGAACCCGTGCCGCAGAGGTTGCAGTGAACTGAGACCATGCCATTGCACGCTAGCCTGGGCAATAGAGTGAGACACTGTCTAAAAAAAAAAAAAAAAAAATGCAGAAAGAAAAAGGAAGCCTTCACAGTGGTATGACCTTAAGATGTTTGAAGGAAAAAAACCAAATCTTTCATACATTACAAATGAATTATTCTGTAGGCATTTCCTGTGTGATGTTTTGCTAAGAGTGTCTCCCTTTGTCATCCAGCTAGATTACTCCAGGGGGAGAAAAGGAATAGGACAAATAAAAGCCATTCTGCCTCATTGTTGAAGGTGGCAGTGAAGGCAGCTAAACAAATATAGGACACATACACACACATTCATCACCTTTATCTATAACATTTTGCCAAATTAATTGAAGCATATCTTATGCAAAGGGGTTTGTATATAGCATTCTCCCTAGAAAGCACTCCAAAAGCAAAATAAAACAAAAATAAATAAAAACAGTATAACAAGGAGTATGCACTGAGCTTAGTTCTGGAGATTCCTAGAAGAAACTGTTCTGGGACTTGAGATCTTTTCAGCAGCCTTGGGATCAACAGCAACCTGAAAATGATCATTCTGGGGTTGCTTAAGAGCAGGAAGATTTGAAAAATTGGTGTAACTTCAGCTGAAATTCAGCATAGTCTTTCACGTGTCCTTAAATTCCCAAATTAGTCCACTTGTATCCATATCCATCTTGAAGTAAAAATATGGTATAAAGATAGTTCAATAGCTTCTTGGGGTTCAAAGTAAAACAAACAAACAAACAAACAAAAAGATATCAGTTCAGTATCTCTCCTCTCAAATCCAGTTCTGAAAATCTAGAGGAATTCAAATTACAGTAGGCTCTCTCTACAGAGGATGTGTTTGAAGACCTACAGTAGATGCCTGAAACTGCAGATAGTACCAAATCCTATGCATACTATGTTGTTTTTACCTATACATACATATCTATAATTAAGGTCAATTTCTAAATTAGGCACAACAAGAGATTAGCAATAATAGCTAGTAATACAATAGAACAATTATGATAATATATTATAATAAAAGTTATGTGAGGCCAAGGAAGGTGGATTGCTTGAGCCCACGAGTTTGAGACCAGCTTAGGCAACATGGTAAAATCCCTTCTCTACTGAAAATACGAGAACTATTCGGGTGTGATGCTTGCGCCTGTGGTCCCAGCTTTCAGGAGGTAAGGCTGAGGTGGGAGGTGAGACTGAGGTTGGAAAGTTGAGGCTGATCACCTGAGCCCAGAAAGTTGAGGCTGCATTGAGCTGTGATCAAGCCACTGTACTCCAGCCTGGGTGACAGAGTGAAACTCTATTTCAAAAAAAAAAAAAAAAAGTGACTGCTTTTGGAACTGAAATCTTTGAAACTGTGCTAGATACAGACAGATTTTATTCAGCTTAAGCTCCACTTCCACTTAGAAAAAAAAATGATATGAAGTAAAAAGACTAATGGAACTTAATAATTTTCCAGTTGACCATTTAACTAAAAAGCAGTTATGAAGAAAGTAAATTAAGCTTTTAATATCTGCCTGATGGGTGGAGCATATAGCTTGCTTCCAGAAGATATTTGGTTCTTAAAATATTCACAACTTTCACCTTTAAGTTCACGCTATCTATGGCTCAGCTGCAGTAAGTGTGATCTTTTCACTTCCCCAAATGTCACTGAACTCAGGTCTCCTTATGCTCTGCAGCTCTGTCCTGAATGGAGTCAGAACCAGAAGATAATAAAAGGGTTGAGGTAGAATGTTTTGTCAGTGGAAAAGGAAAGCTCTTTAGAGATAGCTTCTTACCTCATTTCTCTATGAAGATTATTATTCTTGGAATCTTATTACAGAAGCTGAAAAGGCAATCTACCAAGTACAAGGCAGACAAAACCTATCCTACAACTGTGGCTGAGAAGCCCAAGAATATCAAGAAAAACAGATATAAGGATATTTTGCCCTGTAAGTTCCATTTCTCTCTATAAACTCATACTTTCTCCCAAACTCAATCATTACTATCTCTTTGTACCCACTGCTTACTGATCCTGATCTTGGAACATGGTATTGACAACTTAGTTTGTACTATTTATGACTGCAAAAGAATATTCATTCATTCATTCATTCATTCACTTGTTCACTCATGAACATACACTATTCACAGTGTTAGGCCCTGACTTAAATCTGCTGACTAAGCTCTCTTAATTATACTATGTCTGTCTTTTGTATTATAGATGATTATAGCCGGGTAGAACTATCCCTGATAACCTCTGATGAGGATTCCAGCTACATCAATGCCAACTTCATTAAGGTACAGTGAAAGAAGATAGCCGGGCGCAGTGGCTCACGCCTGTAATCCTAGCACTTTGGGAGGCCGAGGTGGGCAGATCACCAGAGGTCAGGGTTTCAAGACCAGCCTGGCCAGCATGGTGAAACCCTGTCTCTACTAAAAGTACACAAATTAGCCAGGCGTGGTGGTGTGCGCCTGTAGTCCCAGCTACTCAGGAGGCTGAGGCAGGAGAATTGCTTGAACCTGGGAGGTGGAGGTTGCAGTGAGCTGAGATCAGGCCACTGCACTCCAGCCTGGGTGACAAGAGCCAGACTCCCATCTACAAAAAAGAAAAAAGAAAGAAAGAAAAGCAGTCCACATTTCTCTAGATACCTAAAAAAAGGGGAGGGCTGGCTGGACTCGGTGGCTCATGCCTGTAATCCCAGCACTTTGGGAGGCTGACGCGGGAGGATCACCTGAACCCAAGAATTTGAGACCAGCCTGGGCAACATATGAGATCGCATCTCAACAAAAAGTTAAAAAATTAGCCGGGTGTGGTGGCATGTGCTTGTAGTCCCAGCTACTGGAGAGGCTGAGTAAGGGGATTGCTTGAGACCAGGAGGTCAAGGCTGCAGTGAGCCGTGATTATGCCACTGCACCCCAGCCTGAGTAACACAGTGAGACCGTCTCAAAAAAAAAAGGGGGGGAAGGGAAGGACTAGGTGAGAACAGGGTATTATTTGTAGTCACCCCACGTAATTTCTGTTCCCCTTTAGGGAGTTTATGGACCCAAGGCTTATATTGCCACCCAGGGTCCTTTATCTACAACCCTCCTGGACTTCTGGAGGATGATTTGGGAATACAGTGTCCTTGTAAGTATAGCGTTGCTTCTGTTACTTTATTCTCTACTTTATTAAAAACAGTGCCTTTAAAAAATTGGTCAGTGGAACTTCAGGGTTCAGGCCTCTTTTAGTCAGAATCACAATGCCATTCTTGTCTAAGGAAATGAAAATTCTCAGCCAGGTATACTCTGGGAGGCCAAGAGGGGTGGATAGCTTGAGCCCAGGGGTTCTAGACCAGCCTGGGCAACATGGCAAAACTCTGTCTCTACAAAAAATACACAAATTAGCTGCGATTGGTGGTGTGTGCCTGTAGTCCCGGCTACTCAGGAAGCTGATGTGGGAGGATCGCTTGTGCCCATGAGGTTGAGACTGCAGTGAGCTGAGATTATGCCACAGCACTCCAGCCTGGGTGACAGAATGAGACCCTGTCTCAAAAATAAATAAATAAGTTTTTAAAAATAATAAAAATACATTTAAAAATTAGAAAGTTCTTACCTTGACAGGCTCATTTGGTAACAAGATTACTGGTTTGAACAGAGAAAGGAGAAATATTGTCAGAATGAAGGAAGAGTAAGAGCAATGTTTTATAAGTTACCAGGATTTCTTTTTTGGTTAAAAAAAAAAAACCAACGAAAAAGAAAAAAGAATGGTTAATACTTTCTGACTCTGGGATCCATGTATTAACTGGTCTTTCTAACTATATATGAATGTTTACGTTTCTATCTATTTCATCCCCCAGATCATTGTTATGGCATGCATGGAGTATGAAATGGGAAAGGTAAGTTACTTACTAGTACCTGCTGACCTACAAACAAAGGAAAGAAGAAAAAGAGGGTGAAATTGGCAGCAGAACTTACCTAAGGGTGCCTAGATAAAACTTATGTCATCTTTCTAGTTTTTAGTTTTGCAATGCCACGTGATTCTCAGGGGATTTTTTTTTTTTCCTCATAAGAATCCTATTTATTTGTTTTCTCAGTAGACCCTATGTTTTAAAGTTAAAAACAAAATACGCTTTTAAGATTAACAAATCACTTGCCCATTTCTATTAATCAGATATCTTTAACTGCCAACGGAGCTTTTAATCCTGTGCTGTCCCATATTGCATCCACCAGACACATACAGCTATTGAGCATTTAAAATATGGCTAATGTGACTGGGGAACTCAATTATTTTAATTGATTTAAACTTAAAAACTGACATGCAATTCAGCTATCAGAAAGCTGTTTGAGTATGTGAAAATTTTTCAGATGTAAGTTTTATTAAATCTAAATGGAAATAAAATACTTCCAAAATTTGGCATCATAATTGAGATTAGCTATAAATATAAAATACACACTGGATTTTGAAGACTTAGTAAAAAATGCCAAATATCTGATAATTATTTTATATTGGTTACGTGTCAAAATGTTTTGATGTATTGGGCCAAGATATGTTATTAAAATTAATTTCACCTCTTTTCATTTTTTAATGTGTCTATTTGAAAATTTAAAATTACATTTGTGGCTCACATTATATTTTTACTGGATATCAGTGTTCTACTGTTGCCATTCTGAGTTGGCAATTCTAATCAAAACCAAGGAAACTAGGTATTTCACTTAGCTTGTGCAGCTGTTTTAGTAGACATATAATTTCTGTTAGTTCTTGTGAAATACTGAAAATAGGTTAAAGATTTCTATTTCTACTTTTTCAGACTCCCAGGAAGTCTGTAATTTATATATCATTTAATGTTTGTTTTCCCATCTTTGGAGATTCTAATAATGTAGGGGTTGAAGCCCAAGGGGATTAGATGCACCTAACCTAAGGTGAAGGACAGAGCTGAATTTGCTTCCAGATGAGGGGGTGGTTCCCCCAAAGAGACTAGCATACATGGAGGGAAATCACTGCATTCTGCTTTGTGCAACAGAAAAAGTGTGAGCGCTACTGGGCTGAGCCAGGAGAAATGCAGCTGGAATTTGGCCCTTTCTCTATATCCTGCGTAAGTGTAATGTCTGTTCTCATGTCTGAGTAAAGCCTTCAGGGTCTACCTTATAGTGAGCTTGTCTTTGCAATCACTAATATTTTAGTCTTCTTTTTCTTTTTAGGAAGCTGAAAAAAGGAAATCTGATTATATAATCAGGACTCTAAAAGTTAAGTTCAATAGTGTAAGTATAAAAACTCTAAGGCTTTTGAGTTTATCAAAAGCCTATAGAGATCAGGCAAGTAAATACAGATGTGTGTAGCTCAGGCTGGGCATAAGACAATGGGGAGTGGTAGGGTCTTTGATGTCATGAATGAGTCTTCATATTCAAGAGAATTTTGAGCCTGGCCAACATGGCAAAAACCTGTCTCTACTAAAAACACAAAAAAATTAGCTGGGTGTGGTGGTGCATGCCTGTGGTTCCAGCTAGTCAGGAGGCTTAGGCAGGAGAAATCATTTGAGCCCTGGAGGTGGAGGTTGCAGTGAACCGGGATGGTGCCACTGCACTGCAGCCTGGGTGACAGAGCAAGACCTTGTCTCAAAGAAGAAGAAAAAAAGAAGAAACCATTGGTATAATATGTCTTCAATCTATTCTCTACCATGACACATATATAAAATGATAATATTTGTAGGGTGAACAGAAGCTGAACAGTGCATAGAGACTGGGGACCAGTTTGAGAGCTTAGGCTGCCCTAGGCCCTGCCTAGCTTCTCTAAGGCAAAGAGATTTAATATATCAGCATGATTGTGACACATTTGAGGCATACCAGTTGGGAAACACTGGTTTGAACTATTTTCATATCCAGCTATTTCCTCTTGTGAATGGGGCAGATGGGGTCAAAAGTGACCTGAAATCACTTTTAATTGTTTTCAGAAAGCATCTGGTCACCTGAGATTTATAGAGAAGAGACCAGAATAAATTTCTAAAAGGATATAGATATAACTTAGTATGCCGGACTGATGTCTTGGTATAATGAAATGGAGTTCTAACCTTCAGTTGTCTTATTATCCTGGCTATTTTAAAAATAATTTCAACTTTTTTTGGCGGGGGGAACAGAGTCTTGCTCTGTCACCCAGGCTGGAGTGTGGAGTGTGCAGTGGTGCAATCTCAGCTTACTGCAACCTGAGCCTCCTGGGTCCAAGCAACTCTTGTGCTGCAGCCTCCCCAGTAGCTGGGACTACAGGTGTGCACCACCATGCCTGGCTAATTTTTGTATTTTTAGTAGAGACAGGGTTTCCCTATGTTGGTCAGGATGGTCTTGAACTTCTAACCTCAAGTAATCTGCCTGCCTTGGCCTCCCAAAGTGCTAGGATTACAGGTGTAAACCACCACACCCAGCCTCAACTTTAATTTTATGAAATAATACATAAGGGCGTAAATGTGCAGGTTTGTTACATGGGAATATTGCGTGCCACGGAATAATCGCATCACCCCAGGTAGTGAGCATAGTACCTAATAGGTAGTTTTTCTGCCCTTGCCCCTCTTCCCCTTCCATCTGGCTATTTTTTATAGGACACTCGAACTATCTACCAGTTTCATTACAAGAATTGGCCAGACCATGATGTACCTTCATCTATAGACCCTATTCTTGAGCTCATCTGGGATGTACGTTGTTACCAAGAGGATGACAGTGTTCCCATATGCATTCACTGCAGGTATGATGCTATGTATAAACCTTCTACCTAGAATGAACCAAATGTTAGCGTCCGGCCAGGACTCTGTAATTGAAAGGGGGAAAGGTTAATAGCAGAAACAAACGATAATAAATTCAACCTAAGCATTAAATTCATGTTTTTCTGATGTTACTTGTTAGTTGTATAGCTCTAGAGACTCTTGCTCTGAGATGTTGCCTAGGACCTGTGGCATGACAAATGTGCTCTGGGAAATGGTGGGGTTTGGAAAGTTTAATTGTCCCCAGATATCTTCTTCCTCAAATCTGTTGGTGAAATTTTCCAGCTACTGTCAATGGTCCATTCTCTCTAGGTATACATGCATACATGCTACTGTGATCTTTCATTTCAGTGCTGGCTGTGGAAGGACTGGTGTTATTTGTGCTATTGATTATACATGGATGTTGCTAAAAGATGGGGTGAGTTTCTCTCAGCAGGCACTTCCCATTTTCTTACTCTACTGCTTTCATATTAGTAATTGTTTGGTTTTTCAAAATATCTATCTTCATGATTCATTTTTTCTAGAAAATGTACTTGTAGACCCACTCTGTCAGATGATTAAATTAGTTCCCAGGTAGGTGGGTCTTAAAGAGTGGTCCATAGACAAGAAGCATCAGCATCACCTGAGAACTTGTTAGAAATGTAATATATATTGGGCTAAGATATGTTATTAAAATTAATTTCACCTATTTTCATTTTTGAATGTGTCTGTTTGAAAATTTAGGCTGGGCGTGGTGGCTCACGCCTGTAATCCCAGCACTTTGGGAGGCCGAGGCAGGCGGATCACGAGGTCAGAAGATCGAGACCATCCTGGCGAACACGGTGAAACCCTGTCTCTACTAAAAATACAAAAAAATTAGCTGGGCGTGGTGGCGGGCACCTGTAGTTCCAGCTACTCAGGAGGCCGAGGTGGGAGAATGGCTTGAACCAGGGAGGCGGAGCTTGCAGTGAGCCAAGATCATGCCACTGCACTCCAGCCTAGGTGACAGAGCCAGACTCCATCTCAAAAAAAAAAAAAAAGCAAAAAAAATTAGCCAGGCATGGTGGTGCATGCCCATAATCCCAGCTACTCAGGAGGCTGAGGCAGGAGAATCGCTTGAACCCGGGAGGTAGAGGTTGCAGTGAGCAGAGACTGAGCCACTGTACTCCAGCCTGGGTGACAGAGAGAGACTTCGTCTCAAAAAAAAAAAGAGGCTGGGCACGGTGGCTCACGCTTGTAATCCCAGAACTTTGGGAGGCTGAGGTGGGTGGATCACGAGGTCAGGAAATCGAGACCATCCTGGCTAACATGGTGAAACCCCGTCTCTACTAAAAATACAAAAAACTAGCCGGGCGTGGTGGCGGGTGCCTGTAGTCCCAGCTACTCGGGAGGCTGAGGCAGGAGAATGGCGTGAACCCGGGAGGTGGAGCTTGCAGTGAGCCGAGATCGCGCCACTGCACTCCAGCCTGGGCGACAGAGCGAGACACCGTCTCACACACAAAAAAAAAAAAGAAAGAAAGAAAGAAAGAAAAGAAAGAAATTTTCAGCCGGGCGTGGTGGCTCACGCCTGTAATCCCAGCACTTTGGGAGGCCAAGGCAGGCTGATCACCTTTAGGAGTTCGAGACCAACCTGACCAACATGGTGAAACCCTGTCTCTACTAAAAATACAAAATTAGCCAGGTGTGGTGGCACATGCCTGTAATACTAGCTACTCCGGAGGCTGAGAGGAGAATCACTTGAACCTGGGGGGTGGAGGTTGCAGTGAGCCAAGATCGGACCATTGTACTCCAGTTTGGGCAACAAAAGTGAAACTCCTTCTCAAAAAAAAAAAAAAAAGAAAATTTAAAATTACGTATGTGACTCACATTATATTTTTACTGGATATCACTGTTCTACTGTTGCCATTCTGAGTTGACAATTCTAATCAAAACCAAGGAAACTTGGCCGGGTGCAGTGGCTCATGCCTGTAATCTCAGCACTTTGGGAGGCTGAGGTGGGCAGATCACCTGAGGTCGGGACTTCAAGACCAGCCTGATCAACATAGAGAAACCCCATCTCTACTAAAAATACAAAATTAGCCGAGTGTGGTGGTGCATGCTTGTTATCCCAGCTCCTCGGGAGGCTGAGGCAGGAGAATCACTTGAACCTGGGAGACAGAGGCTGCAGTGAGCCGAGATTGCGCCATTGCTCTTGGCCTGGGCAACAAGAGCGAAACTCCGTCTCAAAAACAAAAACAAAAAACAAAACCCAAGGAAACCAGGTATTTCACTTAGCTTGTGCAGCTGTTTTAGTAGACATATAATTTCTGTTAGTTCTTGTGAAATACTGAAAATAGGTCAAAGATTTCTATTTCTACTTTTTCAGACTCCCAGAAAGTCTGTAATTTATATATCCTTTACTGTTTGTTTTCCCATCTTTGGAGATTCCAATAATGTAGGGGTTGAAGCCCAAGGGGGTTAGGTGCACCTAACCTAAGGTGAAGGCAAATTACTGGGCCCCATTGAATTGAATCATATCTCTAGAGATGGGGGCCCAGCAAGCTGTCCAGGTGATTGTAATGCATGATAAAGTTTGAGGACCACTGTCCTAAATTATATAGTTACCCTTCCTTTATCCAAACTGCTTTAATAGATGGACTCAACTTACTGCAATCATACTTTGCATTCCAATCTATAAATCATTTTTTAATGTCTAATAGGAAGTTTGAAATATGGCCTTTAGACCTATCTACCAACCTCTTTTATTTTATACAACTCTCATACTTGTGCATCTACTGAATCTTGTCCCTCATTATATCCATAGTTTTAGACATTTGGTTACACTGTGTGAAATCATTCTGAAGAGTTTCTTTAGTCTTTTCTAGGGAAAATACCAGGCTTTAAATCATGTTGCAAGTGATAAGAAACCTCATTTGTTTTAAAAATGCATCATTTTTTCTGATATTAACCCATGTTAGAAGAGCAGATGCCATGGAAGTACAAGACTATGAAAAAGTAGCAATAATTTATTAACAAAGTATTGAAAGGAATAAGATATTTTCCCCTTTAATTCGATAGATAATTCCTGAGAACTTCAGTGTTTTCAGTTTGATCCAGGAAATGCGGACACAGAGGCCTTCATTAGTTCAAACTCAGGTATGAACTGTAGTGAATGGATCAGAATGTGTGTCTGAGTCTTGCTCCATCTCTATGTTTAATGGTGAGGCATCCAAAAACACCTGACTGCTCAGATGTAACACCATTTACCATTACGTGCTCTAGAGTCCATTGCCATTTTCTGTAACTCTGAATATCCCAATATTTTTCCTGTATCCCTTGTCCTGGGTCAAATTCCTTTCATTCCTTATTTTACTGTCCGTTCAGAAAATATTAAGACACCAATGTAATATTACTTACTTCCTTACAAAGGATGTTGTAAAATTATTCAACAAACTGTTTGGCTTGTGAACTTGAAATAGCTAGGTCATGTTAACTTGAAATTTTGTAGTGATAAAATTCATCTCTGAAAGCATAGAAAATCAGGGATTTATAATTGCTACCTCAGGATGTGGTAACAAGAATATGGAGAATTCAGTCTATGTGCTCATTTTAGGAAACACTGAAAAATAAAAATAAAAAATATATTCCTATTACCTAGAGATAGCCACTATTACTACTTTTCTATAGTTTCTCCTGATTCTTACTGCATGCATACTTTTTAAAAAAACATAATTGGGCCGGGCACGGTGGCTCACACCTTTGGGAGGCTGATGTGGGTGGATCACCTGAGGTCAGGAGTTCAAGACTAGCCTGACCAATATGCTGAAACCTCGTCTCTACTGAAAATACAAAAATTAGCTGGACATGGTGGCAGCCACCTGCAATCCCACCTACTCAGAAGGCTGAGGCAAGAGAATTGCTTGAACCTGCGAGGTGGAGGTTGCAGTGGGCGAGATCACACCACTGCACTCCAGCCTGGGCAACAGAGTGAGACTCTGTCTCGAAAAAAAAAAAAAATTATATATATATATGTAATAATCACACTATATTTATGTATCACAATCTTTTAACCTACCCCAGAACGCCCACACTTGTTCATTCCATTAGGAATGCTCTTCCCTTCTCCTCGTAGCTCAAATCTCTCACTGTCTACAATATTAATTTCACTCACATTTCTACACCAATAGTTTTACCCAACAGTTTTAGTTTTCTAAGTGGTATTCATTTTTAATATAGAATTTAGAATTGACCCATTCATTCATCAAATGTATATTGATGCTTATTAACAGGCACTTTTGTGTAATCTGTTAGAACTACTTTTAACTACTTAAATAGCAAGACCTTAAGTATTTAAGACACTTAGAAATGAAGATGCAAATAGTGTTAGAGATAAAACCACTGACAATGGCAATTCAGATATTTTAGTCTAGAAGTTGTTAATTAAAGGGAAAAAATAAAGAGCTATTATAATATAAAACTGGCCTGCACAGGTTTTCCACTAATAGCTGGTGGAAAAAATAACTTTTCATGTGCTGAGTGTAGGTGTTTTCTATATTCAACCTGTGAGGGAGAAAGCTTATATGAAATGAAAACATTAGCTGGTTTAATGCTGTCAGACTTGAAAGAAGGCTGATCCATGTAAATGCATAAAGATTCCAGAAGTATGGAATCTAGTTACATAAATTGCAATACTAATTTAATAAAACCATACTCCATTTCAAAAACAAATTCCATTTCAGGCCTACTTTTAAGAGTTGGAAGACAGCTGAAAAAGCCTTCACATTTTGGCATTATCAAACAACTAACTGAATTTAACAGTTGTAGCTGTTTTTTTCTGACACTACTCTAACCAGGAAATGGTACTGTAACAAGATGAGAGCTTCCTGTCTGATTTTTCTTTCTTTTCTTTTCTTTTCTTTTCTTTTTTTTTTTTTGAGACGGACTTTCACTCTGTCACTCAGGCTGGAGTGCAATGGCATGATCTCGGCTCAGTGCAACCTCCGCCTGCCAGGTTCAAGCAATTCTCCTGCCTCAGCCTCCTGAGTAGGTGTGACTACAGGCACGTGCCACCATGCTCAGCTAATTTTTTGTATTTGTAGTGGAGATGGAGTTTCACCATGCTGGCCAGGCTGGTCTTGAACTCCTGACTTTGTGATCCGCCTGCCTCAGCCTCCCAAAGTGCTGGGATTACACGTGTGAGCCACTGTGCCTGGCCCTGATTTTTCTTTCTTAAAAAAATTAGCCAGATGTGGTGGCTTATGCCTATAACCCCCACACTTTGGGAGGCTGAGGCAGGTGGATCGCTTGAGCTCAGGAGTTCAAAACCAGCCTGGGCAACATAGTGAGACCTTGTCTCTACAAAAAATACAAAAATTAGCAGGGTGTAGTGGCAGGTGCCTGCAGTCCCAACTTATTTGGGAGACTGAGGTGGGAGCATCACTTGAGCCTGGGAGGTCGAGGCTGCAGTAAGTTGAAATTGCATCACTGCACTCCAGCCTGGGCAACATGGTGAGACCACGTCTCAAAAAAAAAAAAAAAAAAAAAATTAAAGAGCATACTAATGACTGTGTTGGATGATACAGACTCTGCATTGTTTCTTGCTAAAATTATCTTTGAAAAAAAATTGTTCCTTATTTGTATAGAAATGTGTAAAGTGTCAGGGAAAACTCAGATAAAAAGTAGGCTCAAAATTAAGTGCTTGAGCAAGTACAGGCTAAAACAGAGTAGTAATAACTCATAAACCTTGTAATAGTAGAGGTCTCATTTCTCTATGGTGAAATCCTTTTGTAACCACAAATTTCCAAACCTTATTTAGTGGTTTACTTTTCTTTGGTATCTTTACTAGGACAAAATTTTAGCAACTTTATCTAAATGCACTGAACTAAGAGTGTGGAAATTAAGTTTCTGAGTCAAGTCCTAGAAATTCCTTCTGAATGACCTGGGATAAACTGTTTGTAAATAGATATAATAGTGTATCTACTTTATAGAGCAATTGAGAGGACCAAATTAAAGCATAGACATTGAAGTTACCTATCTATACACCAACTACTATCTCTTTTTCCAGAAAAGATGAAGGTTGCTTACAAAAAATCCATCTAGAATGAAATACATTTTTTTTAAAAATATGAGCAAGGGAAACAGAATTAGAGGAATGATGGAGAGAAAGATAAGAAAGTAGGGTTAGAACATAAAAGAAACAAGTCATAAGATTCTTGTACATTAGTTACAGGTGTATCAAATATTTAGCTATTTTCTTTTTCAGCAGCATAAAAGTGCTTTGAAATCTGAAGTGAACTATGCGAGCATAAGACATTGTTAGTAAGTTTAATAACATGCTGATTGTCCTTTTGGGTCTGCTATATTAGGATGTGATTTGTGTTCATATTCCTAAAATCTGGTCCTGCAGTTCACCATTTTTTTTCTTTTTGTTTTCATTTGTTCTGGGTTGTGATGCTCTTCAGGAACAATATGAACTGGTCTACAATGCTGTATTAGAACTATTTAAGAGACAGATGGATGTTATCAGAGATAAACATTCTGGAACAGAGGTAAAATTTAAACTAGATATGATGTCAAAAAAATTTTCATACTTGCTTTTGGTCAAGGGATGTCAGATTTGTTGCAGGATTTATCCATTGTCACAACTAGATTGAGAGCTTCAGATGTGCATAGGGCTGCACTGAAAATTTCCTGTGGAAAAGAACAAATTAATTTGAGGTAACTTAACTTAAAAAATTAATCTCACTAGGTCCGGTGGCTTGCGCCTGTAATCCCAGCATTTTGGGAAGTTGAGGCAGGCAGATCACCTGAGGTCAGGAGTTCAAGACCAGCCTGGCCAACATGGTGAACCCCTATCTCCAAAAAAAAAAAAAAAAAATTTATCCAGGAGTAGTGGGGCATACCTGTAGTCCCAGCTACTCCAGAGGCTGAGGCAGGAGGATTGCTTGAACCTGGGAGGTGGAGGTCACAGTGAGCTGAAATGTCACCACCGCACTCCAGCCTGGGCAACAAAGTGAGACCCTGTCTTAAAGAGAAATAAAAATTTCAAAATAATCTCTTGGCTAGGCGAGGTGGTTCATGCCTGTAATCCCAGCACTTTGGAAGGCCAAGGTGGGAGGATTGGTTCGAGCCTAGGAGTTTGAGACCAGCCTCGGCAACATAACAATTTTCTCTACAAAAAAATTTTTCAAAATGGCCGGGTGTGGTGGTTCACACCTGTAATGTCAGCACTTTGGGAGGCCGAGGCAGGCAGATCACCTGAGATCAGGCGTTCAAGACCAGCCTGGTCACTGTGGCAAAACCTAGTCTCTACTAAAAATATAAAAATTAGCTGGACATGGTGGCAGGTGCCTGTAATCCCAGCTACTCGGGAGGCTGAGGCAGGAGGTTCGCTTGAACCCAGGAGGCGGAGGTTGCAGTGAGCCGATATTGCACCATTGCACTCCAGCCTGGGAAACAAGAGTGAAACTCTGTCTCAAACAAAAAAAAAGATAGTAGCCAGGCACAGGCATGTGCCTGTGGTCCCAGCTACTCAGGAGGCTGAGCTGGGAGGATTGTATAAGCCCAGGAGGACAAGACTGCAGTGAGCCATGATCCCACAACTGCACTCCTGCCTGGGCAACAGAGTGAGACCCTGTCTCAAAAAAAATTATTAAAAAAATTAATCTCTGATTAACCTACTGCTTACAGTTTTCAGCTAAATTTAGAAACAATAGGAGTAAAAGGGCAAGCATATATTCTGCTCCCATGTTTAAAATTTACTTTCAGCTATTTTGAAGTATACAATACATTGTTATTAACTATAGTCATCATGTTGTACAACATTGTACAGCTTGAACTTATTCCTACTGTCTAACTGACATTTTGTATACTTTGACTGACATCTCCCCAATCCCATCTCTCCTCCCACCTTCCACCCAGCCTCCTGGTAACCATTATTCTATACTCTGCTTCTATGAGCTTCACTTAAAAAAAAAAAAAGATTCCACATATAAGTGAGATAATGTGGTATTTGTCTTTCTGTGCCTGGCTTATTTCAGTTAGCATGTCTTTCATGTTCATCCATGTTGTCACAAATAACAGGATTTCCTTCTTTTTTAAAGGTTGTATGGTACTCCATTGTGTATGTATACCACATTTTCTTTATTCATTCATCTACTGATGGACACCAAGGTTGATTCTGTGTCTTGACTATTGTGAGTAATGCTGCAATAAACATGGGAGTGCAGATATCTCTCTGACACAGTGACTTCATTTCCTTCAGATATATACCCAGAAGTTGAATTGCTGGATCATATAGTAGTTCTATTTTTAATTTTTTGAGGAATCTCCATCCTGTTTTTCATAATTTCTGTACTAATTTATGTTCCCATCAACGGGGTACAAGTGTTCTCTTTTCTTCATATTCTAACTTTTGTTATCTCTTGTCTTTTTGATAATAGCCATCCTAACAAGTGACAGATGACAGGTCACCGTGGTTTCAATTTGCATTTCCCTGATGATTAGTGATGTTGAACATATTTTCATATGCCTGTTGGCCATCTGTATGTTTTCTTTTGAGAAATCTTTTCAGGTCCTTTGTCCATTTTAAAATCAGGTTATTTGTTTTCTTGTTGTTGGGTTGAGTCCTTATGCTATGTTAGTATCCAATGCTGTTGGATACTTATCAGATGTATAGTTTGCAGAATTTTCTTCCATTGCACAGGTTGTCTCTTCACTCTGTTGATTGCTTTCTTGAATCATTGAAGTTTTGAGAATATTTTAGAATATCCAAAGGTTTTTCAGCTGGAGGCCTAAGATATAAAAACTATTATGATTTGGCCAAATGCCAATTAAAATATATTGAGAGTTTTAGGATATGCTATTTTGATCTCATCACAAAAATTGATGTTAAATACTGTGTAACCACAAAGTGTTAGATTCTGAACAAACCTTAACAAGACAAAATTACTGCTGCCTTACCTTCATGTGACATATACATTTCTTTTTTTTTCTGGAGACAGAATCTCATTCTGTCGCCCAGGATGGAGTGCAGTGGCATGATCTTGGCTCACTGCAACCTCTGCCTCCTGGGTTCAAGTGATATGTGACATATACATTTCAATTTTTTTTTTTTTTTTTTTGAGACGGAGTCTGGCTCTGTCGCCCAGGCTGGAGTGCAGTGGCCGGATCTCAGCTCACTGCAAGCTCCGCCTCCCGGGTTTACACCATTCTCCTGCCTCAGCTTCCGGAGTAGCTGGGACTACAGGCGCCCGCCACCTCACCTGGCTAGTTTTTTGTATTTTTAGTAGAGACGGGGTTTCACTGTGTTAGCCGGGATGGTCTCGATCTCCTGACCTCGTGATCCGCCCGTCTCGGCCTCCCAAAGTGCTGGGATTACAGGCTTGAGCCACTGCGCCCGGCCATACATTTCAATTTTTAATATCACATTTTAAATTATTAATCTGAAAATACTCACTGAGGCTCTACTGTTTTCTCAGCATTAGGAATACAAAGTGTTTCAGACATGGCCCTGATCATAATTCTCATCATTTGAATGATGAAGCATGCTTGAGACCTCAGCAAGACAGGTGGGTGGGAAGAAAGCCGGAATAACTGTTGGGGCTAGGGAACTAATTAAGCAATCTTATAGTTAATATCAACTGCAAGGAGAAATGATATGGTGAAGGGACATGGAATAAGAATATAGTTGCTAGGAATTGTTACTTATTTTATATTCATGCCCATTTCATTGGCTAGTAATCCCAGAACAATGTCAAATAATAGAGGTGAAATAAACAATTCTTTTTTTTTTTTTTTTTTTTTTTTGAGGCGGAGTCTCGCTCTGTCGCCCGGACTGGAGTGCAGTGGCCGGATCTCAGCTCACTGCAAGCTCCGCCTCCCGGGTTTACGCCATTCTCCTGCCTCAGCCTCCCGAGTAGCTGGGACTACAGGCGCCCGCCGCCTCGCCCGGCTAGTTTTTGTATTTTTAGTAGAGACGGGGTTTCACCGTGTTCGCCAGGATGGTCTCGATCTCCTGACCTCGTGATCCGCCCGTCTCGGCCTCCCAAAGTGCTGGGATTACAGGCTTGAGCCACCGCGCCCGGCAACAATTCTAATTTTGATAGGAATTCTTCTGGTGTCTCACTAAGCATAATTTTGACTTTTGATTGGACATATGAATTTTTAAATTATTTAAAGGAATAATTCATTGATTTTCATTTTCTGAAGAATTTCTTCAGAAAGCATGTTGAATTCTTTTTTTTTTTTTTTTTTTTTTCCGAGACGGAGTTTCGCTCTTGTTGCCTGGGCTGGAGTGCAATGGCACGATCTCAGCTCACTGCAACCTCCGCCTCCAGGGTTCAAGTGATTCTCCTGTCTCAGCCTCCCTAGTAGCTGGGACTATAGGCATGTGCCACCACACTTGGCTTATTTTGTATTTTTAGTAGAGATGGGGTTTCCCCATGTTGGTCAGGCTGGCCTCGAAATCCTTACCTCAGATTATCCGCCCACCTCGGCCTCCCCAAGTGCTGGGATTACAGGCATGAGCCACTGCGCCCAGCCAACATGTTGAATTCTTATCAATTGCATATTTTTGCATTATGGAGTGATTAGATGGATTTTCCCTCCTTCGACCTTTTAATGCAGTCATATAATTATATGATTATCAACCATCCTTATACCCTTAGAATAAAGTCTACTTGAAAAAAGAATATTGTTTTAATGTGTTGCTGGAGTAACTGTGCTAATATTTTATTTAGGTTCTAGGAAATGTCAGTACTCAAATTTAGCCCAGTAGCAGTGCCATGGCTCTGGATAGCTGGGTTGTTTGGAGTGGGTCCTTAGCCAGTAAATGGGGATACAGGAACACAGTTCAACCCTTCACAAGGGGAACTGGTTAAAGATAGCCATGGAGGACTTCTGCTTCTAGAAAGATTTAGTAGAGATACTTTTCCTATTCCTTCCACTAAGTGCAACTAGTGGCTAACACGGTGAAACCCCGTCTCTACTAAAAAAATACAAAAAACTAGCCGGGCGAGGTGGTGGGCGCCTGTAGTCCCAGCTACTTGGGAGGCTGAGGCAGGAGAATGGCGTGAACCCGGGAGGCGGAGCTTGCAGTGAGCTGAGATCCGGCCACTGCACTCCAGCCTGGGCGACAGAGTGAGACTCCGTCTCAAAAAAAAAAAAAAAAAAAAAAAAAAGAAATCCTTGATATTATACATAAAACAAACACTAGAAAACTCTGAGGGATGGAGAGAAGAAGGCAGACTAGTCAGGGTCCTCCAGACTTGAGGAACAAAATGGTGGTGAGCTCCCTCGGTTTTCTTTGCCTCATATAATTTAAACTTGGTGCTTAAGATGCCAACAACTGAGAAGTGCCAACAGTGCAGAGAAAAAAGATGCCCCAACAAAAGCCTGCTATCTCTAGCCAAAGACCCAGTAAATGGGCAGCCTGTCAAGACAGAACATTATTAGACAATAATCATTCTACTGTAGCCAACACTGAAGCAAAAGCTGACCCAATCTCATCCATGCCAACAAAGGCTGAGTGGGGAGCCTAGACTTCCACCCTTACAAGGCTATAATAAGGTGTCCAATACGCCTTCTTGGGTGGTGTTAGAGAAGGGCAAGTAGAGAGCTGGAACTTTCATCCCCACTGGCCTGTAATGAGGCTCCCTATCCTGCAGTGTCAATGGAGACCATATGTAGAATCAGAAGAGGCCCAGTGGAAACTAAACACTTTCACCATCATTAGTGGTAATGAGGCCACCACTATCACAGTGTCAGTGGAGACAATGTGAGGAACCTGGGCTTCTACCTGGTATTAACATGACTCCACAATGCTTTCCCATTGAAGTGGTGTCAGAAGAGGCCTAGTAGAGAGTCAGGACTTTCACAGTCACCTGGTGGTAATGAGGCCACTCCCACCACAGTGTCAGTGGAGAACAAGTGAGGAGCCTTCCCAACAGTGCATCCCCTGGAGTGTCAACAGAGGCTAAGTGAGGAACCTGGTGGAGGTAGGATCCACCTGGCAGCAATGAGGAAGCACCCCCTACCATTTCCCTTACTAGAGAGTATCAAAAAGCCCTAGCAAGGGCCAGGTGTGGTGATGCATGCCTGTAATCCCAGTACTTTGGGAGGCTGAGGCGGGCAGCTCACTTGAGGCCAGGAGTTCGAGACCAGCCTGGCCAACATGGTGAAACCCTATCTCTACTAAAAATACAAAAATTAGCTGGGCGTGATGGTGTGCACCTGTAATCCCAGCTACTCAGGAGGCTGAGGCATGAGAATTGTTTGAACCCAGGAGATGGAGGTTGCAGTGATCTGAGATTGCACCACTGCACTCCAGCCTAAGTGACAGAGCAAGACTCTGTTAAAAAAAAAAAAAAAAAGCCCCAGCAAAAAAAGAAGGCTTAACTAAGATTCAGAGTTTCATAATAATGTGAAAATACCCAGATTTCAGTTGAAAATCACTTATTATACCAAAAACCAGGAAGATCTCAAACCGAATTTAAAAAAGGACAATAGGTGACAACACTGAGATGATACAGATGTCAGAATTATCTGACAAGGATTTTAAAGCAGCTAAGATAAAAATGCTTCAATGAACAATTAAAAGTATGCTTAAAACAACAACAACAAAAACAATAAAAAGAATGAAAATATAAAAAAAGAAAAAAGAAAAAACATGCTTAAACCAAATTTAAAAATACAAAGTCTCATCAAAAAAAAAAAAAAAAAAAAAGAATCTCAGCAAAAAACGAGATATAAAGAGAAGCAAATGGAAATTTTAGAACTTAAAAATACAGTAACTGAAGCAAAATAGATGGGTTCAACAGCAGAATAGAGGGTACAGAAAAAAGAATTAATGAATTGAAAAGTAGAACAAGAGAAATTGCCCAGTCTGAACAACAGTGATAAAATAGACTGAAAAAAATAAACAGGGAACTAAGGGACGAGAAAAAAAAAAGAAAATCTAGCATTGTGTCATCAAAATCCCAGAAAGAAAAGAGAAAGGGCAGGGCTGAAAAAGTACTGGAAGATACATCATAATTAAATTTCTGAGAACAAAAAACGACAAAAAAGTTTTAGAAATCAGCCAGAAAAAGATGACACCTTAACTGTAGGAGGAAAACAATTAGAATGACAGCATATTTTGCATTAGGAATCATAGAGGTCAGAAGGAAGTGGCACAATATTTTCCAAGTGCTGAAAGAAAATAACTGTCAGTCCAGTGAAAACATCCTTCAGGGATGAAGTGGAAATCAAAACATTCTCAGATGAAGAAAAACTAAGATAACCTGTTACCAGTAGACCTACCCTAAAAAAATGGCAAAGGAAGCTTTCTAAACAGAAAGGAAATGATGAAAGAAGGAAGAAAGAACATAATAAGCAAACATGGGTAAATATAATAAACTTTCCTTCTCCTCCTGAGTTTTATAAATTATGTTTTACAGTTGAAGCAAAAATATAACACTGACTGATGTTGTTCTAAATGTATTAAAGAAAATATTTTAAATGCTTGTAACAGGAGGATGGTAAGAAACATAAAGGAAGATAAGGTTTCCACACTTGACCTGGTAAAATGAAACACCAGTAGAGTGTGATACCATATATCTATATCTATATCTAGAGCCATGACTAAAAAAAGGCTATACAACACAATATAATAAAACACACTATAGGTAAATCAAAATGGAATTCTAAAAAATGCAAGAAAGAGAAAACGTCAGGAAAAAGAAAATAGCAATGAGAAACAGAATAAAAAGAAAACAAAAAATAAAATAGCAAAATGAAACTTGACCATATTAATAATTACATTAAACATATAAGCCTAAATACACCAATATTTACTGGTGGTAGAGTGAATTGCCAGATTGGCATAGAGAATTAAAAAAACAATTCAACTATATGTTGTCTATGAGAAACTCACTTCAAATATATAAGAGGGCTAAAAACAAAGGAATGGAAAAAAGATGTATCATGTAAACATGAGTCAAAGGAAAGCAGGAGTGACTGTTAATATCAGATAAAGTAGACTTCAGAGTAAAGACAATTATCAGAGATAGGGAAAGATAATGATAAAAGGGTCAATCTGCCAGTAAGACATAATAGTCCTAAATGTATATAGACCAAACAATGAAGTTGCAAAATATGTGAAGAAAAACTCATAGAACTTAAAGGAGAGAAACATGTTTCACAGTCATAGCCAGATACTTCAATATTCTTCTTTCAACAATTTTGATAGAACTAGACAGAAAACCAGCAAGGATATAGGTGAACTCAACACCACTAACTGACAAAATCTAGTTGACACTTACAGAACACTCTACCTAATAAGAATACACATTCTTTTAAAGTACTTATGGAAAATATGTATCAAGATAGAGTATATCCTGAGCCATAAAACAAATCTGAAAATTTTTTAAAAATTGAAATTAGGCGGGGAGCGGCGGCTCACACTTGTAATCCTGGCACTTTGGGAGGCCAAGGTGGGTGGATCACATGAGGTCAGGAATTTGAGACCAGCCTGACCAGCCTGGCCAGCCTGGCCAAACCCCGTCTCTACTAAATATACAAAAATTAGCCAGGTGTGGTGATGGGTGCCTGTAATCCCAGTTACTTACGAGGCTGAGGAAGGAGAATCGCTTGAATCCGGGAGGCGGAGGTTGCAGCGAGCCGAGACAGGATCACTTCACTCCAGCCTGGCCAACAAAGCGAGACTCTGTCTAAAAAAAAAAAAAAAAATTGAAATTATACGGAATATATTTTCTGACCACAATAGAATCAAACTAGAAATCAGTAACAGAGACCGGGCATGGTGGCTCTTGCCTGTAATCCTAGCACTTTGAGAGGCCAAGGTGGGAGGATTCCTTGAGGCCAGGAGTTGAAAATGATCCTGGGTAACACAGGGGGACCCTGTCTCTACAAATATTAAAAACTCAGCCAGGTGTGACAGCATATGCCTGTAGTCCCAGCTACTCAGGGGGCTGAGGTGGGAGGATTGCTTGAGTCTGGGAGGTCAAGGCTGCAGTCAACTGTGATTGTGCCACTGCACTCCAGCCTGGGTGACAGAGGGAGACCCTGTCTCAAAAATTAATTAAAAAAAGAAAAAATCAGTAATAGAAAGGTAATGGAAAAGTATCCAAATACTTGGAAATCAAACCACACTTTTCTAAATAATCTATTGGGTCAAAGAGAAAGTCTCAAAGGAAATAAAGAAACACAGTGAATTAAACAAAAATGAAAATACAACATATCACAATTTATGAGACAGAAGCTATAGCAGTACTGAGAGGGACCTTTACGTCACTAAGTGCATCCATTAGAAAACATTATAGGTCTCAATAATCTAAGCTCTCACTCCAAGAATATAGAAAAAGAAATAAAGAGCAGAAATCAATGAAATTGGAAACAATAATACAGAAAAATCAGAACTGGTTTTTTGTTTGTTTTTGTTTTTTTGAGACAGAGTTGAACTCTATCACCCAGGCTGAAGTGCAGTGGCATGATCTTGGCTCACTGCAACTTCCGCCTCCCAGGTTCAAGCGATTCTCCTGCCTTAGCCTCCCAAGTAGCTGGTACTACAGGTATGTGCCACCATGCCCAGCTAAGTTTTGTATTTTTGTAGAGACGGGGTTTTGCCATATTGGCCAGGTGGTCTTGAACTTAGGTGATCTGCTTGCCTCAGCCTCCCAAAGTGCTGGGATTACAGGCGTGAGCCAAGGTGCTCAGCCTGGTTTTTTTAAAAGATAAAAAAAGGCCGGGCGCGGTGGCTCAAGCCTGTAATCCCAGCACTTTGGGAGGCCGAGACGGGCGGATCACGAGGTCAGGAGATCGAGACCATCCTGGCTAACACGGCGAAACCCCGTCTCTACTAAAAATACAAAAACTAGCCGGGCGAGGTGGCGGGTGCCTGTAGTCCCAGCTACTCGGGAGGCTGAGGCAGGAGAATGGCGTACCCCGGGAGGCGGAGCTTGCAGTGAGCTGAGATCTGGCCACTGCACTCCAGTCCGGGCGACAGAGCGAGACTCCGCCTCAAAAAAAAAAAAAAAGAAAAAGATAAAAAAAATTGGTTCTTTAACAAGATCAATGAAATTGAGAAACCTTTTTAAAAACTGACACAGATAAAAAGGGAGAAAATAAAAATTATCAATATCAGGAATGAAATAGGAGCTATGTTGCCCAGGCTGGTCTTGAACTCCTGGGCTCAAGGGATTTTCCTGCCTTGGCCCCCCAAAGTGCTAGGATTACAGGTGTGAGTCACCACATCCAGCCCAGAATGGATTATTTTCTCAAACACAATCCATCACAATTTATTCAGCATGACATAGATAATTTGAATAGCCCCTTAGTGATTAGAAAAACTAAATTTGTAATTTTAAAACTCCCAAAAAAGAAATCTCAGGCCCACATAGTTTCACTAGAGAATTCTATCAAATGGTTAAGGAAGAATTAACACCAATTTTATACAGTCTATACCAGGAAATAGAAAAGGAAGAGATACTTTCCAATTAATATTTTTATTTTGGTACAATATATCATTTTAATCTGCTATTTTAGCCATTTTTAAGTGTACAATATAGTGGCATTAAGTATGTTCACAATGTTGAGTGACCATCACTATTTCTGGAACTTTCATTATTCTAAACAGACACTGTATCCATTAAACAATAACGCCCTATTCTCCCCTCCCACTGGCCCCTGGCAACCATCATTCTACTTTCTGTCTCTATGAATTGGACTACTCTAGGTACCTGATATGGGTGGAATCATATAGTATTTGTCCTTTTGTGTCTGGCTTATTTCACTTAGCCTAATGTCCTTAAGGTTCTTCCATGTTATAACATGTGTCAGAATTTTCTTACTCATTAAGGCTGAATAATATTCCATTGTATATGTTTATACACACACACCCCCCACACACACACGCACACAATTTGTTTATCCATTCATCCATCAATGGATACTTGCGTTCCTTCCACCTTTTGGCTGCTGTAATGCTGTGATAACCACCGGTATACAAATATATATTTGTATCCCTGCTTTTAATTACTTTGGGTATAACCCAGAAGTAGAATTACATGTGGTAATTCTATGTTTAGTTTTCTTGTAGAAGAGCCATACTGTTTTCCATAGCAGCTGTTCCGTTTTACATTCCCACCAACAGTACACAAGGGTTCCAGTTTCTCTTTTTATTTTCTGTTTTTTTTTTTTTTTTTTTTTGAGACGGAGTCTCGCTCTGTTGCCAGGCTGGAGTGCAGTGGCGCAATCTCAGCTCAGTGCAACCTCCGCCTCCTGGGTTCAAGCGATTCTCCTGCCTCAGCCTCCTGAGTAGCTGGGATTATAGGCACATGCCACCACGCCCAGCTAATTTTTGTATTTTAGTACAGATGGGTTTTCACCATGTTGTCCAGGATGGTCTCGATCTCTTGACCTCGTGATCCACCGGGCTCAGCCTCCCAAAGTGCTGGGATTACAGACGTGAGCCACCATGCCTGGCCTATTTTGTTTTTTTGATGGCAGCCATCCTAATTAGTTGTGAAGTGGTATCTCATTGTGATTTTGATTTGTACTTTCCTAATGATTAAACACCTTTCTGTGGTCTTATTGGCCATTTGTATATTCTCTTCGGAAAAATATCTCTTCAAGTCCTTTGCCTTCCCCTACCCACCCCTACTTTTTTTTTAGTCAGGGTCTTGCTCTGACATTCAGGCTGGAGTCTAGTGGCACCATCCTGGCTCATTGAAGCCTCAAACTCCTGGGCCTTAAGTGATCCTCCCACCTCAGCTCCTGAGTAGCAGAAACTATGGGTTTGCACTACCACACGAAGCTAATTTTTTTTTTAACTTTTTTTTTAGAGACAAGGTCTCATTGTGTTGCCCAGGCTAGTCTCAAACTCCTGGCCTCAAGGAATCCTCCCACATCAAACTCCCCAGTAGTTGGGACTATAAGCGTGAGCCATGGTGCCCAGATTTTGCTCATGTTTTAAATTGAGGCTGTATGCGGTGGCTCACGCCTATACTCCCAGCACTTTGGGAGGCCGAAGTGGGCAGATCACTTGGGGTCAGGAGTTCGAGACCAGCCTGGCCAATATGGGGAAACCCCGTCTCTCCTACAAAGACCAAAATTAGCTGAGTATGGTGGTGTGTGCCTGTAATCCCAGTTACTTGGGAGGCTGAGGCAGGAGAATTGCTGGAACCCAGGAGGCAGAGGTTGCAGTGAGCCGAGATCGTACCACTGCACTCCAGCCTGGGCGACAGAGCAAGACTTTGTCCCCCGCCCCCCCCCAAAAAAAATTGAGTTGTTTACATGTTGTTGAGTTTCAGGAGTTCTCTATATATTCTGGATATTGATCCCTTATCAGATATGTGATTTGCAAATATCGCCTTCCATTCAGTCAAAGGGTTGCCTTTTTGCTCTGTTGATTGTGTCCTTTGGTGTGTAAAAGTCTTAAATCTCAATGAAGTCCAATTTTCCTATTATTCTTTTGTTGTTTGTGCCTTTGGTGTCCTATCCGAGAAATAATTGCCAAATCCAATGTCATGAAGCTTGCCCATTTTCTTGTAACAGTTTTACATTTTACCTCTTATGTTTAGGTATTTGATCCATTTTTGAGTTAATTTCTGTATGTGCCATAAGGGTCCAACTTCATTCTCTCTCTTTTTTTTTGATGGAGTTTCACTCTTGCTGCCCAGGCTGGAGTGCAATGGCACAATCTCGGCTCACTGCAACCTCCACCTTCCGGGTTCAAGTGATTCTCCTGCCTCAGCCTCCTGAGTAGCTGAGATTACAGGCATGCACCACCACGCCTGGCTAATTTTGTATTTTTAGTAGAGATGGGGTTTCCTCCATTTTCATCAGGCTGGTCTCGAACTCCTGACCTTAGGTGATCCACCGCCTCGGCCTCCCAAAGTGCTGGGATTACAGGCGTGAGCCACTGCACCCAGCCTCAACCTCATTCTTTTGCATGTATATATTCATTTTTTCCCAGAATCATTTGTTGAAAACACTCTCCTTTCTCCACTGAATTTTCTTGGCACTTTTGTCAAAAATCAATTGCCCACCATATGTAATTGTGTTTTTCTAAGCTCTTCTATTTCACTGGTCTTTAGTCTATACTATGTCAGTACAACACTGTTTTGATTACTGTCACTTTGTAGCAATTTTTGAAATCAGGTAGTGTGTCATTCAACTTTGCTCTTCTTTTTTAAGATTGTTTTGACTATTCAGTGTCCCTTGAAATTCCATGAATTTTATTCAGGTTTTTAAACAAATTATGTAAAAATGCCATTGGGCTTTTGATAAGAATGGCATTGCACCTGTAGATCAATTTGAGTAGTAATGTCTTAACAATAATACGTTTTCCACTCCTTGAACAGAGAATGTCTATTTATTTATATCTTGTTTAATTTCTTTCAGCAAAGCTCTGTAGTTTTCAGTATACAAGTCTTTTGCCTCCTTGGTTAAATCTATTCCTAAGTATTTTATTCTTTTTGGTGCCATTATAAATATAACTGTTTCCTTAATGTTCTTTTCAGATTGTTCATTGCTAATGTATAAAAATGCAACTCATTTTGTGTGTTCATTTTACATCCTGCAACTTTGTTGAATTTGTTTATTAGCTCTAGCAGATTTTTTGTGGAATCCCATATATAAAATCATGTCATCTGAGAATAGAGATAATTTTACTTTTTTTTTCCTTTTTTTTTTGGAAACAGAGTCTCACTCTGTCGCCCAGACTGGAATGCAGTGGCGTGATCTCGGCTCACTTCAACCTCCGCCTCCTGGGCTCAAGCAAGTCTCCTGTTTCAGCCTTCCAAATAGCTGGGATTACAGGTGTGCACCACCACGCCCGGCTAATTTTTATATTTTTAGTAGAGACGGGCTTTCACCATGTTGGCCAGGCTGGTTTCGAACTCCTTACTTCAAGTGATCCACCCGCCTCAGCCTCCCAAAGTGATGGGATTACAGGCATGAGCCACCGTGTGCAGCCTTTTTTTTTTTTTTTTTTTTTCCAATTTGAATGCTTTTTTTTTCTTGCCTAAGAACAAAATTACTTTGGCTAGAACTTTAGTACCAAGTTGAATAAAAGTGGTAAAAGTTGGCATTCTTGTCTTGTTTTTGATCTTAAGGGAAAAGCTTTAAGTCTTTCACCATTGAATATATGTTAGTTATAGGTTTTCATATATGGCCTCTATCATGTTGAGAAAATTTCCTTACATTCCTATTTTAAGGGATTTTAACATGAATTTTGTCAAATGCTTTTTCTGCATCAATTGAGATGTTCAAAATGGATTTTAACATCTCTGAAATGAAGATATATTTTATAATCAATGGTATTTTAAGATTCTATGAACCACAATAACACATTTCATAATATGATAATTGCTATAAAAAATAAGGATTGGGAGGCTGAGGTGAGAGGAGCACTTGAACCCAGGAGGTCGAGACTGCAGTGAGCCATGTTTGTGCCACTGCACTCCAGACTGGACAACAGAACAAGACCCTAACTTAATTAAAAAAAAAAAAATGATTGAAGCCAGGCACTGTGATACACACCTGCAGGGTCCCAGCTACCTGGTAGGCTGAGGTAGGAGGACTCCTTGAGCCCAGGAGTTTGAGGCCAGACTGGGCAACATAGCAAGGCCCTGTCTCTTAAAAAAGAAGAAGATTGAGCATGGCTGGACAGGCGCAGAAGTGTGATTTTAGGTTGGGTGGTCAGGGAAGGTTTCCTTATGGAGATGACAGTTAAGCAGAAATCTAATTACTTAGAAGGAGACAGTCATGCAAAATTTGGAGCAAAAATATATTCATCGGCCGGGCGCGATGGCTCAAGCCTGTAATCCCAGCACTTTGGGAGGCCGAGACGGGCGGATCACGAGGTCAGGAGATCGAGACCATCCTGGCTAATACGGTGAAACCCCGTCTCTACTAAAAATACAAAAACTAGCCGGGCGAGGTGGCGGGCGCCTGTAGTCCCAGCTACTTGGGAGGCTGAGGCAGGAGAATGGCGGAAACCCAGGAGGCGGAGCTTGCAGTGAGCTGAGATCTGGCCACTGCACTCCAGTCCGGGCGACAGAGCGAGACTCCGCCTCAAAAAAAAAAAAAAAAAAAAAAAAAAATATATATATATATTCATCAGGGGGAATAGTAAGTGTAAAAGCCTTGACTTGGAAGTAAGTTTGGCCTGAGAAAGTAATGGCAAGAAACACAGTATATCTAGAGCATAGTGAGGAGGAAAAGAGTAGAACAAGATGAAATAGGTCCAGAGTACCTATAAAGGGCTGAGATGCTGAAATTTCTAAAGGCAGAGTGTTTTTGAGACTAAAGTTACTCACTAAAGAACATTTTTAAAACTCCCACATTTGAAAAGATGATATACACAAATCCTTTCTAGTTTCTATGACACTATTAATCCTTTATTCTGGCCATCTCAGTATATGAACGAGTTCTTGCTGAGTTCAATATTTTGGAAGCTAATCTAACCCTTTCATGAATTATTTTAAATCTTTATATTTCCTGAAAAATTACTTTTCAGCCTTCTAAATATTAAAATATCTTATTGACATTGCTTCACTGAAAACCAGCCTTTGACTTATTTCTTTTAAAGAGTCAAGCAAAGTATTATATTCCTGAGCAAAATCACACTCTCCAAGCAGACTCTTATTCTCCTAACTTACCAAAAAGGTGAGTACAATTTTATATATCTAAATGTTGACTAATTGTGTCTGGGAGATGAATCTCATGCTTATACATCATTGTGATGCTAGGAAGAGGCCTATTTGGGGTATGGTGTCATTATTACGCTTTCTTTTTGTTTTAGTACCATAAAAGCAGCAAAAATGATGAACCAACAAAGCACAAAAATGGAAAACACAGAATCTTCTTCCTTTGACTTTAGGACTTCTGAAATAAGTGCAAAGGAAGAGCTAGTTTTGTACCCTGCTAAATCAAGCACTTCTTTTGACTTTCTGGAGCTAAATTACGGTTTTGACAAAAATGCTGATACAACCATGAAACGGCAGACAAAGGCATTTCCAATAGTTGGGGAACCTCTTCAGAAGCATCAAAGTTTGGATTTGGGCTCTCTTTTGTTTGAGGCATGTTCTAATTCTAAACCTGTAAATGCAGCAGGAAGATATTTTGATTCAAAGGTGCCAATAACACGGACCAAATCAACTCCTTTTGAATTGATACAGCAGAGAGAAACCAAGGAGGTGGACAGCAAGGAAAACTTTCCTTATTTGGAATCTCAACCACATGATTCTTGTTTTGTAGAGATGCAGTCTCAAAAAGTAATGCATGTTTCTTCAGCAGAACTGAATTATTCACTGCCGTATGACTCTAAACACCAAATATGTAATGCCCCTAATGTAAAGCACCATGACTCTAGTGCTCTTGATGTATGTTCTTACATACCTTTAGTGAAAGATCCTTATTTTTCATCATGGCCTCCAAGTGGTACCGGTTCTAAGATGTCTCTTGATTTACCTGAGAAGCAAGATGGAACTGTTTTTCCTTCTTCTTTGTTGCCAACATCCTCTACATCCCTCTCCTCTTATTACAATTCACATGATTCTTTATCACTGAATTCTCCAACCAATATTTCCCCACTATTGAACCAAGAGTCTGCTGTACTAGGTAAGTTATTTTTTAAAGTTTGCATAGAATTTTAGGTTTCACTTTGTTTCTATAGAATATTTGGTTTCTTCTCATCTTCCCTCTTCTCTGCTTCTTCTCTTTCTTTTTTTTTGAGACGGAGTCTCGCTCTGTCACCAGGCTGCAGTGCAGTGGTGCGATCTTGGCTCACTGCAACCTCTGCCTCCTGGGTTCAAGCAATTCTCCTGCCTCAGCCTCTCGAGTAGCTGGGATTACAGGCGTGCACCACCATGCCCAGCTAATTTTTGTATTTTTAGTAGAGATGGGTTTTCACCATGTTGGCCAGGATGGTCTTAATCTCTTGACTTCGTGACCCCCCTGCCTTGGCCTCCAACATGCTGAGATTGCAGGCATGAGCCACTATGCCTGGCCTACTTCCTTCTCTTTCTTCTTCCTGCTACTCCTCAAATAAATACATCCCATGAGTGTTTTAATGCTGTAATAAGTTGAAAATAGCAACATCAAACATATAATATTCCATGAAACAGGCAGCAATGGAGGCAGTCAAGATCTGGTACAGGATCTGTACCAGCAGGAGTGCTTCTAAAGAAGGCATGCCTCATTCCTAGAAATGTATATCAACGGCCCACAATATACTGTTTTTTAAAAATATTTTTTGAAACAGAATCTCACTACGTTGCTCATGCTGGAGTGCAGTGGTGTGAACATTGCTCATTGCAGCCTTGATGTCCTGGGCTCAACTGATCTTCCCACCTCAGCTTCCCAAGCAGCTGGGACCACAGGGACACGCCACTATGCCCGACAAATTTTTTTTTTTTTTTAGAAATGGTGTCTTGCTATGTTGCCCAGACTAGTCTCAAAAATCTGGCCTCAAGCAATCCTCCCACCTTGGCCTCCCAAAGTGCTGGGATTACAGGTGCAAGTCACCACACCTAGCTTCAGAATTTACTCAACATATAGAAGCAGCTTCCAAAAGAAGAGCAGAAAAAAATGCGATCAATAGCACCCAGAATTTTTGTTGCACAATTATGTGGCTAAAATGAGTTGAACATATTGCTAAAAATTGAATTCTCTTCCTGCGGGAGTTGGAAGGGGAGAACCTGATTTCTTGCTCTTTTGTAGTAATTTAGTAGATGAGAATACATGTTTATATTTTGTGTAAAAATTTTATCTTATGTATACCTTTACTTTCATGTTTTATCTCTTTTATAATTTTGTATTTTTGCATATAATGCATATTGTTCTGTTTTACTGATTAGTTTGAAAATAGAAATGAGCATCCTGTTAGAGATGATGACAATAATTTGATGTAGAAGATGATGAGGGAAAGTAAAGAACAAGTTTAACTCCCTTAGGTATATCATCAAATAATTTATAAAGCACATTCTACATAGACAGGAGGTGGAGAAAACTTTTGCTCTATAACATTATTTATTGTATAGTTTCTTCATAAATAGCTGTGTAAGATCATTTGTAGCTTTGCTGCAAAAATATCTGGATCTAAGAAATTCCTTCTGTGATTAGATTATTTTATACATTTTTTAACCATTTAAATGTATTTTCTTTTCTTAGATACTTAAAATACCTTAGACTTTTCTAAGCATCTGCATCATTAAAAAACAGAGCGAGACTCCGTCTCAAAAAAAATAAATAAATAAAAAACAAACCCTTATTTTCAACGGATTGTAACAATAGTGTCAAGTGCCATCTGGTGGCAGTTTCTTATAATAGCATTTAAAATGTTTAATAACTGGAATGTTTGCATAGAAATACAGAAGACTATCCTATACTATTGTTTTGTAAAATGGAAAAATACCTATATTTTTGGATTTTGTGTAGAATGAAGAGATACTAAAATCTTTATGATTTTACCTGATGTATAACTGAAGCTTTTACATGTCAAAGCACTTTATAATGCTTTATTATATAGTCTATATAAAACAAAAGGAGTTATGCGAAAGATAATTCAAAGCTTCCAAAATTAATGTAATATTTTATGTTAACTGATACACCATGACTCAATCAAAATACTTTTGAGCTTTTATTTATTTATTATTATTTTTTGAGACGGAGTCTCCTGCTGTCGCCCAGGCTGGAACGCAGTGGTGCGATCTCGTCTCATTGCAAGCTCCGCCTCCCAGGTTCACACGATTCTCCTGCCTCAGCCTCCCAAGGAGCTGGGACTACAGGCACCTGCCATCGCGCCCACCACCACGCCCGGCTAATATTTTGTATTTTTAGTAGAGACGGGGTTTCACCGTGTTAGTCAGGATGGTCTCCATCTCCTGACCTTGTGATCTGCCCGCCTTGACCTTCCAAAGTGCTGGGATTACAGGCCTGAATCACCACACCCAGCCCTACTTTTGAGCTTTTAAAACAAACAATAAATGTTAAAGAATAAGCAAAAACCTCCTGGGTTTGTATCTTAAGATAATTCATTTTGCTTTTTCCTCGAGTGAACAAGTGCCAACTTTACTGATAATGGTGCTTCAACGGAATTTAAATATAAATTATGGTAAATTTATATTTAATATTAGAATATAAGAATTTCCTTTGTTCTAATTAACAATTGTTACAATATTTCTGACATTTTGCATAGCAACTGCTCCAAGGATAGATGATGAAATCCCCCCTCCACTTCCTGTACGGACACCTGAATCATTTATTGTGGTTGAGGAAGCTGGTGAGTACAGTTTAGTAAGTACAAAATAAAGTGTGGGTTGGGCATGGTGGCTCATGCCTTTAATTCCAGCACTTTGGGAGGCTGATGTGGGAGCCTTGAGTTGGAGGAGTTCATTGAGGCCAGGAGTTCAAGACTAGCCTGTGCAACATGGTGAGACCTCATCTCTAAAAAAAAAAAAATTTTTTTAATTTAGTAGAGCAATGGCAGCATGCATGTGTAGTCCCAACTACTTGGATGGTGGAGGCGAGAGGGTCACTTGAGCCCAGGAGTTGGGGGCTGCAGTAAGCTGTGATTGTGCCACTGCACTCCAGTCTGGGTGACAGAGCAAGACTCTGTCTCAAAAAATAAAATGAAGTGTGAATTAACTAGATTACTTCTCAGGTCCTTTCAATGTTTTATGTACTATTTGCTGAACAACATTTGATTTCTAAAAGAATACTACCCCTAAGAACTGAAACATATTCACTTTCTTCCAGGAGAATTCTCACCAAATGTTTCCAAATCCTTATCCTCAGCTGTGAAGGTAAAAATTGGAACATCACTGGAATGGGGTGGAACATCTGAACCAAAGAAATTTGATGACTCTGTGAGACTTAGACCAAGCAAGGTCAATAATTTTTTAATGACTCTACTCATCTAGATTCAATAGACTACAGTTCTACTCCTTGTATTTTTAACACCCATCATTCAATAAATCCTAAGCACATACTAAATATAAAACAATGTGCTAGAGGATGTTGGGATAAAAAAGATGTATAAGACACAATTCTTGCCTTTAAGAAGCTTCTTGTCTAGTAGTAGAGATATAGGACGTGTATAAATCTTTATTTTTGCCTATATTTATTATAACAAAGCAAATATGATCAATGTCATATGAAAGATAAAGAATTTCAAGTGTGGGAGATGCCTCCAGGTTGGAAGTGATCAAGGAAGATTTAGTGAAAGAGGAAACATTTGAACTGATTCTTGAAGGATAGTTAAGGCAAAAATAAATGTTTCATACTTAAGTAGGAAGCTTGTTCACTGTAGTCATCTGGTAGGCTGTATCATGTTAGCTGTGATAATATGTTATAGAGAATGACAGGTATGCATATTACTTAAGATAAACCTTTTGGAATAGTGTGGTTGATGGTAAAGTCAGAGATGGTGGGGGGGGTTGTGGATTAAATAGAAAATAATTCTTGAAAGTAGACGTGTCCTGCTTCTGGAGGAAAAATAGAAGTGCATCTAAAAATGTCATGCATTTCTATATATTCTGTGAACCAATGATCTGAAGATTTGAGACACTGGAAAAATAATTAAACATTTTAAAGTACCTACAATTGCAATGCTGATAGGCAAATATTCTCTGCCTTTTAAATTATAATTCCAATGTACTACTAATTATTATTGTCATTAATAATAGGCACATATATTTATCTTAACAACTCCCAGAGGAAAGAACAATAATTCTTTCCAATGTTATGAAGTAACTTCAATTTCAATTTTCAGGGAAATGTTTTAGGTGGAACAGAAATAAGTCAGAAGGGGATCAATTTAGGACTAATTGCCATGGGATATAAAAATCATTGTAAGAGTGAAGGATGCCATTTCCTAATTCAGCACACTTACAAATTACGAAAAATAGGGTCTACATTTCATAATTATTTCTGCAGCTATCTTAAATATAATTTCAAAAATGCCATTTTTTGCTTTGAGTTTATATAATTCGCATATATATTCTTCTTTCACTTTTCCTTTCTGTTTTTATTTTAGAGTGTAAAACTCCGAAGTCCTAAATCAGGTAAAAATTTCTCTTGGCTTTAGATGACATTTAGCCCCAAGATTGGAAGAATAGTTCGTTAAGTTTAGAGTAATTCACCTCAGGAAGTTACTTGGTTCCCATAATAGCTTCCAGTATTTATTGATTTATTTCTGGTTTTCCCAGACTAGAAATTTTGTTAAGAGCAAGGTGAAGGCAGGATTTTAGAATTCTGTTCCTTAATATATAACCATTTAAAAATTATTTCAGAGAGAATCTTTTAAAACTTTGCAGCTTTTCCATTGTATAGATTTTCCCACTGTTAACACTGTGATTCAAAAAATTATTTTTGGCCACTTAGTTCTTTAATTTGCTGTTGCCTTTCCAGTACTTTCCTGAGCTTTGCTGGTTTTATGCATTGAAGAACAAAAACTAACATTTATTGGGCACTTCCAGGTACTGTTTACATTATCACAGGTGGTAGTTGCCCTTAACATATTTATTCATATTATCATGTTATTCAAATACATATACAGATAATATAAGGGTTAAAAAACATGGGCTTTGCCAGCAGTTTGAGGCTGCAGTGAGCTATAATGGCACCACTGCACCTGGCCTGTATGACAGAGCAAGATGCTGTCTCTAAAAAACATGACAACAGGCCAGGAGCAGTGGCTCACGCCTGTAATCCCAGCACTTTGGGAGGCTGAGGCTGGCGGATCACGTGGTCAGGAGATTGAGACCATCCTGGCCAACATGGTGAAACCCTATCTCTACTAAAAATACAAAAATTAGCTGGGCGTGGTGGCACATGCCTGTAGTCCCAGCTACTCGGGAGGCTGAGGCAGGAGAATCGCTTGAACCTGGGAGGCGGAGCTTGCACTGAGCCGAGATCATGCCACTGCACTCCAGCCTGGGTGACAGAGCGAGACTCCATCTCGAAAACAAAACAAAACAAAACAAAACATGACAACAAAAACATGGGCTTTAAAGTCAGATAGGCTTTAAGTCAAATCCCCAGTCTACGAAGAATTATCAACATGCATAAAGTTGGTTAAATTACATACTTTCTCCATCTATTTTTCTCATTTATAAAAGGAGAATAATAGAATCCCTTAGATAATTTTTATGAGGATTAAATACGACAATGTCATAAAGCTTTTAGCCCAGTACTTGTCAAATAAGTCCTCATTAAATATTATCAATTATAATTTTTATTAATCATTAAATGAGCATTTTACTAAGCAAATTCTGTGTACCTTACATGGTGTTAGAATAGGCACGATGTATAAGAGTACTACTTAATGCTTATATTCAAATTCAGTAGATAAAATTAATACTCATATGGAACCACTAAGTGATAATCTGTGTGGTACCCACTGTAATCACCAGCAGTCTGGAAAAACAGGATGGCATTACTGGAGTGGTTAGGAAAGGCTTTGCTGAGTGGAAGAAAGAACTTTAAATAATTTGTATAGACAGAAAGAAAAAAGGAGGGAATTCCAGCAGCAGGGATCAGCCTAACAATGACTCAAAGGTAGAAATGAGCATGATGTGTATGGAGAAATGGTGAGTAGGTTATTTTTTATTGCAATAGATATTCTAGTTTGTGAAATATAGAAAATAAATTTGGGTAAGATGTGAGGCAAGATTCTGAAGGACTTAAAAAAACCAGTCAGATGAAATATCCAGAATAGACAGATCCATAAAGACAGAAGCAGATCAGTGATTGCCAGGGGCTGGGAGAAAGAAGAAAATAGGGAGTGATGGCTTTATGGGTGCAGAGTTTCCTTCTAGGGTGATGAAAAATATTCTGGAACTAAATAGTGGTGATGGTTGTACAATACTGTGAATATGCTAAATGTCACTAATGGCAAATCTTATGTGTATTTTACCACATACACCCAAAGTTAGGCAGAGGAATTTAGATTTAATGCAGTAACAAACAGGCATTATGGGTTCTTTGTCAGGGGAATATTAAGATGAAATGAAAATTTAGGGAAATATTTACTAGAATACTGTTAATGAACAACTTTAGTTTTCAAAATATTCCCTAACAGCAAACTGGAAGATGATGAACTACTTCAGAATAGTTATTAAGTATTAAATGCCTACTGTATGCCAGTTATTTTATTAGGTGCTAGAAATAAGTACTACACTTGTGTGTATTACCCAGCATGTAAGAAATAAGACAATTTATTGATAAGACAAATTCTAAGGACTAAACAAACCCAATGACCAATGACATGTGAACCTCTCGTACTTTACTGCATTTTCATTTTCAAAAGGAATTAATATAATAATACTCAGCACCATACAATGAGATGCTTATGTCAGTAGAATACCATCTGTATCTTTAGAAATTTACATCATGGGAAAATATGTCCATTATTGAAGATCTTCATCATGGAAAATTTCAAACACATTTAAAACCTACCATGATAGCATTATCACACCAATAAAATTAATAATAATTCCTTAATAGTAACTAATATCCAGACTGGTCAGTTTTCAATTGTCTCAAAAATGTCTTTTTACAGTTGGTTTATTCAAATATGGATTCAAACAAAATCTAAACATTGCATTTGGTTTACATGTTTGTCTTCTTAAATCTGTCTTTTGAAATCTATAAGTTCTCCCTTCTTTTTTTGTATTTTCTTTTTAAATATATAACAGTTCTCCTTTCTATACTTTTCACACCATTTATTTGTTGAAAGGAGTGGGTCATTTTTCTTAAAAGACTGCTTAACATTCTAGATTTGGCTAATTGTATCATGATGGTTTTATTTAACATGTTCCTCTATCCCAAATATTTCATGCAAAATGGTTGTTAGATCTAGAAGCTTGATTATATGTGGTTTCAGTGTCTTTGGGAGAATACTTCTGAAGTGAGCTATACATTTTTGATGAATCATAGGCTCACTGGCTAACGAGGCAGAAAAACAAAGTTCTTGAGGCTCCAGTCATTTTTCAGATAATATTTTATTTGGTGATTTTTGGTTAAGATTGATTGATTAAAAAATTATACAAAGAGAAAAGGGTGTTGACTTATGACTTCTAATTGATGGATTTCTCTGGTTTGTTGTATACTTTCTTATCACAGAACTACATCAAGATCGTTCTTCTCCCCCACCTCCTCTCCCAGAAAGAACTCTAGAGTCCTTCTTTCTTGCCGATGAAGATTGTAAGTTGTAGTACTTTCTCTCAAAAAAATCATAAAAATGAAAATGTTAAAAGATTAACAATAAAGTAGGACCTAAATGGAAAGGTATAAAAATGATTACACAAAAGAAAACATTTTAAAAGCCCATAATATAATATATAGTCAAAATAATGCCTAAAAAAGCCAGGCTAACAATTTACTATATGTAACATGAAGGCTTAAGAAGGTATGCAATGAAACATGTTTTTCTCCCTTTTTTTTTTAAAGGTATGCATGCCCAATCTATAGAAACATATTCTACTAGCTGTCCTGACACCATGGAAAATTCAACATCTTCAAAACAGACACTGAAGACTCCTGGAAAAAGTTTCACACGGAGTAAGGTAAAGAGGATAAGAGTTTTGGGAAACATGCCAGACGCTTTCTCTTACTGCAAGTTTCCCGCCCCCCCCAGCATTGAGATGGAAAATTAGATTAAATATCTTTACTAAAACTAATTGTTGATATTATAACAATCAAAATAGAAGGAAACCAAAAAGAAGAAAAAATACAACTTAAAGATTCATTTTTCAGAGGGAGAGGACCAGAAAAAATACCTATTAGGTACTATGCTTATTACCTGGGTGACAAAATTATCTGTACAGCAAACCCTTGTGACACACAGTTTACCTATATAACAAACTGGCACATGTACCCGTGAACCTAAAATAAAAATTAAAAAATAAAAATAAAAATAAATGAAGATCCACTTCTCTCTAAGGTTGATTTATAAATGTAAAAGATGCCCAATGAAACTACCAACTTGTTTATTTCTGGAACTATATAAACTGATTTCAAAGTTCATATGGGAGTAGGGGGAAGCAAGAATAGTCAGAAACCTGCAAATAAATAATAAATAAAAATAGTTTAGATAAATGTCTTTCTAAAATAATTTTTAAAAATAAAAATAAATAAAAAGAAAAGCAATAAACGAGTCACCTTAGCAGATATTCAAATATTGTAAGTCCCAGCCTTTGGGAGGCCAAGGCGGGCGGATCACTTGAGCTCAGGATTCAAGACCAGCCTGGGCAACACGGCAAAACCCCGTCTCTACCAAAAATACAAAAAATTAGCTGGGCATGGTGGTATGTGCCTGTGGTCCCAGCTACTCAGGAGGCTGAGGTGGGAGGATTGGTTGAGCCTGGAAGGTGGAGGCTGCAGAGACTGTGCCACTGCACTCCAGTCTGGGTGACAGAGTGAGATGTCATCTCAAAAATATAAATGTAAAAATAAAATGGCATGATATTAGTGTATAAAAAGAAACATATACCAGCAGAGTAAAAGGTAAAGTTCTGAAATATATCCAAATATATGTAGAAATTTAGTATATAATGAAGGTGGTATCTCAAAATCAGGGGATAAAGATGGATGGTTTAATAACTGTTGTTGGATCAAATAGATAACCACCTGAAAAAAAGCAGGGTCTATTCCTTTTATATATACCAGGATAAATTTTAAATGGCAAAAAGATGAAAATATTAAAAAAAACAAAAACAAAAACCTCAATCCATAGAAGACCTAAAAAAAATTTGGAAAGAGTCTTTTATAACCTGGGAATGTGAATGACCTTTATAACTATGACTCAAAATCCAGAGGCCATAAGAAAAGAGATAGATAAATTCAGCTAAATAAAAGAGAAAATTTATGCATGGCAAAACAATCACCTTAAAAATCTAAAGACAAAGAACAAATTGGAGGAAAAAAAATCTGCAACTGGCACCACAGCCAAAGGGGTTATTACTCTAATATACAAAGAACTGTTAGAAATTCATGGAAAATAACCCCCAAATAAAAATAGGCAAAAATATGGGATCAGATGGTTTGAAGAAAATAAATGAGCATGGTATGCCCTTTAAACATTTGATATGTTCAATCTCATTCATAATGAAAAAATTACAAATTAAAACCACAGTGACATATGGCTTTTCATCCATCAGAATGGTAAATTCCAAAAGTTTGATTACATTCTCTGTTAGGGAGACTATGGGGAAGTAAGCACACTCAATGTTGTTGGTGAGAATGTCAAGTGGTACAACTTCCTTTAAAAATTTTTTTTTAAAAATTAGAGATGGGGTCTCCCTATGTTGCCAACTTCTGGACTCAAGCGATCCTCCTGCCTTGGCCTCCCAAAATGCTGGGATTACAGGTCTGAGCCACTGTACCCAGCCTGGTACAACTTCTATGAAGGGCAATTTAGCAATATCAAAATTACAAATGCATGCATCCTTTACTCAACAATTTCACTAGAAGTGAAATGTATCCTACAAATATGCTTGCATATACATGAAATAACATGTATACCAAGTATTCACTGCAGCATTATCTGTAAGAGCAGATGACTGGAAACAACATAATTAATAGTGTTAATTGTTAGGGGAACTGATTAAATAAATCATAAATCATGTTATATCCATACAAATGGAATACTGTGCACCTAAAAAAGAATTAGGACTTTCTCAATATATTTATATATAATTTATTAACTTTTACTTAAAAAGAGGAATATGATACATATGTGTATTTACTTATAGTAACTCTGGAAGGACACTAACTACAGAGGATGAAAAACTAATAGTGGTTATCTACAGGAGGAACATTAGAAACTGAGTAGATTGAAGACAAGGATGGCAGCATTTTTACTAGAATTTCCTGACTTATAAATAAATCATCTATTTTTTAAAAAATAACTAAAAATGTTACAAATTAAGAATTTATTAAATATCTATTGCAAGGAAGAGCACATTTCTGTTAGGTGTTAGGAAAATAGAAAAGTCATAAAGGATAACTATTTGCCCTTAAAAATAGTATAGTTAATCTGCTGGAACAGAACACCTTTGAGAAACATGAAAATTATCAAGAAGAATAAAATGCCATGAAGCAGATTAAAAACATACATGCTGAAGAAATGTGGAGTAAAGAAGAAATTTCGGTAGGTTCCTTGAAGAGATAAATTAGAGACTCCACCATAAAAGTGGGGGAAGGAAGTATGGCTAACAGTATGGAAGGGGGCCTTAGTAAATTGAATATAGAATATGACTGGCAAAAATTCTTGGCTAGAATGGAAATGGCTGTGTATCATGGATATATTCAGAAGCCATTGTGGGTTCTGAAATGGCCCTAATAAAGGAGAGAAGTGGGAATTTCATCCCCTCTACCCCTCTGAGTCCCTTCCCTTCCCTTCTCCCTTCCTTTCCCTTCCCTCCTCTCTCTCTCTCTCTTTCTCTCTTTCTGTTTTAGACAGGGTCTTGCTCTGTTGCCCACGCTAGAGTACAGTGGCATAAATATGGCTGACTGCAGCCTTGACCTCCTGGGCTCAAGTGATCCTCCTGCATCAGCCTTCTGAGTGGCTGGGAACACAGGTCTGCACCACCATGCCTGGCTTTTTAAAATTTTTGGTAGAGATGGGGGTCTCACCATGTTGCCCAGTCTGGTCTTGAACCTCCTGGCCTCAAGGGAACCTCCCACCTGAGCCTCCCAAAGTGCTAGAATTATAGGCATGAGCCACCTTGCCAGCACCCCACTGCTCCCTGTCAATATTCTGATAGCAAAATTTAAAAAAACAATTTACTGGCTGGGCGCGGTGGCTCACGCCTGTAATCCCTGCACTTTGGAAGGCCAAGACAGGTGGATCACGAGACCAGCTTGGCCAATATGGTGAACCCCCATCTCTACTAAAAATACAAAAAATTAGCCAGGCATGGTGGCACGCGCCTGTAGTCCCAGCTACTCAGGAGGCTGAGGCAGAAGAATCGCTTGAACCCGGGAGGCGGAGGTTGCAGTGAGCTGAGATCACACCACTGCACTCCAGCCTGGGTGACAGAGCAAGACTCCATCTCAAAAACAACAACAAAAATTTATTAATCTTTCATAAAAGACATGTTTTCACTCTGTCGCCCAGACTGGAACGCAGTGGTGGTATCAGAGCTCACTGTAACCTTGAACTCCTGGGATCAAGCGGACCTCCTGCCTCAGCCTCCCCAGTAGCTGCTACCACATTCGGCTAATTTTTTTTTTTTTACTTTTTGTAGAGATACGGGGTCTCACTATGTTGCCCAAGATGGTCCTGAACTCCTGAGCTCAAACAATCCTCCTGCCTTGGCCTCCCAAAGCACCAGGATTACAGGTGTGAGCCACTGCGCTCAGCCTCTGATAATATTATTTCAAAACACATAGTGTGATATTTGCATGGGTGATAAAAATAGCAAGATAAAATCAAGTAGAGGTTGTGCACTGAATTAAAAATGGCAAGATGGAAAAACAACTTTGTACATTTTCATGGCTATTTTTAAGGAAATTAATTCTTTTCACTTGTCTATATTTCTACTTTATTAAAGTATTTCAAATTTCACAGGAAAAAAACTAACATTTTCCTTTTCTTTACTTTTGTAGAGTTTGAAAATTCTGCAAAACATGAAAAAGAGTAAGTTGGTACTTATGTTTAAAAATATCATTTTCTCAATATTGTAATTTTTCTTTATATAACCAACCAATATTGTGAAAAGATTAACAAAATTATTCCTAAACAGAGCCTCCCTAAGGTCCTATGAATGAGAACAATCACCCATAGGCCTCTTTTTTCTTTTGTTTGTTTGTTTGTTTTTGCTAGGCTTCACGATGCTAATATTGGGCAGGGAGTAGGTGATGAGAAGTCTTCTGTTTAATACATAAGAATAATAATTAGTACAATGGCATTTAAAAAAAATTTAAATATATTTTTAAATTTATTTTTAATAGTAGAGACGGGGTTTCACCATATTGCCCAGCTTGGTCTTGAACTCCTGGGCTCAAGTGATCCTCCTGCCTTGGCCTCCCAAAGTGCTGGGATTACAGGTGTAAGCCACTGCACCTGGCCAATGTTTGGTGCTTTCTACCCATCCTGAGATGCTGCCATACAATTGGGTTACTTAAAATTTCCAGCAGTCTAACCTCAGATGTATTTTCTTTGAAAATAGTCACAGCAAACCATATTGTGAAACAAATATGTTGACTTCATGAAATAAGCAAAACATTGACACATTTCCATTTTTACCAAGTATTATTAGCAATAAAAGTCTGTTGCTTACTATTTTTGCTATATTGTAATGAAAATAAAATCCATTGAGTCCTGAAACTGTGGAAAATTATCTTAGAAATCTTATTTACAAATAGAAAATATAAAAAACATGGTGATGGCCGGGTGTGGTGGCTCACACCTGCAATCCTAGCACTTTGGGAGGCCAAGGCAGGTGGATCACGAGGTCAGGAGCTCAAGACCAGCCTGGCCAACATAGTGAAACCCCGTCTCTACTAAAAAATACAAAAATTAGCCAGGTATGGTGGCGTGTGCCTGTAGTCCCAGCTACTCGGGAGGCTGAGGCAGGAGAATTGCTTGAACCTGGGAGGCGGAGGTTGTGGTGAGCCAAGATTGTGCCACTACACTCCAGCCTGGGCAACAGAGCAAGACTCTGTCTCAAAAAAAAAAGAACCACGGTGATATACTTAAATTTTTTTTGATCCATTTGGTTAATCGGTGACAGACCAGTTATTTGACATTATACTGGTATTACAGGGAGAGACAAAAAGCACTGAGAAAATCTGATTTCAGGTATAGTCTAAGAAAGAAAGTTTCCTTTTGGGTTTCTTTTTTTTTTTTTTTTGAGACGGAGTCTCGCTCTATCGCCCAGGCTGGAGTGCAGTGGTCGGATCTCAGCTCACTGCAAGCTCCGCCTCCCGAGTTTACACCATTCTCCTGCCTCAGCCTCCCGAGTAGCTGGGACTACAGGCGCCCACCACCTGGCCCGGCTAGTTTTTTGTATTTTTTAGTAGAGACGGGGTTTCTCGGTGTTAGCCAGGATGGTCTCGATCTCCTGACCTTGTGATCCACCCGTCTCGGCCTCCCAAAGTGCTGGGATTACAGGCTTGAGCCACCGCGCCCGGCCTTGGGTTTTCATTCTATCTCCCTACCCAAAAGCTCCAGGTTCTTGAGCTAGTTTGATATCATTGCCATCATAGCTGATCTCTGACATGAACTCATGATGGCTGAAGTATAGTTGGAAAATGTACCTTTTCTCCTAAAGAGAGTCAAAAGAGAATTTAAACATTTCAAATGGAAATTATGGTAGGAAATAAAATAGCCAAGTGCAAAGAAATGAGTGACTTAAATGGTCAACCAAAGATTGGTTTGATCAGCCTAACTCAGAAAATAGTTTTCTTTCTCTAGCTCTAACTCTGCCTAGAATATCAAACAAGAAACAGAAACTTCAGGTAGATTTAGGTTGGCACAGCTTTGAAGATATGGTGGAACTTTCAGAGATTGAGTCTTATTTCTTTTTTTTTTTTTTAATTTAAAAACCAAGTTCATGTTTTTCTTGCCCCAATAATTATACTATTATTTATTTATTTATTACATTTTTAAAATTATACTTTAAGTTCTAGGGTACATGTGCACAATGTGCAGGTTTGTTACATATATATACATGTGCCATGTTGGTGTGCTGCACCCATTAACTCATCATTTACATTAGGTATATCTCCTAATGCTATCTCTCCCCCTTACCCCCTCCCCACAATACGACCCAGTGTGTGATGCTCCCCTTCTTGTGTCCAAGTGATCTCATTGTTCAGTTCCCACCTATGAGTGAAAACTCGTGGTATTTGGTTTTCTGTTCTTGCAATAGTTTGCTGAGAATGATGGTTTCCAGCTGCATCCATGTCCCTACAAAGGACATGAACTGATCCTTTTTTATGGCTGCATAGTATTCCATGGTGTATATGTGCCACATTTTCTTAATCCAGTCTGTCACTGATGGCCATTTGGGTTGATTCCAAGTCTTTGCTATTGTGAAGAGTGCCACAATAAACATACGTGTGCATGTGTCTTTATAGCAGCATGACTTATAATCCTTTGGGTATATCCCCAGTAATGGGATGGCTGGGTCAAATGGTATTTCTAGTTCTAGATCCTTGAGGAATCGCCACACTGTTTTCCACAATGGTTGAAGTAGTTTACAGTCCCACCAACAGTGTAAAAGTGTTCCTATTTCTTCACATCCTCTCCAGCACCTGTTGTTTCCTGATTTTTTAATGATTGCCATTCTAACTGGTGTGATATGGTATCTCATTGTGGTTTAGATTTGCATTTCTCTGATGGCGAGTGATGAGCATTTTTTCATGTATCTGTTGGCTGTATGAATGTCTTCTTTTGAGAAGTGTCTATTCATACCCTTTGCCCACTTTTTGAAGGGGCTGTTTTTTCTTGTACATTTGATTGAGTTCTTTATAGGTTCTGGATATTAGCCCTTTGTCAGATGAGTAGATTGCAAAAATTTTCTCCCATTCTGTAGGTTGCCTGTTCACTCTGATGGTAGTTTCTTTTGCTGTTTAGTTTAATTAGATCCCATTTGTCAATTTTGGCTTTTGTTGCCATTGCTTTTGGTGTTTTAGACATGAAGTCCTTGCCCATGCCTATGTCCTAAATGGTATTACCTAGGTTTTCTTCCAGGGTTTTTATGGTTTTAGGTCTAACATTTAAGTCTCTAATCTATTGAGTCTTATTTCTAAGAGCTCCCAGTTAATTCTCTGGATCTAGGCTGTGCTGTATTTTTCAGTTTCCTTGATCCTCTGGTCTTTTGCCCTTAAATGAAGAACACCTGGCTCCCAAAACTGATCCTGAAGCTTTAGACTGTACTTCGTATGTATCCTCAGCCCCTTCCAGATGGTTCATGATTCTGGAATTCCATGTGTTCTCCCTGTAGCCTGGATCTCCCACTGGTCCATAAAGCTGGTCCTACTTTTTTTTTTTTTTTTTTTTTTTTTTTTTGAGGCGGAGTCTCGCTCTGTCGCCTGGAGTGCAGTGGCCGGATCTCAGCTCACTGCAAGCTCCGTCTCTCAGGTTTACGCCATTCTCCTGCCTCAGCCTCCCAAGTAGCTGGGACTACAGGCGCCTGCCACCTCGCCCGGCTAGTTTTTGTATTTTTAGTAGAGACGGGGTTTCACCTTGTTAGCCAGGATGGTCTCGATCTCTGACCTCGTGATCCGCCGTCTCGGCCTCCCAAAGTGCTGGGATTACAGGCTTGAGCCACCGCGCCCGGCCAGCTGGTCCTACTTTTAATGAAATTAGGATTCTTCATCTGTTATTTTAAGCTAGAATCTAAGCCTAGTGTCATTCATTCATTCATTCAATTAATATTTGTTGAGTGTCTACTATATATCAGGCATTCTGTAAGGCACTTGGTATATGATGGTGAACAGAACAGATATGGGCTCTGCCTTTGTGGAACGTAAGTTTGGTGAGGGATTCCATCATTAAACAAACAACATTAAACAAAATTTGGTTGACCATATTCACAAATATGTACATAATAACACATGATAAATGCTATGAAGGAAAACAAAAGGGTAACTATGAGAGGGTAACAAAGGGAAATCCACTTTAGAATGAGGAGTCCAAGAAACCCCCCGCCTTTTTTTTTTTCTGAGACGGAGTCTCGCTCTGTCGCCTAGGCTGGAGTGCAGTGGGGCGATCGCGGTTCACTGCAAGCTCAGTCTCCCAGGTTCATGCCCTTCTCCTGCCTCAGCCTCCCAAGTAGCTGGGACTACAGGCGCCCGCCACAACGCCCGGCTAATTTTTTGTATTTTTAGTAGAGACGGGGTTTCACCGTGGTCTCGATCTCTGACCTCGTGATGCGCCCGCCTCGGTCTCCCAAAGTGTTGGGATTACAGGCCTGAGGCACCGCGCCCAGCAAACCACCCCCCTCCTTTTTTCTGAGATGGAGTCTAGCTCTGTCACCCAGGCTGGAGTGCAATGGCGCGATCTCGACCCACTGCGACCTCCCCCTCCCAGGTTCAAGTGATTCTCCTGCCTCAGCCTCCCCAGTGCTGGGACTACAGGAGTGCGCCACCATGCTCCGCTAATTTTTGTATTTTTAGTAGAGATGGGGTTTCACCGTGTTGGCCAGGATTGTCTTGATCTTCTGACCTCATGATCCACCTACCTCCACCTCCCAAAGTGCTGGGATTACAGGCATGAGCCACTGCGCCCGGCCCACAAAACCCTTTTTAAGGAAGTGAAAATTGAACCCAAAACATGAAGGAGCAGCCAGCCAGCCAAAGAGTCCAGAGAAGAGTATTTCAGAGAGAGGGAACAAAATCTCTGAGGTATGACAGTTTGGTGTATTGCAGAAACTCAAAGGGAAGCCATCTTAGTTGCAGGGTAGTAAGTAACGAGGAGACAGGAGTAAGGCGAGACTGGAAAGATCAGAGAGGAGCAGTTAGATTCTTATGGGTCATGCATGGTAAGTAGTTAAGTTTATTCTAAGTGTAATGGGAAGCCATAAAAGGGTTTCAGGCAGAGAAGTTACATGCTCTGTTTCCTATTTATTTTTATTTTTAAACATACTTCACAGAAAAGTATAAAACGATCATGAATGAATTATAGAGTGACAAAACTGGAAGATGTCAACTGTGATGCTTGATGCTAACTTTTGGTGGGAAACTTTAATTGCTCAGAAATCCTTTAGTTACAAGTGACAGAAAACCTAACTTAAGCTGACTTAAGCAGAAAAGGGGAATTTACTGGCTTGTAACAATGGTCCAAATGATGTAATCAGAACCTAATCTCTCATTTCATGTTTCTCAGCTTAGTCTCACTCTGTGTTAACTCATTCATAGGCAGGTTTTCATCATGTGAGTTCAGGCTTATGATGGAAAAAAAAATAACTCTTTATTGGTTTTCAAGCCACACTGGGATGACTAGTGCCAACTGGGTCTGATTGTCTTGACTTGGTTCGTTTGCACATCCCTGAACCAATTATTGCCAGTATAGTCAATATTCTGATTAGGCAGGATAGTGTCATACCCTAATATTTAACACTTATTACATGTGTACACTGTCCAATCAGGAATGAGGTCAGACCTATACATCTGGTGTGACCATGCCAATATACTAACTGAAAATCAGCCTTAGTTATAGGTCATTTCCTTAATCTAAAGGTACAATTAGCTCTACTGGAAGCATGGGAACTGAAAATTGGGGAGGGGTAGTTTCCTAAAGGAAAATTCAAGTCCTATTATTAGAAGTGGGAATGAAGGTTAGGCAGGCAGCATAAATATATCCATAATAGGCCAGGTGCAGTGGCTCACGCCTGTATTCCCAGCACTTTGGGAGGCCGAGGCGGGCAGATTATGAGGTCAGGAGTTCAAGACCAGCCTGGCCAACATGGTGAAACCCCGTCTCTACTAAAAATACAAAAAATTTAGCCAGGCATGTTGACATGCACCCGTAGTCCCACCTACTCGGGAGGCTGAGGCAGGAGAATTGCTTGAATCTGGGAGGCACTGGTTGCAGTATGCCGAGATTGTGCCATTGCACTCCAGCCTGGGTGACAGAGTGAGACTCTGTCTCAAAAAAAAAAAAATTCCATGATTTTTTCAATGTAACAAAATAGCAGTTTCCTCTGATATATATGTGTGGAATCTGTGCCTCCTTTGTAAACAACCAATATTCTCCTTTGAGACAATTTTGTTTTCTTTCTAAAGGATGTATATAACTTTCAGCTCTATGCAGTATAGAGATTACTGATGCCTCCTGAACTTCTTACCTTTACTCACTTTCTATTCATGTCTCTATCTTCAGTGCCTAGAGCAATGCTTAGCACATAGTAAGTATTTAAATATGAATAGTATTTTATACTTATACTTTATATTAACTATTTTAATATATTAAGTATAATAATTATGCTTACTATAGTAATATAGTAAGTATAAAATAAATATGTGTTTTAATTGGATCTGATTGAAATTCAGTATGTATTCTAGTGATTCATACTCAGGTACCTCCTCGAAAAGGAAGGTGTTTCTAGAATCCTAGTATGAGGTATGCATGTGCAAACACACATATGCAGTTCACACAGTGCATTCTGAAAATGTTGAAAACAACAACAAAAATGCTTACCAATATTCTTCCCATTTATATGCAATTTGTTAGAAAGTTTATACAAACCTGAAATTATCTTTTTCCGTTGCCAAGATAGAATGTGGGAAAATGTGGACAAAGTTTTTAAGGGACTGTTTTCAAAACTGCAGAAACCGATACATGAATATATCAATGTAAATATATGACCTATAAGTAACTTATACCTATAAGTAACTAAAACAGCAAAACAAAGCAGCATAACAATGCTTTTGGGAGATTATTGGCCTAAATAATAATCATTATTATCATGTTTTTTTGAGACAAGGTCTTGCTCTGTCACCCAGTCTGGAGTGCAGTGGTGCAATCTGGGCTCATCACATCCCTCTGCCTGCCAGGTTGGATCAATTCTTGTTTCTCAGCCTCCTAAGAAGCTGGGATTACAGATGTGCAACACCACGCCTGGCTAATTTTTTCTGTATTTTTAGTAGGGTTTCATCATGTTGGCCTGGCTGGTCTTGAACTCCTGGCCTCAAGTTATCTGCCTGCCTCAGCCTCCCAAAGTACTGGAATTACAGGCGTGAGTCACCGTGCCTGGTTATGGGCCTAAATTAGAAAAAAATCAGGCTGGAAAGTGGAATAAAAAAAGAGATTCCAGCGTAGAGGATTATATAATAAAAATAAGACTTGTCATGGATGAATTATTGTGGAGAACAAATGATGTAAAAATGTACTAAGAGTGGTCAGAGGAAAAAGTTATATGAAGTCCAAAGCCAAAATGTGAATTTCACACACACAAAAAAAACAATGCTGATTCATGATATATTGGATCTTATTTCTTTGGCAATTTTCTTTAGTGTTGGGCTTTACTATACAATCTGTTTGCAAAGAAAAGAAACCTTTTAAGAAAATACCAAAAATACAAATGAGAATATTATAGTGTTAACCCATTTGTAAGCACCTACATTTTGTTAACATTTGACAGTGATATGTTTATTTGGGATTATTAATTACTCTTAACAATTATATGTGATCTGATCAACAGGCATCTGAGTCTGTCTTTAGTCTTTCCCTTATACTTTTTCTTTTAATTCTAGGTATCTGTAATTCTTGCCCACCAAACAAGCCTACAGAATCTGTTCAGTCAAATAACTCCAGCTCATTTCTGAATTTTGGTATGTGTGTCATTTTACTGAAGAGTTAAACAAATTACCCAAATTACTCATTTACAGTATAACAGATACAACTTTAAATATGGTTTTAGGTTGCATGTATAGGTCCTTATGTTTATATTCTTTTCCATGCAATTTATCTTTTTATTTTTAACCTTAACTACCTCTTAACATCTCACATAGAACTAAATTATCTAGTATATGTGGAAAATAAAGCCAGGTAACCAAATGATTGTGTTGGCATGTAGTAAATAAATATGACTATCCAAATGAAGAAATTGAGATGCTGTGATATTCCGGTTCATATCTAAAGCAAATTTATGAAAAACATACAAGTATGATAAAAAGAACAGCAGTTGCCACTATTTAGTCTTATATAACTAATTCAAGAGTAGGAAATGAAGCACAATTCTGACAGTTTTAAGGTTTGCTTTCTCAATTGCTCCTAAGTTAAGTTATAAACTTAAAATGATAATTTTATATTATTCTAAGCATTCTACTATTCTATGTGATACATATTTACGATACTATTTAAAGTAGTATCAGGTGTAATTTTTTGTAAGAAGAATAGCAATTAGTAGTAGGCTATTACTACTAAACGTTATTATTATTATTATATTTTTTTATTTTTTTATTTTTTGAGGTGGAGTCTCGCTCTGTTGCCCGGGCTGGAGTGCAGTGGCCGGATCTCAGCTCACTGCAAGCTCCGCCTTCTGGGTTCACGCCATTCTCCTGCCTCAGCCTCCCGAGTAGCTGGGACTACAGGCACCCGCCACCTCGCCCGGCTAGTTTTTTGTATTTTTTAGTAGAGACGGGGTGTTAGCCAGGATGGTCTTGATCTCCTGACCTTGTGATCCGCTCGTCTCGGCCTCCCAAAGTGCTGGGATTACAGGCTTGAGCCACCGCGCCCGGCCAAAACATTATTATTAATCAACCCCCTGAAAGAGTGTGAGGCCTCCAGGAATCCCTGAATCATACTTTGAGAACTGTCGCTTAATGGTATTGTCCTTACTTACACAATCAAAATTAGGTTGCTGCCACATCCAGACTGTAGGTGGCAAGAAAAGAGGAAAAAGTGGAGGTGTGGCCTCCTCTTCTTACTCTTCTGGTCTACAAAGGCACTGGCCCAGAAATGGCCAGATCATATCAGCTCATATTCCCTTGAAGAGAACTTAGACATGTGCTATAATTAAACTGCAAAAGAGACTGGGAAATGTAATATTGCTGGGCAGACAGAAAAAATTGCCTACATACAATTCTATTTGAGAAAGAAGCAAAGAGGATATTGGTGGATGGGGAGCAATATCTGCCACGCCTAAGTTAGAGTCCCTGTGTCATCTTCACAAAATGTTTAACTAAAATCTCTGGATCTGTCTTTTTTGCCATAAAATTTTTGTTTGGATTTCATTAACTCTAAGGTTTAAAAAGTTATAATTTAGGCTGGGAGGGGTGATTCACACCTGTAATCCCAGCACTTTGGGAGGGCGAGGCGGGTGGATCATGAGGACAGGAGATCAAGACTATCTTGGCCAACATGGTGAAACCCTGTCTCTACTAAAAATACAAAAATTAGCAGGGCATGGTAGTGCATGCCTGTAATCCCAGCTACTCGGGAGGCAGAGGCAGGAGAATTGCTTGAACCAGGGAGTCAGAGGTTGCAGTGAGCTGAGATCGCGCCATTGCACTCCATGCTGGCAACAGAACGAGACTCCATCTCAAAAAAAAAAAAAGTTATAATTTAAAAAATAAGTTATGACTTATACGAAATCACTTAGCTAAAACATTCACATAGAATATTGTAAAAACTACAAAAAAAGCAAGCCAGGCATGGTGGTTCATGCCTATAATCCCAGCACTTTGGGAGGTTGAGGTGCGAGGGTCCCTTGAGCCCAGGAGTTGAAGACCAGTCTGGGTAACACAGTGAGACCATCTCATTAAAAAAAAAAAAAAAAAAAAAGGAAAAAAGGAAAAGAAAAAAGCTCCCTACTTTGCCCAGAACATAAATATTCTCTGCTTCCTTCTTTACTCTAAATCAGTGATACAACTTGAGTAACTCTAGGCCTACCTAGCTTAACAACAGTCTATATAATCTAATATGAGGATAAAATATTAGAGAGCTGCCTCCATGTTGCTTCCTCTCAAATATGCCTAGATTTGAACATTTTACCTACTTAAAAAGCAGCACTTTCATGCCTGTAATTCTAGCACTTTGAGAGGCTGAGGAGGGAGGATTGCTTGGGGCCAGAAGTTTGAGACCAGTCTAAGCAACACAGTGAGACTCTGTCTCTACAATTTTTTTTTTTTAAACTAGCCAGGCATGCTGGCATGTGCCTGTAGTCCCAGCTACTCAGGAGGCTGAGGTGGGAGGGTCACTTGAGCCCTGAAGGTTGAGGCTGCAGTGAGCCATGATCACGCCACTGCACTCTAGCCTGGGCGACAGTGCAAGACCCTGTCTCGGAAAAAAAAAACTAAAAAAATCAGCACTTACTTTTTTAAGGCAATACCAACTTAAGTGCATGTTACTCAAAAAAGTACTTAAATCGGAATGAAAAAAATTTGTGATTCAGGTTTATTTTCCCTGAATTAGCCCACATGCAAAAAAAGGTACCTCGAAACTGTTTTAAACTACTGAGAATTGACCAGAGAAAGAGATTGAATATAGGTATTCCTAAAATTTTAGGTACTCAGTACTAATATATATCTATATCTCTATTCCTAGTCCACTTGGGTTATAATCAAGTGATCTGTACTGACAGGATGATTCTGACTATTGTGTGTGAAACAATTTAACCAAAAGTATTCCTTCCATCTTCTTTCTTACCACTGGGAAGAGTAAAATGTACATCAACTAGGCTGTGCGTCCCCTCCACCAATTTTTTAAAATCACCACCATTAAGAAATTTGAATGTGCTTTTTTTTCTTGAATCTTCTTTCCCCTTCCTTACTCTTCTTCTCTTCCAGTTCTGGCATAATTTTCTAGGTTGGACATTTTCTTTTTCTTTCTTTTCTTTTTTTAAATGAGATGGAGTCTCGCTCTGTCACCCAGGCTGGAGTGCAGTGGCACGATCTCGGCTCACTGCAACCTTGGCCTCCTGGGTTCATGTGATTCTTCTGCCTCAGCCTCCCGAGTAGCTGGCATTACAGGCACTCGTCACTATGCCTAGCTAATTTTTGTATTTTTAATAGAGACAGGGTTTCACCATGTTGGCCAGGCTGGTCTTGAACTCCTGCCCTCAGGTGATCCACTCACCTTGGCCTCCCAAAGTGCTGGGATTACAGGTGTGAGCCACCATGCCTGGCTTCTGGGTTGAAATTTAAGCAACCTTTGAGTAGTTACCATGTGCTTGAATTCCTGGCCTCAAGCTCTCTTCCATACTCACCTCCAAAAGTGCTGGGAATATAGGTGTGAGCCAATATGACTGGCCTGAGCAACATCTGAGTACTTACTATGTGCCAGGCATTGTGCTGGATGCTGTGTGTTTTTGTTTTTGTAATTCTTTTTTTTGTTTTTCTTTCCCTCTGCAGCCTTGATCTCCCTGGGCTGAAATGATTTGCCCACCTTAGCCTCCTGAGTATGTGGGACCAGAGGTGCAAGCCACCATGCCCGGCTAATTTCTTTTTGTATTTTTTTGTAGAGACAGGGTTTCACTATGTTGCCCAGGCTGGTCTTGAACTCCTGGGCTCAAGCAATCCACCTGCCTTGGCCTCCCAACCTGTGGGATTACTCAAAGGCGTGAGCCACTGCACCTCATCCCATTCGCTTTTTACACAAATATCTCATTTGATCCTTACATCAGTTTTTTAAGGTAGACAGTACAACTTGTATGATGATGAAATTAAAGGTTTAGGAATATCTTTGAGTTTTCCATTTTATTATTCCTCTATACTTCAAACCTTTCATTTCTCATTGTAAGTTTCTCAAGTTGCTAAGTGTAAGATAACTGAAAAATACACTGCCATTAGCCCTGGCTTAGTGGCTCACACCTGTAATCCTAGCACTTTGGGAGGCCAAGGTGGGTGGATCACTTGAGGTCAGGAGTTTGAGACCAGCCTGGCCAACAGGGTGAAACCCCATCTCTACCAAAAATACAAAAATTACCCAGGCATGTTGGCTGGCGCCTGTAATTCCAGCTACTCGGGAGGCTGAGGCAGGAGAATCGCTGGAATCCAGGAGGCGGAGGTTGCAGTGAGCCGAGATCATGCCACTGCACTCCAGCCTGGGCGACAGAGCAAGACTCCGTCTCAAACAAAAAACAAACAAACAAAAAGACACTACCATCAAAGAAAAGTCATAAAGTCATATGTTGCTGAAATGATAAAGAACCAACATCATCAACCTGCACACCTTTTGAAAACATCCAGAAATAGCCTTCATTAGTTGTGAAAAATTTTCTCATCCTCCTTTTTTGGGGTAAGGTAGGGGGAACAAGTTTGAAGAAGAAAGATAAATAATAATGATTACTTACCTACTTTGTTTTTCAGAATTGTTTATTTTTTTTCTAAGCTTTTCAAACATAATCTCTTAGTAAATTGAAGGATTTCTGGACCGACACAGAGGTATATCTAGATGTAATACAGTAATGTTATAAGTAACGGTGCTATATTTTTGTGAAATTAAAATTTCCCAGATTCATTTCATGGGAAGGAGTGGATGACAAAAAGTCATAGATAAATGGTATTATATACTAAATTATCAAAGGCTATATATAACCAGGGTCCTACATTCTATTATTACCATTATTAAATTTCTAAGTGCTCTTCAAATTTAAAGTGTTATTAGTATTCTGTTATTTAAACTTTAGATTACTATAATCTCTTTATAATATATTACTAAATTGGTCAAGATGCTGCCTAAACTTAAAAAAAAGACCATGTATTTGTATATATTATACTCTAAAATCCAAGTATTCATTTCTATACTTAAAACATCTTTTTCATTCAACTTCATTTTTGTTCCCAGGTTTTGCAAACCGTTTTTCAAAACCCAAAGGACCAAGGAATCCACCACCAACTTGGAATATTTAATAAAACTCCAGATTTATAAGAATATGGGCTGCAAGTACACCTGCAAATAAAACTACTGGAATACTGCTAGCTAAAATAAGTGTTCTATATGCGTAATATCAAATATGAAGATATGTTAATGTGTTAATAGCTTTTAAAAGAAAAGCAAAATGTAAGTGCCAGTTTTGCATTTTCATATCATTTACATTGAGTTGAAAACTGCAAATAAAAGTTTGTCACTTGAGCTTATGTAGCGAATGCTATATGAGAAACACTTTTAGAATGGATTTTTCATTTTTGCCAGTTATTTTTATTTTCTTTTACTTTTTTACATAAATGTAAACTTCAAAAGGGTTGTAAGATTTGGATCTCAACTAATTTCTACATTACCAGAATGTACTATAAAAAGTTAAAAAAAGAACTTACCTTGTGGGTTGCAATACAAACTGCTCTTGACAATGACTATTCCCTAAGTTATTTTTGCCTAAATGAAGGATACCTTGTAAATCTTCCCAAATATTGCAGACAACTAGAATATTAAGAAAATGAGAAATTATATTTATAAAAATAAAATGTGCAAATAATGACAATTATTTGAATATAACAACAAAGGAGTTCAACTGCATTACTGGTAAGTTTTAATCAAAGTCATTACATTACCAATTCTAGAAAAGTGATCAATGAAATATAATAGCTATCTTTTGGTAGCAAAAGATATAAATTGTATATGTTTATACAGGATCTTTCAGATCATGTGCAATTTTTATCTAACCATCAGAAATACTAGTTTGAAATGAATTTCTATATGAATATGGATCTGCCATAAGAAAATCTATTTCAACTCTAATTTTATGTAGTGAATAAATTGGTGGGTAATTGTGTTTTACAAAGAATCCACCTGACTTCCCCTAATGCATTAAAAACATTTTTATTTAAATAACTTTATTTATAACTTTTGGAAACATGTAGTATTGTTTAAACATCATTTGTTCTTCAGTATTTTTCATTCAGAAGCCCAATAGGGCAAATTGAATGAAATATTATTAGCTGTCTGTTGTAGTACAATGTATCCAATAGATAATCAATAAACTTTTTTGTTTTTAAACTGACTTCATTGCAGTAGTGTTTAGGTAATTCTTCTCCAGAAACTAGTGAAATCAAACCACAGTAATTCATCTGCTGAGTATATATATCATTGTAATCAATTACTTCCAAATGTCTTTAACAAATATATTAAAAGAATCCTAGGTAACTATGAGTCACGTAGGGCGCCATGAGTGCACCTGTAGACCCAGCTACTCATTCCTTGAGCCCAGGAGTTGGAAGCCAGCTTGGTCAATAGAGCAAGACCTTGTCTGTCTCTCTCCTTTTTTTTAAGAGTCAGGGTCTGGATCTGTCACCCAGGCCAGAGTGCAGTGGCGCGACCACTCCTCCCACCTTAGCCTCCCGAGTAGCTGGGACTACAGGCGCGTGCCACAACACCCAGATAATTTTAAAAATATTTTTGTAGGGACAGAGTCTCACTGTTACCCAGGCTGATCTCGAACTCCTGGCCTCACGCGATCCTCCCGCCTCGGCCTAAGTTCTGGGATTGCCGGAGTAAGACACAGAGCCCCGCCCCGCCCGTCTCTAAATAAATACTTAAAAGAACCCCAGGTAAAAGCTAAAGGGAGGATGAAATTCTAAATGAATTTCTGAGCAGCAGCTATCCGTAGTGAACAGTGACGATTTGTGGTGTGTTCTCTGGTAGGCACACTTTTCAAATTTATGCAACCTTATCCTTAAGATTTGAAAAGAAAAACTTACAAAAAATCTTAAACATGGTTTTCCATCTACAATTTTTCTTAACTGTAAGGATATATTAAAAATAAATGCTAGACTTTTCCAGGCATTAGAGGGGATGTGGCCCGATGGCGAGGAGGGGCCGCCCCCACCAGGACCCCAAGAAGTTCTCGGACCTGACTTCGTAGGCCTGTAGTTGTAACCATAGCAATGCCCCAGATGCTTGAAAACATTTCTGAATTGCGACCCTATCATATTTTTACAGCAAAACCAGCCTTATTTTACATATTACTAAATCCTCTTTTCACCTTCATTTCATCCCTCGTCAAAGTTTAAACGATGAAGATTTTTTTACCTGACAAAGGTTATGAGAGAAATACTAAATTTAAAAGTCACTCTGGAGACCACCTCCTCCGTGTAAATGAGGAAGGGTTATAGAAAGATGATAATGGGAACGCGCCGCCAGACTCTGAAAGCCATTAACATTGTTTCGGCCGTTAGGGCGGTTGGCGGCAACTCACCGCCCAGCGGCGGTTGCGTCGCAGCCAGAAGCGTGACTCCGCGCACGCTCCCTTTGCGCTCCTCCACTCAGAGCCGGGGACGCGGCGCGGGGCGCGGCGAAACTACAGCTCCCATCATGCTTTGCGCGGCACACGGTGCTTTACAATAGAAGCTCGGTTGGAGAGGCCTGCGGAGAAAAGCTGGGAACGGCAGCTTCCGGCATGTTCATCTCTGGACGAAGAACGGCCGACAAGTGGAGGGCGGAGGAGAGACTCCAATGCCCAGCGGGCAGTGCGCAGGCGGCGCTTGCGCGATGCGCGGACGGGGGGGCGGTCGGGCCATTTAAATGTGTGTTTGTGGGTGAAATGGCTGCGCAGGTCGGAGCGGTGCGCGTAGTACGGGCGGTGGCGGCGCAGGAGGAGCCGGACAAAGAGGGGAAGGAGAAACCTCCTGCTGGGGTCTCCCCGCGGGGAGTGAAACGGCAGCGCCGATCTAGCAGTGGGGGGTCTCAGGAGAAGCGGGGACGGCCGAGCCAGGAGCCCCCTCTCGCTCCCCCTCACCGGCGGCGTCGCAGCCGCCAACATCCTGGGCCGCTGCCGCCAACGAATGCAGCCCCAACTGTCCCAGGCCCTGTTGAGCCTCTTCTCCTGCCGCCTCCGCCGCCACCTTCGCTGGCATCCGCCGGGCCCGCTGTCGCTGCCCCTCTCGCGGCCCCAAGCACCTCGGCCCTCTTCACCTTCTCGCCTCTGACGGTGAGCGCGGCCGGGCCCAAACATAAGCCCCACAAGGAGCGGCACAAGCACCATCACCACCGCGGCTCCGATGGCGACCCCAGCTCCTGCGGAACCGATCTCAAGCACAAGGACAAGCAGGAAAACGGCGAGAGGACTGGAGGGGTGCCTCTGATCAAAGCCCCCAAGAGAGGTGAGAGCAGGCAAACTGCCTGACTTGGGTTCTAGGTCTCTCTCAGTTCCTATATCCTGCATTTTTAGTACTGAAAGACGCCAAACCCCTGCTTACCTCCTGCTGCTCTACTTCCCTAAGCTCACTGGGGTGGACCCTGGATTTCAGATCGTTGACACGGTTTGATCTAACTACTTGAGGCTTCTCGCTCCGAGGCCGGGCTGTCAGTTACTAATCCCTTTGCCAGTCCCCCGGAGCCTCAGCATTTGTTTTCAAATTCTGCAGGGTTTCCGCGCCGCGTTAGCTTAGTAGGTGGGGTACTAAAAAATGCCTTTCCAAAGTAAAGACATGTTGCTAAAATCCCTTCTTGTTTTGCTTGCTGGAAAGCTTTAGTATCCGCTCTCCCTTGCGCCAGAATAGTCAGGGGTATGGTTCCAGTCTTTCAGAAGGGAATTCATATAAAGGTTACACGACTCACTGGTTGACTTAGCTTCTGCAAGATAAAATATCAAACGCAATTAATCTTGGTTCTTTTTAATCTAGAGATAAAAAATCATTTTAAAGTTTTCATATTATCCATTTAAATTCTTAGAATAGTCGTGTGGAGGTTTTCTCTACGCTTTGGTACTAGGAAATAGGACCAACAGTGCCTCTGAAAAGTGGGAATTTGTGCAGTAGATAGTAGAGGCTGGAATTCCAGTTGCATTTGATTCTGTCTAGCACAATTTGTGAATCTGTTAATTCCAATAGCCCTCAAGAATATTTAACTAGAAAATGTCAGAGTATCCAATTAAATGTGGGTTCTAGAAAAATTAGATTGGCCAAAACTGATGTCTTCCTGTTCCCAAGTACCTGTAGCATTTATTTATATTCTTTGTGGAACAAATATGGTGCTTTTGATTATGCCATATGTTTGTACTTTATATATTATTTTATATAATTTGCTAGTTGTTTTTCCTCAGGAAGATTTAAAATACTTCTTTGTTTCTTAGTACTGGGCCAGTTAGGTTATTACATGTTAATTAACCGATCTTTCAACCTCAAGTTTTGTGAGTCTTGCATTCTTTCCACGTATTGGGTCTTAAGGCTAATCATTTTTTTTGGTGGTGCTATTTCCAAATAGTGTAGTTCATTGCAAATAATTGCTCAATAAGTATTTATTGAATAGCATTAAATTTTTATTCATTTGGTGGCATCCAAATCTTATCCTTGGCAGTAGAACTTGTGGCAAGATGACAGAATTGCCAGTTTTCACCACCAATATGCAATGATCTTGCTCTCTTTTTATTTTTACCTTTATTCCCTACTTTCTCATTTCGCGTGTGTGTGTGTGTGTGTGTGTGTTTTAACTGTACAGAACTAGAGGGAATCAGTGATCCTCTGGCTTAAATTTGTATTGTAGAAAAGGAAACTGAGGCCCAAAGTAGTAAAGAGGCCTGCTTAATCAAATCACAGTTAATTCGCACCAAGTGCAAAAAATTTAAATTTTTTTATAAAGATGAATTATTGACCTAACAGGGAGTAGAAACCAGACTCCTGAATCCTGCTTTGAGCTTCATCTCCAGGCCTCATGATGTTGCTTTCTCTTCCTGCTATTCATTTTTTCCACTCCTTTGTTTACCTCTTCCCTGTGCTTTGACATTACAATGGCTTTATATCATCAAGGATCCCTGACCTGGCCCTGTTTTATGGGGGATAGTGGCAATAGCATGTGTAATAATTCACAATCTGCTTCTCTGAAGATTACACAGGCCCCATGTTCTTTAAAAAACACGCTTCTGACCCAATGTTGACTGATAGAACTTTCTCAGATGATGGAAATTTTCTGTATTTGTGCTGACCAATATGGTAGCCATATGTGGTTCCTGAACAGACTTGAAATGTGGCGTGATTGAGGAACTGAAATTTTGATCTTATTTAATTCTAATTAATTTATAATTAGTCACATATGGCTAGTGGCTACCACATTGGACAACACCACTCTAAATATCTGTAGTTTGCCAATATGTGAAGAAGAGAAGTGGATTAAGATAAGTCCATTTAAACATTTTAACTTTTGACTGAGAGATTGTTGGATTATATACCCAAACTATATTCTGGGTGAAAAAGTTTTTTGGTCAAATACATTTGAGAAAAACTGTATACTGTAGCCTTCTACATATGTAATATGAACTGGCAAACTGGCATTTTAAAAGTTTTGAAAACCCTACAGAAAATAAACTGGTTTAACTTTGTTTAATCCAGGCTTTTGCACATAGTTGGACTGATACCTTTCTTGTCCTGTGAACATCTTTGTTGTTACAATGGTATGCAGGAGGCATGCCTCTGGTATTAATCTGAGTTTAAATCATGACTCTAACACTTTGTGAGCCTGAGCAAATTGCTTTACCCTCTCTCAACTGCACTTTTCCTGTCTGTAAAATGGGATTGTGGTATTTCATTTGTAAGGACCTTGTATGGATTAAATAGGGCACTGTGTCAAAAGTACTTACAACAGTGCCTGGCTCATGGTAGGCACTTAGTTAAAACCGGCCTTTATTATTTTATTATGCATGGTCCTTAAAACAACTCTAAGATTAATAAGGAGAGTGGGCAGATTCTTGTTACTTGCAAAGCTGTGTCCTTCCTTTGCTTATCCTCAGATTTTTGGAAACTATTTTAACTTTTTTTTTTGAGATAATTAATGATTCACAGGAAATTGCAAACACACTCGAGTTCTTACCTTTTACCGGTTTCACTCAGTAGCTACATCTTACGTAACTATTGTATGATGCCAACACCAGGAAATTGACATTGGAACAATATATATGTAGTTATATGCTATTTTATCATATGTAGATTAGTGTAACCACCACTACAATCAAGATACAGAACTATTCCACCACCACAAACCCTTTACAACCTTAGGCACTCCCTCTGTCTCTCTATCGTCCCTGTCCCCTGGCAACCACTAACCTGTTTTCCATCTCTGTAATTTTGTCATTTTGAGACTATTATATAAGTTGAATCATACAGTATGTAATCGTTGGAGATTGCCCTTTTTCACTCAGCATGATGTCCCTGAGATCCATCCCTCTTTTTCATTGATGAATAGTGTTCCATGCTATGGATGTACCATGGTTCACCTATTGAATCGTTCCCCTATAAGAAAGGACATTTTGATTATTTCTAGTTTTGGGCTATTATAGATAAAGCTTCTGTGAAAATTGTTGTTCAGGTTTTTGTGTGCATGTAACTTTTCATTTATCTGGTCGTATGGCAAATACAATTAGCCCTCTGTATCCATGGGTTCCACATCCCTGGATTCAGCCAACCTGGGATTGAAAATATTTTCAAAAAAAATTGTCTGTACTGGACTTGTACAGATTTTTTTTTCTTGTCACTGTTCCCTAAACAATACAGTGTAACAATTATTTATATAGCATTTACATTGTTTAGGTATAAATAATCTGGAGATGATTTAAAATATAGGGGAGGATGTGCATAGGTTATAAGCAATTATTATGCCATTTTACATGAAGGACTTGATCATCTTGGATTTTGGTGCCCTGGGAGGCTCTGGAACCAATCCTCCGTGGATACCAAGGATGACTGTATATGTTTATTTATTTTGTTTGTTTTTTAAGATATTGCCAAAGTATTTTCTGGAGTGTCTGTACCATTTTACATTCCTGTCAGCGATGTAAGAGAAATCCAGTTTCTCCACATTCTTGCCAGTATCTGGTATTGTCACTATTTTTAGCAATTTTAATAGATGTGTAGTGATATATCATGATCTTAATTTGCATTTCCCAAATGGCTAGTGATATTACACATCTTTTCATGTCATAATTTGCCATCTATATATCCTGATCAGTAAAATGTCTCTTTGTACCTTTTGCCTATTTTCTAATTGAATTGTTTGTGTGTGTGTGTGTATATATATATATATATTTTTTTTGAGACAGAGTTTCGCTCTTGTTGCCCAGGCTGGAGAGCAATGACAATCTTGGTTCACTGCAACCTCTGCCGCCTAGGTTCAAGTGATTCTCCTGCCTCAGCCTCCCGAGTCGCTGGGATTACAGGTGCCTGCCACTACGCCCAGCTACTTTTTTATATTTTTAGTAGAAACGGGGTTTCATTGTGTTGGCCAGGCTGGTTTTGAACTCCAGACCTCAGGCGATCCACTTGCCTCAGCCTCCCAAAGTGCTGGGATTACAGGCGTGAGCCACTGCGCCCGGCCCTTGAATTGTGTATTTTTTATTGTTGGGTTTTGATAATATTTTGCAGATAACAGGTGCAGCTTCTTTGTATGTTTTGCACATATTTTCTCCCAATCTGTTGCTTGTCTTTCCCTCCTTTTTGTTTGTTTGCTTGTTTTTATTTTTGTCATTTTGGTTTTTATTATTATTATTATTTTTTGAGATGGATTCTCACTTTGTCGCCCAGGCTGGAGTGCAGTAGCACAATCCTGGCCCACTGCAACCTCCACCTCCTGGGTTCGGGCGATTCTATGTCAGCCTCCCGACTAGCTGTGATTACAGGCCTCTGCCACCGTGCCCGGCTACTTTTTGTATTTTTTAGTAGAGATGGGGTTTTGCCATGTTGGTCAGGCTGGTCTTGAACTCCTGACCTCAGATGATCCGCCTGCTTTGGTCTCCCAAAGTGCTGGGATTATAGGCATGAGCCACCATGCCCAGCCTGTTTGTTTTTGTTTTTGGGGGAGGGTCTCACTCTGTTACCCAGGCTGGAGCACAGTGATGTGATCATGGCTCACTCTGGCCTCAACCTCTGGGGCTCAAGTGATCCTCCCACCTCAACCTCCTGAGTAACTGAGACCACACGTGTGCACCACCACACCTGGCTAATGTTTTTTGTTTTTGTTTTTGGTAGAGACAGGGTCTCTCTTTGTTGTCCAGGCTGGTCTCAAACTCCTGGGCTCAAGTGATCCTCCCACCTCAACCTCCTGAGTAACTGAGACCACACGTGTGCACCACCACACCTGGCTAATGTTTTTTGTTTTTGTTTTTGGTAGAGGCAGGGTCTCTCTTTGTTGTCCAGGCTGGTCTCAAACTCCTGGGCTCAAGTGATCCTCCCACCTTGGCCTACCAAAGTGTTGGGATTACAGACAGGAGCCACTGTGTCTGGTTCTTTCTACCTTCTCAGTGGGATACTTCACAGAGCAAAAGTTTTAAATTTTGTTGATATCCAATTTACTAGTTTTTTTTTTTTTTCTTTAATGGATCATGTTTTTTTGGCATCATATCTAACATACCAAGTCCTAGATCCCAAAGATTTTCTCCTTTGTTTTCTTCTAAAAGTTTTATAATTTTAACTTTCATATTTAAATCTGTCATTCATTGGAGTTAATTTTGTACAGGTGTGAGGTTTAGGTTGCCTTTTTTTTCTTCTTGCCTAAGGATATCCAGTTGCTCTAGCACCTTTTGTTGAAAATACTAATCTTCCATTGAATTGGTTTTGCACTTTTTTCAGAAATCAGTACAATCTGTAATGTAACAAGGTTTTTTTGTTTGTTTGTTTGTTTTTTTGAGACAGAGTCTCGCTCTGTGCTAGGCTGGAGTGCAGTGGTGCGATCTCAGCTCAGTGCAACCTCCACCTCCTGGGTTCATGGGATTCTCATGCCTCAGCCTCCTGAGTAGCTGGGATTACAGGTGCCCACCACCATGCCCAGCTAATTTTGTACTTTTAGTAGAGATGGGGTTTCACCATGTTGGCCAGGTTGGTCTCAAACTCCTGACCTCAGGTGATTTGCCTCCCACAAGTGCTGGGATTACAGGCATGAGCCACTGTGCCTGGCCTAACAATGGTTTTTACAATTTAAAATAGTTGGAACGACCTTGTAGCACATGGAAATCTTATGAAATTTAAACTGTGTCCAGAAATAAAGCTTTATTGGAATATAGCTCTGTTCATTCATATATATTGTCTGTGGTAGTTTTTGCACTAAGGTAGCAGAATACAGTAATTGAGACAGAGACCATAAGACCGCAAAGCCTGCTGTTTGACTCTTTAGAGAAGAAGTTTGCCACCCTTGAGTTCACTTAGACATGTTCCTTCCTGCACAGCAGTTCAACAGTATTTAATCGGAGTTCATGTGGAGACTAATTACGAACTATTACAATCTCAAAGATTTGGAGTTGTTCATAAACAGTTGAAACAAAAATTTAATCTGTAAATGCTAGGGTAAACTTGCTCATCTTCAAAACAGAAAGTAAAGTGATTTTCAGAGAGGTAAAGTGAAATTCTTAAAATTTTTTAGTTAGTGATAGAGCTGAATACAGAACTCAGTTTTTTTCACTCATGGCCCAGTTGACCTCTCTTTCTGCTATGCACACTGGGGTTGATTATTTAACAAAGAGATATTTAAATGTTGTTTTTATTTCATATAGGTAGTAGACTTGAGTCTAACTAAACTGGCAGTTACCTTTGTGTTTTGAAATCTTAATTTTTTTCTCTCCCTCTTATTGCTCATAAAAACATAGGACAGGCCGGGCATGGTGGTTCACACCTGTAATCCCCGGCCAAGACAGGCAAATCATGAGGTCAGGAGCTTGACACCAGCCTGGTCAACATGGTAAAACCCTGTCTCTATGAAAAATACAAAAAATTAGCTGGGCGTAGTGGTGGGCGCCTGTAATCCCAGCTACTTGGGAGGCTGAGGCAGGAGAATCACTTGAACCCGGGAGGGGGAGGTTGCAGTGAGCTGAGATTGCGCCACTTGCGTTCCAGCCCGGGCGACAGGGTGAGACTCCGTTTCCAAAAAAAAAAAAAAATAGGACAAACATACTTCCTTAAAAAACCATCAAAAGAAGTAATGCTTCTTTTTTATTATTCTTAGGAAATTCATGATTTTAATATTTTGTTGAAAAGGAAAGGAAGGACAGCCCCCATAGGCTGTCTTCTCTAATGTCATTACATGACCGATTGCTCATATGTATGCTCTTGTGAGTCATCATTCCTTTCTCTCTCTTTTTTTTTTTTTCACTCTTGACCACTTGCCTAACTGCTATCACAGAGTGTAAGTGTTCCTGAGCCAGACATTTAATGGAAATTTTCTCTCATGTTAAAAACCTGGGGTTTTAAGTCCAGAAGCACTTCTTTTTGATGTTAGAAATGGAAAATTATTGGGATTATAAGGGAATTGAAATAAACAGATAATCTTATTTATCAGAACAACAACTGTAGGGACTAATATTTTTCCCTGCTTACCCTGAGAGAGGCAGAAACACCTTAAGGACACGAAAAATTTTGGAATGGGTACTAAGTAAGATATTTGTTGAAGTAATACTCCCTTTCTTCCAAGCTACCTCAGGTCCATTAATTGTAACCAGATAATCTTAGTTGATCATCTAATGGGAGTGTTGCAGGGAGATGTCTGACAGTGGCGGCAGAAAGGAAGAGAGTGTAGTGTGCAGTATGTTAGAAGAATTTGTTTTCCAGTCAGATAGGTGAGAAGTTTGAATCTTGGCTGTTGTCTACTAGCTTTGTGACCTAATATAAATTACATATCTGGTTTCAGGCTCTGTTTCTTTCTCCATACTTAATTGGTTGGTTTGAGGATTAAAATGAGATAACATATATGGTCCCTATTAGACACTTGGCAGATAAGTTTTCTTTCTTCTTTCAGAGATCTTTCTTATGTGTTTCTCTTGATGATCAAGATGATAAGAGACTTATTGTGTGTCAAATATTGTGATGAGGGCCTATTATAGTCATTATCTCATTTAATCCTTAAAATAACTCTGTGAGATAGACTCTAGAATTAATAATTTTTTTTTTTTTCCTCTGAGACAGGGTTGTCCAGGCGGGAGTGTAGTGAGGTGATTATAGCTCCTTGTAACCTCGAACTCCTGGGCTCAAGTGATCCTCCCACCTCAGCCTGTAGCTAAGCCTAGCTCACTCCTGCAGCTAGGACTACAGGCATGCACCGCCAAGCCCAGCTAATTTTTTTTATTTTTTATTTTTGTAAAGATGGGGTCCTGCTGTATTGCTCAGGCTGGTCTTGAATTCCTGGACTCTAGCAATCTTCCTGCCTCAGTCTCCCAAAGTGCTGGGATTACAGGCGTGAGGCGCTGCATCTGGCCTATGATATCATTTTAAGATGAGAAAATTGAGGTTTAAAGAGATTTATGAGCTTACCCAGGGAACTTAGTAAACAATAGAGCTAGGACATTGACTTAGGTCTAACTGTACACCTCCTGTTCTTATCTTAAATAGTACACTCTATGGCCTCTAGAATACAACTGTTTTTGGCAATAATAGTAGTTAAAATGTATTGAGTATTATGTTCTAGGACTATTATGAGTACTTTACATGCATTTTTCATTTACTCTGTACATGAATTTTATGATGAGATACTGTTCTTTCCTCCAGTTTTACCAATGAGAAGCAATGCAAAGAAGTTAACTTGCAAAAAGATATGCTATCTCATTCATTATTGTTGCGAATACAAAATGATATAGCCAGTTTAGAAGACAGTTTGGCAGTTTCTTAACAAAACTAATATTGTACAATCCAGTAGTCATACTCTTTGATATTTACCCAAAGGAGTTGAAAATTTATGTCCACACAAAAACCTGTAGATGGCTGTTTATAATAGGTTTATTCATAATTGCCAAAACTTGGAAGCAATCAAAATGTCCTTCAGTAGGTAAAAGGATAAACTGTGGTACATTCAGACAGTAGAATATTATTCAGTGCTAAAGAGAAATGAACTCTCAAATCATAAAAAGACATGGAGGAACCTTAAATGCATGTTACCAAGTGAAAAGAAGCCATTCTGAAAAGGCTGCACATTTTATGATTCCAATTATATGACACTCTGGAAAAGGCAAAAAACTATCAAGAATGTTAAAAGATCAGTGGTTGGTAGGGGTTTTGGAGAGGGATGCATGAATAGGCAGAGCACAGAGCATTTTATAGGACAGTGAAACTACTCTTTAGGCTACTTAATTAACAGTGGATACATATCATACATTTATCCAAACCCACAGAATGTACAACACCGAGAGTGAGCCTGAATGTAAACCATGGACTGTGGGCGGATAATGATGTGTCAGTGTAGACTCATCAGTTGTAACAAGTATTCCACTCTGGCTGGGGGTGATGATAATCAGGGAGACAGACTATGCATTTGTGGGAGCCAGGTGTGGTTATAGTTCTAGGAACCTGAAACTGCTCTAAAAAAAAAAAAAAAAAAAAAAAGTAAAGGCTTAGGGGAAAAAAGTTATACTTCTAGAAAGTATACTAGAAAGTTGTGTTTACAGAACAGGGATTTAAACCTAGGCAGTGCTCTTAAAACACCATGATATAGAGAGATGGTGGGTAAAGTAAGGCAGTGTTAAAAACATACAATGATTCACAAATATTTGGCTTTCAAAATGAGTAGTTGTTTGTTTTTCCTTTTTAGTCAGGTATTTATGTAGAACTGGAAGAACTCTCAAGAAGACTGAAAATAATTTCAGAAAACAACTTTAGTCCTTTAAAAAATTATGAGTAATAAGATGTAAGCAATTACACTTGTTTTGCTTTTGCTCATCTGTGATTTTTAGGAATTGAAGATACTACCTTTTTTTTTTTCCCCCAGTTCTAAGTCATAATTCGAGTGTAAGAGTTGCTGTTAAGACCTTACGTTTTGTAGGCCGGGCATGGTGACTCATGCCTGTAATCCCAACACTTTGGGAGGCCAAGGTGGATAGATCACTTGAGGTCAGGAGTTTGAGACCAGCCTGGCCAACATAGTGAAACCCTGTCTCTACCAAAAGGTACAAGAATTAGCTGGGCATGGTGATGTGCACCTGTAGTCCCAGCTACTTGGAAGGCTGAGGTGGGAGAATCACTTGAACTCAGGAGGCAGAGGTTGCAGTGAGCCGAGATTGTGCCACTGCCCTCCAGCCTGGGCGAGAGTAAAAAAAAAAAAAAAGGAGAACTTAATAATGTGGATAGCTATTTTTTGCATTAATGAAAACTTTCAGTAGTGTGAAATCAGATGACAATAATTGATAATATTGGAAGTATTAGCACACATGAGGATGTTATTAATAATGTCATGTATTGATAATGATCTTTTTAAGGACAGCCAGCAATTTGTTTCTTAAGTGAATGTTTGTATCTTCCTCTGTAGAATTATGTATTTCTCTTTATATTTAATCACACAATTGGATATGTGAAAGCTTTTCTAAATCACAGGTATAGTGTAGGTTGGCTCTTTTTCTATAAAGAACTGTAGTCAATAAATTTTAGCTTTTACACTATGGGGAAATACTAAAAATGTGCTGAATAGATTCTCTGTTGTAAGCTAAAACCAGAAATAGAAAGGTTGTGAAGACTTTGGACATTGACTTTCAAATAACGTTTTTAATTCAAGGCAGGACAATTGTTATTTTTCTCATAAAGCAACAGTGGCCAGCGTTTGATAATAACCTTTAATAACTTTTGTCTTTTGTATACATATGCCATTCTCAATTAGTTGCCACCTTGATAATTCAATAATAAATTTTGTTTCCTTATGGAGATTTGTTAGCCAGTATGAAATGGGTAGTCTTAAATTTCTCTGTAAAAAAGTCACGCTTTCTGTATCTTAGCCTAAGTTAGATAGATAAAAGTCAAAAGCTGGGGCCGGGTGTGGTGGCTCACGCCTGTCCCAGCACTTTGGGAGGCTGAGGCAGGTGGATCACTTGAGGTCAGGAGTTCGCTACCGGCCTGGCCAACATGGTGAAACCCTGTCTCTACTGAAAATACAAAAAATTAACTGGATGTGGTGTTACATGCCTGTAAACCCAGCTACTCGGAAGGCTGAGGCAGGAGACTCTCTGGAATCCGGGAGGCAGAAGCTGGAGTGAGCCAAGATTACGCCACTGCACTCCACCCTGGGCAACAGAGCGGGACTCAAAAAAAAGGAAAAACAGGATTAGTGAGAAGATAGCTTGAGATTTACTTCATATTTAAAATTTTTATCATGTTGATTTATGAGATTACAATGTAAGGTTCTTTTCTTTATACGGTGGTTTTCTCTTTTTGTTGTTTTTGTTTTTGTTTTTTTTTTGAGATGGGCCATGTTGGACTAACTGAATGGTTTTCATATAAGTGACTTTTGTGAAACCCGTATAAGTGAAACCTGCAGAGACTTGGCCATGTTATAAATACCACTGGAAAGTTGATAGTAATATAGAAAATGTGTTACAATCAGCGCTGTTCCTTCTTGGTGCTAATTTCAGTGGCAGATCTAGGTCGCAATTCATTTTCTGCATACCAAGTACCTCTTTCGAAGCTTAAAATAACAAGATCTATTTGGAGATATTTTCTTTTCTTGTTTTCCTGTGAAATTCTAAAACATTAATAGCAGAGGGTAATTAGATGACTATTTTTAAATTGGTCTAACCTTTATATTGAATGGCATTAACATTTAGTTGCTTGGGAGAATTGACTAAGTTACTGATTTGATATTGGGGAAAGTATTTAGATTAATTTTATTTGGTAAGAAGTATAAATGACTATTACTAAGTGTTTAATTTCAAATATCTCAAATATTTAGTTGTGTATAGAATAAAAGATGACTTTTTCTCTTGCCAGGTTAACAGTATTTTGATTATATGTAAATTTTGGTATCTGGTCACAGTTTAATTACAAGTGATATTTGCAAATAAAGGGTTTTCATTTTATTGTTCTTAGAAGGAAATATTAAATACAATGAAAGTTATTTGGCATTGGAAAGTCTTTGACTTGGTTTTTTAAATATTTTATTTAGAAGGTTTTATAAGCCTTGTAATAACTAATTGACTTGAAGTGATTTTATATAGAGTACTGGAACTGTTACATATTTACGTATTGTACCAAGTAAATTCTTAACTAACATTTGTTGAACTTACTCTTCTAGATGTAATAATAGGATTAATTGGAATATTTGTCTTAACTCCAAATTACTTCAATTATGTTAGAAAAAACGATTGTTTGGTGGGTAAATTCTATACAGTAAATTACTAGACCAAACTTGAAGGTTGGTCAGGACTGTATCTGGTATTTCATCCTGAAAGTTTCCTGCTAGGTATATTTTCCAACTAGTAAACAAAAGATGTCATTCCATCTTGGGCTTGTTAATCCATGATAATCCTTTAAAAATTAAAAGTAAGTTTTTAAATTATAAAAGTAATATGTTTATTGTAGAAAATTAGAAAATACAGATAAGCAGAAAAGAAGCTAGACATTTACAATTCTACCACCAATAGATAACTACCGTTAATAACTTGGTATATATTTCTCCAGATATTTTTCTCTGTGTGTGTGTGTGTGTGTGTGTGTGTATAAAGCATCTATAGATCAGACTTTTTCATCTCTTTAGGTCCTTTTCTTCTTTCTGGGAATATTTTCTCCTAGACCTTTACATGCCTGGCTTGTCTTATTCTTTAGGAATCACTCTCAATGTTACCTCCCCAAAAGAGTTTCCCCCAACCTTAATGCATCCCACTTATCACTACCTGGTACTTACTTTTTCTTGTACAATTAGATCTTAAGATCCAAGAGATGCCAGGCACCATGGCTAACACTTGTAATCCCAGCACTTAGGGAGGTAGAGGCAGGAGTATAACTTGAGCCCAGGAGTTGGAGACCTGCCTGGGCAACATAGTGAGACTCCATACTCCTCAAAAAGCAGGGAGAAAAAGATCCAAGAGATTGGGGATTGTGTATGTCCTAGTCAGCACTATGGTCCTAGTGCTCAGGAGTATACCTAAGCACTTAGTAGGTACTTAAATGTTTGGATGAATGAATGTTTATATAAACATGGGATCAGAATGTACATGTGTTAAGTGTTCAGGAAAGGGAGGTAAGATATACATCCCTGAACTTAGATTGCTGACAGTCAAGGGGAGGGTGGAAAATGAAGTGTTAATAACACAGAGTATAAGTGCTGAAATGGGGATGCAAAGCTAAGGGAGCACGTAGCAGGAGTAGCTATCCAGATTGGGTGGGGAAGAAAAGGCTTTCTGAAAGAATGACAGTCTAAGCATTTTGTAACTTTCTAATTTTTATGTCAGTTTTTTCATCTATAATATTATTTATTTATTTATTTATTTTTTATTTTGAGACGGAGTCTTGCCCTGTCTGCCAGGCTGGAGTGCAGTGGCGCGATCTCAGCTCACTGCAAGCTCCACCCCCCGGGTTCACGCCATTCTCCTGCCTCAGCCTCCCGAGTAGCTGGGACTACAGGCACCCGCCACCACGCTTGGCTAATTTTTTGCATTTTTAGTAGAGACGGGGTTTTACCGTGTTAGCCAGGACAGTCTCCATCTGACCTCGTGATCTGCCTGCCTCGGCCTCCCAAAGTGCTGGGATTACAGGTGTGAGCCACTGCGCCCAACCATCTATGATATAATTTATAATGGCTGGTAGTATTTTATAATATGTAACTACCAGAGGTTAATCAGTCCCCTGTTATTAGACATTTAGAGCATTCCCTATTGTGTTGTTTTAAATAATACTGTCATGAATATCTTTATATGATCTTCAATTATTTTCTTAGATAACTTTTACTTGGAAGTGGAATTTCTGAGTCTGGGGATTAGAAATATTTTTTAAGACTTCTGACACGTATCATGAAATTACCTTTCAGAAAGTTGTACCAGTTTAGTAGCAACTTACTACTTCCAGCAACAGTAGTTGAGAATGATCAGAAACCACAAACTTTGCCAACTTGATAGGAAAAAATGATATCCCATGGCTTACTTTGCCTTTGTTTGATTTGCCTGTATGTATCATAGTAATTCATAGGCCGACAGCAAAATACGCCCAGCTTAAATTTAAATTTTATGATGGTAACTGAACAAAAAGATCTATGTTGTTAACATAGATTTCAGAATTGTCATATTTAGCTATCGTATAATGTTTCATACCGTTGCTATATCATGATTTATTTAACCATTCTCTGTTTTTTGGATGCGTGAATTATTTCTGATTTTTCTCCATTGTCAGTAATACTGCTTTGAAAAATGGATACCTTCAGTTCTTTTAATCTTTTCTTCAATCCAGAATATTATTATATTTTAAGATCTCTGTCTCATTTGTTTTCTAACCACGTAAGTTGTAATAGCAAATTCAGAGAAATTGAGGATAGGCTATTTAATGAGATCAAGTACCTTAAGAAGCTTGTATGTTGACACTAGTCCTAGCAACTAACTTCTTTTTAATTATTGTGGCCAGAAACACCAGATGAAAATGGTAAAACCCAGAGAGCTGATGATTTTGTCTTGAAGAAAATAAAGAAGAAAAAGAAAAAGAAACACCGAGAAGACATGCGAGGAAGACGCCTTAAAATGTACAATAAGGAAGTACAAACCGTCTGTGCTGGCCTGACCCGCATCAGTAAAGAAATTCTCACCCAAGGACAAATAAATAGCACTTCAGGACTTAATAAGGAGTCCTTCAGGTATCTGAAAGATGAACAGCTGTGCCGATTAAATTTGGGCATGCAAGAATATCGGGTACCCCAGGGAGTACAGACACCTTTTATGACTCACCAGGAACATTCTATTCGTAGAAATTTCTTAAAAACAGGTACTAAATTTAGCAACTTTATTCATGAGGAACACCAGTCCAATGGTGGTGCTCTTGTCCTTCATGCTTACATGGATGAACTCTCATTTTTGTCTCCAATGGAGATGGAGAGATTTTCTGAGGAGTTTCTTGCTTTGACATTCAGTGAAAATGAGAAAAATGCTGCTTACTATGCTTTAGCAATAGTGCATGGAGCGGCTGCTTATCTCCCAGACTTCTTGGACTACTTTGCTTTTAATTTCCCCAACACTCCAGTGAAAATGGAAATTCTGGGCAAGAAAGATATTGAAACAACCACCATTTCAAATTTTCACACTCAGGTAAGATAAATGTTGTTAAAAATTATTTAGTAAATACGTTTCTAAACAGAATTAACCTCATTCTGTTGCACAGCACGTACCAGTACATTTTTGGTAACAAATTTATGGTAATAAAGGTGCTTCAAATTGTTTGGCTCTTCCTTTCATTGAAAAATCTTAATTACTGAGTTCTTTGGGGTGGGACTTCTTATTTACTGGAAGGAATGCTTTATACTAATGTTATGTATCATTACAAACCTTTATGGAAAACTAGCTTGAAAACTTAACTGGTCTTTCACAAATCAGGTAATGTTAGTATGGAGGATGTGATTGAGATCTGGTAGTCTCAGAATAACTTTAGTTAAGGTTTGCTTTTATATCATAATGAAACACATGAGGGCATGGGCCTGTTTATTTGCCAGGTTTTTGGAGTTTTTATATCTCTTTCAGTAACTTGTTGGCAGTCCATCCCAGAAATATACCCCAGTTATGTGACTTGGAAGTGTCATTAGGAAGACCGCTATAGCCTCTGCTCCTTCTGCCTATGCATTGTTGTAGGTGAAGACGTTTTTTGAAGCCTTGCTTGGGCAGCTAGGCTTAAGTCAGCAGGGAAATGTCTGCTTCTTAACCAGTGGTTTTAACCAAACATTTTTTTCAGTGAAGTTATTTTAGGGCATAAGAAGTTAATAATGTGTCCTAGTTTTTTTTCTTACTTGCTTTTCTCATAACAATTGAATATGAATGGTCAGCTATAAGTTTGTGCAGTATGTATTATAAATTCAACTTTAGTGGAGACTTTCACTTTTTAAACTTTTATGATTGTACGTTCTGTTTTTTTGGGTTGTCTAGTAATTTGCTGCCATTCTTTTCCCTTAAGATTTTTTTTTTTTTTAGGTAAATAGATTGTTGCCATAATAAGACTCTCAGCTGCCTGAATTATAGTGGTTTCAAGCCACTTAGATTTATTTGTAACCTCCTCTAACTTGAATCTTTTTAGTGAGTCTTACCATCTTTGCCTCCAATGAGGGGAGTATCCAGTTTAGATTTATGAGCTTCAGAATTTCTCTAATTGAAGTTCTCTCTGCAGTAGAGAGAGCAGGAGCAGCCAATGTGGAGAGGTCGCAAGATGGGGCTGCCCACGATGTTGGAACACCATGTGCAATAAAGGGCTTCGTCTTGGATTTTGGCCTTGTTACCACAACCAGGTACCGAAGTGCTGACTTTTGTAGTAGATTTTCTTTTTTCATTTTCCTTTTTTTTTTTTTTTTTAAGTTTTGCCCTTTGAAAGTCAAGGAATTCTATTTTTATAAATATTGCAGATGAGACCGAAAACATTTCTCCCAATATAGTCCATAATCCCCATAAGTTGCCTATTTAACAAGGAAAGATATCGCTGAGAGCAGAATCAACATGCTGTATCATTTTTTTAGTTTAGAAAAATGCAGCAAATTTTCTCTTTTGATAGACCAACAAGCATTTCTGAGAAATAAGCCAGAAATTTGGGGGAAAACTGTCCCAGTTTTGTAAGGGTGACTTTTTAACATTCGTGTTAGTTAAAGTGGATCAAATTTGTATGTCAACAGACAGTATCCAATCTAAATAGTTAATAAAAGAAAATACCTTGAAATATTCCCTGCTGATTTTTGTCCTCCAATTAATTTTTTAAAATGGAGCTGAAATTTAAATGACTGTACCAACAACTTACCTTGATATTTACTATGAGATTTAAAAAATAACCACTTTTTAAGAACATATCAGATTATTATTAGATTACATATTAAACACTTCAACCACATAAGAATATTGAGGACTGTTGAATGAGTCCTGTGCTCTCGTGGTCCTGAAACTTAATTTGATTTATAAATTTTCAGTCATTAGAGAAGAGTATGGTGTGGATATGGGAGGTTTGATTAGCCCACTAAACTTTTAAGTTTGCAACTTTAGCAGATGTTGGGATAGAAGTTAACACAATAGTTCAAATGTATTTAGCACTTCATGGTTTATAGAAATGCTTTCACATTCATATCTGAATATTTGAAACAACCCAGTGGGTAGGTAGGTAAGCAATTTTAGCTCTGTTTCCCATGGAAGAAGCTGAGCCTGGGTGATGTTCATTGTTTGTTATCCAAGGTCATATAGCTAGTAAGTAGAAGAGTCTAGATGCAAACCCAGGCCACCTGAACAATGTTCACATCGTTTTACCATGGAAAAGAGATTAGTGCTTTTATTTGTCTAACACTGTGGTCATTGAAATTAAAGTATCTCCATGTGAAACTGCATGCAAAAGGCTTTGTTTCTAATATTTTTAACAAATCCCTTTAGATTGTTGGGAATTTAACAAATACCTAGGGTAGTTTGGACTTACATGAAGTCTTTTGACATTTTGTGAAGTTCTGTTAAACCTAGAAATAAAGTCAAGTAAATTTTTTATTGCTTTATAGAGACAGAGTTATTGAAAGTTATTTATAGTTTAAATGTGTAGCCGTAATAATTATTTGTGACTATATTTCAAGATAGTTTATTCAGCAAGCACTTGCTGAGAAGCTACCATATACTGGGCACTGTGTTCTTTTCTTTTTTTTTGAGACAGAGTCTCGCTCTGTCACCCAGGCTGCAGTGCAGTGGCGCGATCTCAGCTCACTACAAGCTCCGCCTCCCGGGTTCACGCCATTCTCCTGCCTCAGCCTCTCAAGTAGCTGGGACTACAGGCACCCGCCACCATGCCCGGCTAATTTTTATATATTTTCAGTAGAGACGGGGTTTCACCATGTTAGCCGGGATGGTCTTGATCTCCTGACCACCCATCTCGGCCTCCCAAAGTGCTAGGATTGTAGGCGTGAGCCACCGCGCCTGGCCTAGGGCACTGTGTTCTTAAAAGGACTAATTGATGAGCTCAGTAGTGGGGGAGATGAGTATACCAGCAATTATAATACAGAGTACTATTTGAGTAGAGGTATGCATAGGGAAAACCCTATAATAGAGGGAGCACTGTCTGTGGTGTTACCTAATGCAGACTTGAGGTAATTAGAAAAGGCATGTTAAGCCATGTGATGCTTGAGTAAAATCTTGAAAGCATGTTAATACTTAACTTGGTAAGAACATTTTAAGCGAATAACAGCCTATGCAAATACACAGAGGCATTTAAGAATGTGGCACTTAGAGGGAGCTACAAATAGGTTGACGTGGCAAGAGTATGCACTAACTGTTAAGGGATGGAAGGAGTTGAGACCAGAGAGAGAGAGACATGATTAGGATTATGAAGAGCCTTATATGACATGCTTTTAAAAAGTTAGTACTTTTTCCTAAAGATAATTGGGAGTCATTGGTGAATTTTAATAGGGAAATGCTTGCTATTCATTTGTTTGCAAGATTACATAATAGTGTGGAGGATGGAACTGGTGGTGTAGGATATGAGATTGGAAGCAAAAATACCAGTTAGTTAAGATAGTAACCAGATCATAAATGCTCCATGTCCAAACTGGTACTGACATTAGAGAGAAAAGAAAGAAATTTGAGAAATAATTAGAAGGTTGAGATTTAACTAGTCTTGGTGAGAGAGAGGGATAGTCTTCAGATGTGGTTTGGACAAATGGGTGGATGGTGATGCTGGTCAAAGCCAATACAGGGTTGAAAAAGCTAGTTTCTAGGGCCCAGAGGGTGTTGATGAGTTCAGTTTGAGGTATCTTGAGTTGAAGATACCTGTGGGAATATATGGTTAGAAATAACCATTAGGAGGCTGGGCATAGTGTGTCACACCTGCAATCTCAGCAGTTTGGGAGGCTGAGGTGAACGGATTGCTTGAGATCAGGAGTTTTGAGACCAGCCTGGTCAAAGTAGTGAAACTCCATCTCTACTAAAAATTCAAAAATTAGCTGGACATGGTGGCGGACGCCTGTAATCCCAGCTGCTTAGGAGGCTGGCTTGAACCCGGGAGGCAGAGGTTGCAGTGAGCCAGGATCGCGCCACTCACTCCAGCCTGGACGACAGAGCAAGTCTCAAAAAAGAAAAAAAGAAAGAAAAAGAAAGAACTCTTAGGAATTGAATGTATGGATTCAAGTTTGAGAGATTTGTCTAGGTTGGAGATGCAGAAGTTGAACCCATTAATGCAGGAGATGCAGAGATGCAGAAGATGGAACCAGCAATAGCACTGGAAAGGAGTTGAAACTAAGGGTGTGATCTTGTGATGCACCCACAAGTGTGATGAACATGGGAAGAGACCAAAAAGAAAGACAGGCAGAAGAAAGACTAGAAGTTTTCTACATTTTAGGAATGAAGTGTTTATTTCATCCATATGAAGATGAAGGATCCAGAAAGTAAGGATGGGAAAGTGGTAGGTTTATCAATTAGGAATTGGATTGGGGACGTTATCAAGATTAGTGCTTTGCAAACCATGGGCAGCTAAATACTATTGTAAATTACACCTTTTCTTTAGGACCTTGCTACTAAAAGTCTGCTCTATGTATGAATTTGGCATCACCAGCGAGCTTGCTAGGAATGTAGACTGGGCTCTTACCCAGATTTTCTGAATCGGAATCTGCATTTTTAAAAGGTGATTCGAATGCACATTAAAATTTGAGAAGCTTTAGAACTCAGCTCCTCTAAGCAGGAGAAAGTAAAATGTAGGATTTGTGCAAAAAGAATGAAAACTTCTGTTATTTTTATATTTTTAAATTATTGTGGTGGCTAAAGCTAGGATCCATATATAGAGTTTTCTTTTAACGTTCTAGAAAACTCAAATGTTCTAACACCAGAGCAGAAAAATTTATATGTCCATTGAAACAGTAAGCTGATCCTTGTTTGATTACTTAACTCTCAGCAGTTGATACAGGATAAATTTATAAAGTTCACTTTCCTTCCTTCCTTCCCTTCCGATTCCCCTTCCCTTTCCCCTCCCCCTCCCTTCCCTTCCCTTCCCTTCCTTTCTTTCTCCTTTCTTTGATGGGGTCTCGCTCTGTGGCCCAGGCTGAAGTGCGATCATGAAGTGTGATCATGGCTCACTGATGCCTTGAACTCCTAGGCTCTAGTAGTCTTTCTACTGTTTCTTACTCCACTGTGCCCCAGTACATAAACTTCAGGAAGTGGTGGATCTCAACTTGTTCTTTGCTTTCAGGTGCTATTTCCAGTGCCTCAGCCTCCTGAGTAGAGTAGCTAGGACTACAGGTGTGTACTACTACAATTGACTAATTTTTAAATTTTTTTATAGATCCAGAGTCTCACTATGTTGTCTAGGCTAGTCTTAAACTCCCGGCCTCAACGGATTCTCCTGCTTTGGCCTTCTAGCATGTTCGGATTACAGGTGTGAGCCACTAGCCCTGCTTTTAGTCTGCATTTTCTAGTGATGCTGATGTTGCTAGTAAATGGACCACCAAGGCCATATAGGTCTCAAAATCTATGCATAAATTACACAAATAATAACAAACACTAAAAATACAGTGAAGTTAAAAGGGAATTGTTTTCAATATCACCATCTGAGATCTTCTGGCAACTAAGTAATTAAGGGATGTACATAGAAGTGTGTGTTATGTGTTTGCTGCGGGGAGGGGAGATTGGCAAATCTGCATGTTTTAAGTATCTTTTTCAAAAATTTGCATATATAATTTTGAGGTTTCACTGAGAATCAAAGCTTTTTAACTTTAGGTAGTTTTATTTCTTATGTTACTTTTATTAGTCTATAAAATGATAATGTTCTGTAGCATTGGTGTGTACAATTTTATTGTCTGTGGTTCCAGAGAAAAACAAAAAGTGTTATTCCCTCATTGTGTGTTGGGACAAGGCCTTATATGGGCTAATTATATGCACTCTGATCTTTGACTAACATTTTATAATGAATTGGTAGTACTAATGAAGAGTAGAACTAGTAGAGTAGTATATAGCTTGGGGAATAACTGAGCAACCCTTAAGGAACTGTATACATTAATGTGTTATAGAAAAGGAGAAATAAACATTTTAAGTAGCAGGTTTTATAAAATAAAATGTCATAAATAAAAATGGTAGGCTTGATTCTTTTTTTCTCTCATTTTAAGTACTCACTTTGACCCAGTGACACTGTTTTTTCACTATATATTTTAAAGTAGGAATGCCTTTCTATTCACAAGTCACAAGGTTAGGAAGATTGCTGGCTAGCTTTTTCCTTTCTGTGTTTTAAAAAGTCAGCTTGAATAGGCTTCTTCCTGAAACGTGAGTTCTGTAGAATAATCCACACCCCCTCTCAAACCCCCATACACAGAGTTTTCCACATAGTGCTTTTTTAGCTTGGTGTTCTCCTGAGTTATTAACAGATTTATAATTGTCCTTTGTAGGAGAACCTGTATGTATTGGGGACACAGTTGAGCTTACTTAATTCAGAAATTCTTACAGGATAGCTGTGAAGTTGAGTTTCTAATTTCAGCACTACATATGTATTGACAGCATATGTATATATTCAAAGATAATTGTTTAACATTTTATAGATATTATAAATATGTTAAATTTTTATGCAAAACTAACTACTATTTTTTTTTAATAGGCATATTTCTCTTTGATGCCACATCCTTCTCTCCTCCCCACTTTGCCTTCTGATTTTTACCAAAGGCTGCATTTTTCCTGTTGGCGTTATGTCTCCTGCTTCCATGGCAGCTTTAGTTTTTTCTGTTCTTTGGTCTCGTACGTACCTCCCTCGAGTCCTCCCAATACTGTTTCTTCCTCCACTGTACTCCAGTACATAAACCCTGGGAAGTGGTAGAATTCAACTTGTTCTTTGCTTTCAGGTGCTATTTCCAGGCCAGAGTTTCCCAAACTTGCCAGATCCTAAGAATAATTTGGGGTTGCTAGTTCAAATACACATTAGACTCTCGGGTTCCTCTTCTGGAAATTCTGGTTCTTGAGGTCTGGAGTGAGGCATGAAATAAGTACCTTGACTGACTTGATTCCTATAATCAGGCAGGTTTAAGAAACACTGTTTTAAACCACATACCATCTACCATTACTCTAATTCCTTTCATTTGACCTGTAGATAGCATCTTTTTAGAATTTCAGATCATCATAAACTAAGAGATAATCTTATCTGACTTCTGCAAAGTGCAAATTTTAAAAAATCATGTTTTGATTGGTCGTCACTGGGGACGTTGTCTCTTCATAACATTTTATAATGCTTCCCATTGGGTCGTCAACATTGCCTGGGAAGCCTACTTCGTTTCTTTGGTTAGCTTGCTTACCTATTCTTCATAAATACTATTTAAACTTTCTCTGTATACATCTTTTCCTCATTCTCTCCTGTTACAGTAGAGAAGATATTCTATCTCCTCAAAGGCTAATTTGTCAGGCTAATTTGTCTACTTGTGTTATGAATACCATCCCTTAGCCTGCTAAGGTTTTTTAAAAACTGTTGTCAAATATATACAAAATTTACCATTTTAACCATTTTAAAGTGTATAATTCTGTGGCAATGGGTATATATGTTGTTGTACTATTACCACTACCATTTCCAGAACTTTTTCCTCATACCAAACAGAAACTCTGTACCCATTAGCTTAGGATCTTTGATGTCAGTTACCCGTTACTACCCCTCCAACCTTTCCTTTCTCCATTCCCACTCCCCACATAACTAAAAGTATAAAATAAGCAAATTTCTGCTTAGTGTCTTTCTCTCTTTTTTTTTTAATAAACTTTTCCTTTCTCCCTAGAAGTAAATCTTTATTCTGAATTTGTGGCTTATCATGTCCTTTTATCTTTTAACATTTTACTAATACCAAATGAACATAAAAACAATATTTGTACCTTTGTGTTTTAAAACTATAGTGTATTGTGGGTATCATTCTGCAGGTTATTTTTGTTCAACATTGTTTTTGAAGATTATTATACATGTAACTCTACATTAATTTTAACCATTATATTTAATATTTTGTTGGGCGATTGTATCACCGTTTTTGAACACCTTACTTTTCCTCTGCTGTCAAACAAAAGCTATCAACACAGAAGAAGACTTCTTTGTCCAAATGTGGGAGATTTCTCCCCCACAACAAGCAAGCAGTCAGTTCTGCAGCTGGATGTCATCCAATTCAATTCCAACACCACCCAGAGTCAGTTTTGGATCCCAAATAGAGGGCTCAGTCCCTAGAATTGACCCCTCCTTCCCACCAGTCACAAGTCCAGGCCTCTGGAACTTCTGACCAACTGGCTTCAAGTTGGGGGTTCCCATGATCCCCCCTTTGAGTTCAGTGGATTTGCTAGAGTAGCTCAGAGAACTCAGGGAAATACTTATATTTATCGGCTTAGTATGATGGATATATTAAAGGGTGCAAATAAACAGCCATATGAAGAGATACATAGGGCGTGGTCTGGAAGGGTCCCGAGCACAGGAGCTTCTTTCCCTGTAGAGTTGGGGTGTGCCACCCTCCCAGCAAGTGTATGAGTTCCTGTTCATCTTCCTGTCTGCTTCCACATGTTCAGCTATCCAGATGCTCTCTGAACCTCTTGAGTTTTTATGAAGCCTTCAGTACGTGGGCTTGATTGATTAAGCCAGTGGCCATTGGTGGTCAGCTTGACCTTTAGCACCCCTCCCTGGAGGTTGAGGGTAGGACCGAACGTCCCAACCCTCAATTTTCTTATCTTTCCTATTATATTTTTCATTGTCTTTTTTCCTGCTTTCTAGAGGTAGATTTAACTAGCTTCTTAATGTTGATTAACGTCAGCTATAATTTGAGAGTTTGTTCTTGTTCTCTGTTCCTTTTTTAATAACTTCCTATTGTTTTATGGATACAATACCCTTTTTCATCTGTCTGGTACTAATTATACTTGTTTTTAAATTTTCTTTTATATTGTAAGTTGTTCAAGTTCTTTTTTGTTTTTGTTCTAGTCTTCTGTTTATGCCATATGTTTTCATCAAACATGGTGATCTGTTCATATTGAAACATGAGTCATTGTAAAACTGGTTAGAAACTCTGTGAACACATGGGTAGGATTTATCAATTGAAGACTGGATAGGCAATGTGGTCATATTGTGAGAAAAGCTCTAAATATTAGTGTTTAAAGATACTGTTTCTTGGGCTTTTAGTTTCTACAGCTAAAAATCTACCACATTTTTGTCAGGGGATAGAGTAGTTTATATACCTGTCTGCTAGAATTCTTGGAAGGAGGTAGGTGATTGCATTGTTAAATAACTGGGATTTTACTTAATTCCTTGCTTTCAGTATAATGGTTCTCTCCCATGGACTTGTGCCTTGTATCCTTGTGTCTGTAGTCATTTGGTTCACTTTCACCACAAATAAGGTGAGGAAAAAGGAGTATGAGATAGGGAGGTAGAATGTAAGCAGAAGGGTCTCACTGACTCAAGCAGATTTTAAACCCAACTTTTTTGTTTTTAATCGCATGCTTTGTTCCTTGCTTTCTATAAAACTTAGCCAGAGTTCTCATTTTGCAAATTTCCCTGTACATTTTTCACCTTCCCAAAACATTTTGATAGTTTTGATAGTTTGTATCTATAGTTTTTACTTCTGTTCTCTTTGAATATTTGGGATTTATAGCCTTGCTATTTTATTCTCACTTGAGTGGGATTTTGATATGGAATAGAAAAAAAATCATACCTTCAGTCTACCATGTTTAAACAGCAGTCCTTTTCACCTTTTCATCTTTATCAGATTCTTTGTATCAGTGTTGAAACATGATCACACAAAAGAGGACTTAAATGGAAAGATATATTACTATGTTCCTGGGGAAGAAGAATCAATATCAGAATGACAATTTCTCCTAAATTATAAATTGAACACAATCCTAATAAAATAGAAATAGTTGTTTTTTGAGACAACCAAGCAGATGCTGAAGTTTATATGCAAAAATAAGTAGGCAAGAACAGCCAGAAAAGAAAAGAAAAAGTGGAGGAGTGCCCTACCTGGTACCAATATATTCTAAAGATTTAATTATTAAATCAGTATAATTGGTTTATGAACTCTGTTCAGCAAGACAGAAAATTTGGAAATAGACTACAGACACTCACCACCATGCCCAGCTAATTTTTTGTATTTTTTTTTTAGTAGAGATAGGGTTTCATCATGTTGTCCAGGCTGGTCTTGAACTCCTGGGCTCAAGTGATCTGCCTGCTTTGGCCTCCCAAAGTGCTGGGATTACAGGTGTGTGCCATCCGGCCCCCAAACAATGGCTTGAAACAACACAAATTTAGTTTCTTACAGTTCTGAAGGCTCTGAGGGAAAAAAAATCAAGTTTTTGCCTTTTTTAGCTTCTTGTGTCTTGTATTTCCTAGCTTTTGGCCCCTTCCTCCATCTTCAAAGTATAATACCCCAGGCTATGCTTCTGTCATCACATTGCCTCCTCAAGTATCTGTCCACCTCAGTCCTACAAAGACACGTGTTATTACATTTAAGCCCATCTGGATAATCTAGGATACTCTCCTCATCTCAAGATCCTTAATTTATTCACATCTGCAGAGTCCCTTTTGCCGTAAGGTAACATTCACAGGTTCTAGGGATTAGGTTCTCGGGGTTAGGTTCTTTGGAAGCCATTTTTCAACCTATCACATACTTCCAGCTCATCATGTCCACAACAATGAAACCTAGTCCTCCTCCAGAAGAGAGGGTAGTTTCTCTGTCAGGTTCCAAAGTACAGAAGCTGGTAGTCATCTTTGATACTTCTTTCTGTTATCTATCATATCCAATCTTTGTCCACATCTTGACAATTTTATCTCCTGTATAATTTTCAGATCTCTTTTTTTTCTTTTAAAAATAAGTCCCTGTTTAAAATCAAGCTATTAGCTTAGCCTAACATTTCTTATTTGGCATATTATAGAATACTCCTAGCTGATCTCTTTACTTTTTGTGCCCCTCTGAGAAAACTAAACAAACAAAAAGCCAAAGGCAAATTGGGTAACTTTCCTTCTCTTCAGATCCTTTAGTGGCTTTCCAAAATCCTTAATGTGATCTTCCAGGCTTTCCATAATCCAGCCACAACTGTTTTTTTCAGTCTCATCTTTATTTTTCTCTTGCTTTCTGTGTTTATTACCATTAGCTTTCTTTTAGATCTTGGAAAGGGTAATGCTTAAGAGATTTTGTTTCCCTCTGAACTTGTTCTTTAGATCTGAGCTCAGTGATACTTCAAGGAACACTTTATTCCTGGGATCAGGATCCCATGTTCTTTTTCATAGTGTCATACACCTTACATTCTGAAGATCACAGTTTATAATTAAATGTCTATTTAGATTAGTGTCTGCTTCTCCCTGCTAGACTGTAAGCTTCAAGTGGCCAGGAGTAGGTCTGGTTTGCTATACCTGTGTTGAGGACAGTGGCATAAAATATATGTTTATGTGCTATGTAATGACGTTTCGGTCAATGACAGACCACATATGTAAGCTGATTCCATAAGATTATAATGGAGCTGAAAAATTCCTATCACTTACTATGTTTACTATACCTTTTATCATTATTTTAGAGCATACTTCTACTTATTAAAAAAAAAAGTTAACTGTAAAACAGCCTCAGACAGGTCTTTCAGGAGATATTACAGAAGGCTTTGTTATCATAGCAGATGATAGCTCCATGAGTGTTACTGCCCCTGAACACTTTTCAGCATGACAAGATGTGGAGATGAAAGACAGTGATATTGATCATTCAGACCCTGTTGTAGGCATAGGCCAATGTGTGCATTTGTATCTTTGTTTTTAACAAAAAAGATTTTAAAAAGTTAAAGTTTTTAAGTAGAAAATACCTTACAGAATAAGGATGTAAAGAAAATATTTTTGTATAGCTGTACAATGTGTTTTAAACTATGTTATTACAAGAGTCAAATAATTTAAAAACTCAAAATTTATAAAAATTACAGTAAGCTAAAGTTAATTTATTATTGAAGAAAGAAAATTTTTTAAAATTAGTTTAGCCTAAGTATACACTGTTTATAAAGTCTACAGTAGTGTACAGCAGTGTCCTAGGCCTTCACATTCACTCACCACTCACTCACTGACCCAGAACAACTTCCCATTCTGCAAGCATGGGAAGTTAAATGTGTTTAGATACATAAAAACTTACCATTGTGTTTTAGTTGTCTACAGCAGGGGTCCTCAGCTGTACTGGTCCCCCAATACTGGTCTGTGGCCTGTTAAAAACCAGGCTGCAGCAAGCTATAATAGTATTGCTGCTTGAGCTCCACCTCCTGTCAGATAAGCTGCAGCATTCGATTCTCATAGGAGTGTGAACTCTGTTGTGAATTATGCATGCGAGGGATCTAGGTTGCACACTTCTTATGAGAATCTGACTAACGCCCGATGATCTGAGGTGGGTCAGTTTCATCCAAAACCATGCCCGCCAACCCCCCACCCTGTTCTGTGGAAAAATTATCTTCCACGACACCGGTCCCTCATGCCAAAATGGTTGGGGACCACTGGCGTACGGTATTCAGTACAATAACATGCTGTAAGTTTTGTAGCCTAGGAGCAATAGGCTATGTCATATAGCCTAGGTGTGTAGCAGGCTATACCACTTAGATTTGTGTAAGTATAATCTGTGATGTTCTCAAGCACAAATTGCCTAATGACATTTCTCAGAATGTATTTCTGTCATTAGGTGACACATGACTGTACAATAAACTTGTGGTAAATGAATGATACCTGCTTTCCTGTAACTCATGTTACAGGCCTCCAAGTATTTGAAGACTGTTGTGTCCCTCCTTTAATCTTTTCAAGTTAAATACTTTTGAAATACTTTTGATTTCTTGAATTCTTCCTCCATTTTGTATGGTTTGCAAGTCCCTAATCACTTTAAATGTTATATTTTGGGTGTGCCCTAGTTATAGATATTTTTTAGCCCAGATCAGGAGATCACACCCCAGATGATATCTCTGTGCAAGGCAGAATATTGCCTCCCTCATTACAAAGTATACAAGATATAGGCTAAACAACCATAACAACGAGGACCAATGTGCAGTGGCTAGAACAAAAGTTTCTCTCTTGTTTAGCATTCCAGAGGTAAGCAACTCTGTTCCTTGTTGTCATCCAGGATCCTAGTTTCCTTCTGTCTTTAATTTTTGTCATTCCTACTGGTGTTGTCATGTGCATGGGTGAGACTAGCTCTTTACCACTCTGTGTTTCAGCCCTCAAAAGAGAAAAAGGAAGTGGAGGGCAAGCCACTTCCTTATAAAGGTATGCCCTGAAGATTGCATATGTAAGTTATGTGACTGTCTTATTGGCCCAAACTTAGGTACAGGCCACAGCTAGCTGTCAGGGAGCCTAGCTCATTGGCCATATGCCCAGAAAGTTTTCTTACTAAAAGGAAGGAATACTTTGCTTGTTTGGCATTAGTTTCCTGCAGTTGGTGAATGTTTTTTTGTTTTATTTATTTATTTTTCTCTCTCTCTTTTTTTTTTTTCTTCTTGTTAGCCTTTTCAAAAGGTTGAAAATTGGTGCATGTTGAATTTGTGGTCATAATTGCTGTTCATTGTTATGCTGTTTATTATTTAAATGTAACAAATATTTGCATTTATTAAATTTTTTAATACAAGTGATAGACTGGTAATCAGCAGTTCTTCTTCCCCCCCCCCCGCTTTTTTTCTTTTTGCCAGAGTTTGTGGTTGATTACTTCATTTCTAGCCCTAACATACAGAAATTCAACAAATATTTATTACTACATACCAGGCACTCTGTATTACAGATATATAATATTGAATAATACAGATTGTTCTCTTTCACAAAGTTTGTATTCAAACATATTGCTTGATTTCTTTTGTGAGTGGTTTAAATTAGGGGTTGGCAAACTTTTTCTATTAAGGACCAGATAGTGTTTTCTGTCCTGTGGCCTAAAATTTATGTAAAGAATTCAAACAACCCAATAACAACAATGAAATAATCTGATTTAAAAATGGGCAAAAGACCTAAATAGACATTCTGAAAGTTGAAGAGATACAACAGGTATATGAAAAAATGTTCAACGTCATTCATCATCAGGGAAATAGAAGTCAGAACTACAATGAGACATCACCTCACCCCAGTTATGGCTGTTAACAAAAAGACAAAAAGTAAATGCCGGTGAGGATATGAAAAAAGGAGAACTTTTATACAGTTAATATCAATCTAAATTAGTACAGCCATTATGGTCAACAGTGTGGAGGTTCCTTAAAAAATTAAAAATAGAGGCCGGGTGCGGTGGCTCAAGCCTGTAATCCCAGCACTTTGGGAGGCCGAGACGGGTGGATCACGAGGTCAGGAGATTGAGACCATCCTGGCAAACATGGTGAAACCCCGTCTCTACTAAAAAAAAAAGAAAAAAAAATACAGAAAACTAGCCGGGCGAGGTGGTGGGCTCCTGTAGTCCCAGCTACTCGGGAGGCTGAGGCAGGAGAATGGTGTAAACCCGGGAGGCGGAGCTTGCAGTGAGCCGAGATCGCGTCACTGCACTCCAGCCTGGGCGACAGAGGGAGACTCCGTCTCAAAAAAAAAAAAAAAAATTAAAAATAGAACGACCACATGACCAAGCAATTCTACTTCTTGGTATATGTCCAACTCAAGGAAATTTACTCAGTATGTTGAAGATCTGCATTTCCATGTTTATTGCAGCACTATTCATAACAGCCAGTTTGTTTTTCCTAAAAAAAAGTTGTCCTTGACCATTTTTTGAAATGTTATTCTTACATCATTTTAATTGCATTACTTCTTACTTCATCCTTTCACAATTCCTTTAGCTAACTCTTCCTCCTAATACCTGTTTTAAGTGCAGTTCTTGGTTCTCTGTCTCTCTCTATTCTCTCTCTCAAGTCTTAGTCACTTAAAAAAGTATATGTTATAGACAATTTGCAAATCTATGCATCTGTTCCTTACCTTTTTTGATCTAGTTATAACTCCAAATCTCACTTATCTAAAATCTGTAAATATTATGTACTTCAGTTCTTTGAGCTTGAAACCTTATTTTGAGTCATTTTATACCATCAAGGAAATAATAGGAGTTGTAGAGGTGGACAATAACATGTGAAAACTTGCAGAGGCAGCAGAAATTATTTAGAATTTGGGAAATGTATATTTAGAATGTGGCAAATGTGGAGAATGTGGCAAATGTTGGTCTGTTACTCCCTTGGAATAATAGATCAGGAGGGGCTTTGTCTTCCTTAAAAAGGATTTTCTAGGTTGATTCTATAGGTAGTATGGAGCTACTAAAGGATTTAAAATGGGAAGGTTTAATGATAAGATGTTTTCCCCTAGATTATTTGTAGCAGTATGTAGGATGGCTTTTGGGGATGGGAATCCTGAAGCAAGGATACTGGTTAAGAGGTTTTACAATTAGGTGAGAAATGATAATTTCCTGAATTAAGGCAGTGGTACTGCAGATTTAGTTAGAAGGATAGATTTTGATTAAGTGATGAGGAAGAGGGATTTATCAATTCCTGATTTAGGACCTGAGAAAATGAATATTATTAACTGGCAAAGTACATACAGAAGGAGAAAACGAAGGTTTGGGAGGGGAAGGGAACCTTACAAAAAAACGAGCTCTGTTCTGTAGGTATTAAATTTGAGGGTGTCTGTGGGCTGCCCAGGAGGCATTTGTATGTAAAGATCTGAATCTGAGGCAAAGTTTCAAGTTAGAGATGTAGATATGGAATGTAGTAGGGTACAGGTGGTAGTTACATCTGTAGTATAATTGAAATCACCTGCAGATAATATGTTGAATGAAAATTGGGCCAACTCTGCAACAACCACGTTTTGGAGAGGAGGAAGCCTGGAAAGGGAAATCAAGAAAGCAGGTGATTGAAAAGCATTTCTTGAATTTGGCTGTGAAGAGGTCATCAGTGATTTGTTTCAGGGAAGTGGTGTGGGCAGAAGCCTGATTGCAATGATATGAGATGTGAATAAGAGGTGAGGTGAGGTGAGGCAGTAGAGACAGGTAATGCAGACTAATATTACAGAAGTAGGATTTTTATGTGAAAAAGGTATATCATGTTGCTTTTGATGGCAAGTTGCAGGATAGTCAATTTTAAAATGGGCTTAAATGATGAAAGAGATTTATTGGCTTATGGAATGGAAAAGTCCAGAGGTGGGATTGATAGTTTGAATGTTTCATGCTTGGGGTTTGCAGGTAGGACTGGTGGAAAGACTGCGATAGAGGATGAGAGTGTGTTTATGAGAGAGGGATGAACCTTGAGGTTTAGCCTAGATATGGAAGCAGCTGGAAGAAGGAGGGGACTGATGCTGAGAAAAAAACATAGGTCACAGAAAGCCAGAAGTCTAAGTAAAGGAATGAAAACAGGAAGGTTGTGGTTTACTAATAAGGGCTTTCTCCAGCTAGGCTAACTTAGCTACAGTTATCCAAATAGGCTTTATACATTGCAGCTTTCAAAATCCAGTCCTAGTATTTTGTAGCGTAGTTGTTTACTTCATGGCTCTTCTGCCAGGAAATAAAAATTGAACATTGTTAATTCTTTGTCATTCGTGGATATAACGTTGGTACTCACACAAAGGTGTGAACCTGAAGATCCTCATAAGATGAGAAGTTTTTCTTTGTGTATATATGAAAATAAACAAGTTGGTCTTGGCAAAATTATGAGGTTGCTGTATTTTGTGGTCATACCCTGTCTTTGTCTTCTGTTGTTCCCGCCCTCCTCCTTTTTAGGTTTACTTTTTTTCTCTTTACAAATAAGAAAAGATGCTTCATATTTATTCATGTCACATGTTAATTATTCTAGGTGTTTACCTTTTTAAGTTGTCTTCAAGTTCAGTGCTGTTGAGTTTAGTGGTATTTGAATTAGGTAAACTTGTGTGGTGTGATACAAGAATATTAATTCAGTCTCACTTTGTGTGTAAAATTTAAAGTAATATGAATTCCGTCAAGTTAATAATGCATTGAGTTGCATAACCTCAAAGCCAGCAGGCCAAGTGAATTGAAAACTGCCACTTGGCAGTGTACTTCTTTAGGATTGGTCTTGAGTTTTGGCAGCTTTAAATTATGATAGGTCTTAAGAGTCACTTCTGGCTGGGAAAAAGATTTTAAAAAGATTATGATAGGTCTTTAGGACATTTTTCCCATAAAATGCCTGTATAGAGTGAAAGCCTTTCTTAGGAAAGGAATTTCTGAGACTGGGAATAGTTGGGAGAGGTGTTTGGGGGAGACTGATACTTCTTTCTTTTTTTTTTGAGATGGAGTCTTGCTCTGTCGCCCAGGCTAGAGTGCAGTGGTGCGATCTTGGCTTGCTGCAACCTCCACCTCCCGTGTTCAAGCAGTTCTCTGCCTCAGCCTCCCGAGTAACTGGGACTACAGGCATGTACCACCACACCCAGCTAATTCTTGCATTTTTAGTAGAAACGGGGTTTCACCATCTTGGCCAGGCTGGTCTTGAACTCCTGACCTCGTGATCCATCCGCTTCGGCCTCCCAAAGTGCTAGGATTACAGGCATGAGCCACCATGCCTGGCCGAGACTGATATTTCTTATTACCCCTAAAAGCATATGATTCCTAGAAATGTTGCTGAAGGTTAAATCTACTTTAGTTGTTTTAGAGTGCTTAGAAAGGTTAGAAAAATGATTTTAAAAGACTTCCCTTTCTTCCCCTTCCTTATCTCTATATCCCATGGTGAGCCTTTGTTCCATAAATGGTATTTTATGGCATGATGATCATACAAAACTTACGGAAAGTAATTCATATGAATATATATAAAGTAATTCTGGCCTGGGTGGCTGCTGCTTAAGAATCATCTGAAGTGATCTTGAGGGGAGGATTTGTAAGGAATTAAGAAATCTTCACCCCTGCTATTTGAGAACAAGATCTATGGCCTTTTTTTCTGTGTATACATATGTGGGTGATGTTAAATTGTCTATGGAAAAAAAATTGATTCTAAAAACGCTGCTGAAGAACAAATGGTGAAGAATTGTGGTAAGGTATCCTAGATGGTCGTTTATGTAGACTGTTTCCTATTAAGGCAAAATAGGTGGTATTTAAAACATTACGGTAGATTCTTTAAATTTTTTTTTAATGTTCAATAAAGAGCCATTTTATATAAAGGCACAGCTGTATGTTAGGCTTTTAGATTTAATCTGCATTTTAACAGAGGTAGAAAATGCTAGGTAACTGATCTGAAGTGGAAATTCTGGTTAAATGCAGCATTTCTAGTCTAGTCCATTGCTATGTATTGGAGGTTACATAAGATAAGAACATACATGAAATGACTAGAGGAATAGGATCAGATTGTATGGAATTAATTGATAGATTCCATTCAAATGCTAGATAGGATGCTCTGGGCTACATATTTGTATAGGATATGCCCTCAATTCACTAGAGAGTTGATACAGTGAAAATGTATGTTGCCCATAGGTAACATTAGACTTCAGAGAAGGGAGAGATCATGGAGTATGACCAGAAAGACTTCTGGAAAAAAAAAGAGCTTTTGAACTGCTCTTTGAAAGATGGATACGATTTGGGTGGACAGAAAAGAGGACATTCCAGATTGGCCAAATTCAAGAGAAAAATCACTGGAGGTAGAAATAAGTGTGTTGTAAGTTGAGTAGAGAAAAAAGATTGGGGCCAGGCGTGGTGGCTCACACCTGTACTCTTAAAACTTTGGGAGGCCAAGGCAGGTGGATCAGTTGAAGTCAGCCTGGCCAACGTGGTGAAAGCCTGTTTCTACTAAAAAAATACAAAAATTAGCCAGGCGTGGTGGCGCACACCTGTAATTCCAGCTACTTGGGAGGCTGAGGGAGGAGAATCGCTTGAACCCGGGAGGTGGAGGTTGCGGTGAGTCAAGATCACGCCATTGCACTCCAGCCTGTGGGACAAAGAGTGAAACTCCGTCTCAAAAAAAAAAAAAAAAAGATTGGTCTGTCTTGGTAACAGTGAGCCCGGTATCCTGATATCTGGGCTAAAGTGAAGACTTTGAAGCTAAGGAGTACAAAATGAACATGGAAGATTAATCTGACCATGGTCTTTTTTTCTCCCTGCCCTGATGATTTTACTTTTACATGTTTTTTTTCTTAAATAAAAAATCACACTCTAAAATACTTAAAATATTAAAAAGTTAAAAAGATCATTTTTAGAGAAGTTTAAGTATTAGATCTTAATGTCTTCAATATTTCTTTGAGATGTTCAGGCTAACTCACACATTGAAATTTGCTGGTGGCAAATGTATTCGTGTATTTGTCAGTGTGCTTGGGTGCCTCTCTGACTTTTTTCAAGGTATTGACCATTCAGTTCTTAGTTTGTAGAAGAAATGGCAACATTGGAAACAATAACCTATTTTAATTCTTTAATTATATTATAGTTGTGCCTCAGTCCATTTTTCCCCCTTTCATTTTATCTTAGGTCAACAGGACGTACTGCTGTGGCACCTACCGAGCAGGTCCTATGCGGCAGATAAGTCTTGTTGGAGCAGTAGATGAAGAAGTTGGTGATTATTTCCCAGAGTTCCTTGATATGTTAGAAGAATCACCATTTCTGAAAGTGAGTGTTAATTAAGATTATTAAAGTTTTGATCTTTACTTAAGTGGGCCCTTTATATGTTGAAGAGTATTAAGCTAATATTGCCTATTGAAATTAAATTTATCCAGTGTTTTGCATAGAAATGTTTAGATATAATATTGGTACAAAGTACTTAAATTCAATTATTCTTTTTAATATAAATTACTATGTAGCATTTGTTTCTTTATATACAGTTGTAAAAAAGTCTTCTTAGAACTTTTATTTGGGTGGGGGGGATTAACTTATAAATCACTGAAACGATTTTTTAATGTGACTAATCCGTCTGATTTCTAGATGACTTTGCCCTGGGGTACACTTTCCAGCCTCCGACTCCAGTGTAGGTCCCAGAGTGATGATGGACCTATAATGTGGGTAAGGCCAGGAGAACAGATGATCCCTACAGCAGATATGCCAAAGTCACCCTTCAAAAGACGACGGTAAATATTTCTTTTCCTCAAATAAACAAAACTACTTTTTTTTAGTTGGTTGCTTATAAAAATGAGCACAGTTTGAAAACCATTTGTCTTGGGCTCCCTTAAGTAAATATTTTAGTTGTCAGTTCCTTGTTTCAGTTCAATCATCACACAGTTATCACAGTGAGGCATTTTTCTAAAACACAAATTTAATTTTTACTTATTTTTTAAAAACCTGTGCCCTAACTGCCTGCAGCATTAAAAGATCAAATCCCTTAGTGTGGTTTACAAGGATCTTTCATAATCTGGTCAGCTGTACCTCTTCTAGACGTATCTGGTTTTAGTCTTCTCCGGCCATAGTGAATTCACTTTCCAAACCATAGTCTATCATAGCGCTTTGCTTTTGCACTATTTTTTTTTTTTTTTCTTGAGATAGGGTCTTACTCTGTTGCCCAGAGCTAGAGTGCAGTGGTACAATCATAGCTCACTGTATTCTTGAACTTTTGGGCTCAGGAGAGCCTCCCAAGTAGCTGTGCTATAGGTGTGCACTACCATGCCCATCTGATTCAAAAAATGTTTTGTGTATTTTATTTTTGTAGAGATGGGGGGGGGTCTCATCATATTGCCCAGGGTGGCTTTGAACTCCTGGCCTCAGATGATCCTCCTGCCTCAGCCTCCCAAAGTGTTGGGGTTACCGTCCCACAGCAAACTTAATACATTTTCAAAACTTAGCTTGAGCTCGGTACAGTGTCATATGCCTTTAGTCCTAGCTACCTGGTAGGCTGAAGTAGGAGGATCACTTGAGCCCAGGCCTCCACAGCAAGATCCTGTCTCAAACCAAAACCAAAACCAAACAAAACTTAATTTGGACGTCACCTCCTTTGTGAAGTTTTTCTTTCCTCCCTTAGGTAACTTTGCTACAGTGTTCTGTTCATTAAAGTTCTGTTTACCTGTTTTTATTTTTTACTAATATTTGAGGTGTGCTTTGGAAGACAGGGACTATTTTGTTCATCTTTGTCCTCATGACATATACTAGGTAACCAGTATTTGCTACATGAAACCAGTAACGTACCGTAGTACCGAGCCTCAGTAATTCATATTGTGCTAACATGTTTTGTGTTTCAGACTCTTAAGACAAATGTAGATTAACTCACTCTCTAGTACTTTGAAAAATCTAATTTAATGAGACCGAAAATGATTTATACCTGCTTAGACTATGAAAATAGCAATTTAGCCAGGCGCGGTGGCTCAAGCCTGTAATCCCAGCACTTTGGGAGGCCGAGACGGGTGGATCACGAGGTGAGGAGATCGAGACCATCCTGGCTAACACGGTGAAACCCCGTCTCTACTAAAAAATACAAAAAACTAGCCGGGCGAGGTGGTGGGCGCCTGTAGTCTCAGCTACTAGGGAGGCTGAGGCGGGAGAATGGCGTAAACCCGGGAGGCGGAGCTTACAGTGAGCTGAGATCCGGCCACTGCACTCCAGCCTGGGCAACAAAGCGAGACTCTGTCTCAAAAAAAAAAAAAAAGAAAAGAAAAACAGCAATTCAAAATAAGTGCCCAGAAGTGAGTTTTAATGAACTAATCTAAACCTTAACTTAAGACTCATAGGAGAATGATACTTGAGCTAAGTATGGAATAATCTTAGGTACTTGAAATGCATGAAAATACTTTGAGAAAATTATGTACGAATGCAGGGTGGTGGGATGATAAAAACCCAGGAGTTATTTGAAAGTTCTGCACATTGTTAGATTATAGCAGTTTTTGTTGCAGGATGACGAATCTTGAAATCTTACTAAATTGTTAAATACTATATACATTTTTTGTTCTGTAATCTTCCCCCCAAAAATCACCATCATTTGTTCCCTGAAAAAAGTAATACAGAAGAGTAAAAAGAGGGCAGGCGCAGTGGCTCACACCTGTAATCCCAGCACTTTGGGATGCTGAGGTGGGCAGATTGCTTGAGTCCAGGAGTTCAAGACCAGCCTGGACAACATGACAAAACCCTGTCTCTAGTAAAAATACAAAAATTAGCGTGGTGGCACGCTCCTGTAATCCTAGTTATTGAGGTGGTTGAAGCATGAGAATTGCTTGAACTTGGGAGGCCAAGGTTACAGTGAGCTTGCAGTGAGCTGAGATGGTGCCTCTGCACTCCAGCCTGGGGGACAGAGCAAGACTCCATTTCAAAAAGGAAAAAAAACAAAAAAGGAAGAGTAGAAAGAAGGCAGGCTGGGTGTGGTAGCTCACACCTGTAATCCCAGCACTTTGGGAGGCCAAGGCAGGCGTATCACCTGAGGTCAGGAGTTCGAGACCAGCCTGACCAACATGGTGAAATCCCATCTCTACTAAAAATACAAAAATTAGGTGGGCTTGGTGGCAGCCGCCTGTAATCCCAGCTACTCGGGAGGCTGAGGCAGGAGAATTGCTTGAACCCGGGAGGTGGAGGTTGCAGTGAGCTGAGATTGTGCCACTGCACTCCAGCCTGGGGGACAAGAGCTTCTTTGTCTCCAAAAAAAAAAAAAAAGAAGGCAGAAAGCCACCATTTAGGCATATTAACCTTTCAAATTATATATAAATAAATAATCTTTTTACAAAAATCCATTGTTTGTGTGATGTTTACTTTAAAACTTGGGAATTTTTTTTCCCTTAGGCTTATGCGTTATATCAAGATGCAGCTGTATCATTTCTAAACAACTGTGTAGTTTACTGTATGGTTGTATCAAGATTTGTTTAACCAATTCTTGGTTTTGTTTTTGTTTTTTTCTTTGAGACAGGGTCTTACTCTGTCACCCAGGCTGGAGTGCAGTGACTTGATCAGGGCTCACTGTAGCCTACCTCCCAGGCTCAAGTGATCCTACCACTTCAGCCCCCGAAGTATCTGGGACTACAGGTGCCTGCCACCATGCCTGGCTAGTTGTTTTTTTTTGTTGTTGTTGTTTTTAATTTTAATTGTAGGCCTCACTGTGTTGCCTGGGCTGGTCTTGAACTCTTGAGCTTACGCAATCCTCCCGCCTTGACCCTTACCAACTCTTTATTAGTGTAATGTTTTCCCAGGTTTTCAATGTAAACAGTATTTTCAAAACATGATACTGGTGTGCTGGAGCCAGTTTGTACCTGTTCACAAAGGCCATCATTAGCATCACTTTCTAATTCCACATCGTGTGATGTCACGTTAGTAACTGGAAATTGTGTTAGGTGTATTTATACCATAGAAATCAGCTAAAATCAGCCACCTCCCCAACCCTCAAGCCAGAGGTAAAATATATAGAGCATACCACTGATTGTATGTGGATGGATGTTTGGTAGATACGTATGTTTGTGCATATGTGTGTTTCTTTTCTTTTTTTTTTTTTAATATTTTTTGAGACAGTCTCACTCTGTTGCCAGGCTGGAGTGCAGTGGCGCCATCTCGGCTCACTGCAACCTCCACCTCCCAGGTTCAAGTGATTCTCCTGCCTCAGCCTCCTGAGTAGCTGGGACTACAGGCATGCACCACCACGCCCAGCTACTTTTTGTATTTTTAGTAGAGACGGGGTTTCACCATGTTGGCCAGGATGGTCTCAATCTCTTGACCTTGTGATCCTTCCACCTTGGCCTCCCCGAGTGTTGGGATTACAGGCGTGAGCCACTGCACCCGGCCATGTGTGTTTATATTCTTAGTAAAAATTCCTAAAGGCTCAAAGGATACACATTTCTAATGGACTTCCAGAAATATACCAATTTATACACCCACTCATATAATAATACAGTTCCCCTTTTTCTTATACTCTCCACTAACATTTTTAACTATATTGATCTGATTGGATAAAAATGTCTCATTTTATTTTATTTAAAAAAATTTTATTAGACAGAGTCTTGCTCTGTCACCCAGGCTGGAGTGCAGTGGTGCGATCTTGGTTCACTACAACCTCTGCCTCCCGGGTTCAAGTGATTCTCATGCCTCAGCCTCCCAAGTAGCTGGGATTACTGGCGTGCGCCACCATGATTGGCTAATTTTTGTATATTTAGTAAAGAGGGGTTTTGCCATATTGGCCAGGCTGGTCCCAAACACCTGGCCTCAAGGGATCTGGCCACTTCGGCCTGCCAAAGTGCTGGGATTTCAGGCATGAGCCACCACGCCCAACCCCAAAATGTCTCATTTTAATTTGCTATTTTTTGAGGGGTTTCTTATTTTGTCTTTGGTGATTTCCTTTATATATATTTCTATTTTGGTGTTTTTCTTTTGTAAAAATCCCATATATATTATGACTATTAAGCTTTTTTCCCCTTCTGTTCCAAGTTTTTGTCTTTCAGCTTCAGTATTTTTTTTTCTTTACTCACAGAAGTTTTTGTTTATATCTTTCCTTTTGAAGTTTCTCCTTTAGCAGTAGGCTTAGAAGAGCCTTCTCTTATTCAGTGTTATAAAATACTCACCTACATTTTCTCTTAATACTTCTGTGATTTCAGTATTTACATATTTAATCTACCTGGAATTGGCTTCAGTATAGAGGAAGAGATTTACATTTTTCCCAAGTAGTTAGGCAGCTGTACCAACATCATTTATTTAATAATTCATCTGAGGTGCCATCCAATTTTATTTCTATTGGGATTAAATATTCTTTTTTTTTTTTTTTTTTTTGAGGCGGTGTCTCGCTCTGTCGCCCGGGCTGGAGTGCAGTGGCCGGATCTCAGCTCACTGCAAGCTCCGCCTCCCGGGTTCACGCCATTCTCCTGCCTCAGCCTCCCGAGTAGCTGGGACTACAGGCGCCCGCCACCTCACCTGGCTAGTTTTTGTATTTTTAGTAGACACGGGGTTTCACCGTGTTAGGCAGGATGGTCTTGATCTCCTGACCTCATGATCCGCCCGTCTCGGCCTCCCAAAGTGCTGGGATTATAGGGATTAAATATTCTTAAGTGAGGCATTCAAAAGCATTTTGAATTAGAATTGAATGAATCAATATGTAAATGCTAATGTCCATCTTTTTGTGTTAGTGAAAACTTCTTGTTGCAGAAAATGATGGAATCGATGTGAGAAGCTTTTCAGTTACCAAGGACACTGCTACTGAAGCTTATCTTTGGATTTATGAACTCTGAAGTTAAAGAAATGTGTACAGAGGTTTTTAAATATCAGATAATACAGCAGGACTTAATAATGGAAAATCCTGCCCACTTTTCCTTCCCAGAGGCAAATATATTTTTACGAGAGGCAAAACCCATTTGTTTATAATACTTTTAAAAAAAGGCTTTGGCAGGGTTTTTTTTTAATTAAAAAATGTTTTAATCTTGTGTATATAATAGTTGTATATATGTATGATGTACATGTCATGTTTTCATACAGGTTTTGATTTTTTGGTATGATAGCAGGTATTCCTTCCTCTTACCTGTTCTCTGAATAGTTAAATGACCCCTACTTTATCCTCTTCCTCATTTCTTCTTTCAGTCAGCTGTCCCTACACATTGCTGGGGTTAATTCATATTCTGTTTTAAAATTATCGTTAGGTCTTACATGCCTTGTCAATAAGTGGATTCTAAAATTTTATGGCTAGCTGTGTTTACTGCAGACCCAGCTAGTAAGTTATTAATTCATATTCTAAGGTTTCAATGTTATGTCATCACTCAAAGGAAGAATATGCAAAAGCCTCTTTCTTTTCTCTATTTCACCTACGTACTTAAAACCATGTCACATTTTTTGAAAGTTTTATATTTGGTATCATAACTTCTTTAAAAAAAAAAGTCTTCTGTTTTTCCTGCAGTTTCTGATTGCCCTGTTTTTTGAGGTAAGAACGTAAAAAAGTGTTCTGTTTTTCCTGCAGTTTCTGATTACCCTTTTTCTTTTTTTGGAGGTAGGAACATAATAAACTTTTCTTGACCATCTTAAATATCTTCTGTTCTCTTTATTGCTTTACATCTTTTTATTTATTGCTTCCATTCTCCTTACTGCTTACAGGGTTAGCGTTAAGGTACATTACTTTCTTCCAGAACCATGCTGACTTTGTCATCTGTCTATGGCTTTCTTTTATAACCCTTTTTTTTTTTTGAGAGGGCATTGCTGTTGTTAGCTACCTAGCATTCTGTTCTTTTATCATATCCTCATGCCTTTCAGAATCTTTTTTCGTACTCTCTGCTGTAACATGTCAGTTTTTTAATAAAATCTTTTGGGACTCTGTGTTCTGCCTATAGAAGGCTTATTTCAGTTATCCACCTAGGACTTCGTATTTAATGCTTTTCTGCATTAACCTATGGTGGTGGTTTTCCTAGATTTATTTCCTTCTCTTGCTTAAACACATTCTCAAGGAATAGTCTAACAAAAAGGAGGTATTCTGAGTCATTATATGTCTGAAAATTTCTTTTTCTGTTAATAAACATGATTTATAGTTTAGCTGAAGTCCAGAAGTTGTGTTGTCTCTTAGTATTGTTAGCAGTGCTCTATTGTCTTCTGGCGTCTAATATTATTTATGAGAAGTCCTAATGCTAGTGTAATTTTTATTCTTTTGTAGGTAGCCTATTTTTTTCTTGTCTGCAAGCTTTATAGCATTGTCTATCATCAGCAGTCTGAGATTTCACAGTGTTACGTCTTGAGTCTTTCATTCTTATTTTTTAATTATACTTTTTGTTGTTTAGTAGTCACCTTAAATTGAAAGATTCATGTCTCCTTTCCTTTCTGATAATTTTTCTTACCTAATTGCTTGGCAGTTTCTTCTTTATTTTCTCTTATTTCTTTCTGAAACTACTATTGGTTGAATAATAGATCTCCTGGTTTGATTGTCCTCATATTTCCTCTTATCTTTTTGCTTTTGATTCTGAGACATTTACTGGACATTTGTCTTCTAACCTTTCTTTGGTATTTAAAATTTTAGCATTGTTCATTTTGGTTTTTCTCTGTCAGGTTGCTGTCTTCAGATAGCTGGTGATTCTTGGTTGACCCATTCATATTTTAAAATAAAGCATTGGGTTCATTGTGAGTTCTATTTATATTTTGGTGAGTCTTGTCAACAGGTAGACAATTGTCAGTTGTCAACTTAGAGTGAACAGGCATAGAAATGGACACTAAATGATATGCCCAAATATCAGAGGATTATGTTCTATTTTTGTGGCAATTTCCATGTGTTTAGAGAATGTGCAGTTTTTCTGACTGAAAGTTTATCAGGATGTTTTTCGCTATAAGCAACAAAAATTTTGATTCAAACTTGTTTATAAAATAAAATGTCTGTCTTGTATATCGAGAAGTCCAGAGAGGTTGGTTCTAGACACCATATGGTCAGTGTGTCAATGCTGTCATCAGGGGACCAGATTCTTTCCTTTTCTCTGTTCTAACATTCTCTTGGCCTAGGCTTTGCACTTGCACTAGCTCCCTTTATAGTTGCTAGATGGCTGAGGCAGTTCTAGACATCACATCTGGATCTGGCTATATCTAATAGAAGAAGATAGTATCTTTTCTTGTACTTTCTTAGGAGCTAGGAAACTTCCCAGAAGTCTCTTCAGCATATTTCCTTTCATACTATTAGACAGAATCTGTTCATGTCTATTCCTGTAGTCACTGTCAGGGGAAATGAGCCTACCATAATTTACCAGGACTCATCAGAAATTAACTCTGGAGCTTGTGAATGAGGTCACATACAGGGCAGGATGAGATGCCTAATGAAAATCAGGGTTCTGTCAGGGAATTAAAGGGGAGGAATGGATGCTGGGTGGGTAGCCATAGTCTACTCCATGTGGGGCAAAATGCCTGTCTACATTTTTTCCTGCAGGGATGACTTGTTTATTTGCAGAATTTCACTTTAATTCCCCTTTTCTCAGCCTTACTTCATTTCTGTTCATCATTATTATGCCTGGCTTCTTTTTGGACTCAGGCTTTTCCAAGGTCTGTTGGGCAGGTCTCCTGCCTTTTGCCTGCTGATCTCTTTTTATGTATTCTATGCCTGTGGCTTTCTCTGCTCAGTTCTATTAGTCTCAGGTACTATGATCATTTTCCATCTTGTAAAAGTTTGCTGATACTGCTTATTCATTAATTCATTTCCTTCATCACTTATTCACTATCATCTTTAGATTATTATACTTAGAAATTCTTGAGCACATAAAAAAGCAGAAAATAATATAATAAACTGCTGTGTGTTTAATATACAATCAACAGCTGTCAACTCATGGCTAATTCTGTTTCATCTGTACTCTAATCCATTCTCCCATCTAATCCCCACTTCCCCTATTATTAGTTTGAAGACTTTTACTTTCGTTTTAATGTAGAAGGAGATAACACGGATGCCTAGTTTGCAATCTTGAATCAGAACTGTAGTCTAACTATAATAGGTTCATTGCTTGATGCACATGGCAAGTCAGTACACCAAAACACCAGACTGCAACAGAGAAAGAAGTTTAATTGTAGGGCCACTAAAAGAGGAGATGGGAGGAAATCTCAAATCTGTCTCCCTGAGGAGTTTGGGGGTTAGGATTTTTAGAGGTTTTGGAATGGGCTGATGTGTGGAGATGTTCATTGGTCTGAGAGTACAAAGTGAAGTCATGGACAAAGAGATGAATAAACTATTCTCATGCTGATTAGGTTTTTCTGTGGGGGTCTTTAAATTGGTTGGCAGCAGCTGTTTGGCCAGAATTCAGGATCTGCTTAAGCCATTCTTAGCATGGGAGATTCTGTCTTAAACAAAAGCCTTATGATGCTAATAGTAGAATTCTTTTTTTAAAAAAAGTATATATGTGTGTGTGTGTGTGTGTGTGTGTGTGTATATATGTGTATATATATATATATATATATATTTTTTTTTTTTACAAAAAGGTTTCCCACTTCAAGAAATTCTATCTGTAGGAACAATGGGGATGCAGATGGTCAGTATCTAATGTTACCTGACTTGTAGTTATAAGAAAGTGGGTCTAAGTGCAGCCTGATTAACACTTAATTATAGCTATATTTCCATCCAGAATTTTTGTTAACTGTATGAGGGCAGCCTCACTAGTAGCATATTTTGAGAGTTGGAAATAAGATGATTGAGGGTAAAGGAGCCTTAAACTTTGACTTTTATTTTCTGTTGCTACACAGAAGCACTACATTTGAGCCTAATCTAAGATAATATTTTCAGCTTTATTATGGCACACAGGGAGAGGAAGGTAATTACATTAAGCATTATAATATAGTGTGTTAAATGCTAATGATCATAATCATTGAACCCTTCTCAGTCCTCATGTTATTTAAATCTGGTATTTTAGCAGACTTTTTTGTCTTACTGGTATTAATTAATTTTTTTCTTTTTTTGGTCTCTTTCTTCCTTGCTTACCCTTTGTTTAACAACCAAATCAACTCTAGATCAATGAATGAAATAAAAAATCTCCAGTACCTACCTCGGACCAGTGAACCCCGCGAAGTCCTCTTTGAAGATAGGACTAGAGCTCATGCTGATCATGTAGGTCAGGGGTTTGACTGGCAGAGTACGGCTGCTGTTGGAGTTTTGAAAGCTGTACAATTTGGTGAATGGTGAGTTAATTGAACTCAACTGCAAGGTTGGTTAATATTGTATAAGACAATGTGGACTCTATTTAAAAGGTTTAGGACTAGTTTTTAAATTGTGGTAAAATACACAGTTTGCTATCTTAACCATTTTTAAATGTACATGGTAGAGTTAAGCATAATTACATTGTTATGAAACAGAGCTTCAGAACCTTTTCATCTTGCAAGGCTGTAACTCTGTACTCACTGAACAATTTCTCTTTTATTCTCACCCCCAGGCTCTGGTAACCATCATTCTACTTTTTGTTTCTATGAATTTGACTACTTTACATACCTCATATAGATGGAATCATACAGTGTTTATCTTTTTGTGACTGGCTTATTTCTCTTAGCATTGTCCTCAAGGTTCATCCCTGTTGTAGCAAGCGTCAGAATCTCCTTCCTTTTTTAGGCTGAATGATAATTCATCATATGTATATACCACATGTTGTTAATCAGTTTTTCCATCAGTGGGCGCTTGGGTTGCTTCCACCTTTTGCCTTTTGTGAATAATGCTGGTGTGAACATGGGTGTATACATAGCTCTTCATGTCCATGCATTCAGTTATTTTGGGTATACACCCAGGAGTGAAGTTGCTGGATTATATGGTAGTTCTATTTGTAATGTTTTGAGAAACTGCCAGACTGTTGTCCATAGTGGCTAAACCATTTTACATTCTGTTGGGGCCCATTTTTAACAAAGCTCAGGACATAGAGATACAAAGTGGTGAGAGGACCACAAATGCAACTAGTTTAGAATAAAACTATTCTTTTTAGCCATTTTTGTTTTAATTTTACAACAGCAAATCTGATTTTTATGGCTTAAGTTTTAGGTTTTTTTCAAATTAAAAAAAAATTGTATACCTAGTCCTTAGAAACTATGCATCTATTTCTCTGCTAGTAGAAGCATTTCCAAGAACAAAGGAACTGAAATTTTTTCATTGTGAGATGTTTGTCTCTAAAACTTAATTTTGTTAGTTTGTCTCTAAAACTTAATTTCATCATTTTTCATTGTGAGATGTTTGTCTCTAAAACTTAATTTTGTTAATCTTAGGAGTGACCAACCTCGCATAACCAAAGATGTGATTTGTTTTCATGCTGAGGATTTTACTGATGTTGTACAGAGACTTCAGTTAGATCTTCATGAACCTCCAGTTTCCCAGGTAAAAACTTATTTTTTATTACCATTTGAGATACTGGAAATAAATATCTATACCCATTTTATTTTGAATTTTATCTTGCAGTCTGATATGTGGGATAGTGAGTTTAATTTTATTACCATTAAAGACTGGGGTGGGGGTGGTGCTGAGAATCATTTAAACAGAGCTTCCCCAGCAGAATGCTTGAAATCACTTCAATCTTTGGGATACCAGGTGCGCCTGGGATGGTTAGAGGTCCCAGGTGGCTCAGTTATGGCTATGAGCTGTCTCACTTGTTAACCCCATTGCACTGTGTCCCCTCAACTGCAGAAGGCTGAAAGACACACTAAAAGAAAAGAACACATGTTGCCTTTATGTGTGGTAAAGAATATTGGTACTTAGCTGTACTTTGAAATACTTAAATGATTCTCTAGGCCATCCTGATTTTAACCTGTACTTTGTTACTAAAGAGGTAGTAAAATAGGAGGAAAAGAATTTCCCAAGCATTACAAAAATTTTTAGAAAGTTACCTATCATTTAGTGTTGCTTAATTTTAATTTGATTGTTGTTATAACACATTTTGTTTCTACTGTTTTCCTTTGCTAATTATAATATTTCATTTGACTAAATTATTACATATTTTAAAGTCTCACGTAACTTTTTTCTTTCTTCAGTGCGTACAATGGGTAGATGAAGCTAAACTAAACCAAATGAGGCGGGAAGGCATTCGTTACGCTAGAATTCAGCTTTGCGACAATGACATCTACTTCATCCCTAGAAATGTCATTCATCAGTTCAAAACAGTTTCGGCAGTGTGCAGCTTAGCCTGGCATATAAGGCTTAAACAGTACCATCCTGTTGTGGAAGCCACTCAAAACACAGAAAGCAATTCTAACATGGACTGTGGTTTAACTGGAAAGCGAGAATTAGAAGTTGACTCCCAATGTGTGGGGATAAAAACTGAATCTGAAGAAACATGCACAGAGATTCAGCTGTTGACAACTGCTTCATCATCCTTCCCACCTGCATCAGAACTTAATCTACAGCAAGATCAGAAGACTCAGCCTATTCCAGTTTTAAAAGTGGAAAGTAGACTGGACTCTGACCAGCAACACAATCTGCAAGAACATTCAACCACTTCTGTGTGATATGTACATATTCAAACACATTTTTTAACTTTTTTAAATTTTGATGTGAAGTTATAGTTTTATAACTGGTTTAAGTTAAGTTTTATTGGAGAAATCTTGCCTATAATTCTATAAAGAGAAATGACATTCCACAAATGTCAAGCATATCTTTTTTACACAGATTATGCAAAGTTAAGAGTTGTATCTTATCCCGTTAGTACAGTATGTAATAGTGGGTCTGCTGCTACTTTCTGTTTTAAGGTGTGAGGTAACAATTCAATCTCTTCTTCAAATCAAAATGAGAATTCTCTGGAATAACAGATTCTTATTTGGTAAATTATTCACTTCCCTTAATTTTATCTTGCCTTGTCTCTTGCCATATTTGCTGTTTTTATGGATAAATCAGATTTATGGTTTAGTATTTGTGTCTTTATGGCACAGGTTCAATTTCTACAGTAAAAATGGCATAGGTTGCAGGAAAGAATTCCTGCATCTGGTACATGGGCAAGTAAGTTATTTAGTTCTAACCACAAATAACAAGTAGTTTCTAAGGAAATTTCAGTGGCTCTCTGGTTTCTTAACAAAAGAGAAAGCACAGCACTTTCTGATCCAAACTGTCTTTTTTTTTGTATCTGTTATTTAAAGCCCAGTGGATATTTCAATTAAAAAAAAATCTAAAGATGAATAGTCCTTGGTCATTCATTATCCATGGCTCATTAATCTCTTCTAGAATATATGCTAACTATGGAAGATATTTTGGGTAAAAGAGATAATGTTGACATGATACTCTATTGTTCTGCTTCCTGGCATCCTCACATTTTGTGGGGATAATTTTGCTTCCTAAACTGATCACAACTATTAAACTTAGAGAATAATAATAGTCTTGCTGATGAGGCTGCCATATTTTGAGCATCAATCTTATGATAAACTATTCTTGTCACTTGGCATCAACCTCTTCATGATAAGTATCTACTACTGAGACACTTCAATTCACAGTTTTAACTCGTGAATACCTGGGTTTATTTACTATTACTCTGTGTTGCTATTTTCTAACAAAGAATACAGCACTAGACTTCATCCTAGAGTTTCAGGCTAATGCTTAGTGCCTGAGTATTTAAATTTTCTTTTCAAACAGGCACAGTTCACATTGCTAGTATGGTCCTAACTTTCTGTTATTTTAGAATGTTAACATGATTCACATTATACTTTATCTTAGTTAATAATACAATAGGCCTTTTGTTTATTAAAGGAAGAGTACTCCCCACACCTAAGACCAGATTCTTGTATCTCCCTGGTTACAGTGCAATTTGGAGATTTTTTTTTTTTTTCCTGGATGATAAGATTTGAAATATTTACATTAACATAGGCAGAAAAAAAAAAAAAACAAGATGCTGCTTGATTATGTCTGTCACCATGAAAACTTAGCTGCATCTTTTGAAATATCAAATATGAATTTTCTCTAAAATATTCTGAAATAGGTTAAATCTTATATAAATATTACTTTGTGCAATATTGTTGTGTAGTTAAATGCATATTAGCAAAGTATAGAGGTCACTGTGTAAACAGATAGAAAAGTAACCATCAGCAAATACTGCAGTGATTAGTTAGAATCTGTATTATTCCTTATATATATGTATATGTATGTATTTGTTAACAAAGGATGAAGACAAATAGGGATACATTTCAATGTAAACCATTTATGAATTGGAAGTGATGTTGGCTTTAGTTATCTTTGTAAATAAGGTAATTAGAATGGTATGAAAGGTAATGTGATTATTGCAGGGGTGTTTTTAAATCTTGGGTGTAAATTCTAGGGTAAATTCCAGTTTATCAATACTAGTTTTTAACAGGACCTGCCTTTGAGGGTGTTTTTTTGTTGTTTTGTTGGGGAGGGGTTTAATCACAAAGTGTGTGGGTTTGGGTTACTTCTTGTTTTTATTTTTCTGTCCAGAAGAGCTTTACCAGGCTGTGCAAAGTAAAATTCTTCTCAGGCAACATTTGCTTTTAAAAATAATCATGAAGAGAAGGCTGTTAAAGCAAAAAAATTTTTTTTTAATTTTTTCTTGTCTTCCAAGATCCGATTTCCCTATCTCCCACTTGACATCCAGCAGATGCCATCTGTCATCGAAGCTGGTCATTGCTAATAAACAAGGAGACTGTCTCCTGACAGCCAGCACTGTGTATTATCACTCAGGAACCAGCGGATCTGCAAAGACCTACAATCAAAAGCAAATCCCCATTTTCCTTTTATAAAACATTCTACCCTCACCTCCAATATAAACACATTAAGAGTACAATAAAAATGTTTAAAATCATGTACTAATAAATTCATTGTATGTTAGAATTGCAATAGAATGGAGAGAAACATTTAGCTAGTAATGTATCTGAAAACTGAATGTCCTATGTGAGTATTAGATTTTAATAGCATGCTTTAAAGACTGATGAATATAAAAGCAGAAGTTTTGCATTTTTTACTGGTTTCAAAGCTGTATCCTAGTTTAGTGATACAAATGATTGCAATTTTTCTAAATCATTAAATTACTTGGTTTGGTGGAGTGAGGCATGGAGCAATCTGGCGTCTTCTGATTTGTTAAAGTAGTGATGGGAGTGAAGTTGTAACTGAAATTTAAGCTGATCTTCCTTTTTGGTATATTATCCGTTGTGCCAGCTCTTGAGATTACTTGCACAATGTGGCTATAAGTTTTAATATTTTGTGGAGCAGAGGGATGGTTTTTAAATGTGCTTATGGAAAGGACCCAATAAATGAGTATTCCTAACTTAGTAAAGTATAATAATTTCATGGTACCCATTAAAAAGGATAAAAGTCTTCCTCTTGCCCCAGAAGTAATTCTCGATACCAAGATATGCTAGGAGTAGGATGATTCAAAGCGGTAACCCAAATTCATAAAGCAATAATAATAAAAACCTACATAGTATGTTCCCTCCTCCAAAGTTTTAACTCTAAAAATTGATTCCTAGGTTTACTTGTACTTTTAATTTGCTTATTCAGTACTTAGAATTTGTTTAACTGGTACTTTTATTATTTTTTAGTGAAAGACTTTTGAAAAGTGCCCTTTCCCCTAAGAGACAGTTGGAATACCAGTTGACAATTACAAGCTCTTATAGGGGGGAAAAAGGAGCTTATTAAAGTTCTTTACTAAACTTTGGGAAAACATGTCTTGCATCAGTCTTACTAGGCATAAAAGTCACACTTAATGACTGGAAAAAACTTGCTTATTGCCTTTCCTTATATAAATATTGTCTAGAATGAAAGCTAATATAGGAACAAGACTCCCAAATCCATGAAAACCCTTAGTGAATATATTCTTAATCATTAATATTAGCCCATTATATTTTCATCTGTATTTGCCATAAAAAATTTATTTGCATTTATGCCTTTAGGATAATTTTGTATCTTTCTAATCTTTTATCATTGCTACAGGTTTTTAAAAAAGAACCTTTCACTAGCACATGCCAGAGGTTCACATCTGTGCTGTTTTGTTTTTCAAACAGGTTGTAGCTGTATTTATTGGCCATGCAAGTAGAGGAAATGCACAGTACAAATGTTTTTCTTTAGCACGTAAGGGACCTATCCTTGTCTTGAAAGTTTGTTACTTTAAAAGCAAGTATCTCTCCATAAATATTATGGCCTTCCATTTTCTTCATACATTTTTTAGGATCCACTTGTGCATGTAGTTGAGACCACTGTCTCTTAAAATATAGCACTTTTCAATTCTCTGAAGAAATACTTATGTACTACTATCACATGTTGTAAATTTTCATGTAATAGTGTTTTCTGTGACTAAACTCCATTTTGATTGGCAGCTAAGACTTTTTTTCCTGTGGCTTTTATTTATCTAAGAGGTCTTTGCATATAGATGAAATGTACATTTGCCTGGCGGACTATTTGCGTTGTGTGGCCTTAGTTTGTTTATTGACATTAACAAGTGTTTTAAAAAGGTTTTTAATGAATAGTCTTAAATCTAAATTTGTGTGAATAATCCTTTTAACACAGTGCTTTTTTGTAGCTGTCTAAGTGTGTTAAATTGTTAAGCTATTTCTTTGTAAAATAGGACAATGGAATGCATAGTTTTTTTTTTTTTCCTGTAAAGTATTTTTTTAATAAACAAAGTCTGATTTGTCCTTTACTGGTGTTTCATCACAAAATGCATAGCATATGCGAGTTCTAAATACCTGGAACTTATTTTTAGAGGACGAATCCTTCACCTACTTTATCCCCTACTACTTCAAAAAAATTTTTTAGAAAATCTTACGACTTTTCTTTCTAAAGATGTCTGGGGAAAATTCCATCCATATTGAGATGCAATTAGTTTGGGGGAAGAAGAAAAAAATCACTTGGCATTTGTTATAGTTAATGCCTCTTAATTGCTTAAATTAGTGTGTATCTACTTAAAAGGACAGTCTTAAATTTGTATTCTGGTGATGTGGATTTTCTTGAAAGTGCATTGAGTATTAATGAAGATGGCGTATAGACTTTTATGTCATTGATGTATTAATGCAACACCACAAAATGGATTTCTTTCCTCATCAGTTTTTGTGTGAACTTACCTTTAATTGAGGTACCTTTCCTAAGCACTGATAGCCTTTGGTTCTGATTAGGAAAGGAAAAGAAAGGGACTTCACATTTTTTGATTAACTGCCATGGGCCAGGAAGTTTATATGAGGGTATCTCATTTAAACCTCACATCCTTAAGAAGGCAACTATCTCCGTAATACAGGTGAGAAAACAGGCTTGTTAGTTGAATAATTTGCCTAAGATCACAGATTATTGGTTGGGAGCAAGGATTCATACCTTGTTCTCCGGTAGCCTTAGGAAGCACTGAATAGTTTCCAACAGGGCACCTGAAAAATGGTTTGTTACTTAACCACTATCCTCTAATACTACTTACCTGATTTAGTTCCTCCACACACTCCCCCTAAAATCTTCTGTGTGCCAAACAATGAAGTAAAGTACTTTTGCTATTAATGTAATTGAGGTTAAATATTTACGTGTGCAAAATTGGATGTTTTTCACTTGTCTATCTTTCTTTTTTTTCAAGTTGGTCATTTGTCTTGAAGCCCAACAGAATTGTAATGTTTAGCGCTAAGGAAAGGAAAAGCTGTCAAGGAGCAAAAGCAGAAGGAAACCACTGCCAATGTGTGCAATATAAAAAGGATAAAATAATTTTTACTTTATTTGAGACAGTCTCTTGCCTAGGCTGAAGTGCAGTGGCGCAATCATAGCTCACTACAGCCTCGAACTCTTGTGCTCAGACGAATCTTCCCGCCTCAGTCTTCGAAGTAGGTGGGACTACAGGTGCGCGCCACCATCTCCGGCTAATTTTTTTTTTTTTTTCAAGAGATGGGGTCTGGCCATGTTGCTAAGGCTGGTCTCAAATTCCTGAGCTCAAGCGACATTTCCGCCTTGGCCTCCCAAAGCGCCCGGATTGCAGGCGTGAGCCACTGCGCCCAGTCTGGGTGAAATAATTTGTAAAACTTAGTCCTGTGGGAGTTATTTTAGTTTAGTCGATTTTCCTCATCCGTGAAATGGGATAACTTCCACCTGGTACCCACTCAATAGATGATAAGAAATAATGTCTGTAAAACCGCACCTTTTAGGCTTGCTTAAGTGGAAGCTATCATCTGTCATTAGCTTTCTCTGACCCAGATGCTACACGCTGTGGGCCAGCAAGAACACAGCTTCAAATAAGGTGGGGAGAATGACTGTAAGGGGACAGTGTTCCATTAATGGCCAAAAAAAAAAGAAAGCAGCTTAAAAATCCTTTTAATGTATCCTTAAATATTCACTTTAGGGCTCAACCTTTCTTTCCTTTCTCCTGACCTCTATCGGCCCTAATTAACGTGTTCCTGCCGCCACCTAACTTTACCCTATTTTGGAAAAAGCTGTGACTGCCCAATCCTTGTCCCTCTTTTTCCCCTACCTTTGAGCACCAGAAAGCTCCAGACCCAGAGCTGCTGGGGGGCGGGAGAGGAAGGGAGTCACTAAGCCGCAGCCTGGCCCTTCCTCCCAGGGCAGCGTAAATTAACATAAACATTCATTCGTTCACTCAACAAACATTGGGAACCTAAGTGTCATGCTTGTGCCAGGCCCCAGTCTCTGACCTCATGGAGCCCACAGCCCACTGGGGAACAGAGATTAAGCCATGAAACACGAAGATGAGTGCCACAAAGACATGAGCCGGGAGCTACTAGAGTATCAGGACCGACCTCTTTTAGACCGCTGGATGGGAGAGTCGTTTGTGAGGAAGTGACTTTTAAGCGGAGGGCTGAAGGGTGATCTGAAGGAGCTGCTCTTGGCCATCGATCGCCGCGCGGCTCCCCAGGCCCTTGGACCCGGAGCCTGGACCTAGGCGGGGCGGGAAGGCCCGGGCCAGGGGCGGAGCCACCTCGGCGGCAAAAGCCGGAAAGCGGAAGCCGAAGGCTGCTGCCCGGTGGTCGGCTGAACGGCTCTAGCCCAGCTCTGAGACGGCTGAGTCACTGCCGCCCGGCCCGGACCGGAAAAGACTAGCGCCGCGGCCGCCGTCGCCGCCGCCGCGGCCGCTCTGGAACTCCCGGGCTCCCGGGCTCTCGGGGTCCCGGGCCTTTGCACCTGTCTTTTCCAGCTGGGCACAAAGCCTTTTGCTGTCGCCGTGGCGACTGGCGACCTAGCGAAGACCTCCTTTACTTTTAATCCCCCTCATTTTCCAGTCCATTCTCTGCTTATTTTCTGGTCAGTCCGTGACCCTCTAGGCGGGCTCGGACCGGCGATCGATTTGCCGCCCTCAGGGCGCTGGGCGGCCGGCTGCCTCCGAGGCTGGGGCGGCCTCCGCGGTCTCCATGGTAACGGCCTCGCCGGCGTCTCCGCCTAGGTGGGAAGATGCGGCCTGCCCTGCCCGCCGCCTCGCCCCCGGCCTTACGGTGGGACCCCGGGCACTGAGGACGAAAGTCCCAGGCGCCGGCCCGCGGGGCAACGGGCACTAGGTGAGAGCTGGACGCCAGGGAGCGAAGGAGGCGGGTGCCGGGCGACTCCAGCGGCCGCCCCTGCCCCTCCCCCGCACCCACGAACACGCTCGCCCGAAATATTGCAGAGGCTTCTCCGGTCGCCACTGCGCCAGTTTTTGTGTGTTTGTTTGTTGTGTTTTCCCTGGCAAACAGCTGGAGAAAGAGCAGCTCATGGAGAGGCTGAGAGAAGCGGTTTTCGAGTCCTACCCAAATTGGGAGAGTAACCTTCAGCAGCTGGACTCACCTACTGGTTTTCTTTCATTTTCAGGGAAATCTCATTCTCTGGCTGGAGACACAGATGGCCTCAAATGAGAGAGATGCTATATCGTGGTACCAAAAGAAGGTAATACCAATATATATTTTTTATTTGTAACGCATTCTTCCTGCAAAAAGCTTTCACAAATAATATGTTACTTTCCCCTGAGTTTGGTAGTGCCAGGTGTTCATGTATACTTCAACATAAATGGGAAAAAAAAAAAAAGATGTACAAGGTCATTATGTTTTTTAAACCCGGTTCCAGGTCCTGGAATAAGGTTTATAGGCCACCTCCCTTCTCCAGGCTGCGTACACAATGCCACGGCAATGCTTTGAAAGTTTGCTTCTAATCAAACTGCTTAAAAACAAAAAAGACATGAAACCTTCATCTGCACAGCTCAGATTGATACTATTAACAGTCTTATCGAGCTGTTCCTTATCTTTTATTCCTCTCTAGTTTTTCTATTGCTGTTTTCCTTGAAAAGTGGATTTTTTTTTTTTTTTTTTTTTGAGACGGAGTTTCGCTCTTGTTGCCCAGGCTGGAGGGCAATGGCGCGACCTCGGCTCACTGCAACATCCGCCTCCCGGGCTCAAGCTGTTCTCCTGCCTCAGCCTCCAGGGTAGCTGGGATCACAGGCGCCCACCACCACGCCTGGCTAATTTTTTGTACTTTTAGTAGAGACGGGGTTTCACCGTGTTGTTCAGGCTGGTCTCGAACTGCTGACCTCAGGTGATCCACCCACCTCCACCTCCCAAAGTGCTAGAATTACAGGCGTTAGCCACCATGCCCGTCCGAGAAGTGGAAATATCTTTTAAGGTAATATTTAATTTGAAATATTTTGGGCATTGCTTTTGAACTTACTTTTAGGTCCAGCTATTTTAGATATTTGAAAGAAACAGTCCTTGGAAGTATTAATTTATTCTAACTCCTGAGTAGCACAAACATTTTCCACGTAGCATATTGATACTTAATAGGCTCATGACTTTTGTGAGGCTTGACTTAGGTAAGGATTTCCTTTGCATCGTTTAAATACACTACTCCCTCTTTCAGATTGGAGCCTACGATCAGCAGATATGGGAAAAGTCAATCGAACAGACTCAGATTAAGGTAAATTGGTTTCTTTGATTCTGCCTATGTTTCACTGCGTTAATATGAAGAGTGGAATTGTACTTACCTGGTAAACTCTCACTTAACTACCAGTATGGCATTCTTTAATCTTTGAAGGTTATAAGAAAAACAATGCAAGCATACTGAGAAGTGACACTTGATTTTTGGCCTCACTATCAGGAAAACAGAAAGGGGTGAGTTGGTCTGTGATGAATTAGAGAGCAAATGTACCATGTAAATAGGGCTGGGTTACTTAGCTCTGGCCAGTTTTTACTACATGGCAGTGCAGGTCCAAATATTGCCAGAATTTCAGATTTTTCAAGAGAAGCTGGAAATACACATTTTTATATGAAATATATTGTGCATTTTATGTCAGATTTTTAAGAGACTCTTCCTTTTCTTCCTCCTCCTTCTCTGCAAGCCAAATACAATCCATTTGTGGCCTGAATTCAGTGTATGGTCCCCCATTTTATTCAATCACTAGCTTAGAGTATGGGTTTTTGTTTGTTTGTTTTGTTATGTTTTTGAGATGGAATCTCACTCTGTTGCCCAGGCTGGAGTGCAGTGGCATGATCTTGGCTCACTGCAAGCTCCGCCTCCCGAGTTCATGCCATTCTCCTGCCTCAACCTCCTGAGTCGCTGGGACTACAGGCGCCCACCACCACACCTGGCTAAGTTTTTTTTTTTTTTGTATTTTTAGTAGAGATGGGGTTTCACCGTGTTAGCCAAGATGGTCTTGATCTCCTGACCTTGTGATCTGCCCGCCTCCGCCTCCCAAAGTGCTGGGATTACAGGCATGAGCCACCGTGCCCGGCCTAGACTATGGTTTTAAGTTTTTCAGGTTCTTAAACTTTTTTCTACACAGCTCTTAGAACTGAGAGGATTCTTATTTTATACTAACCAAGTGACCAAAAACTGATATATAATTGAGAATGCCAGTTTATTAACTTATAATAGGGGAGGAGAGGGTTAAATCATCTTCTAATATTCCAAAGTCAGAGTTGTGGGGTTAAGCCATTTGGGGATGCTGGTACAAATTCGTCATGGAATGGTTGCTTGGTAACCAAATGTAATTGGATAGTCTTGAGATGTGGAAAAGCCTAAAGAATTATCCTTGGTTCTCAAAAGAATGTAACTGTCTGCAACTTTAATACTTAAATCTTACGGATTCAGGGCCTCACTTCCTTGGAAAGTACTGATCAATGCCAGCTGATTCTTGTTTTTGGATTATCTTTTAAAAAGTCTTGCTGCAGACCCTTCATTAATACTTAAAAAAAAAACTGGGTGAATACAACTTAATATTATCTGTTGTGTTAAATAGACCAATCAAGTAGAAAGCTACTTGAATGACAAGTTACCGACTAACTTTTCACAATTTGGTATAGTCCTTGATTATTTATATTAATGGGAGATGGGGTTAGGATGAATAAGTCCCCAGATTTTATTTTGTAATTGTCTAAGTCCTGTCCCGTTATTTTTTTGTGAGCTGTTAAGCTTCATTGATAGTAAGTATGGTATAATGGAAACAGCATAGAAGTGGAGTTTGATCTTGTTTTGTGATCTCTAGCCTTGTGATCTAACCTTCTTCTAGCCAATTAAAGATTTCCTTCACTCTTCTTTTTTCTTTTTTTTTTTTGAGACAGAGTCTCGCTCTGTCACCCTGGCTAGAGTGCAGTGGTGTGATCTCGGCTCACTGCCAGCTCCACCTCCCCAGTTCATGCCATACTCCTGTCTTAGCCTCCTGAGTAGCTGCGACTATAGGCACCCGCCACCATGCCGGGCTAATTTTTTGTTTTTTGTTTTTAGTAGAGATGGGGTTTCACTGTGTAGGCCAGGATAGTCTCCATCTCCTGACCTCGTGATCCACCTGCCTCGGCCTCCCAAAGTGCTGGGATTACAGGCGTGAGCCACTGCGCCCAGCCTGATTTCCTTTACTCTTATTTCCATGCCATTTAAAACATACCTTCCTTTTAGTGCACCATATGAAAGTTATTTGTTAACCTGTGTGTGTTCATAGGCCTTAAGGGTAGGAAGTGTGTTTGTTTCCTACTCTGAGAACATCTTGATTCATACTGAGAACTCTGTCTGTTGCTATAGTTAATTGGACCCTATCCATCATGCATATTTTTACTCATTGTTTTCTCATAGGGTAAACTACCTAATCATGCCTTAATATATGCTTCTGAATTTAGCAGCAGTGGAAAGAATGAAATGTAAAATAACTATAAACATTTACTGAGCTTTCAGTGTGATAGTAGAAAGCTGGAAAAAAAATTACTCAACTAATGTGCCACACTTATACTAGGTGCTGAGAATACAGTGAAAAAGATAGATGTGATGCCTTCATGGGTTTCACCATCTGATAGTGATGGGAGAAAAGCCAAGATATCTTTTTAATATGCTTAAGTCTTAAAAAATGACTGAAGGATAGCATACAAAAAAATTAATGCTAAATTTAAAAATACATTGACACAAATACAATTTTTTGAAAACAAACAAAAAAGAACAAATAAAAAAGCAAAAAAAATTAAAATAAAAATATTGACATCATATCACAGTACTGTTATATAATTAAAAATTATATATGTAAAAGTATAATTCAGAATTATAAAAGACATAAATTTTAAAAATCTTAACTTGGATCATGAAAAATATTATGAACTTTTCCATAAGTGTTTATTGAACTACAATGTTTAAGGCATTTTGTTGGGTGCTGAGCACAAGAGGAAAAGTACTAACAAACAGAAGTATAAGACTTGTTTAAAGTAACAGCAAGTAAGTAGCCCAATGTGATTGGAGAATAAGGTACTTAGATGGAGTGATAGGCTATAAATCTATTTGGAGATTACTTGACTGCTTTACTAAGAACTTTAGATACTATTCTGTAGAAAATTGAAAGGTTTTAATGGTTTTTGAGTAGAGGAGTTACATCATATGTGTGTTTTTGAAAGACAGAAATAAAAATACAGACATTATAATAAAATTATGAAATTATGGAATATTTCCAGAGTTGTACTTATTATTCTTAATGTCTATATTAACAAAAAATGTCTAGTTTGACTAGGAAGGAAGATTTACAATGAATAATATTAATATTGAATAATCTAGAGAAAGAAAATAGTAATCAACCAAAGTAAAACAGGGAAAGAAATACCAAAAATAAAACGAAAGCATCCATTACATATTTATTTAACAAATATTTGTTGACTGCTTACCTACCATGTGTCAGACACTAGCTATGCCTACATAATGGTGAGTACAAACATTCAATCATTTTTTTTATTTTCTGAGACAGGGTCTGGCCCTGTTGCCCAGGTTGGAGTGCAGTGGCATGCACACGCTCCACTGCAGCCTCAACCTCCTGGGCTCAAGTGATTCTCCCACCTTAGCCTCCTGAGTAACTGGGACCACAGGCATGCACCAACAGGCTTGGATAATTTTTAAATTTTTGGTAGAGACAAGGTCTTGTCATGTTGTCCAGGCTGGTCTCGAATTCCTGAGCTCAAGCAACGCTTCTACCTTGGCCTCCCAAAGTGCTGGGATTATAGGTGTGAGACACTCTGCCCAACCATTTTTATTTTCATGGAATTTATGACAAAGTGGGTGAGAATAATAAGAATCCTTCTAATAAGTGCAAATTACTTTGAGGCAAATACTGAGAAGAGGGCTATTTATAAGCTACTACACTTATAATAAGGGAAATAAATGAGCCTAGTTGCTGGGCATGGTGGCTCATACCTGTAATCCTAGCAGTTTGGGAGGCCAAAGTAGGAGGATCGTTTGAGGACAGGAGTTTGACACTAGCCTGGGCAAAACAGGGAGACTCTCTCTCTACAGAAAATAAAAATTAACTGACGATGATGGCATCTGCTTGTGGTCCCAGCTACTCAGGAGTCTGAGGTGAGAGGATTGCTTAAGCCTGGAGGTCAAGATGACAGAGACCCTGCCTCTAAAAAAAAAAAAAAGACTGGGCATGGTGGCTCATGCCTGTAATCCTAGCAGGGAGGCCGAGGCAGGCAGATTGCATGAGCTCAGGAGTTCAAGACTAGCCTGGGCAATATGGTGAAACCTCTTATCTGCTAAAAATACAAACATTAGCTGGGCGTGGTGGCATGGTGCCTGTAGTCCCACCTACTCAGGGGGCTGAGGCAGGAGAGTCACTTGAGCATGGGAGGCAGAGTTTGCAGTGAGCTGAGATCATGCATTGCACTCCAGCCTGGGCAACAAGAGCGAGACTCCATCTCAGGAAAAAAAAAAAAAAGAACCTATTTAAGAAGGTCTCAGATAAGCTTTTGCTAAGGAATTGATTCTTAAAATGAGATCTGAAGCATGAGTAGCAGTTAATTATGTCAATAACAAATATACTCATTCTACACAAACTTTTTCAGAAAATAGAGAAGGAAATATACTTCTCAGCTTATTCTATGAGACTAGTATTACCCTGAAACCTAAGCCAGACAAAGGCATCATAAGAACATTCATTATGAATGTATGTGTGAAAATCTTTAATAAGATATTAACAAAACCAAGAACACATAAAATGGCTTATCTACTGTGACCAAGTGGGAGTTATCCCAGGAATGCATTAATTTGAAAACAAAGTAATGTAATATACCATATTAATAGGATAAAGGACAATCACCTATGATCTTCTCAGTAAATACAGAAAGAGCATTTAACAAAATTCAATGCCGGCCAGGTGCAATGGCTCACGCCTGTAATCCCAACACTTTGGGAAGCTGAGGCGGGTGGATCACGAGGTCAGGAGATCGAGACCATCCTGGCTAACATGGTGAAACCCCGTCTCTACTAAAAATACAAAAAATTAGCCAGGTATGGTGGTGGGTGCCTGTAGTCCCAGCTATTCGGGAGGCTGAGGCAGGAGAATGGCCTGAACCCGGGAGGCGGAGCTTGCAGTGAGCCGAGATGGCGCCACTGCACTCCAGCCTGGGTGACAGAGCGAGATTCCATCTCAAAAAAAAAGAAAAAAAAAAAAAATTCAATGCCCATTAATGATAAACTAGGAATAGAAGGGAACGTCTTCAACTTATTAAAGATTGTCTAGGAAAAGCCTGCTACAAACTTCACACTTAATGGTTAAAGACTGAGTGTTTTCCCCTAAAATCAGGAAAAAAGCAAGGATATCTGCTCTTACCATTTTTATTTAACATTGTCCTGGAAGTCCTAACCAATGTAATAAGCAAAGGAAAAGAGATGAAAGGCACTGAGATGGAAAGGAATATGAAAACTGCCTTTATTCATGACAACATAATCCCATGTTTAGAAAATCCTAATAATTCATATAAAAAATTACAGTAACGAATGTGGCAAGGTCTTCAAATACAAGATCAGTATACAAAAATCAGTTGTATTTCTATATACCAACAACGAGTAATTCAAAAATAAAATTAAGAAAACAAATTTATTCATAATAGCAACAAATAATAAAATTCTTAGGAATGTTTGACATAGAAAGTGTAAGACCCATACATGGAAAGCTATAAAACATTGCTAAGAGAAATTAAAGGCCTAAATAAATGGAATAACTTTTCATTTTCATGATCTGGAAGATTCAGTGTTGTTAAAATGTTAGTTTTCTCCAAATGTATCTATATATTCAATGTAATCCACTCAAAATTCCAGCAGACTTTTGTTTTTGGTAGAGATTGATGAGCTATTTCTCAAATATATGTATGTAATACGAAGGATGTAGAATATTCAAAACAAATTTAAAAAGAATAGTGTTGGAAGATTTACATTACTACATTTCTAATATATCTGTTAGAACAAAACTAAAAAGACTGACGATACCAAGTGTTGGCAAGGTGATGGAGGAACTACAAGTCTTCTACACTGCTGGTGGGCATGGAAAATGGAAAACAGTTTGGTGGTTTCTTAAAATGTTAAGTATATACTTCTCACATGACCCAGCATTTCCACTTCTAGGGTATTTACCTATATTTAGGGTATCTACTATATTTAACATTTTCTATCCAAGAGAAGTGAAAACATAAATACTTGCAAATATTCATAGCAGCAGTAGCAGCAGTGTTCTTATTAGCCAGAAGTAGGAAAAATCCATGTGTCCATCAACTGGTATAAGCAAATGTGTTACAGTCATACAATGAAATACAATTCAGCAATAAAAACTGTTAATACATACTGCATCATGGATGAATATAAGAAATGTTATGCTAAGCACAACATATTGTATGATTGTTTATATGAAATTTCTAGAAATCTGTAGAAATAGAAAACAGATCAAAGATTGCCTATAGATTGAGGGGAACAGGGCTTTCCTGCAAACCGGCAGAAAGGAAGTTTTTGGGGTAATGGAAATGTTCTAAAACTTGAGTGTGATGATGATTGAACAACTCTACAAATGTACTAAAAATCTAAATTGTTTACTAAATCTGTAAAAATGAGTCAGTTTAATAGTATGTAAATTATACCTCAATAAAGCTACTTTAAAAATTATACCAATAGAAAAAAGTAGGAAAAATAATAATGTAGTATACCAAAAATGTAAATGTATACATATTCACAATTAAAATTGTTTTCTAAATTTAAAAAAATATTTTATATTTTGTAGAGACAGGGTCTCACCACGTTGCCTAGGCTGGTCTTCAACTCCTGGGCTTAAGCAGTTCTGCCTCCCTGGCCTCCCAAAGTGCTGGGATTACAGATGTAAGCCACCACACCCAGCCCTAAAATTTTTTAATGAGAGTGTATATTAAATCTAATGTCTAACATTATTTTCAGTGATGGAGTATAACTTAGTCCTCCAAGTTCTTATTTTAAGCCTAAAATAAGAATCTCCCCTTTTACTACTCTTTCTTTTTTTTTTTTTTTTTTTTTTGAGACAGAGTCTTGCTCTGTCACCAAGGCTGGAGCGCAGTAGCGCAATCTCGGCTCACAGCAACCTCCGCCTCCTGGGTTCAAGCAATTCTCCTGCCTCAGGCTCCCGAGTGGCTGGGATTACAGGCACGCACCACCACGCCCAGCTAATTTTTGTGTTTTTGGTAGAGGTGGGGTTTCACCATGTTGGCTAGGATGGCTTGATCTCTTGACTTTGTGATCCGCCCACCTTGGCCTCCTAAAGTGCTGGGATTACAGGCATGAACCACTACGCCTGGCTCCTTTTACTAGTCTTTAGCATGCTGTTTGAGATACATGTGCTGAGATGAGCAAAACATTCAAATTAACATTAATTAATATTATCTTTTTTGTATGTTTTCTTTTTAAAAATTAATATTAGAGTGAACAAAAATCACTGTTTGAAGATAGCATGATTTTGTATTTAGAGAATAAAAAAGGCTAATCAGAAACACAGAGACTCCTTCAGCTGTATTTGTAATGTTTTACTTAAGCACGATGGTGGCCATATGATAGATGGCACTGACACTCCTTATTAAAGATGACAGTTTGAGGCCAGGCGTGGTGGCTCAGGCCTAGCACTCTGGGAAGCACTCTGGGAAGCTGAGGTTTTTGCTTGAGGCCAAGGGTTTGGGACCAGCCTGGGCAACATAGCTCTACAAAAATATAAAAAAATTAGCTGGATGTGGTGACATGTGCCTGTAGTCCCAGATACTGGGGAAGCTGGGTGGCAGGGATCGCCTGAGCCTAGAGTTTGAGGCTGTGGTATGCTATGATTGTGCCACTGCACTCTAGACTGGGTGACAGAGCAAGACCCTGTCCTGAAAAAAAAAAAAAAAACCAAAAAATGATGGTTCAAATACATGCTCTAATCTCTCCTGAAACCTCTTTAAAAGTACAATAAATAAGAAAAAAACATGGCAGCCTGCAAGGACTAAAAGAATGGAAGAAGAGACTACAGTAAACGAGAGCTGTCAATGCAATTTTGAAGGCTGGAAAATGAAGGAAGTAAAAATCTAAGTCTCTGCAATAGGGAAAGCCAGTAGGAAACAAGTAAAACCCATGTGATTACTTCTGCCAGACTCAGGAATTAGATGTATCAGGTGTATCTGTAGGAGTGAGGAAGAACTAAGGATAGGATTATTTGGGCATATGTATAAGGGATAATAGACCTACCCCCAGATCTTCCTTATTCCATGTAGCCACATAGTTACCCTTATCTTCCTCTGACAGAAGACGGGATTGAAGCTTGCTCTCTGGAGAGGCTGAGCCAGAGAAGTTCTGGATTCTGGAAGACCCAAAACAAATCAGAGTCTGGTGAGATGCTGCACTAATAATGGGGATTAAGTGAAAGTCTGGTGGTCAGATTTATAATCTGCAAACAGAAGACTGGAATTTCTTTTTGTCAGAACTGAATAACCAAAGAGAACCTAAGGATACTGAAAAGTGAATGACTGGCCACGCCTCTGTAGTGAGGCCCACTATTCAAAATGCTTCACCCATTGCACACTGAGCTTGCATTCAGTGTGTTAGTGCCTCTTAACTATAAATGGATAATTAAAAATCATCAAATATTTAAGACCTAAAGAAAAAGAAGAAAAGAGAAAAGAAGCAATGCAGGAATCATAAGAACAGTGTTTTTAAAGATACAGTTACTACCTTTAAAAAACTGGATACTATAAAAAGACAGATATCTTCAGGAGATCTATTGTATAACATTGGTAACTATAGTTAGTAACAGTATGTTGTATTCTTGAAAACTGCTAAGAAAGTGGATATTAAGTGTTCTTACCACACAAATAATAACCATGTGAGGTAATGGATATGTTAATTTGCTGGATTTAGTCATTCTACAGTGTATATCTACTTCAGAATATGTTGTACACACTGAATACATGGAATATTATCTGTCAATTTAAAAATTAAAAAAGAATGCTTAAAATATAGACTATAGATGAGAAAGTAAGAAGACTTGAAAATAAAAATAATCATAATAAATTCAGTGGTGTCTGAGTGCAGTGGCTCACGCCTGTAATCCCAGCACTTTGGGAGGCCGAAGTGGATCGCTTGAGCCCAGGAGTTCAAGGTTAGTCTGGGCAACATGGTGAAACCCTGTCTCTACAAAAAATACAAAACAATTAGCTGGACTTGGTGTTGCGCGCCTGTAGTCCCAGCTACTTAGGAGGTCGAGGTGGGAGATCATCTGAGCCTGAGAAGTCAAAGTTGCAGTGAGCCGTGATTGCACCACTGCACTCCAGTCTGGGCTACATAGCGGGACCCTGTCTCAAAAATAAACACATACATAAATAGAAATTAAAATAAATTCAGGGGAAAGGTTAGATAAATTTGAGACCATTTCCCAGAAAAGTAGTATGAAAAAGAATGACAAAAAAGAAAATAACAAAATGAGTGCTGTTCATGCAGGAAATGTAATATCCAACTAATAGATGTTCCAGAAAAAGGAAATACATGGAGAGGAAGAAGTTAATAAATAATTTAAAAAAAATTGCCCCAGAAATGCAGTACTATATATGTATTTCCAGATTAAAAAGATCTTTTGGTTGGGCATGGTGGCTCACGCCTGTAATCCTAGCACTTTGGGAGGCTAAGCCAAGAGGATCCCTTGAACCCAGGAGTTTGAGACCAGCCTGGGCAACAAAGTGAGATCCCATCTCTGCAATAAAATTAAAAAATCATCTGGGTGTAGTGATGTGTGCCTGTAGTCGCAGCTACTCAGAAGGCTGAGGTGAAAGGATCCTTTGAGCCTGGGATTTCAAAGGTGCAGAGAGCCGTGAATGCAACACTGCACTTCAACCTGGGCGACAAGCGAGACTCTGTCTCAAAAGAAAAAGGAAAATAAAAGGATCTTTTGAGTCATCAGCATTGTTTGGTGATGTTATGATCATTAATAGTGTGTAGTATGTGTCTTGCATTATTTTAAGCAACACACACAATTGATCCTCATGATAATCTTATGAGGTATGTGCTATTATCTTCCCTTTTTTATAGGTGAAGGAATTGAGGCATAGTAAGGCTAAATGGAAAGTTATTTCCTCATCTTCAACAGTAAGAAATGAATGGATAACATCTGAAATTGATTAAAGCACTGTAAACTTTTTTTTTTTTTACAAATAAAAAAGAAATAGCTACGATGTATGAATCAAGGGTAAGGAAGGGTGAGACTGGAATGTTATTTTTTATTAGCCTTGTAATATGAGTATTATTTTAGTACAAATAAAGATTTAATTTTAAAACATTTTTCCTCCAAAACCAAATAATATATTAAATGATGTTACCTGAGTAATAGGCTATACATATATTTCCATATGAGATAGGTATATTTAGAGGTATATGAGTATTTAGGTATATTGGCTCTACCAATATGCTTTATTTACACCGGTGCCAAAACCAACAAATCTCATCAGCATTTAGGCAAGAACTTTAGAGTCAAATGGACTTAACTGTATATTATAGTAATTTTCCTAATTATTCACTACCTGTAATTATTCTTTCCTGTAAGAAGATTATATGGCTGCACTTACTGTCATGTGACTTGCAGTGCCTTCCTATAAGAGGAGAATTCTTCCTGGCCCCACAGACTTCCACCTTAGTCATGGGATTTGCTTGGCCAGTGGAGTGTGAGCTGAATGTGACCTTCCTCCCGTGACCCAATACTTTTTTGTTTTCTTACCTTTCCTATTCAGTGAATTGCTAAAATACTAAAGTCAGGGTTTAGAGTTCTTCACCTTGACACTAATCTCACATTTTCAGTTACCAATACTTCTGGATTATACCTGCTAAATATCTTTTGAATATGAGTACTCTTCCCAGTTCACACTTCTAATTACCTGGTCTGACCTATTGTCTACTCATCTGGTTGGCAAACTATTGCTTATATGCAAATCTAGCTGGTACCCAGCCAGGTTTAGTGCTTTACATATTTATATTCAATGTCTGTGTCTGCTGTAGGGCTACAGTGGCTAAGTTGAGTGGTTGTGACAGAGATGGTATAGTCCAGCAGTCCCCAATCTTTTTGGCACCAGAGACCAGTTTCATGGAAGATAGTTTTTCTGTGGACTGGGGGGATGGTTTTGCAATGCTTTAAGCACATTACATTTATTGTGCACTTTATTTCTATTATTACCTTGTAATATATAATGAAATAATTACACAGCTCACCATAATGTAGAATCAGTGGTAGCCCTGAGCTTGTTTTTCTGCAACTAGACAGTCCCATCTGAGGATGATGGGAGACAGTGACAGATCATCAGGCATTAGATTATCATAAGGAGCACGCAACCTAGATCCCTTGAATGTGCAGTTCACAATGGGATTTGCACTCTTGTGAGAATCTAATGCCACCTCTGATCTGACAGGAGGTAGGGCTCAGGTGGTAATTTGAGCAGTAGGGAGTGTCTATAAATACAGATGAAGCTTCCCTTGTTCTCTCACCTGCCACTCACCTCCTGCTGTGCAACCCAGTTCCTAACAGGCCACAGACCACTATTCCATGCCCTGGGTGTTGGGGACCCCTGGTATGGTCCATAAAGCCTGAAATGCCATCTGGCCCTTTATAGAAAAATTTTGTCCACTCCTGATTAGATTACTGGAGTAGGTTTTTTAACTTTCTAACTGCTTTCTTTTGCTTCCTATCTCTCCTTACCTTCCATCTGTTCTTTATAATGAAGCCAGATTGTTGTTTTTTTGGTTTCTGTTTTAATACAAATTTGATTATTTTTCTCATATTTAAAACTGTTTCCTGACTTCCTAGTACCCTTACAATAAAATCATACTTCTAGCATGATTATAGTTTTCACATTATGACTTCTTCTCATCTCACAAGTTTACCTCTTACCCATGTCTTGACCTCTTTTCACTTCCACTGTGTGCTTTAGGTCTTCTCAAACTTACTTTAGTTTTTATCATGCTATCTCTTATTCCTGGGTCCTCTCATATGCTTTTCTTTCTTTCTTGCCCTCCCCTCCCCTCCTCTTTCCTCCCCTCCCCTCCCCTCCTATCCCCTTTCCTTCCCTTCCTTTCCCTTCTTTGGAGACAGAGTCTTGCTCTGTCACCCAGGCTGGAGTGCAGTGGCATGATCTCGTCTCACTGCAGCCTCTGCCTCCCTGGTTCAAGGAATTCTCTTACCTCAGCCTCCCGAGTAACTGGGACTACAGGCTCATGCCACCACTCCCGGCTCATTTTTGGCATTTTAGTAGACACGGGGTTTCACCATGTTGCCCAGGCTGGTCTCCCTGAGCTCAGGGAATCTGCCTGCCTCAGCCTCCCAAAGTGCTGGGATTACAGGCATGTTTCTTGATTCCTCATTTTGCTATATCCCATGTGCAACTTTACAAGTTCTTATACATCCTTCAGGTATCAGGTTAGATACTATTTTTCTTGGTGGAAATCTTTCTTGGACTTCTTAAATGTGAATAAGGTGTCCTTTATGGATGTTCCTATAGTGCTACACTTGCCTTGTAATTGTTGTTTTGTTGTTTATCATATGCCCCAAATCAGGGGTAACTTCCCTCTCTGCACCAGACTGTATAAATAGTTCAATTCTTTTGATGGTAATAAAATAGAAAATTTCAGCACACTAGGAAATAGAGATTTGTCATAGGGTTTCACTTGTTTTTTATTCCTTGTTTAATACAAAGTCTAATTATATTGCATCAATACCTCCAGTGTTTTTGTTCCTCTTCCAAAAAGTGGGCACTTCATTTGTCAAGTGGTTCTGAGCTTGTGATGATGTTGCACAGTTATGTTGGGGGCAAACAATAGAGAGGGCTGCATACAGCCTACAGCTGGGGATGTGCAGAGAATTCCCCTACCACTACTCTGGCAACTAGTGATTATCCTGATTCTCTCCTACAACCTTTTCCTGGACTGCTGAGGTAGAGGTTGTGGCCAATAAGAAAATCCACTCCTAATGCCCATTGAACCTCTCAAAGTTAAGCAGTCTTGTTTGATTTAACAAAACCTCTCTCTACATTGATTAGGGATGCATTTTGTGTCATATAGCAAAAGGCAGGATAGTATAGTGGTTAGAGCACAGACTTTGGAATGAGAATGACAGGATTGGAATCTCTGCCTTGGTTGCCTCATCTGTAAAGTGAGGATAATAAAGGTACCAATATCATAGGACATTTGTGAGGACTAAATGAGTCAAGTTGAGTACAGTCATGTGCCACATAATGATGTTTCAGTCATCGATGCTCCTCATATGGTCCCATAAGATTATAATGGAGCTGAAAAATTCCTATTGCCTAGTGATTTTGTAGCCATCATAAAGTCATAGCATGACACATTACTCATGTGTTTAGAGTGATGCTGGAGTAAACAAACCAAATGCACTGTCAGTCATAAAAAGTATAGCATACAGTTACGTACAGTACCTAACACTTGATAATAAATGACTATATTACTGGTTTATATATTTACTGTACTATACTTTTCATTGTTATTTTAGAGTGGACTCCTTCTATTTATTTAAAAAAAATCAGTTACCTGTAAAACAGTCTCAGGCAGGTCCTTCAGGAGGTATTCCAGAAGAAGGCATTATGATCATAGGAGATGACAGCTCCCTGTGTGTTATTGCCCCTGAAGACCTTACAGTAGGACAAGATGTGGAGGTGGGAGACAGTGATATTGATGATCCTGACCCTATGTAGGCCTTGGCTGTGTGTGTTGGTATCTTAGTTTTTAATTAAAAAGTAAAAAAAAGAAGAAAGAAAAAAGCTTATAAAGATAAAAAGAAAATGTGTCTTTTTAAACTAATTGTTATTACAAAAGAGTCAAAAAGTTTAAAAAAAACTATAAAGCTTGTAAAGTAAAAGCATTACAGTAATCTAAGGTTAAGTTATTATAGAACAGACTGGGTGAGGTGGCTCATGCCTATAATTCTAGCACTTTGGGAGGCCACGGTAGGAGGATCACTTGAGACCAGGAGTTTGAGACCAGCGTGGGTGACAAAGCAAGACCCCTTCTCTACAAAAAAAAAAAAAAAAAACAACTTGGGAGGCTGAGGTGGGAGGATTGCTTGAGCCCGGGAGAATGAGATTGTAGTGAGCTGTGATCGTGCCATTGCACTATATCATGGGCAACAGGGCAAGACTCTGTCTCAGAGAAAAAAAAAGTTAATGTTGTAGAAAGGATAATTTTAAAAAATGTGTATCCTATGTTTACAGTGTTTATGAAGTCTACAATAGTGTACTACAGCAGTGTCCTAAGCTTTTACTTTCATTGACCACTCACTCACTCACTCACTCACTCACTCAGAGCAACTCCCAGTCCTGAGAGCACTATTCATAAGTGCCCTATACAGGTGTACCATTTTTTATTTTTTATTTTTCTTTTTTGAGACAGAGTTTCACTCTTGTCGCCCAGGCTAGAGTGCAATGGTGCGATCTTGGCTCACTGCAACCTCAGCCTCCTGGGTTCGAGCGATCCTGCCTCAGCCTTCTGAGTGGCTGGGATTACAGGTGCCTACCACCACATCCGGATAATTTTGTATTTTTAGTAGAGATGGGGTTTCACCATGTTGGCCAGGGTGGTTTTGAACTCCTGACCTCAGATGATCCTCCTGCCTTGGCTTCCCAAAGTGCTGGGATTACAGGGGTGAGCCACCACGCCCAGCCCCATTTTTTATCTTTTATACCATATTTTTACTATACCTTTTCTACCTTTTCTAGGTTTAGACACAAATACCACAGTGTTTAAAATTGCCTAAATATTCTGTATAGTAATATGCTAGACAGATTTGTAGCCTTGGAGCAATAGACTGCCATATAGCCTAGGTGTGTAGTAAGCTATGTTCAGGCAACAGTGAAATCACTTAAAGATGAATTTCTTAGAATGTATCCCTGACATTTAGTGATGCATGACTGTATGTGAAAGTGCTTAGGATAGTGCCTGGCATGTACTTCCTCTTATACATACATGCACGGTGGAAGATAAAGCAGAAGGATTCTAAAACAAAAGTATGGAATGTGGTTTTTACTCTCCCTCAGTACAAAATATACAGCAGTATATGGTGACTTTTCTAATCTTCCTTGAGAACAGTGGTCATAAATTTATTAATGATTTCTGTCCCTTTAGGAAATAAAAAAATGGGGAGATTCAGAGGGCATTTTCCTGAGAAACCCTTGTACATTTGGCCTTATCGTTTGTCTTCCCTTCTATACTGTACATTCTTTGAAGATAGAGCCATGTTTTGACTTATTGTTTTATACCTAGCTCAAGCAGAGTATCTGACATATAGAAGATACTTCTGGAATATTTTTTGACTGAGTGAATGAATAAATGTGTTTCTATTGCTAAGGGAGATTTGGATAATTTTACCTCTAGTTAATGCTAATTCTTTTTTTTTTTTTTTTTTGAGACGGAGTCTTGCTCTGCCACCCAGGCTGGAGTGCAGTGGCCGGATCTCAGCTCACTGCAAGCTCCGCCTCCCAGGTTTACGCCATTCTCCTGCCTCAGCCTCCCGAGTAGCTGGGACTACAGGCGCCCGCCTCGTCACCCGGCTAGTTTTTTGTATTTTTAAGTAGAGACAGGGTTTCACCGTATTAGCCAGGATGGTCTCGATCTCCTGACCTCGTGATCCGCCCGTCTCGGCCTCCCAAAGTGCTGGGATTACAGGCTTGAGCCACCGCGCCCGGCCTAGTTAATGCTAATTCTAACTCTGTAACATTATTGGAGAAAAGTCTAGAAAGCAAAGAAAGTAGAAAGATTATTTTGACTCTAAAGTGATGGGGAATAGCACTGGTACAAATGTCCAGAAAGCTTAGCACTGGAACAAATGTCCAAAAAGGTATAAAGTAATATTTTTACCTTTAAATTTTTAATTTCTGATTTTGAATATAACATACAAGATAATTGTTATTCTCATGAAAATTATGCATATTTCAAAAATTAGTGTATGTGTTTCTTCAAAGGATTTTTTCCTTCAGTTGCCTCATTTTCAAATTTTGATTCCTTCTTTAATTTTATTACACTTGAGGTTTTAGAACATTTTTCTGTAAAATCTACAGCTTATGGTGAGTTGAATAGAAATATATAGGATTCACAAGAGAAATTGACTGCATCTGTTTAAACAAAGCTAAAGATCATAAAAACCCTAGAAGAAAATCTAGGTAGTACCATTCAGGACATAGGCATGGGCAAGGACTTCATGTCTAAAACACCAAAAGCAACGGCAGCAAAAGCAAAAATTGACACATGGGATCTAATTAAACTAAAGAGCTTTTGCACAGCAAAAGAAACTACCATCAGAGTGAACAGGCAACCTACAGAATGGGAGAAAATTTTTGCAACCTACTCATCTGACAAAGGGCTAATATCCAGAATCTACAAAGAACTCAAACAAATATACAAGAAAAAAACAAACAACCCCATCAAAAAGTGGGCAAAGGATATGAACAGACATTTCTCAAAAGAAGACATCCATACAGCCAACAGACACATGAAAAAATGCTCATCATCACTCGCCATCAGAGAAATGCAAATCAAAACCACAATGAGATACCATCTCACACCAGTTAGAATGGCAATCATTAAGAAGTCAGGAAACAACAGGTGTTGGAGAGGATGTGGAGAAATAGGAACACTTTTACACTGTTGGTGGGATTGTAAACTAGTTCAACCATTATGGAAAACAGTATGGCGATTCCTCAAGGATCTAGAACTAGATGTACCATATGACCCAGCCATCCCACTACTGGGTATATACCCAAAGGATTATAAATTACTCTACTACAAAGACACATGCACACGTATGTTTATTGCGGCACTATTCACAATAGCAAAGACTTGGAATCAACCCAAATGTCCATCTGTGACAGACTGGATTAAGAAAATGTGGCACATATACACCATGGAATACTATGCAGCCATAAAAAAGGATGAGTTTGCGTCTTTTGTAGGGACATGGATGCAGCTGGAATCCATCATTCTTAGCAAACTATCACAAGAAGAGAAAACCAAACACCGCATGTTCTCACTCATAGGTGGGAACTGAACAATGAGATCACTTGGACTCGGGAAGGGGAACATCACACACTGGGGCCTATCATGGGGAGGGGGGAGGAGGGAGGGATTGCATTGGGGAGTTATACATGATATAAACGTCATGCACATGTACCCCAGAACTTAAAGTATAATAAAAAAAAAAAAAAAGAGAAAAAAAAAAAAAACAGTAGAAAAATGGAGAATTGGGTGCTTCAGTCTTATAGACAGCCAATCTCTTGGGGAGTGTTCAAAACTTGAGTATCCAGAACTTCAAGTGAGAGGAAGTGTGGACTGCGCAGATAGGACCCCATGTGAAAGCAAAGTCTTAGATACATGGCCCAATGTGCTAAAGAAGTTTCCTTTCTTTCATTCATTTGTTTTACCATTTAACAAATATTTGTGGACTGCCTACTTTATATCAGGCCTGTGTTAGGGATACAATGGTGAACAAGACAGCCTCTGCCCTCTCAGACCTCAGTCTTGTGAAGAATACAAGTAAATTATAGGAAAAGCACAGGGAAGGGGCATCCAATCCAGGCCTGTGGTTTATTTTTAAGTTAAATTCACCTTTTCAATTGCTCATTTCCATGCTCCCCATCTAACCCCAATGCAGAGTAAAAATGATATTAAAAAATCTGAGTAAAATCCCAAAAAAAAAAAAAAAAAAAAGCTAAAGATCAATACTGGCTCAGTGACCATAATAGGTAAATGGCAAATTATTGTAACCTTTAATTTTGGTGTTAATTTTAATGATTGAATATCTAATTTTTAAGATGTAATTAAGAATTAGCATGTACAAATTATTTTATTATTATTTTCTAAATTAAGGGACAGGGTCTTGCTCTGTCGCCCAGGTTAGAGTGCAGTGGTGTGATCTCAGCTCACTGCAACCTCCATGTTCCCAGTTCAAGTGATTCTCCTGCCTCAGCCTCCTGAGTAGCTGGGATTACAGGCACCCACCACCATGCCCAGCCACTTTTTGTATTTTTAGTAGAGACAGAGTTTCACCATGTTGGCCAGGCTGGTCTTAAACTCTTGATCTCAGGTATCCTCCCACCTTGGCCCCTCCCAAAGTGTTGGGATTACAGGGGTGAGCCACCGCGCCTGGCCACTATTTCTCACCATATACAAAAACCAAGCCAAAATAGATTAATGATTTAAATTTAAGACCTGAAACTGCTAGACGAAAACATAGGGGAAATGCTTCAGAACATTGGTCTGGGTAAAGATTTTATAGAGAAGACCTCAGAAGCACAGGTAACAAGCAAAAATAGACAAATAGGATTGTATCAAACTAGAAAGGTTCCGCATAGCAAAGGAAACAATCAAGATTGAAGAGACAACCTACAGAATGAGAGAAAACATTTGCAAACTTTTCATCTGAAAAAGGATTAATATATATAAGGAACTCAAATAACTCAATAGCAAAAATCCAAGTACTTCAATTTTAAAATGGACGATTGAGCTGAATAGACATCTCTCAAAAGAAGACAATACATACGGCCAACAGGTATATGAAAAAATGCTCGATATCACCAGTCATTAGAGAAATGCAAATCAAACCACAATGAGATACCATGTCAACCTAGTTAGAATGGCTATTATCAAAAAGACAAAAAAAAAAAATGCTGGCAAGGATGCAGAGAAAGGGGAATTCTTGTACACTGGTGGTATGAATGTAAATTAGTACAGCCACTATGAAAAACAGTATTGCAGTTCCTCAAAAAACTAGAAATAGAACTACCATGTGATCCAGCAGTCTCAGTATATATCCAAAGGAAAGATAATCTATATGTCGAAGGGATATCTGTATTCCTATGTTTATTGCAACATTATTCACAATAATCATAACATGGAATTCATACGTGTCCATCAACAGATGAATGGATAAAGAAAATATGGTATATATACACAATGAAATATTATTTAGCTGTAAGAAAGAATGAAGTTGTGTCATTCACGGCAACATGAATGGAAATGGAGAACATTATGCAGAGTGAAATAAGCCAGGCACAGAACGATAAATACTTCGTGTTCTCACACATACATGGAAGCTAAAAAGTTGATCTCATAGAAGTAGAGAGTAGAATAGTAGTTACTAGAGGTGGGGAAGTGTAAGAGGGAGGGAACGACAGATAGCCAATGGTTGGTTAACAAATAAAAAAGTACAGCTAGATAGGAGTAAGGTTTAGTGTTCTGTAGCACTGTGAGGTGGCTATAATTAACCACAATTTATTATATGTTTTCAGATACCTAGCAGGTTGGATTTTGAATGAACCCAACACAAAGAAATGATAAATGTTCAAGGTGATACAGTTTGATCATTATACATTGTATACATGTATTATCACATCTACACTATAAATGTGCACAATTATAACGTGTCAGTTAAAAATAGTAGAGCAAAAAAAAGAAAGTTATTTGTTTTTGAGGAGTGAAATTCAGAGGAGAGGAGAGATGGCTTGGGGGCTATTATTTTTCATGTATTGATCTGTTGGCACTGTTTGAATATTTTAAAAAGTGATAAAGTATATGGATGCATTAGTGGAGAGGATTAAAAACTAAAACAAAATGTGTATTAATGGCAAGTTCCTTTAAGGAGCTTTATGATTAAAGTGTCCCTAGTAAAAGGGAATCAGATATAGAGAAAAAAAAATTTAAGTTTATTTTTTGTATTTAAAAGGGCTTTTCTGACTGGGCACAGAGGCTCACACCTATAATCCCAGCACTTCTGGGAGGCCGAGGTGAGTGGATCACCTGAGGTCAGGAGTTTGAGACTAGCCTGGCCAACATGGTGAAACCCCATCTCTACTAAAAATACAAAAAATTAGCCGGGCTTAATGGTGGGCACCTGTAATTCCAGCTACTTAGGGGGCTGAGTCAGGAGAATCACTTGAACCCAGGAGGCAGAGGCTGCAGTGAGCCGAGATCGCACCATTGCTTTCCAGCCTGGGAAACGAGCGAAACTACATCTCAAAAAAAGAAAAAGTAAATAAAAGGGCTTTTATTTATTTCTGGTTTTGTTTTTGTTTTGTTTTATCTAGGGTTTGAAAAACAAACCAAAAAAGATGGGCCACATAAAGCCAGACTTGATTGACGTTGACTTAATCAGAGGTTAGTTCTAAAATTGTTTTTTATGTACATTATTATATTATTTCACAGTGATGCCTAATTTTTAATATCTTCTCTATATGATGGTGTACTTTAATTTCCAAATGTAATACTTTACTCTCATCATTCAGGCTTTAGCACTTTTTCTACCTTTGCCTTAGTACTGTGTGGCTCTATAAATTACATGCATACATGTAAAAGAGGGATGAACATAGAGACTTGCTGTTGTGTAATTAGATAAATAGGTTGTTTAACATTCAGGTAAGCCTGACTTATTTTGAGCTTCTGTCCTAGTGATTGAGGCAAGAAGTTATTACATTTAGCAAACATCTAAGAGGGTTTTTTCTTTTTTTTTTTTTTAACTGAACAGGTTTTGTGCTGATGTTTGCACTCACCTGTTTTTAATGTAGTGCTACAGGTGGACATCAATACAGTGTATATAAATGTTTGATGTTTTGTTTTATTGTATGTTTAAAGGGTCAACATTTGCCAAAGCAAAACCTGAAATTCCATGGACATCTCTGACTCGGAAGGGGCTTGTTCGAGTTGTATTTTTTCCATTGTTCAGCAACTGGTGGATTCAGGTTACCTCTTTAAGAATCTTTGTTTGGCTGTTACTACTTTATTTCATGCAAGGTAATTGGCAGAGTTGGAATAAGCAATGACAGTTTCTTTTTGCTGCTTTTGCTATTAAATAATTATCTACTGTTTTTACATTTACCCTTTCACTTGGCGGTTTAAAGTATGCAGAAGTGAAGAGACATAGGCCATTCGGGGTTCATCTTAAAATTATCTGCTACATTAGAGCAAACATACTTGTGTAACTCTTTCTCTTCACTTGAGTTTCTTTCTACCTGTCTCACTGGCCAGGCCTTTTCTGTCTTTTCTTGTGTCTGACCTTTGAGCCTTTGAAATTGGGTATGTGTGTTTTTTGTTTTTGTTTTTGAGACAGGGTGTCTCTCTCTCACCCAGGCTGGAGTGCAGTGGCATGATCACAGCTCACTGCAGCCTTGACCTCCCAGACTCAAGCAATCTTTCCACCTCAGCTTCCCAAGTAGCTGGCACTACAGGTGTATGCCCCTGTGCCTGGCTGATTTTTCTATTTTTTTGTAGAGACCAGGTGTTGTCATGCTGCCCAGGCTGGTCTTGAACTCTTGGGCTCAAAAGTGTTGGGATTACAGGTGTGAGCCACCATGTTCAGCCTGAATATTGGATTACCTAAAGTTTGCACCCTAGGTTCTGTTCTTTAAGTAGTGTCATTAAGGCCTGTTGCTTTAAATATAATTGATATACAGATGATTCCCAAGTCTATACCTTCAGGCTCTGCTGAACTTCAGACTTATACATCTAATTGCCTACTTGACATTTCCATATGGAGATTTAATTATATAAATCTGGTATCAAGATACCATATGATATCTTGAACTTAATTATATAAAAAATGGAACTCTTGTGTGTGTGTGCACTGCACACATGTGCATGTGTGTGTAAACTTGTTCCTGTTTGTGTCTCCAATTCATTAAATGATAACATCAGTCACCCAGTATTCAGGTGAAAAATGAAAGCTTCCTACTCTACCCTACCATCAACTCTCATGTGTAATCTGTCACCAAGTCTGTGAGTTCTTCCCCCAAATTTGTCACTCTGTTTATCTTAGTCTCTGCTGCCATGATCATTATTCACAGCACCAGCATTTCTTTGCTTAGACCACTGGAATAACATCTACTCTGAGCCTTCTTTCTACCAATCATTCTTTCCACAGCGATTAACGAAATCTTTTAAAAACAGAAGCCATATAATGTCATTTTCCTGCTTAAAACCCTGTAGTGACTTCTGTTGACCTTAGAATAAAAATCCAAAGTTCTTACCATGGCCTATACTGCCCTGTAGGACCTGGTCCCTGTTCCCCTCTCAGACATCATCTTCTCTATTTCTTACCACTCTGCTTGTGCTGGCTCTAGGCATAATGTCCTTTTTTTTGTTCTTCACACACAGCTGTTTTGTTTTGTTTGAAGCATTTGGAGTTTGGCTGTTTTTTCCCAGGCTGGAGTGCAATGGTGCGATCTCGGCTCACTGCAACCTCTGCCTCCTAGGCTTAAGTGATTCTCGTGCCTCAGAATCCCGAGTAGCGGGGATTATAGGTGTGCGCCACAATCTTTTGTATTTTTAGTAGAGATGGGGCGTCACCATGTTGGCCAGGCTGGTCTCAAACTCCTGACCTCAGGTGATCCGTCCGCCTCAGCCTCCCAAAGTGTTGGGATTACAGGTGTGAGTCACTGCACCCGGCTGTTTGAAGCATTCTTAAGGCTTTTAAAATGGCTGGCTTTTTTCTCACCTTTAAATCTCAGCTGGGATGTAAATTCCATAAAGAGACCATTCCTATCTATATTTCTAAGTAGTCCTAATACCCTCTAGTCACTATCATAAGAATCAATTTTAATTTCTGGGTTACACATCACTACCTGATGTTTTCTAACTGTGTGCAGGGACCCAGTGTATTCGCTTTACGAATGTATCCCCACTGTCTACCAAGGAAGTAGGCAGTATGTACTATAGTTACACCTGTGCAAAAAGGTATGAATTAGAACAAAGAGTGGGAGAAAGTTGGGTTAAGGTGAAAGAATTATGTTTTTTTTTCTTTTATCTGTGTCAGTTAAAAAATGTTTTAAGTTATAGAGTGAAAAATATATGTATATATTTGCAAATCTATAGGTTTAATATTTTTTAAGTTGTGAAAGTGTCATTTATTAGAATATCTGTAATGGAAGTGTTCCACATCTGTGCTGCCCAGTATAGTAGCTACTTAGCCATATGTGGCTATTGAATATTCAAAATGTAGTTAGTGTCAATAAAAGACCGAATTTTAAATTTTATTTGATTTAAATTAAGTCTTCATAACCATCATTTTAATGGCTGCATAATCATTCATCATGTGGACATACCGTCATTTAAAACTATCATTTTAATGTCTGTACAGGCTATCATATGTAGTCATATGTATCATATGGATTTATAAACATCTTTATATGGCTGCCTTTTTTTTTTTTCTTTTTGAGACAGAGTCTCACTGTTGCCCAGGCTGAAAGTATAGTGGTGTGGTCTTGGCTCACTGCAACCTCTGTCTCCCAGGTTGAAGTGATTCTCTTGCTTCAGCCTCCCAAATAACTGGAACTACAGACACACACCACCATGCCTGGATAATTTTTGTATTTTTAGTAGAGACAGGGTTTCACTATGTTGGCTAGGCTGATCTTGAACTCCTGACCTCAGATGATCCTCCTGCTTCAGCCTTCCAGAGTTCTGGGATTACAGGTATGAGCCACAACTGGCCTATGTAGCTTTTTAGTAGTCCATTATGTAAGAGTACTATAATTTATGTAACCTTTCTGTCTGAGTCTGTTCAGGCTGCTATAAGACCTGGGTGGCTTATCAACGACACAACTTTATTTCTGGCAGTTTTGGAGGCTAGGAAGTCCAGGATCAAGGTGCCAGAAGATGTGGTATCTGGTGAGGACCTGATTTCTGATTCATTGGTGTCAGTCTTCTTGCTGTGTCCTCATGTGGTGAAAGGGGCAAGGGAGCTCTTAGGAGTCATTTTATAAGGCCACTTCCATGAGAGCACTCATCCCCAAACTTACCAACTGGTTATATGTGACTGGGGACCTCCCTAACATGCTTTCTCACTTTTTACAATGTGGATAGGCTGATAACTTTTCAAATCTTTAAGTTAATGCTTCCTTTTTGCTTAACAATTCTGTCTTTTAAGTCATTTCTCTCTTCTCACATTTTACTGTAAGCACATAGGAAGAGCCAAGCTGCACCTTTATCACTTTGCTTAGAAATAGCTCCAGCTAAATATGCAATTTCATCACTTGCAAGTTTCACTTTCCACAGAATCCTAGACCACAAATACAGTTCAGCAAGTTGTTTACCACTCTGTAACAAAGATTGTTTTTCCTTCAGTTTCTAATAACATATTATTTCTCATTTCTATCTGAGACCTCATCAGAATGGACTTTACCTCGTATTTTACCAATACTCTGTTCATGGTTACTTAGGTATTCTCTAAGAAGACTGAGTCTTTTTCTGTAGCTCCCCTCTTTTCTTTCTTTGTTTTTGTTTGTTTTATTTTGTTTTCCAAGGCAGACTCTTGCTCTGTTGCCGAGGCTGGAGTGCAGTGGTGCGATCTTGGCTCACTGCAACTCCGCCTCCCTAGTTCAAGCGATTCTCCTGTCTCAGCCTCCTGAGTAGCTGGGATTACAGGCACCAGCCACCATGCCTGACTAATTTTTGTATTTTCAGTAGAGATGGGGTTTCACAATGTTGACCAGGCTGGTCTCAAACTCCTGACCTGAGGTGATCCACCTGCCATGGCTTCCCAGAGTGCTGGGATTACAGGTGTGAACCACTGCACGTGGCCTCTTCTTTCTGATTCCTCACCAGAATCTCTTTTAAAAAGGTTTAAGGCAATCTAGGCTTTTTCTACTGTGTACCTCAGTATTCTTCTAGTCTCTACCCATTACCTATTTCTAAAGCTGCTTCCACATTTTTAGGTATTTGTTATAGTAGGACCTCCATTCTCAGTACCAATTTCTGTCTTATGCCACTTGGGCTGAAAAAACAAAAATATCATGGCCTAGGTGCTTTATAAATAACAAAAATTTATTTTTCACCGTTCTGGAGGCTGAGAAGTTCAGATCAGAGCACTAGCAGATTCAGTGTCTGTTGAGGGTCTGCTTCTCTCTGGGTCCTCATGTTGCTGAAGGGGCACAGGAGCTCTCTGGAGTCTCTTTAATAAGGTTACTAATCTCATTCATGAGAGCTCTGCCCTCATGACCTAATCAGCTACCAAAGGCCTCATATCCTAATATGGACACATTAAGGATTAGGATTTCAATATAAATTTTGTTGGGGACATACTTTATAGCATCTTCCCATATTGTGGGCATTTAGGTTGTTGCTATGTTTTTTCTATTAATAATGCCATCAGGAACAAAGTTTTCCTTATTTTATATTATTTCTTTAGCATTTGTTCTTTGAAATAGAATTAACAGATCAAAGAATTCGGACATTTAAGGGTTTTAGTACATACAGTGAAATTGCTGGTGGCACAATTCTTTTGGAAAGCAATAGATGAGGATACTTGTTTTACCATGATCTTACCAGCATTATTATAATTTTAAAATTGTTATCTAGGTGGGGTGCGGTGGCTCAAGCCTGTCATTCCAGCACTTTGGGAAGCTGAGGTGGGAAGACTTGAGGCCAGGAGTTTGAGACCAGCCTGGGAAACATAGCAAGATCCCATCTCTACAAAAAACAAAAAAGAAAAAAAAGTTTAAAAAATTAGTGGGGCGTGGTGATGCATGCCTGTAGTTCCAGCTACTTATGAGGCTGAGGTGGGAGGATCACTTGAGCCCAGGAGTTTGAGGTTACAGTGAGTTATGATTCATCACTGCACTCTAGCCTGGCTGACAGAGTAAGACCCTGACTGCATCTCTGCCCGCACCCACAACAAAAAATTGTTACCTAATTTGACACGCAAAAAATATTTTGCTTGTTGAATATGCATTTCCTTGGTCACTTGTAAGGGTGAAATTTAAGTATTTTTTCCACATATTTATTATTAAATTATTTATTCCTTCCTTGTTGATAGATACTGCATCATATATGGAGAAAATTTCCATATATGCCATGGTCTGTTTCCAGACTACATATTCTGTACTGTCAGTTTTGGTTATTCTATGCCATATGTTAAATGGCACATAAATAATTTTGGTTATTCTCATATCTGTGCCATATACTAAATTTTCGTATTTGCCATGGTGTGTTTCTGGACTACATACTCTATACCATTAATTTCTGGTTATTCTCATATCTATGCCACACTGCTTTCATTACTACAGCTATTTAATATGGATTAACATTGAGCAGGAAATTTTTTTTTTTTTGGGATGGAGTCTCATTCTGTTGCCCAGGCTGGGGTGCAGTGGTGTGACCTCAGCTCACTGCAACCTCTGCCTCCTGGGTTCAAGCAATTTTCCTGCCTCAGCCTCCCAAGTAGCTGGAATTGCAGGCATGTGCAACTACGCCCGACAAATTTTTGTATTTTTAGTAGAGATGGGGTTTCCCCATGTTGACCATGCTGGTCTCGAACTCCTGACTTCATGATCCACCTGCGTTGGCCTCCCAAAGTGCTGGGATTACAGGCCTGAGCCACTGCGCCTGGCCAAGTATTTCTTTATTATTCTGCTTTCCCACATTTTTTCTCATGCATTCTTGTTTATCATTTCCAAAATAGTTTAGCATTATTTTATCATGATTAAAACCAAAAAACCCCACAATACAGGAATTTGGATTGGAATTCTCTGATTATCCCCTTTCCCCAGCACACATATACAAATATAGATGTATACATATATTTTTGGAGGATGGACAGAAAATTTGACTTCTTTTTTTTTTTTTTTTTGAGACGGAGTCTCACTCTGTCGCCCAGGCTGGAGTGCAGTGGCCGGATCTCGGCTCACTGCAAGCTCCGCCTCCCGGGTTCACGCCATTCTCCTGCCTCAGCCTCCTGAGCAGCTGGGACTACAGGCGCCCACCACCACGCCCGGCTAGTTTTTTGTATTTTTTAGTAGAGACGGGGTTTCACCGTGTTAGCCAGGATGGTCTCGATCTCCTGACCTCGTGATCCACCTGTCTCGGCCTCCCAAAGTGCTGGGATTACAGGCTTGAGCCACCGCGCCCGGCCTTGACTTCTTTACAATATTCTCTTGCTATACAGAAATATGATATCACTCTCCTTTTAATCGGGACTTCCTTTTTTTTTTTTTTTTTTAACTGAGACGGAGTCTCACTTGTTGCCCAGGCTGGAGTGCAGTGGCTTTATCTCGACTCACTGCAACCTCTGCCTCCTGGGTGCAAGCGATTCTCATGCCTCAGCCTCCTGAGTAGCTGGGACTACAGGTGCGTGCCACCATGCCTGGCTAATTTTTTTGTATTTTTAGTAGAGATGGGGTTTCGCTGCATTGGCCAGGCTGGTCTTGAACTCCTGACCTCAGGTAATCCTCCCACCTCGGCCTCCCAAAGTGCTGAGATTACAGGCGTGAGCCACAGCGCCTGGCCTTAATCGGGACTTCTATTTATCCCTCAGTAAAGCTTTGCAGGATTTCTTTCTTTCTTTTTTTTTTTTTTTTAAATATAGACGGGGTCTCACTCTATATTTAAATATAGACGGGGTCTCACGGGGTCAGGCTGGAGTGCCATCCCCACATCCCCTACTCCACCCCCACTACCTTTCTCAGCCTCAGAGCCTTCTACTCTCTGTCTCCTTGAGTTCAGTCTTTTTAATTTTTAGCTCCCACAAATAAGTGAGAACATGTGAAGTTTGTCTTTCTGTGCTTGGTTTTTATCACTTAACATAATGTCCTTTAGTCTCATCCATATTGTTGCCAGTGACAGAATCTTATTATTTTTTATGGCTGAATAGTACTCCGTTGTGTATATGTACCACATTTTCTTTATCCATTCATCTGCTGATGGACACTTAGGTTGCTTCCAAATCTTGGCTATTGTGAACAGTGCTGCAACAAGTGTGGGAGTGACTCTTTGATATACTGATTTCCTTCCTTTCTCTTGTTCTTTTTTGTTTGTTTGTTTTGAGACAGAGTCACATTCTGTTACCCAGGGATTGGAGTGCAGTGGCGTAATCTCAGTTCACTGCAACCCTCTGCCTCCTAGGTTCAAGTGATTCTCCTGCCTCAGCCTCCCCAGTAGCTGGGATTACAGGTGCCCGCCACCATGCCCGGCAAATTTTTGTATTTTTAGTAGAGACAGGGTTTCACCATGTTGCCCAGGCTGGTCTCGAACTCCTCATCTCAAGTGATCCGCCCACTTTGGCCTCTCAAAGTGCTGGGATTACAGGCATGAGCCACAGTGCCCAGCCACCATTTTCCTTTCTTTCGGGCATATACCCAGCAGCAGGATTGCCTGGATCATATGGTAGTTCTATTTTTCTTTATTTGAGGAACCTCCAAGCTGTTCTTCATAGTGGTTGTACTACTTTACATTCCCACCAACAGTGTACGGGGATTCCCTTTTCTCCATATTCTCTCCAGCATTTGCTATCGCCTGTCTTTTGGATAAAAGCCATTTTAACTGAGGTAAGATGGTATCTCATTGTGGTTTTGATTTGCATTTCTGTGATCAATGATGTGAGTACCTTCTCATTTACCTGTTTGGCATTTGTATGTCTTCTTTTGCAAAATGTCTATTCAGATCTTTGCCCATTTTAAAATCAGATTATTAGATTATTTCCTATAGAGTTGTTTGAGCTCCTTATATATTCTGGTTATTAATCCCTTGTCAGATGGATAATTTGCAAAGACTTTCTCTCATTCTGTGAGTTGTCTTTTCACTTGGTTGATTGTTTCCTTTGCTGTGTAGAAGCTTCCCCTGCCCCACCTCCCCACTCCCACCCCCACCCCATCCCTGAGATGGAGTCTTGCTCTGTCACCCAGGCTGGAGTGCAGTGTCGTGATCTTGGTTTAACATGATGTGACCCCATTTGTCCATTTTTGCTTCACCAACCAAAAAATTTTTTTTTGTTTTTGAGAACAGGTCTCACTCTGTTGCCCAGTCTGGAGTGCAGTGGTACGATCTTGGCTCACTACAGCCTCAACTTCCTGGGCTCAAGTGATCCTCCCACCTCAGCCTCCTGAGTAGGCTGGGAGTGGGACCACAGGTGTGTGTGCCACCATGTTCAGCTAATTTTTTTGGAGTTTTTAGAGATAGGGTTTTGCCATGTTGCCCAGGCTGGTCTTGAACTTCTGGGCTCAAGTGATCTACCCACCAGGCCTCAAAAAGTGCTGGGAAGGCTGGGCACGGTGGCTCATGCCTGTAATCCCAGCACTTTGAGAGGCCGAGGTGGGCGGATCACGAGCTCAGGAGATCAAGACCACGGTGAAACCCCGTCTCTACTAAAAATACAAAAAATTAGTTGGGCGTGGTGGTGGGCACCTGTAATCCCAGCTACTCGGGAGGCTGAGTCAGGAGAATGGCGTGAACCTGGGATGCGGAGCTTGCAGTGAGCTGAGATCGTGCCAGTGCATTCCAACCTGGGTGACAGAGCGAGACTCCTCAAAAAAAAAAAAAAAAAAAGTGCGTGGATTACAGTTGTGAGCCACCATGCCCAGCTGCCAATCAAATTCTTACTACATAACTGTCAAAATTGAGATGATTTGTATAGATGTGATCAGAATTACATTGTATGAAATTATTACATTAATTCAGTTGAGTCAACAAATATTTAAGCCTATTGTGTCTGTGCCAAATATTCTTCTAGATGCTGAGATAAATTTTCTACTTTTAAATGTCAAATTCACTTTGATAGTATTTCAATCATTTATCCAACAAATATTGAGTGTCTATTCTGTGCTCCAGGTACTGGTTTTAGATATAGCAGTGAACAAACCAGAAAAAACTCCTTGTCTTCACGGTGCTTACTTTTTAGTGGTAAATTTATATTCACATTCTCAAGTCAACAATGTCTATAGTTTATTGTCTGGGTACTTTCTTTTTTTTTTTTTTTTTTTTTTTTTGAGGCGGAGTCTCGCTCTGTCGCCCGGACTGGAGTGCAGTGGCCAGATCTCAGCTCAGTGCAAGCTCTGCCTCCCGGGTTTACGCCATTCTCCTGCCTCAGCCTCCCGAGTAGCTGGGACTATAGGCGCCCGCCACCTCGCCCGGCTAGTTTTTGTATTTTTAGTAGAGACGGGGTTTCACTGTGTTAGCCAGGATGGTCTCGATCTCCTGACCTCGTGATCCGCCCGTCTCGGCCTCCCAAAGTGCTGGGATTACAGGCTTGAGCCACCGCGCCCGGCCTGTCTGGGTACTTTCATTATTGTGTTTAAGTATTGGGATTTTATTAGGGCATGAAATAGGTAACTTTCTTTTTCTCTACACAGGAATAGTTTGTATAGCACAAGAATTACTATTTATGTGAAAATCTGAAATATGTTAAAATATGGAGATACTTTTTGATATTTTTCCATTTGCTTCTTTAAACCTTTTATATATATGCTTTGATGTGCATTTCATATATATATACACACACACATATATGTATTTCTTCTTCATTATATATGAAATGAAAAGGCAACATAGTTAAGAGTGAGGACTCTGGAGCCTGACTACCTGGATTCAATTTCCGTCTTTGCTCTTTGGTTTCTGTGTAGCCTTGGAAAATACTCTTCCTTAGAGCAACACATTTCAACATGCGTGTTGTATACAGCATCTAGTTGTTTTTGCGGTGAAAACCCTTTTGAAATACCTAAATTATCATGCTGCCAGAAAGGTAAATCCTTTTAACACAGTATTCTTCACTTGCCGAGGGATCTAGGGCTTCAGGTTTTCACTCCGCTAATGTGCAGCTGGATGGGTGTTGTAGGAAATTATTTATTTGTGTACTTTTTTAAATGATGGATTTTTATAGAAATTGTATAGTTTTTAGAATTAATTTTAAAGATGAGATCTAATGTTTTACATCTTAAAACCTCTTCTTTTCAGTTATAGCAATTGTCTTATATTTGATGATGCCTATTGTGAACATAAGTGAAGTACTTGGACCCTTGTGCCTTATGCTACTCATGGGAACTGTCCACTGTCAAATTGTGTCTACTCAGATAACAAGACCATCAGGAAACAATGGAAATCGAAGAAGAAGGTAAGATGAGAAATTACACTGTAGTTGTATATTTTCTGGGAGAGGTGTTATAAAGATTTATAAAGCCTTTGATTAATTTAAAATCTCCCTCTTTTGTGTATTTTTTCATTATTTTTTGGCTTAGGAAATGAATGCATTACTTTGCATTTTTCTCCTTGATGCTGAGAAACCTTGTTACAAACTTTCAGTTCCAGTTTGGGATTTTTGTCATTCAGTACAGCTGTTTAAAAGGAAATTTTATATACTATATTATTCTTTATTAAAATTTATCTTATATATTGTCTTTAAAGAAAACATTCTCTTTGAAATTCAGTCTTAATCAAAATTTGGTGAAATTTCACTGTAAACAAGGATCTTGGTACATTTGGTTAGTGCTACCAAAATTTTACCTTTTTTCAAAAGTGTGTAATAAGAATTGACTTCTAAGTGGTCTAAACTTTTTTTCTTTTCTTTTTGAGACAGAGTTTCACTCTTGTTGCCCAGGCTGGAGTGCAATGGTGCAATCTTGGCTCACTGCAACCTACACCTCCCGAGTTGAAGCGATTCTCCTGCCTCAGCCTCTCAAGTAGCTGGGATTACAAGCGTATGCCACCACGCCTGGCTAATTTTTTTTTTGAATTTAGTAGAGACGGAGTTTCACCATGTTGGTCAGGCTGGTTTGGAATTCCTGACCTCAGGTGATCCACCCACCTCGGCCTCCTAAAGTGCTGGGATTACAGGCGTGAACCACCGCGCCCAGCTGTCTAAACTTTTAATAAGGATTGATTTGGCTTTTCTTTACATATTGAATTCATGTTATATTTTAATCGATTATATGGTATATGTGAGTTTTGGAACTGTTTAAATGTTCTTAGGTATATGCAGTGTTACCTTCCAAAAGTTATGTTATCCTCCCTCAGAATATCTGTAGATATTTGCCTGCGTAAGCAATTACTAAATAAGAATTTTCCATTAGGTGCAATGAATTTCAACGTATTCTTATTTTTGAATGTTATTTTTAAAACTTTTAAAAAAGAAGATTTCTTGTAAGTTCAGTTAAATTGATTGAATGTTTTCTAAGCAAATAAAATGCTATGCTATGTCTTATTGATATATATAGTATATATCTTTTAATTATATAGGATATCAATAAAAAGTGATCAGTTGCTATTATTCTATGTTCCCCTTATAAAATGTGCCGTAAGAGGTAGATTCCTAACGTCCATATTTAAAGAAATTGCTCCTTCTGCTAGTGGTGTTGAATGTGCCTGAACAGACTTTTGGTCATACAAGTGGAAATTTTTTTTAGTAGATTCTGAATAGCAGTTCTATTTCTTTAATGAATGAACAAAATGGTAGCATAGGACTTTGGTTCGGAATCTGGTTTTGCCCTCAAATCAGAAAGTTCTTGCATAATTTATCCTCAGTATATGAAGTTAAACTATACTTGATTTTAGGTAGTAATTTGTCAGTATAATTTTCTATAGGGATATTTTGGGCAGAAATAGGGTCTTGAATAATCTGAAGTTACTGAAATTTTTTTTGTAGAAAATTGCGAAAAACTGTAAATGGTGATGGGAGCCGAGAAAATGGAAATAACACCTCTGATAAAGTCAGAGGAATAGAAACTTTGGAATCTGTACCCATTATTGGTGGTTTTTGGGAGACTGTCTTTGGCAACAGGTGGGAGTTTTTTTTACTTGATTTTGTATTCACATGGTGTTTACAGAATGTATAGTATCATCAGGTCATAGGAGTAAGTAGTATAGACTTATCTTGTGTGACTTTTAAGGGTTATCAGAGGGCTTGCTTACTCAAAATGTTGTCTTCACTGTCTGTTTTGTTAACTGTGAATGCAGTAATCTATCATGAAAGTATTCTGTTTTTTGTTTGTTTGCTTGTTTTTTTTGAAACGGAATCTCACTCTGTCACCCAGGCTGGAGTGCAGTGGCACGATCTTGGCTCATTGCAACCTCTGCCTCTTGAGTTCAAGCGATTCTCCTGCCTCAGCCTTCCAAGTAGCTGGGATTACAGGTGACTGCCACCACACCCGGCTAATTTTTGTATTTTAGTAGAGACAGAGTTTCGCCATGTTGCCCAGGCTGATCTCAAATTCCTGACCTCAGGCGTCAGGCATGAGTCATCGCACCTGGCCTGATTTCCTTTCTTTTGGGCATATACCCAGCAGTGGGACTGCTGGATCATATGGTAGTTCTGTTTTTCTTTATTTGAGGAACCTCCAAGCTGTTCTTCATAGTGGTTGTACTACTTTACATTCCCACCAACAGTGTACGGGGGTTCCCTTTTCTCCATATCCTCTCCAGCATTGCTATTGCCTATCTTTTGGATAAAAGCCATTTTAACTGAGGTGAGATGATATCTCATTGTGGTTTTGATTTGCATTTCTGTGATCAATGATATGAGCACCTTTTCATATACCTGTTTGGCATTTGTATGTCTTCTTTTGAGAAATGTCTATTTAGATCTTTTGCCCATTTTAAAATCAGATTATTAGATTTTTCCTATAGAATTGTTTGAGCTCCTTATATATTCTGGTTATTAATCCCTTGTCAGATGGATAATTTGCAAAGACTTTTTCTCATTCTGTGAGTTGTCTTTTCACTTGGTTGATTGTTTCCTTTGCTATATAGAAGCTTTTTAACTTGATGTGATCTCATTTGTCCAGTTTGCTTTGGTTGCCTGTGTTTGTGGAGTATTATTTAAGAAATCTTTGCCCAGACTGATATCTGGAGAATTTCCCTAATGTTTTCTTTTAGTGATTTCATAGTTTGGGGTCCTAGATTTAGTTTTTTAATTCACTTTTATTTGATTTTTGCATATGATGAGAGGTAAGAGTGTAATTTCATTCTTCTGCATGTGGATATTCAGTTTTTCCAGCACCATTTATTGAAGAGCCAGTCCTTTCTCCGATGTATGTTCTTGGCATCTTTGTCAAAACTGAGTTCACTGTTGGCCGGGCACAGTGGCTCATGCCTGTAATCCCAGCACTTTGGGAGGCTGAGGTGGGGGGATTATTTGAGGTCAGGAATTCAAGACCAGCCTGGCCAACATGGCCAAACCTTGTCTCTACTAAAAATGCAAGAATTATCCATGCGTGGTGGTGGGCGCCTATAATCCCAGCTACTCGGGAGATGGAAGCAGGAGAATCGCTTGAACCTGGGAGGCAGAGGTTGCAGCGAGCCAAGATCTCACCACTGCACTCCAGCCTACATGACAGAGTGTGATCCTGTCTCAAAGAAAAAAAAAAAAAAGAGTTCACTGTAGATGTATGGATTTATTTCTGGGTTCTCAATTCTGTTCTGTTGGCCTATGTGTTTTTATGCCACTACCGTGCTCCTTTGGTTAGTATAGCGCTGTAGTACAATTTGAAGTCAGGTAATGTGATTCTTTCAGTTTTGTTATTTTTACTTAGGATATCTTTGGTTATTTTGGGTCTTTTGTGATTCCCTATTATTATTATTATTATTTTTTGAGACGAAGTCTTCTTCTTTTGCCCAGGCTAGAGTGCAAATGGTGTGATCTCAGCTCATTACAACCTCTGCCTCCCAGGTTCAAGCAATTCTCCTGCTTCAGCCTCCCAAATAGCTGGGATTACAGGCACCCACCACCACGCCTGGCTAATTTAGTACAGACAGGGTTTCACCATGTTGGCCAGGCTGGTCTCGAACTCCTGACCTCAGGTGATCCGCCCACCTCAGCCTCTCAAAGTGCTGGGATTACAGGTGTGAGCCACCGCTCCTGGCCGATTCCATATAAGTTTTAGGATTGTTTTTTCTATTTCTGTGAAGAATGTCATTGGTATTTTTATAGGGATTGCATTGAATCTATAGACTGCTTTGGTTAGTATGGATATTTTTAACAATAATGATTCTTCCAGTTCATAAACTATGGAATATCTTTCCATATTTTTTGCATTCTCTTCAATTTCTTAAATCAATGTTTTATAGTTTTCATTATAGAGATCTTTCACTTCTTTGGTTAAGTTAATTGCTCAGTGTTTATTTGTAACTGTTAGAAATCGTATCACTTTCTTGATTTCTTTTTTAAATTGTTTGCTGTTGGCATGTAGAAATGCTATTGATTTTTTATGTTGATTTTGTATCCTGTAACTTTAATGAATTTATCAGTTCTGATAGTTTTTTGGTGGAATCTTTAGGTTTTTCCAAATATAAGATCGTATCATCTATAGACAAAGGTAATTTGAATTCTTCTTTTCCAATTTGTATGTCTTTTATTTCTGTCTCTTGTCTGATTGCTTTAGCTAGGACTTCTAGTACTATATTGAATAACAGTGATGAAAGTGGGCATCCTTGTCATTTTCCAGATCTTAGAGGAAAGGCTTTCAGTTTTTCCTCATTCAGCATGATACCAGCTGTGGGTCTGTCATGTGACTTTTATTCTTTTGAAGTATGTTCCTTCTGTACCCTGATTTTTGAGAATTATTATCATGAAGGGATATTGAATTTTATCAAATGCTTTTTCATCATCATTTGAAATGATTATATGGTTTTTTCCTTCATTCTGTTGGTATGATGTATCACATTAATTGACTTGCATGTATGTTGAACCATCCTTGCATCCCTGGTATAACCCTACTTGGTCATGATGAATGATCTTTTTATTTATTTATTTCATTTTATCTTATTGTTATTAATATTTTAGACAGAGCCTCACTCTGTTGCCCAAGCTTGAGTGCAGTGGCGTGATCTTGGCTCAGTGCAACCTCTGCTTCCCAGTTCAAGTGATTCTTGTGTGTGAGCCCCCCATGTAGCTGGGACCACAGGCATGTGCCACCACATCCCTCCCTAATTTTTTGTATTTTTTGTAGAGGTGCACAGAAGTCAAGAATTGAGATTTGGGAACCTCTGCCTAGATTTCACAGGATGTGTGGAAATGCTTGGATGTCCAGGCAGAAGTTTGCTGCCAGGGCAGGGCACTCATGGCAAACCTTTGCTAGGGCAGTGTGGAAGGGGAATGTGGGATGGACACCCCACATAGAGTCCTCCACTGGGGCACTGCCTAGTGGAGCTGTGAGAAGCAGGCCATGGTCTTCAAGACCCCAGAATGGTAAATCCACTGATAGCTTGCACTGTGCGCCTGGAAAAGCCACAGACACTCAACACCAGCCTGTGAAAGCAGTCAGGAGGGAGGCTGTACCCTTCTGGTGATACTTGATATCATTTTAAATTTCTGGAATGTTTTAAGATTTGTTTTGTGGCTATAATATGGTATATCCCTGAAAATGATTCATGCACTGAGGAGAAAAATGTGTATTCCATAGCCGATAAGTGAAATGTTCAGTAAATGTCTATCAGGTCTATTTGGTCTGTAGTGTAGATTAAGTCCAATGTTTTTTGTTGATATTCGCTTTATGTATCTGGGTGCTTCAGTGTTGGGTGCATATATATTTACAATTGTTATGTCCTTTTGCTGCATTGACCCCTTTATCATTATATCATGACCTTCTTTAACTCTTTTTATAGTTAAAATCTATTTTGTCTGATATAAGTATAGCTACTTGATATGGTTAGGCTGTGTCTCCACCCAAATATCAACTCGAATTATATTTCCCAGCATTCCCATGTATTGCGGGAGGGAGCCAGGGGGAGGTAATTGAATCATGGGGTCTGGTCTTTCCTGTGCTAGTCTCGTGATAGTGAATAAGTCTCACAAGATCTGATGGGTTTATCAGGAGTTTCCGCTTTTTGCTTCTTCCTCATTTTCTCTTGCTGCTGCCATATAAGAAGTGCCTTTCACCTCCTGCTGTGATTCTGAAGCCTCCCCAGCCTTGTGGAACTGTAAGTCCAGTTAAACCTCTTCTTCTTCTCAGTCTCAGGTATGTCTTTATCAGCAGCATGAAAATGAACTAATACAGTAAATGGGTACCAGTAGAGTGGGGCATTGCTGAAAAGATACCTGAAAATGTGGAAACAACTTTGGAACTGGGTTACAGGCAAAGGTTGGAACAGTTTGGAGTGCTCAGAAGAAGACATGAAAATGTGGGAAAGTTTGGAACCTCCTAGAGATTTGTTGAATGGCTTTGACAGAAATGCTGATAGTGATATGAACAATAAGATCCAGGCTGAGGTGGTAACAGATGGAGATGAGGAACTTGTTGGGAACTGAAGAGAAGGTGACTCTTGTTATGTTTTAGCAAAAAGACTGGTGGCATTTTACCCCTGCCTTAGGGATTTGTGGAACTTTGAACTTAAGATAGATGATTTAGGGTATCTGGCGGAAAAAAAATCGAAGCAGCAAAGCATTAAAGAGGTGATTTGGGTGTGGCTAAAGGCATTCGGTTTTATAAGGGAAGCAGAGCATAAAAGTTTGGAAAATTTGCACCTTGACTGTGCAATAGAAAAGAAAAACCCAGGCTGGGCACGGTGGCTCATGCCTGTAATCCCAGCACTTTGGGAGGCCAAGGTGGGCAGATCCCCTGAGGTCAGGAGTTCAAGACCAACCTGGCCAACATGGTGAAACCCCATCTCTACTAAAAAAATACAAAAATTAGCCAGGCGTGATGGTGGGTGCCTGTAATCCCAGCTACCTGGAAGGCTGAGGCAGGGGAGTTGCTTGAACCCAAGAGGCGGAGTTTGCAGTGAGCTGAGATCATGCCACTGCACTCCATCCAGCCTGCGTGACAGAACGAGACTCTGTCTCAAAAAAAAAAAAAAAAGAAGAAAAGAAAAACCCATTTTCTGGGGAGAAATTCAAACTGGCTATAGAAATTTGCATAAGTAGCAAGGAGCCTAACATTAATCCCCAAGCAATGGGGAAAATGTTTCCAGGCCATGTCAGACACTTTTATGGTAGTCCCTCCCATCATAGGCCTGGAGGCCTAGGAAGAAAAAGTGGTTCATGGTCCGGACCCAGGGTCCTCATGCTGTGTGCAGCCTTGGGACTTGGTGTCCTGTGTCCCAGTTGCTCCAGCCATGGAGCCAATGTACTCCAATGTACAGCTCAGACTATGGCTTCAGAGGGTGGAAGCTCCAAACCTTGGCAGCTTCCACATGGTGTTGAGCCTGCAGGTGCACAGAAGTCAAGAATTTAGGTTTGGGAACCTCTGCCTAGATTTCAGAAGATGGATGCCCAGGCAATAGTTTGCTGCAGGGGCAGGACCCTTATGGAGAACCTCTGTGAGGGCAGTGTGGAAGGGGAAAGGTGGGGTTGGAGCCCCCACACAGAGTCCCTACTGGGGTACCGCCTAGTGGAGCTGTGAGAAGAAGGTCACCGTCCTCCAGACCCCAGAATGGTAGATCCACCAACAGCTTGCACTGTGCTCCTAGAAAAGCCCCAGACACTCAACACCAGCCTGTGAAAGCAGCCAGGAGGGAGGCTTTACCCTGCAAAGCCACAAGGACAGAGCTGCCCAAGACTATGTGAACCCACCTTTTGCATCAGCGTGACCTGGATGTGAGACCTGGAGTCAAAGGAGATCATTTTGGAGCTTTAAAATTTGATTGCCTCACTGGATTTTGGACTTGCAAGGGCCCTGTAACCCCTTTGTTTTGGCCAATTTCTCCCATTTGGAACGTCTGTATTTCCCAATACTTGTACCCCCATTGTATCTAGGAAGTAACTAGCCTGCTTTTGATTTTACAGGCTCATAGGTTGAAGGGACTTGCCTTGTCTCAGATGAGATTTTGGACGCTGGACTTTTGGGTTAATGTTGAAATGAGTTAAGACTGGGGGAGTATTGGGAAGGCATGATTGGTTTTGAAATGTGAGGACATGAAGTTTGGAGAGGCAAGGAGCAGAATGATATGGTTTGGCTGTGTCCCCACCCAAATCTCAACTTGAATTGTATCTCCCAGAATTCCAATGGGTTGTGGGAGGGGCCCGGGGAGGGTAATTGAATCATGGGGGCTGGTCTTTCCCATGCTGTTCTTGTGATAGTGAATAAGTCTCACAAGATCTGATGGGTTTATCAGGGGTTTCCGCTTTTGCTTCTTCCTCATTTTCTCTTGCCACCACCATGTAAGAAGTGCCTTTTACCTCCCGCCATAATTCTGAGGGGCCTCCCCAGCCATGTGGAGCTGTAAGTCCAGTTAAATCTCTTTTTCTTCCCAATCTTGGGTATGTCTTCGTCAGCAGCATGAAAATGGACTAATATACTACTACTGCTAATTTTTAGTTTCTGTTGGCATGGAATATCTTTTTCCATTGCCTTATTTTCAGCCTGTGTGTATGTTTATAGGTAAAGTTTGTTTCTTGTAGGTAACAGATCATGGATTTTGTTTTTTTAATTCATTGAGCCACTCTATGTCTTTTGATTAGAAAGTTTAGTTCATTTACATTCCATGCCCTTAGTGATAAGTAAGGACTTACTCTTGCCACTTTGTTAGTTGTTTTCTGGTTCATTTGTGATCTTCTTTTCTTTCGTTCTTTCTCGTCTTCCTCTTAGTGAAGGTGATTTTCTCTAGTGGTATTTTAAAATTTATTTCTTTTTATTTTTTTGTGTATCTGTTATTTTTTTTAAATTTGGAGTTACATTGAGGCTTGCAAATAATATTTTATAACCTATTATTTTTAAACTGATGACACTGATTGCATAAACAAGCAAACAAACTCATAAACTAGCAAAGAGAAAAGTAATACAAACTGTACACTTTCATTCTGTTCCCTTGCTTTTTAACTTTTTGTTGTTTGTATTTATATCTTTTTGTGCTGTCTATGTCTTGGAATGTTGTATTCTTTTACATTGGTTCATCTTTTAGTCTTTCTATTGAAGATATGAATAGTTTACACATGACAATTACAGAGTTATAATATTCTGTCTTTATTGTGTACTTACTATTACTAATGAGTTTTCTACCTTCAGATGATTGCTTATTGCTCATTAATGTCTTCTCTTTCAATTTGAAGAACTCTCTTTTGCATTTCTTGTAGGCAGGTCTGTTGTTGATGAAATCCTTCAGCTTTTGTTTTTTTCTGGGGATATCTTTATTTTTCCTTCTTGTTTGAAGTTTATTTTTGCTGGATATACTATTCTAGAATAAAAAGGCTTTTCCTTTAGCAGTTTAAATATGTCAGACTGGCTGCACATAGTGGCTCATGCCTATAATCCCAGCACTTTGGGAGGCCAAGATGGGAGGATTGCTTGAGGCCAGAAGTTCAAGACCAACCTGGGCAACATTAGGGAGACCCAATCTCTACAAAAATAAAAATAAAAAATTAGCTGGGTGTGGTGACATGTGCCTGTGGTTCCAGCTATGCTGGAGGTTGAGACAAGAAGATCACCTGAGCCAAGGACGTTGAGGCGGTAGTGAGCTGTCATTATGACAGTGAACTCCAGCCTGGGCAACTGAGATCCCCATCTTAAAAAAAAAAAAGTAAAAAGAAATAAGTAAATAAATATGTCATACCACTCTCTCCTAGCCTATAAGGTTTGCACTGAGAAGTCTGCTACCAGACATATTGGAGCATCTTTGTATGCTATTTGTTTCTTTTCTCTTGCTGCTTTCAGGATCCTTTCTTTATCCTTGATCTGTGAGGGTTTGATTGTTAAATGCCTTGAGGTGTTCTTCTTTGGGTTAAATCTGTTTGGTATTGTATGACCTTCTTGTACTTGAATATTGGTATCTTACTCTAGATTTGGGAACTTTTGTGTTATTATGCCTTTGAATAAAACTTTATACTCCTATCTCTCTCTCTACCTCCTCTTTAAGGTCAGTAACTCTTAGATTTGCTGTTTTGAGGCTATTTTCCAGAATTTTTAGGTGTATTCATTCTTTATTCTTTTTTCTTTCATCTCTTCTGTATTTTTAAATAATCTGTCTTCAAGCGCACTAATTCTTTCTTCTGCTTGATTAATTCTGCTGTTAAGAGACTCTGATGCATTCTTCAGTATGTCAGTTGCATTTTTCAGCTCCAGAATTGGTTGTTTTTTTTTTTTTTAGTTATTTCACTCTCTTTGTTAAATTTATCTGATAGCATTCTGAATTCCTTCTGTGTATTCTTGAATTTCTTTGAGTTTCCTCAAAATAGCTTTTTTTTTTTTTTTTTCAATGGTACAATCTCGGCTCACTGCAGTCTCCACCTCCCAGGCTCAAGTGATCCTCCTGCCTCAGCCTCCCATGTAGCTGGGACTACAGGCACATGCCATTGCACCCAGCTAATTTTTTTGTTTTTTGTAAAGATGAGGTTTTGCCATGTTGCCCAGGCTGGTTTTGAACTCCTTAGCTCAAGTGATCCACCTGTCCCTTGGCCTCACGAAGTGCTGGGATTACAGGCATAAGCCACTGTGCCTGGCCAAAAATAGCTATTTTGAATTTTCTGTCTCTAAGGTTGTATACTTTTGTCTCTCTAGAATTGGTCACTTATTATATCTTATTAGTTGGTTTGGTGAGGTCATTTTTTCTTTGATGGTCTTGATGCTTATGGATGTTCATTAGTGTCTGTGCACTGAATGGTTAGATGTTTATTGTAGTCTTCACAGTCTGGGCATCTTTGTACCTGTCCTTCTTGGGAAGGCTTTCCAAGTATTTGAGGAGAATTGGGTGTTGTGATCTAAGTCTTTGGTCACTGCAGCTGTATCTGCATTCAGGGGCACCCTAAGCCCAGTAATGCCGCAGCTGCTGTAGACTTGTAGAGGTGACCGCCTTGGTGGTGTTGGGTCAGATCTGGGAGAATTCTCTGGATTACCAGGCAGAGACTCTTGTTCTCTTCCCTAACTTTCTCCCAAACAAATGGAGTCTCTCTCTCTCTCTGCTGAGCTGCTTGGAGCCAGGAGGGGGTGACACAGCACCCCTGTGGCCATTAATACTGGGACTGGCCTGGGTCACGCCTGAAGCCAGCACAGCACTGGGTCTTGCCCAAGGTCCACATGGTGACCACTTGCCTGTCTACCACCTATGTTTACTCAAAGCCCAAGGGCAGATTCAGCCAGGCTTATGTCCTTCCTTTTAGGGCAGCAAGTTACCCCTGGCTCTGGGCAGATCCGGAGATGCTGTCAGGGCCTGGCATTGAGAACCTTAGGAATCTACCTGTCGCTGTGTTCTGTGGCAGCTGAGCTCGCACCCAAACCAAAAGACAAACTCCTCACTCTTCTCTCCCATTTCCTCAAGCAGAGGAGTCTCTCCCCATGGCCACCACTGCCCCAGGCCTGCAGCAAGTACTGCACGGCTGCCGCTGATGTTCACTCAAGGTCCAAGGGCTCTTTGGTTAGCTTGCGGTCAATGCTGATAGGCCTGGGTGTCTCCCTTCAGGGCAGTGTGCTCCCCTCTGGCCCAGGGTGGGTCCAGAAATACCATCCAGGAGCTATGGCCTAGAATCAGGGACCTCAAGAGCACACTTGGTGCTCTACCCCACTGTGATTGAGCTCATACCCTGCCTGTAAGACAGGGTTCCCTTTACTCTTCCCTCTTTTCCTCAAGCAGAAAGAGTCTCTCCCTGTAGCCACCACAGCTGGGAATATACTGGGTCACTCCTGAGGCCAGTATGGCTCTGAGTCTCACCCAAGACCCACAGTGAGTACTGCCTGGCTACTGTTTGAGCCCAAGGGCTCTTTGGTCAGCAGGTGATGACTCCTGCTGAGACTGGATCCTTCCCTTCAAATGTGCTGGTTGCATTTGGGTCCAAGATGTGTCTAGAAATGTCGTCCATAAGTTAGGTCCTGGAATGGGGGCCTCAGGACTGTGGTCCCTTGTTCTACTCTGGCTGAGCTGGTCCTTTTTACTCTTCTGTCTCTTCCTGGGCTGTGAGCAACACTGCCTGGCTTTGCAGTAGGGGTGGCACAAGCACTCCCTGGCCACTCAGCTGGTGTCTCAGTAGGTCATGTGCACCCTAAGTCTGCTGGGCTAGTGGAGTAGTAGTAACAGACGATATAAGGTAGGAGTTGCATTGTGTTTGAGAAGATGTGGAGAGGACCATGAACCTACTTTTGTGCAACACTGAAAAGTATATGCTTTCTTTCAGTTAATTGACCTGAGTCTTTGAAGAATAGACTCACATTCTGAGTCTGTGATTGAATATTTCGTCATTCTACACCCTTACTTAGCAAGCTAAAATCCTGAAAAATATGATTCCTGAATTTTCTTGATTTCCAGAATAATGTAGCGTATTCCTTAGAAGACAGTGGTTTCATGAAAGGTGTTATTTTCAAAAAACTAATCTTCTTTTCCTTTTTTTTTTTAAATAGGATTAAAAGAGTAAAATTAATATCAAACAAAGGGACTGAAACTGACAATGACCCAAGTTGTGTCCGTCCTATCATTAAGAAGAGACAATGTCGACCAGAGATTAGAATGTGGCAAACAAGAGAGAAAGCAAAATTTTCAGATGGAGAAAAGTGCCGTAGGGTAAGATTTAGATGGATTTAACAAGCCTTTTTTTCCTCATGTAACATTTTCCTATTAAGACTCTGTTAGAGATATAAAATAGATACTAGTAGGTTTGTAAATTTGTCCTAACAAGTAAAACCACAGGATATGAAAAGAAGCTATCACATGAAGACTGGAACTTAGTCTTAAAATTTCTAGTACTAGACTTGTTATTAATTTTGCGAGTTATCCAGCCTTAGCAGTAGGCTAGTAGATTTAATAAACAGATTAGTGGAGAGGGTGCTGTGTCATATTCCAGAGAAGCAGTGATAGTATAGTAAGAGTTTGGGAAATTATTTTGTAGGTTTAGGTAGAGATGGTCTGCTCTATGTCTAAAACTAGCTATATGCTTTTACTTTATAGTTTTAAACTGTTTTCTTGTTGGTTAGATCATGGCATTTAGTCTAATAATTATTGAGCCATTACTATAACCAGGCATTGTTCTAAGTACTTTACATATACTAACTTACCTCATTTATTTTCAACAAACCTGTGAAATAGATGCTTTTATTATCATTTCTTTTCAGATGAGGAAACTCAGCTCTAGACAGATTTAGTAAATTGCTCAAGGTTATGTATCTAGTAAGTAGAAGAGTTGTGATTCAGGCTTAGAGTTTGACCTGAGTCTTGGTTTTTGAATACTCCATAACACTGCCTCTTCATTTAGGTTATTTAGTTTCAAGTTAATATTTTTCTTAATTGAGATTAAATAATATGTGGATTTATTCAGTTTTGGGTTAGTTTACTTTTGCTGCTTGGTAGTTTTTGTATTTTTTTTTTGTTTTTACACATGCAGCTTATTAGAATATTTTGGGCTGTCCCCTGTGAAGATATTGCTGTTCTCTTTGTAGGAGGCTTTTAGGCGTTTGGGTAATGGGGTGTCTGATGACCTGTCAAGTGAGGAAGATGGTGAAGCACGGACACAGATGATATTACTGCGTAGGAGTGTGGAAGGGGCCTCAAGTGACAATGGTTGTGAAGTTAAGAATAGAAAATCAATACTTTCAAGGCATCTAAACTCTCAGGTAATTTCTATTTTAGTTTATGAAAGTATAGAACTAAATCATTGAAGTTAGTAACAAAGCATTTAACATATCTTCCTATTGTTTGTTGGTTTGATTTTTGGCAGGTAAAGAAAACCACTACAAGGTGGTGTCATATTGTGCGGGATTCAGATAGTCTGGCTGAATCAGAATTTGAATCAGCAGCCTTTAGCCAGGTAAAGTATCCCTGAGAAATCAAGGTGTATTTTTGAGTGTAATAACTTTATCCATTCCTTTTTTATTGGTTGCCCTAAAGTTGCGTTTACATTAATAATTGCTAGCCCTTTCCTTGTCTCCAATTATCTCTCTCCTTATCTGGCAGCTTTTAATGACTACACACCTAGAAAGAATATTTTTCTACATTGACCTTGAGCTTAAAAGTATCACAGATGATGCCCAGAAAGAGGTTACTTAATCCCTGAATAATGAGATTATTAAATATTCACTTGGAATATGAGGTTTATTTTTAAACATCATAAATTGGATTGACACTGATGAAGACAGATTTTTGAGAAAGGAGTTCTGAAAGATGGGAGTAGTAAATCTCATGAGAGCTAAAGGGCATATTATATTATTTGGAAAATTGTAAGTCAGAGGTGAGCAGAGTAGATGGTGGTGGTGTGGTTTTTCTTTTGTTTTGATGAACAAGGCGATTGTGATCATGGAATAACTTTCATATTTATGTTTGTACTTTTCTTTGCCTGATTATCCTTTAACATTTTGGAGCTGAGTAGGTCTGTAGTCAAGTTCACAATATTTAGAGTTGGGAACACTTTGTGTGTGCCAAAAAGCTCAGCTAAGCCAATTGAGTTGGTCATCTTGGTGTGCTTATAGCAATCACTCCCTTCCCAGAACACCTTATTTGAACAGTTCTGTAACTTGGCAATAGCTTCTTAGAAGGAGTCCTGCTAGCTAGAGACATCAGAGTTTAACATTTAAATATTAAAATCTATTATTGGCCAGACATGGTGGCTCACGCCTGTAATCCCAGCACTTTGAGAGGTTGAGGTGGGTGGATAGCTTGAGACCAGGAGTCTGAGACCAGCCTGGGCAACAAAATGAGACCCCATCTTTACAAAAAAAAAAAAAATATATATATATATATATATCCAGGTGTGATGGTATGCACCTGTAGTGCCAGCTACTCAGGAGGCTGAGGCAGGAGGATCGCTTGAGCCCAAGAGTTTGAGGTTGCAGTGGGCTATGATCATGCCACTGCACTCCAGCCTGGGTGACAGAGTGTGACCCTGTAACAAAAAATAAAAAAGCATTATTGTTATGTGAAGCCCTGTGAAAAAATGAATTCATGGTGATTGACTTTTGAAGGCTTTCAAGCCATTGCTGTAGATAACTTGTTTTAATTTTATTTCACATATAATTATTTTTAAAGATGAAGAACATTTTTTCCTCTTTGTTTTCCTTTAAAGGGCTCTAGATCTGGTGTGAGTGGTGGCTCTCGAAGCCTCAACATGTCAAGAAGAGACTCAGAAAGCACCCGCCATGACTCGGAGACTGAGGATATGTTATGGGACGACCTGCTACATGGCCCAGAGTGCCGGTCATCTGTCACCAGTGACAGTGAGGGGGTTCATGTGAATACCCTTCACTCAGGGACCAAACGTGACCCCAAAGAGGATGTATTTCAGCAGGTCTGTGCAGGCATGATAAAAATAGCTAGTACTTATGTTCTTACTGTGTGTCAGGCATTCTGTTACCTCATCAGTAACTTTACAATAATCCTGTAGGGTAGATACTATTATTATCCCCAGTTTAGAGGTGAGGAAATTGAGCATAGCCTATAAGTGAAGATGTTGGGATTAGAATTCAGGGAGAAGTAATCTAGAGTTGCCCTAACCTAAATTTTTTTTTTATATTACTTTTTCTTATTATTTTCCTTAGAATGGTCCTTAACGTGTGTTTTGTATTTTGTATGAGTAAAGTTTGCATGTAGAAAATATACCTTATATTTTAATGAACATCACAGTGTTACATATGAATTACTAGGAAATGGTACTGCTTGCTTTTTGAATAGTGCATAAAATAAATAACGGTTTTAATTTCAGGTTTTATATTAATGTCATAAAATCAGTCATGAGAAGGTATTTCAACCTTCCAACCATTGGTGAGATTCATTCTATATCTGTGTAAATTTTTTACCGTCTGTTGTGTGGTGATAATAGTTCCTACTTCTTAGGAATAGTGTGAAATAGCTAATGAGATAATATAAAGTACATAGCATAATACCTGGCAAGAGTAAATACCCAATAAATGTTAGCATTATTGTTAATATCTCCATCAGATGATCAATTGGCCTCTTCTTAAATACTTCTGGAGCTGGAGTGCTTGTTATTTAATGATACAGCTTATTCCACTTCTGGATAGATTGAATGATGAAGAAATAGTTCTCATATCAACCTTTCAGTTGCTTAATGTCAATGATTGTTATGATTCTTAGGTTTTTGTTCTTTAGGCTAAATATTTCCACATTGACTTGCAAATAGTGAATGATGGATACATATTTGCTTAATTATCAAATTTTCTTGATTCAAAGATACCATTGATTTAGGTGATACATTTTCATTTAAAAAACCACTTCATTAAATGTATATAATTTTTAAAAAATGAACCAGAAACAATGTAAATTTTCTCATTAAAGTTTTTTTTTTTTCTTTTTGAGACAGAGCTCACTCTCTTGCCCAGGCTGGAGTGCAGTGGTGCAATCATGACTCACTACAGCCTTAACCTCCCCAGCTCAAGTGATCCTCCCACTTCAGCCTCCTGATTAACCACCAAGCTTGGCTAATTTTTAAATTTTTTGTAGAGATAGGGTCGCACTATCTTGCTTAGGCTGGTCTTGAACTTCTGGGTTCAAACAGTCCTCCCACCTTAGCCTCACAAAGTGTTGGGATTACAGGGGTGAGCCACCATACCTGGTTCTCATTAAAATTTTATGCCACTTTTTCTGATTTTGCAGTGAGGCTAAATATTTTTTGCATTCAGCCTGAAGATTCATCTAAATTATATTGCTTTCAGTAGTTATGCATAGCATCATGATGATCTTGATCTCCTTAGCATTCCCCTCCTTTGAGATTTGCAGTATAATTTTAAGACATATATAAGAATAATTGAGTGTGGTAAACTCACCATGTCAAATGCAATAAATCATTTTCCAATCCTGTTCACCTAGCCTATTATTCTTTTATTCCCTGTGTTTCTTAATACTATACTACCCACCCAAGTCAAAAAGCTTGGAGTCATTCTTGACCCCCCCCCTTTTTTTTTTAAATGAAGTCTTACTCTGTCACCTGGGCTGGAGTACAGTAGCACAATTTCAGCTTACTGTAACCTCCACCTTCTAGGCTCAAGTGATTCTCCTGCCTCAGCCTCCTGAGTAGCTAGGATTACAGGCGGCTGCTGCCTGCCACCACACCTGGCTAATTTTTGTATTTTTAGTAGAGATGGGGTTTTACCATCTTGGCCAGGCTGGTCTCGAACTCCTGACCTCAAGTGATCCACTCACCTCGGCCTCCGAAAGTGCTGGGACTACAGGCATGAGCCACTATGCCCGGCTGGCCCCATTCTTTCTACCCTTAATCGCTTATGTTCTTTTGATTCAGCTCTCTAAATACCTGCATCTCTGTGGTCACCCTGCTTGGTGCAGGCCATCATCTTATCTCAACTAGATAAGATAAGAAGCTATTACGGTAACTTCTGTAGGGTTGCCTCTGTTCCTTTCATTTTCCTTGCTACAGCCAGAGTGATACTTGTAAAATACAAATCTGATAATGCTACTTCCTTTAAAATCTTTTTTTCTTCTTTCTGGATTGCTTGCTTCTGTTCCTTTATTTGTTCTAATACAGTTTCATCTCTGACCATTCTGTCCCTGCTCCTCACATGGTGAACTTGACTTGACTAACTTTCTTTGTTCCTGATATGTAACCAGGCCTCATGTGCCTCTGGGCCCTTATGCATACAGGTTTCTTTGCCTGGGACATGATTTTCTCTAATGCCCATTCTTTTGGTTCATTCCTTTTTATTTCCAGGCAGGTCTTGGCTTGAGTGATGCTTCCTTCAGGAAGCCTTTCCTATAGACTCCTAAAGCACTCTTGCTTTTCCTTACCATGCTGTATAGTAACTTCCTTCAGAAGTCTATAAGCTCCTTGATGGCAAGGACATCTATCTTGTTCTCCATTTTATCCACAGGCATGATACATAGTAGGTGCTTAGTAAATACGAGTTGTATAAGTCAGTGAATCAGTTAAATCAGTGATTCAAATCAATAAATGCTTGTTGGCATTATGCTAAGCGTTTTGGTAGAAAGAGAAAATATATACCAGATGGTCGTTTTCTAGAAGGTTATATTTTAGTTTGGGAACAAGATAATTATATAGGAAATAAGTAGAGGACAACATAAAAGCACCATATAATAAGATGCTAATTTGTCTGATACAGACTGTAAAAGTTTTTCATTTCAGAGAAGGGCAAAGTTAGTAAGGCTGAGGCTATCAGAGAGGATCATGGTGGTGAAATGGGACTTGAGCTAGTACTTAAAGAATGAGACATGATATGGCAGAGGAGGAGAGGGAGCTGTTTTTATTGTGACTGTCTCCACTTGAGCTTTTCTAAGCCTCACTAATTCTCTGTGTCCTGGTTAGACCAGAAACAGACCTAACTCCTCAGTCATTCATGTGATGTATAAGGCCTTTTAGTATCTTCCTTTACTTCCTATTACTCCTAGTGTAATCTCGTAGCTCTAGAAATTCTTTCTTAATAGCCCATGACTACACTAAGCTTATCCTCACTTCCATACCTTTAGAGAGGGAAGCAACCTTGGAGATCATGGACTGCTATCTCTCCTCATAACAGAAGACATTTAGTCTCTCCCTAGGTAAGAGAATGGCTTAGTGAAGAAAAATGGACCTAGCAGGCCATGGTGGTATGTGATTGTGGTCCTTGCTACACAGAAGGCTGTGTAGAGGGAGGCAGATGGGAGGATTGCTTGAGCCCAGGAGTTTGAAACCAACCTGGGCAACATAGTGACACCCTGTCTCAAAAAAAAAAAAAAAAGAGAAAAAGGACCAGCATTATAGAAGCGGTTATTAGAGTGCTGGCAAATGAATGGAGCCTGGGAAAGAAAAACTAATGGAGGCAATAAAGCATGGATAGAAACAATTTTATATTTTTCTTCTCAGAATCATTTATTCTGGCTTCAGAATTCAAGTCCTTCCTCTGATCGAGTTAGTGCAATAATCTGGGAGGGGAATGAGTGCAAAAAGATGGATATGTCTGTGTTGGAAATAAGTGGCATCATCATGAGCAGGGTAAGATTGAATATGTTTCCAGATTTTTCAAAAAATATACTAAGTGATCAGGAGCTATTTTATAAGAATCTCTTAGTGATTAAAACAGTATGACTCCGCTTTTGAAGCACATATATATATCATACATATTATATGTAATATATTATTAACATATATATGTAATTTTGTAGTCAGAGTCTTTACATGGTAGTATATATATTATTTGTTATACCTGGTCTCTATTATTGCACAGTCAACTGTTCAGGTATGCTCTACAGATATTCCTATCTCATTGAATCCCAATTTTTAATAAGATTTAAAAGTCATAAATCTGTATGTCATTTGTATTTCAACTTTTAGAATGTGTTTTTAATAGTCTAAATAGTGTTTGATAAATACTGCTTTGTAACTCCATTTAGCTACACAATAATGATAGAAATTTTAAATAATTCACAGGTCAATGCCTATCAGCAAGGAGTAGGTTATCAGATGCTGGGAAATGTTGTCACTATTGGATTAGCATTTTTTCCATTCTTACATCGACTTTTCCGTGAGAAGAGCCTTGACCAGTTAAAGTCCATTTCAGCTGAGGAGATCTTGACTCTCTTTTGTGGGGCACCACCTGTTACACCTATTGTTGTTTTGTCCATAATTAATTTTTTTGAAAGATTATGTCTTACTTGGATGTTTTTTTTCATGATGTGTGTGGCAGAGAGAACATATAAACAGGTCAGTGGAGAAATAAGTAAAATTTTTTACCTCTGTTTTTGTATATGATATTCCATTGAGTTGTTTTTGTTCTCTTGATTTGGTCTCTCTTCAAGCTGATGTGGGCAATAAAGGATTGATAAGTGGACTTTTGATATTTGTGGATTTATTGTTTGTGTTATTGACTATTTACATATTACACATTGTAATCTGAAATTTTGCCAGGCCCCACGCGTAGAATAAGTGGCTTAGCCAGTGAGTGAGCCTAGCCAACTGCTTAGGTTCTCTACCTCAATGTCCCTTTTTTGTTTTTTATCCGTAGAATAAAATAATTATCTACATGTGATAATGTTTTTGTGAAAAATGGCCAAGTGAGAAATACATAAGTTGAAATTTGATAAAAATTATGGATGGAGGGTTTAAAATATTGGTGATATGCAGAAGAAGTGTGATTTATTTTATTTTTTTGAGACAGGGTCTCGCTCTGTTGCCCAGGTTGGAGTGCAGTGGTGTGATCACGGCTCGCTCCAGCCTTGACCTCCTGAGGATCAAGCAGTCCTTCCAGCTCAGCCTCCCGAGTAGCTGGGACTACAGGCCTGCACCACCACACCCGACTAATTTTTTGTATTTTTGTAGAGGTGAGGTCTTACTTTGTTGCCCAGGCTTGTCTTGAACTCCAGGGCTCAAGTGATTCCCCTATCTTTCCTCCCGAAGTGCTGGGATTACAGGGCATGAGCCACCATGCCCAGTCCCAGAAATGTGATTGTGAATAGAAATTTAATTTGGGAATAAGGCAGAATGATGTATAAACATTTGAGTTTGTGAAATAGTGGATCCACAAATGCCAACCATTCTTTGGGGGTCTCCAAAGAATATTCCTTGCAAATGTTGAGTGTACCACATTGTGAAGAAGTATATTGCTATGTAATGTGCTTTGGAAACAACAGGGTAATGAGCTATTAATGAAAATTTTCACTGCCCATCTTAGTGATCACTGATTAGAACTTCATTCTTTTTAACATTTTTGTATTCTGCGAATATCATTGGCAATTATGTGAATACACAGACACATACATACATTTCACTGTGATTTTTTTTTAAACCTCTTCTAGAGATTTTTATTTGCAAAACTCTTCAGCCATATTACTTCTGCCAGGAAAGCTAGGAAATATGAAATACCTCATTTCAGACTTAAGAAGGTGGAGAATATTAAAATATGGTTATCACTGCGTTCCTATCTAAAGGTGAGTTTTATTTGATTAACAATAGAGTATGTGCAAGAATATGCTCCCTGAAGCTCCTGGCAGCAGTTACTCAGTAGACAGTGTCGTTCTGGGTGTCAGGCACATCATACCAGCAGCTGACAGACTTGCTGGACAGCAAGTTGGATGTCGTCTCTGCAAAGCTGGTAGGGGTAGGTAAAGAAGAGCTTAGAAAGGGAAAAGAAAATCTAAATTTCCTAGGGGCAAAGTGATAATTAAATAGTGTATATTTTTCTGACTTTTTTGGGAAATATTCCAGCTTTTTTGGGAAATATTCCAGTATGTCAATGAATCAGTCACCCTTAATTTGGAAATGCATGGATTTCAGTACTTAAAGTTGATGACTTTATGTACTGAATATGTTAAAATCCTGTTTCAGAAACTTCTTATAAACATTTTCACACGAATGTAGTACAACTCAAGAGTGTTAATGATGTGAGGGCGGTTGCTGTCTGCCAGTAATCTAAAACATTAACACGTGTCTCACTCCACAGAGACGGGGGCCACAGCGTTCAGTTGATGTGGTTGTATCCTCAGTCTTCCTACTGACGCTTTCGATTGCTTTCATTTGTTGTGCTCAGGTAAAAGTTTCACATCTGCTTTAAGGAAAAACGAAAATTCTAGTATAGGGTTCACTTTCTGTTTTAGACTTAGGTCACTGTCTTTAAGTATGTAGTTTTAATACATCTACATTTTTTACTATTTTGGATATTTGGTAATTTTTCTAACTTTTCAAAATGGGAATACAAGTAATTTTGAAGTCCTTTCAAACTGTAAGATCACTCTAATTTTAGTTGGTAATTATTAAGTGATATAAAACTATTGTATGATTGTAAAATATTGATTTTCTGACTACATTATTCCTTCTGTATTTATTAGTTGTCACTCCAAGGTAGATCTTTCATTTCTTTCCCTCTCATTTATTCATTCATTTATTTATTATACTGTGGAATCATGTATTCTCATTTTTATACAGTGGGTTTAAATCTATTACTATAGGCTGGGCATAGTAGCTTAACACCTGTAATCCCAGCACTTTGGGAGGCTAATGTGGGAGGATTGTGTGAGGCCAGGAGTTGAAGACCAACCTGGGCCACATAATGAGGACCCATCTCTACAAAAAAAAAAAGAATCTGTTACTGTATTTGCTTTGATGCCTACATTGTCCCAAATTTGGCCAGTGGGAGCCCCTAGAAACCCCCTCCTCTATCCTTTTGATAGGGTCTCCTTTTTGTAAAGCACTTCTGTGCTTTCTGCATTAGAAGAAGTTACAGGTTTATCTTATACTTTTGCATTTATTGAATTTTAATGTAATTCTACTGTGGTCAAAGCATACTCTGAATATTTTCAGTCCTTTTAAATATGTAGAGGTTTACTTTATTATCCAGCATATATTCAGTTTCATTAAATTTTCCGTTAGCACATTGACAAGATTTATATTCTGTCATTGTTGAAAGCAGTGTCCTATATGTATCAAATTACCTACATCCTTACTGAATTTTTTGGTCTGCTTATTCTGTCAGCCATTGGTAGAGGTGTGTTCAAGTCTGATTGTGGATTTGTCTATGTGTCCCCTTCTGTCAATTTTTGCTTTATGTGTAACGGGGTACAACCAGATTTAGTTTTATAATCCATCTTTTTGGGCAATTGACTTTTATGTCCTTTATAATGATTTATTTTTTTTTTTCTGAGTCCAGGATCCAATTCAGAATTTACATATTGCATTTAATTGTCATGTCTCTAGTCTCCTTTAATCTGGAAAAATGTCAGGCTTTGCCTTTCATGACCCTACAGAATGTCTCTCTTTGTAATGTTTCTTATTGATTTGATGTTAATTTCATTGCACCGGCCGGGCGCGGTGGCTCAAGCCTGTAATCCCAGCACTTTGGGAGGCCGAGACGGGCGGATCACGAGGTCAGGAGATCGAGACCATCCTGGCTAACACCGTGAAACCCCGTCTCTACTAAAAAATACAAAAAAAAACTAGCCGGGCGAGGTGGTAGGCGCCTGTAGTCCCAGCTACTCGGGAGGCTGAGGCAGGAGAATGGCGTAAACCTGGGAGGCAGAGATTGCAGTGAGCTGAGATCCGGCCACTGCACTCCAGCCTGGGCGACAGAGTGAGACTCCGTCTCAAAAAAAAAAAAAAAATTTCATTGCACCAGCTGTCTTGATTCATTTCTACATGTTATATCTTTGTCTACCTGTTTTTATTCTTTTGTTCTCATATTTTAGTTGTGTCTCTCATAATCAGCATGTCCTCTTATGGTTGCTTGGTGTTTGTTCGTTCCTTCTTCTTTTTTTTCTTTTTTTTTTTTTGGTAGCTGGGACTACAAGCACATGCTACCTAGCCTGGCTAATTTTTTAATTTTTTGTAGAAGTGGAGTCTGGATTTGTTCCCCAGGCTGGCCTTGAACTCCTGACTTCAAGGGATCCTCCTGCTTCCGCCTCCAAGAGTGCTGGGATTATAGGCATGAGACACTGTGCCCAGTTGGGTTGCTTGTTTTTTAATCCATCCTCACAGTCTTAGATTTTGGAGTGTCTGGCCCATTTAAACTTAATGTTATTACTATAACCACAAATATACTTGGTTCTTACTTTTGCTACCTGCTGATTTTCCTTTTTCACTCCTCTTGTCGTCTTTTTATTAACCAAATATTTTTAAATATTCCACTTAATCCTATTGTTATATATTCTTTTACTATTGTTTTACATAGTAAAGAGATTACAACATGCATGCTTAATTTTTTATAGTCTAATAAAATGATTAATTTATCACTCTCTTGATAATGCTAGGCCCTTAGAACAGTTCATCCCATTTACTTTTTCACCTTTTGTATTATTGTCCTTCACCTTAATTTCACATATATTTTAAAATCACAAGATGTAATTATTATTGTTTTGTGTAATTAATCATTTATATTTACTCACATATTTACCTTTTCCATTGCTTTTTATTATTTCCTGAATTTCTGTGTTTCTCTCTGGGATCATTTTCCTCCTACCTGAGTAACTCCTTTAGTATTTATTTTAGTGACAGTCTGCTGGTGGTGAATTCCCTCAGTTTTTGCTTGTTTGAAAATATATTTTATCACTTTCACTTTTGAATATATATATATTTTTTACCAGGAATCGAATTCCAGGTTGCCAGTTATTTCCTTTCAGCACTTTTAGGATTCTATTGCTTTCTGATTTCCACATTTTATCTTGAGAAGTCTGCTGCTAGGGTGCCATGACAAGCCAAAGCTAATATGAGTCAAACTCAGTGGGGAGGCAGAAAACAAAGGTCTTGTAAGGCAATGGAGCTGGCTAAGAGGAGTGGAGATGGGAGCCTACCTAGCCCTGGGGGAAGCCAGATGGAGAGGGCAGCTGCTTGGTGACTTCCTGTTTTTCACAAGGTTTCTGTGAGCATTATCTGTATGTTTTTCAGTAAATTCCATCTTACTTTGGGCTTGTTTGAGTAAATTTCTTTACTTTTAAATCAACAAATTTAAAAACAAAAACCTTTTACCAGAAAATTTGACACATAGTTGCTGCTGCTATTGTTAATTTGGAGCCTAAAACAGAATAAAGAACTGATCGTTAGGACTTTCTTTTTTTTTTTGAGACGGAGTCTAGCTCTGTCGCCCAGGCTGGAGTGCAGTGGCGCGATCTCGGCTCACTGCAAGCTCCGCCTCCTGGGTTTACGCCATTCTCCTGCCTCAGCCTCCCAAGTAGCTGGGACTACAGGAGCCCGCCACGTCGCCCGGCTAGTTTTTTGTATTTTTTAGTAGAGACGGGGTTTCACCGTGTTAGCCAGGATGGTCTCGATCTCCTGACCTCGTGATCCGCCCGTCTCGGCCTCCCAAAGTGCTGGGATTACAGGCTTGAGCCACCGCGCCCGGCCCTTTCTAGTCATACCAGTGGGATGAGCCACATGTTTTAGGGAGCTCACTTGACATAATGCAAAGTTATTACTTTGAATAATGGTTGCCATATCGTTGTGAGTGGACACACTGATAGTAGTTGCAAATGCATTTGTCTTATTTTGTTTATGGTATTTTCCTTCTTTGTTACTTCTAGACCCTTGCTAAAGGAGAAAATCTAGAAAACTTAAAGAAATATATAATGATTAAATAAATAGGTAATACTTTGAGTATTAAAGCTCTTCTGCTTTGAGTATTAAAATATTGGATTTTTGGAAGTGTTCTTAAATTGACAAGAGTAAAAGTAATTATATGATTTTAAGGTAAATGAAAAACTTAACTTTTTTTTTGATCCTTTATATAGGTTCTCCAAGGACACAAAACGTTCCTGAATGATGCTTATAACTGGGAGTTTTTGATCTGGGAAACAGCTTTACTACTTTTCTTATTGCGTCTGGCCTCATTGGGGTCTGAAACCAATAAGAAATACAGCAATGTTTCGATATTACTTACAGAACAGGTATTGATCAGTCCTGTCAATTGGGTTTAGTGGTTAGGGGTAGCGTAATACACTGTAAGGTCCCTGCAGAGGATTCAGGGTTTAATCACTGTCTAGCTATCACATTCTAGCTAAAGGACCTCACAAGTCACTTTGCTGCTCTGTAGTTGCTTATCCCTAATAAAATGGATGTAATATCTCCTCTTGCTCCCAGGATTGTGAGAATTAAGATCTAATGGATTGAAAAGACTTTGTATACTATAGAGAGATTTTTATTGGTGGTAATGGAGCATGCTTTTAATCTCATACTCTATGTCAAGTATTAGATCTTTAGAGTACGTGTCATTTAGCATGTATAATAAGCTTCTTGAATTCTTCTGTATCAGACATAGAATACATGATTCAATGTTTGGAAAATACTTGGTTTTCAGTATGTGAATAGATACTAAGATTGAGAAATATCTCTTGTAAATAGAGTAGTATAAAGTGGTTTTTTTTTTGTAATTTTGTTTTTAATTTCAAGTTTTTCCATAAACTTTGAATAAAAACATTTATCGTTCGTTTTTGCTTTTTGTTTTTTGTTTTGTCTTAGAATCATACTGGAGAATTCTTCATACAAGGCAAAATATAAGGAATTAGTAAAGTAAAAGGAGCTATCTTCTTCCATGTTTAATGAGGATGTTAGATTATCTAGGGGGATAGTGAGATGAATAAGATATAGATTTTGAACTCAAGGTGCTTATGTGCTAATTATGTTATATTGCAAGTAATATTAAAATTTTTCATTGTTTTGATATTTAAATTGCTTCATCATTAATTATTTTTTCATCACTAAGTAGTTTTTCTTTGCCAGAATGAGACTGATCAGGGCTGGGGGCTAGAGTACGTGACATATATTCTCTGTATCAATGGTTACTGGAATTTCAAAATTTATTTTACTTGAAAACATGACCTTTGAAATATGCCAGATTTTATGCAGTATACATATATTTTTTTCTAAGAAATTTACCTTAATTTCTATTCCTTCCCTTAGATTAATTTGTATCTTAAGATGGAAAAAAAGCCAAATAAGAAAGAACAGCTTACTCTAGTAAACAATGTATTAAAGCTGTCCACCAAGTTGTTGAAAGTAAGTCATAGGCTGTGATACACTTTTACTATCATTTAAGTTAAATCAGTCTCTTCTCTGAGAAAACGTTAAATGGCAGATAGATACCTTGGGTTGGGAGGAGTCCTGGAAGTGGACTCTTCCACAGTGGCATCAGGGGTAGGGGTCACAGTGGTGGTTAGGACCAGAGCTGAGGTCACAGAACTCCTGGAGGCAAGGTTAAGGACAAAGAGTGGCTTCCCATCACCAAGTTGGGCCATCTGGTCAAGGACATGAAGATCAAGCCCCTGGAGGAGATACGCCTCTTCTCCCTGTGCATAAAGGACCAGGTTCAAGGCATTTGTCATCATCGAGGACTACAGTGGCTATGTTGTTCTGGGTGTTAGTGCTCCACGGAGGTAGCCAGCACCATCCATGGGGCTATAATCATGGTCAAGCTCTTTATCCTCCCTGTGTGAGGAGGCTACTGGGGGAACAAGATTAGCAAGCCCCATACTCACACTACCCTTGCAAGGTGACTGGCAGCCTGCATCTCTGTCCTGGTGGCCTCATCCTTGCCTCCAGAGGCATTGGTAGCATCTTAGCCCCTGTGCCCAAGAACCTGTTGCTGATGGTGGATACCCACCATTGCTGCACTTTGGGGACTGCGCTGCTACCCTGGCCAATTTTGCCAAGGGCACCTTTGATGCCATCTCCAATACCTACAGCTATTTCACCCCCAAACTCTGGAAAGAGACATGTTCACCAAGTCTCCCTATCCGGAATTCACTGACTATGGCCTAAAGACCCATACCAGAGTCTCCATGTAGAGGACCCAGGCTCTAGCTGTGGCCACCATATGGTGGTTTTATACCAGAAAAATAAAGTGAGTTAGCCTGTTTTAAATAAATTAATTAATGTTTTACTTCTCAGAACCCAGTAAGAGATAGATGCTAGGCTGTGTAGATTCAAAATGCTGACCTGATGATTTTGGGTTAATAACTACTATGAAAAAATTTCCAATTTTGTTACCCGGGTTCTGATGATTGCGGATGTCTATCATATTTTATATATTTTAAACCACAAATGACATATTACTCAAATTCACCTAAAAAATCTTAGTAGAAAAGTAGGTGAGAACACGTTATGGATGTTTTGAAGGTAGCTCTTTGAATATTAAAGAATGGCAGCCTTAAGCATTCATCTACACCCAAGACAAAAACACAGCAAGAAGCCACTGAGTAGCTATGAGAAAACATGTATCTCATTTCAATTCTTTGATGTTTTTTGTAGGAGCTAGACACACCATTTAGACTCTATGGACTGACAATGAATCCCTTAATCTACAATATCACAAGAGTAGTTATCCTTTCTGCTGTCTCAGGTGTTATAAGTGATCTTCTAGGATTTAATATAAGAGTAAGTATCCCCACCACTCTGTAGCATCTTAGTCTTAAAAATTACTATGTACGGAACTCTGTGTTCTTCACACGTGTGTGTGTGTGTGTGTGTTTCTAGCATGGAAATAACTCTTGAGGTAAAGAAATAGGTATTTTGATTGGTGGTCCACAGGCTTTTCTTTCAAAGCTTTGGTGTTCTCATTTTACACAAGTATAACAGACAGTGCTCTTGAATGGAACAAAAAAAATCAAGTTTGAATTTCACATCAGTTTAATAGCCTGAGCTGGGTAACGGTCTTACTCTTATCCTGGGAAATGTACAGAGGTAGAATGAATGAAAACCAGTTCATGAACTGCATTGTATTATTTTTGATCCTGGAAGTTTTAAATGTTTTTTCTCTATGATGTTCTATGGTTGCTATTGCCAGACTTGATACGTTTTCTTCTTTTATAAAGGAGTCTTTGTTTACAGTCATGTAAGTGTACCTATAAATCCCACCTGGTTTTCCTAGAACTAACTTATTTTGGTGGTTTTGTTTTCTTAGCTGTGGAAAATTAAATCATAAGCTGAGTTAAATGCCTGGACTCTCCCCTGACTGGTATCAAAACTTACCTATCAAGGAAAGAGATGACTGCAGAAACCAGTGAGATACCCACCTGCTTGTTCACATGCACAGGTGCTCTCAGCTCTGCCAAAGCAAATGAATGGTGTTTCCAGAGGAACAAGTCCTTTTCCAAGTGGGCGTGCATGCTAAAAACCTGTATTTTCATGCTTTTCAAGCAACATGAATAGTCAGCCGACTAAAGACACTGTGTTTTGGTAACACAAGGATAATTTTGTAAGTTAGTAAATTTATTATGTGCACTTCTGTACTGTGACAATTACGTTTACTGGCCATAGTCTTTTGGGCAACTATGGTAGATGCCCAAAGCATGAAGCAAATATCTTTTATTGGAAATATGCAAATTCAATATTTTTACATTATAGTCTATAGAATTGGAGATTTCATTTCTCTATCAAAGAGTGATCAAACTATTTTAGGTTAAATCCAAATAAAAGAACTTTACTGGAGACTTTCAGTTTCTAGGTTTTCTTTGTTGTTGAAGGAAGAAAAATAACTTAAACTGTGAGTTTTTGTTGAACTGTGGATAAATGTTTTGTTAGTTTACAATTTTGAGTTAATCCTGATAACTGTATAGTTGTTGGTGAACGATGCATGCACACAATATGCCATGTAATTCAGCATGAAAAATTTAAGTATATGCCTACTCATCCATTTCCATCATACAACATGGTTCCCATGTTCTATGTGGAAGCAATGGAAGCATGGTTTCTGTATAGATCATCTGAGTGTGGTTCCTAACACAGTGCTATGTGTCCTATCACAAGCATCATTGATAGTTTATCTGTTGTGCAACTTAATGTATTAAACCCTCAGTACATTTTCAGGTCCTCAGTGTCTATAATCGACCATGCCATGCCTCTGATGATATAGATTCTGTAATGCAGCATCCTGTTATACACATGCATATGCATATGTTAATGAAAGCTCTAATAGTCTACTTATAATTCTTGCTCATTAAGTTACCCACTTTGAAGAATCCCTTTTTTTTTTCTTTTTTTGAGACAGAATTTCGCTGTGTTGCCCAGGCTGGAGTGCAGTGCCACCATCTTGGCTCACTGCAACTTCCACCTCCTGGGTTCAAGTGATTCTCCTGCCTCAGCCTCCTGAGTAGCTGGGATTACAGGTGCCCACCACCACACCTGGCTAATTTTGAAGAATCTCTTGAGGCAAATTGAAAGCTTGAACATTTTAATGATAAGGTTTTGTGAACTTTTAAATAAACATAATTTAGAAACTTGGTTATTACATGTAAAGCATGTATTCATTCAAAATCAGAGTATCAGTTGCATATTTTCTAATAAGCAGGAAGATTTGTGAGGTTTAGAGGTAGATTTCTGAAGAGTACCAGGGATTGAGGTCAGACTTTTCTGAGTTCAAATCTTTGGCCCTGCCACTTATTAGCTCTTTGTATATAATTTCCTCACTTGTTAATCCATATATGGCAATAATAACTACAAGTGGGGATAATAACTACATAATAGGGTTGTTAAGATTAAATGAGGTTATCATGTAAGGTACTTGCACAGTGTAAAGTATTTAATACTTAGCAAATCTACAATAAATATGTTACTATTTAAAGTCCTTTAAAAAAAATCTCACTGATAATTCCTGTGAAGATAGAAACATAGAAAGCAAGGTTGCTGAACTAGAAGTTGATTTCCAAAAATATGCAACCTTTTATACATGAGTTATAATTTTTTAAATGGTAAAACTCCATTATAGTGATCTACCTTTAGAAGGAAGTGTTACGTAGAAGCACTTCAGCATCTCAACAGATGGCTCATAGAAACCATGCTTTTACTATTTCCATAGGGAACAGTGGCAGTAATCTCAAATCCAAAATTGAGCTCACTGCAGATTTCAAATGAAAACTGATGCCTTCATCTTTTTCTTCTACAAAAATGCTGTTCTATTTTTAGTACAACTTTTACACAGTGAATTCTTAGTTTAAAAGCAGTGTTTAGAGTACATTAATTCACTTGTGTGGATTGCTTCAGTTGTGGTTTTGATGGTGTATATTGGTTTAAATTATTTTTCAGGTGGGTAAAATTATATGTAAGTATAGTTAATCATATCAGTAACTTAGGAATGATTCTTGACTCATTTTTCTTCCTCATACCTCACATCCAATCAATCACCAAGTCTTTGAATAATTTTCTTCTAGATATCTTTCTGATCAGTCCACTTTTCTTCCTCCCCACTGCCATTGCTCTTAAGTCAGCATCCTTTGTTTTTTGAACAAGTTTCTGCTATCTCTGCTCTTATGTATGCTTGACTCATCTTTCCCCCATGCCTAACCCACTCATCTCAAAAGTGTAATATGTCTTTCCTGAAATGTAAGTCTCATCATTTAGAATCCATTAGTAGCTTACTAGCACTTTGAAGATGAAAATCCAAAATCCTTTTAGCAAGGTGTATAGGCCTACCCTATTGAAAAAGATTTTGAATCTTTATATTTGAAAGATACTTTTGCTGGGTATAAAATTCTAGGTTTAAAGATGTGGTTGTGTTATTACCTCCTGGGTTGCATTGTTTCTGACAAGAAGTCTACAGTCACTCTAATCTTTGCTCCTCTGTAAGTGTCTTTTTTTTTTTTTTTTTTTTAACTCTGGCTACTTTTAAGATTTTTATCTTTACCATTGAATTTGTGCAATTCAATTATAGTGTACATTGGTTTAGTTTTCTTCATGTGTTCTGTGCTTGGGGTTTGTTGAACTTATTGGATCTGTGGGTTTATAATTTTCATATTATTTTATATAGAGTTTTCTATTTTCATATACAATTTGGAAACATTTTTGCTATTCCTTAAAATAAATTTTCTATAGTCTACTCTTACCTACTTCCTTCTGGGACTCAAATTTACATGTATATTAGACTGCTTGAAGTTGTTCCTCAACTCACTGATGCTTTATATGTTTGTCCAGCCTTATGTTTGTTTTAATTTTGGATGATTTCGTTTGCTGTGCCTTCAAGTTTGCTTTTTTTGCACTAATTTGCTATTAATCCCATCCTATGCATTTTTCATCTCTAGAAGTTTGGTCTTTTTTATATCTTCCATGTCTCTCTTTAACATGAGTATTCTTTTCTCTACCTCATGTAACATAATACATTTATAATAGGAATAGTATATAAGGATATTAAAACAGTTATTGTGTCATTTTCCCCCCACCCCCATTTTAGGTCATTTTCCTGCTGTTTTGCATGCCTCGTAATTTTTTATTGGCTATGAATTTTATACTGTTGGTGTTTGTGTGTATGTATGTATTCTTCTTGGTAGTCTTTTAAATATTCTTGGCCGGCGCGGTGGCTCACGCCTGTAATCCCAGCACTTTGGGAGGCCGAGGCGGGTGGATCACAAGGTCAGGAGATCGAGACCACGGTGAAACCCCGTCTCTACTAAAAATACAAAAAATTAGCCGGGCGCGGTTGCGGGTGCCTGTAGTCCCAGCTACTCAGGAGGCTGAAGCAGGAGAATGGCGGGAACCCGGGAGGCAGAGTTTACAGTGAGCCGAGATCGCGCCACTGCCCTCCAGCCAGGGGGACAGAGCGAGACTCCGTCTCAAAAATAAATAAATAAATAAGTGTTCTTGAGACTTTGTTTTGGAACACTGTAAAGTTATTGGAAACAGTCTGATTATTTCAAGGCTTGCTTTTAAGCTTTGTTAGGTGGGCAAGAGCAGCCTTTAGTTTTTCTCCATTCACTGAAGCAATATCCTTCTGAGTACTCTACCTGATGCTCTGTTCATTATGAGGCTTTTTCTTTGGCTGTAGTAGCATGAACTATTCCCAGACTTGTGTGAACTTCTGGAATTTTTCTGCCTGCTTCTTGAAGGTTCTTAACCTGTTCTTGGGTATTCCCTCATATGCTTGTGCTGATCAATATTCAGCCAAAGACTTGAAAGGAGCCCTCTGCATGTCTCTGGAACCCCTCCCTTCTCTGTGTAGCTGCATTCTCTCTGGTACTCCTACCTATAAATTCTAGACCCCAGGCCTTCCCCAAATTCTCAATTCGGTCTCCTCAACTCAGCAAGACTGCTTGGTTCTTTTTGGGTTCTCCCTTTTTGCACCACAGCCTAGAAACTGCCTCCTTGTAAAACTGCTTGAATGCAATAATCTTGGAGCAATTATGGGACTCAACTTTGTTTAATTCTACTATCCTGTGCTGCCTGATGTCTAATATCTAAAATCCATTTTTTCGTATTTTTAAAATTGTTTTTCGGTTGTTTGAAATTTGAAGAGTAAGACAACTCTTCATTACCTTAGTAAGTGAGTTTCTCCAGTTGCTCAGGCCGAAAGCTCCATATCTAATCTACTACCATGTCATGCCAGTTCTGCATTTCCACAGCTACTAGGTTAAGCCTCCTTCACTCTCACCTGGACTACTGTGTGACCCACTGATCTGTTTCCATTCTTGTCTCCTACAGTTGGGTTTTCATAGCCACATGAATGAGCTTCAAAATTTGGAAACTAACATTGTTCCTACTTAAACCTTTCCTGGCTTTCTCTTTGGTGGCCTCCAAGGCCCTTCATTATCATGCTTGCCTTGCTTTCCAGCTTCACCTCCTTTACAGCTTCACTCCTTTACCTCACCACCACACTGACCTCCCTCTGCCCGTCTATTATTCCAATTATTCTATTATTCTGCTCTTCTGTTATTCTTTCTCATATCAGGCTTGTGCAAGCTTGTTTCATCTGCCTGGAATGTATTTTCTTAGGTTCATCTCTGGCTGGCTGCTGCTTATCTCTCAGCTATCAGCTGTCAGTTCCTTAGAGGGCCTTCTCTCATGACCCTAATTAAAGTAGTTACCCAATTTATCCATTATCAGTTATATCGCCTTGTTAATTTCCTTCATGGCACTTACCACAATTTTATCGTGTTTATTTTTTGACTGTCTGTCTCCTTTCCCATTAGAGTGTAAGTCCCTTGAAGGCAGAGACTTTTTCTTGTCCCCAGAACATATAATAGGTGTTCAATAAAAATGTGTTGAATGAAGAATAGACCTCAAGTAATTTACCATTCATGTAGTTTTTTTTCTGTTAGGATAGAGGGTTGTACATTTGATTCTTGAACAATGCAGGGGTTAGGGGCATCATCCTCCTGTCCTGTCGAAAATTCATGTATAACTTTGATGCCCCCAAAACTTAATAGCCTACAGTTGACTGGGAGTCTTGCCAGTAACACAAACAATCAACACATTTTGTATGTTATTTGTATTATATACTGTATTCTAAAAGTGAGCTAGAAAAAAGGTAAATGTTATAAAGAAAATCCTAAGAAAGAGAAAATGTATTTCCTCTTCACTAAGTAGAAGTGGATCATCATGAAAGTCTTCCTCTTTGTCATCTTCACATTGAGTAGACTGAGGAGGAAGAGGAGGGGTTGGTCTTGCTGACTCGGGGTGGCAGAGGTGGAAGGGGAAGCACAAGAGGCAGTCACACTTGGTCTAACTCTACAGAAATACATTTTAATTTGTCTGACTTTTTGCTTTTTTCATTTCTCTAAAAATGTTTCTATATAGTACCAATCCTTCTACTGTTTGCTTTAGTTTCAGTGTCCATATCGTAGAAGAGTCCATGTTGTAAAAGAAATCAAAAGCAGCCTTGAATAATTGGAACCCTTCTGCCAGATTGTCTTACATCAGCTTGTTCTTTGGCATTGCTTCTAAGTTTTCTTCCTTATCATCTTGCACTGCTTTGGAATCACTCATCTCCATCAGCAAGTCATCTGTTAATTCCTGTGGTGTGGTGTTTATTAGCTCTTGAATTTCTCTTGAAACCCTTCACACCCCACCTTTTTGCCGCATCCACACTCTCTTTCACGATTTCCTTGACTGACTCTTTTGTAAATCCTATGAAGTTATGACAGTATCTGCACAGTTTTCTCCAGCCGGAATTTAGTGTTTTGGGCTTGTTGACTTTCACAGCTTTTTCTGTAACAATGATGGCATCTTCAGTGACATGGCATAATCATTCCTTCCAGACTTGCATAATGTTCTCTCTTGGGCTTCTCTTTCACAGCATTGACAGTCCTTTCCAGAGTACTGTGTGTAATAGATCTACAAAGTCCTTATGACCCCCTCATTCCTGAATTAAAGATGTTGTGTTTGAGAGCACAGAGACCACTTCATTGCCGTGGTGCTGAATTTATGGGGTTTTAGGTGGTCAGGGGCATTCTCCAGCATCAAAAGAACTTTAAAAGGGAGTGTCTTACTAGCAAGGTACTTCCTGACTTTAGGGACAAAGCATTGACAGAACCAATCCAGAAAAAGGGTTCTCATTGTCTAGGACTTCTTGGTATACAACCAAAAGACTGGCAGCTGATGTTTTTTATTTTTATTTTTTCTTCAAGGCTCGGGGGTTAGCAGCTTTACAGATATGTGTAGTCCTGATCGCAAACACAACAGCATTTGCAGTGTTAGCTTATCCTTTCCTGCCTAAATCATGGTGCTTGCTTCTCTTTCTAATAAATTTCCTTTGTGGCATTGTTTCCCAGAATAGGCACTTTCTACTGCATTAAAAACCTGTTAAGGCAGATTTCTTTTCTTCTCATTTAACTTCTGAATGGCATCTGTGAACTTGTCTGCTGCTTCTTAGCAAATCTACTTTCCTTTTGCTTTAAATTGTCATATGACTTTGCTTTTTCTTGAATCACATTGGAATCTATAGATCTGCCTTAGAGCACTCCTGTACTCACATGAAGCTGCATTTTAAATGCAAGTTAAAAAGCTATTTCACAAAAAGTGCAAGGTTTTCATGCCTGGTGGCATAACTGCAGCAAAAGCTTTATGAGTTTTCTTCTTGCTTTCCTTCCTCTTTTCTTTTTTTCTTTCTTTTTTCTTTTTTTACAATGGTCCTTATGCTGGACTCATTTATCTTGAAATGGTGGGCAACCACAGACCCCAGTCTACGGTATGTAAGCAATTCAACTTTTTCTTCTAATGTCATGACTGTTCTGTGCTTCTTGGGAGCACTTCTGTCACTGGTGGTACTTCATATGGGTCTTGCAGTTTTTATGTCCTCAAGGTTTACAGTATTGCACTAACCACGAAAGATATGCAAGAACCGCAAGGGATCACTTTTTACTGTGATCCACAGTTTATGGAGAGATGAACTGCCCACACAGAGATGGTTAGCATCACGTGGTGTTTTAAACAGACCTTTCGACACTTGAGTTCACCACAATAGCAACAGGAGGTAACTACAAAATAATTATAGTAGCTCAGCATGTACTACGGTTAATTTTATGCAGTTATGATTTAATACTGTATCTTTGTTTACATTTCTCTCAACTGTGGATGGTGCCAGTTTGTGTACAGTTTGTGTTTGTATGTTTTTATAAATTTTAACTTCTTATAATAGATTTGTGTGTATTTTATAGTAAATGATAAAATAGGCTAGTATCTACATACCATTTTAATTTTTCTATATTTCTAGGCTACATGATTTGTTTTTTCAAATTGTCACAAATCTCAAAAAAATTTCCCAATATACTTACAGAAAAAAAACCCTGCATAGAAGTGGACCCACACCGTTCAAACCCGTGTTGTCCAAGCATTGACTGTAATTTCATGGTTCTCCCACCTTCAGTGCTTCGTTTATCCCTGTATAGTAATTTCTAGGAACTTGGGCTTTTATTTTGATTTCAAAAAAGGAATGCGACTTTGGTGTTAATTACTTGTTACTGAGAGATTAAACCAAGACGTAAAAACAATTAGATTAGGCCATTCATACATTTAGTTGGAATAGTAATAACCATAGAAGGGTAAGAAAAATACCTGTTGACTTAATTTTATAATCTGTAGTTGGGAAAAATTCTCTCTCTGAAAGTTACTATGGGTGTATATGATGCAGAAGAGATCCCCAGCCACCCACACCCCCCACTGGCCAAACAGCAGGAGGTAAGCTGCAGGGGAGAATGAAGCTTCATCTGTATTTACAGCTGCTCACACTGCTTGCATTACCACCTGAGCTCCATCTCTGTCAGATCAGCAGCAGCATTGGATTCTTAGAGGAGCGCGAACCCTATTGTGGACTGTGCATGTGAGGATCTAGGCTGCGTGTTCCTTATGAGAATCTAATGCCTGATGATCTGTCACTGTCTCCCGTCACTTCCAGATGGGACGTCTAGTTGCAAGAAAACAAGCTCGGGGCTCCCACTGATTCTACATTATGGTGAGTTGTATAATTATTTCATTATATATTACAATGAAATGATCATAGAAATAAAGTGCACAGTAAATGTAATGCACTTGAATCATCCTGAAACCATCCCCTCCCTGCACCCCTTCCCCCTCCCCCTGCCCCCAGGTCTTTTGAAAATTGCTTCCCATGAAATCACTCTCTGGTGCCAAAAAGGTTGGGGACCGCTGATCTACAGACTTTCTAAATATGTACAATATGACCCGTGTATAATATAAACACTTTGAGAAGTTGAATAACCAAATACTTGCCTCACTGGAGTATGGTTCTGACGTTCAGAACTTTTCTGCCTAGAAAAATTCTAAATACCAGGATGTCTCACAAAGTATGAGTTTGTTTTTATTTTAGGTTCATTTTATTTAGAAGCAAGTGGATCTATGCAGTATAAAAATAACCTTTCAAATTAATGAAATTTATGTTTGAAAACTTTTAGATCTACACACTTATAATAGGCTAGATGAGCCTCTCTCCCAAATCCAGTGTATCACTTGGGAATATCAAGTTAATTCATTAAACCTAATCTATTCATGTACTGGCTAGTTTAGTAATCTGTTGCTCCCTGCAGTTATGGGGACCCATGTTGAATAGTGAAGTGTGAGTTTCACAAATGTGCAATAATTCTGTACCTTTCCTGCAGGATATCCTGAGCCTATAAGGTATAATAGGGTATTACTCTAGTTAATAAATGGTTGTCTTTTATTTTTCTATTTTTTTTTTTTTTAATTTCTTTGAGACGGAGTCTCACTCTGTCACCCAGGCTGGAGTGCAGTGGCGCAATCTTGGCTCACTGCAACCTCCACCTCCCAGGTTCAAGCGATTCTCCTGCCTCAGCCTCCTGAATAACTGTGACTACAGGTGTGTGCAACCACGCTTGGCTAATTTTTTGTATTTTTAGTACAGACAGGGTTTCACTGCGTTACCCAGGATGGTCTCGATCTCCTGACCTCGTGATCCACCCGCCTTGGCCTCCCAAAGTGTTGGGATTACAGGCGTGAGCCACCATGCCCAGCCAGTTATCTTTTATTAATGGCAAAATGTGTCTCTTGATTTGTGTATTTGCTAATAGTTAAGCTTGACTTGAATGCAATATTGCAAAATACCCACAGGATTATTTGTCAAAATATAGGTTTAGGCCAAATTAAAGCTCTTGGCTATGTTTTCATATTTTAATGTATAAATGAGAAAGATTCAGGGTTTTATTTAGAATTGTTTTTTTTTAAGACGAGTCTTGCTCTGTCACCAGGCTGGAGTGCAGCACCACAATCTCAGCTCACTGCAACCTCTGCCTCCCGGGTTCAAGCAATTCCCTTGCTTCAGCCTCCCAAGTAGCTGGGATTACAGGCATGCGCCACCACACCTGGATAATTTTTTGTATTTTAGTAAAAATGGGGTTTCACCATGTTGGCCAAGATGGTCTTGATCTCTTGACCTCCTGATCCACCCACCTCAGCCTCCCAAAGTGCTGGAATTACAGGTGTGAGTCGCCGCGCCTGTCCAGAATTCTCTTTGTAAGCCTTCATACTCCCTTCTTATACTACTAAAAAAAAAAGAAAGAAAAAAAAGTTCTTTTTTGGCTGGGTGCAGTGGCTCACACCTGTAATCCCTGCACTTTGGTAAGCTGAGGTGGGCGGATCACATGAGGTCAGGGGTTTGAGACCAGCCTGGCCAACATGGTGAAAACCCATCTCTACCAAGAAGTACAAAAATTAGCCAGGTGTGGTAGTGCGCACCTGTAGTCCTAGCTACTGGGAAGGCTGAGGTGGGAGAATTGCTTGAACCCAGAAGGCAGAGGTTGCAGTGAGCCAAGATCGCACCACTACACTCCAGCCCGGGTGGCAGAGTGAGACCTCATCTCAAGGGAAAAAAAAATTTATTTTTGAGATGGGGTCTCACTGTGTCATCCAGCCTGGACTCAAACTCCTGGGCTCAAGTGATCCTCCCAGCTCAGCCTCCTGAGTAGTTTGGACTACAGGTGTATACTACCATGCCTGGCTTTATAATTCTTAAGGCTACTTGCCTAGCCATGTTGTAATTCAGCTAGCTAAAAGCAAAGATTATAGATTCCATGTAATAATGACATGCTTTATAAACAAGTCATCATATTCTCAATAAACTCTAATAGAACCAGAAAAGAGCCACCTGAATAAATAAATGTTATTGTTTCAAAAGCACAAATAGTTTTTAGGCCTTGGAGCATGCCATGATGATGTACAAAGTTGCTCTGATGTATTTCTCTTACCAGACTGAAATGTCACATTTTGTAACAAGTTTATTTATATCAGTGTTCCTTAGCTCCACTGTGGACTAAGTGTCAAATACAGCTTCCTGGAAGCCATTAGTGAGACTGTTATACAGTTTAATCTGAATACTCCTTGCCTTATTAAATCCTTACTCTTTGAATGGTGGACATATTAAACATAAAATTCTTTGTCTACCTGTTTAAAAGCATTTGGTTTTACTTCTACATGATTACATTTACTTCTCTTTTAAATCTTGCTATTAAAAAGGGAAATAACAAGGTATTCTTATGTTGAATAAAAAGCCAAGTGCCTTTCTGGGTCTAAGACTTCTGAAATAAGAGTTGACCCTGTTCAAAAGCTACCTGGTCCAAGACTGATGTAACTAGAAGACAATATCATAGGATCTTAGCCTTCTCATCTCACTAGTGAGACAATGTAATAGTATCTCAAAGCTTTTCTCCCTGTTGTGACCAGTAAGAAAATATGTTCACTAAAACAACAAAACGATTTTACTGCCAGTTTCCGCAGCCTCTGCTATGGCACATCTTCACTGTGGTGTCTGGGAACTAGAAGTTTGGGTTTACTTTTGTTGTTGTTGTTTTTTGAGATGGAGTCTCGTCTGTCAGCCAGGCTGGAGGGCAGTGGTGTGATCTCGGCTCACTGCAACCTCCGCCTCCTGGGTTCAAACGATTCTCCTGCCTCAGCCTCCTGAATAGCTGGGATTACAGGCACCCGCCACCACACCCGGCTAATTTTTGTATTTTTAGTAGAGACAGGGTTTTGCCATGTTGGCTAGGCTGCTCTTGAACTCCTGACCTCAAATGATCCGCCTGCATTGGCCTCCCAAAGTGTTGGGATTACAGGCATGAGCCACTGTGCCCGGCCGTGGGTTTACTTTTTATGAGTTCTTGCAGTGGTAGATGGGAATTTATATTTCACCTTAAGAGTATAAAATTAACCATGGTCTTGAAGTAGGTTTTAGGCACTTTTCATACCAAGTTAAATCAAAACACTTCATTCTAAAAGTAAGAATAAAACTAAATAATTGACCTTTAAAGATAATGTGGATCGTTAGTCTGCTGAAATGGAATTTTGTGACCTTGTGGTAACTGGACTTATGTTACTGTAGCCATTATAAATGTGTAGTAGCTGAATTTCCAGTAAGAAACTTTCTTCTCTCCCCAACAGTGTAAGAAAGGATTTTCAGTAGCAAATTATTTATCCAAAGCTATTTTCTTTACAATGAAAGATGAAAAATGGGTATAATGATATTCAACTCTAAACAATTTCAAACTCTATGTATAAATAAAAGAAGTGTAGCTATACTGGTAAAATCATTATTATAAGAATCTTTCTGATTTTAGGACTTTGAATGTTTGTTACTTGGAGGGACAAAAGTCTATCTGCGGACTCAGACTATGATGGGACCTCGCTCCACCAGTAGAAAGCAACATTGAACCAAAGTGACAGTAACAGAAATGCAGGCCAGGAACGGTTTTTTTTTTTTTTTTTTTTTTAATATCTATATAAAAAATAACGAGCAATTTACAGATCTTTCTCTAATCAGAACCTCAAGTGTATATATAAAGGTACTGTACAATATATAAACATTTACAACCAGTACATCCACATTTTGCTCAGCATTCCAAGGCCACATTGCTAAGTCAGTATATAATCAGGACAGAGGTTACTTAGGAAGAACCACATAGGACAACATATGACATCAAAGTTATGTCACAGTTAACAAAAATAGGATTTGTTACCACTAATTGTGGACTACAGGGAAAATAAATAATTTCTGTGGTACTAAGTTCTTAGCATTTATCAAGCCTCCTAATTTTGCTCTATTTGAATAGTTACAATAGGTGGGTAAATATAGTTCTGGATGAAAGGGGGATTTCAAAAATCTCACTCTGGGAAGCATGTCTTATCTACAGGGGCTAATACAGTTGTTGGGTTAAAGAGTTTCACAGTCAGACTCCCAGAGGGAAGGACCTGGACATAATGTGCTTCACAACAAGATGAACCCAGGTGACATAGCAAGTGTGTTCACACACTCCATGGAATAGTTCTATTCTCAGAAGGTGCCTTTATTTATATAGATGCTACTGAATGCTGCTTCAGGGAACTGAAAAACCTGGATCTATTTTATGGAAGTTAACAGTCTCCAACTTCTAAGAAACATCTTTAACTAGACTTTTAAAAAGAATTCTGAAAATGTGTACAAGCTAAGCAGATGTTTAATCTCCCTTTCTTGTTTTTAAATAAGAAAGTTAATGTAGCTAAAAGTTAAATAAGATCCAGTAAGTACTGTCTACACATTTGTCCTCACTTGCTGGGCAGCATACCCTACACAGGCTGTTTCTAAACATCCAAGCTTGTGCACCTGCTACCAGAAGAGTTGGTACCTGCACTGTGAAACTGGTTTCATGATTAAGTCCCTCACATAATCTATATAATAATTTTACTTTTTAAATATGTATTATGTATTAAAGACTAATGACTTTAGTAGTAGGTACAGCCAAAATATCCAGAAATAGTTGGCGGTTTTTCTTCAAAGAGCAATAAACACTATTTCCACATGCTTCTTTATGGTTTCATAATTAAATAAGTGAAATAAAAAGCGTGACCTGAGATGCTCTAAGTATACTTCGAGGTTGGATAACACAGCAAGGGATGAACTCTATTGCTTAAAGTACTTTCTCATTTTGAACATTCAATTGTAAGTAATATCTTTTAACAGTTATTTGAAACAACTTATCCAGCCAAATTGAAATAAAAAGCTGTAAGAAAGCATCAATATTGGACTACAATTTTTTCCTTAAAGTAGTGATGTTTGGGGGTTTTATTTTTAAAGTGGGACATCGTCAGTAGCTGTTAGAAGACAACTGCCATCTTTAACGATGAGTTAACAGTCTCGTCTTCTGCAAGGACTCACATATTTCTCTCTGTAAACATGCAACATGCTATTGAGAACATCAACTTCCAAGCCAAACCTAACTTTTTCATTACTGTGGAAACAGCTGAACGAGAAGGATAAAAACAGACATGATACAGCAGATAACTTGGCACAAATACAAAGTGAGTTGTGACCACATTGTTAATATCAACATATGTCATTTGTTCAGACACTCATGAAGATGATGAGCTGGGCAGCCTGAGCAGGGCGGGTCAGATGAGCGTGTGGATGCAGCTCCTTCCTGAGTGCGAGGGAGGGCAGCCGGCCAGGGGGACAGTTGGTTCTTAGCAATCCTAAAGGCCCTTCATGCAGCCTAGGTAACTTGATGCTCACATTAACATGTACTTATCTGTTTCAGAATATCTGAAAAAAAAAAAAGGCTTTTTCTGGAAAAATGCTGCTGTAAGAAAAGATTACAACTTGTTTTTGTTTTACACTAAAGGTTACTGCCGTTTCTCAGCCATACCAATAGTGCCTGTGACTTTATTTCCACTTGGCACCTTCCAGGGCCCTGGAGTTATCGGTGTTTTCTTAACTGGAGAACTACTTTCAGGTTTGAACCTTCCAGTCTCTTTGTTTTTGTCAGCTGCCTCTAGTTCTTTCCCTTTGTGATCTTCTGTTTTGTTTGAAACTACCTTCTCTTCAGGTTCTTGCTTCAGCCTCTTTTCTGAGAGCTGGATATTTTCTCCTATTTTATCATTACTAGAACTTGTTTCTCCTGTGGTTACTTTCTTTCCTTTTTCATTTTCAGATACTTCTTTACTTGTAGTCTTATTAGTCTTTTTGGATGCAAGAGATTTCTCATCCATTCTTTTGCTTTTCTTCTCTGGAGACCTTGTTCTGCTTTTTTCCACCTGATTCTGCTTTGCCTCTTTCCTGATGACGTCTGATTTTTCCTTCCCATCTGGGATCTGCTCAGCATTATTGCCTATATGGCCTGTTATTCTTCGACTCTTACCCTCTAACAATTTGGCCTCAGCATTTGATGGCGCTTTGCTTCCTTCAATTTTTTGCTGCTTTTTTGGACTGGCAGACCGACCTCTGCTTTTTCTGCACTGATCTTGTCCAGAACCTGCCTTGGTGCTGACCTGGCAACTTTTATTTTCCCCTTTGCTGGGGCTGAGGGATCGATCTCTGGGTCTTCTTTTGGGATCATTTTTTAGAGGACTAGGAATCTTATCCAAATGTTCCTCTGAATGTTGACTGGCTGGCTTTTTGGGACTAACCGATCTACCTCTTCGTGTAACACCATTTTCTACTTTTAATAGATTTTTCTTGTTACTGTGCCCATGACTGCTGGGTGGATCCCTCTTACTCACATTTTTCTGGAGAAGAGACTGATGCTTTATCTCAGGTTGATTTTCATTTAAAGTGCTTTTCTTTTCAGGCACAATGTCCTTTAATTCTTCTGCCTTTTCACATATCTGAACTCTCATTAAAGATTCTTCAATTACTGGCACGTGAGACTCTTCAAATATGGAAGCAGAATGTGAAGATGGGGGTAATGGTGACTGTTCATCATAAATCACATTTGACGATGAAGGATTATTAATATCCCAATCACCTAAAAAAGTGATTGAATGGAACATTATTAAGTTTTAGAATTACAAATAGGAACAGTACATTTTGAACTTTGACAGCCATTTGAATTGTACTAACTGCTTAAAAAGCCTGTATTTTATACAGTTTGTGTATGTTTACAACATATCTCTCTACAAATATAGGCAGATGTGTATAAACATCTGTTCATACATGAAGGATAGGTTTATATACATAAAATAATATTCATATTTTTTCCAATTACATATAATTAGTGAGATAATATATGTTCTGTAAATTCTCTATTAGTAAAGCCCAATTAGAACTTACAAGTTATAAAGTTGAACCAAATTGCCTGGCCCAAGAAGCTCACTAATTATTATGAATTGATATAGTTTAGGATATGGCAAAATCACTAATTAATAAAGGAAACCAAACTGTGGTAACCAGAATGAGGCCCATGGGCATTTGTAAATAATTCTCTTGCATTAAGCTGTCAAATTTAATGTCAAAAGGAGACTGAAAAGTGCAGAAGATAGAAATAGATGTATTTAATAGCATCACTTTTAATTTAAAAGAAAACAAAAGAAGAAAGTGATTTACAAGACATGCAAATTTACCAAGTCTTTTTAAGGAAAGACCAAGAAAAGCCCTGAAAGCCTTAATGTTGCTCGGGTTTCACGTAGGAGCACAGACCGGAAGGAGCCAAACCTGAAGAGGGAAGAGAAAAAGCCTAGGACTATGTGAAAAAAAAAATCAGTGCAGTTAGCAAAGATGTCACTGGGAACGTATGATTTACAAGCAGATGGTGGAAGATAATACAGTCAGAGAATCATAAGCTGGAAGGCTACTGTAGGAGGTTATGTCTACACTTATCCCTCAAAAGTGGTAGGGTGGGGTAGGGCAGGGAGTGGGGAGCTAGATGAGGCAAGTACTGTGTGGGTGTCGTACTGCCTTTATTTCTAGAATAGCACACTCAAAAAACAGTAACTTTCAAATACCATGATATTTCAAAACATGCAATGGAAACCCAGGAAGTTTAACATTAATACAAGACAGACATGGTCTCAGGTCCAACTCCGTGTCTCCAGGTAGGGTGATAGCAACTTGTTTTTGCCGAGTCACCAGAAAAGCCTAAAGTTTTCATGCTACGCATTCATTATAATATAAACTTATCTTGCTTTACAGAAATAAAAATATTGGTTGGTAATGTGTAATTAGCTAAGTAAGGGAAAAAGCTGGGATATTTTGCAGAGATTTAAAATGTTTTTTATGATATTTAAATTGTTTGCCTCTAATACACTTTTTTTATAGGCACATTTCTCTACAAAAACAACTGTTTTTTCTGATTAAATTTAAAATACATTCCATTCCAACGAAAGTCCTGCCTAAGTCACTTGTTTTCTAATACTATTTATGATAACTCTGCTATGTAACTAGCTTTTCATGGTTCTAGCATTCATCTCTGAATTAACTAGTAAAATATCTATCCTCTGCAAATATATATTCATTTTTCTTCTGCCCCCCTCCATAATATACAACTTTTCAGCTACTAGTGGGCTACTTGACTTACCATGGTCAGGTATCAAGCCAGTTCCTGGCCTCAAAAGAAGAAGAACTTTATTTCCGCCAGCCTGAATGAGCTCAATTGCTCGAGTATGTGTGATTCCTTGTGTAGGTTCCCCATTGATTTCAACAATCTGGTCACCAACCTAGACAGAGAACATTCACAGGAACGACATGAAACTATGCATCCTTTGTAAATTCTGCTTTTGTCAGCTCTTGACCCATTCAACCTTGCTAAGTGATTCTTTCGTCTGTAAAATACCTCACGTGTACCCAGTGCTGCCCTGCGAGAGTTGATGAGAGGACAGATGATAACAAACAACAGAAAGCGGCAGTGTCCAGGTTTACTCACAAAAAATCCTACACTGGAAAGTTTTATATGGCTAGTAACTAAGATCTGGACATCTTGAAGTCAAGAATCAAATTCTAGAATCAGATTTGGAATTTTCTAAATTTATAAAAATCAAATGTAGAATGTTAATCAAATTCTAGAATTTGGTTCTTGATTTGAAGATGCCCAGATCTTTAATAGCCATATAAAATTTTCCTGTGTAGGGTTTTCTTTTTTTCTTTTTGTTGTTTTTTGAGATGGAGTCTCATTCTGTCGCCCAGGCTGGAGTGCAGTGGTGCGATCTCGGCTCACTGCAAGCTCTGCCTCTTGCATTCATGTCATTCTCCTGCCTCAGCCTCAGGAGTAGCTGGGACTATGCAGGCGCCCGCCACCACGCCCAGCTAATTTTTTGTATTTTTAGTAGAGACAGGGTTTCACCATGTTAGCCAGGATGGTCTCGACCTCCTGACCTCGTGATCCACCTGCCTTGGCCTCCCAAAGTGCTGGGATTACAGGCGTGAGCCACCACGCCCAGCCCTGTGTAGGATTTTCATAAGTAAACCTGGGCACTTCTTATGTAGGGTTTTTATATGTGAGTAAACCTGGACATTGTCTCTTCCTGTTGCTGCCATCTGTCCTCTTATCAACTCTCACACAAGAGAGCACTGAGTACACGTTAGGCATTTTAAAAACAACAATCCAAATGATACTACAGAGTTATGTCTGAATGTGAAGGGTACTTTCAAAGTTGAGCTGAATCCGAAATGTATCTCCTAAAACCTGGGCAGAGGGCTCCTTATCTTTGAAGCCTTTCTGGCCTCCAGGGAGAACTGCTCATTCCTTTGAGCTGCTGCTATGTCCTGTACATACATGAGGCATTTGAATAAATTACATCTTTATAGATTAAAATTCGTAAAAATTTAAGCTTGGAGAATAGATTAATATGAACAGTTATTTAAAACCAGTAACTTAGTGATGTTAAACTTAGTGATGTTAGTGTAAAATCATTTCTCAGGGCCAGAGGCGGTGGCTCACACCTGTAATCCCAGCACTTTGGGAGGCCGAGGCGGGCAGATCACCTGAGGTTGGGAGTTTGAGACCAGCCTCACCAACATGGAGAAACCCTGTCTCTACTAAAAATACAAAATTGGCCAGGCGTGGTGGCGGGTGCCTGTAATCCCAGCTACTCGGGAGGCTGAGGCAAGAGAATCACTTGAATCCGGGAGGTGGAGGTTGTGGTGAGCCGAGATCATGCCATTGCACTCCAGTCTGGGCAATGAGCGAAACTCTGTCTCAAAACAATAAAAATTTTTAAAAAATCATTTCTCAGGAAAATAAACATAAAACTAGGGATCAGAATAAGATCTACTTTAGTACCATTGTGATTTACTAGAAATGTCTTGAGTTACTTTAAAAGAAAAAGGGAAAATATGTAAAAGTCAAGTATAACTTTGGAACAGACCTAATTAAAGATAATGATGGTACTGATTTTAAATCTATTTCAAGCAAACACACGTTGATGAATGCCAGATTGGATAAAGAAAATGTGGTACATATACACCATAGAATACTATGCAGCCAAAAAAAGAACGAAATCATGACCCCTTGCAGCAACAAGGATGGAGCTGGAGGCCATTATCCTAAGCAAACTAATGCAGAAAACCAAACACGTCATGTTCTCACTTGTAAGTGGGAGCTAAACACTGAGTACACATGGACACAAAGATGAGAATAACAGACACGGGAATACAAGATGGGGGAGGGAAGGAGAGGGTCAAGGGCTAAAAATCTGCCTATTGGGTACTATGCCCACTACCTGGGAGATGGGAACTCATTCATATTCTAAGCCTCAGAATCATGCAATATACCTGTGTAAAAACCTGTACATGTACCCCCCTGAATTTATTTAAAAAGTTGAAAACTATTTCAAGGTGACATGTAAATGAAGGATACTGGCTTCAAAACAGAAAAATTAAACAATGGCATATTGCTGAAATTCCTAAAAGCAAATACTCAAATGTTTGTAAGAGCTTATTAAAACAATCCAGAAGTTCCTTTGAGTTGAAGCTAGCTAGCTGCAAGGTGACTAAAGAATAAAAAAAAAATAAGCCAATCCAGAAGTAACAAAACAGAAGGACTCAATATTTAACAAAGGTCAGTGGGTCAACTTTTTCTACTGATACAGCACAGCACAGGCGGTCAGGAGCCTGTGGTTCCCATCTTGTGCTCCACCTCTTTCTAGTGTTGTGGTCTCATTTTTCTCATCTGTTAAATGAGGATAATATTAGTACCTACTTCGTGGGGTTCTGGGAGGACTTAAGATAAAACATGATTATATACCAAGCACAAATATTAGTTTTCAAGCTATTTTCAAGTGTATCATTATGAAGATTTAACTGTAGACTGTACTCCATTCTATACAATGCAAAAAAAAATTCAAGTCAACTAAAAAATAGACTAAAGGTCTTATTGCATACTTATTTTAAATAAGGGAGGCTTACTCTTGAAGAAATGGCAGATATCAGAAACAAGATTGATGGATTTAATATGTAAGATGAAAACACCTTATTAAAACCAAAGTAAGACAATAGGATGGAGAGTAATTTGAAACCTCTTACTATCCAGAATATATAAGTGAAACAAAAGCCAGTACTTAGATTTCCCTTGATAAGTGATGGAAAAAGAATCATTTTCATGAGGCAATGTAGGTAATAAATTAGCACTAGATATATAATCCTGCTGATAAGAAAATTAAAGTAGATAGTATTTGGACACTGCTTTGGGTATATCTTGTAAAACGTGTTTGAGGTTATAATTTATTTCAGTCACATTCTTTAGCTTAAGTTCTCCAAACCTGTAACACTCTTTATTCTTTTACTGCAATAAACTGCAAAAAAAAAAAAAAAAAAAAAAAAAAACTTGTAATTGAACAGACTTGCCACCAGGTGTCATTTCTGTTTAACTTTAAAATTGAATGAGGGGAAGGAGGGGGAGACATTGCTTTAAGATTTATGGTAGGCCCTCAGAGCGGGATAAATTCTGCAGAGACCTACATACACAAAACTACAGATGCAAAAGACTCTCCTCAGAGGGAAATTCAGAGAAATTTCCTTTTAACATTTTGAGTCACTTTAAAAATGTGATAAAAAATAATTTGGAGAAAACATCTTTTGATAAATAGAACAAACATTTAAGTTCGGTTTTGTATTATTGAAAAATAATTATGGGGACAGAGGAGAGAGAGGAAGGAAAAGAGAAAAAAAAATAGAACCAACAGAAAAGAAGTAGGAAGAATAGATAAAAAGAATGTTCCCTTTTTTAAACAAATCACTATCTTTTTAGGCAGTCTTGTCGTTTTAAAAACAACATCCACTACAAATGTATTAAAATGACAAAATATTTCTACCACATGGCTTATATTATCTCACAACCTGTTAAGAAACTATCTGCCTCTCAATGAAATCCAATCCAAACTGGACTCAAGCCAAGACCTGACATAGCGGAAAAGACATGGACCGAGCTTCGAGGATGACGGACCAGGATCATACCTGGGTCACACTGTGGCCTTCACAGGCTGAGTGATCTCTGCAAGTGACTAGGTCTCCTTGAGCCTCAGTTTTAAATCTGAAAGTGGGGATAATGTCACCTATCTCAGAGTTTCTGAGAGACTATAAAACTAATGTAAGTAAAAACACACGTGTAGGAAAACATATATTGCCTCAAAGACAGCAAACTTAATATTTTCTAAATCTGATTCTGTTCTATGTTAAATATTTAAGTTTGACACTATTCGCTAATATGAACCTTTTCCATTCAGCTATTTCTCAGTTCCTTATCCCAGAACACTTTCTTCTCCCTCCTCTCTAAATTTCAACCAGAGTGAAAGGAAAAACCTCTCAATGATTCTCAATACCCTTCCATCTATGTTACAAGTTAACATTTTCTTGTTTTCTTAATGACACTAAGATTGTTGCTAATTATTTCATATATCCCCACTCCTGTTCACCCAGTAATACGTGCTGGGAACTGATCTTAAAAAAAAAAAAAAAAAAAAAAAAAAAAAAAACACAGTCATTCTCTCAGTATCTAGAATGATCCATCCATTTTACTCTTTCAACAAATACCTATGGAGCACCTGGTGTGAATATTCAAGGCACTGCATCAGGTGCTGGAAATACAGAGTAAGAGGTATAGGACACAAAGCACAGTGGTCACCCTAATAAAGGGAGAAGAGGAGAGGCAAGTGGGGGAGGCAGAGGGGGCACTCAGGTGGCTCCGTGGTGCAAGTGTCAGCTGGAGATAAACTCTTATCATTTGGACAGCGGCCACCAGAGAAAGTTGTCATCAATAACATGTTATTGAGCACTAGTTATATGCAAAGCCCTCATAAGCTTTATCAAGTCAAGATTTTGATAATTTAATAGCCCAAAAAGTGACTTCTCTGAAAAGCTGACATTTTCTTACAGGTTAGAGCACACTAGGGTTTAACAGTTAATTGCTTATTTGCGTTCGTTTTTCAGAGTTTATTCTTGAAATAAAAGCTGATTTCATCATTAGATTCTAAAGTTTCTGCTCATTCATAAAGCATGTCATGCTGTCGTTTTTTCACTGAGGATGTTTTGCTGTATTGCCCAGACTGGTATTGAACTCCTGGGCTCAAGTGACTCTCCCACCTCAGCCTGCCAAGTAGCTGGGATTACAAGCACGTGCCACCACTCCTGGCTAAGAATGACATGTTTAGAACTAGACTTTGTCCGCTTTAAGGCCTGTTTGCCTTTTGTTTACTGACATGAGTGGATCTGAGGGTTATATTTGGAACCAACATTTAAAACAATGTTATCCTAATTTATCATGTAATTCGGACGTTTGTGACAATATATACAACGGAAGTGTTAAAAACACAGATGTAAACTAACTGAAGAGGTTGTGTGTGTGAGAGAGACAGAGAAAAGAGAGAGAGAGAAGATAGGAGGGGAGGGGAGGGGAAAGGACCAAGAAAACCAGGAATAAATATGCCATGCTCTGTAAACAGTGTCTCAGGATGCTCTTATTAAGACTTTAAGAAGTTTACTTGGACCATGTATTTTACATATAGTTCTGCATTTTGCAGATGAGGAAACTCAGGTTAGGAGAAGATTCTTGTCCTGTCTGATTTCCAAACCCATGTTCTTGTCACCATATGAAATTGTCTCTACGAGACAGTAGATCCAGGAGTTCTTGAGTTCTTGACAAGCTGTACTAACAGCATTTGGCCATCAGTCCCTCCTTGTCATAAACACTCTGCAGCTTTGGCTCTGTGGCTCTGCATGCTCTGCCTCTCCATTTCCTTTATCTTATCTAACTACATGCCTTGCTCAGAGCTCTGCCCTTGGCTCACTACTCTCTAAATATTCTTCTTTAGTGATCTTATCTACCACAAAGGTTTCAATGATCACTTCTCAGTAATGTCACAATCTGGGCTTCCAACACTAGTAGTAACTGGCTGCTAAACATTTACACCTGCTCTACTAGCTGTTCCCTTCACCTCAACATGACTCAAACTGACTACACCATGTCTTTGCCATATCCTTTCTCCCCTTGGCCTCCCTAATGGTTTTCATAGTACAGATGGGGCAAGGCTTCTGAGTCATCCTTTACTCTTCCTTTTCCTTCATCCCTCATTTAAAGGATACTTGTTGGTCATCTAGTCTGGTCTTTTCTTCACTGACAGTTGAACTCACAGGCATCTCTTATCTTCCATCCAAAGCGTTACCAAGTTATACTCCCACCACTACCACTGTATATGCATAAATTACAGCTACCTGGATTCCCTTCATCCACCCTGCACATCACTAACAGATTTTTATCAGCAGATTGCTCTGAGGGGAAATTCCTGGCTAGAAAGCCTCCTATGGCTTCCCACTGTCTAGAACCTTTATGCCTGTGACCCATATGCTTTTATATTCTCATCTCTTCTGTTCCTCTACGTATTTTCTAAATAAAATCTAAGTAAACTCAACCATTTGAAGTTCCCTGTACATGACTTATACTTCCTTAGTTTTACCCCATTGCTCATTTATTCAGCCTGGAATGTTTTCTCTCCTCAATTTCTCCCTATTGAAATCCTGTGCACCTGTCAATGCCACCTATTCTGTGAAATCTTCTCTATTCACCCCTTTGAACTTGTGCATGTGTCTGGTCATTCTGAGGGAGGATAGTATCTTATTTGTTTTGGGGCACTGTCTCTCCCAGCTAATTCAGTAGCGCGCACAAGGCTTTGGGTAATGCAAACACTCAGTATGTGTTTATGAAATGAGTAATGGGAGTGAAATGAAAAATGCAAAACTGCAAAATCACCCAGAAGCACCTTTTCTAATCATCACTAGAATATACCAGCTAATAATTATCAGGGTCATTTGCCTTTCTCACTGAATTACTTAAAGTTAAAAAAAAAAAAAAAAAAGTTCCTTTTCCCTCATGCTTACTGGTGGCAGAGAATGGAAATCCAAAATTTTTTTGAGTTAGTAGGGGGAAGGGTGTCTAGGAATTAAAAATTTTTAGTGTATCACCTAACTGAATACCAGTGAATTAACTTTTTTTTTTTTAATCAAGGACAGCAAATGTCTTTTTTTTTTTTAGATGGAGTTTTGTTCTTGCTGCCCAGGCTGGAGTGCAATGGCACGATCTCGGCTCACCGCAACCTCCGCCTCCTGGGTTCAAGTGATTCTCCTGCCTCAGCCTCCCGAGTAGCTGGGATTACAGGCATGTGCCACCACACCCGGCTAATTTTTGTATCTTCAGTAGAGACAGGGTTTCTCCACGTTGATCAGGCTGGTATCGAACTCCCAACCTCAGGTGATTTGCCTGCCTCGGCCTCCCAAAGTGCTGGGATTACAGGCGTGAGCCACCACGCCTAGCAGCAAATGTCTTCTATATAAGATTCTTCTTTAATTAACAAGCAGAGAAGAAGGAAAAACTATCTTATGCAGATCTAGAAACAACTTGGTCTGCAATGCCCTATATGAAGTCACAGTGTTTCAGAGTGAGAACATCTATGATGGAATACTACTGATGTGAATTCTAGTCCTTCAAACAGTAAGAAATGTTGAGAGCCACGCTTTTCAGCCTCTAGTTACCTCTCCAGGTAGCTAAGAGGGGGTAAAAATCCTGGGCCTATTGTTTCCTGGAAGAAGTTAAAGATTCTATTTGATCCTTGCTTTCTCAAGACTCTTATTAAGATGAGACGTGTATTTATTAATTCATTTACCCTCAGATGTTGACTATGTGAATAAGAAATGAATTTTCTTATTGACCAAGGTCAAGAAGGCAAAGTAGCATAACTGTAATACAGTTTAGCACACTGAAGAGAATAAATGAAATCATCAGGGCATTAGAAAAGCAAAATGACAAGCATTTGCCTTTTTGAGGTGTCAGTGATGTCAAATCCTGCTTTTTAGATGTAGGAGGTTCCTGCATTCCCTTTAAATCAATTATTAATATCTTTTGAAGTTTCTAGTCTAGAGTCTGAACCTAAGGTTACAGACAGAAACCAACTCACATGAATTCTGCCATCTTTGATGGCAGGACCATCTTCAGCAAGACGAAGGATGAACAGCCCCATGTTGTACTCCTTCCCCCCTCGGAGGCTGAATCCAAAGCCCCGGGGGCCTCTCTCCAGCTCTACTGGGTAACAACCAAGGCTCTAGAGAGAAAGAAGTATAAGAAAAGCAAGTTCTCACGGACTGTTTATTTACATTTTGAAGAAAGATTACTTCTATAGCTAGGGGAAATGATTTATACTCTCAATGTGCATTTCTATATTGTAAAGAAGGAATGTAGGTTTTGGTTAAAGGGCTCCTTAATTTTTATAAATGCAGCCTAAACTAATCTGAAGGTTACATGTCTTTTCTAGTTGGTCAATGTGCAATGGAACAGAGAACAGAATTTTGCAAAGTGCTTCCTTTAAGTAGCATTTGACTAACTTTCCTGAAAAACAAACAAATAACAAACAAAAAAACCCTAATTTGATTATGTAAAATACGATTTACTTCTAAGTACTTAACCAAGGGTTCAAAGTTCTCTTGCTATAGGGGAAACTTTTCTTTCACACCTGACACTCTCCCATGGATGCCAACAGAATGCCAAACACATGGCAGGTCTTCGAGAATTATTAGTTTTGCAAAAAAATTTATCTGAACTGATTTGCAATAAAAATTCACCAATGCCAGTGGTATGGCAACTCAAAATATCACTCCCCGTCTAGGGGAATGTTTGTTTACCTGATTGTGCCGACTGCCTACAACTGAAATTACTGCGGTGTCAGGCTGTGCAAGGTGCTTGTGGTCTGACCAAGAATGTCTGTAAGAAGTGGAGACATCTTTTCCAATTTCACCTTCTAGGGCACTTCTACAAGAGAGAGAAATCAAGTCACTCTCTGAACTGAGAAAATGAAAAACAGTCTAAAGGCAGATTAACTTCTTTTCTTTTAAAAGCTCAACCTTGCCATTTTTCCCTCTGACAAACCACTGTGAAGACAGACTATATCTAAAATCATAGGGGTGCTAGGAGAAACCTGGCCATTAATTCCAACATACCTTGAAGTCTGTCAATATCCCCAATTTTTTAAAGGACATCTCAGAGCAGTTTATATCAAAGAAAACTGCAACCAAATAACTACACCAGAGGGCAGTTAAGCTGACCCTGTCACAGTGAAAAATGGCTCTCCTGCAGCACCAATGCCCGTGAAGATGCTGATTTCTGGAAATCTAGTTTTTGTTTCATGGCTAATATTTTCAGTGAAAGAGGACAGAAATACACACAAAAACCTGCTCTGCTCAGGTGGCCTGATACGATAGCAATCCATATGGGTCTGCAGTTTCCCTATGAAAACTAGGAGGACGGCCGGGCGCGGTGGCTCAAGCCTGTAATCCCAGCACTTTGGGAGGCCGAGGCGGGCGGATCACGAGGTCAGGAGATCGAGAGCATCCTGGCTAACACGGTGAAACCCCGTCTCTACTAAAAAAATACAAAAAACTAGCCGGGCGAGGTGGCGGGCTCCTGTAGTCCCAGCTACTCCCGAGGCTGAGGCAGGAGAATGGCGTAAACCCGGGAGGCGGAGCTTGCAGTGAGCTGAGATCTGGCCACTGCACTCCAGCCTGGGTGGCAGAGCGAGACTCCGTCTCAAAAAAAAAATAAAAAAAATTTAAAAAACTAGGAGGACCAAGAGTAGCAGAGCCAGATGCTACTGTCATTTCTTTCTAATCCTCGCATGTCAGGCAAGATTGGATAATTATGCTGTGCTTGGGATGGAGGCTGGAAGAGGGACGAAGGTACTGCATGGGTGGGTGGAGGCAATGGGGACGGTATTTGAGGAACAGGCAAGAGTTGTCACATTGACCTCAACAGCTGGCATCTGCACTACTGTATGGGGGATGGATGATGGGGAGTGGGCTTATGAATACCAGAGCAATAAGGAGAGAATAAGGAAAAACAAAAACAAAAACAAAAAACCTGAGAATAGCCCCACCTGTCCCCAGGTATGTGGTTGGCCTGTGACTGTCCCATGGGCCTGTGCTGCAGGGCTGGGCTTTGCCTGGCTGAGTTTGTTCCTGATGGTGGACCATGATGCTCTGTTCAAATGAGAAAACAAAAGAAATAAGAATTTGTACATAAAAATGTGAAGACCAAGTGGATCTGTGAAAGTGAGACAATAGCAGATGGTTCCTGCTGTACTGACCTCAGTGGCTTTAGCATGAGCAGCACTATTGTCAGCTGTCTGGAACTGGCACATTAACATCTTTTTTCCCTGTGGCTTTTGATTAAAGTTTATGTGTCAGGAGAATAGGAATCATATTATGTCCCCATTTTCACCTTTGTTTTAGTCATCCATATAACATAAAATTCAGAAATGAATATAATATTTATCTAGAAGACAGAGCTCCAGGAACTATACTGTTGCCTATTCTATGGGTTTCCAGAGCACACACCTAATAATTGGTAACCCATTCTAGATAACAAAGTCAAGTCTCAGGAATGCTGGAACACGGAGGCCAGTCTGCAAACCAAACTCACACCTTTGAACCTGCATCCTCAATATAGGAGCAGTTATTTTGCCTGACACTGAGAACCAAAGACAAACTTATAGAATCCTGAGTGCTGCTTCTATTTTCTCAGAACACCAATATAGGTGAAAAACATTACATCTGTTTCTGTATCATTCCTGACAGCTCTGGATTCCCTGCTGTTCCTTGAAGGTAGCTTTCACAGCTAAGCATAGTGACTGCCTGCACCTAGAACTAGATGGCAAGGAGGGGACAATTAAACGAGATGCCTAAGGCTGGCAGACTCATATTTTTGAAGTTGAAACTTTTGAACATTTTATTATGTTTAAATATAAAAGCATAGGATATTTAAAGTATCAGAGAGAGCGAGCACAGCTTAACGATTAAGACCATGAACTCTGAGCAAGATGGACAGAGTTTAAGCCTGACCCATCATTTACTAGCTGTGTGTTCTTGAGCAAATCTGTTATGTTCTCTGTGCTTTGAATCGTCTTGTCTATGAAAGGAGAAATACAGTTATCTCATTGAGTTATAGTATCAAAGGAGCTTATAAATGTGCATGCTTAGAATAGTGCCTGGCATATAACAGTCACAATATAACAGTTTCTGTTATAACTATCATCATTTTCATCATCATCAAAATAATATCTCTCACTTGGTATTGCATTTCTCCTTAAGCATATATTCTGAAATCTTTACCTTGCTTTACAAAAATGTTAAATGTAGAGGATATTTTAAGTTAGAAAACCATGTGGAAGCTGATGTAACCTGAATCTTAGAATACAATAGAGAAAATCTCACGTTAAAGATAAAAGATATGAATATTAAGAAGCAGTTTCCATTGAGAAAGCTGAAACTTCAGGCTTCGCTACAATACATGCATCACTATTTTATGGGTTGGATTAAGTTGCTACTTTCCAAAGTTCTGTGAGACTAAAAACACAGATAAATCGCTTATTTCTATTGAAAAACTTCTTGTAGCTACAGAGTACTCTAAAAACACAGGCCAGAGAGTAGAAAGTGGCAGGAGGAAGAAATGGTATATGGCCAAGCCAGGTGGCTGGCCCCTGAGGATTTCTACGCCCTCTGGCTGCTAGGCTTAGGTGTGAACCTGGATTTAACAACGTGTACCAGACCTGGAGATGCAGAACCAACCTCTGGACCAGAACTTATCCAGAGGGTTGTGTTTCTTCTTTAAATCAAGTATTCCAGGAAGGGAGGGTGGGGGTGGAGTGGGCTATGAACTTTTTTTTTTTTGGAGACCTGGACATTGGTTGCTCTTTTATATTGCTATCATGAATTTTATTTTTCCTGAGTAACTTTAACAAGTTGCTTATACTGACCTCCTAACTGCTCTCTTTGCCACTGAAGAAGACTCCAGTTTTAACACACAAGTTAAAATATGCCACTGTCTTCTGTAAAAAACCTATGGTGGGCTGGGTGTGGTGGCTCACACCTGTAATCCCAGCACTTTGGGAGGCCAAGGCAGGTGGATCACCTGGTCAGGAGTTTGAGACCAGCCTGGCCAACATGGCCAGGCTGTCTCTACTAAAAATACAAAAATTAGCTGGATGTGGTGGCATGCGCCTGTAGTCCCAGCTACTTGGGAGGCTGAGGCAGGAGAATCGTTTGAACCCAGGAGGTGGAGGTTGCAGTGAGCCGAGATCATGCCACTGCATTCCAGCCTAGGTGACACAGCAAGACTCTATCTCAAACAAAAACAAAAACAACCTATGGTGACGTTTTCTTGCTCATAAGATACTAACCAACCTTGTTACCTGGGCACGCCTGCCTTTCCATTTCACCTCGTGTTGAAAATTTCACCTCCTCTGTGAAATCCTATCTGGCTCCTTAAGCACATTGTGATCACAATGTTCTCACAGCATTTCCCACATTGTGTCAGAGCTGACAGAACACCTGTCTCTCCTACCATCCTCTGAACTCCTTGATTGCAAGAATCACACCTCAGTTATCTCAATATTCCTGTACTCGCTAGAAATTTCCAGAAGTTCTTCCACATTTGCTTCCTGGGTATGTCAATTTCAAGGTACCTGTCTCTAAACTTTACTGCCCAGTATAGAGTTGGATTCTTTTCGGTCACTGTAAATTCATGGTTAATATTAAGGGAATGGAAAATGATGGGGAAAATTCCATCTGCCAACAAGATGACTGGGAGATACTTGTACCTTTGCATATGGCCAAGAGAGATAATTTATCAGCGTTACTAGCTTGGCTATTGTAATGAGTGTATAACATCAGAGCAGGACAACAGAAGTAATATGATCAATTTCAAGTTTTCCTCTACCTTCCACTCTAGATGAGACATTTCAGTTTTAGGCAAAATGTACCACAAATTGGTGCAGTTACATGTTTTTTGTTGTCTTCATCAAATTTAAGTAAAACTTCCTATCACTGGGATTCTTTTCATTTTTAGTCCTTCAACCCGTGCTACATGCTACGTGGCTTCTCCATTTTTTTCTGTTATAAGCTATTTTACTTCACAAAGTCAAATATTTATTCCATAATGTCAAACAGGCCTATCTTCTCTCTGAATTTTATTTGAAAATTCTTAAAATAGTAAAGCAATGGGTTAAGTATATCTCTCCCTTGATGAGAATTCAGTTTTTGCTGGGCTTTCTGTCTGTAAGTATAGGTATGCCTTATTTCAGTGTACCTCACTCTATTGCATTTTTTATAAATTGAAGGTTTGTGGCAACCCTGCATTGGGCGAGTCTATTGGAGTCATTTTTCCAACAGCATGTGCTCACTTTCATGTCTCTGTGTCACATTTTGGTAATTCTTCCAATATTTCCAACTTTTTCATTATTATTATATCTGTTATGGTGATCTGTAGTCAGTGATCTTTGATATTTATATTCTTGTACCCACTGGAAATTCCTAGGTTTTCCACCTTTGCTTACTGGGTATGTCAATTTCAAGTTACTTGTCTCTAATTGTTTTTGGGTGCCATGAACCATACCCATATAAAATGGCAAACATAATTGATAAATATGTGTGTGCTGACTGCTCCATCAACTAGCCTTTCCCCATCTTTCTCCCTCTTCTCAGGCCTCTCTATTCCCTGAGACACACAATATTAAAATCATGCCAATTAATAACCCTACAATGACCTCTATGTATTCAAGTGAAAGAAAGAGTTGCACATCTCTCATTTTACATCAAAAGCTAGACATGACTAAGCTTAGTGAGGAAGGCATGTTGAGATCGCGACAGGCTGAAAGCTAGGCTTCTTGTACCAGTTAGCCAAGTTGTGAATGCAAAAGAAAAGTTCTTGAAGAAAATTGTAAATATTACGCCAGTGAACAAATGAATGATAAGAAAATGAAACAGCCTTATTGCTGGATATGGAGAAAGTTTTAGTGGTCTGGATAGAAGATCAAACCAGTCACAATATTTCCATAAGTAAAAACCTAATCGAGAGCAACGCCCTACTCTCTTCCATTCTGAGAGCTGAGGAAGCCTCAGAAGAAAAGTGTGAAGCTAGAAGAAGCTGGTTCATTAGGTTTAAGGAAAGAAGTCATCTATCTCCATAACATAAAACTGTAAGGTGAAGCAGCAAGTGCTGATACAGAAGCTACAGCAACTTTTCCAGAAGATTCAGCTAATCTTTGGTAAAGGTGGCTACACTAAACAACAGATTTTCAAGGCAGACAAAACAGCCTCTTATTAGAAAAAGATGCCATCTAGGACTTTCACAGCTAGAAAGGAGAAGTCAATGCCTGGCTTCAAAGCTTCAAAGGATTTTCAAGGCAGACAAAACAGCCTCTTATTAGAAAAAGATGCCATCTAGGACTTTCACAGCTAGAAAGGAGAAGTCAATGCCTGGCTTCAAAGCTTCAAAGGACAGGCTGACTCTCGTTACGGGCTAATGCAGCTGGTGAATTCATGTGCTCATTTACACTCCAAAAATCTTAGGGCCCTTACGAATTTTGCTAAATCTACTCTGCTTATGCTCTAAAAATGGAACAATAAAGCCTGGATGATAGCACATCTGTTTACAGCACGATTTACTGAATACTTTAATACCACTGTTGAGACCTACTGCTCAGAGAAAAAGATTCCTTTCAAAATATTACTGCTTACTGACAATGCACCTTGTCACTCAAGAGATCTGATGGAGAAATACAAGGAGATAAATGTTGTTTTCATGCCTTCCAATACAACATTCATTCTGTAGCCCGTGGATCAAGGAGTAATTTTGACTTTCAAGTCTTAGTATTTAAGAAATACATTTGGTAAGTCTATAGCTGCCACAGATCATGATTTTTCTATGGGTCTGGGCAAAGCAAATTGAAAACCCAGAAAGGATTCACCATTCTAGATGATATTAAGAACATTCGTGATTCATGGAGTAGAGGTCAAAAATATCAACATTAACAGGAATTTGGAATAACTTGATTCTAGTTCCCATGGATGACTTTCACAGGTTCAAGACTTCAGTGGAGGAAGTAACTGCAGATGTGGTAGAAATAGCAAGAGAACAGAATTAGAAGTAGAGCCTGAAGATGGGACTGAATTGCTGTAATCTCATGACAGAACTTGAACAGGTGAGGATTTTCTTCCTACAGATAAGCAAAGAAGTAGTTTCTTGAGATGAAACCTACTCCTGGTGAAGATGCTGTGAACATCATTGAAATGACCACAAAGGATTTAGAATAGTACATAACCTTAGTTGATAAAGTAGTAGCAAAGTTTGAGAGGATGAAGTCCAATTTTGAAAGAGGTTTTACTGTAGGTAAAATGCTATCAAACAGCATCACATGCTACAGAGAGATCTTTAGTGAAAGAAAGAGTCAATCAATGTAGCAGACTTTATTGTTGTCTTATTTTAAGAAATTGCTACAGCCACCTCAACCTTCAGCAACCACCACCCAAATCAGTCAGCAACCATCAACATCGAGGCAAGACCCTCTACCAGCATAAAGATTAAGACTTACTAAAGGCCCAGATGATCATTAGCATTTCTTAGCAATACAGTATATTTTCATTAAGGTATGTATATTGTTTTTTAAGATATACTGCTATTGCACACTTAAGAGACTATATAGTATATAGTGCATTTAGTATAGTGTAAATATAACTTTTATATGCACTAGAAAACCAAAAAGTTCATGTGATTCACTTTATTGCAATATTCACTACCTAATGGCAGTGGCCCTATAACTGAACCTGCAGTATCTCCAAGGTATGCCTATAATAATATACTTAAGAGAAAGTGTATCTTCAAAAGATAAAAAACAAAATCCACAATTAAACTACAGCAATAAACATTATAATCTATTGAGAATCACCTTACCAAGAGTAAATAAGAACCCTATGAGACAACATTCTAAAACTCTTATTAAAGGACATAAAAGATGATCTGAGTAATTGGAAAGACAGTCTATGATCTTTGGTGGGATGACTTAATATGTAAAAATATTCTCCCCCCACCAAAAAAATATATATACATACACACATGTATATTTATATACACATAGACACAATATATCCCCAAAAAACTGCACTTTGACTTTTTTGGAGGAGCTTAATAATTTGCTCTAAAATTTTATATAGAAAAGTTCCATGAATATATAGTCAATTTCGAGAAACAGAGAGACAGATAGGTTTGCCCTAATAGGCAGATATATTAGGATATATCACAGATAAAAAAAAATAAAAAACACACACACATATCATCAGCCCAAGAACAAATAAGCTAATAGAACAGAATAGAGAACTTGGAGACTCATGTTTAAAGAGGAAGTTGATATATAGGAGAGATGACATCACAAATAAATAAGGCAAAGAAGTGCTGTCTAATAGCTGGTGTTGGGAAAACTGGCTCATGTTAAGAATAAAAAATAAAACTACATCCCTCCTAAAACTACATACAAAGGTAGGCTCCAGATGGATTAAAGACCTAGGTACAAAAATCAAAATTACAAATCTGGTATTAGATCATATAAAAGAAAGATCTTTGTGATGTGGGGAAAAATGACTTATCTTAAATAAAACCTCAAGAGTTTAAGCTGTAGGTAAAAAGTGACAAATTTGATTACATCTGAATTAAGAATTTCTGTATAATAAAGGGTACCATGGTCAAAGAACATACAGATAGCAGAAAAAGATATTTATAGTCTCTAAAACAAAACTGTACTACTGAAGTCCATATAATTCATGAGCAACCACTAAATATCAACAAGACAGAAATCCCACAAGAAAAAAACTCAAGCGTATGAAGAGATGCTGAAATTCATGGACAATCAGAGAAATGCAAATTAAATAATGAGACAATACCTTCATGCTTTAGGCTATCAAAAGCTGATGATAACAAGTACTGGTGGGGAAGTAAAGGCATACAAATCCTCAATGTTTTGCTGGTGGGAAAAGATGGATGCAACAATCTGACAGTATCAAATCAAGCACATGTATACCCTCTGATCAAGTAATTTCACTCCCAGAAATTCTCACACTGTTTTTTATTTTTTAAGAGATAAGGTCTTGCTATGTTATCTAGGCTGGCCTAAACTTCTGGGCTCAAGTGATCCTCCTGTGTAGCTGGGACTACAAGCATGTGCCACCAATGCCTGGCTTCTCACACTGTTTTGTAACATAGATATGTGAAGATGTGTATTATAGAATTGTTTGTAATACTGTAGTGTTGTAGGCAATGTGACTGTCTATAGGGAAGTGGACAGGTTATTTGTTGTAAATATTCATGGAAAACTATCAAGCAGTTAAAAGCAATCAATTATGTTCATCCAGCAATGCAGATAAATCTTAAAAGCATATGATGCTATGATACCAAAACACAAGCACCGCCCCTGCAAATAGATGAATTAGACTTCTTCAGCATTAAAACTTTTGTCCATCAAAGGATAGTATCAAGAAAGTAAAAACACGAATGGAGACTGGGAGAAAAATACTTGCAAACCATGTATCTGATAAAGGTCTAGTATTCAGAAAACAATTCAACAATAAAAAAGACAAATAACTGAGTTATAAATGGCAAAGGATTTAAATAGACATTTATGTAAAGAAGATTTACAAATAGTCAATAAGCACATGAAAAGATGTTCAACATCATTACTCATCAGCAAAATGCCAATCAAAACCACAATGAAATACCATTTCACACCCACTAGGATGGATAGAAAACAAACACCCGAAACAGAAAATAAGTGTTGGCAAGGATATGGGGAAATGGAAGCCTCATATATTGCTGGTGGGAATATAAAAGGGTGCAGCTGTTGTGGAAAACCGTTTTGAAGTTCTTCAAAAAGCTAAACATAGTTACCATGCGACCCAACAATTCCACTCCTAGGTATACAACCAAGAAAAATGAAATCATACATCAACACAAAAACCTATAAAACAACGTTCGTAGTGGCATTATTCACAGTAGTAGAAACAACTCAAATGTCTATTAAATGATTAATAGGTAAGCAAAATATATGTATGCATAATGAAATACTATTCATTAGTCATAAAAAGGAATGCAGTACTGATACATGCTACAACTAGGATGCACCTTGAAAACATTTTGCCAAGTGAAAGAAGCCAGACACAAAAGGCCACATACTGTACGATTCTATTTATATGAAATACCCAGCAAATCCACAGAGACAGAAAGTGAATTAGTGGTTGCCTAGGAATGGGGGTTTCAAGAGAATGGGAAGTGATTTCTAATGGGTATGAAGTTTCTTTTGGGGGCAATAAAATGTGGAACTAGTGGTAATGATTGCAAAATCCTGTGAATATACTAAAAACCACTGAATTGCATATATATACATATATATATATATATATTTTTGAGATGGAGTTTCGCTCTTGTTGCCCAGGCTAGAGTGCAATGGCTCGATCTCAGCTCACTGCAACCTCTGCCTCCTGGGTTCAAGTGATTCTCCTGCCTCAGCCTCCTGAGTAGCTGGGATTACAGGCACGTGCCCAGCTAATTTTGTATTTTTAGTAGAGGCGGGGTTTCTCCATGTTGGTCAGGTTGGTCTTGAACTCCCGACCTCAGGTGTTCTGCCCGCCTTGGCCTCCCAAAGTGCTGGGATTACAGGCATGAGCCACTGTGCCAGGCTGAGCTGTATATTTTAGAATAATGACTTTTATAGTATATGAATTCTATCCCAATTAAAAAGAAAGAAAAGACACAACAACTAAATGCCACGAGGAATCCTGGATTGGATCCTGTTCAGTAAAATGGCATTAAAAGAAAACAACAACAACATGGTTCTGAGAAAAACCCAGTGTAAAATCTATAACATTTACATAACTCAAAAATAAATGCCAACACACAACAAAAAATGTATTTTAAAAGACGTACAAATAAAATGCAGTACATAAAACATACTAGAATGTTTGCCAATGGGAGCAGTGAGAGAAATGAGAATGGAAAATGGAGACAAATGGGAATAAACAGATAAATAAATTGAAAACAAAACAAAAGTATTGCAACACTACCAGAATCATTCCAATAGGAGTACTTGGTAGCCTTTGGTAAGTCATGTTCACTCTTAAAATTAACAAGACCTGACAAAAAATTAGAAATTAATTTTGAAAAATTATATATATATATATTTTTTTTTTACAGTAAGCAGAAACTATCAGACATAGTAAATTTATGTTCCATATTTAGAAACAAGATACCATGGCGGAGGAAGAGGCGGTAGTGTTGTGGGGAATGCCATATGACAGAGAATAGTCTCAAGTCCTGGCTACAGTTTGGAAGTCTTTTATGAAATATGACACTTGCCTTACAATTTCCTTGGCAACATAGGCACAAATATTAAACAGCATCTAGCAAAGGGGGATAAAAAGGATGGAGGGACCAAGAGCTGTTCTTTTTCTAGGTAACTGTCTTTTACCTGTTAATGGGGAATGGCTGATGGAGAGAAGGGGAGAAGTACCAGATGGGAAGCTCTGCTGCCCTGAGGTACTGATCTGAATGTGCGGTTTCTGAAAATAGCTTTAGAGTTATAAATACTCATTTGACTCTTTAGTGCAGTTGATAGATTTTATACTGAATTTTATGGGAAACCTGGAAGGCTTACAAACTCCACGAATGAAATCTTTATAGACAGAAGGAAGATTTTCTGTTTTTTCCTAAGAAAAATAAGAGATTCGGAATGTTTTCATAGTTTAAAAAAACCTAGAGTATAATAAAATAATGTGTGATCACTGCAATGTGATTTAACATATAAAATGTGACTGTATTTTAAGAGGCTGTGGCTGCCTATGAAATATACTTTAAGGATATATCTGCTAGGGAGCTTCCCTCCACCCTTCTCTCTTTTCTCTGAACATGAACTGACGTTATACAGGAAATCTCAAGTGTCAGTCCACAAGTGTTTGGGCCAGAATGTGAAAGGGAACTTTCATTCTAAGAAAAATTATGAACAATCTTGGATAATCTCTCAGAGAAAACACCATCAACAGTAAACAGTAATTTTTGGGGGAAAAGTTACTGGAGAAAGAAGGAGTTTTTTTCTCTAACAATCTATCCCAAGGCTACCCAAAGTGTGGTTCATAGACGAGATGCATAGATCTTAAGAGTAAGCATTTAGAACATTTTTTAACTACAGGCAATTCATCTAACTGCTCTGTGACTCAGTCTCCTCATCTACGAGAACTGGAAAACCATAGTGCCTGCCTAGGATTATGGTATTAGTTAATATACATAAAGCATTTAGGACAGTGTCTGTCACATAGTACACCCTTATTAAATACTATTATTATTTCCTTGGCAAGTGAGATTTAAACACAGACCTGAATGAGGGAGCCAGTCATGCAGGTAAAATAATGATATTAGATGAGCACCCTAGGGTATTTATGCAGTTTCTGTATATTTTCACCTTTAACCTCTGATGATGATCCTGAAATAGATATTACTACTCCAATTCTACAGTTAAAAAAGTGAAGATTAGAAATATTAAGTAGTTTTTTTGTCATATAACTAGCTAATAGGTATCTGTGACCTTTGTCAAAAGCCTTACTTCTTTTATTGGGTTTAAATTGCCTCTGCTTAGGTAATGGGATAGAAGGCCTCAGAACTAAAATCTCCTAACTTTTACTTTGTTCACTCATTCGTTTACTCATCCTTCATTCAAAACATATTTGCTGGCAAGGCACAGTGGCTCACCCCTGTAATACGAGCACTGTGGGAGGCTGAGGCAGGAAGATCGCTTCAGCCCAGGAGTTCGAGACCAGACTAGGCAACACAGTGAGACCCCATCTCAAAAAAAAAAAAGAAATTAAAAATTATGTAGTCCTAGCTACTCAGGATACTGAGGTAAGAGGATCACTTGAGCCCAGGAGGATGAAACTGCAGTGAGCCACGACTGTGCTACTGCACTCTAGCCTGGGCAACAGAGTGAGACCCTGTCTCAAAAAAAAAAAAAAAATGCTGAGCATCTAGTATCATAGTCAACCAATATGTTTTTTGTTTACAAAGAGCAGACCATTTAAACAGGGATATAGTTATGTAAGGATGATGTCCAATGAAGTGCAGAGATATGAGGTGCTATGGGAGTTGGGGTCGGGTGGAGGCCATGTACACAGAGGCCAGTGAGGCCCAGCTCAGAGAGGGTGTGGAGAGAATACTGAGAAGTACATTTAAAAGGCAGGCTGAGAGCAAAATCACAGAACACTTTCTGGGCACAGAGTGGGGAAGCAGTGGAGCTTCTACAAGGGATTATTTTAAAAAAGAATCAGCAGAGTCTGAGAAGAGGGTAGGAACGGAATGGAGAAGGGAAAGAACAAAGGCAGGGATGTCACAGCATCTTGGAATCCTGCCCAGAATTCAACAGGACCTAAGGGAGCAGTAAAGTCAATTCAGGTCCACGCAGAAATACCCCCTACAAGCATCTTGAACAGATTTATGTAATACCTTAGAAATAAATGGATGAGAATGGTATGGTAGGAACAGAAACAAAAGGTAGAACCAGGAAGTATAAAAGACTTGGAAACCAACTAGATTAGAGGGTCATGGGGGAAAATGGAACATGAATACACATTATAGTATGAGGAATTTTAACATCAAAGACTGACTCTTCATAATTCTGTTTTTGGCTTCTTGTTTTGCAAAATCAGGAAAAATGAGAGCATTACATAGTGGTTATGTTGTAATTCACAAAGAATATGAACTGGTTAAAGATGGTTACTAATTAGAAATTCTTAATGATCAAAAGGCAGCTTTACAGCAAGGCAAGACAGTAAACATGTTTGTAAGACTCCAGGGCTGCCAGTATGTGTTTTATGCCCCACTTACTAGCCATTCCCACACATTCTTTTACCCTGTTTACAAAGCGGCTGCCCACAACAAAGCCCTGCCCCCAAGGAAAGGCACACGGTGGCACTGGCCTGACATAAAAGACTTGATATCAACAGTGACTTTCTTTGAACTGTTTAAAGGATTTTCTCTCACTCAAGCCAAGACTTAAGACATTATTTTAAGAAAATAAGATCTGAAAAGTATTACCAGTCTCTTTCACTTCTGGGTGCTTGCTTCTCTAGCACACAAACAAATGGTCCACACTCACTAGCTGGATTATTTTTCTTGAGCTGCTGACAATTTTATAATAAGTTGTCCTTTAAGTTCATTAAATGGAAAAGGCGAAGAATGAGACTCCAGAGTGCATACACAATTCTATCCCTGCAGTGATTCTGGCAGTGCTGGAGGAGGCCACTGCCTCCCACAGGTTTTGCGCCTCTCAGATCAGCTTGGGGCAGGCGGGTCTGCTGGCTCCTTACCTTCTTCAGCAATGACCGTTAGTGTGACGGTGACACCAGCATCTTTGATCAGCTGAACAATGTTATCATGAGACAGTTCAACAATGGACTGCCCATTCACTGCAGAGATATGATCTCCAACTTTCAGTTTTCCACAGCGGTCAGCTGGACTTCCTTCTATGACTCGGCCAATTTTATGAGGAATAACTATGGGAAAAAACCCAAAAAAACAAAAAACCAGGTTTTTCAATTATTTTAGATTTCTGCTAGTGTAGATTTATAATCATCATCATTTAAAAATTCAACATAACATCAAAGAAAAATGTTTAAAAACATAACAGAAAAGTACCACACGTCATCATCCCATCCAAACGCAAGTATTTTCATACTTCTCACTTTTGCCCACATACATACTCTTTACACAGTTGTAATCATAGTATATAAACCTCTTTGCTATCTTCTACCTACCAGAAACCTTTTTCTAATTTTTACATTATCATCCTAATTGTTCTGTTTAAGAGTTATTAATCTCACTGATACCACCTGACTGATCAGATGTCTCATTGTTTATCGTTGATCATTTAAGCTGCATCAAGTTTTTAGCTATTTTAGAAACTGCTACGATAAGATAATCTTTGCTTCTGTTAAAGGGGCACTTGCTCCCATAAGGAACCTTGCAAATAAATGCAGGTCAAACTCAGGTTTAGCACTCAGTAGTTACTGGTCAGAAATTCAGGTACAGTGAAATGACTGACAATTAAAATGAATCATCCTTAATTCCACAGGTAAATTAATTCCTCTTATTTATGCCTTTGGCTCTTTTTAAAATTTGAAAAGCTGAGTGGAATTGGAACATTAAATGTTAAGTGTTAAGACTACTTGACTCATGGATCAAATTCTAAACCAAATACACAAAGCTGAGTCTAATACAATTGCAAAGATGCTCTGTGCAGCTCTACTGTATCTCTGGCTAAGGGCCTTCCTGGACTAACTATTAAGACATTCTGCTATAATTATAGCTTGAAATGAGTTCTCATATATTCAGGAAATCTTGTCAAATAAAATATTTTCCACCATGCAACTGGCAGCATTTGTATTAGGAAACAAATGTTCCTTCTATGTCCTCTGAGAATTTCCTAGCCTAGGTCAATAAACTTTAAACTTATCAGATATGTGGGCTCCTGCTGACTACTGACTGATTTGAATAGGGATACTTCATGTTTTTGAATGGCACTGTGAATGATGTTTAATTTCCATAGTAAAACCCGCTCCTTACTAGTATGTCTGCATCATATCTAGGAGTATGTAAGGGACATCTTAATAGATCTTCATTTGGACTAGAAAAGTTATTCTTGATGATAATTTATTTCTCTACAGACAGTGCCCTGGCTCTTCTAGGAATACACAGTGGGAGATTTTATCTTAAAATAGAGTAAGTCAGTGTTGGAAGGAAGTGCCTTTTAGCTCTGAATTATGTCAAGCACTTATTATTCTATTTTCCTTACAAACAACGTAATTAGAGAAATGCCAGTGCAGAAAGGGCCATGTCGTATGCCAGGCATTATGAGTTGATTCACTAATTCTACAACAGGTGGCACACCAGAAACATATGGCAGGTCATATGGTGGCTCTGTGGTGACCTTCTAAATCAATATCTCAGTTATTCTCCTTTTTACAAAAGATTTACTTCAACATAGTGTTCTTTCTAGATTCCCTGAGAAGAAAACCATTCAGTTCCTTGGCTCACTAAAAGGAGTTTGTTCAGACTTGGGGAAGCATTAAATAGAATTAATTTCTGAAATCTTAGTAGTCCCCTTTCTCAGCCTGTGAGCAATGTGGTAAAAAGAATTGATGCATGGTGGTGGTATACAACTTCCTAAAGGGCTGGTTATCTGGATCAGGGAAGGTAAAAGTAGTCAGATTGTTACTGTCTTAGTATTTATAGCAGTATCACTAGAACAGTTAAAAACAGCAAACAGACCAGTAGAAAGGTAACTTCTGAACATTTTCTAAACGGACTGGGAAACTGTTCAAGGTAACCCCTTAGAATTCACATAGCTAGGGAAAAGCCTTCAGTCCTGCCTTATTTTTGTTGATATGCAAAGTCTACAGGCATTTGCCATAAAGCCAACTTATCCATCTTCATTCATCTTTGGCCTAAATCTGTCTCATAGCCTGGCTTGTCCAGATCCTGAGATCACTTTAGTGCTCTTAAAACATTTCTTTTCAGGAAAACAAAGAACAGTAACTGGAAATGTTTCCTTTTCAAAGAAATCCTTTGCAAGTGGAACTGAAAACTGTATGATAAGAAGGAATAACACTAAAAGCTCTGAAGTACTGGTAAAGCAAAAACTAGCCACGTCTTTTTAATCTTAAATAGAGGCCCTTTCTAAATACTCCATTCATTCAGCACTTAGACAAATTGTGAGGATGCTGGACCTGGATCCCTGATCTTTGAAAAAGTCAACAGTAGAGAAACTCAGAATTCCATAACTGATACCACAGATGCTACTAGGAACTCTTCTTGAGACATACGTCATCAGAAAATACCCGAGACAAGGTCCATAAAGAATGATCTGGCCAGGCACAGTGGCTCACGCCTATAATCCCAGCACTCTGGGAGGCCAAGTGGGAGTTCGAGACCAGCCTGGCCAACATGGCAAAACCCCGTCTCTACTAAAAATACAAAAAACATTAGCCAGGTGTGTTGGCACATGCCTGTAATCCCAGCTAATCAGGAGGCTAACGCATGAGAATCACTTGAACCTGGGAGGCAGAGGTTGCAGTGAACTGAGATCGCACCACTCCACTCCAGCCTGGGAAACAGAGAAAGACTGTCTCAAAGAAAAAAAAAAAAAAAAAAGAAAAGAATGATCTATTCTGACAGACAGGTTTCCTGCCTTTCCACCTGTGCTAACTCCTTTCTGAACCAAATCTTCTCTATCATACAGCTTGCAGCAAGTATTCAGTCTCTGTGAGTGAAAGCTCCTCATTTGAGCTTTCCCCAGGACCCCTTTTCTGTCTATATGTGAAAAATAAAATTCTAACAAGAATACTCTCAGGCCTCAACATTTTATGAGATTATTAACTAGCATTTCAGTGAAATTATCAATTCTGGTTTTACACCAGGACTGAAAATCTCAAGTACTTTACATAAAATTCATCAACAACCTAAGCCTAATTTACCATTCAGCCTGATAATTAATGAGTTGCAATTACTCATTTCCTGCCACACGTGAGCTGCTGCCTCAATCTTATATTTTAATTGGGCTTTCTTTCCTATCTCATTATTAAGTATTGACGAACTTTTAAAAGTTTTTTTTAAAGAAAAGTTAAGAGACGGTTACAATTTTCTAAATAATAATGATGATGATAGCAACGGCAGCAAAAGCTGCAACAAGCAATAGCAGCTAACATTTACTGAAGGCCTTGGCTAAGGGCTTCACATGCCCTGTCTCCTTTAATCCTCACATTCGTGAGACAGGGAGTGTCTCTATCATCCTCATTTTACGGAAGAAACTGGAGCTCTTGGAGGGAAAATAAGTTGCCCAAGATCAGACAGCTATTAAAAGATATAAGCAGGACTTGAATCCAAGTTTGTTGGATTACAAAACCCAACACTTAATGACACTATCAAAGATGAAGTAGCTCCATAGGTAAAACCATCAAAATAGTAAAAAATGATTGAAACAAGGAAATATAAAACTACTTAAAGATTTTTAAATTTTAAAAAATTTACCAATATAATATATACAAATAAAAATACTTAATTAAATTTTAATACTTAAATTTAATACTCAATTAAATTTTAATATCATTGAAATTTAATATAACAAATTTTAAATATAAACAAATGTAAAAATATGCTCAAACATATTTAAGCAGTGAAACTTATTTTACTGATTTTCTCTATACAGCTTAGTTTTATGGTGAACATCAGACTCTCCCCAAATTTCTGTAGTGCTAGAAAAGGAATATCTTCAATACAGAAAGTGGTTAGCATCTGTCTACTAGAGTAATACTCTTTCACTCTTTTTGTTCATCTGAATGCCTGGGGTTATCATATGTTACGAGAATGACAATATCATTATCCTAAATGGTTATCTGTTTTTGGAAATACTGATTCCAATGACATAACATGAAAACCACCTAAAAGCTGCTTTCCTTTCATTTTTCTGACACAGGCCATATTATCATCCTCACAGCATCAGTGACAGTTCCAGTTCCAAGTGTTTCCATGGCAACTGCTTTGGGAAAATGGAAACTAGTATCAGTGAGCAGTGACCTAATACTATAGCAATAACTCATCCATGTCATGGACTCTTTTTCCCTTATACACTTCCATTAATTTTAGCAAGATTTTTGCAAATTGCTTTGGCTCACAACACTTTCCTAAAACTGTTTTCTTTTTTTTAAACTAAGGTTTTAGCAACCACTTGGTCTAAAAGGATCTCACTATTCAAAATATAATCAAACTGACTTGTAAAGGCAAGGGCACATTTTCATGTAGTCAGAGATTTTTATTATTTGACTTGGGGCTGGGTTCTCATATTCAACTGGATTTTATCATTATATTAAAAATTATTATTTTATAGAAACATCAAGACAAATATTTCATTTGCTGAATTGTAACAGCCCTGAATATATCAGATGTAATTCCTCCTTTGATCATGGAACTGATATAAATACATTCATCTTCTGGATTAGAATACTCTGTTAAATTCGGTTCAAGATATTTTAGATTCATTTTCTAATTGTTAACAAAATTTTTACCTTTCAATGAAACATTTATAAAAAGTATGCCTCTTATTCAACAAGAGTAATTTATAGCTGTACTACAGCAATTATTATTAAATAATAACATTAAATATCAAAGACATATTTGGGTCAAGATTTTTCTATTAATCTGCTTTGCTTGTTCTCAATTGCTTCTAGTCTTTAATTCTTTTCTATATACACAATTTCTCCTAATTTTCAAAACCTATGCCCCCATTTTTTTGTTTTTATTTTTTTATTATACTTTAAGTTCTAGGGTACATGTGCACAACATGCAGGTTTGTTACATAGGTATACATGTGCCATGTTGGTGTGCTGCAGCCATTAACTCGTCCTTTACATTAGGTGTATCTCCTAATGCTATCCCTCCCCTCTTCCCCCACCCCACGACAGGCCCCGGTGTGTCATGTTCCCCTTCCTGTGTCCAAGTGTTCTCAATGTTCAATTCCCACCTATGAGTGAGAACATGTGCCCCCATTTTTTTAAAAGTCAGCATTATATCTTTCATTAAATCCATATCTATTACATATTATCTTCAGTATAACCTTGATGCAAATGGAGCTACTGACACTTAGTAAATATTTTATAGAATGTGAGATAATAGATAAACCTGAAGCCTAGAAAGTTTGGTTCAGATTACCTAATTTTGAAAATAAGGAAAGTATTCACCATTCTTAAAAAGATAAGTACCTAAGGCATTTTATACATAGTTCCTAATTATTTCATAAACTCCAGTGGGAGCCTCAGAAAACTGGACTTGCAGGGAGAGACAATAAGATACAATATCCCTTACCTCCTGGAGGTGGTTTGTTTTTGGAAGTGAGGATGACAAAGCCAAATCCTTCATTTTCCTTTCGTTGCAAGACAACATCATAGGGCTCCTGGGGTGCAGGCCTGGCTGCGACCTCTGCCCGGTTCAGGCGGGGAGATCCATTCTGTGTTGAAATGAAGACCTGAGAGCTGTCGTCCTCAGGTTGTTTTTCTATAATAAACATGATCAGTTTTGATATTTCTGGAACATCATAATTTCTGGTGACTAAAGTGTTTTTATGCTAAGCCCCTCACAGAAAAATTCGGTTTCTAATAACATAAAGAATAGAAAAGCAGCCCCACATGTGAGCTTTGGGTGTAATCTGAGTGCAGATTTAGGCAACAACAGTCCATCCGACTTCCCAGATACTCAGAGTGGATTACTGAAAAATACATACAATCTCAAGTTGTCGTTTTTCTTTCCCCCCTCCCCAAGATGGAGTCTTGCTCTGTCACCCAGGCTGGAGTGCAGTGGCGCCATCTCGGCTCACTGCAACCTCTGCCTCCAGGGTTCAAGCAATTCTCCTGCCTCAGCCTTCCGAGTAGGCGGGATTACAGGTGCCCACTATCATGTCCGGCTAAGTTTTGTATTTTTAGCAGAGATGGGGTTTCATCATATTGGCCAGGCTGGTCTTGAACTCCTGACCTTGTGATCTCATTTTAAAGGAAGCTTTTAAAAGCTTCTGTGAGATTTGATAGTAAAAATTCTTCTTAAAACTGTTCTAGTTCCATCAAGGTTTATAACATGGACCAATAATTTTAACAAAACACATAATGAGGAATGACACAATGAACTTCCTTTTAAAATCAATTATAAATATAATTTAGTTCAGTGACTGATATTCATTGATGTCTGTCTTAGAGGTTAAAGCATCAGGGCAGAAATGTTGCCCCATTGTAACAGTTTGCTACCTGTACAGGATTTGTAGCATATGATAATGTTTTGCAATTGCAGCTTCCTGAGTGATGATATAAGATGAGTTCACCATTAGCAGTTCTCAGCCTTCCACCTCCCCAGCCCTCACCCCTCAACTTGCTGGGACACATAGCAAGCTGTCCACATGAACAGCAAACACTTCTAGGCACAGACAGGGTCATATGAAATTCCTGATAAATGGCCAATTAACCTACACCTTTTTCTGCTCTTTTATCAGAACTTGAGAATGGCAAAGTCCTAATTAATTTTTTAAAAAGGACATTTTTTTTCCATAATTTAGTACAAACCATTGTTAATAATAACCACAACACACTGCAGTCGTGTACATATTTATAAGGTCTCTTTTTGGCTGAAAATTCACATGGTTTTAAGAGTATGTTTTTTTCTTTTTTCTTTTTTTTTTTTCCAAAATGCATGGTTAGAATGTATTAGCTAAAATGTCTCCAACAATACCACACTACTATGAAACTTCTTCATGATTCTTTCCAGGGAAGAGCCAATTTGTAGGTTGTATAACATCACAATTTTACTGTAAGTAGTTACATTTGGCCTCCAACAAAACCAAATTGAGGCAGTACTGCATTACAAAATCTGTATGCATCTCTAAAATGCTGGTATTTACCAAAGGAGGCAGGCCTTTACTTTGAATGTTGCAATAAAAAATACAGTGCCTCATTTTTTTTTTTTTTTTTTTTTTTTTTTTTTTTTTTTGAGATGGAGTCTCGCTCTGTTGCCCGGACTGGAGTGCAGTGGCCGGATCTCAGCTCACTGCAAGCTCCGCCTCCTGGGTTTACGCCATTCTCCTGCCTCAGCCTCCCGAGTAGCTGGGACTACAGGCGCCCGCCACCTCGCCCGGCTAGTTTTTGTATTTTTAGTAGAGACGGGGTTTCACCGTGTTAGCCAGGATGGTCTCGATCTCCTGACCTCGTGATCCGCCCGTCTCGGCCTCCCAAAGTGCTGGGACAGTGCCTCATTTTTAAGAGTGAGGTAAATATTCATCCAATTAACAATTTATTATTGTCCACTTTGTACCAGACAGGCACTCTTCTAGGTGCTGAGGATACAGGAGATAACTAAACAAATAAAAAATCATAGCTTCATGAGGCTTATATTCTTGTGCTACAGAGTTGTATTTTTCTAATTTTAAAGTGGCAAGAATTCACTTATAAGACTTCCTAATTATTCATAAAGCTACTGATGAGAAACTATAAGAGATATTCATATCCTAATGTTACAGTTTAAACCCTGATCTCTGAATTAAACTGCAAATTTTAATCCAGGCCCTACCTCTTACCAGTTATTTGTTTCTCAACCTTTCTCTGAGTAGTCATAGAACTAGACAATGACCTCATAATGTTGTGAAGATTAAATAATTCATGCGTCTATGACATAGTAAGCACTCAATAAATGTTAAATTATACTAAAACTTCCCAAGTAGAAACATCCCACTTTCCTTTAGTAGTTCAGATTTCATTGGGATCCAAAAATCTTTGTACATTCAGCTAGTGGGATATCTTGGTATGACTAAATAACTTTTTATTTGCTATAAAAAAAAAAAAAAATTTAGGCCAGGCATGGTGGCTCATGCCTGTAATTCCAGCACTTTGGGAGGCTGAGATGGGCGGATCATTTGAGGTCAAGAGTTCGAGACCAGCCTAGCCAATGTGGTAAAACCCCATCTCTGCTAAAAATACAAAAATTAGCCATGTGGTGGTATGCTACTCAGGAGGCTGACGTGGGAGAATCGCTTGAACCTGGGAGGTGGAGGCTGCAGTGAGCTGAGCTCATACCACTGCACTCTAGCCTGGGTGACAGAGTGAGACTCTGCCTCAACAAAACAAAACAAAACAAAACAAAACCGGATTTAAATCAATACTCCCACCTATAATACCACATTTGCGAAATGCATCAATATATGAAAATACTCTTAATATAGAAACCCAAAATGTATTTTTTTATAGTAGTATTTCTGAATCCTTTTGTCTTTGCATGGCCTTTCACAGTGAGGCCTGGATCACACCAAATGAGTTACCTCAGATACTAATGAATGTAATAAAATAACAAAACTACACAGGAGGTAGACTAGTATCTTTGTTTCTTTTTTAACTTTCCAGAGCAGGAACAAGTTCACATACCTCCATAGAAGATCTTTCGTCTGACAGTTAGTAACACATGGCCATTTCGAGCAGCAGTCGTCATGAGGTCCAAGACTTGTTTGTGTGATTTCCCTTTAACAGGAATTCCATCAATGCACATTAGTTCATCAGCTGCACGGAGCCGACCATCTTTCTCAGCTGCTCCCAGGGGAATAATAGCCCCGATATATATCTGATAAGATAACAAAGTATAGTTTGGTCCACAGTGTAAAGTTTAGCTGAAGAGTTAATGAATTCCTAACTTAGCATTGTGCAAATCAACAGATTTTTGCAGTTCAACTATGAAAACAATCATATTTTGGAAAGGTATTATCTGGGAAAGTGCCCATTCTCCAAAATGGCACTTCAAATAACCACACTGTATTATGTAATCCCTTATAGATCCTCAGGGCTGTGTACAAAGGAAATAGAAAATACGAAGTTGTTCAATAACTCAAAATGCACCACCATTATCCCCATCATTACAATGAAACAAAACACTAAACTCAGAAAATAGAAATCTGCATAGTAGCTATTAAAAGTCTGTTCAATGTCATCAGGCAAGATTTTCTACATACTGTTCACAGCAACTGAGATCATTCTCAATGGTACTCCCATCACATAAGACTAACAGTACAAGTTCAATATACACAGCACAGAGACATTTCTTCTTTCTAAATCTCAATGGGAACAGAGTGGCCTGAAGCTCACTTGTATCTAAGTGAACAAATCTGGTTCACTTTGCTCACCAGCAATAGAATCCTATTAATTAGGCAATTCTGAATGTTTGGGCTAGTTTCAGAGCTGCTAAAATCTGACATTCAAGAGAAAAGAAAGGTTTCTTCTAAGTTGTTTGAGACAAATTCTTAACATGTCTAAGTGAACATTATGAGTATCAACAAAATAGGAAGCAATAAAACAAAAATACAAATACCACCAAGAACAATTAAAGTATCTACTATTTGTTCTACATAGGGCAACCTGCCTTAAGCTTTATGTGTCTCCAATGACTGTTGTAACTGTAACCAATATGACCAATTAGAACAAATTTATACTACATAAATCAAATGTTCTATTCAGAAATAAGAAGTCTGTAATTTTTAAAGATTACTGTTCTTCACCTAACTTCCAACCATAATATAGTCTTTTTTGATATTATATAAAAGAAAATGCAAATATGTTCTTAAAAATTCTATAGAACACATTACTTCTTTGTTATTCAAACCAAGAGCAAAACTTAGAAACAAAACCCACTACATTTGTTCTCTAAAATAAGTTTATGTGAGAATCATATGTAAACAAAATCCTAGACTTCAGATGCTTTGCAAATACAACCCTTATGCCTCTGGACAAAAATATTAATTATTTTATATTCCTCTAGTTTCAAAGTAACAGATGAAATGACATGCAAAGTACTGAGCATGAAAATGCCAACCTATTAATAAGATGAGGTGAAACAATATACACAAGGCTCATGCCAACCATTTATGGAGCATTCAGCAGAAGTAATAGTGGGAAAGAGGACATGGGATTATAGGTTTCTTAGAGAAGGAAAATGTCTTAGACTGTGTTTAATGAGGGCAAAGGAAAATACAAACTTAAAATAAGCTTTATGTAGTTATTCACACAGAGAAGTAAATAAATTAATCACTGTCTAATTTGCAGCTGACATATTCAGTTTTTACTCACAGTTTTTAGCCTCAGCTAAACCCCAATAACTGAGGGACTATGATACTAATAGAAATGCAGTTCTTCCTCATATTAATGAAACTGTTAGAGGAAAAAAGAAACTTAAAACACAAAACAAAACACACCGTAATCCACCAAATCACCACTCAAAACGTCTGAACAGGAAACAGCCACGTTCCAAAGAAGTGACACTTACAGACTGGTCAGGTCCATCTCCTCCTAGCACCCTGAAGCCAAACCCTGACTCTTGTTTTCGAAGAAAAACATCCAAATCTTTGGTGTTTGGTGCTAAGGAAAATCAGAAAATATAAATATTTTGATTTATTTTAAAAGGACTAAAACAAAACAAAGCTCAATAGTAGGATATTATAGAGTAAGACAATAAACTATAATCTCAGAACTTTTTAATATGTGAAAATTTGCACAGGAGTGTAACACACACACACACACACAATTCAACTATAAATCCTTGTTTTGAGCTCTAAGCAAAACTGTATCAAGACTGTTTAGAAGCATTTACTCTCACTTCCATATACTCAGTATTACACTGTCATTAACTTCTAATGCTGTCCAATCAATATAACAATGTTGAATTCAGAATGATCAAACTTGAGTTTGATATTTGACAGGTGCAAATGACCTAACTTAACACTTGGTTAAGGTACATTAAATCCTAGGAAAACAGTGCCTATAAAATATCTTATTCCTGCTCTCAAGCTGATACCTTTCTCTCAGAAAAGTATTCCATATGAACTACTTACCTAGCCTGGTTTTGCAAACTGATAGCATTTTAAATGAAAATAATTAAGAACTAACATTTATTATTAGCCCCATTTGCTAGGTGGGAAAACAGGGTCTAAGTAAGTTGGCCATTGTCACACAGCAAGTGGTGAAGCTAAGATTTAAATCCAGGTTGATTTCCAGGGTCTAATCTCCTAACCCATACTATCCTACCCTGAAAGGGTAGGTTGTATTCCTTAGAATATTAAGCAGGAGGATTGCTTGAACCTGGGAGGCGGAGGTTGCAGTGAACCGAGATAGTGCCACTGCATTCCAGCTTGGGCAACAGAGCGAGACTCCATCTCAAAAAAAAAAAAAAGAATATTAAGTCACAAAAATCTATTTCTTGACTAAAATTTTTTCGTTGGGAAAATATTAATGTTATTTATAGGTAAGAACATACATAATAAAATACATAAATAAAATATTAATGTATTTACTATAAAGAGAAAAGAAATAAATATGTCAGGGAACTATATAAAAAGTGAGATTAGTCAATTCCTGATAATACTCTATAGAAGCAATATCTTTTGATATATACTTCCTATTAAAATTGTAGAACTTTAGAGATTAAAAGAGTCCACTTTGGGAAGCCGAGGCGGGTGGATCACGAGGTCAAGAGTTTGAGACCAGCTTGACCAACATGGTGAAACCCCGTCTCTACTAAAAATGCAAAAATTAGCCAGGCGGGCTGGCGCACACCTGTAGTCCCAGCTACTCAGGAGGCTGAGGTAGGAGAATTGCTTGAACCTAGGAGGCAGAGGTTGCAGTGAGCCAAGATCTTGCCACTGCACTCCAGCTCCGGGTGACAGAGCAAGACTCTGTCTCAGAAAAAAAAAAAGAGTCATGAATTCAACTCACTTATTTTATGGGTGAAGCCTGATGGAACTGCAGAGTTTATACCAGTTTTAACAATGTATCAGGCTATGAATGGAAAGTATGAAGAAAGGGATTCTACATAGTTATGCTAATTGAAATGATTGCTTTGCTATGCATACAACGGGTTTTCATCTTTCTGAATATGGATTGGGATTATCAAGATGTAGTTCTGCAATTAATTAAATAAGCATTACGTCAATTACACATATATCCCACTTGTACATATCTTTTCCAAAGTAGATTTACGTCTATTTCTAAGAAAAAACAAATTTAAAAAAATTATACCTACTTAAATCTGCAATTTTACTTTGGAAAAGATTTATCATTAGTAAGTGAATTGGTAGGAACATGCATGAATTTCTGCCTCATGTGGTCTCTCTTTTTATCTCTCAGCTGTACTCCTTTAAGGAGTCAACTCTTTAGTTTCCTCTTCAAATTGTACACCCTTCCTCAAATTGCATTCACCTCTGATTCATCCTTCACACTCCTGCCAGAGAAACCTTTCTAAAACACAAAACTATGTCTTCCTTATAGTTAAAGGCATTCTGTGGTTCTCTGTTATTTATATGACCAACTCCAGATCCCTTTGAGGGGCATCACTGGCCTAATCTGTTCCTGCTCTCCTCTGTTACTTTCCTTGCCAACTGCACCCAGCAAAAGTGAATTACTTGCAGAACCCAAGTCATGCAAGACCAGTGTGCCCATGCTATTCCTTCTGTCTTTCCCTTTTATCTTCCTGATAGACTCTTTTTCATCCCTGATGACTTAGCTTTGCTTCTAGTATGAAGCTTTTCCTGATGCTTCCTACTGCCCACGCTGATAAAACTGAGTATTCCTTCTTTGGATCCCAATCTATCCATTTCATCTTTCTATCACTGTACCTGTTAGGCTTATTACGTGTACTTATTTGTATACTGTTTGATTACATATTTGCCTTTTTCCATTTAGTTCTAATAATATTTTTGGGTGTAGGTCCTATGTAACCTATTTATCTCTGTATTCTAGTTACCTAGTATGGCATCTGGTAGATAACTGGCCCTTAAAACATGATTTTGAAAAAAATGAATGTGTGAATGTTGAATATACATGGAAGAGGTCCAGAGTTCTATTAAAATGGTAATGAAGGAATAACTTTTCAATATGCTTCTGAAAGACGGGAAGACCCTAGTCTAAAATAAATCCAAATTTATCTTGTTACATGCTTTCCTGAAGTATTCCACAACTACTTACGTTTATCTTCATATAAAGTCTTAGATTTCAGGTAGACCTCAGAAGGATCCAATTTCGGGGATCCTGACCTGATAATGCTGGGTGGAAAAGGCATAGGCTGAGGAATAGGCTCATTTATGGCCTCCAAACTTCCTGAATTTTCCTTTTTATCTGTTTTCTGAAATGGAAAAGGGCCTTACTTAGTATTTTTAAAAAATCAGATGGTTAATTCATAAAACTGATATCTGAAATGGATATGTCAACTGATTATAGTTGTAAAGGTGGCAGGATCAAAGACACAGCAAATTTACAGTTACAGGAATTCATTTTCATAGCAATGTGTATTTGATTGAAACGTATTTAACTTAAATTAGAAAAAAGTTTTCAGTAATATCAACTGAAGAGCCTTAGTTAGTCCTATGTTTAAACAATTTTGCCCTTTTCTCCACCACCAAGACACAAATTGACTTTGAGATGAAGATAAATAAAAATACAACACAAGACAGCACTTCTGAGTTAAAGTAGGAGGAAGATTCAGAGAATATCTTCATAAAATTCTTGCCCCGGCCCACTTCCCATTCACTGAGTTTAATTTCTAAGGAAGATGTTTAAGATAAGATAATACTCTTTCTAAGAAAACAGGAGAGGTTAACTCTAATTTAGGTTATAAAGATGGCACTGTGAAAACCCTGCCTGGCCAATTCATACATATTAAGAGAAAATGTACCATGCAAGATAATTAGATAAGGGAAAACACAGTCGCATATTTTGATATTTTTCCTATTCAGATAGCACTTTTCCAAGATAATAGTCAAGCAAAATGATTTATTTAATAAAATGTTAACAACGAAATTCAATAAATAGCCTAAGGAATATGGTTTTGAGACCAGTTTGTTTTCCTGGATTATTGTTACGAGAGGGAGATTATGGATGTTTGTGATCATTAACAATGACTAGAATGCAGGGGCACCAGCTTGTCAGGGAGTAATCAGGGGTCAGCCACTACAAAGTGTTGGGCTAGAGGGGACCCTTCAATCTCCCAGACCCAGTGAAAAGGGAGAGAAGCTAAAGGTAGTCTCCCACCCTTTCCCCACACATCTTAGCATTCTGTCAGAAGCGGTTAAAGTTCATCAGACCCTTCCATCAATTATAAAACATTAGGGCCACTGCGGCTGCAGTGGCATCCATTATGAAATAGATATGGTGGCACAGGAATTAAAAATGATTACTAGAGGAACCAGAGAAATGCAGAATACAGTGCAATTTGAACTGAATGGACAAAAACAATTTCTGTTCACACTGGACCCAATAGTATAAGCAGTCAATGAAAAGGGCAGAAGTTGGCCAGGCATGGTGGCTCACGCTTGTAATCCCAGAACTTTGGGAGGCTGAGGTGGGCAGATCATCTGAGATCAGGAATTTGAGACCAGCCTAGCCAATGTAGTGAAACTCCATCTCTACTAAAAATACAAAAATTAGCCGTGTGTGGTAGCGTGCACCTGTAATTCCAACTACTGGGAGGCTAAGGCACAAGAATTGCTTGAACCTACATGGCAGAGGTTGCAGTGAGCCAAGATTACACCACTGCACTCCAGCCTGGGTGATGGAGTGAGACTCTGTCTCAAAAAAAGAAAAAAAAAAGGCCCCAGAAGCTGAGTGATTCTTTTTAATCCATAAAACAGCAAATTTGCAGAGGATTCCTACTTGGTGGGCTAGAAATAACTAATTCATTTAATATAACCATCTATAGTTTATGGTTATGGAAGGCTATCTTTCATTTTGAGATAAAAGACTCCAAATGAGCAAACTAGAACTAAATTAGAATTTTAAATGAAATTGTCTTTATATCTAAAACATTGTGGATATTTAAATAGCTACAAATGTGCACCTCGCAGAGTTTCTTCCACAAAGCAATATTTGATGCACCCCTTTTTAAAGTTCTTACACTCTACACAGGTCCTTAAATAGGCTACGTGATTATTTAGAAGAATGCCAAAGAAGACACTGTTTCAAGTCTTTCACTTTGACAACAAGCACATTTAGCACAGAAGGCCACAATTACTCTAGAAGTCTTGTTCAGTTAGCAGGATGTGGTGGTTCACGCCTGTAATCCCAGCACTTTGGGAGGTTGAGGCAGGCCGATCATGAGGTCAAGAGATCGAGACCATCCTGGCCAACATGGTGAAACCCTGTCTCTACTAAAAATTCAAAAAATTAGCTGGGCGTGGAGGTGTGCACCTATAGTCCCAGCTACTTGGGAGGCTGACGCAGGAGAATTGCTTGAACCCGGGAGATGGAGGCTGCAGTGAGCCGAGATGGTGCCACTGCACTCCAGCCCGGGCAACAGAGCAAGACACTGTCTCAAAATAAATAAATAAATAAATAATAATGAAAAGAAGCCTAATTTAGTCTTAAAAGTAAGAAGATTATCTAAAAGTGCATGCACATTTATAGTCCCCACAAAATTATGTGAACTACTATGTCTTCTCTTCAGGCAGGGGCAAGACGATGTAATAATTTATCATCTGTCTTAATGTTTAGGTCCTTCCTACCTTGTTTCTCTAAAACACAAAAGTAAAAAGACCTCTGGGTTGGTTCTTTGATGTGTTCACATTTTATAACTTAGAGAACAGGCTTATTGGTACAATAGGCCTTCAGCAGTCCTCCAGTTGCAATACTTACCCAGTGGAGCACATCTCCTCACTAGGGGGCTTTTTCAAATGCTTCCCTAGTTTCTGATAAACACAAGCCAAGGGCAGCATGCCTCCAAACTTCTCCCGGTCGATAACCATCACCACAGTGAGCCCCTCTTACAGAGGGACATGTGGCATCTCTCTCAGTGTGTTGGGGAAAGGATTTGAGGACCAGCGGATACTCACCATTTTGGCAGTTTTGGTTGGTGAAGGAGGACCTTAAAAAAAAATGAGCCAAAGTTTAAAACCAGAGGATGCATTCCCAGATCACAAATACTGCTGATGTTTATAATAAAACTAGCTTCAACTTTTAGTAGGCTAGTAAATTCTGTGTCTAACCTCCTATGTAGCAGGTATTATACATATATTATCTCATTTCATTTTTATAACAATCTGAAGGCACAAATGTTATGACCATCTTATAGAGAAGGTAAACTAAGATTCTTTCCTATACCAAAGAACCAGTAAGTGGCAAGGCAGGAAACTGACATCAAACCTGTGTGACATGGAACTTTGGTGTCTTTGTTACACTTGTTGAAGCCCTGGCTTACTCTCAAGCACTCACATAGAGATTTCTACTTTACTCGGAGCACATTCCACCATCACTCAGAGAAGAAACCCATATGAATCAAAGGAATGAGAATAAGAAAAAACTCCCAAAGAAGCTGAAGTGCTCATTTGCCTCAATAGTGAAAAGTAAAATCCAGAGAGATAAAAGAGTTAAGTGGTTAAGTTTTATTCTTTACGATACTAGTCACTTATAAGTATGGATTTAAGAAAGCCTATTAAAATTAAACTTTGTGATTATTCCTTGGAACTGGATTTGTAAATGTCTGGGAGCAGTTCATGTCAGCTGATGACCTTGAAAAATAAAAATTCTATTTCTCTCACATAAGCACTGTGCGGTTTAGTTAACATCTACAGGCAGATACTAGAGTGTAAGATAAAAGCTTTATGAGCACAAGCTATCATGATTGCCTCTGCAGAACAGACTAGCACACCATCCAACATTTTACTTATCCACAGAGATGCTAGCTCTTTCAAAACATCTTTGGTGCACTACAGAGGTCCAGATGACACACCATTGGTTGAAAGAGTCCATTTCTATTACTGTCATCAACAAAGAAATGAAATTAAGAGGATGTATTTCATTTGAAGTATCACAATGCTGTGACTCTCTCTAATCATTAAAGCCAAGAATCAGATTTTCAAAAGAATACAGAGGGAAATAAATCCATAATGGACATGAACGAAGCCACTAATAACTTTTTAAAAACTGCTGGAAAAGATACTGCTTATGGAAACAATCAGACAGAACCTTAAGGAAAATGTGCACTAATTACTAGTTAAGTCTGCTGGGAAAACATATTCTAAACTGTAAGGAAGGACAATCAATAGATATAAATGCTTGAACACTGAAACTTTTTCTATGTTGTGCTTTTACTTACCTCCTCTCAAGATAAGCAATGGTACATCGGCGCCTACTGGAAACTGCTTTAGCACCTCTACCACTTGGAGATGTGTTAAATTCTGCACATTTTGATGGTAAATTTCCTTAATTATATCTCCTTTCTGAAGGCCTTGACACCATTGACTATCCAGTATCATTTTCACCTTCTGTCCAGTAGGGCTGTCGGCAATTGCAAACCCAAACCCTTTAGGGCCCTTAATCAAAGGGATAGTCACTAGTTCAGGCTGGGAGCTGCCTGACGATGCCATGGATACTCTCTGCTCACTTGTATCTGATGGTCCATTGAGACCATCACCAGTCAAAGGGTGTCCCGATTTTCCATTCTGCTCCAGAACCATTGCTCCTGGCTTAAAATCCTGAGGATTCATGCAAGTCTCTCCCTTGGTTAATGACTGTCCATTGATGACAGGGGTAGCAGCAACAATATCCACGACAGGATCTTCACTGTCATCAGGAAGTGGATAACCACGACATAAAGTGAGGTTTACATATTGATTGACAGGTACCAATTGAAACATCTGGACAACATCTGCATGAGTGTGACCGAGGACGCAGTTGCCATTGATGTCTACAATAACATCACCTGGTAAAACATAATCATGTTAAAAATATTAAAATCAACAGATAAGTTAATTTTTTTGCTAGAGGGGCAAAAATAACTACAATTTAGTAACAAAATTTGAATTGTGGAAACCTCTATTAACTGCTGAAAAGACAGATTTCTAACACAGACATTCTCCCTTTTCTAACTCCTCTCTAAAAAGTATGTATGTCTAAAATCCTACTTATTTCAGTAGCAAAGAATTTTCACTTCAAGCTCAAGTGAATCATTAAAAAAAAAAACCCTGATAATTTATATTATCATTGTTAGTATATCCTCTGAGTCGTATCTAAGCAGCCATGCAAAGCTATGCACATTGTAGTAGGTATTTAGTACAGGAGCAAATAACTCCACTGACTACTTGTACAAACTGTATTATATTTTTTGAATACATTAATTTTATTTATATATGTGTATGTATGTTTGTATGTATGTATACATACATACACTGACAAAGATGCTGTCCTTAAACTCTAGACAGGCTCCTCTGAGCTCTTTTTTCAGCAGGCCTCATTCTTGGCATGTCCTCCAGAGCCCAGCTTTAGCAAGAATTCTGCTAAGTTGGTTTAGCCAGAATCACCCAGTCTTGATATATGGTCTAAGTCCTCATTCCCCACTATTCTCCAGGTGATTATCTGATCACCTCAGCCTGCATTCAGCAAGAATCCTGTCATGTCCCTATAATAGCCAGAAATCCTCCTTCACCCCTGATACATACATATATATATATATATATAATGTTTTAATTTTACTTTAAGTTCCAGGATACAAGTGCAGAATATGTAGATTTGTTACATAGGAATACGTGTGCCATGGTGGTTTGCTGTACCTATCAACCCATCATCTAGGTGTTAAGCCCCACATGCATTAGCTATTTGTCTTAATGCTCTCCCTCTCCTTGTCCCCCAATCCCCAACTGGCCCTGGTGTTTGTTGTTTGTTGTTCACCTCCCTGTGTCCACGTGTTCTCATTGTTCAACTCCCAGTATGAGAACATGCAGTGTTTGGTTTTCCATTCCTGTGTTACTTTACTGAGGATGATGGCTTCCAGTTTCATCCATGTCCGGGCAAAGGACATGATCTCATTCCTTTTTATGGCTGCATAGTATTCCATAGTGTATACCACATTTTCCTTATCCAATCTATCATTGATGGGCATTTGGGTTGGTTCCTGTCTTTGCTATTGTAAATAGTGCTGCCGATAAACATATGTGTGCATGTGTCTTTACAGTAGAATGAGTTATATTCCTTTGGGTATGTACCCAGTAATGGGATTGCTGGGTCAAATGATATTTCTGGTTCTAGATCCTTAAGGAATCATTACACTGTCTTCCACAATCATTGAACTAATTTACACTCCCACCAACAGTGTAAAAGTGTTCCTGTTTCTCCACAGCCTTGCCAGTATCTATTGTTTCTTGACTTTTTAATAATCACCATTCTGACTGGCATGAGATGATATCTCACTGTGGTTTCGATTTGCATTTCTTTAATAATCAGTGATGTTGAGCTTTTTTTCATATGTTAGCCGCATAAATGCCTTTTTTTGAGAAGAATCTGTTCATATCCTTTGTCCTATTTTTGACGGGGGTCAAACAGTCTATCTTTAAATACCACCTTATTTCTTGAGTTTAAGAAGCCATTGGCTGGGCGTGGTAGCTCAGGCCAGGCATGGTGGCTCACATCTGTAATCCCAGCATTTTGGGAGGTCAAGGCAGGTGGATCACCTGAGGTCAGGAATTCGAGACCAGCCTGGCTAACATGGCGAAACCCCATCTCTCCTAAAATATTGAAAAATTAGGCCAGATGTGGTGGCTCATGCCTGTAATCCCTGCACTTTAGGAGGCTGAGGCAGGTGGATCACCTGATGTCAGGAGTTTGAGACCAGCCTGGCCAACATGATGAAACCCTGTCTCTACTAAAAATACAAAAAATTAGCTGGGTGTGGTGGTGCACGCCTATAATCCCAGCTACTCAGGAGGCTGAAGCAGGAGAATAGCTTGAACCTGGGAGGCAGAGGTTGCAGTGAGCCAAGATCACACCACTGCACTCCAGCCTGGGCAACAAGAGTAAAACTCCATCTCAAAAAAAAAAAAAAGAAATTAGCCAGGTGTGGTGGCGTGCGCCTGTAATCCCAGCTACTTGGGAGGCTGAGGCAGGAGTATCACTTGAACCCAGGAGGCGGAGGTTGCAATGAGTTGAGATTCTGCCATCGCACTCCAGCCTGGGCGACAAGAGTGAGACTCGGTCTCAAAAAAAAAAAAAAAACTAAACAAAACAAAAGCCATTGATTACAATGTACTTTAAAAATTCATTCTACTTTAAGAAATATTGAACTGAAGATTAGAATGACGTTAATTTATGAATGTATTTTCTTATAGTACCCTTTTTTGGCAGCAATTTTGAATTTGATTTATAAATCAGATTGCAAAAGGTGAAACAAGCAACAAAAAATTCAGCAGAAGCAAACAATGCATTATTGAAGACACTGAAAAGTCAGCTTAATAAATCCCTTTAAAAGTTGGTTTTGCTTTCCTGATTTTACATTAGTATGACCATTTTGGTTGTAGAATCATTACCACTCGACGGTCATCAGTTGGGTATTTTTTAACAAAATCTTGACTTAAAATTTGACCCCTGTTGTCTCATCAATTTGCTTTTATTTGAATATGATTATTTAAAAGATTATTGCCAAATAAAGGTGCTTTAATTTGTTCTGATGGGTTTTAAGAAACTCAATCTGGTATTAAAGCTCCCAGAATTTTCATGGAAATGTTGTATTATCATGCAAATTAGATAAGCATATTAGACAAATATGAAACTATATTTTGAAATCCTGACAGCATACACAATAGCTAACACGTGTTTCATGGACAAAATGTTGAAAAGGTCAAAACTGAAGACAAAAGAACCTTACTATTAATTTTAATCTCTAAAGTTTGTTAACTTTATAAAGTAATAAAGCAGAATAAAAATAATTTTCTTTACAAGTATAACTTTTGATTATTTTAAGTTTTCTTGTTTTAAGTTTTTGTTACCTCAATGGGAAAGCATAATATGAGAGATCAAAAAATACTATGACAATTCAACCATCCGAATGTTGGTCCATATTTTCATGGTATGTGAAATAAGAGAGGATTAGAAAAGTCTAGCAAACACTGCAAAAAGCAAACTCAGTATAATACTAAAATCTTTCTGGAAAACAGTGCTTAAACTTCCCCCCGCAATCAGAAACTAGTCTTCAACTTTCTCCAAGTGCCTGAGCCACAAACACTGCCAGCCATATTAAAATATCCAGCAATTACCAAGTAAAGGCTTTAGGAAACTACAGAAAAGACAAGTTTACACAACTTTGTAAAAATGGTAATATTTATGTCTATAATTCTTAACATAGGAGTTCAATTTAATAACCAGTAAGATTAAGGAAGAAAACAAACTTGGGAAAAACTGCATGATTGAACAATTTGATACCATGATAAATACCACAAATGACCTTTTTTCAAATTAGATTATAGGTAAATGCTAACTCCAAAAGTATCCTTTATAATTCAAGAAAATCAAACAAATAGTTTTCTGAGATGATTACTAAATCTTTAGTATTATACAGTAAAAGGATTATCTCAAAATTATATAAAATATTTCAAAATATTAATAAACTTAATGTTTTCTCCAACAGTTTTCACCTGTTTGTAAAACGGCCCACCATCAAATATAATAGGCATTTAGTTTAGAGGATAGATGGTGACGGAGGGCAGAGCAAGGTGGTAGGATAGAAGCCTACACTACTCATCCCCCTGCCCCACAGAAACACCAAATTTTAACAACTAATTACATACTAAAAGTACTGTTACAAGAGACAAAAAGCAGGTGAGCAATCACAGTGTCTGGTTTGGACTTCGTATCACTGAAAGAGACACTGAAGAGGATAGGAAAGGCAGTCTGGAATTGCCAGTGCTACCCCTCCCCCATCCTCCCTGCAGTGGCAGAGAGAATCTGTATGCTTGGGAGAGGGTGAGCACAGCGGATTGTGAGGATTTGCATTGAACTCAGTGCTGCCCTGTCACAGTGGAAAGCAGAACCAGGCTGTAATCAGCTGATATATGCCAACAAAGGGAACATCTGGGCCAGCCCTAGCCAGAGGGGAACTGCCCATCCCAGTGGTTGGAGACTGAGTTCCGGCAAGCCTCTCCACTGGGGGCTGTAGTGCTCTGGGGCCCTGAGTGAAGAGGGGCAGTCTAGGCCACAAGGACTGCAATTCCTAGGCAAGTCCTAGTGCTGAGCTGGGATCAGAGACACCTGACTGCAACCTATGAGACACCAGCCAGGGCAGCTAAGGGAGTGCTTATGCCACCTCTCCCTTACCTCCTGGCAGCGGCCACCTGGTATGGAGAAATCTATGTGCTTGGGAGAGGGAGAGTACAGTGGCTAAGGGACTCTTCATTGAACTCAGTGCTGCCCTGTCACAGCAGAGACCTGGCAGATTTCATCACCTGCCTACTCAAGAGCCCCTGGGCCCTGAATAACCAATAACAATACTCAGGTAATAAATACACCACGGACACTGGGCTCTGAGACATGCTGGCTTTAGGCGTGACCCAGCACATTCCCTGCTGTGGTAACTATGGTGAAACACTGCTGCTTGAGAAAAGTAGGGGAAAAGGTAAAGGTGACTCTGTCTTGCAGCTTAGGTACCAGCTCAACCACAGTAGGGTAGACCACCAAGCAGGCTCTTGAGCTCCCTGAGTCCAGGCCTAGGCTCCCGCTCAGCACTTCTGGACCTGGCCTGGATCAGAGAAGAGCCCACTGCCCTGAAGGGTGAGTCCCAGGCCTGACAGCACTCATCACAAACTGACTGAAGAGTGGTTGTGCTTTAGGTGAACATTAGCAGTGGCCTGGCAACACCCCCACACCCCCACATAGGCCAGTGTTGGTGGCCACAGGGAGAGGTTCCTCTGTCTGTGGAAAGTGAAGAATGGGAAGAATTCTGTCTTGTGGTTTGAATGCCGGCTTACCCACAGTAGAATAGAATACCAGGTAAATTTCTAAGGTTTTTGACTTCAATCCCTGGCTCCCAGACAGTATCTCTGAATCCACCCAGGGTTGGGAGAGCTCACCATCCTGAAGAGAGGGACACGAACCTAGCTCACTTTGCCACCAGCTGATCATAGGGCCCCAGGGCCTTGAGTGAATTTAGGTGGCAGCCAGGTAGTGGTTACAGCTGGCTGTGGGCAAGATCCAGTGCTGTGCTGGTTTCATGTCTCACCCAGCATAGACCCAGTGGTGGTGGCCACAGGGATGTTTATGTCTCCCAACCCCTAGTTCCAGGAGGTTCAGCATAGAGAGAGAGAGATAGATAGAGAGTGAGAGAGAGAGAGAGAGAAAGAAAGATAGAGAGACTTTGTTTGGAAGAACGTAAGGGAAAAGAACAAGAGTCTCTGCCTATTAATCCAGATAATTATTCTGGATCGTATCCGAGAATACCAAGGTGGTCCTTATATGAGTCTGCAGGAACCACAGTGTTATTGGGTTTAGGACCCAAGTTCCTTTGAATACCTGGAAGGCCTTCCCAACAAGGATGGGCACAAACAAACCCAGCCTGCAAAGACTACAATAAATGCCTAACTCTTCAATGCCCAGACACCAACAAACATCTACAAGCATCAAGACCATCGAAGAAAACATGATCTTACCAAATGACCCAAATAAGGCACTAGGGACCAATCCTTGAGACACAGAGATATGTGACCTTTCAGATAGAAAATTAAAAATAGTTGTTTTGAGAAAACAACAAGAACAAAACAAAAAATCAAGATAACAGAAGAAATTCAGAATCCTGTCACATAAATTTAACAGAGACTGAAATAATTAAAATGAATCAAACAGAAATCTGGAGTTGAAAAATACAACTGACATGCTAAACAATACATCAGAGTCTCTTAACAGTAGAATCGATCAAGCAGAAGAATTACTGAGCTTGAAGACAGCTTATTTGAAAACATACAGTCAAAGGAGATAAGAAAAAGAATAAAAAACAATAAAAAAGCACACCTACAATATCTAGAAAATAGCTTCAAAAGGGCAATTCTAAGAGTTATCGGCCCAAAAGAGGAGGTACAGAAAAAATGGGGTAAACAGTTTATTCAAAAGGATAATATCAGAGGACTTCCCAAACCTAGAGAAAGATACCAAGCACATGAAGCTTATAGAGCACCAGGCAGATAGAGCACCACCCCAAAGAGGACTACCTCAAGGCATTTAAAAATCAAACTCCCAAAGGTCAAAGATAAAGAAAGGATCCTAAGAGCAGTAAGAGAAAAGAAACAAATAACATACAAAGGAGTTCCAATATGTCTAAGAGCAGACTTTTCAGTGGAAACCTTACAGGGCAGGAGAGAGTGGCATGACATATTTAAAATGCTTAAGGAAGAAACCTCTTACCCCTGTAATAGTATATCTGGTGAAAATATCCTTTAAGCATGAAGGAGATATAAAGACCTTCCAGACAACAAAAGCTAAGGGATTTCATGAACACTAGATCTGTCTTGTAAGAAATGCTAAAGGGGGTTCTTCAATATGAAAGAAAAGGACATAAATGAGCAATAAGAAATTATCTGAAGGTACAAAACTCACTGGTAATAGCACACAGAAAAACACAGAATATTAAACTGTAATTGTGGTATGTAAAATACTCTCAAGTAGAAAGACTAAACAATAAACCTATCAAAATAATAACTAGAACAAATTTTCAAGACAAAGACAGTACAATAAGACATAAAGAGAAACAACAAAAAATTAAAAAGGAAGGGATGAAGTTAAATCGTAGAGTTTTTATTCATTTTCTTTTTGCTTGTTTGCTTCTTTGTTTATATAATCAGTGTTAATTTGTCATCAGTTTGTAATTATGAGTTATAATATAGTATTTTCAAGCCTCCTGGTAACCTCAAATAAAAAAACACACAATGGATACACCAAAAATAAAAAGCAAGAAATTAAATCATACCACAGATAGAATCACCTTCACTAAAAGGGAGACAGGAAGGAAGGAAAGAAGGAAGAGAAGATCACAAAACAATCAGAAAACAAATAACAAAATAGCAGGAATAAGTCCTTATTGATCATCATTAATAACATTGAATCCATATGGACTAAAGTCTCCAATCAAAAGACATAGAGAGGATGAGTAAATGAAAAAAGCAAGACTTGATGATCTATTGCCTAGAAGAAACATGGCACCTGTAAAGGTACACACAGACTGCAAATAAAGGACTAGAAAAAGACATTCCATGCCAGTGAAAACCAAAAACCAGTAGGAGTAGCTACATTTATATCAGACAAAATAGATTACAAGACAAAAACTGCAAGAAGAGACAAAAAGACCTTTATATAATAATAAAGGGGTCAATTCAGCAAGAGGATATAACAATTGTAAATACATATGCATCCAACACTGGAGTACCCAGATACATAAAGCAAGTGTTATTTGCTTTACTAGAGCTAAAGAGAGAGGTATTTTATTATATATTACAATTATATATATATATATATTTATTACATAATATATGATATATATTATTAGAGCTAAAGAGAGAAATATACCTCAACACAATAATAGCAGGAGACTTCAACATTCCACTTTCAGCATTAGGTCTTCCAGACAGAAAAATCAACAAGGAAACATCAGACCTAATCTGCACTATAGACCAAATGGACCTAATAGGTATTTATAGAATATTTCATCCAATGGTTGCAGAATATATATTATTCTCCTCAGCACAGCATCATTCTCAAGAATAGACCATATGTTAGGTTACAGAACAAGTCTTAAAACATTCCAAAAAATTAAAATTATATCAAGTATCTTCTCTGACCGCTATGGAATAAAATCAGAAATTAATAACAAGGGGAATTTTGGAAACTATACAAACACATGGAAATTAAACAATAGGTTCCTGCATGACCAGTGAGTCAATAAAGGAATTAAGAAGGAAATTGGAAAAATTTCTTGAAACAAATAATAATGGAAACAAAACACACCAAAACCTATGGGATACAGCAAAAGCAGTACTAAGAGGGAAATTTATAGCTATAAGTGCCTATATATATATAAAAAAGAAAAACTTCAAATAAATAACCTAATGATGCATCTTAAAGAACTAGAAAAGAGCAAATTAAACTCTAGACTAATAGAGGAAAAGCAGAAAGAGTAGAAATAAATGAATTTGAAATGCAGAAAACAACCCAAAAGATCAATGAAACAAAAAGTTGGTTTCCTGAAAAGATACAATTAACAAACCTTAGACTAACAGAAAAAAAGAGAGAAGATCCAAATAAATAAAATCAGAGATGAAACAGCAGACATTACAATTGATGCTGCAGAAATTCAAAGGATTGTTAGAGACTATTATGAGCAACTATATGCCAACAAGTTGGAAAACCTAGAAGAAATGGATAAATTCCTAGACACACACAACTTACCCAGATCAAACCACAAAGAAATTTAAAACCTGAACAGATCAATGACAAGTGACAAGATTGAAGCCATAATAAAAACTCTCCCAGTAAAGAAAAGCCCAGGATCTGATGGCTTTACTGCTGAATTCTACCAAGCATTTAAAGAAGGAGTAATACAATTCCTACTCAAACTATTCTGAAAAACAAAGGGAAGAATATTTCCAAACTCATTCTATGATGCCAGTATGACCCTGTTATCCAAACCAAAGACGTATCCAAAAAAGAAAACCACAGGCCAGTATTTCTGATAAACACTGATGTAAAACTCCTCAACAAAATATTAGCAAGTCAAACGTGACAATACATTAAAAAGATCATTCATCATGACCAAGTGGGATTTATCCCATGAATGCAAGGATGGTACAACATATGCAAATAATTAGTGTGATACATGGTATCAACAGAATGAAGAATAAAAATTATAATCATTTGAGGTGGGTCAATCACCTGACGTCAAGAGTTCAAGACCAGCCTGGCTAACATGGTGAAACCCCATCTTTACTAAAAATACAAAATTAGCCGGGCATGCTGGTGAGTGCCTGTAATCCCAGCTACTCAGGAGGCTGAGGCAGGAGAATCACTTGAACCCAAGAGGTAGGGGTTGCAGTGAGCCGAGATCACGCCACTGCACTCCAGCCTCGGTGACAGAGACTCGGTCTAAAACAAAACAAAAACAACAACAAAAAACTATATTCATTTCAACTGATGCTGAAAAAAAACTGATAAAATTCAACACCCCTTTATGATAAAACTCTAAAAAAACTGGGTATGTAAGAAACATACCTCAATATAATAAAAGCCATATATACAACAGAGCCACAGCTAGTATCATACTGAATGGGGGAAAAACTGAAAGTACTTCCTCTGAGATCTGGAAAATGAAGATGCCCACTTTCACCACTGTTACTCAACACAGAACTGGAAGTTTTAGCTAAAGCAATCAGCAAGAGAAAGAAATAACAGGCATACAAACTGGAAAGGGAGAAGTCAAATTATCCTTGTTTTTAGATGATGGGATCTTATATTTGGAAAAACTTAACAACACACATAAAAAAACTATTAGAACTGATAAACAAATTCAGTAAAGTTGCAGGATACAAAATCAACGTACAAAAATCAGTAGCATTTCTATATGCCAGTGAACAATCTGAAAAAGAAATAAAAAAAGTAATCCTATTCACAACAGCCACAAATAAGATTAAATACCTAGGAATTAACTAAAGCAGCGAAAGATCTCTACATAAAAAATTATAAAATACTGATGCAAGAAACTGAAGAAGACACAAAAAATGAAAAGATATTTCATGTTCATAGTTGGAAGAATCAATATTGTTCTCAATACTACCCAAAGCAATCTAGAGATTCAATGCAATCTCTATCAAATCTCTATCAAAATACCAACGACATTCTTCACAGAAATAGAAAAAACAATCCTAAAATTTATATGGAATCACAAAAGACCCAAAATAGCCAAAGTTAGTCTGAGGAAAAAGGACACACAACTGGAGGAATCACATTACCTGACTTTAAATTATACTACAGAGCTATAGTAACTAAAGGAAGATGGTATTGGCATAAAAACAGACACACAGACCAATGAAACAGAATAGAGAAATCCATACACCTACAATGAACTCATTTTCAAGAAAGGTGCCAAGAACATACATTGGAGAAAAGACAGTCTCTTCGATGGTTCTAGGAAAACTGGATATCCACATATAGAAGAATGAAACTTGACTTCTATCTCTGCTGTATACAAAAATCAAATCAAGGTGAATTAAAGACTTAAATCTAAGACTTCAAACTATAAAACTAGAAAAAGAAAACACTGGGGAAACTCTTCAGGACATTGGTCTGGGCAAAATTTCTTCAGTGATACTCCACAAGCCCAGGCAATTAAAGCAAAAATGGACAAACGGGATCACATCAAGTTAAAAAGCTTCGGCATAGCAAAGGAAACAGTCAGTCAAGTGAAGAGACAACCCACAGAATGGGAGAAAATCTTTGCAAACTATCCATCTCACAAGAGATTAATAACCAGAATATATAAGGAGCTCAAACAACTCTATAGGAAAAATCTAATAATCTGATAAAAAATGGGCAAAACATTGGAACAGACATTTCTCATGAAGAAGACATAGAAGACATAGAAACAGGTATATGAATAGGTGCTCAGGTCATTGATCATCAGAGAAATACAAATCAAAAGTACAATGAGGTATCATCTTGCCCTAGTTAAAAATGACTTTTATCCAAAAAGACAGGCAATAACAAATACTGGAGAGGGTGTGGTGAAAAGGGAACCCTCGTACACTGTTGTTGGGAATGTAAATTTGTACAACCACTATGGAAAACAATTTGGAGGATTCTCAAAACACTAAAAATAGAGATACCATACAATCTAGCAATCCCACTGCTTAGTATATACCCACAAGAAAGGAAATCAGTATATTGAAGAGATATCTGCACTCCCATGATTGTTACAGCACTTTTCACAATAGCGAAGATTTAGAAGCCACCTAAATGTCCATCAACAGATAGTTAGATAAAGAAAATATGGCACATATACACAATGGAGTACTATTCAGCCATAAAAGAATGAGATCTTGTCATTTGCAATGACACAGATGGAAATGAAGATCATTATGTTAAGTGAAATAACTCAGGCAAAGAAACACAAACTTTGCATGTTCCCATTTCTTTGCAGGTACTAAAATTAAAACAACTGAACTAAGGGAGATAGAGAGTAGAAGAATGATTACCAGAGGCTGGGAAGGGTAGTTGGGGTTGGCGGGGGGTGAGAGGGAAGTGGAGATGGTTAAGGAGTATAAAAAATATATAGCTAGAAAGAATGAGTAAGACCTAGTTTTTGATAACACAATAAGGTGACTACAGTCAGTAATAATTTAATTGTACATTTTATAACTAAAAGAGTATAAATGGGTTGTTTTTAACACAAAAGATAAATGCTTGAGGAGATGTATACCCCATTTTCTATGATGTGGTTATTACTTATTGCATGCCTGTATCAAAGTATAATATCTCATGTATCCCATAAATATATACCCATACAACTTTTTTTTTTTAATTAGAGGATAAGCTATTTTAATACTGGAATCTCTCTCTTTAGTTATATAATTTAATTCTTTCTCTCTACGTATATAAAATCTCTTCACTATAATTTTTGTTATAATATCACTACTCTTCAAACAGTTATGAAACATTTGTTACCTGGTGCAATTTTCCCATCCTGAGCTGCGGGACCATCTTTCAGCACATTTTTCACTTGTAGGAACTCATCAGGTCTATCTCCGCCAATAATGGTAAAACCAAATCCCATTGTGCTTTTTTTCAGTGATGCTCGAACAAGGACGCCTTTAAGTTGGGATGGATCTCTTGTGAAGTGTGATTTTTCCATATCTGTGCCAAAATGAGAAGTGGGTTTGAGAACAAAAATAATTACAATGAATATAGCACTCAAAGTCAATCTTTTTTTATATAACTTGACGTTATTCTCAACTTTCTCTCTTTCTCATTGCCTTGTCTGCACTTACTTTCAACCCAGAGTTCATTATATGAAGTTAAAATGACACAACCTTTAGTACTCAATTGCTGAAAGTTTGGATACTATTCAACTGTACTATAAAACTCAGCATCTACTGAGTTTTATGTGCAAAGTACTATACCAGGAGGATGAGGTCATGTGTCACAAACGTATGAAAGAGAGTATATTGAGAATTTTTATAATTCACAGTTCAGGCTTTCTGCAGTCTTTAATTTATAACTGATGGAAGGAGTGAATCTTTTTACTGTCAGTAAATAGCTTCATATTTCTATGCCTTTCACTCGTGTTTAGTAGATAATTTAGGAAGAAAAATACATACTTCTTTTGAAATGCCCATTTTTTAGGGGTTAGATGACCCTAGTGATTCATATCTACAAATAACAACTTCCTTCCAGAACCTCTTCTCTCTTCTCAACCATGCGTGCCATTAAGGAAGCGACAAAAACTGAGAGAATCAAACTGTACAGGTTTATAATTTACTAAGTATTAAATTAACTGTAAAAAAAAAGACTTTAAATGTTCTGCCATTATCTATTTTTTAACAAATTTATTGAGATATAATTCACATACCATAGAATTCAGCTCTTTCAAGTATACAATTCAATGTCATCCAACTATCAGCATAATCTAATTTTAGAACATTTTCTTCCCTCCTCAAAGGAAATCCCCATGCCCATTAGCAGTCATTACCCAATTTTTCCCCAACCCACGTCCATATCCCAGCCTTAGGAAGCCACGAATCTACTATCCATGTATAGACGTGCCCAATACAGACATTTCATATAAACAGAATCAGACAATATGTGGTGTTTTGAATGGTTTCTTTCAATTGACAGTGTTTTTGAGGTTCATCTGTATTGTAGCATATGTCAGTACTTTATTGCTCTTTATTATTAATATATAATAAATATTAAGTTAAATGTGTTTTCCTAAAGATAAATTTATTACATTATTGCCAAATAATATACCACTGTATGGATAAATATCACATTTTGTTTATCCATTCATTAGTTGATGGACATCGGGTTATTTCCACTTTTTGGCTATTATGAATAATGTTGATATGAACACTCACATACAAGTTTTTGTGTGGACATATTTTCATTCATCTTGGGTATATACTGAGTGGAATTCCAGCAGTTACTATGAATATATCGTAATTAAGTTTATCATTTTGATAAACTTCCAAACTTTTCCAAAGCAGCCTTGCCATTTTACATTTCCACAAGCAATATAGGAGGGCCTCAATTTCTCCACATAGTTGCCAACAGTTGTCCTGTCTGTCCTTTTGGTTGTACCCGTTCTAGCAGACATGGAGTGGTTTCTCACTGTGGTTTTGTTGTGCATTTCCCTGTTAACTTGAATTAATAATGGTAGCTTGTTTCACACTTAGTGCTAGTATCACGCCCAGAGTTACTTATGTGTATTTGCTGCTGCCCCTCTTAGCAGAGTGTTCTAACAGGTATATGTTAAAACTTATCAGAAAAAAGAGCGATTCTTGGTGTTGCTCTATATGGTTATGCAGATTATGTAGTATGTAAACAGCTTTCTCAAGAGGTAGGCCTGCCCTGGCAATAGTGACAGGAAAGGAGGAGCTACCTTATTTGATATGTAATTCCCAGATTTGCTTTTATTTGCAAAAAGCACATGATACAAAGAAACGAAAAATCCAGCTCTTTTGGGCTTCTCAAAGTAGAGAAGTAGACTCCAGACAGCAGTGCATTGATCATAGTAAATGCCATTTTGTGAGGCCTCTCAGAGGATGGCCAGTCAGCCTACTTATGGTGACACCTCTGTATTATTGAGCTTCTCACATTCAAAGTAGCAACTTTGAATTTTGTTCAGTCTCTGAACAAAATATTACTTTTAAAAATTATTTAATTGACATATGCAATACCCGTTCAATTACAGAAGTTGACTAACACCGTCCACTAGTGTTGCCTACCAGATTGTAGATAAGAATATTTCTCTAATGACTGAGTACTTGGACAGGTACTTGATGATAATATGAAATGTACCATTTTCATTTTTATGTCAAACACTGAGATGTTTCTGGTTAGCTATCCCATGCCCTAATCCCCAGGAATACTAGAATAAGATTGGCTTCTGAGGGTAAAACTTGAAAACTAGCATACAACAGATGACATCCAAGTTGTGCAAACAATAAAGAGGAAGGAAAAATAACACCTAATTTTAGAAAGTATTAATAAAACAGCCAAAGCCAACTAAAAGTTGGTCAGAAGTCAGTCTTATCAAAATTAAGCTTAGAAAAGTGAAAATCATAAAGGCACAAAGAAACTGTCTTTGAGATCAACAGTCTCGACTTTAAATCCAAGATTTGTGATTTAGTTGAGTGATCCTGGGTATGTTGTTTGAAACTTGTAAGCCTCAGCTGTCTTGTCTCTAAAATGGGGCTAGTCGTACCTAAAATTCATGGGATTGTCACAGAGATTAAACTATGTGACACACAGCAGAGGAAGTGGTGCTTGACAAATGGTAACTGCGCAATCAATGTAGATGAGCACAAACTCTTATATACTGTCCAAGGAAGGAGGTTCCATGGCTCACAAACTTGAGTGCTTCTGACTCTGTGGAAAGGATAACCTTGGGATAGATGAATCAGACAATTTTAACTTAATGCCATAAGAGCCTCTAAATGGGGATAATAATATCAATAACTTGCAGAGCTATTTTGAGACTTAAATGATATGATTATACAAAGTATCCAAATCTATATGTGACTCAATATCTCAACAAATGGCAGCTGTTATTCCTTAAGGACTAGCATAACTTCAATAACATCAAGGAAGCCTTTCTTGCCCTTCTACATTCAGATTCAATTTCTCCCTTTTGTCTACCACTATTGTTTATATCTTCATTATCATACTATACTAAAATTATATATATATTTCCCTGGCTAAGTTGGGAGCTCCTGAAAGACAGGTGTTGAATATTTCTGTTTGTTCGTTTTCCTTTTCTTTTTTTTTTTGAGACAGGGTCTCATTCTGTCGCCCAGGCTGGAGTGTAGTGGTGTGATCACTGCTCACTGCAGACTTGACTTCCTGGGCTAAGGTGATCCTCCCACCTTAGCCTCCTGAGTAGCTGGTACTACAGGTGTGTGCCACCACACCAGGCCAGATTTTTGAATTTTTTGTAGACATGGAGTTTTGCCATGTTGCCCAGGCTGGTCTCGAACTCTTGGGCTCAAGCAATCCATTTGCCTTGGCTTCCCAAAGTGCTGGGATTACAGGTGTGAAATACTATACCTGGCCAGGTGTTGAGTGTTGACTCTTCTTTTAATCCCTAGCTTATAGGAGAGAGCCTGGGTATCTAAATCAATAAAACATATGGCACCTGACTTCAGGGAAATTAGAGTTTATTAAGGGAGGAAAGATCTCCACTGAAATGTGCCATGAATTCAGGGACTATATATCATAATACAAAGAACTTTGAATTTAAAGTCAGTAAAACTAAGTTCAAATTCTGGCTTGACACTGTTATTCTAAGCAAGAGGCTTAATCTTTATTAAAGTCTCCATTTCCTTATGTATAAATTAGGGATTTAAGTTGCTCTTCAGTTCATGTCTTCTGTCTATAATCTTTCATGGTCAAAGCTATGAAAATAGTTAGTTATACTCATTGTCTCCACGTCTTCACCTCCCATACCTTCTTCATTCTATTGCAATTTTATTTCACTCTCTACTTGCTCTTGCTAGAGTGACTAATGACCTCCCTATTGTCAAATCCAACATATATTTTTCAATCTTCAACTTCCTTGAGATTCCAGCAACATGTGTGACATACTCAACCTCTTCTCATGGCTGCCTATCCCTATAAACTCATCGCTTGTTACTGCCCTACAAATACCCTATGCTGTAACCACGCCTACTTGCCTTCTGGCCTTTCAGCACACCATTTCATGCTTCTATGATTTTAAACATTCTGTTCCTTCTATTTGGTATGCTTTCTTACTCCTTTAAAATTTCTGTCTGCCTACTTTAACTTTTCCTGACTTTTCAAGACCCGGTTCATATCTCTTCTGCTTTGAAATTTCTCCTGCCCCCTTGACAATCTCCACCAAAGCAGAGTTGGGTACTCCCTTTGTTATGCCACCACTGTACCTTGTACATCTCAATTAATAACAATGAAACTATCATTTATTAGCCAACATACGCTTAATACCATTGCAGGCACTTTACATCTGTTATTTTACATACTCATAACCACCTTAAGAGGTGGGTACCATTATTATTCCTATTTTATATATGAAGAAATAGGGGCATTTAGAGATTTAGGAAATGTATCCAAGGTTACACAGCTGGGACTCAAACCTGCTCCTCAGCTTACCCTTATAATTACTATTCTAGGATGGCACCTATCTCCATATATTATAACCATCAGTTTCCTATATTAGACTGTGAACTCTTGAGGGCAAGCCCTGTCTTACTCTTAGTCATTTTTGAATACCTAGTGCCTAGCAAAGCAATGGGGATATAGTCAGTGCTCAAAAGTATTTGTTAAACTCAAAATGTTTGCTAAACGAAATGCAAAACTTTAGGAGGAGGATGATGTTTTTGAAGAGTAACTATAAGAAAGAACTATTTCTCTCACAGGCAACTGAAGTGGAGAATCTACTGGATTACTACAATATGACCATATATACCCCTGGTTATTAATGACAAATGAGGACTGGAAAAGGGATGGGGAGGGATAAGTAGAATGTAAGAACTTCCTGAGCAGTGTTTTCAAAATACACATGACTAGGCTCATTGAAATTTCCAGATCTGTATTTTTAAAAAATGCTCCCTAAGTGAGTCTGACGTTACTAATACCTACCATCCCACTTGAGACTCGATGATGTAGGTAAATCATTTGATATATTTATTATTTATTAATCTTGGTTAATGAAGAATCCTCAATAGTTACAGATACCATACTTAAGCAATTAACTTGGGAAAAGCTAATGATGAACTAGAGACCTAATATTGGTCTCGCCTTAAACATATAAGGAAACATTCCAATCTTCAAAACAAAATCTCAGCTTCACAAAAAAGCTACCCAAATCCCTTCTCCCAACAACTTCATGCTTTTTATATACTCCTGAGAAAAATCTCACTATTCTCATAACGTTCAGATGTTTTATTAAGATTATTCATATCTTTACAGTAACAAATATTAGACATTCTTGTCTAGTGTCAAAGTCATAGAAATAAAAAGTTCAAACTCACTTTTATTAACTCAGCATACAAATTTCACAAGTTATTCTTTCAAGAAAAGATTGAGAAGAATGCCTACCTGGTTTTGAAGACCCAATTTCAGCCTGTCCTAACTGCTTTTTCCTTTTCGCTTCCTCCACTGGATTTTCAAACTGGGTTTTCTGGTTAAGGTGACTATAGAATGCAGAAAAATATACATTTCAGTTTAAAATAAAACAGTAACATATTCTTAAATAGTCTATCATACCATTCCATCCTCATAGATTAGGGGACAAATATGTATCTTTAGGCTATGGAACATAGAGAGACTGACAGATGATAGCAGTGGGGCTTTCTGTCAGCTAAATAAAGTCCTGTAGAAGATGCCAAGCTGTGAAGCTTTTGATATTATATTTACTATAGCTTCTTCATAAACCTACCCAATATAGCCAATAACGGTTTTCAAAATTATAGCCTTCTTATCTTATGCAATCAGAAGTACTTGTTCTTGGTAATTTAATTTTTTTTAAGAAAGGCAGTTAATGATAGAAGGGTTTTAATTTAAGTTTCTCCAAAATAAAGCAAGCTGTAAAGACACTTTCAAAGAAATCTGTGTACAGAATCCTTTTTAAATTATATTACTATTACTTTTCCACTGACTCACCTATATCTGTTCAGTAGCAACTAAGAAAATGACTTGCTTTTATCAATTATAGTATAGAATAACTCTTTCACACTTAAATTTCTTCATAATTATATCATAATTAAATGAATAATTATAACATAGGTTCAACTGACATTTATGATTTGGGAACATTCACTACTGACTCTTGGAATGCATACAACTCTGTGAGAGAAAGCAGGAAACCTGGGGAGACTAGCCGCTAGGAGACTAGCCAAAACTATTCAACACGCTATGGGCAATAGTATGTTTTACAGAAGAAAAAGATCACTGTTCTTCTGGCAAGCCAGGTAACTGGAAGTTGGTTAAGAAAGCAACTGCTGTAAAAAAGATGTTTAGGACCTCGAATAGGTCTAATTCAGAAGCAATGGAAACCACATTCTAACACTACCATAGTACAAATATATTTCAGCATATGCTACAGTTTTCCACTTTAATAAGAAGTGAGGTCGGGTACAGTGGCTCATGCCTATAATCTCAGCACTTTAGGAGGCCAAGGCAGGCAGATCACCAGGTCAAGAGATAGAGACCATCCTGGCCAACATGGTGAAACCCCGTCTCTACTAAAAATACAAAAATAAGCTCGGCGTGGCAGCGCATGGCTGTAATCCCAGCTACTCGGGAGGCTGAGGTAGGAGGCTCACTTGAACCCAAGAGGCAGAGGTTGCAGTGAGCCGAGATCGTTCCATTGCACTCTAGCTCAGGTGACAAGAGTGAAACTCCATCACAAAAAAATAAATATAAAAAAAGAGGTAACACGAGTGAACACCAACAATTAAATACCAATTCATGAGAATTTCAGAACATGATTGTCTTTAGGTAGGCTGAATATTACAAAATGTACATATAAATAGTCACACAAATTGAACATTTACTTTGCCTTTTTATTTATTTATTTTACTTTTTTTGGAGACAGGATCTCATTCTGTCACCCAGGCTGGAATGCAATGGTCTGATCACAGCTCACTGCAGCCTCAACCTCTCAGGCTCGAGCGGTATTCCCACCTCAGCCTCCTGAGTAGCTGTGACCACAGGTGTGTGCCACAATGCCCAGTAAATTAAAAAAAATTTTTTTTGTAGAGACAGGGTCTTACTATGTTGTCCACACTGCAGCTTTGCCATTTGCAAACATTAAGGGTGGTGGCAGAGAAATGGGCAGCAGGGACTAACATAAAAATTTAAAAAACCACCTTCAAAAAAAGGAATGTTAGCTTTCTCCATGTCACTTAGGCTGCTAGTGCATATTAGTTCCACAACAGATGTGGTTACTTATTAAATAGTTTAAGAGATCTAAATATGGTAAGTGCCACTGGACATTCTTTGGGTCCTGATTTCACTAACACTCAAGTATGCTTCTGTTTCATAATATGAGGGGGACACCCTGTCCATTGAGTTAACTGTTTAACTCTGTGAAAATAAAAATCTTAGGAACTACTTTAAAAAATTTATTTAAGAACTGATATTTTACATATTCTTTTGAGAAACAACTAAAAACTGACACTCAGAAAAGGATAAACCTGTTCAGAAAGAAGCTTGGCTCACTTTCACTTTAATATCATTGGCTAGAATGACTCACTTTGCCACCCAGGCATTAGAACATAAAAAGTAGTAATTTGTATTTATACCCTTTGTAATGTGTGGGAGACATGTAGAAGTATGCAAATGAGTAATCCTTTTCCTAAAAATTTGACAACAGAATATAAGATTTACTGAAGGAAGTTATTATCTTCATTATCTTCGACTATCTAGACTAAAATGCCACTCAAAAAAAAAAATCAAAAAATAAAGAAGTGAGAATACTGTCCTTTTCATTTAGTTACTTATACCTACACTATTATTAAGATACAACAAATTTTGTTTTCCATATAACCAGCTATGGGAAATGAGAGAGGAAAATATTATAGATTATCAGAAAGAAAAAAAGATAGCAAACAAGAATGATTAAATATTAGTACATAAGGTGGCACATTATCTGTATTAAAATTTTATGCCTAATATCTGGACATTAAAAATTTATCTCAATGAAATATTCTTTCAGAAAGAATTTTAGATGGCTGGGCATGACGGCTCACACCTGTGATTCCAGCACTTTGGGAGGCCGAGGCCAGCACTTTGGGAGGCTGAGGCAGATGGATCACTTGAGGTCAGGAGTTTCAGACCAGCCTGGCCAACATGGGGAAAACCCATCTCTACTAAAAATACAAAATTAGCTGGGTGTGGTGGCACATGCCTATAATCTCGGCTACTCGGGGGCTGAGGTACGAGAATCACTTCAACCTGGGAGGCGGAGGTTGCAGTGAGCCAAGATCGTGCTGCTGCACTCTAGCCTGGGCGACAAGAGCAAAGCTCTGTCTCAAAAAAAAAAAAAAGTTTTAGTTGTGAAAGCAAGTATATATTTTGACTTTGTCACCTAGATGCATCAAGACATTTAATGTTCATTACCCTGATCTAATCACTATATGTGTACTGAAACATCACTATGCACCCCCAAAATGTGTATAATTATTATGTTAATTTTAAAAAGACATGTAATGCAATACAATCAAGACCGCATTTCTAAATATATAAGCATATTTATAGCTTATGCATATTTATATTTATGCATATTATAAGCATATTATATTTTTGGAACAATTTTATTTTAAAAAACAAATTCATCCATTTCAGAATCCCATCCTCTAAAATAAATACAAAGAAAAACTACCATTGCAGTTGGTGTTACTACTATAAGGCTCCTGCCAAGAGCAATCATCGTGCCATCTGGTTTGACAAACTAAGAGAGCCAAAGAGTAGCCATTCAAGTAACAGCTTTTTATCTACATCAGTAAACTCACTGCAGATTACCATGGTTGAGATTCAAAACCTAACTAATCTGGGAATCAAGCCACACTCCATAGCTCAGCTGACTCCATACTAATGTGCATCTTGAGTACAGTCTGCTCCTTCTTAATCTAATACAAAACCCTCCTGTAAAATGAGCTCATTCTGGGAACAATCATACAAAATCATGTCGCTGTTGCTGTTGCTTCTAATTCAGGCTATTTCATGTACCTCCCTGACAACTAGGAGGAGGTCGCTTCAGGATCTGCCCTAAAGTTGCTTTAATATTATATCTTTGCATAATGGGCACCAGATCATTCAGCTCAAGGTTTTATAACAGGCAAATGACTTTCACCTTTTGACCATGTATTCAAATTCACTTGGAATGGGTAATAAAGAGAATGAGAATCATTATCTCAGAAATGTTCAGCAGTGTCAATGGCAAATAATAGCTGATTAGAGCCCAATTTAAAGAGACTAAACTTTGAGGGGAAGAAAAAAATCCTGCAAAACCTTTTCAGTTGGCCCCCAAATATTCCTTTAAGGTGAAAAATGGTCGTTGCTTCCTTTAACAAAATATGACTTAGGAAAAAAATAATGAAAGAGCTGCTGTATACTTTTTATATCACAGCATCAGTAAGATATTAAGTAACACAATGGAAACAAAATTAGCATAGCTTTCAAAGGAACCAAGACATTGAAATTCTGAAGTTATATACTTAAGTGTCAATCTAATTGAGTCATTTCCTTAGGAGACACCTTTAATTATAAGAAGTCATTCCAAAAATCCCTCTAACCACAGTGACTCAAGTAACAACCTGCACAATAGAATAAAGATTACAGTTGCAACAGGAGTCAGAGATGCTTACTTTAGGGATAATTACCAGGAAATGTCATTGGTTTATGCCTGTAAGTGTTGAAACACTAAGAAACAATCATAAAATTAAAGATGCTTGTGTTTGTTACTTTTTCAGGTTATAATAATATTTTGTCTTTGCTACCTAGGCAGCAGGTTTAACTCCTAGTCTCCAGGTAAATGGTAATGTTTCTGATACAATTATTTGCCTGCTGCTAGACGCTTTAGGTCAAATTCAATGTTTAGCATCTGGAAAGAAAGCAATCCCGATGGTCATAACAATGTAGCAATTAGATAAAGAAAAGAGAAGGCAAAATTAGACATTGACGTTAGCTTAATTTCTCTGGCGTTATAACATAGGCAGGTGTCTGGCACTCCTCTCCAATATATATTTATGTTTAAATTTAACTGTAACACCTGCCTAAGAAGCAACTTTCACCCCTAAAAAGAATACTAAGTTTTCCTGGAACAACTCCTTAAAAGAGAGTACACCTTTAGGTGTATGCTTCAAAACTTTAGGTAATTATGTTATAATGCCCTAAAGTTCTTCCACTGCTTTCAGAAGCATACAGTGGTAGTGTTGGAAATTACCTTGATAATTAATCTAGTCCGTTGCCCTCATTTCAGTTTTCTATCAACTGACTTTCTCTTTAGAGGCTGTATTAGTAACAATAGTATCTCCAGCTATTAATCCTTTAGGCAACTTCCCCCTTATTTTCTATATTTAGAAATTCAAAGCCAACTTCTGGGAAACCCAGGGTCAATGTAGTACATGCTCACTGCCTCTACCTTTTCATACCTCTAGTTGAAAAACTCAACAGTGGGATCACAGAAGCATAAAGTGCTGTATCCAGTATTCTCTAAAGCTATATGCTGAAAGGAAAACATTTGGGAGAATATTAACTGAGGTAACAAACTTACTCAACATAGTATGTCCCATACTGAGGGTCCTCTATTTTCTCCCAGCCATAAGGAAGCTCTGTAAATAAAGAAAATTGAGTGAAATGCGAGATTCAAAATTGACAGAAAATAATTCACCAGTGAGTGAATTTATTATTTAATTATACTAATATTTGGGAGTCAGAAAGCTGAGGGCTCACTTCCAAGGAACAAACACAATTTAAGTCTGAGTGGCTTTTTCCCCAGGCAGTGAGAATTTCAGCAAGCATTAGAAGCCCAGAACAGAAGATGGCATTAAACAAAAAGGTGTTTATATGAACCACAAGCCATAAAAATGCTAATACAAATTACTGTATATTTCTTTCATTTAAAAACCTTGAACATGCTGACATGAGACATACGTACCCTGTAGTCCAACATAAGAAGCAGGTGCCTGTTCAGTTTTTTACTATTATACACAGTCATTTTTGATGCTATGTTTGGACCCACTTCTCCTCAAAGGCAACCCTAGTCTTAGACTTTTGCCATTTCAAGTGAGCAATCTAGATTTGCTTAAAACCTACAAAAGTACCTGCTTTCTCTTGGTGAACAGGATCTGAGTATCTGAAGGTACACTAATCTAACTACCACAGTGCTTTGTGTAATCTGTATTTGTGAATAACAAATATCTTACATAGCATTTTTTATATATTACTAAATCTCAGTAATTGAGCAATAAAATATAACCAGAAATACTGAAGGTAGCTGAATTTCTGGAAGTTAAAAAAAATCTCTAGCCTTTCAACGTGAACTGACCTGAGCTTTTCAATGTGAATGTGAATCTTTTCCCTCCCACTTTGTCTGCATTCCTTGTAAAGTTAAGGTTTCTGAAGAATCACCTTATTGGATTAAGTTGGGAGGAATGTTCCTAGCGGGTGGTTCTAGTCCTATCCATTTTATATAGCAGTTGATTAAAAAATAATTTTTTTAAGTCCACAGTTGTATACTATGATGTCCCATGCTTTCATTTTCAATTTCTCTTAAGAGTGCTTCTGCTATGCTGAAGGACACACACACAAAAAGTATGCTGGACAGCAAACAGGTGTAGAAAGTATCACAAGACTTATTAGTTTTGTAACATTTAGCCTCAGTTATGACATACCAACTTTGTAAGTAAAAATTCCATTATAATAAACTTGACAAGCTATACTGTTTTACTCTAAGAAAAATTATCGTTCTGCATTCAGAATATAAGAAAAGAACAGATGACTAGCCACCTGTTGAAAACCTCCGAATTACCCCTACCCCATTTCTCTACCATACTTTTCTGCATATATATTGATTGGTGGTTTCAAAGTTTGATGAGTTTTTGTGTTTTTCCTTTGAAGGACCTGGTTGAAATGTCTGAGGTGGGAAAGATGAGAACAAATGAAATATTAAAATAGTTGAAATATGTGAGAAGAGAACAAAACATTAAAAAGAACTGAGATGTACTTTAGTTTACTTTAATCCTCCTTAGCTATGAAGCAAATCTATCAAATAGATACAATATTTTATCGTCAAACAACTGTTTCATGGATAAGAGTACTTTTTTTGGAATATATCTGTAAAACTGCACTATAACAGTTATGGATCTTCCAAGAAAAATATTTTTTTTTCTTTAAAAGAAATTTTCTTGAAATAGCATGGGAACTGAATAGAGCTGAGTAACGATGAATTCTACAGATGTACCAAATTAGACCTACGTTTTGTCTTTAGAGAAGTTTGGAGAAATTAAGGACTATAGAAATAGCTGAAATAGTCCATTTGATATCTGAAAAATTCACTAAAAGGGATGTACTAATAGTTAATAAGGAAAAAAGATCAACATGAATATATTTTAATGTTAACTTGAAAGTTAATTTAGCATTTTAGTTAACACTCAAGGTAATTAACAACTAAGAGATTAACAGTCCTTTCTTTAGGAGGGTAAACAAATGCAGCCATTTATCTTCTGGGTTATTTTATTAATTTTAAACCTTTACTACTGACACCATTAGCAAGTTTTTGTTTTTTGTTTTTTTTGTTTTTTGCATGCAGAGAAAATTAATAAAGAAGTGGTTATTATCTGTTCATTTAAAATGAAGGTAATAAAAATCAAGACTAAAATACCTAGCAATTTTATACACTATTTAGTGGATCAATTCATTTATTTATTTTATTTCTTTTTTCCTTTCTCCCTTCTTATCCTCCTCTCCCCATCATCCTTATGCAGAAATAAAAATTAGAAATATAACCCAGTTCTTGACTTCAAGGAGTTTACAGTCTAGACAAGAAGACAGAAGAGATAAATGATAAGACGAAGATAAACATGATCTTTTTTGGGGAGTACAGAGGAATAACACCAATTGCCTGGTAAGACTGCTATCAGGAAAGCCTTCTAAAAGGTGATGTTTAAGCAGTCTTTAAAGATAAGTTGGCTCACACCTGTAATCCCAGCACTTTGGGAGGCTGAAGCAGGTGGATCACGAGGTCAAGAGATCAAGACCATCCTGGCCAACATGGTGAAACCCCATCTCTACTAAAAATGCAAAAATTAGCTGGGTGTGGTGGTACACACCTGTAGTCCCAGCTACTCAGGAGGCTGAGGCAGGAGAATCGCTTGAACCCAGGAGGCGGAGGTTGCAGTAAGCCAAGATCGTGCCACTGCACTCCAGCCTGGTGATAGAATGAGTCAAAAAAATAAATTAGTTAATTAAAAAGTTGGGATTAGGGAGAGGGAGATGATTCCAGATAGATGAAAGGGCATTGAGGTATTAAGAATGCTTGGTATTTTCCATAATTACAAATAATTTGGTAAACTAGAATGAAAGTTGTATGCAAAGAGAAATGAATTTTATGAACAAGCACCAAATTACAACATTCTTAGAGTGCTGTGTTGAGAAGTTTGATCTTTATTTTGATGATGATGGAGAATTGATTAAGGTGAACTGTGACATGATTTAATTTATATTTGAAAAAGATTATGGGCAGTGGTAACAAAGGACGAAATAGATGGCGTGCAATGAGAATAAAGGCAGACAAGATAAACACTAATAGACTGCCTAAGAACTTGTGAAGACTGGAACTAAGGCAGGGGTAGTAGAATGGATAATAAGGCAGGGGTAGTAGAATAGATAATAAGACAAAGAAGGTAAAGTAATAGAACTTAATGACTACCATGAGGATTGAGGAAGGAAAGGGAAGAAAGAGGCAAAGATGATTCCCAGGTTTCTGGCTCTTGTAGCATGGAAGTGATACATTATCAAACATATATTGAATAATTATGAAGATAGGCCGGCGCAGTGACTCACACCTGTAATCCCAGCACTTTGGGAGGCCAATGTGGGTGAATCATTTGAGGTCAGGAGTTTGAGACCAGCCTGAGCAACATGGTGAAACCCCCATCTCTACTAAAAATATAAAAATTAGCCGGGCGTGGTGGTGGGTTCCTATAATCTCAGCTACTCAGAAGGCTGAGGCAGGAGAATTGCTCGAACCTGGGAAGCGGAGGTTGCAGTGGGCTGAGATCTCATCACTGCACTCTAGCCTGGGCAACAGAGTGAGAGTCAAAAAAAAAAAAAAAAGAATAATTATGAAAATGGCTATGGGAATAGAAATTAGGAATTAATGTGGATTTAGAGGAATTTACAAGACAGATAATATGTAAAAAGTGCCTAGTAATGTGTCTACCACCAATGGACACTCAAGAAATGGCAGGCTTTTATTTATCTATTTATTTTTGAGATGGAGTCTTGCTCTGTCGCCAGGCTGGAGTGCAGTGGCGCGATCTAGGCTCACTGCAACCTCCGCCTCCCTGTTTCAAGTGATTCCCCTGCCTCAGTCTCCCAGGTACCTAGGACTACAGGCCCATGGCACCACGCCCAGCTAATTTTTTGTATTTTAGTAGAGACAGGATTTTACCATGTTGGCCAGGACGGTCTTGGTCTCCTGACCTCGTGATCCGCCCGAATGACAGGTTTTTAAAAGTCAGAATTGATAGAACTTGGTAGTTAACTGCAACAAAGAGGAGTGAGGAAAGGGTGAGGATGACAACCACTTTTTGGCTCAGGCAGCTGGGGGGATGTCATATCATCTGTTGAAGGCAGGAAGGGAAGGTGTTACATTTGAGTGATCTGTAGAACATCCTGGGAGAGATAAATAACAAGCTCTTGGCCATATGAACCTGATACTCAAAAGAGAAATAAAAGAAGATAAAGATTTGAGAGACATTGTAGTAAAAGCTATGACAGCAGACATGATTACCTAGATAAACTGAGCAGAGAAAGGTGAAGAACAGAACCTTAGGTGCACTGACATTTTAAGGAGCAGATGGAGAAAGTAAGAATCATCAGGGGGAATGGTATAAAAGAAGACAGAAGAGGAAGGGCATGGTCAGCATTAAAAAATGCTTTGTAAAGCTGTTAGGCATAAAGATAAGGGCTAAAAAGAGTCTATAAAATCAGTAGCTTACTGGTAACCCTGAAAAGGTAAGAGGCAAAAGTCAAAATATTGTAGTAACTGGAGAGAAAAATACGAGGTAGAGTCCTTAAGAATACATGACTTAAAACAAAAATTTGCTTGTGAAAAAGATAGTATAAAAACTATGGGGCCAAGAGAAAATGTGTTTATTTTTGATACAGGAAAGACCTAACCTAACCATCTTTTCCTGTGTATGAAGCCAAAGTATTCCCCTAAAAAGCTATTTCAAAAGACAAAACTATTTTGGGCATATCAAGCAGCTGGTTGGTTCTAAATCCCATGAATTTATCTTTCTTTCCTCTTCCCAAAATAGGATTTTTCTTGTTTAAATGTAAGAATTACAATTGTTTTCTCATGGTGGAGCTCTATTCAGTTGATAATTTTTTTATCACTCTCTAAGCTCTGAAATATCAACATTCAATACATTTGTAAGCTGCCTTTAGCAAAAATTTAACCTTTCTTTCATCATAAGAGAAATGGGATGGGTTGAGGGTAAAATGGATGCCTAATGTTGTATTTTCAAGACAACTACCTAACCAAAGCACTATTTTATTTGAATAGAAGATAAAATGTACATCTAAACCAAGCTGTTCAAGCTGTGTCCTTACACTGTATTTGAATACACAGCTGGGTTCAGAATATCAGAAGACTGGGAAGAAAAGGACATGTTTTAGAAACTGTAAGGTCTTTCTAGAAGATCTTAAATGTTCAGCAGAATGTAAACAATATCTTAAACTATAAAACCTACATTTAAAATATTATTCTTCTATTTTCAGCATCTACTCTGTGCAAAGTACTGCAGAGAATACTAATGTGAATCAGATATAGTTCATCCTGAAAATAGTCTTCTGTGGGGCTATTTTGCCCCTACTGAGTGGGGAGACAAACTGTAGAGAGAAAGTGGTAAAGTCTGGCTGAGCATAAAACAAATAGACTCGATGTTCTAAATTGTAGGCTCCCCCCAAGATCAGTATAGGCAATGGTAAAAAGGTGCACCCAGTGTGTAGATGGGAGAATAGCCCTTCTTAAAGAGTTTCAAACATTTCTAGAATACCGAATGCAATTCTGATCGTTCTATTTTAAGAAAAATATACTTAGGATGATCATAAAATGTACTGTCCACTTTTGAGAATAAAAGGGGATACTATCAACAATAATGCTGGGACAACGAGAATAAGCTGGGTTAGTCCTGGGTCAACTAAGACACATGTTCAGCCTTAATGTAAAGAGCACTAGGGGGAAATTTCATCCAATTATTCAAATTCCTTAGAGAATAAAGAATGGGAGGAATGTTTCCAGTTTCTCAGCGCCACCTCACTTTCTTCCCCAAGGAAGAAGGAATGTCTTATCTGACTGGGGAGTTTTACACAATGTACTCAATATGCTTGCCTCAGGGACTCTTGAGTTCTCTCAGTTTTGGTTAACAGCCTGCCTGCAGAGGTGTATTCTGGTCTGTTCTCTGCCATGTCTGCCCATTGGGAGTAGGCTTGCAGTTGAACACACAGGCCAAAGACCAAGTATTTATGTCTCCCTCCTGCAGGGATAAAATAACAGCAAGCCATGTACATGCAGGGCTAACATTCATTCACTGGAATTCTGACTTCATCTGTCTGTCTCTGGTGTCTTATTTCTCTATTGACTACAAACTGGTGAATGAAGACAGGCTTATTATTTATTGGCCCCTCAAAGCCTCATAGAGATTAAAAAGTATTTCCAAAAGGGCGACCAAAATAATCTAGAGGATAGAGTAGCTTCTTTCCTTTTTTCCCTTTCTTTCTCTTCCTTTTCCCTTCTTCCCTCCTTTGCTCTATTCCCTCTTTTCAAACATTCAAGTCTCTACTGAAAGGATATACAGATGAATGTGTCAAAAATCACTACTCTGAGTGTGGTATCTAGTTACAATGCAATGTAAGTGCCACAAGAGGGACATGTCATATGGTACTACTGAGCACAGAGGAGACAACATCTACTTCTGACTTGCAAGAAAATGACAGAAGGGGCTACAAAGAAATTATACTTTAGACTGGAGTTTAGAAGGATAATAGGTATGAGCCAGGTAGACACTGGAAACAAGACTGGTTCCTGGCAGAAGAAATGGGTATATGGCAAAGACAAAAAACATGTCAGATTTATGACATGAGAATACTTTGAAAAATAAATATGGAATATGATTCAATTATAAAAAATCTTTAATACTTAACCAAGAAGTCTGGACTTTATTCTGCTGACAATGGACAGCAAGGGAGAGACAGTTAGAAAATTAGTTTTAGAAAGATTAATTTGGTCTTACATAGTATCTCCAAGGTTTTTTGATCATGCAGTCTTTTTAGTAAAAAATCTGACATCTGCCCCTCTTCTAATATGTATATAATAAAACATATACAAAAATAGATGTTTTTAAAGGAGGTGATTAAATAAACAATTATGATTTTTACCTTGATGAAGTTGAAAAAAGCTCATATATGGTCATATATGGCACACAAACAGTATCAGTTCCTCCACTTTCTTGCTATTAGTCTGGGTTTGCATATTTGTATTATCTTCAATCAGTAGTGTTTTTGTAGAAATCTTTTAAAGTGACATTTTATGTGAGGTTGGTTTAAAAACTATATAACTAGTCTATAAATCCACTTAACTGGGCACAAATCAACTGTAAAATTTCACAGTGTCCTTGAAAAAAGAGCAAAGGTGTCATACCCATTCCTCCCTCAAGCCACTCTGGTTAGAGTCTGTGATAATCCAACATACGGAATCAGTAAGAATGCCATTACCAATCTGTATGTAAAATAGTAGTGAAGCTTAGTTTGTTTCTTTTTCTTTCAGTAACAATATTATGAAAAATTAGCTCTAATATTTTCTACTGCTTACCAGTGGATAGTTTGAGTACGATCATTTTGGAAACCACTGGCATAAAAGATATATTAAACAGAGAAATAACTGGAGGAAGAAAGACCAAGAATAATCCAAGTGTGTAGTGATTAGGAGAATGGAAAGGAAGATATAAAAGAAAAAGCACAGATAGAGAAAGAATAAATAAATAATCATGTGAAGAAGCAAATGTAGCAAAATGTTAATTGTAATATCTTAATGGTGGGCATATGTATGTTCACTGTAAGATTCTTTTCATTTTCCTATATGTTGAAACTTTTGCATAATAATATATTGGCAAAAAGAGAAAAAAGAAAAAGCAACAGGATGTGAAAACTAAATCAGGAAGTAGAGTAAGAAGAGAGGAACAGGTAAAAATAATTGCAAAGATTTTGGCATAGATCATTATTCCAGAATGGTACCTATATGACAGAAAGAGGGACGGGGTGGTGTGAGGAGAAAGCTGTCAATTTAGTTTTAAATAAGCTTATTTGAAGTATTAGTAGGGAAATCAAAACAAAGACTCAAAAGCAAGAGGAAACAGAAATATAATTCAGAACAAAGGACGATACTAGAGATTTTGATAATGGGGCAGGCTATAGTAAACTGATAAAGCTATGAGAACAAATATTTTCTACAAAAGAAAACAAGAAAAGGCAGAAAACTGAACTGAAACAATTAGGGACCAGAAAAAAGAATGGAAGCCAATAAAAGGGGCATGCTCTAGAAGACAAATACCATGTTCACAATCAAAAAAGTCAACTTCTATAGTATTATATATTCTACTTTGCCTTTAGAATGGCTGATTTCACCATAAGAAGGAACTTACTATGGACCCAGGAGGAAGAGGCTGCAGTGAGCGGAGATTGCGCCACTGCACTCCAGCCTGGGTGACAGAGAGAGACTCCGTCTCAAAAAAAGAATAATAATTGAGGTATAATTTACAAACAATAAAATGCACAACTCTTAAGTGCCCTTTTAATGGTAAAAAAAAAAATCTGGCTGGGTGCAGTGACTAATGCCTATAATCTTAGAACTGTGGGAGGCCGAGGCAGGCGGATCACGAGGTCAGGAGTTCAAGATCAGCCTGGCCAATATGGTGAAACCCTGTCTCTACTAGAAATACGAAAATTAGCTGGGCGTGGTGGCACCTGCCAATAGTCCCAGCTACCTGGGAGGTTGAGGCAGAAGAATCACTTGAAACTGGGAGGCAGAGGTTGCAGTAAGCCAAGACTGCGCCACTGCACTCCAGCCTGGACGACAGAGCACGACCCCGTCTTGGGGGAAAAAAAAAAATCGAGTGCTTGTTCAATTACAAAAAGTGAGTTCTGGCAATTGGATATGCCTGTGTAACTGTCACCTCAATTGAGATGGAGAATACAGCATTCCGGGGGATTATCTCACTTTACCCCACTTCTACTCTCCCCAGTCATTTTCTGATTTCTATTACCACACATGAGTTTTGCCTGTTCTCAAGCTTTAAATAATGAACAATTGAGAACCTACTCTTTGGTGTCTGGCTTCTTTTACAACATGTTTCTGAGACTCATCCATGTTGTTGAGTGTTATCAACACTTTTTTCTTTTGACTCATGAGTAGTATTTTACTGCATGAATATACCACAAATGGTTTATCCATTCTCTTCTTGATAGATATTTGGGATGTTTCCAGGTTTGAGCTATTAAGAGAAAGGCTGTCATAATCATTCTAGTTAAGTCTTTTGGGGAACATATGTTTTCATTTCTCTTTAGATATTACTTCATAGGAAACTGTCAAAAGTTCTAAAAAATGTTCAGGTAATTTTGTGTCCCCACTCACAATAAATGAAAACGCTAGTTGCTCTAAAATCTCATTAATCTTCAGTATTGTCAGTATATTTTATTTTACTATACATAAAAATATTACATATATCATATTATATATAATATATGTATATTTATATTGGGGTATAAGTGGTTTTTAGTTACATGGATGAACTGTATAGTGGTGAAGTCTGAGATTTTAGTGCACTCATCACCCAAGTAGTGGGTGTACCCATACTTGGTACATACTTGTTTACCCATAGCTTAGCTCCCACTTATAAGTGAGTATATATAGTATTTGGTTTTCCATTACTGAGTCACTTAGAATAATGGCCTCCAGCTCCATCCAAGTTGCTGCAAAAGACATTATTTCATTCTTTTTCATGGCTGAGTAGTATTTCATGGTATATATATATATACCACATTGTCTTTTTTTCTTTTTATTTTTTTTTTGAGATGGAGTCTCGCTCTGTCAGCAGGCTGGAGTGCAGTGATATGATCTCAGCTCACCACAACCTCCACCTCTTGAGTTCAAGTGATTCTCCTGCCCCAGCCTCCCGAGTAGCTGGGATTACAGGCGTGCACCACCATGCCCAGCAAATTTTTGTATTTTTAGTAGAGATGGGGTTTCATCATGTTGGCCAGGATGGTCTTGATCTCTTGGCCTTGTGATCTGCCCACCTCAGCCTCCCAAAGTATTGGGATTCCAGGTGTAAGCCACCACACCTGGCAATACCACATTTTATTTATCCACTCATCATTTGATGGGTACTTAGGTTGGTTCCTAAGTTGGTTCCATATGTTTGCAATTATGAATTATGCTATGATAGACATACATAAGCAAGTGAGTTTTTGATATAATGACTTCTTTTTCTTTGGATAGGTACCCACGAATGGGATTCCCGGATCAAATGGTAGATCTAATTTTAGTTCTTTAAGAATGCTCCATACTGTTTTCCATAGAGGCTGTACTAATTTACATTCCAACCAGCAGTGTATAAGTGTTCTCTTTTCACCACACCCATGCCAACATCTATTGCTTTTTGACTTTTTAATGATAGCCACTCTGGCTGGAATAAGGTGGTATCTCATTGTGGTTTTAATTTACATTTCCCTGATGATTAGTGATGCTGAGCATTTTTTTTTTCATATGTTTGCTGGCCATTTGTATATCTTCTTTTGAGACATGTCAATTCATGTAATTTGTCTACTTTTTACTTTTTGGTGGCATTATTTGGTGGGTTTTATTTATTAATTTTTCTGATTTGTTTGAGTTTCTTGTAGATTCTGGATATTGGTCCTTTGTTGGATGCATAATTTGCAAATATTTTCTCCCATTCTGAAGATTGTCAGTTTCCTCTTATGATTATTTCTTTTGCTGCGTAGAAGCTTTTTTGTTTATAAAAGGCCCCATTTATTTTTGTTTTTGTTGCACTTGCTTCTGGGGTCTTTCTTTCCATGTTCATCAGGGATACTGGTCTGTAGTTTTATTTTTTTGTTATGTCCTTTCCTGGTTTTGGTATCATGGTGATACTGGCTTCATAGAATTCCCTCTTTCTCAATCTTTTGGAATAGTTTCAGTAGGATTGATACCAATTATTCTTTGAATGTCTGGTAGAATTTGGCTGTAAATCCACTTGGCCTTGGGCTTTTTGTTGTTGTTGGCAATTTTAAAATTACTGATTCAATCTCACTGCTAGTTATTGGTTCAGGATTTCTATTTATTCCTGATTTAAGCTAGGAGGGTTGTATGTTTCTATGAATTTATCTAGTCCTCTAGATTTTCTACTTCGTGTGCATAGAGGTATTCATAGCAGTATTTTGAGACAGGGTCCTACTCTGTCACCCAGGCTGGAGTGCAGTGGCATGATCATGGCTTACAGCAGCCTCAACCTCCTTGGCTCAAGCGATCTTCTCACCTCAGCCTCTCGAGTAGCTGGGACTACAGGCGCATGTTACGACACCCAGTGAGTTTTTGTATTTTTAGTAGAGACAGGTTTCCCGCTATTGCCCAAGCTAGTCTTGAACTCCTGGGCTCAAGTGATCCATCCACCTTGCCTGTGATTACAGGCATGAGCCACCATGCCCAGCCTCTTGTCAATTATTTTAAGTCTTCCTTAATGTCTTTCAATTATGTTTTGTAGTTTTTAGTATTGAGAACTTGCACACTGTTCAGAAGATATGTTTCAAGCTATCTAACTTTTTTGATGCCACCGTAGAGAGAATTTTAAACAATTCCATTTTCCGATTGCTTCTTCCTAGAATACTCTTAATAACCCTTATAATCATGCTGAACAATATATGTGGAAATTCTGTTTAATTTCTTTTTATAGATTGGACTTCAATACAAGGAGGACTACTGTGAGCCTCATTTTATGCCACTTATTTTTAAAAACCAATTAATACATAGTTTCTGATTAGTAATACAAAACAAACGCAAATTTTATTCATTTGCAAAGGTAAAGACATCGCAAACAATTTTGGATGGAATAAATTCTATACTTATTTACAGAACTCTATTCTTTTTAAAACTTTGTTTATTTATGAGTTTTTAGAGACAGGGTCTCTCTGTTGCCAGGCTGGAGTGCAGCGGCATGATCACAGCTCACTGTGATCTCAAACTCTTGGGCTCAAGCAATCTTCCCATTTCAGCTCCCCATATAGCTAGGACTACAGGTATGTGCCACCACACCCAGCTCAAAACTATACTGTTAAATGTAATCTATAATATATAAGACAGATAAGTGCTATTATCTGATGATTCTTAGAGAAATAATTTTTCCTTTAAGCAGTAAAAAGTAAGTGTGTATATGTGTGGGGCCTATATTAAAGACTTTCATTGAATTTCTACTGCTGCTGTAAATGGCTAAGGAATAGCTATAGATACTTGCATATCTACTGTAATGTATACTAAATTAAGTATACTTTAAAAACTTCAAAAGACATGATAAACCTAGCTTATGGTTGAGGATGTGCCTAATTTTTAAATATTTATTTAGAATTTTAAAAGTCTGTCTTCAGGACAGATGTCAACGAAAGGGCAAATGTATTTTATTGTTGTTGTTGTTGTTGTTTTTATAGAGAGTTAGGTAATCCTGAAAAAGAAATGAAATCTCTCATAAAGTTAGATGTAATGACATAATTACCACAGTCAGTTGATTATGATATCCACCCACTGCTTTTTTGCTTGTGTACATTATGGTTTGTTTAGGGTTTTGGAAAACCCATTACTGGAGCAAGAAGAGCAAGAAAGGATTAAGAGAATAAGTATGATAGAATAAGTTTCTGAATCTCTACCTCCATCTTCACAGTCTTCAGGGGCTTTGGCTTTCTTACAAAGACGAGGATCCAACCAGGTGGTTGTCTTGGTATTGTGGCTGTAGAATAAAAATTTTAATTAGAAACAGTAAAATAAAGGAGGAGAAAATTATTTCAAAAGTAAAGATTAAAAGTGACTAAAAGGTATATGATGGTTGAACATTAATCTCCTAGAGCACCATTTGTATTCCTCGGATTCATTCATTAACCCTATTGTTCTCAGTCTACTTCAAAATTTCCATAAAGGAATGGTAATGTTAAGGCACTAACTTGAGAATCAAGACTTTAGAAAAGGCCTAAAATGCCAAGTATGGAATAACAGACACTATTTAAGCAGTTAAAAATGTTTCAAAAGATGGGCGCACAGCCACATACAGTGCATTACCTAGCCAACAATACTGCACTGAAAACCTTGTTTGCTCACTGGCTGAACTCCTTCCTCCTTCCCTTCAAAAAGTACTATATTTCTTGCATGCCTGTGATATGTAGGTACTGTGCTGGGAGTTGGAATATAAAGATAAACAATCAGATAGAGCCCCAGCCATCAGGGACTCTTTAAAATAAAAGAGAATAAAATAAAGAGTTTTAAAGTGGCCGTTTCTGCCACATGCAAGTAAAAGCAACAGGTATAAATTCTGCTCTACAAAACTAAGTTTTCATCAGCACGATCCACACAGGGAAAAAAGGGAAGAATAAAAATATCCTGCTCCTGGCTTCATTTTATGATATAGGCCAAAGATGACTTTAGAGAGCAGTATCTGTTTAATTTCATTATATGTCATAGTCAGTTAGTTTCAGACCAGGTCACCATGCAGCAGATACTAATGCCCAAACAAAACTATCTCATTGCTTAGTGGACAAACACTGTTAGTTTAAATATCTGAAATAAAAGGATTTTTTTTTTTTTTTTTTTTTTTTTTTGAGACGGAGTCTCGCTCTGTCGCCCAGGCAGGAGTGCAGTGGCCGGATCTCAACTCACGGCAAGCTCCGCCTCCCGGGTTCACGCCATTCTCCTGCCTCAGCCTCCCATAAAAGGATATTAAAGAAAGAGGCCGGGCGCGGTGGCTCAAAGGCCGGGCGCGGTGGCTCAAGCCTGTAATCCCAGCACTTTGGGAGGCCGAGACGGGCGGATCACGAGGTCAGGAGATCGAGACCATCCTGGCTAACATGGTGAAACCCCGTCTCTACTAAAAATACAAAAAACTAGCCGGGCGAGGTGGCAGGTGCCTGTAGTCCCAGCTACTCGGGAGGCTGAGGCAGGAGAATGGCGTGAACCCGGGAGGCGGAGCTTGCAGTGAGCCGAGATTGCGCCACTGCACTCCAGTCTGGGCGACAGAGCAAGACTCCGCCTCAAAAAAAAAAAAAAAAAAAAAAGAAAGAAAAAGTCATGGAAGAAAATACAAAGGAAGGGAATAAAATATAAATTAAAGTTATTGTTATTATTATTATTATTTTGAGATAGAGTCTTGCTCTGTTGCACAGGCTGGAGTGCAGTGACATGATCACAGCTCACTGCAGCCTTGACTTCCCAGGCTCAAGTGATCCTCCTGCTTCAGCCTCCCAAGTAGCTGTGACTACAGGGGTGCGCCACCATGCCCAACAACTGAAAAAATTTTTTTTGTAGAGAGGCCTTGCTATGTTGCCATGGTGGTCTTGAACTCCTGGGCTCAAGTGATTCTCTTGCCTAAAGTTATTATTGGAATACCATGTCATACTTAACTGAAGTAATTAACTGTTATTAATTAGTAACAATGAATGTAAACAAGTTATTTTTCCTGAGTGTGTTTAACATGAGATAAACTCACTAATCTGTACCTTGACCACTCTTAGAAAATGAAGCCAATAAGGTTTCAGGGAATTAATCATATCTTCTATACCTTTACTAACTGCTGAGCTACTTACAGAGCTATGCAGCCATTGCCAGGTATAATATTAGCTGGTAGAATGTAATAGAAACACTTTTTTAATTTTTATTTTTATTTTTTTTTTGAGATGGAGTCTCGCTCTGTCACCCAGGCTGAAGTGCAGTGGCCCGATCTAGGCTCACTGCAAGCTCCGCCTCTCACGTTCACATCATTCTCCTGCCTCGGCCTCCCCAGTAGCTGGGACTACAGGTGCCCACCACCACGTCCGACTAATTTTCTGTATTTTTAGTAGAGACGCGGTTTCGCTGTGTTAGGCAGGATGGTCTCGATCTCCTGACCTCATGCTCCTCCCTCCTTGGCCTCCCAAAGTGCTGGGATTACAGGCATGAGCCACTGCACCCGGTCAGAACACTTTTTAACTATGCCGAATAATAGCTAATTTCTGTAAAAAAAAAAGTGAGATTGTTTCTAGAAAGTCTATATTACTCATGCTATTAGAGAAATAATCTCCCCAAACTTAAAAGTTTTTTGCTGAGAAAAAATTTAAAAAATGAAAGGGATGAGAACTCAGGGGCCTAGGAGCCACACAGATTGTCAGGAAACAACAATAACAATAACAACAACACGAAAATACCTTGCTAAATCAAACTAAAAACTGCTACTTGAGAAAAGCTTAACTTAGGTTCCCATGATCCAAAATTTTATTGCTAAATTAGCAGATGTAGGCAATTTGCTAAAATTTTACCCAACATTTTCCAATGAAAAGAAATATCCATAGGGGCTATTTTATATGAACATTATTTTCCTACAGTTGCATTTTTCAACAGCAGCAGTAATACAGATCAACCATATTGGTTATACCAAACAAAACAGCTTTATCTAGCAGCAAATATTTAACTATATTGTACACATTAACCTTTTATTATATAAGGTTTATAAATATTTTCTCCTATATATTGCTTTTTCAATCTGTTGTTTGGTTTGCTATGCAGAAATTTTAAAGTTTGATGTAGTCCATTTTTGTCTACTTTTGCTTTTGTTTCCTGTGCTTTTGGTGTTACATCTAAGAAGTCCTTGGCAAATCCAATGTCGTAAAGCTTTTTCCCTGTATTTTCTTCCTTTTTATAGTTTCAGGTCTTATGTTTAGATCTTTAATCCATTTAAATATATTTAGCTATAAAAAGATTTCTTTTTATAAATTCTTCTCCCCTTTACTAACTTAGCCCGGTTTGCAAGGTGAAGTACTATCAGATTAAATGTCTCATAATCTGTTTTCAAAGATATTTTAGCTACTTCTAATGACTCTACACCTTATTTTGGGGTTTAGCTCTAAAGTCAGCATGAAAGTCAAAAGTCTAAATTTCCCTTAACAAACCCCTTAAAGTTGTCAGTAAAGAAGAATATACCACCTGGTTGTACTTGTTTTACATAATTGTGGTCATGAATGTTTATATAAATGTATAACCTCATCAATAATGTGCAATCTATAGTAAAAAGAACGCTACACATCCAAAGATCTATGTCTTTTAAAAACTAGAATCCTATTTGGTATAGCAAGACGCTCACTCTTTTGGAAGGGGACGGAATTGCGAATATCTAAGGCAACAGATTCAAGATCCCCACTACAAATTCATTTCTGAGTATATGTTCTTTGAGTGTAGTACCCAGACCCAAATATTTTAACCGTTATTTAATTGTTATATTCCATAACTTTACTACATTAATATTCTACCTTTGGGTGAATTACTTTAAGATGAGAATTACAGCTACATGAGAACATAAAAATTCTTCATGATAAAACTTCCAATAATTATTTGCATAGTATTATTCTGTAGTACAAACAACATACAATTTTAGGTTGATCTAATACATGTGGTAATCAGTATTCTCTATAAATACTATATTAATAGTGCTTTCTTATAAAAGTACTGTTTTTTGTGAACTTAAGTTTGTACCAATTACTCTGACATCAAGTGATATTTTCTTCCTACATCATTCAACTATACTGCCTGAACACATCAAACTCAAACTCCAAGACTGAAAATATTTAATTCAGATAATAATATGTTCCTACTCATGATGACAATTCTTGAAATCCTCATTAAACTGGACAATCTACCTAAAAGTTTTTTAATAAGCAAAGCAAAATACCCTTTATTCTTTACATTTTTCACCGTTCGTGATGAACTGTTTTTAATCCTCCTGCTCTTATAAAACCAGAAGTCAAATACACTATTCCTTTATCCAAGTCAAATAAAAATGAAGTGTCAGATTAAATCAGATTAAAAATCAGCTGTCAGTTTTATGAAAACTATTTTTAAAGAAAGAAAAATAAATGAGTTTTCTGAAAAAGGTTTGTGTCCAAAATGGGGTTTAAAAAAATCTTAGGCAATCCTCAAGGTGTTAGGGCACATTAGAAGAGATAGAGACATTTGCTTACTCAATGAAGTAGATCATCCCTGTGTCAGTGTAGGCCATTTCCCAGTTTTTGGGCAGTGGTTCCAGAGTCTCATCTCTCATCATATAATTTCTAAAGTCCATGGAGCTATTTGTTTGGTTGTAACTTGGAACAGTCTTCATCCAGTCAGATGACTCAGAATGCCTCTCTCTGTTTTCTGCCATTGTTCAAAACAGAAGTGTGAAAAGTAGGTAAAGTTACATTTTTCTTCAAACAGCACCTTTCATTTCTAAAAAAAATACCAAATACGTAAATATTGCAAATTTCTTATCTATTATGTCCACATTCTGCTATAAATTTTAAAATAACCAACATATTCAACTCTTTTCCCCTACTCATTGACAACTAACTCTGTATAGCACCTCTGATGCTAGTCTGGGAAAGAAGCAAAAAACAACACTAGAATTAATTCAGTATAAATCCTAATAAGCCACAGCAGCTACAGCAGCACTAATGTAGTCCTTTTATGTGTCAGGCTCTATTTTAAGTGCTTTCTATAAGTTAACTCATAATCATCACAGCAACCCTGTGAGTATCCATTATTAATCTCCCTGTTTTACAGACTCAGAAAACTAAGGCACAGAGAGGTTAACTTAGTCATAATTACACTGTCAATAAACAGCAAAGCCATGAGTTGAATCTAAGTGGTCCATGCTCTTACCTGCTATGCTAAGCTACTTTGTACACATTTAACACTGGCCTTTAAATAATAGTAATTTTTAAAAATTACACTCAATAGAGTTCCTGTTGTTAAATAGAATTCCGTTTAGTAATATTAAAATCCTTTTAGAGTCCCAAGGCCCATAATGTAGGTAAGAATACTAAAATTTGGGTACTGTCTAGGGAGTTCACAATTCGTATACTTAAAACTTGTTTCTAAAACTTAAACGATGCTATGTAATATCACTATGACAATTCAAATTACAGGCAATGGCCAGATTCAGAGAATCTGAGAAAGATCTTATATATCCTGAGATATCCTTCTCTATAGTATTTCAACTCCAACCATCCTTTATCTAACTATGCCCTACTACTTACTACCTTTCACTATTCTTTATCCTCTATCCATTTCCCCATTGCCCTGCTAACCCAACTTAAATTCCATGATGAACCACTATAATTATTCCCTTGTAAATATTCCTGATTCCTTTGCCCTAACCTTACTTCATAATACTGCCTGGCTAAATCAGAACTCTGCTTAAATCCTACTCTCCACCTACTCCATGTCAGCATATGCAGCTGAATACAGGCAATGTTGACAAGTTTACTTTAAATTCATGATCACTAACTTTAAGTGGGCATTTAATGATCATGGTGATCATAGCATATTTCTTTAGTTGATTCACTCTGACACTCTCCAAGATAATTATTTCATACCTTCTTTCTCCTTAAACCATCCACTACTTTTCCCTTATCCCTCATCTCATTTGATGACCTTGTGTCTTATTTCACTAAGAAAACAGAAGCAAGCAGAAGAAAACTTCCACAAACTCCCACCATCACATCTACACAGCAACTGTGCCCATTGACTCCACCATCTGTTACTATGGAAGAACTGCCTGTACTCCTAGCTATGGCTAACCCTCCAATTATAAATTATATCCCATCCTCTCTTGCCTACAGCAATTCTTTCACTCTCCTTCTTGCATCACCAATCTTCTTTATCTATTAGATCATATCCATCCACATAAAAACATGTTCCCAGTTCGGTAAAAAGAAAATAATTCTCTGGCCGGGTGCAGTGGCTCACGCCTGTAATCCCAGCACTTTGGGAGGCTGAGGCTGGAAGATCACGAGGTCAGGAGATAGAGACCATCCTGGCTAACATGGTGAAACCCCATCTCTACTAAAAATACAAAAAAAAATTAGCTGGGCGTGGTGGCAGGCGTCTGTAGTCCCAGCTACTCGGGAGACTGAGGCAGGAGAATGGCGTGAACCTAGGAGGTGAAGCTTGCAGTGAGCCGAGATCACACCACTGCACTCCAGCCTGGGCAACAGAGTGAGACTCCTTCTCCAAAAAAAAAAAAAATTGTCTTTACTCCTTGGCAGCCAACCTATTTCTCTCCTCTTTACACCAAACCACCTTGAAATAGTTTATATTTGCTACCTCCTCTTCCACTCTTCCAGTTCCTCTGGACCTCACTCCAACAAGGCTTTTAAATTCCTATCATTAAACTATTCTTATCGAGGTCATCAATAACCTCTACATTGCTATATCCAATGATCATTCCTCAGTTCCATCCTACTTGAGTTATCAGCAGCATCTGATCACTTTCTTCCTTGCACATTCAGTAACCTCCTAACTGGTATCCCTATTTTGCCCATGTCCTCCATTTGCCTATTCGTAAAACAGTAGTCAGGATAAGCCTGTCAGAAACTGTTTGTACCATGTTACTCTTTGAGTCAAAACCCCATAATGGTTTCTCATTTCAGAATAAACACCAAAATTCTTCCAATGACCTGCAAGATCCTGTATGATATGCATTCCTCCCTCTTCATACCCATCATCTAAATGATCTTATTGGTTACTGTTCTATTCTATTTCCTTCCATCACTCAGATCCAACCACTCCAATAGAATGCATTGTCCACATTGTATCCAATCACTCTGGTTTCCTTGCTATTGCCTGAATATTCTAGGTATGTTTCCATCTCTGGGCATTTGTACCTCCAGTTCTGTCTGTCTAGAATGCTCTTTTCCCAGATATCCTGAGTTTACTCACTCGATTCTTTCAAGTCTTTTCTTCTACACTATCTAAAATTGCAAACCTTGACCACCATATCTTACCACCTCCTGCTCTGCTTTGTTTTTCTCTGTAGCACCATCTAACACACTATGTATGTTATTCATTTAAGTTGGCAAGTTCTGTCTCTCCCACCAGAAAGTATAGTTCATGACAGGTTTTTGTCCATTTTGTTCACTGCTTTATTTCTAGCATTTAGCACAATGGCATTTAGTATTTTAGTAAGTGCTCACTACATACTTGTTGAATAAATAAATGAATCAAACATATGATTTATTTTGTATGCAGAAAAAATGATAGAAATCAAAAGGTACCTAATGTATAAATCAATCAGGAAAGGAGTTACATTCTTGGGAACTAACCATGTTGGAGAAAAGCAAAAGCAAGTATATAATCTATAATATTTTTCTTAATAAAGTTCCAAGTGATTGAATAAAGGAGTTTGCTTAATAGCCAATGACTTGTGAAGATGTTCTTTATATAAAACCATTTCTTAGAAAAAAATTAAAATTATTACATAACATATGTTACTGTACAAGGCCATTTTAGCATTCTTTTGGGTTATTTCTTCAGCAAGATATAAAATAATAAACATACTGGTGTGCACAAATAAACCTCTACCTAACCTCTCCTCATTTCTACTCCCGAACAATTTTCTGATTTTTCAAGGCAGGGATTCAAAAATGATACACAGGCCAGGCACGGTGGTTCACGCCTGTAATCCCAGCACTCTGGGAGGCCAAGGCAAGCAGATCACCAGAGGCCAGGAGTTCGAGACCAGCTTGGCCAACATGGTGAAACCCTGTCTCTACTGAAAATACAAAAATTATCTGGGCAGGGTGGCACATGCCTGTAATCCCAGCTACTTAGGAGGCTGAGACATGAGAATTGCTTGAGCCCGAGAGACAGACTGCAGTGAGCCAAGGTCGCACCACTGCACTCCTGCTTGAGCAACTGAGGGAGGCTGTCTCAAAACAAACACACAACCAAACAAACAAAGAAACAAAGAACAACAAAAGCAATACACAAAGCACATTTCCCCAACGTGATTAGTTAACTAACAACTACAGTTCATACTTATTCAGAAGGTGAATTCTGTTTGTAGGCAGGTGCTTTGTATTTTTTCACTTAAATGTCCTATATATTTTCTATCACAAAGAAATATGTAATTCAATGTAAGTGTCCTATGGTATCTATACATAAGAGGTAGTATACGAACTGCCTTGGATAGATTCCCTTTAAATATTAATATCAAAGAGTATATAACATCAGTTTAACAAGTGACTTACATGAAGCATAAACTATAGACTACAAACAAGTTTACCTCTAAAAGAACTGCGGTGATCACTTAAAGGCTTTGTATTAGGAAGTAAAAAAACAACATTTTCTTTTCCCTTAAATCAAGAACATATAAATTCCCATATTGGGAAAGATTCACGGTCTCCAATCCTACTGTTTAGCACTTTTAAATGTTAACAGACTTAATTTTGTGGGATAGCAGAGCTGGTATCAACATTAAAAGGCTCAACGGTGTGATGACTTCCCTTAGTAACTCCTAAAAATTAGATGTGAATTCACCTAAACCTTTTAAAACCTGTTTTTAGTATTTACATTTAAATACACTGGGATAATCCATTTAACATTAAACGCACTATGTGGCATAACTATGTAAAAAGTTAGGACTATAAAAATGAACTCACACTCTGGAGTGGGACATAAACAATGAATGTATTAACTCAATAAATATACATATCAAATTTTAATAATTGATGAAGAAAAAGATAAGGGTGCTTTGGGAAAATGATAAGGACATGTGTTCTGCAAATTTGAGGATTTTAGTTCCTACTATATGCCAGGCATTGTTTTTGATGGAAGGGACAGAACAGCAAACAAAAAAAGCAAAACTTCAGCCCTATGAAGTTTACATTCTAGTGTTCTGAATGGAATTTTGGCAATGGGTACCACTGAATAAGCTCAGCTGTGATTTTATGGTTTCCTAGTTATACTCTCAGTTACAAGTCTAATAACCCTCTAAGCAATCACCACATTAATTAGGGCTACTCAAAATGAGCAGATTCTTCCCCACTGAATTTCTGCTGGTTTTACATTTAATGAAGGGACTCATATTTGAAAATTTGAGTGAATCTAAAATTTAAATTCAAAATATTATAAACCAACCTTTTAGATAATTTTTACCAGCATACTTTCAAACCCTATTTACTTTGTTTAGGCTGAAGTCTACATTCTAAAACATCCATATATTGTTTACATCCTGTAAAGTAAGACATAGACCAACAAGATTCCCATATTGCAACATCAGAGGCAAATCTCAAATATTTTAAACAGCAGGGTAATGGCATATATTTTATTACTAATGATAGTTTATCATTAATTTATCCAAATTGGAACAATTCACTTTAGCTTAAAGGATGGTCTACAGAAATACACTTTGTCCCACATACAACCTTTACGAAAAAATTAAAATCCCATCACTTGCTCTTCATATGCTTTGTAGAAAATTTTAGTGGTTTTAATTCAACGTAATAGTAAAATCAATCTAGAAGATCAGTTAAAAGTTGTTCATCTATTACAAACCTGCATTTCCACTGCCATTAACAGCTTCCTTGTCCTCATCTTCTTCCTCTTCAGGAAGAGAGCTATCCATTCTTTCCATCTTGCTGACAGATGTAGTTCGTTTTCTTTGAGATTCTGCATCAAACTCATTATCAAAGAGGACTTGATCAACTGGATCTGGCTGAAAAGGGCTGGGTTCTGCTGGAGGCTTGGGAGTTCCATAGAAGTTTCCTGAAGTGAGTAAAATAGCAGCTGAAATTACTAATGTTTAAGTGAGAGTCAGAGCAATTTCACTTAGTGTATGTCTCTGCCCTATTTTTCACAAAGGAGTTTTGAAATATCTACCAAAGGGCTGGGCACAGTGGCTCACACTTGTAATCCCAGCACTTTGGAAGGCTGAGATGGGCGAATCACTTGAGGTCAAGAGTTTGAGATCAGCTTGGCCAACGTGGCGAAACCCAACTCAACTAAAAATACAAAAATTAGCCAGGTAAGGTGGCACACGCCTGTGAATCCCGGTTACACAGGAGACTGAGGCAGGAAAATCATTTGAATCTAGGAAGCAGAGGTTCCAGTGAGCTGAGATTGTGCCACTACACTCCAGCCTGGGTGACAGAATGAGACTCTGCCTCAAAAACATAAAAAGTAAATTTAAAAAAATTAAAATATCTACCATTGGCCAAAAGGAGGCCAAAGCACTCATCTTAGGAGAACAGAGAGCAGAAATAGGAGAAAGAACTAATTTCTCAAGTGCTCTTCACCATATATTAGCTAGTATTTTCATACTATTTGTTTAAGGCCAGGAAATTGACTGTACGTATGTAGATTATTCATTCCTACAAGGATTGCCTTACGTGGGTTCTGAATTAGGACATAATTTGTGAATTTAAATGCATTGATGCTGTCATGTAAGACTAACTGGCATAAAAGGTGGGGGTAAATGAGGATAAAACTAACTGAAATAATTTTGTTCTAATGTGTAGCATAATGAACTATTTTGATAAAATGAGGAAGTAAGTGGGTAAAGGTTAAGCTAAGAACTAACCAGATCAGATAAAAATGTAGGATGTTTATGTAAGGGTAATTTTTTAAAGTTTTTCTGAGCATTCTATTATTTTATCTGACAATTTATTAAACAAATAGAGACATTAGCAGGATCATTCAGTATTGGCTTACTCTCAGGAAAGCAAGAAATACTTTAATTTTCTCTTGAGAATCTGTAATTTTTGCAGTAAAAATAAATGTTCCAGAAAAGAATGAAAACAATTGAGTGTCTTCTCAATTTGTCATGCAGTTCCCACTAGGCCGCCAAATAATATGGGAAAGCACTCAACAGGTCAAGCCAACATTAACAGTTTGTGGTTCCTACTACTCTTGACATTCTATTAATCATTATGCTAATGTTAGAGAAATATATATATGTATATATGATGAGAGAGTAAAATACTCATGATTCTTCTAAATTCATATTTTCTAATAAAATTCTTTGGCTCCTAAAGAAGTAATTAAGCTGCTCATTCACCTGAGGTAAATTAATGAGGTAGATAATTGACTGTTTTTTCCTAGATGGAAAGTAGCATAGGTTCTTCCCCATAATGCTGAAACAAATCTAGATATTACATAGTTTACCTTAAATTGTGCATGTTTTGAGGGGGAAAACATTTAACATGAATTTTTTGGAAGTTTGACTTTCAGCAGGAATTGTCATTAAAATAATGAAGACAAAACAATAAAATCAAACTAAAAAACTTTTCAACGACATCCTGTCTCTCCCTACTCACCTACTCCCTTGTTTCCAAATCCATATTTGAAGTGGAGTTACTCCAATCGTACAGATGGATGCAAAGATTTGTATGAAAACAGACTAAACTTTCTGCAAACTTTCTAGCTCAGAAGTAAAGCAAAGAACCAATGAAAAAGCCAGTCATGCTTCTCTGGGGTAGCTGGCACAGAAATACACCAAACAGAGATTTGGCTGGGGATTAGGAGCTTCGAGGGTCTCTCTTTTTCCTGAATTATGCCTATTAATCACAGTATCAAGGAAACTGGATATACCATGACAGAAATAAAAAGTCCACTTTTTCTAAATAAGGTAGTAGTACTACTAGAAACACATCTTACTGAGAATTCTTGATAATTATTATCTAACTTGAGAAAGTTTAACCTTTTTCTAAGGGGAAAATATAAAAATGCAGGATATGATGACTGCCATCCATAATCACTGAAAAGATTTTAGGACTTCATAATAATTTGGGGCAGTTTCCTTGTTAAAAAAGATACTTATGGAGCTTAGATTAAAAAAGAAAACTAGCATTGTTTATAAATAAATTAGATCTATTTTTCTTGAGTTGTTGGTAAATATCAAGTTTTCAGATACAGAATACAATTCCAAGGGTTGTGAACCCTAACTATAGTCACTGACAGAGAAAGTTTTTCATTGTTTTAGAGCTGTTTTGAAGTTTTTTTATTTTCTGAAGGCTTTTTCATTTTTATAGAACTGCCAACTATTCAATATTTCAAACACATATAAAATTACAGACTGTAGTATCAGAATAGTATTAGAAATATCTATGTATAAAATTTACTTATATAAATATGTGTACATGTATTAATTTATTTATATACACATCTAGATATTATTGCTAGATTGCCTTCAAATCTCCCTTTTTTTTCCTCGTTAAGGATATATATACATGGTCACATCTACAATTAAAGCTCTAACTTCCTGTCCCTATAGCCACTCCCTCCCTGAGCTGTCTTGAAGTTGATATGTGTCTTTCCTCCTGAATATACATCTAAGATATGTATATACGCAGCTGTAACATGTAAATACTATTGTTTTCATAAAAGCTTCAGAGAATATTTTCCTAACATTTCACATATTTTTTCATAAATAGTATAATATAAATATCATTTTGTAACTTTTTATACAATTTTATACCTTTATACAATTTTATACTTTTTATGCCTCTTCACACTTACTAATGTTGATACCTATAAATCTAGTGCATTGAACTGCTGTATAGCAGTCCATTTTTATGAACAAATTAAAATATATGTTATTCATTCTACTAAAGGAGAGTTGTTTCCATTCTGTCACTGTTTCACACTATAACAAATATTCTCATACGTGTCTATATATGCATATGCACAACGGTTTTCCCTGAGTAGATGTCAAGAGGGGAGCATTGCTGGGTCAGAGTTACGTATATCTTCAAATTTACTAGCCACTGCCACGATGTTCTCCAAAAGGATTATACTATTTTATATTCTCACCAGTAATGTATGGGAGTTTCCATTTCTTTCAATTATCAGACTGTAAAATTGTTGCCATTCTCTGGATGTGAAATGAAATGATGCATTTTCTTTGAATTGAGCACACAGCAATAAATAATATGTAATTTGCCACTTCGTCCATACCAAGCGCTTATATTTAATGGAACAAAATGTAGAATATCTTCATCATTTAAGGGCAGAGGTCTTCTTTAAAAAAAAAAACTTCAAAAGCACTTTAACCTTGTTCATCGCAGTATTCCTAGATCCTCTTATAGAGCTTGGCACATAGTAGGTACTTAATAAATGGTTGTTTAATGAATAAAACAGGATAAAACGAATCAACAAATGAATGAGTCATGAGTGCTAAGCCCAGAAAAGGTAGTTAGGTTAAACTTAGCAGACGAAAGGAAATCATTGAAAGTTCTGCATAGGAGAGACATGATAGAGCTGCTCTTGAAGAAGACTAGCATGGTAGCAATGGGTAGGGTGGAAGAAACTGGAATACATGAGATCAACAGCAATAGTCCACACATGAGCTCTTCTAGTAGGCCTACAATGAGGTGGTGAAGGTGAAAGAAGAGCATTGTGAATGCAGCTACAAAAGAAGAATGATGAGATTTGGCAAACGGATATGAAATGTGAGAAAAAGGAGAAAGTAAATAATGATTTCACTGTTCTGAGATCATGGTGCTGCTAAAGAGAGAAATGATGAAGAATTACTCTTTTGGATAGAGCACAAATGCATATTTGAATATGCTGAATTCCAGGTTAGATATTTATTGAACACTATCTTTAGGCACTGAAGATAATATCACGTAAGAAAGACAGGACCATTACTATCATAGAGCTTGTAAAGAGGCAACTATAATAGTATGAAAAAGCAATGATGGACCATAGCATAGGGTGCTATGGAAGTGGATAAGCTTGCCAGGGAAAAGTATGCTACATAAGGGGAAAAATAGATCTAACAGAATCATTTAAAAATGGAAATTGATCTCAAATATCAAATATCAATGGAATCAAGTGGGTAGAGGAAACAGAAATGAAAAGAAAACCAATTATTCTGTTTTTGTTGTTTTCTCCCATATTTTATATTCTCTTTTGTCCAGGATAGTCAAGGTACATATAAGTTTTTTAAGAGTACAGATTTTGAATTCCCAACCACAAATAGAAAGCAATCCACAAATACTCACTGAGTTCACATGATGAATGTGAATTACTATGAAATATATAAACTGGCCAGTTTGACTGATTTTTAGTACATTGTTCACAATCAACTTTAAAATATGACGGACTTTTTTTGCTTATTATTTAATCCCATTTGTAATTAGTAAATTACAAATCTCCCCATCAAAAGAACATTTTCCCAAAAACAGAGCGGAAAAATTTTTTTCAAAAAGTAGTACTTTGCTGGTCAAATTCCCTCTGAAATAATTCCAGTCATTCAGATAGTTTTTTTGGGTGGGGGGGGTGATGTTATTTTTGGGGACATACCATCATACGTTCCACTTTCTAACAATGCTCCACTCTCTTCCAGTGCTTTGAACTGTTCAACGGAAATGAAATTATAATCCACTCCTGGTACTTCCCCATCCCTGGGGGCCCTTGTAGTGCCTAAGAAAAAAGAAAAAAAAAGTAGGTTGTAAAGTACTTTTAAACTTACAAAATATTCAAAGTAATAGAACATTCCATCTGTAGAGAACGCATAAGAGATACGTCATTCCCCTGCCCCAACTTTATTAAGGTAAAATTCACAGATAAAATTGTATACATTTATAGCATACAACATGTTTTGATATATGTGCACACCTGGCGAAAGATAGACTTATTTTAAAGTAGTTATCCTACGTATTTTTTTCATCTCTAGCATAAATGTAAACATTCTACTTACTAGAGTCATGAAAGACAAAAAAATAATAATTTTTATAAGTTATTTTAATGAACTTTATTTTTAAAACTTGAACAAACAATGGTTATAAAGTTACTTTATAAGTGAATAAAATGCTTAAGATAGGTATTCACATATGGCTTCTTAGCTATTATTCTCTTCAAGTAATTTTAAAAAATTAAGTAAGTAAATTGTTTCATAAAATTAACTGCAGTAACAGATCACTAAATGCTGAAGTACAAACTTTCTTTCAGCTTCAAGGTACAAATTCAGGTTATGGCAGCATTGCTACGTTTTACTGAATTTTACTAAACAAGAGTCACTGTTATGAAATGTCATTTCAAACACTACGTAATACAAAGAGATCCAGGATTCTCACTGGGAACAGAGTCTGGGATTTGGCTGCAAGTCTAGAACAAGAACACTTTCCTTCTTAAACCTGCTTCTCCACTTAGGCCCCTATTCAGTAATAGCACTCCAGGTAGGAAATCTGAGAGTCAGTCGTCTTGGGCTCCTCCCTCTACTCCACATCCAGTCACCAAATCTACCTCATAAGTATCTCTAAACACTTCTTTTCATTCCCATAATCACTGAATTCATATCATTATCTAGGACCTGTATTGTTGGTACTCCCAGGTCAACCTTTACCTCTTCCCAGCTACACTCCTAGTACCTCCGCCAAACTGCAGTCAGTGACTTTCTAAAACACAGTCTGAGGAAACAAAGAAAATCTCTCTAAACCCACCAATGGCTTCCCATGATCCTTGGTATAAAATTCAGATTCTATAACAACACATTTTACAAAGCCTTCCTCTTAAAAAAAAAAAAATTCAATGATTAAAATTATAATTTGTAATTATCTATGACAGATGGAAAAAATACGATGACAATATTTTGCACCTCCTAAGAGGTGGGGCCTGTTGCCTCATCCCTTGAATTTGGACTGGATTGATGATATGCTTTGATTAATTTAATGTGAAGGCTGTGATGCTGTCCAAGTTCAGGGATCTAGACTTCCATCTTCACCCTCTTGGAATGCTCCTGCTACCATGCAAGGAAGTCCAGGTTAACTACTGAATGATAAGAGAGCCCAAGCCAACAAAAAGCAGCAAGGCCCCAGACACATGAATTAGACCATCTTAGCCCCTCCAGCTCCAGTTGAGCCGTCAATGACTACAGCCACATGAATGGTCCGAATTGAGCCCAACTCATGAAATCATGAGAAATACACACTACTATTTTAAGTCACTAAGTTTTGGGATAGTCTGTTATACAGCAAAGGCTAACTGAGATATCCAAATAAACTCTACTATAAAATATAATGACTAAAAAACAATTTAAAAGCAAGCCATATTATAGATAATACTATAAAAACAGCACTGATCCAAGGGGCAGGAGGAACTCTGTTTTGGTCTGGGATTATTATTGATGGCACAATTTAGATCAAGTACTTAATCTCTTTTGGCTTTCTCTTTCTGCAAAGTGGCGTTGAGCAGGATGTTGTCCACGATTCTTTTCACTGACAGATATGAATGTTATGTGTAATTCTACCATATATTTCTAAGACTAGAAAATAGTTTTAATGTTAATTCTCTTTACAAAGTATTATAAATTTTCACTCCCCCCACAAAACCATACAACCCAATACACATAAAGTTATCTTCCTTCCTTTACCCCATTGCTTTTGGCATTCCATAAAATTTATCTTTATATTCTCCTAATACTATATGTTTTATATAAAGCTTTCTACATCCCCACTCACCCCAGTTCTCACCACAGTTCTCCTTTATACACAAAAATTCCTCCAGGAAGAGGAAGAGTTCTTTGGAGCCATATAGTCTCCAATTCTCCTCTCACCGTCTCTTAAGCCTATTCAAATACGATCTTTTCCCCAACCATTCACAAGACAAAGTGCTGTTTCAACAACAGTCTCCACTTCACTGAACTCAATGGCCAAGTCTTACCCTCATCTTAATTGACCTATGAATAACATTTGATATAACTCATTTACCCTTTCTGTTTAGTTATAAGCAAATCAACCCAAGCAAAGAAACAAAACATTACCAGGACCTCAAAAACCTTCTTGGGTGTCTCTGATGATAAATCTCTCCTCAAAAGTGACTATCATCTTGACATCTATGATGATGATTTCCTTTCCTTTTTGATGATTGTACCAACTAAATAGTGCATTTTAAAGCAACATAGCTTACTTTTGCCACTTTTGCAACCTCATATGAATGGAATCACATAACATGCATCCTCTTCTGTCCACACCAATACTTATCATGAGGCTTTTAAACTTTATCCAATATCCTAGGTGTGTAAAGTCACCTCACTGTGTATTTAATATGCAATTGCTTTATGAGATTAAACATTCTTTTTAATACATTTAGAAGTCATATAGATTTCCTCTGTTGTGAAGTGGTTATTCAAGTCTTTCCTCATTTCTCTGTTGGGTTTATGTCTTTAAAATTGATTTGTGGGAGCTGGCAAGATGCCCAAATAGGAACAGCTCTGGTCTGCAGCTCCCAGTGAGACTAACACAGAAGGTGGGTGATTTCTGCATTTCCAACTGAGGTACCCAGTTCATCTCATTAGGACTAGTTAGACAGTGGGTGCAGCCCATGGAGGGTGAGCAGAAGCAGGGTGGGGCATTGCCTCACCCAGGAAGCACAAAGAGCCTGGGAACTTGCTCCCCTAGCCACGGGAAGCCATGAGGGACTGTGCTATCTGGCCCAAATACTACGCTTTTCCCATGTTTTTGCAACCCGCAGACCAGGAGATTCCCTCATGTGCCTACACCAACAGGGTCCTGGGTTTCAAGCACAAAACTAGGTGGCTATTTGGGCAGACACTGAGCTAGCTGCAGGAGTTTTTTTTTGTACCCCAGCGAGACAGAACTGTTGAAGCCAGGGAGCCAAGTGGTCTTGGTCAGTGGGTCCCACTCCCACAGAGCCCAGCAAGCTAAGAACCACTGGCTTTAAATTCTCGCTGCCAGCACAGCAGTCTGAAGTTGACCTGGAATGATCGAGCTTGGTGAGGGGAGGGGCGTCCACCATTGCAGAGACTTGAGTAGGTGGTTTTTCCCCTCAGAGTGTTAAGGAAGCCACCAGGAAGTTTGGACTGTGCAGAACTCACTGCAGCACAGCAAAGCGGCTGTGGCCAGACTGGCTCTCTGGATTCCTCCTCACTGGACAGGGCATCTCTGAAAGAAAGGCAGCAGCCCCAGTCAGGGGCTTATAGATAAAACTCCCATCTCCCTGGGACAGAGCACCTGGGGAAAGGGGCAGCTATGGGCGCAGCTTCAGCAGACTTAAATGTTCCTGCCTGCCGACTCTGAAGACAGCAGCAGATCTCCTAGCACAGTGCTCGAGCTCTGCTATGGGACAGACTGCCTCCTCAAGTGGGTCCCTGACCCCCGTGCCTCCTGACTGGGAGACACCTCCCAGCAGGGGTCAACAGACACCTCATACAGGAGAGCTCTGGCTGGCATCAGGCAGGTGCCCCTCTGGGACAAAGTTTCCCAAGGACGGAGTAGGCAGCAATCTTTGCTGTTCTGCAGCCTCTGCTGGTGATACCCAGGCAAACAGGGTCTGGAGTGAACCTCTAGCAAACTCCAGTAGACCTGCAGAAGAGGGGCCTGACTATTAGAAGGAAAACTAACAGAAAGCAATAACATCAACATTAACCAAAAGGACGCTCACACAAAAACCCCATCCAAAGGCCATCAGCGTTGAAGATCAAAGGTACATAAATCCACAAAGATAAGGAAAAACCAGCACAAAAATGCTGAAAATTCCAAAAACCAGAATGCTTCTTCTCCTCCAAATGATCACAACTCCTCTCTGACAAGGGCACAAAACTGGACAGAGAATGAGTTTGATGAATTGACAGAAGTAAGTTTCAGGAGGTGGGTAATAACAAACTCCTCTGAGCTAAAGGGGCACGTTCTAACCCAATGCAAGGAAGCTAAGAACCTTGATAAAAGGTTACAGGAACTGCTAACTAGAATAACCAGTTTAGAGAAAAACATAAATGACCTGATGAAGTTAAAAAACACAGCATGAGAACTTTGTGAAGCATACGCCAAGTATCAATAGCCAAATTGATCAAGTGGAAGAAAGGATATCAGAGATTGAAGATCAACTCAATGAAATAAAGCTTAAAGACGAAACCAGAGAAAATAGAATGAAAAGGAACAAAGCTTCCAGGAAATATGACTATGTGAAAAGGCCAAACCTATGATTGATTGGTGTACCTGAAAGTGACAGGGAGAATGGGACCAAGTTGGAATACACACTTCAGGATATTATCCAGGAGAACATTCCCAACCTGGCAAGACAGGCCAACACTCAAATTCAGGAAAAACAGAGACCACCACTAAGATACTCCTTGGGAAAAGCAATCACAAAACACAAGATCGTCACATTCTCCAAGGTTGAAACAAAGGAAAAAATGTTAAGGGCAGCCAAAGACAAAGGTCAGATTATTTACAAAGGGAAGCCCATTAGACTCACAGCGGATCTCTCTGCAGAAACCCTACAAGCCAGAAGAGAGTGGGGGGCCAATATTCAACATTCTTAAATAAAAGGATTTTCAACCCAGAATTTCAAATCTATCCAAACTAAGCTTCATAAGCGAGGGAGAAATAAAATCCTTTACAGACAAGCAAATGCTGAGGGATTCTGTCACCAACAGACCTGCCTTACTCCTGACTGAAGCACTAAATATGGAAAGAAAAAACTGGTACCGGCCGGGCGCGGTGGCTCAAGCCTGTAATCCCAGCACTTTGGGAGGCCGAGACGGGCGGATCACAAGGTCAGGAGATCGAGACCATCCTGGCTAACATGGTGAAACCCCGTCTCTACTAAAAATACAAAAAACTAGCCGGGCGAGGTGGCGGGCGCCTGTAGTCCCAGCTACTTGGGAGGCTGAGGCAGGAGAATGGCGTGAACCCGGGAGGCGGAGCTTGCAGTGAGCCCAGATTGCGCCACTGCACTCCAGTCTGGGCGACAGAGCGAGACTCCGCCTCAAAAAAAAAAAAAACTGGTACCAGCCACTGCAAAGACATACCAAAATATAAAGACCAACAACCCTATGAAGAAACTGCATCAACTAATGTGCAAAATAACCAGCTAGCATCATGAGGACAGGATACAATTAATACATAACAATATTAACCTTAAATGTAAATGGGCTGAATGCCCCAATTAAAAGACACAGTCTGGCAAATTGGATAAAAGAGTCAAGACTTTTTGGTGTGCTGTATTCAGAAGACCCATCTCATGTGCAAAGACACACATGGGCTCAAAATAAAGGGATGGATGAATATTTAATATTTACCAAGCAAATGGAAAGCCCCCTCCCCCCCCAAAAAAGCAGGGGTTGCAATCCTAGTCTCTGATAAAACAGACTTAAAACCAACAAAGACCAAAACAGACAAAGAAGGGCATTACATAATGGTAAAGGGATCAACGCAACAAGAGCTAACTATCCCAAATATACATGCACCACAACACAGGAGCACCCAGATTCATAAAGCAAGTTCTTAAAGACCTACAAAGAGACTTAGATTCCCACACAATAATACTGGGAGACTTTAATACCCCACTGTCAATATTAGGCAGATCAACGAGACAGAAAATTAACAAGGATATTCAGGACTTGAACTCAGCTATGGACCAAGCAGACCTAATAGACATCTACTGAACCCTTCCCCCAAATCAACAGAATATACATTCTTCTCGGTGCCACATGGCACTTATTCTAAAATCAACCACATAATTGGAAGTAAAACACTCCTCAGCAAATGCAAAAGTACGGAAATCATAACAAACATTCTCTTGGACCACAGTGCAATCAAATTAAAACTCAGGATTAAGAAACTCACCCAAAACCACACAACTACTTGGAAACTGAACAAGCTGCTCCTGAATGACTACTGGGTAAATAACAAAATTAAGGAAGAAATAAATAAGTTATTTGAAACCAATGAGAACAAAGATACAATGTACTAGAATCTCTGGGACACAGCTAAAGCAGTGTTTAGATGGAAGCTTATAGCACTGAATGCCCACATCAGAAAATGGGAAAGATCTAAAATAGACACCCTAATATCACAATTAAAAGAACTAGAGAGGCAACAACAAACAAATTCAAAAGTTAGCAGAACAGGGCCGGGTGTGGTGGTTCACACCTATAATCCCAGCACCTTGGGAGGTCAATGGGGGCGGATCACGAGGTCAGGAGATTGAGACCATCCTGGCTTACGTGGTGAAAGCCCATCTCTACTAAAAATACCAAAAATTAGCCGGGCATGGTGGTAGGCGCCTGTACTCCCAGCTACTTGGGAGGCTGAGGCAGGAGAATGGCATGAACCCGGAAGGCAGAGCTTGCAGTGACCCGAGATCACGCCACTGCACTCCAGCCTGGGTGACAGAGCAAGACTCTGGATCAAAAAAAAAAAAAGGCTAGCAGAACAGAAGAAATAACCAAGATCAAAGCAGAACTGAAGATTATAGAGATATGAAATACCCTCCAAAAAATCAATGAATCCAGAAGCTGTTTTTTGAAAAGATTAACAAAACAGACCACTAGCCAGAATAAAAAAGAAAAAAAGAGAGAAGAATCAAATAAACACAATAAAAATGATAAAGGGAATATCACCACTGATCCCACAGAAATACAAACTACCATTAGATAATACTATAAATGCCTCTATACAAAAAAAAAAAAAAAAAACTAAAAAATCTAGATGAAATGGATAAATTCCTGGACACATACACCCTCCCATGACTAAACCAGGAAGAAGTGGAATTCCTGAATAGACCAATAACAAGTTCTGAAATTGAGGCAGTAATTAATAGCCTACCAACCAAAAAAAGCCCAGGATCAGAGGGATTTACAGCCGAATTCTACCAGAGGTACAAAGAGCAGCTGCTACCATTCCTTTTGAAACTATTCCAAACAATAGAAAAAGAGGGACTCCTCCCTAACTCATTTTATGAGGCCAGCATCATCCTGATACCAAAACCTGGCAGAGACACAACAACAACAAAAAAGTTTCAGGCCAATATCCCTGATGAACATCGATGTGAAAATCCTCAATAAAATACTGGCAAACTGAATCCAGCAGCACATCGAAAAGCTTATCCACCACAATCCAGTTGGCTTCATCCCTGGGATGCAACGCTGGTTCAACATATGCAAATCAATAAACGTAATCCATCACATAAACAGAACCAATGACAAAAACCACATGATTATCTCAATAGATGCAGAAAAGGCCTTCAATAAAATTCAATACACCTTCATGCTAAAAACTCTCAATAAACTGGGCACTGATGGAACGTATCTCAAAATATTAAGAGCTATTGATGATAAACCCACAGCCAATATCATACTGAATGGGCAAAAACTGGAAGCATTCCCTTTGAAAACTGGCACAAGACAAGGATGCCCTCTCTCACCACCTCTATTCAATATAGTATTGGAAGTTCTGGCCAGGGCAATCAGGCAAGAGAAAGAAATAAAGGGTATTCAAACAGGAGGAGAGGAAGTCAATTTGTCTCTGTTTGCAGATGACATGGTTGTATATTTAGAAAGCCCCATCTTCTCAGCCCAAAAACTCCTTAAGCTGATAAACAACTTCAGCAAAGTCTCAGGATATAAAATCAATGTGCAAAAATCACAAGCATTCCTATACATTAATGATAGGCAAACAGAGAGCCAAATCATGAGTGAAATCCCATGTACAATTGCTACAAAGAGAATAAAAGACCTAGGAATCCAACTTACAAAGGACATGAAGGACCTCGTCAAGGAGAACTACAAATCACTGCTCAAGGAAATACGAGAGGACACAAACAAATGGAAAAACATTCCATGCTCATGAATAGGAATAATCAATATCATCAAAATGGCCATACTCCCCAAAGTAATTTACAGATTAAATGCTATCCCCATCAAGCTACCAATAACTTTCTTCACATAACTAGAAAAAACTACTATAAATTTCATATGGAATCAAAAAAGACCCCATATAGCCAAGACAATCCTAAGCAAAAGGAACAAAGCTGGAGGCGTCACATCACCTGACTTCAAACTATACTACAAGGGTACAGTAACCAAAAACAATATGGTACTGGTAACAAAATTGATACATAGAACAATGGAATAGAACAGAGGCCTCAGACATGACACCACACATCTATAACCATCTCATCTTCAACAAACCTGACAAAAACAAGCAATGGGGAAAGGATTCCCTATTTAATAAACGGTGTTGTGAAAACTGGCTGTCCATATGCAGAAAGCTGAAACTGGACCCCTTCCTTACACCTTATACAAAAATTAATTCAAGATGGATTAAAGACTTAAACGTAACACCTAAAACCATAAAAACCCTAGAAGAAAACCTAGGCCATACCATTCAGGACGTAGGCATGGGCAAAGACCTCATGACTAAAACACCAAAAGCAACAACAACAAAAGCCAAAATTGACAAATGGGATATAATTAAACTAAAGAGCTTCTGTACAGCAAAAGAAACTATCATCAGAGTGAACAGGCAACCTATAGAATGGGAGAAAATTTTTGCAATCTATCCATCTGACAAAGGTCTGATATCCAGAATCTACAAGGAACTTAAACAAATTTACATGAAAAAAACAAACTACCCCATCAAAAAGTGGGCAAAAGATATGAACAGACACTTCTAAAAAGAAGACATTTATGTGGCCAACAAACATATGAAAAAAAGCTCATCATCACTGGTCATTAGAGAAATGCAAATCAAAACCACAATGAGATACCATCTCACATCAGTTAGAATGGCAGATATTAAAAAGTCAGGAAATGACAGATGCTAGAGAGGATGTGGAGAAATAGGAACGTTTTTACAGTTAGTGGGAGTGTAAATTAGTTCAACCATTGTGGAAGATAGTGTGGCAATTCCTCAAGGATCTAGAACTAGAAATATCATTTGACCCAGCAATCCTGTTACTGGGTATATACTCAAAAGATTATAAATCATTCTACTATGAAGACACATGCACACATATTTACTGCAGCACTATTCACAATAGCAAACACTTTGAGCCAACCCAAATGCCCATAAATAATAGAATGGATAAAGAAAATATGGCGCATGTACATCATAGAATACTATGCAGCCATAAAAGAGAATGAGTTCATGTCCTTTGCAGGGACATGGTTGAAGCTGGAAACCATCATTCTCAGCAAAGTAACACAGAAATGGAAAACTAAACACCACATGTTCTCACTAATAAGTGGGAGTTGAACAATGAGAACGCATGAACACATGGAGGGGTACATCACACACTGGGGTCTGTCAGGGTGTGGGGGGCAAGGGGTGAAAGAGCACTAGGACAAATACCTAACGCATATGAGGCTTAAAACCTAGATGTTGGGTTGATGGGTACAGCAAACCGCCATGGCACATGCATACCTATGTAACAAACCTGCATGTTCTGCACATGTATTTCAGAACTTAAAGTATAATAAAAAATAAAATTGATTTGTAATTCTTTATATTCTGAATATTATATTAAATCATCAAATCTAAGTAACCAACCCCTTCTAAACTGCATCATTATTTTATCCCTAAGAAACAAAATAACCTGGCAATTACAATGGAAAGATTTCATCTATTCTAAGATGCATCCCAACTGTAGAGATGTTAAAATGTGAAATAACTGCCTTGGTATTGATGAAGTACTGTGGTCCATTGTCAGACATACGTATTGCAAATGGGGGATTTCTGTGAAACATGTTTTCTTGAAACAGCACTTTCTGAAAAATCATGCACCCAAAATAACAGAGATTATGGAGAAAACAGAGTCATGGTTGACTTCTCAAAACCTTTGCAACTTTGTAACCAGAACACTAACAAAATAAATAATGGTTCTAATTTAAAATATTAATACAGTTTAAAAGACATGTTAAATTCCCAATTAAAAATAATAAATAAAATACTGTGTCTTCTAAGAAAATGAAAGAAATGAAAAGAAAAGGTGGCTTGACAGAAAGGGGTATAAGAAAGGGTTAGCCTACTAAATAATGAAGATAGGGCAAACAGTGCAATAAAGATTTTAAAAACAGAACACAAAGTCAAACAGAAAAGATGCCAAATTGAAGTATACAGGCATCATACACACTGCCATATTCTTCCTCAGCTGCAATATTCAGTTGTGTTCGTTTATTCTATTTACTTGTGGCTATTTGATGATAAAAAAAAAAAAATTAGCTTGCTGAGGAAAATGGCATAGAAACTAGTATAACCTCAGTTAAATTTATGTCATTTTCTACATATGTGCCAATCACATGTAAACTATTTGTACTGCAGAAATAAATGTAGAGGAACAGAGAGTATCTTGTCACATTCTGATTTTTTCACCTTTTTAACAAATTGTATTTTGATGACAGAAGTTAATTTTAATGTAGTCAAATTTATCAATCTTTTCCTTTACAGCTAACGGTTTTTGTGTCTAGTTGAAAAAAATCCTTTCCCAGCCTGTGCTGATGACATCCAGGGCACTGGGTTGCACCTGGAAAGCGAGCCTCAATTGTCTGAATGCATAAAGCAAACTGTCCGGAAAAAAAAAAAAAAAAAAAAAAAATTCCTTTCCTAAGGCTATGGAGATATTCTATATTCTTTTTAAAAAGCATTACAGGTTTGTCTTTCACACCTAGGACTTTAACACAGTGGTGGGGATGGGCGAGCTGGTGAGAAGTACCAGTTCAATTTCCATTTTTTCCAAATGACTACTCAAAATGATTTACTGAAAGTCTTGGCCGGGCATGGTGGCTCAAGCCTGTAATCCCAGCACTTTGGGAGGCCGAGACAGGTGGATCATGAGGTCAGGAGAGCGAGACCATCCTGGCTAACACCGTGAAACCCTGTCTCTACCAAAAAATACAAAAAACTAGCCAGGCGAGGTGGCGGGCACCTGTAGTCCCAGCTACTCGGGAGGCTGAGGCAGGAGAATGGCGTAAACCCGGGAGGCAGAGCTTGCAGTGAGCTGAGATCCGGCCACTGCACTCCAGCCTGGGCGATAGAGCGAGACTCCGTCTCAAAAAAAAAAAAAAAAAAGAAAGTCTTAATTTCCCTTCTGATCAGCCACAGCACTTCTTTCATAGCAACGTCTATATAAGCTTGGGTGTTTACTACTAGGCTTTCTACCTACTGACCATTCCTGTATCAATATCAGTGTTATAATTATTCTATTTTCCTAATAAATCTAGATATATAGTATAGCAAGTCCACCTATCTTGCTTTTTGTATTCATAGCCTGTCCACATTCTAAAATCAGATAAACAGGCTAAAAAGGCTGAATTTTTTATGGAATTTACATTGAATCTACCAATCAATTTGAGTAGAACTGATATCTTTGCCATACTGTCTTTAATTCATGAATAAGAAATCTGTCAGCATATTCAGATCTTCTTTAGCATCCCTTAATTTTCACCCTATGGAGGTCTTATGTTTCATTAGAGGTTAATTTCTAGGTATTTAAAAAAAAACTTACATGCCATTGTAAGTAATATTTTCATAAACTTTCATTTTCTAAATATTGATGGTATGAAAGAAGTAATTTATCTACAATAGAATGCACTAATTCTTTTTTTTTTTTTTTTTTTTTTTTTTGAGACGGAGTCTCGCTCTGTCTCCCAGGCTGGAGTGCAGTGGCCGGATCTCAGCTCACTGCAAGCTCCACCTCCCGGGTTTACGCCATTCTCTCGCCTCAGCCTCCCGAGTAGCTGGGACTACAGGCGCCCGCCACCTCGCCCGGCTAGTTTTTTGTATTTTTTTAGTAGAGACGGGGTTTCACCGTGTTAGCCAGGATGGTCTCGATCTCCTGACCTCGTGATCCGCCCGTCTCGGCCTCCCAAAGTGCTGGGATTACAGGCTTGAGCCACCGCGCCCGGCCAGAATGCACTAATTCTAACAGTACAATTAAGTGAACTTTGGAAACCATTATCCCCCAAAGTTTCCTTGGGCCCCTTTGCAGTCCTCCACTGTGGGCAGTTACTGACCTACTATCAGTAGAGTTTTGCCTTTAATATAATTTAATATAAATGGAATCATACATTAATTTGATTCCAGTAGTTGTCTGGCTTCTTTTACTTAGCCTGATGCTTTTGAGATTCACCAGGTTGTTCAAATTCTTTTTACATTTAAGATGTCATCTGCAAAGAGAGATCATTTTACGTCTTTTCTAAGTTGAATGCCTTTTATTTCTTTTTCCTGTCTTATTACTCTGGCTAGAATTTTCAGTACTATGCTGAATAGTAATGGCAAGAGTGGGCATCCTTGCTTTATTGCAGGATCTTACAGGAAAAGTCTTCTGTCTTTCTCTGTTGAGCATAATGTTAGCTTTTATTATGTTGAGGTAGTTTCCTTCTACTCCTAATTTGTTGAGTATTTTTTAAAATCCTGATAGGGTACTGAATTTTGCTTTTTCTGTATTGAGATGTTAATGTAGTATAATATATTAACTGATTCTTTTTTTTTTTTTTTTTGAGATGGAGTCTTGCTCTGTCACCCAGGCTGGGGTGCAGTGGCCGGATCTTGGCTCACTGCAAGCTCCGCCTCCCGGGTTTATGCCATTCTCCTGCCTCAGCCACCCAAGTAGCTGGGACTACAGGCGCCCGCCACCTTGCCCGGCTAGTTTTTTTGTATTTTTTTTAGTAGAGACGGGGTTTCACTGTGTTAGCCAGGATGGTCTCAATCTCCTGACCTTGTGATCCGCCCGTCTCGGCCTCCCAAAGTGCTGGGATTACAGGTTTGAGCCACCGCACCCGGCCTATATTAACTGATTCTTATATGTTGAACCATCCTTGCATTCCAGGCATAAATTTTAGCTGGTCAAGATGTATGATCTTTTTAATGTGCAATATAATTTGGTTTGCTAGTATTTTCTTTAGAATTTTTGTGTCAAATATCCATCAGGGATATTGGCCTGTAGTTGTCCTTTATTGTGTCTTTGTCTGGTTTTGTTATCAGGGTAACAAGTTTAAATGAGTTTAGGAGTGTCCCTTTCTCTTCCGTTCTTTGGAAGAATTTGAGAAGGACTGGTATTAACTATTTGGTAGAATTCTCCAGGGGAGCCACCAGGTTCTAGGCTTTTCTTTGTTGAGAGGTTTTTGATTACTGCTTTAATCTCCACACTCGTTATAGGACTCTTCAGATTTTTTATTTCTTTATGATTCAGACTTGGTAGTTTTATATTTCTAAAACTTTATCCATTTCTTCTAGATCATCCAATTTGTTGGCATCTAACTTTTCACTACAGTAGTCTTTATAATTCTTTTCATTTCTGTGACATCAGTTATAATATCTCCCCTTTCATTTCTAATTTTAGAAATTTAAGTCTTTTTTTTCTTAATCTAAGTAAGGAAGTAAGGGTTTATCAATTTTAGTGATTTTTTTTTTTTAAAAAACAACTCCTGGTTTGGTTGATTTTTTTCTTTTATGTTTTCTATTGAGTTTATCTCTGCTCTAGTCTTTATCATTTCCTTCCTTCTGCTGACTTTGGGTTTAGTTCGTTCTTATTTGTCTAATTCCTTAAGGTATAAGATTAGGCTGGTGACTTGAGATTTTTCTTCTCTTTTAATGTGTTTACTGCTATAAACTTCCCTCTTGGTACTGCTTTTACTACCTTCCATAAGTTTTAATATGTTGTATCTTTTAAAAAAATTTATCTCCAGATATTTCTGAAACTCTCTCATGATCCACTAGTTGTTTAAGAACACACTGTTTACTTTCCATGCATTTGCAAATTTTCCTGTTTTCTTTCTGCTAATTAATTTGTTTCATTCCATTATGCTGAGAGAATATACTTTACATAATTTAAATCTTAAATTCATTAAGACTTGTTTTGTGGCCTAACGTGGTTTATCATAGAGAATCTTCCATGCATGCTAGATAAGAATGTATATTCTGCTGTTATTGGATGAAATGTTCTGTATGTCCGTTAGGTCCATTTGGTCTCATATTGTTAAAGTCCTCTATTTCCTCATTGATCTTTAGTCTTGTTTTATTCATTTGGCATTCCACTGTATGGATATACCAAAACTAATTATCCATTCACCAATGATGGACATTTGGGTTGTTTCCAGATTTGGGCTATAATAAATAAAGCTGCTATTAACTTACATGACTTTGGATAGACATATATTTAAATGTATGTTGAGTTAATACCTAGGAGTGAAATTACTAGGTATTGTGGTAACTGTATGTTTAATTCAATAAGAAAATGTCACATTATTTTCCAAAGTAGATGTCTTTGCATTTCCACCTGCAATATATGAGAGCTGCAGTTGATTTACGTTACTGTTTCTAAGTAGGAATGGTTTCTGGAGTTTCTTGGGTAATTTGTTTTCTCTAAATCTTACAACAAATTAGTTGCCAGGAAAAATGACAAAAAAGTTCTAATTCTCTTGCACAAATTAAAGTTTAACAATTTGACATAGAGACATCTGGCTTAAAGAAATCCGCTGATATCAACTGAAAGCAAGAGCAGGAAACGCTGAAAAGCAGAATCAAAGGTTAAGGTTGACATTGCCAGGAACCAGGACAGAAGCATGTGGGAGAGTAGCAGTCACAATATACTCAAGTCAGTCTTACTTGCAGCTGTTCCCACAAGTGTGTGTTCATGGCCATATCTGCTAGTGGTGGGTCTTTCTTACATAAAACAATACTAATAAGATGATATGTGTATTATACTTTATATAAATCCTACGAGTTGTGTTCCAAGAAATAACAAGTTTGGAGGCTAAGTCCTTAAATTGGCAGTTTCAACACACAACTCTGCGTAATGCTGTTAACCATGCTGGGAAATCTAAATATTAGGTTATTTGAATACTATCCAATAATATTTTCTGGCATTTTTCACTGATTATTTGTTACAAGCTTCAGTGCTTTGTAAATATTTAACAGAAGAAATGCAAAGAGAGAAAGTGAATGCTACTGTGGAATGTTCCAACATGAAATTAGAAATGGATCTAAAATCTGAAATAAAAGTAATATATTTAATAGATTTCAATGGCAAAATCAAAATCAGGAGAAGCAGACAAAATGCTTTCACAATTAAAAAAGAAAATGAGATTATATGAAACAACATATAACATACTTTGTAATGCCCAATATGAGGATGATTTTTGATACACTCTTAATAAATTTGATGAACGTCAGTGCAAAATGAAATACAATTTTTTCTGGCATACTTGTCTGGCATATTTATCACCAAACAAAGATCAAGACCATCAGATAAAACAATTGATACTTTGTGCTTTAAGATTTCATTTTAGGGTTAGGCTTGGCAGCTCACACCTGTAATCCCAGCACTTTGGGACGCTGAGGCGGGCGGATCACCTGAGGTCAGGAGTTTGAGACCAGCCTGGCCAACATGGTGAAACCTCATCTCTACTAAAAACACAAAAATTTGCCAAGTGTGGTGGCGCGCACCTGTACTCCCAGCTACTCAGGAGACTGAGGCAGGAGAATCACTTGAACCTGGAAGGCGGAGGTTGTGATGAGCTGAGATTGTGCCACTGTACTCTAGACTGGTCAACAAACAGAGCAAGACTCTGTCTCAAAAATCAATCAATCAAAAATAAACGGGGGCGGAGCAAGATGGCCGAATAGGAACAGCTCCAGTCTCCAACTCCCAGCACGAGCGACACAGAAGACCGGTGATTTCTGCATTTTCAACTGAGGTACTGGGGTCATCTCTCTAGGGAGTGCCGGACAATCGGTGCTGGTCAGCTGCTGCAGCCTGACCAGCGTGAGCTGAAGCAGGGCGAGGCATCGCCTCACCTGGAAGCGCAAGGGGGAAGGAAATCCGTTTTCCTAGCCAGGGGAACTGAGACACACAACACCTGGAAAATCGGGTAACTCCCACCCCAATACTGCGCTTTAAGGAAACAGGCACACCAGGAGAATATATCCCACACCTGGCCGGGAGGGTCCCACGCCCACGGAGCCTCCCTCACTGCTACACAGCAGTCTGCGGCGATCGATCCGCAAGGCAGCAGCGAGGCTGGGGGAGGGGCGCCCGCCATTGCTGAGGCTTAAGTAGGTAAACAAAACCGCTGGGAAGCTCGAACTGGGTGGAGCTCACAGCAGCTCAAGGAAGCCTGCCTGTCTCTGTAGACTCTACCTCTGCAGACAGCGCACAGCTGCAGTCCAATAGGGGAAGCAGCGGGGGCCGGTGCAGACGCGAACGACTCTGTCTGACAGCTTTGGGGAGAGCCGTGGATCTCCTAACGCGGAGGTTGAGATCTGAGAACGGACAGACTGCCTGCTCAGGTGGGTCCCTGACCCCAGAGTAGCCTAGCTGGGAGACATCCCCCACTAGGGGCTGTCTGACACCTCACACCTCACAGGGTGGAGTCACCCCTGAGAGGAAACTTCCAAAGGAAGAATCAGACAGGTACACTCGCTGTTCAGCAATATTCTATCTTCGGCAACCTCTGCTGCTGATACCCAGGCAAACAGGGTCTGGAGTGGACCTCAAGCAATCTCCAACAGACCAACAGACAGTCCTTCTGACTGTCAGACGGAAAACTATCAAACAGGAAGGACACCTATACCAAAACCCCATCAGTACGTCACCATCATCAAAGACCAGAGACAGATAAAACCACAAAGATGGGGAAGAAGCAGGGCAGAAAAGCTGGAAATTCAAAAAATAAGAGCGCATCTCCCCCTGCAGAGGAGCGCAGCCCATCGCCAGCAACGGATCAAAGCTGGTCAGAGAATGACTTTGACGAGATGAGAGAAGAAGGCTTCAGTCCATCAAACCTCTCAGAGCTAAAGGAGGAATTACGTACCCAGCGCAAAGAAACTAAAAATCTTGAAAAAAGAGTGGAAGAATTGACAGCTAGACTAATTAATGCAGAGAAGATAATAAATGAAATGACAGAGATGAAAACCATGACACGAGAAATACGGACAAATGCACAAGCTTCAGTAACTGACTCGATCAACTGGAAGAAAGAGTATCAGCGATTGAGGATCAAATGAATGAAATGAAGCGAGAAGAGAAACCAAAAGAAAAAAGAAGAAAAAGAAATGAACAAAGCCTGCAAGAAGTATGGGATTATGTAAAAAGACCAAATCTACGTCTGACTGGGGTGCCTGAAAGTGAGGGGGAAAATGGAACCAAGTTGGAAAACACTCTTCAGGATATCATCCAGGAGAACTTCCCCAACCTAGTAGGGCAGGCCAACATTCAAATTCAGGAAATACAGAGAACGCCACAAAGATACTCCTCCAGAAGAGCAACTCCAAGACACATAATTGCCAGATTCACCAAAGTTGAAATGAAGGAAAAAATCTTAAGGGCAGCCAGAGAGAAAGGTCGGGTTACCCCAAAGGGAAGCCCATCAGATTAACAGCAGACCTCTCGGCAGAAACTCTACAAGCCAGAAGAGAGTGGGGGCCAATATTCAACGTCTTAAAGAAAAGAATTTTCAACCCAGAATTTCATATCCAGCCAAACTAAGCTTCATCAGTGAAGGAGAAATAAAATCCTTTACAGATAAGCATGCTTAGAGATTTTTCACCACCAGGCCTGCCTTACAAGAGACCCTGAAGGAAGCCCTAAACATGGAAAGGAACAACCGGTACCAGCCATTGCAAAAACATGCCAAAATGTAAAGACCATCGAGGCTAGGAAGAAACTGCATCAAAAACGAGCAAAATAACCAGTTAATATCATAATGACAGGATCAAGTTCACACATAACAATATTAACCTTAAATGTAAATGGACTAAATGCTCCAATTAAAAGACACAGACTGGCAAACTGGATCAAGAGTCAAGACCCATCAGTCTGCTGTATTCAGGAGACCCATCTCACATGCAGAGACATACATAGGCTCAAAATAAAGGGATGGAGGAAGATCTACCAAGCAAATGGAGAACAAAAAAAAGCAGGGGTTGCAATCCTAGTCTCTGATAAAACAGACTTTAACCATCAAAGAGCACAAGAGACAAAGAAGGCCATTACATAATGGTAAAGGGATCAATTCAACAGGAAGAGCTAACTCTCCTAAATATATATGCACCCAATACAGGAGCACCCAGATTCATAAAGCAAGTCCTTAGAGACCTACAAAGAGACTTAGACTCCCATACAATAATAATGGGAGACTTCAACACTCCACTGTCAACATTAGACAGATCAACGAGACAGAAAGTTAACAAGGAGATCCAGGAATTGAACTCATCTCTGCACCAAGCGAACCTAATAGACATCTATAGAACTCTCCACCCCTAATCAACAGAATATACATTCTTCTCAGCACCACATCGCACTTACTCCAAAATTGACCACATAATTGGAAGTAAAGCACTCCTCAGCAAATGTAAAAGAGCAGAAATTAGAACAAACTGTCTCTCAGACCACAGTGCAATCAAACTAGAACTCAGGACTAAGAAACTCAATCAAAACCGCTCAACTACATGGAAACTGAACAACCTGCTCCTGAATGACTACTGGGAACATAACGAAATGAAAGCAGAAATAAAGATGTTCTTTGAAACCAATGAGAACAAAGATACAACATATCAGAATCTCTGGGACACATTTAAAGCAGTGTGTAGAGGGAAATTTATAGCACTAAATGCCCACAAGAGAAAGCAGGAAAGATCTAAAATTGACACTCCAACATCACAATGAAAAGAACTAGAGAGGCAAGAGCAAACACATTCAAAAGCTAGCAGAAGGCAAGAAATAACTAAGATCAGAGCAGAACTGAAGGAGATAGAGACACAAAAAACCCTCCAAAAAATCAATGAATCCAGGAGTTGGTTTTTTGAAAAGATCAACAAAATTGACAGACCGCTGGCAAGACTAATAAAGAAGAAAAGAGAGAGGAATCAAATAGACGCAATAAAAAATGATAAAGGGGATATCACCACCGACCCCACAGAAATACAAACAACCATCAGAGAATACTATAAACGCCTCTATGCAAATCAACTAGAAAATCTAGAAGAAATGGATAATTTCCTGGACACTTACACTCTCCCAAGACTAAACCAGGAAGAAGTTGAATCCCGGAATAGACCAATAGCAGGCTCTGAAATTGAGGCAACAATTAATAGCCTACCCACCAAAAAAAGTCCAGGACCAGATGGATTCACAGCTGAATTCTACCAGAGGTACAAGGAGGAGCTGGTACCATTCCTTCTGAAACTATTCCAATCAATAGAAAAAGAGGGAATCCTCCCTAACTCATTTTATGAGGCCAACACATCCTGATACCAAAGCCTGGCAGAGACACAACAAAAAAAGAGAATTTTAGACCAATATCCCTGATGAACATCGATGCAAAAATTCTCAATAAAATACTGGCAAACCGGATTCAGCATCACATCAAAAAGCTTATCCACCATGATCAAGTGGGCCTCATCCCTGGGATGCAAGGCTGGTTCAACATTCGCAAATCAATAAACGTAATCCAGCATATAAACAGAACCAAAGACAAGAACCACATGATTATCTCAATAGATGCAGAAAAGGCTTTTGACAAAATTCAACAGCCCTTCATGCTAAAAACGCTCAATAAATTTGGTATTGATGGAACCTACCTCAAAATAATAAGAGCTATTTATGACAACCCACAGCCAATATCATACTGAATGGGCAAAAACTGGAAAAATTCCCTTTGAAAACTGGCACAAGACAGGGATGCCCTCTCTCACCACTCCTATTCAACATAGTGTTGGAAGTTCTGGCTAGGGCAATCAGGCAAGAGAAAGAAATCAAGGGTATCCAGTTAGGAAAAGAAGAAGTCAAATTGTCCCTGTTTGCAGATGACATGATTGTATATTTAGAAAACCCCATTGTCTCAGCCCAAAAGCTCCTGAAGCTGATAAGCAACTTCAGCAAAGTCTCAGGATACAAAATTAATGTGCAAAAATCACAAGCATTCTTATACACCAGTAACAGACAAGCAGAGAGCCAATTCAGGAATCAACTTCCATTCACAATTGCTTCAAAGAGAATAAAATACCTAGGAATCCAACTTACAAGGGATGTAAAGGACCTCTTCAAGGAGAACTACAAACCACTGCTCAGTGAAATCAAAGAGGACACAAACAAATGGAAGAACATACCATGCTCATGGATAGGAAGAATCAATATCGTGAAAATGGCCATACTGCCAAGGTATCTATAGATTCAATGCCATCCCCATCAAGCTACCAATGAGTTTCTTCACAGAATTGGAAAAAACTGCTTTAAAGTTCATATGGAACCAAAAAAGAGCCCGCATTGTCAAGACAATCCTAAGTCAAAAGGACAAAGCTGGAGGCGTCACGCTACCTGACTTCAAACTATACTACAAGGCTACAGTAACCAAAACAGCATGGTACTGGTACCACAACAGAGATATAGACCAATGGAACAGAACAGAGTCCTCAGAAATAATACCACACATCTACAGCCATCTGATCTTTGACAAACCTGAGAGAAACAAGAAATGGGGAGAGGATTCCCTATTCAATAAATGGTGCTGGGAAAATTGGCTAGCCGTAAGTAGAAAGCTGAAACTGGATCCTTTCCTTACCCCTTATACGAAGATTAATTCAAGATGGATTAGAGACTTACATGTTAGACCTAATACCATAAAAACCCTAGAAGAAAATCTAGGTAGTACCATTCAGGACATAGGCATGGGCAAGGACTTCATGTCTACAACACCAAAAGCAACGGCAGCAAAAGCAAAAATTGACACATGGGATCTAATTAAACTAAAGAGCTTTTGCACAGCTAAAGAAACTACCATCAGAGTGAACAGACAACCTACAGAATGGGAGAAAATTTTTGCAACCTACTCATCTGACAAAGGGCTAATATCCAGAATCTACAAAGAACTCAAAAAATATACAAGAAAAAAACAAACAACCCCATCAAAAAGTGGGGAAAGGATATGAACAGACATTTCTCAAAAGAAGACATCCATACAGCCAACAGACACATGAAAAAATGCTCATCATCACTCGCCATCAGAGAAATGCAAATCAAAACCACAATGAGATACCATCTCACACCAGTTAGAATGGCAATCATTAAGAAGTCAGGAAACAACAGGTGTTGGAGAGGATGTGGAGAAATAGGAACACTTTTACACTGTTGGTGAGATTGTAAACTAGTTCAACATTATGGAAAACAGTATGGCGATTCCTCAAGGATCTAGAACTAGATGTACCATATGACCCAGCCATCCCACAACTGGGTATATACCAAAGGATTATAAATTACTCTACTATAAAGACACATGCACACGTATGTTTATTGCGGCACTATTCACAATAGCAAAGACTTGGAATCAACCCAAATGTCCATCTGTGACAGACTGGATTAAGAAAATGTGGCACATATACACCATGGAATACTATGCAGCCATAAAAAAGGATGAGTTTGCGTCCTTTGTAGGGACATGGATGCAGCTGGAAACCATCATTCTTAGCAAACTATCACAAGAACAGAAAACCAAACACCGCATGTTCTCACTCATAGGTGGGAACTGAACGATCAGATCACTTGGACTCGGGAAGGGGAACATCACACACTGGGGCCTATCATGGGGAGGGGGGAGGAGGGAGGGATTGCATTGGGGAGTTATACATGATATAAACGTTATGCACATGTACCCTAGAACTTAAAGTATAATAAAAAAATAAAATAAAATAAATAAATAAATAAATAAAATTTTAGGTGTGAAAAATTCAAATGCTAAATATGTATGTGATTATCTTTCAAATTTTAAATGATTTTTATTTGATATTTATTTTGTGTTAATGCCTCCATTCATTCATTCATCATTTTAGAGATGCAGTCTTGCTATGTTGCCCAGGCTGATCTCGAATTCCTGGCTTCAAGATTTCCTTCTGCCTCAGCCTCCCAAAGTGCTAGGACTACAGATGTGAGCCACCATGCCCAACCAATGTCTCCTTCTTATAAGTTTTTCTGTTATCAAACATCTGTATCAAGTAGAGATCATTGAAAAATAGTAACAAAATCTTATTTTATTAGTTCATAATAATAATAATAGTAAACCATTTGATTTTATCTTGCCAGTTTCTCTCTGTAAGCGCTTGACACACAGGAGAATCCATTCTATACTACAGTGTTCGTAGCCATAACTACTGCCATAACAGTCAAGTGCAGCAGTCATTTGGGCTCTCAAGGTACTGGGTTCATTTGTCATTTCTTCACAATCAACTGTAGGTGATACTGTAATTAAATGATGCCATGACTTCTCATGAATTATCAGCATCCCACCTCTCATTGGAAGAAACCTGGCACTCCACGTAAGATCAGCCAAGACAACCAAAACCAATTCTGAAATCCCTTCTTGGAGGTTCTGTCTCCTGGGAGCACTACTTGTACTAATTCTGTATCAAGATCCAGACAAGAGAGAGAAACCACATGGCAATCTGAATAGAGACAGTTTAGTATACAGAATTGTTAACTGTTTACAGGGAATTAACTAAGTAGGAATAAACAAAGACTCTAAAGAATATCACCCTAAAGCTGAGGTAGAATAGTTAAATCAGGAACAAACTTGGAAGGGAAGGACTCTCCCAAAGTCTGGGATTCAGACCTCATTGAAGAGGGTGTGGTAACAGCCCAGTGGATGGTGGGAATTTTGCTGGGTTGCCTGAGGACAGAGCTAGTTTACAGTTAGTGGGTCAAGGATTATAGGCAGGGAACTGCATGGGGTACCAATGAAATTCACCAGCAAGCTACCTATGGTGGTGAGTGGGGTTTCTAAATAGAAAACCAGCTCAGACACTGGCTGGACTTGCCAGTAATCCATAGGAAAACTGGCTGCAGAGGATGTTGCTGAAAACTGGGGGACCAAATGGGATGTCACAGAACTCACCAGGAAACTGCTAAGAAGTCAGCTGGTATACTGCTGGTACTCATGAAATCACCTGTGAGGGTGTTGCTGAACTTGCTGTAAGGAAGTCTCCTGCAGGTGTGCCACTGAACTTGTCACTGAGAAGCTGACTGCTAGAGTACTGCTGAAACTTGCTGGGTGTCTTTTTGGATAGCAGGAGCAAAAAGAAAAAGATACACTGGAACCAGGAAAAGAACTCTCTTCTTTGTCTGGTATCCTCCTGTGCCCTCTATTGAAAGCTTAACACTGTGCCAACGGACAGGAGACAAATGTTACAGTATCACAACCAGGCAAGAAAGTAGATTTATAGCTAAGAGGCAATATGGGTAATAAATGGCAGACTAATTTTCTGAGAGATTCTATCAAAAATGGGAGTTGAATTTTGCCAAATAATTTTCCTGCATCTATTGAAAAGATCATTGGTTTTTGTTTTCTAGTATTACTATATTAATTTTGAAATGTTATACCAACCTGGCATTCCTGAAACAAACTCCACTTGATCATAATGTATTATCCTTTTACATATTGCTATATATATATTGACTTGCTAAAGATACTGTTAAGAATTTCTGAGTCTACATTCAAGAAAAATTTTAGCCTAACATCTTCTTTTAATATTTTTGTTTGATTTTAGAATCAGAATCATGTTCACAACACAGAATGAGTTGGGAAATGTTCCCTCCTATATTTTCTAAAAGAGTTTGTGTAGAATTGGTATTATTTCTTTCTTTAATGTTCAGAACAATTTACCAGTATCACCCAGGCCTAAAGTTTTCTTTCTTTTTTCCAACTTTTATTCTAAGTTCTGGGGTACATGTGCATGTTTTTTTACTTAAACGTGTGCCATGGTAATTAGCTGCACAGATCATCCTATCATCTACGTATTAAGCCCAGCATCCATTAGCTAATTCTTACTGATGCTGTCCTTCCTCCCACCCTCCAACAGGCCCCAGTATGTGTTGTTCCCCACCATGTGTCCATGTGTTCTCATCACTCAGCTCCCAATTATAAGTGAGAACATTTGATTTTCTGTTCCAAATGAATTGTAAAATAGTTTTTTTCTCCCCCTAATTCTGTGAAGAATGTCAATGATAGTTTAATGGGAATAGCATTGAATCTGTAAATTACTATTGGCAGTATGGCCATTTTGATGATACTGATTCTTCCTATTCATAAGCATGGAACGTTTTTCCATTTATTTGTGTCATCATCTCTGATTTCTTTGAGCAGTCGTTTGTAGTTCTTGAAGAAGTCATTTACTTCCCTTGTTAGCTGTATTCCTAGGTATTTTATTCTTTTTTTGTGGCAATTGTGAATGGGAGTTCATTCTGGATTTTGGCTCTCAGCTTGCCTGTTATTGATATATAGGAATGCTAGCAATTTTTGCACATTGATTTTGTACCCTGAGATTTTGCTGAAGTTGCCTATTAGTTTAAGAAGCTTTTGGGCAGAAACAGTGGAATTTTCTAGATACAGGAGATCATGTCATCGGCAAACAGGGATAGTTTCACTTCCTCTTCCTATGTGAATATGCTCTTTCTTTCTCTTTCTTGATTGCCCTTGTCAGAACTTCCAAAACTATATTGAATAGGAGTGGCAAAAGAGGGCATCCTTGTCTTGTGTTGGTTTTCAAGGGCAATGGTTCTAGCTTTTGTCCATTCAGTATGATATTGGCTGTGGGTCTTATTATTTTGAGATATGTTCCTTCAATATCTAGTTTATTGAGAATTTTTAACATGAAGCGTTGTTGAATTTTATCAAAGGCTTTTTCTGCATCTACTGAGATAATCATGTGGTTTTTGTCTTTAGTTCTGTTTATGTGGTGAATTATGTTTATTGATTTGTGTATGTTGAACCAGCCTTGCATCCTGGGGATGAAGCCGACTTGATTGTGGTGGATTAGCTTTTTGATGTGCTGTTGGATTCGGTTTGCCAGTATTTTACTGAGGGTTTTTTCATTGATGTTCATTAGGGATACTGGCCTGAAGTTTTCTTTTTTTGTTGTATCTCTGCCAGGTTTTGGTATCAGGATGATGCCGGCCTCATAAAATGAGTAAGGGAGGGGTCCCTCCTTTTCAATTATTTGGAATAGCTTCAGAAAAAATGGTACCAGCTCCTCTTTGTACCTCTGGTAGAATTCAGCTGTAAATCCATCTGGTCCTTGGCGTTTTTTGGTTGGTAGGCTATTTGTTACTGCCTCAATTTCAGAATTGGCTATTGGTCTCTTCAGGGAATCAATTTCTTTCTGGTTCAGCCTTGAGAGGGTGTATATGTCCAGGAATTTATCCGTTTTCTTCTAGATTTTCTAGTTTATTTGCATAGAGGTGTTTATAGTATTCTCTGATGGTTGTTTGTATTTCTGAGGGGTCAGTGGTGATATTCCCCCTTATCATTTCTGATTGTGTTTGTTTGAATCTTCTGTCTTTTCTTCTTTATTAGTCTAGCTAGCAGTCTATTTTATTATTTTTTTCAAAAACCCAGCTCCTGGATTTGTTGATCTTTTTTGAAGGGTTTTTCATGTCTCTATCTCCTTCAGTTCAGCTCTGATCTTGGTTATTTCTTGTCTTCTTCTTCTAGCTTTGGGGTTTGTTTGCTCTTGGTTCTCTAGGTCTTTTAGTTGTGATGTTAGGTTGTTAACTTGAGATCTTTCTAGCCTTTTGATGTGGGCATTTAGCACTATAAACTTCCCTCTTAACACTGCTTTAGCTGTATCTCAGAGATTCTGATATGTTGTCTCTTTCTTCTCATTGGTTTCAAAGAACTTCTTGATTTCTGTCTCAATTTCATTATTTACCCAAGAGTCATTCAAGAGCAGGTTGTCCAATTTCCATGTAGTTGTGTGCTTTTGAGTGAACTTCTTTCTCTTTCTTTCCTTCCTTCTTTCCCTTTCCTTCCTTCCCTCCCTCCCCCCCTCCCTTCCTCCCTCCCTCCTTCCTTCCTTCCTTTCTTTCTTTCTTCTTTTTTAGATAGCGTCTCACTCTGTGGCTCAGACAGGAGTACAGTGGGGCAATCTCAGCTCACTGCAACCTCCACCTCCTGGTTCAAGCGATTCTCCTGCCTCAGCCCCGTGAGTAGCTAGGACTACAGGAGTGTGCCACCATATTCAACTAATTTTTGAGTGAATTTCTTAATCTTAATTTCTAATTTGATTACACTGTGGTCTGAGAGATTGTTATGATTTCAATTCTTTTGCATTCGCTGAGGAGTGTTTTACTTCCTATTATGTGATCAGTTTTAGAGTAAGTACTGTGCAGTGATGAGAAGAACGTATATTCTGTTGTTTTGAGGTGGAGAGTTCTGTAGATATCTATCAGGTCCTCTTGATCCAGAGCTGAGTTCAGGTCCTGAATATCTTTGTTAATTTTCCGTCTCAATGATCTGCCTAATATTGTCAGTGGGTGTTAAAGTCTCCCACGATTATTGTGTGGGAGTCTAAGTCACTTTGAAGGTCCCTAAGAACTTGCTTTATGGCCAGGCACAGTGGCTCATGCCTGTAATCACAGGACTTTGGGAGGCTGAGATGAGTAGATCACTTGAGGTCAGGAATTCGAGACCAGCTTGGCCAACATGGTGAAACTCTGTCTCTACTAAAAAAATACAAAAAATTAGCCAGGTGTGGTGGTGGGCACCTACTGTCTCAGTTACTCAGAAGGCTGAGGCAGGAGAATTGCTTGATCCCAGGAGGCGAAGGCTGCAGTGAGCCAAGATCGCACCACTGCACTTCAGCCTGGGAGACAGAGTGAGACTCCGTCTCAAAAATAAAATAAAATAAAATAAAATAAAGAACTTTATGAATCTGGGTGCTCTTGTATTGGGAGCATATGTATTTAGGGTAGTTGGCTCTTACCGTTGAATTGAACCCTTTACCATTATGTAACGCCCTTCTTTGACTTTTTTGATCTTTCTTGGTTTAAAGTCTATTTTAAAGTCTGTTGGTTAAAGTCTATTTTGTCTGAAACTAGAATTGCTTTTTTCCATTGGCTTGATAAATTTTCCTCCATCCCTTTATTTTGAGCCTATGTGTGTCTTTGCATGTGAGATGGGTCTCTTGAAAACAGTGTATTGATGGATCTTGATTCTTTATACAGCTTGCTATTCTTTGTCTTTTAATTGGGGCATTTAGCCCATTTATATTTAAGGACACCATGGTTATGTGTGGATTTGATACTGTCATCATGACGCTAGCTCGTTATTTGGCAGACTTGTTTATGGTGGTTGCTTCATAATGTCACTGGTCTGTGCACCACAGTGTGTTTTTGTAGTGGCTGGTAATGATGGTTTTTCCTTTTCATATTTAGTGCTTCCTTCAGGTGCTTTTGCAAGGCAGGTCTAGTGGTAATGAATTCCCTTAGCATTTGCTCGTCTGTAAAGGATATTAATTCTCCTTCGCTTATGAAGCTTGGTTTGGCCAGATATGAAATTCTGGGTTGGTAATGTTGATTATTGGCCCCAATCTCTTCTGGCTTACAGGGTTTCCACTGAGAGGTCCACCGTTTTTATCTGGTGGCTTCTCTTTGTATGTGACCTGGCCTTTCTCTCTGGCTGTGCTTAACATTTTTTCTTTCATTTCAACCTTAAAGAATCTGATTATTAATTGTCTTGGGGATGATCTTCTCGTGGAGTATCTTACTGGGGTTCTCTGCATTTCCTGAATTTGAATGTTGGCTTGGTCTGTCTTGCTAGGTTGGGGAAATTCTCCTGGATGATATCCTGAAGTATGTTTTCCAACTTGGTTCCATCTTCCCCATCATTTTCAGGTACCCCAATCAGTCGTAGATTTGGTCTCTATATAATCCCCTGTTTCTCGGAGCTTTTGTTCATTCATTTTCATTCTTTTTTCTTTATTCTTGTCTGCCTGTCTTAATTCAGAAAGCCAGTCTTCCAGTTCTTAGATTCTTTCCCCCACTTGGTTTATTCTGCTATTAATACTTATGATTGTATTGTGAAGTTCTTGTAGTGTGTTTTCAGCTCTAACAGGGAGTTATGTTCCTCTCTAAAATGGCTTTAGCTGTCAGTTCCTGTATTGTTCTATGATGATTCTTAGCTTCTTTGCATGGGGTTACAATGTGCTCCTTTAGCTCAGTGAAGTTCATTATTACCCATCTTCTGAAGCCTACTTCTGTCATTTCAGCCATCTCAGCCTCAGCCTGCTTCTGAGACCTTGCTGGAGAGGTATTGTGGTCATCTGGGAGAAAGGGGACATGCTAGGTTTTTGAGTTTTCAGCTTTTTTTGCATTGATTCTTTCTCATCATTGTGGGCTTATGTACCTTTGATCTTTGAGGTTGCTGATCTTTGGATGGGGTTTTTGTGGTTTTTCTTTGTTGTTGTTTTCTGTTTATTTGTTTTTCTTTTAACAGTCTGGCCACTCTTCTGCAGTGCTGCTGCAGTGTGCTGGGGGTCTGCTCCAGACTCTAGTTGCTTTGGTTCATCCTGTACCTGGAGGTATCGCCAGTGAAGGCTGCAAAACAGCAAAGATGGCGGCTTGCTCCTTCCTCTGGGAGCTCTGTCCCAGGTGGGTACTGACCTATTGCCAGCCCAAATGTACCTGGAGGAGGTGGATGGAGACCCCAGTTGGGAAGTCTCACCCAGTGAGGACGAACGGGATCAGTGTGGCTGCTTTTTGGTAGAGGAGCTGTGTTGTGTTAGGGATTCCTTCAGCTCCTGATTGGTCTGGGCTCTCCAGGGCCCACAGGATGGACCCATTGATGAGCCCAAACGGCCAAGGTAGCAGCTTGCCCATCCCTCAGGCACTCTGTCCCAGGGAGAAATTGGAGCTCTGTCAGTTCCATAGAACATGGGTCGTGGCTGGAGGCCCTGGCTGGGAAGAGCCAGCTGGGAGGACCAGCTGAGACAAGGAGTGGATCAGAGTCTGGCTTAAAGAAACAGTCTGACCACGCCTCAACAGAACAGCTGTGTCCTGGTGGAGAACCACTTCTACCCATCAACTTGGACTCTCCAAAGCCTGTAGGCTGTAACAGTTAAGTCATCCATCTAACTCAGGTGGCAGCCCTCCCCTCCCTGGGGCACTCCATCCCAGGGAGAGATCACAGCTCTGTCCATAGTATGTGCCAGTGGGCATGGCTGGAGGGCCCAGCTGGGAGGCCCTGCCCAGTAAGGAGGATGTGATCCAGACTGCTTAAAGCAGCAGTCTGGCCATGATCTGGCAAAGCCACTGTGTTGGGTCCGGACCTTCTGAACTCTCCAAAGCCCACATGCTGGAATGGCTGAGTTGACCAAAAAGCAGATATGGTGCCTACCCCTCTCCCCTAAAGTTTTCTTTATAGGAAAGTTAAAAACTAAAATTCAATTTCTTTAATAGATAGAGGGTTTTTCAGCTCACCTATTTCTTCATGAGTGAGCATTGGTAGTTTTTGTCTTCTAAAGAATTTGTCCATTTTATCTAAGTTGTTGAGTTTATTGGCATAAAGTTATTCAGAATATTCCTTATTAGGCCAGGTGTGGGGTCTCACATCTGTAATTCCAACACTTTGGGAGGCCAAGGCCAGAGGATCACTTGAGCTCAAGAGTTTGAGACCAGCCTAGGCAACATAGCAAGACCTCATCTCTACTAAAAATAAATAAAAAAAAAAAAATTAGCTGGGCATGGTGGCACACATCTGTAGTTCCAGCAACTAAGGAAGTTGAGGCAAGAGGATAACTTGAGCCCAGGAGATGGAAGAAATGGAAGTTCAGTTATAATCACACCAATGAATTCCAGGACCTGGGTGACAGAGTGAGACTGTCTCAAAAAAAATTATTTATTATACACTTACACGCTTAACATCTATAGGATTTTCAGTGATGTCACCTCTCTCATTCCTGATATTGTTTTGCTTTGTAGTAACAGAGTCACTATTTGCCCAGGCTTATCTCAAACTCCTGGACTCAAGCAATCCTCCTGCCTCAGCCTCCCAAAGCACTGGGATTACAGGCATGAGCCACTGCACCCAGCCTCCTGATAGCATTAATTTGTGTTTAATTTCTTCCTAAGCGGTCTAGCTAGAGGTTTATCACTTTTATTGATCTCAAAGTATGAGCTTTGGGTTTCATTGATTTTTTTCTATTTTCTATTTCACTGGTTTCTACTCTGTGTATGTTTTCTTCCTTCTACTTAAAATAAGTATTTTTCTCCTTTTTAAGATTCTTAAGGTAGAAGTTTAGATCACTAACTTGAAATCTTCATTATTTTCTAATATAAGTATTTAATACTGTCAGTTTCCATCTAAATACTACTCTAGCTACATCCTACAAATTTTCATATATTGTGTCTGATACATTTCAATTTGTTGGTTGATATGTGTAATATTTTGTAGTCTCTTTTGTGATTTATTCAACTCACAGTTTATTTAGAAGTGTGCTATTAATTATTAATTTCTGAATATCTTTCTGTTAGTAATTTCTTTCTCTTTTTTTTTTTAAGAGACAGGGTCTCACTCTTGACGTGATTATAGCTCACTATAGCCTCAAACTCCTGGGCTCAAGGGATCCTCCCGCCTCAGCCTCTCAAGTAGCTAGGACTATAGGTACATGCCACCTTGCCTGCTTCGTTTAAAAAAATTTTTTTTTTGTAGAGATGGGGTCTTGGTATGTTGCCCAGACTGGTATCAAACTCCTAGCCTCAAGCAATCCTCCCATCATCGTTAATAATTTCTAATTTAATTTCATGATAGCCAGATAACATGTTTTATATGATTTAAGTCTAAATCCTCTTAAACATATCAGTTCTTGCCTTGTGGTACAGAATATGGTCTATATTTGTGAATGTATCATCTATACTAGAAAAGCATGTGGATTCTGCTGCTGTTGGGTGGCATCTTCTAATAAATAGTAACTAGGTCAAGCTGGTTGAAAATGCTGTTCATGTTTTCTATTACCTTACAGATTTTTTGCTTAATTTTAAAATTAATTACTAAAAGGGGATGTTGAAATCTTGAACTGTAATTATGAAGCTGTGTATTTTCCTTTCAGTTCTATTGCTCTGGTATCATTTCCCTTCTACCTGAAGAATTTCCTTTAATATTTCGTTTTGTTTGTTGTTTGTGCATTTTGGCCAATCTTTAATATTTCTTACAGTGTAAGAAATATTAATATCTGCTGCTGAAAACTTCACCTTTTTGTTTGTCTGAAAATTCTTTATTTCTCTTTCATTTTTGAAGGATATTTTTGTTGTATATAGAAATCCAGGTTGGCATTTTTTTTTCCTTGCAGCATGTTAAAGATGTTATTTGATGGACTCTGGCTTGTACTGTTTCTGTGGATTCTGCAGTCATTCTTTGTTCCCTTGCATGTAATTTATCTCTTTTTTTTCTGTTTTTTTGCATTTTCTTTTTCAAAAATTTTTATTTTATTTCACTTTATTTAGAGATGGGGTCTCACTATGCTGCCCAGGCTGGATTTGAACTCTTGGGCTCAAGTGATCCACCCACCTCAGCTTCCTGCTGAGTTGAGATTACAGGCATATGCCAGCATGCCCAGCATCATTTTCTTTTTATCAATGGTTTTTTATAATCTAATTATGATGTCCTTTGATATGGTTTTCTTCATGTTTCTCCTGTTTCGGGTCTATTGAGCTTCTTTGATCTGTGCGCTTATTATTTTCATCAAATTTGGAAAAATTTCAGTCACTATTTCTTTAAGTATTTTTCTCCTTCCTCCACTTTGGCTTGATAGTTTGCCATGGGTAAATATAAATGCATCGTAGTCCTGTTTTGCCTATATTTAAATGTCTGAAAACAGCTGCTACATATTCCTCATCCAATTTCTAGTTGTCTATGACAACAGGGTAAATCTAGTACTAGTTATGGTACTGGTACTTCATGGCAGAAGTAGAAATCTCTCCCCTCCCCATTGTCATCTGGTTGTTCAAAAAAAAAAAAGTTTTCACTTTCTCAGTCATTTTCTTCTCTGTGCTTCAGTTTCATTAGTTTATACTGCTATGTGTTCAGGTTCACTGATCTTTTCTTCTCCAGTTTTGAATCTTCTGTTAAGTCCATTCAGTGAATTTTTAAGGTTCCACTTAATTCATATATACATATATATACACACACACACACACATACATACACATATAAATATTTATATATAATTTTTCTCTTCATTATGTTGATATTGTTCTTTAAATCCTTGAGCATATTTCTAATAACTAAAACTGCTGGTATAGTCCTGCCATCATGTGTCAGTTCTGTTTCTTTTTTCTATCAGCTGACTTTTCTTTTGATTATAGGTCACATTTTCCTGCATTTTGCAGGTCTAGTAATTTTTTATTAGATGCTGGACATTTTGAATATTTTGTTACGCAATGTTTCCATTTTGTTGTCTTTCTATTTTTTTTTTTGTTTGTTTGTTTGTTTGAGATGGAGTCTCACTATGTCGCCAGGCTGGAGTGCAGTGGCACGATCTCGGCTCACTGCAACCTCTGTCTCCTGGGTTCAAGCGATTCTCCTGCTTCAGCCTCCCAAGTAGCTGGGACTACAGGCACACACCACTATGCCCAGCTAATTTTTGTATTTTTAGTAGGGACGAGGTTTCACCATGTAGGCCAGGATGGTCTCGATCTCTTAACCTCATGATCCACCTGCCTCAGCCTCCCAAAGTGCTGGGATTACAGGCATGAGCCACTGAGCCCGGCCAATGTCTTTCTTTAAAGAGTGCTGATTTACCTCTTTTTTTCTTTCTTCCTTTTTTGCTAGCAGTTAAGTTGCATGCATATTCACTTGATCCTTTAGGGTCTTGCTTAATTAAGCTTTGTTAAAGCAGGGCTAGAGGAGCTTTATCTGTGGCTATTTTAGCCCTGCTAGTAAGGGAGGAGTCTTATGGGATTCTTCCACCAAGCTGATTAGAACTCAAATGACTCCTGGCCCTGGGTGAGCTCTGGGAATTGTTAAACTTACAACCCCAAGAGATTTTTTGGTTTAACCTTGAAGAGTCTCGTCCTACATCTTCTCAGCTTAGTATTCAGCCACAGAGTCAAGGGGGTGCCTTTACAGATTGCTTGAGCTCTTTTTCTTCATAGCTGTCTTCTCTGTGACATTCTGTCCTGCAAATTCCAGACACCTCAGGCTTCTTGAACTCAGATTTCTGTCCCTTCAACTCAGAGTCCATTGTACTCTGCCTGGGCTCTCCTTCCTTGTGCTGTGGTCCAGAAAGTGCCTTTAAGTAGAAACTTGAGGAAATTATAGGATTCCTCTGTGTGTGGTCTCCTTTCTTCTTCTCTCAGGGATTACAATCCCATTCCACCTACAGCTCAATATCTGACAACAGAAGTGCTCTCTCTCTTTTTTCAACACTGTTGCTCAAATTGTCTCAGATTTTTGGAGTAAGCCTCCTTTTAGGTGGCTTCTATGTCCTTCTGGTACGTCTCTATAATTTTTTAAGCACTATATACTTTCTGATACACTTACATGCTCCAAAGCTCATTGTGTAGTTTCCTTGACCCAGACCTAGAATCAGAACTATCTCCAAGGAGACTTCAAACATTTTAGGAAAGTATGATATTTAGAGACCAGATGTGACCCTTCAGTATGCTAACTGCTACTGATGCGGCATTGTGTCTAGGTTCCTAGAGGGAGCTTTGGACACTTGAATTTGTGTGTAAGTTAAGAGGGCCTATTGAGATCTAAAAGGGCTACAGCTGCTTGGACCCTATGAAGTGAAACAAAATAAATTTTAGCTCCCTTCAAGGATAAAAACCTCACAGTGAGGAAACTGCAAAACTAGAACAATAAAATTAAAAGAAAAACTCAAGTGAAAGTGGCACAGGGCGGTAAAAAAAAAAGACCTATCTTAGAAAGTACAAGTACATATTTTTATTCTCTTGTTTTAACAAGGGAAGAGGAAGCTCTAGAGCTATGAAACTAAAAATGAGACATCCCATGCAGGAAAAACATCAAGTTACTTACAAAGAAATGAAAATTAGATTGCTACCAAACTCTTTAAGAGCAATGCTTTATGCCAAAAACAGTTAGACAGTTGACTAATATATTTAAGATAGTTGAGGAAAGAAAATGAGTCAAAAATTTTATATCCATCCAAACAAACATCAAAGTATAAAGGCTACAAACAAAATCCTAAGATGATCCTGTGAGCCTTTGCTGGGAAATTGGGTAAAGAAAAAGCTTTAGACAACTACAATTAGTGAAAAAATAACAACATAAGCATTGGTGGTTATATTAAATATGTATTTACCCACAGAATAAAAGATAAATGATAATTATAAAGGAGGAAATTACAGTAATGTAATGGCTATTTGCTTAGCCAATGTAGATACAGCCCAACTATAAAAAAAAAAAAAAAATAGGGTCAGAATGAGGAAAGCACATGCAAAGTGGAATAAGCTTACTGATCACCTCATATTTGGTAGGAATAAAAAGGTATTACTTCAAGTCAGATGATGGGAGAGAAGGAAGGAAAAAGAAGAGATGACTAAGTAATTTAAATATTACTCATAGTAGAGATAGAAGCAAAAAAAGAGGGAGGGAGGAACAAAGATTATTATATAAAGGTATCAAGGTAACCATTAAAAAAAAAGATCCCTACAAACCTTTCTAAAAAGAGAGAGATCAAATAAAATGACTACATAGTGAAAGGATTTTCACACAAAGGGCTTATATATGGTAAATATAAAAACCATGACAGAACTGAGGCTAAAGATATTGATCACATCAATAAAAATTTAAAAAGTTTCACACTGGCTACTGAGTAAAGTCCAGAACTATTTGTAAAACAGAGATTCAGAGACTTTAAGAATAACAAGATGGACAAAGACACATCAGGCAAATACAAATTGTATTTGTACTACATAGTCAAGGGAGGAAGGGAGGAAGCCAGGGAGGGAGGGAAAAAAAATTATTCCAAGTAAGAGAGAGTTCCTTTCCTTCTTTTCTTCTTCTCTTCTTTTTTTTTTTTTTAATTTTTTTCTTGTTGGGGAAGAGGCAGATTTTAAAATTATTTTAAAATAGTGTTCTAATAAAATACTTGTTCTTGGTATACAAGGCATTGGGAGCTAAAAAGTCTTCTTACTGCATAAGGCTTTACAAATCGATTTACAGGAATAAAATCTAGTTAACAATATGTAAATATATATTCTTTTTTGATTTCCTTTTTTTCTTTTTTTCGAGATGGGGGTCTCGCTGCTGTCACCCAGGCAGGAGTGCAATGGCGTGATCTTGGCTCACTGCAACCTCCGCCTCTTGGGTTCAAGCGATTCTCCTGCCTCAGCCTCCCAAGTAGCTGGGATTACAGGTGCCTGCCACCATGCTTGGCTAATTTTTGTGTTTTTAGTAGAGATGGGGTTTCACCATGTTGGCCAGGCTAGTCTCAAACTCCTGACCTCAGGTGATCTGCCCACCTCAGCCTCCCAAAATGCTGGGATTACATAGTCTTAAATTCTAGTCATCACTTTTTAAAAGTCACAATATAGAATCTTCCAGTTTTTCTACTTTATACCTTTTTTTTTTTTTTTTTTTTTTTCCGAGGCAGAGTCTTGCTCTGTCATCCAGGCTGGAGTGCAGTGGCGTGATCTCGGCTCACTGCAACCTCCACTTCCTGGGTTCAAGCGATTCTCCTGCCTCAGTCTTCAAAATAGCTGGGATTACAGGTGCCTGCCACCACACTCAGCTAATTTTTGTGTTTTTTGTAGAGACAAGGTTTCACCATTTGGCCAGGCTGGTCTCGAACTCCTGACCTCAAGTGATTTACCTGCCCTGGCCTCAAAAAGTGCTAGGATTATAGGTGTGAATCACTGCACCCGGCCCAGTTTTTCTACTTTTAAAAACAAAACCTCTCAAGTTCTCTGAAACTTTTTCTTCTTATCCAATTTTGTTTCATTTTTGTTTCCAACTTAGTCTTCACAATTTCATGTGAAATACTCTATCAAACTATCTGTAGATGTTTAATTAGTTAAGAAAGGACATTTCTGCTTCAGTTCTTTTATTCTATCACATACTTACATGGAATGGTTCTCAAGTAGAGATTATCTCTGATCACTTGCTGCAGTTTGTGGTCAACTGATCCTTTTTGAAACTGAAGACTTAGGTAATGCCGCAAATCTTTATTAATGACTTTGCCTGGAGCAAAGACAAAAAAACAGAAAATAAATGCATAATTTTTAGATGCTCACTTAAATATAGAAGCTAGTAACTGAATACTCTTAAACCAGTTAGCTATAAATTGGATAAAGGAATCAGAGTATTTTACTAAAAAGAAAATAAAACCAAATTATTTATAGGTACTATAATTAAAATATGTACCTGCAACATAATGTGAGAATAATTTTACACGGTAAGGGATGGAGAAGGTACAGGTCAGAGAGGGTGACAAAAATATTCAGAGTAATTTCATTTAGTCCCATGGCTTTAAATGCTATCTATATAATGATAACTTCCACATTCATATCATGTCTCCATCCTTGATCTACCTCTGCCAAGCTCTAAACTCATCAAACTGATCCATATATATTGCAGATATATTTGGAAGTCAAATAAACATCTCAAGTTTCAGATAGCCAAAACAGAACTTTTAATTCTATCTGCCCCCAATGTTTCCTCCCCAACATTTTCCCTATTGTAGAAGGCACCATCAGCTTGCAAAACAATCTCGAAATCTAGAAATCATCCTTGATTTCTCCCTTTCATTCTACCCATCCAGATCCAACCCATTAGCAACTTTTGTCGCTTCTACTTCCAAGACATACTTGACTTTTCTTCATTTCCTTTGCCACCACCCTAATCTAAGCCCCCACTGATTCCTCATCTGGAATTTTGTCCCAGCCTTCTAATCCGCATCTATTCTTGTCTCCTTTCTGCCGCCCACCACTTAGCAGCCAGAGTGAGATTTAAAACATAAATCTGATAATTACTACTCTGTTTAGGGTCCCCCAAGATATCTTGTACTTGCATCAAAACCTAAAACGTGAACAGGGACTAGAAGGCCCTACATGTTCTGACTCCAGCCATCTCTGATCCTAATTTGGTTACTCTTCCCACTGTCAAACACTGCTCCACCTATGCTTGGTCAACTTTCTGATCTTCGAAAAGGCCAAACTGGCCCCACCTTACGGTCTTCTGCCTACAGGCATTTTCTGTCCACTTGCTTGACTCCTAGATACAATGTGAATAATTAAGAAAGTCAAAGATTTTCTATTATTTGTGGGGAAAATAGGAAATAAATAGAGAAATATAAGGGCTCTCAAAGAAATATTAAGCAGAAAAAATAGGATTGCAGAAATCTGATAGCAATGAATTTATACTAAGGGTTGAACTTAAAATGAAACTCCAAGTAGTCCAAACCACTGTTCATTAGACAAGGCTTCAGATAATTAGAAAAAAAATCAATGCTAAAGCAAAATAGATTATTTTACTAATAAGAACAGTTGATTAAAGTATACTATTTTATTTAGAGCAACACACTTATGACAAGGTTAGATAAATCAAATACTATAGATCAGCTAATTCTTTTAACTATTATTCCACAATATTACATTTCTAATTCCCTCTTTTGCTCTTCTCATATGTATAAATGAACATAACCTATGCAAGACAGTGCTAATATAAGCAGGAAATCAGTGTGTGTCAAAAGTTCAGCAAACATATTCAGACCCTAAACTAATATACACAAACCTTAAAAAATCCTTCTTTTGTCTTGCCAAAAATAGATGCTGAGCAAGGGGGAGCCTTTGTGATTTTAATAAACCTGAAAGATATTTACCAGGATGAACACAGAAGAATCTCTGATCCCAGAGATTGTTTCTATTAAGCATTTAGGGATCCCACTAACCCAAGTATTATTTAGATAAAAATAATATTATTTCATTTTTAAAATTTATAATACAGAATAGTACAGTATACTATTCATCACTGGATAGAATAAAATGCTAATTTATAATCAATACTGCATAGTCTCATTGCTTATTGAACAAAAATATACCAAATAATGAATTCATTAAGTATTTTTAAAATCAGGTAAGAGATATCTCAAATGCTTTGTAAATGTTATAAAAAGGTTTTGGTAAATCGCTATATAGTTGCCTAAAGGTGTTTTGCGATACTTGGGGAAGTTTGGTTAGGGTTTTTGAACGGACAGAGAATGCATCATTGTTTTTTCCCCACTTAAAAATAACATAAAGGGCCGGGCGCGGTGGCTCAAGCCTGTAATCCAGCACTTTGGGAGGCCGAGACGGGCGGATCACGAGGTCAGGAGATCGAGACCATCCTGGCGAACACGGTGAAACCCGTCTCTACTAAAAAAATACAAAAAAAAAAAACTAGCCGGGCGAGGTGGCGGGCGTCTGTAGTCCCAGCTACTCGGGAGGCTGAGGCAGGAGAATGGCGTGAACCCGGGAGGCGGAGCTGCAGTGAGCTGAGATCCGGCCACTGCACTCCAGCCCTGGCGACAGAGCAAGACTCCGTCTCAAAAAAAAAAAAAAAAAAAAAAAAAAAAAAAATAACATAAAGTAGGCTCCGATATCTAAAAATCTGCTATACAACATATTTTCAAAAAGGACTTAATTTGGATAAAAGATAATACATGAATAATTTAAAAAGACAATCTGACTCAATACTTTGTTTTATTAACTCACAATTTCCTTTTAATTTGCTTTACTGTCACATACAGTATAACTTACAAAGATAACTATAAAATGCTAAAAACTCAGATTGTATTTTAGTCTATAAAATAACAACCATTAAATTAGATATAATTAAGGACAAAGCTACAATAAAATCAGAAATACAGCATAATGGGTCTCTTAAGGCAAAATAATTGAAACAACTCCATTTTTGTTTTATTTTGTTTTGTTTTGTTTTTTGAGATGGAGTCTCGCTCTGTCGCCCAGGCTGGAGTGTGGTGGCGCGATCTCAGCTCACTGCAAGCTCCGCCTCCCGGGTTCACCCCATTCTCCTGCCTCAGCCTCCCCAGTAGCTGGGACTACAGGCGCCCGCCACCACGCCCGGTTAATTTTTTGTATTTTTAGTAGAAATGAGGTTTCACCGTGTTAGCCAGGTTGGTCTCAATCTCCTGACCTCATGATCCGCCCATCTCGGCCTCCCAAAGTGCTAGGATTACAGGCTTGAGTCACCACGCAGGGCCTCAAATCTTCTTTCAAGGGCCTACAAGATCTTAAGACTGAGAGGCCAAGGCTGGAATTGCACTCTTTTTTTCACCCTTCACTTCTCCTGGGATTCTAGATGTAACACCAAGATGAACAGTTACAAAGAAAAGTGTGAGGGACAATTTTGTAAGTGTGGTATTTTGGCCGGGTGCTCATGCCTGTAGTCCCAGCACTTTGGGAGGCCGAGGCAGTTGGATTACTTGAGGTCAGGAGATCGAGACCAGCCTAGCCAACATGGTTAAACCCCATCTCTACTAAAAATACAAAAATTAGCAGGGTATGGTGGTATGTGCCCGTAATCCCAGCTACTCTAGAGGCTGAGGTAGGAGAATCGCTTGAACCTGGGAGGCACAGGTCGCAGTGAGACGAGATCGCCCTGCTGCACTTCAGCCTGGAAAACAGAGTGAGATTCTGTCTCAAAAATAAACAAATAAATAAATAATCGTGATATTTTATGTAAACATCTGCAAGTATTCAAAAAAGTCATCACACTGTTTTGAGGCTAGAGGCAAAATATTATAAGCATCAAAGAAATATCAATTATGAAAGTTTAATAAGTTAACTACGGGTTTGCAGTCTCTAAAAGTAACAATTAATAAAAAAAAAAAATTGGATGTAGCAGTTATCATGGACTGCCAAAAGAACTTCCTAAGGGGACAAAATATATGGTTCTCTCTTTGAGATGATTCCAGGGAATTTGTATTGTTTTTAAAAATATGTAAATATCTTGAACAGGCAGCTGACTGTGGGATTACCAGAAGGCCAACAGACACATTGACTCAAAAAGACACTGCTGAGTACATCTGTACTATCAAGTTGTATATGAACATCTGCCTTTTATTTAGGGATAGTTCACAGGAATGACATTTCAAAGGTATGAAAAACATCCTAGTGAACTTAATATAGTTGTTACTGAACAAAGAAAAGATTCCTCATAATGTTAGCATTCTTAACATAGTCAGACTTTGCTCTAAATGCTAATATTATGCCTTGACTTCTAAGTAATTTATAAGTCAAGGTTACATATATAAATTAAAAACAGATTTATATAACTTACAAATACAGCTCGGTTGGAAAAAAGTCCCTAACAGAAACCTCAATCATATGAATAAATCTAGGCACTCAAGTTTCAACATACAAATCCTTAAAAAAACTAATAACTACAAATCCATACTTTCTGAATATATGCAAATTAATGTTCACCACCAGTTCTCTGTGAGGAACCAGTATATAAAGTAACTATTATTTAACTAAACCCTGGGCATGCTGGCATGGGGATGGTCAGGCAAGCAGCTGTAAATCAATCTAATTACAATCTAATTTCATCATGTTTCCACAAGGATAGATAAGGAAACATTGTCAACCACTTGGCTAAAGTCAAGATACAACATGTCTTTACTATTCTCTAATTCAGTAGCAATTATAAAACTGAAAATAAAGCAAAAAAAATGAGGTCAGTTTGGTATGTCTTATTCTTATAAATTCATATTGATTCATGGTGATCATCTCATTCTCTTCTAAACACAGTATTTCATTTTTTTACAATCTCTTCCAATTTTACCACAGTTTAAAGTAGGGAACTGGTCTTGGGTTTTTGCAATATACTTTATTCCTTTTTGGAAACTGGGACATTTGTCTCTCTCCTGTCTCCAAGTATTTATCCCATATTCTCAGTGATTTTGTTAAAAAAATAAAAAAATAAAAAAATACTGACAATAACCCTAAGATTATACCTGAGTCCATCAACTCATGAGGCAATTCATTTGGGTCTTGAAAATTTAAATTCATTTAAAGTGAATGATACTCCATCTTTTCATATTTTTTGTTTGTTTGTTTAATTTCCTCTGTTTCAGGTTGTTTGTTTTACCTTTTACTATGGGAAAAGGATTTCTGCTACTGCAGGATTACAGAAGCAAAGTAAGAATTGTATAGGTCTGATTTTTACCTGTAAACAAACACTAAGAATATTTTCTTCAGACAGTGAGCTATCCCTTCCCTCTTGTTGCTCTTGCTGCAAACACAACCTTAAAAGTTCTTTGTGCACTCTGAGGCATCTTGGCTCGTTTTAAATTTTGGTCTTTGAAAATTCTTAAATGTTTATTTCTTAAAATCTTAGCACTGTATAACTGTGTGATGATTATGTGCTCCTTTCATCTATTAATCATGCACATCCTTTAAGAAACCTGAGCTGTTCAGGGCATTTTGTATACCCATAAAAATTTCTTCTAATAATTTTTCTTTTAGAACTCGCTAGTCTTGAAATCACACCCATAGATGCTATAATCTTGCAAATATCTGTTTTCCTTAAAGGCAAAGGATGGGCATAATCATGTTTCAGTTCTCTTCTTTACAATGATGTCTGCAAGACAACCTGGTGACTTTCTCAATAAACTGTTCAATACAACCATGTCAACACACAACCAATGTTACAAATTAGTCCTTTTCCATTAGACCAAGACTCAGAATAGCAGTCCATCTTATTATTTCTTCTACCTCGTGAAATCTATAGCAGTAAGGGAAGACTCCATGAAAGTGGTGAGATTAGCCTAATGCCAGACTGGCTCCCTGGCTCAAGGAAGGGGATTCCCTAAAAGAAATAATAAATCAAACTGTCTACTTGTTTGTAAAAACAAAGAGTATTTACAATGCTTTTCTAGATAATCAGTATCTATACATTTCATAGTAAAACATATTCATTCTATGGCACAAAAGCTGTTCAAAAATACCATACACATTGTTAAACATAAATTGTCAGCTATCTAAAGGCCAAGGCCATGGTTTATTTTTTATTGATTTAGTTTATAGATTTAGTTTAGTTTTTACAGATTTAGTGTGTATCTAGAAAACAGAATAAGTGAATCAGCTTTTTTTTTTTTTTTTTTTTTTTTTAGATGGGGTCTCACTCTGTCAACCAGGCTGGAGTGAAGAGGTGCGATCTCGGCTCACTGCAACCTCTGCCTCAGGGACTCCAGCAGTCCTCCCACCTCAGCCTCCCAAGTAGCTGGGACCACAGGCACATGCCACCAGGCCAGGTTAATTTTTGTATTTTTGGTAGAGAAAGGGGTTTGTCATGTTGCCCAGACTGGTGTCAAACTCTTGAGCTCAAGTGATCTGCCTGCCTTGGCCTCCCAAAGTTCTGGCTGGGATTACAGGTGGGAGCCACCATGCCTGGCCTTAATTTGTATTTTTAACTATCCATTTGACCCTCTCCATCCTTGAATACATGAAATTTTAGAAGACACTTAACTGATACAGCACTCTTTAACAGTCTGTCGACAACTTTATGTTAAATTGTGTTTTTTCAACAATAAAACTGATTTTATTTTGGCTCTGTCAAATCACTAAAATAAATTCTTCACCAATTTCTTCAATTCTTCATTAAAGCAGCAAGCTCTATGAGTCTTTATAAGTAGTTTTAATTATATAGCTTATATGTCAATTCCTCAAATTCTGTTCTTTACTTATTAACATTTTAAAACATATTCACAAATGGTATCTGGACTGAAATATAAAATAAGGCTAAGCTAACCATTTGAATCTATTATCTTCTGGCTCCATTGGGTATAACAAGTCTACAGCAGGAAAAGCCAAAAACTTCCCTTTCTGTGGAAGAGGCATAGGAATAAGACAAGAACAAGAAATGGAAACACTGATGACTAGGGCTGTTATTTTAGAATTATTATCATTACTATATACATATTAATTACATTTATTATATTATATGCTATATGTTTTAACTCACTCCTCATGATAACCTTTGAAGTAGGTTATAATTATTCCCATTTTATAGATAAGAAGCTAAAGTTTTGAGAAGTTAAGTAACTTGGCCAAGGTTACACTGCTAGTAAGTGACAGACTTGGGATGTGAACACAGTCAATCTGTCTTCAGAGCCTACACTGTAAACACTGTAAGCGCTGTCCTAGAATATCCCTGTTTCTTTCTCTCTCTTTCTCTGTGTGTGTGTGTGTGTATGTGCACACGCGTATGTATGTGTAAGAGACACGGTCCCTTTTGACGAATTTCTTGTTTTGCATGAGCTTATAGAGTACAGGTTTCCTGTTTCATAAGAGCCTACTTTTCCATGACACAGTCTAGTCATTTCTGAGTTCTGAGGAGTAGGTACTTAGGGCTAAATGCAGTGAATGAGAGTGAGCCCAAAGGGAACTTAAAGTCTTGCAGGGAACATAAACATTGAAGAAGAAATTTCTTTTTTTTTTTTTTTTTTTTTTGAGACGGAGTCTCGCTCTGCCGCCCAGGCTGGAGTGCAGTGGTCAGATTTCAGCTCACTGCAAGCTCCGCCTCCTGGGTTTACGCCATTCTCCTGCCTCAGCCTCCCAAGCAGCTGGGACTACAGGCGCCCGCCACGTCGCCCGGCTAGTTTTTTGTATTTTTTAGTAGAGACGGGGTTTCACCATGTTAGCCAGGATGGTCTCGATCTCCTGACCTCGTGATCCGCCCGTCTCGGCCTCCCAAAGTGCTGGGATTACAGGCTTGAGCCACCGCGCCCGGCCTGAAGAAGAAATTTCAAATGTGGAAACATTATAAAAGAGAAGTACAGGAGTTCCTCTTTATCTAACGTTTTGTTTTCCATGGTTTGTTACCTACAGTCAGCCTTGGTCTGAAAGTATTACGTGGAAAATTCCAGAAATAAACAACTAATAAGTTTTAGACTGCACGCCATTCTGAGTGCTGCGATGAACTCCCATGCCATCCTGTTCCATCCCGCCTGGGATGTGAGTCATCCCTTTGTCCTGCTGTATCATCCCTATATCCATGCCATATATGCTACCCACACATTAGTTACTCAGTGGCTATCTTAGTAGCTGTCTGGGTCATTAGATCAAAAAATATAGTATATATAGGATCTGGTACATATCCCCCAAGAATAAGGGGGGACTACTATACAGAGTATTATGGGCATTTACAACTTAGATCCTAAATCTGGGGGTTATGGGAAGACTTCACTAAGTGCCACTGTAGCTGAAACCTGAAAGATAAATAGGAGCCAGCAAGGCAAAAAGGGCAGTGGGGGAAATGTTGGTAAAGGAAACAAGATATTCAACAGCACTTACTTGAGCTGGGGAAGAACATAGTGGTTAGAGGAACTGAGAGAAATCCAGTGTTGCTGGCTCTTAGAAAGTGAGGTAGAATCCACACAATCTGTGATAAGAGTTCCAGAGACCAGTAGGTTACGCAGAACCTTGTAACAATAATGTAAAAGAACATCCACTAACTCAGGTCTGACACTAAAACCCTTTGTAATTCCCATAAGCTAACAACTATGAACATATTCTTTCTGGTCACCCCTATATTCCACATCTGTGTTCAAATGCTTTCTCATTATTTCTAGTCTGTCTTCTACTTAAAGAATATATCCAAGGTTTTAAACTCAGAAGGTCTATATCTACACATTTCTCTAAGTATGCCACTCTCATTACAGGCAAGCAGGAACTTAATGAATTTTTAAAATAATTTATATAAATAAATTCCTCTCCAGTCCCAAGTGTGAAAAGCGTTAAATACTCCGGAGTCTCCTGAGCCATTTCCATTTTTAAAACTAGTCAGTTTTTCAAGTTACAGTTTGAAGAAACACAGACTAAAGCAATGAAGCAATGTTATTATCTTCTACATAATAAAGCCACCACTTCAGCAGTCACAAAAAAGGCTCCTGCTACAGAGGTCACATTCTTTGTCTATATTATGAATTATGGCAATAGTAAACATTGAAATGGGAGTGTCCACTTTGCATAGGTTCCTGGAAGGGGCCATCACAAATACATTGGTCAGATTTCATATGCTGCCCTGAGTCCTACATATCACTGGCATTTGAAGGTCAAGCCTGCTGCTTTCCCTACACATGCCCAGAAAGGTTTTCTTTTCTCTCTCCCTCCTTTCTCATTTCTTACATTCCTCTTCTTCTTTCCTTTATTATTTTTTAATGTGTTTATAATCAGAAGAATTATAATCATAGCTAGAGAAAGAACTCTTTGGCTTAAGTAGCCTATACATCTGGAAATCCATGAGCTCTACCAAACTAAAAATATATATTCCTAAAAGTCTAACACTGTTTATCACATGTAAAATTCCATATTAATGCGACATCAAAATTGCTATATTATATTCAAATTATGTGTAACTAAAACCCATCATACTGTGGATTTTTTTTGTTTATATGATTTTTATTTGCTTAAAAAAGCAAGTGTTTCTGTGTATGATATATTTATAAATAACAATCATATCTCTAAAAAACTCTCAGACACATGGCCAGGGATCTGAGATGTAAAGAAAAAGAGGTGGTTCCCCAGAGGAAAATGATATTGCATCTATATCTATATTCTCACTTCCGAGGCAACTACACCAGTCTTGTCAACATCCAGCTCTACCTTTCTAATCTCCATATCCAATTGTTTTCTCTATTGGTTTCAGTTTTGTGTCTATTCTAGCTAGTGCTCTACAGTGCTGTGTATACATAAATCTAAAGTGCTATGTACACATAAATAAGGTTAAAGCAAAAGCCCTGCACATTGACCACTTGTCCACCTGCTCCGAAAACAAGACGTGGGCAGAACTCTGGAGTCCACACTAAGATGTTCCTCTTTTCATCTCTCCTCCCCGTTGGTTCTTGCCACAGAACAGTGGGTACATGTCTGCTTCCCCCACTGGATCTTAAGCATGTGTGAAGCCAGAAACTACGCTTTGTGTGCCTCTGTATCCTCCAAAATACCTAGCACAGTGCTGAATAAACACTTGTCTTAAACATGCAAAAATGACATTTTAAACAATGTGATCATTATACTGATTGTGTTTCTAATTAATTCGTATTAGAAAAATACTTTTACTATAGCCTTCAAAGACACAGAAACCCTTTCACTAAGCAACATCATTAAAAGTAATGTTTTCGCCAGGTGTGGTGGCTCACACCTGTAATTCCAGCACTTTGAGAAGCTGAGATGATGGATTGCTTGAGCCCAGGAGTCTGAGACCATCTCTATTTTTCGTACAGATGGGTAAAATGCTGTCTCTATTTAAAAAATACAAAAAATTAGCAGGGTGTCATGGTACACACCTATAGTCTCAGCTACCTGGGAGGCTGAAAAGGGAGGATCACCTAAGCCAGGGAGGTCAAAGCTGCAGTGAGCCATGACCGCACCACTGCACTCCAGCATGGGGAACAGAATGAGATCCTGTCTCAAAAAAAAAAAAAAAAAGTAATGCTTCAATATATGACAATGCAGTCAAATGCTCAAGATACATTTTAAATGAAAAAAAGCAAGTTACAAAATAAAATATTTGGTATGAATCCAAATTAAAGATAACTGAAGATATGCAAATAAAAAATGTAAGGGACACACATAAAACAAACTCACACTTAAACACTTAACAATACTTAAGGTATTATCAAAGGATGTAATTACCTTGTGATCTTGAAAAGGATTTTAAATAAACTTTTCGCTTTTTTTTTTTTTTTTTTCTGAGATGGAATCTCGCCAGGCTGGAGTGCAGTGGCGCGATCTCGGCTCATTGTAACCTCCACCTCCTGGGTTCAAGCGATTCTCCTGCTTCAGCCTCCCGAGCAGCTGGGACTACAGACACGCACCACCACGCCCAGCTAATTTTTGTATTTTTAGTAGAGATGGGGTTTCACCATGTTGGCCAGGATGGTCTCGATCTCTTGACCTCCTGATCCACCCATCTCAGCCTCCCAAAGTGCTGGGATTACAGGAGTGAGCCACCGCTCCCGGCCTTAAATAAACTTTTTTCTTTAAAAACGTTTTTCTTCATAGTTTTTGTTTTTCAAATTTTCTGCAGTGAAAATATGTTACTATAATGAAAAAAAAGTTTTACAAACTAGAAACCAAAGTTTGAAAAACTGTGCCTTTTAAAGGTCATTAATGGAAAAGGAGGCCTAACGTAGTGGACCGTTATGACAAAAAACTTGCAAGTTCTACATGAAAGCTGAGACTATTTATGTAGGTTTTTCTTTAGTCAGCTGTCTTCCAAATAGGTATTATTTTCACCATTCCTAGGATAAATTGCAATCATTTCTCTTTTAACTGAAACTCTCAGTCAACGGATAAACTAAAGAACTAAAACCTATGTTTGAAAAATAAGATGGAAATCATCATTCTAGACAAGACACAGCAAAATCACCACAACCTCCCCTTAAAAGGTCATATATCAGGAAGGGCAAAGTAAAATGGGATCTTCCCAGTGGAACACAGTAGAAAAAGTAAAAACGTAAATAATCAAAATTGAGTCCTTTTCTTTTCCAAACTTTTTATGGGATTATGAACATTTAGTACCTAAAGAAAAACAGCATTTTAGAAGTGTTATCCTGAGGCTATTTATAATTTTTTCTTTGTGACACTCACATCAGGAATCATTAGCAAACCTGTCGTAATGCCAGATAACCAATGCCTGGCTGGCACACCAATAACTGAGTCATATTATATGCTTCATCCTTTTGACAGGAGGGTACAAAGCCATCTATTGTGTACTGTCATTTTCACTGCAAACAGAATAACTGGGTTTAGTAGTCTTTACAAATCAAAGTTATGTGCTTCAACAGAATGTCCAGGACTTGAGGTAGAAGATCTGTTAATGATATTTCATTACAACAGCTGATAAAGAGATAGCTGAAAGGGAATACTGACCCAAAAAAGATAATTAGAGAATTCATAGTGTATTTTAAGAGACTTCATGACTGTAAACAATTTCAACCTCTGGATTCAGGCAATAGGCTGATATAATTAACCAAATTAAAGGAAAAATTTAATAGTCTCCTTTTCTCTGATAGCTTTTAAAAATATATACTGACCCTCAGAACTTTTCTACAGTAAATGGTTAAAGATCCCCAAAATTCTATTACACATCAAAAGTAATCTGACTCCAGACAGAGTGAACATACATTCAACAAACAAAATAATTTAAGTATTTTCAATTTCCATTTCTAATCTCTCTTTAATCAATAACACATTTAGAATATTTTTAAATCATCCTTCAAAATGTAAAATGTCAGTTCAACAACTGGAAGAGTCTTCTAGGCAACATGACAATGTAAGTCACTTCCACAAAAATCCCTCTTTTCAACACAGAAAATGAGAAAAATAATCAAAAATAGAAAGAAAAAATTTAATCTCTTAAAAGTTATCAACTCCAGAAAATGCAAAACAATTTAGACTACATTGAGGGAATGCCAGAAGCTGACAGCAATTCTCTAGCTCATAAGCACAGCACGTTTTGAAAACTCTGAATAGAAAATATCCAGAAGTTCTCCACTGACACCCCCAGTTTACATGAGCTATCAGAAAGCATGGCAGGACTGAAGGTGGAATTCACTGACCAAACTCATCGGCCATTTTTCTTCTGTACAAGGTTCTTAACTGGAAGGTCTGATGTCAGTAGGCAAACCTACTTCAAAGCTGCAGATGACAGTGACTTGAGAGTGGAATGGTACATGACAAAAGGTGTATGAGTTGTGGCAGAGTACCTTCTAATTCACCATCAGTTCACCTTGAAGCAGAAGGAACCAAATGAAGCCACCACGCCTACTCCCAACAAGGGAAAGGCAAAAATTCCCAATGCGTAGGAGCAAAAGACAAAAATTCAGAGAGAAACGGACATAAAGCTACCAAAATGTTTCCTTGGCTCTAGCTCCCTCCTTACCCACTACTACCAATGCAGGCATTTTTTTTTTTTTTTTTTTTTTTTGAGACAGAGTCTCGCTCTGTCACCCGGGCTGGAGTGCAGTGGCCGGATCTCAGCTCACTGCAAGCTCTGCCTCCCGGGTTCACGCCATTCTCCTGCCTCAGCCTCCCGAGTAGCTGGGACTACAGGCGCCCGCCACCTCGCCCGGCTAGCTTTTTTTTTGTATTTTTTTGGAAACGGGGTTTCACCGTGTTAGCCAGGATGGTCTCGATCTCCTGACCTCGTGATCCGCCCGTCTCGGCCTCCCAAAGTGCTGGGATTACAGACTTGAGCCACCGCGCCCGGCCCTGCAGGCATTTTAATAGCTAAATAGAGGCTACCTGACATCTGTATCAAGCTGAAGACTTCATGTGCTAATGGTAAGAGCCAAGTGATATCAAGGTAAACTGAAAAGGTAGTCAAGAAATAGCACTAATGGGCTTTATGTGACGAAGTAAGAAAATTAGACTGGCATATTGAAAAAGTAACTTTGTGTGGAGAATGTACAAGGGGGCAAGAATAGCTATGGGGCATGCAATTAAACAGTGAGGGTCACTGTCCAGGTGAGAGATGATTTTGATTTACAGTGGTAGTGAAGGAGAAAAGGAGATGGATTTGAGATTCACTGTACATATCCATACATATGAAGAGTTTTTCAATATCAAAAACTATCCTTAGAAGAGGAAATAATCTTATTTTGAACCTTAGAATATTTCAGATTATAGACTGACATATAAATTATTTTGTTCTGAAAAATCACAAAGTACTGTCTGGAACAGGCAGGTTAGCCTGAATCAACAACAATTGCTTCAAGAGATAATTTGACACAACTGGTAAAAAAAAAAAAAAAAAAAGAAAAAAGTAAGCAAAGTAAGAAGATTTAGTAATTACTCCATGACGTATTACCTCCCTGCTGTGTGTGTTAGATGTCACTATTAAGCAATATTTCAATGATCATTTGAAAAAAGTGATTCAGTTCATGCTTAGGTTACAGGATCATGAATATATGCCAACAGAAAAAGTAGGGGGAAAAATTCTGCCCTAATTGTACTTGGAACTGAGACAGCATTATACACGGATTCAAAAAATACATTATCTCAAACAACTTAGATGGAAGGGAGGAGGAGATGATCTGGAAAACTGTGTTAGATCACTCATTCCAGCGTTGACAAAGCACCAACAAAATTTTTGTATGACACAGTGGCAAAACCAGTATCTCTAAATTGTGAGTTTAAATATATGTATAATTAAATTAAATATTAGAAGTAGAAATTTGATTATGTCCCTAAAAGTTAGATTCATACTGTCTAATCAAAAGATTTTTTTAAAAAAACACATGTCTTCTAGTAACTGTGGATAGCTTAAGAACAGGCTCTTCTTGTATTTGGATATACATGGGACTGTGGGTAGAAGTCATAATCCTTGGTAGTACATCTGACAGGAAGATTCAGGGAGAGCCAAAAATAATAATGACTCCAGGTTTCTCATTTGAGAAACCAGGTAAATTTAAGTTCTATTTAAAGAAAAATAGAAAAGAGAAGAACAAGTTTCAGAATTGAGGCAGGAAATCAGGTTGGTTTGGGGCATGCTGTTTTGATATGCTGGTGAGACGGACACCTTGTAGAAATACCAAGTAGGTTGTTGGATATAACTATGTGGAATTCAGAGAAGAGATCTGAATTTAGAGCTGGAAACTGGAAGACTTTACCTCACAGAGAGTAAATGACAATAATCTAGCTTTGAAAGAGATATGCGGCAATAAGTATTTTCATGCACTATTAATGAGGGTATACAGTTGCACAACCTTTCTGAAAGGCATTATGGCAATATCTATCAACATATACTTGCATATCCTCTTACAAAAAGATCTACTAAGGTAATATTCAAATACAAATGTAAAAAAAATGTATCCAACTATAGGGAACTGATGAGTACATCATTAATAATGAAACCTATCTTCAACTACTGATTTATAATGTTTAAATATATTGAGTAAAAAAAAAAAGAGGATGGTGCAGAATAGCATTTAGTATACAATATTTACGAAATTGGTACACATTTCTTATATACGTATGCAAAACATATTCTAAAATGTGCTTATTTCTCAGTGGCAAGACAATGAAGAATTTTTCTCCTCCTCTTCATAACTTTCTATCGAGAGGTTTTTTTTTAAGCGAACAACAAAAGTACACCATTTTTTAGAAATCTATAAAGCTTCTGTTTTTTCCCCCATTCTCTTAAGTGCTTAAGAATTAGAGCAAATATAATCTTTGAGGCAAACAAGAAAAACAAGAGAAGAAGACCACCCTGGCCAAGTACAGCTTGCTTTCAAATTTCAGAGCTGCATAACTAGGAACACACTGTCAAAGCTGAGCACCATCCCAGGCTTCAGATCAAACAATTAAGCTAGAGAAGTCAGTCCTGGTTGACCTAAGCCTGTAATTTGATTGCTGAAATGAATACTAACAGGCCACTTACAGAACTGGTTCCTCCACCCTGACCCAGTGATTGAACACCATATGGTGATTAAGGCAATTTACTGTAAGACCACATCTTAGGGATTAGTAAATTATGTACAAGAAAACATGGACAGGAAAAGCAAGGCAGCAAGGGATTATATGACTAGAGTGATAGGCGGGAAGCTCAGATGAAAGAAGGATCTAACTCATGACCTTAAAGGATTAGAGCATTACTCTGTGGTGAAGTCACTAAATATTTTACCAGGACTCATGACATAACCAGACTTATGTTTTAGATGTATCATTCTGGCAACAATGTGACTATGGGAAAAGCAGAACAGTTGGAGGGCACTAACACCAGCACAGGATAAATTTAGCTGCAAACCAATTAATACTGGCAGTAGAAGTAGTATTAGAAGAATCAACGCAGCAGAACATTGTATTGGTGAAATAGGAGGCAGAGTCAAGAAACACACTAAACATAAGAAATTAGCTGAGATGTGAAGTGAATGAATGCTCACAGATGTGCAGGGGAAGTGCTGTGATTCAAACTTCAAATTATAGGTGTCCCTGCAGGAGAAAAGAGAATGAACTAAATGTTTAATAAATAAGGAGCATAGTTGAAGAAAACTCAAAAATTAAAAAGAAATTACATTTGAAATGAGAATATTAATATTCACCCAAGAAAAAGGAAAAAACAACAACATCATAAAGATAAATTTAAATCCTTTAGCTATGGGGACGGGGAATCTGATTCCAAAAAAGAAAAGAAAAGAAAAGAAATTTAAACAATCCAAATCAAGAGAAATTAAGACGAAAACTGTGATGAAAGACATGATGCGTTATCTGCGGTCTTTCTGAGTTGTGATGGTAATGGTGGTTTTAAATTAATAGATAGATAAATTTCATCTACTTTTTATCTTTATTTTTCAACTTTTACTTGAGGTTCGGGGGATACATGCGCAGGTTTGTTACATGGGTAAATTGAGTGATGCTGGAGTATGGTATACAAATGATCTTGTCACCCAGATAGTGAGCATACTACCCAATAAGTAGTTTTTTGACTCTCACTCTCCTCCCACCCTCCACCCTGAAGGAGACCCCAGTGTCTTATTGCTCTCCTCTTTCTGTCCATGGGTACTCGATGTTTAGCTACCATTTATAAATGAAAACATGTGGATTTGGTTATCTGTTCCTGTGTTAATTCATTTAATGTAATGGCCTCCAGCTGCACTGATGTTGCTGCAGAGGACATGATTTTGTTCATTTTATGGCTGCATAGTATTCCATGGTGTATGTGTACCATATTTTCTTTGATTTTTTTTTTCTTCAGAGAGAGATGAAAGGAGTAATAATCTGGAGCTCTATGACTAAAGCTAAAAGAAAATCATATAACTGAAGAGCTGCTGTAGGCAAACATTAATACTATGTTATTTAGCTATTGTGATGAAAAAATAAATAGGTGTCACATGAGAAAAAAACAAGGCACAGAGGTAACGAGACCAATAGATAGCTGGGGGAGGTACAATCCACACACAACCTTTTTTTTCGTGGTCAAAATGAATGGATGTCAAGTTACTGCTTTCTAGAGAGATATAAATTCATCATAATTCAGTAGGAAAATGTCTGTTGTTAAGTTCAAGTAAGCACTAACATCAATTCTTCTTTGTAGCTCTTCAATAACATACATTTTCATATATTATGATTCTATTACCTTGCTATTGACATGAGACACATTTACAATACACACACTTAGAATTAACATTTTCCAAACTCTCTAATAAATAATTCACAAGTACCTTAACCTCAGTAAACATGAGATATTTTGTTAAATTTTAAATTCAAAATTAAAACCAAGTACACTGTTGTTGCTCTTGAAGAACACTACTGTATTTAAGAGGGACCAGTAGGCAAAAAGCGCCACTGAGGGGAAATTATTCTTAGAGATCAGGATTTGTAAAGAAACAGATGTGACAATTTAGAAGAGACCTTAAAAAATAAGACAACTGACAAATAATTAAAATGCTGTTAGTGATAAGATTATGAGTGGCTATGCCCTGTCTTTACATTTTTGTCTTAAATGTTGTTATCATTTTTACAATTTAAAAAAAAAAGTAGAAAAGGTCCAATACAAACATGTAGGTAATACTACAAAGACAAAGATTATATATATATATATATATATATGCTGACTGAAAGGGAATTTGCAGACATGGAAATAACGTTTAATGTTCACTTCTGTTTCTGGGAAGCTGTTTATATATAATATAAAAGTTTAATAACTGCAATAGAGATAGATTCGTATTTGACTCTATAAAATGAATATACAATTTTTCTTTCCGTCTCTACTAAAAATACAAAAACTAGCTGGGCGAGGTGGCGGGCGCCTGTAGTCCCAGCCACTCGGGAGGCTGAGGCAGGAGAATGGCTTAAACCCGGGAGGCGGAGCTTGCAGTGAGCTGAGATCCGGCCACTGCACTCCAGTCCGGGAGACAGAGCGAGACTCCGCCTCAAAAAAAAAAAAAAAAAAAAAGAGATCACTTGGACTCGGGAAGCGGAACATCACACACTGGGGCCTATCATGGGGAGGGGGGAGGAGGGAGAGATTGCATTGGGGAGTTATACATGATATAAATGATGAATTTATGGGTGCTGACGAGTTGATGGGTGCAGCACACCAACATGGTATAAGTATACATATGTAACAAACCTGCACGTTATGCGCATGTACCCTAGAACTTAAACTATAATTAAAAAAAAAAAAACCAAATAGAAAAACTTAAGATGAAATTTCTGGTGAAAATATTTTAATAAACATTTTCTGTACTGTAATATTTATTTTATTTTTAATTTATTTTTATTGGCATGATTATATAGTCAGCATTCGATCAAAAAATTTAATGTTTATATCTCATTTCTACCCATTACTATATTTTGTTTTATTTCATGGTTATTTTTGGAAATAATTTTGTCATATAGGAGAGGTATATATTAAAAAGTTATCTGCTTTAGGCATCAAATATACTAGGCATGCCACTGTGGAGTACAAGATGATACATCCAGTGTAGAAGAAAAAATAAGGATAGTTAGAGTTGTAGTATTGCCAGAGACTAAATGTTTATGTTTCCCCAAATTCATAAGCTGAAACCTAATCCCCAGTGTAATGGTATGAGGAGGTGAGGCCTTTCAGAGGTGATTAGATCATGAGGACAGGTCCTGCATCAATGGAAACAGTGTCCAATAAAAGAGAACCCAGGCTCCTTTACCCTTCTGCCTCATGAGGACACAGCAAAAAGATGGCCATTTTTGAACTGGGAATTGAGCCCTCATCAGGCATCAAATCTGCTGGCACCTTCAACCTAGTACTTCTCAGCCTCCAGAACTGTGAGAAATAAATATTTGTTGTTTGAACCACTCAGTTTATGGAATTTTCATTATAGTAACACTAATTAACAAGGAGTTACACAGTTGTATCATAACAAATGGAAACACACTAGGAGGCTAAACTAGAAATGAATAAAAATGTTTACCTATGACAGGGTGGTAAAAGGACAGAGGTAGAGGGTAGATATACAAAATAGAAGGCAAACTTCTCCAACTATACTTTATAATATAGTGTGACTTCTGAACCAACAAAAGTTTTATAAATTCAAGAGAATAAAACTAAATATAAGATCTAAATAAGCAAACTCTAACTGAAAACAAGTAGAAACAAATGAACTTAATTGCTTGTCAAATTAGTAACATAACCACATGAGAACAAAAAATATTTCAAGTCACTTTTGAACACAGTATTCTGACTTACATTCTTACTGGCATATATTCTAAGGACAATAAAAACTATTAAAATATTTAACCTCACATTATGCTTATAGTATTAACATTGGGTTTTGTAATTTTAAACCTATTTTTGTGTACTGTAGGATAAAGCAAATAAGTAATTATGTTGTTCATTTCCAGCTGCAAAATTCTTATTTACCTAAGAATGCCAGCTAACAATGTACAAGGAACGATAGAATTAACAACTCCCGATGAAATAACTGATTCAGGCAAGAATCATCAATAAATGCTAAGCCATTTAGTATGAAATTGTTCCCACTGATTTCCTGCTAATCGCTAAGGGGAAAAGTATTTTATTACACAAAAAAGATCAAACTTATTATTGCTAATCTGATAGCCATTTTACGCAATACAATATGAAGTTTACAGTGTCATCTATGAAGTATTTTTGCCAAAACACTTAATCTGAATAGAATCAACTTGATTTACATTCCAGTTTATAGGAATTACAAAGGATAGAGGAACAAGACAAATGATACCATGAAGAAGCAATCAGACAAATTTAGAATTTAAAACATTCTGCTCTCTTAAAAAGTCTGTCCTCCCTTCAAAAAAACAAAAGGTGGGGTGAGGTGAAGATTTTCAAACAAAAGACACTAAAGAGGTATAACACCTAAAGGCAATATGTGAACTTTAGTTGGATCCTGTTTAGGAAGGGAAAAAAAAAAACCATAAAAAATATTTTTGTGATAACTAGGAAAATCTGACTATAAACTGGATAGTAGCTAATATTAAGATATTACTGTCAATTTTCTTAGATGTGATAGTGATGTTGTGAGGTATAATATGGAATACATGCTAAATATTTTAGGATTAAAGTGTCACAAAATTTTCAATTTACTTTGAAATGGTTTCACTAAACACAGACATGTACACATACACACACATATTTATAGACAGGTGGGTATGGAATCTAGGTGGTGGTTATATGGGTATTCATTGTCCTGTTCTTTCTAATTTTCTGTATGCTTGAAATTTTTCATAATAGTAAGTTGAAAAAATATAGAATTCCTCAGTAAATACAATATTAATTAATTCTAGTAATAGGTGCTTAAGACAATTTATAGAAAGACTTAAGAACTCATTCTTTGCTATTCTGCCAATTAGGAATCAATCTTTTATCTTTTTTCCTTAAGTCAGATCCAAAACAGAAAATAATCAGCAACATCTTTCCTGTGATAACAAAGTGACTTCTCTGCAGTTTCCTCAACAGGCCAATGATTTTCTTTCGTCTAGCTGCCCATTTTACTCAGCTCAATATCCTCTGAAGACCAGCCTAATTTAAATGAAGTTGTATTGAATGCTGAAAGTTTTCTAAACTTTCCATTTGGCACCAAATTTTATACTTTGGCTTCTGGCCTAAATAATAAATTCTTAAAGATAACACAATCTTTTATATGCCTTTCTCCCTATTTAACTAGTTCTTCATTTGGGTGAATTCATTCTATTTCCACAGCTTAATTATCACCTATATTCTAGTAATTTTCAAACTGATATCCTCAACTCTTTCTCCCTACTTCCAAATTCATGTGCCTATTGAGTGATGCCAACTGGAAAAGCCCCTCAAACTCAGCAAATCCAAATGTGAATTCATCATACCTCCCTGCCCCCAGCCTCCCACCCCCCAACACACATAAAATCTGCCATAATTCACCTCAACTGCCATTTTAAAAATCTATGAGTTAGCCTTGGCTCTTTTTCTCCCTCTCACTGACATGTTTAATCAGTAATAATAATATTAACAAATTCCAATAATAACTATTATAGAACTAACACTTACATGGTGCTTACTATGTACCTGGCACCTGTTCTAAACTCTGTACACATATTAATTCATTTAATTCTCTCAACAATCCTATAAAATAAGTATTGTTTTTCTTCCCATTTTATAGATGGGGAGAATGAGGCATAGGGAGGTGTAATAACTGCCCCAAATTTACAAAGCTACTAAGTGACAGACTTAGGACTTGAACCCAGATGTCTGGGCTCTACAATCTTTTTCTTAACTAATACATTATACCTCCTCTTCAATCACCAAATACTGTTGATACCATCTCCCAAATATTTCTCAAACTCATTCAGTTCTCTCCATTTCAATGACTACTACCTTAATCCAGGTCACCAACATCTTTAGCCTGATTAAGCCAGCAGCTTCCTAACTGGACTCCCCACCACCAGCTTTGTTTTCCAATTTTCTTAAAGTACAAATCTGCTTATATCATACTTCTGCTTTTGTACATAACCTTCCAATTGAGCTAAGAATAGCACTCAAATCCCTTAATGTGGGGATCCAGCATTCCCTTTCAGCCTCTTCTCCTGCCACTCTGTAGTTCCTTCTCCATACTCCACACCCACCATCATTCTCACATTCCTCACATATTAGGTTCTCTCTCTCTCATAAGCAGAGCTTGGGATGTGATGTTCCTTTTCTCTGGAACACTCTTCCCCTAACCCCTTGTCTGGTTGTCTCATAGAACCTTTATACCTACATGAATATGTCTATGCACAGATACTATATCTTTGGAGAGGTCTCTCTAATCTCCCAGGAGGTTCTAAGTTAGCTGCTCTTCTTATTTGCTCCCCTAGGACCCTGTAATCTCCTCATCACATATACTCACATGTCTTATTACACTGTACTACACCTTCCTAACAGCTTGTCTCACTCTCTGGATTGCAAACATCAGGAGAACAGGAACAACTTAGCAAGAGTTCAATAAATATTAAAGAATTAATAAAGTGAGACTGAAATAATTTTTAAGCCTTTTTCAAATAAAATGACTTTTTTGGTCTATTTGTTTTTCTTTATAAACCTAATCTTTTGGAATATTCTACTCAAAACATGTTTGGTTTTGTTTTTTTTTTTAAGATGGAGTCTCACTCTGTCACCAGGCTGGAGTGCAGTGGAGCAATCTTGGCTCACTGCAGTCTCTGCCTCCCAAGTTCAAGCAATTCTCCTGCCTCAGCCTCCTGAGAACTGGGATTACAGGCATGCGCCACCACATCCAGCTAATTTTTGTATTTTTAGTAGAGACGGGGTTTCACCATGTTGGCCAGAATGGTCTCAATCTCCTGACCTCGTGATCTGCCTGCCTCAGCCTCCCAAAGTTCTGGGATTACAGGCATGAGCCACCATACCTGGCCAATATGTATTTTATTTTTAATGATCTTTCATATAACCCAAATTATCTCCATTATTTATTTATCTTCTCAAAACTTTAAAGTTTAATTAAATAATTAAACCACATTAGTTATTAAACAATTAAATGATAATAAAATGTAGCCTTCATTTAGTAAATTATTTCATATAATGGTTAAACAATTTAACTATTAAATGAAGGTTACACTTCATTATCATTTAATTATTTAGTTCAATGAAGACCACAGAGAGGAAACATAATTTAACAAAGTCTGTTATCTTTCAATCTCTATGTGCAGTTTTCAAAAGAACATGTTACAAAGCAAGCTACTGCTCCATAGTCTTCTAAAATGTCAATGTTATAAGAAGACAGGGAAAAAGGAAGGAAGACCGGTCTAAATCAACAGACTGAAGAGTCAGGACAACTAAAGCAAATGTGATTCTTGTTTAGTTCCTAGATGTTTTTAAAGAGAGAGAGAAAGAAAAAAGGAAAAAAACTATAAAAGAAACTTTAGGAACAATTGGGAAATCATGAACATCGCCTGTGTATTATTAGTCCATTTTCACATTGCTGATAAAGACATATCTGAAACTGGACAATTTACAAAAGAAAGAGGTTTAATGGACTCATAGTTCCATGTGGCTGGGAAGGCCTCACAATCACGGTAGAAGGTGAAAGGCATGTCTCACACAGTGGCAGACAAGAGAAGAGAGCTTATGCAAGAAAACTCCCCTTTATAAAACCATTGGATCTCATGAGACTTACTATCATGAGAATACCATGGGAAAGACCCACCCCCATGATTCAATTTCCTCCCACTGGGTCTCTCCCACAACACATGGGAATTGTGGCAGTTACAATTCAAGATGAGATCTGGGTGGGGACACAGCCAAACTATATCATTCTGCCCCTGGTCTCTCACAAATCTCATCTCTTCACATTTCAAAACAAATCATGTCTTCCAACAGTCCCCCGAAGTCTTAACTCATTTCAGCATTAACTGAAAAGTTCACAGTCAAATGTCTCATCTGAGACAAGGCAAATCCCTTCTGCCTATGAGCCTGTAAAATCAAAAGCAAGTTAGTAATTTCCTAGACACAGTAGGGGTACAGGCATTGGATAAATACACCCATTCCAAATGGGAGAAATTGGCTAAACAAAGGGGCTAAAGGCCCCATGCAAGTCCGAAATCTAGTAGGGCAGTCAAATCTTAAAGCTCCCAAATTATCCCCTTAAACTCCATGTCTCACATCCAGGTCATGCTGATGCAAGAGGTGGGTTCCCATGGTCTTGGGCAGCTCTGTCCCTGTGGCTTTGCAGGGTACAGCCTCCTTCCTGGCTGTTTTCATGGGCTGGCATTGAGTGTCTGTGGCTTTTCTGGTGCAAGCTGTCGGTAGATCTACCATTCTGGGGTCTGGAGGATGGTGGCCCTCTTCTCACATCTCCACCAGGCCGGCTCCCCAATGGGGACTCTGTGTGGGGGTGCCCACCCCACATTTTGCTTTGGCACTGCCTTAGCAAAGGTTCTCCATGAGTGCCCCATACCTGCAGCAAACTTCTGCTTGGACATCCAAGCATTTCCATAAATCCTCTGAAATCTAGGCAGAGGTTTCCAAATCTCAATTCTTGACTTCTGGGCATCTGCAGGCTCAACACCACATGGCTTAGGGCCTGCACCCTCTGAAGTCATGTCCCGAGCTGTACCTTGGCCCTTTTTGGTCACAACTGGAGTGGCTGGGACACTGGGCACCAAGTCCCTAGACTGCAAACAGCAGAGAGATCCCAGGCCCAGCCCACTGAACCATTTTTTCCTCCTAGGTCTCCAGGCCTGTGATGGAAGGGGCTGCTGCAATGGTCTCTGACATGCCCTGGAGACATCTTCCCCACTGACTTGGGGACCAACACTTGGCTCCTCGTTACTTATGCAAATTTCTGCTGCCAGCTTGAATTCCTCCTCAGAAAATGGGATTTTCTTTTCTATCACATTGTCAGGCTACAAATTTTCCAAACTTTTATGCTCTGTTTCCCTTTTGAAACTGATTGCCTTTAACAGCACCCAAGTCATCCCTTGAATGCTTTACTACTTAGAGATTTCTTCCACCAGATACCCTAAATCATCTCTCTTAAGTTCAAAGTTCCACAGATCTCTAGGGCAGGGGCAAAATATTGCCAGTCTCTTTGCTAAAACATAACAAGAGTCACCTTTGCTCCAGTTCCCAACAAGTTCCTCATCTCCCTCTGAGACCACCTCAGCCTGTATTTCAGTGTCCACATCATTATCAGCATCTTGGTCAAAGCCATTCAACAAGTCTCTAGAGAGTTCCAAACTTTCCCAGATCTTCCTGTCTTCTTCCGAGCCCTCCAAACTGTTCCGGCCTCTATCCAGTTCCACCGTCGCCTCCACATTTTTGGTTATCTTTTCAGCAGTGCTCCACTCTACCAGAATCAATTTACTGTATTAGTCCATTTTCGTGCTCTTGATAAAGACATACCAGAAAGTAGGCAATTTACAAAAGAAAGAGATTTAATGGACTTACAGTTCCACATAGCTGGGGAGGCCTCACAGTCATGGCAGAAGGTGAAAGGCACATCTCACATGGTGGTAGAAAAGAAAAGAGAGCTTGTGTAGGGAAACTTCCCTTTATAAAACCATCAGATCTCATGAGACTTATTCACTATCATGAGAAGAGCATGGAAAGACCCACTCCCATGATTCAATTTTCTCCCACAACACATGGGAATTGTAGTAGTTATATTTCAAGATGAGATTTTGGTGGGGCCACAGCCACACCATATCAGACTGCATATTCAATAGTTTTATTGTCTCTTTCTTACATTTCCTGGGTGTGCTTGTATAGGAAAATGTCCTTACTCTTAGTAGATATGTGCTGAAGTATCATGATATATGCAGTTTACCTTCAAGTAGTTTCGCTTAAAAAATTACACACACACTTATAGAAAGAAGGAAAATTTGGCATTAAGTAAAAAACTAGTTCAAGCAAAGGGTATGTGGATACTCATTCACTCTTACCATTTTTGAAGGTTTGAATTTAAAAAAATAAGTTGGAGAAGATAACATAACATTTATCAGGTGGGCTTGAGACACCATTCTAAGATATTTGCATATATTAATGCAATCCTTACAAGGTCCCTGTGAGGTACTATTATTATCTCTGTTTTATAGGTTAGTAGCCAGAGGCAGTAAGAGGTTAGGTAACTTACCCAAAGTCACACAGCTGGTTGTATAAATTGTGGTAAAAAAGCATAGCTTCTGAGAGGACAAAGCATGCCCTCTGAGAAGGCAAAGATAAGCACATGAGTAATTATTAAAAAAGTATGACAGGCCAGGTGTAATGGCTCATGCCTGTAATCACAGCTGTTTGGGAGATTGAGGCGGGCAGGTCACTTGAAGCCAGGAGTTCAAGGCCAGCCTGGCCAACATGGTGAAACCCTATCTCTACTAAAAACATAAAAATTAGCTGGGCATGTGGCACACGCCTGAATCCAAGCTACTTGGGAGCCTGAGGCATAAGACTCACTTGAAACTGGAGTCAGAGGTTGCAGTGAATTGAGATCGTGCCACTAAACTTGCCTGGGTGACAAAGCGACACCCTGTCTCAAAAAAGAAAGAAAGAAATATATGACAAACCAAAAAATAAGCATGTGTTAGTGTAAAAATTTAAAGCAAAGGGGAAGAAGAGTTAGTAAAGCTCCACACCCAGAGCTCAGGTTCTTGAGTTATTTTGTGGAGCTGTGGGCATGATAGAAGACTCTGATACATGGTTAGAAGATAGACTGAACAACCACCTAAGGCAAATTCCAAGCTCATTATATTAAGGAAGTCATATCAAAAAGAGAAATGAAAGAAAGCAAAACTGACTAATAATTCAGTTACTTCACGAGAAGAGGCAGGGATAAAAAGGCAGATTGCATGGGTAAAACAGGAAATGATGACAATTGATTTCTTTCTGTATAAAGCTTTATATAAAATTCATGACTACTACAAGTACTGGACATTAAGAATAGCACTAACTGTGGCCGGGCACGGTGGCTCACGCCTGTAATCCCAGCACTTTGGGAGGCCAAGGTGGGTGGATCACGAGGTCAGGAGATCGAGACCATCCTGGCTAACATGGTGAAACCCTGTCTCTATTAAAAATACAAAAAAATTAGCTGGGCATGGTGGCGGTGCCTGTAGTCCCAGCTACTCGGGAGGCTGAGGCAAAAGAATGGCATGAACCAGGGAGACAGAGCTTGCAGTGAGCCGAGATCATGCCACTGCACTACAACCTGGGTGACAGAGCGAGACCCTGTCTTAAAAAAAAAAAAAGAATAGCACTAACTGGCCAGGCATAGTGGCTCACATCTGTAATCCCAGCTCTTTGGGAGGACTAGCCAGGTGGATCACTTGAGGTCAGAAGTTCAAGACCAGCCAGGCCAACATGGTGAAACCCTGTCTCTACTAAAAATATAAAAATTAGCCGAGTGTGGTGGTGGGCACCTGTAATCCCAGCTACTCGGGAGGCTGAGGCAGGAGGATCACTTGAACCTGGGAAGCAGAGGTTGCAGTGAGCCGAGATTGTGCCACTGCACTCCAGCCTGGGCGATAGAGCGAAACTCCATCTCAAAAACAAGAAAGAATAGCACTAACTGCAAAATTTTTCTTAAAGGCAGTTACTAAAATGTTTGTGGTGGCTTTATGTAGGGAGAGCCTAAAAAGGTTCCAGCACAGTGGCTTACTGTGATAAACCACTTTAAGATTAAGCATGCCCTCTCTCACTTACTCTAGCACAAAAATCAAAAGAATTGAAGAAAACAGGACACTATGCCAGGTGCGATGGCTCATGCCTGTAATCCCAGCACTTTGGGAGGCTGTGGATCACCTGAGGTCAGGAGTTCGAGACCAGCCTGGCCAATACGGTGAAACACCATCTCTACTGAAAAGATGAAAATTAGACAGGTGTGGTGGCTTATGTCTGTAATCCCAGCTACTTGGGAGGCTGAGTCCGGAGAATCACTGGAACTGAGGCGACAGAGGTTGTGGTGAGCTGATTGTGCCATCGTACTCCAGCCTGGGCAACAGAGTGAGACTCCATCTCATTAAAAAAAGAAAAGAGGAAGGAAGGGAGGGAGGGCGGGAGGGAGGGAAGACAGGACACTAAAAAATGTTTTTTTGTTTAAAAAAGCCCTAAGATTACACAGCAGTGTCCACGGAATATACACAGACGCATAAATAGTAGTATAAGTAAGTTTATTTTAAAACCTCTTATAAAATACAATTTGACAAAATAATGTTCCTTATACTAATTTGTAAACATATTTTTATTTACATTCCTATCATCTTTCTTAGAATATGGGCTTCTTCATGGCAGGAATCATGCCTGGTTCATGTCTATGTCCCTAGGATCTAAAACAGAAATAGGTGTACAGTGGGCGCTCAAATGTTTGCTGAATTTAAACACATTTTTGGAACTTACACAGGAAGAGCTAAAAAAGAAAAGTCTCAATATATTCATTCCTATTGTGATCATTTTGTAACATGCAGTTTTTTATTTCTATTTAAAAAAATAGCATCTTTTCCAAAAGTTAACAGGCTTGATGTGTTGAAGTCTGAACTGACCATGTTTATATTTATTTCAAACCATGGATATTAGTCATCAGAAACAGGCATGGATTTATTACCACCTTCCAAAGCTACAGTAATTATGATAGACAAACTTTACCTATAAGCATTCAAGTTATATTGCACATGCAGTGAAAAGACAATAAAACAGGGCTGAGACGCTATCCTTAGAAAAGCTTCCTTGCAAGATTAGCCCTTGGCTAGCTCCTGGGATTCTGGATTTTGGGAGAGTTCCTACTATTCCGTGAGAAGAATATCTCATTTTGCCTAAATTGTGCTAACAATGTGGTTTACTTTTCCTCTGGGAGTCTGGAAATCTGGTATGTGCTAGGCTAAAGTTGCCCATGTGACAAGCCTCCATAAAAATCCTGGCCATTGAGTCACTAATGAGCTTCCCTGGCATATGACATTTCGTATGTGTTGTCACAACTCAATACTGGAGGAGTTAAGGGCATCCTGTGTGACTCCACTGGGATCTTGAGCTCAGATTCCTTGGTCTTTGCACTGTGTGCCTTTTCCTTTTGTTGCTATAAATCAGAGCTATTAGTAGGACTATGCACTGAGCCCTCTCAGTTATCCTAACAAATCACCACACCTGGAAGTGGTCTTGGAGACCTCTGACACAGTATGCTGTATCAGATAATAGTCTCATTATTTGGGGATAATGAAAATTATCAAACATTTAACAGATTTCCATAAAAAGTCTTATCAAAAAGAAATTTAATAGGAGTCATGAAGATTTTGACTTTGAACTGTGTTTTATAATAATTGCTTCTATCCAATAGTTACTATAGACTTCCCTCATGGGGCAAGAAATCAAAAAGATAATTAATTATGAGAAACCCAATCATACTTTAAAGCTATGAACTAGGTCTCAGCCTCAAAAGTAATGGAATTATTCTTAAGAAATCTCATTTCCACCCCTCTTCCCCCACCCCCAAGTTCATATAAATCCCAATCGGAATACTTCTAAGAACAGGTTTCTGGAGCTCAAATATTACATTTTAATAGCCCAAATTCTTGAGACTTTGGTTTCTGCTTTCATAGACAGAATTAGGGCGATATCAGAAAGCAACAGTGCCCCCTTTTATTTTCCTCCTAAAATAATGTGTAGTTCGTAGTAACGGGGGAAACAAACTAGTTATTCATTCCTCTGAAGAAATATAACTTGGAAACAATATATATCCAAAAATTGTCTAGCTGCCTCTTGCATTACCTGTTTTCATTTCAAAATAAGAACTGACTGAGAACTTTTTTTTTTTTTTTTTTGAGACGGAGTCTCGCTCTGTCACCCAGACTGGAGTGCAGTGGCCGGATCTCAGCTCACTGCAAGCTCCACCTCCCAGGTTTACGCCATTCTCCTGCCTCAGTCTCCCAAGTAGCTGGGACTACAGGCACCTGCCACCTCGCCCGGCTAGTTTTTTGTATTTTTTAGTAGAGACGGGTTTTCACCGTGTTAGCCAGGATGGTCTCGATCTCCTGATCTTGTGTTCCGCCCGTCACGGCCTCCCAAAGTGCTGGGATTACAGGCTTGAGCCACCGCGCCCGGCCTAAGAACTCTTAAACATTTTCTTAAAATAAGCATATTTTATAGAAAATATTAACAGTCTAAATAAATATAATTATTTTAAATTAAATGGATTAGATTTAAGATCCCTATATAGACAAAACACAATACACATTTTTATCTATTACAGAAAAATGTATTGACCTAAGAAGTTTCAGTAGCAGCTGCACTTTGGAACAATTCTGTTAGCTATAGAAAGAACAGGTGCGTGACCCAAACTTTAAATCACAGTCTGAAAGGAAGCAACTAATAAATGGGAATGAGGATGAAGCAGGAGATCTGTTAATCTAATTATAGTTGAAAGGCTTCAATATCTAATCATATATCTACATTAAAGATATTAAAAATTATGCTTTTATTGTACTATATGTAGACACAAAAAAACAGTAAGGTTCCTTTCTGATACGATTTTAACTACCTTGCTTTTCCTAACTCCTAAAATGTATATAAGGAATTAAGGATGAGATAAATCATAATATTCAATGGAAAGCCATTGCTAATATAAATAAAAAACATCTCATTACTACTATTGAATTTATAAAGCCATACTCAGAAAAATATCAAAACACAGGAAACCAGTCAAGTTGAACATACTGAATAAAATCCATAACCATAAATCTGAAACCACATTCACTCATTCAGTCGTCATAAATGAACCACCATGGGAACAGAAAGACAGACTCTTTGTAGTCTAGGAGCTTAGGTGGAATAGAAGGGGAGACAGGTCAGCAATGTCAGTGGTGTGTTATTTGTATTACCACAGAAACCAGTAAAATAGATTTAGGGGCTCAGAACAGGAAGGGGTCAATTTTAGAGATATTGAAGTATATGACAGTAGAGAAAAAAGTTTCTTACATGCAATGAGGAACCATTATAAGATTAAGAGAAAAGGTATTAGGAGGATCAAATTTCTGTTTTAAACCCATAGATGTGAAAGACACAGTGGGAGAAGGAGGGTACAATAATTCAGGCCTTAAGGTAGAGGGAATCTAGGATGATTCCCACATATTCTGCTGGGGGAACAAGACAGAGAATGCAGGAGATACCAGGTTTTATGACTCAAATCTAGTGAATTTGACATGTTATAGGACATAAAAGTATAGATAGATGCTTACTCTGAAGCTAGACTTAGAAGCTAAGATCAGCCTAAAGATTTTGAATTGGGAGTATCAACATATAGATGAAATGTGAAGCTACAGGCACGAATGAGGTAATCCAAGACAGCTACCAGAATGAGGACAAAAGCAAAAATACAAAACCCTCAAGAACACTAAAATTTTAAGGGGGAAGAGGAGAGAGATTAGAAAAGGTAAGTAAATATGTACGTTGCTCCTTTGTGCCTACTAGGTATCCTAGGCATTTCCATTAATGTTATTTCTTCACTAGAGACTTTTCCTCTATGGTATTATCTATAATGGTGATTTTCTCAACTAGGTGCAATTTTGCTCCCTAGGAGACATATGGCAATGTTTTGAGGCCTTTTTAAAAAATAAAGAAATAAAACTTTTATTTTACAACAGTTTTAGATTTACAGAAAAATCATAAAGATAGTACAGAGTTCCCATATGCTACACCAATTCCCCCATTATCAATATATTGTATTACTATGGTGTATTTGTCACAATTAATGAACCAATATTGATACACTATTGACTAAAGTTCATATCTTACTCAAATTTCCTAATTTTTTACCTAAAATTTTTTCCCCCTTTTCCAGGATCACATCTAGAATACCACATTACATTTACTTTCATATTTCCTTAGGCTTCCCTTATCTGTGACAGTTTCTTAGACTTTCCTTGTTTTTGATGACCTTGAAAATTTCGAGGAGCAGTAAACAGGTATTCTGTAGAAGACCCTTCAACTGTAGTTTGTCTCATGTTTTTTTCATGATGACACTGGGGTTACATGTTTTTGAGAGGAAGACGAGTAAGGTAAAGTACCATTCTTATTACTTCATGTTAAGGATACATACACTATCAATATGATTTATCATTGCTGAAGTTAAGTTTGAATACCTGGCTAAGGTAGTACTCATCAGATTTCTCTTCTGGAGCATTATTTTTCCCTCTCCTTCAATACTGATTGTGCTCTTTGGAAGGAAGTCACTATGGGTAGCTCATACCTAAGGAGTGGGGAATTATGTCCCACACCTTGGGGGCAGGTAGTTATATAAATTATTTGGAATTCCTCACAGGAGATTTGTCTACTTCACTCCAATTTATTAATTTATGAGATCATTTATTTACATCAATATGGGCTCATGGATATTTGTTTTATACTTTGGGTTATAATCCAATACTATTCTATTTATTTTTTTGCATAAATTGTTCCAGATTTGGCAGTTGAGAGCTCTCCTGTTAGTTTCTGTGTCCCTTTGGCACACCCTTATAATTGTGGGGGATGTTTGTCTTTTTTTTTTTTTTTTTTTTTTTAGCACTTCCTTAGTTTCTGGCACTACAAAATGCTCCAGGATCATCTTGTAGTTTTTTCCAACCCAGTCCTAGAATCTGCCATTTCTAAAAGGAGTCCTGGTTCCTTGTGTTGGAGAATATTAGAAACCAAGATTTGAATGTAAGGTCTGCTCATTGCTACTGAATAGTCACTGCTTCTAGACCCTGTCAGGTGACAGAACAAGGAAATATATGTGTCTATTAATCTAGGTACTGTATACATATTGATAAATATTCCATCTGTACCTATATGAAGTTAAACATGAGTTAATCCTTCCATTGCAGACAGAAAGATGACGATTTTTCTGAAAGCTATGACAATTTTTCATTGTCACAAGGGAGTGGTATAAGCATCTAGTGAGTGTAGCCTGAGATGCTGCTAAACATCCTATGGCACACAGGACAGTCTTCCACAACAAATTAATTACCCAGTTCAAAATGTTAACAGTGCCAGGCACAACTGATCTATAATAGCACAATTCAACAACCTGCATATGCCTACCTCTATGGAATGATTTCAATAATCAGTACCACAGGTCATCATGATAAACAGTCACTACATATACTGTCTTTTAAACTAAAAGGTAAATGTAACTTAAGCCTTACATAATTCCCTCACTCAAGAACTATAAGTTTGTTTTTGTAATAGTGACTAAGCACACAGGCTTTGGAATCAGACAAAACCTGAATTTTGAGTCCTACCTCTGTCATTTATTTACTAGCTGAGAAAATGGTCTTGAACAAAATACTTCTCTCTCTGAACCCAACATTCCTTATCAGTAAAGGAAGATAACATATATTCCATAAGGTTGTTTTAAGGATTAAATGAGACAATAATGTAAAACCTGGTGCGCTGACTGGCACAGAGTTTGTATTCAAAAAATATTCAATCACTTTTGGAGGTCATATATAAATTAAAAAACCTTAACTTTTTTAACGAAATGAAGTTCTTGACTAATTTTAGACAAACATTAGAGACAGTAAAAATTTATTTCTTAGTCTTCATTCTCATTCTCTTTAGTCAAAGCTCTACATCAAGCCATGCTATTACTTTACAGATCAGATTCCAATACAACAAATGTCAAATCACAAAAACTCAACAGTCCCAAACATTATAGATAGTCAACGATCACAATAAAATGGCAAACATCAAAGGCCTTTGTAGGTTTGCTGCCTTGACATCAATTTTTTTTTTTTTTTTTTACCATTTTTACTCAAGAAATGGTTTTCTCCTCATATCTTCATTTTGCCACTATGAGGTTCATCAGAAGAGAAACTTTTATTCAGAAACCAAAATCAACATCTATTGAAAAGCTATATTGTATCCACATGGATTTACTTACAAACATGCACAATATATGCCTTAAATGTCAGGTAAGGGTTGGCAATAAGGGCACTGACCCAGAACTACTAGATGTGAGAATTTAGTGAAGTATGAAAATTCCTCTCTTAAGAGGAATTCTTCAAATTTTACACTGTAATATTATTCTTTGCCATCTTTCATATCCTGGAGTTACATTCTAGGTTTGGAATTTGGATTTGTAGTTTAAGAAAACTACAAGGGTACAAATGTTTTGCCTCATCAGTCAGCAGACCACTCTGAAGAAGACAGAATGAAAAGAAAAGGCTTTAAAAATCTTAAAATTTGGCCGGGCGCGATGGCTCAAGCCGGTAATCCCAGCACTTTGGGAGGCTGAGACGTGCGAATCATGAGGTCAGGAGTTTGAGACCATCCTGGCTAACACGGTGAAACCCCGTCTCTACTAAAAAATACAAAAAGCTAGCTGGCGAGGTGGCTGGCGCCTGTAGTCCCAGCTATTTGGGAGGCTGAGGCAGGAGAATGGCGTAAACCCGGAGGTGGAGCTTGCAGTGAGCTGAGATCTGGCCACTGCACTCCAGGCCGGGCGACAGAGCGAGACTCCGTCTCAAAAAAAAAAAAAAAAAAAAAAAAAAATCTTAAAATTTATGCCCAAAAACATATTTTTATTTCTCTCCCCTACAAATGCAACAAACTACATGTTGAGGAGAAAGAATAAAAAGAACACAAAGATCTGTAGACGGTTTTGTAGTGACTAGTTCTCCCTCTAATTTTCAAATAGAACATTCCAAAATATTTAGATCTTTAAGTGGTTGCTGCAGTAATAGAGTTAATTATTCTCTCTTCAAGGCCTGCGATTTTACAATTAAAGCCAAGCTAAGAGAGGTCTAAACATTTCCTTTTTAAGTCTTTTAGTTTTCACAACAGAAGATTAATGTGCTTAAACATCTGTCTTTGTATGACTTTGATTTTATAAATCTAACACTGGACATAAAGAAAAAATGTTTTGCTTTATTATGACTCCCTTATTCCTGCAAATATATATGAGTCATTTTTACCCATTTTGTCTTGTCCTATGAATAATTATTTTATTGATTTTAAATGTGAAAAAAAGTTGGCATTTGAATGTTTTCAAATTATTGTTTTCTCCCCCTTAAAGAACTAAATGACCTCTACTTTTAAAGAGAAATAAGGAAGACTTAAGAGGAAAACTTTGGCTATGTAAGGAAGTTTGGGGGAAGATGTGAAGATCATAATCACAATAATGCTATTTAATTTGCCACCCCTGGGAGCAAATGCTCCTGAAAGGTGACTTTTTCCTTCATTAACTCAACTTTCAGTGAGTCAAAACCATTTAAGTTACAGCCCAATATCAGCTTCAGTAAATTCATTAAATGTCCTATCTTATAAATTAAATTTTATGGAACTACTATTTATCTAGTCATTTGTAACTACCCAATAAGAAATCTGCCCGATGATCTGACCCAATCTTTTAATTGTACAAGGATCTGTTCAAGGCTGTCTAGAAAGTTAATACATGGCTTTCTTAAGAAATTAACTGTATTCAATTTTAAACCTTAGCCAATCAAGTTAGCTTAGATTGTGAGGTCCAACCCCAGCCAATGTGGAAAGGACACAGAAGTGCTAAGAACTTTGTTAGGGATAGAAACCCCTGCCACACCCTGCTCGATGTGCTCTTGCAACCACACCAGGTTTGAGTGGCACCCTTCCGCAAAAGTAAATTGGCTTGCAGAGAAAGCTTTTTGCCAGCGTGCTGATTCTTCTTTGCAGCACGGAGCATTTGTTTCTAACAACCATCTTTTCATTCTTTCCTAACTTGTGTTAGTAAAGATAACTCTCTTGGGCTATTTAACTCAGTTTTAAATATTCACTGTCAAGTAAATTATAACAAGATTTTATATTTCATACTTTAAGGTTACCTTCCCCTACCCACAACTAAATTACCAGAATACCCTTAACAGGTCCTACTTTGGAAGAATGTGATGGGGGAAAAAGGTATTATATTCCTTAGGCACTTTTATAGTTCAAACAAGTTCTTTCAGAGGGAAAAAACATTTAAACCCTGCATCTGTACCCAATGCAATATATAAAGGCATGTCCAACACCTACCACATGTCAAGGCCCCACAATGGGCACAGGATAAGAGATTTATAAAAATATTGGCTAGTTCATGCTTTTAAAGGGTCCCTAATCTAGTGAGAAAGGCATCATTAATTATAATGTATTAATGTTATAGTGATCGAGTTATATGTATAGTGAACAGTGTTATAAGGATGCAGAATCCTAGAGAAATCAAAGGACATTTGAGCAGCAAAATAAGGATACTCACGGCAAACAATGAGTGTGAAGATGGATTCATAAAGGCAGGTGTGGAAACAGCATGCAGTTAAATGTGTCTTAATAATATGGTGGTTAGAGGAGGATCACTGGGCAAACTACAAAACTAGTAAAATTAGGCTAAGGACAGATTGTTGATGGCCTCTAAGTTCATGGTACAGTTTAGATTTTCTCCTCCATACAACATAAGATGTTGGAGATATTTCAGCAGGAATGTGATATGACCAAGATTTTGCCTTTGGAAAGATAATCTGGCAACAGCATGAAAGAGAAACAGTCTAAGTAGAGAAAACATTAAGGGAGATATCTCAAAAGTTTGTTTTTACTCTTGATGAAAGATAAAGTTATTAGCAGAAGGGACAGCTACCCAAGAAGAATTATTGAAAAGACCAAACAGATATTGGGTGCTTTGAATCATGTGCACATTTATACACGTAAATCCACCTGAAATGTCATGGGGGTAGATAATATTATCCAGAATGTTAAAAAAAAAAAATTAGTCAAGGCCTAGGATTAAATGTATTTTACACTTCTGTTTATCATAGATGCTTACTGTTCTTATGTATAATGTTTAGAAGCATCTTATCAAATACTTATAAAGTTTCTGTTACCTAAGTAGCACTTACAATACGAACGATATGTAGGAGATTATGGTTTACAAATGTTTGATTTTAAAAAATAAAAATTGCATTGTTTACACACTAAGAACAATAGAAACCGTAACTCTCATAAACAATGATATAGAAAACACTACACTGACAATCTTTAAGAATTATTTTTATAGTGTCATGCTCATTCCAATGCCACAGAAACTGTATGTCTGTAACAATGACATCATTTCTATGAAAAAATAATTGAATAGTATTCAATAATGATAAAAAAATAAACATCCTAATTTCAGCTGAGGGAATTCATAAAAAGAAGGTAAAAATAACTATGGAGTCATTCATTTTAGGGGTTGTTAGTGGGGTTTTTAAAATAATAATGTTTTAAAATGAGTATACGATTTTGCTGTTACTTGGGCTGGGAAAAATTTCTAGATCTCAAAATGGTAATTTAAGAACAACAAAAAAAAACCTTATATCAAACTGTTTGGGTAAATATGCAAACAATGTAACAGTAACTTCCCCACAAAGATCCTCTTGCTTAATGTTAGGGTTGCCTAAGTGAAAATAGAATTGTTTCTAAATAATATCACCATTTACTCACTTTGTATAATTTCTTCCCACACATTTTTAGAAGGAAAAAAATCAAGGAAAATATTTTCTCCACATAATTGATGCATAATTGTTTTCCTATTTTGCAACAGCAATGGCAACATCCAACAAAGGCTCCTGAAGGTATTTTTCAAAAAACATCAATCAATTTCTCAGCAGAGAGCAGCAATGTAAGATAAGCACAGATCAATAAAGCTTAGATGTTTCCTTTTGCTCTGACTCCATTCTTTCATTAAGGAATACTTCCTGCATAGAGCAAAATGTGCTACAGGTACATTTAAAAGAACAAGGAATCGCACTAGAAGTTTATTAGCGATGGAGGGGAAAGCATGTCAGCACTCACACCTCTCCCATTTCCCAAATGGTTCTCTATCCAATTCTGTTCTTTCTCATACCCTCCACAGCTATCAGAAACAAGCTTGGCTTACTAGGAACTGTGATAATGGCCCCTAAGCAAGTTCAACTACACAAGGTGAGTTGTGATAGCTTCAAAGTACATTTATTTACCACTTCAATGGACCTTTGAGCCCATGAGGAAAACAGTAGGAAATGAGCCAGGTCTGCAAAAAAAACTTGAATTGCAGCCTTTTGACCAGACGAATTAAAATCTCTGTATGGAAAGATGAAAAGAGAGGTGCCTACCCTTAAGATTTCTATTTTCAATCACTTCACAGAGTTCACCTCTGCTTCTCTCTTTCCCCCTAACAAAAATACTAAAATGTACATTTCCCATGTTTACATACCATGTTTCTTTTCTTTTCAACTTGCACTCTTTCATAAATTTATAATTTTCATAAATTTGCAAACAAGAGTTGAGACCTGTTTGGAAATTTAATTCTATATAATTTTTGTTGTGGATAATTACAGCTGCCATTCTTTGTTTGCTCAAGCTCCACATAGCTTTCTTTTCAGTAATGCAATATACCTCCATGGCCATTAAAAGGAAAACTTGACCTAGGCTTAGCCAGTTGTAATAGCTCATTTTTTTGCCAGTAACGATTGGTCCAAATGGTAGGCACATGACCCCCAAAAGGGCCAGAATTCTTCAATAAGGCTGACATGAATACTGGAAGATAGAACCTCTCTTTTTCCACTGGGGTGTCTAATCTGGGGCAGTCAGTGATTGTATTTTCCCATCTTAGAGAGCAAACCTGTCTTTCTTTAGGAGGTAAAAATGAGATCACATCACACAGAGAAACTGTTCTTCCATTCAGTCATTCAGTAAACATTCACTAAGCATTTTCTGTGTGCCAAGTGCTGTGTGGGCCCTGAGGATACAAAGATAAAGTAATACAATGACCATATTCTGTGAATCAAAAATCAAGACATTATCTGTTGAAAGACTTTTGTGTAACTTCTAGAAGTGAAATGTCATCTGAGAGACACTGTTTAGGTTCAAAAGCATGGTAACTTTCAAGATATTTGGGTGGTCTAAGAAAAAAATCAACAGGATATTCAAACTTGGAAGTATAAGAGAAAAAGGTCAGATTTACAGATGCCAAAATTTTAAAGCATTATCTATTCCCTCAAACCTTCTACTTACAGTTTTTCAATATAATGTAAAACAGAAGAATATAAAAGATTAGTGAAGTAACATAAATGCTATCCCCTTACAAGTAGGGGAGAGGATACTATAAAATATAATGTGCCACGCTGAGCAGGCTTATGAGGAGTGGAAAAATACTGAATATCAGAGGTCAGAAAAGTCAGGAAACTCCCCTTAATGCTAAAACAACAAGGTTATCTGGAAAGTCCCTAGCAGAGCAAGCGGCCATTTGTGGTTTGGTCAAAGGGCGGGAACCAACGAACAACTGACTAATGTTTAACTTTAAATGTCAGCCAATTGTAAACCTACAACTGTAAAAATTCCCAGTGACTCTGTAACTTGCTGTAACTTGTTTGTGTCTGACTATAAAAGACGGCTGAACACTGAGCTCGGGGTCTCTCCCTAGGATTGGATACCTAGCTGGAGGGAATCAAGTTCGAACTCGAAATAAAGCGATCCCTGCCACTTGGCTTTGTCTCTGGACTCTGGTGGTTGCTTTTGGGTCATCACGGGTCTGGGCATTACATCTTGGGGGCTCGTCCGGGATTGCCCCTAAGCCCACCAGACCCCAGGCCAACGGGTCATCGCAAAAGTGAGTAAGCCGGCTCTGTTTATATGTTGTCTCTGCCTCTGAATAATCCCGCGGGGTCTGTATATGAGACTGATCTAGTCCTGGCGGACGCGCTATAGGACAGTCAGTGGAGGCCGGTGGGAGACGTCCTCCGGTACCTCATCTGGGGCTCTGTATTCTGTGGCCCATCTGCTTCTGGTCGGGTCCTAAGCCCGAGACGCGCTAGCGATCAATATATCTTGGTTGTTGGAAGTTATCTGTTGCTCACCCCTTACTAATTTACCTTGATTTACAGGAGCTTCGGAGCCAGTCCTATATCAGGCACTAATAACCATTACCACCCATCTTCTATCAACAGGACTTCCTCGGAATGGGCAACTCCCAGACCACACCACTTTCTCTCCTTGTCAATAATTTTAAAGATGTGAGAGCAAGGGGACATGATCTCAGTATAGAACTTAAAAAGGGAAAATTAATAACCCTCTGCCGCTCTGAGTGGCCCACCTTCGGCGTAGGCTGGCCAGCCGAGGGAACTTTTTGCCTCCCCATCATCCTCCAGATAAAATCAAGGGTTTTCCTGCCAGGTCGTTCGGGACACCCAGATCAGATCCCCTACATTTTAGTCTGGCAAGATCTGGTGGAAAATCCACCCCCGTTGCTAGCTCCCTTTCTGCTGACCTCTGAACCCTGCAAAACCCTAGTCGTGCAACCAACTGGGACCACCAAAAGACCAAAAACTCCAACTGCCCCCTTGTCCCCTGTGTTGCCTGACAGCCAGGACCTCACATCCTTGGAACCCCCACTTTATCCTCCCCCTCCCGGACCCCATGCCCAAGCCCAACCGGCCGCACTCCCAGGAAGCCATGAGGGCCGAGAAGCGGCCGCGGCACCAGGAGAAACTGAAAGTGAACATGGCTCGGGAGGGCCGGCAAGGGCCGGCAGGGCGAACGCGCGGGCATGTCCAGCGTGAGGCAACTCCGCGAGTTCCCGATTCCACTGTAGCGCCCCCTTAAGGGAAATAGGACCCCCCGATGACACAGGTAACCCTAGACTCCAGTATTGGCCATTCTCTACCAGTGACCTATAAAACTGGAAGGCTCAGAATGCCCGGTTCTCTGATAACCCCAAGGACCTAACAGCCCTTCTAGATAGTGTCATGTTCACTCATCAGCCCACCTGGGATGACTGCCAACAGCTCCTCCGCATTCTGTTCACAACGGAGGAATGGGAGAGAATCCAGGTAGAGGCTAGAAAGTTGGTTCCTGGAGATGACCGTCAACCAACTGCAAACCCCGACCTCATTAATGCAGCATTTCCCTTGACCAGGCCAACGTGGGACTACAATACAACAGAAGGTAGGGGAAAGCTACTTGTTTATCGCCAGACTCTAATGGCGGGTCTCCGGGCTGCAGCTCGCAAGCCCACTAATTTGGCTAAGGTATATTCCGTTTTACAGGGAAAAACAGAAAGCCCCGCTGTTTATCTAGAAAGACTAATGGAAGCCTTTAGACAGTATACGCCTATAGATCCAGAGGCACCTGAAAATCAGGCAGCAGTCGTTATGTCCTTTGTCAACCAGGTGGCCCCAGATATTTTTAAAAAGCTACAAAAATTAGAAGATTTGGAGGGAAAACAGGTCCAGGACCTCCTTCGCATAGCACAGAGAGTTTACAACAACAGAGATGCTCCAGAGGAAAGACAAATTAGGGCCACTGAGAAAATGACCAAAGTCCTGGCGGTGGTCGTTCAATAAGAGCAACCACCGCCAGGAAGCACCCAATCCACGCGTGCCCCTAGGCGCAATCTGAGTAAAGACCAGTGTGCATACTGTAAAGAAATTGGTCACTGGATAAAAGACTGCCCCAAAAAGAAACAGCGCCAGCCAGGCCAAGGACAATGGCAGCCCAAATCTATGCCGATACTAGTTACCCAAGATACAGACTAGGGGAGATGGGGTTCAGATTCCCTCCCCGAACCTAGGGTAACTTTACAAGTGGAGGGGTCCCTGGTCCAGTTCCTGGTCGATACCGGGGCACAACATTCGGTCTTAGTCAAGCCCTATGGAAAGTTATCTTCCAACTCCTCCAAGAAATATCCATGGACAACCCAGAGAGCAGTAAACTTGGGAACCGGGAAAGTGTCCCATAGCTTCCTGGTCATCCCTGACAGCCCTTGTCCCCTGTTGGGGAGAGATCTGTTGACAAAAATGGGGGCACAAATCCATTTTCAACCAGAAGGGCCCAAAGTGACTGACTCCCAAAACAGGCCACTATCTGTTCTTACCGTAACTCTAGAGGATGAGTACCGGCTTCACCAGGAGTTAACGCCTCCTAACCAAAATATAGACTCCTGGCTCCAGAACTTCCCGGAGGCTTGGGCAGAAACAGGAGGGCTAGGGCTAGCAAAGCACCGTCCCGCCATTTTTGTTGAGCTTAAGCCCGGGATGGAGCCTGTTCGCGTGCGCCAATACCCAATGGCCCTGGAAGCCAAAGAGGGAATTATACCACACATCCGCTGACTCCTAGATCATGGAGTCCTACGCCCCTGCCACTCACCATGGAACACTCCGCTGCTACCAATACAAAAACCCAACAGTAAAGAATATAGGCCGGTACAAGACTTAAGAGAAGTCAATAAAAGGGTAATGGACATACACCCGACAGTGCCAAATCCATACACCCTCCTGAGTACCTTGAGTCCTGAAAATCAATGGTATACTGTTCTAGACCTAAAAGATGTTTTTAGCCTGCCTTTAGCCCCTAAAAGCCAGGAAATTTTTGCCTTTGAGTGGACAGACTCTGCGAGAGGCATAAGTGGCCAACTGACGTGGACCAGACTGCCACAAGGATTCAAAAACTCCCCAACTCTGTTTGATGAAGCCCTCCACAAAGACTTGGGTGAGTACTGATGCCAACACCCCAGTATAACTCTCTTGCAGTATGTTGATGATCTCTTAATAGCGGCAACGTCCCCAGAGGCCTGCATCCAAGGAACCAAAGACCTCCTGAAAACCTTGGGAAACCTGGGTTATCGAGCCTCAGCTAAAAAGGCCCAGATCTGCAGGCCAGAGGTAACCTACTTGGGGTATCTACTTAGAGGGGGACAGCGCTGGCTAACAAATGCTCGAAAAGAGACTGTCCTACAGATCCCCAGACCGCAGTCAACATGACAGGTAAGAGAGTTCCTGGGATCTGCAGGGTTCTGCAGACTCTGGATACCTGGCTTCGCTGAACTGGCAAAACCCCTCTATCAGGCTACCAAAGAGCAGCAGCCCTTCAATTGGACCGAAGAGGCTGAGCAAGCTTTCCAGCAAATCAAAACTGCTCTGCTCTTGGCCCCCACGCTGGGTCTTCTGGATGTCTCTAAGCCTTTCCACTTATACGTGGACGAAAGCTGGGGCATAGCGAAAGCAGTATTAACTCAAAATTTAGGTCCCTGGCGCAGACCGGCTGCATACCTCTCGAAGAGACTGGGCCTGGTAGCTGCAGGATGGCCTCCTTGCCTCCGGATGATTGCTGCAACGGCCCTGATGGTCAAAGACGCTAACAAACTGGCCATGGGCCAAGAATTACAAGTCACCACCCCTCATGCTGTCGAAGGCATCCTCCAACAACCCCCTGACCGATGGCTCAGCAATGCTCGGCTTATCCATTCTCAAGGGCTGTTGCTAAACCCCCTCAGAATAACATTTAAGCCCCCGACAACCCTAAACCCAGCATCATTGCTGCCAGACCCAGACTTAAGTAAGCTGCTCCACAACTGTGCTGAAATACTAGCCCAGGTACATGGAGTCAGAGAAGACCTCCAGGACCGACCGCTACCAGATGCAGACCTCACCTGGTTCACTGACGGAAGCAGCTTCGTTCACCAAGGACAGAGGTATGCGGGGGCGGCGGTAACCTCAGAGACTGAGATAGTTTGGGCTGAGCTTTTACCTCCAGGAACATCGGCTCAAAAGGCTGAGTTAATAGCCTTGGCACAAGCCCTGAAACTAGGCAAAGACCGTAAACTGACAGTATATACTGACAGCCGGTATGCATTTGCCACTGCCCACATACATGGGGCTATATACAGAGAGAGGGGGCTTCTCACAGCTGAAGGAAAAGACATTAAAAATAAAGAAGAAATCTTAAATCTTCTGGCTGCCCTTTGGGAACCCAAAAAGCTGGCTATCGTCCACTGTCCGGGACATCAAAAAGCCACTAACCCAGTCACTCGAGGAAACAACCTGGCTGACCAGACTGCAAAAGACGTGGCTAAAACCACTCCTCAGCTGCTGGCCCTCCAGCTGCCTGATCCCGGGCCCAGAGAATTGCCCTTTCACCCAGAATACTCAGAAGAAGACCTCCAGTGGATAAGTAAACTCCCTGGAGCACAGGTCAGTAATCAGTGGTGGAAAGATTCTAACAACAATACCATTCTCCCGGACAGGTTGGGGCAGCGAGTAATAGCACAAATCCACCGAAGCACTCATCTGGGCCTGCGGCGGATGTTAGATTTTATTCAACACGCTGGACTAAAAATTTAAAACGCCCCTGAAAAAGTAGACGCCACGGTTAAAAACTGTGTAGTATGTCAACTCAATAACGCCAGTCACGGGACCCAGACCACGGGAAAAAGACACACGGGAGATAGACCTGGTATATTGGGAAATTGACTTTACTGAAACAAAGCCAGGAAAATATGGATACAAATATTTACTAGTTTTTATAGATACATTCTCAGGATGGGCAGAAGCTTTTCCGACAAAAAAAGAAACTGCACAGATTGTGGCCAAAAAGATCCTAGAAGAAATCCTGCCCAGGTACGTCTTTTCAGTCATGATAGGGTCGGATAATGGGCCGGCCTTCACCGCAAAGGTAAGTCAGGGACTGGCTTCCATCCTTGGGGCTAATTGGAAACTACATTGTGCTTATCGACCCCAAAGCTCAGGTCAGGTAGAAAGAATGAATAGAACATTAAAAGAGACCCTAACCAAATTGACCATGGAGACTGGCGCTAACTGGGTAGTCCTCCTCCCCTACGCTCTGTTCCGGGCACGTAACTCTCCTTATAAACTAGGACTTACCCCTTATGAAATAATGTATGGCAAACCACCCCCTATCCTCCCTAACCTTAAAGACAATCTCCTCAAAGCTGACACAGATAATGGTCTTGAACTTTTGTTCTCCTTACAAGCCCTACAGAGAGTTCATGAGGAAGTCTGGCCCAAGCTAAAAGAACTATATGAAGCTGGGCCTCCACCCATTCCACATCAATACAAACCGGGAGACTGGGTCCTCGTCAAGTGCCACCGACAAGAAACCCTAGAACCCCGGTGGAAAGAACCATTCCAGGTGATCCTGACTACGCCTACAGCCCTCAAAGTGGAAGGCATCACCGTCTGGATTCATCACACCCACGCCAAGCCTATAGACCCGCTCTCGGACCTTGTTACATCCTCGACGGGAGAGGCAGCAACCTGGACAGTTGACGGACCAAAGAAAACCCTCTAAAACTTGTTCTATGCCGTCAGCAACCTAAACTGTAACTATGACACCTACCTCCTTTATAACTCTTCTACTCTTATGGATCCCTTGTGGGGAGACCCAGGCGAACCCGGCAACATCCCCTTTCGCTTGGCGTTTCTTCCTGACTGAGAACTGGACCAATTATGCTCAGACAGAATAAAAGGGCTATGTATTAGGCACTGCTGACTGTCCCCCTGGGGGTTGTAACACTCCCATCCATCTAAATTTCACTGATTTTAAACACCAGCCAGGAAAAGCAGCACCTGCAATTTGTTTCCTCTTTGACCAAACACTCTCTTATTGTAATAACTCATGGGTAGAACAAAGTGTCAGCTGTCCATATAGGTCCTGCAAAATCCACACCGTTAAAATCTTAAAAACTTCTGAGTCCCTATCCAGTCAAACGTGGCAGTCACACAATTTCTTTAAAACCACATCAGGCTACACCTGGGTTATCTGGGACCCCTGGGACTCCCGCTGGACTTCCCAGCAAAAAGGGGCTATGTACTTGACTTCAGGAACTACCTGGCCTAGTAGCCATCTCTTTCTCTGGCGTTCCCTTGTTCAGATCCAGACTGCCCTACACGCGGCTATACAGAACCCGGAAAGGGAATTAAATGTCCAGCTTTCAACTTTAACTCCTACCCGCCCCTTTTCCTGGTTATCCCTATTAAGAGAAGGGTTAGAAATCGCAAACGCCACTGGCCTAGGCAATCTCTCTGCATGCTTCTTCTGCACAGCTCTAGGGCGACCGCCGTTAACCGCAGTTCCACTTCTAGGCCCGTCTAACGCTTCTCTCAGCCTAAACCCTAACAATAGCCACATACCACCCCCGATCCCTGATGTCCCCTTGTTCCTAAACCGTGGACAGACACAAGTTTCCTTTTGTTATTCAAATGCCGGCACTACCCTCTGTAATACAACTTCCACTCCCAACTCAACCCTCTTTGCCCCTCCTGGTTCTTTCTTCTGGTGCAATGGGACCCTATATAAGAACCTTTCCACTCAGGCCACTCTAACCCTACTGTGTCTCCCTGTCACGCTAGTCCCCCAACTAACCTTGTGCACCCCTGCAGAATTTTCCAGGTGGGACTCTGCCCCTTTCCCTAGACCAAAACGAGCTATATTCCTCCCCCTAGTAGCCGGGGTCTCACTCACCACGTCCTTAGTTGCTGCAGGACTAGCCGGGGGAGCTTTAGGTCACTCCCTTATCAGCACTGGAAAACTCTCTCATCAATTCTCCATAGCTATGGAAACTTCCGCTGAATCCCTTACCTCATTACAGAGACAATTGACTTCCCTTGCCCAAGTTACTTTACAAAACCGCCGTGCACTAGACCTGTTAACGGCCAAAAAAGGAGGGACCTGTCTTTTCCTCAGAGAAGATTGTTGTTTCTACATAAATGAATCTGGACTGGTAGAAACGCGAGTTCAACAACTACATAAACTCAGCCTAGAATTGCAGAAACAACAATTCACCTCTGCTGCCAACAGCTGGTGGAATTCCTCCATGTACTCCCTTCTAGTGCCCCTCATAGGACCATTCATAAGTATACTTCTCTTACTCACTATAGGACCATGTATAATAAACAGATTAACAAACTTTGTAAAATAAAGACTCAACACTGTCCAGCTTATGGTCCTGAGAGCCCAGTACCAACCTATACTCACCGAGACTTCCGAATCAGACATATAAGACCCAAGATTGGCTCTCAAGATACTAGAGAGAGGGGGGAACGAGGAGTGGAAAAATACTATATATCAGAGGTCAGAAAAGTCAGGAAACTCCCCTTAATGCTAAAACAACAAGGTTATCTGGAAAGTCCCTAGCAGGGCAAGCGGCCATTTGTGGTTTGGTCAAAGGGCGGGAACCAACGAACAACTGACTAATGTTTAACTTTAAATGTCAGCCAATTGTAAACCTACAACTGTAAAAATTCCCAGTGACTCTGTAACTTGCTGTAACTTGTTTGTGTCTGACTATAAAAGACGGCTGAACACCGAGCTTGGGGTCTCTCCCTAGGATCGGATACCTAGCTGGAGGGAACCGAGTTCGAACTCGAAATAAAGCGATCCCTGCCACTTGGCTTTGTCTCTGGACTCTGGTGGTTGCTTTCGGGTCATCGCGGGTCTGGGCATTACACTTAGGTGCTGAGTTTACCTAATGTCACTTACAGTACACATATATTAGTAGTTTCCTCACATGTAAAACAGCTATAGCAACTACCTCATAGTGTATCCCAATTTTCCAAGAGATAGTTTAATTATTTTTTCTCTCTCTTCTTTTCTCTTCCCTCCTTTCCCCAACTTTTTACTTAGCTCTATTTTACTTCCTCTTTACAAGACATTTCCTACAGGACAAGTTCATCTAACTATGTACAGAACTCTCACCCATCAGGAGGTTGCCTCAAGAGACAACAGTCCATCTACAACCCAAAGCATGCCCACTATGAAACTCTCTCCCATCTGGAGAGTTTGGGGATGCTTTTTACAACCTAGGCCTGCCCAAGAAGGCACCAGCAGTCACCACCTCGACTACCCAGTAGATAAAGCACCAAAGCTAGTACACAGACTCCCCACCTGCTTGCTTTCTCCCCTGAATGCCATCATGCCAGTATGCCAGGCAACCCCTTTAAAAGCAGCTGCTTTCTGCTCCAAAAGGGAAGTGGTACCCTTAAGGCAGGAAGCCTACACTTCTTCCTATAAGCTACCTTTGGAACAAAAAGCAGCTGTCTTTATACTAGACCTTGCTCTTGTTAATTGGACACTGTGAGTGGCAAGCTACTGAACTTGGTTTTTTGTTACAATAGGGTTGTTTTGAGGATAAAAGGATTTAACATAGCAAAAGCACTTAAATGAATACTTTTCACACGGTAAACAATAAGTGGTTTTTGTTACCTTAACTTTAATTATCATTACAACAGGATGACATTGAGAGCCAAAGCAAGTTCTGAGAGAATATGAAATGTAGAACACTGGTGTGATCTACAACCATTAGCAAAAAAAAGGGATATGAAGTTTGGAGGGATCTTGTGATTGCTTTGAGATTTATAGGAAAGAGAAGTTTTAATCACTAACCCCCTTTTAATTTATCTGTTTTGCTTTTAAACAGTCTAAAACGTTCTACATAATTAATGCTGGGGGCACTAAAGTATATTCAAACTTAAAAATAGTTTTGTGTGATTCCAAAGTGGACCCAACTAAAATCTATCAGTCCCTTCTCTCATGATCTTCAAGCACTCCTCCCTTAACCTTCAAAATGTATCTGAAATCTGACTCCTTTCTCACTACTTCTACTAATTAATAGGGTCACCATCATCTCTTGCCTACTCTAGAGCAATAGTCTTTCTTGCTTCTCCTCTTATCCCCTAGAATCAATTTCCTACAGAGCAATCAGAGTGAGCTTTCTTAAATCCAAATTAGCACAGCCTCCAATGTCCATAATCTTCCAGTGGTCATAACCCTCCCTACCTTCTCACCTCAACCAGAATGAAATCATATCTCTTTACAAGTGTAACAACGCCGTACAAGCTCAGGCCCTACCCACCTTTTCGAACTCATCTATTCACACTCTATGTCCCTATGCTTTAGTCACTCTGGTCTTCAAGTTTCTAGAATAAGTCAAGGCCTCAAGGTCTTCTTACTTGTTCTATCTGACTGAAAGGTTCTTCTCCCAGATATACAGTTGGCCTGATTCTTCATTTCATTCAAATTTTTTGTCAAATTCACCTTCTGAAAGAAAAACTTTTCCTCACTACCCTATCCAAAATAGTTAAACCTCTTCTCCTTTTCCCTTCCCTACTCTGTCCCTTTTTATCTGCTGAAAAAATGCTTTTTCTTCATAGCTTTTATGTGATCTGACATTATATATTTATTTTTTTATTATGTAGGGACCTTGTATGTCTTATGTGTCATTGTAGGGGCCATAACAATGCCTGCCAGAAAGCAGGTGATCAATCAACATCGGTTGAATAAATAAAAGCTGTTACAAGTTTTCAATTAATAGGTTTATTTGAGCTAGTTAAAGCAGAAAATATTACAAAACCTATTGCTGAGCTTTTGCTGACCAAGGTGAAGCAGAAACTTACTAAAATATATGACAAAAAATACAGATAGATGTTAAAGGGTTAGCTATTACATCTGGTTTTTGTTAGCATCTAATATTGCCTCTATAGTTCATTCTCAAATTTAAATGTTGAGTCTTGACTTGTTCTTTGAGTTCCATTCTCACATCTAATTACCTGGTATGGGCCTACCTCCCTTTTCCTTCCTACTCCTGCTGTATTATTATAACTCTCTAAAAACATGTTAACCACTGAGTATGAATTCTTCTCTTTTGCTACATACTGCCCTGCCATATGAACATATAAATGTGTAGGCTCACATACTCATACATAAACTCACACAAAGGATTTTGGCCACTGTTCTACAAAAGAATTGGATGTATTAATACATACTTCTGTATATCTTTCTTTCCTCATTCAATAGTACCTCACAGAAAGTCCCTCTAATTCATACAGTGCTTTTTGTGATAGTAATATAATGATTTGTGCTGCAGTATACTATAATTTATCCATTCCATTAACAAGCATTATTTTGTTTGTAATTTTTTATACTATAAACAGTGCTGAAATAAATATCCTTGTACATACCAGTACTTTTATTTCTTAGGGATATATTTCCTGAAGTGGAATTACTGGAGCATAGAGTATGTGTATTTTCCATTTTAATACATATTGCCAGATTACCTTCCAAAAAAGAGATAAAATAACTCTACATTTCCAACAGCAATGTATTCAATAACTTTCCATATCCCCATGCCAAAGTGTCTTGACCATTTTAATCTTTGACAAACTTGTGCATGTAAAATGATAGTTTGGTGTTATTTTAATTTGCATATCACTAACAGTTAATAAGTCTGAGCATCTTTTGAAATGACCATCTAAATTTGATCTCCCAAAATTGCCTATTCATATCCTTTGCCCATTATCCATTGGGTTGTTTGTCTTCTAAACAAATTATAAGAGTTGTTTCCATATTATAGACACAAATTTGTTATCTGGCATCTCTGTTACAAATATTTTATTTCCTGAATTTTATTTGGACTACTACTTTTGTTTATGTTCTCTTTTGCAATATAAGTTTTAACTTTCATATAGCCAAATTCTTTTTTCTTTGTCTAGTTTCTACATTTCCTGTTTAATCAATAGAGTCCCCTAGAGGATGGTTCCTACTTAAATATCAAAGTTCCTTCTTCCCATATAAAATATGAGAAATACTCTTTAACTGTATTTTGCTAAGAAATCTCCTTTCTAACATCTGGTTCTTTTCTAGGTTTTTACTCTACGTACTCCAACATCTTAACCTTATTATTAAAGTAAATACACTTTTCATAGAAATCTGAAGATAAAAGATCCTAAAGGTCACTTTGAACTTTCTATCCATTATAGGGATTCTCTGCTTCAATATCAGTGTCAAAGAATAACCTAACCTCCGCTTGCTCATTTCCAGTGATGAGATATTTACCACTTCTCTAGACCTTACCATTCCATTTTCCAGAAGTTTCTATTCATATCATTCCCAGTCACATATATTTTTATATTCTTGTTAAAATAACCAAGCTAACCAAATATATGAGAATGCAAATTAGATTTAATAATAATTTAAGTGTAATGTTCTTAGCATCTGAAGATTATTCATTTCCTTCCTCCTTTACTTCCAATGAATATCAACTTGATGCCAAGTATTGGAAATAAAAAGATAAAGAAAACACAACTTCAAATTCTGACCTTACAGTTATAGAAAAGTAATGCTTGTATAATCTATGTGCATATATGTGACTATATAAATATATATACAGAGAGAAAATTACCGTACTGTGAAAATGCTAATGAAGATCCATTTTAGGGAATTTTAGTACATGTCAGGTAATAATTGGGATAATTTCAAATTATAGAAGTTAATGAAGCTGAAGATTGAAAAAGATATTTACAGTGTTGAGAAAACCATAATTTAGCACTGTTTTCTTGAATCTGGTTCAATCAATTAAGCTCTTTTTTTTTTTTTTCTTTCCTGAGACAGGGTCTCGCTTTGACACCCAGGCTGGAGTGCAGTGGTGTGATCTTAGCTCACTGCAACCCCCACCTCCTGGGCTCAAGTGATCCACACACCTCAGCCTCCAAGTAGCTGGGACTTACAGGCACACACCACCACACCCGGCTAATTTTTGTATTTTTGTAGAGACAGGTTCTCTCCATGTTGTCCAGGTTAGTTTTGAACACCTGACCTCAAGTGATCTGCCTGCCTTCGCCTCCGAAAGTGCTGGGACTACAGGTGTGAACCACCACCCATGGCCTCAATTAAGCTTTAATGACATTGCTATACCTAGATAATATAATATTCAAGTCAGGCAATATAATGCATTTTATAAGAGATCTAAGGAGCCTCAGTCAATAGATAATGTATCTTGAAGGCTAATTTGGACTAGATAATAATTCCTTAAAAAAAAAATGTATCCAGCCTACAAATTTACTTGCTCATTAAGGGTCAGGTTTACCTTTGGTAATCGGTTCTATCCCAAAACTGAGCAAAAATTCTGAAAATTATAAACACAAATATTTAAACATCCTGAAAGTTTAAACAATTGAAAACTGGTTCAGTGTGGTTTTTTAAAAGGTAAAAAAAAAAAAAAGTCCAATATAAAATGCAATCATAATTATACTAAGAAATAGATCGATAAACAGATAAACAAAATGCTAGAAACAAACAAGAAACTGATTATCAAAGTTTATTCTACCAAGGCAGACGTTTGCTCCTTTTGTGAAATTCTAAGAGACTCTGCAAATCCTTAGGGTGGAAAAGTAATCTGTTTACTGATTTACTTAGTGCTGACAGTCACATTTAACAAATACATGCAGGATTTCATAGATAGTGAGCTATCATAAGCATTTATCCATCCATCAATCAAATGGCATTCCCAATTATTAATTCAAACCTCGAATTCAGAAAACATGAAGCTAATTTTCTGGGGACAAAAACACATGATGATTCTATTTTATATTGCCAAGAAACCTTACCCTTGGCAAAGAAAAACTTCAGCAAATTTAAAATCTAAGTTGTAATCAATTAAAATATAATAGCTACCTGAAAATATGTTCATTTTCAACAATGAAGTTGAAATATCTGAAAATCATAAAAAGCATTAGCAACAAACAAAAAAGAAGCAAATTAAAGCACAGTTCCTTTATCAGACTATCAGGCTAAAAATAAAAGATAAACAAAAAGCTCACAGAAAGATTTCAACCACTAAATGCTTCAAAATCATTAGTCAGGTTTATCTATCATATTAAAGAAAAACTAGGAATTCTTACATATATCACAACCACTTGTCAAAGAGAAAAACCTCTTACCAATCATAGCAGGTCTAATGATGTCAGCTGTTTTGATTTATGCAGTCGTAATACTGCTCTACTTTAATATGGCACAGTTAGCTCAGTTGTTGTGCTCTGTGATATTTTCTACAGTAATTATAGAGTTTACTATAAATATTTGTTTATACCGCTCTCTTAGTCTCTAAGATCCTAGGGATAACAGACTTTATATCCCTAATGACGAACATAAACTTTAGTCCTAAATGCGTTACTCTGCTTATTTGTTAAATTAACGATGTTGCATAAACAGGACGATCTTTAGCAGGTTTAGTTCTTACTATGTATACCTTACCTTCCCAGACTTAATGAAGCTAGAAGTTCAAACATGCATTATAAACTGGCATTAAAAGAAAGGTACAGTATCTTCATACAATGAACTTTGGGGACTCGGGGGGAAAGGGTGGAAGGGGAGTTAGGGATAAAAGACTACACACTGGGTACAGTGTACACTGCTCAGGTGATGGGCGCATCAAAATTTCAGAAATCACCATTAAAGTTATTCATGTAACCAAACAACATTCATTCCCCAAAAACCTACTGAAATAAAAAAAAAAAAGAGAGAGAGAGAGAAAGGTACTTCAAAAACTAAAACAAAATGCCATATTCTTTGGAAGTCTACAAGTAAAAAATCTTCTTGAATTATATAATGGTATATGTGCTTATTGTTTTAAGTGTTATATTTATATGAAAGCTTGACAAATGGGTTTTTTAAAAAATTAGATCCTTTATGATTTAGTAATCCATATACTTTGCATTACTTCAAATCACTTAGTAGTTAAACTGGCTTCAATTTTGTTGCATTTCTTGAAGTAAATGGAGCATCTATCTAGCTGCTGACAACATAGTCTAAGAGGTGCTTTGAAAGAATTAATTTCTATGAAAACCTAACAATGAACCAAGATTTTTCCAACATAAATGTATGTTTTGGTTTGTTTCTTCAAATGTGTACCAACTTTTTGAGGACATATTTAAATTAGCATAGATCTGGAATTGGTCGTTCTTAAAAATAACTAAAACAAGTAAACAAATAAATCTACCTAGTTTAAATCAGTATTAACAAAGCTCATTGATCTGAATTAAGAATAGTATAAAAAGTACTCAAACCACCTATCAACAAAGAACCCTTGGCTGAGCAATCAAAATTCAAAAGGGAAAAGAGCCCTAACTACAACAGAGTTGTTTATAGACACATTAATTGTCAGTGACTCATGCATAATATGTAAACAATACTTATGAATCCCACCTTTTAAAAGACTCTAATACTAGAAAATAATTTCAGTTGCTGCCTAGTTTTATATTTTAAATAAAGAGATATTGTGATACATCATTTAGAATGTGGGAACTGTTACTAATTCAGAGATTAAGATTTTTCAATAACCATTTTACCTTAATAAACTTTTTAAAAATTTAAGTTCAAGGGTACACATGCAGGTTTGTTATATAGTACACTTGTATCATAGGGGTGTTTTTTTTTTTTTTATACTTTAAGTTCTAGGGTACATGTGCATAACGTGCAGGTTTGTTACCTATGTATACTTGTGCCATGTTGGTGTGCTGCACCCATCAACTCGTCAGCACCCATCAATTCGTCATTTATATCAGGTATAACTCCCAATGCAATCCCTCCCCCCTCCCCCCTCCCCATGATAGGCCCCGATGTGTGATGTTCCCCTTCCAGAGTCCAAGTGATCTCATTGTTCAGTTCCCACCTATGAGTGAGAACATGCGGTGTTTGGTTTTCTGTTCTTGTGATAGTTTGCTAAGAAGGATGGTTTCCAGCTGCATCCATGTCCCTACAAAGGACGCAAACTCATCCTTTTTTATGGCTGCATAGTATTCCATGGTGTATAGGTGCCACATTTTCTTTTTTTTCTTTTTTTTTTTTTTTGAGGCGGAGTCTCGCTCTGTCGCCTGGACTGGAGTGCAGTGGCCAGATCTCAGCTCACTGCAACCTCCGTCTCCTGGGTTCACGCCATTCTCCTGCCTCAGCCTCCCGAGTAGCTGGGACTACAGGCGCCCGTCACCTCGCCCGGCTAGTTTTTGTATTTTTAGTAGAGACGGGGATTCACCATGTTAGCCAGGATGGTCTCGATCTCCTGACCTCGTGATCCGCCCGTCTCGGCCTCCCAAAGTGCTGGGATTACAGGCTTGAGCCACCGCGCCCGGCAGGTGCCACATTTTCTTAATCCAGTCTGTCACAGATGGACATTTGGGCTGATTCCAAGTCTTTGAATTGTGAATAGTGCTCCAATAAACATACATGTCCATGTGTCTTTGGAGTAGAATAATTTATAATCCTTTGGGTATATACCCAGTAGTGGGATGGCTGGGTCATATGGTACATCTAGTTCTAGATCCTTGAGGAATTGCCATACTGTTTTCCACAATGGTTGAACTAGATTACAATCCCACCAACAGTGTAGAAGTGTTCCTATTTCTCCACATCCTCTCCAACACCTGTTGTTTCCTGACTTTTAAATGATTGCCATTCTAACTGGTGTGAGATGGTATCTCATTGTGGTTTTGATTTGCATTTCTCTGATGGCCAGTGATGATGAGCATTTTTTCATGTGTCTGTTGGCTGTGTGGATGTCTTCTTTTGAGAAATGTCTGTTCATATCCTTTGCCCACTTTTTGATGGGGTTGTTTGTTTTTTTCTTGTATATTTGTTTGAGTTCTTTGTAGATTCTGGATATTAGCCCTTTGTCAGATGAGTAGATTGCAAAAATTTTCTCCCATTCTGTAGGTTGCCTGTTCACTCTGATGGTAGTTTCTTTTGCTGTGCAGAAGCTCTTTACTTTAATTAGATCCCATTTGTCCATTTTGGCTTTTGCTGCCATTGCTTTTGGTGTTTTAGACATGAAGTCCTTGCCCATGCCTATGTCCTGAATGGTACTACCTAGATTTTCTTCTAGGGTTTTTATGGTATTAGGTCTAACATTTAAGTCTATAATCCACCTTGAATTAATCTTCGTATAAGGAGTAAGGAAAGGATCCAGTTTCAGCTTTCTACTTAACGGCTAGCCAATTTTCCCAGCACCATTTATTAAATAGGGAATCCTTTCCCCATTTCTTGTTTCTCTCAGGTTTGTCAAAGATCAGATGGCTGTAGATGTGTGGTATTATTTCTGAGGACTCTGTTCTATTCCATTGGTCTATATCTCTGTTTTGGTACCACTACCATGCTGTTTTGGTTACTGTAGCCTTGTAGTATAGTTTGAAGTCAGATAGTGTGACGCCTCCAGCTTTGTCCTTTTGACTTAGGATTGTCTTGGCAATGCGGGCTCTTTTTTGGTTCCATATGAACTTTAAAGCAGTTTTTTCCAATTCTGTGAAGAAACTCATTGGTAGCTTGATGGGGATGGCATTGAATCTATAAATAACCTTGGGCAGTATGGCCATTTTCACGATATTGGTTCTTCCTATCCATGAGCATGGTATGTTCTTCCATTTGTTTGTGTCCTCTTTGATTTCACTGAGCAGTGGTTTGTAGTTCTCCTTGAAGAGGTCCTTTACATCCCTTGTAAGTTGGATTCCTAGGTATTTTACTCTCTTTGAAGCAATTGTGAATGGAAGTTCATTCATGATTTGGCTCTCTGTTTGTCTGTTACTGCTGTATAAGAATGCTTGTGATTTTTGCACATTAATTTTGTATCCTGAGACTTTGCTGAAGTTGCTTATCAGCTTAAGGAGCTTTTGGGCTGAGACAATGGGGTTTTCTAAATATACAATCATGTCATCTGGAAACTGGGACAATTTGACTTCCTCTTTTCCTAACTCCATACCCTTGATTTCTTTCTCTTGCCTGATTGCCCTAGCCAGAACTTCCAACACTATGTTGAATAGGAGTGGTGAGAGAGGGCATCCCTCTTGTACCAGTTTTCAAAGGGAATTTTTCCAGTTTTTGCCCATTCAGTATGATATTAGCTGTGGGTTTGTCATAAATAGCTCTTATTATTTTCAGGTACGTTCCATCAATACCAAATTTATTGAGCGTTTTTAGCATAAAGGGCTGTTGAATTTTGTCAAAAGCCTTTTCTGCATCTATTGAGATAATCATGTGGTTCTTGTCTTTGGTTCTGTTTATATGCTGGATTACGTTTATTGATTTGCGAATGTTGAACCAGCCTTGCATCCCAGGGATGAAGCCCACTTGATCATGGTGGATAAGCTTTTTGATGTGCTGCTGAATCCGGTTTGCCAGTATTTTATTGAGGATTTTTGCATCGATGTTCATCAGGGATATTGGTCTAAAATTCTCTTTTTTTGTTGTGTCTCTGCCAGGCTTTAGTATCAGGATGATGTTGGCCTCATAAAATGAGTTAGAGAGGATTCCCTCTTTTTCTATCGATTGGAATAGTTTCAGAAGGAATGGTACCAGCTCCTCCTTGTACCTCTGGTAGAATTCAGCTGTGAATCCATCTGGTCCTGGACTTTTTTTGGTGGGTAGGCTATTAATTGTTGCCTCAATTTCAGAGCCTGCTATTGGTCTATTCAGGGATTCAACTTCTTCCTGGTTTAGTCTTGGGAGAGTGTAAGTGTCCAGGAAATTATCCATTTCTTCTAGATTTTCTAGTTGATTTGCGTAGAGGTGTTTATAGTATTCTCTGATGGTGGTTTGTATTTCTGTGGGGTCAGTGGTGATATCCCCTGTATCATTTTTTATTGCGTCTATTTGATTCCTCTCTCTTTTCTTCTTTATTAGTCTTGCCAGCGGTCTGTCAATTTTGTTGATCTTTTCAAAAAACCAACTCCTGGATTCATTGATTTTTTTGGAGGGTTTCTTGTGTCTCTATCTCCTTCAGTTCTGCTCTGATCTTAGTTATTTCTTGCCTTCTGCTAGCTTTTGAATGTGTTTGCTTTTGCCTCTCTAGTTCTTTTAATTGTGATGTTAGAGTGTCAATTTTAGATCTTTCCTGCTTTCTCTTGGGGGCATTTAGTGCTATAAATTTCCCTCTACACACTGCTTTAAATGTGTCCCAGAGATTCTGGTATGTTGTATCTTTGTTCTCATTGGTTTCAAAGAACATCTTTATTTCTGCTTTCATTTTGTTACATACCCAGTAGTCATTCAGGAGCAGGTTGTTCAGTTTCCATGTAGTTGAGCGGTTTTGATTGAGTTTCTTAGTCCTGAGTTCTAGTTTGATTGCACTGTGGTCTGAGAGACAGTTTGTTCTGATTTCTGCTCTTTTACATTTGCTGAGGAGTGCTTTACTTCCAATTATGTGGTCAATTTTGGAGTAAGTGCGATGTGGTGCTGAGAAGAATGTATATTCTGTTGATTAGGGGTGGAGAGTTCTATAGATGTCTATTAGGTCCGCTTGGTGCAGAGATGAGTTCAATTCCTGGATCTCCTTGTTAACTTTCTGTCTCATTGATCTGTCTAATGTTCACAGTGGAGTGTTGAAGTCTCCCATTATTATTGTATGGGAGTCTAAGTCTCTTTGTAAGTCTCTAAGGACTTGCTTTATGAATCTGGGTGCTCCTGTATTGGGTGCATATATATTTAGGATAGTTAGCTCTTCCTGTTGAATTGATCCCTTTACCATTATGTAATGGCCTTCTTTGTCTCTTGTGCTCTTTGATGGTTTAAAGTCTGTTTTATCAGAGACTAGGATTGCAACCCCTGCTTTTTTTTGTTCTCCATTTGCTTGGTAGATCTTCCTCCATCCCTTTATTTTGAGCCTATGTATGTCTCTGCATGTGAGATGGGTCTCCTGAATACAGCAGACTGATGGGTCTTGACTCTTTATCCAGTTTGCCAGTCTGTGTCTTTTAATTGGAACATTTAGTCCATTTACATTTAAGGTTAATATGGTTATGTGTGAACTTGATCCTGCCATTATGATATTAACTGGTTATTTTGCTCGTTAGCTGATGCAGTTCCTTCCTAGCCTCGATGGTCTTTACATTTTGGCATGTTTTTGCAATGGCTGGTACCGGTTGTTCCTTTCCATGTTTAGGGCTTCCTTCAGGGTCTCTTGTAAGGCAGGCCTGGTGGTGACAAAATCTCTAAGCATTTGCTTATCTGTAAAGGATTTTATTTCTCCTTCACTTATGTAACTTAGTTTGGCTGGATATGAAATTCTGGGTTTAAAATTCTTCTCTTTAAGAACGTTGAATATTGGCCCCCACTCTCTTCTGGCTTGTAGAGTTTCTGCCGAGAGATCTGCTGTTAGTCTGATGGGCTTCCCTTTGTGGGTAACCCGGCCTTTCTCTCTGGCTGCCCTTAAGATTTTTTCCGCCGGGCGCGGTGGCTCAAGCCTGTAATCCCAGCACTTTGGGAGGCCGAGACGGGTGGATCACGAGGTCAGGAGATAGAGACCATCCTGGCTAACACGGTGAAACCCTGTCTCTACTAAAAATAGAAAAAAGTAGCCGGGCGCGGTGGCGGGCGCCTGTAGTCCCAGCTACTCGGGAGGCTGAGGCAGGAGAATGGCGTAAACCCGGGAGGCAGAGCTTGCAGTCAGCTGAGATCCGGCCACTGCACTCCAGCCTGGGCGACAGAGCGAGACTCCGTCTCACAAAAAAAAAAAAAAAAAAAAAAAGATTTTTTCCTCATTTCAACTTTGATGAATCTGGCAATTACGTGTCTTGGAGTGCTCTTCTGGAGGAGTATCTTTGTGGCGTTCTCTGTATTTCCTGAATTTGAATGTTGGCCTGCCCTACTAGGTTGGGGAAGTTCTCCTGGATGATATCCTGAAGAGTGTTTTCCAACTTGGTTCCATTTTCCCCCTCACTTTCAGGCACCCCAGTCAGACGTAGATTTGGTCTTTTTACATAATCCCATACTTCTTGCAGGCTTTGTTCATTTCTTTTTCTTTTTTTTCTTTGGTTTCTCTTCTTGCTTCATTTCATTCATTTGATCCTCAATCGCTGATACTCTTTCTTCCAGTTGATCGAGTCGGTTACTGAAGCTTGTGCATTTGTCACGTATTTCTCGTGTCATGGTTTTCATCTCTGTCATTTCGTTTATGACCTTCTCTGCATTAATTAGTCTAGCTGTCAATTCTTCCACTCTTTTTTCAAGATTTTTAGTTTCTTTGTGCTGGGTACGTAATTCCTCCTTTAGCTCTGAGAGGTTTGATGGACTGAAGCCTTCTTCTCTCATCTCGTCAAAGTCATTCTCTGACCAGCTTCAATCCGTTGCTGGCGATGGGCTGCGCTCCTTTGCAGGGGGAGATGCGCTCTTATTTTTTGAATTTCCGGCTTTTCTGCCCTGCTTTTTCCCCATGTTTGTGGTTTTATCTGTCTCTGGTCTTTGATGATGGTGACATACTGATGGGGTTTTGGTAGAGGTGTCCTTCCTGTTTGATAGTTTTCCTTCTGACAGTCAGGACCCTCAGCTGTAGGTCTGTCGGAGATTGCTTGAGGTCCACTCCAGACCTTGTTTGCCTGGGTATCAGCAGCAGAGGTTGCAGAAGATAGAATATTGCTGAACAGCAAGTGTACCTGTCTGATTCTTTGGAAGCTTCCTCTCAGGGGTGTACTCCACCCTGTGAGGTGTGGGGTGTCAGACTGCCCCTAGTGGGGGATGTCTCCCAGTTAGGCTACTCAGGGGTCAGGGACCCACTTGAGCAGGTAGTCTGTCCGTTCTCAGATCTCAACCTCCGTGTTGGGAGATCCACTGCTCTCTTCAAAGCTGTCAGACAGAGTCGCTCGCGTCTGCTCAGGCCTCTGCTGCTTCCCCTGTTGTTTTTTTAGCTGAGCCCTGCCCCCAGAGGTGGAGTCTATAGAGACAGGCAGGTTTCCTTGAGCTGCTGTGAGCTCCACCCAGTTCGAGCTTCCCAGCGGCTTTGTTTACCTACTTAAGCCTCAGCAATGGCGGGCGCCCCTCCCCCAGCCTCGCTGCTGCCTTGCGTTTAGATCGCCACAGACTGCTGTGTTAGCAATGAGGGAGGCTCCGTGGGCGTGGGACCCTCCCGGCCAGGTGAGGGATATATTCTTCTGGTGTGCCCGTTTGCTTAAAGCGCGGTATTGGGGTGGGAGTTACCCGATTTTCCAGGTGTTGTGTGTCTCAGTTCCCCTGGCTAGGAAAAGGGATTCCCTTCCCCCTTGCGCTTCCCAGGTGAGGCGATGCCTGGCCCTGCTTCAGCTCTCGCTGGTCGGGCTGCAGTAGCTGACCAGCACCGATTGTCCGGCACTCCCTAGAGAGATGACCCCAGTACCTCAGTTGAAAATGCAGAAATCACCAGTCTTCTGTGTCGCTCGCGCTGGGAGTTGGAGACTGGAGCTGTTCCTATTTGGCCATCTTGCTCCGTCCACCAGGGGTTTGTTATACAGATTATTTAGTAACGCAAGTATTAAGTCTAGTACACATAGTTATTTCTCCTGATCCTTTCCCTCTTCCCACCATTCATCCTCTGATAGGCCCCAGCATGTGTTGTTCCCCTCCCTGTGTCCATGTGTTCTCATTACTTAGCTCCCACTTGTAAGTGAGAACGTGTGATATTTGGTTTTCTGTTCCTGTGTTTGTTTGCTAAGGATAACGGCCTCCAGTTCCATCCACGTTCCTGCAAAGGAAGTGATCTCATTCTTCTTGATGGCTGCTTCGGATGCCATGGTGTATATTTTCTTTATCTAGTCTACTATTGGGCATCTGGGTTGAGTCCATGTCTTTCAGAACTATTGTGAATAGTGCTGCAATAAACATATAAGTGCATGTGTCTTTATAATAGATTTATAAATCTTTGGACATATACCCAGTCATGAAATTGATGAGTCAAATGGCATTTCTGTTTTTAGGTCTCTGAGTAATTGCCACACTGTCTTGCACAATGGTTGAACTGATTTACACTCATTCCCATCAACAGCATATAAGTGTTCCTTTTTTCTCTCCAACCTCACCAGCATCTGTTGTTTTTTGACTTTTTAATAATAGCATTCTGACTGGTGTGGGATAGTATCTCACTGTGGTTTTAATTTGCACTTCTTTAATGATTAGTGATGTTGAGCCTTTCTTCATGATTGTTGACTGCATGTATGTCTGCTTTTGAAAAGTGTCTGTTCATGCTCTTTGCCCACTTTTTAATGGGGTTGCTTTGTCTTGTAAATTTAAGTTCCTTATAGATGCTAGATATTTGATCTTGACAGATGTATCATTTGCAAATATTTTCTACCACTCTGTAGGCTGTCTGTCTGTTCAGTCCGTTGATAGTTTCCTTTGCTATGTAGAAGCTCTTTTGTTTAATCAGATCCCATTTGCCAATTTTTGCTTCTGTTGCAGTTGTTTTTGGCATCTTTGTCTTGAAAATTTGACCACTCCTATGACCAGAATGGTATTGCCTACGTTGTCTTCCAGGGTTTTTATAGTTTGGGATTTTCCATTTAAGGCTTTAATCCAGCTTAATTTTTTTATGTGGTGTAGGAAGGCATCCAGTTTCAATTTTCCGCATATCTCTAGTCAGTTATGTAGTACCATTTATTAACTAGGGAATCCTTTCCCCATTGCTTGTTTGTATCAGATTTCTTGAAGATCAGATAGTTTTAGGTGTATGGCCTTATTTCTGGGTTCTCTAATCCATTCCATTGGTCTATGTGTCTGCTTTTGTACCAGTACCATGTTGTTTTGGTTACTGTAGCCCTGTAGTATGGTTTTAAGTCAGGTAGCATAATGCCTCTGGCTTTGTTCTTTTTGATTAGGACCACCTTGGCTATTTGGGCTCTTTTTTGGTTCCATATGAATTTCAAAAGTTTTTTCAAGTTATATGAAAAATGTAAGTGGTATTTTAATAGGAATATCATTGAATCTATACATTGCTTTGGGCAGTATGGCCATTTTAGCTATATTCTTCCTATCCATGAGCATAAAATGTTTTTCCATTTGTTTGTATCATCTCTGATTTCTTTAACCAATATTCTGTAGTTCTCTTTATAGAGATCTTTCACCTCCCTGGTTAGCTGTATTTCTAGGTACTTATTCTTTTTGTAGCAATTGTGAATGGGATTACATTCCTGATTTGGCTCTCAGCTGTACTGTTGTTGGTATATAAGAAAGTTAGTGATTTTTGCACATTGATTTTGTATCCTGAGACCTTCCTGAACTTGTGTATCAGGTGGAGGAGCTTTTGGACTGAGACTGGGGGGTTATCTAGGTATAGGATTATGTCATCTGCAAAAATAATTTAACTTCCTCTCTTCCTATTTGGATGCTCTTTCTTTCTCGTGCCTGATTGCTCTGACCAGGACTTTCAAAACCATGTTGAAAACAAGTGGTATTCTTTTCCAAGAGACTGGAAAAAGGATGCCAAGAGAGGGCATCCTTTTCTTGTGCAAATTTTCAAGGGGAATGCTTCCAGCTTTTGCCCACTCAGTATGATGTTCACTATGGGTTTGTCACAGATAGTTCTATCTTGGGGTATGTTCCTTTGATACCTACTTTATCGAGAGTTTTTAACATGAGGAGTGTTGAATTTTATTGAGAACCTTTTGTGCATCTGTTGAGATAATCGTGTGGTTTTTGTCTTTAGTTCTGTTTATGTGATGAATCACATTTATTGATTTGCATATGTTACACCAACCTTGCATCTCAGGGATAAAACCTACTTGATCATGGTGGATAAGCTTTTTGATGTTATGCTGGATTTGATTTGTCAGTATTTTCTTGAGGATTTCTGCTGCAGTGTTCATCAAGGATATTGGCCTGAAGTTTTCTTTTTTTGTTGTGTCTCTGCTAGGTTTTGGTCAGGATGATGCTGGCCTCATAGAAAAAGTCAGAGAGGAGTTCCTCCTCCTCAATTTGTTGGAATAGTTTCAGTAGGAATGGTATCAACTCTTCTTCGTACATCTGGTAGAATTCAGCTGTGAATCTGTCTAGTCCTGGACTCTTTTTGGTTAGTAGGCTAATTATTACTGAATCAATTTCAGAGCTTGTTATTGGTCTGTTCAGAAATTCAGTTTCTTCCTATTTCAGTCTTGGGAGGGTGTATGTGTCCAGGAATTTATCCATTTTCTTCTAGATTTTCTAGTTTATGTTCATAGAGATTTTCATAATTTTCTCTGATGGTTATTTATATTTCCATGGGGTCACTGGTAATATCACCCTTGTCATTTCTGATTGTGTTTATTTCAATTTCCTCAAAACAAACAAAAACAAAAACAGCTCCTGGATTCACTGATCTTTTGAATGGTTTTTCATGTCTCAATATCCTTCAGTTCACTCTAATTTTGGTTATTTCTTGTCTCCCGCTAGCTTTGGGATTTCTTTGCTCTTATTTCACTAGTTCTCTTAGTTGTGATTTAAGTTATTAAGCTGAGGCCTTTTTAACTTTTTCATGTGGGCATTTAGTGCTATAAATTTCCCTCTTAACACTGCCTTGGCTGTGTCCCACAGATTCTGGTATGTTGTCTCTTTGTTCTCAGTAGTTTCAAAGAACTTCTGTTATTTCTGCCTTAATTTCATTATTTATCCAAGAGTTTATTCAGGAGCAGGTTATTCAATCGCCATGTAATTGTATGGTTCTGAGTGAATTTCTTACTCTTGATTTCTAATTTGATTGTGCTGTGGTCCAAGATATTGTTTGTTATAATTTCAGTTCTTTTGCATTTACTGAGGAGTGTTTTACTTCCAATTATGTGATCAATTTTAGAGTATGTGCCATGTGACAATGATAAGAATGTATATTCTGTTGTTTTGGGGTGGAGAGTTCTGTGGATGTTGATCAGGTCCATTTGATCCTGCGCTGAGTTCAGGTCCTGAATATCTTTGTTAATTTTCTGGCTCAATTATCTGTCTAATATTGTCAGTGGGGTATTAAACTTTCCCACTATTATTGTGTGGGAATCTGTCTTTGAAGGTCTCTAAGAACTTGCTTTATGAATCTAAGTGCTCCTGTGTTGGGTGGGTGGGTGTGTGTGTGTGTGTGTGTGTGTGTGTGTATATATATGATAGCACTTCTTGTCGAATTGAACCCTTTATCATTATGTAATGCCCTTCTTTGTCTTTTCTGATCTTTCTGATCTTTGTTGGTTTAAAGTCTGTTTTGTCTGAAACTAGGATTACAACCCTTGCTTTTTTCTGTTTTCCATCTGCTTGGTAGATTTTTCTCCATCCCTTTATTTTGAGCCTATCCGTGTCACTCCACGTAAGATTGGTCTCTTGAAGACAGCATACCAATGGGTCTAGATTCTTTATCCAGCTTGTCGCTCTGCCTTTTAATTGGGGCATTTAGCTCATTACATTCAAGGTTAGTATTAATATGCTTGGATTTTACACTGCCACAGACCCTGGTTATTTTTCAGACTTGTTACGTGGTTGCTTTATAATGTCACTGGTCTGTGTACTTCAGTGTGTTTTGTAGTGGCTGGTAACAGTCTTTCATTTCCATATTTAGTGCCTCCTTCAGGGACTCTTGTAAGGCAGGTCTGGTAGTAATGAATTCTCTCAGCATTTGCTTGTCTGAAAAGGATCTTATTTCTCCTTCACTTCTGAAGCTTAGTTTGGCTGGATATGAAATTCTGGGTTGGAATTTCTTTTAAGAATGTTGAATATTGGCCTCCCATCTCTTCTGGCTTATAAGGCTTCTGCTGACGGGTCTGCTGTTAGTCTGGTGGGCTTCCCTTTGTAGGTGACCTGACCTTTCTCTCTAGCCTCTTTCAACATTTTTTTTCTTTCATTTTGACCTTGGAGAATCTGATAAGTATGTGTCTTGGGGATGATCTTCTTTGTGAAGTATTTTACTTGGGTTATCTGCAATTCTTTAATTTGAGTGTTGTCCTCTCTAGGTAGACTGGGGAAGTTCTCATGGATGATATCCTGAAATACGTTTTCCAAGTTGGTTCCATTCTCCCCATCTCTTTCAGGAACACCAGTGAGTCATAAATTTGGTCTCTTTATATAATCCCATGTTTCTTGGAGGTTTTGTTCCTTCCTTTTCATTCTTTTGTTTCTATTTTTATCTGTCTTATTTCAGAAAGCCAGTCTTCAAGCTCTGAGATTCCTTCCTCTGCTTGGTCTACTCTGCTATTAATGGTTGCAATTGCATTATGAAATTCTTGCAGTGTGTTTTTCAGCTCTGTTGGGTTGTAACTTTCTTTTCTATATTGGCTATTTTGTATGTCAGCTTCTGCATTGTTTTATCCTGATTTTTAGCTTCCCTGGATTGAGTTTCAGCATACTCATGTATCTCAATAAGCTTTGTTCCTATCCATATTCTGAATCTTATTTCTGTCATTTCAGCCACCTTAGCCTGGTTCAGAATCCTTGCTGGAAGGGAGATGTGACCATTTGGAGGAAAGAAGGTACTCTGGCTTTTTGAGTTGTCAGGGTTCTTGCGCTGATTCTTTCTCATCTTTGTGGGCTTATCTTACTTCAATCTTTGAGGTTGCTGACCTTTGGGTGTTTGGGTGTTTGTTTTTTCCTTTTATCCTATTTGATGACCGTAAGAGTTTGACTGTGGTATAGGTGAATTCAGCAGACTGGCTTCATTTCTGGAAGCTGTTAGAGAGCCACACTGCTCAGCTCCCAACTCCTGGACTGTGTGCTCTAACTCTGGCAGACTTGTATTGGGCTCTTTGTTCTCTGGCTCCTCGAGGTTAGAAATCCACTGTGCTGGGGTGGGGGGGCCTAAGGTGTTCCCAGACTGCTGGTCACTACACTCTGATAGGTGGTATGAATGAAAGCGTTTCATAGTGCAATCACAGCAAGATCCATCCTCATTTGCACATACCAGCAGCAGTGGTAGCAGCAGCTGTGGCAGAGTGCTAGTAGGTGCCAGAGTACCTGTCTCCCTGTGGGTGTTCACCAGAGTGGTGAAGGGAATGCAGTTGGAGCAGAGTGCAGGGGGCCCCTGCAAGTGACTGTGTGCACAGTCATGCTAGAAGTTGTGTTGGCTCAGGGCTGGGGTACTGGCAGGTGCAGGTCTGGGTGCCTTCTCTGTGCCCTGCAAGCAGGAGTTGTCACTCAGGGCTGGAGAGGATCTGCTGTTCTCTCTGCCTAGTTTGACTCCCACAGCAGTGTTAGCGCAAGGGCAGGGTGCTGGTTGGGGAAGGCTGGCTGTGCCTGCCACAGCTCTGTCTGCAATGACAGTTGGAGGGTGGAGGGGTAGGACTGTACTCCCTCACACTAGTGTGACAAAGGAAAGCAAAATTCAGCCACACAGATACATGCCAGCCAAGTGAGTTGCCATGGGTTAGGGGAAGCTGCAACATAGAGAGGGAGTATGCAGGCTGGTGCATGCCCACAGAAATTGCCCTGCTGAAGCTCTCCGCTGATCAGGCATGGTCTACCAGCTAAGAAGCTATAGTGCAGGCCCCTCAGGGCACCTGAGGCTGCCCTACAAGCAGGCTTGGCCAACTTGGGGCCTGAGAGGGGTCAGCAGACCAATGGGGTGCTCAGGTTGGACCAGCCTCAACTGATGGGCAAGACCATCCTGCAGAGTTGAGGACTGACAGTTCCCCTAGTACTAAAGTCTCCTACAGGAGCAAGTTGAGCCTATGGGGATGGCTGTCCCTGGCCATGCACCACTACAGATGTTCCTGCACCAAACCCTCTGGGCTCCATAGCAGTTGCTTGATGCTTCTACCACTTCTCTGAGCATATACAGAATAATCTTTCCAATAGTCAATGAAACATTAAATTTTCTAAGCTAGATGTAATGAAATGCGTAAATAATTTAATAACGGTAAGTTAAAACAGTAATCAAAAATAAGCAAGAAAAAAATCATGTAAAACATCTGGTGTATTAAATCGTCAGGATAAAAAATGAAGGTAGATCCTTCCAAGGGATCTTGGAACAAGTTTGTTCTCTATCATAACTTTATCATTTCTTTCTACAGTCGCTTGTTCCTACAAATAATTATTTTGTTAAACAATAGAAAAATATTTTAGTAAATCATGCCACAACTACTCAATACAATATTATGCAGCCATTAAAAATGATGTTTGCAAAAGTGTGGTACTAAAGTGAAAAAAATTATTTTAGCAACTAATTTGAACCAGAATGCAACATCAAATATATAAGCACACACATAATATAGAAAAAATGAAAAAATACAGAGATGTCAATAGATATTATCTATGAATTAGGTGGCTATAGATGACATTTTTCTTTTTAATTTCTACTTTACTACACTGAAATTTGTTATAATGTATTATTTCAATAATTTTTATTTGCAATATATCATAAACACAAGTATTCCCCTATTTCTGGTGAATCTAATTGAATTATGCATACCTCATACTTATTAATACACTTATGCTTAGTGTTCCATTACTGGAACACTGAGCTTGTGGGAGTTATTTTTATTCTACTGCTCAAGGTTATCACCAATATCTGATTTTTCACACACAAAAATTTGCAACCTCTGGCATAAATGGGTTAATACAATTATTCCAGTTAAAAAGTATTGTATACACAGCAAAATTATAGTAGAGACCCTGGATTTCTGTTAACAAGTATTTACAATCCAATGAAGCTTATCTGTTCTCTTCTTACCACCCAGTCAAGTTTCTTCTGTCTCTGAATTTTCACTTCACTCTGTTAAAATATTTCTTACAACTCTTCATATACAGTTTACTTTCATGTATTTATTTATATATACTTTCTTAATTTCCTTGAATTCTTGGTGATCAAGGATTATCTACATTTCCTAGAGCACCCAATACAATGTTACATATTTAATAGTTTAAATATCTATCAAATTATTAAAAGCCATAGAATTTTAGAGTTAAAAGAAAACTTGACAAGAAATCTTCCCCTAATTCATATCTCAAGACTTTGTAGGCTGGGGGCAGTGGGTGATGCCTGTAATCCTAGCACTCTGGAAAGTCAAGGCAGGAGGTTTGGTTGAGGCCAAGAGTTTGAAACCAGCCTGGGCAACATAGCAAGACCCTGTTGCCACAAAACAAAACTAAAAATTAGCCATGTGGTGGCACAACATAGCAAGATCCTGTCTCCATGAAAAAATAAAAAATAAAGCCATGTGGTGGCACACGACCATGGTCCTAGTCACTCAAGAGGCTGGGGTGGGAGGTTCACTCAAGCCCAGGAGGTCAGGGTTATAGTGAGCTATGATCATGTCATTTCACTCTGGATTGGGTAAAAACACAAAGCCCTGTTTCAAAAAAAAAAAAAAAGACTTTGAAGACCCTGTTTTTGTCTTCACAAGAAAGTATATAAACTATAAGAAAACATCAAAATATACATAGTAAGTCCTCACACCATTTAGAGATAGTTTTATGCCCAAAAATATATTGAAAATTCACAGCTTGACTGAGAATCAAATCAAGAACTCAACCCCTTTCACAATAGCTGCAAAACAAACAAGCAAACAAACTTAGGAATATACCTAACCAAGGAGGTAAAAGACCTCTACGAGGAAAACTACAAAAGGAAAAAGAAATCACAGATGACAAAAACAAATGGAAACACATCCCATGCTCATAGATGGGTAGAATCAATATTGTGAAAATGAACATACTTTCAAAAGCAATCTACATATTCAACGCAATTCACAGTATCAATGCATTATCAAAATACTACCGTCATTCTTCACAACACCATAAAAAAAATCCTAAAATTCATATGGAACCAAAAAAGAGCCCGCATAGCCAAAGCAAGACTAAGCAAAAAGAACAAATCTGGAGACATCACATTACCTGACTTCAAACTATACTATAAGGCCACAGTCATCAAAACAGCATGGTACTGGTATAAAAATAGGCACATCGACCAATGGAACAGAATAGAGAACCCAGAAATAAAGTCAAATATTTAAAGCCAACTGATCTTTGACAAAGCAAACAAAAACATACAGTGGGGAAAGGACACCCTATTCAACAAATAGTGCTGGGGTAATTGGCAAGTCACATGTAGAAAAGTGAAACTGAATCTTCATCTCTCACCTTACACAAAAATCAACTCAAGATGGATCAAAGACTTAAATCTAAGCCCTGAAATCATAAAGATTCTAGAAGATGACATTGGAAAAACTCTTCTAGACATTGGCTTAAGCAAAGACTTCATGACTAAGAACCCGAAAGGAAATGCAACAAAAACAAAGATAAGTAGATGAAACTTAAACTATAAAGCTTCTGCAAAGCAAAAGAAATAATCAGCGGAGTTAACTGACAACCCACAGAGTGAGAGAAAGTCTTCACAGTCTATACATCTGATAAAGGACTAATATCCAGAATCTACAAATAACTCAAACAAATTAGCAAGAAAACAAACAAACAAACAATCCCATCAAAAAAAAGTGGGCTAAGGACATGAATAGATAATTCTCAAAAGAAGATATACAAATGACCAACAAGCATATGGGAAAATGTTCAACATCACTAAGTATCAGGGAAATGCAAATCAAAACCACAATGTGATATCACTTCACTCCTGAAAGAATGGCCATAATCAAACAAATCAAAAAATAACAGATGTTGGCATGGATACAGTGAAAAAGGAGCACTTTTACATTGTTGGTGGGAATGTAAACAAGTATAACCACTATGGAAACGAGTGTGAAGCTTCCTTAAAGAACTAAAAGTAGATCTACCATTTGATCCAGCAATCCCACTACTAGGTATCTACCCAGAGGAAAAGAAGTCATTATAAGAAAAAGATACTTGCATATGCATGTTTATAGCAGCACAATTTGCAGCTGCAGAAAGATGGCACCAGCCCAAATGCCCATCAATCAATGAGTGGATAAAGAAAATATGGTATATATGGGCTGGGTGCAGTGGCTCACACCTGTAATCCCAGCACTTTGGGAGGCCAAGGTCACAAGGTTAAGTGATCAAGACCATCCTGGCCAACATGGTGAAACCCCATCTCTACTAAAAATACAAAAAAAAAAAAAAAAAAATTAGCTAGGCATGGTGGCACATGCCTGTAGTCCCAGCTGCTCGGGAGGCTGAGGCCAAAGAATCACTTGAACCCGGGAGGCAGAGGTTGCAGTGAGACGAGATCGCGCCACTGCACTCCAGCCTGGCGACAAAGCGAGGCTCCGTCAAAAGAAACGAATGAACGAATGAACGAAAGGTGTGTGTGTGCGTTTGTATATATATGTGTGTGTGTGTGTGTGTGTATGTGTGTGTGTATATATATATATCATAGAACACTACTCAGCCATAAAAAAGAATGAAATAATGGTATTTGAAACAACCTGGACGGAACTGGAGACTATTATTTTAAGTGAAGTAACCCAGGAATGAAAAACCAAACATCATATGTTCTCACTCATATGTGGGAGCTAAGCTATGAGGATGCAAAGGCATAAGAACGATATACTGAACTTTGGGGACTGGTGGTACGGGGCGAGGGGTGGCAAGGGATAAATGACTACACACTGGGTACAGTGTACACTGCTTGGATGATGGGTGCACCAAAATCTCAGGAATCACTACTAAAGAACTTATTCATGTAACCAAACACCAATATTCCCCCAAAAATCTACTGAAATTTAAAAAATTAGAAAATAAAACAAAAATTCACAGCTTGAATTCAATCTCGATTAGAACCATACTTCAAGGATATTCATTTAGAATTTGCCTCAGTTTCCCATATGGTAAATCATCTTTAAAATTTTTCAAATTGATTTTCATCTTTAAGATTTTTCAAAGTGATTTTCAATTTTTCAAAGTAATTATGCCCTTTTAGAATCATCTGCTATTTCTAAATCTGAAAACTGGAGAAACTTGCATATGAACGATATAATACATAATATTATATCAATGTTAAACTGCCTAAATGCTAAAATATTTGGAGGTAAAATATCTGCAAGTCACTCTCAAATGCGTCAGGGAAGAAAACAGATAAACATACACACACACAAAATCACATTAGAGAGAAAAAGAGTACAAGTGTGCTTTTGCAGCAAAATAATAAGACACACAGGTACTATTGTACTATATTGTTCTATTCTTGCAACTCTTCTGAGGTATGAAATTTTTCACAATAAAAGTTGGAGAAAAATAAATCCAAGCCAACTCATCCTGCCTCAACAATATTCACTTCACACCTTTAGATCTTTTAGATCTAAACAACAGGGCTCTGTGGCACTGGTACTTTTATTTAATAGCATAATAAAATTTAAACATCTCTGTCTTAGTTTGAGCTACTATAACAGAATGCCACAGATTGGGTTGCTTAAACAGAAACTTATTTTTCACAGTTATGGAGGCTGGAAACTTTAAAATCAGTACCAGCATGGTCACATTTGGTGATGCTCTCCTGCTGGTTTGCTGTCTTCCTGCTGTGCCCTCACATGCCAGAGGATAGACAGAGAAATCAAGCTCTCTTGGGTCTCTCTTTATAATAGCACTAAGCCCATCATGAGGGCTTTACCCTCATTACCTGATTACTTCCCAAAGCCTCAATCCCCAAATATCATCATATTGGGGATTAGGTTTCAATATAGGGATTGTGGGGAGATACAAACATTCAGTTCATAGCAACATCTAAAAAGAAAGAGCATCAAAAGTCAGTTAGTAGGGATAGATCCCATATGTAATATCAAAACCAGTTTGCATTCATATCAAAATGACATTCACATATGTTAAAATGTTGAGGTATGTTCAAATTTTCCAGTAATCTTTTAAAAGGTAAGAAAAGGATCTGCCTAGGTGCACTGGCTCACACCTGTAATCCCAGTATTTTGGGAGGCCGAAGTGGGTGGATCTCTTGAGCTCAGAAGTTCGAGACCAGAACGAGGCAATATGGTGAAACCATGTCTCTACAAAATATATAAAAAACTAGTTGGGCATGGTAGTGCATGCCTGTGGTCCCAGCTACTCAGGAGGCTGAGGTGGGAAGATGGCTTGAGCCCAGGAGATTGAGGCTGCAGGGAGCCAAGATCAGGCAACTGCACTCCGACCTGGGCAACACAGAGAGATCCTGTCTCAAAAAAAAAAAAAAAAAAAAGCATCTTAGATATTGTTTCTGATGTTAACAAAGCGATTCCAAAGGGCATCATGCCTTTAATCTTACTGTCAAATCATAAATGTACTTACATTTTCCAAAAAAAAATATTAGATTTAGTCAGAAAATAAGATCTCCAGTTGTTTAAAAAAAAAAAAAAAAAGTAGGCTGAGGCCTGGTGCAGTGGCTCACACTTTTAAGCCCAGCACTTTGGGAGGCTGAGCCAAAAGGACTGCTTGAGCTTAGGAGTTCAACACCAGCCTGGGCAACATAGTGAGACCTTGCCTCTATAAAAAATAAATAAAATAGCCAGGTGTGGCGATGCATACCTGTAGTCCCAGCTACTTAAGAGGCTGAGGAGGATCAAGGATCACTTGAGCCTGGCAGATTGAGGCTGTGGCAGCCTGAGTTACGGAGTGAGACCCTGTCTCAATGGAAAAAAAAAAAAAACAGGCTGAACAAACTGAATTAAATAGGAAACTCTCAAATATCTTAATAACTAAGACAACTATCCAAAGACTACCAGATGACTTTCATGTGTATAAAAGGGAAACTAAGACCCTCAAAGGTTCAACATCATAACAGCCATCACCATCACCATCACCAGTAAAGTTTCTCTCTCCTGTCTTCTGAGTATCACAATTAAAGAAATAATTAGAAAATTGGAATACTGTGAGTTAGATGAAACTAGTTATAATCTTAAATATTTAAATTTAATTTTATATTAAGTTTATTATATAAATTAACGACTATTACATAGTTTAAGTTTGTTTCTTCCTAAATTCTGAATTTATGTTTCACAGGATTACAATCATATTGAAAGAGTTGAAAAAAAAGAGAGACTGAAAGAGAAATGAGAAAGAGCTTATCTAAACTTTGAACAGGGAAATGAGTTTTCCCCTAATAGCTCCAGAAAGGAATATAGTCCTGTGATATCTTGACTTTGGCCCTGTGAGATCCATGTCGGACTTCTGACATGCAGAACCATAATTTAAGAAATTTGTCTTGTTCAAGTCACTAAATGTGTGGTAATTTGTTACAGCATCAACTAAAAACAAAGAAATAGAATTAAGTTTATTGTTTAGTTTTTATGGGATTGCATGGTAAACACTAGCTTTGATCTGAAAAAAATAGAATGAGCAATTTGAGTTATAAGATTTAGAAATTTGCCAGTACTAATAACGAATTCATGCCACCAGTTATAGTTGCACTAAATTAAAGAAATAAGATCAAGACAGAAGCTTGCTTCTCTTTTTCAAAAAAAAAAGCTAAAAATCTACAACCCTAATTAGTTCAAAGCTACAAGCTTTATGTAGTCAATTAGATTGCTAACAGAATTGAATGTAGTAACTCTGGTGAAATTCATCCATTTGTTTCTTTCAATGTATGGTGTTCACTATTTTAGAATAAAACCTTTACCTGAACAATCAAAATATATGAAAATAGATTTAGACAGTGAACGACAAAGGCAGACCTAACTAGGTTTATAAGATTTGGGGTATACAAGAAATAGAAGTAATGCTAAAAAGTATATCTGAATCCTCATGTAATCTTTGCTGAGATGCATAATTCCAGAAAAGCAATATGCATTACTAAATGGCAGAAAATTTTTGAAGAAAACTAGGGAAATTAGGGACAAAACAAAAAGCAAGCAAGCCTTTAGAAAGAATGCTTCTAGAAAAGGAAAGAAGACAGATGCATAGTATAATATGGAGGTAGTGATAATATGAAATAGGAATCTGTAAGCTTTCCAATTCTGACTTTATTAAATAGTAGTATTATCAAGAATCAAGTCCCTTCTTCTGTCTTTTGTGGACCAGGTACTCTTGACTATCCTTCCAAACTCAAATAAAATAGCTAAACATATCTGTGCTTCTTAGGATGATAAAAGGTTTCCTATTGGTGGATTCAAAAGTCACACTAGAGTGCCATCAGTAAGATGGCAGAATAGGAGTTTCCAGCCCTTGTCCCCTCATAGAAACATCAATTTGAACAACAATCCATGCATAAAAAAACCTTCACAAGAGCTGAGGAATCCAGATGAGAAAGTACAGCACCTCAGTGAAGCATAGAAATAAGAAGGCACATTGAAGAGGGGAGGAAGGACAGTTTAACACTACCTGTATCATTCATTCCTACCCTGCATAGCACAGTGTAAAGAGAAATACCCTTTGTGTGGGGAAGGAGAGTAAAGTGAGCACATGAGTTCACCACAGACCTTAGCACCAGGTCAATGCCTATAGCCTCAGACTCCAGAGCTAACATCAAGGTCAACCCCTGCAGACCCAGATTCCAGGGCCATTCCACTGCCACACGAGCTCTCATGGCCTCAGGCTCCTGGCCTGCCCCTGTGGACCCAGGCATTCGGCCAGAGAGCCCTTAACTGTAGACCTCCCAGTACCAGGCTAGCCCCCACAGACCCAGGCACTAGGCAAGCCCTCCCTATGGGCCCTGGAAAATGGCCTAACCAGAATCTGTAAATAGTTGACTGTTGCAGGGCATTCCCTGCCAAAGCTGGTCTGTAAAGACTGGAAGAGGTGCCTGCTTCTTCAAATGGACAGACACTAATGCAAGGCCACAAAGATCATGAATCATCAGGGAAATATGACACCACAAAGGCACAAAATGAAGCACCAGTAACTGACCCTAAAGAAATACAGATATACAAATTACCTGACAAGGAATTCAAAACAAACATCTTAATGAAGCTCAGTGAGCTACAAGAGAATCCAGATAGAAAATCAAATGAAGTCAGGAAAAAAATGCATGGACAAAATTTTAAAAAAATCAAAAAAGAAATAGAAACCACAAAAAAGAAACAAATAGAAATTCTAGAAATGAAGAATATAATGAATGAACTGAAAAATTCCATAGAGAGCTTTCAACAGCACACTTGATCAAGCAGAAAGAAGATTCAGCAAGTTCTAAGATGGGTCATTTAAAATTACCCAGTCAGATGAAGATACAACATACCAGAATCTCTGGGACACATTTAAAGAAGTGTGTAGAGGGAAATTTATAGCACTAAATGCCCACAAGAGAAAGCAGGAAAGATCTAAAATCGACACCCTAACATCACAATTAAAAGAACTAGAGAAGCAAGAGCAAACAAATTCAAAACCTAGGAGAAGACGAGAAATAACTAAGATCAGAGCAGAACTGAAAAAGATAGAGACACAAAAAAACCTCCAAAAAATCAAGGTATCTAAGAGCTGGTTTTTTGAAAAGATCAACAAAATTGATAGACTGCTAGCAAGACTAACAAAGAAGAACAGAGAGAATAATCAAATAGATGGAATAAAAAATGATAAAGGGGATATTACCACCAATCCCACAGAAGTAACAACCAACTACCATCAGAGAATACTATAAACACCTCTATGCAAATAAACTAGAAAGTCTAGAAGAAATGGATAAATTCCTGGACACATACACCCTCCCAAGACTAAACCAGGAAGAAGGTGAATCCCTGAATAGACCAATAACAGACTCTGAAATTGAGGCATTAGTTAATAGCCTACCAACCAAAAAAAGTCGAGGACCAGATGGATTCACAGCTGAATTCTACCACAGATACAAAGAGGAGCTGATACCATTCCTTCTGAAACTATTCCAATCAATCAAAAAAGAGGGAATCCTCCCTAACTCATTTTATGAGGCCAGCATCATACTAATACCAAAGCCTGGCAGAGACAAAACAAAAAAAGAGAATTTTAGACCCATATCCCTGATGAACATCGATACGAATATCCTCAAAATACTGGCAAACTGAATCCAGAAGTACATCAAAAAGCTTATCCACAATGATCAAGTAAGCTTCATCCCTGGGATTCAAGGCTGGTTTAACATATGCAAATCAATAAACGTAATCCATCACATAAATAAACCAATGACAAAAACCACATGATTATCTCAATTGATGAAGAAAAGACCTTCGACAAAACTCAACAGCCTTCATGCTAAAAACTCCCAAAAAACTAGGTATTCATGGAATGTATCTCAAATAATAAGAACTATTTATGACAAACCCACAGCCAATATCATACTGAATGGGCAAAAACTGGAAGCGTTCTCTTTGAAAACCAGCACAAGACAGGGATGCATTCTCTCACCACTCCTATTCAACATAGTGTTGGAAATTCTGGCCAGGGCAATCAGGCAAGAGAAAGAAATAAAGGGTATTCAATTAGGAAATGAGGAAGTCAAATTGTTCCTGTTTGCAGACGACATTATTATATATTTAGAAAACCCCATCACCTCAACCCAAAATCTCCTTAAGCTGATAAGCAACTTTAGCAAAGTTTCAGGACACAAAATCAATGTGCAAAAATCACAAGCATTCCTATACATCATTAACAGACAAACAGAACGAAATCATGAGTGAACTCCCATTCACAATTGCTACAAAGGAATAAAATACCTAGGAATCCAACTTACAAGGAATGTGAAGGACCTCTCTTTAAGGAGAACTACACACCACTGCTCAACAAAATAAAAGAGGACATAAATAAATGGAAGAATATTCCATGCTCATGGACAGGAAGAATCAATGTTGTGAAAATGGCCATACTTCCCAAATAATGTATAGATTCAAGGCCATCCCCATCAAGCTACCAACAACTTTCTTCACAGAATCAGAAAAAACTTTAAAGTTCATATGGAACCAAAAAAGAGCCCACATTGCCAAGAGAATCCTAAGCAAAAAGAACAAAGCTGGAGGCATCACACTACCTGACTTAACCAAAACAGCATGCTACTGGTACCAAAACAGAGATATAGACCAATGGAACAGAACAGAGGCCTCAGAAATAACACCACACATCCACAACTATCTGATCTTTGACAAACCTGACAAAAACAAGAAATGGAGAAAGGATTCTCTATATAATAAATGGTGCTGGGAAAACTGGCTAGCCATATGTAGAAAGTTGAAACTGGAACCCTTCCTTATACCTTATACAAAACTTAATTCAAGATGGATTAAAGACTTAAATGTTAGACCTAAAACCATCAAAACCCTAGAAGAAAACCTAGGCAGTACCATTCAGGACACAGGCATGGGTAAGGACTTCATGGCTAAAACACCAAAAGCAATGGCAACAACAGTCGAAATAGACAAATGGGATCTAATTAAACTAAAGAGCTTCTGCGTGGCAAAAGAAACTACCATCAGAGTGAACAGGCAACCTACAGAATGGGAAAACATTTTTGCAATCTACCCATCTGACAAAGAGCTAATATCCAGAATCTACAAAGAACTCAAATTTACAAGAAAAAAACGAACAACCCCATCAAATAGTAGGCAAAGGATATGAACAGACACTTCCCAAAAGAAGACATCTATACAGTCAACAGACACATGAAAAAATGTTCATCATCACTGGTCATCAGAGAAATGCAAATCAAAACTACAATGAGATACCATCTCACACCAATTAGAATGGCAATCATTAAAAAGTCAGGAAGCAACAGATGGTGGAGAGGATGTGGAGAAATCGGAATAATTTTACACTGTTGGTGGGAATGGAAATTAGTTCAACCATTGTGGAAGTCAGTGTGGCGACTCCTCAAGGATCTAGAACTAGAATTACCATTTGACCCAGCAATCCCATTACTAGGCATATACCCAAAGGATTATACATCATGCTACTAAAAAGACACATGCACACGTATGTTTATTGCGGCACTATTCACAATATCAAAGATTGGGAACCAACCCAAATGTTCATCAATGATAGACTGGATTAAGAAAATGTGGCAAATATACACCATGGAATACTATGCAGCCATAAAAAAGGATGAGTTCATTGCCTTTGCAGGGACATGGATGAAGCTGGAAACCATCATTCTCAGCAAACTATCACAAGGACAGAAAACCAAACACCACATGTTCTCACTCATACGTGGGAACTGAACAACGAGATCACTTGGACACAGGGCAGAAAACATCACACACTGGGGCCTGTCAGGGGATCGGGGTGCTGGGCAAGAGATAGCAATAGAAGAAACACCTAATGTAAATGATGAGTTAGTTGATGGGTGCAGCAAACCAACATGGGACATGTATACCTATGTATCAAACCCGCATGCTGTGCACGTGTACCCTAGAACTTAAAGCATAATAAAAAATAAATTAAGTACTGGAAGAAAAAAAAATGTGTCAACCAAGAATACTATATCTACCAAAGGTGCCCTTCAGAAATAAAGGAGAGATAAAGACTTTCCCGGAAAAACAAAAGCCGAAGGAGTTTATAATCACTGAACCTGCCTTACAAGAAATGCTAAAATGAGTTCTTCAACTTAAAATGAAAGAATGCTAATTAACAACATGAAAACACATTAATTTTTAAAAGTTACTATCAATTCAAATTCACAACTCTACTATAAAAGTTTAAAATATATTAAGACAACTTAGCTATAATAATTTGTTAATGGATATACAATACAAAAGATGTAAACTTGTGACATTAATTACATAAAATGTGGTAGGAGGAAAAGTTAAAGTGTAAAGTTTTTGTAGGTAGCTGAAGTCAAGTTGTTATCAGTTTAAAAGAGACTGTTAGAAGATGTTTTTAGTAAGCCTCATGGTAAACACACACACACCTGTAGTACGTACAAAGTAACGTAAAGCAGAAGGAATCAGAACATACCATTATAAAAAAAACTATCAAATCCCAAAGGAAGACAGAAAGAGAGGAGGAAACAAACTACAGAACATTCAGAAATCAATTAACAAAATGGCAATGGTAAGTACTTACCTGTCAATAATTATTTTAAATGTAAAGGGATTAAATTATCCAATTAAAAGACAGAATGGCTGAAGGCTTAAAAAAACAAGATCTATCTGTATGCTGCCTACAAGAGACCTTAGCTTTAAGTACACATACAGGCTGAAGGGAAGCAATGGGAAAAGATATTCCAAGCAAATGGTAACTAAAAGAGAACAGAGGTAGCTATTCTTACATCAGACAAAATAGAATTTTAGTCAACACAAGAAACAAAGGTCATTATGTAAAAATAAAGGAGTCAATTCATCAAAAGGATGTAACAACTGTAAAAATACATGCACCCAACATATGCACCAGAACATGTAAATATTAATAAATGAAGCACGTATTAACAGAAGTGAAAGGAGAAACAGCAACGCAATACAGTCATGAACTGCATAATAATGTTTTGGTCAACAATGGACTACATATACAACAGTGGTCCCATAAGATTATAATGGAGCTGAAGAATTCCTATAGCCTAATGATGTTGTAGACAATGTAACACATTACTAAGGTGTGGGTGGTGATGCTGGTATTAAAAAAACCTAATGTATTGCCAGTCATATAAAAGTATATAGCACATACAATTATATACAGTAAATAATACTTGATAATGAAAATAAAAACTATGTTACTGGTTTATGTATCTACTATACTATACTTTTATCATTGTTTTTAGAGTGTACTCCTACTTGTAAAAAAAAAAATGGCAACTGTAAAACAGCCTGAAGCAGGTCTTCCTGTAGTCTTTTTTGATGTAGGTGTTTACTGCTATGAACTTCCCCTTTAGAAAGGCTTCTGATGCATCCCTTAAGTTTTAGTATGCTGTGTTTCATTTTTTTTTTACAATTCTTAAAAATTTTCATTTTGATTTCTCCATTGACCGACTGGTTGTTCAGGAGTATGTTGTTTAATTTCCACATACTTGTGAATTTTCCAATTTTCTTCCTGTTAGTGATTCCAGTTTCATACCACTGTGGCTGAAAACAACATTTGATATGATTTCAAACTTCTTGAATTTGTTAAAACTTGTTTTGTGCCCTAACACGTGATCCCTCCTGGAAAATGTTCCATGTGCTCTTCAAAAGAATGTATTTTCTGCTGTCAGCTGGAATGTTCTTTATATATCTGGTAGGGCCATTTGGTCTGTAGTATTAGACCCTCATCTCAGACCATAAACAAAAACCAACTCAAATGGACTAAAGACGTAAAGGTAAGACCTGTAAGATTACCAGAAGAAAACACAGGGAAAAGCTTTTTTACATTGGTCTGGGCAATGAGTTTTTTTGATATGATGCTCAAAGCACACATAACAAAAGCAAAAATGAACAAATAGGATTGCATCAAACTAAAAGGCTATATACTACGGATTATTATTCAGCTTTTAAAAAGAAGAAATTCCTGTCATTTGAAACAACATGAATGAGCCTTGAAGGTATTATACTAAGTGAAATAAGCCTAGCATAGAAATACAAATACTCCATCTCACTTACATATAGAATATTTTCAAACTCAGAAGCGGAGGGTAGAGTGGTGGTTGAAAGGGATTGAGTGACACCAGGGGATGGGGAAACGTTGTTCACAGGATTCTAAGTTTCAGTTATACAATGGATAAATTCTAGAAATCTAATGGACAGCATGATGACCATAGTTAATAATTCTGCATTGTTAACTTAAAATTTGCTAAGAGAGTAGATCTTAAATGTTTTCAATTTTTTTTTTAAACATAGTTACCATGTGAGGTGATGGCCTCTCTTGCAGATAGATGTGTCCATGTGATTAAGTTCTGGTCAATAGGATATAGCATGAAGTGCTGTGTGTAACTATGAAGTCACATACTTAAAGCTGCTTGCTTTCCACTTGTTCTTTTTCCCACAAACTAGAATTGAATGTGGTGGTGCTGGCAATTCACACTCATCTCTGCAGACATGCAACACCTTAGGGAATGGTAGAACAAAAGAGAAGAAACAAAACAAGGTCTCTGGATGGCAGTGTGAAACAGAGCTGCCCAATATTCAGAACTGCCTGTTGGCTCAGACTGAGCAAACAAGGGAGAAAAAAACAAAAAAAGACTATTTTTTGCATGCAAAGTGATAATGTCTACAAATAAATTCATTTTTTTACCTAGAATACACCTCAATCTTTTGATGGCATATTTTTTAAGCTAAGTTTTCCTGAATACCCTTACAAATGTGTATGAATTCGCAAAAGGTATGTCACCACTGAAAAGAATCATGTGAACAGAAAAAACAGATAAACTTAGCATATATGGGAAATTGTGGCAGCATGTTAAAAATGAAAAAGAATACATCTTTTCCCTTGAACGTTATACTCTCCTGTTTTATAACTATTCATTTGTAAAAGATTTATTCAGAATAATAGCATACTGGATTTACAATTAAATATGAAATAAAACTTTCTGTGGGAAATGTTAACAGAAAGCTGAAAGGAAATAAACTTATATTCTTGCCTTTTTGCTTCATCTCCAAAAGTAAAGTATTATAAATGTGCTACCAAGGAGAAATCTCTCCTATTAATAATATAAGAGAGAAGTTGATTCCTGGGACCACTATATAAATAACCATTTCATTTTCCCAAAAGTCAAATGTTAATTTTTCACTCATACACTACCAGTGGCAACATTTTCTTTATACTTTTCCCAGAGCTGAAAAAAATATTACTGGAAGTATAAACATAAAAGCTGGTGCTGAACAGAAAAAAAAAAGACTTTGCTTGCTGAACTTTAATAAATCTTAAAGCAATTAAAAGCAGATTGTGAGGCCTAAGCAAACTTTCTTCATTCCAGGAAAGCAAAAGAGGCATCAGAAAGTCCCCCAAGTCCAATACTGCCCAGGATTCGTTCACACACATACTTTCACAATTTTGAAAGTGATCACTATGGATGACCAAAATTACATGACATTTCTTTAGCATGGTTAAAGGTACAAACTACAAAGCCAGACTGCCTGAATTCAAATTATTTCCATCACTTAATATTTCTGTGTCGTTTTGTTATTTAATGTCCCTGTCTCCATTTCCTGTAAATGAGGAATATTAATAGAATTTTGCTTACAGATGCTGTTATGAGAACTTAATTATTCAATTATTAATAGAATTTGGCTCAAAACAAGTGCTATTACTCCTGTATTCCTAGGTATAGGTTTTTTCCTCTATGTACAAGCATGTTTATGTATGTATCTATCATATATATGCTTTAATTCAAAACCTCAATTCTTCAAAAGGCTTATGGTTACAACTTCTAGAGACTATGTTATTCATTCAACAACTGTTAAGTATCTACTATATTAAAGACACAGTAATAGTCAAGATTAAAATGAAAAGGGTCCTTCCCCACAAGGAGCTCACTGTCAGAACAGCACTGTCCTATAGAAATATAATGAGATCTACAAATGTGAGCCACATGTAGAATTTTTTTTTTTTTTTTTTTTTGAGACGGAGTCTCACTCTGTTGCCCAGGCTGGAGTGCAGTGGCCAGATCTCAGCTCACTGCAAGCTCCGCCTCCTGGGTTTACGCCATTCTCCCGCCTCAGCCTCCCGAGTAGCTGGGACTACAGGTGCCTGCCACCTCACCCGGCTAGTTTTTTGTATTTTTTAGCAGAGACGGGGTTTCACCGGGTTAGCCAGGATGGTCTCGATCTCCTGACCTCGTGATCCACCCATCTCGGACTCCCAAAGTGCTGGGATTACAGGCTTGAGCCACCACGCCCAGCCCACATGTAGAATTTTAAACTTTCTAGTGGCTACACAAATGTAAAATAAAATAGGTGAAAGTATTTTAATAATTTATTTAACCAAACATACTCATATTACATCATTGCAATGGGTAATCAATAATTAAAATTATTAATGACAAATTCATTCTTTTTTATATCTTTGAAATTAAGCATGTGTTTTACACTTAGGCACATCTCAATGCAGATGCTACTGGAAATACTCTGATCTACCCAATTCTTCCCTTCTTCACCTACTGGCACATGACAAAAGCGGTGAGCTGTCCTGTCCAATACAGTATCCACTTGTCATGTGTGGCTACTTACATTTAACTTATATTAAATAAAATTAAAACTTCAGTTCCCCAGTGACAGTAGCCACATTTTAAAGTGTTCTATAGCCACATATGGCTAATGGCTACTAACTATACTGAATACTGCAGGTCTAGAGGGAAGACAAATGTGCAACAACTACATTTAGATAATTTCTACAGTGGGATTATCTGTCAAGTTTAGTAGGAGCATTAAAAAGGTAGAAACAATCTGTGCCAAAGTGAGAATTTGCCAGACAAACAAATTGGGAGACAGTGTTTAGGAACAAAACCATGAGACAAGTTCCAGGAGTTTCAGAGAGTTTACTGGGAAAAGTATAAACAGGCCGGGCACGGTGGCTCAAGCCTGTAATGCCAGCACTTTGGGAGGCCCAGGCAGGCGGATCACGAGGTCAGGAGATCGAGACCATCCTGGCTAACACGGTGAAACCCCATCTCTACCTAAAATACAAAAAATTAGCCGGGCATGGTGGCAGGCGCCTGTAGTCCCAGCTACTTGGGAGGCTGAGGCAGGAGAATGGCATGAACCCAGGAGACAAGAGTTTGCAGTCAGCCGAGCTCACTCCACTGCACTCTAGCCTGGACGACACGGCAAGACTCCATCTCAAAAAAAAAAAAAAAAAAAGAAACTATAAATAGCTCAGAATTACTGAAGACATACACGAAACTGGCCAAGGCTTGGGCAAGGACCAAATCCTAAAAAGTTTTATAGCCCATGAGGTAACATTGTAGGATACTAAAGATTTGTTGACAAGGAAGCCTTTCCTACCTACACTTATGGCAAAACTAAGGAAGGAAGAAGTTATTGTTGAAATGGGAAGAAAGGGAAGAATCAAAGAAGCTATAGCTCCAATCCTAAATGCTAAATGTTAAAATAAGATTTATAAGCATAAATATGTAAAATAATAGTTTGGCAAACACCTCAAATAAGTTTAACTGACCATTTTGCCATTATCAACACCAAAGAACTTTATTTTAAATAGTTAAATTTAAGAAATTTTGAGATCTTGCTTCTATAGACAGCTTTTACAAATTAGGTTTTAAATTTATTCTAGAACTCTTGACGATGGGCCGGGCGCGGTGGCTCACGCCTGTAATCCCAGCACTTTGGGAGGCCGAGGCGGGCGAATCACAAGGTCAGGAGATCGAGACCACGGTGAAACCCCGTCTCTATTAAAAATACAAAAAAATTAGCCGGGCGCGGCGGCGGGCGCCTGTAGTCCCAGCTACGCAGGAGGCTGAGGCAGGAGAATGGCAATGGCGTGAACCCGGGAGGCGGAGCTTGCAGTGAGCCGAGATTGCGTCACTGCACTCCAGCCCAGGCGGCAGAGCGAGACTCCGCCTCAAAAAAAAAAAAAAAAAAAAAAAGAACTCTTGACGATGATACCAAATAATTTCTGCATCCAACAATCTCATTTAATGGAAGCCAATCATGAAAATTTCAAGAACTCAATGACATCTGTATTGTTTAACTGCCATTGAGTTTCAGGAATGTACTTAGATTTTTCTAGAAAGTCTTATTATCTAGGCAGGCTTACAATATTGAGCTATCACATGTAACACAGAAGGATTAAGAGTCTAACACAAAGTAAGTAGAATAAAGATGAAAATTGTAAAGAAAATATTTTGATTCCTTTAGATTACAAAATAGTAAGGTCGGCACAACTACATAACCCAAATGATTAAAATGTTTTAAAATTATTTTCCAAAGATAAAGCAATAAATATCATAAATGATCAGAGTCAAGCTCATTGGATATAACCCTTACACGCTCTAAAGAAACATTATTTTTAAAGAACGGAGAAATATCCAAAATAGTGTTTTATGTACAAGTTCTGACTGCTCCAAACTGGCCCTTTCAATAAATACTTCGTAAGTCAGCTTCTACAATAAAGATTTTCAAGACATTTCCTGTATTTTAATTATTTGTAACTCAAAACACAAAATATCTTTCAGAACATATACTTTTCATAATCCTAAGTGACACTTGTATGAGAAAATAATAGGCTAAATTCAGACTATTCTAAATTAAATGCTATTTCAATTCATCTTATCATTTAGACAGCAATTATTACAGCACATACAAGCCCCAAAAATCTAGCTAGCAGGTACATTTCACTTAAAAGTATTAAATGTATCCTAGAAAACTTTGCCTAATGAAGATTTTTTCCTGTTGATTTTCATTAAAAATTAGGCAAGACAATACTCAGTGTTTTATGTTTCTGATAAGCAAAAGGCAAGTAAAAATCCTAACAATTTAACATCAAAAAAGGGAGAGAGAGACACTTCTGATTTCAAAATGGTAACACAGAAGCAAGCTGGCTTCACTCCCCACAACAGAAAACTAAAACCAAATACACAGTGCTGAGATTATCACCAGCAATATGCCAGAACTTAAATATGATGATGAGACAGTTCCCAGAGTCACAGAAGTGAAAAAAACTCCAAGCAGATGACAAGCGAATCAGACTTCTACATCTGTGGTGTCCCTTTCACCATTCTGCTTGACACCAAACATGCAAAAAATTTCCCCCAAAATCAGTTTCTACTCTAGAAAAAGTGAGATTGAGGTGGACAACCAGCTTCCCCACCATACTGGATTTCCTGGCAGGAGACCTGTCCCTGCCTTAAACGATGAGAAGCACCACAAGTGCCAGAAGGGAGAAATATTCAAGGAGAGCCAGAGACCAGGAGAGGTGCGACTACCACTCCCACCCCTGATAACTGCTTTATAATCCAGCCAAAGGAGATGCCAAATCAGAGTTGCTATTAAGCAGCACCATTCTGTAGGAGTTACATTCCACAGGTTAGGATGAGCATGAACCCTTAGCTGTCCTTCTCACACTGCCAGAATATTCCCTTTGGGACCTCCTCCATTTTGAATGGGAAGGACTCTGATCATGTACTAGAGCCAAGGTGAATCCAGGCTTAAAGTGCCACCTCGACCCCACAAGAAGGCAACAAACTACTGGTAAAGAATCTGTTTACAAATATATCCAACAAAAACAAAGCAAGCCAGATAGAGAAGACTGGAATAAAAAACGAATTCTTCAATGCAAAGACACAGATGTATATCCAGAAGAAACAACAGCAAACAGGCAACCACAATCTTCCCAGACAAAGCAAGAAACCAGTGACTAACAGTAACAAGACAGCAATATCTGAACTCTCTTCCCAAGAATTCAAAACAACAGTTTTAAGGAGACTCAGTGATCTCCAAGATAACACAGAAAACCAATTCAGAAATTTATCAGAGAAATTTAACAAAGACATTGACATCTTTTTAAAAATCCAAAAGAAATTCTAGAACTGAGAAATACATTTACTGAACTGAAAAATTCATTGAAAACTCTCAACAATAGAATGGACCAAGTCAGCAAAGTTATCCTTCAAATATGAAAAAGAAAGAAAGTCTTTTCCCCAAACTATGAGAAAGTATTCACTATCACCAGAACCATCTCACAAAAAATGCTAAAGGGAGTTCTTCAGTATGAAAGTGGAAAAAAAACCACACTAATGTACAAAAAGAAAACATCTGAAGGTACAAAACCGACAGGCTAAAATTAAATACACAGACAAACCCGAGAATACTTGAATACTATAATTGTGGTGTACAATTCACCCACAACTCTAGTATGAAGCCCAAAAGACAAATCTATCAAACACAGTAATACCTACGGCAACCTGTTAAGAAATAGGTAACAGAAAAAATGTAAATTGAGAAAACTAAGTCTAAATATAGAGAGAATAAAGTTAAAGTATAAGGTTTTTTCTTTTTCTCAGTTTCTATTCTTTTCTTTGTGATCTAAGATAAGTTGTCATCTCTTTAAAATACCTTGTTATAAGATGTTTTGTGTAAGCCTCATGGTGACCACAATGCAAAAAACCTGTAATAGATTCACCAAAAATAAAAAGCAATGAATTAAAACATACTACCAAAGAAAATAACCACAAAGGGAGACAGTAAAAAAGGAAGAGAGGAATTACAAAACAAGCAACAAGATGGTAGTAAGTCCCTACATATTAATACTGAATGTAAATGAACTCAATTCTCCAATTAAAAGGCAAAGAGTGGCTGAACAGATAAAGAAGAAACAAGACTCAACTTTATGCTGCCTATAAGAAACTTAGCACCTATAAAGAAACACAAAGACTGAAAGTGAAAGGGTAACTTCAAATAAACAACCTAATGATACATCTTAAGGGACTAGAAAAAGCAAAAAGAAATCAAACCCAAAATTAGTATAAGGAAACAAATAATGATTATAGCAAAAATACATGAAATTGAAACTTAAAAAAAAATACAGATCAATGAAACAAAGTTGGTTTTGTAAAAGACAAAATTGACAAATCTTTAACTAGACTAAGAAAAAAAAGACTCAAATAAAATCAGAAATGAAAAGATGTAACTGAGACCACAGAAATAGAATCATTAGAGACTATTACAACTACATGCCAACAAATTGAAAAACCTACAAAAAAAAGAGTAAATTCTTGCACATATAAAACTTACCAATACTGACCCATGAAGAAATAGAAAACCTCAACAAACCAGTAACAAGTAACACGATTGCAGCTGTAATCAAAAGTCCCCCACCGAAGAAAACTGTGGAACCTTATAACTCTATTGATGATTCTACCAGACATTCAAGGATGAACAAATACCAATTCTACTAAAAAAATTGAAGAGGAAGGAATATATCCAAACTCCTTTTATGAGGCAAGCATTACTCTGATACCAAAAACAGATAAGGACACAACAAAAAAAGAAGACTACAAGCCAATATCACTGATGAGCATAGATGCAAAAATCCTCAACAAAATACTAGCACAACAAATTCACCAACACGTTAAAAAGATCATTCACCATGATTAAGTGGGATTCATCCCAGGGATGCAAAGATGGTTCAACGTACGCAAATCAATAAACGTGATAATTAACAGAACCGCTACAAAAACCCCACGACTATTTCAACAGATAAAATAAGCATTTGATAAAATTCAACATCCCTTTATGATAAAACCCTCAACACAAAGGGTATAAAAGGAACATACTTCAAAATCATAAAGGCCATATATGACAAACTCCCAGCTAACACTGCACTCAAAGGGGAAATATTGAAGGTCTTTCCTCTAAGACCTAAAACAAGACAAGGATATCCATTTTCACCACTTTTATACCACTTAATCTTGGAAGTCCTGGCCAAAGCAACTAGGCAAGAGAAATAAAGGACATACATTCAAGTTGGAAAAGAAGTCAAATTAGTCTTGTTTGCAGACAACATGATCTTATACTCAGAAAAAACTAAAGACTCCACCGAAAAAACTATTAAAACAGATAAACAAATTCAGTAAAATTGCAAAATACAAACTGAACATACAAAAATCAGTAGCCTTTATACACACCAACAGCAAACAAAGTGAAAAAGAAATCAAGAAAGCGATCCCATTTACAACACCTACAATGAATATGAAATCCTGGGAATCAACCAAAGAACTGAAAGATCTCTGTTAAAATCTATATAACACTGATGAAAGACATTGAAGAGGGCACCAAAAAAAACTGAAAGATATTCCATGTTTACTGAGTAGAAGAATACTGTTAAAATGTCCATACTCCCCTAAGTAATCTATAGATTCCATGCAATCTCTAACAAAATACCAGTAACGCTCTTCACAAAAATAGAAAAAAAATCTGAACATTTATATGGAATCACAAAAGACCCCAAATAGCCAAAGAAATGCTGGGCAAAAAGAACGAAGCTGGAAGGGTCACACTGTGTCCGGAATTGGTGGGTTCTTGGTCTCACCGACTTCAAGAATGAAGCTGTGGACCTTCTCTGTGAGTGTTACAGTTCTTAAAGATAGTAGTCCGGAGTTTGTTCCTTCAGATGTTCAGGTGTGTCCCCAGTTTCTTCCTTCTGGTGGGTTCGTAGTCTCGCTGACAGGAGTGAACCTGCAGACCTTCGAGGTGAGTGTTACAGGTCATAAAGGCAGCATGGACCAAAGAGTCAGGAGCAGCAAGATACAGTGCAAAGAAGGATAGAACAAACCTTTCACCATGTGGAACGGGACCCCAGGGGGTTGCAGCTGGCTGGCTCAGGCAGTCTGCTTTTATTCCCTTATCTGGCCCCACCCACATCCTGCTGATTGGTCCATTTTACAGGGCGCTCATTGGTCCATTTTACAGAACACTGATTGGACCGTTTTGACAGTGTGCTGATTGGTGTGTTTACAATCCCTGAACTAGACACAGAGTGCTGGCCATAAAAGTTCTCCAAGTCCCCACTAGGTTAGCTAGATACAGAGTAGCCATTGGTGTATTTACAAAATTGAGCTAGACACAGAGTGCTGACTGGTGCCTTTGTGATCCCTTAGCTAGACATAAAACTTCTACAAGTCCCCACTAGACTCAGGAGCCCAGCTGGCTTCATGTAGTGGATCCCGCACAGGGGCTGCAGGGGGAGCTGCCTGCAAGTCCCCAGCGGCGCCTGCACTCCTCAGCCCTTGGGCGGTGGATGGGACTGGGCCTACGGAGCATGGGGTGGAGCCCGTCAGGAGGCTCAGGCGCGCAGGAGCCCACGGGGGAAGAGGGGGCTCAGACATAGTGGGCTGCAGGTCCCAAGTCCCGCCCTGTAGGGAGGCAGCTGAGGCCCCGCAAGAATTTGAGCACAGCACAGGCGGCCTGGCACTGCTGGGGGACCCAGCGCACCCTCTGCAACTGCTGGCCCAGGTGCTAAGCCCCTCACTGCCCGGGCAGGCAGCGTCGGCCCACCACTCCTAGTGTGGCGCAGGCTGAGCCCGCGCCCGCCAGAAGTCCCGCCAGAACTCCCGCTGGCCTGTGAGTACCGCTCGCTCCCCGGCTCCCGCCTGCACGTCTCCCTCCACACCTCCCCAGCAAGCAGAGGGAGCCAGCTCTGGCCTCCATCAGCCCAGACAGGGGCTCCCACAGTGCAATGGTGGGCTGAAGGGCTCTTTAGGTACCGCCAGAGTGGACGCTGAGTCCAAAGAGACACTGAGAGTGAGGGCTGCTAGCACATTGTCACCGCTCAACACTACCTGACTTCAAAATTTACTACAAAGCTATAATAACCAAATCAACATGGTACTGGTATAAAAACAAACACATAGACCAATGGAACAAAATAAAGAACACAGATATAAATCCATGTATTTACTCATCTTCGACAAAGGTACCAATGAGAGGTACCCCCATCAACAGCCCAAGGGCTGAGAAGTTCAGGCTCCACTTGGGACTGGCGGGCAGCTCCGCCTGCAGCCCTGGTGCAGGATCCACTGGGTGAAGCCAGCTGGGCTCCTGAACTGGATGGGGACTTGGAGAACTTTTATATCTAGCCAGAAGATCGTATGTGCACCAATCAGCACTCTGTATCCAGCTAACCTAGTGGGGACTTGGAGAACTTTTCCTTCTAGCACTCTGTGTCTAGTTCAAGGATTGTAAATGCACCAATCAGCACTCTGTGTCTAGCTCAGAGTTTGTAAATACACCAATCAGTACTCTGTGTCTAGCTCAAGGTTTGTGAATACACCAGTTGGTACTCCCTCGCTAACCTAGTGGAGACTTGGAGGACTAGCACTCTGTGACTCTGTGTGGCTCTAGGATTGTAAATGCACCAATCAGCACTCTGTGTCTGGCTCAGGGTTTGTAAATACATCAATCAGCACTCTGTGTCTAGCTCAGGGTTTGTGAATACACCAATTGGTACTCTGTATCTAGCTAACTCTGTATTTAGCTAACTAGCACTCTGTGATTGTGTCTAGCTCAAGGATTGTAAATGCACCAATCAGCACTCTGTCAAAATGGACCAATCAGCTCTCTGTAAAGTAGACCAATCAGCTCTCTGTAAAATGGCCCAATCAGCAGGATGTGGGTAGGGCCAGATAACGGAATAAAAGCAGGCTGCTGGAGCCAGCCAGGAAGCTTTGTTCTTTCGCTCTTTGCAATAAATCTTGCTGCTGCTCACTCTTTGGGTCCATGCTGCCTTTATGAGCTGCAACACTCACTGCAAAGGTCTGCAGCTTCACTCCTGAGGCCAGCAAGACCACGAACCCACCGGGAAGAACGAACAACTCCAGACATACTGCCTTTAAGAGTTGTAACACTCGCCACGAAGGTCTGCAGCTTCACTCCTGACAGCGAGACCACGAACCCACCAGCAGGAAGAAGCTCCAGATACATCTGAACATCTGAAGGAACAAACTCCGGACACACCATCTTTAAGAACTGTAACACTCACCAGGAGGGTCCGCGGCTTCATTCTTGAAGTCAGTGAGACCAAGAACCCACCAATTCCGGACACACCAAGAACATACAATGGGGAAAGACGGTATTTTCAGTAAATGCTGCTGGGGAAACTGGATTAACTATATGCAGAAGAATGAAACTGCACCACTCTCTCTCACCAAACACAAAAATCAAGGCAAAATGGATAAAATATTTAAATCTAAGACCTCAAACAACTGATGAAAAACCACTAGAAGAAAACATTGGGGAGATGCTCCAGGGCACTGGTCTGGGCCAAGACTTTCTGTGTAGGATGTCAAAAGCACAGGCCACAAAGCAAAAATAGACAAATGGGATTATATCAAGTAAAAAGCTCTGGACAGCAAAGGAAACAATCACAAAGCAAAGAGACAACCCATAGAATGAAAGAAAATCTTTGCAAATTATCCATCTGACAAGGGATTAATAATCAGAATATTTATGGAGCTCAAACAACACAACAGCAAAAAGCCAAAGAATCTGGTTTAAAAATGGGCAAAATATCTAAACAGACATTCCTGAAAATAAAACATACAAATGACCAACAGGTAAGTGAGCAAATGCCCCTTGTTAGTAATCATCAGAAAAATGCAAATCAAAACCACAGTGAGATACCATCTCACCCTAGTTAAAATGGCTTTTATCAAAAAGACAGGCAATAACAATGCTGGTGAGGATGGAAAGAAAGGCGAACCCCTCATACATTGTTGGTGGGAATGTAAGTAAGCACAATCACAACAGAGAATAGTATGGAAGTTCCTGAAGAAACAAAAAACAGAACTACCATATGATCAAGCAATTCCACTACTGGGTAGATATCCAAATGAAAGTAAACCAATATATCAAAGATATATCTGCACCCTCATGTTTATTGCAGCACTATCTACAATTGCCAAGATACAAATCAACCTAAGTGCTCATTAACAGATGAATGGACAAAGAAAATGTAGTATATATACACAATGAAATACTGCTCAGCTACAAAAAAGAAGGAAATCCTGTCATTCGTAGCAATGTGGATGAAACTGGAGGTAATTATGTTAAGAAATAATCCAAGCAGTAAAAGACAAATATTGCTTGTTCTCACTCATATGTGGGAGCCAAAAAAAGTGGATCTCATAAAGATACAGATTGGTGGTTAACAGAGGCCAGGAAGGATATGGGCAAGGAAGAGATGAAGAGAAGTTGATTAATAGGTACAAATATATGGTATGATAGAAGAAATAAGACCTAGTCTTTGATAGATCAGTAGGGTGACTATAGCTTAATCTATTGTACATTTTGAAATAGCTAGCATAATTTGAATGTTTCTAGCATAAAGAAAAGACAAATATTTAAGGTGATGAATATCCCAAGAACACTGATTGGATCTTTGTAAGTTATAGGCACATATTTTCACATGTATCCCCAAACTATGTACCTCTATTATACATCCATAAAAGAGAAAGGGAGAGAGAAGAATTGAACAGGGGATGTACTGGTCTATTCTAGACAGTATTAACGTGAGAGTATTAATGTCAAGCCTTAATATATTAATTTAAAGTACCAATATCCCCCTGACTCACATCCCCAATTCCAGGTACTCTACCAATTCCTCTCAATCCTCTAAAGTGGGTTAGAAGAAACTCTCACCAACTACCATCTCTCCCCCGCCTTCACAGCAAAATCTATTGTAAAATTTGCCTCTATTCCTTATCTCTACTTCCTCATTTTAATCCATCACAGGCTTTCAGCATCATCACTTCAATGAAACAGCTGCCTTAAAGGTCATCAAAGATCCCTTTTGTTAAAAAAGTCAATGATTGGCTGGGCGCGGTGGCTCAAGCCTCTAATCCCAGCACTTGGGGAGGCCGAGACGGGTGGATCATGAGGTCAGGAGATCGAGACCATCTCTGGCTAACATGGTGAAACCCCGTCTCTACTAAAAAATACAAAAAAGTAGCCGGGCGAGGTGGTGGGCGCCTGTAGTCCCAGCTACTTGGGAGGCTGAGGCAGGAGAATGGTGTGAACCCGGGGAGCGGAGCTTGCAGTGAGCCGAGATCGTGCCAGGGCACTCCAGCCTGGGCGACAGAGTGAGACTCCATCTCAAAAAAAAAAAAAAAAAGTCAATGATCAAAGTTCTCTGACCTTCCTTTTTAAAAAATTACTCTTATCTTTTGATCCAACTGACTTCTCCCCACTTAAAACACTATTCTCCAAGTGATATCATAGGTTCCTACCTCACTGGTTGCAGTCTCTCAGTATCTTTTTCCTAAATGAAATTTCTCAAATCTAGTGTGCCACAGGACTCTATTCTTGGCCCTCTTCTCTTTTCAATTTATCCTCTCTTTCCTGGGTGACCTCATCTAGATCCAAAGCTTCAAATGGTTGATGACTCTCAGAAAGAAACCTCTAGTCTAGACCTCTCTTCTGGGGTTTAGTTTTCTGGAGACAACCACTACTCTACATCTCCACTGGGATATTTAACACACACTTCAAACTTACCCCTTGGTATTATCTGGGACTACTGGACTGGAGATTTGATTTTTAAATTTGTTTCTAGGCAGTTCTATTTGTAAGGATTGATATTTCATGACTTTATTCTTTCTTAGAGGTATTCAAGAGCAAACAGAACTCTTACTTGTTTTTAAAAGACATCTATTTTGTCTTGCAACTACCATATGGGCCCATTGGACTCTTTTATAAATCTGAGCCATATTATGGGGCCTCAGTGATCTTATTTTTCCTATATCTTAAATCTTTTGGTAATCCATCATCCTGAAAATTATTTCATCATTATTTATCAGTTATTCCCAACTATCATTTTAAAAATCTAAAATTATAAAAATAATAGAATTGCCTAAAAGGATGCTGTACTACTATACCCTCCTTCAGTTTTCTTATTGCATTACTCAAAGTATTGCCTCATCTTTTGTTTTTCACCTTTTATTTTAGGTTTTGGGGTACAAGTGAAGGTTACATAGGTAAACATGTGTCAAGGCGGTTTGTTGTACATACTATCTCATCACCCAGGTATTAAGCCCAGTTCCCAACAGTTATATTTGGGAGGCTGAGGCGGGCGGATCATGAGGTCAGCAGATCGAGACCATCCTGGCTAACATGGTGAAACCCCATCTCTACTAAAAATACAAAAAATTAGCCGGGCGTGGTGGTGGACGTCTGTAGTCCCAGCTACTCGGGAGGCTGAGGCAGGAGAATGGCATGAACCCAGGCCAGGAGGCCGTGCTTGCAGTGAGCTGAGATCGCACCACTGCACTCCAGCCTGGGTGACAGAATGAGACTTTGTCTCAAAAAAAAAAAAAAAAAAAAAAAAGAAACCCATAGTCTCAGCCTGAAAGCTCTTCCAGCTGGTACACAGCTTCAGTGAAGTTGTAGGATACAAAATCAATGTACAGAGATCACTAGCATTCCTATACATCAACAATAGCCAAAGTTGAGAGCCAAATCAGAAAGGCAGTCCCATTCACAGTTGCCACAAAAAGAATAAAATACCTGGGAATACAGCTAGCCAGGGAGGTGAAAGAGCTCTACAATGAGAATTACAAAACACTCCTCAAAGAAATCAGAGAAGACAAATGGAGAAGCATTCCATGCTCATGGATAGGAAGAATCTATATCATTAAAATGGCTGTACTGCCCAAAGCAATGTACAGATTCAGTGCTATTTCTATCAAACTACCAACAACATTATCCACAGAACTAGAAAAAACTAGTTTAAAACCCTTATGGAACCAAAAAAGAGCCTGAATAGCCAAGGGAATCCCAAGCGAAAAGAACAAGTGCTAGAGGCATCATATTACCCAACTTCCAACTATACTACAAGGTTACAGTAACCAAAACAGCATGGTACAGGTGCAAAAACAGGCACATAGACCAATGGAACAGAAGAGGGAGCTTAGAAATCAGGCCACACATCTGATCATCAACAATGCTGACAAAACCAAGCAATGGGGAAAAGACTGCCTATTCAATAAATGGTACTGGGATAACTAGCTAGCCATAGGCAGAAGATTGAAGCTGGATCTCTTTCTTACACCATATATAAAAGTCAACTCAAGATGGATCAAAGGCTTAAATGTAAAACTCAAAACTGTAAAAACCCTGGAAGACAACCAACGCAATACCATACTGGACATAGAACTGGCAAAGATTTTATGACAAAGACACCAAAAGCAATCACAACAAAAGCAAAAATTGACAAGCGAGATCTAATTAAACTTAAAAGCTTCTGCATAGCAAAAGAAACTATCAACAGAATAAACAGACAATCTACAGAATGGGAGAAAATATTTACAAATTATGCATCTGACAAAGGTCTAATATCCAGCATCTATAAGGAACCTAAATAAATTTAGGGGAGAAAAAAATCCATTTAAAAAGTGGGCAAAGGACATGAACAGACACTTCCCAAAAGAAGGTATACATGAGGCCAAGAAGCATATGAAAAAAATCTTAATATCACTGATCATTGGAGAAATGCAAATTAAAATCTCATTTTTAATTAAAATTAAAATATCCTAATCTTATTTCAAATTAAAATCTCATAATGCAAATGCAAATTAAAATTAGATACCATCTCATACCAGTCAGAATGGCTATCGTTAGTCAAAAAATAACATGCTAGTGAGATTGCAGAGAAAAGGAAACACTTATACACTGTTGGTGGGAGTGTAAATTAGTTCAATCATTGTGGAAAGCCGTATGATGATTCCTCAGAGACCTAAAAGCAGAACTACCATTTGACCCAGCAATCCCATTACTGGGTATATACCCAGACCAATATAAATCATTCTACTGTAAAGACACATCCACGCGAATGTTTATTGCAGCAGTATTCACAATAGCAAAGACATGGAATCAACCTAAATGCCCATCAGTGACAGATTGTAAAGAAAATGTGGCACATAAATACCATGGAATACTATGCAGCCATAAAAGAACAAAATCATGTCTTTTGTGAGAACATGGATGGACCTGGAGGCTATTATCCTTAACAGACTAACGCAGGAACAGAAAACCAAATACCGCATGTTCACACTTACAAGTAGGAGCTGAATGATAAGAACTTACAAACAGAAAGAAGGAAACAACAGACACTGGGGGCTACTTGACGGGGAGGGTGGAAGGAGCAAGAGGAGCAGAAAAGATAGCTATTGGGAACTGAGCTTAATACCTGGGTAATGAGATAATACCAAAGTGTTGGGATTCCAGGCATGAGCCACTACGCCCAGCTGAGACTATGGGGTTTTCTAGATATACAATCATGTCATCTGCAAACAGAGAAGACTTCCTTTCTTCCTGTCTGGGTGCCCTTTATTTCTTTCTCTTGCATGACTGCTCTGGTAAGAACTTCCAGTACTATGTTGAATAGAAGTGGTAAGAGAGGACATCCTTGTCTCATGCCGGTTTTCAAGGGGAATGTTTCCAGCTTTTTCACATTCAGTTTAATGTTGGCTGTGGGTTTGTCATAGATGGCTCTTATTATTTTGAGGTATGTTCCTTCAATACCTAGTTTATTGAGAGTTTTTTACCTTAAGGGATGTTGAATTTTATTAAAAGTCTTGTCTGCATCTATTGAGATAATCATGTAGTTTTTGGCCTTCAGTTCTGTTTATATGATGAATCACAATTATTGATTTGTGTATGTTGAACCAACCTTGCATCCCAGGGATGAAGCCTACTTGATCATGATGGATTATCTTTTTGACGTGCTGTTGGATTCAGTCTGCAAGTATTCTGTTGAGGATTTGTACATCAATATTCATCAAGGATATTGGCCTGAAGTTTTCTTTCTCTGTTGTGTCTCTGCCAGGTTTTGGTATCAAGATGATGCTGGCCTCATGGAATGAGTTGTGGAGGAGTCCTTTCTCCTCAGTTTTTTGGAATCGTTTCTGTAGGAATGGTGCCAGCTCTTGTTTGTACATCTGGTAGAATCTGGCTGTGAAGTCATCAGGTCCCAGGCTTTTTTTGGTTGGTGGTATTGTCTCATCTTTTGAAAAGAAGTCTGGAAATCCCATCTTTGTATTTTTGAGAGTTTCAGTAAACATGGTTGAAAATTCAGAATATTTCATTTTCTACCCATAATGGCAAAGAGAAGAAAACTGACAGAGAAAGATATTTCACAATTATTAGATGGTGAATGTAAAGAGGCAGGTAGTAGTGAAATCTCAGGTTATGAATCTTCAGATGATGATATCCTAGATAAATTTTGAATGAAATTTAAGAAGGAATGAATGTACAATATGATTTTTAAGGACAAGAAGGAACTATGGTACTTTTAGCCAAACAGTCATTCAACAGGAAACTTCATTGTACAATATGTTACAAGATCCTAGACCATCCCATTTAGTTAAAAGAACATGTGGTAGCATTCGTTGATCTTTTTATGATGTTTATGAAGCTAAATTTACTTGATGAAGTTCATAGGTAGACAAATGCTAAGTATCTACACAAAAAGCGTGGAGAAAAAATAGCTGATGTAGAAATAACAAATTTCATTAAATTGATCATTCTCATTAGTTGATAAATCTAAAAAACAAAAATGCTTCTCAATTGAAAGTGTTTATCCTTCCTTCAACAAAATCTTAGCCATCAAAGCTGTCAAAATTACTGCCTTTTGACAATAAAATGCAAAAACCAGAAGTAACAATAAGCCCAGAACATATTAAGAGATTCATTTTAAATCTGGAAATCAGTATTTATATAACATATATGTTACAGGTTTGCATATAGCAATTGATTATATTCAAAGGACTTTTTCTCATTTTGAATATGCATGCGTCTTCAAAACCAGGAATTTACAGGATAAAAAAAATTGGGTTTGATATGTTTAAATTATTATTAAAGTTTCTAATAAGGTTGTTTTTCATTATTCCTGAATGTTTACTTATGTTAATTATTTATAAAATAACTTAAAAAATGAACAGGCACAGTGACTCACACCTGTAATACCACCACTTTGGGAGGCCAAGGCAGGAGTTCACTTGAGCCTAGGAGCTCTAGGCAACATAGTAAGACCTCGTATCTACAAAACAATAAAAAATTTTAAAATTAGCTGGGTGCAGTGGCACACTCCTGTAGTCCTAGCTGCTACCTGGGAGCCTGGAGTGGAAGGATCACTTGAGCCCAAGAGTTCAAGGCTGCAATGAGCTATGATCATGCCACTGCATTCCAGTCTGAGCAACAGAGTGAGACACTGTCTCTAAAAAAATATAAAAATAAAAACATAAAAATTGAAAGTAAACAGGGTACAATGGATTCAGATGGCAAATGATAATAATGACTTCCTTGGGATACTGAGAGTTAATACAGCCAAACAGAGAGAGTGCTCTCAACTCATAGCTTCACTTCCAATCTCAAGAATTGCCCATTTCAGCAAACAGCATCATTATACACTTTATTATTCAAATCAAAAAATTAGGGTCATACTTGACTCTTTCTTTCATACCACTCCAATCCATCAGTCAAATTCTACCTGCTGCCCTGAATCTCCATTGCACCCACCTGAACCCAAGCCACCAGCATAAGCAATGATGTCCTACCTGGTCTTTCTACTTCCGCTTTTGCTTTCTTCTTGTCTGTCTTCCACACAGATCATAAACGTCTCACTTTGAAAAACAAACGAACAAACAAAAAAACTATCTAAAGGTTTTCCATCACATTTCCAAAAACCCAAACTCCTTCTTATGGCCCACAAGTTCCTAAGTGACCTGGTTTTTGGCTACTCCTCCAGCATTACCTCTCTTTACTCTCCCTCTTAGTTCACTGTTCTTCAGCCACATTGGCCTCCTTTCTGTCCTTGAATTTATTGTCACCACATAGTTCTTCCTGCTGGGAAATGCTCTTAGAACAGGTGCCCTTATGGCTTCCTCTTCCTCATCCTTCATCCTTCATGACTCAATTCAAATGTCACCTTTTCAGCAAAGACTTCTTTGACTCCATCTAAAAAGCTCTTGCCATACAGTATGCCATTCATAATTGGTCAATACCTATTTTATCTTCTCTATATTTATCAGTATTATTTATAATTAAATTTATCTCATTTATATACACTTTATTATCTATCTATCCCCTCTGCAATGTAATCTTCTTAAGAACAGAAAATATCTTCTTCACTACTGCAATCCTAACACCAAGAACAGGAACTAGTACTTAAAAGGTACTCAAATATTGGTCATTTAATTGACAAAAGAAAATCCATGAAAATTACCATACAGTCCTTGCTGAGGACAAGATGAGAAGTGTACAGGGCAGCACATGACCTCCATTATCAAACTTAATTCAGTATTTCTTACCAAATAAGACATAGAAATGTCTGCTTATCAACCTGTTACTGTCATATAATCTCAAACGCAAATTGACTTTCAGATTAATTGTAAGGGTCAAATGGGAAATTGTAGATTTGTAAAAAAGAGGTAATGATGTCTCTGCCCTCCTCCGAATTCCTTTCCTGAAAGAAAAGTCTGTTTACAAATATCAAGCAAATGAAAACCTGCCAAATTTTGATCTCTTTCAACAATCATGTTGGTTTAATAGCACTGAAAAAAAGAAATATGGCTCAAAACAATATAGGAGCCAGTTAGGCTCCTTCTCTTCCCCTGACTCATGACTGCATACTAGCGAGCCAACTTTAAGCAAGCACAACCTAGTAAGACACAAGGGAGCTTGGAAAGCCTTTGCATGAATCAGCTCAAAAACATGTGTATCCAACCTCAATTCTCATATTAATTCATACCTATTCTTACTAATTCCAATAGTTTTTAATTATCTCTTTGGTTTCTAGGTATAACCAATCTGCCTGCAAACAATGGGAACTATATCTCCTTTTTTCCAAAAGCCCTGCTTCTAATTTCTGTTATGTTTTATTGCATTGTCTAGAACTCAGCAAAAAAAGGGGAGGGGGAACTAATGGTGCTGTATCAGCGAGCCTCTTGATTTTATCCTATTTTCACAGAAATGACTCAACCACTTCATTATATAGCATGATAGTGGGATATTGGTTTGGACAGAAATTTGTTTTTCTTTGAAGAAGTTAAAGAACAGGAACTAGTACTTAAAAGGTACTCAAATATTGGTCATTTAATTGACAAAAGAAAATTCATGACAATTACCACTAAAGTTCTTTGTTTTCCTTTAACTGAAGAAGTCTTCATCCAAATCATTAAATACTTCATAAAGAATGAATATTGAGTTTTATCAAACTCTTTTGTGGCATTAAGATCACCATGTGGTTGTTCATTTTTAACCTAATATTCACCCACTTTTTAAATTCAATGTATAACTTATGCTATGAAATGTTCTTTTAATATCCTGCTGAATCTGATTTGCTAGAATTTTATATTGGCTTTTCCCATCCATATGCATGACTGAACTAGGTCTGTATTACTACTTTTTGGTACTTTATCAATTTGAGATTGAAATAAAATGAACTGGATAGCTTTCTATATGGATATGGGTAAGTTACAAAACAGTTTGATATAGAAAATTATTTCCTAGAAAGCTTACAAGAATGTGTCCATGAAACCACTTAGGTTGTTTTTTGTGTTTGAGAGGGAGAGAGAGAGGGAGGATGGGTTTCTAAATCTCACTATTAAAGAAAAAATGGAAAAGGTTATTTGACTATGCAAGTCCTTATTTAATCAGAAAATACTAAGTACCTCTCTCTGTGCTAGGCAAGAATGAGCAAAACAGCCATCAATTCTACCATCAAAGAAACTAGGGTCTACTTGGGGAGAAAGAGACATAAATACCCAGAAATAACTGTTAACAGTGTTAAGTATGAAAACAAAGTATAAGGGGCTATGAGAGCAGATGGCACAGGGACCCGAACCTAGTCTATGAAGAGTAAGGTTCAGTTTCCTCATGACATGAAACTTGACTAGAAATCTAAGGATTAATAGAAATTAAGTGCTCAAAACAGGCAAAACAAACAGGATGTGCAAAGGTCCTGGTGCAAAAGAGAACAGTATTAGGTGAACAGAAAGATCAATATGGCCAGAGTGCAGGAGCCCAAGGGGAAAGAACGCAAGGCTGGATGGCAAGAAACAGGTCAGATCACGGAGGACTAGAAAACAAGTTGAAAGTATCTATCTTTATCTTGAGAACAATGGGAAGCTATTTAGGGGAATTTCAAGCAGAAGAATGACATAATCACAGTCTTCTATTTCTCTAGTTGATTTTTATATCTGCTAGGAAATTTTAGATTTCATCAAGATTTCCAAATATATTACTGCAAAACTCTGCATAGCAGTCTCTCATACTGTTTAGGATCTCCTCCTGATCCTCTTTTTAACTTTTTAAACCATTCCCCCCTTTCTTTTTTGTTTTCCCCCAATTAGATTTGATGTAGGTTCTCATATATTATTGGGATTTTTCAGAAAGTCTACTTCTCAAATTTATCCTACTGTATTTCCATGTCATTTTTATTATTTCCTTTCTCCACCTTATTTTTTTTTTTATTTCCACCCTGACCCACTATTTATCTTTTAATGAACGAGAGGTAAAGCCCAGAACTATGACAACTATTCTGGACCACACATTAATTTTTCACGTACGCCTTCTCTGGTTCTCCTACTTCTTGTTTATTCTGTACCTAATCTCCAATACTACATACTTCAGATTCATGTTTCTGGGTATATTTTCAACAATAATATCACTATCTCCCTTTTTTTTAAGGTTTATAAGGATGATGATGACTATCACTAACTGAGCTATACATCAGGCACTGCTTGTTGTAAGAACTTCACATGAATCTTTTTAATCCTCACTGAAATTCTGTGTAATACAAGAAGAGAAAATCAAATACCGCATGTTCTCACTCATAAGGGGGAGTTGAACAATGAGAACACATGGACACAGGGAGGGGAACATCACATACCAGGGCCTGTCAGGGGATGGGGAACTAGGAGAGGGATAGCATTAGGAGAAATACCTGATGTAGAGATGGGTTGATGGGTGCAGCAAACCACCATGACACATGTATACCTATGTAACAAACCTGCACATTCTGCACATGTATCCCAGAACTTAAAGTATAATAATAAAATAAATAAATAAAAGAAATTCTGTTTAATAGATACTAATCCCTATTTTACAATGAGGTAACTGAGACAAGAGAGGTTAGGTAACTTGCCCAAGGTCACACAGCTGCTAAGTGAGATTAAAATGTACGGACTGGTCATATTTGCTAGCTTGACTCCAGAGAGTAAGCTGCACGGACTCTTATGGATAAAAAGTAGTTACCCTTTCTTCTCTTGAACTGAATCAGGCTAAAGACTGAGCTGAGCTACCCCTAAAGGAAGAAGACCCTGAAAACTAATTTAAAACAAGCAAAATATGCATCCCAAATAATAATTATCAACCAAATGGCTTTTTCAGTTTTGTTATTTATAATTCTATTTGAATTTCATCTACATGAATGGCTTGCATAATTTCTGTTCTTACTCATTTAGTGACACATTGTTATCCTAATAGAAGATCAGTTTTGGTAACTCTCTAGAGATATCTGAGTTATATGCTCTGTTTTTTGAGAATAATCTTTAATATAGAAAAGGGTCAGCATAATTATATTATTTCCTATGCACCATTTCTTATCTATTTGTTGTATTATGGACATAGAGTGGCATGCTAATACTTCCCACAAGGGGAAGCAGTAGATACCATGACGGTTAAGTGCACCAGCTCTGAAATCAGATTGCCTGTTGCTCTCTTCTCATACTAATGTGTACATTTAGCTCCCTAACAACTCACTTCACCAAGTATTATTATTAAAAGTCTTAGCAATAAAGGCCTATCATAGCTAATTATCCCTAAAGAAGAATACAGGCATTAGCTAAATCAAACAGAGCAGAAACTCCCCAAATGGGCTAATCTCCACTATGTAAGGGCTAGCTCTACATTTCCTCTTTAAAACATGCAGCTGCCCACAGGCAAGCTAAATCAAACAGACTACTCCAATAGCAGCATGCCTTCACATTCTGTTTTACCGAGTTATGTTCATTCTCACTGCTTTTATGCCAATTTGATTATGCAATTTAATATTTAATTAAATATTATGAAATATGAGTACAAAAAGGGTGTTTCTATGAAAACAGATACATGTTTTGGGAAAACACTGAAAGCTTTGGAAAGGTAAATCTCAAAATGTTAGAAAAGAAAAATTGGCATAAAAAATGTAAAAATCAAGTGAGATTCCATACTCAGTTTGCTAAGCTCTTGTTCTACTTTACGGAAACTGGAATTGGAAACAGGAGATAAGCATTATAGGTTGTTTATGCAAGAAAGATAATAGCAGTCTCCAGTCAGTATATGCTTTAAGTTAAAAATCAAATGCTCTTGAAAATTTATATCGATTTATGTAATTCCCTACCTTAACTATCATTTTCAATTAATCAACCATTGGCTCCATGCATATCCTATACATATGAGAGAACACTAGGTGGCATTCAGGCTAGGCTGAGCTGGTCTGCTTTCCCATGAAGAACCTATAACATATATGCCTATATACTTACAAAGTATATCATACAATTGCTTACTTATAAGGGTCTGACTTTTGCGTGTACAGTGGAATGTATGAATTTGCTGGTCAACTATTAATTCCACTCTCGCTTGACGATGAATAATCAAAGTAAGATTTCCTGCTATATTGCGTTAGGGATGGTGAAAGAAGAAAAAACTTCTTTATTTCTTTGAGTAAAATTTCTTCACTGAGTCTTTCTAATCTTGCGTTTTCCTTTGTCATATTTTCCTTGTTTTTCCCTCATCCTACTTTAATCTCCTTACTTTTTGGCCTGTGCCACTTTGCTGAATGGGCAAATCACCCAAGAGGTTATTTAATCCTATTCAAGTCAACAGAGAAAAAAGTACACAAACAACAACTGCATTTGTGGGTTTTTTCCCACTATAAAATATTTAAAGTAGTTGCTTCTAAGAGGCTGTCGTGGATCAACCATAATTGTCAGTGCAAACTCACAATACTGCATTCCCATCATAACTTTCCTAAATAGATTATGAAAAGATATCAAATAAAAATTAAAATTTAAGGGAACAATGACGCTTCAGTGTGTGTGTGTGTGTGTGTGTGTGTGTGTGTCTATGCACATAAGTTAATCCAACAAAATTAACACATAAATACTTGGCTAAATCTGATGTCCTAATGGAATAGTTACAGTGAAGTCCCATAGAGAGGTCATCAATCTTTAGAACATAATTCAGACTACAAATCTGCAATAAACAGCTTTCGGATCAAAACTCCAAAAATAAATAAATGCCAAAAGACTTCACTGAACCTTAATCCTAAACAGAAGACGTTATGGCTACTACATACCTTGACTTACTAAAAATTACTTCTCCTTCCTGAAAGGGGAAGTTGACTGACATAAGCAAGGTCCTTTCTCTGCAGGAAAAAAACTAAAAGGAATCAACAGTTTACCCTGCTTCTGCTCAGGAAAGAAAGATACTGTGATCTCTTGTTCTTCATTAAACAAAGAATATCCCTCCAGAGCAAACAGTGGTCATTTCAGCATGTCTGTAAACAGCACTTATAATGGAATGCTTCAGAAGCCCTTTTGAGAGCTAGGGAAGTAATCGTGAAGAAACATTTATTATCCATCCACCCTCATTTACTTAACCAGTTGGGTGATTGCCAATGGAAGGTGGATAGACAGAAAAAAATTAATGTGTACAGACACACTGCCATAGCAATTAACATCATGTTTATTTCTACTACATGTTTACCTTTTCTAGAAAACATGTACAAAAATAGAAAAGACAATGTTACAGAATAAAAACCACTGCACAGATGAAATTATTAATAGTTGGGATTATTTTCTCTTCTTAATGCTGTATTCCCCAGGGAAATATACATATAGCTGCTTGACCATACTACCCGTTTTCACCTCCAAAAAAAAAACCCTCCTTAATTGATGTCTATTTCCTTATAAGGAACAAAAATCTGAAAAATAACATTGTTCCAGCAATAATCTTCCTTAGGACATTTTCAAGAAGACTTGGCATCACAAAGTGAGTCTTATGGTGTACCATAAATGAGAAGGATGATATAACTGCATATGCAGGGAGTTTTAAAATATACAATATTGTGTACAATTTTAAAGATTTATAAATCTGCACAGTTTTGATTATTTTCTTTAACATATATAAATTATTAAAACAAATCCAAGATGATGAAGAGTATCTGAAGAAACCAGAGAAGAAAAATAGTCAACTATCTATATACTCTCAAAGCTGTTTACAATGAGATCAATTTTACAGGTTAAAGCCTATAATAAGTCTTACAGAAAGTTTATCAGTCCATTCTTCAGGCTAACATAATCCTGATAACAAACTGAGTAAGGATAGCTTCCTCTAATACACATGATGGACCAATTTCATTTATGCAGATACACTGAAAAATTTCTTAATCAGCAAGCTGAATGTTGATAATAAACTCAATCTATTGGGAAAAAAAATGCATTTGCAGACAATTTATCCAGAATCTCCAGGATCTACTCTGTTCTGGATGGATGGCCTCTCCAACAGTCTAGAAATTTTAGCCCCCAAATGTTACAATGATGAAAAAATATAGACCCAGTCCCAAATCTTCTAAGTGAATTAATTTGTTTTTTCTTAATATTACATGATTTAAGGATTGAAGCCTCTCTTTCTCTGTCACATACACACACACACACACACCCCACACAAATGTAATGCAACACTTATAAAGGATTTATTTGCTGCCTCAATGTAAGACTAAATGAGGAAATTCACTACTCATGCATTATCTGCTATTCCACTGTGATGTCACTCTCATCGTCAATTACGATCAGCAACTTCTTATCTATTTTGCTTAGACTAGGCATCTGTGTCCTCATTACCCTTTTACTATCCAGTATATCACATTATTGCCCCTTGATACTGCAAAATATTCTTTTTTTTTTTTTTTTGAGACGATTTTCACTCTTGTTGCCCAAGCTGGAGTGCAATAGCGTGATCTCAGCTCACTGTGACCTCGGCCTCCCAGGTTTAAGCAATTCTCCTGCGTCAGCCTCTCAAGTAGCTGGGATTACAGGCATGCGCCACCACACATGGCTAATTTTATATTTTTAGTAGAGACAGGGTTTCTCCATGTTGGTCAGGCTACTCTTGAACTTCCGACCTCAGGTGATCTGCCCCCTTTGGCCTCTAAAGTGCTGGGATTACAGGCATGAGCGGCTGTGCCCGGCCTCTTTTTTTTTTTTTTTTTTAGCAACTAATGTAACATTAAAAGTGCATCGAGGGCCCGGCCTGGTGGCTCATGCCTGTAATCCCAGCACTTTGGGAAGCCAAGGTGAGGCGGGAGGATAGCTTGAGCTCAGCCTGGGCAACATGGTGAGATCCCATCTCTTTAAAAAAAAAAAGGCATTTAGATCATAATACCATAAATCATTGCTTTAAAACAAATTAGGGTTACCTACATGAAGAAATCTCACTATTAATCTGAGGAGGCATGTCACAGCAACCAAAGAACTCTTACAGGACAAGAATATAGAAATACTGCCACACACAAATTATTTATCCATTAAAAAACACTTAGTATTCAATATGTAAGGGAATATCTGACAATTCTGCTCTTATATTGGTGATAATAATGTGAAAGGAGAAGGGTAGGTTGAAATTTCCCAGTTACTTCAACTCCCAAACAGTAGCCTCGGTGAAAAAAGGATCTTTACTAGAATAATCCTATTACTCCACTCAAAAGAGAAGGCCTGTTCTAATATTATAACTTAAGCCTTGTTGTAACATACATTTTCAAGAAATATTTGAAGAGAATTAGCCAAATTAGCTGTACATGCTCACATAGAAAGATCACCAAAAAGCCCAGATATGACTTTCAGCCTAGATAATTATTCTAGAAACTCTGATAGCCTCCACCATGTACTACTTGTCTTAAAAGAAGTTTCTTGGCTCTAAGACGGGTTAAAGAAAATAATTAAAAGCATTATTTGCTCATTGTTTACCTCTGTCTACTTAAAATATAGTGAATATTACCAAAATTAGAATAAGACACATTCCTATCATAGCTTCAGCTTTTATTTTTAGTCATTTAGTGGTTGCCAGGGGCTAAGCAGAAAAGTAACTGCTAATGAATATGGGTTTCCTTTGGGGTGATAAAAATGTTCTGGAATTATATGTTGATGATAGTTGCACGATTTTTTTTTTTTTTTTTTGAGACACAGTCTCGTTCTATTGACCAGGCTAGAGTGCAGTGGCGTGATCTCGGCTCCACTGCAACGTCCGCCTTCCAGATCCAAGCAATTTTCCTGTCTCTGCCTCCTGAGTAGCTGGAATTACAGGCACATGCCACCATGCATGGCTAATTTTTGTATTTTTAGTGGAGATGGGATTTCACAATTTTGGCCAGGCTGGTCTGCAACTCCTGACCTCAGGTGATTTACCCGCCTCAGCCTCCCAAAGTGCTGGGATTACAGGCATGAGCCACCGCGCCTGGCCGCACAATTTTTTTTAAAATTTCCCAGTTTTATTGTGATTGCTATGTTTTTAATATTTATCCCCTTCCAAAGTTATGTTGAAGTTTAATTGCCATTGTAATTGTATTAAGAGGTGATATCTTTAAGAGGTGACCAGTCCATGAGGGCTGTGCCCTTATGAATGATTTAATGCTATTGTCTCAGAAGTAGATTTCTTATAAAAGATGAATTTGGTCCCCTTTCCTCTCCCTTGCCCTCTCTTTGCCCTTTTACCATGGGAGATGCCAGTCCCTGACTTGGACTTCCCAGTTTCTAAAACTGTAAGAATAAATTTTCATTCATTATAAATGACCTAATCTCAGGTTTTCTGTTATAGCAGAACAAAATAGACAAACACAGTTGTAAAATACACGTAACATAATGTTAACATCTTACTCATTTTTAAGTGTACAGTTCAGCATTAAATATATTCACATCGTCATGCAACCATCATCACTATCCATCTCCAAAACATTTTTATCACACCAAAATGAAACTCTGTACCCATTAAACACTAATTCTGCATTCTATCCTCCCCCACACTCCTGGCAACCACCATACTACTTTCTGTCTCTATGATTTCTGACTACACTGTATACCGCATAAGTAGAACCATATAATATTTGTCTTTCTGTGACAGACTCATCTCAGCATAATGTTCTGAAGATTTATCCATGTTGTGGCATATGTCAGATTTTAATTGTTGTATCTTCTTGCTGTATTGAACCATTTATTAATATACAATGCCCTTCTTCGTCTCTTATAACATTTCAATTTAAAGTCTATTTTGTCTTATATCAGTATAGCCACTCTTGCTCTCTTTTGGTTACTATTGCATAGAATATCTTTTTCAATCCATTCACTTTCAATCTATTTGTGTCTCTGGATCTAAAATGAGTCTCCTATAGACAGGATATAAGTGAATCATGTTTTTCTTGATTAATCCATTCTGCCAATCTCTTTTGAAGAGTTTAATGCATTTAAATTTAAAGCATTTATTGATATATACTTCTGTCATTTTGCTATTTGTTTTCTATATGCTTCATACATTTTTGTCCATCATTTCCTGCATTACTGCCTTCTTTGTATTTAGTTGACTTTGTTGTAGTAAAATATTTAAATTCCTTTCTTATTTCCTTTTATGTATATTCTATAGCTATTTTCTTTGTGGTTACTATGGGGATTACATTTAACATGCTAAAGTTAAAACATTCTAATTTAAATTATTACCAGCTTAACTTCAACAACATACTAAAACTCTGTTCCCATAACAGCTCCATTTCCTCCCCTTTTGGCTGTTGATGTCACAAAATTACATCTTTAGACACTGTGTGCCCAAAAACAAAAACTAATAATTATTTTAAATGTGAGTTTCTTAAATTATGCAGAAAAAAAAAATGTGGAGTTACAAACCAAAGTAACAATAACACTAGCTTTTAGACTAATGATTGTTTTTCTTAATGTATTAATCTCTTAAATCATGAAGAAAACAAAATAGTGGGGTTACAAACTGTTGTTACAATAATACTTGCTCTCATAATTACCCATGTATATACCTTTATTGAGATCTTTATTCTTTCATACAGCTGTTACTGCCTAGTCTTCTTTCATTACACCCTGCAGTACTCCCTTAAGCATTTCTTGCAGGACAGATCCAGTCGTAATGAAATCCCTCATCTTTTGTTTATCTGAGAATGTTTTAATTTCTCCCTTGCTTTGGCAGGACAGTTTTGCCAGACATAGAATTACTGGTTGATAGTTTATTTCTTTTAGTATTTTGAATATGCCAGCCCACAGCCTTTTGGCCTCCAAAGTTTCTGATGAGAAATCTGCCAATAATAATATTAAGGATCCCTGGTATGTGATAAGTTTCTTCTCTCATGGCTTTCAAGATTCTTTGTCATTCAAAAATATGATTTTTTTAAAGAGAGAGGGTCTTGCTCTGTTGCCCAGGCTGGAGTGTGGTGCCATAATCACAGCAAACTGCAGCCTCAAACTCCTAGGCTCAAGCAATCTCCCATCTCAGCCTCCCAAGTATCCTGAGTAACTGGGACTACAGGTGCATGCCAATATACCTGACTCATTTTTTTAATTATTATTTTTTAGAGAGGTGGGTTCTCACTATGTTACCCAGGCTGACCTTGAATTCCTGGCCTCAAATGATCCTCTCACCTCAGCCCCCTGAATAGCTGGGATTGTAGGCACAAACCACCACACATGGCTCTCAAAGTATGATTATGAGTCTTGGTGTGGGTCTCTTTGGGTTCACACTACTTGGAGTTCATTGAACTTCTTGGATGTCTATATTCATGTCTTTCATCAGCTTTGAAAAGTTTTCAGCATTAAGCCTTCAAATATTCCCTCTTCCCCTTTCTCTCCCTCTTCTCCTTCTGGGACTCCAACAATGGACATGTTGGTCCACTTGATAGTATCACACAGATTCCTTAAGCTCTGTTTATTTTTCTTTTTTTTTTTTTTTTTTTTTTTTTTTTTGAGGCGGAGTCTCGCTCTGTCGCCCGGACTGGAGTGCAGTGGCCAGATCTCAGCTCACTGCAAGCTCCGCCTCCCGGGTTTACGCCATTCTCCTGCCTCAGCCTCCCGAGTAGCTGGGACTACAGGCGCCCGCCACCTCGCCCGGCTAGTTTTTGTATTTTTAGTAGAGACGGGGTTTCACCGTGTTAGCCAGGATGGTCTCGATCTCCTGACCTCGTGATCCGCCCGTCTCGGCCTCCCAAAGTGCTGGGATTACAGGCTTGAGCCACCGTGCCCGGCCTTATTTTTCTTCAATATTTTTTCTTTCTGTTCCTCAGACTCAATAATTTCCATTATCAGGCCAGGCGCGGTGGCTCAAGCTGTAATCCCAGCACTTTGGGAGGCTGAGACGGGTGGATCACGAGGTCAGGAGATCGAGACCATCCTGGCTAACATGGTGAAACCCCATCTCTACTTAAAAATACAAAAAAACTAGCCGGGGGAGGTGGCGGGCATCTGTAGTCCCAGCTACTTGGGAGGCTGAGGCAGGAGAATGGCATGAACCCAAGAGGAGGAGCTTGCAGTGAGCTGAGATCCGGCCACTGCACTCCAGCCTGGGTGACAGAGCAAGACTCCGTCTCAAAAATAATAATAATAATAATAATTTCCATTATCCTCTCTTCAAGTTTGCTGATTCATTCTTCTACCTGCTCAAATATGCCTTTAAATTCCACTAGTGGATTTTAATTACTGTATTTTCTAGCTCCAGAATTTCTTTTCGGTTTCTTTTTAGGTTTTCTATTTGTTTATTGAGATTTCCACTTTGTTCATACATTATGTTCTCGACTTTCCCCACATCTTCCTTTAGTTCCCTAAGCATCTTTAAGACAGTTGTTTAAAGTCTTTGTCAAGTAGATTTGTCATGAGGTCTTTTTCAGGAACAGTTTCTGCTGATTTGGTTTTTTCCTTGGAATGAGCCATACTTTTCTGTTTCTTTGTATGCCTTGTAATTTTTATGTTGAAAACTAGAATCTAATAATATGGTTACTCTGGAAATCAGATTCTCCTCTTTCCTCAGGGTTTGCTGGGTTTTGTTATTGTTTCTATTTATTGTTTTTGTCTTGATTGGTACAGGCTGTCTTTGTGCCAATGAGTAGCCTGAAATGTAAACCTAAGGTTTTCCCAGGTCTTTTCCAAACCTGTGCCTTTCCCTGGTCATGCACAGTCACTTTCTAATTTTTCCTCACATATGCCATTGTTTTTGAATATCCTAGCCTTTAATGTCTGCTCCCAAAAAGAGAAAAATGTGGAGGCAAAGGTGCTTGCCCTTCAAATCCCCTAGAAATCACTTCAGCTGAAGGGGGAGGGGACTGCAACAATGGGGGTAGGTATACAACAAAGGCTGCCACCCTCTCTCTGCACCTCTGGGAGGAGAAGTAGCAATCAGAGCACAGATCCCCAGTATTTGGAGGACAAGTTGCTTTTTGCCCACTTTAGCTCCCACAAGCTGTATTAAAACTGCTTCTGGAACACCTGTCGGCACAACTGCCTGCCATGGGGCTGGGGTAGGGGATGGGTAGCTGCTACCATGCAAAGAGCTGAAACTGACCAAAAATAACCACAATTAGATCCAAACCTTCTCCCTGGAAAGTGAAAGCCTTCAGTAGACTCCAGAGATCCAAATAGTTGTATCAGACAGATTCTGCCAGTGCAATTGTTGTCTAGGTGAAGTAAGACTTTCTGATGCTTCCCACTCCATCTTACCAAAATCCTCTTCTGATAGTTGCATAACTTTGTGAATATACTAAAAACCACTGAAGTGCATACTATAAAAGGGTAAATTTTACAGTATGTAAATTACACCTCAATTTTTACAAAATGAATAAATATACAAAACATACAGTCTGTAAGAAACTTGTTTTCACAATGTAAACGTTTTTCTTAAAAACAATGTCACAATTGGTAACCAACAATTTTATTACATTTCAATGTATTAACCACAACTTTAGGTTAAAAGGGACTTTAAAAAGTTGCAAACCAAAACAAAAACTACAGATGGGATTGTACCAGTTACTCACAATATTCCATTAGGGTAAGTAACGAATCACTGGTACATTCTAAGCATCATAAATGATCCTGGTTAAAGACTTATTTATACAAAGCAAAGCTTATAAACTTTTAAAATAAGCTTTATAAACTCTGATCAAGAGTAAAACTTCTAATGAGCAGTCATCTGCTAATTTTTACTCTGTACCACAATAAATATCCAAAACCTAGTGTATGCTCTTGTTGTGTCTCAATTCCATTAATTCCCTTCTAGGAAAAAGAAAGTAATTCTAACCAAAACAAAGCTTCCTGCTAGTCTTCAAGAAGGTAGACATTACTATATTCTATGCATTAAAAATTTTCCACTCTAATCAGAACTACTGGAACTCAGAACCATTACACATAATAGCTTAACATCTTACTAATTAAAATTAACAGAACCAGCAGGCTGTATAAGTTACTACTGTAAAATTATGTGTGAATTATTAATATAGTAAAATAATGTTATTATTCCTACTACACAGAATAATTCGTTTTAATTTGAGCAAGGCATACTGAATTGCTAAGTCAAGAATCTGCCTAGGTCTACCTCATTAAGTTGACAACTATTAGCTGAGTAGATACTATGTCCACAACATAGTGATGAATAAAAAGATGTTAGGCTCCATTCAAAGAATTTACAATATAATACAAGATGAAAATACTCAGCTAATATAAACTGAGGGCAAATTATAAATTTTGAGGATCTTATACTTTAACATGTATGTTATGAAGAAACCATTAAACAATCTAAGCTATCTACTGTGTCAGACAAAACTAGGCATAGAGAGATTAGCTGTGAGGCTAACACAAGAGTCAAGATAAGGATGATGAAGAATCTAAACTAAGGTTATGGAGCCAGTTACAGTAGCTTGTAATCCTAGCTACTCGAGAGGCTGAGGTGCAAGGATCCCTTGAACCCAGGAGTTACACATATATATACGGGATATAATACATATATAATCTCACTGCTATGGTCATTATATATGTGATCATTTACAGATTACATATATGTCCACACATTATATATGACATATATAATGATCATATATATATATTTATTTTTTTTTTTTTGAGAGTGAAGACTCTAATGGATTAACCAATTTTTTTTGCAAGTGACCTTGGTATGACTTATCCACAATAAAATCAATTCTTCAGTAACACATACGGTAGACTAGATACTGCCAATGTTTTAGGCTTAATAAATGCTTTTAATTTTTTTTTATTTCCCCATGCTGTGTTCACTGCTTTACATATGTCTCTGACTGCCAAAGAATTGTTAACTAATTGGCATGAGATTCATTTTGTTAGTGCACAGCTGGGTACTTTAGTCTTACGACATCTGCTTCACAACGTATCTTCTGCCTTTTCTTCATCTATCTCAAAACAGTTTCTAAAAGTTGTCACAGTAAAGGATATATGCTCCCTCTCAAATATTTGGAAGCTGAAACTGATAATTATTATGTTTATTACTCTATTAAATTATAAGTGACTTCTGAATGACTAAAAACCATCTAGTAAATCTAAGGATCTAGAAAATCTGGTATTAACATTGATTTGCATGAGAAAACACTGGAAGAAAATTTTTAAAAACAAAAGTAAACAACTATTCAATTTGTAAAACAATTTAGTTAAGCCAAAGAATGAAATCATGCAATAATCAGATGTTAATTCTCTACACATACAGATCTCTAAGCTCTCTGAGTAAAGACCTAATGGAAAAATAACTGCTTCAAAATGTAAATATTAAAAAGAAAATTAATACATATGAAGTACCCATAGGAAAGAACATACTTCATTCTGCAACCAAGACAGATTTTCCACATTCTTAACTTTTTTATTATAGAGAGACTAATCAGGCAACTAATTATCCATGTCCTTAGCTTCTGCCTTTTTACTGGGGATGAGTATGTATTAGTCTAGCATCCTATCAAGGTACAGAATGGTCAAAACCCAAACATAGGTCATTCAACTCATGATATTAATACATTCTACTCTGAATGTTTGTTTTCAAATCGGTTGGCAGTCAGAAAGTATTTCCCTAAAGGAATCATATATAATGGTATTTTATAGATCTCAGGCCAGTCCTCAAAAGCCAAAATGCAGTTGAACTAGATAAGCAATAATAATACACAACCCAAACATCCATTATAGCAGTTTCTATAGCAAAGTTCATTCCAGAATCCAAGTGAGCATTTGGGTAACATATCCTCCCAATCACTGGCAAAGCAGCAAGAGCTTCACAGTTCAGTTTTCCTCTTCTCTCCCAATCAGCCAAAAATCAACAGGGTGAGAAGGCAGAAAGAGATCTAATAATTGTGGAAGGCTCCAATAATAGGAAGCTGGGTGGTACAAGGCAGAACTATAGACGATCCCACTGTTTTCACTGAGTCTGGTAAGAGTGAAAGGGGAAATCCCAACATGAGATATTAGGGGTAGAAAAAGTGGCCTTAAGAATACTATCATCTTCCGAAAGTTGACATTGAAGCTATAGATCTCCAAAAAGAGCAGCAGCCAAGAAACTATCAGAGGGACTCCAGCAATGTTACGGTGTTTCATTGTTGTATATCTGGTAGTGGTGGTTGTCCACTTGGTTTTGTTGTTTGACGTGTGTGTCAGGAAGGTAGGAACAATCAGAAGTAACAGAAACAGCATTTTTTTTAAGCATTCTTAAACCAATGAGATAAGAAGATGCCTGTAAGCCAATTTTGTAAAATGTTAGCACTTAAATATAAGGACATAGCTGATCTACACTTAGTCTTTATGTGATATGGATTAAAACAATGCACAATGCTTACTTACTAACTGCTTCAGACTAATGAAATGGTAAGCATACCTTGCAATGGTTTTCAGTGCTATGTCATCACATAGCATCATCACCACCACCACCACCACCAGAACTGTACAAGACACTTCCGTAACTTTATATGAGGGAGCAATGTGCTCATCCCTAGAAGAAGAAGAACTGTTGATCTAATCACAACCAACTTGTTCTCCACTTTTCCAGTATTTTTCACAGCTTAGATAATGGCAAGACTAGAGTTAGGAGAGCAGCTAAGCTTATTACAGTAGTCCATGTAACCAATTCCAGCCAGTGAGATATAAAGGAAACATCTGGAAAGGGTTTTTTCTCTTCTAATAAAAGATATAGACACAGATGATACCATTACTTTTCCTGCTTTAAATGTAACACCTGCAACTTCACAGATTTCCTAAGACTATGAGAAAGAAAGAAAGAAAGAGACTTAAGTCATTGAAGACTACCTCCAAACTTTTTATTACGTGAAGCCATTTAAAAATTTTTTTGCTAAGCCACTGTAAGCCTCTGTATGTTTTTCTGTTGCTTGTAGCTATGATAAGATCAACTACCTGTTGATCAACTTATCTGTTGATCAGATAAGATACAACTGCCATCTACAAAGCATGTGTCATGTGCCCAACACTGCACAAAACCCTCTAATACATTATTTCATGTAATTCTCACAATAATCCTCTCAAGTAAAAATGATAACAACCACATTTTTTAAAGGGGGGGAAACATATTTATAGAGATTAAGACATTTGTCAGTGTTAGTTAAATGGTAAACTGAACTCAAATCCAGGTCTGTATAATGTCCAAGTCCATGTTCTTTACATTACACTAGATCATCAGTTATTACACCAGTAGTAAAGAAACAGCATGGTAAAATGAAATAACCGGAGATCGTAGAGTCAAAACAGGCCTTGGTTTGAGTCCTGGCTCTAGTATTTAGTAACTGGGGAAATTAATTAATTTCAGTTTTCTGAACTGTAAGATGGAGATAATATGTAATAAAAATATATACTAATTATGATAATATGTTCTTACAAAATTTATCGTGGCAATTGAATTTATTCAATTGTGCCTAAAACAACACAATTAAGCACATTCCCTGGCACATAAGAGACACTCAAACTTTAGTCTCCTTTCACCTTTCCAGTCTAACAATTGAGTGTTACTGTCCAAATCATGAAGAGAGGTGAAAGAATCCATTTATGTTCTCACAGAGATCAAAGTCATGTGAGGTGATAAAGCACTACAGTATAGTCATCTTAAAGGCATACATCAGATGCTACAGAAAGAATACAGAAAAGGAGGAAGCGTAATAAACTGCCTTCAGGAAATAACCTCTGAGCAGGCTAAAAAGAGCTTGCCAGGTGATGAGGAAGGGAAGAGCAATAACAGAAATATGCTCTCAGTAGAGGAAACAGTATGTACAAAGAAAGGCACAGAGGGAAAAGAAATCTAGAAATACAGTAGTCCCTGCTTATCCACGATTTCGTTTACCAGTTTGTTATCCTGAAGTCAATACTGGTCCAAAAATATTAAATGGAAAATTCTAGAAATAAACAATGCATAAATTTTAACTTGCACACTGCTCAGAGTAGCAATCTCGTGCTGTCCCACTCTATCCCACCCAGGATGTGAATCATCCCTTTGTCTGGCATGTCCATGCTGTATATGTTCCTCACTCATTAGTTACTTAGTAGCCTGCTCTCTTATCAGATTCATGGTATCACAGTGCCTGTGTTCAAGTAACCCTCATTTTATTTAATAATGTCCCCAAAGCTCAAGAATAGTGATGCTGGCAATTTGAATATGCCAAAGGGAAGCCATAAAGCACTTCCTCATAAGTGAAAACATAAAAGTTCTCAACTTAACAAGGGAAAAAAAATTGAATGTGCTGAGGTTGCCAAGATCTACAGTAACAATGAATATTCTATCTATGAGATTGTGAAGAAGGAAAAAGATATTTGTACTAATTCTGCGACTGCACCTGATAAGAGTTCAGATGTTTGTCTCCTCCAAATTTCATGTTGAAATGTGACCCTCAATGTGGGAGGTGGAACCTAGTGGGAGGTGATGAGTAACCAGTGAGTTATCACTGCATTAGTTTACATGAGAGCTGGTTGCCTTAAAGAGGCTGGCAACTCTTGATCTCTCCCTCACCCGGCAACACACCTGCTCCCCCTTTGCCTTCCATCCATGATTGAGTTTCCTGAGGTCCTCACCAGAAGCAGGTGCTGGTACCATGCTTGCTGTACAGCCTGCCAAACTGTGAGCCAAATAAGTCTCTTTCCTTTATAAATTACCCAGCCTCAGGTATTCCTTTACAGCAACACAAAATGGACTAATACAGCACCTCAAACTGCAAAAGTTACAGCAATAGTATGTGATAAGTGCTTAGTTAAGATGGAAAAGGTATTAAATTTATAGGTAGAAGATGTGAATAGAAACATGTTCTGATTGCCAGCAATCGAATTTAGTATTATGCACCGTTTCAGGCATGCAATGGGGGTCTTGGAACCTATGCCTTCAGGATATGGGGGTACTACTGTAGTTCAGGACTGTAAGTAAATAGGAACAGTTGGAGCTAGTAATGGGGAGTGATAAGAGAAGGGGGCTTGTTGCTTAAGCCCAGCAATTTGAGGCCAGCCTGGGCAACACAGCAACAACCCTGTCCCCCCAGCACCAAACAAAAAGATTGCTACATCAGTCTTGCAGAGCCAGGCACAGTGGCTCATGCCTGTAGTTCCAGCTACTCAGGAGGCTCAGGTGAGAGGGTCAGTTGAACCCAGGAGTTCAAGACCAGCCTGGGCAACACAGAGAGATCCCTGTCTCTATATATTAGAAAGAAAAGAAAAGAAGAGAATGAGGAGGAAGAGGAGGAGAAGTAGGAGACAGAGGAGGAGGAGGAAAGAAGAAGAAAGCGGGAAGAAGAAGAAAGAAAAATGAAGAAGGAAGAAGAAAGAAGGAGGAGGAAGAGAAAGAGGAGAAGGAAAAGAAGGAGGAGGATTAATTCTATAAGCTTTTGGACTGATAAGAGTAACTGATACATATAGTTTAAAAGTAATGTATTATTCAATATATACAAAGACAGTAAAGAAATATTTTTGCCAGTGGCAAACATAGCTAAATAAGTGAATGAAAAATTATTAAGTAATCCTTATTTATGTTCTACCTTCTTTCCCTTTCTATTATCTAGGGAGAAAAAAACTTAAAAACACAAATTACTCATAAGATAATGAGATGGACAAGAAAGAAAAAAGGAGGGGAGTAAGGGTCTAGAAAAATAAAGACAATTAGTTATGAATTACTGAAGCAGTAATCAGTTTAAAAATAACATGCACGTGCTCTAATTCCAACTTTACTATTCTCCAACTTTACTATTAATGTAGATTCTCATCTAACATTAATAGACCAAGATGAGTTTAGTTCCAAGCCTGTTTCGGGGGGGAAGGGGAAAGAAAAGACTGAAAATAAATATTAAAACTTATAAAATATTAATATTAAATAAAAGCACGTAAAAATTAGGCTAAGCATGGGAGTGGGCAGATAATCAAAGAAATAAAGGGAGATAAAAAATATTTTCTAGGCTGGGTGCGGTGGCTCACGCCTGTAATCCCAGCACTTTGGGAGGCCTAGGCGGGCGGATCATAAGCTCAGGAGATGGAGATCATCCCGGCTAACACGGTGAAACCCCGTCTCTACTAAAAATACAAAAAAAATTAGCCGGGCGTGCTGGTGGGTGCCTGTAGTCCCAGCTACTTGGGAGGCTGAGGCAGGAGAATGGTGTGAATCCGGGAGGCAGAACGTGCAGTGAGCCAAGATCATGCCATTGCACTCCAGCCTGGGCGACAGAGGGAGATTCCGTCTCAAAAATATATATATATATATTTTTTTTTTTTTTTCCTAAAATTGTTACTTTTAATTATCTCATTTTAAAACAGCCTTAAAATATTTGGTACAATACTGATTTTGTTCTTACTTGACATCTTCTCTATTAATGTCCTGTTCAAACAACTCTATTAACAGAGTTAATAAAACAACTCTATTAATATCTTCATAAAAGTTGGAATGTTTTAGAGAGTAAAAAGAGGACCTATTTACTTTTCTTCACATTATGATAAATATAGACATATATCTTTTATTTTGGGAATAGAATCTATATAAAACATAGAATCTAATTTATCTAGTAAATGTAAATAGGCAGAACAATACATAATTATTGCCTTTCCAAGGAATAGTTTTGAATGTAGGAACCCCTGCAGTGCAAAATGGAATAGATCTTATAAATGACTTTGTTAAGACTGTCTTTAAAATAAAATTGGGGGGAAAAAAGAAAACAATTGTAAGAGTAACTTCACTTTAATACAAGTTGTGCAGCTACAATTCCATTCTCCAAGGTGCTTCAACAATATAAAAAAAAAATGTTTAATCATTAAAGGAGCACCAAAAGAGAAAAAAAGAATCATTTTGCATCCTCCGTGAACTATTAACATTACCCAGCTCAATGGTTAAATAATATCCTTTCCATTTTAAGTAAATGAAAAAATTGAACCCCAAATGGCCTAACTTTTGCTTTTTGAATACTTTAAACCTCCTTGCTGATCTACAGATTCATTTATTATTCATGTTTAAATAAAAACACAGAATAAAATTCACTTAGGCATGTAAATATATGAGCTACTATGTACCATCTCCATCATTTTTACAAACCAACTGCCCATTAGAGAAATCTTTGTTTTTTACCTCACTAATGTTTTCGTGTCTTAATTTGGTCATCTATATACAAAATATATATACATAGAGAGAGAGAAGGCAATTATATTATTCCACTCATGGAAAAGTATTTCTTACAAAACACACTGGAAAGGTAAAGAGATTAATGGGAGACTGACTGTTATTCAGCCCTTTTCTGAATTATCAAATTATAACATCCCTAAATCTGTAGTCAAGATAATTTATAATATGCTATAATTCTAACAATTATTCATCATTTTGAACTATTCAGGTATTAACCAATTCATCTAACATAACTTTCCTAAGATGCACGTTTGTGTTCATGTTTTTCAATAATCATTATTTCTAAATACTGAATTCAATCCTCACAAACTCACTGCAATGATATAGGACACAAAGATTTAGAGTAATAAGCAGATGCTGTAAGTACCTCTAAAAATCTTTCATTTATGAAGGATCTACAGCCTCATGCTTTCAAACCAAAATATCAGAATATTATTTGCTAAATATATTTTATAGAATGATCAAGCTGGATGCTAGAAAAGGTTAAGATCCTTGCAGTTCTTTGCTGTCCCTTTGTCCACCTGATTTATATTCTAGCCTTCTGTAATATTTCAAATCTTTCACAGAGATTTAAATATAAATTAAAGACATCCCTCCACATATCAGCTATGTTTAACTCTTCTTCATAATACTGGCACCTTGAACATATGATAAGCACTGAAACAGGTTTATTAAATGGATGACTGGCTGAACCAAGAATGAATGAGTAAATAAATAAATAATACGACTATGAAATAACATATTAAGAAGAATCTTACTATTAATTATTTTAAGGTAATAAATCACTTCTCTTAAGTGTTCCTTGATTTCATTTTTCAAAACACTTCAAGTAGGTTAGCAATTGTGAAACTGACACTTCCAAATTTACACATTAATAATTTTTAAGAGTAAAATGAAGAAGGAAAAAAGAAAGTGGGTATCATTGTGAACCACAATGAAAAAATTTACTTATGCTGAGGGTCAAGAATTCATGTAGCCATTTAAAAGTCAGTCAAAAATAATCATCTTTGGTGAAATTCTATGCAACAGAAAACCAAAGAGGCTATTACTACAAACAAACGCTTATTAAGTGTCCATTATGTATTTGGCATTGTACGAAACACTAAAATCTAATTTCCCTTGATAAAAGGAATTTAGAATTTCAACTCTGAATCTTAAAATATGTAAGACATACTGCTAACAGTGGACAAAAGTGAATAACCAAGAAAAGAGTTAATTACTCAGGAAAATAGTATATTAACTTAAACATACTTGGTATGTAAAACTTACATATTGCATAACAACTAAATAAGTAACTATAAAAATCAAAAGTGATTACTACAGATAAAAATTTTGCAAGAATATAACATTAAAAGACTCATGGATAAAAATGGTTTGGAGCCAAAATGAAAAAACAGGGCCTTGCTAAAAAGCAGAACAATACTAAACTTGCTAAAAATCAGTATGATTAAAAATACTGCACTTGCAGTAAGTTTCATGAATGCAAGAACCTTCCTTGTCTGTTCTGTTTACTTCAGCACAGTGACTGAAACAGTAGGCATACAATAAATATTTGTTGAACAGCAACAGATAAATAAGAAACTGATCCTTGTCTTCAAACACCTTAGTAAGGAGATAAATTTTTAATCACAATTCAACATTAACCAGTGCTATAATAGTGTGTAATAAAGCATAGAGAGGCACAGAGGACAGAGGAGGTTCTCTCACTAAGGAAAGCAGCTGTAAAAACTGAATGGTCTTATTCCATCCCTTGAATTTTGGCTGACCTGATTTGTTTTATTCACTAATTATTTAGTGAATGCCTACTAAGTAACAGGTGTTGTTCTAAGCACTGAAAATAGAGTATAGTAAAACTAGCATGCTTTTTTTTTTTTTTTTTTTTTTTGGTAGTGGTGGTGGAAATAGGGTCTTGCCATGTTGTCCAGGCTGATCTCAAACTCCTGAGCTCAAACCATCCTCCCACCTTAGCCTCCCAAACTGTTGGGATTACAGGCCACCTTGCCTGGCTTATCAGTGCGCTTTTAATGATTAACTCACAACCCTCAAATGCAGTGGCAAACAACAAACACCATGTAGCTCATGTTGACAATTTGTACTCGATTCAGCCAATGGTTCTTTTGGTTTTGCCTGGGATCATTTATGCATTTGTGGTCAGAAGATAATCTGGTATCTTCTGGTGGCACAGTACAGCTACCAGGGTACAGCTCTAATATCACAAATCAGGGCAATGAAGGATGAATTTGGAGCTGAGAGGCAATTAATCGGTAACTGGCACATGCTCCCATTTCATTTCTCAAAAGAATTTAAAGTGCCCACAACTTTTTAAAAATCACAACCAGGAAAGAAATAAGAATAAAAATAAGAAAATACATAAATAATCAAATTAAATCACAAATTGTGACTCAACTTCTGTGTGATTAAATTTCTAAATAATTATGATTACCTGTGGGGTTTTTATGGGGCATAATAAGAATTTAAAGCTCTTCTTTTAAAATGGGGCTGGTATTCTCAACTATGTACACAAAGGTAACAAAAAAAAGGACAACAAGAGAACATAGCGTGTTAAGTCACAGTTCTCTAAATGGTTTGTTATCATCTATGAGTTTGTATTTTCCACAATTTTTTCACACAATTATTATTACTTTTTAAATTAGGGAAATTTTATCAAAAATGTTTGAAGTTTAACTGGTCACTAAATATCAATGAATGGGATTAAAGCTGTATAGCCTCTTATGTAACAGGATTCTGAATTCCTTTGAGAGAGCATACATTAGAAGGAAATCATTTCTGCAAAGTAAATCCTGAAGTTTTAGGTTATTTCCTAATAGCTATGGATTTAGAGAGAATAAACCAAATGTTAATCCTTTCAGATGTTATGAACTGCACCAGCAAATTTATAGTGTTCTATTTAATGACTCAGGAGCACAGCTCTAAATGAAAACAAACGAACGAATAATCTCCTAGAAACAAAAAATCAGCCAGAGCAGGAGATCTGATCATAGTTGTTTCTCTGGTATTCTAAAATGCACAGACCCAGTAGTACCTGAAGGTAGAATCACATCACCTTTCACAAGTTCAACATAGTGCCAACTGTCAGCCCCATGTTCCATCTCCTACAGGTTCTTCACTGAAGAAAGTGTCACAAATGGCCATTAATAGAGGAAATTATGCTTACTTTCGTTAAAAATCAAGCGATGCAAGTTAAAACCATACATATACCATTCTATGGCCACCAGAATCAGAATAACAATAATAATGTTTTTATTATTATTATTATTATTATTATTTGCAGAGATGGAGTCTCAACTGTGTTCCCTAGGCTGATCTTGAACTCCTGGACTCAAGTGATCCCCCTGCCTTGGCCTCCCAAAACGCTAGGATTACAGACATGAGGCACCGTGCTTGGCAGAAGAATTATAAAAGTCTAAAATACCAACCGTGCAAGATGATGTGGAGCAACAGAAAGTAACACCCTATTGATATGGTAGAAATTCTATATATTTATGGTTACAGGGTACAATCCTGTCTTATTCTAAGTATTAAAAATATCTTCTCCAAATTTCTGATTTGCTTTTTTTTTTTAGTGTCTCCTGATAAATAGAAGCTCTTTAAGTTAGCCAAATTTATTTCTTTCCTTCATGATAAACATAAAATTCTTCCCTTAAAAAAAGAAATAGCCTGCAGTCCCAGCTCCTTAGGAAAATGACTTGAAGGCAGGGAGTTTCAGTCCTGTCTGGGCAACATATAAAGACCCAATTTCTTAAAAAATAATAATAAATTAACAAAAATTTAAAAACAAAAACAACCCTTCCCTATCCTACAGTCATAAACAAATGCCCTTACATTGAAAAATTTGCTTTTGTTCCACCCATTTAAGTGAAGAAGTATGGTTAAGAGCATAGACACTGGAGCCAAACTACCTGGTTAAAATGTGGCTCTGCTACTGTGATCCTAGGCAAATTACTTGACTTCTCTGTGCTTGCCTCAGTTTCCTTATTTTAAAAAATGAAGGTAACTGACATGATAAAAAGAGTAAATGTATATAAAGTGCTAGAACAACATCAATAATATGATATGCACAGCATAAGTGCTGGCTGTTTTTATTAAGCCTTTAATTTGCCTGAAATGGATTTTTGTATAGGGTGTGAGGTAGAAATTCCAGTTCATTATTTCCCATGTAGATAACCAACTGTCCCAGCAACATATAGTGAACAGTTTATTCTTTTTCCATAAATGTGCAATGTCACTCTGACGTACATTAAGTTTCCATAAAGGTCTGCTTCTGTGCCTATATTCTGCTTCATTGGTCTATTTATCGATATCTCTGAAGCTACCATTCCATAAAGTTATAAATTATTGATATCAGTAATATAATACTACATAGTGTAGATCAAGTGCGTGCCCCCTAACTTGTTCTCCAAGTTTCCAGGATAACTTATCCTCTGCAAATTTTAAAATAAGTTTCCAAATTTCATTTTTAAAAACCATAGGAATTGGCTGGGCGCGGTGGCTCAAGCCTGTAATCCCAGCACTTTGGGAGGCCGAGACGGGAGGATCACGAGGTCAGGAGATCGAGACCATCCTGGCGAACACGGTGAAACCCCGTCTCTACTAAAAAATACAAAAAACTAGCCGGGCGAGGTGGCGGGCGCCTGTAGTCCCAGCTATTCGGGAGGCTGAGGCAGGAGAATGGCGTAAACCCGGGAGGCGGAGCTTGCAGTGAGCTGAGATCTGGCCACCGCACTCCAGCCTGGGCGGCCGAGCGAGACTCCGTCTCAAAAAAAAAAAAAAAAAAAAAACCATAGGAATTGTGCATGAAATTGCATGAATTTACAAATCATTTTGTGAATAAATGACATAATTATGATATTCAGTCACCCTATCTGAAAATATTTTTCTCTCCATTAAAGATTTTTAATTTTCACACAATAAAGTCTTATTACCTTCTCTGAAAAGATCTAACACATGTCTATTCACACTTACATCTCGATATCCTTTTGTGAAATTATAAATATTACCTTTTTAAAATAGATTTTGGTTTTAGGTTTACTTAAATACTATTTATTTTTAATCATTACCTTATATCCAACAACTAAGCCAAACTACTGATTTTTCTGTACACTCCTTGGACTTTTCTATGTAGACAATAGTATCATCTACAAATAATACCACCTTGTTTCCTCCTTTCCAACTCTTATCCTTTCATCTCTCTGTCCTGTGTCATTACACTGGCTAGAATTTCCAAATGAAAATTTATTTTAAATAACTTACAAATAAGTCATATATTAATGTCTAATATAAAATAGAAACAGTGAAGGCAAGTATCCTTGCTATGTCTCTGATTTGTTTTTGTTTTTTTTTTAAGAAAATTATGCTTCTACTATTCCATACTGAGTATGAGGCTTGCTATAGGTTTTTGGTGGATTTCAACAGGTTAAGAAAGCATCCTCGTTTTTTGTTTGTTTGTTTTTAAAAAAAAAAAAAAAAGGTCTCGTCTGTTACCCAGGCTGTAGTACAGTGGCATGAACATAGCTTACCGTAACTTTGAACTCTTGGGCTCAAGCAATGCTCCAGCTTCAGTCTCCTAAGTAGCTAGCACTACATGCATACACCACCATGCCAAGTTAATGTGTTTTTTTAATTTTTTTGTAGAGATGTCCACTTCATTGCCCAGTCCTCAGACCCTTTTTACTCCAAGGTTCCAGGTTACCTACTAGGACTGTGTATGTCCCCAGGTTATCCAGTGGTTTCAAAGCTCTTACTTTCCTAGTCTCCTGCTCATTCCTTTTTGTAGACTTATGTATTCATTTAAAATGACCTTTGGCTGTCGTGCCTTTTTTAAAAATTCAAATATGTTTTAAATGTTTTATAACTGATTCAGTGAGCCATATTATCAGAAAAATAAATCCAATTAATGCTTTCTTGACTGTTCAACCTAATACCATAAGTCATATGAAGCTTTTGAACATGTCCTAGCTTAAAACAACTATTGTAGAAGTTACTTTAGGATAGTCTACTCCAACAGGAAAATTCCTTTAGAACAAGAATTTAATAAGTCAGTTCATCTGGTTGATGAAGAAACCAAAGACATTTAAATGTAGAGATACTTCTATTATAACAATCAGCCAGATAACTGTTCTAGTATGAATACATTTTGAGAACTACTTTGAAAACATGACATGATTTACTTCAGTAGTGTTCTATTTATATCAGAACAATTAACTTTCTAGTCATATATCATGCATCATGAGTTATACCAAATTATACAGCAATTCTATTGTAATTATGTCCCCAAACACCTTTTTACATTCTAAAAAAAAGTCACAACGCCAAATGCCATATATTACTTTGTATAATATTACAGCCAAAAAGCCTCAGTTTACAGTAACAGAGGGCCTCACTCATGAACTACAAGAACAATGCCTCCATATCTGATCAATGAGTTCTGCTAGGCATAATGCTTCCATTTATTTAGCCAAAGATTTGAATACCTAGTATGTGCAAGGCCTTGTGCTAAGTACTAGAAATTATAGAGTAGTATATAATTTCCAAAATCAGCAGCTATTCCAACCTCTTCTCTGGTCCTAACACCTTCATAGACTCCACTCCCTGATAAAATAAGAAGAAAAAAAGAAATTTATTTATTCACATTTTTCTCCTTACTTCTATATTATATGTTAAAATCCTACCCTGTGGTTTGCATTTGTGGCCTGAATAACTGATATTCAGAATGATCTGGAAAAGTTTATTTGCAGAGGTGCAGATAAAGGAATGGCAGGAACAATAAGGCTTGTGTTTCAGAACCAGTTGTTTAGTTAGGAAAAGAACCAAGTCAACTATCCAACCTTCATGGCGAGGCAGGAGAATAGGGTCTGGAGGCAGGCAACCTAAGGCCAATTCACGCCGACTTCCCAGAACTGAATTAAAAAGAACACCCCACCTCTCCACATCCAAGTAACAAAGGGATCAGAGGCTACTCCCTTTTTAATACCCCCACTTTTTCTGCAGTTACAGACGAAAAACGAAAGTACTTCTGACTGGTCTTTTTCTGCAACCAAACTGCTCACAGGCCCAATCTTCATTTGCATAGGAGTATAGCTCTGTAACTTCACTTCAGTCTCTGGTCACTTTCCAGAACCAATCACACATTTGCATAGGATGTAACTTTGTAACCTCACTTCAGCCTCTGATGGGTCACCTTCACAAGCAATCAGATTGTGGGCCACTACTTCATTTACATAGGGTAGAATGGGAATGTAACCAATGGGAAACCTCTAGAGAGTATTTAAACCCCAGAAAATTCTGTAACAGGGACTCTGGAGCCCTCGGCTAGAGCCCACTCCCACTCTGTGGAGTGTACTTTCACTTCAATAACTCTATGCTTTAGTTGCTTCATTCTTCCGTTGCTTTGTGTGTGCATTTTGCCCAATTCTTTGTTGAAAATGTTACTGGGCACCCTCCACCGGTAACAATAGCTCAATATCACTTTGGATTTCTTATTGTCGTATATGCAGCTAACAATGTAAACAGTAGTAAACTGTGATGAAAAAATGTTAGTGGACATTGACAAGGTGATTCTAAAATTTATATGAAAATTTAAAGGATTTGTAATAGCTGACGCAATAGCCAAAAACAAAGTTGGAGGACTTATACTACCACTCTGATTTATTATAAAGTGACAGTAATTACGAAAGTATGTTCTAAAGACTGACAATAGCATAGAATAGAGCTGCACTGTCCAATATAATAGCCACAAGACACATGTGAGTGCTGAGCACCTAAAATGTAGCTAGTGTAATTAAGGAACTGAATTTGTAACTTTTAAATTTTTAATTAATTTAAATTGAAGAACTGATAAGTGATTCAGTTATTGGAAAACTCTGACATATGATTTGGACAAACTTAGGCATGTAAACCTACTTATTCAACTGTGAATTATATGAAACCTAGATACAGATCAAGTATTTCTGATTAAAATTTAGTCTAACTTGAGATGTGCCACACATGTTAAATTTATGCCCAATTTCAAAGACACAGTACCAAAAAATGTAAAATATCTCATTAACAATTTCCTATTGATTACATGTTAAGATAATATTTTCAGAGGTAGGGTTCAATAAAACATGATATTAAAACAAAATTCATAAATTTCTTTTTACTTTTTAAGATATGGTCACCAGAAAACTTAAAGTTACACATATGGCTCACATTTGTGGCTTGCATTATATTTCTACTGAACAGCATAGTGGTCCAGAAAGAGTTAGACCAGTTGCCACTGATATAGTGAGTCCAGAAAGAGTTCCACATACAGAGACCTGATTTATAAGAAAGGTGATACTGCAAATGTGGTGAGGAAAGGTTGTCTTTTCAATAATAGAGCTGAATGAACTAAAAATCCATATGGGGAAAAAAATGAATCTTGAGCCCTCACATAATAAATAAAAATCAATTCCAGATAGACTGTGTATCTAAATGTGAAAGTCAAAGCAATAAAGCTGTTAGAAGAAAACAAAGAGTATCTTCATTACCTTGGGCTTGCCAAATATTTCTAAGCAGAATTCAGAAAGTATTCATCATTTTTAACAATTAATAAGTTGAACTACACTAAAATTAAGAACTTCCCTTCATCAAAAGATACCATTGAGAGAGTGAAAAGGCAAGCCAGAGTGGGGAGAAAAGCCATTAGAGCAGAGAAAGCACAAAAAAGGGAGAATATGAGGAATGGGGACACGCACACACACACACACACACACACACAGAGAACACATTCATTGTATATACTTTAATGCCTCAACATTTGACTATTATTTTCCTGTTAATATGTTCCACTTAAGAAAAAGTTCAAGTAACTAAGTTTACCCACTCAAGAAACAAAATTTTAGCTAATTTTGATTCATTTTTAAAACAGTTATATACATATATTTCTTGTTGTTTAGTTATCCTCAAAAAACAAAGGCAGTGTTGGAAAAAGTTACCCTCAAATTAAAATTAATAAAATATTTTAAAACATGATTGAGACTTTCAGTCTTGACAAGCTAGCTTAGACTGATTTCTCTGTTCTTCTCCTGTATGTACAACTATAAACCCAAGATATACAGCAAGAGACAGCCAAAAGAAAACTTTGGAAGGTAGGGTAGTAAGAGGACAGCAAACTTGCTTGGGATTTCAGGACTATATGTGCCCTCTACTCAACAGAAGAAAGACAGCCAGTCTCAGCATGACCCAACCCTCAATTTGGTACAGAAGGCAGTCCAGGTAGGCTCATTCCTCCCCAGGATTGAACAGGAATACTTTCTTTTTCTTTTCTTTCTTTTTTTTTTTTTTGAGACGGAGTCTTGCCCAGGCTGGAGTGTTGTGGCGTGATCTCCACTCACTGCAAGCTCCGCCTCCAGAGTTCATGCCATTCTCCTGCCTCAGCCTCCCGAGTAGCTGGGACTACAGGCGCCCGCCACCACACCCAGCTAATTTTTTTGTGTTTTCAGTAGAGACGGTGTTTCACAGTGTTAGCCAGGATGATCTCGATCTTCTGACCTCATGATCCGCCCACCTCGGCCTCCCAAAGTGCTGGGATTACAGGCGTGAACCACCCCGCCCGGCCTGAACAGAAATACTTTCAACAACACCAGGTAAACCTGACAAACCAAAGGCAAGAGGGTATATGATGGGAAGCTTGCTAATAAGCAGCAGCCAGGGGAAGCAATCTCCTTCTCCCACAAGGTCTGAGATTCTCTTGTCCCACAAAAGGAGACTTAGGGGGCCAGATGGCACTGGCAAGAGTGATTCCTTCAAAAGTGTCTCTCCTGAGATACATCTTTGGCCTCCTCAAAGGCCTGAGACTCCCTTTTCACCCAGAAACATGAGGTGGCCCAGCCTGGGCAAAACCTTTCTGCCTCCTCTGGCAGTACCAAGAGGGAACCATGGGAGCCTCAGTGGTATCAGATAAACTTCATAGATCAAAATAACATCACAAAGACTCTGGGACTTACCCATCACTGAAATCACAGCCCACAAAATGTGGCAGGATTTCATGCTAAACCCAAACAGGATGACTGTCTGTAACAAGTAATATATGTATACATACACAAATATATAAAGAGAGGGAGGAGACAGACATATATATGATCATATATATACACACACATATAGAGAGAGAGAGAGTAATAAAAGCGCAGAGTTAAGCTCTAACATATTAATAATTACCTTAAATGTCAATAGTCTAAATACACTCATCAAAAGACTAAAATTAGCAGCATGCATACAAAATACATGACCAAACTATAGGCTCTCTACAAGAACCTGGTCCAAATTCAACATTAAGGAAGCTAAAAGTGAAAGGATTAAAAAAAATTATACTATGTAAACATTTTTAAAAGCAGAATTAGCTATATCAACATCTGCTAAAGTAGATTTCAGAGCAAAGAAAATAGAGACAGACAAGAATATTACACAGTGATAAAAGGATCAATCTACTAGGAAAACATAATAATTCTAAATGTGTATATACCAAATAACAGAGCCTCAAAATACATGAAGCAAAACCTGACAGATTGGAAAGGAGACACAGACAAGTCCACAATTATAGTTGGGAACTTCAACATGCTGCACTCATCAACTGATAAAACTACTAGAAGGAAAATCAGCAAGGTTATTTTGAACAGCAAAATCAACAAACAATTTAATTGACATAAATAGAACACCCCACCCAACAACAGCAGAATATACCTCTTTTTAAACACCAATAGAAAATTCATCAAGAAAGGCCATACATTGGGCCTGAAAACAAACCTCAGCAAATTTTTTAAAATTGAAATCATAGGTTGTGTTCTCTGACCGTAATGGAATCCAAATAAAAGTCAGTGACAGAAAGATAATAGGATAATCTCTAAACATATGAAAATTAATCAACATACTTGTAAATAATCCATATGACGAACAGGAAGTCTCAAAGGAACATTTAAAAATACACAGAATTGAATGAAAATGAAAATATAAAATCAAAATATGTGGAATGTAGCTAAAGCAGTGCTGACAGGAAAATTTATAGCACTAAAAATTTATAGTAGAAACAAGAAGAGGTCTCAAATCAATAAGTTATTACCTCAAGAAACTAGAAAAGGAAGAGCTAAATAAACCCAAAAAGCATAAGAAAGAAAATAAAGATAAAAGCAAAATTAATGATATTAGAAATAAAAAAAGGAAATCAAACAAAAAGCTGGTTCTTTGGAAGGTTTTTAAAAACATTAAAATTTAGTAACCTAAATGTAGGAAGACTAAATAGAGACAAAAATAAAGAAAATACAAATCACCAATGTCAGGAATGAAACAGGGTCTATTACTGCTGATTCTGTAGCCATTTAAAGGATAACAAGGGAATATTATGAACAATTTTATACTCATGAATTCAATAATTTTGAAGAAATGGACAATTCCTCAAAAACCACTCAACCAAGATGAAGAAAATCTGAATAGTCCTATAAACATTTTAAAAATTGAAATTGTAGGTCAGGCGCAGCGGCTCACACCTGTAATCCCAGCACTTTGGGAGGCTGAGGTGGGCAGATCACGAGGTCAGGAGATCAAGACCATCCTGGCTAAAATGGTGAAATCCCGTCTCTACTGAAAAATACAAAAAAACTAGCCGGGCATGGTGGCGGGTGCCTGTAGTCCCAGCTACTTGGGAGGCTGAGGCAGGAGAATGGCGTGAACCCGGAGGTGAAGCTTGCAGTGAGCCGAGGTCACGCCACTGCACTCCAGCCTGGGTGACAGAGCGAGCCTCCATCTCAAAAAAAAAAAAATTGAATTTGTAATTTAAAGGCTTTGAAAAAAGAAATCTCCAGGGCTAGACTATTTCACTGGATAACTTTACCAAACATGTAAACAAAAATTAACACCAGTTTTTTGTTTCTTTGTTTTGAGACAGAGTTTTGCTCTTGTTGCCCAGGCTGGAGTGCAATGGAGCAATCTCTGCTCACTGCAACCTCCATCTCCCAGGTTCAAGTGATTCTCCCGCCTCAGCCTCCCAAGTAGCTGGGATTACAGGCGCCTGCCACCACACCCGGCTATTTTATTTATTTATTTATTTATTTATTCATTCATTCATTTATTTATATTTTCAGTAGAGACAGGGTTTCACCACGTTGGTCAGGCTGGTCTTAAACTCCTGACCTCAGGTGATCCACCCGCTTCGGCCTCCCAAAGTGCTGGGATTACAGGCGTGAACCACCGCGCCTGGCCCCAGATTTACATAATGTGCTCATCTCTTCTAGAAAATAGAAAAAGAGGGAACATTTCCCAACTCATGAGCCAATATTACCTTTTAATTTATGGTAACATTAAAACCTGTATATGAATGCTCATACCAACTTTATTCATGCTAACCAAAAACTGGAATCAGTCTATGTCTTTCAACAAGTGAGTAGTTAAACAAAAATACTACTCAGTAATGAAAAATTGGTATAATTGCTACATGCAACAACTTGGATGAATGTCAAGATTATGCCATTCCCAAAAGGTTATATATCACATAATTCCATTGAGATAAGTTTTGAAATGACAAAATTATAGAAATAGAAAACAGATTAGTGCTTGCTTTGAGGTGTCTTTCTGGACTGCTCTTGTTGTCCACATAATCTCATTCTTCCTGGATGTGGGGTAGGAAGGAGGGGTGGCGAAGAGGTGGGTATGGTTCTAAAAAAGCAGTAAGAGGGATACTTTCAGTTACAGAACTGTTCTGTATCTTGTCTGTGGTGCTAGATATGCAAACCTACAAAAATGATAACATTGTATAGAACTAAATACACATATGATGTCAGCAGTGGCCGGTGTGGAGTAGTCACTGCAAGGATGCCAGCTCCAGCGGGGGGAGGGGAGGGTGGGAAGGAAGGGGGGTGGGGGGGTGGCTGGAGCTGCACACTCCTTGGGGCTGGCAGAAGCTAGGAACAGGTCATTCCAGCAGGAGCCCCGCCCCCTACTGAGTTGGCGAAGTGAGAGCCTGCACTCTCGAGTGCAGGTGCAGTCACCCAGCAGCAGCTCCAGACTGGGTATCCTTGCATTCTAGCGGGGAGGGAAGCCCCCTGTCCCTGCAGGCTCAGAAGTGCCTGCACCTGCTCTCTGGCTTCTCCCTGCCCAGGCTCACAACTAGGCCGGGTGTGTAAGCACTTCAGGTGGCACTGACACACCAGACCTGCGCCTACCCCACCCGCCACCTCAGTCCCCTCCAGAAACCACTTCTGAGGCTGAAACTTTGGGTGCAAACAAGCATAGCAGGGAGGCTCCTGGCAGACAGATTCTCAGGTGGGAAAGGGACGGTCCCTGGTGAAACCTCACCTTCAAGCAAGGGAAGACCTGAAGCCTGGGGGCCGGGCTGCCTCCAGGAGTACCAGGTGGAGTCCGGGACTAGGAGTGACAACTTCTTTGATGCCTTTTGGCCAATGGGATGGTGCTTTTTCCAATGGGATGGTGCTTTTTCCAGGCCTACCCATGGCTGCGCATGGACCGATCAGCACACACTTCCTCCCTTCTATGCCTATAAAAACCCCCAGACTGGGCAGGGCCCAGTGGCTCATGCCTGTAATCCCAGCACTTTGGGAGGCTGCGGAGGGCAGATCACGAGGTCAGGAGATCAAGACCACACTGGCTAACACAGTGAAACACCGTCTCTACTAAAAATACAAAAAATTAGCCGGGCGTGGTGGCGGGCGCCTGTAGTCCCAACTACTGGGGAGGCTGAGGCAGGAGAATGGCGTGAACCCAGGAGGTGGAACTTGCAGTGAGCTGAGATTGTGCCACTGCACCCCAGACTGGGTGAAAGTGCAAGACTACGTCTCAAAGAAAAAAAAAAAAACCCAGATACTTGCCAGGACAGCCTGCCTGTAGATAGGAACTACCCACTTTGGGTCTCTTCTCCACTGAGAGCTGTTCTGTTGCTCAATAAAGCTCTTCTCTGCCTTGCTCATCCTCCAGTTGTCCACATAATCTCATTCTTCCTGGATGTGGGACAAGAATTCAGGACCTACTGAATGGCAGGAGGTAAAGGGGCATGTAACACATTCCTGGTCGGCTCACCAAGCTGTGAGCAGTGACATACTCTCAGACTGCAGGAGTGAAGGGTGGCAACCCTTCTGGGGGCCCAGACCTCAGGATTCCCCAAGCCAGAGTTTCTGTAATACTATAGCCCTCCCACCCTCCACCAGCACCAGGCAGCCCCACATGCGATGGGAAGCAGCAGTGGGGCCGGACCAGCCCAGGAGCTACAAGCCAGAGCTGAGTAGTGAGAGTGAAAGAGCTATAACACAAATGAGTCAAAACATGCCCCAAGAAACATGCCTCCCACACTCACTGCACTGTGGGCAATGGGGTTCTGCTGTTCCTGGTATCTCCCAGCTTTCAGGCACCACCACATTCCCTTATCCAGACAGTAGTGCCCACAGCAGAAGCTGCTTGCAGTATGTCTGGTATAGATGCACCCTTGCATGGAGCAGGTGCCTGTGCCAGCGCCTGGAGCTGCCTTCCCCCTCAACCCCACCCCCACCCCCACAGCAACTGGCAGGCCTGTGCCCAGTGGCCAGACCCCGCCCTCGCTCACTCACACGCCCCTCACTGCTCTGTCCTGGCTCACCCTTGGCAGGCATGTGATCCAGGCAGGCATCATGAGCCAAACGCAGCCTGCCAGGCCAAGTGGGCAGAACGAGCCCAGCAGGTGTTAGCAAAACTCAAGTAAAGGTATTACCGGTCCAGAAGTTTCCAGCCAGTGAAGCAACATCCTAAGGATGCTGTGACACATACACATGCACAAATGAGTAGAAGTAAAACTAGGGAAATCTGTTAAGATTGGTGGTATCAATGTCAATATCCTGACTGTGATATTATATTGTAGCTTTGTAAGATGTTACCACTGGTGCAAACTAAGGGAAAGGTACACAAGATTTCTATTATTTCTTATAACTACATGTGAATTTAGTTATCTCAATAAAAGTTCCAATTAAATAAAAAACAAGAATTGCTATCTAAGCTTACTCCCTTACAGTCAATAAAAGGGTAAAGAGAGAGACATGGGCAGGGCATGTTTTACACACAGCTTTAAAGTCAGTTCATACTAATGATGAGAGGTGAAATTCCAAAAACAACATGAATTCTAAGAAAGCACTCAGTTCAGCAACCAGATCATCAAATTCCACATCAGACAATCAGTAAGCAAAACCAAATCCAAACACATATAGATTTTTTTTAAAAAATCAAGCTGGTTTCAGACATTAAAGTATAACAAGAATCCAAGAGCAGTCCAGAAATACACCTCAAAGCAAATACAGAAGTAATTACAGAGTCATAGTCCCTTATATCTGGTTCCTCGTTTTAAGATTGGCTACTTCCTATTGGCTGTAGATAAAACAAAAGATCAAGTTTATGAAGAATCATATATTAAGAGTACGGCCCAAGTACCTGGTAAAACCTTCACATAACATTTATTAAAGTACTGAAGAAAGGGAGGGAATAATTCATGAATGAATAAATAAAAGTTGATGGACCCTCATTCCATAAAAAGACACAACCACAGAAATTTTGCATGCAGCTTCAGAGGGTTCTTGAAGGCTCTAAAGCCTGAATTTTATGAAACCTTGGTTTAGAGTCTGCATTTTGAGGAAACTAATGAATTAAGTCATTTGCCTCTTTAAAGCAGAGGGTTAGATGAGAAAACTTGTCAAAGCCCTTTCGAATACTATTACTTAATGATTTATATTCTGGTCATATCCTCAAATGAGACTCTCTTTTTCACTGTCAAATGAGTAGCACAAAATTTTTAGCTTGACATTGGATTTATCTAAGAGGACCCTTAAGCATATTTGCCATATGAGACAGGCTTGAAGTATAAGGAAGAAGCTACAGAAACCATGGAAATTTTTTGTGTATCATTAGTAAGTCATACTTAAATAGAAAACATGAGGCACAGCAGCCTCAGGGAAAAAAAGGTAAATACCATGATGCTGCACTATGCCAGACTGGTTAGAAAGTATGTTCAATTTCACTGTTTCAGCAAAAACACCTTCCAAGAAAAATATACAGTTAGCCCTCTCAAAAAAAAAAAAAGTTTTAATCCATAAGGTCATTAAAAATGTATGGAGAAAATAAATTTGCTACATAATACATGATGAGATGTCTGAAAGTACAAAAACGTTTTCAGCTCTCCCAATGCAATATTCATTGACTACCAGCTTATACCTGGTAGTCAATGAATATTGACTGAAAGTGAACTACTAATTAGATCTCTCAACTAAAACTACTGAAATTGGTTCAAATTGGTTGGTAATAATCAAAACCATGAAATATTCAACAGATGAACAGATGCTATGTTCCTCACCTAAAGACTTCACATAGGCCTATTAAATTCCAAAAAAAATTTTTCTCCTATTTGGAAAAATTTAAGATTAAATATTCAAACTCCTTTCCACATAACTTTTTAGGAATGCTATCCATTCAAATTGTTACAAAGTCTGAGTATTTTTCACCTGAATGGAAGAATGAGTCCTTCAAAACAAGTGAAAATATATTTAACCCAAAAGAACTGCACCAAACAAAAGTAGGTCACTGCCTAAGCAGTAGGTTCCTAAATCTACAGCCCTTGTTTTCAGTCTTTCTTTTAGGCCTCATGTATACTGCTGTACTGAAAGGGGGACAATAAAGCAATACAGCAACTAATGGAGTAGAAGTTGAATTCCTTAAGGCAGGGATTATGTTTCATATCCAAATTATAATAGCACTGAGCTATGCACTGTGAGAATGCACTGAAAGAATCACTTGATCTCAGGTTTGGCAAGGGTCTAAGGCTCATGTAGACCCGCCAATGTTTATAGATCCTATCTACAACAATTTCGGGAAGAGGTCTTTCATCCTCTGTTCAACACTGCCATTGTCTAGGACATGCTGCTGCTTTCTGAGACTGCCCACTCCATCCTTACAGCTGACGGTTAGAAAGTTCTCTCTTACAGTGAGTACAAATCTGTCTCTGTGATTTCCACCCACGAATTCTAATTCTATCCCTTTGGACCGCACAGAAAAAAGACTAATAATTTCTTCCATCTTTCACATGTCAGCCCTTCCTTCAAATATTTGAAGATGCTTATTGAGTCTCTCATAGGCATTGTGGTAGGCTGAATAATATCCCCCTAAAGATGTCTGCATCCTAATCCCCAGAATCTATATATTATACGGCAGAAGGGACTTTGTGGGTGTGATTAAATTAAGGGTCTTGAGGTAGGGGATTAGCCTGGATTAGCCCTATGCGCCCAGTATCCTCACAAAGATCCTTCAAGGAGGGTAGTAGGAAGGTCAAAGTGAGAGAAGGACATGTGACCACGGAAGCAGAGGCTAAATTGATATGCTGTGAAGATGGAAGAAGGGGCCATGAGCCAAGGAATGCAGGCAGGCTCTAGAAACTAAAAAAGGCAAGAAAATGGATTCTTCCCTAGTGCCTCCAGAAGGAATGCAGCCCTCCATACCCACTTAGACTTCTGAGCTCCAGAACTGTTAGATAATAAATCTATGTTCTTTTATGCCACTAAATTTGTGGGAATCTGTTACAGCAGTAATGGAAACCAATCATTCTCTTTGCAAACCAAAAAGAAAAAGATGTCTTCAACCACTCTCCAAAAATACAGGTCTTGCCCTTGGGATATTCCCAATCTTTCTTTTTTCTAAAACTCCATGCTTTCCGTTCCTCCTAACCCTGCACTCTACACCCCAGGCCCAAGAGAGCCTCTTACACTTTCTCTCCAACAAAGATGCCTAAAGCCCTATCCATTTGGTTCACTTACCCTTACCAAGCATAATCACTGAGTTCACTGCTCAATATCAAGTTGAAATGAAACAACTGTTCAGAACTCTGAACAGTTCTGATCTTCTAAAAGATAAAAAGGCCTTATTCCTCTATTCTTCCCAAACTGAGTAATAAAAATATAAGTTAACCTGTAGAGTCCCCAGGTTTTTCCCATCTATAAGGATTTAAGAGTACAGAATGTAGATTCGATAAATGACTTCTCAATTGAGACTTTCTGTCATATGACTCCTTAATCAATAAAGCTAATGTGGAAATTGAAGATAAAAGTAGAAAATCCCTATATAATGTGTACGATTAAAATTTCCTAAAAATGGGCCCCCTAAACTCTATATTTACTTTTACTTATCATGTAAATAGTTTACATGGTAAGTATTATAAAAATCAAAAATCAATTAAGTACTATATTAGTTAAGCCAATGTTTTTACAAAATATTCAGTTATATAATAGCTTTATCTCCCAACATAAATTTCTTCCAGCAAAACAATGATGTAGCAAAAAAATAAGTTTTTGACAAATGCACTGTAATATATATTGTTCCTGTAAAATTCACTTTAAAATCTTTAAAGTTGTTCTGTAACACTTCGGTTCATAGACGCTAAAGTTTAGTGTACTAGTCATTATATTTTGGAATTGTATTAGATATAAAGTGATTCACTATCATATTCTCTCATAAAGTTTCTATACATAAGTGCAACCAGGTGTTTAAATACTCTAATCAAATATACATTTATTGAACACCACTAGGCACAAGCCCTATGTTAAAGACAGCAGGAGATTCAAGTACATGTAAGAAATGGTCCTCAAACTCCATGTGCTTTCTATCTTGTGTAAGAAGATGGTATATTTATAAATAAAAAGAGAGAAAGAATAATAATACAAGGCAATATCACAAATGAATAGCATAGATAGTTAAATCCCCTAAACAAGGTCAAAAGGGAGTGCACTATGGACTAGAATGGTCAAAGATGTTGAAGGTGGGACTCAATTTGGGTAAGACTCAGAAAGAAATGGAAAAGTAGAACACACCAGATTAGTGAAATAGTACAAGTAATGGCTGGAAAGCCAAAAGCATGTTCAGAGAAAAGTAAGCAACCAAATTAGACACTACGGAGAATTTTAAGTAGGGAAGTTGAAAAAGATAACAGGAGGCCGGGCGCGGTGGCTCAAGCCTGTAATCCCAGCACTTTGGGAGGCCGAGACGGGCGGATCACGAGGTCAGGAGATCGAGACCATCCTGGCTAACACGGTGAAACCCCGTCTCTACTAAAAAAACTACAAAAAACTAGCCGGGCGAGGTGGCAGGCGCCTGTAGTCCCAGCTACTCGGGAGGCTGAGGCAGGAGAATGGCGTAAACCCGGGAGGCGGAGCTTGCAGTGAGCTGAGATCCGGCCACAGCACTCCAGCCTGGGTGACAGAGCGAGACTCCGTCTCAAAAAAAAAAAAAAAAAAAAAAGAAAAGAAAAAGATAACAGGAAAAGTGGGTTGGGGACAAATTACACAGCCTAACAAATCACCCATCACAGTGCATTTGATACTATCAGACGCTAAAACCTTTTAAATAAATGATAAAGGTCTTGAATACTAGACACATAAGTTTACATTTGCTGTGGTAAACAACACAGAACCCACTGAGCTTTCTGAATAAGACAACAATTTACACAAAACTGAAATAGCAGTAGTTTACAAGGTAAAAAACAAAAACAAAAGATTGAAACCAAGGACCACAGGTCTTTGATCAGAAAAGCCCAGACAAGGAAGTGAATATGAAAATAAAAATGAACGGATGAGGATATGAAAAAAATTATAAAGAAAGAAAAATTGATACAACTTGGTAATTAGGTTTTCTCTCTTTTAGGAGGAGGCTTTAAAGAGCCTAATATTATTCTAAAGTATTTGAGTCTAGGGACAAGAAAAACACATTCAGAAAATATTTATTACCTACTATGCCAATCACTTAGTTAGATGATAGGGATCAAATAATGATCAAGACAACGAAGCACCTCAGTGAGACCTACAGACTAACAGGACAGAGAAGTAACTATCAGTTATAATACTGTGATAAATGCTATGAATGAGGGAAGAAATGCATATAGGAGGAATACATAGTCCAACACAGAGATTATGAGAAAAAACTGCTTTTAGGAAGAAAATTAAATGGGAAAAAGGACAGGGGAGCAGTAAGCAGGAAAGTAAAAGTATACATTTACATTAAGTCCCATTCTTAAATTGCTCAGTTAAATACAACAAATTCAAATTCAGCTATCATGAGCCCAGGAGTTCAAGACCGCAGTGAGCAGTGAGGTCACCACTGCACTCCAGCCTGGGTGACAAAGCAAGACCCTGTCTCTGAAAATTTCTATCAGAAATCAATAAACGTGGTCCCCAATTTAAGACCTGGCTATACTCCAAAATCCACTTCTATAATAATTTGATTGTTTAAAACTAAAAACTTTTATTTTGATGAAATACATTATAAGGTGAAACTACATTCTCAAAAGATCACCAATCTACAGGGGGGAACCAGGGAATTTTATGGGGGATTTTTTAAATCTGTATTTTGATTGTGATAGTGATTACATGACTCTATACATTCATCAAAACTAATAGAACCATATGCCTAAAATGGATGAATTTTATTGTATATAAATTATACCACGATAAATCTTACACTTTAAAAAATGTCTATAAGAACAATGGAGAAGTGAAAAAAAGAAAATAAATAAAATTTTAAAAATAAAAGTTTTTTAAAAAATCAATTACTAATTGCTAATTCAATGGCAGTTAAAGGTGATTCAATAGTTACTTAATATTATATTAGAAACAAAGTATATGCTAATATCACCCTTACTATTTATAGTACTTTATTTATAACCACTCTGCCAGCAGCATATACTTTCTTAATAAATATGTAACTTTGTCATTTTCATTTGAATAGAACTCTAAACATTCCATCCTGAATTTGAAAAGCAAGTCTTAATGCTCAGGTTTTTTTTTTTTTTTAATTATACTTTAAGTTCTAGGGTACATGAGCATAACGTGCAGGTTTGTTACATATGTATACTTGTGCCATGTTGGTGTGCTGCACCCATCAACTCGTCAGCACCCATCAATTCATCATTTATATCAGGTATAACTCCCAATGCAATCCCTCCCCCCTCCCCCCTCCCCATGATAGGCCCTGTGTGTGATGTTCCCCTTCCCGAGTACAAGTGATCTCATTGTTCAGTTCCCACCTATGAGTGAGAACATGCGGTGTTTGGTTTTCTGTTCTTGTGATAGTTTGCTGAGAATGATGGTTTCCAGCTGCATCCATGTCCCTACAAAGGACATGAACTCATCCTTTTTTATGGCTGCATAGTATTCCATGGTGTATATGTGCCACATTTTCTTAATCCAGTCTGTCACAGATGGACATTTGGGTTGATTCCAAGTCTTTGCTATTGTGAATAGTGCTGCAATAAACATACGTGTGCATGTGTCTTTATAGCAGCATGATTTATAATCCTTTGGGTATATACCCAGTAGTGGGATGGCTGGGTCATATGGTACATCTAGTTCTAGATCCTTGAGGAATTGCCATACTGTTTTCCATAATGGTTGAACTAGTTTACAATCCCACCAACAGTGTAAAAGTGTTCCTATTTCTCCACATCCTCTCCAACACCTGTTGTTTCCTGACTTTTTAATGATTGCCATTCTAACTGGTGTGAGATGGTATCTCATTGTGGTTTTGATCTGCATTTCTCTGATGGCGAGTGATGATGAATGCTCAGGTTCTAATCTGAAGTCCAAATTTATATCATCATTGCAACCAAACCTATTTAAAATCTAAATCATACTCCTCCTTAAAACCAGCTCTCCTTTATAATCTCCCTTATTCTGTCATTATCTGTATCTCAAGATTTGTTAACTTTGATACCTGATATCTCTGCCTCACCCCAGGCATCAGTTCTACCTATCCTGGCAAATTTGACTCTTTCTTTAACAGTTTCCATGCTAACCTTTAACTCTTCCAGTGTCTCTTACACATCAGTGCCAGATTAATCATATATTCCTTTATTAATTATATATATCCCTGCTCAAAAACATTTGGCTACTTTCATTGGCTTTAGGATAACATACCAACTTATCTGACTAGCTTTCAAATCCTCCATAATCAGACCTAATCCTATATACACAGTACGACGTTATAAATATAAAATGCACTCATTTAAAGACTACAAAAGGTGCAGCTATTGGGAGAGGAGGTAAGGAGATAACATACTAAAACTTTTGAAGCTTAAAAAGAAGTACAAAGCATATTCTGGTGAGAAACAGACCAATGTCATTAGTACAGGAGAGAATAACTGCATGTGAGGCTGCAAGAGTAGGCTGAGTCCACACTTGTAAGATCTGCATGCTAAACTGAAGATTTTAGTTGGCAATAGGAGACATCATCATGGATTTGAAGAAAAAAATAAACAAAAGTGATGCTCTAGAATCCTATTGGGGCTGGAGTATGGGATGTAATAGGAGGGGAGAAACAGAAAAGAGAGGCAAAGGAAGATCACAGCCATCACAAAGTAATCTAGGCAGAAAGTGATAGGAAAAAAAGGAGAAACTATTCATTCTCAACTATTGCTGTTATACACAAACCTCTGAAAACAGCCAGTTAGTGTTAGATGTCCTATCAGGTGTGGGGAATGGGGATGGTTACAAAATTAATCCTCACAGTATCTGAGTAATTTCTGCCAATTTTAATCAGTCTGGAAAGCAATGGCATAGACAATTCAAAAGCACCCAACATTCCTACTTCCCTTTAAATGGGAATGAACTTTTGGCAGAAAGACTGATTGAACTATAATTGATTACTTTATTAGCATTACTTCTGCTACTAAAGGTCCTACTGGCAAAGCACTTAGAAGAAAGCTACTAAAAACATTATAGGGAAGAGGATCCAGGATTTAAAGTTGCTCTAGTTTCTACAAATGCAAAGATTTGCCTCAGATTTACACTATTTCATCTAGTAACACATTTACACAAATACTGTGAAACTTATAATGATAATAATCTCATTAGGAAAATTATATACCAAATTTCACATAATAATTGGAATTAGTGTTATAGGTATAAAAGGAACTCTAAAGTCTTTTATAATATCCAGCAGTGTCTTACATATAAGCAACATTTATTTAAATCTGCTTTAGTAATATATGTTAGCTTCGATTGAAATAAACTAACTCACCAAAGTTTTATTATTAATACTAAATAGTAAATGTAACTATTTAATTTTTTATTTTCATATAATGTTTTGTAATTTTTATAAAACAAAATAGAAGATTCAATATTCTTTAAAACTTAATTTGTATTCCAAACTACCATCATAGAATACTATAAACACCTCTATCCAAATAAACTAGAAAATCTAGAAAAAACAGATAAATTCCTGGACACATACACTCTCCCGAGACTAAACCAGGAAGAAGTTGAATCTCTGAATAGACCAATAACAGACTCTGAAATTGAGGCCATAATTAATAGCCTACCAACCAAAAAAAGTTCAGGACCAGACGGATTCACAGCCAAATTCTACCAGAGGTACAAAGAGGAGCTGATACCATTCCTTCTGAAACTATTCCAATCAATAGAAAAAGAGAGAATCCTCCCTAACTCATTTTATGAAGCCAACATCATCCTGACACCAAAGCTTGGCAGCAATACAACAAAAAAAGAGAATTTTAGACCAATATCCCTGATGAACATCGATGCAAAATCCTCAATAAAATACTGGCAAACCGAATCCAGCAGCACATTAAAAAGCTTATGCACCACGATCAACTCGGCTTCATCCCCAGGATGCAAGGCTGGTTCAACATACACAAATCAATAAACATAATCCATCACATAAACAGAACCAATAACAAAAACCACATGATTATCTCAATAGATGCAGAAAAGGCCTTCGACAAAACGCAAGAGCCTTCATGCTAAAAACTCTCAATAAAACTAGGTATTCATGGAACGTATCTCAAAATAACAAAAGCTATTTATGACAAACCCACAGCCAATATCATATTGAGTGGGTAAAAATTGGAAGTGTCCCTTTGAAAACTGGCATAAGACAGGGATGCATATTCAATTAGGAAATGAGGAAGTCAAATTGTCCCTGTTTGCAGATGACATGATTGTATATTTAGAAAACCCCATCGTCTCAGCCCTAAATCTCCTTAAGCTGATAAGCAACTTCAGTAAAGTCTCAGGATACAAAATCCATGTGTAAAAATCACAAGCGTTCCTATACACCATTAACAGAATATGACATGATTGTATATTTAGAAAACCCCATTGTCTCAGCCCAAAATCTCCTTAAGCTGATAAGCAACTTCAGCAAAGTCTCAGGATACAAAATTAATGTGCAAAAATCACAAGCATTCTTATACACCAGTAACAGACAAGCAGAGAGCCAAATCAGGAATGAACTTCCATTCACAATTGCTTCAAAGAGAATCAAATACCTAGGAATCCAACTTACAAGGGATGTAAAGGACCTCTTCAAGGAGAACTACAAACCACTGCTCAGTGAAATCAAAGAGGACACAAACAAATGGAAGAACATACCATGCTCATGGATAGGAAGAATCAATATCGTGAAAATGGCCATACTGCCCAAGGTTATTTATAGATTCAATGCCATCCCCATCAAGCTACCAATGAGTTTCTTCACAGAATTGGAAAAAACTGCTTTAAAGTTCATATGGAACCAAAAAAGAGCCCGCATTGCCAAGACAATCCTAAGTCAAAAGGACAAAGCTGGAGGCGTCACGCTACCTGACTTCAAACTATACTACAAGGCTACAGTAACCAAAACAGCATGGTACTGGTACCACAACAGAGATATAGACCAATGGAACAGAACAGAGTCCTCAGAAATAATACCACACATCTACAGCCATCTGATCTTTGACAAACCTGAGAGAAACAAGAAATGGGGAAAGGATTCCCTATTTAATAAATGGTGCTGGGAAAATTGGCTAGCCATAAGTAGAAAGCTGAAACTGGATCCTTTCCTTACCCCTTATACGAAAATTAATTCAAGATGGATTAGAGACTTACATGTTAGACCTAATACCATAAAAACCCTAGAAGAAAATCTAGGTAGTACCATTCAGGACATAGGCATGGGCAAGGACTTCATGTCTAAAACACCAAAAGCAACGGCAGCAAAAGCAAAAATTGACACATGGGATCTAATTAAACTAAAGAGCTTTTGCACAGCTAAAGAAACTACCATCAGAGTGAACAGACAACCTACAGAATGGGAGAAAATTTTGCAACCTACTCATCTGACAAAGGGCTAATATCCAGAATCTACAAAGAACTCAAACAAATATACAAGAAAAAAACAAACAACCCCATCAAAAAGTGGGCAAAGGATATGAACAGACATTTCTCAAAAGAAGACATTCACACAGCCAACAGACACATGAAAAAATGCTCATCATCACTCGCCATCAGAGAAATGCAAATCAAAACCACAATGAGATACCATCTCACACCAGTTAGAATGGCAATCATTAAGAAGTCAGGAAACAACAGGTGTTGGAGAGGATGTGGAGAAATAGGAACACTTTTACACTGTTGGTGGGATTGTAAACTAGTTCAACCATTATGGAAAACAGTATGGCGATTCCTCAAGGATCTAGAACTAGATGTACCATATGACCCAGCCATCCCACTACTGGGTATATACCCAAAGGATTATAAATTACTCTACTACAAAGACACATGCACACGTATGTTAATTGCGGCACTATTCACAATAGCAAAGACTTGGAATCACCCAAATGTCCATCTGTGACAGACTGGATTAAGAAAATGTGGCACATATACACCATGGAATACTATGCAGCCATAAAAAAGGATGAGTTTGCGTCCTTTGTAGGGACATGGATGCAGCTGGAAACCATCATTCTCAGCAAACTATCACAAGAACAGAAAACCAAACACCGCATGTTCTCACTCATAGCTGGGAACTGAACAATGAGATCACTTGTACTCGGGAAGGGGAACATCACACACAGGGCCTATCATGGGGAGGGGGGAGGAGGGAGGGATTGCTTTGGGGAGTTATACATGATATAAACGTCATGCACATGTACCCTAGAACTTAAAGTATAATAAAAAAAAAAAAAGAAAGAAAAAAAAAAAAGAAAATGTGGTGCATATACACCACAGAATACTATGCAGCCATAAAAAAGGATGAGTGCATTGCCTTTGCAGGGAGATGGATGAAGCTGGAAACCATCATTCTCAGCAAACTATCACAAGGACAGAAAACCAAACACTGCATGTTCTTACTCATAGGAGGGAACTGAACAACGAGATCACTTGGACACAGAGCAGGGAACATCACATACCGGGGCCTGTCAGGGGGTGGGGGGCTGGGGAGGGATAGCATTAGGAGAAATACCTAATGTAAATGATGAGTTGACGGGTGCAGCAAACCAACATGGCACATTTATACCTATGTATCAAACCTGCACACTGTGCACATGTACCCTAGAACTTAAAGTATAATAAAATAAATAAATAAGTTATTTCTATGGAATTCTTTCACAAACAAATTGTACATTTTCTGTCTTCTCTCTTTTTAAACAAAGCATTCTCAATTGATTTCAACTTTCTTTGCTTTATATTGTGCTATACTGGTCTCCAAGTTGACTTTTATAGGAAAAAAAAAATTGCATTCAAGATTCAGAGAAGATTCAAGGAATAAATCAATTCCCTTCAAAGAAGCAAGTAAGTTTTGTTTAATTTCCAGCAAAATGTGTAGCTTGTTTAATTCAGCAGTTTCTTTAAGAGTCATCGTGACTGAAAACATATCATTTCTAGATACTCGATGGTTAGAATGGATTATCTGGGAAGTAATCAGTGGCAGTAATTCCCAATATACGAGAATATATATGAAAACCTGCCTATATTCAGCTTATAAAAACGGCCTAAATTTGCCCTCTGAAAAAAGATACAGTAAGAGATGCCTACTTATACTATCAGAAGTAGTCAGAGAAAACGTAAGACTTAAAAACAGTAATTTAACAACAAGGCATTTTATGGATACTAAGATGATTTATGTATCTGCCAATTTAAAAGCCTACTGTTTTCCACTAGATTAAGGTCAATGTATCCGAATCGCTCAGCTTTATTACTGAAACACTGCTACTCAATAAAGAGATTAAGTTGCTAAGAATAAATTATATATTAATGTTTTACATCTGTCAAGTTTTTAAATACTTTGGTAACTTATTGGTAGCTTATCCCAGGTTTGGTTTTGGTTTTGTTTTACTTACCAACTCAAACTTAAGACTGACTCAACTTTTTAAAATGGAAATATCAACAGTTTTTGTTCTATAGCCAAGAGTACTTCTACTTTTACACAAGATCCATCTGGCTATCCAGAGGACAGAAACAGGGTAGTGAGGAGTTAAGTTCCTTTTTTACATACAGTACATTTTTACATACAGAATAAAAGGACACTATCCTATGTTGATCAAAGCAGTTACCTATGACAAAATTTTAGGTGTAGGAGACAAAATGGAAACAATCACCAATAGCTACCAGGCATCCTCACTCTGCCATGTAACTACTTAGGCAGGGTTAACATAACCCAGGATATCATAATTGTTTATCAACATGACAGTCATTGCTGTGAGATGAGGCCTGGAAGTTTCCTGTATAGTTAACAATCCAGCAAATAATCCAAAATAACAGATGACTATTTGGAACCAAAAGAGGAAAAAGAAATCTTTTTTTGGCTACAAGATCTAACACTGCCTAATAAAAAAATAATAATAAAGCCTCAAAGACTGGGACAATTTAGTATGAAAAATGTACGAGCTCTAGAGCCAGAAAGATACAATGTAACATTATCAAGATCTCCCAAAAAGTTCACATTTTTTGACCATGTAATCACACATCTAGGATGGTCATGGCCAAAATAATTTAAAATAATAAAAGAAAAAGAAAATTAATTATTATTATGGCTTCTGGGTGGTAAATGGTTAGTAGCAATTTTTTGTCCTGATTCTTTATGGAACTTTTGAATACAGAACTGTGGCAGACCTAGGATTCAAATTTAGGACTAAGAACCAAAATCCAGGCTCTAGACCTTCTTGTAATATAAGAGGCTTCCCAATGCCCCAAAAGAATTGTCACTCAGAAAAGATGAAGCTGACTTACATTTCAGTACATACAAAGAATCTCAAAATGTAGGGTACTCCTTAATTAATTTATTTTGAACAACAAAATACTGTTACAGAGGACTCTGATAAGAAGAAGACAGAGAAAAACAACACATGGAGAAAGACCATCCTCAGGCAAGAGAAGTGGAGCTGCCTGAAGAAACGTGATGACAAAAGAGGGGGCTAGGAACCACAGACATCTTCCTCATACTTTCCAGAATCAGTTACATTAGGCAGAATACATTTAACGGCGTGACTTGCAGAAAAGTTCCTACGGCCTTGCTTGAAATTCTGTTATCTGGGGTCACATAGGAAGTTAAAAGGAAAATATCCCTGAGTGGGTTTAGCAGTGATAATTCCTCACATCAGTTTAGTATAACCTAGTATAGAACAGATTAATCAAATAACTTTCCTGACACCTACCTATTACACAATGGAAAAATGCCAAATGATAGTGAGTGCCAATAAGAAAGGGTGCTGAGACTAGACAGTCAGGAGACAGTGTGCAGACACAGAAAAGTAATACCAAGAAGTAAAAATGAGAATGGGATAGGAGAAAAAAAGTAACAAGATACCAAATGTTAGTCTCACTTCACAATCTTGCCTATGTCAAACATGACTTACTGGAGCATTGACCTCCTGGGCCCAAGTGATTCTCTTGCCTCAGCCTTCCATGTAGCTGAAACCACAGGTATGCACCACCACACCTGGCTAATTTTTTTATTTTTTGTAGAGATAAGGTCTCACCATGTTGCCCAGGCTAGTATTGAACTCCTGGACTCAAGTGATCCTCCTGCTTGCCTCCCAAAGTGCTGGGATTACAGGTATGAACCACCACACCCCGCCAAAAAGTAAACTTCCAGTTGAAAGATAAATCCCAAATAAGTTCAGATGGATGTCAATTTTGGTCTCCTCTCCCTCTATACTTTTCTAATTCTTACTAACAAGGAACTAAATTCCATTCCATTTCTCTTTTTCCTTGTCAAATTTGGGAGAGTGAATTGGAAAAAAAAAAAAAAAGAACAGATCCCTCTTTTAATCCATGTGTGTTCCTCTTGAAACTTTCCGCCAAAGAGAAACTCTTCTTGTCAAAGGTATAAAGATGCCTTCCAGTATAGAAAGTGTTTACAGATTAACTTAAATTTGATAAGTTTTTTTCAGCATCAGTAATAAATAGACCAATTCTATCACTATAGTCTGCTGGGTGGTTCTAAATTACTGCACTAAATAGCTACAAAATTAATAATAATATATAGCAAAGTACAGAACTATTCAGGTATCCTGGGGTTGAAAAATACAGAAATAAAAAGTAATAAATTAATCCTAGAAAAATCTCTGAAGGAAATAAATTTAGGACTGGATTTTGAAGATGTGTAACAAATACATTGGCTGTAACTGAGTATTCATATTGGGTACTAATGGGAAATGAGTTTGGGAAGATAAGAGCTGAGAGAGTTGTTGGAGGATATTAAATTTTGGAACAGAGAATGACCACTTCAAGGAAAGAACACAATGCTCTATTGGGTTAATTTCCTTAAAATCCAAATTCTCAGAACTCAATAGTGAAAATGTTTATTTTACAAGAAAGCATAAAAATAACATCAATATGAGACAATTAGTTTAACTTTTAAAGACAAACATGTCTCACATTTCTGTACCAACTTAAGTCATTATTAACTTCCAGGTTGGATACTGACTTAACTGATAACCTAGCTAGTTAATTGCATATGATAGAAACTAAAATAGCATATTTTCACTCCTTGGAAAATAAGGTGCTTACACAAAGCAAATGAAAAATCTGCCCTTCACACTACTAGCAACTGATTCAATTCTGTAGCCTATGTCAGTCATATGCATATAATTTTACCAAAGAGGCTGAAGTTTTGCCTAGATTGAATAAGCTTCTCTGCCTTTTTGAACTTCAGTTTTTATTATATTTTTAAACAAACATGGCAAAAAAAGAGAAATTTCAGAAAACTGACACAGAAGCCAAAGGCTGAATTCCTTGAAAGTATGGAACTTAAAAACCCTCCAAAAAATCAATGAATTCAGGAGCTGGTTTTTTGAAAAGATCAACAGAATTGACAGACCACTAGCAAGACTAATAAAGAAGAAAAGAGAGAAGAATCAAATAGACACAATAAAAAATAATAAAGGGGATATCACCACTGACCCCACAGAAATACAAACTACCATCAGAGAACACTATAAACACCTCTACGCAAATAAACTAGAAAACCTAGAAGAAATGGATAATTTCCTGGACACTTACACTCTCCCAAGACTAAATCAGGAAGAAGTTGAATCCCTGAATAGACCAATAGCAGGCTCTGAAATTGAGGCAATAATTAATAGCCTACCAACCAAAAACAGTTCAGGACCAGACGGATTCACAGCTGAATTCTACCAGAGGTACAAGGAGGAGTTGGTACCATTCCTTCTGAAGCTATTCCAATCAATAGAAAAAGAGGGAATCCTCCCTAACTCATTTTACAAGGCCAACATCATCCTGATACCAAAGCCTGACAGAGACACAACAAAAAAAGAGAATTTTAGACCAATATCCCTGATGAACATCGATGCAAAAATCCTCAATAAAATAATGGCAAACTGAATCCAGCAGCACATCAAAAAGCTTATCCACCATGATCAAGTGGGCTTCATCCCTGCGATGCAAGGCTGGTTCAACACACGCAAATCAATAAATGTAATCCAGCATAGAAACAGAACCAAAGACAAAAACCACATGAATATCTCAATAGATGCAGAAAAGGCCTTTGACAAAATTCAACAGCCCTTCATGCTAAAAACTCTCAATAAATTCTGTATTGATGGAACATATCTCAAAATAATAAGAACTATTTATGACAAACCCACAGCCAATATTATACTGAATGGGCCAAAACTGGACAATTCCCTTTGAAAACTGGAACAAGACAGGGATGCCCTCTCTCACCACTCCTATTCAATATAGTGTTGGAAGTTCTGGCTAGGGCAATCAGGCAAGAGAAAGAAATAAAGGGTATTCAGTCAGGAAAAGAAGAAGTCAAATTGTCCCTGTTTGCAGATGACATGATTCTATATTTAGAAAACCCCATGGTCTCAGCCCAAAAGCTCCTTAAGCTGATAAGCAACTTCAGCAAAGTCTCAGGATACAAAATCAATGTGCAAAAATCACAGGCATTCTTATACACCAGTAACAGACAAACAGAGAGCCAAATCATGAATGAACTTCCATTCACAATTGCTTCAAAGAGAATCAAATACCTAGGAATCCAACTTACAAGGGATGTCAAGGACCTCTTCAAGGAGAACTACAAACCACTGCTCAGTGAAATCAAAGAGGACACAAACAAATGGAAGAACATACCATGCTCATGGACGGGAAGAATCAATATTGTGAAAATGGCCAACTGCCCAAGGTAATTTATAGATTCAATGCCATCCCCATCAAGCTACCAGTGACTTTCTTCACAGAATTGGAAAAAACTGCTTTAAAGTTCATATGGAACCAAAAAAGAGCCCGCATTGCCAAGACAATCCTAAGCCGAAAGAACAAAGCTGGAGGCATCACACTGCCTGACTTCAAACTATACTACAAGGCTACAGTAACCAAAACAGCATGGTACTGGTACCAAAACAGAGATATAGACCAATGGAACAGAACAGAGCCCTCAGAAATAATACCACACATCTACAGCCATCTGATCTTTGACAAACCTGACAAAAACAAGAAATGGGAAAAGGATTCCCTATTTAATAAATGGTGCTGGGAAAATTGGCTAGCCGTTAAGTAGAAAGCTGAAACTGGATCTTTTCCTTACTCCTTATATGCAAATTAATTCAAGATGGATTAGAGATTTAAATGTTAGACCTAAAACCATAAAAACCCTAGAAGAAAACCTAGGTAATACCATTCAGGACATAGGCATGGGCAAGGACTTCATGTCTAAAACACCAAAAGCAACAGCAACAAAAGCCAAAATTGACAAATGAGATCTAATTAAACTAAAGAGCTTCTGCACAGCAAAAGAAACTACCATCAGGGTGAACAGGCAACCTACAAAGTGGGAGAAAATTTTTGCAATCTACTCATCTGACAAAGGGCTAATATCCAGAACCTATAAAGAACTCATCAAATTTACAAGAAAAAAACAACCCCATCAAAAAGTGGGCAAAGGATTTGAACAGACACTTCTCAAAAGAAGAGATTCATACAGCCAACAGACACATGAAAAAATGCTCATCACTTGCCATCAGAGAAATGTAAATCAAAACCACAATGAGATACCATCCCACACCAGTTAGAATGGCAACCATTTAAAAAATCAGGAAACAACAGGTGCTGGAGAGGATGTGGAGAAATAGGAACACTTTTACACTGTTGGTGGGACTGTAAACTAGTTCAACCATTGTGGAAAACAGTGTGGCAATTCCTCAAGGATCTAGAACTAGAAATACCATTTGACCCAGCCATCCCATTACTGGAGATATACCCAAAGGATTATAAGTCATGCTGCTATAAAGACACATGCGCACGTATGTTTATTGTGGCACTATTCACAATAGCAATGACTTGGAATCCATCCAAATGTCCATCAGTGACAGACTGGATTAAGAAAATGTGGCACATACACACCACGGAATACTACGCAGCCAATAAAAAAGGATGAGTTCGTGTCCTTTGTAGGGACATGGATGCAGCTGGAAACCATCATTCTCAGCAAACTATCACAAGAACAGAAAACCAAACACCGCATGTTCTCACTCATAGGTGGGAACTGAACAATGAGATCACTTGGACACAGGAAGGGGAACATCACACACCGGGGCCTATTGTTGGGGGGATAGCATTAGGAGATATACTAATGTAAACGATGAGTTAATGGGTGCAGCACACCAACATGGCACATGTATATGTATGTAACAAACCTGCACGTTGTGCACATGTACCCTAGAACTTAAAGTATAATTTTAAAAAAAGAAAAGAAAAGTAAAGAAAGTATGGAACTTGAATCATTCCCTTTTATGGTATCTGGGCCTTGCATGGGGCTTAGTGCATAGTAGGTATGCAAGGCACATTTGCTAATTAAAATGAAAATGCCTTGCCAACAAGAGGATTAATGCTTGGAAGAATCCCAACCTACTTTTCTGAATCAAACATCTGAAAATGTTCCAATTCTACAACATTAGAAGGTACTTTCCAACAAGTCCTAAGTGCCATGCTAACATTGTAGTCCAGTCAAATGCAACTGCAGTACTACATCTTTTGCATTTTTGTCTTAGAAATTTGGGTCTAAGAGATTATAGCACATCAACAAGTTGGTGGGAAAACTTGTCCAATTTCTAAAATTCACTTTGATTCTTACAAGTTAAAATATAATCAAATTAGAGTCCTGGACTAATGGTAACCTGCATGCTGATCCTAGATTCACCAGTAACTAGCTATACGACCTTGAACATATTTTTCTCCAAGCTTTACTTTTCTCATCTGTAAAATGAGAAAAACTGGGCATTTAAAAGCCTTTCTTGTGGAAATGCATTGCAATTTACATTGAAAGGCATAAAAAACAATATAGACTGATGGATGGAGGAATGGGTTAATGTATAATAAAGCAACTAGAGTAAAAAGAAAATAATCTTGGTGGTAGATATATCTCCTTCACACAAAAAATCTGATCACTCCACCCAATCTCCTGTCCTTCCTACTCCTGGAAATAGTACCACCACCAGTTACTCAAAGCAAAAGCCTAGAGGGTCTCCTGAAGTCCGCTCCCTTCCTTACCTGTAATCAATCAGTAAGTCTTACTTAGTTCCTCTTTCAAAACATATCTCTATTCACTTCATTTCACTGCCACTATTCTTATAGTAGTCCAAGCCATCATTTATTTTCATCCAAACTAAAGGATTTTCCTTCTTCCACTCTGACCCTCCTTCCACATCACAATGACTTTTTAAAATACATACCAATCATTCCCCAACTTTATGCTTTCTAGTGGCATTAACAATAAATAAAACCCAAACCCCTTACTGTGGCTAACAGACCCCCACTGGTCCTTGTCTACTTCTTCAATCGGTTCCCTCTCACTTTCACCCCTCATTTAGTTGGTGCCAGCCACATCAGCCTTTCTATTCCTATATCGAACCAGGTTCTCAGATTGAGGCCTTTGTGTTTTACAATTCTCTCTGACTGAAAAATTTCGGAGGGCAGATGCCTTCCTCCCAGTCATTCAACTCACAGTGGACATGTCCCCTCCTCAGAGATGCTTTCCCTGGCCACCCAGTCTAAATAATCTTCACATTAAAGTGCTAAGGAAATTCTCATCTGCACTGTAATACATTTTTTCTACCTATCTCCTGTAATCGGAGGAAATTTTCTTTTATGTACTTATTTTTCGAGACAGGGTCTCACTATGTTGCTCAGGCTGGTCTTGAACTCAAGCAGTTCACCTGGTCTCAAATCTCATGAGTAGCTGGGACTGTAGGCCTATGCTACCACACCCAGCCTTTAATACTTTAACATTGGATTAACATGCCTCAATTAGATAATTTTTTATTCTTTAATAAGAAATCCTAAGAGATTATTTGCTCTTCAAAAATCTATTTTCTTTTTCTTTTTATTTTTTCATTTAAAGTGCTAAGGAATCTTATGAAAGAAGAGAAAAATCCAATTTCAACCACTATTTTTTTCCTTTTTTTTCTCTTAGAGATAGGGTCTTGCTCTGTCACCCAGGCTGGAGTGCAGTAGCACGATCAGAATTTACTGCAGCCTCCAACTCCTGGGCTCATGTGATCCTCTTATCTCAGCCTCCTGAGTAGCTGGAACTACAGGCACGTGCCACCACACCTGGCTAATTTTTTTTTTTTTTTTTTCTGTAGAGACAAGGTCTCACTATGTTGCCCAGGCTAGCCTCAAACTTCTGGGCTCAAGCAATCCTCCCACCTCAGTCTCCCAAAGTACTGGGATTTACAGATGTGAGCCATCATGTCCAGCCCACTATTTTTTTTTTAAGACAATTTTTTAAAAGATGGGAATATGCAATCCAGTTCAAATCTCTAAAACAAGGGCACCAAATTAAAAGTAAAATATTATCTGTCTTGAAGCCAGCGTTCTGGAATATTTTTAAACCTGGAAACAGAAAAAAACATATATACCGATGTTCTGGGGGTAAACAGCAGCTCCTGAATATGTAAGCAAAAACAAACACATCAGAAAAAAGAATACCACTCTGGGTTTATACCTAACCCCTCAGACTAAACAACCCACAATGGAGAAGTTAAGAGCATTGCAATCAGCTGACAGGATCTATACAAGGTCAGTTTTTTCTATGGAAAGCAGAGAAGCATGGGAGAAGCAATCAGAGTACAGAGCAAACAAAACTGCAGAGGGAGCAAATCAAAGGCAGCAGAGAAGTTGAGGTTGTGAACTACAGACACAGACAGTCCAGATCTACAGTCTGCACCTTAGCAGTTACTAAAGGTGTAGGCCGAAGCTACAATAGTAAAGAGACAAATATCACCCATGCCTCAGTATTGTACAAGCAACTACAATAGTCTCCACAATGTTTATACACGAAAAATATTACTGAATTTTTTTTTTTTTGAGACGGAGTCTCGCTCTGTCACCCAGGCTGGAGTGCAGTGGCCGGATCTCAGCTCACTGCAAGCTCCGCCTCCCGGGTTTACGCCATTCTCCTGCCTCAGCCTCCTGAGTAGCTGGGACTACAGGCACCCGCCACCTCGCCCGGCTAGTTTTTTGTATTTTTTTAGTAGAGACAGGGTTTCACCATGTTAGCCAGGATGGTCTCGATCTCCTGACCTCGTGATCCGCCCGTCTCGGCCTCCCAAAGTGCTGGGATTACAGGCTTGAGCCACCGCGCCCGGCCTGAATTTTTAAAAATATATTTATAAGCGGCATTCCTCAACAGAGCTTTCAGTCTTTTTTTTTGAGACAGAGTTTCACTCTATCTCCCAGCCAGTATTCAGGTGCAAGCACGGCTCACTGCAACCTCGACCTCCCTGGGCTCAACTGATCCTCCCATCTCAGCCTCCCACGTATCTGGGAATACAGGCACACACCACCACGCCCAGTTACCTTTTTTTTTTGTAGAGATAGGGTTTTGCCATGTAGCCCAGGCTGGTCTTGAACTCCTGGGCTCAAGCAATCCACCTGCCTTGGCCCCCCAAAGTGATTTCAGGTGTGAGCCACGACGTCCAGCCTTTCAATCTTATTCTAGTGTAAAACATGTTAGGGGAGAGAACATGAACTAAATATTTACAAGTTACAAATACCCTGCTCTGGAAATTCTCATATATCATACTTCTGCCTGCCTTCTTTAGCTTGTTTATCTACATCAGAAAATCTGAACTCAAACTTTCAACATACTGCCTCTTTTTCATGGGAAGGTGGCACAAAAGTATAAATAAATAAACAAAATTAAAAGTAAATAAAATTCCAGGGTATTCTATTAAAGCTAGCAACACACAGAAATTCATAATTTCATATAATTCCAAGAGCAAGAAATAAAATAGGGCTGATGAAAAGTAGGCTTGTAGGATGATTCTAGAATGATTCTAGACCTTGGGATGAAGAGTTTGCGGCCCTTCCCTCCAGTGTTCCGCTATTAACACCACTCAGTTCTACATCATGCATTAGTTTTTTCTCATCATTTCACTCATAGTTTCCTCTCCCATAATTTTAGTTTGTACATGGTTTCTCATGGCCTCTCCAAATGTGACTCTCCCTCCCCGCCCCCACAATCAGTGTGATGTGTTCAGGAAATGCCAACAACTACCACCACAGTCAACTGTGACAACAGTGAAAAGGGAGCTGGGAAGATATGTACAGTAGCAAACCACTGTATAGTGTTTCTACCATACAGATATAGAAGATACAAAGAAATTCAAGAGCATAGATAATTCTAAAATGTGGGCAAATAATTAGGAAATAATTTCTTTTGAGTATTATCTTTGTTTTTATTAAAATATTATTCAACTTAATTCTTAAAAATGGCTGTTTGACAACTCGCAGAATTCTTGAAAAGTTAACAGTTGGTCTTGCAAAAGAATACAGCCAACTCACTTCAAAACCTCTCAGTTGAAGCTCCCACACTTAATTGGAAATTATTTCCTTTTTGTCTTAGTTCAAAAGATAAGCTCCACTTATCTTTTTAAGCTACAGAAATCACAGGTTGCTGACCAGCCAATAAATTGCTTGCTTTGGGTGAGGTGCTCTCCCTGCCTGTGGGTTGCAGGGGAGGTTGACTCCAAATGATGTCAAACATAGATGTCTCAGCAGCAGATATGGGAGGTGTGAGAGATACAAGCTAACCTAGGACAAAAAGTTACTACAGATGTTAAAATCCCTTGGCCCTATGATCACTCCAACTACAGGCCATTATGAAAAGAGAAGCTCACAGAAATGACAATGAGTCATCAAGAATGGGCTAAATTGTAATTAAAATACTATGTTTAAGAAGATGAGTGCCTGGGAAAGGATCAGCTATCACTCAGCGACTTCCTCCTTGTAGTATGCCTTCCTGAAATGCAGAAGTTGCAAAACTAAAAACTGTATCTTCCAGATTCCTTTATAGCCAGTATTCTGCATACAAATCTGATTCCACCATTACGATGCAGGACACAAGATATGGAAGGCAGAAGTAAAGCAAAGCCCTATTGGCCTGTAGCTTTTAGCAGCTTTCAGCTTGTACACAAGGTCATGAACATGTCAGTATCCAGTCTCCAGCTTTGAACTAAAACAAAAAAGAAAGAATTTTCAATTAAGGAGTAGAAGCATCAGTTAGGAGGTTTTACAGTGATGCAATGGAGTTGGCTGTATTCTCTTGCAAGGCCAATTATTAAATTTTTATGAATTTTACAAATCAGTTGTCAAACACAGCCACTATTAAGAATTTAGTTGTATAAAATTACAATTAAATTATATTAAAAACACCATTAATCATTTTCTAATTATTTTATAGACAGTGGCAGAGGCAGCAGGGACCAGATTCATCATAACAGTATCTAGTCACCAGTTCACGGGCATCAAGGAGAAGCTGTCACAGCAATGGCCAGATGCTACATTCCAGACTTCCAGCAGTTACAATGTTAACAGCAGTGGCTGTTGTGATCACCTTGATCACAGCTACAGTAGCATTTTCTTGCTACTGTTTCAGTAGCAACCTCCTGATGGCCACTTTCCTGACTGTAGCAGAGGTGGCAGCTCCCACTGTGGACTGTTTCAAGGTATCCTGGAAAAAATCATTCTCAGAGGCTCAGCCTAGAGCCCAGCCCTCCAGCCCTTTCAAAAGATTCCCTAAGCAACTAATTCCCTGCATTACATCCCTTTCTGTTTCCTGCACTGAACCCTAACTGATACTGCAAAGGAGTAAGGATTGCAGAAAGATTTTTTCATGTCTACACTCATGCTGTTCTTCCACAGACCTACAAAGAACCCAAGCAAGACTCTACCATTGCCATTAGTCTTACCCAATAAATATAGTTTCCCCAGAACTGCCACCTCAATCCCCTTTCTTCAGTTTTGCCTCACAGGGAGTAGCTTGTCCTCTGCTGTGGCCAGCGTGACAGGGCCTGAGATACCTTCCTGTCCCGCCCCCAGCAAGAGCACAATCCCTCTTCTCAGTTATGCCATCACTACAGCCGAACAAGCTTGAGGATAGTGAGCCAAAGGTATCCTTGACAGTTCATCTCCCACAACCCTGAGTGTCCCCTTGCCCTAAAATTTATCTTCCCCCAATGCATCCCCTAGTCAGTCAAGGAAAAAAATAGAAGTATAGCTGACTCTAAATCAGACTTACAGCATCAGCCCCACAGAGAGAGCAAGAAACAGTATTAGCAGTCTACCACATAGCAGGAACTATTCAGAAACATTTTACTGAAAGTATTGTGAAGAATCTCCGATAGGAAAAATGATTTTTCAAAGCTAAAGCAACTAACCAGAATAAATGCTTAACTATTCAGCTATTATACCAGCTAACAATTTTGACTGTGTAAATCTTAATCATAAGTTACACCATTATAAAGGCTTAAAATGCCCTGAAAATCCATGGCATATAATGATTAAAATTCTTTCCTGTGCTGCAAGTTTCGGGATACCACTGCCTCTAACCTCATTCATGCATGCTGATGGCCTAACAAACTGAGTCTAGCACATTACACTTAATTCCAAGAGAATGCAGATTTCATAAAGAAACAGAGTATGTTTAACAAGTCCTTTTTTCACCAATTTTCTACACAAATTCTTATGCCAGAAACTAAAACAATGAAAGGAACCAAACAATCTGAGTTCTAGTCTCTGCTCTACCATGTTTATGCTATGACTTCTGCCACTGCTAAGCCTCAACTTGTTTATCTATACACTAAGGTTGGATTACTGTGCTTCCTTCCACTCAAGGGACTGACTTTAGCCCAGAGAGAAAACATAACAGCACAAACACTTAAAGAATAAGAGGTGCCAATAATCCACAACCTGCTTTACCTGACTCTTCAAAGGATCCATCTTAGGTGTGCAATACTTGAAGCCTAGAAGGAGAAAGGTGTACTTAAGTGCAATGAGTTATTCTTTTATCTAGCTTAGCTAAATTTTATTTAAGCAAAGTGTACTTTTCTGAGAAGGGTCTGCATACTTATAAAAGATCCCTAATTCTAAAATATATTCCCTTCTACATTCACCAGAACATTTTCTAGGCTCTGTCTCAGGTAAGTATGCTAACACCTTCCTGGTGAGTGAGTTACAAAAGAAGTAGAAAGGAAACACAACGACAAAATATTATTTCCAGTATCAAATATACAATTTTCCCAAGTATATGTATCCCAAAATATGTATCTAATATATTTACCTGGGCTTTTACATATTACAGAGAATATTTTCAGCAATAAAAATATTCTGCTGAAAATATTCTCTTACAAATGTAGCAAGAATACTAACTTTCTGCTTGATTAGCAATTCTTGGAAATAACTACTTATCACGCAGCTTAGTTGTACAGATTAAACTGCGCTGCCACAAACTCTGTTTTGAAACAGAACCAAGCAATGAAGCCTATATTGTAAGTACTTGCCCAGTGTTTTACTGCATTTAACACCCACGCAAACAATTCAGAATTGTGGTTTTTCCTTTTCCTAGAGAAAGGAAGACAGGTTTTTTGGATATAAGGAACTAATATTCTATCCAAAAAGTAAAGACTCAACACTGTTTCAGTTCATAATTCTTCCTGTGAGTCTGTGTGAACTTTCATGTGTTAATCTCTCTCTTAAACTCAATTTTCTCATCTGTAAAGGAAGATGATAACATCTGACTCAGAGAATAAAATTATATAAAGTTATTTATAAGAAAACATGAATGCTAATACATACATCCTTATAAACCAAATGAGACAGGTATAAAATGCCCTGACATGGGAGTTATTACTCTAAATGACAGCTAGTATATTGTGACATGTCCCCAATATTCCTATTAGAGTAAGGTTGTCTGAACTTAGGGTTGTCACCAAAGGCAGGCTGAAGTATCATTTCAGTCATCAGCATTACATTGTGAGATTGCTCTAGTTAGCAAATCTAACTCTATTCAAAGGAAATTAAAATTTCCATTAGCTTGTGCATTCTAACCTAAACACTGAAATTAGTGAATAGAATTCTTAGCTAAAATTAATAATATTTTGACAAAGTGTTCTGCTGAAAGCTACCAAGTTGGATTAAGATACAATTCTGTGAACAGAGGTAATAAAGACTATATCATTTTACTAGATTTCATGGCTTTATTAATCAATATATGGAATTAATATTGGAGAACTCTAATCATTACAGGCTTTTGAAGTAGAAGCAGTAATTTTCCAAATATGGTCTGAAGGCATCCAAAGGGTGCCCAAACTAATCTAACAATACAAAGTACTTGCTATGATGATTCTTATTGGCAAATCACACCCAATTCCAAGAAAGTTCATTTTTATGTACAATAAGTACATTCACCAATAATCTACCAACATTTAAAATTCACTAAAGATCTAACTACCAGATGACACTTGGCAAAACTACAAAACTCCTATGGTGTATGGCATATGTAAACTCAAAGTTATTACTAAAATTATTATTTTTATGGCACAAAACCTGAAGACATTGATACAGTAATTAGAATATAAAAATAGTATGAAATGTTATTTGGAGCACCCACCCCTCTCTTTCAACTGTCTACGCCTGCTCTGGATACCTCTGTTCTCCCAGTGGAGGCTGTAAAAAACCTTAAAAAGGGGATCAGATTTGATCTTGCAATATCTGCTAAATAACATTTTTGGTAATTAAACAGGTACGACATTACACCATACTTAAGTAATGTTTCAAAACTTATATACCCATTTTATATGTGCCAGTGAAGCAATTCCTTTCACATAATTTCCACGAAATCATGGTTAAAAAGTTTTATCAGGGACCCCTCAGAAATACTACAATAATGATGTTGTCTCAATTTGTGTTTAAAAGGATCATTGTTTTAAAAGCAAAACACCTTGGAAAATAATTCGTTTAGAATTTCATTTTCAAAATGGTAGAATAAAATTGTTTTAAAAACGTAATTGCTTAACTAGGCTAATAATCTTTTTCTCAGTGCCGAAGACTGTTAATCTTCCAAAGTATTCCATCTCCCTAAAAATCAACAGCATTGACTTAGAGAATCTTGATTTTTTTTCAATCAAAGAAAATTAAATAAAAATTACAAGAAATACTTTTAAATTATACACATTAAGGTATCAGTATTTCAATTTTTTAAAGAAGTAACTTTTAAATAAAAGCAATTTTTTATTTAAAAAATTAAATATGATAATATTTGAATAAAAGCAGTGCCTAGAAATCAAATCAGTTTTGGTTTACAGCCAATATCTATTTTTCTAAAAATGATAGTTTTCTGACAACTGTGTACTACTGCTGGCTGCAAAGTAAGAGAGATTAAATGTTTTAAAAGAGATCATTTCCTGGAGTATTGATTCCTCGGCATCCCACCCTTTCAGGAACTCCCCCTCCCTTATGTCTTGGGGTTCTGCTACAGTTGTTAATCATATTATGCTATTTATATCCAGCTGCAAGGGTAGACATGTCCCCACGCCTGACCAATCATGGCACTTCATTGTCCTCTCCTCTCTCCACAGTAATTGGTCCAAGAGATCAGCACAGGGCCAAAGTCTCTGCTTGAGATTTGTTATTAGACTCCAAAAAGATGAGAAGCTTTAAGGACCCTGTATGACTTGGGGGTTCAGAGCTACCTTCACTGCTACACTGACAGAGTCTAGCTGAGAAAAAATCCAACCTGGAAGAAAGGAGAACCAAATAATAATTCTAATGACCATCATTTGAGAACATGAAGTTAGCTGTTACTGATCTATGCCTGGATTTTAATGTATGTAAGTCAATAAATTTCTTCTTAGCCTAAATTAATCTCAATAGCGTTTCTTTCACTTGCTACAGAATTCTTACAAATACAGAAACTGATGTGTAAATTAAGATTTTTTTCTTTCCTACTGAGATCTAAACTATATATCACAAGATACTTGCTGCAAACTAGATAACCATATCCAAAGAGTAACATATCTCTAGAACTATTCCATTAAAGTGAATTTTTAAAAGTTATTTTCCTGGAGGAAAAGCAAAGCCAATCTAGCTTAATTCTATTTAAGTTCAGAAAAGGAAGCATTAACACTTGTTTTTTTTCTACCTTGTAGGGTATTTTCCTTTCATAAAACTACTTCTGCTAAATGCCATTATATATAGTAAAATCCCATTTTTCATAGTCATGTGTAATTCCCAATCAGAACAACGAGATACAGGCTTGCCTCTCACGAACTTCCCTGAAGCCAGAAAATAATAATTATGCGTTTCAAATTCCGTGCAAAAAAACAGCAAAAGCAAAAAGGCTAAAATGCCAGAAAGTTTTAATTAAGTAGATAGGTTACTGTTCACATTGCATACCCAAGACAATAAAAAGGGAAGCCTCCAAATAGAAAAGATCTTAATTATTAACAAATTTGAAACAAAATTTTTCCAATTACCACTGCATGATATTTTTTAAAACCAAACCCTAAACTCCAAATAAATTATGGCAAGAAAGTTTAACCCTTTATAACCCATAGAGTCACTAAAACAATATCTCTCAGTATGTGTTAATAAAACAAGTACCTAATCACCTATAAGGACAGCGTGTCCCTTCTCAGGTATTTAGATACGTCATAAGTCAAATTATGGTCCTCAAAATGTAACCTATGTTTCCCTGGCCATGTTGGGATGACCGAAATGGGTGGGGGCTGCAAGTAAGTGGGTTGCTCCTGGGAACCACTGCAATGCAGCTGAGTGGCTGCATCAGGATCAATTGCTTGGGTTCAGGGAAGAATGGAGATATAATGATGCCCCCCTTCTCACTGGAAGTCAGTTGGCTGTGACTATAACAAAAGGGAAGGCAGGATTAAGATGCAAATATATTTTTCAGTTCCCTTTTTCCTAGGCCAGCAAATTGTGTTTTCCCATAGAACTGGCTAGACTTCCAAAACAACCCAAATAGGGCTATTAACCATAAAGAACAGAACTAATGGTACATTAAGGGTTACATAAAAATATTCATCGTATTACATTATGAGTGGAATGAGGCTGAAGGCAGAAATAGCATTAAGCACCTTACAGCATTATCTGGAGGAGATAACACATTAAAAAAAAAAAAAAAACTTATGGAAGACTATTCATAAAGGACCTACCCACCCATTTAAACAATTAATATGATCGTCCCTCTATTTTCCAATTATTCTACAATGTGGATTTTGTGCCCTTCTACAAAATAATGTTTTTTATACACAAACACACACAACATTATTGAGATGGACCACACTGTAAACCTTTCTGTGTGTAATGTTTTTGCCCTGCGTTTATCTCCTCCTCTGCTTCTTACCTACTACTGGAAAGATCCCAGTTCCACTCAGTGAAAACCTGTCACCTTTTAAAGCCAAAGTAAGTTCAAAATTATTCACAATTCATTCCTCAACCACTCAAGTCAGAAAACAAGGGCAGATGGTGTGGATCCTACCAAGATATTAAAAAAAAAAAAAGAAAAAAAAGAAAAGAAATTGTTCTTTCACTTCATGTACACATTTAACATCCATAAATTCACTATACATACCTAGATGAGAATAATTTCTTAGAATTAAAAGATTTTTTTTGTAAAATATATCTTTTTAATGCAAGCAAATTACTTCATCTGGTATTCGACCAAAAAACTGCAATTGGTTCCAACATGGGTGGAAAAGTGGCATGTAGGACTCATCCTACAAAGAGTACAATATAGTATTTTATGAACAATTTAAGGACGTTTTGAAAAGACAGTTTTGCTTATATTTGACTTCCCTCTTTTTGTAATGACTTGAGAACCCAAATCCTTTCTAACATGCAGCTCCACAACTTTTTCAAATAGCACACTATGCAGTCAATTAATTAGTCTCGTTTTCACCAAAATTCATACTAAGACCTACCTAAAGAGTTTTAAACACTGGCAGAAAAGTGAAAAAGGCAAAACCCTTACTATAGGTATTCCTTACCAATGAGTCACTAAGCTCCTACTGAATTGCCAGCTTCTTGAAGACACACAATTTCTGACTCATGTTTATATCGCCAGTGCTAGCTCCATGCTGGCACTTGATGGGTGCACCACTAAGTGTTTGCTGAGGGAATGAATGTGTGCCAGTAATAGGACTTCTTATTTTTTCTGTATTAAATAAAATAAGCATCTTTTCTTGGAAAACATTCTGAATAATACTTGTTCTTCAAAAACAAAATAACAAGATATTTTGTTAGCAAAATTAGCTAGAAGAGCAATGAATAGATTTGCCTCTTTCCCTACAAACATGTCTCATAACACCAGCTTCTAAGTTTCTGAAACTCTTACTTTTGGCAATAGTTTTAAATTCAGGGCATTCATTCTGTCTACCAAAATGTAGTATTTCAAGAAAATTATTTCTCAAAATTTCAGAAGACAAAAAATAATTTATTAAAGGCAAAACAGTTCTAGTCTTCAATAGCAAAACACTTATCTCTTGTCAAATCACACACACACACACATACACACACATATACACACACACACACACACACACACAACCCCGACATTCACAGATTTTGAAATTGGTAAATAATATTGAAGTAACCCATTAAAACAAGATTCTCTTTCAACACACTCCCAAAACACTAAGTCCCCCCAAAAATTACAAAGCACTTAACGGGTTACACAGTAAAGACCATATGAAACTATCACTTGAGAAGATTAGGCACTGACTTCATAAGTCAGACACTTGAATGAATTTAGAAGATTTGTTTTGCTGCCAGTTTACATAAATTAGCAGAAAAAAAAAATCACGAAAATTTGTCTCTCATAACAAAAGGTTTTATAAAGTATATCCCAGGATCTCAGAGGAAAAATAATGTATACGTCCCAGGAACACAGAGTTATGTTACATGAAAATCAGTTTTAGCAATAAACTGAACAAAATTTAAAATCATCTAAAAATCAAATGGCCAAATGTTAAGTATTTGTTTGTACTAGTAAGATAGCAAGAAATTAAAGAATTGTTAAAATGCCTCAACCTAGGAAATTAAAGCTTTATAAACTAAATTTTTAAAAAGTCTGGGGGTGAGGGCAGGATCAGTAAAGTACCCAAAATGATATACTAGAAAATGATATACGAGAAAAGTTAACAAAAGTTAACAAAAGCATATATGCATACATATATACACACACACATATATACATACTGAGATATTTGGATGTAGTACTCCTAGAAAACGATGGAGAGAAAATGTTTTTAAGTACAAAGATGTTAATGATATAATAAGAGTCACCAAATATCACGCAAGCAAATCAGTTTGCAATCGCTAAGGTGTAAGCCCATTACTCTTATGAATTGAAGGTGTCAATGAACAGAATCCAAAACCTGAACCCTTGAGTTATTAAGAGCTTTAGGGGCAGGGGGTGGGGGGCAGGGGGAAAAGAAAAGAAAAAAGAAAAAATCTACCAACATCTGAAATAGTAGGAAATTTTCAACTTCAAGGTTTATCAAAATGTAATGCTACTTTCCCTAGCAAAGAGGGCTTGGCTTGCTTCTTTTTCTATTGTTTCCAAAATACTCTCTAGGTCTCGGTCTCTAGATTTTCCTGTTTTAAAAAAGGTACGAAGAAATGTACTGTAAACCTGGGAGGCTAACAATTAACTCTAAATTCTCTTACCTTTCCCGTCTTCAAATATTACAACCACCTCAACAAAACTCATCAAAAATCCCAAATTACCCACTAAACAAACAAAAAAAAACAAAACTAACAAAAAGATTCAAGAAATAGAGAAGAAAGGCACAGCGTTGTTTTTATTTAAATAACATAAATATTTCTTATTTTAAAGCATCCAGTAACGTTTCTTCACCAACAGGAAGTGTATATCTAGGAAATTAGCCCATTTTAATAAAACTCCCTTACAAATTGGATATCCCAGAGTCAGCAGTGAAGACTTTTACCTACATTTAACATTACCCAGGAACTGTTTCAGCTTGGTTTTTATTTAAACAAACTATAACATTGTTTCCTATGATTTCCATCCCTGGATACACTACTTGCTTAGGGTATCTGAATGTAATGTGTGCATGATATGGCAACAGACAATGATTTCATGTATTTATTGTACCAATACTTAATCTCTGGAATAAAATACACATAATTTACCGAAATTTACTGAAAGCAAACTGCTGAAATATGAGCTTAAAGGTGTATGAAGAAGCATAAAACTCTGCACAATTAGAGTCTGGGGAATTTTAGAACAAAATTAACTACTTGTATATTAATCAGGATAGAAATGGTTTAAGAGTATATACTCTATAGTAAAACCAAAGAAACTAAACCTAGTAATAGTACTATATCACAAAACAATTTCACCAGGGGTCCAAAGTTCAACTTTACTACTGGGCAAAGACAAAGTTCAAACTCAAATGACAACTTTTCTCTTTGCAGAAAAATAAACAACAGGGTCATAATTAAGAAACAGGTAACTAAGTGGGCCAAGCAACAGGTGAAACCAACGACCAATGATTCTTTTAGAAGCAGGCAAAGTACTGATTACTAAGTACTACACTAATACTAAAACAGTATTTTACCTAATTGATTCAGGAAAATTTTTAGAAATTACCTAATTGAATCAGGAAAAGTTTTAGATTAGAAACCGTATTTTAAAGAGTAACCTTCAATTCTCTATTAAAGATTATAACCAAAAAAGGGGGAAAAAATCACAGCTAAAGACAGTAGGTGCCAGAAAGATGTTAAGTCACCTGGCTTTTGGTACAGGCTTTGGGAGGGCGACCCTTAGCATCTAAGGGAAAAGAAGGCTAGGAAGAATCAGCGCTACAAAAGCCATGTCCTACAACCCAGCTTATCCTTCTGCCATGGACTTTCTCAGAAGACAATATGAGATCATTTCCAATTAGTATTACATCTTACAGAAATAGTTAAATTTTACTCTTTCACTGTGCTAGTCTCTAAATGTCATGTTATGAATATGGTTTAATAAAAAGCAACTAGTCAAGGCAACAGAGTGCTAAGTACACTTTACAATACCTTATTAACTTGAAAAATCAATTTCTGTCACAAAGTTTAGAGAAAAGGGAAAAAATAAAACAATGTTTATGGCAAGTTTCTTTTTAAATTCCCTTACTCTATTTTCACCCTTTCCAAAATGAATCACAACAATAGAGAATCTTTGTCTCTTCTGAAAATAATATTTGTTTTTAATCAAACTCAAAGTTCTACAGATAACCTCTTCAAGTTCTTGACTTCTAGTATTTAAAGTCTTGTGTTTAACCTGCAAAAATCTTGCTATTTTATAACAAATGTTGCTTTTAAGCAAAGCCATTTAAGAAAACCATTTAATATAATACCTAACATGAGGCTATTAAGAAGCTAAGAATACTATTTTTAAAAGAGATTAAAATTTTTAAATTACAACCTGCTTAGAAACAATATTAATCTCAGATAACAGACATAATGGTATCTTGAGAAATTACTGACTCAAAGTGTCTCTTTAAAAAATAAGTGTAGTATTCAGAACTTTACTACTAATGACTACAAAATGTCCTGCGACCATTAATATGTTATTCCCTTTATTTTGGCTAAATCTTTAAAATAGAACAGTGTCTATGGCTGTCAAGAGGGCAAAACTGTATTACTCTAATCATGTCAACTACATACTGGGGCATAGGATGCTTATCCAACACAGTTAATATTACTAATACTCTAAATCTTGAATTATTGTTAAATATAATATAAAGGTTGAGAAAATGTATAACAGGTAGATTAGACTTCAGTCTTCAAAAAAAAAATCACAATAATTTAGAATACACCAGCTTCCATGTCAATATATCAACTTTAAAATTTCTAAAAATAAGTTATATTCTCATCTATGCCCCAACTACTCAAAACAGAACACAAAGCAATGATGCAGATGTTCTCATTATTCACTGACTCATGGGATTTGAACTAAGATTTGGCACCTAGACTAGTAAATGCTGTCTATATAGTCTTTTGCACATTACACACAGTGCGTGACTGGCTGAATTACAGCCCCAAAAGTCTTTCCTCTGCCTTTCACACACTGTAAAAGTTAGCGATAAGAAAAAATTTTACAAATTCTCAAAACTATACAGAAAAAGCTGTTTAAAGTCTGCCAAAGTTTTAAAAAATTAACAACAATAAAAAGAAAACCTCACCACATAAACCCATACACTTAAAATGAATACGACGGAATAGGCTATAGAAAGAAAATCTTAATTATGATCTTAGGAGCATGTGAGTCTATGTGTATATATATCCACAATACACAGACATACGTAAACCGCACCACAAACCATCAAGCCCCATTAAGCTCAAGGACTATTAAAGATATATTAATATTTCCAAAGCGAGCTGCTGAGAAAGAAATGAGAAGGAGATAACATATTAAATTTTTCTCCAGAATTTTCTAGCATTTTGCCAACAAGGGATGGACTGCTACCTAGTCCAGGTAACAATTAGGCAGCCCATTATATTTTGATGCACCGTATACTCAGTAGAGCACATTCAGGAAAAACAGTTTGGTTTCTAATAACGTTACAATCACCATTCTCTCTCCCACAAACATCTAAGACGACAGAACCACATTCTATCTATGCTGAAACAAAACCAACAATGCTGTCTATAACAAATTCATAAGAACTACTACATACTATCAGATCTCACTGTATGCTGTCTCTGATCAATGCTTTGAAACTGACGAGTATGCCATAAACATAACGTGCTTTGCAGCAAATTTTACTAGCATAAAAGATACCAGGGCAAAAGAGTCTCCTTTAACCTACCACTTCAACAAAATTCTGTAAAATCAAAAGCGTTACAGAAGCTTTCACTCCGCTAGGCACCTAGGTCTTCCTTCAAAACCCAGACTCTCTTGAACAGCTCCCTGCAAGAACACACCAGTCGGCCACATATCACATATCGTACCCTCATCGGTACTCAGACACCTGAACCACCTGGACTGACAGAGTTAGGCTGACAGCTCCGAGATGTCTGCTAGTGTGCAAGAAACACTGAAGCAGCTAAGCCCTTCCAGGTACACTAGGTGGTAACCTTGGCACCAAGTACCTCTATAGTAAAGACCCTTTTTCCCTGTTAGAAGATGCGTAAGATCGTTCCAAAGAAAATGCTACAATCCTAAGAACCTTTTTGCACAACAGAGAGCGGAAAAGGCTGGCCTTCTCTAGTCAAAAACTCTTGTCTGCGGGGAGAGATGGAGCTACAAATATAGGAAACTCAGCTTCTAGTCGCAATTCTGTGACAGCTAACATAGCTAGCAGAGCAACCTTGCCAAGCCAGAGCTCAGTTTTCCCATCGGCAAAATGGGACTCACCAACGCCACCCCTCGCCCTCGTCAAGGAGTCAGGCACGCCCTAGAGGTCTAAGATTACCCGGGACCATACGCGGTGGGGAGGTGCCGTCGCTCCCAGGACGCCCACCCTGGCACCCCTGTACCCAACACCCCGCGGCAGATACGCAGGGCCGGCGTACCTGGTTTCACAGTCTTGAGACGGATGGGCTCGCGGAAGTGGCGGATGACAGCCAGGGTGTCCCGGTTGGTGAGCCCGCTGACAGGCGTCCCGTTTACCTCCAGCAGCACATCGCCTGGGCTGGGCGCCTTGCCGGAGACGACGCAGCAGGTGCCCCCGCCGGGCTCCTCGCGGAGCCGCCCCAGGTAGGGGAACTCGCCACGCTCCGCGCCACCGCGGATCTCCGCGCCGAAGTCGCCCGGGGGCCCGGCCCAGGACACGGCGCACTCCTGCACCTTGCTGAGCCAGTGCTTCTTCTTCTTCAGCGTCTTCGACATCCCGAACCCCGCTGCACCATGGGGGAGACCCCGCGCGGGCGGCCCGGGCGCCGCTCCGGCCCCGTCTCAGCCCGGGGGCCCTGGCGGCCCGCGCAGCCGGGTCAGGGGGGCCTCGCCGCTCCGGCCCCCACCCGGTGACCACAGCCCGCTGGGGGCCCGGCCGCTCCCAGACCCGAGACGCCTCTTGGACGCCCCTCCCAGCTGCGCTCCCCGGGGCTGACCAGACTCCGCGAGGGCCACCGCGGGTTAGGCTGAAGAAAGGAAAAGGGAATTGTCCCCAGGCGGTTCCAGAAGGGGCTTCGGGCGGGGTCACTGCCGCCGGCTGGTCCCGGGGCTCAGCGCCCGAGCGGCGGGAAAGGCTGAGGCGGGGGGGCGGTGAGGTGAAGGGGGAAGAGCCGGGAACGGGAAAAATCCGTCGGGGGCGCGCAGAAGCGCGCGTAGACCCGTCGCGGGATCGATCGTGCCCGCTGCGGAGCTGTAGCGCGGAGACCAACGCCTGCCCAAGCTGCCAGGAAACTGCCGCTTTCAAACCCGCCGCAACCTCCTCCTCCTCCCTTTTCCCTTCCCCCCGCCCTCGCCCATCCCTCATCCAGAGCCCCGCCCCCTCCTGCCGCGCGGCGCCCGGCGCGCTGCCGTCACAGGCCCGGCGCTTGGGAACGAGCCCCGGCCCCGGACTCTCGCGCCAGGGATTGGCCCCCGGCGGGCAGGGGGCGGACCGCCAACGAGAATGAGGACCACTGGTTGGTCGGTGCGAGTGGAGGAGGCGGGCACTAGAATGACTGAAGTTTAGAGACGGTGGAAAAAAGAAGTTTGGAGCGTGAGGGAGGGCGCAGAGGAGGGGCAGGGCAGTGGAATGGGCTTCAGGTCGCAGGGCCGGGAGAGGCCCTCTGCGGGCTGCTGGAGCCGAGGAAAACGCGAATCCGAGAGTGACCGAACTCCCCGAAGTGGGGGCGTGGCCGGCGAGTTAGGCGGAGACGCGGGCGGAGCCTCCGAGTCCGTGCGGGGCGCCGAGAGGGGACGGTGTGCTTAGACTGGAAGACAACGTGCGGAGTCCTGACCCTGCCAAGGTTCCCGGGCCTCTAGGGTGGCCTGTTACAGCCATAACTTGCATTGAGTGGATATTTCTTGTTCAAATGTTGAATGAACGCCCATTGAGGCAGGGCTTCGGAGTCCGGTTGATGAAAGATATTTTAAAATAGAGTCCGGCACTTAACTGCTGTGTGACCTCAGACAAATTAGACAACCTCTCTGAGCCGCAGCGTCCTCAATGAAACGTGAAGATTACAGAAGATGTACAAAATAACTGCATAGTGCCTGACAGTGTGTGGATGCCTCTTAAAGTTTGGTAGCTGCTGCTGCTGCTGCTGATGATGATGATGACGATGACGATTTTGTGTTAGATATTGTGCTAGGTACTGGGATTCAAGGGTGAAGAAGCCCCGCTATTGAAGAGGTTAGTCTAGTGGGAGAGACTGAGAAGTAAGCAGACTGCCTGAGGTGAGGGGGCGAGGTGGAGGTAGAAGGTGGATTATTAAGAACTAGCCTGGTACCCAGCAGACCTGGTTGGAGTCTTGACGTGCTACTGACTTGCTGTTTGACCTTGGTCAAATCTCAGTGAAAGGAGGTGAAGGGAGAACGAACATTAAATAAAAGATACCGTAGATCCCTTCCAGCTCTAATTTTTCAGAAACTTCACTTCAGCTTTCTTTCTTCCCCGGCTTGACTTACACTCTTCCCTGTCTTTGGAATGCCCTTCAACCCATCTCTTTTAAAACTCCTATCCGTCATCATCCCAAATGCCAGCTCTTCCAGGTAGCTTTCTCTGATTTCTTGCCCTCAAGTGGAAAGTGTTTTCTCTGAGCTATGATCTTTGTTTCACTTCTGCAGCACGCCATTTATTTGTGTAGTCTCCTGTCTCCCTTCAATAGTAGGTGAAAGCCCTTATTTAACTCCACAGAATCTCACCACACCTCAGATAGACTGGACCAAATTTCAATAGCTGCAGTGATTTGGTTGACATCATTGTATCAGTCAGGGTCCTGGCAGGAAACAAATGGCATTTTGCAAAGATGTAGGCAGGGTGTGGGAAACCACAAGAGAAGCCTGGAACCCTGAGGCTACAACGCCTAGATCTGTCCAACCAGGGGAAAGAACAGTTGCCGAAAAATCCAGACACAGAGGGCCACCTGACAGGAGTCTGACCTTCAGTCAACGGATGCAGTCAGCCTAAGTAAACACCCAGCAAAGGACCTGGGGGATTTATATCTAACTCACCACCCACCTCCAGTCTCCTGCTGGTGTAGGTCAATGGCCAAGTCCAACCAGAAGCCAGAGGGCAAGGGAGGCTTTTGATATAGCTCATATCAGTCAGTTTCAGAAAAGGAAACAGTGCATCTGAGGGGAAAATACTCAGCACAGACACCATGTGGGTGGCTCAGATTTACCCATATCTGAGACGAAGCTTGGAGTATTTTTTTTCTAAACTACTACCTATACTAATGGATTCCTGGATAAAATCTTCATAACCTACACATCATCTGTTTTTGCTCAAAATCTGAGAAAACATCTTTCTCTGTCTAGATTGCATCTGTTAGAATGCCTTTGGCCTCAAGGAACAGAATATTTGACAGTAGCTTTAAGCATGAGGTCATTTATTATATCTTTAATATAAGTTTCAAGTGCAGATAGTTTCAGGGTTAGTTGAGCAGCACAATCATGTCATCAAGGACCCAAGCTCTTTTTTGTGTTTGCTCTCTGCCTTCACATGTGTGTTAGCTTTTGTCTCCAGGTCCATCACCTCTTAATTGCAATGTGACTGCCATAGCTCCAGACATCACATCCATAGAGGTCATTGCACAGAGCAGGAAGGGAAGAAAAGGAAGTGCTGTCCACCATTTTTATGAAGGAGAAAAATATTTCCCAGACTTTAGAATCTTCCTTATTGTCCAGAAAATGGTCACATGCAACATCAGACCAGTCCCTGGCAAAAAGAGAGGATTTGCCACAGTTCAGAAACTGAGCACAAGTCATCCCTAAACAAAATGAGTGTTCTGATGGAGAGAAAAGGGGAAATAGTTGCTAAGTAGGCATCCAACAGTGTTTGCCACATGCCTCAACCATGAATAAGTTATATTCATTCTTGGGCAGAAAACTGCACTGGTTCAGAGCTTGAGCTTTTGTGTCAGACTACAAATCCCAGCTTTTCTACTTAGTAGCTCTGTGACCTTAAGCAAGTTATTTAACCTTGCCTATCCTCAATTTCCTCATCCACAAAATGGGTTTGATGACAGTATTTACCTGAGCTGTTGTGAGAATTGTATGAAGCTATTTGAGTCAAGTAATTTGAGTCAAGCTATTTGATAACATAGGGTGCAGCACAGAGCAAACAGTAAATTTTTATTTTAGTTTGTGCTAAATTGTACTATCTGTGACAAAGCTAAAACCATTGTATTACATTCACCCATCTTATTAAGCTTTGGTTCAGTTTTTTAAATATTCTAGAAATAAGCTACCCATGCTATTGAATTAATTCTAGTAGGATATTATTTTGGCAATTACTACATAAAGGGGTCATATCATAAGTTTCTGTCTCTAAAATGGCACCTAATTAAATCATCATATTGTATCCATGTTTATCACTACTTTCCAAACCTAATGATTGGTTTAATAGTTGTGATTTCCATTAGGGAATATTAATAAGCCAAACAACATGGAACAAAAATAATAAAAATAAATGAGGCAATTGAATTTGATGATCTCCAAGGTTTCTTTGAGCTATCTCTATCTAATCTATAGAGATAGAGATAGCTATGTGTGTTAGGCTATTTTTATGTCATTATAAGAAATACCTGAGGCTGGGTAATTTATAAAGAAAAGAGGTTTAGTTGACTCTCAGTTCTGCAGGCTGTACAAGCATGGCGCTGGTATCTGCTTGGCTTCCTGGTGAGGCCTCAGGTAGGATTCACTCATGGTGAAAGGCGCAGCAGTGGCAGGCACATCACACGGTGAAAGTGGGAGCAAGAGAGGGTGGAGGTGCCACACACTTTTAAACAACCAGGTCTGGTGTGAACTCACTCATCGCCAAGAAGACAGCACTAAGCCATTCATGAGGGATCCGTCCCGTCCCCATGATCCAAACAGTTCCCACCAGGCCCCACCTCCAACACTGGGGATCGTATTTCAACATGAGATTTGGAGGGGACAAATAGCCAAAACATATCAATATGTTTCACTATGGAAACTTACAAGTTCAGTCCCAAGATGGCTGCAGAAGCTCCAAGTATCACATCCTCACACAATAATGTCTAAAGACTGAAAGGAGAGAAGAGGATATTTCCTTTCCTCATTTCCTTTTTGTAGATCAAGGAAGCCTTTCCCCCAAAAGCCTCCAGGAAGTCTTCTCCTCCAGCTTCTTGGCCACAGTTTCCCAAATTTCCTTTACTAAATGAATCTCTGCCAAGGGTAATGAAATATCCTATTACTCCTCCAACATCAGCTCTGGTACTCTGAAGGGGGCCCTGCTTCTTCGGCTGCACAATATAGGGACAAAACTTGGTGGAAGGGGTCTCTTAGTAAATATAGGGAGAGGACATTAGCTTTTGGGTAAGCAACCCACATTGTCTGCCACATGTCCACTGCATTGATTTCCTTCTAATAATTTTTTTTTAGCAAGGTGGAAAGTTTGTTTTGTTTCATAATATTGTGCCTAATGTATCTAATGACAGTTACGTAAACCCACTCCTGACCAGGCGCAGAGGCTTAGGCCTGTAATCCCAGCACTTTGGGAGGCCAACGCGGGCGGATCACCTGAGGTCAGGAGTTCAAGACCAGCCTGGCCAATATGGTGAAACCCCGTCTCTATTAAAACTACAAAAATTAGCCCGGCATGGTAGGAGGCACCTGTAATCCCAGCTACTCAGGGGGCTGAGGTGGAAGAATCACTTGAACCAGGGAAGCAAAGGTTGCAGCGAGCCAAGATTGCACCATTGCACATCAGCCTAGGCGTTGCAACGAGGCTTTGTCTCAAAAAACCTACTCTTGGCCAGGCGCAGTGGCTCACACCTGTAATCCTAGCACTTTGGGAGGCCAAGGCAGGTGGATCACCTGAGGTCGGGAGTTCGAGACCAGCCTGATCAACATGGAGAAATCCCGTCTCTACTAAAAATACAAAATTAGCTGGGCGTGGTGGCGCATGCCTGTAATCCCAGCTACTCGAGAGCCTGAGGCAGGAGAATCACTTGAACCCGGGAGGCGGAGGTTGCGGTGAGCCGAGATTGTGCCATTGCACTCCAGCCTGGGCAACAGGAACAAAATTCCGTCTCAAAAAAAAACAAAAAAACAAAAAACAAAAAACAAATCCCACCCTTTTAAGTAGAAAACTTCAGAATGGAGGTATAAATTTCCCATTTTTGAAAGTGACCCATACTTAGTTACTTCTTTGTACAATCAGGGATGCCTCGTATGGTGGTGCAATTCAGAGTCTAGGTGAGTAGTGCCCTGGAGTTATTCATGGCTCTGTGCCAAAGCAAGACAAATGGAGGGGGAAATGTTAGATTTTGTTTATATTTATATTCTCACTAATTTCATGTAAAACTGAATTTCTAGTAACAATAAATCAAACCATCATCATTTAGATGAAGTCATTCTCAACTATTGAGGTGGCAGACAGTGGGGAAAAGGGGGAGTGGACAAATAGAACAAATATGCGCCTTCTATACAGAATGTAAGAAAATGTGTCCTGTTTTTTTCCCCCACAGATTATTATAATAAAATCATCTTGCGTTGTTAAAATTCTGATCCACAAAATCTTTCGCTGGCTTAGAAAATGTTTATATTTACACATATAATGGAAATAATATATGTAATGTAGTCCAATATTAATAGCCTAGCCAAATTCAGTATTACTGTTCTATTGTACGTTATATTTTTGTTAGTGTTTTTATTTGCCTAGGTTATGGGCCAATTTGTATGGCAATGCTAAAGTATGCTCAATTACAAAAGCAATAACATAGAAATTTTTATTTCAGTTAAATAAACTTATTGTTTAAAATCAGTATTATTGTGTTTCACACTTAAACATGTATTTTTACCCGTAGATGCACTTACCTGCAAATGACCAAGTGAATCCAACCCAAATTCAGAGAACAGCAGCAACATTAAAAATCAGTTTTGGCCGGGTGCGGTGGCTCACGCCTGTAATCCCAACACTTTGGGAGGCTGAGGTGGGCGGATCACCTTAGGTCAGGAGTTCAAGACCAGCCTGACTAACATAGTGAAACCCTATCTCTACTAAAAATACAAAAATTAGCTGGACGTAGTGGTGGGCACCTGTAATCCCAGCTACTTGGTAGGCTGAGGCAGAAGAATCGCTTGAACCCAGGGGGCGGAGGTTGCAGTGAACCGAGATCCTGCCATTGCACTCTAGCCTGGGCAACAGAGCCAGACTCCATCTCAAAAACAAACAAACCAACAAAAAATCAGTTTCAATGCCAACATCTTCTGGAAAGGGGAGTTAGTTAAGTAGTTAGGTGTCACATTTGTGTAACAAAACAGGACAAAGAGAACATTGAAAGAAATAGAAAATGCCAAAATGCCCATCTTTCTAATTAAAAGCCACCTTTTCCCCAAAGCTGGCCTGGATTTCCTATAGGTGGATGTCATCTCTTCCTTCTCCAATGTTGTTTCTATCTATGTGTTTTATCTTTTCCAGTAGACCTCAAGATCCCTGAGGGCAAGATCTCTTTTTGATTCATTTGTGTATCTCTCATTGAGCTGGGTGCTTTGTCTTTGGTGTAGTTAGAACACATTCATTTATAGCAATGAACAGATTTACAAGGCCCTTCCTTTCATAGGGAAGAAGACAGTAAACCTGAAAAAAGTAAATCATCAATATAATTTCAGGTAGGTGGCCGGGCATGATGGCTCACGCCAAGGCAGGTGGATCACTTGAACCCAGGAGTTTGAGACCAACCTAGGCAAGATGGCGAAACCCCATCTCTACAAAAATACAAAAATTAGCCAGGCATGCTGGCACATGCCTATGGTCCCAGCTACTCAGGTGGCTGAGGTGGGAGGATCACCTGAGCCATAGGCGGTCGAGGCTGCAGTGAGGTGTCACCAGGCCACTGCACTTCAGCCTGGGCAACAGCGTGAAACCCCATCTCAAAAAAAAAAAAGATAATTTCCAGTAGTAATAAATATAAATGAAACAGAGTACGTTTAAGTGATTGGGTGGTTAAAAGTAGACACAAGCTTCATTAGATAGAGGGCTTAGAGAGGGGGCTTCAGGGAAAGTAACAGTTGTGATGAGACCTGAATGACAACAAAAAATGAACCATATGAAGATGTAAGTCCAGCACATTCCAGAGCTACACAAAGACCTTAGGTAGGCCTTTGTCTGAGTGAATGTAAGGAACAGAAAGAGTGCTGAGTGGGGTTATGGAGGAGAGAATGGTAGGAAATGAAATCAGAGAGGTAGGCCAGATCACATAAAGCTTTTTAGATCAAAGTAAGGAATTTGGAACTTATTCTGAGCACAGTGAGTGAGAAGTTTTAAAGAGAGAAATGGCACAATCTGGTTTACATTTTAGGCCGGATTGCTATGATTCTGATTGCTATGTTGAAAAGGATGGGTAGGGGTGACAGTGGAAACAGAGAAGGCAGATAGAAACCTAGAATGAGAACCCACTGAGAGATGATGGTGGCTTAGACCAGGGTAGAAATAATGCAGATGAAAATCTGTTGAAGGCACTGTGGAAACCAGAAATTATAGCTTTAATTTTCTAGACTGATCATAGCTAAAGAAACATACATTACATTGTACTTAATAAGGAATTTTGTGGAGTGTAATTGTTTTGTCGAAATGTCCTTTCCCTGTAAGATAAGGAGGAGGACACTAGAAAGTAAAAAGTGAGGAAAAGTTCTTAATTAAGTTTAAATTTATACAGGTTCTTTATTTTATTATGTTTATTCAGAAGAGCTTCCAGAGAGATGTAATGTTAATTTCAAAGTTTTTGTTTAATCTCTTAAGAAAGTAACATCCACTCAAAGCACATGATGACTTAAAGTTTATGAAACAACATTTATTGTTCCTTTCATCTATAGAATGTGTTATATGAAGTAGAATTTGTTTCTTAAATTACAAAGTAACTCACGAGCCTTGTTTTCTAAAACAGCTCTGACACCATATAAAATCATTTAGGTTATTTGACTAGTTAGAAAACTTCAAATTTTTGAGTCTTATTTTCCCATTGCAGACTGGAAGCCAACAGTGCCTGTGGCAGATTCCAATACAAAGCACAAACTGAGGCTCCTTTACTTCAACAGAAGGAAAATTCTCATTTACTTGGCTAAACTTAGGCATAGTGCTTCCAGACACACACTCGCAAAATTTCACGTAAATATGATTGGAAAAACACCACATGAGCTTAAAATAAACACACGCCATTCAAAGATGGGATACTGTGGTCTTTCCTACACTAACAATTACTCTACACTAACAATGGCTTCACGTATGATTTTTCAGCTTTACAGTGATGCAAAAGCAATATGCATTCAGTAGAAACCGTAATTCAAGTACCCTACAACCATATAGTTTTCACTTTCAGTACAGTATTCAATAAATTACATGAAATATTCAACACTTTATTGTAAAATAGGCTTTGTGTTAGATGATTTTGCCCAATTGTGGGCTAATATAACTGTTCTGAGCATGTTTAAGGTAGGGTATGCTAAGCTTATGATGTTTGGTAGGTTCAGTGTATTAAAAGCGTTTTCAGTTTACCATATTTTCAAATTACAATGGGTTTAACCAGGACGTAACCCCATCATAAGTCAAGGAGCATCTGTACTTACAAAGGAATCAAAGTAAGGTCCATACTGAATTTGCCTTCATTCAAAAATAAAGAGTAATCCAAAAGAAGACACATATGTGCTCAACAGCTATGTGAAAAGATGCTCAATACCATTAATCATCAGAGAAGTGCAAACTAAAATCACAATGAGATATCACCTCACACCTGTCAGAATGGCTATTATCAAAAAGATGAGGCTGGGCGCAGCGGCTCATGCCCATAATCCCAGCACTTTCGGAGGCCACGGTGGGAGGATCACTTGAGCCCAGGAGTTCAAGACCAGCCAGGCAACATAGTTAGACTCTGTCTCTACAAAAGACAATTTTAAAAATTAGCCAAGCATTGTGGCATAAGCCTGTGGTCCCAGCTACTCAGGAGGCTGAGGTGGGAGGATCACTTGAGCCCAAGAGGTCAAGGCTGCAGTGAGCCATGATTGTGCCACTGCTCTCCAGTCTAGGAGACAGAGCGAGATCCTATCTGGAAAAAAAAAAAAAAAAAAAAAGACGAAAGGTAATAAGTGTTGGTGATGAGGATGTAAAGAAAACCCTTGTATACTGTTGATAGGAATGTAAATTAGTATAGCCACTATGGAGAACAGTATGGAGGTTCCTCAAAAAATTTAAAAATAGAATTACCATATGATACCATATGATCCACCAATCCCACTTCTGAGTATATATCCAAAGGATTTGAAATATCTGCACTCTCTTGTTTATTACAGCAATGTTCACAATAGTCAAGATGTGGAATCAACCTAAGTGTTCATCAGTAGATGAATGGATAAAGAAAATGTGATATATATACACCTATATATATATATATAATGGGGTAATACTGTTCAGCCTTAAAAAGTAAAAAGAGGGAAATTCTGTCCTTTGTGACAACATGGATGAACCTGTAGAACATTATACTAAGTGAAATAAGCCAGGCACAGAAAAACAAATACCACATGTTCTCATTTATATGTGGAATATAAAACAATCAAACTCATAGAGTCAGAAAGCAGAATGATGTTTACCAAAGTCTGGGGGGTGGGGAGAATGGGGAGATGTTGGCCAAATGATACACTGCTTCAGTTAGACAGGAAATAAATTATAAGTATTTGAGGTGAAGATATGTTAATTAGGTTGATTCAATCATTCCAAAGTGTGTGACTGTGTGTGTTATATACATATTGTGTATATATATATACACACACACACATAACATCACTTGGTACCCCATAAATATATATAATTATAACTTGTTGAAATTCAATAATCTCTTTTAATAGAAAGTGATCTTTCTGAGTTTGGGATGAGGGAGGGAGATGAATTTCAGTCCAGAATCAGGGAAACATTCTAGCTAACATGGGTTCTGATGAGGTGCTTCTATGCTTAGAACCCAAAATTAATCTTAGCGGATTTAAATATACAATAACTGTCCAGCCACAGTCTGACAGGCACAACTTGGACAAAGAAAGCGACAGATTATATCAACAGCAGGCCTTCAGAACCATTCATACAAATGATACATGGTTAATTTTCAAGTTTGCCTTTTCAGCCTTGGTGTGTTTGAGAATGTTTAAGAGTTAAGAAATTGAAATTTTCAAGTTGCAAGCTGCTATGGACTGAATTGCATCCTCTCCAGATTCATAAAGCCCTGACCTCCAATGTGGAAATAGGGTTTTGGGGAGGTTATTAAGGTTAAATTAGCTGAATAAGGGTGGAGTTCTAATCTCATCTCTTTTCCCGCTCTCTTCCTCCCACCATGAGATGACACAGAGAAAAAGGCAGCTGTCTGCAAGCCAGGACGACAGCCATCACCAGAAACTAGCCATGCCGCTGCCCTGATCTCAGACTTTCAGCCTCCAAAACTGTGAGAAAATAAATTTCTGTCATGTCAGCCGTTTAGTCCACGTTTTTGGTATGGCAGCCTGAGCTAAGACACAAGTAGTTACAGTGATCCTTTCCAAATAATGAGTGAGATCTTGTCTGTCTTTGCTTAACACTGCATTGTATTACCATTTCACTCTGAGTAAAAGCCATTGTTCCTACAATGACCAACAGGCCCTACCTGATGTGGACCATTTTCATCCCCAGCCATTACCCATTTATCTCTGATTTCATTCATTACTGCCCCCTATTCTCCCACCTGACTTCAGCCCAGCTATCCTGGCCTTCTTATAATTCATGCTACATGCAGGCATGCTTCTGCCTAAGCTCTCCCTCTGCCTGGAGTGCTCTTCCCCCAAATATCTGCATGGCCCATTCCCTCACCTCCAACTCTTTGGTCAGATGTCACTTCTCCATGGCCTGTACTCTGACCTTCCTATTTCAAAATTCAACATTCTCCCAACCCCTAACCCTCCTTGTACAGCCCTCTCTAGCTTTTCTTTTCTTTGTCCACAGCATTTACCACTTTCTAATGTACTATACCTTTTACGTGCTACTGATAGGTGACAAAGTGCTAGCAGCCCTCACTCTCAGCCCCTCCTCGGCCTCAGCGTGCACTTTGGCGGCGCCTGAGGGGCCCTTCAGCCTGCCACGGCACCGTGGGAGCCCCTCTCTGGGATGGCTGGGACTGGAGCCTCCTCCCTCTCTGGCTTGCGGGGAGGTGTGGAGGGAGAGGCGCGGGCGGGAACCGGGGCTGCGCTCACAGGCCAGTGTGAGTTCTGGCGGGCGCGGGCTTGGCTGGCCCTGCACACTGAACGACCAGCTGGCACCGCTGCCCAAGGGCAGTGAGGGGTTTAGCACCCGGGCCAGCAGCTGCAGGGGTTGTGCCTAGTCCCCCAGCAGTGCCTGCCTGCCGGCGCCATGTCTGAGCTCCTCCCCCTGCGGTGGCCTCCCGCGCGGCCTGAGCCTCCCCAACGGGTGCCGCCCCCTGCTCCGTGGCGCCCGGTCCCATCCACAGCTCAAGGGCTGAAGAGTGCAGGGGAGGCTTGGGACTGGCTGGCAACTCCGCCTGCCGCCCTGGTGCAGAATCCACTCCGTGAAGCCAACAGGGCTCCTGAACCGGATGGGGACGTGGAGAACCTTTATATCTAGCTGGAGGATTGTATGTGCACCAATCAGCACTCTGTGACACTATGTCTAGCTCAAGGATTGTGAATGCACCAATCAGCACTCTGTGTCAAGCTCAGGGTTTTTGAATACACCAATCAGTACTCTGTGTCTAGCTCAAGGTTTGTAAACGCACCAATCAGCACTCTGTCAAGACGGACCAATCAGCTCTCTGTAAAGTGGACCAATCAGCTCCCTGTAAAATGGACCAATCAGCAAGATGTGGGTGGGACCAGATAAGGGAATAAAAGCAGGCTGCCCGAGCTTGCCAGGGGCAGCAGGGTGGAGTCTCCTTCTGCATTGTGGGAGGGCTGTTCATTTGTGCTTTGTAATAAATTTTGCTGCTGTTTACTCTTTGGGTCCATACTGATTGTAAGAGCTGTAACATTCCCCATGAAAGTTTGCAGCTTCACTCTTGAAGCTAGCGAGAACAGGAACCCATCAGGAAGAGCGAAAAACTCCAGATGCGCTGACTTTAAAAGCTGTAACACTCATTGCAAAGGTCTCCAGCTTTGCTCCTGGCAGCAAAACCGCGAACCCACCAGAAGGAGAAGCTCCAGACGCATCTGAACGTCTGAAAGAAGAAATTCCGGACACACCATCTTTAAGAAGTTTAACACTCCCGGCGAGGGTCTTTCGTTCTTGAAGTCAGTGAGACCCAGAGCCCACCAATTCTGGACACACTACAACTATTTTGTCTGTCTCTACTCTAGAATGTAAGTTTCAAGAGGGAAGGGATCTGTGTTTTGTTCACCGGTTTGTTCCTGATGTCTAGAAGAGTTCCTAGGTCGTAGAAGGATCTCAATAAATACTTGTTTACACAAGTACTTTCAGACATTTTAGCTGTACTAGGTAGTTGAAACTTCATGATTTTTAAGTAATTCAATCTGTAATCCTATGAGGTAATCACTATATACCTACTTATAATAGATCAGAAAGCTTACTATAGTCACTGACAGGTTTCTCAATATTATGAATCAAAACTTGAATTCAGATATTTTTGTTTCACATCTAGTTTTCTTTCCTATATCATGGTAGTCATATTAAGACGTTTCATAGTCAAACACAACGTCAAATTACCCAGGTTAAGAAACAGTGATCACCATTACAACTGCATCAAAATGGTTACAAATAAAAGGACTGACCCTGTTAAGTGTTAGCAAAAAATGTAGACTTGGGAAATCCCACACAATAAGAATATAACATGGTTCAACCACTTTGGTAAACTGGTGGATTCTACTAAAGTTAGCATATGTATACTCAATGACCCATCAATTCTATTCCTGGGTATCTATCCAGCAATGACTACGTATGTCCTCTAAAAGATCTATACAAGAATTATAATAGCCTGAACCTGGGAGCAATCCAAGTGTTCATTATGACTAGAATGGTTAAATAAATCTTGGGATATTCTTACAATAGTATATACTATACCACACAGCAAGGTAAGAAAAAATTAATCTGCACATAATAAAATGGACAAATATCCCAGCACTTTGGGGGGGCCAAGGCAGGCAGATCACTTGAGCCCAAGAATTCGAGACCAGACTGGGCAACCTGGTAAAACCCCGTCTCTACAGAAATACAAAAAAATTTGCCGGGCCTGGTGGGGCGTGCCTGTAGTCTCAGCTACTTGGGAGGATGAGATGGGCGGATCACCTGACCCCAGGAGGTTGAGGCTCCAGTGAGCCATGATCACACCACTGCACTGCAGCCTAGGCTACAGAGTGAGACCCTGTTTCAAAACAAAACAAAAAGATAACTATCACAGGCATAATTTTTAAGCCAAAGAAACCTGACACAAAGATCACTAGGTGATTCCATGAATATGAATTTCAAGAAGGGGCAAAGCTAGTAAATGGTGATTCAGGTCAGAGTAATGATTTCCTTTGAGGGAGTATTGACTGAAGGGGGCACAAAGGACCTTCCTAGGGTTCTGACAGTGTTCTATATCTGATCTGGGTGTGTTTTACAGAAGTATAAACGTATGTGGAAATTAATCTGGTTGTACACTTAAGATTATACACTTTACTACATAAGATGTGTATGTAGATATCTATACCAATGGAGAGAGTTTTTAAAATGAATTGTATTTTAAAATGTTTTAAATGAGTTTTAAAATGAGGAAATAATGGATTAAATGGTTACAGAACGCCTGGTTAGCCATGAAAAAAAATGTTGATCCTTGATTCCTACCATATTTCTTACTTAAAAATAAATTTCAGGTGATCAAATATTTAAATATAAAAAACCCAAAGAGTACTAGAAAAAAGATGATAAAATTAATTTGTAATATTGGAGGAAGGAAGTTTTTCTGATCAAGATACAGAACACAGGATAATCTTAAGGAAAGTTTATTAAATTTGATTACAAAAAATTTAAATGTATATGTGGCCAAATAATTACCATAAACAAAGTTTAAAAATAAATGACACGTTTTATTTCTTGGACCTATGAAATAAATAAGTAAAAATGACAATTTGGAACAAATATTTATAATATTTGTTGACAGAGGCAATTTTCTTTTTATACAAGGAACCCTTATAAATCAATAAGCAAGCAAAACAAAATAAATAATCCAGTGGAAAAACAGGCTAAATGAGATTACAGAAAAAAACTGATTTTAAACATATAAAAAAGCCTCATTTTAAAATAATAATAAAATTCCATTTTTCACCTAACACGTTAGCAAGGATCAAAAAGTTTGATAATATGTTGCTGAGATGAGACTATAAATCAGTATAGTTCTTTGGTGGGCAACATGCCAGCATTAAAATTTTTAAATTTTCATTGCAGTTTCACTACTAGGAATTTTCAAAGACTTACATACTAGCATGTACTTTGTAGCACTGCATGTAGTAGAGAATGTCTAGAATAGAAGCTGGTTAAGTGCATTGTGATGTATACATTCAATGGACTAATATGTAGAATGAAGTAGAGCTTCACATGCTGATGTGGAAAGATTACCTAAAATATATTTTAAAGGTACAGAATTTTTTGCTCCTATTTGGAATAAAAAGGAGAAAATAGTGGATATACATATTTGCATGTACATGCACATGTTCCTCTGAAGGATGTATAAGAACTGATGGCTGTGGTTGTCTCTGGACAATGTGACTAGGAGACTGAAAAGGAGAAATGTTTTTTCACAAAATGCCCTTTGCACTGTGAATTAGTAGTAGTAGTAGTAGTAGTAGTATTTTCCCTAAGTATATATACATTACATGAAATTGAAAACATTGTTCAAGAAAGGGAGGGAAGTGGAGTGAAAGGGAGGAGTTGGAGGAGAGGGAAGAGCAGGTGGTAGAGGAAAAAGAAAAATAATCAAGACCTCCACTTCTACATGTCCCCGCATTACCTAGCCCTGTGTCTTAAGATAGTGTGCTGAATAAATAAAACTCCCAAATCTACTAGTCTTGAATCTCGTCCAAGCCTTAGTTCAATGTGTTTAACATAGATAAACCTTTTAAAACCAGACTATTTCGGGTATGAGATACTCAGGCTAGGAAATTTTCTGTTTCTTACAGGTAGTTTATGCTGGTAAGATACTAGAGTTTACCTCATGTAACTGGCTTTAGAGAAGATGAAGGATAAATCAACACAGATGGAAAAACATGATCACACCAAAGCAGCATGCTGCCTATCTGAAGCTAAAAATGGACCTGTTGAACTCTCTAGAAAAAGACCTATTAGCAGAAATTCCATTAACGTTGGTTTTGGAGAGATTTGGGATTCAACTGATTTCTAGGTTTCAGGTGGCTTGCAGAGGAGGTTCTAGCCCATGTTTATCTTGATTTAGGAGGTTAATCTGTATCAAAAGGAAGTTGTTTTAACGTGAATCTTAACAAAGTTTTACAGAATATTAATAAAGCTACAGCCAATATAAATAGGAAGTAAGAATTGGGAAATTATCAGGAATTCAGTTTTGAATGTATGTGTCAAGTTGGCTGATTTTTAAAGGTTTGGTAAAATAAACATGAGGAAAATACTCCTCTATCGTGAATAAGATTCCTTCCAGTCGTAAGAGTAGAAAAACAAGAGTATAAAACAATTGACATACAGATTTGTTGAAGTTTAGAAACAACAATGTAGTTATGTTTTTATAACCAAAATTACGACCTTTCCTAGTTGTAAAAGTAGTGTGCAGCGAATGCAGCATAGTTGAACAAAGGACAAGCTTATTTAAGGGGCCAAAATTCCCAGTTCTGGAAGAATGTGATGCCCAGACCTTTGGGGACCGTATACTGCCTGTACTTAGCTAAACCGGAAGCATGCTGTTGCTGCTTCCATCACCACCAGAGCAGAAACAAATACTGCGGAAGCAATGTGACCTGTAGAGACAGATTCTCCCACCTTATTTTAGTTTTCATGTCATCCCTTAGAGGCAGAAATGCGTTCTCTTGATTTCTTTTCATGGATCTTGGCAAAATGCTTATGTAACAGCTTGGCCTTTTCACAAAAATTAAGCTCTGTGCTAGGACAAGTTGCTAGTTGTATAAATAATTCTAAACTTTGAAACTCCAAAATATATTATTCTAAAGGTCTTGAGTGTTCATTCAGATTATAAATTGTGACATTTATGCAGAAACCAATCTGGATTGAATCCAAGGGTATCCAGTGTGGCTGGAGCAGAGACGTCTATGGAGACAGAAGGTCACAGAAAGGATTACAAAAAGAAGGTTGGAAGAAACTTGGACTGTATTTGGTAATTATGGAATGCCCTGGTGCATTATAGAATAGAATAATAGCGTAATCAAAGTAGTGCTTTTAGGCTAGGAAAGATATGAGAAATTGAAAGAGAAGAAATCATTTTTTAAGAAATTGTATATGTAATGAATGATGTCAGGAAAGCATTACGAATTGTTACCAGTAGTTAAGTAATTATCTCTTGAGCGATAGAATTATCACTGCTTTGTGTTTGTCTGTGTTGTCTACTTTCATTGAGAATGTATGACTTTGTGTTGCTTTGCTTTAAAGAAGTTCTAAATTAGGTAAACATTTATTTTCTAATTGAAAAATTCAAAGAAATACAAGAGAAAAGAATAAAATGAACCCCATACACCTGTCACCCAGATTAAACAATTACCAAGATTTTGCCGTATTTTCTTTCTCTCCTTTTTTCTTTCTTTCTTTTTGTTTCTTTACCAATGTCTTGCCCCTGTTGATTCCTGAATCTTGCTTTTCAGCACAGTGAGGTGTCCCAGACTCCTCTTAATTTCCTGCCACAGCCCTGAAATCAGTCCATCTTTCAAGGTCCTCTGTGTCCTTTCAGTGGGTTGAAAATTGTTTTAAGAAACAGGTATAGGCCGGGCGCGGTGGCTCAAGCCTGTAATCCCAGCACTTTGGGAGGCCGAGACGGGCGGATCACGAGGTCAGGAGATCGAGACCCTCCTGGCTAACACGGTGAAACCCCGTCTCTACTAAAAAAATACAAAAAAAAAACTAGCCGGGCGAGGTGGCGGGCGCCTGTAGTCCCAGCTACTCCGGAGGCTGAGGCAGGAGAATAGCGTGAACCCGGGAGGCGGAGCTTGCAGTGAGCTGAGATCCGGCCACTGCACTCCAGCCTGGGCGACAGAGCAAGACTCCGTCTCAAAAAAAAAAAAAAAAAAAAAAAAAAAAAAAGAAACAGGTATAAGCTGACAGAAATCTTACACAGAGGTAATCCCTGAACAATTATGGGTGTTATCCTCCTGTTGTAGAGAAAATAATTAAAATAGCATAAAATAAATAAGAGTAAATTCACTTTAATAAACATACTAAAATGAATCTGCTTTAAAACAAAACGTTTGTCAGCATTAAAAACTTACCTTGTAGGTAACCCTGTTCCTGAGTTGATTTCTTCAGTTTAAGAAACATTTAGCTTCTTTGTGATCTTTTGAATAAAAGTTTTAAGCCTGCTCTTGCCAGATAAAATCTAGCATCTTTTAAACAAGCACCTTCATTTCGTTTTCATAACTCTTAGCAAAATGCTAAGTAACATCTAATACCTTCTCCTTACTGTTTAGAACAGTTTTCATTCTCTAGTTTAGCCTAAACAAATAAAGCCCAACCCTCTCTCCACCCTGGTCTCGGAGTTCCAGCCTCCATAATTATAAACAATAAACGTCTGTTTAAGGTAACCAGTGTATGGCGTTTTGTTATAGCAGCCAGAGCTCACTAAGACAATGTATAAACACAGATGTTTAAATAGTAATAGCTAAAGCACGAGAAGTGTTTACCATGTGCCAGGTGCTATTCTTAAATCCTTTTCATATGTTAACACTTTTAATCCTGAAAAAAAAACTATGAAGCAGGCACCGATTGCCTTAATTTTTATAAATAAGGACACTGAGGAATAAAGGGTGAATAAATAGGAAGCCCAAGACCAGTCGTCTATGACATGACACAGTCAGAATTTGAATCCAGGCAATCTGGCATCAAACTCACTCAGGGCTCTTTTTTCTCCCTAACAAATAGAAAAACCCTGAATCTCAAAACCACAGCTACAGAGAAATTACTGTTTAAGAGTGAAATACCAGAATCCTTCATTTTAAAAGCGAAAACAACAAAACAAAAACAAGGTGCCATCACCATTATATTGTCAGGCTAACCCAATCATTCAGTTAACAGTTGTATAGTTTTTACCCAGGAAAGAACTAAAACGTTTATTGTTTACAGGTGCAGTTTTCACATTGCATTATGTAAACTCCATGTGGGCAGGAACAGTACTTTCATCTTTGTATCTCAATCATTCCTCGTAGATAGGAGGTAAATAACATATATAAAATGAATACTTTTTGAATGAACTAAAGTTGATAAAGCACTGGATTTTGAAAGTCATGCATATTGCATCACGATACCTGTGTGCAGATGACCACAGGTTGTCTAAATTTTGACACTTAAAATTTTTTGTTTTGTTTTTGTTATTGTTCCTCAAATTCCTTTTTACCAAAATCTGGACACAAATGAAAGAGGATACTAGTACTAATTACACCAGGACAACAACTCTTCTTATTTGAACAGTTTTGCTGCATAAACCAGAACTGAACAAAAATACTGAGTCCCAAGGCACGGTAATGTGTGAAGGTGTTATTGTACCACATTAAAAAAAAAAATGCTATGCTATTTTATAGCATAAATTTGTCACATATACCTGCAGCTCCTTTCTCATTACCCTTTTTTTCTTTTTCTTTTTCTTTTTTTTTTGAGACAGTCTCGCTCTATTGCCTAGGCTGGAGTGCAGTGGCAAAATCAGAGCTCACTGCAACCTCCACTTCCCAGGTTCAAGTGATCCTCCCACCTCATCCTCCCAAGCACCTAGAACTATAGGTACGTGCCACTATGCCCAGCTAATTTTTAATATTTTTAGAGAGAGGGTCTTGCCCTGTTGCGCAGGCTGGTCTCAAACTCCCAGGCTCAAACATTCCCCCTGCTTTAGCCTCCCAAAGTGCAGGGATTACAGGCGTGAGACACCGCACCTAGCCTCTTTACCTATTTTTATGACTTCTCAGTAAAAACTTTTCCTGCCATCTTTTAAGTCCTTTATTTACACTGCTGTTTTAAACAACATAAGTATCTGCAGATATCTACCTAAACAGTCTTTGTTCTTTAGATAAAATTTTAAAGTAAACTGTAAATACTATACAGTATTTTCATAGTCAAACTCTAGAAGCTCTTTTATGTGTAATTCCAATTTTTAAGGTTTTCTAAACTTTGGGATCATCTGCGTATTTTAGAGGTGGCAAAACTTTGTAGACCAAGCCAGAGAGGTATTCTTTCTAGTAAAAAAAAAAAAGGGGGGGTTTATCTTTAAATTTTTGTCTCTGATCAAAAGACCAACATTTATGGTTTCCATGAACTCCTTTTTTATTCTAGCATTTTGAAGATAGTGTTGATGGTGAAAATCTGGCTGTTTACATCCTTATCAATGATTTAACTTTCCTGTTTTGTCAACTCAGCCTTTTAGGTCTCTTATAAGTCAGAGCAAGGATGTAATATCATTTGTGGTATTATTTGCAAACATAAAAGGAAATCACTGTGGCTCACAGACACCACTTACATTCCATCGTCGACAAGGAAGCAAAAACATAGCATAGTATAGATTTAAATGGTTTGCCTGGTGTTCCATAAAACACTTGTTTCGTTTACTTCTCCAAGTCTGTGCAATTCAGCTCAGCTACTGTGAAGCAGAAAATATTATCAATTAGAGGCACAGTATGTTAGTCCTGAATCACAGGGCTTCAGTACCCTGGTGTGTTATGATATCCAAGCTCTACCCTGCTCCCCGCCCCAGCACACACATCACAGCAGGAAGGGATGTGTTCAGAGGCTAGATGTGTACTGAAAATTAATAAAGAGAAGAATTGAAAAGGCAAAAACTTAAGAAATAAAAGTTTTTTAAGGTAAAAATATGGTAAACCATAATATGACCCCCAACTATTGCGTCTTTTAGTATAGTAAGACTAGATCTCTAAATAGACAAAATTGGGAATGACAAACAGGTCACTTAGGCCCTCACCTCAAACTCAATATATCTAAAATTGAACTTTTGCTAATCCTTTCTTTCCCATCTAACTCCAAATTCTCAGTCAATAATGGCAAGACTACCCAGCAAAGGCTAGAAATTGAAGTCATCTTAACCGAAGTCCAAGCCTCTTTCATTCCCATGGCAATCAGTCTGTTAGTGCTGTAGGTAATTTTGCTTTGAAGTATTTCTGGAATCTGATGTTTATTCTTCATTTTCATTGCCTCACTCTAATCCAGACCTCCTCTGATTTGTTTCTGGATCATTAGAACAACTTTCCAGCTTGTCCTTCTAGCGGCACATAATCTTCCACTTTTAATCCATCTTATATACTTTGTAAATGGCAAATTAATCTACTCTAAACACAACTTTCACTTTCCTCTATAGGGAGGCTCAACAGCTCATGGACTTCAAGACCCTCCGTGATCTATTTTCCCTTATGTCCTCCTCAGTATACATTTTTTTTTTTCCAAGACAGAGTTTTGCTCTTGTTGCCCAGGCTGGAGGGCAATGGCACAGTGTCGGCTCACTGCAACCTCTGCCACCTGGGTTCAAGCAATTCTCCTGCCTCAGCCTCTCAAGTAGCTGGGATTACAGGCGACTGCCACCAAGCCCAGCTAATTTTTGTATTTTTAGTAGAAACAGGGTTTCACCATGTTGGTCAGGCTGGTCCCGAACTCCTGACCTCAGGTGATCCGCTTGCCTCGGCCTCCCAAAGTGTTGGGATTACAGGTGTGAGCCACTGTGCCTGGCCTCAATTTTGTCTCATTGGTTCTGAATATTTATTCTCTGATGTGGTCAAGGCCTTTTCTACACAAGCCCACAAACAAACTATAATCCCTGCTAGCTATTCCTTGGCCTGGCATGCCCTCTTTTCCCCCTGTATCCTTTAAAAATTCAGCAACAAGTTCAAACCCTAGTTCCAACCCTTGCTTTCTCTGAATTATATCGTTTGACCAACATCTGACTCTTTTTTTCAATAAGCAAAGCACTGTGCTATCACAGTGTGTGATTCATTCAACCCTGAATGAGGACATACAAAGGTCATAGTGCTGGAGGCTAGGCTCCCATGTCAGATACCCTCTTTTGAGAATGTGACATTGGGTGAGTTATTTAATCTTTCCTAGCCTCAGTTTATTAATCTGTAAAATGGGGATAATAATAGGACCTACTTCACAGAGTAGATGCTATTAGGTTGAGAGATGAAATAAGACAATCCAAATGAAATACTGAACATTATGCCAGATACGGCAGTGCCTGATAAATGTTATCTGTTATAATTCATGAGACATTTGCTGAGTCCAGGCTCATGGGCCCTACCTACAGGGGTTCACGATCCAGGGGAAGAGAAAGACTTGATGTGTGTGTGTGCATGTGTGCATGTGCAGGACTGGGGAGGTGGCCTTGAGGATGGCACTGAAAGGTAGTGGTGCCTTTAACCAAGGTAACTAAGGAACTCAGGAGGACAGTTGGGTTAGTGAATAAAGGATACTGTGGTTGGTTAGGAAGATGTTAAGTTTAAGGTGCTAGAAGGACATCAGTGAAACCATGCTTGTCACCTATATTCAGTTTTCCCCTCCACATCTGCTTTCCATCCTTCCCCACTCTGCCCTGGGCCTCAGGAGTACTGATCTGAAGGGCTACAGCCATAGCCTCCTGTGCCTCTGGCTTCTGTTTGAGTTTAGCTAATGGGGAGCCTAGCAGGAAATAAGGAGGGGGAAGAATGGAGCCGGGGTATTTATTTCTCTGGTTTCTTCCCAGCGAGACCACCGTCAGGCTGGCTGCATCCCCTGAGAGGAAATCACAGTTCTCTCAAAACAGCCTACTCTTCCCAACTTTCTCTCCTTCTTGGTTCTGGTAATTTCTCCCTCTTCTTATCCTTTCAGATTCAGGGCTACTAAAAGCCCAGCTCACAGTAGCCCCTCATGGTTCTCCTCTCCCCTAAATCTTTGTAAGTAGACTCTTTGCAAACAAACCCTCTCTGAATTATCCCAATTTAAATTTGCCTTGTGTTTCCTGTTGAGATGTTGAGTGATATACCGTGTTGGTCTGGCCATTTGGATTTCAGGTCTAGAATTTGGAAGAGAGATTAGGATTGGAAATACAGATTATGGAGTCACAGGTTTTCGAAATAGGGAGAGTGACTGAGATTGCTAACTGAGGGGAAGTAGATGGGGAATGAGCATTAAAGGCAGACCCTGGGGGACTTCTGTCTACTCCAAACAGTGAGTAAAAGAACACTTCGAGAGTGATAGTAATGATTTTTCTTATGACTCAGATCTTCCTAACAACCATCAGGCCCTGTTGACACCTTAAACTCAACATTTCCCTTCCAGAAGATGTAGAAATGTTATAATCCTACTGATGGGGCAGTCATTTAAAAACATTGTCAGGGTACTTGACAACTTGAACTTGTCTTGGAAATAGATTCTGAGTAAATTATGCATACCTATATGTATAGGAACTTAATTTTTCTAATTTTTTAATTTTATTTTTTAATAGGCAATGCATTGACATAATTCAAAAAGTAAAAATAAAAATAAAAAGATACACATTGAGAGTAGCTTTTCCACCTGTCCCATTTACCTTATTTCTCATCCCCCTATAAATTGCTTGTAAAATATACAGGTATATCCTGAAGATATTGTGGGTTCAGTTTCAGGCAATCACAATAAAGCGAGTATCACAATAAAGTGAGTCACACAAAATTTTGTTTTCCAGTACATCTAAAAGTTATGTTTACACTATTCTTTAGTCTATTAAGTGTGCAATCGCATTATGTCTTTTAAGAACAATACACATACATTATTTTTTAAATACTTTATTGCTAAAATATGCTAACAAACATGTGAGCCTTCAGCGACTCATAATCTTTTTGCTGGTGGAGGGTCTTGCCTTGATGTGGATGGTTGCTGACTTAACACAGTGGTGGTTGTTGAAGGTCAGTGGCTGTAGCAATTTCTTAAAATAAGATAACAGTGAAGTTTGCCACTTTGACTCTTCCTTTCACTAAAGATTTCTCTGTAGCATGTGATGCTGTTTGATGCTTTTGCCCACATTAGAACTTCTTTCAAAACTGGAGTTAATCCTTTCAAACCCTACCACTGCTTTATCAACTAAGTTTAGGTAATACTCTAAATCTTTTGTTGTCATTTAACAATGTCCATAGCATCTACACCAGGAGTAGTTTCTATTCAAGAATCTACTTTCTTTGCTCATCCATAAGAAGGAACTTCTGATCTGTTCAAGTCTCATCACAAGATTGCAGCCATTCAGTCCCATCTTCAGGCTCCACTTCTAATTAATTCTAGTTCTCTTGTTATTTCCACCACATCTGCAGTTACTGCCTCTGATGAAGTCTTGAGCCTCTCAAAGTCACCCATGAGAGTTGGAATCAAATTCTTCCAAATTGTTATTAATGTTGATATTTTGACTTCTTCCCCATGAATTACGAATGTTCGTAATGTCATTTAGAATGATGAATCTTTTCCAGAAGGTTTTCAATTTGCTTTGCCCAGATCCATAGAAAAAAATCACTATCTGCGGTAGCTATAGCCTTACCAAATGTATTTCTTAAATAATAAGACTTAAAAGCCTAAATTACTCCCCAACCCATGGGCTGCAGAATGGATATTGTGTTAGTAGGTATGAAAACAACATTCATCTCTTTGTACGTCTCCATCAGAGATAATTCTGTAGACCCCAGGATTTTCAGAATGTCAAATAAGCATTGGCTTCAACTGTTGCACTATCACCAGCATTATCACCAGCTGGATCCCCTAAGAGGAGAGCCAGCCTGTCCTTTGAAGCTTTGAAATTAGGCATTGACTTCTCCTCTCTAGCTATGAAAGTCTTAGATGGCGCCTTCTTCCAATAGAAGGCTGTTTGGTCTGCATTGAAAATCTGTTGTTCAGTGTCACCACCTTCATCAGTTATCTTAGCTAGATCTTCCAGATCACCTGAGGCAGCTTCTACCTCAGCAGTTGCACTTTTCTATTTTGGAGATGGCTTCTTTCCGTAAACCTTGTGAACCAACCTCAGTTAGCTTCAAACTTTTCTTCTGCAGCTTCCTCACCTCTCCTACCATTAATACAACAAAAGAGAGTTAGAACCTTGCTCTGGATTAGGCTCTGGCTTAAGGGAATATTGGGGGTAGTTTGATCTCCTATCCAGACCACTAAAGCTTTCTCCACATCAGCAATAAGGCTTTTTGCTTTCTTATCATTTATGTGTTCACTGGAGTGATTTTTTTTTTTTTTTTTTTTTTTTTTGAGACGGAGTCTCGCTCTGTCGCCCAGGCTGGAGTGCAGTGGCTGGATCTCAGCTTACTGCGAGCTCCGTCTCCCGGGTTTACGCCATTCTCCTGCCTCAGCCTCCCGAGTAGCTGGGACTACAGGCGCCCGCCACGTCGCCCGGCTAGTTTTTTGTATTTTTTAGTAGAGACGGGGTTTCACCGTGTTAGCCAGGATGGTCTCGATCTCCTGACCTCATGATCCGCCCGTCTCGGCCTCCCAAAGTGCTGGGATTACAGGCTTGAGCCACCGCGCCCGGCCTGGAGTGATATTTTTAAGAACCTTTCCTTTGCATTCACAAATTGGCTAACTGGTACAAGAAGTCTAGCTTGTGGCCTCTCTTAGATTTTGACATGCCTTCCTCACTAAGCTTAATCATTTCTAGCTTTTTGAAGTGAGGGACACGAGACTCTTCCTTTGATATGAACACTTAGATGTCATTGCAGGGTTATTAATTGGCCTAGTTTATTGTGTGTTGAACACATAGAGAGGCCCAAGATGAGAGAGAGAGCGGGAAGAATGGTCAGTCAATGGAGCAGTCAAAAGACCAGCAATTTATTAAATTTTCCATCTGGTATGGGTGTGGTATGCAGCTCCCCCAAACAATAGTAACGTAAAGATCACTGATTACAGATCATTATAACAGATATAATAATAATGGAAAACTTTGAAATATGATGAGAATTACCAAAATGTGACACAGAGACACAAAGTGAGCACATGCTCTTGAAAAATGACACCAAATACATTTGGTTGAGGCAGGGTTGCCACAAACCTTCATTTGTAAAAAATGCAATATCTGCAAAGTACAATAAAGCAATGTGCCATGAAATGAGGAATGCCTGTATTCTTTCCTGTTTCTTCATGTAAAAATACAAGCTAGCATGATATATTCTTATTTTCCCTTTTTCTTATCCAAAAGGTATTATACTAGATGACTATATCTTGTTTTTGTCACTTAACAGTATATCCTGGAGATCATTTCCTCTTTCTTTAGAGTGTTTCCTCATGTTTTATGTAACTGTACAGAATTCCATAGAGGAGAGGTACCATTGTTTATTGACTCAGAAGGTAGAGGAGCTTTGATGAGTGCTCTGCCTACCAAACTCAAGTCCCTAACTACAGCTCTGAAACCTTTTCCCCTCCCTGAAAACATGAGTGCCCAATTCCTACCCACCTATCTTCAGGGATTTCTCTCCCTCTAAGAAGAAAAAAATTGAGGGCTTCAGAAGGAGCTTCCTCAATTTGTCGCTATCGAATATAAAAACCCACCTACATCTATGCCTACCCTCCTCCTTTCATAGGCTGCAATACAGGACACTTTCTACCTGCTGTTGAATGCCGATCCTTTCCCCTCTGGCTAGGATCTCATCTCCTTTCAGTCTTCTCAGGACTCTACTATTGACCCTAGTTTCCCTCTTGGATATTAAAGTTTCTTCCTTACATCTGGATCCCATAAAAATACAATTAACCCTCCTCCCCACCCCCTTGACTTCTCTCTCTAGCTACTGCCTTATCTATCCCTCTCCTCTTCTTCAGAGCCAGATTTCTCAGAAGAGTTGTCCATAGTCAAAGTTTTGATTTCCCTGCTTGCTTTTCATCCCATTTCAGCCTAATTCCACCCGTGCATCACCGCACTCAGGCTTTTCACAATATGTTCCCAATGACCTTCAGATCACTCAACAAGTACACGTTTTAGTTTTAGCTTTAGTTGACTTCTCAGCAACATTTGATATCCTTTATGAGTCTCTCTTTTGGACATATTCTGATGACACTATACTCCTGGATTTTCTCTTACACCTCTGGCTACTTCTCCATATAGTGGGGATGATTCTCGGTCCATAGTTACATGTTCAAGAAACAGGACTAGAACTGGAGTGAGCTGAGTGAAGCATTCACCTTAGGTGTAAAATTAAGGGGGCGCACAAACTCAGTAAACAAGGTGAATAATATTTTAATGCAATATGTTTTTAAAAACCCAATTAATGTAAAAAATCCACATTGAACAAAATACCAGAATTTTAAATGAAAACCAGTGCTGTCTGATTCAGATTGGAGCCTAAGGCAAATGGAAAAATGTATACCTCTGTATACATGTTTTTATGTGGTTTGTAATGGTCAATTTGTTTCCTGAACATTAACATAGGTACAAAAATATTGAAAAATTGAAGAGTAGGCATATTACCACATTAAGTTTAAATATATTTTATCTGTACCAAAAGGAATTCTGATTTTACTTCAATTTAATTAAAATTTATTTAGATCATCACTTGGTCAAGATAATTTTTTTCCTTTTTTTTTTTTTTTTTTTTTTTGAGACACAGTCTTGCTCTGTCGCCCAGGCTAGAGTGCAGTGGTGCAATCTCGGCTCAATGCAACCTCCGCCTCCTGGGTTCAAGCAATTCTCCTGCCTCAGCCTCCTGAGTAGCTGGGACTACAGGTGCATGCCACCATGCCCAGCTAATTTTTTGTATTTTAGTAGAGATGAGGTTTCACCGTGTTGCCCAGGCTGGTCTGGAACTCCTGTGCTCAGGCAATCTGCCTGCCTCGGCCTCCCAAAGTGCTAGGATTACAGGTTGAGCCACCGCTCCCAGCCAGTAATGAAAATTTTATTGATGAGTTTGCTCCCATGAAAGCCAGGGGCACATATTTCCTTTCACCTTAGACATCCATATGGCACATCATGGAACTGTTGAAAATAATGGCATTTTAATTCTGATTTTTAAAGCAGAGTACAGACTTTTTGCTACTGTCCCACCAGCATGGTGAGAAATTTAACTTCAGTTATTTTTGAGCTTCCCATCCTAGAGCTGGGCAAAGATCTGGAAGCCATACATATCACCAGGGCACTGGGAGAACCCTTTGACCAGTGGCCATAGACTCTCTTTATCTGCAGAATACACTCACCCAGATCTACTTGGGGCCTTCAGACCCAGAGGTTCTGCTGCATCTAAGGACTCTGACAGGCTCTAGGATGCTCAGATTGAGGGCTTGAGCCACCCGTGGATCTTCACAGTTAACCCTGCCTTGGAGCTTCTCTGTGACTTCTTGACAGCTACCAAAAATTACAAGAAGTTTACCTTCAGGATTCTTTTGCTTTAGGCCCTACCAAGACCCCTGAAGCCAGGAAAATAAAACCAGGCTATCAGCTTAAAATGGGAGAAAAGGGAAAAATAAGAGTGAGAAAAAACAATAATTAATATTCCATAGACGATCCTGTCACATGAGCCTCGTCTGCAGGCTCATCTTCTCCCCACTGATCATCCAGCGTCGGGTTCCCTAAGCTCCCACTGTTTTCTCCCCAGACAATTTCATCTGCTTTCCTGGCTGTAGTTGCCATCCATAAGCCTATGACTCCCTGATTTGTTTCTCTGGCCTAGACCACTACACTGAGCCCCAGAGCAATACATCCAACTGCTTCTTGATACCTCCATTTGGACATCTCTCATCCCAACATCAAACTAAATATGCTCAGGGCCACATTTACTATCTTCTCCCTCCAATCCAGTCGTTTCCCAGTGCAGTTAGGGGATGGTAGTCACTCTTTACACCTCCTGCTCCCTTCTCTTCTGTTTCCAATTCATCCCTGAATCCTGTCCACTTCCACTCTTTTTTTTTTTTTTTTTTTTTTTGAGATGGAGTCTGGTTTTGTCGCCCAGGCTGGAGTGCAGTGGCGCCATCTCGGCTCAGTGCAAGCTCCACCTCCCGAGTTCACGCCATTCTCCTGCCTCAGACTCCGAGTAGCTGGGACTACAGGCGCCTGCCACCATGCCCGGCTGATTTTTTTTTTTTTTTTGTATTTTTAGTAGAGACGGGGTTTCACCGTGTTAGCCAGGATGGTCTCGATCTCCTGACCTCGTGATCCGCCCGCCTCTGCCTCCCAAAGTGCTGGGATTAAAGGCGTGAGCCACTGCACCCGGCTCCACTCTTACATAGTTCTAAAATTCTAAATGATTCCATTTCCACTGCCTCCACTCTAGTCTTACCTACCGTCATCTCTCCCCTAGACTGTTGCGAAAACCTTTTTTTTTTTTTTTTTGAGATGGAGTCTTGCTCTGTCACCCAGGCTGGAGTGCAGTGGCCAGATCTCAGCTCACTGCAAGCTCCACCTCCCGGGTTCACGCCATTCTCCTGCCTCAGCCTCCCGAGTAGCTGGGACTACAGGCGCCGCCAGCTCGCCCGGCTAGTTTTTTTTTTTTTTTTTTTTTTTTTTTTTGGTATTTTTAGTAGAGACGGGGTTTCACCGTGTTAGCCAGGATGGTCTCAATCTCCTGACCTCGTGATCCGCCCGTCTCGGCCTCCCAAAGTGCTGGGATTACAGGCTTGAGCCACCGCGCCCGGCCGTGAAAACCTTTTAATTGATCTGCTCTGGGCCTGCTTCAATATTTACCATACCCTCAGAAACACAGATCTGAACATATCACCTCTGGCTTCAACTCTTCAAAGGCTTTCTGTTGCTTCTGGAAATAGACCAAAATATGTGCTGGCCCTGCTTGTCTGGCCTCCGTTCACTTCTCTCACCCCACATCTCACCTTGTTCCTTCTTTCTCCCCTTTGCTCCCTGAGCTCCAGCCACACAAACCGTTCTTTCCTTCAGCACCTGTTTCTCATTTTGTCATGACGTACTACTCATTTATATGATTATGTGATTAATGTCTTCCTCTCCCTCTGGACTGTGTGCTCTGTGAGAACAGAGGCTGCATGTCCCCAAGACCTCACACAGAACCAGCGATATTGTAATAAATATATTTTATTTATTAATATGTTTTGTGGGAAAAGTAATAAATATATTGCATATATTTCTTTGAGAATTAGGCCATTCTGAAGTTTAGAAGTATATTTGTAATGAATTTTTGGTTTTCAATAACATTTATAGAGAATTATAGTGTTCCAGACACTGTTTTTAAGTGCTTTACTATTAACTTAGTTAACCCTCACTATAAGCCTAGAGGTCAAAGCTATTATTATCCCTATTGTAAAGATGCTGAAACTGAAGCACAGAGAGGTCAAGTTACTTGAATGCTCATGGTCTCACAGCTAGTAGGAAGTGGAAGGAGGGCTCTAACCCCAAAACGTTGTACTGGTCTCTATGTTTATTCAGCAAATACTTACTGAGCAAAGTGCCAGGCACTGTGACAGGAATGGGCTAGGACATCTCAAAAGAGGAAAGTGTAAAAGAGATTAATGGTGTTTGAGTGTAAAAGAGGCTATACTGAGTAGACATCCCATTTTATTGGGTCCTCTCAGAATGGAATAAGCTAAGTATTATTATGCCCATTGTATAGATAAGAAAGATGAGACTAACAGAGTTGGCCTAATTGGTTGAAGATCACATAAGCAGTAAGGAGACATAGCTGGAATTCAAACCCAAGTCAGGATGACTCTAAAGCCAGTGCTCTTTCCACCCCGTGAAGCTGCCTCCAGAGAAAGTTGTTTGAGACTGCTTACTTTCCATCACAGGTTGATTAATTGATGTATCTACTGCTTCAGTGTGCATAAGAATCACTTGAAAAGCTTGTTGAAATCAGAGATTTCTGGGTTTCACCCTTAGAGATTTTGGTGTGGAGTAGGACTCTTTAATCTGCAGTAAGCCCACCCACCTCTCAGGTGACTCTAGTAATTCTAAAATTTTAGTGGCATGATTCTAAAACTTCAGCACTATCAGAGTCAGCCAGAAGGGTGGATAAACCAGAGACTGTTGGGCTCTACTCCAAGAGACTTTCTGATTCAGAAGGTCTAGAGTGTCAGAATTTTCATTTCTAAGTTCCTGAACAAGGCAGGGACCAGCTTTTGAGATCCACTGTGTCCTACGACAAGACTCTAAGAGACACTTCACTGGTTATATAATTATTCTTGATTCCACCAATTTTGAAGCAATTTCTAAAATATACATGCCTCCACTGTGTCATATCTTCATACCCCTTTCTTTGAAAAATGTGGAGAATGGCAGGTTTGGGGACCTAGAGAATACTATCTTGGGATAAAATCTTTCAGCCCCTTGAGATGAAAAATCTACTCTCCTTTTCTATCTTTATTTTTCTTTTTTTTTTGTTTGTTTTTTTCTTTTTTTGAGATGAAGTTTCGCTGTTGTCACCCAGGCTGGAGTTCAAGGGTACGATCTTGGCTCACTGCAACCTCCACTTCCCAGGTTCAAGCAATTCTCCTGCCTCAACTTCCCGAGTAGCTCGCATTACAGACTTCCACCACCACACCTGGCTATTTTTTGTATTTTTAATAGACACAAGGTTTCACCATGTTGGCCAGGCTAGTCTCGAACTACTGACCTCAGGTGATCCACCCGCCTTGGCCTCCCAAAGAGTTGGGATTACAGGCGTGAACCACTGCACCTGGACTTGTTGTTGTTGTTGTTGTTGTTGAGACAAGTTCTTACTCTGTCACCCAGGGTGGAGTGCTTTTTTTTTTTTTTTTTGAGACAAGGTCTTGCTCTGTTACCCAAACTGGAGTGCAGTCACACAAACATGGCTCACTGCAGCCTTGACCTCCTGGGCTCAAGCAGTGCTACTACCTCAGCCTCCCAGGTAGCCGAGACTATAGGCATGTACCAGCAAGCCTGGCTTATTTCTTTATTTATTTAGATAGACATGAGTTCTCATTATGTTTCTCAGGCTGGTCTTAAAATCCTGGGCTCAAGGGATCCTCCCATCTCAGCCTCAGAGTGCTGGGATTACAGGTGTTAGCCACTGTGCCCAGCCAGAAAATCTACTTTCAAAATGGTGCCGTGTTTGTATAAAACTTCAAAGTATTAGAAGCCTCAAAATAAGATTGATTCTAGACAAGAAATAGCAAAAGCAGTGCTTTTTTTCTCCTGCCTATACTGCCTTAAGATTTAAAAAGCAGGGAAATTTATTTTTTGTCACACATATGTATATTTGTGACAAATATAGTATATATATTTGTGAGTTTCTCAATAAAATATAATTTGCATTTAAAGTCATTTAGCTTTTGGCAAACAGGAGGATACCATGTCAGACATATTTAATTTCATATGGGGGGATATTTTAAATTGAAAATAAAAATAGGATTAAAAATTTCAATCTTATACTGTACCTCTGGGAAAATCATTTTGTCTTAGATGTCTTAATACTGCTTAAGATGCAGAAAGATAAAGTGTTTGTGAGAGAGAGAGAGAGAGTGTGCGTATGTGTGTGTGTGTGTGTGTGTGTGAGGCTTGCTTGGTTTTGTGGTTCAAACTCATGAAGTGCACAAGGTAACTAAACAGCATAAAGGATGATGATTCCATGATTCAGGGCCCATGCATTTGATAAATTTTTGAGATATGTTAGGTAATCTTTTCAGTGTATGTGATCTATGAAGATATTTTCCATAAAGGCATTTGGCAAATGAGTTTCCGATGAAATGTACTTCTAGACTTCAGTATCTTCAGAAATAATTCAGTCCTTTCAGATTTTGGAATTACATAAAAGATTTATGTTTCTTATAGGCATCCATGAGGAGAGCTGTCCACATCTCATCTTCAGAAAACCTTTGTAAACATCACTGTCTCCATAAAGCTTCCTTTTCTTGCCCATAAGCATCTCACTCCCAGCAATGGACTCACTCACACCCTCCCTTGAATTCCACTTCAGTTACAGTGAACAGACATCTGACTTTATTGACTGAAATTGATTGGCTTTACTGACTGAAAATCAACTCAACTTTATTCATTATTCTTTTTTTTTCTTTTACTACTTTCAGCTTAAATACAAATAAAGAACTCTTCTTTCCTACAGCTATCTACAGGAAGTGAGTGTTTTTAAATTACCAATCAAATGTCTTGGTGTGTAGGGAATTATACTTTTGCAGACTCTTGATGATTAGGTCTTCTGAGAATGCCAATGGGCATGAAAAGTTTATCCTTTTCTCTATTAAAATAGACCCCACTTAAGGCAAATTTTTAGTTAGATAGCAGAGAAATGCACTCTCTTAAGTACAAGGCTGGTCTAACGCAACTGTCTTACGTATGGACGAAGTGTTTGAGGACACAGTTGCCAGGCACATGGGCTCTGGAACCAGACTGCATGAGTTCAGTTCTGGTTCCAACAGTTACTAGCTGTGTGACATTGTGCAAGTTACTTACTTTCTCTGTCTCATCTGTGACATTAGATTCTAATAGTACCTACTTCAAAGAGTTATGAGGATTATATGTAAACGGCACTTAGAACAATGCCTTAAATATAATAAATGTTCAGTAAGTATTAGCTGTGATTGTGTTGTTATAATTGTTACTAAGAAGTTCATATCATGTTAACAAAGAATGAGGAGCAATTTGATTCTGAAGGGATAAGTATTAACAAAAGTTTGTTTACTATAAAATGGCATGAACACCTATTTAAGGGAAAATAGATTATTAGTTTACCTGATCCCAAATTAAAATGAGAAAGTTTATTTCTGTAAAAGCTACTACTTATTGCCAAGAAATATAACAAATGTCATAAAATGTATAACAAACACAATATAGCTTTAAAACATCCCTTAAAAAAACAACCTGGATTGTAGTTATGAACAGACGCCATGACATTATTACCTTGAGACATTTGCTGAGAGGGAAGCACAATTATATAATGAAACATAATGAATGCATATTCATTTATTTATACTGCAACTTATTCCAGAAAGGAATAGAGGCTGCTATAACTAGTGAATCATAAGAGAAACATAAGAAATCTTCTAATGCAATGGGCTAGCTCTCAATGCATATAAAACACGTTGTAAAAAATATTGAAAATAAATATAAATAAATAAGAATAGAAAATGCTCCTTCTACATTTTTATTAGTGGCACAACATTTTCTTTCTTGAAGTATCTGTTTCATTTGAATCTTTCCCATCCCTCATTCCTCATATTCAATTGCTAGCCATGACCTATTAGTTTCACTGTAGCCTTATTTCTTAGATCCAGATCTTTTACCTGTTTCTACTGCCAATACCCTACTTCACATTACCTCTTTAATATTAATAGTTTTTCATTCGCCTCTTTTCTCTCTCTCCTCTTTCCATCCTCCTTGCCTTCTCTTCTACCACCATAATCTCCCCAACACAGTGCTACAGGATTAATTTTTCTAAAGTACATCTCTGGTCTTGTCATTTGCCTGCTTAAAAACCTTTAGTGGCTTCTTATTACTTTATATTTTTGATACATTTTATTTGTACCTCTTTTTTGTCAATGTTTTCTACTTCACAGTATAAGAAATTTTGTATATATTTGAGCATCTCTACTAGTAAGTATGTTCCTTGCATTGTTTTTTCTACAGAACCTAGCACATTCTCCTAAAGCATCAATGGATGTTGAACAAAAAGAAGTAAGTAGGCCAGGTACAGTGGCTTGTGCGTATAATCCTAGCACTTTGGGAGGCTGAGGAGGGAGGATGGCTTGAGGCCAGGAGTTTAAGACCAGCCTGGGCAGCACAGCAAGACCCTGTCTCTACAAAAAAAGAAAAAAAAAAGATTTACTGGACTTGGTGGTGTGTGCACCAGAAGACCTAGCTACTTGGGAGGCAGAAGTGAGAGGGTCACTTGAGCCTAGGAAGTCAAAGCTGCAGTGAGCCCAGGCTGGACTTCACCACTGCACTCCAGCCTGGGGGCAACAGAGTGAGATTTTCTCAAAGAGAAAGAAAAGAAAGAAAAGTAAAAGAAGTAGATAAAATCTTAGAAGAAAATAATCTTGTTAGGCATTTAGCATTTCTTTTTCTTCTCTTTTCTTTTCTGAGACAGGCTCTCACTTTGTCACCCAGGTTGGAGTGCAGTGGCATGATCATGGCTCACTGCAGCCTCAGCCTCCCAGGCTCAAGCAATCCTTCTGCCTCAGCATCCCCAAACAGCTGGAACTACAGGCACGCACCACCACACCAGCTAATTTTTTATATTTTTAGAGACTGGGTTGCACCATGTTGCCCAGGCTGGTCTTAAACTCCTGGAATCGAGCAATCCTCCTGCCTCAGCCTCCCAAAGTGCTGGGATTATAGGCATGAGCCACCCATGCCTGTTCTAACTACTACAACTATTTATTTATGGTGACATAATTTGATCAGGACAAAGAGAGATGTGAATCACCAAATTAAGAAAGTGTAACTAATCAAGACCTTAATTACAGATCCACACCATAGTCACTTAATTTCTCTAAATTGAAAAGAACATATTTTCATCTTGTTGCCTGCTATGTAAGTATGCCAAATAAAATGTTAAACAAAATTTAAGGAAAAAAATTTAAGGAAAGCCAGTAGAATGAAAAAACAAACAATCTAATTGAAAATAACAAAATGTAAAAAGATACCATGACACGAGAGAGTCTAATGAAAATGATAAACTGAAATACCCTTACATGTAAGGTAGCAAGCTGTTTACTAAGTTGAAAGCCTTTGAGAAAATGTATAATCACATGACCATTGAAAGAGTAATTCATTTGTGCATTTATGATTCTGCAAACAGTATTCTTGGCAATGTGCATTTAAATGTTGTGTGACCCCAGAGTACAACTATATGAAGATGAATTTTTAGCTTGTATATAATGTGCATTGTAGCATGTTCAGTCTCAGAAGAAAATTCATCCAGGGATTTCATCAGATGTTAAAAAGAGCTAAGAAAAATAAGCAATCTTTTATTTATTTATTTTTGAGACAGAGTCTCACTCTGTCGCCCAGGCTGGAGTGCAGTGGCTGGATCTCAGCTCACTGCAAGCTCCACCTCCCGGGTTTACGCCATTCTCCTGCCTCAGCCTCCCGAGTAGCTGGGACTACAGGCGCCTGCCACCTCGCCTGGCTAGTTTTTTGTATTTTTTAGTAGAGGCGGGGTTTCACCGTGTTAGCCAGGATGGTCTCGATCTCCTGACCTCGTGATCCACCCGTCTCGGCCTCCCAAAGTGCTGGGATTACAAGCTTGAGCCACCACGCCCAGCCCAAGCAATCATTTTAATGACAACTCAGGTAAGGTAAAGATAACCATCTCTTAGACTCTGAGTATCTATAATCATTGTAAGGATTAAGGTTGTGTCTGTCCATATGGTAGTAATACACAGATACTTCTAGAGATTACAATTGTTGCACTACAAATCTCCAAAATATTTCTCTTTCTGATAACCTAAAAGTTTATTGAACTGAATTTGTATGGAAGACAGGAGCTTTATTATACATTCACATTTTGTGTAAAAGTTATCTTAAAAGCAAATCACCCCCTTCACCCCTTGAGTGTGGGCTAGGCTCAATGATGCATTTCCAAAGAAGAGAGTGTGGGAAGGGAAAAACAGTAACCTTACAATGAAGAAAGCTGGCACACACCACTTCATCCAAGTGATGAAGGTTAACATCACTGGTGATGTCATGTGCATGTCATATCCCTCTGATGTGTGAGAGGAGAAGGACACTTCATCTCTGTGGCATTCTTTCCAAAAACCAATAACCCCAGCTCATCATGAGAAAAACATAAGACAAACCGAAACTGAGGGACACTCTATAAAATACCTGGCCAAGCTCTTCAAAATTGTCAAGGTCATGAAAAACAAGGGAAGACTGAGAAATTGTCACAACCAGAGGACATTAAGGAGACATACAACTAAGTGCAATGTGGTACGCTGGATTGGACCCTGAATCAGAAAGAGGATATTATTGGGGAAAGCTGTGAAATTCAAATAAAGTCTGGAGTTTAGTTAATAGTTATATGCCAATGTTGGTTTCTTAGTTTTAATAAATGTACTATGGTAATGTAAGATGTTAACAATAGGTGAAACTGGGTGAGAGTATGAGAACTCTGGGTAGTACCTTTTCAACTTTTTGGTAAATTTAAAATTGTTACAAAATAAAAGTTTACTTAAAAAGAAACATTGTACAGCAGACATATGCCCACTGTCTGCCATTGTCAAAAGTTATATTATCATTCCAGGAGCACTTGGTTGACAATGGTGTTGAGTGAAATGGATAAGAAAATGGATAGGAGAAAGCAATTTAAAAAAAGGACATGGGAAGCTTAAAGAAAATCAAAAAGCTTTGGAAACAATGTATAATATTACATTTTTTTAAAAAATTTGTTTTACTTTTTACATACAACCACAAAGGAGCCAAGGTAATAAAAATTCACTTCCACTGTATTGTGAGTCCATTGAAATACAAGTAATCTCTATATTTATGCTTTTCTGAGAAAAGACTCTGTCCTTCCGTTATCACAGCATAGACTTCTAAGCTGCTATTACCGTCAGGGGAGAACTATGTTTTGTTGGATTGAGTGTAACAACGTCGCAGCCTATATGCACCCCCTGAGAGAATATCTGAGCATTTCAAGTTCTTAATAATAATAATAATAAAACCCTAGAATTTGGCTGCTGGCTTTGTTTAAATGTGAACAAAGGGAAATACCATTTTTAAAACTCATATAATCGGGCCGGGCGCCGTGGCTCAAGCCTGTAATCCCAGCACTTTGGGAGGCCGAGACGGGCGGATCATGAGGTCAGGAGATTAAGACCATCCTGGCTAACACAGTGAAACCCCGTCTCTACTAAAAAATACAAAAAAACTAGCCGGGCGAGGTGGCGGGCGCCTGTAGTCCCAGCTACTCGGGAGGCTGAGGCAGGAGAATGGCGTGAACCCGGGAGGCGGAGCTGGCAGTGAGCAGAGATCCGGCCACTGCACTCCAGCCTGGGCGGCAGAGCAAGACTCCGTCTCAAAAAAACAAAAAACAAACAAACAAAAAAAACTCATATAATCCTAAAATTGATGAAAGTGGACCAGGACATAGCATTTGTCGCCCCACCTTTGTTCTCTCAGTGGCAGATTATCATTGCTGAATATTCATGATGACCATGCCTAGCTGTTCTTAAATACACTAGTCCCCCTTTATCTTTGGGGTAAACGTTCCAAGACCCCCAGTGGATGACTGAAACTGCAAGTAACACCAAACCCTGTATAAACTGCACTTTGTTTTTTTCTATACATACATACTAGTGACAAAGTTTAATTTATAAATTAGATACAATCAGAGGTTAACAATAACTAATAATAAAACCGAAAAATAATAGATAAATAGAAAAAATTTTTAATTATGAATTGTTCATTTCTAGAATTTCCCATTCAATATTTTTGGACTGCAATTGTCCATAGGTAAGTGAAGCTGTAGAAAGCAAAACTGTAGCTAAGGAGAGATTATTGTATTTACAATAATATAATTTTATTATCGACGGGAGGCTAGTTTATATTCTCATTGTAAAATTTACTCTTGATCTAAATAAGCAAATTTTGCTTCTTATTATCAGTTTACCTTTTACCACACTCTTAACAGATTTTAATTCTTGTTATACATTGCAAATGCTAACATCATTAGTTAACCCATATGTTCCCTCCAAAGGGAATATTACGAGAACTACCGTATTTTCTGCATACGCATCTAGGCAAATGCCTTCATATCAAATCCATTATTGAAAGATTCATTCTTCATCGTGCTGAGATTATAGATATCTCCTATAATTTAGAAACTGTGTTCTGGTAGAGTTTGCCATTAGGTAAAACGTTGCCTATCAAGTCTTATTTTCCTGTGAATTCCAGTAATAAATGTTACATGCTTTTCAGTGTAGAAATAGAATGAAAGAGCAAAGTATCTTTGGAATAGGAAGAGCAGTGACAATGAGATGGGAGTACAGAATGTCACAACATCAGGATTCCATGTCCCTGACTCCTGGTGAGATGGAAGTGCAGAAAGACTGTGGCTGTGTTTGCTTTCCCAGGGCTTTCTTCCTGAGTACTTAAGTTCAATGGGACCTTGGTGGGAGACAGGGACCACTTCTGAAGAGCAGGGAGAAAGGAAGAAAGCCTACCATCTTTCCTTAATTTTCTTCTTTCCCTCTCCTGTGACCTGGATATCAAGGCAGGACTGCTCAGAAGGCTAACCTCAAAGACTTGAACTCATTGGTCTTGCTGGCTCTGCTCTTTGGAATGGGCTCTAGAACATCTGTGGTACTTCATACAGGGACTTGCAATATTTGCATTGTTACAGTGTACAGGAAAAGAATGTTATATATTCCAGTGTTTCTGTTATTGAAATGCCAAATAATTTCTGTCTCCAACAAGATGTGCATGATTTTCCTTACATTAAAAAACATTTGTGTCACTTAAAAAGCAACTTTCCATGTAGATAATTTTCTTTACATTAAAAACATTTCTGCTTCTAAGAGAGCAGTTTTACTTTACTGTGAAGCTAGTATTCCTTGAACTGTATTTGATTCAGGGCGTGGACCTTTATAGGATCCATATTTTTCAGTAGTCTGCTTTCTGATGCTTTTATCTATTTTTGCCCATTTTGACTGTGCTGCATTTTCTGCCCTGACTAAGCATTTGCCAAGGCAGGCCACCAGAATGGAAACTAAGAGTGGAGACTCCTTCTTACTTACTAATATTTGTATCTCTAGAGCCTAGCACAGTGCTTGGCACATAACATATGTTCCATTCTTGCTATTTAAAATGTAGAAAAAAATCATTTTCTTCTTTCTATTGATGTGTGTCACCATAGTGTGCACCAGAATTGAAGGTTCACCCTTTGGATCAATTGTGTGGGTGTCAAGGGTACTGCATCATTAATAGGTTCTCCAAAGTTGTGAGCAAACTTCCCCAATTTTTTTTTCCTGTTGGCTTGACATGCATGGGTTCTTACAAATGACCCAATTCTACACCAAATATCTATGACCTTTTGGTGTCTGTTATCCATTGTCCAATTTTTTGAGGGCCATTTCATGTCAGACTTCTCATGTTATTGAGGTGTCTAGTTGCTTGTATTCCTGACCTCATTTGCAGGAGAAGTAGAAAACCAATGGCCGCTTTTAGAGAATTGAAAGGAGTTACACCGGTGGTTAAAGTGACTCTGGTGAAGGGATTCAGCAAAGATACTTGAACCAGCCAAAATTGTGAACCAACTATTAGGTCGTGTATACCATCCACCTCCATGGAAGGAATTCTATAGGTACAAATAAACCAATTGGAATTTTAAGACCGGTTAGTTGCAAGCTTCTCTATTAACTAAATTCCACTATGTAAACAGTAACCCTTCCCAGTTCCAACATACCTTTTCCAATAATCTTCTCGGTGTTGATGTTTGTGCTTCACTTTTGTAGAACATAACCCCTCCTCGTTTTCCCTTCTACTAACTTACCCATTTCCAGTTCAGCACCGTGTCTAGGTTCCTTGCACTTGCTCCTTTCTCCCTCATCTCCAATACTTTTCACTGTGGGTTTTTTTCTTTTTCCTGCTTTTTTTGTTTGCAACCAACACTGTTTTGTGGAAAAATCTACTCGGTGGTATATTTCAAGGCTTCCCTTCCAATTCTTTGTGATGGATAAAGCTCCTTTTCTAACTCCTGCTGATGCATGGGGCTGAGAAGAGGAGGTCCATGTACTCCACTCTGCATATCCTTTTCTAGACCATTGTTCATCCAACTTGTGCCTCATCATGCTCAGTATTTCAAAGGCTCAAAAGCAACTCTTTTTCTATGTCAGTCTATGGATTATGTCTTTATAGCTCTTGTCCTTTCTCACTGCTACCATGAATACTCAAAAACTACCCAAACTAGGCCGGGTGCAGTGGCTCACGCCTGTAATCCCAGCACTTTGGGAGGCCGAGGTGAGCGAATCACAAGGTCAGGAGATTGAGACCATTCTGGCTAACACGGTGAAACCCCATCTCTACTAAAAATACAAAAATTAGCCGCGCCTAGTGGTGGGCTCCTGTAGTCCCAGCTACTCGGGAGGCTGAGGCAGGAGAATGGTGTAAACATGGGAGGCGGGGCTTGCAGTGAGCCAAAGTCGCACCACTGCACTCCAGCCTGGGTGACAGAGCGAGACTCCATGTCAAAAAAATAGATAAATACATAAATACATAAAAATAAAATAAAATAAATAAAAAATAAACTACCCAAACTATTTTTATGACATTCCAACTAGTCACTTTGATGCCAGCCTCACCTTCTACTCTTAACCTACTGTCCATCCAACATGCTGCTTATTTACACTAAAATGTTAATTCTGATCTAGTTTTCTAAACAAAAAAAAAAAATCAAAGATTTGCTTATTGAATAAAGCCCAAACTCAGTGTGGCATCCAAGACTCCCTACAATATGACTCCAACATTTAACTCCAGCTTTACCTTTCAGTGTCCTCCTCTTCAACCAGCCTATCCTGTGTGTTTTTCCTGCCCTGTGGGATTTTCTGCTTTTCATAATGGTAGTAATAATTGCAATTTAATCCAGCATGATACTCCAGACATTGCAATTAAGCACTTCATATTTAATCTACTCAGCAACATGTAAGTTAGCAACTATTATCCCATTTTAACAGATGAAAACATTGTTACAGGGAGTTAGAGACTCCCCAAATCACATTTGGAAAATGGCAGATCCAGATTTGAAGCCCATCTGTCTCCAAAGCCCATGTTCCCTTCTTTGTTTGAAATGTACTACTCTTTATTCTTCAAAATTAATCATAACCCCCCAGAACCATCTCAAATGCACTTGCCTTTATGAAACCATTTTTCATCCCTCTGACCAAAAGGCATCACTCCTCCTCTGTACTCTTACAGTATCATAGATACTTTGCTTCAGCTTTTCAAAAGCCAAATTAACAATAGAATATGGTTGCTGCCCTACTGAAGCTTACCTACCACATGTTACTTACTGCCTTTTGTATTACCTTTGGACATAGTAGGCATTTATTACACAGTTATTGCACTGAGTTAATATCTATCCATCCATCCATCCATCCATTATCCACTAATACACTGGGTTATTTGTACGGAAGAAACTGACAAAATCCTTTCCCAGATCATCTTTTTCGGAATGCTGTAGGCATCTGAACCTCATTTTTACAGTTGCTATTTGTGTACAAGCTATATACTCCATATTCAAGAAATTTTTTGTTCACTAAAATAATAAACTATTTCCTTATATATAATCAAAAGATTCATGTCACCAGTTGCTTTTTTAAAGTCTCATTTCTTATAAAATCTAGTGTGAAGACAGCTTGTTTCTCACTCAACAGCACCGAGGAAAAACCAGGCGTGAGGAATAAGAGGCGAAAGTGACAGTAAGTGGCAGAATCAGGATTTAAATCAAGGTGTACTTGATGCAAATGCCATAGTTCTTAACCAATATGCTACATTGTATCACAAAATCGTTGTCTAGCCATTTTGTTGCCTACAAATACAGTCCTGCTGTTTTGACAATACTTTCTGGCCACTGGAATTAGAATTTGTGGTTTTCCAAAACTATTTAGCTACTTATTGGTAATTTAAGAGTTTTTTTCTTGTTTTGTTTTTTACATAGATAAAATATCCTACCACTTGTCCAAGGGGAATATCTTTTAACCTTGCTTAGACTGTACCTTTGATAAGGATTAATGCAAACAGTTGATTTTATTTGTCATTTTTCCTATTACATTTCAGAAGGCAAGTTCAAGCTTGGAGGTTACCCTGCAGTCATCACTCTTGTATCGTCATGTGCCTATTTGTATAAAACTGAAGTTAAGCTGGGCATGGTGGCTCCCACCTGTAATCCCAACACTTTGGGAGGCAGAAGGCTGGAGGATTGTTTGAGCCCAGGAGTTGGAGACCAGCCTGTGCAACAAAGTAAGACTCCATCTCTACAAAAAAAAAATTTTTTTAGTTAGCTGGGTGTGGTGTTACACACCTGTGGTCCCAGCTACTTGGGAGGCTGAAGTGGGAGGACTGCTTGAGCCTGGGAGTTCAAGGATGCAATGAACCATGATCGTGCCTCTGCACTCCAGCCTGGACAACAGAGCAAGATACTGTATCAAATAATTAAAAATAAAAAAACCTGAAATGTAACTTAAAGAAGGAAGAATAATATTTAACTGCCTTCATGGTGGCTTATGCCTCTAATCCCAGCACTTTGGGAGGCCAAGGAGGGCAGATCACGAGGTCAGGAATCCAAGACTAGCCTGGCCAACATAGTGAAACCTTGTCTCTACTAAAAATACAAAAAGTGGCTGGGTGTGGTGGCGGTGCCTGTAATTCCAGCTACTCGGGAGGCTGAGGCAGGAGAATCTTTTGAATCCGGGAGACGGAGGTTGCAGTGAGCTGAGATCGTGCCATCGCACTCCTTATTGATCATATCAGTCGCCCTGTGTGACAGGGTGAGACTCCATCTCAAAAAAAAAAAAAAAAATATTTTCTGAACCCAGAGATCTGGTTTGCAATCTGGTATAGTTCATATGGGAGATAAAAGATAAATTTACAATTTCCTGATATAAAAAGTTAATTAAAATAGACCTTACAATATTGCTTTTAGAATAGCAAGCGAAAAAAAATAGCAAGCAAATTTCTTCAAAACGTGCATTCTGTTGTTCTTCATAAAATGATCCTTCTTTATAACTGTAGTCTCTTTTCTCACCATTTTCTCCTCTCACTTCAATAATAGTCAAACTAAACTTCTTTCCCAAAGACAAGATCTTTCTCACCTCTGCAACTGCACATGTCAATTTTTCCTTACCTATCTAACCTCTACTGGTCCTTCAGGACTATTCTCACACTGCATCTCTTTCTTGCCTCCCAAACTCCCCCAATGTTAGGAACCCCTTTTATATCTCCCTGCTTATTTCCCATTGGTAGCACATGTCATGCTGATTTGTGATTGCCTCTTAACTTGCTTGTCTTCCCAATCAGCTTGTAAACTTGCTGAGGGCCAAAACTATGTCTTGGCCACGTAGATTCCCAGGACCTTGGATGGTATTTGAACTATGTAGTAGGCACTCCTAAGAAGGCACAGTCATTCTAGACAGTTAGCTTTGTATCTTTTCTCACTAAATATTGTTTCTCATGACCTTACTATTCCCTGACAAATTTGAAAGACTGATTTATAGTAGGTAGGTAGTATCCAAATTGTTAAAATACTTGGGGAACTGCCAGATTCCTTTTTACCATATGCATACTTTGCATCTGGATATTTTATTTGCTCAGGGATAATTCTCCTGGGAAGTAATATAGGCATTCTTAGGGAGTACACCATCAAAAGAGATGGATCAGCCTAAATTAATCTGAGAAACTAAATGTAACTGAGTTGAAAAAAATAACACTTACTGTTATTAAGAGGGAAAGCACACACTATATTTTGTTCTGTAATCAACTGCAAATTTACATTTGATAACTCTGGTTGTTGTTTAATCAAAAATGATTATCTTCCTTGATTAGGAGTATTTTTTAAGGAAAAGGAATTGCTAATTAGTTTGCTGACGCTCTGTTGAAGGTGTTTGCAATTAAATTGAGGAGGTAAAGAAAGCTGCAAATGATCCAAATGCTGAAATGTAGTTACTAAATATTGAAGGAGTTCCTCTTTCAAACTATGTGAAATTCTAAACTTTTAAAAAACACTCTAGTATATAAAATGCTGTCCCTATATGAAAAAAAAATCTATGAATTCTTGGTAGAGACTAAAGAGGCTGATTGTTAAATACTTTTATTACATGTATACCTAAAAAGGAAAGCAAATTGCTATTGTGTATTTAGATACAGTTAGATAAAGTCATGATATTAGACAATTTTGAGGTTGTTCATTCTCTTCATTAATATGGCATTGACTATAAATAACAGTTACTTCCTATTAGGTCCCTTTCGGACCTGGTATATGAGTCTCCCCAAAGCTCTGAGGTTCACACATCATATGACTTTTATTTCTGTTATTCCTTTCACCTGGAGACACTACCAAAGGCATAATCTGTAATGATGCATTGGTTTCTTCAATAATAACATATGAAGATGTCTGTGTCTTGAAAAATCAAATTCCCTAAGATTGATTTTTGCAATCTTAACCCCTTTTCAGTATATGGTTCAGTAGTGTTAACTACATGCACATTGTTGTGCAATAGATCCCTAAGACCTTTTCAACTTTCAAAACTAAAACTCTGCATCCATTGAACAACTTCCCACTTCCTCCCCTGGCAATGTCCATTCTACTTTCTAAGAATTTGACTTTTTTACATACTCCATGCAAGCAGATTCTCTTTTTGCAGCTGGCTTGTTTCACTTAGCACAATGTCCTCAAGGTTCCTCCATGTTGTAGCGTGTGAAAGGATTTCCTTCTTTTCTAAGGCTAATATTCCATTGTATGTACATACCACATCATCTTTATCCACTTATCCATCGATGGACATTCAGCTTGCTTCCACCTCTTGGCTATTGTGAACAATGCTACAATGAACATGAGTGTGCAAATATCTCTTTGAGATCTTGCTTTCAGTTCTTTGGGTATATATTCAGAGGTGAAATTGCTGGATCATACAGTAATTCTATTTTTAATTTTTTGAGAAAATTTTATACTGTTTGTTGTAGTAGCAACACCATTTTATATTCCCACTGACAGTGCACAAGAGTTCCAATTTCTCCACATCCTTCCCAACACTCGTTATTTTCTGTTTGTCTTTTTCAAAATAGTAGGTATCCTAGTGGGTGTGAGGAGATATCTTATTGCAGCTTTGATTTATATTTCCCTGATTATTAGAGATGTTGAGCATCTTTTCATCCGCTTATGGCCATACATATATTTTCTTTTCTTTAGAGAAATGCCTATTTTAGTCTTTTGCTCATTTTAAAATTGGGTTTTTTGTTTTGTTGTTGTTGAGTTGTAGGAGTTCTTCATATATCCTGGATATTAATCTCTTATCAGATACATGATTTGTCTGTTTTTGAGACACGGTCTTTTTCTGTCACCCAGGCTGGAGTGCATACTTTTTAAAAACATGTACCTGTTCAACCAACCCAGGTATTTATTCATTAAACTTTTACTTGTCATCTATTATGTGCCAGGCACTATGCTTGGTGCTTATGATACAGATGATGTGAACACACACACACACATACACACACACACACCCTCCTGTCTCTTCCTCCAAGCAATCCATATTTATATTATTTAATCCATAATAACTATTTATAGCAAAGGTGAAGTGTGTTTTCACTTCAAACCCAGGATGATCAACTTCTTTTTTCTAGAACTGTTGTTTCAATATTCCTATGAATACATTTAATTTCACTTTACATTTTCATGGCCTGGCTTGCCTTAAACAATTTTTTGAATTCTAACCAATCATTAAACAATTTTTATGCTGAACTTAAATATTCAGTAAAGATTCTATTTGGTTTGAATATGTATGATTCATTAAACCCATGGTCTTCATTACAGTAATATTTAGAAGCCTAATTATCTCTGAGTAATCATAGAGTATGAAGCAATTTAAATGTCATTCCCAGCACAAGTTAGAAGCAAATTTACTTATTAAATTATTAATGTTTTACTTTAAACTGGCTGTTGAATAATTAAAAATGAACATGACAGTTAATTTCAAAGATGTAAAAAAAAAAAAAAATACAATGGCAATAGCTCTACATCAGCTCAAACAGTTTGACCTGAGTTTATTTTCTTCAAAATCAAAAACCTCCATTGTGTTTTGATTATGTTGGAGTCATAGTTTTCAAATGTGACTTTGAAGTAATTTATTTCACTAACAATTTTCCAAAAGTTAGACTTATTTGGAAGCTTAAGGAACATTTTAGAATAGGAGCTAGCAACTTTTATTCCAAAACAGGTTCATTTTGTTAGTTGAAAATGATTATACAGTATTAGAATGAAGTGTACACTGCAATTTCTGTAGGTCAAAGATGATTGACCTACATGAAATTGACAATTTCACAGTTGAATTTAATGAATATACTTCATCATATGATAGGTCTTCAAAAGTGAAAATTAATCTTTAAAACGTATAAATAGAGGCCAGATGTGGTGACTCATGCCTGTAATCCCAGCACTTCAGGAGGCCGAGGCAGGTGGATCACCTGAGATCAAGAGTTCAAGACCAGCCTGACCAACAAGGAGAAACCCTGTCTCTACTAAAAAAATACAAGATGGGCTGGGCGTGGTGGCGCATGCCTGTAATCCCAGCTACTAGGGAGGCTGAGGCAGAAGAATAGCTTGAACCTGGGAGGCGGAGGTTGTGGTGAGTCAAGATCGTGCCATTCCATTCCAGCCTGGGCAATAAGAGTGAAACTCCGTCTCAAACAAAAAAAAAATTATAAATAGAATTTAAACATACATGAGATTTGAAAAGAAAAATCCATAGTCCTCATCACACAAATATAACTTCTATAACAATTTCTGTACTTTCTGTTCTGTTATTGTCTTTTGTGCATAGTTTTACATGGTGTACTCAGAGCATGCATAAATATTTGCATATGTAAAATGAAAAACTTTTCAGGCATACCTTGTTTTATAGCACTTCATTTTATTTAGCTTCACAGAGACTGCATTTTTTACAAATTGAAGGATTGTAGCAACCCTGCATCAAGCCAAGTCTATTGGCATCATTTTTCCAGCAGTGTGTGCTCACTTCATGTCTCTGTGTGACATTTTGGTAATTCTCACAGTATTTCAGACGTTTTCATTATTATTATATCCGTTATGGTGATCTGTGATTAGTGATCGTCGATGTTACTATTGTCATTGCTTTTGGGTGCCATGAACTGTACTCATGTAAGATGGTGAACTTAATAAATGTATATGTTCTAACTGCTCCACTGACCAGCCATTCCCTGTCTCTCTTCCTCCCCTTGAGCCTTCCTGTTTCCTGAGACAGAACAATATTGAAATTAGGGCAGTTAACAACCCTACAATGGCCTCTATGTGCTCAAGTGAAAGAAGGAGTTACATTCTCTCACTTTACATTAAAAGTTAGAAATGATTAAGCTTAGTGAAGAAGGTATGTCGAAAGCCAAGACAGGCGAAAAGCAAAGCATCTTGTGCCAAACAGTTAGCCAAGCTGTGAATGCAAAGGAAAAGTTCTTGAAGGAAATTAAAAGTACTATTTCAGTGAACACATAAATGATAAGAAAGCAAAATAGCCTTATTACTGATGTGGAGAAAGCTTTAGTGGTCTGGATAGAAGATCAAACGAGCCCCAACATTCTCTTAAGCTAAAGCCTAATCCAGAGCAAGGCCCAAACTTTCTTTCCATTCTATGAAGGCTGAGAGAAGTGAGGAAGCTGCCAAAGAAAAAGTTTGAAGCTAGCAGAGGTCGGTTCATGAGATATAGGGAAAGATGTCATTCTCCATAACATAAAAGTGTAAGATAACGCAGTAAGTACTATGTAGAAGCTGCAGCAAGTTATCCAGAAGATCTGGCTAAGATCATTGATTAAGGCGCCTGCATAAACAACAGATTTTCAACATAGATGAAACAGCCTTATGTTGGAAGAAGATAGCATCTAAGACTTTCATAGTTAGACAGAAGAAGTCAATGCCTGGCTTCAGGTCTTCAAAGGACAGTCTGAATCTCCAGTTAGGTGCTCAAGCAACTGGTGACTTTAAGGTGAAACCAATACTCATTTACCCTTCTGAAAATCCTAGAGCTCTTAAGAGTTATGCTAAATTTACTCTCCCTGCACTCCATAAATGGAACAACAAAGCCTGGATGATGGAATATCTGTTGAGAGCATGGTTTACTAAATATTTTAAGCTCACTGTTGAGACCTACTGCTCAAAAAAAAAAAAAAGTTCTTTTCAAAATATTACTGCTCATTGTCAATGCACCTAGTTACCCAGGAACTCTGATGGAGATGTACGAGAAGATGAATATTATTTATATGCCTGCTAACACAGTATCCATTCCATAGCCCATGGATTAAGGAGTAATTTGGGCTTCCAGGTCTTATTATTTAAGAAATACACTTTGTAAGCCTATGGCTACCATAGACAGTAATTTCTCTGATGGATCTGGGCAAAATAAATTGAAAATCTTTCTGAAAAGGATTCGTCATTGTAGATGGCATTAAGAACACTTGTGGACAGGTGCGGTGGCTCATGCCTGTAATACCAACACTTTGGGAGGCCGAGGCGGGCGGATCACCTGAGGTCAAGAGTTTGAGACTAGCCTGACCAACATGGAGAAACCCTGTCTCTACTAAAAATACAAAATTAACCAGGCATGGTGGCACATGCCTGTAATCCCAGCTACTCAGGAGGCTGAGGCAGGAGGATCGCTTGAACCCGGGAGGCAGAGGTTGCAGTGAGCCAAGATCGTGCCATTGCACTTCAGCCTGGGCAACAAGAGCAAAACTCCATCTCAAAAACAAACAAAAAAACTTGTGATTCATGGGAGGAAGTCCAAATACCAACGTTAACAAGAGTTTAGAAGAAGTTGAGTCCAACCCTCATGGATATCTTTGAGAGGTTCAAGGCTTCAGGGGAGGAAGTAACTGCAGATGTGGTGGAAATAGCAAGAGAACAGAATTAAAAGTAGAGCCTGAAGACCGGACTGAATGGCTGCAGTCTCATGACAAAACTTGAACATATAAGTTGCTTCTTATGGATCAGCAAAGAAAGTGTTTTCTTGGGACGGAAACTACTCCTGGTGTAGATACTGTGAACATTGTTGAAATGACAACAAAGGATTTAGATTATTAAATAAACTTAATAAAGTGGCGGCAGGGTTTGAAAGGATTGAGTCCAATTGCGAAAGAAGTTCCATTGTGGGTAAAAAACAGCATTACATGTTACTGAAATTATCTTGTGAAAGGAAAAGTCAATCAATGTGGCAAACTTCATTGCTGTCTTTTTTTTTTTTTTTTTTATACTTTAAGTTCTAGGGTACATGTGCATAACGTTTATATCATGTATAACTCCCCAATGCAATCCCTCCCTCCTCCCCCCTCCCCATGATAGGCCCCAGTGTGTGATGTTCCCCTTCCCGAGTCCAAGTGATCTCATTGTTCAGTTCCCACCTATGAGTGAGGACATGCGGTGTTTGGTTTTCTCTTCTTGTGATAGTTTGCTAAGAATGATGGTTTCCAGCTGCATCCATGTCCCTACAAGGATGCAAACTCATCCTTTTTTATGGCTGCATAGTATTCTATGGTGTATATGTGCCACATTTTCTTAATCCAGTCTGTCACAGATGGACATTTGGGTTGATTCCAAGTCTTTGCTATTGTGAATAGTACCGCAAAACATATGTGTGCATGTGTCTTTGTAGTAGAGTAATTTATAATCCTTTGGGTATACACCCAGTAGTGGGATGGCTGGGTCATATGGTACATCTAGTTCTAGATCCTTGAGGAATCGCCATACTGTTTTCCATAATGGTTGAACTAGTTTACAATCCCACCAACAGTGTAAAAGTGTTCCTATTTCTCCACAGCCTCTCCAGCACCTGTTGTTTCCTGACTTCTTAATGATTGCCATTCTAACTGGTGTGAGATGGTATCTCATTGTGGTTTTGATTTGCATTTCTCTGATGGCCAGTGATGATGAGCATTTTTTCATGTGTCTGTTGGCTGTATGGATGTCTTCTTGAGAAATGTCTGTTCATATCCTTTCCCCACTTTTTGATGGGGTTGTTTGTTTCTTGTATATTTGTTTGAGTTCTTTGTAGATTCTGGATATTAGCCCTTTGTCAGATGAGTAGGTTGCAAAATTTTCTCCCATTCCGTAGGTTGCCTGTTCACTCTGATGGTAGTTTCTTTTGCTGTGCAAAAGCTCTTTAGTTTAATTAGATCCCATTTGTCAATTTTGGCTTTTGCTGCCATTGCTTTTGGTGTTTTAGACATGAAGTCCTTGCCCATGCCTATGTCCTGAATGGTACTACCTAGATTTTCTTCTAGGGTTTTTATGGTATTAGGTCTAACATGTAAGTCTCTAATCCATCTTGAATTAATTTTCATATAAGGGGTAAGGAAAGGATTGCCACAGCCACTTCAGCCTTCAACAACCACCACTGTGGTCAGTCAGCAGCCATTAACATTGAGGCAAGACTCTCCACCAGCCGAATGACTATGATTTGTTGAAGGCTGAATCGATCATTAGCATTTTTTTTACCACTGAAGTATTTTAAAATTAAGATACGTACTTTTTTTAGACATAATGCTATTGTACACTTAACAGACAACAGTATAGCATAAACATAGCTTTTATATGCATTGGGAAACCAAAAAATTTGTGTGACTCGCTTTCTTGTGGTACCTGCTTCATTGTAGCAATCTTGAATTGAACCACAGTATCTCCGAGGTATGTCTGTACTTACATTTTTCAATCTGACATATATAAGTTATATTTATAACTTTCAATAATTGCAAGGATGTACTGTAATTACTTACTCATTCTCATATTGCTGAACATTTAGGTTGCTTCTAGTTTTTTGATATTACAAATGTGTTATGATGAGCATCTTTTGAATTGCTAAGAAGAAGCTGGCTTATATTTATATAATACCATTTCAAAAATCTATGTCTGTATTTTTCCACTGTTTGGGTTTTTTAATCAAATAAATTATGATGAATACTCTTAGTACATCAGGAGATAGAAAGCAGTTCCATAAGTTTTTCTCTGTAATTTACTGTTAGCATTCAAAACTGATTTCTTTTATAGTCATTAATTTGTAATGACAACATAATAATGATTTTCAAAGCCCACAGACTACTAGAAAACTTTCTACTGAGCTTGTAATTAAAATGTCAGAATTCATTCCCATCCTTGAAAACAATTTTTTTTTTTTTTGCTTTTGATGATTGATTCAAAACTGTGTTCTATAGATCTTAATTTTCACATCTTCTACTTCGGCAGCAAAATGAATACTCAAGGTGAAAAACAAAATAAGAGCTTAGAATTTAAAACCTGTTATTATTAGCTTGGTATAGACAACAGGGTGAGATGTTGCTGCTTTCAACTTTTTTTTTGCACACTTAAAAATAAAAATATGAATCGTTATGCAACTAAGAGTTTAAACTTTTCTATTGGACTATTAAGTTATAGTTTGTGAGTTTTAAAAACTTTTATGTATTTTAAAGAGATCATGTTCAGTTTATTCTCAAGTCAGACTTATACATCTTGGTTCTGACCCAGATTGTATATTCTCATATATAAGGGTGAAAAAGACTGCCAAAGTACAGTGTTAACTTCAGGTATTCACCAGTCTAACCTGTTACCCACCTTGGGGTCTTACTTTCTTACATGACTGCAGTCAACAAGTTAACTGGAGCTCTAGTACTCGTGATTCATTTTGAAGACTATTCACTATTATTTCACCTCCAAAGGGCTATAACAACAAATATTAGAAAGTGGGTAATATACAGGCAGGCCTCTTTGTTTTGATTATTTAATCCAGAAGAGGTAGATGTAGAAATACATGACATCATCCTCACTCCTTCCCTTTCATCATTTTTGATGATGATACTCAATAGTTGTCAATACCTACATAGTTCACAAGGAAAAGCTATGTAGAATTAGAATGAACTATTAATATCAAGAAAGTGACAACCTACTTCTGCCCAACATCATACATTACATAAGGAGAGGACATTCAATTTGACAAGTATTTGAGTGCCTTGTCTGTATTGGGTAAGATGTGTATCAAGGAAAGCTGTGCCCTCGGTTTTTACATTTTTCCTCGTCTAGCGAAGGGCTACATTCTTCCAAAAACACATCCTGTGGCTGAAAATGTTTTTGTTAGCAGTTATGCAACTTTATGAAAAATCATGGTCTTCTCCAAATTGGATATACTATAAATTGAAGACATTAGTCATAGCTGCTGGATTTTTCCCCCCATTTGAAACACATGCTTCAATACTTTCTTTTTTAGGTCGGATTTTAAGTGGTGTATTGAAATGTTGGAGAAAAAAATACTATAAGTAAAAGAAAACAGGTTGGATAGATAATATTTTAAAAAGCAATCTGCATTAGGAGGAGAAATAGCAGTGTCATTTTCTCACATTTCAACTCCCAGGCATACACATATAATTTAACAAAATGCAATATGATGCAGTACTCATTCACACACTTAGCATGTGATTATTGAACACTTGTCATGGGTGTCACACTGCAATCATCTCTGTGGGAGATACGAAGAAAAGAAGGCCCTGCCTTTGCCCCCAAGCAGCTCACAGCACCTTTGTAGAAACAAGACAAGCATGAAAAATTTAATGACAGTGTAGGGTACTGAATCTATAACCAGACAATAGTGCTTTGAGAAAACATGAGAGAATGTGTTCTGTTGGGAGGGCTGTAAAGAAGCAGGTAGGCTTGAGCTGGGTCTTGGAGGGTAAGAAAGATTTAGCTAGACTAGGAAACAATAGGGAGGAGGGCCCTCTAGACCAAGGGGAATGTTTAAGAAAAGGAAGGATTGTGTAACCATGTCCAGCAGGTGGTAAGCAGACAGCCTGACTGAGCTAGAGGGGCTACGTCTTAGAAAATTACATTGGAGCTAGAATTGGTGGGAGAGACAGGGAAGGCAAATTGACTCTTATTTCTACCCACGGTATGCCAGGCCCTTTACTTACCTATGGAATACTTCCAACAACCCTGCTGTTTCCCAGGTCTACAGATGAAAAAACTGAGTCTCAGACAGATTATGTGATTTGTCTAAAGTTGTAAGGCTAGTTGTTGACAGCACCAGGATGTAAACCCACATCTGTCAGCACATCCTTCCTCTTTCTACCGTACCAGCTCCTTTAAGTGTCTTGCAAGGGACTTGAACTGGTTCTTTATGAAATAGAGAATGGCTGAAGATATTTTGATCCAAAAAGACTTTAAGAAAATTATTTTCATGGTGTGTCAGTGTGCAGTATGGATTAGAAGGACCTAAGAGTGGTGAGCATTTTGGACATACTTTTTTTTTTCACTTTGTCACCCAGGCTGGAGTGCAGTGGTGCAATCTTGGCTCACTGCAGCCTCTGCCTCCTGGGCTCGAGCAATTCTCCTGCCTCAGCCTCCCTACTAGCTGGGATTACAGTTTACGCCACCACACCCAGCTAATATTTTGTGTTTTCGGTAGAGATGGGGTTTCACCATGTTACCAGGCTGGTCTCAAACTCCTGACCTCAAGTGATCTGCCAGTCTTGGCCTCCCAAAGTGCTGGGATTACAGGCATGAGCCACTGCTCCTGGCCTGGAAATAATTTTAAAAAGGGCCTTTACAACTCAATATTCCCTTGGAATCCAGCACATTGTCTTGCACATAGTTGCAGCTCGGTAAATATTTGTTTAGCTAGAAAAGACCACAGAACTAGTATTCAGAAGATGTGTGTTCTAGTCCTGACTTGACAGCAATGAGTTTTGTGGGTATGGGCAAATGGGGTAAGAGCTCTGTGATCTTGAGCACGTTCCCCAACCTCTCTAAGGCTTAGTGTTCTTATCAGTGAATATAAGGATCATAGGCTTATTATGGGGTTTACACGGAGACGATAGATACAATATGATTGAACAGTGCCTGGCATAGTAAACCTTATTATTATTAAGGGGGAAATACTTTAATTATTTTAATTAATTCATAAGGCCTAATGGAAAGAACAGTTTTCCATATTAAGCCTACATTTAGTAAATAGGTTTTGGTAGATAAACATTTCTAAAGCATGAGAGTTGAAGGGAGGAGAAGGGAATGAAAAGGATCTTGGGTGATGGGAGTGATGAGTACACTGGCTTGAATGGTTCCCAGGAAATGTCTACCAGCACAAATGCTATATGAACATGGGACTGAAGGAAGACATAACCAACCTGGTGACTAGTCCTATTAATGCCTTAATCTCTAGAGGCCCAAGATCCTGAACAAAGAAACAATAGAGATGTAGAGAGGACCCTCTACATGTCTGGGTTCTGCATCTGTGTATCCAACCAAATACAGATCAAAATACTTAAAAATTTTTTAAATAACAATAAATAAAAAATACTATATAACAACTCTTTACATAGCATGCATATGGTATTAAGTATTGTAAGTAATCTATTTATTTACTTATTTTGAGACAGGGTCTCACTCTGTTGCCTAGGCTGAAGTGTAATTATATGATTATGGCTCACTGCAGCCTCAACCTTCCTGACTCAGGTGATCTTCCAACTTCAGCCTCCCGAGTAGCTGGGACTACAGGCATGCATCAGCATGCTTGGCTAATTTTTGTATTTTTGATAGATTTAGGGTCTCACCATGTTGCCCAGGCTGGTCTTGAACTTCTGGGCTCAAGCAGTCCACCCACTTTGGTCTTCCAAGGCCAAGTGCCAGGATTACAGGTGTAAGCCACCCTGCCTGGCCTCAGTAATCTAGAGATTATTTAAAGTGTATGTGAAGATGTATGTATGTTATATGCAAATATCATGCCATTTTATATCAGGGATTTGAGCATCCACATATTTTGATAACTATGGGGGTCGAGGAACCAATCCCCCACATACCAAGGGACAACTGTACTAAATGCCCTAACTTTTTTGGAAGACCAGAAAACGCATGTTGGTGATGGTGGAAAAGTCACGTTGGAGTTCAAGGTGCTTGGGTTTTGTATGTTATGTAATTTAATGTAAGCTTTCAGCTTTATAAAATATAGTCCTAGTTAAATCCTCTTCTGAAAAATTTTCAGGTTTTGTCTGAAATTATACTGCCTAAACTTTATGCCAATAAATTTTCCAGGGGAGGATGAATAATGGATTTGTTGTCTGATTATCATATTTACAAGCATCATCTGGTCTTAGTTTCCAAAGATTGGTATTTTGAAACCACATGACAAGAGAGGTTCATTTCTTTACAGTAAGAAGACAACAAAAATCCCCATTATGTCTACAGCACTTTCCCACTGTTCCTTCTTTGTTGTACATTAGAACAGCTGCAATGCAATGCACATATAAAAGGAATCTATGATGATTAAATATTCATGGCCATTTGCTATTCAGTGTGTATTTTTATTATTTTTAGCAAATAACAGGACTATCTAATGATTCACTTAACCCAGTTTATGAATTTTCAGTATCTAATTTTTATCTATCACTGAAAGATTTCTCTTCTTTCTTAAAAAGAATGCCTTAGTCTTGCTTTTATGTGGACTCCCAGCCTAGAAAAATCCATTTGATGGTCCCACATGCTTAGTTTGTAGGATCTTAGGTCTCAGAGTTGATAAAGTACTGTTGATGAAGACCAAAGAGAGTATGGAGGCAGACTCTTTCCTCCCTGGGAGCATAATACCTCCAAAATATAAACCGGGGTTAACTGTGATAGAAACGTCAGGGGAAAATTCTGCTCATCTTCTTCCTGTTTTATTGTTATAAGAAGAATGGCATTTCCCAGAGATTACTGCCTTAGCAAAGCGAAGAGAAAATGAAGCAGAGAAAGAGGAGGAAATGTTTCCTAAGATGTATTTGTTTACTTTTCAGCCTAACAGGGCTGGCTTTCTAGGTGTGTAACCTGTGTGGGTCTTAGAAGCAACTCAGGAGGGCCTCATGCTCGAATTAATAATGCTCTACTGTCACCATCTAAAAGTTGTTCATAATTTGTGAGCCAGGTGCCTCACATTTTCATTCTGTGCTAGGCCCACAAATTACATAGCTGGTCTCATGACTTAGTGAAATATTTGATGAAGAAGATGCTTTTGTTTAAAGCAAAAGGCTTATATCAAGCCAACTGAAGAAAGAAGTCAATACCAGGAACCAAAAGAGACAGAGGAAGGTGTGAACAGAGGAATCGCTTCAATGGTAATGTCCCTTTTCATGACTAACAGTGATACATATGCAACTTGTTCTCAAGGAAAAAAGAGGAATATGGTTGGAAAGAGAAATCACGTATTTGATACCTCTTCCAATGTGGCTACTTTTTATACAAATTATACGTTTCTGTTTTTCACCCTCCCTGCACCTACCCTGCTCTGTTCTAATAGTCATTTGGACTCTGTTTATATCATCCACAATTGCTACTAACATCAAAGGTAAAGTATCTTATGTTGATACTTTAATACCAAGAGTCTTCCCATAATTTCTAGAATAATAAAAAGTTCTTCATTTATTTCTCAAGTGCCGAAATAAAGATCAACCAAACGAGAAAAGCAAAGGCTATTTATTCTGAGCTTGCAATGAGGTCAGCCACCATCATTTGCATTTTGACAGAGATTCAAACGCAGGTAGGAGAGAGGAGGTGGAGCAAGATAGCTGAACAGAAGCCTCCATCAGTCATCCTCACCACAGGAACACAAAATTTAACAACTATACAAAAGGCTCCTTCATAAGAACCAATAATCGGGTGAGCAATCACAGTACCTGGTTTTAACTTCATATCTCTGAAGGAGGCACTGAAGAGGAGGAAAGATAGTCTTGAATTGCCAACACCACCCCTCCCCCATCCCCCTGGCAGTGGATGGCCAAATGGCATGGTGAGAGAATTATATGTTCTTGGGAGAGGGAGAGTGCAGTAATTGTGGGAATTTGCATTGGAACACAGTGCTGCCAACCCAGGCAGAACTTAGCTGGTACTCACAGGAGGGAGCATTTAGACCAACCCTTGCCAGCGGAGATTGCCCATCCTGGCAGTTGCAACTTAGGTTTCAACAAGCCTCACCCACAGGCTAAAGTGCTGTGGGGTTCTAAATACACTTGAAAGACACCCTAGGCCACAAGGACTGTAACTCCTAGGCAAGACACAGGGCTTAGATCCAGTGGACTTTGTGGGTGCATGATATAATGAAACACCAGCTGGGCAGGGCTAAGACCACCTTACACCACCTCTCCCACAACCGCAGGCAGCACAGCTCACAACTCCAAAAGAGACCCCTTCCTTCTGCTTGAGGAAAGTAGAGAAAAGAATAAAGAGGACTTAGTCTTGCCATGTGGATACCAGCTCAGCCAATGTAGGAGAGGGCACTGGACAGAGTCATAAGGCCACAATTCCAGGCCTAGCTCCTGAACAACATTTCTAGACACATTTCTAGACAACATTTCTGAGCCTGAAGGGAACCTGCTGCCTTGAAGGGGAGAACCCATTCCTGGCAGAATTCCTCAACTGCTGACTAAAAAGCTCTTGGGCCTAAATAATCAGCAGCAGTAACCAGGTAGTAGATACCATGGGCCTTGGGTGAGACTCAGAGATGTGCTGGCTTCAGGTGTGACCCAGCATATTTACAGCAGTGGTGGCTATGAGGAGAGACCCCTTCTTCCTGAGAGAAGAAGAGGGAAGAGTAAAGGAGACTTTGACTTGGGCTTAGGTACCAGCTTGGCCAAAGTGGAAAAGTACAGCAAGCAGGCTCTTGGAGTCCCTGATTCCAGGCCTTGGCTCCTGGGCAGCATCTTTGGACCTACCCTGGGCCAGAGGGGAGCCCACTTCCCTGAAGAGTGAGTCCCAGGCCTGGCAGCATTTACCAAAAGCTAACTGAAGAGCCCTTGGGCCTTAAGTGAACATCAGTGGTATCCTGGCAGTACTCTCCATGAACTTATGGTGGTGGTGGACATGCGGAGAGACTCCTCTACCTGGGAAAAGGAGAGGGAAGACTGAGAAGGACTTTGTCTGGTAGTTTTGGTGACAGCTCAGCCACATTAGACTAGAGCATCAGGTAGACCTCTACAGTTTCTGCCTCCAGGCCCTGGCTCCAGGATAGCATCTCTGGACCTGCCTGGGAGCCAGAGGAATTGCTGCCCTTAAGGGAGGGACACAAGCATGACTGGCTTCACCACCTGCTGATTGTAGAGCCCCAGGGCCTTGAGTGAACATAGGCAGTAGCAAGGGAGTATTTACAGCAGGCCTGGGCAGGACCCAGTGCTGTGCTGGCTTCAGGTCTGACCCAGTGCAGTCTCAGAGGTGCTGGTCACAGGGATGCTTGTGTCACCCCTCCCTCAGTTCCAGGCAGCTCAACACACACGCAGAGAGAGAGAGAGAGAGAGACTCCATTTGTTTGGGAGAAAGTAAGAAAAGAGAACAAGAATCTTTGCCTGGGAATCCGGAGAATTCTCCCAGATCTTATCCAAGGTTCCATGGTGGTACCTCTATGAGTCTGCAAGAACCAGTGTTACTGGGCTTGGAGTACTTCCTAAAGCAGACATGGCTACAGTGATCAAAAACTTAGGTCACCAAACCCAAGTCCCTTCAAATACCTGGAAAGCCTTTCCAAGAAGGACAGGTCCAAACAAGCCCAGATTATGAATAACTCTTCAAAGCCGAGGCACCAACAAATATCTATAAGCATTAAGACCATTAAGAAAAACATGGCCTCACCAAACAAACTAAGTAAGGCACCAGGGAACAAACCCAGAGAGACAGAGATATGTGACCTTTCAGACAAAGAATTTCAAATAGCTGTTTGAACAAAACTCAAAGAAATTCAAGATAACACAGAAAAAGAATTAAGAATTCTATCAGATAAATTTAACAAATAAATTGAAATAATTAGAAAGAATCAGGAAGAAATTCTGGAGTTCAAAAAGGCAATTGACATACTGAAAAACGTTGTCAAGGTTCTCTATCAGCTAGATTCCCCTTCTCCTGAACAACTCCTCAGCCTCTGTAGGTTCACCTCTCTAATCTTAGCAGCTCACAAAGCAAACATGAAATGAAAGAAAACAAAACAAAAACCAAATGTTGTATTTAAGGTCACGTATACCAGGTATACCTGGGTACCAGTCCTGGCTCCACCCTATGAGCCACATGATTGCAACCAAGTATATTGTCGGAATCTTACCTTTCTTATCTGTAAAGTGTGGATAATGTGTTTCTTGCCATTTTCACGGGGTTATTACGAGGGCTAGATGTGTTATTCTATACGCAAATACTCTGAAAACATAACAAGCAGTATTGGTTTGTTCACTTTTGTGACCCAGCCTGGTGGGTCAGAGACGTCTTTTTGGAGGAGCAGATGTTGGACCTGAGGCGTGAGGAAGGCAGAGAGTTAGCAAATGAAGAAGGCTCTAGATTGAAGCAATGATATGAACAAAGCCAAGGAGTTGTAAAGTGGCAGGGTGAGCTCAGAGAACCATGAGCACCTCTGTATTCTCAGTTGAAGTGAGATGGGGAGATGCAGACAGGGCTAGGGTCAGAAGAGCCTGGTAGGTTCACCAAGAACCCTGTGGCCCTGGGGCCATAAGAGCTATAGGAAGGTTTTGGCAAATGAATAATGTGGTATGTCAGTGTTGTAAAAAGACTGCTCTCATGGCAGAGTGGAGGGTGAAATGGAGGGAAACCACAATGAAGCTGGGAGTACAGTCAGGATAAAGGCCTTAACCAGTGCAAAAAGTGAGGATAGAGAGGAGGGGTGAGGTCAATAAATATTTAGAAGACAAAATTAGCAGCACTTGGTGATGAGTAATTAGTGTCTTTGGATAATAAAAATTGGCAAGTTTGATGATTGATCCTTGGCAAAATGCTGTAGCCAATTTTTAGAAACAGTAAATGAACATTTCATTTAAAAATTAAAATGGTAGATTAATTTAGCATCAGAATACATTATGAACAAATCATACCAAATATGTCCCATTTCCTCTTTACAGAATAGTTATTTTTCCAATATAAAATAATAAATGCTTATTTTAGAAAACTTGGAAATTGTAGAAAGCTAGGATAAGAAAAACTTCTGCTACCCACTAATTAACATTCCTGTCAGTATTTTTCTAAGATCCTTTAACACAGCTGTGATCATTCTGTCCACTAAGTCTAACAGTGTGTGATTTTTTCTCTCTTAACATTACACCTCAAACGTATTTATTTTGTAACAAAATCTTTGTAAATATTATTTTAAATAGTTAATAATATTGACTGTCTATGGATGTGCTTTAATTCGTATTTTATGGGATATTTGTTTCCAATGTTGGGACATTTAAAATAATAATTTCATTGATATCTTTATATATAAAGTCCTTTCCATATATGGGACAGATTTCTTAAAAATGTTTACGGTATCAAAAGATACAAATGTTTAAAACCCTTTTTTACATGTTATCAAATCTCTTTCAAAAAGGATTGTAACAATTTACAATGCCACTGGTATTGTAAGGTTATCCATTTCACAATATCTTTACCTGCAGAAAATCATCATTAAAAACAACAAAACAAAACCAAAACACTTTGCTAACTCGATTAGTAAAAATGCCAACTCATGACCAAGCATGGTGACCCACACCTGTAATCCCAGCACTCTGGGAAAGCACGACAGGAGGATTACTCCAGCCCAGGAGTTTGAGACCAGCCTGGGCAATGACACTTTGTCTCCACAAATAATTTTGTCTCTACAGGTAATTTTAAAAATTAGCTGGGCATGGTGGCATGGGCCTGTAGTCCCTGCTACTTGGGAGGCTGAGGTGGAAGGATACCCTCCACTGGGAGGTTGAGGCTGTAGTGAGCTGTGATCACACCCTGCACTCCAGTCTGGGTGACAGAGTAGGGGGATAAAAGTCAACTCATTTCATTTTCTTTGTTTTTACAAATATGAATAAAACACACATATAGGAGAAAGTAAAATAGTGTAAAAAGGCATAAAATGAGAAAGCAAAAATCTCCCCACTTCCACAACCCCAAACCTACCCCCTTCCCCGAAGTAACCACTGCAAAAAACTTACTTACTTGTGAATGTCTTTGAAAAAAAATTGTGTATTAAAGTTTCTAAAACAGTACTAGGTACTATCTATATCGGAGGGTTCTGGGTCTGGAAACCATTCCATGTCAATGCATATAGTTCTACTCTATGAATATATACAAACTTATTTATCCAGTCCCCTATGGATTGATATTTTATTTTCAGTATTTTGCTATTACAAAGAATCCTGCAATAAACATCTCTGAATTACGATCTCAGTGTACTTGTGCAGCATAATTCCTGGATAGGAAATTATCTTCAATTTTTTTTTTTTTTTTTTTTTTTTTTTGAGACAGAGTCTTGCTCTGTCGCCCAGGCTGGAGTGCAGTGGCGTGATCTCAGCTCACTGCAAGCCCTGCCTCCCGGGTTCCCACCTTTCTCCTGCCTCAGCCTCCCAAGTAGCTGGGACTACAGGCGCCCGCCACCACGCCTGGCTAATTTTTTGTATTTTGTTTTAGTAGAGATGGGGTTTCACCATGGTCTCGATCTCCTGACCTTGTGATCCGCCCACCTCGGCCTTCCAAAGTGCTGGGATTACAGGCATGAGCCACCACGCCCGGCCTATCTTCAATCTTAGATTTTAAAATGTTTGCAGCAATTTACAGTCTCACCAACAATGTGTAAATGTTTATTCTCTCACACTCTCACAGATAAGCCTTTTTTATCAATCTGATAGATGAAAAAATGTCATCTCCAGCCAGGTGCGGTGCCTCACGCCTATAATCCCAGCACTTTGGGAGGCTGATGCAGGCAGATCACCTGAGGTCAGGAGTTCAAGACCAGCCTGGCCAACATGGTGAAACCCCATCTCTATTGAAAATACAAAAATTAGCAGGGTGTGGTGGCACATGTCTGTAATCCCAGCTACCTGGGAGGCTGAGGCAGGAGAATCACTGGAACCCGGGAGGCAGAGGCTGCAGTGAGCAAAGATGATGCCACTGCATTTTAGCCTGGGCGACAGAGCAAGACTCCCTCTCAACAACAACAACAAAAAGTCATCTCGGTGCACACTCATTCATAAATGTTTATTGAGCTCCTACTTTGTGCCAGGCCCTGTGCTAGATGCTTGGGACACACAACTGAATAAAACAAAGATTCCTGCCCCTATGGAGCTAACATTCTAACACAATTAACAATAAACATAATACATAATAAATCACAATACACAAGTAAGTCAGAAGAAGATAAGCTCTGGATGCACTAGAACCTCTGCTTTTGCTGCCTCTGAAACAGAACGTCATGGCTGCCTTTGTCACAGTACCACCAGAATGGATTTTGACCAGTTGCTGCTTCCTAACCTCACTGGTTCTTGCCACAGAATTTAGGACTAGAGTATCTGATTGGTGAAGCCTAGATCATGTGACAGCGTTCTTGCTGTAAAGGTGGTTAGGAAAGTGAATAGATGGAAATTTCAGATTCTTTGTTGAATAGAGAGGTCTTTGTCTCATAAAGTGGGGAGGAGATTCCTCAAACCCAGGGGGAGTTCAGTTGCTGAGCAGCTAAAAGGAATGACAAATGTCCACACACTAGTGTTTGATTCCTTTTCACAAGTGCCAGGGCAAACCTTAGGGAGTAGAGGTCCCAAAAGTCAAACTAGATATGGTACCCAGGGTGACCAGGGGCAGATGTAACCTGATGATCAAGTGTAGGTAGAAGCCAAGGTCAAAACTTAGGGAGCATGACCAGTTATTGGGCCTAAGGGAATAGTGCAAGTATTACAGGAGTGAACGCTACATATCCATGGATACTAGGAGATTTAGGAAGAATATAGAGCTTGCCTTCATGTGTAGAAGTGTTGTCATATGGAAGAGTGGTCATATGTATTTTTGGAAACTGCATTGGGCAAAGCCACATTTATCATGTATCCAGCAAGTATCTAGTAAGTAGCTGATACATACTAGTTCCTGCTCTAGGCAGTGGAAATACAACAGTGAACGAAGCACATAAATTTCCACCATGTAAAACTGGCACGTACTGGGGGAGTAAATGATAAAAAGAATCACACATACATATGCATAATATAATGCTAGTGTTAGGTGAAATGAAATAAAATAGAGCAGGGTAAAATACACAGTCAAGCATGGAGCAGGATAGATAATGCAGATGGAGAAGACCTCTCTGAGATGGTAACATTTGAGCAGAGACTTGAATGAAAAGAAGGAGCAAGCCCAGCAGGCATTTGGGAGAAGAAATTCCAGACAATAAAAACCAGTACAAAGGCCCTGAGATGGGAATGCACATAGTACGCTGGAAAACAGTGAGAAGCTAGTGTGGCCAAAGAGCAGTGAGTAGTAGGAAATGAGATCAGAGAAACAATCATGAAACCAGGTATTTCAGGCCTATAATTATAGGATGAGGTAAAGCATTTTGATTTATTATAAATGTTATAGAAAACTATCAGAGGACCTTGAGCCAGAGAATGACATCATTTGGCTTACATTTTATAAGGACTAGTTAAGGGGCTTCTAAGGAGAATTGATTGTAGGAAGGACAAGGTAGAACTAGAGAGATGAGTTAGGAGGCTACTATCATGGTCTAGGTCAGAGACAGTGGTGGTAGCAGTGGGTGAGAGTTTCAGAGAGACACGGTGTAACTTTGTATAAGAAAAACCTCCAGCTATTACAACTGTCCAAATATAGAATGGTCTGGGTGCTAAAGATGAGATTTCTGTATTGGGAGGGGTTTGGCCTAGAACAGGAATCAGCAATCTATGGTCCAAATCTGGCCCACCATCTGTTTTTGTAAGTAAAGTTTTATTGAAATACAATTATACTCATTATTGTCTATGGCTACGTTTGCACTACAAAGCAGAGCTGAATAGTTGCAACAAAGAACATATGGCCTGCAAAGCCTAAAATATCTCTTTTCTGGCTCTTTACAAGAAGAGTTTGTTGATCCTTGATCTAGAAGACTCCTCTGGTTCTTCCTCCCTCCTAGAGTTCCTAGAATTCCATATGTAATTGTTCACTTGACATTTTTCTGTTATCTTTGTTCCATGTAGGTAACAAAGTCTTCACAGATGGGAAACTTGCTTTCTGCTTCTCAAATAGGTCTTTCTATTGCCTACTTATGAACATTTAGCAGTTTCCTTAAAATACACTCTTATTTGGGAGGTCAAGTATGGAGGTCATTATCACTTTGTAAAGAAAAAAAAAATTGTTCCAAGGTTCTGAGTACATTACTATTTAATATTTTTCCTATAGATAAAGAGTGTGTGCCATTGGCAATACCTATGAGTTAGCTTAACAGTTGCTTAACAAAGTCATCTTGATAATTTTAAGAATGATATATGGGGTTAAGAATCAAATGTTTGAAGCTCAAGAGGAATATCTTGTTCCTGGCAACACACATGGGCCAAGGGTAATAGAAACAAGTGCAATAACTTAGCAGCCAAAAGAGGTTGATCCAGCTCTCTGGCTTCTTCTGAAGAGGCAAACAGGTCATATGTTTGGAGAAGTGAAGGAATTGCATGCCTAAATAGACTATGACATTTCCTTTAATGAATGAGAAGAATGTTTGTACAAGATACAAACCAATCTTAGTTATCCAACAAAAGGCAGCAAGAGCTTCAAGTCTACCATGCAAATCCCTGGAATTTGATTTGCAAATAATTCTTATTCTCTCACATGAGGGCATTGGAAGAACAACAGTGCTGAGCAAGAGCAGAAATTCTTCATAAGAACTCTAAGAAAGAGAGAAAAAGGGGGTTTCTTACTTAACAATAGGTGTGAGATCCTGAAGATAATGAGCGAGAACAAAGAAAAGGGGGCAAGAGGAGCACAGTACACACCACTGATGCTTATGGTGAGCCAATGCCCATGCTGCTAGCTGTCCAGGAAGCAGAGACTCCCTTTCCATTTGCCTCTACTAACAAAAACATCAGATGAACTTCTATTTTGAAAAATGCTATCATTAGGCATTAGGACCAATTATGAAGAATGAATTTTTAAAAATTGAAATTCATTTTCACCTCTGAATCTACACACAGACACACACACACAAACACACACAAACAACTTAGACAATTATTCAGACAATTCAAACAAAAATCTCAAAATCTGTTACTTGTGAAGTTCTTTATCTCCTCTAATTATCAATACTGATCATATCAACTAGGCAGACCACAGCTCTCCTCTCTCCTCTCTATTTTGTGTTCTCTGTGTAGATGTATAATATTAATAACTAGACTGAAATCCTAAAGGAGTATTCACTGTTTGCTTCAGGGGTTGCCTGGGGTCATTATTTGGGCAATACTCCGAAATTATTAGTTCCCCCTGGTGTTTTAGTGATATAGCGACCTAATCAATTTTAAATCGTTTTATAGAATATTAATATCAGTGTTGCATAAAAACTTTTACTTCTGAAGCTTAGCTTTTAAAAATTCTTCCTAGAGCACCCCTTCTTCAAATATATCTAGGCTAAAAGCTATTTGGTATGTGATTGCTCATTTATGTATACACACCCATGTTTACCCAGTGCTTCTGAATCACTTACGACTGATTAATCTAGCTAACCATTACAGGCTGCATAGCAAGTGATAATATAAATACCACCTTGTATTTATTTACATAAGAGAGGCAGAGCACTGGCAAAGGAATTGTAAAAAACACTTCACCAAACAACCTGGGACAGGCTGCTGGACAACTCTGAGCTTGTTTTTGTCTATCAACAAAAAGGAAATATGTATGTATTTCCATTCTATCTAACTATATGTTTGTACCATTATCCTTCCCCACTCCCTCCCCACACTATTCTTTCCAGCTTCTGGTAACCATCATTCTACTCTCCATCTCCAGGAGTTCAATAATTTTAATTTCTAGCTCCCACAAATGAGTGAGAACCTGCAAAGTTTGTCTTTCTGTGCCTGGTTTATTTCAGTTAACATGATGACCTCCAGTTCCATCCATATTGTTGAAAATGACAGGATAAATATGTATGTATTTCCATTTTATAGACACATATATATGTATTTCAATTTTATAAATATATAAATTCATATGTTATATATATATCCTACTAGATGAAATTATTTTAAGATCATGATTCTGAATAATTACAAATGGATAGCACAGACAGGATTATTATTATACTATAATAGAATACCTTGATTTATATTAGACCCTAGACTTCCTTGGAACAATTCTGTGTCTGGAAAAAAGTGTGATCATTACTCAGTAATGGTCTTAGTGAGAAAATATTGCGTCAATAATTATGAATACCAAGAGTTCATTTTTTAAAAATTTTTTATTTTTAATTTTTCTGCTTACATAGTAGGTATATATATTTACGGGGTACATGAGATATTTTGATACAGGCATACAATGCATAATAATCACATCAGGGTAAATGGAATATCCATCCTCTCAATCATTTATCCCTTCTTTGTAACAATCCATTTATACTTTCTTAGTTATTCAAAAATATACAATAAATTATTGTTGACTGTAGTTATCCTATTGTGCTATCAAATACTAGATCTTATTCATTCTATCTCACTGTATTTTTGTGCCCATTATGCTTTCCCCCTCCCTCCCCCCAACTACCCTTCCCAGCTTCTGGTAACCATCATTCTACTCTCTATCTCCATGAGTCCAGTGGTTTTAACTTTTTGTTCCCACAAATAGGTGAGAACTTGCAAAGCTTGTATTTCTGTGCCTGGCTTACTTCACTTAACATAATGACTTCCAGTTCCATCTATGTTGTTGCAAATGACAGGATGTCATCCTTTTTTATCAGCTGAATAGTACTCCATTGTGTATAAGTACCACTTTTTAAAAATTATATTTTAAATTCTAGGGTACATGTACACAATGTGCAGGTTTGTTACATAGGTATATATGTGCCATGTTGGTTTGCTGCACCCATCAACTCATCATTTACATTAGGTATTTCTCCTAACCCTATCTCTCCCCAAGTCCCCCAGCCCCTAACAGGCCCCAGTGTGTGATGTTCCCCTCCCTGTGTCCATGTGTTCTCATAGTTCAACTCCCACTTATGAGTGAGAACATGCAGTGTTTGGCTTGCTGTCCTTGTAATATTTTGCTGAGAATGATGGTTTCCAGCTGCATCCATGTTCCTGCAAAGGACATGAACTCATCCTTTTTTATGGCTGCATAGTATTCCATGGTGTATATGTGCCACTTTTCTTTATCCAGTCTATTATTGATAGACATTTGGGATAGTTCAAAGTCTTTGCTATTGTGACAAGTGCTGCAACAAATATATGTGTGCATGTCTCTTTATAGTAGCATGATTTATAATCCTTTGGGTATATACCCAGTAATGGGATTGCTGGATCAAATGGTATTTCTGGTTCTAGATCCTTGAGGAATTGCCACACTGTCTTCCACAATGGTTGAACTAATTTACACTCCCACCAACAGTGTAAAAGTGTTCCTATTTCTCCACAAACTCTCCAGCATCTGTTGTTTCCTGACTTTTTAATGATCGCCATTCAAACTGGTGTGAGATGGGTATCTCATTGTGGTTTTGATTTACATTTCTCTGATGACTAGTGATAATGATTTTTGCATATGTCTGTTGGCTGCATAAATTTCTTCTTTTGAGAAGTGTCTGTTCATATTCTTTGCCCACTTTTTGATTTTTTTTCTTGTAAATTTGTTTAAGTTCTTTGTAGATTCTGGATATTAGCCCTTTGTCAGATGGATAGATTGCAAAACTTTTCTCCCATTCTGTAGGTAGCCTGTTCACTCTGATGATAGTTTCTTTTGCTGTGCAGAAGCGCTTTAGTTTAATTAGATCCCATTTGTCAATTTTGGCTTTTGTTGCCATTGCTTTTGGTGTTTTAGTCATGAAGTCTGCCCATGCCTATGTCCTGAATCATATTGCCTAGGTTTTCTTCTAGGGTTTTTATGGTTTTAGGCCTTAAATTTAGGTCTTTAATCCATCTTGAGTTAATTTTTGTATATGGTGTAAGGAAGGGATCCAGTTTCAGCTTTCTACGTATGGCTAGCCAGTTTTTCCCAGCACCACTTATTATGTAGGGAATTCATTCCCCATTGCTTGTTTTTGTCAAAGATTAGGTGGTTGTAGATGTGTGGTGTTATTTCTGAGGTCTCTGTTCTGTTGCATTGGTCTATATATCTGTTTTGGTACCAGTACCATGCTGTTTTGGTTACTGTAGACTTGTAGTATAGTTTGAAGTCAGGTAGCATGCTGCCTCCAGCTTTGTTCTTTTTGCTTAGGATTGTCATGGTGATGCAAGCTCTTTTTTGGTTCCATGTGAAATTTAAAGTAGTTTTTTCCAATTCTGTGAAGAAAGTCAGTGGAAGTACCACATTTTCTTGAGATATTCATCTGCTGATGGACACTTGGGCTGCTTCCCAATATTGGGTATTGTGAATAGTGCTGCAATAAACAAGGCACTGCAGATAGCTCTTTGTACACTAATTTCCTTTCTTTGGGGTATATACCTAGCAGTGGGATTGATGGATCATATGGTAACTCTATTTTTAGTTCCTTGAGGAAATTCCAAACTGTTTTACACAGTGGTTGTACTAATTTACATTCCCAGTAATGGTATATGTTCTCTTTGTATGTATGGTTCTCTTTTCTCCATATTCTCTCTAGCATTTATTATTGCCTGTCTTTTGGATAAAAGCCATTTTAATGGGTGAGAGGATATCTCATTGTAGTTTTGATTTGCATTCCTCTGATGCTCAGTGATTTTTAGCACCTTTTCATATACCTGTTTGCCATTTGTATGACTTCTTTTGAGAAATGTCTGTTCAGATCTCTTGCCCATTTTTAAATTGGGCTGTTAAGTTTTTTTCTCTATAGAGTTTTTTTTTCTCCTTATATATTCTGGTTATGATAACACCTTGTGAGATCGATCATTTGCAAAGATTTTCTCCCATTCTGTGGGTTATCTTTTTTACAGATTGCATTGAATCTGTAGATTGCTTTGGATAGTGTGGACATTTTAACAATATTGATTCTTCCAATTCATGAACACGAAATATCCCTCTATTTTTCATGTCCTCCTCAATTTCTTGCATCAATACTTTATATTTTTTATTGTAGAGATCTTTCACTTCTTTGGTTAATTCCTAGGTATTTAATTTCATTTGTAGCTATTATAAATGAGATTCCCTTCTTGATTTCTTTTCAGATTGTTTGCTGTTGGCATATAGAAATGCTACTGATTTTTGTATGTTGATTTGGTATTCTGCAACTTTACTGAATTTGTTAACCAGTTATAAGAGTTTTTTAGTGGCCCACATGCTGAGGAGAAGAATGGGTATTCTGTAGCCATTGGACAAAATGTCTGTAAATATAAAATCCATTTGGTCTATGATGCAGTCTGGTGTTTTTTTGGTGATTTTCTGTCTAGATGATCTTTCCAATGCACAAAATGAAGTTGAGGTCTTCAGTTCTAATTGTATTGGGGTCTATCCCTCTCTTTAGCTCTAGTAATATTTTCTTTATATATCTGGGTGCTTCAGTGTTGGGTACATATATATTTATAATTGTTATATCCTCTTGGTGAATTGATCACTTTATCATTACGTAATGATCATGTTTGTCTCTTTTTATAGTTTTTGTCTTGAAATCTATTTTGACTGATATAAATAAAACTACTTCTGCTGTTTTTTGGTTTCCTTTGAATACAGTCTTTTTCCATCCCTTTGTTTTCAGTCTATTTAGGTCTTTACAGATAACATGTGTTTCTTGTAGGCGACAGATCATTGAGTCTTGTTTTTTAAATCCATTCAGATTTAAATCCACTTGTTTTTAAAATTCACTGTATATCTTTTGATTTGAGAGTTTAGTCTATTTACTTTTAATGTTATTATTGATAATTAAATACTTTCTCCTGCAATTTTGTTTTCTGTTTTCTGTCTGTTTTGTGGTCTTCTCTTCCTTCTTTCCTTCCTTCCTTCCTGTCTTCCTTTTAGTGAGGGTAATTTTCTCTGGTGGGATGCTTTAGCTTTTTGCTTCATGTTTTTTGTGTATCCTTTGTATATTTTTTTATTTGAGTTACCATGAGGCTTGTAAATAACATCTTATAATCCATTATTTTAAAATGATGACAACTTAGCTCTGATAGCATAAACAAACTGAGAAACAAGCAAAAAGAAAACTAATAAAAACTCTACATTTTTTTTTTTTTTTTTTGAGATGGAGTTTCGCTCTTGTTGCCCAGGCTGGAGTGCAATGGTGCAATCTTGGCTCACTGCAACCTCCACCTCCTGGGTTCAAGAGGTTCTCCTGTCTCAGCCTCCCAAGTAGCTGGGATTACACGCATGCACCACCATGCCCAGTTAATTTTGTATTTTTAGTAGAGATGGGATTTCACCATGTTGGTCAGGCTGGTCTCAAACTCTTGACCTTAGGTGATTCACCCACTTTGGCCTTCCAAAATGCTGGGATTATAGGTGTGAGCCACCATGCCTGGCCCTACACTTTATCTTTGTCTGCCCACCGTTTTACTTTTTCTTGTTTTTACTTATAGCTTATTGTACTGTCTAGCTTTGTTTTTGTTTTTGTTTTTGTTTTTTTCCTCAAGATAGAGTCTTGCTCTGTTGCCCAGGCTAGAGTGTGGTGGCGGCACAATCTGGGCTCACTGCAACCTCCGCCTCACAGGTTCAAGCAATTCTTCTGCCTCAGCCTCCCGAGTAGCTGAGATTACAGGCACATGCCACCACGCCCAGCTAATTTTTGTATTTTTAGTAGAGATGGGGTTTCACCATGTTGGCCAGGTTGGTCTCCAACTCTGGACCTCATGATCTGCCTGTCTTGGCCTCCCAAAGTGCTGGGATTACAGGTGTGAGCCACTGTTCCCGGCCATCTTACTGTACTAAGTCTTGAAAAGTTGTTTTTTATTGTCTTTCTGTCTTTCTACTTAAGATATGAGTAGTTTACACACCACAATTACAGTGTTATAATAGTCTGTGTTTTTCTGTGTACTTACTATTACCAGTGAGTTTTGTACCCTCAGGTGATTTCTCATTGCTCACTAAAGTTGTGTTCTTTCTGATTAAAGAACTCCCTTTTGCATTTCTTGTGGGACAGTTCTGGTATTAATGAAATTCCTCAGCTTTTGTTTGTGTAGGAAAGCCTGTATTTCTCCTTTATATTTGAAGGATATTTTTGCCAGGTATACTATTCTGGGGTAAAAGTGTTTTCCCTTTAGCACTTTAAATATGTCATACCACTCTCCCCTGGCCTGTAAGGCTTCTACTGAAAAGTATGCTGCCAGATGTATTGGAGCTCCATTGTCTATTATTTGTTTCTTTTCTCTTGCTTTTTTTAGAATCCTTTCTTTATGCTTGACCTTTGGGAATTTGATTATTAAATGCCTTGAGGTGGCCTTCTTTGAGTTTAATCTGCTTGGTTTTCTATAACCTTTCTGTACTTGAATATTAATATCTCTCTCTAGATTTGGGATAACCTCTCTGTTGTCCTTTCAATAAGCTTTCTACCCCATCTCTGTCTCTCTACCTCTTCTTTAAGGTCAATACCTCTTAGACTTGCCTTTCTGAGGCTGTTTTCTAGATCTTGTAGGCATGCTTCATTCTTTTTCATTCTTTTTTCTTTTGTCTCCTCTGACAGTGTATTTTCAAATAGCCTGTCTTCAAGCTCACTAATTCTTTCTTCTGCTTGATCAATTCTGCTCTTTAACAGGCTCTGATGCATTTTTCAGTATGTTGATTGCATTTTTCAACTCCAGAATTTCCTCTTGATTCTTTTAGTTTCCATTTCTTTGTTAAATTTATCTGATAGGATTCTGAATTCCTTTTCTGTGTTATCTTGAATTTCTTTGAGTTTTGTCAAAACAGCTATTTGGCATTCTCTGTCTGAAAGGTCACATATCTCTGTCTCTCTGAGATTGGTCTCTGTGGCCTTATTTAGTTTGGTGAGGTCATGTTTTCTTGGATGGTTTTGATGCTTATGGATGCTTGTCAATGTCCAGGCTTTGAAGAATTAGGTAGTTATTGCAGTCTTTGCAATCTGGGCTTGTTTGTACCCATCCTTCTTGGAAAGGCTTTCTAGGTATTTGATGGGACTTTGGTTTGGTGATCTAAGCTTTTTATCACTATAGCCATATCTGCATTAGGAGGTACCCTGAGCCCAGTAACACTGTGGTTCTTGCAGACTCATAGAGGTACTGTCTTGGTGGTCTTGGATAAGATCTTGAAGAGTTCTCTGAATTACCAGGCAGAGACTCCTCCCTTACTTTCTCTGTGCTGAGCTGCCTGAAGCTGTGGGAGGGGTGACACAAGCACTCCTGTGGCCACAACCACTGAGACTGTGTTAGGTCAGACCTGAAGCTAGCACAGCACTAAGGTCTCACCAAAAGACCACCATAACTACTGCCTGACTACTACCCACATTCACTCAAGGCCCTAGGACTCTACAGTCAGCAGGTAGTGAAATCAGCCAGGCTTGTGTCCTTCCCTTTAGGGTGGCGAGTTTCTCACTCTCCAGACTGGTGCAGAGACACTGTATGGAGGCCAGGACTTAGAGCTGGAAACCTTAGGGATCTACCTAGTGCTCTATTGTTCTGTGGCTGAGCTGGCACCCAAGCCACAAGGCAAGTCCTTCCCCCGTTCTCCCCACCTTTTTTTTTTTTTTTTTTTTCGAGACACAGTCTTACTCTGTTGCCCAGGCTGGAGTGCAGTGGATCGATCTCGGCTCACTGCAACCTCTGCCTCCTGGGCTCAAGCAATTCTTCTGCCTCAGCCTCCCAAGTAGGTGGGATTACAGATGCCTGCCACCATGCCCAGCTAATTTTTGTATTTTTAGTAGAGACGGGGTTTTATCATGTTGGCCAGGCTGGTCTCAAACTCCTGAACTCAGGTAATCCCCTTGCCTCGGCCTCCCAAAGTGCTGGGATTACAGGCATCCTTCCCCCTCTTATCTCCCATTTCCACAAGCAGAGGAGTCTCCCCTCATGGCTACTGCTGCCCCAGGCCTGTGCCATATGCTGCCTAGCTACCACTGATGCTCACTCAAGGCCCAAGGGCTCTTCAGGCAGCTTTTGGTAAATGCCACCAGGCCTAGGACTCTCCCTTCAGGGCAATGGGCTCCCTTCTGGCCCAGGGAAAGTCCACAACTGCCATCCAAGAGCCAAGGCCTGGAATTGGGGGCCATAAGAGCCTGCTTGGTGCCCTTCCCCGCTGTGACCAATCTGGTACCTAAGCTCCAGTCAAAGACTTCTCTACTCTTCCCTCTGCTTTTTTTCAAGCAGGAAGAGTCCTTCTATGTAGCCCCTAGATCTGTGAATGTGCTGGGTCACACCTGAAGCTAGCATGTCTCTGAGTCTCACCCAAGGCTCATGACAAATGCTGCCTCACTACCCCCTGCTGATTATTCAGGGCCCAAAGGTTCTTCAGTCAGCAGTTAATAAATTCTGCCAGGACTGGGTCCTTCCCTTCAAGACAGCAGGTTTCCTCCTGGCCCAGGGTGTGTCTAGAAATATGTGAGTGCCAAGGCTTGAAATGAGTACCTTAACAACTCTGCCTGGTGCCCTATCCTATTGTGGCTGAGCTGGTATCCATTTTACAAGACAAAGTGTTCTTTATTCTTCCTTCTCCTCTCCTCAAGTAGAAGGAAGGAGTCTCTTTCAGAGTTGTGAGCTGAGCTGCCTGGGGTTAGGGTAGGCATGGCACAACCGTTCTCTTGGTCACCCCAGGTTGTGTCTCACTAGGTTACATGCACCCCAAGTCCACACAGCACCAGGACTTGCCCAGGAATTGCAGTCCTTGTGGCCTAGAGTGACTTTCGAGTTTATTGAGAACTCCATAACATTTTAGCCTATGGTATCAAGGGTGGCTGGAATTCAAGTTCCAACTTCTGGGATGGGCAGTTCCCCTGTGGTTAGGGCTGGTTGAAATGTTCTTTCCATGGGTGCCAACTGAGATCCATCTGGTGTTTTGTTTGTTTTTTTCTGTGACAGGGCAGCACTGAGTTCCAATACAAAGCCCCACAATCCCTGTGCTCTCCCTCCCCCAAGTACCCAGATTTTCTCCCTGTGCCATGAGGCTGCTGCCAGGGGATGGGGGGGGTGGGTGGCTTCTGCATTTCAAAACTGTCTTTCCTGGCCGGGCGCGGTGGCTCAAGCCTGTAATCCCAGCACTTTGGGAGGCCGAGACGGGCGGATCACGAGGTCAGGAGATCGAGACCATCCTGGCTAACACGGTGAAACCCCGTCTCTACTAAAAAATACAAAAAAACTAGCCGGGCGAGGTGGCGGGCGCCTGTAGTCCCAGCTACTCCGGAGGCTGAGGGAGGAGAATGGCGTAAACCCGGGAGGCGGAGCTTGCAGTGAGCTGAGATCCGGCCACTGCACTCCAGCCCGGGCAAGAGCGAGACTCCGTCTCAAAAAAAAAAAAAAAAAAAAAAAAAAACTGTCTTTCCTGCTCTCTTTCATGCCTCTTTCAGTGATATAAATTGAAAACCAGGTACTATGATGCCCACCTGATTTTTGGTTCTTATGAAGGTGCTTTTGTGTGTTGAAAATTGTTCAACTCTGTGTTCCTGCAGGGAGGATGATCAGTGGAGGCTTCTATTTAGTCATCTTGCTCTGCCTCCTGGTCCCTCGATTCTGTTATTATTATAGTTGACCCTACCGTAGGTCGCGGCTATTTTCTTACAACAGTTTGCATTCTCCAAGCTCCTCTAATTATGCCCCTTTAAAAACTTGGGGTTCTGTTGGTCACATTTTCTAGACACCAAACGAGGATATACAGTTTGACCTGGGATTTTTGTCTTGTAATCAACAATAAGAGATATTTTGTGTGATGTATTGTGGACACCACATTACTAACATTTCTGTGACCTTCTTACTATAGGAAAAAAATCAAAATATTTGAAATGTAGAAAGTCTGAGATAAACAAGGGTTTATGGATATGATAGTTATGATAGATAGCCCACAAATGCCCAATTTTGAGAAGTAGAGTCCAACTTCAAATGCAGAAAATAATGTGTAACTTGATTATTAGTGAAAACACAACTTTTAATGAGAAAAACGTGCTGTTTAGTAAATTAAAATGAGAAAAAGAAGGCTGAAAAGGAAACACCCCTTTATCATCAAGAGAATCTCTTAGAATTTCCCTCAAAGTAACCCTTCTGAATCCAATGGTCCAAAGAAGGCATTACTTCTTCTGATTTGTTGTAGTTTTAAGAAAGAGGTTTGGGGTCAGGTGCAGTGGCTCATCCCCCTTTGGGATGAGCTGAGATGGTGGATCACCAGAGGTTAGGAGTTGGAGACTAGCTTGGCCAACATGGTGGATCCCCATATCTACTAAAATACAAAAATTAGCTAGGCCTGGTGGCACGCACCTGTAGTCCCAGGTACTTGGGAGGCTGAGGCAGGAGAATTGCTTGAACTTGGGACATGGAGGTTGCAGTGAGCCCAGATGGTGCCACTGCACTCCCACCTGAACAACACAGTGAGACTGCATCTCAAGGGAAAAAAAAAAAAGAGGTGTGGGATGGAAGGGGATGGGGCAGGTATTATGAAAAAGTAAGAAGGCTGTACTGCAAACTACACATTAACATTATAGAACATTATATGTGAGCAGTTTCTGTTAATTTGTTATAAACTGTGCAAATTTTGGTTTTCAGTAACATTCAGATCTATCAGATTTACTCAAAGTAAAAACAGGCAAGGGAAATAGAGTTGAAAATTACATTTTAGCAAAAACATGGAAAAAAAGCTATAGTGTTTGTACACAAAAGTTAGCCTCCTAGTAACCAAGGCAAAGAGGAAAATATGAGTTATATAACTTATTTTTATATAAGTTGTATAAATAAGTTATATAACTTATTTTTTCAATAGAAGCAAACAGGCCAATTATTCATGAGAAACAACCCCTTTCTGACACTGGACTCTGAAAATAATTTATCCCAGGGGTTTTTTAATAAAGGAAGAGAAATTTTTTAATAAAGGACCTTGAGCAATTTAATGGCAGATATTTTCTAGTTAGGAGATTTTACATACATAAGAGAGCAGAGCTGTTAAAGAAATGTCTTTCATGCAGGGGAGGAAAGACAAAATCAATCTCTCTCTCATACACACACACACACACACACACACACACACACACCCAACACCTACACCCTTGTCCATGTATACATACCTTCAAAGGGTATGTGGCTCAGATGGGGTATGGCCATAAAGAAACCACAACAATTACATCATTACTCACTCACGGCTCTTCAGCGAGGTAATAAGAGGTACGTTCCCTTTGAAGCGGGCATAATCATTCTTCCCAGCCCAGATGTCTGTGTATGGGGAGTGGGATTTGCAGCAGTTGTCTCATTTTGCCACCTGTTCTGCCACTCTTTCTTCTATTGAGGCGTAAGAAAGAGTAATAGGTAGGGAGAAAGGTGTTCACATCATCTCTTCCCCCTAGCAAGGTTTGTGGCTAGAGTCCTTCCTGGCTGGAGGGAAAGATCTGAATCTCTATGCTGTGATCCTAAAAGAGCAGGAAATTAAGCTAAAGATGATATGTGCTGGCAGGTATAGATGAAAATGATAGTTTCACTGTGCTCTCCATGTTATAAAACATGACACCTTCATAGAGAAAGATTAGAGGAATAGCACAGGGAAATGTGTTTTTCAGAATGCTACCTTCAATGCTTGACTGCTTGTTAAAGACCTATCAAAACAAACCGAACAGACTCCTATGTGGTGCTTTGGTGGATTAACACTGGGCTGGCTCTTACATTCTGAGATTTCAAAGTTCTTTTGAAGTTAGTGTATTAGGAAATCACTTTGCAAGTCGCACCACTATAAGCTTTAGATGTTTCCTAATAACTCTGTGATGGAATAAGAGTTGATTAACTCTTCAGGATTTAACAAGGAAGAGAAATTTTTTCTTGGCAAACATGAAAATAAGATCCTTTAACCAATGAAAAAAGAACACGCAAGTCACATGGCATTTGCCAAAGGTGATCTTTTCTTCTAAAAAGTCAATTTCCTTCAGAATTTTGTAACAGTTCTGTTCCCTTAATGTGGCCCTACATCTTAATCTTAATATTAGGGTAATTTCTTTAAAATATTAAAGTTTGACTTGTCATTAAAGTAACCATTATGAGCCTTAATTTTGTTAATATTACTTGAGTGACCTTTCAGTCTGAGGAACATAAAGTCCTTCGTAGGAGAATTAGTCTTCTACTTCCCCTTAGAATCACTTGGGTTGAACTGGTGATTAGGGTGTGTGAGCCTGGAAGGTGAGAAGACAGTTCATCTCAAGTACCTCAGAGATCAGGTCCTGACTCCTACTACAAGCTAGAAGTTCCAGAAATCCCCGCTTATCCCACAGTTGTGCGCTCAGTGGTTTTAGTTACAGGTGGTCAACCACATTCCAAAAATAGGTAAGTACAGAACAAGAAGATAATTTGAGAGATAGAGATCGCATTCCCATAACTCTTATTGACATGTATTCTTATACTTGTTCTTATTGTTGTGACTTTCTTACAGGGCCTAATTTAGAAATTAAACTTTATTATAGGTATGTATGTATAGGGGAAATGATAGTATATAGAAGGTTGGTACTATCTGAGATTTCAGGCCACCACTGGGAGATTTGGAAGGTATTCCCTGCAGATAAGGGAGAATATTACTACACTGGTTTTCCACATACTGAGTGCCTTTACAACATCAGTGCCTCTTAGAAAAGCTAAAAACAAATCACACAAAAATAAATAAAGAAATAACAACACATCACACTGATTGAAGAGTATGTAACAGAAATGCTCTGCTATTTTAAGGTAGCTGCAGCATTTGGATGTGAATCTAATGACTTTCCTGTTATCACATCTGTGTATATTTATAAACTTAGCGTAGAAACGTGCGTCACAACTGATCCCTTGAAAGTAGTTGAGGTTATGGTGTGGGGGATGAATGTGAAATTTAACTGCAAGATCAAGCTTCTTAAAAGGTCAGTGGGGTGGAGAATAGTAATTGTTCCAGCTGAACTACTTTTCACACTACATTTTTGATGCAATGACTAATTATTGTGATTATTTTCACCAGCAAAGTTTCCTTTAGAGTTAAATATATTTATTTTCTCTTTTCATCCCTAAAAAGTATTTCAAGCTTTGGAGGAGTTCCATATGTTTTCTACCTATACTGAAGCAGTGTGATCTCATATGTTTCCACAAATGGTGAACCACCTTTTTCCCATTGCTCTTCTTTCTGTGACACATATTTCTCTCTTTGTATCTGCTCAAGAAAGCCAGCTGGGGCTTAATGAGAATAGTCAGCTCCCATGTTGACCATATTCTCACCTGGCCTTTTGAGGACCCCGTTCAATAACTGTGCATATAGCCAGTGGCCAATAAGCTCGAATTTAATGTAATGAGCTGACACATCATTTCAATAGAAGGAGGTAGTAGGTGTAGAAATTGTAGGTTTAAAAAAAGTTATCTGTAGTATCTGAAAAATTACCGTCTACAATTTTTTGGTGTAATATCAAATGTGGCCACTTTACTGAGCATTTATCCGAAGAAGCTGCAGAAGAGAGTTACTGGAGCTGCCACACCCACAGTAGTAGAAAGAATGAGAGATTAGAAGAATTAGATATATCGTTTATAATATAATAATAAGTCCTTAAATTCCTATAATTCTTCATACTTTTCTTTCTTTTTTTTTTTGGAGACGGAGTCTCGCTCTGTCCCCCAGGCTGGAGTGCCGTGGCCGGATCTCAGCTCACTGCAAACTCCGCCTCCCGTGTTCACGCCATTCTCCTGCCTCAGCCTCCCGAGTAGCTGGGACTACAGGCGCCCGCAACCTCGCCCGGCTAGTTTTTTGTATTAGAGACACGGTTTCACCGTGTTAGCCAAGATGGTCTTGATCTCTTGACCTTGTGATCCGCCCGTCTCGGCTTCCCAAAGTGATGGGATTACAGACTTGAGCCACCGCGCCCGGCCTCTTCATACTTTTCAAAGAGCTTTCACACACCCACATTCTTGTTTGCTCTTCACAGGATCTGGGAGTGATCATACCAATTGAATTTGAGACCAAATGAGCATAGCTGGAAATCATATTGCTCAATATGTGACCTGTGAAGAACAGTCCAGTTTTCCAAATTTTGAATTGTTCGCACCACCATAGAACAAACACTAACATAAGGTCTTCAGGAGCAAAATGAAGCAGAGATCTAGGGACATATTAACCAGATGATCATATTCTGTCTATTTCTTCCCCCAGCTGATAATACGAAGGGAAAGAGTATCTTGGCTCGTGTGTTATTTGAATTCACACTGTTGTTAACTTTACCTGTGTTATTAAATTCATAATATAATTGTCAGTTATTTGCTCAGATAACTGTGTGGTTAATTTGATTTTTCAGTCTTTGAACAAAATCTTTGGTATTTAAAATGCCTGATGAGTGAAAGATATTGGGACCACACTTCCTTCCACATGAATGAATTATTTCTGAAAATGATCATGCATAGGAATCAAACTTCAGTTTTCTAGAGCCAGGTTAAGTAAATCCAACCAGTATACATTCATCTAGTCAACAACTTTAAAATTTAGAATCCCAGAATTTTATAACACTGGGACCGGGCAAGAAATCAGTAACAGAAGGATCTTAAGATATCTGTTTATTAAATACAAAAATATGAGACTAACCAGAGAATTTATGAGTATAGATTTCAGAAAGTTTGGTTTAAAATGACACTGGCACACGCTAATATCTCAGAAGACTATAAATGTCAGCATATTTCATACTGTCTTTACTCATGATGGCTCCTCTTTTACTCAAATTATGGCTATTTCTTACTAAAATCGTAGTTTTTTAGTATCTTCAGTATTATCTAGAGATGTAACAAAAACACACCATAGAAGTTTTTCTTTCAGGCATTTTGGAAACAAGCCAAAAATGGACTGTTCATCTTTAACTACATGGCATGTCTTAATAAAATAGTTATAATGGTAATTATTCATGTTTATTATATTTTTCTTAAAGATGCCTTAAAATATATATTTCACATTTCATTACTCTGTGTCATAACACAGCATCATAAACTTAAATATCAAACCACTTCTTGTTACAGTACAAGTACTAAATATCTCTAAAAATGTGAAATCCTCTTTAAATGGTACTTTCTCAAAAACTATTTTTCTGCACCTCTCTAGGTATTGCACTTCATAACTCGATTCTTCTCATTTTAAGAGTAATTGGCTTTTCATAAAATCTTGAAGTTGGGAGGTATATTAGGATTGCATTCAGCTGCCAGCAGCAGAAAACTTGACAGACAGCAGCTTAAGTAAGAGGTTTAATGGGCCCTGACTACTTCTGTTCATCCTCCTCAGCAAATGGCCTTTGTCTTCACAATCATAACATGGCCACTGCACTTCAGCTCTTCCATCTTCATTCCAGCAAGGAAAATAAGGTTATGGGTAAAGGGCAATGCAAGAGCAATTACTGTTAGGCCAGCTGAATCTGTCTCTTTAAAAAATTGAGACATAATTCCCACACCATAAAATTCACCTCTTATGTTCACAAGGTGGTGCAATCATTACCATTGTCTAATTCTAGAACATTTCCATCATCCCCAAAATAAATCTGTACCCATCAGCAGCTGGCACTCATTCCGCCTTTCCCCCTCCCCAAACCCTGGCAATCACTAATCTACTTTCTGTCTCTATGGATCTGCTGATTCCGAACATTTCATATATATGGAATCATACAATATGTGGCCTGTTGTGTCTTCCCCTTTGCATGATGTTTTTAAGGTTCATCCATTGAATGGAAGTATCAGTGCTGCATCCTTTTTTATGACTGAATAATATTCCCTTATCTGTATATAGCACATTGGTAAATGAATATTTGTGCTGTTTCCACTTTTTGGTTATTAAGAATAATGCTGATATGAATAGTTGTGTGTAAGTCTTTACGTAGACATATGTTTTCACTTCTCTTGGGTATATAGCTGTGAGTGTGCTCAGTCATATGGCAACTCTGTTGTGGCTTTTTGAGGAACTGCCAACCGTTGTCGAAAGCAGCTGCACCATTTTACAATCCTGCCAGCAGTGTAAGAGGGTTCCAATGTGTCTATCTCTTCTAAAATCTTTTCTCAAAAGCCTTCCTCACTCTGCCCCAGGACTCCTGCTAACATCTCATTGGCCAGAACAGGGTCATGTGGCCACTCCCACCTACAATTGAGTCTGAGAAAGTGAGTATTTTAGAATTTAAACCTCTGTTGTAGAAAAAGAAAAAGGAGGTTTGCATCTTTGTGTGCTGAAGAAGTGATTCTGGTCATCTTTTCTGATGGAAATCCCCTCTTCAAAACCCCTGCTAGGGGGCATCCTGCTTCTATATGAACACTGCCGGTGATAAGACCCTTGTCTCTGAAGGAAGGCCCCATTCCACATTTGAATGGTTCTTATTGTTTGTGTGTCCTGTATACTGAGTAACGTATCTAATATTTTCCCTTCAGAAATAATAAAGGGAATATGGCTATGGAAATGAAATCGAGTCATTAATAATGTAAATGTGATGTTCCAGCTATTATTGCCTCGCTCACAGGAGGGCTCAGTAATTGTTTCTCTCCCTTCTGCCCCCCTCCCTTTCATCTTTCCCTTCTTTTCTCTGTAATGGGATGGCGAGGAGAATACATTTTGTTGTTTTGGTAAATTACACATCTCTAGGACATCAGGGATGGTGTTGTCTAATTGACTTTGGTTCACACCTGCTGCAACTTAAACATATGCAAGCATTAATGAATTTTTCTCCTAAAGTAGAGGGAGAAGAAAGCTGGTGATAGAGGAAACCATTCACAGGCCTCACCATTGGATTATAAGCATGCTGGGTGCTTAATGAGTTGCTGAATAATATAACACTTCTTTAGTTCTTTGGCTGCCTCATGATTAAATGCTATAAATATTTATGATTTATTACTGATGCTTTGGATAGGGTAGGCTTTGGAAGGCTCATGGATCACAGTGATTCTAAAGGAAAATAAGAAAATACAACTATATAAAGCTGCTTATTTATAATGCTGCTCTAATGGGCAGAAGCTGGTGGAGGTAAAGCTATTTAGAGGCAATGCCATTTAAATAGTTTCTTTTATCATTGATTATATAATTTTCATTAGCATATACTTATAATAAACAGGAATTAAAATCACCACTTTCTACTAATAACACACTCACCTTTGAAGGTTTCAGTTAGGTTGCAAAATCAAAGAGCTCTGCATAATGTTTACTGCAACTGCCGTCTTGCTATACGTGGCAACCAGGGACCTACAATACATGCGGCTTTTTCTCCCCAAATCAGAATACTTGTCTCGGAACCAAGGCTGGCAGTGTCTGCAGCGTAAACCCCAGCTGCATCTAATACCCCACTTGCAAAACTTTCTGCTCCCTGTTTCTTTGGTTCTACTGGTTTAGAGGTTAAGTCCGCAACAGAGTTAATACTTGCACAAGGGGCGTGGAAGCGTTGCAGGGTCAGCTGTAGTGCGGGTTATTGATTCAGATAACTAGGTTTGATTCCTAACTCCATCAAGCTGCATGACTCTTAGCAGGTTATTCAACCTCTCTGAGCTTCAGTTCCTTCATGAAGCTACTATGAGAATTGATTGAATTACACATGTGACATACTTGCCAATGGCAAGTGCTTAATTAAATATTAGATATTATCTCCATTAAAAGGAATCATAAGCAAATATTTTGACCTGCAATATACCTTAGAATACAATGGACATTTATGAACAGTGTACTAGATAGCTTATTGCTCAGACATAAGAAAAATTTAGTGTATACAGAAAAATAGAAGCATTAATTTTTTTCCCTGAAATTAATGCTGTCCCCTAAAGTACGTATGGAGAACAAAATTATTGAGTCTGGCCTTTTCACATGTCTCATTGCATCTTTATATCCACCCTTTGAGATTATTATTATTATTTTCTTCGTTTGACTAATGAGGAAACTAAGACTTTGAGAGAGGAAATGATTTCCCCAAGAGACAAAACTAGTAAGTGGCAGAGCCAAGAATTGAACCCAGGTCTTCTAAACAATCAATAGATACACAAAGTGATAACAGGAATATGTTTTTGCTTTATATGGCTGTTGTAAAAAATGGAAAGGCAGGTTTAGGGGTGAGGTAGAGGAGGAATAGAAAAAAAACTCACCTTCCTATAATTCTCCATGAAAGAATAGAATGGGTTCTCCTTGAAAAAAGGTCAATCCATCTCTCCTGTCATGCAGATAGCCATCACATGACTGCAAAATAGATCTCCTATTTCTTGGGTTTCCAAGCTGGATGGCTTTTAAATATAAAGTTTCACTAATTTTTTTTAAATCACAAAGGCAAGGCATTCAAATGAAATTATAGTTTCTTTTTAACTGTAGGTGTAGCCTGGTCAGGGTCTAAGAAGCCTTTGCATTACAGACTGAAGTTTTTTACTATTGCATTGACTGACACCATTCAAGTGGAAGATAAAAATTTCACAATTTCTAATGTGGCAATGCCAATGAAAAAAGCAAAAGGCTGCTAAAAATTTGTGACTGACAGCTCAGTGTTCTCAGGGAGATAATGAAGTCTCTCCCGAATGCAGAGCCACCTTGTGTGCCAAGACTGAGGTCATATATTCATACCACTGAGGGAATTTCATCTGTTTCCTTATTTGAAAAAGGATTCTTAATAACTCATCACTTCTATATTTCCCTAGTTTTACTTCAGACAAAAAGAATTAGATAATCATGTCACATACCAAGAGGAGAACATTTATAATACCCATGAGAGTAAAACCTTTCAGGGCTGAACGGAAGGTTACTCAGTCTCCCTGAAACATAAAGTCCTGACAAGAGGAAACAAAAAAGCTAGCAAAACCAACCTGGATAGCTATATCAGGCTGTAATTGTTCCAGTGGATGAAGTCTACATCATATAGTAGCAATGAATAGCATCTACTAAATAGTTCATATCGGCCAGACATACTACTAAATACTGTATCTGATTTACCCCTGCAAACAGTACCATGAGGCAGGAACTATTATCTTCATTTTAGAAACAGAGAAACCAAGGTTTAGAAAAGATATGAAACTAACCGGATGCTAAATGGCACGGCAGGGACTCTGTTATCCAAGTCTATGCTCGTTTCCATTTCATACAACGTTTCCTTTCTTAGGAATGTGACCCCACTTTTATCAATAAACAATGTATTAGTTAGCTATTGCTCCATAACAAATTGCCACCAACTTAGTGGCTTAAAAGATGCCAACTTATTATCTGTAGGACATGAATGTGGGCACAACTCAGCTGGGTCATCTGCTTCAGAGTCTCTCAAAACATTGCAATCAAGGTGTCAGCCAGCATTGGGGTCTCCTCCAAGGCTCGACTGGGGAAGGAATGGCTTCCACACTCACATGGTTTTTGGCAGTGTTTTATTCCTTGCAGGCTGCTGAACTGAAGGCCTTAGTTCCTTGCTGTCTGTCACCTGGAGGACACCCTTGGTTCCTTGCTGTGTGGGCATCTCTACATGGTAGCTTATTTCATCAAAGCTATCGGGAGAGAGTCTGCTAGCAAGATGGACATTACGATCTTATATAACATAATCATGACAGTGACATTCCACCACCTTTACAGTCTTCTATTGCTTAGAGGCAAGTTACCAGTCCTGCCCACATTTGAGAGGAAAGGATTGTATAAAGATGTGGATTGTATAAAGATGTGGATAATAGGAGACGGGGGGCGGGGGGGTGGACATCTTAGGGTCTATATGCCACAGAGAGTTATGTCAAATATTCCGTGTTTTTCCTTTATATTTCTTCTAATTCCATAAACTTATCCTAAAGCTCCTTGTCCAGGAAGAGAGAAAGGTTCACAATTATTTTTCAAAATATTTTAAAATCCCACTGGGATATTTATCTTATAGTAGTTTCTTAAAATATTATTTATTATTTCTTAAGACTTGGACCCTGATTCTTATTAGTTGCATGATCACCTTGTTTCTGGAAATAAGCTCATTGCATATAGGACCCCAGGGAAGTGGGTATTGAATGAAGTTAGCAGGGTCATGAAATGAATAGATGGCATGAGTTCCACACCCTGTGAATGAGCTCTAGTGGCCTTTCAACCAAGACTCTCCTGGGTCAAACAAAGGTTCCCTCTGGGGGAAATGCAAACTGTTTTCTGTGTCCTACAGAAACTCTCTAGCACAAGGCTTCTGGCAGTGCAGGCTTACAGCAAACAGAACAGAACACTTACAATGAGAAATTGGTTTTAGAGGTTATCATTTTTATTGCTTTTTAGTGTCTCAAACCCCACTGCACCAGTGGAATGTAGCCTGCCTGAATTATAGCAGCTTAAAAAATCTTTTCATCACTATCACCACATACATATGTCTGTGTGTATATATATATATGTATGCATGACACCCAAAATTTAGCACCATGAATTCTCACTGCTGCAAAAAAATTGTGTTCCTTCTCAACCCTCTTGACGTACACTGCATCCAAAAAAGATTTTGGAAATCTTCCAGGGCCCAGTTACGCTGGGGGGATGCAAACCCACCCATCTTCCATCTCCCTGTAATTTCTTCAATAACTTCAGCATGGAGTGACATTGGTTTACCAAGGAAAAGCTAACAGATTTTTTTCTATAAATAACTGGTTGGCAGTGCTGTGGTGACAATTTATATAATAGAACTCATGCTTAAATAATAAGGTAACAGCTTTGGACTGAGAATTTTAAAATGTTTTATTGAAATGTAGACTGATTAACAGGCAAGGTTCTTCTTCTAATTATTTTAATTATAGGCTCTTAATGACAAGAAGCTGTAGAAATAAAAACACATTAAAATTACATTTTTAATGAAGTGGCACTTGGAAACCTCAACTTCTCCGAAGCAAGTAAGGGTACTCTGTTGTTACCTAGGAACAATGCACACGTACGGAGAGGTTAAGATGTTCGTTTAAGGGACAGATTTATGACCTCGTTTCTCTCTGAATGCAGGTAGGATACAGGAGACATGAAGTATGGTAGAAAGAACTCTAGGCTCAGAGTCAAGAGACTGATTTCTGGTCCTGGCTCTGTTACATCACTTGACTGTGTGTCCACTTCACCTTTCTTGGCCTTAGTTTTTCAAGGGTAAAATGTAGAAGGTGAAGTTAGTAAGCTCTAAACACCTCTTTTAACTTTATAATTCCATGATTTCGTTCTTCTGTTGTAAAGAACGATAAACTTTTGAGGGAAATAGATTGAGCACATCCGTCATTAAATATTAATTCATATGCACATGTAGTAATGGCAAGTTTTAGGACATAGATTGGGATTTTCATTGAATTTAGCAGAACTAAATTAGACATATATCCATGTACCCACCACTGTACCAGATATGTGAGGGTGGGTGAGGTTTTGAGGTAGAGAAAGGATAGTATGCTTCTATCCACCCATTCAGTCATTCATTTCCTAAGCAAATATTTATTCATTTGTATCACAGGGAAGATTCTACCAATTAGGTCATATTTGAAGAGAAATCTATAAAAGAAAAAAAAGCATACAGATTATCCTGGGGAAAAGCATTTCAACAGAGTAAGAGGCAGTGCAAATGCTCTGAGGTAGGAGTGCCTTGTTTTGTTCAAGGACTAAGCACGGAGGCCAGGATGGCTAATCAATGGGAGAGAGGAGCAAAGAGGTAGAGATGATGTCATGGAGGTAGGCAGAGCCAGGGAACCTAAGGCATTTTTAAAAATGTCTCTTGCTCAGCACAAGTTGTATACTTTCATCTGTCTTCAAGTCCAGAACATTCTCAGCCATCATCTCTACAAATATATCTTATCTGCTACTCTCTCTATTCTCTTAAAAAAGAGAATTCCTGTAAGAGCCATGCTGGAGTCATTCCATCTGTTTTCTATATTTTCTACCTGACATTTTGTAGTTTTAATCTCTATCATTCTGTGCTGCATTCTGGGTGAGTTTCTCAATACTATTTTCCAATTCTTTAATTATCTGTCCAATATGTCTGTTCTAGAGCTTATCCTATTTATTATGGTTTTTATTTCAGTGACTGCATTTTTTACATTCCTAGAATTTTCAATTGGTTATGTTTTATATCTACTTGTTCTTGTCTCATCTGACTATTTTGTTTCAGAATTCTTGTTTTTTAATAAGTGATGATCCTTCCTTTATCTCTTTGAGGATCTTAAACTCACCTATTTTGAAGACATTTTCATATTAATCTATTATTTTGATTTATCGGTAATAAATAAATCCCTACTTATTTATCTCTGTTGTCTTAGTTTTCTCCACGTGTTTTGGAATTTCAGTTTGAAGGCTCATTGTGAATAGGAGACTTTATTGTTTTCTCTCTCTTTGTTCCCTCAGACTCTGACAATTTTGTGTGTAGATACCAGCTTTTTCCCCCCAGCAGTTCAGAAGCTCCTGTCCTACTGAAATTGAAAAAGGTACAGGTTACTAACCCAGTGGGCTGCTTGGCCCATATTCTTGCTTCAAGATGAGATCCATTATTTCCTATCTTTCAAGATACTCAACTTCATATACTCCAGTGCTCCAGGTAAGGACCCACTGCAACTTTTTTTTTCATCCTCCTTTCATGGGTGAGAGAGTCTGCAAAAGTACTGGTTTCACTCAATGAAATTGGCTCTCTCTGACCTGCTTTGCGTACCAGGTATTACCACTTCGCAGCCTGTGCCTCCTTTCATCCCTAGTAGCCTTGCTTATAGTAGTGAGTTTTTGCTTTGTTTCTGGTTCATAAAAAAAGAATTTTTTTTTAGCATGGCCATTTGTGTTTAGATTTCTTTAAAAACATTTTTATCTACCATTGTTATGTGTTTGGAGCTGAGGGACGGGGTGTGGACCTAAACGTGTAAATATGTATGCCGTCTTGAACAGAAGTCTCTTTAAGCGGAATTTGAGACACAGGCTAGGTCTTAAAGAATTAATAGGTCCTGAGTAGGCTGGCTGAAACTATAATCCCAGAGTCGAAGTCAGGAATACGTAGGACGTGTGCAAGAAAATGGGAGAAAACCAATCTGGCTAAGGAGAACCATGGCAGTTGAGACTAGAGGATCCCCAAGCCAGTGTTAGTGTCCCTCGCATGTGTTTCTGGAACAGTCTACACATCCCCTCTCATCACATCCATCCTCCGTTTGCAATTGCCTGAAGGCAGAACCCTGTATATCTTTAAAACAAAAATGTTACAATTTTCATTTTAACATTTGGTTAAGGTGTACAGCATGATGTTTTGGTACATAGTGAAACGGTTACTATAGTCAAGCAAATTAGCATATTCATCCTCTCACATAGTTATTTCTACAATCTACTCTCTTAGCAAATATCTAGTATACAATACAATGTTATAATTACATTACTCATGTTGCACATTAGATCTCTATATAAGAAGGAGTTTCTATTGCTTTTGAAACTTTTGGTCTGGATGGGGCATGGTGACTCACGCCTATAATCCCAGCACTTTGGGAGGCCAAAGCAGGTGGATCACCTGAGGTCAGGAGTTCGAGACCAGCCTGGCCAACATGATAAAACCCTGTCTTTACTAAAAATGCAAAAGCTAGCCAGGTCTGGTGGTGCACACCTGTAATCCCAGCTACTGGGGAGGCTGAGGCAGGAGAATCACATGAACCTGGAAGGCAGAGGTTGAAGCAAGCTGAGATCGCGCCACTGCACTCCAGCCTGGGCAACAGAGTGAGAATCTGTCTCAAGAAAAATGAAACTTTTGGTCTGCTCGGAAATCTGATTTTTAAAAATTGACTGATGAAATTATATGTATTTATTGTATATAACATGGCATTTTGAAGTATATATATATTGTGGAATGACTAAATCTACCTAATGAACATATGTATTACCTCACATGATTATCATTTGTGTGGTGAGTACACTGAACATTCACTCTCCTAGCATTTTTCAAAAATACAACGCATTGTTATCAACTATAGTCACCGTGTTATACAACAGATCTCTTGAACTTATTCCTCCTAAATGAAATTTTTGTATCCTTTGACCAATGTCTCCTCACCCTCAACCCTTGACCCTGAGAACCATGTATATCTTGTTTAGCACTGTATCCCCCTACTGTTTGTACCGGGCCCAGACAGAATAAGTCCTCGACAAATATATGTAGAATAAATGAATAAATATTGGGCACACAAATTAAGGTGTGAAAAAATACACTGATCACATGTGACTTCACTCCAACAAACACTAAGCATTGGTCTTTTTTTCTTCAGCTGATCAAAAACCCAGTTCCTACTATCTTCTCTTCACCCATCCCTATAATCGGTCATCCATTCTCAAAACTACACTAAAAGTGCTCCACTTGAAAGTCTCAGCAAGTCCTCCACGCCCAAACTACAGCTATCTATTTTCAATTCTTGCCTTATAAACTTTTCTGCAGTACACCTCTGACCTTGGCTTTGGTGGTGCCACACTGTCCTGTCTTGGAGAACTCATGACAGCTACCAGGTTGGACAGCTGAAAACACAGGTATCTGGTGATAAGCAAGCATTTGGCCAAGATCCTGAATAGGAAGTGACCTGATAAAAGGTGTGTTTTAGGAAATCCGATCTGAATGTGAGAGGCAGGTCAGAGGGGAAAGGGGCAAGATTGGAGGCAGCGAAAGGACTACGAGACAATGACACCTTACTTATCCTCATGTGTCTGTCTCATGTCTTTCTTCTCTGGGAGGCATTTCCTGATCTACAGGTCTTCTTCTTCTTCTTTTCCCCCCTACTCTGGGACAGGGTCTCACTCTGTCGCCCAGGCTGGAGTTCAGTGGCATGATCTCGGCTCACCACAACCTCCACCTCCTGGGTTCAAGTCATCCTCCTGCCTCAGCCTCCCAGGTAGCTGGGATTACAGGCATGTGCCACTACCGCCTAGCTAATTTTTGTATTTGTAGTAGAGACAGGGTTTCACTATGTTGGCCAGGCTGGTCTCGAACTCGTGACCTCAAATGATCCACCTGCCTCAGCCTCCCAAAATGCTGGGATTACAGGAGTGAGCCACCGTGCCCGGCCCTGATCTACAGGTCTTCTTAGCGCTCAGCTGTGCTGCCTGGGATATCAGCTCCTCTTCCTAGGACAAGAACCCATTGACTGCCACTTTGTATATTCTTTCCAGACCCGTGCTCTGGGACTAGTTTTTGTCTCTGAGATCCAGCCTGCTGTCTAGAGCACTGGTGCACGTAAGTAAAACTTCCAAGCATGCCACCTTCCCACATATCTCCCCTACACTGCTCTCCCCCTGCATTCCCTGTGACTCTAAAGCAAGACCTAAAGCTCCGATCGCATCACCCAGTTTCCCTCCACACACTCCATGCTTTCCTCTGCCCCACCCTGGTGAGATGAGGTGATTCTTTCCCTGGTGAGGGAGCGTCTGGCAGCTGTTGCCTGGTTCCTCCTCACTGTTAGTTCTGTCCTGGTTGCTGAGGACCATAATGCCTTGAACTCGATGCCTGTTTGTGATTGGAACAAAACGACGTGATTGGGGCTTGTTAGGCCTCAGTCCTAGTGAAAGTAGTAGGCAAGTTATCTAAACACGATCTCAGGCAGAGGGTCCTCAAGATAGAAGCCACCTGGCAATCCTGCTGTACAAGGAGATGGTGAGTGTTGTGATGGTTACAGAAAGCTAGTTATCCAACTGGGGGCACAGACCAGGGCTGAATTTCTAGTTGGATGACCTGATGGTTTGCTCCATAAGACTGAGTTGTAGCTCCAGAAATTCCTACTGTTTGAAGTCCAGACTGGTCATAAAAATGAGAGCAAGGGCTTAGTTTATAGGTAGGGATCCAAATGGCCTAGCTATCTGGATAGAGACCAGCAGAAGAGGTAGGAACCAGGCACAGACTATAGAGTGCCTTGGGTATACCAGTACGTGTGTGTGTGTGTGTGTGTGTGTGTGTGTGTGGAGAGAGAGAGAGAGAAATTTAGCTCATATATAGTGGTAACTTTTATATATCAAACTGTGTTAAAGGTACAAACACTGTGACTCAGAATCTAAAGATCTCTTCTCTCTCTGTTGGTGCTTTCCTATTCTAAAATTGTTGTCCTGGAGTATTTGTGTGTTTTTTCCAGCTGCCTGAATTGCTCGAGAACTTTTTTCCTAGGGGATAGCTAGGGATATTATAGACTGCCTTTGAAGGCAGTAGTCAATAAATAACTGACATGAAGTTGTTTGTTTTTTTCAGCAGCCCATGTAGGTGGAAGCTCCAACTGACTATACTCAAATTATTTCTTATTAGTTCCATTTCTTCATTCCTTTTGTGTCCTAGGTTGCCTTGTCTAACCCCTGGTTACTTAAGTGACCCCTTTCCTTCTCGGTTTCTCCCTGCCATCTCTTTTCTAATTGTTATTCTCAAGGACAGTGAGGTATTCACCCCAACAACCTATTGTAGGCACTGCTTGGAGTTCACTGTGGGGGTAAATAGCTTGTAACCCCTGGACTCAGTCCAAGAGACCAACATCAGAAGATTTGCTCAATCTGCTTTGCAGGAGACACCTGACAGTATTTTGTCGTTGTTGTTTCTGTTGTTCCCAGATGCATTAATTGAGTTAAGGCATTTTATCTCATTGAGGTCATTGATTCATCACCTGGTTCAAATCCCCCAGGTTGATGCCATAAGTCATTTAAAAAACCAGGAAGCTGGCTCTGCTATAAGAAATTGACAGTTATGTTATGTTCTTTTAGACTTATCTCATCATGAACTCTGAGTCCAAAGTCACTTCCACTCTTCCTGACTTTGGGTTTCACCTGCCTTACTTTATTTCCCTTGGAATCTGATTGAGTTGGTTGAATCAAATGTTCATACAGAACGTTTTCTCCTTGAAATTGGCCTGTATGGCCTGAAGGAGAGAGAAACTTGTTTTCCTTCTCTCCCTTTTCCCCTCCTCCCCTTCCGCCCTTTCCTCTCTCTACTCCTCACTGCCCAGTTAGCACAGTCTTCTAGAGACATGTTATCTATTTTAGGAACTGCTATTCTTACAAACCAAAGTGGTTTGGTTGCTTTAGCAAGGGTAAAAGAGCTATAAAATGATTCATTGACTCCTCTTCAGCTGTTTCCTCCTACGAGTGTGCCAGGCACTGTGCTAGGTGCTGGAATTATTTATAAACACCCAAGGGAAAGTCAATCCCCCGTTTATAACTTGTGTAAGTTAGGGTGAAATTTTCAAAGCCTCCTGTACTAACTTTCTCCATTTGGTACTCCACAACCATTCGTTGTACCTGTAATTAATTAACCATGGCCACAACAGAGCCCTTTATCGGAAACCTGGTAACTGGGACAAGCAGTCTGTGGAAAAATCCCACAACAGTACAGTGCAAGTGCAACATGGAGCAAAGAATTCGTGTGAATTTTCCACAGAGTGTACTTTTTGAGTAACTAAATTATTCCCCCGGTCTCTCTGAAGCTGTCGTTACTTCCCAGGTCACTTCTGTTCCTTTATGTAATCCGTGAGAAACATTTTCCTTTTGACTTGTCAGGGCCCCTTGCATGCCCATCTTCATGTCAGTCTCAGCTTCAGCTCTTATCTTGTTTCTTCCTCTTTACACTCTGTAAAGGCCCCATCCGTCCCCAGCCCTGAGGTTTCTGTGCCTTTCACGGGATTTTTCTTATCTCTGATTACTTTGTGTGCTCCTTTATTCATCTCCTGTGTTGCAGCACACAAACCCTCTAGAAAAGGCTGTGGAGTGTTTTCCTGCTTCTTCACATTGTGCGGGCTTGGGCTTCTTTCGCTTTGTTTTTCAAGTGCTTGGGAACATGGCTGGATGAATTACTAAGGAAACTGAATGGGCTTCATGGGAGCTCACCCTTTTCTTCTGGAGGAACCCCAGCACTGGAGCATGCCCACTCCTGTCTGTTTCCTTGGGCCATCGTCTTCCCACTGAGGCCAAGTGGCCCTGTATCTCATCCCCACAGGCCACTCGTGCTTCCCAAAACATACCAGGGGACAATTTTAATTCGAGTTGAATGCCAATTTGTATTGATGCCAGGCCCTGCTCTAGGTGCTGGTCATACAAAGATAAACAAGACTCAGTCCTTAACCTCAAGGAGTTTCCAACCTTGAATGGAAAATATGCACACAGATGCAACAACTATAAATCTGTAATTGCTAAGGGTATGCCAGCTGCCTGCACAGGGGCGTATGGGAGCACATAGAAAAACAGATGATTCTCCAGTAAAAAACATGGGAAATCGAAGTTAAAATTTAAAAACAATGCTTTTAAGTTTGATGTATTGTAAGCTTTGGTATATAAGAGAAGGGAGGGGAAGAAGCAGCTTCCCAGAGAATGTGCTATATCTTGAAGATTGAATCATGGAGGATGCACTTACACCACTCCTAACAAATAGGAATTTTCCAGCCGAATGAGGCAGGAAAGGTTTTTATTGGCAGAGGAAAAACAAAATTGCAAAGGCACACAGGCATGAGAGGGTGCTAATTGTGCAGGGGAGCTGCTGCTTCATTGTATGACAGGGTCTGTTGGGGAGTGGAGGGTGATGTGGGCAGAGAGGCTGGTGAGGGCAGGTGAGACAGGGCAGGCCCTGGGGAAAGCTGCCTGCTGGGGGCCATCACCGGTTGGGTGTGAAGACAGGCAGACTGGGGCAGTATTTATGCAGAGTAGCCAGAAGTAATGTTCTAAAACAGTGTGTTTTCAAACATTTTTTTTTATCATGGCCAGCAGAAAAAATATACACATATTGCATAGTAAACCAATGTGCACACATTGAAAATTTACTACCTAGAATTCACTCTGATATTTTTCTATTTTATCCTGCCTGTTTCTTTTTTTTTTTTTTTTTCAGTGTCATCTTTTAAAAAATGCTAGTCGTAACTCTCTAAACTTATCTCATAACCCAGTGGATCAACTCAAAGTTTGGAAAACACCTTGATTTAGAGGGTGAGTGTAAGTTATAGTCAAAAAGGGAATCTAAGATCAACTCAGTTTGAGGGGCAATCTAAGCAGGGGAAACCAGGAACTGTTCAGTAAAGATAGAACGAGGCAAGGGTGTTGGGATCCTGTTCTTAAAATGATAGCTGCACATCGCTGGAAAGGGCTGGTTACCTAAAGGTATGGAGCTCAGCAAGATGATGAAAGACCTTCTATGTTATTAAGGTAAGAAGTTTGGGCTTTTTGCAGAGGCAATTAAAGGCATTGAAGAGTTTAAAGTAGGTCTATCAGTTAGCTATTGCTGAATAACAAGCCACACCAAAACTTAGAAACTTAAAATGACAATCTTCAATCGTTTTTCACAAATCTACTGGTTGGCTAGACAGTTCTGCTTCTCTGGTTTAGACTCATTATGCATTTTCAGGCAGCTAGCAGGTTGGTTGGGACCTGGCTCATCTAGGACAGCCTTGACTGGGACAACTCGCCTCTCTTCCACGTGTCTCCCACATCCCTCCAGCAGGCTAGTGTGGGCATGTTCTTGTGGCACTAGTGGGGATCCAAGAGAGGAGGAAGCATGAAAGTGCTTTTTCAAGCCTCTTCTGTGTCAAGTTTTCTATTATTCCCTTAGCTGAAGCAATTTACATGCTTGAGCCTAGAATTGGTGTGGGAAGGCACCACCTTGGGTGTGGATACAGAGAGGCATGAAAGATTGGGCCATTCATGCCATTAATCTTCACAGTTAGAGAAGAAATAAGATCAGATTTTTGTTTTAAGAAGATCATATTGGCTGCTCTGTATTGGAAGAAGATGATGCTGGGGGCAGCAAGGCCATGTAGGAGGATGTTTTAGTGATCCAGATGAGAGACGATGAGGGTTCAAACTAAGGACCTAGTGTTGGGGAGAAATGGATTGCTAGAAATCTAGGGAGTCAGCTCAAACTCTTGGGACCCTCCTATTCCCCCTCTCCCAGCCTAGGCCTTGGAACAGCCCTGTAGAGTAGATATTGTCACTCAGGATCAGTGCTTCCCACTGGTGGATGACAGAATAGAAAGAAAAGGAGATGAAATCTTGCAGTCTTTAACAGATTGGCCCCATCCAGCCAAGAGATTCACCTGTCAATGGGAATTAAGTGGAGAGGGGAGCGAAGGGCCAGGAATGACATGCTAGGGCAGGGTCACAAACATTTCCCATAAAAAGCCAGAAAATAAGAATTGTGTCCTATGCAGGCCACTGGGTCTCTGTCACACTACACAGTTCTGCCACTGTAGTGCAAGAGCAGCCATAAGCAGAACATACATGAATGAATGTGACTGTTCCAATAAAACTTTATTTATGAATGCTGAAATTGGAATTTTCGTGTTCCACACAACAGCCTACTTATGACTGATTTTCAACCATTTAAAAATGTTACAAATCATTTTGTAGCTCGTGGGCTGTCCAAAATCAAGTGGTGGCTAGATCTGGTTTGCCGATCCCTGCTGTAGTGGAAGCTGTTTCATAAGAAAATATGAAGTCGAGAGAAAGGAGTTCCTCCAGCGTAACTGTAACCTAACGAGGGTAATTTTTCGGGCCACTGATGTTGCTGCTTCATAGGAAATGACTTCTATGATGAGAGCATCAAGTGAAATCATAGGGGCAAGGTGAGGGGGCTGGGAGATGGGAAAGAAAGGGAAACTGTTAACATGTATTAGTGTCTCTTCTGTGCAATACACTTTGCATTATGGTATTAATCTTTTCCAAAACCATCTGAGACAGTTTTCATGCCCCCTAATCTGCTAGTGAGGAAGCAGAATTTCAGAGAGGTTAATTAACTTGCCCAAGGCTACACAGCAAGTAGGGGCAGAGTTAGTTTTAAAATCTAAGGTCCTTTCCCCAGTTCACTGGTATTTTGGTCACTTCTGTGGTCCCCCAACTCTCACCAGGTAGACAAATACATTTCCAGTGGACCTACTCTTCACGGGATTTATGTTCTAACCAGAATGGCCAGACAACAGCAGAGTTTTCAAAATACCAGATGTCCACTAGTAAAACAAAAACAGAACTGAGATACTCAGGTACTTCAAGCCCCCAAATGCTCCCCATCTTCCATGTGCAAGCCTTCTTTTCCTCAGAGATGATAGGCAAAGATTCCCAAGGAAGTGGGGTTCTTCCTTTCTCCTTTTGTGCCTTTTCACAGTATATTTTTTGAAATATTGAGGTGACATTCATATAACATAAAATTAACCATTTTAAAGTATAGAATTCAGTGGCATTTAGCACATTCATAATGTACAACCAACTCCTCTACCAAGATCCAAACTTATAGCACATTTTGCCTCCCATTTGATAGATGTTTGTTTGTCTATCATACTGGACGATTCATTTCTTGAAGCCAATATCTATGTCAGTTTCATCTACATACTTGTGAACATTCTAATGCCCAGAAAATTCTAGCTGAATGGAATTCCAGTTTCCCTATTCCCTATTTCTTCTTCTGAGCAGCACTTGAATGGCTGGATTTGGGATCAGAATCAATGCCTTTTTCCTGCAGTGTACCTTCGTTACATCACTGAGTCAAAACAACAAGCTTCACAGGGAAAGAGATTCTTTGTCCTGTCTTCTTTGAAGACCTTCTTATCTCTTTTTCATCTGACTGCGCACTGCTCATGCGGATATTAATTTGTGTCAAGCTATACTTAAATTTTGAATGTGCCTCCAAATTTATATTCTATTTCTAAGTGAACACTCACAAATCTGAATATTGAAATTCATTAAATAATTAATTTTTCTAGGATTTCTTCCATTTTGAGAACAGCAAACTTTATAAATACATAAATATGAACTGAAGCTTGGAAATTGAGGCAGATAATACGTGTACAACCTCAGTGCAGAATTAGGGAAAAACCAGTGCATTATGTTTTTAAAATCAAGATGAATTGGTCAAGAGGTTTACTTGAAAACAACATAAAAGAAGACATTAACCTATTTTGTGTTTTCCACAAATTGTGAAATGGAAAGTGAATCTTCCAGTTATTATTTCAGAATGTTTTAGTGCCTAGAAATAGCTACAAATTAGACCCATTCACCACTGGAAAGCTCTGAGTTTTCTGCACTGCAATTCTATATAATTTATATGCTATGCAAATCATGCTCCACTGAATACCATCTAATGCATTTATTCTTCTTCAAAATTAGCTAAACACTGCCTTCTCTTCTGCTAAATCAATCTGCCTGCAAAGGCAGATGTAAGGACACTTCTCTGACACATGCTGTTGCTTCTTAGCTCCCCTTTGCCAAAAGGCATCTGACTGGACAGTGGTAAAAAAATCTGTGGGGCCTCATTTCACAAAACCTAATTTAAAATCTGTATGATGCTCAAGGTGTGTAGCAGCAAACATGAAAGAATGGAGGCCAAGTTTCCTGGGGGTCTATTTTTGGAAATAGACCACAAAAGTGCAGAGCCTAAATTTATTTATGATTTTATGAAAATGTTTATGAGAAAACTGACTTAATCCTAGAATAGTATTTCTCTTCCCTCATTACATGCTAATCATCATCTGTACTTATTGATATTATTGGAATAACTCCATTAAGATGTGTTGGAGGGCAGTCATTCTAAATCTCTGATTTTCAATAATGCTATTTGCTGAGAAGGTGCTGGCATAAACAGAGGATCATTTACATCTTTAAGCCCAGATATGCTGGGCTCAGCAGTTACTTCACTGAGAAACATAAGGGATGTTGACTGAGAGCTGGTCAAGAGAGTCAAGAGAGAAAGGTTTGACTTCTCTCACACAATAGTCACAGCAATGTGAAAGTGCTCTGGAGGAGTAATTATACTAGGAAAGGATCCCAGTATAATCCAAGTAGGAAACAATCAATCCTATAATCAATTCTTATGTTGTATGGAAGCCACTTCCCTCCCTCAGGCCCTCTGGGACTCCCTGTTTATGACTTGGAAGTCCAGAGGTCTTACAAGAAGGGAAGCATTCCGTGAAGGAGCAACATGCAACAGGACCATACGTTTGAAGTGTTGGGCCTGGGAGAGACATCATTTCATGGACCCCATCCATTTTTCCCATGTGATGGAATAAGTAGCATGACTTAGTGGACAATTACTGAGGCTCTACAGACAGAGTTCAAGTCACAACCTTTCTATTTAAGCTGTGTGTGCTTGAATAAGTTAAACTTTCTAGACCTCAGTTTCCACATTTGTGGAATGGATATAAGATTACTACCTGCATCACAGAACTGTTCAAGGCTTAAAGAAAGTAAACCACACACAGTAGCTGAGAATAAGTGTTCAGGAAATGCTAGTTACTATTAACTGTCAGAGTTGTCTTATTCTCTCCCTGTTACCAGAACTGGGATGACTAATTTGATTTATCTAACCCAATGAATGTCTCACCTTCCCCTATTGTAGAAGTCCTTTGAAAGGACCTTAAATGCAACTGTATATTAAATATCTAGGCAGAATCAATATACAGGCCTAGACTTCTGTTTTTTAAATTTTGTTTTGTTTTGTTTTGTTTTGTTTGTTTTTGAGATGGAGTCTCACTCTTGTTGCCCAGGCTGGAGTGCAATGGCGTGATCTTGGCTCACTGAAACCTCCACCTCCTAGGTTCAAGTGATTCTCCTGCCTCAGCCTCTCAAGTAGTTGGGATTACAGGTGCCCACCACCACACTCAGCTAATTTTTGTATTTTTAGTAGAGATGGGGTTTCACCATGTTGGCCAGGCTGGTCTCAAACTCCTGATGTCAGGTTATCCACCCGCCTGGGCCTCCCAAAGTGCTGGGATTACAGGCGTGAGCCACCGCGCCCAGCCTTAAGTATATTTTTAAATTTTGTTTTATTTGGAGATAGGGTATCACCCTGTTGTTCAGGCTAGCGTGTAGTGGTGCCAACATGGCTCACTGCAGACTCGACCTCCTGGGCTCAAGTGATTGTCCTGCCTCCTGAGTAGCTGGAACCACAGATACATGCCACCATGCCTGGCTAATTTTACAATTTTTTGTAGAAATAGGGTCCACCATGTTGCCCAGGCTGGTCTCAAACTCTTGGACTCAAGCGATCCTCCCACCTCAGCCTCCCAAAGTGCTGGGATTACAGGCATGAGCCAGTGTTCAGGGCCTATACTCCTATTTTTGAAGTGGATTTGGTTTTACAATTGGGGTAATGCCTCAGTGCACAGATTATGCTTCACTGGTGCTAATAAATCTATAAAAGGTTTATATCTCTGCTCTGTAGCTGTAAATCTCTGACAGATATTCTTCCTGGTAATGAGTTTGCCTTGACATCTTCCCAAGTAAATCTCATTTTTCAGAAAAAAAAATGATGTAGATGTTTAACTTAATGTGATAGATTTTTATAATAATGGTTGTCAATGGATTCCACCACCTCAAACCCATGCATTTGAGTAGTGCCCTCCCACGTTGACTTGGGCTTGGCCGTATGACTAGATTCGGCTGATGCGACATTAGCAAATTTGACAGAGGCAGAGGCTTGAAGCATGTTTGCCCACTGGGCTTGACTCTGTCTCTTGTTGCCGAGAATTTTTCAGGGACCGTGTGAAGAAACCCAAGCCAGCCTGCTGGAAACAATGACCTAGCCAACAGCCAGCATCAACCCCCATCCATATGGGTCTGGCTATCTCAGACTATCTGATCCTATCTGACTTGTTAGATGATTGCAACCACATTAAAGGCTTCAGGTAAAAATGGCCCCAGAAGAGATCAGCAGAGACCAGCTGAGTTCAGCCCCAACTGTTGACCTACAGAATAATGAACATATAAAGTAGTTGTTGTTTTAAGACATTAAGTGGTGGGATGGTCAAAGCAATAGATAACTAATGCAATTAAAATTAAAATTTCTAGATACAGTGGCAGTTATTTTTGTCCTTTTCTGTGTTTCTAGCAAAGACATTTTACTGTATAAAAGATGAGATTCATTTGTGGCAAATCCAGAAAGCCCACTTATTCATTTTAGTTGATTTTGGATAAATGAGAAGTGAAGTGGAGTCTGTGCAATTTTCAAAAAAGTGTTGCAACAGAACCTTCACCTGAACAAAGTGAGAATTTCTGAATGGCAGAAGAGAGATTTGCTGGCAGCAAGGACATGCTGTGCTCCTAGGAATAACTCTCTGACATCATCTTGTGTGTTGCAGCACCAATTCTTCCTCCTGACACTTAGCATGCATGACTACACTGGCATTTTCAGCAGTTTTTGAAGAACATAGATTTTCATCTGGCAAATGGATGCAGCCAAGTGGTCAAGTAAAATCTGGGGGACACAGTTAAAAAGGAAATGCCTGCACAATGTATATTTATGACAAGGAAGTGAATGGAAAATGAACTCTGAAAGAAGCTGAAGGGTTCAAAATAATAATGAGAAACAAAAGAAATGGATGCATTCAGAGCAGAGGGATATTACTAAAGCCTCTGACTTCTATGTGGTTCTGGCCCACATCCAGGGCCTTTGACCCATCCAGGTCCAAATAAACAGCTGTTAATAGTCGTTAACTTCCCCAAACAAACAAAATGCAAGCGGACTTGGAAGATTAGATTGGGTTCTTAGATTAAGGTGACACCAAAACTGTCAGGATTGTGGGTGGGGAAGTTGGGGACATACACTGAAATTTTCCGGATTCAGTGGAGAAGCCCAGACTCAATTAACATTTCTCACAGGAATCAGAAATGAATATTTGCTGAATACTTTGTTCTGGAGGAGAAGACACTCTGGGGATTCTGATTGATGCTGGTGGTAACAAAGAGAAGAATGGAAGGTGGAGGAAGAGACACAAATGGGAGAAATGGCTTCATTCGGCTGCCCTCAAACAATCGCTATATATATATTTTTTTCCCCTAACGGGACTCTTCTTTAAGATGGAGGAAGATTTTACCCTGGGATGTGAAGGCTGTTTTTAAATCTTAATTTAAATATTACATAAGGTTGCAAGGTCACTTATTGGTTCCCCACCCCAGGATTCACTCTCCCTTCTCATGGTGTTATAGTATGCTTCAATTCTGCACAGAGACAGCTACCCCTCTTCTCCAGGAAGCCAGTGCCCTTACAGCAAGACATTGGTTCCCCAGAGCAGGCACATGACCTAGATTAAGCCGCCACTGGCACCTTTTAGCTGGCCAAGGAGGGGCATGTGACCCCACTGGAACCAATGAAATGCCATAGGCTTCTGGGACTGAGACAGACACTTCTGCTCTACCGGAAGCTGAAGGCTAGCACCGCCATTTTCTATCAGGGGCACTTAGATTCTGGGATGAAAGCCAAAAATGTGGTGAAAGACAGCCATATAAGGTGGAACATAGAGCTCTGAATCCAGCCACATCTGAAACTATGCTTACTCTCTGGACGTTTCATCTACACAGGACAATAAAATCAATTTTTTTGCTTAAATTGATTGATGTTATGTTTTCTGTCACTTGCTACCAAGAGAGTACTAACTATGCATCTTTATCACATTTTTCATCTATGAAAATGGGGGAATTCTGCTGGAAGTTATCATAAATCCACAGCCTATAATTCTGACTTTAAGAGAAGAATGGTGGAGGAAGAGCCTTGTAGTATTCTGAAGCAAAACAGGTGTTTCCAGAGAAACTGCCTCCCATGTTTGTAATCAGTTCAAAACAATTTATTGAGTGCCAACTGTACTTTAAGCCCATATGATTTCTTTCTGCATCACCATGAAAGGTAAATGTATATTATCACACTGACTGCCATTATATCATGGGTAGAAATGTGCCCTTGAACATGATATTGCTATTGTGATTAGCATCTAGTAGCAGAAAAAGCAATTAAAGTGAGACAAGTGCATTATCATCTTTTAAATAGCATTTGTTGGACCTGTGTGAACACTGTCTATACCTTTTATAAATATTGGCCAATACTGTGGTTTTAACTGAGTTATGCAGGCATAAAATATCCTTGGTTTGCAGATTTTCTATTAACTTGAACATACTGGGAATGCTTAGCAGCAATGAAGTGCTGAAAATGCCAAAGAAATTAATGGCCTTGTGCTGTACTACTGAAACATGTCCACTAATATTTAAAATTGCACGTCCCAGGACATCACTTATATCTGCTGACTGAAGCTGAATGGCCTGGAATCTGCTGGGTGCATCAGGCCATTTCTCAAGTCGCTCTCTGTTGGGCTTCTGTTTCCCTCTCTCTCCCATTTCCATTTTCCCTCTCTCTTCCATTTCTATTTTCCCTCTCTCCAACCTTTTTCCCTAGCTCACCCCTATTTTTCTGGGATTAATTGAGAATGTTATTTATAAGAGACTAGAAAAAGGGTTATACATATGGAATAGGATATGATTTATCAGGATTTATTTCAGATTTCTTAGGTTTAAAAAAAGTACTAAATATCCATGTCTCATTTTAAAAATTCATATGAAGTCAACATTTATGGACCTTGAAATCCATTGTTTTCTGTGTCCTTGAGAAAAATTTTACAGGCCTTGTGCAAGGTTTGTGTGTTCATACGTCAATGTCACTGTACTCTGAGGTTCCCTGGTTCATGCTGTCCCTCAGATGATGTCTGCCAGAGAAGGCAGAGTGTCTGTGCTAACCAGGCCATGGCATTGACCTACTTGAGGACTCTCAGGTGACTTTTGTGTGATCTCTTATCACTAGAAGAACTAGTACATATCATATTCCTTGCCATGAAAATAAGGGTATGATTTTACATGGGTAATTAGTCAATTCATGTATTGCTTACATGCCTACTCTGGGTGGTTCTCATTTTGTTTGTACGGAAACATTTGTTAAGTACACACTCTGTGCCAGGCTCTGAGATAGGCACAAGAAAAATTTACCTGCTACTCAACATCTCCTTGTCAATGGTCTACAAGTGCCTTTAACTTAACATATCTGCCACTAACCTCATTACTTACCCCACCCAAACAATAGAAATGACAACAACAGCGGCAATAGCCAAAACAACCCAGTCTTTCACCTCTGTATTTTCTACCTTGATGAATAGGGTCATGCGTACACTACTAGTCTCTTAACCTAAAAACCTTAGTGATCCATAGTCTCCCATTCTCTCCCTCACTCACCATATCCAGTGGTAGACTTACATACCTCAGGTATACAGACCTCTCTATCCCCATTAGCCTAGGCTTTGTCCAGACACCTAAACTCCCTTGGTGTCTCTCAAGTGTCTCCAGCTGCCATTTATTTACATGCTGCTGCCAGAGTTAATTTTCTAAAATATGAATCTGACCATGTCACTTCCTTAGTTACAAACCTCCGTTGGCTTCCTACCTACCTTGTAGGATCAATTCCCATATTCTTTGCATGACAAGGTGCTTATAATCTGGAAGCTGCCTATTTTTCCAGGCTCCTCTCCTGGTGTTCTTTCCCACATTTTGCTCTTATCTCACCAGGCTTCACACATACCATACATGCCTCTGGACCTTTGAACATGGTGTTCTCTGTTCCTCAAAAGCTCTTCTCTCCTTCTCTACCTAAAGAGCTTTTATTTCCTACTCAACCTTCAAGAGTCAGCTCAGAGTTCCCTTTGTGCAACTTTCCCTGATTTCTCTAGTTGGTTGTCCATGCTCTTCTCTGTATTCCCAGAGTCCTCAAGGCGTATCTTTACTAGCTCTTTCATACCCAGTTGTGACTATTTGTCTACATGTTGATCTGTACTATTAGCCTGTGAGCACCTTAATATATCTTGTTCTTCTCAGTATCCCAAGTGTGCAACATAGCACTTGGCTTTACAGTAGATACTCACTTGGTGTTGTATGGAAGGTCAAGAAATATAAAGCACATTTCCTATCCTCCCCCTCCCATTGGAAAGGTAAGATAAGATATACACATTATTGGTGAAAAATTAACTAGCAATGGGTAGTAGTAAACAGGTTGGTGAGTGGTATAGTCTTACTGATTTGGGAGAAATAAATATTTGGGAATGGCAAAGTCAACAAAGTGATTTGGATCTTGAGAGTTTGCCATTCAGTAGGTAGAGAAGGGGAGGAGGAAGGAGAAGAGAAACATTATTAACTAAAGTGCAAAGGTAAGAAAGTGCAGGGCGGCCGGGCGCGGTGGCTCAAGCCTGTAATCCCAGCACTTTGGGAGGCCGAGACGGGCGGATCACGAGGTCAGGAGATGGAGACCATCCTGGCGAACACGGTGAAACCCCGTCTCTACTAAAAAAAATACAAAAAACTAGCCGGGCGAGGTGGTGGGCGCCTGTAGTCCCAGCTACTCGGGAGGCTGAGGCAGGAAAATGGCATAAACCCGGGAGGCAGAGCTTGCAGTGAGCCGAGATCGCGCCACTGCACTCCAGCCTGGGCAACAGAGCAAGACTCTGTCTCAAAAAAAAAAAAAAGAAGAAGAAAGTGCAGGGCATGCTCAGGAATGGAAGGTGTGCTGGGACCAGGCTGTGGAGGGCCAAGAATGTCAGAATGTGGACTTTCTCCCATAGGCAACTGAAAGTTTTTGATCAAGGAGGTAACTATTGAAAATGATATTTTAGGATTAATTAGCAGGTAGTATACAAGATAAACTAAAGGTAGAAAAACAAGTTAGGAAGTTATTGCACAATGTATGCTTGGGGGGATGAGCTCTCATCCATGGTGGTGACAAAAGGAATTAGAGGGAATGGGTAGAATGCTGTCTCAAGAGTGGAACTGAATAACCAGAGCGACTCCTCAGCTAAAAAGAGAGAGACGCAGACACAGATGACCCAGAGATTTCAAACCAGGGAGGAAAAAAAAGATAACTTTTGCAAATAAGAAAGTCAATGAAAAGACTGTAATTTGAGAGGAGATAGTGAATTTTGTTTGAGACTGGTTACATTTGAGAGAACTGCAGGATATCTGAAAGGAAATGTCTAGCAGGGAACTGGAGATTACGGACAATATTGTGTGGTGGTCGAGAACATGGGTCTCTAACCAGACTGGGTGTGAATCCTGGTTACACCAGTTATGAGACAGGTGATTTTAGGCCTCTGTTGCTGCATCCGTAAGAGGGGCATAATTACAGTCCTTATCTCATAGTGTTGTTGAGATGATAAAGGAGATAATGCACATAAAAGCATTCCTCACACACAGTGTCTGGCACATGGTAAGGGATCAATAAATATTGACCATTACTATTAACAACTAAAACTGATAACAATTTTTAGAGTGCAGAAAATATTTTCATTTAATTTTTCCAACAATTATGTAATGCAAGTAATGCTATTACCATTCCATTTTAGAGTGAGGAAACCATAGCTCAACAAGGTTAATTGATCACATAACAAGTAGGAAGCAGAACCAAAATTCAAATCCAGGTTTTCCAAGCCAAATCTTCCATGTTATTCTTTTTAACTTGCTGAGTCTGATTTACTTTGGAGGATAAAGAGTGTCTATCATACAGCCGTCTAGCACCACCAAATTTTGGGACTGGGTTTTGACATAAGGTTCTTATTGTCACAATGATAATCTTAACTGAAATATACCAAAGCTATCAAGTTCAGCAAAGAATAAGAACTTTTTAGCGAAGTGGGTCATTAAAGGTTATTTAGACTCTGCCAAGTTTTTGTTGAGGGTGGGCACTCCAATGCCCACTCCATCTCTACCAACCTGCCAAGGCTCTAGGATATATTCAGAGACAAGTCATCTCCTTTAATTTAGAACACAACATGCTAATAACAGTCTGATACCTGTCTGCAAGACTCACCCGGCTGGAACAGCTGCCCATAAATCTCACATTTCAAGTAATTCTTCCAACATTAAAAAATGGGGAAAGCACTTTGGGAGGCCGAGACGGGCGGATCACGAGGTCAGGAGATCGAGACCATCCTGGCTAACACGGTGAAACCCCGTCTCTACTAAAAATACAAAAACTAGCCGGGCGAGGTGGCGGGCGCCTGTAGTCCCAGCTACTCGGAAGGCTGAGGCAGGAGAATGGCGTAAACCCGGGAGGCGGAGCTTGCAGTGAGCTGAGATCTGACCACTGCACTCCAGTCCGGGCGACAGAGCGAGACTCCGCCTCAAAAAAAAAAAAAAAAAAAAAAATGGGGAAATTGTGCTGAAGATGAAATTGATGATGAGTTTCTGCCTGGTAGCTGTGAAAATGGTTATTGCTGACCCCTTTCTGTCTTTGAATTATTGCTTAGCTTTCTGTCTGGACATACAGAAGGAAGAAATCTTTGGGGACGTTGGCTTACTTTGGATTCCTGAACAAACAGTATGTCTAAGAATAGACTCCAAGGGGAGACACAAGGGAGTTCAGTGGAACCATAAGAATTGGGCATATTGTTCACTTTTTCCAGTAACGCCTTTGATTTAAGAAGTGAATAAAGTTATGGCACAGTGCCATGGAGAATTAATAGGAAAGAGCACTGGAGAGGTGACAGGCACTTTTGAGAAAGTTCTTTTCAGCCAGGCGCGGTGGCTCACGCCTGTAATCACAGCGCTCTGGGAGGCCAAGGCAGGCAGGTCACGAGGTCAGGAGATCGAGACCATCCTGGCTAACACGGTGAAACCCCGTCTCTACTACAAATACAAAAAATTAGCCGGGCGAGGTGGCGGACGTCTGTAGTCCCAGCTACTCAGGAGGCTGAAGGACGAGAATGGCGTGAACCCGGGAGGCGGAGCTTGCAGTGACCCGAGATTGCCACTGCACTGCAGCCTGGGCGACAGAGTGAGACTCTGTTTCAGAAAAAAAAAAAAAAAAAAAAAATCAGGAAGTTATTTTCTTAAAAGAATTTAAAGAATGAGTTGGTCAAATCATGTTCTTCCACCAAGGCATCAGAACAGGAGACTGATCTGTTGGTTTTATCATGAAAGGTGGAGACAGAAAATTTTGAATTCTAATCCTATCTTGGAATGCTGATTCCATCATGGCCAAGGGCATTTTCTATTATTTCCATGCCACTTTTCCCACATCCATAAAAAGGAGTTTATCAAAGGTGTTGCTAAGATTTAATTAATTAATACTGTAAAGTGCTTTGAAGATGAAAAGATTATAAATATCTACAGTTAATTGCTCTTTTATAGTTAAAGTTAACAGTAAACCGATCACATGGTCCCCAAAATAGCTTAGGGCAAATAAAAGTGGCTTAGCTTTGACAGGTACCTTCCCCTGACATTACATTATAGTTATTATAGTTAGGGGGAATAGTTACAGATATTACAGTTAGGGGGAAATTGCTGGGGCCCTCTTCTTGGTCTTCAGGATTTTTTGTTGTTATTGAGAGGAACAGAAGTAAAATAGTTTGTCTCCATCAGGATAAGAAAATCAGGAATTGGGAAGCCAAATTAGCCAGGCATGGTGGTGTGCACCTGTAATCCCAGCTACTTGGGAGGCTGGGATGGGAGGATCACTTGAGCCCAGAAGTTTGAGGTTACAGTGAGCCATGACCATGCTGCTGCACTCCAGCCAAAAAATAAAAATAAATCAGGAAATCTAGAGAAAAATAAAAACAGATTCAAGTATTCATAGCATCCCCACCAGGATAATTTGATGACAAATTCACAGTGGCAGTGGGGAGAAGAGAGAGAGCGCACTCACAAGCGTGCTCCTAGGCCTTCCCAGCCACATATGCAAAAAGTAGCTTTCCTCAGATCAGAGTTTTGTATGTGGTGTTGTTAAACAGATAACAGAGAGAAATAGAAAGAGACTGTGGTGTTAATTAGGCTGGTTCCAGGCGTACTTCAACACTTTCCAGCTGTGTGATGCTGAGCAAGTTACTTTTCCTCTTGGAACTTTGGTTTCTTCCTCTGTGGAATGGGGATCACTCCTGCCTCCTAGGATGGTGAGGAAAACAGAAATAATTGGTGCGAAGTAACTGGCGGATAGTTCTTCCCCCACTTTTTACCATTATTTTCATCCTATTTCTTTTCTTCCTTCAGCCTAGATTTTCTTTCTCATAAGCTTCAGAAATACCAACACATTGAATTCTTGTTTCCAGTTCAGAGCTGTTGGGATTGTCTTATTTGCTTTCCATGTTTTCAGGGAAGAATCATAAGAGCTGCATCCCACCTATGAAACAACGTTCCATGGGAGGAGGCGTTATTTTCAAAAGCCAAGGCTTCTCAGGGGAAAACTCAAATATATTTAAAAAGAGAGAGAGAGAGAGACCTTAGATTATTTTTCAAACCCCAGATTTCAATGCAGCTGTCTTTCTATTCCACCATCCTGCGTTTAAATTTCTGAGAAGGATAGTGATCTAAAAACATAACTACCGTCAAGGAGAAAAGCCTGAAACTGCTGGGTGTGTGCTTTTTCAACTGTCTGTTATCAAAATGACCAAGGACTTCTCCTTTGAAGTGCAGGAGCTCCAATAGGCATCCCTGGAGGCTTTTGTGAGACAGCATTATGTTTCCAAAAGTTCCCAGAAAAAGCCCATCACTGAGACTCACAGATTCTGAGAATGGTTAGAACTGGGGAAGCTGGGGGTGTGCGGGGGTGAGTTTAGAGATGATGCTCCCCTCCCTTAGCCTATTTCACCGATAGATACATTGAGTTCCAGATTCCCAAGAGACGTACATGCAAAATACGTTAGAATCATCCACCAGGCAGGTAATAATCACTCAGCAATCTGCCCACTCAAGAGCCAGTCTATCAATGTGTGACCACCGCCACAGGGAAAAAACAAATCACCAGATAAGCAATTGCAGCTACTTGGATGTCTAAAAAGCACACAAAGGGCAACTTTAAAAATAAAACTTTTAAAAAATCACCTTCAAATCTGGGACAGTGGATTGGGTGAATCCTGAAGATTTTTAAAAGGTAGATGAGACAAGGAGGTCAGGAAAGGATTGTTGATTCTAACATGTGAATTGTTGAGAGTCGATCCACCTTTTCCTCTCCTGACCCTCTTCATTAACATTCTGAATGCTGTCACCATTGACATCTCTGAGTACAGAGGACAAAGGCAAGAAATGAGCAGAGATAGATACTGTATGTATTTAATACTTTGAATATACCCTTTACGTTTGGCCATACAGAATAACAACCTTGGGTCAGCGTAGTTTTTGTTTCTGCCAATGTGAACCTGCTGCATCTTGATTTATAAAGGAATTTAGAGGAAAGAGGGAATGCTGACATCTTGGGTATCAGGCTACCTATTTGAGCTTCAGGCTACAAGCAGGCAAGGATGTCACGCCCCTCAGATGTCCTGCCTTCTCCAGAATGCTTCACCACGGAATGAGGATTAAGACAGCCTAGCTCCTTACAGTCTCAGCTGTCACCAGAGAAAGAGCATGTCTGCCACTCATTGCATTTATGAAGATCAGCAACCTCTGGGGTTCTTCAGCCTGAGTTCAAGGCAGGTGTGTGGCCAAGAGTAGGAACATTCGAGAAGAAACCCATAGCCAGATTCCATTTCACCCTTCCAGTATCCATCTTCCAGTCTATCCCAAATCCCTTAACCATGAGAGAAACAAAAGGCCATGCAGCAGAGCCTATTGCTGTGATTTTAGCAAGATCTTTTGGGGCTTTTCAGCCCTTGACCCCCTTGGCTAAGGTGGGGTGTGTGGGTAAGTGCAGAAGTGGGTTATTCCTGGGCAATAAGTCTCCCCTGGGCTTGTTACTCCACAGATGAAAAACACAGACCCTGACTAGATCCTTGATGTGGAATAACTCCCTGTTTTGCTCCAATATCTTTAGTTTCTGTATTTTCAGAAACAAGATGAGTTTTTTCATTATCTCACTTCCCATCCCTGCTCCAGCTACACTGCTTCCACCAGACACCATCTTGACTCTGTGCTTTTATGCATATGCTCCTCCTGCCTGGGACTTCCTCTCCCACCTCTGCACTTAGCCAGTTCCTGCTCATTCTTTGGGTCCAACCGAAATATTACCTCCCCTAAGAAGCCTGCCCAGTTATATTTCCTGTTTCTGTGTCCCATGGAATTCCATATCTATTCCTTTTGAAATAGGCATAATGAAAACATTTATTTATATGTGTGTGTTTCTCACTAAATTCTGAATTCCCTGAGGACATGAACTTTGATATTCAATTTTTTTTTTAAATTCCATTACTAGTACACTCTTTGGTGTATAAAATACATCCAATAAATGCTTCTAGAATAAAGAAATGAGTGAAAAAATCTCACAGTCAAAAAATAGGAACTGACCAAAAAGAAAAATATTTTCTACAAGTACAAGAAAAGAATAATTACTATCCATAATATATAAAGACTTTTTTTCAAATTAATAAGAAAAAGATGAACATACCAATGAAAACCAGGCCAAGGCCAAACACTGATAATGAAGGAAGAAGAAATACAAATATCTAAGAAAATGTATGAACAGATTTCAACTTCATTTACTAACAAACGATGCAAATTAATTTATCAACTTGGCAAAGATAAAAAGATTAAAAACAAAAATTAAAAAGACAAAAACAAAGTTAAAAAATGTTCACTGTTATTGAAGATCTGGTGAGTAAAAAATGTAATCTTCCTGGAAAGCACTTTGGACATGTGTATGCATGTGCCAAAAGTCTTAAAAATGTTTATATGCTTTGACCTATGATCCCAGTTATACAATCTGTTATAAAGAACTAACAATCTGTTATAAAGAACGTAGTAAAAATCCACATATATGTATGACATTCAAAGAAATATTTATAATATCAAAATTGAAAATAACATAAATGTCCAAATATAATAGTTAAAAATTAGCCCCATAAAATAGAGTATCATACAGCCATTAAAAACATGTTTTCAAATAATATTCCGTATGATACATAAGAATATTCCCCACATAACATTATGAGAAAGAATAGAATGCAAAATTGTATCTTATGTTTCTAGTTTTATCAAATGTTAATAGCTAGATGAATAGATAAGTCTGCAGAAAAATACTAGAAAAATATGTACTAACATATTAACTGTAGTTATATCTGAATGGAGAGAATTATGGATGATTTTTATTTTCCTTTTTATGATTGTCTTGTTATCTATGTTTTTTATAATAAGCTTTTCTATTAGGACAAAAGTGAGCTTTTATACTAAAACTAAAAATTATAAAAACTACAACAAGATATCACTACTCATCTGCCAAAATAGCTAAACTAAAAAATACTAAAACCAAATGCTGGTAAGGATGCAGAGAAACTGAATCACTCATCTATTACTAGTGGGAATGTAAAATGGTACACCCATTCAGAAGAGAATATGGCAATTTCTTACAACATACGTACTTATCAAACAACCCAGCAACTGCACTCTTGGGCATTTATCCCAGAGAAATAATAACTTATGTTCACACAAGAACCTATGCATGAATGTTCATAACAACTTTGTTAATAACAGCCCCAAAACTAGAAACAACCTAGATGTCCTTCAGTGAGTGAATGGTTGACTGTTTAACTGTGATACACCTATTCCATAGAATACTACTTAGCAATCAAATGGAACTAGCGATTAATACATGCTGTAACTTGGATAGATCTCAAGGAATTATGCTGAATGAAAAAGGTCCATCTTGAAAGATTAGTACATGATTCCATGTATATGACATTCGTGAAATGACAAAATTATAGAGATGGGGAACAGGTGAATGGGTTAGGAAGGAGAGGCAGGAAGAAGGTGGCTATGCAGGAGGGACCTTTGTGATGGAACTGTTCTGTATCTTGATGTGGTAGTGGTCACACAAATCTGCACATGATTAGAAATGCATAGAACTAAATACACATACAAATTAGCATATGTAGAACTGTTGAAATGTAAGTAAGGTTGGAAGATTGTATCAATGTCAATTTCCTGGTTGTGATATTGTACTTTTATTGGCAAGGTATTAACATTGAGAGAAAGTGGGTGAAAGGCATAGGGATCTCTCTGCATTAGTTTTTACAACTGCATGTGAACCTACAATTATCTCAAAGAGTTAAAAAATAAAATAAATAGAAAAGATTGCAATTTGTGCATCTTATTGGGATCCTGATTCAAACTACAAAAACACATGACACTACAGATTTCAACACTGGCTCAATAGTTGATGCTATTAAGAAATTGTAGAGTTTTTTTTTTTTTAAGATGTGATGATGGAGATTACTGTGGCCATTTTTAAAAATCTGTCCTTATCTTTTAGAGACCCAAACCAAAATATTTAGAGATGAAGTCATATTGTATCTGTAAGTGCTTCAAAACATTGTGAACAGACCAGATGCAGTGGCTCATCATGCCTGTAATCCCAGCACTTTGGGAGGCCAAGGTGGGAGAATCACTTAAGTCCAGGAGTTAGAGACCAGCCTGAACAACATGACAAGACCCCATCTGTGCAAAAAATAAGGTTAAAAAAAAAAAAAAACTAGCTGGGCGTAGTTGCGCATCCCTGTAGTCCCAGCTACTAAGGAGACTGACGCAGGAGGATCGCTTGAGCCCAGTAGATAGAGGCTGCAGTGAGCTGTGATTGTGCCACTGCACTCCAGCCTGGGTGACAGAGTGAGACCCTGCTTCAAAAAAATAAAAATAAAGACCAACGAGAGGCAATTCACAATTGCAAAATCGTGGAACCAACCCAAATGACCATCAATCAATGAGTGGATAAAGAAACTATGAAAAATATATATGATGGCATATTACTCAGCCATATAAAAGAATGAATTAACAGCATTTGCAGTGACCTGGATGAGACTGAAGACTATTATTCTAAGTGAAGTAACTCAGGAATGGAAAGCCAAACATTGTATGTTGTCACTGATATGTGGGAGCAAAGCTATGAGGACACATAGGCATAAGAATGATGCATTGGACTTTGGGGACTTGGGGGGAAGAGTGGGAGGGGGTCAAGGGATAAAAGACTACAAATATAGTGCAGTGTATACTGCTCGGGTGATGGGTGTAGCAAAATCTCACAAATCACCACTAAAGAACTTACTCATGTAAGCAGATACCACCTGTACCCCAGTAACTTATGGGGAAAAAAGCAATGTGAGGAAGGAAGAAGATGGGATGTGCATTGGTTAGGCTTAGCCTGGGTGGATGTGTAAATTGGCATGTATTATAATAATCTATGTTTATTTTCAAAAATCTCCATAATAAAAAAGCTTTCTTGCTTTCTTTCTTTCTTTCTTTCTTTTTTTTTTTTTTTGAGATGAGGTCTCGCTCTTGTCCCCCAGGCTAGAGTGCAAGGGTGCAATCTCAACTCACTGCAACCTCTGCCTCCTAGGTTCAAGCGATTCTCCCACTTCAGCCTCCTGATTAGCTGGGATTACAGGCATCTGCCACCACACCTGGCTAATTTTTGTATTTTTAGTAGAGACAGGGTTTCACTATCTTGGCCAGGCTGGTCTCGAACTCCTGACCTCGTGATCTGCCCACCTCAGCCTCCCAAAGTGCTGGGATTACAGGCATGAGCCACCATGCCCGGCCAAAGCCTTCTCTTAATGAGGAAAAATGTAAAAGAAGGTTAAATCGTCTAGGAACCCTGCTGAGTTACTTATCTGCTCACCAATAAAACATGTGGCTTCTATGTGTGCACCTTGTATACCAGGCTTTAAACTAGGCTATAAAGTTATGGTCAATGGGGTTGTGCCTTCCCAGATATCAAAGGTTAGTGGGAGCAGAGTGACTGCAAACACAAATGAGTGCAGTTTGAGATGGTAAGTGCTAATAAGCATAGTGGAAAAACTGACTGTCATCTGCACTATGAATGGTGTCTGGACCAAGGCTTCAAGGATGTGCTCAGCCTAAGTCTATTACAGTGGGGAAGAGGGTTCTTTAAACCTGAACCTGATTCCTAAACAGGACTTAGCATCACCTGTTTTCACATCAGTGCTTTTCATTTAGGATCCTGTTCCCGCCCAGACTGCATTACATTCTCATTGTCAACTGCCTCTACTGTCACCTTCAGGAAACAGATAAAACAAAGCTAATGATGTTTACTGAAGTGTTCCGGTTCTCGTAATAGGCTGATGTGAGCTTAGATTCAATCTCTCTCATCACCAACCACCATCTCCGAGGTCCTTGAGCCTTTCAGCTCTGGCTTCATTATTTGGCTATTGAGTCAGAGGAAAACTATTAAATGAGACTTTTAGAGGGAAGAAAATTTGGTTAGATGTCTTAAAGAAAAAACAACATATTGGCTGAACAGGGTGATTCATGCATGTAATCCCAGCACTCTGGGAGGCTGAGGCAGGTGGATTGGTGGAGCTCAGGAACTCAAGACCAGCCTGGGCAACATGGTAAAACCCCATTTCTACAAAAGTATACAGAAAAATTAGCCAAGTGTGGTGGCACACACCTGAGCCCAGGAGGTAGAGGCTGCAGTGAGCTGTGATTGCATCTCTGCACTCCAGCTTGGGTGACTGAGTGAGACCCTGTCTCAAAAAAAAGAACATAATTGCATTTGAGGAAGGCAGTGATCATTTTGCCTTGATAAAAGGGAAACTCAAATGAGAATAAGTTATTCTGGCTGGGCGCAGTGGCTCACACCTGTAATCAACCCCAACACTGGGAGGCTGAGACAGGCGGATCACCTGAGGTCGGGAGTTCGAGACCAGCCTGACCAAAATGGAGAAACCCCATCAATACTAAAAATACAAAATTAGCCAGGCCTGTGGCACATGCCTGTAATCCCAGCTACTTGGGAGGCTGAGGCAGGAGAATTGCTTGAACCCGGGGGGCGGAAGTTGCGGTGAGCCGAGATCACGCCATTGCACTCCAGCCTGGGCAACAAGAGCGAAATTCCGTCTCAAAAAAAAAAAATTATTCACACACACACACAGCCCCCCCCCCATATTTATGTATATATATTTGAAATTTATATGTATTTAAGATATATTTTAAATGTATATATATATGTTATGTATATTTTAAATTTATATACAGTTTCATTATGGCTACTGCCTAATCAGTTGTAATAATATAAAAGATGCCATGCGGTTAACAGTATTAAGGTCATAAATTACATTTCATAGAATGTGGTTTCTCCACAAAGCCACTAGGCATGCTGTGATTAATGTCACACCAGGGAGGCATGACAGAGGTGAGATGGCGGTAGGAGGGATGGTGGGGAGAAGCGGCAGCAAATGAGACACAGGGACAATGGTGACAGCAGCCTCTGCAGTACTGGCCCTGAGGGGCCAGGACCCTCAGACTTCAGGACTGGTGGACAACACCTGCTTTGCTTATTTTTTAAAAAGACCTATCCAACACTTCAGAAAAGTGTTAACCCCTGTTCTAAATATTGTTGACATATTTATCAGTCTCGTGTTCCATTATTTGTAAATAGAGAATCAATAGATTAAAACATAAAAGACCCACAGAAATAACAATCACCAAATAAAGCTAAATCTTCTACTAGGACTTACCATGATTCCTGGCCACTGGAGCAAAGCATTTGTTTCCGGCCTCGCCATTTGTCACTATTGATTCTGCCTGTGAAGGAGGACGAGCTCCACTGCCTTGACAAAGAATGATTTATCCTTCCTCACAATACAATTTGCAACCTTCAGTCTTATTTGAATCCTTACCTCTAGAGTCTTTATTATGATAGGAGAAACCATAAAAGAATTAGGTTTTTGTCCGCAAGTCTGCCTATAATTACTTTTAGTATCAAATAGCTCGAAGAGCCAGAACATAATGATTTTAAGGGATACAAAGCTTGGCCATAGATAATAGATTTAAATATAGTATACAATTGGCTGTGCCTGGAAGCAGAGAAAAGAAAGTCCATGATGATACAAATAAGAGAAAGAGAAATGCCCTCACCTGAGTCTACCCTTGAGTTTTGTATGTTTCCAAGGAGTTGCTCATTTATTACCTCTAAATGGTTTAATCGCCTGGTCTTCTAGTAATTACGGAAAGACCATTCTTTGGAAAATGGCTTAATTATGCAAGCTGTCTTTTATTTTGATAATAAGAAAAACAACTCATTCTTAGCAAGTCATATTGGTGAGATAAAAAAAAATTTCTCCAATACAACCCAACAAATTTCTGTTGAACACCACCACTAGGCACTAGGAGATGCATGTTCATTCACCATATATTTGCTGAGTGTCTGCCCTTTGTCAGGCAGTAGGCTAGGTGCTAGGTGAGACGATCCCGTCCCTCATAGAACTTGTAGACTGTAAGGGAGACAGTCATTACACAAATAATCACACAATTAAGTAATTCATTGATATCCTGTAAATTGATGGAGATGTCCAGGTGAGAAAGTGTGGTGAAGGTCTGCTCTGAGCACTTGAAGAAGGCTTCCGTGAGGAAGTAATGTTTAAGGAGAGAAGCAAAGGATAAATCAGAGTTAGCTAAGTGAGGATGGGGTTGCACTGGGAGGTGGGAGGCAGCTCTGGTCTCTCCCTCCAAATGCTCCCACTAGAGCAGGGAGCCAGAAACACGAATGAGTCATCTGATCCTAGCTAGATGGGGATGTGCTACAATGGCGACAACGTGTTGTGGGACTGTGGGTGGATTCCAGCAGGGTGAGCTTTCTCAAGCCTGACCCTGAGCCCCTGGCTGCGGTATAGGGAAAAGCAAAACTGAGCAAGGCAATGTCATGGAGAGAGAAGAGAGAATGTCAAGAGAGAATCATTCTTCTTGACTTGTCTGCAGAGAGGGGCGTCACTGCTCAGTAAACAAAAAATAATGTGATCGTCCTTGTTATTATTTCCTCTCTTAAACAAGATTTTAGTTTTTCATCTCTCTTTTGAAAGGTGAAAATGAGGACTTGGGAAAGATGCAACATATTTTAGATCTGAAAATTTAAAAATTCTTCTTTAGCTCAAGTGCAGCAAAATATGCCAAGGTGAATTTTATGAGCAAAGCATTATGATTTTATGAGGTGATGCCATGGGTGACTGAAAGTAGGCCAAATGTGTGAACTGATTCTGTGAACTGTTCATGCATTAATTTGACAACTATTTATTGAGCATCTGCTACATGCCTGGCCTACAGCAGCAAGTGAAGCAGACAAAGTCCTTATCTTCACGGACCTTCCACTCTAATAGGAGAGAGAGATAATAAACACATATAATTTTAGGTAGTTATAAGTGCTATAGGAAAATAACGTGGATTCAGGTGGAAAAGATAAGAATGAGGATAGAGAGATCCTATTAGGATACAGTGGTCAAAAAGTCCCCTCTACAGGGCCAGCTTCACGAGTGAGTGTATGACCAGTGCAGTCGCACAAGCCACTACATTCAGAAGGTAACCCTGTGATTGGGGTTTAAGGCTCTGCAGTCATCTTCAAATTTTCTGAGTCTGTGATTTGTAAGTGAAGCCTGATGGGCTAGGAGCTCGGAGCCTCAGCATGTATGTGTTCCCACTTCCATTGGGCTCTTGGCTGGCCGCTCCCAGACCACTCAAGCAATTTCTGCCACTCTCAGCCCCAGTAGGGGTCTGGGTGTGGGCAAAGGGAGAGTCAGGGTGGGATGCACGCACCCTGCGGGCCAAATCCCAGTGTGGGGGCATCTATGAAGGTCTGTACTTATGAGTATCCCTGTGCCCAAGGGGGCATGACATAAAATGACAAATAAAACACACCATTATGGACGGAGAAAGACCACAGAAGAAAGGAAAAAGCTTTTCTTCCTGCTTTTTGAACAAGGGGTCCTGCCCTGCATTTTCACTGTGCACTGGGCTCTGCAAACTTTGCAGTCGGTCCTGCCCCTCCAAGGAGGGGACATTTGAGCCCAGATCTGAGTGGAGGGAAGATGTGGGTGTCAGCACACCAAGCAGAGGAAACATTAAGTGCTGAGGCCCTCAGGCTGGAACATGCTTGACGTGTTGGAGGAGCAGCACGAAGGCTGGTGCAGCTGAAGTGTGGCCAGCAAGTGGGAGGTGGTTGGAGAGGAGGCTGGAGCTGGAGCCAGGGGCAGGATCACGCAGGGCTTTACAGGTCACGAAAAAGAGGTTGGCTTCCAGCCTAGATGGAAGCTGTGGACAGTTTTAAGTAGAAAAATATACCATCAGATTTAGATTTTTAAAGGCTAATTTTTTGGAGATGGTGAGACTTATTTTCAGTTTATTAATGTATTAACTCATTCTTATCCCATCTGGTTGTCGAAGGGATTGGGTGGCCCCTAATGAAGGCAGTGACAGGCTTGAACACTGGCGCTATAAGAAGGGAAGAGGTAAGAATGCTGTGAGCCCAAGTGGAGAGGTGAGCCGTCAACACTGAGATCTCAGGAGAAACTGGGCGTGGGGGGAAGCAAGAAGGAGTGAGCTGAAGGGGAAGAGTTCAAGGCCTTCATCACCCTCAGTGCACTGAGAAACAAAGCCATGTGCTGAGAATGAGGGATGGCTGGGCAAGGGGATCTGAGGAGAGGAGAGAAGGTTTAGAACATCTTTTGAGAGGAACAGGATGCCTTGGGACAAGAACAGAGAAGGATTCTGGCAGCACAGATGGCCCGGCTTTGGTGGGAAACCCTTCTCCTTTCTAAAAGTAACCTCAGCAGTTAAGTTGTAGGCCCCATTTTTTACCATTTCCTGAAGGATCTGCCACACTGAACCCCACTCTCCTTCCTGTTCTCGTTAAATATGCACAGATCTCCAATTTTAAACCTTAAAATGCTGTGCGATGCAGCTGTTCCAGCCATTTTCCTATGTCTCTTCTCCTATATATACCTTTCAGTGAGTGGCACTTTCTGCGTCTGCTTATCCATATTCTCACCACGTGTTCCCTCCCGAATGTCTTGCCATATGATTTTTGTTGCATCACATTATTGAAATTTCCCTTAAAGGTCACCCATCATTTCTGCCCTATCCTTCTTGTTAGAATCTCTCTGTGTGTGTATATGTAACCAGCAAGAGCTTCTTCCTTATCTTGCCTTCACCTCTCATTTGAAACTCTTGTTCTGAATTTGCTGAACACTGAGGGCTCATGAGTCTCTTTCTATCTCTGTGGCCACCATGCTCTTTCCTTTCTCTGCAGCTCTTTCTCCTTCTCTTAGTCCCTCATCGTGAGCACTGACTGAGACTCAGCTCCTGCTCGCTGCCTGGCCTAGTCCTCAGGGAGCTTGTCTACTTTTCCTGCCATCAACTATTCCCAAATTTATGTGGTCTTCCAGCTTAAATCTCAACTATCAATTTATGACTCCCAAGTCACACCTTTAGCCCAAACTTCTCTCCTCAGATTCTGTTGTCATATTTCCAGCCTAAAATCATCCATATCCAAAAATAAGCTTTAAAATGTTTCTGCAAAGACCCCTTCTCAGATTCCAAGCTTCTGTGAGTATTACCATTCTTGAGTCCACCATAATTCCAACTGTGGAGTTAATTTTTCTTATCCTCAGCTCTCAGCCTCCTCCTATAATAAGTCATCACTTTTTCAGTGATGAGCTCATCTCAGATACAATCCTTCTCCATTCCTGTTGACTCATCCACCCAACATACAGACTTTGAAGTGACCTCAAAGGTCTAGCCTCATCTTCTTCTGTTGACTAGAATTCCCTCTCCAATGTCCCCAGCCAAGATCATTCCATCACTTATTCATTCAACAAATATTTACTGAGTACCTATTAAGTAAATTGGGAATACAGTGCTGTACAAAGAAGACAAAGTCCTTGCTCTCATAAAGTGAATATTATACTCAGACAACAAATATGAAAATAAATAAAATAACTTCAGATAGCAAAAACTGGTAGGCACAACATATGATAATGTCATGGAAAGAGATGGTTGAGGGGGTAGGATGGAGTAGTCAGAGAAGTTCTTTCTGAGAAAGTGACATTTTAGTTCAGACTCAGATGAACAGAAGGAGACAATCATGCCAGGCTCCAAGGGTACCCTAGGCAAGGGACATCTGGTGTGAAGGACCTTATGTGGAAATGAACCTGGCTTTGTTTGGGAAATCAAGAAAGATGGGTGTGTGATGAATGCAGTGAGCTAAGGAGCTAACAGTAAAAGATGGGTTTCCAGAGGCAGCTGTGGCCAAACCACATGGGGCTTTTTCAGCTAGGCTGAGGGATCAGAGTTTTATCCTGAGTTCAAAGAGAAGCCATAGGAGGGTTTTAAGCAAGACAGTGATATGATTTGCTTTGCATTTTGTTTTTTGTTTGTTTGTTTTTTGAGATGGAGTTTCACTCTTGTCACCCAGGCTGGAGTGCAATGGCGTGATCTCGGCTCACTGCAACCTTCATTTCCCAGGTTCAAGTGATTCTCCTGCCTCAGCCTCCTGAGTAACTGGGATTACAGGTGCGTGCCACCACACACGGCTAATTTTTGTATTTTCAGTAGACACGGGGTTTCACCATGTTGGCCAGGCTGGTCTCAAACTCCTGACTTCAAGTGATCCGCCTCCCTCGGACCCCCAGAGTGCTGGGATTACAGGCCTCAGCCACCTCACCTGGCCTGCTTTGCATTTTCATGAGATCACTTTAGCTGCTTAGTGCATGGAGAATATATCCTGCAGCTCATGAGAAGATGCAGGGAGGGCAGGTAGGGGTCCCACTGAGGGATGACGGCAGCCTGGATGGCTGAGCACAGTGTAAGTGGACACACGTGGACAAATGTACATTAAAATATTTTTGAGGTATAAATGACAGGATTTGTTGATGGATTGGACGTGGGAATAAAGGAAAAAGAGGAATTAAGAATGACTCCTAGATTTTGGCTCAAGCAGTGGGTGGATAGTGATGTTATTTCCTGAGGTGGAATAGTCTGGGGTGGGATAGGTTGTTGGATATAGAAAATCAAATCTCTGCTTGCACACTTTTAATGATGGGACACTCACTACAAGGACAGGTTATGATGCCATTGATATCAGAAAAGTCTTGCATTGAATTCAATTCTGTTTCTGTCCAAATTTGCCCAATTGTCTTAATTCCTCCTTTTCAATAAAATGAAATTGTCTTTCCTCCTTCCTACATGACTGTCATTTTCTTTACCTAGGTTGAGAATTACTATGCCCCGCTAAGTATTCTTTTCTGGGTGAAATATCCCTAATCTACACAAATTTTCTCTTATTTCTGGATCCTGGCAGATTCAAACTGGTCTTCCTTCTACCATGCACCCATCTATCATATGAACTTGAGCTAGAGTCATCTTCCTAGTGCACCAGGCACTACTCACCAAGGGCTAGGCACTGCCGTGTACTGGAGAAAGATACGTTAACAGAGTTCTAAAATTAGACTCTTCTATCTCTGTTTTGCTAAAATAGGAAGACAATAGGTGCTACATTTTAAAAACGCTACCATGCAAAAATGTCAAAGTCATTGGCCAAGGAGATCCTTAAATGCCCAATAAGATCCCACTGTAATATCAAAGACCTGAGACTGGAGATAGTAAGACGGGAGCAAAGACCATGTGTGACTCGGCTGTGAATGCCATTCCTCCCAAGTGTAGGGGAGGGGCTGCTTCCCTTTTCTCCTCAAGTCAATAGAGATGGGTTTCAGGGGATCATGTGGCACCAGCAGTTGGGGAGACCTCATAGACTGGTGTCTGACTCTGGACTAGAAAATCCAAAAGGTAAAGATGGGCTGGCTAGTTGTTCTGATGGCCAGGGTGGAGGAGCATAGTTTGCACTGGGAAGCCCGCACATGCAGTTTGTGGAGACAAAAAATGTGATGGTAATTCTCATGGAATGGATGTGGATCGTGTCAGGATGAGAGCTGGCCTGGAGCCATTTTGAAGTTGGCCTGACAGAACCACCTGGAGGTCTGCATAGAGAGAGAGGGCTGCTGGGAAACTGGGGCTGAGGAGGGTGTCATTCAGAGGAAACTGCGTCACAGGAAATGCTGCTCAAAGTTACCAATGGAGCCTCCCAAGAACGCACAGAAAAGCCCATAAGTCAGCTTTAAATTAGGTGTCCAAATTGTGAAGCAGTATTGGGATAGTACTAGTCAAATAAGAACTTTTCTGCTTTCTTCCTTTCCCCCTCTTCAGCCACAGGGAGGACAGAAATCCCCGTTGGCTAGAAGATTGAGAGGGAATGTGCCAGGCAAGTGAGAGAGAAGCTGCAGCCCTCCTTTTCCTCCCACCTGCAGAAGGACCTAATAGAGAATAGAATAAGGTTTAGCTTTCAATTTATTTTATTTTTTTGAGACAAGGGCTCACTTTGTCATCCAGGCTATAGTGCAGTGGCAAGATCCTGGCTCACTGCAACCTCCACCTCCCGGGTTCAATTGATTCTTTCCCTCAGCCTCCCAATTAGCTGGGACTACGGGCATGCACCACCACACCCAGCTAATTTTTGTGTTATTTTGTAGAGACAGGGTTTTGGCGTGTTGGCCAGGCTGGTCTCAAACTCCTGAACTCAAGTGATCCATCTCCTTCAGCCTCCCAAAGTGCTAGGGTGATAGGCCTGAGCCACCGTGCCTGGCGTAGCTTTGAATTCTGATCATTATGTTGGCCCTGCACACTATTAACTATTGAATTAAAATGATGAGCAGGGAAAGAACTTGCCCCATTTTAGATGCAGTGGAAGTCCAAAATAAAGTCTCTTTCTGATTACATTTCAAGAGTCCTCCTTGTTCAGCATTCCGGTTATACACAGCTGAAGACACCTTCACTTTGTCAGTCTCTTGCTTTAAAAGCTCCCTTCAGTGGCTCTCTCTTCACTTTTAGATGAAATCCAGACTCCTGAGCATAGAGTTTGATGTCCTCTATTATCTGAGCTCGCCTATATTTTTCAACAGAACCTCCCACAATTCCAAAAAGAGAACAGTTGACTCCAGTCAGGTGGTCCTCTGTGTTTTCGTGCTAGGCGTTTTTTTTTTTTTTTTTTTTTTTTTTTCATTTAATCCTCACAACAACCTTTTGAGATTGGTACTATTATTACCCTCATTTTACAGATGCAGAGTCTGAAACCAGCTAATAAAACAGAGAGGCTGTGATTGGAATCCAGGAAGTCTGACTCCAGAGCAAAGCATACTGCTTCCTCTCCTTGTATTAATATATTCTTTGCTCTCAGCCTACTTTTGGCATGTCTTCCTGCCTCCCTTTCTTCTGCTTATGCCATCCCAGATATCTTTCAGATCTGCTCAAATGCCTCCTCTTCTATGAAGCCTTCCTTAATTTCTACAGTTATCTCTATTCTCTGAACTCTCAAAACATTTCATCTGTGTCAAGGACTTCAAAAGTTAAAGTCATGACGTTTGTTTCTCTATTGTCATTTTGGGCATGTGATTTGGGCAAGCCCATGTACGTTCCTTCCAGAATAAGGGTCTATGTTCCATGCTCTTCTTATATTCACCAGGGCAGTGGCTCTCAAACTTTAGTGCACATAGGTAGAAACAGACAGTTTGCAAAATAAGAACTGTACATGACGCTTAAATGTTCTAAAAGATGCTAGACCTCATTAGAATAAGAGACATGCACCATCTCACTGACTGACTATCACCACCCAGATAAGCAAAAATCTGAGAAAAAAAAGTCTGATGACAAAGCTATAGGGAAAAAGGACCTCTCATACATCACTGGTGAGAATGCAAAATGATACATCCCTTAAGGAAGGAAATTTGGCAGCATCCAGCAATGTTGGATGCACACTCTTTTTGACCCAGAAGTCTCAGTTTGGGGAATCTATCCTGAAGATACACAGGCAAAAATCTGAAATGCTGTGTGTTCAAAGCTATTCTTTACTATTTTTACTATTTATAAAAGTGCAAGACTGGAAAATATGTCAATGTCAATCAGTACAGGCCTGGTTAACTGTGGTACATCCATATAAAAGAGGACGGTGCGGGGATGAGGAAAGATCACTACAGGTTATTCTGGATGATCTCCAGGATCTATTGGTAAGTAAACACAGCGAGGTGAAGAAAAATGTGTGTGAGCCAGTTAGAATGGTGATCATTAAAAAGTCAGGAAACAACAGGTGCTGGAGAGGATGCAGAGAAATAGGAACACTTTACACTGTTGGTGGGACTGTAAACTAGTTCAACCATTGTGGAAGACAGTGTGGCGATTCCTCAAGGATCTAGAACTAGAAATACCATTTCACCCAGCCGTCCCATTACTGGGTATATACCCAAACGGTTATAAATCATGCTGTTATAAAGACACATGCACACGTATGATGTTTATTGCAGCACTATTCACAATAGCAAAGACTTGGAACCAACCCAAATGTCCATCAATGATAGACTGGATTAAGAAAATGTGGCACATATACATGGAATACTCTGCAGTCATAAAAAAGGATGAGTTCATGTCCTTTGTAGAGACATAGATGAAGCTGGAAACCATCATTCTCAGCAAACTATCACAAGGACAGAAAACCGAACACTGTATGTTCTCACTCATAGGTGGGAATTGAACAATGAGAACCCTTGGACACAGGAAGGGGAACATCACACACTGGGGCCTGTCGTGGGGTAGGGGGAGGGGGGAGGGATAGCATTAGAAGATATGCTATGTAAATGATGAGTTAACGGGTGCAGCACACCAACATGGCACATGTATACATATGTAACAGACCTGCACATTGTGCACATGTACCCTAGAACTTAAAGTATAATTAAAACCAAAAACAATGAAAAATGTGTGTGATATGCTACAATTTATGCAAGAAAGGAGGGAATATGACTATTTATACATTTGCGTGTGTTTTCCAAAGGAAACAATGAAAGATTAAACCGAAAACCAACAAAAATTGCTATCTATGATGGAGGGGAAATCAGTGGGGAGGGAAGTGGGGTCAAAATAGACCTCCCTGAATGTATCTTGGTTTATGTTTTGACTTTGGAACCAAGTATTTTACATAAATCAAAAACAAAATTAATCAAATAAAACGTTAAAAACAAATGGAAACAGCTATGTATGTATGCTGGAATTAAACAATCAAGTAAATGATTGGCAGCCAGGTTTCTACTGCTGGGGTGGGAGGTTACAGATAAGCAAGAGAATGAGCCACACAGCAATGGATTAGAGTTGGAGACATTAGTATGAACTCGTGTTTAGCTGAATATAGACACAGATGCTTACACATAGAAATACTTAGAGAGATGCATATATGCACAGGTTAGTCTACATGCATATATTTCCTTGGCCTGTCAGCTGAGAGGAGCTAGAAGCAATGACACCCCAGTAGCAACAAACACATCTAGTGCCCAGATCTTAGTTTCTAATACCATTATCCAACGAGGGGAACCAGAGCTCCCTGTAGAAATGGCTGATTTTAGGATTGGGTCAGGAAAACTACAAGATAAGCCTAGAGCATCTTGTAGTACCAGAAAGTAAGACAGTGCTCAAAAAGAAAAAAAAAATTAAGGGGGCATGTCTATAGAGAACACAAAAGTCCCAATGGCTAATGCTGGACCAATTTGAGCAATAAAATAAATAAAAATAGAATTGGGTTATAACTCAAAGTATTAAGTAAATATCTGAGTCCATACTGATATAAATAAATTTTTAAATAAATAAGAGACAAATCTCACATGCAAAATAATTCCAAATAATGTATGTAAATATCCACCTTCAAGGAGATGGAGCATAATTCCCTATTCCTTATGTGTGCGCTGTGCATAGTGACTTTCTTCACCCCCTGCAAAAAAAAATATGGAAAGGGTGGGAAAAAAGAGTAACTTTACAGTGGAGAAACCTGACCAACACTACCTCAGCCAGGTGAACAAGGTCAACATCAACTGTGATAAGTCATGTTGATACTATGTACCTTTGATATGTTATGAAAATAACACTTTATCTCTGTTGTCTTCCTCCCAAAACCAAGTAATTCCAGTCTCATCATGAGAAAAAACATCAGATAAATACCAATTGAGGGACATTTGACAAAATACCAGACCAATACTCCTCAAACTGTCAAGGTCATCAAAAACAAAGTCTGAGAAACCGTCACAGCCAAGGAAAGCCTAAGCAGACATGATTTCCAAATGTCAAACAGAAAAAGGACATTAGGTCAAAACTAAAAAAATCTGAATAAAGTGTGGACTTCAGTAATGTACCAATATTGGTTCATTAATTGTGGCAAAAGCACCACATTCATATAAGATGTAAATAATAGGGTAAACTGAGTGTGAGATAGATGGGAACTCTTTGTATTATCCTCATCATTTTTCTGTACATATGAAATAAAAAGTTTACTTGAAAATCTAAAGCAAAGCAAATAAACCTAGCTGTATATCAAGTTGATTCTATAAACATAAACAGAATTATTCTAAATGATTTTGAAACAAATATGCACACATATATTTTGAGGACAAATATACACACAAAGAAATTTTGTATTCCCTTCAGTATTATTATGCTAGTTACAATATTGGTATTTCGTACCAATTTGGAGAAAGAGAAAGAGAGAAAATACATAACTATGCTAATATCATTAGGAGCCAAGCTTTTCAGCATAAGAGAAAAGGAATAAAAATATAAAACCAAAGTATATAAAAATATAATCTTTATTTGAATTGGAAATATAAATATAAACTCATAATTTACTTTTTCTCTTTTAAAATAGTGCATATTTCCTAGCTCTATCCAATGAAAATGGCCAGGATTGATGAGCAGTGAGCACCCCTAGAGCCCAGATTATAGTCTCTAAGGACCATGACCCACTAAACAGAATCAGGGTTCCTTGGAGAAATGGCTACTTACAGATCTGCACTAGATGAGCCTGGAACATCTTTCCATATCTGAAAGCAAGAAAATCATGGAGATTACAAGTTCATGTCAAAAAGACAAACAGAGAAGCCAACTTGAAGTGGCCCCCATTGGCCAAGGAGGGACAGTTTGAACATGAAAAAAAGTAGTGACTGTAATAGATTAAAACACATCAAGTATGTTAAAATTATGAGCTCATAATGTCCCTCCCCTATAAGAAAGAAAACTTCATCAGTCATCCTTGGGGAATACTAGGGCATCAATCATTTGGATAAATATGAAAATGATAAATAAAAGGAAAAAAATAAAGCTTTTATCTTGCCTTTCCTGTACAGACTGAATTTCTTGGTAACCAAATATTTTATCAAGGAAATTTCTTCTCTCTAGAAGAATCATAGCTAATAAATGCAAGATGAGAGACAGAACTAGAAAATCAATGAAATAGTAGAACCAGGCGGTGATCGAATTGCCTGCCGGAGCCATTAAATAAAATGTTAATGGAGAACTTTATAGTGGATGGATCAGGCTGACCACACTTGAACCCACTGATCAACCTTAACTAAAAGTGAAACAGCCAGGCATAATGTTCCTCCACCTGTGGAATATTCTTGCAAAAAAAATGGAATCTAATCAAACTTCTAACCATCAGCTTACAGGAAATAAGAGAGATAGGGAAACATGTTAAAAACAGCACTGCGAAGATATAATCAGTCAAATCCAGAAAGTGGGAAATTCTGCAGGAGGAATGATACAGTTTCCTCAACAAATAAATGATACTAAAATAATGAAGCTATTATAAATTAAAAGAGACATCCCAAACAAACACAATGTATGGATCATTTTAAATCCTGATTTGAATAAACCAAATGCAAAAAGACATTTTGAGACTACTATGGAAAACTGATCACAGACTGAGAATTTGATAATTAATATTAAGAAATATAGTTAATGCTGGGTATGATGCTGGGATTGAGATTATGTTTAAAAAAAAGTTTTTATCTGCTACAGAAATGCACTGAAGAACTAATGGATGAAAGGATAAGAGGATAAGAGTTGGGAATTCACTTTAAAATACTCCAGTACTTTCACATTCAAAAAAGTGGTACAGCTGGGTAGAATTGAAACAAGAATAATAGGATGTTGATAGTGATGGAAGCTGAATGATGGGTGCATGAGGTTCTTTATACTATTCTCTCTAATAGATAATATACTGTTCTCTCTAATGTTTAAACATGTTCATGATAAATAGTAAAAAACTTTTTTTTATTTTAAAAAGTAGGTACAATGCTGGGCGCAGTGGCTCATGCCTGTAATGCCAGCACTTTGGGAGGCCAAGGCAGGCAGATCGGTTGAGCCTAGGAGTTCAAGACCAGCCTGGGCAACATAGTGAAACCCCATCTCTACATAAAATACAGAAAATTAGTTGGGCGTGCTGGCGTGCACCTGTAGTCCCAGCTACTCAGGAGACTGAGGCGGGAGAATCATCTGAGCTTCGGGAGGTCGAGGTTGCAGTTAAGTTGTGATCACACCACTACACTCCAGCTTGGGTGACAGAGTGAGACTCTATCTCAAAAAAAAAGATTAGCACAAGTGTTTTGGGTACAAGGAGATTTTAATTCTACGTTAGGGGTCGTTTAAGCAAGCAGCCCAGGTGGCTTAATTCAGCCCTGGACTCAGATAGTCCAGGATCATACTGACAGAATCTGCCCTAGTTGAACAGTGCTCTGGGTAGGAGGCAAGCTCTTCATAGGGATTTATTGAATGAAGGTGAAGTCTGTATTTCAGTCAGGAATTGAAGTTGGAAAATTCTATCCGTATGAAAGAAATATGGGGAAAAAAAGAAACATGATAAAAACAGGCAAAGAGAATATTTCATGGGCCTGACCAGGATGCCCAACCCCTAGGGTTTCATAACATCATCTTTCTGTGAGAGCCCATTTCAAAACAGGGTATTCTGGATTCTCTGAACTCATTAATTGAAGGATCAGTTGGATTCTCAAAGACTTACTAAGTGGATGCCAGTTCTGGAATTATTTCCTCCAGCTGTTGGACTGTGCGTGTATACAGTTGCTTTAATCCGGTTTATTGTGAGATCTAGCATTCTCTCTTTCTTCTACCCAGAGGCCAAGAAAAGTATGTTTTCTGAGGCTTGTGACCCTCCCATCTTCTTAATTTGCTTATATGCATATTTTAGCTCAGTTGCCCACAATAATAAAGAAGGAAATCATCAGAGTCTGTGCTTCTGTACGGCGACTCCTAAGATCTCTGAGAAAGCAGGTCTGTTTAGGTAAACCAGTAGTAAGAATCCTCCTGAGGTATCTGAGCTACTGAGTTTAATTGGGCTGCAGCTGCTTTTCCTCCTCCCGCACTTGTTCCTGGTTCAGCTTGCAGACCACAGGGATTTACCAGTTAATTGGCTGTTTCTACGATTGTCATTCACTCAGGCATTCTTCCCTCTTCTTTATTACCACAAAATGCTTCCTTAAAATTATGTGCCTTCCTATGGATCCTCAAGACAAATGCGTGACACTTAAATTTTTAGGATTTGTTACAGAGAGGGAAATCTGTACGGGGAGGTGATGTATATGGTAGGTTTTGGGGTGTTGCTGTGATCAGAGTCGGAGTGGAGTTGGAACTCGCGTCCTGGGTTCTATGTTATATAAAGGTGCTGGACCCAGTTCAAGCCTCAGAACCAGTTGGGCAGGTTAAGGGAGTTCCCTTTTATTTCTTACCACTCAGTTGAACAGACGAAACTTTCAGCTTCATTAGGTGAATGGTTTACTTGGGATTGTTGAGAAAGGTTAGCAACCTGGGCTTAGGTTTCACGGCTCTAGCATCTTTTCAGCTAGACATGAGGCCCCCAAAACAGATGCAAGGCTACAGAATTGGGCAGAGGCCCACTGGACCCCAGCTCTCAGTTCAGCTTTCGACCTAGGCTGCCAATGGTTTTTCAATGTGGCTGGCTTCTGACAAAAACTAATGGGAACCACTGCCAAAATCGATACATCATGTTTGTTTGTATGTCTGCCTGCCGCAGGTTTGACACTCCGTCTCCTTCCCTAATTGCTTCGTGTCAAACTGCTGCCTAACTTTCTACCAGTGTCCCAGAGCCTCCCTCCTTTGCCAGTTTAGTGGAAATTTTCGGGGGTAATTCTAAGAGTGTGCCTCTTTGAGGGGCTTTGTAATTTTTTGTTGTTGTTGTTAATGGGAGTTTTGCCATTTAAGGATCCTAATTGGTTCCTAGGAGATGAGATGATTCTTTTGGCTCCCACAACCTCTATATTTCTGCAAGGCCATTTTCTGTTTACCAAATAAATACACCAGTCCAGGAGCCAAATAGAAATCTGTTCCTGGCCGGGCGCGGTGGCTCAAGCCTGTAATCCCAGCACTTTGGGAGGCCGAGACGGGCGGATCACGAGGTCAGGAGATCGAGACCATCCTGGCTAACATGGTGAAACCCCGTCTCTACTAAAAAATACAAAAAATTAGCCGAGTGAGGTGGCAGTCGCCTGTAGTCCCAGCTACTCGGGAGGCTGAGGCAGGAGAATGGCGTGAACCCGGGAGGCGGAGCTTGCAGTGAGCTGAGATCCGGCCACAGCAGTCCAGCCTGGGCAGCAGAGTGAGACTCCGTCTCAAAAAAAAAAAAAAAAAAAAAAGAAATCTGTTCCTGGCCCTCTCCACTAAAGAAGAAAATAATGCTATATATTGTAAATAAAAAAGAAAGTCTGGGGGTTGAATTTCAAAAAGAGGCTTTTTAAATTCAGAAGTTCATGCCACTGGTAGGTGTGGTCAGATGGATTACAGTAAATACCTTGCAAATGTATAGTATGTGTCTTGCAACTCAGTTGCCTTTTCTGCTCCCTCTAGTACCCAGAGCAGGGGGAGTGCAGGGGGGTGCAGGGGGGTGGGAGGGTGGGAGAAGGAGTATTTTAAAATCTCAATATTGGCGGGGTGCAGTGGCTCATGCCTGTAACCATAGCACTCTAGGAGGCCAAGGCAGGTGGATCATTTGACCCAGGAGTTTGAGATCAGTCTGGGAAACAAGGCAAAATTCCATCTCTACAAAAAAATACAAAAATTAGCCAGGCGTGGTGGCATGTGCCTGTAGTCTCAGCTCCTCAGGAAGCTGAAGCAGGAGGATTGCTTAAGCCAGGGAGGTCAAGGCTGTGGTGAGCCGTGATCCCACCACTGCACCTCAGCCTGGGCAACAGATGGAGACTCTCGTCTCAAAAAAAAAAAAAAAAAAATCCCAATGCCCAGAGAGCTCCCCAGATCAGTTAAATCTCCATCTCTGTAGAAGGCTTTTTCTTGTGTCTTCACTTGCTTTAATTTCCCTATTGATTCCAGTATGCTGCATAGTCAAGAACCACCTCTCTAGTGGAAACACCAAAGGGCTGGGAATAAAATTAGCAATTTTCAAATCCTGCCTTTGCCGTTAATAAATTTGTTGGACTAAAAATCATGAATGACTCTATTCTAAGATGATTTGAGCTCTAAAATTCTATGATTCTCTTTCAACTGGTCTCTCTCCTGGAAACAAAGAACATAGCAGGGCCAGCTGTTTTTCTGTAACACCTGGCACTTCTCTAAAGCTATCTATCCTGTAAAAAGATCTGTCTAATCGGGTCGCTGTGTTGGTTAAGTCCAGATTGACTTACCAGGCTTAAGTAAACAAGTAGTGTTGGTTTACAAAGGAAAAATACAAGCTACATGGTGTTGCTGATACTTACAGGCCTACCAACTAGTTTCAAATGAGTAGTGGAATTTTTCTTAATGCATATTTAAGTCCTCTAGTTGTGCTAGTTTCCAATTCCTCCCATGCTCAGTTAATTGGAAATACCTCCTTCTCAGGAATGCCTTACAATATAAATGGATCCCCTACCTCTCCCCGACTGGTGGAAATTTAAATACTTAGAAAGCTAAGGAGACTGTGTTATCCAAAATGGGCATTTTTGCCTGGCCTGGACTTTAACTAGATATTGTTGTAGTTGCCTAAGTGGATAGAGAGAAGCTTTAACTCCTGAACTAAGGTGCAATTAGTCGGGCATAAAGGAACTCTAAAGGGATACTAATTACTTTTTAAAAGATAAATTGAATTGAACCAGAGAAGCAGAAAATTACCTTTGTTGAGAATAATCTTGGTTATTTAAGAAAGGGAAGGCTTGTTGAAATAGGAACAACTAAATGACGATGGCTAAGAGGAGGCCCTTACCACTTTCTTGGCCAAACATAAATCCCAAGGTGGAAACTTTAAACTTGAATGCCACCGGGTTAAGGTAAGGCTGTCTTTCCAGATTCTGGTAACCTACATGCATACCTTAAACCCCAGCCGCAATTGTTTTCACATCTTACTGCAAGGAGTCCCAGTGTTAGGTGTAAATGTTATCTCAAAGGGTGTGTGATGAAACTGCCTAAGTGAAGGTAATTTAAATTCAGTTTCATTTTTTTAATGGACCTTCGGGGCAGGGGTGAGGCAGTGCTCCTCTCTGTGAACTCCACAGCCCTTTAGGGTGCTTTATGTGGAGAATGAGTTCAGTGTGTGTGTGGAAACAGTTGTATTTATAGCTCTGTGAGTCAAGCTTAGGAGACAGCAAAATCAAACTCAACGTGGAGTGTCACAGCTACAAAAACACTGGGAGCTGGTGACCAGAGGCAAATCCAGAGATGCTCTTTTGAGAAGAAGACATTCAGAAAAGTCACCTTCCTGTCCCTAAAACGTCTGAAAGAGGGCTGAGGATATGTTTGCTTTTATTCAGTACCATGTGCAAATAAATGGTCCTTGATGTTTTCCTCACATAACTGAGCACAGAAAATAACAAAACTCAGGAATGTTAAGTTAATGAAGTCCATTGGTAACCACTGGACACTTCTCTGCCCTCACCCTCCTCTACTTCTCAACAGCATTTGCATGGCTGGCTAGCCCTGCCTTCACCTTCCTCCTCTCTGGGTTTCTCTTCCCACCTGCAGCCTCCTTTATCCAGTCTCCTTTGCTGGTCCTTACTAGCTACCTGACTGGTGCTAGAAAGCCCTGTGCTTGGCCTTGTGCCCCATCCTCTCTGTCTCCCTCTCCCTCTTGGGGATCACATCAATGAGTGTGGCTTTAAACACCACCTGTACACTGATAACTCTCTTGCTACTGAGTTGCACACTCAAATACCCAACCACCGGCTCATACCTCCCCTTGGGAGTCTAACAGGTATCTGAATCCTAACAAATCTAGAAAAGAACCTTGATTCCTGCCCTCCCTGCTTTGACTCTCCCTGTGCTCTCCATTAAGAAATGTGGGACCACCTTGCTGCTCCACAAAAACCTAATCATCATTCTCAGCTCTTCCCTTTTCCTCTAATCCATCTGTGAGCTCTGTCAGTTTTATCTCCAAAATATCTTCCTAATCCTCCCACTTATCTCCATTGCCACTTTCCCATCCTCTCTGGCCCAGACGATTGTCCTAGCTGCCTGGCTAATCTCCCTTCATTCACCCTCACTCCCCACAATGCATTCTCCACACAGCAGCCAGTGTGAACTTGTTAGAATGAAAAGTAGATCATGTTAATCACCTGATGAAAACCCTGAACTGTTATCCCGGGAACGCCAGCATATCTAGTTCTACAAAACACCATGTTAACAGATTAAAGGAGAAGAAGCGCATGAGCTTCTCAGCTGATGCAGAGAAAGCATTCAACAAAATTCAGACTTTTTCCATGATAAAAACTAAAAATAGAAGAGAACTTCCTTAACCTGAAAAAAGTGATCAAATGCATTTTTTTAAAAAAGAGCAGAGGTAAAAGAGATTGTGGTGCTGAGGAAGCTGAGCTCTGGATTGCAGTGTTAAATTGAGTGGTCAGAGTAGGCCATGTTGAGAAGGAACAATGTAAGAGGTCTGAGAATGGGAAGAAATAGGTTGGAGAGTGGGGAACGAGACAAGGAATGCAGGGAGCCTTAATTGCATCAGTAAGGTTGTCTTTCTTATGCTTGGTAGTAGGTTCATTTACTACCTGCATCCTTTGGTTTGCCTGAAACATTTTATCATAATACTTTAAAAAGAGTGGATTAGAAGCACCGGTGTCTGGACACCAGTTAGGCCAGTGGGGAGAGGCTGAGCTAAGACAGTAGCAGCGAGGATGAGGAGGGTCTGTGTATACCCACCATACGAGGGACAGGGATCCTTAGGGGGTTATGACTGGCTGAGCATGGCAGGAGTGAAGAGAGATGTTGAGCATGGAGGATGACTTGCTGGTCACTGCACGAGTGACTGGAGAAGGGTGGTGCTGTGCCCAGGACACATGAAGAGAAGCAGACCTAGGGGTGAACAGTGAGCAGGGCGAGGGGCCCTGAGCTCAGTTTTGGACCAAGATGTCTCTGAGGTACTGTTGATGTTCAAGAGCAAAAAAGAGAAAAGACACCAAAGTGTGGGTCACATCTATGGCTCTGGGACGCAAAGGTCGCCAGCTTTCTAGCCAGACACAAAGGGCAAGACCCAGGCGCAAGTTGAAATTCTATTCCCCCAAAGCACCTGGGTGTCAGATACACCCCTGGATTCCATGCTCAGAACCTCTGGAAAACCCCCTCTTCCCTAGGGCCCCAGGCCAGGCCACTGCACAGACTGCTCAGGGATTGTCAGAGCTGGGAAGGACCTCGGAGGTCAACTAGTCAGTAGCACCCCTTCTTTTAATAGTTTTAAATTTTAAAATTGATTTACATTCACAGAAAAGTTGCAAAGAGAGTACAGAGTTCCCGTATCCCCGATGCTCAGTTTCTCCTATGATTACTGTCTTATACTGGTATATTTATCACAATTAATGAACCAATTTTGATATATTATTGACTAAGGGCCACATTTAGGCATCGTGTCTCATTAGGCCCCTCTAGACTGTCGTGCTTTCTCAGGCTTTCCTTGTTTTCGATGACCTTGACAGTTTCGGGGCATGCTGGCTGAGTATTTTGTATGACGTTCCTCAGTTGGGATTTGTCTGAGGTTCTCTCCTTCCCCTCCTTTTTAAAGTAGCAGAGGTGGCCTCCTTCTCCCTCAAACAGAAAGAGGGAATAGCTATGGTTAAAGCCTGAGGTAATAGCAGAAGAGCCTCGGCCTCAAGGTATCTCTGCAGACTCTGCGGGGCTCTCAGAAACCTAGTCTAGAACAATCCCTCATTTATAGACTAGGAAGCTGTGCTGTCACCAGCCTCCACTCCCCTTTTCTGGGCAGGAACATCCCCATCACCCACCCACTTCAGTTGCATGCATCTCCTTCCCACACGAATTTCCTGTCCCACAGGGACCTACAAATAGACAATCTCTCTTATTGTACTGATCGCCAACAACCAGGCCCCTCCCAACCATACACATACTTGAATCGATCGTTGCTGCCAAAATGTACAGTCGTCCCTCGATACCAGTGGGGGAACTGGTTCCAGGACTTCCTCGTGGATACCAAAATCCATGAATGTTCAAGTCCCTGATCTAAAATGGTGTAGTATTTGCATATTACTAATGCACAGCCAACCCTATACTTTCAATCATCTCTAGATTAGTTATACCACCTAATGCATGTAAATGCTATACTATTTTGTTTAGGGAATTATGACGAGAAAAAAAGTCTGCACATATTCAGTACAAACACAATTTTTTATCAAATATTTTCTATCTGTGGTTGGTTGAGTTCACAGATGCAGAACCTGTGGATACAAGGAGCTGACTGTAATTATATTCAGATCATTTAGCTCAGCCAGATGGGTCAGTGAGTCAAGGACTGCTTTGAGAGGGTAGCCAGAAAAATGTGCATTCAAAGTCTTGTTTCACCATTTCAAGGGCTCATGAAACTTCTGGGAATGAAACCAACTCCAATGAGGAATCCCTGAGACAGGGCAACATATGGAACACACACACTCTATGTGAAATTAGAGGTGACCAATCTCCCCAGCACCTTTAGACCACGGAGTACACCCAGAACACTCAGGTTTGTCGAGACCCAGGCTCTGGTGTCCCGCAGACCTGGGCGAATCCCAGCTTGGTCTTCTGCTAGTACCTACCTGGATGAATCCTCTGCACCTCCCTTTGACGCTCTGTAAAATGGGGATAATGTTGAACTCAGTGGTTGTAGTGTGGACTGAGTGAGACAAAGCCCAGCACAGTGTCTGGCCAAGATCGATAGCTGTTGGTATTATCATTGCTGTTATTATCACCAGACACTGACAACATGGTCTGCTCCTTTTCCCTCTGCCATTCTCACTTGCCAGCAGACTGTGGGTGGAACAACACACAGACCTAACACTCTCTAGGATCCATACTCTTTAAGGTAGTTACCAAAAGGGAACATTTCTAAGTCAACCAAGGCCCAGGAAGCAGCTCAAAACTCAAAATAACCTTTAAGATAGGGGGCACTTTTGACTTCATCTGGATTGCCTTGGCTGGAGACAGGTACTCTTAGGGAAGGTCTCTGCATGTTCTTCTGCTGAGCAGTGCTTTTCCAACTGTAAGTTGCATCCCATTAGTTGGATATTGAAATCAGTTTGGTGGGCTGTGACCAGGAAAGAAACAAAGAAGGAAGGAAGGAGGGAAAGAGGGAGGGAGGGAGGGAGGGAGGGAGGGAGGAGGGAGGGAAAGACTGGACTAAAATATCAGAGGGCATCATTTGTAGAAAGTATAATATTATTTCAGGAAATTTGTTTTACATGTGTGTGTGTGCTGGTTCATGATATAAAATGTCTTTCTTTCTATGGTTAGTGGTCAAAGAAGTATATGAGCCACTGCTCAAATGTAGGGAAGATTGAGGTATAAGGAGTGTTTATTAAGCCCATCCAAAGAACAAAACACAAGGGAGTACTTTTATGACCAAGGGAGTCAGGACTAAGGATAGAGACTGAATGGAAGGTACTGGAAGGTGCTGGAACCTTTCCCACTCCACCACAGGCCCCACCCATACCTCAGGTTATTATGATATCCATTTCTGGCTCCTTTTAGGGATTAACAGTTTAAAAAAGAAACACCAACCCCTGAAATCATAAGGACTTGTGTCCTTGTTGGCAGGGGCACAGGAAGAAAGGAGGGCTGTGTCCTATTCTCAGTGCCATGGGAGCAGGCCTGAGGATGAGGGGCTTCACAGGAACCCCGAGTTCCATCTTGGACCAGCTGTTTTTGAGGTGCTGGTTGAAGTTCAATGGCAAAAAAGAGGAATGAGATGAAAGTGTGTGTCATATTTGTGGTTCTGTAATGCTCAGACTCAAAAACGCCCTAAGGGATAGCGTAGGAGGTGGCAGCATTAACAAGCCCAGGGCAACTGAAGCAAGAGAAATGCCCGGGCCTGAGAGAAACCAATTGATCCAGACCCCACTTCCATGGCTTCCCCTACCCTCGGGGTAGGGTGGGGTCTCTTTAATCCTGCTCACAAGGGCCTCTCATCTCCCTGGCCCTCCGGACCTGCCCAGCCTCATCACTCCCTCCAGGGATTCCAGAGTCCACACATCCCAAAAAACTTGCAGTTCCCACACCATCCTCTCTTTCTTCTGGCCTTGAATGTTTTTCTTTTTCCTGGAACATGTCAGGCCTTGTTCCTCTGGCCTCATCTTAGCAGTCACCTCCTTCCTGCTAACACCAGGGGTGATTGTTTCTCTATGACATCCCTGTGGAGGCATTTCTGTGTGTAGCGGCCGCCCCTGTAAAACTGAGCTCCTGAGGCAAGAACTGGGTCTAGCTATACTCCCACAGCTTTCCGGAGCACTCCATGACACAGCATGGATACTGGATTGATTGTTTATTGGATGAGTAGGTAGAAAGCAGGAGCACTCTCCCGGGGTCAAATCTAGCAGGCTCTGTATCAGTAATTTCTAGGAGTCTGAGCCATTAGGGAGTCTCTGGAAGCAGCAGGATTTGCAAGTCCAGGGACAGATCTGAGTCAGAGAGGCCAAGAGACTACACCAAGTCAGAAGCCTGCACTGCCCAGAGTCACAGAAAGATGGGTGGGGCCAGCCAGGACTGTGCTACAGAACAGGTTATGACTGTTCCCTCTACTTTTATTGCCCTGGCAGTGAGTGGGCTGTGGGGGCCCAGCTCCTGTCCCCAGGGCACCTTAAAAGAATTTTAGGACCTTTGACTCCAAGTTCAAAGGTGGGAAAGCCACAAGGTGTGTTTGGGGTGTGGGAAAAAGAGCAGAGTGGATGGGACAGTGTCACTCCAAAGCCAGGTGGGGAAGAGGCAGAGCAGCAAGGGATAGATTTTATTCGAGGAAATGGGAGACCACCTGAAGGGGGGTGGGCTAAACCACCGGCCCCTATAATTGAATGCAAATTTGGGTATGTTTTTCTAGGAAGACCATAGCTTTCATCAGATTCTCAAAAATGTTGTGACCACGAACAGTAAGCAAACACTGCATAAAAGCCTCTTGAGCAGGTTTTGGGAATATTACTCTGGCAACAGCACACGGTAGAATGGGGTTTCACCAGTTTCCCTGGTGGAAAAACATGTTCCATGGCAAGACAGTGTGTAAATATTTGAGATCTGACATTTGGTTGTTTGATAAGATTGTCTGCCTCTCTGCATACGAGTTAGAAATTTTTCTTTTCTAATAAAGGTTGCCCCCTACTTTATATGCCGGTTACCTTCGTGGGAACTAGCTGTTCAGCTGCGTGGCCTCAGCTGTCTCCAACAGCGATGTTTTTCTCTTTGTTCCTTACCTGACAGCTGACTTTCAGTCTGCCTGGGGCTCCCATCCTTAGGTCCTGCTTCCCATCTCATTCTAGATTGGTCTGGTGCTGGGTCAATTATTCATTAAACAAATTTCTTTTGAGTGCTGACTATGTGCTAAGCATTGTGCTTAGTGGTGCAAAAGTCCTGCTCCTTAACTTCAATAAACTACAATGCAGTGGGGGAGGCACCTAAGGAGTCAGGCAGTGACCGCATGTGATAAAGGAAACCAGCATAGGGTTCCACTCCAGCAGAGGGGAGGGAACTAGTGGGACCTGGGTCACCTGAGACAGGACCTGTGCAGCAAGTGGGGAGGGGAAGGCCACCAAGGTGAGGCCTCATTTTGTTTGTGTGCCAAAAATGCCTTGAAGCCTCATTGAGTTTGAACTTTCCTCAAATATTCAGATGAATCTCACTCTAGCCCTCTGTATAGTCTAAGACCAACTATTATTAGCTTTGTGTGTTTTCTCCTTTTTCTTGCAGGTTCTGGGAGGTTGTCTTAGTCTGGTCTATTTTTTTGCCACTATAACAGAATACCACTGACTGGGTAAATTATAATGAACAGAAATGTATTTAGTTCTGGAGGCTGGGAAGTGCAAGAGCATGGAGTTGGCATCTGATAAGGGCCTTTGTGCTGCATCGACCTATGGCAGAAGGCCGAAGAACAAGAGAGCACTTGAGAGCAAGACAGGAAGGGGGGCTAAACTCACTTTATAACCACCCTACTTTCCTGATTACTAACTTACTCCTGTGACAACAACGTGGATCCATCCATGAGGCCTAGAGCCTTGCGACTAATCACCTCTTACTAGGCTCCGCCTCCAAACACTATTGCACTGGGGATTACTTTTCTAACACATGAACTTTGAGGGACACATTCAAGCCATAGCAGAGGTAGAAGCAAAAAGGAAGTAAACTAGCTTCAGGAGAAACTCAAAATATGTTATTAATATAGTCAAGTTTGTTGTTTTTGAGACTGAGGACATTCGTCTCTCTTTATCCCGGGGATGACCCCCGAATCATCCACCTGGCAGGTGCCTCTTCTGCCACTCATGTCTCTGCCCACATCTGTGCCTAGATCTCCTGGGCAGAGACCCCTTGAGAGGATATCTCTCCCTCCCCCAGTGGGTGATGGGAGGCAGGCTGCCCTTCCCTTTCTGTCCTGTTCCTTAACGCTCCACCCTACCACCATGACTGTTAACGCTCCACCCTACCACCATGACTGCATGAAGAGTACTTGATGTCAGACCTACCTAAATGGGAGAATTGTGACACCCGAGAGAAACTCACAGAATGTGGAGAATGTGGAGAAAGGGAGAGGGAGAGAGGGAATTGAAGGAATCAGCTCACATGATTGTGGAGGCTTTGTGCAAGCCTAAAATCTGCAGGGTAGGCCAGCAGGCCGGAGACCCAGGGAAGTATCCAAAGTCAGTCTGCTGTCAGAGCTCCCTTGAGAGACAGGGAATTCTACCTGAATGACTGACTGTGGACTCCGTTCAATCGAATGGATGAGGCCTACCCACAGTATGGAAGGCAAACTGCTTCACTCAAAGTCTACTGGTTTAAATCTTAATCCCATCCAAAAATACCTTCACAGAAATATCTTGGATAATACTTAAGCAGACATCTGGGTACCGTGGCCTAACCAAATTGGCCCATGTGATTAACTATCACTAGCCTCCCTCAACTGCAGTTCTCTAACCTCCCCATTATCAGGCAAGTCTGATGTTGCTGCAAAAGAGACAGAAGGCAGAAGCATCGCACAACCCAGGAATGAGATAGTGTGGTCCTACCCACGTATACCCTACCCTGAGTGTTAACCTCTCATTTCTTTCCTCTTGCTTCTTGCTATAAGTTTTAAATGGATTTAATAAACCCCGTTATTGAATCATCTTAATTTGACCTCTGAGTCTTTCCCTTCTGTGACCCTTGGAATAGCTTACCTGGTGGTGTACTTGAAGAATACCATTACATAAGGGAATTTCCATACTACAATGCCTAGAAACTTGGCATCGGCTTTGCAATGACACTTTCCTGAACCTTAAGCCACCTCTTGCTTATTCTCAGTAGGCAGCAGGGAATGGAGACAATGAGGATCAAAATCCACCCCATCCCTGGGTTGGTAAAACAGCTTTCCACAAATATTTATATTTTTCAGGAACTAGAGGACTGGGAGAAACTGTGAAGTTACCTTCTGTTCTGCAGTAACTGGTTATTAGGAAGGACAGGAACACTAGTCAGAGGCCCTGACAAACAACAGAAAATAAAAGCAGAAGTCCCCAGATCCATTTCCCTCACTACCTCCTTCTGTAAGAGCTCCAACCTTTCAGGCTGTCTTGGAGGTCACCTCCAGGTTTGAAAGGGAGTTTGTTTCCTCGTGTGTACAAGAGGGAAGAATGGCACAGGCTGGCAGTTCAGCCTCTTAAAAACAGGAATACATTTTTTGTAACCCCCAACACCTATAGTCTGCCTGGCACATTATTTTTTTTCAGGTAAGGCTTGCTGAATTGAAGAGAAGTTGGAGAGAGAGCCTGCTGACTGGCCTGCAGGGAGCTCTGGCCTGCCATGAGCGCTGGCTGCAATGAGCATGGGCTGCAGGCCAGTCAGCAGGTTCTCTGTCCAACTTCTGGCATCCCATGTTAGAAATCTGAATGCAACTGTCCTGAGAAGCACTGTTAGACATGGTGATTATGTTCTTTAGACCCACGGCACTGCCCCAAAGGAGTTAACCAGGATTTTCTCAACTGGTCTAGGGGTATAACTAGCATATTATAACATTACTTTCCTATGCAACATGCATTACTGATTTCAACTAATCTACTTTCAGAATCCACTTACCTATAAACTGAGAACTGCCTATCCATGCCATCCCTATTGCCACTCAATCCTGAAATTCCAACCAGTTTAAATACCCGTGAGTCTACAGGAAAGGGTTTGATTAGTGATTCTGCACTCTACCCTGCACCTTGTAGCTTGAATGTTGTAACACCCCAGTGCAGAAATTGTTCCTTGTTTTCACACCTTTTCAGTGTTCACTCTCAGCCCCTAGCAAATTGTGAATGCAAGAAATAAAGTGATCACCACACTGCTTTTTATTTCCACTCACACCTTCTCCTTGGAAAGTGGGAGGGGTAGGTTGTGATGGGTGGGTGATGAGGAAGAGTGTGTGCAGCTGTAACTCCCCCCAAAGGCACACCCACGTATTCTCAGGTAGGATGAGCCAAGACATTAATATCCTCATTATTCTTTCACTTAAATTATTCTGCCTGACTTAATCCTCCAGTCTTATCAGTAGAGGAGGGGCCTCTGCCCTGCAGAATGAATGTTGTTAACAGGAAAAAGACTCAGTTTACTAGAGACTTAGTATCTTGAATGAATGGCACATGTTAAATGATTATGAACTATAGAGGTTCCTATAGCATCAGGCAATGCAAACTTTCAAAAAATAGATTATGCAAACCTCTTAAGAGTGTCCTAGGAAACAAATTTTGGAGAATAGATTTGCAGCCTCATATATCAGCAATTCTCAGCTGAAGAAGATTTTGCACCCCAGGGGACATTTGGCGATGTTTGAAGACATTTTCAGTTTCCATGATGGGGGGAAGGGATACAAACCAGAGATGCTGCTCAATATTCTGCAATAACATAGGACAGCCCCGGACAACAAAGAATCATAGTGCCAAGGTTGAGAAGCCCTAAGTTAGATGGATATATCTGGTCTGTCACCATTATGGTGTTATTCAGGGAAACAAACCATTAGCAAAACCTCGTATTTGTAAAGATTAAAATGAATATAAAGGCAAATGACTTTCTTCTGAATTTTATTTCCTTATCAGTGGTTTACTATACAGGTTTTCATACCGTAATTTAAGAATTTTGAACTTTTCCTTGAAGTTTGATTTTGATTTCTTACTGTTAACCATTTTTCACACAAAAATCAAGTTTTTATTAATCTAGGCAAGTAATTACTGCGGGAACAGAAAAAACTACAAAGTGTATTGAAATGAAATGACTGGCTCATTCACCCAATGACTGTGGCAGACTGTATTTTCTGAAAGTGGCTGCATCAATATCCTTCTCCTCCATGCTCTTATCGAATGTGACTTTGGCATTCCTCCCATTGAAGGGTGGGGCCTATGTTCCCTCCAGTTGAATCTGGCAGGTTTTTATGGCCATGGCACACTATGTGACTTCTGAGGCAAGGTCACGAAAGGCATATAGCTTCCTCTTCCTTGTGGTTTTCTTGGAACATCGGGAAGCACAAGCAGCTGCATGTAGGTGTTCTGGCCAAAGTCCCCCATGAGGCATTGAAGTCCCATCAGTAGGTCCTCAGCATTAATTGCCAGACATGTGAGTAGTGACAAGCCTTTAGATGGCTCTGCCCTCAACCATCGGGTCACCCGCAGCCTTTGAGTCTTTTTAAAGAAGGCCCCAGAATTTGTGGAGCACAGACAAGCTGTCCCCACCTTGCTCTTTCCAAATTCCTGACCTACGGAATCTCTAAGTATAATAAAATTATTGGCCTTAGGAGAAATACCTAATGTAGATGACGGGTTGACAGGTACAGCACACCACCATGGCACATGTATACCTATGCAACAAACCCGCACATTCTGCATATGTATCCCAGGACTTAAAGTATAATAAAATAAATAATGTTTTAAAAAAATTATTGTTTTAAGCAACACAATTTGTAGTAATTGTTATGCATCAAGATATACATGGAATAGGAACTCTCCCTCAAATATATATATACACACACACATATATATAGCTATCACATTATCTGTTATATATATAACATTATATATATATAATGTTATTTATCTGTTAGATATGTTATGTATATGCTATGTGTATATAAATAAATATTTATCTGCAATAAAACTTCAAAACCACAAAGTCTGAATTTTTCAATGTCAAAGATTTTCTGTAAAAATGGTAAGTAAGTGGCAAACATGCATGACTCTCCTACTCTGCACCTAAGCAGACATCACTAATTATAGAACTTTTCCGAATGAGCAAGAATCCTGCCTTAAAATGCTTCTCAATAAAGCTCCCAGCAAAACACGAAAACCAAGTGATCAGGGCTGGCACACAATGTGAAATAACTTTGCCAACCCCGGTGTTCTCTGCAAGAGTTGAGACTGGTTTTCACTGGCTCATCCCCAGACAGAAGGATTTAACTATTGTTTAATCAGGTGCACACAAAAGAATGTATGGCTTTGCAGAAACTGTTTGCAAAAATTTTGTTATATTAGGTTTGTAGATGAACATGGTGGACATGCTTTTATCATGGTTTTTGAGAATTTGGCCATAAAACAACAATAGCAATCTGTAGATGCCAAGAACCACTTTTATTAAAAACAAATAAACCCAAATCCCTGGTATATAAGAAAAATATTTAACCCCTTAAAAAAAAAAAAAAAAACAGGGAAGAATCTCTAAAAAAAAAACAAAAAGATAATTATGATGAGATGAACCCACAGTCCAGTCGGTGATTGAAGATTGCCAGCTTTGTGGGATAGTTCAGAGGCAGGGTCTTTGATTTCGGTTTGATGAGGTGAGCACACAGTGAAAGGGCCCATTGGTACATGTATTATTATTACTATTATTATTTATTATTCATTATTATTTAGATGGAGTCTCACTCTGTCACCCAGGATGGAGTGCAATGGCATGATCTCAGCTCACTGCAACCTCCGCCTCCTGGGTTCAAGCAATTCTTCCGCCTCAGCCTCCCGAGTAGCTGGGACTGCAGGTGCCTGCCACCACGCCCAGCTAATTTTTGTATTTTTATAGAGATGGGGTTTCATCATGTTGGTCAGGATGGCCTCAATCTCTTGACCTCACCATCTGCCTCAGCCTCCCAAAGTGCTGGAATGACAGGAGTGAGCCACTGCGCCTGGCCATATTATTTTTGATGTTTGTTCAATGCACATTATTTTAACAGGTCTAGGAAAGAGCATGAAGTGAATATGCCCTCTCTTTTTCAATTTTCTGTTTGTGAATTTGATGTCTTCACCTACAACTGACAGCTAAATTTCGTCTCTCATCTATCAGGGATTCTGGGAAGCCTAAAGTTGTTTATTTTTAAAAGGAATGTAATAACGGTTATTTGAAGAAAATGACTGAGGTGATTGAATTCCTGGGCAGGCAGGCAGGCCACATGACTGAGATAGTTTTTAACCCAAGATTGCAAGGATTCTGCAGACCTCACACTCATCTATCTTATTCTTTCATGGTGGCCTTTTCAGCTTTCAAGCAAATTACCTGTGGAAAAGGGGTGGGGTGGAGAGAGAAAGAAAAAGTCACAGTGACTGAAATTCTCTAATTGTCCTTTCTAGAACATTTTAAAATCATAGTTTAACCAAGGAATAATCCTGGGAAAGTTGTAGAGGTAACTATAATTCTCTTCTGCACCTCTCTGCTTGCTGTCCTGTGGCCCCTTCTCCCTTTCAAACATCCCACTCTCCTCTCACTTCCTTTCCCTGCAAGCAACCCTTTGTGTTCACGTGTAGACACTGAAGCCATCCTTTTCCTCCCCAGTCCCTTCTAGGACTTCTCTATCCCACCCTTCTAGAAAAACTGCATGACTCCTTGGCTAATCCGATAAACGGATTCAAGCTGAGGTGTTATTTTAGTCTTTTCCTACTAGGAGCCACTGCCCCATAGGAAAAAAATAATAATTGAGAACCGTATAAAATTCAAAGCAAGTGGATTACATTTGTTTATTTAGAAGATTACATAAAAATTAAAAATTCCAAATAAGGTAAAAAAAAAAAAAAATCTATGGACAGTAAGTTCTCACAACTCTGTGTGATACATATTATTGTGTCCATTTTCCTGATGTGGAAATGAAGGCTTAGGCCTGTCAAGAGACTGCTCAGGATCCCAGGATTCAAACCCAGACTGACTTGACTGCAGAGCACATGCTCTCAGCTGCCATGCCTCTCTGCCTCCTGAGAGAGGTTTGGGAGATTTAACCGGGTGATCGTCCCTGGGCAGCTTGCAGGAGCAAGGACATTTTACCACCCTGGTTCCTGATAGCCAACATTAAAACTCAGAGCACGTGGTTATGACTGGGGCTCTTCTGGAACACTTAGCAAATGACTTGCTTTGGAAAGCTTAGGGTTTACTCATTTAAACACCAATTTTTAATGTGTATGGAAATGTTTCTTAAGTGTATTATGTAATTTTTTTGGCTTCTTAAGCTGGATATTCTAAACATAATTTAGCCTCTAGCCTTTCCTTATAGACTCAAGGTTCACCAACATGAACATTAGCTACAGTTAACGAGGCTGTAAGACAGCAATGCCTTCGGGGACTGTTGAAGTACATAGGACTGTTTTTAACCTACATTTTTAAGTGGTCCCAGACTACTGTGCTATTTGAGTTCTTATGTCTGCTTCTCATAGATTTTCTGCCATGCTGTCAGCCTCTCAATTATTGACTCTCCATGCTATTAGTGTCTGTCTGTATTAGCGCTTCTTTGCCCCCTTAGTTTTGCTATTTATAACCTGTGGTGGGTGTGAAACCCAGATATTTAGGCATATTTTGCCTGAAAAAAGGGTAAATACTCATCAAATGGCTGAGAGAATTTCTTGTGAGAAGGAAACATGGGTTTTTGTGAATGGAATTTATAACATCCATTTTAACTTTCTGATTCTCTAGGCCAATAGTTAATAAGATTGGTAGTTAACCAGTGCACTAGCAATATCCATTGGTACCTGCCTGCCCACAACCCCCTTTGAGGGAAACTGTTTAGCTACCACAGCCCCTACTTCTTTGGTGGCCATGTTTTGCCCTGTTTAACCACGATCCAGCACATCACACACACTATGTGTGGTAGAATGAGTGCAGCACCTGACCCCAGGCCAACCAGACTGGTCGGTGACCATGATAAAAAGACAAGCTGTACTTAGCTGATCCTAACTCTGGGGAATGTAAATTGGGAAACAAGGCAAAGTGGTTAGGGGTGGTTTTGAAAGAGAATGTTCACAAGTAGAATTGAATTGTGTCCCATAAGGCCACGATGTAGCATGGGCCATCTGAAGTGCTGAAGAAGCAGACTCTCTAAGAAAGCTGGCAGAAGACAGAGAAGGAAGCAAATGCACAGAGAGAGGCAACAATGCACTGAGGCAGAGGCCGACATGGAGAGGAGAGAATGCTGAGATTTGCCCATGTGCATCTTCACTCTAGACACCATTTTTCTTAGGCAACTTGAGTGAGTCTCTGTGTCCCCCACGGAAAAGAAGCTAACTATAAAAATTAAATTTTTGAGAGCCGTGTTGTTAGTGTAACTTCCTATATTTTCTGGACCCTATGAAAGCAAAAAAAAACCAGCAATTTAACTATACGAGAGAAATAATGGATATTGAAATGAAGACACTTAGACTCGCAATTAACACAAAAGAAGTGTGCGTGAGAAAAAGGACAATAGTTGATAGTGATGGTGAAATACAGGACCCACATCCTATTATAGCTTGAATAATCAATCCACCAACACAGGAGCAAAGATGAAGAATCCACTCAATGGAAATGTAAAACAATCAGAAGAAAGCCCTTGAGTCCTGCTAAGTTTCCTTTTTAATTAAGCAATTACAACAGGCATACAACTTCCGGGTGTGTGTGTGCGTGTGTGTGTGTGATCATCCTGGGGAGGGGGATGGAATCATTCCCGTGAGGTCCTACAACAGCCTGATGAAGAGGTACAGCTAGACAGGTGCTCCCATGGGAGCTAGAGGCAGACAGTAACAAAAATTAGCCAAATAAGAGACCAAGACTCATTTCTTAACCATTCTTGATGGCTCTGGATAATGCATCTCCACTGATGCCTTGTTTCCGCTACAGAGGTGAGTGAGCCCCACTGGAGGACCTCTGAACACTGTTTCACACCATCAGGGACTCCACCTAAGGTCAGAAAATGGTGGACACACACCTTCGCTATGCACCACACATCTCTCAAAAATCTCTGACCTCCAGGGATTTCTCAGCAATTGTCCTGGCCTCACACCTAAGGCTGGGGAGAGGCAGGTGGAGCTGCCATCCATCCAGATGATGGCCCACATTCCAAGGGCGTAATTGCTGGAACAGAGAGGCAGAGGCAGGCCAGTCTGAAAGGAAACCAGGCCTTTGTTATCACTGGCAACAAAAGAGAAAGGATCAGATCTGAAGGGTTGGGAAGATGATGAACAAAAACAAGTAGCAAGGCTGATGGCTAGGAAAGGTGAGAGTCACACATCACTCTGAGTATCCAGGGCCGTGTTCTTCAGGCAGTACCTGGAATACAGAAGGCCCATGCTGGGAGGCTGCTGCCTGGCTCACCCAGAGAAGCCAGGCAGAGGGGGCTGAAAACCAGTAACTTCCAGACACCATATTCCCTGCCTACAGTAGGTAGTTAGGGGAGAGAGATAAAAGGGTAAGGAGAAAGAGAAGAGGATGTGGAATGGGTGAGACAAAGGTGGGCAGAGGGACAGGGAGAGAGAGCGATCATTTAAGAGTACAGCTAGAGTTGACAAACTGTGGCCCAAGCAGTTAATATCTTCCCCGGAAAACTTCCTCCCTTCTTATGGCAAAACCAAATCACTACCAAAACCTAAAAAATGATTGAGGTGATCTTTGCGAAACAACAAGAGGCTGTCCTGAGGTCATAATTAACAAGTCAGTAACCTTTGGTCTAGATTCTGGAAACTAAATTTGCATCATGCTGGTAGCTTCACTAATTCCCCCTCGAACGCTGTGTCAACAAATCTTTTCAAAGGAAACCCTGGCACAGCATAAATTAGAAAGGGAAGCAGAATAACCTCCCCACCATCCTCAGAGGCTCTGAGTCCTACTTGCAAAATTGCTAATGTTCCAGAGTAACCAAGGATGACGCTGGGAAGTGAGGAGAACAAGGGGATCCCTGGCCCAGGAGCATTTCCTGGGTGGCAGGGAGCACACCCTGAAGTGAGAGGGGCCAGAGATGGATGTGGGTCCCTCCCTGGAGACACCGGGTGACAGGCTCAGTGCTGGACGCCTGACCCATCAGCGGCATCTCATCCACCTGGCCACACCCTCCTTCTAGAGGCATTTCTTTCCTTGCATTCAGGGATATGACACTTGCCTGGGTTTTCCCCTCTTCTTTCATTATAGCTGCTCTTTCTGAGAGTCCTTTAAAAAAATGTATTATGGAAAACTCCGAACATTCATAAAAGCAGAGAAAATAGTACAATGAAGGCCTACATATCTGTCCCTAAGCTCTGACAATGATCTACTTGTGGCCTATCTCAATTGCCCTAGACATCCCCCACTCCACTTCCCTGCTCCCAGAGGATTGTGAAGTAAATCCCAGTCATCGTTTCAGCGGTTAGAATTTCATTGTGTGTTTCTGCAAGACTCCGTCTATAAAATCAGAACCTCAATGTACCCAACCACACTCCCCCAATACAACAACTCTTTAATAGCATCAAATCAGTGTTCACATATCCCCAATTGTCTGATAATAAATAGCTTTTAAAAACAGTTTATTTGTCTCAATCAGGCTCTAAATGAAGTTCATATGTTGCTACTGCTTAATATGTCTCTAAAGTGTCTTTTAACTTACAGATTCTCTCTCCCTTTTTTTCTTTTTCCTGCCATTCTTCTGTTGAAGAAACTGGACTGTTTACCCTATAGAATTTCCCACATTTTGGATTTTGCTGATTGCATGCCATAGTTTCTTTACCTGTTATTCTGTCCCTTTTATTTCCAGTACATTGGTAATCACATCTAAATGTTTGATCTGGTTCAGGTTCTAGTTTTATAATGTTAGAAACTATTCATGATCATTGCTTAACAATCACTTCTACTAATTCAGTAGAGAGTTGCATAATGGTGATATCATTCCTCTTTCATGTACTAGCTGCAATACTCCTACGAAGGAAAACTTCTTTTGTCAGCTCTTTGGTGACCCTGAGGCTTAGTTCGTGCAGGAAAGTCAGCCTGCTCGGCTGACCCCAGGAGCACCATCAGCTAGCTGCGTGACTGTGGGCAAATCATCCAATCCTTCTGAATTTGTTTTCCCATGTATACAATGGGAATGATCATATGACCCGACTCGGAACTGTTATAAAGATTAAAGGAAATAACACACGGCAGGGGCCTGACATGTAAGCCTTTCATGGAGGTGAACTGGTATCCTTATTTTCATTGTTAGAATGAGGATTTTTCAACCGGCTCCCAGAGAACGCATCACGAGGATGCTGAGCAGGGTTTGGGTTTTTATCACTTGTCATTACCACAGGCTTATTGCAGCCATCAGTGGAGCTGTTCCCAAAAAAGACAGTCATCCCTCTGCATAGAGCTGTTTTCTGATGCTTATGACAGTAATCAACAATCTGCTCTGCAGAGAGGGCCCAGGGAAGACCCACAGGCGTCAGCCATGGGAGTCACAGCAAGGCAAGTGCCAGAGGCCTGTGGAGGCCTGGGCAGTCCCGTCCTCCCAGGGAAGAATGTTGGACACAGAAAGGATTCTCTGGTGCCCTTTGAGCAACAGCTCTGATCCAAGATGTCCTTTCTTTGGAAACTCCTATTAGTTTGGTTTCCTTTGGTTTTGGCAAGTCAGTAAATTAATTTAACCCTATTGTCAGAACAGTTGGTTGCTCATTTACAACGAACATAATTTTATAAGGCTTTATAAAAATCACTCAGGCATATTTAGGGCCTAAAGGCATTCATCTCAAAATTGGCTCTCAGTCTGATTTCTGTATTTCTGTGCATATTAAATCTTTATATTGTCACTTACATTCTCTTTTTTTTTTTTTTTTAGGATTTACTCTTTATTCTTAATCTAAAAATCTTACAGTGGTGCATCTAAGTATAATTTTTATATTTTCAAGACATATTTTTAATGTATACTTGGCAGACCCTGTAACTCTGAAGATTTATCCTTAATCTGAAATTATCCCCTTTGATAATTTTTTCTTTACTTTTTTTTTACCCTTTCTTTTGTTTTATTTTATTTTTTTATTTCTTTTTTTATTATTATTATTATACTTTAAGTTCTAGGGTAGTCACTTACATTCTCTTAATGGTCTCTACTGAGTGGAAGATACTAGAGTCGCTGGTAGAAGTTATAAAAACAAGAAGCCAGTTGTAAGTTAATCTAATTCCGTTGTAAAGGTAAAATCTTATTTGAGTGGCTTAACACCAGCAGCTGAGTTTCTGAGTATTTAGAAAGAGTCTGTGCTCTTCAGCCTGTCTTTAAAAGAGGGGTTGGACAGCTAGTGTGGCCTCCAGGGAGACGACATTTATGAAGGGACTCAGCCTATGGCTTTTCTCCCTTTGAGGCCTACGAATAAAATGGTGTCCTGTTTCCTCAGCACATGCACATGTTAAGAGCTTAGGCTGTAGATCAGGATCAACCTGGTAGCTGCTTAACCCTGAGAAAGTACTTAACCCCTGGGAGCCTCAGTTTCCTTATCAATAAAATGAGATAATGAAAGTTGTTGTGGTGGGGATTGAATGAGATCCGGTAGGGAAAGCACCAAGCACAGTGTCTGGCAAATCTTAAGGACTCAAGAATTGTTAACTGCTGTCATTATTAGAGCTATGACCAGATTCTGCTCACGGTTGGTCATGTGTTGTATTGCAATTTTTGTTTAAAAGAATATTTAGTTGGAATATCACTCAACAATAAAAAGGAAGAAACTCTTGATGTAAGCAACAACTAGGTGGATCTCAATGGCATTTGCTGAGTGAAAAAAAATCTCAGGCTGGGCACGTTGGCTCACGCCGGTAATCTCAGCACTTTGGGACGCCGAGGTGGGCAGATCACCTGAGGTCAGGAGTTCAAGACCAGCCTGATCAACATGGAGAAATCCCATCTCTACTAAAAATACAAAACTAGCCAGGCGTGGTGGCACACGCCTGTAATCCCAACTACTCGGGAGGCTGAGGCAGGAGACTCGCTTGAACCCGAGAGGCAGAGGCGGCAGTGAGTCAAGTTCACGCCATTGCACTCCAGCATAGGCAACACGAGTGAAACTCCATCTCCAAAAAAATAAAAAATAAAAAAATAAAACTCAAAGGGCCACGTTATTTATGAATCCATTTATATAACATTCTTGAAATGACAAAATTAGAGAGATGAAGAACAGATTAGTGGTTGCCAGGGTAACATTAGGGATGGTGGAGAGGAGCGTGCGGCTATACGGGAGTAGCAGAGGGACATCTTTGTGGTGATAGAATGGTTCTGCCTCGATGGTCATGGTCACGTGGATCTACACATGTGGTAAAATGGCATAGAACTTGCACTCATTGTACCAGTGTCAATTTCCTGCTTGGTATTTTTTGTCGGTAAGATGTAACCACCGGGGGAAGGGTACGTGGGACCTCTCTGTACTATCTTTGCAACTTCCTGTGAATCTATAATTATTTCCAAACAAACATTTTAAAAAGCCAATATTTAGTGTTTACATTATGAAGATGAAAAACAGCTCGCAGCTGAGCCACGTAGAGTATTCTCATCACATTTCCTTTCTTGTGTGACATTTTTCCCTTAGATTTAAAAATTCCCTCACATTTTATTTGCTTTGGTTTGCTTTTTACCTAGTACCAATTCTTTCCAACAATGTCAGAACTATAAATTCCTTCTCAGTGCAGTTGACCACGTTAGGAAACTCATCAGTTACTATTTTTTTAAGTGAGATCCCTGCTAGAACTCTGCCCTCCAGCTCCAATCTGTACTTGCTGTTCTCTAGGCTGATTCTGTACCTATTTGCATAGGAAAGATCTGCTAATCTACACACCAAAGTCTTAAATTGTGGTTTTTTTACAGGATACTGAGATTTCAGAATATGGTTTGTTGTTGTTGTTGCTCACCTGTGTTTTCTGACTTTGCTGCAGGTAACTTGTATTACTGGTGTTATGCCATCATTACTATATCCTTTATCATGGAAAGAGAGAGGAGGGCATACAGTTGAGAAAAAAAAAATAGAAGGTCTCACTTTTAGCTGCTTGAGCATGTACATGGAATCCTGGGGAACATACAGTCAGTCCTGTACACCAACTGACACAGTCTGTACAGGGTGGTACTGGGGGCCTTTTAGTGGCTCCTGTGCATCTTAATCTGGGCCCTCCCTTTGTACACAGGGGCAGGACTCCAGTTCTGTACTCTTGGTGGACACCACAGGGTCATCCCTTATCCATAGCCACACCCTTTCATTACCACTCTCTCACCTTTCGCTCTTCCAAACCCTTAGATATTTGTAGCCCCTTTGTCTCCCACCTCCACCCAGGCTCTCACCCCAGTTACTGGCATTTTTAACAAATTCTAATGCTGCAGCTGGATGGGGAGGGGGGATGTAAGGGAGCTTCAGATGGTGAAGCTGGAAGCAGGCAGGGTAGAGGCCATCACAGAGATCTGGCTCCAGAATGGAGTATTTAAAAGACAAGCAAACCAAACTCATTGCTAAGTCTAACCTCATTCTGATTCTTTCAAACCTTTCTAGACCAAAGAGGCCCTAATCTCCTTCCCAGACTTGGGGTAGTTTACAAAAAGCAACCTTCTCTTAGGTACCAGGAAAAGAGTGGGGAGGAAGTTTTACCAAACTGTGTAAAAGGGATTAAAGAAGCAATGTTTGGGGGTGGAAGGGAAGAGAGCTCTCACATCTGCAGGAGGAGCAGCTGGCAATGCACCGCTGTCTCCTGAGGTAAAGCAGGACCCTGTGTGGGCCACCTTTGGGGTCAGAGGAGCAGTGAAGTGCGCGCCCACCATCCCCCCAGCTCACCGGCAGGGCCCTGGCTCCCACCTTGCACGTGCATGGGAGTGTGTGTGGACTCTCCAAAGCATGTGTCTGTGCAATAAATTCTGAAGAGAAGAGCTTTAAAATCCAGTGTATTGGCTGGCAATAAACCTCATCACCTCAGAAATTCTGAGACAAAAACACACGAAGTAAACCACAGAGCATTCTCAGTGATTTGCTGTTGCAGATTTTCTGTGAGTGGATTTTCTGCCTTCTGGTAAAACACAAACATGTTTAACGGGCCCCCAAATTCCCCTGGCAGGATTTGTTTTACATTCAACAGCAAAGCCATTAATGCAATTTCAGGTAAGCCTAGCATTCTTTATCTTCTATAATCTCTCAAGGTTCTTGAGTATATTAAAACACTTCCCAAGAACATTATAAGAAAAATGATCTTCTAAAGTACAGCACAGCATATAATAGGATTTTTTCTTCTATGTCCGTCCAATAGTTCCTCTTAACAAAATGTCATGATTCAAGTACAGAAGTCCCTGGGAATCCTTTGGCATAATAAAGCATTTTAAATTTGTTAATTTGATTTAAGAAATAGCCTGGGTATCCTACGTAGAAGACATATCAAACCTCCACTTAATATGTGGTATATTTCCTTAAGTACATAAAAGACCTTGGAAATGCTTAATTTAATCAAGATTATTCACCTTGGCACAATACTGCTGTGCGGATAGCCAGTGCACAGATGAAAGCAAATCTATGTATTTGCATAAGGCAAGAAGAGCTGTGAATTTACTGTGGAGGCAGAACATGGGCTGGATACAATTCCAAAATTTAATTATTAGAAATAGAGACAGCACAATTTTTCATCATAAATCGAAAAATTTTTAAAAGCATGTTAGGATCTCTGTCTCTCCCTGTGACATTAGCCAGTTACATAGACAAATTGTTAACAAAGTACATGGTTCTACTGAAACATTCAGAGTTTTTATTTAAATCTCAGGGATGCCGGGGGCGGTGGCTCAAGCCTGTAATCCCAGCACTTTGGGAGGCCGAGACGGGCGGATCACGAGGTCAGGAGATCGAGACCATCCTGGCTAACATGGTGAAACCCCGTCTCTACTAAAAATACAAAAAACTAGCCGGGCGAGGTGGCAGGCGCCTGTAGTCCCAGCTACTTGGGAGGCTGAGGCAGGAGAATGGCGTGAACCCGGGAGGCGGAGCTTGCAGTGAGCCGAGATTGCGCCACTGCACTCCAGTCTGGGCGACAGAACGAGACTCCGCCTCAAAAAAAAAAAAAAAAAAAACTCAGGAAAAGACTGTGTGATGGCTCACACCTGTAATCCCAGCACTTTGGGAGGCCGAGATGGGAGGATCACTTGAGGCCAAGAGTTGGAGACTAGCCTGAGCAACATAGCGTGACCCCTATCTCTACAAAAAATAAAATCATTAGCCAGGAGTGGTGGCATGCACCTATAGTACCAGCTGCTTGGGAGGCTGACGCAGGAGGATCGTTGAGCCCAGGTGTTTGAGGCTGCAGTGAGCTATGATCTTGCCACAAAGTGAGACCCTATTTCTAAAAAACAAACAAACAAAAAATCTGAGGCAGTTAGAGCCCAAAGGGAAAATATATGAATCATAGGGAAGAGATGAACTACTCATTATTTCCTTAATTTTATTTTTGTGCCAAAAGTTGTTTTATTAATGATAGAACCATGTTGTTAAATTAAGAGAACTTAGGCCCTTTTATGCTAGCCAACATCTTTAAAGATAACACAATTCTTTTCCTCTCTCCTTTTCTTCCCCTGCCTACTCTTCCTCTGTGCTTAGGAGCCTCTTGGATTCTCCAGGGAAGTGTTCATCTCTGCCCCTTTTTCTGAGTTTTAGCAAAATTGTGGTCTCCTGGTCTTCACCTTATTTCTTTTTGTTTTTCTTTCCATTTTGCTTTCATTGTATTTTTATGATTTTTTTCTGTAAGGATATACAAAGCAACTCTAAATTGGGGTTATCTCTGTGGAGGTAGGGGTGAGCAGAGGGGGGCCTTTAACTTTGCTTTCTTCCGCATTATTCAAATCTTCTTTTAAGCATAAGTTACTGCTGTAATTTTTAAAATATTTTTTCTGATTACCAGTAGCATATGTTTATTGTAGATAATTTGAAAAGCAAGGAAAATGAAAAGAAAAGGGAAAACGCAGAAGACATTTCTGTGCTTGGCAGTGCCTAGTGAGCCATGCTCCATGGTGTGGCCGCCACATACTCCTCCAGAGAGGGACCCTCCAGGCTCCTGCGGGGCAGAAGAGTGGGGAAGGAAGGGACCCATGGGGGAAAGGCATCTTGAGGTCTAGATGGTTCTCATAGTCTCTCAAGCAATCCATTGTTTTCAGCCTTGCCCGTTCCTACGCTCATCTTCCTGAGACTTTCTAGGCTTCTGAGGAGCAAACTGGCTCGCCTCCTAGTTCCCCAACTGCCCCCTGCCCTCAGGCATTTAGCAGTCACCTTCTTTTTTTTTTTTTTTTTTTTATAAAGAGTCAGGGTTCTCACTGTGTTGCTCAGGCTGGACTTGAACTCCTGGGCTCAAGCAATTTTCCTACCTCAGCCTCTTGAGTAGCTGGGACTACAGGCTTGCGCCACCATGCCTCAGAGGTCATCTTTTGGTGTGTCAAGCTAGTGAATGCTCATCTGTTTGCTTTCAAGCTTCTAAAATTTTGTTGACATATCTAATATGCTGCTGTCTGCACTCCTGTTCTTTAAGCCTTAGGAGCTTTCTCCTTTGTGATCCTGTTAATGTAATTTTGTAGGGTTTTCCTAGCAGGCAGAGGTAAATATATGGATTCAACTTGCCATCTTTAACGAGGAGTGCCCATATACCTGGTCATACACTGTTTGAAATATTTTACAATATTCTTAATGATTGCATAGTAACTCTTCTCCTCCTCCTCCTCCTCTTCTTCTTCCTCCTTCTCTTTCTTCTTTAGAGACAGGGTCTTGCTGTGTCACCCAGGCTGGAGTGCTGTGGCACAATCATAGCTCACTGTAACCTCAAACTCGTAAGTTCAAGCAATCCTCCCCCTTGGCCTGCCAAAATGCTAGAATTACAGGCATGAGCTACTGTGCCCGGCATGAACTCTTGTATATGGATGTGATGTGATTTATCTAGCCTTGTTGTTTAGGTATGTTTTGCCTATACTATTTATTTCCTTAAGATAAAACATTAAATACAGACTTGTTGAACCTAAGAATATGAACAATTTAAAGACTCTCTGTAGGTACTTGTACAAATTGAAAGGTCGTCCATCTTATGTCACCCCAGACAGTTATGGTGGTGTACCTGTCCCTCTCCCCATGAGTCTGCCATCCCCCCAGTGCTCCCTTTTCTTTTAGATCATTTCTCCTTGAACAGTCATCCTCAATTCTGTTTGATTGTGCTTCTCTTTGGCTGCTGTTTCCCACACAGCTCTTCCAGGCTTTGGGGAATCAGCTTCTTGCTCTAAGCTCACCTCACCAGGATCAAAATGTACTCTGAAACACTTTTCAGGGCTCCTTTCCAATATTGTTTTGCATTTTGCATTAGCCTGAATTTCCATTTTGGCTCTGCTGAATAGGAACCTTCATCGGGATGCTAGTCCTTTGCTTTTCAGCCGTTACCTCTGCAGCTTAGGCTGTGATCTTTTCTCTGTTCATCTACTTTTTGGTAGAGTAAAGATTTGTGCCTTGAGTCTTATTTGTATCTCAGAATCTCTTAGGCAATTGCATGACTAAATCTGCCTATGATTTCACTGGTCTGCTCTCAATAAAAAGAGAGCTTGACAAGTTCAAAATCTAGACAAGTTCTGTGAATTTTTTGCAGCATTTTGCAATAAGTACTCTTATTTTTCGAGCTGCTAAATTTTTCAGTCTAAATTTATTGGCTTGAGTATATTTTGGCGATGAGGGAGGAGGTTCTTGGGCAGTTTGGGCTCACCCTCTCCTAGCTCCAGACAGCATGAAGAATTCCTGAGGACATTCTAGCTTACCCTGACTACAGATAAGGGCCTGAGTGTCTTCCCAAGAGCGGGGTCCCTTCTTGATTCCATTTATTCTTCTAGCAAAGAATGTACCACCAATACTGTACCCCATAATGCCTGAAGTCACAAAACACAAAGTACTAATTTTATTTTTTAATGATAACGTCACCGAAGCCAAAAGATGGGATTAGATTCCATGAAATTCACTCAGTGTCTTTTCCTTGCTGTATCTTTTTGTGTTTCTGTCTTTTTATGTTTTCTTTCTGTGCCTGTTTTTGGATGTGTATCAGCTTGTCCATATCTATTGTTCACTCGATATATCTCTTTCATTCTCCTTTTCATTGTTTCATCTCATGGTGTTTCTACCCTTCTCTCTTCTTTAATAAGGCTATACTACAGAATTCTTCTACCATTTACATTTTTGCTCTGTATTTTGAATAGTTGTTCATTCCCAGTCTTACTGAATTCAATAGTTTTCTGTTCTCATTTTTAAAGAAAGATGACTGACGTCTTTTGTGTCTTTGTCTTTAAAATATAAATTACTTTTGAATTATTTTTCTCTTGGCTAAATTTTTGTCCCTCTGTAGGTCTGTATCACTGGGTGGCAAGGTTTCTTGACACAACTAAGCGTTCCTTGACCAATGTTTCCAAAAAACTGTGCTGCGGTGATTCTGCTACTGATTCCAGGCACTTCTGTATGTCCATGTACTCTTTTTCTTCTTGGTCATTCAAAATGTTTTCTTATTAATATAAAAACAAGATACAGTTCAAACATAGATGATAAAAAAACAACTAACATTTATTTAGTGCCAGGCACTCTTCTAGGAGCTTTGCAGTAAATATTACCTCCTTCGAGCTTTACTCATTTGTCATAATGTACCTTCTCAATGAGGCCTTCCCTGACCACCCTCCCTAAAATGCCAGCCTCTTTGACCCATCTTATCTTTATTTTTTTCTGCTTATTGTTCATCTCTATCTAACATGCTGTTTTTCATTATCTAGCTTCTTATTGCTCTCTCTCCAGAATATTTGCTTTTTCAGAACAGATATCTTTGTGTGCTTTGATCATTGCTGTGTCCCTGGCACCTAGGACAGTACCTGGTACATAGTGGCCCTCAGGAATACTTACGGAATGAATAAGTGAGGTCATTTGATCTTTACCATAGCCCCATACAATATCTTCTATTCTTATCCCTATCTTAAAGATGAGAAAATTGAGGCACAGAGTTGGGTAACTTGCTAAGGATATACAACTTGTAAATAGCAGAACTGGTATCCTAACCCTAGCAGTGTGGTTCCGTAGTCCTTGTTCTTCACAACCAACAATGCCCAGGTACCCACTACTACCTGCATTTACTTTTTAAAGAAAACAAAATATTTTTTAAAAACTAAGAAGTTAAATTAGCCGGGCATGGTGGTGCATGCCTGTAATCCCAGCTACTCGGGAGGCTGAGGCAGGAGAATTGCTTGAACCTGGGAGGTGGAGGTTGAAGTGAGCCAAGATCACGCCATTGCACTCCAGCCTGGGCAACAAGAGTGAAACTCTGTCCGGAAAAAAAAAAAAAAATTAAGAAGTTGAAACCCGCTTTTAAGCTCTTCTTATTTCTGATCCCTTCCAGCTCTCTCCAGAGACAGCCACTGTCTGGAAGCTGGTGTATGACCTTCCCACCTTCTGGTGTGTGTTTTACACACAGGCCTTTACTGTTTGGAGCTGTCTTCCCTGGAGCTTCTGAGCCACAGGTGAGAATGGTGTCTGGAGATAGATAGGATCTACATAATTGAAAACTCCCCAAATCCATCTCTCATGTGAAGTATCGACTGCTTTTGTTCCTTTCACTTTCCTATTTTTTTTTTTTTTTTTCCTTTTCTACTTACGGAGACTCATTTTTCTAACTGAAAATAGAAAACTTTATCAGATTGGAATAACAGTCCCTCTTGCTGTAGTTTTTTTCCCCAAAGACTGGATGAATTTGGGCCTCGTCAGAAAGCCATCTGCTGTGTACGAACAGACCTATTCAGAGCCAGGAAAAGAAAACGAAGGAGGGGGAAAGCCCTGGCTTACTCATTTTAAAACAAAGAGCTGCCGCTTGCGAACTCCACCACGCCTTTGACAAAAGCTGACCGTGGGCAGCGGGCACTGACTGGGAACGGAGGAGGTGAAGAGTCCCGCATTGCACACGGTGACCTTGCAGAACTTTGCTACGGATAAAGAAAAGCCATTTACTGAACAGGGAAAGAGGCTCCAAGTCATTCCCTTTAAGTTGGCACCAGTTCTCCATGGAAAATGGCCATTTGATTTGTGTTCCATTGCCTGCTTTGTCGATGCCCTCTCCTTACTGGCTCTATTTAACTTCTTGTTATTCCTGCTCTGTCGGGCCTCGCCAGTCTTGGTTCAGGACTATGTGGAAAGATGCCGTGCGGTTTTCAGTGGACACTTCAATCCACAGGGCTACCCTTGCTGCATAAGGGAAGACTCACATTTGCTGTTATAGACTAGCAGATCCTAAACTATGGGCTGCCCACTCATGGTTCCTGCTGAAATGCTTCATCTTTACCTTCCTCAAGTCACCACAGCAAAAAATAAATTACAACATGAAAGTCCAGGTTCAAAATCAAATAGTTTCAGTCCAGATGTGATGGCTTATGCCTGTCATCCCAGCAACTTGGGAGGCTGAGGTGGGAGGATCCCTTGAGCTCAAGAATTTGAGGCCAGCCTGGGCAACACAGACCTCATCTCTAGAAAAAAAAATTTTTTGTGACAGAGTTTCGCACTTGTTGCCCAGGCTGGAGTGCAATGGCACAATCTTGGCTCACTGCAACCTCCACCTCCTGGTTCAAGCGATTCTCCTGCTTCAGCCTCCCAAGTCACTAGGATTACAGGTGCCTGCCACCATGCCTGGCTGATTTTTGTTATTTTTAGTAGAGAAAGGGTTTCACCATGTTGGCTAGGCTGGTCTTGAACTCCTGACCTCAAGTGATCCACCTGCCTCAGCCTCCCAAAGTGCTGGGATTACAGACATGAGCCACCGAGCCTGGTTGAAAAAAATTTTTTAATTATCCAGGTGTGGTGGTGCATGCCTGTAGTCCCAGCTGCTTGAGAGGCTGAGGTGGGAGGATCACTTGAGCCCAGGAAGTCAAGGCTGCAGTGAGCAGAGATTGCATCACTATACTCTAGCATGGGCAATAGAGCAAGACCCTGTCTCAAAAACAAAACAAAGCAAAACAAAACATCAAAATCCAGTAGTTTCAAGGCCGGGTGTGGTGGCTCGCACCTGTAATCCCAGTACTTTGGGAGGCCGAGGCAGGTGGATCATGAGGTCAGGAGTTCGAGACCAGCCTGGCCAACATGGTGAAACCCCATCTCTATTAAAAATACAAAAATTAGCCAGGAGTGGTGGTGCACGCCTGTAGTCCCAGCTACTTGGGAGGCTGAGGCAGAGAATTGCTTAAACCTGGGAGGCAGAGGTTGCAGTGAGGTGAGATTTCGCCACTGCACTCCAGCCTGGGCAACAGAGCGAGTGCCCATCTCAAAAAAAAAAAAAAAAGAAAAGAAAAGAAAAATGCAATAGTTTCATATTCTTAAGAACCTGTAAACACATTTTTAAAATTAATTTAATTTTTAATGTCTTTTTTAAATAAGTACAAAAGTAGTATACTCTGGTTGTAAAACATTTGAATAATACATAAATATATACCTGAGAAAGTTAAAGGCCTTTGTTATTCTACCTCCTAGATAGTTGTTAACAGTTTGTTGTCTATTCATGTGGAACTTTTTGCCATTTACACGTTTTTGATTTCTATAAAATTGTATGCTTTCCAGGACCTTGTACCTCCCTCGTAATTCTGCTCCCATCTCATCTCTAGTTACTCACTTACCATCTGCCTTTCCTACTAGCCTGTCATGTCCATGACGGTGTAGACAGAGGTCTTTAGAGTTCAAATGGGAAGCTCTTGCCATCAGCACATCTTCCTGTTAACAATTGCCAGGGAATCATGAGCATGCCCCAACCAGAGACCTCATTTGCATCCAAACACCCGCTATGAAGCCTTTCCATTTCACACAGAAGGAAAATGTTGCATTCAGTTTTGACTCTTTTTTTTTTTTTTTTTTTTTTTGAGACAGAGTCTTGCTCTGTCACCCAGGCTGGAGTGCAGTGGCACGATCTCGGCTCACAGCAACCTCTGCCTCCCAGGTTCAAGCGATTTTTTGCCTCAGCCTCCTGAGTAGCTGGGATTACAGGCACGCGCCACCATGCCTGGCTAATTTTTGTATATTTAGTAGAGACAGGGTTTCACTATATTGGCCGGGCTGGTCTTGAACTCCTGACCTCATAATCCGCCCACCTCGGCCTCCAAAATTGTTGGGATTACAGGCGTGAGCCGCTGCGCCGGGTCCCGTTTTGACATTTTTGAGTTAGAATTAAATGAGTTAGAGAGGAAAGATTATCATCTGTTATTTGAGAAGATAAACTAGCGTTCAAGGCTGACTTGGGAGGCTGCTTGCTGAGTTAATTATTCAAATATGGAGTTCAATACTCTCTGGCCACGCTAACAGAACTGCAGGCCTCTGTAACTCTTGGCTGTTTCCCACACCCAGGGGATCGAAGCTGGATGCACTTAGCTTCTACGAGCTTGCGCAAGCTCAGGTCTCCATGGTGTGGGCTGGGGGTGACCCGCTCCACATGGCCCTGCAGTGCTGTGAGGCTTTCCACAGGCAGCTGCACGGAATGAGATTTCCGTTCACACACCCAGGGCTGGGCAAGGAGTAATAGAAGTGCCATCAGCCCAGAGAGTCCCAGGCGTGAGACCCCGGGAAAGAGACTGACCTCTTAAATGACTCTCCTTTGTGGTGTAATATTATTTATTTGTTTATCTTCCACTCTTACAGAGACTTGGATCCTTCATTTTCAGAGGTGACAATTTTCTTCTGCAAAGAATTGTGGCAATTCCTCAACATTATATTTCAACTTACACGACTTTTGTCTTTCTTCCCTTGGTTTGATTTTGCTTTGAGCTAGTTTCGTTTACTAATTCTGATATTGAATAGCTAAAGGCAGTCTTTTTAACATTCATTGTTTTCATCATACAAAAAGAAATATTCTTTCTCCTTTCCTCCTTTTTCTTTTCTTCCTTCTTTCTCCTTTGCTCTCTCTTCCCTTTCTTTTCCCTCCTTCCTCCCTCCCTCCCTTCCTCTCTTCCTTCCTTTCTTCCTCCCTCTCTCCCTCTCTCCCTTTCTTCATGTATACAGTATTTGATTTTTAAATATTTTTTGGTATTATACACCAGCTTTATTGAAGTAAATTTACTTACCACAAATTTATCACTTTTTACATGTACAATTCAATAATTTTAGTAAATTCACACAGTTTTCCCATCACCTCAATCCGATTTTAGAATGTTCGTATCATCCCAAAAGGATTTGCTTTCCACTACGGTTGGATGAATTTACACTCCCACCAACAGTGTGTAAGTGTATAAGTGTTTCTTTCTTTTTTTTTTTTTTTTTTTTGAGACGGAGTCTTTCTGTGTCGCCCAGGCTGGAGTGCAGTGGCGCGATCTCGGCTCACTGCAAGCTCCGCCTCCCGGTTCCCGCCATTCTCCTGCCTCAGCCTCCGAGTAGCTGGGACTACAGGCGCCCACCACAGCGCCCGGCTAGTTTTTTGTATTTTTAGTAGAGACGGGGTTTCACCGTGTTAACCAGGATGGTCTCGATCTCCTGACCTCGTGATCCACCCGCCTCGGCCTCCCAAAGTGCTGGGATTACAGGCTTGAGCCACCGCGCCCGGCAAGTGTTTCTTTTTCTTTACAACCTTGCCAGCATCTGTTATTTTTGACTTTTTAAATATTGTTTTATAAAGTGCTTTGTTCATTAAAAATGTTTATTTTTCCCCAAAAATAGTATGAACAACTGTCTTATCAGATATTTAAAATGTCTTAAAAAGTCCTAGTCACCAAAGCAATGAAATTAGATGAACAGATCATGGAAGAGACTATAACACTCATATAGTGCCAAGTATAGGTACATTAGAGAAGCAACATTTCAAATCAGTACAGAAACATAGGCAATTCAAGAAATGATGGTGAAAAACACTGGCTAGCCATTTGGAAGAAGTAAGCCTGGATCCAAGCCTTAATTTTTATATCAAAGTAAAATCCAGAATTATCACCAAAAGTGTATGTAAAAATGAAACTGTGAAAGTGGTAGAAAAATAAGTGAAAATTTTCATAATTTTTGGATGGAAAAATCTTTCTAACAAAAAAATTTAGATAGAAAGTATTGGTAAAGGCCGGGCACAGTGGCTCACGCCTGTAATTCCAGCACTTTGGGAGGCTGAGGCGGGCAGATCACTTGAGGTCAGTCGTTCAAGACCAGCCTGGGCAACATAGCAAAACCCTGTCTCTAGTAAAAATACAAAAATTAACGGGGTGTGGTGGCATACACCTGTAATCCCAGCTACTTGGAAGGCTGAGGTGGGAGGATCTCTTGAGCCTGAGAGGCAGAGGTAGCAGTGAGTCCTCATCATGCCACCGCACTTCAACCTGGGTGACAGAGAAAGACCCTGTCTCAAAAAAAAAGAAAGAAAGAAAAAGAAAGAAATTATTGGTACATCTTGCAATATAAAAATTAAATCTTCTCACCAAAAAACTACCATTTAAAGGTTTGAATGATAGAGGACACATATGAATATACATATATGTACACACACACACATACATATAAAACCTGCATATGGTTAATATCCTCAATATACAAAAAGCTTTTACAAATTTATAAAATTTGGCTATCATTGAGTAGTAGAATTTGGGACGATTTTAATTTCTTCTTTATAGTTTTCTATAATTTTTATCTCTTTACAGTAAGTATTTTTAATACATTAAATTCATTGTCATTTTTTTAAAACTTGCTTTTTAAAAAATGTGGATGGGCATCTTTTTTTAGTGCTTAAAATCTAAAGCCCAAAATAATGTTTCCAAAATTGTCCACTGATTCTGCTTTGTAGTATTTATCATTATACATAGCCTTTAATGTATTCATGTAGTAAGACAAGACCAACTAAAAAAGTAAGATGGAATGAGATGCATGAGGAATAGCAGGGGAAAAAAAATCACAAGACAAAAAGAATGGATTTTAATTTGAAAGGGCAAACTTCATATGGAGGCCCTTGTTTTTTCAAAGCCTGATTTGAATCTAAATCTTTGGATTAAAATTTGACCTTTTTTAAAAAAAGATAAGAGTCCATTTAACAAAAGCTCTTTCACCCCTGGAATATTTTTAGTGCCAAGGTCTTTTCTTTCTAATACAGGTTTTTTCTTTCCTCTCTCTCTTTCCTCCCCACCCCCCTCCCCAGGCATCTAAGTTGTGCCATTAAATAAAATGTATGATTTAAATTTCAATTTTACTGAAGCTGCAGGTAGGATTAAAGGGATCATACAGATGAGTGATTTCACTGAATGTCACTTCACATAAATTTACATAAAGCTTCAAAAAGCCTACACAGCCTCTAAAAATTCTTCTGAAGGAGAAGGGAGGAAAACGTATATTTATTGAACACCCATGGTTTGTCAAGCCCCATACTGGACTGCTTTATTTATGTCACTTCGTTTCATCCTTAGAGTCAACAGGTGAAGTCAACATTATTATGCTCCTTTTATAGGTAAGAGAACAGACTCAGATTCAGTGATCTACTGGAAATCACTCCCACCTGATTCAAGCAGCCTTGCATGACCTTTCCCCTACACCTACAAGCTTTCTCCAATACATACATCTTTGATTATAGAAGGGCTTACCCAGCATAAGTTCCCATGCGGTCCTGGACATCCTTTGGTGGTGTCTCAAATGGTCTGCCCACTGCAGGTGCAGATGCTTCCTCTCGGCTGCTGTGAGGCATCTGCATGGTCCCTTCTCCATGCTCAGATGCACTGTGGGGAGCACCTGGTTACTGTTGCCCGTGCTCAGAGTCCAGGGTGGTCACCTTTTGCCTTGACCAAGGCTACCGGAGTCCTGACTTCTTCCCTCACTGCAAAACCTGACCACTAGAAGCTGCTGGCTCCGGTGACACTCATGTTTCGTATTTTGTTTCTTTACATTTTATTATTTTTATTTTTTGAGACAGGGTCTCGCTCTGTCCCCTAAGCTGGAGTGCAGCATTGTGATCACAGCTCACTGCAGCCTCGATCGCTTGGGCTTAAGCAATCTTCCTCCATCAGCCTCCTGAGTAGCTGGGACCACAGGTGCGCACCACCACACCCAGCTAATTTTTGTATTTTTAGTAGAGACAGGGTTTCGCCGTGTTCCTGGTCTCAAACTCTGAGGCTCAAGTGATCCACCTGCCTTGGTCTCCCAAAGTGCTGGAATTACAGGAATGAGCCACTGCACCTGGCCAATTTCTTTATATTTTATTTTCCTGTACTCATGTCTACTGACACTTGGAGTCCGGCAGAGGGGGGCAGGCACTGACCTGGCTCTGCACAAGCAGCTTAACCCCTATAAGCTTGTCTTCTTATCTCAATAAAGGAGATCTCACCAGTCCATAGCTGGCAGGGTTACCCATTTAATGACTGAGTGCATGAAGAGTGCTCAGCACAGTGCCGAGTGCTGCATGTGCGCTTCATAAACGTGAGCTATTGCTGTGGCTGCTCTCACCTGCTCTTTTGACTGCAGCCCCTCAGCCTGGCCTCAGAGGCCCACCTAAGGGAAGATGTCAAAATCATCCTCTCCTGCTGACTAGGCCATTGTGTCTGGACCAAACTGGTGTGCTAGACTTCTGCCTCTGAGGTGCATTTTCCCCAGCCAGCTCCATAAGCCCTGGTAGGCCCACCTCCCACCAGGCCTGTGGTCACTCTGGGCCTGGATTCTAGGATGGCCCCAATTTAGGCACAAATTTAATCAGGGGCTTGAGCTGGGTGTCCTCTAGAACCTAAAAAAAAAACAACAACACAGGACTGACATGTTCATAGAATAAATGTCGAATTAAATTTTTTCCTGAGTACAATTCTGCCCGAAACTTGTCCCAATAGAGTAACAGAGTGACTGGCAGAGGAGTGAGCATTGCCTAGGTGGGTTGTCAGTGGCTGATGGTGTCTGCCCCTGCAGGTCCAATTCCTAGCACGGCTGTCCTCCTGGGGCAAAACAGAGCTACTGTGAAGCATCCTCTTCCCGGGCTGCTTTTTGCTTCCCTCACCCCCACCTGCTTTTCTGACCTTCCTAGCAGATCACTGCTGAGTGGACAGATGCCAAGGGCTCACCTTTCCACTGCCGGTGGCCTGACAGACAGAAGCACAGGCAATTCAAGTGCAAGCTCGGTCCACATCTGTTACCGGTGTGAACCCCGAAAATCTGAGGCATGTCGCAGTTAATTTAGAAAGTTTATTTTGCAAAAGTTGAGGACACATGCCTGTGACACAGCCTCAGGAGGTCCTGTTGACATGTGCCAAGGTGGTCAGAGCACAGTTTGGTTTTATACATTGTAGGGAGACATGAGACATCAATCAATATATGTAAGATGAACATCGGTTCGGTCTGGAAAGGCGGGACCACTTGAAGCAAATGTGGGGAGGGGTTTCCAGGTCATGGGTGGATAAGAGACAAATGGTTACATTCTTTTGAGTTTCTGATTAGCCTCTCCAAAGGAGCAGTCAGATATGCATTAATCTCAGTGGGCATAGATAGGGGTGACTGAATAGAATGGGAGGCAGTTTGGCTCTAAGCAGTTCCCAGTTTCACTTTTCCCTTTAGCTTAGTGATTTGGGGACCCCAAGATTTATTTTCCTTTCACACTGGCTAGGACTCTAAGAGACAGAGAGAGGACCCAGATATAAGCACTGGGTGCTTCCTGCAAAGCCCCAGCCTCACTTGATTATTCTGTTCCCTTAATGCATCTGCAAGTCTTTGTTTCCAAGCGATTGTTCATGCTGTTCCCTGCGCATGAAATGCCTTCCCCCATTTCTCTGTGTAGAAGTCCTTAATGGCTCATCCATAAAGTTTTCAGACACCCCCTGACCATTATGATCTGCTCATACCTCTAAATTAGCAATAACACATCCCTCCATGTGTGCATGAGACCTCGTGTGCTCCAATCGAGTTGGTTTCATTTGTGATCTCATTTCATTTCACACATTTAAAAACATTATTCTGACAAGGGGTCTATACTTCCAATTTCCAATGACACCAAAAAGGTTAAGAATCCCTGACCTAGCTTGTGTTCAATATTTCAGGAGGGTGGAGACCATGTTGTAGTCCCTCTTCGCCCTCTACCTCTAACACTGCCGAGCATAGTTGGTTGACTTGAACTTGCCAGTGTGGGGGACGGTCCCCACAACCAGTTGTGACAGTGAGTCCCACAGATCCCGCTGCTCATGGCTTGCAGAGTCCAATTAATAAGAAGGAGTTGTGGTGGAAAGAAAGTGACTTTTATTCCAGAGCTTAGCTGAGAGGAAGAAGGACAGGCTCCTGCCTTAAGGGTATTACTACAGTTTTCAGGGCAGAAAGCATGGGCTTTTAAAGGGGGACTTGGGGTGAACCTCATGGATGAGGTAGGGGAGGAGGTGTGGGGCCCACGGGACTTGCTTCCTGTGTCTTATCTATCAAGTGGTCTGGCTAGCACCATTTGGGCAGAGCCATGTTGTAAATTGACAATTTTAATTTTGCCTAGGGCAAAATTTAGGCTGTAAATTAACTGTTATCTTGAGGCAATCTCCTGGCGGGAGAGAGTTCCAGAAGTGCCTACTGTGTTTCAAGGTTCAGCCTCTGGAACTTCTAAGTAAACACATAGTTAGATAAGCTTGCCGTGTAGGGAGTGTCTGGTGGAGAGAAGGTAAAGGTTATAATTGCATTCCTAAAGAGCTAAGTAGGAGGTGGGGGAAAAGGAAAAAGGTTAAGAAAATTCCTTTTTTTCTTTTAAAAATGTGGTAGTCAGTTATACTCATGCAGCATGCACTGCTCAGGAAGGCAGAGTGTCCCTCATCAAGACCCGGGGTCACTTTGATTTTGCATATGCTGCTCTGTTGACCAGGCCCTGGACTGGCCTTGAGCCTCCTGTGCTCCTGACCCAGCCATGGCCACATCATGCTGGGATCCAGCAGTGAGCATGCACGCAGCTCCTCAAGGTCACACAGAGGCTCTGTCTTGGGGCTTAGGATCTCAAATACTAAATACAGTTTCAGCAGAATTTCCTTTGGGCTAATTTGTCTTCTTTAGTATCCAAAGAGGAAAATCAGGCCCATTGTTCTGCTCTTAATAAAATAAAATTCAATCTGCAGAAGCAGAAGAAAGCTGGTGGTGTCTGCTCAGCTATGCAAGCCTGCTTTTCTCTGAAATTGATTGATAGTTACACATACAAACATGATATCGCTTTTATGTCCCTAGAAATTCCTATTATCCATTTTACCTCTCCTCAAGGGTTTTCAGTAGTTGATGGTTTGCAGTCAGAGATGTTCTAGGAAAACCACAGAGATCTGACTAATGAAATGCAGGAAGACAGAGCCAAGAGGGAAGGGGAAGGGGACAACTGTTTTTGAGCAATTGCTGTGTCCCAGACCCTGCATTAGATATGTTCCAAAACTTCTTTCATTTTTTTCTCCTAACAACCCTCTGGGTTGGGTATGATGATCTTCACTTTACACATAGTAAAGCTATGCTTCAGAAAGGGTAATAAACGCCCTCCGCCACACAGCTAGAGGAGCAGGGCCAGGTTTGAACTCAGCTTTGTCCCACTAGAAAGCCTGTGCATTTCCCAATCTTCAGGCAGCCGCGGGTGAGGCCAACTTGGAGCTTCACCTCTATCTCTGTAGTGATGATATTTGGCCCTTGCAGCTGAAGCTGTGTGTCCGTAGCCCCTGCTGCTGCCCAACCTAGCACAGTCCTTGATAACTGGTGAAATGTCCGGCTATTTTGCTGATAGTAAATGAGCAAACAGGCAAAGCAAATGCCAAGAAGCTCCAGAGCAGGCAGCAGGGCTCAGCAGCACCCCCGGAATTATAAAGGACAGGATGTCAGAGTTTCTGAAATCCCCAAATTATTGGTTGTCTTTGCTCCTTGGTCCTACTGTTCCCCTTTCACCACCATCTTCTCTACCCTCTCCTCTGAACAGCCTCACAGTGGCTTCCTCTTCTTTTGTTCTCATATAAGCCTGCCCCCAGCAGAGGACTGCATACGCCAATTCTCCCTGACTCTGATAAGACCTAGACCATCCCTTCCAGAGATTCTCTATTTTCCCGGAGCCAAAGAGTCTTATGCCTAAGGAATAACTTTGTGACTGTGCAATTCTTTGAAGGTAATGGAATAGGTCATCTGAAGGAAGGTATGGGAAAAGAAGAGGGATGGAATGTCTTCCCCATGAAGCCACCAAAATTCCGCTAGATGGACAGTTGCTAATATAGTTTGGATATTTGCTCTCACCTAAATCTTGTGTTGAATTGTAATCCACAATGCCAGAGGTGGGGCCTGGTGGGAGGTGTTTGGGTCATGGAGGTGGATTCCTCATGGCTTGGTGCTGCCTTCATGATAGTGAGTTCTCATGAGATTTGGTCATTTAAAAGTGCATGGCACCTCCCCATCACTCTCTCTCTTGCTTACTCCTGCTTTTGTCATGTGACATGCCTGCTCCCCTTTCATCATGACTGTAAGCTTCCTGAGGCCTCCCTAGAAGCTAAGTCAGCACCATGCTTCCTGTAAAGCCTGCAGAACTGTGAGCCAATTAAACCTCTTTTCTTCATAAATTAACCAGTCTCAGATAGTTCTTTATAGCAACGCAAGAATGGACTAATACAGAAAATTGGTACTGAGGAGTGGGGCATTGCCATACAGATACCAGGAAATGTGGAAGCAGCTTTGGAACTAGGTAATGGACAGAGGTTGGAAGAGTTTGGAAGGCTCAGAAGAAGACAGGAAGATGAGGGAAAGTTTGAAACTTTTCAGAGACTGGTTAAATGATCGTGACCGAAATGCTGATAGTGATATGGACAGTGAAGTCCAGGCTTTCGAGGCCTCAGATGAAAATGAGAAACTTATCGGGAACTATAGCAAAAGCTCATGTATTATGCTTTAGCAAAGAGCTTGGATGCATTCTGTTTATGCCCTAGGGATCTGTGGAAGTTTGAACTAAAGAGTAATGATCTAGAGTATCTGGCAGAAGAAATGTCTAAGCCTCAAAGTGTTCAAGAAGTGGCATAGCTGCTTCTAATAGCCTACACTTTGATGCAGGAACAAAAAAATGACTTAAAGTTGGAAATGAATTAGGAAGCAGAGTGTAAAAGTTTAGAAAATTCTCTGACCATGTAGCAGAGAAAGAAAACATTTTTTCGGAGAGGACTTCAAGCTGACTGTGGAGCAACCACTTGCTGGAGAAATTTGCATAACTAGAGGGGAGCCAAGTGCTAATAATCGAAGACAATGGGGGAAATGGCCTCAGAGGCATTTCAGAGACCTTCATGCAGCCTCTGCCATCACAGGGCCAGAGGCCTAGGGGGGAAAGAATGGTTGTGGGGGCCAGACCCAGGGCCCCAATGCCTGAGGCAGTCTTGGGACTACCTGGGCAGCCTTGGGACACTGCTGCCTGCATCACCCATTCCAGTTCCAGCTTTGCTCAAAGGGCCCCAGATACAGCTCAGGTTGCTGCTTCAGAGAATACAAGCTATAAGCCTTGACAGCTTCCATGTAGTATTAAGCCTGCAGACACACAGAATGCAAAAGTGAAGGAGGTGTGACAGCCTACACCCACACATGGAAAAGACTGGGTGTTCAGGCAGAAGCCTGCTGCAGGGGCAGAGACCTCATAGAGAGCCTCTACTAGGGCAATGTGGAGGGGAAATGTGGGGTTGGAGGCCCCACACAGATTCCCCACTGGGTCAGTGCCTAGAGGAGCTGTGAAAAGGGGCCACCATCCTCCAGATCCAAGAATAGTAGATCCATTGGCAGCTTGTACCTGCACCTTGAAAAGAAGCAGTCATTCAACTCCAGCCTGTGAGAGCAGCTGCAGGGCCTGAACTCTGCAAAGCCATAGGAGCAGAGCTGCCCAAGGCCTTGGGAGCTTACCCCTTGCCCCAGTGTGCCCTGAATGTGGCGCATGGAGTCAAAGGAGATTATTTTGGAGATTTAAGATTTTATGATTGCTCTGCTAAATTTTGAACTTGCATAGGGCCTGTAGCCCCTTTCTTTCTGGCAATTTCTCACTTCTGGAATGGCAATGTTTACCCAATACCTATACCTTCATTGTATCTTGGAAGTAACTGACTTTTTTTTTATTTTACAGGCTCATCAGTGGAAGGGATTTGCCTTGTCTCAGATGTGACTTTGGACTTTTGAATTAAGGTGGAATGAGTTAAGACTTTGGGAGACTGTTGGGAAGGCATGATTGTATGTAAGAAGAATATAAGATTTGGGATGAGTTGGGCTGGAATTATTTTGGATATTTGTCCCTGCCCAAATCTCATGTGGAATTGTAATCCCCAGTGCTGGAGGTGGGGCCTGGTGGGAGGTGTTTGGATCATGGAGGTGGGCCCCTCATGGCTTGATGCTGTCTTTGTGATAGTGAGTTCTTACAAGATCTGGTCATTTAAGAGTGTGTGGCATCTCCCCACCCCTGGCTTGCTCCTGCTTTCACTATGTGGCATCCTGCTCATCCTTCACCTTCCATCATGATTGTAAGCTCCCTGAGACCTCCTTAAAAGCCAAGTAGATGCCAGGGCCATGCTTCTCGCAAAGCCAGCAGAACTGTGAGCCAATTATACCTTTTTTCCTTTATACATTACCCAGTCTCAGGTATTTCTTTATAGCAATGCAAGAATGGGCTCATAGAGTTGCCAAGAGTGAAATTATGCTGTTTTTTTAAAAGGCAGCATCTGGATGAGAATCCTGGGCCTGGTTCTGAGCTACTGAAGGAGTCTTTCCTGAAACCTTTTCCTGTATCTTTTTAAATTCCTTGCGAGATTTGCACGGAGCCATTATTTTTCCCTTTGTTTCTGACCTTCACCTCTTTGCAATGATGCTGCTTCTTGAGCTGCCGACTTGGCTAAATTGTCTGAAAATGTATCATGGTACTAGAGTGAGGGTGGTTGTCTGGGGAGCTGGTACAGGCCTGTGACTTCTGGTCTCAGTGAGGGTTGGCTGAGTCAGGCTGGAGCCTTCAGGGCAACACAGAGGCCAAAACTCTGTCCCTGCCCAGGAGGAGCTTAGTGTGGTAGGGACTTGTGGTGACTTTACAATACTGTGGGTACCTAGAAATGGGGTGCTGCCATAACAAAAACCTAAAATGGGAGAATGGTTTTGGAAATGGGCCTGTTGAGTGAACAAATGGATGAGTGAATGGATGGCTAAAAATAGATTGAAAAGAACAGGGCATGTTCTGAGAACTGAAGTTATTTTGGAATTACTAGAGCAGAGAGTCCATTTTTGTGAGAGTGACAGGAACTTTCTTCATTCAAAAACTATTTATTGCAAACTTTGTTCCTGATAGTGCATGACCAGCTGACCCTTGCAGTGATGGGCCGGACACACCCTGCTGTGAAGCTGGACAGGTAGGCCGGCTGGAAGCTGTATGCGGATGCACAAGCTCCTGTCTCTGCAGAGACTCCTCTTTCTCCCCATCTCTGAGTCTTCAGTGTTTCACAGTGGCTTCACCTCAGCCTCTTTCCCTCACACTCTACCTCCTCACTCACTCCCTTAGCCCCCAAATCTGTATTCCCAGATGCTGCCCAAGCTTCAGATCCATTGGTGGTGGGATGAACGAAGTACCCCAAAGAGAAGGCCCCAAGACACTGCTGAGTGAATGCCAGGCTTTTGTTATGCCCCCAGGGGCATGCAGGCCAAGAGTCAAAGACGAACAGTTCAGTTAATGGAGAGTTCAGAGGTCACATGAGGAAAGAGAAGGAGGAGAGCCAAGATGGCTGACAGGAGAGAAGACATATTTAGGTTTCTGCTATCTGCTGGGCAATGTCATTATTATTCCCAAACTCTCCTCGAGAACTGTGGCATATTATTTGTTATCTATACATCTCTATATAATCTACATTTATTATTATATCTTCTATGTTAATATAATCATTGATCCTGAATTAACATTAATATGAGATTTATCATTGACAAATATTTATTGAGCACTTCCTATGTGACAGGCACAATTCATTGATGCATTGTGGATATTAGCTTTGTTTTGGGGTTGGGGGTGGCAGGGTGTGCAATAAAATGCTAACTAAGTGCAGCATCAAGATGAATGTGGGCAACCAGTGAGGACTTCCACAGGGGTGCCTCCACATCCAAGCTACGCACCCACTCCACAAATATGTACTGAGCACCTCATGTGCGCCAGGCATTCTTGCAGGTCCTCGGGATGCAGTATTAGGTGGAGTAGGCTGAAAGCCCTGTCGCCTTGGAGCTTGCCTTCCAGTGGCTTATCTATCTACCCGGTCATCAGTCGGTGTCATCCCACCCCAGATGCAACATGTCTAATGTTGGGCTCATATTCTTACATCCACCACACTTGCTTCTTTCATGTTCTTTATCCCAGTTTGTGGCACCTATGTTCATATCTTAGCCAGGAGCACTCTCATCCATGCAGTCGCTTAAAACAGAAATATGGTGCCATCATGCACTTTTCCCCATTATTAACTCCTAAGCCCACTCTGTACTGCCATGACATCATCCATCAGAGCCTAGCAAGCAGTAATCGTTGCTTTCAATGTTTGTGTTCCCCGCTGGACTGTGTGCTCATCTCTCTGTCATAGTACCCGGCATAGAGAAGAAGCTCGATAAATGTGTACTGAATGGAGGAGGTAATAAATTGTAACAGAGTGAGCATGAGTAAAACTGAATCCCTCAGACCTTGGAAATGTTACTATGCTCCTCTCCCTTCCCTTCTCCTCTTCTCCCCACTTCCTCTCCTGTCTTCTCCCCTCCCCCCATCTTCCCTCCCCACATCTCCTCTCCCCCCGTCTCCCCTCTGTGTCTTCTGTCTCTTCTCCTCCTCTTCTCTTCTTTCCTCTGTGCTGCTCTGCTTTCCTGTCTTCTCTTATCTTCTTCCTGCAATTGGCTCTGACCAGTTAATGACAGCTTTTGCTGTCTATTTCAGCTGCCATCTGACAGCATCAAATCACATCACTATTTCTACTCCAGAATCGTTCCATCTATGCCTCTCAAAATCCACGCTGATTCCTGCCTGTGCTTAGACTCACCCTTACTCCCCAGTAGTGGCTGCAGTTTCCCTTCAGCTCACCCCGCAAAGCATATCTGTATTTCTAAAGAAGCCTCCTCCAGAGGTGACCACCACTCCCCCACCAGGTGTGTGGGACCCCACCTGGTACTACCCTCTCAAGTTTACAGTGGGGGAATAGCCTACTCAGCTATATCGCATTAATACTTAATTCATTTACACCTGCCTTGCCCCAAAAGGGCTCTGCAGCTTACCTTTGTAGTGTAAGGTAAGAAAATGGTGAGCATTAACAGGGCCACACATTCAGCTATACAGTGTTCACTGCACAAGAACACCTACTGAGGGGAAAATTGGGGGCCCAAATCCAGCCCATCATCTGCCCACCCAGCCATGCAGCCTGGTACAGGCTACCCCTGCCCAGAGAGGCGTTCTTTTTCCAGTTCGCATAAGGTCTCCTGTGGGTTAGGGTGAGAGTTAAGAGTAGAATGAAAAGATAGCCAGATGCAGTGGCTCGTGCCTGTAATCCCACCACTTAGGGAGGCCGAGGGGGGCCTCTTGAGGCCACTTGAGGTCAGGAGCTCGAAACCAGCCTGGCCAGCATGGTGGAACCCTGCTTCTACTAAAAATACAAAAAATAAATAAATAAATTAGCTGGGTGTGGTGGTGTACGCCTGTAGTCCCAGCTACTTGGGAGGCTGAAGCAGGAAAATCACTTGAATCCAGGAGGTGGAGGCTGCAGTGAGCCAAGATCGTGCCACTGCACTCCAGCCTGGGCAACAGAGCAAGGATTCATCTCAAAAAAAAAAAAGAAAGAAAGAAAGAAAGGAAAAAGAGTAGAATGAAAAGAAAAAGAGAAACAAGGCAAAGCACAAAGAGTGACAAGGTCCTTAGGATGGAAAAGCCCCTGAGCGCAGACGTATTCAAATCTTTGTCCATGTGTGTCCCTCAGGAGAAAGAGAACCCTAAGTGACTTCCAAGATGAGACCCACCTTTGGGCTAAAGCAAAGAAAAAGGGGAACCATTGTTGCTCTATGGAGAAAGATAAGGAGGTCTTTCCAGAAGACATACCACACCCACAGTTTTGCAGTCTGGCTGCAGTTAGTCTCATTCCTCACCACACTGTACCTGGAGAATCTAATCAGGTAAAGCAAATGCTTATGGGGGTAAAGTCGGCACCCATCTCCTCCTCCCATGCTTCAAAGTCATCACCACTAGCTGACTCAAATATGTTTACACTGGCCAATGATTGTACCTGGGCACCAGCCCTACCCTACCAGGTAAGCCTGGAACAGCCTGTTTTCTCGGATATTTCCCTTTGCACATTCCTGTTTCTGACTCTGATATAAATTCTGTGGGTGAAAATGAGAAATGGATTCCACAACGCTACAAGACTCTCAAAACTGAAAAATAAAGATCGGTGGCAATCTCTAACCCTCTCAATCCGGGTCCCTACTTACTGGCTTCCCTACACTTGGCAAAAAACAATTAAAACATGTTTTTGCTTTAGGATCCGACAGTCAATACTGCAACAGCATGTCGCCCTGGCTTACCGACATTTTATTGACATATTGATAATTCAGAGCCATTCCAGAATTTAACTCACCAGTGGGACTAGGAAAAGATGGTGACCTCTGCTTACCGACCCAAGGAGCTCAGATTGAGAGCTTGGTGAATATTTTGCTTTGTTTAGCATGTGTAATCCCCAGGAGTAACTATTACAATAAACCAAATGAGTGTTACCTCAGGCCCACGTCTTTTAACACCCACGAGCACAAGATTATATTAACAAATGGAATCAAGAAAACCTACAAAATTTAACATCCACTTGGCAGTTGTTTCTGGAAGGTGATCTATGCCCCTCTCTCACCCCACTGGGGGGTGCCTCTGGCGTTGCGCTTGAGCTGCCTCTCCCAGGAGCACTGGGGACTAGAGAGGTTCTCACACAGGCCACCTTCCTGGAGCCTGTCCCAAGGTCTCTGTTTCTAACTCCTCGGGGTCTGCAGGCCACCCCACAGCTCTCACCTGGGTGCTTGCCACCTGCCAGCCCTCAAAAGCCCAGGGTCACCTCTGGCTGCATGACAGCCTTTTAACTTCTTCAGGTATTCTCTCAACATCTTTGAGTTTGTTTATGTATAAAATGGGAATCATATTCTCTACCTCGTAAAATTATTTTAAGGTTTAGATAACATATCTCAAGCACTTGAAGTATCTGGCACATTAACAGAACCTCAAATAGTGATAAGCATTTTTAATCTTGGAGAAACGAAAGGGTGGCATGTGGGGGTTACGAGTCTGGGTCCTGTCCTTGGCGTTCCTTCTCTGGGTCTGCTCGAATCCTAAATGATAAAGCAGAAAGTGAGCCTCTTCCTTCTGCGTGCCATCCACTGCTCTTAGCTTATGGCTTGTGTGCTGAACACCTGCAAGGAAGACTGCTTTGTATTCACATCACTGTGGGGCTAGAGGCTGAACACAGACTGGAGAAAGGTTTCCAGCTTTTGACCTGGTTAAATAGGTGAGTCTCCTGGAATAGTGTATCTTTATCAATAATGAAAGGCATTTCATACAGATAGGGCATAAGGCACACAGCCACTTTTTTTCTCCTGCTCCTAAGACAGGACAGGAAGTAACCTTTAAGAAGACACAATTTGACAGTAACACAACAAAAACATTAAAGGGTAATAGTTAAACTCCTGTCCAAACCTTCATGCTGTGTCACATAGCAGAGAGAGAAACCAAAGCTGCTGCAATTACTTAGCGGAGGAGAAACCACACAGGCACCGTGTGCAAAAGGAAGCAGAGGATACTGCCAATCAAATGTTCAGGTTGAGTCTGTCTATTGTTACCTCTGAAAATTGAGTTAGAAAAGCTTTACAAGACTTCGGAGTCGGAGTCACAATATGTACTCATTTGCAAACAAAAGTAAATACTGGAAGAGAAGCCATGCCCCTCAGTGGATCTTCACCCTCAGTCCCAAACCAAACCCACATGTAAATTGCTATGGTCGGCCGGGCGCGGTGGCTTACGCCTGTAATCCCAGCACTTTGGGAGGCCAAGGCGGGCAGATCACAAGGTCAGGAGTTCGAGACCAGACTGGTCAACATAGTGAAACCCCATCTCTACTAAAAATACAAAAAAATTGGCCAGGCATGTGGCGGGCACCTGTAATCCCACCTACAGAGGCTGAGGCAGGAGAATCGCTAGAACCCGGGAGACAGAGGTTGCAGTGAGCCGAGATCGCGTCATTGCACACCACACCAGCCGGGCGACAGTGTGAGACTTTGTCTCAAAAAAAACAAAAACGGCCGGGCGCGGTGGCTCACGTTTGTAATCCCGGCACTTTGGGAGGCCGAGGTGGGCGGATCACGAGGTCAGGAGATCGAGACCATCCTGGCTAACACGGTGACACCCCATCTCTACTATAAAAATACAAAAAATTAGCCGGTCGTGGTGGCAGGGGCCTGTAGTCCCCGTTATACTCGGGAGGCTGAGGCAGGAGAATGGCATGAACCCGGGAGGCGGAGCTTGCAGTGAGCCGAGATCGCACCACAGCACTCCAGCCTGGGCGACAGAGCGAGACTCCACCTCAAAAAAAAAAAAAAAAAAAAAAAAATCAAAACAAAACAAAACAAAAAACTGCTATGATTGCGGGCAAGATAATCCAGTAGACTCCCTCAAGTTTAGACGCATACAGACAATAAGACATTAGGGGAAGGGAGCTGGCATGTTCTGAGGCTAGAATGACATGCACATAAAATGGCCAATGGACCACAGGGTAATTGAGAGACGTGAGGTGAGGTTGACAGTAACGTGAATTGAGGAACTCACAATGACAGAAGAAGGCAGACAGGTTACACTGCCTCGAAGTCAAAGATCTTCATTCCATCTGACTCCACCATCCATGCTCATGCATGCAGTGCAGTACTCCTCTGCAGTCCAAACCATAGGAAACCCTGTCATGCATGTTAAATACCTTCCTGCATTTGACATGGAGTCTGGGATTTTCCTGAGACGCCCCCCGCAAAGGGGTGATTTGAAAATACACACTCAGAAAGTAAAGAATGGAAACCAGAGTTTAAGGGCCAAAGACAAAGAGGGAAGGGTTTAAGTGTGAAATGACTCTCTAGTCCACAGCTTAATTCCAAGGGGAGTGGTCCTCAGTAGTAATTTCTGCATAAAGTTGCAATGCTTTGTGCCCTGATCTCTGAGTGAATGTAGTCCCCATACTCTGCCCATAATTAGTTTAATGAGAATCAGGGCTCCAGCCAAGGGTAAACACCATGTGCCCAGCATGAGAAATGCTGACTGTCTCCGAGGAGGCTCAGTCCAAAACCCTGCTGCTGCAACAGTCAGTTTTCCAATCCCAGTGACAGAAACCCAGCTCAAAGGGGTATAAGCAACATAGGAAATGTATTAGCTCCTGAAAAGAGATCGATCCAGGGACTCAAACATTGTCTTTAAGGTTGCCTTTAGCTTTCCATCTCTCTGCGATTTCTCTTTGTACATTGACTTCATTTTCTCCAGATGATGAAAGTGTCCTCCGTGCCCCTGCACCACTGGAGAAGATGGCTGGGAGCAGCTCCAAGCCATCCTTACAGCATATTATCCAAGAAGAGGGCAGAACTGCTCTCCTCTGGCTGCCACATCAATGCGTGAAGCAGGCTCTGATTGGCTGTGCTTGAGTCATGTGCCCAGCTCTGTGCCAATCACTGTGACAAGGGCTAGAGGACTACTCCTATTGGCTAGACTAAAGACAGGGCACCCTCCCTGCATTGCGGGAGGTGAGGTCGGCCCCACCTGAACCACACAGAATGGGTTCGAGGAAGGAAAGTGTGGTTTTATTTCCAAGAGAAGTGGGAGGTAAGTTGGGCAGGCAAAAACAACAAATGTCCTTTGCTTCTGGCAGATAGGAGAGCTCCGTTTTGGAGAGGGATAAATTGACACAGTTAGATCCTCTCTCTGCTAGGATAAATTCTAGACATTCAGAAAGAGGGCAAATCTATTGGCCTTAAGTTGAAATCCAGATTCCATGAAAAGCACTGAACCCTCTCCTCACCCCCACCACCTTGGAAGCACTGGGACGCAGCAATGTTGGGAGGATGGGATTCTGTGCCACTGAGGGATGGCTCGCAGGTAAGGTGGCTATGTCTCTTCCTCACATCCGTGAAGAGGCAAAATAAAAAATAAATTGGAAGCACTAAATAGCCTATCTTCCTGACCAGGGCCCTCCTCCATTCTGCTGGCACAAGTGCATTCCCAGCTCCTGAACCCACAGGCTCTCTCTCCTTGTGGGTTGAGCAATGTCTGTATTTACTAAACAGGCCCAGTGAAGCAGTACATTCCTTCCAGACCCAGCACAGCCTCAGGCACAAAAGAGGTCCTTAATAAATGTTTGTTGAGGTCTTTTCCCAGCAGATGAAAGTAAATAATTTGGGAAGAATTTGGAAGAAACGTGACCTGGCCTCCCCTTTGGTAGTTTTTTCCTTTAGCTGGTGAAAGCTCCTTAAAGGACCTGGATGGGCTGTTCCAGAAGACACTCACAAATGTAAACAGAGACAAATGCCCACAGCCCATGCACACCTGTTTCCCCCTGTTAATACTTAACAGTTAGTAGCTGTTAAGTATTTGATTACTCCTTTCCTACAGAAAAGCATTCCAAACCCAAAGGGAATATGGCTCATTTATTTGCTGAGTGGGACTGGAGGCCCACAGCCGCAGAAGATCCTGGCCCCACAGCAGCTAGAGAGTAAGCTCAGAGTGCTGTCAGTTCTCTCCTGCTGCCTCTCGCCATGATGGCGTAGTGGAAAAATGGTCAACAAGGCTGTTTCCTACTGTGTCCTAAATGCCCATCATGAGAAGTCCCAGGTAAGTCCAGAAAAATATTTATATTGTGGTGTTATGGCTGAATTGTGTCTCCAAATTCATATATTGAAATCCTAAACCCCAATACGTCAGAACATGACTCAACAGGCATACCTTGGAAATATTGTTGGTTCAGTTTCAGCCACTGCAATAAAACAAATATCACCATGAAGCCAGTCACACACATTTTTTTTTTGTTTTGTTTTGCAGTGCATGTAAAGGTTATGTTTATATTATGCTATAGTTTACTATGTGTGCAACAGCATTATGTCTAGGAAAAAAATGAACATACCTTAATTAAAAGATACTTTATTACTAAAAAGTGCTAATGATCATCTGAGCTGTCAGGGAGTTGTAATCTTTTTGCTGGTGGAAGATCTTGCCACGATATTGATGACTGCTGACTGATCGCAGTCATAGTTGCTGAAAGCTGGGCTGTAACAATTTCTTAAAATAAGACAGTGAAGTTTGTCTCATTGATTGACTCTTCCTGTCACGAAAGTTTTCTCTGTAGCATGAGATGCTGTTTGATACCATTTTATTTTATTTTTTGGAGACAATGTCTCACTCTATCGCCCAGACTGGAGTGCAATGGTGTGATCTTGGCTCACTGCAACCTCCACTTCCAGGTTCAGGTGATTCTCCTGCCTCAGCCTCCGGAGTAGCTGGGACTACAGGCACGTACCAGCACACCCGGCTAATTTTTGTATTTTTAGTAGAGACAGGGTTTTGCTATGTTGGCCAGGCTGGTCTCGAACTCCTGACCTTGTGATCCGCCCACCTCGGCCTCCCAAAGTGCTGGGATTACAGGCGTGAGCCACCGCACCCGGCTTTGATACCATTTTAACCAGAACGTCTTTCAAAATTGGTCTCAATTGAAAGAAATTGAGGAAGACACCAAAAAAAATGGAAAAAATATTCCATGTTCATGGATTGGAAGAATCAATATTGTTAAAATGTCCATACTGCCCCCAAAAATCTACAGATTTAATGCAATTCCTACCAAAATACCAATGGCATTCTTTACAGAAATGGAAAAAAACAATCCTAAATATATTGAACCACAAAAGACCCAGAATAGCCAAAGCTATCCTAAGCAAAAAGAATAAAACTAAAGGAATCACACTACCTGACTTCAAATTATACTGCAGAGCTATAGTAACTGAAACAGCAAGGTACTGGCATAAAAACAGACACATAGACCAATGGAACAGAATAGAGAACCCAGAAACAAATCCACACACCTACAGTGAACTCATTTTTGACAAGATGCCAAGAACATATACTGGGGAAAAGACAGGCTCTTCCATAAGTGATGCTGCAAAAACTAGATATCCATATGCAGATGAATGAAACTAGACCCCTATCTCTCACCATATCCACAAATCAAATCAAAATGGATTAAAGGTTTAAATTTAAGACCTCAAACTATGAAACTACTATAGGAAAACATTGGGGAAAATCTCTAGGACATTGGTCTGAGCAAAAATTCCTTGAGCAATATCCCACAAACTCAGGCAACCAAAGCAAAAATGGACAAGTAGGATCACATCAAGTTAAAAAGCTTCTGCAGAGCAAATACAGTCAACGAAGTGAAGAGACAACCCACAGAATGGGAGAAAATATTTGCAAACTACCCATCCCACAAGGATTAATAACCAGAATACCTAAGGAGCTCAAATAACTCTATAGGGAAAAAAACTTATAATCCAATAAAAAGTGAGCCAAAGATCTGAATAGACATTTCTCAAAAGAAGACATACAAATGGCAAACAGGCATATGAAAAGGTGCTCGATATCACTGAGTATCAGAGAAATGCAAATCAAAACTACAATGAGATATCCTCTCACCCAGTTAAAATGGTTTATATCCAAAAGAAGGCAATAACAAATGCTGACAAGGACATGGAGAAAAGGGAACCCTATATGCTGTTGATGGGAATGTAAGTACAACCACCATGGAGAACAGTTTGGAGGTTCCTGAAAAAACTAAAAATTTAGCTACCATATGATCCAGCAATCCTATTGAAAGTAAACCCCAAAGAAAGGAAATCAGTACGTTGAAGAGATATCTGCACTCCTATGTTTGTTGCAGCACTGTTTATAATAGCTGAGATTTAGAAGCAACCTAAGTGTCCATCAACAGATGAATGAATAAAGAAAATGTGGGGCTGGGCACAGTGGCTCATGCCTGTAATCCCAGCACTTTGGGAGGCCGAGGCAGGTGGATCATGAGGTCAGGAGTTCAAGACCAGCCTGGCCAAGATAGTGAAACCCTGTCTGTACTGAAATTACAAAAAAATTAACCAGGCATGGTGACGGATGCCTGTAATCCCAGCTACTTGGAAGGCTGAGGCAAAGAATTGCTTGAACCCAGGAGGCAGAGGTTTCAGTGAACCAAGATCATGCCACTGCACTCTAGTGTGGGTGACAGAGAAAGACTATCTCAAAAAAATAAAAAATAAATAATAAATGTAGTATATACACATATAGAGTACTATTCAGCCATAAAAGAAAAGAGTGAGATCCAGTCGTTTGCAATAATATGGATAGAACTGGAGATTATTATGTTAAATGAAATCAGCCAGGCACAGAAAGACAAACATTGTATCTTCTCACTTATCTGTGGGGTCTAAAAATCAAAACAATTGAACTCATGGACACAGAGAGTAGGATGGTTACTAGCTGGGAAGGGTGTTAGGAAACTCGAGGGGAGGTGCGGATGGTTGATAAGTATTTAATACAAAAAACAGAATGAATAAGACTTACTATTTTATAGCACCATAGGATGAGAATAGTCAATAATAACTTAATTGTACATTTTTTTATTTTTATTTTTATTTTTTTTTGAGACAGAGTTTCACTCTTGTTACCCAGACTGGAGTGCAATGGTGTGATCTTGGCTCACTGCAACCTCTGCCTCCCGGGTTCAAGTGATTCTCCTGCCTCAGCCTCCCAAGTAGCTGGGATTACAGGCATGCGCCACCATGCCCAGCTCATTTTGTGTTTTTAGTAGAGATAGGGTTTCTCCATGTTGGTCAGGCTGGTCTAGAAGTCCTGACCTCAGGTGATCCACCTGCCTCAGCCTCCCAAAGTGTTGGGATTATAGGCGTGAGCCACTGTGCCCGGCTGCACTGTACATTTTTAAATAACATAAAGAGTGTTATTGGATTGTTTTGGTAATTCAAAGGATAAATTCTTGAGGGCATGTGTTAGGAATAAGGCTCAAAATCCTAAGGAAATCGAACACTCAAACAAAGGATTCTTAGCAAAGCAATTTTACTTCTGTGCAGAGGGGTGGCTCCTTGGCCAGTCGCCATGTGTGCACATCTGAACAAAGGGGCATGAGAGCCTTTATTCCTGATATAAGTCCTGCCCCTGTACACTTTCCTCATTGGCCGGGGTTGGGTCGTACAATCTAAACTAATCCCAGTTGGCTAAACATTTGATTTTTTTTAGATAGGAAGGGCACGTAAAAGAAAGTAGAGAGGAAGGGCAAGGGTGTCTGTAATGAGCTAGAAAGTTAGTCCTCTTTCCAAATAAGGAAAGGAATGTGAGCTGGTACTGATAACGATTGGTACTGTGGCATGCCTGTGTACCTAACAAAGGCAAAAAGGAAAAAAGGAGAAAAAAAAAGGTGGGGGGTAACTATGAATTAAAGAATAAAAGAGTGATCAGATTATTTGAAGAGAAACCTCATCATATCCCACAGATGAAAAAAAAAATTGGACACAATCCTCTCAAACCCTGTCACTGCTTTAGGTTTATGTAATATTCTAAAACCTTTGTGGTCATTTTAACAATGGTCACAGCATCTTCACCAGGAGTGAACTTCATCTAAAAAAAAAAAACAAAAAAACACTTTCTTGGCTCATCCATGATAAGCAACTCCTCATCCATTCAAGTTTTATCATAAAATTGCAGCAATTCAAAATGTCAACCTGGAGGAAAAAAAATGAGGCAAAATTAATATAAGTAGAGAGTTTATTAGGTCAAGTTTGAGGACTGCAACACAGGAGCATAGAATCAAGTTGCCCTGAACATATGCTCTAATTAGCAGCAGGTATAAGTGGGTTTTTAAAGGAAAAAAGAAGAGCAAGTTCCAAAGGTGTTTACCAAGAATTTACATTAAAATAACATAAGCTATTCATTGGCTATACATTGTCCTTTGTATCACAAATTCCAGGAACAAGAAGATCATGGGTGAGGCAGCGGCTCAGAAACAACTGTCTTTCAACAATTACCCCCAGGCGTGGGTAGGTGTTAAGTCTTTCTGGTCTGAGCTGTTTTTCTTTTCTCAAGTTACATCTTCAGGTTCCACTTCTAATTCTAGTTTTCTTGCTATTTCTACCATATCTGCAATTACTTCTTCCACTGAAGTCTTAAGCTCCTCAATGTCAACCATGAGGGTTGGAATCAACTTCTTCCAAACTCCTGCTAATGTTGATATTTTGACCTCCTCCCATGAATCACAAATGTCCTTAATGACATCTAGAATGGTGAATCCTTTTCAGAAGATTTTCAATTTTACTTTGCCCAGATCCATCAGAGGAATCACTATCTGGGGCAGCTATAGCCTTACAAAATGTATTTCTTAAATTACAAGAAGACTTGAAAGTCAAAATTACTCCTTGATCAATGGGCTGCAGAATGGATGTTGTGTTAGCAGACATAAAAACATTAATCTCCTTGTATATCTCTATCAGAGATCTTGAATGTCAAAGTACACTGTCAATAAATGGTGATATTTGGAAAGAAATCTTTTTTTTCTGAGCAGTAGGTCGCAACAGTGGGCTTAATATACAACTGGCCCTTGAACAACACAGATTTGAACTATGCAGGTTCACTTATCCATGGATTTTTTTCAGTAAAAGTTACACTGAGCGTGCCTGCCTCTTCTGCCTCACTTTCCACCTCTGCCACCTCTTCCACTTTGCCACCTCTGAGACAGCAAGATCAACCTTTCCTCTTCCTCCTTCTCAGCCTACTTAACATGAAGACAGCAAGGATGAAGACCTTTATGATGATCCACTTCCATCTTTATGAATAATAAACACATTTTCTCTTTCTTATTATGTTCTTACTAACATTTTATTTTCTCTAGCTTGCTCTGTTGTAAGAATGCAGTATATAACACATACAACATACAAAATATGTATTATCGACTGTTTACATCATTGGTAAGACTTCTGGTCAACAGTAAACTATCAGTACTTAGGTTTGGGGGAGTCAAAAGTTATCCACAAATTTTGACTGTGGTGGGGGTCAGTGTCCCTAACCTCTGGATTGTTCATGGGTCAACTGTATTCAGTAAACCATGCTGTAAATAAATATGCTGTCATCCAGGCTTTGTTGTCCAATTTCTAGAGCATAGGCCGAGTAGAATAGCATAATTCTCAAAGGCCCTAGGACTTCTGGAATGGTAAATAAGCATTGACTTTAACTTAAAGTCACTAGCTGCTTAGTCATTAAGGGCTTAACAAGAGAATCAGCCCGTCCTTTGAAACTTTGAAGCCAGGCATTGACTTCTCCTTTCCAGCTATGAAGTTCTAGATGGTATCTTCTAATATAAGACTCTTTCATCTATATTGAAAATCTGTTGTTTAACACAGGCTCCTTCATCAATAATCTTAGCCAGATCTTCTGGATAAGTTGCTGCAGCTTCTACATCAGCACTTGCTGCTTCACCTTGAACTTTTACGTTTTAGAGATGGCTTCCTTCCTGAAATCTCATGAAACAACCTCTGCTAGCTTCAGACTTTTCTTCTGCATCTTCCTCAGCTCTCTTAGCCTTCACAGAATGGAAGAGAGTTAGGACCTTGCTGTACATTAGGCTTTGGCTTAAGGGAATGTTGTAACTGGTTTGATCCTCTATGCAGGCCCCTCAAACTTTCTCCATATCGGCAATAAGGCTGTTTGGCTTTTTTTTTTTTTTTTTTTGAGATGGAGTCTCACTCTGTTGCCCAGGCTGGAGTGCAGTGGCGTGATCTTGGCTCACTGCAACCTCCTCTACCCGGGTTCAAGTGATTCTCCCGCCTCAGCCTCCCAAGTAGCTGGGATTACAGGCTGGAGTGCAATGGCATGATCTTGGCTCACTGCAACCTCCTCTACCCAGGTTCAAGTGATTCTCCTGCCTCAGACTCTTAAGTAGCTGGGATTACAGGCATGTGCCACCATGCCCAGCTAATTTCGTATTTTTAGTAGAGATGGAGTTTCTCCATGTTGGTCAGGCTGGTCTCGAACTCCTGACCTGCCGTTGTGCCCAGCTAATTTTTTTGTATTTTTAGTAGAGACGGAGTTTCACCATGTTGACCAGGCTGGTCTTGAACTCCTAACCTCATGATCCACCCACCTCAGCCTCCCAAAATACTGGGATTACAGGTGTGAGCCACCACATCTGGCGACTGTTTTGCTTTCTTATAATTTGTGTGTTCACTAGAGTAGCACTTTTAATTTCCTTCAAGAACTTTTCCTTTGCACTCACAACTTGGTTAACTGTTTGGCACAAGAGGCCTAGCTTTTGGCCTATCTCAACTTTTGACATGCCTTCCTTCTAGTTTTTGGTGGAAAGAGACATGCAACTCTTCCTTTCACTTGAACACTTAGAGGTCATATTAGGATTACTAATTGGCCTAGTTTCAATAATATTGTGTCTCAGGGAACAGGGAGGCCCAAGGAGAGGGAGAGACTGGGGAACAGCCAATCAGTGGACCAATCAGAACACACAAATTCATCAATAAGTTTGCCATTTTATATAGGTACAGTCCATGGCACCCCAAAACAATTATAATAGTAACATCAAGTATCACTTATCACAGATTATCATAACAGAAATAATAATGAACAAGTCTGAAATATTATGAGAATTACCAAAATGTGACACAAAGCCATGAAGTGAGCACATGTATTTGGAAAAATGATGCCAATAGACTTGCTCAATGCTGGTTGCCACAAACCCTCAATTTGTGAAAAATGCAGTTTCTGTGAAGCATAATAAAGCCAAGTAAAATAATACAAATAAAATATGTCTGTATTTGGAGATAGGGTCTTCTAAGAGGTAATGAAGTTAAAATGAGGTCATTTGGGTGGAACCTAATTCCATATGACTGGTGTCCTTACAGGAAGAGGAGACTAGGACACGGACACACATCAAGAAAGATCATGGGAAGACACAGAGAGAAGGTGGCTGTCTGTAAGCCAAAGAGAGAGGCCTCACAAGAAACCAACCCTGCTGACACCGTAATCTCAGGCTTCTGGCCTCATGAACTGTGAAAAAAAAAAAATTAATTTATGTTGTTTAAACCACACAGTCTGTGGAATTTTATTACGGCAATCCTAAAAACTAATACATGTGCTTTACAATTTACAAAGCTTTTTCTCATAAACTCACTTAAATGTCAAAACAATCCAGTTGCATAGAGTATTATCCCCATTTTACTGAGGAAACAGACTCAGAAACTAATAGCCTAACATCCCAGTGTTCATGCGTGGCAGATCTTGGCTTGGCTCGGAGACTTTTTGACTCCAGATCCCAGGTTCTTTCAAATGGACTCTGTTTCCTATTTGCAAAGTGCTTAGCACCATCATTTTCATGTTTTTCTGTCCATCAGCCATTTACAGGCAGGCTACAATCTGTTCCCTTAGTCTGGAGAGTGGCTGAGTGATGTGCTTAGGCTTACACAATGAGTTGGTGGCAGGAATGGCATTAAAGTGGCTCCTGAAATTCTGGGTCATTTTAAAGTGATGATTTCTTATTTTTCCTGTTCACTCAGCCAAATTCAAAGAGCCAAGAATTTCTGAGTAGCTTTGTTCCTGGTGCAGAACAGCCCCACCTCTAATGTCTACTTCAGGTGAGCCTGCCGCAGGTGAGCCAGGAATTCAAACGCTGAGAGCACCTGAAGAATCTAAGTTGTTTACAGGCCTCACTGCAGGGTTTGGCTCTTAAGGAGCTGTTTTTGACCCTTAAGGAGCTGCTTTTAACTGTCATCACCTACTGGGAGGAGAATTGACCAGGGAACTGAGTTCATCTGTGGTTTGCTTTCAACTTAAAATAGTCGTATCTTTTCCTGAGAATATTGATTGAAAAGTTGATATCAAAATAAGCAAAGGAGCTACACTAGCAAATTTCAGTGAATGAGGCTTTTTCCTCTTTGGGGGAAGGCGAAAGTGCATGATAGGTTAGTGAGCAAGATTTTTAAATGATTTTCTTACTTAGTGCACAAACAGCAGGAATAGATACCAGAATACATGAGAGAGGAAATTGTACCCACCATCCTCCCACCCCATTTTTTCCCTTTTTTGGTGTGTTTTTCTTTATCCAGATGTACATATAGTTTTTACCATTGCACTCATGGCAGAGATGAGATTTTGTATTTTCACTGAACATCATTAATATAACCATATTTCCACGTCACCACATAATCCTCATGAATTTATATATATATATCCTCACGATTATATATATATAATCCTGATGATTATATATATTTTATTTATTTATTTATTTACTTTTTTTTGAGACGTGTGCGTTTATTAGCTGAGCCACTACTTGAGGGGGATGAAGCAGGAGGAGTGGGTGGCCCTGAAGCCGGGCCGGCTGTGCTTCACGGGCTTGTAGGTAATGGAGAACTCGCCCAGGTAGTGGCTGATCATCTCCGGCTTGATCTCCACCTGGTTGAAGGTCCGTTGTAGACGCCCACCATGCTGCCCACCATCTCGGGCAGGATGATCATGACCCGCAGGTGAGTCTTCACCACTTCCGGCTTCTCCATGGGCGGTCCCTCCTTCTTGGCCTTGCGCAGGCCTTTTAACAGCAAATGCTGCTTCCGCCGCAGGCCGGGTTTCAGCCGCAGCCGCTGGCGCGCACTGTACAGCTGTGTTAGCTGCTCGTAGGACGTGTCCAGCAGCTGCTCGAGGTCCACTCCGCGGTAGGTGAACTTGCGGAAGGTCCGCTTCTTCTTCTGCTCTACCTCTGCCATCTTGCCGGATCCTCAGAAAAATGATTTATATTTTTTAATGGCTACCTAATATTACTTGAAATGATGGAACCATCGTTTGTGCAACCAATCCCTTTCCCTTAGTCATTTAGGTTGTTTACAATTTTTCGCTTCAGGTGATACATCCTCTTCGCAGACTTCAGAAAAACAGCAGATTTGTGATTTAACTGGGAGTTTTCTGGGATCAAACAGTGGCGTCGTTTACAGGTAGGTTGCCGAGCGGCCATGGTAACTGATGGAGCAGTCACTATGGTGGTCAGTAGGACTGAGTGAGAAGGGTACCCTGGGAGCCTGGAAGCCTGGGAGACAGCAGGGCCGCAGTCGTCCGTTTCCCACCCAGTCTTTCCTGTCTCTCAGGGACCCCTGGCAGTTGCTCAGCTGGTGCTAAATTGAGAAGCAGCCTGTGAACATGAAGGGTATATGGCAGAGGATCCCAATTTGGCTTCTGCAAGAAGTAGAACAATGAGCTACCTGGGGAGGCCCTGTGCCTCCGACTCTTGCTGCTCCTTGGAGCTTCGGGTCTCCGAGAATAAACACCCAGTGTACTCTGGGGACCTAACCGCTAATCCCAGGAGCTGAGGTAAAGAGAAATAGTGTGTTTTGCTTGTTTCATCAAGCTGAAGTCTGGGTCACCTGATCCAGGCTTATTTTCTGCTCCTCTGCAACTTCTGCCTGAGGGGACAGGCAGTCGCAGCCTATACACAGCCCGGGCACAGCCCTCCAGGTCCTACTGGGGCCAGAAATTCCTTCTGGCTTTAGACTCCTCATCCTGGTGCTTCTTGCCTGAGCCCTTTGGGAAAGGCACCCTGTAGATGAGAATTGCTGACAGTTTGAGGGAGTGAAAACGTGCAGGAAGGCAGAGGATGTTCCCGTTGCGTTTAAGGTCAGCTGTGTTTGGAGAGGATTCAAAATGCAAGCGTACTAATACAGTCACTGGAGGCCAAGTTAATTTATTGCCTCCTGGTTACAGCATCAGTCCCGCCCCTTAGAACAAGTTGAATTTTGGAGTCTAGTGGCCAGGCAGAATCCTATGGAACCTTCTCCAGCATCCTCTTCATGGTCAATCTCAAGGTCACTCAGGGCTTGTCTTGACTAGTAATAATAAAAGAAGCCAGTACTTATAGAGTCTTTCTTGCTTAGTACTCTACAAAATGCTTTACATATGATATCTCAAATAATCCTCACAAGAACCTTGTAAAGAAAGGATTATTGCTGCCTCCATTCTATAAATGAGAAAACTAAGGTTCAGAAAGGTCAAGTAACCCCAAGTCACAGAGCTGGTAAGTGGCACGAATAAAAACTCAGATTTGGGCAGGCTTATGTGTACACGCTCCCTATGAGGGATCCTGCCACCTGCCAGCCTAGCCACAACCAAAGGAAAATAATAGCTCAACCCTTCATCAATGCAAGGCACTTTGCTAAGGTGTTTGCTTGCATTATTCTAACTCTTGAATGAGGAAACTGAATCAGAGATTCATTCATTTCCCCAAAGTCACACAGCTAGTATGACAGAGGCTATTTTCCTCTAAAATCTAATTTCTCCTTCTTGTACAGTAATAGACCCTCATTTTTAGCTGAGCATGTGGCCTTCTGGAGTTATGACTACATTCTCCAGACTGTTGAAGCTAGGTGTCCTTGTGACTAAATCGTGGGCAATAGGATGTAAGCAAAAGCGGAATGCGCGGCTTCCTGGAACTCTCAGCCTTCTCTCCGCTGCGGAAATGCAGACATGACAGCTTGAGCCAGAGGGTGCCAGCCAGTGCCATGATGTGATCAAGGCCATCAACAGCAGAGCCGCAGGGGAGCAGGAGCTTTGGTCCCTGAGAACACACTGGAGCTAACTTGGGAATCTTGAGTTGGCCATCTCCAAAATTTTACATGAAAGAGAAAAGTAAACATCTAACTTGCTTAAGCTGCTATTGTTTTGGGGTTTGTCATTTATAGCCAAACCTAATCCTCATTAAAATAGTGGTGGAACTGGAATTTGAACCAGTTTACTCCCAAGACCAAACTTAACCTCTTTGATGTGCTATTTCTACTGTAAAACTCTATGCCCACACCAGTTCATCTTTAAAAAAAAAAAAAAAAAAATTATTTTCTCACATTTCTAGAGGCTATATCCAATATCAATATGCCACCGGGGTTGGTTTCTGATGAGGGCTGTCTTCCCTCGTGGTTGGCTGCCTTCTGGCTGCGTCTTCATATGGCCTCTTGGCTATGCTTGTGTGGAGAGAAGGTTCCCTGGTGTCTTGTCCTCATGAGGACAACGGTCCTTTGGGATAAGGCCTCGCCCTTATGACATCACTGAACCCTATTACTTTCTTATAGACCTTATGTTTACTGGTTTATTATAAAGGATACAGATGAAGAGACACAGAGTGTGATTTGGGGGTAGGAGCATGGAGCTTCTGTGTCCTCTCAGGGTGCACCACCCTCCATGTGTTCAGCTATCTGGAAGCTCCTGGTTCATCTTATTACCAGTGTCTTCCGTTCCCTTCCTTTGAGGAGTCAGTCAATATGTCCCAAGTGCTAGGCTCTGTGCGAGGGAATAAACCAAAAATATAAATATGAATGAGGCGTGGTTAGTGCCCTTGAGGAGCTGGCAGTCCATCTTGGAAGACAGATGGCTAAGCTAATAAGTGAAAGACAATGCAGTGAATCGTGTAATAGAGACATGGGCGCAATGTTGTGGGAGCCCAGAGGAGTGGCTCACTGCCCGGGGGTCCGGGAAGGTTTTGCCGAGAGTACAGCATACAATGTGGACATGCCAAGTGGCTGCTAGAGTATGAAGTGTATTTGCTTCTCAGTCACCAGCACATTTAAACCACGGTCCTCCGAAGAGTCTCGCTTGTCTAGAACATAGCCTACTCTCCTTACCCTAGAATTTTAGACTCTAATTCTTCAGCACCAGAGACCCCTAGTGTCAGCCCCTTAGGAATCCAGACTTTTTCTTCTTGCTGGACCCAAGGCCATGAAGAAAAAAGTGTGTGGGATCCCAAAGTTCAGCTGCCTCACGACAAGGAAGAAAATGGAAGCAGGAAGCCGGAAGGCCACTATCAGCAGGGCTAGACAAATAAAGATTCCTCCGCATAGCTGCGAAAGCCAGAATGAGTTGTAATTTGTGCTTGGAAATGGTGTTTCCAGTGTGACCTTTCTACCTGCTCTTCTAACAGTGGAGCTGCTGTCACTTTATAAAACCCAGTCCTGGCTTTCCCTGATTAGAGCCAATTAGAATGACCCCAAGAGGGCAGCCAGGGCTGCTTCCCTGCTAATGAGGGCAGCTGATGTGTTGGCGTCAGTTTATTTGCCCGGTGATGAGGAGATGGGAAAGCCTATCCCACCAAGCGGTCCCTTTCTTTCTCCTCCCAGTGCCTCCGGTAAGTCTATCAACTATTCTGAGCACCAGCTTTCAATAAAGGGATGAGATCTAGTGGGGGAAGAGACTATCTCCTGGGTAATGAGGCCAAGCAACACTTCTCCTTACTCAGCATATATTCATTAAGCAACTACTATGTGCCAGATGTGGTGCCAGGGGTCACACATAATAATACGATACAGGCAGCGGCAAATTTACCATGAAGTTAATAAAACTTAAGCTTTAGGGCCGCCCATTAGGACAAGCTCCGAAGGAGACCCTAGTAATGTGTTTGTGGCGATCACATGTTTTGTGAAACTTGCCAAAGTCAGCCATTTAAACCACACTCAGTTAAGACTGCTATCTCTTTCCACTCACACTTCCCCTCTGTCACACTCCCCCTCATGTTGCCCAGAACTGAAGTGGCCATGGACATTTTTGCGATCTGGCTAGGGGGAAGTTAAGTTGGGGATACAGTTGTTTTATGGGACATATCTAGGTGGTTTGCAATCACTTTTGTGTAGAGTTGGTTTTTGCTAGTCATCTCAGTGCAGAAATGGCTCCCAGAAACACGCTTACTGCCCATGGTGCCGACTTACCTGGCATTATGACACTCAAATGCAGGGCCAAAGACTATATGAGATTTGCGAGTATCCTATGCAGCCTGGCCCTGGAAGCATGTGGGTAATAGAGGAGAAACAAGATTTGAACTGTATAGAGCCAAAAGCTAGTCTGTAGGAAATTCTTCCAATCATCAGACATGTAAGATTGTAGGTGTAGAATCCAGTTCTCACTGATACGTAGTCATATACCTTAGGCATATATATATTGAGTTCTGCGGTGATACAATTACATGCTTTCCTTTGTCCCCCTTTTTAAAATGCTGAATATAATTTATCAGAATTCCTGTGTTTGTAGGATACAAACTGTAGCAGTCCTGCAAACAACAAGTATGTCTGGCTGTGGTCACATGTGTTTATGCATCACATCAATCATAAATATTATTATGCCAGAGGACTTAATTCTCATTCCATTCTCTATATAGAAAATATTACAGAATCGTTGCATATGAAGAGGCAATAAAAGAGTATTATTCAGCCAAAAAATGTGGAGACTTATTGCAGTGTGCTAGGCAGTTAACAAAAACATTATTTTTCTGTATTTTGTGACATTTGAAGTATTTTTCCACTTTAAAGGGTTTACAATTTATTATTTCTTTCCCCAATCTACATAAAGGTCCACTTTCCTGCCTAATTTTGTTTTTGTAATTTTGTATTTTTCTTAAAAGAGAACCCTCAAATTGTCTAAGCTTCGGGCTCCACAAAACCTGAGTTCACCCCTGGAACATAGAATTCTTTATTCCTTGTCATGGTCTAATGGGCGAACGCTGTTGCCTCCCTCCTTTACCACGTATGTAACCAGTGCCTGCTGCATGCCACGTTCTGAGCTAGGGATGGGAACACAATCATGGATAAAACAGACCTGGCCCCTTCCCACGTGGAGAGAAGGAGACAGACATCAAATAAACGAAGTCATACGGGATGCTGTGGGAGAGAAAAGGGGTAGGGACCTCTTGCAGGAAATAACGTTTCAGCAGAGACTCAATATGTAAGAGTTACTCAGATGAAGAGTAAAAGGATGAATGTGCAAGCGGAAAAACAGCATGGGAGAAGGCCCTGAGGTAGGAAGGGCTTGGTGCATTACATGTACTCAGTAAATATCTATTGAATTAATTTTTAAAAATTATTATTTGAGCAGGGCCAGAGTGCTATGGGAGCGTATAAGAACAGCACAGAACCCTTGTCTAGCCCAACCAGCAACAGAGGAATGAGGAATAAGAAAGAGTTAGATTAGAATCGACTTCCTGACTTTCAGGTGGAGAAATAACCATGTGCAAAGGCCCTGGAGTCAAAGAGAGATCAGCGAGCAGTTCTGTATGGCTGGACTATAGTGGGATGGATTTGAGGAGGGGCATTTGTTGAGGGGAGATTGAGAATTGGCAAGAAATGAGGCTGGAAATGTAAACCAGAGTGAGACCATGAAGGACCTCATAAGCCATGGTAAGCTGTGTGGATTTCATTTGGATGCTGTGGTGAGGTGGTGTTGGGGAAGGAAATGATAGGCCCAGGCCAGCACGTTGGAAAGATATGGTTGCATGGTCAAGAGAGGACTGGATGAGATGGCAAAGCTGTTAGAGAAATTCAGGCAAGAGAGGGTGGTGGCCACAGGTAGTGTGGCATGGGGAGAAAGAAGTTGACAGCTCCAAAGGGGAACATTGTGTACCTGATGGAGTTAGGTAGGCAAGATAGAGTCACATCAGGGCAGGTGCCAGGCTGGTACATAGTTTCTCTTTCTTCCTAAAGCTAGCTAACCTCTTGGGAGACTGGGTTCCTGGTTTACAATGGATGGTGTTACAGGACTGTCTGCACCCTTGGCTACTGGTCACCATGCGCTGCTTATTTTCTGCTCACTCTGTCCTCTGACTTCTCACTGGGTTTGGCCAATGGGAAGCCCACGAATACCGCGGAGCAGAGGAACAAGGTCCCCCATGAGGACCTTGCCTCCCCATGAGGAGGCCCAAGGCTAGCTTTGCCCCTCAGTCTCTCTCAAGGTAACCCTGTCATCTCTACCTTCCTCTACATGACTTTTTTACTTCCTCATTTCAATGTCTACTCCCTCCCCTTTCACTTGGGCCTGGAGTGGTTACAGCTCAGCTTACAGGCTGCAGAAACACCCCAACAGCCCTTCTGGTTCCCACCACTTCACCCACACCTTTGTTCAGCTCACCCTCGAGTTACTCTAATGAGTATGACATCTGTTTCCTGTTGGGACTCTGAGTCACACACCTGACACCAGGCTGAATTGTTCATAAAATACTTCCCAGTTCCTTTAAATCAGACCACACCCCGGCAAGCCCAACAGCTAATAAGCAAGAACACATGCTCCAGCCATTTACCTGGTGAGCAATCAGGATCTTCCTAGGCCTCGTCTCGCTGGTCAAGTTCTGCTTCTAGCCACCCAGACTTGAGTAGGGCTCAGATTTCCCAGCTCTGACCCTGGGGATTTTCCTAGCGCTGGGTGCCCCCCACCATGCTGTCCCACACAGGATGACACTGCCAAGTTCAGCGCCTTGGGCTAGGACAGGGTGTGCAGGGACAAGGGAAGGTAGGTAGCCTCAAGGTTCCACCAACCCTGCTGAGACCTAGGGATCCCATCATCAAGTGGCCACTGACCTCCCCTGAGAGGGCTGGAAAAACCTGCAAAATGGTTCTGACTCACTGTTCTCTAGGCTTTCTGCTAACCTGTGATCATCTGCATGTCTGTCTGGGTGTGTATGAATGGGTCTGTGTCTGTGGTATTTTTGTCTGTTTTCCCCTCCCCCACCCCAGAATGTAAACACACTGAAGGGAGGGACTTGTCTTGTTCTCCACTGTGTCCCCGTGCCCAGCCCAGTGCCTGGGACACCATAGTTAGTGGATAATTATTTGTTGACCAACAGATCAGTGACTGGTCTCTCATCATCTGTTTACTCTCTTCCCTCAGACAACATAGAGCTCCACTGGTTAAATTTCCTAATTACACTCCTTTTCAGTCTTGCCTTCCTGAGATGAGCCTCGTCAGCATCGTGAATATTTCCAGCAACTCCTCAATCACACATTTATAGCTTTTTTATGGGATATTCCTGCAACCCGATTAATGTCTTTATTGCCCTAAGCACTGACAAGTTTACAGGGACTCGCACATGAAATTCAAAATAAAATTTTACAGCACATGAAATTCAAAATAAAATTTTATTTTTTGCTTTAACATTAAAGTTTATGCTAAAATTTTGAAAAGCAACTTTCTAGATTTTCTGCCTGCAAAATTGTGAATAAGCTCATTACAGCTGAACTTGCCCTTCTTTCTGTCTCTCAGTTTGCTAGTGCCCTAGGCAACTGTTTGGTTTGTCTGTTGGGCATTAGTTACTTTCATATATGGGTAATTCCATTACTGGTTTTTCACAAGCCAGAATGGAGTTCTTGGGAGCATGGAGAGGACAGGGAAGAGTCAATTTCCCAGTACCCCACATGCGTTGATTTTCAACCTAGGCACTACTGGCTAGACATGGGACTAACCTGCTCATTACAGGACATTCATCATTTCTGAGTTCCAGGCGCTAAATGCTGCTAGCATCTCCCAGTCATTGTAACAATTAACAACAAAAGGGCCTCCAAAATCTCCCTAAGGGAGCAGTTCTACCTCAGGTCAAGAAGCATCATGCCCAGTGTGGCTGAATGTAGGTTGAAAGAACATTCTTTGAAAGGTCCTTCCTTCCCGTGCATATCTGGAATGAACACCCCTTTCTGTTCCTCCTCACTGATGGGACCCAGATTCTGTAAGACCATTCCTGGGCAATGGAGCCCACAACTTCTCTCTACTGTGAGTAAGAACAGGGTGATAGTACCACTCCTTAACATTTTGTCATGTGGCACGACTCTCATTATAACATCACCTTTCATGTTAATTAGCTCTCAGGGTTTGTTACAGAACATTTCGAAGTCTTCATATGTGTGTCTGACTAAATTATGAGCTCCTGGGGGCAGAAGCCATGTTTTATACCTCTTCACTTAGGAGAGGAGATTGGTTTTAGGAGTAAAGTGACTCAGGAAGAGTTGTCTAGAAAGCAACTTGGAATTAGGGTCTGAAATCCAAGGGGAGGTTAGAGCTAGACATAGACTCAGGATGCAGCTGCCCACAGGGAGAGCTGAAATTGTGGTTGGAGAAGGGATGACGTCGGTTCAAGGACATCACTTTGAGAAATGACCACCTTTAGGATGTGGGAGGAAAAATAAAATCCAATAAAGGAAAAGGCAGAATGGTAGGGTTGTGGGAAGTGATGGGATGTTGCTGCGTCTCAGAAGGTGACAGGGTTATCAGGACCAGAAGGAGGCAAGACTGAGGACAGCCTGCCCTGTCTGCCAGCTGAGAAGCCGATGGCAACCTTTGGGACTCTCTCAATAGAGTGGTAAGAATGGACAAGGCTGCGAAGGACTAAGGAGTGGGGAAACTACGGCAGAGAGTGCAGGTTTCGAGACTTCCAGAAGCGAAGAGAAGAGGGCAGTCATGTGAAAGGGCGACTTGGCACATAGGAGAGGCATTCCTAAATAGATCTATTTGGATACATGAGTTCCTGATACAAATGTTTATTTTTATAAACATATTTTAGTATTATAGGAGAGATGCAAACAGTGTTTGGTGGCGGTGGGGGAAGGGGGAAGGGAGAAGCCACATTTACAATCGAGTTCTTTTTTTTTTTTTTTTTTGAGACAGAGTCTCGCTCTGTCGCCCAGGCTGGAGTGCAGTGGCTGGATCTCAGCTCACTGCAAGCTCCGCCTCCCGGGTTCACGCCATTCTCCTGCCTCAGCCTCCCGAGTAGCTGGGACTACAGGCGCCCGCCACCTCGCCCGGCTAGTTTTTTGTATTTTTTTAGTAGAGACGGGGTTTCACCGTGTTAGCCAGGATGGTCTCGATCTCCTGACCTCGTGATCCGCCCATCTCGGCCTCCCAAAGTGCTGGGATTACAGGCTTGAGCCACCGCGCCCGGCCTGCAATGGAGTTCTTAACAACAGAGATGGGCCAGGTCTGAGTAGCAGAGAGTGGGTTCCCAGTCCAGGTGGAGGCCTTAGACTTGGAGAAAGGAAATTCCTGAGAGGTGGAAATAAAGGCATGCAGGGAGGATAAAGAAAAACGGATACTGGGGTGAAAGAATTGCTTCCCTGGCAATTTTGCCAGAAACACAAAATGACTCTGGCCGTTCCACATTTATGCATTTAGGTGGCTTCCAGCAGCTCCTAAGCCTCATACAGATTGCAGAAATTTCTGTTACTGGATTTAAAAAGGCCTTCCCCTAGCATGTTACACCTCTAGCCTGGACAGGGAGTTTGACGGCAGGCCCAGAAAAAGGGGGTGACACCACCAAAGTCTCCAGAAAACCAAAATGCCTCCTTCATTCCAAGCACAAAGGTTAGTAATAATCCACAGCCTGAATGCAAAGGTTAGATGGGAAAAAAAAAAAGCAACCCTAAACTATACTATGTGCACTCTTCCATTTTACAACTCTGGCAAAAACAAGCAGGAGACAAATCCCATTTACAAGGACAGCAAAAGCTTGATCTCCTACCTGACCCAAGCTCTCTCCATGCATCATAAACATTTCCATAGTCATAAATATTACTGATGAGGAAGCAGAAGGCTCTTAATTGGCTCCAAGTCATTTCATGGTGGAGGAAGCTGGGGAAATGCACTGAATAAAAATAAGACAAGGTGAGGGATCTCCCTGGAGGAAATTAAAATCTAATCTGCCTCTGATCATGCTATATCTAAAGAACTAACCGAAGACCTTACAGTGTAAGGAGTGTTGTCTCCCACCAGCTCAGTGTTTTTCTCAGGGATGCCGATTCCCTTCAGGTTGGGTTTCATGGCAGTTGATACTGTTCATGATGATCCACCATAAGGAAAGGAAGTTAACCAGTATTTATTTAAAATGAATAGCAAGATAATGGCCAAATGGTGGCATGTTCATACAATAGAATACTACTTAGCAATTTTTTAAAAATGGACACTAATCACATGAGTTTCAAAAACATTATGCTGAGTGAAAGGAGCCTTACATAAGAGTACAGACTATATCATGAGAAGCAAGTTCACTGCACCCTGCTTGTCTGAGTCTGGTAAGACAGAAGAGCCACACATACAAATTACACAAAGTGGGTTTATTCCTTACAGATAACGCAGCAAGGATAACAGAAGCCTAGGATTCGTTGTGACCCAGTCCTACAAGGCTCAGAAAACTGCCTGGGGTGGAGGAGTTTGACTGTGAATGCCTCACTTGCACTACAGCTGAAGGCAGCAAGCAGCCTGCTCTGGGTTTTAGACCCAGGGATAGTGTGATACACTGGGCTAGAGAATTGAAGGAATCCTTTTTCTGGGTAGTGGGGAACAGGCACAAAGCCCAGGTTGTTCTGGCCAGCTTCCCCTTATGTCAAGATGTTGCATTTGCAGCATATTCTACAGTTAACCTTGAGCACTACAAGAAAAGGGGAATAGCTGGCTCAGTCTGAGGCCACCTGAACAACTGTCCTGCATGCGATCCTACTTAAATGACATTCTATAATAAGTAATCAATAGAGGGAAAAAAAATCCGAGCAATGGTTACTTCTAGGGGTGAAAGAGGAAAGGACTGGGAAGGATCATGAGGGAACGTTCGTTCTTTTCTCCTTTTCACCCAGTCTAGGACATCTTGCTATAGCAGCATGAGGGAACTTTCGGTGGTGACACAAATGTTGTATTTTTCTCGATGGGTGTTTGGATTACACAGGTGTTTACATTCATCAAAACTCAGCAAATGTATTCTTAAGATTCATGCATTTCATTGTATCTAAATTTAACATCAAAAGGAAAAGCTAATGAAATACTGAACTCTAGTTAATGATATGCATGCTAAAGTATTTAGGGGAAAACGTACTGATGCTTGCAATCTAAAATGAATCACTAAAATAGGATAGATTAATGGGTAGATAGAAGAATGGAAAGATGGACAGATAAGTGAAGAAGCAATTTTAGTAAAATGCTAATGGTAGAATCTAGGTGGTTAGTATGCAGCTATTCAAGGTAAAATTCTTTCTACTTTGCTGTGTGTTTGAAAAATTTACAATAAAATGGAAACAAATGAGCGATGTGATTTTTGCAAAATAACAACCATTTATTGGGTGCCTATATGTACTAAATGCCTTACATACATTTTCCCAATCCTTGTATTTTCCTGATTTTACAGACCAGAAGGTCAACATTCAGAGAGACTAAGTGACTTGCTCAGAGATGCACTGCTGTAAACACCAAAGCTAGAGTTGCCTGGTTTGTTATATGAATAGAATGTGTAATGATCCAGTCAGGGCATTTGGGATATCCATCACCTTGAGGATTAATCCTTTTTTTTTTTTTTTTTAAGACGGTATCTCGCTCTGTTGCCCAGATTGGGGTGCAGTGGTGTGATCTTGGCTCACTGCAACCTCCGCCTCCCGGATTCAAGCAATTCTGCTGCCTCTCCCTCCCAAGTAGCTGGGATTACAGGTGCATGCCATCACACCCAGCTAATTTTTGTACTTTTTGTAGTAGAGAGACAGGGTTTCCCTGGACTTCAGGTGATCCATCCACCTTGGCCTCCCAGTATGCTGGGATTACAAGCGTGAGCCAGCGTGCCCGGCCTAGCATTAATCATTTCTACATGTTAAGAACATTTCAAGTCCTCTCTTCTAGCTACTTTCAAATATTTAATATATAACACATTGTTGCTAATTACTCTCCTCTGTTGTGGAACATTGTAACTTCTATCTAACGGTATGTTTGTACCCTTTAACTAACCTCTCTTCTTACCCCTCTCCCACCCTCATGCCCTTCCTTGCCTCTGATATCCATCATTCTGCCTTCCACCTGCATGAGATCAAGTTTTTTAGCTCCCACATGAGTCGGAACATATGATATCTTTTTGTGCCTGGCTTCTTTCACGTAACATCATGACCTCTAGTTCCATCCATGTTGCTGCAAATGACAGGATTTCTTTTTTTTTTTTTTCTTTTGAGACAGACTCTCGCTTTGTCGCCCAGGCTGGAGTGCAGTGGCTGGATCTCAGCTCACTGCAAGTTCCACCTCCCGGGTTTACGCCATTCTCCTGCCTCAGCCTCCCGAGTAGCTGGGACTACAGGCGCCCGCCACCTCACCTGGCTGGTTTTTTTTGTATTTTTTTTTAGTAGAAACAGGGTTTCACCGTGTTAGCCAGGATGGTCTCGATCTCCTGACCTTGTGATCCGCCCGTCTCGGCCTCCCAAAGTGCTGGGATTACAAGGCTTGAGCCACCACGCCTGGCCGAAATGACAGGATTTCATTCGTTTTATGACTGAGTAGTAGTCCACTGTGTATATATACTACATTTTCTTTATCCATTTGTCTGTTGATGGACACTTAAGTTGATTCCATATCTATGCTATTGTGAATAGTGCTGCAATAAACATGTTTGTGCAGGTAACCCTCTGATACACTGATTTATTTTGCTTTGGGTAAATACACAGTAATGGGATTGCTGGATCATATGGTAGTTCTATTTTTAGTTTTTTAATTTAACTTAAATTTTTTGTAGTGACAGGGTCTCCCTATGTTGCCCAGGCTGGTCTCCAACTCCTGGACTCAAGTGATCCTCCCACTTCAGCCTCCCAAAGTGCTGGGATTATAGGTATGATTATAGGCCATCACACCCAGCCCATTTCTAGTTTTTTGAGAGATATCCATACTGTTTCTCGTAATGACTATACTAATTTACATTCCTACCAACAGTGTATAGGAGTTCTCTTTTCTCCACATCCTCAGCAGCATCTGCTACTTTTTCTGTTTCTAATAATAGCCATTCTAACTGGAGTGAGATATCTCACTGTGATTTGATTTGCATTTCTCTGATGATTAGTAATGTTGAGCATTTTTTCTTTTTTTTTTTTTTTTTTTTTTTTTTTTGAGACGGAGTCTCGCTCTGTCGCCTAGGCTGGAGTGCAGTGGCCGGATCTCAGCTCACTGCAAGCTCCGCCTCCCGGGTTTACGCCATTCTCCTGCCTCAGCCTCCCGAGTAGCTGGGACTACAGGCGCCCGCCGCCTCGCCCGGCTAGTTTTTTGTATTTTTTTTTTTTTTTTTTTTTTAGTAGAGACGTGGTTTCACAGTGTTAGCCAGGATGGTCTCGATCTCCTGACCTCGTGATCTGCCGGCCTCGGCCTCCCGAGCATTTTTTCATATACCTGTTGGCCACTTGTACATCTTCTCTTGAGAAATGTCTATCTTCTCTTGAGAAATGTCTATTCATGTCCTTTGCCTACTTTTTGATGAGATTGTTTTTATTTTTACTGTTGAGTTGTTTGAGTTCCTTGTGTATTCTGGATGTTAGTCTCTTGTTGGATGAATAGCTTGCAAATATGTTCTCCCATTCAACAGGTGGTCTCTTCACTCTCTTGATGGTTTCCTTTGCTGTGCAGAATCTCTTTGGTTTAACATAGTCCCATTTGTACATTTTGTCTGTGCTTTTGAGGTCTTGGCCATAAAATCTTTGCTAGACCAACGTTCTGAAGTGTTGTCCTTGTGTTTTCTTCTGATAGTTTTATACTTTGAGGTCTTACATTGAAGTCTTTAATGTTTGTATATATTGAGAGTTAGTAAAATTTCATTCTTCTGCATATAGATATCCAATTTTCTCAGCATCATTTATTGAAAAGGGTGTCCTTTCCCCAGTGTATATTATTGGCACTTTTGTCAAAAATCAGTTGACTGTAAATACTTGAATTTATTTCTGGATTCTCTCTTCTGTTCCATTGTCTATATGTCTCTTTTTATACTAATACCATGCTGTTTTGGTTATTACAGCCTTGTAATATATTTTGAAGTCAGATACTGTGATGCCTCCAGTTTTGTTCTTTTTGCTCAGGATTGCTTTGGCTATTCAGGCTTTTGTTGTTGTTGTTGTTCCATATAAATTTTAGGATTGTTCATTCTAATTCTGGAAAATTGATGTTGGTATTTTGACAAGAATTGCATGAATCTGTAGATTTCCTTGGGAAGTATAGTCGTTTTCGTGATATTAATTCTTCCAATCCATGCACATGGATGTCTTACCCTTTGTTTGTGTGCTTTTCAATTTCTTTTTTGTTTTTGGCTTTTTTCTCAACTTTTATATATGGGGGTCCATGTGCAGGTTTGTTACAAACCATGCTGCTGAGGTTTGGAGTATGATTGAAGCTTGTCACCCAGGTATCAAGCATAGTACTCAATAGGTAGTTTTTCAGCCTTTGCCTCCCTCCCTCTCTCCTCCATCTAGTAGTCCCCAGTGTCTATTTTTCCCATCTTTATGTCCATGTGTACCCAGTGTTTAGCTCCCACTTATCGACAAGAACATGCAGTATTTGATTTTCTCTTTCTGCATTAGTTCACTCAGGTTAATGGCCTCCAACTCCATCTGTCTTGCTACAAAAGACATACTTTTGTTATTTCTTCTTCTTCTTCATTTACCTCTGTTTTACATTTTTTTATTTTTAATTTTTGTGATACATAGTAGGCATATATATTTATGGGGTACATAGATATTTTGGTACAGGCATGCAATGCATAATAATCACATCATTGAAAATGTGGTATTTGTCCCCTCAAGCATTTATCCTTTGTATTACAAACAATCCAGTTATACTCTTTCAGTTATTTTCAAGTGTACAATAAATTATTATTGACTAATAGTTCCCCTGTTGTGCTATCAAATCATTCTTTCTTGTGGCTGTGTAGTATTCCACAGTGTATATGTACCACATTTTCTTTACCCAGTCCACCAATGATGGACATGTGAGTTGATTCCATGTCTTTGCTATTATGAATATGTCTGCAGTGAACATACACATGCATGTGTCTTTTTGGTAGAACAATTTATTTTCCCTTGGGTATGTACCTAGTAATGAGATTACTGGATTGAATAATGGTTCTATTTTTAATTCTTTGATAAATCTCCAAACTTCTTTCCACAGTGGCTGAACTAATTTACATTCCCACCAACAGTGTACAAGCATTCCCTTTTCTCTGCAGCACCACCAAAATCTGTTATTTTTTTACTTTTTAATAAAAGCCACTCTGACTGATGTGAGATAGTATATCATTATGGCTCTGATTTGCATTTCTCTGATGATTAGTGATGATGAGCATTTTTTAATATGTCTTTTGGCTGTGCATATGTCTTCTTTTGAGAAGTGCCTGTTCTTGTCCTTTGCCCACTTTTTAATGGGGTTATTTGCTTTTTGCTTATTAAGTTCCCATTAGATTCTGGACATTAGACTTTTGTTGGATGCATAGTTTGCAAATATTTTCTCCTATTCTGTAGGTTGTCTGTTTACTCTGTTGAAAGTTTCTTTTGCTGTGCAGATGCCCTTTAACTAGGTCCCACTTACCAATTTTTGCTTTTGTTGCGATTGCTTTTGAGGACTTAGCCATACATTATTTGCCAAGGCCAATATTGAGAAGTATATTTCCTAGGCTTCCTTCTAGGATTTTTATAGTTTGAGGTCTCACATTTAAGTCTTTAATCCATCGTAAATTAATTTTTGTACATGGTGATGGGTCCAGTTTCATTCTTCTGCATATGGGTAGCCGGTTATCCCAGTACCATTTATTGAATAGGGAGTCCTTTCCCCATTGCTTATTTTTGTTGACTTTGTTGAAGATCTGATGGCTGTAGGTGTGCAGCTTTATTTCTGGATTCTCTATTCTGTTCCATTGGTCTATGTGTCTGTTTTTGTACCAGTACTATGCTGTTTTGGTTACTGTAGCCTTGTAGTATATTACCTTGAAGTCAGGTAATGTGATGCCTCTGGCTTTGTTCCTTTTGCTTTGGATTGCTTTGGCTATTCAGGCTTTTTTTTGTGGTTGCATATGAGTGTTAGAATACTCTTTTCTAGGCCGGGCACGGTGGCTCACGCCTGTAATCCCAGCACTTTGGGAGGCCGAGACGGGCGGATCACGAGGTCAGAAGATTGAGACCATCCTGGCTAACACGGTGAAACCCTGTCTCTACTAAAAAATACAAAAAACTGGCCGGGTGAGGTGGCGGGCGCCTGTAGTCCCAGCTACTCGGGAGGCTGAGGCAGGAGAATGGCGTAAACCCGGGAGGCGGAGCTTGCAGTGAGCTGAGATCCGGCCACTGCACTCCAGCCTGGGCGACAGGGCGAGACTCCGTCTCAAAAAAAAAAAAAAAAAGAATACTCTTTTCAAATTCTGTGAAAAATGATGTCGGTAGTTTGATAGGAATAGTGTTGAATCTATAAATTGCTTTGGGCATTATGGCCATTTTAATGATATTGATTCTTCCAATCCATGAGCATGAAATGTTTTTCTATTTGTTTGTGTCATCTCTGATTTCTTTCAGCAGTGTTTAATAGCTCTCTTTGTAAAGCTCTTTCACCTCCTTGGCTAGATGTATTTTGAGGTGTTTTTTATGGCTATTATAAATGGGATTGCTTTCTTGATTTGACTCTTAGCTTGAACATTATTGGTATATAGAATACTACTGATTTTTAGGCCAGGTGCAGTGGCTCACGCCTGCAATCCCAGCACTTTGGGAGGCCAAGGCGGGTGAATCACTTGAGGTCAGGAGTTTGAGACCAGCCTGGCCAACATGGTGAAATCCTGTCTCTACAAAAAATACAAAAATTAGCTGGGCGTGGTGGTGGGCACCTCAGTTACTCAGGAGGCTGAGGCAGGAGAATCACCTGAACCTGGGGGGCAGAGGTTGCAGTGAGCCGAGATCACGCCACGGCACTCCAGCCTGGGTGACAAAGTGAGACTACATCAAAAAAAAAATAATAATATTGATTTTTTTTGTACGTTGATTTAAAGTATCCTAAAACTTTAGTGAAGAGGTTTATTAGTTCTAGGAGCCTTTTGGTGGAGCCTTTAGGGTTTTCTAGGTATAAGATCATATCATCGGTAAAGAGAGATTGTTGGATTTCTTTTCCTGTTTGGATGCCTTTTATTTCTTTCTCTTGCCTGATTGGTCTGGTTAGGACTTTCAGTACTGTGTTGTCTTGTTCCAGTTCTCAAGGGGAATGCTTCCAGCTTCTGTGCATTTAGTATGATGTTGGTCATGGGTTTGTCATAAATGGCTCTTATTTTGAGGTGTGTTCCTTCAATGCCTAGTTTTTTGAGAGTTGTTATTATAAAGGGTGCTGGATCTTATCAAAAGCCTTTTGTGTCTATTGAGATGATCATATGGTTTTTGTTTTTAATTCGGTTTATGTGGTGGATCACCTTTATTGATTTGTGTATATTGAACCAAACTTGCGTCCCAGGAATAAAACCTATTTGATGGTGGTGAATTAACTTTTTGATGTGCTGCTGGGTTCAGTTTGCTAGTATTTTGTTAAGGATTTTTGAATCTATGTTCATCAGGGATATTGGCCTGTAGTTTTCTTTTCTCATTGTGTCATTGCCAGATTTTGGTATCAGGATGATGCTGGCTTCATAGAATGAGTTAGGGAGGAGTCCCTCCTCCTTGATTTTTTGGAATAGTTTCTGTAGGATTGGTACCAGCTCTTCTTTGTATGTCTGGTAGAATTCAGCTGTGAATCCATCTGGTGCAGGGTTTTTTTTGGTTGGTAGGTTTTTTATTACTGCTTCAATTTTGGAACTCAATATTGGCCTGTTCCAGTTTCTTCCTGGTTCAGTCTTGGGAGGTTGTATATTTCCAGGAATTTATTCATTTCTTCTGTATTTTCTAGTTTGTTTGCATAGAGGTGTTCAAATAGTCTCTGAGGATCTTTTGTGTTTCTGTGGGATTGGTTGTAATGTCATCTTTGTAATTTCTGATTGTGCTTATTTGGATCTTGTCTCTTTTTGTTGTTGTTGTTAATCTAGCTGGTGGTCTATCAATCTTGTTTATTCTTTCAAAAACAAACTTTTGGTTTTGTTGGTCCTTTGTAAGAATTTTTGCATCTCAGTTTCATTCAGTTCTGCTCTGATTTACTTCTGTCTTTTCTTCTGTTAGCTTTGGAGTTAGTTTGTTCTTGTTTTCTAGTTCCTCTAGGTACAATATTAGACTGTTAACCTGAAATCTTTCTAACTTCTGGATGCAGTCATTTAGTGCTATAAACTTTCCTTTTAACACTACTTTTACTGCATCTCAGTGACTTTGGTATGTTATGTCTCTGTTTTTATTAATTTCAAAGAATTTTTTTTATTTCTGCCTTGATTTCATTATCTGTCATTCAAGAGTAAGTGCTTAATTTCCATGTGATTGTGTGGTTTTGAGATATCTTCTTGGTATTGATTTCTATTTTTATTTCACCATGGTTTGAGAGTATGCTTGGTATGATTTACATTTTTTTAAATTTATTGAGACTTGCTTTATGGCTGACCATGTGGTCATCTTAGAGTATGTTTGGTGTGCATATGAGAAGAATGTGTATTCTATGGTTGTTGGTGGAGTATTCTATAGATGTCTGTTAGGTCCAGTTGATCAAGAGTTGAGTTTACATCCAGAATTTCTTTGTTAGTTTTCTACTTCGGTGATCTGTGTAATGCTGTCAGTGGGGTGATGAAGTCCCCCCTCCATTATTATCTGACTGTCGAAGTCTTTTGTAGATTTAGAAGTACTCGTTTTATGAATCTGGGTACTCCAATGTTGGGTGCATATACAATTAGGATAGTTAAGTTTTCTTGTTGAATTAAACTTTTATCATTATGTAATGCCCTTCTTTGTCTATTTAACTGTTGTTGATTTAAAGTCTGTTTTATATGATATAAGAATAATGACCCCTGTTATTTTTTGTTTTCTGTTTGCATGATAGATCCCTTTACTTTGATCCTGCGGGTGTCTTTACATGTGAGACACCCTCTTGAAGACAGCAGACAGTTGAATCTTGTTTTTTTAATCCAACTTCCCACTCCGTGCCTTTTAAGTGGGGTGTTTAGACAATTTACGTTCAATATTAATATTCATATGTGAGGTTTTGATCCTGTCATTCTGCTGTTAGCTGTTGTTTGGTAAACTTGATTGTGTAGTTAATTGCTTTATAGGGTCTATGGGCTATGTATTTAAGTGTGCTTTGTGGTCGCAGGTATCATTCTTTCATTTCCATGTTTAGAATTCCCTTAAAGATCTAAAATCCCTTTAATGTTTGCTTCTCTGGAAAAGATTTTATTTCTCCTTTGCTTATGAAGCTAGATTGGCAGAATATAAAATTCTTGATGGGAATTTCTTTTCTTTAAAGATGCTGAAAATAGGCCCCCAATTTCTTCTGAAGTGCAAGGTTTCTGCTGAGAAGTTTGCTCTTAGCCTGTTAGCATTCCCTTTGTACATGATCTGCCCCTTTTCTATAGCTGCCTTTAAGGTATTTTTCTTTCACATTGGAAAGTGCAATGACTATATGTCTTAGGGATGGTCATCTTGCATAGTATCTCACAGGGGTTCTCTGAATTTCTTGAATTTCATGTCAACCTCTCTAGCAAGGTTGGGGAGGGAAATTTTCATGGACCATATCCTCAAACGTTTTCTGAGTTGCTTATTCTCTCTTTTTCTCTCTCAGAAATGCCAATGAGTTGTAGGTTTGGTCTCTGTACATAATCTAACATTTCTCAGTTGTTTTGTTCATTTTGTAAAATTATTTTTGCTTTATTTTTGTCTGACTGGGTTGATCCAAAGCACTGGTCCTCAAGCTCTGAGATTCTTTCCTCAGCTTGGTCTAATCTGTTGTTCATGCTTCCAGTTGAATTTTGAAATTCCTATAGTGAATTTTTCTAGTCCAGAAGTTCAGTTTGGTTCTTTCTTAAAATGACTATTTCAATTCTTGTATCACTTTACTGGCTTCATTGGATTGGATTTCAAGTTTCTCCTGAATACCATTGAGTTTCTTTGCCATTCAGGTTCTGAATTCTGTATCTGTCAATTCAGCCACATTTCAGTCTGATTAGGATCCATTGCTGGGGAGCCAGTGCAACCATTTGGAGGTAAGGAAACACTCCTTCTTCTTGATTGCTGGAGTTCTTGTGTTGATTTTTTCTTATCTCAGAGGGCGGGTGTTTATCCTTTTGAAGTTGCTGTTATTTGGATGGGGCTTTTTTATTTATACATATATATATATATATGCACACACACACACATATATATATATATATGCTTTTGTTCTCTTGAGGCTTTGACTATGGTGCTTATTGTGTATAGTTGATTGGCTTAATTTCTGGGTGTTTTCAGAGGACCAAGGCTCTGTATGGGTTATTGAGTTGTGGCTAGATTCCTGTACTGAGTTTCACAGTCAATGTGTGCTAAAGAATTTTTAATTGGTGGTTTAACTCAGGCTGCATTCCAGTAGATGGAGCTTAAGAGTAAGGGCCAGCAAATAGGCTGTCACTCAGCTATGTGCCTCTTTTATATTTCAGGGCATTCACAGCAGTGCTTTGTGGAGGGAGAGACGTCAGGGGTGAAAGACAATCCCAAGTTTGTTCCTAGGCCTTGGAGGAGCACCCTCTAATCATTGGCATCATGCCTGCATTTCCTTAGCCTCAAGAGGGCCCCTGTCAGGCTACACTCCCACCTCTCTTGGGTGGCCAGAGCTAACAGTTAGGTTGCCAGGAGACCTACAGCTCCCCTGAGACCCACTGGTCCTCTGTGTTTGACATAGAGTGGGTTATGGAGTATGTCTGCAGATAGTCTCTAGATGCAGTGGGCCAAGACTGGAGGATCCTCAGGCAGGGCGGTGTCGTCAAGGGTGCACAGCTGGTGCAGTACCCATGACTGGGGGGTTTTGCTCAGCAGAAAACTGTGGGGACTACCCAGCTTGTGCTCCCCTGACTGAGTCTCCTTCCAGTGTCTGCCCCCATAGCAGGCCCAAACAGCTAGTTTTGTTCCAAGCCTTCTGTGCCCAGATTGCTAGGCTGCTAGGTGTTCTGGGCTGTGGGGCTCCCTTGGGCAGAGGCTGTGGGCTGTTAAACAGGATACACCTTTCCCAGACTGATTCGTGTGGAGGGAGGCATGCCCAAATCCCACATTAGTGCATGAACCTCCACCTCACTCTTCTGAGATGTTCTGAGAGTAGGGGCTCCTCACCTGCTTGAGCTCAGGCCACAGATCTGAGCTCGATACCCCTGAGCTATGTGCTCAGACCCTGGGGAGTTGGGACCTGGCCCATAGCTTTGTCCTTTGGCTCCTTGGGGTTGAGCACTGGCTGTGCTGAGGGATGGGGGAGGCGGAATCGTTCCCAGGCCACCAGCAAAGCAATCAGGTGGGGCAGTGGAGGTTGTGCTGTGTGCACGCTCTTGCTCAAGCAGCCAGGCAGGGGCCTTAGGAGGAGCCAGTGGATAGTGGGGTGTGCAGATCAGATGCACCCTAGTTCTGCAGGAAAGACAGCTCTGCTCTCTCCCAGCCTGGCAGTCAGCAAGGGCTAGGGTCACTCAGAGCAAAATGGAGAGCCTTGGAGGATGGACACCTATGGTCACATTTTGCTGCAGTTGTCCCCCATGCAAAACCTTTTGGGCTTAGCACAGGTTGGAGTTCTGCCTCTGCCTACTTTCCAGGCAGTTCCCCTGCCAACTCAAATGTCTATGGGGGTCATGGAATCTCTTGTAGTTGAATTTCTTCCTTAGGACCTGCTTAGGGCCAGGAGCTGGTACTGGTGCTCAGCGACTCTGTGAAGTATTCCCAGCTTCCTCCCTCTTCAACCTTAGTGTCGGTGTCACCTTTCTATTGATTTTCTGTATTTTCTCTCAAAAGATCTGTTTGAAGTATGATGGATTAGTCAATATTTTGGTTTCTCTCAGCGGGAGAGACATTTCCTGGCTGCATCTAGTCAGCTATCGTGTTCTTCTCAATCCTCTTCAATTTCTTTCATCAGTATTTTGTAGTTTTCCTCGTAGAGATCTTTCACTTTCTTGGTTAAATGTATTTCTAGGTATTTTAGTTGTTTATTTTTCTTGCTATCTTAAATAGAATTGCCTTCTTCATTTCTTCTTGGCTAGTTCATTAATGTTGTATAGAAATGCTGCTGATTTTTATGTGTTGATTTTGTATCCTGCAACTTTACTGAATTTATCATATCTAAGAGTTTTTTGATGGAGTCTTTATGTTTTTCTAGGTATAAGATCGTATCATTACAAAAGAGGGACAATTTGACTTCCCTTTTCCAATTTGGGTGCCTTTTCTTTCTTTCTCTTGCCCGATTGCTCTGGCTAGGACTTGCACTCCTGTGCTGAAGAGGAGTGGTGAGAGTGGGCATCCTCATCTTATTTCAGTTCTTAGAGGAAAGGCCTTCAGTGTTTCCCCATTCTGTATAATGTTAGTTGTAAGTTTGTCATATATGGCCTTTAATTTGTTGAGGTATGTTCCTTCTGTGCCTATTTTGTTGAGAGTTTTTATCATGAAAGGATGTTGAATTTTTTTCAAATGTTTTTTCTGCATATATTGAGATGATCATATGGCTTTTATCCTTCACTCTAGATGTCATGTATCACATTTAGTGATTTGCATTTGTTTAACCATACTTGCATCTCTGGGATAAATCCCATTTTGTCATAGTGTGTTTTTTAAAATGTGTTTTTGGATTCAATTTGCTAATATTTTGTTGAAGATTTTTGCATCGGTATTCATCAGATATATTGACCCATAGTTTCCTTTCCTTCTTTTTTAAATTTTGTTGCATCTTTGTCTGGTTTTGGTAACAGGGTAATGCTGGATTCATAGAATTAGTTGGAAGAGGTTTCTCCTTTTCAATTTTCTGAAATAGTTTGGAGAATTAGTGTTAATTTACGTTTGAAGGTTTAGTAGAATTCAGCAGTGAAGCCATTCAGTCCAGAACTTTTTTTCTTTTGTGGGGAGAGTTTTTATTACTGCCTTGACTTCATTACTTGTTATTAATCTGTTCAGGATTTTCTATTTCTTCCTGTTAAAGCAAACTATGGCCTGAAAAGGACTCCATACTTCTATATTTGAGTCCTTGTGGATGAACTGTAACCTAGCTTAATAGGCAGACAAGATTGAAAACTTAACTTGGGAGTATGTGCCTGTAACAATAGCTGAGTCTTGGCCAATCCCAGTGGACATATTTCAACCACTCATAGACTGCTAAGTGTTCATACTGTGTTCAAATAAGGCAAATGCCAACCTGTAACCAATCCAGTTGCTTCTGTACTTCACTTCCAATTTCTGTATGTCATTTCCCTTTTTGTGTCTGTATGTTGTTTTTTTTTTTTTTTGAGACACAGTCTCGCTCTGTTGCTCAGGCTGGAGTGCGGTGGCACAATCTCGGCTCACTGCAACCTCTGCCTCCTGGGTTCAAGTGGTTCTCCTGCCTTGGCCTCTTGAGTAGCTGGGATTACAGGTGCCCACCACCAAGCCCAGCTAATTTTTTTTTTTTTTTTTTTTTTTTTTAAGTTCAGACGGGGTTTCACCATGTTGGTCAGGGTGGTCTCAATCTCCTGACCTCAAATGATCCTCCCACCTTGGCCTCCCAAAGTGCTAGGATTACAGGCATGAGCCACTGCGCCTGCTCTGTCTATAAATTTGTTCTGACCAAAAGGCATCCCTGGAGTCTCCTGAATCTGCTGTGATTATGGGGGCTGCCTGATTCGTAAATTGTTCATTGTTCAATTAAACTCCTTTAAATTTAATTCGGCTGAAGTTTCTCTTTTAACATTTCTGATTCAATTCTTAGTAGGTTATATGTGTCCCAGGAATATGTCCATTTACTCTCAGTTTTCCAGTTTGATAGTATATCATTATTCATAATAGTCTCTGATTATCTTTTGTATTTCTGTCTTATCAGTTGTAATGTCTTCTTTTTCATTTCTGATTTTGTTTATTTGGATCTTCTGTCTTTTTTCTTGGTTAGTCCAGCAAGTGATTTATCAATTTTGTTTATATTTTCAAAAAAACAACTTTTGTTTCATTGATCCTTTGGTGTTTTGGGTTTTTGTTTTGTTTTGTTTTTGTGTCTATTGTGTTTAATTCTGCTTTGATCTTTATTATTTCTTCCCTTCTAATTTTGGATTCGGTTTGTCCTTGCTTTTCTAGTCCTTGAGGTGCATTATAAGATTATTTATTTGAAATCTTTCTACTTATTTGCTGTAGGCACTTATTGCTATAATCTTCCCTCTTAGCACTGCTTTTGTTGTATCCCACAGGTTTTGGTATATTGTGTTTCTATTTTCATTTGTTTCAAGAAATGTTTTTATTTCTTCCCTGGCCCAGTTGTCATTCAGGGGCATATTGTTTAATTTCCATGTATTTGTTCAGTTTCCAAAGTTCCTCTTATTATTAATTTCTACTTTTATTCCATTGTGGTCTGAGAAGACACTTCATATAATTTCAAAGTTTAAAAATTTTTCGGGCTGGGCGCAGTGGCTCATGCCTGTAATCCCAGCACTTTGGGAGGCTGAGGCAGGCGGATCACGAGGTCAGGAGATCTAGACCATCCTGGCTAACATGGTGAAACCCTGTCTCTACCAAAAACACAAAAAATCAGCCAGGCGTTGTGGCAGGCGCCTGTAGTCCCAGCTACTCAGCAGGAGAATGGGGCGAACCTGGAAGGCGGAGGTTGCAGTGAGTCGAGATTGCACCACTGCATTCCAGCCTGGGCAACAGATTGAGACTCTGTCTCAAAAAAAAAAAAAGAAAAAATGTTTGATACTTGTTTTATGTCTTAACATATCATCTATCCTGAAAAAATGTTCTGTGTGCTGTTGAGAAGAATATGTATTCTGTAGTTACTGGGGGAAATGTTCTGTAAATATCCAGCAGTCCATTTGATCTAGTATGTAGTTTAAATTTTTTTTCTGTTAATCGTCTGTCCAGATGATCTGTTTAATGCTGAGAATGAAGTGTTGAAATCCCCAACTATCATTGTATTGAAATCTCTCTCTCCCTTTAAATCTAATAATATTTACTTTTATATCTGGGTGTTCCAGTGTTGGGTGCATATATGTTTTGAATTGTTATATCTTCTTGCTTAACTGATCCCTCTATTATTATACAGTGATCTTCTTTGTCTTTATTGACTGTTTTTGACTTAAAGTCTGTTTTATCTTTTATAAGTATAGCTACTTCTGCTCACTTTTGGTTTTCATTTGTATAGGATATCTTTTTTCATTCCTTTACTTGTAGTCTACATGTGTCTATGTGTGAGATGAATTTCTTTTAGGCAGCATTTAGTTGGGTCGTGTTTTTTTCTCCATTCGGTCAGTCTATATCTTTTCAGTGGAAAGTTTAATTCATTTACATTCAAAGTTGTTTTTGATATGTGGGGACTTATTTCTGTCATTTTATTAATATATTTCTGGTTATTTTGTGTATCCTTATTCTTTTATTTCTCTTTTATTGTTTATTACTGTGGCTTGGTGGTTTTTCTGTAGTGATAACATTTGAGTCTTTTTCTTGTTTGAGTTTACTCTATCTGTGGGTTTTATATTTTTATGTGTTTTCATGATGGTAAATATATTTCTTTCACTACTGAGTGTAGAATTTCCTTAAGCATTTCTTGTAGGACTGATCTAGTGATAAATTCTCTAAACTTTTGCTTGTCTGGGAAAGACTTTATTTTTCCTTCACTTATGAAGGATAATTTTGCTGGTTATAGTATCCTTCACTGACCATTTTTTTTTTTCTTTCAGCACTTTAAATATATCATCCCATTCTCTCCTGGCCTGTAAGGTTTTTGCCAAAAATCTGCTGTTAGTCTGATGGGAGTTCCTTTATAAGTGACTGCCGAGACCACCTCGGTTGGAGAGACCCTAACTTAGCAGCACTAGAGGAATTAAAGACACACACATAGAAATATAGAGGTGTGGAGTGGGAAACCAGGGGTCTCACAGCCTTCAGAGATGAGAGCCTCCAACAGAGATTCACCTACATATTTATTAACAGCAAGCCCGTGATAAGTATTGCTTCTATAGAATATAGATTAACTAAAAGTAGTCCTTATGGGAAACAAAGGGATGGGCCGAAATAAAGGGTTGGGTTTGGCTAGTTGTCTGCAGCAGGAGCATATCCTTAAGGCACAGATCACTCATGCTATTGTTTGTGGTTTAAGAATGCCTTTAAGTGGGTTTTCTGCCCTGGATGGGCCAGGTGTTCCCTGCCCTCATTCCCGTAAACCCACAACCTTCCAGCGTGGATGTCATGGCCATCACAAACATGTCACAGTGCTGCAGAGATTTTGTTTATGGCCAGTTTTGGGGCCAGTTTATGGCCAGATTTGGGGGGGCCTGTTCCCAACAAGTGACTAGACGCTTTTGCTGTTTTTAGAATTCTTTGTCTTTGACTTTTGACAGTTTAACTGTAATGTGCTGTGGAGAATACCTTTTTGCATTGTATCTATTTGGGAATTTCTTAGTCTCTTGTATCTGGATGTCTAGCTTTCTTACTAGACTTGGACAGTTTTCATCTATTATTTTGTTAAATAACTTTCATTTTCTCTTCATCTTCTAGGACTCTGAAATTTTGACTATTTGGTCACTTTATGGTGTCCTGTATGTCACATAAGCTTTGCTCATGTTTTAAAATTATTTTTTCTTTATTTTTGTCTGACTGGTTTATTTCAAAAAGACCCGTCTTCAAATTTGAAGCTCCTTTCTTCTCCTTGATGTAGTCTATTGGTCTATTGTTGAAGTTTTCAACTGTAGCTTATATTTCATTCAATGAATTCTTTTTTTTTTTTTTTTTTTTTGGAGGTGGAGTCTCACTCTGTCGCCCGAACTAGAGTGCAGTGGCCAGATCTCAGCTCACTGCAAGCTCCGCCTCCCGGGTTTACGCCATTCTCCTGCCTCAGCCTCCTGAGTAGCTGGGACTACAGGCACCCGCCACCTCGCCCGGCTAGTTTTTGTATTTTTAGTAGAGATGGGGTTTCACCGTGTTAGCCAGGATGGTCTCGATCTCCTGACCTCGTGATCCGTCCGTCTTGGCCTCCCAAAGTGCTGGGATTACAGGCTTGAGCCACCTCGCCTGGCCTCAATGAATTCTTTAGTTTCATAATTTCTGGTTGGTTCTTTTATGGTAACTATCTCTTTGGTAAATTTCTCATTCATACCTTGAATTGTTTTTCTGATTTCTTTGTATTTTTCGGTATTCTCCTGTATCTCACTGAGCCTCTTTAAAATCAATATTTTGAATTCTTTTTTAAGATTTTATAAATTTCTTTTTATTTATATGTTACTGGAGAATTATTATTTTCCTTTGGAAGTGTCATATTTCCTTGCTTTTTCATGTTTCCTGTGTACTTATATTGACATCTGTGCATTTGGTGTAACAGTTGCTTCTTCCAGTTTTTGAATTTGCTTTCATAGGGGAGGACTTTTTCCTGAATATGTATCTATGTGTGTAGGGAACTTTGGGGGTGTGTACAGTACTGTGGTCTGTGTATGATTTCTGTGACTGTAGGCAGTGTTAGTGATGTCTGTGGTTTCTTCAGTGGCTTAGGATGAGGTCATTAGTGGAGGCTGTGGTGACATATTGCTGGGGACTGGGACCCCAGGTAGGCCAGTCTTTGGGACCTAATGGTGACAGTGGTAGGCTGAGTGTGTCTGTCCTTAAGCCCCAGGGTGGCATATGCTGGCACCAATGTTAGCAGGTCCAAGCATGCTGATTCTTGGGCTTCCAGGTGGCTTGTTCATATGCTGATGGCAGTGGTTGGCTGCCAGGCTTCTCAGGAACCTGGACAGTAGGCATGTTGTGAGTGATGGCAGTGGCAGTGGTGAGACAATTCTCTGGGTCCCAAGCAGTATGCAGTGGTGTTGGCAGTGGCTGCAATGGGCTGGGCAGTCTAGTCTCCAGGTCTGCAGGTGTTGTGTGCAAGTAAGTGCCAGCTGTGGTGGTAGTGGAAGGGTGGGGGGGCCAACCTCAGGCCCCCAGGAGGAGTGTTCAGGTGCTGACACTAGTGGACTGGGCTGGATGAACCTCAGGCCCACAGACGGTGTGCTCTGGCATGGATTAGGGGAAAACCAGCCTGAGCAGGCTTGTAGTCAGCTCCCCACAACAATGGTGCGCACTGGCACTGGCTGTGGTAGGCAGAAACAGAGTGATCCCCAGACCCCCAGCAGAATGCTTAGGTTAGGGGCAGCGGCAACTGCATTATGGCCCTGCTCCTGGGAAGGGCGAAGTTGTTTTCGGTGGCAGCGGTTATATGTAGGCGAGCTTGGCTTATGCTGCAGACCTAATGGCAGCAGCCCTTTCACTCACACTTTAGCCCCAGCAGCGTAGTAACAACAGCTATGGGCAGAGGATTCTGTCTGGGGGTGTGAAAATGTGCGGTGGCTCTGCTTCTGGAGGGAGTGGGGTCACAGCCAGTGGCCTGCACTTCAGCCTCAGTGGCAGCAGCCAGCTGTGGTGGTAGCTGCAGGTGGGGAATCTCAGTGGGCACTAGGGCCATGGAGATGCAGGCACTGCTGGGCCCCAGGGAGAGTGCCATTTGCCTGGTGTTGGGCTCTCAAAATAGCACCTTACAGGAGCTGCGGATGCCTTAGGGGTGTGTGGAATCCAGTGTGAACTCCCTCTCTGGGGCAGCGCCATTATGTGGTCTCCAGGAAGCTCTCTGTTTTAGTCTCAGGGCCCTCGTGGGTCGTGGGTCGGGGGCTGTACCATGGCTAGGACTGCAGGAGTCCATGGTAAGAATATGGACCATGAGGCATCTCTCACTTTCCTTTTCCCCACACTGGGGAGTCTCTACAGACTCCTAGCTGATCCTGCCTGAGGAGACTGCCTTGCTTCCCTTTTATTCGTTGCCTTAGGTGTTTCCTGACATTTCTCTGTTGAATCCCAGCATTCTTTTTTGGATGACCTATTTGAAATATGGTTATCTACTCACTATTTAGGTTCTTCTTTATGGAGGAGGCAAGTACCAGCCATCTTTAAGCCCCTCTGACTTGAACTTCTGAGAAGCAGAATCTTCCTAGAGGCCTTAAGCATGAGAAATACATGATGAGATGGTATCTGAGGAAGATGAATCTGTTTATTTGCAGTAGTGGAAGAAAACAGTGGCATAAATAATCATAAATAGCAGATTATTATAAAACGATGTAGCAGGTGCCATAATATCCTCAATCTGTTGTTTTCAAACTATGATTTTCAGAATGCTGGGGCTCCTAGGAAAGGCCTTGGGGATACTAAGTGGGGTGGGTGGATGAGGCAAAGCTGAGGGGAAGCGGGACTCAGCACCCCTTTCCTGTTCCCACCTTAACTGGAACAGCACTGCTTTTATTGTTTTAACACATGGAGTTCCAGATAACATTTATTTTCAGACAAGAATTTAATAGACCTTAACTGAACAACATCAGTTAATTACAGAAATACATAGCCAGACAAATGTTCCAGGAGGGGGTTGTTTGAGGATACTTTGCTGGACATTCACCTCCCACAGCTGTTGGAGATTACTTCACATTTTCACCTGCAAGGTACCAGCTCCGACAAGAGGAAGATTCTCTTGGAGAAGACAGATTTGGAAGGTGGCAGATATGCCTGTGCCCCAGGAAATGACTGAACCCGGCTCAATTCATTCAACACAGTGGGCAGTGGCCTTTCAACTCTTAGCCCGGGGGCCTGCCTCAGGCCCAGTCAGGCTCTCTGTCTTCAACTTGATTCCCTCAGCAAGTGCCAAGGCCTACTTTCCTCTTCTGGTAGCTACCCGCTGAAGCAGCTTTGGAGTGGGGCAGTTCTTGTTTCCTAAACCCTCTCCCTTTTTCTTTGTTACCCTAGACAAACATTCAAGAGCTTTTCACCCTGGATAACGAGACCAGGGTAACAAAAACAATAAACCTAGGGAAGTTACACAGGTTCTAGGTTCTTATATACTTTGAATCCCCTGGCTTGTGTCTCCTTCACAAGGGATAATAATGGATAAATTCTGCCCTCCACATTTATTTATTTATTTATTTATTTATATTTTATTTATTTTTACAAATGAGGCAATTTATTTAACCTGGCATGGTTTGTTCTAATGCTTCCTGTTGGCAACTGCCACCTCTCCGGCAATTCTGTCCACATCTCTCTGTCCCCAAGGTGTCAGTTTGCAGCCCCCATCTTGGCCCTTTTCCACCATTTTCAGCCCCTCCAGGGCTTAGAGGACCCGGTGGGCCACACTCTTGGAGCCTTGGCTGAAGTGGCTGGGCATGGTGCCATTTCCTTGACGTCCCCCATTGATCTTGGTCATGGAGTCAACCCCAGCGCCACCCCCGAGGTACAGGTGCCGCGCTGTGGAAGCAGCTCGTGTGCAGAACCAGTTCTCATCACAGGGAGCAAGCTCTTCGTGCTTGGCCACCCATTTGGGGAATTTCAGCTTCCTGGGCTTTTTGAGAAAGGCTGCCAGAGCTCTGACGAACTCCTGCTGGTCCACGTCTTTTACAGTAACTCTAGGCATGGTGCGGCCTCTGCACTGCCAGCCAGGGGAGAGGGCCGCATTTATTTTTAAATGACCTCACCAATGATCTTTCATTCAGACCTGACTCTTAGATGTCCCCAAGGAATGATGTGAGCCCGTCCCTTGTCTTAGGAGTTCCCTGATCTGTCCCATGTGAAAAGGATCCCTTTTAAGCAGTTTTTCGTAGTCGTTTTCATCCCATTACTTCATACATGACCTTATACTATGCATTCTGGGTTCTTAAGGATGTGTAACAAATCACCCAAAATTTAACGGCTTAACATAATAATTTACCATCTCTCATGGTTTCTGCTGTTTAGGAATTTAAGGAGGTCTCCGCTGGGCAGTTCTGGCTCAAGGTCTCTCATGTGCTTGCAGTAATATATCAGCTGGGGCTACAATCATCTGAAGGCTTTACTAGGATAGGAGGATCCACTTCCAAGGTGGCTCATATACATGAATGACAAATTGATTGCTGGCTCTTGTCCAGGGACTCAGTTCCTCTCCATGTGGGCCTCTCCACATTGCTGCCTGCGTGTTCCCATGGCAGCTGGCCTCCCCCAGAGCAAGAAATCCAAGAGACCAAGGTGGGTGCTGGAATGACTTTTATAACCTAGCCTTGAACATCATACACTATCAATTCTACCCTCTTTTACTGGCCACAAAGGTCTAGCCCTGATTCAATGTGAAAGGGGATTACAAAAGGAGGCAAGGGTCATTGGAAGTCATCGTGGAGGCTGGCTCACCATACTATAGAAGGGCCAGAAGAAGACCAGCCTCAAAGAAAAAGAGAAGGCAGCTAGTAGATGCCCTGGAATGCAAATGTTTGGAATGCACTCAAACAGGTGTTGAGTGAGTAAGAGAGAGTCGCGGCCCTCTTGAAGCTTGTAATCTAATGAGAATGACAAGTTTCATATGAATAAGTGCACTTGGAATAAAACCCAATATCCTGTACCTTGCCCCACTTATTCTTTTCTTCTCCTCTTCTCCTTTCTCACTGAGCGCCAGCCACACTTCATTCCTTCAACAGGCCGAGTTCTTACCTTCCTTAGGGCCTTTGTACTTGCTATTCCCTAGAATGCCCTCCCCTGATCTCTGCATGGCCAGCGCTTTCTCACCGTTCAGGTCTCTGACTTAGATGCCACCTGATATTTTCTTGGGTATTTGTTATCTGCCTCCCCCTTCTAGGAAGTAAGCCACACGACAGCAGAGACTTGTTAAGTCTCCTTCACTGCTACCTCCCCAGGCCTGAAATGGCACTTGTTACATATTAAGTGATGAATATATAGCCTAATGAGCAAATGAAGTACCCACTTTCTGACCAAATTATATAAAATTTTCCTTCTAGAATATTGTAAACTCAAGCTCTATCCCTATTTCTTGGCCATCTTGTAATCCAAAGGTTGGTGAATTACGAACTTACTCTACGATCTAACCTTGCTGATTCCTTGCCTCTGAGCAAATGGGTACCTCTGCCACGCCTGATTGCTAGATCCAGTTACTTCTTCCCAGGCCAACTATATTATTGGTATTTTTCCACAGGGCTGAGTCCTCCATTTCTGACTGCCTTTCCCTGGTTTCCTGTCCAACTTTCCTCCCTCCCCCAAAGGAAGGGCAATCCCAGCCTTGTTTTGCTGCACTTGTGTTTTCAGCTTTCTTGGGCTAAAATATTGAAAGCATTGCTCATTAGCATCCCAGATTTCCTGCTTTTCAGGGGAAACGACATGAGGAGCAGGGCCCCATGAGTATTTATTTCGAAAATATGTTTTTTAATTTGAAAGCAAATGGACGCTGCAGGTCTGCAGGTCATTTCACCTGCTGTGGCATGTGATTAGTGAGGCCTTTTCTCTCTAGGTGGTGGTGCCAGCTAATGGACTAACGCTCCCTATGTATGTTTATCTTCAGTTAATTAAAATTTTGCCAGATCTTCCTCACAGCCCTTGTGCACAGCAAGGCCAAGCCTTGACTTGTGGCACTGATCCGGGCTGGCAGGGTGGATGGGGGCGGTCATCCTATTAAATATTAATCTAAGAAGGCAATCAAGCCCGTGGGCTTCCACCCCTGAGGTTCTCCCGCAGGGAGGTCACAAATCGATGCCAGAGCTCTGTGCTTGTGGCAACTCTTCCTGCCAGGCCCGAGTCAGCAAAAGACGCAGTTTTACCGAACAGTTATTTGACAATAAATCTGAGCAGAATTCTGGGAGATCTCTCTCAAATACTGGAATGAATTACACACACGTCTACCTGGGAAGGGAATGTTAACTAGCTGGTGAAACTGCACCTTATGAATGATGAATGGGCCACTTGGCCAGGATTTATTTTGAAGTTATGGGTCAGATGAAGACTAGCAAGTATCCTATACTTCAGATGGCAGTTTTGAAAATCTGCCTATGCCAGGGATGGGGGAAGAGATTAAAGGTTCAGTTGGCTCACAAAGCCTCCAGTGCCCCATTTTCAGAAATGTGGACATTGCCTCCTCACAAGTTCACCTTCCTTCAGTCACTTCATTTTTTTTTTTTTTTTTTTTTTTTTTTTTTTTTGAGACGGAGTCTCGCTTTGTCTCCCAGGCTGGAGTGCAGTGGCCGGATCTCAGCTCACTGCAAGCTCTGCCTCCTGGGTTCCCGCCATTCTCCTGCCTCAGCCTCCCGAGTAGCTGGGACTACAGGCGCTGCCACGTTGCCCGGCTAGTTTTTTGTAGTTTTTAGTAGAGACGGGGTTTCACCGTGTTAGCCAGGATGGTCTCCATCTCCTGACCTCGTGATCCGCCCGTCTCGGCCTCCCAAAGTGCTGGGATTACAGGCTTGAGCCACCGTGCCCGGCTCCTTCAGTCACTTCAGTCAGCTTCTGTCCTAGCTGCCAAATCATTTCGGCAGATTCTTCTGCTGACAAACACAAAAGATAGAGCACTCTATTGTGGGCTGAATTTTGTTCCCCCAAAAAGATACATTGAAGTCCTAACCCCCAGGACTGTGAATGGGGCTTTATTTGGAAATAGGATCTTTGCAGACGTAATTAATTAAGATGGGTGGGCCCTGATCCAATGATGGGCGTCCTTATAAGAAGAGATAACAGACACACGCAGGAAGACCTCTGTGTGATGAGGGAGGCAGAGATGGGGGTCAGGCATCTACAAGCCAAGGAATGCCAAGGAAGCTACGAAGAAGCACTTACGGATCTCCTAGAGCTTTCAGAGAGAGCACAGCCCTGCCAACATATTGATTTCAGACTTCCAGCCTCCAGAATTGTGAAAGAGTACATTTCTGTTTGTTTTTTTTTTGTTTTTTTTTTTTTTTTGAGACGGAGTCTCGCTCTGTCTCCCGGGCTGGAGTGCAGTGGCCGGATCTCAGCTCACTGCAAGCTCCGCCTCCCGGGTTTACGCCATTCTCCTGCCTCAGCCTCCCGAGTAGCTGGGACTACAGGCGCCCGCCACCTCGCCCGGCTAGTTTTTTGTATTTTTTTTTAAGTAGAGACGGGGTTTCACCGTGTTAGCCAGGATGGTCTCGATCTCCTGACCTCGTGATCCGCCCATCTCGGCCTCCCAAAGTGCTGGGATTACAGGCTTGAGCCACCGCGCCCGGCCTTCTGTTGTTTTAAGGCAGCGAGTTTGTGGTACTTTGCTATGGCAGCTCTAGGAAACTAACACACGCTCTACTCCTAACCCTGATGCTGACTGCCATGGCCGTTTGCCTCCTCTGCAGACCTCGTTGATAGGCTCAGTTACCCTGATCTCCTTCCCTTCCTGGGGGGAAGTGGGAAACCAGGCTAGGAAGAAAGCCTCATCACATCTCAAGACTTGCCCATGATTTTTGAAACATCTCTGCCCACATTCTTGCCTAAGTAGGGGTCAGTGAACATAATAATATCTCTCTCTAATGATGGAGAATGTCACTCTGCTTCAGGCGTCATCACTCTAAATTCAAGTCTCATGGACTGGCATCACAGATACAGAGAGAATAAGAGGGGTACATTTGTACTGACCCTGACACATGTTCTAGAAATCAAATTTTTATTTTCACATTCCTGGCTAATTCTTTGTCTCTTCCAAAAGTTGAATGTTACAGGCCGGGCTTGGTGGATCACCTGAGGTCAGGAGTTCAAGACCAGTGTGGCCAACATGGCAAAACCCCATCTCTACTAAAAATACAAAAATGCCTCACACCTGTTATCCCAGCACTTTGGGAGGCCGAGGCAGGTGGATCACCTGAGGTTGCAAGTTTGAGACCAGCCTGACCAACATGGAGAAACCCGTCTCTACTAAAAGTACAAAATTAGCCGGGCATGGCAGCACATGCCTGTAATCCCAGCTACTCAGGAGGCTGAAGCAGGAGAATCGCTTGAACTCGGGAGGCGGAGGTTGCGGTGGGCAAGATCGTGCCATTGTGTTCCAGCCTAGGCAACAAGAGCGAAACTCCATCTCAGAAAAAGAAAAAAAAAATGAGCCGGGCATGGTGGCATGTGTCTGTAGTCCCACCTACTTGGGAGGCTGAGGCAGGAGAATCGTTTGAACCCAGGAGGTGGGGGTTGAAGTGAGACAGAATCACACCACTGCACTCCGGCCCAGGCAACAGAGTGAGACTCTGTCTCAAAAAGAAAAAAAAAGTTGAATGTTACAAAAATCCAGTTAAATGAAGGGTTTGAGCCAGGGAAATTTCTAAGAATAAAGGCTGTACAATATTTTGTTGTCTTGAGATAGCTAAGGAAAGGGACATTGAACATGAGGTCAGAAAACTTAGGCCTGAATTCTAGCTCTGTTCATCTTCACAAAATCCTTGCAGGGTACATATAATTAGCCCTTTGTACATGTGACCAGATGAGCTGAGGCTGCTCCTTGTCCCACCTCAAAATAGACATACTTACAGGAACTGGGAAGGTGGCTTCTGCATGGTCTTTGTTTTTCTGAGTGGGACACCAAGCTGAGGGTAGAGGTGAACTGCTCTGGACAGCAGAATAAGTTTTAAGAAGTTGTAGAGGTAAAAAAGGGAAACAAAATTATTGGCAGGGAAAAAAAAAATGTGTGAGGCAAGATGAAGACAAGTGGCTGATGAAGAATTTGGTTTAGTTTCTACTGTGTGGTATGCAATATGTATCTTCTTCCCTGTGTCTCCAAAAAGATCTAATTAACATGGATTGGAACTGATTTTGGAGGTAGACATCTAATAAGGAACAGATTGTCCAAGGAGATCCAACTATCCCAAGGCTAGAGAAGCTGATGGCCAGAGAAGTTCAGCTAACCATAGGACTATGAGTGCTGCTGCTTTCCACAGATCTGACTACCACATTACTAGAGGCCTGTTTACTGCAGTTCCTTTTAACTAGTACATCATGTCGACCTTTCAGCAGAAAAGTACAAAGCATACTAAAAGACAAAAAACACAGTTCGAAAAGACAGAGCAAGCATTAGAACCAGAGTCAGACATGGCAGGAACATTTGAACTATTAGAACAGGAATTTTTGACACTATGATTAATATGCTAAGGGCTTTATTGAAAAAAATAGATAACATGCAAGAACAGATGGATAATATGAACAGAGAGATGGAAACTCTAAGAGAGAATAAGAAGGAATAGCTAGAAATTTTAAAAAACAAAGCAAAAAAAAAAAACAATATAACAGAAATGAATACCTTTGATGGGCTCACAGTAGACTGGACACAGCTAAGTAAAAAAATTTCTGAGCTTGAGGATATGACAATAGAAACTCCCTAAGTGAAAAGCAATCAGAAAAAAAAGATTTTGAAAAACGCGAAAAAGGATATCGGGAACCATGGGACAAGTACAAACGGGGTAGCATAGGTAGAGTGGAAATGCCGGGAGAAGAGAGAACCAGAAGCAATATTTAAAGCAATAATGACTGATACTTTTTCACCCAACCACACATCCAGAAATCTCAGAAAACAGCAAGAAGAATAAATGCCAAAAACAAAACAAAATATCTGGGCATATCATATTCAAAATTCAGAAAATTAAAGATTAAAAATAAATCTTAATAGAAGCCGGAGGGAGGAAAATAAACACCTATAGAGGAGCAAAGATAAGAATTATATCAAAACTCTTGCCAGGCACGGTGGTTCACACCTGTAATCCCAGCACTTTGGAGCAGTTGAGGCGGGTGGATCACTAGAGGCCGGCAGTTCGAGACCAGCCTGGCCAACACAGAGAAACCCCATCTCTACCAAAAATACAAAAATTAGTCAGGCATAGTGGCACACACCTGCAGTCCCAGCTACTCAGGAGGCTGAGGCAGGAGAATTGCTGAAACTGGGGTGCAGAAGTTGCAGTGACCCAAGATTGCACCACTGCTCTCCAGCCTGGGTGACAGAGTGAGATTCCGTCTCAAAAAAAAAAAACAGAATTATATCGAACTCTGACTTCTCACCAGAAACCATGCAAACACGTAGAGAGTGAAGTGAAATATTTAGAATATTGAGAGAAAAAAATCCACCAACTCAGAATTCTGTATCCTGTGAAATTATCCTTCAAGAGTGAAGGAGAAATAAACTTTCTCAGACAAACAAAAATTGAGGGAATTTGTTGCTGGTTGGTCTGCCTTGCAAGAAATATTTAAGGAAGTTCTTCAGAGGAAAGGACAATTATGTAGGTCAGAAACTCAGATCTATACAAAGAAAACAAGAGTATCAGACAATGAATAGGTGAAGGTAAAAATAAAAACTTTTATTTCCTTATTTTTAATTGGCCTAACAGAGAAATTTAGTAAAAATAATAATAGCAACAGTGTATTTGATTATGCCTGTATTATGCACATATGTCAAATATGTAGGCACACATAAATGAATATATATTATTATATATGCTTATGTATAAGTAAAATGAATAACAGCAATGATATGAGGGATGGAACAGAGGAATTAGGAATATTCCATTATTATAAGACACTTGCCAGCAAACCACCATGGCCCATGTATACCTATGTAACAAACCTGTACATCCTGCACATGTATCCCAGAACTTAAAGTAAAATTTTTGAAGAAAGAAACATTAAATTATTTCTATTTTTATACAGAGGGGAAAAAAAGATACTTGCCCTACTCATGTTATTTGAAATTAGATTTGGATTAGTTATAAATAGATATTTCAAACTCTAAGGCAACCAGTAAAACAAGTAAAAAAAAAAAGAAGGACAACTGACATGCCAAGAGAGGAGAGAAAATGGAATCACATAAAATGCTCTGTTAAAGCTACAAAAGAGCCTGGGCAACATAATGACACCTCATCTCTACCAAAAAAAAATAAAAGCCAGGTGTTGTGGTACCTGCCTATAGTCGCAGCTACTCAGGAGGCTGAGGCAGGAGGATGGCTTGAGCCCAGGAGATCGAGGCTACAGTGAGCTACGCTCATGCCACTGTACTCCAGCCAGGGCAACATAACAAGACCCTATTTCAAAAAAAAAAAAAAAAGCTGGAAGACAAAAATAGAAACAAAGAACAAGGTCACCCTTCTATTAGAAATGGACAGATCCAGCAGGCAGAAAATCAGTAAGGACATAGTTGAGCTCAACAGCACCATCAACCAACTGGATATAATTGACATCTGTAGACTACTTTAACAACAGCAGATTACATATTCTTCACAAGCTCACATGGAACATTCATCAAGATAGACCACATTCTGAACCATAAAACACACCTTAACAAGTATAAAACAATAGAAATTATATTATGTTTACTCTCAGACCACAATAAATTTAAATTAGAAATTAATAACAAAGATAGCTGGAAAATACCAAAATGCTTGGAGAGTAACAACACATTTCAAAATAACACACGGGTTAGAGAATAAATCTCAAAAGAAATTAAAAAGTATTTTAAGCCAAATGAAAATACAACTTATCAAAATTTGTAGGATGCAGCATAAGCACTGCTTGGGGAATATTTATAGCTTTGAATGCATGTATTACCAAAACAGAAATATCTAAAATCAATCATCTAAGTGTCCTCCAGCCTGGGTGACAGTGAGACTCTGTCTCAAAAAAAATTTTTTTAAAAAACTAAGTGTCCACCTTTGGAAACTAGAAAAAGAGCAAATTAAGTCCAAAGGAAGCAGAAAAAAAGAAATAATAAAACTTAGAGCAAAAATTAAAGAAATTGAAAACAGAAAAGCAATAGAGAAAATAAAGCTAGAAGCTGGTTCTTTGTTTTTGTTTTTGCTTTTTGGGACAGAGTCTTGCCCTGCCACCCAGGCTGGAGTGAGGTGGCATGATCTCGGCTCACTTCAACTTTTGCCTCCCACGTTCAAGTGATTTTCTTGCCTCAGCCTCCTGAATAGCTGGGACTACAGGCACGTGACACTGCGCCTGGCTAATTTTTATATTTTCAGTAGAGACGGGTTTTCACCATGTTGGCCAGGCTGGTCTTGAACTCCCGACCTCAAGTGATCTGCCCGCCTTGGCCTCCCAAAGTGTTGGGATTACAGGTGTGCGCCACTGCACCCAGCCTGAAGCTGGTTCTTTGAAATTATCAATAAAATCAATAAGTATCTAGCCGGACTAAGAAAAAGAGAAGACACAAACTGTTAACATCAGAAATTAACGAGGAAACATCACTATAGATCCCATGGACATTAAAAGAATAATAAAAATTATATGAACAATTCTATACCCACAAATTTGATAACCTAGATGAAATGGACCGATTTCTTGAAAGAGATAATCTGCCAAAACTTACACTGGAAAAAATAGACAATCTGAATATATCTATTAAAGAAGTTGAATAAATAATGAATAACCTTCTGAAACAAAACATGACATGCCCAGATGGGTTAATTGGTGAGTTCTACTATACATTTAAGGAAAATTTATACCATTCCTCTACAGTCTCTTTCAAAAGACAGAAGTAGAGACAGTGCTTGCTAACTCATTCAGTGAGGCCATTACCCTGATATCAAAACCATCACAAGAAAACTTTGGACCAATATTTCTCATGAACATAGATACAAACATCCTCAATAATAATTAGCAAATCACATCAAACAATGTATAAAAATATTTACACACCATGATGGTCTTAGTCCAGTCAGGCTGCTATAACAAAGTAACATAAACTGGGTGGCTTAAACAGCAAACATTTATTCTTACAGTTCTGGAATTTGGGAAGTCCAAAATCAAAATGACAGCAGATTTGGTGCTTAGTGAGAGCTAGCTTCCTGGTTCACAGATGGCCATCTTTTTGTTACATCCTCACATGGCAGAAGAGACAAGCCTCTGGGGTTTCTGTTTTAGGGGCACTAATCCCATTCATGGGGGTTCTGCCCACATGCCCTAATCACTTCCCAAAGCCCCACTTCCAAATACCTTCACAATGAGGATGAAGTTTCAACACAGGAACTTTAGGGAACACAAACATTCAGTCTATAGCCATGACCAAGTGGGATTTATCCCATGTATTCAAAGCTGGTTTAACAGTCAAAAGTCAATTAATATGATCTATCACATCAACTGGCTAAAGGAGAAAAATCACGTGATCATATCAATAGATGCAGAAAAAGTATTTGACAAAATCCAATGTCCATGCATGATTAAAAAAATAATAAACCCAGAGCAAACTAGAAATACAGGGTAATTTCCTCAACTTGATAAACATCTACAAAAAACCTATAGCTAACATCATACTTAATGATGAAAAACTTAAAGCTGTCCTGCTAAGATCAGGAAGGAGGCAAGGATATCCCCTCTCACCATTGTGTTTCAACGTTGTACTGGAAGTCCTAACTAATATAATGAGACAAGAAAAATAAGTAAAAGGTATGCAGATTGGGAAAAAAAAACTGCCAAAATTCACAGATGATATGATTGTCTGTGTAAGAAATCTGAAAGAATTGACCAAAAAAAAAAATCTCCTGGAACTAATAATTGAGTATAACAAGGCTCCAAGATATAAAGTTAATATACAAAAGTCAATCACTTTCCTATATACCAGCCATTGCTGATATGACAAGTAAAATTTGCAATTAAAAACATATTACCATTGCATTAGCACTCCCCCCAGGAGACCCTTAGACATAAAAATGCTTATGTATAAATTGTATATGTAGGTATCAAAAAATGAAATAATATAAATTATATTCAAAATCTACAGAGGAAAACAATGAAATTCTGATGAAAGGTATCAAAAAAAAAAAAAAAAACCTAAATAGAAAGATGGGCTATGTTCATGGATAAGAAGACTTAATATTGTCAAGATGTCAGTTTTTTGCAATTTAATTTATGGAGTCAACACAATCCAATCAAAATACCAGCAAGTTATTTTGTGGATGTAGACAAACTGAGTCTAAAGTTTATATGGGGAGGCAAAAGACACAGAATTACCAAGTCAATATTGAAGAAAAAATCAAAGTCAGCCAGGCACAGTGGCTCACACCTGTAATCCCAGCACTTTGGGAGTCCGAAGCAGGCAGATCACTTGAGGTTAGGAGTTCAAGACCAGCCTGGGCAACATGGTGAAACCCCATGTCTACTGAAACTACAAAAATTAGCCAGGTGTGGTGGCGGACACCTGTAATCCCAGCTACCCAGGAGGCTGAGGCACGAGAATCGCCTGAACCCTGGAGGCAGAGGTTGCAGTGAGCCGAGATCTGCCATTGTACTCCAGCCTGGGCAATAGAGCGAGACTCAGTCTCAAAAAGAAAAAAAGAAAAAATCAAAGTCAGGGGACTGGCACTACCAAACTTCAAGACTTACTACAAAACTACAGTTGTCAAGACATTGTGGTATTGGTGAAAGACTAGACAAATAGATCAGTGGAACAGAAAGAGAGCCCAGAAATAAAGTCACATAAATATAATCAACTGATCTTTGACAAAAGAGCAAAGGCAATACAAGAGGGTGGAGACAGTCTTTTAAAAATAACATCAGAACAAATGAACATATCTGTACGAAAAAAATTTTTTTTTTATTTTTTGAGGCAGAGTCTTAGTTGTCCAGGGTGGAGTGCAGTGGCATGATCATGGCTCACTGCAACCTTGACCTCCCAGGGTCAAGCAGTCCTCTCAATTCAGCCTTCCAAGTAGCTGGGACTATAGGCATGCACCACCATGCCCAGCTAGTTTTTAAATTTTTTATAGAGACAGCATCTCCCTATGTTGTCCAGGCTGAAAAAGAAAGATCTAGACACACATCCTTCACAACAATTAACTGTAATAGATAATAGACCTAAATGTAAAACACAAAACTATAAATCTCTTAGAAGATTTAAAAAAAAAAGCCTAGATGACCTTGGGTACGGTGATGACTTTTAAAATACAACACAAAATATATAATCTATGAAACAAATAATTGATAAGTTGGACTTTATTAAAATTAAAGACATCTTTGAAAGATAGTATCAAGAGAATGAGGGGCTGGGCATGGTGGCTCACACCTGTAATCCTAGCCCTTTGGGAGGCCAAGGCGGGTGGATCACCTGAGGTCAGGAGTTTGAGACCAGCCTGGCCAACATGGTGAAACCCTGTCTCTACTAAAAATACAAAAATTGGCTGGGTGTAGTGGTGCTCACCTGAAATCCCACTACTCAGGTGGCTGAGGCAGAATTGCTCCAACCTGGGAGGCAAGAGGTTGCAGTGAGCCAAGATTGCACCACTGCACTCTAGCCTGGGTGACAGAGCAAGACTCTGTCTCAAAAATATAAAAAACAAAAACAGAATAAGCAAAAAAGTCATAGACTTGGGAGAAAATATTTGCGAAAGACACATCAGATAAAAGAATATAATTCAAAACTTACAAAAAACCCTTAAAACTCAACAATTAAAAAAAAAAAAAATTTAAACATGGGCAACAGACCTGAACAGACACTTTACCAAAGAAGATATACAGGTGGCAAGTAAGCATATAAAAAATGCTCAAACCAGGTGTGGTGGCGCATGCTGATATAGTTTGGATATTTGTCCGCACCCAAATCTCATGTTGAATTGTAATCCCCAATGCTGGAGGTGGGGCTTGGTGGGAGGTGTTTGAATCATAAGGGTGGATCCCTCTTGGCTTGGTGCTGTCTTTGTGACAGTGAGTTCCCATAAGATCTGGTCATTTAAAAATGTGTGGCACCTCCCCAATCACTCACTCTCTTTCTTGCTGCTGCTCTGGCCATGTGACGTGCCTGGTTCCCTTTAACTTTTACCATGATTGTAAACTTCTTGAGGCCTCCCCAGATGCTGAGCAGATGCCAGCACTGTGCTTCCTGTAAAGCTTGCAGAACTGTGAGCCAATTAAACCTCTTTCTTTATAAATTACCTAGTGTCAGGTATTTCTGTATAGCAATGCAAGAATGGCCTAACACATGTGTCTATGGTTCCAGCTACTCAGAGGCTGAGGCAGGAGGGTTGCTTGAGGCCAGGAGCTCAAGGCTACAGTGCACTATGATTGTACCTGTGAATACTGTGATTAGCCACTGCACTACAGCCTAGGCAACACAATGATATTCTGTCTCAAAAAAAAAAAAAAAAAGGAAGGAAGATGCTCAACAAGGGCTTACTTTCATATGCCATTCAAAAATTACCAATTAAAACAAAAATAGATAGCATTACACACTTATTAGAATGGCCAACCAAAACACAACATGAAATGCTTGTGGGAATGTAAAATGGTACAGCCATTTTGAAAGTTCGGGCTGGGCACGGTGGCTCACACCTGTAAACCCAGCACTTTGGGAGGCTGAGGCAGGAGGATCACCTGAGGTCAGGAGTTCAAGACCAGCCTGGCCAACATGGTGAAATCCTGTCTCTAATAAAAATACAAAAATGTGTTGGGCGTGGTGGTACATGGCTCCAATCCCAGCTACTCCAGAGACTGAGGCAGGAGAATCCCTTGAACCCAGGAGGTAGAAGTTGCAGTGAGCCAAGATCATGCCACTGTACTCCAGCAAAAAAAAAAGAGAAAGACAGTTCAGCAGTTTTGTACAAAATATAATCTTACCATGTGATCCAGCATTTTGTACTCTGTGATATTTACCCAAAGGAGTTGAAAACTTAAGTACACACAAAACATGCACACAAGTATTGATAGCAGCTTTATTCATGATTGTCAAAACTTGGAGCCATCTAAGATGTTCTTCAGTAGGTCCATGGATAAACTGTGGTACATCCAAACAATGGAATATTACTCAGCATTAAAAAGACATGAACTATCAAACCATGAAAGGACATGAAGGAAAGTTAAATGCATGTTACTAGGTGAAAGACGCCAATCTGTAAAGGCTACATTCTCTATTATTCCAACTAGATGACATTCTGAAAAAGACAAAACTATGGAGACAATAAAAAGATTAGTGGCTGCCAGAGGTGAGAGGAAGGAGGGATGAACAGACAGAGCATAGAGGATTCTCAGGGCAGAGAAACGGCTCTGTATGATAACACAATGGTGGATACATGTCGTTACACTTTTGTCAAAACCCACAGAGTGTACAACACCAAGAGTGAACCCTACTGTAAACTATGAATGTTGGTCGATGATGATGTGCCAACGTAGGTTCATAGATTGTAACCAATGGACCCCTCTGGGGCAGAATGTTGATAGTGGGGGAGGTTGTCCATGTGTGGGGATGGGGGACAGGGGACATTTCTGTACTTTCCATGTAATTTTGCTGTGATGCAAAAACTGCTCTAAAAATGTTGATTAATTGAAAGAAATGAAGGAAAAGGCCAACAATGAAGAGAAAGTTTTTATCTTCCCTATCCCCAAGTGACCCAGTTTCTTCTCCTGCCACCCTCAAGTCACCCACTGTGACCAGTTTCTTGAGTATTCTTTAAAGATATCCTTGGTATTTACACAGATGGCCCTGTTCTTTTGATACCACAGTTGCCTCCCTTAGGGAAAAAGAATGTTTGGAGTTAACCTGAGGGAACAATTCCTTCCCTTAACCCTCTGTACACTTCATTTAAATTTTTGAAGCTCAGATACCAAATGGAATATAATGGAGTATGTTTTTCTGTTTCCTGGGAGTTGGTGAGGTATACTGAAAAGAGCCTGGCATCTAACATCTGTTGGGACTGAGTTCAAATTCATACCTACAGTGGGTGACTTCACCTTTCTGAACCATTTCCACCTCTGAAAAATGGAGGTAATCATCCCTACCTCCAAGGGCTGCCGTAAGGATAAAATAAGAGAATGAAGGGAAAACATCTGCCACCCTCCTTCCTTCCCCTCCTACAGTTTCTCCAATGCTTTTTAAGAATAGAGAGAAAAGGAAAAGCAAATTCCCCAAATCTACACGCTGTTTAATGATCAGCTTTGACCTCATTCTACTTCAAAGTGTTTCCTTCTCTTACCCCCCACTACCTCCCACCCAGCTGCCAAGTATAAAGAACTCATGAAAACTTAGGCCAAATGGGAACCTGGAATATTAAAGCCTTTGAGAAAACATCTGTTTGTTCATTTATTACCATGTTTTTACTTCTGTCTTGTTTGGTTATAAGAGCCTACGGGGAAGTCCTTTGCACTTTAGTCTATACAGGGCTCTGCCATCCTTCATTTCACTTCGCAACTCTATGAAAAAAGGAGAAAACTGAGGTTCAGAAATCAAATGCTTCAGCTGAGAGGCATCTGGCAGAAACGGGGCTAGACCCAAGTTCTCACTGGTTTCCTTGCCTTTTTCTATCTCTAGTTGGCTTTTATGTGTAATCGCTACTGCATCACTTAGGATGCATTTGGCTGCCAGCAGGAGAAAATCCAAGTCACCCTGGCTCATGTAACTGGAAATCCAGAGGTTCTGTGGCTTCAGAGTGAGCTTAAGGCAGTGGCTCTGCTCCCTTCCTCTGCTCCTCCTTTGCTTTCTCCCTCCTCTCTGTGTTGGCTTTTCCCCCCTCATAATCTGGCCCTGCTGTATTACATTTCTCTTTTTGTTTGGTATCCAGCATTCCCCCGAATTCCAACTTGAAATTGTTGCCTTAATTTCTCTTTTGGAGAAATTGTCACTTGTATAATGCCTCCCTTATGCTGTGGGGCTGAAGTGGTCACATATTCGTCTCCCTGGCCCCGAGCTTGTGGGGAGAAGGGGAGTGATTCACAGCCTTGCAAATTGGACGCTCTCTCCTAGACTTTGAATCTTGGACCAGAGCCAGAAGAGCAGGCTGCAGCAATGCCCAGGCCCAGGCATTTCTGTGGGGTGGTGCTGCCTGCAGCTCCATTGCCTGACCACTGAAGTCCTTCTGGCTCTTGCCCCATTTTCCAGGCCCAGCTCTTCAGCTTCTCCCTTATGGATTCTGGAAGCCTCCACTATCCTGCTAGTAAATGTCCTCTTTGTTCAAGGGGGCCAGAGACATTTTCTGTTGCTTGCCATCAAGAACCCCAATCATACCATGTACCCAGCAGTTCCACTCCTAGGTAGGTACCCAAGAGAAATGACAACATATCTCCATATAAAATTTTGCACACCAGCGTTCATAACAGCATTCTTCATGATGGCAAAACAAACAAACCACGTGTCCATTAACTGATACATGGGTAAATAAAACGTGGTAGGCTGGGGGTGGCGGCTCACGCCTATAATCCCAGCACTTTGAGAGGCCGAGGCGGGCAGATCACCTGAGGTCAGGAGTTCAAGACCAGCCTGACCAAAATGGAGAAACCCTGTCTCTACTAAAAATACAAAATTAGCCAGGCTGTGGCGCATGCCTGTAATCCCAGCTACTTGGGAGGCTGAGGCAGGAGAATTGCTTGACCCGGGAGGCGGGAGTTGTGGTGAGTCGAGATCGCACCATTGCACTCCAGCCTGGGCAACAAGAGTGAAACTCCATCTCAAAAAAAAAAAAATTAAATTAAATGTGGTATATTCATACAGTGGAATATTATTCTTCCATGATTAAGAAATGAAGTACTGATACATGCTGCAACATGAACTTTGAAAGCATTAAGCTAAATTAAAGAAGCCAGATACAGAAGACCATATATTACTTTATTCACATGAAAATGTCCACAATAGGCAAATCCATAGAGACACAAAATAGATTAATTTTTTTTTTTTTTTTTTTTGAGACGGAGTCTCGCTCTATCGCCCAGGCTGGAGTGCGGTGGCGCGATCTCCACTCACTGCAAGCCTCGCCTTCCGGGTTCACGCCATTCTCCTGCCTCAGCCTCCCGTGTAGCTGGGACTACAGGCGCCTGCCACCGCGCCCGACTAATTTTTGTATTTTTAGTAGAGACGGGGTTTCACCGTGTTAGTCAGGATGGTCTCGATCTCCTGACCTCGTGATCCGCCCGTCTCGGCCTCCCAAAGTGCTGGGATTACAGGCGTGAGCCACCGCGCCCGGCCAATAGATTAATTTTTGCTAGGGGTTTGGCAGGAAGGGGAAGTGATTACCAATTGATATGGGACTTCTTTTGAGGATGATAAAAATGTTCTAAAATTGTGGTTGCCCCACTCTGAATCTATTAATTCAGTGCCCACTGAATTGTACACTTTAAAAGGGTGAATTTTATGATATATGAATTATATCTCAATAAAGCTGTTATTTTAAAATAAAAGATCCCTAATGAAGATATCTAGTGTAGAGAGCTCAGTGGAGAGGCAGCCTGGGTGCTGGGAAGGACACCACCACTGGACCTCCAGAAGATTTAGTTGTAATCCCAGGTTTATTTCTTACCAACCTTAAATTTCACCCTTTTGGTCCTTGATTTCTTTATTGCTAACGTGAAGAGACTTAGTAAATCAGTGTTTCTAAAACTTCAATCATTTGGCCGGGCGCAGTGGCTCACGCCTGTAATCCCAGCACTTTGGGAGGCCGAGGCGGGCGGATCACAAGGTCAGGAGATTGAGACCATCCTGGCTAACACGGTGAAACCCCGTCTCTACTAAAAATACAAAAAACTAGCCGGGCGCGGTGGCGGGCGCCTGTAGTCCCAGCTACTCGGGAGGCTGAGGCAGGAGAATGGCGGGAACCCGGGAGGCGGAGTTTACAGTGAGCCGAGATCGCGCCACTGCACTCCAGCCTGGGTGACAGAGCGAGACTCCGCCTCAAAAAAAAAAAAAAAAACTTCAATCATTTGTATGCCACCTTGTTGATTTTTGTCACATCATTGTGCAAATAACTGAATGGTTATTTACCTGGTTTTCTTTTCTTTTTTTTTTTTTTTGAGAGGGACTTTCGCTCTTCTCGCCCAGGCTGGCGTGCAACCGCAGGATCTCGGCTCACTGCAACCTCCGCCTTCCGGGTTCAAGCGATTCTTGTGCCTCAGCCCCTCAAGTAGCTGAGATTACAGGCATGCGCCACCACGCCTGGCTAATTGTACTTTTATTATTTATTTACTTATTTATTTTGAGACGGAGCCTCGCTCTGTCACCCAGGCTGGAGTGCAGTGGCGCGATCTCGGCTTACTGCAAGCTCTGCCTCCCAGGTTCACGCCATTCTCCTGCCTCAGCCTCCCAAGTAGCTGGGACTACAGGCGCCCGCCACCGCGCCCGGCAATTTTTTTGTATTTTTCTTTTTAGTAGAGACGGGGTTTCACCGTGTTAGCCAGGATGGTCTCGATCTCCTGACCTCGTAATCCGCCCGCCTCGGCCCCCCAAAGTGCTGGGATTACAGGAGTGAGCCACCGCTCCCGGCCTAATTTTGTATTTTTAGCAGAGACAGGGTTTCCCCATGTTGGTCAGACTGATCTCGAACTCCCAACCTCAGGTGATCCGCCCACCTCGGCCTTCCAAAATGCTGAGATTACAGGCGTGAGCCACCGCGTTATTTCTTTAAATTAGTTCACCTTTTGTAAAACTTTTATTTTAGGTTCACGGGTACATGTGCAGTTTTGCTATACAGGTAAACTCGTGTCACAGGAGTTTGTTGTACAGATTATTTCATCACCCATGTATTAAGCCTAGTACCCATTATTTTTCTAGATCCTCCCCCTCCTCCCACCCTCCACCCTCCAGTAGGCCCCAGTGTGTGTTGTTCCCCTCTATGTGTCCATGTGATCTCATCATTTAGCTCCCACTTAGAAGTGAGAACATGTGGCATTTGGTTTTCTGTTCCTGCGTTAGTTTGCTAAGGATAATGGCCTCTAGCTCCATCCATGTTCCTGCAAAGGATATGATCTCATTTTATTTTTTGAAAACTATATAGTATTCCATGGTGTATATGTACCACATTTTCTTTATCTAGACTACCATTGATGGGCATTTAGGCTGATTCCATGTCTTTGCTATTGCAAATAGTGCTGCAGTAAACATACATGTGCATGTGTCTTTATGATAGAACAATTTATATTCCTTTGTAATGGGATTGGTCGGTCGAATGGTATTTCTGTTTTCAGGTCTTTGAGGAATCACCGCACTGTTTTCCACAGTGGTTGAACTGATTTACACTCCCAGGAACCGTGTATAAGCATGCCTTTTCCTCCACAACCTCACCAGCATCTGGTGGTGGTTAGTTTTTTTTACTTTTTAGTAGCCATTCTAACAGCCATTCTGACTGGTATGAAAGGGTATCTCATTGTGGTTTTGATTTGCATTTCTCTGATGATCAGTGATGTTGAGCTTTGTTTCATACACCTGTTGGCCGCATGTATATCTTCTTTTAAAAAGTGCCTTTTCATATCCTTTGCCCACTTTTTAACGGGGTTGTTTATTTTCTTGTAAATTTGTTTAAATTGCTTAATAGATGCTGGATATTAGACTTACACCATATGCAATAATTAACTTAAGATAGATTACAAGCTTAAATGTAAAACCCCAAACTATAAAAACCGTGAAAGACAACCTAGGCAATAATACCATTCTGGACGTAGGAATGAGCAAAGATTTCATGACGATGACACCAAAAGCAATCGCAACAAACGCAAAAATTGACAAATGAGATGTAATGCAACTAAAGATCTGCAATAGCAAAACAGTAAACAGACAACCTACAGAATAGGAGAAAAGTTTTGCAAGCAAAGCATCAGACAAAGGTCCACGTTTTTTTTGTTTTGTTTTGTTTTTTGAAACAGTCTCGCTGTATTGCCCAGGCTGGAGTGCAGTGACAATCTCAACTCACTGCAACCTCTGCCTCCCAGGTTCAAGCGATTCTCCTGCCTTAGCCTCCCAAGTAGCTGGGATTACAGGTGCAAGCCACCACCCCTGGCTAATTTTCGTATTTTTAGTAGAGACGGGGTTTCTGCATGTTGGCTAGGCTCGTCACCAACTCCTGACCTCAAGTGATCTGCCCACCTCGGCCTCCCAAAATGCTGGGATTACAGACATGAGCTACCATGCCTGGCCTCCACCTTTTTTTTTTTTTTTTTTTTTTTAAACCTGGCATCATTCTAAACAAAAATATTTGTAGACTCAATGGGTTTGCTGTGCTAGCTGTATTTTCCCCAAACATAAGAAAATCAGCACTAGACAGTAAAATTTAAAATGTCCATCCATCCCCCATGTCACCATTTCTATCCCTACCGTTTGGGAACCCTGTACTTGAAGATTCCATTCCAAGCACGAGCACAAGTTTGTAGCTTGTGCTACAAACTAGCCTAGAGGGTAGAGGACAAAAGTCCTTCTTTATTTCTTCCTTCAGCTATCACAGATATTTTAATCACAGGCCTTATGTGGCCTGGCCCTGCTCTGAGGGTTTCTGATCTGCTAAAAGAGGAGGGCTTGGCGGAGCACAGTGGTTCATGCCTGCAATCCCAGCACTTTGGGAGGCCAAGGCGGGTGGATCACGAGGTCAGGAGTTCAAGACTAGCCTGACCAAGATGGTGAAACCCCGCCTGTACTGAAAATACAAAAATTAGTTGGACGTGGTGGCATGTGCCTGTAATCCTAGCTACTCAGGAAGCCGAGGCAAGAGAATTGCTTGAACTCTGGAGGCAGAGGCAGTGAGCCAAGGTCATGCCACTGTACTCCAGCCTGGGCCACAGAGTGAGACTCTGTCTAAAAAAAAAAAAGCAGGGCTGCCACAAGGGCAGCCATTCAGTAACCAGATGGGTGCCTCCTGGGATGCTAGGGATGGTCATTGTTAATCTAGTTTTGCTGATAAGGAGATTGTCTGAGAAACATTAACTAATATACCACAAGAATACAAAACAGATCTTTTGACAATTCCAGTACTCTTTTAACTAGTGGGATGGTGCAAAAGTAATTGCGGCATTTTGCCGTCACTTTAATGGCAAAAACTGAAATAATCGCATTTTGCCATTACTTTAACGTCAAAAACGACTGTTACTTTTGCACCAACCTAATATATCATAGTGGGCCCTGAAGTTGGACATTTTGGGGTGGATGTACTTGTAGTCTTTATCAAACCAGGCCATACACATGACTGCCACATTGGCCTGTGGGGAGGATCAGCACTGAGGAATGAGACACACGTGTGGCTCTTTTTAGGGGTAGAAAGGGTATAATACCTTTCCTTCATCGTAAGAGTCATGGCTAAGACTCCTGTAATGAAAGGTTAACAAGAGAAAAACATAACTGATTTATGTAATCAAAGTTTTACCTGATACAGGAGCCTTCAGAAATGATGACCAAAGGGAAAACTGTCCACTTTTATTTTTAGATTTGTTGAAGGGTGGACAGTTATGTAGAAATGTGACTGGACAAAAAGAGAATGATGTGATAGTAATAGACAGAGTGGGAAACCCAGTAAGGCCTGTCTGTTCTTGGTCTCTCTGTGTGGCATTCCTTCCTCCCAGATATGAAGCAGGATCCTTTTTGGAATGAGGATCTTATTACCTACTATATGAGCAGCTCCTACACAAAAAGGTGGGGGAAGGTTAAAGTAGTATTTCTAGGTTGTTTGGTTTGCCCTGGGGGAAAGGGGCTCTAGTCTCTATGACCTGCCTTGGGGAGGGGCATTCTGGGTTCTGTGACTTGCCTCAGGGGAGAATGAAGGGAGAGAGACAGGAGGGCAGGAGAAAGTCAGAGAGCTTGGTTCTGAGGCTGCTTGCCAGGCCTTCCACTGTCCTTTAATTCAAAGTACTCAGCATGCCAAAGCGTTAGGGTATTTTTTTCAGAAACAGCTTCTATGATGAAAATTCCATCCATTGAATTTCTAGCATTTCCATATATCAGTGATAAACAGTAACAAACTCCCCTGTTACTTCTTTCATCACACTATCCCACTTATTAGCTCAAAATCTCTATTCTCCACTAGTCAGAAACATGTCTTTCTTATTGGTTGCTGCGTCTGCAACTAATAAGAAGCAGGCATTTAGAAGCAGTCCAGTATTTGCCACAGAGTAGGCCCCTAATAAATCTCAGTTTAATTAACTAATGGTGCCTTGCCTCAAGGATCATATAAACCAGAGTGTGTGTGGCTGGGAGGTAGAATGGGGTAGGCTGAGACAAGCCCACAGACAAGGGGCAGATTTACTACTGTGCGCATGTGCCTGCACAGTGGGCAGGGGGCTAGTGAGCCCTTCAGCCCTGTGTCCTACATCCTCTGCATGGAGCAGGCTGTTGCCACCACCTGGGTCCATTGGTAAGGGTGGTTTCCATCTGTCCAGATAGGAGACCAGAGCAGAGAAGTGATGCATTTATTTCATCCAACAAATAGTTGTTGACAGCCAGCCCCATGCAGAGCCCCCTGCCAGGTACCATAGAGGAGATAAATGTAACTCAGCCCTGAACTCAGCCTGTGCAGGACTCCCGAGTGCACAAATTCAGCAGCCCAGGCCTGCCAATTCCTCGCTCAGTGTTCTTTCTACAACAGCATTGCCTTCCAAAAGTGATCCCCTAGCTGCCAGATTTAGGAGAATTCGTCTAGCAGTGTGCATGAGGAGGCTGTACATAGAGTTTTCTACTGAGATGTACTAACACAGGTGTCTGCAGTGTGCTCAGTGCTAGGGTGCAATGAAAGTAAGACTCACCTTTGCCCCAGGGAACTTATAGTGGTAGCTGTGTCTGTAGTCCAGGTCAGATGGAGGAGATAAGAGGGGCCTGCTCTCAGTCAGTAGTCTAGACAGGATGTGGGGTTAGTGTCTGGGAAGCTGAGAACAGAGGAGCCATGGGCAGAGGGAGGGAGGAGCAGGTGTGCAGGAGCACATGAAGCACTTGGGATCTGGGGCTTCAGTAACCTATAGCTGTCGGGTGGTTCTAGTCGTGGCATGAGGCACTTCCCCTAATGTAATAAGCCCACATGTTCCTTCAGCAGCCGCTGCCTTTCTTTGGACCAGCGATCACAGTGGGCATGAAGGCTTTCCGCTTTTTGCTTCCTACTTTCAGCAGTCTTTTCCCATTAGGTTTCTGCTCTTCAGGTTACATGAGCACCAAGGCCTGTTTTCTGAAATGTGTGTGCTCACTTACATTGGGTAGACCAGTGTAGACACAATTGCCTGAGCGATTCTGAGGCATGTTCAGTTGTCCAGGCAGATCAAGGACAGAGAAACAGACTAAAGACCTTTGGTGAAGCCTAAAGTAATGATATAATAGTTGGTGTACAGCAGAGTTTCTGAACTTCAGCACTATTGACATTTTGGGCCAGAGAATTCTCAGTTATGAGGGGCTGACTTGTGCATTGCAGGGTTGAGCAGCATCCCTGCCCTCCACTCAGTACATGATAGTGAGCAACTCTCAAGCTGTCACAACCAGAAATACCTCCAGAAACTTCCTACATCCCCAGGGCATATGTGTAAAATCATCCCCCGCCCCCCCCACCCCGTTAAGAACCACTGGTGTACAGACTTTGAGTTTGAGCCCTGGCTCTACCGTTTGCTAGCTGTATAAACACAGGCATCTTATTTAACTGATCTGTGGCTCAATTTCTTTATCTGTAAAATGGGAATAATAATATCTACCTCATAGGATTGTCATGAAATGAGTTAATACGTGTAAAGAACAGTGTCTAGCATGTAGCAAGCACTCAAAAAGTACTAGCTATTTTTCTTATCACAGAAATAAAATGTAGATAAAATGGATGGTCAGAAAGACTCCTCCATACTCACTCACTGTAGTACAGAAATAAGAAATGTAATTCATTTATTTTCTGTCCTGCTTATTTCTGATACACCATTTAAGGTAGCTTAAAATAAAGCCACACACACTACTGGGCAATTTAAAATTGAGTCAGATTAATAACCATTAAAATTGGAGGAAAAACTGAAGAGGAGAAAGTTAATTCTGTCAAGAACTCAAAATCAGATGGAGTGTTCACTTCAGCAACAAATAGAATCCCAAGCTTCCTAGCAGCCACTGCAAAATAAAGACACAGCCAAGGGAACTCACCACCAAAACCTCCGGGAGAGAGATCAGCTTTTTTGACTAAGTCCAAAGGAACTTTTTGTCAGGTGAGTCCTAACACAAGGTCCTTGAGTAACAAAATGGAGAATATTTCAATAGCAATTCTAGAGACTTGCTATTACGTGTATTAGCACTTATTTAAAGCACTGCAAACCTGCAGCTCTACTCTGGCCAAGAATGTGCCTTAAAAAAGGAACTCCCAACCCTATCACCAAAAAATGAATTGCCTGGAAGATGCCACCGCTCTAGTAGCAAGCTGGGGTTGGCAAGAGAAGCAGCCTCTCTCTCCTGGCTGCCTGGCTGAGCTGCAGGTCCCATTCCAGCCTAACTGGCAGGGCTGGCCACTATTGCACACTGCCAGCTACCTCAGCAGGCCAGTCCTGCTCTCAGGTTTTAGCCCCTCAGTAAAGGAGGTCCACCATGGGGTGTGGCACGGGGACTCTGGAGCCAAACTCTTCCATGCTCAGTTCTGAATGGCTCTCTGAGAAGTAAGAAGAGAAAGAGGCCAGCACTGAGTGTGTGAAATAAAGGGAGTGACTACGGAGTGCAGGCTGAGTGCCCCAGGCCAGAGGAGAATAGTAATCAGGACAGGATGTATGGTGAGAGCAGCGTCTTGCCCTCTTAACTTCACTGTGCCTCAGTTTCCTCTTCTATAAAATGGGGATAAAATTGATCTTATGGACTTATTGTGCAGATGAAGAGTTTTATGTAAAGTGCCTAGAGCAATGCCTGACACACAGTAAACATGAACTGTGAGTATGGTTAGAAATAACACTCAGCATTCTCTTGTGTACGTCCTACACTGAAGCAACCCACCTCCATGAGCGTAGGGAGTAACAGTAAAGGTTTCTGAACCTTTTAGTCACTGTCTGACCCTCAGCCTAGAGCCAAGCAGTGGGACCAAGCATTCGTTTATGATCTGTTGGAGGAGCCTTAAGCATGGGACACTAGTGTCCACTCTGCCACCAAATGATGCTCTTGCCCATGTGGCCTTGGACAAGTCCTTGCTCCTCTCTTGCCCCAGTCCACTCATCTATAAAATCAATCGGTAGGTCTAAATAATTCCTAAATTTGGCCAGGCGCAGTGGCTCATGCCTGTAATCCCAACACTTTGGGAGGCCGAGGCGGGTGGATCACCCAAGGTCAGGAGTTCGAGACCAGCTTGGCCAACATGGTGAAACCCCCGTCTCTATTAAAAAATACAAATATGGGCCAGGTGCGGTGTCTCAAGCCTGTAATCCCAGCACTTTGGGAGGCCGAGACGGGTGGATCACGAGGTCAGGAGATCGAGACCATCCTGGCTAACACGGTGAAATCCCGTCTCTACTAAAAAAAAAATACAAAAAACTAGCCGGGCGAGGTGGCGGGAGCCTGTAGTCCCAGCTACTCGGGAGGCTGAGGCAGGAGAATGATGTGAACCCGGGAGGCGGAGCTTGCAGTGAGCTGAGATCGGGCCACTGCACTCCAGCCTGGGCCACAGAGCGAGACTCCGTCTCAAAAAAAAAAAAAAAAATACAAATATTAGCCAGCCGTGGTGGCAGGAGACTTAATCCCAGCTACTTGGGAGGCAGAGGCAGGAGAATTGTTTGAACCCGGGCGGTGGAGGTTGCAGTGAGCTGAGATCGAGGCACTGCACTCAAACCTGGGGGATAAGAGTGAGACTTCTCTCAAAAAAAAAAATTTCTAAATTTGATTATATATTATAATCACTTGAAGACATCATAAAATGCAGATTCCCAGACTCTGCCAATCAAATCCAAGTTTCTGGAAATGGAAGCTGAGAATGTACATTTTACTAAGCTCCTTAGAGGACTGTGATGTTAGCTGGGCATGGTGGCTCATGCCTGTAATCCCAGCACTTTGGGAGGCTGAGGTCAGCGGATCGCCTGAGGTCAGGAGTTCGAGACCAGCCTGGCCAACATAGTGAAACCCTGTCTCTACTAAAAATACAAAAAATTAGCTGGGCATCATGGCGGGCATCTGTAATCCCAGCTACTAGGGAGGCTGAGGCAGGAGAATCACTTGAACCTGGGAGGCGGAGGTTGCAGTGAGCCGAGATCATGCCATTGCTCTCCAGCCTGGGCAACAAGAGCGAAACTCTGTCTCAAAAAAAAAAAAAAAAAAAGAAGTGGATTGCGATGTTCAGTCTCAGGTTTGGAAGCCGCTGACTAGATCAGCTGTAAGGCCCCTTGCAATATTCAGATTCCTGAGATACATTAATTATAGACTCATGGAGCAGAAAGGAGCTTTGAGTGGTCATGTGCCTTAGAGGACCCGGGCAGATGGCGGCTTTCCTGTGAGAAAGCTATGCTAGTGCTCTGGTGGCTCTTCCAGGGTTTAATTATTTCTAGCATTAGGAAGACATACTTTGTATCTAATCAAATGCTTCATCTCAGCAACTTACCTCCCACTCTGCTGACTTTGTACTTAAGGGTGTAGAGAAGGGCTGGTCAGTTCCCTGTTAGCGTAGCCCTTCATGTACTTGAGTGCTTCTGGAGGTCAGACTAGACCTGACATTATTACTGGTGAAAATGTCTCTTGACTTTGGGCCTGCCTGTTCATTCCCATTGCAACTGCCCAAGTTCAGGCTGCTAGCCTGTCTTGTTTGGACCATATAACACCTTTCTAACTAGTCTTCTGACCTCCAGTCTCTTCTCTATTCAATCTTCGTGGTACCAACACTTATTTTCCTAACCCCCAGCCCCGAATGTATCACTTCTCCTGCGCGCACATCCTCCATGTCTCCCAATCAAAATAAAAGCCTTCATTCTGTCATTCAAGGCCTTTCAGAGCCTGACCCCACCTACACTTTTTCTGTCTTAGCTTACTACATTTCTCTTCCACAACGCCCTCAGGCCAGGAGCCACCCTGGGCTACAGTTAACTTTGCTGAATTTTTTTGACAGGTTTCCCAAACTTGAATAACCATGGAAATCCCCTCCCCACCACTGCCTGTGTTTCATGGCAAAATACTTACAACATCTCATGGATACTAAGAGATTCATAGTACCCAGTTTGGGAAACACTCTCTCTGCCCTTCCTTCTGGTTGCCGGTGGCTTAACTATCTCCTTCAGGAGCTTCCCAGGTCTTGAACTGCAACTCAGAATAACTCTAATGTCATACCGGCTACCTCTCAATCTGATTTTATTTAATTAATTAATTAATTAATTTTTATTTATTTTGAGATGGAGTCTCGCTCTGTCGCCCAGGCTGCATCTCAGCTCACTGTAAGCTCCGCCTCCCAAGTTCAAGCAATTCTCCTGCTTCCACCTCCCGAGTTGCTAGGGGTACAGGCGCCTGCCACCATGCCCAGCTAATTTTTGTATTTTTAGTAGAAACGGGGTTTTGCCGTGTTGGCCAGGGTGGTCTCGAACTCCTGACCTCAAGTGATCCGCCTGCCTTGGTCTCCCAAAGTGCTGGGATTACAGGTGTGAGCCTTTGTGCCCAGTCCAATCTGACTGTTTTTAAATACTGAGAAGGCTCTACAGAGCTATGGAACTGGAACACTCCACTATCCCCACTCTTACTCCTTCTTTTTCTTTCCTGAGCTGATACTACATTTTCCTCAAGAGTTGAATTGCTCAAGGTCATAGATTTAATGATTTAATTAAATGAGCGTAGTTGATCATTCAACCATTTTTGTTTTCCTAACTCCAAATAGCCTCCTGGAGCAGGTATCTATCTATGCCTCCTGGGGCTACTCCCCATTCCTGTACTTGTGACAGACATTGTTGGTGAATTATAGCACTTGCCTCTGGGACCTAGATGTGATGATTGAGACTCAGAATCCAACTCAACACAATTCCCCAGGCAGGCTTTATCCATCAATCAGAGCTGGCATGCAGTTGAGACAGTCCCCCTTACCATCAGTGACCTCATTGATTAGCTAATGTGTTCGCCAGAAAAGCTCTGTTTCAATTTCAACTCCCTTCTAGAACATAGAGTAGTTTCTAGTTGCATTCTGTCTACTCTAAGCCTTTCAGGCTAGAGGATTTGGGTTGTGGGTGAGGATCTATTATTAGTCTAATTTGGCATGAATGTTGGAATAAGACTGCCAAGGTCAGAAAAGTTTCTCCTAAGAACCACCCTAGAGCATTGTCTGCCTCCCATCTCTGTCTCCTGCCAAACCCCACAGCAACGTCTGGTGAGCTAGCTGGTCTTTAGCCATAAGAAAGAGTACCATAGAGGCTACAAAACAAGTGACAAACTACCCCTGGAAGGATGAAACTCTGGGGTAGGCAGCAATTAGAGATGCCTTGGATGTCCCAGAGCAGCGGCAAGGTTTTCCACTTGGCCTGAGCTGATGGAACCATTTGCAATGTAAAGCCTGATATCTTCGGTCAGGTAACAGGCTGCTCTAGTTTCCTCTCTCTCCTCCTCCCACTCCTTCTCCTCTGAGTTGATCACATTTCCTTGGTGATTTTCATGCTTAGTCAGTAGATCTTAGGGAACAAGTATATACCCCTTTGGGACCTTGTCCGTGTAAACTACTACGTACTCATTAATGTTTTCCTCTGTACTGCATCTTCCTTCCTCCCTTCCTGGCACAAGCGTGTATTTAACACCTACTGTGTGCTAAGTGGTAAGCACTGCTGTAGGGAAAAAAGCCCTTGAATTCTGTCTGGAGCCACCTGGGGATGCTGTATATGAAACAAATGCCACAGCCCTCATTAGCAGAAAAATACACTTCAAGTTGCTTCCTCTCTTCTTTAGGCCTCAAGAAAGCTGTAACTGAGTGGGCAAATGTTGAAAGCCTCACAGCTAAAATGAGAGCATTCCAGGGAATTCTACAAAATCATGAAGCGCCTCCATCAGAGGAGCATCAAGCGATTCTCAAACCCAGGAAGCCCTAACGAGAGATCGGCTGAACACCTCCTAGCTCTGACTTATTGTCAGGCCTTGTTCTCATTGTTTTCTGTATATTAACTCCCTAAACCCCCACGGTAATGTTCTGAGTTAAATACTCTTATTCTTATCATTTAAAAGATGAGAAACAGAGGCACACAGAGGTTAAATGACCTACCCAAGGCCAACAGCTAGGAAGTGATAGAGCTAGAATTTGAACCTATATAGTCTCATCGCAGAGTCCTAAACTGCCTGAAATATGTACATTTAAGAAAAAAAAAAAAAAAACATAAAGTGCTGATTCATGGATTGGAATGGAGTACGTTGAGTAATAACTGGGTGGTGCTTTTTATCTCAATATGTTAGACCAGCTAAAGACAGAAGGGTTTTGATAGCTGAGAAGCTCAGAGTGCCTATGCCATACTTTAAGGAAGGCCTCAGAAAGGCCAGCTGCTTCCCTAGATCCACCCACAGCTCCTAGTGCCCCTGACAGACAGCAGACTGGTGCCAGAGCAGTTTCATGTGGTTGAGAGCCAGATACGCAGACAGATCTGCATGGGTCCGCTTATGTACTCACATACTGTATTTTTTACTAGAAAACTGTGTTACAATTAGTACCTAGTGCGGCAGTGTCGCAGGTCCTACAAGTCTGAAGCCTAACTTCTAGAATGGACTCTACCACCTACTGTCCTTTGATTCAGTTCTTTGCAACTATAAATATTTATTCATTCAGTAAATAATTTTGAGACCTCCTCCATGCCAAGCAACATGCACTAATTTGAATTCAGTAGTTGCCCCAAGGTACTCACTATTTGCTGGTGGCGACAGTCAGATAAAGGGATCTTTACAAGCACTTCTGCACTGTGTCCTCAAAGTGTGCCAGGCAGTGAGGGAGGGCTCAACCTGTCCCTCTTCCATAGGAGTCTGTGAGCAGCAGATGAGATCACACAGGGGAAAGCGCTTTGTAAATAGCAGAAGGTGAGAATGGGGTGTGTGAGGAGGTGGGGAAGAGGCGGAAGAAGGAGGAAGCAGAGGGAACTGGAGGCAGAAGGGAAAAGGGGTGAAGGAGAAGAGAGGGAGTGGGGAACAGGGGGAAGGAAGGGGAAGTAAAGTGGGAGGACTTCAACTAGGAGCTGTCTGCCTTTTCTGGAGACCTCGGGCAGGCAGCCGCCAAGCTGAGTGCTCCATCAGGGGCTATGAGCCTGAGCGAGGCCTCCCAGAAGCGAGGGAACCAAGCCTGAAGCTCAGGGCTCACTCTCCCTGCAGGCCAAGCCCAAATCTTGCAACCCTGGCCAAACTACTCTGGGCTCCGTCCTAGTGGGAGCCTTAAACTCGTGTTATATTGCTTGAGACTAGGTGCTTTCGCAGCTCCCCATGCACCCCAACCTCTTCAGGATCCCAGCTTGAACAGCGACAGAGGCCAAGCTGTCCCTCTATTGTGACGCCTGATTTCTCATGAATCCCCTTATATAATGGTGTCTCTGAGAAATGGTGGCTCGAGGTGACGCCAGCCACTACCATTCTCTGTACTGAATCGCCACCTAGAGGCCAGTTCTAGCCCAAACCAATGTGGAGGCCAAGTTTTCCATTTTGCCTCAAGATAGAAAACAAAACCAAAAAAAAGAGATATCTTAGAACAAAAAGACAAAAAGGCAAGAAAATGGCACAAGACCTTTAAAAGGACTCCATCAGTCCCTTCCCCAAGCCTGTGGTTTGCTGATGAGATATGCAAGGGCTGAAATGTCTCCACTTCTCAGTGGGGCAGGATTTCCTCCATGGCTTGGGACCAACGTGAGAATATCACTGTTTCTCACATATTCTAAAATCTAAATTTGAAGAACGAATATGCCAAGGAAACCCTCCAGTTTGCCCTGCATGTCAGACCTCAACCCATCTGCTCCCCTTCCTTCATGCCCAAATTCAGACTCCCTGGCTAGCTTGGGAAGACAGCTTAGCAGTAGATAGGATGTCCTTTTTAGGAGAGTTTGCTGATTTGGCTTACATTTCTGGAATCAGCTAGCCTACACTGAGCATGAGTACACATTAATCCTGGACCATTTATTGAGAAGTAGTTGGATGGGTCTACAAAGGCATCGAAGGTAAGTTGATAGTTCAAAATAAACATCAAGGCCGGGCGTGGTGGCTCAACGCCTGTAATCCCAGCACTTTGGGAGGCCAAGATGGGTGGATCACCTGAGGTCAAGAGTTCAAAACTAGCCTGGCCAACATGGCAAGACTCCATCACTCTACTAAAAATACAAAAATTAGCCGGGTGTGGTGGCAGGTGCCTGTAATCCCAGCTACTTGGGAGGCTGAGGCATGAGAATCACTTGAACCCGGGAGGTAGAGGCTGCAGTGAGCTGAGATCGCACCACTGCACTCCAGCTTGGGCATCAGAGCGAGACTCCGTCTCGAAAAAAACAAAATGGGCCGGGCGCAGTGGCTCAAGCCTGTAATCCCAGCACTTTGGGAGGCCGAGACGGGCGGATCACGAGGTCAGGAGATCGAGACCATCCTGGCTAACACGGTGAAACCCCGTCTCTACTAAAAATACAAAAACTAGCCGGGCGAGGTGGCGGGCGCCTGTAGTCCCAGCTACTCGGGAGGCTGAGGCAGGAGAATGGCGTAAACCCGGGAGGCGGAGCTTGCAGTGAGCTGAGATCTGGCCACTGCACTCCAGTCCGGGCGACAGAGCGAGACTCCACCTCAAAAAAAAAAAAAAAAAAAAAAAAATGAGCATCGAGGTATTTTGGGTCTGAAGAAAATCCAAGCTATGTGGTTCCAGATCTTCAGCGCCCCAGCTTGAACAGTATCAGGAACAGCAGAGTACTAAGGAAAGTAAGCCAGCCTCCCAAACTGAGCAAGGACATTTTTTTTAATCCTCTTTTTAGATTTGTTAGGTTTTTCTGTTCATTCCTTTGCCAGGCTAGTACTTCAGCTTCCTACTACTCCGCTTATTGGATTCTTAAGTATAATTGGAAAACAAGATACGTAAAGTAGTCAAACTCTCATTGTCAAAGCATCCTAGTTTGTGGCTGCTTGGGGATGGCAGTGTGTGCAGTAGCCAGGGAATGCCCACAGAGGCTGCAGTACATTTTTGCAGGAAAGCAGCTGCTGGTCCCTCTTCAGACCAGCGACAATCCAAACAAGGGGCTCCCTTTAGAGTAAACCCGGAGGAGCCTTGGGAGCATTAGAGTGACATTTGAATCTATGAAAAAGCCATAGCTGTTCCCCAAGGATAAAGTACCATCTGCTGATCGGCCGCAGGGCCCAGAGGCAATGGAGCTGCCATTTCCTTTACCCACACACCCAAATAAGTGAGACGGCTAAAAACTGAAGTGTTTCCTTCTCTCCAGCAGAAATGATTCCACTTGGTGCTCACAGTAATCTTGTGAAGTAAGTACTGTCGTTGCTGTCATGCAGAGAAGGAAACAGAGGCTAAAAGAAATTTAGTAATTTGCCTGTAAGAGGAGTCGTCAAGATTTGAACTCAAGTGCTCTGCTTCCAGAACATCTGCAGTTTTCCCAACACCGCCATTCCCCTTGGCATGATGCCAACATACTAAGTCCTAAAGAGAATATTCTGAGAAGTCGTTCAGTTTGCCATAGATGGTTGCATGAATTCCTACACAACCACTGGAACTACACTATAGGCGGAGTCCGTGGGCCAAGGACAACCCTCATTCAGGGATGATGCTTACTGTTGGTCACTTAACACTATATACTTTCTGGGAGGGTCAGAACTTCTCAGTTAAAGAAAAAGATGTCTCCAGTTTCCTACTTCATTCTCTTCACTTAAGCCAGACAGGCTCTTTGTCCCCTATAAAATCTCCTGCAAGACTTTGTCATTATTGTTCTCCAGATGAAGGGAGTCCTCTCCTGGGAAAGTGAAGAACCACCATAAACCAATTGGAAGAAACAAAGACACAATGGGGGCAGTGAGGGGGAAACATCGGGTGACATCAGGACTCCCCAAGACCACACGGTCAGTGAGGGGCAGAACTGCTCAGAATCCAAGTCCAATGGACTCTGGCTGAATGAAGTCTTCCTTCCTTCCTTCCTTCCTTCCTTCCTTCCTTCCTTCCTTCCTTCCTCCCTCCCTCCTCCCTCCCTCCCTCCCTCCCTCCCTCCCTCCTTCCCTCCCTCCCTCGCTCCCTCCTCCCTCCCTCCCTCCTTCCTTCCCTCCCCCCTCTTCCTTCCTTCCTTCCCTCCTTCCTTCCTTCCCTCCTTCCTTCCTTCCTTCCTTCCTTCCCCCCCCTCCCTCCCTCCTTCCTTCCTTCTTCCCTCCTTCCTTCCTTCCCTCCTTCCTCCTTCCTTCCTTCCTTCCCTCCCTCCCTCCCTCCCTCCTTCCTTCCTTCCTTCCCTCCCTCCTCCTTCCTTCCTCCCTCCTTCCCTCCTTCCTTCTTCCCGTCCTCCTTCCCTCCCTCCTCCCTCCCTCCCTCCTTCCCCCCTCCCTCCCTCCTCCCTTCCTCCCTTCCCTCCCTCCCTCCCTCCACTTCCTCCCTTCCCTCCCCCTCCCTCCCTTCCTCCCTTCCCTCCCTCCTTCCTTCCTCCTTCCTTCCTTCTTTCCCTTCCCTCCCTCCTTCCTTCTTTCCCTTCCCTCCCTCCTTCCTTCCTTCCTTCCTTCCTTCATTCCTTTTTTCTTGCTCTGTCACCCAGGCTCGCTCCTTCCTTCCTTCCTTCCTTCCTTCCTTCCCCCCTTCCTCCCTTCCTCCCTTCCTCCCTTCCTCCCTTCTTCCTTCCTCCTTCCTCCCTTCCTCCCTCCCTCCCTCCTCTGTCACCCAGGCTGGAGTGCAGTGGCGTGATCTTGGCTCACTGCAGGCTCCGCCTCCCGGGTTCAAGCAATTCTCCCGTCTCAGCCCCACAAGTAGCTGGGACTACAGGCACAAACCACCATGCCCGGCTTTTGTAGTTTTAGTTGAGACGGGTTTCACCATGTTGGTCAGGCTGGTCTCAAACTGCTGACCTGAGGTGATCTACCCGCCTTGGCCTCCCAAAGTGCTGGGATTACAGGTGTGAGCCACCATGACTGGCCTGCACTTTTCATTTAATCATAGTTTCAGGACATTGTATCTTATTTCTAAGCAAAATCCCACTAGGAATCCCAGTTTCCAGGGCTAGCCCTGAAATAGCTCATTGGGGTTACTTCTCTCTACTAACATTCCCCTTGCCCCATCTTGAGATAGAGAAGGGAGTGGGAAGGGGGTGCTTCATTCTGAGTGCCCATAACAATAGCTAACAGCAGCCAAAATGTGTTGAGCACTGTGCTGGGCACTGCTTATTACTTTATATGCATCAGCTCATCTAATTATCTCAACAAGCATATAAGGTAAGCATGACTGTTCCCATTTTACAGATAAGGGGAACGAGGCACAAGGCATCTAACTGGCTTAAGCTCCCACAACTGGTAAGAGGTGGGGGTAGGATTGGAGTCCAGCTCTGTTTACCGTCAAAGGCAGTGCTCTGAATCACTCACTTTTAAAAACCATATAGTAAATGCAGTGCCCAAGGACTTTGGCTTACCACAAGGAATCCTCATATATGTAGCCAGCTGTCTGCAGGAAATTGGCAGCCCCTGCCTAGCCATGGAACTCCCACCATGGATGGCAAACTGGAGACTTCGGAGTTTAGTTTCTAGTTCTTTTGCCCAAACTCTTTTATTGGGGGTTGGAAGAAAGGTAGGAAGAGCAATGAGGAAGGACATGTTCTTTCTCTCTGGGGAGAGAAAGAAAACAGAATAGGTTTGTAACCAAAGACCTTCTAAAAGCCACACCCCTGCACTCAAGAGCTACAGAGGAAATGTTGTTCTTAAATTCTTCCACCAGGCGCAGTAACCACTTCACTAACAAGTCTTACATCAGATAGAACTTAAATTAGACACAAGAAAGGACTTCTGGTCAATGTGAACAGTCATTTCTGTAAATTGGGATTTATCTTTACAAAATCCCTTCCCTGAACTAAGAAAGGTCTTAGGGACTTCTCTAAATTAAGGCTGCCCAAAGGCAGAAACACTGCAGCTTTCAGCAGGGGAAGACATGAGGTAGTGCTCAAACTTCTCTCCTCCTCCCTGGGTTTTATAGTCTTTTACACGCAGGGGCACTTCGGGAAATGGTACACATTTGGCAGGTGAGACAAGTGACTGAGGTCTGGAAAAGGTGTGAGAAAGCTGGTGCATGTGCAGGAGTGGGGCCCAAAAGGTAACGCTCCTGGCAACATGATGCTCCGCTTTCCTGCAGGCCTGCAACTCATGATGGCTTTGTGCTTCTCCAACAGTCAAAACGCTCAACTTCACACACCTAAAAAATAGCCTTAAGGGCCGGGCGCGGTGGCTCAAGCCTGTAATCCCAGCACTTTGGGAGGCCGAGACGGGCGGATCACGAGGTCAGGAGATCGAGAGCATCCTGGCTAACACGGTGAAACCCCGTCTCTACTAAAAAAATACAAAAAACTAGCCAGACGAGATGGCGGGCACCTGTAGTCCCAGCTACTCGGGCGGCTAAGGCAGGAGAATGGCGTAAACCCGGGAGGCGGAGCTTGCAGTGAGCCGAGATCCGGCCACTGCACTCCAGCCTGGGTGACAGAGCGAGACTCTGTCTCAAAAAAAAAAAAAAAAAAAAATAGCCTTAAGTTCCTTTTTCGTAAGAGCCTATCTGAGTAGTCCCTGAGCCACCCCCAGGTTACGTGTATAAAGAACAAAACCATGGAGGTGGCAATAATTCACTATTTGATGACAGTTGTTTCTTTCTGCACTAGCTGTTTCTGGCATGGAACATATACCCAAGCGCTTGCCTCTGGAGCTTGCCCAGAGTAAATAATTCAAACTAGCCTCTCGAAATGCTGACCTTAAACCACACACCTACTGTTTTCAAGACAGAGAAATTCACATGGGCTTTGATGGAGCATTTAGAAAAGAGACAAAATTAAACGACTTGATTTTGAGTATAACTCAAGAGCAGCCAGTCATTCCACAGATGAGATTCTATATATTGATTTCAAAATCCAGTTTGTCCTTGGGAAGAAAGAATAAGACAGAAGCTTAAGAGCATTTACTCTGGAAAGCTCCAAGTAACTTGCTTCTTTGTCCCCAGATGCACTCATTTATCTAAAGACATTCCAGTTTCTTGTTTTGTGGCAAGTATGGTTCAGGGCTACAGATGCCTTTTGTTTGAACTTTGGTGAGCCTGGGGATGTGCAGTGCATCATCAGAACTGCTAGCATGCTAGCCAGTATGTTTGTCAGTTTCACTTCCAGTTTCTCCTCAGAATGTCTAAAAGAATATTAAGTCTCAGGCCTGTCATCGTGGCTCATACCTGTAATCCCAGCACTTTGGGAGGCCGAGGCGGGCAGATCACCTAAGGTTGGGAGTTCAAGACCAGCTTGACCAGGCCGGGCGTGGTGGCTCAAGCCTGTAATCCCAGCACTTTGGGAGGCCGAGACGGGCGGATCACGAGGTCAGGAGATCGAGACCATCCTGGCTAACATGGTGAAACCCCATCTCTACTAAAAATACAAAAACTAGCCAGGCGAGGTGGCGGGTGCCTGTAGTCCCAGCTACTGGGGAGGCTGAGGCAGGAGAATGGCGTAAACCCAGGAGGCGGAGCTTGCAGTGAGCTGAGATCCGGCCATTGCACTCCAGTCTGGGCGACAGAGTGAGACTCCGCCTCAAAAAAAAAAAAAAAAAAAAAAGACCAGCTTGACCAACATGGAGAATACCCGTCTCTACTAAAAATTCAAAATTAGTCAGGCGTGGTGGCACATACCTGTAGTCCCAGCTACTCGGGAGGCTGAGGTAGGAGAATCACTTGAACCCAGGAGGTAGAGGTTGCAGTGAGCTCAGATCATGCCGTTGCACTCCAGCCTGGGCAACAGAGTGAAACTCCGTCTTAAAAAAAAAAATTAAGTTTCTACAGTGGATTTCAGTATAAAAAGAACCAGCTGGGGTCAGAGGACAAGGTGGCTCAGTAGAAAGAGCAGGGGCTTTGGAGCACATGACCTCTGGCTAATCACATAGCTTGAGACAACTTTCTTATTTGCAAAATTTGAAGAAAATCCTACCAGCCTGGCTGGGTGGCTGAGGGACTGTATTCGTTTGCCTGGGCTACCATAACAAAATCCACAGACGAGATGGCTTTAAACAATTGATTTTCTCACAGCTCTGGAAGCTAGAAGTCCAAGATCAATATGTCAGCAAGTATGCTTTCTTCTGAGAGCTCTCTCTGTGGCTTCCTTCTTGATGAATCCATACATGGTCTTTGGTTTTTGCTCTGTGCTCCTTTTAACTTAATTACCTCTTTAAAGACCTTATCGGCAAATATGATTATACTCTGAGGTACTGAGGGATAGGACTTCGATGTATTGAATTTCAGAGGGTTGGGAGGACAACAGTTTAGCCAACAAGAAAGACTAAATGACAAAGTAGGAGTTTTATAAAAGCTCACTTTTTCCCTTTCTTAGGCACAGGGAAAGAATGTGTGCTTTGAAATAAGACATAATTTCAACTCCTAGTTGTACTGCTTGCTAATTATGTGAATGTGGGCAACTTGCTTACCCAGGATCATCCTCTGTACAATGGGGCATGACAGAATTTGGATATTTGTCATCACTCAAATCTCATGTTGAAATGTAATCCCAGTGTTGTGGGTGGGGCCTGGTGGGAGGTGATTGCATCGTGGGGGTACAGTTCTTATGAATCGAGTGAGTTCTCCCAAGATCTGGTTGTTTAAAGGTGTGTGGGACTTCCCCACCAATTTCTGTCTTGTTCCTGCTTTCTCCGTGTGATATGCCTGCTCCCGCTTTGCCTTCCATGATTTTAAGCTTCCTGAGGCCTCCCCAGAAGCTGAGCAGATGTTGGCACCATGCTTCCTGTAAAGCCTGCAGAACTGTTAGCCAATTAAACCTCTTTTCTTTGTAAATTGCCCAGTCTCAAGTATTTCTTCATAGCAATGCAAGAACAACATAATATAGGAGATAAGAATATCATCCTCACTCTGTGCTCCTCCTGTTCGAGAGTCAGTCGCATTTTCTCTTGCATCGCCAGCGCATCCCTGAGACACCATAGGGAAGGTGAAGAGCGGATTCAACGGATTTGGTCGTATTGGGCGCCTGGTCACTAGGGCTGCTTTTAACTCTGGTGAAGTGGATATTGTTGCCATCAATGACCCCTTCATTGACTCAGACTACATGGTTTACATGTTCCAGTATGATTCCACCCATGGCAAGTTCCATGGCACCGTAAAGGCTGAGAACGAGAAGCTCGTCATCAATGGAAGCCCCATCACCATCTTCCAGGAGTGAGATCCCTCCAAAATCAGGTGGGGCGATGCTGGCACTGAGTAAGTCGTGGAGTCCACTGGCGTCTTCACCACCACGGAGAAGGCTGGGGCTCATTTGCGGGGGGAGCCAAAAGGTTCATCATCTCTGCCCCCTCTGCTGACGCCCCCATGTTTGTCATGGGTGTGAACCACGAGAAGTATGACAACAGCCTCAAGATTGTCAGCAACGCCTCCTGTACCACCAACTGCTTAGCACCCCAGGCCAAGGTAATCCGTGACAACTTTGGTATTGTGGAAGGACTCATGACCACAGTCCACGCCATCACTGCCACCCAGAAGACTGTGGATGGCCCCTCCGGGAAACTGTGGCGTGATGGCCGCGATGCTCTCCAGAACATCATCCCTGCCTCTACTGGCACTGCCAAGGCTGTGGGCAAGGTCATCCCTGAGCTGAATGGGAAGCTCACTGGCATGGCCTTCCATGTCCCCACTGCGAACGTGTCAGTAGTGGACCTGACCTGCCGTCTGGAAAAACCTGCCAAATATGATGACATCAAGAAGGTGGTGAAGCAGGTGTCGGAGGGCCCCTCAAGGGCATCCTGGGCTACACTGAGCACCAGGTGGTCTCCTCCAACTTCAACAGCGACACCCACTCTTCCACCTTCAACGCTGGGGCTGGCATTGCCCTCAACGACCACTTTGTCAAGCTCATTTCCTGGTATGACAACGAATTTGGCTACAGCAACAGGGTGGTGGACCTCATGGCCCACATGGCCTCCAAGGAGTAAGACCCCTGGACCACCAGCCCCAGCGAGAGCACAAGAGGAAGAGAGAGGCCCTCACTGCTGGGGAGTCCCTGCCACACTCAGTCCCCCACCACACTGAATCTCCCCTCAGTTTCCATGTAGACCCCTTGAAGGGGGAGGGGCCTAGGGAGCCCCACCTTGTCATATACCATCCATAAAATCCCCTGTGCTCAGCAAAAAAAAAAAAAAAATCATCCTCAAAGGGAGTGTTGTTAAGTAAATGTTAAGTAGGTAAAATGCTTCACAGTATCTGAAAGGCGTAAGCAGAATGTATTTGCTATTAGTTGCATCATTTCTTCCCAGTAATTATGATTAAAACTTCCTATTTGCCTCTTTTTGTCAGTGCTTTGATGACTGGCCTTGGGGAGGGTCTGAGAACTAAATGAACAGGGAAAAATCTCTATCCTAGAGATTTCAAGAAACATTTCTTGACTGGCTGAACAAAGCAGTAGAGGTGGTGAATGAAACAGCCCAAATACATGGTGGCGGGCACCTGTAATCCCAGCTATTCCAGAGGCTGAGGCAGGAGAATTGCTTAAACCCGGGAGGCAGAGGTTGCAGTGAGCCGAGATCACGCCATTGCACTTCAGCCTGCGCAACAAGAGCGAAACTCCGTCTCAAAAAAGAAAGAGAGAGAGAGACAGCCCAAATGGAGTATTACTCTAGTGATCACCCACAAGTCCACATCAGACTCCATAGCATCAGACCACCTTCCTCCCAGTATAATGACCCATGTACTTCCTTTTCCCTTTCCCTCTCTTGTGATAGAATTTCTCATATAACAAGTCACAGGCAGCCCATCCCTGAGAGCACTGGCCAGAAAGGCAGCAGACCTGGAAAACAAATAGCATGCTATAAATGCTCTACCCAGCAAGTGAGGAGCTGAAGAACAGGAGGAAGTCAGTGAGCTGAAAAGGTGCTTTAATTGTTGCTTCTAGCCAGAGAGGCCTCTAGACAAAGTCCAGTCCTCAGTTTCAATCATATCATACCAGCAAGACTAAAAGGAATCCCCAAAATAAGTAAAGCCGATTCCCATCCTGACACATAAATGCACTGTTACACAGTTCCAGCAATACTGCTACAGAAGTGATCTGCAGACTTGTGCCAGTTCACAAAGTATTTGCTTTGTCCACGATAAACTACAGAAACCGAGAATAAGCATTTAGCAATTTTAATTGCAGTTTGATAGTAATTTTATGTGTTTAATCTGTAATAAAAATTTTATGTTTGTATTTTAATTTTTCTAGAAATTCATTCTTACTGCACTTTACAAAAGTATTGATCCATGGCAACTAGTCCTTCAGCACAGATAGCTTAAGCACTGTCACAAACCTCTAAATATCTACAAGTGTGAACAAATATTTTTCATAACTCAGCAGGATGCTACCATATAGGCCCTAGCATGTCCCACCCCAAAAAGTACAATTAACACCACGGCATTTTTTTTTTTTTTTTTTTTTTTTTGCATGTCACCTTAGAAAAAAAAAAGGTCTAATTTTTCTATTAGAAATTTAGCAAAAAGCATTTTTTACTTAGGGTAAATTCCAGTCCAAACTTTCAGACTGGAAGTGATCAGTGTCTGGAGGGTTTTACTGAAGTGTTGACGCAGACTATAGAGAAGATACTCTGCTTGAATTAGAAGGTATCATAGTGGGGAAACCCTGAATCTGAGTCAGAAAACCTGGATTCAAATTCTGCTGTCTTTCTGGCCAATGCTGTCAGGGATGGGCTGCCTGGGACTTGGTGAAATTATTCCTTACCTATCATCAAAAGTTTTTAAAGAACAGGAGGAAGTGGGTGAGCTGAAACAAAAACTTTTGATATTGGCTAAGTGATAATGTCACCTATCCAGTTTCCATAACTATAAATTGTGGAAAGTAAAATTGTCTGCCCAATCTGTATCCTAAGAGTGTTGTGAAATTCAAGTGACATGTCTGTGGAAAGTGCCTCCTAAAGAATAAAGTGCTTGGCCGGGCGCGGTGGCTCACGCCTGTAATCCCAGCACTTTGGGAGGTTGAGGCAGGCGGATCACAAGGTCAGGAGTTCGAGACCAGCCTGGCCAATATGGTGAAACCCCGTCTCTATTAAAAATAAAATTAGCTGGGCATGGTGGCACATGCTTGTAATCCCAGCTACTCAGGAGGCTAAGGCAGGAGAATTGCTTGAATCCGGAAGGTGGAGGTTGCAGTGAGCTGAGACTGCACCACTGCACTCCAGCCTGGGTGACAGAGCAAGACTCCGTCTCAAAAAAAAAAAAAGAATAAAGTGCAGTAGAAGTACATGATGGGGTAAATATGACGAGCTTTCAGAGAGTCGGTGGCCTCAAAGAAAATGGCCTCTATGATATAGTAACAAAGTTGACCAGAATATTGACATTCTTTATCCTCTTAAAGATTTACTGAATTAGAAAATGCTGCCTTCATATCCTTCCCTGTGCAGAAAACACTCTCATTTTCTAATGAATTATGAAGTGTATTTGTTTCCATACCTGCCAGGCATCTAGCACCACAGTGGATACCACCAGGGAGGAAGCAGAGAGCACACAGTGCCTGTCCTCACAGCTCACAGCTACAGGGGCAGCCTGGGGCAGGCTCACGGCAATATGTGACTTGGCAGGAACTAAAGGACAGCAGCTCTGCCCTGTTCTCACTTGTACAGCTACTTGAAGGATACAAACTCAAAAATGTGCCATTTCACTGCTGTATGTTAGGCAAAAGAAGATCAGAAAATCATAATGTATTTTAGCTTTATTAAAGACATATTAGACAAACAAGTAGACAAACACATGCTCTATAAAATATACATTCTGATGTGTGACAAAATATAAACAGATACTAAGAAATGACTACACTGAACAATGACTTGGCTTATATCTCTTTTTAGGTACATCTAGTATTAGGGCTGCTCAGACTGGCATTATCCAATAGGGGGAAAAAATAATAGTGGAAAGTAGAGGGTAGAAATAAGTGTCACCATTGTAAAGAGGCCACAGTAAACAGCAAAGAGACATTCCAAGAGTACTTGACCATGTGATCAATTTCTCTTTCAAGATAGTTACAGTTGATAAAAGATCACTTTACTCCTTTAACTGAAAACGGGCACAAGTCAAGCTGTTTCTTCACCTTCACCCTATTCCATCTATACACACACACACACACCCCCTACCTTACTACTGACAAAACCTCCAGATGTTTCTTGGGTTTTCAGGGGTTAAGTGCAGCTTATAACATATCTCTTAGTTCCAAACTCATTACTTTTATCAATGAACCAGACAATTGTCCAAAAAAGAAAGAAAATCAAGGCTAACTGATGTTGGTTTAGACTGTACTCCAAACGAAAAAGTTTAAGGTAGAAAAAGGGGGGAAAAACATCTGCCAGCTGTATGGGGAAAGAGATCATGTAATAGAAAAATGAAACATTACTTGCAGGTTGCCAAAAAAAGAATCTTAGCTCAATCTTCTAAGGTTCAACTGTCTTCACAATTACCTCTATAATCTGTATCAAGAAGCAAAGTAAGAAGAGGATGTGGCATAAAATGACAGTAAATTTACCTGTTATTCCATTATGCTTCTGGCATTTCTGTGGCTAATAAAATGATTAGAAAAGGCCATGACACACTTGGGTAAAATATTGGTATAAAACTGAACACCACAATCTCAACCCCATTCTAATAGTAGTCTCACAGATAAGAAGAAACAAGAATAAAAATTATCAAGAGGGCTGGGCACAGTGCCTCATGCCTGTAATCCCAGAACTTTGGGAGGCCAAGGTGGGTGGATCACTTGAGGTCAGGAGTTCAAGACCAGCCTGGGCAACATGGTGAAACCCCGTCTCTACTAAAAATACAAAAATTAGCCAGGTGTGGTGCCGGGTGTCTGTAATTAATTCCAGCTACTTGGGAGGCTGAGGCAGGAGAATCGCTTCAACTTGGGAGGTGGAGACTGCAGTGAGCTGAGACCGTGCCACTGCACTCCAGCCTGGGCAATAGAGCGAGACTCTGTCTTACAAAAAAAAAATGTAATCAAGAGTAAAAAAGAGTTTTAATACATTATAGGCTTTTAAATTTGTTAGTATAGTAATGCCATTTATGCTAGTAACTACTTAAGAGATTTCTTCAGAAGATTAAGCCTAGAATTTCGTGTTTCATGTTCCCAGCTACGAACACAGGTCAGACCCCTTTTGCCAACCAAAGCCCAAAATTATCTGGTTTCCTGAAGAGCTCTAACATGAATACAAAAGACTTAGAAAGGACAAAGTTTTAAGACTATCAGATTGCTTCTGGGGATAATGATAAAAGTGAAAAAGACCTTAAAGGTCATCTTGCCCATATTCCATCTCAATGAAGAAATTTCTTAAACACTATTAACAGATGATGATTTAGCTTCTGTATATACCTTTCCACCAAAAAGGCTGATTATTCCATTATCAGATAAATTTATTAAAAAGCCTACACAAAATTTATTAGCAAGTATATAATACACCTCCCTGTGTATAATTCCTGTCTTCTGGAATAGAATTCTTATTTTTTATGACGACCCTTTAGGTAATTAAAGACTTTTAACACATCTCTGTTTTCATAGGGAAATGGGTAACAGAATCTAAATTGCTTGACATCTTAATGTTCCTTTTACAACCTAACAATGGGCGATGTGAGACAGCTGTTTTTAAACATGAAAGTTATTCTGAGGTGGCACTTTAGGGGAACTTGCACATTGGAATGGGTTCCTGCTGTTTTTTTCAAGAGAGTAGCTTGTATACTAGGGAAAGTACTGCAGGGTGCGGTGGCTCATGCCTATAATCCTTGCACTTTGGGAGGCCAAAGAGGGGACATTGCTTGAGCCAAGGAGTTTGTGATCAGCCTGGGCAACAAGGTGAAACCCCATCTCTATAAAAAATACAAAAATTAGCTGGGTGTGGTGGTGCAGCTACTCAGGTGGTTGAAGTGGAAGGGTCACTTGGGCCTGAGATATCGAGGCTGCAGTGACGACAGTGAGCCACGATCACACCATTGCACTCCAGCCTGGGTGACATGGTGCAACCCTGTCTCAAAAAAAAAAAAGAAGTTGCGGAGTAACAGAGAGCCAATGGCATAAGTGTAGATCCTGTGCCAGTAGGGCACGGAGTTCAAGGAATACTGTCTTTTCTTCCAGGTAGACTTGGAGAATCGGCCTGAAAGGGTACAAGCAAATCAAGAGAATTTATGTATTCCTACTGAAATAAAGTGCTCACTAGGGGGCAGTGGGGAAAGGAGGTATTTCCCTCAGCATTTCAGTTAACCTTGCTTTGCAACATTCCTGATTAGCATTAAGCAGAAATGATTCTGCTGGAAGAAATACTCATGGGACACTAATCCTGCTTAGAGGGTTAACATATTGCTTGATCAAAAACATGTAATAATGAAAAGTTTCAGGAATTCCTTTTCCTAGGGGGGTGTGTGTGTTTATTTAAGATAGGCTCTTCACATTTAAATAAGATTGCTGACTAGTTATGTAGGCAAGCTAGGAATATCTAAGAAGGACATCTCAACCATCTGAGTTGACATAATGGAAAATGACCTGACTCTTTAGGAGACCAGACTCGGACAGCACTGTCAGTAGAAGGACCACTGCTAGAGCAGAGAGGCAGCACTCCTACACGGGTTGGTTGGTTTAATTTTTTATTTTATTTTATTTTTTTTGATATGGAGCCTCACTCTGTCGCCAGGCTGGAGTGCAGTGGCACGATCTTGGCTCACTGCAACCTCTGCCTCCTGGGTTCCAGCGATTCTCCTGCCTTAGCTTCCTGAGTAGCTGGGACTACAGGTACATACCACCACACCCAGCTTATTTTTGTATTTTTAGTAGAGATGGGGTTTCACCATGTTGGCCAGGATGGTCTCAATTTCTTGACCTCGTGATCTGCCCACCTCAGCCTGCCCGAGTGCTGGAATTACAGGCGTGAGCCACCACGCCCAGCCTCCTACACGAAGTTTTCTAGAGCACTGGCTCACAGGCTGTCGTCTGCCCTCTCACACGTGACAGCTGATGCTCACTGGCACAGTCTCTGGCAGCCTCGCCCTAACTCCACCTTTTCCATTCAGGAAATCTATTAGAATTTGAGCGAGAGTAATATAATTATAGGGATAACTTTGAATACATTGGAAAGGTGAGTCAAACTAGTTACAAATTAGTTGTGGTAGACCTGTCAACTCATTCTGATACTGTAGTGTGCTGTAAAACCAGCATTCAGACATTCTGCTCTGGAGAGCAATGGGTGGTTTTTCAACTGAGTCAAGATTCTTTGTTTACTAATACTGTTTAGAAGCAGAATTTTTTTCTCCTAATGAGTATTTCTTAGACCATTACTCCTGCTATAAAGGAAATATATCTGGCTCAAGTCAGAATGAGCAGCATCACTCTTGTTCTACTCGAACAAATATCATGAAAGCAGCTTTTTATTAAAGTAGCATAACCCTCCTTAGCTCCTGGAGGGAATTACAGATTCATAGAATGTTACAGCTGGAAAGGGCTTTACAGCATCTAGAAAAATGTCCTCAGGCCAGGCGCGGTGACTCACGCCTGAAATCCCAGCACTTTGGGAGGCCGAGGCGGGTGGATCACCTGAGGTCGGGAGTTTGAGACCAGCCTGACCAACATGGAGAAACCCCGTCTCTACTAAAAATACAAAATTAGCTGGGCATGGTAGCACATGCCTATAATCTCAGCTATCAGGGAGGATGAGGCAGGAGAATTGCTTGAACCTGGGAGGCGGAGGTTGCGGTGAGCCAAGATTGTGCCATTGCACTCCAGCCTGGGCAACAAGAGTGAAACTCCATCTCAAAAAAAAAAAAAAAGAAAATTGTCCTCATTTCATAAATGAGAAAATCTAGCCTAGAGAAGAAAAAGACTCACCCTTGATTACAAAGTTAGTAACAAGCAGAGTCAGGAAGTGAATGAGGTCTAAATTCTGAGTCAGTCTAGTACAGACTACACCATAATCTAGTAAGAAAGGAAGAAGAGGGATCGCAGATTGAAGGGACAGGAAATTGTGATCTTTAAGTTCAAAGTGAAAATGATCAGAGGCTGACATATTAAAGAAAAAGGTGTGGCAGGACTAAACAGCTCAAGAAGGGCTGCTGCCTGTGGATGAACACTTAGGATTGAAAATAAGAATAAATGCTCAACTTTCTGGCAAAAAGTTGAGAAATTATGTGAGTTTAGAACCCTTGAACAAGAACTTAAAAATAGATATTTAAGTGGCTGAAATTATCTAGTGATTAATATTGGATTTAGAGGAGAGAACTGGACAGCTTGTGTAAGGAAATTTGAAAGCACAAAGAAGGAATTACATTGCATTAGAGTGTGAAGTTCTTTATTTACCTAAAGCCTTTGGTATCAGAAATTGAAGAAAACTTTTTGGCTTAATCACTTATACAAAACAAGGACCACTCCAAGGCTTTACAGTATAAAAATTTTGGGATTGGGCGAGTGGCTCATGCCTGTAATCCCAGCATTTTGGGAGGCCAAGGAGAGCAGATCACCTGAGGTCACGAGTTTGAGACCAGCCTGGCCAACATGGTGAAACCCTATCTCTACTAAAAATACAAAAAAAAAAAAAAAGTCGGAAATGGTGGTGTGCCTGTAATCCCAGCTACTTGGGAGGCTGAGGCAAGAGAATTGCTTGAACCTGGAAGGCAGAGGTTGCAGTGAGCTGAGATCATGCCACTGCACTCCAGCCTGGGTGACCGAGATGGACTCCATCTCAAATTAAAAAAAAAAAAAGAATGTTTGCATGTTCGTCTACTCCCAAGAGCACCCTTCCCTTCTTAAGATATTACTGTGCACTGGTAAAAGGTTAAAAACAAAACAAACTCAGAAAAGAAGCAATCTTTGGTTTCCTGGTCAATGAAGAACTTTGCTGAAAGAGGATATTCCCATTTAGAGAAAGCACAAAGTGAACACCACTAGAAACAACTAAAACTCAGTCTAGTATTTCGATACTGTGTCATAACAGCCAGACAACTTTCCAGCTGTTCTCCAAGACAGAAAACTCAGATTCTGACAATGAAGAAGATGGATGTGGCCCAGTGCAGAAGTCAGATGGACCAATTGGTTCCAGAAGATTTCTACTTGCAAATAATCTGAGTGATGAAGATTACAGGCTTATGAGTGATAACAATTTGCTAGGCACTACAGGTGAAGTACAGAAGAGTTGCTGAGAAGGTTACAACAAATTAAAGAGGATTCCCCACAAGAAATCAGGTGAAAGCAGAGGTGGATAATGTCAGGTACTAGTAATGAGTCTGTAATGGCTTACCTCTTTTGGACAAACTGAAAATATGACAGGAAGTGAGCAAAGAGAAAACCAAGCTTAGACAGCAGTGAGTCAGAGTAATCTATATAGTGGTAATTTCAGATTCAATGTAGGGATCAATTTTATCCTTAATAATGGAAGGCTGAATACAGCAAATAAGTATGCATCATCTGCAAGACTTCCCAAGGGAGAAAATGGGGAAAACAGTCAGAGGAAAGTGGAAAATATGAGTGCAGCATACCAACATGGCACAAGTATACATATGTAACAAACCTGCACGTTGTGCACATGTACCCTAGAACTTAAAGTACAAAAAAATAAAAAATAAATAATAAAAAAAAGAAAGTGGAAAATCCACAATCTGAGTCAACATTTGCAAGGCCACCCAGGTTAGGTACAAAGTGTAACAGAAGTATCAATGAAAGTTCCAACTTACAGAGGTCAGAGAAGACTGAGAAGCAGGAGGCCAGACCAATGGAGAACTAGAGCGAGAAACAAAAGTAGGTTGCCTCCAAATTCATGGTAAGAAATTTCACAAATATTTCATGACAATACACCATCTCAGACTTTTGAACGACCCCTGGTAAACGAGACAGAAATTTTCTAGAACTCAGCAACCTGAGACATTGAGAGAGTAAATAACTGACCCATAGTTGCAAAGTGGGCGTCTTTTTATAGCTTTTGGAACATGGAATACCTTTCCAGGAGAACATTCTCCAGACACAATCAGAAATGGTGAATCTGGGGCACTGAGACTGAGAAATCCAGTCATAGTCCTGGTTGTGATAGTAGGAAGAGTTCATCATGGAGAATATTTGCCAAGATATAGCACGCCTAATAGAACCCAGTTAACAACTCCAACACCAAACAACAGTCACTTTAGAAAGTGAACAACGAGGACTCAGAAATATTATTTTCACATTCTGAGCAAGCAGGTGTGAGAACCTGTTTCACTACCAACAGAATTCCTGTTCACAGAATTTCAAATAACTCATTTAATACACCTGTTGCAACTCAAAGAGCATTAAAGCAGATAATGACAAGATGTGCAGACTCAAATATGGACAGTGATAGTGATTTATATCCTAGCGGCTCACCCCAGTCAGAACATAGCAAGAGCAAAGTCACAGATTGAAAGAGATGGTTCTGATATCAGCAACTGTTCTGGCTCCAGTTCATGTCACAGTACTGCTTATGATTCTGACTCAAGTTCTGCAATTTTTTTTTTTTTTTTTTTTTGAGGCGGTGTCTTGCTCTGTTGCCCGGACTGGAGTGCAGTGGCGGGATCTCAGCTCACTGCAAGCTCCGCCTCCCGGGTTCACGCCATTCTCCTGCCTCAGCCTCCCGAGCAGCTGGGACTACAGGCGCCCGCCACCTCGCCCAGCTAGTTTTTTGTATTTTTAGTAGAGACGGGGTTTCACCGTGTTAGCCAGGATGGTCTCGATCTCCTGACCTCGTGATCCGCCCGTCTCGGCCTCCCAAAGTGCTGGGATTACAGGCTTGAGCCACCGCGCCCAGCAAGTTCTGCAATCTTTAAATCAGCCTCCAGTTTTTGCAGCGTTCATTATACATAAAGTAACAACCCGATCTAACTCACTGGTTCCTGAAGGAATGACTGAACTTTCCTCGATCAATTTCTGTTTCAGTAAAAAAGAGGGAAGTGGGGAGCGAGAGGGGGAGGAAATGAAAGGAATTTCCAAACAAGTTTTCCTCTAGGTACATACAGCTGTGCCAGGACTGCCAGGCTCTGAAAGAACAACCTTTTTATGTTAGAAAGGGAGTATCACCTAGCACTTTTAAACAGATGGCAAATGACCAGAAGTATGAACCTCTAGGACTGAAGAAGGCAGTTAATTACACCAAGACTGTGTTTATGTGTATACAATCACTAAGTAGCTGCCTCTATAGATATACTTCTTAACAAGTACGTTTTTAAAACTTTTTATTTATTTATTTATTTTTGAGCCAGGTCTCGCTTTGTCACCCAGGCTGGGGTGCAGTGGTTTCACACAGCTCACTGCAGCCTTGATTTCCCGGGCTCAAGTGACCCTCCCACCTCAGCCTCCCAAGTAGCTAGGACTACAACAGCATGCCACAATGCCCAGCTATTTTTTAAATTTATTTTTTGCAGAGACAGGGTCTCACCATGTTGCCCAGCCTGGTCTCAAATTCCTGGCCTCACGCAATCCTCCCACCTTAGCCTCTCAGAATGCTGGGATTATAGGTGTGAGCCACAGCTTTTATACTTTAAATAAAATTTTTAGATATCACTAAATCGAGTTATTTAAAATCTGTGATCTGAGAAGCTACTTGTCAATATTATAACTGAATATTATATATAATTTTGGCATATCAAAAATATTTACATTGCAGCCAACACATGGTCAATGAATACAAAAATTATTTATAAATGTACATATATTTACAGTGACATCCCTGGGCAATAGGGACAAAAAAAATTCACAAGAATACAAAAACCTTTGACTTGGTACCAGTTGGTCAAGCCTGGGATTCCTGCCAAAGACCTTGAATATCAAAGCCTGTCTCAACTATCTGCCTGAAACCACTGAAGAATCCCAGGCACACTTCCCAGAAGGTTCCAAAGTTATTTTTGCTCCTTGGAAGGCAAAGCAGAACATCAAAGTAGTGATGTTTTCTCAGGACCATTCTGAAGACTAGGGCAATCCAGCAGGTTAAGCAGCAATGTGACTCTTCCTGACAGGCAGATGCACACCGGGGCACATCCCCATGGAACCATCAGGAAGCACATTTGCCCCGTATCTTCCCTATGCCGATGCTGCACGTTTTTGATGAGCTGTACCCATTTCTGTCAACTGTTACCATTTCTTCATCAGGTATAAGACCAAACAACGCATGGCCCACCTTGGTGCAGTCAGATGCAATCATAAAGAAAGAGTAAAGCAAATGCTGACTTTGGAGTTTCTTCTGAGCTCTGAGGTAGTAAATGCAAAATTAATTAATGAGTCTCTACCCAGATTTCATCCTGAAGTGGGTTTCATGTGCCTTCACTACCATCTTGAATGTTCCGAGTCCTACTAAAATCAAAACCATGATCCTGTAACCTGTGGCAGGACATGGAAGAAGCAGAACAGTCTGGCTCCGACCCTGCCAAGCCCTCATTTTGATGAAGCTGTGGTGACTCATGGACTGGCTGCTGGGAAAAAGGAGGATGAGGCAGGCCTAGTTCTCTGTTTATGTTCCAGACGGGCCGCTGCAATGTTTCTGAGAATGAAAGACAAGAATTATCAGTAGTGACTGGTAAAACAATATCCTTTTAGCCAAATCCTCAAAGAAATAAAGATGTTCAATATTCCTGAATAAGGACACTGAAATCAAACACAGTCACACACGCACACGCACACACACACAAACCACCACCAGAACATGGTCTTTCAAATCCCTCTACTTCACAAACCTAACCAATTATTTACTGAGATCATACTATATATCATGTACTTTCACCTGTTATTTTAGTGGTTCTGTTGCCAAAAATTTATTTATTTTTATTTATTTATTTTTGAGATGGAGATGGAGTTTCGCTTTTGTTGCTGGAGTGCAATGGCGCCATCTCAGCTCACTGCAACCTCTGCCTCCCGGGATCAAGCAATTCTACTGCCTCAGCCTCCCAAGTAGCTGGGATTGCAGGCATGTGCCACCATGCCCGGCTAATTTTGTATTTTTAGTCGAGACAGGCATTTCTCCATGTTGGCCAGGCTGGTCTTGAACTCCCAACCTCATGTGATCTGTCTGCCTCAGCCTCCCAAAGTGCTGGTATTACAGGCGTAAGCCACTGTGCCCAGCCACAAAATTTTTAAATAAAACTCTTTAGACACATGGAAAAGAACTAAAAGACAAAACGGTATCCATATTGTAATGAAAGTTTCATGATAGATAATAATCATTGATTCAGTGCAGCCATTACATCTTTAAATATGTCACAAAATTGTTTTAAAAATAAACGACCATTCCCTTCCAACTCCTAGCATGTCAACAATTCTAACAACAAATGATAGCCAAAGGAGCTATATTAAATCAAATTATCTGCGCACTGGTTTCAAATATGCATTTCTCATTCTTCTTTAGTACAATGGTGAACTATTTTCCCAAAGACTGTTTACTGAAAATTATATTAACTTCATAGGTGCATTTTGGAAAAAGCTAGCCAGACATTATAAAAACAAATACCCAGAAATAAAAATAAAATCCATGTGAAAAGCTAGAGCAGGGTTTCTCAAGTTTTAATTAATATGCACACAAATAACTTGAGGATCTTGTTAAATGTAGACTCTGATTTGCTAGGTCTGCACTGGGATCATTCTAACAAGCTCTTAGGTAATGGTGATGCTCATAGTCAATAGACCAGACTTTGAGTAAGCAGCAGGTAGGATACCCTAAGTAAAAAATGGCCAATGCGCCAAAGCACTTTGATTTGCTGATTTCCTTACTTACGGACTAGATTAAAAATTAAGGCACTCCTAAAGTTAGAAAAAAGATGGACTACATTTCTGGTCCTTCTTAAACCCTTTTTGTGTTAACTCTTCTAAGACATCCAACAGTAAAAGTGGATTTACTGTTGATGCATTTCTTTCGTGAACACTTAATGTAAAGATAAGAGATTAACTTCAATAATAATAGTGCTTCAATAATAGTGCTTTCCTCTGACCTGTAACCTCTTTGGAAGACTTTAATCTCTTAAGAACAACAGAGACTGGGCGCAGTGGCTCATACCTGTTTTCCCAACACTTTGGGAGGCCAAGGTGGGTGGATCATCTGAGGTCAGGAGTTCAACACCAGCCTGGCCAACATGGTGAAACCCTGTCTCTATTTTTAAAAAATACAAAAAATTAGCCAAGCGTGGTGGTGGGCACCTGTAATCCCAGCTACTCAGGAGGCTGAGGCAGGAGACTCGCTTGAACATGGAAGGCGGAGGTTGCAGTGAGCCGAGATCGTGCCACTGCACTCCAGCCTGGGTGACAGAGCGAGACTCTGTATCTAAAAAAAAAAGCGAGCATATCTTAGAAACTTTCATGGATGGTTCTGGCAGGAGTAAATGATCTAATTGGGACATCAAGTAGTAAATGCAAAATTAATAAGTCTCTGCCCAGATTTCATCCTGAAGAGAGTTTCATGTACCCTCACTACCATCTTGAATGTTCCAAGTCCTACTAATATCAAAAGTATGATCCTGTAACCTGTGGGACATAATCGAACGTAGGACATTAGATCATTCACTCCTGCCAGAACCATCCCCAGGAGTATCACAGTATACTTTGCCTTCCCCTGGAAACCTGTAGTTCTCACCTCCTACCCTATCTTTTTTGTTGTTGTTGTTGTTGTTTTCAGACAGAGTCTCACCCTGATGTCCAGGCTGGAGTGCAATCACTCAATCTCAGCTCACTGCAAACTCCGCCTCCCGGGTTCAAGTTATTCTCCTGCCTCAGCCTCCCAAGTAGCTGGGATTACAGGCACCCACCACCATGCCCAGCTAAATTTTTATTTTTTCAGTAGAGATGGGGTTTCACTATGTTGTCCAGGCTGGTCTCGAACTCCTGACCTTGTGATCCACCCGCCTCGGTCTCCCAAAGTGCTGGGATTACAAAAGTGAGACACTGCACCCAGCCTGACCTCCTACCCTATTCCAGTGCTCTTGCATGTCAGGCTGACAGAAAGATGAAAGCTGATGAAAAGCTTGGATGGACAGGAAGACATGCTCAGCATTACTCTCCATGATCTAGAAAGAGTTTTGTTTCAAATGCCAAGTGGTTATCAAATGCCTGATCTATACAGTAATAATGTATATTTCTTTTCCTGGGCCATGTGAGATAGGGGACACAAGCCCAAAACTGCTTTCTCACTTATGACCTTGATCGTACCTCATAGAAGAAAACACCCGTCAAGTGAAGCTGAGATTAAATGTTTACCTGCTAGAACAGCAACAAAACAAAACATTTTCGCTTGAACCTAGGAGGCAGAGGTTGCAGTGAGCCAAGATCATGCCACTGGACTCCAGCCTGCGCGACAGGGCTAGAATACATCTCAAATTAAAAAAAAAAAAATCTTCTCAGTAGGCCAGGCACGGTGGCTCATGCCTGTAATCCCAGCACTTTGGGAGGCCAAGGTGGGCAGATCACCTGAGGTCTGGAGTTCGAGACCAGCCTGAGCAACATGGAGAAACCCCATCTCTACTAAAAATACAAAATTAGCTGGGCATGGTAGCACATGCCTGTAATCCCAGCTACTCGGAAGGCTGAGGTAGGAGAATTGCTTGAACCTGGGAGGCGGAGGTTGTGGTGAGCCGAGATCGCGTCATTGTACTCCAGCTTGGGAAACGAGCAAACCTCCATTTCCAAAAAAAAAAAAAAAAAAAAAACTCAGTAAAAACCATCACCAAATTATGCCAAAATTTTATTATTACTATTTTTGGAGACAGAGTCTCACTCTGTTACCCAGGCTGGAGTGCAGTGGCACGATCTCAGTTCACTGCAACCTCCATCTCTTGAGCTTAAATGATTCTCGTGCCTCAGCCTTGTGAGTAGCTGGGAATACAGGCACCCGCCACCACACCTGGCTAATTTTTGTATTTTTAGTACAGACGGGGTTTCACTATGTTGGCCAGGCTGGTCTCAAACTCCTGACCTCAAATGATCCACCCGCTTTGGCCTCCCAAAGTGCTAAAATTACAGGTGTGAGCCACTGTGCCCAGCCCCCCATATTTTATTATTTAAATAAAGATGGGAGAAAAATTAATACCCTATATGATACCGGGTGTGGTGGCTCATGCCTATAATCCCAGCACTTTGGGAGGCCAAGGCAGGCAAATCACATGAGGTCAGGAGATCATGACCAGCCTGGCCAACATGGTTAAACCCCATCTCTACTAAAAATACAAAAATTAGCTGGGTGTGGTGACACACACCTGTAGTCCCAGCTTCTTGGAGGCTGAGGTACGAGAATTGCTTGAACCGGGGAGGTAGAGGTTGGAGTGAGCTGGGATTGCACCACCACATTCCAACCTGGACGACACAGTGAGACTCTGTCTCAAATACCCTGTATGAAACGTTTTTGTGTGTGGCCTCTGAATTTTCAGTAGTGTGATCTTGTTACCCCTACAAAAGTTGTTTCCATCCTATAGATGAAGACTTCTTTGTAACTCTAGTATGTAGAAATCTCTGGCTATAGTTTACACCATTTAACAATGGTCAGTTACTCCTATATACCAATCTGTTTGCTTCCTGTCAAATGAGAGCACTACCTGTATGACAGAAGGAAGAGTCAATTAGACAAAAGTGAAAACAAAATAACAACAAAAATGCATCCCTTACCACCGCTCATCTGTGTGGACAGAAGTTTCTTCTCACTTATCCTCTCATGGTTGTTGGGAAAGGCAGATGGCTCTCTGTCAGCTGACGATATCAGGCTCTCTAGGGCAGTAGTATCCTGGGGAGGATGCACTAAATATGTCTCTTTAGGCATCTGGACCATGAGGCTCGACAGTGTCTGATCAAGAACATCCTCCTCAGCAATATAGGTGTATGGACAGTATTCTCGGGTCCTGGAGTAGATGTTGGCATTGTCATAACAATCTGAGCAAATCACCCGGGTACCAGTGCCACCTAATAACAAGAAAAAGAATCTAAATCTCTTTCTGTTAAGGAATTATTTTTTGCCAATCATCAGTTTTCTTCAACGGTTGTCATCATCATTGCTAGCATGTATTGAGCACTTACTTTATAAAGTCGGTGAAGTTTCAAGCCCTTTCTGTGAATTGATTCATTAATCCTCACAACATCCTTATGAGGTAGGTATTACTATTACCCCCACTTTACAGATAGGGTAAACTATAGCACAGAGAAGTAACTTAACCAAAGTCATACTGCCAGAGTGAGGAGCAGAAACAGCCATTCTGGCTCCAGAGCCCATGTTCTTGAAAACTACATTGAAACATCTCTATCGTGGATAGATAGATCATGCCCAAATCAAGGGAGCAAGATAAGGCTGGTACTGTGCTACAAGACACATGCTTGGCTTAAGCAAACTAAGTCAGAGAATAAGGAGTTATGATGACTTCACTTCATGAAAAACCATGTTACAGGCCGGGCGCGGTGGCTCAAGCCTGTAATCCCAGCACTTTGGGAGGCCGAGACGGGCGGATCACGAGGTCAGGAGATCGAGACCATCCTGGCTAACACTGTGAAACCCCGTCTCTACTAAAAAGTACAAAAAACTAGCCGGGCGAGGTGGCGGGTGCCTGTAGTCCCAGCTACTCGGGAGGCTGAGGCAGGAGAATGGCGTGAACCTGGGAGGCAGAGCTTGCAGTGAGCTGAGATCTGGCCACTGCACTCCAGCCCGGGCGACAGAGTGAGACTCCGTCTCAAAAAAAAAAAAAAAAAGGAAAACCATGTTACTTTCATGAGTCAAGAGGTTAAGTAACACCAATTGCTACAAGCATCCCTAGAGAAAGCTTCTGACAATGAGGAGTCTTGCCTGACAAGTACATGGTTGACAGAAGTATAGGTTTAACAATGAACTCCCTGGATTATTATGTGCTTTGAAAACTGAATGATGAAGGAGAGAAGAGAGAGTGAGAAATAGTCACTTATTCAAAATCATGCAACAGGCTAGGAGCAGTGGCTCACGCCTCTAATCCCAACACTTTGGGAGGCTGAGGCAGGTGGATGACCTGAGGTCCGCAGTTTGAGACCAGCCTGGCCAACATGGTGAAACCCCATCTCTACTAAAAATACAAAATTAGCTGGGCGTGGTGGTGGGTGCCTGTAATCCCAGCTACATGGGAGGCTGGGACAGGAGAATCACTTGAACCTGGGAGGCAAAGGTTACAGTGAGCTGAGATGGCGCCATTGCATTCCAGCCTGGGTGACAAGAATGAAACTGTCTCAAAAAAACCAAAACACAAAAAAACAAAATCACGCAACAGAATGTTAGAACTGGAAGAGAGTGAAAATTTAGTTTAACCCAGAAAGCAGTGTTATTTCCCACATATTTCAAAGAATAGACTTTTAAGTATTCTTTTAAAAGTCAGAAATGCTGGCCAGGTGCGGTGGCTCACGCCTGTAATCCCAGCACTTTGGGAGGCCAAGGCAGGCAGATCACAAGGTCAGGAGTTCAAGACCAGCCTGACCAACATGGTGAAACCCATCTCTACTAAAAATACAAAAATTAGTCGGGTATGGTGGCACGCACCTGTAATCCCAGCTACTCGGGAAGCTAAGGCAGAGGAATCGCTTGAACCTGGGAGGTGGAGGTTGCAGTGAGCTGAGATTGTGCCACTGCACTCCAGCCTGGGTGACAGAGTAAGACTCTTTCTCAGAAACAAAAAAACAAAAAAAGAGTCAGAACTAGCATATTTTTCATGAAAAGCCAAAATAAAATCCAATTTATCAATTAGATAAACTTCTGTTGACAGTCTAAAAAAGTCTCTGAAGAAATGGAATATATCTTTCATTTGTATAGTATTTGAAGTATCACAAAGATTTGTTGAAAAGATCTGTGAGAATCTTGGGGGAAGTGCTTTACAAACTATTGTTTCTTTGTTTAAAAAGTAGAAAAGTAAAGCTCAGATCTTAAGTAACTAGTTCATGGTCACAGAGCTGGAAAAAGGAAGAAGTATCAGTCAAACCCAATTCTTCTGTCCCTTAATTCATTCAGTTCTGTCACTCCCTATGGGAGCGAGGGTATGAAAAGGGTAGAGGGAGAAGAGCTCTGTGTATGGGTACGCATCTCTACATGTTGGGATGTAGGTTCATTTAATTAGAGAACTCTTTACATCTCTCTGATATATGCTAAGAACCACTGCTACCCTTTGTTGATTTTTTTTAGAGGTAGGAAGTCTTGCTGTGTTGTCCAGGCTAGAGTACAGTGGCTATTCATAGGTGTGCTCACAGCACAATATAGCCTCAAACTCCTGGCCTCAAGCGATCCTTCTGCTTCAGCCTCATGGATAGATGGAACTACAGGAGTGCCACATGCCTGTCTCTTAGCTACCCTTTAAACTTTACTGAATGTCTACCTGTCAGAAGAGAAACCAGCTTTCCTTGGATGTGGTCTGAAGGATGCCCCCGCCTGAAAAGGGTAAGAAAGAGATACCTGAAAAAAGTTTCCAGAACATCCCTTTCCTATAATTACACAAGTTTGGGAGCCTCTTCTGTGTACTCTAATCTCTTGTTTAATGTGTTTCTCCACTCTGTAAGATGATTTTCTTATCCTGTTAAGACTTTAGTCAATTTTCATCCTATTTTGCATGTGGCTAAATGCTTTCATTAGGTATCTTACTTTAAAATATTGCTTCAGATTAATGGAGAAACTACACACTGAAAAATAAACTCAATAGATGAGGCTGAAATTGTAACCATAAACAACAGAGTCATTACCATCAGTGCCTTTGTGTATATATCCATTGGCAGGAGGCATAAGTTGCTGGTGACTGCCTGCCTCAGAGTTGCTGTAGCCTTCCTGTGGCTCAGACAGCGTTCCTTGGGAAGACAAGTAGCTGGGAATGTCTGCCGGCAGATTGAGCTCCTCTGTAAAAGAGACATTTTTAACTCTCAAAGGTAGGCAGTTGAAGTCAACACTCAGAAGACTGTTTTGCAAATGTGTTCCACTTGGATACTATTAGCAAGAAAAACTGTATGTACCTAGGACCCCAACAGCTCTTGGTACTTCCCCTAAAACTATTTCTCACTAGAATTCTTCTCAAAGTTTCACTTTAAAAGTTTCACCAAAAGAAACAAAACCTAAAGGTTGAAATCTTATCTACTGCCACACTTTCATAATCTATCTGACTAGATTTCTTTTCTTGCAGGATTCAGGGTGAGAGGTGTAAAAGACTGACTTCAACAATCCAGTTTGATATTCAAGGGAAAAAAAGAGAGACCGATCTCAATCGCAAGGGCTCCATTCTTCCTTACAGCAAAATTATGATGAAAAGGAGCCTTAGACATTAAAGAGAATGCATCTGTAATGTATTTTTAAGAGTAAAGTTTGGCCGGGCATGGTTGCTCACGCCTGTAATCCCAGCCCTCTGGGAGGCCAAGGCGGGCAGATCATAAGGTCAAAAGATTGAGATCATCCTGGTCAACATGGTGAAACCCCGTCTCAACTAAAAATACAAAAATTAGCTGGGCGTGGTGGCACACGCCTGTAGTCCCAGCTACTCGGAAGGCTGAGTCAGGAGAATCACTTGAACCCGAGAAGTGGAAGTTGCATTGAGCCGAGATCATGCCACTGCACTCCAGCCTGGCAACAGAGTGAGACTCCATCTCAAAAAAAAAAGTATTTACAAATTCTTAAAATTGGTCAGACGTAGTGGCTCATGCCTGTAATCCCAGCACTTTGAGAGGCCAAGGCAGACAAACTGCTTGAGCCCAGGAGTTCGAGACCAGCTTGGGCAACATGGCAAAACCTGACTCTACTAAAAACATAAAAAATTAGGTGCGGTGGCACATGCCTATAGTCTCCGCTTCTCAGAAGGCCAAGATGAGAGAATCACCTGAGCCTGGGAAGTCAACGCTGCAGTGAGCCGTATACACTCTGACCTGAGCGTTAGAGTAACACCCTATCTCAAATAAACAAACAAAATTCTTTCCTCAAAGAGGTTCTGTTATATCAAAGAAGCTGAACATTTTAACAACAAAAACTCCCTTCTATCACATATCAGGTAATGTATCACAGCTCTTCAGTTTTTTGAGGGGAAGATGAGGTCTCGCTATGTTGCCCAGGTGGGCCTTGAACTCCTGGGCTCAAGCAGTCCTCCCACCTCATCCTCCTGAGTAGCTGGGACTACAGGCATGTGCTACTATGACCAGCTCTGTTTTTTATACTGTACAATTAATCCTATACTACATTCTTGACTCAAGTACAAGCCATAGGTATCATGTGGGTAACTACTTACCTGTGTTTGTGATACTATAGTCTTCATTTTTCCTTCTCATGTGGTAAATAACAATGACCCAGATCAAAGAAGTGCCAACAACACAGCAGACCACAACAATGATGACAATGCCAACTGTGGTCCAGCCATCATCTTCATGCCCAATGCTACTCTGGGAAGAGTCACAATTGGGGGATGAAATGACATTTAGGTAAATGTGGCCACGTTCTGTCCCAAGGGTGTTAGACATAATGCAGGTATATTTCCCAGCATCTTCTAGCCCAGCGTCTACAATGATGAGAAGCTGATTGGCTGCAGCAAAGAAATGTCGTTCTGTCACCAGTAAAGGCCCATCATCTTTAGTCCAGTTGAGACGAGGGGCAGGACTCCCTCCAGCTATGCACTGTAACACCGCAGTTTCACCTCGGGTTACTGTCTTATCCTCCAGGGGTCTAATAAATGAGGGTGTCTCTAACAGGAAAACATTTAAAAAAAAAAAAATGAAAAGTTAGGCAGCTTTATTCCCTAATTCCTACTGAATTAGATCAATGAGGGTATAATAAAATGAGTAATTTTATATACTCATAGGAGGATTAGAAGTTAATGTTTCAGAACAAAATCCTGAAAAAAGCCTCTATCTTTTCTCAGTAATTCCAGCTTAGCCAAGCTATCCTAAGTAAGAAGTTCAGGGCAGCTGCAATAGCTGGAGGAGGTGAGCAGGGGTGACCCATTAGAAAGGGTTAAAAATAACTTAAAAAAAAAAAGAAATTCAAAGATTTATATGCAAAAAGATGTTTACTACAAAATTTGTAATTTTAAAGAATAAAGAAAAATATTTTAAAACCTAGCAGAGGCCGGGCGCGGTGGCTCAAGCCTGTAATCCCAGCACTTTGGGAGGCCGAGATGGGTGGATCACAAGGTCAGGAGATCGAGACCATCCTGGCTAACACGGTGAAACCCCGTCTCTACTAAAAATACAAAAAACTAGCCGGGCGAGGTGGCGGGCACCTGTAGTCCCAGCTGCTTGGGAGGCTGAGGCAGGAGAATGGCGTGAAACTGGGAGGCGGAGATTGCAGTGAACTGAGATCCGGCCACTGCGCTCCAGCCTGGGCGACAGAGCGAGACTCCGTCTCAAAAAAAAAAAAAAAAAAAACTGGCAGAAAAATGATTAAGTAAATTATAGTATAGTCACATGATGTTTTACAAAGACTTTTTTTTTTTTTTTTTTTTTTGAGACGGAGTCTCGCTCTGCCGCCCAGGCTGGAGTGCAGTGGCCGGATCTCAGCTCACTGCAAGCTCCGCCTCCCGGGTTCACGCCATTCTCCTGCCTCAGCCTCCCGAGTAGCTGGGACTACAGGCGCCCGCCACGTCGCCCGGCTAGTTTTTTTTTGTATTTTTAGTAGAGACGGGGTTTCACCATGTTAGCCAGGATGGTCTCGATCTCCTGACCTCGTGATCCGCCCGTCTCGGCCTCCCAAAGTGCTGGGATTACAGGCTTGAGCCACCCCGCCCGGCCACAAAGACTTTAATAACAAGGTAACCTGTGGTACAATATTAAGTGAAAAAAAATGTAGGTATATTTAACTACATAAAAGTGAGAGGGGAAAGTCTAGAATATGCTAAAATCCTTCAGTATCTGAGTGACTTTCCTCCCCTTTTCCTAATTTTCTGTATATCTTAACATGCTAAAACAATAAATGACTTATTTTTCTAAGGCTGAAGTGGGCGGATCACGAGGTCAGGAGTTCGAGACCAGCCTGACCAACATGGTGAAACCCCGTCTCTTAAAAAAAATTACAAGGCCGGGCGCGGTGGCTCAAGCCTGTAATCCCAGCACTTTGGGAGGCCGAGACTGGCGGATCACGAGGTCACAAGATCAAGACCATTCTGGCTAACACGGTGAAACCCCGTCTCTACTAAAAAATACAAAAATAATTAGCCGGGCGAGGTGGCGGGCGCCTGTAATCCCAGCTACTCCGGAGGCTGAGGCAGGAGAATGGCGTAAACCCGGGACGCGGAGCTTGCAGTGAGCTGAGATCCGGCCACTGCACTCCAGCCTGAGCGACAGAGCGAGACTCCATCTCAAAAAAAAAAAAAAAAAAAAAAACAAAAACTAGCTGGGCACAGTGGTATGTGCCTGTAGTCCCAGCTACTTAGGAGGCTGAGACAGGAAAATCACTTGAACCCGGGAAGTGGAGGTTGCTCTGAGCCGAGATCGCACCACTGCATTCCAGTCTGGGCGACAGAGTGAGACTCCATCTCAAAATAAATAAATAAATAAATAAATAACTTCTTATTTTTCTGGTTATACAAGTAAACAACACAAACCAACAAACTTAAAAAATAATAATAATAATAATAACTGACATCTAGGAAAACACAGAACTGGAAAGTAGAATTTACCTTGGATTTGAGTTCCATGAAGAAAAGTATAACAAGGAAGAAAAAACCAACCAAACAAACAACAACAACAACAAAAAACCCAGGCTAGCCAGGGGAAATGTTTAGGAAAAAAGGCATTTTACCAGAAATAGGGTTAGGAAGAACACACTGAAAAGGAAAGCAGAAACTCTAACCAGAAAATACATTTTTTGTTTGTTTACATTTTTTTGAAAATGAACTAGGAGCAAACAGTCTTAGGTTCCTATCAAGCAATAAGTGAAGCAGCATCAAATGGCTGGGATACTCCTAAGAGAACAGTGGAACTCTCAATGCAAACTCACTAAATAGTAAACACACCTACATGAAATAGAAACCTTACAGTGAGGGACTTGAAAAAGTAAGTTGAGGCCGGGCGCGGTGGCTCAAGCCTGTAATCCCAGCACTTTGGGAGGCCGAGACGGGCGGATCACGAGGTCAGGAGATCGAGACCATCCTGGCTAACACGGGGAAACCCCGTCTCTACTAAAAACTACAAAAAACTAGCCGGGCGAGGTGGCGGGCGCCTGTAGTCCCAGCTACTCGGGAGGCTGAGGCAGGAGAATGGCGTAAACCCGGGAGGCAGAGCTTCCAGTGAGCTGAGATCCGGCCACTGCACTCCAGCCTGGGCGACAGAGCGAGACTCCGTCTCAAAAAAAAAAAAAAAAAAAAGAAAAAGTAAGTTGAGCCAGGCGCGGTGGCTCAAGCCTGTAATCCCAGCACTTTGGGAGTATGAGACGGGCAGATCACGAGGTCAGGAGATCGAGACCATCCTGGCTAACATGGTGAAACCCCGTCTCTACTAAAAAAATACAAAAACCTAGCCGGGCATGGTGGTGGGCGCCTGTAGTCCCAGCTACTCCGGAGGCTGAGGAGGGGAATGGCGTAAAACCCGGGAGGCGGAGCTTGCAGTGAGCTGAGATCCGGCCACTGAACTCCAGCCCCAACGACAGAGCAAGACTCTGTCTCAAAAAAAAAAAAAAAAGAAAAGAAAAAGTAAGTTGATAAAGGAATTTGAACTTTCAATTATTGTGATAAGGATGCCGACCTAATTTTGCCCTGTGTATTTTCCCACATTTCAGTTATCTGACCCACTAATTCCTAGACTGACATAACCCTGCATAAAATTGTGAAATAAGATAAAGATCTAAGAATCACAGTAATCTCAAACTTATTTTTCTTGCTTGTTAAGACCAAGAGTAGCTCCCAAAGACTCCAACAAAAGCAGGGACCCATGAAGCAGTAAATGTACCTAACACTGTTAGGGAAGCATTTGCTGAGAGACCTCCTGCTGTATTTTGTGCCATGCAGCTATAGATTCCCATATCTTCTATTTTCACGTTGGCAATAAAGAAGACGTCATCTTCGGGCATGACGTGCATGCGTCTTTCTCGAGCCGCAGGGAAGTCAGTACCACCATCTTTCTGCCAGGAAATCTGAGGTGCAGGGTGTCCCTCTGCAGCACATTCTAATCTGGCCATGGCACCAGTGCGAATAGTCAGATCCATTGGCGTTTTCAGAAAAGATGGCATCTCTGTTTCCAGAAAGACCACCAAGAAAAAGTGGGCAGGGGAACAAAGACACATATATGTATACAAATAGGCATGAAAGAGTCTAGTAGACAAAACACCCCATAATGTTCCATTTCTTTGTGAAGACAAGCTCTCTGATTGAGAGTGAATATAGTTTTATAAATTAAAAAAAAAAAAAAAACTTTAGAGATAAGGTCTTGCTCTGCCATCCAGGTAGGAGTACAGTGGCACAATCATAGCTCACTGCAGCTTCAAATTCCTGGCCTCAAGCTATCCTCCCACCTTGGCCTCCCAAAGTGCTGGGACTATAAGCCTGAGCCACAGCACCCAGCCAAGAGTGAATATGGTTTTGAGGCCATCTCTTCTTCCAGAACCTCAGAGTATTTGGAGCACACTGATAACTGTGTCTTCTAGGATGCATGATACACTTAATCATCAGTTGGAACTAGGGAAAGCAGAAGGCCACAAACCTTCTTGAACTTCGTATTTTAGAACCTGATATTTACCATGATTCCCTCACTTATGAAGCTAAATGATGCTTCCCTGGGAGGCTGAGGCAGGAGAATCACTTGAAACCAGGAGGTGAAAGTTGCAGTGAGCTGAGATCACACCACTGCACTCCAGCCTGGGTGACAAAGTGAGACTCCATCTCAAAAACGAAAGATGTTGCCCAAACCAACATCTACAAAGCTATCAAGGAAACTGCATGCTAAAAAAAACTTATGCCTTCAAAAGTATCACTAAAAAACACAGAAGTGAAACATAAATACATCTTTTGGTTGCACAAAGCCTAAAATGTTATAGTTATTCAATTTGATACGCAATAGATAAATCAAGCTATTTTTGAGAAGCTTTTGCAGGAAAGAAGAGTATTCATTTTTAAAATGATCCTGTGTGGAGTGGAAAACCAAACACCATATGTTCTCACTTATAAGTGGGAGCTAAGTATCAGTACACAAAGGCATACAGAGTGGTATCATGGACTTTAGATTCAGAATGGAGAGGGTGAGCGGGGGACTAGGGATAAAAAACTACACATTAGATAGAATGTACGCTACTCGGTGATGGGTGCACTAAATTCTCAGAATGCAGCACTATAATCCATGGGGAAAAAACTCACTTGTACCCCAAAAGGTACTGAAATAAGGCTGGGTGCAGTGGCTTACACCTGTAATCCCACTACTTTGGGAGGCCGAGGCAGATGGATCGCTTGTGTTCAGGAGTTTGAGACCAACCTGGCCAAAATGGTGAAACCACGTCTCTACTAAAAATACAAAATTTAGGTGGGCCTGGTGGCGCACATCTGTAATTCCAGCTACTCGGAATTATAGGAGACAGGAGAATCACTTGAACCTGGGAGGCGGAAGTTGCAGTGAGCTGAGATCATGCCACTGCACTCCATCCTGGGAGACAGAGTGAGACTCCATCTCAAAAAAAAAAAAAAGTAAATAAATAAAAATACACACACACACACACACACACACACACACACACACACAAATGATCCTGTGTAACTACATTTAGACAATGATAATGACCATTAGACCCAAAAATGTCCTAGATACTCCCAGTTATTATAAGGCCCATCAGGAATAAATTTTATAGTTACCAAGAGAGATTTATGGTTCTGGAATGAAAACTGAGAATTTCATAAGAATGTCTTCAAAAGCATAAACAGCAGTGAAAACAGCATATCTCTTAGGGCCACAGCGTTTACCCTTCAACCAAAGACCAATTAGAGACCATAAGTGGGCAGACTGACTAATCCAAAAATCCCACCCACTTGACACGTTATCACAACTCAAAAGACAGTAAGAGTCCTACTTAAATGTCAGGTTTAGCCTAATTCTCTCAAGTGATTCAAAACAGAACATGAAAAATCCTTCTAAACTAAAAAAAAATCAAGGAGCATAATTCCTTACCATTTACAGTCAGTTTGGCTTTCTGAGAATAATTAGAACCAAAGTGATTAGTAACAATACACTGATATTTTCCTTCATCTGTGAAATTCACATTGAAAAGATGTAAGATACTAGTATATTCCAGAGCTTCTCCAGCTTGCTGCCGATAACGAACAAAATTCTCAATATCCACGTCATACAGGATTTCACTGTCTTTGCGCCACACAGTGGACATGGGTGAATCACTGCTGCTCACTGCAGTGCACGTCAGAGTCACATTCATGCCTCTTAGAGCAATTATGGTTTCAGGATGTGTCCTTATCTGTGGCTTAAGAAAATCATCTAAGGGGAAAAAAATGCATTCACAGCCAAGTCAGTTATATATTTTTGCTTTAAATTTTAAAACAAATACTATAAAATTGTGTGTTCTGTTTACAAAGTGGCATATTAAAGTTGAAAGAGACCACAGAGCTAGAGTCCAATTCCCTTGGTTAAAGATGGGGGAAATGAGGCCAGGAAAATTCAAATGACTTGCTCAAAGACATGTCAAGTCAGTGGCAGAGCCTGGACTGGAACTCAAGTTTCCTGACTTCAGGATCCAGCACTATTCTACTAGCCCTTACTGTCACCTGTGTGCTCGGAATGTATTTCTCAAGCATTATCACTTATTGGGGAAAAACAGAAACCTTATATTAGGATTTCAAGACAAGTTCTACTTCTATTACCCCTTGTACATACGTATGTGATAGATAAACGTGTATATGGCCAGGAGCGGTGGCTCATGCCTGTAATCCTAGCACTTTCAGAGGTCGAAGTGGGTGGATCACCTGAGGTCAGGAGTTCGAGACCAGCCTGGCCAACATGGCGAAACCCCATCTCTTCTAAAAACACAAAAATTACCCGGGCGAGGTGGCAGGCGCCTGTAATCCCAGCTACTTGAGAGGCTGAAGGAGAATCACGTGAACCCGGGTGGGGAGGCAAGCCGAGATCACGCCACTTCACTCCAGCCTGGGCAAAAGAGTGAGACTCTGTCTCCAAAATATATATATATATATAATGGTTATAAATATATATATATAACCATTATCCTTTCTGTGCCAATATAAAATAGGGGGCTTATGAATGATTTATATTTCACAGAGAATACCTAATAAAACAAATTATTTGAAAGTATTTTGTATGTACACAGGTTTCACCTAAAGCAGTGAAAAAATCCAAATAGGTCAAATGTCCAACTGAAGATTGGCTTAGGACTGGCTAATAAAATATAGATTCATAGTTAATAATGTTATTGGACTGAATGAGAGAAGCAGGTATATAAATTCTTAACCAGTATCTCCACTGGATAACATTTCATTGTGCCATAAAAGCAGTAAGTGGAAGGGGAGGAAAAAATATATGGTACTTAAAACTAAGTAAAAAGGGAATATGTGGCAATGTCAGCAGAATTTAACCTTTACTAGATTCTGTTCTCTTCTTTAAAATTTGTAAAAACAATGGATGTATTTTGTGGGCCTGAACTTCCAAGTGTGTGTTCTGTTCCAACCATCTTTAAGTACATTGTGAAAACAGATTTGGCAATATATAGGTACTCAAATGATCAGAGATACTCTAGGGATATGTAACATAGATACACTGAGCTAAAAGGTCTCCTATGTAAAGCTAAGAATCAGTCATTCCACTTTAAAGAAAAAAAATTTTTTTTTTTCAGACAGAGTCTCACTCTGTCACCCAGGCTGGAATGCAGTGGCACAATCTTGCCTCACTGCAACCTCCAACTCTCGGTTCAAGCAATTTTCCTGCCTCAGCCTCCCGGGAAGCTGGGATTACAGGCGTGTGCCACCACGCTCAGCTAATTTTTGTATTTTAGTAGAGTCAGGGTTTCGCCATGTTGGCCAGGCTGGTCTTGAACTCCGGACCCCAGGTGACCCACCCACCTTGGCCTCCCAAAGTGCTGGGATTACAGGTGTGAGCCACCATGCCCAGCCTAAAGGAAATTTAAGTGTAAAGGAAAAATTTCCAAATTGAGAAAGAATAATATAGAAGTATACTTGAAATTGGCTGGGCACGGTGGCTTATACCTATAATCCCAGCACTTTGGGAGGCAGAGGCAGGGAGATCACATGAGGTCAGGAGTTCAAGACCAGCCTGGCCAACATGGCAAAACCTCATCTCTACTAAAAATACAAAAATTAGCCAGGTATGGTGGCACACGCCTGTAATCCCAGCTACTCAGGAGGCTGAGACAGGAGAATCGCTTGAACCCAGGAGGCAGAGGTTGCAGTGAGCCAAGATCACACCACTATACTCCAGCCTGGGTGACGCAGCAAGACCCCATCTCAAAAAAAAAAAAAGTATATTTGAAAGTATAAGTGCTAGAATCAGGACAACTTGTCTATGAGTATCTCTCTCCCCTCAAAGAAAAAACAAAACTCTGCCACTTTAATGTTATGAAACCGCATAAAAAATATGAAACACACAGAATCAGTATATTCATACACTGCTGGTGACAACTTTAAACTAGTGCTATCTTTTTAGAAAGTACCTGGTGGCACTTTTCAAGATCTACTAAAAATGTTCATATAAAAAAACTCATATTGCCGGGCGCGGTGGCTCAAGCCTGTAATCCCAGCACTTTGGGAGGCCGAGACGGGGGGATCACGAGGTCAGGAGATCGAGACCATCCTGGCGAACACGGTGAAACCCCGTCTCTACTAAAAAATACAAAAACTAGCCGGGTGAGGTGGCTGGCGCCTGTAGTCCCAGCTATTCAGGAGGCTGAGGCAGGAGAATGGCGTAAACCCAGGAGGCGGAGCTTGCAGTGAGCTGAGATCCGGCCACTGCACTCCAGCCTGGGCGACAGAGCAAGACTCCGTCTCAAAAAAAAAAAAAAAAAACTCATATTGCTTGATTCAGGAATCTGACTACCAAATACCTAACCTAAGGTTAACAATCCCCCTAAAAGAGAAAAGCCTTCATTCATTAAAATGCCTGTGATCATTTTTAATGGCAATTAAAACTGTATGATTACAAAAACTGCTAGTGGAAAATTATTCTGGTTTAATTTTTTTTAATTCTGTTAAGATTATTAAGTGTGTAATATATAACATTTTAAAACAAAAATACAAACCACAGACAAAATCTTTCAGATCCACATTCAGGATGCTTTGCCCTGCTAGCCATTCAGGGTGTGCACAGCTTACATTCACAGAATGTTGAAAGTTATTATCAATCAACCACTGAAGTAGCCACTTCAAATGGCAGTCACAGAGCAAACTGCTTGTGTTCAGAATCCTGCAGGAAAGAAAAGAGGAAAAGCATCCTTTGTTTTACTTTTTGTTCTAAACGTCTTCAGTATTAAAACCTTACCACACACCTATCCATTATTCTTGCCAAAAACATTCAACATAAATGTAATCATGAGAAAACCAACTGAGACTGTCTGCCAAAATTCTTTAAATATATCAACCTCATGAAAGACACTAAAAAAAGAGAGGGGAACAAGGGTGGCCAGGGATCTATTTTGAAGATGACTAAAGAGTCATTACAATCAAATGAAATGTGTGATTCTTGATTGAAAAAAACCATCTACGAAAGACTTTTTTTTTTAACATAGGGGAAATTTGAGTATGGACTGTGTACTAGTTAATATTATCTTAGCAATGTTAATTTCCTTGGGTGTGGTAATGGTGATGTCTTCATTAGAAAATGTACTTGTTCCTCGGCCGGGCGCGGTGGCTCAAGCCTGTAATCCCAGCACTTTGGGAGGCCGAGACGGGCGGATCACGAGGTCAGAAGATCCAGACCATCCTGGCTAATATGGTGAAACCCCGTCTCTACTAAAAAATACAAAAAACTAGCCAGGCGACGAGGTGAGCGCCTGTAGTCCCAGCTACTCGGGAGGCTGAGGCAGGAGAATGGTGTAAACCCGGGAGGGGGAGCTTGCAGTGAGCTGAGAACCAGCCACTGCACTCCAGCCTGGGCGGCAGAGCAAGACTCCATCTCAGAAAAAAAACAAACAAACAAAAAAAGAAAATGTACTTGTTCTTAAAAAATACATGCTGAGATATTTAGAGGTGAAGTGTCATCATGGCTGCAACTTTTAAATGGTCAGCAAAAAAACTGTGTATGTGTGTGTATATATATATATATTTGTGTGTATGTGGAGAGGGAACAAGAGCTAAAATGAGAGAGGAGGAGGGAGGGAAACAGAACAAATTTAGCAAAACGTTAACAGTCAGTGAATCTAGATAAAGCGTATATGGTGTTAATTGCACCTTCCTTTAAATTTTGGAGGTTTAAATTTTTTCCCATGAAAGTATTGGGAAACACTATATATATTGGAGCATCAAGAGATCTCTGTTGTAGACAGCATATAATTACTGTCAAATTATTTCATGAAGACTAAAAACACTTCTGCACTAAGCCAGACTCAGTGGCTCATACCTGTAATCCTAGCACTGTGGGAGGCAGAGGCAGGAGGATCACCTGCGGTCAAGAGTTCGAGATCAGCCTGGCCAACATGGCGAAACCCTGTCTCTACTAAAAATACAAAATTAGCTGGATGTGGTGGTGGGCACCTGTAACCCCAGCTACTTGGGAGGCTGAGGCAGAAGAATTGCTTGAACCCGGGAGGCGGAAGTTGCAGTGAGCCGAGATCACGCCACTGCACATCAGCCTGGGCAACAGATTGAGACTCTGTCTCCCAAAAACAAACAAACAAAAAACCACTTCAGCACTGTGGGAATGTGTAATGCAATCTAAACTAAGAGCACTGAAAAAGTATTTGTGGTTTATAACCCTGTAAAACATATCTGAAAAATCAGTATTTTCTCTCAATGACCCCTTAAATGTCCCATCCACTTAAAAGCAGGGAAAGTAAATGATTTTGAGAACTTGCTTTATGTGCATGATAAAATCCTCATCAAGTTTAATATTTGAATAAAGTATCTAAGATCTGATTCCACAGAAGTTTCCATTTTAACTCTTTTTTTTTTTTTTTTTGTGACAGAGTCTTGCTTGTTGCCCAGGATGGAGTGCAGTGGCACAATCTTGGCTCACTGCAACCTCCACCTCCCCGGTTCAAGCGATTCTCCTGCCTCAGCCTCCCAAGTAGCTGGGACTACAGGTGTGTGCCACCATACCCAGCTAATTTTTGTATTTTTAGTAGAGACGGGGGTTTCACCATGTTGGCCAGGATGGTCTTGATCTCTTGACCTCGTGATCCACCTGCCTCGGCCTCCCAAAGTGCTGGGATTACAGGTGTGAGCAACTACGCCTGGCAAAGTTTCAATTCTAAGAATGAAAAAAATTGACTTACATTGTTTGATTGTTCAAAGTTGACTTATATTGTTATTAAACAAGGGGAGCACTGGCAAAGATTACTATGCTTTTATAATGCTTTATTTATTTATTTATTTTTTTTTTTTTTTTTGAGACAGAGTCTCGCTCTGTCGCTCAGGCTGGATGCAGTGGCCGGATCTCAGTTCACTGCAAGCTCCGCCTCCCAGTTTCACGCCATTCTCCTGCCTCAGCCTCCCGAGCAGCTGGGACTACAGGCGCCCGCCACCTCGCCCGGTTAGTTTTTTGTATTTTTTAGTAGAGATGGGGTTTCACCATGTTAGCCAGGATGGTCTCAATCTCCTGACCTTGTGATCCGCCCGTCTCGGCCTCCCAAAGTGCTGGGATTACATATAATGCTTTAAAACAAGCTTCATTGTGTAATTTCTTCTCTAACAGTTGGTTTGAACAAACTGCTATTGCAGGAACTTTAATGCAACTGTGTTTTGAGACAGGAACTCGCTGTGTTGCCCAGCCTGGTCTCTAACTCTTGGACTCACAGGATCCTCCCACCTGAGCCTTCTGAGTATCTGGGATTACAGGGATGAGCCACCACACCTGGATCTAATGGAACTTTTTTACTGAGAATTGTTGGTTGCTTTTGGTTACTTCAAAAGTCATATTTATAATACTTTTTAGGTCAACATTTATTAAAATCTCTCTTTATACTTTTTGGTATTCCCCACAAGGCTTTGCATCAATAATAAGAGGTGTATGAAAAAGTTGCATATAAATTTTAAAACATTTTCCATTAAAATTATGTAGTAGAAAATTAGAAAGTACCACTAAACCAAGAGGGAGAGAAAGCCCCCCAAATCCTCACTACTCAAAGAAGACCACTAGAAATATTTTAGTATAATCTATCCACACACTTGTTGAGAGAATACCTTATACTCTGTTAAGTACTTGTGGTCAGGGTTTGGTTAGTATATGAAGAATGGAAAGAAGCAAAAGAAACAGAAGTGAAGGGAGCTATTGTGAATTAAGTTTTGTCTGTGGTCAGGCACTGTGCTAAATACGTTATTTATTTATTTATTTATTTATTTGAGACAGAGTCTTGCTCTGTCACCCAGGCTGGAGTGCAGTGGCGAGATCTCAGCTCACCACAACCTCCACCTCCCGGGTTCAAGCAATTCTCCTGCCTCAGCCACCTGAGTAGCTGGGACTACAGGCACATGGCACCACGCCTGGTTGATTTTTGTATTTTTAGTAGAGATGGGGTTTCACCATATTGGCCAGGCTGGTCTCAAACTCCTGACCTCGTGATGTGCCTGCCTTGGCCTCCCAAAGTGCTGGGATTATAGATGTGAGCCACCGCACCCAGCTGAGGTAGGCATTTTCAATTCCATTTTCTAGAAATGGAAACTGAGATTCTGGGGGCATTCAGAATTATGTCTAAAATAAACAGTAGAGGCTGGGCGCGGTGGCTCAAGCCTGTAATCCCAGCACGTTGGGAGGCCTCTGAGGCGGGTGGATCACAAGGTCAGGAGTTCCAGACCAGCCTGGCCAAGATGGTGAAATCCCGTCCCTACTAAAAATACAAAAAATTAGCTGGGCGCGGTAGCATGCGCCTGTATTCCCAGCTACTTGGGAGGCTGAGGCAGGAGAATCTCTTGAACCTGGGAGGCAGAGGCTGCAGTGAGCCGAGATCGTGCCACTGCACTCTAGCCTGGGTGACAAAGCAAGATTCCCTCTAAAAATAATAAAATAAAATAAATAGTAGAGTTAGGATACGAGCTCAGGTCTTATGAGTCCAGCTTACAGTATACCTAAGAAAACATAAATTGGACGAAGTCACTCCTCTTTTCTAAAGATACAAAAATTAGCTGGGTGTGGTGGTAGGCGCCTATAATCCCAGCTATTCAGGGGGCTGAGGCAGGAGAACTGCTTGAACCTGGAAGACAGAGGTTGCAGTGAGCTAAGATCATGCCACTGCACTCCAGCCTAGGTGACAGAGGGAGACTCCATCTCAAAAAAAAAAAAAAGGATTTTTCTTTTGCCATGTGTAATCTTATGGAGGCTGAAGAAACATCTAGGGGCTGTCTGGATATCTCCAAAGCCCATCTGAGTGTAGATAAAATACTTAGTCTATTTCCAATTATTCTTTTTCCTTTTCAACCTCAAGTCATTACTTTTGGGAGTCCTCAAGTCCCCTGAGAGATCCCCAGGAGGGTGGGGGGCCTACAGTCCCAGTGACTAAGAGTCCAGAGTGGGAAGGAAAAAGTCTAGCAGTGGGTGGACAGATGGATTTGAAGGGAGTCTTATCAAAGGGCTTAAGGGAACTGGAGGGAACATTAAAGGTGGTAAGAGGAGGAATAAGGAGCAGTAGCAATGGGAAGAAAGAGAGCTTACAGGATGTGGTCTGGAGAGATCCTAAGTATCCCAAAGAGGCCAATAAAGGTACAACAAGGATGAGGTGGACAGAACGAGTGGTGGAGCAATAGAGTTATTAGCAGGGGCTCAAAAAGAAGGAATTCAGATGCCAGAGAAATTGCCATGGGAGAAGTAGGATCTATTAGAGAGAACAGAGTAGCCACACAGAGTTCCAAGGACTTTTAGTCCAGGGAGTCAGGGAATAAACCCCACTCAGGAAAGAGAGCCAGGAAGACCTTCAAGCCCAGGAGGTACCTTTCAAAAGAAGCCTGGCCTCTAGCCCAACTCTAGAGAATATATTCACAATCTTGAGAATCGAAATCTTTCCTTACCAGCTTCAACGGATGTTTGTCCGGAGCAATGGTTCATTAGTCTGACTCACCATTGGATCCCCGATCTATCAGTCAGGAGTGAAGACAATGGCTTCAAAGGTGCACACTTGGGGTCCTGGGTGAGAGGTCTGGGGGTCCAATGATGAATCTGATCCTATCGGAGTCACAGCACCATAACTGTTAAATGAAAAATTACTCAGTGATACTTGTTAAAGCATGGTAAGGGAGACGTTATTCAGGATCATCTCAATAGATATAGGGACCATGGCAATGTGATGTTGCAGTTGGGGAGAGAGACTGGGCTCAACTCAGTGAGGGAGAGACAGCAGGGAAACAGCAAGGGCAAGTATAGCCAAGGAGCAAGGTGGGTTTACTTTCATCCCATTCAGTGGATGTGAAATTACTAAAAAATAACATCCAGAGAAAGGGAGACTCCGGCTAAACCCTAACAGGATTCTTGCTGAAGACAGGCCAGGGTGATCAGACATCACCTGGGAATGGTCTACGTTGCGGAAGAGTTCTTGCTAAACTGATTTTACAGGGTTCGTGCTAAAATTGGATTTTACACAGCTAGGCCTAGGAGAAGGTTTAAGGGCTTGCTTGCCTAAAGGTTGGTTAACCAAAGAATCTTTGTCACAACTCCCAGATTATTAAATGACTCTCTGAAGATTGTGACTGCAATATTTGCTTTCACCTACTGTTTAAATTTTATGTTAAATTGAGTTCTCCTAACAGTTAAAACTTTCTTGCTGGCCCTCAGGTTATCACTGGCAAAAAAAAAAAAAAAAAAAAGTTGGGGGGTATACTAATTTGTAGTAAGTCACAACTTATAATTAAACTAAGCCTATGAGAAATAACTCAAAATATCTTAACAGATCAAAATACCTACTTTAAGAATCTGGCAGAAAATAACTAATGATGATTTTCATAACATTTTAATTTTAGTCTTTATTGTTAACATTACCCAACTTCTACTCTGTGCCAAGCTCTGTGCTGAGCATTTTCTCAAAACCCTCCAGTTTCCTAGTACGTTCAAAAAAGCAAAAATCCTAATTCCTCATGGTCTATTATGATCTGCCTCCTGTCTCTTTAAAAAGAAAAATATGAGCATAATTTTATTGTTGGACCTAATAAAACTGTAAATTCGATATGCTTTTCAAGAACAACAAAAAAAGTAAGTTAGAACAAAGCAGTTTGGGATAAAAGAAAAATATCTTGACAGGCTACATGCTGTGGCTCACACCTGTAATCCCAGCACTTTGGGAGGCTGAGGCCGGCGGATCACGAGGTCAGGAGATCCAGACCATCCTGGTTAACACAGTGAAACCCTGTCTGTACTAAAAATAAAAAAAAAAAATGGCCGGGCGCGGTGGCTCAAGCCTGTAATCCCAGCACTTTGGGAGGCCGAGACGGGTGGATCACGAGGTCAGGAGATCGAGACCATCCTGGCTAACACGGTGAAACCCCGTCTCTACTAAAAAATACAAAAAAAAAAACTAGCCGGGCGTGGTGGTGGGCGCCTGTAGTCCCAGCTGCTCGGGAGGCTGAGGCAGGAGAATGGCGTGAACCCGGGAGGCGGAGCTTGCAGTGAGCCGAGATCCGGTCACAGCACTCCAGCCTGGGCGACAGAGCGAGACTCTGTCTCAAAAAAAAAAAAAAAAAAAAAAACAAAAAAAAAAAACACAGTGAAACCCTGTCTGTACTAAAAATAAAAAAAAAAAATGGCCGGGCGCGGTGGCTCAAGCCTGTAATCCCAGCACTTTGGGAGGCCGAGACGGGCGGATCACGAGGTCAGGAGATCGAGACCATCCTGGCTAACACGGTGAAACCCTGTCTCTACTAAAGAAACACAAAAAACTAGCGGGGCGACGAGGCGGGCGCCTGTAGTCCCAGCTACTCGGGAGGCTGAGGCAGGAGAATGGCGTAAACCCGGGAGGCGGAGCTTGCAGTGAGCTGAGATCCGGCCACTGCACTCCAGCCTGGGTGGCAGAGCAAGACTCCGTCTCAAAAAATAAAAATAAAAAAATAAAAAATAAAAAATAAAAATAAAAAAAAATTAGCCGGGCATGATGGCATGCACCTATAGTCCCAGCTACTCAGGAGGCTGAGGCAGGAGATTCGCTTGAACCTGGGAGGCGGAGGTTGCAGTGAGCTGCAATGGCACAACTGGACTCCTGCCTGGACAAGAGTGAGATTCCACCTCAAAAAAAAATTAATTAATTAATTAATTAAAAAAAAATACTGGAACAAATGAAGAGAATGACTAATGAGAAATAAGATGATTAATATCAAAAAAAGTAGGTATTTAATTATTCTACTCTGCTTAACTCTCCAAACTCATTTTACTTCCTATTCCTTGTGCCTGGGAAGCCATTCACCCAGTGTTCACATGGTTTGCCATTTCATTAAGGTCGTGGTTCAAATGCTGTATCTTCAAAAGAGTTTCCCCTCACTACTTTATCTAAAATAGCAATCCCCATCACTCTCCATACCTTTAACCTAGTTTTATTTTTCTTCAGTTGTTACCTGATGAGATATTATATATCTACTGGTATATTATTTCTCTTCCTCACTAGGATTTACTGTAATATGCTATGAGCACAGAGACTCTGTCTTGTTCACTACTGTTTTCATCATCCAGAACAGTATCCTACATAGCAGATAATGAATAAATATTTGAGTAAACAAGTTATCTCACTTTATCTTCACATAACCCTGAGGGAGGTGCTATCCCCATTCTGGGAACAGAAACTGAATCTCAGGCTAACAGTTGGCCCACTGTCACACAGTTGTAAGGAATGGAGTAAGGATTTGAACCTAGGCAGTTTGAAAACTCACACATTTCCAGTGCATCTCAAATTATCCATGGTAAGGACCAGTCTTTTAAACTTCCAATCTACTGCAGACCAATACTTTTATAAACTACAACAAAAGTGTCACAGTAATGTCAAATTGTTCTAAAAGTTTCTAAATGCTTATTCTGCATTTCTATCCTTATCTTGCTATCAACCAGTTCTGCTCCACAGAGTATCCTTTGAGTAGCTTCCCAGGCAAGGCAAAATAATTTCTATAGTCTAGTGGTTCTTACCCCTGACTGCATATTTGAATCAACAGAGTTTAAAAATAATGCCAGGCCAAGACTGGTGGCTCATGCCTGTAATTGCAGCACTTTGGGAGGCTGAAGCGGACAGATCACCTGAGGTCAGGAGTTTAAGACCAGCTGGCCAACATGGCGAAACCCTGTCTCTATTAAAAATACAAAAATTAGCCAGGTGTGGTGGCAGGCACCTGTAATCCCAGCTACTCAGGATGCTGAGGCATGAGAATCGCTTGAACCCAGGAGGCAGAGGTTGCAGTGGGCCGAGATCGTACCACTGCACTCCAGCCTGGCAGATAGAGCAAGACTCTGTCTCCAAAAAAATATAAAATATATAAATATAAATAATACCAATGCCCAACTAACCTCCAATGCCCTAGGGAAATCTCGAAACCAGTAAGAGCAATTTTTAAAACTCATGAATGAAAAAGGGTACATATACATACTTGTCTATTCTGACATTTTAGTAGTTTGAACAGGTTAGAGAATCTTCTCTGACAATTATACTAAGTGTTAAATCACCTCGGAAACTATAAAACAAAATTACATGATACCTTTATTGTAACCCACACAAGGTGTTAAGAACTGGTAACACATGTTTCTGATAATCCAAAAAGGAACAGTAGGGTATACATAAAGCATAAGGAGCAGTGCTAAGGTCTCCTAATTATGAGCACTGGTAGAACAGGCAAAATAGAAGGTCTTAATGCCACACACTCTGGGCTTTTCAATGCTGGGTATTTTAAAATTACCTCTAACCACTAAAATAACTGAGTATTAATAATTTCTTTCTTCCTGCCTGAACTGTGTGCTTTTAGAAATAACTTGGGTCACTCCCATCACACTTTAAGCACAACAAGCAGGAACAATGATCCAGCTGGTGATCTTGAAAAGACAAGTTACTTACAGTTCTTTCAAATGAGTCTGAGAAAAAGCATTTTCTTGGATAGACATTATAGCATTATTGTTCAAATCTCTGAAATAAAGAGAAATGAAACATTATCAGTCACCATTTCTATATCAAGTTACATAAACACTTTACATGGTCATGAAAATCTCTGCTAATAGCAAAGATTATTTACAGAGTAAGCAAAATGTATGAAAAATACTTACAGATGCTCAAGGGATTCAAGACCAACGAATGCTTTCTTTGTAATTGACTTAATCTGGTTTCCTTGTAAGATTCTGAAATACAAACAGACCTTTCTAAGAAAGCTCTCCACTAACCAAAATTAAATTCATTAAACATCTACCTATAAAAAGTGAAAATAAGCTTAGCGTACTTTTTTGTATATTTAACAGCTTTACTGAGGTACAACTGTATACAAAAAAATACACATATTTAACGTGTACAATTTGATGAGAACATGCATTTTTAAGAAAGTTATGAAATTTAATTATTAATCAATGTAAAACATAGCATAAAGGCGTCTATCAAAGCTCAATGAGGTGAACAACCATCTTGACCACTGATAAACTGGTAATTTTCAGATGCTAAATTCAATTATATTCCTCATGTCTCCATTCATAGCAAAAGATTGTCAAAGAAATTCAGACAAGTGTGACCCTTTGGAGAAATTATTCTCATGGGAGAAGATCTAAAATCTTATGTGAGAGAATGCTCTACTTCTGCTAGATAAATTACTCATAAATCTCATACAATTAAACAAACTACAAATTAAACAGATTATCAAGACATTACTTTCTCAATGCATTCATTTTACTTGAATAGAAATTCTACTTCCATAAATAACTACTCTTTAAGTGTCCACAGGAATGCTTTTTCAATAAAAAGTGCCCCAACAACAACAACAAAAAAAAACACAGAAACAGAAAAACTAGCTGGGCATGGTGGCTCATGCCTATAATCCCAGCACTTTGGGAGGCCAAGGTGGGAGGATCACTTGAGCCCAGGAGTTCAAGACCAGCCTGGGCAATATAGTGAGAGACTGTCTCTACAAAAAAAAAAAAAGTTAATTAGTTAGGCATGGTGGTATACACCTTTAGTCCTAGCTCCTTAGGATGCCAAGGTGGGAGATTACTTGAGCCCAGGAGGTTGAGGCTGCTGTGAGCTGTGACTGCACCACAGCACTCCAGCCTGGGTGACAGAGCAAGACCCTGTCTCAAAAAAAAAAAAAGGAAAAAAACCAGCCAGGTGCAGTGGCTCATACCTATAATCCCAGCACTTTGGGAGGCTGAGGCAGGCAGATCACGAGGTCAGGAGTTCAAGACCAGCCTGGCCAAGATGGTGAAACCCCATCTCTACTAAAAATACAAAAATTAGCTGGGCACACGCCTGTAATCCAAGCTACTCAGGAGGCTGAGGCAGGAGAATTGCTTCAACAGGGATCTAGGAGGCAGAGGTTGTAGTGAGCCGAGATCGCGCCACTGCACCCCAGCCTGGGCTACAGAGCGAGACTCGGTCTCAAAATAACGAACAAACAAACAAACAAAGAAATCCCCATAAAGCTCCCAGAGTGTCAGAAAGCTCAGACTTTCTAGCCATATGAAATAAACATAATTCAATCATATTTACAGTCAGTTCTTGAAAACACGCCTATGCAGACATACATAAATATTATAAATACATACAATTTAGTGAGACTTGTGAGTCCAGCAAAGGCTTCACTAGCATCCTCTATGGCCCATGAAATTTCATTGTTTCTTAAGTCTCTACAAAAATGTCAGAGAAAGACAGATTCTATTAGTCAATACAACCATCATAACACTGAGCAGCATCCTGGCATGGTGATGTCAAGGTGCACATGCTAATTCTGATCCTTACTTTAACAGTTATTTATGATGAAGGCTCACCTCTGCTTCTTAAGAAATATCTGGAATAAACATGTAAGAACTGATTCTTATAAGCTAAGAATTAAGCTGGCCTTGATAAATAAAGCAACCTGCTAAAAGTATTACTCTTCCGAGCTAAGAGTCCCTCATTATGTTAGCATATTAAAAAGTATAGACAGAGTCCTGAAAAGAGGAGTGTTTCAAGATGCAGAGTATATGGCTTATAAATCTGATTTCAGACTAATGGGATTTCTGGGTGACCCAAGCCTTCCCCTGGGACCTTAAACTTACAATGGCTGACAAAGAGTAATATCAATACAGCGCTTCACTGCTCAAGAGCAATTAAAGATGCCCCATGGGAAGCAAAGATGATATACCCATGTGGTACAGTGTCATCAGATTTTCTTTCAAAGGGAAACTATGGATCTTCTAAAATTCACTGTTCCATTCTCAGAGGAAATGCAACTGTACCACATCATGTTATGATAAAATAATTATTTCCATAGAATTAAAAATATTTAATCACTTTTGCTTCTTTAAGTCATCTCATAATAAAGCACAAAGCTTTCTACTTTATAAGGGACATGCAGAGTTGTGTGATTAGCAGTAAAGAGGAGATCCCTCTTTTCACTTAGCTTTCTTTAAGTGAAAACCTAATAAAGCTCATTTTATTTTACTAAGGAATAAATAATGAAAGAACCAATGGCTCAGCTCTTCAGGACCTTCCCCCTCCTCCACAGCGCAGCATAAATAGAAACCATTCAACAAATTAAGAACTGTATCTACCCTGGCAAGAGCACGACGCTAAAGCCAGAATTCCCCAGATTTGATCCTAATTCTGTCTTAACTATCTATGTGGTATTACACAACCATTTACTTCTGCTATTACTTCCCTAAACTTTAATTCTAAAAGTAATAATCAGTAGTATACTAAAATAACCTATTTGCCACCCCTTCAACTGTCAAAAGGCTGCAGTTACATCTAAGTTTCTGAGATTGCATTGATCCAATTTCACTTCTGATAATATAGGAAAAGGAAAAATATAATCACTTTTAATTTTTCAAGGCCAAATCTAAAGAAAGTTAAAAAAAAATCAAATACACACCTGTGCATGTATATACCCTTCACAAAATCATCTTGCTTTCCCTCTCATTGATGGTTAGGTCTCCAAGTTGGGAAGCCTCTTCTCTGAACCATTTCAACTCAAAACCTAACGACCATAAAGTCCCCTATTCAGGAAACTTAAGAATCTACAAATTCTACTACTTACTCTTTGTTTTCTTTTATTCTGCTCTGTGTTTGAGACTACTATATTTCATTAAAATACCTCTTTATTTAGTAAAATTATATTCTAAAATTAGATATATTATATATAAATACAAAAAGTTCATAAAAACATATTCTTATGTTTTATAAATTGAATAACTTACAGAACCACAGAATTTTAGCGTGGAAACTGCCTTTAGCAACCATCTAATCCTATATCCTTCCTTCACCGTATAAAAGAGAAGAAAAAATGATGCCCAGGAAAAGCTAAGTGATTTTGTTCTTCCGGTGGTATGATAAAATGGGCATGGGCTTTAGCATCAAACAGACCTGGGATCTGATTCTGGCCCAACATTTACAAGCTATGTGACTTTGAGGAAATTATTTAAATTTCTCTGAACCTCAGCCTCCTAATATGGAAAACAGCAGTATCATCCTAGTATTTGAAAGCACCTGGCACACATCAGATAATAAGTATTAGTTTCTTCCATCCAAAGTCATGTAGCAAACCAGTAACAGTGAACCGGTCTCCCACCACGGCAGTTCCCTCTACACATCCTGCATCCTTTTGAATGAGAACTAGTAGCCCTGGTATATTGTCAAGTTCAAAGGAACAAGAAAATGACTGCATTCCTGACACTAGCAACTGTGTTTTATTCCATAGCAACACAGTAAGACATGCTTTGCTGTTTATGGGATTAACTCAGAATTAAACTACAAACTGAATTGCCTACTACAGGCTTGGGATTTTTATGGAGATGGAGACAAATAAGACTGTCTTGCTCTGAGGCACAGGACAGAAGAACCACAAAATATTAGCATACATAATTTGCAGACTGATTAGTTGTTTTAATTAATTTGCTTTATTGTACTAAAAAAATCAGTAACAACAACCAAAAAAGAGAATGGATATACTTACAATGTCTGAAGATTGGAAAGAAATCTAAATACACCATCAGCAATATGAGTGACTCTGTTGTCTCCCAAATTCAATCTCTCCAATAAGCTCAGACCCACAAAGGCAGATTCATCCAGGCGGGTCAGCTGGTTATAGGACAAATCACTGAAAACAAGAAATGTGGAAGGTAAGGAATTCATTGTATTTGGTTCAACTTACAATTCTTATTATATCTACATGGTAAATTTAGAGCTTTCTACAAATTTCTAGTAAAGAGGGATGTTATATCTCATTACTGTCCATGGGAATGATTTATTCCAATCTGCTCTAGTTTCACAGCCTCCAGTGAAATGCTATCCAACACTTACAGTTCGGATAGTCTTTGGCAGAACTCCCATGCATCAGGGCTGATTCTTTCAATAGCATTCTGGCTCACATAAAGCTGCTGTAACATTCGCAAGCCATACAACCATCCCTTGTTCACTCGTGTAAGGTTATTGTGTTCCAGTTCTCTGCAGAATTAGAGAAAGAAGAAAATACGTTCCAAAACAAGGCAGTTCAATTAACTAGCTTTAAATCTTAAGTTTTTCCCAGAGAAGCATATACCTTTGTTCAACACAACTGAGCTGACCAATTCTATTCAATAAAAATGTGTATTTTATTTAAGATTTAGTGCTTGGCCGGGCGCAGTGGCTCACGCCTGTAATCCCAGCACTTTGGGAGGCCGAGGTGGGCAGATCACAAGGTCAAAAGATTGAGACTATCCTGACCACCATGGTAAAATCCCGTTTCTACTAAAAATACAAAAATTAACTGGGTGTGCCAGCACACGCCTGTAGTTCCAGTTAGGAAGCTGAGGCAGGAGAAAGGCTTGAACCCATGAGGCAGAGGTTGCAGTGAGCCGAGATCGTGCCACTTGCACTCCAGCCTGGCGACAGAGCAAGACTCCACCTCAAAAAAAAAAAAAAAAAAAAAAAGATTTAGTGCTAGAAGGTAGTAAGACTGTCTAAAATAGCAGCTCTACAAAACCAACAGGCCAAGTGGTATAGTATACCCGTTTGGATAAATTCTGATAATTTTCATTAACCAAAACATTAAGAATATAAACTTTTTGCCCTGGTGCAGTGGCTCACGCCTGTAATCCCAGCACTTTGGCAGGCCGAGGTGGGTGGATCATGAGGTCAGGAATTTGAGACCAGCCTGACCAACAGGGAGAAACTCCGTCTCTACTAAAAATACAAAAATTAGCCAGGGCTGGTGGCACGCGCCTGTAATCCCAGCTACTCAGGAGGCTGAGGCAGGAGAGTCGCTTGAACCTGGGAGGCAGAGGCTGCAGGAGCCGAGATCACGCCATTGCACTCCAGTCTGGGCAACAGAGTGAGATTCCGTCTCAAATAGAAAAAAAAAAAAGAATATAAACTTTTTAGATGAGAAGTTCATAAGAATTATTTCAAAAATGATCAGTTAGCTAACAAAACTTTAAAGGTTTTATGTACACTTATTTCACATCAGTGAGCAGGGAAAGAATGAACATATCTCTATAATTATAATCAGAACGACTATCCTAGCCATTTGACATTGAAAAGTCCCAAACAGACTACTTTCCTAATAATCACCTCTAGTCCCGAGTACTTACAGTTCTTCCATGTTATTTAAGCCAAAAAATGCTCCATCCTTAAGTTTGCTAATTCCATTCCGCTGCATTTTCAAAGATCTTAAGGAGTCAAGCCCTTGGAATGTAAGGCCTTCCACAATTTTAATTCTGTTTCTTTTAAGTTCCCTTTAACAAAAATAGTTTTAGAGTCAGGAAATTGGTTTGCTGAAACGCTCTAACAGTAATTAAATTAAAAAGAGAAAGACCCTGTAACAAAAAAACTATCTTTTATAATCCAACTATTTCGTTACTCACAAGAATTGGAGGTGAGGCAGCTTGAAGATCTTAGGTGGAATCATGCTAATTCGGTTACGGTTTAACTTTACCACTAATAAGGAACTCGATAAATTATCGAAGCAGCCAGCCTCCAAGGTGGTTATCCTGTTATTACTTAAATTCCTAAAATAAACAAGATAATAGCAAAAGAAAAAATTTAGTAAAATGAAAATTCTACCACTAGAAAGCTGCCAAATATCTATGTCTAAGCCCCCAGCTATCACTTAATGACTATCCACAACTTTATAAATCATTTAAATGCTCTGTTTCTTCATCTACAAAATTAGGAGGCTACCTACTTCATTTAGGTTGTTACAAAACAGCATGTGTGAATATGCTCTGTAAACTGGAAAACACTGGCACACATGCTAATTATCATTATACACGGTAAGCCATTGTTTAACAAAGCTCTATTTACCTTTTAGAAATCTTGGTTTAAAAAAACAAAAAAACTGAATCTCAAAATTACCCTTGATATTTACCAATATTTTCTGACAATAGTGCAATCTTTTTTTAGGGGGCTTGTGGGGTGAATGGGCAAAGCCAACCACCCAATATACCAACCCTAGGTTTGTCTCACATATGCATACAAAAAGCACAATAAGTAAATATTTTTGAAAAGATAGGTACTGATGAATAATAAACATGTGCTTTAAAGTAAGTCTAATTTAATCTGTGTTACTTACAGGTATTTAAGCTGCATGTGAGGAAATGAAGATGTCTTGATTTCTGATATTATATTTGAACTGAGGTCTAAACTCTGCAGAGCAGGGTAAAACTGGAGCGCCTGTGCATTTATTTCTGGGATTATATTATGGACTCTGTAAAACAAAGATTATAATGAAGCTGCTGCCACTGATCCACCCCAGGCCACAAAAATGTTAAATAATTAGAATCAACAATATATGTGCTTAAAAAAAAAACAACTGTATACTATTCATAAATAAAAAACCTGAAAACTTATTAACTTACAATGAAAGTAGAGTAATATTAGATGTTGGTTCTCCAAAATACGGGATTTCTGTTAGTTCATTGTAATTCATTTTCCTAGGCAAGAGGAAAAACAGATTTAAATGTTTAGTGAGGGAAATATTACCTCTTGAATTCTACCTTCTGGCTAACACATATTCTTTAGAATAGGTGCCAAATTTGAAAAATAATTATGACTCAGAATGAGTTAGACTAAAATAAAAATGTACTTATTGAGAAATTAGAGGTTTTAATGAGAAATGTTATTTTCTTTCTTTCTTTTTTTTTTTTTGAGACAAAGTTTCATTATTTTTGTCCAGGCTGGAGTGCAATGGTGCAATCTCGGCTAACTGCAACCTCTGCCTCCTGGGTTCAAGTGATTCTCCTGCCTTAGCCTCCTGAGTATCTGGGACTACAGACATGAACCACCATGCCTGGCTAATTTTGTATTTTTAAGTAGAGACAGGTTTTACCATGTTGGCCAAGATGATCTCAAACTCCTGACCTCAGGTGATCCGCCCACCTTGGCCTCCCAAAGTACTGGGATTACCGGTGTAAGCCACCACGCCTGGCCAAGAAATGTGTTTTCATAGTGTTGATCTACTATTGGTATTAATATCAGAAAGGCTACGAAGTATTTTCCACATTAAATATTGTTAGTTCAAGCAAAGTTCTGTGAATAAGTTGGGTTTATGACAGCTAATTTGAGTCCTTAAACAAAGAAGGCATAATCAGTCCATCCAGATCTCTTTCTCTAAATATATATACACACACACATATAAATGTGTGTGTGTGTATATATATATATTCGGAAGTTATACAAATGTTAGAGAGTGTTACTTGAGACCACAGATGAAATTTATCAGCCCACCCAGAGATGGAATCTATGACTAATTTTACAGATAACATAATGTGTTGCATCTGATCCCAGCAGCCCTTTAAACAGATTGTCTCAAATGTTTTAGTAGCAAATCTAATACAATCACATTTCATTAACCTGGTTTTTAGTCATTGAACAACCTCAACAATCTAGAGCACAGAAAAGAAACCAGAACTAAAGACCTTCAGGAAACCAACCAAAGTTACAAAAAGCCCATGCACTTCCCACTGAAGCATTTTCAGGTCTTTCCTCAGTGCCTACTCTTTCAGCTAACAAACTTGTCACCTGTGTACTCATCCACAACACATTAGAAGCAGTGAATTTGGGGCTAGGAGGAGAGAATGCAGAGACAATGAGCATGAAGAAGGTATCCCTGTCAGCAAAGAATTAAAAAGGAAAGTAAATCTCAGGGTTCCGAGGGTGTTAAGTCTAGAGGCAAATAGGCCTACATACCTTAATGGTTGTGCCTCTAGGAATGTAACAATGCTCTAGGAGTGTAACGATGCAAAAACTAACATTAATAATATCTTAGAAAACTCCCTCCAAAATAACATAATACATCTCAGTATTAAAGGAAAAATTTAGTTAAGAGAAAAACTGAATTCTATCAACCATTATACTCTCTTAGGATATCAAAATTATTCTATTTCATATAAATCTACTTTAGACATGATGCTCCCAATCTTACATAACATGTCAAGACATTTTAAAAGGTTATACAGGGCCAGGCGCGGTGGCTCAAGCCTGTAATCCCAGCACTTTGGGAGGCCGATACGGGCGGATCACGAGGTCAGGAGATCGAGACCATTCTGGCTAACACGGTGAAACCCTGTCTCTCCTAAAAAAAAATACAAAAAACTAGCCGGGCGAGGTGGCAGGCGCCTGTAGTCCCAGCCACTTGGGAGGCTGAGGCAGGAGAATGGCGTAAACCCGGGAGGTGGAGCTTGCAGTGAGCTGAGGTCCAGCCACTGCACTCCAACCTGGGCGACACAGCGAGACTCCGTCTCAAAAAAAAAAAAAAGGGCCGGGCGCGGTGGCTCAAGCCTGTAATCCCAGCACTTTGGGAGGCCGAGACGGGCGGATCACAAGGTCAGGAGATCGAGATCATCCTGGCTAACACGGTGAAACCCCGTCTCTACTAAAAGATACAAAAAACTAGCCGGGCGAGGTGGCGGGCGCCTGTAGTCCCAGCTACTCCGGAGGCTGAGGCAGGAGAATGGCGTAAACCCGGGAGGCGGAGCTTGCAGTGAGCTGAGATCCGGCCACTGCACTCCAGCCTGGGCGACAGAGCCAGATTCCATCTCAAAAAAAAAAAAAAAAAAAAAGAGGTTATACAACAGTTTCACTGGCTGAAAACTTGGCCAAAATCAAAACATAATTTGCTCTGAAGAGGCGTAAATCTTACTTTTAGCCCCAGGAAGGTAAAGTATTTCCCCACAGCCTGCAACTTGAAATCACCAACCCAACGCCAAGACAGTCTGATAATAACAAAGTCAAAACATTTTAGGTTTTCAAATTATTTCTTCTTCTTTTTTTTTTTTTTTTCCTGAGACGGAGTCTCGCTCTGTCGCCCAGGCTGGAGTGCAGTGGCCGGATCTCAGCTCATTGCAAGCTCCGCCTCCCGGGTTCCCGCCATTCTCCTGCCTCAGCCTCCCGAGTAGCTGGGACTACAGGCGCCCGCCACCTCGCCCGGCTAGTTTTTTGTATTTTTTAGTAGAGACAGGGTTTCACCGTGTTAGCCAGGATGGTCTTTATCTCCTGACCTCGTGATCCGCCCGTCTCGGCCTCCCAAAGTGCTGGGATTACAGGCTTGAGCCACCGGGCCCGGCCCAAATTATTTCTTTTAACTAATTTTTTCCTTCAATTTTTTTATGGCATATCTGGATGGAACATCCCACAAATCACAATTTATTAAGTTCCCTCAGCAATTTAACATAACTTTAAATAAATAAAAATAACTTACACTTCCTGTAACGTTTGCGATTCTAAGCTGATGTTCCAGTTAGACAACCGATTATGACTCAAATCCCTGAAAGAGGACAAAATGTCATTCTTAGTTTAGTGCTGGAGAGTAGACCTAAAGAAAAAAAAAAGAAACTAAATAGAAATACTAAAAGTCCTCTTGGCCAGGTACAGTGGCTCATGCCTGTAATCCTGGCACTTGGGGAGGCTGAGGCAGGGGGATCACCTGAGGTCAGGAGTTCAAGACTCACCTGGCAAACATGGTGAAACCCCATCTCTACTAAAAATACAAGTATCAGCCAGGTGTGGTGGCACATGCCTGTAATCCCAGCTACTCGGGAGGCTGAGGCAGAAGAATTGCTTGAACCCGGGAGGTGGAAGTTGCAGTGAGCCGAGTTCACGTCATTGCACTCCAGCGTGGGTGACAGAGCAAGACTCTGTCTCAAAAAAAATGTTTTTAATAAAAAAAATAGAAATAAAAGTCCTATTAAATGTGAATTCGAGTAGTGAATTTGAGTAGTACAGACAGACAAGAATATTTGTAAAGGATGAATAAAAATATATCTCAATTTGGCCGGGCGCAGTGGCTCAAGCCTGTAATCCCAGCACTTTGGGAGGCCGAGACGGGCAGATCACGAGGTCAGGAGATCGAGACCATCTTGGCTAACACAGCGAAACCCCGTCTCTACTAAAAAAATACAAAAAACTAGCCGGGCGAGGTGGCGGGCGCCTGTAGTCCCAGCTACTCGGGAGGCTGAGACAGGAGAATGGCGTGAACCCAGGAGGCGGAGCTTGCAGTGAGCTGAGATCCAGCCACTACACTGCAGCCTGGGCGACAGAGAGAGACTCTGTCTCAAAATAAATAAATAAATAAATAGGCCGGGCGCGGTGGCTCAAGCTTGTAATCCCAGCACTTTGGGAGGCCGAGACGGGCGGATCACGAGGTCAGGAGATCGAGACCATCCTGGCTAACACGGTGAAACCCCGTCTCTACTAAAAAATACAAAAAAACTAGCCGGACGAGGTGGCGGGCACCTGTAGTCCCAGCTACTCGGGAGGCTGAGGCAGGAGAATGGCATGAACCTGGGAGGCAGAGTTTGCAGTGAGCTGAGATCCGGCCACTGCACTCTAGCCTGGGCGACAGAGCGAGACTCCGTCTCAAAAAAAAAAAAAAAACAATAAATAAATATCTCAATTTAAAAATAGCTATTTTACTTTACATGTGTGTGTGTATTTATATATGTGTGTGTAGCTTCCGAGTTTGGGAATACATTCACATAGTCCAATAATCAAAAAGTGTAAAAAGTCTCCCACTTTTTTAGCCGGGCGAGATGGCGGGCGCCTGTAGTCCCAGCTACTCGGGAGGCTGAGGCAGGAGAATGGCGTAAACCCGGGAGGCGGAGCTTGCAGTGAGCCGAGATCGCACCACTGCACTCCAGCCTGGGTGACAGAGCCAGACTCTGTCTCAAAAAAAAAAAAAAAAAAAAAAGTCTCCCACTTTTGTCTCCAGCCACCCAATTCCCCTTCCCAGTAACAACAAATGAAAATATGACGTTTCTTGTGCAGACTTCTAGATATTTTATGCATGTACAGCAAAGTTTTACAGAAATGATAGAACAATTTACACATTATTTTGCCCCTTGCTTTTTTCACTCAGTAATACATCTTAGACCATTCTATAGCAGTATATAGTTTCTTTATTCCCTATAGTGATTATGTATTATACCTTAACTGTAAATACATTCGAAGATATATTTCACAAGTCAAAATGGTGAGCTTCTATATTAAAATTGAAGTTGACCACATCCTTGATAGGGATGTGGCCTTCCTGTAGAAAAAAAAACAAAAAACAAAAAACAAGGCCAGACATGGTGGCTCACTCCTGTAATCCCAGCACTTTGAGAGGCCAAGGCAGGTGGATAACCCCAGGTCAGGAGTTCAAGACCAGCCTGACCAACATAGTGAAATCTGTCTCTACTAAAAATACAAAAAAATTAGCTAGGTGTGGTGGCATGCACCTGTAATCTCAGCTACTCAGGAGGCTGAGGCAGGAGAATCGCTTGAACCCTTGAGGCGGAGGTTGTAGTGAGCCAAGATTGCACCACGGCACTTCAGCCTGGGTGACAAAGCAAGACTCTGTCTCCAAAAAAAAAAAAGCAATCCACCTTCAGGAAAAGGAAATTAATCTCACCCCAAATTATGTTAATAATAATGACGGCATTGGTGGATAGCATTTATTTATTAAGACAGGCATTCTTCTATGCACTTGACACATATTAACTGGCTAAATCCACACAACAATCTTATGAGGCAAATACTTTTAAAATACTCACTTTCGCAATATGGAAACAGGCATAGAAAGATTACTAATTCGTCAATCTAAGGTCAAAACAACCAATAAAAGTTAAAATTTTGAAATTTCATCTCACTTCTAGCAAGTACTTTATTAGATAACAGTAGAGATTTCACTGGAATTAGTTAAGTCTAAATAGCTAAATATGCTTTTAAAAAAATCACCTTGATGCTTCTGGCATCTTTACAAGGCTGAGGTGGAATGCAGCCCACACAAGCTGTCTGCCTAAAAGATGTACTATATGTTACAATATGGCTAGCAACAGGGACACATTACAGAAACACTGCAGATCACTTTATCTCACTGTGCCACTGGAGGCAGTTGACAGATGCATGCAGGTCTGAATAATGTCTCTATCACATTAGAAAAATTTATTCTCAGCTAGATTCATGCCTGCCCATCTGTAAAAGCTAGCCACTTCCATTTAAGAGCTTAATTTACACCATGACATAACTAAAGCTGTGTGTTAAACCATCACTTTTCCACAACAGTTCTAAAATATTCCAAGATGTCTGGCACAAGGTACCAGCTCAAGGACACTGATGAAAGGAGGAGGGTGTTAGAAAATATAAAAGATAAAAATATGAATTTACTACACATAAAAATCTCATATTCAGATACTTCATCCAATTCACACTTGCTACTAAACAACAAACACATACACTTGTATAAAAATATAAGTGAAAAGATGTTTTTTGTTGTCATTTTGTGGTGTTTCGACTCAAGGAGAAATTCAACTATTCTAAGTTAGATATTCTATATTCTACTCCAAGCTGCTTAGTCTGGCAAATGAAGAGCTAATATCATCTGTATAGCAGGCTAGCATAGTATGATCTAATTTTTTATCTTGTGACTACTATAACGTAGCAGTTTTCCCCTTCCAGATTAAGGGCTTTCATTTTAATCCTAACAGTGTTCATAATGCCTTTCCCAACCCTAAATCTTCCTGGTAATGTAACTCTTGACTGTATTTATCCCCTAGAGTTCTCCTATGAATGTCAATAATCAATGACCCACATAATCATTTTTAAAGAAAATAATTATTAAAGAAACCTAAAGCAATAAAATTAAACTCAATTTATACGTTACAAATAACTTAGTATTCGGTACTAGTGAAAACTGTCCAGTGTCCTCTGTTTTGGGAAAGAGTAATTTTCTCTCATCTTTGAAGAATCTAAAGCCTTTTCAGTGCAACCCAAAGGAAACCTGAAATTCTTTGCAGCCTCTGTACTAGATAATATTGTTGAAAGGATATATGCTGTCATGCAGACTCATAGGTCACAGCCCCATATAATGAGGCTCTCTAGACCCTTCTAAAACGCACATTCAGTTAAGATTAAAAAAACACTAAAGGTGAACTGAAATATATTCCCAAAGCAGTACTATCATAGAAAGCAACTAATATACATCAGCATCAGTACAACTGTTTTAAGTTACCAAGTGTCTAACTAGAATTATATGGATTGATCTGATTAGTCATTCATACAATAAACATTTATTGGACCATGTGCCAGACAGTGGACTAAGTGCTAGGGTTATAAGCACTGTCAACTTTAGTAACCTTTTTCTTTTTCTGAAAGCAGCACTTAACAATTCTCAGGGGCCGGGCGCGGTGGCTCAAGCCTGTAATCCCAGCACTTTGGGAGGCCGAGACGGGCGGATCACGAGGTCAGGAGATCGAGACCATCCTGGCTAACACGGTGAAACCCCATCTCTACTAAAAAATACAAAAAAACTAGCCGGGCGAGGTGGCGGGCGCCTGTAGTCCCAACTACTTGGGAGGCTGAGGCAGGAGAATGGCATAAACCCGGGGGACGGAGCTTGCAGTGAGCTGAGATCCGGCCATTGCACTCCAGCCTGGGCGACAGAGCGAGACTCCGTCTCAAAAAAAAAAAAAAAACAATTCTCAGAGATGCAGTCACTCCAAAACTGTAAAAAATTCCACATCGCCGGGCGCGGTGGCTCAAGCCTGTAATCCCAGCACTTTGGGAGGCTGAGATGGGTGGATCACGAGGTCAGGAGATCGAGACCATCCTGGCTAACCCGGTGAAACCCCGTCTCTACTAAAAAATACAAAAAATTAGCCAGGCGAGGTGGCGGACGCCTGTAGTCCCAGCTACTCGGGAGGCTGAGGCAGGAGAATGGCGTAAACCCGGGAGGCGGAGCTTGCAGTGAGCTGAGGTCGGGCCACTGCACTCCAGCCTGGAGGACAGAGCGAGACTCCGTCTCAAAAAAAAAGAAAAAAGAAAAAAGAAAATTCAACATCAACTCTACTATTCTCCCTTACTGCAAACAGGTAAATTAGCTTTTACGCCTAATTTCACTCTAGAATTTAATCAAATGACATGTGCACACAGGAGTGCACAGACATACTCTTGTTCCCCATAAGCATGCCTTTCCTGTTTCTTTTTTGTTAAGTACCTCCCAAAAGACAGAAGACTAAAATATGAAGACTTTAGGGCCAGGCGCGGTGGCTCACACCTGTAATCCCAGCACTTTGGGAGGCCGAGGCAGGTAGATCACCTGAGGTCAGTGAGTTTGAGACAAGTCTGGCCAGCACGGTGAAACCCCATCTCTACGAAAAATACAAAAATTGGCCAGGCGTGGTGGTCACGCCTGTAATCCCAGCACTTTGGGAGGTTGAGGCAGGCAGATTACAAGGTCAGGAGATCGAGAGCATCCTGGCTAACATGGTGAGACCCCGTCTCTACTAAAAATACAAAAAATTAGCCAGGCGTGGTGGCAGGTGCCTGTAGCCCCAGCTACTCGGGAGGCTGAGGCAGGAAAATGGCATGAGAGGTGAAGCTGGCAGTGAGTCGAGATAGCGCCACTGCACTCCAGCCGGGCTGACAGAGCAAGACTTCATTTCAAAAAAAAATTAGCCAGACATGGCGGCAGGCACCTGTAATCCCAGCTACTCGGGAGGCTGAGGCAGAATTGCTTGTATCCAGGAAGTAGAGGTTGCAGTGAGCTGCGATCGTGCCGCTGCACTCCAGCGTGGGTGACAGAGCTAGACTCCATCCCAAAAAAAGTTAAAAAATTAAAAATAAATAAATAAATAAAGACTTCAAATATCAAATTTAACTCTTAGAATATGGATTTGGATGATTTTAAAAATTGAAGTCTCACTATTCTTCCCAATGTCCATTAATTCCAGGTGGTTTGCATAATTTTTTTTAAAAAGCAAGAGTCCTGAAATGGAGAACTCTCCTTCAAATATTCCTAAAATGTACTTAAGAACTTGAAGTAATCTAATGCTCTGTTGCCTAGGCGGAAATGCAGTGGTGAGATCACACCTCACTGCAGCCTTGACCTCCCAGGCTCAAGTAATCCTCCTACCTTAGCCTCCTTGTAGCTGGGACCACGGGCAAATGCCACCAAGCCCAGCTAATTTTTTTCTGTTTTGCAGAAATGGGGTCTCCCTATGTTGCCCAGGCTGTAAATCTAATGCTTAATAAACTTAACCTAAAGTCTAGCTTTGTAACAGTCTTTCCTTTATTTTCTAACACCACTAATATCTGAATATTTATAGATATGATGACAGAGGAGTAAAGGTCTCTCAGAAGGCCTGATCTCAATGTTGTAAACTCAATTCCCACTCATGCTAATCTACAGAGATGTAGCTATAATAAATGATGAATGATTCATGTCCTTGATATCATGTGGAGCCAGAGGTGCCATTAACGTAGTTGTTTAGTACCATCAGGGGTAAATTATTTATAGGATGTACAGAGCAATCACAACAGTTGGAAGAGAAAATCAAGTTCGGCAAGCTAATTGCAACGAAGTCCTACAGCAACAGAAATGGAGGGGTTTTCTTCTGTAGTCACACATACATCTGAATCATCAATTTTGTTTTCAAGAATATGCAGCAATAATAGGCTGAATTGGGAACTTCAGCAAACAAAACATCTGACAAAGAGGCCCTTTGTAAAAGTTAAAGGATAAGAAAACATTGTATCTACTATTTTGGGTATGACAGTGCTTCATTTAGCCAGCATAATTTGGAAATCTTTGTCTTGTTAAGCGTGTACCCAGCATAATTTAGTTTTAAAAATAATTATCAGCCGGGCATGTGGCTCACACCTGTAATCCCAGCACTTCGGGAGGCTGAGGCGGGTGGATCACCTGAGGTCAGGAGTTCGAGACCAGCCTGGCCAACATGGTGAAACCTCATCTCTACTAAAAACACAAAAGATTAGCCAGGTGTGGTGGCGCGTGGCTGTAATCCCAGCTACTCAAAGGCTGAGATAGGAGAATCGCTTGAACTCAGGAGGCAGAGGTTGCAGTGAGCCAAGATGGTGCCACTGCACATCAGCCTGATCAACAAGAGTGAAACTCTCGGCCGGGCGCGGTGGCTCAAGCCTGTAATCCCAGCACTTTGGGAGGCTGAGACGGGCGGATCACGAGGTCAGGAGATCGAGACCATCCTGGCTAACACGGTGAAACCCCGTCTCTACTAAAAATACAAAAAAAAAACTAGCCAGGCGAGGTGGCAGGCGCCTGTAGTCCCAGCTACTCCGGAGGCTGAGGCAGGAGAATGGCGTAAACCCGGGAGACGGAGCTTGCAGTGAGCTGAGATCCGGCCACTGCACTCCAGCCCGGGCGACAGAGCAAGACTCCGTCTCAAAAAAAAAAAAGAAAAAAAAGAGTGAAACTCTCGAAAAACAAAAAAAACTCAGGGTTACTATTATAATCAATTACTATAGTGTGATTTAACATGCTTATGATCTTGAGTATTATTGGAGTAAAGTGAACTAAACACAAGAATTCTACGACCGGGCGCGGTGGCTCGAGCCTGTAATCCCAGCACTTTGGGAGGCCGAGATGGGCGGATCACGAGGTCAGGAGATCGAGACCATCCTGGCGAACACGGTGAGACCCCATCTCTACTAAAAAATACAAAAACTAGCCGGCGAGGTGGCGGGCGCCTGTAGTCCCAGCTACTCCGGAGGCTGAGGCAGGAGAATGGCGTAAACCCGGGAGGCGGAGCTTGCAGTGAGCTGAGATCCGGCCACTGCACTCCAGCCTGGGCGACAGAGCGAGACTCCGTCTCAAAAAAAAAAAAGAAAAAAAAGAGTGAAACTCTCGAAAAACAAAAAAAACTCAGGGTTACTATTATAATCAATTACTATAGTGTGATTTAACATGCTTATGATCTTGAGTATTATTGGAGTAAAGTGAACTAAACACAAGAATTCTACGACCGGGCGCGGTGGCTCGAGCCTGTAATCCCAGCACTTTGGGAGGCCGAGATGGGCGGATCACGAGGTCAGGAGATCGAGACCATCCTGGCGAACACGGTGAGACCCCATCTCTACTAAAAAATACAAAAACTAGCCGGGCGAGGTGGCGGGCGCCTGTAGTCCCAGCTACTCCGGAGGCTGAGGCAGGAGAATGGCGTAAACCCGGGAGGCGGAGCTTGCAGTGAGCTGAGATCCGGCCACTGCACTCCAGCCTGGGCGACAGAGCGAGACTCCGTCTCAAAAAAGAAAAAAAAAAGAATTCTAAAACAACTCTGAAAATCGTCTGCTCTTGTAAGTTGGCTTTTCCTCTACCACTAACAGCTTTACACTAAAAGCTCTCATTTCTTGGAAATTTCAGCCTTCCTTTCTATAACAGGCTACTTTAACTTTTTACAAAAATTTGTTTCTAATCAATTGTCACAGGCTAGGAGACCCCAGTTCCTGTTAGAACTATCTGAATGAGGAGTAAATGAGATATGAGAGTCTTTTCTGTGAATAAATGCTTCCTGGAAGCATTTTTGCTTGTGGTTGAACTAGAAGTGGCTAGCTATATTGGATAAACATTGGGTAAAGATCTTCAGGATAAATAAGATTGTATTATAGTTTGAAGCATAAAGCTGTTCCAAATTAAACTGTCTATATTTCATTTGTACTGCTTATTTGTAATACATCATACAATACTTTTTATATGAATTTTAAGTCAGAGGTGCTGGACATGGTGGCCCACACCTGTAATCCCAGCACTTTGGGAGACCAAGGTGGGACTATACACCTGCAGTCCCAGCTACTCAGGAGGCTGAGAGGGGAGGATCATTTGAGCCCAGGAGTTTGAGGTTACAGTGAGCTATGCACACCAGCCTTGGTGACAGAGGGAGACCTTGTCTCCAAAACAACAAAAAAGAAGAGAAAAAAAATTAGAAGTAGGGGTTCTACTGCCTCAGTATTCTTCTGCCTCAGCCTCCCGAGTAGCTGGGATTACAGGCATGTGCCACTATGCCCAGCTAATTTTGCATTTTTAGTAGAGGTGGCATTTCACCATGTTGGTCAGGCTGGTCTCGAACTCCTGACCTGTGATCCACCTGCCTCAGCCTCCCCAATTGCTAGGATTATAGGCGAGAGCCACCGTGCCCAGCTCCTTGAGTTCTTAATAATTAAAAATGTTGTTTCACTAGGGAATGTAACAACAATAAAAAAAACAGAAAATATTAATTCTACAGATACATTTAAGAATACAACCTCAGCATGCCCAGTTTTGGGACACTGGGCAAGTCACTGAACCTCAGCTTCAGTCTCTTCCATTAGGACCACCCTTATCAGATTGCTTAGAAGACTAGAATAATATAAATATATGTAAAAAGAATATAAAACCTTAATTGGGACTACTCCCCTAATTAACTTATTGAAATAGTAATCTAAATACTGCTTCTGAATTCTAATTTTATGAGAGATGCCAGTAACAAGTCAGCTCACCAAAGATTTGGTCAAATTACTAGAGTACACATATACATCATAAGATATGATGTTTCAGAATTACCCAGTGACACCATTTCTAAGAATCTACTCTGCATATATATCTACAGTTATGAAAAGATATCTACCAGGAAGTTACTGTAATAACAAAATCATAAAAAGAAACCTATATGCTTATCAAGATGAGATCAGCTAAATAATTTATGCAAGTCCTACACAATGGAATTCTCTGCAGTCTATAAAAACAGCAATATAGAGAGCTATATATTTGGTATGGTTTTGTGTGTTTTTAAAGAAAAGGAAAAAAAGATAGATGTATGTGTAAAATTTTGGAAGCAACCCAGGAAACAATTAACACTGAATTCTCTTTAGGTAAGACAAAGGAACTTGTTATTGTCCCACTTTAAAATGTTTTGTACCATTTTAATAGTTTATCATGGGCTCCAGCCTGGCCAACATGGTGAAACCCTGTCTCTAATGAAAATACAAAAATTAGCTGGACGTGGTGGCACATGTCTGTAATCTCAGCTACTTAGGTGGCTGAGGCAGGAGGATTGCTTGAACCTGGGAGACAGAGGTTACAATGAGCTGAGATCGCACCACTGCACTCCAGCCTGGGTAACAGAGCAAGACTCAATCCTTAAAAAAAAAAAAAAAAAAAAAAAAAAAATAAGGCCGGGTGTGGTGGCTCACATCTGTAATGCCAGCACTTTGGAAAGCTGAGGCAGGTGGATCACGAGGTCAGGAGTTGAAGACCAGCCTGGCCAAGATGGTGAAACCTCCTCTCTACTAAAAATACAAAAAATTAGCTAGGTATGGTGGCAGGTACCTGTAATCCCAGCTACTCCAGAGGCTGAGGAAGGAGAATCGCTTGAACCTGGGAAGCAGAGGTTGCAGTGAGCTGAGATCGTGCCACTGTATTCCAGCCTGGGCAGCAGAGTGAGACTCTGCCTCCAAAAAAAAAAAAAAAAAAAGGTTTACCATGGGTATTAATTTATTTAAATATACCTTTAACCTAGAATGTACTAGGAAATAAGATTTTATCTTTCAAGACAGGGTCTCACTCTGTTGCCCAGGCTGAGTGCAGTAGCTTGATCATGGCTCACCTTAACTCCCGGGCTCAAACAATTCTGCAACCTCAGCTTCCCAAGTACCTGGGACTACAGCCATGTGCCACTGCACCCAGCTAATTTTTTTTTTTTTTTTTTTTTTTTGAGACGAAGTCTTGCTCTGTCGCCCGGGCTGGAGTGCAGTGTCCGGATCTCAGCTCACTGCAAGCTCCGCCTCCCAGATTTATGCCATTCTCCTGCCTCAGCCTCCCATGTAGCTGGGACTACAGGCGCCTGCCACCTCGCCCAGCTAGTTTTTTGTATTTTTTAGTAGAGACAGGGTTTCACCGTGTTAGCCAGGATGGTCTCGATCTTCTGACCTCGTGATCCGCCCATCTCAGCCTCCCAAAGTGCTGGGATTACAGGCTTGAGCCACCGTGCCCAGCCAAATTTTTTATTTTTATTTTTTTGAGATGGAGTCTCGCTGTGTCGCCCAGGCTGGAGTGCAGTGGCCCGATCTCAGCTCACTGCAAGCTCCGCCTCCCAGGTTCACACCATTCTCCTGCCTCAGCCTCCTGAGTAGCTGGGACTACAGGCACCTGCCACCACGCCCAGCTAATTGTTTGTGTGTGTGTGTGTGTGTGTGTGTGTGTGTGTGTGTGTGTATTTTTAGTAGAGACGTGTTAGCCAGGATAATTTTTTATTTCTTGTAGAGACAGGGTCTCATCATGTTGCCCAGGCTGGTTCCAAACTCCTGGACTCAATCAATCCTCCCTCCTCAGCTTCCCAAAGTGCTGGGATTACAGGCATGAGCTATCACACACAACCAGAAATAAGATTTTAATTTTGTTACTTTTCTGAGATTAGAATTCTTCCTACCGAATGTTTTCAGAATAATACCATAAATTGACCAAATCAGGTTAATTATGACACCTGACAAGGAACAAGAAAAACTTATCAACTCCATGTCCTTTTGCCTTCCTAATCAGTAAAATATCTCAGAGATAGATAGTGAAAAATACAAATATACTAGACTGTTTTTTTAGACGGATGTATGAAATCGTAAATTCTACTTTAGAACCTAGTATCTGGCCTTCAAATTTCAAACGAACAGAGCTGAATTTTTAGTGAGCAGTACAAAACCATGGAATACCACTCCTATCCATGTTTTTAGTCTCTGTCCTTCCTGCCCTCATTTAGAATAAAATAATAGTTCAGTAACAGTGGAACACAGGTTCCTGTTTATATATGAAAATGTGCAGAAAGCTGGCCAGGCATGGTGGCTCATGCCTGTAATCACAACACTTTGGGAGGCCCAGGCGGGCGGATCACCTGAGGTCAGGAGTTTGAGACAAGCCTGGCCAACGTGGTGAAACCGCGTCTCTACTAAAAATACCAAAAATTAGCTGGGCATAGTGGCGGGCGCCTGTAATCCCTGCTACTCGGGAGGCTGAGACACGAGAATCGCTTGAACCCAGGAGATGGAAGTTGCAGTGAGCTGAGATCGTGCCATTACACTCCAGCCTGGGCAACAAGAGTGGAAACTCCATCTCAAAAAAAAAAAAAAAAGAAAAAAAAGAAAATATGCAGAAAACTATGACATTTTCCATCACTATTAGTGAGCATTTTTTAAGTACCAACATTTTCTAGGTTCATATCTTTGTATCAGACTACTTATATCTTACAATTATTATGTTATTGTAAAGATTTATTTTTTTTGAGATGAAGTTTCACTCTTTTGCCCAGGCTAGAGTGCAGTGGCGCGATCTCGGCTCACCACAACCTCCACCTCCTGGGTTCAAGTGATTCTCCTGCCTCAGCCTCCCGAGTAACTGGGATTACAGACACTTGCCACCACACCCAGCTAATTTTTTTGTATTCTTTTTTTAGTAGAGACAGGGTTTCACCACGTTGGCCAGGCTGGTCTCGAACTCCTGACCTAGGTGATCCACCCGCCTTGGCCTCCCAAAGTACTGGGATTACAGGCGTGAGCCACCGCACCCAACCTATTGTAAAGATTTTTACAAGTTAATCGAGAGTAAAACAAGTCATCTTATCACTTATATTATTGGTAAAGAAGGTTTAATCAAAGTCAAGCATCAGTTGGATTTCTTATTATTGATGTAATCCACCATTCCTTAATGCCTATGTAGTTTCACCTGGCACCAAGTCTAATATCTCCTCAAATAAGCACACTATGCTCAGGGTTGGCTATGCTTTTCCTGCTGCAACCTACCAAGATTTTGATTACACAAGCAAGTTCTTATAGTGATTCTGAAATAGATACGCAAAAAACATGTAAGAGAAGCCCAAAATTAAGAAACATTTAGCTGGGCATGGTGGCTCACGCCTGTAATCCTAGCACTTTGGGAGGCCAAGGCGGGCAGATTATCTGAGGTCGGAAGTTCAAGACCAGCCTGACCAACATGGAAAAACCCTGTCTCTACTAAAAATACAAAATTAGTCAGGCATGGTGGCGCATTCCTGTAATCCCAGGCACTTGGGAGGCCGAAGCAGGAGACTCGCTTGAACCCAGGAGGCGGAGGTTGTGGTGAGCCGAGATCCTGCCACTGCACTCCAGCCTGGGCAACAAGAATAAAACTCTGTCTCAAAAAAACAAACAAACAAAAAAAAAAACAAGAATTCAGTTAGGAGTTGATTTACACCACACTTCACTATTGTTGCGCTGTTAACGGTTTAACTTTAAAACTGCTAATCACCACTAATTATTCTGGCAATTATTCTGCCAGTTATTTGTTACAAATAACATAATTACAGTCTTGTTTGGGAAAGGCTGAGGAAGGGCAAAAGGAGAAGAGATGAGGAAGGGCAAAAGGAGAAGAGATGAAGAACACAAATACCTTAAAAAACTGGTTTACAACAAAGTAAAACTCAATTAACTATTCCATTCTCCAGGTTTTTCTCCCAAACATGAAATCAATAATTTGGATAGAGTGTAATTACTTAAACTGCTTTTATTTTTTATTTGCACCAACTGAATATTGTAACATTTTTCATGACTGAAATGATACAGAATAAATGTGTTGAGTCATTTTCTCTGGCATAGGAAATATGACATAAGAATGCTTTCAGAGTACTTCTAAAAAACATTTTGCTAAGCCTTTACTTAATATGATGTGATCTTTTCTCAACTGGTTAAATGCCAGTTTTCCATTAGGATTGAAAGACCTTTAAAGAATAAAGCACATAAAATGTCATGGATCTAAGATGAAGGAAACGTATTTCCTAGCATTAGGAAACCAAGTGATTATCTTAATATACAAGTAATCCTTTGATTACTCATGTGCTGATTCTATTTGTTTTACATTGGAAAATGCAAAACATTTGTAATATAATGAAACATAATTAGGACATTAATCTCTATAAAAATAAACGGGTCCTCCAAAGCAGAAAATAATTTTAAAGAATTAAGTAAAACACAGATTTCTTCAACTAACATTCAGTAAGCAAAAATTGCTTATGGTTCAGTGGTTCTCCATCATGACTGCACATTAGCCTCAATAGGGAAGATTAATATTGATACTTAAGTCCCACCCCAGACCAAACAAATCAGAGAATCATCGGGTAAGGCTAAAACAATGTTTTCTTTGTTTTAATTATTATACTTTTAAGTTCTAGGGTACATGTGCACAACGTGCAGGTTTGTTACATATGTATACATGTGCCCTGCTGGTGTGCTGCACCCATTAACTCGTTATTTACATTAGGTATATCTCCTAATGCTATCCCTCTCCCTTCCCCCCACGCTACGACAAGCCCCGGTGTGTGATGTTCCCCGCCCTGTGTCCAAGTGTTCTCAACAATGGTATTTTGTAAAAGCTCTCCAAGCAACAGTCTAATGCACAGGTGGGGCTGAGAACATTACCAGTCCAGAAATCCATCTAATAACCCAAAGCCTGATGGGCCAAGGATGTTCTGAGTTCCCATGAGATCTGGTGGCTTAAAAGTGTCCAGCTGGCTGGGCGCAGTGGCTCTCGCCTGTAATCCCAGCACTTTGGAAAGCCAGGGCAGGTGGATCACCTGAGGTCTAGAGTTCGAGATCAGCCTGGCTAACATGGAGAAACCCCATCCCTACTAAAAATACAAAAGTTAGGTGTGGTGGTGCGTGCCTGTAATCTCAGCTACTTGGGAGGCTGAGGCAGGAGAATCGCTTAAACCCAGGAGGCGGAGGTTGCAGTAAGCCAGGATGGTGCCACTACACTCAAGCCTGGGCAACAAAGCAAGACTCCGTCTCAAAAAAAAAAAAAAAAGTGTACAGCCAGGCCTGTACAGTGGCTCATGCCTATAATCCCATCACTTTGGGAAGTCAAGGTGGGTGGATCACCTGAGGTCAGGAGTTTGAGACCAGTCTGGCCATGATGGCAAAACCTCATCTCTACTAAAAATACAAAAACATTAGCCAGACATAGTGGCAGGCACCTGTAATCCCACCTACTCAGGAGGCAGAGGCAGGAGAATCGCTTGAACCCGGGAGGCAGAGGTTGCAGTGAGCCAAGATCTCACCACTGCACTCCAGTCTGGGCAACAGAGAGACATTCTGTCTCAAATAAATAAATAAATAAATGAGTGAGTGAGTGCAACAGAGAGACATTCTGTCGCAAATAAATAAATAAATAAATGAGTGAGTGAGTGAGTGAGTGAGTGAGACCATGTCTCTAAAAAAATAAATTGTCGTGAGTGAGTGAGTGAGTGAGTGAGACCATGTCTCTAAATAAATAAATTGTCCATCCTGGCTAACACAGTGAAACCCTGTCTCCACTAAAAATACAAAAAATTAGCCAGGCGTGGTGGCAGGCGCCTGTAGTCCCAGCTACTCAGGAGGCTGAGGCAGGAGAATGGAGTGAACCCAGGAGGCGGAGCTTGCAGTGAGCCAAGATCGCACCACTGCACTCTAGTCTGGGAGACACAGCAAGACCCCGTCTCAAAATAAATAAATAAATAAATAAATAAAAATAAATAAATAGTGTGACACCTCCCCTACACAACTCTCTCTCTCACTCCTACTTTCACCATGTGAAGTGCCTGCTCCCGCTTCGCCTTTTGCCATAAGTAAAAGCTCCCTGAGGCCTCACCAGAAGCCAAGTTGATGCCAGTGCCACACTTCCTGTACAGCCTATAGAAATGTGAGCCAGGTAAACTTCTTTTCTTTATAAATTACCCAGTCTCAGTTAATTCTATATAGCAGTGCAAGAGACTAATACAGCAGGGTATTATTGTGTTAACAACCAAGCCCAAGTGATCTGTATCAGATCTGTATTAGATCAGACTTCTTAAGGCTCTCTTGTTGCAGATTTTCTTGTTCAGGTATCTTATAAACTAACAAAAATGCCCTGAAGATTGCACTAGATTTTGAAGGCTCACACTTGCTATTTACCACTTCCCCAGATATACCAGGATAAAGAAGATAAAATATATTAAAATCCTTAATACAGTGAAAGCACGTATATGTTTTGAAATGATTGTTGCAAGTGAAACAGTTCATTGTAACAGTATCATGCAAGCCAGGGGCAAAGTATATCGGATTCTGGAAACACAGCACCTTTTCCCACGCCTCGCCTCAATTTGGTTTAGGGATTTACTACCTCTTTTATTTACTTAATTTTTTTACTTGGCCTCTAATATCCAGTTAAAGTGTTTCTTTTGCAAACTAAAACTGATTGTTTCTGCTATTGCCTAAAAAAGATAATCTATTATTACCTGACATTACGTGAGAGACATCCATAATACTTTTGAAGTATCTCAACTTTAGAAATAGGTGGCTGGAGGCCGAGCGCGGTGGCTCACGCCTGTAATCCAGCACTTAGGGAGGCTGAGGTGGGCAGATCACCTGAGGTCAGGAGTTCAAGACCAGCCTGGCCAACATGGTAAAACCCTGTCTCTACTACAAATACAAAAATCAGCCAGGTGTCACGGCACATCCCTGTAATCCCAGCTACTTCGGAGGCTGAGGGAGGAGAATTGCTTGAACCCAGGAGGCAGAGGTTGCACCGGGCTGAAATCACCCCACTGCATTCCAGCCAATCACAAGATCAAGAGATCGAGACCATCCTGGTCAACATGGTGAAACCCCATCTCTACTAAAAATACAAAAATTAGCGAGGTATGGTGGCACGTGCCTGTAGTCCCAGCTACTTGGGCGACAGAGCAGGACTCTGTCTCAAAAAATAAAAAATAAAAATAGAAATGGGTGACCAGTATACAGTTTCAGACCACTAAAAACACCTCCATCTACAGCTGCCAGCCCTAATGCCACTGCATGCAACTACTTATTCATTAATATTTAGTAACTATCTGATGGATGCTGCAAGGCTCTATAAAAACAAAGAAAAAAATGAAAGATTACTTGTGGATATATTTTTCTGAATTTTGAGGCAATTAGACGAAACATCCCAGATGGAGTGAGATGGGAACCAGAGCTAGTAATAACTTTTTGGGCCAGGTGCGGTGGTTCACGCCTGTTAATTCCGGCACTATGGGAGGCCAAGGTGGGCAGATTACGAGGTCAGCAGTTTGAGGCCAGCCTGGCCAACATGGTGATACCTCGTCTCTAGTAAAAATACAAAACTTAGCCGGGCATGTGGTGCACACCTGCAATCCAAGCTACTCAGGAGGCTGAGGTAGGAGAATCCCTTGAACCCAGGAGGCAGAGGTTGCAGTGAGCCGATATCGCACCACTGCACTCCAGCCTGGGCAACAAGAGCGAAACTCTGTCTCAAAAATAAATAAATAAATAAATAATAAAACCTTTTAGTGTTCCCATATTTAGAATTTTTCTTTGTTTAAAAAGATGATCTTGGCTGCCTTCTTTAGGCCGGGCTCAGTGGCTCACATCTGTAATTCCAGCACTTTTGGAGGCCGAGGCGGGCAGACCACGAGGTCAGGAGATCGAGATCATCCTGGCTAACACGGTGAAACCCTGTCTCTACTAAAAATACAAAAAAAATTAGCCGGGCGTGGTGGCGGGCGCCTGTAGTCCCAGCTACTCGGGAGGCTGAGGCAGGAGAATGGCGTCAACCTGGGAGGCAGAGCTTGCAATGAGCCGAGATCGTACCACTGCACTCCAGCTTGGGCAACAGAGAGAGACTCTGTCTCAATTATAAAAAAAAAAAAAAAACAGAAAAAAATTAAAAATAAAAAAATAAAAAGATGAGCTTGAAATAATTAGCTAAGATAATGCCCTGATTCATTCACAACATTTACTATAGATAATGAGGTACCTTGAAAAGAAACCATATAGTAAGATATTTAAAAGACCAGAAGCAAATGAGAATGGGTTGCTTTAATTTCTTTTAAAATTTCTCCTGAGCGGCCAGGGGCAGTGGCTCATGCCTGTAAACCCAGTACTTTGGGAGGCCAAAGTGGGCCAATCACAAGGTCAAGAGATCAAGACCATCCTGGCCAACATGGTGAAACCCCGTCTCTACTAAAAATACAAAAATTAGCCGGGTGTGGTGGCGCATGCCTGTAGTCCCAGCTACTTGGGAGGCTGAGGCAGGAGAATCACTTGAACCTGGGAGGCAGAGGTTGCAGTGAGCCGAGATTAGATTGTGCCACTGCACTTCAGCCTGGCAACAGAGCAAGATACCGTCTCAAAAAAAAAAAAAATCAGACCGGGAGCGGTGGCTCACACCTGTAATCCCAGCACTTTGGGAGACTGAGGCAGGCGGATCACAAGGTCAGGAGTTCGAGATCAGCCTGGCCAGCATGGTGAAGCCCCATCTTGACTAAAAATACAAAAATCAGCTAGGCATGGTGGTGGACGCCTATAATCCCAGCTACTTGGGAGGCTGAAGCAGAATTGTTTGAACCCAGGTGGAAGTGAGCCGAGATTGTGCCACTCTACTCTAGCCTGGGCAACAGAGCAAGACTCTGTCTCAAAACAAACAAAAAAAAATTTCATTCCTGATTTCTCTCAAAAGGTTATACAACCTTATTTTTTTGAGATGGAATCTTGCTCTGTCACTAGAGTGCCATAATCTCAGCTCACTACAATTCTGCCTCCCAGGCTCAAGCGATTCTCCTGCCTTAGCCTCCAGAGTAACTGGGATTCAGGACCCCACCACCACGGCTAATTTTTGTATTTTTATTAGAGATGGGGTTTCACCATCTTAGCCAGGCTGATCTCGAACTCCTGACCTCGTGATGCACCCGCCTCCACCTCCCAAAGTGCTGGGATTACAGGCATGAGCACTCTGCCTGGCCATCTGTACCCTTTTTAAAGGGGCTCATTTTCTTTTTCTTTTCTTTTCTTTACTTTTTAAAGACAGGATCTTGCTCTGTCTCCCAGGCTGGAGTGCGGCAGCACGATTTCAGCTCATCACAACCTCTGCCTCCCATGCTCAAGCCATCCTCCTACCTCAGCCCCCCAAGTAAGTAACTGGGACCAGAGGTGTGTACCAGCATACCAGGCTAACTGTTGTACTTTTTTTTGAGAGACAGTGGGTTTTGCCATGTTGCCCAGGCTAATCTTGAACTCCTGGACTCAAGCGATTCACTGGCCTCAGCTTCCGAAAGTGCTGGAATTACAGGCGTGAGCCACTCTGCACAAGGTCACGGGCTCATTTTCAATTTACCACCTTGTGGTTTAAAGCAATTAAAGTAGATTATTTTCACATTTCAGCTGGATTATCCAACTGCAAGTTATAAAGTTATCTGAAAAAATATTGTCTCCTCTGGCTGGTTGCAGTGGCTCACAACTGTAATCCCAACACTTTGGGGGGCCGAGGTAGACGGATCACTTGAGGTTGAGAATTCAACACCAGCCTGACCAATGTGAAGAAATCCCGTCTCTACTAAAAATACAAGAATTAGCCGGGCATGGTGGCACATGCCTGTAATCCCAGCTACTCAGGAGGCTGAGGCAGGAGAATCGCTTCAATCCAGGAGGTGGAGGTTGTGGTGAGCCGAGATTGCACCATTGCACTCCAGCCTGGGCAACAAGAGCAAAACTCCATCTCAAAATACAAAACAAAAAAAAAATTGCCTCCTCTTCACAATGTTTTCTTCACAATGTTTACCCTCTACATGTAATAGAAGGATGGAAGACTTCATTTTCGGAAAAAAAACAAGAGAAAGAAACTAGAACTGGAATGAACTTTAAAAGCCCTCAAATCAACTCTTCTACCCTTCTAAAACCCAAAAATGTTTTCCTAAGAATATCTTAATCTTTACCAATATCACTACAAATGTATAAAGGAAGGCTGGGCATGGTGGCTCACGCTTGTAATCCCAGCACTTTGGGAAGCCGAGGTGGGTGGATCACCTGAGGTTGGGAGATCGAGACCAGCCTAACTAACATGGAGAAACCCCATCTCGCCGGGCGCGGTGGCTCAAGCCTGTAATCCCAGCACTTTGGGAGGCCGAGACGGGTGGATCACGAGGTCAGGAGATCGAGACCATCCTGGTCTACACGGTGAAACCCCGCCTCTACTAAAAAATACAAAAAAAAAAACTAGCCGGGCGAGATGGCGGGCGCCTGTAGTCCCAGCTACTCGGGAGGCTGAGGCAGGAGAATGGCGGGAACCCGGGAGGCGGAGCTTGCAGTGAGCCGAGATCGTGCCACTGCACTCCAGCCTGGGCTACAGAGCGAGACTCCATCTCAAAAAAAAAAAAAAAAGAGAAACCCCATCTCTACTAAAACTACAAAATTAGCCGGGCGTGGTGGCGCATGCCTGTAATGCCAGCTACTCGGGGGGCTGACGCAGGAGAAGCGTTTGAACCTGGGAAGTGGAGGCTGCAGTGAGCTGAGATCGCACCATTGTACTCCAGCCTGGGCAAGAAGAGCGAAACTCCATCTCAAAAAAAAAAAAAAAAAAAGTAGAAAGGAACTGCAAATGATCTGTCCCTTTAGGGAGGAAATATGAAATATAAGCAAAGCTATGCAGTTTTTGCTTGACATCACACAAGTCATTGCTAGTGAGCTCATAATCTTTAAACAAAATCCATGGGAGGCCAAGGGGGGGGTGGATCACCTGAGGTCACGAGTTCAAGACCACCCTGGCCAACATGGTGAAACCCTGTCTCTACTAAAAATACAAAAATTAGGCAGGCATGGTGGTGGGCACCTGTAAACCCAGCTACTTGGGAGACTAAGGCAGGAGAATCACTTAAACCCAGGAGGCGGGGGTTGCAGTGAACCAAGATTCTGCCACTGCACTCCAGCCTGGGCAACAGAGCAAGACTCCATCTTGGGGAAAAAAAAAAAAAAAAAAAGACTAAATCCACGTTAATAGTGAAAACATTTTGCCAGGGTTACTAAAAGAGCTACAGAGGCTGAAGCCCAAGTCACACATGGAAAGACTTCCATAGAGCTATTCAACACGAGCATGGCTGGGCACAGTGGCTCACGCCTGTAATCTCAGCACTCTGGGAGGCCAAGGCAGGTGGATTACCTGAGGTCAGGAGTTCAAGACAAGCCTGGCCAATATGATGAAACCCCGTCTCTACTAAAAATACAAAACTTAGCTGGGCGTGGTGGCGTGCACCTGTAGTCCCAGCTACTCGGGAGGCTGAGGCAAAGAATTGCTTGAACCCAGGAGGTGGAGGTTGCAGTGATTTGAGATTGCGCCACTGCACTCCAGCCTAGGCAACAGAGTGAGACTCCGTCTCAAAAAAAACAAACAAACAAATAAACATAAGCTTATGTCCTCTCTATACGCTGAAAAACGAATCTGTTCACAACTATTATAAAGAAACAAAAACAAGCAAATTTTAAACAATTATAATGAAAATAGAACTAAAAAAGTATAAGTAACTAAGTATATACATAATCCAATAAATTAATCAAGTACAGCATGGGTTCCCAATACTGACCCATGATAAAATTTTTAGCAGTTGGCCAGGCGCAGTGGCTCACACCTGTAATCCTAGCACTTTGGTAGGCCGAGGTAGGTGGATCACCTGAGGTCAGGAGTTTGAGACCAGCCTGACCAACATGGCAAAACCCCGTCTCTCATAAAAATACAAAACTGAGCTGGGCATGATGGAGGAGGCCTATAATCCCTACCATGGAAGTTGAGGTAGGAGAATCACTTGAACCTGGGCGATGGAGGCTGCAGTGGGTTGAGATCAGACCGCTGCACTCCAGCCTGGGTGAAAGTGAGAAACTCCATCTAAAAAAAAAAAAAAAAATTTAGCAGTCTACAGTGAAATAAAACAGTAAAGAAAAGGTTACAAATTTTTCATAAAGCTAAATCTATATAATCTATAGAAGCGTCCTTAACCCTAAAAATACATACTTCTTAATGTTTTGGTACTATCATGAAATGACCAAGACAACACATCACTGGGGGAAAGGGGTTCTAACAGTTACTTTGCAAAATAAGTTGAGTGATAAACCTAGTCTTTAAATGCTGTGTATGTGTGTGTAAACAGAACAACGTGATAAAGAGCTCTGTACCCACAGAGAATCCAGTCAAGCTCTGAATGATCAAATAATATTCTAGAGAGTTTCTCATACAGAGAAGCATAAAGATAGCATGAGTAGGTTTCCAAAAACCAGTATTAATGAATTTTGTCCATAATCATTTTGATAGTCACAAGTTTGAGCATGTGAATTTGAATCACTAATATATTTAAAGCATTACATGTGTTTCAACATTCAAAATTACATAAAGAAATCCAACTGTACTTGGTGGTTTTATAGCTAAAGGCAATTGCTGAAGAATGTTTCATTTCTCAATTTAAAATAGTATGGCCGGGCACGGTGGCTCAAGCCTGTAATCCCAGCACTTTGGGAGGCCGAGACGGGCAGATCACGAGGTCAGGAGATCGAGACCATCCTGGCTAACACGGTGAAACCCCGTCTCTACTAAAAATACAAAAACTAGCCGGGCGAGGTGGCGGGCACCTGTAGTCCCAGCTACTAGGGAGGCTGAGGCAGGAGAATGGCGTAAACCCAGGAGGCGGAGCTTGCAGTGAGCTGAGATCCGGCCACTGCACTCCAGTCCGGGCGACAGAGCGAGACTCCGCCTCAAAAAAAAAAAAATAAAATAAAATAGTATGGTACTATCTTCTAATATTCTAAGAGTTCTACCAATACAAGACTTCCATCCAATTACATTTCTTTTTTTTTTTTGAGATGGAGTCTCGCTCTGTCGCCCAGGCTGGAGTGCAGTGGCCGGATCTCAGCTCACTGCAAGCTCCGCCTCCCGGGTTTACACCATTCTCCTGCCTCAGCCTCCTGAGTAGCTGAAACTACAGGCGCCCACCACCTCGCCTGGCTAGTTTTTTTGCATTTTTTAGTAGAGACGGGGTTTCACCGTGTTAGCCAGGATGGTCTCGATCTCCTGACCTCGTGATCCACCTGTCTCGGCCTCCCAAAGTGCTGGGATTACAGGCTTGAGCCACCGCGCCCGGCCCATCCAATTACATTTCTACAACAGAATTGTTCTCTAAGGCATTTCATTTCAACTGAAAATGTCAATTTCATTATAGGACATTAAAAATTTTGAATGTCACTTGGCTCTAGGCAATTGGTCTTCACTAAACAAAAATCAAACCTTAACACAAAAATATATCTTACATAAAATTACTTCTAAATGTTTACCAACCAACGGAGAATCTTAAATAGTAGGCCACGCTGTGGCCGGGCGCAATGGCTCGTGCCTGTAATCTTAGCACTTTGGGAGGCCGAGGCGGGCGGATCACCTGAGGTCAGGAGTTCGAGACCAGCCTGGCCAACATAGTGAAACCCTGTCTCTACTGAAAATACAAAAATTAGGCGGACATACTGGCTCAAGTCCGTAATCCCAGCTACCTGGGAGTCTGAGGCAGGAGAATCACTGGAACCCAGGAGGCAGAGGCTGCAGTGAGCCGAGATCGTGCCACTGCAACTCCAGCCTGGGTGACAGAGCAAGACTCTTTCAAAAAAAAAAAAAGTAGGCCAGGCCAGGCTTGGTGGCTCACACCTGTAACCCCAGCACTTTGGGAGGCTGAGGTGGGTGGATCACCTGACATCAGGAGTTTAAGACCAGCCTGGCCAACATGGTGAAACCCCACTTCTACTAAAAATACAAAAAATTAGCCAGGCATGGTAGCGAATGCTTGTAATCCCAGCTGCTTGGGAGGCTGAGGCAGAGAATTGCTTGAACCCAGGAAGCAGAGGTTGCAGTGAGCCAAAGTCATGCCATTGCACTCCAGCCTGGGCAACAAGAGCGAGGATCCATCTCAAAAAAAAAAAAAAAAAAAAAGTAGGCCACATTAATTTCAATTACAGCTAAATGAAGTTGTTTTGTCAAATCTGTGCCAGATTTATTGTTATAATCAGGTAGCTCTTCCAAGAATGTCTTAGAAAAAGGCACTTGCTGCATAACAAAGAGTCTGTGCTAGGTTTAACTCAGTCTACACTGCACACTGATATGAGTTTTTAAATTTGAGTCAATAAAACCAGAATTGACTACAGGTGTCACTACCATAAGAGAGAAAGCATCTTATTGCACTGCAGTTCTATGTTTACTAAAACATTTGGTTATTTGTTAATTTTCTCAACGACTATATGAGGTAAATTTCTTTCCTATCTGTGCTAACCTATTTGCAAATATATAAATACTTCTTAACCTCTACAACACCTCTTATTTGTATTCTATTTCCAATACAAATCCAAGTAGCCTCTCATATTTTAATTGCACTTCAACCTATTTTTTTAGTGATGACTCTTTCTTTTCTTTTCTGAGACGGAGTTTCGCTCTTGTTGCCTAGGCTGGAGTGCAATGGCATGATCTCGGGTCACCCCAACCTCAGCCTCCCGGGTTCAAGTGATTCTCCTGCCTCAGGGTGTAGCTAGTATTACAGGTATGCGTCACCACGCCCAGCTAACTTCGTATTTTTAGTAGAGACGGGGTTTATCCATGTTGGTCAGGCTGGTCTCGAACTCCCAACCTTTGGTGATCAGCCCGCCTCGGCCTCCCAGAGTGCTGGGATTACAAGCGTGAGCCGCCCCCAGCCCCGCCCCGACCCCCGACCCCGCCCCAGAGATGGAGTCTCGCTCTTTTTCCTGTCTGGAGTGCCGCGGCGCAATCTCAGCTCACTGCAACCTCCACCTTCCGAGTCCAAGCGATTCTCCTGCCTCAGCCTCCCGAGTAGCTGGGACTACAGGCGTGCACCACCACGCCCGGCTAATTTTTTTGTATTTTTAGTAGATACGGTGTTTCACCATGTTGGCCAGGACGGTCTCGATCACTTGACCTTGTGATCCGCCCGCCTCGGTCTCCCAAAGTGCTGAGATTACAAGCGTGAGCCACCGGGCCTGGCCCAGTGATGACTCTTTCTTAACGACTCCATCAGAAATCTGTCAGTTAATAAACGTGTTGCTCAGTTAGTGACGAGAAATAACTGTATGTTAGTGGTTAAGAGGCCCCATAATTGCAGCATTTAATACCTGCTGTTGTTCCTAATACCCAGGCTGACTCAGACTGAGGAGCCCTCCAAGTTCCACTGTCTAATAAAGACCTGTCAAAGTGAAAACTCAACAGTGGAGATTCCAGAATTCATTCAACCATTGTACCTGCTTTACATACATAAATAACAGAACTGATTTTTGGGTTGCCACAAGAAGATGCCTGAAAACAAGGCATCAAATGGTTTCGGAAAAAATACTCCTCTTTACAGTTAAGTTTAAATTAGATCAAGAATGCTACTTACAAAGATGTTCTGAATTAGTACAGGATCTCCTGATTCATCATAATGAACTTTTCAACCCTGTTAAGTATCAAAACTGCAGCACAAAATCAGCCAACATGCGAACTAAGGACAAAAGACAGTTCACAGGTCTTTGGAGATCATGGTTATAAAATCACGTGCCTGAGGACCACTAAGTCTGAGGTACACACCAAATAATGCAGCTCAAAGTAAGCAGAAAGCACTGTTCCGTGCTCAACCCACCCCCACCAACCATCCAAAGTCCATGCTGGTGCCCAGGACCCGTGAGTCCTTATCATTAAATATCCCCGCCCCAATTCCTCCCCAACTGAGGAAATCACAGACTCCTTGGCCCCAAGAATCTTAACCCTGGTCTTCATCATACACGTCTCCAGAAACCTTAACACCGGCTTTTTCAGGCTCCCACCACCTAAAACAAAGTTCAGAACGTCCTGACGGCAGTTTCCTTCAGGGCTTAGGCTCTCGACCACGCCCTCCGACCAGGCAGGCCTGTCTCCCTCCTGCCTGCCCCTGTGGAGGGAAAGCTCCCCCTCCTTTTGGTCACTCTGCCTGGCCACTCTACTCACAGGATAGCGGTGTCGGGGGGCAGCAGGCCCGACAGCGCCCTCCAGCTCGGTGCGGGCAGTTTCCTGCGACTGCAGTCCACAAGAGGAATGCGGCAGGAGCAGGCCGCGGGGCAGAGACCTGCTCCGGCGGCGGGCAACAGGAGGAGAGCGCTCTGGGCAACGAAGAGTAACCGGGAAAGCAATCCAGATCGACACCCTAGCAACTGCTCCTCCGGGAAGCCTAGGGGCGCGGGCGCCATTTTCCCCCTCGACCTGGACCTGGCCTAGAAGAGCTGCCTGCTAGAAAAGGAGGATCGGCGGAGAAGCTCAGCAGAGATGCTCAGCGGCTGCACTGTCTCCCGAAGCCCCGGCTGAGAGCTGTACCAGCTACATGCATGCAAGGAGCAGATGCAGCGCGACAGCGGGAGCTACGGCCTAGGACACACCGCTGAGGCCTGACGGGGCTCGTCCGCCCCGCCCCACGACGCTACGTCCTCACGCACAGGGGTCAGCCAATCGGTGCCATAAGACGAGGTTGCGTCCGGGGCGGAACTGAGTGAGGGGCGGGGCCACACGCAGCCGAGTTTCTTTAGGAGGAGGACTTGAAGGTGTTCAGGGACTTTAGGTGCCGCTGTGGAATTCCGCCGCTGTTCTTCCGCTGGAGGGCGCAGTAGGTCCTTAAGAGGGAATGGTGCGGCAAATGGCTGTGAGTTCAAAGTCCTGACTACAGGTCTATCTACTGTAGTAGTAGAAAAGGATCTTTTATTTGCTCTGGGCTTTAAGAAAGCGGAGTGGCAGAAGGGCTGCCTTCCAAGTCGCAGACACGAATGGGTCACAGGAGTTTCTATCCTGGCTTTGGCCAGCTCGTCCTCCAGAGCCGAGCTCGAGCCTCTTCTGCCCCCTGCTGCTTGACTGTAGCCCCTGCTCTTCTGCAAGTAGGCGGCAACTCCCACTTGCATGTGATCAGTATCACTCTGTTAATGGCCTTGTAAGCTCCTGAAGGTGGAGGCTCTGTTTCTTCATCGGTGCGCCTCCACCTTTTGATCTAGCTTGGAGTTCAATAAATTTTGGTGGGACTGCACCTGCTTGTCTATACAAGGGAAACACCCTTCTGTTTGGAGGGATGCTGTCATGGTCACTCTCAGAAATGCAAGCGAGACAAGTAAAGAGGGTGTTGAGCAGTCAACAAAGCAAAGACTGGATGTGAGGAAATTTATTTCTCCTAAAGCAGAGGCTATGGAAAACTTACTAGGAACAGTGAAGTCTGACCACCTTATGCTCATTCAGCCATCCAAGGTTGTAAATAACACTTTGAGACTAATAGTGATGGTTCACTTATATGTAGGGAACTTTTCAAAGGGCATTTGCATCTGTTACCTTGTTTGCGCCTTCACTGGCAGTGACATTGGCAAGACAATTATTGCTGATGATGAAACAAGCCCAAAGAGATTAAACCAGGTTACTCTGAGGCAGGGGCAGGTTCGACATTAACATGGGTTTTCTGACATAATTGAAAATCTGAGCAGGTTAAAAAGAATGATAATGCCTAGATTAGGGTTCTCTTAGAAAGTAACTGAAAGCAATCTTTCCCATGGCAGATTATGGAGTCATAATTATGTTTTTAAAAACCTTTTTCTGGCCGGGCGCGGTGGCTCAAGCCTGTAATCCCAGCACTTTGGGAGGCCGAGACGGGCGGATCACGAGGTCAGGAGATCGAGACCATCCTGGCTAATACGGTGAAACCCCGTCTCTACTTAAAAATACAAAAAACTAGCCGGGCGACGAGGCGGGCGCCTGTAGTCCCAGCTACTCGGGAGGCTGAGGCAGGAGAATGGCATAAACCCGGGAGGCGGAGCTTGCAGTGAGCTGAGATCCGGCCACTGCACTCCAGCCTGGGTGGCAGAGCAAGACTCCGTCTCAAAAAACAAACCTTTTTCTGTTTTTTTTTTAATATTGAAGTATCTATTGGAAACAAGGCCATATCCAAAGCTCCAGCCCAAACCAAACTTTTAAAGCCAAGACAGCAGAATGAAACATACTCTTAACCTCCTTCCCTTAGCTGTTGAGCAGACTTAACAAACTCTGGTAAGAAATCCGGCACAGGCAGGAACCCCACACAAAAAAAGAAGGCAGTTTAGTTCCTTTCTGCATTATAGTTTCAGAGCTTTCCTATGAAACTATACCAAATGGGGCCATTAGAAATTAATGCTCTCTAGCCTGTATCCTCCCCAATAAGTGGCTCACTGCAACCTCCACCTCCCAGATTCAAGCGATTCTCCTGCCTCAGCCTCACAAGTAGCTAGGACTATAGGTGTGCACCACCATGCCCCGCTAATTTTTGTATTTTTAGTAGAGACGGGGTTTCACCATGTTGGCCATGCTGGTCTCAAACTCCTTACCTCAGGTGATCCACTCAGCTCAGCCTCTCAAAGTGTGTGATTACAGGCATGAGCCACCCTGACTAGCCACAAATACCTGTTTTTGTTGGGTTTTTTTTTTTTTTTTAGACGAAGTTTTGCTCTTGTTACCCAGGCCGGAGTGTAGTGGCACGATCTTGGCTCACCACAACCTCTGCCTCCCGGGTTCAAGCTATTCTCCTGCCTCAGCCTCCTGAGTAACTGGCATTAATTACAGTCATGCGCCACCATGCCCAGCTAGTTTTGTATTTTTAGTAGAGATGGGGTTTCTCCATGTTGGTCAGCTGGTCTTGAACTCTCGACCTCAGGTCATCCGCCTGCCTCAGCCTCCCAAAGTGCTGGGATTACAGGTGTGAGCCATCGCTCCCAGCCACAAATACATGTTTTTAACAGAATTTAGTGATTCATTTCTGATTAACAATGGAATATAGGGTTTTTATATTAATTTTCCTCAATTGTCTAATTAATCTGTGGGTGCTAAGGTACCTGGGCTGAGATTTTAGAGTTCGGTGGAATCCGTAAGCACAGTATACCCCAGCTCCAGATTACTAAAAACAAAAAAAGAAACTACTCACTTGATATCCCTTGTTCCACATCTTAGCATAAACGCTAATCCCTTAAAATTTAGCTGCCCTATATCTCGTTACCTCAGGACTTTACTCTTTGCAAAGTCATAGCTACCTAACCTTATCAGTTCTATTCTTTCAAACTAGAAGTCTCAGGATTGCCTGTGCTTTCCTCCCATTCTTTCCTGTCACATCCAGTCACCAGACTCTCTTGATTCCCCCTCAGGAATATCTCAGATCTTTCCCCACCTCTCCATCCCTACTGCTACTTAGTTCAGACCTTCATCTCATATGACTAGTATTCCAATAACCTTTGAACCCATCTCCTCTCCTCCAGTCTCTCCTGTCTCCAAGTCTCTAAGCTGTCACTAGAATTATCTTTCCAAAGCATACTGTTACAGGTATGTTTTGTCATTGTATATCTCCATTGCTAAGAGCAGTGTCTGGAATATAAGCAACACTGAATAAATATTTATCGTTGACTAAATTACTGTTAATTTGGCCAGGTGCAGTGGCTCATGCCTATAATCCCAGCAATTTTGGAGGCCGAGGCATGCAGATTACTTGAAGTCAGGAGTTTGAGACAAGCCTGGCTAATATGGCAAAAGTCTGTCTTTACTAAAAATACAAAAATTAGACTTGGTGCTGCACACCTGTAATCCCAGCTACTGGGGAGACTGAGGCACGAGGATTGCTTGAACCTGGGAGGCGGAGGTTGCAGTGAGCCAAGATTGCACCATTGCACTCCAGCATGGGCAACAGAGCAAGATTCCATCTCAAAAAAAAAAAAAAAGCCGGGCACGGTGGCTCACACCTGTAATCCCAGCACTTTGGGAGGCCGAGGTGGGCAGATCACGAGGTCAGGAGATCGAGACCATCCTGGCTAACATGGTGAAAACCTATCTCTATTAAAAAATACAAAAAACTAGCCGGCGTGGTGGCGGGCGCCTGTAGTCCCAGCTACTCGGGAGGCTGAGGCAGGAGGATGGCGTAAACCCAGGAGGCGGAGCTTGCAGTGAGCTGAGATCCAGCCACTGCACTCCAGCCTGGGCGACAGAGCGAGACTCCATCTCAAAAAAAAAAAAAATACAAAAAATTGCGGGGTATGGTGGCTCATGCCTATAATCCCAGCAATTTGGGAGGCCAAGGCGGGCAGATCACCTGAGGTCGAGAGTTCGAGAACAGCCTGACCAACATGGAGAAACCCTGTCTCTACTAAAAATACAAAATTAGGCCGGGCGCGGTGGCTCAAGCCTGTAATCCCAGCACTTTGGGAGGCCGAGACGGGCGGATCACAAGGTCAGGAGATCGAGACCATCCTGGTTAACACGGCGGAACCCCGTCTCTACTAAAAATACAAAAAACTAGCCGGGCGAGGTGGCGGCGCCTGTAGTCCCAGCTACTCGGGAGGCTGAGGCAGGAGAATGGCGTGAACCCGGGAGGCGGAGCTTGCAGTGAGCTGAGATCTGGCCACTGCACTCCAGCCTGGGTGACAGAGCGAGACTCCGTCTCAAAAAAAAAAATACAAAATTACCCAGGCATGGTGGCACATGCCTGTAATCCCAGCTACTAGGGAGGCTGAGGCAGGAGATTAGCTTGAACCTGGGAGGTGGAGGTTGCGGTGAGCCGAGATCATGCCATTGCACTCCAGCCTGGGCAACAAGAGCAAAGCTCCATTTCAAAAAAAAACAAAAAAAACAAAAAAATTAGCCGGGTATGGTGGCGGGCGCCTGTAGTCCCAGCTACTCGGGAGGCTGAGGCAGGAGAATGACGTGAACCCGGGAGGTGGAAGTTGCAGTGAGCTGAGATCACGCCACTGCACTCCAGACTGGGTGACAGAGGGAGACTCCGTCTCAAAAAAAAAAAAAACAAATTACTGTTAATTTCACTGCTTCTCTGTAAATATGCCCAAATCTAGTGAGAATGCATTTTTGTCTCCTTCCATCTCTTCCTTCACCTATCTCCTTTTCCCACTAAAACAAAGAAGAAATAATAACAATTGTAACTACTATTTATTGAAGTGAAACCTAAAGCCAGGAAAAATAGATAAATTGCCGGGCGCGGTGGCTCAAGCCTGTAATCCCAGCACTTTGGGAGGCCGAGACGGGCGGATCACAAGGTCAGGTGATCGAGACCATCCTGGCTAATACGGTGAAACCCCGTCTCTACTAAAGAATACAAAAAAAAACTAGCCGGGCAACGAGGCGGGCGCCTGTAGTCCCAGCTACTTGGGAGGCGGAGGCAGGAGAATGGCGTGAACCTGGGAGGCGGAGCTTGCAGTGAGCTGAGATCCGGCCACCGCACTCCAGCCTGGGCGACAGAGCCAGACTCCGTCTCAAAAAAAAAAAAAAAAGATAAATTGTACTTCGTCAAAATTAAAAACAGTTCATTAAAGGACACTATCTACAGAGTGAAAAGGTACCCCATGTGATGGAAGAAAAGATTTGTGGCTGGGCGCGGTGGCTCAAGCCTGTAATCCCAGCACTTTGGGAGGCCGAGACGGACGGATCACGAGGTCAGAAGATCGAGACCATCCTCGCTAATACGGTGAAACCCCGTCTCTACTAAAAACATACAAAAAGCTAGCCAGGCGGTGTGGCAGGCGCCTGTAGCTACTGGGGAGGCTGAGGCAGGAGAATGGCGTGAACCTGGGAGGCGGAACTTGCAGTGAGCTGAGATCCGGCCACTGCACTCCAGCCTGGGCGACAGAGCAAGACTCCGTCTCAAAAAAAAAGATTTGCAAATCATATATCAGATAAGGGATTAGTATCCAGAAAAGCAAAGAACTCCTACAACTCAACAACAAAAATGCAACCCAATTTAAAAATAGGCAGAGGACTTGAATTCCTCCAAAGATACACAAATGACCAAAAAGCACAAGTAAAATATGCTCAAGATCACTAATTATTAAGGAAATCCAAATTTAAACCACAACGTGATACTACTTCACATCTGTTAGGATGGCAATTATATATATAATATGTATATGTATAGAAATCAGAAAATAAGTTTGGTGAGGATGTGGAGAAACTATAATTCTTGTACATTCCTGGCAGGAATATAAAATGGTGTCACTGGCTGGGTATGGTGGCTCACACATGTAATTCCAGCACTTTGGGGGCCCAAGGCGGCAGATCACCTGAGGTCAGGAGTTTGAGAGCAGACTGGTCAACATGGTGAAACCCCATCACTGCTAAAAACACAAAAAGTAGCTGGGCCTGGTGGTGCATGCCTGTAATACCAGCTATTTGGGAGGCTGAGGCAGAAGAATCGCTTGAACTCAGGAGGCGGAGGTTGCAGTGAGCTGAGATCGAGCCATTGCACTTCAGCCTGGGCAACAGAGCAAGACTCCATCTCAAAAAGAAAGGAGAGGAGAGGGGAGTGGAGGGGAGGGGAGGGGTAAGGGGAGGGAAGTGGAGGAGAGGAGAGGGGAGGGGAGTCTGTGGAAAATCATACAGCATTTCCTCAAAAAATTAAACATAAAGTAATTGAAACAATTTGAAGAAATATGGGTATACCCATGTTCCATAGCAGTATTATTCACAATAGCCAAAACGTGGAAGCAGCCCAAGTGTCTTATCAATGGATGAATAAACAAGCAAAATTTGGTGTGTGTGTGTGTGTGTGTGTGTGTATATATATATATGATTGATTCAGCCTTTGAAAGGAAGGGACTCCTGGCTGGGTGGCTGACACCTGTAATCCCAGTACTTTGGGAGACTGAGATGAGTGGATCACCTGAGGTCAGGAGTTCAAGACCAGCCTGGCCAACATGGTGAAACCCCATCTCTACTGAAAATACAAAAAAATTAGCCGGGCGTGGTGGCACACACCTGTAATCCCAGCTACTCGGGATACTGAGGCAGGAGAATCGTTTGAACCTGGGAAGTGGAGGTTGCAGTGAGCCAAGATTGTGCCATTGCACTGCAGCCTGGGCAACAAGAGTGAAACTCCGAAACTCCGTCTCAAAAAAAAAAAAAAAAGAAAGGAAGGGAATCCTGATACTTGCTACAATGTAAATAAACCTTGACAACATTATGCTAAGTGAAATAAATCAGTTATAAAAGGACAAATAGTGTGATTGCACTTATATGAGGTACTTAGAATAGTCAAATTCATACAGACAGAAAATAGATGGGTGATTGGGCTAGGAGGAGCTAGGAGGAGGAGAGAATGGGGAGTTATTGTTTAATGCATGGTGAGTTTCAGTTTGGGAAAATGAAAAAAGTTCTGGAGATAGATGGTGGCAATGGTTGCACAACAATGTGAATGTTCTTTTTTGTTGCTGTTATTAGTTTTTTATTATTATTATACTTTAGGGTACATGTGCACAACGTGTAGGTTTGTTACGTATGTATACACGTGCCATGTTGGTGTGCTGCACCCATTAACTGGTCATTTACATTAGGTATATCTCCTAATGCTCTCCTTCCCCACTCCCCTCACCCCGTGAATGTACTTATTACCACAGAACTGTATACTTAAAAATAGTTCCAAATGGTTAAATTTTATGTTATATATTTTTTACCACAATTTTTAAAGAAAAATCTACAGCCAGAAATTTGGATCTGAACTTTGAGTCTTTTCTTTCCTTTCCCTTTGTTCTCCATCTACTCCTTATCTTATTCCAACCCTTCAGCAAATCCAAAATATATTTTAAAACTGACTACTTCTTTCCATCTCTCTTACCACCACACCAATCCAAGACACAATAATCTTTCATCTATACCACCTTAGTTGCCTCGTAACTGAACACATCTTTCCATCTTGTTCCCATCAAAACCACCCACACAGCAAACAGGCCTACAAATGGCCTCTTTAATAGGTTAACTAGAGAGTGCCAGTACATTATCACAGTAAAGGAGAAAAAACATAACTATTTTAGTATATGAAAAAATATGACGTTTTATGTGATATATGTGATATGTCATATATATGTAGCATATATTTGTACATACTGAAATAGTATGGTTTTCCTCTTTAACACATATGTACTATTTAATATATATCATATACATATCATATAAAATATGTAAATATATACTGTATGATATATAATATACCACCAAGAGTTGGCTGGGCATGGTGGCTCACGCCTGTAATCCCAGCACTTTGGGAGGCTGAGGTGGGCAGATCATGAGGTCAGGAGTTCAAGACCAGCCTGGCCAACATGGTGAAACCCCATCTCTACTACAAATAGAAAAATTAGCTGGGCGGGGTGGCAGGCATCTGTAATCCCAACTACTCAGGAGGCTGAGGCGGGAGAATCATTTGAACCTGGGAGGCGGAAGTTGCAGTGAGCTGAGATCGCACCATTGCATTCCATCCTGGGCAACAGGGCAAGACTGTCTCAAAAACAAAAACACAAACAAAAACAAAACAAAAAAAAAAAAAACTCTTGGCCAACTTGGAATAGAATGAACTTCTTCCTGCTAATAAAAGGTGTTTACCAAAACCTATAGCAACTTTTACTTAACAGTAAAACATTTAAAATATTCCTTTTACATTAGGATCAAGACAACGATGCCTATCATTGCTTCTACTGGACAGTATTCTAGAGGTCCTAACCAGTACAAGTTAAGAAAAAGATATTAAAGATATAAAATCATAAGGGAGCAAACAAAACTGCTCTTACTGACACAGGATATGATTCTCTGCAGAAAAAAATCCAAAAGAGGCCGGGCGCGGTGGCTCAAGCCTGTAATCCCAGCACTTTGGGAGGCCGAGACGGGCGGATCACGAGGTCAGGAGATCGAGACCATCCTGGCTAACACGGTGAAACCCCGTCTCTACTAAAAATACAAAAAACTAGCCGGGCGAGGTGGCGGGCGCCTGTAGTCCCAGCTACTCCGGAGGCTGAGGCAGGAGAATGGCGTAAAACCCGGGAGGCGGAGCTTGCAGTGAGCTGAGATCCGGCCACTGCACTCCAGCCCGGGCGAAAGAGCAAGACTCCGTCTCAAAAAAAGAAAAAAAAAAAATCCAAAAGAATCTCAAGTAAACAATTTAAACTAACAAAAAATTTCAACAAGGATGTGACTACAAGATCAATATACTAAAATCAATGTTATCATAATAAATCAGCAATTATAAAATATTTTTAAGATGGCATATGCAATAGCAATAAAAACTAAAAGATACCTAGATCAAACAAAGAAATACAAGAGAAAAAGTAGGCCGGGCGCGGTGGCTCAAGCCTGTAATCCCAGCACTTTGGGAGGCCAAGACGGGCGGATCACGAGGTCAGGAGATCGAGACCATCCTGGCTAACACAGTGAAACCCCGTCTCTACTAAAAAATACAAAAAACTAGCCGGGCGAGGTGGCCGGCGCCTGTAGTCCCAGCTACTGGGGAGGCTGAGGCAGGAGAATGGCATAAACCCGGGAGGCGGAGCTTGCAGTGAGCTGAGATCCCTCCACTGCACTCCAGCCTGGGCAACAGAGCGAGACTCCGTCTCAAAAAAAAAAAAAAGAGAGGCCGGGCACGGTGGCTCAAGCCTGTAATCCCAGCACTTTGGGAGGCCGAGACGGGCGGATCACGAGGTCAGGAGATCGAGACCATCCTGGCTAACACGGTGAAACCCCGTCTCTACTAAAAATACAAAAAAATAGCTGGGCCAGGTGGCGGGCGCCTGTAGTCCCAGCTGCTCGGGAGGCTGAGGCAGGAGAATGGCGTGAACCCGGGAGGCGGAGCTTGCAGTGAGCTGAGATCCGGCCACTGCACTCCAGTCCGGGCGACAGAGCGAGACACCGCCTCAAAAAAAAAAAAAAAAAGAGAGAGAGAAAAAGTATATAGAGAACATTCTAAAACTTTATTGGAAAGTATAAAAAAGGATCTAAATAGAAGGAGAAAAATACTCTGCTCTCAGACTGAAAGAATCAATATTATAATCCAGGCGAAATGGCTCATGCCTGTAATCCCAGCACTTTGGGAGGCTAAAGCGGGTGGATTACTTGAGGTCAGCAGTTCAATACCAGCCTGGCCAACATGGTGAAATCTCATCTCTACTACAATACAAAAATTGGCCGGGCGCGGTGGCTCAAGCCTGTAATCCCAGCACTTTGGGAGGCCGAGACGGGTGGATCACGAGGTCAGGAGATCGAGACCATCCTGGTCTACACGGTGAAACCCCGTCTCTACTAAAAAATACAAAAAAATAGCTGGGCCAGGTGGCGGGCGCCTGTAGTCCCAGCTGCTCGGGAGGCTGAGGCAGGAGAATGGCGTGAACCCGGAGGCGGAGCTTGCAGTGAGCTGAGATCCGGCCACTGCACTCCAGTCCGGGCGACAGAGCGAGACACCGCCTCAAAAAAAAAAAAAAAAAGAGAGAGAGAGAAAAAGTATATAGAGAACATTCTAAAACTTTATTGGAAAGTATAAAAAAGGATCTAAATAGAAGGAGAAAAATACTCTGCTCTCAGACTGAAAGAATCAATATTATAATCCAGGCGAAATGGCTCATGCCTGTAATCCCAGCACTTTGGGAGGCTAAAGCGGGTGGATTACTTGAGGTCAGCAGTTCAATACCAGCCTGGCCAACATGGTGAAATCTCATCTCTACTACAAATACAAAAATTGGCCGGGCGCGGTGGCTCAAGCCTGTAATCCCAGCACTTTGGGAGGCCGAGACGGGTGGATCACGAGGTCAGGAGATCGAGACCATCCTGGTCTACACGGTGAAACCCCGTCTCTACTAAAAAATACAAAAAACTAGCCGGGCGAGGTGGCGGGCGCCTGTAGTCCCAGCTACTCGGGAGGCTGAGGCAGGAGAATGGCGTGAACCCGGGAGGCGGAGCTTGCAGTGAGCTGAGATCGCGCCACTGCACTCCAGTCCGGGCGACAGAGCGAGACTCCGTCTCAAAAAAAAAAAAAAAAAAAAAAAAAAAACAAATACAAAAATTAGCTGAATGTGATGGCAGGTGCCTGTAATCCCAGCTACTCCAGAGGCTGAGGCAGGAGAATCAATTAAACCCAGGAGTCCTACATTGCAGCAAGCCAAGACTGTGCCACTGCGCCAGCGTGGGCAACAGAGTGAGACTTTGTCTCAAAAAAAAAAAAAAAATCACTATTATAAAGATGATGACCAGGTGTGGTGGTGTGGGCCTGTAATCTCAATTACTTGGAAGGCTGAGGCAGTGGGATTGCTTGAGCCCAGGAGTTCAAGGCCAGCTTGAGCAACACAACAAGACCCTTCCTCTAAAATTAAAAATAAATTAAAAACAAACAAATAAAAGACGTCAATCCTCTCAGACTGATTTACAGATTTAATGCAATCCCAATAAAAATCCCAAATGTGCATGGTATTCTAAGGTAAAAATAATCACAAAGACACTCTCAGAGTTAAAAAAGTAGAACTGGCCAGGCACGGTGGCTCACTCCTGTAATCCCAGCACTTTGGGAGACTGAGACAGGCAGATCACAAGGTCAGGAGTTCTAGACCAGCCGGGCCAACATGGTGAAACCCCGTCTCTACTAAAAATATAAACATCAGCCGGTGTGGTGGCACAGGCTTGTAATCCCAGCTACTTGGGAGGCTCAGGCGGGAGAATTGCTTGAAATCGGGAGTCAGAGATTGCAGTGAGCTGAGAGCATGCCACTGCACTCCAGCCTGAGCAACAGCGAAAGAAGCCATCTCAAAAAAAAAAAAAAAAAAAGGTAGATGTAGTAGGATCACAGATAAATCTAAAAACAGTGGCAAATGGAAAAAAAAGCAAACTGCTAACAAATGTACAATATATCTAAAATATACAATGTTCAAAATATGTGGAAAATACTAGGCAGGGCCGGGCATGATGGTTCACACCTGCAATCCCAGCACTTTGGGAGGCCAAGGCAGGTGGAATAGCTGAGGTTGGGAGTTCAAGATCAGTCTGACAACATGGAGAAACCCCGTCTCTACTAAAAATACAAAATTAGCCGGGCACGGTGGCTCACGCCTGTAATCCCAGCTCTCAGGGAGGCTAGACGCGGGAGGATAGCTTGAGCCCAGGAGTTCGAGACCTGCCTGGGTAATACAGCGAGACCCCGTTCTCCACAAAAAGGAAAAAAAAAAAAAGACAAAAAAAAAAAAAACAAAATTAGCCGGGCATGGTGGCACGTGCCTGTCATCCCAGCTACTCAGGAGGCTGAGTCAGGAGAATCGCTTGAACCCAGGAGGCAGAGAATGCAGTGAGCCGAGATCACGGCATTGCACTCCAGCCCAGGCAACAAGATGGAAACTGTCTCAAAAAAAAAAAAAAAAGGCCGGGCGCGGTGGCTCAAGCCTGTAATCCCAGCACTTTGGGAGGCCAAGACGGGCGGATCACGAGGTCAGGAGATCGAGACCATCCTGGCTAACACGGTGAAACCCCGTCTCGGCGGATCACGAGGTCAGGAGATCGAGACCATCCTGGCTAACACTGTGAAACCCCGTCTCTACTAAAAAAATACAAAAAACTAGCCGGGCGAGGTGGCGGGCGCCTGTAGTCCCAGCTACTCGGGAGGCTGAGGCAGGAGAATGGCGTGCACCCGGGAGGCGGAGCTTGCAGTGAGCTGAGATCCGGCCACTGCACTCCAGCCCTGGCGACAGAGCGAGACTCCGTCTCAAAAAAAAAAAAAAAAAAAGAAACCCCGTCTCTACTAAAAATACAAAAAACTAGCCGGGCAAGGTGGTGGGCGCCTGTAGTCCCAGCTACTCGGGAGGCTGAGACAGGAGAATGGCGTGAACCCGGGAGGCGGAGCTTGCAGTGAGCTGAGAGCCGGCCACTGCACTCCAGCCTGGGCGGCAGAGCAAGACTCCGTCTCAAAAAAAAAAAAAAAGCAAAAACTAAAAGACTATGTAGGAAATATACAGTAAAAACATGCAGAGTAATGACAAATACCAAATTCAAAAATATTGTGACCTCTGTGGAGAAAAGGTGAGGAATGAGTTCATGTGTGAATGTAACGGTACATGCTTTCTGTTAACTTAGTAGGAGAAAAAAACTCAATCTCTACCACGTAGACCCCCAGAGAGGGAAGCAAAACCCCATGAAAGACGCTTTTTATATTCCTGTAGGCTTTTCTTTGGGGGGGGGGTTCTTTTTTTTTATTTTTTGAGATGGAGTCTTGCTCTGTTGTCCAGGCTGGAGTACAGTGGCACAATCTTGGCTCACTGCAACCTCCGCCTCCCGGGTTCAAGCAATTCTCCTGCCTCAGCTTCCCAAGTAGCTGGGACTACAAGAGTGTGCCATCATGCCCGACTAATTTTTTGTATTTTTAGTAGAAATGGGGTTTCACCGTGTTAGCCAGGATGGTCTCAGTCTCCTGACCTCGTGATCCACCTGCATCAGCCTCCCAAAGTGCTGGGATTACAGGCGTGAGCCACTGCACCCAGCTGCTCCTGTAGGCTTTTAAATAGTCCTATTTACAATTCAGTTTTGGCCTGGCATGTTGGCTCATGCCTATAATCCCAGCCCTTTGGGAGGCTGGGATCACCTGAGGTCAGTAGTTCGTAACGAGCCTGACCAACATGGTGAAACCCCATCTCTACTAAACACAAAAAAATTAGCCAGGCGTGGTGGCCCATGCCTGTAGTCCCAGCTACTTGGGAGGCTGAGACAGGAGAATTGCTTGAACCCAGGAGGCAGAGATTGCAGTGAGCCAAGTTTGAGCCATTGCTCTCTAGCCTGGGCAACAAGAGTGAAACTCCATCTCAAAAATAAAAAAGGAAAGAAAAGAAAAAAAATCAGTTTGAAGTTTCATTCCTTACATTGTAACTTTTTTTCAAGTTACTCTTAAACATACAGCAGTAAGTTCTTAAACTTCATGAAGTATCAGAATCACTTGGAGGGCTTGTGGCTCATGCCCATAATCCCAGCACTTTGGAAGGTCGAGATGGGTGGATCACTTGAGCTCAGGAGTTCAAGACCAGCCTGGGCAACATGGTGAAACCCTGCCTCTACTAAAATACAGAAAATTAGCCAGGCGTGGTGGTGCACGCCTGTAGTCCCAGCTACTCAGGAGGCTGAGGCAGGAGAATCACTTGAGCTCAAAAAATGGAGGTTGCAGTGAGTCAAGATCGTACCAATGCACTCCTGTGTAATAGAACCAGACTCTGTCTCAAAATAATAATAATAATAACCATAAAAGAATCACTTGCAGGGCTTGTTAATCTATGGATTGTTGAGCTGGGCCCAGACTTTCTGATTCAGTAAGTCTAGAGTGGGACTCGAGAATTTGCATTTCTAACAAGTTCCCAGGTATTGCTGAAGTGGTGGTCCATAGATTATACTTAAAAACCACACTTTGGGACCTATAGTAAAGTTTGTCTACATAACACAGGTGCTTTTGTAGGTGTGAGGAATTAGGAGGCAAACAGTGAATGAAAGCGTGCCATTTTCTACATTCTCTTTGGGCTGAGGCCAGCACAGAAGCTCATAATTCTAGGTGGTGAATAGGAGTATTGACAGTGCAGCAGGTAGGAGCCAGATGTCAGGAGAATTAGTGTGATATGAACCCCCTTTCTTCCAAATACATGCCTGAAGAAGTAAGTACAATGTAACTGGTTGAGAAAATCAAACCATGCCCTTCATACCCCCACCCCAGTCCCCATCCTCTGCACAAACTTGATTCATACCCTGAAGGCATGGGGAGGAGGGGATTGAAAATGCTGACCTCCATCCCATACCCAGCAAACCATCCTGTCCATGGGCTGCTTGAGCTTCTGAGCTAACCTGCAGCGAGTCCCATTTTGGGTTTTCAGCGAGCTGGGCTACTCCCCAGACCTGCGCCTTTATCCTTTCAAGGTTGGGAGGAAACCTTGCTCTCACTCTGGATGAGACACTTGTGTTGGTTTAATGGGCTCTTGGTGGGAACTTCAGAGTTTGATTATTCTCAGCAATCAGCAGAGGCAGTCATGCGTTTCTGGGCCCTCCAGCCTCACTCTGTTCACCAGCTTTCCCGGCTGGGAATGTACCCACAAACCCTTGAGCTGACTGAAAGCCCAGGGAACTTGCGTGCGTGCCTGCATGAATGCATGAATGGGTGAATGCGTATGTGTGCATGCCCAAGAGGGAGCTGAAGGCTAGTGCACAGAAGGCAGAGGCCTCAGGCTGGTCATTATCTCCAAGCCAGAACCTTCCTGTCCCTGAATGGGACCCTGGCACAATACCAAACAGCCAGACTCTCACTCTATATAATGAAGTTCTCACTGATTATCCTGATGATGGCCCAGGAGACCTGGGCCCGGGGAGGTTCATCTGCTGCCAACCCTGGTTCCTAGTTCCACTCCGCTGTGGAAATGAGGATGTCCCTGTAGCTCCCCCACCATCTCACTTCCCCAGCATAATGCCTATCCCCAAGGGACCCGGATCCTGGAGCTGAACTAAAATGACAGCAATAGTTTATTAATTGGACTAATGAGAGGCCTGGGCAGGGAGAGAAAGAGAAGCTGGAAGAGTGAGAAGGAAAGAGATGAAGAGAGGAACATCGTACAGCACAGGAAGACAGGACTAGATTTAAGACTGAAGCCAGCAGCTCACTTTCTGAGTGTTTAGGGAGGAGACGGTGAGGGACTTAGAAGATAGTTTTACAAACTTCATGTTCTATATAGGAAACATGCTACTTTTTTATCAGTAGCAAATTAGAACAGCCTCATTTCCTGATTGCCTGTGTTCCAGGCACTTTACTGTTTTACACTTACTCAGTTAATCTTCATAAGATTCCTATGAGATGAGAATATCCATTTTACTGATGAAAAAGCTGAAGCCCAAAGAGCTTTGTCCAAAATCATACTCATAATAAGCAATAGGCCAGGCACGGTGGCTCACGCCAGTAATCCCAGCACTTTGGGAGGCCAGGGCAGGCAGATCACAAGGTCAAGAATTCGAGACCAGCCTGGCGAACATGGTGAAACCCTGTCTCTACTTAAGATACAAAAAAGTAGCTGGGCAGGGTGGCATACACCTGTAATCCCAGCTACTCGGGAGGCTGAGGCAGGAGAATCTCTTGAATCCAGGAGGCAGAGGTTTCAGTGAGCCAAAATCACGCCATTGCACTCCAGCCTGGGCGACAGGGCAAGACTCCATCTAAAAAAACAAATAAATAAATAAAATAGGTAATAGAGCTAGGATTTGAACCTAGACAATCTGATCCCAGAGCCCAAACTCTTAACCACTGCCATGTAGGGAGTGATAGGAAATGAGGCTCAATGCATAAATAAATATAGCACTTACATTCCTCTAGGTCCAACCCTATGAGACAGGTATGTTAATTTTCCCTATTTTACGGATGAGGAAAATTAGTCTCAGAGAGGTGAGGTCATTTGCCTAAAGCCACATGATTAGAAAGTGTCAGAGCAGAGATATGATATCCATTTACCTGACTCCACAGCTGCACTTCTTATCTTGATTCTCTTGCAAGGAATTTCCCTTTACTCTGAGCTCCTGCAGGCATCCTGCATAAGAGAAGGCTAGCTGCAGGAATGGTGAGACGTTTTATTTTTCCATGGAGGAAGCTTTAGTTTGACATAGGGGGATAAGGATTGCCATGAGATTTAGCCTATGGAACGTAATTCCTAACCAAGTGTTAGGGGCAAGTTGCTAGGATGTAGAGGTAGAAGTTTGTTACATGCAACTGCAAGGATTCCTTCTGAGCAACCCAAATCCAGTTCACTGCCTGATCTAGGCAGAGGCATGAGGGAGTTGTTAATAGCATGACATTTTCCTCAACATTTTAAGGTTTAAATTTTTTTTCCTGTCAATAAGGCTAACAGGGTAATCTGCACTGGCAGGCTGCATCCTTCCTGTTTGTCCTCCTGAAGCAGTTCCAGCTGACCAGCCACTGGGAACCTGCTGCTTAAGCAGCTTGTAATGAACTGCAAAACAGAACAAGAAGAACCAGGCAGGCAGGGGTCAGCACCCTCCCAGGACAGTAAACTGGCCTTGCAGAGAGGAGCCAAGGAAGAAGGACACAGGAGTACAGCTGATGTATGCATATCTAGCTATTCTCTGCTCTGGGCTTATTTCATTTTTGCAAAAAATAATAAATGCTTATAAACAAACTATATAGAAGAATATTAAATAAAAAATGAAACTTCCCCTCCCAGACAGCTCACCCACGAGGGATAGCCATGGTTAATTTAACCATTTGTTTATCTTTTTGTACCTTCTCTGTGTAAATCTTGGTATAAATGTGAGCTTAATTTTTTGTTTTGTATTATCTAATACAAAGTGGGATTTATATGTTGATCTTCAATTTGATAGCTAGCTCTTTAATTTTTTTTTTTTTCTTTTTTGAAGATAGCTTCTCACTCTGTCACATAGGCTGGAATGCAGTGGCGTGATCATGGCTCATTGCAGCCTTGACCTCCAGAGCTCAAGTGATTCTCCCACCTCAGCTTCCCAAGTAGCTGGGACTACAGGCCTGAGACTACAGGTGCATCCCACTACACCTGCATAATTTTTTTTGTTTTTAATTTTTAGTAGAGTATGGCTATTTTTTTAGTAGAGTTTTGCTGGTCTTGCTGTGTTGCCCAGGTGGTCTTGAACTTCTGGCTTTAAGGATCCTCCCATCTCAGCCTCCCAAAGTGCTGGAATTACAGGCATAAGCCACATCACCCAGCCCCCCTTCAAAAATTTTATCAATTTACACTTCCAACAATAGTGTATCAACCTAGCCAACAGTGACTTGTTTTTTAGTTAAAAACAAAACAAAACATGCTAGTATGTCAATTGAACAAATATTTCTCTCCCTTTCCTTCTGTCCTTTCCTCTGTTTTCTATTAAATTTTGAACCTCTGACCCATGCTTATTACACAGAATTCCAGAAATTTGTCAATAGGTGAGAAACAGGAAGGAGAGTTTATGGCTAATCCACAAAGATACACAAAGGTGCAATGTTACTCTGTAAAAGGTGATAGCAGCTTTTACATATATGTATTTACAAGAGTTCAGGCCGGGCGCGGTGGCTCAAGCCTGTAATCCCAGCACTTTGGGAGGCCGAGACGGGCGGATCACGAGGTCAGGAGATCGAGACCATCCTGGCTAATACGGTGAAACCCTGTCTCTACTTAAAAATACAAAAAACTAGCCGGGCGACGAGGCGGGCGCCTGTAGTCCCAGCTACTCGGGAGGCTGAGGCAGGAGAATGGCGTAAACCCGGGAGGCGGAGCTTGCAGTGAGCTGAGATCCGGCCACTGCACTCCAGCCTGGGTGGCAGAGCAAGACTCCGTCTCAAAAAAAAAAAAAAAAAAGAGTTCGTAGGTACAGCTCATTAGCTGGCAAAAAGAATGTACAAGCAAGACACCTTGCTAGGTGTGGGATCTCATTTGATCCTTAGATAATAGTGCAATTAGGCCGGGCGCAGTGGCTCACGCCTATAATCCCAGCACTTTAGGATGCCGAGGTGGGCGGATCACAAGGTCAGGAGATCAAGACCATCCTGGCTAACATGGTGAAACCCTGTCTCTACTAAAAATACAAAAAAATTAGCCGGGCATGGTGGCGGGCGCCTGTAGTCCCAGCTACTTGGGAGGCTGAGGCAGGAGAATGGCGTGAACCCGGGAGGCAGAGCTTGCAGTGAGCCGAGATCGCGCCACTGCACTCCAGCCTGGGCGACAGAGCGAGACTCTGTTTCAAAAAAAAAAAAAAAAAGATAATAGTGCAATTAGGAAAAGCACACATTGTCTCCCCATTTTGCAGATGATTAAAAGGAAATTCAACAAATGTACCTGTAAGGTCACAGTACTAGTCAAATATGGAACTCTGAGTCAATATTCTCTTCCCTACATTATAGTCACCATTTTATATGTGTGTAAAATATAAGTGTGTATATAAACTCTAAAGTGCACAATATCTAATCTGTAAGCACATTTGTCACACCCTTTTTTATACCTGCGGCTATATACTAAATGTAATCTGGGTGTGTGCAATACAGTGTATATAAAATATGGAAGATGGTGCAGGAGGCACCAAGAGGTAGTTAAAAAAACTCACCTAAATGTGACCTGGCAGGCCCTGACAAATACACAGGTGTGTCAGGGACTAAAGAGCGCTGGGAAATGTTGAATTCTAAATGAGATCTCTTCTAGTCATGGTTCTGGAACAAACAATGCATAACAGGGGTTAAGCGCATGGAGTTTTGAAGTCAGGTACATAGGGGTTCAAGTTCTGTCTTAGTCACATACTAGATGCATGACCGTGGACAACTAAGTTAAGTTCTCTGGGCTTCAGTTTTTTTCATCTATAAAAAGGAAATAGGTTGGGTGCAATGGCTCATGCCTGTAATCCCAGCACTTTGGAAGGCCGAGGCGGTCAGATCACAAAGTCAGGAGTTCGAGACCAGCCTGACCAACATGGTGATGCGAGAAGAGAGACAGACCCTCTCATATTGTTTTATATTGTTTTATACTCAGAAAAGAAAAGAAAAGTGAAATAAAAGGCAGATAGCCCAGCACCTAGGAACCGGACCCAAAACCAGGCCTGGGCCTGCCTGACCTAAGCCTGGTAGTTAAAGATCGACCCCTGACCTAACTGGTTATGTTATCTATAGATTCCAGATATTGTAGAGAAAAGACATTGTAAAACTTCCGGGCGTGTTCTGTTTCACTCTGACCACCGGTGCATGCAGCCTCTGTCACATACCCCCTGCTTGCTCAATCGATCACAACCTTCTCACGTGGACCCCCTTAGAGTTGTGAGCTCTTTTTTTTTTTTTTTTTTTTTTAGGTAGAGTCTCGCTCTGTCACCGGGCTGGAGTGCAGTGGCCAGAGCTCAGCTCACTGCAAGCTCCGCCTCCCGGATTTACGCCATTCTCCTGCCTCAGCCTCCAGAGTAGCTGGGACTACAGGCGCCCGCCACCTTGCCCGGCTAGTTTTTATATTTTTAGTAGAGACGAGGTTTCACCGTGTTAGCCAGGATGGTCTCGATCTCCTGACCTCGTGATCTGCCCGTCTTGGCCTCCCAAAGTGCTGGGATTACAGGCTTGAGCACCGCGCCCGGCCGAGTTGTGAGCTCTTAAAAGGCACAGGAATTGTTCACTTGGGGAGCTCGACTCTTGAGACAGGAGACTTGCCCTATGCTCCCGGCCGAATGAACCACTTCCTTCTTTAACTCAGTGTCTGAGGAGTTTTGTCTGCGGCTGGTCCTGCTGCAGTGAAACCCCGTCTCTACTAAAAATATGAAAATTAGCTGGAGTGGTGGCACATACCTGTAATCCCAGCTACTCAGGAGGCTGAGGCAGGAGAATCGCTTGGACATAGAAGTCGGAGGTTGCCTTGGCTGAGATTGCACCACTGTACTCCAGCCTGGGTGACAAAGTGAGACTCCATCTCAAAATGATAATAATAATAATAATATTCTGTGTTTCACAAGATGAAATGAGACAATGTATGTAAAACATCTTACAATGTGCTTGAAACATATAATTCTCAATAAGAGTTATTATTTGTATATGTTTGACTTTACCATTCTTATTTGTTTCAACATGGTTCAGCTGTACATAAAACTAAGCATATGACTGCAGAAGTGGCAATCATGAAAGATTAATGCAGTGGTTCTCAGCTCTGTCTGCTCATTAGAATCACCTGGTGAGCTCAAAACAAATGCTTATATCTAGGCCAATGAAATCAGAATCTCTGAAGGTGTTGAGAATCGATGGATTAAACAGAGGCTTTGAGTGTGAAGTTTTCAGGGCTACTAAAAATCAGTGAGTAAGATTATGTGAAAATTAAGGCTTTTAAGTGAGTCCTCTGAATTTTCGTTATGACTATAGAAGATAGTTGTTGGTGGATCCCTTTCCACTTTCCCAGGAGTCCTGTTTTACATTTGGACATACTGAGTCCTGGAAAAGTTGATTCTCTCCCTGATTTCAGGGGTGGAGGAAGAAATCCCTAAAGGCAAAGATAATATTGCATTTTATCCACTGCCATTATGATTGGTGCATAGGGCCAAAGCTGTTGTAATCAGGGTGATTCTCAGGACTGTTGGAAACACTGGGACAAAAATGCTGTCTTGCTGAGCATAAAGAGAAGGCAAGTAGGTAGCCCATCTTGGGATTCCAAAGGGGGTCAGCTTTAGTATAAAGACAGTAGAGAAGAAAGAAAGACATTCGGCTGGGCGTGGTGGCTCAAGCCTGTAATCCCAGCACTTTGGGAGGCCGAGACGGGCGGATCACGAGGTCAGGAGATCGAGACTCATCCTGGCTAACATGGTGAAACCCCGTCTCTACTAAAAAATACAAAAACTAGCCGGGCGATGTGGCGAGCGCCTGTAGTCCCAGCTACTGGGGAGGCTGAGGCAGGAGAATGGCATAAACCCGGGAGGCGGAGCTTGCAGTGAGCTGAGATCCGGCCACTGCACTCCAGCCTGGGCGACAGAGCGAGACTCCGTCTCAAAAAAAAAAAAAAAGAAAGAAAGAAAGACATTGTTTTGGGGTTACATCAAGCCTCATCTAAAGCCAGTTGCCTCTGGACTTTACAGCATAATGAGGTGACAAATTCCTTATGCAAGTCTATTTTTCTGTTAGTTGAAACTGGAAGCATCCAAATAGAATAATAACCTTTCTTATGTAGTTTGTAAGAACAATGAAGAGGGAAGCATGCCTGGTGTTTCTTTCTATTTTACAAGAAAATAGCAAGCATTTTGCTGGAGCCTCTTCCTGCCCCTTCTAAAACCAATAGCCCAAGGTTGACTTCCTTAAGCAAAAGCAAATAAACAATAAGCAAACGAACAGAGCAGTAATTCCTCTTCTTTCAAAGTCATAACCAGTTTGAGCTCAGGGTCTCTTTGGACTTGGGGTGAAAGTCTCCGGTTCTCAATGTTAAGCTGATAAGGTGGAGTCACACCAGCATCCTCACCATAGCTCTGACCCTGTCATTCTTCTCACACATTTTCCATGACTCCTGAACAGCCATCAAGGCCTCTCACAATCTGGCTCTATCCTCACCTCGCACTGTACCACCCTATTCTCTCTTCACATGATTTGCTTTTCTCCCAAATCTGAAATGCTTTCATGTTTCATTCTCCAGTGCTCTTTGTATATGCAGTTCCCTTTGCCTACTATACCCTTTCCCCTTTCTCTACGTGGCAGTCTCACCTATCTTGCAAGGTCCAGCTCAAATGCCGCTTTCTCTGCTTTCCCCAGGCAGGGTTAGGGGGACTTTCTTGGTCTTTTCTTTTCTCTTTTTTCAGACGGGGTCTCGCTTTGTTGCCCAGGCTGACATGCATTAGCGTGATCATGGCTCACTGCAGCTTTGACCTCCCAGGGTCCACAGGATACTCCCACCTCAGCCTCCCGAGTAGCTAGGACTACAGGTGCACACCACCATGCCTGGCTAATTTTTATTTTTTAATTTTTTTGTAGAGACAGGGTTTCAGTATGTTGCCCAGGCTGGTCTCAAACTCCTGGGTTTAAGTGATCCATCCACCTTGGCCTCCCAAAGTGCTAGGATTACAGGCATGAGCCACCACACTTGGCCTCCTTGGTTCTTTTATGGTACTTTATATACACCTTGTGGTAGGGTCAATGTGTTTTGGTACCCATCTCCCCATCAGACCATGAATGCCTCAATAGCAGGGCCTCTACGTTTTTCATTTCAGTACCCTACAGAGGCAGTATAAGGTGGTGGTTAAGTAAACTGGTTCTGGAAGAGCCTAGAATAAAATCCCAGCTCTATCACTTACCAACTCTGTAACTTAAGGTAAAATACTTAACTTCTCTTTGCCTTAATTTCCTCATCTGTAAAATAAGGATTACAAATAATAATACGGCCAGGTGTGGTGGCTCATGCTTGTAATCCCAGCACTTTGGGAGGCTGAGGTGGGTGGATCACAAGGTCAGGAGTTTGAGACCAGCCTGGCCAATATGGTGAAACCCCATCTCTACTAAAAATACAAAAATTAGCCAGGCATGGTGTCAGGTCCCTGTAGTCCCAGCTACTCGGGAGGCTGAGGCAGGAGAATCGCTTGAACCCGGGAGGCAGACGTTGCAGTGAACCAAGATAGTGCCATTGCACTCCAGCCTGGGCAACAGAGCAAGACTCTGTCTAAAAAAAAAAAAAGGCACTATCCATCACCCATCATTCCTCATACTCCTCTGTAATCCATCCTTCACTCCCCAACCCACCAACCCTGTCTGCAGGCAGGCAACCACTGATCTGCCTTATGTCACTATAGATTAGTTCATACATTAAACTTTTATATAAATAAAAGAGTACAGCATGTACTTTTTTTTTCTTGGCTTCTTCCACACAGTATAATGTTTTTGAGATCTGTCTATATTGTTATGCGTATCAACAGTTGATTCCTTTTCATACTTTTGTATTTCCATGCTATGGACTTACCTAAATTGTCTTTCCATGCGTTATTAATGGACATTTGAGTCATTTCCAGTTTTTGTTTATGACAAAGCTGTTCTGAATGTTTATGTACAAGTCTGTGTACACATATAAACCAGTCTGATTTGAATACCTGTTAAAACAACAATAGCAACAGCTGTGAGTGACTGAGGAGAGGACCTGGGTAGAGTGGTAGTGGCAACATGGGAGCTGTTTCCTTTTCAATGTGTGTGTAGCAAACATTTTAATAAAGTTGTAAACATCCGATTATCCAAATGTTTATGAATAGGAATTATTGCCGGGCGTGGTGGCTCACACCTGTAATCCCAGCTCTTAGGGAGGCAGAAGCGGGAGGATAACTTGAGTTCAGGAGTTCGAGACCTGCCTGGGCAATATAGCGAGACCCCATTCTCCACAAAAAGGAAAAAAAAAGATAAACAGGAATTACTGAGTTCATTGCAAACTTAGATTTCACCAGTCCAAGTTCCCATCTAGTATAGGCCCAATGTGAATGTCACCACTGTCAGGCCTCTGAGCCCAAGCCAAGCCATTGCATGCCCTGTGACTTACACTTATATGCCCAGATGGCCTGAAGTAACTGAAGAATCACAAAAGAAGTGCAAATGCCCTGCCTCCCTTAACTGATGACATTCCACCACAAAAGAAGTGAAAATGGCCGGTCCTTGCCTTAAGCGATGATATTATCTTGTGAAATTCCTTTTCCTGGCTCATCCTGGCTCATCCTGGCTCAAAAAGCTCCCCCACTGAGCACCTTCTGACCCCCACTCCTGCCTGCCAGAGAACAACCCCCCTTTGACTGTAATTTTCCTTTACCTACCCAAATCCTATAATATGGCCCCACCCTTATCTCGCTTTGCTGACTCTCTTTTCGGACTCAGCCTGCCTGCACCCAGGTGAAATAAACAGCCATGTTGCTCACACAAAGCCTGTTTGGTGGTCTTTTCACACGGATGCGCATGACAACCACTTCTGGAAGGAATCTGGAGAGGCCACCGGCCATTTTTTCCTTACAAACTTAGAAACACTGGAAATACCTGGGTGCAGTGGCTCACGCCTGTAATCTCAGCACTTTAGGAGGCCGAGGGAAGCAGATCACCTGAGGCTGGGAGTTCGAGATCAGCCTGACCAACATGGAGAAACCCCATCTCTACTAAAAATACAAGAACATTAGCTAGGCGTGGTGGCACATGCCTGTAATCCCAGCTACTCGGGAGGCTGAGGCAGGAGAATCACAAGAACCTGGGAGGTGGAGGTTGTGAGCCGAGATCACGCCATTGCACTCCAGCCTGGGCAACAAGGGTGAAATTCTGTCTCGAAAACGAAAGGAAGGGAAGGGGAGGGGGAGGGAAAGGGAAGGGAGGGGAGGGGAAGGGAAGAAGGGAGGAAGAAAGGAAGGAAGGAAGGAAGTCCTTGAGGACAGGAACTTATGTCACTGCTGTGTCCCAGTACCTAGTGACCTGACACATGTACACAAATTATTCTTTTCTAAGCAGTTCATTCTCTTTTTGGACAGTTCCAACGATTATAAACTTACTTGGAGCAGATAAGTGATCTATCTTTTTGCCCTGATTATGCCCTCAGGAACCCTATTTTCTAAATTAAACTTTAAAAATATTTGAAAACAGCTCCACTCCCTTCACTTCTTGAGTTAAACAACCAGTTAAACAGACCCAGTTTAACCATTTGTATTAAGGCACAGTTTAACTTAGGAAAGTATTGACCAAGTCTTCTTCTGAAAGTCAGTGTGCTTAGTGACTAAGCATATGAATGGAAAACCCTGCCAGATCTGTGTTCATATCCTGAGTATTGTGGTATAGTTTGTGGCAAATTCTTAATTTTATTGTGCCTTAGTTTCTTCGCTTGTGGAGTGAGGATAGTAATAGCTACCATACAAGATTGTTGCTAGAGTTAAATGAGACAAGGTTTGTTTGTCTGAGATGGAGTCTTGCTCTGTCGCCAGGTTGGAGTGCAGTGGCGTGATCTTGGCTCACTGCAACCTCCGCTTCCCAGGTTCAAGAGATTCTCCTGCCTAAGCCTCCCGAGTAACTGAGACTACAGCATGCACCACCATACCCAGCTAATTTTTGTACTTTTAGTAGAGACGGGGTTCCACCATGTTGGCCAGGATGGTCTCAATCTCCTGATTTCGTGATCCACCCACCTTGGCCTCCCAAAGTGATGGGATTACAGGCTTGAGCCACTGCACCAGGCTGAGAAAATGTATTTAAAGTCTCCTGCACAGTGTTCTTAGCATTAAATATCTCCCAGTTGCCGGGCGCAATGGCTCCCGCCTGTAATCCCAGCACTTTGGGAGGCCGAGGCGGGCGGATCACAAGGTCAGGAGATAGAGACCATCCTGACTAACACAGTGAAACCCCGTCTCTACTAAAAATACAAAAATTAGCCGGGCTTGGTGGCGGGCGCCTGTAGTCCCAGCTGCTGGGGAGGCTGAGGCAGGAGAATGGCGTGAACCTGGAAGGCTGAGCTTGCAGTGAACCGAGATCGCACCACTGCACTCCAGCCTGGGCGACAGAGCAAGACTCCCTCTCAAAAAAAAAAAAAAACAAAAAAACAAAAAAAGCTACCAGGTTTTTTTATTTGTATAAATTTAAGGTATACAGTTTAAGGAGTGTGGTTTTGTTACATTGTTATATTTTGTAGTGGTGAAGTCTGGGCTTTTTTTTTTTTTTTTTTGAGATGAAGTTTTGCTCTTGTTGCCCAGGCTGGAGTGCAGTGGCGCGATCTCAGCTCACCGCAACCTCTGCTTCCCGGGTTCAAGCGATTCCAGCCAAAGTCGGAGCTTTTAGTGTATCTATCACCTGAATAATGTACAATGTACCCATTAAGTAGTTTCTCATCCCTCAGCCCCTCCACCATTCTGAAGCTCTGTCATTCCACACTCTATGTATAGGTGTACACATTATTTAGCTCCCACTTGTAAATGAAAGCATGTGTTATTTGACTTTCTGTGTGCGAGTTGTTTTACTTAAGATAATGGCCTCCAGGGCCAGGCGCGGTGGCTCAAGCCTGTAATCCCAGCACTTTGGGAGGCCGAGACGGGCGGATCACGAGGTCAGGAGTTCGAGACCATCCTGGCTAACACGGTGAAACCCCGTCTCTACTAAAAAATACAAAAAAGCTAGCCGGGCGAGGTGGCTGGCGCCTGTAGTCCCATCTAATCGGGAGGCTGAGGCAGGAGAATGGCGTAAACCCGGGAGGCGGAGCTTGCAGTGAGCTGAGATCCGGCCACTGCACTCCAGCCCGGGCGACAGCGAGACTCGGTCTCAAAAAAAAAAAAAAAGATAATGGCCTCCAGATCCATCCATATTGCTGCAAAAGACATGATTTCATTCGTTTTTATGCCTGAATAGTATCCCATTGGGTATATATACCACATTTTCTTTATCCAATTATGGTTGATGGATACTTAGGTTGATTCCATATCTTTGCTATTGTGAATAGTGCTGAGATAATCATATGCGTGCAGGTGTCCTTTTGATAGAATGATTTATTTTCCCTTGGGTAGACAGCCAGTAGTGGGATTGCTGGATAGAATGGTAGTTATATTTTTAGTTTTTTGAGAAATCTCCATAATGTTTTCCATAGAGGTTGTAGTAATTTACATTCTCATGAATGGTTTGTAACCTATTGGATTATTGGCATTTAAATAAATAAAGTATGTTAATATTTAGTGAGGTTTCAAAATATTAACTGAATATTCATAGCAAATTACTCAACCTCTGTGTGCCTCATTTTCTTTGTCCATGAAAATGGAATAATAACAGTACCAATTTCATAAGCTTATGAGAATTAAGTTCATGTATGTAAAATACATAGAACAGTATGGTACACACAAATGTTACACAACTGAATTAAGTTCATATATGTAAAATACATAGGACAGTATGGTACACCCAAATGTTACATAACTACTTGTTTTATTAGCTTTATTTTTATTAGTTATTAGCCAAAGGCATTAGTGTGTATATCAGACCCTGGGGACGGAGGGGGTTTATGTTGTAGAGACATAAACACTGCAAAAGTGAATCTGACCATCATTTCTTTCCCAATGCCTCCTTGCTAATTCCATTTTCAGGCACCTCTTCCTTTTCCCCTGGCCTCCCCAGAAACTCAATTCCCCTCAATTCTGTTACATAAACAACTGACCTCTCTACCCCCTTTCCAACCCTAGGCCTTCTTTGCAGAGCTAGCTTTGTGACTGTGCCCTGCTATCCTGTGAGCATTTTCCCCAGATCCAACCCCTCAGGACCACTTTGAGCTCTCTTTTTCTTTTGCCTCCCCCAATAGCTTCTGGGAGGAGCAGGGAATAAGATAGAGATTTCTTTCCCCACCAAACAGAATTTTGTCATCTCTCTTAGAAGGAAGAAGAAGCAACATTCAATTCTTAATTTTAATTATTTTGACTCATAATTTAGAAACATTTAAACCACATTTAAAAATACATATTTTAAACATATTTAAATATATTTTATCCTCCATATTATGAAATTTCACTGGTGTGTTGCCTAAGTCTTGACGTTTTCATGACTGAAGTCTGTGAAAATGAGGTTCTAAATGCTAATCAGGGTTTCCTAATTCTGAGAAAGAAGTCAGGAAGGATGTTGTTAGCTCATTTGACCACAAATATAGCACTGATTCTGCCCAGGAGAAGAAGAAAATAAAGCAAAATGTGAGCAGTGCTGCTTTCTCAGCCTCAGTTAACACCAGAACACCATCTCCTCCACTCTCTCCCAAGGACCTGATAAGACAGGCAGAAGTCCTTGTTCTTGAACAATACAGAGGGTTGGTAGGAAGGTCTCCAGGGAGATACTGGACCTCTTGCCACTAAATGCAGTTGGGGTCTCAAGTGATTAATGGAAAAATAAAACATGAGACTATATTTATATCCCACACTGTGGAGCACATCATACCAGTTATACCTGATTATACAGCTAGGTGTTCCAAAACTTCATCAGCCTGAGACCACAGAATCAGGTTACATTTTCTTTTCTTTTTTTTTTGAGATAGAGTCTTGTTCTCTCTCCCAGTCTGGATAGAGTGCGGTGGCGTGATCTTGGCTCACTGCAACCTCTGCCTCCCAGGTTCAAGCCATTCACCTGCCTCAGCCTCCCGAGTAGCTAGGATTACAGGCATGAGCCACCACGTCCGGTTAATTTTTGCATTTTTTTTTTTTTTGAGACGGAGTCTCGCTCTGTCACCCAAGCTGGAGTGCAGTGGCCGGATCTCAGCTCACTGCAAGCTCCGCCTCCTGGGTTTACGCCATTCTCCTGCCTCAGCCTCCCGAGTAGCTGGGACTACAGGCGCCCGCCACCTCGCCCAGCTAGTATTTTGTGTTTTTTTAGTAGAGACGGGGTTTCACCATGTTCGCCAGGATGGTCTCGATCTCCTGACCTTGTGATCCGCCCGTCTCGGCCTCCCAAAGTGCTGGGATTACAGGCTTGAGCCACCGCGCCCGGCCACATTTTTTTTTTTTAGTAGAGACAGGGATTCACTGTGTTGGCCAGGCTGGTCTCGAACTCCTGACCTCAAGCGATCCACCCACCTAGGCCTCCCAAAATGGTGGGATTACAGGCGTGAGCCACCGTGCCTGGCCACATTTTCTTTTTTCTTTTCTTTTTTTTTTGAGACGGAGTCTTGCTCTGTCACCCAGGCTGGACTGTGGTGGTGCGATCTCAACTCACTGCAAGCTCCGCCTCCCAGGTTCCCACCATTCTCCTGCTTCAGCCTCCGGAGTAGCTGGGACTACAGGCACATGCCACTGAGCCCAGCTAATTTTGTGTATTTTTAGTAGAGACTGGGTTTCACCGTATTAGCCAGGATGGTCTCGATCTCCTGACCTCGTGATCCACCCACCCCGGCCTCCCAAAGTGCTGGGATTAAAGGTATGAGCCACTGTGCCTGGCCGACTTTTTTTTTTTTTGAGACGGAGTTTTTGCTCTTGTTGCCCAGGCTGGAGTGCAGTGGTACGATCTCAGCTCACCGCAAACTCTGCCTCCCAGGTTCAAGCGATTCTTCTGCCTCAGCCTCCCTAGTAGCTGGGATTACAGGCATGTGCAACCACTCCCGGCTAATTTTTTTTTTTTTTTTTTTTTTTTTGAGACGGAGTCTTGCTCTGCCACCCAGGCTGGAGTGCAGTGGCCGGATCTCAGCTCACTGCAAGTTCCGCCTCCCGGGTTTACGCCATTCTCCTGTCTCAGCCTCCGGAGTAGCTGGGACTACAGGCGCCTGCCACCTCGCCCGGCTAGTTTTTTGTATTTTTAGTAGAGACGGGGTTTCACCGTGTTAGCCAGGATGGTCTCGATCTCCTGACCTCGTGATCCGCCCGTCTCGGCCTCCCAAAGTGCTGGGATGACAGGCTTGAGCCACCGCGCCCGGCCTTTAATTTTGTATTTTTAGTAGAGACAGGGTTTCTCCATGTTGGTCAGGCTGGTCTTGAACTCCCGACCTCAGGTAATCTGCCCGCCTTGGCCTCCCAAAGTCCTGGGATTACAGGCATGAGCCACCGCGCCCGGCCTGACATTTTCTTTAATACACAAATTTCAATTATTCCAGTCATCTTCTCTGGAATATGACAAGCTAATTGTTTTTTTTTTTTTTTTGAGTCAGTCTCGCTCTGTCACCCAGGCTGGAGTGCAATGGCGCGATCTTGGCTCACTGCAACCTCTGCCTCCCGGGTTCAAGCGATTCTCCTGCCTCAGCCTCCTGAGTAGCTGGGATTACAGGCACACACCACCACACTCGACTAATTTTTTGCATTTTTAGTAGAGACAGGGTTTCGCCATGTTGCCCAGACTGGTCTCAAACTCCTGAGCTCAGGCAATCCGCCCTTCTGGGCCTCCCAAAGTGCTAGGATTAGAGGCATGAGCCACTGCACCTGGCCTGAGAGGCTAATTCTTATTATTAGACTTCCCTTTACTTGTTTGTCTGTGGCAGGAATACTGGGAGAAAGTCAATATGACCCTGGCATTTGCAGGTTTCCTCCCCAAGTACATTTGCCACCCTCCCTTGCTCCATAGCTCTCAGGTCACCTGATGCCATCTAGAGACTGGCTTCTACCTGACTGCTGCTGCTTCATTCCCCAGATGTGTTTCCCCAAGCCTGGACACAGGCTCTACCCTTTACTCCCCAAAGAATACCTAAAATCAACAAGTAGGTGCCAGGGGAAAAAAAAAAAGCCTGACAGAAGTCTTGAGGATCACAGAAGGGAATGACACTAAAATGGAGGAAAATCTAAACACGAGGGGATGTACCACTGCTCTTTGAGTCTGTTAGTCCACACCCTCCCTAGGGTACCCTTTACCAGGGCTGGCTTCTTAGGCCTGTGACCTCTGCCATCACACAGGTCCCCAGTCTTAGAAGGGGCTTCATGCTTAGTGATCTCCTGTCATCATCTTGAAATTCTTAATAATTTTTGAATAAAAGATATTCTGAATTTTCATTCTGCACTTAGCCCTGCAAATTATGTAGTGATTCATGCCTTCTAGTAACCATTCTCCTCTTTAACCTCCTACCTGCCTGTATGTGCAGAGACTAGTCCCACCTCTTGCCAACAAAAGCACCCATGATTATAGTCAACCCAGGCACACTGTTGCTCCACAGATGCAAAAACCTTGCTCACGATGAAGACTTAGGAGTGATGAAATTGTCCTTCAAGTACCATAACCACAAGATAGTGATACAAACAGATAACCAGCATCTATTTGGGGTAATATTGACAAAATTATCTAAATGTGGTAGATTCAGATTTTTTTTTTTTTTTGAGACGGAGTCTTGCTCTGCCACCCAGGCTGGAGTGCAGTGGCCGGATCTCAGCTCACTGCAAGCTCCGCCTCCCGGGTTTACACCATTCTCCTGCCTCAGCCTCCCGAGTAGCTGGGACTACAGGCTCCTGCCACCTTGCCTGGTTAGTTTTTTGTATTTTTTTTTTAGTAGAGACGGGATTTCACCGTGTTAGCAAGGATGGTCTCGATCTCCTGACCTCGTGATCCGCTCGTCTCGGCCTCCCAAAGTGCTGGGATTACAGGCTTGAGCCACCGCGCCAGGCCCTATTTTATTTTTTTATTTTTATTTTTTTTTGAGACGGAGTCTCGCTTTCTCGAGCCCAGGCTGGAGCACAGTGGTGGGATCTCGGCTCACTGCAACCTCCGCCTCCTGGGTTCAGGTTTCTCCTGCCTCAGCCTCCCAAGTAGATGGGATTACAGGCGCCCGCCACCATGTCCGGCTAACTTTTTGTATTTTTAGTAGAGATGGGGTTTCACTATGTTGGTCAGGCTGGTCTCGAATTCCTGACCTCAGGTAATCCATCCGCCTTGGCGTTCCGAAGTGCTGGGATTACAGGCGTGAGCCACCATGCCTGGCTGACACAAAAACATTCTGAAGAATTTGGCTACTGCACTGATCTCCTGCCCACCTGCATTCTCATCTCCACCCCCAATTCTTCACCTCCTACACCCCTCCCCCTAGTCCACCTCAGCCCCTCAGGACAGACAATTTAAGTAATTTTCCAGCCCTGACTCTGAAGTTATCTCCCCAGCAGGAGTCGCAAGGGTGAGTGGTAGAGGGGTGAAGACCCTCAGTGACCAGCTATAGTCTGAGCTGGGAAGGGACAAAGGCAAGAAGAAGGAGGAAATGGGTCACTGCCCATGGCTGGCAGAGCAACTGCTGTGCCTGAGCTTTTATTCTGCTAACAAATCTTTGCTCTCTTCACCAGTGACCCACATGAACTGTCATTCCTAACTGCAATAAAGTGGGGCAAGAACTGAAAAGGGCTGACTCCACAGCTGTGGATAAGAGTTCCCTGGCAGGAGAAGAAAGACTGAAAGACATTTGGCTTTCATGGAGGCAAAAGAAACAACGAGAGTCTGAGACAAGGAAATTAAAAAACAAAACAAAACAGAACAAAAAAACCTCTGAAAAGCCTACTTGCCCCTAAATGCCTCGACACCAAAACTTTGTCATTTTTTCTTTTTTGTGGCTGTCTTCTCATTTTATTTTTAATTTTTTTTTTTCTGAGACGGAGTTTCGCTCCTGTTGCCCAGGCTGGAGTACAATGGTTCGATCTTGGCTCACTGCAACCTCTGCCTCCCAGGTTCTTCTGCCTCAGTCTCCCAAAAAGCTGAGATTACAGGCGTGCGCCACCATGCTTGGCTAATTTTTGCATTTTTGGGAGTGACGGGGTTTCACCATGTTGGTCAGGCTGATCTGGAACTCCTGACCTCAGGTGAGCCACCCGCCCAGGCCCCCAAAGTGCTGGGATTACAAGCGTGAGCCACCACGCCCAGGCTGTCTTCCCATTTTAAACACCCTTTATGTTCCAAGTGAGGTAAAGGTGAGGCATAAAAGGAAGAATGGCTGCAGAGCCTCATTAAGCTGGGAGCTAGGATCACAGGAGCTAGTGGAGATCTAGGGTGAATCCTACTGTTTGTTGAACGAGTCCTGGAAACGCCCACTCATTTGGCTACTTCTTCCTTTCCTGCACACAGGAATTTAACAAGTTTCTTCTACAGCCTGGTGACTTTGTGATCTCTTGGCCTTGGTCATGTTCTCTCTCCCACCCTAGCCCCAGAGACTCTTCCTCTTCTCCTTGGCAGTTCGAGCCCCAGAGTGTTATTTTTCAGTCGGCAGCAGAGGGCGATCTGGCCCCGGAGAATGACCCGGTCAACTCAGGCCGTATGCCTGGGTTGCTAATGACTTGCAGCTCCATCAACATAAAGCTGAATTCTTCACAAAGGAACACTGTCACTAAGCTTTTTCCTTTTCATTCTTGAAAGCTCCACTGCCTTAGCTAACCCCTTCCCCCTCCCGCCTTCATTCCTGCTCTCTTTCCTCTCCCAACCTCTTGGAAACAGCAGGAAATGAACAAGGTCCACAGTGGAGAAAAACAAATCCCAGGGCCCCGCTGAGGAAAACCACAGGAAAATGACCAAGTGGCATTAGCAGCTGCAGGAGTTTTAGGTAGCTGTGTGGTGTGTGTGTCTGTGTATGTGTGTGTGAGAGAGAGAATCCCACATAGCAGTACTTTTCATAGTTTAGCATAACATAAAAATCACCTGGAGAGCTTGTTAAAACACAGCTTCCTGTGCCTTATCCAGGAATTCCTATTTAGTAGGTCTGCAGTGGGGCCCAAGAATTTGGGTATTTTAATGATGCCAGTGGAGGACTGACCACATTTTGAGCAGCACTGCTGTGCACAAATGCAGTGAAATAGAATGTATAGATCTGAGTCAGGGGCTTGTTTGGATAAAATCCTGATACGATGGCCTCCCCCAGAAGGGTCAGGTCAGATCCTTCCAATTACAGGCCAGAAGATTTCATAGATCAGCCTACAGCTGTTCCCTCCCCTTGGAAAAGGAGCTAAGAATGTATCAACAAGAGCATTGTTTGGAGAGGGCTAAGCTCAGATAATAGGCTGGCTCTCCATTGACTGTTTCTTTCATCCCAACTGGCAGAAGAATCACAGAAGGTCCCTCCTTTCCCCTCCAGCAGAGATGAATACTCTACCTACTTAAAAATCAAGAATTCTTCTGACTGGCTGTGTCCAAGTCAGACCTCTGACCTCTCCCCTCCTCAGCACCCTCCAGATCTGAGAACCTCCAGAGTCACCAAGGCTTGTGGAAAGAGCTGGTTATCTTCAAGATACCCAGAGGCGCTTGGGCTGATTTAAAGAGCACCACTCCCTTCTGTTTATGCAGCAGAAGATAACAAGACAGACAAAAGTGCTGCTATGGTCTGAATGTTGATGGAATTTAGGCCCTGATGTGATACCAATTAAGAGATGGGGACTTTAGGAATTGATTAGGTCAGAAGGCTACAGCCCTCATGAATGGGATTAGTGCCCTTGTAAAAGAGACTGGAGGGCCAGGTATGGTGGATCATGCCTGTAATCCCAGCACTTTGGGAGGCTGAGGCAGGCAGATCACTTTGGGTCAGGAGTTCTAGACCAGCCTGGCAAAATGGTGAAATCACATCTCTACGAAAAATATTTAAAAATTAACTAGCCGAGCGCGGTGGCTCAAGCCTGTAATCCCAGCACTTTGGGAGGCCGAGACGGGCGGATCACAAGGTCAGGAGATCGAGACCATCCTGGCTAACCCGGTGAAATCCCGTCTCTACTAAAAAATACAAAAAACTAGCCGGGCGAGGTGGCGGGCGCTTGTAGTCCCAGCTACTCGGGAGGCTGAGGCAGGAGAATGGCGTAAACCAGGGAGGCAGAGCTTGCAGTGAGCTGAGATCCGGCCACTGCACTCCAGCCTGGGCGTCAGAGCAAGACTCCGTCTCAAAAAAAAAAAAAGAGGCTGGAGGGAGGCTGTGAGACACATTTAGAAAGCATCATTTATGAGGAACCAGCCCTCTTTGGGCTCCAAATCTGTTGGCAGCTTGATCTTGGGACTTCCCAGCCTCCATATATGGTACCAATCCTTCTTTAGTTTTAGTGTCCATGTCACAGAAGGGCTCATGTTGTAAAAGAAGTCAAAAGCAGCCTTGAATAATCAGAACCCTTCTGCCAGATTGTCTAATGTCAATTTGTTTTCTGGAACTATTGCTTCTACATTTTCTTCCTCTTCACCTGGTTCTGGTTTGGAAGCACTTATCTCCATCAAGTCATCTTCTGTTAATTCCTCAGGTGTGATGTCTATTAGCTTTTGAATTTCTCCAAGATCTATATCTTGAAACCCTTTATCTCCCACCTTTTTTGCCACATCCACAATCTCTTTCATGATTTCCTTGATTGCTTCTGTCATATATCCTGACAAGTCATGCACAACATCTGGACACAGTTTTCTCCAGCAGGAATTTATTGTTTTAGACTTGATGGCTTTCATAGCTTTTTCTATAACAATGATGATGTCTTCAATGGTGTAATACTTCCAGACTATAGTGATGTTCCTCTCTATCAGGATCATCTTCCATACTGTTGACAATCCTTTCCATAGAGTATCATGTGTAATGGGCCTTAAAGGTCCTTATGAACCCCACATCTAGAGGCTGAATTAGACACATATTTGGGGGCAACAGACCACTCTGACACCTTCGGTGTTGAACTCATGGGGTTCTGGGTGGCCAGGGGCATTGTCCAATATCAAAAGAACTTTAAAAGGCAGTCCTTACTGGCAAGGTACTTCCTGACTTCAGGGACAAAGCATCAGTGGAACCAATCCAGAAAAAAGGATTCTCATTATCCAGGCCTTCTTGTTCCACAACTAAAAGACTGGCAGCTGGTATTTATCTTTTCCCTGCAAAGCTTGAGGGTTAGCGGCTTTACAGATAAGGGCAGTCTTAATCTAAACCTGACTGCATTTGTACAAACAGAAGAGATAGCCTATCACTTCCTGCCTTAAATCCTGGTGCTCGCTTCTCTTCCTTACTAATAAATGTCTTTTGTGTCATTTTTTCCCCAGAATCAAGCACTTTCATCTGCATTAAAAACCTATTCAGGTAGATATCCCTTTTCCTCAATGATTTTCATAATGTCTGGAAAATCATCTGCTGCCTCTTAGTTGACAGAAGCTAATTCTCTTGTTATCTTGACATTTTTAAACCCAAACTTCTTTCTAAAATTACCAAACAATCCTTTGCTAGCATTAAATTCTCTCGCTTTAGATTTTACCTTCTTTTTGCTTCAAGTTGTCATAGAATGATTTTGCTTTTTCTTTTCTTTTTTTTTTTTTTTTTTTTTTTGAGACGGAGTCTCGCTCTGTCGCCCAGGCTGGAGTGCAGTGGCCGGATCTCAGCTCACTGCAAGCTCCGCCTCCCGGGTTCCCGCCATTCTCCTGCCTCAGCCTCCAAGTAGCTGGGACTACAGGCGCCCGCCACCTCGCCCGGCTAGTTTTTTGTATTTTTTTAGTAGAGACAGGGTTTCACCGTGTTAGCCAGGATGGTCTCGATCTCCTGACCTCGTGATCCGCCCGTCTCGGCCTCCCAAAGTGCTGGGATTACAGGCTTGAGCCACCGCGCCCGGCCATGATTTTGCTTTTTCTGTAATCATATTAGAGTATATAGGTATTTCTTATAGCAACACCGCACCAATATAAAAGTTGCATTTTCAGTACAAGATATAAAGGTAGTTTGCAAAAAGTACAAGGTTTTTGTGACTGCTGGTGTAGCTGCAGTGACAGTTCACAAATTTCCTTTCTTTCTTTTTTTTTTAATGGTTCTTATGCTGGATTCATTTATCTTGAAATGGCAGACAACTACAAGCTGCAGGCCTCAAAATATGGAAAAATCAAGCAATTCAACTTTTTCTTGTAATGACATAACTATTCCGTGCTTCTTGGGAGCACTTCCAGCATCACTAGTGGCACTTCACATGATCCCAAGGTGTTATTCAAGGTTTATGGTATTGCACTAAACATGATGAAAACTACGTGAGAACTGAGAGATCACTTTTTTTTTTTTTTTTGAGACAGAGTTTCACTCTTGTTGCCCAGGCTGAAGTGCAATGTTTGCAATCTCGGTTCACTGCAACCTCTGCCTCCTGGATTCAAGCAATTCTCCTGCTTCAGCCTCCTGAGTAACTGGGATTACAGGCATGCACCACCATGCCCGGCTCATTGTTTTTTGTATCTTTAGTAGAGATGAGGGTTTCATCATGTTGGCCAGGCTGGTCTCGAACTCCTGACTTCAACTGATCTGCCCACGTCAGCCTCCCAAAGTGCTGGGATTATAGGTGTGAACCACTGTGCCCAGCCTACCACAGTTAATTGTATGCAGTTGTGATTTAATACTGCATCCTTATGTTTGTTTGCATTTATTTCCACTGTGAATGATGCAAATGTTTTTAAGTGTATTTATATGTAAGTTTTTATTTAAAAAAAATTTTTTTTGAGACAGTCTTGCTCTGTCGCCCAGGCTAGAGTGCAATGGCACGATCTCGACTCACTGCAATCTCTACCTTCTGCGTTCAAGCAATTCTCCTGCCTCAGCCTCCCAAGTAGCTGGGATTACAGGCACGTGCCACCACACCCGGCTAATTTTTTGTATTTTTAGTAGAGACAAGGTTTCACCATGTTGTCCAGGTTGGTCTCAAACTCCTGACCTCAGGTGATCCACCTGCCTTGGCCTCCCAAAGTGCCAGGATTATAGGTGTGAGCCACCGTGCCTGGCCTCTGATAAATTTTAATTTTTTGTAACAAATTTATGTATCTTTTATGGCAGTAAATAATAAAGTACACTAGTATCTACATATATTTTGTGCATTTATGACACGCTCAACTTTTTCTTCTTTTTTTTTTTTTTTGAGATGGAGTCTTGCTCTGTCGCCCAGGCTGGAGTGCAGTGGCATGATCTCGACTTACTGCAAGCTCCGCCTCCCGGGTTCATGCCGTTCTCCTGCCTCAGCCTCCCAAGTGGCTGGGACTACAGGTGCCCGCCACCATGCCTGGCTAATTTTTTGTATTTTTCTTTTTTAGTAGAGAAGGGGTTTCACCATGTTAGCCAGGATGGTCTCGATCTGCTGACCTCATGATCCACCTGCCTTGGTCTCCCAAAGTGCTGGAATTCCAGGCGTGAGTCACTGTGCCCAGCCCAACTTTTTCTTTTTTTTTTTTTTTTTTTTTTTTTTTGAAATGGAGTCTGGCTCTGTCTCCCAGGCTGGAGTGCAGTGGCTGGATCTCAGCTCACTGCAAGCTCCGCCTCCCGGGTTTACGCCATTCTTCTGCCTCAGCCTCCGGAGTAGCTGGGACTACAGGCGCCCGCCACCTCGCCCGGCTAGCTTTTTGTATTTTTAGTAGAGACGGGGGTTTCACCGTGTTAGCCAGGATGGTCTCGATCTCCTGACCTCGTGATCCGCCCGTCTCGGCCTCCCAAAGTGCTGGGATTACAGGCTTGAGCCACCGCGCCCGGCCCAACTTTTTCTTAATTTAAAAAATATTTCTAGACCGGGCGTCATGGCTCACGCCTGTAATCCTAGCACTTTGGGAAGTCAAGAAGGGCGGATCACCTGAGGTCAGGAGTTCAAGACCAGCCTGGCCAACATGGCAAAACCCCACCTCTACTGAAAATACAAAATTAGCTGGGCATGGTGGCGCATGCCTGTAATTCCAGCACTTTGGGAAGCCGAGGTGGGCGGATCACCTGAGGTCAGGAGTTCAAGAGCAGCCTGACCAACATGGAGAAGCCCCGTCTCTAGTAAAAATACAAAATTAGCTGGGCATAGTGGCGCATGCCTGTAATCCCAGCTACTTAGGAGGCTGAGGCAGGAGAATCGCTTGAACCCAAGAGGTGGAGGTTGCGGTGAGCCAAGATCATGCCACTGCACTCCAGCCTAGGTGACAGAGTGAGACTCTGTCTTAAAAAAAAAAAGAAAAAATCTGAGTATAAGTGGACCTGTGCAGTTCAAACCCATGTTGTTCAAGGGTCAACTGCACATTTCTCTTGCAAGAGTAACTTTCCAAAGCTACTCCTATGTCTGCAGTTTCTCTAAATAACCAGCTGGAAATAATCAATATGCCAAAAAGGCATGTTTTGGGGTGGCATATTTTGGTCTCCTACATTCATACTTAAAGGTGGTATCTCCTGAGTCCCAACACCCTCGGGAGTCCATAGTCTGACTGGATACAAAGACTAACAAGCAAATATATAGTAAGAGCAAATAAACCAAAATGTAGTAAAAGCATGGAGATAGCAGAAAACTCTCAAGGGCATCAGAGGAATGGGAACATCCTGAAAGAAGGGAGTGAACTGAGATTTGAAGGGTGAATGTGAGTTCATCAAGGAGACCAAAGAGCAAAGGCTTGAGAGGGAATCTTTTGAGTCGTGGGGTATGAAAAAATAGTGGGTAATGCTGAAATATAAAGTGCAGTCCTGAATGAGAGGCCCCTTTCTGTTCTTTTATAGCACCTGGCACTTCAGACCACTTTGAGCATTTATCACCACTTCTCAACCAAAAGGGTGACCAAATGGGATTATTTGTTTCACAAACCCCTGTAAGAACTGTCAGCAGGGAGTGCTTTCCTTCTAAATCCCCTCATGGCAGGGAAGAATACTGGATAGGAGTAGGGGTAGATTTCCCTCTGGAAGGTCACCACCACACCAGAAAAGCCCCAGGAGTCCAGAGGTTGGTTTTCTCATATGGAACAATCTGTTTGGCTCTGGCAGCTAAGAGGCTAGCCGTTCTACTGTGCCAGGCTATAGGAGATGAATGAAATGAGCAGAAACCACAAAGAAGCCAAGAAGACCAATTAGTTAGCATATGAAATCCACCCCTAGAGACTCCAGAAGGACTCAGAAGATCACTGAGAGGGTTATAGGTTGTGCAAATCTGGTGGGGTAAGGAACAAAGAGCACTACTTGGTTACTGCTACCATGACCCAGTTTCTCCCTCTGGGCAGGTGTGGCTGGGAGAAACACAGTTAACATGGAGATCATTAGGGCTGCCAGTAGTGGTTAGGGTAGGTCTGTAAATACTTTCCAAGGGGTACAGGGCAGTGGTTAGTTTCAAATAAATCACTTTCTAGATCCTCAATTTGATGCACCCCAGAGGACATCTGCAGCCCTGATTTTCTTTTCCCATCTCATTTTCTCAATTGCCCTCTTCTCATTTTATCAAAAAATGTTTATCTCTTACTATTCCCTAATCCTGACAAATGATGCATTACTCTGGGGTGAAAAAAAGGTGTAAGATATCAAAGGGACAATTCCAAATTTTTTTTTTTTTTTTTTTTATGAGACTGAGTCTCGCTCTATTGCTTAGGCTGCAGTGCAGTGGTGTGATCTCAGCTCACTGCAACCTCCCCCTCCTGGGTTCAAGTGATTCTCGTGCCTCAGTCTTCTGAGCTGGGACTACAGGCGCCTGCCACCAAGCCCACCTAATTGTATTTTTCGTAGAGACGTGGTTTCACCATGTTGGCCAGGATGGTCTCAAACTCTTGACCTCAAGTGATTTGCCTGCCTCGGCCTCTCAAAGTGCTGGGATTACAGGCGTGAACCACTGTGCCTGGCCCACAATTTTTTTTTTTTTTTTTTTGAGACGGAGTTTCACTCTGTCACCCGGGCTGGAGTGCAGTGGCCGGTTCTCAGCTCACTGCAAGCTCCGCCTCCCGGGTTTATGCCATTCTCCTGCCTCAGCCTCCCGTGTTTTTGTTTTTTTTTTGTTTGTTTGTTTTGTCCAGAAACCCATCAAGGTAGTGTGGAAGACCTGGCTGTCTTAAGGGAAAAAGGATTAATTAATTAATGATATTTGTCTGGCAGGCTAAAATCTTTCGAAGCTTTGAGATCCACTCCTAGAAGCTACTTAGTAGTGAGAAGGTTAGGGATCTGCAATTTAATCTCTGGGAACAAAGTCTTAAACCAAAGAAATAAACCCCTTCAACAAACACTCAGGCAACAGTGCTCTTGCGTTTCAGAAGGGTATGGATTAAAGAATTGAAGATACACTGGCCTTGTTATCTAGGTCCCTAATGTAGAATCAGTAGTCTACAGTGGTTAAAATAATGGACTTTTTTTTTTTTTTTTTGAGATGGAGTCTCACTCTGTCACCCAGGCTGGAGTGCAGTGGCTCGATCTCGGCTCACTGCAACGTCTGCCTCCTGAGTTCAAGCGATTCTCCTGCTTCATCCTCCCAAGTAGCTGGGACTACAGGCACATGCCACCATGCCCAGCTAGTTTTTGTATTTTTAGCAGAGATGGGGTTTCACTATGTTGGCCAGGCTGGTCTCGAACTCCTGACTTCATGTAATCTGCCCACCTCCGCCTCCCAAAGTGCTGAGATTATAGGCATGAGTCACCGCACCTGGCCAAAATAATGGACTTTTGACAGTAAAGAGACATAATTCAAATCTTGACTCTGTCACTTGCTATGAATAATTAACAAATTATTGAACTTCTCTTTGCATCACTTTTCTCATTTGTAAAATAATAGAAACTATCTCATAGGCTTGTCAACTAGATGAATGAGATACATTTGAATTACAAGATGCTTGACATACAATAACTTCTCAACGAATGTCATAAACTTTTTTTAAAGGACCATAACTCAAATCTATCTTTCATTATGACACAGACACACCTCTTCATCCCCACCTTCCTGCCAATTAATCCCTTTTCTTCACCCTCTGAATTTATTGGATGTTTTAGATGTTGTCAAAAATGCCTGAAACCAAAGCAGAAGGAAAGTGTAGGCTGGGCCCACCCAGAAGTTGTGTGTCAGTTTGTTCCTCCTGAGTGAGGTCCACTACTAGGCTGGACACAGTGTGGAGGGAATTTGGGCCTCTGTTACAAAGGGAGGAAAAGGAAAAGAACAATTAAGGGCCCATTCTCAGGCAGCTCACTCTCTAATATTACCGGAGTCATGAGTCAGGCTTGGAAAAGAAAGAAGACCAACTAAAAATGTAATTGGTTAAGTATAAATATTGAATATGTAAGTGCTAGGTGGGAAGTTCTCCCTTGAGCAGCATTTGATGCAGAGGTAGGAAGACTTTGTTATGCTCTATCACCCTCATTGAAGCACCTAGAGCTTTTAGCCCTCCAATCCGTCCCCACCACCAGGGCAGCTGCCGTATTAATTGCCCTAAAGCACTACTTTAATCATGTCATTTCTCAATGAAAATATCAGACACTCCATTATCTATGGAATTAAGTACAGACTTTTTAGCCTCTCCAAATGTGAGCCCAACTTATTACCCATTGTTCCTTGACATGTGTCAGATTGGTGTAGTCATTGTTCCCTAAGCACATCTTGAACGTTTGTTCTTCTGGACCTTTCTTTATTCTATCCGGAATGTCTTCTTGTCCCCTCCCGTCTCAAATACCACTCTCTCCTTTAAAGCTTCCCCTAACACTCTCCTAATTCTCTCAGCATTCTCTATCTAACATTTGGGACTCTTATGTGCTGACAGGGGTTACAGTTTTGTTTTGTTTTGTTTTATTATTATTATTATTATTTTGAGATGGAGTCTTGCTCTGTCGCCCAGGCTGGGGTGCAGTGGCGCGATCTCAGCTCGCTGCAAGCTCTGCCTCCCGGGTTCACACTATTCCCCTGCCTCAGCCTCCCAAGTAGCTGGGACTACAGGCGCCCGCCACCACGCCTGGCTAATTTTTCTGTATTTTTAGTAGAGACGGAGTTTCACCATGTTAGCCAGGATGGTCTTGATCTCCTGACCTCGTGATCCGCCCACCTCGGCCTCCCAAAGTGCCCGGACTTTGTTTTCTTTTTTTTTTTTTAGACAGAGTCTTGCTCTGTTGCCCAGGCTGGAGTACAGTGGCACGATCTTGGCTCACTGCAACCTCTGCCTCCCGGGTTCAAGTGATTCTCCCACCTCAGCTACCTGAGTAGCTGGGATTACAGGCACCCACCATCATGCCTGGCTAATTTTTGTATTTTTGTAGAGATGGAGTTTCACCATGTCGGCCAGGTTGGTCTTGAACTCCTGACCTCAGGTGATCCCTGCGCACCCCCGCCCCTGCCGCCTGCCTTCGCCTCCCAAAATCCTGGGATTACAGGCATGAGTCACTGTATCCGGCTGATACATCTCTTTAACTCTCTCCTCAGATAATTTTAAAAAGTAAAAACAAAGAGAAAAAGGATCTTTAGCCCCCAGAAAAATTTATTGCAAAGTAAAATACACAGCTTTAAAATTCAATGTTTTTCTTCTCTGAAGATACCCAGGACAGTTTGCCTCTGCTGTTTTTTGTTTTGTTTTGAATTATATAAATTGTTTTGCTTCAAAGGCAAGTGGGGGTAAATATAGCAGCAGTATTTCTGACATAACATTCTCTGACCTGTCCTGGACATGTCCTTGACATTGTCCTTTAGAAAGGAAAGAGAAGGAGAGAAAGTGTGTCCCTGGTACTGTATGTAAGAGAAACTCCTATTTCTAGCCATTACCAGGGCACAAGGGGACTGATGAATACATGGAATAAAAATAAAGGTAGAATGCAGTGGCTCACACCTGTAACCCCAGCACTTTAGTAGTCAGAGGCAGGAGAACAGCTTCAGCCCAGGAGTTCGAGATCAAGCTGGGTGATACAGCAAGACCCTGTTCTCCACAAAAAAAAAAAAAAAAAAAAAGAAGCAAAAGATGCTAGTAATTTGTCATGTCTCCTGTGTTTGGCTGTCTTTGGCAGGCCAGCCAGAGCCAGAGAGAGTCGATCAGCAGTATTGACTGAGGTGAAGGTGGCCAGATGCCCTGTACTGGAAACCACACTCAGTTCAACTTCCAGTTCTGCCAACTGCATTTTGAAAAGTGTCCTGCCTAAAATGCTTTGTAGATTACTGAATCCCACTTTTTCCTTACCCTTTTCAGAGTTTTTCTTTTTTTTTTGAGGCGTTGTCTCGCTTTGTTGCCAGGCTAGAGTGCAGTGTCAAGATCTCCTGACTTCCCTCCTGGGTTCAAGCAATTCTCCTGTGTCAGCCTCCTGAGTAACTGGGACTATAGCATGCATCACCACGCCCAGCTAATTTTTGTATTTTTAGTAGAGATGGGGTTTCATTACGTTGGCCAGGATGGTCTCGATCTCTTGACCTTGTGATCTGGCCGCCTCGGCCTCCCAAAGTGTTGGGATTACAGGCGTGAGCCACTGCACTCAGCCCAGAGTTTCTTTTTTCTTAAAGGAAAACGTAAGGATAGCAATAATGAAATTTAACTTGAAAATTACTTGAATATACATCATTGTGGTTCTCTGTTAAGGCGATTGGGTGGTGGGAGAGTGAGGTAAGGGGCTGGGGGCTGAAAGGAAGGCTGAGTTGAGAATGACCCCTAAGTCTTTGCTCTATGTTGTTGACTCTTTTATAATGAGAATGATTTATGAATTATGTGTATAATGTTTTTAAGGAGAGAAGGAAGGAAACAAATAATGTGTTGAGAAATAGCAGGCCTGTGATTTATACAGGATACTTGATTTAGACATATTATGTACTCTCTATTGCTATCAAGTAATATATCTGTTTAGTAGGTTAACTGTGATTACCTTATTTCCAGTGTCTAGTACAGTATCACACCAATGCAAATTTTTAAAAATTATGTACCAATTCTGCCTCCCACTTCTGTCTTTTGATTACTTATTTCCTTGATAAGATTAAAATTAGAGAACCTTGTGAGATAGTACCCTTGGCACAAGTGCCCACCCTTTTTTTTTTTTTTTTTTTTTTTTGAGGCGGAGTCTCGCTCTGTCGCCCGGACTGGAGTGCAGTGGCCGGATCTCAGCTCACTGCAAGCTCCGTCTCCCAGGTTTACGCCATTCTCCTGCCTCAGCCTCCTGAGTAGCTGGGACTACAGGCGCCCGCCACCTCGCCCGGCTAGCTTTTGTATTTTTTTAGTAGAGACGGGGTTTCACCGTGTTAGCCAGGATGGTCTCGATCTCCTGACCTCGTGATCCGCCCGTCTCGGCCTCCCAAAGTGCTGGGATTACAGGCTTGAGCCACCGCGCCCGGCCTTGCCCACCCTTTTTGAAGATCATTTGTCAAATTAACAAAGCAATACTGTGCTAGAAGTCAGTGTATAGGTTAGTGTACATAAAGTCCCTCATATAATGCCTGATATATGCTGGTTGCGGTATAAAAACTAAGACCCTTCTTCTCTTCCCCTTTGTCCAAGCAATAAGACAGGGTTGACATAAAAAAAATTTCAATTTGTAAGTATCTGGCCTAGCAAAGTTAGTTGGAGCTAAGAAGTGTGTTAGGTATTATTTCACTAATATTCCTCATTTTAAGATAGAGAAACTCAGGCCCAGAGGGGGTTAATGTTTAATACAGGTTACAAATCCACCAAGTAGCAGAGTCTTTTTTTTTTTTTTTTTTTTTTTTGAGACGGAGTCTCGCTCTGTCGCCCAGGCTGGAGTGCAGTGGCCGGATCTCAGCTCACTGCAAGCTCCGCCTCCCGGGTTTAGGCCATTCTCCTGCCTCAGCCTCCCGAGTAGCTGGGACTACAGGCGCCCGCCACGTCGCCCGGCTAGTTTTTTGTATTTTTTTTTTTAATTTTTTTTTAATTTTTTGTTTTTGAGACGGAGTCTCGCTCTGTCGCCTGGGCTGGAGTGCAGTGGCCGGATCTCAGCTCACTGCAAGCTCCGCCTCCCGGGTTTACGCCATTCTCCTGCCTCAGTCTCCCGAGTAGCTGGGACTACAGGCGCCCGCCACCTCGCCCGGCTCGTTTTTTTGTATTTTTTAGTAGAGACGGGGTTTCACTCTTAGCCAGGATGGTCTCGATCTCCTGACCTCGTGATCCGCCCGTCTCGGCCTCCCAAAGTGCTGGGATTACAGGCTTGAGCCACCGCGCCCGGCCAGTTTTTTGTATTTTTTAGTAGAGACAGGGTTTCACCCTGTTAGCCAGGATGGTCTCAATCTCCTGACCTTGTGATCCGCCCGTCTGGGCCTCCCAAAGTGCTGGGATTACAGGCTCGAGCCACCGCGCCCGGCCGGCAGAGTCTTAACGAACTCTTCTAAACTTCTACCTAGTAGGGCACTGTGGCTCGCGCCTGTAATCCTAGCACTCTGGAAGCCCAGGTGCATCACCTGAGGTCAGGAGTTCGAGACTAGCCTGGCCAACATGGTGAAACCCCACCTCTACTAAAAACACAAAAAGTTAGCCAGGCATGGTGGCGTGTGCTTGTAGTCCCAGCTACTCTGGAGGCTGAGGTGGGAGAATCGCTTGAACCTGGGAGGCGGAGGTTGCAGTGAGCCGAAATCATGCCATTGCACTCCAGCCTGGGTGACAGAGCTTTTTTGAAACTTCATCTCAAAAAAAAAAAAAAAATCAAAGTACTGGCCTAAAGGCATTCTGACCTCTGTCAGAGCACAGTAGGTGAAGAACAGGTATAGTTCATTATTATTATTATTATTAGCTTATCATCCTTGTCAGTTTTGGCTTCTGTGTGTGAGTTTTCAATACAATGTTTCAAAGGCCAGAGCAGCTTTCCCTCCCGCTCAGGGAGTGAGGCAGCATCCAGGTGTCTCTGAAGAACAATACCTACCCATGACTCTCCAGGTGGCTTTGTGATGCTAAGCCTCACAAAGACAGGGAAGTCTTGCAGAAGGGAAGTCCTCAGCCCTCAGCCCTCAGGGTGCTGACTGGGGTGAGCTCCAGGAAAAGCTTGCCTAATTCCCACCTAGAAAAACAGAGCTCTTCTCTGGAATTCAAACACAATTTAGAGAGGTCAGAGAAATTCAAAGCCTGGGGCCCTTTGTCCTCCTGGTGCCCAAACAACCACACATTCTGCTTTCTGCTTCACAGTTTAGAAAGCACTATGAAAGGCAGGAGATCTGCATAATAGGTAGTTCACTGTTCTTATTTTATGAAGTAAAAGCAAACAAACAAAAACAACCCGGAAAGAAACAGGTGAAGAGAAAGGAGGAGACACTAACATGGCTTAAACACTCATGTGTCCTAGGCAACTTAGATCCCTCATCCCACTTTCAAAACCTCCCTGGAAGGAAGTGTTATCCCTATTTTATAGAAACGGAAGCTTACAGGCCAAGCAGCATGTCCAAGGTCGCACAACAACAAAGTGGCAGAGCCAGAAGTTGAAGTACATCCTTTGACCTCTATCTAGTAAATTGAGTGCACCTTCTACAGTCCCACATGAGGAAACCCAATCCCAGAGCGGTAGCATGCCCTGCAGAAGGTCACGTAGCTTGTAAATAGCAGGGCTGGAATCTGACTGTAATTCTCATCTGAAGCTTGAAGTGGACAGTCTCTGTTTTAACAAGATGTTTTGTTTGCTGGTGGGAAACAGAGCTTATGGAAGAAAATGAAATGTCAGGCATAAATTGATCTGTTTACATTAGATTTGATAACTTCTGTTTGGGGATGTCACTGGCAGGGAGAGGTCCCTAAACTAAAACTCCACAGTACAAAATCACACAGCGGATGAACAAGTTGGGTAAGAAAAGAAATAAATACTGGAGGCTATGCTGACCAAAGAACTAAATCTTAAATTTCACTACTCAGCCTTAATTGAGTCTTTAAAGTAACAACTTACTGTTTCAATAAATGACACATGTTCATAATACAAAATTTAAAAGATAAAACAGATATGATGTGAAAAGTCCCTTTCCTTCCCTCCCTAACTGTTTACCCAGCCTGACTACTATAGAGTATCCAGAAACCTTGATTTGGCCTAAATAAAGAGTGTTCTACGTATTAGAAGGTACTCTTTACATAGTGTTATCTGAGAAGTGTGGAAAGATCCAATGCTTTGTAAAAATACATCTCCACTGGCTTGGTTCTACCTTTCCTTTCTACTTAGCAAGAAATTCTGCCAGTAAGAGGCAATCCTTTCTGCTAAATTAAGAGGAGGACATTACTTCCAGAACTACATAGGAAAAGCATAATTTTGCCTAAGAGCCTTTCTGTTAATCAACCTAATCATTATTTTCCCTTGCTTTTTTTTTTGAGACAGAGTCTTGCTCTGTTGCCCAGGCTGGAGTGCAATGGTGCAATCTCGGTTCACTGCAACCTCCACCTCCACGGTTCAAGCAATCCTCATACCTCAGCCTCCCAAGTAGCTGGGATTACAGGTGCGTGCCACCATGCCCAGCTAAGTTCTGTATTTTTAGTAGAGACAGGGTTTCACCACGTTGGCCAGGATGGTCTTGACCTCCTGACCTCAGGCGATCCACCCGTCTTGGCCTCCCAAAATGCTAGGATTACAGGCATGAGCCCCCATGCCCGGCCCCCTTGTCATTTTTGTTCTCTCTACTTTCTTGCTTCCTCAAAACATACACCCATCTGGGGAGGCCCTAAAACACCCTCACTAAGGCTTAACTGATTTCAGGATTTTATTTTATTTTTATTTTATTTTATTTCTTTATTTAATTTTTTTAGACAGAGTTTTGCTCTTACTGCTCAGGCTGGAGTGCAATGGTGTGATCTCAGCTCACCACAACCTCCACCTCCCGGGTTGAAGTGATTCTCCTGCCTCAGCCTCCCTAGTAGCTGGGATGATAGGCATGCACCACCACGCCTAGCTAATTTTGTATTTTTAGTAGAGACGGGGTTTCTCTATATTGGTCAGGCTGGTCTCGAACTTCCAACCTCAGGTGATGCGCCCGTCTTGGCCTCCCAAAGTGCTGGGATTACAGGCATGAGCCACTGCGCCTGCCCTTATTTTATTAATTTAATTTAATTTAATTTAATTTAATTTTGAGACGAAGTCTCATTCTTGTTGCCCAGGCTGGAGTGCAAAGGCATGATCTCAGCTCACTGCAACCTCTGCCTTCTGGGTTCAAGTGATTCTCCTACCTCAGCCTCCCAAATAGCTGGGATTACAGGCATGTACCACCATACGCAGCCTTTTTGTTTTGATATGGAGTTTCCCTCTTGTTGCCCAGGCTAGAGCGCAATGGCCTGATCGCGGCTCACCGCAACCTCTGCCTCCCAGGTTCAAGCGATTCTCCTGCCTCAGCTTCCCGAGTAGCTAGGATGACAGGCATGTGCCACCATGCCCAGCTGATTTTTGTATTTTTAGTACAGATGGGGTTTCTTCATGTTGGTCAGGCTGGTCTCGAACTCCCGAACTCAGGTGATCCACCTGCCTTGGCTTCCCAATGCGCTGGATTACAGGCGTGAGTGATCTACCACGCCCGGTCTAATATTGTATTTTTAATAGAGACAGGGTTTCACTATGTTGGTCAGGCCAGTCTCAAACTCCTAACCGCAGATGATCCACCTACCTGGTTGTGAGCCACCGCGCTCAGCCTGATTTCAGGATTTTAAATATAATACATCTCCCCACCAGCCTCACATTTCCAGAAGAGCTAGCTTAACACAAACTAGATTTTGCTCATGGGTGAAATGTGAATAATTTTTTTTTTTTTTTTGAGATGGAGTCTCACTCTGTTACCCAGGCTGGAGTGCAGTGGTGCAATCACGGTTCATTGCCACCTCTGCCTCCCGGGTTCAAGCAATTCTCCTGCCTCAGTCTTCTAGGTAGCTGGGATTACAGGTGCACGCCACCATGCCTAAGTTTTTGTATTTTAAGTAGAGACAGGGTTTTACCATGCTGGCTGGGCTGAGCCATTGCACTTAGCTGCTAGTGTCCTATAAACATAACTTTGGCCAGGCACGGTGGCTCATGCCTGTAATCCCAGCACTTTGGGAGGCCGAGGAGGGCGGATCACCTGAGGTCAGGAGTTTGAGACCAGCCAGACCAAGATGGAGAAACCCCGTCTCTACTAAAAATACAAAATTAGTCAGGCGTGGTGGCGCATGCCTGTAGTCCAGGTATTCAGAGGCTGAGGCAGGAGAATCGCTTGAACCCGGGAGATGCAGGTTGTGGTGAGCAGAGATTGCGTCACTGCACTCCAGCATGGGCAACAAGAGTGAAACTCCGTCTCAAAAACAACAACAACAATGAAAACTTTTTTTAAAAAGTTTATTTTTGGATGGGTAGTGACATTGTGGGTGACTTTTTCTGTCTTTTATCTAGAGCTGTATTAATGTTGCTATACTGTTCATGTAATTTTCTTTAATTATAAAGAGAAGAAAAACCATTCCTTAATAGAGTGGTTTGCAGTAACAAACTCAATAGGGAACTCTCAGTAAAGACTGAGAAGAGGCATTTTAATGTGACTATTCAGGAGTAGATAATGGCCCTTAATTATATTTCAATAGAGACTAAAACCAAATTATTTGTTATTTGACATTAAGAGGTGACAATAACTGTGCAGATACTTTGCTAGAGGAGTTTGCCAAAAAAAAAAAAAAAACAGTAGAAATAGGACAGAATCATTAGAAAGCAGCAAAGTTGAGTAAAGGTTTTGTTCAGTATTAGAAAGACAAAGTAGGTGTGAGCTCTGCCTCCTTAGCTATTTCTGTTGTAAACCTAGAGAAGACCTGCTTAACAGTGGAGACTTGCTAACATCCTCAGAAAACCTCTTCACGTTCTGTTATTTCACTTTTTAAAAAACGAGTTGGGGCAAAGGGTCTTCCTAAGTAATGTTCATGAGGGATCAGTGGCAGGGCATCGGGGAGGAGAGGAAGCCTCTTGATTATAAATTCTTTACATTTCATCCATGAGCAAAATTTAGTTTGTGTCAAGCTAGCTCTTCCGGAAAATGTGGGGCTTGTGGGGAAATGTATCACATTTAAAATCTGGAAATCAGGCCGAGCATGGTGGCTCACGCTTGTAATTCCAGCACTTTAGGAGGCCAAGGCCGGTGGATTACCTGAATTCAGGAATTCGAGACCAGCCTGGCCAACAAGGTGAAACCCTGTCTCACCATGGAAGCACTTACCTGTAGTCTCAAGAGGCTGATGCAGGGTATCCCTTGAGCCTAGGAGGCGAGGCTATGAATGTGCCACTACACTCCAGCCTGGGCAACAGGGGAAGACCCTGTCTCAAAAAACAAAAGAAAACAAAAGAGAAGAGAAGAGAAGAGAAGAGAACACCATTGAAGTAAGATAATAAGAGAAATTCTGCTACTTTTTAAAAGATTGGCCGGGCGCGGTGGCTCAAGCCTGTAATCCCAGCACTTTGGGAGGCCAGACGGGCGGATCACGAGGTCAGGAGATCGAGACCATCCTGGCGAACACGGTGAAACCCCGTCTCTACTAAAAAATACAAAAAACTAGCCGGGCGAGGTGGCGGGCCTGTAGTCCCAGCTACTCGGGAGGCTGAGGCAGGAGAATGGCGTAAACCTGGAGACGGAGCTTGCAGTGAGCTGAGATCGGCCACTGCACTCCAGTCCGGGCGACAGAGCGAGAGACTCTGCCTCAAAAAAAAAAAAAAAAAAAAAAAAAAAAAAAAAAAATAAATAATAAAAGATTAAAATTTCAACTGGGTGTGGTGGCTCACGCCTATAATTCCAGTATTTTGGGAGACCAGGAGTTTCAGACCAGCCTGGGTAACATAGAGAGACACCATCTCTACCAAAAAAAAAAAAAGAAAAAGAAAAAGAAAAAGAAACATGAAGAAATAAATTTTAAAAAGTAAAATTTCGCTCAAGCCTGTAATCCCAGCACTTTGGGAGGCCGAGGCGGGCGGATCACGAGGTCAGGAGATCGAGACCATCCTGGCTAACACGGTGAAACCCCGTCTCTACTAAAAAATACAAAAAACTAGCGGGAGGCCGGGCGCGGTGGCTCAAGCCTGTAATCCCAGCACTTTGGGAGGCCGAGACGGGCGGATCACGAGAGGTCAGGAGATCGAGACCATCCTGGCTAATACGGTTGAAACCCCGTCCCTACTAAAAAAATAAAAAAAACTAGCCGGGCGACGAGGCGGGCGCCTGTAGTCCCAGCTACTCGGGAGGCTGAGACAGGAGAATGGCGTGAACCGGGAGGCGGAGCTTGCAGTGAGCTGAGAGCCGGCCACTGCACTCCAGCCTGGGCGGCAGAGCAAGACTCCGTCTCCAAAAAAAAAAAAAAAAAAAAAAAAAAAAAAAAAAAAAAAAAAAAAAAAAAAAAAAAAACTAGCCGGGCGAGGTGGTGGCGCCTTAGTCCCAGCTACTCGGGAGGCTGAGGCAGGAGGAGGCTGAGGCAGGAGAATGGCGTGAACCCGGGAGGCGGAGCTTGCAGTGAGCTGAGATCCGGCCACTGCACTCCAGCCTGGGTGACAGAGCGAGACTCCGTCTCAAAAAAAAAAAAAAAAAAAAAAAAAAAAAAAAAAAAAAAAAAGTAAATTCTAGTCCCTGATACTAAAAGATACTGAAGAAATTGCCAATGGGCCGGGCGCGGTGGCTCAAGCCTGTAATCCCAGCACTTTGGGAGGCCGAGACGGGCGGATCACGAGGTCAGGAGATCGAGACCATCCTGGCTAATACGGTGAAACCCTGTCTCTACTTAAAAATACAAAAAACTAGCCGGGCGACGAGGCGGGCGCCTGTAGTCCCAGCTACTCGGGAGGCTGAGGCAGGAGAATGGCGTAAACCCAGGAGGCGGAGCTTGCAGTGAGCTGAGATCCGGCCACTGCACTCCAGCCTGGGTGGCAGAGCAAGACTCCGTCTCAAAAAAAAAAAAAAGAAATTGCCAATGTGATTGCAAACCACAAATGGAAATACTATTGAAATTATTGACAGTGGGGAAAGGGTCAGAGGGTGAAATGTCTTTGATTTTTTAAATATGGAAAAGGACTTCTTTTAAAGATAGAGACTGACCAAACCTGCTTAGCTTAAGTAGTTGCATATCTAGAGAGTAAGACTGTGGAATAGAGCAGGGTTTTGTTGTTTTTATAAATATTTGGTATTATCTTAAAATTACATCCATATAGGCTGTGTGTGTGGCTCACGCCTCTAATCCTAACACTTTGGGAGGCTGAGCCCAGTGGATCGCCTGAGGTCAGGAATTTGAGACCAGCCTGACAAACATGGTGAAACCCCGTCTCTACTAAAAATTCGAAAATTAGCTGGGCGTGGTGGCGGGCACCTGTAATCACAGCTACTCCGGAGGCTAAGGGAGGAGAATCCCTTGAACCAAGGGATCGTGCCACTGTACTCCAGCCTGGGCGGCGGCAAAAGTGAGACTCTATCTCAAAAAAAAAAAATATATATATATATATACACACACACACACACATACACACACACACACACACACACACATATATATATCCATACAATACAATAATCAAACTTTATTCTAAAAGAAGTTCTCAGGCCAGGTGCGATGGCTCACACCTGTAATCCCAGTACTTTGGGAGGTCAAGGCGGGTGGATCATGAGGTCAGGAGTTCGAGACCAGCCTGGCCAAAATGGTGAAACCCTGTCTCTACTAAAATTACAAAAAATTAGCTGGGCTCGGTGGCGGGCTCCTATAGTCCCAGCTACTTGGGAGGCTGAGGCAGGAGAATCACTTGAACCTGGGAGGCAGAGGTTGTAGTGAGCCGAGATCATGACACTGCACTCCAGCCTGGGCGACAGAGCAAGACTCTGTGAGAGATTTTTTGTATTTTTAGTAGAGATGCAGCGGAGGCTCTGTCTTTAAAAAAAAAAAAAAAACTAGTAGGAAAATTTTCAATAATCTCTAGAACATTTTGGCATGGATTATCAAAAGATGTTTTATGAGTATGTAAAGAAATTGACTCTAGGCACTAACATGGGTCCACTACGGGCAAGTTCTTTCATTCAGCAAATATTTGTTGTGCAACTTCTGGGTTATAGTTACTGTGCAAGGCACAAGGGATGAAGCATAAAACAAAACAGGCACATTCCTGCCCCTTGTGGAACTCTGGTGAGGAAGACAAATAATAAAACGTATGGTATAATTACAGCTTGTGATAAGTGCCAAAAAAGAAAACCCAGGGATTTAGGTGAGCCCATAGTTACAGGAACTAGCTTCACTGGGAGAGAGGAGGCAGTGTTAGAAAAATCCTCTGGGAGGACACAGTATTTAAACTGCTACCTGAGGGATGAATAGAATTTAGGTGGACAATGCGTGCGGAGTGCTACAGAGAAAATCTGAAAACATCATGTGAAAGAGTCATGAGGCAGGAATAAGCTTCCCATGCTAGAGGAACAGAGAAAAAGCTGAGGTGGCTGGAACAGAAAACAGGAGGGAGAGTGCAGATAAGCAGGGGCTACATCACATAGGCAGTAACTAATGCTATTTTCTTTTTTAAAATGATTACTGGACAAGTAGATGAAAGAAATAAAAACACACTGTTGGAGAGAAAACATCATTTCTTTTTTTATCCTTTTTGGGTTCTTAGTTGAGACACTTGAAAACAAGAGTCAGATTAACAAAAGAAAAACAAGTTTATTAACATGCTGTACCCATCAAGTGGGAGAGGCCTCAGTTCAAAAGTATTTATCTCTCCAGGCAGTGGCTTAGGGACCTTGTTTAAATAGTATTTTAACAAAGAGCCATGAATTTTTTTTTTTTTTTGAGACGGAGTCTCACTCTGTCGCCGGGGCTGGACTGCAGTGGCCGGATCTCAGCTCACTGCAAGCTCCGCCTCCTGGGTTCACGCCATTCTCCTGCCTCAGCCTCCTGAGTAGCTGGGACTACAGGTGCCCGCCACCTCGCCCGGCCAATTTTTTGTATTTTTTAGTAGAGACGGGGTTTCACAGTGTTAGCCAGGATAGTCTCGATTTCCTGACCTCGTGATCCGCCCGTCTCGGCCTCCCAAAGTGCTGGGATTACAGGCTTGAGCCACCGCGCCCGGCCCGAATTTTTTTTTTTTTTTTTTGAGACAGAGTCTTGCTCTGTCACCCAGGCTGGAGTGCAGTGGCATGATCTCAGCTTACTGCAACCTTGCCTCCTGGGTTCAAACGATTCTTGTGCCTCAGCCTCCCAAGTAGCTGGGGTTACAGGCGTGTGCCATCATGCCCAGCTGATTTTTGTATTTTTAGTAGAGACAGGGTAACGCCATGTTGGCCAGGCTGGTTTCAAGCTCCTGGCCTCAAGCAATCCACCCGCCTAGGCCTCCCAAAGTGCTGGCATTACAGGTGTGAGCCACCGCACTTGGCCAGAGCCATGAATCTTACATAGTGATGAAATAAAGAAGAGTATCTTTACGCTTCCAAAAGGCGGGAAAATGTGGGAAGGTAAATTAATGGGAAGAGTAAAGTCTGCTCCTGGATCCTCTAGCACTGCTGTCTCTGAGCCGTTTCTGAGCTGCTGAAGGCAGAGTTAGGAAGGGCAGTGTGCCCACGTGTTTTAAGCTTTTAACTTTAACTAAAATCCCCAGCATTTTAGAGAGAAATATTTTGGTTTCCTTTAACACACTAAATTTGTTTTCTGCAAGGTAATTGATCAAATGGTTGGGATGAACCAGTTATCACTTCTACAACTAAATTATATCCCAAATCCATCCACTTCCCGCTTTCTCCTCCCTAGATCAAATCACCACCATCTCCCCTGGGCCACTGCTACTGGTCTTGTTTTCACTTTTACTTCCTACAGTCCATCCTCTATACAGCAGCTAGTGATCTAAAATGTAAATCAGGCCATTTGAATTACTTGCTTAAAAATCCTTCAATGGCAGCCAGGCACGGTGTCTCATGCCTGTAATCCCAGCACTTTGGGAGGCCAAGGCGGGCAGATCATCTGAGGTCAGGAGTTCGAGACCAGCCTGACCAACATAGAGAAACCCCGTCTCTACTAAAAATACAAAATTAGCCGGGCATGGTGGCACATGCCTATAATCCCAGCTACTAAGGAGGCTGAGGCAGGAGAATCGCTTGAACCTGGGAGGCGGAGGTTGCAGTGAGCTGAGATCATGCCATTGCACTCCAGCCTGGGCAACAAGAATGAAACTGTCTCAAAAAAATAAACAAATAGCCGGGCGCGGTGGCTCAAGCCTGTAATCCCAGCACTTTGGGGGGCCGAGACGGGCGGATCACGAGGTCAGGAGATCGAGACCATCCTGGCTAACACGGTGAAACCCCGTCTCTACTAAAAATACAAAAAACTAGCCGGGCGAGGTGGCGGGTGCCTGTAGTCCCAGCTACTCGGAGGCTGAGGCAAGAGAATGGCATAAACCCAGGAGGCAGAGTTTGCAGTGAGCTGAGAACCGGCCACTGCACTCCAGCCCGGGCGACAGAGTGAGACTCCGTCTCAAAAAAAAAAAAAAAAAAAAAAAAAAAAAAAAAAATAAACAAATAAATTCTTCAATGGCTTCCCATTTGTCACAGGTTGAGTTTGTCACAGATGCAGAGGTGGAGTTTGGGATTCAACATGTTATTAAAGTTTAACATCTGTGACAAGGAAGAAAGAAAAATCTGAGTTGGACTGAGGAATAAATCAGTGATGCAGACCAAAAATAGCCTTGGCCAACCTATCAAGGAGCTCTGAAAAGAGTATTATCCGTCAGAATTGTTCGGTTAAAATAGCTGGGGCTTTATAACCCTGCTCACTTAGTCTCTAGAAGTGGTCTGCTCCAAGAAGGGTATATCCTTAAGCAGTAAGGCGCTCTGTGTCTGGGGCAGATCCTGAAAGAGTTGTTTGGTGACTACAGTCTTCACATCTGGACATCAAGTCCCTCCTTAGAGGAGGATATGGATGGTACATCTCTTGTCCATCTCACCGCTGCATTTAGAATAAAAGGCCTTGCCAGGCACGTTGTGTGAGTCTGTAGTCTCAGCTGTTGGGAAGCTGAGGGTGAGGATTGTATGAGCTTCAGAGTTCCGGGCCACAGTGTGCTATGATTGCTCCTGTGAATAGCCACTGTACCCTAGCCCAGGTGACAGAGGGAGACCCCATCTCTAAAAAAATAAGAGAGTAAATAAAAGAATTTCAAGACCTTACATAATCTAGTTTCTGTCTACCTTTCCTCTACTTGCCTTTGTTCACATTTTGCTCTAGGTACACTGCCCTCCTTTTTTCTTTAAGTCCATCCCTTCCTCAAGGACTTTGTGCTTGGCTGTTCCCCTTGCCTGGAATGGTATACTCCCAGTCTTCACATGGCTAGTGCCTTCTGAAGTTGTGTGCTTCCTCCTCATTATTCTATTTAGTGTTGTTCCATTTCACTTTCCTCATAAAATGATCTGAATTTTTATTTACATCTGTCTCATCAATTAGAATGTAAATTTCATGAGAGTCTGGGTGTGATCTGTTTTTTCCACAGCTCTAACCCCACTCAGTACCTAGAACACAGTAGACCTCCACAAATATTTATGTTTTTTTCGTTTGTTTGTTGGTTGAGACAGGGTCTCGCTCTGTCACCCAGGCTGGGGTGCAGTGGCACGATCTTGGCTCACTGCAACCTCCGCCTCCCGAGTTCAAGCAATTCTCCTGCCTCACTCTCCCGAGTAGCTGGGATTACAGCCATGCACCACCAAGACCGGCTACATTTTTTTTGTATTTTTAGTAGAGACAGGGTTTCACCATATTGGCCAGGCTGGTCTCAAACTCCTGAACTTGTGATCCGCCCGCCTTGGCCTCCCAAAGTGCTGGGATTACAGGCATGAGTCACTGTGCCCGGCCTGTGTTTTTTTTTTTTTTTTTAAAGGATGCGATCTTGCTCTGTTGCCCAGGCTGGAATGTAGAGATATGATCATAGCTCACTGTAGCCTCAAACTCCTGGGCTCAAGTGATTCTCCTGCCACAGCCTCCCAAGATGCTAAGACTACAGTCACGTACCACAACACCTGTTTTGTGGAGATGAGGTCTCACTATGTTGTCCAGGCTGGTCTCAAACTCCTAGCTTCAAGTGATTCTCCTGTCTTGGCCTCTGAAATGCAGAAAGGTATATTGAATGATACTACAGATAGCTAGTTTTAGCTAACTGAATTTTGTCCAAATAATATTTTTTTTTTTTTTTTGAGGCGGAGTCTCGCTCTGTCGCCCGGACTGGAGTGCAGTGGCCAGATCTCAGCTCACTGCAAGCTCCGCCTCCCGGATTACGCCATTCTCCTGCCTCAGCCTCCCGAGTAGCTGGGACTACAGGCGCCCGCCACCTCGCCCGGCTAGTTTTTGCATTTTTAGTAGAGACGGGGTTTCACCGTGTTAGCCAGGACGGTCTCGATCTCCTGACCTCGTGATCCGCCCGTCTCGGCCTCCCAAAGTGCTGGGATTACAGGCATGAGTCACTGTGCCCGGCCTGTGTTTTTTTTTTTTTTTTAAAGGATGCGATCTTGCTCTGTTGCCCAGGCTGGAATGTAGAGATATGATCATAGCTCACTGTAGCCTCAAACTCCTGGGCTCAAGTGATTCTCCTGCCACAGCCTCCCAAGATGCTAAGACTACAGTCACGTACCACAACACCTGTTTTGTGGAGATGAGGTCTCACTATGTTGTCCAGGCTGGTCTCAAACTCCTAGCTTCAAGTGATTCTCCTGTCTTGGCCTCTGAAATGCAGAAAGGTATATTGAATGATACTACAGATAGCTAGTTTTAGCTAACTGAATTTTGTCCAAATAATATATTTTTTTTTTTTTTTGAGGCGGAGTCTCGCTCTGTCGCCCGGACTGGAGTGCAGTGGCCAGATCTCAGCTCACTGCAAGCTCCGCCTCCCGGATTTACGCCATTCTCCTGCCTCAGCCTCCCGAGTAGCTGGGACTACAGGCGCCCGCCACCTCGCCCGGCTAGTTTTTGCATTTTTAGTAGAGACGGGGTTTCACCGTGTTAGCCAGGACGGTCTCGATCTCCTGACCTCGTGATCCGCCCGTCTCGGCCTCCCAAAGTGCTAGGATTACAGGCTTGAGCCACCGCACCCGGCCGTCCAAATAATATTTATTAGTATTAAGGTTAACCTGAAGGGAGATCTCTAGTTGGCTGATACAAGTCTGTCTGGTCCTGTCAAACAGTTAAAAGTCAATGATTTGTATCACAAATGTTGTGACCATCCAAATTTCTGATGACACAAAGCTGGGAGTATTGATGGCTAAAATATTGGATGATGGGTTTCAGATTCAGAAGGACCTGAAAGTTCATCAATAACAGAATGGACAATAAATTGTGGTATATTATTCAAGTGATGAACTATTGTTCAGCAATGAAAGTGAGTGAACTACTGCTATCAGAAACATGAAGAAACTTCACAAAGATAATGTTAAAATAAATAAACCAAACACACACAAAAGAGTATAGATTAGGCCGGGCGCGGTGGCTCAAGCCCGTAATCCCAGCACTTTGGGAGGCCGAGACGGGCAGATCACGAGGTCAGGAGATCGAGACCATTCTGGCTAACACGGTGAAACCCCGTCTCTACTAAAAAAATACAAAAATCTAGCCGGGCGAGGTGGTGGGCGTCTGTAGTCCCAGCTACTCAGGAGGCTGAGGCAGGAGAATGGCGTGAACCCAGGAGGCGGAGCTTGCAGTGAGCTGAGATCCGGCCACTGCGCTCCAGCCCGGGCGACAGAGCGAGACTCCGTCTCAAAAAAAAAAAAAAAAAAAAAAAAAAAAAAAAAGAGTATAGATTACATGATGCCACATGTATGTATGTTTCCAATCCAGGCAAACCTATTCAGTGGTATTAAAAGTCAGGACTGGTTCTCTATAGGAAGGAGGAAGGGGGCATGAGGTAGGCTTCTGAAGTGCTAGTAATAACTTTCTTGACCTGTGTGGTAGTTATATAAATACGTGGCCGGGCGCGGTGGCTCAAGCCTGTAATCCCAGCACTTTGGGAGGCCGAGACGGGCGGATCACGAGGTCAGGAGATCGAGACCATCCTGGCTAATACGGTGAAACCCCGTCTCTACTAAAAATACAAAAACTAGCCGGGCGAGGTGGCGGGCGCCTGTAGTCCCAGCTACTTGGGAGGCTGAGGCAGGAGAATGGCGGAAACCCAGGAGGCGGAGCTTGCAGTGAGCTGAGATCTGGCCACTGCACTCCAGTCCGGGCGACAGAGCGAGACTCCGCCTCAAAAAAAAAAAAAATAAAAAAATAAATAAATAAATACGTTTACTGTGCAAAAATTCATTGATCATTGATGTGTGCACTTAGGATTTGTGCACATTTTAAATGTGTAGTACATGTTAATTTTTTTTTTTTAGATGGAGTTTTGCTCTTATTGCCCAGGTTGGAGTGCCATGGTGTGATCTCAGCTCACTGCAACCTCCACCTCCCAGGTTCAAGTGATTGTCTTGCTTCAGCCTCCCAAGTAGCTGTGGTTACAGGCATGTGCCACCATGCCCGGCTAATTTTGTATGTTTAGTAGAGACAAGGTTTCACCATATTGGCCAGGCTGGTCTCGAACTCCTGACCTCCGGTGATCCGCCTGCCTTGGCCTCCCAAAGTGCTGGGATTACAGGCATGAGCCACGGGTGCCTGGCCTATTATACATTAATTTCAAAGTTAAGAGTGAAATAGACTTGGGAGATTTATTTAAAAACTCATGTGTAGTTCCTGATTTTGAATAAAAGAATTTTAACATTTTGCCAGTTAGTATCATAGTTGCTTTTCATTTGGGGTAAATAGTCTTTATTATGTTGAAGTAGTTTCTTTTGATTTTATTTCATTGTTTTTATTAGAATGGCTACTGAATACACTATAACACCTATTGCTGCAGGGAAGGGGGGCAAGGGGTATTTTCATGTGCTGCTACTGAAATATGAAGGGTTACAACCTTTTTGGAAAGTAGTCTGGCAACGACTATTACTTTAAAAATACATAAGGCCAGGCGCGGTGGCTCAAGCCTGTAATCCCAGCACTTTGGGAGGCCGAGACGGGTGGATCACAAGGTCAGGAGATCGAGACCATCCTGGCTAACACCGTGAAACCCTGTCTCTACTAAAAAAATACAAAAAACTAGCCGGGCGAGGTGGCGGACGCCTGTAGTCCCAGCTACTCGGGAGGCTGAGGCAGGAGAATGGCGTAAACCCGGGAGGCGGAGCTTGCAGTGAGCTGAGATCCGGCCACTGCACTCCAGCCTGGGCGATAGAGCGAGACTCCGTCTCAAAAAAAAAAAAAAAAAAATACATATACCCTTTGGCCAGGCACAGTAGCTCATGCCTGTAATGTCAGCACTTTGGGAGGCCAAGGAGGGCAGATCACCTGAGGTCAGGAGTTCGAGACCAGCCTGACCAACATGGTGAAACTCTGTCTCTACTAAAAATATAAAAATTAGCCGGGTGTGACAGCACATGCCTGTAATCCCAGCTACTCAGGAGGCTGAGGCAGGAGAATCACTTGAACCCAGGAGGCAGAGGTTGTAGTGAGCCAAGATTCTGGAACTGCACTCCAGCCCAGGCGATAGAGTGAGTGAGACTTGGTCTCAAAAAATAAAATAAAATAAATAAAAATACATATACCCTTTGACTCAGCAATTACAGTTCTGGGAATCTATCCTCTGAAAAAAACCATTAGTGTCAATAAAACTATTGGAGTAAAAACACTATAGGACATATATACAAGGACATCTGTTGCAACATTTTAAGTGGCAACACACACACAAATTGTAAATACTATGGATGTCCATCTATAGAGTGATGGTTGTAAAAATTACAGTACATTCACATTTTGGAACATCTATGAAAAGCAATGCATTTGTACTCTACCAGTTGACTTAGAGGGATTTTACACACAAAAATGTCTTGAGTAAAAGAGGCAAAAAAGTAGTCACTTTTTAAATGACAAAAAAAATCTGCATTGAATATGTGTGCATTTGTATTTGTCTATATGTGATTATATGAGCATAGAGAAAAATGTTAACAACTAGATTGATAAATTGGTTATGGGAGTGGAGGGAAGAGCTCATGGGGTAGCAGATGAGGAAGGGGGATGGTAGAGTCAAGGGAGAAAGAAAAAAAAAAAAAGAACCAGAGGATTTTTTGTAATCTCTATAGGAGCTGGTAATCTTGTATTACAGGTAAAAAATCAAATGCAGTCTTAGGAACATTGATATATTATACTGTCACCAAATCAAAGGATGTAATAATCCCAGTGTGCTTTATGCGGTTCACATCAAATCTAGCATATTATATTAATTTCTGGACACCACACTAAAAACAAAACAAAACAAATAACACCCTACTTGTTGCTGCCAAAATAAATTGTTTTTCTTATAAGAGGAATGGTCAGCCAGGCACGGTGTCTCACACCTTAGGAAGCTGGCTCCAACACTTTGGGAGGCTGGCCAGGAACGGTGGCTCCAACACTTTGAGAGGCTGAAGTGGGAGGATCCTTTGAGCCCAAGAGTTTGACAGCAGCCTGGGCAACATAGGGAGACCCCATCTCTAAAACAGAAAAAAAAAAATTATCTGGGTATGGTGGCTCGTGCCTGTGGTCCCATCTGCTTGGGAAGCTGAAGTTGAGGACTACTTGAGATCTAGGCTGCAGTGTGCAGTGATCACACCACTGCACTCCAGCCTGGGTGACGAAGTGAGACCTTGTCTCAAAGAGAAAAAAAGAGGAATTCTTAAAGATCAGGAAAACCTGGGTTCCAATATTATATCAGCCACTTAGCTGTGTGGCCTTCGGAAAATTACCTAATCCCTCTATGCCGCAGTTTCCTCATCTGTACAATGGGGATAATTACAGTGCCTATACCTCAGGGTTATTGTAGAGTAATTAAAACAAACCATCTATTTCTTTCCTTTTTAAAAGGAACTGGCATCTAGAATAAACTCAATAAAAATGTTCTTCATCTTCTTCTTACTATTATTTTGAGATAGAGTCTTGCTTTGTTGCCCAGGCTGGAGTGCAGTGGCATGAGCTCGGCCCACTGCAACCTCTGCCTCCCGGATTTAAGCGATTCTCCCGCCTCAGCCTCCCAAGTAGCTGGGACTACAGGTACCCACCACCACGCTTGGCTAATTTTAGTATTTTTAGTAGAAACGGGTTTTTGTGTTGTTGGCCAGGCTGGTCTCGAACCCCTGTCCTGGTGATCCGCCCACCTCGGCTTCCCAAAGTGCTGGGATTACAGGCGTGAACCACTGTGCCCCGCCCAATGTTTTCACTATTAAAGTAAATATTTATTGTGAAACTTAGAATTTACATATAAACAAGAAAGTAAAAACATAACCATAATCTTACCTTCCAGAGTTAAACATTAACTTTTATGTTCATGCGTTACCCAATTTGATCTGAAAAATCATTATGAGGCCTAGGGATAGCTTAATTGGCACAAATTAGCAGCTACCAGTGTGTGAAGGGTTGTCACGTGGAAGAGAGGTAGATATATTCTGTGAGGCTCCAAAGAACCACAGGAAGAAGCAAGGGTTATGATGAGAGCTGTCCAGCAATAGATTGAGCTGCCCAACACCATACAGAACTCCCTGTTATAACAAATGAGTTTTTGGCTTGCAACCATTTTACAAAAAAAGTTATGGAAAAGACATCAAGTTGAATGACCTCTAAAACGCTTCCTAACTAAAAAATTTTTTTTTTTTTTTTTTTTTTTTTTGAGACAGAATCTCGCCCTGTCACCCAGGCTGTAGTTCAGTGGCGCAATCTCGGCTCACCACAACCTCCGCCTCCGGGGTTCAAGCCATTCTCCTGCTTCAGCCTCCTGAGTAGCTGTGACTATAGGCGTGCACTACCACACCTGGCTAATTTTTGTATTTTTAGTAGAGACAGAGTTTTACCATATTGGCCAGGCTGGTCTTGAACTCCTGACCTCAAGTGATTCACCTGCCTGGGCCTTCCAAAGTGCTGGGATTACAGGTATGAGCCACTGTGCCTGGCCATAACTCTAACATTTTATCATCAAGAAATGCTTGCTATATGTATACACACATTAGATTCACAGCCTGCATAAGACAGTTTGTGTGATTTCTTACTTAGTAAATACTGAGTGATAAGGACAATTCCAAATTCATCCCATGAAAGTTAATAGGGAATTCCTAGCACGTCATGGGTCAGATAGAAAATCTGTCCTTCATGAGCCAGGCGCAGTGGCGCACACCTATAATCCCAGCACTTTGGGAGGCTGAGGCGGGTGGATCACCTGAGGTCAGGGGTTCAAGACCAGCCTGGCCAACATGGTGAAACTCCGACTGTACTAAAAATACAAAAATTAGCTGCGCATGGTGGCAGGAGCCTGTAGTCCCAGCTACCCTGGAGGCTGAGGCAGGACAATCGCTTGAACTTGGGAGGCAGCAATGCAGTGAGCCGAGATCTCGCCACTGCACTCCAGCCTGGGTGACAGAGCAAGACTCCGTCTCAAAAAAAAAAAAAAAGAAAAAAAGAAAATCTGTCCTTCATGAAACGCTGAGGACGTGCAATTCCAATTAAACCCACTCAATCTAGAGAAATAAATCAAAGGGAGGGGGTGGGCCTGGAAAGAGTACATCTTATCTTCAGGTACTGTTTGTTTGATTTTTTTTAATACTTGGGGTTTGTTCCTGAGAATAATTCTTGACCTGGCAAAAATTCATAGTAATGACTCAGGGGAAAGGAAAAAGAAGAAACAAACAAACAAAAAATACATTAATGTGGTTGGAAAAAAAAATCTAAGAACATGGTGTTGGTGGGAGAGAAGACTAAAGGTTTGTGGAAGACCCACCCAAGTGCTTTTGATGCTTGACCAATTATTATCTTATTGTTCTTCCTGCTATAGATACAGCTGCAATTTATGTAACAGGATGTTTAAAAAGATTAAAGAGAATCTGTAGTAGGGTTCTGAGATGATAAGAGTTCCTAGAATATGCATTTATGGACGTTTAGAATATAAGTTCCTGTACATTCTTAGAATAAACCATCTATTTGTTTCCTTTTTCAAAAAAGAAACAAACAAAATTTGTATTTCAATATGGCTGCTTCCTTCCAGCAAGTGATATGGAATAACAGACAAAGACAGCAAACAAATAACAGAGCAAAGACAAGTTGGTGGTGGTTCAAACTGTGGCCCATGCCGTTTCTTAATTAGCTTTGAGCTTTGAGTCTAAAATGTTTTAACTCTACATTATACACGTGTTTGGACTTCATTTGGATTCAACTTATTCATCAGAAAATGGATTATTCTATGATACAAGCAGAATAATTGTGTGAAATTTATGACTGCAATCACCCAATGTGAAGATGAAAGTTTAAAAATTTTTGTGCGGCTGGGCGCGGTGGCTCAGGCCTGTAATCCCAGCACTTTGGGAGGCTGAGGTGGGCGGAGGTCAGGAAATCAAGACCATCCTGGCTAACACGGTGAAACCCCATCTCTACTAAAAATACGAAGTAGCCTGGCATGGTGGCGAGCGCCTGCAGTCCCAGCTATCTGGGAGGCTGAGGCAGGAGAATGGCATGAATCCGGGAGGTGGAGCTTGCAGCCAGACGAGATTGTGCCACTGCACTCCAGCCTGGGCAACAGAGCGAGGCTCCCTCTCAAAAAAATAGAAAGTAAAAAAATAAAATGTTTTTTGCTAGAGGAGTTTTCAAAAAAAAAAAAAAAAAGTGTTCTATAGATGTCCCAGACATACAGAGCGACTTACTGGCATTTAAGTCTTTCTGTCATGTGGAGTGCTACCTTATCTTAAATGATAAATTGGCACCAGGCACTTGATAAAAGGGCATTGGGGCATATTCTCCAAGTTTCTGATGTTAGTCATGAATTGCTTGTTAACTTTAATTATCCTAGCAACCTAGGCTAATATCTACTGCATACTTGCTCTCTCTCTCTCACTGTATTTCTGTGCATGTGTATGTGTGTAATTTTTTTCTGAACTTGTTTCTGTTTGATAATAAATTACAGACATGATGCCCCTTTCCCTTAAGCACTTCAGTGTATATTTTCTTTTGTTTTTTTTATTTTTTGAGACAGAGTTTTGCTCTGTCGCCCAGGCTGGAGTGCAGTGGCACGATCTTGGCTCACTGCAACCTCTGCCTCCTGGATTCCAGCTATTCTCCTGCCTCAGCCTCCCGAGTAGCTAGGACTACAGGCGCATGCCACTGTGCCCTCCTAATTTTGTATTTTTAGTAGAGACAGGATTTCACCATGTTGGCCAGGCTGGTCTCAAACTCCTGACCTCATGATCTGCCCACCTCGGCCTCCCAAAGTGCTGGGATTACAGAAGTGATCCACCACGTCCCGCCAGTGTGTATTTTCTAAAAACAAGGATATTCTCTTTCATAACCACAATTATAAAAATTAAGAAATCAATATTGATTCAATAATATTTTCTAACCTACAGGCCTCATTTGAATTTGCTCAAATGTTCCAGTAATGTCCGTTGTGGTAAAATAAGTTCTATATCATACATTGTGTTCAGTTGTCAAGTGTTTTTAGTCTCCTTTAATCTGGAATAGAATTTTCCACACTTTGTCTTTCACAACCTTGACATACTTGAGGAGTTACAGGCCAGTTGTTTTGTAGAGTGTCCCCTAACTTGGGTTTTCTGATGTTTCTTCATGATTACATTCAGGTTACGCATTCTTAGCAGGAATAGCACAGAAGTGATGTTGTGATCCCTACATAATGTTAGTTGACTTGTTCCATTACTGTTGAAGTTAACTTTGGTCATTTGGTTAAGGGGATGTCTGCCAGGTTTCTTCACTTTAAAAAGGACTATTTTTCCTTTTTTTTTTTTCCGAGACAGAGTCTTGCTCTATCACCTAGGCAGGAGTGCAGTGGCGCGATCTCAGCTCACTGCAACCTATGCCTCCTGGGTTCAAGCAATTCTTCTGCCTCAGCCTCCCAAGTAGCGGGGATTACAGGCACCCACCATCACACTAGCTAATTTTTTTTGTCTTTTTAGTAGAGATGGGGTTTCACCATGTTGGCCAGGCTGGTCTTGAACTCCTGACCTCATGATCTGCCCACCTCAGCCTCCCAAAGTACTAGGATTACAGGCATGAGCCACTGCGCCCAGCCCTTTATTTTTCCTTTAATAGTTAACAAATATCTTGTAAGGAGATACTCTAAGACTATGTAAATATCCTCCTCCTCTGGCCGGGCGCCGTGGCTCATGCCTATAATCCCAGCACTTTGGAAGGCTGAGGAGGGTGGTTCACCTGAGGTCAGGAGTTCGAGACCAGCCTGGCCAACATGGGGAAACACCGTCTCTACTAAAAATACAAAAAAATTAGCTGGGCATAGTGGCGGGCACCAATCCCAGAATCCCAGCTACTTGGGAGCCTGAGGCAGGAGAATCACTTGAACCAGGGAGGTGGATGTTGCAGTGAGCCAAGATCGCACCATTGCACTCCAGTCTGGGTGACAAGGGAGAAACTTGGTCTCAAAAATTAAAATTAAAATTAAAATTAAAAAATCCTCTTCCTTGCAAAACTTTTACCACTAATTTTAGCATCATTTGATGATTCTTACTTAAAAGAATCAATTGTTACTATGATGGTTATCAAATGGTGATTTTATTATTCTGTCATTTCTTCTATATTTTTTAGCTGGCACTGTACTGTAAGGAAAAACTTTTTCTTCTCCCTGATTTGCTTGACTATTTATTTATACCAGAATGGATGCAGATTTCTATTTTATTCAATGGGTTGTTGACAGTATTTGTTGTGATCCTCAAATTGCCCCTGATGTGGACAGTGGGAGTCTCTTCAAACTGCCCTTTTGACATGTTCCCAAAATTTTTTGAGATTCCTAACTTTATGGCACAATAAGACATTCCGGTTGTAAGATAGTCCAGTCTTATCTTGTATCTTCCTAGCACCAGCCCTGAAATCAGCAATTCCTTTAAGAAGCCCTGCTGGTCGCAGTGGCTCACGCCTGTTATCCCAGCATTTTGGGAGGCTGGAGGGGGTGGATCACCTGAGGTCGGGAGTTCAAGACCAGCCTGACCAACATGGAGAAACCCCGTCTCTACTAAAAATGCAAAATTAGTTGGATATGATGGTGCATGCCTGTAATCCCAGCTACTCGGTAGGCTGAGGTAGGAGAATCGCTTGAACCCAGGAGGCGGAGGTTGCGGGGCACCAAGATTGTGCAACTGCACTGTAGCTTGGGCAATAAGAGTGAAACACTGTCTCAAAAAAAAAAAAAAGACCAGGTGCGGTGGCTCACACCTGTAATCCCAGTACTTTGGGAGGCCAAGGCAGGTAGGTCATGAGGTCAAGAGATCGATACCATTCTGGCCAACATGGTGAAACTCCGTCTCTACTAAAAACACAAAAATTAGCTGGGCATGGTGGCAGGTGCCTGTAGTTCCAGCTACTTGGAAGGCTGAGGCAGGAGAATCACTTGAAACCAGGAAGCGGAGGCTGCAATGAGCCAAGATTACGCCACTGCACTGCACTGCACTCCAGCCTGGGTGACAGAGCGAGACTCTGTCTCAAAAAAAAAAAAGAAAAGAAGCCCTGGTTCCTTCCTGGCCGGGCACAATGGTGGCTCACGCCTGTAATCCCAGCACTTTGGGAGGCTGAGGGGGGTGGATCACCTGAGGTCAGGAGTTTGAAACCAGCCTGGCCAACATGGTGAAATCAGACTCTACTAAAAATACAAAAATTAGCCTGGCGTGGTTGCAGGTGCCTGTAATCCCAGCTACTTGGGAGGCTGAGGCAGGAGAATTGCTTGAACTCCGGAAGCGAAGGTTGCAACGAGCCAAGATTCAAGCATTGCACTCCAGCCTGAGTGACAAGAGCTAGACTCTGTCTCAAAAAAAACAAAAAAAACAAAAAACAAAAAAGAAAACCCTGGTTCCTTTAGGGAGAATTGTATTTAGAACAATCTGGGTTCTAGGTGTACTAATTTGTACTGGAGTATCATGGCTTGTAGGCCCTTTCAGAGGACAGACTATCACGCTAATACACACAAAACAAATGCACACATATGCACACACACACACAATTTATAAAACTATGTGCTCACATTGATATTTACAATTCTGATCCAGCACTGCAGAGTTCATTCTAGCCATCCCCCTTTCCATATTTATTGATTTATTTCAGATGGAGTTTCACTCTTTTCGCCCCGGCTGGAGTGCTACAGTGCAATCTCGACTCACTACAACCTCCACCTGCTGGGTTGAAGCGATTCTCCTGCCTCAGCCTCTCGAGTATTTGGGATTACAGGTGCCTGCCACCACGCCCAGCTAAGTTTTTGTATTTGTAGTAGAGACGGGGTTTCACCATGTTGTCCAGGCTGGTCTCGAACTCCCAGCCTCAGGCAATCCACCTACCTTGGCCTCCCAAAGTGCTGGGATTACAGGCATGAGCCACTGCGCCTGGCCTCTGTGGAACCATTCTTAACTACTACACCCAACCACCCATAAATGTTCCTTCTTGCCAGGCACAGTGGCTCACACCTGTAATCCCAACACTTTGGGAGGCTGAGATGGGTGGATCACCTGAGGTTGGGAGTTCGAGACCAGCCTGTCAAATATGGTGAAACCCCACCTCTACTAAAAACACAAAATTAGCCAGGTATGGTGACAGGTGCCTCTAGTCTCAGCTGCTCGGGAAGCTGAGGCAGAAGAATTACTTGAAGTTGGGAGGTGGAGGTTGCAGTTAGCCGAAATTGTGCCACTGTACTCCAGCCTGGGCAACAGAGTGAGACTCCATCTCAAAAAAATAAAAACAGAAGGAGAAAAAGGAAACATGTTTATGTATTATAGGGCATTAGGAAAATATCTGTTTTCCTGCTTATAGGTTTAGATTCAGGGATCTGAAACTCCAATTATTTCAGAGGACAGGCTAGTACTATAAATGGGTGAAGCAATCAGATATAATAGGGAGGAGTAGAGACTGCGGGGGGTGGGGAATGGAAATTGCATGGCTCTTCTGGCTGGAGTGCAGTGGCCGGTTCTCAGCTCACTGCAAGCTCCGCCTCCCAGGTTTATGCCATTCTCCTGCCTCAGCCTCCGAGTAGCTGGGACTACAGGCGCTGCCACCTCACCCGGCTAGTTTTTTGTATTTTTTAGTAGAGACGGGGTTTCACCGTGTTAGCCAGGATGGTCTTGATCTCCTGACCTCGTGATTTGCCCGTCTCGGCCTCCCAAAGTGCTGGGATTACAGGCTTGAGCCACTGTGCCCGGCCTTTTTTTTTTTTTTTTTTAAATGGAGTCTTGCTAGTCACCCAGGCTTCAGTGCAATGGTGCGATCTAGGCTCAGTGTAATGGTGTGATCTAGGCTCACTGCAACCTCCACCTCCTGGGTTTAAGCAATTCTCCTGCCTCAGCCTCCCGAGTAGCTGGGATTACAGGTGCCCACTGCCATGGCCAGCTAATTTTTGTATTTTTAGTAGAGATGGGGTTTCACTATGTTGGCCCCGGCTGGTCTCCAACTCCTGACCTCAGGTGATCCACCCGCCTCGGCCTCCCAAAGTGCTGGGATTACAGTCATGAGCCACTGCACCCATCCGAAATTGCATGCCTCTTCTAAAGACATTAAAAATAATTTTAAGGGCCGGGCATGGTGGCTCACGCCTGTAATCCTAGCACCTTGGGAGGCCAAGGTGGGTGGATCACCTGAGGTCAGGAGTTCGAGACCAGCCTCACCAACATGGAAAAATCCTGTCTGTACTAAAAATACAAAATTAGCCAGGGGTGGTGCCGCATGCCTGTAATTCCAGCTACTCGGGAGGTTGAGGCAGGAGAATTGCTCGAACCCAGGAGGCAGAGGTTGTAGTGAGCCAAAGTCGTGCCATTGCACTCCAGACTGGGCAACGAGAGTGAAACTCTGTCTAAACAAACAAATAAACAAAAATTTAAAACAGCAACAACACATGGTGCTAATCAAAGATGTCTGTGGGCTGAATTCACTTCAAAGGCAGCTCTCATTTGTGAACTTTAGTTTATACTTTACAATTGTCTTTGTGAATTAACATTTGCCCTTGAAAGGTGTGTTTGCATGTGTGGATTTAGGTCAGTGTGTTCCAACAGTTACTGGCTGGACAATTTTAAGGATAAAGAGGCATATTTGTCACTCACAGTGGTGAGGAAACAAACACTTGGAGGGCCCATGTACCAACCTGGGCTCTTCTGTGGCCTGGAACATCAAAAGCTATGACAAGTTTGCAAGAGTTTTCTGAAGCATTTGGGGTTTTTTTTGACCAAATAACTCAGACTTGGAGAATGAACCACGGGGAGAGGCAAGAGAGAGTTCCCAGGATGAGACCAACTCTGTGAGTATTGATTGGAGGTTCCCAAAGGTAGGTAGATGGCCACACAGCAGAAGTTAGGAAATGGCAGGGCTGTCAGACCTGTGGGTAGGGTAAAAAGATTATAAATTAGATATTCTACAAGGCAACCCCTTGGGAAGGAAGTAATATCTTGTTAGCTTTCCTGGGACAATCAGAAAGGTCATTTAGCAAGACTACAATTGATAAACTAAAACTTGGATGTACATAAAAATCCATAACTTGATCAATTAGTATAACTAATCTCATTTTGTTTCCCAACACCTGACTTCCTCTTATGGTGGTAGTTGCAGGGCAAGGGACTCATGTTGCTCGCCTCCCTTGTAGAGTCTTTTGTGGTAAAAGTTCATTAAGCTAAAACCATAGTGACATGAGAAATTTGAGAGTGGAATATAGACTTTATTCTTTTTTTTTTTTTTTTTTTTTTTTTTTGAGGCGGAGTCTCGCTCTGTCGCCCGGACTGGAGTGCAGTGGCCAGATCTCAGCTCACTGCAAGCTCCGCCTCCCGGGTTTACGCCATTCTCCTGCCTCAGCCTCCCGAGTAGCTGGGACTACAGGCGCCCGCCACCTCGCCCAGCTAGTTTTTGTATTTTTAGTAGAGACGGGGTTTCACCATGTTAGCCAGGATGGTCTCGATCTCCTGACCTCGTGATCCGCCCGTCTCGGCCTCCCAAAGTGCTGGGATTACAGGCTTGAGCCACCGCGCCCGGCCTAGACTTTATTCTTAAAGCAATGAGTCTGTGTGGCATGAGTCTAAGTTCCTAATGAATGAGATTAAGTGAAAGTATTGATGGGACTTCTAGGAAGACAGCTTAAAAATAGAGCTCCTACCTATCAAATGCACTATAATTGTGTAACCAGAGCAGATTGTGTTGTGTTTAATTTTTCCCTCTTCCTAAAGTATTATTTCCTTCAGTTACTTCAACCATTCACTAAGTCTAATAGACTTATACTACTACCTTATGTGGTGAAGGTATAGAGAATAAGGGGAAGAAGAACTAAAGAAAAATGTGCCTTGCCTCACATTTACTCTTACGCTACACCCATCACAGGGAATAACATCCTACAAAAGAAGAGCGTCCAGGAGTTTGGGGCCGTGATCTGCAATTAAGTGAGTGGGGACCCATGATGGAGCAGATGGTTGGGGGGGAGCATAAGATGTACTGGGCACCTGGGAACAGCATGCAATTTCCAAGTACTAGGGTGATAACTCAGAAGGGACATAAAACGATAACCCTCCACCTACACTAGAGTAAGGCGAGAGACTAATTCTAGCAGTAGTCATGCTAAGTGGTATTCTTTTTTTTTTTTTTTTTTCTTGAGACAAAGTCTTGCTCTCTCGACCAGGCTGGAGTGCAATGGCACCATCTCAGCTGACTGCAACCTCCGCCTCCCAGGTTCAAGTGATTCTCCTGTCTCAGCCTCCCGAGTAAGGCTGCGATTACAGGCATGCACCACCACACTCGGCTAATTTTTGTATTTTTTTTTTTTTTTTTTTTTTGAGACGGAGTCTCGCTCTGTCGCCCAGGCTGGAGTGCTGTGGCCGGATCTCGGCTCACTGCAAGCTCCGCCTCCCGGGTTCACGCCATTCTCCTGCCTCAGCCTCCCGAGCAGCTGGGACTACAGGTGCCCACCACCTCGCCCGGCTAGTTTTTTGTATTTTTTAGTAGAGACGGGGTTTCACCGTGTTAGCCAGGATGGTCTCGATCTCCTGACCTCGTGATCCACCCGACTCGGCCTCCCAAAGTGCTGGGATTACAGGCTTGAGCCACCGCGCCTGGCAATTTTTGTATTTTTAATAGAAATGGAGTTTCACCATGTTGTCCAGACTGGTCTAGAACTCCTGACCTCGTGATCGGCCCACCTCGGCCTTCCAAAGTGCTGAGATTACAGGCGTGAGCCACCATGCCCGGCCCCCTATTCTTTTAGTATGCATTAAAACCACATAGGGGATATGACTGTTACTACGTTGGTAAAATGTTATAAGGGGCTGGAAGATCACTATTTGCTCTTCAACAGCCTTTCCTTAGCCTAAAACAGCTTTGTTTATCTTTCTTTCTTTATTTATTTACTTGAGACGGAGTCTCACTCTGTCACCCAGACTGGAGTGCAGTGGCAGGATCTCAGCTCACTACAACCTCTGCCTCCCAGGTTCAAGCCATTCTCCTGCCTCAGCCTCCCAAGTAGCTGGGATTACAGGCGCATGCCACCACATCTGGCTGATTTCTGTATTTTTAGTAGAGATGGGGTTTCACCATGTTGGCCAGGCTGGTCTCGAACTCCTGACCTCAGGTGATCCACCCTCCTTGGCCTCCCAAAGTGCTGAGATTACAGGCATGAGCCTTCGCACCCAGTCATGTTTATCATTATTGTTAACAGAGCTTATGAGACTATAACTCAAATAATCATAGTTTCCAATTGAAAATTTTCTGAACTTCATGATCTGAGGAATCAAGGACTTATGAAATAAAATATGAAATCTGGACCTTTCCAGATAATTTAGGACCTATCATTGCCCCAACCAAAACACATAGGCAAACTCATGGGCATGTATTAATAATTAGCTTTATACTCCTGAAATTGTAATTTTGACCTCCCTTAGAGTCTCAGTAATGAAGGATTAAGTTCATATTGCTATCTCTTGAATAAAGGTTCAAAAGTAAGGTTTAAATCAGAGGATAGGTCAGAATAGCTATATTCTCTTTTTCAGTTCTGGGTGGTTTCTCTTTTGTTTTTTTTTGAGACGGAGTCTTGCTCTTTCGCCCAGGCTGGAGTGCAGTGGCACCATCTCAGCTCACTGCAACCTCTGCCTCCCGGTTCAAGGGATTCTCCTGCCTCAAGTAGCTGGGATTACAGGCACGTGCCACCACGCCCAGCTGTTTTTGTATTTTTAGTACAGATGGGGTTTCTTTTTTTGAGACAGAGTCTCGCTCTGTCTCCCAGGCTGGAGTGCAGTGGCCGGATCTCAGCTCACTGCAAGCTCCGCCTCCCGGGTTTACGCCATTCTCCTGTCTCAGCCTCCCGAGCAGCTGGGACCACAGGCGCCCGCCACCTCGCCCGGCTAGTTTTTTGTATTTTTTAGTAGAGACGGGGTTTCACCGTGTTAGCCCGGATGGTCTCGATCTCCTGACCTCGTGATCCCCCCGTCTCGGCCTCCCAAAGTGCTGGGATTACAGGCTTGAGCCACCGCGCCCGGCCCAGATGGGGTTTCACTGTGTTAGCCAGGATGTTCTCAATCTCCTGACCTCGTGATCTGCCTGCCTTGGCCTCCCAAAATGCTGGGATTACAGGCGTGAACCACTGTGCCCGACTTCTGGGTGGTTTTCATAGCAATCTGTAGCAAGACAGGTACAGAGCCATGGGAGTGGAAAAATTCCTCTTACTTTTTGCTTTTTATTTTTACTTATTTTTTATTTTATTTTAATTTTTTGAGGCAGAGCGTCACTCTTGTTACCCAGGCTGGAGTGCAACGGCGCGATCTCGACTCACTGCAACCTCCGCCTCCCGGGTTCAAGCGATTCTCCTGCCTCAGCTTCCCGAGTAGCTGGGATTACAGGTGTGTGCCACCACGCCTGGCTAATTTTTTGTATTTTTAATAGAGATGGGTTTCACCATGTTGGTCACACTGGTCTCAAATTCCTGAACATAAGTGATCCACCTGACTCTGCCTCCAAAAGTACTGGGAATACAGGTGTGAGCCACTGCACCCAGCCTTCTTCTGCTTTTTTTTTTTTTTGAGACCGAGTCTCATTCTGTCACCCAGGCTGGAGTGCAATGGCATGGTCTCAGCTCGCTGTAACCTCCACCTTTCGGGTTTCAAGTGATTCTCCTGCCTCAGCCTCCCAAATAGCTGGGACTACAAGCACATGCCACCATACCTGGCTAATTTTTGTATTTTTAGTAGAGATGGGGTTTCACTGTGTTGGCCAGGCTGGTCTCAAACTCCTGACCTTGTGATCTGCCTGCCTTGGTCTCCCAAAGTGCTGGGATTACAGGCATGAGCCACCGCACCCAGCTTCGTTTTGCTTTTTAATCATTACAGATGATTTGGGAGGTTATTTGTCAAGACCAGCCCGCCTTAAATTTGTTCCCACTTTTCCTAGACCTAGATAGATGCCCAACTGCTTAACATATTATCTTCAGTTGGTTCTCCTCATATCAAATATCAACTTGCAAAATAATCTTTTTTTTTGAGACGGAGTCTCGCTCTGCCACCCAGGCTAAAGTGCAATGGCGCGATCTCGACTCACTGCAACCTCCGCCCCCTGAGTTCAAGTGATTCTCCTGCCTCAGCCTCCCGAGTAGCTGGGACTACAGGCACGTGCTGCCACGTCCGGCTAATTTTTTTGTATTTTTAGTAGAGACGAGGTTTCACAGTGTTAGCAAGGATGGTCTCGATCTCCTGACCTCGTGATCCACCCGCCTCGGCCTCCCAAAGTGCTGGGATTACAGGCGTGAGTCACCATGCCCGGCCGATCAACTTGCAAAATATTCTGAGAAGTGAGACAAGCAGTGTCCACGTTCTCCCATGAAGGAGGCTAGCAAAAATAAACTAAGGCCCCCTGCTTTAAGGGTAAAGGTCATAATTCCACTCTCCAATGTTTCTATTATTTCAGCCTAGTGAACTTTCACCCACAAAAAACCTTCTTTGAACAGTGTGATCAAAAACAAAAACAAGGTCTTTAGTTTTTTTGTTTTTTTTTTTAGATTGTTTACTTACAGCTAAACCTTTAGACAGGAGGCCAACTCTCAGTGGTCACTTTCAAATAGGTTTACTTTGGACTGGCAAGATTTTAAAAAAATCCACAACTTTCAAATAGACATGTGAATAATGCCAGTATTCTTGACTTTATCTGTTTTTCTAAAGTATTTACTCTCTCTAAGGGAACACCTTAGGGGAGTACTATGGATTTAAGAGAAAGACTTTAATGGGGACTCTGTGTCCAGTCCTAAAGTAAGGAGTGTAGTTGATTGGATGGTGACCAACAGATTTGAGGTGGCATCGTCAGTTCTGCAGGTAAGTGGAGGAGAGAGACAGGTAAAGTCAGCAAGCTGTGTCAAATGTGCCTTCACGTTCCTTTATTCACATAGCACCTTCTCTTTTAGGATCATGCATGCCCCTTTATCTACTGCTTTTTCAGTATAAGATCAAGGGTAAAGTTAAAGGGGAAAAGCAATTACTGTCTTAAAAGTCTCATTCTTGTGCTTTAGGAATGTTCTTCTCCTGGGCTTCCCTGAGAAAGCAAAGTTCAGTGTCCAAGTGGTCCTTCTGTATTTAAGGAACATTAAGAGAAGAATAAGAAATTTTTGGACAAAATGGGTTGTAAAAGAGAAGAGCCTTTGTAAAATTATATTTGAAAATGAACATTTTAACTTGAAACTGCTGGTAAAAATGTCAGATTAATCAATTTTTATAATACCGCACTTAGAGACAGTGTGTTATTCCAGAACTCCCAAGTATTTGGAATATAGTTGAGGGCCTAGATATAAATGAGCCATCAAAAAGGACACGTGGCAGGGCACGATGGCTCACATCTACAATCCCAGCAGTTTGGAGGGCCAAGGCAGGAGGCTCGTTTGAGTCTAGGTGTTTGAGACCAGTCTGGGTAACATAATAAGACCCCATCTCTCAAAAACTAAAAAATAAAAATAAAAAAATAAAAAAAATAGCTGGGCATGGTGGCATTTGGCTAAAGTTCCAGCTATGCAGGAGGCTGAGGTGGGAGGATTGACTGTCACTTGAGCCTGGGAGGTCAAGACTGCAGCTATTTAGCCCAGACAATAATTCTGGAGGTTATTAACAACAATTATAAAATTCCTATCATTTATTATTTACTGGGTGCTTATTATGGCCTACTGGGCACTATCCTATGTAATAGTGTAATTATTATTCCCAGTTTACAGCTGAGAAAACCAAAACCCAGATAAAGTAACTTGGCAAAGGCTACATGTATAGTAATTGACAGAAGCAAGCTCAAAACAACCTCTGTCATACTTCAAACCTTAACTATTTTGCTTTATTGTCCTATATTCCAATGCTCATTACTTACTGATATATTATCAAAAAAGGCAAATCACCGGGCGTGGTGGCTCAGGTCTGTAATCTCAGCACTTCAGGAAGCTGAAGTGGGCAGATCACCTGAGGTCAGAAGTTCGAGACCAGCTTAGCCAATATGGCGAAACCCCATCTCTACTAAAAATACAAAAATTAGCTGGGCATGGTGGCGAGCACCTGTAATCCCAGCTACTCCAGTGGTTGAGGCTGGAGAATTGCTTGAACCCAGGAGGTGGAAGTTGCAGTGAGCCGAGACTACGCCACTGCACTCAAGCCTGGGTAACAAGAGCAAAACTCTGTCGCGAAAAAAAGGCCGGGCGCTGTGGCTAATGCCTAGGGAGGCTGAGGCAGGAGGATCACCTGAGGTCAGAAGTTTGAGACCCGCCTGACCAACATGGAGAAACCCCATCTCTACTTCAAATACAAAATTAGCCAGGCGTGGTGGCGCATGCCTGTAATCCCAGCTACTCAGGTGACAGGAGGCAGGCAGAGGTTGCGATGAGCTGAGATTGTACCATTGCACTCTAGCCTGGGCAACAACAGCGAAACTCCATCTCAAAAAACAAACAAAAAAGGCAAATCTATCTTTTATATTCTTTGATAAACATCATAGGGAACTATATTTAATGTGTCTCAGGACATTTTAAATCTAGTAAGTATACATTTGTTGGCATTTTGAAGAGTAAGCTTCAAATATCTACAAATTTCACTCACATGGGAGAGAAAAGTTAATGCCTCCATTTATTCATATGTTGGTTCAAAGAAGGTTTGACAGGCCAGGTGCGGTGGCTCACACCTGTAATCCCAGCACTTTGGGAGGCTGAGGCAGGAGGATCACCTGAGGTCAGGAGTTTGAAACCAGCCTGGCAAACATGGTGAAACCCCATCTCTACTAAAACTACAAAAATTAGTCGGGCATGATAACATGTCTGTAATCCCAGCTACTCCGGAGGCTGAGGCAGGAGAATCGCTTGAACCTGGGAGGCAGAGACTGCAGTGAGCCAAGAGTACGCCACTGCACTCCCGCCTGGGCAACAGAGCAAGACTGTCTCAAAAACAAACAAACAAACAAACAAAAAAGAAGGTTTGACTCTCTGCATATCTTTTATGTTTGTCTCAATCATGTCTTAACGGACCCATTTTATTTAAAACTCCCTCAGTTCAGAGGTAATCAACTCTTTTCAGTTTGCTAGGACATTCCCAATGCTAAAACTGGAATAAGTCCCACACACCAGGAAATTTCTCTGTCCTGGGCAAATTGGAAAATTAGTCACCCTAGCTTCACAGCACTTATGAGTGCTTCAAGGTTGCTTTCAGATGATGGTAATGATGATAAATACGATCTGATAAGGCTCCACCAGCCATCAGCTCCATCATGGCTTAAGTTGTCTCTTGGGAAGAAAGATAGAATAAGTTGGGGAGGCCGGGCGCGGTGGCTCAAGCCTGTAATCCAAGCACTTTGGGAGGCCGACACGGGCGGATCACGAGGTCAGGAGAGCGAGACCATCCTGGCTAACAGTGAAACCCCGTCTCTACTAAAAAATACAAAAAACTAGCCGAGCGCGGTGGCGGGCGCCTGTAGTCCCAGCTACTCGGGAGGCTGAGGCAGGAGAATGGCATAAACCCGGGAGGCGGAGCTTGCAGTGAGCTGAAATCCGGCCACTGCACTCCAGCCTGGGCGACAGAGCGAGATTCTGTCTCAAAAAAAAAAAGAATTGCGTTCTAAGCCACATGTTTTTCCACCAAAGACGGTATTTCCTATTGCTATGATGTGAATGTGTCTCCCAAATTTTATGTATTGCAAACTTTAATCCCCAACACATATGTTGATTAGAAGTGGGGCCTTTGGGATGTAATCAGGATTAGATAATAGGTAAGGTCAACAGGGTGGGGCCTCCATGATGTGACTGGTGGGTGGCTTTAAAAGAAGACAAAGAAGGCCAGGTGTGGCAACTCACACCTGTAATCTCAGCACTTTGGGAGGCGAGGCAGGCGGATTATAAAGTCAGGAGTTCCGGACCAGCCTGGCCAATATGGTGAAACCCCGTCTCTACTAAAAATACCAAAAAATGGCCGGGCACGGTGGCTCACGGCCACAATCCCAGCACTTTGGGAGGCCAAGACGGGGCGGATCACCTGAGGTTGGGAGTTTGGGACCAGCCTGACCAACATGGAGAAACCCCGTCTCTACTACAAATACAAAATTATCCAGGCATTGTGGCGTGTGCTTGTAATCCCAGCTACTCAGGAGATACTAATCCATCTCAAAAAAAAAAAAAAAAATTAACTGGGCATGGTGGCACAGGCCTATAATCCCAGCTACTCAGGAGGCTGAGGCAGGAGAATTGCTTGAACCCAGGAGGTGGAGGTTGCAGTGAGCTAAGATCGTGCTACTGCACTCCAGCCTGGGTGACAGAGTGAGACACTGTCTCAAAAAGATAGAAAAAAAAAAAAAGAAGAAGAGGAAGACAGGCCTGAGGTGACATGCATGCTCTTGCCCTCTCACCATGTGATTGATGCCCTCTGCCTCGCTATGATGCCAAGATGCCTCACCAAATGTTGGCATCATGCTCTTGGATTTCTCAGCCTCCAGACTGTAAAAAATAAACCTCTGTCCTTCATGAATTCTCAAGTCTCAGATTCAGTTATAGCAACAAAAAATGGACTAAAACACCTATTGTGATTTTCCACCTTATTTACTGTGCTTGTCACTAAGCAAGTTGTGGTTATTAAGAAAATCAAATCTTAAAGAACAAAAATTTGCCCTTGTTAAGGATGTTCAAAAAATATATCACGGATTTCTCAGGTACTTCCAAAAGAAGAGCTTCAAGTAAACTTAGGAATAAATATATATTCTTCCAAATCTATTCCTTTAAAAGGCACAGAACACTTTGGAACTGCAAGTTTTGCTGTATTTGTTAAACCGTCAGAGACAGTTTAACCCACTAGTCAAATACATAAGCTTTGGCCTGGTTCAACTCCTGGTTCTACCACTTGCCAAGTGTTTGACTTTGGACAAGTTTATCAGTGCTCAGCACAATACCTGGCATCTAGTGAGACCCATAAAAAAGGAGTGTGATATTGTAATACATATATTTGGTTTTCAACCCCATTTCTTGACCTACAACTTCTAAAAAAGGCTAACAGTTTCCAAAGTGATGAGTTTTGTATGCTAATAAGATTACTGGTGGCTCCGGGCTGGTCACCAGAAAGACCAAGGCATAATTAGAGGGCTGGGACTTTCAGCCCCAGCCCCCAGCTTCCAGGGAGGGAAGAGGGGCTGAAAGTTAAGTTGCTCACCAAAGGCCAAAGATGTAATCAATCATGCTTGCAAAATGGAGTTTCCATAAAACCCCCAAAGAACTGAGTTTGGAGAACTTCCAGATAGTTGAACACATGAAGGTTCCTAGAGGGTGGCAAGCCTGGGGAGGGCATGCAAGTTCCGTGTCCTTTCCTGTACCTCATCCTATGCATCTCTTCATCTGTATCCTTTATGATATCCTTTTTTTTTTTTTTTTTTGAGACGGAGTCTCGCTCTGTCGCCCAGGCTGGAGTGCAGTGGCCGGATCTCAGCTCACTGCAAGCTCCGCCTCCCGGGTTTACGCCATTCTCCTGCCTCAGCCTCCCGAGCAGCTGGGACTACAGGCGCCCGCCACCTCGCCCGGCTAGTTTTTTGTATTTTTTTTTTTGAGACGGAGTCTCGCTCTGCCGCCCAGGCTGGAGTGCAGTGGCCAGATCTCAGCTCACTGCAAGCTCCGCCTCCCGGGTTCACGCCATTCTCCTGCCTCAGCCTTCCGAGTAGCTGGGACTACAGGCGCCCGCCACGTCGCCCGGCTAGTTTTTTGTATTTTTAGTAGAGACGGGGTTTCACCTTGTTAGCCAGGATCGTCTCGATCTCCTGACCTCGTGATCCGCCCGTCTCGGCCTCCCAAAGTGCTGGGATTACAGGCTTGAGCCACCGCACCCAGCCTTTTTTTTTTTTTTAAGACAGGAGTCTCACTCTGTCACCCAGGCTGAAGTACAGTGGCACAATCTTGGCTCACTGCAACCTCTGCCTCCTGGGTCAAGTGATTCTCCTGCCTCAGCCTCCCAAGTAGCTGGGACTACCCACCATGCCTGGCTAATTTTTTTATTTTTAGTAGAGATGGGGTTTCACCATGTTGGCCAGGCTGGTCTTGAACTGCTGACCTCCAGTGATCCACCTGCTCCGGCCTCCTGAAGTGCTGGGATTATAGGCTTCAGCCACGGCACCCAGACTATAATATCCTTTAAAATAAACCAGTAAGCATAAGTAAATGTTTCCCTGAGTTCTGTGAGCTGTTCTAGTAAATTAATCAAACTCAAGGAGGGGGTCATGGAGTCTCTGAAGCAGAGGTAAAACAACCTGTAACTTGCAATTGGCCTCAGAAGTTGGGGGCAATCTTAGGAACTGAGGTTTAAATCTGAAAGGCAGTCCTCAACCTGTGGTTTCTGAGGCTATCTCCAGGTAGTGTCAGAATTGAATTAAACTACAGGACATCCACATTCAGCTGGTGTCTGTTGCAGAATCGCTTGCCTGCTGGGTCTGTGGGGAAAATCCCCCACAAATTGGTCACAGAACTCTTCTGTGTTGGTTGTCGTGTGAGAGAAGAGGAAAAAAATAGTTTGAGTTTTTCTACTCATGGAGAAATTGGTGGTTATTGAACATCTATTTATGTCAGGCACTACATGAAGTACTTAACATGCTGTTTCATTTTTTCTCTAACGATTCTAAGAAGTAGACATCCTCATTATCCTCAATTCACAGATGAGAAGATTAAGGCACAGAAATATTGGACAATTTGTTTAAGGTAAAAATGAAAGGATGTACACTAAGTCTCTCTGACTCCAAACCAAAATCCCAAACATAATTTTATCCTGCTATTCCTCAAATATAGATATAATCTTCACTAGACCTGATAACTTTACTTTAGAAGTCTCAGTAGGAAGGATACAGACAACCAGCCAGTCAGGGAGTTTTTATGGACCCCAAACGTTCCTCTGCCGTATGGTCTTACCTTGGTGATTCATCAGGGTGAGGTTCTGGTCCACAGCCATATAGGCTTAGAAATACAATCGGCTAACACATAGATTATGGATGTATCTCCCAAAGCAGACTCAAGTGGCTGGTATTCAAAAGCAGAATACCAGTTTATTCATAAAATTTTGAATAGAAATAGAAAATTATAATGGCCAAGGGTCAAAACATTTATGTTCTGTTAGCAGCCCTAGGGAAGTCAGATGGTAAGAGTAGGTTGCTTACAGAGTAAACAAGGGAGTCTGTTTTATTTAATACAATTTTTCTTTTTTTTTTTTGAGACAGGGTCTCACTGTGTCACCCAGGCTAGAGTGCAGTGGTGCAATCTCGGCTCACTGAAGCCTCCACCTCCAGGGTTCAAGCAATTCTCCTGCCTCAGCCTCCCACACAGATGGGACTACAGGTGTGTACCACCACACCCAGCTAATTTTTGTGTTTTTTTTGGGTAGAGATGGGGTTTCATTATGTTGGCCAGGCTGGTCTTGAACTCCTGACCTCAAATGATCCGCCCACCTTGGCTTCCAAAATGCTGGGATTACAGGCATGAGCCACCGTGCCCAGCCTATTTAATAAATATTTACAGGCCATGATAGATTGAAACCCATTCAACTCCAAAGCAGCCACTTCCAGAATGGAACAGGCTAATGCAACCTCTTATCTACAAACACTTGGATAAACACCAACAGCATTTGCCTCTGAGACACTCTGTCTTCCTAAACATTTTTTTTTTTTGAGACGGAGTTTTGCTCTTGTTGCCCAGACTGGAGTGCAATGGCGCTATCTTGGCTCACTGCAACTTCTGCCTCCCGGGTTTAAGCGATTCTTCTGCCTCAGCCTCCTGAATAGCTGGGATTACGTGCATGTGCCACCACGCCCAGCTAATTTTGAATTTTTAGTAGAGACAGGGTTTCACTGTGTCACCCAGGCTAGTCTCGAACTCCCGACCTCAGGTGATCTGCCTGCCTCAGCCTCCCGAAGTCCTGGGATTACAGGTGTGAGCCTATTTTAGGATTATAGCATAATCTTGCCTACCAGGGAGCCATTTTACCTCTTTACTAAGACTTTGAATAACTATACTTTGACCCACTGTGCATTGATCTCAAGGTTAAAATCTGAAAGGACAACTTTAATTCCATGGTTTCATAGGGAGTCCTCTCACTGAGGCTCCAAAGTATTGACAGCAGCAATAAGAGACAAGATCCCTCTGGCAGAAGCTGCCTTCTCCTTTCTGAAGGTTTTGCTGATTGGCTCTCCAACTTCAGAAACAGAGACTGTCGCCATCAGATTTTTGCCTGTCTACCAAAAACTAAAGGATAACAAACACTGTTTCTGTAGCTACCAAAGAGACAGACTGCTTGGAGAAAGATTTACATAGCTCTGCAGACACCCTGGCGGTGCCAGCTGCAGGGGAGTCGGTGCACATGGTGTGAAGCAATTTTTTTTTTCTTGGCTTTCTGCCATAGATTCAGGCAGCTACAGCAACAGCAACAGCAGTGGTTCTCACTCGCATGCAGAGCTTCCAGAATGCTTGGGAGTTTCCTGATGATAAAAATGTGTCAAAGATAACGGTAGAAGTTCTACTAGGTAGAGCAGCCAAGACTTAAAGGAGGACAGTTGCCCCCAGAACCTTTGGACCCCGGATAACTGCTGAGCTTAAAATCAAGGAAAGAATGCTCACTGCCTGCATGTGCTACATGACACCTTGCACAGCAGATCACAGAGAAAGAACAGTATGGACAAACTCCTCTCCTTCTGCATCTTCACAGTACAAAGAAGAGGAAGAGGGTCCTGGGGGAACAGAGTTTTTCCAGCATTATGGAGCTGCCACATTGGGAAAGCATAATGAGAACTGAAGCCCCTGCCTATCAAGGCATACTCTTTCCAGCTCTTTTCAGCCACATGGAAAGAATCTCAGGTAGACCCAGAGCTCCTGGTACCTGGACACAGAACACTGGATACACTCAATTATACCCACAGCCTCTTCCTAGCGTGTTCTCTAGATGATACTAGGAAAGAGGGGTAGGGCAGATCAGGGTAGTCAAACTACAGTTACTGATTTTCTTCACTGAAGGCCAACTAGGGTTCTAGTCAGCCAAGTTCACTCATGAGGCCCCAAAGTACTGACAGCAGCAATAAGAGACAAGATCCCTCCGGTAGAAGCTGGTGATCAAGGTATTGTGATTTCTTTCCATATCCCACCTCTTTCCAACATTCACATATTAAAGTGAAGCCCCCACCAACTAGTATTAAGACCTGGCCCTGTTATACCTCCAGATTCTTGCGAGAGGTTTGTTTTCTGAACATTTCCCTCTGTGCACATCCCTCTTGTCTTAATTGGCCCTACCCACTGAGGTGGATTCCAGATCCTTCTCCTGTATCTTTGACTTGGCTCAAGCCTCTGGCCCCTCCACTGCAAAGTCTAAAAGCAGGGAGATGGCCAAAATAGGCAGTGAGGGAAGAACAGAGGCATTCCTATTGCATCTGCTCAGTCTCTCAGCAATCCTCTGTCAGGGAACCTCTCAGGGTTATTGCCTGGCCTAGAGAGTCTCCCTTTCCTCACTGCATAAGAGGAGGGTGAAACACAGAACAAAATCTCTCAGAGGCTAGACCTGCTGGGTGCTGAAAGATAGCCACTGTTGTTGAATATGGGTGTTCTCCACAGGCTCCATTCTGGATGTGATTTCACAGAGCCATTTTCTGAGTCTGTTTCAGCAAGGGTCTGGATGAATATTCTCCCAACATGACTCCTTGCCATATCTCTAGTTGTCATTGGCTCTCAGGGGAGTTGCTGTTCATGGTTTTCACAGGTTAGCTGCTATTGTTGTTATTATTCTTTTTTTTTTTTTTGAGACAGAGTCTCGCTCTGTCGCCCAGGCTGGAGTGCTGTGGCCGGATCTCAGCTCACTGCAAGCTCCGCCTCCCGGGTTCACGCCATTCTCCTGCCTCAGCCTCCCGAGTAGCTGGGACTATAGGCACCGCCACCTCGCCCGGCTAGTTTTTTGTAGTTTTTAGTAGAGACGGGGTTTCACCGTGTTAGCCAGGATGGTCTCGATCTCCTGACCTCGTGATCTGCCCATCTCGGCCTCCCAAAGTGCTGGGATTACAGGCTTGAGCCACCGCACCCGGCCGTTGTTATTATTCTTAGCTGGCATGCAGAGTGGCAGACTTCAACAAACCTAGGCAATAGTGACAAGCTACCACTTTGGCAAAGTTTGATAGATCGATTAAAAAAATGTTTTTGAGGCCGGGCGCGGTGGCTCAAGCCTGTAATCCCAGCACTTTGGGAGGCCGACACGGGCGAATCATGAGGTCAGGAGATCGAGACCATCCTGGCTAACACGGTGAAACCCTGTCTCTACTAAAAAATACAAAAAACTAGCCGGGCGAGGTGGCAGGCGCCTGCAGTCCCAGCTACTCGGGAGGCTGAGGCAGGAGAATGGCGGGAACCCGGGAGGCGGAGCTTGCAGTGAGCTGAGATCCGGCCACTGCACTCCAGCCTGGGCGACAGAGCGAGACTCTGTCTCAAAAAAAAAAAAAAAAAAAGTTTTTGAACATTAACATGTACATGAAACACTTGATGATGTAGACGGAAATAAAGATGAACAAGAAAATGAATTCTCTTCTCCAGGAGGTTACATTCTAATGGAGACATAGGTGCAGACATAAATCATTATAATATAAAGTCCAGATAGAAGGACAGGTCACAGTTATAGTGCTCACACCTGGTAAGTTGAAGGAGAGCATTCTCACCTAGGAGGCCACCAGGTAGATGTCTGTTGACTTCCTGGGGTATCCTGATTCTGTTTTTGCTTAAGAAACCAACATCTGGCCCAGCGCGGTGGCTCGTACCTGTAATCCCACAACTTTGGAAGGCCAAGACGGGCAGCTCACTTGAGGCCAGTAGTTCAAGACCAGCCTGGGCAACATGGTGAAACCCTGTCTCTACTAAAAATACAAAAAAAAATTAGCCAGGTGTGGTGGCGGGCCCCTGTAATCCCAGCTACTCTGGAGGGCTGAGGCAGGAGAATCACTTGAACCCGGGAGGCAGAGGTTACAGTGAGCCAAGATTGCGCCACTGCACTCCAGCCTGGGCAACAGAGTAAGACTCCATCTCAAAAAAAAAAAAGCTAACATCAAGGTTAACAAAGGCAATTGTGGCTGGACACGATGGCTCACGCCTGTAATCCCAATGCAATGCTTTGGGAGGCTGAGATGGGCGGATCACTTGAGGTCAGGAGTTCAAGACCAGCCTGGGCAACATGGCGAAACCCCATCTCTACTAAAAATACAACAAAAATTAGCCAGGCATTGTGGCGGTCGCCTGTAGTCCCAGCTACTCGAGAGGCTGAGGTACAAGAATCGCTTGAACCTGGGAGGTGGTGGCTGCAGTGAGCCAAGATCAAGCTACTGTACTCCAGCCAGGGAGATACAGTAAGACTGTCTCAAAAAAAAGGAGGAAAAAAAGGCAGTTGTAACATGTCAAGCACCATAAAATAAATACTTAGTAATGCCTTATGTGCATACAAGAGGAGTTTGGTATGTTATCATTTTCTTTTAAATTGATCTCTTAAATTAGTCAAATAGGTTGACCTGTTAATCACTTCCCTTTTGCTTCTCTTCCCTGTTCCTTAGGGCAACTAACATGAGAACAAACAAAGTTCAGTACCAGGAATAAAGTTGACTCATACTCTTAGGCTTTCTCTCCTTTTAGAACACATTGATTGAAGACTTGGAGTGGGGTGACATTCATTCTCATAGGGAAAAAGGTAAAGTCGCCAAAGTAGAAAGGTTAAGAAGGGAGCAGGGAATATGAGGTGAAGAAACAGGAGACAGTGGCTATTAGACTATCTTTTTTTTGGAGACAATCTCACCCTATTGCCCAGGCTGGAGTGCAGTGGCGTGATCTGAGCTCTCTGTAAACTCTGCCTCCCAGGTTCAGATGATCCTGCTTCAGCCTCCCCAGTAGCTGGGATTACAGGCGCATGCTACCACACCCAGCTAATTTTTATATATATATACATTTTAGTAGAGACAGGGTTTCACCATGTTGGCCAAACTGAATTAGACTGCTTTTGACAAAGTTTCTTCATCGCAGAAGAAAAGTATGTTTGGTAAAGACCAATTCCCGGGAGAAAGATGAAGATGAGTAGAAATCCCACATATTCTGTCCCAACATCCTAGAGGAAGAGAATAAGTTGTGACAACACAAATAGTATCTTTGTGACCTGGTACCAGTTCATGCTTTCCAGGTCTAGAAAACTTAAAAACAAAATGGACAGAGTACAGGCTCCAATACATAAAATTAGCAGTAAAGAGAGGTGGACCGAGCCGGGCGCGGTGGCTCACGCCTGTAATCCCAGCACTTTGGGAGCCCGAGGTGGGCAGATCACCTGAGGTTGGGAGTTCAAGACCAGCCTGACCAACATGGAGAAATCCCACCTCTACTAAAAATACAAAATTAGCTAGGTGTGGTGGCGCATGCCTGTAGTCCCAGCTACTCAGGAGGCTGAGGCAGGAGAATCATTTGAACCCAGGAGGCAGAGGTTGTGGTGAGTTGAGATTGCATCATTGCACTCCAGCCTGAGCAACAAGAGCGAAATTCCGTCAAAAAAAAAAAAAAAAAAAAAAAAAGACGTGGAACATTTTCAAGGCAGAAATCTCAATGGTGCCATTGAGTAATTTCAGGTCAAGAGAAAAATGGCCAGACGCAGTGGCTCACCCCTGTTCTCCCGGCACTTTGGGAGGACGAGGTGGTTGGATCATTTGAGGTCAGGAGTTCAAGACCAGCCTGACCAACATGGTGAAACCCCATCTCTACTAAAAATACAAAAATTAGCCGGGCATGATGGCGGGTGTCTGTAATCCCAGGTAGTTGGGAGGCTGAGGCAGGAGAATCGATTGAACCCGGGAGATAGAGGTTGCAGTGAGCTGAGATCACGCCACTGCACTCCACCCTGGGCAACAGACTGGCTCAAAACAACAACAACAACAACAACAACAACAAAACAAGAGGGTAGAATTGATATATCTCCCTCCAGTGAGTCCTTATAGGCTTTTTTTTTTTTTCCTGTGTCATGCCTTTGTTTCTCTTCTATCTAAATCATCACTTAAGTCTGTATATGTTATTGAAATATCCATGTTTGTCTTCATATAAACTCTTAACTACTTAAGGGCAGCAATCATGTCTTGAGACCCTCAGTGGCAACTAGCTCAGTGCTGACTCTTATTAGGTCATTAAGAAATGTCACTGGTTTTGATATTATAGGAGAATTGGACTTCAAGGGTAAACAGCTGCAAGGTCTGGCAATCCATAGGTCTGGCCAAGAATTTCCATGAGGCAAGACAACATTTGGCAATTACAAGGGCATTCCAGTGAAGTGGAGTGTCAGATTTTGCAATAGTTCTGCAAATAAAATAGATTTTCTGGAGCGGCTAGGTTCTTGGAAAAACATGTGTTGATGGCAAAAAGTAATCTGGGTCCTTACCTTTAAAGAGATCACACAAGATACAATCTCTGCCAGAGTTAAATAGGAAGAGGTGACATTAATAAATTTTCTGGGCCAGGCATGGTAGCTCACGCCTGTAATCCCAGCACTTTGGGAGGCCTAGGCGGGCAGATCATGAGGTCAGGAGTTCGAGACCAGCCTAGCCAACATGGTGAAACCCCATCTCTACTAAAAATACAAAAATTAGCCAGGTGTGGTGCCGTGTGCCTGTAATCCCAGTTACTCAGGAGGCTAAGGCAGGAGAATCACTTGAAGCCAGGAGACAGAGTTTGCAGTGAGCCAAGATCGTACCACTACACTCCATCTTGGGCAACAGAGCAAGACTCTGTCTCAAAAAATAAAAAATAAAAAGAATAAATTTTCTGGGTTTTACAAAGAATTATGCTAGGTAATATACATGCATTTTTTTTTTTTTTTGAGACAGAGTCTTACTCTATCGCCCAGGTTGGCATGCAGTGGCATAATCTCGGCTCACTGCAACCTCTGCTTCCTGGGTTCAAGCAATTCTTCTGCCTCAGCCTCCTGAGTAGCTGGGACAACAGGTGCGTGCCGCCAAATCTGCTTAATTTTTGTAGTTTTAGTAGAGATGAGGGTTTCACCATGTTAGTCAGGCTGGTCTCAAACCCTTGACCTTAAGTGATCCACCTGTCTTGGCCTCCCAAAGTGCTGGGATTGCAGGTATGAGCCACCGTGCCCAGCCTGCAAATTTTTTTTTTTTTTTTTGAGACGGACTCTCCCTCTGTCACCCAGGCTGGAGTGCAGTGGCGTGATCTGGGCTCACTGCAAGCTCCACCTCCTGGTTTCACGCCATTCTCCTGCCTCAGCCTGTTGAGGAGCTGGGACAGCAGAAGCCCGCCACCACGCCCGGCTAATTTTTTGTATTTTCAGTAGAGACAGGGTTTCACCATGTTAGCCAGGATGGTTTCGATCTTCTGAGCTCGTGATCTGCCTGCCTCGGCCTCCCAAAGTGCTGGGATTACAGGCATGAACCACTGTGCCTGGCCCAGAATATTTTTTAAAGTAAGATGTGATTACTGTCCTCAAGCTTAAAATCTTAGTGAGAAATTAATGTAGATGTACATAAAATAATCAGAGAATAATACGAATGTTACATTGAGTTAGAAATTAAACATTACATTACTGTCCTAAGATGGTAGCCATGAGATGGGTCTTGGGACTCCTCAAATTTGTGTAGGTATTTGCCCCCCATCCTGAGGTCATCTGAAACATAATAAAGTTTATTGCTTCAATACCTCCCCCACCACTCCACCTTACCCCACCTATTAATAGGCCAAGATAGCATTTCACTTGCCTGATGCAATAATGTGCCTCATATACCCTCTAGCCTCTGAGCTAGGATCTACAACCCCAGCTTATAGATTAAGATTCACTTCATTTCAATGACTCAATTCTTCCAGCTAGAAGATAATGAGGAGACTAGGTCTTTAGTTCAAAGAGTCAGTCTCAGTTCTGCTTAGTGGCTCATGCCTGTAATCCTAGCACTTTGGGAGGTGAGGTGGGAGGACTGCTTGAGGCCAGGAGTTGGAGACCAAACTGGGTAACAAGGTGAGACCCTGGTTCTACCAAACAATCAGTCAATCAATCAATCAATCAATAATAAACAAAAAAACTGGGTGAGACCCTGTCTCAAAAGAAAAGTCTCAAAGGTAATCAGGACTTTGGGAATGGGAAAAGAGTTCCTGACTTGTACTTCCCTAGGACTAAATTTCTTGCCAGTAACTTTTCTGCCTCTGAATAGAGTTACAGCCCCCAAATGATCTCGTTACTGGGATCTCTGGTTTCTTTTTTTTTTTTTTTTTTTTTTTTTGAGACGGAGTCTCGCTCTGTCGCCCAGGCTGGAGTGCAGTGGCCGGATCTCAGCTCACTGCAAGCTCCGCCTCCTGGGTTTACGCCATTCTCCTGCCTCAGCCTCCCGAGTAGCTGGGGCTACAGGCGCCCGCCACCTCGCCCGGCTAGTTTTTTTGTATTTTTTAGTAGAGACGGGGTTTCACCGTGTTAGCCAGGAGGGTCTCAATCTCCTGACCTCATGATCCGCCCATCTCGGCCTCCCAAAGTGCTGGGATTACAGGCTTGAGCCACCGCGCCCGGCCATCTCTGGTTTCTATGGCCAGAGTTTTTGGACGTCAACTTTTTGTGCACCTGAATCCTGAATCTGTATAAACTGTCTAATGCATCTTGGATTGTTTTTGGAATTTTATTTAGTTATTTATTTTGAGATGGAGTCTTGCTCTGTCACCGAGGCTGGAGTGCAATAGCGTGATCTTGGCTCACTGCAGTCTCTGCCTCTCAGATTCAAGTGATTCTCCTGCCTCAGCCTCCCGAGTAGCTGGGATTACAAGCGCCTGCCACCACACCTAGCTAATTTTTGTATTTTTAGTAGAGACAGGGTTTCACCATGTTGCCCAGGCTGGTCTTGAACACCTAATCTCAAGTGGATCTGCCTGCCTCAGCCTCCTAAAGTGCTGGGATTACAGGTGTGAGCCACAGCGCCCGGCCTATTTTTGGAATTTTTATCATAATATAAGGAAAAAATTTCTGCCGTGGTCCCAGGGGCTAGTTCTGGTAGAACAATCACAGGGAAGACAGCATACTGGTAGCCTAAGGGTCTCTTATTTCAAATGTGTCTTGCTACAAGGCAAGTGAGAGGCTGTAGCTTTGTCATGAGCTCATAGTCATCAACTTGTTTGTGATACGAAGAGGAACTAAAGATTTCTGCTTTAAGGTTTAAGGGAATGAAAGGGTTATTTCAGGAAGAAGAAGAAAAATAAAACCCCACTACAGAATAGATTAGCTAGCAAGTGACTATCCAGAAATAATATGCCTTAGCATTTACATCAGATCAAATAAGATAATGCCCAAATACCCAGCCCAGTTCCTGGCACTCAACAAATATTAGTTCTCTTCCCTTCTTTGTTTTTTTTTTTTTTTGAGGCGGAACTCTCACTCTATCGCCCAGGCTGGAGTGCAGCCAGTTCTCTTCCTCCTGCATAGAGATTTTACAGTTTACAAAGTGCTTTTGCATACATTAAATACCCCCCAAAAAATCTTCTGAATCAGGTATTTCCCCCAGAGTAGTGACTTCACCTCCTTTTTTTTTTTTTTTTTTTTTTGAGACGGAGTCTTGCTCTGCCGCCCAGGCTGGAGTGCAGTGGCCGGCTCTCAGCTCACTGCAAGCTCCGCCTCCCGGGTTCACGCCATTCTCCTGTCTCAGCCTCCCGAGTAGCTGGGACTACAGGCGCCCACCTCGTCCCCCGGCTAGTTTTTTTGTATTTTTTAGTAGAGACGGGGTTTCACCGTATTAGCCAGGATGGTCTCGATCTCCTGACCTCGTGATCCGCCCGTCTGGGCCTCCCAAAGTGCTGGGATTACAGGCTTGAGCCACCGCGTCCGGCCGACTTCACCTCCTAAAAGTACTGAAGGCTGAGAGTCAGATCCAGGTCTTTTTTTTTTTTTTTTTTTTTGAGACGGAGTCTCGCTCTGTGGCCCAGGCTGGAGTGCAGTGGCTGGATCTCAGCTCACTATATGCTCTGCCTCCCGGGTTTACGCCATTCTCCTGCTTCAACCTCCCGGGTAGCTGGGACTACAGGCGCCCACCACCTCGCCTGGCTAGTTTTTTGTATTTTTTAGTAGAGACGGGGTTTCACCGTGTTAGCCAGGATAGTCTCGATCTCCTGCCGTCTCAGCCTCCCAAAGTGCTGGGATTACAGGCTTGAGCCACCGCGCCCGGCCCAGATCCAGGTCTTTAGACACCAAAATGAGTTCTCTTTTCTCCATACCCCAAATCCTTCTGTTGCTTTGTCCTAGATTTAAGATTACAAAGGCTTTGATTAGAGTGCTAAGAATGAGATGGAAAAGAAAGAATGATCTGTCAGTTCCTGTGTAGCTGAGGTTCTCAGGGCCTTATTATTATATACCTTTATTTGTATTAATAAAATAACCTCTGCATTTTATCTGTCCCAAGAAATATATTGTAATATCTCTGAAATCAAGATGTGTCTTTTTTTTTTTTTTTTTTTTTTTGAGACAGTCTTGCTCTGTTGCCCAGGCTGGAGAGCAGTGGGGCAATCTAGGGTCACTGCAACCTCTGTCTACTGGGTTCAAATGATTCTCCTACCTCAGTCTCCTAAGTAGCTGGGATTACAGGTGCCTACCACCATGCCTGGCTAATTTTTGTATTTTTAGTAGAGACGAGGTTTCACCATGTTGGCCAGGCTGGTCTTGAACTCCTGACCTCGTGATCCACCTGCCTTGACCTCCCAAAGTGCTGGGATTACAGACATGAGCCACCATGCCTGGCCAAGATGTGTCTTAAAACTGATGTCTCGGCCGGGCGCGGTGGCTCAAGCCTGTAATCCCAGCACTTTGGGAGGCCGAGACGGGCGGATCACGAGGTCAGGAGATCGAGACCATCCTGGCTAACACAGTGAAACCCCGTCTCTACTAAAAATACAAAAACTAGCCGGGCGAGGTGGCGGGCGCCTATAGTCCCAGCTACTCGGGAGGCTGAGGCAGGAGAATGGCGTAAACCGGGAGGCGGAGCTTGCAGTGAGCTGAGATCCGGCCACTGCACTCCAGTCGGGCGACAGAGCGAGACTCCGCTTCAAAAAAAAAAAAAAAAAAAAAAAAAAACTGATGTCTCACAGCTGCTTCTTCTGCTCAGCAGTTGTGCTGTAGTTGTCATTGTCTACTCATGCCCAAACTTGATTGATTGTTAATCCTGGTGGCGTGACTGGAAAACTGAAATTCATAGCCCTTTCAGTTTGTTCATTTAAGTACCATTTAAGCAAGTTATATGAATCCCCACTTGTTGCCTGAAAACCTTCCATTGACACCTTCCTGTAAGATCAAGAAAGTATTAGCATCAAAACTTGCAGACTGGATGTCAGAGGCTTGGAAGAAAAACTCAGATAAAAATAGTCTGGCCAGGAGCGGTGGTTCATGCCTGTAATTCCAGCACTTTGGGAGGCCAACGCAGGTGGATCACCTGAGGTCAGGGGTTCAAGACCAGGCTGGCCAACATGGTGAAACTCCATCTCTACTAAAAATACAAAAAAAAAAAAAAAAATTAGCTGGGCATGGTGGCAGGCACCTGTAAGCCCAGCTGCTTGGGAGGCTGAGGCAGGAGAATTGCTTGAACCCAGGAGGTGGAAGTTGCAGTGAGCTGAGATCACACCATTGCACCGCAGCCTTGGTGATGGAGGGATGAGACTGTCTCAACAACAACAACAAAAAAAGTGAAGACCTGAAGACCTGCCTAAGGAATGCTGTATCACCAGTGCTCTTGAGGCCACACTTGTAATATTGCGTTGAAAAATACAGACATCGGCCGGGCTTGGTGGCTAATGTCTGTAATCCCAGTACTTGGGAGGCCAAGGCGGGTGGATCACCTGAGGTCTGGAATTCGAGACCAGCCTGGCCAACATGGTGAAATCCTGTCTCTACTAAAAACACAAAAAATTAGCCGGGCGTGGTGGCGTATGCCTGTAATCCCAGCTACTTGGGGGGCTGAGGCAGGAGAATCACTTGAACCCAGGAGACAGAGGTTGCAGTGAGCTGAGATCACGCCATTGCACTCCAGCCTGGGCAACAAGAGCAAAACTCAGTCTCAAAAAAAAACAAAAAAAGAAAAGAAAATGCAGACATTGATTCAGAGTCCAAAGTGATTCAGAGACAGACTCTGAATGTGAAGACATTTTGGACTGCCTTACCTGGTTTTCATTATGTTTTCCTTTTATTAAAGCACAAGTGTGATATGATAAAAATCAATGTTCAGGTTCAATGAGAATAGTCATATTTATATATATATGCCTCACAATTTATATAGTCAACTCATTTTGATCATTACAATAATGTGACATTAGTAGCAAAGTATTATCTCTAATTTTACCTCTGGGGAAAATAAGGCAGATTAAATACTCAACCATAGAATCAGGACTCATCCTAATTGTCTCACCTAATTAAATCTTTTAGAATAAGCCTGAAATCCTTCTTTTCCCTCTAAAATTTCAAGACTTGTATCAAATTTAGAGCCACTGTTTCTTTCTTTCTTTCTGAGAGCCACTGTTTTTATTTTATTTATTTATTTATTTTTGAGACTGAGTTTTGCTTTTGTTGCCCAAGTTGGAGTACAACAGCGCGATCTCGGCTCACTGCAACCTCCACCTCCTGGGTTCAAGCAATTTTCCTGCTTCAGCTTCCTGAGTAGCTGGGATTACAGACGGCCGCCACCACACCCAGCTAATTTTTGTATTTTTAGTAGAGACGGGGTTTCACCATGTTGGCAGGCTGGTCTTGAACTCCTGACCTCAGGTGATCCACCCGCCTTGTCCTCCCAAAGTGCTAGGATTACAGGCATGAACCACCACGCCCAGCCGAGAACCACTGTTTTTAAAACATTGAGCATATTTGATGAGATTGATGATAATATAATTCAGAATGAATACTGAACATGACTCGTTTTTGGCAAGGGAGGTCAACTGTCAGAATTGTAACAAATCACTATTACACACAGCCTAGTACTTTGCATAGCAAAGTACACAAAAGGTACTAAATAAATAATAAGAGTTGTATTACTCAGGGCAATTAACACTGAGTATCGCAGTAGTCAGACCCTAAATCCTTAGTGGTTTAAACAACAAACATTTATATCTCACACATGTCATATATCTAGCACAGGTTGGCAAGCAGTGAAAGTTCAGTGTTGCTCAACTCCTCACCTTCACTCAGTGCTATGGTTTGAATGTTTGTGTCCCCTCCAAAATTCATGTAGGAACTTAATGCCCAAAGTTATATTAGCTATTAAAAGGTGGGGCCTTTATGAGGTGAGTAAGTCATGAGTACTCCACCCTCATTAATGGAATTAATGCTTTACAAGGGAGGCTTTACACAGCATTTCTTTTTACCCTTCCATCCCTTCCACCATGTGAGGACAAAGAGCCATTGGAAGCACAGACATCAGACTAGAACAGAGTAGACTAGATATCAGAAATTCATTTTGGAAATTTCAGCCTCCAGAACTGTAAGAAATACATTTCTATTATTTATACCTTACCCATTCTCAAGTTTTTGTTTTTGAGATACTCTCGCTTTGTTGCTTAGCCTGGAGTGCAGTGGTGCTCACTGCAACCTCCGCCTCCCAGGTTCAAGCAGTTGTCTTGCCTCAGCCTTCCAAGTAGCTGGGATTACAGGTGTGTGCCACCAGGCCCTGCTAATTTTTTGTATTTTCAGTAGAGACGGGGTTTTGTCATGTTGGCCAAGCTGGTCTTGAACTTCTGACCTCAGGTGATCCACCTGCCTTGGCCTCCTGAAGTGCTAGGATTACAGGCATGAACCACCGTGCCCTTTGGGAGGCAGAGACGGGAGGAAAACCTATGGTCAGGAGTTCGAGACCAGCCTGGCTAATATGGCGAAGCCCTATCTCTACTAAAATACAATACTTCCTCAGATAGAAATGAGGAAAATGGTATTAGAAACTGGAGGAAAAGCCATTCTTGTGGCAAAGAACTTAACTGAATTGTTTCTGTGCCCTATCATTTTATGAAAGGCAGAACTTGTGAGTGATGGTCTAGGATATTTGGCAGAATTATCTAAGCAAAGTGTTGAAGGTTCTGTGTGGCTTCTTTTGACTGCTTATAGTAAAATGTAAGAAGAGAGAAATGAATTAAAGATAGAACTAAAAGGGAAGCAGAAGATTTGGAAACTTCTCAGCCTGGTGTTAAAGAAAAATCTGAGGCACAAGAGTTTATTTGAGTAAGATACAATTCATGAGTTGGGGAACACCAGACTAAAAAGTTTAGTGTTCCAATGATGAAACGTCAAGTATTTATTGGGAAAATGGAGAAGCAAAATAAATTATTTGGTTGGCTTCCAATTACAAAATTCCTTTTTTTAGGTACTTGTCGGCAAGACCCTAATCACATAATCGTACTTATCATGGCTGGGGTTAAGTTTTAGTTTTGTCTAGCATGAACCATCAGAAATTACCCAACTTAAGTTTTTGCAGTTTAAGCAAGATTTAGGTTATTATTTATTTATTTATTTATATTTTTGAGACGGAGTCTCGCTCTGTCGCCCAGGTTGGCGTGCAGTGGCGTGATCTCGGCTCACTGCAAGCTCCGCCTCCCAGGTTCACGCCATTCTCCTGCCTCAGCCTCCCAAGTAGCTGGGACTACAGGCACCCACCAAAATGCCCAGATAATTTTTTCTTATTTTTAGTGGAGACGGGGTTTCAACGTGTTAGCCAGGATGGAGATTTAGGTTATTTTTAAGGCCTTTGGTTTTGTCTGCTCAAGAAGTTTTCTGGTCAAGTCTCCATTTTAATTTAAACACTGGCAGGGTTGTAAAAGCATACTTCAGAAAGCATACCAAGGATGTGGCCAAGTGGCTATTTGATAAGATTAATAGGGATAGAAGGAAGCCAGATGCTATTCTCAGGACAATGGAAGAATGACCCTGAAGGCATTTCAGAGATCTCTGAGGCTGCTACTCCCATCACAGGCCCAGAGTACTAGTGCCTTGAGGGAAGAAAGGCTTCAAAGGAGGGACCTTGGGGCTCTCAATATTGCCTCAAGTCTGTTCCCTGCATTCAGGTGCAGAACTCCTTGGCTGCCCCAGCTGTGGTTCAAGTGGTGGGCCCAGGTGAGGCTTGGGCTGTTGCTCCAGGAGGCACAAGTGGTCAACTTCAGTGGGATCCAGCTCTGCAGGCATGCAGAGTGCAACACTTGTGGAGGCATTGCTACCTCCACCTAGATTTCAAAGGCCCTCTCTGAAAGCCTCAGGGCCCAGGCAGAGAGCTGCCAGGGATACTGCAGAGAACCTCCACTAGGCAATGTCCAATGGAGTTGTGGGTTAAGGTCACTGTGGAGAGCCCTAACAAGGACAGTATCTAGTGGGGCCATGGGGAAGGGTCAGCTCCACTCCCCCAAACCCTAGCAAGACCCAAAACCTAGAGAGCCATCAGTGTGCAGCATCAGTCAGGGAGAGCTGCAGCATGGACTATGCCCAGTGATGCCATAGGAATGCAGTTGTCCAGGGCTTTGGGGGCCCAACCCTCACCCCAGGGTGTCCAGAAGGTTGCACATAGAGTCAAAGATTGTTTTTCTGAAGCTTCAAGATTTAAAGTTTGCCTTGTTGGATTTTGGACTTACTTGAGACCTGTTACCCTTTTCTTCTTCCTATTGCTCCCTTTTAGAATGGGAATGTCTGTCCTATGCCTGTACACCATTGTATTTTGGAAGCACACAACTTGATTTCACAGGCTCACAACTGGAGAGGAATTTGCCTCAGGATGAATTGTACCTTGGGTTACATCCAAATCTTATGAAGATGGTATTTGGATGAGACTTCAGAGTCAGACTCTAAAGTTGATGCTGAAACAAGTTAAGACTTTTGATGTTATTGGGATGGAATGATTATATTTTGTATGTAAGAAGGACATACATTTTGGGGGTTCAGGGGTGGAATCCTATGGTTTGTGTCTCCTCCAAAACTATATTGAAATTTAATCTACAATGCAACACTCTTTAAGAGGTAGGGCCTTCAGAGGGTAGGTCCTGAGGGCTCCACTCTCATAGTGCTTTAGAAGAGGACTTGAGGGGGTGGGTTTGCCCCTTCTGTCTCTTCCTCCATGTAAGGACAGAGATTTCAGCCCCTCTGAAAATGCAGCAACAAGGCATTATCTACTAGTGCCTTGATATTGGACTCTGCAGACTCCAGAACTGTGAGAAACGAATTCCTATTATTTGTAAATTATCTAGTCTTAGGTATGTTGTTATAGTAGCACAAACAGACTATGAGACTCAGTAACCAAAATGACTCAAATTATATCTTGTGGCTGAACCATGTGGAATATTTAACCTCTGGGGTTGTGCGACAGGTAATAACAGGGTTGGGGAGCACATTAGCTTATACCTTCCTCAGCCTAAAAATGATACATGTTATTTCCTTCATAGGCCATTAGCTTGCTGTAATCACATGATCCAAACCTAACTGTAAGGGATGCTGGAAAAGCAAGGGAGCAGTGGAATATTTGATGAGTACTGTTTATACCACAACAGTACTATAAATATTTCCTTGAGGGCAAGAATCTGTTTTATTTACTGATATTCCCAAACATATAGAAAAGTACCTGACATTTAGTGTTCACTAATAATTACTGAATCAATTAATTGATGAATTAATAAATGGCATCTGAAGCTGTATGAATCTAATCTGAAAAGTTGCTAGATAGAATGATATGCAAGTTCAGGTTAATATTTCAGCAACAATTAGTGTTGACAAGAAAAAGGCATTTGATAAGAATTTATTTGAAGTTGACTAACATTCTCAAATATAGTTACAGATTACATAACATCTCTTTTACAGGAGGTTAACAGTTCTTTAAATTGACTAAAATGTGAGGAAAGACAACAGTTAACTCTAAAAGTCAGTCTGGATTTTTTGTTTCATTTAAAAACGAACAGCCTGTGGCTGGGCGCAGTGGCTCACACCTGTAATCGCAGCACTTTGGGAGGCTGAGGCGGGCGGATTACAAGGTCAGGAGTTTGAGACCAACCTGGCCAACATGGTGACACCCCATCTCTACTAAAAATACAAAAATTAGCTGGGCATGGTGGCTCGCGCCTATAGTCCCAGTTCCTCGGGAGGCTGAGGCAGAAGAATCACTTGAACCCAGCAGTCGGAGGTTGCAGTGAGCCAAGATCGTGCCACTGCACTCCAGCCTGGGCCACACAGTGAGACCCTGTCTCAAAAAAAAAAAAAAAGAAAAAAAAACGAACAGTTTGCAGTCTTCCTAGAAATGACTGTTTAGGGAGTTGGGAACAGCTTGCCATGGAGAGAAGAATTTAAGATTGTCATAACAGGAAAGGGTAAGGAGTAGTGAGGCAGGGGGAACCATTCAATAAACAGCAGTCCTTTTCACTCTAATTCAAAAACCTGTTCTCAGTTTTACCAGCACATTTAGAAAGGCACAAAGAGTTCAATATTGGAGTTTTCAGAAAGGAATCTCAAAGTGATTATGAGATGTAACCATTCATCTTTCATTCATCATCCAAACAGGTACAAAGCACAATGCTCAAGATTGTGCTAAGATCTGAGGTGCGGCCGGGCGCGGTGGCTCAAGCCTGTAATCCCAGTACTTTGGGAGGCCGAGGTGGGCGGATCACGAGGTCAGGAGATCGAGACCATCCTGGCTAACCCGGTGAAACCCCGTCTCTACTAAAAAATACAAAAACTAGCCGGGCGAGGTGGCGGGTGCCTGTAGTCCCAGCTACTCGGGAGGCTGAGGCAGGAGAATGGCGTGAACCCGGAGGCGGAGCTTGCAGTGAGCTGAGATCCGGCACTGCACTCCAGCCCGGGCGACAGAGCGAGACTCCGTCTCAAAAAAAAAAAAAAAGAAAAAAAAAAAAAAAAAAAAAAAGATCTGAGGTGCAAAAGATAGGATTTCTGCTAATGGAACTTCTAGTCTAAACAGGAAGATGGACATTGAACAACTATTACAATAAGCGTGACATTGGTGGCAAAAAGGGAAGTGCCAGGTGCTATAAAGTGACAGACTGGGGAACTACTGGTTTTGGGCATTAGAAAAGTAGGATCTGAAACAATCTCAAGAAATTGATGTTTCAACTTAACTCCAAAGGATAAGGAGGATTTATTTGGTAATGAGAAAGTGAGGGGAAGAGAACTCCAGATGGTGGGAATAGCCTGTCCTCACAACCTTACTATGAAGGATTACATGCTTAATTATATAGCTGGAGAAGTTGGAGAAGAAGAAAGTGACTTGTTCAAGAGACACTGTTTAACACGGCACTTAATTAGGACCATAGGCCACATTCCTAACCTTTTCAGGGCAAGGCGTACAATTCTCTTTCTTTTTTTTTTTTTTTTTTAGGCGGAGTCTTGCTCTGTCGCCCGGACTGGAGTGCAGTGGCCAGATCTCAGCTCACTGCAAGCTCCGCCTCCCGGGTTTACGCCATTCTCCTGCCTCAGCCTCCCGAGTAGCTGGGACTACAGGCGCCCGCCACCTCGCCTGGCTAGTTTTTGTATTTTTAGTAGAGACGGGGTTTCACCGTGTTAGCCAGGATGGTCTCGATCTCCTGACCTCGTGATCCGCCCATCTCGGCCTCCCAAAGTGCTGGGATTACAGGCTTGAGCCACCGCGCCCGGCCACAATTCTCTTTCTAAGGAAGACTCTCTTTCCTCACCAAAATAGTAGCTGAGTCAATCACTCCTATAGCCCATCAGGCACATCAACCAAGCACAAACTACACTGATATAATAGATATCAATTTATAATCTGTCTCACAGCTTTCAGGATGAGAACTAAAGAGCCCCAAAGGTCTCTCACGTAGGAAGAGGGTGGTGTGTAGTGGCAGAGAGTGAAGCTTCATCAGTGAGAGCCAAGTGCTAAAAGCAGCTGCGTGTGACATTTCCGTCAGCAGTCCTTCCTCCCTCATTGTGTATGAGACACACATCAGATGCTCTGGTTTATGATTTCAGCTTCAGAGTACATACCCTTTTGAGATCCAAGCTCACATATCTCTTCCAGTGGCATGGTGCCTTTTTATTAACTGGCCTTAAAACCCAGCTCAGAGTAGTAACTACCCAAATGCTGAGAATATTGGGACCCCTTTCTCCTACCCTCATGGTTTGGAAACTTGTGGACTGGTTGACTCTTAGGTCCTAGGTGCCTGCCTAGTCTCCCTGCTTGCTAGAAAGTGACAAAGCACATGCTACCAAAAAGATTCTGTACAGATGCCAGAATCATGTCAGAATGCAAGGTCACATACCCTACTGTCTTCCCCATTTATATCAGCCCAGAGGACAATCTACTCTCTTACCTTTGGAAGACACAACAGAGGCTAACTTTTGGAGGTCCTAGGTAAGCACCACTTTTTTTTTTTTTCTTTATTTTTTTGAGACAGAGTCTCACTCTGTCACCCAGGCTGGAGTACAGTGGCACCATCTCAGCTGACTGCAACCTCTGCCTCCTGAGTTCAAGTGATTCTCCTGCCTCAGTCTCCCAAGAGTAGCTGGGATTACAGGCGTGGGCCACATGCCTGGTTAATTTTTGTATTTTTTTTTTTTTAACCTTCAGGAACAATTTATTCCATTTTCTAGGAGTTACTTTCTCACTTCTGTCTTTCATTTGGCCCTGCAGTAAATGCTGTAATGTTCTGTTTAGGTGGGAACAATCCCAAGAGACAAAAAGGAGTCAGATTTCAAATCAGGTTTGCCCTCCAATGGGAAATTTAAGGACAAGTATTGCTGACTCAGAGAAAAAAATGTCTTTTTGTGCCTTAAGTACTCATCTCCTCCATGGTTAATATAAGAACTTTTTATAAATATGACTTCAGAAATCCATTAAAGGAAATCTTAGTATCTGTAAAGAATGTAACATATTCTGATATGTGAGATTTCTTTTTTATTATTATTAAAGTTCTAGGGTACATGTGCACAACATGCAGGTTTGTTCCATACGTATACATGTGCCATGTTGGCGTGCTGCACCCATTAACCCATCATTTACATTAGGTATTTCTCTTAATGTTATCCCTCCCAATTTTTGTATTTTTTAGCAGAGACAGGGTTTCGCCATGTTGGCCAGGCTGATCTCGAACTCCTGGCCTGGCCTCAAGTGATCCGCCTGCCTTGGCCTCCCAAAGTGCCAGGATTACAGGCACGAGACACTGCAGCTGGCCAGCATTTTACTAGGTAGATCATATTTAGGGAGGATCAAGTTTTTGTCGTTTCATATTGTGTTTACTCCCCCAGGTAAATTAAAGTAGGAAAAGTTGATTATTTATGACTGGGCGTGGTGGCTCACGCCTGTAATCCCAGCACTTTGGGAGAATTGCTTGAACCCAGGAGGCGGAGGTTGTAGTGAGCCGAGATTGTGCCATTGCACTCCAGCTTGGGCAACAAGAACAAAACTCTGTCTCAAAAAAAAAAAAAAAATCTATTATTTACAGGGGAGATAGGGGAAAGTCCTTACAGGCTTTTTCTTCTTTGATTTAATAGCACAGATTCTGATTTCACTGAGATGTCAGCAAATGAAAAGATACGGTTACATACTGACTAGTCTCTAAAACTTTAAAAGTTTCTGATACAGTTCCTCATTTCAAAATGTGTTACTTTAGAGATTTCTGTTATGTATTTGTGTAGAAATCTGTTACTTGCTTCCAAAAGTGCTGGGTCATATAATCTCTCAGATTACTTCCCCAAATTATCCCAATACTTATCAAATTATCTCAATGGTAATGAAAACCATTGGAAAATAAATGTCAGAGTTTTCTTTTTTTTTTTTGAGAGAGAGACAGTCTTGCTTTGTCACCTAGGTTGGAGTGCAGTGGTGCGATCTCACTGCAACTGCCTCACCAGTTCAAGCAATTTTCTTGCCTCAGCCTCCTGAGTAGATGGGATTAAAGGCATGTACATCGATGCCCAGCTAATTTTTGTATTTTTAGTAGAGATGAAGTTTTGCCATGTTGGCCAGGCTGGTCTCTAATTCCTTACTTCAAGTGATCCATCCGCCTTGGCCTCCCAAAGTGTTAGGATTACAGGCATGAGCCACCGTGCTCAGCTAAAGAGTTTTCTTTTCTTTTTTTTCTTCCCTTTTTTTTTTTTTTTTGAGATGGAGTCTCGCTCTGTCGCTGAGGCTGGAGTGCAGCGGCGCGATCTCGGCTCACTGCAAGCTCAGCCTCCCGCCTAGTTGGGACTACAGGCGTCCGCCGCCACGCCCGGCTACTTTTTTGTATTTTTAGTATAGACAGGGTTTCACCGTGTTAGCCAGGATGGTCTCAATCTCCTGACCTGGTGAACCGCCTGCTACAGCCTCCCAAAGTGCTGGGATTACAGGCATGAGCCACCGCGCCCAGGTGCCAAGAGTTTTCTTTTTAAATAACAAAATTATAATAATGACAATAATCTGTTCTGAACTAAACGGCAGCAGTGTCTGAGCACCAAGGCTGTTTGCTTTATCAATGGGTGGCCACATTTTTGTTTTTGTGTCAGGAATCTGTTCATATTCAAATAATCCAAAATATTAGACAGAATTTTGGATTATTTGAATGATGGGTTGGCTTTGGAAGGAGCATGCTAAAGTTCAGTGAGGCTATATAAGGGCTTCTTAGTCCACATTATTTCTCAAACTTCCATAAGTACATATATGTCTGGCGTAAAAATAACTTTTTCTTAGTTTATGGCAAGGTTACACTTGGTAAAATTTATTTATTTATTTATTTATTTGAGACAGAGTCTCGCTCTGTTGCCCAGGCTGGAGTGCAGTGGCTGGATCTCAGCTCACTGCAAGCTCCGCCTCCCAGGTTTATGCCATTCTCCTGCCTCAGCCTCCAGAGTGGCTGGGACCCGCCACCACACCCGCCACCACACCCGGCTAATTTTTTTGTATTTTTAGTAGAGACGGGGTTTCACCGTGTTAGCCAGGATGGTCTCGATCTCCTAACCTCGTGATCCGCCCGTCTCGGCCTCCCAAAGTGCTGGGATTACAGGCTTGAGCCACTGCGCCCAGCAAATTTCATTCATTTAGTCTACAAATATTCAAAGAAAACCTACTATATTCATTATACTGATGAATAAGACATGATTCCTGCCTTATATGTATAATTTAGTAGAGACTATTATATACTAGACTGAACTCCAAGGTCAGGGTTTAAGTCTGTTTCAATTTCCATTTTATATCCAGGGATAGCACAGAATCAGTCTCATGGTAGGAGCTCAATAAATACTGGTTGAACAGGCCAGGCATGGTGGCTCACACCTGTGATCCCAGCATTTTGGGAGGCCAAGGCAGGTGGATCACTGAAGGTCAGGAGTTGGAGAACCAGCCTGGCTAACATGGTGAAACCCCATCTCTACTAAATAAATCCAAAAATTAGCCAGGTGCGGTGGTGTGTGCCTGTAATCCCACGACTCAGGAGGCTGAGGAAGGAGAATCTCTTGAACCTGGGAGGCAGAAGTTTCAGTGAGCCAACATCGCGCCTTTGCACTCCAGCCTTGGCAACCAGAGGGAAGCTCCATCCAAAAAAAAAAAAAAATAGTTGAATGTCTAAATATATGAACAAAAATGTACATGATGTTAGCTTTCTAACACAAAGGTATATACCATTTTTTGACAATGACATTTAGGGACGGGGTTTCACCATGTTGGTTAGGTGGGACTCAACTCCTGACCTCATGATCCACCAACCTCGGCCTCCCAAATTGTTGGGATTTACAGGCATGAGCCACTGCACCCAGCCCAATTTTTACTTCTTGTCATCAGTCTGTGGTCTTCAGGGAAATTAACACTGGGAAAAAAGGCTGGTGGGAAAAAAATGGATGATGTTTGAAAGAAAAGGATATTTAAATCAGCACTATGAAGTTTTATTTAGAGGTTTTATTTAAAATGTGCTATTCTGAAGACAACTATGAAGTATGTACATGGTGGGTTTTTTGCTTTTTTTTGTTTTTGGCAAATGCCAATTCAAAAATAGGAAAAGGCTGTGGGGCAGAGTGGCTCCCGCCTGTAATGCTAGTGTTTCAGGAGGCTGAGGCAAGAAGATTGATTGAGATTACACGTTCAAGACCAGCCTGGGAAACATAGTGAGTCCCCTCATCTACAAAAATTTTTTAAAATTAGCTGGGCATGGTGGTGTCTTCCTGTAGTCCTAGCTCCTCAGGAAGCTGAAGTGGGAGAATTGCTTGAGCCTAGGAGTTTGAGGTTACAGTGGGGTATGATCATGCCACTGCACTCCAGTGTGAGCGACAGAGTAAGACCCTGTCTCCAAAAAAAAAGGAAAAGAAAAGTCATGTCACCATGCTACTTAGCATGCTATTTAAGATATAGCTTTTCTCTTTATCCTAACAATTTTCTATCTCTTTTTTCAGAGTTAAAAGAGCTCTACTGCCAGCTCCTGCATTATACATAAGTAGAAAGGAAGAAAGATGAGCTAAAGATCTTGGAAAGTAGAAAATCCAATTGTTGTTCTGGATTCTAAACATTACCTGTGTGGCCTTAGATAAACTTGAATATTTTCATATGTAAAATAAAGGAAGTTAAATTGAATGATTTCTAACCCACCCTCCAGTTGAATATTCTATAATTTCATCTGACAAACCCTCCCTCTTTTCATCCTTGTTGTGTGTGAAATGCTCCATCACTCATCACAGATGCTTAAAATAAAATAGCTCTCTCTCTCTATAGAATGTCTGCCTTTTTTCTCCACATAGTCATGGCACCATGTTGACGTTTTAAAAATCCAAATGAAGACACAAAGAAGCAAATAAATAACATCTTATAATCCCATCACCAAAGGATAAACATCCTTAATATTTTGTTATAATCTAATATTGCCTTTGTGTTCATTTTATGCATATTTCCTTAAAAAATAAAATTGTGATCACTTTCTATTTAGTGTTTTGAAATCTGCTTTTCTTTTTGTTTTGAGACAAGGTCTTACTCTGTTGCCTATGCTGGAGTGCAGTGGTGCAATCACAGCGTACTGTAGCCTTGACCTCCCCAAGCTCAGGTGACTCCCCATATCCCGAGTAGCTGGGAATACAGGCATGCACCAGCATGCCTGGCTAATTTTTGCATTTTTGGAGAGACAAGGTTTCACCATGTTGCCCAGACTGGTCTTGAATTCCTGGGATCAAGCAATCTGCCTGCCTCAGCCTCCCAAAGTGCTGGGATTATAAGCGTGAGCCACTGTACCCAGGTGAAATCTTTATTTAACAATACATTGTAAAACATTTCCCCATATGCACTTAAGGTATGACTGTTCTTCACAACTAAATTTGTAATCCATTATTTGAAAATATTACTTATTAACTTATATATTGTTTGCCATCTGGGTTATTTATACTCATTATAAACAACACTGCAGTAAACAAACTTATACAAAAATATATGATTATTTCCTAAGGATAAATTCTCATAGCTAAAATTAGTCCGACTAACCATGTATGAGTGCTGGTTTCCAGAAAACCTTGAGATCATGAGTTTTTTTTTTTTTTTTTTTTGAGATGCAGTCTGGCTCTGTCGCCCAGGCTGGAGTGCAGTGGCGCAATCTAGGCTCACTGCAAGCCCCACCTCCCAGGTTCACACCATTCTCCTGCCTTAGCCTTCCAAGCAGCTGGGACTACAGGCACCCGCCACCACACCCGGCTAATTTTTTTGTATTTCTTTAGTAGAGACGGGGTTTCACCATTTTAGCCAGGATGGTCTCGATCTCCTGACCTTGTGATCCACCCGCCTCGGCCTCCCAAAGTGCTGGGATTACAGGCGTGAGCCACCGCGTCCGGTCGAGTTTTATAATTTAAAGAAATTCCTTTGGGAGGCTGAGGTGGACAGATCACCTGAGGTCTGGAGTTTGAGACCAGCCTGACCAATATGGAAAAATCCCACCTCTACTAAAAATACAAAATTAGCCGTGGTGACGCACGCCTGTAAATCTCAACTACTCAGGAGGCTGAGTCAGGAGAATCACTTGAACCTCGGAGGCGGAGGCTGCAGTAAGCTGAGATGGCATCACTGCACTCCACTCTGGGAAATGAGCGAAACTCCGTCTCAAAAAAAAAAAAAGAAACTGTTGCCAGAATATCATGTGAAAAACCCATGAGGTACTGGGTTTTATAATTTAGAGAAACCCTTGTCAATATGCATGTTCAGACCAGACACAGTGGCTCACGCCTATAATCCAAGCACTTTGGGAGGCCAAGGTGGGTAGATCACCTAAGGTCGTGAGTTCAAGATCAGCGTGGCCAACATGGTGAAACCCTGTCTCTACTAAAAATACAAAAAATTAGCCAGGCATGGTGGCAGTTGCCTGTAATCCCAGCTACTTGGGAGGCTGAGGCAGGAGAATCACTTGAAACCAGCAGGTGGAGGTTTCAGTGAGCCAAGATCTTGCCACTGCATTTCAGCCTGGGCGATAGAGCAAAATTCAATCTCAAAAAACAAACAAATATGCATGTTTCATATTATTGAACATTTCTTTGTATTTTGTTTTGATCATGTGGATTTTCTTTTTGTTGTCATTAAATGTCTATTCTGTTCCTTTGCTCACTTTTCCATTTCTTCCCCACTTTTCTTTTTGAGATACCCCAAATGCCTCATTTTTGACGAAATGCATTTTACAAGGTGCTCTGCAGACTGAGGGAGATCCAAAGTTCTTTTTGAAAAGCAAAATTAGGCCGGGCGCAGTGGCTCATGCCTGTAATCCCAGCACTTTGTGAGGCTGAGGTGGGCGGATCACTTGAGGTCAGGAGTTCGAGACCAGCCTGGCCAACATGGTGAAACCCTCGCCTCTACTAAAAATACAAAAAAATTAGCCAGGCGTGATGACGCATGCCTGTAGTACCAGCTACTTGGGAGGCTAAGGAAGGAGAATTGCTGGAACCCAGGAGGCAGAGGTTGCAGCAGTGAGCTGAGATCGCACCACTGCACTCCACCCTGGGCGACAGAGTGAGACTCCATCTCAAAAAAAAAAAAAAGAAAGAAAAGAAAAATCACCATAATTGTGGTCCCAAACCAAAATTTTAATGTCCTTCCATTGGCAATTTTATTCTGGCCTGTACATGAATAGTTTTATGATTTTGTTTTGCTTTTCAAATCTAAAACCTACCAGTAAATCATTTTAGGGCTCTCTTCTCGAGCACCTTGCCTTTGTCTGTTTGTGTTGCTAAAAATAAATACCTGAAGTTGTATAATTTATAAAGAAAATAGGTTTATTGGCCAGGTGTGGTGGCTCATGCCAGTAATCCAGCATTTTGGGAGGCTGAGATGGGCTAATCACAAGGTCCAGAGATCAAGACCATCCTGGCCAACATGGTGAAACCCTGTCTCTACTGAAAATACAAAAAATTAGCCGGATATGGTGGCCGGTGCCTGTAATCCCAGCTACTCGGGAGGCTGAGGCAGGAGAATTGCTTGAACCTAGGAGGTGGAGGTTGCAGTGAGCTGAGATGGCGCCACTGCACCCCAGCCTGGCGACAGAGTGAGACTCTGTCTCAAAAAAAAAAAAAAAAAAAAAAAAAGAAAGAAAAGAAAATAGGTTTATTTGGCTCACAATTCTGTAGGTTGTACAAGAAGCATGTTACCAACATCTGCCTCTGGTGAAGGCCTCAGGCTGCTTCATAGTGAAAGGTGCAGAGCAGCCTGTGTGTGCAGAGATCACATGGAGAGAGAGCAGGGAGGAGCTGCCAGGCTCTTTTTAACAAGCCAGCTCTGAAGGAACTAACAGAGCAAGAATCTACTCAGTATTACAAGGACAGCACCAAGCCATGCATGAGAGATCCACCCCTACCATCTAAACACCTCTCATTAGGCCCTGCCTTTACATAGAGGGTCAAATTTCAACATGGTGTTTGGGAGGATAAACAACCAAACTACAGCATGTCTTTTCTGTCAATAATTTGACAATTTTTTTTTTTTTTTTTTTTGAGATGCAGTCTCACTCTGTCGCCCAGGCTGGAGGGCAGTGGTGTGATCTCGGCTCAATGCAACCTCCGCCACCCAGGTTCAAGTGATTCTCCTGCCTCAGCCTCCTGAATAGCCAGGATTACAGGTGCATGCCACCATGCCCGGCTAATTTTTACATTTTTAGTAAAGACAGGTTTTCACTATGTTGGTCAGGCTGATCTCAAACTCCTGACCTCAGGTGATCCGCCCACCTCGGCCTCCCAAAGTGCTGGGATTACAGGCGTGAGCCACCACGCCTGACCCAATTTTTGTATTTTTAGTAGAGACAAGGATTCACCATGTTGGCCAGAATGGTCTTTATCTCTCCACCTTGTGATCTGCCTGCCCAGGCCTCCCAAAGTGCTTGGATTAGAGGCGTGAGCCATCAGGCCCAGCTTTGCTTTTTTTTTTTTTTTGAGATGGAGTCTCGCTCTTGTTGTCCAGGCTGGAGTGCAATGGCATGACCTCAGCTCACCACAACCTCTGCCTCCTGGGTTCAAGGGATTCCCCTGCCTCAGCCTCCTGAGTAGCTGGGATTACAGGCATGTGCCACCACACCCGGCTACTTTTGTATTTTTAGTAGAGATGGGGTTTCTCCATGTTGGTCAGGCTGGTCTTGAACTGCCCACCTTAGGTGATCTGCCTGCCTCGGCCTCTCAAAGTGCTGGAATTATAGGCATAAGCCACCACACCTGGCCAATAAAATATTTTTAATAAAAGATTAATACCTAGTTAATTTTGTGCATTGAAACATTAACAAATCTTAAACATCAGTAGATTAATATTGGACAAATTGGAAGAACATAAGCACATTGACAGTGTTACTTTTTTTTTTTTTTGAGGCGGAGTCTCACTCTGTTGCCCAGGCTGGAGTGCAGTGGCGCAATCTCTGCTCAAGGCAACCTCCGCCTCCTGGGTTTAAGTGATTCTTCTGCCTCAGCCTCCCAAATAGCTGAGATTACAGGTGCTTGCCACCACACCTGGCTAATTTTTTTGTATGTATTTTTAGTAGAGACGGAGTTTCACCATGTTGGCCAGGCTGGTCTTGAACTCCTGACCTCAAGTGATTCGCCTGCCTCAGTCTCATAAAGTGCTGGGCTTACAGGCATGAGCAACTGTGCCTGGCCAATATTATATCTTTAAATGTAAAACTACTAGGATTTGAATATCAAAACTGTGGTGGCAGGAAAAAGTATTTACATTCACTTGCATATCCCTAGAATTTGACTCATCAGATAACACTGGCTTACTAGCTAGGTAAGTAAAAGGTAAATACTTTGGAAGTGGCTACCTTCATTAGAACCTTTTAGCCCTTAGAAGAAAAACCAATCCAGAAAAACTGGAAACCTACAGAACCCCCTTGCTGGGCTCTGACTTACTGGCTAAGCATGTTATTGTTGATAGCTGACCATTCAAAAGAATAACTTGTAACATGTTAGCCATGTGTGAAATAACAATGTACATCTTCACACAATTTATTGCCCCTTTACCTTGTTGTGAGACTTTATTCTTTTCTAAGCCTGTATTTATTATAACTCTTTTAATATTTTTTTTTTGAGACAGTCTTATTCTGTTGCCTGGGCTGGAGTGCAGTGATCCAATCTCGGCTCACTGCAACCTCTGCCTCCTAGATTCAAGCGATTCTCCTGCCTCAGCCTCCTGAGTAGCTGGGATTACAGGCGCATGCCACCATGCCCAGCTATTTTTGTATTTTTAGTAGAGACGGGGTTTTACCGTGTTGGTCAGGCTGGTCTCGAACTCCTGACCTTGTGATCTGCCCACTTGACCTCAAAAAGTGCTGGGATTACAGGTGTGAGCCACCAAGCCTGGCCTAATTGTTCTTTTTCTTGTTTTTTGTTTGAGGAGGTGAGGTGAATGACTGGGGAACTGGGGTGCAAGATTTCCTTTTTTTTTTTTTCCTAGACGGAGTTTTGCTCTTGTTTCCCAGACTGGAGTGTAATGGCACCATCTCAGCTCACCGCAACCTCTGCCTCCCCGGTTCAAGTGATTCTGCTTCAGCCTCCCTAGTAGCTGGGATTACAGGCATGTGCCACCACACCTGGCTAATTTTATATTTTTTTAGTAGAGACAGGGTTTCTCCATGTTGGTCAGGCTGGTCTCGAACTCCTGACCTCAGGTGATCCGCCTGCCTTGGCCTCCCAAAGTGCTGGGATTACAGGCATGAGCCACCGTGCCCAGTAAGAGATTTCCTTTTCATTGTATATTATACCTTTTGAATTCTGTCCCATGTAAAGGAATAATTTAAAAATAGAATTACAAAAATCTTACTAGCTAGTAGTCCAATGTTGGATAAGATTGGAGTAACTGCACTGCACATAGTAGGTATTCAATAAAGATGGAATCAATGAATAAATGAATAGATGGCTGAATTAAGTGAAATGACTGAATAAGTGTCTTAAATCTGTATTTTGATTACTAAAGCCTTCTGGAATCGTGAAATTTCATAACTGTATGAGACTTAATGTCTTTTTTTTTTTCTTTGAGACAGTCTCACTCTGTCACCCAGGTTGGAGTACAGTGACGCAATCTCGGCTCACTACAACCTCCACCTCCTGGCTTCAAGCGATTCTCCTGCCTCAGCCTTCCGAGTAGCTGGGATTACAAGTACCTGCTACGACGCCCAGCTAATTTTTTGTGTTTTTTAGTAGAGATGGGGTTTCAGCTGGGCACGGTGGCTCACACCTGTAATCCTAGCACTTTGGGAGGCCGAGATGGGCGGATCACAAGGTCAGGAGAGCGAGACCATCCTGGCTAACATGGTGAAACCCCATCTCTACTAAAAATACAAAAATTAGCCGGGCACGGTGGCAGGCGCCTGTAGTCCCAGCTACTCAGGAGGCTGAGGCAGGAGAATGGCGTGAGCCCGGGAGGCGGAGCTTGCAGTGAGTGGAGATAGTGCCACTGCACTCCAGCCTGGGGCGATAGAGCCAGACTCCGTCTCAAAAAAAAGAGATGGGGTTTCACCATGTTGCCCAGGCTAGTCTCAACCTCCTGACCTTGTGATTCGCCCACCTTGGCCTCCCAAAGTGTGGGGGTTACAGGCGTGAGCCACTGCGCCCGGCTTAAATGTCTTTTCTTTTCTTTTCTTTTTTTTTTTGAGATGGAGTCTCGCTCTGTGGCCCAGGCTGGAGTGCAGTGGCCGGATCTCAGCTCACTACAAGCTCCGCCTCCCGGGTTTACGCCATTCTCCTGCCTCAGCCTACCGAGTAGCTGGGACTACAGGCGCCCGCCACCTCGCCTGGCTAGTTTTTTGTATTTTTTAGTAGAAACGGGGTTTCACCGTGTTAGCCAGGATGGTCTCGATCTCCTGACCTCGTGATCCGCCCGTCTCGGCCTCCCAAAGTGCTGGGATTACAGGCTTGAGCCACCGCGCCCGGCCAAATGTCTTTTCAAGAACAGAAATAGGTCTGAATTGGGAGAAAAAAACTTGTCACTTTGTTAGATTTCTAAGTTTAAGCCATTAGTCTTTATTACATCATAAAGGATGAAGAAATATATTTTTATATATGCCTACATTTGCTGAGGAGGCTAGTCCTGATCAATATTTTTCTGAAAGATGGTGAAAGGTAGAGCAGACTTCAAGTCAACATTTTTACTGCCTCTCCTACTTCAGTGAAGCTAACATCAATGGCTTATACTACGTGCAAAGTTACCTTTGGTTTTGTTTACTGGTCTATGTCCTAAGATAGGCAATGCAGCTACCTATTGTATATTCAGATCAAGTCTTGGGGACTAGCATGGTTCTAAAATGTTGACAGCTTTCTGGAGACAAACTGATAAAGAGAAAACACTGTAATTCTAGTTATTTTTGTTGGGAAGGTAAAGGCCGAGTTGCGGAATTTATTGCAGCATAGATTCTTAAAGAGTTTTGCTAAATAAAGACAACCAGGTAAAAGTGGTTTTAGATTGAGCAACTCTATGTAAAATGCTTACAACAGTGCCTGGCACAGAGTAAGTGCTATAAATGTTAGCTGCTATTTGTTATCATCATTATTATACTGACACTCACCATTTTATACCAACAAATATTTAATAGCCATACATATACATCTATACAAATCAATCTGTATGATACCAAGAGAAGAAACAGCTCTTTTTGTAGGAAATTTATAGTGATACATTTTGAAGAATGAAAGTCAGAAAGTTAAATTGTTACAGAAAAAAATACTCTTTCTTTGAGGAAATGTCCTTTGCTAGTTCGGTTGGAGCTCTGCATCGAAGGTTGAGAAAAGTTTATAGTCTATGGTTTTCCAAATGAGTTAAAAACAGAAATAACAATACCTAAGATAATAAACAGGCACCAATTATACAGTAATAATTTATTGCTTTTCAACAATTCTGGTGTGATAAAATTTAACTGAACCAAACTCCCCATATATTTTGAATGTGAAAATCAAGTTTCCAGAGAAGTCAGATACTTGAGGCAGGGCCTGTAAAGTATCCTCCTTTTTAATTTTTCTTCCAGATGAAGGTAGAATGCCAAGAGAGGCCAAGAGAAAAACAAATAACCAGCTGCCTACAGACCTGCCTTCATAGGAATGTCCTTTGCCTTCATCTATGTGTGCCTCCATTTCTGAATGCCTTTATTTCTGGATACTTTCCAGTCTATAAAAACAAAGGAAGGACAGATAAAAAAAGAACTGTACTACACTTCTACTGGACAATCAAGAGGTGAAAAATGTTCTTTAGTGAGTTAAAATTGTTTTGCAATCTCTTTGAAAGGAGTAGGCAAAAATCTTGAAAAAGTCCTGATTATTAGTAGAGATTGTCTTAGAAAGGTTAACTTTTCACACTGGCAGGAAGTAATACCCAAACACCACAAAATTTAAACTTATCTCTAATATGTAGATAGAAAAATCTATCCATGGGGCACTAGGCCTTTCTTATTTACCTTAAAATATACTGTTTCCCTCCTTCCTCCTAGCATTCTCTCCTAGGAAAAGGTTCTATGACTTTTGCATTCTTTTTTTTTTGAGACAAGGTCTTGCTACATTGCCCAGGCTGGTCGTGAACTCCTGGCCTCAAGGGATCCTCTGACCTGAACTTTTTTTTTCAGACAGAGTCTTGCTCTGTTATCCAGGCTGTAGTGTCACAATACTGGCTCACTGCAACCTCCACCTCTTGGGCTCAAGTGATTCTCCTTCCTCAGCCACCAAAGTAGCTGGGATTAAAGGCGCCTGCCACCACACCCAGCTAATTTTTGTAATTTTAGTAGAGACAAGGTTTCACTATGTTGGCCAGGCTGGCCTTAAACTCCTAACCTCAAGCGATCTGCCTGCCTTGGCCTCCCAAGGTGCTGGGATTACAGGTGTGAGCCACACCGCCCAGCCCTGAATTCTTTGTTTGTTTGTTTTCTTGAAATAAGGTCTTACTCTGTTGCCCAGGCTGGAGTGCAGTGGTGTGATCAAAGCTCAGTATAACCTCAAACTCATGAGCCCAAATGACTCTCCTGCCTCAACCTCCCAAGTAGCTAGGACTACAGAAGTGTGCCACTATGCCCTGCTAATTTTTAATTTTTTTTTGTAGAGACAGGGTCTTGCCACTTTGCCCAGGTTGGTCTCAAACTCCTTGGCTCAAGAGATCTCCTGCCTTGTGAATCACTGAGCAGACCCCAGCATGCATTCTTTTTTTTTTTTTAATTTACTTTTTCTTATTTTTTAAGTTTAAAGGAATGTTAAATTCCACAGATTATTATTATTATTATTATTTTTGGAGACGGAGTCTTACTCTGTCTTCCAGGCTGGAGTGCAATGGCGAGATCTCGGCTCACTGCAATCTCCGCCTCCTGGGTTCAAGACATTCTCCGCCTCAGCCTCCTGAGTAACTGGGATTACAGGTACCCACCACCATGCCCAGCTAATTTTTGTATTTTAGAAGATATGAGGTTTCACCATGTTGGCCAGGCTGGTCTTGAACTCCTGCCTCAGCCAGCATGCATTCCTAATAGTAGACAACACAGTAGGAATTTGGAATGCCTGAACGTTTATCTATTAAATAGATTGTTTTTTGAGACAGGGTCTTGTTCTGTCACCCAGGCTGGAGTGCAGTGGTATGATCATAGCTCATTGCAGCCTCAACCTCCTAAGCTCAAGCAATCTTCCCATCTGAGCCTCCCAAAGCAGATACTACAGGTGTGTGCCACCACATCCAGCTAATTTTTTTTTTTTTTTTTTTAGAAATGGGGTCTGGCTATGTTGGCCAGACCAGTCTGAAACTCCAGGGCTCAAGCAATCATCCTGCCTGGCCTCCCAAAGTTCTGGGACTACAAGCATGAGCCACTGCTCCTGGTTGAAATACTTTAATTTTTTTTTTTTTTTTTTTTGAGATGGAGTCTAGCTCTGTTTCCCAGGCTGGAGCGTAGTTGCGCGATCCTGGCTCACTGCAAGCTCTGCTTCCCGGGTTCACGCCATTCTCCTGCCTCAGCCTCTCGAGTAGCTGGGACTACAGGTGCCTGCCACCACGCCTGGCTAATTTTTTGTATTTTTAGTAGAGATGGGGTTTCACCGTGTTAGCCAGGATGATCTTGATCTCCTGACCTTGTGATCCGCCTGCCTTGGCCTCCCAACGTGCTGGGATTACAGGCGTGAGCCACAGTTCCCGGCCAATACTTTATTTTAAAGTACAAAGACTGCATACATTTTGCTTGAGGTTCTTAGTGCTTCAAGAGATCCACCAATATCCTAGAGGAATCCTTTCCATGAATTGGTAAAGTTTGTGAATATATAATATTAAAAAAAAAAAAAGAATGACCAGGCACTGTGGCTCATGCCTGTAATCCCAGCACTTTGGGAGGCCGAGGCAGATGGATCACAAGGTCGGGAGATCAAGGCCATCCTGGCTAACAGGGTGAAACCCTGTCTCTACTAAAACTACAAAACATTAGCTGGGGGTGGTGGCGGGTGCCTGTAGTCCCAGCTACTTGGGAGGCTGAGGCAGGAGAATGGCGTGAACCCGGAAGGCGGAGCTTGCAGTGAACCGAGATCGTGCCACTGCACTCTAGCCTGGGCGACAGACCAATACTCCCTCTCAAAAAAAAAAAAGAAAAAAAAGAGATGTAGGTATTCTAGAGAAGGTAGAGCAAGATAAAGATTTTAACTTACAAGCCAATGATTTTTTTTTTTTTTTTTCCTGAGAGACAGTCTGGCTGTGTCTCCTAGGCTGGAGTACAGTGGCACCATCTTGGCTCACTACAATCTCTGCCTCCTGGGTTCAAATGATTCTCCTGCCTCAGTCTTCTGAATAGCTGGGACTATAGGTGTGCACCACAAAGCCCAGCTAATTTTTGTGTTTTTAATAAGGATGGGGTTTTACCATGTTGGCCAGGCTGATTTTGAACTCCTGACCTCAGGTGGATCCGCCTGCCTTGGCCTCCCAGAGTGCTGCAATTACAGGCATGAGCCACAATGCCCGGCTGCCAATGATTTTTCCAAAATAATTATGCATCCCTGGGAAGGAAATAGGAAATGAAACATTTTGCATATAATTTGGATTTGTAGGTGGCCTTTCTAAGTAATTTATTAGAAGGTAAACAATAATTATGTAGAAAGAACCTGGTTGGTAAATATAATAATTATGAAATCTTATTAATTTTTTTTTTGAGACAGGGTCTTGCTCTATTGCTCAGGCTGGAGTGCAGTGGCCCAATCTTGGCTCACTGCAAGCTCCGCCTCCTGGGTTCACGCCATTCTCCTGCCTCAGCCTCCCAAGTAGCTGGGAATACAGGCGCCCCCCACCACACCCGGCTAATTTTTTTTGTATTTTTAGTAGAGATGGGTTTTCACTGTGTTAGTCAGGATGGTCTCAGTCCCCTGACCTCATGATCCACCCGCCTCGGCCTCCCAAAATGCTGGGATTACAGACGTGAGCCACCGTGCCCAGCAGAAACCTTATTAATTTACATTAATTAGCAGGAAAGCTGAATTAAGAAGACGTCTGAATCATACAATATAATTACTAAAACTGCTCCCCGTTAATCTACCTGCCTCTCTTCCATCTCCATATTATTCTGTACACAGTTTACCAAGTGGAAGGAAGAAGTGCTTTTTGTTTGTTTATTGTTTTTGAGGTGGAGTCTCTCTCTGTCACCCAGGCTAGAATGAAGTGGCATGATCTCGGCTCACTGCAACCTCTGCCTCCCCAGTTTAAATGATTCTCCTCCCTCAGCCTCCCAAGTAGCTGGGACTACAGGCACGCTACCACACCTGGCTAATTTTTTTGTATTTTTAGTAGAGATTGGGTTTCACCATGTTGGCCATGCTAGTCTCGAACTCCTGACCTCAAGTGACCTGCCCACCAAGAGCTGGGACTATAGGTGTAAGCCACCACACCTGGCCAAGAAGTGCTTTATATGAAGAAGAAACAGCATGTAGAAAGGTTCAGCATTGGGACTATGAAGCAGTTCTGCATTTTCTTGCCTCATCCTCCTCCTCATTCCCATCCTTTCCTATAACGTCAAGATTTTGAACAAAACAAATGAATGAAAATAATCCAGCACTTAAGAACAGAAACTAAGAATTAAGTAGACCTAGATTTAAATATGTCTTTTTTTTTTTTTGAGACGGAGTCTCGCTCAGTCGCCCAGGCTGGAGTGCAGTGGTGCGATCTCGGCTCACTGCAAGCTCCACCTCCCGGGTTCACGCCATTCTCCTGCCTCAGCCTCCCAAGTAGCTGGGACTACAGGCGCCCGCCGCCATGCCCGGCTAATTTTTTGCATTTTTAGTAGAGACGGGGTTTCACTGTGTTAGCCAGGAAGGTCTCGATCTCCTGACCTCTTGATCCGCCCGCCTCGGCCTCCCAAAGTGCTGGGATTACAGGCGTGAGCCACCACACCCGGCCTAAATATAAGTTTTATAGTATTTATAAACTACAAATTACCCAATTTTGACTAAGCATAATTTAGTGATACCCCTATAAGTTCTGGCAGATGGAATGAGATTGCCCTAGGTTCTTGGTGAAGGCCTTTGTTTAGAAGCATGGTTGCAGTGACTGAGAATTCCCCCACTAACTCCTGTAGTCCACACTTCCCTCATTCCCCTGGATTCTGTTAAATGGTCTTGGTAGCCTGAATTATGCAATCCCATATTATGGTTAAAGCATACTTGGGCTGTTTCATTCATGTTATGGTCTTCCCTGGGTTGATCAAATGAGTAACTAGTGAAACAAATGAAATACATATAATAGAATTAGAAAGCTCCCAGGTTGACTAATCTTTGAATAGGAAACAGGAGCAAAACTCCATTATCTAGCTCATCTGAGCCTAATGGGAACATGAGATGAAGGCCATACCTAATCCTCTGCTTGGATGGCCACACTGATATGTTACCCATTTGCAATGTATGGTTTTGTGCTTCTCATTGACCTCTTGTGTGGCATGTAACATCTCCAGATTCCAGTTCCTGCTGTGACTATAGCAAGTGTACATGCGACAAGGTAATGAGCTATGTGTACAGGGGGAAATGGGGTAGTGGTGAAAACCATGGCTGCAAGCAGAATGGTGTATTCTGAGCTTGTTGAGTTACTATCCTTTTGGTTTTGGGGATAACTAAGTAGACTAGCTGTCCTAGTAGGTAGCATAGAACAAAGAGTATTCCTTGGCCAGGTGCAGTGGCTCACACTTATAATCCCAGCACTTTGGGAGACTGAGGCGGGCAGATAACCTGAGGTCAGGTGTTCGGGACCAGCCTGGCCAACATGGTGAAACCTCGTCTCTACTAAAAATACAAAAATTAGCCAGGCGTGTTGGCAGGCACCTATAATCCCAGCTACTGGGGAGGCTGAGGCAGGAGAATCACTTGAACCCGGGAGGCGGAGGTTGCGGTGAACCAAGATCCCAAGATCGCGCCATTACACTCCAGCCTGTGGACAAGAGTGAGACTTCATCTGAAAAAAAAAAAAAAAAAAAGAACAGAGAATATTCCTACAAGATTTCTAGTTTCTTTCTTGCTATTAAATTAGAGGTGGTAAACAGTAAGAGGTATATGTATATCTCTAAGACTTTAAAGAGGACTCTCTCAAAGCAGTATAAAACTAAAGGCCTCAGACTGAGGCCATGAATTTAAGACACTAGAGAAAAAAGAACTTGTCCATTTAGTGGTGCAGTGTGGGGATGAAGGCTGTTTAGTGAGCCATTTCAGCCGCTGTGGCCATGGTGACAAAAATGGAAGCATGGGTCTTAGATGGGGGGAAATTATGAAGTTGTATGGAAATCCATTAGGTCTCTTAAACTCAAATCCTCATCTGCCAAAGGTAATAACGAAAGGAGTGTCTCCATACAGGGATGGGACTGCGAAAATGACCCTCATTCTGATATTCAACTTTTCCTTGGGGATCTTTCATAAATCACCCTGATCTTTCCTAAATCACCGGAGGAAGCATTCTGCTTTTTACCTTTTTTTTTTTGAGATGGAGTCTTACTCTGTTGCTGGAATGCAGTGATGCAATCTCAGCTCACTGCAACCTCTGCCTCTGGGGTTCAAGCGATTCTCTTGCCTCACCCTCCCAAGCAGCTGGGATTACAGGTGCCTGCCACCATGCTTGACTAATTTCTGCTTTTTTTTTTTTTTTTTAAGCAGAGACGGGGTTTCACCATGTTGGCCAGGCTAGTTTCAAACTCTTGACCTCAAGTGATCAGCTCACCTCAGCCTCCTGAAGTGCTGGGATTACAGGCATGAGCCACCACACCCAGTTCTACCTATTTCTTTGTTTGTTTGTTTTTGAGATGGGGAGTTTCACTCTTCTTGCCCAGGCTGGAGGGCAATGGCGCAATCTCGGCTCACCGTAACCTCTGCCTCCTGGGTTCAAGCGATTCTCCTGCCTCAGCCTCCCAAGTAGGTGGGATTACAAGTATGTGCCACCACGCCTGGCTAATTTTGTATTTTTAGTAGAGACGAGGTTTCTCCAAGTTGGTCAGGCTGGTCTCAAACTCCCGACCTAAGGTCATCCACCAGCCTCGGCCTCCCAAAGTGCTGGGATTACAGGCGTGAACCACCACGTCTAGCCGGCTCTACCTATTTCTTAAATACTGCAGCAGAGACCATGGTGAAACAGACTGGTCTGCTGGCTGCCATGTTTTGTTGGCCCCATCCCACATCTGCCTGCTTAGTCCTTCTTTTCTTTTTTTTTCTTTTTTTGAGACAGAGTCTTGCTCTGTCTCCCAGGCTGGAGTGCAGTGGCAAGATCTCGGCTCACCGCAAGCTCTGCCTCCCAGGTTCATGCCATTCTTCTGCCTCAGCCTCCAGAGTAGCTGGGACCATAGGCGCCCGCCACCATGCCCAGCTAATTTTTTCTATTTTTTAGTAGAGACGGGGTTTCACTGTGTTAGCGAGGATGGTCTCGATCTCCTGACCTCGTGATCCGCCTGCCTTGGGCTCCCAAAGTGCTGGGATTACAGGCGTGAGCCACTGCGCCCGGCCGCCTAGTCCTTATTTTCTAACTCCCACACAATTTTTTGCTGTTGTTGGTTCCTCCTTTATATTAATAAAAAATAAAGTTAGGAGTTTTAAGAATTCTATTTTTCTTCTGAATCAATGAATAATGTATTATGTAGAAATGTCAAGCAAGTTTGTGCTGTTATTAGTGCTGTATAGGGTAGTGCTTCATGTAGTACATTGTAAATGCTTGAATTTGGATGCCTAGAACGGTATGGCACTACGTTCCCCCATACTGCTTACCATTTCTTATTGACTTATACTAGGCTAATTAACTTTTTATTGGTCCTTAAATGCTTCTCAGTTTGAATCCTTGATTTAGATTAAACTTGACTGACAGAAGTTCAGGGAACAGACTTACAAAATATGAGTGTTTGCTTTCATTTTTGGTTCTCCTGGAGTAGGCAGCTCTGTGACAGAAGCTATTTCCCCTGATCAGTGAGAAGGGCCTTCAACAATTCTTAATTCTTTCAAGTTCAGATGTAAAAAGGCATATCCAGAAGTGCCACCTTCCATCTGTTCCATGTTCCAAGTTTTTTTGTGTGAGGATTCTCTCTTTCTATAATGACTGATAATATCTACCATATAGAGGGAAACCTTTATACCCTACCCACAGGGTATGGCCTTATTCCATGACTGCAAAAAAATAAATAAATAAAATAATCATATCAGAGTGCAATAACAGGTATAACATCTGAGCCCATGATTTGTGCAAAAGGTAAGACAGAGGGAGGGTAGGGAGGAAGGCGTCACTCTAATAGGCAGCTCAGAAGTAGGTGTGGTAGCTACTGCACCTCACCTTGGCACAGGTGTCACAGGTGTTGTGTGGTGCAGAGATCCATGGCAGATTTGGGGTTCTCAGAGGTAACCACAAATTGAATTGTATGCTTTATTTAAGCCTCATCTTGCTCACCAGTGCAGCAGCATGAAGGTACAGGTAGAACACCCAGTTCTGGATCCCCAGGCAGATATATACCCAAAGACAGTCACTGTGATGTTAGAGGCCTCCTACACTGCATGCACCCCTTGGCTGAGTCACAGTAGGCTTGATGTGCAGTCGTCCAGTAATTCCAACTATCTGCTGCTGCTTTGGGTGAGGGCTTTAAAGTCCAGGTTCTCACACTGAATGATCTTATAGCATGGAATATGGGGACCAGGACACCCAGAACTTCCTAGAAATAGGTGACCTTAAAATTAAGCTGTTAGTTGGCTGGGCATGGTGGCCCACACCTGTAATTCCAGCACTTTGGGAGGCTGAGGTGGGTGGATCACCTGAGGTCAGAAGTTCGAGACTAGCCTGGCCAACACGGTGAAACCCCATCTCTACTAAACATACAAAAATTAGCCTGGTGTGGTGGCACATGCCTGTAATCCCAGCTACTTTGGAGGCTGATGCAGGAGAATTGCTTGAACCCAGGGGGTGGAGGCTGCAGTGAGCTGAGATCGCGCCACTTCACTCCAGCTTGGGTGAAACAGTGAAACTCCATCTCAAAAAAAAAAAATTTAAGCTGCTAACAAAACCACGTCCCATCATCTTTGTCCCCAACTTAGCTGACTAGAGACTGATAACTACCCCAAATTCAGATAAGCAGGGGGTAGTTCTCTGTGGTGAAGCTCTGGTTTCAATGGCAGCTTTCATGGCACATGCTTTCATAATGGTTGTTTCACTCTATTAACATAAAAGGAAACCAAAACAGGGTTTTTCTAAGTCAAGATGGCCTTAAATTCTATCAATTAGTCTCCTATGGTATTAATAGTTACAAATGACAATTTCTACTTGTGTATTTTTGGTGAAAACTAAATGATGACTACTTTTTTTCTTTTTCAGGCAGAGTCTTGCTCTGTTGCCAAGGCTGGAGTGCAATGGCCCGGTCTCAGCTCACTGTAAACCTTCACCTCCCAGGTTCAAGTCATTCTCCTGCCTCAGCCTCCCAAGTATCTGGGACTACAGGCGCCTGCCACCACATCTGGCTAATTTTTGTATTTTTAGTAGAGACAAGGTTTCACTATGTTGGCCAGGCTGTTCTCAAACTCCCGACCTCATGATCCATCCGCCTTGACCTCCCAAAGTGCTGGGATTACAGGTGTGAGCCACTGTGCCCGGCCATGATGACTACTTTCTGATGACTCGAGACAATACTGATTATGTGACCTTCGGGACGTTACTTAACCTCTCTCTATCTGTATATGTCTATAAAATGGGGATTGTAACAGTTCCTAGTTTATAGCATTTTTGTGAGGAACTAATGAGTGTTACTACATCTGAAGTGCTTACAGCAATGCTTAGCATATGGTAAGTATTCCAGAAATCTTGGCTGTCATCAATTTACTATTGTTATTATTGAACTCCCCATCCCATTTGCCTAAAATACTTTACTAGAGATGGAAAGAAGAAAGGAGGGAAGGGAGGGAGGAAAGGAGGGAGGGAGGGAAGGTACTCATGGTTAGGACTTTTAGTAGCTAGGGGTAAAGGAAGAAAACAGATCTGGCAAATACATAGGACCATCTCTAGAAAGAATGCTTCCTAGAAAAGATCCTAAACAGCGAAGATGTAGGTTACAAAGAGCACAGGTCAAAACTATCCTCCTGGGCTAGCAAAGACAAGGAGCAGGAGTCAAGCCATATCAGACCAGAGTGGGAATTAGAATGACGTAGATTGAGCCTCAAGTAATCTGGTTGAAAACAAATTGAATTTGAAGATAAACAGGTCAAAAAGGAATATTCTCAGCTGCTTGTTTTCCATATGGATTGTTTTGCCACCTTTAAAGTTTTAAAGCAGTACTGTCAGATTTTCATAAAATTTTAGGTATGTTTCAAACTTTTGTGCTTTTTAATCTAAATTAATTCTTAGATGATTATTAAGAAGCAATGTAAATGTCTCATATTATCAAGCCATTGCAAATATATATATATATATATTTTTTGTTTGTTTGTTTCTTTTTTTTGAGACAAAGGCTTGCTGTCGCCCAGGCTGGAGTGCAGTGTGGCACGATCTCGGCTCACTGCAACCTCCACCTCCCAGGTTCAAGCAATTCTCTGCCTCAGCCTCCCGAGTACTGGGATTACTGGGATTACAGGCACCTGCCACCATACCCAGCTAATTTTTATATTTTTACTCTTGACCTCATGATCCACCTGCCTCAGCCTACCAAAGTGCTGGGATTACAGGCGTGAGCCACCACACCCAGCCTGCAAATATTTAGAAAGTAGTAAACAGCGGCCAGGCGTGGTGGCTCACGCCTATAATCCCAGCAATCTGGAAGGCCGAGGCAGGTGGATCTGAGGTCAGGAGTTTGAGACCAGCCTGACCAACACGGTGAAACCCGGTCTCTACTAAAAATACAGAAATCAGTCAGGTATGGTGGTGCACCCCTGTAAGCCTAGCTACTCAGGAGGCTGAGGCAGGAGAATCGCTTGAACCCAGAAGGTGGAGGTTTCAGTGCGCCGAGGTCGCACCACTCCTCTCCAGCCTGGGTGATAGAGTGAGATTCCGTCTCAGTGGAAAAAAAACAGTATGTACAATATGATTCCTTAAGAAACATATATATGTGTATGTGTGTGTCTGTGTGCGCACAAAAAAATTCTCAAAGACCTAGAGAAGCAGTAAAGTAAATCCCTGGCCACCAGAATAACTAAACATACAAAAAACCAGCAGTTGGAAACGATAATTTTTGACTCATTTGTCATGTTGAAGAAATTTTTATTGCAAACATTTTGTTTTCTAGCAAACTATTTTGACCGCGTCATGTCATGTCAGTAGAGTGCCAAGGAAGTAACTGATTAGGATACTAAACTGGTGCAGGCTGGTAAGATAAGTGATAGGTCAAAACAGAGCAAGGAGAGCTGAGGAGAAATGGGGAGGTCAAGGGAGGAGCTTAGAGTGCATCTCACGAATACTGAGTTAGTCTTTCTTTAAAGAATGGCAAAATTCACCCTACATTGAGACACACGACTTTGAAAGCAGGACTACACCTGACATATAACCTGAAATTAGATGATGATATTCTGAATGAGAGGGCTCTCAACTTAAAAAAAAAAGTTTTTAGGGTTGACATTATCTTCTTTACTCCAGGTATGTGCTTAGCAAACCCTTTCTTCAAATATGGTTCAAAAGCAAATCACATTTTCCATATTCCCTATTAAATTATTATATATTATGGGGGGGCGCAGTATTCTTAATGACAAAATATTATTATTATTTTTTTTTTTTTGAGACGGAGTCTCGCTCTGTAGCCCGGGCTGGAGTGCAGTGGCCGGATCTCAGCTCACTGCAAGCTCTGCCTCCCGGGTTTACGCCATTCTCCTGCCTCAGCCTCCGGAGTAGCTGGGACTACAGGCGCCCGCCACCTCGCCCGGCTAGTTTTTTGTACTTTTTAGTAGAGACGGGGTTTCACAGTGTTAGCCAGGATGGTCTCGATCTCCTGATCTCGTGATCCGCCCGCCTCAGCCTCCCAAAGTGCTGGGATTACAGGCTTGAGCCACCGCGCCCGGCCAAAATACTATGTTTAAAAAGAATCCTTTCCTAAAAGAAATCAGGAAAATGATTCCATTTACAATAGCTACAAAAAATAAGATACTTAAGAATAAACTTAACCAAGGAGGTTAAAGATCTCTAAACTGAAAACTATAAAACCTTGATGAAAGAAACTGAAGAAGACACAAAGGAATGGAAAGACATTTCATGTTCATGGGAGAATTAATATTGTTGAAACACCCATACTACCCAAAGTGATCTACAAACTACAGTCTCTATCTAATACCTATGATATATTTCACAGAAATAAAAAAGATAGCCGGGCGCGGTGGCTCACTCTGTAATCCCAGTACTTTGGGAGGTCAAGGAGGGGGGATCACCTGAGGTCGGGAGTTCGAGACCAGCCTGACCAACATGGAGAAACCCCGTCTCTAATAAAAATACAAAATTAACCAGGCGTGGTGGCACATGCCTGTAATCCCAGCTACTTGGGAGGGTGAGGCAGGAGAATCGCTTAAACCTGGGAGGCGGAGGTTGCGGAGAGCCGAGATTGTGCCATTGCACTCCAGTCTAGGCAACAAGAGTGAAACTCCATCTCAAAAAAAAAAAAAAACCAACAACAACAACAAAAAACAAATTATATGGAGCCACAAAAGACTCAAACAGGCAAATAAATCCTGAGCAAAAATAACAAAGCTGAGGCATCACAGTACTTGACTGCAAAATATACTACAAGGCTATAGTAACCAAAACAGCATGGTATTGGCATAAACACAAACACAGAGACCAATGGAACAGAATAAAAAACCCAGAAATAAATTCATGCATCTATGGCCAACTGTTTTGCAACAAAGGTGCCAAGAAAACACACTGGGAAAAAGACAGTTTCTTCAATAAATGGTACTGGGAAAACTGGAAGTTACATGCAGAAGCCGAAGACTAGACCCCATCTCCATCATATACACAAATCAACTCAAAATGGATTAAAGACTTAAATACAAAACTTGAAACTATGAAATTACTAAAAGAAAACATAAGGGAAATGCTTTACAACATCGGGTTGGGCAAGGGTTTTTAAAATAAGATCTCAAAGCATAGACAACAAAAGCAAAAAATAGACCAATGGGATTATATCAAACTGAAAAGCTTTTGTACATAAAAAGGAAGCAAGTAACAAAATGAAGAGACAATCTACAGAATGGAAGAAAATATAAGCAAACTATACATCTCACAAGGAGTTAATATCTGAAGAATATATAAATAACTTAATTCAACAATGAAAAACAAATTATCTTGATTTAAAAGTGGGCAAAAGACCTTAATAGGCATTTCTCAAAAGAAGACATACAAATGGCCAACAGGTACATGAAAAAATGCTCAACATCACTAATCATTAGGCAAATGCAAATCAAAATCACAATGAGGTATCACCCCACTCTAGTTAGAATGGCTATTAACAAACAGGCTGGGGCATGGTGGCTCATGCCTGTAATCCCAGCACTTTGGGAGGCTGAGGCAGTTGGATCACTTGAGATCAGGAATTCAAGGCCAGCCTGGCCAACACAGTGAAACCCCGTCTCTACTAAAAATACAAAAATTAGCCAGGTATGGTGGCACTTGCCTATAGTTTCAGCTACTCGGGAGGCCGAGACAGGAGAATTGCTTGAACCCAGGAAGCAGAGGTTGCAATGAGCCAAGATTGCACCACTGCACTCCAGCCTGAGTGACACAGTGAGACGCTGCCTTTAAAAAAAAAAAAAAAAAAAAGACAAAAGAAAACAAGTGTTGGCAAGGATATGGAGAAAAGACAACATTCACACATTTTGGTGGAATTACAAATTAGTACAGCAGCTATGGAAGATAGTCTTTAATCCATTTTGAGTTGATTTGTGTATATGGTGGAGACAGGGTCTAGTCTTATTCTTCTGCATGTGACTTTCCAATTTTCCCAGCACCATTTATTTAAGAGACTTTTTCCCAATGTGTGTTCTTTGCACCTTTGTTGAAAATTTTTACCTCAAAACATTAAAAATAGAAGTCCCACTAGTGGCTATGTATTCAAAGGAAATGAAGTCAGTTAACATTGATGTGGTATCTGCCCTCCTATGTTTATTGCAGCACTATTTACAATAACCAAGTTATGGAATCAACCCAAATATCTAACAGTGAATGAATGAATAAAGAAAATGTGAGGCTGGGAACGGTGGCTCATGCCTGTAATCCCAGCACTTTGGGAGACTGAGGTGGGTGGGTCATTTGAGGTCAGGAGTTTGAGACCAGCCTAAGTAATATGGTGAAACCCTGTCTCTACTAAAAATACAAAAATAGCCAGGCATGGTGGCAGGTGCCTGTAATCCCAGCTACTTGGGAGGCTGAGGCAGAAGAATCGCTTGAACCTGGGAGGCAGAGGTTGCAGTGAGCTGACATTGCATCACCGCACTCCAGCCTGGGGGACAGAGTGAGACTCAGTCTCAAAAAAAAAAAAGAAAAGAAAAAGGAGCCGGGCGCGGTGGCTCAAGCCTGTAATCCCAGCACTTTGGGAGGCCGAGACGCGTGGATCACGAGGTCAGGAGATCGAGACCATCCTGGCTAACACGGTGAAACCCCGTCTCTACTAAAAACTACAAAAAACTAGCCAGGCGAGGTGGCGGCACCTGTAGTCCCAGCTACCCGGGAGGCTGAGGCAGGAGAATGGCGTAAACCCGGGAGGCGGAGCTTGCAGTGAGCTGAGATCCGGCCACAGCACTCCAGCCTGGGTGACAGAGCGAGACTCCGTCTCAAAAAAAAAAAAAAAAAAAAAAAAAGAAAAAGGAAAAAAAAGAGAAAATGTGGTACATATGGATAACATAATATTATACAGCTGTAAAAAAGCATGAAATCTTGCCATTTGTGAAAATATGGTTAAACCTGGAGGACATTATGTTAAGTGAAATAAGCCAGACACAGAAAGATAAATACTGTATGATCTGTGGAATCTAATTTTTTTAAAGTAAGAGTTTATATCCTACAAGCAAAGAGAAGAGTGGTTATCTGAGACTAGAAAGGGGAGAGGGGAAAGGAGGAGAGGGAGAGGCTGTCAACAGGTACAAAGTGACAATTAGATTGGAAGAATAAGTTCTGGTGTTTTATTGCACAGTAGGGTTGCTGTTAACAATAAGATATTGTATATCACAAAACAGCACAAGGTGAGAGATATGCTAAGTACCCTGATTTGATCAGTATACAACATTTGTTTGTATGGAAACACCAAACTGTAACCCAGAATATGTACAATTACATATTACATATATGTGTATGTGTGTGTCTGTGTGTGCACAAAAAAATTCTCAAAGGCCCAAAGAAGCAGTAAAGCAAATCCCTGGCCACCAGAATAACTAAACATACAAAAAGCCAGCAATTACAATGAAAATTAAAAAAAAAAAAACCAAAAACAATTACAATGTGTCAATTAAAAAAAGAATTCTTTCCTGTATTATTGTTACTAAAATGGGCAAAATAGCACCTTCCTATTTATTACATCACAGAAATGGTGAAGTAACTGAAAGAATGTAAGTTAAGTAGGTGAATTCTGGAGAACACACTGTAATTTTATCTTTTTTCCGATAAAGCAACAGAGCAACTTACTCAGCTTAAAGAGTACCTATATCATATTTTTTTGAAGTTTGCATTTGCATTTCTTATTGCATCACTAACTTACGAAGTTATAACTCTTACCTTGAAATCTTCCCAAGTTTTGCTCACTTAACAAGCTTGCAAACAACAGTCCGGCATTTTCCTGAGGCAGATTACCATAGCTGCATCCAGTCTATCAACCTTTAAAACAGAAAGGTGAATCCTAAGAATTTTGTGATAGTCATAAATCTAAAAGCCAGTAGAAAGCACCAGGTCTTCTCTGGTTCTGATGTAATTATTCTTTTTTTTTTTTTTTTTTTTTGAGACAGAGTCACGCTCTGTCACCCAGGATGGAGTGCAGTGGCACAATCTCCGATCACTGCAAGCTCCACCTCCTGGGTTCACGCCATTCTCCTGCCTCAGCCTCCCGAGTAGCTGGGACTACAGGTGCCCGCCACCATGCCCGGCTAATTTTTTGTATTTTTAGCAGAGACGGGGTTTCACTGTGTTAGCCAGGATGGTCTCGATCTCCTGACCTCGTGATCCGCCTGCCTCGGCCTCCCAAAGTGCTCAGATTACAGGCCTGAGCCACTGAGCCTGGCCTGATGTAATGATTCTAAAAGACCCCCATGACAAAATATTTTATCTTAAAGATTGTACTTGTTCTTTATACTTAAAGAAACTGAGTTTCTGATCATGCCAATCATTAGATGGGAGGCCTCAGACAAGTCTTTTAGCGTCCCTGGGCCTTAATTTCCATTTCTGTAAAATGTCAGGAGTGCCTTAGAAGATCTCCAATTTCCTCTCCACTCTGATTTCTCATCCTATGCTTCCTAGTTCATTTCTTCAATGTTGTGTGCCTCAAATCAGGAAGAAAATCTGGCAGAAGAGCAAGAATTTTACCTGTATTATTTTATTATTTTCAGCAGCTCACCCACCCACCCTGTTTCTATTTTTGCAGGTAAGAGCCTTGGAGTTGCTTTTGATTTTTCCCTTTTATGTACTTTAGACAAATTATGACATTAATTCATAAATACTTATAGAACACTTTCAAAGTTTTACTAATTACTTCTTCTGCAGATACTGTCTCATTTGATTAACACAACAGTTCGGGCTAGTAGGTATTATTTTTAATTTATCTGGCGAGGAAACCAAAGCCCAAGAAAGTTCAGTGAGTTAATTGCCCAGAATAACACAGATAGCGGTTATAGGACCAGATCTTCTTCTTTTTTTTTTCTTTGCACTCTGTCACCCAGGCTGGAGTGCAGTGGCACGATCTTGGCTTACTGCAACCTCTGCCTCCTGGGTTCCCAGTGATTCTCCTACCTCAGCCTCCTGAGTAGCTGGGATTATAGGTGCGTGCCACCACGCCAGGCTAATTTTTGTATTTTTAGTAGAGACGGGGTTTCACCATGTTGGTCAGGCTGGTCTTGAACTCCTGACCCCGTGATCCGCCTGCCACAGCCTCCCAAACTGCCAGGATTACAGGCATGAGCCACTGTGCCTGGCCTATTTATTTATTTATTTGAGATGGAGTTTCGCTCTTTTTGACCAGGCTGGAGTGACCAGGCAGCGTGATTTCAGCTCACTGCAACCTCCACCTCCCAGGATTACAGGCATGCGCCATTACAACCGGCTAATTTTGTATTTTTAGTAGAGACAGGGTTTCACCATGTTGCTCAGGTTGGTCTTGAACTCCCGACCTCAGGTTATCTGCCTGCCTCGGCCTCCCAAAGTTCTGGGATTATAGGCATGAGCCACTGTGCCTGGCCTAGGCCTATTTTTTTTTTTTTTTTTTGCATTTTTTCGTAGAGACAGGATTTGGCCATGTTGGCAAGGCTGGTCTTGAACTCCTGACCTCAGGTGATCCACCCGCCTCCACCTCCCAGAGTGCTGAGATTACAGGCGTGAACCACCGTGCCTGGCCAGGACCAGGTCTTCTGATTCCGAAGTCTTCTTTTCACAACACTAAAATCTATTTCTTTTTCTTTTTTTTTTTGAGACGGAGTCTTGCTCTGTCACCCAGGCTGGAGTGCAGTGGCCAGATCTCAGCTCACTGCAAGCTCCACCTCTCGGGTTTACGCCATTCTCCTGCCTCAGCCTCTCGAGTAGCTGGGACTACAGGCGCCCGCCACCTCACCCGGCTAGTTTTTTGTATTTTTTTAGTAGAGACGGGGTTTCACCGTGTTAGCCAGGATGGTCTCGATCTCCTGACCTCGTGATCCGCCCGTCTCGGCCTCCCAAAGTGCTGGAATTACAGGCTTGAGCCACTGCACCCGGCCTTTCACAACACTAAAATCTATTAAGGCAGATCCAGGTTTTGTAGGGCCTGAGGTATCTATATTTTGATGACTATCTATCTTCAAGGATAGGAGTACAAAACTGCAATACAACACAAAGTATGATCCTGTTGAACCCCTCTCAGAGGGATCCTGTTAAGGCCCCTCTCAGAGCCTCCTTGGGGTCTATTCAAGGGAAGGGCCTCTAGGGTTAATCTTTAGGGTTAGGTTTCATGTAGTGTTTTCTATATGGTAAGACATTGCAAAATAAATACTAATTTTTCTTTTCTTTTGAGACAGAGTCTCACTCTGTTGCCCAGGCTGGACAGGCTGGAGTGCAGTGGCACCATCTCCGCTCACTGCAACCTCCACCTCCTGGGTTCAAGCGATTCTTCTGCCTTAGCCTCCCAAGTAGCTGGGAATACAGGCGCGTGCCACTACACCCGGCTACTTTTTGTATTTTAAGCAGAGACAGGGTTTCACCATATTAGCCAGGCTGGTGTCGAACTCCTGACCTCATGATCTGTCCACCTCGTGGTTTTTTTTGTTTTGTTTTGTTTTGTTTTGTTTTTAGATGGAATCTCACTCTGTTGCCCAGGCTGGAGTACAATGGTGAGATCTTGGCTCACTGTAATCTCTGCCTCATGGGTTCAAACAATTCTCCTGTCTCAACTTCCTGAGTAGCTAGTACTACAAGGTGTGTGCCATTACGCGTGGCTAATTTTTCTATTTTTAATATTGGCAGGGTTTCACCATGTTGGCCAGGCTGGTCTCAAAATCCTGGCCTCAAGTGATCCGCCCACCTCAGCCTCCCAAAGTGCTGGGATTACAGGCTTCAGCCACCACGCCAGCCTGCAATAAATACTAGTTTTATTATCATAATAACCCTGAGGTAGGTATTATCCTTGTTTTACAGAGTTGGGAGTCAGGCTTGGAAAGGTAAAATGACTTGCCTGAAGACATAGAGCTGGTAAGTGCAAGAATCAAATTTGGAACTCAACAGATCTGGCTTTCAAGTCTATATTGTCAATCTACCACCCTATGGGGCTCTATAAGCCTGCTTTTGAGGTTTCCTGAGATTCATCTTATTTAACCACTTCTCACTACATTCCATAGAACAGGGCCTTATAAATGTACATCTAAACCAGACTCAGGATCCTGTCTCTCTAACTTAATTCTGCTTACCATCTACCTGAATGTTGCTGCCACCCTAGCACTGCTCTTGTAAGTCCTGGCTGCCCCAATGACCCGAAATGCCTTCCCTTCTGTAAAAAGCAATTACTGAATTACTAGTAGTACTTGGCCGTGGATGCCATACTGTCTTCTAACACACTGAACTGTTATTGGAAAGCACATAGGACCTCTCAGGACCTGATTCTCCAATCTGTACTCTTCTTCAATCTCAAGCTCTTCATTTGCAAAACAGAAACCATAAGGCCTACCTCCCCGGGTTGCTGTGAGAATTGAGGGGGAGGGTAAGTGAGGGGGTGAGTCCTGGAAGGGAGGAAGACACGAGGGAAGGGCAAGGTCCTGGCAAGCAGCAAGTGCTCAACAGATGTTGGTTAATTTGTGCCTGACTCAGTCTCCCCCAAAAACTTGCAAGCTTTTTGAAGGCAGGGGCCTTGCCTCATACTTTTTTGGTATTTCTCAAAAGTCCTGGACATCAGAGACACTCCATGGTTATCTGATCACTTCAACACACACGTTGGTTATCCGGTCAAAGCGGCTATTACGATAAAAACAGGCTCCGGGGTGTGACTTCAAATGCTGGCCGCTGACAAGCTGGGCCGTCTGGAAAGTTACTACACCTCTCTGAGCCTCGGGTCCCTTATTTACAAAATGTTCACGGCAGCGCCCACTTCACGGGGCTGTGAGGATTACAGAGGCTAATCCGGGTGAGGCGCATCAGCCCCAGCGCCGCCTGCCACGATTCTCTCCGGCCCCACACACGCATCGTCCATAGGCGTCCGGCCCCTGCGTTCCCGCTTCTCCACGTGGCCGCGGTGCACACCTCAACCCACCCGCCAGTCTCCCCACCCTCTTACCTGCTCTTCTTTCCCGACTCGTCTTTAATACCCACCAGGCGCCAACCGCCGCGGGCCTGGCTCTGTGGTGGCAAGTTGCATGGGTTCTCCCTTCAGGGCCTCCCCATGAGCCTACGAGGTCGGTTCTGTTACTGTCGCCACTTCAGAGGGAGGAAACAGGCCCAGAGGGTTGGGGAACTTTCCAAGGTCACTGAACTGGTGTCAGGCCCGGAATGGAATCCGAACACATCCCAGCCCGTGCCCGGCTCCACAGCGCCGGCCCCCGGCGTCTTCCCGGGTGCCAGCGGCACCCGCATCCATTCAAACGTTGCCCAGTCCCCGCTCCTCAGTCGCTTCCCGCTACTCCGCGCGCTCGTCTCCCCCCACCCGTCAGGGTCAGGCCTCTAGGTGACTTTTCCTTTTTCTCTGGCAGAAACTGAGGGGTGAGACCGACATTTGTGTTCCGAACGAGGGCAGGTTGCCTAGAGCTCGTCAGACAGGGACCAAGGGGCGAGTCTGGCAGGGTGCGATAGCTCCGCGTCGCTCTGCAGGGGCGCAGCGCGCGGGTCGGACTGGGACGCCGGTCACGTGGCGGGGAGGGGGGCGCCGGCGCGCGCGGGCGAGCTAGAGGGCGCGCGCGGCTGAGAGCGTGTGGAGATGCGGGCTACAGTTCGGGTGTCTGTGTGGAGGGGAGGGGGCGGCGGCCGGGAGAAACGACTCCGCCCCCTGTGCGCATGCTCGGGCCCCGGCGGGTTATAAGGCAGCCTCGCCGGCCCGACCAGACAAAGTGGTGAGCTGCTACGTGACTGGCTGGCTGCGTAGGTGCTGGAACAAGTAAACGAGGCAGCGAGCGAAGGACGGGAGTCGGACCCTGGGCCCAGTGGAACTCCACCCCGCGCCACCACGTCACGCACACGCTCGGCGGTGCGATCTGCGCTTATAACGGTTAGTTGGGTAACAGCCGGCGGCACGCGGCGCGGACCCCACAGTGCCCTCGCTGCCCTGGTGGGGTCGGAGGGGACCTCCAGGGTTGGGAGACTTTGTCTCTGGGGGAGGGAGGGGGCCCAGCAGAGGGCATCGTGGTCACAGGCAGCCGCGTGGCCTCGGACTGCAGTGCTGGTGAAGGAGACCTTGAGGCGCTGGGGACAGCGCCTCTCAGCCGAGCCGCGGGCCTCGTGGTCATATGCCGGCCCCTGGCCTGGCCGAGGAGTTGGGTCGTAGTGCCCGGTGACGTTGGGGAAGTCCCTTCCCCTCTAAGTCTTCAGTAGGCTCCTCGAGAGATGCTTTGATCTGGAAAAGGGATAACATGAGGCTGCTTCACGTGGTACCTCCAGACTCTCCTGGCCGCTTCTGTTCCAAGGGAAGGGACTCGGGGCAGGAATTATTTATGATTTGTGACATTGTCCGCCCCAACCTTCTTGGTCCCCCGATTCTTGCCCCACGTGGTGACTTGCGAGAGTGCTGCGGAGAGCCGCATTCCCCACAGCCAAGGCGTGACTGCAGGGTTCGAGTAGACTTTGCGGAGGGGACGGGGCAGCCCGCAGACTCCTGGGAGTGGTGCTGACGGGGGCTCTTTGTCATTCAACCTGTGGCTGCCAGCGTCCGCCGCAGCGCCCTTCTACTCATGGACTTAAGGCGGCCCTGTTGAGAGAAATCTGGAGGATAGCGTTTACACTTGGTCCGATGCAAGCTTTTTGTTCCAAGTATGTCTTTTTTTTTTTTTTTTCAGCATGTGTTTTAACATTTTATTACTTTGTCGTGACTTTTTGATGGAACAAGCAGTTGCCAAAACTAATCTAAACCAGGAGACAAACTTGTCACTACTTTAGTCTTTCCTTGGGTTTCCAGTGGCTGATTAGAAACTGGGCTGCTACTGATAACAGTGAAATGTTTACACGCTACTTTATTTACCGTAACTTACTATAACTTGTTTTGATTTTTTTTTTTTCAAAAATTACTCTGGTTTCAACAATTTTTTTATCTCAACCACCAGACCGGTGAGGTGATGCAAAGACTATGTATCTTCAGTTTTTTAGTTAGGTGTTAAATAGTACTCGTAAATGCAAGTCTTACACCCTGGGGCACAACTTTGCCTGCAGATTGCTATAGAAATGACCAGCAATTCAAGATATTTAGCACTGAAAACACGTAGTAAGATTTATTATTTACACAGAAGTTGAATATATTTCAGTAATTCATTTTGGGTTTAGGTAGATGCTGTTATTTCATCAGATTGCAGTTACCTTTGTGAAATATGCAAGTTGATCTGAGGAGCATTTTGTAAGATTTTTATAGCTGAATAGATTTGAAGGTTTAGTTGTGCTTAACGGGGTAAGCTGTAATGTCCTTAAACAGATTAAAAAGGAAAAAAATCATCACTATAGGATGAAAACAAATGATTAGTGTTTCACTAATTTACATCTTTTAGCCTTCAAATATTAGGGCATATATTAGCCCTGGAAAGGATCCTAATGACCAGCTGATAAGGATCCCTTGTTTTACACATAAGGAAACCGAGGCTGGAGGGATTAAATGATCTAACATCTTAGGTCTGAAAACTTGTTATGGTTTGGTGGGAACTATGTGTGTCATTGAACTCATTTTTGTTAGATTGGCACTCCTGAGTTTTCTTTAGATTGTAAATTAGGATACAAATTATCTCAGCCTGAAAATAGATTTCTCAACTCCTTATGTTCTGCATTCCCATCGTGTTTTCAATTCACTTTACAATGCTCAGTCCTATGCAAGATTAAGGTCTCTGTGTAAATGCCTTCATAGCTGTCTTGTTTTTGTTGCAGTTGAGAGGACTAGGAAGATGAAACTTGGGTATGAGGAAAACAGTCCAGATTGTTGTGAATTTTGTATGTTCAGTTTGTTATTGCCTACCAGGCACCATGAGAGACTTAGGATTCAGCAGTGAACAAATTTCACCGCTTGCCCTCCTAGAGTTATAGTCTAGCTGGAAAACAGATAAATATATAATTGCCACAGCACATACTCTTTACAAACAAGTAGGGACTGTTATACTAGGGTAAGTACAGGTTCCTGTAGGAACAAATACTGTATTGTGTAGGTGTGAGAAGACACCCAACTTAGTATAGAAGCAATTTGGGTAGACCTCTCTGAGGAAATACTGTTTAACCTGAGACTTCAAGGATGAAAGAGCTAGCCAGGCAAGGCAGTGATGATGGGTGGAAAGAACATTCCAGACATGAACACTGAAGCTACACTTAGAGGTACAGGGTGTAATGCAAGAGCTGAAATAATTTTACCAAAGCTAAAGCATAAAAAAGTCTAAGAGAATAGAAAGAGATAGAAGTTGAAGAGATAGTATGAGAAAATGGAGGGCCTTGTAAGCCATTTTAAGGAATCAAGGAGGGTAAAAAATTTAAAGGAATTTTTAAGGAATCAAGGAGGGTAAAAAAATTTAAAGAAGGCTCTTATCTTGAAGCTGGTTGAAAGCAGTTTAAGGATTTTCAAGCTGGGCACTGGTGACTCACGCCTGTAATCCCAACACTTTGGGAGGCGGAGGCAGGTGGATCACTTGAGGTCAGGAGTTCAGGACCAGCCTGGCCAACATGGTGAAACCCTGTCTCTATTAAAAATACAATACAAATAATTAGCTGGGTGTGGTGGCGTGCTTCTGTAATCCCAGCTACTTGGGAGGCTGATACAGGAGAACTGCTTGAACCCAGGAGGTGGAGGCTGCAATGAAAACTGAGATCGCACCACTGCACTTCAGCTCAGCTCAGGCAACAGAGCAAGACTGTCTCAAAAAAAGAAAAAAGGATTTTCAGTGGGGCTGGGGATAACCTGATTGGATTTTGCGTTTTAGGAACACCACTTTGTATGCAATGTGGAAAACAGGCTGAAAGGAGGCATTGGAGTGGTGTGAGACCACAGTGATGGACAAGACAGGATTTGGTAGAGAAACAGACAGAATTTGGTGGAGACCGGATGTGGGAGACTGGGAAAGTCAAAGACGTTAAGGATATAACGTTCAACATGTTATATCCTTATATCCTTTCTGGCTTGAACGAATATGAGTTTATTAGGTGGTATTTGTTTGTCTCCGTTTAACCAACAGGGACACTAAGAAGTTGCGTGACTAGACCAGGGCTGCTCAGCTTGTAAAGCTTGGAGACAAAATTCAAACTGTTGTTTTCAGTTTTTGTTGGCACCACCTGAGAATGGTGTTTTTCTTTTTTCCCTTTTGAACATTTAAGTATGGAAAATTTCAAAACACAAAGAATTGAGCGACATGATTTATCTCTTCCCCTAATTTCCCCAGACCCTACGGGATTACTGTGAAGCAAATTCTGCAAATGATTTCATTTGTTTTATTTCAATATAGCTATCTGAAAGATAACTCTTGAGAAAATCATAACCACAATGCCATTACCCTGCCTTTAAAAATTAACATCACCAAATATCCAGTCAGTATTCAAATATTCCTCAGTTGTTTTTAAATAATTGGTTGGTTTGATTTGGGATCCAAACAAGGTAACGTATTACGTTTGTTTGGGATGTCTCTTAAACTTTTTAATCTATAGGTTCCCTCATCTTAATTATTTTCCTTATAATGTATTTTCCTTGTAAGGTTGGTGCAAACGTCATTGTGGTTTTTGCCATTACTTTTAATGGCAATTTAAAAACCACAATGACATTTGCACCAACCTAATATTTGTTGAAGGAACCAGGCCATTTTTCCTCCAGTTTCTCTCATCCTGAATGTTGATGAATATGTCCCTCAGGTATAGATTTCACATGTCCTAGTTTAATATGTCCCTCTATCCTTTGTATTGCTGTAAATTGGTAGCTAGATTGAAGACTGAACAAATTTAGTTCAGGTTTGATTTCTGAGTGGGAGTGTTGGGGGAGAGGACAAGTATAATTCTTAGATATTGCTGTGTACTTCCTTCAAGAGGCATATATTTGGTTATCCCTTTTTCTACTACATTAATAGCCTGTTTTCATTATTTCACTAGTGGTTTGCAAGTGGAAATAATTATGGCTTTAATTCTACCATTTATTTTTAATTTAACTAGAATACCTCTATAAAGAGAGGTACAATTTGAATAGGAAGGACAAGTTAAAGTTTATGTTTTAATACAATATGGTATGTTATTGACACTGTCTTTTTCTGGAAATGTATTTAAATGTATCGAGGTATGGCCTCTTAAAAGGCCACTATTTTAAGTTGTAAAAGTGTTTTTAGCACTTGATGTTAACATTTCAAATGGCTTTTAGTATTTAGAATATTTAAAAATTTTGTCCTTAAATTGATGGCGTTTCTTTTGGACTTTCATGCTCTTTCTTGGAGGACTTTGCTGTTCCCACAGCTTTTAGGGAGTATCTAGTAGAATCACTACTAAATCCAAATCTCTAGCTATAAAAGGATTCCAGATTGTAAGTTCCTCAAGGACAGGGATTGAACACTCTTATTGATGATCTGCTTTTCTAGTTGCTTCCTGGGCATTTCAAACTTAATATGTCACTTAAAGCTCATTATCTCTGCCTGTTCTCAAGTTTCCTTCATCTCCAAACCTAGTTTTTTTTCTTCTGATTCTACCATTCTTGAAGGTAGCCAGGCTTAAAACCTCTGAATCATCTTAATATTTCTCCTAGTAGGCCCCCCTGCCCTACCACATGCAGTTTCTGCCAATCCCTCATCGCTTTTGTTATTTCTTGTCCAACCCCCCACTTTTCATTTGTAATACTGCTACCTTGTTTATATATTTTTCTCTTTGCAGGGAGGGAGTGTTACAGCAGATTTTTACAATGAATGGGAGGACTAGTTTAGGTGGCATGTTTGGTTCCTAGTGTCATCCTGAGAAGAGTATATAAGTTATAAATCTATGAATTTATACTTTAAAATTTTATAAAATCACTCTGTTGCCCAGGCTGGAGTACAGTGAAACCATCATGGTTCACTGCAGCCTCTAACTCCTGGGCTCAAGCAGAGCCACCTCAGCCTTTTGAGTAGCTAGGACTACAGGCATGGGCCATAATGCTCAGCTAATTTGTTTAAACATTTTTTTAGTGATAGGGTCTGTGATAGGGTCTGTGTTGCCCAGGCTGATCTCAAACTCCTGGCCCCAAGCCATCCTCCTGCCTTGGCATCCCAAAGTGCTGGGATTACAGGTGTGAGCTACGCCACCTGTCCAGCAATAACAATCTTCTGGGATCACAGTATGCACAATGATAGGAAGGAAGGGTTCACATCCACTACACCAGTGAGGCAGCTGCATGGGCTGAACCATTGAAGGGTGTCACTGACCATTTGTCTTGCAGAGTAAGATCCAATTCTGTTGGTTATCTACACTATCATGTTGCTAATCACAACTCATGATATTGCTGGAATCTGACTTAATTACAATGACTTAGCCTTTGTATAGGAGAATTTCCTCAAAATGTACTGATATTATAAGCTATATATTTTGATCATTGGTTGAAAAATATGTCCTCCCTCTGATTTTGCTCTTCCTATACAAACCTTTTGAAGATTATTGAATGAATGAAAATCTGTACACTGCTCTGGTGTGTTAGACTATTTTGGAGAGTAATAGGGCCTTTATAATTTGTCTTTTCGAGTTTTGGGAACCAAAACTTATGTTTTTACTTTATTGACCTACTCTTCTCTTCCCGTATGAGAGGTTTTTATCCTGGGTCTGCATATTGATTCCCCAAGGTCTATTGAATTCGGGGGGTCTGTAAACTTGTTTGGGGGAAAAATATTACATCTTTTCATTAATCTCTAATTAAAACTTGGAATTTCATTCAAATATGAATATAGGCAACAAACGCATGGTTGTATTAGCAGTACCTGTGACTTTGTCACCAACAGAAATCATGTACTTCATATCATAATGCAGCTGTTATAGCTATCTTGAAATTGTTTAAGCTTATCACTACCTCAAAATTACTGTGGTTATTAGACCCACTGCCGTATCTTATTTTATTTTTTAAAAGCACATTGTTAATTCCAGTTAAAGTGTTTTGACAGTTCTATCTTTGCATTTTATTTTGTGCATTAAAAACATTATTCTGGCTGGGCACGCTGGCTCACGCCTGTAATCCCAGCACTTTGGGAGGCTGAGGTCAGTGGATCACTTGAGCCCAGGAGTTCAAAAGCAGACTGGGCAGCATGGCGAAACCCTGTCTCTATTTGTTTAAGAAAAAAATAAAATTATATTAAAAAAAGAAAACATTCTGACAAGGGTTCTGTAGGAATCCCTGGCACCAAAGAGTCTAAGGACCCCTGCTCCTAACTTCTTTACTTCTGTTCCAAGGTTAGAATGAAGTTAGCCAGAACCTATGAAGCAACACAGCACACAGATGCTGATGTCACAGGATTTTACAGAATCATGATGACATTCCTTCGTTATTGACTTTGTTTTATTTACTAATCATCATAAATTCTGACATCACAATGAGAGGGAACAAAATATTTGTGTATATGCTAAGAGAGAATAAAATGATTTTCACAAATTAAGGCATAATAATTTTCCTTTGAGGCTGGGCGTGGTGGCTCATGTCTGTAATCCCAGCACTTTGGGAGGCCAAGGCGGGTGGATCACCTGAGTTTGGAAGTTCGAGACCAGCTTGACCAACACGGAGAAACCCCGTCTCTACTAAACATACAAAATTAGCCAGGCATGGTGATGCATGCTTGTAATCCCAGCTAGTCGGGAGGCTGAGGCAGGAGAATCGCTCGAACCTGAGAGGCGGAGGTTGCAGTGAGCCAAGATTGTGCCGTTGCTTTCCAGCCTGGGCAGCAAGAACGAAACTCCATCTCAAAATAATAATAATAATAATTTTCCTTTGTATTCAAGAGGTATATGTTTATGTTTCCAGAGGAGTTCATCTTAAGTGCTGTAAGTTAAATGGAACATTGGGTGTCTTCACAGACTTGAGGGATTTTCTTGTCCTGTTTTGGGTGTGTTCACAACCTCAAATGTACTTAAAATTGCTTCATACCTTGTCTTCAACAGGTCACTATTAGTGCAGGCCTTTATTTTGCTCAATTGGAAAAAAGAGGTTGATGAACCTAAAGTCTGAAATACCTGCCCTGGAAATTAGAAATGCACATCCTTACTTCAGTCTGTTGTGTTGTATGATGCTGTTGTTAGTATTTACTCTTTTTTTTTTTTTTTTGAGACGGAGTCTTGCTCTGTCGCCCGGTCTGGAGTGCAGTGGCCGGATCTCAGCTCACTGCAAGCTCCGCCTCCGGGTTCACGACATTCTCCTGCCTCAGCCTCCCGAGTAGCTGGGACCACAGGCGCCCGCCACCTCGCCCGGCTGGTTTTTTTTTGTATTTTTTAGTAGAGACGGGGTTTCACCGTGTTAGCCAGGATGGTCTCGATCTCCTGACCTCGTGATCCGCCCGTCTCGGCCTCCCAAAGTGCTGGGATTACAGGCTTGAGCCACCGCGCCCGGCCTTTTTTTTTTTTTTGAGAGGGAGTCTCGCTCTGTTGCCCAGGCTGGAGTGCAGTGGCCGGATCTCGGCTCACTGCAAGGTCCGCCTCCCGGGTTCACGCCATTCTCCTGCCTCAGCCCCCCGAGTAGCTGGGACTACAGGCGCCCGCCACCTCGCCCGGCTAGTTTTTTGTATTTTTTAGTAGAGACGGGGTTTCACCGTGTTAGCCAGGATGGTCTCGATCTCCTGACCTCGTGATCCGCCCATCTCGGCCTCCCAAAGTGCTGGGATTACGTGCTTGAGCCACCGCGCCCGGCCAGTATTTACTCTTTTACCTAGAAAACTTGATGGAATAGAAGGAAGGATATGGTTTAAAAATTACTGTAGTTTCCGTGAAAATTAAACACTCATGGGCTGGGAGCAATGGCTCACGCCTGTAGTCCCAGCACTTGGGGAATCCGAGGTGGGCGGATCACAAGGTCAGGAGATCGAGACCATCCCGGCTAACACAGCGAAATCCCATCTCTACTACTAAAAATACAAAAATTTTACTACTAAAAATAGAAAAAATTAACCGGGCATGGTGGTGGGCGCCTATAGTCCCAGCTACTCGGGAGGCTGAGGCAGGAGAATGGCGTGAACCCAGGAGGTGGAGATCGCACCACTGCACTCCAGCCTGGGCAACAGGGCGAGACTCCGTCTCAAAAAAAAATAATAAAATAAAATAAAACACTCATTTGAAAATTGTATATTGGCCAGCACAGTGGGACACGCCCATAATCCCAGCACTTTGGGAGGCCCAGGCAGACATATCATCCAAGGTCAGGAGTTCAAGACCAGCCTGGCCAACATGATGAAACCCCATCTCTACAAAAATACAAAAATTAGCCAGGCATGATGGCGGGTGCCTGTAATACCAGCTACTTGGGAGGCTGAGGCAGGAGAACTACTTGAACCCAGGAGACGGTGGTTGCAGTGAGCCCAGATCGCACCATTGCACTCCAGCCTGGGCGACTGAGCAAGACTCTGTCTCAAAAAAAAAAAAGAAAGAAAGAAAAAGAAAATTGTATATTGTAGTCTAGACTCCGCCTCAAAAAAAGAAATGTATATTTCTAATAAAAGAACTGACAATTATCTTAATGGCAGCATAGTCTAAGATTTATATTGTTAGCAATTAAAAAGGCTATTTAATGGTGCTGTTTTGAGGTAATAATGCTGACTTTGATACATCTTTAATGTCTGCAAGTATCTTCCCAAAAAGCTTTGCAAGTAAACATTTGCGAATGGTATACTCTGTGTTTCTCTTCAGATCACGTGAATTTTTGTCTTTTTTTTTCCTGAGATAGAGTTTCGCTCTCATTGCCCAAGCTGGAGTACAATGGTGCGATGTTGGCTCACTTGCAACCTCTGCCTCCTGGGTTCAAGCAATTCTCGGCCGGGCGCGGTGGCTCAAGCCTGTAATCCCAGCACTTTGGGAGGCCGAGACGGGCGGATCACGAGGTCAGGAGATCGAGACCATCCTGGCTAATACGGCGAAACCCCGTCTCTACTAAAAAATACAAAAAACTAGCCGGGCGACGAGGCGGGCGCCTGTAGTCCCAGCTACTCGGGAGGCTGAGACAGGAGAATGGCGTGAAGCCGGGAGGCGGAGCTTGCAGTGAGCTGAGAGCCGGCCACTGCACTCCAGCCTGGGCGGCGGAGCAAGACTCCGTCTCAAACAAACAAAAAAAAAAGCAATTCTCTTGCCTTAGCCTTTGTAACTTTGTAACTTCAATCCAGCCAGTACATTTCTTCTTCAAATTCTGGAACAGGGTAGGTTATGTGTTAATAATTTTATTTATTTATTTATTTATTTAATTTATTTATTTATTTATTTTTTGAGACGGAGTCTCGCTCTGTCACCCAGGCTGGAGTGCAGTGGCCGGATCTCAGCTCACTGCAAGCTCCGCCTCCTGGGTTCACGCCATTTTCCTGCCTCAGCCTCCCGAGTAGCTGGGACTACAGGCGCCGCCACCTCGCCCGGCTAGTTTTTTGTATTTTTAGTAGAGACAGGGTTTCACCGTGTTAGCCAGGATGGTCTCCATCTCCTGACCTCGTGATCCGCCCGTCTCGGCCTCCCAAAGTGCTGGGATTACAGGCTTGAGCCACGGCGCCCGGCCAGTTTTTTTTTTCTTTAAAAAACAAAACAGCCAGGCGCGGAGGCTCCCACCTGTAATCCCTGCATTTTGGGAGGCTGAGGTGGGTGGATCACCTGAGGTCAGGAGTTCGAGATCAGTCTGACCAACATGGCGAAACCCCTTTCTACTAAAAATACAAAAAATAGCTGGGCGTGGTGGTGCATGCTTGTAATCCCAGCTACTTGAGAGGCTGAGGCAGGAGAATTGCTTGAGCCCAGGAGGCGCAGGTTGCAGTGAGCCGAGATCCTGCCACTGCACTACAGCCTGGGTGACAGAGGGAGACTCCCTCTCAAGAAAAACAAACAAAACGAAACAAAACAAAAACTTTTCTGCTTCTTTGACTGTAGAGGGCACTAGATCCAGAAAGCATTACATCACTGAAAGGTGTTTTTTCTGGTTTCATATTTTTCTCTACTTCTCAAAAACTGGGAAAAGTAGATTACCTGAAGTTCATCTAATGCTAACATTTGGTTGAGATACAGTGATTTTTTTTTTTTTTTAGACAGAGTCTCTCTCTGTCCCCCAGGCTGGAGTGCAGTGGTGCGATCTCGGCTCACTGCAACCTCCGACTCCCGGGTTCACGCCATTCTCCTGTCTCACCCTCCTGTGTAGCTGGGACTACAGGTGCCCACCACCACGCCCTGCTAATTTTTTGTATTTTTTTTTTTTTAAGTAGAGATGGGTATTCACCGTGTTAGCCTGGATGGTTTTGATCTCCTGACCTTGACATCCACCCACCTGGACCTCCCAAAGTGCTGCGATTACAGGCATGAGCCACCGGATCAGGCCTATGATAAGATAAAGGGATTTTTTTTTTTTAAGTAGAAAAATAACCTCTCCCCTTAATTCATGATCTAAAAGCACACAGCTAAAATTAGTAGGGAAATATTGTTTACAAAGAAAGAAATACACATACAACTTATGTAGAGTTTTCAAGGTACTACCTAAGGAGCATTGAATAATGTCATGGAATGAATTATCTCCATGTGGCAAGTTGTATTCAGAAAAATAGTAAGGATATTACCGTACCCTCCTCTATGTCCAACTCTTACAGTGAGCCTTATCAGAATATCTCTTCTTTTTTCCTTTCCGTCTTATGAGACAAAATATAGCCTCAATCTCTACTAATAAATATGAGAAGCATTAATGATACAACAGGATCAAGGAGGCCAGGCACAGTGGCTCAGGCCTGTAATCCCAGCACTTTGGGAGGCTGAGGCAGGCAGATCACAAGGTCAGGGGATGGAGACCATCCTGGCCAACATAGTGAAACCCCATCTCTACTAAAAATACAAAAATTAGCTGGTGATAGAGTGAGACTCTGTCTCAAAAAAAATTTAAAAAGTATCACGGAAAAGAAAAATTGTAAGAATACTTTTAACGGTAGTAACTTTTAACAGTAATAAAGAATTGGTTCTGCTAACTTCTCTTAAAGCTTTGCCATATCCACAGAAGATATTTTCTAATCTCTGAATATCCTCATCTGCCTCCTTACCCTGTAAGTGAGTACACTTATCCTTTAGCCCCAATATTAAAGAGAACTAAAGTAACTGGATTTCATGATTTTTGTTTTAATTATGCTATTTTTTTTGCACTGTATTACAGACTTATAGTATTTTAGCCTCTCTGTTGGGTAACTTTGAGAATTAGCCCAGGTGCCAAATTGGTTGGGAAAATACTCTTGAAGTCAGGGATTCGCCGTGAAAAGTAAAAATGAATTTGCCACTACTTTTGAGCAGCTGTCCAACTTTTACCCAATAATCTTATGGCTCAGACCTAAATAACCCACAGTGCTGTTAATACTGGAGAGTTAGTCACATTTTTTTCATCTGATATCAGTTCCTTTGTGAACTTTTAATATAGGAAAAATGTAGATACTGTTTATTGTGTATCTTAAAATAAACCTTACTATCATTGACTTGTAATGAGAATAGTGGCAAACTTCGTTTTTCTTTGTTTTTCGGTTTTTGTTTTTGTTTTGGTTCTTTTTTTTTTTTTGAAACTGACTCTCTCTCGCTCTATCGCACAGGCTGGAGTGCAGTGGCGTGATCTCGGCCCACTGCAACCTCTGCCTCCTGAGTTCAAGTGATTCTCTGGCCTTAGCCTCCCAAGTAGCTAAGATTATAGTCACCTACCACCATGCCCAGCTAATTTTTTTGTAGTTTTAGTAGAGACAGGGTTTCACCATGTTGGCCAGGCTGGTCTGGAACTCCTGACCTCAAGTGATCCACCTGCCTTGGCCTCCCAATGTGCTGGGATTATAGGCGTGAGCCACCATGCCCGGCCAACAGTAGGTTATGTTTTAAAATATAATACATCCATAGACTAGAATACCATTCTTCAAAAACAGCATCATGTTTTTTAAAAACAAACACAACAAAAAATGTTTCTGGCCAGGCACAGTGGCTCATGCCTATAATCCCAGCACTTTGTGATGCTGAAGCAGGTGGCCTGAGGTCAGGAGTTTGAGACCACCGTGACCAACAGGGCGAAACCCTGTCCTTACTAAAAATACAAAAATTAGGCGGGCATGGTGGCAGGCACCTGTAATCCCAGCTATTTAGGAGGCTAAGGCAAGAGATTCACTTGAACTCAGGAGGCAGAGGTTTCAGTGAGCCGAGATCGTGCCACTGCACTCCAGCCTGGGTGACAGAGCAAGACTCCCTGTCTCCAAAGACCAGGTGCAGTGGCTCAGGCCTGTAATCCCAGCACTTTGGGAGGCCGAGATGGGCAGATCATTTGAGGTCAGGAGTTTGAATTGAGACCAGTCTAGCCGACACGGTGAAACCCATGTCTACTAAAAATACAAAAATTAGCCAGGTGTGGTAGCGCACAACTGTAATCCCAGCTACTCAGGGGGCTTAGGTAGGAGAATGACTTGAAACTGGGATGCAGGGATTGCAGTGAGCCAAGACTGCACCACTTCGCTCCAACCTCAGCAATAGAGCAAGACTCCATCAAAAAAAAAAAAAAGTTTCTGATATTAATGGAAAATGTCTATTAAGCAGCATATACATACATACATACATATTGCAAATTTATGTTTATTCATATGCATGACTATCATAAAAGGAAGTCAGGATTTACATCAAAATATAAATAACTTTAAATGAGGATGGTAGAATGACAGGTAAATTTTATTTTCTATTCACACATTTTTTTTCTATAACACATATGTATAACTTGTAATCTTTTAAAACAACTACTTTGTGGGGCTTTGTTTTTCGAGACAGAATTTCACTCTGTTGCCTAGGGTGGGGTCCAGTGGCATGATCTTGGTTCATGCAGTTTCCGCCTCCTGGGCTCAAGTGATCCTTTCACCTTAGCCTCCCATGTAGCTGGGACCACAAGTGTGTGCCACCACTGCTGTATAATGTTTTGTATTTTTTGTAGAGACAGGGTTTTGCCATGTTGCCAAGGCTGGTCTTGAACTCCTGGACTCAAGTGATCCTCCCTCCTCTGCCTTCCAAAGTGCTGGGATTACAGTTGTGAGCCACCATACCTGGCCATATTTTCTTTTACTATCAAGTAATACATGTTCATCAGAACAAGTCAGTCAGCATAGTTGTATGGAAAGAGCATATTATCTCCCCTTCTCAACCTCCAGCAATGTGATATTTTAAGTATGCTCATTAGAACATATATACTTAATTAATTTGTTTAACCTATTTACTTTCTTCCCCAGAATCTAAGCTCCATGAGGGCAGGGCTTATGTCTATCTCTTTTTCTCTTTCACTGCCTTTACTCCAGGCACTCAGATTTGTTCAATGAATCGCCAAAATGTTTGGTGTATATCCTGATACACTTTTTAAAATGATGATACAATTGTATGATGTGTAATTTTTTTTTTTTTTTTTTTGAGACGGAGTCTCGCTGTGTCGCCCAGGCTGGAGTGCAATGGCACGATCTCAGCTCACCGCAAGCTCTGCCTCCTGGGTTCATGCCATTCTCCTGCCTCAGCCTCCTGAGTAGCTGGGACTACAGGCGCCCGCCACCAAGCCTGGCTAATTTTTTTTGTATTTTAGTAGAGATGGGGTTTCACCATGTTAGACAGGATGGTCTCGATCTCCTGACCTCGTGATCCGCCCGTCTCGGCCTCCCAAAGTGCTGGGATTACAGGCGTGAGCGCCCGGCCAATATCATGTGTAATTTTTAAAATCTTAGTTTGCAATCTTTTTTTTTTTTTTTTTCGAGATGGAGTCTCACACTGTCGTCCAGGCTGGAGTGCAGTGGTGCGATCTTGGCTTACCACAATCTCCAACTCCTGGGTTCAAGTGATTCTCCGCCTCAGCCTCCTGAGAAGCTGCGATTACAGGCAACCGCCACCATGCCCAGCTAATTTTTGTATTTTTAGTAGAGACAAGGTTTCACCATGTTGGCCAGGCTGGTCTCGAACTCCTGACCTCAGGTGATCCACCTGCCTCAACCTCCCAAAGTGCTGGGATTACAGGCATGAGCCACTGCGCCCAGTCATTTTGCAATTTTAATTGCAAAAACAATATATCACCCTAAAATGTTGCCTTTCTACAAATCTTTGTTAGCTAACAAAGTATACCCCATTCTTCCTCACTGCTCACTGCAGCCTTCGCCTTTCCGGTTCAAGAGATTCTCCTGAGTAGCTGGGACTCCAGGCACGTGCCACCATGCCTGGCTAATCTGTAGTGTTTTTAGTAGACACTGGAAAATTCCTGTTTTCAGTTTAAAACGAATGGGTCACTATCTTTTGAAAAAAGTTGTACTGATGTGGGTACTTATCCCAAAAGTAAGTGATCCATTTTATACCCCCCACCTTTATTATAGAATAGCCTCATTCTCCCTAAATAAAATCATGCTTATTTGATTGAAAAAATGATGTAAGTCATTTTCTTACAGATTATTTAACATAACATTGGCTGAGATTGACAAAAGAAGATTAAATAAGTAAATATACACACACAAATGTGTGCATGTGTGTATATATATGTTCATTACCTTTAAGTTTGCATGTTAGTTTGCCCATTTACAAATATGTTCAGCTTCATCAGTTCTCTATACTACTTTAATCCTCCTCATATCTAAAACAAGTACTATACGAGAGGATTAGGATTGGGGTCACAATAGTAGCATTTTAGGATATTGTAGAGTATTAAAGTCAAGTCAAATTAATTGGAATTATATATCAACATATGCCCAGTAAAATGGAAATGCAAGTGAAGACTGATTCTTACTCGGGCATATTGTATCTTAATGAAATTTAGTTGAAGTTGCAAATAGAAAGCCAACATTTTCCATTTATTTATTTTTCATTGAAATAGCTTGACTGGCTTTGTTCATGATATAGCAAAAGTAGCTCTTAATGCTGGTTAGCTGAAACATTGATTGCCAGGAAGCTGTCTAGGAAAACTTAAACCCATTTCACCTAACAAGCCAGAGATATTTATAATACATGTTATTTGGTAGTTAAATCCCATTCTCTGGAAATTTCTTGAGGCTGGTTCTTTATGTCCACATGCCTTCATGTTACTTCAACTTTGTTTATGCCTTTTCAAAAAATTTCAGCATTGAAGCTTTGCTCAGGTGACTCTAGTTGGACTAATATTTAGCAAAGTTTCTTCACCAAAAGTCATTTACAAGGTAGAAAAGTATCATACTGGCCTGACAAGGTGGCTAACACCTGTAATACCAGCATTTTGGGAGGCTGAGGTAGGCGAATCACCTGAGGTCAGGAGTTTGAGACCAGCCTGGCCAACATGGTAAAACCCTGTCTATACTAAAAATACAAAAATTAGCCGGGCATGGTGGCAGGTGCCTGTAATCCCAGCTACTTGGGGGACTGAGGCAGGAGAATTGCTGGAACCCAGAAGGTGGAGGTTGCAGTGAGCCAAGATCATGCCATTGCACTCTAGCCTGGGCAACCAGAGCGAAACTCCATCTCAAAAAAAAAAGGGGTCATACTTGAACTGCAGTGGACAGAGAGAGGTGTCAGAAAGGCTGGAAATTAAGGGATATTGTTTATGTTTATGCTGGAGAAACCCTCCTCTCAACCTCCTTCTGTCTTACTTTAGGTGGTGAAAAGGCCCTGAGATCTTACAAACACTCTCCATTTCATCACATCACAAATTTAGCATATGCTATATTTACTGGAAAAAAAACAGGGCTTTTGTAGATCACAGTAGAGGTGAGGACACTTACAAATGTTAGCTTTCATATGTTTTATGGTCCTGTAGGCTCCTGACAAGTGTGCATTGTGAGCTTTCTTGTTAGGAAAAACTTTGGACAAATTTCTGGTTTAGAGAATGCTCTCCAAGAATACGTATGGTATTTAGGACTACAAGAAAATGTGGGCCAGTCTCAGTGGCTCATGCCTGTAATCCCAGCACTTTGGGAGGCCAAGGTGAGCGGATCACCTAAGGTTGGGAGTTTGAGACTGGCCTGACCAATGTGGAGAAACCCCGTCTCTAATAAAAATACAAAATAAGCCGGGTGTGGTGGCACATGCCTGTAATCCCAGCGACTCGGGAGGCTGAGGTAGGAGAATCACTTGAACCCAGGAGGCGGAGGTTGTGGTGAGCCGAGATCGGACCATTGCACTCCAGCCTGGGCAACAAGAGCAAAACTCTATCTCAAATTAAAAAAAAAAAGAAAAGAAAATGGGAAGAGGTCTATAGGAGATAAACTTGATAAGCCAAAGAACTCTTTTTTTATACTACATCATTATTTATTTATTCAACTGTTATTTTAGATTCTGGGGTACAAGTGCAGATTTTTTACAAAGGTATATCATGATGGTATGGTTTGGAGTACAATTGAACCCATCACCCAGGAAGTAAGCATAGAACCCAATAGGTCGTTTTTCAACCCTTTGCCCCTCTTCTCTTCTCGCCCATCTTGTATTCCCCAGTAACTATTGTTCCCATCTTTATGTCCATGTGTACCCAATGTTTAGCTCACACTTACAAGTGAGAAAAGTATTTGGTTTACTGTGTTAGTTTGCTTAGGATAATGGCACCATCTTCATCCATGTTGTTGCAAAGGACATGATTTTGTCTAAAGAACTTTCCTGGCCGGGCGCAGTGGCTCAAGCCTGTAATCCCAGCACTTTGGGAGGCTGAGACGGGCGGATCACGAGGTCAGGAGATCGAGACCATCCTGGCTAACACGGTGAAACCCCGTCTCTACTAAAAAATACAAAAACTAGCTGGGCGTGGTGGCCGGCGCCTGTAGTCCCAGCAGCTCGGGAGGCTGAGGCAGGAGAATGGTGTGAACCCGGGAGGCGGAGCTTGCAGTGAGCTGAGATCCGGCCACTGTACTCCAGCCTGGGTGACAGCGAGACTCCGTCTCAAAAAAAAAAAAAAAAAAACTTTCCTGTAAAGGAAAGTGAATTATTATTTCGTTCTATAATAGAATTATTGCGTGTTCTTTTTTAACTGACTAAAAGTAAATTTGACATCCTTGATCAAAATTATTTTAATAAATGAGATGTACATAATTTTTATCAAAGTATAAAATATATATTATTTAAATAGAGCCTAAATGATGTACAGTGAAAAATAGTGTATTCTGCACCATCTGTGGCCATCCTTTCCATTATACATATAGATCAGCTTTTTTCTATAATTAATACATCCCTGTTATACATCAGAATTTACTGAAAAAAACATTGTGCTGAAGAAAGCATTGTCTAACCTGATTCTGATTCAGTTGAATGCACCAAGATGATATGCAGTCTGAATAAACCATTAGGTACCATTAGGTATCAATTTAGTCACTTTTGCGATCAAATTGAATTAATGATTTTAAAAAACAGCCATTCTCAAAGTGTGGTTTTTTTTTGGACCCTTCAAGGACCTCAAGACTCTCTCAAGATTGAGGTCTTTAGATTTCACTTATAACTAATCATCATGAAACTAGCAGCCAGGCAGTGACTCACGCCTGTAATCCCAGCACTTTGGGAGGCTGAGGCCGGCGGATCACTTGAACCAGCCCAGGAGTTCAAGAGCAGCCTGGGAAACATGGCAAAACTTAATCTCTACAAAAAAAATGCAAAAATTAGCCAGGCCTGGTGTTTCGCGCCTGTAATATCAGCTACTCGTGAGGCTGAGGTGGGAGGATCACTTGAGCCCAGGAGCTACAGTGAGCCACTGCAGCACTACACTCCAGCCTGGGTGACAGAGCGAGACATTGTCTTTAAAAAAAAAATAAAAATAAATCACCCATCATCCTCAATTATCTGAAAATGCTATTAAAATACTCCCTTTTCCAAATACATTTCTGCTTAAGGTTGCCTTGGAACAAAAACTTTCGAGATTTGTTGTCTTTTTGGGCCGGGGGGGTGGGCAGGGGTGGGGAGTGGAGGGAGTATGAAGCTGAGTTTTTATTTAGAATAATGAAAGAAATAATACATAACTCATTTTAAAAAGCTGACAAATGCAGGACACGGTGGCTAACGCCTGTAATCCTAACACTTTGGGAGGCTGAGGCGGGTGGATCACCTGAGATCAGGAGTTCGAGACCAGCCTGGCCAACATGGTGAAACCCCTTCTCTACTAATAATACAAAAATTAGCCCAGCATGGTAGCACACCCTTGTAATCCCAGCTACTCAGGAGGCTGAAGCAGGAGAATCACTTGAACCCGGGAGGCAGAGGTTGCAGTGAGCCGAGATCACGCCATTGCACTCCAGCCTGGGCGACAAGAGCAGAACTCTGTCTCAAAAAACAAAACAAACAAACAAAAAAAACAACTGACAAATAACAATGAACAACAGAAAGTGAACTCAGAAAAAAATAAGATAAATTTATGAATTTCTGGACATATGTCTAATATTTTTCTCCTGTGATCTTGGGCTGCATACTGTCATTGTCTTTTTTGAACTGCCTCCTGGAAATATGTTTGACATACAAAAAGCTGTAGATATTTAATATATACAACTTGATATATTTGGACATAAGTGTACAACTGTGAAACCATCACCATCAGTACCATAAATTTAATCACTTCCCAAAATTTCCTTCTGCTGCATTTGTTCTTCTTGGTGGTTTGTTTTGCTTTTTCCTGTTGTGTTTAGAGGACTTAACATAGGTCTACACTTTTAGCAAATTTTTAAGAATTCAATACAGTCTTGTTAATTAATCATAGGCCGTATATTATACAGTATATCTCCAGAACAAACTTTTGTTGTATTATGGAAATTCTGTACCTTCTAATCAATACCTTCCCATTTCCCCTTCCTCCCAGGCCCTGGCAATCACCATTTTACTCTCTGCTTCTATGACTATTTTAGACTCCACATATAAGTGAGATCATTCAAAGTTTGTCTTTCTGGATCTGGCTTATTACACTTAACAAATGTCCTCCAGCCGGGCGCGGTGGCTCAAGCCTGTAATCCCAGCACTTTGGGAGGCCGAGACGGGCGGATCACAAGGTCAGGAGATCGAGACCATCCTGGCTAACACAGTGAAACCCGTCTCTACTAAAAAATACAAAAAACTAGCCGGGTGAGGTGGTGGGCGCCTGTAATCCCAGCTACTCGGAGGCTGAGGCAGGAGAATGGCGTAAACCCGGAGGTGGAGCTTGCAGTGAGCTGAGATCTGGCCACTGCACTCTAGCCTGGGCGACAGAGCGAGACTCCGTCTCAAAAAAAAAAAAAAAAAAAAAAAAAAAAACAAATGTCCTCCAGGTCCATCTATGCTGTCGCAAGTAGCAGGATTTTTTTTTTTTGAGACAGTTTCCCTCTTGTCGCCCAGGCTGGAGTGCAATGACGCAATCTCCACTCATTGCAACCTCTGCCTCCCAGGTTCAAGCAATTCTCCTGCCTTAGCCTCCTAAGTAGCTAGGATTACAGGTGTGTGCCACCATAACTGGCTAATTTTTGTATTTTTAGTAGAAACAGGGTTTCACCATGTTGGACAGGCTGAGCTCAGGTGATCCGCCTGCCTTGGCCTCCCAAAGTGCCAGAATTACAGGTGTGACCACCGTGGCCGGCCAGATTTCTTTCTCTCTTAAGGCCAGTAATACTCTGTTATATGTATTTTCCACATTTTCTTAATCTGTTCCTCCGTAGATGAACATTTATGTTGCTTCCATGTCTTGGCTATTGTGAAAAATGCTGCAAAGAACATGGGAGTGTGCAGGTAATCTCTTTGAGATCCAGATTTCAGTTCCTTTGGATACATACCCGGAAGTATGACTGCTAGATAAAATGGTAATTGTATTTTTAATTTTTTGAAGAATCTTCATATTGTTTTCCATAACAGCTACACCAGTTTATATTCCCTCCAACGGTGTACATGGGTTTCCTTTTCTCCACATCCTTACCAACTCTTGTTCTTTGGAGATCTGCTATCTTAAAAAAGAAATATGTTGGCCGGGCACGGTGGCTCATGCCTGTAATCCCAACACTTTGGGAGGCCGAGGCAGATGGATCACGAGGTCAGGAGTTCGAGACCAGCCTGGCCAACATGGTAAAACCCCGTCTCTACTAAAAGTTTAAAACTGGAAATTATTAACTAAAATATTGATTTTTTTAAGGGATTATAAATATGAATTAAAAGCAAGATCTAAAATCAATTATCATAAACAGAATTCTGAAAGATAGGCCTAAAATCCTTCTTTAAGCATTCTAGTTAGCAAGTTGTTAATTTCTCTTATAAGCATAATATATTTAACTTCTTGTAATGTGGATAGGATTTTCCCAGAATGGCAGGGTAGGTAAAGAGAGTTGGAAGTTTGCAGAGATAGGTTTACATTTTTTAAGATTCTTTATATGCAGTTTGATCAAAATTATGCATTTCATAATTGCTGAGTGTTTGGCTAGCCAGATCCAGTAGTTATATTCCTTCTTTGACTTGGACTTTCTGCTTGATTTTTTTCATTGTTTTGGTTTCCTCAATGTATTCGGTTTCCAAGTGGAAAAGAAATGACAAAGTGAGGTCTAGGCTTTGAATCTTGGAAGTTAACTTGGGACAGGTGGTTCTGTAAACCATGAAGCTGGATTAGGGCTAGTTACAGAGAGCAACAAGTTATCTACTTTAGCAGCAATAGCTTCAGGAAATCAGTCTTTCTGGATTTGAATGTTTCCGTGTGAATTTGAAACCTAAAACTAGTTTATACTTGGTAACACATTATTTTAAGGTTATTGGTTTTGGATACTTTCTGCTTCTTTTAAATTCACAAACTGGTCGTTGTCATTTTAGGAAAAGACAGTGGCTTTAAGTGTTAATGAGGAAAGTGTACATAACATCATAAATACTATTTTCAAGGCTTTTGTAGCCCTTATCTTTGGGAGTCGGGCAAGGACATGGCGGGTATGGAGCACAGCTTCGGCTTTCCAGATTAATTTACTAGCACAATTTATAAGAGTTACGAGAAGCCGGGCGCGGTGGCTCAAGCCTGTAATCCCAGCACTTTGGGAGGCCGAGACGGGCGGATCACGAGGTCAGGAGATCGAGACCATCCTGGCGAACACGGTGAAACCCCGTCTCTACTAAAAAATACAAAAAAACTAGCCGGGCGAGGTGGCGGGCACCTGTAGTCCCAGCTACTTGGGAGGCTGAGGCAGGAGAATGGCGTGAACCCGGAAGGCGGAGCTTGCAGTGAGCTGAGATCCGACCACTGCACTCCAGCCTGGGCGACAGAGTGAGACTCCGTCTCAAAAAAAAAAAAAAGTTACGAGAAAAAAATATCAGAAAATCTAGAAGGTGATTCTTATCACCGTCATTGCCAAGAAAAGTTAGGGTTGTTTTCTATCATCCTTTACAAGATGAATTGATGAATTTTTCTCATTACCCTATCACTTTGTTTTTTAGTCTCCCCATCATTCTTGGGCAATAATAGCTAAGCTGATAGGAAAGCTACTGTGCACATTGTAAGGATTAAAATCTTAAACTTTAGTCTCTTTTAGCCTCTGGGCTTTAGCATACAAAGAATGCGTGTGCTCTGTTTTCTCAAGGGAACTCTGAGTACTCTGCAAGGGGGCCTGCTCTCATAATTTACTTTTTGAATGAGCCCTTCTGTTTATAGCTGAGATTTGCCAGTTTAAAAGGAAATAGTATGCTTAGATAATATTAACTGACTTTTTGTTTTTTCAGTTGTGTACCATCAGAATTTTTAAGTTAACAGGGATAGCCATTTGTCAGGTGGTGGCAGAATTGTGTTGAATCTGCGTCTGGTTTTTTGAAGTGTTGTTTTTCATAATGATTTTGCATACTCTTATTTCTTATACTTTCTTATTTCCTTTTAAATTTTTTTAAAGCTTCTTGAAGCTTTCAATCTAATTTTGGCACTATGGACTAAGGTATTAACTTGATGAGGCAAACTTTAGTGACTAAAAATTGTAACTGCCTTAATTGGGACAAATCATAGCTGGCAGCTAAACTCAAAGTTTAATCACGTCCAGCACGTATTCGCTGTTCCAGTCAGAGCTTGATGTGTTAAACAGCCCTACTGTCTGTGTGTGGGTGTTCTGTGTGTGTAAATATTCTGAGATGAATTAATCTTTTTAGTAGTTCTTTGAAAATTTTCAAGTGTTCTCTTTTTTCATACTTAGAAGAAGAAAAACTCATAAAATCAATGCCTGCAGCAGTTTTATTTAACATCATTTTAGAATTTAGGCTGTTTCTGTTAGCAGAGCTGACCTGTTAAAGAGCTTTTATTCATATTCATTCCAGTAGAAATTTTAGGAAACCTTAACTTGTAAATATTTTTATCTCACCCGAATCCTAGGTAGATGAAATGCCCTAGGACAAAGACCTTCAGTTTTTAAACTGGGTTATATTTTTGAGGGAATTATTCTGCACATCCTCAGGTTGAGAGATAACCTTAGCTAAAAATTACCTCTTGAGAATGGATGCCTGATCTCTACTTTTTCTTTTCCAACTCGAATTATCCAAAAGCCTTTTACACCCACTACAAAAGAGAGGTGTATCTCTTACTCATCCCATTTCTTATGGTGGTTCACTGTCCCAGGCAATAAAAATCTCAAAGGAAGGGAAAATTCCAGAATGCATAGTCCTAGAGAGAGTCCCATGATAGAAATCCAAAAAGGGGTTAGGTCAGAAATACTGGAGAATATTGAAAAATTATTTCATCTGGGCAACAAACTCCTGCCTTCTCCTTTTTTTAATTTTTTTTTGAGACAGAGTCTTGCTCTGTCGCCCAGGGTCAAGCAATTCTCCTGCCTCAAACTCCCATGTAGCTGGGATTATACAGGCACCCACCACCATGCCCTGCTAATTTTTGTATTTTTAGTAGAGATGGGGTTTCACTGTTTTGACCCGACTGGTCTCGAACTCATGACCTCAAGTGATCCACCTGCCTCGGCCTCCCGAAGTGTTGGGATTATAGGCATGAGCAACTGTCCCTGGCCGCCTTCTCTGTTTTCTAAGTTAGAATTATTATTAGAAAAATGAGATAGTTATCACAGAGATGTGTATCAACACATTTATTTCAATTAAAATGAAGTTTGCTTTTGTTTAATAGAAATCTCTTTTACTTGATTGGTTTGAAAATGAGTACTGGCCAGCTATTTCCCATAGGTTACGTCACATTAATCTTTAGTGCCAAACACAGCTAAAGTACAGAAGAAACCATCCAGAATGAAGTTCAGAGAAACAAAGGAATGAATGATAATATGACAACATAGAAGGGAGAGTAAGAGAGTAGATAGCACGGGAAGGTCCAACCCATATCCAATTGGAGTCTCAGAAAAGTGAAAAGAGAATGGGGGAGAAGCAATATTTGAAGACATAGTAGGTGAGAATTTTTCAAAATGTCAAGAAGACTGTTTTGTCAGTATGAATATTTTTTTTTTTTTTTTTTTGAGACGGAGTCTCGCTCTGTCGCCCAGGCTAGAGTGCAGTGGCCGGATCTCAGCTCACTGCAAGCTCCGCCTCCGGGTTTACGCCATTCTCTCGCCTCAGCCTCCGAGTAGCTGGACTACAGGCGCCCGCCATCTCGCCCGGCTAATTTTTTGTATATTTTAGTAGAGACGGGGTTTCACCGTGTTAGCCAGGATGGTCTCGATCTCCTGACCTCGTGATCCGTCCGTCTCGGCCTCCAAAGTGCTGGGATTACAGGCTTGAGCCACCGCGCCCGGCCCATGAATATTTGTTAGCTGTGTCATCTGTATTTTCTTTTTTTTTCTTTTTTTTTTTTTTTTTTTTTTTTTTGAGGCGGAGTCTCGCTCTGTCGCCCGGACTGGAGTGCAGTGGCCGGATCTCAGCTCACTGCAAGCTCCGCCTCCCGGATTCACGCCATTCTCCTGCCTCAGCCTCCCGAGTAGCTGGGACTACAGGCGCCCACCACCTCGCCCGGCTAGTTTTTTTTGTATTTTTAGTAGAGACGGGGTTTCACCATGTTCGCCAGGATGGTCTCGATCTCCTGACCTCGTGATCCGCCCGTCTCAGCCTCCCAAAGTGCTGGGATTACAGGCTTGAGCCACCGCGCCCGGCCATCATCTGTATTTTCTAAATAGTTGTCTTCTAAGATTTTTCTCTTTATCTTGTTTCCTCAAACTGAGGATTTATATTGTTCCTCAAGTCAATAATATCCTTAGTAATTAATCTTTACTCATTTACTGAGACAGTTGCCTCTTCTCCACTCTTTATTCTCTTTTTCCAAAGTCCCATTAGATAAATGTCAGATCCTCCCATTCTAAAACCTTCATTCTAAAAACATAGCTTGAGAATGAAACTCTCCCCTGAATTCTGACTAATCTCTTCAAACCTATTCTTAAGGTTTACTGACTCTGTATATAGCTATGTCTAGCCTTCTAGTTAACTGTTATTAATTTCATTGACTTGACTTACTTTTTTTTTTTTGAGACGGAGTCTTGCTCTGTCACCAGGCTGGAGTGCAGTGGTGCAATCTCAGCTCACTGCAACCTCTGCCTCCCAGGTTCAAGCGACTCTCCTGCCTCAGCCTCTCGAGTAGCTGGAATTACAGACACGTGCCACCAAGCCTGGCAAATTTTTGTATTTTTAGTAGAGATGGGGTTTCACCATTTTGGCCAGGCTGGTCTCGAACTCCTGACCTCAGGTGATCCACCCTCTTCGGCTTCCCAAAGTGCTGGGATTACAGGAACGAGCCACCATGCCCGGCCAACTTTACTTTCCATTTCTTGTTCTATTTCAAATCAATTAATCTTCTTCAATGGATCTTTTTTAGAGAAAGACACAATTTTCTCTAATGTTTTAAATGCCTTGTTTTATGTCTTTAGTCGTTTAAATATTCATATTTCCATGACTGTAGTTCCTGAGTGTCTAATCCGACTGTGTTGATTTGACATTGCATTTACTTACAGTTAATTGGTTCTTGATGTGTTCACAATTGTGAGCTTATGTTTAGCAGGCCTTTGTTTATGGGAAATCTTTGCTAGCAAAATCAAATATAATGTATCTCTGGAAGAACACAAAGATTTTCTACAGATAATCCCCTGCCAAGCATGAGCTCACACTGGCCTGAGTTGTGAATTCTCAGAAGAGTCTTCTGCCCTCCTCTTGTCTCCTTTTGTTTATTCTCTTTGTCTTCTTCCTCTTTCTTTTAACCATCCAGATAACCAAGACAAAGAAGTTCACCTGCCCTCTCCTTTTGCTTCTGTATTGTCTCCCTGTGCCACAGAACAAATTTTATTCCCTTTGTCACTGTCCTTGAACTTTTGTTTTTTGGTTTTGATGAGCTTTATTGAGGTATAATCGACATAATAAAATTTACTAACTTGAATGTACACTTTGATGAGTAACTGTCACCATCATGATAATAAATTTCCATTACCCTAAAAGTTATCCCCAAACCGCTTTGCGGTCTCCTCCCCCCAACCCCTGGTGGCCACTGATCTGTTTTCTATCCCTTATCTAAAATGCTTGGGATGAGATGTGTTTTGGATTTCAGATTTTTGCAGATTTTGCAATATTTGCAGTTACTTAAGCAGTTGAACATCCCTAATCCAAAAATCCAAAATTCAAAATTTTCCAATGAGCATTTTCTTTGAGCATCATGCTGGTGTTCAGAAAGTTTCAGATTTTGGTTTCATATTTTCAGATTACAGATGCCTAACCTGTGCTAGAATTTTGCCTTTTCTAGAATTTAATATAAATGTGACCATATAGAATACAATCTTCTGTCTAGCTTTTTTTCCTACTTAACAGAATGCTTTTACAATTCATCCATGTTATTGCATGCATCAGTAGTTCCTTTTTATTGCTGAGTAGTATTCTTTTATATAGCTATGCCATTTTTTATCCATTCATTTGTTGATGGACATTGGGTTGTTTTCAGTTTTTGGCTATTATGCATCAAGCTGCTAGACAATTTTTATATAGATCCTGGGTAATACCTGTGGCTGTAATGGCTGGCTCATATGTTAAATGTATCTATAACTTTATAAGGAACTGCCAAAATGTTTTCCAAGGGACTGTAACATCAGCAATGAGAGTTCCATTGGCTTCATATCCCAACAAAGTCGTGGAATTATCTATCTTATTTTTAGTACGTATGTATTAGATTGTGATTTTAATTTGCATTTTTAAATAACCAACGACGTTCAGCATCTTTACATGTGCTTATTTATCATACATGTATCTTTGGTGAAGCATCTGTTCAGATCTTTTGCTTTTTTTTAAGTTGGATGATTTGCCTTTTTGCTATCGTTGTGCAAGTTCTTTTTATGTTCTGGGTATGTCTTTTGTTGGGTATATTGTTTTGCATATATTTTGAATTCTAATTTTTAAACTTTTTTTTTTTTGAGACACAGTCTCGTTCTGTCGGCCATGCTGGAGTGCAGTGGCATCATCTTGGCTCACTGCAACCTCTGCCTCCCAGGTTCAAGTGAACAATTCTGTTGCCTCAGCCTCCCTAGTAGCTGGGACTACAGGCACGCACCACCACACCAAGCTAATTTTTGTATTTTTAGTAGAAAAGGAGTTTCACCATGTTGGCCAGGTTGATCTCAAACTCCTGACCTGGTGATCCGCCCGCCTCAGCCTCTCAAAGTGTTGGGATTACAGGCGTGAGCTGCCGCACCTGGCCAACTTTTTTTATAGTTGTTTCTTTATTTTCCTTCAGAAATCTTTGCCTGATTTAAATATTGATTATTTCAGTCCAGGAGGATAGGTTATCTATTTTAATTTCTCAGTATTATAGTTTTTGGTGTACATATCTCATACATCTTTTGTGAGAATTATTTCTATATCGTTTACCATTTACAATAGCATTTAAAAATTTTTTCAGATTTGGATTGTTCATTGCTGGTATATAGAAATACAACTGGTTTCTGTTTATTGATGTTGTATCCTGAGACCTAGTCAAATTCACTTATTTGATGTTCTAAGGAACGTCTCTTTAGAAAACTCTAAAGAAAAGGGTGTTCTTTATACACATCTGTCATCTGAATAAAAACAACTTTATTATTATTATTATTTATTTTTTAGAGACAAGGCTTTTTTTGTTTTGTTTTTTTGAGACAGAGTCTCCCCCTGTCGCCCAGGCTGGAGTGCAATGGCGTGATCTCGGCTCACTGCAACCTCTGTCTCCTGAGTTCAAGTGATTCTCCTGCCTTAGCCTGCCGAGTAGCTGGCACATACCACCATGCCCAGCTAAATTTTTGTATCTTCAGTAGAGACGGGGTTTCACCATGTTGGCCGGGCTGGTTTTGGACTCCTTACCTCGTGATCCGCCCTCCTCGGCCTCCCAAAGTGCTGGGATTACAGGTGTGAGCCACCACGCTCGGCCAAGACAAGGTCTTGCTCTGGAGTGCAGCAGCATGATCATAGGTCACTGTAACCTCAAACTCCTGGGCTCAAGTGATCCTCCCACCTCAGCTTCCCAAGTAACTAGGACTACATATGTGCACCATCACACCCAATTTTTAAACAATTTATGTAGAGGTAGGGTCTTGATATATTGTCCAGGCTGTTCTTGCATTTTTGTCCTCAAACAATTCTTCCACATTGGTCTTCCCAAAGTGTTGAGATTATAAGTGTGAGCCACTGCACCTGGCCTATTTTATTTCTTTTCCATTCTTTATGCCTTTTGTTTCTTTTTCTTGCCTGCATGCACTGGCTAGAACCTATAGTAGAATGTTGTTTGTAAGAGGTGAGTATGTCCCTGCTTTTCAGGAAACTTCTTGTATGAAGCTATTTTCATCATACTCCCACAACATCCAGTGTCCTAAATTGTATTTGAATTGTTCATGGGGTTGGAAGGAACAGTGTTTTGGAGTTGAGTATTAATATTATGAAGAAGGGTTTGTGTTATAGACTAAAGAACATGGTAGTCAATAGTGAACTTGTCATCTCTGACCTGTATTCATTGCTGTAATATAGTATGAGTGGAAGTACTCTGAAATGGACCTGCTAACATACAGGATAAGTTGTAATATAGGGTGGAAGTTGGCTTAATTAAAAGTAAAGGAGACCTTCATGAGAAAACAGGTAACCTACCACAAAACACTCACTCCCACCTGCCCCTTATTAATAATCTAACAGGAAGTTACATTTTCTAACCATGCTATTCATTATTCATTAGTACTAAGTGAATTCAAGACAAAGGGCTTAACTTTGATTTAAAACTACTTTTTTTTTGAGACAGAGTATTACTCTGTCGCCCAGGCTAGAGTGCAGTGGCCTGATTTCAGCTCACTGTAACCTCCGCCTCCTGGGTTCAAGCAATTCTCCTGTCTGAGCCTCCCTAGTAGTTGGGACTACAGTCGCACGCCACCATGCCTGGCCAGTTTTTGTATTTTTAGTAGAAATGGGATTTCACCATATTGGTAAGGTTGGTCTCAAACTCCTGATCTCAGGTGATCCACCTCTGCCTCCCAAAGTGCTGGGATTACAGGCGTAAGCCACTGCGCCTGGCCTAAAACTACCATCTTTTGACATCATATATATATTTCTGATTTTAACTGTATTGGCTAGCTGTTGTTTAGGAGTTTCTTGTCATATAATGGGAAAAAATACCTTGAATCAAAGCTATTAGATAAAAGGAAACTTTTCTGAGATAGTTCCCCAGCCTGTTAAGTGAAAATTTTGGGTGTTTAGAATTATCTTATTTTGCCGGGCGCGGTGGCTCAAGCCTGTAATCCCAGCACTTTGGGAGGCCGAGACGGGCGAATCACAAGGTCAGGAGATCGAGACCATCCTACCTAACACAGTGAAACCCCGTCTCTACTAACAAAAATACAAAAAAACTAGCCGGGCGAGGTGGCAGGCGCCTGTAGTCCCAGCTACTCGGGAGGCTGAGGCAGGAGAACGGCGTGAACCCGGGAGGTGGAGCTTGCAGTGAGCTGAGATCCGGCCACTGCACTCCAGCCTGGGCGACAGAGCAAGACTCCGTCTCAAAAAAAAAAAAAAAAAAAAAAAGAATTATCTTATTTTTTTGTAAATTGCTACATATCTAGTGAGTCAGGCACCCACTCCTAGTACGTTAAGTCAGCCATAAATAAAAGAATGTGAAAAGAAAGTATGGAAGAATATGTTTTGGAAAAGGTAAAAAACTTACAAAGGCTATATTAAAACCTATAGTGTCGGGGCTGGGCATGGTGGCTCACGCCTGTAATCCCAGCATTTTGGGAGGCCAAGGTGGGTGGATCACCTGAGTTCAAGAGTTCGAGACCAGCCCAGCCAACATGGCCAAACCCTGTCTCTACTAAAAATACAAAAATTAGCCAGAGGTGATGGCGTGCGCCTGTATTCCCAGCTACTCGGGAGGTTGAGGCAGGAGAACCGCCTGGGAGGTGGAGAGGTTGTAGTGAGCCAAGATCTCACCATTGCACTCCAGCCTGGGCGACAGAGACTCTGTCTCAAAAAAAACAAGATCTCGCTCTGTCACCCAGGCTGCAGTGCAGTGGTGCAATCACAGCTCACTGCAGCCACTACCTCCCAGGTTCAAGTGATCCTCCCACCTCAGCCTCCCAAGTAACTGGGACCACAGACAGGCATCACCATGTCTGGGTAATTTTTTAATTTTTTTGTAAAGTTGGGGTCTACTTATGTTGCCCAGGCTGGTCTCAAACTCCTGGGTACAAGTGATCCTCCTGCCTCAGCCTCCTGAGTAGCTTGGACTATAGGCATGCTCCACCATACCCAGCTAATTTTTTAAAAATTTTCTTAGACAGTCACAGGATCTGTGTTGTCCAGGCTGTCTTGAACTCCTGGCCTCAAATGATCTTCCTGCCTCAACCTCCCAAGTAGCTGGGATTACTCATAGGCATGATCCACCACACCTGGCTATATTTCTTATTTCACAAAAGAGTTTTATAGGTGTGCCTTATATTGACATACTATTTTAATTTTATATCTTTCAGATATTTGTATGTGACCTGTGTGTTAGAATTTATCTACACTTAAAATGCCACCAGCAGTTGGAGGTCCAGTTGGATACACCCCCCCAGATGGAGGCTGGGGCTGGGCAGTGGTAATTGGAGCTTTCATTTCCATCGGCTTCTCTTACGCATTTCCCAAATCTATTACTGTCTTCTTCAAAGAGATTGAAAGTATATTCCATGCCACCACCAGCGAAGTGTCATGGATATCCTCCATAATGTTGGCTGTCATGTATGGTGGAGGTAAGTACCTATTAAGGCCTGCTATTTTAATTTTCATGAAGCAGCCAGAGTGTCTGTATTAGGTAACTGTTAAAAAAAAAAAAAAAAAAGTCTTATTCAGTGAGATGTTTTGAAATGTTATTTCCTAAAGTTTGGTGTTTAGAGTCACATTTTTCATTCCTGATAACAATAGCAGCTCTCGCTATGGTATTTGAAATACTATAGCATTTCAAAACAGAAATGAGAAAATCGTGAGGGACCTTGATTTGCTCCAACTGATATATCATTGAGCTTAAAAGACTGTTATAAAAATGATGTATGCGCAACTGGTTTTTTTTTTGTTGATCCCTGCTAGACTCTTGAAATGTAAACATAAATAGAGATTTTAAAAAATTGATGTTGGGAGAATTAAAATAAATCAGACTGGCCTAATGGCATGGTTCAGAGTCTCAGGTAAAATCTTTGTATGATAGAATTAACTGAATAAAACCTCCTCCGTATGACTTGCGATGTTATGAGTCCTAAAAGCATTTCAGCTGTACTCTAAACTTAAATTTTACCACTTATTTCTCTTTTGTTTCCTTTGGCATATTGTAAAGGAAATGTAGGGAGTAAGTTGCTCACTTAACATCATCTAAAATACTGTTTCTAGCCAATGTAATGATTCTAGGTTTCAACTATAAATAACTTAGCCTTAGGCTGCTAAGGTGGTGCCATATTCAACCAATATCTATCAAGTTCTATGAGTATATTCAGCACGGGGCGAGGTGTTGTGAGTGACAGAAAACACTGATCCCTTCCTTTGAGAAGTTTATAATCCTTTTGAGACAATAATATATGATCATGAAACAGGAATAAGCAGTTGAAATCATCATTTCATTAAGCCTATAATTAAATTGTACAGAAGAAACAGGTAACTGGCTGCCATGGAGAGAGAGAAACTGGGTGACTGGGAACAGGAGTAGGAAGACTTATGTTTCCACTGCTTATCTTTTTGTGCCTTTTACATTTTGAACATGGGCCTATTTTGTCTATCAAATTAAAGAACCTAAGTGCTAAATTGTAGTGTTTGCTTTTTTTGTAAGTTCAGAGAAATCAAAAGGGACTTTGGGCATTAGCTTCTGAGAGCCAATAATTTTGCAGGCTTTGAACTCCATTCGGCCAGGATTTTAATCAGGTTTTGACTATGTTGGCTTGAAGAAATTGGTATAAACATTACCCAGAGGTACTCCAGGTGTTCAGTGTGTTCTTAAGTTGACTACAAACCAGAAGTTTACATGTTGCAATTCTGTGCCACCAAAGAGCTAGGGAGCCACTTGTGTTTTGCATCAAAAGTAAGTGATGTCAGTTTTATTAATTGCACGTGACTCTTTCCTTTGGGGAAACAGCTCCTCCTTTGTCCTTACACAATTAGTGAGATAACTAGCACATTTTTTGAGTTTGTATTTTAATAGGCCCATAAACCATACCCCTTTCTATTTTTAATCATAGCTAATTAGGCCCATCCTTCCTGAAATAACACTAAAAGACAAAATGCCTATCATGAACCTTGTTGCAGAATTTTTACTAAATGGGTTGTTTCATTTGGTTTAGTTTCTAAACAGTATATCCCCTAATAGTTTTCATCACTTTTACAACTGTGATAATCCTTTAACTTGTTCACTTGGACCACAATGTGAACGCTAATACATTTTGAGATATAGTTGGTTTTGTTTTCTTTTTTAGTGCTTTGGGTCGGAGATATACAGTGATGGTTATTAAAGTATATTTTGTGGGGAGGAGATGTTACCTGCCTACTTTTGGTTTGTTTTTCCTTTTTTAAAAACATGAAAGTATAAATTTACATATTTTAAGTTCCATAAGGGTCACCTTAACACTTGTGGTTTGGAATTTTGAATATTTCAAAAACTTTAACTTCTGCAGTATTAGCTTCTACCTCACAAAGTCAGCAGTGTGGTGATATTGATCTTTGTTTTGTGGGATCTTTTTTCTTTTTTTTTGACACGGGGTCTCACTGTATTGACCAGGCTGGAGTACAGTGGCATGATCATGTTTGCCTCAGCCTCCCCAGTAGCAGTTGGCCCTACTACTATGCTCAGCTAATTTTTTATTTTTGTTAAGTAGAGATGGGGTCTCACTCTATGGCCCAAGCTGGTCTTTTTTATTATTTATTTATTTATTTTATTTTGAGACAGGGTTTCTCACTCTGTCACTCAGGCTGGAGTGCAGTGGCACGATCATCACTAACTGTAGCCTCAGCCTCCCTGGGCTCAGGCGATCAATCCTCCCCCTTCACCCTGCCAAGTAGCTAGGACTACAGGCTTGCACCACCACGCTCGGCTAATTTTTGTAGTTTTTGTAGACGTGGGTTGTCGCAGTGTTGCCCAGGCTGGTCTTGAACTCCTAGGCTCAAACAATCTGCCCACCTTGGCCTCCCAAAGTGCTGAGATTACAGGCATGAGCCACCATGCCTGGCCTGGTATTTATCTTTGTTATTCTGACTGTACAAAGTCTTATGACTCTCTCTATATATTGTTGTTGTTGTTTCATTTTGTGTTGTTTTTGTTTTTGTTTTTGTTTTGGAGACAGAGTCTCACTCTGTTGACCAGGCTAGACTACAGTGGCGTGATCTCTGCTCACTGCAACTTCTGCCTCCTGGGTTCAAGCAATTCTCCTGCCTCAGCCTCCTGAGTAGCTGGTACTGCAGGCGTGTACCACTATGCCTGGCTAGTTTTTGTATTTTTAGTAGAGATGATGTTGGCCAGGCTGGTCTCGAACTCTCCTGACCTCAGGTGATCCACCCACCTCAGCCTCCCAAAGTGCTGGGATTGCAGGTGTGAGCCACCGTGCCCGGCCTAAAAATATTTTATAAGTGTTCTTTCAGTATGTAGTTTTTTCATCTTACACAAGCTTTAAATTCAAATTATTTTCTTTTCTTTTTGAGACAGAGTATTGCTGTCTTGCCCAGGCTGAGTACAATGGCACAATCTGCTCATTGCAACCTCTGCCATCCGGGCTCAAGCAATCCCCCCACCTCAGCTTCTGGAATAGCTGGGACTACAGGTGTGTACCACCACACCTGGCAAACTTTTTTATTTTTGGTAGAGACAGGGTTTCGCCTTGTTGCCCAGGCTGGTTTCAAACTCCTGGACTCAAGTGATCTGCCTGCCTTGGCCTCCCAAAGTTCTGGGTTTACAGATGTGAGCCCCCATTCTTGGCTCAAATTATTTTCAAATTAGCTGTGATCTAATATTTTCATGAACTGATTATCTTAGTCTGCTCAGGCTGCTGTAACAAAGTATTGCTCATAGTGGAGGCTGGGAAGTCCAAGATCAAAGTTCCAGCAGACTAAATAACTAGTGATGGTGCCATCTGTCTGTGTCCTAATGTGACAGAAGGGAAGACAAACTCCCTCAGTCCACTTTTTTTTTTTTTTTTTTTTATGAGACAGAATTTTGCTGTTGTTGCTTAGGCTAGAGTTGCAATGGCGCAATCTCACCACAACCTCCGCTTCCCAGATTCAAGTGATTCTTCTGTCTCAGCCTCCCAAGTAGCTGGGATTGTAGACATGCACCTCCACACCCAGCTAATTTTGTGGTTTTAGTAGTGACGAGGTTTCTCCATGTTGGTCAGGCTGGTCTCGAATTCCTGACCTCAGGTGATCCACCCACCTTGGCCTCCCAAAGTGCTGGGATTACAGGCATGAGCCACCACTTCTGCCCTGTCTTTCAAGAGGCTGAGGCAAGAGAATGGCATGAACCTGGGAGGTGGAGTTTGCAGTAAGCCGAGATCGTGCCACTGCACTCCAGCCTGGGCAACAGAGCGAGACTCCGTCTCAAAAAAAAAAAAAACACACTAACCACATTTGTGATAATATACAAGTACTCTAAAATGTATTTAGATGCATTTATATGTCTCCTATCACTGTGTGTGTCTGAAATTTAGAACATACTTTCTACACACATGTTTTTGTTTGTTTGTTTGTTTGTTTGTTTGTTTGTTGAGACAGAGTCTCACTCTGTCGCCCAGGCTGAAGTGCAGTGGCAGGATCTTGGCTCACTGCAACCTCCACCTCCCAGGTTCAAGCCGTTCTCCTGCCTCAGCCTCCCGAATAGCTGGGATTACAGGTACATGCCACCGTGCCTGGCTAATTTTTGTATTTTTAGTCGAGACGGGGTTTCACCATGTCGGCCAGGCTGGTCTTGAACTCCTGACCTTGGGTGATCCACCTGCCTCAGCCTCCCAAAGTGTTGGGATTACAAGCGTGAGCTACTGCGCCCAGCCACTTTCTACATGTATGTTAATCATATCCTAGATATATCAAGAATCTTGTGAACATTCATTACCAAGGTGTTTTCAGTCTGCCCTGCCTTAAAAGAGAAAGATTAAGGATAACTTCAGGTCTTTTGTATTTTAGTAAAATTCCATCCAGTATTTTTAGATTTAGAACCTACACAATTATGTTTTCTAACATCTTTATTTTAGTACACATATGACTCAGAAATAATTACAGAAAACAGTATTCTTATCATTGCTGCTTATTTTGGAGGATTTGTCATTCGTTGTCATTCATACTTGTATAGATGTGAGGGAGCAGTTTCCTTTATATTACTACATTTTTGATTATCTTTTAGGTCCTATCAGCAGTATCCTGGTGAATAAATATGGAAGTCGTATAGTCATGATTATTGGTGGCTGCTTGTCAGGCTGTGGCTTGATTGCAGCTTCTTTCTGTAACACTGTACAGGAACTATACTTCTGTATTGGATTCGTTGGAGGTAAGTTACTACTGATTCATTTGGAAGCATTAGTTTTTTGCTGGCTATTTTGTATTTACCTGCATTCATCTTTCAGATCTCTGGAGTGAAATTATTTTCTTATAGAAATGACTTGATTATCATTTTGAAGAACTACAGATAAAAGTACTAGAAAAGAAAACTTTTAAAGAAATTGCCATTATGTGATGGATATTATTGTTTGTTGAATGAGTAAATGAATTGAAAGAATGATTGCATTCCTTGTCCTAAGAATAGACAGTAGTGGTAGATACAATGTGTGTGGCAACTTGGTGCGAGAGTGGCTATTTGATAGAATGTCCACATAACGTTTCTGAGGGGTAGAGGATATGCTTGATAATTCCTCCCCCATTTTAAAAATCACTAAATGAAGATAATGAACTGTTGATGAACATAATGAATAAAAGTTACCCATAACCTCACAATCCAAAGAATATCATTAACATTTCTATATATATCCTTCCATGTGTTTTTCTATGCACAGATACACCTTTTTTTAGAGCAAAAAAGGATCAAATTATGTATAATATTTTGTAACCAGTTTTTTTTCCACTTAACAATATATCATGAACAGTTTTCCATGTTGTTAAATGTTTTGATACATAACAATTTTAATCTCTATTATTCCATTGAATATACATAACATAATTTTATTTGACTGATCTCTTAATTGTTGACAAATTGTTTTTGTCAGTATTAGGTTGAAATTCACGTGAACATGAATATATTCTTAGTATAAATTTGTAGAAAGGGAATTGCTGTGTGTTTGTTTTAATAAATGTATGCTAAAGGGAGGCTGAGGCAGGAGAATGGCGTAAACCAGGGAGGCGGAGCTTGCAGTGAGCTGAGATCCGGCCACTGCACTCCAGTCCGGGCGACAGAGCGAGACTCCGCCTCAAAAAAAAAAAAGTTATACTCACTTATTGTCCCACCACAGTATATCAGAGATTCCAAGATTATCCCTTTTGTCAACAATGGGATATTGTCTTTTAAAAAAAAAAAAAAATTGCCAATTTAATAGGTGAGAACAGTGTCTCTTGGTTTTAATCTTTATTTTCTTTTTTTTTTTTTTTTTTTTCCTGAGACAGTCTCACTCTGTCGGCCAGGATGGAATGCAGTGGAGCGATCTCAGCTCACTGCAAGCTCCGCCTCCTAGGTTCATGCCATTCTCCTGCCTCAGCCTCCCACGTAGCTGGGACTACAGGTGCCTGCCACCATGCCTGGCTAATTTTTTGTATTTTTTTTAGTAGAGACGGGGTTTCACTGTGTTAGCCAGGATGGTCTCGATCTCCTGACCTCGTGATCCACCTACCTCAGCCTCCCAAAGTGCTGGGATTACAGGCGTGAGTCACCACACCCAGCCTCCTGACTAATTTTTGGATGTTGAATTTTGTTAAAAAGTATTTTTAAAATTAACTCTTTTCCAATGTTTTCCCAGTATTAAACATCTAAAATTTTTATGTATTCAAAAAGTATTTTATAGTTTTTATCTTGTATAACATCCTGAGAAAGTTGTTTTCTACTCCAAGATTATGAAAATATTTGTCCACTTTTGTTTAGTGCACTTTAGTTTTTATATTTAAAAATCTGGTTTTTTGATTTTTTTTGTTGTTGTTTTTTTTGAGACACTCTCACTGCCAGGCCAAACTGCAATGGCGTGATCTCCACCTCCTGGGTTCAACTGATTCTCCTGCCTCAGCCTCCCAAATAGCTGGGATTACAGGCGCCTGCTACCACACCCAGCTAATTTTTGTATTTTTAGTAGAGACGGGGTTTCACTTTGTTGGCCAGGCTGGTCTCAAACTCCTGATCAGGTGATCCACCCACCTCAGCCTCCCAACATGCTGGAATTACAGACATGAGCCACCGTGCCCAACTACATTTAAAAATTCTGAAAGAATGAAAACATCTGACGTAAGATGAGAAAAAAGAAATATAACTCTATTTGTTCTCACATGGTTAATCAGTTGGTTCATTTACTCTTTTATTAATTTATTTATGAAATACTTATTGAGCAACAACTGTATGTGTGTTAGGAACCATTTTAGGTGCTATAGAGATAGAGCAACAAGTCAGGCAGCTAAGCTCTTTAATAGGAGGAGACAGACAATACAACTCATAAATATATGAATAAATGAGAAAAATATCAAGCAGTGATAAATGCTATATAAAACCTTTAACTAAGTGTTGTGACAGGGAAGAACTGGGCAAGCAATGAAGGTAAGGGCTCACTGAACAGTCAATTTTAAGTAGAGACCTACATAACAACAGGGAACCAGATTTGGAAAATGTAAGGGATCATAGACCCTAGAGCTTATTAACAAATGTAAGAATGGTTTGCTATGAGGTCAGGAAGTTCTTTGAATATTTACTTCTGCTAGCAGTATTTATTGAATAATTTCACTATTTATTGAATTAATTTAAAATGCTACTTTATCTTACATTAAATGTTTCTGTATATTTCAACTCTGCTCGTGGACTTTCAGTAGTGTTTCTGCACTTGCACTAATCAATTTTTACCAATTCGTGAAACAGAGCCACACTGGTCTAATGATTGTAGCTTTTGTAAAGCCATTTAAATTATATGTTCTGGTTGGTCCCACTTTTTCTCTAAGTATCCTTTAGAATCATTTTACCTTAATCTGAAAGTAAAATTCACTGACATTTTCATTAGATTGCATTAAGTTAGTACATTCATTTCAGGAGCCTTGACATCTTAACAATGTTATGTTTTATTTTCCCAAAACTTTGTGTGTATTTTAAATTCTCTGATCTCTCAGGAAAGTTTCACAACTGGAGCCTTAGGAAATGCCTGTTTTTAAGTTTTGGTGCTATATTGGAAGGGATCATTTTGTACTATATGTTATTTCTTTCTTTTTTGTTTTTGAGACAGGTTCTTGCTCTGTAGCCCAGGCTGGAGTGCAGTTATGTGATCGTAGCTCACTGTAGCCTCAAACTTCTAGGCTCAAGTGATACTCCAGCTTTAGCCGCCCAAGTAGCTAGGACTACAGGCACACACTGCCATACCAGGCTAATTTTCGAATTACTTTTTGTAAAGACAGGTCTTGCTATGTTGCCTAGGTTGGTCTTGAACTCATGGCCTTAATCAATCCTGCCACCTTGGCTTCCCAAAGCACTGGGATTATAGACATGAGCCGCTGCACCTGGCCTTATGTATTTTCTAGTGTAAATTTGTTTTATCTCTACTGTCGACTTAACGATCTTATATGGTCATAATAGTCCTTAAGGTGATTTTGTTAGATTGGACAAAATAGACAATTACTCACCTTCAAATAATAATAACATAATAAAAATAACATATATTGAGTGCTTACTACATGCTGGGCACTGGATACTAAGTGCTTAACAAATTTTTCTTCCTCACAACAGTACCCTCTGCCTGTTTTACATATTAGGAAGCAGTCATAGGAGGGTATACATGTCTGAGATTATGCTGCCAGTAAGCACTGATACTGAGATTTGAACCCTTGTCTGTTTTAGAACTCATACTTTAAACCACTACATAACATGTTCTCTAACAATGAGGATTTATATCCTATTCTTTCCATTATTTATACCTCTTATTATTTATTTATTTTTCCCTTTTCACAGGTCTTGGGCTTGCCTTCAACTTGAATCCAGCTCTGACCATGATTGGCAAGTATTTCTACAAAAGGCGACCATTGGCCAACGGACTGGCCATGGCAGGCAGTCCTGTGTTCCTCTGTACTCTGGCCCCCCTCAATCAGGTTTTCTTTGGTATCTTTGGATGGAGAGGAAGCTTTCTAATTCTTGGAGGCTTGCTACTAAACTGCTGTGTCGCTGGAGCCCTCATGCGACCAATCGGGCCCAAACCAACCAAGGCAGGGAAGGATAAGTCTAAAGCATCCCTTCAGAAAGCTGGAAAATCTGGTGTAAAAAAAGATCTGCATGATGCAAATACGGATCTTATTGGAGGACACCCTAAACGGGAGAAACGATCAGTCTTCCAAACAATTAATCAGTTCCTGGACTTAACCCTGTTCACCCACAGAGGCTTTTTGCTATACCTCTCTGGAAATGTGATCATGTTTTTTGGACTCTTTGCACCTTTAGTGTTTCTTAGTAGTTACGGGAAGAGTCAGCATTATTCTAGTGAGAAGTCTGCCTTCCTTCTTTCCATTCTGGCTTTTGTTGACATGGTAGCCAGACCATCTATGGGACTTGTAGCCAACACAAAGCCAATAAGACCTCGAATTCAGTATTTCTTTGCGGCTTCTATTGTTGCAAATGGAGTGTGTCATATGCTAGCACCTTTATCCACTACCTATGTTGGATTCTGTGTCTATGCGGGATTCTTTGGATTTGCCTTTGGGTGGCTCAGCTCCGTATTGTTTGAAACACTGATGGACCTTGTTGGACCCCAGAGGTTCTCCAGCGCTGTGGGATTGGTGACCATTGTGGAATGCTGTCCTGTCCTCCTGGGGCCACCACTTTTAGGTACAGTATATCTCCCTACTAATGTGGCTCTGTTACAAACAAGCATATGAGATGGGAAAGCTGACAGAAAGCAAACATTAGTGAGCTATTTGGGTAAGAACAAATCTTTCTCATTTCTGTGTCCTTGGTGCTGGGACAATGCTTGGCACAGGATAATTGCTCAAGTATAGAATCTAATTAAATGGAACCATCAAGCCAAAAGGGTGATCAAATATTACAAATGTCAGTGTTTTTTCTTTCTTTTTGAGATGGAGTATTGCTGTGTTGCCCAGGCTGGAGTGCAGTGGCACCATCTCAGCTCACTGCAACCTCCGCCTCCTGGGTTCAAGCAGTTCCCCTGCTTCAGCCTCCCGGTAGCTGGGATTACAGGTGCATGCCACCATGCTGGCCAATTTTCATATTTTTAATAGAGACAGGGTTTCGCCATGTTGGCCAGGCTGGTCTCTAACTCCTGACCTCAAATGATCCACTTGCCTCGGCCTCCCAAAGTGCTGGGTAACAGGTGTGAGCTACTATGCCTGGCCTAAAATACATTTTTTTCTGATCACAAAACTGATGTGCTTAGTGTAGAAAAGCATGTAGAAAAACAACTCAATCTTTAAAGCACTAGTGATTATTTCATTTTAAAAATGGAGTGTATTTCACATAATTTTTTTTTTTTTTAAGACAGAGTCTTGGTCTTGTGGCCCAGGCTGGAGAGCAATGGCACGATCTCAGCTCAATGCAACCTGTGCCTCCTGGGTTCAAACGATTCTCCTGCCTCATCCTCCTGAGTAGCTGGGATTACAGGCGCCCACCACCATGCCCACATTAATTTTTGTATTTTTAGTAGAGACAGGGTTTCACCATGTTGGCCAGGCTGGTCTCGAACTCCTAACCTCAGGTGATCCACCCGCCTCGGCCTCCCAAAGTGCTGGGATTATAGGCGTGAGCCACCGCGCCTGGCCCATAAGTTTTTTAAAAACACACAAAAAGCAAAAAAACACAAAAAACAAAAGTTTATTTCAGTAGCAGTAGTATAATAATAGCTACCGTGTAAGCTCACAGTGTACCAGAGACAGTCCTTATCATTTTGTATCTGCTGTTGTATCTATCTCACAAGTCCATGTGAGGTAGAACCGTTTTAGTCCCCATTTTGTAAGTGAACAGAGGCTTCAAAAGGTGAAGTAACTTGGCTAAGATCATACAGCTAGTAAACTAATTATAACTTGGGAACTATTCCTGAAGGTTATTGAATACTTTATCTTTCAAATTAATAGCTCAATAGATAACACATAGTGAAAAAATAATTTGACCCTCCTTCTGGATGTGACTCATACTTTAGGAATTTTGATTTGGTGAGTGAGTGAGTATATAACAGAAGATCCATAGCTGCCTTTTGAGATCAGTCTTCTTCCATCTCATACCCAGTGAGTTACTAAGTTCTATCAGTTTTTATGCTCTAAATCTTTTTCTCATCTGCCCATTTTTCTCCATCACAACTACTACCCTTATCCAAAGCTCTTGTCTCCTGTTTGGGCTGCTCCTAACTGTAACCTCCTAACTGGTCTGCCTGTATCAGTTCCAGCTGTTCTTCAGTCTCCTTGAAGTCTCCAGTTCAGAACTCTTCAAGATTTCTTAAAACTCTCCAGTTGCTTCCCCTTACTTTCAGGGTGAAAAGCAAATTCCCTAATGTGGCTTGCAAGGCACTGCATGGACTGGCCCCACCTGTCCCTCCAGCCTCATTTCTACCACTGGCCTCCTGCTTTCTGTGCCCCAGCAACCTGGCCCTTCTTTCCCCTCACACACCATGCTCTCTCCTACCATTGTGCCTTTGCACTGCAGTTCTCTGCCTGGATCTAATTCCCATCCCCTTTCTCCTAGATAATTCCTATCCTGCAAATTCCAGCTTAGTTGACACTTTAAGGAAAGCTTTCTTGACCCCACTTCTTTCAAACTCCCCTGGTAGTACTTGTCACAGTTTGTGTAGTTACTTGATTAACATCTCTCTTGTCCACTGAACTGTGGATGTTAACTCCTCTGTTCACCCTTATCCTCAGGGCCTAGCTGAGCCAGTGCCTGGTATATGATAAAGGCTCAAAAACTAGTGTTAATGAATGATGCCGTGAGTTAGAAAGCCATATGGAATCATATTTAAATTGGTGTATTAAGTCCTGTTTAAGTATAGAGTAGAATTTTCCCAGAGATACCAGTTCAATGAGATGCTAATAAATTTTACAGTAATGGAAGTTACATGACCAAAATAAAATTTGGAAACATCAAGTTAAATAGGATTCTTTACTACCAGACTTCACAAAGCCTTTATGAGAAAATAATATGCCATTTACCCATTCATTTGACTTTTGAAACATTAAAGCAGTGTCCTTGTAGCACATGCTTAAGGGTGCAGACTTCAGAGTCAGACTTTCTATGTTTAAAGCCAAGTCATTTCACTTAGTTTTGTTACCATGGACAAATTAGCTAACATCTCTGTAATTTAGTTTTTAAATCTGTCCAGTGAGGATGATAATAGAATCTGCCTGTTATAAGGATTAAGCACTTAGAATGGGTGTAAGATATTGCTTTTAAGTTTTTAGCACTGGACAAGTGTTCACAGGAATACTCTTTGGGAAATGCTGAGAAAGAGGATTGGCCTGGGTAACTGGGACAGCACTATGGCCTTGGACAAGACTCCCAGGCCTCTTTCAGCAACGCTTATTTCTATAGTGTATTAAGAGAATTGACTCTAGGTGATCACTGCGTCTCTTCCATTTCCAGTTTGCCAAGAGTTAACTATTTTCAGGTTACTAAAAATAACAGAAGATGCAAAGGCCACTTAAAATCCATGAGGCATTATAAACAGGATCAGCTAATTTTCAGCAATTCCTTATACTAATCCATCATTTTGGGACTCTTTAAAGATTGGGTTGACATCTTTCTGAATGGATCCTTAAGCTTTGCTTGGGGGAGAAAAAAAAAACCTGTTTACTCTTAGAAACATAACTGTTTTTGTTGTTTTACATATTTAGGTCGGCTCAATGACATATATGGAGACTACAAATACACATACTGGGCATGTGGCGTCGTCCTGATTATTTCCGGTATCTATCTCTTCATTGGCATGGGCATCAATTATCGACTTTTGGCAAAAGAACAGAAAGCAAACGAGCAGAAAAAGGAAAGTAAAGAGGAAGAGACCAGTATAGATGTTGCTGGAAAGCCAAAGGAAGTTACCAAAGCAGCAGAATCTCCGGACCAGAAAGACACAGAAGAAGGGCCCAAGGAGGAGGACAGTCCAGTCTGAATCCATGGGACTGAAGGGTAAATTGAGCAGTTGATGACCCAGGATATCTGAAAATATTCTACTGGCCTGTAATCTACCAGTGGTGCTCAATGCAAATAGTAGACATTTGTGTGGAAATCATACCAGTTGTTCACTGGTGGGATTTTTGTTTGACTCCTTACCATTAGCCTGAATTTAAAATGACATATGCTTTGAGGAGGGAGTGATTGGTAGCAAAGGATGCGGGAAAGAAGTAGGTTTTGTTTTGTTTTGTTTTGTTTTGTTTTGTTTTGTTTTAATCTTCACTTTTAATAGTGTCATAAAGATTATAATATGTGCCTTAAGTTTTAGTCATTAGAACTCTAGAGAGCCTTAACTTCTTCAGCCATTTTTGCTGAATTCATCTATTTCACATGTTGTGTTAAAAGGAAAAATAACAACTAACTTGTTTGAGGCAAATCCAAAATTTAAAATTAATCTTGCTTCACTGTTACATGTAATATATTTCAGACATTTTCACTGGAAGATTTATGGACAGAAATATTGGTTGAAAATTAGAGATTTTATAAAATGCTGACAAAAATATTTTCCTGGCATCAGTAGATTTCTGGCATATGTTTCTGCTAGCTACATATTTAGGAAATTCAAAGCATAAAACTTTGGCAACATCTTGGCTGTTCTAGACACAGTGTACTTGTCAACCCCTCTCAGGTACCTTTTCTTGGGATGCTTATTAGAAGCCAAGTGCAGTGCTTAAGGTTTGTTTTCATTAAATTAGCTATTTTTGCTCCCCTGTTCAAAGATGCATTTTGAGTGCATCACTGCCCTTTTTGAAATCACCTGGTATTATTTTTCTCACTGGAAAAGTTAGTATTAAAATCTACAAAACTACGTATTTGTGCCTCCTTGGTAAATACAACACATCTAATTAAATATAGACAGATATTTCAGACATCAGCTGAATTCACTTAAGTTTTTCCAAAACTTCAGTTAAACTGTGAAGCTATTGGAATTTTTTTTTCCTGGAATTTTTCTCCTTTGATTCACAGTGGTCCCATTTATATCTGCTTCTGGCTCAGTGCTATGCATAAGATATGTGTGTGTTTGGTGTTTTGTTTTGTTTTGTTTTTTTAATTTTATTTTTTAATGTTGGCAAATTAAAAAGGGCTGGAAAAATTTGGCACCAGACAAATGAATAAAGATAGGATTGGGAAAGAAGTTGCTAAGTGTGCTTAGTTTTAATAAGTAATTCTTTCTCTTTTTTCAGAGAAGGCCTTACAGAAAATCGTTGTTGAATTGTTGGATGCATTCTTACTCTCCACACAAACCTAGAAATTTCGTGACCCCTTTCACTTACCTGAAAATTAGAGAAATTGATTCAGTATAAGGATAAGGAGGGAAGGTAGACCAGAATGAAAACTGTAAATATTTTTTTAACCTAATATCACTTAAATCGAGGCAGAAAGATATAGATATTCAATGAATCATATTCAATGCATTTAAAATACCACTGTAATTGACAGAATTAAAAGCATAGATACAAAACCTTGTGTAAGAGGCTGACTTTTCCAAATAAACATTTTTTAAGAAAATATTTCTTCCAAATGTCTATTTTCTTCAGGAAAATATTGCTGTGTCTTCATTTTCATTACCAGGTTTCATTTCGGGCCTTGCTAAATTGATTGAATTAAATCATCCAGCTTATGAGCCTTGATATTTGGGTATATGATTTATTTTCATTTGAATTTCTCCTTTTCTCTTCTTTGCTGAAAGGTAAGGAGGAGGGGAATTTTAAAACCATCTTATTTGAACTGAGAGCATCCAGAGCATTTAACCTTAAGGAAACAATGAAAAACTCCCTTTGTATGCCTGGGCATCATGGCAGATAGAGGAAGACTATTTAAGGAGAAAACTGCTGCTGAGAGTGTTGGCAGGCTTGGCCTCAGGTTGGACTCTGTAATTTTCTTCGGACCCAAGTCGAAAATCTCTGTGTACTTCTCCTCTCTTCCCCTGTATAAAAATGAGGATTAGGCCAGACACGGTGGCTCATGCCTATAATCCCAGCACTTTGGGAGGCCGAGGCGGGTGGATCACGAGGTCAGGAGATTGAGACCATCCTGGCCAACATGATGAAACCCTGTTTCTACTAAAAATACAAAAAATTATCCGGGCGTGGTGGCGTACGCCTGTAGTCCCAGCTACTCAGGGAGGCTAAGGCAGGAGAATGGCATGAACCCGGGAAGCGGAGCTTGCAGTGAGCCGAGATCGCGTTACTGTACTCCAGCCTGGGTGACAGAGCGAGCCTCATCTCAAAAAAAAAAAAAAAAATTTAGCCAGGTGTGGTGGTGGACTCCTGTAGTCCCAGCTACTCGGGAGGCTGAGGCAGGAGAATTGCTTGAACCCAGGAGGCGGAGGTTGCAGTGAGCTGAGATTGCGCCACTGCATTCCAGCCTGGTGACAGAGCAAGACTCTCTGTCTCAAAAAAAAAAAAAGCTACTGGATACAGTGTAAACATAACTCATATACAATGAGAAACTAAAAAAAGATGTGTGACATGCTTTATTGCCATGGTCTGGAACTGAACCTACTGTAGTGTCTTTAAGGTATGCCTATAACTGGCTCAAAGCTGGAACTAAATGTACTAACCGTACAACCCTGACTTTTTCCCACTGAAGATAAATGCTTAAGGGATTTATTCAGGATCAGTTTTGGTAACAAAACCAACACTAAAGCTCAACATAAGCCTACTCTTAGTCTCTCCTTATTAATCAGCTTATCATCTCTGTGTTGCAGGTCAACACTGGAAGCAACTGGGCTTTCTGATCTAGTCTGTTGTCCTTTACTCCATTTGAAGATTGACTGCATTTGAAGTTTTATTTCAGTTAACATGGTTTCAAGGCCGGGTGCGGTGGCTCAAGCCTGTAATCCCAGCACTTTGGGAGGCCGAGACGGGCGGATCACGAGGTCAGGAGATCGAGACCATCCTGGCTAACACGGTGAAACCCCGTCTCTACTAAAAAAATACAAAAATCTAGCCGGGTGAGGTGGTGGGCGCCTGTAGTCCCAGCTACTCGGGAGGCTGAGGCAGGAGAATGGCGTAAACCTGGGAGGCGGAGCTTGCAGTGAGCTGAGATCCGGCCACTGCACTCCAGCCTGGGCGACAGAGCGAGACTCTGTCTCAAAAAATAAATAAATAAACATGGTTTCAGTGGCTGCTTTGGGAAAATAGATGTATCCATAAAGCACCTGCTTTTCTTTTTCTCTGTAACACAGAGGGAATATAGACAGTTCTTAGGTAGTTGCAGTGCCTGAAAAGGCATGGGACTATTCAAGGGTACACACTCTGAAACAGGCTCCCAAGTCAAAGCAGGAAAAATATTCAAGAAACTGATAGGTTGAACCATTGCAGAAGGTCATGGTAACATAAATCATATCATATTACCATGTTATACCCAAATCTATAAACTGTCTTAACTAGCCAACATAAATGCATAGTTTGTACAAAACTATGTATTGTATTAATGAAAGGATGATGATAAAGTAAGAAATGGTTAAAAACCATTTAATATTTCCATATGAGCAAATGGCTTATTGTATTAAATCTCAGAGCGATAAACTGGATATTGGTTGCATGTTTGTATGCAAAAGCTAAATGTCTGGATTTTACCCTCTCTAGGAAATGGTTCACAGTATAATAAGTCTAATCATCAGTGCAGGTATGCCCCTCACCACCATCCCCTCACACACACTTTTGCTTAGAAAGATGAGGAAAGGTTAACAGAAAAGCCTCCCAAAGTGCTGGGATTACAGGCATGAGCCACCACACCCCGCCATCATGGTTTGTTTTAATAATCAAGTCAGGCACTGCTTAGAAGACATGAAGAAAGAGGTTAATGATAGACTTGTGTAACTGTGACCATACTTTCAGTGTATGATGGGAAATGATAACTCAAGTTTGCCTGGCTTGCCTAAATGTGAGCAATTGAGGCAAGTTGCTTCAGACTTTAAAGGAATCTGGGCAGGGAGGGGTGGTAGTTTACATACGTCACTTCCCGAAATGTGTTCCAGCTTTAGGGTTTTAGATTCAGTCACTCTTTTTTCCTCCATTCAGTCTGGGCCACTGGCAAAGTCATTCAAATGTAAGCAGTAGAGCATAGAGTATCTTTCTCCTCAGCTGAAGAGCATCAGTATATTTACTTTTTGCTTTTACTCTGACTTGCCCAGAGGAGATAGATAGCAAAAGGAATCACATCCTACTGGTTGGTTAGCAAGGGAGACTGCCTGGTTTTAAATTGAGATCAGACAAGTTACTTAGCCTCCCTAAGCATCAAGGTTTTTTTCTAATAAAAGATGTTAATAATAATTAGTACCCACCCCTAGGGTTGTCAAGAAGGTTAATAAGTGGACGCACTTGACTCTAAAAAGTTCATGCTTAGGGGTAAAAAGGCTATGATAATTCCTGAGGTGGACTCTTACTTGCCAGAGGATAGTTTCAGGGTGACTCTTAAGAATATTAGCTAGCCGGGCGCGGTGGCTCAAGCCTGTAATCCCCGCACTTTGGGAGGCCGAGACGGGTGGATCACGAGGTCAGGAGATCGAGACCATCCTGGTCTACACGGTGAAACCCCGTCTCTACTAAAAAATACAAAAAACTAGCCGGGCGAGATGGCGGGCGCCTGTAGTCCCAGCTACTTGGAGGCTGAGGCAGGAGAATGGCGTAAACCCGGGAGGCGGAGCTTGCAGTGAGCCGAGATCGCGCCACTGCACTCCAGCCTGGGCGACAGAGCTAGACTCCGTCTCAAAAAAAAAAAAAAAAAAAAAGAATATTAGCTAAACAATTAAATCCTCCTTTTTGATCAGCTTCTCCTTTTAGTCTTCCCAATATATTGGTCTTTCTTTGGTAAATGAAGGGATGAAACTAACACTTCACCAAATGGTGCATAAATACCAGCTTTTCACGTAAGATGGATTTGAATATCAAAGTCCTTAGTCTTTCTACTCTAATACCACACTCCCTCCATAGGGAAAAGATGCCATACTAGTAGCAGATAAACTTTTCCCCTCAATAACTAACGATTCTATAAAAGAAGAAATAAAACTAGTCAATAATCTTGGCTAAGGTTCTTTATACCTAGCAGTGTCTTCAAATGCAAATGGAAAGGTTGATGAGATATCTATTTTCCCTACTACATCATGACAGTTTAAATGATAAATTATTACCGGTTGGTGGCTGAGTAAATTGGTATGTGTATCAAGCACAATTGATAATATATATCAAGCACAAGGAACTCGTTTTTCCCAAAAATTTCAGATTTTGAAATTTGTCTAAGAAAGTTTTTGCCTGTCTTTGAAATTATCAATTTCTTTGAAAAATTAATAGGTTGGGTATCAGTGGTTTTTTTGTTTGTTTCTTGTAGTTTGTTTTTGAGACAGGGTCTCACTCTGTTGCCTAGGCTGGAGTGAGGTGGCACTATCAGTCACTGCTCACTGCAGCCTCAACCTTTCAAGTAGCTGGGACTAACTATAACTTTTTTGTGTATGTGAGACAGTGTCTTGCTCTGTCACTCAGGCTGAAGTGCAGTGGCGCAATCTCAGCTCACTGAAACCTCTGCCCCCCAGGTTCAAGCAATTATCTTTCCTCAGCCTCCTGAGTACATGGGATTACAGGCACATGCCACCACACCTGACTAATTTTTGTATTTTTTTTTTTTTTTTTTTTTTTTTTTTTTTTTTTTTTTTGAGACGGAGTGTCGCTCTGTCGCCCGGACTGGAGTGCAGTGGCCAGATCTCAGCTCACTGCAAGCTCTGCCTCCTGGGTTTACGCCATTCTCCTGCCTCAGCCTCCCGAGTAGCTGGGACTACAGGCGCCAGCCACCTCGCCCGGCTAGTTTTTGTATTTTTAGTAGAGACCGGGTTTCAGCGTATTAGCCAGGATGGTCTCGATCTCCTGACCTCGTGATCCGCCCGCCTCGGCCTCCCAAAGTGCTGGGATTACAGGCTTGAGCCACCGTGCCCGGCAATTTTTGTATTTTTTTAGTAGAGAAAGGATTTCACCATATTGGCCAGGCTGATCTCGAACTCCTGACCTCATAACTATAACTTTTATAGAGACTGGATCTTACTATGTTGCTTAGGCTGGTCTCCAACTCTTGAGTTCAAGCAATCCTGCCTGGGCCTCACAAAGTGTTGGGATTACAGACATGAGCCACTTCGCCTGGCCTCAATAAATAGTTAGATGGATATGGTTATGAAGTCCCTGTGATACAAATATGGCATAATATTAAGTGAAAAAACACAAACTAGACCTGAGGGCAGTGGCTCACGCCTATATTTCCATCTCTCTGGGAGGCCAAGGCAGGCAGATCACCTGAGGTCAGAAGTTAGAGACCAGCCTGACCAACATGGAGAAACCCCGTCTCTATAAAAATACAAAATTAGCCAGGAGTGGTGGCGCGTGCCTGTAGTCCCAGCTACTCAGAGGGCTGAGGCAGGAGAATCTCTTGAACCCGGGAGGTGGAGGTTGTGGTGAGCTGAGATCATGCCACTGCACTCCAGCTTGGGCAACAAGAGTGAAACTCCATCACAAAAAAAAAAAAAGTGATATCACAAAAAGAGGTGGAATTTGCTTGTCTGTATGGCTATCATTTGTTCATTCACCAACAGATATTTATTGGACACTTGGTATATCCCAGGCATTGTTCAAGGCTTTGAGAATCCAGCAGTGAATAAAACACAATAATATGTTTTCACAGGCATCTTACATTCTAGTAGGGAAAAACAGGTGACGAACAATAAGTTAATAAGAAAACAGTAGTTTTCAGAATAGAGCAATGGATATAAAATCAGCCTTCATTCATTCATTCACCCAAACTATTTTTTGTAGCATCTTCTATGTTTTGTGTTTGGCTCCATTAGCTGGATAGAGGGCATATAGCAGTGAACAAAATTCAGTTCCTAGCACCCAGAGGTTCTAGTGTAGTGGGGAAGATATGTAGTAACTGCTGTGGTGTGGTAACACATGGAGAAACCTAATCCAATCTTGGGAGAGCATAAAAAGATCAAAAATTATGTTTTTGAGCAAGTTAAATCTATCTGATCTTTGATAAACATTATAAAATTATTTTGAGGATTATGTGTGAAAGTACACGACACACTGTGAGTACATAGTAACAATATATTAAGTGCATAGTCATTGTAGAAATCTGAATCTCCTTGAACATTCTGCAGTGCAGTGTAGCAAGTATCAGTTAGGTCATCAACCAGAACAACAATGAATAAAGAACAGCTGGTGGTTGTATAGCTCATCCAATTTTACAAAGGCCTTTCAAATATATTCTATCATCTGATCCTGCAAAATCCTAGGGAAGTTAGTATAATTAAAAATACTGACTCTTTATCTGGGCCTTCATCGTAGTGGGTCATCCTCCCGTGGTGTCACGGAGCACAAAGCAGGATTGCAGACAGCTTAGCTGCTAAAGCTGAAGGTTGTGCTGGATGGAAGCTTTGGAATCATACAAGAATGCAAGAGACCAAATCCTGGGTGAACCTGAGGGTGAATAATGGCTAAACCAATCCCTGAGTTCTGCACCAAAATGTGTAAAATGGTTCCTGTCCCCACAAATATACAATCTGTGATTCTGTCCCTTGGCTTTGAAATGCATAATGTGATGTTTTTTTCATTTGTGGATTTCCTTTATTAATATGCTTTACTGATTCCAGAATTAAAACTTTGCATTTCCTGAGCTTACTCTGGCCAGATCCCAAGAGGAAGTGGCCAGAAGCCATTAAGAGGGCCAGGAGGGGAACTGGACCAGGATTAAAAGTCACCTGGTGTGCTGACAATCTGTATGTGCGTAATTATCAACAGAAGGTTTATAATGGCTGTAGTCTTTGTGATTTATCTTTCTTTTCCTTTCTCCACACTCTTTCCCCCTCACCGCGGCTTCTAACCACCTTGAGGCCAAAAAAAAGGGCCTGGGTACTTTGGTCAGGCTCTATTTGTATATGCTTTTTAGAATGGGAGTTGTACAAACTTGATATCAACGCTTTAAGTTTTAAGTACTATCTCAGTTCTTACGTGCTAAGAATGAGTAACCAGGCCTGCAGTAGGTTTTCTGAGCTAGACACCTTGAGGGGGCTCTCCCTGTGCATCAGCCCCTCCCTCACTCCCACCCTTTCCTATCCCCCCATGCCACAGTTGCCAAATCCTGTAGATTCAGCCAGTTTACTATTTCTCCTTTCCATCCCCTCCTCTTCGTTTTCCTTGCTATTGGCTTAGTTTTCAACAGCTTCCGTCTTTTCTCACTCACCACTTTGGATCCAGCCTCAACAGTGCTGCCAGAATCATTTTTCTAAAAGGGCCAAATCTCTCAGTGGTTTTTTTTTTTAACAACAATTTTTTTTTAAGCCTATACCTCTTTTATAACTACAAACAAGAGCAATAAAGATAATAAAACTCAATCCAATAATGTCTTTTTTTCCTGCTTAAAATCCTGTCGTTTGAGGATAAAGTCCAAACTCCTTGGCTTCAGGCCTCACAGGGCCCTTCTGTGATTTCCTTCCTCCGTGAAGGAAACTCCTGAAGTTTCCTTCAGCCTTATCTCTTAACACTCCAGCCCACACCCTGCTCTCCAGGCCAACTACATTTCTTAGGGCTGACCTGTACCTGGAAGCCCCGCCCTTCTTTCCCCTCTGCAGCAACACCTTATCCTCTGAAATTTGGGAGCCTTACCTGATCCCACAATTTCATTTCAATTGTCCCCTTAACTGAAGTGCAGTTACAATGCAAGTCTTTCAAATCTCAGGTCTCAAATCTCAAGCCACTTACTAGCTCTGGGTCCTTAGGCAAGTTACTTAACCTCTAGGCCTTGGCTTCCATATCTGTAAAATGGAACTAATAATAGAACTTAACTTACAAGGTCACCATGAGGATTAAATCTATAAAACCCTTAGCATAGTGCCTGACACGGAATAAATGCTCACTGTGTATTAATTATTGCTTTCTCTTTCACAGATACCACTATTAAAGGATAGTTTTCAAAATGGTAAAAGCATAACTCAGAGAATAAACATACATTTATTTAAATCATGAATCAAGGAGAAAACTAGTAGGATTTTATAACTGTGTAAAATGGAACTTTACTTATAAAACTGCCTTTGCAAAATTATGACTGAGACAGCAAAAGAGATCTAACTTAACAGACTCCATGTTGCTTCTAACCTGCAAACCATCTTTGTTCATTCCTGGGTATAGGCCAAACTAACTTTGGGAGAAGCTTAGTTTATAGTTTAAACAAAGACAGCTCTTTCCCAAAGCAGACGTCCTTTTTGCCTGGGACTAACATTAGCCACAAGATTAGAAATTGTGGTTTAGGAGTCGTGCAGCTGGAGGCTACAAGATTCTGACCCTCCCTAAACTGCTCCTAAGATCAGTGCTTGAGATATTTTGCAGACTCAGCACTCGATGGATCATCTGGCACCCCCCAGTTGAAAAACTGGCTCAACTGATCTTGTAGCCCCCACCCAGGAAGTGATTCAGTGCAAGAAGACAGCTCTGACTCCCTGTGATTTCATCTCCGACAAATCAGCACTCCTGGCCCACTGGCTTTCCCCCGCCCACCAAGTTATCCTTAAAAATTCTGCTCCCTGGGCCGGGCGCGGTGGCTCAAGCCTGTAATCCCAGCACTTTGGGAGGCCGAGACGGGCGGATCACGAGGTCAGGAGATCGAGACCATCCTGGCTAACACGGTGAAACCCCGTCTCTACTAAAAAAAATACAAAAAATTAGCCGGGCGAGATGGCGGGCGCCTGTAGTCCCAGCTACTCGGGAGGCTGAGGCGAAAGAATGGCGTAAACCCAGGAGGCGGAGCTTGCAGTGAGCTGAGATCCGGCCACTGCACTCCAGCCTGGGCGACAGAGCGAGACTCCGTCTCAAAAAAAAAAAAAAAAAAATTCTGCTCCCTGAATGCCTGGGGAGACTGATTTGAGTAATAATAAAACTCTGGTCTCCAGGACAGCTGGCTCTGTGTAAATTACTCTTTCTCTATTGCAATTCCTGTCTTGATGAATGCTCTGTCTAGGCAGCGGGCAAGGTGAACCCCTCAGGCGGTTACACTTGGAAAGATTTGTTCTGTACTGGACAAAACGTATTTATTTGCATTGCCATGAACAGACGTTTTCATCCTGTATCCGGTTCTAGACAGAAAACATTTGCACCATCATCAGGCTTCCCCCTTTACTTTCATTTCTACAGTTATAAAACAGTCCAGCACTTTTGTAGCATAGAATCGGATAACCTGGAACTCTAAATAACACACATCATTCTTTGCCCATTTAAAAGTCTTTCACAATTTTTCCTAGCACTGCAGTGCATTGTACACGTTAGTTTGCTCTTCTAAATCCCTACCAAACTGTGAACTTCTTGAGATGAGAGGGAACTGCACACAAAGTGAGATACACCGTTTGATTTTAGGGCCTGGGGAAGCTTCTGCAGGAGGTGACATTTCAACTAGGTAGAGAAAGATAATGCTGCATTTCTGGAGAAAATCATCCAGAGAGAGCTATGTAGGAACCATGGTAGAACTGACGCTCCAGCATTATTAAACACAGACTGTGTGCCAGGCCCTGGGCTAGGTTAAGAGGATAAAAAGCTGAATAAAGTCTGGTCTCTATTTTTAAGAAGCTTTAAGTCTGTTGGTGGCATGAAAAGGAAATCAGTGCTTATAATATAGCGTGATGAGGACCCTAAAAGTCCACAGGTCAAATTTCGGAGACTCACGTGAACCAACGCAGAGTGTTCCCCAAGCTCAAGTCTGATGAAGGGCAGAAAACAGAGGAGATCCCAGTGGGCCTGTGGGCTACTGGATAGGAAAAGCAAATTATTTTTCTCTGTACTCAACACTCAACATAGAATACTCCTGTGATCAAATGTATAGGGATTTTTCTCCACATCAAGCAATTGTCCAATTTTCCACAGACACCAACTGAGAGTCTTACAACTAAACTCAGTTTTGATACTATCTAACCTAGGTATAGTGTCAGATCACACAGACTCAGTTCCAGGCTGGGCATGATGGCTCATGCCTGTAATCCCAGCACTTTGGGAGGCCGAGATGGGTGGATCATCTGAGCTCAGGAGTTCCAGACCAGCCTGGGCAACATGGTGAAAACCTATCTCTACTAAAAATACAAAAAATCAGGCAGGCATAGTGGCACACGCCTGTAATCTCAACTACTTGAGAGGCTAAGGCAGGAGAGTTGCTTGAACCCAGGAGGTGGAGGTTGCAGTGAGCCGAGATTGCGCCACTCCACTCAAGCCTGGGTGAAAAAGCAAGACCCTGTCTCAAAAAAAAAAAAAAAAGGACTCAGTTTCACATGTTCACACTCCAACTGCAAATAGTAGACCTTCATGTTACTCACAACTTCTGTCCAACTTAGCTACAAATTAGAGGTTTTACAAATTAGACCCTTTCTTGGGTTCAATCACTTGCTACAGTGGCTCACAGAATTAAGGGAAACGCTTTACTTTCATTTACCAATTTATTACAAAGGTGTAAAATAAAATGTATGGGAAACCATTGTTTTGGACTGAGCTCCTGCACTAGACCCCAAAAGAAAAAATCAAAATGGAATCACTTATGCTAAGTGTCATGCAATCAAGCTGAAACTTTAAGGAAGCAGGAAAATTCCCCATTAGACCAATTTTTCCTAAAAACAGAAGATTCATACCAATCAGTCAGAAGAGGCCCAGTCAACCTGAACCAGCATGTTAAGGCAGTCTCCTCCTTTAACCCTTACAAGGAAAGTAACTGGAAGTAACTTGATGTTAACAACCTGCTTCTGGTATTATTGTTTCCTCACTCCTGCTCTAGCTATCTTATAAAAACCAACTGTTAGGCTGGGCGCAGTGGCTCACACCTGTAATCCCAGCACTTTGGGAGGCCAAGGCCAGCAGATCATGTGGTCAAGAGATTGAGAGACCAACTTGGCCAACATGGTGAAACCCCATCTCTACTAAAAATACAAAAATTAGCTGGGCATGGTGGCATGCGTCTGTAGTCCCGGCTACTCAGGAGGCTGAGACAGGAGAATCGCTTGAACCCAGGAGGTGGAGGTTGCAGTGAGCCACCATCATACCACTGCACTCCAGCCTGGCGACAGAGCAAGACTCCGTCTCAAAAAAAAAAAAAAAAAAAAAACAAAAAACTGGTTTGCCATCCTAGCAGAGCACTTACCTATTTTTTAGATGAGATGCAGTCTGATTTAAGAATTGCTAATAAAAACAAACTTGATCTTTAGACTAAATTTATTGAAATTTTGTAACAGTTCTGGTGACCATGAAGGGACTTGAAAAAGACTGTTGATGACCCTGAGGCCCTTGAAGGATGCAGATAAGGTGCTCCTTAATCCTTTAGAGTCCCCTGTCTTCCTCACAGTGCTCCCAACGTCATGAGTAAGTTCCTACCAGGGCCAGCTCTTTGTATTTGAGCTCCTGGTAATTTTGGCTTTGGGGTGCCAAGGGTTGTGTTGTGGCAGAGTAAATGACCTTTGGGACTTTTGGTGATTGTTGCATCGCTACCAAAGAATCACAGTTTTAAAGATAATTGACAGTGATTGCAGCAAGTGGCAGTTACTGCAGGGGGTGTTAGACACTATTTTTCAGAAATTCACAGGGATTTGGGTTTTCTCCTCTTTGTTTCTTTTTCTTGCACACTAAGATAGGGAAAGATCATCGACTATGTTGGCTAAGGAATCCTGGAACCAAACCACAACTTAATTGACAGGTATGGGAAGGTCACCTAAAAGCTGTTAGACCACCTATCACCTAAATATATAACTACTGAAAGGATAAGATGGCCGGGCACGGTAGCTCACAGCTGTAATCCCAGCACTTCAGGAGGGCGAGGTGGGCAGATCACCTGAGGTCGGGAGTTGGAGACCAGCCTGACTAACATGGAGAAACCCCGTCTCTACTAAAAATACAACATTACCTGGGTATGATGGCACATGCCTGTAATCCCAGCTACTCGGGAGACTGAGGCAGGAGAATCGCTTGAACCCAGGAGGCAGAGGTTGTAGTGAGCCGAGATTGCACCACTGCACTTTTCCATTTGTCAACAACCATAAAATAACTTCAGATAATAGCCAGCACAGCCTGACGCGGTGGCTCAAGCCTGTAATCCCAGCACTTTGGGAGGCCGAGACGGGCGGATCACGAGGTCAGGAGATCGAGACCAGCCTGGCTAACACGGTGAAACCCCGTCTCTATTAAAAAATACAAAAAACGAGCTGGGCAAGGTGGCGGGCGCCTGTAGTCCCAGCTACTCGGGAGGCTGAGGCCGGAGAATGGCGTAAACCGGGGGCGGAGCTTGCAGTGAGCTGAGATCCGGCCACAGCACTCCAGCCTGGGCGACAGAGCGAGACTCCGTCTCAAAAAAAAAAAAGAAAAAAAGAAAAAAAAGAAACCCCATCTCTACTAAAAATACAAAAATTAGCCAGGCATAGTGGCGGGCGCCTTTAGTCCCAGCTACTCAGGAGGCTGAGGCAGGAGAATTACTTGAGGCGGAAGCTATAGTGAGCTGATATTGCACCATTGCACTTGAGCCTGGGTGACAGAGAGAGACTCCGTCTCAAAAAAAAAAAAAATAGCCAGCTCTGTTTAATGTCTTATGAAATTTCCATGAGCAGTTCAAATCATATTTGTTAAGAATGAGTAAATTAGGTGAATGTAAGTAAATTAAAGTTTTTTTGTTTTTTGTTTTTTTTTGAGAAAAAAAACTCTTACAGACTGTTGCACAAACCCCATCAAAGTGATATTTCTGAAAGCAAAATGGTGATGATCCTTCTCCCTGCTTAAATACCTTCTATGGGCCAAGGCTGGTGGCTAACGCCTGTAATGTCACCATTTTGGGAGGCCAAGGCGAGCAGATCACTTAAGGTCAGGAGTTCCAGACCAGCCTGGCCAACACTGTGAAACTCCATCTCTACTAAAAATACAAAAATTAGCCAGGTGTGGTGGCACATGCCTGTAGTCCCAGCTACGTGGGAGGCTGAGAGGCAGGAGAATAACTTGAACCCAGGAGGCAGAGGTTGCAGTGAGCCAAGATGGCATGACTACACTCCAGCCTGGGAGACAGAGAGAGACTCTGTCTCAAAAGACAAACAAAAAACCTTCTGTGGCTCCCTATTTATACACACTAAAGCTCAGATTTTTTTCTTTTGTTAAAAAAGACCACTATGGGCTGGGCATGGTGGCTCACGTCTGTAATCCCAACACTTTGGGAGGTTGCAGTGAGCCAAGAACCCTTTTTTTTTTTTTTTTGAGATGGAGTCTCACTCTATCACCCAGGCTGGAGTGCAGTGGTGTGATCTCAGCTCACTGCAATCTCCACCTCCTGGGTTCCAGTGATTCTTCTGCCTCAGCCTCCCAAGTAGCTGGGATTACAGGTGCCTGCCACCACGCATGGGTAATTTTTGTATTTTTAGTAGAGATGGGGTTTCACCACATTGGCCAGGCTGGTCTCAAACTCCTGACCTTGTGATCTGCCTGCCTCAGCCTCCCAAAGTGCTGGGATTATAGGCATGAGCCACCATGCCTGGCTTAGGATTAAAGTTTAGAAATAAACTTTTCAATAATAGTTATATGCTATAAAACATGTCTATAATAATTTCAAATACCTTTTTTGGTAACTTGCAACCTTAAAGTTACTCTAATTTTTTTTTTTTTTTTTTTTTGAGATGGAGTCTTACTCTTGTTGCCCAGGCTGGAGTGCAGTGGCGTGATCTCGGCTCACTGCAACCTCTGCCTCCTGTTCAAGAGATTCTCCTGCCTCAGCCTCCTGAGTAGCTGGGACTACAGGTGTGCACCACCATGCTCAGCTAATTTTTTTTATTTTCAGTAAAGACAGGTTTTCACCATGTTGGCCAGGCTGGCCTGGATCTCCTGACCTCAGGTGATCCTCCTGCCTTAGCCTCCTAAAGTGCTGGGATTACAGGCATGAACAACCATGCCTGGGCCTAAGTTAAAATTGAATAATATATGTTCTTTAAATGTCTAGATCATTCCCAAAAAAGATAAAATGCTGAAACATTAATTACTGAACCTAAGTATAAGCTTAGCTATTTTTGGCTTATTATTATAGAAGAACTAAAGATATTTGAGTTTGCTAGTAAATATGTTCTGTGTCACATTGAAAAGCTGCACTATGAAGAAACACCTTTTTTTTTTTTTTTTGAGATGGAGTCTTGCTCTATCACCCAGGCTGGAGTGCGTGCAGTGGCGCGATCTCAGCTCACTGCAGCCTCCGCCTCCCGAGTTCAAGTGATTCTTCTGCCTCAGCCTCCTGAGTAGCTGGAATTATAGGTGTGTACCACCACACCCGGCTGATTTTTATATTTTTAGTAGAGACGTGGTTTCACCATCTTGGCCACGATAGTCTTGAACCCCTCACCTCGTGATCCACCCACCTTGGCCTCCCAAAGTGCTGGGATTACAGGTGTGAGCCACCACGCCTGGCAGAAACACATACATCTAAAGATTACAAAATTGTGTCATTCTACAAAATAATGGCATGTGACAGTCAATTTACATTAAAAATTAAGGGAGGCCAGGCATGGTGGCTCACGTCTGTAATCCCAGCACTTTGGGAGGCCAAGACAGGAGGATCACTCGAGTCCACGAGCTCAAGACCAACCTGTCTCTACGAAAAATACAAAAATTAGCCAGGTGTCATGGTACAAGCCTGTAATCTCAGCACTTTGAGGGGCTGAGCCAGGTGAATCGCCTGAAGTCAAGAGTTCAAGACCAGCCTGGCCAACATGGTGAAACCCTATCTCTACTAAAAATACAAAAATCAGCCAGGAGCAGTGGCGAGTGCCTGTAATCCCAGCTACTCAGGAGGCTGAGGCAAAAGAATTACTTGAACCCAGGAGGCAGAGGTCGCAGTGAGCCAAGATGGTGCCACTGCACTTCAGTCTGGGTGACACAGTGAGACTCCATCTTAGAAAAAAAAAAAAAAAAAGTTATAAAAATTAAGGGAGTTGGCCGGGCACCATGGCTCAAGCCTGTAATCCCAGCACTCTGGGGTCTGAGGCGGAAGGATCACTTGGGTCCAGGAGCTAGAACCCAACCTGGCCAACATGATGAAACCCGTCTCTACTAATAATACAAAAAGTAGCTGGGCATGGTAGCAGGTGCCTGTAATCCCAGCTACTTGGGAGACTAAGTTAGGAGAATCACTTGAACCCAGGAGTTGGAGGTTGCAGTGACCCAAGATCATACCACTGCATTCCAGCCTGGGTGACAGAGTGAGACTCCATCTCAGAAAGAAAAAAGAAAAGAGGTTATAAAAATTAAGGTTGTTGGCCAGTCGCAGTGGCTCATGCCTGCAATCCTAGCACTTTGGGAGGCCAAGGTGGGTGAATCACCTGAGGTCAGGAGTTTGAACACAGCCTGGCCAACATAGTCAAACCTTGCTTATACTAAAAATACAAAAGTTAGCTGGGTGTGGAGGTGTGTGCCTATAATCCCAGCTACCCAGGAGGCTGGAGCAGGACAATCACTGGAACCCAGGAGGTGGAGGATACAGTGAGCCGAGATCACGCCACTCCACTCCAGCCTGCGCAACAGAGCAAGACTCCATTTCCAAAAAAAAAAAAAAGTAAAGGAGTTAAGAATTCTAATTCATACATGGTAATTAAAACTACTAGAGGCCGGGCGCGGTGGCTCAAGCCTGTAATCCCAGCACTTTGGGAGGCCGAGACGGGCGGATCACGAGGTCAGGAGATCGAGACCATCCTGGCTAATACGGTGAAACCCTGTCTCTACTGAAAAATACAAAAAAAAACTAGCCGGGCGACGAGGCAGGCGCCTGTAGTCCCAGCTACTCGGGAGGCTGAGGCAGGAGAATGGCGTAAACCCGGGAGGCGGAGCTTGCAGTGAGCTGAGATCCGGCCACTGCACTCCAGCCTGGGTGGCAGAGCGAGACTCCGTCTCAAAAAAAAAAAAAAAAAAAAAAAAAACTACTAGAAATGATAAGGGAAACAACTTTGTATGTAAAATATATAATAAAAATAAGGTGTAGTTTTGGGGGAGGGGGAAAAATTATAACATATAAAGATATGGTTTTTTGTTAATTGTTGAGGGAAGGCCGGGTGCAGTGACTGAAGCCTGTAATCCCAGCACTTTGGGAGGCTGAGCCGGGTGAATCGCCTGAAGTCAGGAGTTCAAGACCAGCCTGGCCAACATGGTGAAACCCCATCTCTACTAAAAATACAAAAATTAGCCAGGGGCAGTGGCAAGTGCCTGTAGCCTGGGTGACAGAGTAATACCTTATCTCAAAAAAAAAAAAAAAAATTGTTAAGGGATAAAAAAAGTGATTTTTGTCCTAACATACACACAGGTTGTTTTATTTATTTATTATTTATTTATTTATTTATTTATTTATTATTTTGGGATGGAGTCCCACTTCATTGCCCAGGCTGCAGTGCAGTGGCATGATTTCAGCTCACTGTAGCCTCCACCTCTCGGGTTCAAGCGATTCTCCTGCCTCAGCCACCTGAGTAGCTGGGATTAAAGGCACCCGCCACCACGCCCTGCTAATTTTTATATATTTAGTAGAGGCAGGGTTTCACCATGTAGGCCAGGCTGGTCTTGAACTGCTGACCTCAGGTGATTCACCCACCTTGGCCTCCCAAAGTGCTGGGATTACAGGTGTGAGCCACTGCGGCCAGCCTATTTTATTTTATTTTAAGACGAGTCTCACTCTGTAGCCCAGGCTGGGGTGCAGCTGCATGATTTCAGCTCACTGCAACCTCCGCCTCCTGGGTTCAAGTGATTCTTCTGCCTCAGCCTCCTGAATAGCTGGGAGCACAGTTGTGTGCCACCATGCCCAGCTAATTTTTTATTTTGGTGTTTTTAGTAAAGACAGGGTTTCGCCACGATGGCCAAGCTGGTCTCAAACTCCTGACCTCAGGTGATCCACCTGAGAGACAGGACTAGCTGGATTTCCTAGGCCGTCTAAGAATTCCTAAGTCTAGCTGGAATTTAAAGGTGACCGCACCCACCTTTAAACAGGAGGCTTGTAACTCAGCTCACACCCGATCAATCAGGTAGTAAAGAGGGTTCACTAAAGTGCAGATTAGGCTAAAAGCAGGAGGTAAAGAAATAGTCAAATCATCTATTATCTGAAAGCACGGGGGAGGGACAATGATTGGGATATAAACCCCAGGCATTCAAGCCAGGAGTGGGCAAACCCCCTTGTCCCCTGCCTTTGTATGGGAGTTCTGTTTTCACTGTATTAAATCTTGCAACTGCACACTCTTCTGGTCCGTGTTTGTTCTGGCTCGAGCTGAGCTTTCACTCGCCATCCACCACTGTTGATCGCCGTCGTCGCAGACTCGCAGCTGACTTCCACCCCTCCGCATCTGGCAGTGTGTCCACGGCGCTTCTGACCCAGCAAGGCATCCATTGCCACTCCCAGTGGGGCTGGAGACTCGCCATTGTTCCTGCGAAGCTAAGTGCCCGGATTCGTCCTAATCGAGCTGAACACTAGTTGCTGGGTTCCGCAGTTCTCTTCCGTCACCCAAGGCTTCTAATAGAGCTGTAACACTCACCACATGGCCCAAGATTCCATTCCTTGGAACCTGTGAGGCAAGAACTCCAGGTCAGAGAACAGAAGGCTTGCCGCCATCTTGGGAGCGGCCTGCCACCATCTTGGGAACTGGAAGAACAAAGACCCACCAGTAACACGCCCACCTTGGCCTCCCAAAGTGCTGTGATTACAGGCATGAGCCACCACACTTAAACCACAGGTTGTTTTAGAATGAAGAAATTGAATAAAGGCAAAAACTGAATAGACAGAAAGTTGAGAAGAGCAAGAGAGCAAAAGTAAGAATCTAGTGTGTCCAATCAGTTGAAATTGAATAAATGTATTCTAGGAGTTTTTAAAAATAAATCTTAATGTCAAAGTTACACTGATACAAAACTAGAATTTTATCTTTTTTTTTTTTTTGAGACAGTCTCACTCTGTCACCCAGGCTGGAGTGCAGTGGTGTCTCGACTTCCTGGGCTCACGTGATCCTCCCACCTCAGCCCCCAAAGTAGCTGAGACTACAGGCACGTGCCACCATGCTGACACTGCGCTTTGCAAAATTACCACTGAGACAGTGAGAGATCTAACTAACCGACTCCATCTTGCTTCCAGTCTTTAAGCTGTTGTTCCTTCCTGGGCATAGGCTAAACTAACTTTGGAAGGATCTTATAGTTTACAGTTTAAAACAAAACAGCCCTTTCTCAAAACAAACCTCTTTCTTGCTGGGACTAGACTGCCTTTGTAGGACTAACAAGTTAGCCACAAGATTAGAAATTAGAAATTATGGTTTAGGAGTCGTGCAGCTGGAGGCTACAAAATTCTGACCCTCCCTAAACTGCTCCTAAAATCAGTGCTGGAGATGTTTTGCAGACTCGGCACTTAACTGATAAACTGGCACCACCGAGTAGATAAACTGGCTCAACTGATCTTGTAGCCTCCCACCCAGGAAATGACTCTTGGCACAAGAGGACGGATTCAACTTCCCAAGATTTCAGCTGCGACTCAACCAGTCAACACTCTCAACTCACTGGCCTTCCCCCACTCACCAAATTATCCTTAAAAACTCTGATTCCCAAATACTCTGGGAGACTGATTTAAGTAATAATAAAACTCCAGTCTCCAGCACAGCTGGCTGTGCATGAATTACTCTTTCTCTGTTGCAATTCCCCTGTTTTGATAAATCAGCTATATCTAAGCAGCTGGCAAGGTGAACCCATTGGGTTGTTAAAATGCCTGCCTAATTTTTGTATTTTGTGTAGAGATGAGGTTTCGCTAAGTTTGCCTGGCTGGTCTCAAACCCCCGACCTCTAGCAATCCACTTTGGATCTTCCAAAGTGCTAAGATTACAGCACCACCACACCCAGACAAATTTGGCCTTTTCTTTTAAAACAATAGGATTTCCTTGGAGTAGATAAGAGACTGTGAAAGGTATTCTTTATCTTTTAAGTGATCTGTGTGGGATGGGGGGGAAGAGCTTCTGTGTTTTATCAAGAAAATTTCATGTGCTTCATGTTATCTGGTATTGGGTTTTGTTTTTGTTTCTGTTTGGAGATGGAGTTTCACTCTTGTTGCCCAGGCTGGAGTGCAATGGTGCAGTCTCGGCTTACTGCAACCTCCACCTCCCGGGTTTAAGTGATTCTCCTGCCTGAGCCTCCTGAGTAGCTGGGATTACAGACATGTGCCAACACACCCGGCTAATTTTCTATTTTTAGTAGAGACGGGGTTTCTCCATGTTGGTCAGGCTGGTCTCGAACTCCGAACCTCAGGTGACCCACCCGCCTCGGCCTCCCAAGGTGCTGGAATTACAGTCGTGAGTCATCACGCCCGGCCTGTATTAGGTCTTTTGATTATTTAAGAACTTAGTCTTCTCAATATTAAAACTGCTAATGTGGCCGGGCTTAGTGGCTCACGCCTGTAATCCCAGCACTTTGGGAGGCCGAGGCGGGTGGATCACGAGGTCAGGAGATCGAGACCATCCTGGCTAACATGGTGAAACCCCGTCTCTAGTAAAAACACACAAAAATTAGCCAGTTGTGGTGGCGGGCGCCTGTAGTTCCAGCTGCTGGGGTAGCTGAGGCAGGAGAATGGCATGAACCCGGGAGGCGGTGTTTGCAGTGAGCCAAGATCTTGCCACTGCACTCCAGTCTAGGCGATAGAGTGACACTCTGTCTCAAAAAAAAAAAAAAAGTGCCAATGTTTTTTAAAACTGTAATTTTCTGTATTTGCCTTTGAAATGTTTAGTCACTTTGACATTTCTTTGTAATTATCTGTGATCCTGTTAAATCAAGTGTTGTTTTGGCCAGGCGAAGTGGCTCACGCCTGTAATCCCAGCACTCTGGGAGGCTGAGGTGGGCGGATCACTTGAGTTTGGGAGTTTGAGACCAGCCTGACCAACATGGAGAAACCCCATCTCTACTAAAAGTACAAAATTAGCCCGGTGTAGTGACACATGCCTATAATCCCAGCTATTAGGGAGGCTGAGGCAGGAGAATCCCTTGTACCTGGGAGGCGGAGGTTGCCGTGAGCCAAAATTGTGCCATTGCACTCCAGCCTGAGCAACAAGAGTGAAACTCTGTCTCAAAAAAAAAAAAAAAAAAAAAAAATCTAGTGTTATTTTGTTTTGAGACAGAATCTCGCTGTTGCCCAGGCTGGAGTGCAATGGTGTAATCTCGACTCACTGCAATCTCCACCTCCCAGGTTCAAGTGATTCTCTTGCCTCAGCCTCTTGAGTAGCTGGGATTACAGGCGCCCGCCACCACACCCGGCTAATTTTATATTTTTAGTAGAGATGGGGTTTCTCCGTGTTAATCAGGATGGTCTTAAACTCCCAACCAGAGGTGATCCTCCCACCTTGGCCTCCCAAAGTGCTGGGATTACAGGCATGAGCCACCGTGCCCAGCCAATAATGAATTTTCTATGTCAATTGTATTATAATAAACTCACATCAGATTTTTAACCTTGACCATTTTAAGTCTTGTTATCCTCAGACAGTTAACTATTTTACTCTGATACTTTCCTGAAAGCTTTTGCAAACAACTATAATCCTAAAATGTTTCATCTTCAAGAAAATTCATGGAAAGGACTCTGACAAGTATAGGTTTCTGATATCTATTAGATTATACCATTGGAGTGGGTAAGAATTTCCAGAACTCTAAGGAAACTGATGGGTTCATGAAACTGCTAACCCAACACTAGGCAGGAGAAGAATTAATCACGTGAGACTGAATAAACTGACAAGGATAATGTTTGTGCCTTTTTGTTTAAAATATTTCTGGTTCTTTAATATTTGTTTCCTAGGCCGGGTGTGGTGGCTCATGCCTGTAATCCCAGTACTTTGAGAGGCCAAGGGGGGTGGATGACCTGAGGTCAGGACTTCCAAGACCAGCCTGATGAACATGTTGTATTTTTAGTCTCTATTAAAAATACAACAATTAGCTGGGTGTGGTGGCAGGCGCCTGTAATCCCAGCTACTTGGGAGGCTGAGGTAGGAGAATCGCTTGAACCTAGGAGGTGGAGGTTGCAATGAGCCAAGATAGTGCCATTGCACCCTAGCCTGGGTAACAGAGCAAGACTCTGTCTCAAAAAAAAAAAAAATTAATAAAATAGAATACTCTCTTTGTTTCTCCGCCATCGTGGTGTGTGCTTGACTCTGCTTCTCGCCATGTCTTCTCACAAGACCTTCAGGATTAAGCCATTCCTGGCTAACAACCAAAAGCAAAATCGTTCCATTCCCCAGTGGATTCAGATGAAAACTGGTAATAAAATAAGGTACAACTCCAAAAGGAGACATTGGAGAAGAACCAAGCTGGGTCTATAAAGAATTGCACATAAGATGGCTCACATATTTATGCTGTCTGAAGTCACAGTCACGTTACCATATCAAGCTGAAAATGTCACCACTATCTGGAGAGTTCAACATGTTTTCCTCTCTGAATCTGTTATGAACATGTTGGTTGGCTGGGTTCAGTAATAAATATGAGGCCTTTCATTTCAAATAATAAATAATTTGTTTTCTTTTTTTTTTTTTTTTTTTTTTTTTGAGACGGAGTCTCGCTCTGTCGCCCAGGCTGGAGTGCAGTGGCCGGATCTCAGCTCACTGCAAGCTCCGCCTCCGGGTTTACGCCATTCTCTCGCCTCAGCCTCCCGAGTAGCTGGGACTACAGGCGCCCGCCATCTCGCCCGGCTAATTTTTTGTATATTTTAGTAGATACGGGGTTTCACCGTGTTAGCCAGGATGGTCTCGATCTCCTGACCTCGTGATCCGCCCGTCTCGGCCTCCCAAAGTGCTGGGATTACAGGCTTGAGCCACCGCGCCCGGCCAATAATTTGTTTTCTTGATTTAAGAATTTTTTTTTCTTTTTCTTTTCTTTTTTTTTTTTTTTGAGATGGAGTCTCGCTCTGTCGCCCGGGCTGGAGTGCAGTGACCGGATCTCAGCTCACTGCAAGCTTCGCCTCCCGGGTTTACGCCATTCTCCTGCCTCAGCCTCCCATGTAGCTGGGACTACAGGTGCCCGCCACCTCGCCCGGCTAGTTTTTTTGTATTTTTTAGTAGAGACGGGGTTTCACCGTGTTAGCCAGGATGGTCTTGATCTCCTGACCTCGTGATCCGCCCGTCTCAGCCTCCCAAAGTGCTGGGATTACAGGCTTGAGCCACCATGCCCGGCCTGCTTTTCTTTTTTCTTAAGCTATCTGTAGCTTACAGAAATTTGGTAAAGTATACTTTTGTGAACAAAAATGATAACATTTACTTTTTACTCCCTACCCGATCCCTCCAGAATTATGAAACTAGTAGTGAGTATCCTTATTTTTATGGCAACGTAAGTTGTTTGCATAAGTTCAATAAGAACCTGTTTTCCTGTAGCAAACATAATGGAAACACTGGTTAAATTAACCAAGGCTTTAACTGGAATGTCATATTTCGAGATATGACTAGGCAGCTTTAAGGAACTAAGGTTGGCATTATGGAGCCAATAAAGCACCCCTTGGAACAAAACTGACCTGGCTTAAAAAGGTTTCTAGTCAGCCAGGTGCAGTGGCTCATGTCTGTAATCCCAGCACTTTGGGAGGCCAAGGCGGGTGGATCGCCTGAGGCGAAACCCCGCCTCTACTAAAAATACAAAAGTTAGCTGGGTGTGATGGCACACACCTGTAATCCCAGGTACTCAGGAGGCTGAGGCAGGAGAATCACTTGAACCCAGGAGGCAGAGGTTGCAGTGAGCCGAGATCGCGCCACCATACTCCAGCCTGGGTAAGAGAATGAGAATCTGTCTCAAAAAAAAAAAAAAAAAAGCCAGGCTCAGTGGCTCACGCCTGTAATCCCAGCACTTTGGGAGGCTGAGGTGGGCGGATCACGAGGTCAGGAGATCGAGACCATCCTGACTAACACAGTGAAACCCTGTCTCTACTAAAAGTACAAAAAAAATTAGTCGGGCGCGGTGGTGGGTGCCTGTAGTCCCAGCTACTCTGGAGGCTGAGGCAGGAGAATGGTATGAACCTGGGAGGTGGAGTTTGCAGTGAGACAAGATCGCGCCACTGCACTCCAGCCTGGGTGACAGAGCGAGACTCTGTCTCAAAAAAAAAAAAAAAAAAAAGTTATCTAGTCTTAGAACGCTGCAAGTTGAAACTGGAAGACTTGCTACAGACTTCAGAGAAATTATCATAACAGCTTCTATATGAACAACCTTCATGCCTGTGGCTAAATTACTCAGAAAGTTCACTGGAACACCTGGTGCAAACTGTGAACCAGGAAAATCTGTCAGACTGCCACTGCCTGACCCCTTTCCAAATAAAAATGCTTTGAGAACATGTGGAGGTTAAAGCAACTCCATCTTGGATGCTAATTTGCCACTTTGACTTCTGATTAACCCCAGTTATGGGAATGTCACTGAGATTTCTACTTTGTCTACTGTTAGCATGTACTTAACATAAATCCTGCCCTTAGGCAATTTGTAGGCTGTGACGCACACAGTGTGCTTGCCTTTCCCTAAGGAGTCAATTTCAACTGTCCCACACATTCCTCCTGAAGCACAGATGCCCTTTCCCTGTGGTGTATAAGCCCTGGGTCTGGAAAGCAACATTGACAGTGCAAGGACCCACTATCTTGTGGCTGCCCAAGTCATGACTTCCATTTGTGAGTTCCTATTAAATGTTTATTTCAGAGAAACTGGATTTGTCACCCTCTTTTTTCAGCCTCTCAGCTCTCTTTTTAAAAATAGGGATGGGGTCTTGCTATGTTGCCCAGGCTGGTCTCAAACTCCTGGGTTCAAGTGATCCTTCTACCTCAGCCTCTCAAAGGGCTGGAATTACAGGTGGGAGCCACTGCAACTGGCCAGCCTGTCAGCTCTCTTGGTATTTGTGGGTAGGACTGCATAGACCTGCTTATCATGGAACAGACCAACATCTAGAAATCTTCTTTACTGCCCTGTAGACTCAGAGACTGAGTTAATAGTTTGTTCTAGCCATTAACTTTTGGTTTTCTTTTGTTTATTTTCATTGGTTTGGTTCATGGGGACCTTGACTAAGGAACACTCCAAACTTTTGGTAAATTGTCCTGACAGTCATTACAGTGGCCTCCCTGTTGTGCTGTATTCTCTCAAGGTCTTAAATGCACGTTTGCAGCGATCAACAATGTACTGGATGGTCTCACAGTGATTAGAGCAACAAGAATATGAACAACAAAAGGAATATTTCTTCCACAAGCTTGACATTGTGACTAGACACCCTGGCTCTCCTAGGCAACCTCCCTCCCGCTCATCCCATCTGGGGCAGCCTAGCTTCTGGAATCTTCCCCAGGAAGCTGAGCAATTTATACTGCACAGGAAGGGGCAGACACCTTGGGACCCTGCCTCAGGACCTGCTTGCATGGAAGTCAGCCCAGCTCCCTGCCAGAAGGCTCTCTGTGCCTCCTCCCACATCGGGCACTCAGAAACGCACATTCCCAGAGGCAGCAAGTATGGTGGGTGCTGGGGTCAGAAATCCCTGGGTTCAAAGCCTGGTTCTACCACTGACTGCCTGTGTGGCTCTCGGAAGATTACTTAACTCCTCTGGGCCTTAGTTTCCTCCTCTGTAAAATGAGGATAATAATTGTATGAGTCTGGCCAGGTGCGGTGGCTCACGCCTGTAATCCCAGCACTTTGGGAGGCCGAGGTGGGCGGATCACGAGGTCAGGAGATTGAGACCATCCTGGTCAACATGGTGAAACCCCATCTCTACTGAAAATACAAAAATTAGCCAGATGTGGTGGTGCATGCCTGTAGTGCCAGCTACTCAGTAGGCTGAGGCAGGAGAATCACTTGAACCCAGGAGGCGGAGGCTGCAGTGAGCCGAGATCACGCCACTGCACTCCAGCCTGGGTGATACAGTAAGACTCAGTATCAAAAAAAAAAAAATTGTATGAGTCAGCAGAGTTCAGTGCAGGACACAGGAACCAGTGGAGGTACTTTGGGCAGAAAGTGATTTGAGACAAAGGTTAGGTGCTTACGGTGTGGTTGGAGTGTCTGGATGGGGAGAGCAGAGGAAGTAGGACTGAGTCCAGAGGGTCTGCCACCTCTGCCTGAGCAGGAAGCAAGGTAGGGTACCTGGAGATTGCCATTGGTACTGCAGAGTTCTGGGTTACACTGGCATGGCTGTGATCCAGGGAGCAGACGGGGCCTCCACTGCTGTTGCCACCAACTGTCCCCGTATTCCCCACAGGTGGTAACTGGACACTGGATGCTGCCGCAGGAAAGTATGCATCTGCATGGCTCTTCTTGCCAGAAAGAAGCAGCCAAAGCAGCAGGAAGGCAGACTCTGCCTCTTCCACCTTCCAAATTTCATATGAGAGGCCGGGCGCGGTGGCTCAAGCCTGTAATCCCAGCACTTTGGGAGGGCGAGACGGGTGGATCACGAGGTCAGGAGATCGAGACCATCCTGGCTAACCCGGTGAAACCCTGTCTCTACTAAAAAATACAAAAAACTAGCCGGGCAAGGTGGCGGGTGCCTGTAGTCCCAGCTACCCGGGAGGCTGAGGCAGGAGAATGGCGTGAACCCGGGAGGCGGAGCTTGCAGTGAGCTGAGATCTGGCCACTGCACTCCAGCCTGGGAGACAGAGCGAGACTCCATCTCAAAAAAAAAACAAACAAAAAAAACCAAATTTCATATGAGGGCCTATATGTTGGATCCCTGTACGTACCTATTGCTCTTGAAGGAGTCAGGCTGGGAAATGTGTTTTTCACCTATCTGCCTCCAAAGGACAGGAGATCGGTAGGGGTGGATCCTGGGTGCTACCCAGCCACATGAGGACTAAGGACACTATGACTGACAGCACCCTGAGTGGTTCCCACCACATGATAGTGCCTGCTGAATAAATGTGGGCTATGGTTGATATTACAGCCATTATTGCTACATGCCTGCCATGTGGCTGCACTGTGCTAGACCCTAGGAGAGATCATGGCAAACAAGATGGGTTCCTATCCTGTAGAAATGTGTAGACTCAAGACGGAGCATAAAGTAAATTGGTGCATGGAAAAAAAAAAAGGCTGGAAGTCTTCATAAAAGCCAAGGGAGCATAGGGAGATGTGGGAGCCTGGGGCAGGTGGGCACTGAGGCCCAATCTTGGATGGCAAAGGTGGAGAGATCAATGGAGGCTTTCCAGTAGAAGGGAAGTATAGTATGATGCTTGAAGGACAAATAGAAATTGATCAAATTAAGCAGAGGGAAACAAGGGGTATGTGTACCAATGCTCATTCCACCTTGAGGGGGCATACACATATACAAAGCCCTGAATGATGGAGGGAGCATGGCATTTGCCAGGCCAGAAGTAGACAGTTCAGTCTGACCATTGCATAGAGGGACAGGGAGGTCAGAGGTCTCAGGGCACATTGTGTGTCATTTTAACGAATTTGATTTAGGCTGAGCTTGGTGGCTCATGCCTATAATCCCAGTACTTTGGGAGGTGGGTGGATCACGAGGTCAGGATTTCGAGACCAGCCTGGCCAACATGGTGAAACCCCGTCTCTACTAAAAATATAAAAATTGGCTAGGCATGGTGGCAGGCGGCTGTAGTGCCAGCTACTCAGGGGGCTGAGGCAGGAGAATCACTTGAACCCAGGAGGTGGAGGTTGCAATGAGCTGAGATCATGCCACTGCATTCCAGCCTGGGTGACAGAGTGAGAATCCTTCTCAAAAAAAAAAAAAGGGTTCTTGGCTCACTGCAACCTCCCAAAGTGTTGGGATTACAGACGTGAGCCACCATGCCCAGCCCATAGTGGTCTTTTTTAACAAAAGAAAAAAATCTGAGCTTTAGTGTGTATAAATAGGGAGCCACAGAAGGTTTTTTGTTTGTTTTTTGAGACAGAGTCTCTCTCTGTCTCCCAGGCTGGAGTGTAGTCATGCCATCTTGGCTCACTGCAACCTCTGCCTCCTGGGTTCAAGTTATTCTCCTGCCTCAGCCTCCCACGTAGCTGGGACTACAGGCATGTGCCACCACACCTGGCTAATTTTTGTATTTTTAGTAGAGATGGAGTTTCACAGTGTTGGCCAGGCTGGTCTGGAACTCCTGACCTTAAGTGATCTGCTCGCCTTGGCCTCCCAAAATGGTGACATTACAGGCGTTAGCCACCAGCCTTGGCCCATAGAAGGTATTTAAGCAGGGAGAAGGATCATCACCATTTTGCTTTCAGAAATATCACCTTGATGGGGTTTGTGCAACAGTCTGTAAGAGGGCAGGACTGCAGGCAAGAATTTCATTTATAATTCAGCCTTCTGGGCTGGAAATAATAATGCCCAAGAGAAGGACTGGAAATAGGCAGAGCCAATTCCAGGTAGTTTAGGAGGAGGCTGATTGAGCAGATCGGGTGTGGGGGTGGGGGCAGGGAGGAACCCGAGTGGCTGCCAGGTTTCGGCAGTAGGCTCACCCAACAGGGCAGGGCCTTCATCAACTCCTGGCACTTGATACTGGGGCGCTGCCCACCCACAGTCTCCCTGTTCCTGGACTAAGTTCACTGAAAGCCTCTTCCCTCCCATCACCTTTATGGCCTGCATTCAACTCAATTCCACCTGTTATGTAGAATGGTAAGCAGTACCTATTGTGTGCCATGAATCAGGCTTCTCCCAGCCTTACCTAAGGGAGTTACCTGGATGATTGAGAGGCTCTGAAGCGGAGATAGGAGACTGAGGGTGAACTGGGAAGAAGGGAAAATCTTACAGACACTTAGCCCGTGTTCATGCCTTCTCTCCTCCACCAGTGCTGGAGGAGCTCACTGCAACCTCCACCTCCCGGTTCAAGTGATTCTCCTGCCTTAGCCTCCTGAGTAGCTGGGATTACAAGCACATGCCGCCATGCCCAGCTAATGTTTATATTTTTAGTAGAGATGGGATTTCACCATGTTGATCAGGCTGGTCTCGAACTCCTGACCTCATGATCCACCCACCTCGGCCTCCCAAAGTGCTGGGATTACAGGCGTGAACCACTGCACCTGGCCTTTTTTTTTTTTTTCTTTTTTTTTTGAGATAGAGTGTCTCTCTCTGTTACCCAGGCTGGCCTGCAGTGGCATAATCTTGGCTCACTGCAACCTCTGCCTCCCCAGTTCAAGTGAGTCTCTTGCCGCAGCCTCCCTAGTAGCTGGGATTACAGGCACCCGCCACCACGCCTGGCTAATTTTTGTATTTTTTTTTTTTTTTTTTATTGAGACGGAGTTTCGCTCTGTCACCCAGGCTCAATTCCAGTGGCACAATCTTAGCTCACCACAACCTCTGCCTCCCGGGTTCAAGCGATTCTTCTGCCTCAGCCTCCTGAGTAGCTGAGACTACAGGTGCAAGCCACCACGCCCAGCTAATTTTTGTATTTTTAGTAGAGATGGGGTTTCACCATATTGGCCAGGCTGGTCTCAAACTCCTGAACTCAGGTGATCCACTCACCCACCTCAGCCTCACAAAATGCTGGGATCACAGGTGTGAGCCACCGTGCCTGGCCAGCTCCTGACTTACCCCCATGATAGGCAAGGAACATCACCAGGGCCTTAGCCAAAGCCTCTGGGCTCCCACCGAAACAAGCAGCCAACTCAGCCTCTTTCTGCTCAGAAAGTTGAGAAGTTCTGTGTTTCTTTTTTTTTTTTTTTTTTTTTTTTTTTTGAGACGGAGTCTCGCTCTGTTGCCCGGGCTGGAGTGCAGTGGCCGGATCTCAGCTCACTGCAAGCTCCGCCTCCGGGTTTACGCCATTCTCCAGGCTCAGCCTCCCGAGTAGCTGGGACTACAGGCGCCCGCCACCTCGCCCAGCTAGTTTTTTGTATTTTTAGTAGAGACGGGGTTTCACCGTGCTAGCCAGGATGGTCTCGATCTCCTGACCTCGTGATCCGCCCGTTTCGGCCTCCCAAAGTGCTGGGATTACAGGCTTGAGCCACCGCGCCCGGCCGAGAAGTTCTGTGTTTCTACTGCTGTAAAATAGATCCAGGAGTAAAGGAGAGACACACCTGGCCCTTCACCCACAGGACTCACTGCCTGCCATCCAATACATTCACTCTTTGAAATCAAGGTATCTTCCCAGAGGTCTCCTGTTAACAGGGAGAAATTGATCCATTACTGCCTGGGTGACATTAACTTTTTACCAATTCATTATCATGCTAGTGCAGGCAAATTATAGGACTGCTTTTCTTTTTTCTTTCTTTTTTTTTTTTGAGACAGAGTCTTGCTCTGTCACCAGGCTGGAGTACAGTAGCACGATCTTGGCTCACTGCAACCTCCGCCTCCTTGGTTTAAGCAATTCCACTGCCTCAGCCTCCCAAGTAGCTGGGACTACAGGTGTGCACCACCACGCCCAGCTAATTTTTTGTATTTTAGTAGAGACGGAGTTTCACCATGTTGGCCAGGTTGGTCTCGATCTCCTGACCTTGTGATCCGCCCGCCTCGGCCTCCCAAAGTACTGGGATTACAGGCGTGAGCCACTGTGCCCAGCCAGGACTACTTTTCTTTCTTTTTTTTCCTTTCTTTTTTTTGAGATGGAGTCTCACTCTGTTGCCCAGGCTGGAGTGCAGTGGCACAATCTTAGCTTCCTGCAGCCTCTGCCTCCCGGATGCAAGTGATTCTCCTGTCTCAGCCTCCTGAGTAGCTGAGATTACATGTGCGTGCCACCACGCCCGGCTAATTTTTTTTTTTTTTTTTTTGTATTTTAGTAGAGATGGGGTTTCACCATGTTGGTCAGGCTGGTCTTGAACTCCTGACCTCATGATCTGCCCACCTTGGCTTCCCAAGTGCTGGGATTACAAGCATGAGTGACCGCACCTGGCCTGCTTTTCTTTTCTTTTCTTTTTTTTTTTTTTTTGAGACAGAGTCTCGCTCTGTCACTCACACTGGAGTGCAGTGGCGTGATCTTGGCTCACTGCAAGCTCTGCCTCCCGGGTTCACGCCATTCTCCTGCCTCAGCCTCCCGAGTAGCTGGGCCTATTGGTGCCCACCACCATGCCTGGCTAATTTTTTTTTATTTTTTTATTTTATTTTTTATTTTTTTATTTTTTTATTTTTTATTTTTTTTTGAGGTGGAGTCTCGCTCTGTCGCCCGGACTGGAGTGCAGTGGCCGATCTCAGCTCACTGCAAGCTCCGCCTCCCGGGTTTACGCCATTCTCCTGCCTCAGCCTCCCGAGTAGCTGGGACTACAGGCGCCTGCCGCCTCGCCCGGCTAGTTTTTGTATTTTTAGTAGAGACGGGGTTTCACTGTGTTAGCCAGGATGGTCTCGATCTCCTGACCTCGTGATCCGCCCGTCTCGGCCTCCCAAAGTGCTGGGATTACAGGCTTGAGCCACCGCGCCCGGCCTTTTTTTTATTTTTTAGTAGAGACAGAGTTTCACCGTGTCAGCCAGGATGATCTTGATCTCTTGACCTCGTGATCCGCCCACCTCAGCCTCCCAGAGTGCTGGGATTACAGGTGTGAGCCACGGTGCCCAGCCTCTTCTTTTTTTTTTTTCTTTTGAGATGGAGTCATGCTCTGTTGCCCAGGCAGGAGTGTAATGGTGCGATCTCAGCTCACTGCAACCTCCACCTCCTGAATTCAACCGATTCTCCTGCTTCAGCATCCTAAGTAGCTGGGACTACATGTGCGTGCCACCATGCCTGGTTAATTTTTGTATTTTTAGTAGAGACAGGGTTTCACTATGTTGGCCAGGGTGGAGGACTGCTTTTCTTGGAGCCCAGAAAAGATGCCTACTTTTTAGAAAGGTGAGAAGCCCGGAGCCATCCTGGGTGTGGAGGGGTCTGTGTATTACTAAAGACTATAATAACAGTGTTTACTGTTGATCAGGGGCTTTACCTTCCTAATTTCTAAATCTTCATATTTCTGCTAGGTAATTATTGTTCTCATTTTGTGAATGATGAAACTGAAGTGAAGTAATTTTTGCTCATTAAGGTCACATGGCTACCAGGCAGCTGTACCAAAATTTTGACCAACTCAGGCCTGATAGCAATGCTTTCTTCTTCTTTTTTTTTTTTATTTTTGAGACAGAGTATCGCTCTGTTGCCCAGGCTGGAGTGCAGTGGTGCGATCTTGCTCGCTGCAAGCTCCGCCTCCCGGATTCATGCCATTTTCCTGCCTCAGCCTCCCAAATAGCTGGGACTACAGGCGCCCGTCACCATGCAGGGCTAATTTTTTGTATTTTTTTTAGTAGAGGTGGGGTTTCACCGTGTTAGCCAGGATGGTCTCGATGGTTCTGGTCTAATCGATCTCCTGACCTCGTGATCCTCCTGCCTCAGCCTCCTAAAGTGCTGGGATTACAGGCGTGAGCCACCGTGCCTGGCCAATGCTTCCTTCTTAATGGTTACATGGTCATTAAGCTTTGTTCCCCAAATCTCCGGCGCCCTACAGCCCCACTCCTCCCTGAAACAGGTTCCAGAAGGATGTTTTTCTGTCATGCGTATCTCATGGTTGTTTGGCTGGGCCCAGGAACTGAAGCTCCTGGGAAGAATAGGGAGTTCAGAGCTAAGGCCAGGCTGCTGGGGGGAAGGTCCTGCAGGGGAAGTCTGGACAGGGACAGATAAACCAACCAAGACCTTGTGAGAGACTGTGGCTCCAGTGAATCTTTTTTTGTCTTCCCCCTCCCCAGCTAGGGGTCTCCTGCGCACTGCAGAGTCCTGCTCTCGTCCCTGGCATGTTTCATAATCCCGAGACTCCTGGGGCTTACTATCCCCCATCCCACTGTGGCTCTGAGAAGCCTCAGGACTTCCTCTTCCTCCTGCTCTGGTACACTGTTCAGGGCGTCAGCCTACTGGCCTGAGGCTCCCACTCTAGGTTTAATTTCCACCACCCCTAATGCCTCCAAATCCCCAGCTGAGACACCAGGCCAGGGTACAGCCTGCAGAGCTTATTCATGTGAAGCAGCTGTCTGATGACTGTGGTGAGAGCAGCAAGAAGCCTCCAGGCTCATGGCAACTGCCCCTCCCACACCTAAACCTGGACTCCCTGCCACTGCCCCCACGAAGCTTTCAGGGGAAAAAAAAGTTCTGGTCTAAACTGAGACCAGTGGTATTTCTTGGGTCACAAGACTGCGGCTGTGCCCCCAGGCAAATCTTGGTGACACCAGGTCCTCCGGGCAAGACTGAACAGGCTCCAGGGCTTGGCCACTGCTGTAGGTCCTAACCTTTGCTAGGCAAGGAGGCATCACAGGAGGGCTTGGAGCTTGGCAGGCCCTTGGAGAAGCCCCCAATATGCAGTCCTGCTGGACCAGGGTAGGGGGAGGTGCCCACCACCACCAGCAGCAAGGCAAAGGTCCATCCCTCCTCTTTCAGGCCTGGCACTGCCTCTGATGGGGAAACAAGACAGGTTTCAGCCCCAGACCTGAAAGAGCACTGAGCTGGATCTTGCTTCAGGTTCCCTCCTTTTAGCAGCAGCCACAGCCCTCTGGAACCAGGAACAGGCCCTTCCCTGCCACCCCCTCCCACACTCCCCAAGGTCCTGGAGAAACTCACACACTTACACCCACACACTTATAAACAGTCACTCCCAACACAGCACGCACAAACTGCACACGCCCTAATCAACAGCAAATATCCTCCCTCCTCTGACACAGACAGCCCTGAGTTACAGAGGCATGCCTTCCGCAGGGCCTGAAAGCCAGCTGTGTTTCCAGTTGCCAGAGGGACCTCATGCTGACCTTTTTCAAGAAACCTGGAGAGGCCGGGGCGCAATAGTTCACATCTGTAATCCCAGCACTTTGGGAGACCAAGGCGGGTGAATCACCTGAGGTCGGGAGTTCGAGACCAGCCTGACCAACATGGAGAAACGCCATCTCTACTAAAAACACAAAATTAACCAGGCGTGGTGGTGCGTGCCTGTAATCCCAGCTACTCGAGAGGCTAAGGCAGGAGAATCACTTGAACCTGGGACGTGGAGGTTTCGGTGAGCCGAGATCAACCATTGCACTCCAACCTGGGCAACAAGAGCGAAATTCTGTCTCAAAAAAAGGAAAGAAAGAAAGAATCCTGGAGAGAGGGACCAGTATGTGAGCACACAGGACGGTCCCTCTTTGTGGTCTTCATTCCACCACCCCCAGCCCAGATATGGCAATGTGGGGCGCCCTCTTGTGACCAGAGCTGCCCTGCAGCCTCTTAGCAGGATCCGGGCTCCCCTTGGGCACCCAGACATCCCTCCTCCAGGCTGCCCACCCCTGCATGTCAGGGCTCCACTCCCATTATTTCCAACTGGCCTCCCTCAGTAAAGATGAGAGTAACAAGACTTGTTCACATTGTTGTAAGGATTTCCTGAGAGCCCTGACAAAGAAGCCTGCTGCACTTAGCAGATGTTCGCTAAACACGGGCTTCCTTTTCTCTTGTCTCCCTCCCCACTCTGAAGCTGCTTCTTTTAGGAAGTGGAAGAAAACGGAAAAAAAGAAAACCCAAGCTCCCAAGAAAAGTACAGTTCTAATCTCATCAGATCCAATAATTAACAGAGCATTAATTGCTTACCCACAGGTAGGGAACGTGAACTACCTTCAAAGTGTTAAATAAAATTTATAGGAGGCCATTGGTTTGGCCTGAGCTCCTGCAGTAGGCCCAACGGAACAAACCAAAATGGAATTACTCACGTTGAAGTTCCACACCACCAAGCCAGCACTAAATTACCTATCTGACCTTGCAAGAAATCAGGAGAGATAATAGCCAAATCCCCAAACACATCAGTTTCAGCTGGCATCATGAAGAAGTTCCCTCTGCTTTAACCTTCATAAGGAAAGTAAGTCAGGAACAACCAATCTGCTTTCTGTTCTTTGTTTCTGCTTTCCTCGGCCCTTTTCATGCTATGAAGCCAATCTCCTCTGCTCAGCTCATCAGAACATTCATTCTATTTTGTAGAATAAGGTGTTCCCTGATTCATGAATTGCTAATAAAAGCCAATTCAATCTATAACTAAATTTTTTGTAATTTTGTCTGACACATGGAAATTAGAAAAAAGAAAAATTTAATTAGAGCCCCTGCATGGTGGGAGTGGGAATGAGTTGATATCTCTTGGAACTTCTTGTTATAATAAAAGCGAGAGCCTCCGACCCAGGATTCCACTCCCCTACTCACCCCCACTGTATGCCACCCCCAGCCTAGGCTCTTGATCAGAAGAGGGCAGAGAAGAGGGGGTGGAGGAGCAGACAACTTCCACCAGGACTCTGGCTACAACCCATCAGGGCATGGTCAGCTGAGATGACCTCAGCTAGAAGAATAGGGAGCTGCTCATGAGCATCACTGCTCATTAGCCTGGATCCGCTGCCCCGAAACCACCCTCCTCACCTATCATCTAAGATTCCACTAGGGAGATTTGATTTACCCAGCTATTGAAATGCTGTGAGAAATGATTCAAGCTAAGCAATGAACAACTAACAGAAGGCAATTCCCTCCCAATACAGCACTCCCAGCTTAGCACCTGACCCAGCTAATGTGGCCTCAGCCTGAGCACTGACAGTGATAGGGACTCATCCTCTCAAGCAGCCCTTTTGGTGCCCAGGCAGCTCCAACTGCTAGAAGGCTCTTCTGACACTGGGTCAGCTTCTGCCAGGCAGAGCCACAGAGCAAGGGCCTATGGGTGCCAGGCCTGTGCCAGGCTGTGAGGAAGACAGGATAGTGCAGGCCCTGTCCCTGCCTTTTGAACAGACCAGGTCTAGAGTGAGGAATTGAGCAACCTCAACAGTCCTAGGGACATGCGTTTGTCCCACATTCGAAGTTCTGCAGCGCTCGGTGAATGATGGAGCCGTTGGGACATAGTAGGACAGTCACCCAGTGGCCTGGACATTCCTTTTCTGATTGCAACCTGGTCATACCAGACATTTCTAGATACTTTGTGAGGTATCTCCAGCCTAATCTTGACCCTGTGGCCTCCCTTCTAGTAGCCCAAGCCCCCAAGCTGGGTTGTGCTACATTGGAGCTGTGATGCCTCCTAGCTGGAAGGAGAGGCTGCTGATTTGCTTGGGAATTAGTCCAAGGGTTCTGAAGCTTCAGGGTATGAAAATCAGGAATTGTTGAAACACAGATACAGCCCTGCCTAGAGGTTATAGTTTCCTGCCCTGTCTGGAAGTAACAGACTAACAGGGGAGACAGAATTAATAGTAAATTCACATGTCTGGGGAATGCCCCAAAGGACCAGGAGAGGATGCAAGGGTGAGGGAGAGAGAATATTGGATAGGCCATCCTGCCCTGCTCTGAGAGGCCAGGTGGGCAGGAGTTAGGGGGTGGCTCTGCGCTCAAGGAAGGAAAGTCTGAGTTCACCAGGCAGAGAAGGTGCCCAGGAAAGGGCTCCTGAGAAGGCTGAGAAACAGGAAGGAGCCCTCCCTTAGCTCTCAGGCTTCCCTCTATGCCTGGCATAAAGTCTGGGGAGCTGAGTGAGGGGCGGCCCAGTTGTAGGATTGAACCCTGGGTGAGCAATCAAGTCCTGGGGTCCAGTCAGAGGTGTATTATAACCTGTGGGACTCAGCTTTCTAACGGCCAAATGGGGTTTCAGACTCAAAAACTCCCAACTTCTGTGGCCCGGAGAGATGGTGCCACCCTCTCAACTTGCAGGTGAGCACATGGAGGCCAGCAGGGAGCCACTGCACGATAGCAGAGCTCAGGACCTCTCTCCTGATCTGTTGGCCGTGTAGGGCTCCTGCATCCCCGGAGGTTTCAGGGACTTCACGGGGCAGCAGAAGAACTGAGAGATAAGTAAAGGACGCAGCGGTCACGGGAGGCAGAGCACATCTCACAGCAGCGTGAGCTTGGTCTCCTTCTGGTATGGTGGTGGCTGGGAGGTGGTGAGAGGGTCTGGGTCTCAGATCACTAGCTGTGACACAAGCCCTGTGAGCTTGGGCAAGTAAAAGTCTGTATTTGTAGAAAAGAAACTCTTTTGATTCCATTGTAAAAATGGTTTCCCCTTCCTTGGTTAGAACCCAGCCAGATTTAATTACCAGGAGCCAGAGCCAGAGAAAATCATTCAGGGCAGAGATAACTCTTCTCTAAGAAGTCTAGCCTTAGGCAGAGACAGGAGAGAAATACAGACTTCCAAGTCAGGGACAGGCCTATTTAAAAGATTAATATTTTAAAAGGTCTGGATTTAGGATAGAAGCAAAGAAGGGCTAAATAATTCAGAAAGCAAATTGAGGAGCAGCTATTGCTGACTGAGGTTGACGCTGACTGAGGTTCTTGCCTGGTTGGTCTCAGAGCTGCATCCTCAGCCTCCTGGGAGAAAGAGCACAAATTGTCATGATGGGGGAAGACAAAGGCCGGAGGGAACACAAAGCCAGCCTTAAGTGCAGCCCCCCTGGCTTTGTTTCTCAAGACACTCATATTACTATCAGCTTAAAACAACAAACATTTATTATTTCACACAGTGGCTGACTGTCAGATATCTGGGTTCTAAGTTGCTGGGTTTTCTGGCTCAGAGCCTCTCATGAGGTTTCAATCAAGATGTCTTTCAGGGCCACAGTCATTGAATGTTTGATTGAGCCTAAAGAATCAAAGACAGACATGCTGTAACATAATAAGCCAAAGTTATATGAGCTCTATATTGGCCCTATATTGTTTTTTGCTTCACAGGAGACTGGGATCATTGCCTCAAAAGTTTACCAGTGCTAAGCTCAAATTTTGTGTGCATCCAATTGCTTTAAATATAGTCCAAATAAACAGATCGTTAGTCATTGACAGCCTCCCAGTTTTGCATACCCCACAAAACAGCATCCCACATTTACTAGCCACAGATACAATAAACTCTGGTGCTATAAAAGGCCCCAGTTGCCGGGCGCGGTGGCTCACGCCTGTAATCCCAGTACTTTGGGAGGCCGAGGTGAGTGGATCACAAGGTTAGGAGATCGAGACCATCCTGGCTAACACGGTGAAACCCCGTCTCTACTAAAAATACAAAAAATTAGCCAGGCACGGTGGCAGGCGCCTGTAGTCCCAGCTTCTCGGAAGGCTGAGGCAGGAGAATGGCGTGAACCCAGGAGGCAGAGCTTGCAGTGAGCCGAGATCGCCCCACTGCACTCCAGCCTGGGCCATAGAGCGAAACTCTGTCTCAAAAAATAAAAATAAAAAAAAAAACAAAAAGCCCCAGCCATAGCTGCCCTTTGGATCTCTCTGACTCTAAGACTCCACACTCTACTACTGAGGGTATCATCTAGACCTATAAAGATCCTCTCCAATCTCCGTGTCCCCCAGAAGCTCCCCTGCCCTCCTTCTCTTCTAGCTGGTGGCCTCAGTCATTACCTGCAGAAGGTCTCATGCTGTGGAAAGCTTCCTCAGTAGGCAACCCTGTCAAAGCACGGCCCAAATAAAGCTTGTTGTGTGTTATTGCCACCTCGAATCCTTTCTCATGCCAGTACTCTGGTTCTAAGCCCCACATCACAGATGGGAAAGTGGAGGCTCCGCTTGTGGTGGTGGTGTCCTGTGAGCTGTCTCCTTCCAGCAGCCCCCACCAGGGTTTGCCTCCTGCTTCTCCCCTTCCCTCAGCTCATCCCAGCAGCATAAAGACGAAGCATACTCTGTCCTTTCTGGACACCAGAGACACCTTTTGAGAAGTGGGTTTTCTGGCTTTTTCTCTGTCCCCAGCCCAGAAGCAGGATACTTAACCAAATTGACTTGAGTATCTAATAAGTAGCACATTAAGTCAGAACCAACCTAATGAACAAGGGCACTTATGTTAATAAGCACCTTTCAATCCATGCAGGGAGCTAACACTCAGAATACAAAGGGAAGAAGAGACATTATCTTGAAACACCTGGGCTCCCACCTAGGCTGAGCCTCATGAAGTCATGAGGTAATTATGGGCTATTACATGCTATCACCTTGGCAAGACAACTAGCCTCTGCAGGGCGCGGTGGCTCACGCCTGTAATCCCAGCTCTCAGGGAGGCAGAGGCAGGAGGATAGCTTGAGCCCAGGAGTTCGAGACCTTCCTGGGTAATACAGCGAGACCCCGTTCTCCACAAAAAGGAAAAAAAAAAAAAAAGACAAAAAAAAAAAGACAACTAGCCTCAATTGCCTAGAGTCACAGGTCCCTCAAGTCAGGGAAGGTAAGGGCAACTTTCTGTTTTCAGTTCTTTTCTTTTTCTTTTGAGACGGAGTCTCGCTCTGTCGCCCAGGCTGGAGTGCAGTGGCCGGATCTCAGCTCACTGCAAGCTCCGCCTCCCGGGTTTATGCCATTCTCCTGCCTCAGCCTCCCGAGTAGCTGGGACTACAGGCGCCCGCCACCTCGCCCAGCTAGTTTTTTGTATTTTTTAGTAGAGACGGGGTTTCACGGTGTTAGCCAGGATGGTCTCGATCTCCTGACCTCGTGATCCACCCGTCTCAGCCTCCCAAAGTGCTGGGATTACAGGCTTGAGCCACTGCACCTGGCCCTTTCAGTTCTTTTCTATCCTATTTCTTGTGAGCACTGCCACCAGCCCCTCCATGCCATCATTCAGGTTTCACCCTGTTTTGTTATCCTGTTTCCTTTTGCTACTGGGAACTCCAGAAGTCTCAAAGAGCTTTCCCAATTCTCCACTCAACTCACTGTGAGCCAGTTTCTCCTTCCCAGGGGGAGCTGAGGAGGCCTATGGGGCCTGAAGTGGGGAGAAGAATGGGTCCCTCAGTTGGGAGGGCCAGACAGGAAAAGCTACAACTTGGCTGTAGCTAAATTACAGAGGATGGGGCAGCAGGGGAAGGCGGGTGGGGCTGAGAGAGAGAAGGGAAAAGGAAAAACAAGAGAAACAGAGCTCAGGGCAAACATTTAAAGCTTTTGCAGATCTCCTTCTAAAGGGAGTAGACAGTGTGATGGTCTCTTCAAAACTCCTGTTCAGTAAGACAAAGGACAAAAGTGTGGGCATCCATCTCTGATCCTGGCCAAATTCTTTGTGGTAGATTAAACATGGCCACAAATTAGTTGCTGTTCCTCAGAGGTGGGGGTCTATTTCCTCAGCCTTTGGATCTGGCCTGCTTTTGTAACTTGCTTTGACCAGAGGCATGTAGCAGAAGGGATGCAGCATGCGTTCCAGATGGAGTGCAGGATGCACTACCCTAAAATATGGTGCCTTGACATATTAAATAATTTGGCCGGGCGCAATGGCTCATGCCTGTAATCCCAGCACTTTGGGAGGCCAAGGAGGTAGGATCACCTGAAGTCGGGAGTTCAAGACCAGCCTGACCAACATGGAGAAACACCGTCTCTACTAAAAATACAAAATTAGTTGGGCGTGGTGGCACATGCTTGTAATCCCAGCTACACAGGAGGCTGAGGCAGAAGAATCACTTGAACTCAGTAGGCAGAGGTTGCAGTGAGCCAAGATAGCGCCATTGCACTCCAGCCTGGACAACAAGAGTGAAAAAAAAAGAAAGAAAAAAAAAAGAATTCAAACCGAGGAAATGAATGGAGAAACAGCATGTGCAGGGGTGATTGTGCTGGGTGTGTTGCCTGATGTGCAGAAAGTCAATGCACCGAGACGCCAAGTTGCAACAGAGAAAGAGGTTTAATTGTAAGGCCACCAAATGAGATGAGAAGAAACCTCAAAACCACCTCTTCAAAGAGTTTGGGTCTAGGGACCTTAAGGGGTTTGGACGAGTAGTGGGCCAAGGTGTTGACTGTTCAGAGTGAAGGGTGACGTCATAGGATGGAGGTGAAGAAACTGCATTTTTTTTTTTTTTGAGACACAGTTTTGCTTGTCACCCAGGCTGGAGTGCAGTGACACGATCTCAGCCCACTGCAACCTCTGCCTCCTGGGTTCAAGCCATTCTCCTGCCTTAGTCTCCCCAGTAGCGGGGATTACAAGTGTACACCACCACGCCCATCTAATTTTTGTATTTTTAGTGGAGACAGGGTTTTACCATGTTGGGCAGGCTGGTATCGAACTCCTGACCTCATGATCTGCCCGTCTTGGCCTCCCAAAGTGTTGGGATTACAGGTGTGAGCTACCACACCCAACCGAAGAAACAGTATTCTCAGACTGACTTGGTTCCTTGGTGTGGTCTTTGGACTCACTGGCGTTAGTTCTGAAAAACATCTCAAATGAAAACACGTAGGCTCCTAACGTCAAAGATGCTATCTACAAGAACAATAAGGAAATTCATGGTTTATGTCCTGGCCTACATAGTCCATAAGGGGCTATAGGGAAATGGGTCATAGGACAACCTGACTAATGCTTAATCTGTACTTTTATCTAAAGCCTAGCATGTAATTATTGTTAACACTGTGGGGAAGGTTTCACGGGGAAGGTCTCTCTGACCCCCTGACTTTCTCCCATGAAGCAGGCCCTAAAAGAATTCTCTGACCTTCTTACAAAATAAGGTCATAAGACCCTATTTCCAGGCCCTCCTTCCTATACCCAGAAGAAAAGAATGAAGATGCAGAGATGCCAAGAAGCTGTGAATAAACAGGTCTTGTTAAGTTCTCTCCAGTTTGTAACTATTAGATCATACCCGCTTTTGTCCAATCATACTGTATGACAGTCCACTCTTCACGAACCTTAGCATAAAAATATAGTTTTTTCCTGTTTCTTTGGGTCTTCATTTCCTTATTAAGTCTCTCATATGATATAAAACTTATTAAATAAATTTGTATGCTTTTCTATTTAATATTTTGTTGTTGGGATCTCTGCCACGAACATAGGGTGATACTAGATAAAGATGCAAATTTTCTTCCCTACAGTGACTTTAGAGATGAGGGCGTAAAGGCTTGGTGGCTTCCTTCTCTTTGTCTCCTGGATCTCTCATTCTGGGGGAAGTTAGATGCCATGTCATGAGGACATTCAAGGAGCCCTCTGGGGAGTTTCCACTGTGAGAAGCTGAGGCTTCCTGACAACAACCAACACCAACTTGCCAGGAGAGGAGATGAGCAGAAGACAAGGGAAGCAGGTAAAAAGAAAGGAGGTGATGAGTGGAGAACAATGAGGAAGGCTTTGTGCAAAATTGTAGCTGTCAGAATTGGAATCCCCAGGATCTCCTTTAGAAGCCTCTTTAACTCAAGGTACTCAAGGCCTCAAACTCTTTTTTCAAAAAAATAATTATTATTTTTCATTTCAGGGCCAGGCGAGGTGGCTCACGCCTGTAATCCCAGCACTTTGGGAGGCCGAGGTGGGCAGATCACGAGGTTAGGAGTTCAAGACCAGCATGGCCAACATAGTGAAACCCTGTGTCTACTAAAAATACAAAAAAAAATTAGCTGGGCGTGGTGGCATGCACTGTACTCCCAGCTACTTGGCAGGCTGAGGCAGGAGAATTGCTTGAACCCGGGAGGTGGAGGTTGCAGTGAGCCAAGATCGCGCCACTGCACTCCAGCTTGTACAACAGAGTGAGACTTTGTCTCAAAAATAAAAAAAAACAAAAAACAAAACACACACACACACACAAAGATTAGGGAAGAAGACCCCCGCTGAGAGAGTGGCCATATTAGGGGCCAGGCGTGGTGGCTCAAGCCTGTAATCCCAGCACTTTGGGAGGCCGAGATGGGTGGATCACGAGGTCAGGAGATCGAGACCATCCTGGCTAATACGGTGAAACCCTGTCTCTACTTAAAAATACAAAAAACTAGCCGGGCGACGAGGCGGGCGCCTGTAGTCCCAGCTACTCGGGAGGCTGAGGCAGGAGAATGGCGTAAACCCGGGAGGCGGAGCTTGCAGTGAGCTGAGATCCGGCCACTGCACTTCAGCCTGGGTGACAGCGAGACTCCATCTCAAAAAAAAAAAATAAAAATAAAAAAAAATAAAAAAGATTTTGATTGGGATTGCACTGATTCTTGGGATAGTGGAAAAACTCAAACGATGTTTTTCCACTGTTCTCACACCACAACAATCAACCCAGAAGTCTTCTGGGACCAAATATGAGTTGGTTTCTCCTCAGACACCAAGCAATCAATTCTGCAGCAGATATCAGCTGGGTGTCCTCCAATTCAATTGAATTCTGACATTATCTACCCGGAAATAGCCTCAGAAACCACAAGTTGAGGGCTCAGTCCCACAAGAACACCTCCTCCTTCCCACTAGTCACAAGACCAGGCCTCTGGATGTTTCATCAGCTGACTTTAAGATGGAGTTCCCATGATCCTCTTTGCTAGAGTGGCTTACAGAACTCAGGGAGACACTTGCTTACATTTACTGGTTTATTACAAAGGATATATATGTGTGTGTATGTGTGTGTGTGTGTGTGTGTGTGTGTGTGTGTGTGTGTACTTTTCTTTTTGAGATGGAGTCTTGCTCTGTTGCCCAGGCTAGAGTGTAATGGTACAATCTCGGCTCACTGCAAACTCTGTCTCCCAGGTTCAAGTGATTCTTCTGCCTCAGCCGCCCATGTAGCTGGGATTACAGGCACCCGCTATCACGCCCAGCTAATTTTTGTATATTTTAGTACAGACGGGTTCACAATGTTGGTCAGGCTGGTCTCAAACTCCTGACCTCAGGTGATCCACATACCTCGGCCTCCCAAAGTGCTAGGATTACAGGCATGAGCCACTGTGCCCAGCCATACAAAGGATTATTATCTTTTTTTGAGACGGAGCCTCACAGTTTTTGCCAAGGCTGGAGTGCCACTGGCATGATCTCAGCTCACTGCAACCTCTGCCTCCCAGGCTCAAGCGATTCTCTTGCCTCAGCCTCCCAAGTAGCTGGGATGACAGGCACCCGTCACCATGCCTGGCTAATTTTTTTGTATTTTTACTAGAGATGGCGTTTCACCATGTTTGGCCAGGCTGGTCTCGAACTCCTGACATCAGTTGATCCACCCACCTCGGCCTCCCAAAGTGCTGGGATTATAGGCATGAACCACTGTGCCCGGCCCAGGATTTATTAACTTATTTTAGTTTATTTTTTTGAGATGGAGTCTCACTCTGTCGCCCAGACTGGAGTACAGTGGTACAGTCTTGGCCCACTGCAACCTCTGCCTCCCGATTTCAAATAATTCTCCTGTCAGCCTTCTGTGTAGCTTACAGAACTCAGGGAGACACTTGCTTACATTTACTGTGTAGCTGGGACTACAGGCATGGGCCACCACACCCACCTGGCTAATTTATTAATCACTTTCTCTTTTAATCCACACAATAGATCAAGTTTGTAGGTATTATCTCCAATGTACCTGTGAAGAAACTAAGGCCTGGAAGAGTTCAGCGATTTGCCCACAGTAACACAGCAAGTAAGTTACAAGACTTGGCTGTATTAGTTTTCTATCACTGCTATAACAAATTACCACAAACTTTGTAGCTTTAGACAACACAATTTCTCTTATAGCTCTGTAGTTAAAAGGTCCAGATAGGACTCACTGGGCTAAAACTCAGTGTCAAGAGGGCTGTGTTCCTTTCTGGAGGCTCTGGGAAAAAATCAGTTTCCTTGTCTTTTCCAGCTTAGAGACCATCTTCATTCCTTGAGTTGTGGCTTCTTCCTCCATCTTCAAAACCAGCAACAACAGATAAGCCTTTCTCTTCACTCTGACCTCCTCTCTGTCACCTTCTTCCATGTTAAGGACTCTTGATTATACTGGGTTCACCTAAACAATCCAGGATAATCTCCCTATTTTAAGGCCAGCTGATTAGCAACCTTAATTCTATCTGTAACCTTAATTACCCTTTGTCATATTATATAACATATTCACAGGTTTTGAGGATTAAATCGTGGACATCTTTGGGAGGGGGTGCTTATAATGTCTACCATAGTGGCCCTCTTTAAGAAAATAATGAGGCCGGGCACGGTGGCTCAAGCCTGTAATCCCAGCACTTTCGGAGGCCGAGGCGGGCGGATCACGAGGTCAGGAGATCGAGACCATCCTGGCTAACACGGTGAAACCCCATCTCTACTAAAAATACAAAAAACTAGCTGGGCGAGGTAGCGGGCGCCTGTAGTCCCAGCTACTCCGGAGGCTGAGGCAGGAGAATGGTGTGAACCCGGGAGGCGGAGCTTGCAGTGAGCTGAGATCCGGCCACTGCACTCCAGCCTGGGCGACAGAGCAAGACTCCGTCTCAAAAAGAAAAAAAAAAAAGAAAATAATGAAAAGTTAAAATTATAAACTTAGATACGATCCAGCCGGGTGCGATGGCTCATGCCTGTAATCCCAAACTTTGGGAGGCCAAGGTGGGCAGATCACTTGAGGCCAGGAGTTCAAGACCAGCCTGCTGGCCAACGTGGCGAAACCCCATCCCTACTGAAAAAAAAAAAAAAAATAGCTGGGCATGGTGGTGCGCACCTGTAATCCTAGCTACTCAGGAGGCCGAGGCACAGGAAAATTGCTTGAACCTGGGAGGTGAAGGTTGTAGTGAGCTGAGATCATGCCACCGAACTCAAGTCCAGGCGATCGGGCAAGACTTCATCTTAAAAAAAAAAATTAGATATGATCCTATGAATATACTGTTAGAGCCCCTCCCAAAAGCTTCATAAGATTCATGGAAAATCTGTTTCTTTGTATTTATTTTAAGTCAGGTGAATTCATGTAACATAAAATCAACCATCTTAAAGTGCACATTTCTTTTCTTTTTTTTTTTTTCTTTCTGAGACGGAGTTTCGCACTTGTTGCTCAGGCTGGAGTGCAATGGCACCATCTTGGCTCACCGCAACCTTTGCTTCTCAGGTTCAAGTGATTCTCCTGCCTCAGCCTCCCAAATTGCTGGAATTACAGGCACGTGCCACCACATGTGGCTAATTTTTGTATTTTTAATAGAGATGGGGTTTCTCCATGTTGGTAAGGCTGGTCTCAAACTCCTGAGCTCAGGTGATCTGCCCACCTCGGCCTCCCAAAGTCCTGGGATTACAGGTATGAGCCACCGTGCCTGGCTAAAGTGTACATTTCAGCGGTATTTAGTATATTCACCATTCTGTGACTCTTGGTAACCAAAATGTGTGTGGGAATTTCTCCGCAACAGTAACCAATCCATTCTTCGGTGGACACTAGTTGGGTGTCCTCTGATTCAACTCAACTGTCACACTATCCACCTGGAGAGAGTGTCAGATGCCAAAGGTGAGAGCTCAGTCCCACAAGCTTGCCCCTATTTCCAATGCCAATCATAAGCCCAAGGTGGTTTTACTTGTGCTTCTAATTGCCTGGCTATAAATCAAGATTCCTACTGCCCTCTCTTGGGGTCCAACTAATTTGCTAAAGTGGCTCACAGAACTCAGGAAAACACTTTACTTACATTTACTGGTTTATTATAAAGAATATTACAAATGAGACTGATGAACACCAGATGAAAGAAATGCTTATGTGGGAAAGAGCATGAAGCTTCCATGCCCTCTCAGGGCATGACACCTCCAGGTGCCTCCATGTGTTCCACTAATTTGAAGCTCTCTGGACCCAGTCCTTTTGCGTTTTTATGAAAGCATCATTATGTAGCTATGAGTAATTAAATCATTGGTCATTGGTAATCAACATAACTTTCAGCCCTCCTCCCCTCCATGGAGGTTGAGGGGTGTGCCTGCAAGTCCCAGCTCTCTAATCAAGGTTTAGTCTTTCCTGTGACCAGCCCTCAATCCTGAAGCTATCCAGGAGCCCCCAACCATCAGTCAACTCATTAACATATAAAAAGACACATCACTTCGGAGGTTCCAAGGATTTTAGAAGTTGTATGCCACCAGGAAATGGGGAAGAAGACCAAATATATATTTCACAGTAGCACACACAACTGTCAGAGCCGTTTGAACCAGAAATAACCATGAAAATGGGCAACCAGCACCCTTGGGGCTGCTCCGTCTATGGAGTAGCTATTCTCTTATTCCTTTACTTTCCTAAAAACTGGCTTTCAGTTTACTCTGTGGACTTGCCTCAAATTCTTTCTTGCGCAGGATCCAAGAATCCTCTGTTGGGGTCTGGATCTGGACCCCTCTTTGGTTAACACAATCACCACTTATATATCAAGTTCCAAATCATTTTCATCACCCCAAAAGAAAACTCCATACCCATTAAGCAGTCATTCCCTTTCTCCCTATCCCTAGCTCCCCCGCAACCACTAATCTGCTTTCTGTCTCTATGGATTTACCTATCTTGGGTATTTCATAAAATGAAATTGTTACTGGAAAGGGGTCCTGATCCAAAGCCCAAGAGAGGGTTCTTGGATCTCGTGCAAGAAATAATTCAGGGTAGGCCGGGCGCGGTGGCTCACGCCTGTAATCCCAGCACTCTGGGAGGCCAAGGTGGGTGGATCACGAGGTCAGGAGATCGAGACCATTCTAGCTAACACAGTGAAACCCCATCTCTACTAAAAAATACAAAAAATTAGCCAGACATAGTGGCGGGCACCTGTAGTCCCAGCTACTCGAGAGGCTGAGGCAGGAGAGTGGCGTGAACCCGGGAGGCGCAGCTTGCAGTGAGCCGAGATCGTGGCACTGCACTCCAGCACTCCAGCCTGGGTGACAGAGCAAGACTCCGTCTCAAAAAAAAAAAAAAGAATTCAGGGCAAGTCCACAGAGTAAAGTGAAAGCAAGTTTATTTAAAAAGTAAAGGAATAAAAGAATGGCTACTTCATAGACAGAGCCCTGAGGGCTGCTGGTTGCCCATTTTTATGGTTATTTCTGATTATATGCTAAACAAGAGGTGGATTATTCATGCCTCCCTTTTTTGGACCATATAGGGTAACTTCCTGAGGTTGCTATAGCATTTGTAAACTGTCCTGGCGCTGGTGGGAGTGTAGTAGTGAGGATGACCAGAGGTCACTCTCATGGCCATCTTGGTTTTAGTGGGTTTTGGCTGGCTTCTTTACTCCAAGCTTTTTTATCAGGAAGGTCTTTATGACCTGTATCTTATGCTGACCTCCTACCTCATCCTGTGACTTAGAATGCCTAACCGTCTGGGAATGCACCTTAGTAGGTTTCAGTCTTATTTTACCCAGTCCCTATTCAAGATGGAATTGTCTGGTTCAAATGCCTCTGACAAAATCACACATACAATTTTGAACCTTTAGTGTCTGGCTTTCACTTACCATTTTCTTTTTTTTTTTTTTGAGATGGAGTCTCGCTGTGTCGCCCGGGCTGGAGTGCAGTGGCCGGATCTCAGCTCACTGCAAGCTCCGCCTCCCGGGTTTACGCCATTCTCCTGCCTCAGCCTCCCGAGTAGCTGGGACTACAGGTGCCCGCCACCTCGCCCGGCTAGTTTTTTTTTGTATTTTTTAGTAGTGACGGGATTTCACCATGTTAGCCAGGATGGTCTCGATCTCCTGACCTCGTGATCCGCCCGTCTCGGCCTCCCAAAGTGCTGGGATTACAGGCTTGAGCTACCGCGCCCGGCCTCACTTACCATTTTCTTAAGGTTTATCCACGTTGTGGGATTTATTAGTACTTCATTCCCTTTTATAGCTGCATAATAGATTTGTTTATCCATGCATCCATTGATGGACATGTGAATTGTTTCCAACTTTCGGCTACTGTGACTAGCGCTGCTATACAAGTATTTGTTTGAATATCTGTTTTATTTTGGTAATATACCTACTAGTGATATAGGCGTTAAGAAGAAATTATTTAGGCAGATAAGCTACCGGAGTCCTTGGTAAGGTTTTCCTTTTAATGAAAAACAGCCCCCAAATAATATTCTTTTGTAACAAAGAACAGCCTGTAAAATCAAGCTGCAAACATAGACAAGCAAGCTGGATGCTTGCACGGGTGAATGCCGGCAGTTGTGCCAATAGGAAAAGGCTACCTGGGACTAGGCATGTTCAAAATGGCAGCTTCATTGTCCCTTCTCTTTGCTAGCCACATGTACAGTAAGGAGCAGGCAACATGGTGCCAGCCAAGCAAAGAGCCATTTGCAGAATAAGATTAGGGTAGGGAAGCCAGCTTACCCAGCGCATGATGTAAACATCACACTTGGTCCAACTAATCTTTGGACCCTATGTAAATCAGGCACTGCCTCCTTAAGCCTGTCTATAAAATCTGGTACACTCTGCCGTGGGCCAGAATTCTCATTGGAGAGCTCCTCTCTCTCATGAAAGAGATTTTCTCCTTTCTCTTTCTTTTGCCTGTTAAATCTCCTCTCCTAAACTCGCTCCTTGTGTGTATCTGTGTCCTTAATCTTCTTGGCACTAGACGAGGAACCTCAGGTATTTACCCCAGGAAACGACGCTGCTTCAGTAGCAGAATTGCTACATCATATAGTAATTCTTTAACTTTTTGAGGAACCACCAAACTGTTTTCCATAGTAGCTGCCCTATTTTACATCCCCATCAGCAAAGTATGAAGTTTGAATTTTTCCACCAATACTTTTTTCCTTAAAAAAATTTTTTTTTTTTTTTTTTTTTTTTTTTGAGACGGAGTCTCGCTCTGTCGCCCAGGCTGGAGTGCAGTGGCCGGATCTCAGCTCACTGCAAGCTCCGCCTCCCGGGTTCACGCCATTCTCCTGCCTCAGCCTCCGAGTAGCTGGGACTACAGGCGCCCGCCACCTCGCCCGGCTAGTTTTTTGTATTTTTTAGTAGAGACGGGGTTTCACAGTGTTAGCCAGGATGGTCTCGATCTCCTGACCTCGTGATCCGCCCGCCTCGGCCTCCCAAAGTGCTGGGATTACAGGCTTGAGCCACCGCGCCCGGCCTAAAAAAATTTTTTCTGTAGGCATACTAGTGTAACTGAAATGTGGGTAAGTTGCTCCCACATGCTGAATCCAACTGACAAGAGTAAGACCTGATACAAAGAAAGTGATTTATTCCAAAGTCAGCTTAGGGGAAGAGGCGTAGGCCTCCTGCCTTTACATGTGCTGCTTCCCTTTTGGAGCAGAAAGCAGGCACTTTTAAAAGGCAGGAGAGGAAACAACGAAGGTGGGAGTCCACATGTTAGCTTGGTGCCTTACCAATGCAGTGGTTGAGCTGGTGACTGCTGGCAGCTTTGTGGGCAGGCTGTTGTCTTGAGGTCACCTCCTAAAAGGTGAGAGTTCTGTAGCGGGCATGCTTTGGTTTGTAAATTGACTGTTAACTCTTGAGGAGTTAGATGAACTTGCCCTGTAGGGAGTGTCTGGTAAAAAAGGCTATACTTGCATTTCTAAAGGGCTAAGTAGGACCTGGGGAACCAGGAGAATGAGAAGAGAGGGAAAAAAAATAATTAAACTATCTCTTAGGAAAATGAGAGTACTTAGTTACACTAGTGGATATGAAGTGGTATCTCCATGTGGCTTTATTTCTCTAATGACTAATGATTCTGAGCATTTTTTCATGTGCTTGTTAGCTATTTGTATATGTTCTTTGAGGCAATGTCTATTAACATAATTTGCCCATTTGAAAAATTGAGTTGTCTTTTTGTTGTTGAGATGTAAGAGTTCTTTATATATTCTGTTTTTTTTTTTTTTTTTTTTGAGACGGAGTCTCCCTCTGTCGTGCAGACTGGAGTGCAGTGGCATGATCTCAGCACACAGCAGCCTCCTCCACCCCACCCGGCTAATTTTTGTATTTTTATAGAGATAGGGTTTCACCATGTTGGCCAGGCTGGTCTCAAACTCCTGACCTTAGGTGATCCACCAGCCTGGGCATCCCAAAATGCTAGGACTACAGGTGTGAGCCACTGCACTTGGCCTATTCTGCATATTACACCCTTATCAGATACACCGTTTATAAATCTTTGTCCCATCCTGTACTTTGTCTTTTCACAGTGTTGATCATACCCATCTACACACAAAAGCTTTTAATCTCGGCCGGGCGCGGTGGCTCAAGCCTGTAATCCCAGCACTTTGGGAGGCCGAGACGGGCGGATCACGAGGTCAGGAGATCGAGACCATCCTGGCTAACAAGGTGAAACCCCGTCTCTACTAAAAGATACAAAAAACTAGCCGGGCGAGGTGGCAGGCGCCTGTAGTCCCAGCTACTCCAGAGCTGAGGCAGGAGAATGGTGTAAACCCGGGAGGCGGAGCTTGGCAGTGAGCTGAGATCCGCCACTGCACTCCAGCCTGGAGACAAAGCCAGACTCTGTCTCAAAAAAAAAAAAAAAAGAGCTTTTAATCTTGATAAAGTCCAATTTATTCACTTTTTCTTTTGGTGTGCCTCCTGATATTGTATCTAGGAATCTATTATCAATTTTAGGTAATAAAGATTATCTAGCTGGGCACGATGATTCATGCCTGTAATCCCAGCACTTTGGGAGGCCAAGGTGGGCAGATTACGAGGTCAAGAGATCGAGACCATCCTGACTAACATGGTGAAACCCCGTCTCTACTGAAAAAATACAAAAAACTAGCCAGGCGAGGTGGCGGGCGCCTGTAGTCCCAGCCACTCAGGAGGCTGAGACAGGAGAATGGCGTGTACCAGGGGGCTGAGCTTGCAATGAGCGGAGATTACGCCACTGCACTCCAGCCCTGGCGATGGAGCGAGACTCCGTCTCAAAAAAAAAAAAAAAAAAAAAGAGATTATCTGTATATTTTCTTCTAAGAGTTTTACAGTTTAGCTCTGTTATTGATGAATTTTGAGTCAATTTCATGCAACTTCATTCTTCTGCATCTGGATACCCAGTTGCCCCACCACCATTTGTTTTATTTTTTTTATTTTATTTTTATTTATTTATTTATTTATTTATTTATTTTGAGATAGAGTCGCCCAGGCTGGAGAGCAATGGCATGATCTTGGCTCACTGCAACGTCTACCTCCCAAGTTCAAGTGATTCTCCCTGCTTCAGCCTCCTGAGTAGCTGAGATGACAGGTGTCTGCCACCATGCCAGGCTAGTTTTTGTATTTTTAGTAGAGACGGGATTTCACCATGTTGGCCAGGCTGGTCTCGAACTCCTGACCTCGTGATCCTCCCACCTTGGACTCCTAAAGTACTGGGATTACAGGCGTGAGCCACTGCGCTTGGCCTATTTTTTTATTTTTTGAGACGGAGTCTCGCTCTGTCACCCAGGCTAGAGTGCAGTGGCATGATCTCAGCTCACTGCAACATCCGCCTCCCAGGTCCAAGTAATTCTCCCGCCTTAGGCTTTTGAGTAGCTGGGACTACAGGCGCATGCCATCATGACCGGCTGATTTTTGTATTTTTAGTAGAGACAGGGTTTCACTATGTTGGCCAGGCTGGCCTTGAATTTCTGACCTCAGGAGATCCACCCGCCTCAGCCTCCCAAAGTGTTGGGATTACAGACATGAGCCACCGCGCCCAGCCTCATCCTCCAACCTCTACCCTTCTTCAATCTCTTGTGAGAATTGAAGGGGACTTGCACCCTTTGATAGCTCAGCTGGCAGAGCGGAGGACTGTAGACTGCAGAGAACTGAGGGGGAGGGTAAGTGAGGGGGTGAGTCCTGGAAGGGAGGAAGACAGGAGGGAAGGGCAGGGTTCTGTCAAGCAGTAAGTGCTCAACAGATGTTGGTTAATTTGTGCCTGACTCAGTCTCCCCCAAAAACTTGCAAGCTCTTTGAAGGCAGGGGCCTTGCCTCATACTTTTTCAGTATTTCTCAAAAGTTCTGGACATCAGAGACACTCCATGGTTTTCTGATCACTTCAACACACACATTGGTTATCCGGTCAAAGCGGCTATTACGATAAAAACAGGCTCTGGGGTGACTTCAATGCTGGCCGCTGACAAGCTGGGCCGTCTGGAAGTTACTACACCTCTCTGAGCCTCGGGTCTCTTATTTACAAAATGTTCACGGCAGCGCCCACTTCACGGGGCTGTGAGGATTACAGAGGCTAATCCGGGTGAGGCGCATCAGCCCCAGCGCCGCCTGCCACGATTCTCTCCGGCCCCACACACGCATCGTCCATAGGCGTCCGGCCCCTGCGTTCCGGCTTCTCCACGTGGCCACGGTGCACACCTCAACCCACCGGCCAATCTCCCCACCCTCTTACCTGCTCTTCTTTCCCGACTCGTCTTTAATACCCACCAGGCGCCAACCGCCGCGGGCCTGGCTCTGTGGTGGCAAGTTGCATGGGTTCTCCCTTCAGGGCCTCCCCATGAGCCTACGAGGTCGGTTCTGTTACTGTCGCCACTTCAGACGGAGGAAACAGGCCCGGAGGGGTGGGGAACTTCCCGAGGTCACTGAACTGGTGTCAGGCCCGGATTGGAATCCACACATCCCAGCCCGTGCCCGGCTCCACAGCGCCGGCCCCCGGCGTCTTCCCGGGTGCCAGCGGCACCCGCATCCATTCAAACGCTGCCCAGTCCCCGCTCCTCAGTCGCTTCCCGCTACTCCGCGCGCTCGTCTCCCCCCACCCGTCAGGGTCAGGCCTCTAGGTGACTTTTCCTTTTTTCTGGCAGAAACTGAGAGGTGAGACCGACGTTTAAGTGCTGGACGCGTGCAGGTGGCCGCGACGCTCCCGGGAGACACGCGGGGGGAGAACGAGTCTGTGCGCGCGGCTATGAGAAGCCCGGACCAAGCTTTCCACGCGCTTGTTTGGGGGAGCAGGGGGCACGAGGGCCGACTGCGTCCCCATTGCGCAGGCTCGGCCGGGGGCGCGTTATCAGGCTGCAGAGCGGTCCCTTCAATTGCAGTCAGGTGAGCTCTACGGCGTGGGGACCGCATGGTGCCGAGAGCGCAGCCCCGCCCCGCCCCGCCACGCACGCGCTCGGCGCCGTGCTTGATGGTTAGTTGGGTAACAGCCTGAGGTGCCCTAGTTGCCCGGTGTGGTCAGAGGGACCCTCGCGGGAGGGGAGACCACGTCTCCGGGGCGTGGGAGGCGGCCTCACTGAGGGCTTAGTGGTAGTAGGCAGCTGCGTGACCTCGGAGCGCGGCATTGGTGGAGGGGCGGCCGGGTGTTGTGGCCACCGGCTCCAGGAGAGGAATGTGGCCAGGTGACCTGGGGTAATCACTTCATCCTCACAGGAAGTGCTTTTTTTTGGCTGGAATAATAGTGACTGAGCTGTAAAAACAAATGCCCCTGCCTTCCAGGATCTCTGGGCAAGATATACCCCCTTGGGAGATGACTGGGGCTGGGACGAGGTGAGGTTTGCTTTGGGGATTGTGGCGTGCCACCTGTAACCTTCTAATCTTTAAACTCTATTTGTTCCTTTTCCTTTAATTAAACCTGACAAATAATTCTCCCCAGTTCGTGATTCCCGTTACCCAAGGCTTTGCTCTGCCCATAGAAATTCTCTTCTAATTCCTTCCCGACTGCTTTGTAGTATGTGAACCTTGTATTATTTTTGTTTGCTGTCTCCTCTAACAGATTGTAAGTTTCTTTTCTTTCTTTTTTTTTTTTTAGACAGAGTTTCGGTCTTGTTGCCCAGGCTGCAGTGCAGTGGAGCCATCTTGGCTCACTGCAACCTCTGCCTCCTGGTTCAGGTGATTCTCCTGCCTCAGGCTCCCAAGTAGCTGGGATTACAGGTGTCTGCCATCACGCGCAGCTAATTTTTTGTAGTTTTAGTAGAGATGGGGTTTACACCATGTTGGCCAGGCTGGGCTCGAACTCCTGACCTCAGGTGATTCACCCTCTTCGGCCTCCCAAAGTGCTCGATTACAGTTGTGAGCTACCGCACCCGGCCCAAGATTGTAAGTTTCTTTTTTTTTTTTTTTTTTTTTTGAGGCGGAGTCTCGCTCTGTCGCCCGGACTGGAGTGCAGTGGCCGGATCTCAGCTCACTGCAAGCTCCGCCTCCCGGGTTCATGCCATTCTCCTGCCTCAGCCTCCCGAGTAGCTGGGACTACAGGCGCCCGCCACTTCGCCCGGCTAGTTTTTGTATTTTTAGTAGAGAGGGGGTTTCACCGTGTTAGCCAGGATGGTCTCGATCTCCTGACCTCGTGATCCGCCCGTCTCGGCCTCCCAAAGTGCTGGGATTACAGGCTTGAGCCACCGCGCCCGGCCCGATTGTAAGTTTCTTTAAGGTAGTGACCGTCATTGTAGTTTCCATAACTACATAGTTAATACATGGTTAAATACAAGTAACAGTGGGCATCTTCAGTTAATTTCGGGGTAATTATTGTGACCTGTGGAGTACCCTTCCTATGTGGTCGCAGTCAGTCGCATCAGTCATGTTACTTAAATTATCGCCAAACTTTGTCTTCAGTAACTCACTTTAAGATGCAGGCCTGGCCGGGCACGGTGGCTCAAGCCTGTAATCCCAGCACTTTGGGAGGCCGAGACGGGTGGATCACGAGGTCAGGAGATCGAGACCACCCTGGCTAACACTGTGAAACCCCGTCTCTACTAAAAACACAAAAACTAGCTGGGCGAGGTGGCAGGCGCCTGTAGTCCCAGCTACTCGGGAGGCTGAGGCAGGAGAATGGCGTAAACCCGGGAGGCGGAGCTTGCAGTGAGCTGAGATCCGGCCACTGCACTCCAGCCGGGCGACAGAGCCAGACTCCGCCTCAAAAAAAAAAAAAAAAAAAAAAAAAAAAGATGCAGGCCTTTGGCTGGGTGCGGTGGCTCACACCTGTAATCCCAGCACTTTGGGAGGCCGAGGCAGGCAGATCATGAGGTCAAGAGTTGAGAACATCCTGGCTAACAGGGTGAAACCCCCTCTCTACTAAAAATACAAAAAATTAGTCAGGCGTGGTGGCGGGCGCCTGTAGTCCGAGCTACTTGGGAGGCTGAGGCAGGAGAATGGCATGAACCTGGAAGGTGGAAGTTGTGGTGAGCCGAGATCACGCCACTGCACTGCAGCCTGGGCGACAGAGTGAGACTCCATCTCAGAAAAAAAAAAGATTCAGGCCTTTGTCGCGCCAATTTCAGCAACCCATGTAGAGGTCAATGAATGTCAGATTTGGAATACCTGCTCTGCAAATTAGAAATGCAAAAACTTACCTTCCTCTTTTGTGATTGGACGGTGTTGCTATTTGTGGTTTGTCCTGTAGAAAACTAAACAGGCAGCCAGGAGCGGTGGCTCAAGTCTGTAATCCCAGCACTTTGGGAGGCTGAAATGGGCAGATCACAAGGTCAGGAGATCCAGACCATCCTGGCTAACACGGTGAAACCCCATCTCTACTAAAAAACATACAAAAAATTAGCCGAACGTGGTGGCGGGCGCCTGTAGTCCCAGCTACTCGGGAGGCTGAGGCAGGAGAATGGCATAAACCTGGGAGGTGGAGCTTGCAGTGAGCTGAGACCTGGCCACTGCACTCCAGCCTGGGCAACAGAGCGAGACTCCATCTCAAAAAAAAAAAAAAAGAAAACTAAACAGGCCTGGCGTGGTGGCTCATGCCTGTAATCCCAGCACTTTGTGAGGCCGAGGCAGGTGGATTACTTCAGGTCAGGAGTTCGAGAGCAGCTTGAACAACATGGTGAAACTCCGTCTCTACTAAAAACACAAAAATTAGCCAGGCGTGGTGGCTCACGCCTTTAATCCCAGCTATCCCAGCTACTTGGGAGGCTGAGGCAGGAGAATCACTTGAAACCTGGAGGGTGGAGGTTGCAGTAAGCCAAGATGGCACCACACACTCCAGCCTGGGCGACTCCGTCTCAAAAAATACATAAATAATAAGAAAGAAAACAGGGAACAGAGCCAGGCATGGTAGCTCATGCCTGTAGTCCCAGCATTTTGGGAGGCCGAGGCGGGTGGATCACTTGAGGTCAGGAGAGACCAGCCTGGCCAACATGGTGAAACCCCATCTCTACTAAAAATACAAAAATTAGCTGGTCATGGTGGCATGGGCCTGTAGTCCCAGCTACCCAGGAGGCTGAGGCAGCAGAATCGCTGGAACCAGTGAGGCAGAGGCTGCTGTGAGCTGAGATCAGGCCATTGCACTCCAGCCTGGGTGACAGAGCAAGACTCTGTCTCAAGAAAACAAAAACAAAAACAGAGAACAGAAATGTGAAGTAAACAACTTACTAACAATTTTTGGAAAGATAAATTCGATTGTTGCAGTTATTGTAAATGTACTGTAAAGGATGTGATTTTTATTTTAATGACTATGTTCTAGGGTTTATATTGTCAGCATTTAAGCATTTGTGTAAATATTCTAAGATGAATAAACCTTAATTTTTATTTTTTTACTCTTTATTTAGAGAAAAATGTAACATGCATGCCCTGGGGATTTCTATTTAATTCTAGAACCCAGATTGTTTCCTTTAAACTGATATGGCCGGGCGCTGTGGGTCAAGCCTGTAATCCCAGCACTTTGGGAGGCCGAGACGGGCGGATCATGAGGTCAGGAGATCGAGACCATCCTGGCTAACACGGTGAAACCCCGTCACTACTAAAAATACAAAAACTAGCTGGGCGAGGTGGCGGGCGCCTGTAGTCCCAGCTACTCGGGAGGCTGAGGCAGGAGAATGGCGTAAACCCGGGAGGCGGAACTTGCAGTGAGCTGAGATCTGGCCACTGCACTCCAGTCCGGGCGACAGAGCGAGACTCCGCCTCAAAAAAAAAAGAAAAAGAAAAACAAATAAACTGATATTATGCTTTTTTTTTTTTTTTTTTTTTTTTTTTTTGTCGCCCAGGCTAGAGTGCAGTGGCCGGATCTCAGCTCACTGCAAGCTCCGCCTCCCGGGTTTACGCCATTCTTCTGCCTCAGCCTCGCCAGTAGCTGGGACTACAGGCGCCCGCCACCTCGCCCGGCTAGTTTTGTGTGTGTGTGTGTGTGTGTGTGTGTGTGTGTGTTTTTAGTAGAGACGGGGTTTCGCCGTGTTAGTCAGGATGGTCTCCATCTCCTGACCTCGTGATCCGCCCGTCTGGGCCTCCCAAAGTGCTGGGATTACAGACTTGAGCCATCGCGCCCGGCCTATGCTTCTATAATTCAAATGGAACATTTAGAAATGCTACATAAGTAACCTTTAGTTTCAAACGTTGGTATCGTTTTCAAAAGTTACTTTACAAATCCTCAGTTTCATATGTACTCTGAATTTAAAATGATCTCTCCTGAAATAAGAATGGGTACCTCTGGCCAGGCACGGCGGCTCACGCCTGTAATCCCAGCACTTTGGGAGGCCGAGGCAGGCAGATCACAAAGTGAAGAGATAGAGACCATCCTGGCCAACATTGTGAAACATCGTCTCTACTAAAAATACAAAATTAGTTGGGCCTGGTGGCTCACGTCTGTAGTCTCAGCTACTCAGGAGGCTGAGGCAGGAGAATTGCTTGAACCCCGGAGGCGGAGGTTGCAGTGAGCTGAGACTGCAGCACTGTACTCCAACCTGGCGACAGAGTGAGACTTCGTCTCCAAAAAAAAAGGAATGGGTGCCTCAGGACTTCTTTCACAACTCTATTACACAAATCTTCTCTCTCGGTACAAAAGAAAGGCTAACTCACTCATTCCAGTTCAAAACCTTTGGGGAGGGCCGGGCACAGTGGCTCACGCCTGTAATCCCAGCATTTTGGGAGGCCGAGGCCGGCGGATCACGAGGTCAGGAGATGGAGACCATCCTGGCTAACACGGTGAAACCCATCTCTACTAAAAAAATACAAAAAAAACATTTAACTGGCGTGGTGGCGGGTGCCTGTAGTCTTAGCTACCTAGGAGGTTGAGGCAGGAGAATGGCGTGAACCCGGGAGGCGTAGCTTGCAGTGAGCCGAGATCGCGCCACTGCACTCCAGCCTGGGCGACACAGAGAGACTCCGCCTCAAAAAAACAAAACAAAACAACAACAACAAAAAAAACTAAACAAAACCTTTGGGTAGAAAATGTTTAGCTCTGGAGAGAAAAATATTGAAGGAGACAAACTTATTTCACCTAAGCATCAAACTTCTACCTTTTATGTATGTGATTACTTTCTATCATGCTTAGAATTGGAAAGTGACTGTTATAACAGAAATGTTTATCAACTCACTGCTTTGAATGCAAATGAGTTCAGACCTTTTGAAGACTGGCCAGTAAGTGGCCCTTTTCCATAAACCAAGTGAGCAAAGCACTGAGGTCTTGACAAAGATATATTTAAAGCACTCATAACACAACATACAATATGCCGGAAATCATATCTTTGCAACTATTAAACAGCACATTTTAGTAAGCAATGTGTAAGGGGATATATATATATATATATTCCAAAGTTATTTTGGGACAAAACAGTGTAAGACCACAGACTTGGCCGGGCGCGGTGGCTCAAGCCTGTAATCCCAGCACTTTGGGAGGCCAAGACAGGCGGATCACGAGGTCAGGAGATTGAGACTATCCTGGCTAACACGGTGAAACCCCGTCTCTACTACAAAATACAAAAAACTAGCCGGGCGAGGTGGCAGACGTCTGTAGTCCCAGCTACTCGGGAGGCTGAGGCAGGAGAATGGCGTAAACCCGGGAGGAGGAGCTTGCAGTGAGCTGAGATCCGGCCACTGAACTCCAGCCTGGGGGACAGAGCGAGACTCCGTCTCAAAAAAAAAAAAAAAGACCACAGACTTGTGAGTCACTTTAACACACATTTAGTTCTCTTGAATATAAATCTGAGATGTTAGATTAAAAGACAATAGAATAGTATGGCCAGGTGCGGTGACTCACACCTGTAATCTCAGCACTTTGGGAGGCCAAGGCGGGTGGACAGCCTGAGGTAAGGAGTTCGAGACCAGCCTGGCCGTGGTGAAACCCCATCTTTACTAAAAATACAAAAAGTTGGGCATAGTGGTGAGCGCCTGAGGCAGGAGAATCACTTGAACCCAGGAGGCAGAGGTTACAGTGAGCCGAGATCGCACCACTGCACTCCAGCTGGGCGAGAGAGTCAGATTCCATCTCAAAAAAAAAAAAGAGTAGTATAAATGAGGACTTTATGTAATCCACTGAAAAATAAGTTGATTTTTAATCTTTAGGTATAAATGTCTCTCTAAGTATTCAGGATACATTATAAATCTGGTTTTAAAATAGATTTTTTTTTTTTTTTTTTTGAGACGGAGTCTTGCTCTGTGGCCAGGGCTGGAGTGCAGTGGCCGGCTCTCAACTCACTGCAAGCTCTGCCTCCCGGGTTCCCGCCATTCTCCTGCCTCAGCCTCCGAGTAGCTGGGACTACAGGCGCCCGCCACGTCGCCTGGCTAGATTTTTGTATTTTTTGGTAGAGACGGGGTTTCACCGTGTTAGCCAGGATGATCTTGATATCCTGACCTCGTGATCCGCCTGTCTCGGCCTCCCAAAGTGCTGGGATTACAGGCGTGAGCCACCGTGCCCGGCTTAAAATAGATTTAAATCTGTAACGGGTTTTAAAATTATTTCAATAAATCAGGCACTCTAGAACATAGTGAGGAGGTGCAACAATTATGTAATAATTTTTTTGGGGGGGGGATGGAGTTTCACTCTTGTTGCCCCAGGCTGGAGTGCAATGGCATGATCTCAGCTCACTGCAACCTCTGCCTCCTGGGTTCGAGAGATTCTCCTGCCTCAGCTTCCCGAGTAGCTGGGATTATAGGTGCCCACCACAATGCCTGGCTAATTTTTTGTATTTTTGGTAGAAACAGGGTTTCACCGTGTTTGCCAGGCTGGTCTCGAACTCCTGACCTCAGGTTATCCACCGGCCTGGGCCTCCCAAAGTGCTGAGATTTCAAGGGTGAGCCACTGTTCCCAGCCATAGTGATTTCTTTCTTTCTTTCTTTTTTTTTTGAGACGGAGTCTCGCTCTGTCACCCAGGCTGGAGTGCAGTGGCCGAATCTCAGCTTACTGCAAGCTCCGCCTCCCGAGTTTACGCCATTCTCCTACCTCAGCCTCCCGAGTAGCTGGGACCACAGACGCCCGCCACCTCGCCCGGCTACTTTTTTTTGTATTTTTTAGTAGAGACGGGGTTTCACCGTGTTAGCCAGGATGGTCTCGATCTCCCGACCTCGTGATCCGCCCGTCTCAGCCTTCCGAAGTGCTGGGATTACAGGCTTGAATCACTGCGCCCGGCCCATAATGATTTCTTTTTTTTTTTTTTTGAGACGGAGTCTCGCTCTGTCACCCAGGCTGGAGTGCTGTGGCCAGATCTCAGCTCACTGCAAGCTCCGCCTCCCGGGTTCACGCCATTCTCCTGCCTCAGCCTCCCAGGTAGCTGGGACTACAGGCGCCGCCACCTCGCCCGGCTAGTTTTTTTGTAGTTTTTAGTAGAGACGGGGTTTCACCGTGTTAGCCAGGATGGTCTCGATCTCCTGACCTCGCGATCCGCCCGTCTCGGCCTCCCAAAGTGCTAGGATTACAGGCTTGAGCCACCGCGCCCGGCCCCATAATGATTTCTTAATATTCCAAGGAGACAAAGAGTTTTTCAGATATAGAAAGAAATTAGTTTTTCTAGTGTTAATTCCTAAGAGTTTCTTCTTCTTTTTTTTTTTGAGGCGGAGTGTCGCTCTGTCGCCCGGGCTGGAGTGCAGTGGCCGGATCCTGGCTCACTGCAAGCTCCGTCTTCCGGGTTCACGCCATTCTCCTGCCTCAGCCTCCCGGGTAGCTGGGACTACAGGCGCCCGCCACCTCGCCTGGCTAATTTTTTGTATTTTTTAGTAGAGACGGGGTTTCACCGTGTTAGCCAGGATGGTCTCGATCTCCTGACCTTGTGATCCGCCCGTCTCGGCCTCCCAAAGTGCTGGGATTACAGGCTTGAGCCACCGCGCCCGGCCAAGAGTTTATTCTTCTGTATAGACAATACTATTCTCAGTTTCCAGTGTCTTTTCTTTTTCTTTTCTTTTCTTTTTTTGTTTTGAGACAGGGTCTCACTCTGTCGCCCAGGCTGGAGTGCAGTGGCCCGATCTCAGCTCACTGCAACCTCTGCCTCCCGAGGTCAAGCAATTCTCCTGCCTCAGCCTCCCAAGTAGCTGGGATTACAGGTGCCCGCCACCATACCTGGCTAATTTTTGTAATTTTAGTAGAAACAGGGTTTTACCATGTTGGCCAGGCTGGTCTCCAATTCCTGACCGCAGGTAATCTGCCCGTCTAGGTCTCTCAAAGTGCTGTGGTTATAGGTATGAGCCACCGCACCTGGCTACTGTCAGTTTCATATACTTGCTATTTTTTTTTTTTTGTTTCTTTTTGAGACAGTGTCTCACTCTGTTGCTCAGGTTGAATTATAACAGTGTGATCTCGGCTCACTAAAACCTCTGCCTCCCTGGTTCAAGTGATTCTCCTGCTTCAGCCTCCCAAGTAGCCAGGATTACAGGTGCATGCCACCATGCCTGGCTCCTTTTTTGTGTTTTTAGTAGAGATGGGGTTTCGCTATGTTGGCCAGACTGGGCTCGACTCCTGGCCTCAAGTATCCGCCTGCCTCAGCCTCCCAAAGTGCTGGGATTACAGGCGTCAGTCACTATGCTCCACGTATTTTATAAATAACTTCTACAGGAAAAAATTTCTGGATGGTTCCCCAGATATATCCAACTACATCTTCTTCCATGCTTATAACATCTGCAAAATATGGTAAATCCAGGTCCAGATTCTTATGATCAAGGGGCTTCATAATCTCCTCCTCCAGATACTTTCTGAGGTTGATCATATTCATAACCATTCCTGTAACTGGATCAATCCCTCCATATACTATAACTACAACTTTATAATCATGTTCATGGACATTTGCATTATTGCAGTTTGAATGCAGACACATTGTTACTGTTTGACTGTTCCCTTGCTACTCAGAGATTTGCTGTGCCTGCCGGTGGCTTAGTGCTGAAGGAGTGGAGGCTGCACACTGGCACTTGGTGTCTTCTAATACCATCCTCTAGCACCTCTCTCCACCCATAGCAGGGCTGGGCTGGGGTCTGTCAGGCCTCTGAGCCCAAGCTAAGCCATCGTATTCCCAGTGACCTGCACATATACATCCAGATGGCCTGAAGCAACTGAAGATCCACAGAAGTGAAAATAGCTTAACCGATGAGGTTCTACCATTGTGATTTGTTTCTACCCCACCCTAACTGATCAGTGTTCTTTATAATCTCCCCCACCCTTGAGAATGTACTTTGTGAGGCCGGGCGCGGTGGCTCAAGCCTGTAATCCCAGCACTTTGGGAGGCCGAGACGGGCGGATCACGAGGTCAGGAGATCGAGACCATCCTGGCTAACACGGTGAAACCCCGTCTCTACTAAAAATACAAAAAACTAGCTGGGCGAGGTGGCGGGCGCCTGTAGTCCAGCTGCTCGGGAGGCTGAGGCAGGAGAATGGCGTGAACCCGGGAGGCGGAGCTTGCAGTGAGCTGAGATCCGGCCACTGCACTCCAGTCCGGGCGACAGAGCGAGACACCGCCTCAAAAAAAAAAAAAAAAAAAAAAAAAAGAATGTACTTTGTGAGATCCACCCCCTGCCCCCAAAACATCGCTCTTAACTCCACCGCCTATCCCAAAACCTGTAAGAACTCATGATAATCCCACCACCCTTGCTGACTCTTTTTTCAGATTCAGCCCACCTGCATCCAGGTGAAATAAACAGCCTTGTTGCTCACACAAAGCCTGTTTGATGATCTCTTCACACGGACGAGTGAAACAGGGTCATCTAGTATTTTACTTGACTTTTTTTCCTGCCCCCCACCCCCAGCTCCTTCACGCCCAAAGTGAATCTTATAAAAGCCTGTAGTTGTGAAAGAAAATTAAGATTTGGTAGCCCTACCCAAAAAGACCCTAGGCAAAGGATATTATAGCATATGACACAACTTTCCAGTAAATAAAAGAAACCAAGCTAGGTTCCAGGTTCCTTCATCAGAACCAACTAGTGTCAGCAGAGTCCTTTACCAAAGATGACTTATACTTTGGGAGATTGGGGCCCAGATTGGAGAAACTTTTTTTTTTTTTTTTTGAGACATAGTCTTGCTCTGTCGCCAGGCTGGAGTGCAGTAGCACAATCTCGGCTCACTGCAACTTCTGCCTCCTGGGTTCAACCAATTCTCCTGTCTCAGCCTCCAGAGTAGCTGGGACTACAGGTGCACACCACCAAGCCCAGCTAATTTTTGTATTTTTAGTAGAGACGAGGTTTCACCATGTTGGCCAGGATGGTCTCGATCTCTTGACTTTGTGATCCACCCACCTTGGCCTCCCAAAGTGCTGGGATTACAGGTGTGAGCCACCGCGCCCAGCCCCAGATTGGGGAAACTTTGAAATAGCTTCTACATTGATCATAACTATTGCAGGGGAAATGGAAGATACTTATTCTCTCAAGGACTTTTGATTATCTCTGCTTGTCTGCTCCATCAATGAGTGAGTGGCAATGGGTGGAAAATTGTATTTCTAAGTACTTCATGGCATAATCTTACTCATTCTGATGAATAATCAAAATAATCAGGCGAAGACAGAAAGGTGGAAGACAGGGAAACGAACTAGGAAGCTGTTGCATTAAACTGTAGGAAATGGTGACCCGATCTCATGTAGTGGTTGTGAGAGTGGAGGGGAGGATAGGTTCAGGAGCTATTCATGTTGGTCAGATATGGGGCATGAAGGCAAATGACAGAAGGATGGCTCTCAGCTTCTGGTTTGGCCAGTGATTTGAGCTGGTGATCGAATCATCACATAAATGGTAATGATGCCACTGAAACAGATGTGATCTGGGTGTAGAGAGTATTAATTTAGAAGGGTATGTGTGAGATGCATTTTTTTTTTTTTTTTTTTTTTTTTGAGACGGAGTCTTGCTCTTTCGCCCGGCTGGAGTGCAGTGGCCGGATCTCAGCTCACTGCAAGCTCCGCCTCCCGGTTTACGCCATTCTCCTGCCTCAGCCTCCGAGTAGCTGGGACTACAGGCGCCCGCCACCTCGCCCGGCTAGTTTTTTGTATTTTTAATAGAGACGGGGTTTCACCGTGTTAGCCAGGATGGTCTCGATCTCCTGACCTCGTGATCTGCCCGTCTCGGCCTCCCAAAGTGCTGGGATTACAGGCTTGAGCCACCGCGCCCGGCGCATGTTTTTGTTTTTTTTTGTTTTGAGATGGAGTCTCACTCTGTCGCCAGGCTGGAGTGCAGTGGCACGATCTCGGCTCACTGCAACCTCCACCTCCTGGGTTCAAGCGATTCTCCTGCCTCAGCCTCCCGAGTAGCTGGGACTACAGACGCGCGCCACCACACCTGGCTAATTTTTGTATTTTTAGTAGAGACAGGGTTTTGCCATGTTGGCCAGGCTGGTCTCAAACTCCTGACCTCAGGTGATTTACCCACCTCGGCCTTCCTAAGTACTGGGATTACAGGCTTTACCAGTTCTTTAGGTATTCCTTAACCCAGTCAAGTGAACTCCTGTAATTAATCTTCATGCTTGCTAAAGGTCTAGAGATACAGTATTATAAAAAGTTCCTGGCCAGGCATGGTGGCTCACACCTGTAATCCCAGCACTTTGGGAGGCTGAGGCGGGCGGATCACCTGAGGTCAGGAGTTCAAGACCAGCCTTACCAACATGCAGAAACTGCATCTATACTAAAAATACAAAAATTAGCTGGGTGTGGTGGTGCATGCCTGTAATCCCAGTTAGTTGGGAGGCTGAGGCAGGAGAACTGCTTGAGCCCAGGAGACAGAGGTTGCAATGAGCTGAGATTGCGCCATTGTACTCCAGCCTGGGCAACAAGAGTGAAACTCTGTCTCAAAAAAAAAAAAAAAATGGTTTCTGCTTTAGGCCGGGCACAGTGGTTCATGCCTGTAATCCCAGCACTTTGGGAGGCCGAGGCAGGCAGATCATCTGAGATCAGGAGTTCCAGACCAGCCTGGCTAACATGGTGAAAACCCGTTTCTACTAAAAATACAAAAAATTAGCCTGGCGTGGTGGCACGCACCTGTAATCCCAGCCACTCGGGAGCCTGAGGCAGAGGTTGCAGTGAGCCGAGTTCACACCATTGTACTCCAGCTTGGGCAACAAGAGCGAAATTCCATCTCAAAAAAAATAAGGTCCTGCTTTAATGCACCATATTTTTTTCGTGAGGGAGACTGAGAACAAAAAGAGGAAACATAGCCTAGCGTAAAGAGCACAGACTTGGGAGATGTCTGATTAGGTTTGAATTTCTGCTCCACCACATCCTGAGCAAGCTGCTTAACGTTTCTGTTCCTCAATTTCACCTAATCTTTTTTTTTTTTTTTTTTTGAGAAGAAGTCTCGTCCTCTCCCCTAGACTAGAGTGCAATGGTGCGATCTTGGCTCATTGCAACCTCCGCCTCCCAGAAATGATTCTCCTGCCTCAGCCTCCCGAGTAGCTGGGATTTCAGATACCTGTCACCACACCCAGCTAATTTTTGTAGTTTTAGTAGAGACAGGGTTTCACCATGTTGGCCAGGCTGGTCTCAAACTCCTGACATTGTGATCTGCCCGCCTCAGCCTCCCAAAGTGCTGGGATTACAGGCATGAGCCACCACACCCAGCCTCCCCTACTCTTAATTTGGGAAGAGTAATAGTACTTTTTTTATATGGTTGTTGAAATTATTAAATTAGTTAATCAAGTAAATTGCTTAATCTAATTCATGCCTCACAGAAAGCACTATATGAGTGTTTACGCTCATTTAGATAATCTTTTAGATAGGTGCTATGGAGAAAGATAAATTAACGTATGGAGTGGGAAGTCAGAGGTTGACATTTGATCCAGGATGGCCCTGAAAAGCCTCCCTGATAATGTAAACATTTGACTTGAAGTGATACCTGGGTAAACAAACACTCCAGGCAGACCTAACTCCTTTAGGGTTGAGAAACCCTAAAGAACATACTTGACATCCTCAAACAATAGTAAGAAGGCCATTGTAGTTGGAATAATATGATCCAGGAGGGATAAATGCAGGAGATGAAGTCAGGGCAAATTATGTAGACCCTTTGTAGCACTTTAAAACTTTAGCTTTACATTCTATCCACTAGATCCCAGGCTTCAGGAGTAAGCATGCAAATTAGATCCTGCCAATCAAAGCTTACACAGTGATTAGCCTTGAGTGAACCAAGTACTTACTCAAAGCTAGTTATATTCCCAGTATGTTCATTCTGGTAATTCTGTTGCCCGGAAAGAAGCTGGAATTGTTATAGGAGAGTGTGTAAAGTTGGAGTTACTAGCAATTCTTGCACCAGTGAATTGAGGGCATGTCTGAAAGTGGAACCAACACAGAAGAAAGTAGAACCAATATTATTTGGTCCTTATATTCAACTGTGCCTAAAACCAGAACCCCACTTTAGATTTCTCAGTTACATGAGCCAAACGCATTTTCTTTTTCCTTTTGAGACAAGGTCTCACTCTATTGCCCAGGCTGGAGTGCAGTGGCATGATCACAGCTTACTGCAGCCACAATTTCCTGAGCTCAAGCCACCTTCACACCTCAACTTCCTGAACTCAAGCCACCCTCCCACCTCAGCCTCCTGAGCAGCTGGCACTACAGGCTTGCCACCACACCCGGCTAATTTTTTGATTTTTTTTTTTTTGTAGAAGCAGTATCTGACTGTGTTGCCCAGGCTGGTCTTGAACTCCTGGTCTCAAATGATTCTCCTGCTTTGGCCTCCTAAAGTGCTGGGATTACGGGTGTGAGCCACTGTACCTGGCCTACATTTTCTTTTTTTTTTTTTTTTTTTTGAGGTGGAGTCTCGCTCTGTCGCCCGGACTGGAGTGCAGTGGCCGGATCTCAGCTCACTGCAAGCTCCGCCTCCCGGGTTTATGCCATTCTCCTGCCTCAGCCTCCCGAGTAGCTGGGACTACAGGCGCCCGCCACCTCGCCCGGCTAGTTTTTGTATTTTTAGTAGAGACGGGGTTTCACCGTGTTAGCCAGGATGGTCTCGATCTCCTGACCTCGTGATCCGCCCGTCTCGGCCTCCCGAAGTGCTGGGATTACAGGCTTGAGCCACCGCGCCCGGCCTGCATTTTCTTTTTATTCAAGTCAGGTCAAGTTATGTTTTGGGTCACGTGCCAACCTTTGTTAAGACAAAGTAGGCAGAAGAAATGGAGTCACTGAATCAAAATAGAAAGGAGTAAATGTCCTGCATGAGAGGAAGAAAATCCAGAAAAAAGTAAAGGGAAGAAAGCATTCAAGAATGCATTTTCAATAATTTGAACACTGGATGATGAAACGAAGGAATGCTAAAGTAAGGACACAAGAAGCTTATGAAAGTATTTGGTACAAAATAGATAAAAAATTGTATCTAGTGGTATGTATACACAGTGGAATACTATTTTGCCTTAAAAAATGGAAATCCTGCACTTTGGGAGGCCAAGGCAGGTGGATCACAAGGTCAAGAGATCTAGACAATCCTGGCTAACATGATGAAACCCCGTCTCTACTAAAAATACAAAAATTAGACAGGTACGGTGGCGGGCACCTGTAGTCGCAGCTACTCAGGAGGCTGAGGTAGGAAAATGGTGTGAACCCAGGAGGCGGAGCTTGCAGGGAGCTGAGATCACACCACTGCACTCTGGCCTGGGCGACAGAGTGAGACTGCGTCTCAAGGAAAAAAAGGAAATCCTGTTATTTGTGACAACATGGATGAACCTGGAGGACATTGTGTTAAGTAAAATAAACGAGGCAAAGAAACACAAATACTACATGATCTCACTTATATGTAGAATCTAAAAAAGTATAACTCATAGAAACAGAGAATAGTGATGGTCAAGGGCTGAGGGTGAAGAAGGGGAGAATGGGGAGATGTTGGTCAAAGGGTACATATCTTTTTTTCTTTTTTGAGATGGAATCTCACTCTGTTGCTCGAGTGCAGTGGCGTGATCTCAGCTTACTGCAACCTCTGCCGCCTGGGTTCAGGCAATTCTCCTGCCTCAGCTTTCTGAGTAGCTGGGATTACAGGCACCTGCCACCACACCTGGCTAATTTTTATAGTTTTAGTAGAGATGGGGTTTCACCATCTTGGCCAGGCTGGTCTTGAACTCCTGACCTCGTGATCCACCCGCCTAGGCCTCACAAAGTTCTGGGATTATAGGCATGAGCCCCCGCACCCTGCCAGGATACAACATTTCAGTTAGGAGGAATAAGTTTAAGAGATCTGTTGTATAACATGGCGACTATAGTCAATAAAAACATATACCTGATAATTGCCAAGAGAATAGATTATAAATGTTCTCACCCCAAAGTAATAAAAGTATGCGAGGTAATGCATATGTTTATTAGCTTGATTTAGCCATTCCACCATGTATATGTTGTAGCTGAGCAAGTCAGAGAGAAATGCCACACTTTGAGATGAATTCAGGAGTCCTTTATTAGCCAGCGACTGAGAGACGGCTAACGCACGAAATTCTCTCCGCCCGAAGAAGGGGCTAGATTTTCTTTTTCTTTTTTCTTTTTTTTTTTTTTTAGACGGAGTCTCGCTCTGTCGCCCAAGCTGGAGTGCAGTGGCCGGATCTCAGCTCACTGCAAGCTCCGCCTCCCAGGTTTACGCCATTCTCCTGCCTCAGCCTCCCGAGTAGCTGGGACTACAGGCGCCTGCCACCTCGCCCGGCTAGATTTTTGTATTTTTAGTAGAGACGGGGTTTCACCGTGTTAGCCAGGATGGTCTCGATCTGCTGACCTCATGATCCGCCCGTCTCGGCCTCCCAAAGTGCTGGGATTACAGGCTTGAGCCACCGCGCCCGGCCTTAGATTTTCTTTCTTTTTTTTTTTTTTTTTTTGAGACGGAGTCTTGCTCTGCCACCCAGGCTGGAGTGCAGTGGCCAGAGCTCAGCTCACTGCAAGCTCCGCCTCCCGGGTTTACGCCATTCTCCTGCCTCAGCCTCCCAAGTAGCTGGGACTACAGGCGCCCGCCTCGTCCCCCGGCTAGTTTTTTTTTTGTATTTTTTAGTAGAGACGGGGTTTCACGGTATTAGCCAGGATGGTCTCGATCTCCTGACCTCGTGATCCGCCCGTCTCGGCCTCCCAAAGTGCTGGGATTACAGGCTTGAGCCACCGCGCCCGGCCTTAGATTTTCTTTTATACTTTGGTTTAGAGAGGGGAAGGAGATTCTAGCTGTAGCAATCTTACAGAAGAGAAACTGATACAAAGGTTAAAAAGACAAATGGTTACAGGAAAACAAACAGTTTCAGGTGCAGGGGCTTTAAATTCATCACAAAGTGATAGGTGAGGGGGCTCTGGGCGTTATCTACCAGACAAACATGGGGGCTTTATGGTACCATCTCCGAGTAAATTGCTGGGAACTGCAATTATAAGTGTGAGCCACTGCACCTGGCCAATATATACAATTTTTATTTGTCAATTAAAAAAAAAAACACCAGTAAATGTAATGTGTTTCTCTGAGTTTTGTGAGCTGTTTTAGCAAATTATTGAACTTGACAAGTAGCACAATCATTGGATCAGGGTCACAGGAACCCCCAATTTATAGCCAGTTGATCTTAGAAGCCCAAGTGGCAGCCTGGTACTTGAAAATAGCATCTGCAGTGAAAACAGTCTTGTGGGACTGAGCCTTTAAGCCTGTGCAGTCTGACATAAACTCTGGGTAGTTAGTGGCAGAACTGAACTGAATTGTAGTGACACCCACTTGGTGTCTGGAGAGTTGGAGAACCAGTTGTCAGAAGTGTTGTGAGCAAAAACAGTTCAGAGTAGCCTTCTGTGTCTGGCTGCTTTCACACAGCATCATGTTTTAGGATTCATCTGTGTTGTTGCTTTTTATTACTGAATTGTATTCCTTTGTATGGACGAATTATAATTTGTATATCCAATCACCAGTTGATGAACAGTTGAGTTTTCCCATCTTTTGTTTATTATGAATAAAGCTGCCATAAACATTCACATAGAGATCTTTTTATAGACGTGTGGTTTCACTTCTCTTGCGTAAATGGCTAGGATTGGGATTGCTGGTCATATGGCAAATGCATGTTTAACTTTATTTTATTTTATTGAGTATTTAGCAAAACTATAGTCTCTTTTTATTGTGTAAACAGATAACAAGATAAAATAACTATATAACTCAGAACTTTAAAGTGTCTCATGTTTATGCTAGACATATTGTATTTTCAGAAAATGCATGCTTTCTAAACTGTGTTAAGAAAAATCCTTAAAACTATTCAATCAAATCAGGCCAATTATACATCTTCTTGACAATTTTCTTCCAATAATAATGTGTATCTAAAAGACACTAAATGTCTTATCTTGGAAAGAATTCCCCTCTTATTTCATCTGGCTTACTCTTACTCTTACTGTCTTTTAGGTCTCGAATGTTGACTTCTTCCAGAGGCCTTCCCCAAATCCAGATTATATGCCCTAGTTATATACTCCTGATACCACTTTCTACTTCCACTAACAAAGCATTTAAATACACTGTATTGCAACTGTCTAGAGGTCAAAAATAAAATTAGAACAGCCTCAAACTGGTAGAGAAATCAACCCTTCAGATTAGGCTGCAGTTGTAAACAAGGAGGATGGGCAGAGGTAGGAGGGCCATAAGTGAGAAACTTCCTTGTGAAGTAAAAGGCTTTGCAAAGGCTTCTCAAAGAAGTGAGACAGCCAAACAAGACAGTAAGACTGACTGTATGCTGTGACTTACACTGATCCGTTCACTTTTATAATAATATATATGATGGTTTAAAAATTAGATGAGTCAATTTAAGAAAAAGGGTAGTACACACTTTATTTTAAAGATTCACAAACTGGATAAACCTCACCTGTCATAGGATCAAAGAGCTGATTAGCTTCTAAGTCTGTGAAAGTACTACTACAGGCAAGGCATTTGAAGGAAGCCCGGTTGGTCGAATCTCTCTCATTGGTCTCAATACTCCTTCTCATGTGATCCAATTTATATTTTACCATATTAACAAGAGTACAATAATTGATGAAGTAGTAGTTATGGCGAGTGGTTTTCTTGTCTGCAGCAGTCTCTACCCTCATTCTGCATTTGATAAACTTGTCTCCCTTTAAATTATTCAAAACTGATCGAAGTTGCTTCCGATCAAACTTGAGCAGCTCCAGCATAGCCTCCTTTTTCACACAGGGATTCCTGATCAAGATATCCCAGGCCAAGGCATGCTCAATGCCATAAAATCCCTGGATCACATACTTGGCTAACCGCTTCAATGCTGCTGGAACTTCAGTGAGGACATCTGGGTCTGCCATCTTTAGCAACAAACTCCAACTTTAAATATACAAAGCGAATCCTCGAACACTCCTGCATGTTTATAAGAAACTACCAAACTATTCTTTAAGTGGCTGTAATTTTGTAATTCCACTAGCAATGTGAGAATTCTAGGTATTCCGCATCCTTGTCAGCAGTTGATGTTGTCAGTCTTTTTTTTTTTTTTTTTTGAGACGGAGTTTCACTGTTTGTTGCCCAGGCTGGAGTGCAATGGTATAATCTTGGCTCACTGCAATCTCCACCTCCTGGGTTCACGTGATTCTCCTGCCTCAGCCTCCCAAGTAGGTGGGATTACAGGCTTGCACCACCATGCCCTGGTAATTTTTGTGTTTTTTAGTAGAGATGGGGTTTTGCGGCCGGGCGCGGTGGCTCAAGCCTGTAATCCCAGCACTTTGGGAGGCCGAGACGGGCGGATCACGAGGTCAGGAGATCGAGACCATCCTGGCTAATACGGTGAAACCCTGTCTCTACTTAAAAATACAAAAAACTAGCCGGGCGACGAGGCGGGCGCCTGTAGTCCCAGCTACTCGGGAGGCTGAGGCAGGAGAATGGCGTAAACCCGGGAGGCGGAGCTTGCAGTGAGCTGAGATCCGGCCACTGCACTCCAGCCTGGGTGGCAGAGCAAGACTCGGTCTCAAAAAAAAAAAAAAAAAAAAAAAAAGAGATGGGGTTTTGCCATGTTGGCCAGGCTGGCCTCAAACGCCTGACCTCAGGTCATCTACCAGCCTCGGCCTCCCAAAGTGCTGGATTACAGGTGTGATCCACCATGCCCAGCTGGAAAGATACTTATAAGCATACTACAGTGTTAAATGAAAAAAGCAGAACATTTGCCAGGCACGGTGGCACACGCCTGTAATCCCAGCACTTTGGGAGGCCGAGGCAGGTGGATCATGATGTTAGGAGATCGAGACCATCCTGGCTAACACAGTGAAACCCCATCTCTACTAAAAATACAAACAATTAGCTGGGCATGGTGGCACGTGCCTGTAATCCCAGCTACTCGAGAGGCTGAAGCAGGAGAATCGCTTGAACCCAGGAGGCAGAGGTTGCAGTGAGCGGAGATTGTGCCACTGCATTCCAGCCTGGGTGACAGAGCAAGACTCTACCGGAAAAAAAAAGAAAAAGAAAAAGAAAAATGCAGAACATAAACTAGGTGAATTCAGTATATATAATATAATTTCAGAAAAAAAGGGGGATGGAAATGCATACAAAATTCCAAACATACTTGAGATGATTTTTTTCTACACTCTAGTTTTCTTTGATGTGACTATGATTGTTACCTTGTCACTAATAATAAAAGAGGAAAAGCAAATAGATGTGAAATAGAGGGGTTCTAGCAAGAGACACTTGACTCCTATAAAGATGTGAATGGTTATTACAAGCACGTTACTTTTTCTGCTTCTCCAAGAGTTGCATTCTGGTGAAAGAGAGGTGAATGTGACATGGAACTCAAGAGCACAATGGTCTTGCATCACTATTTTGCTGGTGCTGGACCAAAGCTGTGAAGTGTAGAGTCCTCAGGCCACGTGTGCCAGCCACCAGTGCCTCCTTCTTTCAGGCAGTGCTCTTGGAGACAGCATTCCTGTCGTTCCCTTCTGATCATCATTCAGCTGCAAGTGAGTATTACCTCAGGAAACCAGAGTGTTCAGCTTTGTCACTCACACTATTGTGGTTATTCTCATCCATTATCTTACTGAGATCAGCATCCGAAATACGTTGATGTCACAAAAAAGATGGTGGTGTTGGCCAAAAGAGGAAGCCTAACTTTCCACATAGTCATTCAATGGATATTACTGACAGCATGTGCCAGTGCTAAGCACTGTTCTAAACATTGAGGATTGGCCGGGCGTGGTTGCTCAAGCCTGTAATCCCAGCACTTTGGGAGGCCGAGACGGGCGGATCACAAAGTCAGGAGATTGAGACCATCCTGGCTAACACGGTGAAAACCCGTCTCTACTAAAAAATACAAAAAACTAGCCGGGCGAGGTGGCGGGCACCTGTAGTCCCAGCTACTCCGGAGGCTGAGGCAGGAGAATGGCGGGAACCCGGGAGGCGGAGCTTGCAGTGAGCTGAGATCCGGCCACTGCACTCCAGCCTGGGTGACAGAGCGAGACTCCGTCTCAAAAAAAAAAAAACAAAAAAACAAAAAACATTGAGGATTCAGCAAGGAGCAAAACCCAGCTGTCTGTATTTCATAGATTTTACCTTCTAGTAAAGGAAGACAGAACAGTAAATTATAAGGAAATAAGTTTTCTGAATGAAGCAATAGATATAGGATTAAGCTTTTCATTCATTCATTCATCCAAACTATTTTTTGGAGCAACTTCTGTATGCCTGACTGCTGGATAGGAGGGAGGTAACAGTGAACAAACAAGTTCCTAACACCTGCAGCTTCCGGTTTAATAGGCAGGACTGGGTATTTTGCACTATGATAGGACAGCACATAAAAAGGCAATGGCTAGTTAGGGCGCAGTGGCTCACGCCTGTAATCCCAACTCTTTGAGAGGCCAAGACAGGTGGATCATGAGGTCAGGAGTTCGAGACCAGCCTGGCCAACATAGCGAAATCCCGTCTCTACTAAAAACACAAAAATTAGCCAGGCATGGTGGTGGGCGCCTGTAATCCCAGCTGCTTGGGAAGCTGAGGCAGGAAAATCGCTTGAACCCGGGAGGTGGAGGTTGCAGTGAGCCGAGATCATGCCATTGCACTCCAGCCTGGGTGGCAAGAGCAAGACTCCATCTCAAAAAAAAAGAAAGAAAAAGAAAAGAAATGCCATATTAGGCTAGGCATGGTGGCTTATGCCTGTAATCCAAATACTTTGGGAGGCTGAGGCTGGTGCATCACCTGAGGTCAGGAGTTTGAGATCAGCCTGGCCAACATGGTGAAACTCTGTCTCCACTAAAAGTACAAAAATTAGCCTGGTGTGGTGTTGCACGCCTGTAATCCCAGCTACCTGGGAGGCTGAGGCAGGAGAATCACTTGAACCTGGGAGGTGGAGATTGCAGTGAGCCAAGATCATGCCACTGTACTCTCCAGTTTGGGCAACAGAGGGAGACTCCATATCAAAAATAAATAAATAAAGATAATAATATAGGTTATTGTGGAAGACAGTAGTTATACAAAGTAGTTACACAATACTTTGTCAAAAGCCCCCTTAGTAGAGCACATCTCCCCCATGATTATTTGCTTTGTTATTTCATATATAAACAAGCATTGGACCTAAGATGGGCACCTTCCTCCTCTTGCTTCTGGGAACTCCCTGCTCTGTCCATGGAGTAGCCATTCTTTCATTCCTTTGCTTTCTTTTTTTTTTTTTTTTTTTGAGACGGAGTCTTGCTCTGCCACCCAGGCTGGAGTGCAGTGGCCGGCTCTCAGCTCACTGCAAGCTCCGCCTCCCGGGTTCACGCCATTCTCCTGCCTCAGCCTCCCGAGTAGCTGGGACTACAGGCGCCCGCCTCGTCGCCCGGCTAGTTTTTTTGTATTTTTTTTAGTAGAGACGGGGTTTCACCGTATTAGCCAGGATGGTCTCGATCTCCTGACCTCGTGATCCGCCCGTCTCGGCCTCCCAAAGTGCTGGGATTACAGGCTTGAGCCACCGCGCCCGGCCCATTCCTTTGCTTTCTTAATAAACTTGCTTTTACTACACTCTGTGGACTACCCCCAGATTCTTTTGTAGCAGGACGAGCCACAGACAAAACTCCTCCGACACGGGGTTAAAGAAAGAAGGAGCTTTATTCGGCCAGGAACTTTGGCAGACTTGCGTCTCAAAAGCTGAGCTCCCCAAGTGAGCAATTCCTGTCCCTTTCAAGGGCTTACAACTCTAAGGGGGAAGGTTGGCGTGAGAGGGTCGTGATTGACTGAGCAAGCAGGGGGTATGTGACTGGGGGCTGCATGCACCAGTAATTGGAATGGAAGAGAACAGGACAGGGATTTTCACAATGCTTTTCCATACAATGTCTGGAATCTATAGATAACATAACCGGTTAGGTCAGGGGTCGATCTTTAACCAGGCCCAGGGCGCAGTGCTGGGCTATCTGCCTGTGGATTTCATTTCTGCCTTTTAGTTTTTACTTCTTCTTTCTTTGGAGGCAGAAATCAGGCGTAAGACAATGCGAGGAGTGGTCTACTCCCTTATTCCCCCACTTAGAGAACCTCACTCCTTAGTGGGAGTTTTCACTTTCATCCTCACTACCCATGTCTTCTTGCAAGACAAATCGACAGTGATTCATATAGTACACTTGTGCTGTAGTATTTTGATGGACTAAGGTAGTAACAAAACTTGTCATTACTTAAAGGAGCAAAGGCAGCACACAGGGAAGCAACAAGCAGGTTGCTATTACTATTATAATTCCTATGATAGGAGTTTTAAATCCTCCTAGTGCTGGAAACCATTTTCCAAACGTGGACCTAGGATTGCACCCATGCCACACCTGCACAGTCACATGTGCCAGCTTTGTTATATCTTTAACTATATCTTCAACTACTTGCCCTTGGTCGTTTATGTGCAGACAGCAATCGGTCAGGTTAAACTTTCCACAGACCCCTCCTTCAGCTGCTAGCAAGTAGTCTAGGGCTAGTCTATTTTTATAGATAACATTTCTCATCTGGGTTTCTTGCCGGGCTAAAACAGTTAAAGCTCTGCCAGTTTTATTAGTGATTATTTCTAAGACAGTTTGCAACTGTATGATTTGGTTGAGCATATAAATGGGGGTCTGGTACCCCCACAAGACGTCCTGTGCCCAAGTGGCAGGCCCATGGTACTAAACAATTCTTTCAGGGGGCCACTTGTCATCTTTCCAGTTGCCTATAGCTATGCTTTTTTTTTTCTCAGGAAGCATAGACAGGGAAGCCTAGGAGCTCCCCTGTTTCTATGGGCAGTAGGAAAAAGGGTGGCTTAATGTCAGTAACACAACTACCTGCCCATTGGTCAGGTAACTTGGCATAGGCTCTATGCCCACATATCTGGTATAATCCAGTGGGGGCTGTCCAGTCCTGGTGGGACGCCAGGTGGGTCCACACGGTTTGCAACTTTGGAAATTTACTAAACAGATTTCTTTCAGTGTGGTTTGAACTCCACCAGGTGGCTGTTTTTGTAGTACTGTTATACAGTTTTTGCCCAAGGTAGCTGAGTCTTCCCACAGAAAGGGAATGTCTTCCCACATTCCTCACCCTTGCTATACAGTATTGTCTGATAATTGAGGTTTTCCAGAACCCAGAAGTTGCCGGTTTTTAATCTTATTTTTAAAACGGTAGTCATAGGCGACTCAGATGGGTTATAGCACACATTAGGCTGGTCACTTCCTGGGCTACATACCTTGTATAGCATTATACAAATCAGTTCCTTTTAGAGTCCCTGTACACTTATAATAACCATAAAATAAGAGGACTGTAGCAACCTTTTGTCCTACCTCAGTGAGTTGATATATATACTGGAAACAGTCCTCAGTCTGAGGAAGGTCAGTGGAAGTCCTTACTGTACAAGTCCAAATTTTAAGGAAAATGAGTCCCACGATGAGTTTCCTCATGCTTCAGCCATGCATGGACCAGTCAGCTTCCAGGTGTGATTGAAGCAGGGCTTGTGGTCTTCTTCAGAGTCATTTTGCAAGGGTTGGCAAAGCTGCTCCCATCCACATACAGCTCCCAGTCTACTGATGTTCAAGGATGGTCTCGGAAATTGGGCCTACTAGAATAAACTGAGTCCAACACCTCTACACAGCTATGTTCAACTGGGCTCTCTGATACCAGGAGCAAGGTGGTGGGGTTCAGGGTGTTGCAGACTTCAATGGTTATGCAGGAATTTTCACAGAGCAAGCTTTGGTATCTAGTTAGTCTAGCATTCATTAGCCAATGATGTCCTTTGGTATTTATTAAAGCCAGCACAGCATGGAGGGGGTTTATGTTTAGATTTTGCCTAAGAGTTAGCTTATCCGCTTCTTGTGCTAGCAGGGCTGTTGCTGCCAAGGCCTTCAAACATGGGAGCCAACCCTTCTTGTTGTTTAGAGATGTAGGCCACCGGCCTTGGCCAGGGCCCCATGGTCTGAGTCAAAACTCTAACCGGCATTTTTTTTCTCTCACTCTGACACATATAATGTAAAAGGTTTTGTCAGGTCAGTTAGCCCCAGGGCTGGGGCCAACATGAGTTTTTCTTTTCTATTTTTTTTTTTTTTGAGACAGAGTCTTGCTCTGTCGCCCAGGCTGGAGTGCAGTGGCCGGATCTCAGCTCACTGCAAGCTCCGCCTCCCAGGTTCACGCCATTCTCCTGCCTCAGCCTCCCGGGTAGCTGGGACTACAGGCGCCCGCCACCTCGCCCGGCTAGTTTTTTTTTTGTATTTTTTTAGTAGAGATAGGGTTTCACCGTGTTAGCCAGGATGGTCTCGATCTCCTGACCTCGTGATCCGCCTATCTCGGCCTCCCAAAGTGCTGGGATTACAGGCTTTAGCCACTGCGCCCGGCGGAGTTTTTCTTTTAACTCATGAAAAGCTTGTTGCTGTTGGTTATAATAGATGTAGTTTATCTAATCTACATTTTTATTAACTGTCACTCACCAAAATATTGACTCAAATCCTGCAGCTATTTGATTCAGGCTTTAAATTGATCTGGTTTCCCCGTGGGACTCCAATTGTGTCTAAATAGACGAAAGAGTTGAAAGACCCATAAGGGGCTTCTCTCATTTTACGATGTCTTATTTTTCCTCTCTCTGGTTGATGAAATGCCAGGGTGAAAGGAATAGCTAAATGGACTAAAACACAAGTGCCACTCCAGTTATTCGGCAGAGTGCTCGGTAAAGGTCCTCCACAATACCACCACACATCTGCTCGGGGATGAACAAGGGCTGACTGATTGATAAGCTGTTGAAAATTCTTAAGCTCACTGCATCCCTTCAGGTCTCCAAGGAATGCTAAGTTTCCTCCCGGTCGTGAGAGACATGAAGCAAACTTAGTGTTGGGAGAGGGAAGCTGGATGACCCTTGGGGGCTGACCCACAGGGTGCCGGACTTTGGGATATAGCAGAAAGAGTTTGGCATAACTTATTACTCCAGGCTGTAGAATCCTGGAAAAGAGCTACCATGAAGCCCATGCCTGGTCAACTGGAGGACCACCTTAGTGGAAAGCAGACAATCTGGGCCTCTGGTCTTCCATGTGCACAAGCATAACAATTGCTTTTGTTTAACATGCAGATGGAATATTTGATCCATTCCAAACGGGCATTTGCGTCTTGGTATCCTGTCTTAATTGCTGAAGTTTGTTTTAAGTCTTTAACTTCTGGCCGGGCGCAGTGGCTCAAGCCTGTAATCCCAGCACTTTGGGAGGCCGAGACGGGCGGATCACGAGGTCAGGAGATCGAGACCATCCTGGCTAACACAGTGAAACCCCGTCTCTACTAAAAAAATACAAAAAACCAGCCGTGCAAGGTGGCGGGCGCCTGTAGTCCCAGCTACTTGGGAGACTGAGGAAGGAGAATGGCATAAGCCCGGGAGGCGGAGCGTGCAGTGAGCTGAGATCCGGCCACTGCACTCCGGCCTGGGCAACAGAGCGAGACTCTGTCTCAACAACAACAACAACAAAAAAGTCTTTAACTTCTATGATCCTCTAGTAAAATGAATGTATGATTTTAGGAAATTACAAAAACCGGTTGGGGCAGTCCATCCTTGCTCTTTAGTGGTCCACAGATTGTTGAACCAACTACGGCATAAAAGCTCTACATTGGGGGGCAAGACTCCTGGTTGTCACTGGGGTCTTTATCAAAATCTCCCTGGATTAAATGGTCCCAATTTACTAATGCCCAGTCTGAGGAGCGTCAGGAGGGACAGAGGTACTTTTCTGAAGTAGAGAGCTGTCTTTGACTTGGCAAGTCCCCACAGGGTATAACAAGGCAAGCATTAAATGCAATAGTTTGAGATGAAATTGACTTTATGTTAATTACTAGATGGTCAGTAGTAGAGCAAGGAAAGAAGAAAGAGTAATAGAATAGATGAAAGAGTTAAATTTTTCTTAGCTTTAGTTTGGTAGGGTTTTCCCCTGGGACTATATAGCCCAGGACTCTGGAGGAGGTCAAGCTTTCTTGACTCGGGTGTGATGAGTCCATCCCCTTTCCTCTGTACGAACAGCAGTCTTGTTGGTTAGCAGCGCAAGGTAGGGTCCTTCCCAGGCTGGTTGAGTTTTCTTTCTTTCCACCCTTTGATAAGAACATGATCTTCAGGCTGGTGCTGGTTTACCGAAAATTCTAGGGGTGGTACATGTGCTAAATCAAGTATATAATTTTTAAGAAATTGACCTTTTGTTTTAAACGTGGGGATATCAGCAGTGGACTTTATAGTTCTTGGGCCTTTTTACTGGGAAATTTCCTTCAGCACCTATTTTTATTAGTTTTTAGACCAAAGAAAGCCAAACACCATTTTATATTTGACAATGCTTCCTATATGATTTTTATACCAGATAAGCTAAATTTCTCCTTTATATTAGTGTGTTATTAATGTTAAACTGTGTTTTAATAAAACTTTGTAGACATATTTTTTCAATTTTTAATGTCAGACTATAAGGTAAGATTTTTATAGACTCTTTTTAACCATTTATAATTTTTGTTAAAGAGCAGGTTAGTGCTTTAAGAAAAACCCGTTGTGTTTTTTTTTTAATGTTCAGTTCACAGAAAAACTGTATGATACCCCTTTAACTTTAACCAATATGTTTACACACAGAATTTCCTTTACAATTAACGTTTTAAAACTTGCTTAAACCTTCAAAACAAAAATGTTTAAACCTTTTAATGTAGGTAAAAATCCACATTCTTATGCCTCCTTATAATCCTTTTACCAGAGGTATATTTTACTTTTCTTATACACCTTGCACATAAACTGTTTCTTCAATAGTTTTACATTCAGGAGGACTAATTACTTTTAAATTATACAACATTTCTTGCATAAATTCTTTTTTTATAACTTTTTTTTCACTACCTTTGCAGACAATTGTTCGACATGCCTCAACTTTCTGACTTATTGAAAACATTTCTTTCTTTAGACAGCCAGTGAATTTATTTCAGGACACGAATTTACCATATAACATTCTTTTTAGATAAATTCTGCCCCCCTTTTTCCCCCTTTTTTTTGGAAGATGATAACCATTCTTTTCCAAAGCAAACTTCCTCCATGTCTGTGGACTAGACAGTCTAAGGCCACAAGATTAGAAGTTACTATAATGTATGTTACACTGTTAACTTATAACAAATTTTACTTTTGTTGAAAACTTTGTAATTCTGGGATTTCAATTATCCTTTGCTATTAATAAGACCTTGTTTAGTCCAAATTAACTTAGAATTGGTATAGATGGCTTTTTTCTTTTTTTCTTTTTTTTCCTTCAATTAGCCAGGAGGAACCATCTATCCTCCTGTTCTAAAGGGAGTTCCTCCTAGGTCTGGTCGGACCTTTGTATGGTAATTAAGATTTAGATACCCTGGTAGGAAACCTGCTGGGTTAGGGAATTTTCAGTGGTTAATGTTAAACCATCTTTTTTTTTTCTTTTCTTTTCTTTTTTTTTTTTTTTTTTAAACAGAATAGCCCTATACTGTAAGATTTTGAACTTAGTAAGCTACCTTTTTGCCTTTTTTTTTTTTTTTACTTAGGATACTTCTGAACTGGTGAGGTGTGCTCACAATGAGGTTTTCTCTAAAAGCTTTTTTTTTTTTTTTTTTGAGACGGAGTCTCGCTCTGTCGCCCAGGCTGGAGTGCAGTGGCCGGATCTCAGCTCACTGCAAGCTCCGCCTCCCGGGTTTATGCCATTCTCCTGCCTCAGCCTCCGAGTAGCTGGGACTACAGGCGCCCGCCACCTCGCGCGGCTAGTTTTTTTTTGTATTTTTTAGTAGACACGGGGTTTCACCGTGTTAGCCAGGATGGTCTCGATCTCCTGACCTCGTGATCCGCCCGTCTCAGCCTCCCAAAGTGCTGGGATTACAGGCTTGAGCCACCGCGCCCAGCCTAAAAGCTATTTTTCTACTTTCTTCTGTTAGCAAAGCAGTTGCTGCTACAGATTGAATGCATTTGGGCCATCCACAAGTTACTGGGTCAAGGATTTTTGATAGGAAGGCTACTGGTTATCAGCGGCCTCAGTGCTTTCAGGATACACCCTTGTCTACACTGACAACAAAGTGGTATTGGAGTGTTATAGGGTTACAGAGAACACCTTTAATTATCAATTATAGGTTTTAAATATACCTTGGCTTTTAAAGGAATAGGGTCCACTGTTTTTTTTCTTAACAACTTGTATATCTCTCTCTTTTTTTCTTTCTTTTTGTCTTTGACTTTCTGTCTCTCTCTTTCCTTTTGCCTTTCCTTTTGCCTCTGGTTCTTTCTCTCTCTCTCTTTTTCTCTCTCTCTCCTTGACTCCCTCTTTGTCTCTCTGTCTCTTCCTCTCTCTCTTTGCCTCTTTTCCTCTCTGTCTCTTCTCTCTCTCTCTCTCTCTGCTGAGAGAGCTGCCTCTGCCAGCCACTTATGCTGCTGTTCTCTCAACCACTGTGGCGGGCGTCTAAAACCAGCTGTAACCAAGGTCTATGTATGGGAGCTGGGCTGGGTGCCCTGGCTCACAGCTTACCTTGTGCCGTACCTTTGAAACAAGGGACATGTCAAGGCTTCCTTCTGATGGTGAACCCACCTCTAATGCTGGCCAGTCTATTTCACACAAAGTTCCAAGTTTTCCTGGTGTCATAGTAACACCGTAATCTCCCTTAAATCCTGTCTTGAAATTTTTCAACATAGTTCCTTGTGGGGTGGGCTTACTTTGTGCCTGACCCATGCTTCCTTGAGACAAAACACCACACTCACACCACAAGCACACCACAAAAAGAACGGGTAACAAGCGCACACACACACTTTTACAGTTTACACCTAACCAGAATCAAAACTAAAATCAGAGTATCAAGAAATCCAAACCAGGTCAAAACCAAAACCAAAGTATCAAGCAATCCAATTCAAGTCAGAAACAAAAACCAAAATGCTGGTAGAGGCACACTGAGGGTGATCAGGCCATGCTTCCACTCGAATGGAGTGGGCAAGTTCCAAAGACCAGTCTTGCCAAGTTTCAGATGTCCAGACTCCAAGTGCCTGTTCCTTCCCGGTGTTCAGCCACTGCATTGATCTTCTATGGGGGCCTGCCACATGCTGCTCTGGCGAGGCGTCCCACTGGGGTAATTGCCTACCTGAGAGCGCTCTTTGGATCTGCATCACTCAGGCTGGTTGGAGTCCCTGTAGGGATGCTCCACAGGGCAGGCCTAAGTTACCTAAGGGGCTGCCTTGACCATCAGCCAATCACCTCACTTCCCCATCAGGGAACCAAGAAATGTAGCAGGACGAGCCACAGACAAAACTCCTCAGACACCGGGTTAAAGAAGGAAGGAGCTTTATTCGGCTGGGAACTTTGGCAGACTTGAACCTCAAAAGCTGAGTTCCCCAAGTGAGCAATTCTTGTCCCTTTTAAGGGCTTACAACTCTAAGGGGGTCCACGTGAGAGGGTCGTGATCGATTGAGCAAGCAGTGGGTACGTGACTGGGGGTTGCACGCTCCGATAATCAGAATGGAGCAGAACAGGACAGGGATTTTCACAGTGCTTTTCCATACAATGTCTGAAATCTATAGATAACATAACTGGTTAGGTCGGGAGTCGATTTTTAACTACTAGGCCCAGGGCCTGGCACTGGGCTGTCTGCCTATGGATTTCATTTCTGCCTTTTAAGTTTTTACTTCTTCTTTCTTTGGAGGCAGAAATCGGGCATAAGACAACATGAGGGGTGGTCTCCTCCCTTACTTTCTTTTTTTTTTTTTTTTTTTTTGAGACGGAGTCTTGCTCTTTCGTCCGGGCTGGAGTGCAGTGGCCGGATCTCAGCTCACTGCAAGCTCCGCCTCCCGGGTTTTACGCCATTCTCCTGCCTCAGCCTCCGGAGTAGCTGGGACTACAGGCGCCCGCCACCTCGCCCGGCTAGTTTTTTGTATTTTTAGTAGAGATGGGGTTTCACCGTGTTAGCCAGGATGGTCTCGATCTCCTGACCTCGTGATCCGCCCGTCTCGGCCTCCCAAAGTGCTGGGATTACAGGCTTGAGCCACCGCGCCCGGCCTACTCCCTTACTTTCTTTCAGGAGATCCAAGAACTCTCTCTTGGGGTCTGGATTGGGACCTCTTTTGGTAACAATATTCTAGGATTGATTCTGGAACTTAAAAAGGACGTTAGGGGAAAAGCTGATCCATGGTTTAGTATTGCACCAATGTTGGGTTGACAAATGTACCACGGTTATATAAGATTAACAGCGGAGGAAGCTGGGTGAAAAGTATGCAGGAACTCTCTATACTATCAAACTGTTTTTGTAAATCTGATATTCCAAGATAAAAATTAAGAAAACACCCATAACGCTGACTCTTTAGCTGAGCCTTCGTCCTGCCAGGGCATCTTCCCCACTGTCAGAAAAGACAGTGCCAAACAGTGTCTCGTAAAGCAAAAGCATTACAGCTCAGTGGCTACAGCTGAAGGCTGTGCTGGATGGAAGTTCAGGAAACAGAAGAGGCTGAGTCCTGGGTGATCCTGAGGGTGAATAATGGTCAAACCTATCACTGGCTCCTGCAATTCTGCAGTTTTGTCCCTTGGCTTTGAAATTCACAATGTGATTTTTCTCACTTGTGGATTTCCTTCCCTAATATGCTTTGCTGTCTCAAGAATTAAAAGAACTTGCATCTTACTTACTTGCTTACTCCGGGTGGGTTCCAGGAGGAAGTGGCCATCAGTCATGAAGAAGTTAGGATTACGTCGCTAATGATAAGCACAAGATTAGCACAACAGGGGAAGACTTGGATGTGCAGGGGGTGGTTTTCCAAGCCAGAAGCTTTATCCAGCTCCTACACTCCTTCCACCCACACAAAAGGGTCATTGTTTTTATTTATATCAGCCTCCCCAAGATTTGTGTGGATTAGATGATAAATTGTATGTAAAAGGACTTTATACACTGTAAATATGACCAGCATTCATTCATGTGCTGGTGTGCTGACTATATGTATATACAGAATGTTTTGATTTTTTTGAGATGGAGTCTCACTCTGTCACCCAGGCTGAAGTGCAGTGGCATGATCTCGTCTCACTACAACCTCCGCCTTCTGAGTTCAAGCAATTCTGCCTCAGCCTCCCGAGTAGTTGGGATTATAGTCATGTGCCACCACACATGGCTAGTTTTTTTGTATTTTCAGTAGAGATGGGGTTTCACCATATTGGCCAGGCTGGTCTCGAACTCCTGACCTTGTGATCCACCCGCCTCCACCTCCCAAAGTGCTGGGATTATAGGCATGAGCCACCGCGCCCGGCCCGACTATATGTATATACATAATCAAGAGAAAGTTCAGCCGGGCACAGTGGCTCATGCTTGTAATCCTAGCACTTTGGGAGGCTGGGCGGGTGGATTGCCTGAGCTCAGGAGTTTGAGACCAGCCTGGGCAACATGGTGAAATCCCATCTTTACTAAAATACAAAAAAAAAGAAAAAAATTAGCTGGGCATGGCGGTGTGTGCCTGTAATACCATCTACTTGGGAGGCTGAGGCAGGGGAATCGCTTGAACCTGGGAGGCAGAGGTTGCTGTGGGTCGAGATTGTGCCACTGCACTCCAGCCTGAGCGTCAGAGCCAAGACTCCATCTCAAAAAAAAAGAAGAGAAGGTTCACCCTAGGGCGTTTTCCTCTTGCTATTTTTTATTCTCTGTGCCCTCCCATCCCTCACGTTTTTTGTTTGTTTTAAATGAAAAGGGCCCGAGTGCCTTTCTATCTGATTGTAATTCTGAATGCCATTCACATTGGAAGCTATGGAGACATTTGGTAACAACTGTGGCCCCAGCCCTAGAACTGGGTGAATTCTAAGCATTCTAAGCATTCTAAGCATTGTCCTGCTTCTCAAATGCTAATGAGGAGCACAACAGGGAAGACCTGGGCTTGCAGTGGGTAGCTTTCTGAGCCAGAAGCTTAAGCAGGTTCCTGCACTCCCTCCACCCACACACCGGCCCCACCCCATTCCTCCTGCATAATTCTCATCAAGTACCAATCCCTGTAGGTCGCCCTGCTTTGGTGTCTCCCTATCAACCCCCGCCCCCTTTGCCTTTTTCCCTGCTGTAGCTGTGGGTCAGGCCCTCACAGGACCTCATCAGAATTCCTGAAATCACCTTCGAAAAGCCTCCCAGCTTCACTTCTCACTTGCCACTTCCAAACCATCAATGCTACTATCACAGTATAATCTCGAAAGGTTAAAAATGAGCCTCATGGGCCGGGCGCGGTGGCTCAAGCCTGTAATCCCAGCACTTCGGGAGGCCGAGACGGGCGGATCACGAGGTCAGGAGATCGAGACCATCCTGGCGAACACGGTGAAACCCCGTCTCTACTAAAAAAATACAAAAAACTAGCCGGGCGAGGTGGCGGGCGCCTGTAGTCCCAGCTACTCGGGAGGCTGAGGCAGGAGAATGTCGTAAACCTGGGAGGCGGAGCTTGCAGTGAGCTGAGATCCGGCCACTGCACTCCAGCCCGGGCGACAGAGCAAGCCTCCGTCTCCAAAAAAAAAAAAAAAAAAAAAAAATGAGCCTCACTTGGCCGGGCGAGGTGGCTTATGCCTGTAATCCCAGTACTTTGGAAGGCCAAGTAGGGTGGATCACCTGAGATCAGGAGTTTAAGAGCAGCCTGGCCAACATGGTTAAACCTTGTCTCTACTAAAAACACAAAAAATTAGGCCAGGCACAGTGGCCCACACCTGTAATCCCAGCACTTTGGGAGGCTGAGGCAGGTGGATCACCTGATGTCGGGAGTTCAAGACCAGCCTGACCAACATGGAGAAACCCTTGTCTCTAATAAAAATACGAAATTAGCTGGGCATGGTGGCACATGACTTTAATCCCAGCTACTTGCGAGGCTGAGGCAGGAGAATCACTGCCATGAGCCGAGATTGCGCCATTGCACTCCAGCCTGGGCAACAAGAGCAAAACTCCATCTAAAAAAATAAAACAAAAAAGAAAAAGGAAAAGTAAAAAAAAAATTGCCAGGCGTGGTGGCACATGCCTGTAGTCTCAGCTACTAGGGAGGCTGAGGCAGGAGAATCGCTTGAACCCGGGAGGCAGAGGTTGCAGTGAGCTGAGATCACGCCATTGATTGAACTCCAACCTGGGCAACAAAGAGTTGAAACTCCGTCTCAAACAACAGTTTATATTACCATATTTTGACTGTACTTTTCCTATGTTTAGGTATGTTTGGATACACACATACTTATCACTGTGTTAGAGTTACCTACAGTATTCAATACAGTAACATACTGTACATGTTTGTAGCCTAGATACCATATAGCCTAGGTGTATGGTAGGCTGTGCTGTCTAGGTGTGTGTAAGTACACTCTGTGATGTTTGCACGATGACAAAATTGCCTAATGAAGCATTTCTCAGAACTCTCCACATGCCACATCGCCATACTTTGGTGTATTATGTTCTGAGCCCTGACACCTTTCATCAGCCTTAAGGCCTGACTGCAATTTAATTCCTCAATAATTATTAAGCTCTACAGCTTCAAAAGTGAGGGTGGGGAGGAGAGAAGGGAAAGGCTACTGACAATTTCTCTGCACCCTGGACTTTTCTCCTTTCCTGAGAAGGAAGCCATGGGGAAGCCCCATCATGCATGCTGGAGAGAGACTCCCCAAGCACCAGGTTACCCGCTCACATCCTCACTGCCACCGCTCACAACCATAACACATGCTACCCCGCAGTGGAGACAGCCCTGACTTGCAGAGGCATGCATTCCTCAGGGCCTGAAAACTGACTTTGTTTCCAGTTGTCAGAGGGACCTCACGCTGACCTTCAAGAAACCTGGAGAGTGGGGCCAGTGTGTGGGCACACAGGACATTCCCTCCTGAGAAGGCCTCTTCCTGTTCTTCATTCCCCATCCCCTAGCCCAGATATGGCAATGTGGAGCGCCCTCGTGTGGCCAGAGGGGCCCTGCAGCCTCTTGGCAGGATCCCGGCTCCACGCCGGCACCCAGGCATCCCTCCTCCAGGCTGCCCACTCCCTGCCTATCAGGGCACCACTCATATTACTTCCAACCGGCCTCCCTCAAACCTAGATTCCCTTTTTTCTTTTACCTCTGACTGTTTTCCTTATTGATTGATTGATTGAGACAGTCTCTCTGTCACCCAGGCTGGAATACAGTGGTACAATCATAGCTCTCTGTAGCCTGGAACTCCTGGCCTCAAGCAATCCTCCACCTCAGTCTCCTGAGTAGCTAGGACTACAGGTGTGCACCAGCATGCCAGGCTAATATCTTAAAATTTTTAAATTTTTTTGTAGAGTTAGAGTCTCGCTATGTTGCCCAGGTCGGTCTCAAGCTCCTGGCCTCAAGCAATCTTCTCACCTTGGCCTCCTAAAGTGCTGGGATTACAGGTGTTAAGCCACCACACCCTAGACCCCCACTCATATTTTAAAGTTCAATATTCTATGCATATCAAATAATTATGTATTAAATATTTAATCTTATGTAACAAATTATCCCCAAAATGTTGTGGCTTAAAATAGCAAACATCTATTACCTCACACAGTTTCCAAGGGTCAGGAGTCCAGGAGCAGCTTAGTTGAGAGGTTGTGGCTCAGTGTCTTGTGAGTTTCAGTCAAGATGTTGGTCAGGGCCGGGCGCGGTTGCTCACACCTGTAATCCCAGCACTTTGGAGGCCGAGGCGGACAGATCACCTGAGGTTGGGTGTTCAAGACCAGCCTGAGTAACATGGAGAAACCCCGTCTCTACTGAAAATACAAAATTAGTCAGGCGTGGTGGTACATGCCTGTAATCCCAGCTACTCGGGAGGCTGAGGCAGGAGAATTGCTTGAACTCAGGAGGTAGAGGTTGCAGTGAGCCAAGATCGCGCCATTGCACTCCTGCCTGGGCAACAACAGCGAAACTCCATCTCAAAACAAACAAACAAACAAACCAACAAACAAAAGATGTTGGTCAGGACTGCAGTCATCTGAAGGCTGGGAAGGATTCACTTCCAAGATCACTCACACAGCTGTCCTTGGCAGAAGACTTAGTTCCTTGCCACTGTGCCCTCCTGGTAGGCTGCTAGGAACATAGCAGCTGCTTGCCCCAGAGCGAATGTGCCAAGAGAGAGCAGGCAAGAGAAACCGAAATAGAAGCCATGGTGTCTTTTAGAACTTAATTTTGGAAGTGACATACTATCACTTCTGCCATATTCTGTTGCTGACACAGGCCAACCCTGATACAATGTGAGAGAGAATATGAATTCTAGGAGGCAGGAAACATTGGGGTCCTTTCAGAAATGAGATAGCACAAAACAGATTTCTAAATGTTAATTACTAAACAAAATACGCTCAACACCCATGAGCCCATCACTCACAAGAACTAGAAATCACTTAATAACTTGCATCTTCTTATATGTATGTGCCTTTTCGTCCACCCCCTCCCTCCCTGTGGAAGAGGTAATTGCCATTTAAATTTGTGTGTATCGTTCCCTTGCTTTTTAAAAATTTTGCCACATCGGTACATATGTCTAAACAACATTTGTTGTTAGTTTTGCATTCGGATCTTTATAGAATTGATTGGCTCCATGAGTCAGGGCTCTGAGCCCCATTTGCTCAGGGCATCCTCATTCACTCTCCAAGCTTCTATAAAATGCTTCCCTCTTATTCCCCCACTCTGGTAGCTGCTTCCTGCCTTTCTTCTTTCTGGGTGACCTCAGCATTCTTTATTTATCCATTCTCTTGTCTCTCAATCCTATTCGCCCCGAGGCTAGTCATAGAAACTAGAATCCCTCTTCCCCACCTCCCCACCTCCCCACCACCCCACCACAAGTCTCTGAAACCAGCACCTTTTCCCCAAAGCCAGCCATAAAACCGAAAATCATTACTCTAACTTTCCCTCTGCCTTTCTGTGTAAAGACTGGTCATAAAGAAATTACCGCCGGGCGCGGTGGCTCAAGCCTGTAATCCCAGCACTTTGGGAGGCCGAGGCGGGCGGATCACAAGGTCAGGAGATCGAGACCATCCTGGCTAACACAGTGAAACCCCGTCTCTACTAAAAAGTACAAAAAACTAGCCAGGCGAGGTGGCGGGCGTCTGTAGTCCCAGCTACTCGGGAGGCTGAGGCACGAGAATGGCGTGAACCCGGGAGGCGGAGCTTGCAGTGAGCTGAGATCCGGCCACTACACTCCAGCTTGGGTGACAGAGCGAGACTCCGTCTCAAAAAAAAAAAAAAAAAAAAAAAGAAATTACCTGACTTACCTTGTTTGATTATGAGTTATAAGCCCCCCATTCCAGAGAGGGTCCTGCCCCACACTCAGAAGGAAGGAATGCAGGAATGCGTGCTCTGAGAGGCCAAGAAGAATCTAGACAGACCGGCCCTGCTGGAATTCCCCACTCAGTCTGTTAGTGTTATCTTACTCTTTTTGTCCAATCATACTTTTTTTTTTTTTTTTGAGACAGAGTTTCACTTTTGCTGCCCAGGCTGGAGTGCAATGGTGCAATCTCAGCTCACTGCAACCTCTGCCTCCCTGGTTCAAGCAATTCTCCTGTCTCAGCCTCCCGAGTAGCTATGATTACAGGCATGCACATCCACACCTGGCTAATGTTGTATTTTTAGTAGAGATGGGGTTTCTCCATGTTGGTCAGGCTGGTCTCGAACTTTTGACCTCAGGTGATCCACCTGCCTTGGCCTCCCAAAGTGCTGGGATTACAGGCATGAGCCACCGAGCCCAGTCTTTTTATTACTATTTTTTTTTTTTTTCTGAGACAGAGTTTTGCTCTTGTTTCCCAGGCTGGTGTGCAATGGTGCAATCTCGGCTCACTGCCACCTCTGCCTCCTGGGTTCAAGGGTTTCTCCTGCCTCAGCCTCCGGAGTAGCTGGGATTGCAGGCATGCGCCACCATGCCCAACTAATTTTGTATTTTTAGTAGAGACAGGGTTTCTCCATGTTGGTCAGGCCCAGTCTTGAACTCCCAACCTCAGGTGATCCACCAACCTCGGCCTCCCAAAGTGCTGGGATTACAGGTGTGAGCAACCACGCCTGGCCTGTCCAGTCACATTTCTATATAGCTGTCCATACTTTGTTGAACCTCTGCATAAAAAAGGACAATTTCCCCTGTGTCTTTGGGTCTTTATTCTGAAGGCTGCCATGTACACATTAAATCTGTTTGTCTACCTTTTCTCCCACTAATCTGCCTCTTGTCAGTGATTTTCAGCAAAACTTCAAAGGACGAAGGGGAAATGTTCCCTTGTCCCTAGAATTTGTACATATACTGTTAATCTGTATCCTCTCCCTGAGGCTTGTGTGGCCAGGAGGTGAACCCAGGGGCCTGGGAGAGGAAGGCACAGAGGCTGGCAGTGGGAGGCCCTCACACCCATGATGGCAGTGCAGTTCAGCCACAGGTGCTTTTGTTCCCCGGGGAAGTATTCAGCTGGCCCCTCCTGAGGAAGGCTCACTCGCACGGGAACACTTTTGCACCCGGCTGCTTCTGTGGTCCAGGGAAGGCCATGTATGCCCTCCTCATGGTAAGGATTTCATGTTGTAAGGACTTCGTCAGCGCCCTGCTGCACACAACAAATGTCGGCAGAATTTCTTTCCTTTCTCTGCTCCCACTCGCACCAAGCCAGTTCTTTTGGAAAGTGGAAGTAAAGGAAAGAAACAAACTCCCAGGCAAGTCACAGAGCTCTGATCGCCGTCCTCATGAACAGAGCATTAATTAATTGCTCACCCGCAGAAAGGAAAAGTTAATTACCGACCATGGAAACTTTAAAAAGGAAAAAGGAAACATGAGTTTAAAGTTTAATTAGGGCCCTTGCATGGTGGGAATAGAAAGGAGCTGGTTCTAATTGTGGGCATTTAAGGCAAGAGCCTGTTGTCCCTTTGTGCACCTCCTGCGCTCACCACCTCCTCACCAGACCTCCAGCCTGAAACTCCTCTCAGAATAGGTAGAGAAAATGAATGCGGAGGGGCCAGAGCACCCCGTCTAGGACTCTGGTCATTGCTCCTTAGGGAGTTGTTCAAGGGCAGGGATTCAGAAACACAGGACAGAGTCCACTGCCCCAAACGACCTTCCTTACTGCTCACTGCTGCCTAAAATGTCAGCACTGGAAGAGTGGCAGATGCTGCCATGTGCAGACCCCCTCCAGGAATGCAGGTCACATTCCCTACCCTCAGCCAGCTCCTTCCAGGACTGCCCTAGATCACACCACCTGCCCAGGGCATCCTGCACCCAATGACAGATCAATATATACTATGAACACTCAGCCTGCTCTCCCCAATTTGAGACAACTCTGAAGGTCATTCCAGCTCCCAGGCTCCCTGTAGGGTCAGCTGGGGCTGTCGTTCAGACTGCAGTGCAGCTCAACTTCTCCCTCTGTCCAATCTCACTGCCATTGCCCCTCTCTTCCACAAGGGATCATCCCGAGAGAACTCCCTAACAAATGTCCTGAACACTTATCCATTCCGGAGTTGGCTTCTTGAGGATCCTAGCTTGTGACACAGATTTTGTTGGGTTTTGTTTGTTTGTTTTTTTTGAGACGGAGTCTCGCTCTGTCGCGCAGGTGCAGGCTGGAGTGCAGTGGTGCGAGCTCAGCTCACTGCAAGCTCCACCTCCCGAGTTCATGCCATTCTCCTGCCTCAGCCTCCCGGTAGCTGGGACTACAGGTGCCCACCACCACGCCCGGCTAATTTTTTGTATTTTTACTAGAGACACGGTTTCACAGTGTTAGCCAGGATGGTCTCGATCTCCTGATCCACCCACTTCGGCCTCCCAAAGTGCTGGGATGACAGGCGTGAGCCACCGCACCCGGTAGTGACACAGGTTTACAGTGAACAGTGTTAAAGTGCTATAGGTGGGATACGCATTGAGCAGTTTACATTTTATACAATCGTCAAGTTATCTTGTATGATGTAGGATGTCAGAAGTCATCCAGTCCAGTCCAATACAGCGCTCCCAGCTTAGCATTTGACCCAGCTAAGGCCGCCTCGACCTGAGCACTGACAGTGACAGGGACTCACCCTCTCACAGAACAGCCCTTTTGGTGCCCACACAGCTCCAACTGCTAGAAGGCTCTTCTCACCAGTTGGCTTCTGCCAGGCAGAGCCACAGAGCAAGGGTCTATGTGCTTGCCAGGACGATGCCAGGCTGTGAGGAAGACAGGATGCTATAGACCCTGTCCCTGCCCCATGAACAGATCAGGTCTAGAGTGAGGATGTGAGCAGGGGCCTGGCTCCCAGCACCCTCAGTAGTCCTGGGGACACATATTTGTTCCGCATTCAGAGTTCTGTACTGCCCTCTGTACGATGGGGCCATCAAGTGTAGAGTAGGGGGCCGGGCGCGGTGGCTCAAGCCTGTAATTCCAGCACTTTGGGAGGCCGAGGCGGGCGGATCACGAGGTCAGGAGATCAAGACCATCCTGGCTAACACGGTGAAACCCCGTCTCTACTAAAAACTACAAAAAACTAGCCGGGTGAGGTGGCGGCCCCTGTAGTCCCAGTTACTCGGGAGGCTGAGGCAGGAGAATGGCGTAAACCCGGGAGGCGGAGCTTGCAGTGAGCTGAGATCCGGCCACAGCACTCCAGCCTGGGTGACAGAGCGAGACTCCGTCTCAAAAAAAAAAAAAAAAAAAGAAGTGTAAAGTAGGACAATACCCAGTGACCTGGACACTGCCTCTGTAAGTAGCCTGGTCACACATAGAGTCATTTCCAGGTGCTTTTGATAAGTTCAGTATCCACTTGGGGCTCCTTCAAGGGCATCTCCAGCCTGACCCTGGACTCCCCTTATAGCAGCCTAGGCCTCAAGTTGGAGACCAATTAAGCTGAGGCTGTGTCAACCCCTTAGCTGCTTGCTTGCTAAGGAATTAGCAGTGCCCAGGGACTTCCTGTATGACATTGCTTTGACCAAGCTAACTTGCGGGCCCTGTAGTTGCTCTGGCCCCAGCCGCAGCTAGATGGCACTGTCCCATCGCGCCAGGCACTTGCTCTGCCTGGCCAGGCAGGCTCATCAAGCACCCAACCTTGTGACTACAGGAATGCAAAAGGGCCCCCACAAGGTTTCTGGACCCCAGCCCCATATTTTTACTAAGGCAACTGTCACAGTCCGTTGGAGACACTGCCCACCCTTCCTCCAGGGCTCAGAGAATTATTTGTTCATTCAACAAATATTACTGAGCTCCTACTACTTGTTACGACTGCTGGACTCCAGACCAGGTACAGGAGATAAGGCCATGAGCACTGAAGTCACTTTCCTGCCCTGCCTGGAGATAACAGACCAACTAGGGAGACAGAAACACATGTAAATTCACACACCTGGGAGTGTTTCAAAGGACCAGATAGGATGCAGGATGGGGGAGAGGGGGTGTTGGACAGGCCATCCTGTCCTGCTCTGAGACGCTGGGGGATGTGGGGGGTTCTGAGAGAGTGGTCTCTGCACTAAAGTTTGAAGGAGGGTCCAAGTTCACCAGACAGAGGAAATGTCCTGGGAAGGGCTTCTGCACCCAGAAGGGTGCAGATTTAAACTTTGTCAGCTAGACGTGGTGGCTCATGCCTGTAATCCTGGCACTTTAGGAGGCTGAGGTGAGCAGATCACTTGAGGTCAGGAGTTTGAGACCCTCCTGGCCAGCATGGTGAAACCCCACCTCTACTAAAAATATAAAAATTAGCTGGGCATGGTGGCACGTGCCTGTAGTCCCAGCTACTCGGGAAGCTGAGGCAGGAGAATTGCTTGAACCCGGGAGGCAGAGGTTGCAGTGAGCCGAGATTGCGCCACTGCACTCCAGCGTGGGGGACAAGAGCGAAATTCTGTCTCAAAAAAAAAAATTATCAGAAGAGATTCAAGTCAGGTTCATGGAAGAACATATAGGCTGAGAGTGGTGAGAGTGAAAGGGGATGGGGGTGTCTGCCAACTCTGTAGGGTCACTTCCAGCTCTGAGGATGGGAAAGGAAGGGCAAGCCCAGTGGGCACCAGCCACATTACACATGCTCTGTGACGCCAGCTGAGGTTGGCCATTGTCATTTAGAGAGAGACAGCACTAACGAACGGCAGGCAGGAAACCCAGACTGTGAGGGGCCAGAAGGGCTGGGAGATGCCCAGAAGAGCCAGATGAGTGGGCACCAGGAGGGGGAAGGAGTGCTCCCTTCTGGGGGCTCCGTGGAGCCAGGTTGTAGCTTTCTCTAAGCAGGGCCCAGAGGACAAGCAGGGAGTGGAGAGGAGGACAGGATTGTGGGCTGGTTCAGGCTACAGGACCCACAGATAGACAAATGAATGCAAATGAGACACAAAGAAGCAGGCAGGGGCCGGGCGCGGCGCCTCACACCTGCAATCCCAGCACTTTGAGAGGCCGAGGCGGACGGATCACCAGAGGTCAGGAGTTAGAGATGAGCCTGGCCAACATGGTGAAACCCCATCCCTACTAAAAATACAAAAAATTAGCCAGGCTCAGTGGCGAGCGCCTGTAATCCCAGCTACTTGGGAGGCTGAGGCATGAGAATCGCTTGATCCCGGGAGGCAGAGGTTGCAGTGAGCTGAGATGGTGCCACTACCCTCCAGCCTGAGTGACAGAGCAAGACTCCATTTCCAAAAAGAAAGAAAGAAAGAAAGAGAGAGAGAGAGAGAGAGGACGAACGAAAGAAAGAAAGAAGCCAGCAGGACTTCCTTAGTCTCAGGTGGACTCTCCTGAGCCCCACACAGCAGAATGCTTCATCCTCTGGTCCTGGCACCCAAGGACTTTTCCTCCCCTGACACCTCCATCCCTACCCCATAAGAGGTCCCCTCCGCTCTCCCTGGGCTGTTCCTCTGGGGCATCTACAACAACCAGAGGCTTCCAGGGAGTCCACACAAAGTCTCTCCAGGTCTTATGTGGGCTGGAGCTAGGGGCAAGGGCGGGAAAGCCTCCGCCCCAGGGAAGAGGCCGATATCTATCAACCTTGGATGAGATGTGCACCAGTGTGAAAGCAGGGGAAGGGACAAAATGACTTTGGGAGTCTTCCAGCCCCAGGGCTGCCATTGGCTTACTGGATGAAGGATGTTAAATATTTGGCAAGTGTTCAGCAAGAATAGATGGGAGAACCCATAGCCAGGACCTCAGACCAGGGACTAGCAGAGGGCAGGGCCTCTGCCTCACCCTGGCTGGGCCTGTTCCCTCATGAGGACCCAGGCACTGTCAATTACCACCAGGCATGGTGAGGGGGAAAACCAATCTATATGGAGATATGCCCTCTCCAAAACGTGATGGCAGGGACAGTAAGGAAATGTTGTTTCCCAACCCAAGGCTCAAGCCTATTTGAAGCTTTAATGTGGTAAAAGGTCTGAGGGTGGGCTGGGAAGAGGAGGGCTAAATAATTCAGAAAGCAAATGGAGAAGTGGTTGTTGATAATGCCGACCGAGGCTTGTGTAACTGGCTGGGTTCAGCAGCATCCTCAGGCTCCTGGGAGAAAGGGCACAGGTGGGGCTTTGGGGAGACAGAGGCAGGAGTGAGCACACAGCTGGCCGGCAGAATAGTTTGACAGGTTTTGCCTCTCAAGGCACTTTCACAAGCCCCCTCCTCCCCAGGGCCCTACGAAGCAAGCAGGGCAGGTAAGGAAACTCTGGAGGCTGACTCCCAAGGCCTGGCGCCCAGGACCTCATGAGCAGCACAGCCCAGACAGGAAGGCCTCCCTCTGCCTGGGGTCCTTCACTTTCATGCCACTTTCCTCTCTTCCACTTCCTGTGAGATATGTAAAGGATCGCTGAGCCTGGAGTAGCCAAAAGACCTGGGTTTTGAGCATAGTTTTGGCATAACTAAGGTGTGTGATTTTGAGCAAGTTCTATCCCCTCTCTCGACCTGCATAGACTTCTCACCACTTTTCTTTTCTTCCTTTTTTTTTTTTTTTTTTTGAGACAGAGTTTCACTCTCGTTACCCAGGCTGGAGTGCAATGGCACGATCTCGGCTCACCACAACCTCCTCCTCTTGGGTTCAAGTGATTCTCCTGCCTCAGCCTCCTGAGTAGCTGGGATTGCAGGTGCCTGCCACCACGCCTGGCTAATTTTGTATTTTTAGTAGAGATGGGGTTTCTCCATGTTGATCAGGCTGGTCTCGAACTCCTGACCTCAGGTGATCTGCTCGCCTCGGCCTCCCAAAGTGCTGGGGTTACAGGTGTGAGCCACCATGCCCCGCCCTCACCTATTTTTTAGGATAAAAATATGAACATTGATATCTGAGGTCTCTTCTAGCTTTCATAGTCTCTGGTTCTAAGCCTAATGAGCAGATAAGAACATCAAGGTTCAGCTCGTAGGTGGGATAAAAGGCCTCTTTCAGTTGCTTTGCCTCCTGCCTCTTGCCTCCCTTTTCATTCAGCTCAACCCAGGAACATGAGAAGAAAGTGCCGCCTTCCCCTATCTGCACCCCGCAGACCTGTGTGGAGGAGAATCCTGTCTTCTGGCTCCTTCTCTTATCTGGACCCAAAAGCAGGAAGCCCGTCCATGTTTAATGAAGCCAGGACCAACCTAATTATCAGGGGCACTTGTGTTAATAAGCACCTTTCAATCCATGCAGGGAGCTAATACAGACAGAATAAAAAGGGAAGAAAAGTCATTAGCTTGAAATGTCTGGGCCCCTACCTGGGCTGAGGCCCGTGAAGTCATTATGGGTAATTATGGGTTATCACCAACACACACAGTCCCAGGCAGGTACAAGTAATGACAAGGGAGCATGTGGCCCCTCTGGGGTAGAGAAGTCATCAAAAAGGACAACTTTCTGTTTTTCACTCTCTTCCACGCTGCTTCTTTGAGGGCCCCCATCAGCCCCTCCCCTGCACAGTCTGGTTTCATCCCTCACCAGATTTGTTACCCCAACTTTCCTTTTATTTAGAAACAGGAGTCATCACTCTCTGAGATTCTGTAACTGAGTATTCTGGAAGCATTACATAAAGAGCTTTCCTGATTCTCCCCTCGACTCACTCCCAGCCAGGGCTTGCTTGACTAGGGTGAAGCAGTGAAGATGGTGGAAAGTCAGTTAGACTTTGCTGATGAACTGGATGGGTGCAGGGGAATTGTGAGAGCCAAAGACAGATGCTAGGAAGACCCAGGGATTCTTGGCTTGAGCAGCTTGTTATTGGTGATAGTGTTTATTAAAATGAAGAAGACTAAAGGAGATGCCTGTTTGGAGGAGGAGAAATAAAAAAAATTATATTTGGCTTTGTTAAGTTGAAGAGGCCTATAGACTCAAATGCCTAACACTTCAAATGTGGGGAATAGGGAAGAGTCAGAAATAGAGATACAGATTTGACAGTCATGGGAATATATGGCACATAAATCCATAAATGAGCTGAAATCATTCAGGGAGAAGGTCTTTTTATTTTTTTTTTTTGAGGCGGAGTCTCGCTCTGTCGCCCGGACTGGAGTGCAGTGGCCGGATCTCAGCTCACTGCAAGCTCCGCCTCCCGGGTTTACGCCATTCTCGTGCCTCAGCCTCCCGAGTAGCTGGGACTACAGGCGCCCGCCACCTCGCCCGGCTAGTTTTTGTGTTTTTAGTACAGACGGGGTTTCACTATGTTAGCCAGGATGGTCTCAATCTCCTGACCTCGTGATCCACCCGCCTCGGCCTCCCAAAGTGCTGGGATTACAGGTTTGAGCCACCGCGCCTGGCCCAGGGAGAAGGTCTATACAGAGAAGTGATAAGCATGCAGGCCTGGATGCTGGCCCTGGTGCATCCAACATTTCGAAATTGAGGCTGGGCTCACGCTTGTAATCCTAGCACTTTGGGAGGCTGAGGCGGGCGGATCACCTGAGGTTGGGAGTTCAAGAACAGCCTGACCAATATGGAGAAACTCCGTCTCTACTAAAAATACAAAATTAGCCAGGCGTGGTGGCACATGTCTGTAATCACAGCTACTCAGGAGACTGAGGCAGGAGAACCACTTAAATCCAGGAGGGGGAGGCTGCAGTGAGCCAAGATCACGCCATTGCACTCCAGCCTGGGCAACATGAGCAAAACTGTGCCTCAAAAAAAAAAAAAAAAAAAAAGAAGAAGTTGAGGCCAGGCATGGTGGTTCACACCCGTAACCCCAGCACTTTCGGAGGCTGAGGCAGGAGGATCACTTGAGTCCCAGAGTTCAAGACCAGCCTGGGCAACATAGTGAGACACCATCTCTTCAAAAAATATAAATATTAGCTGTGTATGGTGGCATAAACCTGTGGTCCCTGCTACTCAAGAGGCTGAGGTGGGAGAATTACTTTAGTCAGGGTGGTTGAGGCTGCAGTGGCCATGACTGTACCACTGCACTCCAGCCTGGGAGATGGAGTGAGACCCTGTCTCAAAAAAATAAAAATAAAAAATAAGTTGAACAGTGGAGAGGCAATTACAAATTGAAGCCAACTACTGCTACTAGAATGGATTGCCTCTGCCCTCTGTAGAAGCAAGGCTGGACACCGTTGATAGGAACAGAAAGCAAAGAGGAAAAAGGCATCCTGTCTTCCTCCTATAGCCTTCCAGTCTCCCTGGTTACCCTATACTGGCAGAAGCCAACAGGGTGCCAGTTAGCAAGGCAGAAATGTGGTTTTCAAAGTTCCTGCCCCAGCTTCACAAGGCCCAGTAGAGAAGAGTAGGTTTGAAGCTGAGAGATACTAGCTGAATAACTGGTACTACATATGGTCTAAAGCCCATCTGAATGGTGGGCTTTTTCCCAAACTTACTTCCTGGCTTCTGATTGCTAAGAAGTGGCTGAGTATAGCAAACATCAGGGGAGACAGGCATCAGCTGGACAGAGCTGCCATATTGGGGAAAGTGGATCAATCTATGAGTTGTGAGGTTAGAATGGAGCTGCTGAGAACAGCAGTGAAGGAAACCCATGGTGAAAGCTCTTGAGTGACCCAGGCTGATGGAAGGATGGGAGAAGGGGCAAGAGTGAAGGGAGGCGCCTTCCCTAAGAATACGAAGAGAAAATATTTAAGCTTTCAGCTGGGATTCTGAAAGTGGAGCTCAGAAAGCTAATTCCATCTCTGAAGCCTCCTGTCCCTATATTGGTCTCTGGTTGGGCAAAGGAAGAAGACAGGGAGCCCTGAGTGGAATGAAAGCACCCCGCCCTTCCTTCCTTTCAAATCCCCTTGGGTTTCCTTCTTAATGAACCCTGTCTGAGGCAGGGCAGGGTAGGACACTTTGGAGATCTGGGGAGGGTGTGGGGACTCAAGTGATGGGAGAGCCCAGGCAATTCTGACTGGAGAGCTCCCCACATCAACATTCTTTTTTTTTTTGAGACAGAGTTTCACTCTTGTTGCCCAGGCTGGAGTGATGCAATGGTATGATCTCAGCTCACCGCAACCTCCGCCTCCCGGGTTCAAGCGATTCTCCTGCCTCAGCCTCCTGAGTAGCTGGGATTACAGGCATGCGACACCACGCCTAGCTAATTTTGTATTTTTAGTAGAGATGGGGTTTCTCTATGTTGGTCAGGCACCAACATTATTTTCTTCTGATTTACTGTTTCTTTTTTTTTTTTTTTTTTTTTGAGACGGAGTCTCGCTCTGTCGCCCAGGCTGGAGTGCAGTGGCTGGATCTCAGCTCACTGCAAGCTCCGCCTCCCGGGTTTACGCCATTCTCCTGCCTCAGCCTCCCGAGTAGCTGGGACTACAGGCGCCCGCCACCTCGCCCGGCTAGTTTTTTGTGTTTTTAATAGAGACGGGGTTTCACCGTGTTAGCCAGGATGGTCTTGATCTCCTGACCTCGTGATCCGCCCGTCTCGGCCTCCCAAAGTGCTGAGCTTGCAGGCTTGAGCCACCGCGCCCGGCCGATTTACTGTTCTAAAAATTAACAAAAGAATGGAAATGGAAGTGGGAAGCACCCCTGCCCCACTGGGCCCAGATTCATTCACTCCTGTCAGCTCACCTTTCAGATACTTCCAACGCTCACCACCTGCCAATCCGGATTGCAAATCCTCAGACATGATTTATAGCCATGTCAACCATCCCTCTGCTGACAGAAGGCCTGAGCTCAGCCTTCTTACATCTCCAGCTGCTCAAAGTCTCCCGTGGAGGCCTTGCTGCTTGGTAATTTGAGTCCAACTTCCAATCTATAAGATCACTCTCCAGTGGTTTCTTATACAGCCTCAAAAGACTGGAAGCATTTGAAATACTTACAATCAAGGACTGGGAAAGATATCCTATAATGCCCTGATGATCTGTCTTCCCAAGACCACATGAGCCTCGAGTCTCTTGGCACTGGCTATACTTCAGTTTGGGACAGGACCCAGGAATCCTGAACCCCAAGCTAGGGGTCTGGCCACTCTCCATCACATATTCCTGCAGCACATAGCTCCCCACCTTCTCCACAGGGTCAGTGGCCTAATGCTTCTTCCTGGAACTTTCAGCCTGCACTCCACATCTGATATGTGCAAAAAAAGATAATACAACCTAAGCTCACCACTGATTTGGACAAAAGCCCTGGTGATTATTTAAACTGAAATGCATTAATAGCTCTGAATATTTCATGCCAGGTACATTAGAACAACCAGCATTATTTATTGAAGGCTGATCACCCATCATGGGTATTAATACACTTTGCTGCACAGTATCAGCCAAAGAGAAATTAGCTGCAAGGGACAAGGTGAAAAGCTTTTGGTCTCCTAGGTACTTTTGTCCCAGGAAATATATTAAGTCTTGCGTGGATGGAAGTTGTGGCTCAGTGGTGTTATCCAACATCACTCTGTCTTCTGACAGAACTTGTGGAAAGCTTATCAGGATAGCCTTTCCATCAACATCCAATCTGTGAGTAGGAGTCTCACCATCACATTCCAGACACCAATCAGTCCAGGCTGAGACGCATATTTCTCTAGCAGATATTAATTCCCCAACATCTTGCTTTTCTGGTTTTCTACAGAGGAGAGTCAAAGAGTAAATGGATTTAGCTGATGAGGGAAGGATTTGGTTGATATAAGAGAGAAACTCACAGCAATGAGCAGCTCTAGTCTCTCTTGCTGGATGATATATTTATTGTGTTGAGTCTCTGACACTGTTCCCTTTGGCCTCCAACTCATCTGTCAGTCAGGGTCGGTGCAGGAAACCAACCACTCTAGCTATTTTAAGCTGCAAGAAATGTAATACAGATAATTAGGTTCTTATAAAATTGTCAAGAGGTGGAGGAATGAACTTTAGGCTAACATTCTGTGGCTAACATTCTGAACTTCACAGAATGGGCCTACAAGATCTATCAGTCTAATCTTATCTTTTCTTTCTCTCTCTTTTTTTTTTTTTTTTTTTTTTGAGATGGAGTCTCACTCTGTCACCCAGGCTGGAGTGCAGTGAAGCGATCTTGGCTCACTGCAACCTCCGCCTCCTGGGTTCAAGTGATTTTCCTGCCTCAGTCTCCCAAGTAGCTGGGATTACAGGCGCCCGCCACCATGCCTGGCTAATTTTTGTATTTTTAGTAGAGACAGGGTTTCACCATGTTGGCCAGGCTGGTCTCGTACTCCTGACCTCAGGTGATCCACCTGCCTTAGCCTCCCAAAGTGCTGGGATTACCGGTGCAAGCCACCACACCCAGTCTACTTTCTTTATGTATATTTTCCCAATTCAGGGATCTACACTGTCAAAGATGTAGGTATTATACAATTATAATAATATTAGCAACTACTATTTTTCACTTCATAATCTGAGCCAGGCTCTTTACATTCTTTATAGTAACTAATTTAATCTTCACATAGTTCATTTTACAGAAGAGGAAACCATGTCTGAAAAGTTAAGCAAGAGATTATGCAGACACTATTTTGCATACAGGTGTTTCTGATTCTAAAATTCATGTTTGATTCACTCATTCTAGGCTCTCTCTAACTAAATGCCCCTTTCTTTAATATTTGAGCCATGGATATTAAGGCACCCCACTGCTTCGCACCTTCTCACCCTGTCCTTTTGCTCTTGCCGTGCTTCCTGCAGCCCACAGCCTGGAAAGGACAGGCTCTCTTCCTCCCCCAGGGCTGAGTGGATCCACCTAGGAATCTCCCTTCACTTGCAATTCATCTGAAGAAGAAAAGTTGTAACTAATTTTTGTCCAGTAGAAGTGCAAATGATAGCACCCCTGCCCCATAGAAAAGATAGATCCAAAGGTTACCATTTTATTGCCTCATAGGACATTAACAAAGTTTTATAGTTGACTTAGCAAATTTTCTTTCTCTGTCCATATATACAGTATCATACATCCTTCTTCGAAATGGCTTTACCATTCTGCCCATTCCCTCATTAAGGAGTTAAATAAATGCTCACTATATATTTACAAGAGAATCATCTTTTAAATTTTTGAAAATTATACTTGAACTTCCCCTCACCTGCAGTTTCTATTTGCTTTAAGACCCCCTCATAGATAACCATATCATCCAAGTATACCCACGAAAGAGACCAGAGGATTTTTGATCAATGGCAATTGTGGTGGGGTAGAGAGGATCTCCCAAGGAGGTGTCCTCGCGTTTTCCTGGAGGATAGGACATCTTCCCACATTCATCTCACTGCAACCATTCAATCTGGAGTGTTGGAATTCCACAGGACTGGGCCTGGGTGTGCAGAGATGAAGAAGGTGCCCCAGGAGCCTAAGCTTGAGTTCTTCAGCCTTCCTTGGGTACTCCCTGCTTCACCAGTCAGATGGGTTTATAATTAGGCTACCTTCTCTACTTTCTTTTTTGCCTTCCTTCCTCTAGGGGCAAGAGGGTGGAGCGGGAGGTGAGAGAGAAAAACATTTCAACGAATCAATTAGTTCACCCACCCGATTTCCGTTCATAAGGGGCAGTTTCCTTTAGGCCAGATCCCCTCCATGAATCTCTCTGTACCCAATACACTCTCTCTCTCTCTCTCACACACACACACACTCTCTCTCTCACACACACACACTCACACACACTCTCACAAACATACACTCACACACACTGTCACACACACTACACACTCACACACTCACACATACACACTCACACACACACTCACACACTCACAAACATACACACACACACTGTCACACACACACACACTCACACACTCACACACACACTCTCACACACACAGGGGTAGCTCTACAGGTCTCTGCTCCACTTTTTTTTTTTTTTTTGAGATGGAGTTACACTCTTGTTGCCCAGGCTACACGATCTCGGCTCACTGCAACCTCCGCCTCCTGGGTTCAAGAGATTCTCCTGCCTCAGCCTCCCGAGTAGCTGGGATTACAGGCATGCGCCACCATGCAGAGCTGATTTTGTATTTTCAATAGAGATGGGGTTTTTCCATATTGGTTGGGCTGGTCTCGAACTCTCGACCTCTGGTGATCCGCCCGCCTGGGCCTCCCAAAGTGCTGGGATTACAGGTGTGAGCCACCACGTCTGGTCCCTGCTCCACTTTTGTCTCTTCCTTACCTCCCTTCTTTTTTTCCTAAATGCATTAGGGGACTTGGAGTGAGAATGAAATAAATGGCAAGGACCCAAAGCCAATTTATTTTAATATGCTAATGGAGTGTGTGCTGAAATGTGTTATTTTTGCCTACATTACTTTGAAATGCAAATTACAAGAACTGTCAGTAACTGTCTCTCTAATCTCCTGGGGTTAAAGGACAAAGGGGAGAAAATGACTTGAAATGAAAACTTATTTGCCAACTCTTTTGTAGCACAGAAACTTCTTCCATTCTCCAGGGCTGTCTTCTGCTCCCCCTAAACAGTGTGAAGTCCTAGAGTCCTCTTCACACTAAAGGGAACTTGTTACTTTCATAGCCAGTGGCCTTGCAGATAGCTGGGGGTGGTGGGTGGGGGTGAAAGGGCGGCGGGTGGACAGGTCTTATCAGGATGAAAACACAGTTGCCTTGTTTCAGTTTTTCTTTCCTCTCTATAACACCAACTGGGATCCCCAAAGAGAAGAGATCAGAGAGACTCATTGAAAACAAAGTCTTGAACTATTTCAGTGTCCTCACCTGCAAAGTTGATTAGCACTCCTAAGTTCAAAGCACAGGCTAACTCATTCAAGTTTCCATGCTTCTGTTCCTAACCTTATATTCACTGGCCTGGTCTGGCCGTACAGAAAGCATTACTGATCCGACATTCCTTTATTGTCTGCTTTCCGGGAGTCTGACTCCTGATTAAAAACCCACATGTGATTTTTCAGGCCTGACACAAGGCAACTGCACAACAGTTCTCCAAGTGGCCTTGAACCGCCCCAGTTCTCCTTTCTTGCTTGTAGTTCTCAAGAATAACTATAGAATGTGCTGGGAATGCTAAATTCTGAGATAAGAGGAAAGTTGGTTGGAATAGCCCAGGCTCTGTTCCAGTCCCTGCTTGCACAGGATGGCCTTCAACACGAGTCCAGTGTGTCATGTGACCCCAAGGTATATAACCCAGGTGAACTGCCTTACGGGGGCACAGGCAGTGGAGACTCCATCTGCCCCGGGCAGCTTTCTGAGCCATGAAGAATTGGGTCATAGGGAGTCCTCGGCATCTGTTGTCCTTTGCTGCCTATCTGTAAGTGATAAACCTGCTTCATATAACTCACGTATCATTGTGTTCGGTCTCACTGGATTCAGACAAGTGGGTAATCAGTGCACAGGGAGCCTGCTTCACAGCAGTTACAAAGGCTTCACCCGCCAGGTCTCCCAGGCAGGCTGCCCTCCTGCAGCAGTCTCAGCTCACCACTAGTGCGTCTCAACCTCAGAGGAAGCCACAGTCAAGATCTCCAGGCCTGCTGTGGGCCATGTTCTTATACATATCTACATTCCAACCCATTCAGTGCCCACATTCCTACATCTCCTTCTCTGAGGCCTCAGGCAGAGGTTCTCTTCAGGTGACCTCTTCAGAGGACTGCTGTCCAGGTCTCCTTAATTGGGGAAAGGCAGAAAACCTTGAAGATACTGTTCTCCACTCTAACTCAGTACTCAGGACTTCACTTCTAGACCTTTCCCCTTGCCCTCCCTCAACTCCAAGGTCCATAAAGCTGCCAAAGCCTTTTATTGGCTTTCTCTATAGTAAAGCCCTAGGTCTATGCTGATCCACCTGACCTTCAGCTGGTGCGCTGCTGTTCCATGAAAGCTGGAACAGGGGATGCCAGCGCTTCCCCTAGTTTTAGCCCCTCGCTTATACTATCATAGTAAGTAAAGGCTTAACGTTTTTATTTACTGCTTGCTTTAATCAGCAGCTTCAACACCTGAAAACTCAGCGCTCTCTCTCTCTCTCTGCCTTGCCTCCTCTGCTGAGCTCCTGACACCTTCTCTTGCAATCCTTATATCCATTAGACTGGGAGATCTCTAAGGTCAAAAGGACTTTTTTCCTGATAATGATAGGTAACATTTTTCAGCATTTGCCGTATGCCAAACACAATGCTACGTACTTCGTTTAAAATAATTAATTGGGAGGTATAAACAAAAAATAAAATTCTAAGCCCCCGACCATCTGAATGGAACCCTCCTCTCCACCAAAGACATTTCAAAGTTGACCTGAAAAACTAGTTCAGACCATGAGGGGAGAGGGTGTTCAGACATGCCTCGTTATACCCTCCTCCCTTTTGGGGATAATGCTGACCAGCATTATCATCAACATAGACCTTAAGACTGATGGAACAGACTCTTTAAGTCTGATGAGAAACATTTACAATCTAGTCTCTCTGAAGCCTGCTGCTACCTGGAGGCTTCCTTTACATGATACCTTTTTGTCGTTTGTTTTTTTGAGATGGAGTCTCACTCTGTTGCCCAGGCTGGAATGCAATGGTGCGATCTCGGCTCACTGCAATTTCTGCCTCCCGGGTTTAAGCGATTCTCCTGCCTCAGCCTCCTGAGTAGCTGGAATTACAGGCGCGTGCCCCCACGCTGGGCTAGTTTTTGCATTTTTAGTAGAGACAGGGTTTCACCATGTTGGTCAGGCTGGTCTTGAACTCCTGATCGCAGGTGATCCGCCCACCTTGGCCTCCCAAAGTGCTGGGATTACAGGTGTGAGTCACCGCGCCTGGCCTCCTCTGCATGATAAAACCTTCATCTCCACAACCCCTTATCTTAGCCCAGACATTCCTTTCTAGTGATTCTGTCTTTAGACAATATCTTAACCCTTTCAACCAATTGTCAATCAGAGAATCTTTGAATTTACCTGTGAGCACTTCCAGTTGTCCCGCCTTTGCAGACTGAACCAATGTACATCTTACATATATTGATTGGTGTTTTATGTCTCCTTAAAATGTATAAAGCCAAGTTGTAGCCCATCCACCTTGGGCACATGTTCTCAGGATCTCCTGAGGGCTGGGTCATGAGCCACTGGTCACTCATATTTGGCTCAGAATAAATCTTGTCAAATATTTTACAGAATTGGACTCTTTTTGTCCACAGAGGCCATTAGGCTGAGATGGCTTCAGCACCTTCAGTTCCTACATAAACAAACTAAAATCCAAGTCAACATAAACCACAAAGTGAAAGTTAAGCTAAGCCAATCAGAAACTGCCAACTATGCTCTTATTAGAGATTTCATCAATACGAAACCACCAGCTAATGACCAAGTAAGCACTTTACATTTCAACCAAGCGAATATTTTCTTTGTGTTTCCCAAGCACTTTATGAAAGGTTTTTCCTTGCACCCATTGGTGGAACCCAAACGGCTCGTGATTTGGTCCTGCCTGATTCATGAGTTGCTGTCCACTCAGATAAACTCTTTAAAATTTCAATATGCCCAAGTTTATCTTTTAACAAGTTTATATGCATTATCTTGACTAATAATGACAAGAATTGCCTTTATTGTTGATTATTATATGCCAGACACATTCCTGATTGGATCAGCAATTATTAAACAATTAGATTTGGAAGGGTGGGGGGTGACTACCCTGTCATTTGTAAGATATCCCTATCTGCCAACCCAGGCCAGTCTCAGTCCCATCCATCAGCTTTGGAGCCGGGTCACCAGGAGGGGGTGGAGTGAAGGCCTAAGAGAGAGGGTTCAGAGAAGTCAGTGGCTCTGTGCATCTCTGGGTTCTGAAGCCACTCCTTCCCACCAGCCTGCAATGTCTCCTCTCCCATTCTAAGACCAGGGTACAGGCATTTCAAAGACGATATCCATCAAGATATATGAAGCCTTTGGAAACTATTGTGAAAGTTTACACAAATCTGATTATCCCCACAGTGAACTGAATTATAGTAAATTAGTCTAACAAGATTAGTGTCAAGTAGATTTGCTAAATGTACTGCCTTGACTGATAATGGGGAAATGGAATAATAAACAGAGACCTCTGTCTCTATCTTAGTTCTTTCCTTCATCCTTCATTCCCCTCCCTACTCAGAAACTTTTGGATTTTCAAGGGAGAGAGCTTATAAATCACACATGCCATCCATTCAATGAGCTGCACCCAATGGGGCAGATTCATCTGTTCCTGACCACATTCTGGCTTGCTGTTCCCTCCTGCTGAGCAGTAAACAGTCCTTCATTGCCATAGCAGCTTTGTCCTTCTTCCCTGGCAGTTCCTGTCCACTGAGGAATAAGAATTGAACCAAAGGTTGGAGCTGAGAAGAAAGCGATTTTTCCTCCTTGAGGTTTGAGTGTGGGTTGGGTGTGAATTGACCAGTAGTTGTGTGCAGCCTGGGGAGCTCCTGCTTCTATCATCAGCTAACTCAGAAATTTCATCAAGATCTAAATCTAAAGCCATTCCCCCTTGGAGTCATCCTGACTGGCATTCTCGTTGGTGTTTGATTTCTAAATCTCTCTTTAATGTGCCATGAGATGGGGAGTTGGCATTAGTTCTAATTGTCAATCATCCCCCTCCACTTACCAAGTGGTGTCACATACCTTCATCTCCACTAACGTCACCACCCACTAGCTGGAGAGATTAATCATTCCCTTCCTTTTACAGAAGATAAGGATGAAGCTCGGATGACACCGAGCCAGGCTAGAATGCTGATGAGATGTCGGTGAGCTCTGCCTAGGTCCCGTCCACATGCCCTTGGCATTCACCTCTGAACATCCGAGGCTGCCCACTTGGAACATCTACATGCCTGGCAAACTAGAAGTGCCAGAGAGTGGAAGGCCCCAGAGGTAAAATGGCAAGGGGCAACAGGGTGGGGCATAAGCACCTGGCTTCCTTGCCCTCAGTTGCCTCATGACAGCATGTCCCATATCATCTCCTGACGTTCCCCAGTAGGATAGGGCTCCAGTTACCCACAGTGGTAACTGGCTTGGTAACATCCCTTCATTAACTTCCTTTCCTTCCTTATCTGACTTTCCCACTCCCAATGGGTGTTTCCTGAGATTACCTCCCAAAAAATGCTTTGCACTCACATCCTTGTCTCAGGATCTCTTTCAGAGGAATTCAATCCAATACAAGACACTTTCATTTTTGGTGCCTTAACTTCTGGCTCTGCAGTAGCAGCACTAACAGCAGTAGTTGCTGGGCTTCCCTAGAGCTCCTAATGGGGCATAGCTGGGGGTTCAGGATGGAACGACCTGCTTCACCAAGCTGTGCAAATCCCAGTACTGGGGAGTAATGTGTAAGACCTGAGGGCATTAGCACCCTTTCCTGTGCCCTGTTAAAGGGGTTTGAAAAGTTTAGGAACCGTATGTCTGAATGGTCATACTTGCCTTGCAAGGTATGGGAATCAGAAATGCAAGAGGAAGTGACCCTGGGCCAGCAAAGGAGCTAAGGGACACCATTTACCTTCCTGGGACAGGTTTTCAAGTTCTGGTGCTTCCTCAACAGGCTATAAATAACAGGTCCAGAGTTTCACTCCATGGCACCTCCATTCTGTGATGAGTACTCATGAGAGGGCAGTGGTGAGCATGTGGCACTAGAAGCCAGAACACCTGGTCTGAGATACTGGAAAATACTTAGGAAAAAACCTGAGTTCATAGTGCATTTACTCAACGTTTTTCCCCCTAGAGACAGATCTTGCTGTCTTGTCCAGGCTGGAATGCAGTGGCCTTGAACTCCTGGCATCAAGTGATCCTCCCGCCTCAGCCTCCTGAGTTGCTGGGATTACAGGCATGAGCCACTGTGCCCAGCTTCAACCTTCTTTAAACATTTGTTTTTCAGTTTATAATTCTAGCTGAGTGACCTTAGGCAAACCACACTACCACTCTATCTATGCATTGCTCATCCATCCATTCATTTATTAGACATTTTAAAAGCAATGTGCCAGGTACTATGCTGGGTACACAGATATAGAAATTAATAACAGTCCATACCCTCTGGAAGCTCCCAGTCTCGTGTGGCAGACACAGACCAGATCCATGCTATGAGAGAGGTAAACTCAAGATACAGTGGGTAGGAGTGCTTGGAGAGGCCTCTAACCCAGACTTAGAGAAGCCAAGAAAGAGTTCCTGGAGAGCTGCCACCTGAGATGAGTCTTGAGGTAGCAGTTAATAAAAGGAACAGTATCTGTATCAGACAGAACAGTACATAAACAGATGAGGAGGGCAGAGAAGCCAGAGAAAGATGGGGGCCCTGAAGCTGTTTCCACATGGTATGTCCCTGAGCAGATCACTTCACCATGCTGGGTCTTGGCTTCCCCACTTGACCTGCTTTCTTCAACAATTGGAATGAGATGAAATACGATAATGGATGTGAAAGCATTAAGAAAGCCTAAGGTCGGCCGGGCACGGTGGCTCAAGCCTGTAATTCCAGCACTTTGGGAGGCCAAGACGGGCGGATCAGGAGGTCAGGAGATCGAGACCATCCTGGCTAACACGGTGAAACCCCGTCTCTACTAAAAAAAAATACAAAAAGCTAACCAGGCGAGGTGGCGGACGCCTGTAGTCCCAGCTACTCCGGAGGCTGAGGCAGGAGAATGGCGTGAACGTGGGAGGCGGAGCTTGCAGTGAGCTGAGATCCGGCCACTGCACTCCAGCCTGGGCGATAGAGCGAGACTTCGTCTCAAAAAAAAAAAAAAAAAAGAAAGCCTAACGTCATTTAGAAATATGAAAGTTTGAAGAGGGGCATGATAGAACATACCCCACCCCCGTCATTGGGAAAGAAGATGGTGGTGGGAGAGGGGACACACAAAGTGACATTTCCTTGTTCTGTGTCTTGTCTGAAGTAGTCAGTGTGGCTGACAGGGCCATAAATTAGACTGAGCAGCAATAAACATAATCCTGTGTAAAGTATTAGACAGCAAATGAGCACATTTTTTGTGTGTGTGTTTTGTTTTGTTTTTGAGAGAGTCTCACTCTGTTGCCTAGGCTTCAGTGTAGCAGTGCTGATGAGCACTTTTACAACAATTTATTCCTCATGTGATATGGTTTGGATCTGCATCTCTGCCCAAATCTCATGTTGAATTATAATCCCCAGTATTGGGGGTGGGGCCTGGTGGGAGGTGATTGGCTCATGGGGGTGGTCTCTCATGGTTTAACAGCATCCCCACTTGGTCCCGTATAGTGATAGAGTTCTCAGGAGAATTGGTTGTTTGAAAGTGTGTTGGCTGGGCGTGGTGGCTCACACTTGTAATCCCAGCACTTTGGGAGGTTGAGGCAGGCAGATCAATGAGGTCAAGAGTTTGAGACCAGCCTGGCTAACATGGTGAAACCCCATCTCTACTAAAAATACAAAAATTAACTGAACATGGTGTAGTGCCTGTAATCCCAGCTACTTGGGAGGCTAATGCAGGAGAATCGCTAGAACCGGGAGGTGGAGACTGCAGTGAGCTGACATCGCACCACAGCCCTCCAGCTTGGGTGACAGAGTGAGACTCAGTCTCAAAAAATAAAATAAAATGAAAATAAAAGTATGCAGGATCTTCTCTCTCTCTGTCTCTCTCTCTCAGTGCTACTCCAGTCGTGTAAGATGTGTCTGCTTCCCCTTTGCCTTCTGCCATGATTGTAAGTTTCCTGAGGCCTCCCCAGAAGCCGAGCAGATATCAGCATCATGCTTCCTATACAGCTGGTGGAATTGTAAATTAATTAAACCTTTTTTTTTTTTTTTTAATCTTTTGAGATTGAGTTTCACTCTTGTTGCCGGGTTGGAATGCAATGGCATGATCTCTTAGCTTACTACAACCTCCACCTCCCCGGTTCAAGTGATTCTCCTGCTTCAGCCTCCCGAGTAGCTGGGATTACAGGCATGTGCCACCATGCCCAGCTAATTGTGTATTTTTAGTAGAGACAGGGTTTCTCCATGTTGGTCAGGCTGGTCTCGAACTCCTGACCTCAGGTCATCTGCCCACCTCAGCCTCCCACAGTGCTGGGATTACAGGTGTGAGCCACCACTCCCGGCCTAAACCTCTTCTTTCTTTTCTTTTCTCTTTTCTTTTCTTTTTTTCTTTTTTTTTTTGAAACAGAGTCTCACTCTTTTTGCCCAGGCTGGAGTGCAATGGCACAATCTTGGCTGACTGAAACCTCTGCCTCCTGGGTTCAAGCAATTCTCCTGCCTCAGCCTCCTGAGAAGCTGAGATTACAGGTGTGCACCACCATGCCCAGCTAATTATTTTGTATTATTAGTAGAGGCGGGGTTTCACCACGTTGGCCAGGCTAGTCTAAAACTCCTGACCTCAGGTGATCCACCCACCTCGGCCTCCCAAAGTGCTGGGATTATAGGCATGAGCCACTGTGCCCAGCCCACTTCTATTCTTTAATAAATTACCCAGTCTTGGCCGGGTGTGGTGGCTAATGCCTGTAATCCCAGCACTTTGGGAGGCCAAGGCATGGGGAACACCTGAGGTCAGGAGTTTGAGACCACCCTGACCAATATGGTGAAACTCCATCTCTACTAAAAATACAAAAGTTAGCCAGGTGTGGTGGTGGGCACCTGTAGTCCCAGTTACTCAGGAGGCTGAGGCCAGAGAATCACTTGAACTCAGTTGGCAAAGGTTGCAGTGAGCCGAGATCACACGACTGCACTCCATCCTGTGTGACAGAGCGAGACTCCGTCTCATAAATAAATACATACATACATAAATAGGTAACTCAGTCTTAGGTGTTTCTTTTTTTTTTTTTTTTTTTCCTTTTCTTTTCATTTGTTTTAGACAGAGTTTTGCTCTTGTTGCCCAGGCTGAAGTGCAATGGTGCAATCTCGGCTCACTGCAACCTCTACCTCCTGAGTTCAAGCAATTCTCCTGCCTCAGCCTCCCGAGTAGCTGGGATTACAGGCATGCTCACCGTGCCTGGCTAATTTTGTATTTTTAGTAGAGATGGGGTTTCTCCATGTTGGTCAGGCTGGCATCGAACTCCTGACCTCAGGTGATCCGCCTGCCTCTGCCTCCCAAAGTGCTGAGATTACAGGTGTGAGCCATCACACCTGGCCTTTTTTTTTTTTTTTTTCAGATGGAGTCTTGCTCTGTTGCCCAGGCTGGAGTGCAGAGGCATGATCTCTGCTCACTGCAACCTGTGCCTCCTGGGTTCAAGCAATTCTCCTGCCTCAGCCTCCCGAGTAGCTGAGAATACAGGCAGGTACCATCACACCTGTCTAATTTTTGTATTTTTAGCATAGACGGGATTTCACCATGTTGGCCAGGCTGGTTTTGAACTCCTGACCTTGTGATCCGCCCGCCTCAGCCTCCCAAGTAATGGGATTGCAGGCTTGAAAGTATTTCTTGCCAGGAGCAGTGGCTCACGCCTGTAATCCCAGCACTTTGGGAGGCCGAGGTGGGCGGATCATGAGGTCAAGAGATCAAGACCATCCTTGCCAACATAGTGAAACCCCATCTCTACTAAAAATAAAAAAATTAATTAGGCATGGTGGCACACACCTGTAGTCCCAGCTACTTGGGAAGCTGAGGCGGGAGAATCGCTTAAACCCAGGAGGCGGAGGTTGAAGTGAACCAAGATCACACCACTGCATTCTAGCCTGGCAACAGAGCGAGACTCCAGCTCAAAAAAAAAAAGAAAAAAAGAAAGAAAGAGAAAAAAAAGTATTACTTTATAGCAATGTAAGAACAAACTAGGGCTGGGCATGGTTGCTCACACCTGTAATCCCAGCACTTTGGGAGGCCAAGGTGGGTGGGGATCACCTGAGGTCAGGAGCTGGAGACCAACCTGGCCAATATGGTGAAGCCTCTTCTCTACTAAAAATACAAAAAAATTTAGCTGGGCATGGTAGTAAGCACCTGTAACCCCAGCTACTCAGGAGGCTGAGGCAGGAGAATCACTTGAACCTGGGAGGCGGAGGTTGCAGTGAACCAAGATTTCACCATTGCACTCCAACCTGGGCAAAAAGAGTGAAACTCCATCAAAAAAAAAAAAAAAAAAGAACAAACTAATATAGAAAACTGGTACCAAGGAGTGGGGCATTACTATAAAGATACCTGAAAATGTGGAAGCACCTTTGGAGATGGGTATTGGAAAAGAGTTGGAACAGTGTGGAAGGTCAGAAGTTGACAGGAAGATGAGGGCAATTTTGGGACTTCCTAGAGATGTGTTAAACCAGGCTTGTCCAACCGGCAGCCCACAGGCCACACGCAACCCAGAATGGCTTTGAATGCAGCCCAACACAAATTCATAATCCTTCTTACAACATTATGAAATGTTGCCCAGGCGCGGTGGCTCATGCCTGTAATCCCAGCACTTTGGGAGGCTGAGGTGGGTGGATCACGAGGTCAAGAGATTGAGGCCATCCCGGCCAACATGGTGAAACCCCATCTCTACCAAAAATACAAAAAATTAGCAGGGTGTGGTGGTGTGTGCCTGTAGTCCCAGCTATTTGGGAGGCTGAGGCAAGAGAATCATTTCAACCCGGGAGGCAGAGGTTGCAGTGAGCAGAGATCACACCACTGCACTCCAGCCTGGCAATAGAGTGAGACTCCGTCTCAAAAAAAAAAAAAAAAAAAATATGAAATGTTTTTGTGATTTTTTTTAGCTCATCAGTTATTGTTGGTATTAGCATATTTTATGTGTGGCCCAAGACAATTCTTGAAGTGAAAAGATTGGGCACTGCTGTGTTAAATTCTTGTAGCCAAAATGCTGATAGTGATATGGACAGTGAAGTACAGCCTGAGGAGGTCTCAGATGAAGATGAGGAACTTATTGGGAACTGAAATAAAGGTCACTTTTGCTATGCTTCAGCAAAGAGCTTGGTTGGATTTTGCCTCTGCCCTAGGAATATATGGAACTTTAAACTTGAGAGAGATGATTTGGGGTATCTGGCAGAAGAAATGTCTAAGCCACAAAGTGTTCAAGATGTATCCTGGCTGCTTCTAACAACCTATGTTCATATACATGAGCACAGAAATAACCTGAAATTGGAACTTATATTTAAAAGGGAAGCAGAGCATAAAAATTTGGAAAATTTGCAGTGTAGTCATGCAGTAGAAAAGAAAAGCCCATTTTCAGGGAGAAATTAAAGCAGGCTGCAGAAATATACATAAGTAAAGAGGAGCCAAGTGCTAATAGCCAAGACAATGGGAAAAAGGTCTTGAAGGTATTTCAGAGGCCTTCTGGGAAGCCCCTCCCATCACAGGTCTGGAGGTCTAGGAGGGAAGAATGGTTTCCTGGGCCAGGCCCAATGCCCCACACCCCGTAGAAGCCTTGGGACACTGCTCCCTGTGTGCCAGCCGCTCCAGCTCCAAGGGGCCCATGTACAGCTCAGGACACTGCTTTAGAGGGTGCAAGCCATCAGCCTTGATGGCTTCCACATGGTGTTAAGCCTGCAGGTGCTCAGAGTGCAAGAGTTGAGGCTTAGGAGTCTCTGCCTAGATTTCAGAGGATGTATGAAAAAGCCTGGAGGTCCAGGCAGAAACTTGCTGCAGGGGTGGAGCCCTCATGGAGAACCTCTGCTAGGGCAGTGCAGAGGAGAGCCTGGATGTCTACGCAGAAGCCTGCTGCAGGATTGGAGCCCCCACACAGAATCTCCACTGGGGAACTGCCTAGTGCAGCTGTAAGAAGGTGGCCATCATCCTCCAGACCCCAGAATGGCAGATCCACAAGCAGCTTGCATCCTGAACCTGGAAAAACCACAGGCACTCAATGCCAGTTCATGAGAGCAGCCATGGGAGCTGAACCCTATAAAGCTTCAGGAGTGTAGCTGCCCAAGGCTTGGGAGCCCATCCCTCATACCAGTGTGTCCTGGATGTGAGACATGAAGGGAGATTATTTTGGAGCTTTAAGACTTAATGATTGCCCTTTAGGGTTTCAGATTTATGTGGGGCTTATAGCCCCTTTCTTTGGCTGACTTTTCCCCTTTTGAATGGGAATGTTTACCCACTGCCTATACCCCCATTGTATCTTGGAAGTAACTAACTTGTTTTTTATTTTACAGGCTCATAGGTAGAGGGGACTAGCCTTATCTCAGATGAGACTTTGGGCTTTGGGTTTTAAGTTAATGCTAGAATGAGTTAAGACTTTGGGAAGATATGTTGGGAAGATATGATCGAATTTTGCAATGTGAGAAGGACATGAGATTTGGGAGGTACCAGTGGCCGAATGATATGGTTTGGATCTGTGTCCCCACCCAAATCTCATGTCAAATTGTAATCCCCAGTGTTGGAGGTGGGACCTGGTGGGAAGCGATTGGATTATGGGGGCAGTTCCTCATGGTTTAACACCATCGCCCCTTGGTACTGTATAGTGATAGAGTTCTCACAAGATCTAATTTAAAAGTGTGTAGCACATCCCCTCTCTCATTCTTCCTCTTGCTCTGGTCATATAAGTCATGCCTGTTTCCCCTTTGCCTTCTGCTATGATTGTAAGTTTCCTAAGGCCTGTCCAGGAGCTGAGCAGATGTCAGCATCGTGCTTCCTGTACAGCCTGCAGAACTGTGAGCCAATTAAACCTCTTTTCTTTAATAAATTACCCAGTCTGGCCAGGCGTGGTGGCTCACTCCTGCAATCCCAGCACTTTGGGAGGCCGAGACAGGTGGATCACCTGTGGTCAGGAGTTGGAGACCAGCCTGGCCAACCTGGTGAAACCCCACCTCTACTAAAATACAAAAATCAGCCAGGTGTTATGGCAGACACCTGTAGTCCCAGACACTCAGGAGGCTGAGGCAGGAGAATCATTTGAACCTGGAAGGCAGAGGTTGCAGTTAGCCAAGATCATGCCATTGCATTCCAGCCTGAGCAACAGAGTGAGACCACCATCTCAAAAATAAATAAATAATAAATCATCTAGTCTTAGGTATTTCTTTATAGCAATGCAAGAATGGATGAATATAACATGTTTCATTGAGCTCCTACTACATGTCAGGGAATCTCTCAGGTTCTAGGAACAAGACAACTCTGAGATGGTCTGGTGAATAAGCAGGCAATGTATCACGACAACACTTTACCCTCACAACAGTCATGTGAAGTAAACCAGTCTGAGATTCTACTTCCTGATTTATCAGTTAGGAAACTGAGGCCCAGAGAAGAGCAATAACTTGTCCAAAGGCATATCTAGATCCTGGTGGTGCCACGGCCCACAGTAATGTCCCACCATCAACTTTCCAGCCATCAGCTTTCCGTGGAGACAAAAGTTATGCCAATTCCAGAGCTGACAAGAGTTAGCAAAGGAAGCTGACTGGGAGCGGTGGCTCACATCTATTATCCCAGCACTTTGGGAGGCCGAGGCGGGAGGATTGCTTGAGCCTAAGAGCTCAAGACCAACCTGGGAAACACAGTGAGACCTTCTCTCTACAAAAAACTAAAAATTAGCCAGGCATGATGGCATATGCCTGTAGTCCCAGCTACCCAAGAGACTGAGGCAGAAGAACTGCTTGATCCCAGGAGGTCAAGGTTGTGGTGAGCTATGATTGCAACACTGCACTCCAGCCTGGGCAACATAGCAAGATCCAGTCACAAAAAGAAAAAAAAAGAATAAAGGAAGCCAGCTGGGCCTCAGAATGTGTTAGTAGAAGGAAGAGATGGTCCTTTGAGCACCCCAGCAATAGTCTCCAAGCAGCAGAGGCAGGAAGAATAGGCAACTGAGTTTGGATGTCTCTAGGCCTAAATCCAAGAAGGCCTTCATTTTTCTTTTCTTTTCTTTTTTTTCTTTCTTTTTTTTTTTTTTTTTTTGAGACAAAGTCTCACTCTGTCACTCAGGCTGGAGTGCAATGGCACGATCTCGGCTCACTGCAACCTCCGCATACTGGGTTCAAGCGATTCTCCTGCCTCAGCCTCCTGAGTAGCTGGGATTACAGGCATGCATCACCATGCCTGGCTAATTTTTTTACTTTTAGTAGAGACGGGGTCTCTTCACATCAGTCAGGCTGGTCTCAAACTCTTGACCTCGTGATCTGCCCACCTCAGCCTCCCAAAGTGCTGGGATTACAGGCGTGAGCCACCGCGCCCGGCCAGGCCTTTGTTTTTCATGTCAAATCCCTTCTCCTGTCTCCAACCCCTCCAGTAAAGCTTGACTCAGATTTCCTCAGACACAAATTAATTTGTTCTGAGAGGAAATAATGGTTTGTTGGATTCCCTTTATCATCCTGGCTCCCTCCATGGCTTCCACCTGCTTCCTCCACGCCTAGAAATAAAGGGACAGAGGAGGATAGAAACCAGCCTGCAGATAGGCTGCTACTGACCTGAACGTTCCTTATTGAAATCTCCCCTCCAAATGTGGCTTTGGGGCTGAAAGATTTGGGGATAGAAAGCTTACCGAAGCCTCTGATGAAATTCAAACAGCTGTGGGAGGTGGCTTTAACTGGACATGCTGAATGGGAGCCTTTAATAACTCAGCATTTCATTAGGCAGAGCCAGATGTTGGGGGTAGTGGGAGGGGTGTGCTATGAAGCAGGAATGACAAGAGATTAGCCACTTCCTTTTCAGGACTGAGAAGCACAAGCTTCCAGGTACAGCGAGAAGAGTCCAGGCAGAGTCAGGAGCATGACTATGGGTACCCCTGTCCAGATAGTCAAAATCCTTAGCTAGAGAAGGTGAATAACCTACTGATTTGTACATCCACTGGCCAAATCTTTACTGTGCACAGACCAGCAACCAGGCACTGTACTCAGTGCCAGGAAACAAGGTCAGTGAAACACAATCTTTGTAATCAAGGGACTTATAGTCTAGGAGAGGAGACAGACAGGTTAGCTAATGAGTGAATAGAATATCATAAATCTATCCTGAAAGTGCACAGTGAGGACATAGAAGCAATGGCCAGTTCTACTCGGGATGTCGGAGATGTTACGGTTTAAGAGGGTGAGTCTTGAAAGATGACTGGGGTCTGCTAGGCAAAGAGGGAGGAGAAACATCCCAACATTAATAACAGTGATATCTGCAACATTTACTGCATGCACAGTTCCACTCTTTCGCCCAGGTTGAAGTGCAATGGCGCAATCTTGGCTCACTGCAACCTCCGCTTCCCGGGTTCAAGCAATTCTCCTGCCCCAGCCTCCCGAGTAGCTGGGACTACAGGTGCATGCTACCATGTCTGGCTACTTTTTGTATTTTTAATAGAGCTGGAGTTTCATCATGTTGGCCAGGCTGGTCTCAAACTCCTGATCTTGTGATCTGCCCACCTCAGCCTCCCAGAGTGCTGGGATTAAGAGGCATGAGCCACTACTCCCGGCTATATATTTTCTTTCATTTAGTGTTCACACTGACCTACGCAGTAGGTTTTATTATCTCTGTTTTGCAATTAAAGAAACTAGGGCCCAGAGTGGTTAAAAAGCTTGCCCAAGGCCAGTTTGGGGAACTGAAGTGATACAGTGGGACTTGAGAGGCTAGAAAAGTGGGCAGGGTCTGGACATGAAAGGCCTCAGCAGTTTTGCTGAGCAGTGTAGATTTTACCCTGCTGAGCAGGGAATAGCAAGACCTGATTTCTGCTTTCCAAGATCACTTTGGCAGCTATTTAGAGGTGGAATTGGAGGCAGGAAGACAAGGAAGCCAATTAGAAGGAAATGTTAATGGTCCGTAGGAGAGACCATAAGCTTAAAACTAAATCACAGACATTAGCAATGGAGAAGACTTCAACACTACAAGACAAAATGGGCAGGAATTTCTGGCCGCCCAAAGGACAAGAAGAAAATGCTTTGTAGAGTCACATGGAGCTGAATTTGAGTCCTAATCATGCCCTTTACCAGCCTTGGCAACTAGTGCTTTTATAGTCTCTCCATACGTAAAATAGAGAAAATAATATAAGAGGTGATCCCACTAGATTGTATAACTCTCCATCATAATTTTCCACTTGAGTGTGAGCTCCTTGAAGGCAGGCACTGTGCCTAAATATTCTTTGTACTGCTAGCATCCAGCACTGTGCCTGAAGCCCACTACATGCCCAGTGCTGCTTCTGTGAATTACCATGAAATGGTTAGGGCTGAGCAAAGGGAGGACTCAGGATGACATCAGGTTTCTGCCTTGGCTAACGGGTGGGTGGTGCCATTTACTGAGACAGAGGTTGTGGAAGGAGTAAGGCACATTAGAGGGGGAGGATCATGAGCTTTGTTTTAAACAGAAATAGGTAGTGGTGTTCACTGTGACAAGAGTCAAGGGAACAGTCATGGGAGTGAGCAGGTAGCTGTGAAGGAGTAGGGAGCTTTTAAGTGTCGGAGATTGTGCAGTGGCACAATCTCAGCTCATTACAGCCTTGACCTCCCAGCCTCAAGCGATCCTCCTACCTCAGCCTCCCTAGTAGCTGAGACTACAGGTGCAAGCCACCACACCTACGAATTTTGTTTATTTATTTATTTACTTTTGAGACAGGGTCTTACTCTGTCACCTAGGCTGGGGTGCAGTGCCTCAGTCTTGGTTCACTGCAACCTCTGCCTCCCCGGTTCAAGTGATTCTCCCACCTCAGCCTCCTGAGTAGCTGGGACTACAGGCACATGCCACCACACCTGGATAATTTTTGTATTTTTTGGTAGACATGAGGTTTCAGCATGTTGGGCAGGCTGGTCTCGAACTCCTGACCTCAAGTTATCTGCCCACTTTGGCCTCCCAAAGTGCTGGGATTACAGGTATGAGCCACTGCACCTGGCCGTGTTGTGTTCTCAAATACCATTTTCCACTAAAAGGAACCAGGGCTGTTTGGAGAAAGGCTTAATTCCCCGCTGTAGCTGGAAATGCACAAGATAAGCCTGGGTCTTCTTGTCTAAAATCAAGGAAGCTCTTGAAGACTTTGGGGTAATGTCAGACGGACACGACAGTCAACTTGATTGGGCTCTCAGTAGTCAAAGGTGGGAAAATATGAACACCCAAAAGAATCACAACAGCAATAGATTATAACATGTCAAAAATAAAAAATCTAGAAGTTCATAATTATGCTTTTTTAAAAAAACACCCTATCATTTGTCACTGTTGGAGGTTGCTGGGGCACCAACTCATTTTTTAAAAAATGGATAAATAAAATAAAAATATCAGTGAAGGATTATCCTGTCTTTCTTATAAGAATTATATTCAGATTAATTAAAGAGATTATAAGTTATTTTTTTTTTTTTTTTTTTTTTGAGATGGAGTCTCGCTCTGTCGCCCAGGCTAGAGTGCCGTGGCCGGATCTCAGCTCACTGCAAGCTCCGCCTCCCGGGTTTACGCCATTCTCTCGCCTCAGCCTCCCGAGTAGCTGGGACTACAGGCGCCCGCCATCTCGCCCGGCTAATTTTTTGTATATTTTAGTAGAGACGGGGTTTCACCGTGTTAGCCAGGATGGTCTCGATCTCCTGACCTCGTGATCCGCCCGTCTCGGCCTCCCAAAGTGCTGGGATTACAGGCTTGAGCCACCGTGCCCGGCCTTATAAGTTATTTTTAATAGAAGAACCACAGCTAATAATTTCAGGAGGAATGATTGAAATAGAAAACCACCATCATTATAATTCGTGCTGAAAATAAGAAATAAGTTGTTGGGAAATTTATGATAAATGGATCAGGCTGACATTACTTGAACCCACTAATTAATCTTGACTTCAACAAAAGTAAGACAACTGAGCATCATGTTTCCCCTAGTACGAGGCAACAGAAAGTATACAACACAACCTTTGAAGTATTCATTCAAAGGATGTGAAGCAGAATCTAGTTGTCAGTTTGTGTAAGCCTAGAAGCAGATCCTGAGACTAGGATTCACTTTAAGTAGTTTATTTGGGAAGTGCCCCCAGAAAACTTCCATAATGGAGTAGGAAAATAAGACAGGTCCCCTGTGGGCAGCTGGAGCTCAGCCTTACTGGGGAACTTTCACAGACAATGTAGAGCAAACTTCAGAGCTGCTCCAACTGCAAGATAAGGAAGCCGGGGTATTTATCCACCAAATCCCTGGCTATTGGTTGAGGTTTGCGTCTGGGGATATTAATTCTCCTGCATTCCTGACTTGCCTAGAGCTTAAGTTAGTGTGCTTCATGGTGAGGAAAAAGTCCTGGGGCAGTAAGATGCCAACTTTTGCCATGTAGAAATGAACGCCCAGGGAGATGGAGAAGCATCTAGTGTGTGCTCCGTTAATTAGTACTCTGGGTCTAACTATCGCTTTGGAGTAGAATAGATGCTGAACAATAGCACATGAGTACAAGTAGCCAAATTCAGAGTGTGAGAAATACTACAGGACAAATGGTTGAGTTTCTTCCACAAATTAATTACTTCAGAAAACAGGGCGGGAGTGTTATAGATTAAAACATAATCTATGATGTAAGACTTGAGAGATGTTTCAACCAAATGCAATGTATCAATTTGGGATCCTAATTTAAATTTAAAAACTGTATTTTTTGATATTATCAGAAAAAATTGAACATGGACTATCGGATAACATGAAGAAATTGCTATTGATTTACAGTGTGATCATGGTATCTTGACATGTTATTTTTTAAAATCTTTGTCTAATAGAGACTTTAAAAAATAGATGAAGCGAATATGGCAAAATGTTGACAGTTGTTACATTGAGGTGACAAGTGTATGGGAATTCATTATACAATTCTGCCTACCTTTCTGTCTGTTGAGACCTTTATAAAAGAGGAGAAGGGGAAAAGTAGTGAGGGAGGAGGGGCACACTAGACTCCCTGGGTTTGAATCCTGACTCTGCTGCTTTCTAGCTGAGTAAATTTGAGCAAGTTACTTAAACTCTCTGTGTCTCAGTTTCTTCATCTGCAAATTAGGCTAATAGCAATGACTAATTCATAAGATTGGAGTAAAGATTAAGTGAATTAGTATCAGTAAAGGGCTTCGAACAGTGCTCAGTAAATACTAGCTGTTACAACTCCATAAACAGTGAATTTCAGTTTATAACATGCAGGGAATGCTGACTTCTGGTCCAGTCAAACCTGGCAAGGGGGTGTAGTTAGGTAAGAAAGGGCAGCTCTCCCTGAAAACATGCGGTTGGGAGTGGAGCAGCATTCAAGGGAACAGTGGTCTCAGGAGGCGGAGACTGTAATACTGAAAAGATGACATTTGGAGATGGAACTTCCTAGGTGTGTTTCACTACCAGGAAAAGGGTGGCTTTACGCTGCAAAGAGCAATTCGTCCACACAATGCAATGAATGACACAAAGCACCAAGCTTCACCGAGTGCCAGCCTGGGAGACCACTCGGGAGAGGAGCGGGGAGTGGTGGCTGATATTTCCTTCACTCCACCTTGCCACAGGGGACCCAAGGCTCTGAAACAGGAAGCATCGGGGCAGAGGATAGCCATTAATTAATACCCATTAGTGCCCCCCTGACAGTGAGTGGACAGTGCAAATGTACATAAGTGAGGCTGGTCACACACCGAATAACTCTCTAGAAGATGACTAGGGTGCAATTCAAAGAGCTCATAGGACCAAAGTTGTATCTTCCTGCCTCAATTCAAGCCTCCAAAACCAAAGGAAGCATTAATGTTCAACCCTGGAAAAGAGCCAGTCACCTCAATACACTTAGCCAAAGTGAGAATAAGCAGGGTTTGCAGAATGGCTTTAGAGAGTGGTTCGGGTTCCTCTCCCTCCCTCGAAGGTCCTGGCAGGGTAGAAATCCCTATGAGTCCACCCCTCCTGACTCCGGGGAGTATTGGAGCTTTAGGTTTGAGGGAGAAAACTTGCTAACACTCTTCAAACAGCCTGCTGGGCCCTTGGGGAGAATCCTCGGGACCAGGAAGCTATTGCTGCTGCTGTTTTTGCTTCCTCCCACCCTCCTCCCCAAACGGGCTGTTTTCTGTCTGTCCTGGATTTGAGTGCCCTTTGGATGGGACCAGCCTTGGTACACATATTCTCGGCAGCTTGGAAATGAATGGAGAGAGCACCATGGTACAATAGAATGAAGTTTGAATTTGCAGTTGGAAGAACTGGTTTCAAGTCCCAGCTCTGCCACTTACCTGCTTATTTGTTTGTTTGCTTATTTACCTTGGGCAAGTCAGTTAACCTCTCTGAGCCTCTGTTTTTTCATTTGTAAAATGGGAGTAATACTAATATCTTGATTACGCAGGTTGTTGTGAGATCAAGTGAGATAATGGGAGAGCAAAGGAAAATTCACATTTTAATTTCATGCAGAACCCCAATATATAAAAAAGAAAAAAAATGATGTTACATATGACTAAATATGTCTCCCCTGCTTATCTGCAATTTCACTTTCCGAAAGTGAAAACCACTCTCATGATTTCAGTTACAACCACAGTAAAAAATATTAAATAAAAACATACAGAAATAGCTCATACGTTTTAAATTATGCACCATTCTGAGTAGCCCGATGAAGTACCTCACCATCCCACTCCATCCTGCCCAGCATGTGAGTCATCCTTTGTCCAGTGTATCCACTACTGGCTCCCAGGTCACTTAGGAGCCCTCTAGGTTACCAGATCAACTGTCGAGGTATCACAATGCTTGTGTCAAGTAACCCTTATTTTACTTAATAATTGCCCTAAAGTGCAGTAGCAGTGATAATGGCAATTTGAATATGCTGTATATTAATGTCGAATAACCAGAAAGTTCTTCCTTTAAGTGAAAAGTTAAAAGTTTTTGACTTGAGGATAGAAAAAAAAAAAAATCTGTATGCTGAGGTTGCTAAGATCTACAATAAGAATGAATCTTCCCTCCATGAAATTGTGACGAAGGAAAAAGAAATTTAGGCTAGTTTTGTTTTTGTACCTCAAACTGCAAAAGTTATGGACACAGTGCATGATAAGTGCTTGGTTGAGACAGATACGTAGGGTGTGGTACTACCCGAGGTTTCAAGAATCAACTGAGGGTCTTGGAACATATGCCCCACAGGTAAGAAGAAAAGACTGTATTAACATCTTGAAGTAAATAACTTGAATTCAAGAGGTTGGTTTGATGAATAGATACATTTGAAATTGAGAGGCCGGGCGCGGTGGCTCAAACCTGTAATCCCAGCACTTTGGGAGGCTGAGACGGGCGGATCACGAGGTCAGGAGATCGAGACCATCCTGGCTAACACGGTGAAACCCCGTCTCTACTAAAAATACAAAAACTAGCCTGGCTAGGTGGCGGGCGCCTGTAGTCCCAGCTACTCGGGAGGCTGAGGCAGGAGAATGGCGTAAACCCGGTAGGCGGAGCTTGCAGTGAGCTGAGATCTGGCCACTGCACTCCAGTCCGGGCGACAGAGCGAGACTCCGCCTCAAAAAAAAAAAAAAGAAAAGAAAAAAAAGAAATTGAGATATTAGATGATAGTTACAGTGTCATGTGTCCTATTTATTTCTGAATTTTATTTTGCTTACTCAGAAAAAAAATCCTGATTCCACAAATAAGTAGTTGTAAATTGTAGCAGTGTTTTAAATCTTGAAATCTTAGGATCCTCTTTAATTATCTTAATTCCAGAAGCTTCACAGAAGTATGATGGGAATTCTCCCCTCAAATAAAAATCAATAGAAAAACTGGGCTGCAACCAGATGTGCTCCAAACCTTGTAGGGTTGTGGTGAGGATTTTACAAAACCATCCATGTGGAGCACCTAATGCCGAAACTCTAAAATTATTACTTACATTTGAACATAGTATATCTCAACTGAATACAAATACTTCAACATACACTAGCAGACTGACCAGGTGCAGTGGCTTAAACCTGTAATCCTAGCACTTTAGGAGGTCAAGACCAGCCTGGCCAACATGGTGAAACCCTGTCTCTACTAAAAATACAAAAATTAGACAGGCATGATGGTGAGCGCCTGTAATCCCAGCTACTTGGGAAGCTGAGGCAGGAGAAACACTTGAACCTGAGAGGTGGAAGTTGCAGTGAGCTGAGACCAAGCCATCGCACTCCAGCCTGGGCAGCAACAGCGAAACTCCATCTCAAAAAAAAAAAAAATTAATTAAATAAATAAATACATACACACACACACACACACACACACACACACACACACCAGCAGATATCAGGAAAGGGGAAGGAGGAAAGTGTAAGGAAGTATTTAAGTGGACTAATGTCACCACCTAATAAATAGTAGGCACCCAGTCAATAGTAGCTATTATTATTTGAACTCATGAAAGTGACCCGATAAACCATCTAAGCAGGCTCAGAACAGAAGAATTGCTCAACTGAACCACAGAATTGTGAGGAATTATCAATGTTTGTTTTAAGCCACTAAGTTTGGGGTTGATTTGCTATAGGATAAAATGTCATACAAAATGTAATGGACATCTTTTATTCTTGCCTTCCCAACATCCATTTCCCTTTTATGCTTACAGCACCCAATTTTTCTCCACCATTTTCAGTCCATGTGATTGATTGTGGAAAAATAGGGTCCACCAAGGTTCCAGAGGTGGACATGTGATGCAGGCCTGCCAATCAGAGCATTGCATCTGTAGCAGATACTTCTGACTGGCTAACGTAACTCCCCTCTCCAACCTCCTTCTCCCTAACTCCCTTCAGTGAGAGACTCTGGAGGAGCAAATGGTTCTCCCAGCCTCCCTTCAAGGTAGAAGTGGCTCTGTGACCCAGAATAGCCAGTAGGTTGTAAACAAGTCTGCCAAGTACCTCTGGGAAATCTTCTCACTACTCATAGAGGAAGAGTTGATGCTAATACCTTCCCTTCTCTTCTTACTGCCTTGAACATGGTTGTGATTTTTGGAGCTGCAGCAGCTATTCTGTAACTATGAGGCAAAGGCCAAGAGCATTTTTAAGTTGTGATTCATTCCTGAACCACTAAGCCAGCAGTGGCAGCTGCCTATTTCTAGGCTTCCTGTTATACAAGCAAAATAAATCTCTATTTTTAAAACACCTCTTATCTTTGTGCTGATAGTCAAGTTGTCTTTTTTTGTTTGTTTGTTTGTTTGTTTTGAGACAGAATGGCTGAAGTGCAATGGCACTTCTTGGCTCACTGTAACCTCTGCCTCCCGGGATCAAGCAATCCTCCAATCTCAGCCTCCCCAGTAGCTGGGACTACAGGTGTGCACCAGCAGACCTGGCTAATTTTTGTTTTTTGTTTTTGTGGAGACAAGGGTTTCACCATGTTGCCCAGGCTGGTCTTGAACTCCTAGGCTCAAGTGATCCACTCACCTCGGCCTCCCAAAGTGCTGGGATTACAGTGTCTGTTTCTTATAGTTGAAAACATTCCTTAGCCTGGTGTGGTAGAGCATGCCTGTAGTCCCAGCTATTCAGGAGGCTGAGGTGGGAGGATCACTTGATCCTGGGAGGTAGAGGCTGCAGTGAGCTGTGATTCAGCCTCTGCACTCCAGCCTGGCAGCAGAGTAAGACCTTGTCTCAAACAAACAAACAAGGCATTCTTAACATAGCATCTCACTAATTATAATAATTAGTCATAAGGAAAATAGAAGAAAATAGAAACCACTACTGACTGCAAATAATTTATTTTATTTTATTATTTTGAGACAGAGTCTTGCTCTGTCACCCAGGCTGGAGTGCAGTGGCGCGATATCGGCTCACTGCAATCTCCACCTCCCAGGTTCAAGCAATTCTTCTGCCTCAGCCTCCCAAGTAGCTGGGATTACAGGTGCCTGCCACCATGCCCGTCTAATTTTTGTATTTTTTAAAATAAAGATGGCATTTCGCCATGTTGGCCAGACTGGTCTCGAACTCCTGACCTCATGATCTGCCAGCCTCAGCCTCCCAAAGTGCTGGGATTACAGGGGTGGGTCACCACACCCGGCTACGCAAATGATTTTTACATTCTTCTTTGTAATTTTCACTATTTATAAATGCCTTTAGTAAGCATGCATTTACTTGGTAACCATGGGAAAAAATGAAGATTGAAATTATTTGATAGCAACAACTCAGACTTTCAAGACCCAAAGGATAGAAGCAGGCTGATCCATTATCGAGAGACAGACCCAGGTGTGACCTTTTGATGTTTGAGTTTCCTTATCTATAAAGTGGAGATAATATTTCCTAAGTATCTACTTCCTATGAAGAATGTTAGAATTAAATAACATAGTTTTCTTGGGAAGCTGAGGTGGGTGGATCTCTTGAGGTCAGGAGTTTGAGACTAGCCTGACCAACATGGTTAAACCCCGGTTCTACTAAAAATACAAAAATTAGCCAGACATGGTGGCATGCGCCTGTAATCCCAGCTACTTGGGAGGCTGAGGCAAGGGAATCGCTTGAACCCAGGAGATGGAGGTTGCAGTGAGCCGAGATTGTGTCGCTGCACTCCAGCCTGGATGACAGAGCAAAACTCTCTCTCAAAATAAATAAATAATACAGTTTTCTTTTTTCTTTCTTTCTTTCTTTTTCTTTTTTTTTTTTTTTGAGACAGAGTCTTGCTGTGTCACCCAGGCTGGAGTGCAGTGGCATGGATCTCACTCACTGCAACCTCTACCTCCTGTGTTCAAGTGATTCTCCTGCCTCAGCCTCCCGAGTAGCTGGCATTACAGGTGCCCACCACCACAGCTGGCTAATTTTTGTATTTTTAGTGGAGAAGGAGTTTCACCATGTTGGTCAGGCTGGTCTCAAACTCTTGACCTCAAGTAATCTGCTCGCCTCGGCCTCTCAAAGTGCTGAGATTACAGGCGTGAGCCACTGCGCTTGGCCATAGGGTTGTATTTATAAATGTACATGGTGTTAAATAAAGATTCATTTTTTATGCTTCCTAATAAAATAAGACTTCAGATATAAGTGACAGGGGGTTAGTGGGTACAGGAAAGAAAGATTGGGATGAACCAATGAGTGGATAAAGAAAATGTGGTATAGGGCTGAGTGTGGTGGCCCATGCCTGTAATCCCAGCACTTTGAGAGGCTGAGGCAGGGGGATCACTTGAGGCCAGGAGTTCAAGACTAGCCTGGGCAGCATGGCAAAAGCCTGTCTCTACAAAAAATACAAAAATTAGCTGGGCGTGGTGGTGCACACCTGTGGTCCCAGCTACTCGGGAGGCTGAGGTAGGAGAATCACTTGGGCCCAAGAGGCAGAGGCTGTAGTGAGCCAAGATCATGCCACTGCTCTCCAGCCTGGGCAGCAAAGCGAGACCCTGTCTCAAACAAACAAACAAACAAAAAAAAAAAAGAGAAAAAGAAAACATGGTATATATACACCATGGAATACTAGTCAGCCCTAAAGAAGAACAAATAATGTCTTTTGCAGCAACTTGGATGAAGCTGGAGGCATTATTCTAAGTGAAGTAACTCAGGAATGGAAAAGCAAATACCGTATGTTCTCACTTACAAGTGGGAACTAAGCTATGGATACACAAAGGCATAAAGCGTGGTAAAATGGACTTTGGATACACAGAATGGGAGAATGGGAAGTGGGTGAGGGGTAAAAAAACTACATACTGGGAACACTGTACACTACTTGGGTGACAGATGCACTACAACCAGAAGTTTCCTTCACCAAAATACCATTCATCCATGTAACCAAAAACCACTGTACCCCAAAAGCTATTGAAATTGTAAAAATGAAAGACTGGAATGAGAGCCTGGACGACTATTTTCAGGTCCCATCCCATATTCCCAGTGTCTACTGCATTCCATCTTATGAGGCCTCTGTCCTCCTTGTGCAGCGGCAGCCCACCACAGACCACTTCACTTGCCTCTTCAAAAAGGGAAACCCCAAGCCAGGGCCACCTCTCATCCTACTGACTCTCCTCTGGGATCAGGCCCTTTTGTTGTTGATCCTGAGTCGTTTTTACCTTCACGAGTCATGTGTGTCCTTGAAGTTACTCTTTACAAAATTCAGGGAGTAACTCCCTTTCCCCCTGCGTACCTGCAGCATTTTTTTTTTTTTTTTTGAGGCGGAGTCTTGATCTGTCACCCAGGCAGGAGTGCAATGGCGTGGTCTCAGCTCACTGCAACCTCTGCCTCCCAGGTTCAAGCAATTCTCCTGTCTCTGCCTCCCAAGTATCTGGAATTACAGGTATGTGCCACCACGCATGGCTAATTATTGTATTTTTAGTAGAGACGGGGTTTCACGATGTTGGCCAGGCTAGTCTCGAACTCCTGACCTCAGGTGATCCACCCACCTTGGCCTCTCAAAGTGTTGGGATTACAGGCGTGAGCCACTGTGCCCGGCCACTGCAGCATTTTTCTGGCCCTTGACTCTGTCTGTGACTTCTATTCTCTCCTTTCTCCCGCTCTAGAGGCTAATTAACATTCACAGACATGTTCTTCAGGGTTGTGTCCTCAATGTTAAAAAATGTGAATAGCAAGCGAGATTTCTAGTCTGAAGTTTATCCTTTGAAGTCTTTTAACAAGTCACCAGGGATTGAGAGGGGTGCAGAGATGGGGCCTGAGAGCTGTTGCTGCTTCCAGGGAAGGGATGCAACGCCCCCACAGTTCCCAGACAACCCCTGAGAAATTTCCTCAGAGATTTCCTCCGATGCTTTTCTGGAGACCTCTCCAAGAATGCTGGAGAATGCAGGCTTCTTAATCCACAGAGAGACCACAGCCCCACAGACTCTCAGAGCTCTACTTACACAGCCATGCCACACATGCTCGGCTCCCACAAAGGGCATTTACCTCCAAGCACTCACACAGAGGTGTGTGCTCACACCCAGCTCCCAAGCCAGAAGCATGACAACTAGAGCTATGTATAGCCTGCCTACAACGTATGCTGTTACATACCTTGTTCTCAAATCATGACACAAATTCTGTATAGTAGGAATTACTAATTTCCTTTTCATGGATGAAATTGCCTAAGGGATGTGAAGTCGCTTGCGTAAAGTCACAGAGCCGGCAAGTGGCAGAACCAGATTCCAGTCCCAAGTGAATCTTTTCCTTCTGCTGTGCCAAGCTGACTTCCGGTGCAGCCAGCAGCTGGCCCCTAGCAGGATCAGTTAGTGTGGAGAAGAACACCCAGCCTCATGGATCTTGAGGGAAGGAGCTGTTTTCCCGTCAGGCAATTGGATTTTCTGCAGAAGGGAAGCTTGGTGCTTAAATAAGTTTGATCAATGATTTACACCCTCTCTCTCCTCCCTCTTCCACTTGCAGGAATTGAATTTCGATTGAAAAATAAGCTTTAACCATTCACTTCATTCGTCACTGAAAATTGCTTCAGTCAAATGGCAGCGAAAACAGCCAAAGATAAACGTAGAGTTGAACCACTTCCTTCAGCCCCTCACCCAGCACAGGAAGAGCTCCTATAGCATCCATGGAATAGCAGCCTTAAAACCACACAGAGTAGGTGGCCAGGCATGGTGGCTCACGCCTGTAATCCCAGCACTTTGGGAGGCCGAGGTGGGCAGATCACAAGGTCAGGAGATCAAGACCATCCTGGTTAACACAGTGAAACCCTGTCTCTACTAAAAAAAAAAAATACAAAAAAAAAAAAATTAGGCAGTCATGGTGGCAGGTGCCTGTAGTCCCAGCTACTCGGGAGGTTGAGGCAGGAGAATGGCATGAACCTGGGAGGCAGAGTTTGCAGTGAGCCCAGATTGCACGGCTGCACTCCAGCCTGGGCCACAGAGCGAGACTCCGTCTCAAAAAACAAACAAACAGAAAAAACGACAGAGCAAGTGCCACTTCTACCAGCTCACAGCAGTTACACTAAATTTGTCTAAGTAAAGGTAGTTTCTCCAACTCTAGACTTGGGGAAAGTCATGTTTCAGAGGGGGGAAAAAAAACCAGACATGATTGTTTAATTCACAAAGAGAAAGGAAAAGCACTTTAAACATGTTATCCACACCTGGCCTTCCCAAGCTGCCTCTCCATAAATCCCCGGATGGAAGAAACGAAATGTATCTATCAACGTGGCTGGTATTAGAGAAAGGGTTCTTGTGGTTCCTACACATTCATCAGCCACAGACTGGTGTGCATCTGCACGCACTCACCACATACACACAAATACACAGCCTTCAAAAAGACACACAGAGCCCCGGGCATACTTTGTAAAACATGACGGTGATTCAACACGCATTAAGAGGAGAAGACTTTGTCTATAAAGGAAACAGAAAGTAGAGTGAAAGTAAGAATACATTTTATCTGTTGAATAAACAAATAATCAAATAAATATGTGTTCCTGTAACAAATATGTATTGAGTAACCACTACATGCTAGCCTCTGTTCAGGGGTGGGGATATAACAGTGAGTAATAAGTGGCAAATAAAGCACAGCCCCTGGCCTCAATGTGTTTACAGTCTTTTGGGGAAGAAAACAATAAACAGACAATTTCAAAACCCTATGATAAATGCTATAGTATCAACTTTGTTTAGGTTTTGACTCTTTTCTTTTTTTTTTCGAGACGGAGTCTGGCTCTGTCGCCCGGGCTGGAGTGCAGTGGCCGGATCTCAGCTCACTGCAAGCTCCGCCTCCCGGGTTCACGCCATTCTCCTGCCTCAGCCTCCGGAGTAGCTTGGGACTACAGGCGCCCGCCACTTCGCCCGGCTAGTTTTTTGTATTTTTTAGTAGAGACGGGATTTCACCGTGTTAGCCAGGATGGTCTCGATCTCCTGACCTCGTGATCCACGCGTCTCGGCCTCCCAAAGTGCTGGGATTACAGGCGTGAGCCACCGCGCCCAGCCTAGGTTTTGACTCTTACATTCCACCCAGTTTTCCCCAAATTAATCTACAGATCAAACACAGTACCAATCAAAACTCCAGCAGGATTTTTATGGAATTGACAAGCAGAATTACAAAAGTCATATGGAAATGCAAAGGACGTGGAATAGCTAAAAACAACTTTGAAAAAAAAAGAATTTAGTTGAAGGACTAAGTCTACCTGAATTCAATATTTATTCTGAAGCTAAAGCAATCATGACAGCTGGCAGCAGTTACGCCAAATTTGTCCAAGTAAAGGTAGTTTCAGCCGGGCGCGGTGGCTCATCCCTGTAATCCCAGCACTTTGGGAGGTCAAGGTGGGCAGATCTCCTGAAGTCAGGAGTTTGAGACCAGCCTGGCCAACATGGTGAAACCCTTTCTCTACTAAAAATACAAAAAGCAGCCAGGTGTGGCGGCTCACACATGTAATTCCAGCTTCTTGGGAAGCTGAGGCAGGACAATCACTTGAACCTGGGAGGCGGAGGCTGCAGTGAGCCAAGATCGCGCCATTGCACTCCAGCCTGGGCAACAAGAATGAAACTCTGTCTCAAAAAAAAAAAAAAAGTTACTTCAAGTAGAGTGTAGAACAGTGCCTGGCACAAGGTAGGCACTCTGCAAGTGTTGCCATTATTATTATTATTATTTTGTTGTTTGAGATGGAGTTTCGCTCTTGTTGCCCAGGCTGGAGTGCAGTGGGGCCATCTTGGCTCACCACGACCTCCACTCCCGGGTTCAAGCAATTCTCCTGCCTCAGCCTTCCGAGTAGCTGGGATTACAGGCATGTGCCACCATGCCCGGCTAATTTTCTATTTTTTGTAGAGAAGGGGTTTCTACATGTTGGTCAGGCTGGTTTCCAACTCCCAACCTCAGTTGATCTGCCCACCTCGACCTCCGAAAGTGCTGGGATTATAGGCATTAGCCACCGCCCCCAGCCTTATTATTATTATTATTATTACCACTTTGTTTGTTTTTGTCCCTGGACTGGGCATGGCAGAGCCAACGTGACCATCGGGAGGGATCAAAATAAGAGCCAGGAGAGAGGTTTCCAGGCCACAGTGCTCACTAACCTCGCTCCCACCCCATCCACCCCAAACCCTTCTTTCCTCCCCTCTGCCCTCCAGTGTGTCCTAGCTCCCAGCACCTGCTTGTCTTTCTCCCTCCCCCCGAGTTAAGGAATTAAGCCTGGGAGGTGGGGAAGAGGACGGGGAAGAGGAGATAGTTAAAGACGGAGAAAGAAAAGAGGAAGAATGGAGATTGATTCCTTCCTTCCTTCCTTCCTTCTTCCTTCCTTCCTTCCTTCTTTCTTCCTTCCTTCCTTCTTCCTTCCTTCCTTCCTTCCTTCCTTCCTTCCTTCCTCTCTCTCTCTCTTCTTCCTTTCTTTATTTTTTCTTTGAGACAGAGTTTTGCTCTTGTTGCCAAGCTGGAGTGCAATAGAGCAATCTCGGCTCACTGCAACTTCTACCTCCCAGGTTCAAGTGATTCTCCTGCCTCAGCCTCCCAAGTTGCTGGGATTACAGGCACACACCACCACGCCCAGCTAATTTTTTGTATTTTTAGTAGAAACAGGGTTTCCTATGTTAGCCAGGCTGGTCTTGAACTCCTGACCTCAGGTGATCTTCCTGCCTGGGCCTCCCAAAATGCTGGGATTACAGGTTTTAGCCACCTATGCCCAGACCTTTCTTTCCTCTTTCTTTCTTTTTTCTTTCTTTCTTTTTTTTTTTTTGAGACGGAGTCTCGCTCTGCCGTCCAGGCTGGAGTGCAGTGGCCGGATCTCAGCTTACTGCAAGCTCTGCCTCCTGGGTTCACGCCATTCTCCTGCCTCAGCCTCGCACGTAGCTGGGACTACAGGCGTCCGCCACATCGCCCGGCTAGTTTTTTGTATTTTTTAGTAGAGACGGGGTTTCACCGTGTTAGCCAGGATGGACTCGATCTCCTGACCTCGTGATCCTCCCGTCTCGGCCTCCCAAAGTGCTGGGATTACAGGCTTGAGCCACCGTGCCCGGCCTTCTTTCTTTCTTTCTCTTTCTCTCTCTCTTTCTTCTTCTTTCCTTCCTTCCTTCCTTCCTTCCTTCTTTCTTTCCTCTTTCTTTTCCTTCCTTCCTTCCTCTCTTTCTCTCTTTCTTCCTTTCTTTTTTTTTTGAGACAGTCTCCCTCTGTCACCCAGGCTAGAGTGCAATGGCACGATCTCGGCTCACTGCAATCTCTGCCTTCCAGGTTCAAGCGATTCTTCTGTCTCAGCCTCCTGAGTAGCTGGGATTACAGGCGTGCACCACCACGCCCAGCTGTTTTGTATTTTTAGTAGAGATGTGTGTGATCCATGTTGATCAGGCTGGTCTTGAACTCCTGATGTCAGGTGATCCACCCGCCTCGGCCTCCCAAAGTGCTTGGATTACAGACGTGAGCCACCGCGCCCGGTCCAAGAATAGGATTTTAACAACTCTTTCCTCAAAGTAATTATGCGCAGACACTCACACTTTGGCAAGTCACAAGTTTCGCCAATCTTTTCCAATCCGCCTCCTATGTCAGGCCCCTCTCCCTTTTCTTTTTTTTTTTTTTTTTTTGAGACGGAGTCTCACTCTGTCGCCGGGGCTGGAGTGCAGTGGCCGGATCTCAGCTCACTGCAAGCTCTGCCTCCCGGGTTCACGCCATTCTCCTGCCTCAGCCTCCCGAGTAGCTGGAACTACAGGCGCCCGCCACCTCGCCCGGCTAGTTTTTTGTATTTTTTAGTAGAGACGGGGTTTCACCGTGTTAGCCAGGATGGTCTCGATCTCCTGACCTCGTGATCTGCCCGTCTCGGCCTCCCAAAGTGCTGGGATTACAGGCTTGAGCCACCGCGCCCGGCCCCCTCTCCCTTTTCTACTTTCTCCTGGCCTTTCAACTAGGAGTCAGTCAGGCTGTGATCTTTTTATTTTTTTTGAGACGAAATCTTGCTCTGTCATCCCTGTTGGAGTGCAGTGGTGCGACCAAGGTTCACACAGCCTCGACTTCCTGAGATCACGTAATCCTCCCACCTCAGTCTCCCAGCTAGCTGGGAGTACATGCACATGCCACCACACCTGTTTAGTTTTTAATTTTTGTAGAGATGGAGTCTCACTATGTTGTCTAGGCTGGTCTCAAACTCCTGGGCTCCAGCATTCCTCCCATCTTGGCCTCCCAAAGTGCTGGGATGATAGGAATGAGCCACTGCACCTGGCCTAGGTTGTGATCTTTAATTTACTCAAGTACAAAGTACTTCTACCACCTTCTGCCCAGTTTCCCTCCCATTTGTTGTGGAAAATGAAGGAGAAAAAGTACTATATAGAAATGCTTTGACAATGGCCAAATGTTTCGCAAATGTTAAACACATATCCAGACCTGTGCAAAGCCTTTCTACAAGGAGTGTCAGGAAATCAATGAGTTTTCAAGTTTTTGCCTTCCCCACCAGAGGTGGATTGAAGACCGGAGGCCTACCTGACCTCCGCTGCTAGTCTGCCCAGCACTTTCTCCAGGCTCTGTAAGTCAACCATCCAAAATAAGGTATTCCCCAGTTTACCTGGCTTAGATGAACACATCACTGCAAATCTAGTTAAAGCAATATATTTTCCTGTAAAGACAGAATCTCATTATACTGCCCAGGATGATCTTGAACTACAGGGCTCAAGCAACCCTACCTCCTCGGCCTCTCGAAGTACTGAGATTATAGGTATGGAGCCACTGTGCCTGGCCTAAACCTAGTTTTTAAGTGGAGCACGGAGACTTTTCCTTCCTCTATAAAAGATTAACTGTTACAGCAATTGCTCTCTTGCCAAAAATAACTAGCAAAACAGACAAAATATATGAAATAGTTATTTTCAGATAGTGGGTAACAGTCAGTACAGAACAGTTGCAAAAAGAATTTGACTCCATTTTTTGATGGTTGATTACTGATCACTTTCAAGTCCTATCTCTTCCCTTTCTCCTTTTTTGACCCACCTTGACAAATCCATAAGAAGCCCACATGCTTTGCTCCCTTAGTGCCAGCAAGAAAAGTTCAAAAGCTGGCCTATGGGCAGGAACTCTCACTCTGGCCCCAACTGCATTAGAAACTCAAGTCACTCACCCCTCCCTTTGCTCAAGTCATTCCAGATGGTTTGAGGGCCTGCTCTGCTCTCTCTAGAAAGTCCCATTATGCGGGCAATAAATGTTTTCATACCCTCTTGGTGCATGTGTGGCATCATTAGTCTTAACATCCAAACCCATTTTGGATGGGGAATTGATCCACCCCGATGGGGCAACCACAAACACCAGCTATGCCTGTAAGAAGGGAAACAAATGAGGTAAGACCTATGAGTGCACCAACGTATAGCCTGGAGAAAGTTTCCAGGTCACAATTCAGAAGGAGAAACCCAAACAGCTCAGCAATCTCACAAAACTGAGGACTCAGAGGTCAGAGTCTGGAGATGCTGAGGCATCTAAAAATTGTGGGAAAAACACCAGAGAAAAGGACACTGCATAGAAACTGAGCTCCAGAAATCTACAGGGGATTTCCCTCAGGTCCTTGGCCAAATATCAGCCTGTGTATGCTTGGGGTCAAACCCCTTGAGGGTGAGACCGGGCAAGAACAACTTCCAGAGAAGGAGCAACTACCTGGGAGCTGGAAGACCAACACTATCCAGAGCTGACACAGGGCTGTGTATCATCTGCCTTCTCTCTACACCACTGGAAAGACCATAGAAAGGCCACACATTGTAAGAAGTACAACACAGTGCAGCAAGTCAGAAAAGTCTAACAAAAGGCAGACACTCAATAACATAAAATTCACAATGTCCAGCATCCAATCAAAATTTACTCGGCATACCAAGAAGCAGGGTCCTGTGATTCACAGATGGAAGATAAAATCAGTCCACACAAACAGACCAAAAAAACGACAGAAATGATGAACTTAGCAGATACGAACGTTAAAATAACTATTATAAACATGTTCTTTATGCCCAATTAGGCCAATAATATGAAAACAAAAGAAATGGGCCAGGCACAGTGATTCATACCTGTAATTCCAGCACTGTGGGAGGCTGAGATAGGAGGATCACTTGAGCCCAGGAGTTTGAGACTAGCTTGGGCAACATAGTAAGACCTCATCTCTTAAAAAATAAAAAACTAGCCAGACATGGTGGCATGCACCTGTAGTCCTAGCCACTCAGGAGGCTGAGGTAGGAAGATCACTTGAATTCAGTAGTTTGAAGCTACAGTGAGCTATGATTGTGCCATTACACCCCAGCCTGGGTGACAGAGAAATACCCTGTCTCTAAACAAACAAACAACAACAACAACAACAAACAAATGAAAACGAAAAACAAACAAAAAATAAAATAAAATAAGAGAAATGGAAAATATAAAAAATATTAAAATAGAACTTCTGGAGATGAAAAATACAAGCTGAGTTGAAAAATACATTGGATGGGATTAAGAGCAGACAGGACCCTGCAAATGAAAAAAATCAGAATAGAAAACATACTAGGCCAGGTGCAGTGGCTCTCACCTGTCATCCCAACACTTTGGGAGGCCAAGGTGGAAGGATCATGTGAACCCAGGAGTTCGAGACCAGCCTGGGCAACATAGGGAGACCCTCTCTCTACAAAACAATAAAAAAATTAGCCAGATGTGGTGGTGCACAGCTGTGGTCCCAGCTATTCAGGAGACTGAGGTGGGAGGATTGCTTAAGCCCAGGAAGTTGAAATTACTGTGAGCCATGCTCATGCCACTGTACTCCAGCCTGGGCAACAGAGCAAGACCCTGTCTCAAAAAAAGAAGAAAAAAAAAAGAACCATACTAAATGAACCAAAGAGAGAAAAAAGACTGAAAAAAAAAATGATACTGTTCCTCAGTGACTTAGTGGACAATGTCAAGTGGTCTTGTTTTACATGTAATTAGACATGCAGACATGTACACAATGTACATATAATTGGAGTCCCAGAAGTAAAGGAAAGAAAGGAGGAAGAAGGAAAAAATAATGGTTGATAGTGTTCCAAATTTGACTAACACTGTAATCTTAATTATCCAAGTAGCTCAACAAACCCCACGCAGGATAAAAAACAAAAAGGCCAGGCGCTGTGGCTCATGCCTGTAACCTCAGCACTTTGGAAGCTGAGGCGGGCAGATCACCTGAGGTCGGAAGTTTGAGACCAGCCTGACCAACATGGAGAAACCCCGTCTCTACTAAAAACACAAAATTAGCTGGGTGTGGTGGCGTGTGACTATAATCCTAGCTACTCAGGAAGTTGAGGCAGGAGAATTACCTGAACCCAGGAAGTGGAGGATACGGTGAGCTGAGATCGTGCCATTGCACTCCAGCCTGGGCAACAAGAGTGAAACTCTGTCTCAAAAAAAAAAAAAAAAAACCAACCAAACAAACAAAAATCCCCCCACACCAAGACAGCTAATAACCACATATTGAAAACTAGTAATAAAGAAAAAATTCTGAAAAGCAGCCAGAGATTTAAAAAAAAACACCACCTACAGAGAAACTAAGATAATAAAGAATAATCATAGATTTCTCATAAAAAACTATGCAAGCCAGAAGGCAACATTGCAATATCTTTAAAGTACTAAAAGAAATAAAACAAAAAATCTGTCAAGAATTCTATATCCAATTAAAATATGTTTCAAAAATGGGCTGAGTGAAGTGGCTCCTGCCTGTAATCCGAGCACTTTGGGAGGCCGAGGCAGGTGGATCACCTGAGGTCAGGAGTTTGAGACCAGCCTGGCCAACATGACGAAACCCTGTCTCTACTAAAAATACAAAATTTTAGCCAGGCATGCTGGCGGGTGCCTGTAATCCTAGCTACTCAGGAGGCTGAGGCAGGAGAATCACTTGAACCCGAGAGGCAGAAGTTGCAGTGAGCCGAGATTGTGTCACTGCACTTCAGCCTGGGCGACAGAACAAGACCCTGTCTCAAAAATAAATAAATGAATAAAAATAACACAAAGAATGGGAGGGGAGAAACTGAACTATACTGTTACACTCTACATAAAATAGTATACTATTATGTAAATGTGAACCATGATAAGTTAAATATATGTTTGGTAAGTAAAATTAAAAGGTATGGCTAACAAACTAATTGTGGAGACAAAATGTTATTCAAATATTTGGTTCATCAAAAAGAAAGCAGAAAAAGTGGGGAAGGAACACTAAACAGATAAGGAACATAGAAAACAGAGAGTAGCCAGGTACAGTGACTCACACCTGTAATCCCAGCACTTTGGGAGGCTGAGGTGGGCTGATCTTGAGGTCAGGAGGTCATCATTAGCCTGACCAACATGGTGAAACCTCGTCTGTACTAAAAATATACAAACATTAGCCAGGCATGGTGGCGCACTCCTATAATCCCAGCTACTCATGAGGCTGAGGCAGGAGAATTACTTGAACCAGGGAGGCAGAGGTTGCAGTGAGCCAAGATCTCACCATTGCACTGCAGCCTGGGTGACAGAGCAAGACTCAGTCTCAAAAAAAAAAAAAAGAAAAAAGAAAAGAGAAAGTAAGATGTTAGACTTAAACCTAACCATATCAATAATTATCTTAAATGTAAATACTGTAAACATTCCAATTAAAAAGTAGAAATTGTTGTATTATTTATTTATTTATTTTTATGTTTTTGTTTTTGTTTTTTGTTTTTTGAGACGGAGTCTCGCTCTGTCACCCAGGCTGGAGTGCTGTGGCTGGATCTCAGCTCACTGCAAGCTCCGCCTCCCGGGTTTACGCCATTCTCCTGCCTCAGCCTCCCGGGTAGCTGGGACTACGGGCGCCGCCACCTCACCCGGCTAGTTTTTTGTAGTTTTTAGTAGAGACGGGGTTTCACTGTGTTAGCCAGGATGGTCTCGATCTCCTGACCTCGTGATCTGCCCGTCTCGGCCTCCCAAAGTGCTGGGATTACAGGCTTGAGCCACCGCGCCCGGCCTGAACTTTTTTTTTTTTTTGGGATGGAGTCTTGCTCTGTTCTCCAGGCTGGGGTGCAGTGGCGTGATCTCAGCTCACTGCAACCTCTTCTTCCTGGGTTCAAGTGATTCTCCCTCCTCAGCCTCCCTAGTAGCTGGGACTACAAGTGCATGCCACTACACCCGGCTAATTTTTTGTATTTTTAGTAGAGACGGGATTTCACCGTGTTAGCCAGGATGGTCTTGATCACCTGACCTCATTATCCACCTGCCTCTGCTTCCCAACGTGCTGGGATTACAGGCCTGAGCCACCACAACCAGCCGAAAAAGAACTTTGAAATACAAGAGACAAAACCTCATAGAATGAAAAGGAGAAATAGACAAGCCTACAAGTGTGGTTGGAGATTCAACACTGCTTTCTCAGTATTTTTTTTTCTTCTTGAGGTGGAGTCTTGCTCTGTTGCCCAGGCTGTAGTGCAATGGTGCATTCTCAGCTCACTGCAACCTCCGCCTCCTGGGTTCAAGCAATTCTCTTGCCTCAGGCTCCCAAGTAGCTGGGATTACAGGTGCCCACCACCACACCCAGCTAAATTTTGTATTTTTAGTAGAGACGGGGTTTCACCGTGTTGGCCAGGCTGGTCTTGAACTCCTGACCTCAGGTGATCCACCTGCCTAGGCCTCCCAAAGTTCTGGGATTACAGGCATGAGCCACTGCACCCGGCCCTACTTTCTTAGTAATTACAGAAGTAGACAAAAAAGTAACCAGTCAAGACATAAAATGCTTGCGTAATCCTATTCACCAACGTGATCTGATTGAATTTATAGAACACTGCACCCAACAACAGTAGAATACATATATTTTTCTTTTTTCTTTTTTTTTTGAGATGGAGTCTTGCTCTGTCACCCAGGCTGGAGTGCAGTGGCACCATCTCGGCTCACTGCAAACTCCACCTCCCGGGTTCATGCCGTTCTCCTGCCTCAGACCCCCGAGCAGCTGGGACTACAGGCAGCCGCCACCATGCCTGGCTAATTTTTTTGTATTTTTAGTAGAGACGGGGGTTTCATGTGTTAGCTAGGATGGTCTCGATCTCCTGACCTCGTGATCTGCCCGCTTCGGCCTCTCAAAGTGCTGGGATTATAGGCGTGAGCCATCATGCCTGGCCCTACATATGTTTTTCAAGTGAATACAAAATATTTATCAAGATAGACCATACCCAGGGCCAAAAAATAAGTCACAATATATTTGAAAGGATTAAAACCATACAGAGCATGGCCAGGCACGGTGGCTTATGCCTGTAATCCCAGCACTTTGGGAGGCCAAAGTGGGCGGATCACTTGAGGTCAGGAGTTGGAGACCAGCATGGCCAATATGGTGAAACCCCATCTCTACTAAAAAATACGAAAATTAACTGTGTGTGGTGGCCTGTGCCTGCAGTCCCAGCTACCTGGGAGGCTGAGGTGGGAGAATTGCTTGAACCCAGGAGGTGGTGGTTGCAGTGAGCCGAGATCGAGCCACTGCACTCCAGCCTGGGTGACAGAGTAAGACCCTGTCTCAAAAAATAAAATAAAAATAAATAAAACCATACAGAGTATATCCTCTGACTATAATGTTATTAAACCCAATAACAGAAAGATATGTGGAAAATCCCCAAATATTTGGAAATGAAATATGCTTCTTAATGACCTATGGGTAAAAGAAGAAACCATGGCCGGGCGCGGTGGCTCAAGCCTGTAATCCCAGCACTTTGGGAGGCCGAGACGGGCGGATCACGAGGTCAGGAGATCGAGACCATCCTGGCTAACATGGTGAAACCCCGTCTCTACTAAAAAATACAAAAAAAAAAAAAAAGAAGAAGAAACCACAAGGGCAATTAGAAAATATTTTGAATTGGATAAAAATAAAACACAATATAGCAAAATCTGTGGGAAGCAGTTAAGAATCAAGGAAATTAAGAGTATCAGATGCTTATAGTAGAAAAGAACAAAGATCTCAAATCAGTGATCTATGTTTCCATCTTATGAGACTAGAAAAAGAAAGGCAAAGTAAACCCAAAGTAAGCAAGGGGAAGCAAAAATAAAGATGAGCAAAATAATAGAGAAGACCCCTCACCAGCCTGGACAACATAGCAAGACTTCAACTCTACAAAAAAAAATCTTTTTTAATTAGCCAGCCATGGTGGCATGTGCCTGAGGTCCCAGCTACTCAGGAGGCAGAGGCAGGAAGATCACTTGAGGCAGGGAGGTTGAGACTGCAGTGAACTGTGATCCTGCCAATGCACTCCAACCTAGGTGACAGAGTGAGACCCAATCTCAAAAAAAAAAAAAAAAAAAAAGAAAGAAAAGAGAAGAAATAACCCCTCGACAATAGAGAAATCAATTACTCTAAAGCCAATTCTTTGAGAAGAAAATATTGAAAAACTTCTCGTCAGACTGAATAGAAAAAAAAGAAGACACACCCATATCAGGAATGAAAGAGGAAACATCACTACAGATGGTACAGATAATATAAAGATAATGAGGGAATATTCTGAACAAGTTTATGTCAATAAATTCAATAACTTGGATGGAAGGGAAAAATTATTTGGAAAGGAAGACTGATGTTCACTCGAGAAGAAATAATCTGAATATTCATTATAATTATTAAGGAATTTGAATTTCTGATTACAAACCTTTCCACAAAGAAAACTCCCAGCCAGATGGCTTCACTAGTGAATTCTATCAATCACTGAAGAAAGTAATGGTACAAACTGACATAAACTCTTCCAGAAAACAGGAGTAAATACTTTGCAACTTCTACTATGAGGTGAGCATTATCCTGTTTCCAAAACAAAGACAAAGATACAAGAATAAAAAAAAAAAACTGTAACCAATATCCCTCATAAACAGAGATGAAAAAAGTCCTTACAATATATTAACAAATCAAATTTAGAAATATGATAAAATAATAAGGAAAATGCATCATGCTCAAATGGGGTTTATCCCACGAATTATGCAAGATTTGTTTAACATTCAAAAATTGACATTGTTGATTTATCATATGATTCAACCAGAAAAAGAAAACAATATGATCATGTCAATAAATATAGAAAAGCATGTGACAAAATTCAACACCCATTTATAATAAAATTTTTCAGCAAACTAGGAATAGAAGGGAATTTCTTCAATCTAATGAAGAATGCTTATGAAAAACCTTCACTTAATAACATAGTTAATGGTGAAGACTGAATGTTTTCCCCTAAAATTAGAAACAAGAGCAACATTGTCTGTTCTTGCCGCCTCTATTCAATATTAGAATAGCAGCCAGGTGCAATGAATGGCTCGTGCCTATAATCCCAGCATTTTGGGAGGCTGAGGCGGGAGAATCACTTGAGTCCAGGAGTTCGAGACCAGTCTGGGCAACATGGCGAGGCCCTGTCTCTACAAAAACAAACAAGCAAACCCAATATTGTACTAGAGGTCTCAATCAGTGAAATAAGGCAATAAAAGTAAATAAAAAACTTCCAAATTAGAAAGGAAGAAGTCAAATTATCATTATTCACAGACAACATAATTATCTATGTAAAAAATCCAAAAGAAACTTTTAAGAAGCTACTGGAACCAAGAAGGATGTTTAGTAACATCACAGGATAAAAGGCTAATATACACATATCAGTTGTATGTTTATACACTGTACTAGCAACAACCAACTATAAATAGAAATTTAAAACACAGTACCGTTCATTGTATCATCAAAAACATGAAATACTTAGGGATAAGTTTTACAAAACATTTGTAGACCTAAACTTGAGCACTTAAAACTATAAAATATTGTTTAGAAAATTTTAAGAAAACATACATAAAAGCACATATTTTCCATGTTCATAGATCAGAAGACTGAATTTTTTTTTAAAGCAAATTTTTGTGGTTTTATTGCATCATAAGGCATTGAGACATCTGAACAAATCAATGTCTGGGCGGTGAGGCAGCTGATTTCTCCTTCACTTCTTTGGGTTACTAAAGCAACTTGTCAGTAGATTAAAAAAAAAAAAAAAAAAAAGGACAACTTTTGTATTACTTAAGTCTTTCCAAGGCACGCACTGGTACAACACAAACTTCTCCTATCAGATGTAACTAGTCTAGCGTCCAAACATCATGCACAACACCTCAGTGGCAGCAGCGCACTGCGCCCACTCCCGCCTTGGCCCTGCTTATTTGTGCATGATATTTGGAGCATCTGGAGGAGTAGGAATAGTATTGGGAAGAGGAGGGAGGAGGAAACAGCGTTAGTGCCTGGCTGAGAGGAGGTCAGCCGAAGTTGTGCAGGGCAAGCCTGAACATGTCATTGGTGCAAACCCAAGCATCCTGGATGTTCTTTAATAGGAACATCTGGTGGAACCCCATGATGGGGTCTTCATCTGCCTTAAGCCGGCATGCTGATGATGCAGCTATCTGGCATAGGCTAATGGTCCTGCGCCATGAGGATGTGCTGGATTTTCTGGAACAGAAGGCTAGACAACTTCTCCACAATGGCAGCTTTCCCCTGGTACTGTTGTCCTTTCCACATAAGGCATGAAGCATCAATTTAAACTGCGCCTAGTTGCGTTCTATCGTTACCAAATAATTGGTAGTAATGTTGAATGAAGCTGGATCCAATCGGCTCCCAAACTGGCTTGTCTCCCATTCTTGAGCCTCACCTGGCCTCGCAGAGACCTGAGGGGCTGGCACGACGGTGGCAGCGGTGGCAGCAACCCAGAGTGGTCCTGAATATTAAGATACCAGTTTTCAGGCCGGGTGCAGTGGCTCACGCCTGTAATCCCAGCACTTTGGGAGGCCCAGGGAAGGTGGATGACCTGAGGTCAGGAGTTCGACACCAGCCTGACCAACATGGTAAAACCCCGTTTGTACTAAAAATACAAAAACTAGCCAGGCGTGGTGGCAGGCACCTGTAATCCCAGCTACGTGGGAGGCTGAGGCAGGAGAATCGCTTGAACCCAGGAGGTGGAGGTTGCAGTGAGCCGAGATCACACCGTTGCACCCCAGCCTGGGTGACAAGAGCAAAAACTCGTTGAAAAAAAAAAATCGGTTTTCCCAGAATTAAAACTATAGTTTCAATGCAAACCCAATCAAAAGCCAGTAAGATTTTTGCAGAAATTTACAAGCTAATTCTAAAACTGATATAAAAATATGAAGAACCTAGAAGAATCAAAGCAAGTTTTAAAGAAAACAGTATTAGAAGGCTTTAAGACTTACTACAGTAGTCAAGACAGTGTGGTGTTGCTGTAAGGACAGACACATAAATCTAAGGAACAGAATTGAGAGTCTAGAAATACAGTTTCTTAGGTTAGGAATTCAGAGGCATCTTAGACTGGTGGTTCTAGTTCAGGCCTTCTCCTGAGGTTGCACATCAAGATGTTGGCTGAGGCTAGTCACCTGAATGCTTAACTGGGACTGGAGGATCTACTCCTAAAATGGCTCCCTTACCTGTCTGGCAGGTAGCTGCTGGTGTTGGCATGAGGCTTCAGTTCTTCACCACATAAGACTTCATAGAGTGGCTTGAATTTCCAGCTGGCTTCCCTGGATGAGTGATCCAAGAGAGATCAAGGTAGAGAGCAAGGTAGAAGCCAGTGTTTTTATGACCTAATGTTGTTAACTTTTACTCCCTAATTTCTGCAAAATTGTATTGATTACACAAGTCAACCAAGGCAACCAATGCAGTAGGAGGGGACTACACAGAGGCCTGCATACAGGTGGTATTCATTAGGTGCCATCTTCAATTCTAGCTACCACAGGTTCTAAGGTAACTTAATGGAAAAGAGTAGTCTGTCCAATGAATCGTGCTGGAACAATGGGATATCCACACAGAAAAAAAATGGACCTCAACCTTTACCTCACACCATATGTAAAATTTAACTTGAAATAGATCATAGGCCTAAACATATGAGCTAAAACTATAAAACTTGTAAGAAGAAAACAAAGGAAAAAAAAATCTATGCAAACCTGACATAAGGCAAAAGATTTCTTAAGACCTCAAAATCACAAACCATAAAAGAAGATAATGATTATTGGATTTCATCAAAACTAAAACTAACTCTTTGAAACAGTTATGAAAATGATGAGGCAGCCCGGGTGCGGTGACTTGTGACTGTAATTCCAGCACTCTGGGAGGTTGAGGTGGGGAGATCATGAGGTCAGGAGTTCGAGATCAGCCTGGCCAACATGACAAAACCCCATTTCTACTAAAAAACACAAAAATTAGCCAGGCATGGTGGTGCGTGCCTGTAATCCTAGCTACTGGGGAGGCTGAGGCAGGAGAATCGCTTGAACCCAGGAGGTGGAGGTTGCAGTGACCTGAGATCACGCCACTGCACTCTAGCCTGGGTGACAGAGTAAGACTCCATCTCAAAAAAACAAAAACAAAACAAAACAAAAAAGGCTGGGTGTGGTGCTTCACACCTGTAATCCCAGCACTTTTGGGAGGATCACCTGAGGTTGGGTGTTCAAGACCAGCCTGACCAACGTGGAGAACCCCGTCTCTACTAAAAATGCAAAATTAGCCGGGCATGGTGGCATGTGACCGTAATCCCAGTTACTCTGGAGGCTGAGTCAGGAGAATCGCTTGAACCTGGGAGGCAGAGGTTGCAGTGAGCTGAGATCACGCCATTGCACTCCAGCCTGGGTAACAAGAGTGAAACTCCGTCTCGAAAAAAAAAAAAAAAAAAAGAAAAAGAAAAAGAAAAAGAAAATGATGAGGCAAGGCACAGACTATGAGAAAATATATGCAAAACATAAATAAGAGAGTTATATCCTAAATATATAGAAAACTTTTACAGCTCAGTAATATAAAACAAATAACCTGATAAAAATGAGCGAAATATTTGAACAGACATTGCACTAAATAAGATATATACATTTTTAAAACGAACACATCGTAAGATGCTCAACGTAGTTATTTGAAAAATGAAATTTAAAAATACAGTAAGATACCACTGGCCACCCACTAGCATAACTAAAATTAAAAAGAATGGCAATACTAAAAATTGGTGGCTATGTGGAGATGACTGGAGCTTTCATATACTATTGGTGGGAGTGTAAAATGCTTCAGCCACTTTAGAAAATAATTTTGCAGTTTCTTACATTAAAAGTATATTTTCTGATATGACCCAGCAATTCCATTTCTAGTTATGCACCCAAGAGAAATGAAATCATATAGTCACACAGACTTGAACAAATATTCCTAACAGCTTAATTCAAAATAGCCCAAACTGGGAAAAAGTCCAAATGTCTATGGACAAGAGAAAGGGTAAACAAATCGCGGTACAACCAGACAATGCAGTATCAGCAATAAAAAAGCCAGGCGCGATGGCTCACACCTGTAATCCCAACACTTTGGGAGGCCAAGGTGGGTGGATCACCTGAGGTCAGGAATTTGAGACCAGCCTGGCCAACATGGTGAAACCCCGTCTCTATTAAAGAAATACAAAAATTAGCAGGGTGTGATGGCGGGTGACTGCAATCTCAGCTACTCTTGGGAGGCTCAGACAGGAGAATCACTTGAACCCAGGAGGCGGAGGTTGCAGTGAGCTGAAATTGCGCCACTGCACTCCAGCCTGGACGACAGGGCGAGACTCCATCTCACAAAAAAAAAAAAAAAAAAGAGTAAACTACTGATCTTTCCAACAATAGGGAGGAGTCTCAACAACATTAAGCTAAGTGAAAGTCAGACACAGAGCTCATAGTGTATAAGTACATTGATATGAAACTCCAGAAAATACAAAAACATAATCTATAGCAGAAGAAAGCAGTCCAGCGGTTGCCTAGAACTCAGGTGTGTGGGATGGGGTGAGTAGAGGGACACAGGGTAGTCTGGGATGACGGCACAAGGTGATTGTTGAGGACATGGAAATGTTCTGCATCTTGATCATGGTAGTGGAGTGTGAATGTGTCAAAACGTATCTAAATATCCACTTAAAGTGGGTGCATTTTATTGCATGTAAACTATACTTCAACAAAGTTGAATTTTTTTAAAAATAAGAAGGCACAGCTTTCCAACGAGTTTCAATTTGAATAAACAATATCTGCAGCTTTTGTGCCTTCCCATGTGTACACCCACAGGGCCCTGGGCCTTCCTGCGTTGAGACTTTCTCGGGTGCCACAGGGCCCGGCATTGAGAGAAATCCAAGGTTAACACCATTAGCCCGCGTGGATTGTGGGCCGCGAAGCCGGCGGAGGAAGCGTTAGCTTAGTCACAGCTGCAGGCCTCCGCGGTCGCAATCCTGCCGCGAGGGGTTGCTGCGCACCCAGAGGCCAGAGGTCCAGACGACAGACCCCAGACGCGTCTTCCCACCTGCTCCCTGAGGACCCCGAACGCCGCGCCTACTCGGCGGAAGCCGCCGCATCTCGAACCTGCGTTAATCGGAGTCTGTGGGACCGACACGATGGACGCGGGCCACCACAGGCCACCAGGCCCCAGGAGCGAGAGGAGCCCGGCGGGCGAGAGCAGCCTAAGGCGTGCGCCCGTCGCTGGGGTTGGAAAGGAGAAGCCTCTGTCGGGCGAGGGGACTTGCCGGGAGAAGACCCCTCCCAGCCCAACCAGGGTTAGGCACGGGTGACCCGCAAGGGCCCGTCGAGTTTGGCTGATCCGTGCTGGGGCTCAGCCCCCTGCTTTCCGCCGTGGAGTCGCCCGGGGAGCCAGGAGCAGTGGCGCTGCCTCTCCCTTTCCCCCAGCCCCAGGGCTGGTCCCTCACTCGGGACAGACCCGCTGCTCGGAATCGCCCACAAGCCTCCCAGGCCCCCACTGCACCCCTCTGTCGCCCACAGAGGAGCATTTTGTGGACACCGCCCATGACAGGAAGGTCTCTCTTGGAGACGCAGTCTGTCCCCGCAAATCTCCTGCGAACTCCACCGCTCTGGGAGGGACCCGGCCAGGCCCTCCCTATCCCGCTGCCCGGGCCGGATGGTCCTTGATAGATGCTGCTCTACTAATCAGAGGGAAGGAGAGGAGGGGACGCTCGCAGCTGCCCCCTTCTTGTTTGTTTGTTTTTGAGACGGAGTCTTGCTCTGTCCCCCAGGCGAGAGTGCAGTGGCACGATCTCGGCTCACTGCAGCCTCCGCCTCCCAGGTTCAAGCAATTCTCCTGTCTCAGCCTCTTGAGTAGCTGGGGTTACAGGCGACCGCCACCACGCCCGGCTCGCAGCTGCCTCCTTCTGAGTAAAGCAGGGGGAAGAGTCCCTGGGAGTAACTGTCCAGCCTGAGGCGGGGCGAGTGTGCTGGTATTGGGGGTTGGAGGTTGTGGGGAGTGTTGGGCGGAAGCTGGCCTGGGAGAGCCGCAGTCCGCATTCCTCACCCTGGAGAACAAGCACCCTCCCGAAATCTTGCACACACACTCTCAGTCTCCCCTGACCCAACACGTGCGCGCGCGCACACCCCTGCACCCCACCCGAGACCCACTCTACCTCCCTCTCTCACATCTTCTAATTGACTAATATCTACAATTGCAACCAATTTTTTCTATTATTAACTTAGTTAAAAGATTTTTCCGGAGGGATTATTGATGTCGGCTTACCAGCAGCTCAACCTTTAACAATCAGTAACTAAAAGCAAACAACAGGTCGGGCGCGGTGGCTCTCGCCTGTAATCCCAGCTCTTTGGGAGGCCGAGGCGGGCGGATCACGAGGTCAGGAGATCCAGACCATCCTGGCTAACACGGTGAAACCCCGTCTCTACTAAAAATACAAAAAATTTAGCCGGGCTTGGTGGCGGGCGCCTGTAGTCCCAGCTACTCTGGAGGCTGAGGCCGGAGAATGGCGTAAACCCGGGAGGCGGAGCTTGCAGTGAACCGAGATCGCGCCACTGCACTCCAGCCTGAGCGAAAGAACGAGACTCCGTCTCAAAAATACATACATACATACATACAAGCAACGTTTGCAGCCTCATGGTCAAGTGCTGCCCAGCTAGTGCGTGTGCGCGGCGGCGGAGAGCCAGGAGAGACGTCCCCAGGTGGGAGCGAGGGAGAGAACTTCGACCTTCCAGCCTTTAAGGCTGTCCCAGGTATCACTCCCAAGGAGAAAAAGTCAACGCTCCAGTCCACTTGGCTATCATGTTTCCTGCGCAGTACTTGGCGAGAGCTTACGAGTGGAGTGGAACTCGGCAGCAGCTCACGCTGCTCCTGGTTTTTGGACCATCATCTTTGGGAACTCGGGGAATCCCAGAGCTGCCCCGACTGGTCCCGTGAGTCTAAGCGAGTTACCTTTTCAGCATCTGCCTTTCAACCCTCGCTGAAAAACCCATCAGAGGACATGCTCCTCACTCGCGCTCTCCACTGTGGCCTAGGCTCTGGGCGAAGCACTAGACTGGGTCTGGGAATCCACCTGCAGAAAAAGAAGTTAAAGAGAAACTTGATCCTGGGCCAGAGTGAAAGGGAAGACCAAAGACCCCCAAATCCCTGACAGCCGAAGGGCAGGAATAACTTGAGAGCAGATTCCAGCTCACCCGACCCCAGCAGCCCCTCCCTCCTAGGTGGTAAGGCCTCCTCTCTTTCTCTGGAATTCCAGGACATGGGTCCTCCGGAATTGCCACAGTCCATCTCCAAACTCCTCTTCCAGCCTTTCCTCATAGTTGGCCAAGATTCGAGTGGTGACCCCTAAAAAACAAAAAAAGTATTAACCCGAAGCTCCAGTAAGTGTTCAGTGTTTGCTTTTGTGTGAATACAGCCGTAATATGGACTTGAGTAGAGGGGTTATGGGCCTTGGAGAAGGCAGCATGTTGGGATTCTGGGCCTTCAGAGTCCTTCAAACAGCACATGGGCAGATGCATGGGGCCAGTGCTGCCACCCATTGTAGCCAGATGGTGGGAGAGAAAAAAACAATCATCCATTAAGGAATGGAGAGCCCAGAGTTGGAAACTATCCTCATCCTCCTCCTTCCCTCTCTGCACCCCCAGGCAACCACTGCTTTTGGCCCAAGGGCTATTATTTCTTACCTGGATTATTGTCAAAACATCTACTTTATTGCCCGGTCTTCAGTTTCACCCACCCATCGGGTCTTAACAGCTTCATCTCTAAGGTGGCAATCTGCCTCTGCCTTTGCCCTTGAGCCCTTGCGGGGTTCTCCATTGTCTTTAAGATAAAACTCAAACTGTACAGCAACCAGCTTCTTTCTGAGCTCAGCCTTGGCCAACTTTCAGCCTCATCTCTGCCATCTCTCCTTACCACTTGTACTCTAGCCACTGCTAACTACTTACTTGAATTTGCCTCAAGTGTTCTTTGCAAATGCTTTTCCCTCAGCCTTTGCACTCCTTTCCCTCCAACACACACAGACACACACACACACACACACACACACACACACATGCTTTTTGCCTGGCTGATTCCCACTCAAATTTAAAGACCTTCTCATGGCTGGGTGCAGTAGCTCACGCCTGTAATCCCAGCACTTTGGGAGGTCGAGGCAGACAGATCACTTGAGGTCCGAAGTTCGAGACCAGCCTGGCCAACATGGTGAAACTCCATCTCTACTAAAAATACAAAAATTAGCAGGGCATGGTGGTGCATGCCTGTAATCCCAGCTACACAGGAGGCTGGGGCAGGAGAATCGCTTGAACCCAGGAGATGAAGGTTGCAGTTAGCTAAGACTGCACCACTGCACTCCAGCCTGGGTGACAAGAGCGAGACTCTGTCTCAAAACAAAAAACAAAAACAAAAAACAAAACTTCCTCAGGATGCCTTCCTCATGCTGGATTTGGGTTCCTCTACCCTCATTCCTCCCCCAGAGCATGGAGGAGACATCTCTGTCACAGCACTTACTACCCAGTCTATCCCCTGGCCTCTTACCCCTTCCCTAAACACTAATTTTGAAGTGTTTGGACTCTGGACAGCCAATCCTCAAGGAGATGATCAGAACACATCTCATGGGTAATGGAGGGATGTGAGTGTTACAGCTAAGCAGACCTGGGCTCAAAGTCTTAGATTCCTTGTCTGTAAATTGAGAATAGTAATGTTTATCTTATGGAATTAGTGTGGTAATTAAATGAGATAATTCACGTTTTAAAAGTCTGCCCCTCAAATGTCATTTACTACGTGCTTTCTCCTGGTCCTGGACTCCCAGCCCACGAGACAGCTATTGAACGCCCTCAGGCTTTCTTTCCCCTCTGAGCATCTGCCCCTGTAAACTGGTGTTAGCAACCTTACCTCACAAGTCCCTGTGGGAATTAAATGATTCAAGGTATGTGTAATAAGTTTGTTGAATTACAAGCTGGAAACACTGTTTTTTTGTTTGTTTGTTTGTTTGTTTTTTTATCACATCTTCACCTTTTTTTGACTTTTAAGTTCAGAGGCATAAGTGCAGGTTTGTAACACAGGTAAACTTGTGTCCTGGGGGCTTGTGGTAGAGATTATTTCATCACTCAGATATTAATCCTGGTATCCATTAGTTATTTTTCCCAATCCGCTCCCTTCTCCCACCCTCAACCCTCCCCAAAGCCCCAGTGTATGTTGTTTTCCTCTATGTGTCCATGCAATCTCATCATTTAGCTCCCATTTACAAGTGAGAACATGTGGCATTTGGTTTTCTGTTCCTGTGTTAGTTTGCTAAGGATAATGGCCTCTAGTTCCATCCATGTCCCTGCAAAGGAGATGATCTTGTTCTTTTTTATGGCTGCATAGTACTCACGGTGCATATGTACCATATTTTTTAAATCCAGTCTATCATTGATGGGCATTTAGGCTGACTCCATGTCTTTGCTACTGTGCATAGTGCTGCAACGAACATTCACATGCATGTATCTTTATGGTAGAATGATTTATATTCCTTTGGGTGTATACCCAGCAATGGGATTGGTGGGTCGAATGGTATTTCTGTTTTTAGGTCTTTGAGGAATTGCCACACTGCTTTCCACAATAGTCGAACTAATTTACACTCCCACCAACAGTGTATAAGCATTCCCTTTTCTCCAAAACCTTGCCCCCACTTGTTTTTTGATTTTGTAGTAGTAGCCGTTCTGACTGGTGTGAGAAGGTATGTCACTGTGGTTTGATTTGCATGTCTCTAATGATCAGTGGTGTTGAGCTTTTTTTCATATGTTTGTTGGCTACGTGTGTGTCTTCTTTTGAAAAGTGTTTGTTCATGTCCTTTGCCCACCTTTTTATTTTTTTTCCTTGTAAATGTTTAAGTTTTTTTTTTTTTTGAGACGGAGTCTCGCTGTGTCGCCCAGGCTGGAGTGCAGTGGCCGGATCTCAGCTCACGCAAGCTCCGCCTCCGGGTTTTACGCCATTCTCTCGCCTCAGCCTCCCGAGTAGCTGGGACTACAGGCGCCGCCATCTCGCCCGGCTATTTTTTTGTATTTTTTTAGTAGAGACGGGGTTTCACCGTGTTAGCCAGGATGGTCTCGATCTCCTGACCTCGTGATCCGCCCGTCTCGGCCTCCCAAAGTGCTGGGATTACAGGCTTGAGCCACCGCGCCCGGCCTAAGTTTTTTATAGATGCTGGATATTAGATCTTTGTTGGATGCATAGTTTGCAAAAATGTTCTCTCATTCTGTAGGTTGTCAGTTTACTCTGTTGATAGTTTCTTTTGCTGTGCAGAAGCTGTTTAGTTTAATTAGATCCCATTTGTTGATTTTTGTTTTTGTTGCCATTGCTTTTGGCGTCTTCATCATGAAATCTTTCCCATGCCTATGTCCTAAATGGTATTGCCTAGATTGTCTTCCAGGGTTCTTATAGTTTTGGGTTTTACATTTAAATCTTTAATCCATCTTGAGGTGATTTTAGTATATGGTGTAAGGAAGCGGTCTAGTTTCAATATTCAGTATATGGCTAGCCAGTTATCCCAGCACCACTTATTGGATAGGGAATCCTATCCAATTGCTTGTTTTTGTCAGGTTTGTGGAAGATCAGATGGCCGTAGGTGTGTGGTCTTATTTCTAGATTCTCTATTCTGTTCCATTGATCTATGTGTTTGTTTTTGTACCAGTGCCATGTTATTTCAGTTACTATAGCCCTGTAGTATAGTTTGAAGTCAGGTAGCATGATGCCTCCAGCTTTGCTCTTTTTGCTTAGGATTGCCTTGGCTATTCCATACCTTCACCTTTAATCCCAACATGTGGACTCATATCTGTGGTTCTGGATGAAATCTTGGGCAGCTTCTGTGTATTTTTCTGGTTGCTTTCAGGTAATAGTCCTGGTCACTTTCATGAATAAGAAGAGGGAAAAAGATAATTTGTTAATATTTACCTTAGAGTAATCCTCCTTATCCTCAGGGGATGCATTCCAAGAGCTCCAATGAGTGCCTGAAACCAGGGACAGCACTGAACCCTATATATATAGTACTATGCTTTTTCCTATACATACTGATGATAAATTTCCATTTACAAATTAGACATAGTAAGAGATTAACAACAACGATAATAAAATAGAACAATTACAACCATATGCTATAATAAAAGTTATATAAATATGATCTTTTCAATCATCTGGGGTTGGCCTGGGCATTTTGGTTTCTGTTGGTTGGAAGGGCCAGGAGTTGCTATAGATGTGAAGTGGGGGAGAATTTGTGTGTGAAGTGGAGGAGAATGTGTGGGTGTGTGTGTGTGTGTATCTGTACCTCTGGCTATCTCTCCTTCCAGGCAAATTATTGAATATTGAAATATCAGTATTCTCAGACCATGGTTGACTACAGGTAACTAAAGCCATAGAAGGTGAAACCACAGATAGAAGGGAACTATTGTAATATATTCATATTAGTGTGAGAAAAAAACTTTTTGTTTGTTTTTTATTATTCTTTAAGTTCTAGGGTACATGTGCACAACGTGCAGGTTTGTTACATATGCATACATGTGCCCTGTTGGTTTGCTGCACCCATTAACTCGTCATTTACATTAGGTATATCTTCTAATGCTATCCCTCTCCCTCCCCCCACCCCATGACAGGCACTGGTGTGTGATGTTCCCCGCCCTGTGTCCAAGTGTTCTCATTGTTCAGTTCCCACCTATGAGTGAGAGCATGCAGTGTTTGGTTTTTAACTACTACAGTCCTCATTTCTATAACTGGTCATATGGTCACAGCTGGTATTTTTAACTTCATTCTGTATTATTCAGTCCTTATTACCTTTGCTTTCCACAAACACTTCACCTAATACAGTCGCTGAATGATAGCTCTGTCACATAGTTTACTTATGTATAATTAACCTAGGTGGATAAATTGCCTTTTAAACCCACAGAGCCCAACGCTATGGGGCTAGAAAGCAAAAATTTCTCTAGTGGATCACTAGGAGTAACAATGAGAGGAGCCATTTCCACTCAAATCTTTGATTTTCAGACTCATGAATCCTGATTATGAGAAAAACAGCACTACATATTGGTCACTGATTCAGGGCATTGCGAAAGACATTGCATCAGCCCAGTGTTAGCACTCAGCTAGCATTGTGCCTGAGTCCCAGAAAGATCATTCTTTTTAGGCCATTTACTCCAGGGCAATCCGCACATTGTAAGACCTGTGAATTCTATGATCATAAGCCCATTGCCGTGTTTTATTTGTTGTAAGATGAGTTCCCTGGTAAGAAGCTATGCTTAGTGGAATACTATAACAATGAAAAAGATATTCTGTACGTTGGTGTTTTTGGCAGCAGCATGCGGACTGGGAAGAGAAGTCCACATCCAAAGTGAATGTCTACTAGGAGAAGTGTTGCCTCTCTCGTGATGAAAGTGTTCCAATGTAATCAATCTGCCATCAAGTGGTGGCTGTTCAGTTTGGGGAATACTGCCTTCTTCAGGGTTCAGTGTTGGTCTCTGCCCTTGGCAGATTGGGCACTCAGCAGTGCCTGTAGACAGATCATATTTGATGAGTGGAAGCCTGTGTCACTGTGCCATGCATACTTTCTACTCTCACCACCATGTACACTTTGATAATGAGCCACTGGCAAAAGACAGGGATGACTGGAGGAAATGGCTGGGGAAAGAAAGTGGCATCTTAGTGGTCTGATTTTTAAAATCCTCCTCTACTGAAGTTGTACTTTGGCGAGCATTCATGTAATACACGAATATTTTCACACTTTGTGTCAGCTCATGACTGTTGATTTGCATAGTTCTTCTCCAGACTTCCTTATCATCAGTTTTCCAAATATGTTCCCTCCAATACCCTAAGTATCCATACCCTGAAAGTCAAACCTTTAGCCAGCCGCAGCACACACACACAATTTGTGGCTGTATCTGGGGTTGGCCTGGGCATCTTGGTTTCTGTTGGTCAGAAGGGCCAGGAGTTGCTATAGATGTGAAGTGGGGGAGAATTTGTGTGTGAAGTGGAGGAGAATGTGTGTGTGTGTGTGTGTGTGTGTGTGTGTGTGTGTGTCTGTACCTCAGGTATCTCTCCTTCCAGGCAAAATGAACAACCATATGTACTGCTCAAAATTCTGCAGAATGGTGGGATTTTCCTTTACCACTATCATTTAGGGTCTTCTCTGAGTAGGGCAGCAGTGCTGCAATTATCTTCCATATGGTTGATAAACCATTGAGGAAGGAGATTGAAGGTGTAACGCTGGTCCTACCAATTGAAACTAAACTGCTTCGGTGATCTTTCCTAACAGATATAAAGAATAGGCTGGGTGCAGTGGCTCACACCTATAATCTCAGCACTTTGGGAGGCCAAGTGGGGGCAGATCACCTGAGGTCAGGAGTTTGAGACTAGCATGGCCAATATGGTGAAATCCCTGTCTCTACTAAAAATACAAAAATTAGCCAGACATGGTGGCAGGTGCCTGTAATCTCAGCTACCCAGGAGGCTGAGGCAGAAGAATCACTGGAACCCAGGAGGCAGAGGCTGCAGTGAGCCGAGATTGAGCCACTGCACTCTAGCCTGGGTGACAGGGCAAGACTCTGTCTCAAAACAATACACATAAAAATAAATAAGTAAACATTTCTTTATTCAATAATAGCCAGGCCATTAGTTGCATACCAAGTACCAAAACCATCTTTGCTCCAGTAAAGAAACCACATCTGGGCTGGGTGTGGTGGCTCACATCTGTAATCCCAGCACTTTGGGAGGCTGAGACAGGCAGATTACTTGAGCCCAGGAGCTCGAGACCAGCCTGGACAACATAGCAAAATCCCATCTCTATAAGAAATACAAAAATTAGCCAGGCATGGTGGTGCACACATGTAGTCCCAGCTACTCAGGAGGATGAGGTGAGAGGATAACCTGAGCCTGCAGAGGCTGAGGCTGCAGTAAGCCATGATGGCACCACTGCACTCTAGCCTGAGTGACAGAGTGAGACCCTGCCTCAAAAAGAAAAAAAAAAAGAGGAAAAAAGAAATCACATCTGGAACAGAGGCTAAAATTGGAGCCACCCTGATTAGGTTTGTGATAATCCACTGTCATTCTTCAAGATCCATCTGTATTCTGCGAGTTGAAAGAAGATATGGTACAAATCACCACTACGACATCTTTCAAGTTCTTATGGTGACACTAATCTCTGGAACAAAATTGCTTTGGGCTTACTATTTTGGTAGGTACAGGCCATTCTAGAGGCTTCCACCTGGCATTTTCCACCATAGTAGCTCTCATTGCATGAGTCAGTGGAATTGCCAATATGAGATGGAAATAGGAGTGACTCTTCTCACTGTCATCCCTAATGATTCACCAGCAAAATGTTAATTCCTGTTCCCAAGACTCTGGGCCCCACTGATTTAGTGGTATTGGGTTCTAAGAGAAGAATGTCTCCACCATGGGGCACAACAATGACTCCTACTACACTGAAGTCAAGACTGGCCATGTTGGTTTTCAGAAATTTCACCCCTGGAGCTACAGGAAATAAGGGTTTCTTTCTTTCTTTCTTTAATTATTGTTTTTTTTTTTTTTTTTTTCTGAGATGGAGTTTTGCTCTTGTTGCCCAAGCTAGAGTGCAATGGCGGGATCTTGGCTCACCGCAACCTCCACCTTCCAGGTTCATGTGTTTCTCCTGCCTCAGCCTCCCGAGTGGCTGGGAATACAGGCATGCACCACCATGCCCAGCTAATTTTGTATTTTTTTTTGTATTAATTTTGTATTTTTAGTAGAAATGGGGTTTCTCTGTGTTGGTCAGGCTGGTCTCAAACTTCCGACCTCAGGTGATCCACCCACCTTGGCCTCTGAAAGTGCTGGGATTACAGGCGTGAGCCACCGCACCCAGCCTTATGATGATTTTTAAACTTTTATTTATGTATGTATTTATTTACAGACAGAGTCTCACTCTGTCACCCAGGCTGGAGTGCAGTGGTGCGGTCTCAGCTCTCCTTGACTTCCTGGGTTCAAGTGATTCTCCTGCCTCACTCAGCCTCCTGAGTAGCTGGGATTACAAGCATGTGCCACCATGCCCGGTTGATTTTTGTGTTTTTGGTAGAGACGGGGGTTTCACCACTTTGGCCAGGCTGGTCTCGAACTACTGACCTCAGGTGATTCCCCTGCCTTGACCCCCTCAGACTACTGGGATTACAGGCTTGAGCCACTGCGCCTAGCCAAATAAGCATTTCTTTTAAGGCAATAATAGAAGCATTCTGCTCCTGTAATCAAACCTTGAGCTTGGCATTTAAAGTCCTGAGTTCATTTTCTTCCTCCACGTGTTTGAGTACACCTAGAAGCAATCAACGAATGCTCCTATACTCTCTGTTTCCATTAAAATGTTTAGTGGGGGCAACTACTTGGCCAGCCAAAGACTTGCCTTTAAAGACATTTGTATTACAGGTGACTACAGGTGATAATTCATGTATCTCTCTTGCTAGTGCATGCCATGATTTATCAGTGTCACCTATACCAATGGTAATAGGATCATTAATGCCTTTAAATCTAACCAGATCAGTTCAAAATTTTTATCCCTAATGTTCTATTCCTCTGGAGCCATTTCCAGTACCTACTTGATGTTTATTATTGATACTAATGGTATTGGTCAGGGTTCCATCAGGGAAGGAGAACCACTAAGCATGTTGTGTAAAAAGAGATTTATTATGGGAAGGTGGCTTTACAGAATTGCTGGAGAAACTGGGAGAGTAAAGGTTTGAATGAAGAAGTTGGAGGACCAGAGAAAAGCCACTAATCAAACTTTTAGGACTCAGGAATGCCAGCTGCTGGAGCAGGATCCTAGAGAGGAGAGTTTATGAAAGTCTATTGCCTCTGTATCTGGGGTTGGCCTGGGCTTTTTAGTTTTTGTTGGTCAGAAGGGTCAGGATTTGCCAAGTAAGGCTAAATGTGGTGAGAATAAGTATAACCTGGAACCTGCTGACAATTCTAACTTATGACAGCTGCTAAGTAATTGTGGCAACTGCTTCACTTCTCTGCCTTACAAATCATTCACAAATTAATCTTTTGGCCAACTCTAAACCAGAACCACGCAAGGGATGGGATTCTGGGAAATGTAGCTCCAGCTTACCCAAACTGACACAATACAAGACTACCACATGCCATTTATTTAGCTGCTTGATATTGAATGAATTATTTAATGTCTATGAGTCTGTCTCTCTAAGTCTCTTTCCATCTCAGAGTCTGGGCATTATCTTGTGTGGGAGGATACTTTCCTGGATTTCTGCAAGATGCGCTATGGCTGGCGATCCCCCATTTACAAATCCCTTGATGTGGGTGATGTCTCCTTCCACTGGCCACTTATGACTTCATCTCAGACTCCTGGCTTCTGGTAATCCCTCCCTAGCTGGGGTCACCTCTCTCTTCCAGGAAGCCCTCTTGGGCAGTCCACTCTTGGCCTGTGAAAAACATGCAAACATCGTGCTCTGCTGAACTCTTCGGGGCAACTCACTCTCAAGGTGGTCCTCTGGACTCTCTCCAGAGCAACCAGCCAGCCATAGCCACTCGCCTTCAGATTATTTTCAGGTCTGAATTCCTGGGTTCCTCATACTCCAATGGATTCAAGTCAAGCTCTTGGAGTTCTTCTCTGGAATCCCCCTCTGAAGTGGGTTACAGTAAGAAAGAATCACACCATTGGCCAGGGTGGAAGAAAGTGACAACTCTCTCCAGTCAGATCTTCACTACCACCTGCCTTTCAACCTTAGTTCTTAGCTCTCTCTCATTCAGTCTGGAGGTGGATAACAGGTATTCATCACCCCTTTTGCAAGTCTAGCATCTTGATTTAGAATGTAGGAGGAGTTTAGTGTAGTTGACACTCAATTTTATTTTACCTGACCTTTAGGGCCTCTGTCCAAATTTTGAGATGGGAAGAGTCCCACTTAAATATGTGTGTTTGACACATGGTAGAGTTTCACTAATAGAAGCTATGGTGTATTGCCAATCACCCAGCCTTGTGGTCAATCAAGCCTTTAAAAATGGCTGGAATCCAATTCCTCTAGACCAGACTGAAGGGGAGTTTGTACCCTCTTGTATGGTTTGAAAGGTAGTTGGTTGGTCCTCCTTATGCCCAGTCTACATATCTATTGTAAATAGAATGTTTACAGCCATATGAGCCCAGTAGCTGCTGTGCCCATGCACACGCCCAGACTCGTACTTGATGACAAATCACAAGTTCCAGGAAACCAGGAGCCATCTTAGCTGCTCACATTGTGGGGAAGAGGGAAGTGAGCCCTCCTCAGTTCGTTGAGATGGAGTCCATCTCAGCTACAGCGGGGTGGGGGGAGGTGGGAATGTGCAGTTGTGTGCTGGGCTGTGTGCTGCCAGTGTGCCCTGGGCTGGCACCTGTCTTGATGAGTCAGTCTCTGTGCTAAACTGGTTTTTATGTATTTTGAATATTGTCCTTGCTTGTAGGCATGGAGATACTCAGATCCACAGACACACAGAAACACCAGCAGCAAGGCTGGGCATGGTGGCTCATGCCTGTAATCCCAGCACTTTGGGAGGCCGAGACAGGTGGATCACGAGGTCAGGAGGTCGAGACCATCCTGGCTAACAAGGTGTAACCCTGTCTCTACTAAAAATACAAAACATTAGCCAGGCGTGGTGGCGGGCACCTATAGTCCTAGCTACTCAGGAGGCTGAGGCAGGAGAATGGTGTGAACCCGGGAGGTGGAGCTTGCAGTGAGCCGAGATTGTGCCACTGCACTGCAGCCTGGGTGACAGAGTGAGATTCTGTCCCCAAAAAAAGAAAGAAAGAAAGAAACACCAGCAGTGTACATGCATAAACAATTACATCTTCACACACGGTGCACATGCAGTTATTTTCCTTAAGCTTAAAAGCAGAAGTTTCATGAAACTGGAAAATATGAACCGAACTTATCTAAGGTGTGACAAAATGTTGGGAAAGCATCTGCCCTGAAGTCTTTCTCTTGGCCTCTTAATCTTTACGTTTTCATTTCTTTGTTAGATATCACAGGTGGCACTGGAAGGGATTAAAGCAGGCAGAGGCACAGCCTCAAATACATATATGTATATATATCCCCAAACTCAGGAATACAATGCAAAGTTATCATTTCCAGATTGCAAAAGTATATTGAGAAAGATTCAACTAAAACACTAAGGCTTCAGTTGGCAAAATTTTTGTACAAAGGATCAGATAATGGGCTTGGCGCGGTGGCTTATGCCTGTAATCCCATTTTGGGAGGCCAAGGCAGGCGGATCACCTGAGGTCAGGAGTTTGAGGCCAGCCTGACATATGATGAAATGCCATCTCTACTAAAAATATAAAAATTAGCCAGGTATGGTAGCATGCACCTGTAATCCCTGCTACTTGGGAGGCTGAGACAGGAGAATTGCTTGAACCCAGGAGGCGGAGGTTGCAGTGAGCCAAGATTGCACCATTGCACTCCAGCCTGGGCGACAAAAGCAAAAGTCCGTCTCACAAAAAAAAAAAAAAAAAAAAAAAAAAAAAAAGAAAAGGATTAGATAAATATTTTAGACTTTGTGATCCATATGGGCTCTTCAAAATGACTCAACTCTGCTGTTTAGCATAAAAATAGCCATCGACAAGAAGACACAAATAAGCATAGTTATGTTCCAATATAACTTTATTTACAAAAAAGGAAGCAGGCTAGATTTAGCCCGTGGGCTTTAATATGCAGCCTGAAGAACCCAGAAGCTATCCAAGTGGCTTCACTGATCTCTCTAAGGTTAATAGGGGCTCCATTCTGTCTCCTTGAGAAAGGATAAAACTCAATTGTTTTGGATGTGGCATCAGTTCTGTTCTTATTATTCTGTGCTGTGCATTGTGTTCTTCTGAATGAGTGATCTCAATCCCTCTTTTTTGCTCCTCCTTCCCTCTTCCTGTGTATACATCTCTATGTGTTTCCCATTCTTCACTCTGTTCCCTTGCACTCGCAGGGTTGAGTGACTTTAGAACGGGACACTTTCACATTCATCCTTGCTAAAATCCTGGCTTCTTTTCAGGTTCCTCATCTATACTTGATGTGCAGTAGTAGAAAAAACACTTGTCTGGATCACTGGACAGGACGCACCAACAGCTTGCTATGTGACAAATCACCTAGCCTCTCTGAGCCTCCCCTTCCTCATCTGTCAAGTGAGGGAGTTGGCTAACTGGTCTCTAAAATCCCTTGCAAGCTGGGTGTGTTGCCTCACACTTGTAATCTCAGCACTTTGGGAGGCTGAGGCAGGAGAATTGCTCGAGGCTGTCTTGAGGACGCTCAAGACAAGACCAGTGTGGGCAACATAGGAAGACCGTGTCTCTATTCTAAAGAAAAAAGGGTGTGGCAGCACATGCCATTAGGGCCAGCTATTCAGGAAGCTGAGGTGAGAGGATCACTTGAGCCCGAGAGGCCAAGGCTGCAGTGAGCCATGATTATGCCACTGTACTCCAGCCTGCGCAACAGACGGAGACCCTGTCTCAATAAAAAAAAGAGAAAGAAAGGAAAGAAAGAAAGAGAGAGAGAGAGAGAGAAAGAAAGAGGGAAGGAAGGAAGGAAAGAAGGAAAGAGAGAAAGAGAGACTGAGAGAGAAAAAGGAAGGGAAGGGAGGGGAAAAAGGGAGGGAGGGAAGGAAGGAAGGAAGGAAGGAAAGGAGGGAGGGAGGGAGGGAAAGAAGGAAAGAAAGAAAAGAAAGACTTTAAAATCCCTTGTAGCTGTAAGCTTGTGATTTTAGGAAGTTGCAGCCTCAATCCAGGCAACTGTCTAAGGCCATTAATTAGGATGTCACTCACAGACCTTAATGAAACTGCTAGGATGCCAACAGAAATTAGCCACATGATCTCCTGTGGTTGGTAACCTTCCTAAAGCCTTCACAGCTGAGGACAGTGTGGGCACGGCTAACTTCAGACTGAGATTCCAATCCAGTAAGTGGAGAAGAGGAAGATAAATGACTCCAGGAACCTTATGTTCCAGGAAAATTCATTTGCATTTTTAAACTGTAGCTACAAAATGCACCCAAATATTGATTCAGTTGGAAACTGGACCCTAGGATGCTATTGTCGGGGAGGTGGGACACTTTCCCTTCTCCATCAGACCCTCCTATGTAGGAGTCTTCTGGCTACCTAAAAGATACCCCTCAAATCCCAACAAAAAAATATACAAAAAGGTAAGGAGGAAATGAACGCTTTGAGGAGTTAAAAAAATGAATTAGGAGTTAGCAAATTCCAGCATGTGTCAAAGGAAAGAGGTCTTCTCTGTAGCAGGGATGAGTGAGGTCAGGGAAGGTTGGAGAACCCAGACTTTGGCTGAGGCAAAGGCTGGCAGTGGTTGGCAACTCAGGAGAGAGTTTGCATAACATCATCGCCGCTATCAGGCCCAATCCCCAGCTCAGAGCCCACCAGCTTGTGGATGCAGCAGATGGGCAGGGGGCTCGAGCCCTCTCCCTCCCTCCTGGATACAGTCTTGAGGCTGCAGAACGAGTAGAGGTAAGCCCCCATTCTGGCCTCCAGAAGAACAGGTTGTTATTATCTGACTCTGCTAAAGCTGTCTCATTTGTAGCCTAAATAATTCACTCACCAATCTCTCAAGAAGCATTAGGAGAAAAACAAAACCTGACCCAGCCCTCATGCTCAGGTTCCCATTGCACAGAAGGCAGGCCAGGAGGCTGGGAGGCAGTCCCGCACTGCAGAGATGGCCTGCCTTCAAAGGTTCATGGGGTTGGCACCCTTCTGAAAAAGACCCAGAGTCTGTTTCTGTACAGCTAAGACTTAAGCTATTAATAAGACTAGCTTTTGCATTTTAAAGTCATTTTAAAACAAAACAAAACAACAACAACAAAAACAAAGAATATGCAACAGAGACTGTATGTGAGCTGCAAAGCTTGAAATATTTACTATCTGGCCTTTTCCAGAAAAAGCTTGCCAATCCCTTAATCCATCCCCATCCTCCATCCTCCAACCTTAAAGGAGGCAATGATGATCTTTGACCAACTCCCTGACTACCCTACCCCATGAGCCCACCATCTGCAGAGATTCTGAGTTGTGAATTCTGGTATTTACAGTCTAGTAAGAAGCTGGCACCATTGTTCACCCCATTGCCAAAAACAAGAAAATAAACTGGAGTAGGGTGAGAAAGGGGGAATATCAGTCTTGGTTCTACTGTGTGGGGAGGAAGGGAGAAGCTGAGACTCAGCCACAAACTGTAATCTGATTTGTTTCTCTGAGGGTCAGAATTCAGCATTGTCCAGGTTGGTCTCTACTGACACTCCCCTCCCTAGGGCCTTGGTGATCTCAATGCCCACAGTCTCAGAGGCTGCAATTCTCTTACTGATGAGATATCTAAGTAGCCCATGCCTCTGAGTCCCTGAAGCCTGTGTATCATCCCTGAGCCATTTAGAGTGTCAGCCTGACTGCACTGATCTTTATTTCTAAACAGAGGTTCTAGCCTTCCACCCCTGCTGCCCGGCAGGGGTCTCTGAAAAGAGAAGACTCTAACCAGTTCTACGTCCCACCTAGAATGTCTCCTGGAGCCAGAGTCTTTGAGAATTATAGCCCAAAGACTCCAGAAGAGATGGGTCAGAGTGGCAATGGAGATGCCAGCTGAGCCCCAGCTGTAACTGAGTTGAGTGACCTCTGGGTGTCATAACACCTGCTTGAAATTTTGGAGGATGAGAGTAGAGTGGAGACCAGATGGTCCCACATCCCTGTGTGTGGATATTCTGGATTGTTTCAGACAGGAAAACAGTGACCTTAGTAAAAGTCCCTGCTCTAGCATCTCCCAAGAAAAATGTTGCTGCTGTCTAGCCTGTACTTTGCTGGTTCCAGTAACTTGAGATAAAATTAACACGGGAGGCCTATGTTGGAATCCTATTACTCAGGCTAGTGGAAAATCATCAGTCTTTGAGGTTTGGGAGCCCAGGCTATGAGATCTTGGGCAAACTGCCTCACCTCTCTGGGGCTGTTTCCTCATCTGTTAAAATAAGCAAGCAAACAAAAAAAACCTGAGGTGCTTGCATGGAGGTGATTTTAAAGTCCTGTCCATCCCATACCCAATGAATGGCCCAAACCAGGCCATACCTATGCCGAAAATTTGCTGGGAAGTTATTTGGCTTTATTTTTACTTTCCTTCCCCAAGTCAATCCAATCCCATCCAAATGAGATACCGCTGGTCTGGGATAAGGGGAGAGTGTTTTCCTGCAACATGTTAGCAGCTTGCTGGGGATTCAGAACTGATGCGAAAGAGGGAGGTGGTGGGTGCTGAATGTGACCTCTTGTCTCTATGCCCTGTGGCCACGGGGTATCTGAAGAACTGTGGGAATCTCATTCCCAAACCCCCATCATGCCATAGCATGTGGCCCAGAAGCCACGATCTGGTATCAAGTACTTTAACCTAAATTATCTAAATTGTCTGTCATCAACTCTCCAATTCAACTGGACATTCCTTAAGGGCAGGAATTGTGTGTTGACCTTCGTGTCTCCAGAGAAACCCAGCTCCACACTAGGTATGTGGTTGCAGATCCATCCATATCTGCTGAGCGGCTTAACTGAAATGCCCCGGAAAGACTGATGCTGCATTTGGCATGAGGCATGTAAGTGAATCCCCATCTTTCCTGGCTGATGACCGGATACCAATCTTCAGTCCATGACTCAATCAAGCCTTTCTTGTCCAGGCCGTGACCCCCAAGAGCTATCGTGTGACCTGGTGAAGAAGGGATAGGGTAAGGTTAGAGAAGCAAATGCCTATTCCATTCCAGCATGCCAGAGACTACCCAGAATATGCAGGTCACTTAGAGGCCACTGCTGCCGATCCTCTCACCCTAAAGCAGGCCGGGCTGGGAAAGCATGGCCTGGTGACCGACGCAAACATACATCACACAAGCCTCCCCACTGTTTGCTTCAGAGCAGCTACCCAAATTGTAAGCACTTCCTTACAGGCTCCAAACCCACACCTATAACACGGTGACAAATGTCACAAGCTCTGTAGTGGGTCTCATTCTCTTCTGATCTTAAATATACTCAGAATGGCTGTCCCTCATCCCTGCCTACAGACAGAAAGAAGATGCTCTACTTTAGAGCCAGTCAAACTTTTTCTTGCTGTAGCTCCTTTTGTTCTGTGCTCTGTGAAAATGGTTGCTCTCTTCAGAAGCTGAAGGTTGTCTTTTTTTTTTTTTTTTTTTGAGAAGGAGTCTCACTCTGTCACCCAGGCTGGAGTGCAGTGGCATGATCTCTGCTTACCACAACCTCTGCCTCCCAGGTTCGAGTGATTCTCCTGCCTCAGCCTCCCAAGTAGCTGGGATTACAGGCACATGCCACCATGCCCAGCTAATTTTTGTATTTTTAGTAGAGACGGGATTTCACCATGTTGGCCAGGTTGGTCTTAAACTCCTGACTTCTTGATTCACCCACCTTAGCCTCCCAAAGTGCTGGGATTACAGGCGTGAGCCACTGCGCCCGGCCCTCCTTCTCTATTTTCTTCTGTGTTTGCTTGTTTGCTGCGTGTGGTGGCAGGGAGGGAAAGCCAAAGGCAGAGCCCTGGCTCGCTCCATAGTGTCACTCTTCTGTACCAATGGCGATGACAGAGCAATGCAGCTGATTAACCATGACACACATGGAGCTGCTAACGAGTTTGATAAAAATTTAATTACCCCTTGTTCTGTGGGGCAGGCAGCAAACCATGAAAGTAATAATCCTCTTGGGTGCTGTGACAGTAGACAGAGAAATCTGACTAGAGGAGGGTAGGTATGAACTGTAGGGAGTCAACAACAGTGGGAATGCGGTGGGGGTGGGGGACGGTCACGGCAGAGGTGAGTGGCAGAGTGGCTACTGTACCTGGAGTTCAGGTAGAAGTAGCAATTCTTCCCTCAATTATCTAGATAATTTTTCCCATTCTCTATTATGTTTTTATAGGCCTGATATTTTCTGGAAGCAAACTAATTCCAGGCAGAGAGGAGGAAACCAGGGTATATGCACATCAAGAATCTGCCCAGCACACACTGGATTTCAAGTCCTGACCCCCCTAACTCCAGTCCCAGTGAGAACAGACCTAGGAGGACTGTCTGTGAATTTCATGGTTCACGATCTCACCTTGGGACACTGACATCCTAGACCTCCAAGGCTTCTGTGCCCCCTTTTCTGCCCCTGGTAGAGGGGGAAGGGGAGGGTGGGATGAGGTGCCCACCCAGGGTACCTTGGTGGTTTTGACTTTGTGTCCACTGCTGCAGCTCCATCCCGACAGGTCCGGGAGCACCTTACACTCCTCCCCTGGCAGGCAGGGCTCCATCTGACACCACCATCTCTGCAGGACGATGGAGGCTGTGGGAGCAGGAGGCGGAGTGCAGCTCTAGGGTCTCTATGAGCACAGTGGGCAGCCAAGAGCAGGTCTGCGAATGAGGTGCACGTTTCCACACACCCCTGGCCTTGAGCCATGCGTTTCCCTTGTCTTTCCCCTACTCCAGGCTGCCTAGAGAGGCAGTACTCAGGCTGAGGCCTGGGGACATAACCCTCAACTTTAATCCCACGGATCCCTGAATCTCCCCAGACAGTGAGGGGTGAAGGCAGGCAAAAGTGTCTCTAAGGTGACCGTGTCACTAGCATAGATGCACAACCAGTATACTCCCTCTGGTGTGTGAGCAAGGGTGTGAGTCGTCTGGAGGGGTCTACAGACCAGGAGTGCATAGCTGGCATAGCTGGTATGTGCATGACACAGTGGGCATGTGTATGGGGTGCCAAATGAGTGTGAGGGTATGAGTGTGGATGTGAAGGATCACATGTGTCCACATAGGAAAGTGTGAGAGGAGGGGCTGAGAAGGAGAGGAGGGTATGCGGAGGCGGCCAGGGAAAGGAGCAGCAGGGGAAGGAGCTGGAGGAAGTGTGTGGGAGAGGAGTGGGGTTGTGTGAGGGAACGTGCCTGTGTGTGCACCAGGCAGAGGGCACGGGAGTGTGGGAGGCTGTGCGCATAACGAGAGCTTTTCTCATCTATGACACAGGGATGGGCACGTCTGCCCTCTTCTCCCAGAGGGGCCCCACCATTTGAGACTAATCATGAAAGCCCTGAGACGGGTATGAAATTGTATCCCCAGCAGATGGCGAGGCCCGAACAGGCCTCTTTATGGCTCGGCTCAGGGCCCTGCCCAGGTCCTGGCCTCTCACTCACCGTCCACGCAGGAGGGCTTTGCCCGCGTGGTGCCGGCCACCTGGCCAGAAAAACAGGAGCATTTCACCGTCTGGGAGCGCTCCTCGATGCGGTTCCGGTTGCAGCAGCGGTGAGCTGCAATCACCTCGCAGGTGCCCTGGTGCACAAGCACTGAGGGGAGCCGTCCAGGATCAGACGCCCAACATGCCGGACCCACTCCCTCCCGCCACCCGGGCTGGCCTCCAGCCCCTCCTTCCTGCTTCAAGGAGGGCTATGGAAGAGTGGAAGAGATGGCCAGTGGCAGGGGAGGAGGAAGTGGATGAAACCTTCCAGCCGCTTCACAGAGCTCCTACTCTTCCTCCCTCCCCTGTGAGGCGGTGCTCTTCATCCTTTGGCAGAAGACAGAGTCCGGCACCAGCCCCGCCTCCCCCGCTTCCTCAGGGTGAGGGCAAGGGCCCCAGGGCTTACAATGCGTGGGGAGGATCATCCGCTTACACAGGCTTTAGCCATCCCAGAAGGAAAACCACAGAATTAGGCCAGGAGGCTAGAGTTAAGCCCCCACCCGAGGGCTTCTCTCACTACAGAACACCTTCCAGCCTGGAAGGAGAGGTGAGCACAGGGTCTGCCCAGACCTTCTCTGGGGCAGGACAGCAGGGATGGGCAGAGTTCCCTGGGTAAAGAGCAGAGGAGGAGCCGGAACCCCTAGAATCTCTGGATTTTACTCTGCCTCGGAGACCTGCCTGCTATGGAACAAGGTGGAGTGGTGTCCAGCTTCCCAGGTGTCCTGGGAAACTCCCTCCCTGGGCCCTGCCACCTCCTCCAAACCTGTGGCAGTGGGAGGCTGCAAGGCAGCTAAGGTCAGGCGGGTCCACAGCCAGGTCAGGCACAGTGCCAGCAGCCAGCCGCCTCTGCTCCAGTTCCGCGCAGCCCTCTCGCTCATCCTGTGGAGAGAAGCACACATTCTGCTCAGCTCCAGGCAGAAGCTCCCCTGTGCCCAGCCTGGGCACCTTCTCTGTGCCACACACACTGGGAGGCACAAAGATGGGGAGGAGGCACATCTTGTCCCCAGGCATCTTTCAACCTGGCACAGAGTCATGCAGGCAGTAATGAGTGCTACAAGAAGAAAAGGAGAGCCTTTGGAGGAGACGACATTTAAGAGACATCTTGGAGGATGAACTAGATATGGGCCCATGGAGGGCTGTGACATGGGAGGGACAATAATACTGACTCCTACTCTTTGAGTGCTTGGTTCCAGCACTCTACATGCATACTCTTGAATTCTTCACAACTGTCCTACAAAGTAAGATTATTATTACCGGCTGGGTGCGGTGGCTCAAGCCTGTAATCCCAGCACTTTGGGAGGCTGAGATGGGCGGATCACGAGGTCAGGAGATCGAGACCATGCTGGCTAACATGGTGAAACCCCATCTCTACTAAAAACACAAAAAACTAGCCAGGCGAGGTGGCGGGCGCCTGTAGTCCCAGCTACTCGGGAGGCTGAGGCAGGAGAATGGCGTGAACCTGGGAGACGGAGCTTGCAGTGAGCCAGGATCCGGCCACTACACCCCAGCCTGGGCGACAGAGCGAGACTCCGTCTCAAAAAAAAAAAAAAAAGATTATTATTACCTGTTTTACAGATGAGCAAACCAAAGCTCAAAAAGCTGGGACATAACCTAAACAATCATCATTAAAAGACTGGCTGAATACATCATAAAGAGTCTGTACAAATGCAGTCCCATCCAGATAGCTGTAAAAAAACCAATGGGGAAATGCTTTATATTCTGACACATGCAATGATCTCCAGTGATAATCCACTGTTAAGGGGGGAAAAAAAGCAAAGTGTAGAATGGTGTGTATACAATGTGTATAAGGCAGGCCAGGAGTGGTGGTTCACGCCTCTAATTCCAGCACTTTGGGAGGCCAAGGCAGGAGGATCACTTGAGGCCAGAAGTTCAAGACCAGCCTAGGCAACATAGCAAGACCCCATCTCTACAAAAAATTAAAAAATTAGTCAGGCATGGTGGTGCACACCTGTCGTCCCAGCTACCCCAGAGGCTGAAGTGGGAGGATTGCTTGAGCCCAGGAGTTTGAGGCTACAGTGATCTATGTCTGAGATACTGCAATCCAGCCTGGGCAACAGAGTGAGACCCCAGCTCAAAAATAAATATAATAAAATGTATATAAAGGAAGGATTATCTATGTTGCTCAGATATGCATAAACTAGCTTTGAAAAATGTATTTTAAAACCAGTAATATTGGCCGGGCGCGGTGGCTCAAGCCTGTAATCCCAGCACTTTGGGAGGCCGAGACGGGCGGATCACAAGGTCAGGAGATCGAGACCATCCTGGCTAACATGGTGAAACCCCGTCTCTACTAAAAATACAAAAAACTAGCCGGGCGAGGTGGCGGGCGCCTGTAGTCCCAGCTACTTGGGAGGCTGAGGCAGGAGAATGGCGTGAATCCGGGAGACGGAGCTTGCAGTGAGCCGAGATTGCGCCACTGCACTCCAGTCTGGGCGACAGAGCGAGACTCCGCCTCAAAAAAAAAAAAAAAAAAAAAAAAACAGTAATATTGTTTGCCATCAAAAAGGGAAACTGGTGGCTGGGAGATGGAGGTAGAAGAGAGACATTTGTCTTCTGATTTATTTCTTGCTTTGTGAGCTTCCAACCATGAGAATGCAGTAGCACTTCAATTTAAACAGAATTTAAATTTAAAAAGGAAGACATGAAACCAAGGCTAATAGAAGTCAAATGACTTGCCCAAGGCCAGGCAGCATGTGGGTGGAAGAGTCCAGAGCCTAGAAGCCTGCCCTCTGCCCACTGTACCACCTTGCCTCTGCTCTCTTCCCCTTTCCTTTTCCTCTTTCATCGTTGATGGTTTGGGCCTCCCAAAGCTACCCTGAAGGGCAGGCTGGAAATGGAGGGAATCCTAAGGAAGCAAGAGGCACAGAGTAGCTAGGAGCTGCCCAGTCATAGAAGGGAGTGGGAGCACTACCAGGAGGCAGCAAGGCCACAAGCTCATGGGTGGGCCTGGAGCACTGCTGGGCCCCCACAAGTGCCAGTGCAGCTTTGGGAATACCAGAGGCCAAACCAACTGCCAGGACCCAGTTACTCGACGGATAGGGTACCTGATCTCTGTCCACCCCCGCTACTCCCCATCTTCAGTGTCTCCTCACTCACCTTTTGGGGGATCTTTCAATTTCTGTCTGTTCATCTGCTGGCCTCAGACTCACTCCACCTGGACAAGTAGGAAAGATTCTTAGGGGGCTGCAAAGGATAGAGGGAGCCCATGGCGCTGCAGGGGTGAAGGGCAACCTGGGAGAGGGCAAGGGGGTGGGCTGGGCACTGAAGTTCAGCCCAATTCTGAAGCTGTTCTCAGGTGCCAGGGCAGGGACAGTCTCTTCTAGCCTGAGACTCTGGAGGGGCCCTTGCAGACTCTGGGATCACACAGGGTGGTGAACCTGAGAAGGGTGGCCTGAGGGAGCTTCTCTATCCCAAGAGTGAAGCAGGGTGATGGTAGGAAGGGGTCTAAGAATCACGGCTGTCATCTCTCTGGCCTTGGGAGGGAGCTCTGAGGGTCAAGGAAGGAGCAGAACCTGACAGATTCCTGCTAGAAGAGGCACGTGGGAAAGATTCCTGAGGCCCTGATCCTCTCTGCTTCCACCTCCTACCCACTATGGCCCCTGCTTCCTGGACTCACATGGAGCTGGCTTGGCTTAGCTATCCTCGCCCCCATTCCCACTCCAGAGGACTAGAATGGGGACACTTCAGGTCCCTGAGCCTTTGAAGGCCACAGCCTCCAATAGCTTTCCATGTCTCCCTAAGAACCTCTCTTCCCTCACCACTCTAAAGGGAGGCAGAACTGAAACATATAGGATGGTGGGGTCCCATAAGGACAGAGACCCCTGAGTCCTAGCTCCCAGGAGTGAGAGCCTAAGGGGGATGTGGAGGAAGACAGAGGAAGAGGTGCCAGCTCCCAGGGGATGGGTGTGCTCCATGGGCTGAGCTTCCCACCCTTCTAGATGTGCCTCTTTTCTGAGTAGGCATCTCTTCTCCCTGCCCCCTCTTTTTGACCATCACAAACGCAGCTTTGTCTTCTGTCAGGTGATCCTATTTCCCTCTGAGCTGCAACATCCTCCAATCCAACTCAGGCATCTCTCCTAGGAACCCTAAGGCCCAAAAGACCTCGGTGGGGTGGGCAGCAGAGGGGTGGGGGGTGTTCATTTGGGCTCTCATCCCTGGCATTCTATTCCCTCCCCCCACCCCGGAAACAGCTGGACATAGAAACTTCTGGGATTTGTTTTTCGACTTCCATGCTCCTGCCTCAGTTTCCTAGCCTATTTTTCCTAAACCCCAATCCAGGGGTTTAGTGAGGCTGAGTTAACAGCCTGCATGATAAGGATTTGAGGATGTGAACCACAAGAACCTTCAACCTTTCTTCACCTTCTCTCCCCACAACCCCCCCTAACGCCTACTCATTCCTCCACATTCTGAGCCCCACACCTGGGACTTACTTGGTCCACGGTGGTGCCCACTGGTTCGACCTGCTGGTCTGAAGTCTTCCTTGCCCGTGAGCCAGGGACCAACACTCCGAAAGACAGACTTTGGGAGGGAGCGGCCAGCTTGGGTGCTGTCTAGTCCGGAGCCCTGTCCCCTTCACCAAGTTGCTGCGCCCCGGGACAGCGGGGTTCTGGTCAGGTTGGCATCATCCACAGGGCAGGCCCGGCTCTGGGCACAGGGTAGCTCCGGGCCCGGCCCCACCAGCTCTGCAGAACTCAGCAGGGTTTTTTCCAGGGTTCCTGCCGGCAGGCCGGGGAGCGCGCAGCAGCCGCCGCAACCGCCGTCTCGCCCCGGGCTATCCCTGCTCCTCCAGCCCCGCGTGGGCGCCGCCGCCTCCTTCGGGACAGCGCCAGGCGCTCGGCTGAGCGGATGGGCACAGCCGGGACGCAGCGGCCCCTGGCGGCCGAGGGCAAGAGGAAGAGAGAGAGGACATCCGGCCCCCGCAGGTTCAGTGCGGTTGGACACCTCCCTGGTGCAGGCCCGGCAACTCAGAGGAGGTCCCTCAAAACCCTCAAGGTCTGGTGGCCCTCAGTGCCCTGGCTCAGGGGAGCTGGAGGTGCTGGGGGGAAAGGAGCTGGGAGTGACCAGTGATTGACTATACCCTCAGGGTTTTTGAGCTTCGCAGATTGCAGAACTGCGTTGTCCAAGACTGTAGCCACTAGTGGCATGTTGATACTTAAATTTAAATCTAAATTAATTAAATAAAACTCAAAATTCAGTTCCTCATTAGCATGCACCATATTTCAAATGCTCAATAGCCACACGAAGATAGGGACTGCCGTATTGGACAGAGCAGATGTAGAACATTCCCGTCAGTGCACAAAGTTCTGTTCGACAGCACTCTTCTAGATTGATATTTAGGAGGGAATAGTGAGTATCTCTTCCTCTCCCAGAAGTGGTGCTCTCAGGGGCTGGGAGGGCTAGAGGAAGTACAAGGGTGTGGGCATTAGGCAGGAGGACAGTAGTAGGCTATGAATGGTCCCTATGGATGATAACTGTGAATACCAACATGGGAACTAAACTGAGACCTAGTTTCTTGTTTCCCTTCCTTCCTTTCTTCCTTCCTTCCTTCCTTCTTTTCTTCCTTCCTTCCTTCCTCCTTCCTTCCTTCCTTCTTTTCTTCCTTCCTTCTTTCATTCTTTTTCCTTTCTTTTTTATTTATTTATTTTTTTTGTAGGGGGACAGGGTCTCATCACTCTGTCACCCAGATCTTGGTTCATTGTAACCTCCAACTCCTGGGCTCAAATCATTCTCCCATGTCATCCTCCTGAGTAGCTGGGACTATAGGCGTAGTCTGTAATGCACTACCAAGCCAGGGTTAAATTTTTGTATTTTTTTTTTTTCTTGAGGCGGAGTCTCGCTCTGTGGCCCAGGCGGGAGTACAGTGGCCGGATCTCAGCTCACTGCAAGCTCCGCCTTCCGGGTTCACGCCATTCTCCTGCCTCAGCCTCCGGAGTAGCTAGGACTACAGGCGCCCGCCACCTCGCCGGGCTAATTTTTTTTGTATTTTTAGTAGAGATGGGGTTTCACCATGTTAGCCAGGATGGTCTCGATCTCCTGACCTCTTGATCCGCCCGTCTCGGCCTCCCAAAGTGCTGGGATTACAGGCTTGAGCCACCGCGCCCGGCCAATTTTTTGTAGAGACAGGGTTTTGCTATGTTGCTCAGGCTGGTCTGGAACTCCTGGACTCAACTGATCCATCCACCATGGCCTCCCAAAGTGCTGGGATTACAGGCGTGAGCCACCACTCCTGGCCTGAGATCCAGTTTCTTTATCAGAAAAATTGTAATGTAATTAATTGCAACTGAATAATTCTTTACAGGGATCTATTCTGGATGTGAAAGTATTAGACAAGGCCGGGCGCGGTGGCTCAAGCCTGTAATCCCAGCACTTTGGGAGGCCGAGACGGGCGGATCACGAGGTCAGGAGATCGAGACCATCCTGGCTAACACGGTGAAACCCCGTCTCTATTAAAAATACAAAAAACTAGCCGGGCGAGGTGGCGGGCGCCTGTAGTCCCAGCTACTCCGGAGGCTGAGGCAGGAGAATGGCGTAAAACCCGGGAGGCGGAGCTTGCAGTGAGCTGAGATCCGGCCACTGCACTCCAGCCCGGACGAAAGAGCAAGACTCCGTCTCAAAAAAAAAAAAAAAAAAAGTATTAGACAAATGAGAGGGAGTTGTGTTCTGTGAATTTGAAGGAACTTTCCTCTTAGTTTAAGAGGCCTTTGGGTTTAGGGTGATGTGAAGGGGAGAGACAAGGCAGAAGATGACCAGTTCTGGGCCCTGAGCCATCAACGTGGCCTGAGATAAAGGGGCCTGTCTTGAGGCTGTCCAGTCCCCCTCCTTGGCTTAAGCTTCACGCTCCCCCGGCAGGGCCAGTCACTGAGCAGAGTCTTACTCTTCACAGAGAAAAACATCCCACAAGTCTGCTTCTTCGTACCCCACCCCCTTTTCCCTCTCACTTTCCGCTGCCTCAGGGATGAGTAGAGGTGATGACCTCACCAGGTTCTGGGACAGTCTGAGGATGGAGGAGGCATAATGATGTCAGGAATAGGAGGTGAGAGGTTCAGAGAGAGGGAAGCCTTAGGATGAGGCCATGGCTGGGGGCTGTTCTGGAGCCGCAGGGAGCTGTCATCCCGTGCTGGTCGTCTGGTGCTGGGGCTGGGGGTCTCTGGGTTAACCTCTGCGGACTTCTTGCAGCCACACCATGGTGCTAGAAAGGGCAGGGAATAGGAAGCTGGGTGACACCAAGAAGCGGTAAGTAAACTGTCCCAGAAACACTGAATAATAAAAAACAACCAGGAGTTATATTTGTTTCTTCAGTTGCTGGCTTGCTGCTGGTGTTATTTCTCTGAGAGTTGGTTCCAGTGTTTCTCAAATAGCAGGGGAAAACCTATAGAAGCAGGTTGTTCTTTGTCCCTGTCTGCCTTTGCTGCTCTGTTTGCCTTGGGGTCTGTTTTTTTTCTCTCCTGTGACTTCTTTTCCTCTGGCTCTCTCTGCCCAAAGCTCAGGTGCAACATAGCAGGCATAGTAAGTCTATCAACCTGAATGACCACTGTGGGATCTTTATTTGGAAGATGCCAAGAAAGTCATCCCTTCTGGGGACACAGTTTAGCCTGGGGAACAGAGTGGGATGTGGTCAGAAAGCACATGGCCGACAGAGCTCAGAAAAGTTCCAGCCGTGAACTGGGTGTAGTAGTCCCTGATGGCTACCTCCAACTTGCATGATGGCCACAACAGCCTTGTCGCCATTTGAGATGTGTGGGTGGGTGGTGTCTGTGGATACCCAGTGATCAACTTTCTGATAGGCGATTTAGAGACAGAGCTTTTGTGGCATCAGGTCAGTATCACTCTCTCCCAGAGGGGAGAAATTAGGAAGAACAGGCAGCCAACCAGTCGCTGAGCTCGGTCCTGGTCTTCCAGCGAGTGGGCTTTTACGCTTCTTAGGCAAAGGCTTAGCCTGGCCTCTGTCTCCCCCTGGCGGCAGACATAGACCTTGCTTAGCATTCCCGGACAGCTCTCAGCCCTGGCCCTAAGAGAAGGAGGGGAGGGGAGGAACTCCCACTCCTCTCTCTGCCATTGATCTCTTTTCTAGCCCTTCCTCCCTGATCCAGAGAACTAAGCTTGGTTCTTAAGACAGAGCAGGTTTGAATGTCAGGAGGCAGACATAGGTGTGAATCTTTCACTGACTGTGTGACCTCTTGGGGCAAGTCACGGTAAAATGACAAGAAGCGTCCAGTTCTGCCTCATCCATGAAACTGATAGAAAAAACCCACCTTGAAGGATTGGTGTGCAGGATAAATAACCTAATAATGTATGGAACGTGCTTTATAAAGAGCCTAGTCGGCAGTACGTCTTCAACAAATAGTATTTGTTATGTTGTAATTATCCTAACTATTAAGAGCTAGTCCTGCTGTGATCAGGGAAGGTCTACATTGTGGGAAAGACCTGGGTTCTGAGAGAGAAAGGAGGGTGGGAGTGGCAACCGCTTTCCCAGATCTAGAGGTGGTCTTCATGGGGAACAGCGCATCAGGAGCCCAGGAATCTACCCCGGCTCCTGATTCCGGGGTGGTCGGCTACAGCCTGGTCATTATCCCCGCACCCCCACCCGGTACCAGCTTGCCCGCTCTCGCTCCAGCAGCCCCATCCAGAGGTGGTGTCACACCTGGCGCCTCATACCAGCGGCTCTGAAGCTCCTGTTTTGCTCTGAGGTCATTAGCTCCATGGCTGTCTGGGCAGGCTGGCCACACCGAACCGAGAGCGAGGAGACCGCACTCCCTTGTCCCTCAGCCCCTGTCACAATGGAGACGTTCTAGCTGATGTCTAATCTAGCGCACGGCTGAAATAAGGTTTCCTTCTCTCCGCCCCCTTCCCACAGCAACAGAACCTACCCCTAAGAAACGGAGGGGGGGCCAAGCCGAAATGGGGCGGGGCAGAGGCCAGGGGTCCTTGGGCCTGTTCCTGGGGTGGCCCAGAGCAAGGGCAAGTTTCACCCGGGACCCGCCCAGCTGGCCGGGAGCCAGTAGCCGGGAAGGGCTGGCTGGCGCGAGCACCGCCCACCCCGAGTCCTGGGGGCGGGGCCTGGGCGGGGGCGGGGCCGCGGCCGAGGGCGGGGCAGGGTGGCAGCATGCTAAACCGGGTGCGCTCGGCCGTGGCGCACCTGGTGAGCTCTGGGGGCGCTCCGCCTCCGCGCCCCAAATCCCCGGACCTGCCCAACGCCGCCTCGGCGCCGCCCGCTGCCGCTCCAGAAGCGCCCAGGAGCCCACCTGCGAAGGCTGGGAGCGGGAGCGCGACGCCCGCGAAGGCTGTTGAGACTCGAGCGAGCTTCTCCAGACCGACCTTTCTGCAGCTGAGCCCCGGGGGGCTGCGACGCGCCGATGACCACGCGGGCCGGGCTGTGCAAAGCCCCCCGGACACGGGCCGCCGCCTGCCCTGGAGCACAGGCTACGCCGAGTGAGCGCCCCCTGGGGCACCCAAACCAGGATGGGGCTTCCACCCCTCACCCCAGCTCCGCATCCCCGGCGCTAGGACGCGTTCCCCACACTGCGTCCGGGCCAGGAGCTCCCTTTTCCCAGGACCTTTGCTATCCTCTGGTCTTCGTGCTGCACCCCCTCCCAGCCCACTTTCCAGTCGGGCTCAGCCTGTGTCACCTTCTTCAGGTCCTTCCCGCTCATTGACTGCCCTCGGTCACGCTGCCTCAGGACCTGTTCTCCCCAGAGCCCGGAGGGCGGAGGGCCCTGAGAAGGATGAGTTGGCCAGTTCCCAGTCGCGGCCCGGCAGCTTAAAGGCTGAGGGAGAAGGGGTTTCACGAAGGAGCGGGGTTCTTTTTATTAGGGAACATAGCGGTTGGGAAGACTCGCTCACCCGCTTCCCGGCTCCAGCGCCCCAGTTCCCTGTCCCTCTTACCGTAGTTCCCCTCCCCCTCCACACCCAGAAATAGCCCGCGACACCAGCAGGCCGCCAGCTTCCCCAGGGGCGGGGAGGGGGACGCCCAGGGTAGAGGAGGGTCCCATTTAGATGCCCCTCAGCCTGCCAACTCGTGCTAGCCTGGCAAAGAAGCGGACCCCCTGGCCGGACCGGCCGGCTTTCCCCAGGGCTGTGTGTATTTTTAATGCATCTGTCGGGAACGCAGAGCACCGAGGGAGCTGGGGGCGCTGAGTTCGCTGAGGAAGGTGGCTGGTGGCCCATGGACCCACCACCACCTCTCTTAGCCTCCGGTGTGGGAGGAGCTTGTGGGTATGTGGTTCCTGCCCAGTCCAGGTGGGCTTCCACTTCTACTCTATTTCAATTCCTCTTTCCCGATCTGGGCTGGAGAACTTCCTCATTGTCAAGGCAGCAGAAACTTTCGCTGGATGGTTTTAGGATAAGGGTGGGTGTGCCCATGAGGATGAGGTGCTGGGGACAAGGCACTGGGAGAGTTGATAGTGGTTGAGGGTGAGATGTAGGGTGTAGCTAGCAGGGAAATAAAACTTCTGCTACCATCTAGCCCCTCCCCCAGAAGCACCACTAGGAATGCCTTTCATTTTCTTTTTTCTTTTTTGCCAGGGATGGGGGAAGTGAGGCAGGCAGGGGACATAGCGGTTGGCCAGAAGCTCCTGCTGGCCTTTCTGTGAGGTGGTAGGGCCGGCCACCCAAACAGTACTCCTTGCACCTTGCCAGCCCTCCCTTCTCCTCCTCCCTCTGGCCTGGATCCCAGGTGGCTGTGACCTTTCTCAGCTTGGCCAGCAGGCACAGGAGACGGTGTGTGTCTAAGGTGGGGGTTATTCCAGGACCTGGTCTGGTTTCCAACGTGATGTGGTCATTCTGGCCTGGCAGGGTCATCAATGCTGGCAAGAGTCGGCACAATGAGGACCAAGCTTGCTGTGAAGTGGTGTATGTGGAAGGTCGGAGGAGTGTTACAGGGGCACCTAGGGAGCTTAGCCGAGGCCAGGTAAGCCCAGATCCCCTTTCCCAGACTCCAGAGACACAGTGACACCTCTCCCCAGGGACTCAGGCCTCTGGTTTTAAATCTGAGCCATGTGGAAGACCTGACTAACTCACTGGCTTTCTACCTTCTGGCACAGAACCTTTACCTGGCATTCATCAGTTAGATTCCACCATGTAAGCATGAATGTTACTTTCCCACCTAAAATGTAGAGGCTCACATATTTATGGATGATTTAATTGCCAGTGCTGAGTTTTGGATGTGTTATCCTCTGAGTTTGGCTTTTTGAGCCTTTGCTTTCTCTTGATAACATAGGTAGCCTTATGTGAATAAGTGAATAAACCTAATTTGCCTTCAGTAGCAAATACTGACTTCTCAGATGTTTGTATGGATGCCCAGAGTCTTGTTCTTCTCCTGGCATCACACACACACACACACACGCACACACACAAAACAAACACAACTCACCTCCAACTTTTCCTCCACCAGGGACTCTGCTTCTACTACTGGGGCCTATTTGATGGTCATGCAGGGGGTGGAGCTGCTGAAATGGCCTCACGGCTCCTGCATCGCCATATCCGAGAGCAGCTAAAGGACCTGGTAGAGATACTTCAGGACCCTTCGCCACCACCCCTCTGCCTCCCGACCACCCCGGGGACCCCCGATTCCTCCGATCCCTCTCACTTGCTTGGCCCTCAGTCCTGCTGGTCTTCACAGAAGGAAGTGACCCACGAGAGCCTGGTAGTGGGGGCCATTGAGAATGCCTTCCAGCTCATGGTGAGTGGGTGACCTGGGCCAAGGGTCTGCTAGGCAGCCACTCTGGCCAACTCTGTGTGGAAGCCAGGTGGCCTAAGGGTGTTATGCTGAGAACCCACAACACCTTTGAGAGCCCGAGCAGAGCTTGATTCAGAGGGGAGGGAGAAGGGGCAGTTATAACCCAGTCTTCCCTCCTGTCTTCCAGTGTAGCCTGGCTGGGCCAGTTGATTCCTACAGGTGGAGGGGGTAGGGGGAAGGTGACTGTGTGCCTGGAACCTCTCCTTCTACCCACCTCTGACCCTTCCTTATGTGGCAGGATGAGCAGATGGCCCGGGAGCGGCGTGGCCACCAAGTGGAGGGGGGCTGCTGTGCACTGGTTGTGGTCTACCTGCTAGGCAAGGTGTACGTGGCCAATGCAGGCGATAGCAGGTATGGGGGAGGGGGCTCTGAGAGTGGCGACAGAGGGCCACTCTCTCTGGGATGGGGGAATACAGGAGAGTGAAGTGGCAGGGGCTAAAAATCAAGACTAAAGGGAGTCAAGAGGGGTGACAAACATAAGGAGTGGCCTGAAATAGCCATTGGGTGGGGTCGGGGGCAGATACGGGGGTCTGGGTAAGGAATCTGAAAGGTCATTATGGAGAGGGCCTGGTCTTTCTGGAATTTTTCATGAATGGGTCTGAAGAGAACCAGGTCCCAATTCCTTTTCTTTCTTTGGGCAGGGCCATCATTGTCCGGAATGGTGAAATCATTCCAATGTCCCGAGAGTTTACCCCGGAGACTGAGCGCCAGCGTCTTCAGCTGCTTGTAAGTAGGAACCAAACTCCCTACCCCCATTCTTTGTCGGGTCTTGTGCCTCCCTGCACCCCATGGACCTGAGAACTCTCACACCCCCACCATAGGCACAGAAAGCACCTTACTGGGAAGGCCGCTGTGTGGACTATGGAGTGCAGGGCTGAGCTGGTGGGAGGCTGAGCTGGTGGGAGGCTGCAGCAGGGAGGCTGCAGTACTGGGCTGATCCAGTGCTCCCACTGTGGCCCCAGCTGAGGCTGGAAGTAGAGACTGAGGTGGGGGAAGGGAACAGCAAAGGCCTCTGAAAGGCAGTACAGCTTAGTGCCTACACGTAGATGGCTGTGGAGCTGGAAGCCCGGGATGCATCCTGGTCTGAGTGCTTTGCTAATTGTGTGACCTCAGCAATTCCCTCCCTTAACCTCTGTGCATCAATAGTTCCTGCCTTAAGGGCTGTTGTGAGGAGTAAATGAGTTAGTATTTGCTAATATTAGAATAACGTGTGGCACATGGTAAACTCTATTTAAGGGTCTGCTGTAGTTAACGTCATCTATATACTAGCGTGTGCTGTGAGCATAATGCCCCCTGGCTCTCTGTTCTGATCATCCCTAACTCTAGGGCTTCCTGAAACCAGAGCTGCTAGGCAGTGAATTCACCCACCTTGAATTCCCCCGCAGAGTTCTGCCCAAGGAGCTGGGGCAGAGGATGTTGTACCGGGACCAGAACATGACTGGCTGGTAACACTTCCCTCAGAGCTGGGGCCCGTTCCCATGGCAACACAACCAGCCCCTCGCCCCGCAGCAAGGTGGAAGCTGGAGGCTGGGAGTTGGGAGGATGTGGCCTTTCTAAGGGGTTTGTGTGAGGGTGCGCAGCTCCTAGGGGAGAGGGACTTTGATGCCTGGGTGATGCTTCCTCTACTCCCCCCTCCCCAGGGCCTACAAAAAGATCGAGCTGGAGGATCTCAGGTTTCCTCTGGTCTGTGGGGAGGGCAAAAAGGTAAACTCCATGGTAGAGGTGGGAGAGGGCAGGAGGACCTGTCACAACTTGTCTAGGGAGGTGGAGGTTCTACCTGAGGGTAGGGGTGGAAGGGATCTTTGGTTTCAGAGAATCTGGCAGAGGACTACAGTGGCACTCCCTCCTCATTTCTTTCAGGCTCGGGTGATGGCCACCATTGGGGTGACCCGAGGCTTGGGAGACCACAACCTTAAGGTCTGCAGTTCCACCCTGCCCATCAAGCCTTTTCTCTCCTGCTTCCCTGAGGTGAGCCATACGGTGGCCCCCTTAAACCACATCTTGCCTTCTCTGGGGGTCTCAGGCCAGCTTTCATCTGCAGTCCCTTTATCCCCAAGCTCCCTGTCCAGCAAACGCCACACCTCAATCCTCTCCCCGCTTTTCTCCCACCAGGTACGAGTATATGACCTGACGCAATATGAGCATTGCCCAGATGATGTGCTAGTCCTGGGAACAGATGGCCTGTGGGATGTCACTACTGACTATGAGGTAGCTGCCACTGTGGACAGGGTGCTGTCGGCCTATGAGCCCAATGACCACAGCAGGTAGGGGCTGCATGGTGGTAAGGGAATGGCATTGGTGAAGGAAGGGTCAAAGGGAAGCAATGCTTGGGACCCCACATTTGGGCCTGTGTATCTGTCTTCCCACATACATGTTGGTACATGAATGTGCATGTGTGCTCCTGGCAGGTATACAGCTCTGGCCCAAGCTCTGGTCCTGGGGGCCCGGGGTACCCCCCGGGACCGTGGCTGGCGTCTCCCCAACAACAAGCTGGGTTCCGGGGATGACATCTCTGTCTTCGTCATCCCCCTGGGAGGGCCAGGCAGTTACTCCTGAAGGGCTGAACATCATCCCTCCCACCACCATCCCAGCCTCTCCATACTTACTCTTCTCACAGCCCAAATTCTGAAGTTGTCTCCCTGACCCTTCTTTAGTGGCAGCTTAACTGAAGAAGGGATGCCCGCTATATCCAAAATTATAGCTATTGGCAAATAAACCAGATGGATAAAGGTGTGTGTCTTTATTTGCTTTGACTAGAAACTGAAAGATAAGAAGAAAACTCTGTGGGGTGGTGGAAAGAGCACCAGAATAGTTCTAGAAATGTGGTATTCCCCAGGTTCTTTATTCCGCCCACCACTCTTTCCACTCCACGCATTTGCTGTGAGTGTCATTGGCCACTTCTGTGGCTTCACCCATCTGCCCAGACCCTTCCTGAGCTTTAGATCCACACGTTCCAGTCATCTCCCAGACAGCCCGCTGGCACTTCAATTCAAACACCTCAAACTAAATTCACCACTGCCTTCCATAACATGTTCCTTCTCCTGGTATATCCCCTCAGTGTGCACCAGCTCTGCTGCTCCAGTTAGAAATCCTGGAGTTGGTCACCCTTTGCTTTCATTTCTTTCCCATCAAGGTAATTGATCACTAAGTATTGTTGACTATAGACCTTTAAAAATATTTCTCTACTTGTCTCCACCTCTCTCTGCCTTCAGTCACTACCACCTTTTACTATATTGGCCTCCTACATTTAGTGGCTCCTTACCGCGCCTAGAACAAAATCAACACTCAACTCCTGTGCATGGCATATAAGGTCTTTCATGATCCAGCCACTGCTTCCTTCTCCAGCCTCATTTTTCACCACCACCGCCAACTTCCTGGGGTTTGCATAACTGGGCTTTTAGTAGCTCCAACTTATCCAACATCTACTGCCGGGCATGGTGGTTCACACCTGTAATCCCAACACTTTGGGAGGCAGAGGTGAGAGGACTGCTTAAGCTCAGGAGTTTAAGACCACCCTGGGCAATAGTGAGACCCCATCTCTACAGAAAAAGAAAAAAATAGCTGAATGTAGTGGTGAGTGCCTGTGGGAAGCAGTTAAGCATCCAAGGAAATTAAGAGTATTGCTTTTAGTAGAAAAGAATAAAGATCTCAAATCAGTGATCTGTTTCCACCTTAAGAGGCTAGAAAAAGAACAGCAAATTAAACCCAAAGTAAGCTAAGGGAAGCAAAAATAAAGATGAGCAAAATAATTAGAAAAGGCCCGTCACCAGCCTGGGCAATATAGCAAGACCCCATCTGTACAAAAAATACAAAAATCAAGTGTGGTGGTACACGCCTGTAGTCCCAGCTACTGGGGAAGCTGAAGTGGGAGAATCACTTGAGCCCAGAAAGTTGAGGCTGCAGTCAGCTGAGATTTTGCCCTGCACACTTGGGCAACAGAGATCTTGTCTCAAAAAAAAAAAAAAGAAAAAGAAAAAAAGAAAAAAATTAAAATTAAAAAAATCTACACATCACCTTATCTTGAAAACTTCACCTGCTGTTCAGGACTGGGTATCCCGCAGCCACACATGCCCACACTACAGCAATGACCTCCTGTATTATAACTGTTTACATTAGGAGTCAGTAGGGAGTAGCAATTAAGAACAGGGGCTCTAGAGTTCAGCTGTTTGGGTTCTAGTGTCAGACCCAGCACTAGCTTTGTAACCTCTCTGAACCTCAATTTGCTTCTCAGTAAAATGGAGATAACTACCTCATGAGATTCTTGTAGTTAATGTATGTGGACCCAGGTCCATGTAATATAGATTCAATAAATGTTAGCCATCTTGAAACTGTCTGCATTCCTCATTTAGACTCTTAAGTTGTTTGAAGGCAGAAATGGATCTTCCAAACATAGCTCTCAGTTCACCCTCAATAAATGTTTACCGAGCCAGTTAAGAGGCCTGGGGCCAAACTGCTGCGGACCTCAGTTTTCACATTTGTCAAATGTCTGGATTGCACTTCAGATAAAGTCTGTATGACTCCTAACATTCATTCATTCATCAAATATTTGTTGGCAACCTATTATGTGCCACTCACCGTGCTAGACAACGGGGGAAGGGACAGGCTGGAGGAGCCTGGGAAGTAGCAGGGCCAGACCACCAGTTTGGAGCCAGACAGGCCCGGCTGTGTGAATTCTTGCTGTCACAAGTCAAAAACATTTGTGTAACCCACTTGATTTCTCTGAGCCTCAGCTTCCCTATGGGCAAAAGGGGATAGGTATATTTTCCCCAAAGATCTGTGATGAATATTGAAAGGGTTAAGCTGTGTAGTGTCCCAAGCACAAGCCAATGAAATGTTGGTGGATGTCCTCATTCTACTCCCATCTCCTCAGCTTCCTTACAGGAAAAGGAGACACGCGTGTAGGTAAATATCCTATACACCAAGTCAGAACTAGAAGTGGGAACAGAATTCCCAGCTGGGATCCGGAAGCATTTCTAGGAGTACCCTTTGAGGAGTAGGTAGGAATTGGACTCCTGGAAATTCCAGGCCCAGGGAGGAAAGCGAATTGTGAGGAGGAACGGTGGTCTGGGTCTGAACGGCTCTGAGAGGTCTTCAAGTTTGGGGGGATGACGTTGGGCTATACGATCCTAGGAACAAGAGGGTGGACATCTCCCCCAACCAACACACCCGCGCCGGGCCCTGGGACGTGCCGGGGGTTGCCCTTTCCCAGTCCCGCCTCCGGAGAGGTCCCAGGTGCAGCAGGAGCGAGTGGCTGCTTGGCCACAGGAGGGCAGCAGCGGCCCTTCCTGACCCCACCCCGAGCACTCATAACTTTCTCGACGCCGGTCCTCCCTTAGGGGCTGGAAGGTTGGGCAGAGTGAGTTCACCCAGGTAGTGCTCGCCCCGCTCGCCCGGCTCCTCCGCAGTCCGGGAATAACCCCGTGGCCCTCCCCTACCTGGCGGAGTGGACACCCCCGGCCCCAGGCCTGCGGACCAGGCAAGCGGCGGCGGCCCTGCACGGGGCCGGGGCGGGCCGAGCCAGGGGCCGCCCCCAGCCGACCCTCCCCCTGCCGGGCCCGCCCTCCCCGCCGCGGAGCTGGAGGAGGGCGGGGCGGGGCCCTGGGGTCAGTCTGAGCCTCCGGCACCGGCCGCGCAGCTGGAGGCGGCGGAACCGAAGGTACCCTGGGCCGGGGCTGCGGGCGGCGGGGCGTCTTGGGAACTCGTCCCCGGGAGAGCACTTTCCCTTCCTCTCTGGGCTGCAGATCGGGGCCCGTGTGGGGAGGGGGCTTCGGCCTGGGCTTGGACCCCGTTCCCTCCCCGCGGAGTCGGCATCCGGGCTGGGCGGGGGTCGGGCCGCGTCTGCACCTCCCCGGGCTGCAGCGAGGGGGCCCGGACTTGCTGGCAGGGGCTCTGGCCTCCTGAGGTCCGAGTCGGAGCTCCTTCCCCTCTCCTTCCAGCTTCCTGGAACCTGCCCCGCCGGGTGAGGGGCGAGGGAGCCTCAACTCAGACGCTCCAGCCCCCAGGGCGGGCGGCCGCAGTTGACCTAGAGTGGGATGGGGTGGGAATTCCTCCAGGCCAGGAGGGAGGCATGGCGGGAATAGGGGCGGGATGTGACCACTGGGACTTGCCACTCTTCGGCAGGGTCTGGACGCCGCGCTAGACGGTTCCTGGAGCCCGCTTGTGTTGAAGATAAGGGAGATGGGGAAGGATCCAACTCTGTGGTGTGTGTGTGTATATAGACAGAGAGAGAGAAAATGAGAATGAGAATCCTTCTCCTTCTTCATACTCGAACCAAGAAAGAGTATCCTGGGGTTTGGGGCTGGGATCCCGACACCGAGTCCCACCCTCACTCTGGTTTTAAAGTTGAGAATGCGGTATCTCCTGGTATCTCCAGAACGGATTCCTTCCCTAGGTGTAGGGTGGGTCAGCAAAGTCAACCGGCCGCTCTGGATCATCTGGGAATTCAAGAGAGCGGTTGGAGAGAGATCTGGTGTATCCACACTGTCTTGTCTTGCGGAAGGCCCCAGAACTTCCAGGCTCCATTCCAGGCCCTGTGTGGGGCTCAGTTGCCCCTCTTAAGGGGTCAGTGGGACAGTCCCTCTGGGGCTGCCTCCCATAGGGAGTTATCCATGCCATCTTGGCCTTGGGCCTAGTGTCCTGGCCTGGCCTGGGCTGCCTGCTGTTCCGGCCCAACTGTAGCCTGGAGGGAAAGTCTTCTAATTGAGCTGGAGGCTCCAGGTCCCTTAACGCATGCCTCAACCCCGGGCTTCTGTCCTCTGCCTCCTACCACTCTGGTGCCATCTGAATTACCCTGCTGGGAGGACAGCAGTGACATACTCATGCCTAAGTGACTGGCTTTCACCCCAGTAGTGATTGCCCTCCATCAACACTGCCCACCCCAGGTTGGGGCTACCCCAGCCCATCTTTACAAAACAGGGCAAGGTGAACTAATGGAGTGGGTGGAGGAGTTGGAAGAAATCCTAGCGTCAGTCACCTGGATAGAATTCCCAAGGAACCCCCTTTTTGGAGGATGGTTTCCATTTCTGGAGGCTATCTGCCGGCAGGGTGAATGCCTTCTTGCTTGTCTTCTAGGGAATCAGAGAGAGTCCGTTTTGTGGTGGGAAGAGTGTGGCTGTGTACTTTGAACTCCTGTAAATTCTCTGACTCATGTCCACAAAACGGACAGTTTTGTGAATGTGTGTGGAGGCAAGGGAAGGGCCACCCAGGATCTACTGTTGAAGGGAACAGGCCTGGGGCTGGAGTATTCGTTTCCTAAAGGACAGTGTGAGGTGGTGGTGGGGTGTGGGGAGTAGAGGCGTTCAGTCAGCCCAGTTTGACAGGATGTGGGACTGAGAGAAAAAGCTAGGTTTGAAGCCGAGATCAGGTTACCGTCGCTTTCTTAACTGCTCCCTGCCTGGTTGGTGCTGGGACTCCTCCCAACCCAGACTCTAGCCCCCTCCCCCTTCCCAACAGCCTAGACTTCATCTCAGCTCCAGAGCCCGCCCTCTCTTCCTGCAGCCTGGGAACTTCAGCCGGCTGGAGGTCAGTTCCCCTCCCCAGGGAAGGAGGAAGTGAGGGAAGCTGCGAAGGTGTGATGAACTGTGCAGATGCTCACCGTGTGTGCTGGGGGTGGGGGACCCTTGGAAGACCGGGAAGCTGACTCCTTGCCCTGAGTCACAGGGAGGAGTGGGCAGGGCCTGTGGGTGAGCTGGACCGGGAGAGGAAGGGACTGTTCCAGAGTGGGTGGAGGTGATTCCCTGGTGGATTCTTCTCAGTCACTGTGCTGTGGTGGATGTGTGGCTCCCTACAGTGTGGTCATTGTCCCCTGCCAGGGGCTGAGTGACCCAGTGTTGCTGGCAGGCCCAGGAGGAAGGGGGGAGGAAGGCAGCCTGCCCAAACTCGAGCTGTGGGCATTGCTGGGACTGAGCCTCCTTTGTATGACTTGGGGCTTTGGGGACTGGGTGGGGTGGACCAGGGAAGCTGGCTGGCTGCTGCCCCTGTCCTCTGGGTTTCCCTGCTTCTGCTCTCCTTCCTACCGCTGAGGTGACATGTCGAAGAGGCACGGCTTTGAGTCACACAGTCCTGCTTTGGATGCTGTCCCTGCCGCTTACAAGCCACAGCTCTGAATCTGTCTTAACCTCGTTGAGCCTTAGTTTCCTAGTTTGTCAAAATGGAAAGTGCACCATCTACCTCCCAGGCATCTGGGGAGCAAAGGAGATAATTCCTGCCAAAATGCCTGACAGAGTGCCTGGCACCTAGGGACTCTATAACTATTCTTCCTTTACCCACCTACCACCTGGTAGCTGATTCTGCTACTCTGGTCCTAGAGAGGGACTCCTCATTTGTGACTGGACAGGTATGACTTGTGCTGAGGGACAATCTGTTCTAGATTGGACCTTAGAGATTATTAAACTGTAAATGCATCAAAATCCTGGTAACCAATGAAGTCTGACTCGAAACCCTGATGTGTGAAGTAGATAGAAGCTTGCTCCCTGGACGTCCCGCATCCCTGAGCAGCTCTTTAGCTACCTGGAGTCCCCAAGTTGGCAAGTGGATTAGATTGAAACTCATGTTTTCCAGCTCCCAAGTGGGGTCATCGTCCACCTCCCACCACTGTATTCTAACCCATTGAAGGAGACCTGTCCCTGACCCAGAGATTAGGAATTTCAAGCTCTGTTGTTGCACAATTGGTGTTTGACCAGAAGATGCCTGAGCAAGCCCCCTGTCCCTTTGCTAGATGCCTCGGTTTCCAGGAAGGTTTGGGGGCCCCAGAGAAGTGTCTTTGGACTTTAATGGCTTTTCCTCAAATCCTTAACACCTCTTTCCTGGCAGCCCCACCATGGCTGCAATCCGAAAGAAGCTGGTGATCGTTGGGGATGGTGCCTGTGGGAAGACCTGCCTCCTCATCGTCTTCAGCAAGGATCAGTTTCCAGAGGTCTACGTCCCTACTGTCTTTGAGAACTATATTGCGGATATTGAGGTGGACGGCAAGCAGGTGAAGGCAGAGATGCCCTTCCCACCCGACCCTGAGACCCCGCCCCCAGTCACTGAATGACCTAGTATGTCCTACCCCTGTCCTTGCGTCATTCTCCCTGCTGGAACCAGTAAAAGTTAGGAAGTACATCTGCAGTCTTAAAAAACCTGGATATACTTTCTGGTTCTCCCACAGACTGGCTCTGTAACCTGGGCCGAGTCCCTTTGCCTCTGGGTTTAAGCTCCCCCACCTGCAAAATGGGGATGATGGTAAGACCTCCCTCAAAGGGTTGTTGTGAGAATTAACCAAAATAATGGTGCTCACAGTGGCAACTCAAGGGTCAAACACGTGTCTTAGCTTTCTTTAACAAACTGACCTAATTTATGTTGTGGGACAGTGATTAATACAATGCCTGGCACATAGCAGGTACTCAATAAAGAAGTTCAGTGAGCCCAAAGAACAGTGGTTTCAGAGGTCCTTTGGGTGGCAGGGTTGGGGCCCTCAGGCCAGCTACTCACTGGCCTTGTGTGTCAGGTGGAGCTGGCTCTGTGGGACACAGCAGGGCAGGAAGACTATGATCGACTGCGGCCTCTCTCCTACCCGGACACTGACGTCATCCTCATGTGCTTCTCCATCGACAGCCCCGACAGCCTGGGTGAGGAGATTGGAGGGAGGGGACTGAGAACCCTTCGGAATCAGCCAGAGGTGTCGTGCCTTGGCCTGTCTTCAGTCATCTTCAGAGGTGGGGGCGGGGATGCAGGGGAGCACTCAGGCCCTGTTGGTCTCCTTTACTGTGGTAACTGGCCCTCTGAGGGCATACTGCTCTTGAGGTTTTGAGCTGTGAAAGGGACCATCATGCTGAACGGCTTCTAAGATTCTGCTGTGGGAAGATGAGGGCCCCCCAGGGGAGCTTTCTAGCTTAAGTGGAGGCACCAACACCTGTTGGGGCATGTCTGCATAGAAAACATTCCTGAGAAGTGGACCCCAGAGGTGAAGCACTTCTGCCCCAACGTGCCCATCATCCTGGTGGGGAATAAGAAGGACCTGAGGCAAGATGAGCACACCAGGAGAGAGCTGGCCAAGATGAAGCAGGTGGGTGCGGCTGCCAGGCTGGAGCCCCTGGGGAAGAAGGCACCCTCTGAGGGGTTGCAGATGGGCAAAGGGAGCTTCTTTCCAGCTACTGCCATGTGTTAGGGGAGATGGTAATATCTCCTGGTGAGGGAGGACCTGTAGGGTTGTGTCTGATGAGGTATCAGAGAATGAAGTGACTTGTCCAAAGTCACTTGGCATTTTTATTTATTCCAGTTAATTGTCCATTCTGTTTAGAATTGGGACTATTAAGATGATTAAGAAAATCTGCCCTCGGGGAGACAGCTTCACTTGGGGTACCCAGGCTGTGCCATCACAGTGCCCCTGGGGGAGGTGTAGGGTGATGTGGGAATGAGGGCAGGCATTGTGTAAATGGCTGGAAGAAGGGATGAGAGAGCTGGCTTATTCAGGGACCTAAGTGGCTCTAGCCAGAGCACTAGAGTTTATTAAAAAAAAGCTGTCAGGATAAGAAATGCAAAGATAATTACGGCAAAGTTTCAAAGTGGGGAGATGTTAGGTCTGTGTGTTAGAAAAATAATTCTGACTGGAAGAGTGAGGATGGAGGCAGAGCAGTCAGGAGGTGGGAGGCGCTCATTCAGGCAAGAGAACTGGGGGCTGTGTGTGGGAGGAGGTGGGGCTGCACGGGAATAGAGGAAGGGACCGGAGGGATTTTTGGATCCCTGGCCCAGAAGCTGCCCAGGGTGGCTGGGGCCTGGGTGGTTTTTTTTGGGTCAGGACTGGAGGAGGAGGCATTTGTTCCAGCTACTACACTTATGGGTGAGGCAGGAGAGGTTCATGTAGTCACCAGCTTCCTCTGACCCCTCATCTTCTGTCTTCTCAGGAGCCCGTTCGGTCTGAGGAAGGCCGGGACATGGCGAACCGGATCAGCGCCTTTGGCTACCTTGAGTGCTCAGCCAAGACCAAGGAGGGAGTGCGGGAGGTGTTTGAGATGGCCACTCGGGCTGGCCTCCAGGTCCGCAAGAACAAGCGCCGGAGGGGCTGTCCCATTATCTGAGATCCCCAAGGCCTTTCCAAACATGCCCCCTCCCTTCAACAGGGGTACAGAAATTATCCCCCTACAACCCCAGCCTCCTTAGGGCTCCATGCTGAAGGCTCCCCTTTTCAGTTCCCTCCTGCCCAGGACTGCATTGAGGTTTCCTAGCCCTGAGGTGGTGGGGTGGTGCGGGCCCTCCCTCCCAGTGCTCTGGGAGCCAGGCCTATGCCCTGCCCTTCCTCAGGGCCCCTGGGGCTCTTGCCTCTTTGACCTTTCCCAAAGGATGGTCACACACCAGCACTTTATACACTTCTGGCTCAGGAAAGTATCTGCAGTAGGGGAGCCAGAGTCCCAGGCCCCTGGAGTTGTTTTTGGCAGGGGCCTTGTCTCTCACTGCATTTGGTCAGGGGGGCATGAATAAAGGCTACAGGCTCCAACGTGTGTAGCAGCTTCTGGTCTTTCCCTCTGGCTGCTTAGTGTCCCATCTCTTTTCATGTCCAAGTTGCTTGCCAGCCTGGCCCCCTGTCTACAAGGCAGGCCGGCAGGGTGGAGTCTTAGAGCAAAGGATGAGGTCATGCCTGGCTCTGGGCCAAGGAGGCGGGTGAAGGGAGTGGTCTGTAGCAGGGGGCTAAACTTAGAAACCTGTGGGTGGCTTCCCTGCCACCTCCCACTGGGTTTCCTCTCCAGCTGGGAGGGGGTGTGTCCCAGAGCAGGGCTGAAAGTCCCACCCTTCCCTATTGGGCCAACTTGGGGGCTCAGGAAGCTGGGGCCAGGCAGAGGAGACATTATCAAGGCTTTTGCATAGAACAAGATTTGTTTTCAGAGTTTTCTTCCTCCCCCTTCCCCCAATTGTTAGCAGCTTGATGTGTCATTCTCCCCAGCAGGGGAGGGGGTGGAATGGCTTGGGTTGTAAACTCCCTCCCCCAGCCTTCCTGTCCCTTGAAGGGGCAGCTCAGCTGGGTTCTGGTTCAGGGTCAGGCAGGCAGTTAAGGCTTGGCTGGTGCGAGAAGGCTGGGTGCTGTGTCTTCAGAGCTCATTCCTCCACTCTGGCTCCACTTGCAGAGACAGGCCCCCTTCACCCTCCCGCTCCTGGGGGAGGCAGTCATGACCATGGGACCCTGGAAAGAAATAGAGTACACTTTGTCTTCCTTACCACCTCCTCTGGCACTGTCCCCAACCTGGCCCACCCTGGCCCAGCCATACCTGAGGTAGAGGGGCTGAGCTTGCTCAGACCTTGCAGTAAATTCTGTCCCTGTTGCAGGTCCAGTTTGGCAGGGAAGGGACACCCGGTGTACCCTCCGTTTTCTTTACAGAACTCCAGGAATCTGTGGGGTACAGAGGAGTGCCAGCAGAGACTGGAGGCTAAGCCACGGTCCTGTCACATCTGAGCTGTACTTGCTCAACCTCTGGATGTCACTTAACTTGTAAATACAATAGGGGTGCTGTGAAAATGGACACATCTGAGGATTAACTGAGCGATAAGCAAGCGCTTAAAAAAGATCCACCTGCCTTAGGCAGGGACTGTGGCCACCAAGAGGGAGAATGGGGTAGGAATGCTCACACTTTCCAGTCGGGGTCATGGCCCAGGAGAAGGGGGTTCCCCACGATGATGAGCAGGGCCTTGGCCCGGGTCACAGCTACATTGAACCTCTGGAAGGAAGAAGTGGTGTGGTCATGGGAGGGAAGGGCCCCAAGGATGGAAGAATTTCTGCCACCCCGACCAGCCCTCAAACCTTGGGGTTCTTAAGGAAACCCAGATTAAAGTCCAGATCCAGCTGCACAAAACTCTGGCTGCTTCGCACGGTGGAGATGAGGATGACGCTTCGTTCTTGGCCTTGGAATTCTTCCACTGAACCCACCTATCGGGGAAAGAGGCAGGGCCTGAGACCAGCCAAGCATGTCAAAGGGGTGCCCTACCCCAGCGAGCCTGCCATCCAAGGAGGGTACAGAGAGGTCACTGGGCAACTGTAGATCAGTGGAGTGAACGAGTGAGTGCTGCGACACGGCCCAGGGAAAGGGGACAGGAGGTAGGCAGTGGAAGCTGAAACCTGAAGGGTGAATCCTGTGGAGGGGTGGGACCTGCAAAGTGTTCTAAGGAAAGAAAACAGTATTGCAAAGCACATGGGAACTCAGAGCAGTGACTTTCAGACTTTCCTGAAAATAATCACCAAGTATCTATTAAGAATATACAACCCTGGGCCCTAACCCAGACCCCCCATCAGAATTTCCGAGAGGCCTCTAAGTCTTAGAGCAGTGTTTTCAACCCCGGCTGCATATTGGAATCACCTGAGAAGCTATAAAAACTACCAGTGCCCTGGCTCTGCCCCATAGCTGTATGAGCTAGTGGGCGGGGCCCTGGTACGGGGGGGGGGTATTAAAAGCTCTCCAGGTGATTGTTATCTGCAGCCAGTGTTGAGACCACAACCTTAGAGAGAGGCTACTGGGGGTGGGGGTGGCAGCATCACATGACAGGCCACGGAATTTGGACTTTATCCCTAGGGCAGAGGCCTCAAACCTGCCTGAGTCTAAGAATGACAGGAGGTGCTTGTTAAACATCCAGGCTTCCTGATCCCATCCCAGACCATTAAGTTGGAATCTCCAGGAGTGAGAGGCTTAAGGAAGTCTTTGGAAGTGGGCAAGTGGGAGCACACGGAAGGGAGGGAGTGAGTGTGGAACAGCGTGTCACCTTCAAGTCCTTGATGTCATCCAGTCCTCGAAGCTCCCTGTCAAGTTTGGTGATGCAGTAACGGATTTTCTCCACCTGGAAGGAGGGGACAGGTGCCTTTCTCTCCTGCCATTAACCTAATGCACGAGGGAGCCTGGCAGGAGGCCAGGGAGCTGGGGAACAAAGGGAGGGGACAGCTGACCTCGGTGCTCTTCTGAGATACGGAGCCAGCAGAGGCCTAAGCTCCTGGAGCCTCTGCCTAGTGGTCTGGATATTAAGGAGGTACCATCTGGGGGAGGGGCCCCACCCTTGCTGGTAACTGAGGACCTGACCTGTTTCCGGTATGGGGAGATGACGCCCACGCTTCGGGGGCTCAGGCGGGCTTTGCCCTTCTTGGAGGAGGGGGCCAGGAGCAGCTTCAGGTAAGAAGTCACTGTGGCAGCCTCTTCAGGGTTGAAGAAGGATGGGCTGTTGCCCTCACGCTCATCTTTGCCCATTACGCCGTGAAAGATGATGGGAAAGCCCTGGACATGGGGTCAAGGGAAACCCTCAGCCAGACCACCCTCCCTCAATTCCCTCCCTTCCCAAACCCTTCCAGAGAGTAAGAGATCCCAGGCCAAGGTGACAAAGGGAGGGGCTGCACCTTCAGTAGGAGGGAAGTCAGGGTACAGGGGTGGGAGCCTGTGCCCCTACCCTGCTTAGCCTCACCTGTCGAGGCAGGCCCGCCCAGCGGCAGAAGCGTTCTCGATCCACGACATCAGCACAGGCCTGCAGCTCCCCTTCATAATAGAGCTGGTTAGGAATGTCCAGGATGGTGGGATGAGACCTGGGAGGCCAGAGGAGGAAGAGCAAGACCGAGGGTCAGATTCCCTCTGCCCCACAGGGGCTCCGCTCTACCCATTCTGGGCCCCCACACATTAGCCTGCTGCCCCCCTGGCTCCCTGGATAGCAGGACACTCATCCATAATATCTGCTGCTAGGCACTGTAAACCACAGAAAGCAGAACCAGAGTTCTGCTTTCTGTTCCAGAGAGCATCTAGTCCAGGGACTCCACAGACCCATGACATTTAAAACTAAAAATTTAGGGGCCCCTTTTTCAGGTTTCAAATTTACCAAGGACAGTACGAAACCAAATTATCCTTGACTATCATGTTATTTGATGAGACAATGTGTTAAATCCAAAAATATAAGTAGTGATGACACAATAGCTAACATTTATTGAGCTCTTAGTGATAGCATAAAACTCATTTTATAAGCATTTATAAGCATTTTAGATGGCTGAACTCATTCACTAAAAGTATACAGCTCTTTAATTTGAGTAACAATAGGTTTACGAAAAAACTGTATTTTCCCTATTTTTCTTTCTTTCTTTCTTTTTTGAGATGGAGTCTCGCTCTGTCACCCAGGCTGGAGTGCAGTAATGAGATCTCAGCTCACTGCAACCTCTGCCTCCCAGGAACAAGCCATTATCCTGCCTCAGCCTCCCAAGTAGCTGGAATTACAGGTGCCCGTCACTATGCCTGGCTAATTTTTGTATTTTTAGTAGAGATGGGGTTTCACCATGTTGGCCAGGCTGGTCTCAAACTCCTGACCTCAAGTGATCAGGGGTGGGAGCCTGACCTACCTTGGCCTCCCAAAGTGCTGGGATTACAGCCATGAGCCACTGTGCCTGGCCTCCCTGTTTTTCTTATTTCTCCTTGGATTGCCTGAAAACTTCATCTGGGATTGGTACCAGACACACCCGAGCCTCTAGGAACCACTGCCCACCCGCTAAGATGCAGATAAGCTCACTGCTGTCGTGTGAAACCACTGGCTAAGTCACACAGACAACAAGCAGCAGTGCTGGGGCTAGAAAAACCTCCTCCCTTCCGGTTTAGTCTTTCTGCATCACACAACCTCTAAGCAACAGGACTGCAAGCCAGACTCTCCAGCAGGGGCTGCACACAGGATGTGAAGGCACAGGATATGGCAGGGGAGGCAAGGGCGTGGGAATACCTGTAGTTGCGGAGCAGCTTGGTTATGAACTGGGGGTCATAGCCTTCAGGGCCCTTCTTGTACAGGGAGTTGTAGGTGAGCAGCCGCTCCAGCAGTGAGTATCCCAGCCCATGCTTCTGGGTCAGTGGGGAACGCAGCACAGGCCCCAGCTGCCGAGGGTCTCCTGCCAGCACCAGCTGCCCTCCTGGATCGCCTGTTTCCTTTACTTCCATCAGCCCTGGGAAGCAGAAGAGGTGTGGGGAGAAAGGTAAGTGGTGCAACCTCTCTGACCCACACAGGGTGTATACCTGCAGCCCCACCTGAGTCCCTCACCTGCTATAGCTACCAGACTCTCAGGCTCCATGCAGTGGCCAGCCTCATCGATGAAGATGTGTGTGAAGTGATCAATGGGAAACTGGGCCGAGACCAACCTGGGAGGTGTCAGGCCAGGCAGGGGTCATATCCAGGCACCCAACTACCAAACCTGAATGCTTTCCCAGGCTGGCTCCTCACCACCCCCGCACCCAGCCCCAGAAACCATTCTTCCCCATTTCCCCAGCCCATTACCCCTTTGCTTACACTTACGATTCAGAGACACACCCACACACACTCCCCACCTGCCGGCAGTGATGAGGGTGGTAATTAAGACCCGGTATTCCTGCAGCTTCTTCTTGGCGGGAAATATATACTCCCCCTTCTTTGTGTCCCAGTTGCAGCAGGGCTGTGGATTGTGAAGGGACCAGAGGAATCAGCTTGGCTCCACTCATTCCCACCGTGATTCTGGTTGTGGGCCCCCCAAATAATTGTTTTTATTATTATTTTTTTTTAATTTTTGAGACAGAGTCTTGCTCTGTCACCCAGGCTGGAGTGCAGTGGCGCGATCTCGGCTCACTGCAAGCTCCCCCTCCCAGCTTCATACCATCCTCCTGCCTCAGCCTCCTGAGTAGCTGGGATTACAGACGCCCGCCACCACGCCTGGCTAATTTTTTGTATTTTTAGTAGAGACAGGGTGTCACCATGTTAGCCAGGATGGTCTCGATCTCCTGACCTCAGGTAATCCACGTGCCTCGCCCCTCAAAGTGCTGGGATTACAAGTGTAAGCCACTGCGCCCAGTCCCCCAAACTTACAAACTGAGGCCCAGGGAGGGGTCCTGACCAACCCAAGGTCACATAGCAAGTATCAGAATCCAGGTCTCCTAGCTTCCTCGCCTGAGTGTCTGCCCTGAGAGTCTCCCCGGTATTTGCCATTCTTTGGCCCTCTGCACTTCCCTAGTACCTTGATGTCCTCAGGTACCATGCGGATGTCCCTGCTGGGGGCCAGGAGGCGGTAGATGGAGCTGGGAAGGTGGACCCGGAGCCTTTGACAGAGGAGGTCAGCCCCTGAGTTGGATGGAGCGCAGGCTAGGATGTGGGCTTTGGGCAAGTGCTTCACCACCTGAGATGCAGATAAGCACAGTGTGGGAGGCAGGTTCCTGAGACTCGGCCGTACTCAGGCTGGGGCAGCGCAAGTCTACGATGACTGAAATGTGAATGGTGACTCCAAGGGTCATGCCGTGCCCTACCCGTACAACAGTGTTCCACGGCCACATTTACCCTAACTCCCTACTTCCCCAATCCCCACCCTGTTTTTTGAGACAGAGTCTCACTCTGTCACCCAGGATGGAGTACAGTGGCATGATCACGGTGCACTGCAGCCTCAAGTGCCCAGCTATTTTTTATATTTTTTCATAGAGACAGGGTCTTGCAATATTGTTCAGGCTGCTCTCGAACTCCTTAGGCTAGGCCTCCCCAAGTGCTGAGATTACAGGCAGGAGCCACTGCACTTGGCCCCTACCTCTCTTTCTGATGGCTGCTCAGAAGCAGAAGCATTTCGGGAGTGGGAAGGAACCCGAATCTGAGGACAAGTGCTTGGTGCTGGGGGAGTCAGAGTGCAGGCCCCAGGTTTGTGCTCAGACCCCACCTGCTTAATGGCCTCCACTAACGTGACGGTCTTGCCGGTGCCTGGAGGCCCAAAGATGATGTAGGGGGCTGGACGGGTGGTGCCCATGACAATGTGCCTCATGGCCTGCAGCTGCTCTGGGTTTGACTCCAGACTCCGGTCATACAGCCTGGCAGAGGGACCAGGAATGTGAACTTGAAGTCATCCGGTGACCCAGAGGCCTCCCTGACTCCATCCCCTGTGCCCACACTCCAGGTGGTTCCAGAGGCTCCCTGCCCACAGTCTCACTTGAGTTTCACATCTGAGGGCAGCAGCGGAATGTCCCGAGGTGCCACAGGAAAGAGCATGGGCCACAGCAGCCAGCGCCCCGTCAGCTCCAGGGCACGGTGCTGGACTCGCAGGGGCTGGCGGTTGAAGGTAAAGTTCACCTTGAAGGTCAGCCCATCCACAAAGCGGCTCAGGAGGCTTTGGGCAGAGAGAGGGGGGAAGAGTTTGTTGGGGCAGGGGAGGTAGGCAATAAAGGGCCAGAACCTTCTCCACCAACCACTGTCCCAACCCCTTTTTCCAAGACCTTGATGTAAGCTCTCTAGAAGAGGAAGCTGCCTTAGCATCTCAGGGTACCCCTGAGGAAAAGTCTCCTGCTCTGCCCCTGGGGTCTCATTTATCTCAGGGAGAAACATTCCTCCTCCCCTGGGGTCAGAAATCTGCAGACCCTTCCAGCAGCTCAGGGTTCCCCCAACACCCACCTCATGGAAAAGCTTAGCTTGACACGGTCCAATTCCACCTTGTGCACAAAGCCCTTATATGTGACGGGGTCCTCCTGGTGTGTCTCCGAGGACAAAAGGGCAAACAGGTGGTCACCCCGCAGCACTGAGGGGCGGCTCTCGGTCACCCCAGGAACCTATGGGGTGTGAACACAAGCAAGCTTCTGTCCCAGGGATGGACGCTGGAGGACCCAGCCCCCAGGTTCTCCAGACCTTTAAGGAACAAGGACTGAGACTGGCCTTCTAACCTAAGACTTGGAGCTATGCTATCCCTGCACCCCTCTTTCCTTTCATACCAGCAGGAGTCAGGGGAAGAGGAAGAAGACAAATCTTCCGAAGCTGCACAGAGATGCTGAGACCAGGAAGCCAGAGCCTCCAGTGCAGCTGCCCTCTTGGCCAGCTCAGTTCCTGCTCTGCCTGTAAAAAATCCTGTTCATCAGTTAATCGGGTTGCTAAAAAAAAAATTAAAACAAAAACAAAAAAAATGGACCAGGCATGGTGGCTCACGCCTGTAATCCCAGCATTCTGGGAGGCTGAGGCAGGCAGATCACTTGAGTCCAGGTGTTGTGAGACCAGCCTGGCCAATGTGGCAAAACCCCATCTCTACAAAAAATACAAAAATTAGCTGGGCATAGTGGGGCATGCCTGTGGTCCCAGCTACTCAGTCGGAAGGCTGAGGTGGGAGGATCACTTGAGTCCGGGAGCAGGGATTAAAGTGAGCCAAGATCATGCCATTGTACTCCAGCCTGAGCACCAGGGTGAGACCCTGTCTCAAAAAAAACAAAAACAAAAAAAAACAACAAAAAAACTTGTTCAAAACTCACTTCCTGCAGTAATCTTTCCTTGACCAAACTCACCCTCTAATTCCCACCTGCACTTGTGTGTAGAAATCCAGTCTCGTGTGTAATATGGGCGTATACGCAGACATTCAAAATCCAAGAGCCAGAAAGAGCTGCTTTAATTATCCAGTCCAGCTCTGTGCTTTTCAGGTAAGGGAACTAAAGCTCAGAGAAAGCCAGGGACTTACCCAAGGTGGTAGCAAAGCCTGGACTAGAACCCAGATCTTCCCCATTCCCCTGCTCCGTCTTCGGGCACAGGATGCCCACCCTGCTGCTTGCGGAGCCCTGGGAACCACTTCAGCCTTTCTCTTGTTCTGCCCTGCTGTCAGGAATAGTTCTGCCCACAGCCTCTAGCTTGGCTGATGTGAGCCCACCCTCCTCACACTCAATCTGAGCCCTGACCTCCAGCGTGAGCAGCCTGGGGTTCTGGTCCACGGGGTCCCAGGTCATGGGCACTGACTCCAGGTCATAGTGCCGGATATCATGCTCCATCTGCAGCTCTTCCAGGTGCAGCAGCAGCCGCAGCTTCACCTCATAGTTCCTCCACTTCAGGGCTGTCTCCAGCTGGGCCCTGGAAATGATGGTTGGGAGGGGTGAGTGGGGGCAGGAACAGGATGGGCCAGACAACCCCTATGCCCAGGAGTATCCACTTTTCCCACCCGAAGCTCTCGAACTAAGTGTCAAAAAGCAGAGAAGACTAGAGGGATACAGAAGTGGATAGAGTCAGAGGCCCTGAAGAAGGAACCCTTGGCTCTTGCTTCCTTGGATGCCCCTGCCCCCACCTCACCTGACTTGCATTTGCATGGTGGCTCTGATGGCCAGAACATTCTCCTCTGATCCTCCTCTCATGACTCTCACCCTCACCTCATTCAAATGTCCTTCTCAGGTCAAACATCACCACCTCAAACAGGCCAGGACTAACTGGCCCTCTGCAAAGCAGCACCAACCCATCCCCTAACCCTGCTTGAGTTTCAGTGTAGTTCTTTTTATCTTTTTTAGAGACAAGATCTTGCTCTGTCACCCATGCTGGAGTGCAGTGGCATGATCCTGGCTCATTCACTGTGTTCTCGACCTCCTGGGCTCAAGGAATTCTCCCACCTCAGCCTCACAAGTAGCTGGGACTACAGACATGTGCCACCACACTTGGCTAATTAAATTTTTTTTTTTTCTTTGTAGAGACAGGATCTCCCTATGTTGCCCCAGGCTGGTCTTGAACTCTTGGGCTTAAATAATCCACCTGCAGCTCAGCCTCCCAAAGTGCTGAGATTACAGGCATGAGCCACTTGCACCTGACCTGTTTAGTTCTTCATAGCACTCATCACTACATGAAATTGTAATAAAAATGCTCATCGTCCCCAATTAAATGAGCCAGGCCTTCATTTGACTGGTTCACCTTGAATGGTGCTTGGTTTATGGTGCGTGCTCAGCAAGGGAATGAATGAATACAGCCTGAGAGGCTGAGGACAGATGTGCCATGGCAATGCAAAGAAGCCAGTAGGGAAAAGACAGGGGAGAGTGTGGGGTGCAGAGGGGTAGTACTTACTTGATCTCAGCGATCTCCTTAGGGGCAGTGAAGATACTTGTTCCCTGAAGAAGCATGGGGAGCAGCTGCCTGAGGCGGGGAGGTGGGTAGTATGTCCCCAGCGCCATACTTAACTCCAGGTCATAGCCCTTAGCGCTGCAGAATTGAGGGAAGAAAACACAGAAAACCCCTCACCCTCCAAGACCCTGAGAACGCCCCTCTCGGGTGGATGCACAAAGCCCTCCTGCAATCCTACTGCTGAAAGGAAGTCGGCAGCCTCGCTCCAAGGTGGGACTATACTCATTTTTGGAAAGCGCAATACTTGGAAACCTTTATTATATAAGTAATACATGTTCATTAGAGAAAAAAATCAGGTAATAGGTAATAAATATCATTCTTACCATCCAGGAATAACCAATGTTAACTTCCAGACTTTCTTCCCTGTAAATTTCTGTTATATAGTCAACAAAAAGAGCACAATGGTCTGTGAAGGTCCTATTACATAGTTTGCTTTTTTTTTCTTTTTTGAGATGTTGCCCAGGCTGGAATGCAATGGCGCGATCTCGGCTCACTGCAATCTCCACCTCCCGGGTTCAAGCGATTCTCCTGCCTCAGCCTCCTGAACAGAGTAGCTGGGACTATAGGTATGCGTCACCACATCCGGCTATTTTTTTGTATTTTTAGTAGAAATGGGGTTTCACCATGTTGGCCAGGCTGATCTCGAACTCTTGACCTCAAGTGATCGGCCCGCCTCAGCCTCCCAAAATACTGGGATTACAAGTGTGAGCCACTGCGTCCAGCTAGTTCGCTTTTATAACTCAGTATTTTGTGAACATCTAGAAAAAAAGAGATGTCTATACATATCCTATGCTTCCATCCACATGAAGTGTCCAGCACAGAGAAATCTACGGAGACAGGAAGTAGATGAGCAGTTTCTTAGGGCTGAATGAAGTGGTGGAGGATAAAAGGGTGATAGCTGTTTGGGGTAATGAAATGTTCTAAAACCAATGGTGGTGATGGTCTCACATATCTGTGAATATACTAAAAAAATTACTGAACTGTGTAATTTAAATGGGTGAATCATATGGTATGTGAATTATCTCAATAAAGCTGTTTAAAAAAACAGAGATGTTGGCTGGGCACGGTGGCTCACGCCTGTAATCCCAGCACTTTGGGAGGCTGAGACAGGTGGATCACTTGAGGTCAGGAGTTTGAGACCAGCCTGGCCAACATGGTGAAACCCTATCTCTACTAAAAATACAAAAATTAGCCGGGTGTGGTGGTGGGCGCCTGTAATCCCAGTTATTTAGGAGGCTGAGGCAGGAAAGAATTGCTTGAGCCCAGGAGGCGGAGGTTGCAGTGAACTGAGATCACACCACTGCACTCCAGCCTGGGTGACAGACCAAGACTGCATCTCAAAACAAAAACAAAAAACAAAACAAAAAACCCAGAGATGTCTACAAATGATCTGCCTGATAATCCATCACACAGGGACAATGCCTAAAATTTTTTTCACTCTGTCCTCAGATCTGCAGTTCATCTGCAACTTTCTTCCTTGACAGAAAAATTCTCTCAGACCCAGAAGAGTGAAGAGCCTGCAGGAAAAGGGGCTCTGGCTCCCAGTTCTGTGCTCCTCCCAAAGCCCTAGCCTATGTGGTCGAGATACGAGCCCAGCCAAGGCTGAGTTGGAGCGAGGAGTTACCGGTCAGGTCTCTCTCCTTCCTCTATCCGGTTGGTCACCACAGGGTTTCCAGTGATCCGGGTCCGCTTGAAGGGAGTCATGGGCTTCAGCTGTGCAGCCAGGGGGCTGTGGGCGACGGCAGCCAAGAAGCGGGCAATGTAGAATGTGCCGGCTCCTTCCGAACCCGACTCCCCAGGTCCCAGCAGCTCCCAGAGCACGGTGGCTGGGAAGTAGCCCACAAAGCTGGTCTTACAATGGACATGGAGTTCATAGCATTCACCTGGAGGAGGATGGATGCGTGAATAGGGGTGGGGCAGGGACCCTCCCACCCATATCCTTATCCTGGACACTCTCCCAGGAAGCCCCAAGGCAAGAGTCCACTGGACGGTGACAGTGTGCTTTCCAAAGCACCCGCACTGCCTAGGGCAAGCCCCTGTGCACCAGCTCTTTCCTTTGGAAACCCACTCACCGGGGCCCAGTGGACAGGGCAACTCCTGGTCTTCATTGTAGAAAGCAAACTGGGGTGTCCGGCAAAGTGGGAAGAGGTGAGTGAGGGTAACAGACTGGGTCCCGCCATTCCGAAGCCTCAGGGTCAGCACCTCTTTGCGGTTCAAATCCAGGCGGATAAGGAGCTGCCCATCTCGGGCTTCATGGGGCCCCTGGACTTCCACATCCACTCCATGTTTCCCGTGAAGATACTCAGCCCTGGGCAGAAGAGGAGTCAAGGGGGGGCTGGGTGGGAGTGGTCTCACTGGGAGTTACCCTGGGGAAAGCTTTAGGCTTGGGAGGCAGGCAAAGTGCCAGCTGTGCTTAGGAAACTCACCCCCTCCCAGCAGACCAGTTCCCCGCCCTTCCCCCATTCCCTGAAGGGGGGACTTACTCCCACTTGTGTAACCCACTCTTTCCTCACACAAACAGCCCCCTTCCTTCACATCCTGCAGGCCTCCCCGTACACACAACACACAACACACACACACCTGTCATAAAAGATCTTGGCTAGCAGTGACTTGTGGTGTTTGCTGATATCTGACCCCAGCTTCATTCTCCTCTTTTCTGGGAACCGCACGTCGGCCCAGCGGTCGAGTCTGAAGAACCTGACCCGAGTCTTGGTGACGTAGGCCAGATTTGCAATCTTCATTCCATACAGCATGGAGGAGAAGCCAGGGGCGGGGGTCCCAAAGCTGCCAGAAGCAGAGGAGACTGGGAAATGAGGGAAGGCAGGGCTTGCGGGAGGCAGGGCGGCGGGTGGGGAAGGGCATTGGAGGGTCACTCTGTGCTGGACGCACCAGCCCTGCTGTGGAGCAGGATGGGGCCCAGAGACAGAGAGACTCAGGCTGGGGATCGGAGGAATGTTTAATGTTTTCAGGGAAGGCAAATGGGACTTCCCAAGGCAAAATACAGTTGTTTTAAACAGTGGGTTCTGGATTGTTCATTTCTGAGGGGAAAAGCCCAATCACAGGCTGCTGACTGGAAGGACTAAGGGAAGACAGAGAAAGACATAAAGTTCTTTTTGTGGGGGAAACTGTTTGGGACAGAGAAGAAAATACAAACAACCCAGAAGGAAGAACTGAGGCTAAGGGGAAGCGGAATGATTTGATTCAGAGGGGTGGAAGTGGGGTCCAGCCTGTTGGTGAGGAGAGAAGGGATGAGAGACAGTACAGATGTCCAAGTGTGTGGGCAAGGTGGCTGATCAGACAGCAGTTTCCACCCGAAGTCATAGGGTGCAGGTGGAACCCAAGCAGGAAGGGAAAGGATCCTTCTCCAGAGATCAAATAGCCTGGCTTTGTGCCTAGAGAAGGTGAAGACAGGGAAAACTGGTCAGAAGGACAATAACTTCAAGGCTTAGTGCCTGGAGTTCAGTTCAGTCAATTCAACAAACACTTACAGAGGCCTGTTATGTGCCAGACACTGTGCTGGATGCTGGGGGTTCAAAGATGCAAGAAACTCAGTGCTTGCCTCGAGGAGCACACAGACTGAACACATACATTCCAGCGTGGTGCTTGGAGGGCAGCTCATCGGCCACAGGGGGGCTCGGTGCCACAGAGGGACACCGAGCCCAGTCTGGGGGCAGAGGAGGTATCCATGAAGGCTTTCCCAGGAGGCAGCATAAGAACTGAGTCCTGAGGATGAGTGGGCATTACCTGGGCACAAGAGGGAGCGTGAGGTGTGAGCAGATGTGAGGGATACACAAGAACATGTGCTGAGAGGGGCGGAGGGGGGCTGCCCACTTGACAACTCTAGCCAGGTCAGCTCAGGTGACCTCACCTCTCAGAGCCTCGCTTTCCTCCTCTATAAAATTGGAGGAAAGCGAGACTTACCTCGTAGGGTTGCTGTGAGGTTTACACGAGATTTTGACACGGCAGAGAACCACTTAGCCCAGTGCTTGGCACATAGGAGACCTCAGTAAGGGTGAGCCATGATTAGTATCACATACAGTTTCATTGTGCTAGAGTGAAATGCATAAGGAAGGGAGTGGCAGGAGGAGCAGAGGTGGGCAGGGACCAGATCATAGACAGTTTTGCACACCAGGCCAAGCCTGGACTTGACCCTGAATGTCTGCAGTCCTTTTCCCCGCTCTACTGATACCCAGGAGCCTGAGGACATTCCCACGTGCCACATACTTCAGGGACATATTCAAGATCTAGATGACTGACACCCTCCCTTAAAAGCAAATCTTTGTTTATGAGAACTACAGTAATCCCTATTTAACTCTTAAGGCTAAATCATCATGGTCACTCACTAGGGTCATTTATGGTTATGAATATTTTTCAGGTGCCCCCTGCCTGTAACTCTGCCCCTCTCCTTCACCCCAAGCAAATGAGACTGGTACAATTTGGAAAACATTGAATTGGCTATGATTTGTTTTAAAAAGGTAATAAATCATTCGAAAGCATAATAGAAAATGCTCAGTAAATGTTAGCTACTATTATTAGTATTTATATTAGTAGAAATAGTAGTACTAATAGTAGCAGTAGTAGTAGGAGTAGTAACAACTTACTTTCAGCCCACGTCAGAGGCTACACTGTGGTTACAGAACCACTGCGGTTGGTGGGTTTTAAGCAGGGGAGTGGCAAGATCATATTTGCATTTCAGATCACTCTGGCATCAGGATTGGAAGATGGATTTGCTGGAGGCAAGACTGTAGGCAGGGAGACCAGTTAGAAGAAGGCCCTTGCAATTGTCCAGTTAAAAGATAACAAAGGCCTGAGCAAGGCAGTGGGTAGAGATAGAAGGAGAGCGGCAAGATTTGCTAATACTTAGAATGTAAAATTAGCAGAATTTGGTGACTGACAGAAGGGGGAATGAAGGCTGGGAAGAGGGGGGAGTCTAGGATCCCCAAATCAATGGCCTGGCTTCTAGGACTATCTCTGAGACAGGATGTAAGACAAGAGGAGGAGGGATTGGAGGGACGGACCATGGCACTTGGATTTGGATATGCTGCGTTTGAGAGTCCTGCGGTCCAGAGGCAACCAGCTCCATGAGTCAGAAGCTGAGAACTCAGGCCAAAGTCAAGGTTACAGCCCAGTATTAGGGAGTCCTCAGATAGTGGTTATAATCAAGGAAGTGTAAGAATCTCCCCAGGGAGTGTGAGCAGTCGAGAGCAGCTACTAGGACAACCCGGGGAGGAAGGGAAAACAAGAAACCCTCAAGGGAGAAAGGAGAATCAGCAAAGTCTCAAAATCAGGTATCAGGATCAAAAGCTGCTGAAGTGTCCAGTAATACAGGGACTGAAATCAGGAGATCATCAGTAACTTTCACAAGGGCCTCTTAGAGTCCATCAAAGTCCCATGGAGCGAGGCACAAACTAATGCCTACAGCAGCTACCCTCCACAGGTATCTTGATCCTTGCAGCCCTCTCAGACACCTGTTCAGTCCCATTTTTGAGTCACTAGTGTAAGAATACTGCATGCATATCCCTCACAACGCTAAGAAAACAACAGTGCAGCCTCCAAGAAAAGTGGCTCCAGGCTCCCAGATCAATGCTGGGCAGAAAGAGGGCTTTGTGCAGACTGAACAAACTGGGAAGTGCATGCCCTGTCTGAAGGGGGTAACTGCTCATCTCCGAACTGGGCCAGTAGGGAATGCAGGCCCCAGATGGCCAGATCTGACTTTCAAGAAAAGACAAAATCAAAATTTTAACCTGAAACCTCCTATTTTTGGAAACCTGCATGGCAGAAGGGCAGACAGAACTCATCTCTGCAAATTTTCCAAATTCTACTGCGGAAGCTGTCCCTAAATATTTCTCAAATTATTCTCTATGTCTCTTACTACTACCCAAATTCACATAACATTGGTCTAGGTGACAGTCACACAAAAATTATTATTTTTTTTTTTTGAGGCGGAGTCTCGCTCTGTCGCCCGGGCTGGAGTGCAGTGGCCGGATCTCAGCTCACTGCAAGCTCCGCCTCCCGGGTTCACGCCATTCTCCTGCCTCAGCCTCCCGAGTAGCTGGGACTACAGGCGCCCGCCACCTCGCCCGGCTAGTTTTTTGTATTTTTTAGTAGAGACGGGGTTTCACCATGTTAGCCAGGATGGTCTCGATCTCCTGACCTCGTGATCCGCCCGTCTCGGCCTCCCAAAGTGCTGGGATTACAGGCTTGAGCCACTGCGCCCGGCCAAAAATTATTTTTAAAAAATCACAAACTTACTATATTTTTGTCAAAAAAAAAAAAAAGTCTTGCCGGGCGCGGTGGCTCAAGCCTGTAATCCCAGCACTTTGGGAGGCCGAGGCGGGCGGATCACAAGGTCAGGAGATGGAGACCATCCTGGCTAACACGGTGAAACCCCGTCTCTACTAAAAAGTACAAAAAACTAGCCGGGCGAGGTGGCGGGCGCCTGTAGTCCCAGCTACTAGGGAGGCTGAGGCAGGAGAATGGCGTGAACCCGGGAGGCGGAGCTTGCAGTGAGCTGAGATCCGGCCACTGCACTCCAGCTTGGGCGACAGAGCGAGACTCCGTCTCAAAAAAAAAAAAAAAAAAAAAAAGCCCCAATCCTTTTATTATACATGTAATCCCCTATATTTATTTATTTATTTATTTTGAGACGGAGTCTCGCTCTGTTGCCTGGCTGGAGCGCAGTGGTGCGATCTCGGCTCACTGCAACCTCTGCCTCCCGGGTTCAAGCGAGTCTCCTGCCTCAGCCTCCCGAGTAGCTGGGACTACAGGTGCATGCCACCACTCCCAGCTAATTTTTGTATTTTTAGTAGAGACGGGGTTTCACCACGTTAGCCAGGATGTTCTCAATCTCTTGACCTCATGATCTACCTGCCTTGGCCTCCCAAAGTGCTGGGATTACAGGTGTGAACCACTGTGCCTGGCTGTAATCCCCTATATTTTTAAGAAAAACTTTCTAACCAAGACTGGAAACCTGCAGCTATAAAATAAAACAAGGTCAAGTGTGGTGGCTCATGCCTGTAATCCCAACACTTTGGGAAGCTGAGGTGGGAGGACCGTTTGAACCCAGGAGTTTGAGACCAGCCTGGGCAATACAGTGAAAAAAAAAAAAACCCAGGCGTGGTGGTGCTCGCCTCTAGTCTCAGCTATTCGGGAGGCTGAGGCAGAAGGATCACTTGAGCCCAGGAGATCACGGCTGCAGTGAGCTGTGATCACGCCACTGCACTTCAGCTTGGTTAACAGCGCTTGGGTAACCCTGTCTCTAAAAAAGAAAACAAACATTTTTGACTACTAAAAAATATCTTGTCTGGCAAAAGGTAATATAAACAAATTTAACAGATAAATACTTATCATGCAGATGACAGGCAAAGGGCTAATTTTTATAATACATAAATTTTCTTACAAATTGACAAGATGAACAATTCAACAGAAAAATTGAATATTCAATTAAAAGAACAGATCCAGATGGCCAAAAGAGTATGAAAAACTGCTCCAAATGTAGAGAAATGCAAATTAAAGTATAAATGAGATATCATTTTATTCCCATTAGACTGACAAAAATGATGGGTATGTGGAAATATGACAAAAATGATGGCTACAATGGGTATGTGGAAAAGTGAACTCATAAATTACTAGCAGAAGAGTCAAGTATTGCCATCTTTTGGGAAAATAATCTGGCAACATCTACAAATATTTAAAATACAGGTATCCTTTAAAACCCAGAGACTGTCCGGGCGCAGTGGCTCACGCCTGTAATCCCAGCACTTTGGGAGGCTGAGGCAGGTGGATCACCTGAGGTCAGGAGTTGAGACCAGCCTGGGCAATACAGTGAAAAAAAAAAAACCCAGGCGTGGTGGTGCTCGCCTCTAGTCTCAGCTATTCGGGAGGCTGAGGCAGAAGGATCACTTGAGCCCAGGAGATCACGGCTGCAGTGAGCTGTGATCACGCCACTGCACTTCAGCTTGGTTAACAGCGCTTGGGTAACCCTGTCTCTAAAAAAGAAAACAAACATTTTTGACTACTAAAAAATATCTTGTCTGGCAAAAGGTAATATAAACAAATTTAACAGATAAATACTTACCATGCAGATGACAGGCAAAGGGCTAATTTTTATAATACATAAATTTTCTTACAAATTGACAAGATGAACAATTCAACAGAAAAATTGAATATTCAATTAAAAGAACAGATCCAGATGGCCAAAAGAGTATGAAAAACTGCTCCAAATGTAGAGAAATGCAAATTAAAGTATAAATGAGATATCATTTTATTCCCATTAGACTGACAAAAATGATGGGTATGTGGAAATATGACAAAAATGATGGCTACAATGGGTATGTGGAAAAGTGAACTCATAAATTACTAGCAGAAGAGTCAAGTATTGCCATCTTTTGGGAAAATAATCTGGCAACATCTACAAATATTTAAAATACAGGTATCCTTTAAAACCCAGAGACTGTCCGGGCGCAGTGGCTCACGCCTGTAATCCCAGCACTTTGGGAGGCTGAGGCAGGTGGATCACCTGAGGTCAGGAGTTTGAGACCAGCCTGACCAACATGGGGAAACCCCATCTCTACTAAAAATAGAAAAAATTAGCTGGGCGTGGTGGCAGGGCACCTGTAATCCCAGCTACTCAGGAGGCTGAAGCAGGAGAATTGCTTGAACTCAGGAGGCGAAGATTGCAGTGAGCCAAGATCGCGCCATTGCACTCCAGCCTGGGCAACAAGAACGAAACTCTATCCAAAAAAAAAAAAAAAAAAATCCCAGGGACTGAGCATGGTGGCTCATGCCTCTAATCCTAGCACTTTGGGAGGCTGAGGTGGGAGTATCACTTGAGCCCAGGAGTTTGAGATCAGCCTGAGAAACATAGCAGGTCCCTGTCTCTACAAAAAATTTTTTTAAAAATTAGCCAGGTGTGGTGGCACGCCCCTGTAGTCCCAGCTACTCAGGAGGCTGAGGTGGGAGGACTGCTTGAGTCCAGGCCTTTGAGGTTACGCAGAGTTATTTTTGCAGAACTCCACTCCAGCCTGGGCAACACAGCAAGACCCTGACTCAAAAAATAAAATAAAATAAATTTAAATTTAAAAGATAAAACCCCACAAAACCCAGTAACCCTGTTCCTGGAATGTGTCCCATGGGAAGAAAGTACCAATGTATAAAGACATATGTGCAAGGATACTTACTGCAGAGTCACTCACAGTGGTCAAGAATTGAAAATTAAACAAATGCCCATCAACAGAGTGACAGGTGAACAAATCGTAAGCACTCATACCACAGGATATTATGCAGTCATTGAAAAGATGTATCACACCCACTCAAACAGCTAACATTTAAAAGGCTGACAATACCAAATACTGGTAAGGATACCGAACAACCAGGCCAGGCACATGGGGTCATGCCTGTAATCCTAGCACTTTGGGAGGCTGAGGTAGGAGGATCACTTGAACTGAGAAGTTCAAGACCATCCTAGGCAACATAGCAAGACCCTGTTTCTACAAAAAAATTAAGAAATTAGCTGGGCATGAGGCTGCAGTCTGCCATGATTGTGCCACTGCACTCCATCCTGGGTGACAAAATTAGATTCTGTCTCAAAAAAATAATAGAAGAACCAAAACTCTCATGCATTGGTTTGTTGGTCTGTAAAATGATTTAAGCACTTTAAGAAAAGATCTAATAGTTCCTTGTGAAACTAAACATATGCCTATCCTAGGACCCAAAAATTCCACTCCTAGATACATTCCCCAAGAGAAATTAAAATGTAAGTCCACAAAATGATTTGTATAAGATGGTCCTGGCTGGGCACGGAGGCTCATGCCTGTAATCCCAGCACTTTGGGAAGCCAAGGCAGGCAGATCACTTGAGGTCAGGAGTTCGAGACCAGCCTGGCAAACACAGTGAAACCCCGTCTCTACTAAAAATACAAAAAAATTAGCCAGGTGTTGTGGCAGGCACCTATAATCTCAGCTACTCAGGAGGCTGAGGCAGGAGAATCACTTGAACCTGGGAGGCGCAGGTTGCAGTGAGCCAAGATTGTGCCATTGCACTCTAGCCTGGGCAACAGAGCAAGACTCCGTCTCAAAAAAAAAAAAAAAAGTTCCTAGCAGCTTCACTCAGAAGATCCCTAAACTAAAAACACTGTCCATAAACAGGGGAATAAATATACAAACTGCGATTTGGATTCATACAATGGAATACCACTAAGTGCTAAAAAAGAAAGTACTGATACACTGTGGATGAATCTCAAAAACATTAAGCTAAGTGAAAGCTGCCTTACACAACAATACATACTATATGATTCCATTAAATGAAGTTCTAGAACAGGTACTATCACGAAAAAAATCAGAGCAGTGGTTGCTTCTGGGTGAGTAAAAGTGAGGACTGACTAGGAAACAGCAGGAGGGACCTTTCTGGAGTAATGTGATGTTCTGTGCCTCAACAGGGGCTTGCACACAGATATATGCATTTGTTAACTCACAGAACAGTACACTTACAATTTGAACATTTTGCTATTTGCAAATTTTGCTTAGAGGCCGGACACAGTGGCTCATACCTGTAATCCCAAAAGTTCGAGACCACCCTGCACAATATAGAGAGACCCTATCTCCACAAAAAATGAAAAATTAGCTGGGCATAGTGGCACACGCCTATGGTCCCACCTACTCAGGAGGCTGAGGTGGGAGGATAGCCTGAGTCTGGGAGGTTGAGGCGGCAGAGAGCTGTGATCATGCCACTGTATTCCAGTCTTGACAACGGAACAAGACCTTGACTTAAAAAAACAAAAAACCAAAACTCAAACAACAACAACAACAACAGCAACAACAACAAAAAACCCATGGCCAGGCGCGGTGGCTCACGCCCGTAATCCCAGCACTTTGGGAGGCCAAGGCGGGTGGATCACCTAAGGTCAGCAGTTCGAGACGAGCCTGACCAACATGGTGAAACCCCGTCTCTATTAAACACGAAAAAATTAGCCGGGCATGGTGGTGCATGCCTATAGTCCCAGGTACTTGGGAGGCTGAAGCAGGAGAACTGCTTGAACCCAGGAGGCAGAGGTTGCAGTGAGCCAAGATTGCACCATTGCACTCTAGCCTGGGCAATAAGAGCAAAACTCTGTCTAAACAAACAAACAAACCCATAAACAATTTTTTTTTCATTTCTAGGTAAACATAACATAAATTTTGAACACTAGCTGATAATAATCACGCTGAATAATTAATAATAGTAATTTGTTGGAATGAAGTGCACTGATGTCTGTAACATTCTGAAATGCATCAGGAAAATTAAGATGACTTGCTAAATAAACAGAGGGATGGCTCTATGGGCAGATATGTGTAAAATGTTAAAAGAAATCTAGGTAAGGGTATGTGGATGTTCACTGTACAATCATTTCAACTTTTCTTTATGTTTAAAATTTATTATAGCATAATATTGGGAAAAAAGTCCCAGCAATGCATTAGAGGTCCATGCCAGATTCCTAGAAGTGATTCCCATCATATAGTTGAGAGAGTAGGACGTGGATGATGTGAATAACATGATTCTTTTGAAAGAATCTTGGTCTGTCACCCAGGCTGGAGTGCAATGGTGCCATCTCGGCTCACTGCAACCTCCGCCTCCCGGGTTCAAGCAATTCTCCTGCCTCAGCCTTCCGAGTAGCTGGGATTACAAGCACCCGCAACCACGCCCAGCTAATTTTTTGTATTTTTAGTAGAGACGGGGTTTCTCCATGTTGGCCAGGCTGGTTTCAAACTCCTGACCTCAGGTGATCCACCCGCCTTGGCCTCCCAAAGTGCTGGGATTACAGGTTTGACCCACTGAGCCCAGTCAAACATGATTCTTTTTAAATAAAACAATGACTAAAAAAATACCCTGATTGATATCAAGAGTTACCTGAGTATAGGGCAGAATGTGGAAATGGAGGTGGGATGCCCATAAGGGGAGGGGTCCACAATAAAAATGATATGTGATAATGATCCCATGTGTGTAAACTTATGTAGGTGTGATATAAGCATGCCTGCATAAAGAGATAAGTGAGCCAGGCGCGGTAGCTCACACCTGTAATCCCAGCACTTTGGGAGGCCAAGGTGGGTGGATCACTTGAGGTTAGGAATTTAAGACAACCCTGACCAATATGGTGAAACCCCATCTCTACCAAAAATACAAAAATTAGCCAGACATGGTGGTTCATGCCTGTAATCCCAGCTACTTGGGAGGCTGAAGCAGGAGAATTGCTTGAACCCAGGAGGCGGAGGTTGCAGTGAGCTGAGATCATTATACTGCACTACAGCCTAAGTGACAGAGAGAGATTAAAAAAAAAAAAAAAAAGATAAATGAAAAGGTGGTCACCAAAAGTATTTTTAAAACATTTAAACAAGTATCTAACATAAAACATTAAAGCCCTTAATTCCCTTGCTCCCAACTACTTGCTTAATTAGGAACAATTAATTAAACTCGCTATTTGATGTATGTTTTTCCTGACTTTTTTCTATGCATACAAAACACAATAATGAGATCATATATGCTACACATACTATTCTGCAGCAGGCGTTTTCATCACCATGGATGTTCTCCCGTAACAATGCTTTACAGAGCCACCATGCCCTTTTGAATGGCTACAAAAGATAGCACGTATGAATGCATCATGGTGTGTTTTTTTCTCTAGTGATAGACAAGCTCCTTGAAATTTCTGGCTACTCCAAATGTTACAATAATTATCCTTGCACACCTTGTACTTGTAGGCAAATCTAATGGGATAAATTCCTTAAAGTAGTACTCCTGGGTCAAAGAGAATGAACCTTTACAACTTTGATAAGTTCTGCCAAATTGTCCTTTAAACAGGTTGTATAAATTTATGTTCTCACTAACAAGAGTTTGAAAATGCCCTTTTCCCAAGGCTCTAACATCAGAAACGTTCAATGTTTTCAATTTTTGACAATTTGATTACGAAAAATGTTATCTTTTTTAACTGCATTTCTCTGATCACCAATATAGTCAAGGATCTGTCCTTCTTCTATTAGTCATTTGTATTTCTTCTGTGAGCTGCATGATCATACCCTTTGCTCAATTTCCTAGGACCCAGTTAACCGTTCTCCCAACCTCTGGCTTCATACCGCTACCCTAGGCCACCGCCTATATCTGCAGAATTGTCATCAGACACAAATCTGATCTTGTTCCCCCAATTTATAACTCCATAGTCCACAAAATTAAGTCTTTTATATGGCACCTTCAAGATCCTCCATAGTAACAACGATAATGGAAATATAGTAACATCAACAGAAAACATTTCCTGAACGCGTTATCTCATTCAATCCTCAAAGCAACCCTTTGAGGTAGTAATTATTATCATCCCATTTTAGAGAAAAAGAACATGAGGTACACATCCTCACCCACACTTGGTGTCTTGTTAATCCATCCTTATTTCAGCCATTCCCAACTGCTTGTATCACTGTGCCCCTCTGCAGACTTCTGCGCTGTGGACATCCTTAGCCTGCACTGCCCTGCCTTAGGACGTCCCTTCAGTTTGTTGGGTGAACAATGGCTAATCTTTTTAGACCCAGTTCAGGAAAGGCCAAAACCTAGAGGAACTGTATTTCAAAACATATGATCAGATTTGGAAGTGATCTTAAAGAGACATCTAGTTTCATAATCTACAGACTGTGGATTCCAATTCTCATTAGTGGTTCAAAGCCAGGATTTTTATAAAACTGAAATAAAATAGAACAAAAAATATCAGAGAGCAAGGAGTGAAACTATGTATTGTTTCAAGGGCAGGCATTGTTTTGTGAAGGCTGTGTATACCAGGTCCCAAAGTAAAATGTGTTTTTTACTGTGGGTAGAGGTCCAACCACCAAGCCAAACTCCATGCCAGAAGCCACAATGATCTTTCTAAATCTGATTATGTCAGTCTCTTACTTTGAAATTTTCTGTGTTTTCCTATTTCCGTTAAGATTAAAGACAAAACAAAACACCTCACAATGCCTACCCAGGGCCCTGCTGGCCTGCCGTTCTTCTGAGGTCATCCCAAGCCTTTGAAGGTGCCGTTCCTTCTGCCTGTACACTCTCCCCTTGTCCTTTACATCTTCTAAGTCTCATTAATCCTTCAAGATTCTGCTCAAATATCACTTTCCCCAAGAAACCTCTGCCTAAGTTTCTTGATCTAGTCTAGGTTGCTAGACTAGGTCAGATCTCCAAATTATATACTCTCAATGCATACTGGACTTTTCCGTACAAGCACTCATCACAACCATAATGAAATAATTATCTAACTGCTGCCTCCTTCCTTAGTCAGTTGGGTTCCTTTTGTGTATTTCTAGCAACTCACTTTTGCTTTGCCATTCATAGGAAGCACTCAGCCAGTACTTGTAGAAGAATGAGTCTCCTGTCCAAAGCAAGAATCATCTTCCCTCAGAAACCTTTCGTGACATCAGTCCTTACCCCATACAATGGACTCCTAATCATCATTGCACTAATGAGGGGTACCACGTACAAAGCCAGTGTAATATGCTAGCCATGCAAATGCTTTGCCTAGGACAGCTCATTTTGGTCTCTCAAAACCCCAAGAAAAAGGTATTATTTTCCATACTCTTACAGCTGGCGAAATGGAAGATTTAGAGAGTTGTTCGAAGTTAAGTGCAACCACTAAATGGCAGGGCTATCTGAACACCATTATTAGCACCTATACTACTGTATTGCATTTGTTTGTCTACACATATCTGCTGCTCTCTACTAGATTATATTCTTTGGAGTTAAGGACCAAGGCACAGGCACATAGTAGAGCCTCATTAAATATACTTGCTAAATGAATAAAGGTAGGTGGGAAAAGGCAAGAGTTCAGAGCAGAGCACTTTATAACATCATAAAATAACCTAGCTGGAGAGACCTATCCCCTTCCAGTACAGGAATCTCCAAGAATTCCTAAAGAGTGTGACTTGCTATACCCCCTGCTATATGGCCCATTCTCTTGTTAGTTAACTCTAGTTGCTAGTTCAATTAGATTCTGCAAGCATTTATTGAGCATCTACTACATGCAAAGCTCTATGCTGGGGACTGAAGACATATGTAAACCTGACTAAACGTAGAGGAGCTAGCATTTGCGTGGCTAGCATATTACACTGATTTGGTACCAGGAGGAGATGGCCATGTGCCCTAAAGCAGAGTGTAACGTGGCCATAATACCAGGCTATACCCAAGGTGTAAAGAATGAGCCATGAGAGCCCAGAGAAAAAGCAAGTAATTCCTACTAGGAAATGAAGGTTGACTTCACAGCATTCCAGCCTGGCTTTTTAAAGGATGTATAGGCAAGTTATTTAATCTGAACATATATTTCCCCAACATGGTGAGGGTACAAGTTGATGAAACCCACTTCTGCCTTCTGGAGGGACACAGGAGTGCAATCCTCTCCATCTTAACACTCCAAAATAGTCAAGGATAATTACCTTGTTCTGTCTGATTTTTCTATTTTTGAGGCAAATATTTCTGTTTCTTTCACTGAGTCTCAGGATAGAATATGAACCCACATAGAAGGCCTTTCCTCCTCCTCCATGTACTAAAATTTTATCTCTTTCAAGGCCAAGGTCAATGCCACCTTCTCCATCACATCCCCTAATGATTACAGAGGAGTGGTATCTTATCTGCATAAACACAAGTGCATACAGTAAAAGTTACTTTTGAAAACGCCTACATTCACCCATAATATACAGTATATCTAGCTTACTGTATCCAACACAATCAGTTTTTCCCCGATACTAAAACAAACTATGTACCTTTGGTTTAGAGCTGACAAAAACTCTCCTTGATCAAACTTTTGTTAGGCTCCCCTGAGCCCTCTTTTTGACTACCCCTTGACCTTGCCTCCCCAAACCCTTCAGTCTTAGGCCCATCTAGTTCAGTTTTAGCAAGAATCTGAAGTCATTTTAGTGAGACTCCTCATCCTCGATGCATGACCATGCTTGGTATCTGATAAAGTTCCTCATTCCTGCCTTGGATGTACAAGTCCTTGGTCGGCCTTTCACAAGAGTCTTGTTAGGTCAGGTGAGCAAAAATCCTCCCAGTCTTTATGGCTCCTCTTAGTAATTTTCTATATATTGATCCCCTTACTCTGTTCACTGGTCATAAATCCCCAGCTGTCTTTGCTGTATTCGGAATTGAGCTCCAACTCTCTTCCCTATTGCAATAGCCCTATTACCATAGCCTTGAGTCAAGTCTTCCTTACTGCTTTAACCAATTACTTTTTCCTTAACAAAGCCAAAAGAAGTAGGTGACTTGTTTCACAGCCATGTTGTACTCTGTGGACGGAGGTGAATTCACATACCTGAAGGGCTGATATCATGTGATGCAAATGCTCGCTCTTTCCTCCAGCATTTTTCTTACCATCCCTAGTATAATTCTCCATTTACCATGTACTATCGTATATTGTGTACATGTATAATGCATGCATATCATAGCCTCTGATACTCCTCTGGGACTGTGGTTTTCATCTTAAGAGTCCCCATAGTGTCCAGCATAGTGACATAAAATAGGGCCTCATCATCTTTGCCCCTTCTCAGATGTTGTTCAAGCCTGTTAATATCCTTCTCAAAATGTGATATCCATTAGTGAAAACAATATTCCAGACACGATTTGACCAATATGGAGAGTCTCTACCCTCTCCCCCCGACCCCAAATCACACTTTTATTAGCTCAATATTAGACTTCAGCTGTTTTAGCAGAAATATCTCACCCATACTGGCCCACTGGTCTGTTAAAACCCAAGGTCTTTTTCGGGCGGTCTGTTATTAAGCCCAGATTCCCACTACCTTATGTTTATTTGTACAAGCCTTTACGTTTACCCTTGTTAAACTGTTTCTTGGTTTTCCATGCAAGGCAACAGCCTGTTGATAAACGTGTTTTTGAAGCACAATTCTGTGGTCTGACAGAAGACTCTTTGATTTTCACTTGGGTGGTAACAGGAAAAGGAGACCAAATAGCCTTCAGCCACAAGGTGAAAGGGAGCCTCCAGAAGGCTGGCCCTGCCCCTGGGTCTCCATGGAGAAGCCACAGGTGCTAATGGAGGTTTGGTACGTACGTAGTTTGTGCCCTTTTCTTCTTTCCAGAGCTTCCTGAGCTTCTCCCTTCTACCCTGGGCCTCTTCAGCTCTCCCAGATAGCGGACCCCCGAGGCAGCAGCGCCTCAACAAGGTGGTAGAGGTCCCCGTAAAGCCCGCGCCCGGACTCGCAGCCCCCAACAGGCAGCCTCTTCCCCGCGCTCCCGCGATGCCTGGGCCCCCTCTGGAGGCTCCCCTCCCCCACCGCGAGCGCTGTCCCTCAGCCCCCCAAGCGGCGCGTGGATGCGGGACCTAGCTCCCAGCCCCGGGTTCCGGCCGCCTGGGGCGCGGGCGGCGCGGGAGGCTCTCCGCGGGGACTTGGCGCAGGGGCCCAGCTCGGGCAGAACGGGCGGGCTCCGGGCGGCGCTGGTGGGGCGTGGGCGAGGCGCGGGAGGGGAGGTCTGCGCCGCCCCAGGACTGGCCTGAGCCGCTGGGGGAGCTGCGTCCCTCTGCGCCCCGGGGCGGGAAAGGTGGCCCCCGCGCGCGGGTCGTGGCAGCAAGCTGGGCCCGCGATTCGGGGCCGGGAGTGGGCCGGCCCGTACCTGATCTTGAAGTCGCGGTTATAAATGGTCCGCAGCCGCTCGCGATCTGTCTCCATGTCCAGTCCCCGAACGACCAGGAAACTCTCGAAACACTGGCCCGCCTCCCGGAGCTGCCGGCAGCTGAACTTACTGGGCATCGCGGCGGCGGCTGCGGCCCAGGCAGGAGGGTCCGTGGAAATGAAACTGAAAGTCGCCGCTGCAGCTGGAAGTTGGAGGCCCTGAGATGAGGGTGCAGCAGGGGGGAAGCCCCCTAACTCTGACCCCTGATCCTGCGGGTTCCCTTCTCCCCACAAGGCTTCTCTCCTCCGTTCTTTTCTTACCTGAGCTTTCCCTTCGGTTTCTTCGTCCTATCCCCTCCCCCTCTTCGCATTAACTCTTTCCTAAAGCGTCTGACCCCTCCCTCAGGGCCCTCCCCTTACCCCAAGCTCCCTCCCCTGGCTTCTAGCCAGTATCAGAACGTGGCTACCGCTTGGGGCCTTCTGAACAGCCCGGGAGGACCTCCGAGCCTCAGCTAGGGCTACCCTCACGCCCACCCTCCAGAGCCTCGGAACTCAGTGAAAAGCAGGAGAGCAAAGGGCAGGACTCGGACCTAGGTCGGCAGCAGCCGGACTGGGAAAGCTCATCCAGCGCCTCCCCCAGCCTTCCAGGGGCATAAACCCGTGGAAACAGGCGACACGCCCCCTCCCCCATTTTCCCTTCTTGGGCTTTCAGACGCACGTAGTTGGCATAAGGGTCAAAGAAGTTTGGGGAAAAGAACCCAGAGTCTCTGAGATAAAGGTGTGTACGTGTGGGAGGGAGGGACAAGGGGCTCTGCCAGGATAAACAGTCATTGCTTTTCTCTGCCACACCGGCTTCATTACGTGGATAGGCTGGTGACCCTTAGCCCTGAGCCACATCAATTTGGGCGCTTCATTGCATTCCAGTCTGTATTGTTCTTCAATTTTTACTAGTATATAAGGTAGCCTCTTATATTTATCAAAATACTAGCATCTTGGGCATAAGGGACTGTTAGGCAATAATAAGTGGTTAATAGTGACAGCATCAGTACCAAGAAGAGAACTAAAAGGGCAGTGTGCTTCAGAAGACTGTATAAACAAATTTAAGGAGGTGGGGCTACAATAACAAACCTTTGCATCTATTTTTTCCTGCAGAATGAAATAACACACACACTAGAATGGGACAAGCTTAAGTTATACTACAAAGTTTTAAATCAAATACATCACTTTCAAATAAATCAAAGCTAGTGTTGTTCTCCATAGTAGTTACCAGCAGGAAGCCACACACTCAATCTAAGGAACTGAAGAAAGTCCAGAACCCAGGTCATACTCCAGCTGGGCTACCCTTGTACCTTCTCTCAGGCCAACAACCAAATGAAGCCAGGAATAACAGGCTTTAGCAACAGGAAATGCAATGTCAGTGGGAACCAAAGCTACGGGGATAGGGAAAATAGAGCAGAGGAAAACATCTTAGAAACTTATCATGCAAAGTAGAGGAAAAAACTAGAAAAGCAGCTAAAGATTTTACCTTTTTTTCTCCCTCAATGTCCTGATGAGGTTCCAGAAGAGTAGAGAGGGTGAACTCCTCAAAACTGCCTTGGTACTTACCATCTCAAAAACCTACCATCAACCATACTCAAACTGAATGCCTGGTTCCATTCTGACCAGCAAATCTAAATCCATATTATTCTTGGATACAATCTCCCCTCTTCTCTGGTCAGGTTTATCTCTTGGATGTTCTCAAAACGTACACAAAAGGCTACAGTATAGTAAAAACTTGGGTAAAAGTGTGAGGCTATGTGGCTTTGTTTACAATGGAACTTCTCTAAACAAGTTTCATCAGGAAAAATCTACTTCACATAGGGTTCTAATTGTTATTGTCAGAGCTGTTTGAACCAGAGCAACTCCATCTTGAACAGGGGCTGGGTAAAATGAGACTGAGACCTACTGGACTGCATTCCCAGGAGGTTAGGCATTCTAAGTCACAGGATAAGACAGGAGGTCAGCACAAGATACATGCCATAAAGACCTTGCTGATAAAACAGGTTGCAGTAAAGAAGCTAAAACCCACCAAAACCAAGATGGTGAGGAGACTGACCTCTGGTCGTCAGATGTGAGATTTGTTTCTGTGCTCAGAGCTTGTATATACTCCGTGCATTTATACACACCCTATCTGTTCAAAGCAGAAATTTAAGTTAGCTCAACTTAAACTACAGGACAATCCAGCTTTGTTCTGTATTTACCAATCTTCCTTTGATTTTTCACATAGTAGGTAGCTGAAAAACGAGACAATGGTCACAAGCATTTGGTTTACTTGGTAGTTTTATAGAAACTTGTAAATTCACAAGTTGGCATTCAAATATTTATCATTCTTTGAGTTTGAAAAGAATATGCCAAGTTTGCCAAGTATCCTATGAACCTAGATAGGTCCAGCGCCAAAGTCTTAGATTATAAAAAGACAACAGGCATTGGAACCAGGCAAGCAATAGAGGAATAACCACTGAGACTCAGATGAAACAGTCTTCAGCAGTGTCATTTCAAACCCAAATACAGGAGGGAGGCCTCACAAAAAACTCTTTTCCAGATGGCTGGGAAATCTTTGCCCTGGGGTACAACAGGCTGATTTCAGCAGCTTGTGGTGATAAAATAGATACAATTCAAGCAAATATTCTACTAAGGGAGGTTGACAAGGGGGTGGGAGGAGGAGAGGGAGTGTCCGCCAGACTTGGTAAGGAGGGTTGACTTCCTCCCAACCAAGGCCTTTAGATAGTTAAGGGGTTAAGAATTTTTTTAAAAAGTCTAAGCTAAAGAATCAATGGGATAGCAGGGGCAGGATGAGAGAGTTAATAAATTAAAAGCAAGAATGTTTCAATCTATTTGCATTACAAATAGAACGGAATGCAGCTAAATATTCCTCAAAAAGGTGGGAATTTGACCTGGCCTTGGATGGAGTACTTGAAGCACAAAAACTCCCTCTGGCTCTCTTTTGGGAATCAGGATAAAAGCCTCTCCCACAAGTCTGTAGTTAGGCCAACTAAGGAGAGGAAAGCAGCATTTCAAGATAACGCAATGTGAAATATTACCAAGTTTAAGGCAGGGATTCTTTCATTTCTCCTTCTGCCTAGTGACTACAACCATACTTGGGGCCTTGCTTTCTGAATGACAGGTACAGAAGACAACTACATTTTTCCCTTTGAAACATGGGTAGTCTTTGAGTGAAGAGCAGTATGATCCATACACATTGCTTATGCTTTAAAAACCTGTTCTTTGCAAATCTGTGAATATTCACTAAGTCTATAATAGTTGAAAGTAGAAACCAATTTCAGAAACCCTAAACATTCTCAACATAAGATCAAATACAGCTGAATATCTTACCTTGAGAACCAAGGCTGAAGCGATGAATCAAAAAGGAGAGACTCAGACAATTTTAGAACAAAACAGGTATATTTCTATTAGACTAACTGATACAGAAGATAGTGTGGTATGGATGGATAGTATGAATGACAAATAATACAAATATATTTTATTTGAAATAAACAAAAATGCATACACAGCTCAATGGGTCACCTGGAAACAAACTGTTGCTTGACTGTATTACTGAGCAGAAACAAAACGGAAGCACAAACACCTTTCTTTTTTGACATGTATCTGGAGATAGGTAGGAAGACACTACTTGGTTTTTTAAAAAACTGACCTTCCCTTAAGGCCTGGTCATAGAAGTGTAAACAATGTAAATGAATCCACCATTACCAGTTGTCATATCATATCTATGTCACCTGTGTATTCTGAGATTACACACATACCTGCCAATATACCTGGGAAAGGTTATTTTATCACAGTTACACTTGAGTTCTTGGCAGGCAGGACTGAGGAAGAGTAATTTGAAATAAGTTTTACATCCTATTTAGAAGAAATCACTAGTATTTCCTTAAATAACAGGTTACAATAGAAAGATACTGCCTGGAAGTTATCCTTTTCACTTTGGTTCATTTTTAGTTTTTGTTTATGATTTACATAGCTGTTTAATTCATTTGCTTATAGTACAATCCTGCCATAAAGTATTAAAGCACAAGATACCTATTATTCCTTCAACATCTGCATTTTTCAAGTTTTATACTCTACATCCACAGTACGTCAGCAGTTCTTGAATGTTTAAAAAAATAAATGGGTAAAATGCTTCTAAAAATGCAGATGTCTATAACTACAATGGTACTAAGATGAGAGGGAGACAATGAGAGAAGGGATAAAAGCAACATGTTCATGTGCAGGGAATGTGGTTCAAGTCTTTGGATTTAAAAACAAGTTCCCCAGAGAAGCTGGCACTTCCTTTGCCCTCCAAAAAGGACCTGAAAAGTCCCAATCCAAACTTTGGAAAATTACAGTTATGAGATGCAGTAAATGATGATCAAAGCAGTCAGAGGGAGAAGGATGAATGTGTCTTCCATTTAGCTAGAGATTGTAGCATAGCCTCTTTAGGTGTTGGTGGATCAGTAAAAACCACTGAAGTACCAGAAGTGCTTGGAAGGATAGGGGTAGAAAGTAATGACCATAATACCTTGTCTAAATCAGTAGCAGGCTTCATGGCTAGGAAACTTTAGTAAAATGTTATTAGGATAGATTGCTCTCTCACCAACATTAAATGTGGCAGAATTAACCAAAAAAAAAAAAAAAAAAGAGAAAAAAAAAAGATTTACACGTAGATATAGCAATAACAGAAAATTACAAGGCAGAAAACACAAAAGAATCAAGATAACGCTACAGGTTCAACAGTATTTCATGAGGCTAGAAAACCGGTTAACTTTGAAAGCCCTAGCAAAATATCACTCTTGTTTATAAATCACTTATTTATCATATGACCACACGTTGAATCCTTGTCTTTCCACATACTGAAGAATCCTACATTCAGCCTTTAAGCATTCTGCATTTCTTTGCCAATCTTGTAGCTGAGTATCTTGTTCCAGTCGATTTTGGTGCGGGTAACTGGAAGCTGCCGGCGCAAGGCCTTGAATGTGGTATCTGACATTGTTTGATAGTTTTCACTAATTGCTGTCTGCAATAGATAATTGAAGATGAGTTGCTTGAACAGAAATGGAGCTGGTTGTGAACAGAAAAGTAATGCTATAGTCAAAGGATATGCTTGAGTCTCCTATGAAGGACAGACAGGATATATTATTTTCAGTGAGCTCCTCTCCAATCTCTGAATTTGGTCAAGTTCACCTATATTATTTCTAAAGTGAGAGCTACAGTCCCAAGCAATCCTCAAACTCTGATGGTAAGCAGAATGCCAACTTGGAAGGTTTGCAAAGTCTCCACATTTAGTAAAACTGAAGAGCATATATATTTATATTAAAGGACACAGGCCTAACAAAATATGTTAATAGCAAAATAATAAGATAGTAGAACTAGGAAAATTAGCTCCAAGTCTTCTTACCTGATACTCATTTTCTGCATTCTCTATGATTTTAATAAACTCCTTGGCAGTTTGGGCTTCATTCTAATGGAGGAAGAAAGGGGGAAAATCAGATTTTTTTTTAATGTGTAAGCAGTAAGATCCTGAAAAGTAAGTCCATCTTAACATCTGTATAACAATTTCTAGTTTACCAAGCGTTCCCATGCCCACTACCCTCCTTTGATTCTCACAACTCTATGGAAGAGACTATGTTATATTCATAACCCCCATTTTGCAGATAAGAAAACAGAATCCTCTTAAGCAACTTGACCAGAATTATACAGCTTTTGAATGATAAAGATGGGATCTGAAATTAGGTCTTCACCAAAAAAACCCATGCTCTTTCCACTCTACCACAGTATGCCCAAAAGACATCATCAAGTCTTGAAACCTTGACGCCTTGAAAATATTTCTGGTTTAAAATGGTATGAACAATGCCCTTGGGCACATCAGTCATATACATAAGCTCACATATGCCTTTATTTGCCAATTATGATGTTAAACTAGCCAATCACATTTTGTACTACATGGTTCAAGTATAAAATGAAATGAATCTCCCTCTTCCTGTTACCATTAAGTACAACAGAATTAAAGGGAAGAGGGTAGGATTTAATGTCTAGAGCAGCAGTCCTGAGACAGACTATGAGGTCAAAACTATTTTCTACTTTCATAATAATACTAACACAAAGTTATTTGCCTGTTTCACTTTCACTCTGTAATGTGTGTATGATGTAATTTCCTAGAAACTACATGATGTGTAATGACTTTATCACTTTGAGGCATAATGAAAGGTATGAAGCAGAGGCCGGGTGCAGTGGCTCATGTCTGTAATCCCAGCACTTTATGAGGCCGAGGCAGGTGAGGTCAGTAGTTCAAGACAAGCCTGGTCAACATGGTGAAACCCTCTCTCTACTAAAAATACAAAAATTAGCTGGGCATGGTGGCGGATGCCTGTAATCCCAGCTACTCGGGAGCCTGAGGCAGGAGAATCACTTGAACCTGGGAGGTGGTGGCTGCAGTGAGCCAAGATAGCGCTTCAGCTTGGGCAACAAGAGTGAAACTTCATCTCAAAAAACAAACAAACAAAAAACAACTAATATCACAATAAAATCAGCCATCTTTTAATAAACCAGACATTACACAATTTGTGAAGACAAAGACTAATGCCATTCTTTCCATTATTTTTTTCTTTTGATTTGGAAAATATATTCACAAAGATGTTACTTATTAACAAGTAATGGGTTTGTTATCATTAGTTTTAATTAAGTAATATTTTTAACACTTCTTAGTTTTCTTTCTTTCTTTTTGAGACAGGGTTTTACTCTGTCACCCAGCCTGGAGTGCAGTGGCACGATCTTGGCTCACTGCAGCCTCAACTTTCCTGGGCTCAGGTGATCCTCCCACCACAGCCTCCCAAGTAGCCGGGACTACAGGCACTCAGCTGATTTTTATATTTTTTTGTAGAGACAGGGTTTCACCGTGTTGCTCAGGCTAGTCTTGAACTCCTGGGCTCAAGCTTTCATCTGCCTCGGCCTCCCAAAGGGCTGGGATTACAGGTGTGAGCCACCACTCCCGGCCAACACTTCTCAGCTTTAATTTTTAGTGAGGTAAACATTGATAGATATAACACATAAACAAAAACTCTTTGGGGGTACTCAATAACTTCTAAGAACTTAAAGAAGTAACGAGACTATCAAAGAAATACAAGAACAAATCATGTCTCTTCTTTCAAGGTATAGAACACAATAGTGGCCAGCCATGGTGGCTCACACCTGTAATCCCAGTACTTTGGGAGGCTGAGGCAGGAGGATCACTTCAGTCTAGGAGTTTGAGACCAGCCTGGGCAACACAGAGACCTCATCTCTACCAAAAATAAAGAAATTAGCTGGGCATGGTGGCATGCACCTGTGGTCCCAGCTACTTGGGAGGCTGAGGTGGGAGGATCGCTTGAGCCTGGGAGCTTGAGGCTGCAGTGAGCTGTGATCATGTCCTTCCTTGCACTCCAGCCTGGGCAACAGAGTGAGTTCCCATCTCAAGTAAAACGACAACACCAAACCACAAAACATTCTAATTGAATACTCCTAAAAATGTTGTTTCTCTAATGATATAAATGCAGCCCTATAGGATGCAGTTTGGTAAACTTTCCTTGCTCTTGGTATTATTGATTGAAGGTATTGCTGTCCTTGAGTGACTATTATAATTGAGAGACAGTGACTAAGGACATTTGTCTAAAGCCATAATCAATATTTTGAGTCAAAAACTGTGAACTAATATATGCTGGTTGGTGGTAAGAGGCACTAACAGAAGTGGCCAAAATCAAAACATTAAAAGCAAACTGAATTTCTACTGGCAGAATCAGTACTCAGGATCAAAACTAATCTTTTAAAGAAAGATGAGACATGAGTAAGACAGACACTGAATATTCCATACTCACTGAAACAGTTAGTGAATCCTGTACATCTTTATGACTAACCAACTGAACATTGCCATCTTCATAATAGTGAACCTGTGTGAGACAATGTATGAATCTTTTTAGGGGAAGTTCATAGAGAAACGTGCTACTTAGGACACAAATCCATGCTTTAAGCTATCTTTAAGTTGATCAGCCTTTTTACCAACTCTGAACAAATAATTAATATAAGCAATGGTAATTCACAATGGTGGTTAATTAATTCACAGAACACTTAAGTTTAAGAATGCTTTTTCCTTAGCAGGGAAAACTGATTATTAAGTTCAACAAACATTTATTACATGCTTTTCACATTCTAAGCACTGTGCTAGGCATTGTGAATACAAAGGTAAATAAGATCCCACTCTTAACAATATTAAAATAATTAAAGTCATTAAACATTAGTTTTTCTCTGTGAAAACTAAGGAGTTTCAATGGATCCTAATACCTAATATTTGGCACATTTCTCATATACATTATCATCAATATTGGTAAGCAGAACTGATCAGGTACAGGAAAAGTCTCATTGAGGGTTAAAGACAGGACAGAAAAACAAATATTTTATTGGTAAATCAGATATTTTTAAAAAGATAAAAGTAGTTCTGAATATGTAAGGTAAAGTGAAGTGCCAGGCTGGAGTGCACTAACCATACTGAAATAGCTATCATGAATAAGAAATGTGACAGTTAGAAAAGTAGTATTTCAGCTGCATAAAGACTTCAGCTGCATAAAGACTTCACTATTACTTATATTCCCTCATTCAATCTTTTTTTTCTTTTTGAGAGTCTTGTTCTTGTCACCCAGGCTGGAGTGTAATGGCACGATCTCGGCTCACTGCAACCTCCGTCTCCCAGGTTTAAGTGATTCTCCTGCCTGAGACTCCCGAGTAGCTGGGATTTCAGGCACCCGCAACCAAGCCTGGCTAACTTCTGTTAGCCAGTCACCCAAGTAGTGGGGAGTGCCTCAGTCACCCAAGTAGAGGGGAGTACTAGCGCATGCCACCATGCCAGGCTAATTTTTTATATTTTTAGTAGAGACTGGGTTTCACCATGTTGGCCAGGCTGGTCTTGAACTCCTGACCTCATGATCCGCCCACCTCGGCCTCCCAAAAGTGCTGGGATTACAGTCATGAGCCACTGCGCTAGGCCACCTCATTTAATCTTTACAGAAACTCTTATGAGATGAGGACTACAACTAACCCTATTTTATAGCTGAGGAAACTGAAACTTGCCTTGAAGCAGTTATTAAACAATAACTTATTCATGTTCACACACCTAATAAGAGGAGAAGCTAGGATTTGAATTAGGTCAAATTCCAGAGCTATACAACATATGTAGTACCTCCCAATGCTATGTTTTGTCAAAAAGTTAGAAATTCCTTGATCTGGAGAGAAATAGTGTCTCAGCAGGGGCTTACTCTTTGTGGATATCATTTGAAGGGCATAACTAACAGCCAAGCTTCATTTAGGCAGAAACCTATTTGCAACAAAAAGACCTCCCTGGACAACATAAACACCCTACATATCCTTGTTTACAGGACAAAAACAAGTATCTTCTTTTTTTTTTGAGACAGCATCGTGCTCTGTCACCCAGGCTGGAGCACAGTGGCCGATCTCGGCTCACTGCAACTTCCACCTTCTGGGTTAAAGCAATTCTCCTGCCTCAGCCTCCTGCATAGCTGGGTCTACAGGCGCATGCCACCATGGCCAGCTAATTTTTATAGTTTTAATAGAGATGGGGTTTCACCGTGTTGGCCAGGCTGGTCTCGATCTCTTGACCTCATGATCCTCGTGCCTTAGCTTCCCAAAGTGCTGGGATTACAGGCGTGAGCCACCGTGCCTGGCAAGTATCTTCTTTAATAGGAGAAACAGCTGGCTCTATCCAGATGGGCAAGAGAAGCTAGACTTTCCATACCCTCTCTAAACCCTGAAATTTTACCTTTTGGCTTTCTAAGAGGTTAAAGAAGACAAGAGAATATAAGAATCCACTGAGAACAGGCATGGTGGCTCACATATTTAATCCCAGCACTTTGGGAGGTCGAGGAGGGCAGATCACTTGAGGTCAGGAGTTCGAGACCAGCCTGACCAACATGGTGAAACCCCTTGTCTACTAAAAATACAAAAAAAAAATTGGCAGGCATGGTGGCGGGTGCCTGTAATCCCAGCTACTTGGGAGGCTGAGGCAGGAGAATCACTTGAACCCAGGAGGCAGAGGCTGCAGTGAGGTGAGATTGCGCCACTGCACTCCAGCCTGGGCAACAGAACAAGACTGGAATCCACTGGAGACAAGATGAAAATCCACTGGAAAAGAAGGGTGATAAGAACCACTAATACATGTAAAGTCAGAATAGCAAAGATGTGGGCAAAAAGACTGGGCTCAATGATGATGACATATAAAGGTTAAAATCCCAATAGATAAGAATATTTAAAATACAAGTAGGTCACAATCAAATATCAGTTTTGTTTTTTTTCATTAAAAAACTAGAGGTTCAGGGACTGAAAAGAACATTCAGAAGGGGAATGAGCCGGGTGCAGTGGCTCACACATGTAATTCCAGCACTTTGGGAGGCCAAGGTGGGCGGATCACGAGGTCAGGAGATCAAGATTATCCTGGCTAACACAGTGAAACCTGGTCTCTACTAAAAATATAAAAAATTAGCCCGGCATGGTGGCATGCGCTGGTACTCCCCACTACTTGGGTGACTGAGGCAGGAGAATCGCTTGAACCCAGAGGGTGGAGGTTGCAATGAGCCAAGATCGCGCCACTGTACTTCAGCCTGGCGACAGAGCAAGACTCCATCTCAAACAAAACAAAACAAAACAAAACAAAAACAAAAAGGGGGCAGGGTGGGGGGATGAATACAAACAGGATGGGAGATATTTAAAAAAAAAAAAAACCAGAGATCTGCCCATAGAAGAAACAAGAACTTCTATTTCTCAGAACTTGTCTAAAGAGAGGAGGTATACAGAGCACATTCTTTTTGTTCAAGAATAAAGACTATACAATTAGTCTGAACTTCTATTTCTTAATTAGGACATGGAAAGGAATATAGGGTAAGGTCAATAAGCCTCACTGCTATGATCTCAATGAAAAATTATAGGGCTGGGCGTGGTGGCTCACACCTGTAATCCCAGCACTTTGGGAAGCCAAGACAGGTGGATCACGAGGTAAGGAGTTCAAGACCAGCCTGGCTAACACAGTGAAACGCCGTCTCTACTGAAAATACAAAAAATTAGCCAGGCGTGGTGGCGGTCACCTGTGGTACCAGCTACTCAGGAGGCTGAGGCAGGAGAATGGTGTGAACTCGGGAGGTGAAGCTTGCAGTGAGCCAAGATCCTGCCACTGCACTCCTGCTTGGGCGATAGAGCGAGACTCCATCTTAAAAAAAAAAAAAAAAGAAAGAAAAAAGAAAAATTCTAAAAAATATTAATTTCATTACCTAATACACTAATGATATTTTAATTTTTAGAAATTAACTCAGCCTGGGCAATATAGTGAGACCTCGACTCTACAAAAAATAAAAACAGTTGGCCAGGTGCAGTGGTGTGTGCTTGTAGTACCAGGTACTTGGGAGGATGAGGTGGGAGGATCATTCAGTTGAGGAATTCGAGGTTGCAGTGAGCTAGGAAAGCACCACTGCACTCCAGCCTAGGTGATACAGCAAGACACACCGTTTCAAGAAAGAAATTAAGCTCAAAACTTACGTGTTCTCAGACTTTTTCTAGGTCTCATCTGCTAACATGAAAATGGTTCAATTAACTAATACATATTTCAACATGACTGTCATCAACATAAATCCTCAGAAATTGTTGCCTTCTCAGAACGATGCTTTTGCCTATAGACTAGCCTGAAAGGCTAAATATCTTAATGACTTTTCCAAGTAATTCTCACTCCAAAATTTAAAAGACATGTAAATGAAATAAGCCTTCCCCAAAAGTGTGATCAATTTGTGCTTAAAAAGGTTTAAATGTGTGTCTGTACACTGGGCTGTATTTTGAATCTTACCATATATTATCACCCTTTGTGATGTGTGCTCTTATTTTATAGGTTTGCACTGGCAAAGTTAAAATACAAATGGCTGTTTCCATCTAGAAACAAAGTAAAATTTATTCACACAAAATTTACAGTAAGCTTCTACAATGCTGATACCATGGTTCCAGGAAGTTAATGCTGATGCCACAGTTACAAGAGGTCTAGAGCATTAGGCTACTAAGATATTTGGTTAACAGAAACAGAACAGTATGCTGCCTTAGGCTGCACCTTCCCAGAAGCAGACCCCAAGACAAAGATTAGAGGAAAAGTAGTTTATTTGGGAGCAAATCTCACAAAGTTATAGTAGGAGCAGAAGTAGTGAGACACAGAAGGGAAGAAAGCCTTACAGGTACATTTATGAGGTTACAGCTGTAGGTACTGGGCTCTGGAAGACTAAATAGAACACGTTTCAGAGTTGTCCTACTTGAGGAAGCTGTCATATTTATCTACCAACTCTTACATATCACTGAGGGCTGCTCCCAGAGCTGTGAACTCAACACCAGCCTGTCTCACCTGAGTTGGGCAAGCTCCTATGGCCAGGAGCTACTTGTTGCAGGAAGCTACAGGTATATATAAAAAGAGGAGATTTACTTTTACAGAATTTATTACCTATGCACTTGATTAAATTAGAGCATTAAAAAAGACAACCCTTGGCTGGGCGCAGTGGCTCACCTGAGGTCAGGAGTTCAAGACCAGCCTGGCCAACACAGTGAAATCCCGCCTCTACTAAAAATACAAAAATTAGCTGGGCATGGTGGTGCATGCCTGTAATCCCAGCTACTTGGGAGGCTGAGGCAGGAGAATTGCTTGAACCCAGGAGCTAGAGGTTGCAGTGAGCCAAGATCGTACCACTGCACTCTAGGCTGGGTGACAGAGCGAGACTCCTCCTCCTCCTCAAAAAAAAAAAAAAAAAAAAGACAACTCTTGGTAATTGTTGTCGAAGCACAGCTTAACACAATATAATACAGGTACAGTTAGGTACTGATCTTCTCAGTCACCTATACCTATTCTGACCTTAGAGTTAGTGAAGCTTAAATATTAAATCACCCTAAATTTAGAAAGTCAAACCTCTGCTAGGATATTAAACTTCAATCCAGATAGGCATCATATGAGTTAACAGCTATCTTATTCAGCTGCCTGTCTACCCTGACATCAGCATTAGAAATCTACTTCTGGGCAAGGTGCAGTGGCTCACGCCTGTAATCCCAGAACTTTGGGAGGCCGAGGCGGGTGGATCATCTGAGGTCAGGAGATTGAGACCAGCCTGACCAACATGAAGAAACCCCGCCTGCACTAAAAATAGAAAATTAGCCGAGCGTGGTGGCACATGGCTGTAATCCCAGCTACTCGGGAGGCCAAGGCAGGAGAATCACTTGAACCCAGGAGCCAGAGGCTGCAAAGAACCGAGATCATGCCATTGTACCTCTAGCCTGGGCAATAAGAGCAAAACTCCATCTCAAAAGTCAATCAATCAATCAATCAATCAATCTACTTCTGCTTGGCTATTTATATTCCAAAACACTTGCCATTCTCTCTAGTTATAATTTTTAGAAATTAACCCAGCCTGGGCTGAGAGGTGGAGGTTGCAGTTAGCTGAGATCATGTCACTGCACTCCAGTCTGGGTGATGGAGTGAGACTGTCCCAAAAAATAATGATTATTATTATTATTAATTTTAATTCTTTCCTAAAACTGCTATTTGATAATTCCTAGATATATCTTATGTTACCTTTAAATGAAAAATAACAATAACCATGTTGCCATTTACTCTACATACTATCCTTTATCAACTCAGAATAGCTCTCTCTGTTTACTACCCCAAGAAGGAGGCTTCTATTTCTATTCACTGCCATCAGTCTCCCTTTGCATCTACATATACTTGGTCCTTATTTAATACCAGAGCAACTTGCACATGTTTTAAAGATGTGAAGTTTTAAGTCTATAAACATGTTGGAATCTCACCTGAATCTTAAGCACTCCAACCACCTGGGCTGTAGGTGGTGTGATGGTGAACTTCCACTCTGATCTCCAACGACCATTCCTATTAAAACACACACACAACATTGCAGAATTAGCAATAAGCACAAGAAAGAAGTGATTTGTCACTGAGGTACAGAAGTTGGGAAAGAGGGGTGCAAAAAAAGAAAAAAAAAAGAGAGAGAAACTGTCATTTCCAGTTTGGCAAACCCAAAGCTCTGTCTACTCAAATAAAAGTCTGGATCTAAATGGCCTGACCATAAGCCTTTTCTAAGTTATTTTGACTTTCATTTTTCCTTTTTTCCCTCGAAATGGAAAACCATGCCTATTCTGCTCATGGGAGGCTCTTCCAAAACCAGATGAACAGGCTGCTGAATTATACAATTAACTCAAGTAGCATTAACCCTAAGCCAAGTAAAACTCAGATTTTCAACAGGGCACTTTACTAATCACTTGTTCTCACTCAAAGTAAGAGTAACTTTTAAAGGAAAATATAATTATAAAACCCAGAACTGTAAGGAATCTAAATCTCTCATTTATAGATGGAAAACTGAAGTCTGTAAGTTAAATAATTATTCCAAGCTAGTTGGATTAAAAACCAAGTCTCAACTGCTGGTTTCTTTTGGATATAAATTAGATTCAAATAGAAGAGAGTATCTATTTCTTACCAGAAGTTTTTAGGCTGAAACTGGTGGCTTTCAATACATGCAATAATAGTCTGTTGCCCATCGATAGTTTTAGCATAAACCTATTGTCGGGAAAACAAAAATAGTTAAATAGACTCCAAACACATTTAATTTAAACAACACGCATTGTACAAAAGGAGCGTGTTAAATCCTTGGGGGAGACAAAAATCAGATAAAATGAGCTTACAACACAATAGTGCACATGGGATACGAAAACAAAGCAGAACATGTTAGGTTCTACCAGAGACAGTGATATAACAAAAACAGAGGGAAATACTGCTCTTGGTTTGGGGTACAAGGTGGGTGCCATTTAGGCTGGGTCATACAAGACAGATGAGATTCTGATAAGCGGAGACTGAAAATAAAGGCGAGACAGGAAACTAAGGACTTGTTCAGTGAAAGGCTGATAGTTCTGTCATGTTTGGAGGGTGTGTGTGGACTAATGAAAGACAAAACAGGATGGTGGATTTAGGTCATGTAATAGTAGATGTAAGAAGTTTAAGACTGGCCGGGCGCGGTGGCTCAAGCCTATAATCCCAGCACTTTGGGAGGCCGAGACGGGCAGATCACAAGGTCAGGAGATCGAGACCATCCTGGCTAACACGGTGAAACCCCGTCTCTACTAAAAATACAAAAAACTAGCCGGGTGAGGTGGCGGGCGCCTGTAGTCCCAGCTACTCGGGAGGCTGAGGCAGGAGAATGGCGTAAACCCGGGAGGCGGAGCTTGCAGTGAGCTGAGATCCGGCCATTGCACTCCAGCCTGGGCGACAGAGCAAGACTCCGTCTCAACAACAACAACAAAAAAAGAAGTTTAAGACTTTATTCTATAGGCAATGGAGAGACAGCAAAACATGACTAGAACTAATATTGTCGGAGAATAATCAATACTGGTATTCAAGATAAAACGATGACAAGCTGAAGCTTGGTTAGGAGGCCACAGGATTAATCTAGGCAACAAGCCAGGGTTGTATTAAAGGGAATGGAAAGGAAGAGCTGCATACAGAATGCAGAAGAACAATCAAAGTCTAGCAGAATATTGCAAATGACAGGCAAAGGAAAGAAGGAACTAAAGGATGACTAAAAAGATGGTGGTGTCATTAACAAACTGGAAACTACAGATGGAGATATCTAGTTAGTAGTTAGAAACACTAACTCTTCCTTAGTGTGGGAGAGGTGAATGGAAATGCAATCACCAAGGGAAAGTAACAAAAAAAATAGTGCTCTATAGTCCACAAAATATGTTTTTACATGTATTTTCTTTTTCCTCCAATAAATCTAATGAAATATATTGTTATCATCTACAGATGAGAAGTTGAAGTTCACAAAGCTTCTTGCCTAAGGTGACTCAGAAAGTGGTAAAGGTAGAATCCAAAGGTAGAATCCCCACTGTTTTTGTGACATCGAAGTCTATGTTACTTTACCTGCATTAAATGAACTATGAACTTTGGGGAATGCCTACATTTACAAAGGTAAGGGAAAAAAAGAACTTAGTACAAACAGAGTAAGAATAATTAGGGGGCTGGGTGCAATGGCTCACACCTGTAATCCCAGTACTTTGAGAGGCCGTGGCAGGGGGATCAACTGAGGTCAGGAGTTCAAGACCAGCCTGGCCAACATGGTGGAACCCCGTCTCTACTAAAAATACAAAAATTAGCCAGGTGTGGTGGTGGGTGCCTGTAATCCCAGCTACTCGGGAGGCTGAGGCAGGAAAATTGCATGAACCTGAGAGGTGGAGGTTGCAGTGAGCTGAGATCATGCCACTGTACTCCAGCCTGGGCAAAAAGAGCAAAACTCCAGCCTAAGTAAAAGATAATTTCTAGTAGTTGATTGGCTTCAGTGTGAAATGCCATTCGGAAGTCATGGACAAGGAAAAGGACATTGGACTAGGTAACTCACGAAGCATTAGTAAACTTAGAGCAGTTTCTGTAGAATGGGGACTAAAGTAAAAAATCAAAGGGTTCAGAAGTAGAGACAGGAAATGGCATTAGCAGGTGAAGCTAAAAATGTGTACTGATTTGGTGGTGATGCAGAGAGAGATGAGAGAAGGGAAAAAGTGGAGAAGAGGGAGAAAGGGCAAGGTGAAAAGGGCAGACAAAGAAGGAGAAATAGGCTGGGCATGGTGGCTCATGCCTTGTAGTACACACACACACACACACACACACACACACACAAGCTAGGTATGGTGGCGTACACCTGTGGTCCTAGCTACTTGGGAGGCTGAGGCGAACGGATCACGAGGTCAGGAGTTCAAGATCAGTCTGGCCAATATAGTGAAACTCTGTCTCTACTAAAAATATAAAAATTAGCCAGGTGTGGTGGCAGGCGCCTGTAATTCCAGCTACTCGGGAGGCTGAGGCAGGAGAATCGCTTGAGCCCAGGAGAGGGAGGTTGCAGGGAGCCTAGACCACACCATTGCACTCCAGCTTGGGAGACAGAGTTAGACTGTCTCCAAAAAAAAAAAAAAAAAAAGATTTTCTGTCAGTTTCAATCCTTGCAAAGCATGGGGGATTAGATGCCTGTCAGAGGACAATGAAAAACGTTTGGAACACACTATGCAGAAAATGTGATAGGGAATAATGAGAGGAAATTACGGACTACTAAGCAGGTGAGCTGAAGACATAGTCATAGGACACTTATATACAGCAGACACCATCAGAACAATTCCATGACTTTCTGTAGCTCATTTGATAGCTAAGGACACAGTAGGGTTATTTGGTGCTGGAGCTCTCCAAATTAAGAATGGGTAGTGACAAACTTTGAATGGGTAACAGACAATAAATTCAAAGTATATTTAGGATTAAACAGTCAATTTCTAAATGGGAGTCTATCATGTCTCCCCTTTGCAATACTGGCTTCCCAACAGGAATTCTATACTTGTTCAGTCCACCATAATGGGTATTCTCATAAATTAAAATAAAAAAAAAAAAATCAAACATAATGACACCTAGCCTAACATTTATCTAACATTTATGTAGAGCTTACTTTGTGCCAGGCACTGTTCCAGGCATATATTACATATATTACTAATTCATTAAATCTTCACAACAACTCTATGAGGTAAAAACAATTATTTCCATTTTACAGTCAAAGAATTGAAGCACAGAGATGTTAAGTAATTTACCTAAGGTCATACAACTAATTTATTGGCAGGGCCAGGATTCAAACCAGTTAGGCAGGCTTCAAAATAAGTGCTCCTAACTGTATTCTAGACTGCCATGTAATTCATCATTGCATATTTAAAATATTCCAGTGAAAACTGCTAAGAGAGAGTTTCCCACAACAAAAAAATGATAAATATGTGTACTAATCCATGTTATTAGCTCAATACAGCCATTCCACAATGTATACATATTGAAAACATCATGTTGTACATACCATATTTTTATTTGTCAATTTAAAAATAAAAAATATTCTAATCATTATTTTTCTTAATATGCCATAATTTTATAAAGGAAAAATCATGATAAAGTCAAATTTATCTATTTTTACAGTCAAGAGGTAGTAAAAGAAAATCAGGCCAGGTGCAGCAGCTCATGCCTGTAACCCCAGCACTTTGGGAGGCCAAGGCAGCCAGATCACCTGATGTCAGGAGTTCAAGACCAGCCTGGCCAACACGGTGAAGCCCCCCTCTCTACTGTCTGTACTAAAAATATAAAAATTAGCCGGGTGTGTTGGTGGGCAACTGTAATCTCAGCTACTCAGGAGGCTGAGGCAGAAGAATTGCTTGAACCCAGGAGATGGAGGTTACAGTGAGCCGACACGGTGCCCCTGCATTCTAGCCTGGGCGACAGAGTGAGACTTTGTCTCAAAAAACAAAACAACAACAAAAAAAGAAAATCACTCCTGAGTTTTAAAAAATCGTTTGGTTTTTTTGTTTTTTTGAGATAGTCTCACTCTGTTGCCCAGCCTGGAGTGTAGTGGGGTGGTCTCAGCTCACTGCAACCTCCACCTCCCTTGTTCAAGTGATTCTTGTGCCTCAGCATCCTGAGTAGCTGAGACTACAGGTGTGCACCACCACATCCAATTACTTTTTGTATGTTTTAAGTAGAGACAAGGTTTCACCATGTTGGCCAGGCTGGTCTGGAACTCCTGGCCTCAAGTGATCTGCCCACCTTGGCCTCCCAAAGTGCTGGGATTACAGGCATGAGCCACCGTACCCAGCCAATTGTTTAGTTCTAATAGTTTTGATTACCTAATGTAAATATCTAAACTATGTAGAAGTAGCTTTGTGTAAAAATGCCTATATCAAAAAGTCATAAATATGAGCAACAGCTCTCTCAACAATCTTAGTATACCATTTTTTCTCTGTGTCCAAACCAAGAGAATTTACCTTTTAGATCTGGGTAAAAATACAAACAAGAAAAAAATTAATTTTAAAGGTTAATTTAAAAAAAGAAAGGAAAAAAAAAAAAAAACCAAAGACCTTTTCCTGATGGGTGTAAGGCATTTCTCATAAGTCAAATGTGAAAACAGAATACACACCAATATCTAAATTTTTTGTGCACTGGAATTTTAAAAAGAACTTTTGCATATAAAAATTTCCATTTATTTATACCCCTTTCCAAAATGATTTAGAGAATAAAATGCAGAGGAGAAGACAGCATGACTAAGAAAGAAGGGATGTTTGGTAGGCCAAAGTCTCCAAAGGATAAGGTAAATATAAGAAAACACTCTCTGATAATGAAGCAGATACTTAACAGTACAGAAGCCGTTGGAATAATGGTCTTTCACATAAGCTCTTAAAGCACTGTCACAGGATTCTCTCCAAGACTTCAGACCTCCATCTACTTCTTCTGGCTGGGGATCACTTGCTTCTTTCCGTAAGTGATCAAATTTAAAGGAAATTTTGTTTCTTGGATCTAAAAATCTGCTATTACCCAGGTCACCGTGCTCTGTAATTAAGACCTTCCAAAGAATCATTAAACATATGAGTAACTTTGTAAAAAAGACAATTCTTACTGCCTTTTGTGAAACACATCAATAAAAATTCTGAGGCAGTTAACTTTTCATTTCGTCAGATTTTTCTTTCATATTAATTTTCAACCAAGCCTCATATTATTAAGAATATTACATTTATGAATAAGTCAACTTTAAACTACAAAATATCCCCCATACTAATAATATACTTCATTTCTCCGTTTCTAATATATTATCTATATAGGTACTTTATACATAGCCGTGATAACTTTTATGTACACTTTTGTATTTTTTTCACAGATTTTTTCCAGAGTCATTATGAAACTTTAGGGCCATTACACTTAGCATTTAAAATAGGTAATACATTCACATGGTTCAAAAATGAAAAAATACATAAACTGTTTTCTCACCCCATTTCCCAACCACCAAAATCCTAAAGTAATAAATAAGTAGTCTAAATTTCAGGAGTGCCTGTTTTTCCATTAAATACGTCTGCTGTTACTCTTATCAATGAGAATTAAAGACAGCTGGAAAACCTGTACGACTTAAATACTTCCATTTTCACTGTTCTTGTTAGAGGCTGCTCTCCTTTCTTGTCAAAGAAACTGCTAGGGTTATCAGAAAGAGGAAAAATATCCTAACATGTAGAGTACGTACAAAAACTAAAAAAACTAAGACAAATTTATTCAGCACCTGGTTCAGACATCTGCTTTGGTTTCTATTAATAGGATTTCTACTATCTCCCAGGCATAGCCTTCTAAAAGGCAATTATTACCTGATCTTCATATCCTTCTATCTTCACAGGCGTGAACTGATCCATGTTATACTGGGCAAATGCACTGTTTTTTTAAAAAGTTTTTTTTTAAAAAAAAAAAAAAAGGAGGGAGAGAGAAAAGAATTATGTGTAAATAAACACAAAGGTGGTTCACAGAATAGTGAAAGGAAATGTGAAAACAGTACCTGGTACTTTTCCCCTTTCTCCCCAGACATCCAGTGTTAACATAATGCCTTCCAGCTTTCTGTAAGGACTCCTCTCCACGGAGATCTTGGAAGCTCCTTAAAACTCTGAAATTACCTTTTCCTCTTTGCTCCTAAGCTCCAAAAGACCCTCTACTTAGACAATTCCAAAGTTGGTTTGTTTTGAGATAGTCTCACTATGTTGCCAGGCTGGCCTCAAACACCCGGGCTCAAGAGATTTTCCCATGTTTCCTGAGTAGCTGGGACTACAGGTGCGCACCACCACACTCGGCTAATTCCAAAGTTTGAAGCAAGCTGATTATTGTGAACTGCCAACAATTTTAATTGTTTGGGTAGAAGCTTTCAGTAATTCAAAAGAATTTTCCATTGATACACTATTTTGGAAATGATTTTTTTTTTCTCAGCTCTCAAAGTCACGAGAAACTATAATTAAATGTCAGAAGGCATCTGACATGCGAAGAAGGTAAAGTGAGAGTTGAGCATGAGTCAAGTATAAAAGCAGAGCCGCCTCAGGCACAGAGTAATTTTTAAAAGAGGAATGCATAAATAATCAAAGTACATGCCTAATATTACTGTTTATTTGTCCAAAGCCTGATTTTTGAAATTCTGCATTTTTAATGGCTCTCTAACACATTTTACAAAGCTAAAGCAAAAAACAAGATAAAAGAAAGATGGAAATAAGAGTTACACTTATATTCTTGAAAAGTATCAGTCTTCTCACAGCATTCCCAATTTTAACCTATTAAAATAGACTGCTAGTATTTTTTCCCCATGTCAGACAGGTAATGTGCCAACATAACAAGGTTTGAGGGAGGCACATCTCACATGCATGTGAAAACTCAACCATCACACTTATGAACTACAAAAGGATGGAGATCACTAGCTTCAAGCAGAGTGTTAAACTTTCTCTAGGCTTTTCAAGATAAAGCAAAATAACAAAATGTAAACTTCTTCAAATACTTAAAGCTTTTTTTTTTTTTCAGATGCTGGGCTGGAGTGCAATGGCATGATCTTGGTTCACTGCAACCTCCACTTCCCAGGTTCAAGCAATTCTCCTGCCTCAGCTGGATCAGCTACTCAGCTAATCCTGAGTAGCTGGGATTACAGGCATGTGCCATCACGCCCGGCTAATTTCTGTATATTTAGTACAGACAGGGTTTCTCCATGTTAGTCAGGCTGGTCTCGAACTCCCAACCTCAGGTGATCCGCCTGCCTCAGCCTCCCAAAGTGCTGGGATTACAGGAGTGAGCCACCGTGCCCAGCCTCTAAAGCTAATTTTCAATCTTATTTTGTTAAAAGTTATTACTGTCTATTTTGTTTATTTATTTATTTGGCAGGGGATGGAGTCTCACTGTTGCCCAGGCCAGAGTGCTGTGGTGCGATCTTGGCTCACTGCAACCACCACCTTTCAGATTCAAGTGATTCTCCTGCCTCAGTCTCCTAAGTAACTGGGATTACAGATGCGCACCACCACACCCAGCTAATTTTTGTATTTTCAGTAGAGACGGGGTTTCACCATGTTGGCCAGGCTGGTCTCGAACTCCTGACCTCAGGTGATCCACCCACCTCGGCCTCCCAAAGTGCTGGGATTACAGGTGTGAGCCACCACACCCAGCCAAAAGTTATTACTGTGTTTTACTTTCTCGCTCTGTCGCCCAGGCTGGAGTGCAATGGCCGGATCTCAGCTCACTGCAAGCTCCGCCTCCTGGGTTTACGCCATTCTCCTGCCTCAGCCTCCCGAGTAGCTGGGACTACAGGCGCCCGCCACCTCGCCCGGCTAGCTTTTTGTATTCTTTAGTAGAGACGGGGTTTCACCGTGTTAGCCAGGATGGTCTCGATCTCCTGATCTTGTGATCCGCCCGTCTCGGCCTCCCAAAGTGCTGGGATTACAGGCTTGAGCCACCGCGCCCGGCCTGTGTTTTACATCTTTTTTTTTTTTTTTTTTTTTTTGAGACGGAGTCTCGCTCTGTCGCCCAGGCTGGAGTGCAGTGGCCGGATCTCAGCTCACTGCAAGCTCCGCCTCCCGGATTCCCGCCATTCTCCTGCCTCAGCCTCCCGAGTAGCTGGGACTACAGGCGCCCGCCACCACGCCCGGCTAGTTTTTTGTATTTTTTTTTTTTTTTTTTAGTAGAGACGGGGTTTCACCGTATTAGCCTTCTTAAAGCACCACATCCCCATGTAGCAAAATTAATCCCAAACACATTGGCTCTTCAGAAAGGATATAAATTATTCATAAAAAGTAGAATAAATATTAGTTTAAAAAAAAACGAGTAGGAAGTAAATATTTTATTCTAGTGTATGTCCTAAGACTATGGATTACAAACACCAACACGAAAATGTCCTTACCTTTAATTCCATCTCAAGTAAACAGGATCTCCATTTTACCAGCTGCCTAAGCCAAAAACTTGGGGTGATCTTTGATTCTTCTCTGTCTCTCACACTTCACATCCAGTCCATCAGTAAATCTTGTAGGCTCTACTTAAGTACATATTCAGAATCTGACTCCTTCCCACCACCCCCACTGCTACCACTCTAGTCCAACCACTAGCATCTATCCCTGAACTATTCTAATAGTCTTGCAATTACTCATCTTACCTCAGCTTTTGCCCCTCTACACAGGAGCTAGTGATTATTCTAAAATATAAGTCTTATTATGTTACTCTCTGCTCAAAACAATCTCACTATCTCCGTCAGAATGAAATTCACTCTTTAACCTAACTTACAACACCCTACTCATTCCAGAAGCTCTGGAATTATCTGGGGATGGTTCTGGTGGCCAGAAACAGGAGCAAATCCAGGAAAGATGGCAAATCTTAGCTACTTCAAGACCTTCATTTTATAAAGACTGAAGGCAGTAATTATGATAATGATTATGAAAACATTAATTGAGCACTTACTATGAGGACTATGGCCACGGGACTGAAATGCTTTAATACAGAAATAAGACTGAATTTTTCTTCTCTATGGAAAATCAAATATTTGGGTCTTCTCTATGGAAAATTAAATATTTAAAATTCTCTTTTAACAAGAGGGTTCCCCAAGAACCTATAGTCTATAAGAACCAGAATATTTATAAATACAAAGCTTTAGTGTCAGTGCAATTAAAGCAAATGAAGTATCTGAACTACATACCAACTTCTCTTAATCTTAGCCAAAAGGCGGAGAAGCTACATACCAGCTTCTTTTTGGTTCTAATTGGAAATAGGATAACAGGCTTTAGTTTGCAATCACACTTGGGTGATATTCAACATCCACCCCTTTCAGCTTATCAAGTGATGTACGGAGCAGATTTATTGTGGGTAGCTCTCAAGGATAAAACTGGGACCAATATGGCAGGCAAACTGAAGAACTTGCCTTGTGAGATTTTGAATTCCTTATTACTAGAAGCATTCAGATTAGATAACTGTCTATTGACAGATGTTGATGAAATTCTTTCAGTGAAAGAAAGCAGAGAGGAGTCAAACTAGCAAATGATGAATGTCCTTTTGTATGGCAGATTCTATGAATCTAAGAGAAACCATCATTAGAGTATATCCCTGATGTGAGCCTAGCTTCCTTAAATCAATGTATAATTAGGGTATCATTCATGATGACAATTACAGTAAAGCTCTGCAAATTCTGTTTGCAGAATCTAGTCCCAAAGTGAGTTCCAAAAAAGCAGTATGGACAGGGCAGATTGTTTCCTAGGCAGCAGCTCTTACAACAGTTTTCTATGGCTAAAATCTAATTTTATGATAATTATTTGTTGCTCTGCATCAACATGTCCTTGTTCTGTCTCCCCATCCCTACCCCACCTAGCCATTATCCAACTCTTTACAAAGGAACTCTGAGCCAGTTGGGTAGACAGCAATTGAAACAGAACTTTGTGTTGAAGAGTAGAGTAGTGATAAAGCCAGACAACAGGGAGCGTTGAAAGCTACAGCAAGTTTAGATTTTATTATAGAAGGTATCAAAAAAAAAAAAAAAAAAAAGAGGCACCACTGTAGTATTTTTGAAGGCAAGGACACAATGGAAATATTTTAGAAAGATTAATTAGCTTCAGAGTGATAAGGAGTCAATCATTAGGTAACCTAATCATGCTTTTATCCTATGGTTAATTCTCACTATTAAGGCACTTTATTAATATTTGCTATTCTTAAACATTATCATTCCTCACTGGCAGATCATTCCTATGTATAGCTAGCTGTTTAAAAAAACTCAACATGAACTAGAACAACTATAAAGGAAAACCTAACAGCTAACATTAAACTCTGCTTTAATGGGGCAAATGTGGGCAGAAATAAAAACTAGTTCATATATTATAATAAGCTTTGAGGAAGTAAACAACAATTGGGGGAACATGTTTTCTCCAATTAAAAAAAATAACGAAAATTGCTAAACCCAACTGCTTTACTTTGAAGTATTTTAAACTTCGTTTTCAGGGTACTAGTTCACTGTCAACATAGTTTATCCAACATTCTAAGTGGATTTGGAAAGATACTTACTGTGCTGCCCCTTCCCTGAGGAGATTGTCATTATTAAGTAGTAGCCGAACATCTGAGGAGGAAAAATGTTACAATGTTCAGTGGAGGATAAATTTGAGAAATTTTAGCAGATTTCTAGATTCAATTTTTAAAATTCAGGCTTTGTAAGATTAGTCTTCAGGTGTACTACATGAGTAGAAATTCTTTTTTTTTTTTTTGAGACGGAGTCTCGCTCTGTCGCCCGGGCTGGAGTGCAGTGGCCGGATCTCAGCTCACTGCAAGCTCCGCCTCCCAGGTTTACGCCATTCTCCTGCCTCAGCCTCCCGAGTAGCTGGGACTACAGGCGCCTGCCACCTCGCCCGGCTAGCTTTTTTTTTTGTATTTTTTAGTAGAGACGGGGTTTCACCGTGTTAGCCAGGATGGTCTCGATCTCCTGACCTCGTGATCCGCCCATCTCGGCCTCCCAAAGTGCTGGGATTACAGGCTTGAGCCACCGCGCCTGGCCCCATGAGTAGAAATTCTAAACATGCAAATATAAAGATGCTAATGTTCACAGATTTGTGTACAATTATGTATGCTATATAGCCTCAAGGAACTTCACAGCAAACGAATAACATGGTTTATAGAAAGCCACAGTTAAAGAGTGTTAATTCTGTATTTAAATGAATCCTTTAATATGAGCATAGATTAAGAATTGCAGGCTCTTCTACAACATCATATCAAGAAAGCTGGGCACAATTCAGTCAGTGACAGTGAAATTTTTAAAACACATTTTTCATTGGAGAATCTAATGTGAAGTCTACAACCTTTTTAAAAAGCTGTGTGTCAGAAGTCTAGTCACTTTTTTTTTTGAGATGAAGTCTCACTCTTGTCGCCCAGGCTGGAGTGTAATGGTGCAATCTCAGCTCACTCCAACCTCCACCTCCCCGGTTCACGAGATTCTCTCGCCTCAGCCTCCTGAGTAGCTGGGATTACAGGCGCCTGCCACCACACTCAGCTAACTTTTGTATTTTTAGTAGAGACAGGACTTCACCATGTTGGTCACGTTGGTCTTGAACTCCTGACTTAAGGCGATCTGCCCACCTCGGCCTCCCAAAGTGCTGGGATTCCAGGTGTCAGCCACCACACTTGGCCTGTTAGTTAAGAATTTATCTGAGCTAAAGTTCAAGAAGAATTTTCTACTGAAAATTGAAAATTTCGGCTGGGTGCGGTGGCTCATGCCTGTAATCCTAGCATTTTGGGAAGCTGAGGCGGGCGGATCACGAGGTCAAGAGATTGAGACCATTCTGGCCAACATGGTGAAACCCCATCTCTTCTAAAAATACAAAAAAAATGAGTGGAGCGTGGGGGTGAGCACCTGTAGTTCCAGCTACTTGGGAGGCAGGGGTTCCAGTGAGCCAAGATCACGCCACTGCACTCCAGACTGCCGACAGAGCAAGATTCTGTCAAAAAAATAATAATAACAAAAAGAAAAAGAAAATTTCAACAGGAAAATTTATTTAAAATGTTACTAAGAATTTAGTCAATGTAAAAGACTAGAAAAAGGCTGCATTTGTTTCCTTTGCTGTTGGTGCTCAAAAGCCACAAACAGTTTTATAAAAAATATCTTGATTTACTTCTGTTATATCTTATACTCCTTGAAGCAAATGTTTATGTTTTTCCCAGTTACTTTTCCCAATTTTAGCAATCAAGATTATTATTGACTGTTCTACCATCTGGACCAGGTACAGAGGAATATCATACAGTTACTCTCGAGTAGCTAACTTTCTAATATAAAATTAGAATCTCAAAATGAATGTTTGCTAAACTGAACCAAGATGTACAACAATTATTATTTTACTTAAGGAATCTTTAAGATGAACTTAATAACTTAAAATGGGATTATGATTATTTATTTCATCATGAAGTTTAAGATGCTCCATCACATTTTCCATCTTGTAAAATGTATTAAGACAGCAGATAGTATGGAAAGTTGTAAATGTATTTAACTGTGGTTCCCCAACCTGCTGAGATTCAGAATCACCTGGTAAAGAACTTCATGAAATACAGATTAACCAGTTCCACCTCAGATCTAATGAATGTGAATCTTGAGGGCAAGATAAAGCTGAATCTGCATATTTAACAAGCTCCCCAGATATAGTCAGTTCAGCCCCACTGGCCCAAAAAAGTGTTCCATAACATGTGACTTCCTAAGGGAAAGCACTGAAGAAAATTTAGCTATGATCTATAAAGGAAAAAATAAAACTGTGAAAATAATTTAGTATTGTTTCTACATTTATTGATACTAATCTGCCTTAAAATCTTTTCTCACATAAGACAGGCATCCCAATTTATGGGTTAGGAGCTTTATTTTGACTCAGACCTGGGTTTGAATTCTTACTTTGACATTTACTAACTGGAGGACCTTGGACAAGTTATTTTAATTTCTTCGAATCTTGATTTACTTAGCTATAGCTACAACAAGTCATAAGAATTAAAACAGATAGCAAGTACTCAATAAATAATGGTAATTAAGGAGGGATTAAAATACTAATCTTTACTCACCATTGAATACTTCATTAAATTCCCCTGGGGGTGCATGAGTGATGAATTTAGCAGCTATGCGTACCTAAAGAGAAACAAAATTTACACTTAGAATTATGAAGAGTAACATGTAAAAGGAGAAACAATTAACAAATTACAAAATTTTCATCACATCTCTTGAAAAAAATGTCCTGTTTAAACATTTACTGTTTAGCAGCCTTCAAATTTTCTTTTCATAAAGCACCCCAAAGCTGTTACTATCAATATAGGTACATTCTGATTTGGGAATATATGTGTTTTGATAAATTTGAATTTGTCTTTCAAAAACAGGATAATAGTTTTTGACCAAATACATTACATTCACAAAAAGAGAAAGCTATGATCTAGATTATGAACATTTAAGCAAAACTAAATAAAATATTACGCAAATTAAATAGCATACCAATACCAATTCTCCCAGTACAAGGATGGTTCAATATAATAAGTTACTGTAACTTACAAATTAAAAGACCAAAACCACGTGATCATCTCAACTCATGCTGAAAAAAAATTAACACCTACTCCAATATCATAAAAAAACAAAACTATTAGTTTTTGGTAGATATAAAATAAACGCCTTTAACTTAATAAAGGGCTATCTACCAAAATTCTACAAAAACCTTAATAATGAAACATAAGCAATGTCACTAACTTTATTAACTAATTAATTTATACTGAGATAGGGTCTTGGCTGTTGTCCCGGCTGGAGTGCAGTGGCACGATCAAGGCTTACTGCAGCCTCAACCTCCTGGGCTCAAGCGATCTTCCTGCCTCAGCCTCTTGAGTAGCTGGGGCCACAGGCATGTGCCACCACACCTAATTTTGTAATTTTTATTTTTGTAGAGACAAGTCTCACCATGCCCAGGCTGGTCTCAAACTCCTAGATTCAAGTGATCCTCTGGCCTGGGCCTTCCAAAGTGTTGGGGTTATAGGTGTGAGCCACTGTGCCTGCCCTAAGTCATCAATTTTAATACCAGACAAAGATGACTCCTATCACCTCTACTATTCGCCACTGTATTAGAGGGCATAAGGAATGCTATGGAAAATATTTCTTCTGTTATTCAGCCTAGTCTCTGTCCTCTGCCCCTGTTGCCATTCTCCCTTTTTAGATATACTATTATAAATGGATGATAAAATGTTAGGTTCTAACCCGCTTATCTAATTGTTTTTCTCTAGATTTTATCTTTTTTGTCATTTTATGCTTTGTCTGGGGAAAATGCTTGACTCCAATCCACTAATATGCTCTTCATCTGTGCCCATTTTCCTGCTCAATTTTTTTTTTTTTAAGAGACAGGGTCTCGCTATATTGCCCAGGTTGGAGTACAGTGGCGTGATCATAGCTCATTGCAGCCTCCAACTCCTGACCTCAGGAATCTTTCCGCATCAGCCTCCTGAGTAGCCGGGAGTACAGGCACTCGTCACCAGGCCCAGCATAACAATTATTTTGACTGTTCAATTTTTAATTTCTAAGATTTTTGGTAATTCCTTTTGTCTTTTTTTTTTTGTTTGGTACTGGCAAGTATGTAGAGCAAAGCAATTTCTTTTAGTGTGTATACAATCATCTATATTAGGACATTAACTCCTTATTTAATTTTTTAGGTGTTTTTTCTCAGAGACAGGGTCTCACTTGGTTGCTCAGGTTAGAGTGCAGCAGTGTGATCAAAGTTCACTGTAACCTTAAACTCCTGGGCTCAAGTGATCCTCCTGCCTCAGGTTCTCAAGTAGCTAAGACTACAGGTATGCCTCACCATGCCTGGCTAATTTTTAAACATTTTTAATTTCCTTCAGAGAGAGGGTCTCACTATGTTGCCCAGGCAGTTCTCAAACTCCTAGCCTCAAGTGATCCTCCCAACTCAGCCTCCCAAAGCACTGAGATTACAGGTGTGAGCCAATGTGCCCAGTATAACTACCCATTTTAAAGTCTTGTTCTATTGATTGTTTCCTAAAAATTTAGATCCTCTCTTCATTGAATTTGATTCTTCCCTTTCGTGGTATTGGTTTTCCATAAATGGTGCTCTGAATTTAATTTAGTTTGCCATTCTGTTTGCTGGTAGTTTGTCTCTAGTGACTACAGGGGAGGGAAAGAGTAGATTTGCTTCTGCTCATCAGGGTGTGTGAGCAGTTTATCTTCGGAGTGAGCCTAAGGTCCAACCGGCTAGGTGGGACACTGTTCTGTGTCTGTGGTCCCAGTGCTCATACTCAGTGCTATATTCTGAGGACAAATGCTGTTTTTGTCTTCAGCTTAGCCCAAAGAGGAGAGAAGGGAGGAGCTAAGTGGTCCAACTAGCTAGAGAGCAATTCTCCAGTTAATCTACTCTAAGACTGTTCTGGGTCCCTTCCTTCTTGATTCTTAAACTGATGTAAGATCCTCCAGAATGGTTCCTATCTATCTGGCATTTGGCAATACTAATATATAGATATTTGGCAGTATCTATACATAGTAATAATGCTAGTAATGATAATAAATAGGGCTCACCACAAATGAGTCTCTCAGTATAGTTCTAACATACTATGAAAGAAAGGATGAAAATTCCCTAATATTTGATGTGATAATGAATATGAAGATGATTCAACTCCCTAATGTAGGGCAAAGAAGAACATGGTATATCTAACAATAAACTGAGCCTTATTTCTAGATAGGCATCCTCTGTTGACTTCTTTATTTCCTTCAAACAATTTTAAGTTATTGATGACCCCATCAAATTCAAACCATTCTTCAGCATTAAAAAAAAAAAAAAAAAAAAAACTTTCAAGAGTCTCTTGAAAATAAAGCTGGGGCCAGGTGTGGTGGCTCCTGACTGTAATCCCAGCACTTTGGGAGGCTGAGGTGGGTGGATCACTTGAGGTCAGGAGTTCAAGACCAGTCTGGCCAACATGGCGAAACCCCATCTCTACTAAAAATACAAGAATTAGCTGGATGTGGTGGTGGGTACCTGTAATCCCAGCTACTTGGGAAGCTGAAGCAGGAGAATCACCTGAACCCGGAAGGTGGAGGTTGTAGTGAACTAAGATTATACTCCAGCCTGGGCAACTGTAGGAGACTCTGTCTTAAAAAAAAGAAAAGAAAAGAAAAGAAAGAAAGCTGGGAGTGAGAAGAGAATTAGAAAAAAAACCCAGAAATTTGGGTTGGGTGCGGTAGTTCATGCCTGTAATCCCAGCAATTTGGGAGGCTGAGGCAGGCAGATCATTTGAGGTCTGGAGTTTGAGACTAACCTGGCCAACATGGTGAAACCCTGTTTCTACTAAAAATACAAAATTTAGCTGGCATGGTGGCGCACACCTGTAATCCCAGCTACTTGAGAGGTTGAGGCAGGAGAATCTCTTGAACCCAGGAGGAGGAGTTTGCAGTGAGCCGAGATCCTGCCACTGCACTCCAGCCTGGGCGACAGAGTGAGACTGTCTCAAAAAAGAAAATAAACCAAACAGAAATGCTTTACACCTTTAGTATCCCTAGGTTTATACAAATAATCTTACTGTAAGTTTATTCTTATTCTGAAAAGGACAAAGAAAAGCTGCTCTGTGATGAAACCGTTAGTCAAGAAAGGCCTAGTGATTGTTGGAGCAAGGTAGAATGGAAAATTTGGGTTCCAATAACTGTCTCTGTTGGTCCATCAGCTAACTAGATTTGTGATCCTAGAAACATTACTGTTTTCGGTCCTGAGTTTTCTCATTATAACCCAACTCCTCATAGAGTCATATTAGAAGATCTGCAAAATTTCTTTTAGCTGCAAAATCCTACAAAGTTTTTAAGATTTGAAAGACAAAAGTTGGTATGTGGACTACCTGGAAGCAGGCATCAGGAATTTATGCCACAAAAAACGTATTAGAATATTCTTAGGTACATAAAGTGTTAGAACCCTGCCTTGACAGGGTAACTACAGATAGTGTATTATTTTTTCTGGGATGAAAACTGGTGGAGGGGAAATGCTCCATAAGGCTCCTTATATTAACTGAGCAAAAACAATAAAAAGAGGGATTCTAATCATGAAGAAATCCTGCTCAACTCATGAAAATTATGCTACACAGGACTAACTGTTACAATATAGATTTCTAACTATATTTTCTTTGGCATGTACACTTAATCACATTTCTGTATGTTTCAACTGTTGGTATCAATCTCTTATTTAAAAAATCAGTAATTCTACTTTTAATAATAAACCTTGTTTTTTTTTTTTTTTTTTGGTCTATTTGTGACAAATCTGTGGAGTGAGCTATGGTCTATCCCCTTTCTGTCAAGGTGCATTTCCCATAATCTTTACATAATTATGAAACTCCTCAGTCAAGTAAAGTGTGTGTAATCCAAAAAATAAGTATATACATATTCATATACTATCAAAAAAGTACCTTCCCTGAAAGGAAAAAGGAATAAAGCCACAGTCATATTTTACATACTACTTATATAACATAATATTTGAATGTATAATAAAATTACCAAACTGAAAATTTAAGATACTAATATTCCTGAAATCCCACCCAAATTTTCAGAAGTTACAAAATCTGATGGAATTGGTACAACTGAAAGAAGAGCAGTTTGTTTGGATAGAAGATGAACTGATACTGCATATAAAAAAGTAATAATTCACCCATTCAGCAAACTAGGAAGAGAAGTATCAATAAATAAAGACTGAAGACTGGATAAGACATTGTCACTACCCTCAAGGACCTGACGCCTAGATAGTAATGTAGCAAGCAGGTATTAAATGTAGACTGAGGCACAAAGGAAGATGCAATCAACTCTGTATACCCACATTAAACAGGGGGTGGTCGGCCAGGCGTGGTGGCTCACGCCTATAATCCCAGCACTTTGGGAGGCCGAGGTGGGCGGATCACGAGGTCAGGAGTTTAAGACCAGCCTGGCCAAGATGGTGAAATCCCATCTCTACTTTAAAAAATTACAAAAATTAGCCAGGCACGGTGGCAGGCAACTGTAATCACAGCTACTCGGGAGGCTGAGGCAAGAGAATCGCTTGAACCCAGGTAGCGGAGGTCGCAGTGAGCCAAGATTGCACCACTGCACTCCAGCCTGTCTCAAAACAAAAACAAAAACGTAGTCTTCAAAGGTAGTGATGTTTGAGATGGATTGGAGGATGAGTAGTTAAGACCAGGGAGGGCATTCCAAGTAGAGGAAACAATATACACAAACTAAGACAATATGTCGTAACAAACTGAATGTAGGCATTTACAAGACTTGCAAAATGTAAAACAATGTTACTTGTCACACTAATTCCTTTTCTGTTTTGGAAAATAAAGTTTTTTTTTAAACAACAAATAACTATGCTAATGTAATAGGTTTATTATTTTAAAACAAGTTATTTTAAAAATCAGTTTCAGCATTTTTTTTGGGACAGAGTCTCAGTCTATCACCCAGACTGGAGTACGGTAGCACAATCTCAGCTCACTGCAACCTCCACCTCCCAGGTTCAAGCCATTCTCTGGCCTCAGCCTCTTGAGTAGCTGGGATTACAGGCACGTGCCATACCGTCTGGTTAATTTTTGTGTTTTTAGTAGAGATGGGGTTTCACCATGTTGGCTAGGCTCGTCTTGAACTCCTGATCTCAAATGATCCACCTGCCTCACCTCCCAAAGTGCCAGGACTACAGGTGTGAGCCACGGCGCCCGGCCTCAGCTTTAATATCTAATGTAACAGATATGTCACATAAATAAAAATTCAGTTTTTAAGTATGTAAAGGAGTCCTGACAGTAAAAAAGTTTGAGAAGTGCTCCATTTTCTACTAAATTTTAACTAGGACTATCTCTGGTACAAAAGAATTTTTTTTTCTTTTTTTTTTGGCTTTCCTCTGTGTTCAAAAAGTTATATAAGAAATATAACGTTACTAGTATGATAAAGCAAATTAAAATTTTTTTAATAAAAAAAGGAGTATGTCAACATCCCTCATCCTTTAAATTTTTTTTTTTTTTAAGATGAAAAGGGAAATAAAGAAAGGTAAAGGCTACTGAGTGACGTGAAAACTGAAAGAACCAGGTCAAGGAAGCCAAAGGACTGAGGTGAGGATGTCCAAATCCTAAAGGCAATAAAGAAGGCTTTTTAAAGTTACTACTTGACCAAGACCTTTGACTTCACTTAATATCCCGATAGTACCTCATGCTTAAAAAATTGATCAATTGGTTAAACAAGGGGATTATATGAAAGATGAAGGTTAACTAAAAACTCACTTCCATTTTCTAAGTTAAAAAGCAGGGTGAGGAAAGAAAATCTAGTAGTATTATTTGAATCCAGGTTCAAGTGCTGAAAAAACTTAATATTCCCTGTTTACCTGAGAATACCAAGAACAGGAGAAATATCCAATTAGAGAAACCAAAACATCTCCCAGTTTTTAAATGAAAGTGAGGAAATTTGAAAGTATATGCAATGGCAAGGGTGAAATACTTAATGAGTGGTTAAAAAGAATGTAGTTATCATTAGATGTCAACATGGGATCCTAAAACACATTGTCATGGCAAGGAATCCTATGTTATTTCCCGACAGTTACTGAAATGGTGGATGGTTATTAGATATTTGATAGTTTCTGAAGTGTTGATTTTTTCACTATTTGAACACAATACCACAAAAATACCTTGACGTAGTAGTAAATATAATACATATAATTATGTTAAAATTATATAATATATAATTATATATTATATAAAATTATTCTATCTATATCTATATCTATATCTATATCTATATCTGGAGTTTCGCTCTGTCGCCCAGGCTGGAGTACAGTGGCATGATCTTGGCTCACTGCAACCTCTGCCTCCTGGGTTCAAGCAATTCTCCTGCCTCAGCCTCCCGAGTAGATGGGATTACAGGCACGTGCTACCACACCTGGCTAATGTTTGTATTTTTAGTAGGGATGGGGTTTCACCATGTTGGCTAGGCTGGTCTCGAACTCCTGACCTCAGGTGATCCACCTGCTTCAGCCTCCCAAAGTGCTGGGATTACAGATGCGAGCCACTGTGCCCGGCCCAATATATTTACATATTCACTATAAAATCTAAAGTCTGGGCTGGGTGTGGTGGCTCACGCCTATAAACCCAGCACTTTGGGAGGCCAAGGTGGGTGGATCACCTGAGGTCAGGAGTTTGAGACCAGCCTGGCCAACATGGTGAAACCCCTTCTCTACTAAAAATATAAAAGCTAGCCAGGCGTAGTGGTGGGCGCCTGTAATCCCAGCTACTTGGGAGGCTGAGGCAGGAGAACTGCTTGAACCCAGGAGATGGAGGTTGTAGTGAGCCAACACGGTGCCACTGCACTCCAGCCTTGGTGACAGGGTGAGACTCTGTCTCAAAAACAAAAAAAACAAAAACAAAAAACAAAATCTAAAGTCTGTTCCACGGCTCCTCCTTCCCTAATTCCTCCAACTCATATCACTTAGCTCCTAGACTTACAGCTACACTCATGCCTCAGGGCATATTTCTTGTTCCTTTGGCCAGAAATGCTCTTTTGGATGATTCACTCCAATCTTTATCCAGTCTCTGTTCAAATGTTACCTGCCAAATAAACTACCCTTCCCTAACTCCTATATATAAAGTAGCTGTTGTACCCTTCCAACCTTCACAATTCTAGCCCCTTTACTGCTTTATTTTTCTTCAAGGAATTTGCCACCAATGAACATATACTTACATGTTTACTGTCCAATATCCCCCAAAGAAGTCCAAGATCACAGAGCAAGAGTCAGTAAACTGCTAATGTAAAGGGCATATGGGCTTTGTGAGTCACAGTTTCTGTCCCAACTATTAAGCATGATTGTGTTCCAATAAAACTTTATTTTGGCCGGGCGCGGTGGCTCAAGCCTGTAATCCCAGCACTTTGGGAGGCCGAGACGGGCGGATCACGAGGTCAGGAGATCGAGACCATCCTGGCGAACACGGTGAAACCCCGTCTCTACTAAAAATACAAAAACTAGCCGGGCGAGGTGGCGGGCACCTGTAGTCCCAGCTACTCGGGAGGCTGAGGCAGGAGAATGGCGGGAACCCGGGAGGCGGAGCTTGCAGTGAGCTGAGATCCGGCCACTGCACTCCAGTCCGGGCGGCAGAGCGAGACTCCGCCTCAAAAAAAAAAAAAAAAAAACTTTATTTTGTACCCAGAAATTGTATTTCATGTAATTTTCACATCATTAAATATGACTATTCTTTTTTTTGTTTGTTTGTTTTCAACCATTCCAAAGCATTAGTTTATAGATCCTATAAAAACAGGCAGTGGGCTCAGCACAGCAGCTCACACCCGTAATACCAACACTTTAGGAGGCCAAAGCAAGAGGATTGCCTGAGCTCAGAGACCCAGCCTAGGCAACACAGTAAGATCTTATTTCTATTAAAAATAACAAAAAAATTTAGCCGGGCATGGTGGCACATGCCTGTAGTCCAAGCTACTCAGGAGGCTGAGGCAGGAGAATCACTTGAGCCTGGGAGGTCAAGGCTGCAGTGAGCTATGATTGTGCCACTGCACTCCAGCCTGGGCAATAGAGCAAGAGCCTGTCTCAATAAACAACAAAACAAAACAAAAACAGATGGTGGACTGGATTTGGCCCACTGGCCATAATTTGTCAACCCTTGACATAGAACAAAAGAACTTGTTATGTTTGTTCACTGCAGTATACCCAGGACTGAGACCTAGAACATACTGGGAATGTGAATGAATGAATACTATTTTATTGTTTATAAAACTCTTACATAATCTGTTTCTTTTATTGATCTTTAAAACAGCTTGTTAAAGCAGGCAGGGGAGAGACTATTATCCCCATTTATAAATCAAGAAATAGCTTCAGGGAGTATAAGTGCCTTGTCTAAGACCGCATGCTTATAATAAATGGGTGGAGCGGGAATTATAACTTAGACATTCAACTATATCATGCAGTATTAAAAGGAAGTAAAAGTCTGGAGGATTACCTTTAGTGTGTCACATGAATTTGGCTTTGTCCTTTTAGACTATTTTAACCAAGAATTGAGTCAAAGCTATGCTTGTGAAAGATGTGGTTGTCACAAAGTTGAGAGGAATAGATAAAATGATAAATAATAAGTTTAAAAGTTAACATTTTATCCAACTTCAAAACTGGGTCAAAGCTAAGATGAAATTAATAGCGCAAAAAGAGAGAGGGAAATGACTAAGCAGTTAGTGATTGAAAAAATATCTTTGCTACAATACAGATGAGGGCTGACATTTTCATTAACAGTGATTTAGTCAATCATTCTCAAAGGTGGGAGAGGGAAAGAAAGAAGGCAGTTACCTCCCATAAAGGGGAGGTATGCCAGCTCCCCTAACTTGAGAATCACTAATATGAAGGTTTTAGTTGAACAAAAACTGAACTGCAGCTTAGAAAAAAAAACCTTTAAAAAATTGTTCCTATTTCATAAAGTAATAGTTTCACTACACACTGTATTCATCAGATAGTATCTACACTAAAGGGTAGATCCTGCCCTCATGATCTGCCTGCTTCGGTCTCCCAAAGTGCTGGGATTACAAGCGTGAGTCACTACGCCCGGCCATCACTAGCTTTTAAAATTATTTCCTTGGGCTGGGCATGGTGGCTCACATCTATAATCCCAGCACTTTAGAGGCCAGGGCAGGTCAGGAGTTCGAGACCAGCCTGGCTAACATGTGGAAACCCTGTCTCTACTAAAAATGCAAAAATTAGCTGGGCGTTGTAATCCCAGCTACTCCGTCTCAAAAAAAAAAAAAAGTCCTTGACAATCACATACAAAAGAACTTCAAGTTAGTTAAATATTGAACCACTGCAACTCTTTGTGGGCACTGGTGGATAATTCTAGAAAGAAAAGGGAGAATTCTTTCGCTAGATAATATCCACATTCCACTTATCAGCAAAGGTCTGGTCAGTTTATACCACCCCAGTTTTGTATACTTTAGGAGCCAAATCTCTGCCAACATGTCTCCCTGGTGTCAATAAAAATCTTTACCTCCTTCATTAGTCTACTGAATGTATTAAAGACTTCACCTCTTGGCCTTGACTCATACTCTCCTTGGAAGTTGTGCCTTTCTCTCCATCTTGGTCTGTCTAAATCCTTCCCATCTTTTTAAGGTTGGGTTCTTCCAACTCAAACTTAAAAAGTGTTCAAAGTATATTTGAATGCTTAGCATAGCACCTAAAATACAACTGCTATTGACAATTAATTCTATAGATACTAGTCTGTCTCCAAAGACTCAAGCTTTTTTGGGAGGGAAACTGCCTTGCTTTCCTCTTCTATACATTACAGGGTCTAGCAAATTAAATTACATATAGCAGGCAATGAGTAAATGTTTACAAAATCCCTTCTGAATAAAAAGATGTAAAGGAAGTGTTCTCAGTTTTAAAGATTATCATGAGGTACTACGGCCAAATGGAAATATATAGGCTCTGGATTGGACAGACCTAGTTCTGAATTTCAGTCACTTAATCTCTTTGAACCACATCCACTCCCTAAAGTGGGACAGTATGTACTCCTTAAAAATTGTTGTGAATTGTTACAGCTCTTTTAGAATTTGTGTAGCAGGTTTTCTGGTTTTCACCGGAAACCAACTTACCCAGTATTAAATTTTAAAAAATTGTTGTGAAGATTAAATGAGATAATATATGGTGAAATCTTTAGCAGAACACTTAAAATATAACAGGAGAGGCTCAATAAATGTCAGCTACTGTTATCTTAACTGGTCACAGCAGGATAACTGTTACTTTATAAACTGAGCAAACCCTTCAAATTACTATCAAATTACTACTTCAAAGAAAATAACCCTCTTTTTCTAGAAATCCTTTGGGTCCTAGCCACTTTATATTCTCTATCATTACCATCATAATAATCCCCACCAATAACTACAAATAGTAGCAACTTTTTATTGACCAAAAGAGCTTTATGAAAATGTCCGTTCCAATTTCCCTTTAAAGTAATAACACATATTTCAAAGTTTTTAAAGTTTTCCAAATAGGGTATAGTTAAAGAAAGTACAATAGTAGTAAATTGTGCCTCTGTAAATATTTATTGTACTTATTTTTACTCTAACCCATTCCAAAAGTATTCAAGAATAAATAGTTGCATTTATTTTCCTGAAAGAGATATATACAGGACGTTATTCTTATCCTGGTAAGATCTGCTTGCATAGAATTCAATGCTATTTCCTAAGGGAGTTTTTCCCATTTGAAGATCTTTCGGATGTTGCATCAAACTAAAAAGCTTCTGTATGGCAAAGGAGAAAATTAACAGTATAAGGAGACAACTAAGTGGGAGGAAATACTTGCAAACCATACATCTGATAAAGGGCTAATACTGAAAATATATAAGGAACTCAAAACAACTCAATAGCAAGAAAACAAATAACCCAATTTTAAAATGGACAAAGGGTCTGAAGAGACATTTCTCAAAGAGATACAAATGGACAACTGATATCTGAAAAAATGCTCAACATCTCTAATCAGGGAAATGCAAATTAAAACCACAATGAGATATCATCCCATGCCTGTTAGAATGGCTATTATCAAAAAGACAAATGATAATAAGTCTTGGGCCAGGATAAGGAGAAAAAGGAACCCTTCTGTTGGTGGGAATGTAAATTAGTATAGCCATTTTGGAAAATACTAATAGCATGGAAATTCCACAATATACCAAAATTACCATATGATTCAGAAATTCACTTCTGGATAGATAGCCAAAGGAACTGAAATTGGTATGTCAGAGAGATATCTGCACCATGTTCATTTCAGCAGTGTTCACAATAATCAAGATAAAAAAGTAACCTAAGTATCAATCAACTCAACAGATGAATGGATAAAGAAAATGTGTTGGCCGGGCGCGGTGGCTCAAGCCTGTAATCCCAGCACTTTGGGAGGCCGAGAAGGGCGGATCACGAGGTCAGGAGATCGAGACCATCCTGGCTAACACGGTGAAACCCCGTCTCTACTAAAAATACAAAAACTAGCCGGGCGAGGTGGTGGGTGCCTGTAGTCCCAGCTACTCAGGAGGCTGAGGCAGGAGAATGGCGTAAACCCGGGAGGCGGAGCTTGCAGTGAGCTGAGATCCGGCCACTGCACTCCAGTCCGGGCGACAGAGCGAGACTCCTCCTCAAAAAAAAAAAAAAAAAAAAAAAAAAAGAAAATGTGTTATATACACACAATGGAATACTATACAGCCTTTAAAAAGAAGGTAATTCTGTCTTTCGCAACAAGAAGGATGGACCTGAAAGATACTATGCTAAGTGAAATAAACCAGACACAGAAAGACGAATACTTTATGATCTCACTATAAGATATGTGGAATCTAAAAAAGCCTATCTCAGAGAAACAGAGACTAAAATGGCGGTTACCAGAGGCTGAGGGGTCAGGGAAGGGATGGGGAAAGGAAAGATATCAAAGATAGCAATCAGAGGGTACAAAGTTACAGTGAGACTGGAAGAATAAGTTCTAGTGCTCTACTGCACTGCATGGTGACCACAGTTAGTAATAATGATAATGATAATGATACAGTACTGGTTTCACTAAATAAAAGTTACTGTTATCTGTGTTTCTTAAAATTCCAAATAAGCTAAATATTATTTTCCCAGTTTAGACCTAGAGATAACATAGAATGCACTTAGAAATAAAATTGTAGATGTATATAGTTTATCATTATCAAGCAAGAAGACTTGAAAAGCATAAAGATATGTCTTAAATCAGGATCAACATTATAAAAAACAGATGCTGGCACTTCCAAATAATTTGCCTCACATTCACTCTTTCAAAAGTCATTTTAATAGTCTTTAGAACTTGTTTTCTCTATTAGTAGCCAATTTTGAGTTTTATTAGACACAAGTAGGTAGTGAAGTCAGGCAAGCTAGTTTTAAGTAGAGCAATTTCACTTTAAAACATTCTACAAACTCTAGGGAATAACTGCTTTTCTGGTATGTCTTAAACACTTCACTATTTACTAAAGCAATTATGTACATCTCACATACACATGGAGTGGCAAACTTTAGGCTTCTCTCTAAGGCCTCTTTTGAACTAGGATTTGACATCCCACCCCGCCTCTGTGCCCACATCCCCGTTTGGTCTGTCTAGCCCAGTTTTAGCAAGAATCTGCCCACTCTTGATATCTAATCAAGTTCTTCATCCCCTATCTTTGATGTATAAGTCTTTGAACTGCCTTCAGCATGAATCCCCCTACCCTCATGGTCTCCTCTTAATAATTTTCTCCCCAACTCTGCTTATTGGCTATACGTAAATACCCAGCTGTCTTTAATGTATTAGGAGTTGAGCCTGATTTTTCTCCTCTATTGTAATAGTCTTTTTTTTTTTTTTTTGGTTGTTTTTGAGATAGAGTCTTGCTCTGTCACCCAGGATGGAGTGCAGTGGCGTGATCTTGGCTCACTGCAACCTCCACCTCCTGGGTTCAAGCAATTCTCCTGCCTCAGCCTCCCAAATAACTGGGATTATTACAGACGCCCGCCACCACACCCTGCTAATTTTTGTATTTTTAGTAGAGATGGGGTTTCACCATGTTGGCCAGGCTGGTCTCAAACTCCTGACCTCTGGTGATCCACTCGCCTTGACTTCCCAAAGTGCTGGGATTACGGGCATGAGCCACCACACCTGGCCATAATAGTTCTGAACAGTCTTCTTTACTGTTTTAACATGCATTAGAATAATTTTTACTTTAACTGGGAGTCATTGTATTTCATATCACTCAGTAGTGTTTAAAACTGACATATTTAAGCATAACATTTACAACATACAGAAGAGAAAATTAAAATGAGTGAAAACATCCCATAAGCAACTTGTTTAGGAGCTTAAATGTGCTTAAAAAAAAATACCCACAAGGTTAAAAAATTAGGAAAAAGCCTCTTTGAACCTATTCTGGTCCACAGGTTGCCCAAGAATAAATAAAATAAAAGAAATTAGGGAAAAATGACCACTCCAAGTATCTTGAGATTCACGTGTTAGTGAGCAATGATGCAGATGTCAAGTTCGAAAGGGAGAACCCATGCTAGATGGAAAAAGCAGCAGTGGGAAACAAGAACGATTTTGCCTTTAAGATCTGGTATGTATCTGGCATGTTACGGCATCCTAATTTAAAGTATATCTTTTTACCAATTATTTTTTTTTCTCAAAATCACTGGAAGTCAGATACAGTTTCACATGCCAGCTTTACTGATAAATTGCTTGGGTCTTAGTTTCTTCTTTGTGATTATAAAACCTACTCATATCTAGGACTGTTTTAAGAACCCATGAGGTAACATGAGACAGACTCCCATACAGCAGATACTTAATTTTTTTCCCTAAGCAAATACCTAGACATCACTGAACTCTGAGTTATGTTGTCTTCTAAAAAGTTCAGCTCTTTGTGTTTAACAATTTGTTCACTCACTCAAAACAAACCACAAAACAATTCATTTGGTCTCAGGCACTGAGATGAATACCAAAGATAAAGACAAAGAGTAGGGCTGTCAAAGAAGTAAGCCAACAAATTATCTTTTGCCTTAAATCAGTGGTTCTGGACCTTGGCTACACATTAGAATCGCCTGGGAAGATTTAAATATACTGATATATGGGAATTTCTGCCTGCAGAAATTCTGATGTAATAGTCTGGGGTAGGGCTTGGGCATCAGTTTAAAAGCTTCCTCAGGTGATTCTAACATGCTGTCAGGGTTGACAGCCACTACCTTAAGCTAATATAAAGTGCAAATCATCCTGGTAGATATAAACAACATAAGACGAACATAACATACAGTAAGCACCTTAGCTTTCCAATCTCTGTATACTTTACCACTGTTAACAAAACAATTTATACAAATCATAGCCCTCAGTAAAGATGTGCCCAACATTTAAAAATAACTATAATTCAGGCTAGGCACAGTGAGCTCATGCCTGTAATCCCAGCACTTTCAGAGGCCAAGGCAGGAGGATCGCTTGAGCCCAGGAGCTTGAGACCAGCATGGGCACACAATGATGTCTCGTCTCAAAAAATAAAAAATCCGGTCGGGTGTGGTGGCTCAAGTCTGTAATCCCAGCACTTTGGGAGGCCGAGGTGGGTGTATCATGAGGTCAGAAGTTCAAGGTCAGCCTGGCCAAGATGGTGAAACCCTGTCTCCACTAAAAATGCAAAAAATCAGTCAGGTGTGGTGGTAGGCACCTGTAATCCCAGCTACTCAGGAGGCTGAGACAAGAGAATCGCTTGAATCCGGGGGGCAGAGGTTGCAGTGAGCCAAGATGGCACCACTGCACTCCAGCCTGGGCGACAGAGTGAGACTCTGTCTCTAAAAAAATAAAAATAAATACAAATAAAAAATTAAAAAATTAAAAATAATTAGCCAGGGCCGAGTGCAGTGGCTCATGTCTGTAATCCCAGGAGTTTGAGACCAGTCTGGGCAATACAGTGAGACTGTCTCTACAAAAAAATTCAAAAATTAGTTGCGTGCTTGCAGTCCCAGCTACTCAGGAGGCAGGCTGAGGTGGGAGGATCACTTGAGCCCAGGAGGCAGAGGTTGCAGCAAGCCAAAATCCCACCACTGAACTCCAGTCTTGGTGACAGAGTGAGACCCTGTCCCAAAAACAAAATAAAAAATTAAAAACAACTCTAAGTCACAGCAGCAAAACTGCCAAAGCAGTAGTACAGATAACATAAGGCACAGAACTTGAGTAAGTAGTTGGATATTGAGCTGGGTTGGTGAAAGGCAACTACAAAGAAAAGGAGAGGCTGGGCTCTGCAAAGTACTTTAGATAGGGTGTAAGGGAAGAAAGGGAAGGCACTATGAATGAGGGAATAAGAAGAACAAAAAAGGTAGTGGGAAAACACTCTCTTGTTTGGTGAACAGAAGATTTGGAGATAATAAAAGAGAAGGATGAAGTAAGATAAGTCAAATAGCAGTAATGATGGTAATATCAAATCTGGTTTTATTCTGTACATCATAGGCAATGGTCACTTGCTAAAGCTTTCTGAGGACAAAGCTCCATTAATAAAAATCTATCAGTAATACAGAAGTACTGCAGTCCTCAATATGGTCTCACAAAACTTGGAAATCAGACTGCCCTACGAGAGTTAACAATGAAATCAAGAAAGATGCTATCCAAGCAAGAGTCATGCATTCAACAAATATCAGAAGACCCACTATGTTTTAGGCAATGGTGACTCACTAGCATACTGTCCTCATGGAGTTTACATTCCAGTGGGTAAAGACAACAGCAAAGATTAAATAAGTAAAATACAAGCTGGCAAGTGATAAATGCTATGGAGAAAAAACAAGGCAAAGAAAAGGGACATGAAATGTTAGGATTTGGAACTGGACAGAACAACCAGAGAAAGCTTCACTAAGGAGGTGACTTCTGGTTAAGTATCTGAAGTGAGGGATACAGAAGGAAGAGAACTCCAGAGAAAAGAATGCAAAGATTCTTCAGTGAGAATATGTGATTGGAACAAAGACCAGAAGAAGAACATGTAGAAGATAAAGTCAGAGATAAATGGCAAAGAGGTAACATCCCAGAACATAGGGACTTAGAAGAAGATGGGAAGCCACTGGAGGGCTTTGAGCAGAAAAGTGACATGTTCTGACCTACATTGTAACCAGATCACTCTGGATGCTTCATTGAGGACAGACTGCTGGGGAGGAGCAACAGCAGAAGCAGGGAAACCAGAAAAAAATAGTATTTTAATAATCTAGAGGTCACAATGGCTTCTTCCAGAGTGGTTAGAATAAGGGTGTGGTAAGAAATAGTCAAATTCTGGGTTTATTTTAAAGACAGAGCCTACAGGATTTGCCAGTGGACTACATGTGGATTGTGAGAGAAATAGTAGTCAAAGATAACACTAATGTTTTTGACCTGAGCAACTAAAGAATGGAAGCATCATTAACTAAGGGTGGCAGACTGTAGAAGCTGCAGCATGCAAATTTTTGACACATAACCAGTCCTGAAAAACTCTCCTGCTAGTAATGTGACAACAAATGAACCTATCTAGAGGAAAAATGTCCACTGCTGTTATACAAAGACCTGACTTGCTTTTGATGTTGGGTACATATGCCTATTATGAAAGAAAATGCCATCAGTACTTTGGACTATCTAGTTAACTTCCTTTGTTCTAATTCTATGTTCCGTTAAAACATTCTAACTTGATTTCCCATGTTCCTGACCTATCTGAAAAAAAGAACTTAGTTCCTTCTATATGTATTAAATTGTTATTCCAGTTTTATACATTAGTTTCATAAGCCTAGCTAAAATGAGTTTATCCCTGAGAGAGACTTGGGTTTAGCATCCTGATCAATCAAGCTTCTGAGCTAAATAAGCAGAGGACTAAGATTTGAACCACAGTAAGTTCGCTAAGATAACGGTTCTCAAGTATTCCAATAATTATTGGGAGGCTTATTACAAATAATTCCTGACCACTGGTTCCAAAAAATTCTGATTCAGTATACCTAGAATGGAACTCAGAAATCTGTTTTTGAAGGAAACACAGATTCTGCCGTAGGTAAGGATGTTCTAAGATACTGTCATACTGTAAAGTTTCTCCTTGGCCTCGTTACGTGCGGGGACTTTAATGATCTTTAAATTTCTAGAGCCATGATTTTCAACATGCATTTAATAACACAGCATAAATACTAGAATTCTTCATGGCATACTTAAGTTCAAAGAGCACTAAACAACTTTTTTTTTTTGAGACAGAGTTTTGCTCTTGTTGCCCAGGCTGGAGTGCAATGGCACGATCTCGGCTCACTGCAATGTCTGCCTCTCAGGTTCAAGCTATTCTCCTGCCTCAGCCTACTGAGTAGCTGGGATTACAGGCATGTGCCATCACGCCGGGCTAATTTTGTATTTTTAGTAGAGAAGGGGGTTTCTCCATGTTGGTCAGGTTGGTCTTGAACTCCTGGTCTCAGGTGATCTGCCCCCCTCAGCCTCCCAAAGTGCTGGGATTACAGGCGTGAGCCACCACACCCAGCCCTTCCTTTTTTTTTTTTTTTTGAGTCAGAGTCTCGTACTGTTGCCCAGGCCAGGCTGCAGTGCAATGGCCTGATCTCAGCTCACTGCAATCTCCTAATCTCAGGTTCAAGTGATTCTCCGAAGTAGCTGGGACTACAGGCGTGTGCCACCATGCCCGGCTAATTTTTGTATTTTCTGTAGAGATGGGGTTTCACTACGTTGCTCAGGCTGGTCTTGAACTCCTGGGTTCAAGCAATCCACCTGCCTCCGCCTCCCAAAGTGCTGGGATTACAAGTGTGAACCACCGCACCTGGCCATTCAGCAACAATTTTTTTTTTTTTTTTTTTGAGACGGAGTCTCGCTCTGTCCACTGGGCTGGAGTGCAGTGGCCGGATCTCAGCTCATTGCAAGCTCCGCCTCCTGGGTTTACGCCATTCTCCTGCCTCAGCCTCCTGAGTAGCTGGGACTATAGGCGCCCGCCACCTCGCCCAGCTAGTTTTTTTGTATTTTTTAGTAGAGACAGGGTTTCACCGTGTTAGCCAGGATGGTCTCGATCTCCTGAACTCGTGATCCGCCCTTCTCGGCCTCCCAAAGTGCTGGGATTACAGGCTTGAGCCACGGCGCCCGGCCTCCATTCAGCAACAATTATAATGCAGTCAGGACCAGAGAACACCAATGTTTCAGTGTCTATAAAGGCATCCAGGTTACTACATGATTAACTTGGTTGCTGTTGAGGATTATGTCATTATTTCATCAAAACTGCTTACTATCTTACTATCCCTCAAAGGAATCAAAACGGGTAAGAACATAGGCTCTGACAGTAGACAACAGCATTGTATCCACACTGCCATTTACTAGTTCTGGACACCTGGTCATATATTTTAATCTCAAATGTGCCTGTGTCTCAGTTTACTCTACTATAAAATGGGTATAAGTATCTGTCCTATAAGGATGTTGTGAGATAAAATACATGGTTAATACATAAAGTAGTTAGCACAAAATAAGCACTTAAATGTTATCCAGATGTAAAACAAAGAATCCACAAGGTAAAGTTCTCTCACCACCTTCCTTTGGTATAGTCTGCCATTATGTTGTTTTCTTGTTTAAACAGTATGTTATACCATGACCTACACTCAACAGAGTTCGATCAATGTTCCATTTCACCGACACTGCCTTAACAATCTGTATGTGCAGTTGTACCAAAGATAAATTTTACACATTGCTCAAAATTTCATAATACATTATAGCTGTGAAGAATTTATGATAAACCAGGAAGGATGTAGAAAGAAAGGAGAGGCCTGAGGCAGAGAGATAATTAAACATGTTGTTAAAAATAATTCAAGCATAAAAAAAGGTCCTGAATGAAAATAATGGTACAAGGAATGTTGACAGGTTAGAGATATTATTAAGTGAAAAGTGTGTTTGTATATGCATAGAATTAGAAAAGATACAAGAGGAATTGGTAATATTGGCTAGTTGTAAGGGAAACCAGGTGGGTGGAAGACAGGGGCAGGAGGGGACTTTTTACTCATGCCCTTTCCCACCATTTTAATTTTTTTTTTTTGGTAGAGCCAGGGATCTCACTATGTCATTCAGGCTAGTCTCAAACTTCTGGGCTCAAGTGATCATCCCGGCTTAGCCTCCCAAAGTATTGGGATTACAGGTGTGACCCACCACACAGAGCAAATTTCAATTTTAAGCCTGTTATTATAGTTCCTATATACCTACAATTTTTAAATTAATGGAAATGGCTTTCAGGACGAGGGTCACCATGGCAGCCACTTTGGCTAGGCTTGGGCTCTCATCTGTCAAGCAGGTTCAGGTTCAATTCCACCCCTTTGAGAAGTGGAGTTGATGAGGACCTTCCTCTAGGTGATGAGTAACTAGAAGGTCCACTCCACCAATCTCAACTGCTCAGATACTGTGGACATGAGGTGGACATGCAGCATGATGACTCTGAGCCCTGTGTGGACATGCTATTCAGAGATGCTGTGTGGACCTTGCCTCATCTCACCACTCTGGAAATGCTCACTGCCTTTGCCTCCCACATTGTGGCCAGAGATGTGGCAAGGAGCCAAGAACGTGCTGGTACTGGGCAATGACAGTGCCAAAAAGACCAACAAGCTGATTTCAGACTGGACTAGAACACTTATCTAAAAAGAGCTTTACTTAATTCAAATCACTATCTGGAGGGCCACAGAGGAAGGCCCTCTAAATGCTTGGCAAGACCAAGATATCATAATTAGGAAGCTTTCTTATGGGAGTGGGAGGCTGACAGCCCTGTGACCACAATGTTTCTGGGTCAAGGCGAGACTAGGGGGGTGTCTGGATGAACCTGAATTTATTTTACTTTCTTATGTCAATCACTGCTTACCCCTTCCAGTATGACTTCTCCCACTGCTCACTCGAGGTACCTCTCACTCTTATTTACCGAATCCAGTTGGAAAGAATACTGTCAGAGTGAGTGCTGTTTTCTCCGTCCTCATCTTTCTATCTCAGTAGCATCTGCCACTCTTAATTCATTCATGCCTTGGAAACTTTTTCCCTCTTGGGTCCTTTTTCCTTAAAACACACACCAGGTGTGTGTTTTAATCTGCTCGCTAAAGGAGAGTACTTCCAGCTGGTGAAGGACGTACTTTCATTAGGGGCTTTGCAAGGCTCCAGTATATATATATATACACACCATCATTTTGGTAAGGCTTTGCAGTTTATGGGATCTATTAGGAAGATGCTCCCAGAGGAGTCAAATGTTCCCAGCAGTGGCATAACAGAGCACCAATGATGTCAGTAGATGCTCAGATACAAGGAATACATAGAGGCACCCAAACTGTGGACGTACTCTTGACCACAAGAAACACCTAGAGACTAACAGAAATAATTGTGGGGGAAGGATTGTTTTATAGGAGATGAAGGGGTGTGAACTGGGGAGATATGAGAATTAATGAAGTTGTGTTCTCTTTCATACCAATAGGCGGTGCCTACACTGTGTGCTTGGCACTATGCTAGGCACTAGATAAAGATACATGCTTTCAGTCATCAAAGAACTCAGTCTTCTTATCAGGGCAAATGTAGGAAAGCAGACAATGAATAGAACCTTCTGGAACATTTTAGTGTTTCAATTTTTAAAATAGAGATTTTTCATTAGAGTTTGAAATAGTTAATTAAATTTTCTTGGGCTGGTTTGATCCAATTCCCCCCTACTTCTCTATTTTAGATGGAAATTGAGGCCCGCCCATAGAGGTTAAGTCATGTTTCCAAAATCAGTCACAAGGTGACTAGAAGCACAACAGGGAAAGGCCAAATATAACACTCACAATCACTCTTTTCCACTACATCATAATACCTCCCCCGCCCCTTTCTTTTTTTCAGATGGAGTTTTGCTCTGTCGCCCAGGCTGGAGTGCAATGGCACGATCTCAGCTCACTGCAACCTCCGCCTCCGGGGTTCAAGCTATTCTCCTGCCTCAGCCTCCTGAGTAGCTGGCGTGCCACCACGCCCGGCTAATTTTGTATTTTTAGTAGAGACGGGGTTTCACCATGTTGGTCAGGCTAGTCTCGAACTCCTGACCTCAGGTGATCCGACAGCCTTGGCCTCCCAAAGTTTGGGATTACAAACGTGAACCATCACGCCCGGCCCATACGACCTCATTTATAATCCATTAGATGGAAGCCTCTACTCTGGTTTTTCATTCATAGCTATATGGAAAAGAACAGTTTAGTGAAAAAAGCATGGCTACACAATCAGAAAAACCTGGGATCTGAATTTTCTGACAAATTCCACTACTTTGTTTAGCATTAAGCCCGGTCATAATAAAACAGCCAAGTGTTCTGGAAGAAATTATGATAAATCAATACTACTAACAAAAGACTGGACATGTGAGTTTACACCTGCTTATTAGGCTTTATGTACCTGTCCTAGAATTTCTTTTTCTTTTCTTTGAGACGGAGTTTCACTCTTGTTGCTCAGGTTGGGGTGCAATAGCACCATCTCGGCTCACCGCAACCTCTGCTTTCCAGGTTCCAGCGATTCTCCTGCATCAGCCTCTCGAGTAGCTGGGATTACAGGCATGTGTGACTGTGCCAGCTAATTTTTGTATTTTTAGTAAAGACGGGGTTTCTCCATGTTTGTCAGGCTGGTCTCGAACTCCCGATCTCAGGTGACGTGCCCACCTCGGCCTCCCAGAGTGCTGGGATTACAGGCGTGAGCCACCGAGCCCAGCCTGTCCTAGGATTTCTTAACAGATTATATGAATACCTCTCAGCAAAGCTAACTGAAAAGTGAAGATGGAAGAATGACAGTTTTAATATTAATTGATGACTCGTTAGAAAACAGCCACAACAAACAATCTTTAGGGCTTGCTTTATCCTACAATGGTAACTAGCAAATTATGGAGGTAATACATAATCAAGGATCCAGTTTAAAAGTATAAATATTTGGTGGGTGCAGTGGCTCACGCCTGTAATCCCAGCATTTTGGGAGGCCGACGCGGGCGGATAACGAGGTCAGGAGTTTGAGACCAGCCTGGCCAACATAGTGAAACCCTGTCTCTACTAAAAATACAAAAAATTAGCTGGGTGTGGTGGCAGGTGCCTGTAATCCCAGCTACTTGGGAGGCTGAGGCAGGAGAATCGCTTGAACTCGGGAGGTGGAGGTTGCAGTGAGCCGAGATCGTGCCATTGCACTCCAACCTGCTGGGAGACGGTGCGAGACTCTGTTTCAAAAAAAAGTATAAATATTTTTCATGTGCTCTAACAGAGCCCTCATATTTCATCTATTTACAACATTTTCTACAGCTCTACTAAATAATTTTGATAAACTTGATTCTCAAAAATGCCTTAAAACCACTACCGTTGTCTAAACTGAAAGCATGTAGTTTTTCTTAATACCGAAAACTTCACCTTATTACTGAAAGCACTGTCTAAACTGAAAGCGTAACTTCTCAATTACCATACTTTTGAAATTGTACACAAATATTCTTCTAGTTAGGCTGAAGGGAAAAAAATGCTAAACTTTTTTCCAGCACCCCAAAAATTCTCTTTGCTTTTATGTTTTGCAAATGTTGAATGAAATAAAGAAAACAGACAATGAAAAGAACCCAAAGAAGTAATTCATCTCATATTTCAGGCTTCCTAATTATGGTATCTTCATCTTGCTAAGCATGTAATTAAAGAGCTCAAGTTCATTCTCAGAAACTGTGAACTCAAAGCTACAACTAAAACGTTTATTTCTAAAAGTTACTACACTTTCAACTTCCTGTTTTATTTAGACAGCTCATCATGACCATTTCAGGTAACAAAACCCAACTTCCTTTTTACAAAGTGATTAAAAAAACTTCAGCAGTTATGAGAATAGATGATTTTACTAGCTTTTACAAACATTTTTATAAGGAAATTAGAGTCCATTCATTATCACCAAATTTTCTAAAGGTTTACTGCCTTTAGAAAATGTAACCAAGATAAAAAGCAATATTGAAATATATTTGGCAACAAAAAAACTATGCTAGAAGACGAAATTGGTCACAGATCTGCTATTAAAAAACCCAAGACTGGCGGGGCGCAGTGGCTCATGCCTGTTATCCCAGCACTTTGGGAAGCCAAGGCGGGCAGATCACGAGGTCAGGAGTTGGAGACCAGCCTGGCCAACATAGTGAAACCCCGTCTCTACTAACAATACAAAAAATTAGCCAGGCGTGGTGGCAGGCGCCTGTAATCCTAGCTACTCGAGAGGCTGAGGCAGGAGAATCGCTGGAACCAGGGTGGCAGAGGTTGCAGCGAAGATCGCACCACTGCACACCACCCGGGGTGACAGAGCGAAACTCCGACTCAAAACAAAACAAAACAAACCCCAACACATTAATGTTATTAAAACACTGCCACTATCTAAAGACATCTTAATTGGCATTTTAAAACATATATTTTCCCAAGTTTAATTAAAGGCATTCTAACCTGGTATCGAAGACAAAAATCCAACAACACTGGTCAATGTGTATCACATAGGCACAATAAACTTAAAAGTTTATTATTTAAATTACTTGTGGAATTTTGGCCGGGCGCGGTGGCTTACGCCCATAAACCCAGCACTTAAGTGGCGGAGGCGCTTGAGCCCAAGAGTTTGAGACCTGCCTGGGCAACAAGATGAAACCCAGTCTCTACAAGAAATACAAAAATTAGCTTGATGTGTTGGCGGGTGCCTGTAATCCCAGCTACTTGGGAAGCTGAGGCAGGAGAATCATTTGAACCCGGGAGGCGGAAGCTGCAGTGAGCCCAGCGAGACTCCGTCTCAAAAAAAAAAAAAAATTATTTGTTTAGTTGTAACAGGATTTGTATTATAACAGGATTTTTGCTTAATTTTATTTGAATAGTAACTATTTGCCTTAGAACAATTTATTATAGATTGATTTCCAGCATAAGCTCATATATGTCTTTGTTTTTGTCCTAAATCTTATGTATGAAGATCAGTTTCCAAATAAGAGAAAATCTAATACTGTGGTTCAATGGCTTGTTAAGCATTTCAAAATGGCATGCCATATGTGGGTATGATGTATCAAGTTATTCGGTGCAGAGGACTTATGGATCATTAACAGTCCCCTCCCCATTCCAACTTCTTATTAAGAAAAACACCCTGGTAGATTTACAGAGTACTCAAGGGGACACATTTTCCAATAGCCACAGCAGGAGACAAATGTCATAATTCTTGTAAGTAAGTTGTCTTGTGAGGTCATTCTAAGTTCCATGTGCCCTAAAATCATGTACTTACTGAAAAGCCTGACAAAACTGTTACGAAACTGTGCAACTGTCAGAAGAAAAGTTATTCCATCTTAGAATGTACTCTTGTATTTAAGACGCTTTTCAGGAAATAAGTATACAAACTGCACACTGACAAATTCAGCTAATCAAAGACTCCACAGTGGAGCACCAGAGAAGGCAGGATGCTTTCTCAAGTCTTGAATGTGTTAACATGCAGTTTATTATCTGTTACAGAAAATCTTTCTTGAGGTTAAGAAAATCCATCAGCTATTCTAGATTTGTTAACAAGAAACAAAATTTTCAAAAATTATCGTTAAAAGGGTGTGTCTACAGGGAAAGACTGGTGCTCAAATTGTGAAGCACATGCCCTGAGGCTCACAGATTTATTATAGCGAATCAGACAGGCGACAGAACATGAGAAAAGTACTGCATGTCTACTGAGGTGGACAACATTTGGGACCTCTCCTTGTCGAGGAGTCGTGACAGCAAAATCACTTCCTGAGGAAGGAGGAGCAAAAGGGAAGAGGCCATCCTGACCAGGAAGTGACTCGTCCTAAACTAACCCCAATTATACCTACAAATGGGGGGATGGGGGTTAGCCCCAACTGCTAAAGGCGGTAAAATAACTGCTTTTTGATACGTCGCCACATAACCACCACCCCCTCTCAAAATTACAGGAAAAAAGTCCACAGTCACGATCTAATAAAGGAAACGTCTGTTCCCTCGCAGGGCCCCTGGGCTGTGCCTCAGCTCTGAGAGGAAAGGAGAGTCGCGGAACTGGGGCCACCGTGAGGCAGAGGAAAGCCCCGTAAAAGGGAAGCGTCCCGACTGCGGAGAGCGTATGTCAGCATGGACAAAGAAGCTTCTTTTTCCTGGGGACACTGCGAGGGTCCCAACGCAGCCAGGCCGAGCCCCAGTTCCCTGTCGGGGGAGGAGGTAAGAGAGAGAGGCGGACCCCTTACCTTCTCCTCATCCGACACACGATCATCGAAGTCGGCCATCTTGGGCTGTTCTGGCCCAGCCCGGCTGTGGGCGCTAGGCAGGCCGGGAAGAAAGCCGAGTGATGGAATCACCGCGGGGGCCGTCGGAAGGACCCGCCCGGAAACGCCGACCAAGAGGGCGCCATGTCAGTTATGCGCGGGAGTGACGTCTCCTAGTGCCAGCGCCCGCGCCCAGGAAGTAGGCTTTGCCTTCGGTGATTTAAAGTCTAATATCTTTACCAAGTGCCAGCGCCCGTGCCCAGGAAGTAGGCTTTGCCTTCGGTGATGTAAAGTCTAATATCTTTACCAATGAGTTACACTCATTTCTCATCCATCTAATGGGTGCTGGCAGCGTGTTTCGATTATTCTTGGTTCCTGGCCTCCATCCGACCAAGTCGCTGTTGCAGTTTTTCTGGTACCCGTTATCTCCACGACAGCCGAATCCATGGCTCTAAGAGCTGCTCGGCCGCTGGAACGATCGGTGGCTTTTCCAACCCCGGGGGGCGGGGGTGTGAAAGGTGACCCTCATTTCGTTTGGAAGCGGTAACACTTCACTTTGGGGTCACATCTTAGTCTAGTTCCTCCAGAACAGGCGCTGCTGTCCGCGCCTTCCCTGCCCCACGAAGGAATAGGTAGCCTCAATCTTGAGACACGCTCCTCCACCTTCGAAATCTCGGTCCCGGTTCCTCAGGACTCAGCCTTCAGAGAGGCCAACTTGAGGTCCGCCACTATCCCAGGATTCCCGACTCCCGGTTTCCTGTCCTTCTCCCCTCCCAGCTCCTGGCTCCTGCGGTAGCGGCAAGATGGCGGACCGTGGCGGCTCGGGTGAAGCCGCGGCTGCTGCACCTGTCCCCGGCCTAAACCCGACGCTGGGCTGGAGGGAGCGACTGCGAGCCAGGCTGGCGGGGACTGGGGCCTCGTTGTGGTTCGTGACGGGGCTGGGGCTGCTTTACGCTCTGAGGATCCCTTTGAGGCTGTGTGAGAATTTGGCAGCGGGTGAGAGGACGAGACCTCCTGGGGCAGGGCGGGGGGCCAGGAGAGATGTCGGGGGCAAGAGCCAAAGGGCAAGAGATTCTCGGTAGTCCTAGAGGGCCTCTGAGGAGTCGATGAGCGATCAAGTGGGTTCTTTTTCTTTTGGACTGCAACCTTGCAGTTGATTGTCAAGCCTGCTGCCTCTACCGGCTCCTCCCTAGAACTCTTTAACGTCCGTCCTCTCATGTCCTCGTTTTTCCGTGGAAAAGCCACCTGACAAGCTATAAGCTTCAGGTATTAGGACAGAAGGGTGCATTTTCAGATTGGGATACGTAATTTATATTGGCTCTCCCACCTCTGGTAGGATCCCATAAAAGTCACTCCTTTGAGTCTCTCACTACCCAGCTAAGAGAACTCATATCCAGGCAACAAAGATGAGCACGTCTGTAATTTAAAGATTTCAGAGAAAGAAAATGGCATGATTTTAATTGACGATTCTCTTGTTTTAAAATAGTTCTGTTAAGAAATAGTTGTCGTGATATTTTTGTCTGTTCTTTTAGGCTTATCTTGAGTAATAGTATAGGAAGTGAGAGAGCGCCACAAACAACTGTCGGGTTGCTAGTTCTTTCGACATCTGTAGAACACTTGCTATGTAGTCTGTGCTGAAAATACTAACACATGTAAGAAGTGATGATCCTGATGGAATTCTCATATACTGTACTATTCTTTAGTTGTAGACAGGATAAAGTGTTTAGGGCCCAGGTCCCCTTACCATGTGATTATATTTCACTCAAGGTCTGAGCAGCAACCTCAGAACAAGATAGAAGTATTTCTGTTATATGATTCAGTACAGTGGTTGATTTTTCTGTAGCAAAAGGCAGCAAATGTCCCCTTTCCTGTTCAGAGATGACATGAAAGACTGTGAGGTAAAGTTCGGAAATATTTTGGCTTTTTTGGAGGATAAGGTATCAAGTTCAAATATAACTAGCACACTAAAATAAGCTAAACTGAAGAGCTAAGTTGGCATCTCTGTAACAGGTGAATGAAGTGCTTAACGGCGGTTTCTATGCACAGTGTTACTGATTGACTTGTCATTTATTTATTTATTTATTTATTTTTTGAGACGGAGTCTCGCTCAGTCGCCCAGACTGGAGTGCAGTGGCGCGATCTCGGCTCACTGCAAGCTCCGCTTCCCGGGTTCATGCCATTCTCCTGCCTCAGCCTCTGGAGTAGCTGGGACTACAGGCGGCCGCCACCTCGCCTGGCTGATTTTTTTGTGTGTATGTTTTTAGTAGAGATGGGGTTTCACCGTATTAGCCACAATGGTCTCGATCTCCTGACCTCGTGATCCGGCTGCCTCGGCCTTCCAAAGTGGTGGGATTACAGGCGTGAGCCACCACGCCCAGCCGACTTGTCATTTATTTTTCTACATGTTAACCATATACATTTAGATGAGAATAGTTGATTACTATAGATTTTTCTTTTTTACTTTTTCTTTTCTTTTTTATTTTTTGTGAGACAGAGTCTCCCTCTGTCACCCACACTGGAGTGCAGTGGCAAGATCACTACAGCCTTGAACTCTTTTGCTCAAGCGATCCTCTGGCCTCAGCCTTCCAAGTAGCTGGGACTACAGGCGTGCACCACCACGACCAGCTGAGTTTTAAATTTTGCATAGAGACTGGGTCTATTTTATTTGCCTAGGCTGGTCTTGAACTCCTGGCTACCAGCGATCCTCCTGCCTTAGCTTCCCAAAACTCTGAGATTATGGGAGTGAGCCATCCTACCTGGCCAGATTTTTATTTCTTTCTAAAACCCACCGTACTTATGAAATAATTATTTGAAGTGAACAATCTGCTCCAGGATTTCAGTAAGTCAGGGAGATTTCTGTTTGTTGCTTTTCTCTTTGAGCCATTTTGCCTCTCTAGCTGATATACCAAATACATACACTGTTTCCTTCCCTCTAATTTGAGACCGTGGTTTTATATCCTACCAAAATAATTATGGAGTCGTTTTGAACCTCCTTTGTAAAAGCATGTTTGTTTATCTTCTTATTCTTACAGACTTGCAAAAGTTCTTGTCTAAATTATGACTTATAAGTGCTTTAGTTTTATTCTTTAAAGCAAGCTGAATTACCTCATTTTGATTTGTTGCAAATAGTTATAAGCCATTATGTATATTATATATACAAATTAAAATTTTTTCAAGTGAATTTCACACTAGATATTAATACAACTTAAGTCCCACCACTCATAAAGATACTTGCATATTTGTAACCTAAGTACATTAAATTTGCATTTTTTAAAACTTTGATTCTTGTTCTTTTGACAGTGACTGTATTTTTAAATTCATTGACACCCAAATTCTATGTGGCACTTACAGGGACATCTTCATTGATATCAGGACTGATATTTGTAAGTAGTTTCCATTTCCTTCCTTCATGTTTCGGTATTTATCTAAAGATTTTTTTTTTTTAATTTTTTTTTTTTTCCTTTTTTGACACGGAGTCTTGCTCTTTCGCCCAGGCTAGAGTACAGTGGCATGATCTTGGCTCACTGCAACCTCCACCTCCCAGGTTCAACCAATTCTCCTGTCTCAGCCTCCTGAGTAGCTGGGATTACAGGTGCCGGCCACCATGCTCGGATAATTTTTGTACTTTTAGTAGAGACAGTGTTTCACCACATTGGTCAGGCTGGTCTCGAACTCCTGACCTCAGGTGATCCGCCTGACTTGGCCTCTGAAAGTGCTGGGATTGCAGGCATCAGGCACCACCCTGGCCTAAAGATCCTTTATATGGTTATAATATTTATAAATTATTATTACCTATGGATCAGCATTTCTAAAACATATTCAGCATTTGAAAAGATTACCTATTCAAACAAGTTTGGGGAACGCTGCATCTCCCAATCTACTTTTAGAGATTGACAGTATTTATTTACATATTAAAGGCTTATTGTAAACTGTAGTCAGGGAGGGCTTGGGGTGTACTGGAAATTAAATGCCTGCAGAGCCCAAGTTGGTAACAAAAATAAGTGAAATGGATAGAGTTTAATAATTAAATTCTTACTTCTTTGAGGACTGGGTAGCCTGGACAGTGCATGCCCCTTCTAAAAGAGGCTAAGGCTGGGCGCAGTGGCTCAAGCCTGTAATCCCAGCACTTCGGGAGGCTAAGGTGGGTGGATCACCTGAGGTCGGGAGTTCGAGACCAGCCCGACATGCACTCTGGACTCTGGAGAGCCAACATGGAGAAACCCCGTCTCTACTAAAAATGCAAAAAAATTAGCTGGGGTGGTGGCGCATGCCTGTAATCCCAGCTACTCAGGAGGCTGAGGCAGGAGAATCGCTTGAACCCAGGAGACAGAGGTTGCAGTGAGCCAAGATTGCGCCATTGCACTCTAGCCTCAGCAACAAAAGTGAAACTCCGTCTCAAAAAAAATGAAAAATAAAAAAATTAAAGAGGCTAAAACTAATTGTTGTCATATAGACTTGCAACTAGTATTACCAGGTTTTTCAATTTTTCAAATGATTTAAAGAGAACCCAGATAGACCGGGCGTGGTGGCTCACGCCTATAATCCCAGCACTTTGGGAGCCTGAAGCAGGCAGATCACTTGAGGCCAGGAGTTCATGAACAGCCTGGCCAACATGGTGAAACTCTGTCTACTAAAATATAAAAAGTAACAGTATCGTGGTGCGTGCCTGTAGTCCCAGCTACTCGGGAGGCTGAGGCATAAGAATCTCTTGAACTTGGGAGGTAGAGGTTGCAGTGAACCAAGATCTTGCCACTGCACTCCAACCTGGACGACAGAGAGAAACCCTGTCTCAAAAATGAATGAATAAATAAATAAATAGAACCTGGATATACAGTTTTTATATAAAATTTGCCCATTAAAAAAAAAATTGAGATGGAGTCTCACTATGTTTCCCAGGCCAGAGTGCAGTCACTATTCATAGGCACCATTATAACACACTGTGGCCTTAACTCCTGGGCTCAAGCCGTCCTCCCATCTCAGCCTCCCTAGTAGCTGGGATTACAGGCATGTGCCACCATGTCTGACTACAGTATTTTAATATTGGCAACACTGGGAAGACTAAAATTATGTGTCATAAATTCAACCTATAGGTTTTTCAAGCCCATTTCCTCATCTGTTAACTGAGGTTAATAACAGCATGAACTTTATAGGATTATGAAGACTAAATCAGATAATGTTGTAAGTTTATAACATGGTAGCTGGTTCAGAGTGTATACTTAATGAATTTTGGCTATTATTATTCTGAGAATTCTCATAGTTAAGAAACCTGTTTGACCTGACACAGTGGTTCATGCCTATAATTCTAGCACTTTGGGAGACCGAGGTGGGCTGATGGAGTTCAAGACCAGCCTGGGAAACATGGCAAAATCCTGTCTTTTCAAAAAAATACAAAAATTAGCCATGTGTGGCATGCACCTATAGTCCCATCTACTGGAGAGGCCAAGGTGGGAGGATCACTTGAACCTTGGAGGGAGAGGCTACAGTGAGCCAAGGTGGTGCCACTGCACTTTAACCTGGGTGACAGAACAAGACTGTGTTTCAAAAAACAAAAGCAAAAACACAAAACTGTAACTTTAATTCAACTTTTCCTTGAAGAAGATATTTTTAATTTAAGAAAATTAAAATATTTTTTATAATTCACATTAACATCCCTAGGATGTCATGTTTCCTAGTGTACACTTTGGAACAATACTGCTGCAGATAAAAATCTTAAGAAGTTTTATGCCATGCATAGCCAATAGATTTTCTATTGTCTTTAAATTTTTATTTATTTTTTGTAGAGACAGAGTCTCACCGTGTTGTTCATGGTGGTCTCAGACACCTGGGCACAAACGATCCACTCTCCTTGGCCTCCCAAAGTGCTAAGGTTCCAGGCATGAACCACCATGCCTAGCCTGTTCTTTTTTTTTTATCTCTAGGTGGTGCTCTCCAGCCGTAGTAGAAATAGCATTTGTATTGGATCTATTTTTTTAAATAGGTACTAATACAGACCATTTTGTTAAAGTGAAATGCCAAACAAGAATGAGATTTTTCTCTTGGCTTAAAAAATAGAAACTATTGAGGAATTCAGGATTAAAACTACATGTTAATATAAGCCTCATAATTTAACATAAACATATTTTAGCATATTTAGTCCATAGCATACAAAAGTCTAAGTAAAGATAATAAACTATCTTTAAGCCAGGCACAGTGGCTTACACCTGTAATCCTAACACTTGGGCAGATGGAGTGGGAGAATCCCTTAATGCCAGAAGTTTGAGTCCATCCTGGACAACAACAAGACCCTGTCTCTATTTAATATTTTTTGTTTGTTTGTTTGTTTTAAAGAAACTATCAATATTAAACAGCTGATGTAGTGGAAAAAGCACTGGTTTGGGAACAGAAGATAAAATTTTGAATCTTAACTCTGCCACTTACTAGCTGATAATTTTGGGCAAGCTACGTAAACAGTCTAAGCTATAATTTCCTCATTTATAAGAGGGGGATAACTTACTTATATATATGATGTCTAAAACCTTGTAAAAAACTTTTTGTGGCCAGTTATGGTGTCTCGTGTCTGTACTACCAACACTTTGGGAGCCTGAGGCAGGAGGATTGCTTGTACCCAGGAGTTCAAGACCAGCCTGGACAAATGAACAAGATCTGGTCTCTGTACAAAATTTAAAAATTAGCACATTGTGTTGGTGCATTCCTGTAGTCCCAGCCACTTCAGAGACTGAGGGGCAGGATTGCTTGAGCCCAGGAAATCGAGGCTACAGTGAGCTGTGATCATGCCACTGCACTCCAGCCCGGGCAACAGAGTGGACCTTGTCTCAATAACAACAACAACAACAAAAACCCAACAAAACCTTTTGTTATTCTTTATAAAGCAGTGTTCTAAATATACACAAATTAGGAAATTCAAGTAACATTTTAAAGGTTAAACTGTATTATTACCCTTGCAATATTGATGGGTTTTTATTAGCAAAGATTGTTGTGTTTATAATTTCTTTTACCACTTGGACTTAACAAACTTGTATATATGTATAATCACATATACATATATAAAGAGATATATTTATGAAACTGTCTAGTGTAATGGTTGGCAGCTCCGAAGTCAGGCAAACCTGAATAAGAATCCCAGCTCTGCCACTTAGCAGTGATGTGAACTGTTATTTAAATTTGGAATGTGTCCTCATCTCTAAAATCAGTTGTTACAAAAATTAAATGACATAATACATGTCAAGGACTTGGCATAATGCGAGGCTCATAGAAAGCTTTCAATAAGTATTTGCAGTTATTATTATCATTGTTCATTTGTGTTAAAAAGTTGACTTAAAAGTTGAAAAAGCCACTAACTTCATACTCATTCATTAGAAAACCCACCTGCACTTTGTATAGTGAAGGAAAGTGTGTTGTTGTTGCCCTTGATTGTATTTATCTTTCTTTTTTTTTGAACAGGGTTTTACTCTGTCACCCAGGCTGGAGTGCAGTGGTACAATCACAGCTCACTGCAGCCTCGATCTGCTGAGCTCAAGTGATCCTCCCACTTTAACCTCCCAAGTAGCTGGGACTGCAGTCACACACCCTCACATCTGGCTCATTTTTTTGTGTTTTGTAGAGACGGGGTCTCACTATGTTGTCCAGGTTAGTCTTGAATTCCCAGCCTCAAGTGATCCTCCCACCTTGGCCTCCCAAAGTGTTGGGATTATAGGCGTGAGCCACCATGCCTGGCCCTATCCAATTTTCTTAACCAGGATTTATTCAATATAAACCTTGTCTTTTCTGTCACATGAACAATTTCTGCTTGTGTAAAGAAATTTTATCTCACTTCTTAGTAAAACATATAGTAGAAGTCAAACCATGGCCTCATTTGGTGGTAATTCTTGCTAACTTATTAAGAGTGAGCAGAAAGAGATGCCATTTTAGATTGAGCATAAAACATTCGTGACATGATAGAAAAAAATGCTGCACCTTGATTTTCTCACACTTTCCTGTAAACATTGTGGCATGTAGTCAGTGGGCCACAACATGAACTATACTTTTGGCACCTATGTAGCATGTTTGTTCTGTTATTTACTGAAGCAAAAAAATAGCATTCCTACAGAGTTGAAAAAGCTGATTTTTTTGTGATGTGTTCTGTTTGTGGTCGTAGTAAAATAGTTTTCAAAAATACTATAATCTGGCTGGTCATGGTAGCTCACACCTATAATCCTAACACTTTGTGAGACTAAGGAAGGCAGAGCACTTGAGCCCAGGAGTTTGAGACCAGCCTGGGCAACATGGCGACACCTTGTCTCTACAAAAAATATAAAAATTAGCTGGGCATGGTGGCACATGCTTGTAGTCCTAGCTGCTTGGAATGTTGAGGTGGGATGATCACCTGAGCCCAGGGAGGTCAAGGTTGCAGTTAGCTGTGATCATGCCACTGTACTCCAGCCTGGTGACAGAGTGGGATCCTATCTCAAAAAATTTTTTAAAACAATAGGAAATAAAAAGATTAAAATCTTTTAGTTGTGGATATGTTTTGTTTATTCTTTAAAGTAATACATGTATCCACTACATTTGGCAGAAGACTAGTCTGTCAGTTGGCTTTTTTTTTCTTTCTTTTCTTTCTTTTGAGATGGGGTCTCAGTCTATTGCCCAGACTGGAGTTCTGTGGTGCAGTCTCAGCCCACTGCAACCTCGACCTCCCCAGGCTCAAGAGATCCTCCCACTTCAACTTTCTGAGTAGCTAGAACTATAGGCATGCACTGCCTCACCCAGCTAATATTTTATTTTTACATTTTTCTGTAGAGATGAGGTCTCACTATTTTGTCCAGGCTGGTCTAGAATTCTTGGGCTCCAGTGATCCTTCTTGAGGATCCCTCTTTTGGGACTTCTCGGCCTCCCAAAGTGCTGGAATTATAGATGTGAGCCACCGTGTCTGGCCTGGTTTCTCTTTTTATAACAGTGATAAACCATGGAAACAGAAAGAAATGAATATCCTGATTTTTAAATGGTTCAAAATGGGAATCAACCTGACTCTTAACCTTTATTAATAATTTTGCCAAATACCAGAGTAGTACTTTTTGCTTCAGAAAGCACTTTCTTATAATTCTTGTTAACCACATTGAGCTGAGGCTCTGAGATGTTAGAGATTGGGTGACTTGCCCACAGCACACAGCTAATAAATGACTGATTTGGGAGTCAAACATGGGCATGCTGATCCTGGTCTAGTCTGTTCATCCACTATGCTTATCATTTGAAAACTGTTTATGCTGCAGATAGACTAAAATGACAATGTAACTTAACATAGTTAAATTACTTATAGATTAAAATGCTTCTTACTGTTTTATAATGCTTTATTACATATGCCTAGTTTTGCTTAAGCTTGTCTAAATTTTATGACAAAACTATAACAAAGGTATTTCACTTTTATGTGACGTGTTATTGTTGAATCTTGTGTTTGTATGTTTTTTTCTTTATGAAAGGAGAGTGCATTTAAAATGCTGAATTGAACAGGACATCTTGAGAGAATGTTTTAATTTGAGCTCGTGTGTCTGCTAATCAATTCTAAGTGGAGGATATTTTCTGTTTGTCATAGATATTTGAATGGTGGTACTTCCATAAGCATGGCACATCTTTTATTGAGCAAGTATCTGTAAGCCATTTGCAACCACTGATGGGAGGAACAGAGAGCAGCATTTCAGAACCAGGTTCTCCTTCGAGGGACAGAGAAAGTGAAACCAGCAGACAGAATTTGTCAGGTGACTGCTTTTCTGATGTGTTTTCAGAGCTGTGTATTTAAGATTGAGTTTGGCTCTGGGAGATAGAAAACTCAAAACAGCTGAGTGCTGTGGTATGCATGTTTGTGTTTCCCCCAAAATTCTAATCACCAATGTGATGTTACGAGGTAGGGTCTTTGGGAGGTGATCAGGTCATGAGGGCAGTGTCCTCATGGATGTGATTAATGCCCTTATGAAGAGACCCCAGAGAGCTTCTTGCCACTTCTACCATGTGAGGACACCATGAGAAGGCGCCATCTATGAACCAGAAAGCAGACCCTCACCAGACACCAAATCTGTTGGTACCTTGGTCATAGGCTTCTCAGCCTCCAGAACTGTGAAAAATAAATTTATGCTCTTTATAATCTACCCAGTTTGTGATATTTTGTTGTAGCAGTCCAAATGGACCAAGACACAGAAATTTGTCTTTTATGTTAATATAGGCAGTCCATGGCTAGTATGGAAAACAATAAACATCAGATATCCAGACCCCTTCTATTTTGTTAGCCTTCCATCTCCAAATGTAGTTTTTACTTTGTAGTGTAAGACTGTTGCTCTTGCTTCAGCCATCATATCCACATTCCAATCAGCAGGAAGGAAAGAAATCCAGGGTAAGGTCACTTCTTCCCTCTACTCCACCCCACAAAAGCCAAGGACTATTCTCAGAAATGTTACATACTATTTCACCTTACTTCCTACTGGTCAGATCTGTTTCATACGGCCATTACTAGCTATGAGGAAGGCTAGAAATTTTCAACATTTTCTCAGTATGTATATATATGTGCCCAGCAAATCAGGGAATCTTATGACTAATAAAGGAGAGAACAGAAACAGCCATCTCTGCCAAGAGAGAAAAGTAGGGAAAAAAATTTTTTTTCAATATATCTAAAAAGGCATCCAAGTCTCAGCTCTTCATGGATGAGTATTCCATTGTCATACTTTTATTGTAGACTGTTCCTCTATTTGTATCAAGTACTAGTGAATTTATTTATTTATTTATTTATTTAGAGACAGAATCTTGCTCTGTTGCCACGCTGGAGTGCAGTAGCGTGATCTCAGCTCACTGCAACCTCTGCTTCCCAGGTTCAAGCGATTCTCCTGCCTCAGCCTCCCGAGTAGCTGGAACTACAGGCATGCACCACCACGCCTGGCTAATATTTTGTATTTTTAGTAGAGATATGGTTTCACCATATTGGCCAGGATGGTCTCAATCTCTTGACCTCATGATCCACCCACCTTGGCTTTCTAAAGTGCTGGGATTACAGGCGTGAGCCACCATACTCGGCCTTTTTTTTTTTTTTTTTTTTTTTTTGAAATGAAGCCTCTCTGTAGCCCAGGCTAGAGTGCAGTGGTGCAGTCTCAGCTCACTGCAGCCTCTGCCTCCTGGGTTCAAGCGATTCTGCTTCCTCAGCCTCCCAAGTAGCTGAAATTACAGGCATGTGCCACTGTACCCGGCTAATTTTTGTATTTTTAGTAGAGATGGGGTTTCACCATGTTGGTCAGGCTGGTCTTGAACTCCCGACCTCAGGTGATCTGCCTGCCTCTGCTTCCCAAAGTGCTAGGATTACAGGTGTGAGCCACCGAGACTGGCCAGCTAGAAAGCGAGTATTTTTAATGATATATAATTAAGAAAGGAAAATTTATAAAGCTAAATAAAATTATTATTATTATTATTTTAATAGAGATGAGGTCTCACTATGTTGCCCAGGCTGGTCTCGAACTCCTGAGCTCAAGTGATCCTCCCACCTCAGCCTCCCAAAGTGTTGGGATTACAGGTGTGAGCCACCGCGCCTGGCCAAAGTGAGTATTTTTGGATTATTGTTCCTTTCACTGGGATAGGTAATAACTATATAGTAATAATACAGATGAGTTAATTCCATAATATTCCAAATATCTCATTTGTTCAATAGCTTAACCACTAGAGTTATGATAGTTTAGTAGAAAAATACTGCCTGAGTGCAGTTGGTGGCACTTTTTAGATTTGGTCAAAGTCCCTAAGGAAGCACCATTTAAGTGGAGTCCTGAAGCCTGACTAGGTATAGTGGGGTGGGGTTGGCAGCCATTCAAGAGTACAAGAAGGAAGAGTCATTTCCTTTCCTCTTCTTTCTTTTTTGTAAAATAATAACAGAACCCCTAAGAGTAAGACATATTAAGATGAATACGATACAGATATGTCCTCATGAAGCTGAGTTCAGTATATGAATAATTATAACAATAGCACATGATGTGATTTTATTTTCCATTGTAAGACTGAGTATGCCATTAGTAATGAGAGTGAAGATAATCTTAAGAACATTTCATCTTGGTAGAGGATACAGATGTAAATAAATTGACAGTAAAAGAATATGGTTAACTGCTTTTATAGAGTGTCATATATGATACTCTATAAAGATACATGGTATCTTATACAAGATACTGTGGTGACAGAAAAGAAAGAGTGGTCAGTTATTCTTGGAGGGAGGGCCGCAAAATATTTTGCAGAGGAAATACTTGAGTTGGATCTCAAAGTGAGTTAAAAGCTGGGTATAATGGCCCAAACCTATAATTCCAGTGCTTTAGGAGGCTGAGGTAAGGAGATCACTTGAGACAAGGAGTTTGAGACCAGCCTGGGCAGCATAGCAAGACCCCCATCTCCACAAAAAATAAAAAAATCAGTTGGGCACAGTAATATGCACATGTAGTTCCAGCTCCTTGGGAGGCTGAGGCAGGAGGATCACTTGAGCCCAGGAGTTTGAGACTGCAGTGAGCTATGACTGTGCCACTGCACTCCAGCCTGGGTGACAGAGCAAGACGTTATCTCTAAGGGGGAAAAATTTTTTTTAAGTGAATTAAAGCATCCTTTTGTTCAATATTTTTCTCCCTGGATAACTTCATCTTATTCAATAATATTAGCTACCACAGACGTATATGCTGGGGGGAACCAATTTTAAATTTTTACCCCCAAGCTCTCTTTTAAACTCTAGACCTACATTTCTAACTCTTTGCTAGATTTTTCCAACTTTAATGGCCCTAACCACCCTGAACTCACTCCGTCCAAAATGAAACTAATTATCTTCTTCCATAGTTCTTCCTCTATAATTCTAAAATCTTTTAATGGTGTCCAGTTCCCATTTTAGAAATCTTTGGGTTTCTTTTTAGTTTATATCATTTATGTTTCCCGTTTTCTCCAATCAACCCCAAATTGTATTAATTCCCCCTTAAAAATTATCTTGACTCCATTCTGCTTTCTTTTTTTTTTTTTGGATGAAGTTTTACTTTTCTTGCCCAGGCTGGCGTGCAATGGTGTCATCTTGGCTCACTGCAACCTCCACCTCTGGGGTTCAAGCAATTCTCCTGCCCCAGCCTCCCGAGTAGCTAGGATTACAGGTGCCTGCCACCATAACAGAGTAATTTTTGAATTTTTAGTAGAAATGGGTTTTCGCCACTGTTGGCCAGACTGGTCTCGAACCCCTGACCTCAGATGATTCATCCACCTCGGCCTCCCAAAGTGCTGGGATTACAGGCATGAGCCACCAGGCCTGGCCCCTTCTATCTTTTCTTTCAACATTCATAGCCCCATATTTAGGCCCTTAAATATCTCTTCCCTGGGCTATTGCTATTGTATCCTAAGTGGTTTCCTTTCCTCTTATACTTCCCCTTCTAGTACATCCTCTCTCCTTAACTATGTAAAAAGAAAAAGTGGTTCTCAAACTTTTTAGACTAAGGAATTCTTTACATTCTTAAAAAATTATCCAGGCCTGGCGTGGTGGCTCATGCCTGTAATCCCAACACTTTGGGAGGCCAAGGCGGGCAGATCATGAGGTCAGGAGATCGAGACCATGGTGAAACCCCATCTCTACTAAAAATACAAAAAATTAGCTGGGCGTGGTGGCAGGTACCTGTAGTCCCAGCTACTCAGGAGGCTGAGGCAGGAGAATGGCATGAACCCCAGAGGCGGAGCTTGCAGTGAGCCGAGATTGCGCCACTGCACTCCAGCCTGGGTGACAGAGCGAGACTCCGTCTCAAAAAAAAAAAATTATCCAGGACCTCAAAGAGCTTTTGTTTAAATGTGGATTATATCCATCAATATTTATCATATTAGAAATTAAAGCAGGAAATTTAAAAATATTTTTTAATAGCAGTAAATCCATTACATGTTAACATGTTGTAAACTGAAATGTGTCCCCCGGAATTCATATGTTGAAACTAACCTCTAATGTAACTGTATTAGGAGCTAGGATTTTTAGGAGATGATCAAAGTTAAATGAGGGGATCCTAATCTGATAGTATTGGTGGCTTTGTACGAAGAGGAAGAGAGGAATTGCTGTCTCTCTGCCATGCAAAGACACAGTGAGAAGACTGCTCTCTGAAGGCCAGGAGGAGAGCCCTCACCAGAGCCCATCCATTCTGGTACCTTGATCTTGGGTTTCCAACCTTCAGATTGTGAGAAAATAAATTTCTGTTGTTTAAGCCACTCAGCATATGATATTTTGTTATGGCAACCTGAGCTGACTAACTCAGATTTTGGTATGAAGAAGTGGGGTGCCACCGTAACAAACACCTAAATATGTGGAAGCAGCTTTGGAGCTGGGTAATGAGTTGAGGCTGGAAGAGTTTTGAGGTGTAAGCTTGAAATACAGATAAGGACAGTTTGGTGAGGTCTCAAGTGGAAATGAGGAATATGTGGCTGGGAACTGGAGGAAAGGTGGTCCTTGTATAAAGTGGAAAAGAACTGGCTGAACTATATTCTAGCATTTTGGGGAGAGTAGAACTTCAGAGCAATGACATTGGATATTTAGCTGAGGAGATTTCTAAGCAAAGTGGCACAACTTGGTTTCTTCTGACTGCTTATAGTGAAATGTAAAAGGAAAGAGATGAATAGAAGAAGCAATTGTTAAGCAAAAAGGAAGCACAACTTGAAGATTTGGAAATTCTCAGCCTATCTATTTTATAAATACATGAGAAAACCTGTTCTGAAGACAACAGTAGGGGTGTGATTGAACAACTATTTGATATCGTGTGTACTTCATGGACTTAGTCATCTTAGTAGAAACCAGAAACAGGGTTGAGTTTATACGAGCAAACACACTACCAGTTTGAACTAAAAGGGACAGGGAAGGTGGGACAGAATGAAGGAAGTCCGTTAGACATTTTGGATTCTACAGGGCCAAACCATAGAGCTATTCAATTGTGAATACGTACTGACTTCAAATAAAAGAAACTCAGGACTGCCACTCCCAATACAGGCCCAGAGGGCAAGGCTGTTCCTCCTTGATTTCAAAGGGTGAGGCTGCCTTTCCAGTTTCTGGGGCCAGGCCACCCTCACAGAGAACTGCATGGGTGGGGCTGTACCACAGAGCTATGGGGGTGACACTGCCATCACAGTGGGCCTGGAGGGCAGAGCATCAAAAATAATTCTCAAACTTTTTCTCTCTTTTTTTTTTTTTTTTGTTTTTGTTTTTGAGATGGAGTCTTGCTCTGTGCAGGCTGGAGTGCAATGGCGCGATCTCAACTCACTGAAACCTCTGCCTCCCGGGTTCAAGTGATTCTCCTACCTCAGCCTCCCGAGTAGCTGGGACTACAGGCGTGTGCCACCACACCCAGCTAATTTTGTATTTTTAGTAGAGATGGGTTTTCTCCATGTTGGTCAGGCTGGTCTGGAACTCCCAACCTCAGGTGATCTACCTATCTCGGCCTCCAAAAGTGCTGGGATTACAGGCATGAGCCACAGCACCTGGCCTCTTTTTTTTTTTCCAAGACGGAGTCTCATTCTGTCGCCAGGCTGGAGTGCCAGAGCGCAATCTCGGCCCACTGCAACCTCTGCTGCCTGGGTTCAGGTGATTCTCCTGCCTCAGCCTCCCAAGTAGCTGGGATTACAGGCACCTGCCACTGCACCCAGCTAATTTTTTTTGTAGTTTTTAATAGAGATGGGGTTTCGCCATCTTGGCCAGGCTAGTCTTGAACTCCTCATCTCTTGATCCACTCGCCTTGGTCTCCCAAAGTGTTGGGATTATAGGTGTGAGCTACCGCGCCCGGCCTTTTTTGTTTGTTTGTTTTTTGGAGCCGAAGTTTTACTCTTGCTGCCCAGGCTGGAATGCAATGGCGTGATCTTGACTCACTGCAACCTCTGCCTCCTGGGTTCAAGTGATTCTCCTGCTTCAGCCTCCCAAGTAGTGAGGATTGCAGGCATGCACCACCACGCCCAGCTAATTTTTTTCTATTATTAGTAGAGATGGAGTTTCACCATTTTGGCCAGGCTGGTCTTGAACACCTGACCTTAGGTGATCCACCTGCCTCAGCCTCCCACAGTGCTGGGATTACAGGCGTGAGCCACCTTGCCTGGGGTTTTTTTTTTTTTTTTTTTTAAAGAGAGACAAGGCCTCACTGTATTCCCCAGGCTGGGGTCTTGAACTCCTGGGCTCAAGTGATCCTCCTGCCACAGCCTCCTGAGTAGCTGGGATTACAGGCATGTGCCACTGTGCCTGGCATTCAAACTTTAAGATGTAATAGAATTTGCGTTGCTAGGTTTTGGACTTGGTAACCATTACCCCTTCCTTCCTTTTGATTTTTTCATTTGAGAATGGGAATGTCTATCCTATGTCTGCCCACCATCATACAGTATATTTGGAATGTATAACTTGTCTGGTTCCATAGATTCACTTCTGGAGAGAAACTGAGTCTAAGAATGAATTGTACCTTGAGCCTCCCCTATGTCTGATTCAGATAATATTCAGATGAAACTTTGGCCTTTAGATTTCAGAATTGATGCTGGAATGAGTTAAGACTTTTGGGGGAGAATTAATGTATTTTTATTTATTTATTTTGAGATGGAGTCTCGCTCTGTTGCCCAGGCTGAAGTGCAGTAGCACCATGTTGGCTCACTGTAACCTCTGCCTTCCAAGTTTGAACCCCTAATTCCCCATATGACTATTGAAAATAGGGCTTCAGGTAGTAATTAAGATAAACTATGAGTAGAAACCTGATCTGATGAGACAGCTCTCTCTTCCTTGTGAGAACACAGCAAGAATTCAGCCTCACCAGTACTCAGCCGTGCTGGTACCCTGCAGGTACCCTGATCTCAAACTTCTAGCCTCCAGAATTGTGAGAAAATAAATTTATGTTAAGCCACACAGTCAATGGTATTTTGTTATGGCAGCCTGAGCTAATACACACGTTGTGAAAAATAATTATATTTCCCACAACAAGAAAAGGTTCAGTTAATAGAAGACAGCTTATTCTCCGTTGTCTGTTGTGAAATGGTGTTCGATTGAAGTATATGAAGAAAACCTGGCTTCACACAGATGTGTAATTGAAAAGGGGAGGAGTATTTTAATAGTCTTCTCAGAAAATTGTGGATACCTTTTTTTGATACTACACTAAAACTTTCTATGAGTACTTTTCTGAAAGTTTAGTTGTGGTGTAAAATCTGAACTTTGCATGCTCTGTTATGTGAAAATCTATTGGTATATCTTAACATTTTGAATGGATCTTTTACTTATGCATAATTTTATATTGTTCATTGGTTGTTTGGAAAATACTTGTTCACTGAGCTATACATATCATATCCATATCATGATCCATTTTATTGCATAATACGAAAAATCTCATTTGTTAATATCACCCTCATTCTCATAGAAAAGTCTTTATTGTGAAATTTGCCAGGCTCACAGTAGCAGACACACATTTAAAGAAATTTCAGTATGTACTTGAAAGCTCAAATTTTATCACTGGCAGCAAATACTTTCATTTTCTTCCTTGATCTTGACAGACTCAGTTCATTTTTAAGAAAATATCTGCCAGGTACCCATCTAAATAACTGTAAGTTTGTGTGTGGCTCTTTCAAGTAAAAGTGGTGTTTCATTACAAAAGGGGCCAGTTCTCACAAATGGCTTTACTAGAGACAACCATCATACCTGCTATAATGTTTAAAAGAAATTTGCCTTATTTTTACTGTAAGGATGTGGAAGTGAAGAATCCAATGACTGCTAGTACAGTTTGGTGTCATTGTCTTGACTCATGCTAATGTACTAGCAGTTTTACCCATCATTGACTTTTCATCACCAGTTCAATTTTGCAGGACAAGTAAGACAAGTGAGGCAGGTGCCTGGGGTACAAAATTTAAGGACACCCTTATTCTCAGGGTCATGCATCTGAGTTCAAGTACACACATTAAAAAGGCAAATAATGTCTTAGAATTTATTTTGAAGAATTGTTACTTTGCAGTTCCATGAATTATACTTTGAGAACTGCTGATCTAAACAAAGATCTGGTATTTGTTATTTTTCTGCTTATAAACCTTTGATGACCAAGAATGATATCTAAACTCTTTTCTTTTTTTTTTTTTTTGAGACGGAGTCCCGCTCTGTTGCCCAGGCTGGAGTGCAGTGGCATGATCTTGGCTCACTGCAAGCTCCGCCTCCCAGGTTCATGCCATTCTCCTGCCTCAGCCTCCCGAGTAGCTGGGACTACAGGCGCCCACCACCACGCCCGGCTAATTTTTTGTATTTGTAGTAGAGACTGGGTTTCACCATGTTAGCCAGGATGGTCTCGATCTCCTGATCTCGTGATCCGCCCACCTCAGCCTCCCAAAGTGCTGGGATTACAGGCATGAGCCACTGCGCCCGGCCTCTAAACTCTTTTCTATAGTACATACGGTCCTTCATCAATTTCTTCCAGTCTGTTTTCTTTTATTTTTTTTTTTTGAGATGGAGTTTTGCTCTCGTCGCCCAGGCTGGAGTGCAATGGTGCGATCTCCATCCACTGCAACCTCCGCCTCCCAGGTTTAAGAAATTCTTCTGTCTCAGTCTCAGCCTCCTGAGTACCTGGGATTAGAGGCACGCACCACCATGCCCGCTAATTTTGTATTTTTAGTAGAACTGGGGTTTCATTATATTGGCTAGGCTGGTCTTGAACTACTGACCTCAGGTGATCTGCCCACCTCACTCTCCCAAAGTGCTGGGATTACAGACGTGAGCCACTGTGCCTGGCCTTTTCCAATCTGTTTTCTAACCCCATTTACAGTTCTCCCTCCCACTCCTGACCCTGTACTCTAGCCTAACCATGCTGTATGGTTTTATGACACTTCCTCTGCTTCAGATGTTCTTCATTTTGCAACCTTACTCTCATTTTTTACAGTGATTCAGCGTCAGTTCAAATGTCACCCCCTTTCTAAAGCCTACCCTGATTTCCCCAAAACAAATTTAATGCTTTTTTTTTTTTTCTTAGAACAAAATGTGTCTGGCATGAACCCAGGAGGTGGAGCTTGCAGTGAGCCGAGATTGCACCACTGCACTCTAGCCTGGGTGACAGAGTGAGACTCCATCTCAAAAAAAAGAACAAAACATATCTGTTATCAGAGTTCAGGCCATTTACATGACAACTCTCGTACTATGTTTAATTCAGTTAAGCAAGTCAGTTCCAGAGGCTGTGCTTGGTTATAGGGATAGAAAAATAAGCAAAGTTTTAAGACTTCATATTTTAAAGGGGAAACAAAACCAAGCAGATAATCATATTGTAATATGGTAAGTACTATAATTGAATTATGAACTAAATGCTATGGAGACAGAAATATGGAAATGACTAGATTTAATTCTGTTTTTTGAAAGCATGCTTTATTCATCTTTGTATCATCTGTGGCTAGCACCGCGCTTAGCCTACAGTGGGTAGATGATAGATATTGGTTAAGTGAAGATTTTAAAGTGTCTCTTTTTTCCCCCTTTTTCTCCTTTGTTTTTCAGAATGTAAGGTATGGAGAAACCCTCTAAATCTTTTCAGAGGAGCAGAATATAGGAGGTATTACATTTTGCTTTCAGCATAAGTAGGGCATTGGTTCTAGAGTGAAGGTATTTACAAAATCATTTGTCTTTATAAATATATTACAGCTGTTCTAGCAGGAGATACTGATCTATAATAAGGTAAAAATGATTAGTCCACAGTTTAATTGGCAGCATCTTGACTGTTTACTTTTTTTTTTTAATTAAATTTTTTTAGAGATAGAGTCTTGCTCTGTCACTCAGGCTGGAGTGCAGTAGCGCGATCATAGCTAGCTGCAGCCTTGACCTCCTGGGCTCAAGCAGTTCTCCTGCCTCAGTCTCCCAAGTAGCTGGGACTATAGGCACATGCCACCACATCCAGCTACTTTTTTTTTTTTTTAAGTGAAAACAAGTTTATTAAGAAAGTAAAGGAATAAAAGAATGGCTACTCCATAGGCAGAACCCACATCCAGCTAATTTTTTAAAATTTTTGGTAGAGGCCGGGTGTGGTGGCTCACGCCTGTAATCCCAGCACTTTGGGAGGCTGAGGCAGGAGAATCACTTGAACCCAGGAGGCAACAGTTGCAGTGAGCTGAGATGACGCCATCGCGCTCCAGCCCAGGCGACAAGAACGAAACTCCATCTCAAAAAAAATTTTGGTAGACAGGGGTCTTTCTATGTTGCCCAGGTTCATCCCAAACTTCTGGGCTCAAGTAATACTCCTACCTTGGCCTTGCAAATCACTGGAATTACAGGCATGAACTACCACACATAACCTGTGTTTAATTTGATAATCATAAGAAACGTTGCATCAAACTATATGTTGGTGATATGTGTAAGTATATATTAGGCTCCTGGTTTATAATACATATAAGTATTTGTGATATGTATAAGTGTATATTATATATGTGTAAGTATATATTAGGCCCCTGGTTTATAAAAAAGCCTTTTTCAAAGAATTTGTGGCATTAAGAAAAAATTACCAGTGTTGGCATATTCCTGTGCATGATTGCTAAATTTCAAAATTTGAGGATACATTAGAAAATATCACTCTGAATGTAAATTGTGCAACAGTAGAGGGTACTATATTTTTATATTGATTTCATATTGCCACTTCCTATTTTTACTACTGTATCCATTTCTCTTCTGGTTTTTAACTCTAAATGAGAAAACATCTTTTGAAACTTATGAGCAAAGATACTTTACTTTTATTTAGAGGAGTGCTGTATTTTACCTAGAAGTAGAATGGGGCATGCTATTTAACTTATTGAATAAGAAACATTATGTTTCTACCATGTACAGGCACTGTGCAAAATGATGGAGATAAAAAAATGACTAAGCAATGGCTCCTGTGCTTAAAGACTTGATAGTGTAAGATAGTGACATCCTGTGAAGTGAAAGCTAGGCTTTTATGAAAGATGCCATTAGCCTATATTAAGGGATACCTGTAAGAAACAGGTCCTTGAATCTCTTACTGTGTTTAATCAAAGTTTGAAGCTATTTGTTGTATTATACAGTTTCCATTTCCTGAAGATCTTAAAAAGAAATGTGTGTGTGTGTATATATATAAAAATTTTTTTCTTGAGACTGAGTCTCTCTCTGTCACCCAAGCTGGAGTGCAGTGGCATGATCTTGGTTCACTGCAATCTCCTCCTCCCGGGTTCAAGTGATTCTCCTGCCTCAGCCTCCCTCCCAAGTAGCTGGAATCACAGGCAACCCATACCACATCCGGCTAATTTTTGTATTTTTAGGAGAAACAGGGTTTTACCATATTGGCCAGGCTGGTCTCAAACTCCTGACCCCAAGTGATCCTCCTGCCTCAGCCTCCCAAAGTGCCAAGGATTAAGGTGTGAGCCACTGTGCCTGGCCTAGGATAAATTTCTTAGTATCAGGAATTCTTATGCTTCTTTTGAATGATTATTTTCTCTTAATGTAAAAGTATAACTTCTGGGTATACATTTCATATGTTAGCTCCATTTCAGGCTTCATTTTGTGTCCCAATTACCAATCCTTAATTTTCGTTTTACTGAGTCTTCTTTTTTTTTTTTTAAGTTAAAAAATAGAGACAAGATCTTGCTATATTGCTCAGGCTGGTCTTGAGCTCTTGGGCTCAAGTGATCCTTCAGCTTCAGCCTCCCCAGTAGCTGGTAGAGACAGGCCTCACTATGTTGCCCAGGCTGGTCTCAAACTCCAGGTCTCAAGTGATTTACCAGCCTCAGCCTCCTAAAGCACTGAGATTATAGGCATGAGCCACGGCACCCAGCCCAATTCAATTTTCAAAAGCAGTTGTTTATTGAATATTATTTTTCTGTTTGGTCTTTGATGTTTTATAATCATACTCTAAGTAGTCTGTGAGGTTATCTTTTGTTTTACTGATTGTAAGATTTTAAAACATCCAAATGTGTAGCAGTATATTTTTGAATTTAAGTAGTGTTTGTTATAGCAGATAGATGCTCTCTCATGTTAAATTTAAATATTTTGTGGTGTTTTGGTGAAGATACACTTGGGTGACTGGTAAAGAGCCACTTACATACTATGACATGAACCTATCAGCTCAGGACCATCAGACCTTTTTCACCTGTGACACAGATTTTTTACGTCCTTCAGACACAGGTATGTATCATATCTGTTCATAGTATAAACAGTGATCATGAAGATGATTTGAAAAGTTCTTTAGAGTTGTTCATTATAATGTACACAGTTATTTAGTTATTTGGCTTTGAGTTGTTTATATTATTGATAAGAATCTCAGATTAAATTATGACTATAAGCTAGGTTGATACACTGCTTTTCCTTATAAAGAATTTAAAATATTTCATATTTCTTTAACTACTTCAAAAACCTTTCAGATCAAATACGACAACTACTTTTTCAGAAAACAGTGTACCCTGTTTCCGTCTGGGAAATGAACACCTGCAATTAGACATAAAATAAAATAACAGGTCAATGTATAAACATTGGAGAATGGCATGTAGAGAAAACCGGAGTATATTTTGTTTTAGTTGTGAGTTAGAGATGCATATAAAGTGGTAGAAGATCATAGAAATTTATGTCTTTCGTTTTCTCCAAGTGCTTATCTATAGAAGGGAGTATTGAGACTCTCAATTATATGGCTTAAAGACAGGGCTGGTTGATTGATTGATTTCACTCTGTCGTCCAGGCTGGAGTGCAGTGGTGCAGTCATAGCTCCAAGTAACCTCAAACTCATTACGAAACGTTAGGATTACAGATATGAACCGCTACACCCTGGTCTGGGATCTTTATCACAATTTTTCTTCTAGTTTGAATGAACTCACCCTCCTTATCTATCTGATGAGTTACTTTTTATCCTTCATTATCCAAATTAAAAGTCACATTTTCTAGAAAGCCCTCTCTGGGATCCCTTGTCACAGAATTAAACATTTTGTTTTCTGCAATTCTATACTACTTAGTCCAAACCTCTATGAAGTAACTTTAATTTATTCAGCCACAAACATTTATTTGTTAATGTTATATTGCTTTCATGTTTGTCTTTGCTACTAGGGTATGAACTTTTGGACAGCAGGGACTATATTCCCTTCATCTTTGAATCTCTATTATCCAGCACATTGCCTGGTGTAATGTAAATATTAATATTTATTCTTTGAGGAAAGTATGAATGGGCTGGGCACGGTGGCTCACGCCTTTAATCCCAGCACTTTGGGAGGCCAAGGTGGGTGGATCACCTGAGGTCAGGAGTTCGAGACCAGCCTGGTCAACATGATAAAACCCCGTCTCTACAAAAATATCAAAATTAGCTGGGTATGATGGTGGGTGTCTGTAATCCCAGCTACTTGGGAGACTGAGGTGGGAGAATCACTTGAATCCTGGAGGTGGAATTTGCAGTAAGCCGAGATTGGGCCATTGCACTCTAGCCTGGGCGACACAGTGAGACTCCGTCTCAAAAAAAAAAAAAAGTATGAATGATTGAATAACCTAGATGTCACAGAGGTCTTAAGCAATTTCACTAATAATAGCCAATACTTGTCTAGGCTTACTATGTGCCAGGCACTATTCTGAGCAATTTATAGAAATGTAATCTTCCCAGTCACTTTATGAGATAGGTAGTATTATGAGCCCCATTTTAACAATAAAGGAACTGAAGCAAAGGGGGATCAAGTAATATGCCTTTAATCACATAGCTAATAATGATAAAACCATGTTTCAAACTCAAGACTGGCTGTTAACCACTACACTATTACTGCTTCTACCCACCACAAAATCACTGAAGGGTCTGAAAAACAGCCAGTTTCCTGCATTAAAATGAGTTCATAGTGATTTATCTTTGCTAGATTAAATACATTAAGAGTGGATATAGGAAACCCAAGGATCTTTGGTATGGTTATATAAAATGATTTAATTGCAAACAAAGGAGTAAAAAGAATAGATTTATGTTTATATGCTTAATGTTTATATTAATGGCAAAAGGATAGGTGTTGGGGAAATAACAGCAGTACAATATCAGTGCTGTATGTTAACTTTAAGGGTTGAGTGATTCTGGAAGTTAGGTCTCACACCCTTTCTCTCACAGCCCCTCTCACAGAGTGACACTGAATTGCAAATACCAGCAGGCTTTTAAAATAGCATTCGTGGCTATCTACTGAAGGTGTGGTATTAAAACATTTTTATTTGAATATCTCCTAGAAGAATTTTGAAAAAGAATGTGTCCCTTCACACATTTTTAAGTTGACATCATAAAGTTAAATAATCATAGAGAATGTAATTTTTGACATAGTGCAAAATACAGACATTTAAAAATAATAGTATACCCTATATTTCAATGTGTGTTATGAAATCAAATTATTTAATGCCCACTACAATCCATTGAAAAATACATGAATAGGCCAAGGACAGTGGCTCATGCCTGTAATCCCAGCACTTTGGGAGGCCAAGGTAGGAGCATCCCATGAGTCTAGGAGTTTGTCAGCCTGGGCAACACAGTAAGACCCCATCCCTACAAAAAAGTTTTAAAATTAATCAGGTGTGGTGGTGCACGCCTGTAGTCCCAGCTACTTGAGAGGCTGAGGTGGGTGGATCTCTTGAGCCTAGAAGGTTGAGGCTGCAGTAAGCTACAATGGCACCCCTGCACTGCAGCCTGAGGGACAGAGACCCTTTATCTAAAAAAAACAACCAAACAAAACAATATGTAAACAAATTCTCTCTCTCTCTTTTTTTTTTTTTTTGAGACCAACTTTCGCTTTTGTTGCCTAGGCTGGAGTGCAATGGCGCAATCTCGGCTCACCACAACCTCTACCTCCCGGGTTCAAACGATTCTCCTGCCTCATCCTCCTGAGTACCTGGGATTACAGGCATGCGCCACTACGCCTGGCTAATTTTGTATTTTTAGTAGAGACAGGGTTTCTCCACGTTGGTCAGGATGGTCTTGAACTCCCAACCTCAGGTGATCCACCGCCCCCCAACTTGGTCTTCCAAAGTGCTGAGATTACAGGCGTGAGCCACTGCACCCAGCTTACCAAATGCTCTTTAACAGTAGTAAATTTTGTCTTTTTTCTTCTTGAACACATACCTGTTTTACATCCCTATGTAATTTTATTATCATTGTTTTTTTTTTTTTTTTTTTTTTTTTTTGAGACGGAGTCTCGCTCTGTCGCCCAGGCTGGAGTGCAGTGGCCGGATCTCAGCTCACTGCAAGCTCCGCCTCCCGGGTTTACGCCATTCTCCTGCCTCAGCCTCCCGAGTAGCTGGACTACAGGCGCCCGCCACCTCGCCCGGCTAGGTTTTTGTATTTTTAGTAGAGACGGGGTTTCACCGTGTTAGCCAGGATGGTCTCGATCTCCTGACCTCGTGATCCGCCCGCCTCGGCCTCCCAAAGTGCTGGGATTACAGGCTTGAGCCACCGCGCCCGCCTATTATCATTGTTTCATGCTGTAGAGTCTGGTATCACACTTCCATCCTTTTCTACAATAAAACATTCTAATGTAATTTTTAAAAATTTGAATTGCATTTGACTGTAAGGTTCTAAGTATTATGATGTGCCTTAATTATATTTCTGTCAAATCCTTAGAGCTACATATTTAGCTCTTTAAATTTTGTGGAAGGTTTTGTATATAATCTAATTGACTGGGTGAGTTCTCATTGTCAGTTCTATCAACCAAATCATATTTACTTTCTGACAGAGAAGTCTGACTTCATTTTTCAATTTAAATAAACATATTTATATGCCTCCCCATGACAACCATCTATCTTCTGAATTCAGATTCTAAGATAGAAAGATAGCTGTGTCTTGGAACTTTGCCTAGAACTTACCACTTGGCCAAAATAAGGCTTCACTGCATTTCTTACTCCTTGCTAATGCCTGCTTTGCCTTGATGTGAGGGGACCTTCCCTTAGGAGCAATCCGTTCTTTGATAGTAAGTAAGGAGGGGTACTAATGGAACTATTAAAAATTGTTATCTTTCCCTTCTTCATTCTGTAATATACTTGAATACAGGGCCAGAATACTTTCTTTCCAATGCCAAGCTTCACTGTTAAATAAATAAAAGGCAGGAATACTATTATAGGATGCCTTGATTAAACATGGCTGCCCCCAACCCAAACTTTGAATTGTCCCTTTGGCACCTGGAGATTTTTACACTATAGGGCAGTACACCTTGTTAAGATTCAGGATGAGTAAGAAGTAAGCCTTTTGTGTGTGTGTGTGTGTTTTTGTAAAATAAGAGAAAGGAACATATCTTTGCGGGGAGCGAGTATAGGAATAGTGGTTAGGTAGGATAGGGAAACCAGAGAAACATTCTTTGGTAGATCAGTTATAGGAAAGAGTGACCAAGTTGAAGCTTTAGAAGTTGATTTTCTTAAAACCGTGTATCCCATTTGGTCCTTGCAAAGTTTTATGTACTTCTATAGAGGTGTGTCTAACCCCAGCTAAAGGCTGAACTCAAGTCGGACAGAGTGTGTCTGTGAATGATCTTCAGAAACAGACTGTTGATTCCATATTAATCTTTTCAGACCCTCACATAAAGGTCATGATTTATATCAGTAGTTTTATTTTCAAAAATACAAATGTGTATATATGTGATGTGGCAAATTTCTCTTGACTTACTGTCATCAGTAATAACTAAATTAGATTTTGTTCTTATTCTATTAATTTATCTAGGGCAGAGAAAAAACATATCCAGAAGGGCCCAGTATTGGTTTTTGGATTTTTTTCTTCAGCATTTAAAAATCAGGAGATTTTACATTAAAATCTGAATTTATGCCTTTTGAAGGTTGAAAAATGGGGCAAAATTGAACCTGAATTTACACTTGACAGTAATAAGATGAAACTGAGTTGTGGCTCTCCCCTTTAGACAGTGAATATGCTTTCAGTCCACTCATTTATGTTTAATGCCTGGCATTTGTAGGCATTTACATTTATGACCCCTGGTCTTACGATAACTGCTGATCTGTTTTGTGCTTGTTAGCATATTAGAATGTTATTTAACTTGAAAAATAGATAAATTTGAGTGAATTGCTAATTGCTTATGTTAATTATATTCAGCATATCAAGAGCCCTTAAAGAGGACAATTGAATACCAAATCAGCATTTTGTTTTAAATTACTCCTAAGCCTTATTTTAGAAAAAAAATATACATTTTCCCCCCATCAACTTTATTTCTCCTTTCCGCTTAGGCTTAGGACTACTTTGGTTTTGAAGAATACTCTTGAGAGGCTAGGTAGAGCATTTGGAAACAAAAGAATAAGATAAATATTTAAAGGTGAATTAGACAACCTCACTGGAAATTTAAAAAAACACAAATGAAAATGAGATAAGTTTCAGATATTAAATTAGCAAAGATTGGTAATACTGTGTTAAGTTGTTAAATTAGCAAAGATTGATTATACTGTGTTACACAGCCTGAAAAAGTGTAAATCAAAACAGTCTTATTGTGGAGTTTGGAGGGTATATATCTGGAATCTTTTTTTTTTTCTTAACTTTCCAAACTTGTTACATATCCAGAATCTTTTAAAATATACATATTTTAGCCAGCTATTCTACTAGAAAGGAAGTATTTAATTAGTTATGAAAAGACACATACTGAAAGATTGTTATCACAATGTTTTGTATTACCAAAAAATTTAGTATACTTAATTGTCCATCCAAAGGGAATTGGTTAGATAAATTAGGATGTGTATTTAATATACTAGAGTACCAAATAACAATTTAAAATGTTAATACAAATTCAGTGTTAAAATTTGACTTGTAAATATCATATAACTCATAGAAGACAGCCTATCATCAAAAATTACAAGTCTAATATTATGCATTATTTTAATGTAATATTTAATGTTGCAGCAGAATGATGTTCTTTAACTGGCCAGTATCAAATGGGTACTGACTTACATCAGTTTGTCAAGTTCAGGAAGCATTAGGTGTCAGCTAGCTGGTGACATGTTTGATATAAGAAATGTATTTTTGTTATACAAGTGGAATATATTGACTCCTTTTCTAAGCCAAGACTAATATTTTATTTCCAAAGGAAAATTCAAACATTTTTCATATTATTCTTCCTGGACGGTTGCAGGTTTTGTTCCAAAAGCAACACTGATAGGTTCTATATTTTTCTTTTTTTTTTTTTTTTTTTGAGACGGAGTCTCACTGTGTCGCCCAGGCTGGAGTGCAGTGGCGCGATCTCGGCTCACTGCAAGCTCCGCCTCCCGGGTTCCAGCCATTCTCCCGCCTCAGCCTCCGAGTAGCTGGGACTACAGGCTCCCGCCACCGCGCCCGGCTAGTTTTTTGTATTTTTAGTAGAGACGGAGTTTCACCGCGTTAGCCAGGAGGGTCTCGATTTCCTGACCTCGTGATCCGCCCGCCTCGGCCTCCCAAAGTGCTGGGATTACAGGCTTGAGCCACCGCGCCGGGCCAGGTTCTATATTTTTCTTATCAAACTTGAAATGGGCCAGTTAGTCTTCTGAGTCTAGGTTATTTGTTTGCTTATTTAATTAAAGAAAACTTTACTTACTGTGAAGTCTTCATTTTGGTACAGTAAATTGGTAGCAAAATTAATATTCCAAAGAAATCCTAACTCAGGCCTTTGCTGAATCCTGATAGAGGCTGACATTTTCTAGTGGTACTATATTCTAATTAATTCATTTTTTTTCCCCTTTTACACAAAATGCAATCCCATACATTCTTCGTAGAGTGAATCATTCATTAGACAAAGACTTTGTTTTTAAGTTTTTGTATATTTTTATTTTTTGCAGTTCCATAAAACCTTTTCAGAATGATAAAAGTAGAACTGTAATATTTCATATTGATTATAATGTGATCTCACTTAAACTCATTGTTAACAAGCATTTAGATATATAAATGTTTATATATAATAATGATATAATTAACTTGTTTAAGTACCCTATATATTGTTCAAATAAATCAGAGAAATAATATATTTTTATTTTATGTGAAGCTTCCAAATTTAATATAAATTTCTCATATGGATAAAGTGAACTAATAACCTAGTTTATTGTTTTGTATGTTTAAGAATATGTTATTTAAAGCTTTGTTTACGCCACTAGCTTATTCTTCATATATTTTGCAGATTATTTGTTTACCATCTCATCCATTTTATGACATATTTTTTCTACAGTTATGCAGAAGGCCTGGAGGGAAAGAAATCCTCCAGCTCGAATCAAAGCAGCCTATCAAGCTTTAGAATTGAACAATGAGTAAGTTTGAAATATATGGAAAATAAATTTATTTTGAAGGAAACCAAGACAAATGATTTTTATATCTCCTTTTGTCTGTTCCTAAGACACTTGGAGTCATTAGTCATTTCCCTTTTGCATGTTATAGATATTTAATAAAAATTTCAGTGTTTGCCAACATCTGTATTTTGCTTCTGAAATTGTAAATCTATATATGCTTTTGAATAGAAATTATGCTAGAAGTACTTTTCAAAGTGGAGAATGTTCATGGAGAATGGTGATAATACTTTATAGTTAAAAGGGTATTAAAATACTAATATACCATGCACCTGTTTTGATTTTTTCATTTGAATCATTCACTTGAAGCATTCAATCTTGAGTACTTTAGTTGTTAATGGACTTGAAGCCATGAGAAGGGGATTAAAAATAAGTAAAACATAGCTCTATCAAGTTTATTTTTTTCCATGTTAGCAGCATTTTTTTATAGTTTTGAACTTTTTATATTTTGAAAAGGCAAAATGTAAAATCATAAAGCAACTTAATCTTTACAAGGAACAGATCAATAAATACTAATCTAATGCAGACTAAATAAATACCAAGAGTGAAAATATGGTTCCAGTTGGGGTTTATCAAGGAATGCTTCCTGAATAATGTAAATTTAGAGTTATTCCCTGAACCTTCTCCCCCCAGTATATATGTTATCCTTATTAAGAAGACCTTCCCAAGGTGGAGCAAAAATGGCAGAGTTAAAGGATGCCAAAATAATAAGCTGGCAGAAACTGTCAGGATCAACTTTATTAAAACTCTGGAAACTAATCAAAAGTTTACAGTAACCTAGTGAATGCTTAATCAAGGAGAAAAAACACCCAAATCTCTCTAAGGAAGCTTTGTAGTGTTTTATTTATCCTGGCCCCATCCCTCACTCCCTAGCTCAGTGGCAGTCTTGAAGACAACAGAGTACATTCCAGGGATAGGTTTCTAGTACCAGAGGAAGTTGAATGGACCTTATTTTCAAGGAACTGTGGTCGTTTGTTTTGACCTGTCTGTTGGCTACCTGAAGCACTAGCTCAAAGGGCTTTATTTCAGCTTACTGAAAGAAGAGAGTCTTCAACTTCAAAACTCTCCCAGAACTGACATAACTACACTCTGGATCATTTGTTAAAAACATTTAAAGGCAAATGCATTAGCTGCTGCTGCCTGGGGCAAGGGATAACAGGAAGGACAAACAGTAGACAAACCAGAAAGCTTGTGAGCAAAGTCTGGGGAATTAGATACTTTGAGGAATAAAGACTCTGAAAAGCTCCCACACATTTCTGGGAATCAAGGCCCCACACACAGCCAGAGCTGGGGACATGTTCAGAAAAGACTTGCGAAAGTCCTAAGCTCTCAAGTCTACCTAACCTTCATGTTCTGCACAAGTAGGAGGTGAAAGCTAAGGCAGAGTTGTAAACTGTTTGACTGAATGTGAAGGTGTGCCCTAGCACCCACACAGAGCCCATTTGCAAATCATTTTTACTTTTTGTGTTTTGTTTGGTTTTGGTCCCAGGTGTTTAAGGAAATCTCTATCAAATCACCAACTGACCACAAGGCTAAAATAGCACACATGTCACACTGGTCACACATGACAAATAATATAGATTTCATAAAATGGGTTCAGAAAAGTCACTAAACAACTGCAAAAGCAGCAACAACAAATCCTAGGGAGTAGAGAAAATTGTATTTCTAGGGTTGTCAGAGTATAGTATTTAAAATTTCCAGTTTTCAACAAAAAATTACAAGGCATGCAAAGAAACAAGAAAACATAGCCCATACATAGGAAAGAAAAGAAATTAGGCTGGGTGTGGTAGCTTATACCTGTAGTTCCAGCACTTTGGGAGACCAAGGCAGAAGGATCACTTGAGCTCAGGAGTTTGAGACCAGCCTGGGTAACATAAAGACACCCTGTCTCAAAAAATAAAAAGAAAATAAATTAATAAAAGCTGCCCCTGTGAAGCCTAGACTTCGGATTAATAGATACAAAATTTAAATCAACTATTTTAAATATGATCAAGGAGGTAAAGGAACCCATGATAATGGTATCTCACCATTACAGAATATCAGTAAAGAGGAAGAAATAATTAAAAGGAACGAAATAGAAATTCCAGAATTGAAAAGCATAACTAAAATGAAAAATTTATCATAGGGGTTCAGCAGCAAGCAGATTTAAGCCGACAGAAGCAAGACCAGTGAATTTCATTTAAGTCAATTGAGATTACCCAATTCAAGGAGCAGGAAAAATTAAGGAGTAAAGAAATGACCAGAGTCTGAGAGAACTGAAGGATGCTATCAAGCATATCAATCTGTGCTTTATAGGAGTCCCAAAGAAGAGAGAGAAAGGGCAGAAAGAATACTTGAAGAAATCATAGCTGAGAACAAGATAATAGCACCCCAAATACAGCAACATATTAAAAATGTTATACACCCTGACAAAGTGGCATTTATTCATGGATGCAAGAATGGTTCAACATATGAAAATCAGTCAATGTAGTACAGCACATTAACAGAATGAAGAAAGAAACCACATGATTATCTCAACTGATGTAGAAAAAACATTTGACAAAATTCCCCATCATGATAAATATATGGAAATCAATTAATGTAATACTCCACATTAATAGACCAAAAGACAAGAACTACATGACCATCTCAATTGATGTAGAAAAAGATCTGACAAAATCCAACACCATTTTATGATGAAAACTTTAAAAAACTAGGAATGGAAGAAAACTTCCTCAAGAACATCTGCATCTGAAAAATCTACAGCTAAATGCATACTTACTGATGAAAGACTGAAAGATTTCCCTCCACCATCAGAAAAAAGGCAGGATGTCTGCACTTGTACTTCTGTGTTACATGGTGTACTGGAGGTTCTAGTCAGTGCAGTTAGGCAAGAAAAATTTTACATGGCATCTGAATTGGAAAGGAAGAAGTAAAACTATCTCCATTCACAGATGGCATAATCTTATTTGTAGAAAATCTTAATCCACAAAGAAACTATTAGAGCTAATGAAAGTATTGACAAAATTGTGAGAAACAAAATCAATATATGAAAATCAGTTGTTATGTCTATATCCTAGCAATGAACAATCTGAAAAGGAAATTAAGAAAACAATTCCATTTACAAAAGCATCAGAAAGATTTAAATACTTAGGAATAAATTTAATCAAGGAGGTGCAAGACTTAGATGCTGAAAACTATAAAGCATAAGTTAAATAAATAAATCAAAAGACATCCCATGTTCATGGATTGGGAGACATTATTGTTAGAATGTCAGTACTCCCTAAATTGATCTATGGATTCAGTGCAATCCCTGTAAAAATTTTAATTATCATTTCTGCAGAAATGGACAGGGTGATCCTATAATTCATATAAAACTGCAAGAGACCCTGAATACCAAAACAATCTTGAAATAGAAGCACAAAATTAGAAGACTCACACTATCCAATTTAAAAATTTTTTGCAAAGCTACAGTAGCTAAATCATAAGGATAGACACCTAGATCAATGGATTTAAATTGAGATTCCAGAAATAAACCCATATATCTATGGTCAGTTGATTGTTTTGTTGTGTTTTGTTTTGAGACAGAGTTTCATTCTTTTGGCCCAGGCTGGAGTTCAATGTCACGATCTCGGCTCACTGCAACCTCCACCTCCTGGGTTCAACTGATTCTCCTGCCTCAGCCTCCCAAATAGCTGGGAATACAGGCATGCGCCACCATAGCTGGCTAATTTTGTATTTTTAGTAGAGACAAGGTTTCACCATGTTGGGTAGGCTGGTCTTGAACTCCTGACCTCAGGTGATCCACCCACCTCAGCCTCCCAAAGTGCTGAGATTACAGGTGTGAGCCACCACACCTGGCCATGATTTTTGACAAGGGTGTCAAAACCATTCAATGGAGGAAAGAATAGTCTTTTCAACAATGATGTTGGAACAACTGGATAACCACATATATAAAAGCATAAAGGTGGTCCCTTACGTCATACCATATATCCCAATTAATTTAAAAATCAATCAACGACCTAAATGGAAGAGTTAAAACTACAGAACTCTTAGAAGAAAGCATAGGGACAAATCATCATCACCTTGAATTTAGCAGGGGTCTCAAATTATATCACCAAAAGCACAAGCAGCAAAAGAAAAATCGGGTAAATGGACTTAATCAAAATTAAAATATTTTGTGTATCAGAGGACATTGTGAAGAGGCAGAAATAGATTTGGGATTGCCAGGGATTGAGGAGGCAAGGGAGATGGGGAGTGACTACTTAATAGGTATGGGGTTTCTTGTGGGGATGATGAAAATGTTCTGGAGGCCAGGCGTGGTGGCTCAAGCCTGTAATCCCAGCACTTTGGGAGGCCGAGACTGGCGGATCACGAGGTCAGGAGATCGAGACCATCCTGGCTAACACGGTGAAACCCCGTCTCTACTTAAAAAATACAAAAAACTAGCCGGGAGAGGTGGCCAGCGCCTGTAGTCCCAGCTACTCTGGAGGCTGAGGCAGGAGAATGGCGTAAACCCGGGAGGCGGAGCTTGCAGTGAGCTGAGATCCGGGCACTGCACTCCAGCCCGGGCGACAGAGCGAGACTCCGTCTCAAAAAAAAAAAAAAAGAAAAGAAAATGTTCTGGAATTACATTGTGGTGATGGTTGCACAACTTTGTGAATACATTAAAAGTTATTGGATTGTATACTTCAAAGTGCTTTAAACTGTGAACCTTGTTATTTGAATTTTACCTCAATGTAAAAAAGTAACATTCTTCAATGTAAGATTAATTAGGTATTCACATTATTAATTTCCTGAATTAGTATCCGTATAAAATACTTTCGAACAAATCCAATAATGCTTTAAGGGGGAAAAAAATCTTTTCACCTACAGCCATACAGTCATTAAAAATATATACATTCGGCCAGGTGCAGTGGCTCACGCTTGTAATCCCGGCCCTTTGGGAGGCCAAGGCGGGTGGATCACGAGGTCAGGAGATCAAGACCATCCTGACTTACATGGTGAAACCCCGTCTCTACTAAAAATACAAAAAATTAGCCAAGCGTGGTGGCGGGCCCTGTAGTCCTTGCTACTCGGGAGGCTGAGGTGGGAAAATGGCGTGAACCCCGGGAGGTGGAGTTTGCAGTGAGCCGAGATCACACCACCGCACTCTAGCCTGGGCAACAGAGGGAGACGCTGTTGCCAAAAAAATATATATATATATATATATGTACATACATTCAAAATATAAGCATATAATTATGTTTATATTTTGATTTATACCCATCTAGTTCTTTTTAAAAGTGTTTTTATTATGGTTATTTTATTTTTTGAGACAGAGTCTCGCTCTATCACCCAGGCTGGAGTGCAGTGGCGTGATCTTGGCTCACTGCAATCTCTGCCTCTTGGGTTCCTGCCATTCTCCCGCCTCAGCCTCCAGAGTAGCTAGGACTACAGGCACCCACCACCTCACCTGGCTAATTTTTTTGTATTTTTAGTAGAGACGGGATTTCATCGTGTTAGCCCGGATGGTCTTGATCTCCTGACCACGTGATCTGCCCACCTCGGCCTCCCAAAGTGCCGGGATTACAAGCGTGAGCCACCGTGCCTGGCTATTATGGTTATTTTAAAACATTTCAGTTGGTTTTTGGAATGGCAGTCAGGAAGCCTAGTGTTTTTGGTTTTTGTTTTTGTTTAGAGACAGGGTCTTGCTCTGTTGCCCAGACTGGAGTGCAGTGGTAAGATGATAGCTTCATTGTAACCTCAAACTCCTGGCCTTAAGCAATCCTCTTGCCTCAGCCTCCAAGGTAGCTAGGACTACAGGTGCACACAGCCACACCCAGCCAATTTTAAATTTTTATTATTTTTTTTTTAATAGAGAAAGGGTCTCGTGTTGCCCAGGCTAGTCTCAAACTACTGGCCTCAAGTGATCCTCCTGCCCTGACCTCCCAGAGTGCTGGGATTATAGCCATGAGCCACTGTGCCTGGGCAGGAAGGCCAGTGTTTAAAGCAGCAGTATATCTAACACTTCACAGGAATCTAGTGTAATGTAATGGATAAATCTTTGTTGATTAGTGAAATTGTTATATACTATACGGTCTTCTTATTTGAAGGATGATGAAATGGTATAATTTGCATTTTCTATATCTGAAGAACGTTTTTTGTCCCCACTTAATGATAGCTACTTGCCATCATTTTTGTTTAATGCTTGGTCTTGTACATTTATCAATAATTTAAGCACAAGTTATTAGAAATATAACGCAAGCCACATATGTAACTTTAAATTTTCTAGTAGCCACATTTAAAAAGTAAAAAGAGGCCGGGCGCGGTGGCTCAAGCCTGTAATCCCAGCACTTTGGGAGGCCGAGGTGGGCGGATCACGAGGTCAGGAGATCGAGACCATCCTGGCTAACACGGTGAAACCCCGTCTCTACTAAAAATACAAAAAATTAGCCGGGCGTGGTGGCGGGCGCCTGTAGTCCCAGCTACTCGGAGGCTGAGGCGGGAGAATGGCATGAACCCGGGAGGCGGAGCTTGCAGTGAGCCGAGATCGCACCACTGCACTCCAGCCTCGGCGGCACAGCCAGACTCCGTCTCAAAAAAAAAAAACGTAAAAAGAAATAGGGGAAATTAATCTGAATAATGTTTATTTAGCTATATTCAAAATACTAATTTTTTTTTTTTTTTTTTTTTGAGACAGAGTCTCGCTCTGTTGCCCAGGCTGGAGTGCAGTGGCATGATCTCGGCTCGCTGCAAGCTCCGCCTCCCGGGTTCACGCCATTCTCCTGCCTCAGCCTCCCGAATAGCTGGCGCTACAGGTGCCCGCCACCGTGCCCGGCTAATTCTTTGTATTTTTTTAGTAGAGACAGGGTTTCACGGTGGTCTCAATCTCCTGACCTCATGATCCGCCCACCTTGGCCTCCCAAAGTGCTGGGATTACAGGCGTGAGCCACCACACCTGGCCCAAAATATTAAAATATTTTAACATATAGTCAGTACTTTTCTAAAATCTATTAATGAGGAACTTTACATTCTTCTAAGTCTTCAAAATTCGTTGTGCATTTTTACACTTGCATCACATCTCAATTCAAACTCGTCACATTTCAAGTGCTCAATAGCCACATGTGGCTAATGCCTAGAATACTGGACAGTGCAGGCTTAGATAATCACAACTAGGACATTGTCTCTAGAAGAGGTGGATTTGTTATTTCTGGGAATGGAATAATGACATTTTGTTTCTCTTTGTGGCCCCAAAACAAGAATTAGTTTATTAGCCAGATGTTGACTTAAAAGATACAAAGAAAAGCCTCTATGTTTTAGTGGGGTGAAGAAAAGAAAACTTGGCATAAGCATGGTTGTGAGGAATGAGGATAGGAGTGTAGGAAGAAGTACCTGAATTCAGAACAAGGGAAGTTATACCGCATAGTATTGTGGATAAGTCCATGGGTAGACAGGACAGCATGCAGAGGGGAGTACTCAGATTTGGGGAAAATGTCTAGTCCCGGAATATGTTTCTGAGTCAGATGTTAAAGTGCCTAGTTGGCCAAGGGACTATCTTCCCAATCCTCACCCTCCCCATACGTGCCCCATGAAATGGATATCATAAAGTATATAGCAACTAAAAGCAGGTATGACTAACTGGGCGCGGTGGCTCATGCCTGTAATCCCAGCACTTTGGAAAGCTGAGGCAGGTGGATCACCTGAGGTCAGGAGTTCTAGACCAGCCTGGCCAACATGTTGAAACCCCATCTCTACTAAAAATACAAAAATTAGCTGGGCGTGGTGTCGCATGCCTGTAATCCCAGCTACTCGGGAGGCTGAGACAGGAGAATTGCTTGAATCCAGGAGGCAGAGGTTTCAGTGAGCCGAGATTGGGCCACTGTACTCCAGCCTGGGCGACAAAAGCAAAATTCCATCTCAAAATAAAAAAGCAGGTATGACCAGTAGAAGGTATATAATTCAGATAATTCTTTATAAATCTTCTTTTCTCCCCGCTTTCACAAAAAGAAAACACAGGACAATGGGTCAGAGAATGAGATAGAAGTTTAAAAACTTTGTTTTTTACCAAAACAAACAAACAAAACTCAGAAAATAAAGAGCAGAAGGAAAAGATTAAAAAGTGGAAAAATTGTGGAATCAGATATAAAGAATATACCAATGTGCCCCTATTAAGGTAAAATATTGAATGAAGTTTTTTTTGTTGTTGTTTTTTCTTCTAAAGATGGAAAAAATGTATGTAAGGAACTATGACATACAACAAAGGGACATAACCAAGAGAAAATACTTGCTTTATCATTTTATTTAAAATTGCCTTCTTGCTTTCTTCATAGCTGTGCCACTGCATACGTTTACTGGCTGAGGAAGAAGCAACAACTATTGTAGATGCTGAAAAGTTATTTAAACAGGCACTCAAGGCAGGAGAAACAATTTATAGGCAGTCACAGCAGTGCCAGCACCAAAGTCCTCAGCATGAAGCTCAACTGAGTAAGCAAGTTTGAACTGGTTATTACTGTCTTTTAGCACCTGTAATTTGCTTGTGTCTTAACACAAAACAACAATAATACAAAACTTAATACTTACAGGTTAGTTAATTTTCACTGGAAATAACTAATCTATTCATAATACCTACAAGCCAGCAAGACAGAAATGTGTATTAGCCAGAGAACGCTTGTGGAAGGGAATAGATCTGTTCAGGTTATTGAGAGAAGATGTGCTGCTCTGAGACTTAACAGTAACTTATTTCATGTGAGAATTAGGCTGGTCATTGCAAAAACGTAACTTTCAGCATTCAGGAGAGCCTTCTAGTGATGGTAAGCAGCGGTTATCTTTATCCTCACCCTTACTCTAAGCAACAGTAAAGGTACATTATTTGGTTTGCTCTTCAGACTGTGTATCTGCATATAGTGCTAGGGAGTGGCCCCTTTCACACCATCTGATTCTTAGCCCAAAATCCAACCTCATGCTTGGCATTGATTCTTTCTTTGATTTTTCTCCATGATGTGCTTGAGATCAGATGAGCCATAACAACTGAGGTCCTTTCTGTTCTTAGATATGCTCTACCAGTTATGATTGAGATTTTATTTTACCAAAGATGTTAGAATCAGCAATGATGCTGCTTCCTGCTATTTTTATGGCCAGAGGGTTTTAGTTCATGATTTTGGCAAATAGTGGGTAATAAATTGAAATATGTTTATATAATGCATTATTTACTGGCAGCTAAGTTCTAAATCTTTTTTTGTGTGTAAATTAAAATTTGGATAATGTTTTTCTCCCTAAGCTAAATACTGATATATATGGTATGTTTCATTAATGCATATTTTTATAACACACATTTGTGGGAATATATAATTTTGTAGCCTGGAACTAATGAAACTACCTCTTTAAAAATGTCATGCCATTTGTCTTTGAATAATCTCAAATATGGTTATGAGATAGTTATAGAAATATTTGTTAGCTCTTTCTAGAAGTAGTTTTATGGTTTGTCAATTACTCACTGTTAAGAAAAGTTTGCATTAGCCATGGAAATTTTGTTTTGGACATTTTTTGTTTTTCAATTAAAACAATAGAGAGCATCAGAATAATAGATCATTTATGCACAAGTTTAAATACTAAGTTAATGTTATATCTTCCTATTAATGTATGTATTTCTTTTTTGTTAATGTTAAAATAAACTTGTCAATCATACACGAATTATATATACCGTACTTAGGTCACTATTAGAGGCAAAAATAATTAAATGTGTATTTTAAGTTTTAATACAGAAAACTTAAAACATCCACAAAAATAGAGAACACTCCTGTTCAATATTTATCACCCAAATGTAGCCATCATTAATATTCTTCCATTTTGACATAATTTAATTTTAATTGAATCTTCCAAGGGAAGCAAATAAAATTAATGGACTTGTTAATGAAATAGCAGCCTACAATACAAAAGTGATAGTTGTATCATTTTTTGTTTTTCTAAATAGGGAGAGATACCAATGTACTGGTATATATTAAAAGAAGATTGGCAATGTGTGCAAGAAGGTTAGGAAGAATAAGAGAAGCAGTAAAAATAATGAGAGATGTAAGTAAATTGATGATGGGACTATTACATTTATTCCTCCAGAAACTAAAAATTTAGCTAAGTTGCCCATTATTTTAATGCAGAATCATTGTATTTTAATTGGTAGTTTTTAGAACAAGGTATTTATTTAATATATGCCTTTCTTAAGGGTTAGGTCTTCTTCACAGCTATGTTAAGAAACAAGAATTTCTACTTTAATGAATCTGACTCAGCTGAATTGAGTTCCTTTGTTATGATTTTAATCTTTTTTTTCTTTTAATATACAGTTGATGAAAGAATTTCCTCCTCTTACCATGTTGAACATCCATGAAAATCTCTTAGAATCACTTTTAGAATTACAGGCCTATGCAGATGTTCAGGCAGTCCTAGCAAAATATGATGGTGAGTCATATTCCCTTAGTTGATAGCATGGTTATTCTTTTCCAATTATGTAATTATAAATATGGTTATATTCTAGTATTTAAATTTCTCTTTCTGTTCTTACTAGTCAGTATTTAGCACCCAAAGGTTGCTATTAAGTATCTTCTTTATCAGGACTTTATTAGCAAAATCCTGCAAGGAAGAACTTTTCTTCTGTCAAGATTTATTTGTTTGTTTATTGAGTGCTTGTTTCTAATATGAGTGAGTCATTCAGAATATGATAGTGAACAAGACAACATGAGAGGCCAGGCATGGTGGCTCACACCTGTAATCCCAGCATTTTGTTTTGGAGGCTGAGGTGGGAGGATCATTTGAGCCCAGGAGTTGGAGACCATCATGGGTAACATGGCAAGACTCTGTCTCTACAAAAAATTTTAAAAAATAAAAATTATTGGTCATGGTGGTGTGTACCCGTAATCCCAGCTACTTGGGAGGCTAAGGTGGGAGGATCACTTGAGCCAGGGAGGTTAAGTCTGTAGTGAGCTGTGATTGCACCACTGTAGTCTAGCCTGGGTGACAGAGGAAGACTCTGTCTCAAAAAAAAAAAAAAAAGGAAGGGGAGCCCTCATAGGATTTACAGTTTATTTACAGTTTAGTGGAACATACAGACAAATGAGCAGCAGTTACATTGAAGACAGCGTGTTTGGTGAGATAATTGGAGAAGTATGGGTGCTGTGCACATAGTGGGGATACCTCATTTGTTTTGGAGTGTCAAGCAAGGCTAACAGAAGTTGCTTAGCAGTATGTACTATAAGAGCAATTCAGAATAACATTTTTACAATGCTTTTTAGTTGCAAAGTTCAATGATAATACGATCCTTATAGTAGTCTTATGATGTGGTGGGACAAGTATTTTTACTGTCTCCAATTACTGAATAAGGAAACTGGAGTTTAAGAAGGTTCAAGTATTGGGGTAAGGTCTCCCAGCCAGTAAAAGGCAAATCCAGGTGTTTGATTTCTTTGTTCACTAGTCTTCCATGGTAACAATTCAATATCTGTTGGTTATTTTTCTTTTTCTTTTTTTATTTTTGAGATGGAGTCTTGCTCTGTCACCCAGGCAGGAGTGCAGTGGAGAAATCTTGGCTCACTGCAAGCTCCACTTCCCAGGCTCACGCCATTCTCCTGCCTCAGCCTCCCAACTGTGCCTCCCAGCTGTCCCAACTCAGCTGGGTCTACAGGTGCCTGCCACCATGCCTGGCTAATTTTTTTGTATTTTTTTAGTAGAGACAGGGTTTCACCATGTTGGCCAGGATGTTCTTGATCTCCTTTGTGATCTGCCCACTTTGGCCTTCCAAAGTGCTGGGATTACAGGCATGAGCCACCATGCCTGGCGGCTATTTTTATTATTATGTTATAACAGTATCAGTTTACTACACATGAAGTTTGGAGAATTTTAAAGACATAAAGCCTCTCTTCTCATCCTGAGAGAGGCATCAGCTTTTAACCTCAAGCTGAAAATTTGGGGTTACTATACTTCTGGTCATATCTTTCACTATAAGAGAACACATGTAAGTCACGTTGAAGACTGGGCACAGTGGCTCACGCCTGTAATTCCATCATTTTGGGAGGCTGAGGCATGTGGATCGCTTGAGCTCAGAAATTCAAGACCAGCTTGAGCAACATGGTGAGAACCCATTTCTACAAAAAATATTTTTAAAATGTAACTGGGCATGGTGGCATGCACCTGTAGTCCCAGCTGCTTGGGAGGCTGAGGTGTGAGGATCGCTTGAGCCTGGGAGGTAGAGGTTGCAGTGAGCCAAGATTGCGCCACTGTATTCCAGCCTGGTGACAGAGTGAGACCCTATCTCAAAAAAAAAAGTCGTTTATTCACATTTGTACTGTTATAGGTTCCTACCCATTCGCTTGGGAATCCCCATGACTTGGGAAGTTTGAAATGTGTTATACTTGGAAAGAGAAGTTTATTTCTTTTAAACATCTGGAATCCTTAAGCAATGCTTCAGAATAGTGTAGGCTTATGGAGAAATTTGTGAGAAATTCTTTCCATATGTAACTTACTGAATACATCACCTGCTTATAATACTTACGATGAGCAAGCTTAGGGACTGAATATAAGAAATTGGAATAGGACCTGATTCATTAAAATAAAATAAAACTGAAACTAATAAAGCATACCTAAGTTGATATGCTTCTATACTTTCAGTTATTTTCATGAGTCCCAGTTTTTATCATTCCAGAATCCAGAGGAAGTTGAAAGCAAATTTATTTCCTTAGTTCTCCGTTTACTAGTATGATTCTGGAATCAAAAACATCTTCTGATAGCCTTATTTTGGACATTCTTTTAAGAATGATTTGTATAATTAATTTACCTACAGTTCCAGGTGAAATTTTTATTTTCTAAAAAATAATAATTTAAGAAAATACAAAAATCTGGGAAGAACAAAAATATCATCCTTGGTTGAATCAACCTGGATTTAACTACTGTTAATATTTTAATTTTTTTCTAATATTAGTTTTTCTCTATGAATAGGTGAAGGTTTTACATAGTTCTAATTATACCATGCCTTTTTCCCTGAACTTATTATAAGCAGGTTATTTTTTACTATCATTATTATTTTTTTAGAGTCTCGTACTGTCACCCAGGCTGGAGTGCAATGGCACGATCTCGGCTCACTGCAACCTCTGCTTTACAGATTCAAGTGATTCTCCTGCCTCAGCCTCCCGAGTAGCTGGGATTTTAGGCACCTGCCACTATGCCTGGCTAATTTTTTGTATTTTTAGTGGAGATAGGGTTTCACTGTGGTGGCCAGATTGGTCTCAAACTCCTGACCTCGTGATCCACCCACCTCATCCTCCCAAAGTGCTGGGATTACAGGCATGAGCCACCGTGCCCATCCATAAGCAGGTTATTATAAACATTTGTTGAGCGCATTTTGCCGTCGTGCAGAGAGGGCTTTCATAGACATAATTTCATCTCAGTCAGAAAATATCATTATTTTGAGAGATGAAAACTGAGGTCAAACAAGTTGCTACTAGCTCAAAGATGCTTAGCTGGTAAATAATAAGATAAAGATTCAGATTCAGCGTTTTCAACTTCATATATGGGGTTTTCCTACTATATTATAGATTTTTCAACATTATGTCCAGGTTTTTCCTATATAACTATTGAATTTGTATTGCACTGTGAATTATTCTTTTATTTATTTATTTATGAGACAGTTTCACTCTTGTTGCCCAGGCTGGAGTGCAGTGGTACGATCTTAGCTCATTGCAACCTCTGCCTCCTAGGTTCAAGCGATTCTCCTCCCTCAGCCTCCTGAGTAGCTGGGATTACAGGCATGCGCCACCACACCTGGCTAATTTTTGTATTTTTAGTAGAGACGGGGTTTCTCCATGTTGGTCAAGCTGGTCTCAAGCTCCTGACCTCATGATCCACCGGCCTCAGCCTCCCAAAGTGCTGGGATTACAGGTGTGAGCCACCGCAGCCGGCTGTGAATTATTCTTATTAAAAAATTGTCTCAATACATTTTTTTGTAATTCCTACCTAAATTGAAAATTATCATTACAGATATAAGCCTTCCAAAGTCAGCAGCAATCTGTTACACAGCAGCACTGTTGAAGACAAGGACTGTTTCAGAAAAGTAAGTGTTATAAAAACTACAATGATTTGGAAAGACTGCTAAACTCAATGTTATGTTTGTCTTCTACTGACTTTAAACAATGCTGTTTTCCACTGTACTTCGTTCTGAATAGCCCTGGATCTTCTTGGGCTTTTAGGCTTCTTGCTGTGTGTAGTGGAATGAGCAAAGTTTTCAGAGCTAACCTGAGCTCAAATTCAAACTCTGCCACATTCTAGCTATAGGACTGTAGGCAGGTTAATCGTTTTGAGTCTCTCCTTCATCTGTAAAATGAGACTAATATTGCAGGAGGGTTGTAGGAGGATTATGTGTGGTAAGTGCCTAAAGCGATACCTAGAAAGAAAGTCCACACAGTAAATAGTAACTATGATGATGACGATAAAGTGTGTAGTAGGGAAATAGGCTTACGTTATCTCTTCTTAGAGTATAATTCTGAGTTCTGCTTTTCTTGTGTTTTTGGCTACTCTTAGTGAATTTTCTTTATTGTTCAGATAAGATACTCAGAAACCAACCAAATGGTGACCATTTTCTTTCACCTTAGATTTTTATGCTTTGATATGAATTAGAATGGAATTTTCCGTTTGTGTCCTCTGAAATAAGAATTTGGTAAGAATGTACTTAGATTCATGAGATTCTCTGGATATCACTGTGTAGCATTTATTACTTTATTACCTTTCCTAAAGTGCACCTTCAGTGGACTTCTCCTAACAGCCTTCTTTACCTAAGTTTGAAGACCTTCATTTCTTATTTTATATGTTGAACCCACAAGACTTTACTTTTTTTTTTTTTTGAGAGAGAGTTTCACTTTTGTTGCCCAGGCTGGAGTGCAATGGCACAATCTCGACTCACTGCAACCTCTGCCTCCTGGGTTCAAGTGATTCTCCTGCCTCAGCCTCCCGAGTAGCTGGGGCTACAGGCACCCACCACCATGCCCAGCTCATTTTGTGTCTTTAGTAGAGATGGGGTTTCTCCATGTTGGTCAGGCTGCTCTCAAACTCCCGACCTCAGGTGATCCGCTCATCTCAGCCTCCCAAAGTGCTGGGATTACAAGCATGAGCCACTGTGTCCGGCCAGCTTTATTTATTTTTTATTTATTTAGTTTTTGGTAGTCCTCTGGCTTTGTTTTTGGCCATCTCCAGAAACTTTGATTCAAGGGGCTGTATTATTATCTAAATTCATACTTTTTTCTTTTTTTTTTAGCATATTTATTTTATCATTTTGTGGTTTTCTTGTAGATTCTCTCTAGAAACAGCCTCCAGAAGAGGATTAAGCACAGCAGAAATTAATGCCGTGGAAGCAATTCATAGAGCTGTGGAATTTAATCCTCATGTTCCAAAAGTGAGAAATTTTATGATAAAAATACTACCTTTATTTAAGTTTATCAAGTTGAGGACAGTTTGTAGACCAAAGTCTGGGTCACCATAATTTGGTGCAGAATTGTTTTAGTCTGCTCTATTTTGATGCTTATTATTCACCTTACAGGGGATGTTGAAACATTTAGGCATTTAGAAAGGTAGATAGGAGCAATAGTTAGCTATATGCTTTGTAATTACTGTCAAAATATAATTTGAACTGTGTTCACTTAGCTGTTCTTTTAGTATAGTTGTAGAGAATAAATAATGGCTTGGTCTTAATAAAAGATTGTTCATGTTTCATATCACTAAATGAAATTTCCTGTTACCGTGAAAGCTTTTTCTAGACAGATGCCTAGGTTTTGAACTAGAGTTGGGTAGACCCTTCAGACTAGGGTCTGAAGACAAACAGATTAAAATAATCAATGATAGGAAGCAGATGTGGAAATGCCCAGAAAAACTGGCTGATGCTTATTTAGTCCCCGATGAGTCTATATACTTGCTTTGATTGTCTTTATATTGTACACCTTGCAGTTATAAAAATTATTGCTTAATCTTTGTATGTTATAGCACAAAATTAAATTTTGGGTTTTAGGCTGGGCACAGTGGCTCATGCCTATATCTCAACACTTGGGGAGGCCGAGGTGGGAGGATTACTTGAACCCAGGAGTTTGGGACTAGCGGCTGGGCAATGTGGTGAGACCTCATCTCTGCAAAAAATACAAAAATTATCTGGGCGTGGTGATGCTCCTGTTGTCTTAGCTACTTGGGAGACCAAGGGGAGAAGACTGCTTGAGTCCAGGAGGTCAAGACTGCAGTGAGCTGTGATCATGCCACTGCACTGAAGCCTTGGGTGACAGAGTGAAATCCCATCTCAAAAAAAAAAGAAATTGGAGTTCCACAAACAATGCCCCATGTTAGGAAATATAGACAATTCAAGAATAGATGCCCTTACTACAGAAAGTAATTATAGCTATTGATTCCAGTGAAAGGGTGTTAATAGAGCTTGGAAGCTAAAGAGTTACAGTAAAGAGATTAATCGCCAAAAGATAATTTCCAAGAAAAGGATGTTGTAAGCCTGTTAGAGTAAGTAAAGATATGCTTAAGAAAAGTACTTAAGTCCAAGAAACAGAGTCAACAAATATTTATACCATTCTCTCATTAAGTGACACTGGTTCCATAAATTTAAAGACAGCGGTTCACCCATATCCACGGTTTTGTATTCCATGGTTTCAGTTACCCACAGTCAGCCTCTGTCTGAAAATATTACATGGAAAATTCCAGAAATAAACAATTCATAAGTTTTAAGTTGCATGCCGTTCTGAGTAGCTTGATGAAATCTTACGCCATCCCCCTCCATCCAGCCTAGTACATGACTCATCCCCTTGTCCAGCATATCCAACATTGTCTGTGCTGCCCACCTCTTAGTCACTTAGTAGCCAACTCGGTTATCAGAGCAACTGTCATAGTGCTTGTGCTCAGGTAACCTTTATTTTAGTTAATAGTGATCCCAAATGCAAGATTAACATATTGTTATAACTGTTCTGTTTTATTATTAGTTATTGTTATTAGTATCTTACCGTGCCTAAATTATAAATTAAATTCTATCATGGGCATATATTTAGAGGAAAAAACATGGTGTACGTAGGGTTTGGTACTATTTGTGGTTTCAGATATCCACTGGGAATCTTAAAACATATGTCCTGAGGATAAGGAGCGAGTACTGTAAACTGTTTTTTTTTTTTTTTTTTAAGATGGAGTTTCATTCTCACCCAGGCTGGAGTGCAGTGGCAGAATCTTGGCTCACTGCAACCTCTGACTCCAGGGTTCAAGCGATTCTTCTGCCTCAGTCTCTCGACTAGCTGGGACTACTGGCGTGTGCTGCCAGGCCCGGCTAACTTTTTGTATTTTTAGTAGAGATGGGGTTTCACCATGTTAGCTAGTATGGTCTTGATCTCCTGACCTTGTGATCCGCCTGCCTCAGCCTCCCCAAGTGCTGGGATTACAGGCATGAGCCACTGCGCCCGGCCTTGTAAACTTTTTATTATGAGTTCTACTACACATGCAGCAAAGTATATGAGACAGAAATGTGTATCTTAATGATTTATTACAAAGTAAATGCTTGAAAACTACTGAGGTCAAGAAACAACATTATCAACCCACAGAAGCCTACCTGACTGCCCTTTCCCATTACAACCTCCCTTCCTACCTAAAGGTAACCACTATTATTCATTCGTATTCTCATTTATTAATTATCTTCATTTCCTCCCTTTCTTTACGTTTTTGATCTGTACTTTTTCTGTATTTCTGGATTTTTTTCTTTTTTTTCTTTTTTTTTTTTGAGATGGAGTCTTGCTCTGTCACCCAGACTGGAGTGCAGTGGTGCCATGTCCACTCACTGCAAGCTGTGCCTTCCGGGTTCATGCCTTTCTCCTGCCTCAGCCTCCTGAGTAACTGGGACTACAGGCGCCCGCCACCCACGCCCTTCTTTTTGTGTTTTTAGTAGAGACGGGGCTTCACCGTGTTAGCCAGGATGGTCTCAATCTCCTGACCTTGTGATTGGCCCGCCTCAGCCTCCCAAAGTGCTGGGATTACAGGCGTGAGCCAGTGCACCCGGCCTTTTTTTTCTTTTTAAGACAGACTGTTCAACTATTTGAGAGTCTGAGGCAGGAGAATTGCTTGAACCCAGGAGGTAGAGGTTGCAGTAAGCCGAGATCGTTCTAGTACACTCCAGCCTGGGTGACAGTGAGACTCTGTCCCATTAAAAAAAAAAAATCCGGGCGCAGTGGCTCGCACCTGTAATCCCAGCACTTTGGGAGGCCAAAGCGGGTGGATAGCCTGAGCTCAGGAGTTCAGGACCACCCAGGGCAACATGGTGAAACCCCGTCTCTACTAAAAATACAAAAAAATTAACCAGGTGTGGTGGAGTGTGCCTCTAGTCCCAGCTACTTGGGAGGCTGAAGCAGGAGAATCGCTTGAATCCTAGAGAGGAAGGTTGCAGTGAGCCGAGATCACCCCCACTGCACTCCAGCTTGGGCTACAGAGTGAGTCTCCGTCTCAAAAAAAAAAAAAAAAAAAAAGACAGTGTCTTGCTCTCATGCCCAGGCTGGAGTGCAGTGGCACCTTCTTGGCCTGCTGCAACCTCCGCCTCCTAGGCTTAAGCAATCTGCCCGCCTCAGCCTCCCAAAGAGCTGGGATTACAGGTGTGAGCAAATGCGTGCCTGGCTCTGGATTTATAAATGAGTTAAAGAGTGGTCTCTGTTTATTTATTCTCTGGAATAATTTGAATAAAATTAGAATTATTTCTGCCCTAAATGATTAGTAAATTTGTTATTCAAGCCATCTGATTCTTCAGTTTTCTTTGTGAGAAGACTTTGAGTTACAAATTTCATTTCTTTAATAGTTTAATTACAAATTCAATTTCTAAGCATATCATAACTATTGAAATTTTTTGTTTCTTATGTTTTTGGTAAGTTGTATTTTTCTAAAAATTTATTTCATCAAAATTTTCAAATGTATTGACATAAAGTATTCATAAAATCCTTTTATTGCCATATTAGTATTTGCAGGATTAGTTATAATACCCAATTTTTAATGTCTTTTTTTTTTTTGAGATGGAATTTTGCTCTTGTTGCCCAGGCTAGAATGCAATGGTGCAATCTTGGCTCACTGCAACCTCCACCTCCCTGGTTCAAGCGATTCTCTTGCCTCAGCCTCCTGAGTAGCTGGGATTACAGGCATGCGCCACCACACCCAGCTAATTTTATATTTTTAGTTGAGACGGGATTTCTCCATATTGGTCAGGCTGGTCTCGGACTCCCAACCTCAGGTGATCAGCCCGCCTCGGCCTCCCAAAGGCTGAGATTACAGGAATGAGCCACGGCACCTGGCCCCACTTTTTAATTCCTAACATTGGCTAGTTTTATTTTTCTTGATCAAATTCCTTAGGGTTTTGTCAGTCTTACTTGTTTTTGCCAAGAACTTAGCTCTGGCTTTGTTGATTTTTTTTCTACTATTTATTTTCTGGTTCATTCATTTCTGCTCTTTATTGCCTTCCTTCAAGTTAATTTGAGTTTATTTTATTTTAATTTCCTGTGTCTTCTCACATAGGTACTTAACTATGTAATTTTCAGCCTTTCTTCTGATATACCCAGTTAAATCTAGAAACTTATCTCAATACAATTTTAACTGCATACTATAGCAACATTTTTTACATAATTTAGTTCAAAATATTTTCTTCAAAAAAATTTAAATTCTTTAAAAACAATTTTAGCTGCATACTATAGCAACATTTTTTACATAATTTAGTTCAAAATATTTTCTTTAAAAAAATTTAAATTCTTTAAAAACAATTTTAACTGCATACTATAGCAACATTTTTTACATAATTTAGTTCAAAATATTTTCTTTAAAAAAAAAATAAAGGATCTCCACATGTTGCCCAGACTGGTCTTGAACTCCTGGCCTCAAGCATCCTCCCTCCTCAGCCTCCCAAAGCGCTGGGATTACAGGTGTGAGCCACCTCCCTTGGCCCAAAATATTTTATAATTTGTTTATAATTTCCTCTTTGAGGCCGGGCGCGGTGGCTCAAGCCTATAATCCCAGCACTTTGGGAGGCCGAGGCGGGCGGATCACAAGGTCAGGAGATCGAGACCATCCTGGCTAACACGGTGAAACCCCGTCTCTACTAAAAAATACAAAAAACTAGCCGGGCGAGGTGGCAGGCGCCTGTAGTCCCAGCTACTCCGGAGGCTGAGGCAGGAGAATGGCGTGAACCCGGGAGGCGGAGCTTGCAGTGAGCTGAGATCTGGCCAGTGCACTCCAGCTTGGGTGACAGAGCGAGACTCCGTCTCAAAAAATAATAATAATAATAATAATAATAATAATTTCCTCTTTGATTTAGAGTTATATTTATTCCATGAAGGTAGATATAATAAACAAAAGATTTTCTTTAAATTTTTTTTCCTCTTTTTCTTTTTCCTGCTTTGCTCATGTTGAGAAACAACAGATTTCCAAAGTAGATGAAACAGCCTTCTGTTGGAAGAAGATGTCAACTAAGACTTTCATAGCTAGAGAGGAGTTTTCCTGGCTTCAGAGCTTCAAAGGACAAGCTGACTCTCTTCTTAGAGGCTAGTGCAGCTGGTGACTTTAAGTTGAAGCCAGTGCTTACTTACCATTCCAAAAATCCTAGGGCCTTTAAGAATTATGCTAAATCTTCTCTGTCTGTGCTCTATAAATGGAACAATAAAGCCTGGATGACAGCACATCTGTTTATAGCATGGTTTACACACCATTTTAGGCCCACTGTTGAGACTACTGCTCAGACATGATTGCTTTTAAAATATTACTGCCCATTAACAATGTACCTAGTCACCCAAGAGCTCTGATGGAGATGTACAAGGAGATTAATGTTTTCATAACTGCTAACACAACAGCCATTCTGCAACCCACAGATCAAGGAGTCATTTTGACTTGGAAGTCCTGTTATTTCAGAAATACATTTAGTAAGGCCGTAGGTCCCATATATAGTGATTCCTCTGGTGGATCTGGGCAAAGTAACTTTTATATGCCATGGGAAACCGAAAAATTTGTGTGACTTGCTTTATTTCGATATTCGCTTTATTGCAGTGGTCTGGAAGTGAACTTGCAGTACGTACAAGATGTGTCTATGGTTACAAACATGAATTTTGGGATATATAAAATATGCTTCAATAAAAGTATAGAGGCTGGGCGTGGTGGCTCACACCTGTAATCCCAGCCCTTTGGGAGGCCGAAGTGGGTGGATCACCTGAGGTCAGGAGTTCGAGACCAGCCTGACCAACATGGAGAAACCCCATCTCTACTAAAAATACAAAATTAGCCAGGCGTGGTGGCTCATGCTTGTAACCCCACCTACTTGGGAGACTGAGGCAGGAGAATCACTTGAACCTGGGAGGTGGGGATTGCAGTGAGCCAAGATCGCGCCATTGCACTCCAACCTGGGCAACAAGAGTGAAACGCTGTCTCAAATAAATAAATAAAACTATATAGATATACATACACACATACGCTTTAACATTTTAGCATCATTTTTATTTATAGGTAGAAATTTACCCATTTTCCCCTCAACTAAATATCAAAGCACTTGACAATTCAGCTATTTCAAAACACCAAGCTAAGTAGAGTGATGCTATAAACTGATATTATTGTTTGTAGATAGACCCTTTAAGCTGAGTGTCATCAAACACAATAATTATTAAGGTTTTTGGAGAATTTGTTTTTCTTTGAGACGATCTCGCTCTGTCACCCAGGCGGGAGTGCAATGGGGTGATCTCGGCTCACTGCAACCTTCACCTCCCGTGTTCAAGCAGTTCTCCTGCCTCAGCCTCCTGAGTAGCTGGGACCACAGGCATGCGCCACCACACCCAGCTAATTTTTGTATTTTTAGTAGAGATGGGGTTTCACCATGTTGGCCAGGCTGGTCTCGAACTCCTGACCTCAAGTGGCACACCCACCTCGGCCCCCCTAAGTGCTGGGATTACAGGCGTGAGCCACCATGCCCGGCCAGTTTTTTGGAGAAATTTTAAGCTTCACCAACCTGAATAATATCTCACTTAAATAACATTGATGTTACATGAACTGGGAGAGCTCTGGAATTTGTGGTTGGCTGTTTTTGCTAGGGTTTTACTATTGATGAAGTATGTACAGACCCCTCTTTTTCTCCTGTTAATGGTCTCTATTCCTGACTGTCAGCTGGAAGCAAGCAAACATAAAGGGATTTAGGGGTTTTCTTCTTCACAGTTCAATTGTGAGTCATGATAACTTATTTAACCTAAGTAACAGTGACATTTCAAATATATGTGTATATATACATATTTTATTCTCACAAATTTATTATGCAAATGGTTGTATGCATCTTAGCAGTAAAATGACAAAGGATATAGCTGTTTTAGCAGGAAATATTTTTGGCAACTTTCCACATAACTACAACAGAAATGGCTGTAGGTCTAGAGCTATGCAATTTGTTAAAGCTGGAAACTATTAGAAGTGCAATAGAGAAATATCATCTACATTTCTTCAGGCAATGAATTTGCTTTTAGGTATTTCATTAATATTGATAGCTTGTATAGTTTTTTTATTCTACTAAATGATTTCAGTGTATAGTAACTGATAGTACCACAGTAAAAAAATTAGAACAGCATGTGTTCATGGTTTTTGACTTATTTTTCATTATTGAGCTATGGCTTTGGTTCAGTAAAGTTTTTTTTTAGTTGCCAAACACGAAAAAGGTTATGTAGCTTTCAGCTACTACATGAATTGTCAGTTTTATTTTCAGTAGAAAATGTTTCATATATTCTAAATATTCCACAGCATTCTGTTTCATTCATTCTGGTATCTCATACTTTTCTTATCCAACCATCAAATGGTTTTATAGATGCTGTCTTTTTTTTTTTTTTTTTTTTTTTTGGAGATGGAGTCTTCCTCTGTCACATAGGCTGGAATGCAGTGGTGCGATCTCGGCTCACTGCAACTTCCACCTCCCAGGTTCAAGCGATTCTCTTGCCTCAGCCTCCTGAGTAGCTGGGACTACAGGCGCGTGCCACATGCCTGGCTAATTTTTTGTATTTTTGGTAGAGACGGGGTTTCACTGTGTTAGCCAGGATGGTCTCAATCTCCTGACCTCGTGATCCACCTGCCTCGACCTTCCATAGTGCTGGGATTACAGGCGTGAGCCACTGCACCCTGCCGATACTGTCTTTTTTATTGAGATAATTTACATACTATAAAATTGACTTTTAAAGGATATAATTCAGTGCTTTTTAGTATATTAACAAGGTTGTAAAATCATTACCACTATTTAATTCTGGAATCTTTTCCAGAAAGAAGTACCTGGAAATATTTTTGGCAACTTTAGTTTTTAGTAGTCACCCCTCAGTCCCTCGCAACCACTAATCTACTTTCTGTCTTTATGCATTTGCCTATTCTGGAGTTTTCATATGAATTGAATCATATAATGGTAGCCTTTTGTGTCAGACTTCTTTCACTTAGCATAATGTAGCATGTGTCAGTACTTCCTTCATTTTATGGCTGAATACTATTCCGTCGTACCACATTTTGTTTATACATTCAACTGATGGACATTTGGGTTGGTTTCACTTTTTGACTAGCATGAATAATGCTGTTGTGAACATTCATGTACAAGTTTTTGTGTGGACATAGATTTTTCACTTCTTTGACGTATGCACCTAGAAGTGGAACTGATAGATCATAAGTAATTCTGTTTAATTTTTTGAGAGACTGCCAAACTGTTTTGCAGAGTAACTGCATTATTTTACATTCCCTCAGCAATGTGTGAGTTCCAGTTTCTCTACATTTGTCTAAACACTTATTATTATCTGTCCTTTTTGTTATAGTTATCCCAATGGGTATGAAATGACATTTCATTGTAGTTTTGTTTTGTATTTCCCTAATGACTAATGATATTTGAGCATCACTTTAATATGTTTATTGGCTGTTTGTATTTTTTCTTTTGACAGATATATGTTCAAGTTGCATATTTTTAAATTTTTATTTAATTAATTAATTAATACATTTATTTGTTTGTTTATAAGAGACAGGGTCTCCCTTTGTTGCCCAGGCTGATCTCAAACTACTGGGCTCAAGCGATCCTCCTGCCTCAGCCTCCTGAAGTGCTAGGATTACAGGCTTGAATCACTGTGCCTGGCCTAAATTTGTTGTTGTTGTTTTAAATTAAAGGTATTCTATTTTTCTTTTTATTATAAGGTATTCTTTAACATTATTATTACATAGACCATTGACACTCTTGATTAATGTGATCCAGAACCATTGTGAATATCCATATTTGAAAATACCACTATTGGCCGGGCGCGGTGGCTCAAGCCTGTAATCCCAGCACTTTGGGAGGCCGAGACGGGCGGATCACGAGGTCAGGAGATCGAGACCATCCTGGCTAACACGGTGAAACCCTGTCTCTACTAAAAACTACAAAAAACTAGCCGGGCGAGGTGGCGGGCGCCTGTAGTCCCAGCTACTCGGGAGGCTGAGGCAGGAGAATGGCGTAAACCGGGAGGCGGAGCTTGCAGTGAGCTGAGATCCGGCCACTGCACTCCAGCCTGGGCGACAGAGCGAAACTCCGTCTCAAAAAAAAAAAAAAAAAAGAAAATACCACTATTACATTTATTTTCACCTATGAAATGTAAACATGAGAATGGGTCACAAACCTTGCTGAGATACAGATACTGAAGAGGCTGCTAGATGTATTCATTAGGTACATCATTCACATGTGTGCACAAACCTCAACGCACATTATTCAAATTTGTGCCTTAGCAAAATGATGGCTGCTATAAATCATGGGTATTTAGAGCTCCCACAAAGAGTAGAAATTATAAATGTTATATCCATGAGTGTCAGTGATCTACTATAGATGTAACTATTCTTGGTATAACACTTCACATATCAGTTAGAATGATGTTGTCCAACTTTAAGATCTAACAATAGCCTGCTGTAATATTTTGTTGAAGATTTTTAAAGTAAGCATACTACAGCTGAATTCTTCTAAATTTTATTTTATGTTCAAATGTAAAATAATTACTATAAAAAGTCACAGCATGGATCCACATATATACTGTCATATATGTGACAAAACATCCACATATATACTGTCACTTGATTTTTGACAAAAGCACCAATGCAATTCAATGGGGAAATGGAACTTCTTCAACAAATGGTACTAGAACATCTGGATATCTAAATGTGATAGGGGAAATCATGAATTTTTTCACATAGCATACAGAAAAATTAATTTGAAATGTGTCGTTGATCTAAATTGAAAAACTATAACTATACAACATCTAGACCAAAACATCTAAGACTAGCTTTGAAAGCTGGGGGTAAAGAAAGATTTCTTAGGACATAGAAGGCAATTATAAGAAAAGACAATTTTTTTTTTTTTTTTTTTTTTTTTTTGAGACGGAGTCTCGCTCTGTCGCCCGGGCTGGAGTGCAGTGGCGCGATCTCGGCTCACTGCAAGCTCCGCCTCCCGGGTTCACGCCATTCTCCTGCCTCAGCCTCCCGAGTAGCTGGGACTACAGGCGCCCGCCACCTCGCCCAGCTAGTTTTTTTGTATTTTTTAGTAGAGACGGGGTTTCACCGTGTAGACCAGATGGTCTCGATCTCCTGACCTCGTGATCCACCCGTCTCGGCCTCCCAAAGTGCTGGGATTACAGGCTTGAGCCACCGCGCCCGGCCAGAAAAGACAATTATACGGCAGGCTGAGGCAGGAGAATGGCGGAGAAGCTCGGAGGCGGAGCTTGCAGTGAGCTGAGATCCGGCCACTGCACTCCAGCCCGGGCGACAGAGCAAGACTCCGTCTCAAAAAAAAAAAAAAAAGAAAAGACAATTATAAATTGAACTTTATCAAAATTTTAAAAGTCTGCTCATCTTAGTGTTAAGAAGACAAAAAGGCAAGTCACGGACAGGAAAAAAATATTTGTAATATGTTTATCTGATAAAGGACTCATCTAAAATATATACATATAAAAAACCACAATATTAAAAAAATGGGCAAAAGCCTTGAACAGATACTACAAAAGAAAATATTGGTATGTCCAATAACACATAAAGAGATGTTTATATGAAAGTAAAATGAAGCAGGCAAAAAAAGAAAAGGTGTTAAACATCATTAGTTATCAGAGAAATGCAATATAAAATCATGAAGTAATGCTTTCACATCTATCAGAATGACTAAAATTTAAAAGACTGATAAAATATCAGAATGTGGAAGTCAGAACTTTCATACATTGCTGCTAAGATTAGAAAATGGTACAACCACTTTGGAAAACTGGCAATTTCTGATAGAATTAAACATATCCTTCAACCTGTGATCCAGCAATCCTACTCCAAAGTATATACCCAAGAGAATGAAATCATATGTCCACAAGAAGAGTTGAACATGAATATCATAGCAGTTTTATTTATAATAGCCCCAAACTAGAAACAATCCAATGTCCTTCAACAGGTAAATAGATAAATAAGTTACAATATAGTGGTATTCAGCAATAAAAAGACCTACTGATACAAGCAAAACATGAATAAAACCAAAAATATGACATTTAAACAAGTATATACTGAATGTTTTCATTTATGTGAAGTTCAAGAAAAGGCAAAAAGTGATCTGTGGTGGTAGAAATGAAAACACTGTTGCCTCAGGTGGTCAGGTGAGACATTAACTGGAAGGAGGACTCCCTGGAGTGAAAGAAGATGGCCAGGCGTAGTGGCTCATGCCTGTAATCCTAGCACTTTGGGAGGCTGAGGCGGGCAGATCACAAGGTCAGGAGTTTGAGACCAGCCTGGCCACATGGTGAAACCCCATCTCTACTAAAAATACAAAAAATTAGCTGGGCATGGTGGGATGCACCTGTAGTCCCAGCTACTCAGGAGGCTGCAGCAGGAGAATCACTTGAACCCAGGAGGCGGAGGGTGCAGTGAGCCTGTATCACGCCACTGCACTCCAGCCTGGGTGACGGAGCAAGACTCTGTCTCAAAAAAAAAAAAAAGAAAAGACAATTATAAATTGAACTTTATCAAAATTTTAAAAGTCTGCTCATCTTAGTGTTAAGAAGACAAAAAGGCAAGTCACGGACAGGAAAAAAATATTGTAATATGTTTATCTGATAAAGGACTCATCTAAAATATATACATATAAAAAACCACAATATTAAAAAAATGGGCAAAAGCCTTGAACAGATACTACAAAAGAAAATATTGGTATGTCCAATAACACATAAAGAGATGTTTATATGAAAGTAAAATGAAGCAGGCAAAAAAAGAAAAGGTGTTAAACATCATTAGTTATCAGAGAAATGCAATATAAAATCATGAAGTAATGCTTTCACATCTATCAGAATGACTAAAATTTAAAAGACTGATAAAATATCAGAATGTGGAAGTCAGAACTTTCATACATTGCTGCTAAGATTAGAAAATGGTACAACCACTTTGGAAAACTGGCAATTTCTGATAGAATTAAACATATCCTTCAACCTGTGATCCAGCAATCCTACTCCAAAGTATATACCCAAGAGAAATGAAATCATATGTCCACAAGAAGAGTTGAACATGAATATCATAGCAGTTTTATTTATAATAGCCCCAAACTAGAAACAATCCCAATGTCCTTCAACAGGTAAATAGATAAATAAGTTACAATATAGTGGTATTCAGCAATAAAAAGACCTACTGATACAAGCAAAACATGAATAAAACCAAAAATATGACATTTAAACAAGTATATACTGAATGTTTTCATTTATGTGAAGTTCAAGAAAAGGCAAAAAGTGATCTGTGGTGGTAGAAATGAAAACACTGTTTGCCTCAGGTGGTCAGGTGAGACATTAACTGGAAAGGAGGACTCCCTGGAGTGAAAGAAGATGGCCAGGCGTAGTGGCTCATGCCTGTAATCCTAGCACTTTGGGAGGCTGAGGCGGGCAGATCACAAGGTCAGGAGTTTGAGACCAGCCTGGCCAGCATGGTGAAACCCCATCTCTACTAAAAATACAAAAAATTAGCTGGGCATGGTGGGATGCACCTGTAGTCCCAGCTACTCAGGAGGCTGCAGCAGGAGAATCACTTGAACCCAGGAGGCGGAGGGTGCAGTGAGCCTGTATCACGCCACTGCACTCCAGCCTGGGTGACGGAGCAAGACTCTGTCTCAAAAAAAAAAAAAAAGGGAAGAAAAGAAAAATAAAAGAAAATATGTCTTGATTTGGACATTACTTGTCTACATTTGTCACAACTCAGCAAGCTGCATATTTAGGATCTATGTATTTAAAATTATACCTCAATAAAGAAAAAAGAATTTGACTTAGCATGGAAAGCATTGTAAAAGTATCATGCCTTCTGATTAAATTAGATAATGTATGTGAAGTGCTTAACACGGTGTCTGAGTGTCAGGCAATATTATTGATTATCATGGTGGTTGTCACTTTATTTCTGTTACCTTTTTTTTGTTTTTTTGAGACAGGGTTTTGTTCTGTCATCCAGGCTGGAGTGCAGTGGCATGATCATGACTCACTGCAGCCTCAGCTTGGTGGGCTCAAGTGATCCTCCCACCTAAGCCTTCTGAGTAGCTGGGACTACAGGTGCATGCCACCCAGCTAATTTTTGTAATTTTTGTAGAGATGGGGTTTTGCCATTTGCCCAGGCTGGTCTCGAACTCCTGGGCCCAAGCAATTCACCCACCTTGGCCTCCCAGAGTGCTGGGATTACAGGCATGAGCCACTGTGCCTGGCCCATCTTCTTTGAATTGTTCCAGTGTTTGCTTCTTTGTGGATGTTATTTTAGTGCTTGTAGCCTTAGAATGTATAAGGTTTGGGGGATTCCTTTGTTGAGATGAGGTAATGGTGAAGATATTGAAAACAGTTAGGAATTAACTAATTTGAATTAGCTAATAACATAATAATAGTTAGGTAATAACTAATTTAAATTAGTTACAATACCCTGAAAACAGTTTATTTGTGTCTTACAGAAGAAGCCCTTCGGGCAAGAGTAAAGTAGAGCAGTAAGAAACAAAACAATAACAAAAGTGTGTTTAGTAAATCCCTGTAACCAGAGTACATATTTAGGAATATGTTGTCTGTAACATGTAAAAGTTGCTATTTTAGCTGGACTCGGTGGCTCACACCTGCAGTCCCAGCACTTTGGGAGGCTGAGATGGGTGGATCATCTGAGGTTAGGCGTTTGAGACCAGCCTGGCCAACATGGTGAAACCTGTCGCTACTAAAAATATTTTTTTAAAAATGAGCTAGACATGGTGGTGGGCGCCTGTAATCCCAACTACTTGGGAGGCTGAGGCAAGAGAATCGTTTGAACCTGGGAGGCAGAAGTTGCAGTGAGCCAAGATCGCACCATTGCACTCCAGCCTGGGCAACAAGAGCAAAGCTCCGTCTCAATAATAATAATTAAATAAAAATTACTATTTCTTATTTTACAATAAAACTGTTTTTAGTGTTGTGCTGCCAAGAAAGTAGACTATACCTGGAGACTTCTACGTGCAGGGGAAGTTTTAAAAATAAATTGATACGTAGAAAGTAAAATCTGTTCTGATTGATCAGAAATGGAAGCCCATAGAATGTTACAAGTCTTATCCACCCTAGAAGATAGTAGCTCTTTTTTTTTTTTTTTTTTCTGAGATGGAGTTTTGCTCTTGTTGCCCAGGCTGGAGTGCAATGGCACAGTCTCGGCTCACTGCAACCTCTGCCTCCTGGGTTCAAACGATTTTCCTGCCTCAGCCTCCCAAGTAGCTGGGATTATAGGTGTCCGCCACCACACCTAGCCAATTTTTGTATTTTTAGTAGAGATGGGGTTTCACCATGTTGGCCAGGCTGGTCTTGAACTCCTGACCTCAGGTCATCCACCCTCCTTGGCCTCCCAAAGTGCTGAGCCACTGCACCCGGCTGATAGTAGCTCTTTAGCAGCAGGCTTGCATTTCATTGGCTAAACTACTTATATCATAACACTGGCATATATAAAAGATAAAAGGGAAACAGGTGCTCAGTGTGGCATTGACATTCCGAGTGGCATAGCAGGAGTAAAGAGAGCAAAGGAGAAGTGGTGTTGAAGTCTGTGACCCAGACTTAGAGCACAATGAAACCTTTGCCTTTCCCTTGTGTTGTACTGTGGCCTAAGTAGAAGAGTTGAGATATGAAATGCTTATATCTTGAGGTGTGGCTCTGTAGGATGATGTGGAAAGGAGGTTTCTTGTAGCAAGTACCCTCTCCAGCCTTCTTTCCTTTTCCCTTCAGTATAAGTCACTTTACTTTGCTCCTGAAACTGTGAGGTAGTAGTATGTTTTCTTTCAGTTTATTCACATAGCAGTTCTGTTTGTTTTCTATATGAGAACTGTCTTTAGTCTCCCCCAATACATACCAATGTGGACTCTGCATTCGCCCTGCCTGTCCAATCTCATAGAATGTGCACTGAGAAAACTAATTGCAGAGATAAATTGGTTCTTTGTGTGCATGACTGATCAAGAGCAAAGTACCTTAATTTCAGATGCCTTCAGAGAGATTTTTCTTTAACCTCTGCTTTTAAGACGAAGATTATAAAGCATTATCATTACTTCAGGTCAGAATTATATTGCTTTTGGTCAAAAGCTGTTGTAAGATTTACAAAGTAATAGAAAAAAGTAACCTAAAGATAAATTATAAAGATCAAAGCAGTTCAAAATTAAAGTAAATTTGAGTGTAAGCATAGATAGGGCTTTAGAGTCATAAAAGAAACCACTAGACCATACATCATTATGTCTTTTTAACCATAGCTTCCAAAGGAGCCTTAATAATTTTATTTTTAGTGAAAAGCAAGAGGCTAAACTCTCTTGTTTTACACATTTGAATGTATTGTTCATAGTTGAATGTTAGTTAAAATTGTCCCAAGCAATTTCTCATTACAGACACAATAGGCTGATTCAGAGGTAATATGGAAGGTCCGATAGCACATATTAGGTCCCAGCTTTGGTTTGTGTCATCAGCTATATTTTATTTGCTGCTAATTTCCGAATCTGTGTCTTTTATCTCTGGCTTCTTTCTTTGTCCGTTGACTTAGCATTTTCATCTAGTTGTGGAAATCACATGATAAGTACCTCAAACACTTTAATGTGTCTCAAACAGAATTTTAAAAATTTGTTAAGTCTTTTCTTCAAACTGCCAAACTGCCTTTCGTTTATTTCTATATTTTGATTTATGGCTTCATTATCCTCTTCATTAACGCTTACCTCTGCCATTTCCAAATTACCAACTCATATTATAACCTTTGAAATGTTTTTCAGATCTAGCCATCTATCTCATCCCCCCATCACTGACCCTTGTTTGCCTTCATTACCTGTACTTTTAAAATATATTATTATTATTATTATAACAAAAGTAATAGGTACTTTTTAAAAATTCAGACTCTTCAGATGTTTACAAAGTGGAAACCTCCTGTTCTTTCCCTCCCAATTCTACTTCTCTGAAGTAACCACCTGCTACTGTTTGGTGTATATATTTTCTATGCATTTCTAAACATATAGAGATAGATATAGAAAGAATCTCAAATACTTTACCATCTCTTGTGTGGACTATTAAAACAGATTCCTCACTCATCTTTCTTCCATCAGCCCTTCTCCATTCCAGCTATTGCCAGAGTTATCTACCTAAATAGCAAGCCTTAAAAGACCTCTGCTTGTTCCCAGTTGCCTACAGGATAAGGACCAACCTCTTAGTATTATACCTATAAAAGTCCTTCATATTCTGGGCCAGTATCTGTCTCCAGCCTTATTCTTTGCCAGTTCTGCTTTGCTCATTATGTCCATTGTCACTGTTCCCTGGATTGGTCATGCCTCAACATATCTCACTGCCATTGTCTTCTCTACCTGGCAAATTTCTACTCATTCTTTAAGACCCTACTCATCTGTTGTCTCCTTTATAAGGAGTTTTTTTCTAGTTTTCCCAAGAAGAGATAACGGCTTTCTCTTCTCTGTTTCTTCAGTACCTCAATCATATTTTTTTTTTCTAATTGGTCTGTTTATATGTTTCTCCCTTAGTTCCCTGTGAACAAAAGCAGGGCGCTTGTCTTATCATTTAATGTCCAATACTCTTCCTAGTCTATATAGACACTCAGTAAACACTGGGAAACAGACATGTCTGTAGTTTAGAACTACATTGCTTTAAAAGTCTATCTAAGTTAAAGAAAGTAGGCTGGGCACAGTGGCTCACACCTGTAATCCCAGCACTTCAAGAGGCCAAGGTGAGAGGATCACTTGAGCCTAGGAGTTAGAAACCAGCCTGGGCAACATGGTGAAACCCTGTCTCTACAAAAATACAAAATAAAAAAGTTAGCCAAATGTGGTGGTATGTGCCTGTAGTCCCAGTTACTAAGGAGGCTGAGGCAGGAGGATTGCTTGAGCCCAGGAGGTCGAGGCTGCAGTGAGCTATGATCGTACCACTGCACTCCAACCTGAGTGACAGAGTGAGTCCCTGTCTCAAAAAAAAAAAAAAAAAGTGAAATTTTAGAACCATCATTTCTTGAAATTTTTAAGCCAGTTTACATAACTATTTTACAAGTTTTGCTTAATAATACCATTTTTTACCTTTTAAAGATGACAGTATGATTTTACCATGACCGTATTTACTATATTATGAAATAACTCAGCTTTAAATGTGATACCATACAACAATTAAAAATGTTAGATTGGCCGGCCGACTCACGCCTGTAATCCCAGCACTTTGGGAGGCTGAGGCAGACGTATCACCTGAGGTCAGGAATTCGATATCAGCCTGACCAACATGGTGAAACCCCATCTCTACTAAAAATACAAAATTAGTCAGGTGCAGTGGTGCATGCCTGTAATCCCAGTGACTCGGGAGGCTGAGGCAGGAGAATCGCTTGAACCCAGGAGGCAGAGGTTGCGGTGAGCCGAGATCATGCCATTGCACTCCAGTCTGGACAAGACCAAAATTCCATCTCCAAAAAAAAAAAAAGTTAGATCTGTATAGAGACAGGAAGGGAGGTACAAAATGTATTATGCATTAAAAAAAAATCCAGACAAACATAAATCAAATTATTGTGTTTTGTTGTTGTTGTTGTTGTTGTTTTAGGCAGGGACCTCAAACTTCTGAGGTCCAGCTATCCTCCTGACTAGCCTCCTGAGTAGCTGGGACTACAGGCATATGCCACCATGCCCTGTCTTTAGTTTCTCTATTTTTTTATTCTCCAAACATATTATTTTCTACTACTTAGCTTTGTTATGTTTCCATTTCTGTACACTGAGCATATACTTTACTAAGCAGAAAAAAAACAAAAAAAGTCATCGGTCAGTTTTTAATCTTTTATATTCTTCTTAGAAAATTAAAGTCTGGGCAGTAGAGTTTTTTGTTTTTATATTTGGTTTTAGTTTTCCCAGAGAATTAAAATATATCTTTGGTAAAAACTAAAATATAAATTTGAATTTGAAGACATTTCAGCTGTATTTATCAGATTAACTCAGTTAATAAGTTTTTTTTTCTTTTTTTGAGATGTAGTTTCGCTCTTGTCACCCAGGCTGGAATGCAATGGCACGATTTCGGCTTACTGCCACCCCCACCTCCCAGGTTCAAGCAATTCTCCTGCCTCAGCCTCCCAGGTAGCTGGGATTATAGGTGCCCACCACCACGCCTGGCTAATTGTTTGTATTTTTAGTAGAGACGGGGTTTTACCATGTTGGCCAGGCTGGTCTCGAACTCCTGACCTCAGGTGATCTGCTTGTCTCAGCCTCCCAAAGTGCTGGGATTACAGGTGTGAGCCACCATGCCTGGCCAATAAGTATTTTAATACTTGCTTTTCGTGTAATATGCTAGGCATGGTAGTAGAATTTTAAGGATATGGTTTTTATAGTGTAATAAGTTACAGCCTATGCTGGGTAGTGGAAATTCCTGAGTAGCAGTTTGTGAAGGAGATAAAATAATAATCTTATAATTTATACACCTTTTCCTTAAATTGAAATTTTTCTCTTAGATTTTGGGGGTCAACTTTTATTTCAGTGTCTAATCAGGAATTGAAAAATTGCTTTTTTGTTTTTGTTTTTGTTTCTGTTTTGAGACAGAGTCTCGCTCTGTCGCCCACGCTGGAGTGCAGTGGCACTATCTCGGCTCACTACAAACTCCGCCTCTCGGGCTCACACCATTCTCCTGCCTCAGCCTCCCAAGGAGCTGGGACTACAGGCGCCTGCCACCACGCCCAGCTAATTTTTTGTATTTTTAGTAGAGACAAGGTTTCACTGTGTTAGCCAGGATAGTCTCGATCTCCTGACCTAGTGATCCGCCTGCCTCAGCCTCCCAAAGTGCTGGGATTACAGGCGTGAGCCACCGCACCCGGCCCGAAAACTTGCTTTGTTTTAAAGTCAAATTGGAAAGGATATTTGCTAGTGGGTAGGACCACCAATAATAATAAATAACAAATAATTATTTTTAATAAAAAATAAGCTAGCATAAGGAAGATTTTTTTTTTTCTTTTTGAAACAGAGTCTTGCTCTGTTGCCCAGGCTGGAGTGCAGTGGCACAATCTTGGCTCACTGTAACTGCCACCTCCTGGGTTCAAACAATTCTCTGCCTCAGCCTCCAGAGTAGCTGCGATTACAGGTGTCCAGCACCATGCTTGGCTAATTTTTGTATCATTGGTAGAGACGGGGTTTCACCATCTTGGCCAGGCTGGTCTTAAACTCTTGACCTCATGATCCACCTGCTTTGGCATCCCAAAGTGCTGGGATTACAGGCTTGAGCCACTGTGCCCAACCAAGGAAGATTTTTAAAATGATTAAATAGAAAATATTTTTAATATAAAATCTTGAAGTATAATTTATTAATAAGTTTGCCATGTGTGTTTACCACATGAATTATCACTTAGATTATTAAACAGTAAAAATTTAGGTATATAGTTGCTGTTTAAAAAAGTATTTTTTTTTTTTGCCAGGCATGGTGGCTCGTGCCTATAATTCCAGCACTTTGGGAGGCCAAGGCGGGTGGATCACAAGGTCAAGAGTTCGAGACCAGCCTGGCCAACATAGTAAAACCCCGTCTCTACTAAAAATACAAAAATTAGCCTGGCATCATGGCTCGTGCCTGTAGTCCCAGCTACTTGGGAGGTTGAGGCAGGAGAATGACTGGAACCTGGGAGGCAGAAGTTGTGGTGAGCCAAGATTGAGCCACTGCACTCCATCCTGGACAATAGAGCAAGACTCCATCTCAAAAAAAATAAATAAAAGTGTTTTTTCACATCAAATTGATATTTTTTGTAATATAAGTTTTACTGAATAATTGTTAACTGAATATCTTTGCTTACATTTGCTGAATGGTTACGAATATACTAAATACTTAACATGTTGGGGTTTCAGGCTTCTGAGTTCTAAAGTTCACTGAAAATGATTTGGGATATTTTGTGTCTTGTCTGTGAAATGAAACAGAATTTTAATAGAAAGAACCTGGTTTAAGTATTATGCAGTTTTCTTCTGAAAACTCAGTATTCTTTTTATGATGACAATTCCACTGTGATTGCCACATTTTCTTTGCTTCCTACTGAAGAAGCTCTTAGTGCGCTTGCAAAGAACATAAGGAGTCATGTCAGAGGTCAGCTATTTGAGTCCATTTTCCCACAGCTGCCTGGTGCGAGTGATCTTTTACTGTGTTTTAAAAAAATGGGCAAGGATTAGAGGGGATTAGAAAGAATATTACCCTCCTGAATATAGGCCCAAAGCACTAAGGGGAGAGAACCCAACCAGGCATCAAATGGGCTTTGCTTGACCAGGACACAACCTCTGCTGCATTCCTTTAAGAAACTGAATAGGAAATGTTAAGTCCCCAAACTGGATTAGTAAATAATCTCATAGTTTGTGACATCTGCTAAAATAAATTGATGAGCAGACTACATTCTTACACTTTGAGAAGAGAGCCAAAGACATCAAGAGTAAGAGTAATTAAAGATGGGCATTAAACTTAGTAATTGTTGGAAAGGTACACTTCATAAACCAAAAAATTATTTTAGATACAATATGAGGAGTACATGTATATTGATTGAATAAATTAAGGCTTACATTTTGAAACCACTATAGCTTTTTGAGAGTCTTCCTAGAGTCTTATTGCTTGTAGCAGTTTTACAAAGTGTTTCACAAATTCAGCTCTTTAATTTATGTTATCCCATTAGTTTGTATAACAACCTGAGAAACTAGAATTTGAAATCTGAGAATGTATCTTCTGAGACACCTCTGGAATGTTTCTCTTTTTATATTTTATAAGAGAAGTTAACATAATTTGTATCTTATGACACAGAATTTGATATCAAATTGTTTAGAACCAAAGAGGTAATTTCAAACCTATTCTAGAAGGGCAAGTGCATTCTGGTCTCAGTCTTTGGAGATAGTATTTAGCTAACTAAATAAGTTTTTAAAGGTTTTAAGTTGACTAATAGTAAAGATGCTGTACAAATAGTTAACTTTGTATCTTTCTACATATAACAAGTACATTTGATTGGTATAGCAACTGTGATTACACTGCTTTTGTAATAAATGATAATATTAGTACAAGTATTTTCTTTTTTTTTTTTTTTTTTTTTTTGAGACGGAGTCTGGCTCTGCCGCCCAGGCTGGAGTGCAGTGGCCGGATCTCAGCTCACTGCAAGCTCCGCCTCCCGGTTCACGCCATTCTCCTGCCTCAGCCTCCCGAGTAGCTGGGACTACAGGCGCCCGCCACCTCGCCCGGCTAATTTTTTTGTATTTTTTAGTAGAGACGGGGTTTCACCGTGTTAGCCAGGATGGTCTCGATCTCCTGACCTCGTGATCCGCCCGTCTCGGCCTCCCAAAGTGCTGGATTACAGGCTTGAGCCACCGCGCCCGGCCTAGTACAAGTATTTTCATTAGGAGTTTAAGAATTTAGATTCATATCTGAAGAAGAATTGGTAGACTATAACTTCTTTAACAGGCACATTAAATGCATCCTGCACTGTGCTCTCTTGGTTCAGTGCCTTTATTCAAGATGGCCCTGTGCTTTGTTTATGTCCTCCTGCTGTTCTCCTCACTCCCCAGTCCGCTCATCCACATTCTACCTATCTGTAAATATCAGGTCAAATCCCATCAAGTGGTTTATTTCTAGCCCCTAAATCATAATACTTCCTAAACATAGAGTTATCATATGACTCAGCAATTCTACTCCATGGTACTTACTCAAGAGAAACAAAAACATATATTCATTCTGAAACTTATACACAAGTGTTTATAACAACATTATTCATAATAGCCAAAAGCTAAAAACAACCAAATATCTGTCAGTTGATGAATGGATAAACAGAACATATGTATTATACATACAATGCAGTATTATTCAGCCATAAGAAGAAATGAGGCACAAGTACCATGCATGCTACAAGGGTAAACCTTGAAAACATTATGCTAAGTGAAAGAAACCAGTCACAAAATGATTCCATTTGTATGAAATATTCAGAATAGGCAAATCTATAGAGATATAAGATAGATTGGTAGTTGCTTAAGGGGGTTAGGGGAGTAGGGGAGAAGTGAGTTGTAACTAAAGGGTACGGGATTTTCTTTTGAAGTGATGAAAATGTTCTAAAATTGACTTTGGCGATAGTTGCACATATCTCTGAATATATTAAAAATCCTTGAATTGTATACTTTAAATGGGTGAATTCTAAGGTATGTGAATTACATCTCAATAAAGGCTGTTATTTAAAAACTAAATTTAAAAAATTAATACCTCTATCTGTATTCCTATATATTGCACTTTTTTTTCTTTTCTTTTTTTTTTTTTTTTGAGACAGAGTCTCACTCTGTCGCCAGACTGGAGTGTAGTGGCTCAATCTTGGCTCACTGCAACCTCCGCCTCCCAGGTTCAAGCGATTTTCCTGCCTCAGCCTCCTGAGTAGCTGGGACTATAGGCGGGCACCACCACACCCAGCTAATTTTTGTATTTTTAGTAGAGATGGGGTTTCACCATGTTGGTCAGGATGATCTCCATCTCCTGACCTCATGATCTGCCCACCGCAGCCTCCCAAAGTGTTGGGATTACAGGCGTGAGCCACTGCGCTTGGCCTTGTACGTTGTTTCTACCTCAAATAAAGTACTCACCATAGTCTTGTTATAATTATTCACTTAAGAAATCTGTCTTTTCCATTGCATTATGTAGCTCCAGAGAACAGGCAGAGTGTTCTTTGGTATTCCCTAACAACCATAGTGCTTTGAACTTAGTAAATATGAATTTAATTGAACTTTTCCACAATTAAGTTCTTTCACCTATAAAATGTAAATAAGAGAAAAAAGAATTGAATGTTGCCACAAATATTGTTCCAAAATTGGATTTCATAATTTTTATATTCTTCTTTTCAGTAGGAAATGGCTTAATTAAAAATAAAAAATAAATAAATTTTAAAAATAAAAAATACGGGCCGGGCGTGGTGGCTCAAGCCTGTAATCCCAGCACTTTGGGAGGCCGAGACAGGCAGATCACGAGGTCAGAAGATTGAGACCATCCTGGCTAACACGGTGAAACCCCGCCTCTACTAAAAAATACAAAAAACTAGCCGGGCGAGGTGGTAGGTGCCTGTAGTCCCAGCTACTAGGGGAGGCTGAGGCAGGAGAATGGCATAAACCCAGGAGGCAGAGCTTGCAGTGAGCTGAGATCCGGCCACTGCACTCCAGCCTGGGCAACAGAGTGAGACTCCGTCTCAAAAAAAAAAAGTGTAATTTTTACATTTAATTCATTTTTGGAAAGATAAATAGTTGCTCTCATATTATCTCCTCAGCTCGAGTTTCCATTTTGTATTTAGCCAGGCCACACATATGCCATTTATCACCTTATTTTTACCTATAGAAATATTCTGGTTTTCATAATTTGCATATATAAGCATTTTATACACGTTATCAGTAGAATCTTCATGTCATTTCAGTTAGTTTTTTAAAAATCAGGTTGACTTTCTAACACTTCGAATCTACAGTTTTGTGGGCATTTGAATTTAACACAGTTTAATTTTTCTTTTTTCTGTTGTGTGTATATGTGTGTGTTTTACTTTTTCAGTATTTATTAGAGATGAAAAGTTTAATTTTACCTCCAGAACACATTCTGAAACGGGGTGATAGTGAAGCAATTGCCTATGCTTTCTTTCATCTTCAGCACTGGAAACGAATAGAAGGTGCTCTTAATCTGTTACAGTGTACATGGGAAGGCAGTAAGTATTATTTTCCAAAAGGAACACTAATCTCTCTAACTATTCATTGCATTCACAGGCAATCTTTTTAAATGAGATTGTCTGGGTTTCCATAAGGATTTGTTGTTCAGGTTGGTTTCAAACGGTAATCAGTGATGAGATATTTGGTTTATTGGTAGAAATGCATAATGTTATATTGATCCCACAAAAGCAGAGTGAGAAACTGTTATGGTATTCTGCCATATGTTCATTTAAGTTACATATTTGTAAGGAAAGAGAATGAAAACTTGGCCCTTTGACTTACAACTTTTTTAATGTGGTTGAGCTATTCTAATATTTTAAAAATTGGTCTCTTTTTGTTTTATTTTGTTTTCAGATGTATACAACATGGAGCTATTTTCTTTATAACTAATATCAACCTATTCTTTATTGTAAAATATATACAACATAAAATTTAGTTTTAACTATTTTAAACATATAGTTCAGTGGCATTATGTACATTCATGGTGTTGTACAAACATCACCATCATCCATCTACAGAACTTTTTCATTATCCCAAACTGAAATTCTATACCCATTAAATAATAACTCCCCAGTCTTGCCTCCCTCAAGCCCTTGGCAGCCACCATTCTACTTTGTCTCTATGAGTTTGACTACTCTAGGTACTACCTCATGTAAGTGGAATTATGTAATTTTTGTTCTGTTTTGTCTGGCCTTTTTCACTTAGTATAATATCTTCGAAATTCATTTATATTGGTAATACGTGTCAGAATTTCATTTTTAAGTCTGAATAATTCATTATATGTATATACCACATTTTGTTTATCCATTCATCTGTTAATGAACAGATACCCATTCAACTTGGGTTGTTTTTACCTTTTGGCTATTGTGAATAATGCTGCTACAAATATTGGTGTACAAATACCTGTTCGAGTTTCTGCTTTCAGTTCTTTTGGGTATATACCCAGAAATGGAATTGCTGGATCATAAAATTCTATGTTTAATTTTTTAAGGAAGCTCAGTAGTGTTTTTTTCCATAGCAGCTGCACCATTTTACATTCCCACCAGCAAGGCACAAAAGTTCCAATTTCTTCACATCCTTGCCAACACTTGTTATTTTCTGGGTTTTTTCTTTATTTAAATAATAGCTCTCCTAATGGATGTGAAGTGGAATCTCATTGTGGTGGTGTTTTGTATTTCCCTGATGATTAGTGATGTTGAACATCTTTTCATGTGTTTATTGGCCATTTATATATCTTCTTTGGAGAATAAATTGGACTGTTTTAAGCTAACTACCTGATCTCTTAATTGTTGCTTCTTATAACCACCAAGAAAGTAAAGAAGCTTAATTAAAACATTTTACCTGTAGGATTCACATAATTCTTTTGAAAAGTACACCACAGCTATTAATAAAAATTCAAAAATAAATTCAATGCTTATTCACTAAAATTGAATAAGCTCAGTTCCCAAACTACTCTGAGGCACCTTGGATATTGCAGCAATTCAGAAGAGTGCTGTAGAACATTTTAAATTTTCAATGGAAACACAACAATACAATATTCAAGTCTAGGTACGGTGGCTCATCCCTGTAATTTCAGCACTTTGGGAGGCTGAGGCCTCCAAAAAGGTCGAGGCTGTAGTGAGCCGAGATGGCAGTACTATACTCCAGCTTGGGTGACAGAGTGAGACCTTGTCTCAAAAATAATAATAATAATAATTCAACATCTGTCAGATATCACTTAAACTATTAGCTCCAGACAGTTCACAGTTTCAACATTAGATCACTCTCCATTCCTTTCAATATCATTACATCTTTGCAAGCTGGAGTTTTGTTAGTTGCTGTGATTAAAAGAAGTACCACACAAAAATCAATGTGAAATAGGAAATGAAGATGGTGGTGTCCAATGTGATTCCAAGTTTTGAGAAGTCGTACAGTGTCTAATAGGCTTATACCTATATCTCATTAGTAAGAAATTATGGTCATTTAAAAATGAAATAAGAAAATTGATTTATTGATTCTTTTCTTTAACTTTATGTGTATTTTTTTCCAAATTGCTGCTAAATTATTAGGACATACATTTTTTAAGTTGTTTGGACTCATTACTAACAAGTGAAATTATCTTGAACCATTTTGGGAACCTCTGCATTAACCATTTGTTAAAGGCCAGACACTGTGGCTTGACAATAACAATATAAATACAATTGATGAGCCAAGTGTGGTGACTCATACCTGTAGTTCCAGCTACTAGGGAGGCTGAGGCGGAAGGATCACTTGAGGCCAGAAATTTGAGACCAACCTGGGCAACATAGCAAGACTCTCTCTAATATATATATATATGTGTGTGTGTGTGTGTGTGTTTAAAGAAAAGATTAATAAAACTGGGATTATGTACTTGAGAAGCTGAATGTCTTTGAGTAATTCAACTTACTTTTGCTTTTTCTCCAGTAGTCCATAAGCTCCTCAAAAGCAGATATTCTATCTCATTCATTTTGTATGTGTCTTCACTGCCTAACATTCTGCTTGGCAAATAGGTTTTCAATAAGTGTATGATTTTATTTAATTTATTACTTTGTATGTAGAGATGAGGTCTTGCTATGTTGCCCAGGCTGGTCTTGAACTCCTGGCCTCAGGCAATCCTTCCACCTTGGCCTCCCAAAGGAGCTGAGTTTACAGGCATGAGCCATCGTGCCCAACCACTTATGATTTATACTGTATTTCATGAATCATGATCAATGATTTATTAGTGTTATCACTAATTCACTAATTTGGTCTACAACTTTGGACAAATAACTACTTTTTATTGTGGTAACATAAAGTCTAGATTGGGCATGGTGGCTCACACCTGTAATCCCAGAACTTTGGGAGGCTGAGGCGGGCGGATCACCTGAGGTCGGGAGTTTGAAACTAGCCTGACCAACATGGAGAAACCCTGTCTCTACTAAAAATACAAAATTAGCTGGGCGTGGTGGCGCATGCTACTTGGGAGGCTGAGGCAGGAGAATCGCTTGAACCTGGGAGGCGGAGGTTGTGGTGAGCCAAGATCGCACCATTGCACTCCAGCCTGGGCGACATGTGCAAAACTCTGTCTCAATAAATAAATAAATAAATAAGTAAATAAATAAATAAATAAAGTCTAAATTGTGACAAAAGTTTATAGAGCCAAACATGAAAGGAAAAACAAAAATCTTACCGCAATTTTGATGACTACAGCAGGCCCTTAAATAATATTGTTTCATTCAACATTATTTATTATAATGTTGATGAGAAAAAAAAAAAAAAACAGATGTCCAGCCAGGACCATTGTCTGTGTGAAGTTTGCAAGATATTCCCATGCCTGTGTGGGTTTCCCCTTACATCCCAAAGATGTGCACATTAGGTTAATTGGCGTATCGAAATTGTCTCAGTATGAGTGAGTGTGGGGGTGTGTGCGAGTGGTATACTGGAATGGTGTCCTGTCCAGGGTGGGTTCCTGCCTTGCACCCTGGGCTGCCATGGTAGGCTCTGGCCATGCTTGACCCTGAACTAAAATAATTGGGTAAATAATGATCCTGTTTTTATGAATCTTAAATGTATGTATAGCTCACATTTATTTCAATGTTTAATATAAGAAATGTTTTGAGGCCGGGCGCGGTGGCTCAAGCCTGTAATCCCAGCACTTTGGGAGGCCGAGGCGGGTGGATCACAAGGTCAGGAGATCGAGACCCTCCTGGCTAACACCGTGAAACCCCGTCTCTACTAAAAATACAAAAAAAACTAGCCGGGCGCGGTGGCGGGCGCCTGTAGTCCCAGCTACTCGGAGGCTGAGGCGGGAGAATGGCGGGAACCCGGGAGGCGGAGCTTGCAGTGAGCCGAGATTGCGCCACTGCACTCCAGCCTGGGCGACAGAGCGAGACTCCATCTCAAAAAAAAAAAAAAGGAAATGTTTTGAATCTTTATGTAGAAGTTTGGTGATGTTTTGTGACCAAGGAACTTAACTCTTGTTTATATCAGTTAGCCTATGGTAAAATTGTCATTTATTATATGACATTTCACTTAAAGTCACAGTTTCCAAGAACCTATTGACAGTGTTAAAGATTTATGTACTTAGCTAATGAAATAGATCAATAAAGATTTCTTCTTTAATAAATCTACAGTAGTTGGTGATAATCTAGATCGGGGTGGGCAAACTTTTCCTGTAAGGTGCTAAATAGTAAATATTTTAGATTTTGTGGGCCATACATCTTTTTCACAGCTACTTGATTCTTGTAACATGAAAACAGCCTTAGCCAATATGTAAATGAATGGCATAACTATGTTCCAATAAAGTTTTATTTACAAAAACCTAGTGGGCCAGACCTGGCCAAAGGGCCATACTTTGGTGACCCTTGTTCTAGATTAAGATCTGCTCATAGGTTGGGCGTGGTGGTTCACGCTTGTAATCCCAGCACTTTGGGAGGCTGAGGTGGGCAGATCACAAGGTCAGGAGATCGAAACCATCCTGGCTAACATGGTGAAACCCCGTCTCTACTAAAAATACAAAAAATTAGCCGGGCGTGGTGGCGGGCACCTGTAGTCCCAGCTATTCGGGAAGCTGAGGCAGGAGAATGGCGTGAACCTGGGAGGCAGAGCTTGCAGTGAGCCGAGATTGCACCACTGCACTCCAGCCTGGGCAACAGAGCAAGACTCCGTCTCAAAAAAGAAAAAAAAAAAAAATCTGCTCATAGAAAGCTTTGGTGAAACCCACATGGGAAGTTAGGAGCCATTGAAAACTATTTTAGGTTGCCAGTAGTAATGGCCACAACAGTTATATACATCCCAGTTATATGAAGATTTCTGTAAGAAACAGAATTATCAATTCTTCTTTGGAATTATCAATTGTGTTTGTAATGAGGAGACTGAAGCAAAGAAGGACCCAGCCAGTCTCATCTACCACTCCCTATAGTTTTACTCCAGCCAGACTAGACATTCACTATTATCTAAATAAATCTTATCCTTCCCCTTATTCATTCTTTTGCTTACTTTGTTTCTTGTATCTAAATGTCTCACTAAAAAAGAAAATAAAATAGTATGTGAAATTTTTATACAAATTTGTCTCCAAAATAGTTTTGATCTATATTATCAGATGGTAAATGAGACAGAATTGAGTATCAACACAAGCTTTTTTTTCTCAGCTTTTAGAATGATTCCACACCCGTTAGAGAAAGGACATCTATTTTACCCTTATCCCAGCTGCACAGAGATGGCTGATAGAGAGCTATTACCTAGTAAGTAAATATTTTAGTTTTCTTAAACTTACAAGTAGTTTTAAGTTTAGATTGTTTGTCATAGTATTCTCCATTTTAAAAGTGCCTTTGGTTGAAATTCAGGACACTGTTTAAATACTATTTCAGCTACTTCTGGGATGTAGTTGTATAAGTCAATGTATTTCCAAGTAATTATTGAGCAAAACCCTGTGCTAGATGCAACAAAGGACACCAAGATTAAAGATATTAACAAGAACTGTCATCTTACAAACATTTAGAAAAGAAATAATGCCAATCCTTCACAAACTCAGAAAATAAATGAGGAAGGAATACTCCCCAAATCATTTGATGAGAGCAGTATCTTCCTGATACCAAAACCAAAGATAATATGATATAAAAAGACTATAAAACAATAGCCCTTATGAATATAGACACAAACATCTTCAACAAAATATTAGGAAACTGAATCCAGCAACATATAGAAAGGCTTATATACCATGACCAAGTGGGATTTACCTCACAAATGCAAGTTTGGTTTAACATCTGAAAATGTAATGTACCATAGTTAATAGAATAAAGCACAATAGATGCAGAAAAAGCATTTGACAAAATCTGGCTCTCATTCAAGATAAAAAGAGAAAATCTCAACAAACTACAAATTGAAGGGGACTTCCTCGACCTGATTCTTAAAAAAATCCCTGAAAAACCCACAATTAACATTATACTTAATGGTGAAAGACCAAATGCTTTCCCCCTAAGATCAGGAATAAGACAAGGATATCTGTTGTCACCACTTCTATTCAATATTCTCCAGAGGTTCTAGCCAGTGTTACCAGGCAAGAAAAAGAAATAAAAGGCATTCATATTGGCAAGGAGGAAGTAAAACTCTCCTTATTCAAAGGTGACATGATCTTCTATGTAGGAAATCCTAAGAAATCCATAAAAATGAAAATACTCTTAGAACTAATAAATGAGTTCAACAGGGTTGTAGAATATAAGATCAATATACTAATATTAATTATATATCTATGTACTAGTAATGAACAATCTGAAAATTGAATTTAGAAAAGAGTAGCAATCATAATAACAACAAAAACTACTTAGGAATAAATTTAACAAAATAAATTTAAGACATGTACACTAAAATATTGCTGAGAGAAATTAAAGAAAAACTAAATAAGTGGAGAGACATTCCATGTTGATGGATTTGAAGACCCAATTATATTTACTTATTTATTTATTTGAGACCAACTCTTACTCTCGCCCAGGCTGGAGTGCAGTGGCAAGATCTCAGCTCACTACAACCTCCGCCTCCTGGGTTCAGGCGATTCTCGTGCCTCAGCCTCCCGAGTAGCTGAGATTACAGGTGCGTGCCACCACGCCTGGCTAATTTTTGTATTTTTGGTAGAAAGAGAGTTTCACCGTGTTGCCCAGGCTGGTTGTGAACTCCTGGGGTCAAGAAATCCACCTGCCTCAGCCTCCTAAAGTGCTGGGCCTACAGGCATGAGCCACCGTACCTGGCCCCAATATTATTTAGATGACGGTTCTCTCCAAATTGATCTATAGATTCAATACAATCCCTATCAAAATCCCAGGAGGGATTTTGCGCGCACACACACACACAAAGTAACAAGCTTATTCTAAAAGGTATATAGAAAGGCAAAGGACCCAAACAATCTTTATGAAGAAGAACGATTTGAAAAAGAGCAGCCAAAGAACTAGAAGGAGAACCAGAAATATGTAGGATTATGATTGCTGATAGTGTTTCAGTCTAGTTCCTGCATTTAGGAAGCCAGGCTTCTCAAAAGAACAGTCTACACTTTGCGTCTCAGCTGCCTTATCATCTGTTCTTTTCTCTGTAAACTAGTCAATTTCTGTTTAACTTCTCTTTTTATGATTTAGCTGAGAAGCAATCTTGCCGAAGGCTGTAAACACTAGGACCATGTTTTCTTATATGATATAAACCTGTGCTACAGTTTTTACACTACTGAGCCATTAAAACTGAAGTCTAGGAAGGAAAGTTGCAGGTTTACAACCGTCAGACTTAATTAGTTGATAAGTTTAAACTGATAAATGAAAATTTAGGAGAGATTATGGCAAACTGAGTATGCTGGTGTTTTTCTCCTAGTGTTTTTTATTTTCCTTTATCTGCTAAGTGATCTCTTCCTTCTCTGAATTCTCAGAGTGCTTTATGTACTTCTTAATCTCCCCTTTTAGACTGTAAACTCCTTGAAGGCCAGGATTCTCTTCTTTTTTCTTTTTTTTTTTTTAGACGGAGTTTCTTCCCTTGTTGCCCTGACTGGAGTGCAATGGCCTGATCTTGGCTTACTGCAACCTCTGCCTCCCAGGATCAAGTGATTCTCCTGCCTCAACCTCCAGAGTAGCTGGGATTACAGGCGCCCACCACCACACCCAGCTAATTTTTTTGTATTTTTAGTACAGACAGGGTTTCACCATGGTGGCCAGGCTCGTCTCGAACTCCTGGCCTCAAGTAATCCACCCACCTTGGCCTCCCAAAGTGCTAGGATTACAAGTGTGAGCCACTGCACCTGGCCATTGTTCCTGTATCTCTTATAATGGTTGCCATAAAAATTGTTATTCAATAAATATTGGTTGAATTAATCAAATTCATTAATGTATTCTTATAAACATGGCTGGCACATTGTAAGTACTTAACTAAAATGCTAAATATTAGTGCCTTCTCCCTCTCACCCTATTCTGAACTCCTAGGCTGCTGATAAGGTTGATAAAAAGATGATGGACAGGCCAGATGCAGTGGTTCACATTTGTAATCCCAGCACTTTGGGAGGTTGAGGCGAGCAGATCACCTGAGGTCAGGAGTCCGAGACCAGCCTGGCCAACATGGTGAAACCCCATTTCTACTAAAAATACAAAAAAATTAGCCCAGCATGGTGGTGCATGCCAGTGATGCCAACTACTCGGAAGGCTGTGGCAGGAGAATCGCTTGAACCTGGGAGATGGAGGTCACAGTGAGCTGAGATTGCACCACTGCACACCAGCCTGGGCAACAGAGTAAGACTCTGTCTTGGAGAAAAATAAAAAAAGATGATGGACAATGTGTTAAATGCTACATGTATGGAATATATTATAAGAAAGCTTGAGAAGGGCTGGGCACAGGGACTCACGCCTGTAATCCCAGCTCTTTGGGAGGCTGAGCTGGGCAGATCACTTGAGGTTGGGAGTTCGAGACCAGCCTGGCCAACATGGTAAAACCCCATCTCTACTAAAAATACAAAAGTTAGCCAGGTATGGTGGCTCACGCCTGTAATCCCAGCTACTCAGGAGGCTGAGGCAGGAGAATTGCTTGAACCCAGGAGGTGGAGGTTGCAGTGAGCTGAGATCGTGCCATTGCACTCCAGCCTGGGTGACAAAGCAAGACTCTGTCAAAGAAAGACAGAGAGAGAGAGAGAGAGAGAGAGCCTAGCTCTCTAGGAGGTCAAGAATGATTCTCAATTTTCTAACTTGGGTGACTTGGAGAATGGTAAGTCTATCCTATAGAAGGAGGAACCAGTTTGGGAATAGGGGTTGGGGAAATAAATAAGTTCAAGCTTTGACTGTGTTGCCTGTGTAACATCTCATCCATATATACTTGCATACCTGTATATGTGTATATATATGTACATATATAGAAATTTATATGCTTAAATATTTTCTTGTATAACTTAACACATATATATACAAGTCTATATTTTATCTCTCTAAGTAATATATAGGTATAGATGTATTTTTAAGTTATGTATATAATATAGATTATAAAGTAAACATATAATATTTATAATTAGTGAATGTTGTAGGCGTAAGTAATAGAGAGCAACTTCGAACTAGCTTAAACATACGTAGTGATTTGTTGGAAGAACACTGGGTTATCAGAGAGCTCAAAATCAACAATTATATTTGAACTTCATAAGGGACTAGAACTGGGGACTAGAAAGTCATTAGGATTTCCAGGAATCAGTTATTTGAATATCTCTGTCCCTAGATGCTTTTTTCAGTCTTTCCTATTCTTACTTTGCTTTCCTCCCTCCCCAGCCCCATTTTCTCTTTCTGTGATCTGTCATTGCTGTTTCTCTCAGTGTATCCACTTCATTCTTACATCTTTTCTCTTTACAGTTTGGCTTTCCCTTCATAGACCATGTGGCCAAACTTGAGGCCCCTACAGCCCTCTGTTTACACGTCATGAGTTCAGGCAAACAATACAGAATGAATAGTATCTCAATCTTACTTTTTCTTTTCTTTTCTTTTTTTTTTGAGACAGGATTTCACTGTCAGGCTGGAATGCTGTGGCACATTTATGGCTCACTGCAGCCTCGACTTCTCAGGCTCAAAAGATCCTCCCCACTCTGCCTCCTGAGTAGTTGGGACCACAGGCATGTGCTACCATGCCCGGCTAATTTTTATATTTTTGGTAGAGATGAGGTTTCACCATGCTGCCCAGCCTGGTCTTGAACTCATGAGCTCAAGTGATCTGCCTGCCTCAACAAGTGTTGGGATTACAGGTGTAAGCCACTGCAACCAGCCTCAATCCCACTTCTAAAACTTCTGGGAGAGAGAGAATCAAATTTATCCAGGTTTTTACTCCTTGTCCAGTCAGCTTTGGCCTAAAGACAAGATTAGGTTGTGTAAATAAAATTGCCAGTGGTCCTCATATATCTTCCTCTGTACATCTCAAAAAACAGACTTGGGAGTCATCATTTTCTAAGTAGCAAAAGAAGTCCTAGGCATAAATGAAATCACTGAGGAAAACTGTATGCAGTGACAATGGAACTGAGGGTGGAACCATGGGTGCATTCCTTAGACAGAAATGTCTAAGGAATGAGTGGCAGAAAGAGTTGAAGATTCAGTGACGAGCTTGTTGGAGAGACAGGACAATAACTAAAACTAGATATCCTAGAACTAAAAGGGAGAAGAAATTTCCAAGTAAGGAGGAACATCTGAGATAATAGGTAAGGTAAATACTAAGAAGAATTCATTGACTCTAGCAATTAAGATGTCATTAATGATAGAAATTTTATTTTTCTTTCTAAAGTGGTGGTAGTGGTAGTTGTTCTTATTGTCTTTCCATTTTAATAGGAACAAGTATATTTAAGGCAAAAGAATAGACCTTAAATTATGGAACATCATGATGTATGCAAGAGTGTATTATATTAAGCTAATACATTTAGCCTAAAATAATGCCCTCCTTTGTAAATTATTACAAAGGTTGTCTAATATCAGGCCAATTTTACATAGTAATATGAATAAAATCAGGGTTATTATCATGTTGTCAAAGCCATAAGCTATAAGACCAGTTAATTTTGGTAAGCGTTTATGAATTCCAACTCCATATAGGGTGCAAACTCCAGAAGGTAGGAGAGGGGTAACATGCTGGGGCGTTTTGTTTGATTATATTTTATGTTCTTAGAGTATTTTTTCTGTCTGTGGCTGTGGTAGAATGAACAAATTGTTAACAATATGGAGTTTTAATACCCAGGAGTACTTAATGTTTTTTGTTTTTAATTTTCCTTCAACCTTGATATGACTTACCGCATTCTGGAATTTGCTTATGGACCTCATAAGTTCAGAGTTGAACTATTCCCCTAGTTCACATAGCTATTTAGTCGTCTTTTATGCCTTCTGATAAATTTTGCTCTACAAGCCAGTGATGAAATTTGAACTTTCGTTCCAAGGGAGTGTTTCTGTAATAGTCAGTCATCTATTATTTTGATGTGTTAGCCAAACATTGACTGACAAATGAATCTACAGAAAGCAATCCAGAAAGAAATAATTAGGTCTCTTTTACAGTATAAAAATCTCATATTTCAGGAAATTTCCTTACTAAAGCTATGCAGTTTTCTACCTTATAAACTGAGAATAATACTACTATCTCTTACGGTTACTGAAAAGAATTAAATGAGTTAATATAAAGTTCTTTATAAACCATAAAATGCTATATAGGTTAGCTAATATTATTAAATTTGCTGTATTGTATGTGTTTCCCACCTTCTTGAATACCAGGGTTTGTTTCTCTTGATTTGAAGTTGGGAAGAAGAAGAAGTTGGCCTCTCACAGCTGAGGGACAGGGCAAAGGGGACTGCTGACTGATTCTTTGGGTGCTGAAAGCACAATGTTCTCTACAGTTTCTAATGTTTCTACCTTTTAAAACTTCCATTTTGATGTGCTTTTACTTTAAACAAGGCTCAAGATTCTGGAAATTTTCTGGATTTTTAATGAGTTTGTGTTTTGGTATATACTTTCTGAATATAGTAAAATAAAAATTAAAATATAGCTGTCGAAGGAAGCTTAGGTGTAATCTCTGTGAATCATTATATTTTAAAAGTGAAATTTATAGCTGACCTTGGTTCAGCACAAAATTAGTCATCCCTTACTAATGCAGGATATTACATCAGAAATTCCTGGGTTAGTATCCAGCCCTAAACAGTCAACTTCCTGGCCTAATGAAGTCCCAGAATAGCTCTCAGTTTAGCAGACATTTATTGAGCACCTACTGCATGTTAAGGACTCTAATAGGCTCATCTCAGTATTGTTATTCAAGTATTTTCAAACTTCAAATAAAATATAAATACTTGAGTATAATTGATAATTAAATATCCAATCACTAGAATAATAATAGCTGAGTAAATGTGTAAATATGGTAAAATAAGATAAGGGACTTTACTTATGGTCAGAATCCTAGGCCTTTGGTTTGCTAGTTTAGGTTTTGTTTTGTTTTGTTTTGTTTTGAGATAGCATCTTGCTCTGTTGCCCAGGCTAGAGTACAGTGGCATGATCTTGGCTCACTGCAACCTCCGCCTCTCAGGTTCTAGCCATCCTCCTGCCTCAGCCTGCCAAGTAGCTGTGACTACAGGTGCACATCAACATGCCTGGCTAATCTTTCTATTTTTAGTAGAGATGGGGTTTCCCTATGTTGGCCAAGCTGGTCTCAAACCCCTGACCTCAAGTGATTCACCCGCCTTGGCCTCCCAAAGTGCTGGAATTACAGACATGAGCAACTATGCCTGGCCTACCTACTTTATTTATTTATTTATTTATTTTTGAGACAGAGTCTTGCTCTGTTGCCAGGCTGGAGTGCAGTGGCGTGATCTCGGCTCACTGCAGCCTCTGCCTCCCGGGTTCAGGCAATTCTCCTGCCTCTGCCTTCCTAAGTAGCTAGGACTATAGGTGCATGCCACCACACCCACCTAATTTTTATATTTTTAGTAGAGACGGGGTTTCACCATGTTGGCCAGGATGGTCTTGATTTCTTGAGCTCGTGATCCTCCTGCCTCGACCTCCCAAAGTGCTGGGATTGCTGGGATTACAGGCGTAAGCCACTGCTCCTGGCTTACCTACTTTAGTTTTTACAGTGCCTAATGTAATGCCACATATGTAAACACTGGGTAAAATTATTAACTGATAGTTCTAGGGAATCACCAATGACGTGTCTGCCTCTTTCTCCATACTAGTTTTTGAGCTCCCAAAGAACAATAATTAATAACAACTCAAGGCCAGGTGTGGTGGCTCACACCTGTAATCTCAGCACTTTGGGAGGCCAAGGTGGACTGATCACTTTAGGCCAGGAGTTTGAGACCAGCCTGGCCGACATGGCAAAACCCCTCTCTACTAAAAATACAAAAAAGTAACTGGGCTTGGTGGCCTGTGCCTGTAATCCCAGCTACTTGGGAGGCTAGGGCACAAGAGTCACTTAAACCTGGGCGGCAGAGGTTGCAGTGAGCTGAGATCATGTCACTGCACTTTAGCCTGGGCAACAGAGCGAGACTCTTCTTCAAAAAAAAAAAAAGTAGCAACTCAGATTTATTTATTTATTTTTTTATTTATTTACAGATCTGTCACCCAGGCTGGAGTGCAGTGGAATGATCATAGCTCACTGCAACCTCAAACTCCTGGGCTCCAGTGATTTTCCCACCTCATCCTCCTGCGTAGCTGGGACTACAGGCACACACCACCATGCTGGGCTAATTTTTAAAAATTTTTAAGAGATAGGCGTCTCACTATTTTGTTTAGACTAATGTCGAATGCCTGGCTTTAAGCAGTCCTCCTCTTCAGCACCCCCAAAGTGCTGGGATTACAGACATGAGCCGCCACCCATGGCTGCAACTCACATTTATTAAGCACTTAAAATGTTCATCATTACAACTCTCCATAGCAACTTCTAGAGGGTTTAGCAACTTATTCAAGATTACATAGCTAATAAATGACAAAGCTTTTTTTTTCAAAATCACCTCAGCATGACTTTGTAATCAGTGTTCTTTCCCATGATGCCATCCTGTTCCCACGCCCAGCACAGTTGTCTATTTAGATATGCTGGTGATGCTGGGATAAGTGATGGATAACTGTCTTCTACCTTGCTTAGCCAGAGACTTGGTTTTTAAATTTTTTTTTCTTTTTCGTTTTTAAAAACAGATTTCATTTGAAAAGGTTAAGACTTATTTACATGTTATTCTGAAATAAAATTGATTCTTACCTATTCTCCATTACAGCCTTTCATCATGTTTCTGTTTACCCAAAGAAGGAGCTTCCTTTGTTCATCCATTTCACAGCAGGATTTTGCTCTTCTACAGCAATGATAGCCATTCTCACACACCAGTTTCCTGAAATCATGGGTATTTTTGCTAAAGCTGTAAGTATGATCTCAAGGACTTGTGTAGATTATTTGTAAAACACACAAGAAACCATCTCTGATCTGCCTGTGCTAACTCAGCTGAACAGTGGAAGATATTTGTTGTAAATTAAAGGAATTGATTTGTATAGCTGCTGCCATAAATATGTCAAACATAAATTTTTGGTGATTTGAGCTACTTCTGTTGCTTAAAAGTTTAAAGAATACAATATAAGATTATAACAGTATAACATTATAAAGTTTGCTCTTATAGATCACTTTTGATGATAAACATAGCATTTGTTACTATCTTTGGTATTTTAAAAAATACCCTATTTTGGAAACAAACCCTTTGTTTTTTACATTTAAATGGAATCATTAGTTCTCAGGATTTGTTGAACTTTAAACTCAAGAGCACAACTAGGATGGATAATAAGTACATAAGGCAGGGGGACAGATGAGACATTGGTCCCTAGGTACAGAATGTGCCTATGTCTCAAAGATTCTCCAAGTTATTGTGTCTGCTTGTTCTTACTGACCTTACCCAGACTTGGATATAGAACCATGTGTAGATCTTTATTTTCATTTTTACCCTTTAGTTTTGAACTGCTTCCCCAATTCCTGAACCAGTTAATACTTGAGGACTGATATTAGAGTGGGTATCCCATCACTATTGACTCTTTTTTTTTTTTTTTTTTTTTTTTTTGAGATAAGGTCTCACTCTGTCATCCAGGCTGGAGTGTGGTGCTACGATCTCAGCTCACTGCCGCCTCTGCCTCCTGAGTTCAACAGTCCTCCTGCTTCAGCCCCCCGAGTAGCTGGGACTATAGGCATATGCCACCATGCCCAGCTAATGTTTGTATTTTTTGTAGAGGCAGGGTTTTGCCATGTTGCCCAGGCTGGTCTTGAACTCCTGGGCTCAAGTGATCTGCCCACCTCAGCCTCCCAACGTGCTGGGATTACAGGCATGAGCCGCCATGCCCAGCAACTATTTACTCTTCTATATAAACTTGTTTGTTAATGTCACTGGCTCAAAGTAAAATTAGCAAAGATAATTGCCTTTAAGTCTCCAAGCCTTTTTCTTTTTTGTTTTTTTGAGATGGAGTCTTGCCTAGTTGCCCAGGCTGGAGTGCAGTGGCATGATCTCAGCTCACTGCAAGCTCCACCTCCCAGGTTCATGCCATTCTCCTGCCTCAGCCTCCCAAGTAGCTGGGACTACAGGCGCCTGCCACCATGCCCAGCTAATTTTTTTGTATTTTTAGTAGAGACAGGGTTCCACCATGTTAGCCAGGATGGTCTCAATCTCCTGACCTCATGATCCACCCGCCTCCGCCTCCCAAAGTGCTGGGGTTGCAGGCGTGAGCCACCATGCCCAGCCTCCAAGCCTTTTTAAAAATTTATCTTTCGGCCGGGCGCGGTGGCTCAAGCCTGTAATCCCAGCACTTTGGGAGGCCGAGGCGGGCGGATCACGAGGTCAGGAGATCGAGACCATCCTGGCTAACACGGTGAAACCCCGTCTCTACTAAAAATACAAAAAAAAACTAGCCGGGCGCGGTTGCGGGCGCCTGTAGTCCCAGCTACTCGGAGGCTGAGGCGGGAGAATGGCGGGAACCCGGGAGGCGGAGCTTGCAGTGAGCCGAGATCGCGCCACTGCACTCCAGCCTGGGCGACACAGCGAGACTCCGTCTCAAAAAAAAAAAAAAAAAAATTCATCTTTCTTGTACATCTTTGCATTTCTACCAGGTAATAAGAGTTAAAACCCAAAAAGAAAATGCTGATTAATTATATCCCCAAAAATAAAAACACTGAGAACCATGGAAAAACTAGTCCTTACTTGGTAATGTATTTTCTGTATTTTTCTCTATATGCCTCCATTCTAACTTGTTTCCTCACAGTTTCTTTTTCTGCCTTAAGAATAGTTTATTTTGTGCCTTAAAGATTAGTTGGCTTTTTTCTGGCACCAGTGGTAAGAGCAGTGGTTTCCCTTTTTCCCTGAAGGTCAGCCATATAATGTGTTAAGTTGCCACTGGCTGTAGGCCTAGGAGTCTGAGTCTGCACTTGATTCTGGGTCAAACTTCAAGAAGAATGACTTGCCACTGTTGTTCAGGGAGTATAGCTATTTGGTTTGGAAACTGACTATTCTATTTCTTTTTAGTGTAAAATGAACACTCAGTGATCACACTCGTAACTGTTATTTGCAATAGTGCTAATAGTTGAGTGAGTGCATCTCAAACTTAAATAACCTTACTATGTAATCTGGCATGGAATAAAAATGGCCTAGAAAGAGAATTCCATCCATTTAATAGCTGGAAAGAAAATGTGCAACTGTGTATGTGAGATCACAGGCAAGCAATGGGAGAGATGATTCTTGGATTTGTCTCAGGCAAGCGGAGTGGGAAGGAAGTGAAATAGAGCAAGGAGGGAGATCTAGAATCTGAAATAGATCTATACCAACTGTTAGTAGTATATTTCCATGGGGTACTAGCTACAATTAATGTATATGGTGTCTGCCTTTACCTAGGCAGTCACTAATGGCACCAGAAGAACCTTTATGATTACATAGCATAAGTTCCTTAGCACTCCTCTAGCAGAGACTGAGAATGAATAATTACATGTTTTAAAGTGGAAGCTTCTTTTGCAGACCAAAAGTTATTGATATACTGCTTTTCTACTTGATGGATAATAAACAAGCATTTATTTTGGTGTCTGTATAGGTGATGGTATATAGCGTTAAGAATGTGCCTAATGGTAAGACTTTTAGAGCCCCATTTTTATCCCTGTGGCCCTTACATGTACATTTTAAAACCCTAAAGGCTAAGTATTTACTGAAAGTTCCTGCAAACCAGTATTTTTGCAGGATTTCCAAAGTCAGGCTCCATTTAAGAGTTAATGGGAAATGACTGTGGTATGGGCAGTTTCCAGCTTTTTTTTCTTTTTCTTTTTCTTTTTGAGACAGAGTCTCGCTCTGTCACCCAGGCTGGAGTGCAACCATGTGATCTCAGCTCACTACAACCTCCGCCTTCTGGGTTCAAGCAGTTCTCCTGCCTCAGCCTCCTGCGTAGCTGGGACTATAGGCAGGTGCCACAACACCTGGCTAACTTTTGTATTTTTAGTAGAGATGGGGTTTTGCCATGTTGGCCAGGCTGGTCTCAAACTTCTGGCCTCAGGTGATCAACCCACCTTGGCCTCCCAAAGTGCTGGGACTACAGGCATGAGCCACCATGCCCGGCCAGTTTCCAGCTTATAAACACAATGTGTTAATACCTTTATAGACAGACAAACAGCAAGGGAACTAGAGGTTTAAATTACACTTCTTTGCCACTTCATAGAGTATGCTCTATGCAGTAGGAGCATCACCATCACCCAGGAGCTCATTAAAAATGCATAACTTCAGGCACCACTCCAGACCTTCTGAATCAGAATCTGCATTTTAACAAGATCCCCAGGTGATCCTATATATACATTTAAAACTTGGGGAAACTTGCTGTACTCTACGCCCAATAAGAGGAATTTAGAACAGCTCAATAGTGCTGCCTTGTCAAGGTGGAAAAGAGGCAGCATTGCAGAGTGGTTATGAAATAGACTCTGGAGGCAGGCTGCTTTGCTTTGAATTCTAGCCCTGAAACACTGCTGTACAACGTCAGGTAAGTTACTTAACCTTTTCTAGCCTTAGTTGTAAAATGAGAATAATACTACCTCTCATGGGTTTTGGTGAGCGTTAAATGACTTTAAAAGATTGAAGTGTTAGGAAGGACTATGTCTACCCACAGTAAAAACTAGGTGTTAGCTGTTGTTGCTACCTTCATTGTCATCATCATCACCAAAGTGCAACAATAGTGGGAAACCCTACCTCCTTCTTGTTTAAAGGAGACATGTCCTAACAGTCAGCTCAAAATGCATTTTTCCGTAGAAACTGTAGTATAAATGGTAGTTGGGTATAATTTTAAAAACACTATTAGTAGGCCAGGTGCAATGGTTCTCCTGCCTGTAATCCCAGCACTTTGGGAGGCCAAGGCAGGTGGATTGCTTGAGCTCAGGAGATCATGACTAGCCTGGGTAACATGGTGAAACCCCATTTCTATCAAATATACAAAAAAGTTAGCCAGGCGTGGCGGTGTGCACCTGTGGTCCCAGCTATTCAGGAGGCTGAAATGGGAGGATCGCTTGAGCCTGGTAGGTGGAGGCTGCAGTGAGCCAAGATTTCACTATTGCACTACAGCCTGGGCAATAGAGCAAGACCCTCTCTCAAAAAAAAAAAAAAAAACACTGTTACTACTATGCTTCTGGCACGTTATGTGTATATGAATGTAGAAAGTGAAGAAATGTTTCAGGTTCTAAGCAACTACCTTGTAGAACAGAACCTGTTGGTAAGTTACAAATTGTCTGTGTTAGCATTTCCAGTTAGCGCAGATATTTGATGGCCAAATAAAGTAGAAATTGATGAAGAATCTTGGAGACATACTTGTTGTATTTCAGAAAACAGACTTTTAAAAATTTTCCTAAATTTCTTTATTGTTACCATTGTCTCTTTCTTATCTAATATCTTTTCATAATAGCTCACATGCCAGAGCAAATTGAATTTGAATTTCTTAAAATGCATTTGTTACAAAAATTGTGTTATTGTGAGGCCAGGCAGTGCAGACTGATTTTAAATAATTCTCACTGTACATCAGATTTAGAGAAATGAAAGAGAATTAACTAGAATGGCTAATGGTTTTAATGCCTCTTCTTTTGCATGGTATAAGGCTATGTGGAATAAGACTTCATTTTTAGCAAGTTAGGATTTTTCCCCCCTCATTTTTCTCCTGGCTGAGATGAAAACCTAGTCTGACATTAGACACAGAGCAATGAAAAAGTGTTGCATAAATCCCTGGAGATGTGGAATGTGCTTATATCAGAGCTGATATTCTCTAAGGCCAGAATTCCTGAAAAAGGAAAAATTGCTTTTAAGTGGTAGGTCATTTTCTCACCTGCTTTGAAGCCTGCTGGATTAAATATGAGAGTTCAAAGTAAGGGTAGCCAGCAAACCAACTGAACTGGAATCTGATTCTGCTTATCTGAAAGGAGCTTCTTTATTTAAGAACAGCACTGCCCTCTCCTTAGAGAACCAATCTTCTACTCTGGCCCCTTTCATTTCTCTCTTGCAAGAAAAGTGTTCTTCTTAGCAAGGCTTGGGAGGGTGTTATCACAACCGTGAAAAGACTTAAAGATGGTCTTGGGGGTTTCACTAACTTATTGATAAACTCAGGCTTGTGGTATGTGACTTTAGTGTTTTGAATTCAGAAGTGTGTTTAAATATAAAAGTCCCTAGTTGGGGCCAGGCATGGTGGCTCATGCCTGTAATCTCAGCACTTTGGGAGGCCGAGGCCTGGGGATCACTTGAGGTCAGGAGTTAGAGACCAGCCTGGCTAACATGGTGAAACCCTGTCTCTATTAAAAATACAAAAAAAATTAGCTGGGCCTGGTGGCGCTTTCCTGTAATCCCAGCTACTTGGGAGGCTGAGGCAGGAGAATTGCTTGAACCTGGGAGGCAGAGGTTGCAGTGAGCCAAGATCGCATCACTGCGCTCCAGCCTGGGTAACAGAGCAAGACTCCATCTCAAAAAAGAAAAAAGTCCCTAGTTTGGTTTTAACTAAACAGGGTACTCTTTGCAGTTTTGGCAGAAAAGGGTGTTACAGGTAAAGGTAGGGATCAGAGATTCGCAAAGAAATTATCTGTTTTAGTACAGCAAAACTTTGTTGAAGTCTGTTTTACTGAACGCATATTGTAGCTGTGCTGCAGTGGGAATGGGCTTTGTTTCCACATACTTCTACTAATCTTTATGTGGGAAAATGTGGTTGGACATGCCAATGATGAATTTCTGAGCAACTCATAATTGGCTGGCTCCACTGTAACTAGGGCCTTACAATCTGCTTGATTAATTCTTTAAGGACTACATTAGCCAAGTTGCATGATTTCCAAAGATATAGAAGGTCAGATGTTACACTAACAAAGAACCTCTCTACAGAATGTCTCACTGGGGTTTCTTCAGCCCCTTCTCAAAAATAATTAAAATTTTTCTTCCCAAATTACATTTTGAAAAGAATAAGCAGATAAAAATGCCAAGTGTCTTTCACTGAAAAGTGAACAAAACTTTTTTGGGAAGATTTGTCCACTATTCTTACCATTTTTTTCAGGGAAAAGAAAGATTGATCTTCAGAACTGGGGGAGTTAATAAACAATTATAACTATATATTAATGTATACCAATTGAAAAATATATGATTTTTTAAAGGTTCTGGGTTTTCTGTTATTATAACCTGTGACATGATAGTTGTATACTTCTTTATTAAATACCTAGGGCCACATTCAGAAATTAAATTAACGATTAAAATAAATTTCTTCACTTTGTTTGAAAATGGATTATTTTCAAAGCTATGAGACTTTTTTAGTTCATAAGAACTGATACAGTTTTAAAAACATTTTGAAATGTAACTAAACTTATATTTCTGTAAAATATTCTATAATCATGCTATTTCCACAGTTATAAATCTGAGTTGTTTCCCAGAGATAATACAGATAATAAAATAAATCTATTGTGTGACAGGTCAAAATTTTTAAATGTTTACATATTTGTTCCATTGTTGGTGCCTCTAAACTCTTTATTTGGGCAGTCTGGCATATTCAATTTTAATTTTCTTTACTAACTGGGATTTTGGATCAAGAGAAAAGATGTTCTCTACCTCCTAGAAGGGTATTTCTCATGTTTCATCCTTGTTTTTCTCCTTCAAAAAGAACCAAACTAAGAAATTTGTGAAATCGCTGGTATTATTATTCATCCAGATTTTCTAAGCACTGAACTCTTCTAAGAGGGAAAGAAAGAAAATAATAAAAGTTAGGACAATGTACTTTTCTTTTCTTTTTTTTTTTTTTAGGACAGGGTCTCACTCTCTCACCCAGGCAGGAGTGCAGTGTGCCATCTTGGCTCACTGCAACCTGGGCTCAAGTGATCCTCCCACCTCAGCCTCCCAAGTAGCTGGAACTACAGGTGTGTGCCTCCATGCTAGACCAATTTTAAAAATTTTTTTATAGAGATGGGGTCTCACTTTGTTGCCCAGGCTGGTCTCCAACTCCTGAGCTCAAGCAATCTGTCCACATCGGCCTACCAAAATGCTGGGATTACAGGTTTGAGCCACCGTGCCCAGCCACGTCAATGTACTTTTTATTTTATGATGATAATGATGATGATGATGATTATTATTATTATTATTGAGACAGAGTTTGCCTCTGTTGCCCAGGATGGAGTGCAGTGGCACGATCTGGGCTCACTGCAATCTCCACCTTCCTGGCTCAAACCATATGCCCACCTCAGCCTCCCAGGTAGTTGGGACTACAATATGTACCACCATGCCTGACTAATTTTTGTATTTTTGGTAGAAACAGGATTTCACCATGTTGCTCAGGCTAGTCTCCAACTCCTGAACTCAAGTGATCCACCCACCTGGGCCTCCCAAAGTGCTGGGATTACAGGTGTGAGCCACTGCGCCTGGCCGACAATATACTTTTTAACGCATGTGTATCTCCTTTCCCCACAGTTCAATTCAGTTTTAAAGTTTGTAGAAAGCATCCTTTTGTTCCCATTAACATGTGCCTGTCAAGGATGAGGTTCACAGAAGCTCTCCCAGAATTTGTTTCACATATGTTTAATCATCTTTTTCCCCCTCGAAGTGAAAATCTCATTGCCAAAGTTTAGGACATCATGTCACTAACTGCTACTGATATATTTATTGCTTAATCATTAGCACTTGGGACACGTGGAGTGCTTAGCAGTTTTTAGAAGAGCTGTGCTTAGATATTGATATAAATCACTCATTCGAAACCCATTCTCCTAGTGATATTATAATTCACAATAGGAAACACTGATCTTTGTTTTAGAAAACATCTCTATCTTGCAGACCCAGCATAGTCCTCTAAATTGGGAGAATCATATAGCATACAGAAGAAAATTATAATATCGAAGAATAGTTTTTGGCTTTTTTCTTGGTGGAGTTTGGCTCCTTTCCCCTACCAATCAAATGAACTGAATTAGTAAGACTACATAATATATTACAATTCTAAACCAAGAGTAACTCAGACTTCAGTTAGTTCTTTATTTTTTTAAAGAGATTATACTTATATTCTAATTTATTCTTACTGGAGCTATTGGAACCTAGACTTACTGAAACCATGGGAACATTATAGATGTAAAGTTTGAGTCATCAAAGTTAAGTGATGTGCCTAAAATTACACAATTGATAAGATAGCTTATTACTTTTAGTCATGATACATACTTTTGATTTCAATAATGTATCACTTCACAGCTCTTCATAGTTTAAGTCTGTTTGATGAACGCCAATGCTTTAAAGAATGAAAGCTGTGCATGGTGGCTGACACCTGTAATCCCAGCACTTTGGGAGACTGATGTGGGAGGATTGCTTGAACCCAGGAGTTCGAGACCAGCCTGGGCAACATAGGAAGAGCTCGTAAAAATGAAAAGTAAAAATAAAAACAAATTAGCCAGGCATGATGGCGCACCCCTGTAGTTTCAGCTACTTGGAAGGCTTATTCAGGAGAATCGTCTGAGCCCAGGAGTTGGAGGTTACGGTAAGCCATGATAGCAACACCACATTCCAGCCTGGGACACAGAGCAAGACCTTGTCTTAAATAAATAGGTACATACATACATATATACATTAATTAATTACTTAAAAATAAAGAACACGGCCAGTGGTTCACGCCTGTAATCCCAGCACGTTGGGAGGCTGAGGCAAGCAGATCATGAGTTAAGAGATTGAGACCATCCTGGCCAACATGGTGAAACCCCATCTCTACTAAAAATACAAAAATTAGCCGGGCGTGGTGGCACACGCCTGTAGTCCCAGCTACTCGGGAGGCTGAGGCAGGAGAATCGCTTGAACCCAGTAGGTGGAGGTTGCCGTGAGCCAAGATCATGCCACTGCACTCCAGCCTGGCAACAGAGCAAGACTCCATCTCAAAAAATAAAATAAAACAAAGAACACACATATGCTTTTCTTTCAAACTGGTTCATTCCAATGTCATTCCTCTTACTAGTTAGCTACTTAAGAAAGAATGCCGCTTGGTCATTTACATTGCATACTCATGTTACTGCATAAAGGACTTCAGCCTCTCTAAGTGCTTAAAATGTACAATAATACTAAAGAAACAGTAAGCCCTGGTTTGTAATGATTCAGAGGGAATTTCATTCTCAAGTTACTTTTTTAAAGTTTTAATATGAAGTATAAATGTATACCTTATGTTTCAATATCAGTCTTCTTTCAAAATCAAAAGGCAAGTTTGTGAAGGATTATAGGGGAAAGATAAACTGAACATAATAAACTTTTGGTCTAAAATATCATAACCTGTAAGTTTTTTCCCTAAAGTAGGAATTTTGGGTAGCAGAGGTACTTCTAGTAATTGTATCAATAGGTAGGAAACTTGGGTGTGTTCCTTAATGCTCATGAGGCCTCAATAAAATATTGGGTTTTAATTGGGTGTTCTATCTGAATTTGATGAAATCGTAAAATTATCTTTGTTCTGTAATAACATTAAGATTGTCTTAGGTCCTTCTTGACAGTAGCCAGCTTCAAGGAGAGAAATTATTTAGGATTCAATAATACTCAACAAAATTAAGAGTAGGATATTCAGAGAATGCAGAGCACATAATCACCTTCTGACCTCACTCTGTAATTTCAAGCATTCTTGAAATAAAACGTGTATGTACTGTTCAAAGTGTAGAAAAGGGCTGTGCTTCCTTTAAGCACCCTTGCATATGACCAGTGTGACATAGAGAGAAAGATGCAGCTTAGGGGACAATTGGAGAAGGGAGCATATTCTCACACTCTTTGTTAGGAACATGCCAGCTCTTGTCTTCATTTATTCAATATGCTGGAGTCCCAGTTTCTTTCTGAAGCCAGAGTTCATGCTTTTACTCCCAGGTAGCAGCAGCTTTACAATTAAATTTTAATCCGACAGTATTGTTAGACTCCTATCAAGAGTACAGCCACAGCTGTTCTTGGCAGGCAAATACATTGCTGGTTTTCCTTCAGTCACAGTGAGAGAGAAAAATGTTCTCTGTCTAGGGTGTGGACGAAGGCACTTTACTAATCTTATGCATAATTCATCCTTGGTTGCTGGGGCAAAGTTGAAACTTTGCCCTCTGATAAAATTCAGCTGGATATTTTTTATTTATTAGACTCTGATCCCTTAAGGGGTTTAACCCTTATTGGGAGCCCAGGGATTCTAATTCGGCTAAGCCCTAGCTGTGAAGACTTTTCTAATTTGCCCTTGGTGAATTTTAGCTCTTGTAATACCACCTTTAAAAAACAAAAAACAAAAACTGCAGTAGAACATGCAGTTCGGAGAGTCCTGGATACCCTGAAAAGAGTCTTCTTTGAATGTTGGCTTATTGAATGGAAGGACTCCAATAGGGCCTGTCTTGATTTGTTTTCAAAGTTTAGATTTTTAAAGAGCCTCAGCATTTTAAAACATGGTTTTAATTGTTCTGTAACATGCTAAAATATGGTAATGATTGTTTTATAACATATAACAGGTCTTTGCGTTTCAAATTCATTGGGTACCTATGAAGTAAAAAATATAATCCCTGTTCATAAGTAACTCATAGTCTAGTGGTAGGGGGTTTGAGATGGGCATGAAGATGTGTTAGTATAAGGTAGAAGCTGTTGCCACAATAGATTAGTTCATTCTTGAATATTCATTTATTTGACTGGAAGGGACTGGTGAGTTATTTTCACATGCCTCCCATAAGACATAGTGACCCAAAAGGTCAATCTAGACTAATAGAGTATGCTTCCTTTCAGAAGAATTTATTTGGTTAGGTCAAGCAAGAACATATAGAAAGAGATATCTTTATTCCTTTTCAAATATGTGATGTGGAGTACTTTCATCTTTATACCCAGCAGCTGGAATTCATCTTTTTGTAAGCAGCGGTATTTATTATAATGTTTATAAAATAGAATTTATCAAAAAATGGAGAGCTCCACAATTCAAAATTTAAGAAATGTCTCACCTCAGATTCACAGAGTAATTGCCATAATGTCTTATGGCATTATGAGTGTATGAGTGTAAAGCTCTACACTCATATATTTCTCTTTTATATCCTCTCATTCCTAATAATGACAGATTAATAAGAACTAATAGCCATCCTGGTTTTCAATATGAAACAATGTGATTTCTGAAGCAGAATAGAACAGTAAGAGTTAGGACCAAAATTACTTAGTTCTTTGGGCATGTAAGAGAATAGGAAAGAGCTACTCTGAATTTTCCAGAGCTCACTTGATAATGTCAAGAGCTGCAGCTGGCAGTCACTGATTCTGAAAATAGGCACACATCATGTTAATTAAAAAAACTAAATAAAAGGATATTGGGATAAGGCACTAAAATAAGGTTCTTTTTGCCCTTTCTTTATAGCTGGGTTTTGCTGATCAATTCTGCATTTTTGACAATTCTCCCTCTTTACAGGAGAACCACCAGTATTATTTTCTCTTTAAGTAACTGAAAAAATATTTCTTATGTTTATTGAGCTGTCTCATTACAGTAACCGACTAGCTGGATCACTGGGGATATGACTTTGGGATATATGTTTTAAAATAGGCACAGAGGCTGAGTGCAGTGGCTGACACCTGTAATCTCATTACTTTGGGAGGCTGAGGTGGGTGGATCATCTGTGGTCAGGAGTTTGAGACCAGCGTGGCCAACATGGTGAAACCCCATCTCTACTAAACATACAAAAATTAACCTGGTGTGGTGGCAGGTACCTGTAATCCCAGCTACTCAGGAGGCTGAGGCAGGAGAATTGCTTGAACCCGGGAGGCGAAGTCCACAGTGATTCGAGATCATGCCACTGCACTCCAGCCCTAATGACAGAGCGAGACTCCATCTCAAAAAATAAACAGGCACAGAACCTCTCCTTCAATTTATACAAATTAGGCATGTAATCAGTAAATATGGTAAAATGATGAAAGTATACACAGTAGAAGAGCAGGCCCAAGGCTAAATTCTAAACTACTCATGTAAACATCATAATAATACTAGAGAGTTGTAGAGTATACTGATTTAACTCAGTGTTGCAGTAGAAGAAAGGAAGAAAAACTATTTGAACAACTTGGAGGCAGAAAACTGGGGATCTGGCTTTGGAATTTACTTTATTGGTGACTGTTACTTCTGTAGCTTGTCACTCACTTCTCTGAGCTTGTCACACCTACTGGAATACACAGAAATTATTATTCTTTGCCTAGGTTAACAAAATATATGTCTCCAGATAGTAAGTTAGTTGCATGATGGCATCTTCTAATTCAGAGGTCTAATATGTAGCATATTGGTAAGGAGGCACATTCATATTTCTGGGTGGTAGGGAGCCCACTTTCATCCATTCATCTGCATTCCTGTTCAAACTAGCAAATGTGTCTGCTAACATTAGGTTGCCAGAAAAAAGATGTAAGTAAACCCCAGTTCCACTGATCTCCTATGAAGGTACCACCTACTACCATAGGACTTGGTTGAAGATAATGAACATAGTTACCTTTTTTTTTTTTTTTTTGAACTTTATCTTTCAGATGGCATTGAGAGTAACCATCTGTTTTTTTGGCCTCAAGTTCCACAATGAATTTTTAAAAATCGCATTTTGAGCAATAACATTTCCCTGATTTGCTTAACCAATTATACAAGTTGAGACTTCTGTCTCTATGCCTATTTTATAATAGCTTCTCTGGGAGAAGAGATGAAAAATAAGCCAGTTAGATATTTTATGAGTATTGAAATCCTTTCCATTCAGAAATGTAAATAAAACAACCAGCATGAGCAATCAGGTTATGTCAGATTCCATGGGTTTATGTTACATAGGGAAATTATAGTGCAACCTGAAACATGCTTCTTAATGAATTCATAGTGCTGTCACAGTTGAATGTAAACCCTTGAGCTTTTCTTTTGTGAAGGGTTTCAGAAATCACCCTTTATAAACTACTTAGGGGAGGGAAGAGAACTAAGATGATACTAACAAATACTATCACTGTTTTGTGGCTGCCTCCCTTCCAGCACCAAATTTTGCCAGTTAAGTAAAGCAGAAACCTAGAATATGGCACACATTTTGGCTTATTCAATGTGCACACACACACAGTGTCACACTGGGTCAGACCCACAGTTCAATACTCTGTTTCTGAAAGTGGCACCAGGGAACTGCTTTGGAAGAACAAGATCGCCCTTATGGTTTTTGTCCTCAGAAGTTAGGGAAGTTTGGTTAAGAAGTATGACAAAAGCCCCATACGTAGCCATTTTTACCTGTAGCAAATGCAGGAAGCTAGGCACCTAACTAGAGATCATGAAATTAGAATTTGTCTCCTACTTTGGCTGCTACTTCAGCACCCGGTAGTAAATTAGAATAAAGTTCCTCATTTATTAGTGAGTTGGTTTTGTAGTCTCTAAAGCTCTTTTGCAGCTCTTCTATTCACTATGGCCTCAGATACGATAAATCTGCTAGCTGCAAAAATTCAATATACCAAGTAGAATATATAGGACCAGTCAAGTTTTAAGTTTGGGAGTGAGGAAAATAAGCATGTATTTTCTATTTTAAATTATTTTCTTTTCACATTCTAATTTCTTAAGGGTTTGGCTTGATTTATGCCAAGTTCTGGGCCTGTAAGCCTACATTAATGCATCACAGTACTGGATAGGATATTTGATATCTCTTACTTAGCCCAGAATCTCAAATGATAAGGAGCTGTAGTTAATGATATGTAGCATTTTGTTGAACTTTACAGTGTAGTTCTCATTTAGTCCCTGTGTCTGTAACAAATGGACTCATCCTTGTGCTTTTCCATAGGTGCCCTGATGTTTACTGACATAAATCAAGATACTATGTGGCTCTATAGGGGATGCTGAACCATTTGACAGTCTAGGTGCACACAGTCACCTCACATTATTTAAGCCCTGATCTCAGCATTCTGATTTCTCTGTATTCCCCAGTGTATATAATGTGTACTTGCTTGAAATTCCTTATATATTGCTTATACATTCCTGCTTCTAAGTTTCAGCACATACCAGTTCCTTCGATTTAGAATGCCTTCTTCTGACTGCCCTCAATCAGTTCATAAAACACATAAAGCTATCTTTTAAAAATTCAACTCAAAAGTCACCTCCTGTGGAATGCCATCTCTGATTAATCTCATTAACCTAATTCCTTTATTCTCAGACTTCTGCTTCCTAGTCCATTAAACTGTTTCATTTTCTTGTAATTGTTGCTTCTGTATATTGTCACCCAATAAGCATAATTATTCTAGGAATGATCATCTTCCTCCAGCCTGTGTCTACTTATTACACACAAATATTTTGAAGGCCTATCGATGACCTTTTCAGTTTCCCCAGAGTTCCAGTTCACCTTCCTTACTGTTTCCTTTTACTTCATGGTTACATTCCTAAAGAAGCAGCGCATGTGTTCAGGGTTGGCCTCCACCTCAGCATGTGTGTGGCAGCCTGCTGAATAGATCCCTACAATTGGGAAGGAGTTAACCCTCTAGTTTGACAATCTCTGCATTCTACTTGGACACCTTCAAGAAGTAGATGTGAGACCAGGAGTAGACCTGAAAATGGGAGTAGGTAAATTTCCACAGAAAGCCAAATTAGCTTTGTCCTTCCTTTATACACAAGACCTATGAAGCTGCTGTCAACAGCAGCTCATTCAACACTCTCCTGCTCTGCCTCTTTTCCAGGAGTCAGGGTTAGTTTAAGAAAAAGCCTCTTGCTAGAAGCCATGACCTCGTACTTTTATCCCCTCCATCTGGTGTGTGGCCTCATGGGGCTGTGCTGCTATGCAGGAGGTGAGCAATGGAATTCTTTAGATGATGACTTCTGAGCCCACATGCAGAGGCAGTTGGGGGTGGGAAGCAGGGAGAACAGTGAGAGCCAAGATCGATGGACCAAAAAGTAAAGTCTGCTTTGGGGAAGTCCTGACTATAGGTAGACTGTTTTCATGAGGTGTTCTTCCCCTAGCTCAAGCAGGGGCCCAGGTCAGGGAGCTGCAGCATCCCAGGTGTATGACTGATGAACATTGTACTTTTCCCTTCTGTCTTAACAGTTGGGGTGCAGGAGTGGGATAGGTAGCCTACGCTGTCTCTAACAGAAAACATTCCAGGATTGAACAGAAGAGTTCCCCTTGCATACATCATCTTTTGGAGCTGCTCTTACTCACTGTCTTGCACCTAAACAGAGGTCCAAATTTTGGATGGGAGAACAAAGAGAGGTTGAGAGCAGCAAGTGTTTGATCAAGTGAAAATCTGCTGTCTGCCTCATCTCACAGGGGTTTCTCTGCAGGATTGAGACCCCTTGCCTTGGTGTACACAAGTTGCTTGCATCAGCTTGAGATCCCAGGACCTTTACCAGGCCATGGGTAGGCATCTATCTGGCTTGGCATGGGAGTTTCTTAGGACACTTATTCCCTGATCTTGCTTTCCTAACCCAGGAGTTGATAGCATTTTTAAAAGGAGTGAAATCTCAAAGAAAATTCTAATACATACTTTTTTTTTTTTTGAGACGGAGTCTTGCTCTGTCATCCAGGCTGGAGTGCAGTGGCGCGATCTCAGCTCACTACAAGCTCCACTTCCCGGATTCACACCATTCTCCTGCCTCAGCCTCCTGAATAGCTGGGACTACAGGCGCCTGCCACCATGCCCGGCTAATTTTTTTGTATTTTTAATAGAGACGGGGTTTCACCATGTTAGCCAGGATGGTCTTGATTTCCTGACCTCGTGATCCGCCCACTCGGCCTCCCGAAGTGCTGGGATTACAAGCGTGAGCCGCCGTGCCCAGCCTCTAACACATACTTTCAAAGCCCAAAGCCTTAATAATTTTCTGTCATGACTGCTTCTACTGTGTCTATACACTTAGCATAATTTCCAAAGGACTAGATAAAACAAAATTTTAATGTTAATCTGAAGGGGAAAAAAGGAATAGAATTAGGAGCCAGAGTTCTTTAAATGTGGAATACTTTGTATAGTGGTCACATGGTACCGGTGGTAATAGTGGCAGAAATGGCAAAAGAGCCATTGGTTGATAAGGTTCAGGAGGGCCTAGGCTGTTCCTTTGTAAACTGTGCTCAGATATACTCTCCTGGCAGTCCTGGGGCTCCTATAAGGCTTGAACATTTTGTATCAATTTCTGTTTTGAAGATGCTGGGACTCTGGCGCCCCCAACCCTGGGCATCCTCAGGCTTTGAGGAGAATACACAAGATTTGAAGTCAGAAGACCTAGGTTTGAGTTCTGGCTGAGCCACGCAGTTCATTTGACCTTGGACCAATCACCAAATTCTTCTGAACAGCATCTGTAAAGTGACAGTAATCCCTACCTCACAGGGTTGTTGTGAGGATTACGTATATGCTAAAGCATTCTGTATATGAAAAAGCTTCTTATGAACATTATTGTTATTCCTGGGGAAACCCCAGCTTGGAAGCTGTCAAAAAGGACAACTGTAGATGAAATTGTCTTCCTTTTTTCTTCATTCAGCTTAGCCTTTCTGTTTGGCCAGGGCTGCTTACAGGAGCTGTTGGGGTTGAAGTCAAGTCACCACATTTTGGCTCCTTTGGTCAAAGAGAAAGAACTCTAATGTCCAGCTGCTCCATCCATATACCCGTAGAATGGAAGTGAGTAAAGGAAAATTTTAAGCCAGGATAGGTAACAGTTAGGGGGCCAATGAGAGAATGCTTGCCTTGCATTTGCAAATCCAGAATGACTAAAACATCTTAAGTAAATGAGGAATAGCCACAAAGATGCTCAGAGATAATATAAGCCATGAGTGGGAAGTGGGAAAATGAGTTTGTAAACTCCTCTCTTTTCTATCCCTTTACCTTTGAGGTCAGGGACAGGCATACAGCCCACTGGCTATTGCCCTATACCTGCCAATCACCCAAAGAAAATAATAGCTTCTGAGAAAGCTCAATTCACTGTAGCAACTGTGATATATTTACCCTAATAAAGCCACCACTTGGTCTTTTCCAGTGCTTCTCTCTTACGGAGGTCATCCCTGGAATCCAAAGCTATCCAGTTTTCTTTTTTTTTTTTTTTGAGACGGAGTCTCGCTCTGTCACCCAGGCTGGAGTGCAGTGGCGCGATCTCAGATCACTGCAAGCTCCGCCTCCTGGGTTTAGGCCATTCTCCTGCCTCAGCCTCCCGAGCAGCTGGGACTACAGGCGCCCGCCATCTCGCCCGGCTAATTTTTTGTACTTTTTAGTAGAGACGGGGTTTCACCGTGTTAGCCAGGATGGTCTCGATCTCCTGACCTCGTGATCCACCCGTCTCGGCCTCCCAAAGTGCTGGGATTACAGGCTTGAGCCACCGCGCCCGGCCCAGCTATCCAGTTTTCTAACCCAGTTAAGAGTTTAAAACAACCACAGGTCATAAGCAGTAGGCTTGGCAGTTATACCTCATGCAGTCATAGGAGACTGTCCCATCATTCTCAGCACATTGGGTGCACATCTCACTGTCTCCAGCATGAACCAGCCTTGTGAATGTGTACAGTCTCAGCCACTCTGCTTTGGTGGTAATTCTTCACCACTCTCTCCTCACCATGCCCTTTCTGCATCCTTCCCCCAACCACCCACCAGAGGAGTTCTGGTCCCCAAACCAAAGAGTTGCCTGCAGGTTGGTAATGTAACTTTGTAGATATTCCTTGATTACAGCTAGACCCTACTGGTATCCTTTTTGAATTACTGGATCAAAATCTAATTGCTTTTTTTTTTTTAATTGTTGGGGAGAGGAGGATGAGCAAAACTCCTATGCAGCCTGAGAGAAGTTCTGTATGTGTCTATATATGTACACGTGTGTGTGTGTGTGTGTAACCTCATGGTTGTGCTCAGGCTGACAGGGAGGGCAAAGAGTGAAAAGGAACCATCTCTTTCTTGTTTTCCAACATTGCTTCAAAGATGCCCAACCCCCGTAGTAGCAGGCAGTTCCCAAGTGGAGGGTCGGGGCAGAGGCCTCCACCAAGGCCATCAATAACCAGGTGTGAGCTACAGGTCTCTGTGTAATGTGAAGCTTTCCCGTATTTCATTTCTGCACCCAGGGGGCGGCTCTGCAGGATTGCTTACGGAGAGCTCTGTGTCTGGCACCTCTCTCCACAAGGCCCAGGCGCCCAGGGTCCCACCGACCTGCCCAGGAATGCATCACATTGTTCTCTGGTGCTGTAATTTGGCTGCAGGAGCTAGGCTGAATGCCTCCCAGGGATGAGAAACATACTCTCCCTGGCGTCCTCCCTTCGCCCCAGCTAGCTTGAGCTTCTGCCCTATGACCACTGAGTGCATTTAAATAAAAACCTCAGAAAGACTGAGGAAAAAAAATCCTAATTATCTCTCTTCTATTAAGCCATGTAGAGACTCGTGTCCTGAGTGGGTCTGAGAATTTGGCAAAGACTTAGTGGTTGGTGTTCTTGATAAGGGAAGTGAGAGAAAGGAGAAGAAATTACTCCCTGCAACAGGAAGGAATAGAAATGAAGCAGTGAGTGTTCAGAAGTTAGATCTACAAGAAGTTTTGCAGACAGACCCTCAGGGCCAGGCAATGTTTGTTTTTTTTTTTTTTTTTTTTAATCTGAAGCCCTTGATTTTATTTTTACAGCATCACTCTAAGGAAGAGTGTGGATTACTGCCATTATTCAGGGCTGGTAATAATAAAAGTTAGCTTTTATCTGCAGGGCTAGGTTAAGGCTGGCATTCTTACTTTTACATAAAAAACTGGCTACAGGCTGTGCAGCTGAGGTACTTCAGTCATGTGCCTTCTCTAAAGGATTCTTAAATCCTTAAAATATATAGTATCTTTTAAGTTTGTATCTAAATAGCACTTACTGTAATGTATTATACCTAAACGCTTATTAAAAGTTAGAAGAAATGAGTATCAACAGGAAGGAATGGAAGAGAGGAGACGGGCTAAGACATTGCTGATCTGAGGGACAGACCTCTATCAAATAGAGGGCTGGTTGAGAAGTGGTGATTAGAAGCAGTGAGGGAACTAAATGGAGCCCTGACTGCACCAAATAAAGTTCTCATTTTGCTGCCTGTTCCAAATAAATTAGTGTCTGTTTGTGTAATGCCAGACTAAATGCCAGTTGTCTAAAGCCAATCAGAATGCAGAAGCAAGCTAAGAACTAAGAGGAAAAATTAATTGCTTTGCCATCATTCCTTTTTGGGGCCACATAACCTCTGTAGTGGGGCTCAAATGGACACCATTTCTCTCATCCACCTTGCTTTTCAAACTTCTCACTCTCTGGACAGCTTGCTCTTTTCTTAACCATTTATAGGAAATTGCAAAACTTGCATCTTTATGAGCTAGAATTTGGAGCCCCAGGAAAAGCACAGAGTAGCATGAGATGCCAGAAGAGGCCCATTCCCTTCCACAGGAGTGAGAACCAAAAACCAAAAAATAGATAATAGGGCATAGGTAGATTTAAGTCAGGTTGACTTCCCATGGAAGGCCTATGCCATTGTTTATGTGGTAACCTGCATGTTCTTGTGAGAACAGGGGCTGGCTAGGACCTGAGTCTTTCCCCAGCAGCTTGGCATATAATATAAGGCAGCCTCCTCTGGTAAATTCATTCAGCCCTGTTGTTGAGTTCAGACTAACCATGACCCCCTTACCTCTCCACTACCCCAAAGCTTTCCTCAAGATGTCAGCTCTTCTCTTCCCCTCCCATTTCCCCCTCCTTAATCCCACCATTGGCTCATCAGTTATCCAGTTGACTCCACTCTGAAGGAAGACATTCTCTTGGCCTGACTCACTCAGGCCCATTTCTCCACAGGCATCCCCTTACCGCAGACCACAAGGGCCCTAACTAGCTCATGTTTTGTGTTAATGGATGTGAAACCGGAGCAAATCCCCTCACCAAAAGAAAAACCACCCTAAACTCTCCCACACAGGTCTCAGCAGGTTACACAAATATTAGTCCTATCATCCAAATAAATCTGCCCCCGTGGCCCAGAGCTATGGCTCCCCCAGCCTCCTGCTGCCTGTGCAGAGTAAAGCTGCTTCAAAAACATATGAGGACCCCAAGGGATGTTGGAGAGGAACTTGGGAAAGACAGGGGCCTATATCCAGAATTCTTTATGCAGGCCCCTTAATCTACAGACTTTTATTAATACTTTATAGTCCTAAAGAAGGACTGTTCCTAGAGAAGTCATGATGGGCTAGACCAGCCAGGAGCTTTGGTGAAGAGGATCTGTGGGCTGGAGTTTGGGGCATAATTAAAACTCAGTATCTGACAGCTGGGCACAGTGGCTTGTGCTTATATGCCCAGCACTTTGGAAGGCTGCAGTGGGAGGATTGCTTGAGACCAAGAATTCAAGACCAGCCTGGGCAAAATAGCTCCATCTCTGATAACTGTGTTTAAATTAGCTGGACATGATGGCATGTCCCTGTAGTCCCAGCTAATGGGGAGGCTGAGGTGAGAGGATTGCTTGAGTTTGGGAATTTGAGGCTGTAGTGAGCCATGATCATGCTAGTGCACTCCAGCCTGGGCAACAAAGTGAGACCCTATCTCTAAAAGAAAAAAAAAAAAAAGAAAGAAAGAAATAAAAAGAAAAAAAGAACAGGTACATATCCTCATTTTACAGATGGGAAAATAGAAGCTCAGAAAATTTAGCTACCTTGCTCAAAATATCAAAAGCAAGTGGCACAGCTGTGATTTTTAACCCAGGTCTGTCATAACTGCAAATTTCTATACCACTCTGCTGCTTTAAGATATCAACAGGCAAAAAATAACCACTGCCCAAATCACATAAAAATAGGACATCAAGGTTTTGGGGACTTCATGTCCTACCCTCCAGCTTACTAAGCCTGCTATCTCTGGAGATTCCACTATTGCAAACCTAGTTAGGCAATGGGTAATAGCATAGAAGAAACCCTCCTCTATTTAAGCCGAATGTGGACTGAACAATAATAATCACCAGGACTTGGAGAGTCACTAAATAAAGATTTGTTGAGTAAATGGAGGAAGGCTGCCTTCTGTGTATCATTTTGGCCCCCACCCATAGCACTCCTTCCCACTGTAGCCACTGACTCCTGCTCCCAGCTTCAAAGACTAGGATCCTCTCATAAAGAATTACCAAAGCCAGAGATCCCTACCTTCCTAATATGTACTTATGCCTCATGTGGGCCCTTGAGATCAGACCTGCTTTCCTGCTCTCCCACCATCCATGAGTTGCCTATCTTTTACTCTGTGTTTCCCCAAATCTGGCTAACCTACAGAGTAATGCATGGAAAAAAAAAAAAACAAGGCCTGGCCAGACTTACTATATTACTCTATCCTAGGAGTGTTCTAGGGTGTTCTAATGATCTGTTAAGCATGGGAACCACTGCATTCCACCTCAGTTTGAACAGGCAGCAAGTAAGCAAAAGAGGCAGTGCTGTCCAATATAGGTTGAGAATGGTAGAGAGAAAAAGACAGAATGAATGTGTATTTGTATAGTTATGATTCTTTTTCTTCTACAAAACACAGCAGTTTATAAACATATGAGCATGTGAATGGAACCTTGTCCACTATGGCTAACATCTCAGGCTCTCAATAATAGAATGTGGTAGCCTAAGATTTTCTTTTGGGGTACCAGGTAGTTCTGCTCAAACTGACTTCAGAGAATGGGCATGTCATTCATCTTTGTCCCATCTAACTTTGGCCAGGTAGAAACAAAAAGAAGCTCTCTACAGGTACCCTTCCTCTTGCACACCAAGGAAGTATCAGGAAGCTGGTGCAAAGGAAAGAAAAAAGGAGCCTGAACTACATACTTTAGTGCAACTCATTTCACTCTAAAGACCCTCTATCTCTTCTACTCTCCCTTCAAATCTCCAGAGTGGGAAATCAGGGAGCTTGCTCAGTTTCTTATATCCCCTGACAACTCCTTCCCAGGGCTAAGGAACCAGCCAGGACACCACGGTCCCTATGGATTACTCTCTACATCCTTAAATAGAAGCTGTAGCAGCCCAGAGTGGAGGGTGGAGGAAGGTGTGCATGCAAGGATCTTGTGCTTTTGAGTTGAGAGGCTTGAATTGGAGGGATGAGTGAGGTATCTGTGTTCAGGTCTGGTCCAGCCACTCTGCCGTCTTGGGGGCCTTGCAAGTATGGACATCCACAGTATTTCTGCATTCCTTGCACCGTACAGCACAGCACCAGTGGAATTTGCACTCACACTGGGTAACACGGGTGACTCGAGTTGTGTCATACCCTCGGCCACAGCACATGATTTCACAACCGTCTGTTCCTTTTGATGTCTTGCTGCAGACACGGCCTGCAGTGCCTAGGGAACCTGGGTTGGGGAAGAGAGGGAGTGAGAACAAAGTTATCTCTTCAGCTGCCCTGGATACCCTTACCCTCATTCTCAGAAGGAAGACATAAAGAATCGCTTTTTTGGGCTGGGCACAGTGGCTCACTCATGCCTGTAATCCCAGCACTTTGGAAGTCCGAGGCAGGAGGAATGCTTGAGTCCAGGAGTTCAAGACCAGCCTGGGAAACATAGCAAGCCCTGCCTCTACAAAAATTTAAAAAATTAGCCAGGTGCCATGGGCATGAGCCTATAGTCCCAGCTACTCAGGAGGCTGAGGTGGGAGTAACACTTGAGGCTGGGAGGTTGAGGCTGCAGTGAGCCGAGATTGTACCACTGCATTCTAGCCTAGGTGACAGTGAAACTCTGTCTCCAAAAAAAAAAAAGCATGGGCTCTGACATCATATTGTCTGGATTCAATTCCCAGTTCTACCACTCTTAGTTGTGTGATTTAGTCAAAATGAAACATTAACTTAGTTTCTCATATGAAAATAAGCACAATAATAGATTGTTAAATATAATCTCTGTTCATCTGAAGAGGTGAACTGATTACCATGACTGGCTGCAGGCATATTCCTAAGTAATATCCCTTGTATTATTATTATTATTATTATTATCCCTAAGCATTATCCCTTCCCCTTACAGTGGAAACTCTAGGATAGGGATCATGTTTTCCCCATGCATAGGGAATGCTTAGAACCTCATTCTGACTGATTTTAGCAAAAGAAATCCTGCCAACAGATCATAAAATCAATAGACTTTTGGATGAGTTGGGCCCATCAGAGCATCTACTCCAACCTTTTCCATGGTTAATAAGCATCCAGAGATGGGAAAGTAACTAGCCTAGGTTCAAAATGGAGAATAGATTAACTGATTTCTACAGCATTAGTCTCCACATGCCACTGGGATAGGGGAGGAAAATGCTAGAACTTCTATGTTTTTTTTATCTCATCAATTTAAAATATTGATGTATGTTTTCTAACATACATATTCATATAGTGGAACACAGATATAAATAAATATACATATAATGGAGATATATGCTCAAATTGTTTTAATGATAGGAGTAAAGGATTCAGAATGTTAGGAGACCACTGCTCTGGAATGTGGGCTGACTAGGTCTACTGTATATGTTAGTCTCCTAACTCCAAGGGCTGGGTCTTAAGTCCTCTTGGGCACCAAAAACCCCTTCTACACTGTGGAGCTGTGCTGTCCAGGGTAGCAGCCACTAGTCACATATGGTCTTTTACATCTAAATTAATGAAAATTAAGTAAACTAAAAAATTTAGCTCCTCAGTCACACTAGTTATATTCCAAGTACTCAGTAATCACATGTGGCTAGTTGCTACTGTATTGGACAACACAGATAGGAAAACATTTCTATCACCACAGAAACTTCAATTGGACTCTACTGCTTTGGAGGGAATTCCTGGCTCCATATTCTTTCTGGGATGACTTATATTCTTTTAATTCCAGGCCCCACTTTGGGTTTTAGGAGGCCTAATTTTATGCCTCTGAGAAAAACCAACACACATTTGACTTATCCTCCCTCCTAACTCCAAAGTTCCTTCCCTAAAGGTGTATTTTCAGTATGGCAGGGTAGGCTTACACCTCAGATATTATGGAATTATTTCTAGGTATCCAGAGAGTAACCCTCTGAATTAGACCAACTGGGAGGGAACTATACTTAGTGGCAGGAAATCACTGGGAAAATCAGGAGGACTCCAACTTTTTTTCTTCTAGCACCCTACAAGGTATACAGACTACTTTCTTCATTAATTGCATAGAGCCCCTTCCTGTTTCTGTGCCCAGTTTTACTCCAAGCCACTTGACTCTTCCAGGAATGACAGTGATGGGAGAAAACAGTACCGAAGATAACTGAGGTTTTTTGGCTCCATTTCACCCAAGTCCTGACTGCTGAGCCTGTAGAAAAGAGCCTGGGAGCCCCATGACAATAACCAGAGGAGAAGAGTTCTGCTGCATTGCATGTTCCTAGTTTAAGTTATCTGAACCCAAAATGTGAGCCAGGATGGTAACTTTCATTTCCTTGGGGAAAAACCATATCACCTTCCAGCACCTCCAAGAATCCCACCACAAATACCTCGAACAGACTGAAAAACAACCATTTGCAGCTTTACCTGCCTTTGGTAGGGATCTCTCCTTCGTTTCTTTTTCAGCTCTGTTTCAGAATCTTCAATGGCAGGACACTGGATAAAAACTTTCAAGTACATCTTTCTAGCTATAATCTCCCTTACAGGGAACTTTTACCCAGCAGATTGGTCTGTTCTCTGTCCCTGGAACAGGTCATGTGTTTTCCCACCTACTACTCTGATAAGAAATTGCCCACTCTTCTCTCAAGCTATCCAGACACTCCCTATGCTTCAAGGAGCAGCTTAAATTCTACAGTTTCGGCCGGGCGTGGTGGCTCAAGCCTGTAATCCCAGCACTTTGGGAGGTCGAGACGGGCGGATCACGAGGTCAGGAGATCGAGACCATCCTGGCTAACACAGTGAAACCCCGTCTCTACTAAAAAATACAAAAAACTAGCCGGGCGAGATGGCGGGCGCCTGTAGTCCCAGCTACTCGGGAGGCTGAGGCAGGAGAATGGCGTAAACCCGGGAGGCAGAGCTTGCAGTGAGCTGAGATCCGGCCACTGCACTCCAGCCTGGGCGACAGAACGAGACTCCGTCTCCAAAAAAAAAAAAAAAAAAAAAAAAAATTTCTACAGTTTCTTTTTTTTCCCTACATTTTCAAATAAACTTTTACTGATTTCTCCAATCAACTCTCTTTGCATTTGTCTACCCATTATGTCTCATTTCTTTAAGTAGATTGCAAACAGCCAAAGGGTTAGGGCTGCATCTTATGTTTCTGTGTAGCCCACACATTGCTTAAAACTGAAAACAGGTAACTAAATTAAACATTCCCTGAATAATGCCCACTGTATCCCAGATGTTGGGATACAAAGGAGTGATGCATGACCTCAGGCCCCAAGGAGCTGAGTGACCTCCTCTCTACTTGGGCAGCACTGGGCCTGGTGGACTGAGGCATAAGTCAGCAATCTCATGAGCAGGTGTTCATGTGGGGAGGAAACTGCCTCCTCCCACAGCACCCCCTTCCCTAACTCCTGAGACTGAACAGACCATGATTAACCAGGAGTGCCTGCACTAAGAACTGGGACTCCATGTCCCTGCCTGCCTTCCTTACTCACCTGCAGCCTTGTCCAAGACACAGTAATCTGGGGAGTTGTCAAAGTAGACAAGATCAGTCCGGGTGGCACGGCGATAGCCTTGGCGGGCTGCGGTGAAGTTGGCACCATCCTGCGTGGCCATCACCTGCACAGCCCCATCATAGCGCCGCCGCAGGTAATCACCTGTGCGGCGGAAATCTGAGAGCGCACGCCAGCAGGTGCGCAGAGTACAGGAACCACTCACGCCATGGCACTTACACTCCAGCTTCAGAAACCGCCGCACAGCCTGGAGAGGGGGGAAGGCAGTTAAGGGAGAGGTAGCTGGTCAGGGCACATTTTAGTCATCTCTAGGGTCAAAAGGATGAGTGCTCTGAGATAGGCTGGACCTGGCCCTGGCTGGCTGATTGAGCTCTTGGTTGTTCTCTCCCACATCAGATCCCACCCATGCTTCCCGATCGAGTTCAAGAAACTCTTTTTCCAGTAAATCTTCCTGGACCAACAGTGCTTTCCTTTTCATGACAGCCCACTGAACTTTAGAGCCACAGGATTCTGTTCACGATAACAGTTTGCTTGCATATCCTCTACTTTTCACATTTTAGAATGCCAGGTACCATGCCTTCTACTTTAGTAGTATGCCATTTTCCGGCATAGTACTAGGCACATAGAAGGTGTTCAAATACCAGGGAATTGACTAGAACAACCTCTTATCCTCTCAGTCTTTATGAAAGCAGTTCTTTCCCTTCTTAAAAAGTTACTTCTTTTCTCCACCTTTTCCTACTTCCCACCTGTGTGAAGACTCTTCAGGCACCTGGTTGACCCTAGGCATTCCCAATCTCCCTTGCATTTAGTGCTCCTGTCCCTGGATGTTGGGGCTTTTGGAAGTGACCCAGAAGCCTTCAGCTCTTCCACTTTCACATTTATTTAGTCCATAGTCACACATACTGGTCACCCCCAGCAAATATGAGTGTACTTACACAGACATGAGTACTGACCGTGCGACCACAACGGTTATTATGTAAGTTCATGAGGGCCCGGGCATCCTTAAGCCTCTTCTCCTTGGCATCCACGAAGGCCTTGGCAAAACGGACACCATAATGGATGTTGTCACTGCAGCCACCCCAGTCAAAGTCCCCACGCTGGTCATGGTGTCGGCCACGGGTGTAGGGGTCACAGCTGCACACACTCAGTTCACCCTGGCTACAGGCACGAGTAATAGCATGGACTACCCCTGCTGATGAGATGGCATATACAAAAGCTGCTTCTCGGCTACCTAGAGAGAGAATTGTAGAGGTGTGCTTCAGGAAGGAGGCCCATGTCTGTCCCCTTCTTCAGCCCATACAACCTCTGACTCTGAAACCTCTTCCCTCCTTTTCTTTCGCAGAGTCACCCCTACACCCCCTTTATTCAAGGTGCCTTTCATTTCCAAGAGCATTCCCCAGAGTATCTGACCTCTACCCCTCAGCCTTCACTACTCTCTATCCACTTCTTTGTATATCTGACCTTCTGAGCTGACCTATACTCTTGTTTCCTGCCAAATTCCCTGTGTCCATCCATTGAAAAGTCTCCTGGTGAATCATCCCCTCCCACTGAGTGCCAGCCCTGGCTCAGCTAAGCCTGCCTTAGTCCACATTCCAGGCCTTTTCAGGCCCACTCTGCTGGACAGTTCCCCCACAATGGAGACCCCAGCCCAGGGGTCAGCCTGTTTAGAGATCCATGCTACCTTCCCTTGCCTGCTTGCTCTCCCTCCCTGCTCTTGGAGACTGATGAATGATCACCCCTGTATGCCTGACACCTCCAGATTCCCATCTTGTTCCCTTTCTCCTAGTTTACTGTCTAGCTCTATTTATCTTTTTTGCTGAGCTGAGGCCAAGCCACTGACTCTCCAAATATTTACATATCACCTTTCTGTTTATCTCTTGTTCCCATTACTGTAGTGCTGGGAGTGTTGGGGTGACGATAGTGATGGTGGTGTTAAGAACAGAGGCCCTATGGTAGACCTCAGCCTTACAGTACATGGTAGCCTCCCAAGCTGGGGATTGGAGAGGACAAGGAAAATGAGGGAGAAAGATGGAGGTTCTAGGGAATGTTTTACCTTGGTCTTGTCCCAGAGCACTAGGATTTAGAGGAGCCCCTGTCTACAAATCTAAGGTGCTAAGAGTCTGTTCCCAATTATATCCTGGGCTCTGCCCACAATTCTTCCTCTGATTATGAAACAGTGTGTGGGAGAGGAGAGGGGAGATCTTGCCTACCCTTCCCACTCACCACCCCCAGCACAGAAACAGAAGGAGTTGACACAGAATGGAAGAGGCCCCTACTTCTGAGCATGACACGGCCAAAGACAGTGTGGTCCCGGTCCAGGGTGGTACAGTTCCAGCGGTGGTGGCGGAATTGGTGCTGACACTCTCGGATCCATTCTCGGGCACCCTCGCCCACTGAACGCATGATGTCTGGGTAACGCTGGCACAGCTGCCGCTGCCGGCTCACCAAACCAGGGATATTGTCACAGATCACTCGTGCCCCCAGTGCCCCAATGTACCTGCAAGGTGGAGAGGGCCCTGTCAGAACATCCCAGCCCTTTTTCTGCATTGGAAGGGATAAGGAAGGGGTACGTTTAGCATCCAGACCTTGAAGAGATTCTGTCCCCTCTCCCTAACCCACATTCCATAAAGCTGATGAGTAGAACCATTTCCCACAGTTCCGAAGAAGTATTAATAGTTATACAGTTGCAGAGAGAGCAATTGAGTGGCCTCCCACCATCACCAGTTCCCCAGCCAAAGGCCAAAGTGACACACACTCCCAGAACACAGGCTAGGCATGTGTCACATACACAGAAGCTGTGGGCATGTCACACAAACGCATTGTCTGTTTATTTAATAAACATTAAGAGCTTCATGGAAACATAAACAAAATAAGGGTCTGAGACAACACTCTTATGCTCCCATTAACAGGGGTGTCCTGCATGGCTGGTCCACGAAGATACGGTTTGACAGCAGGGGGATGGTGACAGGGAGGGGCTCGTGGGAAGAGACATAGTGAGCAATTTGAGTAATGTTTACAGCTCTAGTCAGACCCGTGGAGCTAAAAAAAAATCCTCATTCCCAATTGTGAGGTCTAGGGAGGAAGATCCCACCCTCTACTCTCCTCCTCAAACCCTTTATTTCCAGGCCCCAGGGCCTTTCTTAACTAATGAACCTTTAAAACCATCTTCCCCAACCTGGATGGAACTGCACGGGCTGTTTGCAGTGGGAAGCCAAAGGCCAAGATAAGTAAGAGGGTGACTCTCCCCACACTCCAGTCTCCAGTCTGTCCAATATGAACAATTAGAAGAAGGTCAATTGAGATGGGCTACTAAAGAATAGGTGGTTTGCTGGAGTCATTATTGTTTCTCAAGGCAATATTTTCTCTTCACTCAGTTTTGACCCTGGATCCCACCACAAGCCTCAGGAAGAATATTTCAGAGAGAAAACAGGAGTATATCACCCATTTTCCCCAAAAGGCCACCAAATGAGATCTGACCCATTCGCCCACTTCCTTCAGCTCAACAGCCCAGCTCCATCCTCATTCTCTTTCTCTCCCTTTAACCCCATAGCACCTTCCTTGATTTGCTGGGAACTTTCTATTCTCCTGTCCAGAACGCATCAAAGGGCTGCCCTCCCTCCCCTTTTTGAACAGGTGGGGGCCATGGAGAGCAATTGCTACTGCAGACAGAAAAGACTTGGTTTGAGCTATGAATGAGCCTGTGGTTTGGGAACGGCCCCAAAATGGGCCTAGAAGTGGGTGAGGAGAAGGGAGGGCAGCTGGTGTGGGGAGGGGAAAAGCTAGACTGCCCTGGGCTCTGTGTCCCCCCTTACCACCCCCCCGCATTCCCACAGCCGGCCCTCACCCACAGACTGGATCACCACTGGTGACACCAACTCAAACAAACAGAAGGAGGGCTGATGCTTGCCTCTTCGGGAACTCAGCAGGGCTGATGGGGCCCATCTGTCCCGGGGAAGGGGTGAGAGGGCTGGCCCTCCCCTAACAAATCCCATGGAATCAGCGTCCCCAGTACTGTCCATCAGGGCAACAGCTTCCAGGAACAAACAAAATAAACACCCCAGACAGGGCCAGGCCGGAAAGGGCTGCCTGACGCACAGCCCAGAGTTACACCCACTGCTGTGGTGCTTTGTTTGGAGAATCAAGACCGTTGGAGTTGGAGCTTGTCCCTGTCTCACCACTATTCAGCTTCCCTAATTCAGCCCAAGTACTGCTCTAGGCAATGGGTGGTTTTTTTTTTTTTTTTTTTTTACTGGGGCTTGGGTGAGGAGGGTTGGATGGGAATGACAGACCAATAACCCAGCCCTCGTGAGACAGTCTGGAGTGGGGCAGGCCAAACTCAGGCAAAAAGTCCTTCTTGTGGTCTGACTTAAGTCTATTCTGCTGCAGCCCACATAGGTCCTTTTTATTACATCCTCACTGAGTGTGGGAACATCTGTTCAGTATCTAAGATGGGAAGATAATTAAGTGTCTCTATCACCACCCTTACTCCACTATGTCACGGCCTCAAGACGCCACAGAGCAAGGCGCTTGCTTGCTCTCCAGTAGTCAGCCCCTTGTAGTTAGTGTAGGAGGCCTCCAGTAAAGCTGAGCCTAGAGGCTAACCCCATCTTCCTCTCAGTTCAACACCAGACTGCAAAATGCCTACCATGTGCCAAGCACTGAGCTCAGATGTTAGCGATACAAAGACATTTAAGGCATCTCCCACCTCATGGTCTGGGAGAGTGTTAGATGCCCCGACGCTAGCTTTGTTTTTTCCTTCTGGAAGTTCTTCACTTCCTTCCCAGCTTCCTGCCCCAGAATGCCTCTCTTCACCTGCTTTTGGACAATTCACATCCCTTCATTTGACAGAGTGAAGCACACACTACTCTCACCCCTTGCTACTCAAAGCGTGGTCCCCAGAACAGCAGTATCTGTATCATCTGGGGATCTGTTAGAAACGCACACACTCACGCCCCACCCAAGGCCTACCGTATCAGAATCTGCATTTCACCAAGATCCCCACATGGTTTGGATGCACTGCTCCACAAAGGCAGGGATTTTTGTCAGTTTTGTTCACTTCAATATCCCCAGGACTGAGAACAGTGCCTGACACATAGTAGGTATGCAATCACTATAATAAACACCTAACTGTTCTGATTTATCCCCAACTCCCTTCTCCCTCTAGTCAGCCATAGACTCCCATTTCCATCACAGCTTTACTTGTCAACAGTTGCCAGCCTATCTGCAGATGTTTTATGTTTGTATAATAAAGACACAAATGGGCCAAGGATCCACTTTTTTTTTCTTTCCTCCTTTCGTGTACAGCCCCTAGTGTACATGGTTCAGCCCACCACATATAGGACTTTGAACAAAGGGATAACACTATTAGCCTCCATGAATCTGCTCTTAATGCCTCACTTTCATTTGTGAAATAAGGATGATAATTACAGAACTTATCTCACTGGATTATTTCAGATTGACAAAGATCATGCTCATAAGGTGTTTTTGGCCATAGTGCCTGAAGCTCAGTAAGGGCTTATTAAAAGCAACTGCTGTTGGTAACAGTAATGCTAACAATATGACACCACTTTGTGTTTCTCTCCCTTTGTGAGCCTATGAACACAATCCTGTTCTCGTGATTCCCTACATCCAACACCCTACAGAATGCAAAATGGAATAGGAAAGCCCATGCCGGAACCCCCCTATTTCTTGGTCTGTTTAGGATAGATAGAGGGAGGGCAGTGGTTAGAGAGTAACGGGAAGAATCTCAAGCTATAAGAAAAATCCAACTATTAACTGGTGAAAATGATGGCCTTCTGCTCCAGAGTGGAACATGGACGTACCAAAGTCAACAGGCATTTCTCTTCCAGGGGTTGTACAGAACATCAGTCTTGCTGGTTTTTTCCTAAGAGAAAAGCTTGGGGGCTTAGCCTGCCTTTAGAAGGTAGCTTTTCACCTTATCCCACAAGTGGTGATCACTGAGGCAGGCATCTGGGCCTGTAACTATGACAGGTGTAGAGCAAGGAGGCTGAAATGACCTCTGTACGCACTTCCCAACCTGGCCCTGTTGCAGCCTTCCTCCTTTTCACAGGCGCTGCTAAGTCACTCTGTGTGTCACCTCCCTCCCTCCCTAGCTCTTTCACCCAGGAAATTTTTCCAGAATCTTTAATATGAACCACATCAGGGGAGGGTAGTAGAGGGAGAAAGGAAAAGGGAGAGAGAGTAGTCAAGGGTACAAAATGGGGACTAGGAAAACCCTCATTTGGGTCTTTAGGAACCACTGCCAGGATGCTGAAATTACCAGAGTGACACTTCCTCACCCAAACACCAATTGGTCCCCAAGACTACATCCCAAACTGGTAAGAAGCAATCAAGAGTCCCAAAAAGCAAACTGCCATCTGGGCCAGATAAAGATGGGCAGTGGTCACTTCATGTTATCTCAACAAAGACCCTAAAGATGCCAAGTCCCCAGCCAGACCAAGCTCATGAAGGCAAAAGGTGGCTTTGATCTCACTCAAAACTTTGAAAGGTTTTTCTCATCCCCCTTCTCCCCTTTCCCTTTCTAAAAGAATGTTTCAAGCCAGATGTAAGATATAGGCCTCTCTGTTCCCCCATCCAGAACCCCCCCCCCCAGCCTTCCCCAACACTGCAGAGATTTAAAAAAAAAAAATCCAAAAGAGAGATTTTTCTGAAACAGGAAAACAGGGAGTGGGGGTTGGGATGAGGAGAGACGCATCTTGAAATGATAGGAATCTGCAGCCCAAGCTGGCGGCCCCTCGGCCAGCTACCCCTCACCCTTCAGCCAAGATTCCAAGTCAAGAGGAGACAAGCCACAGGGTGCAAGGGGAGAAGAGACCACACTTGGGGGAGGGGGGCTTACACGGGAAGAAGAACGGAGTAAGGAAAGGAAGGGGGGCACTGCGTGGTGGAGAGGGGCAATAGCCTGGTCTGGTCCAACAGGCCAGTTTGATTGCGGGGTGAAGAGGAAAGACTGAGTCTTTTCTAGGTTCAACTCTCCCTGCCTTGCCCTCTCCCCAGGGTGGGGAAGAAGAGAAAGCAGCTCCTTCTCCTACGGGAAGGTGATGAGTGCCATCCAAGGAATAGTGGGCAGGGAGGATTCTAAAAAGAGCAGACACCAGACATCCAGTGGATCTGTAATGCCTTTTTGCCTCATCTGCCCTCTTGTGAAGTATCTGGAGTCTAGGGCCTGCAAGAAATCTGGGGAGGGGTTCTCTTAGTACCTTTGGACTCCGCAGCCCTCTGGCTCTTGGAGGGGAGAGGTGGGAGATAGGAAAGAATAGGAAGAAGGGAAGGAGACAGATTTTCCAAGTGACATCCTCAAAACGGTGGCCGAAGACAAATGCCTAGATAATGCAAACCCATGCATTTTGTTTTAATTGTGGGAGTTAATGGGGTAAATTTTGCCTCGATTCCATTTCTAAGCCTCGGCTGGGTGCCGCTGCCTCACCAAAGCCTTCCTGTGGTATGGGTGGGCTAGACTAGCGAGCTGCCCCTTTCTCCACCTCTAAGAGGGCGACCTCAGACGTTTGGGGCCTTGGCGAAGCTTTTGCAGCCCCTGGAAGGTCATTGGTTCCTTGAACTCACCCTGAGGGAAACTCGGAAGGTAGCTTCTGCCCTAAGGAGCTTGAGCTGAAATAGAGGAGGTACAGCCCATGGAGGCCTAAAGAGCCGCGACCACCGGGCGTCCTGGCTCCGAATGCCCCACGCCTTTCTCACCAGGCGTGTAAGACGCGGCGCCTCACCCTCCCGCCACCCCGGGACTTCAGATTTCAGTGACAGTCCTGCCCGAATGTTCTCCAACTCCGTCGAAGCGACAGCCTGGTCCAGTGAGCAGCCAGTCCCTCCAGGCGCCTCCGGGCCCCTCCTATCAAGCGCCTCTCCCGCCCAGCCTAAGAGCCCCACTTACCACCAGGACGTGTCTACGCGGGCCGGCAGCGTCAGCAGCAGCAGGAGCAGAAGGCAGGCAAGACCTAGGCGGGCCGAAGCCCGGGAGCCGTCGGGGACCGCAGGCGAGGGCACAGGGACCGGGGCGCGGGCGCGCCGAAGCGGGAGCTGCGCAGCTTCCTCCGCACCACCCGGTCTCAGCATAGCTCCCCGAAGACTCCCGCCGCGCAGCCCGGGGGGGCGTGGACGGGGCACCTTCTAGGGGTACTCACGCTGCTCCTACCTCATCCCCCTGGGGGGCCATGGGGTTCGCCGGCGGCTGGGGACCTAGGGTCACCTGGGGTCCAGAGCCCGGGAGCAGGGTCCCAGAGAGGGGCGCAAGTTGCAGTGTCCGGAAGCCGACGACGGCGCGCCGAACCCGGGGTCTGGGGCCCGCTGCCTGAGCACCGCGTGCGATGTCAGGGGGTCTGCGGCGCAGAAGGGAGCTGCGGGCCTAGTGTGCGGACAGCCCCTTCGGCCGCGGGCTCTCATTGGACGGGGCGGGGCGGGGCCGAGGCCGGGGACACGCGCGGCCCTTAGGGCGGCTCCGCCCGCGCCAACCCCGGGGCGCTCCGCGGCACCCTAGGTGTAGCGGCCGCCTCCGCCCCTCGGGGCTCCAGCGCGCCACCGCACCGCTCCCCCACCTGCTCCCGCGCGCTGCGACGGGGCGCCGCGGCTCCCTCCTGCGCCCGGAGCGCCCAGTCCCTGCCGACACCGCGCCACCGGGTCCTAGCGCCGTTCAATCGGCAGACCCACTTCTGTGGGTGACGGCCAAGCTGGCGGAGCGGGAAGGGGATGCGGGCACTTCCCTCCTGTCCCCAACCTACAGTGACACTGGCGCTGAGCACGGAGGATGCACTCATTTCCTCCATCCTTGCGCTTCTGTGAAATGGGTGGAGTCCCTGCCACCGGGAGTTGGGGGTCTTGACTACCTTTTCAACACTGCCTACAGGGGCGCGGTGGGCAGTCGGCTTCGGGCAGGGGATGCTTTCAGCTAGAGCTCATCGCCCTGCTTCTTCCGACCCACTGCACCCCCCACCCCCAACGCATCACGTTTAGACCTGGCTCCTGCCTGCCCGGCCTGCGCGGCCCGGTGCTTTTCTTTACGGACCGGGAATCGACTGCCGACGTTAAGGGGGCACCTGCGGACTCCCCGCCCCTTACAGCCGGGCTCGGCGGAGCTCAGTCTCTCCCCGCTCCCCCTCTGTGCCTCGGTCCTCCACCCTCTCGGGCGGGGCTGAGAGTATGAAAGAATCAGAAACAGCTGGGAGGTTTTCCCGCACCAGAGGCCAGGGTGGGGGTCCTGCCGAGAGGGTGGAAGCCCTGGAGCTTTTTCCCTCCTTCGCCTTCCCATTCTGCCTCCTCCCCACTGCTCCCTCACCCTCCCTCCGCCCGCAGATCGCCTGGGGGCGTGGTAAATCGGGAAGGGGTGGGGAGGTGCAGTCCGCCGTAAGTGACTCTCCTCTCCCCACTACCCCAACCCTCAAACCTCCCAGGATAGCAGGTACGGCCCCTGCAGGCACAGTGGCCCTTAGAACTAAACTTCTTTTTAAAATCCTGGGCCTTCCAACTTCGAGAGTTGAGAGTTCACCTGGGGTCCCGCTCCAGTCCCTTCTTCAGCCTCAGTTTCTCCCACCTCGCAGGTGTCTTTCCTGCCTCCTCATGTGATTTTAAAGTCCTGGTGTAAACAACTAACTAGTAACTGCCGATGCTCCCCAACCCCAAATTCACTGTCAGTCCTTGGCTGGGGGTTGGGGGTGGTGGTGGTGTTAGAGGTGCCTCCCCAGTGTAAGCAGATGGGGTGCAGCTGACTTAGGTTCAGAGGAACCTAAAGTTTTCCTGAGAGGGGCAGGTGGGAGAGGAATGAGCCCAGGCTCATTATTGGTTGGGCCCCTTTCCTTGGACCACTCTTTTACCTCCTCCCTGCCCGGCCCCATCCCTACACAGGCAGACATCTCAGAGACAGAGATAGTGGAGATGGTTTCAGAGGAACTTTTATCCTATCTCCCACCGCCTCCTGGTCCTAGCGCCCCTCACGCCGCAGCCCCATCTTCTGTGAGTGATGGCCAGGCGGGCAGAGCGGGAAGGGGCTGCAAGCACTTCCTTCCTTTCCCCAACCTACAGTGACACTCCTTTACCTCCACTTTCTGTGGTAAGGTGCTGAGTGCATTCATTAATTCAACAAATACTCATTTCCTATCACATGCCAGGACTGTGCTAGGCATTAGGGGCACATTGGTGAACAATCTATGCCCTCATGGAGTTTGCATTCTATTGCAGGAGGATAGACCATAAACAATAAACATCAGAAGTAAAACAGAGCATGTTAGAAAGTAGTAAGTGCAGTGGTAAAGAGAGCACAGTCAAGGGGATGGTTACAGTTGCAACTAGGATGATCAGGGTAGGCCTCATTAAGGTGACATTCAAGCAGAGATTTGAAGGAGGTGAGGAAATGAGCGAGGCAGCTTCCTGGTGAAGAGCATCCCAAGCCGAGTGCAGAGTTGGTACAGGGACCCAAAGGCAGGAGTGGGCTGGTGTACGAGGGCTATCGAGAAGGCCATCCAGCTGCAGCAGAGTGCGCCACGGAGGAAGAGAATTCAGATGAGTCCCTGAGGTGCTCCAAGTCATGAATGGGAGGCAGTGCTCCCCACTTGGGTGGAAAGTAGGGGCTGGGCTGGAGCTGGATGGGAGTTGGAGTGGACTGAATACAGAGACCTCTCAGGGCCGACTTCCTGGCACAGAAACTGGGACTATATCCTTTGTGACCGACCAACTAACTTGTTTTCTTCCCCTTCTCTCCCTTTCTTTTTGTCAGGCGGGCTCCAGTTGGACCGGCTATTTCCTTAGAAAGGCACAGACACTGTGCCTAGTTTTCCTGAGAGAGGCAGGTGGGAGAGGAATGAGCCCAGGCTCATTCTTGGCTGGGCCCCTTTCCTTGGACCACTCTTTCACCTCCTCCCAGCCCGGCCCCATCCCTACACAGGGCAGTCTTGGAGCTCCAGCAGCCTCTCCCAGACTCCCCTGTGTGTTTAGACCTGGGTGTGACTCTGGCCCTGTGTTTATTTCTACATATGGGCCTGGGGTTGGTGGGAAGCGCGGGGAGAGAGAAAGTTGGCTGAATATGATCACATCAGCCCTAACCTAGAGTGGACTCGCCCACATGAGCCCCCAAATCACTTCAGGGGCCCCTTCTTTGGCTTGAGCTGTCTTTATAGTCAAGTGGGACTGTGTCTTGGCACAACATAGATGCTCAAGTATTAAAGCATGTTTTTGAGGCCCAGACTTGGTGACTTACGCCTATAATCCCAGCACATTGGGAGGCTGAGATGGGAGGATGGCTGGAGCACAGGAGTTAGAGACTAGCCTGTTCAACACGGTGAGACCCCCCAAAATTTTTTAATTAGCCAGGTGTGGTCACACACACCTGTGGTCCCAGCTACTTGAGAGACTGAGGCAACAGGATAGTTTACTCCCAGGAAGTCAAGGCTGCAGTGAGGCATGAATGCACCACTGCACTCCATCCTGGGCAACAGAGTGAGACCCTGTCTCAAAATAAATAAATAGAAATTTAAGGCCGGGCGCGGTGGCTCAAGCCTGTAATCCCAGCACTTTGGGAGGCCGAGACGGGTGGATCACGAGGTCAGGAGATCGAGACCATCCTGGCTAACACGGTGAAACCCCGTCTCTACTAAAAAAAAAATACAAAAAACTAGCCGGGCGAGGTGGTGGGCGCCTGTAGTCCCAGCTGCTCGGGAGGCTGAGGCAGGAGAATGGCGTGAACCCGGGAGGCGGAGCTTGCAGTGAGCCGAGATCCGGCCACAGCACTCCAGCCTGGGCGACAGAGCGAGACTCCGTCTCAAAAAAAAAAAAAAAAAAAAAAAAAAATTTAAAAAAAAACTAAAAGCATGTTTCTGAGCTGAAGGGTGGTGGGGGGCAGGGGCAGGGGGTGGCCAGAAACATCAGCAGCTCTGAGAGGGAAGGAAGTGGGTGAGGGGACTAGATTTCTCTCTAAGGTTTACAAGTCACCTCTGCCCCCAGAGTGGACAACCTAGGCTGGGGCTTGGCTCCTTCTGCTTCTTCGTCCCCTCTCCTCTGAGTCCCCCGCTCCCCAAGAGGAATCCCAGGCTGCAGGAGCCAGCTGACTGCAAGAGCTGCACTCAACCACTTAACTAGAGAACAAATATGGAGCCAGAGAAGAGGTTTTCTGGGATCTGCCTCTTTGGAGCTTCAAATCTCAAAATAAACTTCCAGTCTCAAGGTCCTAGACACTACTGGAGAGCTCAGCTCCTCACGCAAAGGCCTGTTGTGGGGCTGCCAGGCAGAGGGTCAAGGCCAGAGGCTCAAGCTAGCTCCTGACCTGCATCTTCATTTTATTCCACACTGTCACTCTCAGTTCTGGGAGCCAGAGGGAGGAGTCACTGATCTGAGAGTTAAGTTCTGGTCTGTAGAACCCTGCATGGAGTCAAGTCAGCACTTACTGAGCACCTGCTGTGTGCCCAACACTGGCCAGGGTATCCTAAATAACAAGGAGCAAAAGGCATTACGCCCAAGGCATTTTCATGGAAATATAATATAACTGCTGGTGGCACACTAGGCTCTGCTGAGGTTCAAGGGTGCGTGCTGCAGACATGGTGAACTGTATCAGCAGAGACCTGAGGAAGAATCCCAGGTCCCCTCAAGGCTGCCAGATTACCTGGGGCCTCCAGCAGGACAGCTTCCACCCAGCCAGCAGAGTCGGGTCTGACCTCTTCCTCATAGTGGCACTAGAGCCTCCTTCTGTCCTTTCAAAAGTGGGTGACCAAAGAAGAAGGGTCCACTCTCACCCTTGATATCACCTTATGCTCTGCTCTCTTGTGGGGCAGAGTTAAGATTTCTCTTCACTCTGTTCTCAGCTATGCGTGGCTGAATGATTTTGAATTTTTGCTGGCCCTTGGATGGGAGGGGAGATGAGCTAAGGGGAGCTGGGGTGTGGGTAAACAGCTCTTACCCCGCCCTGCTCTATCCTCCAGAAGGCTCCCCTTCCCTGGGCCCCTTTGGCGATGACCTTCTCTTTTTCCCGGTGGGTGGGAGGTGGTGTGGATGGTAATGAGCAGAGAGAAAGGCCAAGAAGGGGCTGGGGGGAGGTTTGGATGGGAGTCAAGGAATTCCTGAGCCTGCTGCTTGCACAAGGGGCCCTGAGACGCCTTTCCTGAGATTTCTTTGCAAACCGAGGCAGGTCTTATTTGAAATAGGGCCAGGTTCACACAGGTAACTAATGCCTCACCTCTTGCCCTGCCACCCCATGCAGGTGTCTGGGGAAGTAAAGGAAGCTTGGGAGGAACCCAGGAGCTGTTAAAGCGGGGGGTGGGGGGGGGGGGGGGGTGGGGAGCGGAGAGTGGGGATCCACGCTTTGTACACAGCCTGGCCGGCCTCTCCTTGGTATTTATGAGCTCTTAGGCGAGGCGTGGAACGTGTCTCAAAGAGGCCAGACCAAGAGGGCTTTGGAGGGAAGGAGCATCCAGCCCCAAACCAGGAAAGGGGGCTTGATGGACGAGGACCCCTTTCCTTACAGCTAGTGGCTAAACAGGGGCACAAACTGCTCCTCTGAGGACCAGGAAGAAAGGAAGAGAGGGATCTAAAGGGGAAGGAAGAGAGGAGGCTTGGGGAGGTGAGATGATGGGGGCAGGGAATGGGGGTGTCTGGAGCCTTTTGGCACTTTGGCTGTAATCAGACTGGAGCCAGGCGGTGGGCGGGCTGACGGCCATTCCGGGCGGGTGGCCCAGGTTCTGTGTGAGGCCAGTGGGTGTGCTGCTGGGATCCTGGGTGGTCACTGACCAGCCTCTCCCCAAGGGAGGGTTCCCAATCTGCCTGTATCACACAGGCTAAGCACTGAGCTCTCTTTCTCTCCCTACCACCTGTTCTGGGCCCTAGAATGATCTGGAAGTGAGAGTTGTTTCCAATGGACAAATATCTGCAGAGGGCATGGCCTGCCTCCCTCCCTCCCACTCTGCCTTCCTCAGTTCCCTCTGCCTCTTGTTCTCATACTCTCCCCATGTCTCTTCTGAGTCTCCATCTCACTGGGTCTCTCTCTGGCTCATGTTTCTGTCATTCTGCTTCTATTTGCATCTGTCTCTTCTGTTGATCTCCCTGTCTTCATTTGTCTCTCTGTGTCTAAGTTGGCCTGCCTCCCCCTCCCTGTCTGAATGTCTCTGTCCTTCTCTTTCTGAATCCCTGTCTCTTGCCTGTCTCCCTGTCAGATTGTGTCACTCCCTGTCTCTCCGTGTGTATGTCTCTGTATGAATCTGTATGACCGTTTGTCTTGCTCTTTCTTCACTCTCTCCACCTGTCTCTCCATGTCTTTTCTGACTCTCTGTGGCTTTCTCCGTCTCTCTGTGCATGTGTGTGTGTGCGCCCCTCTATTTTCCTTGGTGTGAATCTTTGCTTTTGTGTTTATCTCTTTCTTTCTCTTGCCCTCTCTCTGTCTCATACCTCCCCCTTGCAGCTCCTGCAACACGGTACAGGGAGCACTGGACCAGAAAAAGTCAGAAAACCTGAGGGTTTTTTCCCCCAACTCAGCCATGCACTATTGGCATTACTCTGTAAATCACTTTCCCAGTTCAGGCCTCAGTTTCCCCACTGGTGAAACAAGTAGTGTAGAGATCTAGTTCCTTCTGTGGGACCGTCTTTCTGCTTCCTAAATCTGACCCTGAAGTCAGGACTGCAGTATCCTAGGGACTCCAGTGGAGTGGGGTCTCGTACTGTCAGCCAGCAGGCCCCCAAAGAAAGACTCCTCATTCCTTCACATCCTTACATATCAGGGTGGACAAGGTCCCTTTCTGGGGCCATGTCTGGGATACAAACCAGATTAGCTCATCTCTCTAATCCTCTTTGTGCTGGGGCCTCTGCCAGGCAGGGACACCCACAGCGCAGAGCAATGGTGTGTGTGTGAGTGTGTGTGCAGATTCTTGGAGAAGGCAGGACACTCAAAGTTCTCCTCCCTTTGTTACTCCCTCCTGCCTGAAAAGCTCAAATCAGCAACCCTCACTGTGTAAGAAACATCATCAGACTTGAGCCAAGTCAGGTTTTCCATAGTCCCTGTCTGCAATCCCCTCTCCCCCAATTTGCTTCTCTATAGCCTCTCTAAAACTGGACCAATCATTTCAGAAGTCCTCCTGTTCCTGAAAAACCCAGAACCCACCCCCTCCTCCTCTCCTAACCCATGTGTTCTGTGTGTATACTCTCCTCCAGTCATCACAGGAGAAGGGTCTTCCCATGAAAAGCTGGAGGGTGAGGCTGGGGACGGTGGACACGCAGGGTTGGGGGAGGGTGGGGAAAGCATTGGGCTTTACACCCCCAAGTCCGAGGCCTCCAGCCCTTCTCTGAGGTTTCCTTTGGAGAGGTCTCTCTTGCCTGATAAGATCAAAGCATTCCCTCTGCCAAATCATTACCTTATTTTCGAGGCAATTAGAGAACTTATTGTATCAATTAGCCGGGTCTGCAGCTTTAGCCGTTTATCGCTGCTTGTCTCTGTCTTGCAGAGGAAAACGTCTGCCCGGCGCAGCCCTCCGGGCCAGAGAAGGAAGAGTGGGGTGCAGGGCAGGGCTCTGGCGGTCTCCAGGGCCGCGGCCCGGGGAGCTGTCCGGATGCTTTCAGCAGGGACGGGCAGCTGGAGGGCACGGGGACGCGCTCCCGAGAGGAGAGCTGGGCGGCTCCTCCCGGCGTCCGCGACGGCCGCAGGATCGCCCTCTCCCGCGGGCGCAGCACCTGCGCGCCGGAGTAGCCCAGGAGAGCGAGCCGCAGAGTGAGGGGAGACCGCTCAGGCCAGGCCTGGCCAGGGCCCCAGCCCCAGAGGAGAACGCTGAGCTTTAGCCAAGATGCCGGGCCCTTCCCGACTCGCGGGTGGGCGACTCGTCCTGTGAGCCGGGCGCCGCGCCGTGGCGTTCGCGGGAAAGGCATGGCAGCCTGAGCTTCGTCTTCTTGGGGACCCCCGCGTTTCAGACCCGGAGAAAACCTTAGGAGCGGGCGTGGCGCGGAGAAGTGGGGGTTCCCAAGGGCAGGCGAGTGTGGCCTGCTTTGCTTCGACCAGACCACAACTCCCGCCTGCAGACGAAGTGCGCACACACTGGGGATTCGGGTCAGCCAGAGGATCCCTAGAGCGATGGTTCTCAAACATTTTGGCCTCAGGAGCTCTTTACACTCACAAATTATCGAGGACCCCAAAGAGCTTTTGTTTATGTGGGTAATAGCTATCCATATTAAAAATTAACATAAGGAGGAGCCAACTGAAAAGTTCCCAGTGGCCAAAACTGGACCATTTGGGCAACAAAATGAAATAATTTTCGATTGTAACCCAAAGCATAAAATTAAATATACATGAGTCCATGCTGATACAAATAAATGATTGAATGAATAAACAAATGGAAGAGAAGAGACAAATTTCCCATACAGAATTCCAAATAATGTATGTGGGTATTCTGCCCTGAAGGAGGTGAAATACAACTCCCTACCACTTAAATGCGGGCTATGCATTGTGACCTCTTTCCAAGCGTATAGTACAGATAGGGAGTGTGGAGGGGAAAAGCAACTTCACAGTGGAGAAGGCTGACAAATACAACCTCACTGGGTGATCAAGGTCAACATACCAGTGTCAGGTTGATAGTATGTACCCTTGAAATGATATGATAAAACAACACTTTCCCTCTGTGGTCCTCCTCCCCATAACCCCGGTCTAATCATGAGAAAAATACCTGGTAAATTCCACCAGGAGAGCATTCTACACAATACCTGACTAGCACTTCTCAAAATTGCCAAGGTCATCAAAAACAAGGAAAGTCCGAGAAACTGTCACAGCCAAGAGGCGCCTAAGGAGACATGACAAGTAGATGTAATATTATATCTTGGATAGGATCCTGCAAAAGGAAAAGGACATTGGGGAAAAACTGAGGAGTTCTGAACAAAGTATGGACTTTAGTTAATAATAATGTATTAGCATTGGTCCAAGATTGCGACAACTGTGCCATACATTTGTAGTGTAAGAAAGATGTTTATAATCGGGAAAACGGATATAAGGGCACTTTGTACTATCCTTGCAATTTTTCTGTAAATCTAAAGACTAAAATATAAAATTTTATTTTATTTTTATTTTTTGAGACAGGGCCTTGCTCTCTCGCCCAAGCTGGAGTGGAGTGGCACGATCATGGCTTGCCCTGAACTCCTGGGCTCAAGCACCCTCCCTCCTTAGTCTCCTGATTAGCTGGGACTACAGGTATGCACCACCATGCCTAACTAATTAAAAAACTTTTTTTTTTTTTTTTTTAGAGATGAGGTCTCACTATGTTGCCCACGCTGGTCTTGAACTCCTGGGCTAAAGCAATCCTCCTGCTTCAACCTCCCAACGTTCTTGGATTATAGGCATGAGCCACTGCACCTGGCCTAAAATGTATTTCATAAGATCAAAATGGAAACATTTAAAAATATTAATTTTAATTTTAATTTGTTTTATTATTAGCAATAATAACCCCAATACTTGTTAATATTAATACCATATTTTTATGGGAAAATACCTATAATTTCCAAAACAAAAAGAGTGAAAAGAGTGGCATTATGTAACATTTTTGCAAATACTCTGTCTTTAATGTCTGGCTTAATAGCAGAATTCTCTTATGTGCTTCTACATTCAGTCTGGTGTGATAATGTACCCTCTGGAAAACTCCACTGTACACCCATGAGAGAATGAGGGAAGCAAGAACAAATAACAGCTTAATATTACTGTGAACCTCTTTGAGAGCCACTACCTTAGCAATCTTATCCATTACTGTGATTTGAGATCCTCAATTCAAAGTTTCTAAATTTGACATCTCTTGTGAGTTCTCTGATTATGCCTGTCATCATACACTCACTTTTTCCCCAACCATCTACCCATTTAAGACTTCCTGGTTCATGTCAAAATGACCATCGTGCCTCTGCTCATAGCAGCTTTGTGGAGTTAATGGTCAAGACATTCTACTCCCACTGTGCACAATTATTTAGTAATGAGACAGTTACTCCTCTCATTTCTCCTGAACATATTGAGAAGTGTTACAACTCCTAGAATAGTGAACAATAAATGATTGTTGGATGACTAGAAACAATTCTGAAGTCTGCGTTATTTTTCCTTCTGATGAAATACCTTCACCCTGCATAGCAACCTGAGTTTCCACCATGCAATGATAACACTCTGATTTAGTAAGTACATTTGACATTAAGTATGTTAGCTATAGGGTTTTTGTACATGTTTTTTAATCAAGTTGAGGAAGTTTACCTCTATTGCTAGTTGATGAGAGTATCATGAATGGGTGTTGGAGTTTGCTGAATTTTTTTTTTGCGTTTATTGATATGATCATGTGATTTTTCCTTTTTAGACTGTTAATGTGATAGGGTATATTCATTGATTTTCAAATGTTGAATCAGCCTTACATATCTGGGATAAATCCCAGTTGGTGAATTCTTTTCATACATTATTGGACTTGAGTTGCTTATATTTTGTGGATTTTTGCATCTGTGTTCATGAGAGATGTTAGTCTGTAGTTTTCTTATAATGTCATTGTCTGGTTTTGGTATTACAGTAATGCTGGACTTATAGAATAAGTTAGGAAGTATTTCCTCTGCTTCTGTCTTCTGGAAGAGATTGTGGAGAGGTGCATTGTTTTGGTCTTAGTGGAAGCGGCTTTTTTTTTTTTTTTTTTTGAGACAGAGTCTTGCTCTGTCGCCCAGGCTGGAGTGCAGTGGCGCGATCTCGGCTCACTGCAACCTCCATTTCCCGAGTTCAAGCCATTCTCCTGTCTCAGCCTCCTTAGTAACCGGGATTACAGGTGCGCGCCACCACGCCTGGCTAATTTTTATATTTTTAGTAGAGACAGGGTTTCACCATGTTGATCAGGTTGGTCTTGAACTCCTGACCTCGTGATCCACCTGCCTCGGCCTCCCAAAGTGCTGGGATTACAGGCGTGAGCCACCGCGCCCAGCTGGAAGTGGCTTTGAAACTGGATAATGGATAGAGGCTGGAATGGTTTTGACGTGAATGATGGAAAAACTTACATTGGTGTGAATGGAGTATTAAGGGTGATTCTATTACACTAAAGGCTCAGAAAAGAAGAGCTATATAGGGAAAGCTTCTCTCTTAATGATTACCTAAGTGATCATGATCAGAATGCTGGTACAAATATGGACAGTGAAGACTATTCTGATGAGGCCTCAGGTGGAAATGAGAAACATTTGCCAATTTCCAATTGGAAACTGGAGGAAAGGCCATTTTTGTTACAAAGTGGCAAAGAACTTGGCCGTGTTATGTTAGTGTCCTAGAACTCAGTGGAAGGCAAAACTTAAGAGCGGTGAACTAGTGCAGCCATTAAAAAAAATGAGTGTGGTGGCTCAGGTCTGTAATCCCAGCACTGTGGGAGGCAGAGGTGGGTGGATCACCTGAGGTCAGGAGTTTGAGACCAGCCTGGCCAACATGGTGAAACCCTGTCTCTACTAAAAATACAAAAATTAGCCTATAATCCCAGCTACTCAGGCGGCTGAGGCAGGAGAATCACTTGAGCCCAGGAGGTGGAGGTTGCAGTGAGCCGAGATGGCGCCACTGCACACCAGCCTGGGTGACAGAGTGAGACTCTGCCTCAAAAACAAAAACAAAAACAAAAACAAAAAAAGGAATGAGATCATGTCCTTTACAGGGACATGGATGGAGCTGGAAGCCACCACTCTCTGCAAACTAACACAGGAACAGAAAAATAAACACTGCGTGTTCTCACTCATAAGTGGGAGTTGGACACAAGGAGGGGAACAACACACACCGGGGCCTATTGGGGGCTGGGAGGGAAAGGAGAGGGAGAGCGTTCGGACAAATATCTAATGCATGAGGGGCTTAAAATCTAGATGATGGGTTGACAGGTGCAGCAAACCACCATGGCACATGTATACCTATGTAACAAACCTGCACATTCTGCACGCATATCCCGGAACTTTAAAAAAAAAAAAAAAAAGAGTGGTGAACTAGGATATTTGGTGGAAGGAATCTCTAAGCAGCAAAGTGCTCAGGGTGCTACATGGCTTCTCTTACCTGCTTATAGTAAAATGCAAACCGAGAAACGATTTTAAGATGGAATTTCTTAATAAAAAAGAGAAGCAAAATGTAGAGATTTGGAAAATTCTCAGCCTCGCCATGTAAAGAATAAAAAAGCATGTTTAGAGAGAAAACCAAAGGTGTGGCCAAGTGACTGTTTGATAAGGAGATTAATAAGGCTAGAAGGAAGTCAGGTGGTATTCATCAAGACAACGGGAGAATGACCCAAAGGCATTTTGGAGGTCTTTGTGGCTGCTGTGCCCATCACAGGCTTTGAGTGGTAGGGCCTTAGAAGCAGAATGGTATTGGGGGAGCGCCTAGGGCACCTGTGGGACCTCAGGATTTCCTGCCCAGGGCCATTTAAAATCTTTGCTATGCCGGCCTAGGTGCAGCTGGAAGACACAAGCCATAAACCTTGGCAGCGTCCGCGTAGTGCTAATTCTGCAGGGTGCACAGTGCAAGAGCTGTGTAGGCATGGCTATCTCCATCTAGATTTGAAAGGATGCCTCAGACAACCCAGGGCCCAGGCAAAGACTTGCTGCAGGAACAGGGCTACCACAGAGATCCCGCACGAAGGCAATACCTAGTGGAGTTGTGGGGGCAGGACCACCCCTGAGACCTCAGACCCATTGAGTCATGGACTTGCGATGCCAGCCTTGGGAAAGCCACAGGTACCCTATTCCAACCCATAGGAGCTGCTGTGTAGGCTGGGCCCAGCAAAACTGTGGGAGTGGGGCTGCTCAGGGGCTTGGGAGCCCAACTCCTGTGGGAAGTGTGTCTGGAAGGGAGGACATGGAGTCAAAGATTATTCTCCAGTCTTAGGATTTAATGTTGTTTGCCTTGGGTTTTAGACTTACTTGGGACCTGTTACTCCTTCTTTCTTATTGCTTCAGTTTGGACTAGAAATGTCAGTCCTGGGTTGGGCACAGTGTCTTACGCCTGTAATCCAGCACTTTGGGAGGCTGAGGCAGGCAGATCACCTGAGATCAGGAGTTGGAGACCAGCCTGACCAACATGGAGAAGCCCTGTCTCTACTAAAATTACAGAAGTAGCTGGGCGTAGTGGTACATGCCTGTAATCCCAGTTACTCGGGAGGCTGAGGCAGGAGAATTGCTTGAACCCAGGATGAGGAGGTTGCGGTGAGCCGAGATCGCACCATTGTACTCCAGCCTGGGCAACAAGAATGAAACTCTGTCTCAAAAAAAAAAAAAAGAAAGAAAGAAAAAAAAGAAATGTCTGTCCTACACCTGTCCCACTATTGTATTTTGGAAACATGTAAGTTGTTTGGTTTTGTAGGGTCACAGCTGGAGGGAAATTTGCCTCAGGATGAATCATGCATTGAGTCTCACTCATATGTGATTTAGATGAGACCGTGGACCTTAGACTTTTGAGTTGATGCTGGAATGAGTTAAGACTTTGGGGGCTGTTGGAATGGAATGAATGTTTTGCACATGGGAAGGACATGACTTTGTGGGAGCCAGAGGCAGAATGCGTCCCTTCTAAAATTTGAATGTGTACCTTCTAAAAGTTGTGTTGAAACTTAGCCAGGAGTGCTGGCAAATGCCTGTAGTCCTAGCTACTCAGGAGGCTAAAGCAGGATGATTCCTCGAGCCCAGGAGGACGAGGCTTGCAGTGAGCTATGATTACACCCCCGTACTCTAGCCTGGACGACAGAGGGGGACCTTGTCTCTAAAAAACAAAAACAAACACCCCCCCCATCCTCCATGGAATTCATGTTGAAACTTAATGGCACTATTAGTATGACACTATGAAAGGTGGGGCCTTCAGGAATTAAGTTATGAAGGTGGGGTCCTCATGAAAGGGATTAGACGCCCTTATATAAGGCTTGACAGAGGGTGTTTATCCTTTTTGCCCTTCTGCCATGTGAAGACCCAGCAGCCCTCCACTCTGGAGGATTCGGCGTTCAAGGCACCCGGCCCTCACCAGACAGGGAACCTGCCAGCACCTTGATCTTGGACTTCCCAACCTGCAGAACTGTGAGACATAAATTTCTGTTCTTTATAAACTGCCCAATCTGTGCTATTTTATTATGGCAGCAAAACAGATGAAGATAGTGTTTTTGTTTATATTTGATTTCTTATAGACAACAAGTATTGTTGGGTCTTGTTATTTGATCACTCTGACAATCTCTGTCATCAAATTGGTGTATTCAGACCATTGTGGTTTACAGTGATGATTGATATAGCTGGATTTATATCTAACATATTTGTTACTGTTTTCTGTTTTTGTTTTTGTTCTTTGTACCTATTTTTGTCTCCTGCTCTTTGATCTGCCTTTTGTGGTTTTAAATAAACATTTCATATGATTCAATTTTCCCTCCTTTCTTACATATTAGTTATGCTTATTTTTTTACATTGCTTTGTGGTCAGAATAAACATTTATAACTAACCCAAATCCACTTTCAAATAATACTATACTGCGTCATCAGTAGGGTGAGTACCTGTAATAACAAAATAATACCAGTTCCTCCCTCTAACCCCTTGTATTATTTCTGTCATTTATTTCACTTGTACATAAGCATATGAATATATATAAGTATACATAATCAAATATACTGTTGCTATTTTCATTTTGAACAAACTGTTATCTGTTAGAACAATTAAGAGTATGAAAAGAAAAGTTTTTGTTTCACCTTTACTTGTTCCTTCTCTGATGTTCTTTCTTCTTTTAAGTAGATCCAAGTTTCTGACCTATTATTTTGCTTCTCTCTAAAGAATTTATTTTAACATTTCTGACAAGTCCAGTCCAATGGTAACAAATTCTCTTATTTTTTGTTTGTCTGAGACAGTCTTTACTTCACCTTCATTTTTAAAGGATAATTTCACATGGTACAGATTTCTAAGGTAGTGGTTTTTATCTCTCAACACTTTAAATATTTTACTCCAGCCTGGGCCCTTCTCTACAAAAGAAAGACTTTGTCTCTACAAAAATAAGATAAAATAATTAGCCAGGTGTGGTGGTGTGTGCCTGTGGTTCTAGCTACTCAGAAGGCTGAGGCAGGATGATTGCTGGAGCCCAGGAGGTCATGGTTGCAGTGAGCCATGATTGTGCCAATGTACCCTAGCCTGGGCGATGGAGCAATACCCTGTCTTAAAATATATATATTTTACTCCACTCTCTTCTTGCTTGCATGGCTCCTGAGGAGAAGGTAGATATAATTTTTTTTTTTTTTTTTTGAGACGGAGTGTCTCTCTGTCGCCCAGGCTAGAGTGCAGTGGCACGATCTCTGTTCACTACAACCTCTGCTTCTTGGGTTCAAACAATTCTACTGCCTCAGCCTCCCAAGTAGTTGGGACTACAGGTGCACACCACCATGCCTGGCTAATTTTTGTATTTTTAGTAGAGACAGGGTTTCACCATATTGGTCAGGCTGGTCTAGAACTCCTGACCTCAAGCAATCCACCTGCTTCAGTCTCCCAAAGTGCTGGGATTACAGGCATAAGCCATCATGCCCAGCTGGTAGATATAATTTTTATCTTTGCTTCTCTATAAGTAAGGGTTTTTTTTCTCATCTCTGGCTTCTTTCAATATCTTTTTTTTTTTTGTCTTAGATTTTTTTGCAGTTTTAAATATGATATGCCTAGGTGTAGTGTTTTTGTTGTTGTTGGTTTCATTTTTGTTGTTTATCCTGCTTGGTGTTCATTGAACTTCTTGGACCTGTGGTTTGGTGGCCAGCATTCATTTGGGGGAAATTCACAGTCATTGCTTCAAATATTTCTGTTCCTTTTTCTATTTTTTCTCTTTATGGTATTCTCATTACACATGTTATACCTTTTATAGTTGTCCCGCCGTTCTTGGTTATTCTTTTTCTTCTTTCTAGTCTTTTTTCTCTTTGCTTTTCAGTTTTGGTTTCATTTTATTTTTGAGATAGGGTCTTGCTCCATTGCCCAGACTGGAGTGTAGGGGTGTGATCACAGCTCTTTGCAGCCTCAGTCTCCTAGGCTCAAGTTAACCTCCCATCTCAGCCTCTTGAGTAGCTGGGACCACAAGCATGTGCCACCATGCCTGGCTGATTTAAAATGCATTTTTTTTTTTTTTAAAGGCAAGGTCTCACTATGTTGCCCAGGCTGGTCTTGAACTCCTGGGCTCAAGCAATCCTCGCAGCCTCCCAAAGTGCTGAGATTACAGGTGTGAGCCATCATGTCTGGCTGCTTTTCAGTTTTGGAAGTTTCTATTGAGGTAGCTTTATGCGCAGAGCCTCTTTCCTCAGCTGGACCCAGTCCACTAACGAACCAATCAAAGGCATTCTTCCTTTTGTCACAGTGCTATTGATAGAGCAGGATCTCTAGCATTTCTTGTTTCTCCTTTCTTTGAATTTCCATCTCTTTGTTAACATTGCCAGTTTGGTTTTTCCTGCTATCTACCCATTAGAGAGAGCTTAACATATTAATCATAGCTTTTAAAAATTCCCATTCTGATGATTCCAATATCCCTGCCATATCTGAGTCTGGTTCTGGTGCCTGTTTTGGCTTTTCAAACTGTCTTCTTTGCATTCTGGTGTGCCTTGTAGTTTTTTTTTGATCGCCAGGCACGATGTATTGGACAAAAAGAAATGCTGTAAATGGGCATTTAGTAATATGTTAAGGTGTTAAGATGTGAGGAAGCATTCTGTAGTTCTATGCTAGGTCTCTGTCATGTACTGAGACCTAGACCTAGTCTATGTACATGACCTAGTCATGTACATGAGCCTCTGGACTGTGCACCTTACAAAAGCTTCTCAATCCTTCTACCCTTTAGGTAGGATAGGATGGTTACAGTGGGCTGGAATTTAGTATTCCCTTCCCCAATGTAAAGGCTACAGGGGGCTGAAATTGGGTGTTTTCCTTCCCATAGTTTGAATAGACTCTGGAAAAAAAAAAAAAAAAGCTTAGGTTCTGGCAACATAGTTTCTCTTAAGAGAACAGGACTTGTTAAGAAGAACAGAATGCTTAAGTGTATTTAGAAATGGTTACTTTTCCTTCCCCCAGCCAGAAGCACAGGGGATATTTTTATGATATTTACTGTGAGAACCTGGTGAGCTCTAGGAGGTAAAACTCACAATATGTGGGGTCCTCCCACGACTGGCTTCCCCCCGGAGTTTTTAATTCTCAGAGTTGTCCATACTGAGTCTCCAGCAATTCATCAATTACAGCTCAGGTTTCGGTATCCTGGTACTGGTTCCTGCTCATGGGTTTCTGCTCTGGTAAGCTGTGATTCCCTGCATTTGCCTGCCTGTCTCTGCAATTTAGGAGGCAGTGATTTGCCCTGTGGCCTCACTACTCTGGTGGATGTAAGAAGAGTGTTGATTTTTCAGTTTGTTCAGGTTTTTACTTATTGTTAGGATGGAGTGATGACTTCCAAGCTTTCTGCATGCCAGATAGGAAACTGTTAAATCTTTTTTTTTTTTTTTTTTTTTTTTTTTTTTGTTGAGACGGAGTCTTGCTCTGTCGCCCAGGCTGGAGTGCAGTGGCCGGATCTCAGCTCACTGCAAGCTCCGCCTCCCGGGTTTACGCCATTCTCCTGCCTCAGCCTCCCGAGTAGCTGGGACTACAGGCGCCCGCCATCTCGCCCGGCTAGTTTTTTGTATTTTTAGTAGAGACGGGGTTTCACTGTGTTCGCCAGGATGGTCTCGATCTCCTGACCTCGTGATCCGCCCGTCTCGGCCTCCCAAAGTGCTGGGATACAGGCTTGAGCCACCGCGCCCGGCGAAACTGTTAAATCTTAAGTGTCTTTTTTATATTGATTTGTAATAGTGTCTTTACATCTTGTGGAAAATAAGTCCTTTGTATATATTTTGAAAATGTCTTTTCCTATTCTGTTACTTTTTCTCTTTATTTTATTTATGTGACTTGTCGTACATATATGTTTATGGCTTCCAGGTTACTACCTTACTTAGGAAGTTGTTCTCACTCCCATGATTTGGAAACTCATATCCTCAATTTTCCCTAATACATTTATGAACATAAATAAAATTATTTTATTGGAAATTTTTTTTTGAGACAGGATCTTGCTCTGTCACCCAGGCAGGAGTACAATGGCACAATCATGGCTCACTGTAGCCTCAAATTCCCAGGCTCAAGTGATCCTCCTACCTTAGCCTCCTGAGTAGTTAGGACTACAGGTGTGGGCCTCCATACCCAGCTGACTTTTTTATTTTAAAAATTTTCTATAGAGATGTGGTCTATGTTGCACAGGCTGGTCTTGAACCCCTGAGTTCAAGTGATCTGCCCGCCTTAGCCTCCCAAAGTGCTAGGATTACAGGTATGAGCCACTATGCCCAGCCCTCCCTCCAATCCTTCTAACTCTTCATGTTTATTTAGCATTTTCCCTTGGCCTGAAATGCTCTTCCTGTCTCTAATTAGCTGATTCCTGCCCTTCTTTAAAGGCCTTTTCCATGTAGTCTTTCCTGAACAGCTCAACACGTTCTTAGCCTCTTCTGAAATGCTACCTGATCTGTTATTTGACTTATTTATTTATTTATTTATTGAGATGGAGTCTTGCTTTGTTGCCCAGGCTGGAGTGCAGTGGTGCAATCTTGGCTGGCTCACTGCAACCACTGCCTCCCAGGTTCAAGTGATTCTTCTGCCTCAGCCTCCCAAGTAGCTGGGATTACAGGTGTCCGCCACCACACCCAGCTAATATTTGTATTTTTAGCAGAGACAGTTTCACCATGTTGGCCAGGCTGGTCTCGAACTCCTGACCTCATGATCTGCCTGCCTCGGCCTCCCAAAGTGCTGGGATTGTAGGTGTGAGCCATCATGCCGGCCAATTTATTTTTTATAATTGGTTGTCTGACATTTTAATTATCATGTACCTTTGCAAACACTTGTCAAAGGCCGACTATGTGTAGTATGCCAGGTACTGCCGTCCTCAAGGATCCTTCAGTCTCATCAGAAAAGAAAACACAGGCACAACTTAACATAATAAATGCTATGGATTTTCAGCAGAAAGAGGAGTGATTTGTAGATTTATTTAGGGGAGAGCTATTGGGAATCCAGGGGAGATCTTTCCGGATGAGGTAGATTTTGGCCTAGTCCTTGACAGATGAGTAGGATTTGAAATACAAAAATGGGCATTTTAGTTTTTTCATTAAGAATATGAATTATTTGAGAAAAAAGTAATTTATTATTGTTACCTCTCTCTCTTTGAGCCCCTTTCTCACTCACACTTGGAAGAACACCTTTGGTACAGGTTACATTGAAAACGGAATCTCTGGGCCGGGCGCGGTGGCTCAAGCCTGTAATCCCAGCACTTTGGGAGGCCGAGACGGGCGGATCACGAGGTCAGGAGATCGAGACCATCCTGGCTACATGGTGAAACCCCGTCTCTACTAAAAATACAAAAAACTAGCCGGGCGAGGTGGTGGCGCCTGTAGTCCCAGCTACTCGGGAGGCTGAGGCCGGAGAATGGCGTAAACCCGGGAGGCGGAGCTTGCAGTGAGCTGAGATCCGGCCACTGCACTCCAGCCTGGGCGACAGAGCAAGACTCTGTCTCAAAAAAAAAAAAAAAAAAAAAAAAAAGAAAACGGAATCTCTAAGAATCCTTCCTCTCAGCTTCTCTCTCAGAATAAGGAGGTGATCCCAAGGCTGATTTTCTCTACGTAGATAGTGAATTCCCTCCTCTTCCAAGTCCCCCAGGACCTTCCTCCAACAGTTACTTGTCACTCCAGAGGTTTTTGTTGTCTTTGGACATCACATGCAGAGAGTTGAGTTAATGCTACTGCTTAGTTCTTAACACAGGATCATCATCAACTTATGTGAGGTGTCTCTCTTGTTTGTTTCTTTATTTCCTGTATCCCATTTCCCACTCTTATTCCTGCCCCTGGTAATAGGCATCCACTCTAATGTAACCAAAATATGCCCTTGGATATATATGTATTCTTTTATGTTGTTTGCATGGGTATTTCTCATTTTTAATTTTTATAAATGATATTCTGATATAAAGCTTGTGTTAGATTTCCATCTGTAAGAAAAAAAATCCTAAAATATAAAATCCTAAAAACCAGTAATTGTGGTTGGAGATTGAAGTTCTCTTCCTCCATCTTCTCACTTTAGGATCTGGGGTGAAGGAGCATACTCATGAAGGACATGCTATATTTTCTTGCAAAAGCAATAGTAAAAAAAAAAAAAATTGGCAGTATTTGTGATTCTTCTTAAAACTTCAGCTTGAATTGGCATGTGTCACATCTGCTCCCACAAATGCTATCTAAACCCAACAATGGGATGAGGAAATATATCCATTGGCAGTATTGGCATTGCAAGTTTTATGGCAACAGGTAGAAGGGAGTATAATACAATGGATTTTAGATCTCTTTGGGTTTTTTGTTTGTTTGTTTGTTTGTCTTTGAGACAGTCTTCCTCTGTTGCCAAGCCTGGAGTGCAATGGCGTGATCTCGGCTCACTGTAGCCTCCACCTCCTGGGTTCAAGTGATTCTCCTGCCTCAGTCTCCTGAGTAGCTGGGATTACAGGTGCCTGCCACCATGCCCGGCTAATTTTTTTTGTATTTTTAGTAGACATGGGCTTTCACCATGTTGGCCATGCTAGTCTTGAACTCCTGACCTCTTGTAATCTGCCCGCCTCAGCCTCCCAAAGTGCTGGGATTATAGGAGTGAGCCACCGTGCCTGGCCTTTTTTTTCTTTTTCTTTTCTTTTCTTTTCTTTTTTTTTTTTACACTCTCATGTTAAAAAAATCTGTCCTTGTTACTCTGTAGATATGCATAGTTCATTCCTTCAAAGTGTTGCACTGTATTCGTAGTGACAGCCTCCACAATTTACTGACCTGTTCTTCCAGTGATGAACATCTAAGTACCTTGAACCCATGCTATCAAAAAATGCCTCCGCAAACATCTTCATACCTGACCTTTAAGAGTGCAAATTTATCTGGGATTGCTTGGTTTTAGGAGGCACAGATGCTTAATTTCACTGCAGTTTGCACTTTCACAACAGGGAATGAGAATTCCCATTTGGGAGTCCGAGGTGGGAGGATTGCTTGAGCCCAGAAGTTGGAGAGCAGCCTGGGTGACACAGGAAAACCCTGTCTCTAAAAAAAAAAAAAGGTAAATAAAGGGCCAGGCACGGTGGCTCACACCTGTAATCCCAGCACTTTGGGAGGCCGAGGCAGGCAGATCATGAGGTCAGGAGATTGAGACCATTGGACCATCCTGGCTAACACGGTGAAACCCCATCTTTACTAAAAATGCAAAAAAAATTAGCTGGACGTGGTGGCGGGCGCCTGTAGTCCCAGCTATCTGGGAGGCTGAGCCAGGAGAATGGCGTGAACCCGGGAGGCAGAGCTGGCAGTGAGCCGAGATTGCGCCACTGCACTCCAGCCTGGGCGACAGAGAGAGACTCTGTCTCAAATAAATAAATAAATAATAAATAAATAAATAAATAAATAAATAAAAATACAGTAAGTAAATAAAGAAGGAAGGAGTCTTCCTTTCCATAGTGCAGTGTCACTAAACACTCTAGTTATTTACAACATTTACGAAACAAGGCAGGGAAGGAAGAAGGCCAGTCTAATCAGAGAAACAAAGGCTATGGCTGCCTGTCATGTGACTCAGGTGCCATAACCGTGTTCCCTTAAGGCTCAAAATATTTTAGAGGTTTTTTGTGTGTGGCTTTTTTTGGTGTTGCTGTTTGTTTGTTTTGTTTGTTTGTTTTTTGAGACAGTCGCTCTGTTGTCCAGGCTGGAATGCAGTGGTGCGATCTCGGCTCACTGCAACCTCTACTTCCCTAGTTCAAATGATTCTCCAGCCTGGGCCTCCCAAGTAGCTGGGATTACAGGCGTGCACCACCCTGCCCAGCTAATTTTTTAATTTTTGATAGAGATGGAGTTCCACCATGTTGGCCAGGCTGGCCTCGAGCTTCTGAGCTCACGAGATTTGCCCGCCTCGGCCTCCCAAATGGGTGGGATTATGGGCGTGAACTACCGCGGGTGGCCAGATTTTGTTCCTTTAAAAAAGTTTGTATATGAGTCGTCTACCAACAGCTTAGATTTTTTGTTGTTGTTGTTGACACAGAGTCTCTCTGTGTCACCCAGGCTGGAGTGCAGTGGCACAATTTCGGCTCATTGCAACCTCTGTCTCCTGGGTTCAAGCAATTCTTGTGCCTCAGCCTCCTGACATAGCTGGGATTACAGGCATGTGCCACCATACCCGACTAATTTTTGTAATTTTAGTAGAGACAAGGTTTCACCATGTTGGCCAGGCTGGTCTTGAACTCCTGGCCTCAAGCAATCCACCCGCCTCAGCCTCCCAAAGTGCTGGGATTACAGGCGTGAGCCACCACACCCAGCCCAGCTTAGATTTTGAATTACTTATTTTCACAAACTGCTTCAATACTTACATTGTTTTTCACTTTAGTATTCAATAAATTACATGGAATATTCAACACTTTTTTATAAAATAGGGATTGTGTTAGATGATTTTGTCCAACTGTAGGCTAATGTGTTCTGAGCACATTTAAGGTAGGCTACACTAAGCAATGAGATGTTCAGTAGATTAGGTGTCTTAAATACATTTTTGACCTGGTTATTTTAAATTTATGATAGGTTGATTAGGAGGTAACCCTATCATAAATTGAGAGGCATCTGTATATATTTCTTATTATATCACACCTTTGTAATCCCATTTCTATTCTCTTTGCTCCCTCCCCCAATCCCCAGGCAACCACAAATCTTTTATTTACTGTATCTTATCTTGCATTTATAGAATTTAAACAAACAGAATCATATAGTGTGCACTGATTTTAAATGTCTTCTTTCACTAGCATAATTGAGATTCATTCATGTAGCTACATTCTTTTTATTGTTGAATAGTATTCCGTTTATGGATATATCACAGTTTACTTATCTATTCACTTGTTGATGGCTATTTGGGTAATTGCAAGTTTTTGGCTGTGACATGTAAAAGTGTTATGAACATTATTTTACAAACTTTGCATGGAATATACCTTCATTTCTTTTGAGTAAATACCTAGGCATGGGATAACTGAATCATGTGGCAGGTTAATGTATGTTTTCTAAAGAAACTATTGAAATATGTTCCAAAGTTGTTGTATCATTTATACTCCCACTTGCAGTTCGAGTTGCTCTACAGTCTAGTAAACACATAATGTAAAAAGTTCTTTTAATTTTAGGCATTCTAGTAGGTATCTATTGCTATCTCATTGTAGTTTTAATTTGCATTTCCCTAATGACTAATGATCTTTTCATTTGCCTACTGTATGTCTTTTTTGAAGTTTCTAGTAAAATATTTCCCCATTTTTATTTTTATTTTGTTTTCTTATTAACTTTAGACAGTTCTTTATATGTTCGGGACACAAGTCTTTTATTAAATATGTGATTTGAAAGTATATTCTCCTAGTTGATGGCTTGTCTTTTCATTCTTTTAATAATGTTTTTTTTGAACAGCAGAAGTTTTAAATTTTGGTAAAGTCCAATTTATCAATTGGTTCTTTATGGGTAATGCTTTTGGTGTGTTCTTTTTGTTTTGTTTTGTTTTTGAGACGGGGTCTGGCTCTGTTGCCCAGGATGGAGTGCAGTGGTGTGACCTTGGCTCATTGCAACCACTGCCTCTGAAGCTCAAGCCAACCTCCCACATCAGCCTCCTGAATAACTGGGACTACAGGCACTTACCGCCATGTCTAACTAATTAAAAATTTTTTTGTAGAGATAGGGTCTCGCTATATTGCCCAGGCTGGTCTTGAACTCCTGAGCTCAAGGGATCCACCTGCCTTGGCTTCCCAAAGTGCTAGGATTATAGGCATGAGCCACAGCACCCAGCCTGGTGTGTGTGTGTGTGTGTGTGTGTGTTAAAAACTCATTATGTTGCCTAGGCTGGTCTTGAACTCCTGGGCTGAAGCCATCCTCCCAGCCTCCCAGTAGGCTGGGGTTTTATCAAAACAAACTCAACAATATATAAAAAGATAATACATAAATGACCAACTGGGTTTATGGCAGGAATGCATAATTGGTTTAATATTTGAAAATCAATCAATATATTTCACCATATTAACAAGTCAAAAAATCCCATATGATCATGTCAATGAATTCAGAAAAAGTAGCTGGGATTACAGGCATATGCCACTGGACCTGGCTGCTTTAGGTATATTAAGAGAAATCTTCACATAACCCAAGGTTACAAAGATTTTCTGTTATATTTTCTTCTAGAAGTTTTACAGTTTTTTTAGGTTTTACATTTTGTTCCAAAATATATCTTTAGTTAATTTTTGTGTATGGTGTGATGTATGGATCAAAGCTTAAGTTTTTGCATATAGATATCCAGTTGTTTCAGCACCATTTATTGAAAAGATTATGCTTTCTTCATTGAATTGCTTTTGCACCTTTGTCAAAAAATAAACTAAGCACATATTTGAGAGACTGTTTCTGGACTCTCCATTCTGTTTGATTGATATGGTGATACAGTTCTTTATTTCTATGCCAATAAAACACAGTCTTGATGACTATAACTTTTTTTTTTTTTGAGACAGAGTCTCACTTTGTCACCCAGGCTGGAGTGCAGTGTCACAATCTCAGCTCACTGCAACCTCTGCTTCCTGGGTTCAAGCAATTCTCGTGCCTCAGCCTCCTGAGTACCTGGGATTATAGGCACCTGCACCATGCCCAGCTAATTTTTGTATTTTTAGTAGACATGGAGTTTTGCCATGTTGGGCAGGCTGGTCTCAAATTCCTGACTTCAGGTGATCTGCCAGCCTTGGCCTCTCAAAGTGCTGGGATTACAGGCATGAGCCACCATGCTCCCCAGCTTGATGACTATAACTTTATAAAAAGCTTTGAAGTTAGATAGTGACATTTTCTTTTTTTTTTTTTTTTTTTGAGACGGAGTCTCGCTCTGTCACCCGGGCTAGAGTGCAGTGGCCAGATCTCAGCTCACTGCAAGCTCCGCCTCCCAGGTTTACGCCATTCTCCTGCCTCAGCCTCCCGAGTAGCTGGGACTACAGACGCCCGCCACCTCGCCCGGCTAGCTTTTTATATTTTTTAGTAGAGACGAGGTTTCACCGTGTTAGCCAGGATGGTCTCGATCTCCTGACCTCGTGATCCGCCCGTCTCGGCCTCCCAAAGTGCTGGGATTACAGGCTTGAGCCACCGCGCCCAGCCTGATAGTGACATTTTCTAATGTGTTTCTATTATTCAAATGTTAGGTCCTTTGCATTTCCATAAAAATTTTAGAGTTAACTTGTCAATTTCTACAAAAAACCTGTTGGAATTTTCACTGGGATTTGCATTAAATCTATATGTGAATTATTTGGGGAGAACTGACATCATAACCATATTGTCTTCTGATTTATAAACACAGTATATCTCTCCATTTATTTAGATCTTCAATTTGTCTTAGTAATGACTTGTAGTTTTTGTGTATAAGTCTTGCACATCTCTTGTCAGATATCTTTACATTTAGTATTTTTAATGCTATTATAAACAGTATTGTTTATTAATTTCAACTTCCATTGCTAATATAAAGAAATAAAAAAATTTTTTTTTGAGAGGGAATCTTGCTGTGTCACCCAGGCTGGAGTGCAGTAGTGTGATCTCGGCTCACTGCAACCAATTTTTATACATTTATATTCTGTTCTATAACCTTGCTAAACTCACTTTTTAGTTTAGTAGCTTTTTAAAAAATAGAACCCACCAGATTTTCTACTTAAATATGTTGTCTACAAATAAAGACAGTTTTACTTCTCCCTTTCCAATATGGATGCCTCTTATTTCTTTTCCTTGTTTTACTGCATTGCATTGGCTAGTACTTTCACAGTAATAAAAGTAGTGAAAGTGAATATTCTGTTTTTTTGTTTTGTTTTTTTTTTTTTTGAGAGGGAGTCTTGCCCTGTTGCCCAGGCTGGAGTGCAGTGGCATGATCTCGGCTCACTGCAACCTCCACCTACCAGGTTCAAGCAATTCTCCTGCCTCAGTCTCCCAAGTAACTGGGATTACAGGTGCCTGCCACCACATCTGCTAACTTTTGTATTTTTAGTAGAGACGGAGTTTCACCATGTTGGCCAGGCTGGTATTGAACTCCTGACCTCAGGTGATCCACCTGCCTCTGAAAGAACACATTCCTCAACACATCACAGCCTTGAGCACATCACATCCCCCCATATGCCTCCACTTCCTGGGCCCGACACAAACACATCACAGCCTTGAGCACATCACATCCCCCCATATGCCTCCACTTCCTGGGCCCGACACAAACACATCACAGCCTTGAGCACATCACATCCCCCCATATGCCTGCCCGACACAAACACATTAAGAAAAACAACACCTGGAGAAGCTCCAATAAGGTTACAACCGTTTGTAAAAGCGCAGGAACCAATAAGAAGGCTGCTAAAAGCATAACTTAACATTAACATGTAAACCAATTGTAATGCTGTAGCCTAGAGAAATGCCTTGTTCCTCTGTAACCTGACAAGTCCTGTTTACCTCGAGCTATAAAAAGCAAGCGCACGCATTGTTTGGGGCCCTCTTGAATGCTGTGTTACGGAGGGACCAAGCTCGAACTTGCATTAAAGATCCTTACCGCTTGGCTTTGACTCTGGACTCTGGTGGTCTTCTTCAGGGAATAAACGGTCTGGGCATAACACCTCGGCCTCCCAAAGTGCTGGGATTACAGACGTGAGCCACCACGCCTGGCCTGAAAGTGAATATTCTTATTTTATTTCTAATCTTGGAGAAAGCACTTAATCTTTCATTATTAGATTTGATGTAAGCTGTAGGTTTTTCCTTGATGTCCATTATCAGATTGAGGAAGTTCCTTTCTATTTCTGGCTTGCTGAGTTTTTATCTGAAATGAATGTAGGATTTTGCCAAATGCTTTTGATGAATTTATTGACATGATCATATAGTTTTTCTTTTTTGAATTGTTAACATGGTAAAATACATCAATTGATTTTCAAATTTTAAAACGACCTTGCATTCCTGACATAAGCCCAAGTTAGTCATTTATGTATTATCTTTTTATATTGTTGGGTTTGATTTGATAAAATTTTGTTAAGATTTTTTACATGATGGATTTTGATTTGTAGTTTTCTTGCCATATTATTATTATTGCTTGGACTCATGTAATGAGTGCTGAGACCAGCTAGGTCAGGAAGACCCTAACCCAGAGGTGCTAGAGGAATTAAAGATACACACATAGAAATACAGAGGTGTAGAGTGGGAAATCAGGGGTCTCACAGTCTTCAGAGCTGACAGCCCCAGAGATTTACCCATGTTTTTATTAACAGTAAGCCAGTCATTAGCATTGTTTCTATAGATATTCAATTAACTAAAAGTATCCCTTATGGGAAACAAAGGGATGGGCCAATTTAAAGGAATAGGTTGGGCTAGTTAACTGCAGCAGGAGCATGTCCTTAAGGCACAGATCACTCATTCTATTATTTGTGGCTTAAGAATGCCTTTAAGTGGTTTTCCGCCCTGGGCGGGCCAAGTGTTCTTTGTCCTCATTCCCGTAAACCCACAACCTTTCAGTGTGGGCGTTATGGCCATCCTGAACATGTCACAGTGCTGCAGAGATTTTGTTTATGGCCAGTTTTGGGGCCAGTTTAGAGCCAGATTTTGGGGGGGCTTGTTCCCAACATGTCCCCCTTCTTTGATTTGCAAATCGATAAAAGCAAAGGCAGCTTTGTCACAGTGAGCTACTTCTCGCAGGAGTCATCTGCAGACTGTACAAAGACAGACAACACAGATGAAAAGCACAATCATCATTGAAATGACAGAGCTTCCAAGTGTTTTTATCCATTTTAATGGATTACTAGCTGCTAATTTGTCTGCACCTCCTTTAAGCACTCCAGTTCCTGGCATTAAGGTCAGGTGTGCCTGGGATGTTTTAAATATTTGTTCTTTTAATTTTGCTATATACAAAAACAAGTTTGTAGAGTGTCCTTCCAGATACTTTTTTATTCTTTCCCAAATTTTGATCTTATTAAGAGCATTTAATAGTTTCCACAAATCCTTATGTTAAGCTCCTAGAGCGGGCCATATCAATTGAGGTGGAGGTGCCACTATACCACCATGGTTCCAGATAATAGGAACTCTTGCCATGCTTCTTGCCATTTCTACCATCTGACTGTTTTGTTCAGATCAGCTGAACATAGTGTGACCATGGCACGCAGACTGAGAGGTGCAATTTAAGCTAAACATCCCTTAGGGGACCAATCAATAGTGATTCCATAGGAATCATTGTGCAGCACCTCTGCCTGTTCTGCAATGCAATCTTCCCAAAGAAGTATGTTCATTTTTGCTGGCCAGGTTCAATTTTGTTCACAAATAGGTTTTTGAGGGCAGTGTGCCTCAATTATAAGAGCAGATTTATCATGGTAAATACCAAGATCAGAAAACAAGTGTAACTGTGTCATAGAGTGATTATATCCAGGCATTATTACCAGCCAGGATTGATAAATATGCCCAATAAGTATAAATTGTTCCCTGTGTCAGCCCTTGTTGAAGGAATACTCATGGCAGTGGTGATCACCGCTATCATAGCTACCATTAAATTACTCGTTGTGACTGGTTGTCCCACTTTCCTCAGGTTTTCTTCCACCATCTGTGACAGCTTCTTGATCTGTCTCCAGCTGGGTGGCTGTGTTTGACGGGTGTTGCTCGTGACAGTTGGGGTCCTCCTCAGTGTCAGCCTCGACATGGCTGCAACTGGGGGGGTTCTCGGATCCTCCCAGAATCTCTTCCTCGGCATCTGGCTCATGATAAAGTTTCACATGTCTTGATGGTATCCAGATCGGCTGTTGATTTTGGCCCGGAGAAACACAAGCATAACCTCTATCCCAAGTTATTATTTTACCTATTTCCCAACTTTTTGTTATTGGATCTCTCCACAAAACCAATTGTTCTGCTTCTGTCTTTGCAGCTGGTTTCTGTAGATGCTGTTTAGGTGCTGATAACATCTGGCTTTTGGGCAGGCTCAAAAATTTTAAAGTTAATGATGCTAGATTCGTTTGTATCTATGGTGTTCCATATTCTCTGTCTCTCCCTTTCTGCTTCTGCCAACTGCTGTTTTAGGGAGAGATTCATTCTTTCCACTATGGCTTGTCTTTGAGAATTGTATGGGATAGCAGTAATGTGTTTTAATATTCCACTTAGAGAAAAATATAGCTAGAGCTTGGCTAGTATAGCCTGGGGCATTATCTGTTTTAATAGAAGCTGGAATGCCCATCACCGCAAAACACTGCAAAAGGTGATGTTTAACACAGGCAGAAGACTCTCTTGATTGGCATGTAGCCCAGACAAAGTGAGAAAAGGTGTCCACACATACATGTACATAAGCTAGTCTCCCAAACGAGGGAATATGTGTGACATCCATTTGCCAAAGAGAGTTAGGTTCCAATCCTCGAGGATTAACATCTCCTGTAAAAGGTGAGGAATGTACCATTTGGCAGGTTGGGAATCATTGGATAATATTTTTAGCTTCTTTCCAGGTAATGCTGTATCTGCATTTGAGACCAGAGGCATTAACATGGGTTAAATTGTGAAAGTGCCTAGCATTAGATATTGCATTAGCAACTAGGCGATCAGCCATTTGATTCCCTTCAGTCAGAGGTCCTGGAAGAGTTGTATGAGCCCTAATGTGAGTGATGTAAAAAGGGTGCATTGTACTTCTAAATGCTGTTTGCAATTAGGTAAATAAAGCCATCAGTTGTTCATCTGTATGAAATCGTAACTGAGCATTTTCAATTAACCGTGTGGAATGAACCACGTATGAAGAATCAGAAATCACAGTAATAGGCATATCAAAAGCAGTCAATACCTCAATTACAGCTACAAGCTCCACTTTTTGAGCTGAAGTATAGGGTGTCTGGAAAACATCACTTTTTGATCCAGAGTAAAAAGCTTTACCATTACTAGACCCATCTGTAAAACAATGAAAATGCTTAGCAGGCTGCAGGTTGTTTACTGCAGGAATTGTAAATGCAAACCATTCACAGTCTTGCTCAGCTAAAGGGATAGTAAAGAAACAGTCTTTTAAATCTATGACTATTAAAGGTCAATGTTTTGGAATTATAGCAGGAGAAGGCAATCCTGGCTGTAATGCTCCCATAGGTTGTATAACTGAATTGATGGCTCTTAAGTCAGTTGACATTCTCCATTTACCTGATTTTTTCTTAATTAGGAAAACTGGAGAATTCCTAGGGGAAAATGTTGGAGCTATGTGCCCATTTTCTAATTGCTCAGTAACTAATTTCTCTAAAGCCCCCAGTTTTACTTAACGGCCATTGTTCTATCCAAATGGCTCATCTGTTAACCATTTTAAAGGTATAGGTTCTGGAGGCTTAACAATGGCCACCATCAAAAGTGATATCCTAATCTTTGGCGGGAATTCTGTCTTTCCGCTTGAAGCGGTTCTTTCAAACCTTGCAAATTTTTTTCTAGTCCCATACCAGGGACATACCCCATTTCATGCATCATATGTTGACTTTGAGGGCTTTATAATTGTTCTGGATTTAGAACTTGTGCTCCCCATTGTTGTAATAAATCTCTTCCCCATAAATTTATAGGTACAGAAGTTTTAATTGGTTGAATAGTCCCAGGTTGTCCATCGGGCCCTTCACAATGCAAAATACAACTACTTTGATATACTTCAGGGGCTTTACCAACTCCAACTGTGTTAAATTGAGCAGGTTGAATTGACCATGCAGGCAGCCAGTGCTGTAGAGAAATGATTGAAATGTCCGCTCCTGTATCTACCAAACCTTTAAATTTCTTTCCCTGAATAAGTTATTTCACAGGTAGGATGTTTATCAGTAATTTGATTTACCCAATAAGCTGCTTTGCCTTGTTTATTTGTGCTTTCAATTCCTCCTGTTCGTTTAATTTCACTTTTTCCCATTCCCACATATGGCACAATCAGGAGCTGTGCTATACGCTCTCCTGGCTCTGCTTTCCAGGGAACAGAAGTAGATATAACAATTTGAATTTCCCCATTGTAATCTGAATCAGTGACTCGTGTATGTATTTGTACCTCTTTTAAACTTAAACTAGACCTTCCTAAAAGTAATCCTATTGTCCCTGCTGACAAGGGTCCAAAGACTCCTGTTGGGACCTTTGGCAGGGGTTCCCCAGGCAGAAGGCTCACAGCTTTCGTGCAGCATAAATCTACTGTGGCACCACCAGCTGTGGCAGGGGACAGACATTGTATAGGGGTGAGGGAATGGCCTGAGCTGGAAATACCCGGTTTAGAATGGGGCCCGGGACGGACCCCTCATGGCATTTCACAAAATCGGGTTCCCTTCTTTATCAAACTTAGAGTGACACTGATTAGCCCACTGTTTTCCTTTTTTACATTTTGAATATATTACAGGCTCAGCAGTTTTCTTTTTTCCCCTATCTGGCGGCCTGACTTGCTGATTTTTTTCTACATTCTTTTTTAGTATGACCATACTTCCCACAGTTAAAACAAGCTCTAGGAAATGGAGTATTTCCTCTCAGTCCTGCCATTGCCTGTGGCAACAAAGTAGCTTTATGCAGATTACCTCCAATACCATCACAGGCCTTGATATAATCAACTAAATGTGCTTTCCCTCTGATAGGTCACAGAGCAGCCTGGCAATCGGGATTAGCATTGTCAAAAGCTAATAACTGCAACACTATATCCTGAGCAGCCAAACCTGCAATCATCTTTTCAAGAGACTCCTATAACCAAGCTATAAAATCAATGTGTGGTTCTTTGGGTCCCTGTTTTATAGCACCAAAGGAAGGGTATTGTTCTTCACTTGAAGTGATTTTTTCCCAAGCTCTAATGCACACTCCTCTAAGCTGTTCTATAGCATCATCCTGCATGACCAGTTGTGCATCTAAACCAGCCCAGCTGCCAACCCCCAAAAGTTGGTCTGCAGTTATATTAATTTGAGGTTGGGCCTGGGCATTGCAAGCAGCCTGAATGGAAGCTTCATCTGCCCACCAAGTTTTAAATTGTAAGAACTGAGCAGGAGTTAGACAAGCTCGAGTAAGAGTGCCCCAGTCAGTAGGAATCATCCGACTGGAAACAGTAACATTCTTTAACAGTCCCATTACAAAAGGAGAACCTGGTCCATACTGATTTATAGCTTGTTTAAATTCTTTGAGCAATTTAAAAGGAAAAGGCTCAAATGTAGCTATAATATTTCCCTGTTGATCTGGGAGGTGTATTCTAACAGGGAACTGCCAAGCCTCTAAATCACCCTCTTGTCTGGCTTGCTGAATTCCCGCCTGAACAGAACTAAGAGCAGTCACTCGAGGCGCTCCTCGAACAGTCACTAGGGCAACTACTTTTTGCCCAGTTTCCTCTGGAAAATAAAGATCTGGAGGGTCTTTTTCTTCAAAATAATAATGAGGTGGTGCAGAAGGGTAGGGATGAACCTCTCCCTCCTTTGCTGCTTTAGCTTTAGCTGGCAAATAAACCTGCTTTGTAACCTCTTCTGTTACTTCATTATATTCTCCTTCCTCCTCATCATCAGTGTGAAAAAGTTCCAAGGTGGAACGAACCAGACCCCACACTTGTCCCATTGTTACCCTGACGCTTCCGAGCTCCCCTTCTTATTCACCACGGGGATTGTTTTAAGAGTACTCGGGTGTCCTCCAGCTAGTTCCACATTCTCCAACTGCTGCTCCGGTGACCCTTTGACCTGGATTTGAGCCCCCATGAATGGGCGCCACTTGCTGAGACCAGCTTGGTTGGAGAGACCCTAACCCAGCAGTGCTAGAGGAATTAAAGACACACATACACAGAAATACAGAGGTGTGAAGTGGGAAATCAGGGGTCTCACAGCCTTCAGAGCTGAGCGCCCTGAACAGAGATATACCCACGAATTTATTAACAGCAAGTCAGTCATGAGCATTGCTTCTATAGATATTTGATTAACTAAAAGTATCCCTTATGGGAAACAAAGGGATGGGCTGAATTAAAGGAATAGGCTGGGCTAGTTAACTGTAGCGGGAACATGTCCTTAAGACACAGATCGCTCATGCTATTGTTTGTGGCTTAAGAATGTCTTTGGCTGGGTGCGGTGGCTCAAGCCTGTAATCCCAGCACTTTGAGAGGCTGAGATGGGCAGATCACGAGGTCAGGAGATCGAGACCATCCTGGCTAACATGGTGAAACCCTGTCTCTACTAAAAAATACAAAAAACTAGCCGGGCGAGGTGGCGGGCGCCTGTAGTCCCAGCTACTCGGGAGGCTGAGGCAGGAGAATGGCATGAACCCAGGGAGGCAGAGCTTGCAGTGAGCTGAGATCCGGCCACTGCACTCCAGCCTGGGTGACAGAGCGAGACTCCGTCTCAAAAAAAAAAAAAAAAATGCCTTTAAGCAGTTTTCCACCTTGGGCTGGCCAGGTGTTCCTTGCCCTCATTCCCGTAAACCCACAACCTTCCAGCGTGGGCATTATGGCCATCATGAACATGTCACAGTGCTGCAGAGATTTTGTTTATGGCCAGTTTTGGGGCCAGTTTATGGCCAGATTTTGGGGGGCTTGTTCCCAACAATGAGTTTGGAAGTGTTCTAATTTCTTCAATATTCTGGAAGACTTTTTGTAGAATGTTTAAAAAAACATAGGGGTCAGCTGGGCACAGTGGCCCACTATTAAAAATCTAAAAATTAGCCAGTGTGGTAGCGGGTGCCTGTAATCCCAGCTATTTGGGAGGCTGAGGCAGGAGAACTGCTTGAACTCGGAAGGTGGAGGTTGCACTGAGCTGAGATTGTGCCACTGCACTCCTGCTTGGGTGACAGAGAGAGACTCCATAAAAAAAAAAAAAAAAAGTTTGCAGGATTCACCAATGAAACCATCTGGGTGAGAAGTTCCTTTGTGGGAAAGTTTTAAACTAAGAAGTCAATTTCTTTAACAGGTACAGGACTAGTCAGATTACCTGTTTCTTCTTGGCTGAGTTTTGGTGTTTTGTGTCTTTCACAGGATTTTTTCATTTGATATAAGTTGTTGAATTTATCGGCATAAAATTTTTCATATTTCCTTATTTTTCTTTAATATCTGTACAATCTGTAGTGATGACACATCTCTTTCCTGACATTGATCATTTTATCTTTTATTCCTGATCAGTCTAGCTAGAGGTTTATCAGTCTTATTGATCTCAAAGAACTAGCTTTTGGTTTCACTGATTTTTCCCTATTGTTTTTCTGTTTTCCATTTCATATTTTTCTGATCTGATCTTTATTGTGTTATTTCTTCTGTTTACTTTGGGTTTAATTTGCTATTCTTTTTCTATTTTCTCCACCACTCCACAGCTTTATTGAGGTGTAGTTGATAATTAAAAATTGTATATATTTAAGGTGGATAACTTGATGATTTGATATCCATATACATTGTGAAATATTTACAAGCTAATTAACACATTCATCACCTCATATCGTTTCTGTTTTCTGTGTGTGTGTGTGGTGTGTGTGTGTGTGTGGCAAAAACACTTAAGATCTACCCTCTTAGCAAAGTTTGAGTATTACAATATTGTTAACTATACTCACAGTGTTGTACATTAGGTCTCTGGAACTTATTCATCCTGCATAACTGAAACTTTGTAACCCTTGACCAACATCTCCCCATTTCCTCCTCCCTTTGGCCCCTGGTAACCACCATTCTACTTTCTGTTTCTAAAAGTTTGACGATTTTCAACTCCACATATAAGGGAGTTCATACAGTATTTGTCTTTCTGCATCTGGCTTATTTCACTTAGCAAAATGTCCTCCAGGTTCATCCTTGTTGTACAAATGGTATGATTTCCTTCTTTTTTAAAGCTGAGTAATATTCCATTGTATATGTGTGTGTATCACATTTTCTTTATTCATTCATCCATTAATGAATATTCAGATTGTTTCCATATCTTGACTATTGCGAATAATGCTTGAAATGAACATGGGAATGCAGGTATCTCTTTAAGGTCTTGATTTCTTTCCTCTGGATGTATACCCAGAAATGGAATTGCTGGATCATAAAGTATTCTATTTTTTTTTTTTTTGAGGAACCTCCATACTGTTTTCTACAATGATTTTACCAATTTATGTTCCCACCAACAGTGTATAAGAGTTCTTTCTTCTCCTATGTCCTCACCAACATTTGTTATCATGTCTTTTTTTTTTTAAGACTGGGAATGGGATCTCACTCTATCACCCAGGCTGGAGTGCAGTGGCATGACCAAAGCTCACTGCTGCAGCCTGGAACTCTTGGTCTCAAGCAATCCTGCCACCTCAGTCTTCTGAGTAGCTGGGACTACAGGCACATGCCAGGCATAGAGTTTGGTGATTTAACAAATTTAAATTTAAATTTTAAAAATTTTGGCGGCCAGGCACAGGGGCTCACACCTGTAATCCTAGCACTTTGGGAGGCCGAGATAGGTGAATCACTTGAGTCCAGGAGTTTGAGGCCAGCCTAGGAAATGTAGTGAAACCCTGTCTCTACAAAAACAAAAACAAAATTAGTGACTCAGGAGGCTGAGGCAGGAGGATCGTTTGAGCCTGGGAAGCGGAGGTTGCAGTGAGCTGAGATTGCACCACCAAACTCCAGCCTGGGTGACAGAGTGAGACCCTCTTCTGTCTCTCTCTCTCTCGCACTCTCTCTCTCTATATATATATAATTTTTGGAGACAAAATTAATATATATAACATATATATAATTTATTAAATTATTATTATATAAAAATATTAAAAATTATTATTATACTAAAAGTTATATAATTTTTGGAGACAAAGTCTCACTATGTTGCCCACGTTGGTCTTGAACTCCAGGGCTCAAGTGATCCTCCCACCTCAGTCTCCTGAATAGCTGAAATTATAAGTGCAAGCCACCATACCTGGCTTTTGTCTTTTTGGTAATACTAATTCTAACTGGTGTGAGGTAACATTTCATTTGATTTGCATTTCTCTGATGATTAGTGAAGTTGAACACCTTTTCGTATACTTGTTGGCCATCTGTATGCCTTCTTTTGAGAAATGTCTATTCAGGTCCTTTGCTCATTTTAAAATAGGGTTTTTTTTTTTTTTAACTTTTCTTCCTTCCTTCCTTCCTTCCTTCTTTCTTTTCTTTTCTTTTCTTTCCTCTCCTCTCCTCTCCTCTCTCTCTCTCTCTCTCTTTCTTTCTTTCTTTCTTTTCTTTCTTTCTTGCTATTCAGTTGTATGAGTCCCTTATACAATTTAAAGGTTAACCCCTTATCAGATACATGGTTTCAAACTATTTTCTCCTGTTCTTCAGACTGCCGTTTTTCTCTGTTTCCTTTGCTGTGCAGAAGCTTTTTAGTTTGATGCAGTCCCATTTGTCTGTTTTTGCTTCTGTTGCTTGTGCTTTTGGTGTCATATCAAAAAAATCATTTCCCAGACCAATATCAAGAAAATGTTCCCCTATATTTTCTTCTAGGAGTTTTATGGTTTTAGCTTTTAAGCTTAGATCTTTAATCCTTTTTGATCTGATTTTTGTATATGGTGTGAGACATGGATCCAATTTCATCCTTCTGCATTTGTATATCCAGTTTTCCCAATACTATTTATTGAGGAGATGATCCTTTTCCAATTGTGTGTTCTTGGCACCCTTGTTGAAGATCAGTTGACTATAGATGCATGGATTTGTTTCTGGGAGCTCTATTCTGTTCCTTTGTTCTATATATTGTTTTTATGTCAGTATCATACTGTTTTGATTACTATAATTTGTGTGTGTGTGTGTGTGAGTGTGTGTGTGTGTGTATGTATCTATGTTGCCCAGGCTGGAGTGCAGTGGCTATTCACAGGTGCAATCATAGCACACTGCAGCCTCAAACTCCTGGGCTGACATCCTCCTGCCTCAGACTCCACTCCCAAGTAGCTGGGACTACCCCATATCTGGCTATAATATATTTCAAAATTGGGAAGTGTGATTCCTCCAGCTTTGTTCTTGCTCAAGATTGCTTTGGATATTCTAGGTCTTTTGTCATCCCATGTGAATTTTAGGATTCTTTGTCTATTTCTGTAAAGAATACCATTGAGATTTTGATAGGGATGGTGTTAAATCTGTAGATCACTTTGGGTAGTATGAACATTTTACCAATATTCTTTCAATCTATGAACATGGAATGTCTTTTCATTTCTATATAATGTTATTTAATTTCCTTCAATGTTTTATAATTTTAGTGTACAAGTCTTTTTGGCTAAGTTTATTCCTAAATATTTTATTCTTTTTGTTGTTAATGGGAATGGGATTGTTTTCTTAATTTTCTTTCTGAATAGTTTGCTGTTTGTGTCTAGAAATGTGACTAGGGGTGGGCATGATGGCTTATGCCTGTAATTCCAGTGCTTTGGGGGCTGAGGCAGGAGGACTGCTTGAGGCCAGGAGTTTGAGACTAGCCTAGGCAACATAGCAAGACCCTGTCTCTACAAAATAAAAAATAAAAAATTAGTGGGGCTGGTAGCATGTGCCTGTAGTCGCAGATTATCAGTAGGCTGAGGTGGGATGATTGCTTGAGTCCAGAAGTTTAAGACTACAGTGAGCCATGATAACACCACTGCACTCCAGCCTGGATGACAGAGCAAAGCTCTGTCTCAAAATATATTTTTGTGATTATTATTATTATTTTTTTGACACAGGGTCTTGTTCTGTCATCCAGGTTAGAGTGTAGTAGCACAATCACGACTCACTGCAGCCTTGACCTCTTGGGTTCAAACTATTCTCCCACATCAGCCTCCCAAATAGCTGGAACCACAGGCATGCGCCATCATGCCTGGCTAATTTAATTTTTTTTTTTGAGATGGAGTTTTCACTCTTGTTGCCCAGGCTGGAGTGCAATGGCACATCTCAGCTCACTGCAACTTCTGCCTCCCAGGTTCAAGCAATTCTCCTGCCTCAGACTCCCAAGTAACTGGGATTACAGGGCATGCATCACCATATCTGGTTAATCTTTTGTATTTAGTAGAGATGGGGTTTCACCATGTTAGTCAGGCTGGTCTCGAACTCCTGACCTCAAGTGATCTGCCTGCCTCTGCCTCCCAAAGTGCTGGGATTACAGGCATGAGCCACCATGCCCGATCAATTTTAAAAATGTTTTGTAGATATGGGAGTCTCCTTATGTTGCCCAGGCTGGTCTTGAACTCCTGGACTCAAGCAATTCTCTTGACCTGGTCTCCCAAAGTGCTAGGCTTATGGGCATGAGCCACCATACCTGGCCTGATTAATTTTTTTATGTTGATTTTCATACCCTGCAAATTTACTGAATTCATTTATGAGTTCTAACAGTTTTTTCATTGAGTCTTTTGTGTTTTCTATATATATGATCACACCATCTGCAAGTAAACAAGGATAAGTTTACTTCTTTTTTGTTTGGATGGCTTTTTCTTGTCTCATTGCTCTGGCTAGGACTTCTAGTACTATGTTGAAAAGAAGTGGTGAAAGTGGGCATCCTTGCCTTGTACCAGATCTTAGAAGGAAAGCTTGCAGTTTTTCCCCATTGGTTATGATATTAGCTGTGACCTTTTCATAATGGCCTTTATTATGTTAGGGTAGGTTTCTTCTGTACCTCTTTTGCTGCAAGTTTTAGTCATGAATAGATATTGAACTTTGCCAAACTTTTTTCTGCATCTATTGAGATAATCACATTTTTTCTTTAGCTAATATGTTGTATCACATTGATTGATTTTCATATGTTGAACCATACTTGCATTCCAGTGATAATAAAACAAATGAACAAATAAATAAGCAAATTGCACTTGCTCAGGGTGTATAACTTTTTTTTTTTTTAGACGAAGTTTTGCTCTTGTTGCCCAGGCTGGAGTGCAGTGGCGGGATCTCGGCTCACCGCACCCTCCGCCTCCCAGGTTCAAGCAATTCTCCTGCCTCAGCCTCGAGTAGCTTGGATTACAGGCACCTGCCAACATGCCCAGCTAAATTTTGTAGTTTTAGTAGAGACAGGGTTTCTCCATGTTGATCAGGCTGATCTCGATCTCCCAATCTCAGGTGATCCACCCACCTCAGCCTCCCAAAGTGCTGGGATTACAGGTGTGAGCTACTACGCCTGGCCCATGGTGTATAATTTTTATAATGTGCTGTTGAATTAGTTTTGCTAGTATTTCGTTGAGGGTTTTTACATCTAAGTTCATCAGGGATATTGGCCTGAGGTTTTCTTTTCTTGGAGTATCTTTGTCTGGTTTTGGTATCAGGGTAATTTTGGCCTCACAGAATAACTCCTGAAGTGTTCCCTTTTCTTCTATTTTTCAGAAGAGTTTAAGAAGGATTAGGTGTTCATTCTTTTCAAAATGCTTGTAGAATTCTCCTATGAAGCCATCTGGTTCTGGGCTTTCTTTTTTGGGAGACTTTTTGAGTACTGATTCAATTGCCTTCTGTGTTATTGGTCTGTTCAGGCTTTCTATTTTTTGCTTCAGTTTTGGTAAGTTGTATGTTTCTAGAAATTTATCCATTTTTCTAGGTTATCCTGTTTGTTGGCATATAATTGTTCATAATAGTCCCTTATAAATCTTTTTGTTTCTGTGATATCAGTTGTACTGTCTTCTCTTTTTTTTTTTTTTTTTTTTTGAGATGGAGTCTTACTCTGTCACCCAGGCTGAGTTCAGTGGTGTGATATCGGCATGCTGCAACTTCCACCTCTCAAGTTCACGTGATTCTCCTGCCTCAGCCTCCCAAGTAACTGGGATTATAGGCAAATTTTTGTATTTTTAGTAGAGACAGGATTTCACCATGTTGGCGAGGCTGGTCTTGAACTCCTGACCTCAGACCTCAAGTGATCTGCCCATCTTGGCCTCCTAAAGTGCTGGGATTACAGGCATGAGCCACTGTGCCCAGCCATAGATCTTTTGTTTATGGTTAGCTTGGAGTTATAACTCATTTTTAGTTCATAACAACTTAACTTCAATTGCTTACAAAAACACTAGACTTTTACTCTCCATCACTGCACCCCTGCACACTTTGTGATCTTGTTGGCTGTTGGCTTGTTTTTATATCGTATATCCATTAGCATTTTTTTTTTTTTTTTTTTTTTTTTGTGAAACAGTCTCACTCTGTCTCCCATGCTGGAGTGCAGTGCTGTGATCTTGGCTCACTGCAACTTCTGCCTCCTGGGTTCCAGTGATTCTCCTGCCTCAGCCTCCCAAGTAGCTGGGATTACAGGTGCCTGCCACCACGCCTGGCTCATTTTTGTATTTGTAGTAGAGATGGGGTTTCACCATCTTGGCCAGGCTGGTCTCGAACTCCTGACCTCAGGTGATCCACCCGTCTTGGCCTCCCAAAATGCTGAGATTACAGGCGTGAGCCACCCTGCCCAGCCCCTGCAAATTTTTGTCCTATGTTTTATTTTATCTTATTTGTAGTTTAATTTTTATTATATTATTTTTTATTTTTTTGAGACAGAGTTTCACTCTTGTCACCTAGGCTGGAGTGCAATGGTGCAATTTCAGCTCGTTACAACCTCTACCTCCTCTGTTCAAGTGATTCTCCTGCCTTAGCCTCCTGAGTAGCTGGGATTACAGGCATTTTTGTGTTTTTAGTAGAGACGGGGTTTCACCATGTTGGTCTGGCTGGTCTCAAACTTCTGACCTGAGGAGATCTGCCCACCTCAACCTCCCAAAGTACTGGGATTACAGGCATGAGCCACTGCACCCAGTCCTTTAATTTTATTGTTATAGACAGAGTCTTGTTTCGTTGCCCAAGCTAGAGTGCTGTGGTGTGATCATGCCTCACTGCAACTTCAAACACCTGTGCTCAAGCAAGCCTCCTGCCTCAGCCTCCCTGGTATCTGGGACTACAGGAGTGTGTCAACACACCTGGCTAATTTTTAATTTTTTTTTTTGTGGAGATGAGGTTTTGCCATGTTGCCCAGGCTGGTCTCAAACTCCTAGGCTTAGGTGATCCTTCACCTCAGCCTTCCAGAGTGCTGGGGTTACAGGTGTGAGCCACCATGCCCCACCTCTCCTTCATTTTTAAAGGAAAAATTTTCTAAGAATAGTATTCTTTTTTTTTTTTTGAGACGGAGTCTCGCTCTGTTGCCCCGGCTGGAGTGCAGTGGCCGGATCTCAGCTCACTGCAAGCTCCGCTTCCCAGGTTTACGCCATTCTCCTGCCTCAGCCTCCTGAGTAGCTGGGACTACAGGCGCCCACCACCTCGCCCGGCTAGTTTTTTGTATTTTTTAGTAGAGACGGGGTTTCACCGTGTTAGCCAGGATGGTCTCGATCTCCTGACCTCGTGATCCGCCCGTCTCGGCCTCCCAAAGTGCTGGGATTACAGGCTTGAGCCACCGCGCCCGGCCAGAATAGTATTCTTAAATGGCATTTTTTTTTTCTTCTTCAGTACTTGGGTTATATCATCCTATTTCCTCCTGGTCAGCAAGTTTTCTTCTGAGAAATCTTCCAATAGTCCCTTGAAGTCTCCCTTATATGCGATCAGTTACTTTTCTCTTGCTGCTTTCAAAATTCTCTTTGTCCTTAACTTTTGGTAATTTGAGTACAATATGCCTTGATGTAGCCTTCTTTGGGTTGATTCTATTTGGGGACTGTTTGGTATCATGAATCTGGATGTCTATATCTCTCTCAAGATTTGGGACATTTCAGCCTTTATTATTTTTTTTTAAAAAAGCTTTCTGCCCTCTCTCCTACTTTTCTTTTTTCTTTTCTCTCTCTTTTTTTGAGACAGCATCTTGCTTTGTTGCCCAGGCTGGAGTGCAGTGGTACAATCACAGCTCACTGCAGCCTTGGCCTCCTGGGTGCAAGTGATCCTCTTAACTCAGCCTCCTGAGTTGTGGAGACCACAGGCATGCACCATCACACCCAGCTAATTTTTACATTTTTTATAGAGACCAGGTCTCACTATGTTGCCCAGGCTGGTCTTGAACTCCTGGGCTCAAGTGATCCTCCTGCCTTGGCCTCCCAATGTGCTAGGGTTATAGGCATGAGCTACAGTGCTCAGCCACTCTTCTGGTTTTGGAATTCCCAAATACATATGTTGATTTCAGTTATGGTATTCCATAAATCCCATAGGCTTTCTTTACTGTTCTTCATTCTTTTTTCTCTTTTGTCTGCTGACTGGATAATTTCAAATGATGTGTCTTCAGGTTCACAGATTTTGTATTATTATTTTGCTTGATCAAGTCTGCTGTTGAAATTCTCTATTGCATTTTCAATTTCATTTATTATATTCTTCAGCTCCAGAATTTGTTTGGTTATTTTTAAACTATTTCTATCTCTTTCTTGAACTTTTAATCTGTTCTTGTACTGTTTTTCTGGTTTCACTGAATTGCCAGTGTTTTCTTGCAGCCACCAAGGTTCCTTAAACAATTATTTTGAATTATTTTTAGGTAGTTCATAGATCTCTATTTCTTTTTTCTTTTTTTTTTTGAGACGGAGTCTCGCTCTGTCGCCCAGGCTGGAGTGCAGTGGCCGGATCTCAGCTCACTGCAAGCTCCGTCTCCCGGGTTTACGCCATTCTCCTGCCTCAGCCTCCCGAGTAGCTGGGACTACAGGCGCCCGCCACCTCGCCCGGCTAGTTTTTTGTATTTTTTAGTAGAGACGAGGTTTCACCATGTTAGCCAGGATGGTCTCGATCTCCTGACCTCGTGATCCGCCCGTCTCGGCCTCCCAAAGTGCTGGGATTACAGGCTTGAGCCACCGCGCCCGGCCTAGATCTCTATTTCTTTGGGGTCAATTACTGAAAAATTATTGTGTTCCCTTGGTGGTGTAATATTTCCTTGATTTTTTATGTTTCTTTAGCTTTGTAGTGATGTCTGCATGTTTGAAGTAATAGCCACCTCTTCCAGATTTTATGGACTCACTTCAATAGGGAAAGACCATTTACAAGTGGGCATGAAGATGCTATCTGAGTTGGGTGTGGTGGTTCTAGCTCTGGGAAGCCACAGCATCAGCTCCAGCTCCTTTTCTCTCACAGGTGGAGGTTGTGGGTTGTGTCAAGGAGATGCCTCTTGGTACAAAGCTGTGATGGACTGGGGGATGGGGTGGAGTAGGTAAGATACTTTCTGTATTTTTTAATATGGCTGTCTTGGTTTGTGTGCTCCTCTGGGTTGCTGTAAGTTTTTCATTGTACTCTGAAGCTCTCCCAGAGCTATTTTGGTTGGTATGTAGTTGTTTATTCATTCTTTTTCTCAGTGGAGGATGAGCATTACCTTCTCATCCACCATCTTGGTGATGTCATTTGGACTTCTATTTTTTTAACTGATTTTATATCTTTCTTCTTTTTTAATATAGGCATTTAGTGTTATAAATTTCTCTTTAAGTACTCAATCTGTGTCCCATAAATTTTGATATGCTACATTTTCCTTTTCATTCAGTTCAAATTATTTTCTAGTTTTGCCTTTAATTTCCTTTGACCCATGGGTTATTTGGAAGTGTGTTATTTTCCAGACGTTTAGGGATATCCCAGAGACCTGCATTTTATTTACTCTACATTTTATTTACTCCACAATTCCATTGTGGCCAGAGAATATAATTTGTAAGATTTAGAACTTTTAAAATTTATTGAGGCTTTTCAGTAGCCAAAAATATTGTCTATCATTGTGAATGTGCTATGTGTGCATTAAAAAATAATATGTATTCTTTTGCATTTGGGTAGGGTAGTCAATAATAATTTACCCTACATATGTCTTTATATTTAGAGTAGATTTCTTGTGGGCAGCATATATTTGCATGTTTTTCTTTAAAATACAATCGGACAATCTCTGCCTTTATCTTTTTTTTTCCTTTTTGTGGAGAACAGGGTCTCGCCATATTACCCAGGCAGGTCTCAAACTCCTGGGCTCAAGCTATCCTCCCGCCTCTGCCTCCCTGAGAGCTGGGATTACAGGCATGAGCCACCGTGCCCAGCCAGTCTCTGCCTTTAGTTGAGTTGTTTAGACTATTTAAATTGTAAGTGATTATTCATATAGTTAGCTTAAATCAATAATCTTACTATTTTTCTGTCGTCTGTTCTTTGTTCTTCTTTCCCTCTCATAGATTATTTTTATGATTCTACTTTTATCTTCTTTGTTGCCTTATTAATTTGTTTTGCTTTTTTTAACGGTTGCTTTATGGCTCATTGTGTACATCTTTAACTTACTGTGGTCTAGCTTCATGTGATATTATACTGATGCATTTACAGAATAAGAATCTTACTACAGTATATTTCCACTTCTCTTCCCTCAGCCTTTGTGCTATTGTTGTCATACATTTTATTTCTACATATGTGAAAAACCCCACAATACACTGTAATAACTCTTTAAAGAGATTTAAAGATTTGAAGAAAAGTTCTTGTTCTTTAAATCTCTTTAAAATGGGTCTTTCACATTGACCCATACGCCTACCATTTTTTGATGCTCATGATTCCTTTGTAAAGATGCGGATTTAGTATTATTTTTATTTTGCCTGAACTACTTCCTTTAGTATTTCTTGTACTGCAGTTCTGCTGATGAGGAATTCTTTCATCATGTGCATGTTTGAGAAATATGTTTATTTTGCTTTTTGCCTGGGGGAGCAAATCTCACTTTAATTGCAAATAATTTCATTTACAGCACACTCAATAATGAACCAACAGGAGAATTGATGACTCACACACATCAAGGAAAGCAATCTGTATTAGTCCATTCTTGTATTGCTATACAGAAGTACCTGAGACTGGGTAATTTATAATGAAAAGAGGTTTAATTGTCTCATGGTTCTGTTGGCTGTACAGGAAGCATGATGCTGGCATCTGCTCCATTTCTGGGGAGGCCTCAGGAAACTTACAATTGTGGTGGCAAGTGAAAGGGTAGCAGGCACATCACATGGCCAAAGCAGGAGCAAGAGAGAGAGAGCTGGAAGTGTGTGTTGGAGGGATTGCTGCACACTTTTAAACAACCAGATCTCTCAAGAACTTACTCATTATCATGGGAACAGCACCAAGGGTGCTAAACTATTCATGAAGGATCCATGCTCATGATCTGATCACCTCCCACCAGATCCCATCTCCAACACTGGAGATCACAATTCAACATGAGATTTCAGTGGGGATACAGATTGAAACCATATCACAATCCTCATTTTTCTGAATGGTGTTTTGTATTTTAAAAGGTGACTATTGCCATTGTTTTTGAAAGGTATTTTCACTGGGGTTAGAATTCTAGGTTGACAGTTTTTTTCCTCAGTAGTCTACCACTACTGCTCCACTGTCTTCAGGGTTGTGTCATTACTGATGAGAAATCTCCTGTTCTTTTATGTTTGTTCATCTGTATGTAATAACTTTTTTCCCTCTGGTTGTTTTAAAAGTGTTCTCTTGGCCAGGCATGGTGGCTCACGCCTGTAATCCCAGCACTTTGGGAGGTGGAGGCAGGCAGATCATGAGGTCAGGAGATTGAGACCATCCTGGCTAGCGCGGTGAAACCCCGTCTCTACTAAAAATACAAAAAAAAAATCAGCCAGGTGTGGTGGCATACACCTGTAGTCCCAACTACTCGGGAGGCTGAGGCAGGAGAATCGCTTGAACCTGGGAGGCGGAAGTTGCAGTGATCCAAGATTGTGCCACCGCACTCCAGCCTGGGCGACAGAGTGAAACCTCATCAAAAAAAAAAAAAAAAAGCGTTTTTTTTTTTTTTGAGGCGGAGTCTCGCTCTGTCGCCAGGGCTGGAGTGCAGTGGCCGGATCTCAGCTCACTGCAAGCTCCGCCTCCCGGGTTTACGCCATTCTCCTGCCTCAGCCTCCTGAGTAGCTGGGACTACAGGCGCCCGCCACCTCGCCCGGCTAGTTTTTGTATTTTTAGTAGAGACGGGGTTTCACCGTGTTAGCCAGGATGGTCTCGATCTCCTGACCTCGTGATCCGCCCGTCTCGGCCTCCCAAAGTGCTGGGATTACAGGCTTGAGCCACCGCGCCCGGCCAAAAGCGTTGTTTTTATCATAGGTTTTAGGCTATTTCATTATGATGTTCCTTTTTATCCTTTTTTTTTTTTTTTTTTTTTTTTTTGAGACAGAGTCTCACTCTGTCACCCAGGCTGGAGTGCAGCAGCCTGATCTCAGCTCACTCACTGTAAGCTCTGCCTTCTGGGTTCACGCCATTCTCCTGCCTCAGCCTCCCAAGTAGCTGGGACTACAGGTGCCCACCACCATACCCGGCTAATTTTTTTTTTGTTTTTTTTTTTTGTATTTTTAGTAGAGACGGGGTTTCACCATGTTAGCCAGGATGGTCTCAGTCTCCTGACCTCATGATCTGTCTGCCTCAGCCTCTCAAAGTGCTGGGATTACAAGTGTGAGCCACCATGCCCAGCTGATTATGATGTTTCTTGTTGCAGTTTCCTTCATGTTTCTTATGCTTGTATTTATTGGCTTTTTTGTATCTGTGAATTTATTGTTTTCATCAAATTTGGAAATCTTGGCTATTGTTTGTTCAAATATTTTTCTTTGGGGATGCCGATTAAACTTATATTAGGTCACTTGAATGTAACCCAAAGCTCACTAATGCTTTGGTCATTAAAAAAATATTTTCTTATGTTCTGTGTTTTATTATGGATTGCTTTTATTAATATTTCTTCATATTTAATAATCATTTCTTCCACAATGTGTAATCTGTTGTGAATCCCATCCAATTTTTTTTTAAATCTCAGATACTGTGATTTTCATCTCTAGAATTTTGGTTTTAGTTTTTCTGCATCTTTCATGTCTCTAGTTAACAAACTCAATCCTTTTCCTATCTCCTTGAATATACAGTACAGTTATAATAGCTGTTTTAATGTAATTGTCTGCTACTTCTGTCATTGTGTTATTTTGGCCAGCCTGCCTTCCCTCTCTCCCTCCCTCTTTTCCTTCCTTCCTTCCTTCCTTCCTTCCTTCCTTCCCTCTCCCTCCCTCCTTCCCCCTCTCCTTCTGTCCCTCCTGCCCTCCCTTCCTCCTTCTCTTTCTCTTTCTTTCTCTCTCTTTTCCTTCCTTCCTTCTTTTCTTTTCTTTCTTTCTTTCTCTTTTCTTTCCTTTTCTTTCTTTCTTTCTTTCCTTCCTTCCTTCCTTTCCTTCCTTCTTTCTTTCTTTCCTTCTTTCTTTCTTTCCTCTCTCTCTCTCCCTCTCTCTTTCTTTCTCTCTTTCTTTTCTTTTTTACTATTGCTTTGTTGCCCAGGCTAGAGTGCAGTGGCGTGATCACAGCTCACTGCAGCCTCAATCTCCCAAGCTCAAGTGATTCTCCCACCTCAGCCTCCTGAGTATCTGGGATTCCTGGCATACACCACTACATCCAGCTAAATTTTGTATTTTTTGTAGAGACAAGGTTTCTCCATGTTGCCCAGGCTGGAGTAATTTTCAAGGATTGAGTTTTCTTCTAACTATTTGCCATATTTTTCTACTTTTTTGTATGCTTTGTAATTTTTTATTGGATGCCAGACATTGTGATTTTTACCTTTTGACTGCTGGATATTTTTGCTTTCCTATACATACTCTTGAGCTTTGTTCTGAGACATAGTTATTTAGAAACAGTTTTATCCTTTTGAGTTTTTTTCTTTTTTTTTTTTGTCAGGGGTTGGGGGTTGGTGGGAACAGAGCATCATTTATTCTAGGGCTTATTTTGGCCCACTATAGAGACACAACTCTGATGACTCTATGAATGTGCTACAAATTATGAGATTTTTCATTGTTCGCTAATGAGAACAGAAACTACTCCCAGTCCCATGAGATCTCTGAGTAGTTTCTTCTAATCCTTTTGGGTGGTTCTCTCATTGGCCTTGGGTAGTTTCCTCATACATTTGCTGATTAGCACTTAGTCGAAGACTCCAAGGGGAGGCCTCTGACATCCTTTGGCGATCTCTCTCATTGAAGCTGTCTTACCTCCAATACTCTTCCCTCCCAAGATTCCCAGCTTTACCTCCTCAACTTAAGGAGATCACGTGGCCATGCCTGGATTTCTCCTTCCAGTTGGGGGGCAATTATAAGACTCACTTTTTTTCCCATCTTTGTCCTTTGTTGTCTGATAGTCAATGTCTTTAATATAATTGGTTTAATGTTTAGTTTTTTTTTAGGTGTGAGAATAAATCCAATTCCTGTTACTCTATTTGAAGTCAGAAGCAGAATTCTTGAAAATAAAAAAATATATATATCTTTTGACTTCATACTCCTTGATCACATCTTCATATGTATGATGTATTTATAATTACATACACTGCATCACTGAGCAGTTTCCTTGGCAAGAGATAAATTTTGTTTTTGCTGGGCATTAATGAAAAATTAATTGCCCACTTATAATTTTACACAGCTGAGAACTAGATGAATTTTCTATAGATGTGTCCTGGCTCCACATATTCCAAACTGGTTTCTCCTTCGCTTCCCACTTTACTTTTAGTGCCAGATACTATAGGGTCTATTCCTTGAACACAACCTTTGGCACTGCTGCTTCATGTCCTTATGTCAGGTGAGGCAGCACATTAATTGATGGTAGTATTCCCAGAAGCTATTCCTATTGGCATGGATGGCATAAACTCATGGAAGTGACGGCAAACCACAGAAATACATTTCTCTCAAAACACTGAGATAGGGGTTCGAAATGGCTGACTAGAGACGTTGGACACTCACTCTTTACAGAAGGAATCAGTAATTGTGAATAGATCATTATCCCTCCAATAGAACATCTAGGAGAGAACACTGGGGTTCAACAGAGAAGTTATGGGAAATACCTGAGGCACAGATGGAGCAGGAAGGGAGTGGCCAACTCAGTCAAGGCTGGCCGTGAGAATCCCTCTGCTATACACATCCCTGCTGCAGACTGCTGCAGTCCTAACCATGAGAGAGCTCCTCTACCCATACAAACTCTGAGACTAGTGTGGGTGGTGGTCTGGAGGCCCTGTCAGGGCATCGCACCAGGGTCACATGCTTCCGCAAGACATACTTGACTGCAGCACAGCACCATTGTGAAAGCACCCTCCTATGTCCACATTTCAGGATCCCCCACTGATATCCCTTAGTGTCCACTCAGAGGGTTACAGTGGCACAGCACTGGCTGGACCCAAAGGTGCTACAGGGTCCCCAGTACCCTGGCCCACATTAACTGCTACTCCTCAGGGAAAGGATGGTGCCACACACCAAGGAGGCAGCCCCTGGGAAACAGTCGCAGTAAACCAAAGCACACACTTTCCAGACCCTGTGAGAAGCAACGTTGCCCCCAGCAGAGGCACAGACTCTATTCTGGCGCTCATAATTGGAGAGTGGAATTCCTTCCACCCATCCCACCGCCTCCCCTTCCTCCCCACCACCCACACAAATGCAGCGGTTGTTGCCACCAGGAGTCCAAGTGGGCGAGCCTGAGAGCTGACTGTCTGGGGCCTGGGGCGGTGACCCTAACCCCACTGGTGGAGCAGCCTCAGTGCTTAGGTTCGTGCATAGAGAGTGGATGCCTTTCCCCCATGTGTACACTGTAGCAGCATGATTTATTATTTATTTATTTAGAGACAGAGTCTCACTCTGTTACCCAGGCTGGAGTGCAGTGGAGTGATCTTGACTCATTGCAACCTCCACCTCCTGGGCTCAAGTTATCCTCACACTTCAGCCTGCCAAGTAGCTGGGACTACAGGTGTGCACCACCACACCTGGCTAATTTTTATATTTGCAGCAAAAATGGGCTTTCACCGTATTGGCCAGACCCTGTGAGAAGCCACAGGCTGGTCTCAAACTTCCATCCTGAGGTGATCCACCCACCTCAGCCTCCCAAAGTGCTAGAATTACAAGTGTTAGCCACCACGCCCCGCTGAGAGTGGCATGATATATTTAAAGTGCTGAAGGAAAAAACTTTTACCCTAGAAAATTATATCTGGTGAAAACATCCTTCAAACATGAAGGAGAAATAAAGACTTTCCCAGAAAAACAAAAGCTGAGGAATTTCATCATCACCAGACCTGTCCTACAAGAAATGCTAAAAAGAGTTCTTCAATCTGAAAGAAAAGGTCATTAATGAGCAATCAAAAATTATCTGAAGGTACAAAACTCACTGGTAATAGGAAGTACACAGAAAAACACAGAATATCTTAACACTGTAATTGTGGTGTATAAACTACTCATATCTTGAGTAGAATGACTAAAAGATAAGCCAATCAGAAATAATAATCACAACAATTTTTGAAGATGTAGTACAAGAAGATATAAATAGGCCAGGCACGGTGACTCACACCTGTAATCCCAGTACTCTGGGAGACCGAGATAGCTAGATCACCTGAGGTTGGGAGTTCGAGACCAGCCTGGCTAACATGGTGAAATCCCATCTCTACTAAAAATAAAAAAATTAGCCAGGCGTGGTGGCATGTGCCTGTAATCCCAGCTACTCGGGAAGCTGAGGCAGGAGAATCGCTGGAACCTGGGAGGCAGAGGTTGCAGTGAGCCAAGATGGCACCACTGCACTCCAGCCTGGGTGACAGAGCTCCCTCTCAAAAAAAAAAAAAAAAAAAGGAAAGAAATCTGATTTACAATAGCTAAAAAACAAACAAACAAACAAACAAAAAACCTAGGAATAAATTTAACTAAGTAGGTGAAAGAACTCTACAAGATATACTACAAAAAACTGATGAACAAAATTCAGGATGACACAAACAAATGGAAAGGCATTCCATGCTCTTGGACTGGAATAATTAATATTATTAAAATGACCATACTGCTTGCAGCAATCTACATATTCAATGCAATCCCCATCAAAATACCAATGCCATTTTCCGCAGAATAGAAAAAAAATACTAAAATTTGTATGGAACCAAAAAAGAGCCAGAATAGCCAATGTAATCCTGAGCAAAAACAATAAAGCTGGAGATATCACACTATCTTCAGATGTGACTTCAGAGTCACTTCTTCACTCACTTCAAAATGGATTACATGGCTTTAGTAACAAAAACAGGATGGTATTGGTATAAAAGCAGACACATAGACCAATGGAACAGAATTGAAAACTCAGAAATAAATCCACATATTTACAGCCAACTCATTTTCAACAAATCACCAAGGACATACAATGGGGAAAGAACACCCTCTTTAATAAATGGTGCTGGGAAAACTGAATAACCGTATGCAGAAGAATGCAACTGGATTCCTATCTTTCACTATGTACATAAGACAACTCAAGATGGATTAAGAACTTCAATGTAAGATGCAAAACTATAAAACTAGTAGAAGAAAACATAAGGAAAATTCTTCAAGGCATTGGTCTAGGCAAAGATTTTATGGCCAAGACCTCAAAAGCACAGGCAACAAAACAAAACAAAAAAATAGACAAATAGGACTGTATTAAACTGAAAAACTTCCATGTAGCAGAAGAAACAATCAACAGAGTAAAGAGACAACCTCTTGAATGGGAGAAAATATTTGCTAACTACTCATGCAACAGGTGACTAATTCCAGAATATACAAGGAACTCAAACAACTAAACAGTAAATAATAATAATAATAACCCCATTAAAATTGGGAGAAGGGCATGAATAGACATTTCTCAAAAGAAGACTGACAAATGGCCAACGGACACATGAAAAAATGCTCGATGTCATGAATCATTAGGGACGTGCAAAACAAAACCAAAATGAGATATCATCTTACCCTAGTTAGAATGGCTATTATAAAGAAGAAAAAAATAACAGAGGCTGATGAGGGCGCAGAGAAAAGGGAACTCTTATACACTATTGATGGGAATGTAAATTAGTACCACTATGGAAAACAATACAGAGATTTATTAAAAACTAAAAATAGAACTACTATAATCCAAGAATCCTACTACTGGGTATCTAGCTAAAGGAAAATAAATAGTATATCAAAGGGATGCCTCCGTTCAGATGTGTGTTACAGCATGATTCACAGTAGCAAAGATATAAACCTAAGTGTCCATCAACAGATAAATGAATAGAGAAAACTTGGTATAGATACACAATGGAATATTATCGGTTATAAAAAAGAATGAAATCAACTCATTTGCAGTCATAAGTTTTGCTGGAAGTCATTATGTTAAATGAAATTAGCCAGGCACAGAAAGACAAATGCTGCATGTTCTTACTCATATGTGGGAGCTAAAAAAGTTGACCTCACGGCCGTAGAGAAGAGAAAGATAGAAACCAGAGTCTGGGAAGGGTGGTTGGTGGGAGGGGAACAAAGATAAGTTGATTAATGGGTAGAAATATACAGTTAGATAGAAGAAATAAGTTCTAATGTTTGATAACAGAATAGGGTGACTATACTTGGCAACAATACTTTGTATGTTTCAAAGTAACTAGAAGAGAGGACTTGAAAGGATACCAACACATAGAAATGATAAATACTCAAGGTGATGGATATCCCAAATATCCTGACTTGACCATTATACATACTACGTATATTACAAACTTGATCATTATACATACCACATATATAACAGACTTGACCATTATACATACCATGTATATAACAAACTTGATCATTACACATAGTATGTATACGATATATACCCCATAAATATGTAAAATATTATGTATCAAGAAGAAAAGGGGAAAATTAAGTACAAGTATTAAACAAAGTAGTGTTTCACTCAACTTACTTTTAGTTGAATTCCAAAAATGCTTACGGCTACCACTCCAAGGCCATCCAACATGGGGGAAAGTGTGATACAGGAGAAAGAGTGAAAAGAGACAGCCGTGTTGACTGATTGCAGTCAAGATTTACCTTATTTTGCAAATTTTACAACCACATTGCTTGGGCTCTTCAGGGTTTGGAAGGGGCCATGCCAGTGATGGGCCTCGAAGCTTAAACCTCATTAGCTTCTTAGTAAATGTGCCTGTGCTCACGATGCTCCTCAATTCGGGCTTCCAGCGGCCCACCAAATAAGGGCCCAAATTCTTTGCCTGGGCAGACCATGTCCTTTCCTGTCGAGTTCCTGCTTACTTCTCCTGATCTAGACTTCCATCCCAGGCTTCTCACCAGAAACATGGTGCCTGCTGGCAACTTGGTGCATTGTATGTGCTATCCTCATTCCTTGGAATGTCCTTCGTTCTCTTCTTCACCTGGGAGCATCTACTTCTCCTTCAAGACCAAGACAATTGTTCCTTCCTCTGTGAGACCTTTCCTGACTCCACTGGGGGTTAACTGTGCAGCCACAGTCCTCTATTTATTATGACTCTATTTATTATGATCCACATAACATTGCGTTTCATGTTCTGTCTCTCCCACCAGCACCTAAAATTTCTAAAGGCCTGTAACTTATTTCTCTATCCTAGTGCCTCTCCCAGTGCCTGGCACCTAGTAGGAACTGTGACATGGATATTTCAATAAAGGAAATCTCTTTGTTTTCCCTCTCAGAGTGCTGGCTCTTGCTTACTTACTTGGCTTATTATGGCTTTTTTTTTTTTTTTTGAGACGGAGTCTCGCTCTGTCGCCCAGGCTGGAGTGCAGTGGCCGGATCTCAGCTCACTGCAAGCTCCGCCTCCCGGGTTCACGCCATTCTCCTGCCTCAGCCTCCGGAGTAGCTGGGACTACAGGCGCCCGCCACCGCGCCCGGCTAGTTTTTTTTTTGTATTTTTTTAGTAGAGACGGGGTTTCACCGTGTTAGCCAGGATGGTCTCGATCTGCTGACCTCGTGATCCGCCCGTCTAGGCCTCCCAAAGTGCTGGGATTACAGGCTTGAGCCACCGCGCCCGGCCTATTATGGCTTTTGTAGTTTACAGCATCGACAGTATGAAAAGAGCAAGACATTTCCGAAGCATAATTACGTGGATGAATGCATAAATAGAGTCCTCCTGGCCCCTTTTTAACTGTTATGCGCGTCTACTATAAGTCAGCCACTGTTCTAGGAGCTACATAATACTAATAGCTATCACTTTTTGAAGGTTTTCTTATGTCAATGACCTGTTTTAAGTCTTAAGTTTGCTCATTTAAGGCTCACAACAATCCTGTGAGGTGGTTTCTGTTCTCCTCTGTTTTTTTTAAGCAGTCTAGGCTTCGTTCCGCTTTTCAGGCAGGGTAAGCTGCTGTGCTCCGAACTAGAGGCGGCTGAGCACGCGGACGAGAGGAGGCGCATCCTTGTTTGCCCCGGCGTCTGAAGTGGGTCCCTTCCTGGCCGCTGACCCTGTCCTTTCCTCAGAGAGGTAGCGCGCGCCCAGACCTCGGTCGCGAGAGATTCACAGCATGCGAAACACCAGGGGGCGCGAGTAAGTCAGCTTTCCGAAGAAGGGCGGGGCTGCCAGCCCGGAGTAGCCCGTCGGGCACGTTGCAGCAGGGCCTTGGCGTCAGAACCACATGGCTTCCAATCTAGACAAGCAACTTCTATCGCCGCGCCTTCACCCATAGTGCCGCTCCACAAAGGGAGCAGCAAACCCACGCAATTCTTACTGTGTGCTGGGCACGTGCCTGCTTTATCTCACGGCATTCTCACAAAACCCTGAGAGGGAGGTTCGCATCTTTATTTTACTGATGCTGAGATGGAGGCTGGCAGAGGTTCACTCACTTGTCCAAAGTTGCGCACAGAGCGACAAAGCTCCTGGTCTGAACTGCTTTTCTTGCTCGGACTCCTTGCTGTAGTGTACCCAGAACCCTATCAGTGCAAACCGATCTCCTCTCTTTTATTTAAAGCAGGTGCTTCTTAAGTCTCTAGACCCACGGATTTCCAGTTCTCCTGAATCTTAGGGGCCCCATCCCTCATTTGGAGCACTTGTAATATCCTGCACTGCACAACCCTGAGAGTCACCTCTTTGAGACATGTTCCTCCACCAGAGTGTAAATGCCAGGCCTTAGCATGATGCTTGCTTGACACAGAGTCAGTGCTTAATAACTACATGCTGAATAGATGAAGGGCAAGCATAGCGAGTGTGTGGTGTGTGCTCCCTTCTCAGCCTGGGTGAGGTCCGCACAGAGCCAGAAGCAATAAAACCGGGTGAATATGTGAATAAGGATTTATTAGCGTAACATTTCTATTTTGTTCTACCTCCTATATGTTTGTATCCAGCTGGGCCTGCAAACTCTCAAAAGGCAAGGATGAGGGGTGTGTGTGTGTGTATGTGTGTGTGTGTGTGTGTGTGTTGTTGGGCGGGGGTTGCTGGGGGAAAGTGAGGCGGCACAGGGCAGGGAGCAGAGCTTTCCCATAGTGAGAATAAGGCCCACATAGAGAATGAAGGAGTGAGAGATGCCAAGATCCGAGTAGAGGGAAAGGAAAACGAGCCCTGAATAGGAGCCTTGTGCGTGGCCCTGTGGCTCTGACTCACCAAGACTCAGGAGAAGGAAAACACGCTAGGGATGAAGAAGGGGCCTGTATGCTTTGGTCGCCACCCCTAAACTGCCCCACCACCCTGAATCCCTTTGGATCAGGGTCTTCCTGAGGACACCCTGTCTGCTCAGAGGCACAAACCGTCCTAGAAGGCTTTGATTTGGGTTGGGTGGGCTGAGGGAGAGGGGGAGTAGGAGGATAGGCACTACAGAGACGGGAAATGGATAAGTCCTTTGAAGACACAAAAGACAAAAGCTCCCTCCCAGCAGAGCTGTAGGTTTGAGTTCAGGTCCGGAAGGCCTCAGGGGAGGAGGAGGAGGAGGAGGAGTCGTCTCGCCTCAAGCATTCAGTTGTTCCCTTCTCCACAGGCAGGTGTGGCAAGTCAGACTCCCGAGCAGGGAGGGGCTAGATGCTCAGGACTTTGGTGGCATCTTGTCCATGCCTGACCTGAGGAGCAAGACATGCCTGATGAGTGCTTCCCAGAGCTGGTTCTAGACAGATGGAGGTACAGCCTGGGAGGAGAAGCCCCACCACCCTCCCCGCTCCTACCCTTGCCCCAGCCGTCAAACCTGTTCAGAGACATGGGGACAGGATTTTTGTGGCAACAAGTGTGGCAGGCAGACAGCCCTAGGCAGAGGGCTAGGCCTGGACTATGGGGCAGCCCAGGTGAACAAGATCAAAGCCAGACATGGTAGAGCAGGTGAGAGAGAAGGAGTGCTCCAGGGAGCAGCCAGGGCTGGGCTAGGAACTGCTGGTTTCAGGTCAGCTCAGGGAGGAGCAGTTAGCTGAGGCAGGATGAGGGAGCCAGACTTTCTCTACAGGCCAGGCGTTGCTGTGAACTAGACATGTACAATTGGGCCTGTCCCCTGGCCTTTCTAGGGCTCATTTTCCTCATCTAGATTATGAGGGAGCTAGAATTAAGGGTCTCTAAGATTACCTCTAGCTCTAACATCTGATGACTCCATGTGTGTAGGGAAATCATCCTTTTCCTTTCTCTGTACCCAAACCCAATTCCTTCAGTATCTTGTTTCTAGCTGAAGGTCTCAAAGAAATCTAGCTGATCAGTGTGCTTATACTTGGGTATTTGACTGACAAAAAGCAAATATTCAAAACTCCCCAAATGTATCATTACTGTTTTGATACTATAGTGTGGCCAGCAGAAAGAGAGTGGACTTGAAAGCCAAATAGGGTTTCAACAATTAGAATCCCAGCTAACACTGAATCTCAGCTCTGCTTTGCTGTAGGACCTCGGGCAATTTACTGTGTCTCAGTAGGGGTTAATGATCACACCTGTGAAATACGGATTATCTGCCTCTTTTAGTAGTTGTTGATTAAATGAAGTAACGTGTAAAATATCTGATTGAGAGCTTGGCACTATATAAATATTCAGGAAATGTGTCCTCCCTTCTTTAGAGGACTTCATCATGACCAAAGGAACAGAGTAGACTGAGATGGAGATTATGATGGAGGCAGCTTACTTGGGAATGCCCTTGGGATCCACACCTAGGGAATGGAAGCAGGATTGGCATAGGGAGATGATCTGCAATATAGTCTCAATAAAGGTCTCAGGCAACTCTACAGGTGGTTTTGAAGCTGAGATGAACCTTCGGAGTTCTAATTTGGGACAAGAGGGTCAGTATAAACTTTACATCAATTAGGCTTTGAATTATTTTGTTTTTTGGTTCGTTTTTTGAGAGTTTTGCTCTGTTGCCCAGGCTGGAGTGCAGTGGCACAATCTTGGCTCACTGCAACCTCTACCTCCTGGGTTCATGCGATTCCCCTGCTTCAGCCTCCCAAGTAGTTGGGATTATAAGTGTGTGCCACGACACCCGGCTATTTTTTTTTTTTGTATTTTTAATAGAAATACAGATGGGGTTTCACTATGTTGACCAGGCTGGTCTCGAACTCTTGACCTCAAGCGATCCGCCTGCCTCAGTCTCCCAAAGTGCTGGGATTACAGGTATGAGCCGCCATGCCCAGTCTTTGTATTAATATATGAGCTGTCCAAGTTGATTTTCTTTCAGTGAAGGCAATTCCTATAAGGGGTTATATCTGAGGGCCACTTACTGTCAGCATTCCCCGCACCTAGGGAATTAAATTTCACTCCTGAAGGGGAACCCATGGGGCACATCCTAGCGTCTAACACATTGAGTTAATGAGTAGGATTCTTGTCAGGTTCAACAGGTGACTCCCCAGAAATAAGGCCAATCTTGTTTTAACACTTCCCCCAGTCATTTCTCAGAACCAACAGTCTCACAGTGGTGTGGACAGAGCCACATGTTGCATGCTCCTTGTGCTCCTCCGGTCTAACAGTGACACAAACACTACCACTATCGGGAGAAGCTGCTGCCACATCCTTCGGAGGAAGTAAGTCCTCTGCAAGTGTCCCAGAGGGACTCATCTGATTCTGCTCAAAGCTTAGCTTGCATTCCCCTCATTTGCTTATAGAGATTTAGAGGGTGTGAAAAAGGGAAATGGGTAGGAGAGGACATTGATGGGTAATACGGTATTTTGGCAACCAGGTCCTTTTTCAAACTGCCTTTTGCCTGTTCCTAGATCTTCCCTACACGTTATCGGACAATGTATTGCAAAATGCTGTGACCTGGGAGCTCTTTCTTAGGTCAGTCCCAACCCTTGCAGAAAGCACTCACTGGTGTCTGTCAGTCTCCCTGAAACACAACTCAGCTCTTGGGGACGTCCTGTGCCTCTGACCTTATCCTAGAATCAAGACAAGTCAACTAAAACAAAAAGCAAACACAGGGACATGTTACAGAACTCCAGGTAAATAACGCCCTGGAGAGAGGAGAAAAGACATTCATTCCCTTTCTAGTTAACATTTTCCTGCCCATAAAGAGCTGTGTTACCTCTGAGCTACCAGAGTGCTTTTACCAGAACCACCTTCAATAACTCTGTATGGTTTTATTTTTTTAGATGGAGCCTTGCTCGACCATCGCCCAGGCTGGAGTGCAGTGGCGTGATCTTGGCTCACTGCAAGCTCCGCCTCCTGGGTTCATGCCATTCTCCTGCCTCAGCCTCCTAAGCAGCTGGGACTACAGGCGCCCAACACCACGCCCGGCTAATTTTTTGTATTTTTTAGTAGAGACGGGGTTTCACCGTGTTAGCAAAGACAGTCTCATTCTCCTGACCTCGTGATCCACCTGCCCCGGCCTCCCAAAGTGCTGGGATTACAGGCATGAGCCACCGCGCCCGGCCCTCCCTACGGTTTTTAAAAGCTCGCCTGCATTATTCTATCAAACTGTTGCCTCTGGACTCATTATATATCATTTTGTTAATGTTTTGCTTCCCCAACTGGATTGTGAGTACCCTAAGGGCAGGGAACAGGATTGAACTTGTGTCTTTCTTAATAACTACCTTGCTTTCTGATTCATCTTAGATACTTAAAAAACATGTTGTTTGAGGGGAATTAAGGATGTTTTGTTTTTGTTCCATTTATCTGACCTGATGCAGGTCTCCTGGCATTGGTTAGGTCTGATGACCCATTTCTGGGGTGGCTGTGGAGCAGTATGGTGTCCTGCAGGATTTTCTAAACTTGCTCTATCTGAAGAATCACCAAGGCATTTATCTAGAGCTCCACCTCAGCCTGCGGAAATCAGAATCGCCAGGGGAGGAGCCTGGGAATCTGTATGTTTAACAAGAGCTCCAGGAGACTCTCATTTGGGAAACACCGGTAGTGAAAGAACAAAGCACTAGGATTTAAATCCTGGCTGTCATATGCTGAGGGTGCTTGTACACATCTCTACCCTCAACTACCTCATCACTACACTGGGGATAATAACACCACACAGCACCCGTGTGAGGATTAATAAGGCAATATGTATGTGAAATCATTAGCATGGTGCTTGGTACTCACGTAGGCACTCTTGACTCTGAATATCACTGACATTCTGCCAAACCAGTTTCAGGAGCTTAAGACATTTCCTTAGGTCAGCAGCGGCAAATAGCAAGTTGTTGTGAAAGAACAGGTAAGGGCTACGAAGGACTGTTTCTCCAAACAGACTAGCTGCATCAGTTAGTCTGAGGATCCAATCTCCAGAAATCTTTATTTTAGCTGGCTTCCCAGGTTATACTTACACACAGTAAAGTTTGAGAACCACTACTCCAGTCTCCTTTCTCCTCCTTTATTTTTACTAATGAATTGGCCATTGATATACAAATAGTGGGTGGACAGGCTCTCATTTCTCAACTAGCTTGATAGAAATTAAAAATTATTCCTGTGGCACAATGCTCACTGCCTACTTCTGATTCATTAGGAAAACACATCCTATTTTGAAGCCAGCGTTTCGAAAGACATCTGAAGCTCAATTTCAAGGACTAAGCATCAGAAGCACTCCTTCTGAATTCACACACACACACACACACACACACGCACAAATTGACAAGGCAGCACTGCTGACAGGCTATTAAGGGAAACTGGATATAGCTAGTATTTGTTGAAATGATCATTAATTGGCTTAAATGCTGGCAACATCAGATATGTAAACATCCACACTGTTTGAACATTTTTTGTACATCAAAGGATTTTCAAGTGCTTCTGTCTGGCTTGCATTTGCTAACACTGCAGCAGCAACAGCACTGGAGTAGTTGAAAAGGGTTGCATTAATCATTTGTAAAATGAGAGGGCAGAACAAGATTATGCTTTCTTAAGCAGGAATACATGAGCCATGGATGGCTTCAGGGTCTCTGGATCCTATGAAGCCATCAAACAAATTTTGCATATAGGCATATTCATTTTTCTAGGGATAAACTTTATGGCTTTTCTAAGATTCTCAAAAAGGTCCAGAACCACCAAATGGTTTAAAAAATCACAGACTGGATTATTGTAAAGGCTTTTTCCAGCTCTAAGACTCTAAAGAAAATCAATATTTTAGTTCCTTAGGGAGTCTAACCTGGATGGGTCATTGACTTCATTTGGTTTGTCAAAGCCACAGTCAAGTGCTCCCTCTATACCACCCTCTTCCCAACAAAATCGCCCAAATTGTGCCATTTTTCACTTTGTACAAACAAGACTATTTCCCCCCAAACAGCATGATTTAACTTGTTTTAATGTAGTCTGTTATAAAAATGAAGACTTCTGCACGGTGTATTTGGCTTTACAAACGTTAATGCCTAGTTAATGCTTGTGTTATATGGTACACATCATTACAATCTGTTGGCCAGTAATAGCTTTTGCAACATGGGTTAATACTAAAATTGTGAATCATGGAACTTTTACTTAGCACACACACACAATCTACAGCAAACTTAAATACTAATCTATAATACCTAACTGGGTTATTGGATCCATTGCAAGATTGTGCTTATTTATCTCAGAAGATAGGCAACTAGCAAAAATACACATTTCTTTTGCATATCCCCACCCCCATATTACACTGTAAAAGAAATACATTATTCAGTGCACTTCCTAAGAAATAAACTTCCTTATAGTATCTCTCTCTATATATATCTATCCCAAAACAAAGGAAGAGCACAATGCAACTTTTAAGATTACCATTTAAAGCAAAAGAGACAATAACTCTCTGGCACTGTAGCCTCCTCTCCAGTTTAAAAAGTTTAACTATTTTATCAACACTATTCATTTTGGCTCTGCATAGGAATAAAGTTCAATGCATGATTGTTTTGGACAGTTTAAGATACCCCCTACATCATTTTGATAGACACCTTGGGGCATTAGTAGCATTTTTATTTTTCACATATTTGCCTTTATCAAACTATAAGCTGTGGAGTCACCAATATACTCCATTGTGATTTATACACTGATTTCCATCACCTGCCTTTTTACTATCAACTCTTACTAGATTAAAAGGAAATAGACTTAAATTATAGCAGGAGGTCAGGGCTGCTGGATAGATGTTGGCTAGGAGAATGTATGTGAGTACACCAAGGCCTCCCCAGTATGGACACAAAATCCATATAACCACTGTGTCTGAGCTGGGTTGTGGATAGTCTTATTTGGCAGACAGGGATAGTCATTATATTCTATGAACGTTGCCAGCTGTACTGGCCTACACAGTTGGAAAGTCTGGAGGCTTTTGTCCACATAGACTTGCTATGATGAAAATGACAGAAGTTTTCAGAATGAAAGAGGTTGCAACTTGGCAGCTTGCAACCTAAATCCAGCTGCAGAAGTGTTTGTTTAACCAGCACTATTTAAACATTTTAAAATCAGTTCTTGATATTTAAAAATGAGAATGTTTCTCATGGAAATCTGGATTTCAAAAAATGTGAAGAACTGGTAATCTTGGTTTAGCATTCTTGCACGGCAGCAAGTAGATGGAGCTGAACAGATGCCCTTTTTAAATGGGGCTTGGGCACTTCAGTTTGCCACAGCTCCCACTACTCCCAGCTGTTTTACACTGCTTGAGGGCCTGTTTCACTCATTTATATGACCAGCTGAGTTTTGTGACACTGGGGCTAGTTTAGTTCTGCCTATTTATTTTTTTAACAGAGATGGGGTCTCGCTATGTTGATGAGGCTGGTCTTGAACACCTGGTCTCAGGCGATCCTCCCCATCTCAGCCTCCCAAAGTGATAGGATTACAGGCATGAGCCACTGTGCCTGGCCAGCTCTGCCTTTTTGTGATACTGAAGATCTGGGCTTCATTTGGAATTTCCCCACCATCCTGTGGACAAAACTCCTCCTTTGACTGCGTCCCAGCCACATCCAGGTGCTTTGGTAGGTAATCTTAATGTGCAGTTCTACTTGTCCTTTATGCTATATTGCAAACTCCAAAGATATAATCACACTAATATTCATGTGTTTAAGTGTGTGTATGGTAAACATGTAAAGGGGTAATGTTTCTGTACAGATCTATGTATACTTCCCATTTAAGCAAAAGTTAATTTGGTTTTATAGATATAGATATCAGGTTCTGGCGGCTTGGAGATTAAGTGTAACAATTTGGTAAAACTTGTATAATTCTGACTTATAATATTACAAAGAGTGAATTTCAAGTTATTGCTTTTTGACTACAGAATAAAAATGTCATTCTGTTGCAAAACTTTTATACAGAATGAGTAACCATTTCCTATTCAAGTAACAGCAATCAGAATCAGAAGTTCCTTACACAACAGTAGATATCTGAGACATTTTTTGAATGGAGATGTGATTTCATTCTGTTCAAGAACTTAAGCAGGAAACTGGGAGTGACTTAATTTTTCAAAAGTACAAGAAAATCAGCACCCCAACTGCTTAGTGCTCAGGAGGGTTTCTCAAGGGCTCTAAAAAGCTCAGCTTGTGGTGAGTTCACACCCACCTTTAGGAGGATTCCCATTCTACGTATGCAGCCTTGTTTCAGAACACAAAGCTTGTATTAAAACATTAAAAGAGAATCAAAAGCAGTGTTGGTTTTTAACATTCAGAATTCGCAGAGGATGTCATTTTCTGCAATTAAATGATCCATTTTGTGTTTTTTGCTGCAGAATCACATTCATATGGCAGTCATATTTCAGGCACTTTTAAAACATGTTCATCTGGAATAAAAATCTGCATGAACCACTTCTGCATAATTCAAAATAAGTGTTGAGTGATTTTAGTTCCCAAATAGATACCAAATCACCACCTGGTGATTTGCTTTCTTCATCACAACATGACGGTGACTGCTGAGCTTGAGACATCTTTGAGGTGCCTTTCTGGCTTCAGTAAAAAGATGTGAGCCATAAAAATCCAAACTACTCAGTTTCTACTTAAAAAATACAAAATGGTGAAATACACTAAATGTATTATACAGATGGTTTCAGCTATTATCAAAATAAATAACATAATCTGACTCAAAAGTCGGACTGAGCTTTTGGACGAAATCTGATGGAATGTCAAACGTGGAGACTCCCTCCTAGGGACTAGCTGCTGGTAGGCAAAAGTAACTCAACATCCTTACCATTTGCTACAACAGTACTGGAAGAGCAGCTGCTGGCAAGGTCTTCTGTGGTGGTCAAAGAGGCTGCCTGGGAATGAGTTTTGGTCAATGGAGTGGTAGCAGATGGAGAAGGGGTGAGGCCAGGTTTTTTGGGTGGGATGGGTGGAGGGTTTCCTCTCTCAGCTCTGGGGATGGTTGGGGACTTGATTCCTGGAGACAGGGGGCTCAGGGGACTGGACACTTTCCCTGGAGTAGGTGAATGGCTTGTGTCACCTCTTGCATTGGCAGTGTTGGCCAGATTTCGATAGTCTGTGCCAAAGGGAGAGCTGTTGGGAGAGACTGGCTTGATTGGCCCTTGTTGGCTAGTGAATCTGGAGAGCACCTGAGTGACTGTGTTTCGGGCCAGCTGCTTGGCGGCAGAGTTGTCTATGAGGGTGGGGGATAAATCCCTGGACGGAGGGCTTTGTAGGCCACTGGCTTGTTGCTCCTGATCTGCTTGCGACTGAAATTTGTGCCGAGCTGCATGGAACCGTTGGTTGATCCCTACTTGGTAGGATGATTGGTAGCCAGGGCTGCTAGCTGATGACCCCAATAAACGCTTAGTGAGTACCGGTGAAGAGCAAGGAGAGGATGTTAGAGAGGAGGAGGCAGTGCTGCTGGGAGACAGTGAGCTCCCACTGGAAGGGAGTGGACTGGATATTGGGACTGGAGTCTCAATCCCCACAGGACACCCACCATTCTCCACTGGTTTCTCTTGGGCCAATGCCACAGATTTTTCCCGTGGAGGCACCTGGTTTTCTACATTGTTGCCTGTAGTCAGCTCCCTGGTAGTTTGTATCTCTGGGTCACAATGGCCATTGGTTTTTGCATATGAGTAAGCAGGAGTGGCAGGACCAGGCAGCCCAGTGTTTGTCATCTTGGCTATGTTGCTCCCATGGGTTCTTTCTGCTGGAAAACTCTCTGTTTGGCAAAACACAGACATCAGCATGAGAGGCTCAGTTGCTGTGCCTTTGGACACAGTTACTGGTTTCTTCAATTGCTCATTAGGGCTACTGTGCTGGTGGGAAGCCTCTAGGTCCTTCACTATCTTCTTTAAGCTTTCCATTTCTTCTTTCAGAGTTTTGGTCCGGTTCTCTTCTCGGTTCAGTTTTGCTCTCAGTTGTTCCCTTTCGATGTCAAACTCTGACAACTGCTTCTCTACCTGGGCCTCAGTCTGCAAGCCTCTCTTTCTCTCAGCTGCCAACTCTTCTTCCAGCTTACTCACCCGGCTCTTCTCCTTCTCCAATTTCAGGCTCAGCTCTCCTGCCTTCTGTCCTTCCTCGGCTGCCTTGTTGGTGGCTTTCTTGCACTCAAGCACAAGCATGGATGAGAGCTGCTTGTGGCGGGAGCGCTCCTCTTCCAGCTGACTAGAGAGCTTCTTCTGTTCTTTTTCAAACTTTTTCACTTGGGATTTTTCAAATTCCAACTAGAAAAAAAAGAAAAGAGAGATATACTGAAAAACTGTGATCAAGGAGAGTGTCTTCGTTAGCTGTTCTCTGGTATACAGGATTAACATGCATATCACAGTGCTTAGATCAAGTATTTCTGAAGTTTCAGAACACCTAACAAAAAATGCACACATTATGATTTAATCTTTCTTTGATGATTTGGGAGGCACTTCTAGTTCCTGTACTGTCTTGGAGTGATTAGTGGGAATATGATGTATCTTTGCATTTCATGTATGTGCAGAGCATCAGAACCAATCAAAACAAGATAACAGAAAGCTGTATCAACCACATTTTGTGATGAATGTTGCTGAAAACAAACCTTTTAAAGTTTCAGCAATAATTTTCTTGGGTCTTAGAAACAAACAAACACAAACAGTTGCATTTGAATCATACTTTTTTTTGAGACTGAGTTTTGCTCTTGTCTCCCAGGCTGGAGTGCAATGGCGCAGTATCAGCTCACTGCAACCTCCGCCTCCTGGGTTCAAGCGATTCTCCTGCCTCAGCCTCCCAAGTAGCTGGGATCAGTCACGCGCACCACACCTGGCTAATTTTGTATTTTTAGTAGAGATGGGGTTTTTCCATGTTGGTCAGGCTGGTCTCAAACTCCTGACCTTAGGTGATCCGCCCACCTCGGCCTCCAAAAGTGCTGGGATTACAGGTGTGAACCACTGTGCTCAGCCTGAATCATATTTTTTACACAAATATAGTCTGTTTTAATTGTCTTCCCAACCCTATTTGAGGCAGAGATTCTCTGTGAGAAGGAAAGGTTGAAGAAACTCAAGTGTTTTTCAAACTAAGATCCATTAACAGATGGGGAAACAAATTGAGCCATGACTAGAATTTTAAAAAAATATATAAATGGAAAACATCAATGTGTACTGTAGCAGTAGGGGTTATATATGATTTCATGAGATTTTTGTTTCAGGCATGACTGTGTGTGGCCACATATACTGGGTTGTGACATAAAATATTTCTTACTGGGGGTTCTAAGTCAAAAGATTGAGAGCTACAAGCCGTAAGTTATCATTCCCCAAAGAGTGTTCTATGGAACAATAGTCCCACAGTAAGGGATCTATGCCAATAAAAGATTTTATAAAACCATGGATTTTCTAAACACAGAATACCCTATCTTGTTCTTCAAGACTCACAATGTGCTTCTGCATACTAAAGATCCTAACAAAGTTAGAAACCTGTTTAACTTTGGTTAATCCAGTAGTTCCTAAACTTATTTGACCACAAAGCCCCTTTTTTGAACAATACCAATTGGCATCCTGCAAAATAATCTTTGGGAAATGAGATTCCAGGCAAATGCTACTGTTAATCCCTCTACCTTAATTACCTGTTGAGTCAGCCTCTCTCTTTCCTTCTCTAGCATGTAGGTGACATCATCTCCTTCAGCTGTATCCTGTGCATGCCGCTGCCTTTCTTCCTCAAGGTCTAGGATCACCTTTAAAGAATTTTTAAAATTTCATTTCCAAATATCAAGGAGTCACATTTATTAATACAACCAATACTAAGTGCCAAATCAGGCACCTAAGATAGTTCCAGAGATCAAACAAATGAATAAATGAAACCCAGCAAGGGCTATCAAGGAGCACACTGACTTACAGTGAAAGACATGAAAGCTCTGCATTAAACAGTAAGATATTTACTTTACTTGAAGTATGCAGAGAATGATATGCAAACAGAGAGAAGAGAGCAACTAATTAGCTAGAGGGGTTGAGGAGGTTTCGAGAAATAATGGCAATTCCAAGAAACTGCAGGCAGTTTGGTGTTACTGGGGGCCAGGTGCAGGTGATGGAGCAAGACAGGATCACAGAAACCTGAAAGCTGAGATTTTCCTCTCAATGCTCAAATCACCAGAGGCACCAAAGAAGAAGCCTGAAATTCAACATTTCAAATAGGTGACATTCTAGGTGTGCCTTGTTTAACTAATAATATACCTTTTTATATAGTTAGGTAAGAGGTGAAAAGACTCTCTTGACTTCCTACTGCATGAAAAAAGGCTCAATTATACAGATCTTAAATGGAGATTTTTCTTTTCTTTTTTTTTTTTTTTTTTTGAGACGGAGTCTCGCTCTGTCGCCCAGGCTGGAGAGCAGTGGCCGGATCTCAGCTCACTGCAAGCTCCGCCTCCCGGGTTTACGCCATTCTCCTGCCTCAGCCTCCCGAGTAGCTGGGACTACAGGCGCCCGCCACCTCGCCCGGCTAGTTTTTTTTTGTATTTTTAGTAGAGACGGGGTTTCACCGTGTTAGCCAGGATGGTCTCGATCTCCTGACCTCGTGATCCGCCCGTCTCGGCCTCCCAAAGTGCTGGGATTACAGGCTTGAGCCACCGCGCCCGGCCAAATGGAGATTTTTCATAAGGCCTTTTATTTAACCTGCCTACCCCTATTCCACTTATCCTGGTGCCAAAGGATTAAGCCCAATTTTAAGAAGAAGACAAATATATTTATTTTTTGAGACAGGGTCTTTGCTCTGTCACCCAGGCTGGACTGCAGTCGTGCAATCACGGCTCACTGCTGCCTCGGCCTCCTGAGCTCAAGCAATTCTCTCACCTCTCAGCCTCCCGAGTAGTTGGGACTACAGGTGTGCACCACCATGCCCAGCTAATTTTAGTATTTTTTGTAGAGATGGGGTTTTGCCATCTTGCCCAGGCTGGTCTTGAACTCCCGGGCTCAAGTGATCCACCCGCCTCAGCCTCCCAAAATGCTGGGATTACAGGTGTGAGCCATCACACATGGCCGAGAATACAAATTTAAAGGGACATTTTTCACATAATCCCATCTACAACTGCAAATATTCTGATTGCTTAGTAGCTTCTGCTCATGCTTCAGAAGTGCCTTGGCCCAGGCCTCCAGGGTAGAGCACTCTTGTCCCAAAGGCCATTTCTTAGTCTTCTCACTAAAAAGTTTTATGAGTGAAGAGAGAAAATTTTCTGGGTCATGAAACCGCCCTATAAAAATACAAATGAGCTCATGCCGGTAATCCCAGTACTTTTGGGAGGCAGAGGCAGGAGGATCGCTTAAGCCCAGGAGTTGAAGACCAGCCATTTCTTTCTCCCCTCTCCCCTTTCTCTCTCATTCCTTCTCTTCTCTTCTCTTTTATTTTGGGGGATACAGGGTCTTACTCTCACCCAAGCTGGAATGCACTGGCATCATGTCGGCTCACTGCAATCTTTGCCTCCTAGGCTCAAGTGATCCTCCTATCTCAGCCTCCTGAGCAGCTGGGACTACAGGCATGCACCACTACGGCCTGCTGATTTTTTGTAGATGGGGTGTCGCCATGTTGCCTAGGCTGGTCTCAAACACCTGGACTCCAGTGCTCCTTCTGCCTCAGCTTCCCAAAGTGATGGGATTACAAGTGTGACCCACTGTGCCCAACCCAAAACCCTATTTCTACAAAAAAACACAAAAATTAGTCAGGCATGGTGAGGTGTGCATGTAGTCCCAGCTACTCAGGAGGCTAAGGTGGGAGGATCACCTCAGCCAAGGGAGGTCGACGTTGCAGTAAGTCATGATTATGCCGTTGCACTCCAGCCCAGGCAACAAGGCAACAGAGTGAAAAAAAAAAAAAAAAAGGGGGGGGGCTGAGCACAGTGGCTCATGCCTGTAATCCCAGCACTTTGGGAGGCCAAAGCGGGCGGATCACCTGAGGTTGGGAGTTTGAGACCAGCCTGACTAACATGGAGAAACCCCATCTCTACTAAAAATATAAAATTAGCCAGGTGTGGTGGCACATGCCTGTAATCCCAGCTACTCAGGAGGCTGAGGCAGGAGAATCGTTTGAACCCAGTAGGCAGAGGTTGCGGTGAGCCAAGATTGTGCCATTACACATTATACTCCAGCCTAGACAACAAGAGTGAAACTCCATCTCAAAAAAAAAAAAAAAAAAAAAAAAAGAGTGACTGGTGCTGTGGTGTCTGCTTGTAGTCCCAGATACTTGGGAGGCTGAGGTACATCACTTGAGCCCAAGAGTTCCAGGATATAGGGTGCTATGATCGCACCTGTTAATAGCCACTGTACTCCAGCCCAGGCAACATAGCAAGACCCTGTCTCTCAAAATAAAAGAAAGAAAAAAAATTTGGCACATTTTCTTTTTTAATCTAATTTTTCAATTTAATAGAAAGACATGCTTTTGGCCAAAAGTGGTAAGTCGTATCTTCTTCCGTTTGAGAGTCCTCTAAAATTACAGAAATGGAATAAAAACACTAAAACCTCACAAAGACAAAGGAGAGAGCCCCTAGCAGAGAAGGAATTTTAATAATACTTTGAAGAAGAAAAGAGGCTGGAGGAGTGGTAACTACTTTAATTTGAAGGAGGGAAGCTGTTTTGCCTTGCAGAGCCCCAAAGAGATGGAACCTGGAGGTGGCAGGCACTACAGAGGAGAAGTGAAATGTAGAACAGAAAACAGGAGAACTGGCTCAAAGCCTGTCTTTGTTTTTGTTTTTGAGACAGTCTTGCTCTGTCACCCAAGCTGGATTACAGTGGTGTGATCTCAGCTCACTAACAACCTCCACCTCCTGGGCTCAAGCTATTCTCCTGCTTCAGCCTCCCGAGTAGCTGGGATTACAGGCCTGCCACCATGCCTGGCTAATTTTTGTATTTTTAGCAGAGGATGGGGTTTCACACGTTGGCTGGCCTGGCCTTGAACTCCTGACCTCAAGTGATCTGCCTGTCTTGGCCTCCCAAAGTGCTGGGATTACAGGCATGAGTCACCGTGTCTGGCCTTTAAAGCTTGTATTTTCAGAATTATTTGTCCCTTCACCCTGATTCCTGCACACAGACCATCAGCATCTGGCATCTGTCGTATCTAGTATTCCCAAATCCTGAGCCTGTCACACTCAAGAAATAGTGTGACAGGCTCAGGATTTGGGAATACTAGATGTGACAGAGAATGGTGGTGGGTAAAGAGGATTAAATTTGTTCTGGGTAAGGGTTAAGGAAAGGGAGGTGGGGTGTAAGATAACTAAATATGCACCTATACAAAAGAAAGTAATATAAAAGTCTAAAATTGAAAAAGCAAGAGAGAACAGGGCAGTATTTAGAAATATGGAGGTTAGCTACCAAAGTGAATGGCTAAAAGAAAAAAGTGGTTGCCTGTGAATACAAGGGAGGATGGGGAATGAGAAGAGGTGGAATAGGAAACTGTTTTTCATTGTAAGCACAATGACCATGTAATTTATTATTCAAACCAGAATATTTCTGACAGTCAAAGGGAATATGGTTAATAACTAAGCCAAGGTGACAGGCATAAGGTGAGACTATGAACACTCTAATTATAAGCCTCTAGGTACTCTTTGATGTCTAACAAAGTCAGCATTCTACTTTGATAAACCACTTAAACTTGAACTGGGAGGCAGAGGTTGCAGGGAGCCGAGACTGCACCACTGCATTCCAGCCTAGGTGACAGAGTGAGACTTCATCTCAAAAAAAAAAAAGAAAAAAAAAATAGATAGGTCCTTTGTTTCAAAAATGTAGTACTTAAATTTAGTACTTAAAACATTTAGCACTGCAATATAGTATTAAGAAATTTTGAATTATTTTTAACTTCTTCCTCTCTCCAATCACCTAGAGCCACAAACTGTCCATAGTACACCTTCCATGGGCACGAAAGCTAGCCCAACTAACTTCAACACGACTCAGTCACCTCATGGATGAAGTGGAAATAAGGCCTATTAAACAAGAATGTTGTGAAGATTTTTTAGAGGATTATGTAAAAGCTGCCCCCCCCACCAAATTTAGGCAACTAACTCCCACCCATCCACCCATTGATAACCTTTTAAATTGGAGTGTAAATGTTTTCAGATTACTTCATTCTAACCAGAGGTTAAACTTTTTTGGGTCCTGGGTAACTGGTAACTTGGAGAATCTAATTAAAGCTATGGAAAAAATACATTTCCTACAAAAATACATAAACTCTGAACATTCTATTTGGTGGGGGATTGTGGAACATCTGAGGCCTATCCACATGGTTAAGAAGTTCCACTCTGGCCTTTCATTTGGCTTCCGTGAAGGGAAAGAAAAGATCACGTGCAAGACCCAGAGCCTAGAAAATTTATCAGATGCAATTTAAGCAGATGGCTCTTATGCTGGTAACCAGAAAAGTAAAGTCCACCAAATTTTGCAGCTGCTAACCCAGTTTTTCAGATGAAAATGTTTCCTACCAAATGCACTGACAACTGCCTTGTTGGCATGAATCTAAACTGATAGTGTTTTAAAAATGAAGATTGTAGCTAAGCATCTTTCACAGGCCAAATTTGAGCAGTAAATGACAAGATGACAAGTTGGTGAATAAATTCACAAGCACTAGAATTCCAGTAAGATGAAGCAGAGAAAAGCACTGGTTTGCCTTCTTAGGGGCTTGTTAGAAATGGAAACACACACACACACACACACACCACACACACACACACACTCTTTACTGATAGGGTAGAACAGCTTTAAGGTAAGTAATGTAAATAACCGTAAGGTTTGTCTTCCTAATGTAGGGCTTGTTAAATATGGAAACACACACGCACACACACACACACTCTCTACTAATAGGGTAGAACAGCTTTAAGGTAAATAACTGTAAGGTTTGCCTTCCTAATGTAGGGCTCGTTAAATATGGAAACACACACACACACATTCACTAATAGAGTAGAACACTAGCAACTGTTTATGGTTTCATGAACAATAAAATGCAATGAAACTCAAAACTAGGAATAACAGGAATAAATGAAAATAATCTATTGGCTTCTGTGTTTATCCTCAGGTAAATTCTTTCTCTCCCTTGGATATAGCATGCCTCAAATACCTGTTAATCTTTTTATTTATCTCTTAAGTAAGCAAATAGAGAACACTCCCTTCAGCTACAAGCTTGGCCAAACCCCAAAGTTTGAATGATCAAGAACTGCAAAAACATACAAAGTGTTTTGGAGTGATATATCAAGAAGGAATGCCGTCTTAAATAATGTGTCTGGCACATTCTCTAAACTTAATACTTGGAATAAGCTGTGTTTTCTTTTCTATCTCCTGACTCTTACATAAACTAAGGGCCTTTTTGATACCCGCAAGATGCCCAATTGAATTACTGTGAAAAACTGGCAGATGACAATTAAGTATCAGGCATAATTTATAAAGATTTCACAAAGATTTACACATCAACTGAGGTGAGCCTACCTTTCGGTGCCTGCTCTCAGCAGCAGCTAGCTGGGACAGCATGCGTTCCTGCATGTTCTTGCACTGCTTCATCACCACCTTAAGAATAGAGAGTGGGTTTGTGCAGACTGGCTGCTTTTCGCCATCATTTTTCTCCTTCAGTGTTTCAAAATCTCTCTGTAGAGCCATTAAAGGATCACTGATGTTATATTTTCCATAGCGTTCTTCAATGAAAGTATCTCTGTGTTGGGCCTGGGAAAGAGGAAAAAAAAAATAAGCATCTTGCTTTTTAAAACTACTGAGAAGGGGGTATTTGCTATCCAGTGGTTATACAGTAAAGGTTGTGGTATTAGTATAAATGTAACTGCTAATTACAAGTCAGATTGAGCCATCTAACGAAACAGCATTAGAAAGGTGGCATGGTATATTAACAAGAACAAATACTCATAAAGCACTATGTATTAGACATTGTTCTAAATATTTATAGTCATATTAACTTGTTTAAAATTTACAACCCTGTAAGGTAGTGCTATCACCTCGATTTTGCTGATGAGAAAACTATTCCTGGTTACTCATCTAGCAAGTTGTCTGAACTGGCATTTAAACCCAGGCAGCCCAGCTCCAAAATCTGTGTCCTTAACCTCTGTGCTTACTGCTTCTGCTTGTATCTGCTTATGAATGCTTATATTAGCAGATACATCTTATTTTTTTCCCATGTTATGGCACTAGCATTTCTAAAATATGTTAAGCATGACAATTTTATGAGTTTATATATTTAGAGACCTAACAAAATGCCAGCAGATATATAAAGTGTGCAAAATGTAAGTAGGATCACATTACAATCTAGGATGACTTGTGATCTGTACATATGAACCATTACTCAGTTGTTGATGGGTCAAGGAGGATGGAGGCACCTCACAACCAGAAATGCACACAAAATCTCTTCCACCTGCTGCCAAATTCCACCCCCTCTTCTTGTCTCTGTTTGGTTGTTACTTTCCATTCTCTTTTCTGTCTCTTTCAAGGCTTGATGAGCCTTGGGGATGAGCATGTAAGAAGGGGATGCAAGCTGGTGCTTGGAGTCTGGTCAAGGGCTTTAGCCCTGGGTGCCCAGTTGGAAGTATAAGGATCAGGAGGTGGGTGGAAAGATATTCCTAAGCTTCCCTCTTTCCTTACCTCTGTAGGAAGACCTTGAAGAACTCCATTTGAGCATCACATATTACACGCACATTACTTTTTACTTATTACACAGATATTTAAAAGTTTCTTGAGATATTTTGCAATGAAAAATGAAGTGTTAACAGGGTTGAAGAAACTAAAAAATTACAGCAAAGTACTATGTAATTTAAGCTTTCAAATTAAATCTATTTATGAAAACTATTATTATTTATCCATTTTTAAAAACTATTTAATCAGTAGTTATGTTTTCTTAGCACCGCCATCCACAGATAGGAGCCTGTTTAAAAAGAAACAGAAATTTGCAATTCAATGGCTATGCTTTTTTTTTTTTTTTTGAGACGGAGTCTAGCTCTGTCGCCCAGGCTGGAGTGCAGTGGCGCGATCTCGGCTCACTGCAAGCTCCGCCTCCTGGGTTTACGCCATTCTCCTGCCTCAGCCTCCCAAGTAGCTGGGACTACAGGCGCCCGCCATCTCGCCCGGCTAGTTTTTTGTATTTTTTAGTAGAGACGGGGTTTCACCGTGTAGACCAGGATGGTCTCGATCTCCTGACCTCGTGATCCACCCGTCTCGGCCTCCCAAAGTGCTGGGATTACAGGCTTGAGCCAGCTATGCTTTAATTTAAAGGAATCTTTAAGAAAATAAAGCAAACATGGGGTTTCTTTAACACAGAAGTATTTCAGTGCTGAAAATCTGAAGACTTCTTCATTGACTGTCCAATTTAGGCCCCAGGAATCACTTAGCCTTACGGTAAAATTTTATGTTGTTATTAGCTGGCAAATATTCAAAGCAGCTAGAAGTTCGGGGTTTTACTTCTGGCTCAACTACAGCCATCTTACTTTATGACATTAATGGAGTATTTGGATGGTATTTGTATACTGGAAATATGAAGAGAGAAATCCATTTCTTTAAGTTGCTAATAACCATCTTTCTAGCCTTATTGTGTGTATATGTGTGTGTGTGTGAATTAAAGTGGGGGAGGTATAAAACACAGAGTCTAAGATGAAACCTGACTTTTTTCAGCTCCAAGTTAAAAAGGAAATTCACTGTAAAATTTCAAAATAACCTCTAGTCCATTTAGGATGCAGAAATAAAAGATCAACTCCTGAACCAGTCATTCCTTTTCTTATTTTAAAACATGGTGAATGGCCAGGTGCAGTGGCTCACATCTGTAATCCCAGCACTTTGGGAGGCAGAGGCAGGAGAATCACCTGAGCCCAGGAGTTTAAGACCAAACTTGGCAAAATAGGGAGACCTTGTCTCTACAAAAAACAAAAAGTTAGCTGGGCATGACAGTATGTGCCTATAGCCCTAGCTACTTGGGAGGCTGAGGCAGGAGGATTGGTTGAGCCCAGGATCTAGGCTGCTATGAGCTCTGATTATACCACTGCATTCCAGCCTGGTTAACAAAAGGAGAACCTGTTTCAATCAATCAATCAATAAAACATAATGAAAATAAAACCAAAAAGCTAGTTATATTTTAAAAGCAACAGTGCCAAACAACATGGGACTCATCAATGTTTCCCTTTTACCATGTTTCTTTAAATTTCTTTAAATTCAGCTAAAAAACCTGAAATTGATTACCTATAACTCACTGAAAGCAACATTTTTTTTTTTTTTTTTTTTTTAGACAGGGTCTGGCTCTGTCAACCAGGCTGCAGTGTAGTGGTGCAATTACAGCTCACTGCAGCCTTGACCTCCTGGGCTCAAGTGATCCTCCCAACTCAGCCTCTTGAGTAGCTGGGACTAAAGGCACATACCACCTCACCTAGCTATGTTTTTTTTTTCCCCCACTTTTTTAGGCCATGTTTAGAAAAATAGAAAAGTTTAGAAAAAGAAGTAAAAGAAAAAATAATCTCTTTACGCAGCTGAAATACTACTTAGAATTCTAACTGTCACATTTTTTATTCATGATAGCCATTTCAGTATAGTTAGTGATGGTAAAGGAATAATTACTGGCATTGTTGGTTTAGTAGGGCAAAAAGGAAATAGAAAAAGTACACCCAAATATTTTTAATAACCTTTTCCTTTTCAGAGCACCATGAAGAAAGTGGGATGGAAGAGTAGGAGGTAGACTACAATTCATGACCTTGACATCAGATCTGCTGAGAAGCTGTCTCTCTGGTTTGAGTAGTATATAGTTAACTAATCCCCAAAATATGACTTTTAAAACCCACACTGTGATTACCCTGTATAATTAATAAGCACCACAGAGTTATGAGTAATAGACAAAGAGCTTCTTTGGTGAGGTCTCAGCCTGAGAACAGTTGTTTGGCTGTCTGCTTTCTCTTGCAGTACTTCATAGTAATTCCATAATCACTTACATAGTAATTACAAGTTGTATAATACAGAGACAGCTTTGCCTGTAAAGGAAAAGGATCTGTGGAATAACCTAAAAAAGACTCCTTGTCAGAGAGCGATTCTCTTAAGTACATTCTAATATGGGATCAAATATAGGAAAGGTGAATTCAAAGTCTATATTTATTATACCAAACACTGAACTGCAACATGGAAGACAGAACATGGTATATTTCAATCAACTTAATGATTCAGTCAGGTGAACTATATGGATTACAGGTTTAATAGTATAAATAATAATAAAACCCCAAAACAGATATTAAGATTTGAAGAATGAAGAAATTTAATGGGGGTGTGTAATGATGACCTATTCCTGCATACCAATCACCCCCAAGGTAGGCAGCCTAAATAATAAACATAAAAAAAATCTCACAGTTTTGGAGGGTCAGGAACCTGGGAGGGGCTTAGCTGGGTGGTTCTGGTTCAGGGTCTCATGAGGTTGCAGTCAAACTGTTGGTCAGGGCTGTAGTCATCTGAAACCATGACTGGGACTGGTGGACCCACTTCCATGCTTACTTACTCACATGACTGTTGGCATAGGCCTTGGCTCCTTACAAGTGCCAGCTTCCCACAGAGCAAGTGACCCCCAGATCCCTAAAAGAGACAGAGACCAAGATGCAAGTCCCAATGTCTTTTATAACCTAATCTTGGAAGTGACACACCATCATTTCTGATGTATTATATCAGTCACACAGACCAACTCTGGTAAATTTGGGGGCAGACTACCCAAGGGTGTGAATATCAGGAGGTAGAGATCACTGGGAGCCATCTTGGAGGCTGGCTACAAGGTCAATGACTATATGTGCTATCACTGTCATTTATATCTCAGGTCAAAATCTGAAGACCAAACACCTATATTCAAAACTATCAAAGCTGGGTTTTAATATATTAATGATATTTCAGTAATTTTATAAGAAATTTTAAATGATCTTAGATTTATGTTTTGGGGGGGTTTAGTAATAAAAATAAATTCAATTTTATGATTTTTAATCCAATAACAACATACACTTTAACTGAACAGAAATTCCTACACTGTCAGAAAACATGATGGTCTTTAATTGCAGACAACAGAAAAATAAATGGCTGGTTAGACAGATTCAATAAATAATAGAGGGTATTATCACAGCAGCCAGAGCACACTAGTCATCTATTACTCATTTTTACTGTCACAGGCTGAATGAAACACACCACTACTGAAAGCTTAAAATCAAATCACATAATATTCTTAGAGTTGGCCATACTTGCTCTCCAGAAGTTTCAGTTGTGTTATTCCTAACTTCAAAACGAAATATGAAGTAGTCATCTCCACCCCACTTCCCCGGATAGTGTGTGTGTACATTCCAATCTTAAAAGTAGGAAATCAATTTCTTTTTATTCTTTGGCACTAACATGAAAAATGGTTCAAAATCCAATGGTGAAGAATTAAGGCCCATTTAATTGGAAGTTTATATTCGACTAGAAGGTTTTATTTTCAAGACTAAGGCTGGTACCATAACTGGATTAGGATGCATTTTTGCCACTAATGAGACAATTCTGAAGTGATATTTTAAAAAGTAATCAGCAATATGAACATCATAGGTCTTCAAAGAAATCTGAAGACCTCATGCCAGGGACCAGAACAAGAATATGATTCCAAGCATTTGGTTAATGCTACCAAAAGCACGTTAAAAGGAATCATTTTCACATGCACATTGAATCTATTTATTGTCAAGTAATTCACACTATAGATAAGTTATAAATAGTTTATAGCAACCTGAGCAACTGGAAATAAAGCAAACATTCTGGATAAAAGTGACAACAATATTATAAGAAAATCTTGTTCTGGAAATTCCTTTACAATTGCTGAACAAGAACTAGATTTTAATGTTTGATACCAATAAAAGAGCTGATTTAGCCTCATTTAAATTAAACTTTAATTTTTGGAAAATAGTATAAAAATTTAACATGACAGTAAAGGGAAAAAATTTTCATGATTTAAAAATATTTCAGGTCAGGTTCAGTGGCTCACACCTATAATACCAGCACTTTGGGAGGCCAACGCAGGCAGATCACTTGAGTTTAGGAGTTCAAGAACAGCCTGGCCAGTGTGGGGAAACCCCGTTGCTACTGAAAATACAAAAATTAGCCAGGTGTGGTGACTCACACCTGTAATCCCAGCACTTTGGGAGGCCAAGGTGGGCAGATCACTTGAGGTGACAAGTTCAAGACCAGTCTGGCCAACACGGTGAAACCCCGTTTCTACTAAAAATACAAAAATTAGCTGGGCATGGTGGCGCATGCCTGTAATCCCAGCTACTCAGGAGGCTGAGGCATGAGAATCGCTTGAACCTGGGAAGGGAAGGTTGCAGTGAGCCAAGATCGCACCACTGCACTCCAGCCTGGGTAACAGAGTGAGACTCTGTCTCAAAAATATTTTAACTAACAGTGAAATAGAATGAACTTCAAATATTCCCTTTGGAGTCAACCTGCAACCATAAATATTTATAAGAGCAATTATTTACATAAGGACTGATGACCATTTATTATTATTTGACTGAAGTGTACTAAATTTAAGACTAAAAATTGTTTTGTATAAATAAGTACAAGTGTGGCACTTCTAGCCCCTAGGCTGCTTGTTGACAGCATGAGAATATGAGTAAACAGGCTGGGCACGATGGCTCACGCCTGTCTGTAATCCCAGCACTTTGGGAGGCCGAGGCAGGTGATCACCTGAGGTAAGAAGTTCGAGAGCAGCCTGGCCAACATGGCGAAACCCCGTCTCTACTAAAAATACAAAAATTAGCTGGGCGTCGTGGTGGGTGCCTGTAATCCCAGCTACTTAGGAGGCTGAGGCAGGAGAATTGCTTGAACCTGGGAGGCGGAGGTTGCAGTGAGCTGAGACTGCTCCACTGCACTCCGGCCTGGGTGACAGAGTGAGACTCTGTCTCTTAAAAAAAAAAAAAAAAAAAAAAAAAAGGAATATGAGTAAACAGCATAATGTAGCTGCTTCAACATTCAATTTCCAGAGTCCTGTGAAATGTTCTAATGAAACTGAAATCAAACGTGTTGAGAGTTTTTTTTCTTTTTTTCTTACTTGTTCAGCGTAGGTAGGTGGTTGAAACAAATTATATGTACATTCTGAACTGAGTCCATAATAATAACCTTTTGAGGTGGGGAAGAAAATAAGTTTAGGAATTCAACAAGTACCGAACAGATTAATAAACTAATAAAGGGAGAATGCTCTGAATATAAATTAAGAATTTTAAAGTATAATTTAAAAATAATTTATTTTTCACTGAGGCGGGCAGATCACCGGAAGTCAAGAGTTTGAGACCAGTCTGGCCAACATGGTGAAACTCTGTCTCTACTAAAAATATAAAAATTAGTATGGCAGCACATGCCTGTAGTCCCCACTCAGGAGGCTGAGGCAGGAGAACTGCTTGAACCTGGGAGGCAGAGGCTGCAGTGAGCTGAGATCACGCCACTATACTCCAGCCTGGGCTACAGAGTGAGACACTATCTCAAAACAAAACAAAACAAAACAAAAACAAAACAACTTTATTTTTTAGAGCACTTTTGGGTTCACCGCACAATGCAGCAGAAGATACAGAGATCTCCCATATATCCCCTGCCCCACACAGGCACAGCTGCCCCATTATCAGTATCATCACCAAAGTGGTACATTTGTTCCAACTGAAAAAAGTATTATTTCAAATGATACATTAGATCCTAATCTCTTTTTTCAGGAGACTGTACATTTCTGAAAATACAATGAGAAGATGCATACCTTACACCATATACAAAAATAGAAATGCATCACAGACCTAAAGAGAAAATTGCAATAGGCAATAGTATATGAAAAAGTGCTCAAGTCATTAGGGATCAGGGAGGTGTAAGTTAAAAAAATAAGAAGATACCACTATACAACCACTAGAATGGCTAATATTACAGACTGACAACATCAAATGTTGGAAAGAATGTAGAGTAACTAGAACACTCACACATTGCTAGTGAGAGTATAAAATAGTACAGTTACTTTGGAAACTGATTTGGAAATTTCTCATAAAGTTAGACAAATCCTACCTGTAATTCTACTTCTAAGTATTAAATATTAATCCAAAAGATATAAAAAGACATATCTACAAAAGAGTTTTATACAATTACCTATAGCAGCTTTATTCATAATAGCTCCAAACTAGAAATAATCAGATATCAGTCTAGAGGAGAATAAACAGAATGTAGTGCATTCATAAAATGGAATACTAGACAGCAATAAAAAGGAACAAAGTGCCAGGCGCAGTGGCTCAAGCCTGTAATCCCAGCACTTTGGGAGACCGAGACGGGCAGATCACGAGGTCAGGAGATTGAGACCATCCTGGCTAACACGGTAAAACCCTGTCTCTACTAAAAAATACAAAAAACTAGCTGGGCGAGGTGGCGGGCGCCTGTAGTCCCAGCTACTTGGGAGGCTGAGGCAGGAGAATGGCGTAAACCTGGGAGGCGGAGCTTGCAGTGAGCTGAGATCCGACCACTGCACTCCAGTCCGGGCGACAGAGCCAGACTCCGTTTCAAAAAAAAAAAAAAAAAAGGAACAAAGTGCTGATACATACAGTGACACTGATGAACCTGAACATCATACTGAACAAAAAAAAAGAGGCCAGGCATAAAAGAGTATGTTCCATGTGACTCTGTTTAGATGAAGTTGTGGAATAAACAAAACTGAACTATGGTGAAAAAAAATCAGAACACTGGTTTCCTCTGGGGACAGGGGGATCATTGACTGGGAACGGGCACAAGCTCCTGGTGTGATAAGAATGTTCTGAGTCTTGATAGGAGTGTGGGTTATGTGGATGTGTGCATCTGTAAAAACACACTGAATTGAAATGTTTAAGATCTGTGCATTTCACTATATCCAAATTATACCTACAGCTAAACAATGTAAAATGTAAATATATGTAATAAAAGTTAAAAGGAAACAAGTTATATGTAGTGTATGTTTTACATACAGTATTTCCAAAACAGATAGGAAGGTCAAATCAAAGTAATTTTAACAATAATGACAGCAAAAACAACAGAGACGTTAACATTCCAGTGTTTATTGCGAGTGCTGAGTATTTTACATATCTAATCTATTCCTAACAACATTCCTTATGAAGTAAACATTACTATTATCTTCATTTTGTAGAAAAACTGAACATTAAACATGTGACTTTCCCAAGGTCACAAAACTAATTAAGTAGTGAAGAACAATAAGTGGTATATATAGTTAAGTGCTGACTATGTTAGCTGATTAATACAGAAACACATCCCCAGGACTTTGAAGGAATGACTTTCAATTTAGTAGGTCTTGATCAGTAACTTAAAAATGAAACAGAACAGAATAAAAAACACTGCAGAGCACTGAATGTCACAAGATGCATTTTGAGGAACTTTTCTTCTAGCATAAGAATACAGGTGTGTACTCTGTATTCTTATGCTAGAAGTACCCTGCAAAGTCTACTTTTTAATATGTGTCACTGTCCAAAAAGTTTGAGAAACACTAGAATGGAATGAAGAATGCAAGAAATCTGAATCCTGAATCTATCATTTTAAACAATTTAAGCTATGATAAACATGGAAATTCTAACAGAAATGATAAGTAATCAGTATTATTGTTTTATTTTAAACTAACAAACGTTATAAAGTCTATAAACCAGGAGAGGTTTGGTCTAACATCAAATATACACAATGTAACAAAAAACAAACAACACAACACATTTCTGTGTTATCAGGGTTAAACAACCAAAATATTATTGGAGAAATCTGGGAAAGTTTTCCGGACTTGTGTGTGATTTGCAGAGCCTAGGCTTTGAATGGTTTGATTGAATACTTAATGTTTGCTGGGTACTGTGTATTATAAGTGACGTGAGTAATGACATGGGAATAGAGATGTGACTATGTAAGATGTAGTCCACTGCCCTCAAGGAGCTTAAAATTTGCTAGACAAGTATAAGGCCTAACATCAGCAATGAACAAATAGCCTCTCTGTTTAAATGTTTTCTAAACGATATCATTAATGTTTAGAGGAACACCAAGTACAATTTATTTGAGATCGGAATTTTCTAAGACTTGGACTTTACATTCACAAGGAATAGGAAGGAAAAGGCCAACCCTGGAAGTGGGTGGGTTCTGGCAGATAAATGGAGCAATCGGCAATTTAATGAATTACAGGAAACACCATGAGGTTGGCGGGGTTCGGGTAGGGGGCCCACACAACCCAAAACTCTCTCTGAAGTATTACACAATGAAGCCCAGCCTACAGACTATAGCTGTGTGTGACACTTTAAGTTAACCCTATGAACTTGAAAAACCTTTGTTGGAGATGTGCTGGGCTCTTTCATTCACTATTAACAGAGAGTGCAGAAAACTTCAAGGTTAATGTATTTTAAAAGAGCTCAGCAAACAAGATGTTAAAGGATATCTTCATTTCCTCTGGTTAAGGTACTCTATGGGAGAGAGATCTGAAGCTGCATAACTGTGAGATGGGTCTTAACTGTAAAAATTTATTTGAAGCAAGTTTCTTAAATTATAAACAGACTGATATCACACAGAAACATGCCAAGAAACAAGCTGCTCAAAAGTAAGGTCCTGGGAAGAGGGCCTTATCGTGGTTAAGAAGTAGAAACTATTCATATTTAGAAGTAATCAACTAACAGGAATAAGAAATTTGTGGGGGAAGTGGAGGTGGAGGTGTGAAAAGAGACAGGGCAGAATGAAAAAGGGGATAGTAATACTTTAAGATCCCCAGCATGGTGAGAGCAGGATGCCAGGGCAGGCAAACAGAAGCAAGGACAGTGTAATCATACATCCTAATGACAGAAGATGGAATAGAGTATCTAAGTAACATATTAAGAGAAAGAACAAGCCCTACGTCACAAGTCAGCAGATGGAAAGGAAGCAATATCGGCTGTCACTGTAGCCTTACGTAGAGAGAAGTAGCTAGCTACCTATTCGGTTTCAACCAACAGTCAAATAGATAGATTGGGACTCAAATTAAGGAAGGATCATTCTTCTTTAGAGAACAAAACGGGGAAAGAGTAAAAAGGTCAAGACTAAAAAGTAAAAGGTGGGCTATCATTGCATTGCAGGGTGTTTAGTGATAATTTTGAATATAACCTGGCAATGGTCATCACTGCAATAAGGCACAAATATATGGTGAAATCGTGCATGCTAAAGTTGACCACTGCAACTATTAAGTCCAAGTAATCCCAACCTAAGACTGCCTTTATCTTCTGTTCATAACAGAAGTATACAACAAACCCACAACCAACATCATACTGAATATGCAAAAGTTGGAAGCATTCCCCTTGAAAGCTGGCAAAAGATAAGGTTGCCCTTTCTCACCACTCCTATTGGAAATCCTGGCCAGGGCAATCAGGCATGATAAATAAATAAAGGGCATCCAAATAAGAAGAGAGGAAGTCAAACTATTCCTGTTTGCAGATGACATGATTCTATATCTAGAATAGACACAGAAATATAGACTACAGAAAATCCCATAGTCTCAGTCCAAAAACTCCTTCAGCTGATAAACAACTTTAGCAAAGTCTAGGATACAAAATCAACATACAAAAATCACCAGCATTCCTACACACCAACAACAGCCAGGCTGAGAACCAAATCAGGAACGTAATCCCATTCACAGTTGCCACACTCAGAATAAAATAGCTAGGAATACAACTAACCAGGGAGGTGAAAGAGCTCTACAATGAGAATTACAAAACAATGCTCAAAAAAATCAGAGATGACACAAACAAATGGAAAACCACTCCATGCTCATGAACTATAGAATCAATATCATTAAAATGGCCATAATGATCAAAGCAACTTACAGGTTCAATGTATTTCCATCAAACCACCAAGGACATTCTTCACAGAACTAGAATAAACTATTTAAAAATTCATACAGAACCAAAAAAGAGCCTGAACAGCCAAGGCAATCCTAAGCAAAAGAACAAAGCTGGAGGTATCATGCTACCCAACTTTGAACTATACTACAGGGCTACAGTAACCAAAACAGCATGGTACTGGTACAAAAACAAACACATAGACCAATGGAACAGAATAGAGAGCCCAGAAATAAGGCAACACACCTACAACCAACTGCTCTTCAACAAAGCTGACAAAACCAATGGGGGTAAGGACTCCTTATTCAGTAAGTGTTGCTGGGATAACTGGCTAACCATATGCAGAAAATTAAAACTGGACCCTTTCCTTACGCCATATACAAAAATTAACTCAAGATGGATTACAGACTTAAATGTAAACCCAAAACTACAAAAACCCGGAAGACAACCTAGACAATACCATTCTGGACATGGGAACTGGCAAAGATTTCACGACAAAGACAACAAATGCAATTGCAACAGAAGCAAAAATTGATAAATGGGATCTAATTACTTAAGTGCTTCTGCACAGCAAAAGAAACTATCAACAGAGTAAACAAACAACCTACAGAATGGGAGAAAATGTTTGCAAACTATGCATCTGACAAACGTCTAATATCCAGCATCTATAAGGAAGGAACTTGGCCAGGTGTGGTGGCTCACGCCTGTAATCCCAGCACTTTGGGAGGCCGAGGCGGGTGGATCACGAGCTCAGGAGATCGAAACCATCCTGGCTAACACGGTGAAACCCCGTCTCTACTAAAAATACAAAAAATTAGCTGTGTGTGGTGGCGCATGCCTGTAGTCCCAGCTACTTGGGAGGCTGGGGCAGGAGAACTGCTTGAACCTAGGAGGCAGAGGTTGCAGTGAGCCAAGATCACGCCACTGCACTCCAGCCTGGGCAACAGAGTGAGACTCCATCTCACAACAAAAACAAACAAAAAAACCCCGAAGGAACTCGAACAACTTTACAAGAAAAAAAACCAAGCAATTCTATTAAAAAGTGGGCAAAGGACATGAATAGACACTTTTCAAAAGAAAACATACATGTTGTGGCCAACAAGCATATTTTAAAATGCTCAGTATCACTGATCATTAGATAAATGCAAATCAAAACCACAATGAGATACCATCTCATACTAGTCAGAATGGCTATTATTAAAAAGTCAAAAAATAACAAATGGTGAGGTTGCTGAGAAAAGGGAACACTTATATACTATTAGTGGGAATGTAAATTGGTTCAACCATTGTGGAAAGTAGTGTGGCAATTCCTCAAAGACCTAAAAACAGAACTACCAGCACTCCCATTACTCAATATATACCCAAAGGAATATAAGTCATTCTATCACAAAGACATGCACATGAATGTTCACTGCAGACTATTCACAATAGCAAAGACACAGAATCAGTGTAAGTGCCTATAGTGGTAGAATGAATAAAGAAAATGTGGTACATATACACCACGGAATACCACACAGCCATAAAAAAGAATGAGATCACGTCCTTTGCAGAAACATGGATGGAGCTAGAAGCCATCATCCTTACCAAACGCAGGAACCAAATACCACATGTTCTCACTTATAAGCGGGAGCTAAATGATGAGAACACATGGACATAAAGAGAGGAACAACAGACACTGGGGCCTATTTGACAGTGGAGGATGAGATGAGGGAGAAGACCAGAAAAAATAACTACTGGGTACTAGGGGTGATAAAATAATCTGTACAACAACCCCCCATGACATTAGTTTACCTACATAATAAACCTGCATATGTACCCCTGAACTTAAAATAAAAGTTAAAAAAAAAAGTATACTAAAGGGAGCCAGGCACAGTGGCTCATGCCTATAATTCCAGCTACTTGGCAGGTTGAAGGAAGAAGATCACTTGAGGCCAGACATGTGAGACCAGCCTGGGCAACATAGTGAGATCTATCTCTAAGAAAAAAAAGCAGTGTGCTAAAGAGGATTGGGATACGGATGGATAAGAAGAACAGGAGTGATCTTTGGTGGCATGAGCTCTTCTTTTCATTCTGAAGTGTGGCAACACCATATGGAAACTTCAAATGTCACCAGATAAGAATAGAATAACCAAGACTCCCTTTTCCATTTTAATCCTATAAGAATAGGAAAATTGGCTCTATTCTAGGCCTCTAAGACTCTGTTTTGGCACCTTCTTCCCTTAGTGATTTCTAGGTCTGTTGTGAAGATGTCAGTCATTTGTCCTATGACAGATATTCGTAGAAAAGGATGGACAAGAGCCTGAAAAAGACATTTTAAAGGTCAAAGAACTCAAAGTTATCAATTTGGAAAGCAAACAGACAAAGGGGGACGATAAAGATTTTGTGAAAGCCAAAGAAACAAACAAACAACAACAGTAAAACGGGACAAAAAATAAATAAAAAAGCAAATCTCAAAAAAAAAAAAAAATCACAGGCGAAATGGAGGATCAGTTGATACATTCCGAAAGATAGAGAATCTGTGTAATTTAGACAGATGACCATAAAGGTCCTTAGCTAAAAAGTCTGGGAAATAATATTTTTGTATGTATCCAGATGAAGAAAGACAAGCAACACCGTACTATTTTTTTTCATACTGAACTATTTTATCTGATACTCAAAGTTCCCCTTACTAACTAGTCAGGGAATGCAGATGATCACATCGCAGTTTGATAGGAAAGGATACCAAGATTAAATGTCAGTTGAAAATTAACAAATAATAGGAAATAATTTCCAAACCATTTTTTCTTTAGATGAATACAAAATAGTGAGCAAAAGTACATACTCCAATTATGTGGTATGCTTCACTACCAATAAAGAAACAAACACAACGCAATGATTTCCTGTCTGAAGAACAAATTGTTCCTTCTTAGTACAGGGTAAGATGTAAATAATGTCACTAAATGGAAATTATCAACAACAGTAAAAGTTATAAAACTGTATTACTAAAGTTAAGCTTCTTTTCTGAGAAATATGAATTAATAATTAGCAATCTGTTTTGAGCCTTGAATACATTCAAAGTAGACTTACAGGGCCTGAACTCATTCTCTTGCATGACAAATGCTTATGAAGTACTTACTTGGGTCGAGATACCTGGGATATAGTGGCAAATAAGATTAAGGACCTGCCCCCTCCAAGGAGCTTACATTTAGTGGAAAAAAAAAAAAATAGTAAACATAAAGAAAGTAGACAAATCCCTATAATCTGTGATGCTTATCAGCACAAATATATAAATTCTCCTATTATCACTAATTCAGTGTAGACAACAGAAAAAGAGAAACCATGTTATGTATGATTCAATTTTATGAACATTTATTGGGCACACTTTTTTTTTTTTTTTTTGAGACAAGAGTCTTGCTCTGTTGCCCAGGCTGGAGTGCAATGACATGCATCTCGGTTCACTGCAACCTCTGCCTCCCGGGTTCAAGTGATTCTTGTGCCTCAGCCTCCCAAGTAGCTGGGATTACAGGTGTGTGCCACCACGCGCGGCTAATTTTTATATTTTTAGCAGAGATAGAGTTTCACCATGTTGGCCAGGCTAGTCTTGAACTCCTGACCTCAGATGATCCACCTGCCTTGGCCTCCCAAAGTGCTGGGATTACCAGCATGAGCCACCACACCCAGCTGGATACACTTTTTATGTGAAGGGTTCTAGGTGTGAAGAAGAAGGAAAGGAAAATGGTATTCCAAGCAAGGGAACAGTTCAAGCAAGGTATGGAAGAATGAAAATGCATAATTTGGCTACAGAGGTCAGATTTATAGCTAGTAGACTGGCAGGAAATGAGACTAGGTTCCAGCCAGTCTGCAAATGTCTTGAATGTAATGTCTTTAAAGCTTAATTTTCTAGGCAGCAAGGAGTCACAAGAAGTTTTCAAAGAGAAAAACAACAAAATCCACTTGATACTAATGATGGTTAGGCTACAAATCTAGGATATAAGATGAGTAGCAGAGTGTCAGATAGGAGGCTAGATCCAGACACCATTTGGATCTAAAGTCAAAATATTAAGAGGGAGAGAGATACCACATTTAAGGGGTATTCGGGAGGAAGAGACTACAGGTTTTGGCACCTGATTAGACATGAAGAGGGAAGACACACAGATACTTTGCAGTATTTAGGTTGGGTGAGTGGATGGTTGGTGATACCCTTAACCAAAACAGAGAACCAAGGCAGAACACACAGGCTTTTAGGGAAGGATGCAGAGACTGTGATATGGGATATTTAGCTACATATGTCAAAAAGGCACTTGGATATATGGGTCTAGGTATAAGAAAATAACAAATCTGGGTGTTAACAACCCATAGAAACCAATAAAAAGGATGAAATCATCCACTGAGGAAGAGAGTAAATAGGTTACGATGTGACAGGGCTAAGAACAAAGTATCAGGAAACATCTGTTTATGTATTATTCATTCAGCTAACATATTCTACATACCACTGTGCTATGCTAGGTGTAGACCTGAAGTCACACAGGAGGCCAGGTATGGTGGCTCACGCCTGTAACACCAGCATTTTGGGAGGCCAAGACGGAAGGATTGCCTGAGGCCAGCAGTTCAGGACTAACCTGGGCAACATGGCAAGACCCCGTCTCTTTAAAAAAAAAAAAAAAAAGCCACATAGGAGACTCAGTAAAATAAGTGTATACTATGGAGTATGACACAGCAGATAGAAGCAACAGATCATGTGAAGACATGGCAACATGATGGACTGCAAAGGCACAGTAATTATAAAAAGTAAGAAACAGAACGAACTAGATAACACAATACCATTTATGCAAATTGATACATACAAGGCAATACATTTCACAAGAATATATACAAATAAAAAATGTTTAAGAATAGTTGCTTATGGAGACCCAGAAGGGCATGGGAGTAGAAACTGAGGATACAGGGAATTTTTTTATTATTATGTTTTTCTCTTTTTTTGAGATGGAGTCTTGCTCTGTTGCCCGGGCTGCAGTGCAGGGGCACAAATCTTGCCTCACTGCAACCTCTGCTTCCCGGGTTTAAGCCATTCTCCCACCTCAGCCTCCTGAGTAGTGGGATTACAGGCATGCACCATTGTGCCTGGCTAATTTTTGTATTTTAGTAGAGACAGGGTTTTGCCATTTTGGCCAGGCTGGTTTCGAACTCCTGACCTCAAGTGATCCACTCGCCGTGGCCTCCCCAAGTGCTGGGATTACAGGTGTGAGCCAGTGCGCCCAGCTGTGGGGAATTTTAAAACAAAACAAACACACACACAACCATACAAAAATGAGTAACATTTTGGCTTCTACCCTTTAGGATCTTAAAAGTCTATAGGGCAAGAGACAATGCTATTTCAATATAGTTATGAAAAGTGCTATAGTAGATTTTGAACGGTATGCGATGGGAACTACAGGAAAGGACATTTTATCTAGTCACAGAAGATATCAAATTTAAGAGGAATATGGAAGAAAAAAACACAAAGGAGTCTGAGAAGGACCAAGACAAGAATATCACAGAAGCCAAGGAAAGAAGTTTAACAAGGAGGATGGTCAACGCCATTGAACGCTGAGTTAGGTAATTGTAATCTAATTAAAAGAGGCCATCAGAGGTTACTTTTAACTTCAAAATGTAAAATTCATTATAGTAGTAGAAACAAAAGGCAAATGAGTAATGAGGAATGAGAAACTAGAAGCAGGAGTACAAATTACATTTAAATATTTCAGTGTAAAGAGAGAAAGAGAAATAGGGTGATAACTCAGAAGGACGGCAAGATTGAGAAGGTCTCTTTTTTTTTTTTTAAATATAGAATGGAAAGTTTCAAAACAGGCTTTAGCCAACGATAAGTAGTAGTATTAAAAGAAGAAACTAGGTCACTAAGCGAGAAGGCAAGGTGTAACTGATGGAGTAAGGTCATGAAGAAACAGGGTCAAGATAAGATCAAGAGTACAGGTGGCATTACTCTTAGGGTGGTGTAAGAAAAGAAGAATGTGTTATTAAATGGATGAAAAAAATCTCTAGACATTTCCAATCAGTAAGAACAGAGACTTAAAAATAATACAATCATATACTCATTTCTACCAATGAATCCAGTCTCCTTGACATCCCATTGTGCATATTGTATTTCTTAAAAATTTTTATTTTAATTCCATCATCAGTAAATATTTTCTCATAAAAATTCAAACTATAGGCTGGGTGCGGTGGCTCATGCCTGTAATCCCAGCACTTTGGGAGGCCGAGGCGGGTGAATCACGAGGTCAGGAGATCGAGATCACAGTGAAAGCCCGTCTCTACTAAAAATACAAAAAATTAGCCAGGCAGGGTGGCAGGCGCCTGTAGTCCCGTCACTGGGGAGGCAGAGGCAGGAGAATGGCGTGAACCCGGGAGGCGGAGGTTGCAGTGAGCTCAGATCACACCACTGCACTCCAGCCTGGGTGACAGAGTGAGACTCCGTCTCAAAAAAAAAAAAAAAAATTCAAACTATATAGATAAAGCTGAAGCTCTTCCTGACCATAACCCCCTTTCACTTTCCTCCCTAAAAGTTCTTAGTATGTTAGGTATCCTCCCAGATAATTTCTTTTTCTAATTTAAGTTTTTTAATTTAATTTTTTGTAGAGACAGGGTCTTGCTTTGTTTCCCAGGCTGGTCTCAAACTTCTGGCTTCAAGTGATCCTCTGTGCCCAGCCTCCATTTCCAAGAATATATATACATTCACATGTGTGTGGTGTCTGTGTGTATAAAACCTAATTACATAGATATTATTATTGTGTAAAACCGTTCTGCAATTTGTTTTCACTGTCTGAGAGAGATCTTTTTAAGTCAGTACATAGCTTTTTTTCTCATTAAAAAAATTATATAATATTCCATACTAAGGATGCACCAGTTTATGCAGCCATTGATGGAACTTAGTGATGAACATTTATGTTGTTTACAGTTTCCAATACTGTATTAAACAATGCTGCAATAAGCAAACTTGTGCATATGTGAGAGGACTGTTTTGTAGAATAGTTATATTACTATGCTTTTCTAACAAAACAATTTTGCACAATAAAACTCCCAGTTCATTCTATAAATGCCTCCTTTCCATAAAGATTTTCAGCAAACATACAAGATGGTTTTCTCCTATCTTCCAAATTATTCTTACAACTGGCTAACTGGAATACTAAATGATATACCATGAGTTTTAGTTTTAGAAGCAACCTCTTTGTCTTCCTTTGCTTCTCTTCTCTTTATGGGGACAACTAGAAATAACCCCTGATTAATTTCAAATCACAAGGCTAACACATGCAAGGAAGATACAATAAGAGGAAGTCAAAATAGGAATAAGCTATTTCCCTTTTTTATTTGTTTTAGTTACAGGCTGAATAAATGCAATGAAATTCCTCACTGCTGTAATCTTTACTGAAGCTCCTCCATAACTGCTGGAAAACTATATGTTCTCTAAATAGGTACTGTTTTATGAACTGAATTTCCCCTTTCTTCAAAAACATTAAAACAGCAACAATAACAACAAAACGAAACACAGAACCCACAGGAAGACATCAGTCAAATGAAAAATTTGCTTATTCTTCTGGCATCTTCATTCTTGAACCCCTAAATGCCACAATTTGTAATATGAATGATGACATGATAAAAAGTTATACAGCGAACAGCTGATGCCAGACAATAATTTTTAAGAGCTAGCTGGCCGGGCACACTGGCTCATGCCTGTAATCCCAGCACTTTGGGAGGCAGAGGCAGACAGATCACGAGGTCAAGAGATGGGGACCATCCTGGCCAACATGGTGAAACATGTATTTTAGTCTCTACAAACATGTATTCTAGTCTCTATTGACATGTATTTCGGTCTCTACTAAAAATACAAAAAAATTAGTTGGACGTGGTGGCATGCACCTGTAGTCCCTGCTATTTAGAAGGCTGAGGCAGGAGAACTGCTTGAACCTGGGAAGCAGAGGTTGCAGTAAGCCGAGATCATGCCACTGCACTCCAGCCTGGGCAACAGAGTGAGACTCTGTTTCAAAAAAAAAAGAGCTAGCTATGGCCTGGTGTGGTGGCTCACGCCTGTAATCCCAGCACTCTGGAAGGCCAAGGCGGGTGGATCACTTGAGGTCAGGAGTTCGAGATCAGCCTGGGCAAAATGGAGAAACTCCATCTCTACAAAAAAGTACAACAACAAATTAGCCAGGTGGGTGTGGTGGTGCATGCCTATAGTCCCAGCTACTTAAGAGGCTGAGGCGAGAGGATCACTTGAGCCCAGGAGGCGGAGGTTGTATTGAGCTGAAATCACGTCATTGCACTCCAGCATGGGTGACAGAGTGAGACCCTGTCTCAAAAGAGAAAGAGAAGAGAAGAGAAGAGAAAGAGAGAAAGAAAGAAAGAAAGAAAAAGAAAGAAAAGAAAGAAAGAAAGAAGGAAAGAGAGAAAGAAAGAAAGAAAGAAAGAAAGAAAGAAAGAAAGAAAGAAGAAAGAAAGAAAGAAAGAGAAAGAAAGAGAAAGAAAAGAGCTAGCTGTTATACATGGGGTTTGATGTTTTTCTGAATGGAGCAAAGACATTTACTCGCTTAAGAATGCAGTCCTTTTTTAAATAAATAGCCAATTTATGAACAACCAACACATATGAATAGACCGTCCTGTACCTTTTGGCTCTTTTCTGCTACAGTACTATACCATTGAATCTGGCACTTCCGGCCGGGCGCGGTGGCTCAAGCCTGTAATCCTAGCACTTTGGGAGGCCGAGACGGGCGGATCACGAGGTCAGGAGATCGAGACCATCCTGGCTAACACGGTGAAACCCTGTCTCTACTAAAAAATACAAAAAACTAGCCGGGCGAGGTGGCGGGCGCCTGTAGTCCCAGCTACTCGGGAGGCTGAGGCAGGAGAATGGCATGAACCCGGGAGGCGGAGCTTGCAGTGAGCTGAGATCCGGCCACTGCAATCCAGCCTGGGCCACAGAGCAAGACTCTGTCTCAAAAAAATAAATAACTAAATAAAAATAAAAGAATCTGGCACTTCCCTCTTACTAATTTCATGCTCTTCCTAGAACAGATCATTAGAGGAGTTCCTACCATTCTCAAAAGAACCAAGCTAAAAGGAAGGAAGGAAGGAAGGAAGAGGCTTTGTGAGATGTATTTCTGGCTTCACCAGTGGCAACTTAATACTGTCTTTTTTTAAGAATTTAGTACACAGCTCTGTGACTTTCTTTACTATCTATAAAGATCTTTCATTTTAATAGTTTCACAGTATTTTATTCTACAATCACACCATAATTTACTGACTAGAACCCTAATAAGAGACACTAAATTGTTTCTAGCATTTTGTTTCTACAAATTATGCTGTAATGAGTATCTTTACACATATACTTTATTGTGTAAAGATCAGATCTAAGAACATCTGTATTGTAAAGGCTTAAGAACATCTGTAGCAGAAATACCTAGACATGAAATTTCTTCTAGATACATGCATTTTTTTAAGAAAGAGGTAGGGTCTTGCTATGTTGTCCAGGCTGAAGTACAAGAGCTATTCACAGGCAAAATCATTTTACACTATAGCCTGGAACTTGTGGCCTCAAATGATCCTCCCACTTCAGCCTCCCAAGTAGCTGGGACTATAGGCGAGTACCACCATGCCTGGCTCTGCATTTTTAAATTTGATAGATATTTCCAAACTCTCCTCAACCAGTTGAGGACAACAATATAGGAGAGTGCCAGTTGCTCCTCACCTTTACAGGTACAGTTTGTAATGAAACATATTTTATCTCTTATGGTCAGATCCTATAGTTCATTTAGCTGAGCACAGTTAATCTGAAAATAATACGTTAAATTACAAGAGATGAGCTCCAGGATCTGCATGTAGAATATCAACTTCACATGGGTACAGAGATTTCAGCAACGTATCACACATAGAAACACTCTGAAAACTATAGAGGACTATATACAATGCTAGTTCTTGTTAAAGGAATTAACTTTGGGAATAACTTATGATTCCATAGCTCAGCAAAATTCTTTTAGAATTTTATAAGAAACATACCTAAATAAATCTTATTTCCAGTCTCAGGACCTGCCAAGATGAAACAAAGTACAATTTTGCCACTATAAAACAAATTAAGACATTACAGGAAGTGCGTTAGACTAATGTTTTTCAAACTTTGGATCACAGCTCATTAGTGGATCATAAAACTAGTCTAGTGGGGTCATAATCAGCATTTAAAGAAAAATGAAGTATAACAGAAAATATTACAGTACAGTATGGTATAGTGCAAACATTATAGTATAGTAAAACACAAAGTAAATTCTAGTGAAATTTTGGTTTTAGTTAGTATAAGTATATAGGTGTGTATATGTGTCCTGGATTATGGTGAAATGTGAAATGTATTTCAAAAATGTTTAAAAGATAACTCTTTAGACTGTGGTACAATAAAAGGTATCTTTATTCAAGTCTTCTTTTTTCTTCCCCCAAACTCTGCAATCTTTTTACTGGATAGTTTGGAAATTTAGGTTGGTTTTTTAGGCAGAGACAGTTGAGTTATTTCAGGTGGGTTGGAAAGAAATAACATTAACTTAATATCAGGAACAACAAAAAAAGAAGAATTTAACGGTAGGTCTGATTAGCTCTAATGTATTTTCCTACAAAGTGAATAATAGAAGGCTAAAGTATCTTCTTTGGGCAAGAATGTTAATAAACTGAGAGTTGAGAAAAAAATGTGTTGTACAAGATTATCGTTACTTAAAAAAATCAACATTTCTGAAATAAAAGTAATTAAGATATAAAGCAGAAGTTCTGAAGAAAAAATTAAAATATGCATATGATTCCACTACCTAGGGCCAACCACTGTTAACACTCAAACTACAAATTTCAATGTATTTGCTTGAGTCTTTTATGTGTGTGTATATGTGTGTTTGTGTGTGTGTATATATATTATATATATATAAAATACTTATAATTGAGATTAAAGGATATATTTAATTTTGTCCTAGGAACACTACTATGTCATTAAAAATTCTTCATATGCATCTTATTATAAAATGGCTTCATAATGTTCCATCATGTGGATATACCACCCAATTCATGTAGCTATTAATAAAGGATTTACTTTTTTTTGTTTTTGAGACAGAGTCTTGCTGTGTTGCCCAGGTTGGGGTGCAGTGGAGCGATCTTGGCTCACTGCAACTTCCGCCTCCTGGGTTCAAGTGATTCTCCTGCCTTAGCCTCCCAACTAGCTGGGACTACAGGCATGTGCCACCATGTCCAGCTAATTTTTTTTGTAGTTTTAGTAGAGTGGGGTTTCACCGTGTCAGCCAGGATGGTCTCGATCTCCTGACCTCATGATCCATCTGCCTCGGCCTCCCAAAGTGCTGAGATCACAGGCGTGAGCCACTGCACCCAGCAGGATTTACTTTTTCTGAAGACTTAATTGCCAGATCAATATAACTATGTTATCATGGGTTGTTTGAGGGATAACTGGAAGTAACTTATATAAAATGTTGTTTCGTAAATGGATTTTTAAGTAAAATCATGTCGACTACAGCAACTCTCCTCAATAGGTGTCTTAAGATTAGTAAATTCAGTAAAAGAAACCAATCCTGAATTTTTTTACCCAAAAGTAAAACAGAGAAGCAATACTATGTTTACTTATTCTGCAACAACTGACTTTGGAGCAGCATTCAGATATAGGGGATGTCACCTATAAACACAATCCCCTTTAGAATGCATGTTCTTGTACTCCCAGATTAACGATGACAAAAAATGCCTTCGGAAAAATACTAAAGGAATGGTAATTTTGATGTCTATTTCCTGACTGATCCACTAAAAATCAACTTAAATGGTTTACCATAAAAGGAGCCTTTAAAATAGTTTCAAATAGATTATTTCTGTTATTCTTGGGAAAGGGGTAATAATATTCTATCAGGTATAAAAATTCACACTTTGTATTTTTGTCTTTGGAAAAATGATCATAAGCAGCCAATAAAATATTAAAACTAATAAAAGACGAAAGTTGCTTTAAAGGAGAGGAGTTCACAAAAGCAGTAGAGTTATTCTTTGTTTCTTCTGTTGAAATGTTTATGATTTTTAAATTATTAAGTTTTGCCATTGGGAGGCCAGGTGTGGTGGCTCACTCCTGTAATCCCAGAACTTTGGGAGGCTGAGGTGGGCAGATCCCTTGAGGTCAGGAGATTGAGACCAGTCTGGCCAATATGGTGAAACCTCGTCTCTCCTAAAAATACAAAATTAGCTGGGTGTGGTGGTGGGCAACTGTAATCCCAGTTACTCAGGAGGCTGAGGCAAGAGAATTGTTTGAATCCAGGAGGCAGAGGCGGCAGTGAGCCAAGATCATGCCACTGCACTCCAACCTCAGTGAAGGGCAAGACTCTGTCTCAAAAACAAAATAAAACAAAAAAGTTTTGCGATAGGGAAAATGATTTAATTACCGGACTCTACTCAGCAAAATTTTACTTTCTTTTCTTTTTTCTCTTTTTTTAGAGATGGGGTCTTGCTATATTGCCCAGGCTAGTCTTCAAGTCCTAGCTTCAAGTGATCCTCCTGCCTTGACCTCCTAAAGTTCTGGGATTACAGGTGTGAGCCACTGTGCCCAGCACAGCAACATTTTAAAAATTAAATAATTTTAAAAATTACAGAATTTAGTTTCTAAAAAGCAGCAGAATAAATCTGAAAAAGCTACCCCACATCACTCTACTTGATCTCAGAGAAGGTCAATAAAAAAGGGGATGAAGCTCTATTTCACACAATACTTCAGACACACAACAAGGGCATAAAAATTTTTATGCTTTTAATAGGTACAGAAAAAGCAGGACAAAATCCAGCATTCATTCCTGATAAAAATTCCCTACAAATTAAAAATAGAAATTTCCTCAATCTGATAAAGAGCATTTGCGAAAAACCTACAGCTAACAACTTGACAGACTGAATGCTTTCTGGGAAGAAGACACAGATATCCCCATCATTTCTACTTGACATTGTACTAGAGGTTCTAGTCAATGTAGTAAGAGAGACAGACAGACACACACACCACACACACACACACACACACACACACAGCATCCAGATTAGAAAGAAATAAGTAAAACTGTCCTTATTTGCAGACATAATTGTCTGTAGAAAATCCAATGAAAATGACTGACTGATTGATTGATTGAGCCAGGGTCTTATGCTATCTTCCAAGCTGGAGTGCAGTGGTGCAATTATATATAACTCATTGCAGTCTCAATCTCACTGATTCAATCAAGTCTCCTACCTCAGCCTCCCTAGTAGCTGGGGCTACAGATGCAGGCTACCACCCCTAGCTGATTTTTTTTTTTTTTGACAAGGGGTTTCACCATGTTGCCCATTCTGGTCTTGAACTCCTGGACTCGAATGATCCACCCACTTAGGCCCCAAAATACTGGGATTATAGGCATGAGCCATTGTGACAGGCCCCCATGGAATTTATTTTAAAAGCTACTAGAATTAATAAGTGAGTTTATTGGCATGGTTGCAGGATATAAAATCAATGTATACAAAAATCAATTTTGTTTCTTTTTTGGAGGGGACAGAGTCTTGCTCTCCCACCCAGGCTGGAGTGTGGTGGCACGATCTCAGCTCACTGCAAGCTTTGCCTCCTGGGTTCAAATGATTCTCCTATCTCAGCCTCCTGAGTGGCTGGGACTACAGGCGTGTGCCACCTTGCCCGGCTAGTTTTTGTACTTTTAGTAGAGATGGGGTTTCATCATGTTAACCAGGCTAGTCTTGAACTCCTGACCTCAGGTGATCTGCCTGCCTCAGCCTCCCAAAGTGCTGGGATTACAGGTGTAAGCCATCCCAACTGGCCAATTTTATTTCTGTAAAACAGCAATAAACCATCAGAAATTAACATTTAACAAACAATACTGGCTGGGTGCAGTGGCTCATGCTTGTAATCCCAGCACTTTGGGAGGCTGAGATGGGAAGATCACTTGGGTCCAGGAGTTCAAGACCAACTTGGGCAACATAGTGGGATCCTATCTCTCTAAAAAAAAAAAAGAATCTACCTGGGCATGGTGGTGTGTGTCTGTAGTCCCAGCTACTTGGGAGGCTAAGGCAGGAGGATCACTTGAGCCTGGGGACTTGAGGCTGCAGTGAGCCATGATCATGCCCCTACACTCAGCCTGGGTGACAGAGTGAGACCCTGTCTCAAGAAAACAAACTAAACCAAAACAACAACAACAAAACCCAATACCATTTACAGTATCATCAAAAGCATGAAACACTTAGGGGTAAATCCGACAAAAAAATGTGAAAAAGTTATACGCTAAAAGCTACAAAGCACTGCTGAGAGAAATTAAAGACAACCTAAATAAATGATGAGATATAGCATATTCATAGATCGAAAAACACAATGTTGTTAAGATATGAATTCTCCCCAAATTGATCTCTAGATTATATACAATCCCAATCAAAATCCCAACAAGATTTTTAAAGAAATTGGCGAGCTGATTCTATTCATACGGAAATGCAAAGGACCATAAATAAGAAAAACAAGTTTCAAAAGGAATACAAGTTGGAGGACTAACACTAACTGATTTTAAGTTACCACAAGGCCACGATAATCAAAACAGTGTGGTATTGGCATCAAGGCAGACAAATAGATCAAAAGAACAGAACAGAGGGTCTAGAAATAAACACATGAATATAGGGATAACTGACTGATGAAGATGCAAAGACCATTCTAAAGAGGAAGGATAATCTCAGCAATTGGTGCTAGAATAACTGGAGAGCTATATGCAAAAAAAAAAAAAAAAAAAAATGGGTCCACATGTTATACTACATAACAACATTAACTGAAGATATATCATAGACCTAAGTGTAAAACTTAAAACTATGAGACTTGTAAGAAAAACAACAAAAACCAAAAAAACAGGAGAAAACCTTTCTGACCTTGGTTTAGGCAAAGATTTCCTAGATATAACATTAAAAACAAAATCCATAAAAGAAAAATTGATAGGCTGGGTGCAGCGGCTCACGCCTGTAATCCCAGCACTTTGGGAGGCTGAGGCGGGTGGATGACCTGAGGTCAGAGTCCAAGACCAGCCTGACCAACATGGTGAAACCCTGTCTCTACTAGACACAAAAAATTAGCCAGGTATGATGGCGTGTGCCTGTTATCCCAGTTAGTTGGGAAGCTGAGGCAGGAGAATCACTTGAACCCAGGAGCCAAAGGTTGCAGTGAGGCGAGATCACGTCATTGCACTCCAGCCTTGGCAATACAGCGAGACTCCATCTCAAAAAACAGAACAAAAAAAATTGATAAATTGGACTTCATGGAAATGAAAAACTTTTGCTCTTCAAAAGATATAGTTGAGAATGAAATGAGACAAGGTTAAGTATCTTTTCTTAAGATACTGTTAAGAGAATGAAATGAGACACAGTTAAGTATCTTTTCTTTTTTCCTGCCTACAAAAGATGCACTTTTTTTTCCTGGTCTAGATTATGGCTGGGTTTTTATTTATTTAAAATTTATTTTTTAATTAATAAAAAATTGTAAATATTTATAGTGCATCACATGATGTTTTGAAATATGTATACACTGTGGAACAGCAAAATGGAGCTAATTAACATATGTATTATCTTACATACTTATCATTTTTGTGTAGTGAGAACATTTAAAATCTATTCTCAGTGATTTTTCAAGTATACAATACATTGTTATTGACTATAACAGTTAAGTATCTTAACTGTAAAAAAAATAGAGTTAAGAGAATGAAATAAGTCACAGACTAGGAGAAAATACTTGCAAGACATATATTTGATAAAGGACTTGCATCCAGATATATAAGAAACTCTCAAAACTAAACAACGAGAAAACAAATAACTTAAAAAAAATGGGCAAAAGATTTTAACAGACACTGCGCCAAAGAAAACAACACAGGCCGGGCTGGTGACTATGCCTACAATCCCAACACTTTGGGAAGCCAAGGTGGGAAGATCACTTAGGGTAAGGAGTTTGAGACCAGCCTGAGCAACATAGTGAGACCTCATTTCTTTTTTTTTTTTTTTTTTTTTTTTTTTTTTTTTTTTGAGGCGGAGTCTCGCTCTGTCTACCGGACTGGAGTGCAGTGGCCGGATCTCAGCTCACTGCAAGCTCCGCCTCCCGGGTTTACGCCATTCTCCTGCTTCAGCCTCCCGAGTAGCTGGGACTACAGGCGCCCGCCACCTCGCCCGGCTAGTTTTTGTATTTTTAGTAGAGACGGGGTTTCACCGTGTTAGCCAGGATGGAGTGAGACCTCATTTCCTCATTTCTACTAAAAATTTTAAAACTTAGCCAGGCATGGTGGTGTATGCCTGTAGTTTCAGCTACTGGGTAGCCTGAGGGTGGAGGATTGCTGGAGTCCAGGAGGTTGAGGCTGCAGTGAGCCATGACTGTACCACTGCACTCCAGCTTGGGCAACAAAGTGACATCCCATCTCTAAAACAAACAAACAAACAAACAAACAAACAAACAACAAAACAAAAAAACCCCCACAATACAGAGAACAAATTAGTAAGTACATGAAATAATACTCAACAACAGCCAACAACATGTAAATTGTAACTATAATGAGATATTACACACCTATAAGCATGGCTAAAATAAAAAAGACTGGCTATACCAAGTTTTGGTGAGGATATGCAGCAACTGGATATATCTGTGGAATGTAAAATGGTACAATCGCTTTGAAAAACACTTGGGCAGATTCTTAAAAATTAAATATACGTCTATCATATGATACAGCCATTCAATTTCTAGCTATTTATTCAAAAGAAATGAAAGCATATATCCACACAAAGTCTTGTACATGAATGTTCACAGCAACTTTACAGTCCCAAATTAGAAACAATACAAATATTTATCGACAGATAAGTGGATAAAAGCAACTGTGGTATATACATATAATGCCAACACTATTAAGTAACAAAGAAGAAATGAGCTATCAGTATACACAACAACATGAATAAATCTCAAAGTAATTATGCTGAGTGAAAGAAGCCAGGCAAAAATGGGGTATATTCCATATGATTCCACTTATATAAAATTTCCAAAACAGTAAACTAATTTCTAATAACAGAAAGCAGATCAGTGGTTTGGGGTAAGGGGCAGGGAGTAGTGGGGAAAGTTGGGCAGGAGAGGTCACAAAGGGGCATAAAAATTTTGGGGATATGTTTGTTATCTTGATTGTGATAATGGTTTCATGGGGAAATACATATCAAAACATCAATTTGCACATATCAAATAATACAGTTTATCATATGTCAATTATACTTCAATAAAGGTATTTCAAAAAAACAAAATAAGCTGAATCAAACAATGGAAGAATAAACAAATCAATGAAAAAAAGATCTGCTACAAAGCCTTCTGCATTATCCCTGTATTTCCTGTTTTCATCATAAAGAGAAGGAACTATAACATCTGCTCCATGCCCCAGAGTACGCCCTTAACCTTTGCTGTCTCAAAATACATGCTTTTCGGTGTGTGGATGGGAATGCGTCAACTCAAAACTGTCAATTACAATAAGAAAAACAAGATAATGGCCAAGCGCCACTCATAACAACAAAGATTTAATTGAGAAGAACTGTCATTCTCCTTACGAAGGACAGCATATTATCAGTATTTCTTTCTTCTTCTTCTTCTCTCTCTCTCTGTTTTTTTTGCCCGTTTGTTTGTTTTGTAGAAAAGGGGGTCTCATTATGTTGCCAAGGCTAGACTCAGACTCCTAGCACTTCAGGCTAGGAGTCTGAGTCTAGCCTTGGCAACATAATGCCTCCTGCCTCGGCCTCCTAAAGTGCTGGGATTATAGGCATAAGCAACAGTGCCTGGTCTTATTAGTATTTCTTGCTTTATGGAATGTATCTTTGTCCCTAAATGGATGGCTGGACTTTGAACCTATGTTCTAATAATAATAACTAACAGTAAATGAGCACTGAGCACTTCAATTAGCATTTGCTATCTCATCTGGTCCTCAAAATAACCACAACATTTTACAGATAAAACTTACAAGGTAAAATAATTTGTCTAAGATCACACTACAATTGAGTGGCAGAGCTCAAACCCTAAGTCCATCTCACCTGAAAGCTCACGTTCCTAACAGCTACACTTAATTGAATGTTCTGGTTGATAGTTTTGAAGAGTGCCTAGTAATTATCTTTATGTTTCTTTTTTGAAAAGCCAGGAATCCATGTATAAACTTTACTCAGAGAGAGCAGGAACTGGCTGGCACGGTGGCTCGTGCCTGTAATCCCAGCACTTTGGGAGGCTGGGACAGCAGAATTGCTTGAGCAGGAGTTCGAGACCAGCCTGGGTAACACGGCAAAACCCTATCTCTACATAACATACAAAACTTAGCCAGGTACAGTGGCATGCCCCTGTAGTCCCAGTTACTCAAGAGGCTGAAGTGGGAGGATTACTGAAGCCCAGCAGGTTGAGGCTGCACTGAGCTGCGCACTCCAGCCACTGCACTCTAGCCTAGACGACAGAGTAAGACTGTCTCCAGAAGAAGAAAGAGAGAGAGCATAGGAATAAAAATAGCCACTCCAGGCCGGGTGTGGTGGCTCACGCATGTAATCCCAGCACTTTGGGAGGCTGAGGCGGGTGGATCAGGAGTCAGGAGTTCAAGACTAGTCGGGCCAACATGGTGAAACCCCATCTCTACAAAAATATTTAAAAATTAGCTGGGCATGGTGGCGCATGCCTGTAATCCCAGCTACTCAGAGGCTGAGATAGGAGAATTGCTTGAACTCAGGAGGCGGAGACTGCAGTGAACTGAAATCGTGCCATTGTACTCCAGCCTGGGCAACAGAGCGAGACTTCATCTTAAAAAAAAAAAAAAAAAAGAAGCCACTCCAACTCTAAAAAACACATTAAAATACGGCCACAAATGGTCACTGATTAATTCATTAACATGTTTTATGATAAAGGTTATGAAATGTAAATATAAAAACCTTATAACTCAGTAACCTAAATAAAGTTCTGTTTTCACCCTATATCCCAGTTGGGAACTAGACAGAAATTGGACTTCTGTCAGTTATAGCCTATGTTCATGTGTTCAGGTGATCTTTCTCAATGATTGAAACCACCCATCCCAATCTTAAAAGCTCTTCCTAAAAACCATCTATTAAAATGGGATCATTTTTGGCCAAAGAATTGTTAGGTCCAGGCTTATGGGTGCCAAAGAATGTTTCAACTTGAGTCCATTTAAGACTTTCAAAGATCTGTTATCAAGCAAGCTAATATCTGATTTTTTTAAAAAATGCAAACTCCCTTCATAGGCTTATTAGTATAGATGACAATGTATGGTGATTGCTAAGTTCAATTTTACCTTTTTCCATTTCAGACCAGTCTTTATAATAATCTGCTTCCATAATAAGTACAAGGCCATGACCAAAAGCAGATGTTAGACTATGGACTTACAGTGAACTTGTGATGTTATCTTTTTTTAATTTTTGGTGCCACAACTTGGATCCAAACTGAGGTTGCTGCAGGCACAACACAGAGTACTAACCACTATATGATCGTAGCTGTGATGTTCTTAAGCTACAGCACCTTCCATGGTAACTTTTATTTTGTTTTCTGTATCTGGTACTGTCATTAGATCCTTATGATTATTTTTTCAAGAATATTTTCAGTGAAAGTAAATTATTTGTTTCAACACAGACATAAATTTAGATTTTTTCATTTTAACCCTTTGTGGCTGAAAAAACTCACAAAGTTAAACCTATAGAATGATATATTACATAATCTCGTACTCTAAATATACTTCTAACTTTGTCGTGTCTGCAACATTTTTGCCTGTAAATCTTCTTGCTTGGGGAATTTTGCAACAGCCTTTGGCCAAACACAACAAAGTTCTATCCTCAGTTTTAAAAGAGTTATACCTGTTTTATGATTGAGGCATCAGTGAAAAGGAATTCAAGACTCCTTAAGTTAATTCCACATGAAAGCTGTAATATTTCACCATTTATCATTGTATAGATGATTTAAAGAATGCTTTAAAATAAAGTGATACCAATAAATGCAAGGTGGATTCTATCTAGTCACAGAAGCCATTTAGTGTGGTTTTGCATAATATCTAAGATGTGCAGATATAATATACCTGATGTGGAATATTCAGAAATAAACTAATCTAAATTTTATTAGCAGTCAAATCTATTTTTCAGGTTTTTAAAAATGGCCATTGATTAATCTTCCTTTATTCTCCTCTGGAGCAATCACAGACTATGGTAGGAAGCCATTTACTAGATTTGCTTGGAATTAATGAACTGAGGCTTTCCTGCTGAACTGTGTGGTTCCACTCTCTGCTTCCCCCAGACAGTTCATGAGCAATGTAATTTTCTTTCTTTGTAGAGGGTATTCCTTTAGTGTTCTTATTCATGAAATTAAAGTAATAAAAGGGAAAGATGTTCATAAAGAAGGTTTTTTTTTTTTTCTGACATGATTCCTTCTAAATCAGAAAACCACTTTAAATAAAATTTAATTAGGACCAAATACAGTACAGGTCCCCTCTGTAACAATTAGATTTGAAATACACAAGACACTGAATAATTTGTTAAATTATTTTCTATTGGCTTTCCCCGGTTCTATGCCAAACATGTCTTGGCTGCAACAGAGAGTGAGTGAGGAAGCTTCTGGGAAGAAAAAGAACATAATTATGGGGGCTCTAGAAGAGTATAGCTGCAATCTGGCACTTTGCAGAAATTCTGGAATAGGAATGTAGCTCTTTTACAATTCTAACTCTACAGGTAAGGTCAACTTATAGCCTATGGGAGCTTTACAACATATCCCGAAAGAAACTCAAGCCTTGCCAGAGAAGTGACAGTAAGCCATATGGTTTTGTTTAGAGATATAAGGTTAAAGAACAGATTTTATGTACAGACAAAAATCTATTTTGAAGCTAGGGAGAAAATAAAAAGATTTTTTTTTTTTACTGGAAGCAAAACAGAAAAGAAAAACAAATCATAGCTATTTAGAACAAAGACCAAAACCTTTTCAACCCACTAAGCATCAATTAGGAACCAATATTAAAAAGAAGAAAATTAGTAAGTTGCCATATTAGTTCATAAAGTCCAACAAGTGTTTATTGTTAAGCAAAAGCTATACAAATAATGCAGTAAAATCATGATATATTGGAGAACCAAAACAAATAACAATAAAAAAATCCCCAAAACTCCATAGATAAAATGGTAATTCAGTTTAAAGAATGCTATGGCAGTTACTTTTCTCAAAGTATTGAAACAATTTTAATCCCAGCTGCCCCCTATTTTATCTAACAATAGATTGTTTAAATATGTGTCACTTCTGGTGAAGCTATTCATTTCACCTAAACTGCACAGAGTTAAGCCTCAGAATAATTTTATCACCTACAGACCATATGCAGACTAAATACAACACTTGTGCCTGATTCTGAATGGTATCTTATATCAAAATGCTCCCTTAATTTTAGCTCTTGCTTCTCAAGCTTCTCTTTCAACTTATCAGAACTGCCTATAGTAACCAAAATTGGATTCATGCAGGAAAAAAATATATTTTAGGAAAACATGTGCAAAAAGCATCTAAGCATCTGTTAACATTAAAACCAGAAGGCAGCGTATGCTGCAGAGCACATAAGAAGAGGCTTTAAAATTTAGTAATTCACAACATCCACTTAGAAGTATTATGGTAGTCTTTTAAAGTAACACACCACAATGGTATAATCATTTCATTTTTTCTTTTTTTTTTTTTTTTTTTTTTTTTTGAGACGGAGTCTGGCTCTGCCGCCCAGGCTGGAGTGCAGTGGCCGGATCTCAGCTCACTGCAAGCTCCGCCTCCCGGGTTCACGCCATTCTCCTGCCTCAGCCTCCCAAGTAGCTGGGACTACAGGCGCCCGCCACCTCGCCCGGCTAATTTTTTTTGTATTTTTTAGTAGAGACGGGGTTTCACCGTGTTAGCCAGGATGGTCTCGATCTCCTGACCTCGTGATCCGCCCATCTCGGCCTCCCAAAGTGCTGGGATTACAGGCTTGAGCCACCGCGCCCGGCCTCATTTTTTCAACAAACATTTACTGAGCATCTATGTGCCTGGCACTAAGCTGGGTACAGAGGATACAGTGATTAGTAAATAGAGACATAAGCCACTACAGGTTTGTACAGTTTCTAAGGCTGAAAAGCAGAGACGTTATCTTGGTAAAACTATAAAAGAGAAAACAAGGTCATCCTCTGATTTTTCCATTAGAGGCAGCTGTCACCCCCACTCATATCCTAATTATGAAGGGATTGAGACAGACAATAAATGGGGGAAAGAAGTGAGAATAACAATAGGCAATTAGTGGTGAGAATTAGAAATGGGCTAAACCTACCAAAAGTAAGAATTCTTAATCTGGGGTCCAAGGAATCCGTGGATGTTTTCACGGGATCCTTGATCTCACAGATACTATATTTCAAATTCTGATATATGGATGTATATACATTTATTAGGAAGTTGGTCTTACCAAATCTAAAAGGGGTCAGCATTCAAAAACAGCTAAGGGCCACTAAACTAAAAGAATGAAGTTCTGCCGGGCGCAGTGGCTCACGCCTGTAATCTCAGCACTTTGGGAGGGCGAGGGTGGGGGTGGATCACCAGGTCAAGAGATCGAGACCATCCTAGCCAACATGGTGAAACCCTGTCTCTACTAAAAATACAAAAATTAGCTGGGTGTGGTGGTGTGTGCCTGTAGTCCCAGCTACTCGGGAGGCTGGGGCAGGCACTTGAACGCAGGACGCAGAAGTTGCAGTAAGCTGAGACAGCACCATTGCACCCCAGCCTGGTGACAGAGTGACATTTGGTCTCAAAAAAAAAAAAAAAAAAAAAGAATGAAGTTCAAGGTCTAGACATCAGATAGAGAAACTAAGGCAACTATTTTGAAAACACAAAGGTTTCACCAGTGTCCCTAATATCACACCATGTAGGTGGCTACCCACCCAAGTATCAGTATGTCCTCCATTCAACTTCAACGGAAACTACAGAAATACCTTAGTTAAATAAATTACAACCAATGAATGACTTTCCAAATGTATGATGACCTCTCTCTCTTTTTTTTTTTTTTTTTTTAACATACCTTTAAGGCTTCTATAACAAGGTCCCTTGCTTCAAGCTCTCCTTCAAGAATACTAAATAGTGTCAGGAGTTCAGGCTTGCTGAGTTTTTCCAGATTCATCTTGAAAGCCTAAAACAAAGGTAACAATCAGACAATCTCCAAAGACATCGTTAATTTGATACAATTAAAGAAAAAATAAAGTGAGAGATAAGGGCAATTATAGTATCAAATGCCTTAATAAAGGAAATAGTTGCAATTAAATAGAAATATAAGTTTTCTGATGTTAATCACAAACTGAGCAGCAACAGAAAATAAAATTCACTTTAATTATTGATTTCACTACCACTCACAAAGATCAATTTTTCATATTTCCTCCAGACATGTTTACAAACAAACATCCTAGAAAATCTCAGAAAGAATTAGCCGCTAGGGCTGGTCGTGGTGGCGCACACCTGTAATCCCAGCACTTTGGGAGGCTGAGGTGGGCGGATCACCAAGTCAGGAGATGGAGACCATCCTGGCCAACGTGGTGAAACCCTGTCTCTACTGAAATATAAAACATTAGCTGGGCATGGTGGTGAGCGCCTGTAGCCCCAGTTACTCAGGAGGCTGAGGCAGGGGAATCACTTGAATCCAGGAGGTGAAGATTGGAGTGAGCCAAGACCACGCCACTGTACTCCAGCCTGGGTGAGACTCTGTCTCAAAAAAAAAAAATTAGCCACTAATTTTTCAGGTAAAATTGTGTTATAATGAATACCATTTCTCTGAAAAATTGTTAGACCATCAAAAGATTTCCCAGTTTTATTTTAGATAACCAATTTCCAAAACTGTATATAAAACATTCTGATATCCCTCTTCAATTGGTTAAAACAAAATTTGGGCAAAGAGATAATGTTGCTGGGAGTATGGGAGAAATTTTTCTTTTAAATTGTCTACCTTCATAGACAATAGCTATCACAATATTTATATTCTGTATGGTAAAATAGACTTAATTCAACTATATGCAAACTTACTTTTAAATGAATTCTCAAAGTATAATGTTAAACACTTTTTTTTTTTTTAAGACAGGGTCTTGCTCTGTCACCCAGGCTGGAGTGTAGTGGTGCAAACATGGCTCACTGCAGCCTCAACCTCCTGGGCTCAAGCGAATCTCCTGCCTCAGCCTCCCAAGCAGCTAGGATCACTGATACATGCCACCATGCCTGGTTAATTTATTTTTTGTTGTTTGTAGAAATGGGGTCTTCCTGTGTTGCCCAGACTGGACTCAAACTCCTGGGCTCAAGCGGTCCTCCCACCTTATCCTCCCAAAGTGCGGGGATTACAGGCATAAGCCACTGTGCCAGGCCTGTTAAACATCTTAATTGGCTAGGCTACTACAAACTGAATTTATCTGACTTAATAAGTTCACATTTCTCTGAGAATCTGCATGTTCCAAAGTATGTTAAATGGCAAATTGCATGGCACAAACTCAATCCTTTCTACAAGACTAATTCTCATAAACCACATAAAGATAGAAGTTAGACTGCTGTACAATCTTGGAAGGGCCTTCTGACCAGTGTGTACGGTTAAGATATGTTTTATAATTTCCAAAGTAGAACAAATATTTCTCTCCCCACTTTTTATTTCCAAATTGCCACTCTTAAGGAAAATGAATCACAACATGACCAGTTCACACATCCTCCAGAAATTTATCACTCTTATTAAATTCTAGGGGCCACACAAAAAAAGAAGTGATTCCTTCCAGAGCTACTGCTTTTAAGTGAACATGTATAAAATGCATACTTCACTTTGTTGTTAGATTGTGTTCCAAGACATGCTGCACAAGCCTTTTAAAGCACAGTAACACATCTTCAATGTAACCTCAGCTCTAATTGCTAATTTTCTTTTTTTGAAACGGAGTCTCACGCAGTCGCCCAGGCTGGAATGCAGTGGGGTGATTTCGGCTCACTGCAACCACCGTCTCCCAGGTTCAAGTAATTCTCCAGTCTCAGCCTCTTGAGTAGCTGAGATTACAGGTACCTGCCATCATGCATGGCTAATTTTTGTATTTTAGTAGAGATGGGGTTTCACCATGTTGGCAAGGCTCGTCTTGAACTCCTGATCTCAGGTGATCCATCCACCTCAGTCTCCCAAAGTGCTAGGATTACAGGCATGAGCCACTACACCTGGCCTATTTATTTAGAGACAGAGTTTCGCTTTTGTTGCCCAGGCTGGAGAGCAATGGTGAGGTTTCGGCTCACTGCAACCTCTGCCTCCTGGGTTCAAGCGATTCTCCTGCCTCAGCCTCCCAAGTAGCTGGGATTACAGGCATGTGCCACCATGCCCAGCTAATTTTTGTACTTTTAGTAGAGATGGGGTTTCACCATGTTGGCCGAGCTGGTCTCCAACTCCTGACCTCAGGTGATCTGCCCACTTTGGCCTCCCAAAGCACTGAGATTAAAGGTGTGAGCCACCGCACCTGGCCTCTATTTTCTAACAAGTGAATTTTAGCAACTAGTAAATGACGTTCATTTTAGTATCAGGATATATCTCATAACATTTATTTTAAAAATAAAAACTAAAAACTAAACAAAAAAATCTAACAAACCTAATAAAGTTACACTTTATAAGAGGTTATACTGGAAAGAACACGTAGCTTGGTAGTCAGAGGCCACATCTGCATCTTCCTAGTTGTGTGACTGGGCAAGTTATCTGACTCTGTTTTCTAATCTGTGAAAGGGGGATGATGATATTTAACTCATAAGGCTGCTATGAAGATTGAGTTAATAAATGTAGAACATCTTACCACATTGCTGATACCTGGTTTCATTATTAATGGTTTCATTATTAGTAACTATTACCCTGTCTCATTTTTCAAAAGAATTTAAGAAAGGCACTATCAAAAATTGCAGACAGCCAAGATCGATGACCTCAGAAATAACTTCAGCTGCCCTTTTGCAATTGGGAAGTCCTTCTTGGTTCCATTTTAAGCTTCTAAGTAAAAATCAAGTATTATTTGTTAGAGTCTAATTAAATAAAAATAAGAGGTACATATACAAAGAACTAAATTACATTGTATCTAAAGTCTTTGATATGTAAAATGAAAAAAGTCTTTGATCTGTTATGATAAATATACATCCTTATAAAAGAGTAAAATTAAAACAATCTTCAGAGTCACTTTAATTACAAAACAGTTCAGCCTAGGCAAGAAAAAGTTCTATTCCTTGTCAATGACAAAGAATTCTTTTATTATCTCTGTGTTTACAAATAACTTCTGCACACAAATGTTAATAACTGGAACATTTCACTAATATGTCCCAACTCGAGTGGGCATGGTTACTCATGCCTGTAATCCCATCCCAGCACTTTGGGAGGTGGAGGCGGGCAGATCACTTGAGGTCAGGAGTTTAAGATCAGCCTGGCCAACATGGTGAAACCCTGTCTCTATTTAAAATACAAAAAATTAGCTGGATGTGGTGGTGCACACCTGTAGTCCCAGCTACTCGAGAGGCTGAGGCAGGAGAATAGCTTGAACCTGGTAGGTGGAGATGGGAGTGAGCCGAAATCACGCCACTGCACTCTAGCCTGGTCAACAGAGTGAGACTCTGTCTCAAAAAAAAAAAAAAAAAAAGTACCAACTCAGCTTAGTGTCTACATGAATACAATACAAATATTACACAGAAGGAAAGGCCACTGCTATGTAACATAAGAACCAACAGATCTGTTTTTGCATATTCCAATAACCACTATTTATAAGTATTAAAATTTAACAATTCCTTCTATTCTATGCATTTGAATGTAATCTCAATATATAGGACAATGCAACAGATTTTTGCCTGAAATATAAAAGAATGATAGTAAAACTGCACTAGATTTTAGGAGAGCAGTGATATTCTTGGAGGTGGGGGTGATACTGACCTGACAATCGGCAGAGTCACACTTCAGTCCTCAAGTATAAACTCTTCAAGTTTTCTTCAGTAAAAAATTGGGAAAATTGCCAAATACATTTAAAATGCCATTAGCATGGTGGAAATGTGTCCAATGCTGCAAAATAAGGAGAAATCTATTGTTCATGTGATTATACTATAAACAATTTGGTAAATCCCATTAATGTCAACTGTTATCGCTGATAAGGTCTGACAGCTATAGGTTGATAATGACAAGAAAGAAGAAAATAGCCAGTTTTTCAAGCTGAAGTTGAATAATAAATGAAAAATACCAGGAATCTGACTTCCCTTTGGTAACTAAAATAAGGAAAGGTAGAGGCTTTTGAGATCTTTCCTACTTTAAGATGTCCACTGCCATTTTAACTTCTGACTTTTCTCTTTCTGAAATGACAAAAACCTATTTGCTTGAATCACCATGACTTAAGCACAATGCACTTAGATTTAGCCGGGCGTGATGGCGGGCGCCTGTGGTCCCAGCTACTCCTGAGGCTAAGGCAGGAGAATGGCGTGAACCTGGGAGGCAGAGCTTACAGTGAGCTGAGATCACGCCACTGCACTCCAGCCTGGGCGACAGAGCGAGACTCCGTCTCAAAAAAAAAAAAAAGAAGAAAAAGAAAAAAATCAGGCCGGGCGCGGTGGCTCAAGCCTGTAATCCCAGCACTTTGGGAGGCCGAGACGGGCGGATCACGAGGTCAGGAGATCGAGACCATCCTGGCTAACACGGTGAAACCCCGTCTCTACTAAAAATACAAAAAACTAGCCGGGCGAGGTGGCGGGCGCCTGTAGTCCCAGCTACTTGGGAGGCTGAGGCAGGAGAATGGCGTAAAACCCGGGAGGCGGAGCTTGCAGTGAGCTGAGATCCGGCCACTGCACTCCAGCCCGGGCGAAAGAGCAAGACTCCGTCTCAAAAAAAAAAAAAAAAGAAAAAGAAAAAAATCAAAATTGCAATGGAAATTTTTAAACTGCCGAATTCATACAAGGAAAATTCTCATCTCACCTCCCAACAATCCATAAACAAACAAATCAGCCTCTTAGCATCTTGACTTTGTTTATAAGGTTGATTACACATCCCTAGCTTCTACTCTTTCACATTTATGATCAGATGTTAAATGTTAAATTATATGTAATTTTTTTGTTTATGATTTCCTAACAGTGTATTAGACCCAACAAATTTTATTAAAAATGATAGGCCTTCACTTTTATTTGAAAAAATGTAATCTTTGTTTTGTATTTTAAGGCACTAAGTCTGAAAGCCCATTTGAGTTGCTGAAACCTAACAGTGAAATGGGGACAGTGTCAAAGGAAGAAATAATGCTGCAATAAGTCCTTGGTTGTTTCATTAAAACAAGAATCAGTAATTAAACTAATCACAAATCTCTCAAGTTAGGACAGGAAGTATGAGTTTGTTAAACAGTCAAGAATATAGACCCAACAACATATACACAAACCACTGAATAAGCTATTCCAGCAATTTCTGCCCAATATATGGGCAGAATTATGTGGCCAAGGATATTCAGAAAAAGGGTATTTCTAGCCCCATATTCATTATCAGAAATATGATTGATGGATATTTGGTATGCCACATTGTGTCTATAGACTCATTCCCTACTTATGTTCTAAGTAAGCTGTCACTTGTCATTTTCATCATCAGTGACTGAGGGACAAGATCAGTTCAACTAGATGCTCAGCTCATTCCTTCCAAGACCCAAATTACCTTAGAGTTTAGACACAGATATTTCTATGAGTCTATGGACTCATTCCCTACTTATTTTCTAAGTAAGCTGTCACTTGTCATTTTCATCATCAGTGACTCTGAAGGACAAGATCATTTCAACTAAATGCTCAGCTCATTCCTTCCAAGACCCAACTTTTCTTAGAGTTTAGACAGATATTTCTAAGGAATGCTACAGTCTATAAATCTGAAATAAAAACCACCTGTAGACAAATTGTCTGGATACATTATCATACACTGTGATACAGCCAGCTATAGCTATATTAAGCTTTATAGTTTTCTCAATAAAAAATACACATATAAATATATACAATAAAAAAGATAAAGATATTTATCTTTAAAAAAGATATTTTAATAGCCTGGAAAAATAAACCCATTTAAGGGCTAAGTATAACACTTCTTTTTTTTTTGAGATGGAGTTTCGCTCTCGTTGCCCAGGCTGGAGTGTAATGGCACGATCTCGATCACCATAACCTCTGCCTCCCAGGTTCAAGTGATTCTCCTACCTTAGCCTTCTGAGTTGCTGAGATTATAGGCATGCGCCACCACGCCCAGCTAATTTTGCATTTTTAGTAGAGATGGGGTTTCTCCATGTTGGTCAGGCTGGTCTCGAACTCCTGACCTCAGGTGATCCACCTGCCTCGGCCTCCTAAAGTGCTTGGATTACAGGTGTGAGCCACTGTGCCCGGCCTACACTTATTTTTATGTTATCAATAAGTGATTTCAAATGAGCCTGCCCAGCATACCATTTGGTCTATTCACAGGTTTCATCCCACCATGAAATCTCAGGCCAATAGCCAGGAGAGCATGAGTCTTTTCTAGATGAACTTTCTTGTGCCAATAGTCAGAAGTTATGGGTATTAAAAACTGCATCCCCCCGACTACCCCACTGTGCCTCCTTAACTGTACTACTGATTTTGCCTAGAAGTATGTTGGTGGGGCTTGGGCTCTGCTCATTTTATTCTGATATTTTCCCCCTTCTGGATACTATCCAAGCTCCACTCATTCTGGTTTCGGTTATGCTTTTTTTTTTTTTTTCTTGATGAAGTCCTAGTTTCTGCTCTGGAATTCTGACTTAATTCCATAAGATAACAAGCATTGCTGCCATTTTACCATATAGAGACTGAGTGGCAGAAAAAGAAACACCCCAAACAGCTTCTATAGCTATGTAAACAGTAGGGCAGGGCAGGGCAGGGCAGGGTGGAGTACAAGCAAGATGTTTGTCTCTCTATTATCTGGGTGTGAGCATATCTACATAGAACTGAGGCTTTCTTTCTTTCCAGGTGGTAGGTTTTTCCACATAAGGTAGGAAAACAACATTTTTAGATGAGGCTTTAGATAGTTCCTAACATAGAAATGCCTCAAAAAAATCTATATAGATCTATTTAAATAACTGGACTAATTTTTTTAATCAGTAATTTAACCTAGGAGATCATTCTTGCCACACTGGATAAAAATCACTTTTTAATTACATACTCAGATATCAAACTTAAGAAATTTATACTCAGCTATCATATTTAAGAAATTTATATTTAGACTACAAATAACTCAGATTAAGGTCATTCAGTGAGTTTTTAGTATTGGTGAACAAAGTGATTAGTGATCAGTGAGCAAAGATATAAAGGAGATTGACTCCAATTACGTAAAGATTCTTTTCTTTTTTCTTTTTTTTTGAGATAGCGCCTCACTCGGTTGCCCAGGCTAGAGTGCAATGGCGCAATCTTGGCTCACTGCAACCTCTGCCTCTGCAGTTTAAGCGATTCTCCTGCCTCAGCCTCCTAAGTAGCTGGGACTACAGGTGCGTGCTATCATGACTGGCTAACTTTTGTATTTTCAGTAAAGACGGTGTCTCAACATGTGGCCAAGCTGGTCTTGAACTTCTGACCTCAAGTGATTCGCCCGCCTCAGCCTCCCAAAGTGCTGGGATTATAGGTGTGAGCCACCATGCCCAGCCCGTAAAGACTCTTCCAATATATATAAGCCAAGCCAAAATATAGGAGGCCAGTAAATTCTTAAAACTCAAAGAGCCAAGATGGACAGGTGAAATGGGTGTTTTTGATAGTTTCCCACTAGATCATGTACTTTCTTAAAACCCAGTATACAAATAATAATAAAAAAGAAATTTGCCACATTTACAAACACTAAATCTGAATATGAATAGAAATGCACTGCTATTTAAAAAAATGCATTCAAAGCTTCAGTTAACTGGGTTGCTCTTTAACAAAAAATTAAAATGTATTCAAAACAACCTCATATTAGGGGTAGAAGGTGTTGACACACTACCTTGACTATCTCAAAAGATTTAAGATTCTAATTTTTCAGAAGGATTATTTATTCATTTGGAATAAAAGAGTGACAACATTCTAAATGGTCCCTTTCATTCCTCTCTGGCATTTAAGGGTTAGGCTAGGAAGCAAAACATGTCAACGTGCTACTAGAAAATAATTTTCTGGCTGGGTGTGGTGGCTTATGCCTATAATCTCAGCATTTTGGGAGGCCAAAGCAGAAGGATCAATTGAGACCAGGAGTTCAAGGCCAGCCTGGGCAATAGCAAGGCCTTGTCTCTACAAAAAATAAAAATAAAAAAATAAAATAAAATAAAAAAAGAATTTTCTGATTAAGAAAAGCAGATCTTTTGTACATTTGTTAAAGAAAGCTGTTTTTGAAGGCCGTGGCTCACACCTGTAATCCCAGCACTTTGGGAGGCTAAGGCTGGCTGATAACCTGAGCTCAGAAGTTTGAGACCAGCCTGGACAACATGGCAAAATCCTGTCCCTACAAAAAATACAAAAATTAGCCAGGCATGGTGGCGTGTGCCTGTAGTCCCAGCTACTTGGTAGGCTGAGGCAGGAGAATTGCGTGAGCCCAGGTGGTGGAGGTTGCAGTGAAACAAGATTATACCACTGCACTCCAGCCTGGGCAATACAACGAGACCCTATCTCAAAAAAAAAAAAAAAAGAAAAAGAAAAAAGAAAGCCGTTTTGTTACTATTTACAAAAGTTCTAAAATCAAGGTATAATAACTAATCTCATTTTATTCAATTCCAATATTAAACAGTATAAGATTTATTATATCTCAAATCAAGCTTCTCTCAGTTGAAGGTGAAAGATATTACTGGAATATTTGGATTACTATAATACATGTGTTAAATATACGTAACACTGGCTGAGTTGTACCTCCCAAAATTCATATGTTGAAGTTCTAAGCCCCAGTACCTCAAAATGTGACTGAATTTGGAAACAGGATCTCTAAAGAGATAATTAAGTTAAAATGAGGTCATTAGGGTGGGCTCTAATCCAATATGACTGGTGTCTTATAAGAAGAGGAAACAGAGATATAGATGGGTCAGAGTGAAGACAATGTGGAGACAGACATCTTTATAAGCCAAGAAGAGATGCCTCAGAAGAAACCAATCTTGCTCACACATTGATCTCAGACTTCTAGGCTCCAGAATTGTGAAAAAATAAATTTCTATTTTTTAAGCCACCCCATCTGTGGTACTTTGTTATGGCAGCCCTAGCAAACTCACGCAACATGCTAACCATTAACTACTTTGACAGACTATTAGAACAACTAGATCTAATCTAACTGTAAGTAAGGGGGATCTAAGCCTTCCTCTTACCATGACAGCACTACAACATAGTATTTCTCAGAATGCCTTATTTTGCCTTATCAGTCTGTTTTTTCCCAGCCACACTATAGATAGCATTATATAAAACAGAATGGTTTGGGAACATTTTCAGAGAAAATCAATTTCAGTATCCCACGAGGAAGGATGTTTTGAGCTATCCTGAAATATAATATGAATAGTAACTTACAAAGAAATTATAATGGTGCCAAGGGATCAAGATGCTTGTTTATTCAATACTGCCAACACAGACTTTGAAGTAGGCCTCAAGAGATCAGCTCTATAATTAAGCTAGTAATTTTAAGGGTCAACATTTATAACACTGTAGTACTCTATTCAAATACATAGTGCTCTATTTATATTAAAGCAGATTCCAGGTTACCAGATTATCTGGATCTATGCTTAATAGAGAAATTAATTATGATACACGATCAGCAATAATCATCACCACTTCAGAGTTCTATAGCATAGTTTTCTAAGAAGAATTTAAACAATAATATTAATAATGAAAAAAAGATAAACATTTATTGAGCTAAACATTAATGTATGGCAGACAGTGTTCTAAGTACTTGACATGTACAGGTATTAACTAATTCAACCTTAGGTGATACGCTACAACCATCCCCAACAAATTCATCATTATTATCATCCTCCTCATTTAACAGATTAGAAACCTGAGGCATAGAGGCTAAAAAACTTGCTCAAAGCCTCACAGCTAGTATGTGGTAGAAATGGGATGTGAACCCAGGTAAACTGACTCCAGAGACTCCTTTGGTAACCACTGCTTACATCTGGTCCTCTCATTTTATCAGCCTTAGGAATTGTATGGTGGAAAAACCTCAGCTAAAGAATGATCCACAAAGCTGGAAGGAGCCTCAGCAATAATCTAATTCAGCACTCTCATTTTTCAGAGGCCAGAGTTGTTAATGTGAATACAGTTAAATAAAACTAGGTCTAGCACACGTCTTTTTAAGATCCAGTCTAATTTGCTTTCTGCGACAACAGAATAGGTACCAGGTTTTTGTTTTGCTTAGTTCTAAGACTCATGCAACTGTGCTGTATCTCTCTGTGAGTGTGAATGTGTAAGTGCATGTGTGTACACATCTGTCTCTTTCTCTGTCTCTCATATATGGTGTCAGCAAGATTTATATGTATACTGAAGAAAAGAAGGAAGTAGCCTTATGCCCATAAACAAACATTCAAATATCTTTTCCCTCAAATGAGAACATTAGCGCAAAGTTATTAAAAACAGGTCTGGGCTGGGTGCAGTGGCTCACGCGTGTAATCCCAGCACTTTGGAAGGCCGAGGCAGGCAGATCACCTGAGGTCAAGAGTTCAAGACCAGCCCGGCCAACATGGTGAAACCCCATCTCTACTAAAAATACAAAAATTAGCCGGGCGTGGTGGCACACACCTGTGATCCCAGATTCTCAGGTGGCTGAGGAAAGAGAATTGCTTGAACCCGGGAGGTGGAGGTTGCAGTGAGCTGAGATTGCACCACTGCACCCCAGCCTGGGAGACACAGCAAGACTCCATCTTAAAAGAAAAACAAAAACAAAAGGTCTGTCTACTTGGCTATCTATTCACACCACCTTAAGTATTCTCATCTGAGACAAGGCCAAACTAGAACTACATTAGTTAAGCTACTGGAATGGATGTTAATGAAAATTAATAACAACTTTTATATTAATAAATTTTTTACTATTGAACATTTTAAAAAAGATATGTCTTTTAACATCAGAATATTATTACCAGGAGACTGAATCATTTCATTTTTGTTTTTTTTGAGATGGAGTTTTGCTCTTGTTGCCCAGCCTGGAGTGCAATGGCACAATCTTGGCTCACCTCAACCTCTGCCTCCTAGGTTCAAGAGATTCTCCTGCCTCAGCCTCCTAAGTAGCTGGGATTACAGGCATGTGCCACCATGCCTGGCTAATTTTATATTTTTAGTAGAGATGGGGTTTCTCCATTTTGGTCAGGCTGGTCTGGAACTCCTGACCTCAGGAGATACGCCTGCCTTGGCCTCCCAAAGTGCTGGGATTACAGGCATGAGCTACTGCGCCCAGCCGAATCATTTCTACATAATTTGTTAGATGGCTTTATTTCGTTTAAATGAAATTGTAACATGATTTCAATCAAATATGTATCTGACCATCTCTACTGTCTGTCCATCAGTCCCCTAAATTTTTGCTTTTCTGAAATAATGTCACCATAACTTGTAAAATACCACAACAAGGGAACAATAACATGTAGACTGATTATTTTCAGTAAGATGATTCATGGGCCACAATTCTAGAGGCAGCCTGGATTGCAAACCCTTCAAATGCTAATGTAGGATGATGACGTCACTGATTCCACTAAGATTCCACACTGAGAAGAAACTCCACAGAGTATGGTATGATGGATTAACCATCAAACAGTTAAGGAATCTGTGTTTTAGCTATGCCCAGAACCTGACTTTATCTGAACTGCAAAAAAAAACTTCAAATAATCCTCTAACAGAAATATAACTGGTGATGTTGTTTTGTCTTCTAAGTCAGATAACTGACTTAAAAAAACTTTAACAATTTAGTATCAGTTGAATACTACCAACAACAAGCCTGTCAATTTTTGTTCTATGGTTTTTCAGGGACAGTAATTCTGCTGGGAGACAGTGTGTTATAGTGGAAAGCACATGGATTTTGGAATCTGACAGAGCTGAGTTTGCATCCTGGCTCTGCCACTTGCTCTTTGATCCACTTAACCTTTGAACTTCAGTTCTTTATCTATAAAATGGACATAACAATACATACTGTAACAGGAGGCTGCATGGTTTAAATGAGTTAGTGACTGGTCAGTTTCTCATTTCTCATCCTTAAAGAGCATACTTTTGGTTTCATCTGCAAGGATAATGACCTTTTTCCAATGGGTCATCATTGTCTATCATTCATATGTCTAATTTACAAACCAAAACAAGTTTACTTCTGACTTCTGGCAGGTTAATCTGCTCCAAAAAGAAAGAGATGGCCTGGCCAGTTCCTGGGAAAGTCAGTTTAGGGACATGTTCAAGCCAACTTTATCTGCACAATACTTGGGCAAAGAAAAGGCCATTCTTAGATTAGTTTTTTGTGCCTTTAGCATACAGGTAAACACATGCCTTTGCTTCTACTGAATTTTAACAGGTTTTAATCAAGTCACAACTGTAACTTGTGATGACTGAGAAATGGGTTTCCTAAAAATATCACAGCTCCTTTTTACATTAAATTAAATGCATAATGGACATGTATCTACATTCGTAATTCAAGAGCAGTCACCACATTCTATTACATCAATTCATCTGTTTACATATCTGTCTTCTGTCTCACAAGACTCTGAACTCATCTGAACAACTACTCTGTCTGTTCAGCTTGATCACACTTAGCACTAGGAGTCTCTGGTTCAAAGAGATACTAAAAAAATGCTGGTTGGAAAGAAATGTACAGCACTTTCAATCTCAGCCAACACAACTGGACTTTACCTTTTAGAAAATGGGAAGCCACTCAACATTTTTAACCTGGTGAAAATCATAACAAAAGCATAGTTTTAGGAAAGTTAATGCTTACAGTACAGAGCTGACTTGACTGAAAGAAAATGGAAACAGAAAGAGTAGTCGGGAGAAAAATTTAACAGCATAGGTATAAGGCAAAAATGTATGAACTAGGATGGTAGCAATAAGAATGGAAGAGACTGACAAAAGAGACATTAAAAAGAATTTACTTAGTTATTTAAGAATTTACTTACCGTAAATGACTGATTTTCATTTAGGGAGGTAAGAGGGGAAATAATCCCAGATCAGTTGAGGTTTTGAGACTGGGTGACTAGAACGATGACACCATTAGCAAAAACAGGGATGTCAGAAACGGAACTGCATTTACTGGGGAAATGGTGACTGTGATATGAGACAGGCCGAATGAGAAGTAATTCAACCCCCAAAAGGAACGTGTTAAGAGTCTGTTAGTGTGGTGACAGCTAAGGGTTTAGAAGTGAAGAAGTCTCTGGGGATAGAGCCTTTTAAGGAAATTTATTCTGTGGCCTCAATTTAAGGACAAGAGGCAACAAGATGAAACTGATATATAGGGCTAGACCAGATCATTGTTATACCCTCAAACATTAAGTCAGTTAAGAACTAGATTGGTTCTGTTGTTACTTCTGTAGTACCTGCTATAACAGAAAGGACTATTTAGCAGAAACTAAGTAATGAGGGCCTCCCCCCAAGCCCCCACTTTCCAACAAAAAAACCAGTTTGTGCTTCTTTCTTTTTCCTATAATCTACCTGTCAGTTATCCTTCATCCTTCTCTCCATTATCACTTACAATTCTTATCTCATGTTAAAACAATTTATCCCCACTTCTCTTTTCTGTTCTTCTTCCCTGACTCTCACCTTTCTTTTTTTTGAGACGGAGTTTCACTCTTGTTGCCCAGGCTGGAGTGCAATGGCACAATCTCAGCTCACCGCAACCTCCACCTTCTGGATTCAACTGATTCTCCTGTCTCAGCCTCCTGAGTAGCTGGGATTACAGGCATGTGCTACCATGCCTCGCTAATTTTGTATTTTTAGTAGAGATGGGGTTTCTCCATGTTGGTCAGGCTAGTATTGAACTCCCAGCCTGAGTGATCCACCTGTCTCGGCCTCCCAAAGTGCTGGGATTACAGGCGTGAGCCACCATGCCTGGCCTGGCTCTCACCTTTCTATGGTGGGTAGACCCAGAGTACACTTCAGCTTCAGCCTAGCCTTTCCCAGCAGTTTTGCACATAGAATCTATGCAGATGCTCCCAAAGCTCAGGGTCAGGAGTCTTTGTCTGTAGACACCATTATCCTGTGCTTTCCTATTTTCCTTTCTTGTTTCTATTAAACTTAGTAACAATTAAGGGTTGCATTCTTTAAATTCAGTAACAATTGAGAACTATATTCTTTGTGGCTCCAGAAGTCGGAAAGGATTCACTAAACAGCAAATGACACATTTAGATTGGAAGTTCTGGCTCTGTACCTGAAATGTAGAGTTTGGAAATAATTGGCAAAGATGAGCCATATTACAGCATATAGCATTATCTAGTTCGATGTCTCCTTGTAGTCTTGTTTTCTCCAACCCACAAACTCCCGCCCTTCATGTTCCCCCACTTCTTCTCAACTCCCCTATCCATGTTTTCTTCTCACTCCAGTTTTGGTTGTTCCCATCATCGCTCCTTACCTTGGGGACAGTTGGGGAGGTTGTCTTCAAAAGTAAGGTAAAAACCACTTTTAATCAAAATTACCATTAAAAGTTCCTTAAATTTCACAGAAGGTATAACTCTGCACAGTAATCACAGTATCCACGAAACCATTTATATGACATTCAGGATGGTGCTACTTAAAGAGAGTAGAGCTTGGAGTGGAGCAAGTGACAATTCAGAAAGAAGACATCAGCTAGCTGAATCCCTTGCTTTTCTTTCTTCCTTGGACCAAAAAAACTCAAGAAAGATAATTTGCATAACAAAATTATTAAATACACACACTCCAAGACAGATATACACTCTCCTAGAACTCCTTGGCTCAGATGCTTGAGATCATGACATATGCAAGCAAGCTTTCTTTCCCTCTATTTAGGACGTAGTCATATGTTGAAAAATTTAAAACAAAACCAATCTAACTAAAATCCAACACTAAGTCTTCACCTTTACTACAATGCTGAAGGAGTAAAATAATGTTTAATATTAAATTCCTTAACTCACACGCCAAGTGCTAATAATATACCTGTCAATTACTAAGTGCTTCTTATATCCTGGGTACCCTGCTTTGTGATATGTGTGCGTGTGTGTGTATATTCATGTAATCCTTTTTTTTTTTCTCTTGGAGAGAGTATCGCTGTCACCTAGGCTGTAGTGCAGCGACACAATCTCAGCTCACTACAACCTCCGCCTCCTGGGTTCAAGCAATTCTCATGCCTCAGCTTCCTGAGTAGCTGGGACTGCAGGCATGTGCCACCATGCCTGGTTAATTTTTGTATTTTTTTTTTCTTTGAGACGGAGTTGCGCTCTTGTTGCCCAGGCTGGAGTGCAATGGCGCGATGTTGGCTCACTGCAACCTCCGTCTCGGGGTTCAAGCCATTCTCCTGCCTCAGCCTCCAGAGTAGCTGGGATTACAGGCATGCGCCATTATGCCCGGTTAATTTTGTATTTTAGTAGAGACAGGGTTTCTCCATGTTGGTCAGGCTGGTCTCGAACGCCTGACCTCAGGTGATCTGCCCACCTTGGCCTCCCAAAGTGCTGGGATTACAGGCGTGAGTCACCGCGCCTGGCAATTCTTGTATTTTCAGTAGAGACGGGGTTTTGCCATGTTGGCCAGGCTGGTCTCGAGTTCCTGGCCTCAAGTGATCCACCTGCTTCGGCCTCCAAAACTACTGCGATTACAGGTGTGATCCTCTGCACCTGGCCTATTCGTGTAATCCTTAAAGAAACCTCTCCAAGTTATTTCTATCTCACAGCTGAGGAAACTGAGACTGAGCTAAGGTGAAGACAGAAAATTTTTCTCTTGCCCTAGATCACACAGTGAACAGGAGCAGAGTTGGGATTTGAACCTAGGTTTGCCTTTAAAGTCTGTGTTGTAAATAACTACATTCTTGAGGCTCATAATAAATAAGCCATTTTCTCACTAAAATGCTTTAAATTGAACTTTGGAAGATTTAATTTTTAGTTAATAGCAGCAAATATTCAGAAATTTTAATTTTGTTAATTTTTTATTTTTTGAGATGAAGTTTCTCTCTTGTTGCCCAGGCTGGAGTGCAATGTTGTGATCTCGGCTCACTGCAACCTCCGCCTCCCAGATTTAAGTCATTCTCCTGCCTCAGCCTCCCTAGTAGCTGGGATTACAGGTGCCCACCATCACACCTGGCTGATTTTTGTATTTTTAGCACAGAAAGGGTTTCACCATGTTAGCCAGGCTGGTCTCGAACTCCTGACCTCAGGTGATCTGCCTGCCTGGACATCCCTATGTGCTGGGATTATAGGTGTGAACCACCATGCTCAGCCAAATATTCAAAAATTTTAAAATGGCCTTTAGAAAACAGGCTAACAAGCCACTCCTGGGGCCAACCACCACAGACTGAACAAATTTCCTCTAGAAGCACATCTCTGCTTCCTGCTTCATGACGCCAAACACCAGTTAGATGGAAACCCCCAAGAAACGTCATTCTGCTCCGCTCAGAAAAACCAAGAATTCAAATTCTGTTCTGCAAATTAACTGGTAGCACTGCAAATGTGATTTTGCCAAGATACAAATCCAGAGAAGACTGATTGTATTATGCCCACCATAATCAATAATCAGCCTGTATAATTACACTTAGGGACCCAAGGCTGTTCTGTGCCCCTGTTCCTATTTTTAGTGTTACTTTAAAAACACAAAATCAACTAAAAATCCATTTTAAAAGTCCCAAAGTAGATCAGTAACTTGTCAAAATCAAACACTCAGGAACTATTCTTTTTTTTTTTGAGACAGAGTCTCACTTTGTTTCCCAGGCTGGAGTGCAGTGATGCAATCTCAGCTCACTGCAAACTCTGTCTCCCAGGTTCAAGCAATTCTCCTGCCTGCCTCCTGAGTAGCTAGGATTATAGGTACGTGCCACCACACCCAGCTAATTTTTTACATTTTTGGTAGAGATGTGGTTTCATCATGTTGGCCAGGCTGGTCTCGAACTCCTGACCTCGTGATCCACCCGCCTTGGCTTCCCAAAGTGCTGGGATTACAGGTGTGAGCCACGGAGCCTGGCCTCAGAAACTATTCTTGAGCAAAAATCAGCAAACAATCAGTCCCTAGTGAGCTCTTCTAAATTCACTTCATTCCTATCAGGTCAGATATTTAGAACAATAAAATCCTAAAATCATTAGCACTCATTATGTTATTAAGTCTGGTGCAAATTTCATGACAGTAAAATACTATTTTCTAACGAACAGATTTTTATATATATATATATATAATTTTTTTTTTTAAGAGACAGGATCTCTTTCTGCTGCCCAGGCTGGAGAATGCAGTGGCATGATCATAGCTCACTGTAACCTCAAACACCCGGGCTCAAGCAATCCTCCTGCCTCAGCCTCCCAAGTAGCTAGGATTACAGGAATAAGCCACCACATCCTGCCTCACAGATATTTCTTTATAAGAAATTCAAAATTTTAGTCACTTAAGACACTGGAATTTCATAAGACAGCAGATGGGGAAAATCAAGTTAAATGAAGACAAGTAGACCGTTTATACTAACAAGTTGTGCCACATCTAATCAGTGCATTGCCTTTCAGTCTACCCTAAGGTGACAGCTTCAAACTAAGTTAAACAAACACTCATTAAAGTCATACTATATACTAGGAACCGTGAAAGAGACAAAGACGAAAAACAAAAAATACTACTATCTGCCCTCAAATAATTTATAATTCAAGGAGAGAGATCAGACATATATCCTCTGCATACCATGCTTTTCTTCATCTGGCATGACCAAACAGGTGTTGAAAAGGTTAAAGGAAAGATTTTCAAGACCCAAAAGTGTAACAAACAGATCTTGCTTACTGTGCTAAATAATAAAAGAACATTATTTGCTTTTTCCTATTAAAGCTCAGTAATCACCACAACTTTGGTTTGCTTAGTCTCTTACCTTAGTTTATTTTCTGTTCTCTGCTGATGTAATACAACTTATCTTTTTGGGATTTTCTGTTCTACTTTTAGCTTTTTCTGCTGTTATTGCAGGGAGCCCATGTCTTACCCTTCTATTGCAGCACACATTGTGTTTGCTAGAGACACCCTCCAGTTTCTTCTTTGTGCTTTCTTATTGGAGATTTGGAAACAATCACTAAGAAGATCTGTAAGCACTCTGAAACCTTCAATTCTAACTATTCAAAAATAATTACCTTCAGGAAGTCTACCTTCAGGAAGTCTAATCAAGAAGGTAAAAGACAGCAGTCATTACAATCACCCTCTGTGATTCCAACTCCTTGAATTTCATTGCCATCAGCTTTGGCTATAGCTGACAGCGGGGAGGTGGACTTGAGATTGAAAGCAAAAAAAAAAACTATGCTAAAAATATGGTAAAATTTAATATATAAAAGTGCTAGCGATAGATGATTACTGGGGATTCAACGACATTAACTTGAGGTCAAAATTAACACTTTGCACCTGCTGAAATGAAGGCCCCTTGACAAAACCTTTAGGAGCACACTAGAGGCACTTTTTGGTAAACATGAATAACTAGAATACCTTGCCTTTATTTACTCTTATCTCTGAGATTAAAAAATTGTTCTTACTTTTCATCGTCTAAATTTTGATGGATGATCGTAACACCAATCAAAATATACACGAATGTTTCCTGGGGGCGGGGGGGACACTATAAAAAAGGGGTTAGAGAGTAACCAAAGGACACAGGACTAGATTAATCATAAGCCTAGACGACTGACCCTGAATTTTCTTCAAACACTTCCTGCCTTTTGTTTCAAACTGCAGTATACCTTCAAGGTTAACTGCAGTCTCCCTGAGCAATGGACCAGCCCACCCTAGACTGGGATATACTCATTCCTAATCCACTGCTATTTATTTACTTAAGTATACTGTTTCATTTGAAAACATGGTGTTATTCATTGACTGTCAAGCAACATACACTGCATTCCTGCCCACACAAAGCCAACTCTGCAGATATCCAACACACCCACTTCACTGTGAAATATAAGATGGCTTTTCATCAAGTTCTCAGAGAAGAAATAGGGTGGAAAAGGAAAAATGAAACGCAATTCAAACCTAACAAACCCTTAGAGGCTGGGTTCTCCCAGAAGGAACAGAAAGTAGAAGGAAGGTACAAAGGGCGAGGGAGAGGAGGTCCTAGTTTTCCCTCTTTCAGAGTCCAAAGAAGTACCAAAACAGGAGAGCTCTCGACTCCTCACAAGAGGCGAGAGGATGCGAGGGGCGGCGGGAGGAAGACTGAACATCAGAGAATGGGGGATGGGAAGAACTTAAGTGGGAGAAGCCGCTTCCTCGGTAAAGCTGGCTGTCTAGGTCGGTCTTTGATTTTTGCTTCGCCCCATCCCTCCTTTTTGGGAAACAGTAATTTTATCTTACGGAAGAAAGCAGCTCCAGTCCCACCCTGGAGAGCAGAGACAGGTGTAGGGAGGGATGTCTGGCCTTACGGGGGTGCAAAACGGGGTTGGGGGGCGGCAGCCTAGAGAATCGGTGTGGTACCTGTGAATCCTCTCCGTCAAGGCTGAGGTGCGGGGTAGGAAGAGCCTTTGAATGAGGGGTATCAGAGGGAAGCCCCTTCTGAGGAGCTGGGAATCGACGAGGGACAAAAAGTAGCTGTGAGGACCCTCAAAGGATGAGGAGCCGCCTCCTCGGGGAATACCGGGAGGTGGAGAGACGGCCCCGCCCCCTCAGGGGATGGGCCCAGAGGCCGTTAGGACAGCGGCGGGAGGCTACCGGTGCCCCTATACTTGCTTTGCTCTTGAGAACCCGGCCTCTCAGCCATCATCAAGCCCCAGGGAGTGTGGTTCCTACCTTTCCACGACGCTCCGGGCTCCGCTCCCCTCCGCCTCCACTCCCCATCCACAGCGACTGAGGCTCCGCCCCCTCGCCGCCCGGCGGGGGCATTGGCATTCACCAGCGCCAATCGCCTCCTTGCTTCTCCAGCATCGTCCCCAATCCGCGCCGGCTGGAGGCGGAGCTTCTCCAATGTCATTCAGGCTCCTCCCGGGGCCCCAAGATCCCTTTTGTTTGGGAAGAGCAAGGCTGGGATTGAGCTCGCGTCACTTCCGGGAGGAAGCGCCGTCCTCGGTCCCGGGCTTCAGGGTGGGCTCGTGGCCCTCCCGGCCCTTGGTCAGCAACTTTCCACCTCTGCGTGGTTTCTGGGCAGGACCGTGGCTAGTGCTTCGTGCTTTTCCCTGACTGTACGGGGAGTTTAGGAATGGAGGGCTCTGGTGGCCTGATCGATTGGGATTTTTTCCAGAATGTTGATAAATAAAGTGGGCTTTGGTGTCTGTATTAGAATGAATTAGTTGTTGAAAACCTGGCTTCCTTGCTCCCCTTTTTTTTTTCTTTTTTCTGGACGCGACTGTGGGCGTGGTGCTGCAAGCAAGGGTGCAAAGATGAAACACCTGGAGATCACTCTTCTCTCAACCACAGTTTGTACAGAAGAGGATACTAACTTTGGGGGACATAAATCCAGCCGACCTGCTTTCCAGGCAGAAGTCGAATAATTGCAAATTTGTGTGGCAGGTTTTTCCACACTATGCTTGCCAGCTGAGGCGACTTTTTTCTGTCCTTGGCCTCATTATATTGCGGGGAATGGTGTTTGCCGTGAAGTTGAAGCAATGGAGAGTACAGAGGATGCAAGGAATGTCTGCCTTGTGAACACAGGAATGCAGATCTTGGTGGCAGCAAGTCTTAGGCAGGACCAAGTAACTCAGAAAGGGGAGTGGATGTATAACTAGTTGTATCCCTACCTGAGGTCAAAGTTTCTGAATTCCATTTCCACAGAATGGCTGTCAGCTCACAGATTCAGCTGGTTACATTTATGATAACCACATTATTTTAAATACAATATAGTAAATATTTGAGACGAATATTTAGAATGCACAAATAATGTAGTACACTTAATACATTATCCCTAAACTTAGCAATTATAATTCGCAAGACAGCATTAGGGACCTAGTACTTGCCTAGGCAAATAGTCCTCAAGGCAGATGCCACCTGCCTCATGCAGTTTACAGTCTGACCGAGGGGATGTGATCAGTCTGTGCGATTATAGTCTGAAAGAAGTAAACGAGTATTTATCATGTTATCACTGTGCCATGTACTTTCATTTAATGGTATTTGATGTCATCTTCAGTACTGTATGAGAAATCTGTCCTACAGTGTAGAATAGACATCATGTGTCCAATTTACAGATGAGAAGCTAGAGATTCAGAGAAGTCAAATAAAGTCATAGAGCTAGCAAATAGTAAATAATTTCCAGTAAGGATGTATGACTCCAAACTTATGCCATATTCTGCTCACTTCACACTGGCTCTCACATGGTGGACTAAGAATGGGTGTGGATGATTGTAAAGCAAACATTAGAGCCAGAAGGACAGCTCCATGCCTCCCCCTGTTGATTTTAGGCTTGGGAGGGTCATCTCTATACATGAAGGATAGCAAGACTATGTGTGGAGGTGCTCAATAGCAGCGTAAGTGAATCTGGAGTAATGATGTAGGGTATACCGAACTTCAGAAAAGGCATCATGCCTTATGTTCTGAAGACTGACAATCTGAAAGGTAAGATGAAGGGCCAGGCACAGAGTAGGTACTCAATAAATACTGACTCGAAATAAAATGTCTGAAATGATTACAAATACGGAGTCTTAGGTGTTGGAACAGGCAAAGGAACTTGAAAAATCCCATTTCCTCCTCCTCCCCTTTGCTCTGCCTATGGGTATGCAATGAGGAAGTGCCTCATCGCCTGACAATGAAGCAGATGTGGGAGAACAGGCTATTTTCTGCTGGCTTCTGAGTCACTCTGAGAGTTGTTCTAGTGAATCAGCTCCTCCCTTGTTTTTTTTTTTTCAGACAGAGTCTCGCTTTTTCCCAGACTGGAGTGCAATGGCGCAATCTCTCACTACAACCTCTGCCTCCTGCCTCCCGAGAAGCTGGGCTTACAGGCACCTGTCACTGTGCCCCGCTAATTTTTGTATTTTTAGTAGAGATGGGGTTTTGCCATGTTGGCCAGGCTGATCTCGAACTCCTGACCTCAGGTGATCCACCCGCTTTGGCCTCCCAAAATGGCTGGGATTACAGGCATGAGCCACCATGCCCGGCAGGTCCTCCCTACTTTCCCTCATTCCCTTTGTAACTGTTAAGCACCACCACCCATTCTTTTCCCTCGGTGAGTGGGTGGGAGCAGTGCCCTGTGACCTACTTCCTTTAGAGCAATGGGCAGCTCCCCTGATTTCCTAGCTTCCCTTCTGCATGTTCCTAAATGAGTGTAGATGGACTCAGCAAAAATGTAAACAACCCTTGTAGGATTCAGAGTCCTAAGGGTGTTCAGATTGCTTTCCTTTTAATTTTTCACCCCTAGAAGTAGGGAACAGGCAGGACTTGTGAACCTCGTGTATCTTTCAGACGGTAGCAGTGAGAGAGTTATGGAGCCTTGGGATTCTTCAATATACAAACCTGGTAAATAAATTTAGAGTCTGTTGCATAGGTGTATGCAGAGGTAAAAAATGGTTCATAACAATATCTTAGATTTGTATAACAAAATATAACATTTTAATGTCTATCATTTTATCAACTGGACAGTAAAATATTTATGAAATATCTATTGTGTGTCAGGCAACAACTTAAAGTGCTTAAAAATTATAGATTGTGTCGATTTTTTCCAAATAAGTAAACTTTCTAAGAAGATGTTCCATAAATATTTGTTGCTGGCTTGGGGAGGCAGCGATGGAGTAAAAGAGGCCTAGACTAGAGGTTAAAAAATCTGGAGTCTAGTTCTCATTCTGTCATCAACTATAGTAGTTTCCAACTGGGTGGCTTAAAACAACAGAAATGTGTTCTGTCTCAGTTCTTGAGGCTAGAAGTACAAAATCAGGGTGTTGGCCAGGTGCAGTGGCTCAGCCCTGTAATGCCAGCACTTTGGGAGGCTGCGGTGGGCGGATCACCTGAGGTCAGGAGTTCCAGACCAGCCTGGCCAACATGGTGAAACCCCGTCTCTACTAAAAATACAAAAATTAGCTGGGCGTGGTGGCAGGTGCCTGTAATCCCAGTTACTTAGAAGCCTGAGGCAGGAAAATCGCTTGAACCCAGGAGGTGGAGGTTGCAGTGAGCCGAGATCGTACCACTGCACTCCAGCCTGGGCAAGAAAGAGCGAAGCTCCATCTCAAAAAAAAAAAAAAAAAAGCAGGATGTTGACAAGGTTGGTTCCTTCTGGGGGCTCTGAGAGATGCTCCATCCCATGCCTCTCTCCCCTGACTTCTGGTGGTTCCCAGTGATCACTGGCATGTAACTACATCATCCCAATCCCTGCCTCTGTCTTCATATGGCCTTCTTCTCTCTATGTCTCGGCGTTTCTGTATGTCCTCTCCTCTTCTTATAAAGGCCCCACTCACGTCGTACTTAGAGCACACTCTAATCCACCATGATCTCATCTGAACTCATGACATCTGCGAAGACCCTATTTCCAAATAAATTCACAGTCTGAGATGGGTGCACATGAATTTTGGGGGGACACCATTCGACCTGATACACAAACTTACTTGGCAAAGTAACCTTCTCACTTAACTCCATTTAAGTTCATTGACAAAAGGCATGAAAGTAGTGGACTAATTCCTAAAGATCATTTCAGCCTATGATTTAATATAATGCTATATGCTAGATGCATTAATCAAGCTATTCAATTATGTGCTAAGCATTATGCAATTTTTTATGTGACATCTCATTTCATCCTTAAAAGAATTCCACGAGATAGATGGTCCCCTTTTGCAGGTGAGGAAATTGAGGCACAAAGAGGTCCAAGGTCATGGAATTCATAAGTGATGAACACAGAATATTTACTTAGATCTGATTCCAAAGTGCACCCTCAAAATTACTAGGCTCTATCATCTCTCCATCATGCTAAGTGGGTTAGGAAGATGGGGAATGCAACAAATATTTTCAAATTTGATATAGAATATTTGGAGCTGAGTAGCAATTTCCTGAAGTTATGTGTATAGTTTGGACTTTATTTATTTATTTATTGAGACAGGGTCTCACTCTGTTGCCCAGACTGGAGCGCAGTGGCCCAATCTCTGCTCACCGCAACCTCTGCCTCCCAGGCTCAAGCTATTCTCTGACCTCAGCCTCCCAAGTAGCTGGGATTACAGGCGTGCACCTTACCGCCGGCTAATTTTTGTATTTTTAGTAGAGACAGGGTTTCACTATGTTGGCCAGGCTGGTCTCGAACTCCTGACCTCAAATGACACACCTGCCTCGGCCTCCCAAAGTGTTGAGATTACAGGTATGAGCCACCGCGTCCGGCCTGGACTGATTTTAAAACAAGGGAAAGCAAGAGAAGCGGGGATAGTGGGTGACAATAAAGGCTTAGTAGCTTGGAGGAGAGCTATGGGCACTTACCTGAACTTGTTTCCTTATTTGTTAAATGAGGTAATAGCCTCTGTCTACATGACCAAGTGGTTGTCAGTATCCAAGCGAACTGATGTACATGAAAGTATAAACTACCTGGGAGATCTTGCTCAATCCTCTTCTCTGAGTTCCAGCCTCCAGCTAAACATCTGGGGCTCCATAAGGCTCCTTCTAGCTGTGGCCCACTGGACTGGGACTTACTAAGATGCTGAGTGCTGAGTGAGCTAGACGTAGAAGTTGAAATGAGTGGGAAAAGTGATGAAAAGAAATGCTTGCTTTCTTCTGGCTTGTCTTCACTATCTCCTTTTCCTCACGCTTCCCGGCCCCGCCCCTTCTCCCCGGGGTTGAAAAATCTGAAAGCCCGACAGGGCTCTCCAGCCCGGGACCAGGCTGAAGCCGGAGGGAAGGTGTGCCCTCCACTGCCCCCTGCGTTTCTGCATTTTCTCCCATCATTTTCTCCCGTTCTCTTCTTGCTTGGATCTGCCCTATCTGGGGAGACTCGGGCACCGGGAAACGAGATTGCTGGGTGTGGCCCTAAAGTGTTCCTGAGCTTATTGTGCCCTCTAGTGTCCAGTAGTGAATACTGCAGCCGTCGGCTTCCTTTCTGACTGTCCCTCTGATGCCTCCCGCCCAACACAGTTTTTCCTTTTATGGGTGTGGGCTGACAGCACAGCAGGTGGGGACTCCAAGGACTGGTAGCTCAAAAATCCACCTCAGGGACAGACAGATTCTTTGGTTTTTGGCAAAATGTAGGAGCCAGCTTGGCCATGATGGAAGCTTTAAACTCTCTCTCTCTCTTTTTTTTGAGATGGAATTTCGCTCTGTTGCCCAGGCTGGAGTGCAGTGGCGCCAGTCTCGGCTCACTGCAACCTCCCCATCCCGGGTTCAAGCGATTCTCCTGCCCCAGCCTCCCGAGTAGCTGGGATTACAGGCGCCTGCCACCAAGCCCGGCCAATTGTGTATTATTATTATTATTATTATTTTGTATTTTTAGTAGAGAGAAGGTTTCACTATGTTGGCCAGGCTGGTCTCGAACTCCTGATCAGAAGTGATCTGCCCACCTAGTCCTCCCAAAGCGCTGGGATTGCCGGCGTGAGCCACTGTGCCCAGTTGGAAGCTTTAAACTCTTATGCTAGGTTTCATTAGGGGAAGTCCAAAAGTGAGGAGGATAGAAATCTAACCTTGGGTGCCTACCAGGTACATATGTGACATACATAATCCTTGTAACCTTTACATATGTAATTATTGCTACAATCCTGAAAGGTAGTTTTTATTAATTCTAGGTTTTCAGAAGAGATCACAAGTTCAGAGAGGTTAAGTGTCTTCCCCAAGGTCACATAATAGCAATAACAATATGAGAGCAACATTAGCCAATTATTTAGTGCCTACTCCACCCCAGGCATATGATTTCTTTTACTCCCCACAGCAACACGTTAAAGTGGTGATCATAATCTTCATTTTAATGATGAGGTAACTGAGATTTGGACAGTGTAAGAAAGGAATAATTGAGAAGCTGCCTGAGGTCACACAGTGAGGTCCTCCTGTTTCCAGTCCCACACTGTTTCCATTCTGCCATGGCCTCATGGAGCTGGTGAGTGGTAGAGGTGGGACTTGAGCCCAGGCCTGTGTGACTCAATGTTCTTTCCATTACTGCTGCTGCTTGGCAGTTCTTCCTGAGGACCAGGAAACCAGGAAACCTAGGGTCATGTGGTCTTTTGGAGTTCCCCACCTGAGATGATGGCAATGAAAACACCAAGGCAGAAGTCCAAAGGATCCTGGGGAAAATTTGCTCAGTGAAGCACGTGAGCAGAGCAGCACTATGGGAACTGCACAACTATATTGCTGTCAGGGGTCCCGGGGAGGGTGTCAGAGGAGCTGAGTCCTGTCTCCTTTCAGTAATTCTGTTTCCCTCAAATGTTTCCCTGAAGCTGGTGGGCCAGGATGGGGAATGCAAAGCTCAAAGGGACCTAAAAGGAAAGGTAGATGGAAAATTCCTGGCAGTAGATGAGAGAGAAAATTCCAGATAGAAAATTACCAGAAATAAGCAGGGCAGAGTGGTGTGTGCTTGTAGTCCCAGCTACCTGAGAAGCTGGGACAGGAGGATTGTTTGAGTCCAGGGGTCTAAGACCAGTCTGGGTACCATAGTGAGACTCCTTCTCAAAAAAGAAAAATTTACTATAAATATATAAGCTATACCACAGAGTTCCTAAATCATCCAGCAAAGTTCCCCTCACACCCAAAATATAAATTAGTCATAAGTGCCTGGAATAATGCTTTATGTCCCTTTGGGTGAGTCACAAATTTTCTTTTTCACTTTTCTCTTTTAAATTATTAAATAGTTATTAAATTGTCACCATCACATATGCCAGGTGGTAAGTTCGCAAACTGGTTGACGTTATGGTTGTTATTTCGAGGTGTAAATTTCATATAAATAGTCTGGTGGGAAAAGATATCAGTTGGGAACTATTTTTTAAAAGCTAATTTGTAAGTTACCTTATTTCATTAAGAAGTAACTCTTTTCCTCTCTTCCCACCCCTCCCCTTACTGCCTCTCTTCCTCTGTCCCAGGTCCCTTCTCTCCAAAAGTGTGGAGCCAGATTCCTCTTCTGTCCTTGTTGGCTGTTAAGACAAAGCTCTGAGCAGCCTTGCCAGAAGGGCTGAAGCTGACCCAAAGGCTGGTCCTCTTTCTTTTTCTCCTCTATTCCCCCTTCTTTCCCACACATAACCTCACATTAAGCAGAAAATAATTTCTGTGCTAGGGCCAGAGACAGAGCTTCAGCTTGGCTAGTCTGCCTTACAGTTTCAATTTGATGAAAGCCAATTACACATTTCCTCTGGTCTGTTATTTCAGCTGAAGCACCACACAGTTGGCTGAATGGGTCCTTGTTGCACACAAAAGGGAGAAATATTTGCAGGGAAACTAATGACCCGGTTATGGCTGCACCGTCATTTCTAGGCAATTTCCTGGTAAATGGCTCTTTGAAACAGTCTGGTGCTGGAAGCTTCTGTGCCCTCATTTCCTGCTTCATGGTTCCTGCTGGGCTCCTGCAGGGCCAGTCTGCCCTGAACAAAGTGACCAGGTGACCCGCTTTCTTGGGAGGAGTTTATACATTTCCCATCCCCTTTTCTTTCTGCCACTTGCCTTTTTCTTGTCCTCCTTTTATTCCTAAAAATAACCATTAATGCCTGTTAACATTGCAGTGATAACTAACACAGGATTTGGACCTCAGGGCACTCAGTCTTGAATGGAGGTAGACTTGCGTAACTCCATTCTGCAGCCATGCTTTCCAAATAAAATAACTCAAATCCCTATCTTACATCATCGTTGAGACTCCAGATGTAAGGGACAGAAATTGTTATCCAAAATGGAAAAAGGATTTTTATTGGAGCACACAATAAGAAAGTCCAGGAGTAGTCTGCCCTCAGATGAGGCTTGATCAGTTTTCTCAAAAATGTTACCAGGACCACCAGGTTTCTTTTCTTTCTCTTTCTCTTTCTTTCTTTCTTTCTTTCTTTCTTCTTTCTTTCTTTCTTTCTTTCTTTCTTTCTTTCTTTCTTTCTTCTTTCTTTCTTTCTTCCTCTCTCTCTCTTTCTTTCTTTCTCTCTTTCTTCTTTCCTTCTTCCCTTTGTTTCCCTTCCTTTTCCTTCCTTTTCCCTCCCTTCCTTCCTTCCTCCTTCCTTCCTTCCTTCCTCCTTCCTTCCTTCCCTCCTCTCTTTCTCTCTTTCTGGTCTTGCTCTGTCACTCAGACTGGAGTGACAGAGCAAGTGGTGTGAACATAGCTCACTGCAGCCTTCAACTCCTGGGCTCAAGCAATCTTCCTGCCTCAGCCTCCCAGGTAGTGAGCCACCAGGCCTGGCTGATTTTTGAATTTTTTATAGAGATGGGGTTTTACTATGTTGCCCAGTTGGTCTTGAACTCCTGGTCTGAAGTGCTTCTTCCACCTCCACTTCCCAAAGTGTTGGGATAACAGGGGCAAGCCACTGTGCCCAGCCAGGACCAGGTTTCTATCCCTGTGTCTCTCAACTTTGCTTCCTCTGTGTTTGTTCTGTTTTAGACATGCGTTCTTCCTCAATTGGCAAAAGCACAGTAGCTCAGGCTTCATATTTTATCATATTCAATAGGAAAGAGCACCTGCTCTTTTCCAGAAGTGGGAGAAATATCCCACTGTCTCCTTGGCTCTGCTTGGACCATGTGTTCATCCCTGAACCAGTCATTGTGGCCAGGGATAGACTGCTTTTATTGGCTAGATCTAGGTCATGTGCCTGCAGACATGGATGAAGAGTAGGGAAAAGTTATAGCCAAATGTTATATCTATCTATCTATCTATCTATCTATCTATCTATCTATCTATCTATCCATCCATCCATCCATCTCTATCTACTACCAGAAAAAGTGGGGATGAATGTTTGGGAAGAAAATAGTATCTACTACATACTTGAGAGCTTGTTTCACATTTGCTCTCATTCACAGGTCAGCTCGAGCTATCATTTGTCCAGCTCTGACTAAGCCTGGGGCTTTTGTGGGCCTCAGGGGGAGGAAGTGCATGTCAGTTGGTCCATGGGCAGCCCGGAAAAGGCACCACAAGTTCCCACTTGGGTCAGAGGGACTAGCAGCCTGGCCTCCAGCCTTCAGGCCCTCCTTGGCCTGAAGGTGGGGCCTCATCAGGGACCTGCCCCCTTCTACCCAGGAGCCTGTCTGCTTCCTATTGCCATCCATGGTGCCCAGGCTGCTCCCACCAAAGGGTACCTGCAGGCTAGCTCCAACCTGCCCTCTGCCCCACCTCAGCTCTCCCCACCCCATTGCCCCTGCAATCTGCCCCAATCCTGCTCTGAGATCAGAGCGGGCACCAGGAGTGGGGAGAGGCCAGGCAGTGGGAGCAGACACACCTTGAGACACCTCCATAGGGAGGCAGCAGGGACTTTCCTGGGTCCCTGAGGATGCAGAGTATAGAGATGCCCAGGTCCTGTGCCTGGGAGGGCGGGGCTGTCACCCAGTCCCTGGATCATGCACGCAGCTCCGGTGGCATCTCCTTGCAGTCTGGAGTGGGGAGCTCCAGGTCCTCACTGGGCCCCTCTCTGCCCACCCCTGCATGCCCAACCACCCTCCTCCCCTGCTAGTGGGTGGCTCGGCTGGCCTCACTGTGGCAGTGAGGCTCTGGGGGGTTCCCACTTGTCCTTGGCTCCTGCTGGCTCCCTTGGAGCACAGCAGTGTCCCAGGCCCAGCTATCCCTCCTCCCCGTACCCTCCCTGCAGGGGCACCATGCAAGAGCCGTGATGCGGTGCCATGGTCCAGAGTAGTAGAAGCTCCGGGCCTGGGAGTGGGTCCCACCTGGCCATGCAAGGGTGGGGGTGGTGCAGTCAGCTGTCTCCAGACATGGGGCACAGGGGACGTACCACCATTGCTGCTCCCACAGTTACTTCTGCCATCACCACTTTCACCTCCCCGCTGCAGCTGGCGCAGTGGCAGTGGCTGCTCCGGATGGCCCACCACTGCCATCAATATCACCCATAAGAAAGAATTTGCCTTTAATGTGTATCAGACAACTGTATAAACATTTGACCAGAAATTTACATGATTTATGTAATGCAAAGTTCTATTTCAGTCCAGTTTTATAACAACTTTTAAAACAGAAAATTTTAAATTTAGTATCAGTTAATACTGTTTCTAGAGAGCCATGGACCATCCCATTTCAAGGAATTCCATTTGACTTCATCAGTCCTGTTTCTTTCTTTTTCTTTTTCTTTTCTTTTCTTCTTCTTCTTTTTTTTTGAGATGGAGTCTCACTCTCTCACCCAGGCCGGAGTGCAGTGGCACAATCTCGGCTCACTGCAACCTCCGTCTCCTGGGTTCAAGCAATTCTCCCGCCTCAGCCTCTCAGGTAGCTGGGACTACAGGCGCGGACCACCACGCCCAGCCAATTTTTGTATTTTTAGTAGAGACGGAGCTTCACCATGTTGGCCAGTCTGGTCTCGATCTCTTGACCTCATGATCTGCCCTCCTTGGCCTCCCAAAGTGCTGGGATTACAGGCATGACCCACCGTGCCCGGTCACTCCTGTTTCTTCATTAATTTCTGTCCTTGCTTCTCTCCAGACCCTGCCTCCCATCTTCTCTTTCAGAGATAATCCCCTTCTTAAAGCAAATTCATTCAACCAAAATATGTTGAGTACCTGTGTGCTAGGCACTAGGGTTACAGTGACGAGTATGATGGTCGTAGTTGTCCATTTTGCATTGCCATAAAGGAATACCTGTGACTGGGTAATTTGCACCGTAAAGAGGTTTATTTGACTCACGGTGCTGAAAGCTGTACAAGCATGGCAGCAGCATCTGCTCAGCTTCTGGTGAGGCTTCAGGAAGCTTTTACTAATGGTGGAAGGCAAAGGGGGAGCAGACATGTCACATCGCAAGAGAGGGAGCAAGAGAGAAGTGCAGGAGGTCCAGGCTCTTTTTAACAATCAGATCTCATGGTAACTAATAGAATAAAACTTCAGTCATGACTGTGGGGAGGGCACCAAGTCATTCATGAGGCATCCATCCTTATGACTCAAATACCTCCCATTAGGCCCCATCTCCAACATTGGAGATCACATTCCAACCTGAGATTTGGAGGGGACAAACATCCAAACTACATTAATGGCTATGGTTCCTTCTTCAAAATTCCTGCAACTTTGTCATGCAGAGCAAGTTAACTTCTTTGCCCTAACCTTTCTTATCGCAACTGTCTTCAGGGGCCCTCACTTTTTATAGCCAGATAAGCCCAAGAAGTCACTTTCTTCAGCAAAGGAATTGATTTGTACTGTCCTTAGAGGTCAGCTGGCTTAAGCTGTGGCCAGCTTCTGTGATAATATTCTTATTTATTTTTCTGTTTTATAGGCAAACAGATAATGAGAATATTGTAGGTGAAGTACCATGCTATTAGTAGCAGTATTGACTAGGTATAGCCTTCAGTGGTGCAAGAGGAAAGAGAGTATTCTTCAAGGAAGAACTGCTTGACTGCTGTATAACATAGTGGAGGGGGGCATCACTTTACAGCCAGACCTACCAGCTGTGTGATCCGGTCATGTCGCTCAAGTACTTTGAGTTTCAAATCCTTTATCCATAACATGGAGGAAATAATAATATGTTTCACAGGGTTGTAGTAAGGATTAAATGAGATACCAAGCCATTTACTGATAACTTTTTCTCCCTACCACCACTTTATCACCGAGTCCTGTCAGTTTCACCTTTTACATTTGTCAAATCCCTCTATGTCTGTTTCTACCACCACCATCACCTTGTTCTGCCCATTTTCTTGTCTCTATCCATGACCATAGTACTGGCAATCTAACTCGTCTTCCAGCATTTCCTTCTCGCCCCCTCCAGCCCATTCTCCACACAGCAATCTGAGTAGATTTTGAGAAAACACAATCTGATGATGTCATATAATTTCCCTCCCAGTTACAACTTCTCAGTGCTCTTAGGATAACTAGATTTGCAAAGCCTTGACTGCTGCTTGTCTCTCCAGAATAAGCCAGAGCAGATCTGCCTCCACTCTCTCTGTGCCCCAGCCAACTGGTGACAAGGACTCTCTCCTTGACCAAACTTTAGACAGGCTGCTAAGTGAAATAAGCCAATTATGGAAAGATAAATACTGCATGATTCCACCTGTATGAGGTACCTAAAATAGTCAAACTCTCCCAACCTGTTGGAATGAAATAAAATAAAATAGTCAAACTCATAGAAGCAAAGAGTGGAATGCCAGGGGCTGAGAGGGGAGGCGGAGATGGGGAGTTACTAATCAACGTGCATGCATACAGTTTTGGTCCAGCAAGATGAATACGCTCTAGAGATCTGCTGTATGATATCATACCTATAGTCAACAGTAATGTATTGTATACTTAAACATTTATTTAGAAGGTAGATCTCATTTTAAACGTTCTTGCCACACATACACAAAAGCAGGGTGCTGGATGCCTCTGTTCTGGGACATGACTTCTACTTCGACCTCCCCCACAGTTCTCCCTGAGACACTGCCTGCTCGCCGGTTCCCACCTTGCAGTTTCTCTTCTTCCCTTTGCAGCTCACTCCTGCCTGCAAGTGAAACTGCACCATTAAGATTTGCAAACACCATCTTGTTGATAAACTGTGTGGATATGCCTGGGCCCAAACTTGTGCCCCCTGAAGCCTTAGACACTGGTTTCCTTTTCCTTTTCTCTTGGCGGCCATGACGACACCAAGCTTTCTTGCTCGGTCTCCCCCATCTCTCCTCCTTCCAACTCTTTGTGGCCAGTTTTCTTCTTTTTTCTTTTCTCTCTTTTTTTGTTTTGAAACGGAGTCTTGCTGCTGCCCACGCTGGAGTGCAATGACACGATCTCAGCTCACTGCAACCTCTTCCTCCTGGGTTCAAGCAATTCTCCTGCCTCAGCCTCCTGAGAGGCTGGGATTACAGGCATGCACCACTACCCCTGGCTAATTTTATATATATATATATATTTTTTTTTTTTTTTTTTTTGTTAGTAGAGATGGGGTTTCCCATGTTGGTCAGGCTGGTCTTGAACTCCCAGCCTCAGGTGATGGACCCTCCTCGGCCTCCCAAAGTGCTGGGATTACAGGCATGAGCCACCCCAACTGGCGCATGGCCAGTTTTTTCTTTGTATTTTCTTGTTAGGAGAGACACTAACACTGGATGATGTGGCCAGTTCTTTTTTTCTTTTCTTTTCTTTTCTTTTTTCTATTTTTTTGCTTTGAGGCACGGTCTCGCTCTGTCACTCAGGCTGGAGTGTAATGGTGGAATCATAGCTCACTGCAGCCTTAACCTTCTGGGCTCAAGTGATCTTCCCACTTCAGCCTCCTAGTAGTTGGGACCACAGATGCATGCAACCTTGCCCAGGTAATTTTTTTTTTTTTTTAAACTTTAGACTTTAGATTTATTTAGGGGCTGTTTGCATATGTTTATAGAATATTTCGTTTAAAAGATGATGAGACAGCTCCCCCTCAGTGAGACCTGGCCTAAATATATTTGCTTTATTTATATAGCAAGAGAATAACATTAAACATGGAAGCTTTCAATTTGTGGCACTGAAAGACCTACACAGGGCATCCTTCAAAGGCTACAATTAAGGATCCACCTAATTTTTCAGCAATACAAGCCCGATTGAGATCTTCTGGTCCATTTGCTTGACATTCATGTTTTATGCCTTGAAATTCTTTTTAATTGCATCCTTGGAGCTTGCATAGATCATTTTACTTTTCAGAGGTGCCAGTTCTGGTGCCCACAAAAAAAACATCAACTCTTCTTTTCTGGATTCTTTTGTTTCAAAGCTTGCATCATACAAAGCATAGCGACAATCTTTTTCAGGAAGCATTCCCACAAAATGCTTGAAAGGATCAGTTATGGTTACACCAACATCTCCAACCAAGATCTCTTTGCCTTCTTCTACAATGATGCACTTTTTGTCTGCACTGAGACAAAAAATGACAGCCTTCTTTCTTTTCTTGATTTCTTCTGGTGTGGAACATTTACGAACTTTCATGTCATAAAAAATGCGACATACTTCATCAGCTACTTGCACTCCTGAGGCCATCTTCGCCGCGGCGGTCGCAGGGACCCGGGGTTGGGAGCCGGCGGGCAGCGAGTCTGCAGAGCGTCCTCCTCACAGCTGCGGGACCAAGGGCTGAGCTCTTTTTTTTTTTTTTTTTTGAGACAGAATTTTGCTCTTGCTGCCCAGGCTAGAGTGCAATGGCGTGATCTCGGCTCACCACAACATCTGCCTCCTGGGTTCAAGCAATTCTCCTGCCTCAGCCTCCTGAGTAGCTGGGATTACAGGCATGCGCCACCACACCCAGCTAATTTTGTATTTTTAGTAGAGATGGGGTTTCTCTATGTTGGTCAGGCTGGTCTTGAACTCCCGACCTCAGGTGATCTGCCTGCCTTGGTTTCCCAAAGTTCTGTCATTACAGGCATGAGCCACTGCATTCGGCCCAGGCCATCTAATTAAAAATATTTTTTTCTACAGATGGGATCTCCCTACATTGCCCAAGCTGGTCTCGAACTCAGATCTTCCCACCTTGGCCACCCAACGTGCTGGGATTACAGGCATGAGCCACCGTGCCTGGTCTTGCAAATTCTTTCACTTCACACTCTACACACTCTCCTGTGTAAGCCACCTAACCAGCTGGTGTAGTTACCATCTGTATGTGGGTGATTCCCAAATGTGTGTCTCTTGCCCAGGTCTCTCTCCTGAGCTCCAGACTCGGATAGGACATCTCTCTGGCATCTGTAACCCTTCTTTCCCCTCACTCACCACATCTTCCCCATCACCAAATCCTGCCAGTTCTACCTCCTTGATCCACCAAGTCTTTCTGCATCTCTAGTCACCACCTTAGTTCAAGCCTGCTTCCTCCCTCTGATGGATCCTGGCAACAGCCTTCTGTCTGAGTTTCCTGTGTTTGCTCTGGCTCTTGCCTCTTCAAACCATTTCTGCATGGCAGCACTAATGATTTTTGTAAAGTGAAAATTTGATCAGGTCACTTATCTGCTTAAGTTCCTAGTAAGCCATGTGCTTCCCATTAATTTCAGGACAAAGTACAAATGTGAGCATGTCAGTCACATCTCCTCTTGATCTGGCCTTTGTATATATTTCTAGCTCCAACTTTTGCTCCTTCCCTGACCCCAGGCAACACTAACCCTCCTGAACTATGTGAATTCATTGTGATTTCTCTGGCTTTAGGACCATCTGATTTACTGTTTTGCCTGAACCACATTTTCCTGGTCCTTCCAGTCTAGATAAAATGCTCTTTCTTCAGCACTCTCCTCAGATGTCACTTCCTCCAGGAAGCTTTCCACGATCTCTTAATGCCTGATTAGATGCCACCCCCGCCTCTATCCCGATTGTCCTCCATGGAGCCTGGGCCTGTACTCCTTGTCCTTTTAGTTGTATCTGTGTTTCCCTCAGACTGAAAGTTTCCTCAGGGCACATCCTTGGCCTGTTTCATGACTGTAGTCCTAGTTTGTAGCATGGTGCCTGGCACATAGTAAGCATTAATTATACTTATTAAATGAAAGAACGCATGATTTCCTAAAGCTTTGTCATAGCTTACCACAATGGTTAAGGACAAGGACGTTGAAGCCAGTTGCCTCTGTTGGCAAATCCTGGCTCAGATGCTGACTATATGTGTACTCTTGGGCAAGCTACTCAACCTTTCCATGCTTTGGTTTGATTACTTTGAAAACGTTTCTTATCTCATGAGATTGCTTTGAGGATCAAATAGGTTAACGTTTATATGCCCGGCATAAAGTAAGTGCCATATAAATTGGATAACTTATTCTACTTTATGACCAAACTTGATACTTTTGAGAGTGAAACAGATGCAATTAGTAATTATGCCAGGAAAATAGATGTTAATCGGGACCGTCTTGGGCTAACAGGGACATTTGGTTACCCTGTATATAAGAGCTCTTAGGTAAATAAACGTTTTCGTCTTTATTGCTTTTGTTTTTCCGTGTCTATTTTCCTCTAGTGAATAGCAGCTAATTCTTCCAACCATAAAAGCTTGTGTGTTTGTCTTTAGAGACAACAGAGAAAAGGACTTGGGGGACAGCGTCCCAAGGTTCAGAGTTGGTAGGGTACCATTAAAGAAACAGATATGAAGTTGAATTTTTAGGCTCTGAGTATAGAAAAAAAGGGGAGCCTTTACATCCCACTGAAGCTGAGTAGGCTGTATGGGTTTGACAATAGAAGGCCACATGGTTTCCTGTTGGTAGTATGATTTCAAGGGGTCCAGCCTTTCCTGGAGCCTCATCTGGGGAAGATTTGTGAGCGAAGCAAACTGTTCCAATCTGCTTGACATGTTTTTGCTGTCTGGTCATTGAGTGTGATGTTTTCTTTCAAACTGTTTCAGAAACATGTCGTTCCATTTGCTTCCCCAACAGGGAGTTCTTTTCATTACTTCAAAACAGTTGTTTTTATGAACTGGGATAAACACCTAGTGCGCAGAAGTTTTGCTGCACAGTCATTCCTATTTGAATTCTATTATTTCTCCTGCTTACCTGGGGAGGAGAAAAATATACCTTCTAAACACAGTTTTCCCTTTTCTGGTTTTCCAGACAGATGCACTATCAGATAACACACCTTGCAGCTGGCTACATCTGCCCAGAATACCAATTACAGGCAGTTCTGGCGGTGACCACGATGTTGGAAGGGGGAAAGAAGGGGAAGAGGAGAGCAGCTTTTCTTATCTTGAAATACTGAAGCCTGTCAATCTGAGGAGGTGCTATTCAGAGATGTGTACCAACTCCATTCTCACCCTCTCTCCATCTGGGGTGGGAGTGGAGGTAGTGGTGGGGAGAGAAAGAAACAAGAGAATGAACTAACATTTGTGGAAATAATTTCCACAAAGCGTGTTGGTCATGAGCTTAATAATATAGGTGCTCACCAGAGAGAATTGAAGACATATTTGACTGTTAGTTATTTCACATTTCATTCATTCAACAAATAATATATAAAGTGTTTACTATGTGTCAGCCATAGCACATCAATGCATATGAAGAATATTGTATAGGGCCAGGAGTGATGGCTCATGCCTGTAATCCCAGCACTTCGGGAGGATGAGGCAGGTAGATCACTTGAGGCCAGGAGTTTGAGACCAGCCTGGCCAATATGGCAAAACCCTGTCTCTACTAAAAATGCAAAAATTAGCCAGGCATGGTGGTGCATGCAACAGAGCATGACTCTGTCTCAAAAGAAAAATAAAAAAGAAAAGAAAAATAAAGAATATTGTATAAAAGGTAGGCTTAAAGTTGTGTGTGGTAATTTTTTTTTTTAGAGATAGATAGACTCTTGCTCTGTAACCCAGGCTGGAGTAGAGTGGCACAGTCATAGTGCACTGCAGCCTCGAACTCCTGGGCTCAAGTAATCCTCCCACCTCAGCCTCCTGAGTAACTAAGACTACAGGCACATGCCACCATACCTGGCTAATTAACTTTTTTTTTTTTTTTTTTTTGTAGAGATGGGGTCTTGCTATGTTTCCCAGGCTGGTCTTGAACTCCTGGGCTCAGGTTTTTCTCTTGCCTTGGCCTCCCAAAGTGTTGGGATGACAGGCGTAAGCCACTGCTTCTGGCCTATGTATGGTGATTATCTTAGTTTTGGATATGTTGAGCTTGAGATACAGATTTTCCATTAAGCATTTGGATATAGCTCTCTGGGGCTAGTCTGTGCAAGGGAAAAGTCTGTGCAAGAAATATAGATTTGAAACGATCCTCAAATAGGTGGTAGTTATAACACAAATACTGAGTGAAATAATTATGGTTATATGAGGGAGAAGAGCATCAAGAATGGAACATCAAGTAACCCCTGAGTTTCAAAGGGAAAAATGAAGAATTTATAAAGAAGATTAAGGAGGACTCTCCAGAGATGTTGGTGGAGAATCAGGAGAGAGGGATTAATTTAATTAGATTTTTTCTATTTCCTTTTTATTTTTTTTATTTTTTAATTTTTATTTATTTTATTTATTTATTTTTTTTTGAGATGGAGTTTCGCTCTGTCGCCCAGGCTGGAGTGCAGTGGCCGGATCTCAGCTCACTGCAAGCTCCGCCTCCTGGGTTTACGCCATTCTTCTGCCTCAGCCTCCCGAGTAGCTGGGACTACAGGCGCCCGCCACCTCGCCCAGCTAGTTTTTTGTATTTTTTAGTAGAGACAGGGTTTCACTGTGTTAGCCAGGATGGTCTCGATCTCCTGACCTCGTGATCCACCCGTCTCGGCCTCCCAAAGTGCTGGGATTACAGGCTTGAGCCACCGCGCCCGGCCTCTATTTCCTTTTTAAAAATCAACTTTATTGAGATGTAATTTACATACAACCAATGCACCTATTTTGAATGTACAGTTCCCAGAGAGATGCCACCATCAGATGCTACTGCCTGAGCAGCTGACAGGCAGTTCTGGTGCAGTTTTGACAAGTATATACACTCATGTTGCCCCCACTCAAGATGTAGAACATTTCCATTGTATTAAAATCTCCCTCCAAAGTAACACCAATTATTTTCAGACTATTCCAAAAGGACGAATAGGAGAGAATTACTTCTAACTCATTCCATAAGATAAGCATTACTCTAATACCAAAACCAGATAAGGATACAACAACAACAAAAATAAAACTACAGGCCAATATTCCTGATGAACATGGATGCAAAAATTCTCAACAAAATACTAGCAAACATAATCCAACAATGCATTAAAAAGACAACACACCAGAATCAAGTGGGATTTATTCCAGGGATGCAAGGATGGTTCAACATACACAAATCAATAAATGTGATGTACCGCATTGTACAAAAGAATAAAGAACAAAACTATATGATCATCTCAATAGATGCAGGAAACAGCATTTGATAAAATTCACCATCTCTTTATAATAAAAACTTACAACAAACTAGGTATAGAAGAAACATACTTCAAAACAATAAAGGCCATATATGACAAACCCAAAGTTAACATCATGCTGAATTAAAAGCTGCTCCTCTGAGATCTGAAACAAGACAAAGATGCCCACTTTCACCACTTTTATTCAACACAGCACTGGAATTCTTAGCCAGAACAATTAGGCAGGAGAAAGAAATAAGGGGAGCTAGGCCGGGCGCGGTGGCTCAAGCCTGTAATCCCAGCACTTTGGGAGGCCGAGACGGGCGGATCACGAGGTCAGGAGATCGAGACCATCCTGGCTAACACGGTGAAACCCCGTCTCTACTAAAAATACAAAATCTAGCCGGGCGAGGTGGCGGGCGCCTGTAGTCCCAGCTACTCGGGAGGCTGAGGGAGGAGAATGGTGTGAACCCGGCAGGCGGAGCTTGCAGTGAGCTGAGATCCGGCCACTGCACTCCAGTCCCGGCGACAGAGCGAGACTCCGCCTCAAAAAAAAAAAAAAAAAAAAAAAAAAAAAAAAAAAAAAAAGAAATAAGGGGAGCTCAAACTGGAAAGGAAGAAGTAAAATTGTCCCTGTTTACAGATGACATGATCTTATATTTAGAAAAGCCTAAAGACTCCACAAAAAAACTGTTAGAATACATGAATTCAGTAAAGTTGCAGGATACAAAATCAACACACAAAAATCAGCAGCATTTCTATATGCCAACAGCAAACAATCTAAAAAAGGATACTTCAAGAAAGCAATCTCATTTACAATAGCTAAAAAATTAATAATAAAATACCTAGGAATAAATTTAACCAAAGAAGTGAAAGATCTCTACAAGGCCAGGTGCGGTGGCTCAAGCCTGTAATCCCAGCACTTTGGGAGGCCGAGACGGGCGGATCACGAGGTCAGGAGATCGAGACCATCCTGGCTAATATGGTGAAACCCTGTCTCTACTTAAAAATACAAAAAACTAGCCGGACGACGAGGCGGGGCCTGTAGTCCCAGCTACTCGGGAGGCTGAGGCAGAAGAATGGCGTAACCCGGAGGCGGGGCTTGCAGTGAGCTGAGATCCGGCCACTGCACTCCAGCCTGGGTGGCAGAGCAAGACTCCGTCTCAAAAAAAAAAAAAAAAGAAAGATCTCTACAATTAAAACTATAAAACACTGATGAAAGACATTGAAGAGGAAACACACACAATGGAAAGATATCCCATGTTCATGGATTGGAAGAATTAGTATTGTTAAAATGCCCATACCACCCAAAGCAACCTATAGATTATATGCAGTTCCTACCAAAATGCCAATGACATTCTTTACAGAAATAGAAAAACAATCCTAAAATTTGGATGGACTCACAAAAGACATTGAATAGCCAAAGCAATCCTGAACAAAAATAACAAAGCTGGAGGCATCACATAACCTGACTTCAAATTACATCGTAAAGCAATAGTAACCAAAACAGCATGGTACTGCCATAAAAACAGATACATACACCAGTGCAACAGAGTAGAGAACCCAGAAATAAATCCATACATTTACAGCCAACTCATTTTTGACAAAGACACCAGGAACACACACTGGGGAAAGGACAATCTCTTCGATAAATAATCCTGGGGACCAGGTGTAGTGGCTCAAACCTGTAATCCCAGCACTTTGGGAGGCCAAGGCAGGAGGAATGCCTGAGCCCAGGAGTTTGAGACCAGCCTTGGCAAGAAAGACTCTACAAAATAAAAAATATTATCCACATGTGGTGGTGCGTTCCCACGGTCCTAGCTACCCAGAAGGCTGAGATGGGAAGATCATTTGAGCCTGGGAGGTCGAGGCTGCTGTGAGCTGTGGTTGCACCACTGCATTCCAGCCTGGGTGACAAAGAGAGACCTCTCTGTCAGAAAACTATAAAAAAAAAAATGGTGCTGGGAAAACTGAAGATCCATATGCAGAAGAACGAAATTAGAATCCAGGTAAAAACTGAGCAAATGTTCTGAATAGACACTTCCCAAAAGAAGAAATACAAATGGCCAACAGGTATATGAAAAAATGCTTGACATCACTAACCATCAGGGAAATACAAGTCCAAACCACAATGAGATATTATCTCACCCCAATTAAAATGGTATTATCAAAAAGATAAAAACTAACATGCTGGTGAAGAGGAGAAAAGGGAACGTTTGCACACAATTGGTGAGAATGTAAATTAGTACAGCCATTATGATAAACAGTATGGAAATTCTTCAAAAAACTAAAACTAAAAATACAACTACCATATGACTCAGTGATCCCACTGCTGGGTATAAGAAAGGAAATTAGTATAGCAAAGGGATATCTGCATTGCCATGTTTATTACAGCACTATTTATAATAATCAAGATAAGGATTCAACTGTTTTATACTGTCTTCAGTAATATATGAGATTTCTAGATGCTCTATTTTCTCACCAAACTTGGTATCATTGCAATTTTTAATTTGTAGTCATTTTGGTAGGTGTGTGTGGTAGTACTTCATTGTGATTTTAATTTCTGTTTACCTGATGACTAATGATTAAACATCTTAGCATGTGCTTATTGGCCATGCATCAGGTCTATTTCTGGTCTAGTTAGTTGTATTTGTGTATTTGTCTTTCCTTACCCTAATATTACATTGTATTATTTAGGGTGCTCTATCATTAGCCTTGAAGTGAGGTTATACAAGTCCTACAACTTTGTTACTCTTTATTTCAAAACTGTGTTGGGTATTCTAGGTCATTTGAACTTCCATATAAATTTTAAAATCAGTTTGTCAATTTATGTGAAATAAAGTCTGTAGAGTTTTTCACTGGAATTATTGAATCTATCAATCATTTTGGTAAGAGTGGACAACAATATTGTGTCTTCCAATCCATGGACAAAATATATCTGTCAATTTATTTAGGTATTCTTTAATTTCTCTCAGCAATGTTTTCTAGTTTTTCACGTATGGATTTTGCACATATTTTGTTAAATTTATTCCTAAGCATATTATGTTTTTGATGCAATTTTATGATGTGCTTCGTTTTTCATGTTTCTTGTGCCTGGGGTTTATTAAGTTTCTTAGGTTTCTGGACATCTAATTTTCATAACAATTGGAAAATTTCAGTTATTATTTCTTAATATCTTTTTTCTGACCTCTCTTCTCACTCCCTCTGTCTCTTTCTTTTTCCCCCTTCGGAGTCTGATTGCCTCGTAGCTCACTAATGCTCTGGCCATTTTTTTTCAGTCTTTTTTCTTTCCATGTTTCATTTTGGATAGTTTCTATTGCTCTGTCTTAGACTTCACTAAATTTTTTCAATGTCTAATGTGTTGTTATTAATCTCAAATATTGCAATTTTTATCTTTACAAGTTCAATTTGGGCTTCTTATTTTTATATATTTATTTTTGAGACAGGGTCTAACTTTGTCACCCAGGCTGGAGTGCAGTAGCTCAGTCTTGGCTCACTGCAGCCTTGACTTCCCAGGCTCAAGCGATTCTCCCACCTTACCCCAAATAGCTGGGACTACAGGTGCATACCACCATGCCCAACTAATTTCTTATTTATTTAGTTTTTTATTATGCTTTATGTTCTAGCATACATGTGCACAATGTGCAGGTTTGTTACATACGTATACATGTGCCATGTTGGTGTGCTGCACCCATTAACTCGTCATTTACATTAGGTATATCTCCTAATGCTATCCCTCCCCCCTTCTCCCACCCCCAACAGGCCCTGGTGTGTGATGTTCCCCTTCCTGTGTCCAAGTGATCTCATTGTTCAGTTCCCATCTATGAGTGAAAACATGTGGTGTTTGGTTTTCTGTTCTTGCGATAGTTTGCTGAGAATGATGGTTTCCAGCTGCATCCATGTCCCTACAAAGGACACAAACTCATCCTTTTTAATGGCTGCATAGTATTCCATGGTGTATATGTGCCACATTTTCTGTAAAAAAATTTTTTTGTACAGATGGGATCTTTTCTTATGGGATTTTTTCTGAAAAAATGTTTTTTGTACAGATGGGATCTTCCGATGTTTCCCAGGCTGGTCTTGAACTCCTAGACTCAAGTGATCTACCCACCTCAGCCTCCCAAAGTGCTGGGATTAGAAGCATGAGCCACAACAGTCAGTCCATTTGGTAATTTAAAAATATCTTCGATGTTTTTACTTCACATGCTCAATCTTTCCTTTACCTTCTTGAACATATGAATATAGCTTTAATAACCACTTAAATGTTTTTGTCTACTAATTCTATAATCCATGTCATTTCTAGATTAGTTCTCATTGATTTTTCTCTTCATTATGAATTGTATTTTCTTGCTTATTTGTGTGTCTTATAATGTTTTATTGAGTTCCGAATACTATGTATTTTACCTTGTTGGGTGCTGAATACTTCTGTATTCTTATTAATATTCTTGAGTGTTGTTCTGTGATGTAGTTAAGTTACTTGAAAACTGTTTGGTCCTTCTGAGGCTTACTTTGTTCGGCATGACCAGAATTCTTTGGTGTATGGTTGATATTGCCCACTACTACAGCAACGCCTTTCTGAATATTCTACCTGATGACCTGTTAAGGATGAGGTTTTCTACTGTGGCTAGTAGGTGAACGCTGAAGATTTTTCCCTGTACTTTTTTCAGGTGTAATTTTTCTTAGCCTTTGGTAGTTTCCTCACACGCATGTGCAGATCAGCCTTCAGCTGCAGACCTTCCGCAGATCCCTGGAGCTCTTTCTCTGTGCTGCTTTCTCAGCTCTGTTGCTCTCCCGGATGAACTCTAGCTGGCTTGGCCTCCTCAGATTCCCAGCATGATCTCCTGAACTGAGGGAGACTTTTGGGCTCTGCCTGCATTCCTCCTTCCTGTGGTGAAGCCTGGAAACCCTTTCCTATCACAGACTGAGAAAATCCTAGAACACACCTTGTTTGTTTCCTGAATTCACTGCCTGTGCTGCCTGATGCCTAATGTCTGAAAGCTGTTGTTTCATATATTGTGCCTGGAGTTTTAATTGGTCCCTGTGACTCCATGTCGATCAGAATTAGAAGTCCTGATGCTATTTTATTTAATTTTTTATTTTTATATATTTAGGGGGTAGAAGTGCAGCTTTATTACATACATATATTACGTAGTAAAAAAGTCTGGGCTTTTAGTGTACCTATCACATTGTACCTAATAAGGAATTTTTCAGACCTCACCCTCTGATCTGGTTTGGCTCTGTGTCCCCACCCAAATCTCATCTTGAATTGTTATCCCCACGTATTCAGGGAGGAACCTGGTGGGAGGTGATTGGATCATGGGGGCAGTTTCCCCCATGCTGTTCTCATAGTGGTGAGTGAGTCCTCATGAGATCTGATAGTTTTATAAGTGTTTGGCAGGTTCCTCCTTCACTCACATGCTCTCCCTCTCACCTGCCACCACGTAAGTCATGCCTACTTCCCCTTCTGTCATGATTGTAAGTATCCTGAGGCCTCCTCGGTCATGTGGAACTGTAAGTCAGTTAAATCTCTTTCCTTTATAAATTACTCAGTCTCAGGAAATTCTTTATAGAAGTGTGAAAATGAACTAATACACCCACCTCCCACCCTCCCACCTTTTGTAGTCTCCAATGTCTGCTCTTCTACTCTGTATGTCCATGTGTACTCATTGTTTAGGTCCCACTTACAAGTGAGAACATGTGGTATTTGACTTCTTGTTTCTGAGTTATTTCGCTTAGGATAACGACCTCCAATTCCATCCATGTAGCTGCAAAAGACATGATTTCCTTCTTTTTTTATGGTTGAGTAGTATTCCATGGTGCGTGTGTGTGTGTATGTATAACATTTTCCTTACTTGATGCTATTTTAAATGGTATTACAGTTTTTTTAAAAATTCCAATTATTTATTCATAGTCTTTGGAGAAATATTTTATTTTTGAAATTTGACCTTGTATTTGGTAACATTGTTACATTCACATATTAGTTTTCACTTAAATTTTTTTTTTTTTGGGACAGGGTCTCACTCTGTTGCCTAGGCTGGAGTACAGTGGCACAATTTTGGCTCACTGCAGCCTCTGACCTCCAGGCTCAGATGATCCTCCCACCTTGGGCTCCCAAGTAGCTGGGACAACAGGTGCGTGACCCCATGCCCAGCTAATTTTTTTGTGTTTTTTTGTAAAGACGGGGTTTCACCATGTTGTCCAGGCTGGTCTTGAATTCATGGGCTCAGGCAATCTGCCTGCCTTGACTTCCCAAAGTGCTGGAGTTACAGGCATGAGCCACTGTGCCTGACCAAAAATATATATTTTTAAAATTTGTATTTAATTATTATTATTATTTTTTGAGATGGAGCCTTGCTCTGTCACCCAGGCTGGAGTGCAGTGGCGTGATCGTGGCTCGCTGCAGCCTTAACCTCCTGGGCTCAAACAATCATCCTACCTCAGCCTCTCAAGTAGCTAGGAATACAGATGTGCACTATCATGACCAGCTAATTTTTAATTTTTAATTTTAATTTTTATTATTATCTTTTTTTGAGACGGAGTCTCGCTCTGTCGCCCAGGCTGGAGTGCAGTGGTGCGATCTCGGCTCACTGCAAGCTCTGCCTCCCGGGTTCACGCCATTCCCCTGCCTCAGCCTCCCGCGTAGCTGGGACTACAGGTGCCCACCACCGTGCCCGGCTAATTTTTTGTATTTTTGGTAGAGATGGGGTTTCACTGTGTTAGCCAGGATGGTCTCAATCTCCTGACCTCGTGATCCACCTGCCTCGGCCTCCCAAAGTGCTGGGATTACAGGCGTGAGCCACCGTGCCCGGACTAATTTTTTATTTTTTGTAGAGACAGGGTCTCACTATGTTGCTCAGGTGAGACTTGAGCTTTTGGGCTAATGTGATCCTCCCACCTCAGCCTCCTAACGTGCTGGGATTACAGGTGTGAGCCACCATGCCTGGCATTTTCACAATTTTTTGTGGTAGATTCCTTAGGAGTGTCCATGGGCACAATCATGCTATCTGTGACTACAGAACATTTTGCTTCTTCTTTTACAACTTGTATTATCCTCTTCACTCTCTCTTCTGTACTGGAAATGCTATATATTGTTGAATAGAAGCTGAAAGAGCAGCTATCTTCTTGCCTTCTTCTTGATCTTGGGAGGGAAAGCATTCATTCTTCCACCATAAAGTATGATGTAAGCACTAAGTTGCTTTTTTTTACCTTTTTCTGAGACAGAGCCTTGCTCTGTTACCCAGGCTGGAGTGCAGTGGCGTGAACGTGGCTCACTGCAGCCTCAACTTTCTGGGCTCAAGGGATCCTCTTGTCTCAGCTTCCTGAGTAGCTGGGCCTATAGGAGTGCATCACCAGGCCCAGCTAATTTTTTATTTTTTGTAGGGCTGGGGTGTCATTATGTTGCCCAGGCAAAGCACTGTAGATGTGATTTATTTATTTATTTATTTTTATAGAGACGGAGTCTCACTATGTTGCCCAGGCTGGTCTCGAACTCCTAGGCTCAAGCAGCCTGCCGAAGTGCAGGGATTACAGGCATGAGCCACTGTGCCCAGCCTGTAGATATCTTTACTGGGTTCAAGAAGACCATGTGGTGGGTAATGCAAGTATATTTTTGAAAGAAGGGGATAAGTTGAGAGTTCTTGGACTTAATTTTCCCAGTGAAGCAGGAGGCCAGGCTATCTGATGAGGGGATGGGGAGAATGAGGTGGATTTCTAATAGTCCTTCACAAACTTCTCAAAAGACAAATCTATGGCAGAGTGTACAGTTTTCTGTACCAGGACTCGGAGCTCCAGGTTTAGGACCAGGGTGGGCAGCTGTAGAACTGGGTTCTGTAGGGTTTTCCAGGACTTATGAGTGGAGGGAAAGGGGAGCATGGGTATTGAGGGAGCTGGTGGGAAATAATTCAAGTTGTTGGCCAGAGTTCTAGCTTGGGTTTTAAAAGACTGAAGCCTGGGGATTGAGGGGAAGGGAAAGATAAACTGTGAGGCCACAAAGGGGTTAAAGGGCTGGACTCAGTGAGGCCGAGGAGTGGTGAAGTGGGAGGAACAGAATAGAGTTGGGAGGATTGTGGTTCAAGTGGGATGTTGAAGTTTCATGCTTTTCCACATCACAAGGGTAATGTGCCAATGTTGTAACAAGGTTTGAGGGAGGCACATCTTACGCATGAAAGTGAAAACCCAGTCATCACGCTTATGAACTACCAAAGGATCCAAAGTTTTTTTTTGAGAGGCAGTGGAGCTATGGTAGTAATGGTCTAATTGTGGCCTTGAAAAGTATAAGTAGAGCAGAAGGTTATTTGAAATGATTAGGGAAGTTCGGGGAAGGTTAGGGTGTGGGATGGATTGGGTTCGGCAGTTTGTCTCAGGATGATGGTGGAGGTTAATGTGTAAGGTAAATGGGGGAGCCCTCAGCTGCTGTGAGCCAGGGTCAGTGACAGCCAGAAGTAGAGGGCAATGAACCATTTGGTATAAGGGGGACTTTGACGAAGGTAGAAAAGTAATCATGTAGAACTGGCAGGGGAAGCTGGGAGACTGCTGACCCCAAGTGCCCCCTTCTTGGCTGGAAAATAGAACTCGTGGGAGGAAGAGCAGCTTTCCCTTAAGAGGGCTGCAAGTGAACCAGTGTTCTTGGGGCAAGGCCAGGCTTCCATTACGGTAAGGAGGAGAAAGGTATAGTGAAAGTTCCTGCAGGTTGTTATGGATATAGCAGAATTTGTTTTTAGTGGAATGAGGTTACCAAGAACACAGAAGGAAAACTGACAGGAAGATGGCTAGGAGAAAGGTGATGTCCCAGGGAAAGTGAAAGTCCCCGTGAAAAGACTTAAAGTGTGGAGACTGTTTTATCCATGTATCACAGTATCAGCCACATAGTAGGTGCTCATTTAATACAGCCAAGTGGAGGGCTGAATACAGTCCATTTCTTGTGGCTTCTTACTTTGATTCTCTGAGACTTCATTTTTCCATGTTTCCTGGGGAATGCTGCTGCTTTTATCTCCCTAGTTCTGAAATTTATAGCAGTTTTCTCTCCAAAGTCCCAATTCTTTCCATCTGGCAGAGTCGATGCCTTATTATTCCATGGTGTAACACCCTAGGAGGGCCTGGAAAGCCTGAGGTGAAATCTCTCTCTGTTTACAACTTGGGAGAAGCTGAAGTTCAGAAAAAGCAGAGTTCGTTCAACAGCATAGATTAAGATTTACCATAGACTGTGAAAGAAATAAAGATGCTTCCCTCAGTCAAAGTTTGAGGCTACCAGTCTGTACGGTGGCCCCCAAACCAGCCCCAGCGGGGCGGCGTGTGGGACTCAGGGAGAGCGGTAGTCCAGGGCTGGCTGTGGACAGTCAGGCTGTGTGCAAGGCAGCCTCCAGCAGGTGGGGCTGTGGAGTCGCAGAAGGCTGGCCGCCTTGAGCGGAACGCGGCGCTGCTGCCACCGTCTGATTTGGATGGAATCATCCTTGCGGTATGTGGAGTCAAGCTGGGGAGACTGCTACCTTCTCATGGAGAGCCAAGCTTGGGAGACTGACTTTGCTACCTTCTCATTCTCCACCATTACTACAGAGCCCTATTGCCTCGGGGGAGGAGGTCTTGATGATGGGGAATGTCATCTAATGGAACGTTCACAGGGTTTATGAGTTTTAAGTCCCAGAGCACTTACATTTTAGCTGTGGGCACACAGGCCACTTGTTGGACCTCTGAAAGTGAGTGATAATGGAAATATATGTGAAAGCCTTGGTAGAGTGAAGACTCGAAAAATATAAGGATTTATTATTAATGCTTAATGGGTAGTTAAGAGCAAAAATATGTTCCTTGATCTATTCTAGAGAAGACGAACTCTGAGGAAGCTATGGGCTGAAGATTTTCCTATTCGCAGAAGAATCGGTCCTTTTGACTATATGTTTTCCCTTCTGTAAGGTCACATAGTGGGGTGAGGGGTAAGAATGCCAATTTGCCACAGAACATTCTAGGGAGGTTGAAAGCACTCAGAAAACAGAATTCGTAAAACTAATAGTAATAAACTACCATCTATATTACTACTATATACCAGGCACATTACATATGTTATTCAATTTAGCCATCATAACAGTACAATAGGATAGATGTATTTATCTATTGTAACTAGAAATTGAACATCAGCATCTGAGAGGTATGAACAGCAGAGGGTTACACAGATAATAAGCAGTGATGGCAGGATTTGAACCCAGGCCTTTTTGGCTGTAATGGCTCATGTCCTTCCCACCATAACGTGTGAACTCATCCTTTATTAAATCTCTAGGCCATTTCCAAGGACCTGTCTTAAGCTGATTGCTTAAAAATCGCTCAAGAAACTTGTTAAAATGCATATTCTTGAATCCCACCCTGGGGGAGCCTCATGAATGATTCAGATTTTTCCTTTTCTTTCTCTCTTTTCATGCCATATTCCCTTCCATTACTTTAGTTGTTGAACAGTCACAGTAATCAGGACTTCCGTTTTTTGAACGCCTTATACCTTACGCCTTTCCTTGAAAACAATGGCAAATGCAAACTCATTTTGTCAAGCCAAGGATCCCTGAGTTTCTCCACCAGAGGATTATACAATCAGCAACTCCTTTTTGTTTCAATAACACATTTTTATCTCCCTTATTTTGCTCGGGGTGCAGGAGTTATGTTTGGACACAGATAGTTCACTACTAGGGAGAAGCTTCTACTTGGGGAGGACTTAGCCCTGGAAGGGAGATGGGAGCAGAAACCAAGAGGATTCCTGGGGGTTTTTTCACCTAGATCAATCAACAAGTATTTATTGAATACTCTGCGCCAGACACTAGGCCAGGTATTGGTGCTGGAGCAATGCATACAATAAAGTCCCTACAGTCATGGAGTTTTAGGTAGGTAGAGTGGGTATTCGTGCAGAGATTCAAATGAAGTGGCAAAGCAAACCATGAACTTCTGGGGAGAAGCATACCTGGCAGAGGGAATAGCAAGTGTAAAGACTCCAAGTAGGAGTCTCCTGAGCGTGTCTGAGGAACAGCAAGAAGGCTAAGGTCTAGCAGAAAGGCAAGAGTGGAGTGTGCAAGGAGGAACAAGGTGGGAGGTGGGAGGGGAGAGGCACCACTGGTTGTATCATGACCTTCCAGGCCATTGGGAGGATTTTGGGTTTTGTTCCAAGTGAGACAAGGAGCCACTGGAGGGTTTTCTGTAGGAAAGTGACATGATCCAATTTACATTTTAAAAGGATGACACCAGGTGCTGGGTTGAACATAGACTTGAGGGAGCAAGAGTGCGTGCTACCTGAATAACAAGGCAGCTCTGTCTTCTGCATCTCTTGAACAGTTTTGGCAGATTCTATTCCTCATCTCTCCACCATGGTCAACAGACATTAGTCTATTTTGCATTGCTATAAAGGAATACCTGAGACCAGGTAATTTATAAAGAAAACAGGTTTATGTGGCTCATGATTCTGCAGGCTGTGCAAGCATGGTGCTGGCATCTGCTCGGCTTCTGGTGAGGCCTCAGGAAGCTTTTACTTGCGGCAGAAGGCATGTCACATGGTGAGAGAGGGAGCAAGAGAGAGACGCCATGCTCTTTTAAACAACCAGCTCTCATGTGAACTAATAAAGTGAGAACTCACTTATTACCATGAGGACAGCATTAAGCCACTGGCAAGGGATCCATCCCCATGACCCAGACATCTCCACCGTGCACCACCTCCAACATCGGGGACCACATTTCTACATGAGATTTGGAGGGGGCACACATCCAAACCATGTCAAAGGTCAAGCATTGTCCCTCCATCAGTCCTCTCTGCTCCTTTCATTCACTCTCAATCATAGCACCATGTTTCTCAAAAGTTGCAAATTGGTTGCAGTAGTGGATTTGATAATTGTGAGAATGTTGGCCAGAATTAGTTATGCCTGAATACCAGACCAGCCAAGCCAAAATGCCGCCATTATACTAGAATAAAGCAATTTCTGCTTTACGGACAAAGTGGCAGAGCCATAACTCATTTACTCACTGACTCCTTCACTCATTCTTTCAGCTCTCATTGAGCAGGTACCATGTGCACAAGTCACTGCATTAAGCCACTGGAGAACTAGACATTTTAAAAAAGCTCCCTAAGACATAAACTCTGCCCTTGAGCAAACTCTTAAACTAGTTACTAGCATTTATCAATTACTTTTGACGGGTCAGACACTGGTTTAAGTGCTTTTTATGTATCGCCATATTTAACCCTCAAAATTAACGTGATTAGTTAGGTACTATTTTAGTATTTTTTTTTTTTTTGAGACAGAGTCTTGCTCTGTTGCCCAGGCTGGAGTGCAGTGGCGCAATCTCGGCTCACTGCAAGCTCTGCCTCCCGGGTTCACACCATTCTCCTACCTCAGCCTCCCGAGTAGCTGGGACTACAGGTGCCCACCACCACGCCCAGCTAAGGTTTTGTATTTTTAGTAGAGACCGGGTTTCATTGTGTTAGCCAGGATGTTCTTGATCTCCTGACCTGGTGATCCGGCTGCCTTGGCCTCCCAAAGTGCTGAGATTACAGGCGTGAGCCACTGTGCTTGGCCTATTTTACTACTTTAAAGATGAGGAAATCAAGGCACCCAGAGGTGAAGCAACCTGTTCAAGTTGGTTATTAGGTGAACTGAGATCTGAGCCCAGATGATGTGGCTCTCGGGTGTTGATGACTGCTTCTTAGGCTGGAGGGATAGCTAAACACATGATTATAACACAATGTGATGAGTACTCACTAGAGCTACTGGGAAATTTTAACATTATTGAGGGGCAAGGCCCAAAGCCTTTTCAAATTTCCAATCCTGTTAATTCCACTGTAGTATATATATAACTTCTCCCCATAAAATGCTGTGAAGTACAACTAAGATTTTTAAGTGATCCTTCCAGATTCTTAATAAAAGATTAAAGTAATTTATAAAGCTATTTTCTGGCTAAGGACCATTCCATTTTTGGGCTGTTTCACTCACTCATCATTTCCATCGCCAGATGATAGTTTTTTGTTGTTGGTGGTGGAGAGGCGGGGGGGGGGGCAGTCCATTCTTCATAAAAGAAAAAATAAAATTTGTTTTTTGTTAAGTAGATGCCAACCAAGTTGGTTTGGGTTATGAAGTCTTGGGGGTGGATTGGGGCTTGTCTTACTCACTATTTCATCTACTCCTTCTCTGTAGGGACTTCATAGCTGGCTGGAATCAAATTTATGCCTCAGTAAAATGACAAATCAGTACAAGTTGGGGGATGTTTATGGTCTTTTGGGAACAGCTGAAACCACAAATCTTACATCCTAGAATATCAAGGGGGATATATTACTGGATTCCCAGTTGCTGAGAGAGCACAGACTGAGCCACAACTAACTCTGCCTGGAGAAGACAATGAAAGCTTCAGGGAATAGTTTAGATTTGAGCTGGGCTTGAAAGATACATTGATATTCAACAGCAATAAGGTGAGAGAAAGGTGTTCTGATAAAGGAAAAGTTTGTGTAAAAGACCTGGGGAAGCGTCAGCCAACTGGGCTTTCTGGGATTATTCCATCCTGAAACCCCAAGTCCTTTGGGTGGGACAGGATCTGAGCTGCAGTCTCTGTCACATTTTTTCCATTTTGTAGGATATTATCATGATACTTTTTTTTTTTTTGAGATGGCATTTCGCTCTTTAGCCCAAGCTGAAGTGCAGTGTCTCAATCTCGGCTCACTACAGCCTCCACCTCCTGGGGTTCAAGCGATTCTCCTGTCTCGGCCTCTCGAGTAGCTGGAATTACAGGCAGCTGCCATCATGCCCTGCTAATTTTTGTGTGTGTGTGTTAGTAGAGATGGGGTTTCACCATGTTGGCCACGATGGTCTTGAACTCCTGACCTCAGGTGATCTGCCCACCTCGGCTTCCCAAAGTGCTGGGATTACAGGTGTGAACCACTGTGCCCGGCCTAATGATACATTGTACATTTGCTCATGAATTCTCTCTCTCTGTCTCTTTCTTTTTTTTCTCTCTCTCTTTTTTTGTCTCTCTAGCTTTATTGAGGTACAACTGACATGCGATAAACTACATATAAAGTTTACAATTTCATGAGTTTTAAATACATCCACAGAATTGTCTCCAAAATCAAGACAGTGAACATACCCATCATCCTCTGGAGTTTCTTTGTATCCCTTTGCTGTCTGTCTTTCCCACCCACTTTGGCCCCTTTCCCCCAGCCTCGGGCAACCACTGATATGCTTTCAGTCACTATACATTTGTTTGCATTTCTAAAAATTGTACATAAATGGAATTATATAATATGTACTCCTTTTCTCAAGAGTCTTTCACTTAGCATAATTACTTTGAGACTCATTCACATTGTTCTGCGTAGCAATAGTTCATTTTTTTTTTAATTGCTGAATAATACTCCACTGTATAGATATACCACAATTTGTTTCTCCATTTTACCATGAATGGGCAACTGGGTTGTTTCTATTTTTTGGCTATTACAAACAAAGTTGCTATGATGAATCTTGTACTAGTCTTTTCTGAAATTATGCTATCTTTTCTTTCAGGTAACTATCCTGGAATATGTTTGGTATGTATTTAACTTTTAAAGAAACTACCAAACTGTCTTCCAAAGTGGTTGTACCATGAAAGTTCCACCTGTTCCACATTTTTGCCAATATTTGTATGGCCATTTAAAAAATTTTAACCATTCCAATAGGTGTGTAGGGTGCCTCCTTATGGTTTGAATTTGCATTTTCTCAATGACTAATTATATTGAGCATCTTTTCATGTTCTTACTTTCCATCTATCTTCTTTGTTGAAGTGTCGGTTCAAATCTTTAGCTCATTTGAAAAATTGGTTGCTTTCTTTTGTTGGATTTTTAGAGTTTGTTGTATTTTTCTGGACATAAGACCTTTATCAGAAACGTCTTCTGCAAAGAGTCTCTTCAAATGTGTGGCTTGTCTTTTCATTTTCTTAGCAGTGTCTTTCAATGAGTAAAATTTTTAGTTTTGATGAAGTCCAATTTCTTTTTTTTTCTTTTATGGATTGTATTTTTGGTGCCATAGCTGAGAAATTTTTACCTGAGACTCAAGTTAACACACATTTTTCTTCTATTTTTTAAGAAGTCTTATAGTTTTAGGTTTTACATTTAGATCCATGATCTATTTTGAATTAATTTTTGTGTGTAGTAAAATGTGTGGATTGAAGTTTATTTTTATTTATTTTTAATTTAATTTAATCTTTTTATCTTTGGGCAGCCTTTCCAGCCAGGGCATGCTCAGAGAGACTTCTTATTTTTTATTTTTGATAAGATATCCAATAACTTCAGCACCATTTGTTGAGAAGTTATCGTTTCTCCACTGAGTTGCCTTTGCACTTTTGTCAAAAATCAGTTGTCCATATATGTGTGCGTCATTAGTTCTTTTTTTTTAAAAAGAAGACGTGACCATTTCATAAACTTAATGAGCCATATCAGTTGTTCATTATGAAGACGTGATGCTTCATAGCCTTGGATCCTTTCTTGAGGTTTGTGGTTGAATCTAGTTTCACAACTTGCTCTAGGCACTGGCCTCAGATTAGGATAGAATTATTCCTATGAGGCCAGATAACTTTTTTTTTGTTTGTTTTAAAGGGTAGAATTAATATTTGTTTGTCATTTATAATCAGATGGCAGTTGGGTATATAGTCTCCATACTTCATTATTTTTGGTAAATAAAAGACTACAAGTTTTAAATAGTTAATGGCTCATTATGTTGTCAGAAAACATGATTAGACTAATTTATTAATGGTGGCTTCAAGTTTTCCCTTATTAGCTCCAAAAACTGGAGCCCACACATCTTTCATTCCTTTTAAAAAAACTGGAAGATGGCATACATTTCTTCATACTCTGAAGCGAACATCCCATCCTGACAGTTATCCACATCTGCTTTGAGGAACCCCACGCTGGAATACTTTTCAGCAAGGGAATGAAAGAAGGGCTTGATCATTTTGCAAGGCCCACATCACGTGGCTGAGAAGTCAACTACAAGTTTATCCCCTGCAGCATCTGAGCCTTCCTGAAAAGCAAACTTGCTCTTCTGCTTCACCATTTTGACTGTTGGGGTCTGATGACTGACTGTAAGAACCGATGGAAATGGATTCAAAGTGCTGGACCGAGCTTTGGCCAGAGGACCTTTGTCTTTTGAATTGTCCTCTAAACCCTGATGTTGAACTCATTTTCTAACAGGAAGGACAGACTAGTATTTCTGTTTTCTGGTTGACTGATCGGTTTTCCTGATTGTCCTTAATGCCACATCTGGGTTTTCACTGGGTCCCAGCTAGCTCTCTTCTTTTCTCCCCTAAATGAAAACTTTAATGACTTTACTTAATCTAGTCAGTCTCTGCCCTCAGGTATCTGAAATATGAGCCTCTTAGACCAAAGATAGGCAGTTTAATTTTATCAAAGACCATGAGCCTGGGGGGAGGAAATCAGTCAAAGGTCACTTAATAAACCAGCTTAATTGAAGTGGTTTGGTCTCCTTAGGGAAATGTAAAATATTCAACTCAGCAGCTTAAAAATGTTTTTATTGAGATATAACTCACATATCATAAAATTTACCCTTTAAAGTTGCACATTTCAGTGGTTTTTATTATATTCACAAAGTTGTGAACCATCATCACTATCTAACTCTACCCTAAAATAAATCTTATACCCATTAAGCAGTCACTTTTCATTTTTCCCTCCTCCCAGCCCCAGGCAACCATTAATCTACTTTCTGTCTCTATGAATTTGCCTATTCTGGATGTTTAACATAAGTGGCATCATACAATATGCGGGCTTTAATATCTGACTTCTTTATATAGCATAATGTTTTCAAGGTTCATCCATGTTGTGGCATGTACCAGTACTTCATTCTTTGTGGCTGAATAATAATCCATTGTGTGGATATACTTCATTTGGCTTATCCATTCATCACTTGATGGATATTTGGGTTCTTTCTACTTTTTGGAAATTACAAATGATGCTTCTGTGAACATTTGAGTATGAGTTTTTATGTGGACACATGTTTTCAATTCTCTTGGATATATAGCTAGGAGTTGAATTGTTGGGTCATATGGTAACTCTTTATTTAACTTTTTGAGGAATTGCCAAACTGTTTCCCAAGGCAGCCATATTATTTTACAGTTTTACCAACAATGCATGAGAGTTCCAATTTCTGCACATTCTTTTCAACAATTGTTATTATCCATTTTAAAAATTATAGCCATGCTTGTGGATATGAAGTGATATGTCATTCTGGTTTTGATTTGCATTACCCTAATGACGAATGATGTTGAACATCTTTTCATGTGCATGTTGGCTATTGTATACTTTATTTGAAAAAATGTTTATTCAAATTCTTTGCCCATTTTTAATTGGGCTGTCTTTTTACTTTCTTTGTTATTATTATTATTTTAGAGATGGGGTCTTTCTGTGTTGCCCAGGCTGGCCTTGAGCTCCTTAGCTCAAGTGATCCTTCTCCCTCAGCCTCCTGAGTAGCTGGGATTATGGGTGCTGGCTTATTTTTGTACTTTCTTAATAGTGTACTTTGAAGCACAAAATTTTTAGTTTTGATGAAGTCCAATTTATTTATTTTTTTCTTTTGTTGCTTATGACCATCTGCTTTTTAAATTAAACTCAGAAATCCTAAAGCTTTTCCATTAAGCACAACAAATAATAAAACTACATATCTTAATTCCATGTTGTAGCAACTTAAGGGAGTAGAATTGATATCAGGGAAAGTGAGAAGATGGGGGTAGACTCTTTACTTGGACTTTAGACCTCAAAGTATGAATGTTACCAACTGCCTTTGAGCATTGAGCACATAATCATCAAGGATAACTAACTCTTTGGGAACTGCCCTAATCATTAAACCTTTAGTAGCTTTCTTCTGGAAGGGGAGAAGCCCCTGCTACCCAGAGGGAGCTCACTCCCTGCACTGCAGCAGTGTTACCTAAGGACAAGTGAAAATGAAGATAAAGTGTCAGAAAAAGGGAGAACTTTGCAGTTAGGCTGTTGGGAGTCTCCATTGGGTTTTCTGGAACTAGGTGCTGCAACAGAGGTAGAAGTGCAAAGGGGAGGACATCTGTGAATGGAAAAGGGAGGAAGCAGTTTGGCCAGGAAGAGCTCTTGGCCTCTGATGTAGACTTGACAAAGCCTCTGCCAGTCTAATGGGGTACTCTAAGCAAAAATCGCTTGTTAGAGGAGTTCCACATTGGTAGAAGAGGGATGGGCCATTGTGCTACCACCTTGCTCAGCCATTGGCTGGGAGCTGCCTTAAGAAGAGAGTGACTGTGGCTTAAAAACTGAGGTGGTCCTTGAAGGAACTAATTGCTGGGGGCAAATAAACCAACATTCTTGGTAGCAGGGGAGTGAGTCCTTTATTGAAGGGGCAATGTAAGCATGGAATCTCCATGTCTGCCATACAGACAAACATGCAACATGTGACCTTAGGCAACCACTCTTCCTCAGTTTTTCCATCTGTAAAATGGAGACAATGCTTTCCTTACAGGGTTGTGGGAGGATTAAATAAGGCAAGAATGAACATAGTGTCTGATTCAGCACAGGCATTCGATAAGTATTAGTTCTTCCCTTTCCCCCAGATGAAAATAAGCCAAGGGAACATTCTGTTCTGCAAACCAGTTCCCACCCTGCTCTTTCTAAACTTCATTTTCTTTCAATTTCCAGGAGGAGACCAAGTCTCTGTGGCAGTTTCCTGATCTTCTGGATATGCTGCCATGCTGTCCCAAGGCTGGTGGTGTACCCTGACTTGTTCCTTTCCTGACTTTCTCAGCCGGGAGACTGAAAGCTCTCTTTGACTGTTGGCCCTCCCAGGCAGAGTCCACTGGCTGTTAGGGTGAAATGGGGCTGATGCTTCCTGGAATCCACCAGAAGTATGCAAATTGCACCATCTCTTTCAGCTGCCTGCGCCTGCATTCCAGCGAAGATTCCTGTAAGAAGAAACCATCCTGTTCCTCTTTGTAAGTGCCTCATTAAAGCTGGAGGACAAATTCCTCCTGCTTCACTTGCCCTGGGAGGTGAGATAGCACCTGAATAGGAAGAGGAGGATGTGCTCCGCGTGATGTCATCCTTCTTGGGGTATTCTGACCACAGGGACACTGGTGTCCAAGGCCTGGGTACTTCCTCTGTGCCTGATTCACTGGGGAGTCTCACCTCGTTGGGGTATAAACATGAAATGATTTTATTTCTTCCAGTAACTGCCCTGGCTGGGCTGTGCCAGATCTCTCTTTCCTGCTGAGGAGCTGCTCCCTTAACGATGTCTTGGTCTGGTTCCATAACTTTTCAGCCACTTTCGGTTACTATAACAGTCTCATTCCAGTAATTAAGACTCAGCCTCTTATATTTTTAAAACTTTCATCGCAAACTCGATTCAGAGCTCTTCTCTCCCATTCCCTCCACGACAAGTGAGAGTTGGGTCCTGGCTGTTTGGAGCAGTGGAGGGGAAGTAGGTCCTGGCTGGAAGGTGCCTCACCTCCTCCCTCCTTGGGCCTCAGCATCTTTATTTGAGCAGAGGGGAGGGATGGAGAGTAAGAGACCTCTTTACAGGAGTGTCCTTTACCCCTTCCTGTTCTGTGTGGCTCTGTTAGATGCTGAAGATCTCACACCACCCTCCTCCATCACTGAAAACCACCCTTTCCCCCCTTTCCCTTACACAGATGCACCTCCCTTTAGCCTCAACAATGATACAGGCGCCCAATGACCCTTTGTTGACTTGGCCATGGGTACCTGGGCAAACCCTCAGCTCCTGCCCTTCTACTGACTTCCGTGCATCTCCATGTAGAGCTGCAGGGCCTGTAGGGATCCTTTCCCATAATCCTTCAAGGACCCCACAGCCCTGGGAAGGAAGAGCTGCCCCCATCTTCTTCCCAGTCATGCTGCCCCAGGATCCTTCGAGCCCTGCTAGAGGGGCTACTGTAGTGGGCCTCTTGCTTTCAGAATCTCCCGGACTCTGATGGGTACCAGTCTCTACATTCAAGTGCAGTCCCAGCCCTCAAAGTAAGTTCATCAGGCATCCCGCTTTTCCTTCCCACAGCTGGGGAGAGGAACAACAAGGGCACGGGCTGCAGTTCTAGGCTCCCAGGATGACAAAGACTCTGACAGTGATCTGTGCCTCTGAGGCATCAGGGAGAGTCTGGATTCCCTCTCCCTTCACACTGGGGCAGGAAAGCACCCCTATCATCTCTACAGGGGTGAGGAGGGTGACTCTCCCTTTTTCTCTCTCAGTTCTGCTCTTGACTGGAGATGGGCTGGGTGCCCGTCCATTTAGAGGTTGCTGGTGCCTTGAGCAGCGGTGTGTGGAGGTGGCTGGCTCCATCTGCTGGTGGCTTGGTGGTAATTCTGTGGGGTTACTTGGCTCCTCTTGGCTGCGGGTCTAGCATAATGGGGAAACACGCTAGGACATGCCCAGCTGCAGGCAGTGCTATCCTGTCTCTTCTCTTTTAACCTGTGTTGAAGTTGTCATTCCTCCTGGAAGGATTTCTTGATTAATTCCTACCGTTTGACATGCTCCTTCACTGCTCACCTCAGCACTCTGACTCTCAATTGGTAGTAAGTTCATGTGCCCACAAACGAAATGTCTCTTGAGTAGTTTTCATGTGTTTTGAGGATAGCTAGTGTTTATTGAGCACTTCCATGTGCCATCTACTGTCCCAAGCATGTCACATACTTCATCTCATCTCCTCACACCACAATCCAATGAGCTAGGTACTGTCACTGTCCCCATTTTACAAATGAGAAAACTGAGATAGAAATGTTAAATAGCATCTCTTAGGTTTACAGTCAGAAAGTGATGTAAAGAGGCACGCTGAACTCGGAGCTTCTACTGTCTACCGACATTCTGTTCTGCCTACTTGGTTTCATACTGTGATCCCTCTGCCTCCTCGCCTCTCCTCATCCCTTACCCCGAAAGCCTTAAATAAGTATATGTGGATCACAGTGAAGTACTCCCCATAAGATTTTTTTTGTTTAGACTAATGGAATCTTCCCAGTTGGGGCTTGTGCAAGAGCTAAACTAGCCCTGGTGAGATTGTGGTCAACAAATAAATGGGCCAAACTGTGTGGTCATGTTGAAGTCGTTAGCACAGGGCCTTTGGACACAAGGACAAATCCTGCTCTAATATCTTAGCTTATTTTTTTCCCAGGGAGGCCTAGAATCCTGACTATATACTCCTGAGAAATACTTTTCATTTGAAAAATGAGAATCTCTATTGTTTGCATAGTGCATTTACTTTCATCGTCTCCTAGATATATTTGCAACCACTCTGAGCAGAAGGTGTTAATATCACTCTTGTTTCATGGGTGAGGAAATGGAGACATGGAGGTTAGTAACTTGTCTGAGGTTACATAGCTTGTATGTGCTGAAACTGGGATCCAGAGCCAAATCTTCTGCCTCCACCCTATCATGTCAAATGGGTGTCCTTACTGCCATTTGCCAAGAGCCTCAGGCTCCTGACTCCTTTCTGTGGGCTCTGTTTCTCCGTGGGCATTTCCTTCACTTTTAGCCATGTCCATGGCCCTTGATCCTGTCTCTTCTAGCCTCCCCACACTGGTTTGACCCACATCCTCTTCATCTTTCTCAAGGGCTGGTAGTACCCCTTGGAATAGGGGGACCCGATCTTGAAGCCTTCTCACCATGGCCCCCAAGGCCCTGAAGGGGCTGTTCATTGCCTTTATCGGCTCTAGTCATGGCGGATGTTATTTATTGTCAGATAAATGTATTTCTAAATAAAACAGAAAACGAACAAATAAACACAGTGACAGAGCTGTAAAAAACCCTGCTGGCTCGCTCACTTGTAGAAAAGCCTGCACAACTAATTAACCCGGATAGACCTCCGTGGTGTTTGGAAACAAGCTTGGAATTCATATTGCCATTCTCAGCTGCTGGAACCAGCCTCTAAATCTTTATTGGGTAGTAGCAAGAGAGAGATACAAAGAGTTATAGAGACAGTAAGAGGCCAAGATGGAAGGAGATAGAGTGACAGAGGAAGATAAACGCAGCTAGCCATCTGCCTCCCTACCCATCCGTATCACCTTAGCTACACTCTGAATCCTAGACAGACAGACAGAGAGACAGATAGACCGTGTTTCCTAAGAGCGAGAGATAGGAGAAAATAGAGCCTTTGTCAAGTTCAGAATACATTTTGCTTTCATATCTTTGAAGTCAGAGAATCAGAGGCTCCTGGACTGGAAGGGGCTTATGAGAGGTCATCTAATTCAGTGGTTTAAGAATTATTTTTAGCAGCAAAACCTTTTCCTGAAAGAAATCATACACAGAAGGGCCATGTATAAAGCAGATGAAAGTGCACCTGCCCCATTTGGAGCTTGCTGCTCCTCCAAGCCCCTCCCCTCTTCCGCCACAGGGCAGGCCCTGTGTCTTCTGGGTCTTCAGGGCTCTGGAGAGCACAGCTGGAAAATTAGAGCTGCTTGGCCTCTGGGTGGCAAGCCTTTGGGAGTGTTCCTGGTTCTTCTCTGGATTTAGGCTTAGCCCAGTTTGAGAGTCCCCCAGAAAGGGGGTGTGGTAGAGTGGATACGCCAGTTGGTAAAAGAGGTGGGTTACCCAAGGGAATGCCTACTCTCTTGCTCTGAACATGTTTGGTTCTTGAACTTTGATATTCACTTTCCCTGGAGATCTTTGTTGGCAGGAACTGAGGAACTGATTTGTTGACCTTGAGGTAAGGATGGCATCTCAGCTGGTGAGCTTCAAGAGCCAACCACCTGACCCAGACTTTGCCTGGAGGAGGCTTGTCATAGCTCCACATCAAGTTCAGGAGGGGAGGCCAAGAGTACAGGAAGAACATCTCCCTTCTCTTTAAGTGTGGCAAGTGGCCAGGGAGGACTTCCCTATAGACCATTCAGCTGTGCTCTACAGGGATGACTGGCGAGCTACCGGGAAATTGTACTTTGTATATTTTTTCTTGCAGAGGAAGGAGGGGCAGTGGCCTGAGGCTGGGAAATCCTCCAGCTGAGTGGCACTGTGGGGATTTGTCTGGCCTCTGCTTCTGGAAGCTCTGTTCTCAGCCTCCAGAGCAGAGCCCTGAGGCTGGGTGGAAAGGCCCCTCTCTTGGAGTCAGTGGTGGATGGGGAAGGACAGGGGAGGAAGACCAGGCACTGTGTTAAGAGCCTTCCTGTCTCCTATTAACCCCGAATGTCCTTGGCTCAGGCCTAGGCAACAAAGAGGGTACAGCAAGAGGAGAAACACAAATCAAGAAGTGATGCTTTTTTTGAAGGAGAAATTATAAATTGCAATTTAATCACATAATCACTTTGACACTCTCAAGCAAGCTAATTTCTTCCCTTGCCTCATTTCATCCACTCGGTGAGATGAATCTTAATGAATAATGTCCTATGAATATTTAATTTTTGATCAATATGAATTTTCTCTGGCATACCTGCTGGAGACATAAATCAGCTTCTTTCTGCCCAACAGAGTGAATTTGGACAGCAGCCTGAGTAGATCTCTGCCCATGGCCACAGAAGATGCCAGCCTGAAGTTTTTGATGTTCTTGTTTGCCACCATCTCAACATTGTGACTTGGACCTCCGTCGGTGCCATCCCTAAGCTGTGTTTTCTAATACTGCTCTATGAGCAGAAGTCTGAAGCCGTGGTTGTCTGGGCAGATAAGATGCATCTGAAACTGACTTTCCACAGGTGGCCCCTTTTCCTTCATCCTTTTTCTTCAATGACTTAAGCCTCCCTTCTGACACTAACTTTATCTTTCCTGGACTCTGGAGACAACTGTTATGGTTCAAAAGATGAAAAGAACCATTCTCAGTTGCTTGAGAAGGCTTCTTTCATGAGATAATACTTAGTATTTGTACAGTATGTTACAGTTTGCAAAGTGACTTCACATATATGTTTTCTTTCCATGTTTTAAAACATCATTGTGTTTGATCTTTCTTTCCTGACTGTGAGGTGAGGAAATAGGGCTGGGTAAGTTCTTTCTTACCCTGGGTCAAGAAGGGTTAGTACTGGAACTCACACGCTTGAAGAATGGCTAAGTTCAAAGCCGGGACAATGGGTCCAAACTGAGCTGTGTATAAAGAGAGATTTAGCAGCTGGGACTAGGGTCTGGAGAAAGAGGGAGGGTATCCTTAACAGGCAAGTTGGAGGTGACCTCAATGAAGAATTGATGACAATAATGGTACTTTTGGAGAAAATACTCCAATTGCTTAAGGCAATAGACAGAGATGGCATGTTTAAAATGTATTTTGGGTGTGTATCCGTATCCTGTACATTTTGTTTTCCTGAGGTTCTCCACCTATGAAAGCAATAGGTTTTAGTGCTTTAGGAAGGGCAGGAACCACCTCAACACAGAGGTTATTGTTCAGTTTAAATCTCAGAGCCAAGTTCTTGTTTTTCAGTCCATCAAGACAAAACAATCTTGAAAGTAAGATTTTGTGTAGAAAGCAAATAAATTTCTAAATTCAGCAACCTCCCAATAATATGATCATAGAATTTCCCTGTAAACAATAGGGTAGAGATAATTCAGATTATGGTATGATGGAAGTCACTTGGGAAGCTCACCCCTTCTCACCTGAGGGGCGTGGAGAAAGAAGGGAGAGGTGGAGGAAGGACGATGGAGTCAGAGTGCTGGGTCCTCATTTTTATTCCTGTAGGTCAAATCACTGAACATAGCAGAAACTTTCAGATAGAGGCCGGGCCCAGTGGCTCACACCTGTAATCCCAGAACTTTGGGAGGCTGAGGTGGGCAGATCACCTGAGGTCAAGAGTTCGAGACCAGCCTGACCAACATGGAGAAATTCCATGTCTACTAAAAATACAAAATTAGCCAGGCGTGGTGGTGCATGCCTGTAATCCCAGCTACTCGGGAGGCTGAGGCAGGAGAATCGCTTGAATCCGCAAGGCAGAGGTTGCGGTGAGCCGAGATCGTGCCATCACACTCCAGTGTGGGCAACAAGAGTAAAACTTCGTCTCAAAAAAAAAAAAAAAAAAAAAGAAACACTCAGATAGATATGAAGGAAGCTAAGAACATGGAGTTGCTGTCTCCAGCCTTACATTCCCCTCAACATGGCACAGGAGCTAAAGTGAAAGGAGGTGCGTAATTAGATGAGACTGAGGCAGTGCTCCTGTTCTCCATGGCCTGGAAATGTTGTACACTGGAACTTAGGAATCCTAATGTGCTCTGGTTGAGGTGCTGAGAGATCTTGTAGTCCAGCAGAGGCTTGGGGATGCAACACAGTGTTCACTGAACAGGGGACTTTGCAACTGGAGAGAAAGAACCAAAACTGTGACTTTTAGTGGTGGGAGCTCATGCATCATTCTGACAAGTCATGATCAGTTATGAAAGAGTCTAGGAGATGGTATCTCATTGTGGTTTTGATTTGCATTTCTCTGATGGCGAGTGATGATGAGCATTTTTTCATGTGTCTGTTGGCTGTATGGATGTCTTCTTTTGAGAAATGTCTGTTCATATCCTTTCCCCACTTTTTGATGGGGTTGTTTTTTTCTTGTATATTTGTTTGAGTTCTTTGTAGATTCTGGATATTAGCCCTTTGTCAGATGAGTAGGTTGCAAAAATTTTTTCCCATTCTGTAGGTTGCCTGTTCACTCTGATGGTAGTTTCTTTAGCCAGTTAGAATGGCAATCATTAAGAAGTCAGGAAACAACAGGTGTTGGAGAGGATGTGGAGAAATAGGAACACTTTTACACTGTTGGTGGGATTGTAAACTAGTTCAACCATTATGGAAAACAGTATGGCGATTCCTCAAGGATCTAGAACTAGATGTACCATATGACCCAGCCATCCCACTACTGGGTATATACCCAAAGGATTATAAATTACTCTACTACAAAGACACATGCACACGTATGTTTATTGCGGCACTATTCACAATAGCAAAGACTTGGAATCAACCCAAATGTCCATCTGTGACAGACTGGATTAAGAAAATGTGGCACATATACACCATGGAATACTATGCAGCCATCAAAAAGGATGAGTTTGCGTCCTTTGTAGGGACATGGATGCAGCTGGAAACCATCATTCTTAGCAAACTATCACAAGAAGAGAAAACCAAACACCGCATGTTCTCACTCATAGGTGGGAACTGAACAATGAGATCACTTGGACTCGGGAAGGGGAACATCACACACTGGGGCCTATCATGGGGAGGGGGGAGGAGGGAGGGATTGCATTGGGGAGTTATACATGATATAAACGTCATGCACATGTACCCTAGAACTTAAAGTATAATAAAAAAAAAAAAAAAAGAAAGAGTCTAGGAAACAAATTAAACAAATAACCCAGGCAGAGGTCAGCTTAGACCAGAGGTTAGTTCTCTCCCATTACCACAAGGTGAAGTAGGATCCATGATGTGCCTGCTACCAATAAGGAAGAGTCAGGGTAGTGGTGGAGTGTCTAGGGAGGAAATTTAGAAGTCTGAACATTTACCCTGGAGAAACTGAACCATCTGAAAATATGTTTATGTCAGTGCTAGTAATTTTCAAGTTTAGCTTATTGTCTTAAATCATGTTTTAAGAACACAGAATTTGAGATAAAGATTATATGCTAAAGTTTTACTGAATGGTGCAGGCCTAGGGCAGCAAAAATAAGGGAAAAAACAAAAGCGAGGCAGGGAAGGAGAGAAGTAAGCCATAGTCTCACAAAAAGCCCATTTGGTTTCAGACATATGGGACTTCCTCCAGATGGGCTATGAGGACCATCATACCTCAAAATAGTCTGTGTGGGGAGGGCTGATTTGAATATATCTGTTGCATTCTCTTCTTTCTTGTCTTTCAGTGATCACCATTTGCCCCATGGTATATTAACTCTACCACACTATGAGGTTATATTACCTGTTCCCTATGGTAGGATGCTGAAGAAGTTAGAGTTTCAATGCTCAAGCCATAGTCCTTTATGGTAGTTTTAAAATATGTCCACAAATGCTTTCATAATTCTCTCTTTAAAAGGTGGAGCTTAATTCCCCTCTACTTGAGTGTGGGCTGGTCTTAGGGACTTGCTTCTAACAAATAGAATAAAATGAATGTGACATTGTGTGATTGCAGAGATTAGGTCATAAAAGGCACTGTGTCTTCTTCCTTACTCTTAAACAACAGCTGACCCTTGAACAACATGGGGGTTAGGGGTGCCAACCCCTGCGTAGTCAAAAATGCATGTATAATTTTGAATCCCTCCAAAACTTGACTACTAATAGCCTATTATTAATCAGAAGCCTTATAGCTAATATAAACAGTTAACACATATTTTATATGTTATATATAAGAAAATTGCAAGAAAGAGAAAATATATTTACTATTAATTAAGTGGAAGTATATCATTATAAAGGTCTTCATCCTTGTAGTCTTCACCTTGAGTGGACTGAGGAGGAGGAGGAAGAAGAGGGGTTGGTCTTGCTGTCTGAGGGGTGGCAGACATAGAAGAAAGTCCATATGTAAGTTTATCCTCTTGGTTCAAACCCATGCTATTTAAGGGTCAACTGTCCTTGCTTTGGGACAAGCCAGCTTCCATTGTGATGATACTAAAGCAGTCCGTAGAGAGGCCTGCATGGTGAGGACCTAAAGCCTCCTGCCAACAGCCATGAGAGTGAGGCATTTTGGCAGTGGATCTTTCAGGCTCTGTCAAACCTTCAGATGATTGCAGTTCTTGTCAACATCCTGACAGTCATTTCATGAGAGACCCTCAGCCAGAACCATCCTGTTAAGCCACTCCCAGATTCTTGACCCACTCAATCTGTGAGATAATGTTTATTGCTTAAGCCACAAGTTTTGACGTAATTTGTTAAAAACAATAGGTAATAATATACCCTTTTTCTGAGTCTGGGAGTGATGAGAGGAACTTGAACCTTCATAAGTCCTGTTGAGTCAGACCTGAGCAATAGAGCCTTGTCTTCTGCCATGGGAGACACGAGAGTACCTGCTGAAGCCCTCACCACAGAGAAGGCTGAGATAGATACTATGTCAGTAGATGCGGCTGTGGTAGTAGTTGCTGGGACTATCCATGTGGTTGCGGGGAGAGGCAAGTGGAGCAAATCTGGTGAGACCCATACACTGTGTCTGGTACAGTAGACTCCTATTCCACAGTCCTGTGCTTTCCACTAGGATGGAGACTCCAGAAGCACAAGTAAGCACGTTACAGAGAAACAGGCCATAAATGTTTTGTATATTTGCATAAAACATGAATAGAATTGAGACAATGGGATTTGTTAAAATAATAAATTCCCATTACAAAAAAGTAAAACAATATGGAAAAATACAAAGACAAAGCAAGCATCACCTAACCCATAATGCAAAGAAAACACTGTTATATTTGATTTTTTTACATTCGCTCCTTATATTGACATCTTCCCTTGTCAATAAATATAATTAAATATATCTTTCCATGAAATATAGTAGACTAGATGTTCTATGAAACTCCTCCAGGGACAGTGTGCCTCCAAATGATGGTATGTTTATGTACACATACATGTATGTCTATATAGAGAGACTAATACATGCACATACACACACACACATATATATATTCCTGCCCCACCTTTAAAAATACATGAATGCATGATTGAGTTGGCACAATATTTTATTTTTTTATTTATTTTAGAGACAGGATCTTGCTCTGTCACCCAGGCTTATTTTTTTTTTTAGAGACAGGGTCTAGCTCTGTCACCCAGGCTGGAGTGCGATCATAGCTCACTGCAGCCTCAAACTCCTGGATTCAAGTGAGCCTCCCACCTCAGCCTCCTGAGTAGCTAGGACTACAGGTGCATAACAAAGAGCAGCATACTCTCATGTCTGGCTAATGTTATTATTTTTGTAGAGTTGAGCTCTTGCAATGTTTCCTGGGCTGATCTTGAACTCCTGGGCTCAAGCGTTCCTTCTTTCTGGTGTTGGGATTACAGGTGTGAGTCACCGCACCCAGGCAAAGGGAATAAGAAACAACAAAAAAACATTAAATGAAAAGAATAAGTGAGTTGTTGAGCTAGTCTTTGTCTTGGGGTCTAACTGGGTTTCAGTAGGTAATGTGGGTCATATACATGAGAGATGAGAGATATAGTCCAAGGATCAAGCAGATTGAATCTATATACAAAACTGGGATCCCTGAGGGGTGAAATTCTCAGTAGATGAACTAGAAAAAACACACCCAGAGGGAGAAAGAGAGTTGGTGAAGATATTTGGTTGTCATCCTTGACTCTTGGTGGAATAGAAGAAAAAAACAAAGAAAAATCTTTCTTGGAGAATTTCTAATCTTAAACTTAGACATCTCTCAAAAATTTGAAGTTTTCTAGATTGGCGCTATCCCTAGGGCTCAAATAACAGCAGCAACACATTTTTCTGGATAGAACATTCTTTAAGCACTGGTCTCAGAGAATTCTCACAGATGAAGTTCCAGAGGACATGGACTTCACAATCAAAATTCAGCAAACACATAAGAAAATAAATTACCCTGAGTGAGAACAGCATGTTTCTGGAAAATTGTAATGACCTTGATTTACTTATTTAATATCAAATAAAAAAGAAATATATTTAATTGGTTTAGGAAATAAAAGAGAGTACTGGAAGTATAATGAGGAAACAAAAGACTGAGAATAACCTAGTTAGATATAATAAAGAAATAAATAGAGCTTTTAGAAAAAAAATCATTGAAATTAGCAACTAAATAAATATGATAATCACTTAGGCACGGCTGAAAAGAGAATTGGCGATCTGGAAGCTTTTCTGAAGAATGACCTAGAATACAACAGAAAGACAGAGATATGAAAGATTTAGGAGATATAAAAGACAGAGTGGGGAGATACAATATACATATAATTGGAATTTCAAAGAATGACGATGAGAGTGGGAGAGAAGTGTTTGAAAAGATAATGACTGAAAAATGTCCAGTCCCAATGAAAGAACAGTTCTCAGCTCTAACAAGCTCAGTGAATCCTAAGTGGGATAAAGGAAAAGAAACCCACATTTTATAGAAAAGCTGAAAACATGCATTATAAATCATTCCACTATAAAGACACATGCACATGTATGTTTATTGCAGCACTATTCACAATAGCAAAGACTTGGAACCAACACAAATGCCCATCAATGATAGACTGGATAAAGAAAATGTGGCACATATACACCATAGAATACTAGGCAGCCATAAAAAAGGATGAGTTCCTGTCCTTTGCAGGGACATGGATGAAGCTGGAAATCATCATTCTCAGTAAACTAACACAGAAACAGAAAACCAAACACCACATGTCCTCACTCATAAGTGGGAGTTGAACAATGAAAACATATGGGCACAGGGAGGGGAACATCACACACTGGGGCCTGTTGTGGGGTGGGGGGCAAGGGGAGGGATAGCATTAGGAGAAGTATCTAATGTAGATGATGGGTTGATGGGTGCAGCAAACCACCATGACAAGTGTATACCTATGTGACAAACTTGCACATTCTGCACATGTATCCCAGAACTTAAAGTATAATTAAAGAAAAAGACAAACTGAAAACACTAAAGATAAAGAGGGGGTCCTAAAAGGAGTCAGAGAGAAAAGATAGATTATCTACAAAGCTGTAAAAATTCTATCCACTGCTTATTTCTCAACAGCAGCAATGGAAGCCAGAAGACTACGGAATGGTAGCTTTGAAATGTTAAGTGAAAATACCTATTACGTTGGAATTGTACTCCCACCAAAATTATCTCTCAAACATGAGGGCAAAACAAGGACAGTTTAAAAATGTTTTTACAAACACAATTGGTACAATATACACTAAGAGACACTTACTAAAGAAATGTATAAGGATACACACCAGGTAGAAGAAACGTGTTCCCAGAAGGAGGTTTGAAATGCAAGAAGAAATGGTGAAGAAAATAGTAAATGTTTATATGTATAAATAAATATTGATTATATAAAATAATAAAACCTAATTTATTATTATTAAACTGAAATTATAAAGGTAAAAATCAAGTTAGAACTAAAATCATGGACAAAAGTACACAAATTGACCATATTTGAATAGAGATCAAAACAGGAAAAATAAAACTTCTTTTTTAGATATACATAGATGTGTGATTAAACTATAGAGGAAAGAAAGGGAATGATTAGTATAAAATTTGGGGTAGTGGGCCAAACGCGGTGGCTCATGTCTGTAATCCCAGCACTTTGGGAGGCCGAGGAAGGTGGATCACGAAGTCAGGAGTTCAAGACCATTCTGGCCAACATGGTGAAACCCTGCCTCTACTAAAGTACAAAGAATTAGCCGGGTGTGGTGGTGTGTGCCTGTAGTCCCAGCTACTTGGGAGGCTGAGGGAGAGGAGTTTCTTGAACCCAGGAGGTGGAGGTGGCAGTGAGCTGAGATAGCGCCACTGCACTCCAGCCTGGTGACAGGGCAAGACTCCGTCTCAAAATAAATAAATAAATAAAATAAATAAATTTGGGGTAGTGGGTGACTAGAGTTGGGGAGGGAGGAGGAGGGAATAGAATAGGGACATGCAGAGGGCTTAGCTTTGAGGTATCTTAAACATTCTGTTTCTTAAGGTGGGTGCTGGGTACTGGCTGCTTATTTTTTTCATTATGGGTATTCTTTTTTTTTTGAGATGGAGTTTTGCTCTTGTTGCTCAGGCTGGAGTGCAATGGCATGGTCTTGGCTCACTGCTACCTCTTCCTCCTGGGTTCAAGAGATTCTCCTGCCTTAGCCTCCCAAATAGCTGGGATTACATGCATCCACCACCATGCCCAGCTAATTTTTGTATTTTTAGTAGAGATGGGTTTCATCATGTTGGCCAGGCTGGTCTCGAACTCCTGACTTCAGGTGATCTACTCGCTTCCGCCTCCCAAAGTGGTGGGGTTACAGGTGTGAGCCAATGCGCCCAGCCCATTACAGCTATTCTTTTTTTTTTTTTTTTTTGAGATGGACTCTCGCTCTGTCACCCAGGCTGGAGTGCAGTGGCGTGATCTCGGCACACTGCAACCTCTGCCTCCCGGGTTCAAGCGATTCTCCTGTCTCAGCCTCCCAAGTAGCTGGGATTACAGGCACACCACTACGCCCAGCTACTTTTTGTATTTTTAGTAGAGATGGGGTTTCGCTATGTTGGTCAGGCTGGTCTCGAACTCCTGACCTTGTGATCCACCCACCTCTGCCAAAGTGTTGGGATTACAGGCATGAGCCACCACGCTTGGCCTATGGCTATTCTTTAAAATGTAAATATCGATTATATGTACTTTTTCTATGGTATAATAAAAACAGACAAATTACAAATAATGTTGCGATGACCATTGTTGCAGCTTGTATTATGTCACACACAAAGTAAATTCCTAGAAAGATTTTGAGGAAAAGGGTGAGTATAGTAAGTTTACTTTGAAACTTTGTCACCTATCTTCCCAAAGCGTGCACCAACTTCCACTTCCACTGACAATGCCTAACAAGGCCCATTTACCTACACCCTTTCTGTGCATGTTTTCTAAAATGTCCTCCAGTCATGTATGCCAGCATGGTGAGCTAGGCTTGTTTGAAGAGACTGGAATGGGATGAACAATTTATGAAACAGGAGTTATAATTAATCCCACTTTACCTATAAGGAAACTGAAAATCACTGAGGTTGAGTAACTTATCCAGGCTCACACTGTGGTCCAGGCTCACATTGTGGTCCAGGCTCTTGCCTCTATGTTCAGTGCATGGTCTTTTTGCTATATCCCACTGCTGGCCAAACTCCATTGAACCTGTGTGTTGCCACAGTCTGCTGCTGCACATAAAAATCTTTCCTAGTCTAGCCATGTCAGAAAAGAAGGCAAGAAGAATGTGCACACTGTGGGTTGCTGGAGGTGGTAGAGTGGCCTGGGGAAGAAAGGTTTTCAACATTTATATCCTCAAATCTGAGGACCATTCCCTTCCTTGGCCTTTGTTGCTTAAGCCCCTGATTATACACTTTGGAGACAGAATGTTGGAGGCCTATTTAATCAGCCTGGTGTCTGGCACGTGGCAAGTACTAAATATTTGCTGGCTGTTGAGTAAACTCTGGTTGATATTTTTGTCACCAAATATGGAGGGAAAACTGTCCCTTTGGCTCGGCCAGGCTTCTTTCGCTGCATGAAGTGAGTCTAGTCCAGGGCAGAAGAAGAGATGAATTGACCTTCCAAGGTCTCTTCCTGCTGAAAAGACAAGGATTTATCAGCAGGCACTGCTGTGGAGAGCAGGCCCCCATTCCTGACTTCCTCAGAGGTACATTGGCTTTCTTTTCACCAAGTGATTAGCAGGGAGATTGGCAGGCAGTAGTGGCAATGGAAGTTTAATGTTCTGGAAACCCAGTCTTTTTCCCTTTTCTCCGAGGTTTTCCCTGGTCACCCAGGGAAAGGTCTTGCAGCTTAACAGGCAGACAGGGATGGGGCCCTGGAGTTTTACCATCAGAGACTGAAATTTATCACTGTGACACCTACTCCAGGCATGACAGCATTTGTAGGGGAGAAATGGCAGGTTAGGGGGAGGAAACTGCTGTCCTGCCCTGGGGACGCTGTCCCTGGCAGGGCACTGAGACCCTGTGGTGACCCTGAGATTTGACTGACCCATCCTTCCCTTGGGCCCATTCTGCCCAAGGCAGGCCAGAATACTTTTGACTCATAACCCCCCACAGCCCCCCCACCCCCCCGCAGCTAAATAAATCAATGGATCCTAAAGTTCTGAGCTGGTACCCAACACTTGGTGGATCCTGAGTCCTTATGCCTGTGTAACAGAGGACTCGATGTAGTGGGAAGAGCTGATAGCCCTGTCTGCCTCCCTGCCTCTTTCGTTTGCTGGAGGCTGCAATATACAATGCCTTCCCTTTTCTACACTTGCCCTTAATATATTTGAAGTAAGCTGTCATGTCCCTTTTTAGTTTTGTCATCTTCCAGCTAAATATCCTCAACTGTTTGTTAAATCATATGACATTGTTTCCAGGCATCTCAACATGTAGGCCTCTCTTTTGCGGGCAAACTGTTGGTTAATATCTTCCTGATGTGTTGCATTCTGTATCTCAGGCTCAGTGCTTGGGATGTTGTGAATCTCTTTTGGCGGTGTACTGCCATGATTTAAGAGCACAGGTTTTGCGGTTGGGCTGACCTGGGTTTAAATCCTGGCCCTGCCCAATTTAATAGCTGTTGTGATCGTGGCAGACTGCATTTTCCAAAGATGGCTATCACAAGACATCCTATCCTGCATATTCTTCTTAAAGTGTGGCAACACGCATCCCATCAAGTGGTGGAGTCTCTGTCCCTTCCACTTGAACCTGGGCTGACCTTTGTGACTACGTGGCCAGTAAGTGATGGCAGAAGTGCTGCTGTGAGGCTAGGTCACAGAAGTGCCATGCACTTCCACCTCGTCCTCTTTGGTTGTGTATCCTTGGCACTCAGTCACTATGCTGCGAGGAAGCCTAAGCTGACCCAGGTGGGAGGAACCAATGGAGAGCCACATGTGGGTGTTTTGGCTAATCGCCAAGCTGCACTCCTCATCTATAGCTAGTGTCAAGCACCGGACGTGTTGTGAGGAAGTCACTGAGATGGCTCCAGCCCTAGCTGCCATCTGACTGCAACATCGTGAGTGACCTCAGGCGAGAATCACCCAGCTAAGCCCAGTCAGTCCCAGAATAAAATAATCATTTTAAGTCATTAAGTTGAGGAGTGATTTATTATGTAGCAATAGATCATCAGAACAGTGATCTTAGGCTTTGCTGGAGCTCCTGAGCCTCAGTTTCCTTACCTCTGAAATGAGGACTATGAAGTCTACCTTAGAGGATCACTGTGAAAATTAAAAGACAACGCGTAAAAAGTACTTAGCACGTGCTTGCCACACAATAATTAGGCAATAAATTATTAACTATGATTAATGACATCACGAGTGAGATAGGAAGGGTGATCTGGATTGAGACCTCAGATCTAGGTAGTGACAGAAGGATGGGGAACTGAACTTGCAGTGGGACAGCCTCTGGGGAAATAAGCTGAGAGTCAAGCCACAGGTGCCAAATGTGCAGTGAGCTGCGACAAGATTCAGGCAGCATCCAGTGTGAGGAAGACCAGTCCAATCTGGGGAATCTTCTGCTTCTTCGTCTGCATAAAGCATGCAAACTGTCAGTGTTAAGACGAGATGAAAGGCAAAACCTGGTAAATCCTGGAGCTGGCTGCTGGGAGAGTGTGGGCAGCACACAGGAAACCTATTGCCGAAAGATTAAGCAGTGTTGGGGACTTGGCCACTGGGGTGCGCCACAGAAAACTCTGGAAGTGAGAGGGGTTTGTGTGAATATCTCAGGAATCTGAGGTCACAGCTGGCAGAGTTAACAAAGCAACAAGGTGAGGAGCCAGGGAGGATGCCTGATTACATTATTCTGTGTGACGTTTTCTTGTGGTTTGGTTTCCTGCTTCAGAGGGTCTCAGGATGTGAAAGGTGTAGTTTGCTGAAGTAGGTGTCTGCACAATTCAGGCAGCCATGAGCCGTTAAATCTTACAAACCCAAACTAACCACATCTTCTGCAAAGAAATCTATCATCACAGAACCCTATATTCTACCTCCACAAAAAATACATATGCTCATTGTAGAAAGATTAAATACTATGAGAAGGAAAAAGAGAAAAATAAAAATCTTCCAGATTCCTACAGCCCAGAGATATCCTCTGTTAATATTTTGATATATATATATATAGCCTTCCAAAATATATACAAAAACAGAACCGTACTGTTTTGTAACCTGCTTTTATTGCTTAATGATATGCCTTGGACATCTTTCCATGTTATGAAATATGCATCTGTAGTTCTGAGCTTTTCAAATGGGGACATGTAGCAGTGTGCTAGGGTTTCTATCAGCTGCAGGAAAATTGTGGTTCATCACACTACAGCATCAATTTTATTCAGTGCGAAGTTGCTTAAAATATTATTTTAATATTTAAACCAACCCAGCTATGGTATGGAGCAGAGTACAAAATTTACATGAATTTTTAGGAGACAACATGAGACTTCAAAGAAATATCCTTTGACTCATTCTTTTGTATCATCATTTTTTATGGCATGTAGCCATTAGCTTATGGGGATCATTTGAATAGATGGTGTGTAAGGGGAGGTGGGAAGAGTTAAGTGACAATTTAGAGACAATAAGGGCACCCAGAGTCCTTCCTTGAGGCACAGAGTCCCTTGCAGGGAGATGATATGGAGAGCAATGTGGGCATCTTGAAGTCTTGGCTTGGCCTTTAGAACCTGGGCCTGGGTGGGTGGCTGAATTACAAGCAGTGCCATCCCTAACATCCTCCTCAGCCTGTTGGCATAGAACGATTGAAGGCAGGGGTGACACCAGGGTAGGGAAAGTATGGCTGTACCTGGCATGGTACTCAGAACTAACCCAGTAGCTCCAGGTGAACTATGCACAGAGTGAAGTTATTCAGTCCTAGCTCTGCTATTCACGAACTCTGTGAATATAGGCAATTCACTTCTCTTTGCTTCAGTTTGGCATCTATAAACTGGTGATAAAGGTAGCATCTCATAGGATTGTTGGAGGTATTAAATGAGTCAAGTACAGTACTTAGAGTATCATTTGGGACATAGTATGTGTTCAATATATGTTAATTATTATGATGATGTAATATACGTTGCATAGCTTCTCATGGTAAATGTGTCCCATTCTTGTTCAAACTGAGCTTGTGACTAATTGAAACTCTTGGGTCTTTTTCATTGGAATTGTTATCAAGCTCGCATTCTCGGTGCTATTACTAGTTTTTAACTGCATGGCTTATTAATGTTCATTGCTTTGATTCTGATCTAGTATTCTAGCCTGTGGTAGTTATCCAACAACTTAGTCTTCCTTTTGAGAGTCAGCTGGGTTTCAGGTTCTAACAACATTTGTAATTTTATTGCCCCCGTTCTGCAGATGACAAAACTGAGGGAAGGAAACTATGACCTCTCAAGTGAGTCTTTTGTGCCAGATTTTGCTGAGGGCCTCTTGGTTAATCCTCAGAGCAAGCTAAAGAAGCAAGATTTATTATTTCCATTTTACATATGCAGAAACTGCAGCTCAGAGTGGTTTGGCAAATCACCCAAGGTTGCTTAGATGGCTCAGCACTTTCCCCCTACGTTACACTACCTCCAGGTTTTGGATTTTCCGTAAATCTAACTGTCATGGTTGAATTTAAGCTGCTGAAGTAGGTATTTCACAGGACAAAGCCAAGCACAGAGACAAACCACTGGAGAACCCCTTCTAGGTAGATCTATGGCTCTTATGTCTGTCCCTAAATCAATATTTTTGTAGGGGATCATTCAACCACTGGAATTGGAATCAGTTGCTGCTATTGGAAATTGAGGTCTAGAGTGTGTTAAGAAGTTACAGAGAAATCTGCTTCCTTCATTTCTTTAAGAGAAGCACCTCCTTGCCCCAGCTCTTTCCTTGTCCCCTCTCAGCAGGTATCTGGATGCTTATAGAGTCACATCTCCTAAATCAATCCCAGAAAATGTTCCTTTTCAAGCTGTGTGTGAGAAGCTTTACAGAGTATCCTGGGAACAGGCAGCATCTGCCTGTATTTACTCTTGTTGTTGATTAAAGCTGACAGCTGGAGCACCAGGAGCCGAGGCTGTAGGCACACGACTGCTGATGAGAGGGGAAAGAGTCAATGGCACTGGCTAGACCAAAGGAAACCCAGTCCCTTCTTTCCCATGATTACAACCCTAGACTTGATAGAAGAGGAGTCAGGTCAAGGGAAGAGGAGGACTGTCATCTAAGGCAACTTTCTCCTAGGATGGAAACTTTCTCTGCCCCATTTTGAATGGAAAGAAGCAGTGGCATAGATTTCCATGGAGGCTGGTGCCAGTGGACTCCACGGCTGTGGCCAGAGGCCGGTGGGAAGCAGCATTAATGGCATTTTCCCTAGAGGATGATGAAATAGTGGTGCCTGGAGCTTTGGATACTCTGATTAACTCTCTGACCCCCACTGATTCAAGGATACCTCAAGCAGAATGAGAGAAGGGCAAGTTGAGAGAGAGTGCCACTGATCACTGCTCATGGAATGATGTACCTATTCGAGTTGGAAATCCTCAGTTCCCATCTCTATGCTACATGATGGCAGGTGTAGTGCAGTGGGATGCTTGGACGTGGAATAAGCTTGCACTTCCAGCTCCTCCATATGGCCCTTCTGGAGGGGGATGATTAAAGTAGCAACCCTGTGTCTTCTGTTGCTGTCCTTCACAGAGCTGCTCAAACTCTTCCAGGCTCCCCATCCCACTGAGAATGAAATCCAAAGTGCTCACCATGGCCCATGTGACCCTGTGTGCTCTGGCCTCTGCCTCTCTCTCCAGCCTCCCCTCCTACCACATGCCCCACAGTAGCCTCCATGCTGTGCTTTGAATGTGCCACGCATGTTCCTGCCTCAGAGTCTTCACACTTTCTGTTCCCTCTCTCCAGTGGTTGCCAGATTTAGCAAATAAAAACACAGAATGCCCAGTCAAAATAGAATTTCAGAGAAACAATGAAGAATTCTTAGTATAAGTATGCTCCATGCAATATTTGTTCACCTGAATTTTGTATGTAACTTGTGCTTTGTCTGGTGACCTTGAGGGCTCTCTGGAATGCTGCTCCTTTGGGTATGCATGTGGCTTGTTCCCTCTCCCCCTCCAAGTCTCTGCTCACCTCACCAGAGGACTTGCATTCCATCCCATCTACAATAGCAATCGCCTCTCTTATCCTGCTTTTTCTCCTTTAGAGTTCTTACCACTACCTGATGTAATATGGTTTATTTATTCATTTATTTGTTGTCACCTTGGCAATTGTGAACTCTAGGGATTTATCTTCACTGTAGTATCTTCAGTCTCCGGAATTGTTGGTACTCAATAAATGTTTGAAGAGTGACTGAATGACCTTATCCCGGCTCTCCTTTTGTAATGTGGATCCCTTGATCTCTCTGATCTCATCTCAGGCCACTCCCCTTCCCATAGGGCATGAGCTATGCTGGCCATCCAGCTGACTCTCAGACGTGCCAAGCCCATTCCTGCTTCTAGGACTCGGGACTTGCTGCCTGGCACAAACCTCCCCCTGTGTTTGAATGGCTGCTCCTTTTCTTCTGGGTCTCAGAGAGGGCTTTTCCAGCCTCTCTGCTGACATGAGTCCTCTGACCCTGGACCTTTCATTCACATGACAGTTTTATTTCCCTTAAATACCTTATTGCTGACCTGGTGCAGTGGGTCATGCCTGTAATCCCCGCACTTTGGGAGGCCAAGGTGGGCGGATCACTTGAAGTCAAGAGTTTGAGACTAGCTTGGCCGACACAGTGAAACCCCATCTCTGCCAAAAATACTAAAATTAGCTGGGTGTGGTGGCACACGCCTGTAATTCCAGCTACTTGGTAGGCTGAGACATGAGAATCACTTGAACTCGGAAGGGTTAAAAAAAATCTTATTGCTCTTAGAAATTATTTGTTTAATGACTTTTTTTTCTTTTCAAGACAGGATCTTGCTGTCGCCCAGGCTGCAGTGCAGTGACTCCAATGAATGAGCCCCTCCGCATTCCCTTTCCCCTTCTGTGGCTTGCTGCAGATGATGACAAGGCCCAAAGGGCTGGTGATAGCCACAGTGACCTTGGAGGTTGCTGTGGAGGATTGTGGAGGATTTAAGCATTCTCCCCAGGCTGTCACATGAAAAATAAACCAACTTCTTGTGTTTTCGGTCACCAAACTTTTGGTGTTTGTTACCAAAGTTAAGCCTGCACTAATTAATACATGGTTGTATTCACTGTGTCTAGTATATAGAAAGTGCTCTATAAATGCTTTGTTGAGTTCCCTGGTGAGGAAGATCTGTCTATTCCTGCAAATGGAACAGAATTGTATTAAATAACTAAAGGGAACCAGCTGCTTTCCCTTATTTGCCCAGATAGCACTCATGTCCTCCTTAACTCCCTAAGGTCATCAAACTCACTGTGTGTGAGTCCCTCTTCTGGATTTATCAGGGGTTGAACTTTCAAGGCACAAGCAAAGAAGACTCTGTGAGAGATCCCTATGGTCAGCAAAAGGCAGCCATGATGGTCTTCCACTTGATCTGTGTTGCCCCTAAGACACCCTGGAGATAGATGCTACAGCACAATTGGTAAAAGATTCCTGTGATGAATTTCTAGGGGCTCTTTTGATGGAAATTCATCTTAGCAGGTTGATGGCAGATATTCCTGGCCCAACTGTTTCACGCTCTCTGTTCTTTTTTTTTTTTTTTTTGACGTATCTCCACTCTCAGACTGGTTTTCTGGCTCCTCAGTGTTGAATGACCCTTAAATTTTCTATAGCCTGGGGCTTAGTTGCACACTCCTTATTCTGTTTCTATTAAGAATTTTTGCATGAGACTTAACAGTTTTTTTCTTGTGGAGTCTTCATCCATCCTTAAAAGGAACCTTGATCTCACTTTCATTACACATAGGCACTGTACGTAGGCATGGACAAAATCCCTCTGTGATGCAACCAAGCCCCAAAGTGCTGGGATTACAGATGTCAGCCACTCTGCTGTGCCTGGCCTGGGTTTTTTAAAAAAGAAATTTTACTTTGAAATCAAGGAAACAAAACAAATTGAAAAGTTGAGATCTGAAAGAGTTTAGAGAGCATTAGCTCCTGGTTGGCATAGCTTACAGTCTACCAGTTCATACATGAATCGCTTAACAAGTGTTTACTGGGTTCCTTGTGAGGCACTGCACTAGGCACAGGGGATTCAAAGATGAACACAGTGAAGACTTTGGCCTCAGAGCACTCCTAGTGTATACAAAAAACAAGTAGGAAAAGTTTTACGATATAGTGTGATAAATACAATCAGGGAGGCATGTAATGGTGGGATTTTTTTCAATACAGTTAAGAAGGTTCTAGATTCCTTCCTCTCCTAGGTGCTATCTGAGGAGCCCTGCTCCAAAATCTCCTTATTCAGTTTTGAACACCACATTTTTCCTGTTTTTTTCTTTGTGAACCATTGCAGGGAGGAAAAGATTACAGAAAGGATTATGTTCTTTAGTACCCCTGGCAGCACTAAACACTGGATTTGGGGGGGAGTCCTACATCTATGTATAGCATTATTCTTTTGAGTAAATGTGATTCAATTAACAGATAACTTCATGTGTTCTAATTTGTACAGCTTTATAGGGATTTGCATATAAACCAATACAATAAGTGAGAAAAAAATTCCCTTGAGTAGACTCTATCCCCCTTTTTTGATTTGGAACATCTGGTTGCTCCTATAAGTGAGCAAAGACAGAAAGTAGCCTCAGCTGGGCGTGGTGGCTCACACCTGTAATCCCAGCACTTTGGGAGTCTGAGGCAGGTGGATCACCTGAGGTCAGGAGTTCGAGACCAGCCTGGCCAACATGGTGAAACCCTGTCTCTACTAAAAATACAAAAATTAGCCGGGCGTGGTGGTGCATGCCTGTAATCCCAGCTACTTGGGAAGCTGAGGCAGGAGAATCGCTTGAACTTGGGAGGTGGAAGTTGCAGTGAGCCGAAATTGCACCACTGCTCTCCAGCCTGGGCGACAGAGCGAGATTCTGTCTCAAAAAAAAACAAAAAAGAAAGAAAAAAAGAAAGTAGCCTCTACCATGGAACATTTACTTACTCCTGGGAGAATCTGTGCCTCTAGCTGTATCCAGCAGTCCCCACCGTGCTCAGTCCTCAGATTCCTTGGGAGGAGTACCAGGTTCTCGTGGCCACCAATGTTTCCCTCAAGCGGCTGTTCTTTGGCAGAGGAAGACAGGAGCCCTGATCAATTTCAGATGGGATATTTCCCTTCGGGTCACCTTCCAGAGAGGTTGGAGAACCTCATCAAAAACAGCATCATCAGTCTTTACTCTCTTGATCCAATTCTGATTTGAAAGAAAATAAAGAACAGCAGGATTAGGAGAAACAGAAATGGAGGGGTCCTCGGCACTGCGGTGGCAGAAGGTGAGGTTGACACTGCAGAGAAAGTTGTTTCTGCTCCGGTGCTCTTCTGTGAAGGTTACAAGGGGGCCTGTGAGGTTCACAGAGCATGGGGAAGATGACGCTGTCTTCTGTGCTGGGTTCTGCTTCTGTTCTTCGTCTTCTGTCTTCTGGTGGCTTTCTGGAAGGATGATCAGGATAAGGCAGAGGAACTGTAGATGTCCTGGGAATGGGAAAGCTAGGGCTCTCCAGGATCGGAGGAGATCTGTTCATTCCTTAGGCTGGGGACATAGACGAGGAAATCTCTCTAGGAGCAGATTCTCAGGATCAGCTCTCAACTCTATGTGTGAGGAGGGAAGGAAAAAGAATTGAAATAAGCTATCCATTTTAGGAAGGACCCTGACGGGGACCCTGAAAAGTCCCCTGTGGTTCCTCTCCTTATACTACCCCTTCCTGTTCTACGGACAAAAGTCCCAGTGGAAAATACCTGGGTTTTAGAGTCCAGGATCTGGGGTTGAGCTCTAGTCCTGTGTCCTGCTAGCCAAGTAACTTAACTTCTCTAAGATTTGCTTTCCTTATCTGCAAAAAGAGGAATGAAATGAGATAATGTATAAAAGTGCCTCTAAATATTAGTGTTGTGTAAGTGACAGGCTAACTTTACTGCAGGTGTTGGGCCCCACGTGGAGATACCATCCTTTGGTTTTGTATCATAATACCTTGGGACTCTGTCCAGACTATGACCTTCTTCAAGGTCTCCCATCTTCCCAGGCTTCCAGAAGAACCAGGAGGTAAGAAGGGGGCCTTCTGGAGCCTTCTGGGATTCTCCTTGTCAAGGACTTACCTGAACATCTCCTTTCCCTTGTTTGTTTCTGTGCAAATGCTCTTCCCTGGGCTGTGGTGCCTCACCTGTCTTGTCGGTTAGGCTATTCCTGACTCATGGCCCAGGACGAACATTACCTGTTCTCTGTAACTTCCTCTGACTCTCTAAGAAAATCAATTTCTTGCTCATCATGTTCCTGTACAACATTGTAGAGGCCTCTGTTATTGTCTAATCAAGACTAGTTACAGCTTTTCTAACATTTCTGTCTATCTCATTAGACTGTGAGCTCTTCTAAGCCAAGGATGAATGCAGGATCAAAGATGTAGATGTGCTCAAGCATTTTTATTTTCATGGCTATGCCAGTAGGAGAGGGCTGGATCCTACTCCTATAATGCAGGAGAAGGAAGGGTTGCTTGGGAGTGAGTGGAAGGGAGGTATTTAGTGATGTTTCTCTTTGGCTATTCAAATGCCTGGAGGTAAAGAGAAAAGGAGATGACATGGGCAGGGCCTGGTCATTCTTAAGACTCCGTAACTTGCTCAGCAACATGTACCCACAGAAGGAAGAAATTCTGCATGAATTAAAGAATGGACTAGAGCTAGAAGATTTGGGTTCAAGACTTGGGTTCAAGCCCATTTACTAACAGTGGCTTCTTGGGTGTGTCAAGCCATAGTTTCCTTCTCTGTGGAAAAATACTTGTCTAATGGTTTCATAGCAGAGACAGTGCAGTACTATCTGTTTACCAAATGTGGTCTCCTTTGTTCCAAGCACCCAGTCTCCCTTACGATTAGGTAAGCGTGTGACTAAGTTCTGGCAAATGAATGTGGGTGGAATTGATGTTCCCCATTTCCAGGCCTGGCTCATGGAAACTTCCCCCGGGATCTTCTGCTCTCTCTTTCCTGGTCTGTGCACTGTGAGAAAAAGACTTAGAGGCTCTGGCTTTAAGGAAGACTTAGTGGGATGGCAATGCCGCAGATGAAGGAGCCTGGGTCCCTGCTGTCTATGAGTCTATGAGGGACAGAGTTTCCTCTCCTTTCTACCTACCTATATTGAATTGTGATGAGAACCAGAAACACTTTCACTATGTTAAGCCACCGAAATCTGGAGGTCATTCTTTGTGGCAGTTGGCCTACACTGACAGAGTTTAAATGGATAAAATGTTTCAAATTTCAAAATGCTACTGGTTATTCAAAATGATACTGGTTGTTATTATGGCTGTTTTTTGTTTTTGGTTTTTTTTTTTTGAGATGGAGTCTTTCTCTGTTGCCCAGGTTGAAATACAGTGGTGTAATTATAGCTCATTGCAGCCTCAAACACCTAAGCTCAAGTGATCCTCTTGCCTCAGCTTCCTGAGTAGCTGGGACTACAGGCATGTACTACCATGGCCAGCTAATTTTTATTTTATTTTATTTTTATTTATTTTTAAATTTTGAGACAGGGTCTCACTCTGTCACCCAGGCTGGAGTACTGTGGCATGATCATGGCTCATTGCAACCTCTTCCTCTCAGGCTCAAGGGTTCCTCCTGCCTCAGCCTCTCAAGTAGCTGGGTCTACAGGTGTGTACCACCATGCCTGGCCCAATTTCCCTATTTTTTATAGTGATGGGGTTTTACCATGTTGCCCAGGCTGGTCTCGAACTCCTGGGCTGAAGTAATCCACTGGCCTTGGCCTCCCAAAGAGCTGGGATTGCAGGTGTGAAGCACCAACCCTAGCCTAATTTTTTTTTTTTTTAATAGAAATGGAGTCTCACTATCTTGCTCAGGTTGTTCTCAGACTCCTAGGCACAAATGATCCTCCCACCATGGCCTCCCAAAGTGTTGGGATTACAGCCATAAATGGCCACTGCACCATTTATGGCTTTCATTCTAGAAAACTTTTTGTGTGCACAGCTAGGGAGTTTTTTTGGGAGGGCTCCATATACTCCCTGCATTTTCTCAAGGATGGAGAGGAGAGGCCACTGGAAAATATGCAGTGGTCTGACTGCACAGAGGTGTGCATGAGTGGGTGTCGGGGTAAGACTCCTTCCAGGAAGAAGAGCCCATTTGTGAAGGAGTAGGCCTATCTCAAAATAGACACTGGGTGGCAATATCCAGCACCTGGGTCCATCAGAAGAGCCCGGGGCTGGTTGTCTTAAAAGTGACTGCTTGAGGGCTGAGCTACACCGGGACTCAAAAAGGGAGGTGAAATTGGATCAATTGTTAACGGAACCTGGGAAGCCTTGTTGATCCTGTAAGCCACCCAGAGCTCTGTTCTCATCATAAGCGGCTGCTCCCAGTGTTTGATCACACTTGACTTTTAACCATAACCTTCTGGCCTGGCCTAACAGAAGCCTGGTAGAAGGCACAGAACACCCTGGAGATATTGACTTGTCCTGTGATGTGGGCAAGGAGTAGGGTGTGATATGGATGGATCCAAACACCAGTCTTCTGGGACATTCCTCCAAGGAAGTCACGAATCATTAGGGGACCACACTTTTGAATCACAGAAAGAAGAGGGAAGGGAAAGAGCTGGGCTCACTTATTGATCACCAGTCATGGGCCATAACACTTTATCTACATTAACTCTTTTAATCCTTATAACAACTCTGAGATAGGTATTATTTTCACTCTTGCAGATAAAGAAACTGAGGTCAGGGAGGTAGAGTCACTTGCCCAGGACCACATAGTTTGTAAATATTAGAGCCAGGATTCAAGCCTCAGTATCTCTGTCTTAAAAGCCCGTGTCCTGACACTGTATCTTGCAGCCTTCCCAAGGTAGAGGTATAAAGAAGAGGTCAAGCCTGAGAAAGCGACCCCCTGATTCAGTCCTGGGCTTCCTCATGGTGTTGGCTGTTTTCGCTAGTAAGTCTGTCTACTGAGAAACACCTTTTTCTCCTGAGTTTGGGAGAAACTCCTGTCTGTGAGCATTTGAAGCCTCAGGTGAACAGGCAGAGGTCACCAGACAATGGGAATAGAGAGGGGGTCACGGGGGGTATTTAGGAGAAGGAAAGTGGAAGGAGTGAAGAGAAGAGGAAGAAAAGGAGAGAGGCAGCAGCTGAGATGGCGCAAAACACAGAAAGGAAGGGAAAAGCAAGGGGAGGGAGGAAGACACTTCCCCCCTTGAGGTTTTTATCTTGAGTTGGGTGTTTTCTCTGTGGGAAGGGAGGTGGTGGGCTGCCCCTAGGATGCTTGGGTGTCTTTTAGCGCCTGAGAATAGATGAGGATTTGATGTCTCTCTGGTACATAGCTGCTTCCCACTTTAGCCTCACCCAGAAACTGAGAACAGTTTCATCTGTTTTCACCTGAGCAATTGATTATTCAAAACCTAGCCCTGCTCTGAGTCTTTTCTTGGGCCATGCAAGCCACACCTTCAGCATGCCCCTGCTTTTTCTTGGAATGTGTGCAGGATGTATCCGGAAGAAGTCATTTACTCCAGTTTGGACATGCCTGGCCTGGGAGGCCACTGATGGATGCCACCACATGGTTTTCTGGTACACCTGCTATGGCCATCTAGCCAGCTCCCCCGAGAGACGCCTGGAATAATAACGTTATATTTGTCTTTCTCCAGCTGTCATTCCATTAATGTTTGTGTCTAAGCCATAAAGCTTTCAGCAATAGCCATCACCACTTCTCTGATCCTGTTAGAGGGGAGAAATATATTAAAAAGCAAATTACTTCTCCAGTCCCAGGTCTCTGGCTCAGGGAGGCTCCGGGCTAGGTCAGAGAACAGCAGGAGTCCTCCCGGGAGCTTCCCCATGCTCCAGCCTCCCTGCCAGTTTTCCCAGAGTCTTCTGTGGCGATGAGCTTCAGGGAAGGTAATGAGGATTCTGGCTCGTGGCTTGTGGAAAAGATGCACTTTGTGTATTTTTCTCAGAATTGGAATGAAGTAGGAGGAATGAGCAGCAGCTGGACCTCTAGAAATACACCCTGGTGACCTAAAGATGTGCCAATGTGTTGGTGCTAGAAAGGGAAAATTCTTTAGGCAGAGTCTCATTAAACCTCCTTACATGAGAATTCCCCTGTCGTGGAAAATCGAGATTCTACATGGTGTTTTAAAGTTAATCTGTTAGAAACACTTGTTTATTTTACTTTCAAAATAACCCGTTTTTAGGGAAGGAATGCCTTTAGTCATGCTCCTAATTTTAAGAGGCTCTGCCGAGTTGTTTTCACTGGTTGAATTATAACAAGACCAGGGAGGTCATATTCAGTGGATTAATCATGGCAAGGCTGGTGAGAAAATTCAACCTGTTTTGATAAACACAACTTAGCTACCTTAAGTGAACAATTTTCTACAGCAAATATTTTAGCACACGTTGTCTCCTATAGCAAACTTCAGTGGTCTACTAGTTAACAAGCCAACAGTTCTTAGAGCTCTTAAACCATTCAATACTGTAGAAAAGTTGTTTGCATTTTTAAAGAAATAGACCTAGATGGAAACTCAACAATGACAGGATACAGAAAAAGTATGGATTTAACCTAAATTTTGTATCAGATATGTAAATATGTTCTCACCTTTTTCATCTAAGCAAAGTCCCATGCTAGCCTGAGGTTTGACATCTTCAAAGCACTTATGTCAACAGCTTCTTTATTTCATGTTTGTTCTGAATGTGTTTTTCATTAGCTGCCATTTAATCATGGTTGAATAAAATAATCTGGGGCTTATTGTATACTACATATTTGGAATATACATGTGGAAAAATATATATGGAAATATATATTTCCATATCGATTTGTAATATTTGCTGAGAGAGCTGCTCTGCAATCTAATGGGGTAGGTTTGGAAAGAGCTGGAAGCTTGCCTTGGAAGCGAGAAAAGTAGTGGGGCAGCTTTATTCAAATTTGGTCCTCTCCTGCGTACCACCTGTGACCTAAATTTGGAGGCCTTCCTTGCAAAGGCGTAAACCCTGGGAGAACATCAAAGCATAGCATCGAGAATTAGGAGGAACAGTATGGTGTTTTTTGTCTAATCCTTGTCCAGTGTGTGATTTTGTCTGAACCATATCCGTAGCATGACTTCCTATGAGCACAGCACTCACTCTAGGCCTGGCCCATAGTGAATACTTATTGAATGTTGAATGATTAGGTAGATCAATGAGCAACCCACTGGGTGGAGGCAGAGCTCACCATCTCCCAAGCTGCCTGCAGTGTCTGGGTCCCAGAGAATGTATTGATTCCCTCTTTTAGGTGGATCCTCTGACTGTAGCTATGACTTTTACCAGCCAGTGCCCGGTGTTTCTCCCCTGGGCTTAGGCACTGAGTGATAGTGGGAACAGTTAGGAGCAGGCTGCTCCCAGCACATCCTGGCTGGCCATCCTGGAGGATGAATAGGCTGGGCATACTCTGGCTGTGCTTCACTGGGACTCCTTAGCCCAATGAGCTCAAGGTGTTGTCTCTATCATCACCTCACATGTCCCCCTGATGTCCCAGGGAAGGGCAAGATGATTCTATTCCACTAGATCAGGAGTTGCAAAGTTTTTCTACAAAAGGCCATATTGCAAATATTTTAAGATTTGTGGACCATACAGTTTTTGTAATAACCACTGAATTCTGCCATTGTGGTATGAAAGCAGACATAGATAATAGGTAAACAAACGAGCGTGGCTGTGTTCCAATAAAACTTTCTTTATAAAAACAGGCAGTGGACTCAATTTGGACCACGGGGCATATTTTGCACTAGACTGTGAGGTCCATGAAACAGGGATTGTGTCTGTTTTTGTCTGAGAGGGAGTATACAATAGTGGTAAAGAGCAGGGTCTGAGATCAGGCAACTTGGGTCCAAACCCTGTTCCACCACTTTCTAGCTGGGTGGCTATGGGCATCTTGCTTAATTTCTCTGTGCCTCAGGGTCCTCATCTGTGAAGTGTCTACCTCCTAGGGTTATTGTGAGGATTAAGTGAGATAACATAAGCAAAGTGCTTAGAACACGTGGAACTTTTATGCCCATACATAAAAAGCATGTAGCTGTTATTAGTTTGATCTCCAATACTTAGCACAGTTCCTGTCACAATGAAGATGCTCAATAAATATTTATGTCATGAACCAGAGGTCCAGGAAGGCAAGACATGCCATTAGATGTCTCCGAGTGAGGAGCGGCAGAGAATCATGAAGTCACATGGCTGACTTCAGGACTCATCTCCTGTCTTCCTCAAGTCTTCCATGACACAACAAGTCCTTGTTAGGAAGACTTTAAATTATTTATAGTCTCATCATTTTAGGACAACTTTTGTGTAGGTTCATTGCCTTCACTCTCCCATCCCTGAAAATTCTGAAAATCCTAAAAACCGCCTTCCTTAAGGGATGGGGTTTAGGAAAAAGCCCTTCAAGTTCCAGGTTACTCGTGTGTGTGTGTGTGTGTGTGTGTGTGTGTGTCGGGGGGCACATGTGTGCTCCCCCACCTCCTCCAGTGGCCTCAGCATCAGTCTTTTCCAAGACCTGACATAACAGCAGTGACGGGGACTGGGATGAAGTTTGCTTAATGGGGCGAAGGTGAGGAGAACAAAGAGGTGCGTGGTAGAGGAAGGGGAGTCTCCCTCTACGTGAGGATTTGCCGGCCTCACCTGTTCTGCCTCCTTGGCCATCTGGGCTGGGGCCCCCCAGCAAGTGTAGACTCCCACTTCTGAAAGACGTGGAAGGATGAATTTCACACCCCATTTAACTTTCCAGGGCTCACCAGCTTCACACCTGAGTAGCTGTTGATATCAGATCCCTTCCCCTGCCATTCTCAGTTCCTGTCTGTTCTACAACACTTCCTCCCCTATCCTCAGCCACCGCAGCCACAGGGTTGGGGCAGAAGGCGGGTGGGTGGGCTCTGCCCCTCCTCTGGTGGGCTGGTATTTCCTGGGCCTGGGGAGACTGGAGAAGCCTCAGGCAGCTGACAGATGGGGAGAGGGGAGGGGAGGGAGGGAGCCCAGAGCTGAAGATTGTGGGGCAGTGGAATCTATTTCTAGAGGGAAAGGGGTGGTGTGGATGCCCAGGAGCCATGGGAAGGGTGAGCTCGTGGAGGCTGCATGTGAATGGCGCTGAAGAGAAAGAGGACTGTGTGCGAAGACCAGGCCCCAGCGTCCACACGCAGACCTCCTGGAAGTGGTCCCTTCATCTTACCACAGGGAAGGAGCCACTTCAGCAAGCGTGACTGCCACCACCCCAGGAGGGGGATGGAGAAAGACCCTCTCCTCAGGGGTCCCAGCCACGCTTCTCTGGGGCTCCGTGTCAAGTGATAACAAGGTCCCTGGTCTCTTTCCCATGTGAGAGCTGGACTGCCCTCACTTTCTTTTTTTTTTTTTTTTTTTTTTTGAGACGGAGTCTCGTGCTGTCACCCAGGCTGGAGTGCTGTGGCCGGATCTCAGCTCACTGCAAGCTCCGCCTCCCGGGTTCACGCCATTCTCCTGCCTCAGCCTCCCGAGTAGCTGGGACTACAGGCGCCGCCACCTCGCCCGGCTAGTTTTTTGTAGTTTTTAGTAGAGACGGGGTTTCACCGTGTTAGTCAGGATGGTCTCGATCTCCTGACCTCGTGATCCGCCCGTCTCGGCCTCCCAAAGTGCTAGGATTACAGGCTTGAGCCACCGCGCCCGGCCTGCCCTCACTTTCAAAGGTCACCAGAGGTGGTTTGGGAGCTGGTGAAATGCCAGAGAGCTTTGCTTTGAGGTAGCTGTGGTTGGTACAAACCAACTCTATCTTGGTTGGGCTGAAGTTTTCTACCCTCCTGGCAGCTGACTGTTTCCATAAATGGTGAAGGCTACTGGCTGAATGTCTCCTAGATGGACTTCTCTGTAGAGCCCAGGGAGTGAGTGTCCCCTTACATTTTGCACTGTGGGTTTTTTACTCACCTTGCCCTAGCCCTAACCTGCCTCCTGTGTGAACCACGAAGGCCTCAGGCAGCAAACCCACTGATGGCCCACTAGGGGGCCTTGAGGGGCAGAGATTGGGTGGGGGGTGGCGCTGCTGCAGTGGGAGGAGGACTGCATTTCTTTATTTCCTCCCCAGATCCCAAAAGAGTAAGGCGCTGACAAGAGAGTGGTCTCAGGGGCTTTGAAGATAGGAAATTGTGAATTTGGGGTTTTCTTTGAAAAGAAAATGCCTTTAACTTTGCTCCTTGGTGCCCTGCCTGATTGCCTGTTAGCAGCTCTGTTCTCTCTTTTATTCTTCTCCAGCAGGGCTCCTTAATTTGGTGGCACCAAATGTTGGATGGGCTTCTGGAAGCCTGTGAACACCGTGAGAGGGCATGTAAGAGTGTGGGCTTATGTGTCTATGTGCATTTTAATGGGGATGCGCCTGTAGCTTTGATTAGATTCTCAGAGAGGCCAGTGGGCCCAAAGGTGTTGAGAAATGCTAATCATTTGTCTATTGGAACAAAAAACTGTTCTGAGGAAGTTTGCCTGGGGAGTTCCTTATTTAAGGATGGAGCTTTTAATCAAAGGGTGGATGAATGGAAATGAAGGACAGGAGCTGGGGGACTTGTGAAAGCCATCTGTGCTCTGTCCTTAGACCTCAGGAGAACTTCCACTGTGAGGCCTTTTAGAGTGCTTATAACATTCACTTCTACTAAATATTTCTTATTTTTACCCTTTGTCTCTTTGCTACTAAAACAAAACAGAAGAGAACAAAACAAAACATTAGAAATCAATGAACCTTAAGATAATGAGAAAGCAAGTCATAGACTGAGAAATATTTGCAAAAGATATTTCTGATAAAGGACAGTGATCCAAAATATACAAAGAACTTAAATATACAAAGTTCAACAATCAGAAAGCAAATATGGGCAAAAGACCCACACAGGCACCTCAGCAAGGAAGATGTACAAATGGCAAGTAAGCATATGACAAGATGCTCCACAGCGTATGTCATTAGGGAACTGCAAATTAAAATGATGAACTGCACTACTGCGTATACCTAGTAGAATGGCCAAAATCCAGAACATTGACCACAGCATATACTGGTGAGGATGTGGAGCAACAGGAACTCTCATTCATTGCTAGTGGGAATGCAAAATGGTACAGCCATTTTGGAAGACAGTTTGGTGACTTCTTAGAAAACTAAACATACTCTTAACCATATGATTCAGCAATTGTACTCCTTGGTATTTACCCAAATGAGTTCAAAATTTGTGTCCACCCAAAAGCATGCACACAAATGTTTATAGCAGTTTTATTCATAATTGCCAAAACTTAGAAGCAACCAAAATGTCCTTCATTAGGTGAATGAATACATGGGTACACTCAGACAATGGAATATTATTCAGTGCTAAAAAGAAATGAGCTAGCAAGCCATAAAAACATGTAAAGGAATCTTAAATGTATATTACTAACTGAACGAAGCCATCTGAAAAAGTTACATACTGTGTGATTCCAACTGAATGACAGTCTGTAAAAGGCCAAACTATGGAGAGAGTAAAAGAATGGGTGGTTGCCAGGGTTTGGGGTAAGAGAAGGATGAACAGGCAGAGCATGAGATTTCTAGGGTAGTGAAACTACTCTCTATGGTACTTTAATGGTGGATGCATGCCATTCTACATTTGTCAAAACCCATAGAATCTGCAACCCCAAGAATGAACCCTAATATAAACTATGGACTCTGGGTGATAATGATGTGTCAATGTAGCTTTATTGATTAAAACGACAGTGAGGAAGACTGTGCTTGTGTAGAGACAAGGGAAAACATGAGAACTCTGTACTTTCTGCTCAATTTGGCAGTGAACTTAAAACTGCTCTAAAAAACAATCTATTAAAAAAACAACCAAGCTGGGCACTATGGCTCACACCTGTGATCTCAGTACTTTGGCAAGCCAAAGCAGATGGATTGCTTGAGCCCAGCAGTTCAAGACCAGCCTGGGCAACATGGTGAAACCCCATCTCTAAAAAAAAAATTAGCTGGATGTGGTGGTGCGCACCTGTAGTTCCAGCTACCTAGGAGGCTGAGGTGGGAGCATCACCTGAGCCCGGGAGATGGAAATGGAGGCTGCAGGGAGCCATGACTGTGCCACTGTACTCCAGCCTAGGCAACAGATTGAGACCCTATCTCAAAAAAAAAAAAAAAAAAAAAAAAAATCAACCAACCAAAAAAAAAATCAAAACCAAAAAACATTAACTTTTTGAGGTTGCATGTTTTCTTTTGGAATGCATGGAGTAGGATGGGTGGGGTGGAAAACAGAGGTGCTGTGATGTTCCTAGGTGGGTGAGGCGAGGAGGCTCTGGTGACCACTGGAAGCCGGCAAGCAGGCTGGCTTTCTGCAGCAGAGGAAAGGAAGACAAGAAAGGGGAAATTGGCCCAGGGCAGAACTGTGTACCCAGAGGTTGCAAAGAAAGAAAAGGACCCCCCAAATAACATCAAAGTATCTTCCACCAGTCCAGTGCTTTCTTCATGCCAGGTGTTCTGTTATGCACCCTACAGGCATTATTTATTTAATGCCCACAACAACCCCATGGGATAGGCAGGCCTGATATGGTATAATAATGGGCACCGACCAAGCAGAATGGAGGCAGCTGGAGCAGGGTCCTGGAGGTTGCTCTCCTGCCAGGCGCTGACGTTTTTAGTTGCTAGATTGTCAGGAGGTCAGGGTAATCCTAGGGAGAGGCCAAGGTGGAGAAATGAGGAGACCACTGGGGTGGGGGTGGGGGAGGCTTGACCAGGTTTTCTCAAACTTTAGTGTGCCTCGGAATCACCTGAAACATAGATTATGGATGATGAGGAGGCTTGAATCCACTCTCCCTGACTCTGAAGACCCAGCTGTTTCCCTCAGTTTCCAGTCTGCTGGCACCCTCAGGGTGCGTAGAGGTCTGGGCGAGGGCTGGAGGTGAAGCTAGCAGCACGTTGCAAGCTCTGCCCACTCCTGCTGGGGCTCACCTTCTCTCTGCTGGCCTAGGGAATGCTCCTGAGATTCCTGAGTGGCTTGGCGCTAGCTTCCTTGGCCCCCTCCCTCCCAAGTAGCAGCTGTGAAGTTGACGAATTACGCTAAACTGTGATGCCTCCTTGGGAACCTGTTCCAGGACGTGCTGTGATGGCTTCCCAAGAAGGCGACAGGCACGTGGTCTGCAAACCAGCCGCTTGCTCCTTCGCTCAGCACAGCAGCTGCTCAGAGGCAGCGTGGGCTCTGAAAGGCCCGCCAGGGGAGCCTATTAAGAGCCACAACACTGTGAAAAGAACAGCAGAAACGCTCCATTAAATCTGGTGGGGGGCCTGCTTAACAATGGGACCTGCCCCAGGAGTCATCACTCCATTCAACCCTGCCTCAGTCTCCAGCCTGGCTCTCCTCTCTCTGCCCCTGCAGTCTCTTCCCAAAAGGGCTTCGGGCTTGAGAAACTCGAGTTCCTGGCTGGAGCTGGTAAAACTGTGGCTAAAACGGTGTAGCAAGGGCCCAAGCAGGCAGTGAATCCAATGGTGATGTTCTCTACACTGCCTGGGATGGGAATGAGCATGCTATTGGGTGTAGGGCATGATGTTGATGAGGATGCTGACAGCAAGGATCTGGGCACAGGGACCTCTGCTCTGGACCTGCCTGCTCTGACCCCCTTCCAGCCATAGTCCTCCCCAAAGGGCACTAAATCCTTAAGGCCTGGAGGATACACCCACCCAAGGACAGTGACCCTCTTTCTACACCATACTTCAGGTACCTGAGAACCTGCAATTCCCTGCCAAATGGCTCCACACCTGCTGCTGAGTCTGTGTAAGCTTCTTCCCGGCACTTCCTTTAAAGAATGGATTGTCCCACTGGGTTGTGGAGAGCTTGGACATGTGGGCTGGGTGTCCACATGTGTGTGAGGGCCCTCAAGGGCAAGACAGAGCCCAGTGTGGGAAGAGGTGGGGGCAGCCTTGGGGTGGGAAGTCATCTTTCTCCATAGCTCCATTTGCCAGTGTGAGCTCCCAGGAGCCTGGGAATTCTAAATTTAAACTTTCCAGGCTTATGAAGGTATATTTGTCAAGGTACGAGGGTAGAGCATATTTTTGTTAACAGTTTGTTAACTTGATTTATAATTTTAGCCATCGTGCTCCTGGGTAAGTGTTTGGGGTGGGCCCAAGTGCAGGTGGTGGCGAGAGCAGGCTCTATTTATCATCTAAGTGTCTCAAGGAGGCCAGGCCAAGGGCCATGCTTTCAGACTGGCAAGCCAAGTGCTCAGTGAGGAGGCAAACACTGCGTGATTCTCCAGGCCCTGCAGAAAAGGCTCATTTGTCTTCTGGAATCTTCTGCTCTGGGAAGAGAATGATAAAGATGAGGGTGCTGGTGAGCTGGCAGGAGCCCTGTAAAGATGCACTTGGGTAAGCTGTGGTCTTGTGAGGAAAGGGCCCTCTTCCAGGTACATCCTCCTTGACCTTTGACCATGACCTCACCAGCTTGTGGGAGGAGAGACAGATTTGCTACTCTTGCCTTCGTATGCTGGTGCTTTTGAGATCGCATCTCTTCTTCTTCCTACTGTTTATCTCTATGTGTCCCCTACTCCCATCCCATCACAGATACATCATGAAGTAGTGCAATAACTCTTAGGACGGAACAGACCACCATGGGAGGAAGCCCCTTCCTTGAGGGTCCCCTACCCTAATAAAGACCTCTCTATTGGATGTGGCAGTGTTTGCCCACGAGCAGTGCTACTGGAGGGCTTGTTTGGGAAGGGACTTGGAAAGGAGAGTCACCTTTGTGATTTCCAAGTGGCCTGGCTGCTACTGGCAGGAATGGGAGGAGAGGAAGAGAGTAGAAGACCCTTCTTACATTTATCAGAAACCAAAAATTTATTTGAAAGACTTTGCAGGATCTCCTTCATCTATGGGTCTGTCACCTACCTATCAGTCAGTCAACCTATCTATCTAATCTCTCACCCTTCCTCCATCTGTCTGTCATCTATGTTTGTTGGTTTCTTTTTTTCCAAACTTGAGTTTCTACCATACTGACCACGGGCCTCTGTTTTCTAGGGTTACCTCATTTAATCTTTATGAGAACCCTGTGAAGGATTACCCTTTTTCCATAAACAGGGAAACCGAGACTTTCAGAGGGGAAACAACCAGCCTGAAGCCACATAGGTCAGAAATGGCAGAGTTGGGGCCTAAGTCCATGTCATCTGACATTGCGTTTTTTGCTGCTTGCACTGAGGGAAGATTATCTCTAGGCGAATTCTTCTTTCTTTCTTTCTTCCTTCCTTCCTTCCTTCCTTCCTTCCTTCCTTCCTTCCTTCCTTCCTTTCTCTCTCTCTCTCTCTCCCTCTCTCTCTCTCTCTTTCTTTCTTTCATCTGGAAGAGAAATGCTGCCTTGAGTGCTTATCTCTCTCCAGCCGGTTCCCAGGGTCTTGGTTTCGGCTCTAGCCCCGAGGGGCCTGATGGGCATCAGCACTGACCTTTCTGTGTGGCTGCAGGCTTGGCCCATCTGCTCACCAGAGCGCCTTGCCACTAGCATGCCGTCTGGGTGTGCCTGACAGTCAGACTGTGCGGGCCGGCTTTGACAAAGTGACAGAAGCTGTAAAAACAGCTGTTTGATATTCCCTGCTGCTTTTTAAAACAAAACAACCACAAAGAGGTTGAATGAAATGCAGAAAATACCCTTGTTTCATGCGTATAAGGATATTTTTACTTACAGAACATTTATTTTCTCCTTTGCTTTCTCTATTCCCTGTTTATCTACCCAATCATTTGCTTCCCTTCCTCCTTGCCTCCTTTCTACTTCATCCTCCTTCCTTCCTTTCTTCTTTCCAATTAAAAAAATCTTCCTGCCTCTGTTTCTGTCTTTTTTTCATCTAAATTTTCTTCTCTTGAAATAACTATTAGCTATTTCTCCTTGTTTCCCATTTTCACATCATCCACGCCTTTGTATATTAATTTGGGTCTAGCTTTGGGTCCATACCATCCCAAATGTGTAGTATGATGAACTCCAGTATTAGTTATATGACAGCCCGGTGTCTTCAATTTAACCAAGGTGTGGACAGGAAACTCCCAAACAAAATGAAATAATCCCTCTCTGCCAAACCATCATTTAATTTAGATAACTAAAAGTATGCATAAAAGAACAGGACATCTGGCAGTAACTGGCAGCCCCAGTGGCCACCTCCATCACCTCCAGCTACAGGAACTTGTGAGTTGTTGTCATTTTTAGCTTTAACTTTGAAATTGTGACTGAGCTCTGCACTGTGGTTTCATCCAGGTTCAAAAGCACGCCTCTGTTCAACCTGTTCCTTGCACAAACTCCCTCCTTACAGTGAGAGGAGCTCCAGGTTTCAAGGTATACACAGATAGAAATAGGTATATGCATTCAACTTAGTCATTCATTAGATGCAGTTTGACCAAGCTTAACGTAGATGAACTTTTACATCCTGTAGTCATTCTTGGCCCTTAACATCACTAGATTCTGGGCCTTTACTCCTATGCACGTTATCTGCACTTTCCAGAGCCCTTTTAGGTTCTCTTGAACCTGAAAATCCTTTGCTTCATGGCCTACTTAAATTCCATTAATGCTGTGTCCCCTACTTTCTACCTCCCTTTCAATCCCCTTTTCCTCTACTGTATCCAGACAAAGCTATTTCTTTCAACTGCCCTCAAATGCCCTTTATAGTTTGTTCCCCGTAGTTCTTCATCCCTTGTTCTAGTTATTTTCCCTCCTAAACTGATAAGACGTTTCCTGTCTCCTCCCCCTTCTCACTTCCTACTTTCTTATTCTCCATCAAGACCCTCGTGGCTTATCTCGGACTCGGCATTGTGGAGCTGCTGGTCCATTTCCACACGCAGAAGATGACGTTGGGTCTGCAGCTGGAGACAGCTATGATTGCTGTCAGATCTGTGGCCAAATACAGGGTTTCTACTTCATCCTCCCTGAATTGGATCTACAAATATATCATTCACAGAATAGAAAATCTTTGAGCCTCCCTCTAATCCCCACATGGACCTAATCCTCGCACGGAGGAGAAAAGGTGATGGGTACAGGCAGGTAGAGTCTATAAGAGAGCTCAGGAAGGGCTGAATTACGCATTTACAAACATTTCTCCAACCTCGCCAATCAGATAGGTCATTTCTTCTCCTTTGGGGAGAACCAGAGGCAGTGGAGAGAGAATGGAGAGAGTTTTACTGTTCTTTCCCAGGGAATGAAGTGGCATGTCCCTTTCACCATGGAAACATAAGATGTAGGGTATGGCCCCCTAATATTTGACTTTTGCACAGGAAATAGAAAGGGGCTGTCACAAATCCCAAGGGGTTGGAATTTTTGGTGACCTCCTTAATATTTTTACTACGGTCCAGGGAAGGGTAGAAATTGAGGCCCCTCAAGCCCATCTCCTAGCTCTTTCCCTTGCTGACTTCAGCTGTCACCCATCCATCCTTTAAGGTCTTTACCCACTTGTCTAAGCTCTGTTTGTACAAGTGGGTATGAGGGGTGCACGTATTTGTGGCACTGACCACCCTTGGGAATATGGACCTGCAGAAGTGGCTTGTGATGGGCAGGGAATTCCAGTGTCCCAAGTACCCAGAGTGTCATCTACAAGGGAGGTCATAGGCTTCTGGAGGGCATGTCTCTTCACTTGTGGACTCGTCACCCTTGAGGAGGGGATAAAAGAGAAGAGGGGTGGACCACAGAGGTCTCTAAACTGTGGAGCCAAGGGCAGAGGCCCTGGTTACCCAGGTCCAGGGTGGTACTGTATATACGCCCTATAGATTTACCCTATACCCATTAATGGTTTTGTTGACTTCCTGTTCCTGGAGAAGTTCCTATTAGAAGATGCCAAGGGCAAAAGCGCAAGCCCAAGTGGAACTGCAGACCTGGGACCTTCTCTTTAGTTTTAACACCTTTCTGATTCCAGCCAAGAATGTGTCATGATTCCAAAACACACTCAACAATGATGTGTTAGGTCTATTCTGGTTTCTGCATTGATTCACAATGAATAAAAATTAAGTTGGTACTAAATTTTATGGACTCATTTTTCAAAAATTCCTCCTTTTTGAGCATTAACTAGATAGTACCTGTGGAAGCTGAAGGCAATTTTAATTAGCATATTATCACAGCAAAGAGGAACCCTGATAATTGCTCGGCAACCTCAAGCTGCAGCCTTCTCTCACCAGGCAACACACCTCCAAGTACTTGTCTCTGTACACCCTACCCATCCTTTAGAACTCCCAAGACTCATTTTTATTACAAAGTCATCTCCAGTCACAGTACCCCTATCTTTTGCTTGTCTAAACTTCTAGATACGTGCCAACAGGACATTCCCACCCTTACCTCATCCCAGGTTGCTTATATTAGTAATGACCTTCCGTGCCTATGCTTTGTCTTCTTACTAGGTTCTCCTGGTAAGTAACTGGGAGGTAGGGATAACATCTCAAGGAGGTTCTTCCTAATAACCAGGTGACTTTCCTTATATTCTAATGAGTTCTTAAGTAGAAATGAAAGAGAGAAGTGAGAGAATAAAAGCACTAAGTAGTAATTACTCACGTAGCTCGCGTGCTGTAGAGGAAGAGAGAGCTGTTTTGTAGGGTGATGGGTTTCAAGCGTTACTGGTCCTCAGACTCAACTGAGAAATGTGTACAAAATGCAGATACCTGGCCCTCCTGCCTCAGAGACTCCCAGTGATTCTGATGCAGATCAAGATTTGAAAACAACTTCCCAGGGGCATGACTTGCAAAACCAACCCTACTGACAGGAAATATCACATGCATTTTTAAAATACTGCTTTTTTTTTTTTTTTTTAAGAATAAGAAGTTTCCTAATGAATATTGAAAAAGTACAAATAGAATAAGTTCTCTTTGCACACACACATATAAAACTGATACTAACAAATATACTTGTCAAATGTGAAATTGGCTACGTCATTTGTGCTGGTAGGCTTAATTCACTTATGATTAATCCTAGGTTTATTTTCAGCTCTGACCAGTTTGCATTTGACCTTCTTACCTGTCCTTATGCTCTCTGTTGTTTCTGTAGTTTTACTCATTAACTGTTGGATTTGATAGCCCTAAGGCGGACTCCCAGGTCAGGCTTGCTCACTGACTTGCCTAGCACACAGTCCTGCCTTCCGCCCACTGCCTGAGTGCTTGTCTTGACATGTAAGAACATTCTTTCACTCCATTGCTTTAATCAGGGTTTAAGACACAGAAGAAATGTTTTAAATTGTCATATTCTTTCCGCTTATTTAAAATCCAAAGTATAAAGTAAACAAATAAATGTATAGTTTATTTCATCTCTCAAATGACTCAAAATATCCTCAGACTTCAGACACACAGTTAGAAAACCATCCTTTGAAGTTGAAAAATGAGAACAAGGTTAGAATACACATAACTAACCCACTGTGAGTTTGTAAATGTATTTTCAGTGAGTTTAGATTAATTTGCAAATCTCCTTAAGAAACAAAGATGTCTCCCACGTCTTTCCAAATTAAAATGTGATGTGAAGAAAAGTGGTATAATTAATTGTAACATGTTTGAGGTGATGTTGTCAAACAGAAGGTTGGGTACTGTCTTGAGTCCAGATAAAAAGGAACACCAATAAACATTTGCCAGCACATGCACCTGCGATTTCCATCTAGTTCGTCGGTATATTCTTAGAACAGAGAAGGGGTATGTTCAAACAGAACATATGTTCCAGAACAAGACAACATTTCTAATGGGAATACTCTCAAAGTTTCAGTTCTATACTTGGCTTCCTAACCTGGCCTGATGGGCTTTCATTCACTTATATTTTGTCTCAGATTTCTTGTTTCTTACTATTTTTTTTGTGTGTGGCACTTTTGTGATTATTCTGATGAACTGTTGCTTTATTTTTTTTTTTATTTTTTTTTTATTTTTTGAGACGGAGTCTCGCTCTGTCGCCCGGGCTGGAGTGCAGTGGCCGGATCTCAGCTCACTGCAAGCTCCGCCTGCCGGGTTCACGCCATTCTCCTGCCTCAGCCTCCCGAGTAGCTGGGACTACAGGCGCCCGCCACCTCGCCCGGCTAGTTTTTTGTATTTTTTTTAGTAGAGACGGGGTTTCACAGTGTTAGCCAGGATGGTCTCGATCTCCTGACCTCGTGATCCGCCCGTCTCAGCCTCCCAAAGTGCTGGGATTACAGGCTTGAGCCACCGCGCCCGGCCCAACTGTTGCTTTAAACTTCTATTCTAAGACTGGCTATTGAAACCGGTTTCACTTTCCACTAAGACCTTCAACTCCTTTTGCCCTGGTTCCACACTTGCCACTAGGGAGCTGCTGGCCTAGCCACAAAGAGGGGGCTCCTGGCAGTGTTTCAGGAAGAAGGCAGGGTGGGCAGACCTCTTGAGAGCTGAATGTGTTCTTGCATCCTCAAAGCCGTACCAGGAGAAGAGCCATATTCGGAGGCAGGTGTTGGGCGTACCCAGCCTGGGCAGCCACTTCCTGAGCCTCTCTCCAGTCACCAGGCAGTAAGTGGTTTACAGACACTGAGGGACGGGTATGTCTAATTAGAAGACAAGAAGCTAAGGGTACACTGCCAGCCAGACAATAAAGTGGTAGCAAGCATTTCAGTAATGATAACTAACAATGACTTTTTGTTAATTATGTTAATGATTCATTATTTAAGAATATCTAGGCGTTATTTTATGCATTTTTACATCTAGAATTTTATTTCTCAAAACAACCCTATGAGGTAGGCATAATATTATCATCATTACAGAGATAAGGAAACTGAAGCAAAGAGTAGTTAAGCAACCTTTCCAAGGCCACACAGCTAGTAAGCAGCAGAACTTGGATTCCAACCCTGTCTGGTTCCATGGTACAGATGTTTTGACCAGTGTGTTATACTATCTTCTGTGTATTACAGGGTAGGGAACACTGACATTCAGAGTCGTAACAAGGTCTGGGATTAATTAACCTGGACTCTGGGCTTAGAGTATTATGACCCATGCCAGGCCCCAACAAGTGCTGGGCTCGTGTTGCTGAAACGCTTCTTGCCCTGGTTAGGATGAGTCCTGGAACCAACTAGGCCCCAGGCCACAGAAAGAAAATGGATCTGGGAAAGACCACAGCTGATAGCCTCTTCATTCCCTCATTCATTTCTACTTTGTACAAAACCGCTGCTCTTTATAGATGTGTTGTTTAATTGACTGATTGAAACTAGAATTCAAAATCACCCAAGGACAGTGCCAACATTTCTCCAAAGGAGGGGCTTACAGATGACAATTGGTTGAAAAAAGAGGAGGCAGGCTAGGGGACTGGTCTTGTAGCTACTTTGTACAGTCCACTGTGGTTTTGTTTTAAACAGTATGTTTATTTGGGGTAGCTTGGGAGCTGATGGAGATTTAGGAGGAATAAAGAACCTTCTCTGAGACATTTCCTGGTTCTGCCACTGGCGAGTGCTGAATGTGGATGTTACTAATGTGTTTGTAAGTTCAGTGGCATCCATGTACATGTGGTATAATGGCGTACTAGCACCCTCGGAAATAGAGAATAGCTGGGCACTTAGAGCTCCAAGTGGTTTTGAAAGGCAGGGGCACGGCTCATGTGTCTGAAACCTACCTAACTGAGAGGCGAACAGGAAGAGCTCAGGAATCCGCACTATGGGATAGGAGTGTGCTTAGTTTAGTGATTAAGAGTGGATAAAATTCCATTAGAGGTAAATGTTGTCAGACAGCAGGCTGGAAAGATATATTTTAAGCTGAGAAATTACTTAATAAATTCAGACCAACACTCTGTGACATTTCCCACAAGACTTTAATGCTGTTTACAAATTCCAGAGAACACCCTGAGTCGTTTCTGGCATGGGCTTATGATTTATTTCAAAGGAAAATGGGACAGAGTGTGTGGGTTTGTGTTTAATGTGAAAAGGGATTTGGAGATGAAAAGTCAACTGGCATGAAAGATTGCAGGGCAAATGCAAAGCAGCGGAGCATGTGGGTGGCCTTGGAGCATATAATAGGGTGTTGAGAAGGGAAGGGGCCTCTCACCATTCCAGCACTAATCAAATAGTTGCATTTGCACAGGCCAGTAATGCATTCAAGAGGGTGAGTTGGAGGCAATGCTAGATCCAGGGTTTCTGAAGCACTTGAATCCCAAGACTTTCCTATGAAGAATAGGCAGAGCTTCCACCCTAAGGAGGGAGGCCAGTTATATTTCATTCTCCACAAAAGTCAACATTTAGAGGGCACGACCTTCATCTGCAATGAGATGGACTTCAGTTAGACCAAAGGAAGTTATACAGAAAGAAAATAAGACCTTGGGAGACGGGCGGATCACGAGGTCAGGAGATCAAGACCATCCTGGCTAACACAGTGAAACCCCGTCTCTACTAAAAAATACAAAAAAACTAGCCGGGCGAGGTGGCGGGCGCCTGTAGTCCCAGCTACTCGGGAGGCTGAGGCAGGAGAATGGCGTGAACCCGGGAGGCGGAGCTTGCAGTGAGCAGAGATCCGGCCACTGCACTCCAGCCTGGGCGGCAGAGCAAGACTCCGTCTCAAAAAAAAAAAAAAAAAAAAGAAAATAAGACCTTGGGCTAAGAACATGAAGGAAGATCTGTAGGCAAGTTTTTCGTGTCGGATACCCTGTGTTTCTTGGAAACAGAAGGATGGATTAGGTGACCTTGTGACTTAATCTCCTTATGGACAGAGGGCATTCAGGGGTCAGGGAAGGGGATGTAATCCTTGGTTGCCAGCTGGAGTGGTCCAGGGGACAGTGGGTTTAAATACTGGGTGACGAGGAAAGCAGCAAGGTGAGGACAGGCTGGCAGGGGGAGGAAAAAGTGAAAAAGAATTTTTTTCCTCCCTTTCTGTCTCTGCCCTCTCCCCTGGAAACTCCAAGTCCCATTCATCTTATTTGCCATTGAATATGCAGTTTGAATGGAAAACGAGGACAGTGACATCCCCCATCTCTCTTGGGGGAAAAAAATGACATTTCATTTGGTTTTGGAAAATACACAATATTCCACTTATAAAATATTCAATCACTGTCATTAATCCTCCCGCCTGGGCTAGCCCTGCCCCAGTTAGGCATGAGCTATGGACTTGGGCTGTGGCCACAGGCTCAGGAACCGCTCAGGCTTCTTTCTGTGGACAGTGTAATTAGAGCTCAAGGGTCCTCTGTTCTTAGAGTTGAGTTCTCCAGGGTAGAAATCTGGGTCTGCTCAGTGCTTCCAAAGTAATCACTAGGCTTAGAGTCGAAGGGCTCTAATCAACGTGGGGCCTCTTGCAACTGGGGCTGAGGCTTTACAGAGAAATTTTAGGCCTTGAGAGATTAATTCCTCTTAGTGCAACCAAGGGCACTATCCCCCTCTCCAAAACTCATCTGCCTTAAAAAGTGACCAATTCTCCCCAGTCCTCTGCTATCTTACTGTTTTTTCTCCCTCAAACTTTTCTTTCTTACCTTCCTCTTTTTGTCTCTTCTCTCCGTTTTTTTCTTATTGTTTTAAATTTTATTAAGGTACAATTGACAAGTAAAAATGGTATATATTTATTGTGTACAATGTGATGTTTTGATGTATGTATATATGATGAAATGGTTAAATCAAGCAAGTTAACATGTACGTCACCTCACATACCACTTTTTTTGTGATGAGAACATTTAAGATAGAATATTTTAGTAATTTTCAAGTATATAAAACATGATTATTAACTTTAGTCACTGTGCTGTAAAACAGACCCCTAGATGTATTCATTCTGCCTAACTGAAACTTTGTACCGTTTAACTAACATCGCTGCATTCCCCCCAGCCCCCCACCACTTCCAACCCCTGGCAACCACCATTCTACTCTCTGCTTCTGTGAGTTTGACTTTTTTAGAGGCAAGTATGTGAAGAAAAGGTAATTCTTGTACATTGTTGGTGGAAATGTAAATGAGTACAGTTATATGGAAAGCAATGTAGAGGTTCCTCAAAAAATTAAAAAAGTAGAAAAAATTAAAAAATATGTGATGCAGCAATCCCACTACTGGGTAGATATCCAAAGGAAATGAAATTAGTTTGTTGAAGAGATATCTGCACTCCCATGTTCACTGCAGTCTTATTCACAGTAGCCAAGTTATGGAATCAACCTAAGTGTCCATCAACAGATGAATGGATAAAAAAAGTGTGATCTATGTACGCAATGGAATGTTATTTAGCCCTAAAAAGAAGGAGAAAATCTTGTCATTTGTGACAACATGGATGAATCCGGATGACGTTGTGCTAAGTGAAACAAGCCTGATGCCAAAAGACAAATTACTGCATAATCTCATTTATTTATTTATAATAATCATAGACTCTCAAAATATCAGAGCTGGAAGGAACTTCAGGAACTCTCAAATCTGACTCCTTTATTTGACAGTGGAGAAAACTCAGGCCCAGAAATGGGAAGAGACTCTCGGATCCCTCAATAGATGTTTTCCTCCAAACCTAAAAGCAACAGCTCCCTCTTCTTCTCTCCACTGCGCTCCCTCCAGAGGAGTAGGTTATTTGTCAGCATTCTGTGCACCTTGGCTGGAAATAACTCTGTGGTGTGTGGCTCAGCCTCCTGGGGATTCTCTTGACCTGCTGTACTCTCAGAGGATGAACTGAGGGCCTAATGTGGGGCAAGCTGGCAGACGGCTATTCAGTTGTAGCTCCCAGGGCACAGTTTTCTGTGTATTGCTCTGCTTCCTGCTAAAAGAATCTTCTTGTTGCAAGCCTTATATTTCTGCCCAGATGCTCCCTCACTCTGGACATCAGACTCTTGTGCCTCCTGAGCCCCCTTGGCTTCCCATCTTGGGCCATCCTAGGATGCAGGACTCACCCCTGGGTCATGCTCTTTGCCCTTGGTCAGGCGCACTGTGCTCTTGCTCTCCCAGCCCCTGGAATGCTCAGCCCTCTCTCTGCATTCACTTTGCCTACCAGAGACTCCACTGAACATCACCAGAGCTCCAAATTGACTTGGATTTGGCATTTGGTGAACATTCCTCAGGACCTATTTTTTTTTTTTTTTTGAGATGGAGTCTCGCTTTGTTGCCCAGGCTGTTGTGCAGTGGCATGATCTCGGCTCATTGCAAGCTCTGCCTCCCGGGTTCATGCCATTATCCTGCCTCAGCCTCCCAAGTAGCTGGAACTACAGGTGCCCGCCACCACACCTGGCTAATTTTTTTTTTTTTTGTATTTTTAGTAGAGACGGGGTTTCACTGTGTTAGCCAGGATGGTTTTGATCTCTCTTCAGGACTTTTTAGGAGGGAGCCTCCAGCCTAAAAACGTAGGGAGAGTGGGGAGGATAGGTTTTCCTTCTGAGAGGTAAACCAGTTACCATGCAAGAATGGCACTTTGGTGCATCAGACTCTCCTCCAGCCTGACCCCAGAGCCTGAGGGGAGGTTGTTGATGTTCTTGCTGCTGGAATAGTTCATTCCCTGCCAGAAACTCACTCCAGCTTGTGAGGCATCTGTGTGTAATTGTCCTTAGCATCCAGCTGTTGGCACCAGGCTCCTGCTAAGGGTGAGGACATGGGCCTCAGGGCAGGCCAGACAGATACCTCTGCTGCTCCCTCTTTCCCCACCCCTTCAGGTCCCACCAGTCTCTACCCAGGCCCAGGAGCCTTAGGGCCCAGGGGAGAGGGCCACTCAAAATCACAGAGTGGAGGAGTTCTTAGGAGACATCACTCTTTCGTTTAGGAGAAGGAAACAGAAGGGCAGGAAGATAAAGTTTCCCCAAGGCCCATAGTTTGTTAGTGACAGAGCCGGAGCACGAGCCATCGCCCTTGCTTTCTGGGATGTGAGGTGCCATCACCAACATGGCCACCGTGAGCTCCCCAACAGCTCTGCCAGGTCAGCCAGACAGGGAAAGCACCAATCACTCTATTTTCCCAGAGGCAGAAAGAGTCCTGCCCAGTGCTCTGATATCAGGCTTCTTGGTCCTTCTTGGGTTTACAGTATTCCTTAGAGGGATACCGAGGGACCTGGCAGACACCAACCTGTGCTGGAGACCAGCACTGCCAAGACCTGTCTGGGGATAGCCTGTCTGTTCTGGACTTCAGTGTCTCAGCTACTCCAAGGGTACACGTAAGAAGTGGGTGGCTAGTTCGTGGTGGCTGGGAATTACAAAGTCCTTCCAGGTGTGCAGAGGAATGAAAGTTGCATTTTTATTCTAAACAGTTGTAGACATGCTTGGGGATGCAGTAGGAGAGGGGTGGTTTGGGTCTGGAAAAGGACCTACGCCAGATGCTCACCGTGCTAACTCTTGTTCTGTTTTTCTCCTGTTCCTTTCAGCACTGCAATTTCATGATTCTAAATGAAACATTCTGCTTTCTGATGATAGCCTTTCTAATGAAGGGATTGAGTTAGTGGCTCCAAGGAAAAAAATACATCCTAGGAGCTGTTTGACTCTGAATCTGCACCTTCCTCACCTGAGGTTGGGGCTGGGAAAAGTGGCTGAGCTCCACAATCCACTTGGGTTTGATTCACTGAAGCAGCCCACCCGCCGGTCGCTCAGCCAGCCCCTGGAGAGTCACAAGTGGTCTTAAAAAATTCCAACAAGAACAAAGCTAAAGCTAAATAAGCTGCGGCAGCCAGAGCAGAGCTTCTCTCTTATCACAGAAAGATAAATGCCGGAGCTGGCTCCGTCCTAATGTAGTGGGCAGCCTCCTCTCACAACATCCTCCACCACCAGGATGTTCTTTAATAATGAAAGGAACAATTCATGTAATCCTGCTAACAAGAGCTTAGGGATTGATGGGTGAGGGCAGAGCTGGACCTTCCATGGTAAACATTTTCCTTCTGGAAGCAACTCCTGTCCGAATACCGGCTCTGGGCTTCCTGTGATGCCCGTTCATAAATGATTCAGGCTCCACTTTTTGAAAGCTCTCTTTCTCTTTCTTTCACCCGGGAGCACAAACAGCAGTCTGATGCTGGAATTTAATTCCCAGTAAAGCTTTCAGGTTCAAGAATAAAAAGACAGCACTGTAAACAGCATACAGATCTCACATCCAACCAGCAACAGCTGCCAGTGTGGCCGGGGCTGAGGGGAGGTGGGGGAGAGGGAATGGAAGTGCCATTACGTCCCCATCTGGGGAGCTGTGCTGCATCATGCCCTTTGCAGGAGCTGCAGCATGGAGTGGCTCTGTGAGGCTCCCAGGATCCAGATTCCTTGCTTCTTCAAGAGCCTAGGGTCCAGCTGGTTTGATCCCTTCTCAGGAAGCTCAGTCACCCTCCCCAGGGCTAGTGTTCCCAAGCCGAGGCCACCAGGAAGAATGTGCCACAGGTTCCATTGCCCACAGTATGAGAGGAAAGCAGTGCAAGTTCTTCCAGTCCTAGACAAATGTTCCCCTGCCCACGGGGAGGCTGGAGTCCTGCATCCCTGGCTCCTTTTCATCCAAGGCACCATCTCTTCTCAGTGCCTCTATGATTCTTAGCAATGTTTCACCATGCATTCCTTCATAAAGTGATTCCAGTACTCCAGCCCAGTTTCCTGATGTCTAGTCGTAGTAAATTTCCATAACCAATAATGATGATGATGATGATATAGTGAGGATAATAATGAGAATAGCTAATATTTAGTAAGTGCATACTTTGTGTCAAGCTCTCTTTTAAGTGCTCTTTTGTCTTGTGCAGTCTATTCTCACAATAGCCTTGTGAGGTAAATAATAGCATTTTCCTCATTTTGCTGGCAAGGAATGGAGGCACTGTTCTCTTTTGGTTGTGTGTGTGTGTGTGTGTGTGTGTCTTAGTTCTCTTCCCCTACACTGGGCTCTCAGAGGGAAGGGAGTGTGTTACACAACATGGAGAGTGAGTGTTGAAGCCCACTAGGCAGGATCTGATGAATCCTTGCAGCAGCAGTGTGAGGTAGTCAGTATTCTACCCAATTTTCAAGTGAGATTCAGAGATGTAGAATGTGGGTGTCTCACATCTTCCATAATCTGGTGTTCGAATGCACAATCTTATTACCACTTACTAGGTGTATGGCCTTGGGCTTCACCTCTCTGCACTTTAGTTTCATTATCTGAAAAATGGTAGGAAGAATACCTCCCTCTAAAGTTGTGGAAGGGATGGAATGAGATAAATAAATGCATGTCAGGAGCTTAGAACAGGGTCCCTGGCACACAGTAAGCAGATAATAAATATTAGTCAACATTATCATGGCTTAATGGAGGACAACAATCATTTAATGAGTGCCTGTGATGTGACTCAGGACCAGAGACTGTACTGGGTGCTTCCCTGCTTTTATTTCTCTTCTGCACTCTCCACAATGCCTTGAAAAGCATTAAGTGCATAGTAGCTGATCAATAAATGCTTTGTGATTGATTTCTGCAATAGTGCTTGGGGGTGGGTCCCAAAATAGCCCTTCTGATTATTATTGTGAATGTCTTTCTGTCAGTCTTTATCTTTCTTTTCCTCTCTGCCATCCCTAATTTGGAAGAACCAGTAGCTGTGTGATGGTACAAAAGCCTGGTTCTGGGAGCCGGAACCTTTAGGTTTTACGCTAACTTTGACTTGGTTAAAGTCTTTGGGCCTCAGGAGCTTGGCTTAGATGATATCTCAGGTCCCTTGTACACTTCAATTCTTAGAGAAAGTGAGCGTCAAGAAAGGCGAGACCTTGCAATGCTCCCCAACTCCTAACACTTGGATCCCAAATTTAGAACTTGGCAGCTATTTTAAATTGTTTTCAGCCAAAAAGCGTAGACTAAATGATGTAAGAAACCCTCAGTTGTAAGGGCCAGTCTATATCTCTACTCCTAACCATGGCTGTGCCCCTGCTGGCCACACTCAGCATGCCTCCTTTCCTTTGCTAACTCCCGCTCAAGTCAAGGAAGGATTCTGTGAATACGTGTGTGCACACTTGTTTGTGCATGTGTACGAGGCAGCTACTTTGGGAAAAGTCCAGTTTGTTAAATGGCTATTGGCACCTTTGACTGCAACTGTTGGGAGGGAAGAGGCTACCATTTGTAAATGTTCAGAGCTTCTTGTTTAAACTTTCTGAAGTTGGTTGAATTTGACCAACATGTTGGACTGCCTTCTAGGGACTTTGGTATGTTAGTGTGTGGGGTGTGGTGGAGGGAGTGGTCAAACCATATGCTTCATCTGAGAAAATGGAGAAATGAAGTCTGGCTTGGTTCTGGAAGTTGAGTGGAAAAATTAGGGCAGAGGGGGACATTGCTGGTGTCCTCTCCATCCTAGACAACTGGGGTTTGCCCACCAAGTACATACCCACAGAGGGAAGAAGCAGAGTCAAGGCAAAACTCTTCAGGAATTGTTGTGAGACCCCACAGGTGCAATGCTTACCTGGGAAACAGGTGTTGAAATCACCAGACTGGAAGAGGGAGAGCATGAAGTCATTCTGGAAATTCATGATAAATTATCTGACCTCCTAACTTCTTTTTCAGCTCACTTGGGAGTTACTAATTTTCAGTTCCCTCTGGAATACTTTTTACAGAGAAAAGATTTGCTCCTACTCTTCGAATTAGCTGCTACCAAATCCTTGGTAAAGGAAGTGGATGCACCTGGCCAAGAATGAGAGGAGAATGTGGGGGAAGAAGACTGGGGAGGAGCCCACCTCCTACTTCTCTCTGAGGGCAGAAACATCCCAGGGGCAGCTGGACCCGCTTGTCTACCCAGGCTGGATTTGTACTTTATTCTAAGACTCTATATATTAAGGAGTGCATTGAAAAAGAATGCCTCTAAAAGTTGCCTGTTACCTGCCAAAAACGTGATACTGAGTTGGCAGGCCAAAGTTCTGTTGTGGAAATCCGTGTTGAGGAGGGCTCTAATTACGATTGCCGTGTTCTCTTGTAAAGTGCCTTGAGTACACCTTGTGCTAGCAGGTAGGGCCTGGGGTGTGAGCAAATCACAGGGTCGTGAAAGGAAATAGGTGGAAAGACAGCCAAAGTACAGTTAAGAAGCAGCTGCCCGAAGTAGCTGCCCCACACAAGTGCACACCTGTGTGTACCCTCACACATTCACAGATTCCTTCCATGCATTTGTGAACTGGCTGAGGAGCTTCGGCTAGAACATATGGGGACAGCAGATCAGGGGCAACTTCTGAATCAACTCCGTCTGACAAAGTCAGCCACGCAAAGAGGCCCCAGCACACTCCTTCTCTGGAAACCTTCCAGAAAGCCTCCGTCTTGGCCCACCTTTCACTCACTGTACATCCCTTCATCTCAGCCCTTACTATATTGGAAGAAAATTGCATGTTGACACTTTGTCCCTCTAGATAGACTGAGAGACCCTTGAGGGACTGTGTCTTCCTGGTTCTGCACTTCTGTGCCTGGCCAATAACAGGGGGACAATACACATTGGTTAGTCAATCAGTAATCAACAATAGTAGGCACAACATAAACGCCTAACTTCCCTCCCTTCTGAGTATTGTCACATTTACTTTTGCCTTTGAGAATGAAGATTGCTTACTTTACAGAAGTAAAACTTTCTGACCCCTGTTGGCTTCTAGCTGTCCATCTTTCTTTCCTCCCACTTCCCTCAGTCACATGGCCTAGCCTCCAGGAATAGAGGCTTTTATGTTAGGCCACGTATTAAGGTTAGGCTTAACTGAGCTCAGCATACCTATGCTCCACGTAATAAATCCCTGAGAGAGGGAGAGAGGCAATTTGAGGATCATCCACTTTGGATGCTGACCCCACAGCTGTTCCCTCATTAGTACGCACTGCTGAGAGCTGGCTGTGGAGTCCCACTCCTGGGCCCTGCTTCCCCTCCCCTTATGAACCCCAGCTCAGATGGAGCAAGGCAGAACCACTCAGCTAAGAAATTATCTCTGCTTCCTGCCAAGGAAAGAAAGCAGGAACAGGAGCCTCTTCCTTGGGGGCGAATTATTTAATCACTTGTCTTTCCCCTTGAATCAATGCAACTAATGAACAACTTTTGCCTCTTCCTCCTTTCCCCTCTGCCTTCCCCCTCTGCCATCAGCCTCTGATTATTCAAATTTCCTCTTCCTGCTTGTGCTGTGTGTCATTAAGGGCTTTACCTAGGGAAGGCTCTTCTTTGCAACCCAGCTCTTCTCTTCCTATTCTCTTCATCTGTCTCCCATCCCAGCCTCTCTTCCCCTCTGGGTCACAATCAGTCTGTTCTGGAATGAGACCATCTCTGGGGGATTGTAAATGGCAGAACCTGCCAGTGCCACATAAAGGAAAGTCCCTTGAGCTACCTCTGAGAGGGACACTTCAGAACAAGGCGGTGTGGGTGAGAGGAGGGAGACAGGAGCAGCAGTCATTTGTCATGGCTAAATGGAAATTTATTGCTAGAATTCTAGGGCTATAGAAAGGCTTCAGCTAGGCTAGCAAAGGGAACAGAAACTCCAGCAATTGCTAGAAAAAACAAGTTACGTCCCTAAATCAATCTGGTGGCTGGTGGTTCTTATCTCAGTCTGATGGCTGGTGGTTCTTATCTCCAAGGTGTGGTGGCATCAGGGCTCCTGGCAACTCTGGGGCATGCGTAGCCTGAGGTCAGATGGCATGAAGAACTGGAATGCCCTTTTCTTTACAGCCTGGATGATGTTAGCTCTGGACAGTGGCTGGCTAAGTTGAAGTGTGAGTTCATCTGTCTGCCCTTTCCCTTTCCATGTTATATTGGGACAGATACTCTCTAGACAGCCTGCTTACACTTCAGGAGAACTCAATTAACAAACTCAGATAATACTTACTGAGTGCCTATCATTCCCCTAGGCACCATGGAGGATGTAAAAGAGTATGGTGTTTCTCTGTCCCTTAAACTCTTTGTAATCTAGTTGAGGGGGGGAAACCAACACTCTGATTCAAGTGGAGAAAACATGTGCTTGATGTTGAGTATGCATGCACAGGAGTGTGGAGAAGAGAGAGCTCCAGTGAGCCAGGTGTCACAGTTGACAAAGTGCTTTCATACAGAAGTGTATCTTATTTTGGAGTTTTGAGTCTTATGCCAATATTTCTATTGTGGGCAGTTATTATTTCACCATTTTAAAGATGGAAAAATTGAGGTTGAGAAAATTTAAGCTATACATGGACTTGAACACGAGTGTTCTGACTTTGGGTTCTTTGTTGCATTATAAAATGTCAAGGATTTAAAGAAGAGGAGATAAGACTCATAGTAAGCAGGATTTCTATTAGTGAAAAGTAAAGAGAATGTAATTTCGGGTAGAAGAAATAGCATGAACAGGATGCCTGCTTAGCACATGGTAGAGGTTAAGAGTGTTGGTTGAATGAATACATATACAAATGGAGTCAAGAATGCCCCATGTCCAGGGACAGTGGGAGATGGATCAGCTTGTATGCAGACGCCGTACTGCAGAATGGCGGAGAAGAAGGGTGAATGAGTGAGGTGTGGCTAGATTATGGGGGCCTGGGGATCCAGCAGAGGAGTTTGGGTTGATGTGATAGGCATGGAGAGAGCCACTGAAGTTCTGGAACAGGGGATTCTCTCCTGTATATGTTAAGATGGCCTACCCCACGGGCACAGATACAAGGAGGGCAGAGCACTGTACTAACAGTCAGAAGAGGACAGTCCTGAAACCAGATCTGAAGCTTCTAGACCCTGGATAAGTCTTCTCCATTGCTTCAGAGCTCAGCTGAAACTTTATTGCCCTGTTATTCTGATTAAATCAGGTTTTCTGTCATACTTCTTTAAGGCATCCACTACTTTCTTGTGGCACTTGTCACAGTTGTAATTAGTTGTATAGTATCTATCTTTGCTGTGGGTCTGTAAGCTCCACAAAGGAAAGTTCTATATCCATCATGTTCAGTGTCGAATTCCTGGCACAGAGCATGGGACTGGGAAGTGTTCTCAAGACATGTTTTTTTTTTAATGAATGAATGGATTTTCAAATGGGTATAATGTTAGCTCACAGAGCAGTTTATAGGATCAAGGTCACTTTGTAAGTTCTTTGTAAAACAGTAGGTAAGTGGGAGAGATTATTGTTATTGGTAATGGGATAAAGACCATTTAGAGAGTACAGAGGCAGGGCCAAGCTCAGCATCAATCACCCAGAGTGATGTGAGGGTGCAGAATGTCAGAGATGTTTGGAAGAATGACAAAGCACAATGCCTGGCTGTCCATATATAGAATGGAGGAGAGAAAAAAAAACTCTTAAAAGATTTCCAGCCAGAAAGATGAAGAGAATGGAAATGTCTCCAAGGGCGATGATAAGGTCTGCCAGGAGAGCACCCCGTTTCTCAAGGGTTCTGCTGGTCTCCCGTTCTGCCTCTCCAAAACTTAGACTAATGTTCCCCTGTCTTTTCCTTCTGTACACTCTCTGTCCCATGTATCGCTCAGCTCTGCTTTCTTTGCTTCTATCTCTGACCCTCTATAATTCAGTTTTTGTTTTTCTTTGTCCCTCTTTACATTTTTTAGTCCTTGGCCTTCCCCGCCTCTGATCCCACCTTGCACCCTCTGTTCTTGTCTCATTTTTCTTCTTCAGCCTCTTTCCTTTATCTTTAGGTCATTTTTCATTTCCAGTCTCTACTTTTCTCCTTTGCATGTTTATCTATTCCAGCCTTTCCTACCAGCTGTCTGCTGACTCCATTGCTTGCATCTCAGATGCTTATTGAGATCTGCCAGGGGGATCAATACCAACATCTAAGGCTTCTTTTGGTCCTTCTTCTCTCAGCCTTTCCAGCCCTGCCATCTGCTTCTGTCTCCCCTCAATTCTTCCTGGATTCAGAGACCAAATAGGTGCTCCTGATGTGTAAAGATGGCCCCTGTAACTGACTCGGTCCTGCAGCCTCTTTTATGTTCCTTTCTATATATTTCCTTGTCCAAACTGAGCAAGCCCAAAGCTTTCTCTTACCTGGGATTCAGCCTCTCACCCTCAACTTAGAATACCCCCAGCTGTTTCCTTACCAGCTGTTTCCTTGTCCTTACCTAGCTCTTGATAATGAGGCAAATGTCTCACTGTCTCTTTGTGTCTTAATTTAATGCCCTGTACATTTGTCTTAACGTCAACACACCCATCTAGAAAGTGGTCAGGGGACGTGGACCTCACTGGTGTCACTGTTTCTGTGTCTAGCTGAGTGTTACACAAAAGCAGGTTCTTCGTAAACACTTTTGGATGCTAATGTTTATGATGTTGCTGATGAAGATGATAAGTGAGATAAATCACTGGCAATGTTTCTGGAACTGTACCTGGCACAAAATAGGCATTCAATAACCATTAGTAGACTTCTAATCAGAATGATAATGTTAATTGCTTTTCAAGACTCCTTTTTTGATTGCAAATAATAGAAACAGACTCAGAGGAACTTAAAAGAAGAAGGAAACTCTATGGGGTGGAGATAAGCCTAGACCTAAGGGTAGGACATAGGCTCAACTTCATTCGAGTCAGGAGCCAGGAATTTGAAAGTTATCAGCAACTGGGACAGCTACTGTCCAAGCTACATGGTCTCATCTCTTTTCCCCTGTGAACCTGCTTCATTTTCCTCTTTCTTGGCAAACAAGTTTTGTCTGCTTTTTTGTATATATGGCAGAATAGGTCAGCCTTTCCCTGGCATTAATTCTCTCTCTAAGCTCCAGTGGCACCAACCAATATTCCTGTTCTTCATGTCCACATTTATAGAAGACAAGCGTAATTGGCACAGCTGAGGTTAAGTGCTCACTCTGGTCTATCAGCTGCTGACAGGGGATAGGGTCACACTCCATAAACATAGGCACATGAGTGCTCCTCTTTGAGTGACAGGGCTGATCCTTAAATGGGTGGCCTGTGGTGGTGGAGGAGTGGTGGGGGCAAGGCAAGTTCAATAGGAAGTGCTTCCTACACTAAATACAGAATGAAGAAGGAAGTCTGGCACGTTTGATATCCCCATGTCATTTCCCCTGAGCTCTTCATCTCATTATTTTGGACTTGTACATCCCAGTTGGGGATCACAACGTCATGGGATTCATGAAGTCTGGCCCTCAAATTGGAGCTGAACTTAGCTTGTCCAGTGTGAGGAAGGCAGCACCTAGATTCTCCACCTTGACAGGATCCTGTGGGCCCCAGCCTTTGCTGGGCCCCCCTAGCCAAGCCTGAGTGTCAGCTCCTTCACAGAAGCTGATTACAAAGGCAAAAGCTCTTCAGCTCTGGCAAAGATAAAGAAAAGCATCTTCCCGCACTGGCTGCAGCGATGGATGGGTTTGCCCTTCTGCAAGTGATTACTTTGGCTCAGATAAGGCGTCCAAGTGGCTGGTGAACCAGCAGATTTTCTATAATCTCCTAAGATTTGAACTCAAGCAACCTCAGTCACCCTCCCCATCAGCCCCAACCCCTTGCAGTATCTACTTTGTTAACTCTTCTGAGAAAAATCAAATGTTTGGGCCTCTTGGAAGGGCTTGGAGGGTCTGGATGCTGGGGAAAAGCAAAGGTCCCTTACTAATGAAAGATATGGGTTGAGAACTCAGGCCTGGAATAGACAGAGCTGAATTTGTATCCTGGTACATGACTAGATAGTTAATGAAGTATTTAAAAACATTTTATTTAAAATAATCATGGGGAAAACAAGAACTTTGCGGATTTCTTTACATTTACTTTATGATCTAGTTTTGTTTGTCTTTTGCATTATATTTGGGGGAAATTGCAGTGCCTTGGAGTTTCCCAATTCTAGACCCTTCATTTATTAATCATGTGATCTAGGTCAAAATATTTTTTTTTTTTTTTTTTGAGACGGAGTCTTGCTCTGTCGCCCAGGCTGGAGTGCAGTAGCGTGATCTTGGCTCACTGCAAGCTCCGCCTCCCCGGTTCACGCCATTCTCCTGCCTCAGCCTCCGGAGTAGCGGGGACTACAGGCACCCGCCACTGCGTCCGGCCAATTTTTTGTATTTTTAGTAGAGATGGGGTTTCATCGTGTTAGCCAGGATGGTCTCGATCTCCTGACCTCGTGATCCACCCGCCTCGGCCTCCCAAAGTGCTGGGATTACAGGCGTGAGCCACCGCGCCCGGCCCAAATTCTTAACCTCTTTGAGTTTTAGGGTTTTTCTAAGTAAAGTGGGGCTAGTTACATACCAAATCTCATTGGCTTATTCTGAGGATAAAATGGGATAATTGTGCGAGCCCTCAGCCTGGCTCCTGGCATTTAGTGAGCACCCTCTGAATTGTAGCTGTTTTCGCTGCTTTCTAAAGTGGCCATCAGCTCTAAGAAGAGAAGGACTTTTACAAATATGGGCCCAGCGCTGGAGAACAGACACATCCTGATGAGAATGGTCCCACAGGTATAACCAGTGTGGACTTTGCTTCAGGGTAGGTTCTGTAGAATTGTCACTTGATGAGAAACTCCTGACATTTGGGATGGGGTTGGGGTGGGGGAGCAGGAGAATGACGGGGGTGGGCCACACTGATTTTTCTAATACTTCAGCATCTGGTTAAGTACGTTAGAAAATCAAGTGCTAACATCTTATATTCCACTTAGATCAACGCTTTGCTGTTAAATTTCTCTCATTGTTTTAGGATTCAGATGGCAGATGCCATTCTATTCATCTCCCTCCCTCTAGGAAAGGTGATCCTCTGGCCCTGGCCTGACATTTAGGAGCCACTTTCTTAGAGCTGGCATATCCTCCCTCATTCTTCATTCAGCTATTTCTTATTGTACACAGTCAAGAAGTTCTTTTTTCAAGTCTCTCCTAAGGACTGGGGTTCTCTCTGAATCTCCTAAGATATGAGATATTGGGAAACATTCCAGATTCTTTGCTAACTTTTGGCAAGATAATTAATTTGTTGATTTATTCATTATGCCAGCTATCCTTCTTGAACATTGACAAAGGGCAAGGCTCTATGTTGGGCAATGGGCATTCAGACCTTTATGAGGCACTTTGTCTGCCATGACCCATGAGTTGCTCTGGAAGGAGGTCTCACACTAAAGTCTTTCCTCTCCAGATTGCAAGGGGGGACTCTACACCTCACATTCATTCCTACTACTAATCCCACTGGCTGATGGTATAATTGAATAGTTTGCACACAGAGTAAGTTTTCTTCATATCCTCACTGCCTGCCTGGCTTTTTGGGCAGGGGATATCTCTTTGTATGCTAATCTGCTTTCCAGGGTCATCCACATTCTCCAGCTTCTCAAATGTAACTCAACCTGAAACCTCTTCAACAAATAGAATCCTGGCATTTGCATAAGTGAATATATCTGGCTTTTTCAGTTTGGCCAGGGTGCTTCTCAGCTTGCTCAGTCCCTCCATCCTCAGGGAAGTGTCATTGCAGGCATGATGAAGAGCAAGGGCCTTTGCCCCCAAGTCCGTAGGGGGAAATAGGCACAGGGTTAGTTAGAGGTTAGTTAGGCTAAGAGCTCTGGCTTTAAAGCTCAGTCCTAGCTGTGTCATTATTATCTGTAAAGCCTTGGGTAAGTTCCTAAATTCTTTGTGCTTCAGCTATTTCATCCACAAAATACGGCTAATAGTTCTTCGGTATTGTAAAAATTAAGTTAGCCAATACAGGTAAAGCACTAAACATGGTGTCTGAGCCAGAGTAAGCACTTGATAAATAATAATAACCGCAGCCACCTGGCGTGGTGGCTCATGCCTGTAATCCCAGCACTTTGAGAGGCCGAGGTGGGTGGATCACTTCAGGTTGGGAGTTCGAGACCAGCCTGGCCAACATGGTGAAACCCTATCTCCACTAAAAATACAAAAAATTAGCCGGGCATGGGGCGTGTGCCTGTAATCTCAGCTACTCTGGAGGCTGAGGTGGGAGAATCGCTGGAACCTGGGAGGCAGAGGTTGCAGTGAGCCGAGATTGTGCCACTGCACACCAGCCTGGGAGACAGAGCGAGACTCCATCTCAAAAAAACAAAATGAAACAAAACACTGCAGTAATAGTTATTATTATTAATTCCAGGTTATGGGGGCATGGCACACTAAGAGCCTGGAAACTTTGTCTAGCTTTCTGGGATTTGTCAGCAGCCTCCAGAAAGGTGACTATCTCACTGCTATAGTGGTAAGAAGGAAAAAGGGGGAAAACTGCATTTATTAAGACAGACATGTTGCTAGTGCAGAATATAAATATCTTCCTGGGGTGGGCATTATGGTCTTCCTTTACCAGAGAAGTAAACTGCCAAAGACTGTAGTAACTTGCCCCAGGATCACACAGCCAGAAGTGGCAAGGAGTGTTTGAAACCATGCCTGTTTGACCTCCAGATGCATACTCCTATCTAGAGTCATAATGACCTCATTCCCTATTTACCCCATGGAAGGAAGGTTCTTAAATGCTAGCAGAGGAAAAGAGAAGAGTAGACATGCTGATTGGCCACTTGGGTCGGGCCCTGTACACACATCATCTGCCCTAATTGCCCAAGTTGTTACTATTATCCAGTTTTGCAGATCCAAACAGTAATGCTTAGAGCTTTACTGCTCAGAGAAGCAAATGGCCTCGGGGCAGAGCAGGGATGGGTCCTGGGTCTGTCTGCCTGCTAGTCTGGCATTACCTCCCAGGTGGCTGGAATCATCCTGCTCTGTCATGAGCTGTCATTGTGACCTTGGGCAGGTGACTTAACTCATCTACCCTCCTGCTTCCTTACCTATAAAACAGAAGAAAAGAACATTCGCTCTGCCTGCCTCTTAGAGCTTCACAGAGGCTCAAATGAGGTAATGGATATGAGAGGACTTTATAAACTGGAAAGCTCTGTATAAATGGAGGGGTTATTACCATCACTCCATAAAATCTCCCACACGCACCACATCTTCCATTTTCCCCTGACACTGTCGTCCGGCTTTAGTGCTTTTAGAGTCTGCCAGATCATCTTTCTGTCTGCTGGCACCAGAGAGAAAGGTCCTCAGACCTTCGCAGCCCCCATGCCTCACTGCACCTCTGAGTGGAATGAATTGTGGTGCTTTGACCTGGACCCTGGGCTCTTCATGGCTGACCATGGGGGTCAGTGGGGCAGCAAACTCTGTCCCAGGGCAGGGCTCTGCTGGGACCTCATAAAGTGCCACATGAACTCCAAGAAGACCCTGGCTTTTCCCACCCAAGGCACTCAGACTTTCTGTTTCAAGTTGTTTTCAGTGGAGGGCTCAGAAGAAATAACCTCATACACTCTAAAGATTCCTTTTAAGATAGTTTCCTTCAACCCTCTCTTTCTCCTCTTCTTCCATGCCCTCCTTAACCTGCAGCAACAGCTGAGGCCCATCCAACAGCTTGGGAGCTGATCTAAGCCTTCTCCTCGGGCTGCTTCCCTTTGAGAGTTCATCTGAAGTCAGTCATAAGAGATCTTAAATATCGTCTGGTCTGACTTTGTCGTTTTACGGGTAAGGAAACTGAGACCAGAGAAAAGTAATCTTTATTCAAGTACACTCAGCCTGTTAGCTTCCTTTATCCTTACAGGAGGATTTTGGTGGGGTGTGTTGGGAAAGGGTACAGGAATGGTGGGGCAGAAGGGTTTTTAGAGTCTTCTCATTTGAAAGGGTCAGATTCAATTGTCCTAGCTGCCTAGCACCACTCCTACCCACTCCAAATATCAAGAAGAAAGCCAGCAGTAGTTCGGGTGGAGTGGGGACTGATGCTAAAGAGAGAATTCACTGAGTGCAAGCTGTGTTCCAAAATGACCAGCAGGAGAAATGTAAGACTTGGCCACACCCCTTCTTTTCTGGAATATTTATGCATACTCTTATCTAAAGGCATAAGTCCTGAGTAAAATGAACTTGATAAGTTTGCCTTTCACTGAAACAGTTTCACACCTGTCTGCTGAATTCAGTTTCTAAGCTAGGGAGAGGTTCGTCAATGCCTAGCAGCTTTTTGGCACTCAGGAAAAGTCAAATAACCATTACCATCAGTTGCAGTAGAAAGGGATAACCTGCATGAAATTCCATTTTCCTACCTGCTCCCATGATCAAAGAGACAGAGCAAATGAGATTATCTTCTCCCTGCCCAGAGACAATCTCATTGCCTCCGCTCCATCAGTCACATAACCATGAGTAGCAGTTATTGCCATCACTTATAACAGATGTGAAACAAACCTTAGGAGATGAGTGCAGAGTTGCAGTTCAAACTCAGTTGCAAACTCTGAGGTGAAATGAATCACAGAATCAAAGCCTTCTTTCTCTCTGCCTCCAGGCTGAAAACTCTTTCTCCAACCCAGTGTGGGGAAGACAAAGGAAAAGTTTCCTCCAGCTTTTCAAAAAGACGCTCAGATCTCTACTATTCCAGGCCCTAAAGTAGGTAAATGGGACAAAAAACAGAAGGAGGGCCCCACCTGCACTAGGACTCTATGGACACAGCCTGCTATAAGCAGGGTCAGATTTAGATAGGGGACCCAGGCAGAATCATGATTTGGTTCCCTTCCAGTTGGTTCAATTATTTATAAGCAAGACTGAGAGCTTTGAGGGGAAGGGTGGAGCAGGAACTTCTGGTGGCTGGTCCTGCCTCTCTTCTCTTATCGCCAGCAATTCAGTGCTGGCCCCAAACTTGCATATGTTACCTAGTGACATAAAAGCCCCACAGGAAAGGGGGGATGGTCTAGTAAGCATCTACATCAGGGCATTCTCTGCTTTTGCCTCTTTTATCTCTGAGTTCTTTTCTCATTCTCCAACAATCCCCAGCCCCCACCCCAGTCTCAGTGAGGCATAGTAAAGTACCCCACCAACTCCTACAGTCCTCTTCTTGAGAGGAATCCTGGCAAACACTTTCCAACTTCCTGCATCTCCAGGGATATTTTGATTCTCTTTATAGATGACATTTGAGGTGGTGGCCTGGCTGCTCCATCCTTGGTTCTGTTCAGACTACAGGTCTTGCACCTTGCTGGGTCTGCTCAGGAATTCTAACTCCCATTTTGTCTCCTGAGACTGATGACAACCTGCTTTTAGCCCTTATCTGCCCAATTCCTTCTTTTCCTCTTTCCGTTTGGCTCTTCTGCCCACCCTCTTGGCACTGGCCTCCCAAGAGCCCAGGGTGGTTCAAATATTTGTGCTCCTGTTCATATTGCTCTTCCTCCTGCCACTAAATACCCCCTTTAACTACAGCTCATCTCTGGCCAAATGGAGTAACTAGGCTGCTGGCTTCTCAAGGGTTGGTGCTCTGCTGCCCCCTGGGGGTGCACATTCTATAGGCTAATTTGGGAGATTCCATACCTAGTGTAAACCAAAGGAAAGCTTTGAATTTCTTTCCTCCACACCCTCTTTCTCCTCTCACAGCTGCTCCTAAGCCCACAGATGTTTTTTACATCTGCAAAGCCTCTTGTGGTGGCCAGGTAAGAATGCCATGGTTTTCCTTCCAGGATGGGGGAATCTCCATCCCCCCCTTTCCCTGGGGAGGGGAGTCTGTGGAGAGAAGGCTGTTTCCTAACTGACTGTCATTCTTTTTTTTTCTAGGGAGAAAGGAATCATTGTAGATTTGCTCCAGCGCAGGCTCTGCTAGAACAAACACACATGTGCACATAACACCCACATGCCAAAAATTCAATTTCAGCAAATAACCAGACCCTTCTAATTAAAGTGTCTAATCCATTTAGATGAATGCAACAATTAATTTAGCCAGACAATAATTGTGCAATTTGAATACTTTTCCTTTTCATTCTCATCTAGTTGGATGGAAGACTCATTTCCTGGGTGGGGGCCACACCTTGTGATCTTCAAAATGGATTTCATTGCTCAGCTTCCCTCCAATGGAAGACCTCTAACCTCACTTGTCACCGACGAGACTGGCCCCTGCTTTCAGGAAACCTTGGTGAATTAGATTGTTTCTCTTTCAAGCCATGCTGATGGAGAAGCACATGGCATCAGTCAGATTTATCCCCTCCCTGAAATGCTGCCCAACCTCAGGTTCCTTCCCTGAATTCTCTGCCCGGGATGGGAAGATTTGGGGCTATGATTGTCTCCCGTGTTCTGGTCCTGCTCCTTTCAAAGATTGCTGTATTAGCCCTATTAGCATCAGGGACAGAAAGAGGAGAGAAAGATAGTGCTACAATTTAAGTTTGTTCCCACCTAAACTCATGTTGAAATTTGATCTCCAATGTTTTGGGAGGTGGGGCTTAGTGGGAAGTGTTTGGGTCACAGACAGGAATCCCTTATGAATGGCCTGGTATTCTCTAGTTAGTGAATGAATTCTTGCTCTCACTAGACTGGGTTAGTTCTCACAGCAATATTCCCTTGAGAGTGGGTTATTATAAAAGCAGGATACCCCCAGGGCTTGCTGTTCTTCTTCACACATATCCACTTCTTTGACTTCCTTCACTTTGTTATGATGCAGAATGAAAATCTTCATCAGAAGCCAAGGCCATGCCCTTGAACTTCCCAGCTTGCAGAACCATAAGCTAAAATAAAACTATTTTCTTTAAATTACCCAGCCTCAGGTGTTCTGTTGTAGCAACACAAAGCAGTCTAAAATGAATAGAAAGTAGAGAGACAAAAAGAGACTAAGGAATTGAGATAGAAGGAAAGAGAGAAGGAAAACTTTTACCCATGCAATTTGAGTATACAAAAGATAAACATCAGAGACATATTGTGCCATGACATAGACCAGGAGTGAAGGTCTGCCTCATGCCCCTCCACTTGGTCTACTCTTTGTCTTCTAGCTCCACGAGGCCTTTCATTTATTATGTGCAATGCCATGTAAGGCCCTGAGGTGGTTGCTGGAAAGAAATAAAACAGGAATGTGAATAAGTATAATGTAAGTAGACAGTGATGAGTGCTGTGAGAGGGGTATGAGAAGCTGCAGCTGTGGCCTAGGATGCCCACACAAAATAGCATCGGTGAGTCATAACTGGACAGAAAGAGGGGCAAGGGCACTCAAAGTGGTGTTTGCATAGCAAGAGTACTGTTCTTACTGAAATTCAAAGCAGATCCAGTTTTTTGGGGGGTGACCTGATGCTTATTAATTGGAAGGGAGGTTACTTAAGAAAAAGAAAACAAAATTGTGATGACAGGATTTGATGCAAAATTGAACATTTATTTTAAATAATAAAATATATCGTTGTAAATTATGCATTCTAAAAGCTGACAATACCACAAACATCACAAAATCCAGAATAATAATGGCATTTAAATGCTAACTAGCTGACTGACATATTTCTATAGCACTTTCTTCCTACATTTTTTAGTTGCATGCTCTTTAATGCTTCTTCATATGACAATAATTTTGGCATATTATTTTCTAAAGAGAGAATAGGAAGATAGTTCTGTCTTCTTTCTAGCACAGTTGATCAAAATTTGTTTTTGTATTATTGATAGTTAGGATTCATAAATCATGAGACCCCACATACAGATGTACATGCTTTTGTGATGGGTTTGTGCCCAGCCACTTAGGAATTCTGGTAAACTCCAGCATGAGGAATTTATCAGAACATGGAGTGTTTCCATAGGCATGGAACATGCCCATGTAGCGTGGGCGTGTTCACAGTGCAATACAACCTCTGGCCCTGCACCTTTATGTCATGATGCCAAGTAAGTTGGTACAGTTGGTACTAAGTGTACTCCCAGAGTCATTTATACATTGAGACAGCTAGCAATAACTTAACTATACTCCAAACAAAATATAACAAGCCCAATTAACAGCTTTCCCAATTCAGCTTCCTATTAGCTAGATCCTATTAGCTAAACATCCATGGACACTTGGGCACTGCTGAGGTGAAGGGAAGCATGATGAAGGGAGGCTGAGATGGAAACAGACTACCTGCTTTAACAAATTCTGGTTAAAATATATTACTTTAGAAAGTTTTACAAAAACATCATAAAAGCCTTTGAATACATTGCCAGGTGCCTCTCCTGGAACCTTAGAAGGGGTCTCTGAAATGAGGGTCCTTGACATTTGAAGCTTTATTGGCATCAAAATAAATTGATCGCTGCTTAGATTATAAATTTATTTGGGATGATGATGAAAACTACAGGTAATCCACCCTACTTACCCCTTAGAGCTTAAGAGAGAGTGCTGCATAGTAATTAAGGGCATAAATTGTGAAGCCAGTAGCTCTGGGTTCAAGTTCTGGTTATGCAATTTAGGAGTTCCGTGGTTCTGGGCAAACCATCTAAACCTCAGCCTTTTCGTCTATAGAATGAAGATAATAATCGTGTTGACATGATGTGCATCGAGTGTAAAGTACATAAAAGGCACTCAATATGTGCTGGTTGTCTTTTATTCTTTGGAGGGGAGAAGAGTTAGCTTCCAGCTTCTGGAGTGGCAGAGTGAAGGTAAAAGGAAGAGTGTTGTGAAGGAAAGGATATTTGGTCTGGATCTTAAAGTTCCAATACGATCTAAATATTTGAAATAGGGGTGCATGTTACAGCAGAGATGTGTCCAGTTTGGCAGGAGTACAGGATGCTAGAAAGTTTGACATGCATTTGACAAAATAATTTGGGGCCAAGGACGGTGATGAATACTAGACTTTATTTCCCATGATTTAACATAATTAGATCTATGATTTTGAAACATGAATTTTTTTATTATACTTTAAGTTCTAGGGTACATGTGCACAACGTGCCAGTTTGCTAGATATGTATACATGTGCCATATTGGTTTGCTGCACCCATTACCTTGTCATTTACATTAGGTATTTCTCCTAATGCTATCTCTCCCCCAGGCCCCACCCCATGACAGGCCCTGGTGTATGATGTTCTCTGCCCTGTGTCCAAGTGTTCTCATTGTTCAATTCCCACCTATGAGTGAGGACATGCGGTGTTTGGTTTTCTGTCCTTGTGATAGTTTGCTCAGAATGATGGTGAAATACGAATTTTAAGACGTGGGAGAGGACTGCTAAGGAGTGAGAACATGGAGTCAGGAATGGAGTCAGAAGACACATTAGGATGTTATCAAGACAGTCTAGGCAGGAGGTGATGAAGACTGGAACTAGACAGTGTAAGAGACTCACACACACATACACCACTCCACATGCATGCAAACACACATCTAGAATAACAGACTGCACATTTATGGCATGGTTACCCTGTATCTCTCTGAATTGTTTACCCTGATCTCTGCTGGGACTTGACAAATAGGAGATCAGCCTGGCAGAGTTGTCGTCAGTGCCAGGCTGAAGCTGTGCCCTTTTAGACATGCTGGGTTCTTGCGTGACAGAATCATGCTCCCTGGGTTACTTTCAGTGCTGGCTGCAGCTGGCTGACTTGTCTTCACATCTGAGTAGGCTCTTTCTGGGGGCCTGTGGGAGCCGCCAGCAAGTGCTGGCCTCCATCAGGCTGATGGGCAGTGCGATTTATTTTATGCTGAAATGACACCAGGGTGACAATGCCTCTTGCGGGAGACAATTTGGTTTCTGTAATTGCTAGCCTGGGGGCAGGGGAAGAGGTCCCTCTCTCAATTCAACATCTGCCAGATTAGCAGGGATGACAGGGACAGGCTTCTTTGGAAACAGAGGTTCAGAGACTCCTCCCCTGTCCACCTGTCCTGTAGTCTTTCAGCCCACAATCTTGTACAGTGGCTCTTCTGAGCCCGGCAGGAGCCAGAAATGAAGTGATTTGGGGCCCAAAGCATTAACCAGTCTGGATGCAGAATTTTGCTCAAAGGTTTTTACCTCGCTTGAACCTAGCACTATTCTGGAAATTTCTGTCCATTGATTCATGAGCCTGTTGCAAACCCAATAAATCATTAATGGTAATTCCTACACATCCAGTTTTAAGATACAGAACGTGGAGGCATAGATTGCTTCAGAACAGGCAAAATGGAACTTAGAGTTTCTAGTTACAGATTATATTAGATTTTCATGAGACAAACTTCTCCTCCCCTAATTTTCTATATTTGCAACTTTATAGCAGTTGTATAGTGCCTAATACAGTTTTGGCACATCAATTAGTACTAATTTGTTGACTGACTGATTGTATTCTGAGATGAACAATAATTTGAACCAGGTAATTAATTTCTATTATCTTACTGTGAGAAGGAGGGAGAAGATCAGTATATGTCTTTAGTTATTCATTTATTCATTTCACAAATATTTACTGAGTGTTTGCCAAGTCCTAGGCACTATACTTGTGCTGAAAATAGAACATCAGATAGGCTACAGCTCCTGACTCAAGTTACAGCCTTGTGGGAGATAGATAACTACATAACACATTGCCACAGGGAAGTGCCTGGTGCAATGGGAACACATTCCAGGGGCACTTAACCCAGGCAAGAAATGCAGGAGGTGGTGGTCAAGGAAGGCTCCTGCTGTTTCACCAGGGACCTGAGAGAAGAGTGAGAGTCAGCCACGTGAAGAGTGGGTGGGAGGTGAAGGCAAGACCAATCCATGGTCAGGACACCAAAGAGCTTCTGGTCTAGGGAAAGAGTTGGACAAAGAGAAAGTAATGACTTCAATAATGTGTACGTACTGAGTGGGAGAAGGAATAGGGGTTTAGAGCTTTTACCAATTAAGTGTCTTTAGAGGCAAACAATTGAACTGATTCCAGCTAGGTCAAGATGAAGGACATCATATTTGTTCACAGTTTCAATGTGAAACCTGAATAACCAGGCAGCGCCAGGGTCACCACTATTGGTAAGTCCTCTTGGATTTTGTCTCTAAGACAATGAATGCTGTAAGCTCCGACTGTCTAGTCTCTGTGTGACTGCACTCATGTCTTCTGCTTCCTAGGATGAAGAACCAGATTGGCCCAGATTGAGTCAGGTGTCTCTATCCTTTCACCAACCGAGCATAGGCAAGGAATAGGAGGGTGGTGGATATGGCCAATGAGAAATCTCTGTGAATCCTATAATCAGCCTCCATTTCTCCCTTCCTTTTTCTTTTCTTTCCTTTTTTTCAAGAGTGCAACTAGGAAAGGAGGACACTTCACCAAGAGTAGGTGCAGCTGGCAGGTAGGAAGTCAGAGAAGGTTTCCTAATGTCTGCACTGAATCTTCCTAGGTGTAGAGCAGTCTGGCCTTTATTTGGAAGGCCCATGGGTTTCTTTTTTTCCATGCCAACCATGCCTATGAATGAATCTCACACAACCAGCTCTAGCGCTGCTGGACTTCAGTGGATCCTCTAATGTCTCTGACAAACTCTGGAGATGGCAGAGGTCTGAGAATTTTCTAGGCTTGTAACTTGAGGGGGTTGAAGGGAGAAGGAGGAAGGTATGTGTGGAAGAGTGGGGCAGTGGAGAAACTCTCCAGACATCAGGAGGACAAAGAGAAATGTGCTATTACTTTCTGTAGTCTAATTTGGGTTTACCCAAATGAATAATTTCCTCAGGCAGCCAGGAGGAGCCTTACGCCCCCTGAGACCAAGACCACTCAGAATTTAGCCTGTTGTTCTGACAGCTTTAAATAGGAATCAAACTCAGCTTTGAGACCTGTGGGGTCCTTCACTGCTTCCCTCTGCCTCCAGGCCCAGGGAAGAATCCCCAGGGTCTGAGGGCATGCTCTGCCATGTCTTTGCAGGTACATGAAAATGGCAGATGAGTCTGCAGCCACTTACCCCCTCTTCACTTCCTCACTAGGCAAATGGCTTAATACTCCCTGGCCTGGAGAGTGAGAAATCTGACCTTGAATCAACATCTTCACCCACTCCACCTTGGCAGGGCATCCTCCAGCCTTTTTTTTTTTTTTGAGACAGAGTTTCGCTCTTTTTGCCCATGCTGGAGTGCAATGGCGTGATCTTGGCTCACTGCAACCTCTGCCTCCTGGGTTCAAGTGATTCTCCTGCCTCAGCCTCCCAAGTAGCTGGGATTACAGGTGTGTGCCACCACAACCAGCTAATTTTGTATTTTTAGTAGAGACGGGGTTTCACCATGTTGGCCAGGCTGCTCCCGAACTCCTGACCTCAGGTGATCCACACGCCTTACCTCCCAGAGTGTTGGGATTACAGTTGTGAGCCACCGTGCCCTACCTCTTCAGCCTCTTATTTATCCCCCTGGGTGCTTTTGGCCAGTTGGGTGGGCAATTGCTCTCATCCTCTTAGAATCCTAGACTAATAGCCAACCAAATCCAGAAGGCATCTCAGATACCTTTTAGACTATCCTTTAATTTTACAGAAAAGGAAGATGCCCCCAGAGAGAGGATGAGGCTTTCCCAAGGTTAATCAGCTAATTGGTGACAGGACTGACACTAGAACCAAGAGCTCTTGAAGCCCAGTTGAGCCGTCAGTTATGTTGCCTCTCACACCTCTACTTTCTGTTGGGAGTACTGACTATGCTGGGATCCAGAGACAGCTTTCTCTCTTGCTGTCATCCCCCCTAAAGTTCAGAGTTAGTTTTAAGACAACATCAGGGAGAAGGAACAACCCTTGCACCTCCCTTCCTTCTAAGAAGCATTTTTCCTTGGATGAGGAGCTCTTGGTCTAGGAATCAGACCCAGGCTTTGCTGAGCAAAGGGAGCCACCTGATTCTAAGGAAGAGCTCCTTAGGCTTCTGTCACCAATTTAAGGATCTCTTGGCCCCAGGCCCTGACTCACCCTGAGGACAAGTTTGCTCTTAGCTGAAGGCCCTTCATCATGTCTGAATACAGAAGAGAAAAGAAGTGAACTGGTGGGGTTAGCCCAGGGATCTCCAATCCCTGGGCCACAGACCAGTGCCAGCCCATGGCCTGTTAGGAGCTGGAACCAGCTAGAAGCCTGTTAGGAACCAGCAGGAGGTGAGCGGTGGGCAAGCGAGCATCACTCTCTGAGCTCTACCTCCTGTCAGATCAGCTGTGGCTTTAGATTCTCATAGGAGCAGGAACCTACCGTGAACTGCACATGTGAGGGATCTAGGCTGTGCTCCTTGAGAGAATCTAATGCCTGATGATCTAAGGTGGAACGGTTTTATCCTGAACCATCCCCCATCTGGCCCCCGCTGTTTGTGGAAACATTGCCTTCCACAAAACCAGTCCCTTGGTGCCAAAAATGTTGGCGACTGCTGGGTTAGCCCATTTGTCAGCTTGGGGGCTTGTTCTCTGGGCAATTTTGTAGGAACAGGGTGGTAACAGTAGTGGTCCAAGATGACCTGGAGATCCTGGTCATGCAGGGATGATGTGACCTGTTCCAGGTCAGCCCCTTTGCTTGCCAACAGGCCCTTCAGATGAGAGAGGAGCTGAACCTATCGAGCTCTTCTTTTCTTTTAAGAGAGAGTTTCTTCAGAACTTGAAATGCCAACCTCACAAATCCAAGGGCAATGGTTGTGTCTCTTTTTTAGAGAGTGTTCTTTAGAGAGAGATGATTTTTTTTTTTTTAGTAGTGGACAAGGTGGAGTGATCAAAGGAAATATTTACAGTCTCACATAGAAGTAATTTGGAAACCTTTAAAAACTACTAGAAATTCTTATTTAATACAAACTCTTGAGTATTGGGCTCCCCAGGTATTTCTAATGTACAACCAAGGTTGAAAAACCACTGGTCTTAACTAAGACCACATTGGAATGTTATTTTTATGAGAGTAGGGACTTGGTCTCTTTTGTTCACTGCTATGTTCACAGCACTAATAAAGGTACCTGGCATATAGGAAGTCTTACTCAAAAAGCCTTTGTTGATGAGTGAATGAATGAATCCTTTGTATATCGCTGGGTGTATGCTCATCATTTCGTCAACTCTTCCTGAGAAAGTGAAGACTTTCATAGAGAGACCATCTCTGACTTGGACAGGGAAGGATGGAGTGAGTTGTGTCTGGGCTCTGACCAACATGCAGTTAAAATGATTTAAATAGGATACAACAAAGCCTGTTGGCACATGGGAAGAACTCTTGGTCCACAGTGCCTGTGAAGGAGGCCGGGTTGAGAACGTGATGACAACTTTTATGTTTAATTAACATGGCTACAGAGGGATCAGGAACATAATTTAATGGAGGCTAAGATTACCCACCAACCGGGGAAAGCTCAGCTCAAATGAAGCATCTGGAGGCACTATTTACGTAATACAACATGGAATAAAGCCTTGTTGAGAAGTAGGCAGAAGATCGCCTTTCACTGCCCAAAGTTTTTGTGAGGCATTTGAGACAGCTGAAGTCTGAGAGGCATGGGGATGGTCTATTGTGCAGGCTGCAGCTGGACCTAAGAGTCCGAGGGCTCTTTCTGCATCCAAGGCACTGTCTCCATGGAGACCTGAGGAGCTCATCCTCTCCCTCCTCTTCTGTCTTCCATTCTGTGTTGTATAGGGAGCTATACAGCAGGTTCCAAGGGGGAAGAATTAACACAGAACCCATATAGAGGGAATGAAAGAAGGACACTGCATATGAGAGGACAGAGTATAAGCTGAGAGTGTGAGGGTGATGGGGATACAGGGCACACGTGTCATGGGGGCAGAATCTGTTCAGGGGCAGCTTTCCAAGTGCAGACAGGGTGGAAATGCTACAAAAAATGGAAGAGACATGAATGGATAGAAAGATTTGAATGTGTGTTTGAAGTAGACAGCATGGGAAGTTCAGAGGTTTTGCTCCAGTAACAGGGAGAGGGAACAAATAAATATCTGCCAGTGACCTGCTCTGTGATAGGCAATATGCATATGTTTTCTCAGTTAATCCTCACAATTCCCCTATGAGGTAAGGAGTGTCAACTCATCTTACAGATGAGTGTGCTGAGGCTCAGAGGGATGGAGTGGCTTGCTTAAGGTTAGCAAGTCAAGTAAATGGAGAGTTGGATTACACCTAAATTTGCCTATCTCCAAAGCATGAGTTCAGAGAGGAGAAGCGTAGATGCTCAAACTTTGTCTCAGTGTTTAAAGAGGCTGACTCCATGTTGACATAACTAATGCAGGTGGGAGTGTCTTCCTTCCAATTGCCCAATCTATAGACTTTCTGTATAGAGGAGAAAACAGACTACCTGGAGAATATGAATGACTTGCCGGGGGAAATACATCACCAGTTCAACTTGACTTTCCAAAGTTTTACCTTCCGGGTTCTCTTATGCTGGGACACTCCCCTAAATAGAGGAGGGCAAATCCTTTCAATGCCAAGCAGTTGGGGCAGAATTTCCAGGATATGAAGAAAATTAACTCCCCACATCCTTTTTTTTTTCTTTTCATCTGGAAATGTGAAGCAGTTGTTGATAACCACTGGAGTGGAAAGAGACCAGGCCCAGGAGACATGACATCTGAATTCTAGGCTTGCCTCTGACACTGTCTCTCTAGCACCCCTTTCTCCTTCTTTGGGTAAACAGAAATCCTCTTTCCTGTGGGGAACTCCTTCCATGAGGTTTTGATGAAGCTAGTCCACGGTCATTGTCAGTAAGGGCCTTGTCATCTAGATCAGAGCTGCTGGTCACTGTCCGGTCAAGTGTGGAGATAAAGAGAGAGGCAATTCTGACAATATTGGAGCACTCGGATCCTGCTATCATGGATTCTGTGTGTTTCAGTTATATGATTCCATAAGTAACAGATTGTTTGCAAAGATGACCCCAGTATTTTCTCCCATCTCTGTCTGCATGCTCTTTTGCAATGAGATTTTTGTCTCCTCCTATAGCCAAATAGAGTCAATTTTCCCTCCTCTTGAATCTGGGATGGCTCTGTGACATGATTTGACCAATAAAATGTGGTGGAACTCGCACAGCTGGCTTCTAAGCTTTCATTTCAAAAGGCCCTGAAGCATCAGGTCTCATCCACTGGGCACCCTGAGACCATCATGCTGTAAAGAAGCCTGATCTAGTCCCCTCGAGGATGGAAGAACACATGGAGAGAGGGACCCAGCCAACCCATCAGGTTAATGAAGCCACAGTGAACTCAGGCAAGACTGGAAGAATCGTCTATTTAACCCACAGAATAATGAGGGACAATAAATTGTTAATGTTTTTAAGTCACTAGTTTCGGGGTGGTTCATTATGCAGCAATAGATAATTGATTCATGAGAGCACAGTCACTAACTTACCCTGTGACTTTGTGTATCAATCACAGTTCTGGATGTTAAGCAAAACAAGATCAACTTTTGCTAATTGGAGCTGTATAGTAATTTATCTAAAGGATATTGAATCATCAGAAAGGCTGAAATGCCATGATCAGACCTACTCAGACAGAAACATGTTCCTAAATTTGCCACCACCAGCATCCCTCCATAGTTATGCCACAAGTTCAATTGTGTTCAGTTGTGATGCCAGAGTAACAGAGAATCCCTTACTATCCTTGCTTCTTTGCATCACTAGCTTCTGATTCAAAGCGTCCAGGGTGGTGCTTCTGATTGGACAACTCTAGGTCAAGTGCCTGCATCCTAGCTACAAGGGAATCTAGGAAAGTAAATATCTGTCATTTCAGGCTGTTATAATGGGAGGCAGACTTGTAAGATGGTGATTTTTCCAAATGTACAAAGCGAGCCAAAAAAGAATGACCAATGTTCTCTATAGTCCACCCCTTTTCCAAATCAATATCAATGCACCCCATTCTTTCCATATTCATATTTCTGAAAGAAAATTTTCTTCCTAATAGAATTCAGTTATCTCCTGCTTAATCAAAACCAGCTCATCTTTTCTCCAGATTCTCATCAGATACTGCATCTAGCTCCAAGTTTAGGATCTGTGGTTGATATCTATTTATCCTCTAGCTCTGGCATGTATTTACATTTATATTCTGTAATTTATAGAATAAATTGTGAACCTAATCACAATGAACATATCCTCCATGAAAAAATGAGGCAAAGGGAAAAAATGGAGCATAACATTTGTTGAAATACATAAACATTTATATAATACAACATAGAAAATAATTCACATATGTCCTCCTGTCCTTGTTTTCACTTAGTTGAAATATAGATATATTTTTGCTACAGTTGGCATTTAAGATTTCCTTCTTGATTAACTTGTCCATGTTTCCTTTATTTTCACTCAGTACTCAGTTCAAGTTTTTATAATTGGTGGGTTGATGCAACATTCATTTTTGAGGGATTTGATCTCTTAGTAGTTTTATCTATGTGGGGTTGCAATGGTTTTCCATCAGTCTATTACCACTGGAAGTGGAGACAGGTCACCCTGTACCTGAATGAACTGAAGCACAGGGATTGAATGAAGAGTTTAATCCGTACTCTTTTGTGGCCCCAGTGTATTGCAGCAATCCTATTTCCCCTTGATGATTTACAGCAATTGCTCCAGTAATCCTTTTCTAGGGGGAGGGCTTATTCATTCAGTGGGAATAGGAGCCATAAATGGTTAGGGTGGAGTCTCAGCTTGCAATTCAATGAACTAATTGTTGTGTTTCCTAGTAGAAGCCTTCTTCCTTGGATGCTAAAATTTCTAAGCCTGCAATATAAGGATTGGAAGCCAAAGCTTTACTAATGCATCATTTAGTGTAATAGTTAGATGTATCATCCCACTTTCACCCTTTGGGTTCTGGAGTCATGATTTCTGGCTAGGTAAAAAACAGCATTATTATAGTTTTTAATTTTTAATTTTTGTAGGTACCTATGTGTATATATTTATGGGGCACATGAGATATTTTGTTACAGGAATGCAATACATAATAATCACATCATGGTAAATGGAGCATCCATCCTCTCAAGCATTTATCCTTTGTGTTAGAAACAATCCAATTATATACATTCTTTTAGTGATTTTTGAATGTACAATTAAATTATTATTGACAACATTCACCCTGTTGTGCTACCAAATACTAGGTTTTATTCATTCTTTGTATTTTTTTGTATCTGTTAAGCATTCCCCACTTTCCCTCCACCCCCTGCCACTACCCTTCCCAGCCTCTCATAACCATCCTCTTACTCTCTACCTCCATGAGTTCAACAGAAACAGCATTATTGATGATTCAAAGAATATACTCCATTCTTCAAGACAGTGCCTCAGCCATGGAAATGGGTTGAGTGAGGAGTAGCAACACATTTGGAACAGGCATACTGGGAATATAAGCTCATGAAATTCACTTGCACTATTAGGACTTACTTGAGCCTGGTCCTGCTTGTATCATTTCCATAGATAATGATGTGCTGCTAAGCCTGCCTGATTTTATAAGTAGGTGGATCGATAATATCCTGTTCAGGATGAGTAGTCCAGGATGCATGATTATCTAGTGTCTGATGATCACTCATTCACTCTCAACCAGGGCCTAGTAGCAAGCTAACAGCTATTTCTTTTGAAATCATTATTTTTAAATTGACATATAATAATTGTATGTATTTATGGGGGACAATTTTGATACATGTATGCAATAGTAACTTGCTGAAGAAGATCTGGCTTTCTCCAAAACCTTAGGAGGCGTATTCTATGATTTTCCTATTCAACCTTGCTTCATACTCCATATAGTACCCTGAGCTGCCACAGGCACTCGAAATATCATTGCATCTTTTGGATCAGTAGGGCCAAGTGAAGAGGTGCTTATATGACAGCCTGAACCAGTTGGAGAGCCCTCTCTAGCTCTGAATTTTGCTCAAAGTTGTTAATCTTGCTGGTCTCAGGGAAAAGGAACTGGATCAGTAAACAAAATATGGTGTACATTATCTCCAAAGCCCAAGAAGATCCTTGCAGTGTTATGCCATTTCTCTTCATTGTAAGAGGTACAGAAAGTTGTCTTACTTTAGAGAGAATGACCTCCACCATTGGACCTTATCCACTGATTGGGCTTGTGGTCCAATTGTGCCTACCATGAGGTGGACTTAGGTAAAACCTCATTTATTGCTGTCTCTCATTAGTACCCACTCACACCACAGTAGTGTTCTGGGTCTTCAGATTTTGCTATTTTCTTATAGCCAGTGTTTGACATTTTCAGAAAGACACTGGGTATTTACTTTCCCCCAGGACACAGATAGTCTGGTAAAGGCTGTAGGACTCTTTGGGGGACTTCTGGGAGAAAGATTAAAGGTATAGCTGCCATGTAATTGCCGGGTCCTTACTGAAGGGTACTCACCTTCCTCTTCCTACGTGGAGAACTGAATCTGAATGAACTGAGGTACAGGGATTGAATGAAGAGCCAAGTATCAGTAGGACATTTTAAGCTTCAATAACAGAAAATCTTGACTCAACTGGCTGGAAAATTAAAGAAAAGGTATATTGCATAAAGAAATGCATGCAGACTAAGAAGTACAAGGGCTGGTTAATCCAAAAGCTCAAAAATATCACTGAGGACCTGGTTCCTTATATTTCTTTGCTCTGCCCTTCCCAGTGTCTTGGTTTGCTTCCCTCTGTGGTTGCAAGTGGGCTTCCACCCTAGCTGTGGGGACCACATGCAGTTAGATTATGTCCAACATATGAGAGACTATTCCTTCCTTAGAGTCTGTGTTTTGGAGGACTTCCCTCCTGGAAGTCTCAACTGGACTTCTGTTAGAAAGGAGGAAGAAGTATTGGTGAGCAGTTTATTGGATGATAAGTGAACAAGGTCTGCTATCAACTGCAACTCTCAGTCATGATGACACAAGTCAGGACTCTTCATCAGGCCTGTTAAATCAAAATAAAGACTTTACTCATATGTCCATCTCTTTTTTCTTTTTCTTTTTTTTTTTTTTGAGATGGAGTCTCGCTCTGTTGCCCAGGCTGGAGTGCAGTGGCCGGATCTCAGCTCACTGCAAGCTCCACCTCCGGGGTTTACGCTATTCTCTTGCCTCAGCCTCCCGAGTAGCTGGGACTACAGATGCCCACCACCTCGCCCAGCTAGTATTTTGCATTTTTTAGTAGAGACGGGGTTTCACCATGTTAGCCAGGATGGTGTCGATCTCCTGACCTCGTGATCTGCCCGTCTCAGCCTCCCAGAGTGCTGGGATTACAGGCTTGAGCCACCGCCCCCGGCTTGTCCATCTCTTTTACTCTTGGGACCCCATGAGCTGCCATGCCAAAGATCCATATGGGCTTGTATTAGTGTTCTCTGGAGAGGCAGAACCAATAAGATATACCTATAGATATATGAGAAGGGATTTTATTAGAGAAATTAACTCACATGATTATGGAGACTGAGAAGTCCTATGACAGCCCATCTGCAAACTGAAGACTCTGGGATCCTAGTAGCATTGCTCAGCCCAAATCTGAAGGCCTCAGAACCAGGAAGCCAATGGTGTAACTCTCACCATTCTCAGTATGAAACCAAAGGCCTGAGAACCCAGGAGGTCGCTGATGTAAGTCCTGGAGTCCAATGGCCAGGGAGGCTTGAGTTGTTGTCCAGGTCCAGGAGAGGAAGAGTATATCCTGGCTTCAGTAGATAGATTGACATATTCACCTTTTTTCCCACCTGTTTTTGTTCTGTGTCCCCAGCAGATTGGCTGGTGCCTGCACAAATTGAGTGCAGATCTTCCCCACCTAGTCCACTTAGACTCACGTGCTAACTTCCTCTGGAAATACTCTCACTGACACACTCCAAAATAATGTCTTACCAGATTTCTAGGTATTCCTTAGTCGACTTGATGTCTAAAATTAACCACAGAGTCAGCCCATTCTGATTATCAGGCTGGTCAGCTGCCTCTTCTGGTAGCCAAGCTCTGATAATTATTGCTCTTCCCAGGCCTGTGATTTTCCCAAACCAATTTAAATCGTGCATCTCATTTCCAACTACATCTTCTCTCTACTAGCATCCTTAGCTTACAGAGAATAGCCATGCTTTTTATGAAGATGTTGGCACTCCTGTCACTAATGTATTTACCATTGCCTTAATGAAGGTAGTGTGTTTTGGGTCCTCTTGGGGGATATAGGAGGTGGGGAAGCATTTGTAATAAATCCGTTCTAACATTGCTATCTCCCTAGGTCTTTAAATTTACTTTGTCTAAATTATGGCTTGTAATTTCTGGCATCTCAGCTGCTTTGGAGCACTAACATACTGTGCTATGGAGCACTAATGAGTCCAGGTTTCTGTCAACTCACCCAGCAAACAATTAAAACAACTAGATGCTGAAGCTAGTGCATCAAATACAGAATTACTGCACATATCAGCATATCAATAAGCTCAACCTGATCTAAAATTACGTTTTTCCCTTGTTGGTCTAATAACCTCAGAATCTACTCCCTCACATATTTCTCATGTCTCTACTAATACAATGATCAGAGTCATAAACTTTTGTCTGTAAGCTTTTCCCTTAAGATATTGTATATGGATGAGCTTCATCCTATACCCCACTCTATCCCAGGAGCATGTTGAGATCTAACCCTAGTTATAGGAGGCAATGAGGAGTAGAGCAGGTGGAACACGAAGAGAATGAACTTCCCCTTGCAAGGTAATACCCTCAGGTTAGATCATTGCCAGATTTTTAGGCAAGATGGGAATACATGCATAGGAAGGGAAGAGGAGTTGATTTGGCTAACAAGAGAGATAGGAATCAATAAAGTTTAGAAATTCAATGCTCTGAGTCATCTGAATCCTCCCATAAATCTCTGTTCCAATTCTTAGGTCTACCTCTTTCCCATTCTATGCTCTAATTTTCACCTAAGCAAAAATTTGGAAGGCTGCATATTAAACTAATCTTCTAGGCTAGATGTGGTGGCTCATACCTATAATTTCAGCACTTTGGGGTGGGTAGATCACTGGCGGTCAGGAACGTGAGACCAACTTGGCCAGCATGATGAAATCACATCTCTACTAAAATTACAAAAATTAGCCAGGTGTGGTGGTGTGTGCCTATAATCCCAGCTACTCAGGAGGCTGAGGCAGGAGAATTACTCGAACCCAGGAGGCGGAGGTTGCAATGAGCCAAGATTGCACCGCTATATTCCAGCCTGGGCAACAGAGGAGACTCTACCTCAAAGAACAAAAACAAAAACAAAACTAATCTTCTAATTCAGCAACCTGCAGGATCAAATTTTCTGTCTGATTTTTGTCTATTTCAGGATTGTGGCTGTAAGACATAAGAGATTCTTCAAGCAACAGGTAGAAAATATTTGGTTTTTAGTTTGTGTCTTGACTTGAGAACTTAAGAATTTGTGTTTTTTCATTCTTTGTTTTAAAAAATCCACCTAGCACTATTGGAAGCAAGCAGTTTATCCCATAGTCCTTGATTTTTTCATGCTTTTAATATTGTTCTATGGTGGCTACTGTTTCATACCCTACACCTTGACTTTAACAGGTATTTCATTCCAGGTGACTACAGGTAGAAACCTAATGGTTTGCCACTATTTACCATGTTTTGGCAGAGTCTCATATTTTACTCCAAGCTGAGTTTTTACTGTGTGTAGCCCTAAGCATGTGAAACAAACCATCTCCGATTCCTGTTAATTTCTGGAGGGTCTATTTCTACCTAACTCTTGGTAATATTTTGGCATTAGCCAAGGTTTTTATTTGCAAGCAACATAAATAGACCGTGGAGAAAAACAAAAGATTGAGTAAAAGGATACTGGGTAGCTTACTGAACCAGGAAGGAACAGCATCCAAAATTAAGACCCTTGAGATAAAACCTTCCTCCAGTCCCTTTTCATTGAGTTATCATCTACCAGTCACAACATGGGACAGGAGTGTCTGGATGGCAAGAGGTTAGGGCCAGTGAGTTTGCCGTGGAGAAAAAAAATAGCATGGAAAGTGAATACCTGGCATTTCTGGGCTTCCATAGTTGGAGCCGGGTTCCCACCAAGACTCCTAAGGTGCAGAATTGCCCAAAGGAAGGAGCTGAATTGCTGAACAGTCAAAGCAAATGGTAGATGCCCATTAGCCCTTGAGCAAGTTATTGCCTTCTCTGTTCCTCAGTTTCCTCCTCTGTAGAAAGAAGGGTTTGAACTAGATGGTCACTCAAGTTGCTCCCAGATCTGTTCTTCCAAGTCTCTGCCGCTCCCCTTTGGCTTCTGTGGAGTAGACAGTTCTACCTCACATTGTTCCAACTAAGAGACAATGTGCCCTTGGACCGCTTCTAGTCATCGAGCACCAGGGGGTGGGGGACAAAGGGGGTGCTCCAGGTGACAGCCTGAGGGGGTGAAGGATGCTCTTCCTGGCTCCTGGCAGTTGTTGAGTTGAGCTCTTGTGCAGCTGTTTTTGCAGCAGGTTTCACACTGATGCAGAAAATAGAAGCAGTGTCAGGCCAGCACCATGAGTGATCCAGAGAACAAAGTCATTTTTCAAGACACTGCCCTGCTTAAACACTGGGTGTCGAGGTGACAGATTTTGTAGACACTTTATGGGAAAAAAATCCACCACCTTGAGTGATTTTGAAGCCTTTAGAAATATTTGGCAAGTGTGAACAGTTGGTTCCCCACACTTTCTCTTTAATCAATTGCTTCTTTAAGAAGCGGCTGTGCTGAAGGGAGAGAGCTGTATAGTTCCTCCCCCACCTCTGGCTCCCTTTCCAGCGCATTGGGTTTTCAATATGAAGAAGCAAAATTTTCTCCACAATCCCCAAAATGGTGCCTGCATATTAAAAATACACCAGCTTTCTTTGCTGTTTGCCTGTGGATTTGTTTCATTTCATACCTCACTGAAGCCTCCTCTCTGTTCAGAACACACTGTACCCAGTTGTAAGGAGAGAAGAGGGGAGGGGAGAGACTTGAGAAAGCATCACTTGTTTTCTTAGCAAACTGAAAAATGTTAAAATTGAAGCTTGAACTTTGAATGAACAGAAACCTGAAGACTTTAGGAGGAGTTTTCATTCACTGGCTTGCCTGGAGCTTTGACCTTGGTCTTTCCTTCACCTGAAGGTGGCATCTACAAGTCCAAGCAAAAAGTGGACTACCTTTCAGCCCTTGTCCAGCCAGAATCCAGAAACAGATCCATATTTCCTAAATGGGTGAAGAAAACATTTGTGTAATTGAATATGACATTCCTCATGAGAAGCCAAGCCATTTCTTCTACATCTACTTGCCACCTGCAGAAGTTAAATGTGTCCCTCCAAAATTCATATCCACTTAGAACCTCTAGCTGTAACCTTATTTGGAAATAGGATCTTTGTAGATGTAATTAGTTCAGGATCTTAAGATGAAATCATCCCGGATTTAGGGCGGGACTAATCAGAAGAGACATCTTTCTAAGAAGAGGAGGGGACATAGAGAGACACACAGAGAAGGTGATGAGAATGATGAGAAGACGGAGGCGGAGATTGGAGTGATGATGCATTTACAAGCCAGGGAACATCAAGGACTGCCAACAACCACCAGAAGCCAGGAGAGAGGCATGAGACAGTTCTTCCTCCTATCCTTCAGAAGAAATCAACTCTACTGACACCATGATTTTGGATTCTGGCCTTCTAAAATGTGAGAGAATAAATTTCTATTGTCTTAAGCCATGTAGCTTGACATAATTTGTTACAGCAGCCCCAGGAAACCAACACACCATTTTGAATGCCCCTTTGCTCCCCAGTTCTCAGCCCATAATATCCTGTAAAACTTTCTTTTCTCTAAAGTTTCAGCTCAAATGCTACCTCCATGGTGAAGTTATTTGAAACTTCATTAAAAATTCATCATTTCTTTATTCCTTGTTCTCACAGCCTTTGGCACTGACTTTGTTTTATTATTTAGCTAGTGGTTTACAGTGGTGCTCCTCCTTCCTTGATCATGGCTTTCTGAGGGTAAGGACAGATCTTCTCATCTCTGTCATTCCAATGCTCAGTAAAGCACCTGGCATATAGCAGACAGTAGTGAATGTGTGTAGAGGATGGATGGAATGAAACCATAACATCCTCCAAAGGTGACACATCAGGTGCTGCCAAACTTCCGAAAAGGGACAGCTTGCCCCTGGTAATCTTTCACACCCCTTACCTGTATGCATTTCTTTTCTTCTGATGTTGTCTCTGCCCTCTGTGCTTAGCTGCTGACTGTTAACACATTTCTGCTTAAGTGTTAACTGATAATCTTGGTGTTGGCTGGTCCCTGTTAAAGGTAAGGCTCTCTCCAGGATCATCCATACTCACAACATAGAAAAGTTTCACACCTCAGGAACATCTGGTTGGGGCATGGGAGGTGATCTACTGGTTTTACTGTGGGGATGGAAGATGGAAAGGAGCACAGGTTTCCTGTGCTGCTTCTGAAACACTGCAGATCTCTTCCTGGAAGATATGGTCCAGGTGGCTGTCTCTCACTCTGCATTGTGTCCACTGCTTCTCCTCTGCCCCATTTCAGCCCACTCCCTCCCATCCTCCCCCGATTCCTTGCCAACCACCAAATGATCTGGATTGCTTGGATATAAGAAATACTGTCTTTTGTCCTCATTGGGCTTTTTGTTGTTGTTACCGCAAGGCAAACCTCAGGAATTTGACAGAATTAAACTATTTTATTTTATTTTTTAAATGTTTAAATGAAAGAAAGGAAAGGAAAAGTGGTAATCAGACAACTTTCTGGGCATACAGCCAGGTGAGTGGTAAGAGTTGCAAGGTGCTCCGTGGACTGCATGGACTCTCTGTGCCCTGGGGATGTTGTGTACCTTCCCATGCAGCATAGATCCAAGGGCTTGGGTGGGAGCCCACGAGGAGCTCTGCCAGTGTGGTTGGGCAGAGGTGATGTGGAGAACTGCCTCCTGAGCAAGCCAGCTCATGTGATGGGGCCTGGGAGAAGGTGGCTAGGAAGAGCCAGTGCCCCTCCCTGCTAACAGCCACCACTACCTCTGTGTCCTCACAGACTTCTGCTGGCATGTTGGAGGTTACTCTCACAGTGCTCAGTTGCTTGGTAAAGCGTCTGAGAATAGCAGAGATCTGTGGAGACCATGGCGGACTCCAGTTTGGAGGCCACATACTCTGAAGCTGAGGTTGATTTATGAGGTAGGCTTGGATTCTCTTGCTTCAGCTCCCTCTGGAACTCTCTCGAAGGTTCTGATCATTTTATTTTCTTTCTAAATTACCATATTGTCATTCACCCTTAGCAAATGGTCTGGGGACTCAAAGGGAGCTGCTTTGGTGGAGTCATTAATCACAAAGCCTGGAGGGATCTTGGGGAGTGCTCTCTTCTCTCCTTCCCTGCTCCACTTATATTGCAGGTTTCTCTGTCCTTTAAGTGTCCTGCTCCATGACTTGGACTTCACTCTGAGAATGGGCCAGGAGTTTTATGGGGAAGGCTTTCAGGAGGAGAGAGTGAGAGAGAAAGTGTCTTAGTTTGTTCCTGCTGCTTTACCAAATTACCACAAATTGGGTAATTCATAAATAAAGGAAATTTACTTCTCTCTTCTTAAAGTCTGGGAATATATTTGGTGAAAAGAAATCTATTTCTCACAGTTCTGGAGGCTGTAAAGTCCAAGATCAAGGCGCCAGAAGATTTAGTGTCTGGTGAGGACGTATGCTTTCTTGTTGCATCCTCTCACATGGCAGAAGGGGCAAAAAGGGAGGAGGATGCTCCCTTCAACATCTTCTATAAGGGCATCAATCTAATTTCTGAGGATTCCCCTTCATAACTTAATCACCTTTTAAACACCCAACCTATTAATACTATCAATCGGGTATTAGGTTCCAAAATATGGATTTTGGAGGGACACATACATTCAAACCATGGCAGAAAGATTGGTTCATTCATCTCATCCACGTATATCGAATACCCAGTTTATGCCAGGCTCTCTCTTAGGCACTGGGGATATAACCATGAACAAAACACAAAAAAACAGACCCTCAATGAGCTTATGTTTTAGTTGTAGAATGACTTAAACAGTACATGTATTGTTTTTTTCTTTTCCAGAAGGCAGAAACAAGGCAGGAGATCCAAAGACTTTATTGCTGACTTGAGGTGGAGAGTACATCAGAGGGCAGCAAGCCAAGTGTCTATCTTATCGTCAAATACCCCTGTATCTCTGCAGGGTTGTGTGAGGCTTGGGTGATGATGCCAAACAGACATCATTTAACCAACAAGGTTGCCCTCCCTGTACTCAAAACTTGCTGGGGGAGGACGGGACTGGGTGGCAATATGGCCAATTACTCCAGTTTCTACAAGCACATCAAAAATTACTCCAGTTTCTGCAAGCATGTCACAGGCATCCTCTGCTGAGTCAGTTCTTGGACTGAATTGTCAAGATAAGGGCTACTGAGTTTGCATTATCCCCGAGGGAGAGCCAACAAGCAATATCACCCGGTCTCTAGAGCGCTTTCAAAATGGGGAGAAGAAAGATCAGAAAGGTAGAAGAGGGGAGGGGAATCCATATGTCCTGGGGCATGAGTCCAGTGAAGACATAGACGGTGTCAGGGACTCACATCTATTAGAAAGGAGAACATTTCTGAGTGATCTTGGCTTTCCTTTCTCTGCCTTTTCAGGAAAACTGGTATGTCCAATATTTTTGTTTGTTTTTCTTGTTTTTTTTTTTTTTTGAGACAGAGTTTTGCTCTTGTTGCTCAGGCTGGAGTGCAGTGGCGCGATCTCGGCTCACCACAACCTCCACCTCCCAGCTTCAAGCGATTCTCCTGCCTCAGCCTTCCCAAGTAGCTGGGATTATAGGCATGCACCACCAAGCCCAGCTAATTTTGTACTTTTAGTAGAGATGGGGTTTCTCCGTGTGGGTCAGGCTGGTCTTGAACTCCCGACCTCAGGTGATTCATCCACCTTGGCCTCCCAAAGTGCTGGAATTACAGGCGTGAGACACCGCGACCAGCCTGTCCAGTGTCTTATATTCCAGCACCAGCCAGACTCAGGTTTTGTCAGGGGTACAGGGGAGTGTCTCTGGCAGAATGGGCAGAGTAGTAGGGCTGTCAGGCCTCAGGGCTGGGGGACTTCCCTAGAGCATCAACAGGAGGAGGAGGACAGCAGGAGGCCAGCCTCCAGGCTGAAGGGTCATTGGTCTCCATGGAGAGAGAGCTCATGGTCTGGGCCCCAGAGACTTTGCTTGGCTATCTGACAGCCCTGGCATCTGCTGGGGCCACTGCACAGCCAGCATTAACTCTGGGCAGGAGGCTGACTCATAACAAGCTCCTAGGTCTCCTCATCTCCAAAAATAGGGCCTGAATTTGATCTGTCACTTACAGCATTTAAAATAATTTTTTAAAAAACAAGAAAACTACCTTTTAAACAAGAATTTACAAGAAACTCTGGTTTTAAAATAAGTCAAAAAAAGCTGTATTGGTTGAAGCAGGACAGGAGCCAGAGTCCTGCCTGCTCAGCCTCTCTCCTCCCCTTACCATGGCCCTTGAAGGGCTCTTGGAAGCCCAGGTTCCCCAGAGCTAAGTGTGAGAACTATTGGACAGACATGGTGTAAGGCCCTCAAACTGACATTCATGGCTGTGTGCTGTTGGTCTTCCCAGGCACAGAGAGGCAAGTGAAGGGCCGATGGAGCCAAGGATGTGAACTGCTGGCACTTTCTAATGAGGTCTAGTTATAAAGTGGTCTTCTTTATAGCTTCAGACATTTTTAGTTGCTTTGTTCTCTTTCTTTTGGTCTCTATTTTCTAATTTTTACATGAGCTCTTGTTCAATGTCTCGTAATGTTGGAAAAGCACTTGGGATGCCAGAGTTTGGCCTCTCTGTTCTGGTAGAGTGAACCTGCCACAGTGGCATCTAGGAGCCCCCGGGTTCACCCTCTGCAGACAGTAAACTTGCAGTCTCTTGCCAGCATGGGGGATGGGCGCTGCCCGGTGCTGGAATGGAGGAGGTTTGAGAGCTGCTGCTGCTGAAACAGCTTTCTACCTGTTCTCCTTATTTTGACAACTTCTCTTCACCTCTACTTCCAGAAATATTTTGTGCTGCCAATGCCAGGGCATTTTGAGGATTCTGTGGTATACATCAGGTTGACTTTCAGCTTTCCTCACTTAGATTTCTCAAATCTGTCAAGTTCATTATCCTTTGCCCATCCACTTTGCAGCTTCCAAAATTTTATTGCTATTTTCTCCTTTCCCATTTTGCCTTGTCCTTGTGGGTTTACACCTTTGTAAACAATCCCTTTGCTGTAATTTTAGTGAGGTTTGGGGAGGGAGTGAAATTAGATGTGTGTCTTCAGTTCACTACCTTTAACAGGAAGTCTGGCCATTGAATTTTATCGCTTAAAAAAAGACCCTTCCCAGTTTCCCACTAAGCAGGGCCCCAGATACCTAGCACAGGCTTTATGCATTATCAGGAAAGCTGCTATTCTCCCTGTGTGATGGCCCATTGGTCATTGTCTAGGCCCAGAATCTTCTCCCAGTCTTGATGATACCCTGTCAATCACACTCCCTCCACCCGTCATGCTTCATAACCTTCCCTATTCCTGTACATAATTCTCTCCACTTAGATGCCCCTGGGCCCTTGTCAAGACACTTTCAATCCATCAAGGGAAAAAAAAAAATCAATGATTTTTTTTTTTTTTTAACTGAGCATCTAGGAAGGTCTGTGAATATGGGAATCAGATTTTCTGAGTCCCAAATTGGGATTTTTGTTCTGGATTTTTGTTAAAAAAGATTGTTTTGCAGATGTAGTTTAAACATTAACATTTTTTTAAATTTATGGAGCACCAGGACAGAATATTTGAAACCTAGTCTGCCCAGAAAACTTGAGATGTCATCACTGCATCTAGGGGGAAAAGCAAGAAAAATCTCTTTTCTCAAGGAGCATATAATCTAGCTGAGATTGGAAGTTGGAAATACTCAAAAAGACAGTATCAGGCATGTCGGCAAGTGCCAAATAAGTAATATAGAGTGTCCTAGGAGCTTTGAGGACAGGAGATCCTGGAGGTGCTGGGCTGGACAAAAAGAGGTTTGCTGGAGACAGGCTTTAAAGATGGGCCTCGTAAACTGCTCACAAATGTCTGAGACTGATAGTGAAGAAACTAGGAGATTACACTGCCCTTGTTGCCAGCTCTTTCCCTGTTTCTTGTAATCTGCGGTCTATTAGCCACAGACACCAGTCACCTTTCACCATCTGACTGGGCTTCTTGGTAATTCCTCCTCAACCTTAGAATGCCCTTTGAATCATTTAGGATTACATTGTGCTTTAAGTAACAGACACCCCAAATAACTGTGGCTTAAACAAGAAAGTTTATCGCTTTCTCAGGAAAAGTCCAGAGGGATCTAGTTTGGAACTGGAAGGGAGGTTCTGTTCTGTGAAGTCTTCCTGGATGCAGGATCTTTCCAACTCCTTGTAGTTCTCATCCTAATAGACCAAGAGGGAGGCTAGTGCTCCAGCCATCACATCCACATTCCAGGCAGCAGGATGGAGAAGGGACTAAAGAAGAAAGGGAAACAAAGGATGAGCATGAGCTATTTTATAAGATAGGGTCCTAGAAGCTGCTATGAATCACTTTTGTTTATGTCTGTTAGGCCAATACTTAGTCAAGTACATTAAATTAAGTTGGGATATATAGCCTTTACTCTGGGTAGACAGTTGTTATTGTGGGAGAGGGGAAGAGAAGCTACTGGGACAACTAGACATCATGGCCACACTGTTGCCATCAATCCCTCTCAGACCTTGTTTGGCCACCCATAAATCTGTCCCTCTCTCATTGGCACATTTCTCCATTCGTTAATCTTGTTCTTTGTGGCGCCTGTCACTTATAGTTGATAAATGTCAGAGCTGCAAAGAAACTAAGTCATCCAGTGAGATATTTCCTCAAACAGCTGAAGAAATGGAGGTGCAAGGAGGGACCTGACTTGTCTAAGGTCAGTCACATCACTGAATAGTTGCAGAATTGTATTAGATCACCAGGATAAAGGTTCGTCCAAACTGAGCACCTAAGTGGTAAGGGAGCAAGAGAGAAATAAAGTGCTCAAAGCCAGGGCAGTTAACCAGGAAAGTCTGGATGAAGTGAGGGTTAGAATGAGTTTGGGGAAAGATAAAGTCATTTGGAAGGGAAGACAATGTTTCTAGAAGGGAAATGCCCTACATAAAGCCACAGAGTCGGGTTAGAGCATTTTGCTAGGGCCTATGAGTCTGAACAAAATGGAGGGTATGTTGTCAGCTCTGATGAAAAATTAAACCATGAATTGAAGTAGGCGATAGGGAGCATTGGTTGAATGGGGTTTGAACTGCACCCAAGAGCTTGGAATCAATAAAGAATTATGTCCATCTCAGGCTTTTTAAGTTTAACAGGCTCTGGTTCAGTACCATCTCTATCCATCTGTTTCTGTCTCTCTCCCCTTTCATTTCTGTCTCTGACCCTGTCTCAGTTCCCAGCTCCCTGTTTCTGTGTTTTGTTTGTTTCCTCTCTCTAGCCTCTGGCAACAGTTTTTATGCTTACAAAATGTTTCCTGTAATCCCCTTAATAACTGTTGATGGGTTTCCAACTCTGAACCCGTGCAGATCTCCAATCTTCAAACCACTGAGGTCAGTATTCCCTTACTCTCCATCTTGTACTTTATGTAAACAAAATCCAGGCTGTTTTTCTCTCTGGCCTGGACTCTCAGAACAGTGACAGACACTGAAAAGGTTGAATAGTTGTCCTCCTCCTCTATGATGGGGATTGGGAGACATACTCCCTCCACAGTTCCTATGAATGAAGAGCCTCTCCTGCTCCCTTGAAATCTACCAGCTCTGAAATTTATGATGAATTCCCCTGTCCCTACTCCCAGAGGTGGCTGCCAAGGAGACAGGTTAAAAGCCTATATTTATGGCAAGTGACACTTTCTTAACAAGATATTGATTAGGAAGCATGTTGGGTTCTGCTGTTGCACAAACTCCAGGGGCTGAACAACAAGTGCGCAGGGCATCCCACCACCTGTCTAAGCCTGGAGGCCTCCAGGGACAGTGCAGGGCATGGAGACCTGGTAGTGCTGTGCTGAAGTTGACTCTCACTGGCGGATTGTTAAATGTTCAGGAATGTTAAAAGCTGGCTGTTAAACTGTTGATTCCTTGAAATTGGCTGTAGTGGGCGTATTTACATCATGGAAATGGGCAAATACTGTAACTCAGGGTTTGTGTTTCCTGCCTACTTGGAGAACTGGTTTACCAGTAGGTTACTGAGCTATCCTCATTTTTGGGCACTTTGTAGGGAGAGTGGCAGCTGCCTGAGATCCTTATGGCTTTGTCCAGGGACCTGGCCTGGTTGAGGAGAATTGCTCCACCTGAGGATGGGAAGGTTGGCATTAAGAGAGTAGTAGAAAAGTGAATGAGAATAAACCTTCATTCTGCCAAGTGAGGCAGAGCTGTGGCCAAGCTTCTTATCTGGTCCATGGACCCAGGACAGTGGGAAAATGTATCACAGTGACTACGTTTGTTTACAGTGAAAAAATTAGCTCAGTTATACTTGCTAGTCAACACATTCCTCTCTTGGTTATATTATCTACTGCATTCTCGCTTCCTTAATGCTCACTTTCTTTTACTAAGGGAAGGGGTGCCTTTGCAATCAGAAACCTCAATATAAGAATGCCTAAAATGTTATGACTAACATGTAAGAGCAGGCTAATAGCTGACAATATGCACAGTGCTGCAAAGAGCTGACTCATGTCCAGTTGTAAATGTGAACTGTGGGACAAAAAATGCCTAATTCGTGCAGCAAATACTCAAATGCATCTAGTCAACCAGGGCTTTTTGCACACTGGTGCCCCTCCTTGTGAGCATGAAGTGAAAGTTGCTTCTGCACTCTAAAGTGAATGTTTTGGCCTTAATTGAACATTAAGCTGCAGGGGGCCTCTTGGGTTAATACTGGACGTTAGCCTGTTGATGAACATCAAGCCTTCCAGACTATTTCCTCTATATAACTATTGCGGCACACACTCAAACACACAGAGAACATAGATCCTCACAGACACATAGAGGAAGCCTTGGAGAGTCAGTATAGGAGAGATTCACCCAGAACTACGAATCTAACTGCTGAAAACAGACCCAAGGAAAGTAATGCAATTGCCATTAACCAGAGTGAATGGCCTAGCTGATGGATGCCGGCAACGTGCGGAGGCTTGATAATCGCCTGCTCATCCCAGGATGAATGTGATGCTTTCATTCCCCTGCAAAGTATTTATTTGTGCGAGATTAGATTTGACTGGGGACTGCTTCTTCCTTTTCTAAATTATTAATGTCTAATAAAAGGTTATAGCCAAATTCCCTGACAACCTCACATGTGGAAATAAAACCATCATTTTTTACGCAGCTGCCATGCATTTTCCCTTCATGATGAAGGAATACAAGAAACAAGAAAAAGAATTGGGGTTATGTTCCGTTCACTGGGGGGTGTTTCTCTTGCTATTGATCTCCCTCCTTCGAGGTGTTTTTGGTGGGGAATGAGTCTCCTAGTTTTTGGCCCTTCTCCATTTACAAATACAGCATTGTGGCTCTGTCCAATCACTTTAGCCTCAGAGTCCTGGCCTACTTTCAGGCAGAGCTGCCATTGTGGGTTGATGATGAAGGAGGGGTTCTCTGATGGTGATGGTTTATGGTTTGGAGGCAGTGTGTCAATCAGCCTATCTGTCAGTCAGTCAACAAGTCTTTATTTATCTCAGTGGGTGGAGAGCAGCCCATTAGATGGCTGGGACACGTGGTCTGCCTGCCTGCAGTCTCTGCCTTTGGCACCATCCTACACACAGCTGTCACATTAACTCTTTCTCGGACACAATTCTGATCCTGTTGAACTCTTGCCCAAACACTTTTAGCAGCTCCCCATTTCCTCTAGGGAGGAAAAAAATCTGTGTAGCTTAGCCGAAAATTCTGGGGTTGCCTCACTGTAACCCATCTTCAAAATGTTGCTTCTTGTCTCCCGTAAGCCTCTTCATGACCCCAGATGGAACTACTTGCTGTTTTTTTTTTTAAATATATATCCTGCAGCTTCCCACCTCTATGCCTTTGCTTACTCTGTTCTTCTTCCATCTCATCTCTCTGTGCACAATTTCTTCCATCACTTTAGCCAGAAAGTGCTCTGATACCATATAATTTGTATTATTTTTCTGGCACACTAGGTCTTACCTTGCTGCCCAGCAATTCTTGTGGCAGGAGGGTACTGTGGTAAAGAGCACAGATTCTGGAACCAGAACCCCGAATTTGAATCCCAGCCCTGCTACTTATTAGCTATGTGACCTCTCTGAGTCTGGGTTTTTCATCTCTAGAATGGAGACCATTATAGTACCTATTTTGTGAGGGTAATTGCAAGGATTAAATGGTTTTATCTTTGTAAAGTGCTTAGAATATAGTCTGGTGGATAGTAAGCACCATAGAACTATCAGCTGTCATTATTCGTAAAAGAAAAAATCAGAGCACTATTAATTTACAATGGCTGGAATTCAGTATAACTTACCTGCAAATTGAGCAAGACTGATTCCAACACTAAAGGTCTATACTAATATTGCTGACATATAGAAGTTAGCATTTACAAAGCATTTGCTCATCATTGCTATTGCTCTATGGGCCAGGCACAGTGTCTCACTTGAACTCTTGATGTAAGTATTGTTTTTTCCATCTTAAAACATAGAACACTAAAATTCAGCAAAAGTCACAGACTTCCCCAGGGAGACCTAACTTGGATGGACAAGAACCAGGGTTTTCTGACCTCCAGCCACACCAGGTTTTTACTGCTGCCTCTGTCTATGATCCAAGCTGCTATTCTGAGGCGTTTGAATCCTCAGAGGAAGGAGTATAGAGCCATGCAGATCAGCAAGGGCCTGCTGCGTCCTGAGAAGTTGAACTGCTTTCCACAACCCGTGATCTCAGGTCTTACAGAGTGAAAATGTCTTCAGGCCTATGGAAAAGTGGGCAGTGAACTATGGTGGGCTATGTACCGGTAATCTGCTCTTTAGCCCACTTTCAGGAGCACTGGAGGCCAAATTCCTTTGTTTCTACCTCCCAGGTGGCAGTGGTGTGTGTGAACTTCAAGAATATTAACTGTCTTCACTATTAGTCTAATAAAAATTAATTAGGTAGGCATATCTGCAGCAGAAATCCCCAAACAAATCAATGACATATTGTCTAATTATACACGTCTAGGCCAAATAGAAATGTTTCAGGATCATTTGCAATTTTGAATGATCTGACCAGTTGCTCTCATCTACCCAGTTTGGAAACAGAACATCTGCTTTTCTAGATATTCAGTCCTCGACTCTCAATGCATTTACCCTCACTCCGCACAATGACCTCTCAACCCATCACTGTCTACCCAGGCAGTAGTTTGGGATGTCTCTGTCCCATGCATGTACTATATGTAGTAGTTTAGCTCAGTGTGCTTGACTCAGCATGAAGGTTCCTGGATGGCAGGGTTTTTCTTCTTATAATTCTCTCTGTAAGTGGCCCAGCACAGTGCCAAGTAAAATAAGTAGAACTTTGATGGTGATGACAATTAGCATGTCTGAGTCTGGAGCAAATTAAATTTTCTAAATTATTGAGGCCTGGACTCCTAGGGTTTTTGATGATTTGGGTTCTAGTCCAGGTCCCAGCACTCATTAGTTGTGTGTGGCAGTCAGAGACCTCGCAGGAAACAATGAGCACATTCAAAAGAAACAATGAAGAGGGTTTAAAGAAGGGATATGCATGGAGGGGAAGGGAAATCAACCAGGAATGGTGATGCTCTCTGGGACCAGCAATATCAGGGACACTGCTCCCATCTCTAGGCCTGCAGGAACAAAGGGAGGGACCAATGGTAAGAACTTGGAGAGGCCCCTGGCTATCACTGAGAGAGGGCTGCCTGACAGCCCCTGAGGCTGTAGACAGAGGAGCATAGTCACTGCCAGACTATGACCCCACAAGGAGGGGTGAGGGGAGGAAAAATCCCAATTTCTCTCTTTTCCCACCCTCTGTTTTCTTGCTATTGCCTCCCACTGGCCTAATCCAACTATAAATCAGAGGGTAGGGGAACCTATGGATGCACTCCCTAGAAGTCAGCCTCCTAGGGCACAGAGCAGGGTGGAGAAGGGTGGAGAGTGGGTCTGGGGTGGGGTAGTGGGGGACAAACTGACAGTATCCAGCCCACCATGTGACCTTAGACAAATTCCTTAAAAATTATTTGATTATTAGCTTTTAATTTATTTAATGGGGCTAATTATCTTATCGTGGCATCAAGTTGTTAAATATGAGAACTATACAACATTATATACATGTATGAGATAGTGATAACTTTTTTTTAAAGTACTTAATTGGCTTTCATTTGTTAGCCTCAGTGTGACCAAAGACAGGTCATGGGAGATGCAAACCCAGAGCAAAGAGAAAACTCTTGTAGGCACCTAGCAGGCCAGGTGAAGGACCCAAGCCATTCATTGCTGCTATCTCCACAGAGTAGCACAAAACTTTTGAATTTGCTTTTTGATTCATATTGAAGTAATCTTTTTCTCTTTGCTGCAATTTATTCAGGTTTATGGAGCACATAAAGACCTGCAAAGGTGGCCTTTTGATGTAGTTACGCAGCTATAAACTTATACAACTGTAATAATTGCATTTTAATGATTTCTTTATATTGCCATAATTGGAAGAGTTAATGATCACATCAACTGGACAATGAAAACAATGCTCCTGGCAGCCAGTGCTCTTCTTACCCTTTCAGGCTCTCTGGAGAGTATGGAAGATAGATGTTTCCTGACTCCCCTTTATCTACAGCTAATGGACCCCCAACTAGTAATCACTAAACCTCCCAAAGTTCTCCTTGGAAAGGCTTTCATTTGATACATACATTTTATTTGCCCTTGTTTCGGGAGCAAACTTCTCACCTCACTCTCCAGAAGGAGCCGGGCTGGCGTGTTGATTATTCCTCTTCCTCTTGCAGCTACAGTTTCTTTGCACAGTAGTTTTCCATTTCAGGCTTCGTCACTGAAGAAAGATCTGGGAAATAAAAGGGGTTTGGGCTGGTATGTGCACGTGTGCCTGTTATTTAATCATGTCCTAAGTGCTGAGAAAAAAGTCCCTCTGAGATCAGAGCAGGATGAAAGATCTTGATTTTAGCTGGAGGGGAAAGGGGGAGCTAAAAATCAGCTTGTCTGAAAATTCTCATAAAATTTGCAAAATCCTGAAACTGAAAGTTCTGCAGTGCAGAGGCATTTCCATGCAACGTAAACAAGGTCAGTTAGAGCCTCTTGGAACTATGCTGAGATGGGGACCACTGTCAGTCAAGTTAATGTTGGGCTTGAGATGAGGATGGAGGGAACTGACCCTCAAAATAGAGATGGCTTTGGGCAAGATTAGAAAATAAGTAATCCCTTTCCTCCCACCTTTCCCATCTGCTTCTGGCAAAGGGAGAAAAAGGAAGCCCGTTAACCCCCACCCTCACCCCCACTTAGTTTGACATGCAGTGCTGAAATTCTGGGCAGCTCCTAGAGGTGTGTCAAATTGATTATTAGTGATAGTGATAATGGTGGTGGTGGGGTCAATAAGGGGAGGGTCACAAAAAGGGCTGTGAAGGGGAAGTGAGGAGTGCATATTCTGAGCAGAGAATAGCTGGCTGATGCTCAATAAGTAACTATTGATGGACTTGATCATTTAAATTGGCTCTGCAATACATTGTATGAGTCAGTGCCAACAGACATCCTTATTTCCTTATGCCTTGTTGTAGCTAATCCGAAAAGTAGTTTTATGTTTTGAACAATCACTAACCCATGGTGCAGAGAGGAAGCAAGGGCACAGCCAATATGGCAGGGGAGGCCAGCCTGGCATGAAATCAGAGAAGTTTTATAAAATGGTTCGTCCTCATGAGAATGCCTGGGAGTTGACTACAAACTGGTCTTGGATAGGGAGGAAATTGCTCCCCTTCCAAGAGCTGTCAACACAAAGAACCTACATCTGTATCCCCTTAGATATGAGGGGGTAAAAATCCTCTGGAGAAATTTACTTCTGGCTTACAACTTTGAATTGGGCTGGGAGAAAGAAGAGTAGAAGGAAGGAAAGATTCTCCTCAGTACCACTTGGGCTTACTTTGAGTCTGAATAATTTGTTCCTAGAAGTGTAACTGGGGCTTTCTTAAAGGCCTTCTCTTCCACTTTCCACTCTCCAAATATCTCCTCTGCTCTGTCAGAAACATTATCTGAAGACATTGGGACTAACGTTCAGCCTTTAGAAGGTTAGGGCTCCACACATGAGAGAAGTACAGGGATACCACCGCATTATACTATATCTTGCTCTGTCACCCAGGCTGGAGTGCAATGGCTTGATCTCGGCTCACTGCAACCTCTGCCTCTCGGATTCAAGCATTTCTCCTGCTTCAGCCTCCTGAGTAGCTAGGATTACAGGAGCCTGCCACTACGCCCGGCAATTTTGTTTGTTTGTTTGTTTTTGTATTTTTAGTAGAGACTGGGTTTCACCACGTTGGCCAGGCTGGTCTCGAACTCCCGATCTCAGGTGACCCAGCCTGCCTCAACCTCCCAAAGTGCTGGAATTACAGGCGTGAGACCACACCCGGCCCCCATTAGCACTTTTGAATTATGACAATGAGAGGATATCAGCAGCACTGGAAGAGGACGAGGCTGATGTAGGGAAATGAGAATAATGAACAGCATTTGGTAGTGGGAAGAACGAACAGCAGTGGTCTTTGGAGGGAACCTTAGATGAGGAATTTTTCTTGGGGTAAGGAGGAGAGTACCAGGAGGTGAGGAAGCCAAAGGCACACTTCACTGATTTCAGTAATTTTTCTTCAATACAAATCTGAGAGGTGGGAGTCCCTTTTATTAAGTAAACTTTTGTTTCTTTCTTACTCTTAATATGACCTATTGCTTTCTGATTTGTCAGTAGGAAGATCCATTCTAGATAACAGGACAAGATGACCTGGGATTACAGTTCAACTAGAGGCTTTTAGTAATAGGTTAGATCTGTGTAGGCAACTGATTGACCATAAAACAGACGACATCATGGTATTGAGTTTGATGGTTTTCAACTGTCTTTCACAATCATCTCATCTGGTATTCATAAACATTTGGTGAAGGAGAGGGCAAAGAATCTTAAGCTCATGGAAAGGTGCTGACTTTGCTATGGTACTCAGCAGATAAGTGGCAGATCCAGGAACTTGGATGCTCAATGCTCTCATCTGACAGTGTCAGTGGCTCAGATAGAAACATCTTTTATTGAATATCTTTCAGTACAACCCTGCTAATGAGGAGAATGAACAAAGTGGCTTTGGAAGGGCTTGGTCTCTATGTTGTTAATTATTCAAGGCAATATACTCAGAAAAAGGATGCAGGATTCTGAGAATGTAATTGTTAAAAGTCCCTAAGAACCCTACAGACTACAGTTGTCTGGCCAATCAGGTTCTTTCCAGCCCCGGACTGTAGCCATTTGGCATCTTCTTCAAGTGTACATGACTACGAATCAATGGTGATGAGGTTCTTTCCATTAAATCTCCTTCATTTTGCAGAGGCTCAGGCATAATAAATGGGATGGAAACGTCTGCCAGATGAAAATTAGGACTATTTGCCATAAACACACCTTCCCCCTGCCACCCTCTGCCATTATAGGAAGAGATCCAGAAAAAGAATGAAGAAATGAGTGACTCAATTCAGATGCAACAAGAAATAAATTTCACAAAGTCTCCTTCTCTTCTTGTGCTTTTCCAGCAGCTGGATTCTTTTTGGGCTTGACTTGTGGCAGCACAGCTGTTCTAAATTTCTGGCCATTTTTGTATGTCTCGGAATCACTTTCTGCATAGTTCTTTTAGAATTCACTCCTTTATTATTATGAAATTAAAATATCCTCATTAAATTATGAACATCCATTCAACTCTCATCCATCCAGTCATACCACTACTCATCTATTTAATTAACCATCTGTTTATCCATCTGTCCATCCATCCATCCATCCATCCACCCATCCATCATCCATCCACCCATCCGCCCATCCATTCATCTAACAAATTAGCACATAAAATCACTGTATTAGGTGCTGTGGAAGACCCAAAGACCACTAAAATGCAGTCTCTGTGTTAGTCAGGGTAAAAATCAGAAGACAGAGATCACTTTAAGTATTTACAACAGAGAGAATTTAATATAAGAAACTGGTAATAGAAGATTTGGGAAGCCAAACAGGAAATGGTATGGGAACGCAGAAATCGGCAACTATTGGAAGATGCTACCACCTTAGATTGGGGAGACAAAGGGAGAAAGAGATGTTACCAGAGCCCAGAGGTTGAGGTCATTCGGTGGAAACTGGAACCATGGCGGAAGTGTTCAGTGTGAACTTGAACCAGGGTAGATGTGCCTAGTGGGACATGGAGGAGTCACAGCTGCTGAAGATGTGCTAGTTGAAACAAAGAGGGAGAGAGAGAAATACCCTGACTTCTGCATTCGTCCTCACCTCTAGCCCTCTGAAAGTACCTCCCACTGGCTGAATCCAGCCAGAAATCTGGGAGATGTAACCTGCATGGCCCAATTTCCCCTGTCCTCACCATAACACAGAATAGAGCAAAGGAAGGGTGAGGAATGTATCTGAGGGTAAACAGGTCCAGTACCAGCACAGCCTCAGTTCAGGGGTTGGGGGAGGAGCGTCCAGGATCTTTTTTGCTCAAATGCTAGTAAAATCTCTCTGATTTTAGAATAGCTTCAGGAAGGAAGTGGAAACTTTGGTAAAATATCCCAATGATCCTTTTAGGAATCCAGTAAAACACTGGGTACTCTTTCCAACATGACTACCCTCTGGAGGGGCTGTGATGAGGGACATTTTGTTTGTCCCTAGGGACAGAGCATAATGGTCCTTCTGCCCCATGCCCAGTACCCAATAAATGTTTTTTCATGATACTTTCTCATCACCCACCACACCAGGCCCTATGTATTCCACATTCCCATCAAACCAAATCACTCATACTTGTTTATATCATTTTGCATTGGCTGCAGCTGTTCTCTCTGCTAGAAGATTCTCATACTTCTTGTCTCCTTGGAGAATTCTTACTCATCCTTTGATAACCAGATCAAATGTCACATCTTCTGTGAAGACTCCTTGGATCCTGCCTCTGTGTTCCTCTAGCACTTTCTTCATCTCTCCATGACTGCACTCAGCATCATGTGCACTTGTGGCTAGTTGTTAGTGTGTCTGTCTCTTCTACTAGTCAAGAACTCCTGGGGAACAGGGACCACATATTAATCACTTCTCACCCACACAGAAGTATAGTGCAATGTCTGGTACAAAGTAATTAATAAATATTAGTTGAAGGATTGGATGTATCATCATTGTATATGTGCAAAAAGATATAGCTTGCTAATTAAAACCTCTCTTCTCTGAGGCTCTCATTCCTTCCTGGCTCTCATCCACCCTCAGGGGTGATGATAATTAGTTATTGAGGTAAGTAGGGTGGTTGACCAAGTGAATCTCCAACCCTGGCTTTCCCATGCCTGAGACCCTAGAAATACCCTCTAGAAAGAAATTCCTAGAGAAGGTGGGTCTGAGGGCTGTGAGCAGTTACTGGTATGTTCCTTTTGATGTTTTAGAAATGTGCCTTCTTAGCCCAGCTCAGCCCAACACGGCTAGGCAGAGTTTTTGTCTGTTTTGAACAGCTCACATAGCTTTTTAAGCTTGATCATTTCGGGGCATTTTTAGATACAGGAAACAAGATCCTTTCTCCCTTCCTCCTCTATATTTTATTCTTTTTATTTTTCTGCCAAATGACAGACCTCCTCTGTCTGCACTTGGCTTTGGACAGACCTGCTCTAGTGGAAAAAAGCACTATCGGGTTGTGCTCTTTCAGGGCACCTGACCCATTTCTGAGTCCTACAACTTTTGAGCTCATTGATTGATTCTCATTCTTCCCCATGGCACTCCCGTAGCCGAGGGGGCAGAGGATCTGGATAGGAATCTCCTATTGTTCAGGTAAAATGTTAATATCAACAACAACTAACATCATTCTTAAGAGAGTGAATCTTTTCTTTTTAATCTTCAATGTTTTCTCAGGTAGTTCTGTAGAAGGAGAAGCTGGTAACTGTCAGCCACTTTATGGTGGATAAAAAGAGGCCAGGAGAAGAAAAAAAATCACGGTAAGAGGCAGTGAGAAGAACCAGATGTTGAGGTGGGTTCCTGAGTCTCAGCCCAGGGGGCCACTTGTGCTGTGGAAAAGTTAAAAATGTACCTGGAATTGATCTCAGGTGCTGTCAGGTGAGGAGCCTGGACCCAGACACAGGACTGGGGAGGAGCCCTTACCTCAGCTGGTGATGGAGTCAGGGGACGGAGTCCTTCCGAGGTTTCTGCACAGCTCCTCCTCCACACCTACCTTCTCTCGCCTGCTGGTGAGAGGTGGGAGACGAGTAGTGAAGCTAAGATTGTCACTGGGACCAGACAATGACAATCTTAGCTTCAGATTTCTCTAATCTTGGTCTTATTTGTGTTTGTGGCCTTGGGCAAATTACATCACTATCTAAGTTGGATTTTGCACCTGTAAATGGAGAAAATTCCTACCTAAAGGCTGTTTGAAGGTTAAATGGGATAGGGAGTTTAGCCATGTACCTAGCACATAGTAAATACCAAAGAGGGAGTATTTATAATGATGATGATATTTGTCATATCAGCTCACTCCCTCTCACTTGTCCCTGGCCCTTTCCTCAGCTTTGGGGCTGGGCTGCATTTGCAGCAGTTGCTGGGCTGTCTTCTTTGTCATTTCAGGCCAGTCATAGAAAGCCTGCAGCTCCTGAGCTCAAACTCATGGGTTTCCTCCATGGTCTTTTGTTTCCTAGTCTCTCTCCCAGTAGTTTCCAGTTCCCAGTTACAGGAAGACCTCCTGAGAAGAAGGTTAGGAGGAAGAGGTCTCAGGAGTGAAGGGGGAAGGCTGGGCTCTGTGGACAGCGGCAGGATAGGGAAAAGGATCAGCTTATTCAAAAGGAAGGAGAGACCCAGAGTCACTGTTTTGAAATGAATGTGTGTGTGTATGCGATAGAGAGAGGGTATGTAAAGATGGTAAGCACTGTTGCTCAGTTACTTGGAAATAAGAAAAAGCTACCAGAATCTGCAGCTAAGCATTGAAACAGAAAAGGATCATAGAGAACGGAGTGATGAGAGAACAGCCAGACCCAATCTCTGGACAGTGCAAAGCAACTGGGCCCGATTCCAAGCTCTCTTCTTCCCATACCCTTTCCTTTTGGGGGGTGCCTCTGCCAGCCCCCACCACCTTCCAGTAAGTTCTGCTCCTAATATTGTAAATTGCTCTGACTTCCGTCTTGGTAGGAATTGACCTCGCTTTCATATTTTCCAAGGGTACTTGTCCTGCAAGAGTGTCTGGCTCCAAGCACCAGGCCTTAGTCATTATCTCCCACAGCGGGGCTTCAAGGTGGCCCTGGCTGTGCTCTCTTTATGTGATTTCCTGAAAATCTCTTTATGTGATTTCCCTCTTGGGCGTAGGCTCAGAGGCTCACTTCTCTCTGCCACATCCTTGTGCCATGTGCTATTTCCCTTCTTCACTTTTATACCTGGGGTGTTTGGAGCTGGGCTTTGCTGCTGAGCAGGCCTGGCCTTCAGTGCTCTCTGGGGAAGACCAGATCTGGCTGCCTGTGGACATTTCCGGGCCATTTGACACATGAGTCCATGTAAATGGGGGTGGCAAGTGGCCGGCAGGGAAGGCGGGGATGAGATAAGAGTGTGGCTCTCCCTTACCCTCACTGAAAGGTTTGGAAATTCCACAGTCATGGATTCTCCTCCCTTTTCCACCCCAATCCTCAGCTTGCTTTCTTCGTTGTCATTTCCTTTCTGTTCCTCCACTTCCAGCAATGACTTGGTGGCTCTCAAAAGAACAAGTGTCTTCAGGGATGCCTACAGCTAGAGGAGTTCGGCATCTTACGATCTCTAGAATATGCTCTTGCAGGGACTCCAGATGTTGGTGAGCCAGGACACCCCCTGATGTGTGCTTTGACCTGGATCCCAGCCAGGGTCAGAGGAAGAGGCAGGGGTGCCCTGTGCAGGGCTGGGGTGAAGCAACATATTTGCAAGATGGTGAATCAAGCTCCTGGAAGCTGGCTTACCAGTCCTTTGGGAATATCTGAAGACAGAGGGTTCTTGTTTGGCACTGTGTCTACATTGGCTATGGAAATGGGTGGAGGAGGTCACAGCCTGGCCGATTTATATGGCAGTGTCCACACTTCTCCCCAGATTGTGCTGCTTAGATATGCAAACATCCTCAGGGCTGTCCGCACTATCTTTGTTTGTTTGTTTGTTTTTTTTTAATGAAACAGCATGTTTCACTGACATGGATACTCAGGAAATACTTAGATTTGAACTCACGCATCGGTCTGCACTATTCTATAAAGATCTGAGTTTGTAAATTTATTTCTAAGAACATTAGGCCTCTTCCCCAATATGTCCTCAAGAGTTGTGCCAATCTAACCAGATCCATAACCCCTGGGAAGCTCCCAGATTTGAAACACCACTAAAATCCATCGGATCAAAAATCTGAGTCTGTGAACAAGAACCTCCAAATGAACTGACATCTTGTTTGGTAATACACAAGCTCTGGGCCTGTGAAGGAAGGCAGAGTGCAATGGGGCAAGACAGTAGATTTGCCTGGGTCCAGGTCTGAGCTACTCTCAATGGTTCAGGGCTTGAGCCACATCTTGGGACATAGTGCGACCCTGTAGGCTTGGGCAGACACTGAACTAGACCCATTTGTCGGGAGGGGCACATCTGGAGGAAACAGCTTCTGTGAGTAAGTACGGGAGGCAGGAAGCCGTGGCTTCATCCAGAAGTCCGCATGGGTGAGGGTGTAGGGCAGGGGAGGGGACAGCTCCAGTGAGAGGCCTCCTGAGAGGTGGGTTTCACGCAAAGACAAGGAATCCAGCTCATGTGATTCTTGGAGGCCAGACAAGCATGTGGTTGTCATCAAGTATATTTCCCTAAGTTGTTTCTTACAGCACTTATTTATTTATAACACTCTGTCATCTCAAAAGCAATCTCATGTGGCTTTATTGTATAGATGTTATTAAAATTGCTCTTGAGCTTTAAATCATTAATGTGAAATGCCCAGTATAGACTGGGATTGCAAAAACAACTATAAATAGATCCATAAATTGAACCAGAACTCTATTTTTTAAGGCTTTTAATTTTGATATAATTTCATACTTACAGAAAAGTTATAAGAATGCCACAAAGAACTCCTGTTTAGCCTGTACCTAGATTTACCAGTTGTTTTCATTTTGACCCATTTGTTTCATGATGGTATTAGGTACTCTTGAAAGCTAAGGGCTGGCCGGGCGCGGTGGCTCAAGCCTGTAATCCCAGCACTTTGGGAGGCCGAGACGGGTGGATCATGAGGTCAAGAGATCGAGACCATCCTGGCGAACACGGTGAAACCCCGTCTCTACTAAAAAATACAAAAAAAAAAAAAACTAGCCGGGCAAGGTGGCGGGCGCCTGTAGTCCCAGCTGTTCAGGAGGCTGAGGCGGAAGAATGGCGTAAACCCGGGAGGCGGAGCTTGCAGTGAGCTGAGATCCGGCCAGTGCACTCCAGCCTGGGCGACAGAGCGAGACTCCGTCTCAAAAAAAAAAAAAAGAAAGCTAAGGGCAACACTCTAACTCTCAGGCCCAGGCTCAGGAAATGGGTGGAAGAGGTCACAGGCTGGCCCATTTATATGGCAGTGTCCACACTTCTCCCCAAATTGCGCATCCTCAAGGCTGTCCACACTATCTCTGTCTTTTCATGAAACAGCATTTTTCACTGACATGGATACTCAGCAACTAGATTTGAACTCACCCATTGGTCTACACTATTTTATAAAGGAGGGAGGTGTTTGGGGGGTGGAGGGGTCATGTGATCAGAGGCCAGGTGGTCCTGGAGAGACAGGGGACAGGGCAGGTCAGCAGAGTAGCAGAAAATGTGCTGAACTGGCCACTGAGGCAATTTTCCAGAGGGATGGGATCACTGAAAGATCAACATGTCCAATTCTAGCTCTGTGATCTTGAATAAAGTTCTAAACCTCTCTGAGCCGTTATTTCCTCACTGGTAAGCAAACAGATTAACATCTACTTCATTGGGCTTTATGGAACAAGCTGGTGTATGTAAAGTATCTTACAGTGCCCGGCTCATAGTCCATGCTCAATCATGGTATTTTTTAATAATGATGAAGATGGCGATGGTTAGAATAATAAAAAGAATACCTCCAGATGGGAGATGAGAGCCAGAGGCTGGGACCAGCTTGATGCAGCTGGTGGGTCACTGGTTTTGCCTGCAGACCAGGAAGGAGCACACAGACCTGGATCCTAGGTGGGATTCATGGTCCCCTGGGCACGATGGGGAGGTTGCTGGTGTGCGGAGGACCACGTGAGGAATTCTTCAGCATGAGAAAGACAAGTTCCTCTGGCCAGGCTCTAGAGGGTGGAGATCTTGGGTAAGAAAAAATTAAAGCTGACAGCCATAGAATGCCCCTCCTTTGGCCCCAGGAAGGATAAATTGAATATTTGAGATGCTGGAAGGCCTCCTACATGGCAAGTTCAAAGAACTGAAAGTGTCTCGCTTCTCTGAGGATTTTCCAAACAGACTTTTGCTAAAATGTAATTAAGTTCCAAGTCCCTGGAAATCAATCATGCTCCCAGGAACTAATACCTTGGCTTGTTGATTAGAAGTGAGGGGGAGCCAGGGGCAATTACTCTCTGAGAAGCAAATTCTTAGCTCAGAGATCCAAATGCTCAGAGAGCCAAGGCCAGAGAGCTGAGGGTGGGGGCGGGGGGTGGGAGTGGGGGTAGGGGTGGAAGTGGAGGTAGGAGAGGGGGTGATGAAGCAGTCTCTGGGAACTGTGGCTAATTACATATGACCTGTTTCTTTGGGCTAAAGTTCTTCACTGTCTACAAAGCCCATCTCCTGATCTATACTTGAGTCTCAGGAGCTTTTCTTTATATTGGGGAGAGACTGAGTAGAAGCGATCGCTGGATCACAGGGCTCAATGAGGCCAGCAGTCATTGTTTAATCCATTTCCCTCCTGCCAAGCCAGAGGGAGAGCAAGTGGAGAGACAAGACAGCCTGCCAGTTAGCCCCTTGTTGAGAGGCTCTTGAGTGCCCAGCCCTGCCCTGGGCACTGGGCTTGGTACTTGCTCCCAGAACTTGACAAGCATCCCTTGATAGGAATGCAAGAGCCCTGGGTCCAGCCAGAGTTTTGCCTCGAACCAACTACATGACTTTGGTCCAGCTGGCCTTCTGGCCTCAGTTCCTCACCTATAAAAGGAAAGGTTTGCACCACACAATCTGTAAGGTCCCTTACAGCACAGACACTCTTCTCTCCAATTCTTTGCCACATGGGAGGGGATGGAGTACAGTCTGGTGGTTGACAGCCAGGGTAAATGCAGAGAGAAATCGGAGACAGAGAGTACAAAGAGATGGGCTAGATGTGGTAGAGATGATGGATTGAGGGTTGAGGACTGTGTACAGACTCAGAAAAAACAGTCTGCTGAGAGCGTGATGCTGGCTCTGCAGCTGAGGCTCTTGGAGGGCTGAGAGGACAGCAGGGGAAGGGGAGTGAGTCCCATTGTGACCTGAGTGCTGATCAGCCCGGTGCTAGATCTCTCAAACTAGAAGAGCAGGCCCAGCTTCATCCAGACCCAGGCAGAACTGTCTGAGCTGTCCCTCTCCAGCTCATGCTCCTGTATCTGGATGTGCTGTGGGGAGTGAGAGTAGAGAAAAGCACAGGAGGACAGTCAGAAACCCTTTCAGAAGCAGTAAAGTGTCCTTCTTCTTTTGGGGTCTAGGGCAGCTTTAAGCGGGCTCCAGACATAAAGCCTACTGATTGTCCATGAGTGGCCTGTGGCAGGGCAGCCTGAGGCAGACAGAGACTAGGTTCAGAGGCAGAGGCCGAGCAGAGGCTGCGGGATGGGCCTGAGCCTAGTGTCCGTGGTGCACCTGACCCAAGGCTTCTGTGGACACTTGGCTTTCTATGATCCAACGCCTGGTCTAGAGGGGCCTCAAAGGGTGTGTATGAAAACACTGGGAGACACTTCAAAGCCCTTGCTATAAACTATGTGAAAAGAAAATCACCATTGTTAACCTTCAAGCCTGGACTCCTGAGCCCTTCTCTCTCCCTCCAGCATGTTGGCCCCATGCCCTTAGGCTGAACGCAGAAGGCAGCAGCTCCTATCTCTGACAGTTTTCGTTCTAGGGTTTCCTTCAAAATTTTGGGCTGGATATCCCTTTACAGATGAAGCAACTGAGCTTGTCCCACTGAAATGAGTGTCTCAGGGGATTGGTTAAAAGCAGGGACTTGGGAGTCACAAGGACTTTGGTTTGAATCCCAGATCACACACTTATTAGCTGGGTGACTTAAGGCGATTTTTTTTATAATTGGAGACTCATCCTCTCATCTGAAAAATGAGGACAAAACTAATATCCTCCTCATAAAGCTGTTGTGAGGATTAAATGGATCACCTATGTAAAGAGCTTAGCACAGTATCCAATTCTATAATAAGAGGCTGTTAATACTACTGCTACTGCTACTATTATTATTATTAAGTTCCTGGCAGAGCCAGACCTAGAATTCAGGCCACCTTACTCCAGGTAAGTGCTATTCTGTAACTTCACCTTGGCCTGAGCTGTTTTGGGTTCCTCAGAGGAAGGGCGAGGATTGAGATTGAGATGAACTCTGGACCTTTGAGCTTCAGAGCAGTTCTCCTGGTGTCTGCACTCAACTCTACTTGGGTAGTTCTATACCCCCTACTTCTACTTCCCCATCTCTCAGAGCCATATCTGAGTGGGCTGAAGGTCTTCTGACCTCCGCTTTCACACATGGCAGCTGCCTCGCGCTGGGCTCACTTGAGTCTTTCTCCTGACCTGCTGTTTGTGCTGTGCCATTGAGGGCTGTCTGCTTTCCTAAGTCAAGCTGCCAATAGCCAATTTTCCATGAATCATAATCGCCTTACCCCATTAGGCAGGATAATTAAGATAGGATGGTGGGCTGTTTGCTCAGCACATACAGGAATCAACAGCTGTCCTGGCTCTCCAGAGAACCCCGGTATCTGTCCACAGCTGCAGCTGCTTCTCTCCCCATGAAACCTGGCATCATTCCCCCATCCTGGGGGACTGGGGGAGGGGTGGCAAACTGTCCACAGTCCCTGGGGTCCTTCAGTGAATTCCACAAGATGTTACTGAGCGCAGTTGCAGGAGATGAGCTGCCCAGTTTGCTGAGAGCTGGTTGTAACTAACATTTACTGGTATTAATTTACATCCATTGAATACTTCTTGTGTGCCAGGCCCCATGCTAAACATATTACATAGATGATCTCATTTAATCCTCACAATAGCCTTCTAACATTGCTATTGTTATTAACCCCAGTTTACAGATGAGAAAACCGAGGCCGCCAGAGGTTAAATAAAGTACTCAAAGATAGAGCTGGGATTTGAATTTGGGCAGTTTGACTCCAGAGTCTATGCTCTTAATTGCCTCTTCTTTGTCTATGTGTAGAAAGTACAAATGTTGAACAGTTTTTCTTCTTTTTCACCATTTTCCTAAATACTATTTTTATCTACAAATTCCATCTAGGCGACTCCTGCCTTGGAGGGCGTGGTGCTGAAACCTTGGTTATTTTATAATTAACAGAAGGTTATAGATCCCCTAGCTCCTTGGTTATATCCTGAAGACAGTTAAATGAAGAAAGCTAAAAATGTTGAAGGAAAAATAATCCTGTCTTATGAAACCAAAGAGAAATCACTTTGAGATATGTGTTGTTTTTGGATTATCCATCAATGTGGATAATCAAGAGCTGACTATATTTTTATGCACAACTTAATCTGCACCTTCTAAACAACTTCTGCAGTACAATTTTAGACAACAAATTGTTTCAGATGAGAGACTCTTGCTCCTCCTTGAAAACCATTCTTCATTTAGAATTATCCTCGCTGCCAGCCATCAGGGCTGACAAGAAAGCAGAGACTTAAGCTGTTGATACAAATCCTGGCCCTCGGCTGTCCCTCATTTGCTCATCACAGATTCTCTTTGTATCTCCTCCTTCAGGAGATGTCGTGAGCAGGGAGGAGGAGCTGGTCCAGCATTATGGCAGGCTTCAAAGCTTTGCATGAGCCTTCCTTTCATCCTCCTAGAGGCATTTGTTTATTTGAGGAGCCCTCAGCCAATTCTGGAAATGGGGTCAGCTCAGGGGGGGCCTCTGAGCAGCTGGGATCGAACCAGCAGCTTATCTTTCAGGCAGAGCTCCCTGGTGTGAGACCACATCAGGAGAGCCTGGCCACCTGCTGTCGTTTCCTTGAGCCCAGGCAGCCTGTGGGTAATAGGGCCATTTCTCCAGGAAAAAGAAAGTGGAAAGTGCGATGGGCACCTATGCCAAAGCAGACTTGGTATTTGGCATCCTGTAGACCTTGATTTACTTAATTGATCTTTTTACAGCTCCTGGAAGAGGCAGCGATCTCTCCAAACTATGGGTGAAGAAACTGAAGCTTGGGGAGGTTGCCACTTTCCCAAGGTCACACAGCTTATCAGTGGTCTATTTAGGATTTGAATTCCAATGCAACGCCAGAATCCTTGTTCTTTATTTCTGCAGGGCACCACTTCTCTGCACCTGCCATTTGGTCTTCATTTGGGAGGCAAGGGCTCCGTTTAGATCCAACTCCAGGCAAAATTCTGATTCTTCTTTTCTTGGATTGGACTGACAGGTGCCCCTCAACTTCGTAGAAGTGAAGAAAATTGTATCAGAAACATTATAAAACCATCTTCAAAAGAAGATGAAATTAGTTGTGCAACTTTGAAGCATAAGGTGTGGTTATGCTTCAAAGTTGCATGGTACAAGAAAAGTCAAAAAACTTTTGTCATGTAGAAAATACAAAAAGTAAAGGGTGCTTTGGTGTCACTTGGCTGATAATTTTCCATACTATCATGTCTACACAGCTTGTAGTCTGTCTGCTCTTGTGCCCATGCAGCTTTGTTCTTTTGTAATAGCAAATACTAATAATAGCAAACACATATATAGCACTTGTTATGTGCCTGTGGCTGACTGTTCTAAGAGCACTTGCTTTATAACTTACTAGCTTCATAACTAACTTAGTCTCCACCACAAACTCATGAGATAGATACTATTATCATCCTCAATTTACAGATTTTACAGGTGAGGAAAGTCAAGCACAGAGCAGTTAACTAACTTCAAGGTCATGCAGCAAGTAAGCTGCAGAAGTGGGATTTGAACTTGGGCAGTGTGATTCCAGAGTCTGTGTTCTTAATCATGCTTATATAAAGTCTTCCGCAGCTTTGTATCACTCAGTGCACAAGTTTCTTGCTCTCCTTTAGTGGTGTATTCTGTTGGGTGTGACCCTTCAGCTGGGGTCCCTTGCTTGGCTATTTTACTCTGCACTTAGCATTTCTGTCTGAAGGCAGCTGTTGTATTGAAGACGGAGCTGTGCAGGACCAGGGGCCTTGGCTTTTCCTTCTCCCTGTGTGCAGCCCAGTGCTGCACCTTGCGAGGACCTTGCATGCTTGCCCCTCTACTCAGGAGGAGGATTTGCTTCTTTGATAAATGCATTTTGGCTGCACACCCTGTGCTGGCCCTGGCCTAAGCATTAAGAGGCATGGAAGCAACACAAAGCCCACTGGGGACCTCTCCTCTCTCCTGTACCCTCGGCCCAACTCCATCCTTTTCCAGAAGTCAAGGAAAATCAAAGATCCAGGGCAACCTTGAAGGGAAAAGTGATCACACAGCAGCAGCCTGAGGGGAGTGTGGGCAGGGAGACAGCAGCCCCAGCCTTTGGTTGCAGTGAGGGGCTGGGTGTGCTAAGGAGTCCCCGGGCAGCTGGGGACCCCAAGTCTCTGCAGCCTCAGCGCTAGCTAGACAATGTGCTCCCAGACAGAGGACCCCAAATCGGAATCATTTCTGGGCCTTTCACTGTGTCTGGCCCAGAGCAGACCTTTAGCAACCATGTTCTGGATGAGTGAATTTGGCCCTTAGTCACTGTTTGGTGCTCAGGATTTCTCAGGGAGGCTTGGGGCCTGCGTTAGCCACAGTCTCCAAAAGAAAATGGGTTCATCCCAGATGGTTCATCCCAGATGGTTGAAATGAAGAGGACTTAACGAAGGGATGATTTACAGAAGTGTAGGCAGCATGGAGGGAAAACAGGAAAGGGCGGGATACCCAGAGACAAGCTGCACTATCCCTAAGGCTGGAGAGATGGGACTGAAGTGGGGTAGAGAATGGCACCCTGGAGCAACTGTGAAAAGGAGGCCACTCTGCAGGAGCTACAGCTATGCAGGGATAGAGCCAGAGATGTGGCCCTGAAACAGGCAGGGCATGGGGAAGAAATGCCCTGACTTTTCTTCTCCTATATTCTGAACTCTGGCAGCTGTTCCTGCTTTGCCGCACCCCCGCTCCCCCACAAACCCTACTGGATGCACAGCAAGGGAGCCTGGTGACACAGTCCTCTGGTGTCAGCCTCTTGGGCCCAAAAGGGTGGATAAAGGATGGGGAGAGGGGTCAGGATGTGGTCCTTTCTGTCTCTCCTGTCCACACCCACTGACCACTGGCAGGAGGCCTTTCACTTCTCCTCTGCTGGAGGACGATTCTAGGAGCAGCCAGAGCCTGGGGGCTTGGCCTGATTTGGAGGAATCAATGTCTCCCTCTCCCCTCCTTTCTCCCTCCTTCCTTCTTGCTTTTCTTTTTCTTGCCCTCCATTTAGACTCCAAATTTTACAGGCCTCACTTGTCCCTCTGACTCTGGGCACCCAGGCACTGCTTCTCTCATCTCCTCCTTCCCAGCCTTCCTTTCCCTTCTTCTGACCCACTGAAAGAACCTTGGCTGTTAGGCCAGCCCTAGACCAGCCCAGAGCCAGGGGTAGCTTCTGAGCCAGGGGTGGGAAGTTGCCACAAGCCAGAGTGTGTGGCAGCCTGAGTGGTCAGGCTCTCTGCTCAGCTTCCCACTCCCCCAAACCAAAGCCACAGGCCTCTGGGTAGCAAGTAACCACCTGTGTTGCTCAGCACCACAGCTCTGGGCCCTTCTCCTCCACTATGGAGCAGGAAAGCAAGTGGTTCTATATATCTACAGATTTTGCTCAAAGAGAATTTTGCCGGGGAGTGGGCAGGGGAGGGGTCAGCGTAGGGCCATAGCATATATCTCTTTGTGGCCTAGGAAGAAGATGAGTGAAAGAAACTGTTTTCCAGTGGCTAGCCCGGTGGGGCTTCCATCGCTTTGTTCATTCATTTGTAAATGTTTCTGGAGCACCTACCATGTGTCTACCACTGTGCCAGACCCTGAGGATTCAGAGACGGCTGTTGCTTCTGATGGGTGGTGGCCCTGTTTAGTGCCTGTGGGTGTATTTTGCCAACTTGAGCTCATTCTAATGTGTACCATGGAGGCTCTTACTGATATCAGGTGAGGGGACTCAGCCTGCAGTCAGCCAGATTTTGTGCATGTGGGTAAAGAGAGACAGGAGAGAACTTTCCTATTTCCTAGAAATTGTGTGACTCTGGACAAGCCACCTAGCTTCTATCTGTGGCTTCTCTATCTGCGTGAAAGGTATACCTTTCCTTGAGGAATTACAGCTTTCCCAGCCCATGGGGCTGTCGATCATGAGGCTTTGCCTGCTACATTGGAGGGCACTTGACACAGACTGGCCAACCAGAGGACCCCATTCATCCATCTTGTGCAGTGATTCCTCTCAATGTAGGCACAGAACCCTACCCGTGTCAGTGGGTTTTCCTCGACTGTTTCCCCACCTCCCAAACCGGCCTTTCGTGGTAGTCCTTATCTGAGTTGATGATAATTATCACATTCCTATTGCTCAGGCTCGAAATCTTGTAATCATTCTGGACACTTTTCTTTCTATCAATCCACATCCCAATCATTATTAAATCGTTTTGGCTCTATTTCAAAACATGCTCCAAATCTTACTACTGTTTCACTCTGGTGGAAGCCACCATTATCTCCGCCTGGGTTGCTACAATAGTCTCCTAGCATCAGTCACGCCCCCTGCAGTCAAGTCAGTTCCATCTCGGCTCACTGCAACCTCTGCCCCATAGGTTCAAGCGATTCTCCTGCCTCAGCCGCCCGAGTAGATGAGATCACAGGCACGTGCCACCAAGTCCAGCTAATTTTTTGTATTTTCAGTAGGGACGGGGTTTCACCGTGTTAGCCAGGATGGTCTCGATCTCCTGACCTTGTGATCTGCCTGCCTTGGCCTCCCAAAGTGCTGGGATTACAGGTGTGAGCCACCACACCCGGCCTACGGTGAACTTTTTAAAATGCATGTCAGGTCATGTCATTTCTGTGCCCCAAACTCTTCAGTGACAACTCATTTCCCTTTCTATGTGGCCAAAGGTAAAATGTGCCTCCCAGCCACGCCCATTATTTCTCTGATCCTGTTATCTCTAGTTCCTTCTCTCTCACTCTGCCTAGTCACACTGGTCCCTTCTTTGTGCATCCATCATGCCAGGCACGCTTCCACCTCCAGCTGTATGCATAGGCTGTTCCCTTTGCCTGAAATGCTCTTCCTCTACACACCTGCGTTGCACCCTCCTTTGCCTTCTTCAGCTCTGTGCTCGAATGCCGCTTTCTCAGTGAGTTCTTCTCTACCCTCTACCTCCAGTTTAGTAACAAACCTCCTGGTACTCTTATCTCCCTTCCTTGTTTTATTTTCCTTGTGATTATCACTATGTTGCACACTTTACATTTTACCTACTCATTTTGCTCTTTATTTGTTCTCCATCCTTCTTCCAATAGAACATTTTACTCCATAAGGGCATGGGATTTACATTTGTTTTGTTTATGGCTGTATCCCTGGTGCCTGACCATGATAGGGGCTGCCTACATCCTGTTGAATGAATAAATAGACCTGACATATCGGCTCTGGGAGAGGGAATCTCTGCTCCCTGCTCAGAATGAGGGCTTGGGGCTGTTCTCTCTCCCGCTGTTCCCACTCTCCCAAACCAAAGCCACAGGCCTCTGGGTAGCAAGTAACCACCTGTGTTGCTCAGCACCACAGCTCTGGGCCCTTCTCCTCCACTATGGAGCAGGAAAGCAGGTGGTTCTGTATGTGAGAGCAACTCCCTGAGTGTGTGTCCCGCAGGCACAAGGAGAGCAGATGGAGACATCAAGTCCTCAAGACAGTGTTGGAGTCCTCGGACACAGCATGTCTCTCCTGGACCTGGCCAGCTCCATCCTGGCTTCCCAATCCCTCCAGAAACCTCCTCTTTGGCATAGCTGGTTTGAGTTTGGGTTGATCACTTTCAACTAAATGAACCCTGGCCAAAAAATTCTTGGCCCTTGGGAATTGTGAGGATTTAGCCAAGTGACAGGGTCAAGACACTTGCAACAGGTGCCCGACCATAGAGGCAAGGGTTGGTACACATTCTGCGGAGTTCTTGCACCCCAGACAGGCGGGGTAGAGTATTCTGGCTATGAAAGAACACTTCTGAGAGCAGAAGCTGAACTTCTCCTGCTCTGCCCTTTGCGCATCTACTAAAGACAGACTCTATGCCTGTGACTCAGGGCCATGCAGGAAAGAAAATGCAGGCTGGTAGTTCTCACCTGATTCCAGCCCCTTAAGCCTTCCAAGACCACTGCAAGTGACACAGGGAGGAGGTGCCCTAGGTACATGAAAAACCTTGACCGTGATTCTGAAATCTTAAGACAGGATCTTGGCTCTGCTATCTCAGCTGCATGGCCTTGGGCAAGTCTCTGCATCTCCTTGGCCTCAATTTTCTCATCTGTAAGGTGAGGGGGATGAAATAAATTACTCCCAAAGTTCTTTTCCACATAACTTTCAATGGAAGCAGTAGAGCATTATGGTTAAATATGTAGGCTCTGGGGCCAGGCTGCCTGAGTTCAGTTCTACTGCTTACTGCATGATTAACTTCTGAGCCTCAGTTTCCTCATATTAAAATGGAATACAAAATGATATCTACCTCATGGGGTGGTTATAAGAATTAAATGAGTAGAAGACATAGAGGGCACAGAAGTAAGCTAGGCATATACTATGTCCCCCAAAATATTAGCTACTATTATTATTTACCATTATTGAAAGAATTTGCCCCGGATACTGGAATGATTTCTGCTTCATCTCTAAGGGTGACCCCTTCCAAAGGCAGAGCCCTTTTCCCAGGGGTTGTAACGTCCCCATCTTTGCATGAGCACTGACCATTCTCTCCCTCTCCCGGCAGTGTCTGGAGGGAACAGAGTGACCTGAGGGCCAGGAATCAGCTTCCCCACCTCCAGGCTGAAGGCTGGGGCTGGCTTCACTCACTTAATTTGGAGAATTTCCATAGCCCTTTTAGTATATTTTGCTTGGGCTAGCTTATTTACACCAACCATACATCTTATCACTGTCATAAATTTTTATTCCTATGGACATGTCTAAACTTATGGGTTGAAATAACGTAATTTACATGCTGTTTAGTATGCAGATTGGGTTAATCTGCATCTGCAGATTCACCACCAGGCCTGTGTAGCCGCTCTCTCCCTCCAGGACCTCAGCCTGATTTGAATATTGCATTCTGTTTTGTGTGGGGCAGTGAAAGATGTGTGGATCACAAGCCTCCCCTAGACAGCTGCAGCACCCCACTCCCTGTGCCTGCGGCCAGCCCTGCACACAGCTCCCCCAGGCAGAGACATCTTTCCCACTGCATGTCACCCCCACAGACTCCCCATCTCAAGGCTAAAAAGCCACCGGCAATCAGGTGAGCTGTCTTCTGTCTTAGACTGCATTCTGAGATGAGGATTTCAATGTGAATGAATCCAGGGGGTGGTGAACCCAGGAAGCACTGGCAGGTACAGAAGGGAAGAAAGCCAAAACAATGTGTCCTGGAGCAGGTTACCCTTGTGGGCATGTGGGCTCAGTCCCACTGGGGACTCTGGGAGATGGTTTTGAACATGACTCAGAGTTGTCCCATAGAAAGGGTGAAGAAGCCAGGGTCTTTATTCTCTAACTCCTCGCCATCATTGGCTGGATCCATGGTCCTTATTGTCTAACTGCTTGCCATCATTTGCTGAGGGCTGTTGGCTGAGGGGTATTAATCCTCACCCACTGCCCCCGTGCATCTGACCTGCCCCATGTGTAGACTGAGGAAAGCCTTCAGGAAGGAGTGATAGGTGTTCACAGAAGGACGTCATTGGCACTTACCTGAATAAAGAAGGACAAAGAGATATGAGTGGGGCATGCTGTTCATAGCCTTTCTTTCCCATTTTCAGCCTGATTCTCCCTCATTTCACCTTGAATGAATGAATATCCAATTCATTTCCTCAATGAGGCCTTTCCTAACTCCCCTATTTGAGACAACACCTTCTCATGCTCTATTCTCCTCTTCTACTTGTTTTTCTCTCTGTGTGTTTTTTTGTCTGAGTCATTTTAGTGTGGAAAAAGACAGTAAGCCGACAAATATTTAATATATCAGGCAGTCAAGGGCATGACAGAGAAAATTAAAGCAGGAGAAGAAGACTTAGGAATGTCATATGGGGATGGGTTGCTATTTTATATGGGACAGAGGGTGTGTCAAGGTTGTCCTCTCCAATAAGACATCAGCGAGCTGGGAGAGACCTTTAGGAAATGAAGGAGTGAGCTGTGCACAAGAGCTTTCCAGGCAGAAGGAACAGCAGGTGCAAAAGTCCCAAGGTGGACACATGTTTGACTCATTTGAGGCCAATATTGTGGGAGCACAGCATTTGAAGGGGAGACGAAGGAAATGAGGAGGAAGATGGAGAGGAGAAGAAGCGGTAATAAAGAGGTCCGATTATATAAGACCCTGTAGTTCTTGGTAAAGACTTTGAATCTGTGTGTTAGTCAGGGTTCTGCAGAGAAACAGAATCAACAGGGTGTATATATAAACAGACTTACTATAAGGAATTAGCTCATGCAGTTATGCAGGCTGACAAGTCCCAAGATCTGCTGTTGGCACCCTAGAGACCCAGGAGACTCAACGGTGTACTAGTCTGCATACTGGCAGTCCAGAGACCTAGAAAGAACCAATATTTTAGTTCAAGCCTGAGGGGTGGAAAAAAAAAAAACCAGTGCTTCAGCTCAAAGGCAGTCAGAAAGGAGAAGTCCCCCCTTACTTGTGGAAGAATCAGCCCTTTTGTTCCAGTCAGCTTTCAACTGACTGAATGAGGCCTATCCACACTGAGAAGGGCAATTTGCTTTACTATCGACAGATCCAAATGTTTTTTTATTTTATTTTATTTTTATTTTTTTATTTTTTATTTTTTTATATTTTTTAATATTTTTTATTATACTTTAAGTTCTAGAGTACATGTGCATAACGTGCAGGTTTGTTACATATGTATACTTATGCCATGTTGGTGTGCTGCACCCATTAACTCGTCAGCACCCATCAATTCATCATTTATATCATGTATAACTCCCCAGTGCAATCCTTCCCTCCTCCCCCCTCCCCATGATAGGCCCCAGTGTGTGATGTTCCCCTTCCTGAGTCCAAGTGATCTCATTGTTCAGTTCCCACCTATAAGTGAGAACATGCGGTGTTTGGTTTTCTCTTCTTGTGATAGTTTGCTAAGAATGATGGTTTCCAGCTGCATCCATGTCCCTACAAAGGATGCAAACTCATCCTTTTTTATGGCTGCGTAGTATTTCATGGTGTATATGTGCCACATTTTCTTAATCCAGTCTGTCACAGATGGACATTTGGGTTGATTCCAAGTCTTTGCTATTGTGAATAGTGCCGCAATAAACATACGTGTGCATGTGTCTTTGTAGTAGAGTAATTTATAATCCTTTGGTATATACCCAGTAGTGGGATGGCTGGGTCATATGGTACATCTAGTTCTAGATCCTTGAGGAATTGCCATACTGTTTTCCATAATGGTTGAATTCTGGGTGTCTCAGTCAAGGTGTTTCTCAGTGACATTAACATTTGGACGTCCAAATGTTAATGTCACTGAGAAACACCTTGACTGAGACACCCAGAATAATGTTTGACCAAACATCTGGGCTCTCCATGGGTCAAACTGGCACATCATACTCTGAGTGAGATTGGAAGATACTGGAAGTTTTAGAGATAAGTGGTATAATTTGGCTTATGGTTTTAAAAATTACTCTGGCTGCTGTGTGAAGAAAAGTCTGCAAGGGGCAAGGGTTAATCAGGGAGAATTTTTTAGAAGCTATTGCTATAATTCAGGCAAGTGATGGTGGTGGCTTGGGGCAGAATGACAGTGGACGGAGGTGGTGAGAAGTGGTTAGATTCTAGATGTATTTTGTAGTTAGATTCTAGATGTATTTTGAAGGGAAAACCTGAAGGACTCATTGATGGGTTGGAATGTAAAATGTGACAGAAGGAGAGGCATCAAGGATGATACTAACGTTTGGGGCCTGAGTAATCAGAAGGTGGGAGGTTCCATTAATTGAGATGTGGAAGACTGTTGAACCAGCTGGTTTGATCAGGATAAATCAGGTGTTAGGTTTTAAACATGTCAAGTTCAAGATATCTGTTTATATTTAAGCAGGAATGTAGAGCAGGCCATAGGATATGTTTGACTGGAATTCAAAACTGTGATGTAGTTTTGTTCAGTTTGGCACTCAGTAAGTACTTCTTGGCCAGGCACATTGCCTCATACCTGTAATCCCAGCATTTTGGGAGGGCAAGGTGGGAGAATCACTTGAGCTCAGGAGTTCAAGACCAGCCTGGGTGACATCATGAGACCCAGTTTCTACAAAAGACATTTCAAACTTAGCTGTGTATGGTGGCACATGCTTGTAGTCTCAACTACTCAAGAGGCTGAGGCAGGAGGATTGCTTGGGCCTGAGAGGTCAAGGCTGCAGGCAGCTGTGCCACTGCACTCTGGCCTAGGCAACAGAGAGAGACCCTGTCTAAAAAAACAAAAACGTACTTCTTGAATGAGTAATTAAGAGACTGGTCAGATTTGACCCATAAGTCTCCAATGACCTTCTGCATATCACTAATCCTTGTAGTCCAGAGAGGCCACCTCTAGCAGGTGACATCAAAGTCTCTGCTCTAGAACAAGTACTCGTTAAACTGTTTGCCATGATGCTCTTGCTAATTATCTGACCTGGTAGAGACAAGTAGAATCTAGACCAGTGGTTCTCACTGGCATTGTAACCACCTGGAAACCTTTTAAAACATTCTATTGCTCCATTCCCAAATTCTGATTCAGTTGATCTGGGGTGAAGCTTGTACACTGGTAGTTTCAAAAGATCCTCAAATAATCCTCTGGATCCTAAAGCCTGTCCAGAGACTGAGAACGATTATTCTAGGGTTCTGCCTTAACTGATCTTCTGTACTTCATTGTTTGTTTGTTGTGACTTAAAAGAAAAAGTCAGCTCTTGGCTGTTCCCAGTGGCTCACGCCTGTAATCCCAGAACTTTGGGAGACCGAGGTGGGTAGATCACCTGAGGTCAGGAGTTCAAGACCAGCCTCGCCAACATGGCGAAACCCTATTTCTACTATTTCTACTAAATAGTAGTAGTAGAAACCCTATTTCTACTAAAAGTACAAAAAATTTAGCTGGGCATGGTGGCAAGTGCCTGTAATCCCAGCTACTAGGGAGGCTGAGACTAGATAATCACTTGAACCCAAGAGGCACAGGTTGTAGTGAGCCGAGATTGTGCCATTGCACTCCAGCCTGGGTGACTAGAGTGAAACTCCATCTTTAAAAAAAAAAAAAAGTCAGCTCTTTTGTCAAGGCTCCAGAAAAATTATAAAGTTTTAGAAGGAAATGTTTGAAAAAAATCCCACCAATTAGAAGAAGAAAAGTTCTGTGCGAAAAGATATTTGATATAGCATTATTTTTAATAGTGGTAACTTAAAATCATCAGATAGAATATTATGCAGCCAGAATCATTTTGTAGACAGTATAGTAACTTGCAAATATGTTATGAGAGAAGGTTAAGTAAAAAAGTAATACGCTAAAATGTGTCTACATTATGAGTGCAACTGTGCAAACTTATCCATGCATATAAATAGAAGACTTTAGGGGAACAAAGAAAAATGAAAGCAGTTGATGTGTTAGCATAATAGTATAGTGAATGATGCTTCTTTCCCTTTTAAATGACTGCTTTACTGTTGTTAAGGTGTTTGCATAGTAAGCAGCAGAAATAAAGAAATGGCAGTGTTGCTCCAAGCACACAGCCATATTCCCTGCCTCTCCAGGAAAGGTCCTTAGATTTTTTCTCACTGTCTCTGAAACACTGGGATCAACCTCTGGACTCACTGGGGAACCTATTCTTTGTCAATTAGTTGCCTCATGTGCCAGCACTGTGCTAGCTACTGAGTTGGAACTGGGTTTGGGGATACATAAATCAGTCATTGTTCCAGAGGAGCTCACTGTAGAGATGGAGAAATTAATGTATTGTAAGCAAACTATCGTAATAATTGTAAGATAATGCTATGAGTATGATCATAATGGCATGAACAAAGTTCTGTGTAAACTCAGTAAAATCTGCTCCACGAGCCCAGGGAGGTAGAAAAGAGGAGGTGATATTTGATCTTAGTCTTGAAGTTAGAAAAGGGATGGGGGTAAGGTGGGTAGGGAGGAACAGATATTCCAAACAGAGTGTGTAAGGACAAAGAGCCATAAAAGGCATGGAGTGTTTAGAAAATGGCAAATAGCTTTGGGTGGAATATTTATTATTTATTAATTTAGTCAACAAGTAATTGTTGAGTATTTGTTGTGTGCCAGGTGTTGAGTTAGGTATTGGGAAGACCAAGAATTATGAACCTTGTCTATGCCTTGAATACTGATCATAATAATAGCAAATATTTATTGAGAGCTTACTCAATGCTTTATATGTATTAACCCATGTATTCTTCCCAATAACTGCCGGAGAGGGTTCCATTCTTATTCTCATTTACAAATGATGAAATTGAAATTTAGGGTAAAAGACTTGTCCACAGTCACACATTTGTCATGCAGTGGCAACACTAGGGATCACAGTCTAGTGGAGGAAACAGACAAGGAAGCATGAAAGCAGAGTGACAAATCTGAGATTGAGGTAAGGGAGCTCTGAGTAAGAGCCCAGATGCTGTCAAAGTAGACTTCTTGGAGAAGATGATTTAAGCTGAGTCCCAGAGGATGAGTGAGCATTAGACATGGAAAGTGGGAGTGTGAGAAGGAAAGAGAAGAGCTTTACAGTCATGATGGGTGATGAAGCTGGCGAGGTTGATTGGGGCCAGTTTAGGAAAGCCTTGAACATCCCGTTAGGGAGTTGAGCCTTTCCTCTATAAGTAATGATGAACTAAGAAGCTTTTTTGATCTGTTTTTAATCAGGAGGCTGAGTCACTTGGGCAATGATTCAGCCATACCAACTGTGAACTCTCAATGACTTGGGCTAATGAGAAGAATGACATGGATAATCTAAAAATAATGGACAACTGGAAAAAACATCAGCCTGCTTGTGGAGTGCAACAGGTCATGATTTTCTCCAGTGGGGGAGCAGCTGATTTGCTTCATTCATTCTAGAACCTCTATTCTAGCAGATGTTAAATCTTGTTTTTGAGAGCACCCGTGGCCGTCATGCCCATCTCTGTATCACAGGGGTCTGGGAAAAGAAACTTTCTTCTGGCCAAGGATGGAAGAATAAAAACGTAACTGAGTTTCAGATATGCTAATGTTTTCCACTACTGCATCTCTAAGATATCAATAGGACCTGGAAAGGTGACAATGACCTCATGGTTCCCAGGTGCTGGGGTTGCTGCAATGGCTGGAGCTGAGGAAAATTTGAAGGTTTTAGAGAAGTTCTGCTTCCAGATGAAGGGTGCAGAATAATTAATGCTACAAGCTACATGGAGTGGCCAGTTGAAGAAGCTATAAAAGTTGGAGCAGTGCAGGAAGCAACATGTCTGGGAAAAGGGATTTTTTTGCACTTTTTATTGCAATAATGCAGAAATATTCTGTGAATGGAATCCAGGGGAGCTATCAAGTCCATGTTCAGGTGGCTGTAAGGGGAGGGATTTTGATCCTCTTCTGAGACAGCTGTCTTCAGGCTCAGGCAGAGATCACATTATTGTATTAGAGCCTTCAATAGTTAAGAGAAAGTTATTGGTTGAATTGGGAAAGGGACCTAAAAATAACTGTAAAATGTTGAGCTAGCTCTGCCCCTTTCTCTACTAGATACAGCCCTGGATGCAGAGAACCAGAGACTTGAGGTTAAGACCTAGCTCTGTCACCAACTTGGACAAATCACGTCATCTATCTCCACCTATCTCCTTCACTGTGAAATGAGAGGATTGGACTAAATGATATCTAAATCTCCCCTGGCCTCCGTTGTTTCTGCTTCGTGGATGCCATTTTATGAATCGAGAAATCAAAGGCTATCGACGAAAACGTTTGCAATGTGCAGATTCACTTGGAACACAGAAAGACTCAGAGAGCTGGTCAGTACCAAGGGAGGTTGGAGTGCTTTGCCTTGAATGCAAGAAATAAGGATGTGCAATGTCTGTGTAGAATTTTAAAACAATAACAGATACAAGAAAAAGTCAGTCTGCTTTTTATTATCATCATGCACTGACAGTTTTAAGCAACGTCAGTGATAAAATATTCCTCACCTTGATGGACAACTCTCCCCATCCTCCATCCTTGGTATACCACTGTTTATCTGTACAATTCTCTTTTTATTCAGTGCTCTTTCAATTTCTCTCACTACAAAGGAGAAAATCTCTTTAAGGAGCTCTTTTTTTAAAAAAAAAATTTTTTTTTCTTTTCTTTCTTCTTTCTTTCTCTCTCTCTCTCTTTTTTTTTTTTTTTTTTTACCACTTCTTAGCATTGATTATCTCTAGTAAAGAAGCATGATGAATTACTTTGAGTTACTTCTTTAGTAAGAAAGGTATGCTATAGTAGAGAACTGGAAAGGGACCAAGGAAGCAGGGACAATAAACATGGAGAGACCAGAATACGGAATGAGGTATGGAATGGGTACACAAGGCTGGGTGGCTTGTGGGTCAAATCCTGAACACATGGCTTGTGGACAGGGTGTCGACAGCTCCCTGAAGGCCCAGGTTAGGTTGGGCATGTGGTGCGTGAAAACAGACCCTGCCTGCCTCTCAGCTCAGATTTCTCAGATCTCCAGTGCCCCAGTCATTTCCTGGGGCTTCCCCTTGCCTCCCCTCAGGTGGATTTCCTAGGAGTGATCCCTCTGTACTACACCTGCAGTCACACCACTCGCCATGCTTCTCTGGGTTGGATTTCCTCTCCACCATGCCCTGCTGTCTAGAATATGAAGAGGCTTTGCCCCCTGGGGACTTGCATATCCTGCATTGGTGCCTCCCTTTTGCAGGCTTGACCCCCTTGGTGTTTAACTTTCTGCGAGCTGGCACCTGCTGCAGGGTGCATTTGCATGCTCCAAGGAGCCATTCCTGATAGCAACAAAATAATCTATGCACATTCTTTGGGGGCTGAATGGGCTGCTCTGGAGAACAACAGAGGGGTCTCTCAGAAAAATACGAGTGTGGTGGAGGAAGAAGCTGAAGGCAGGGTGTTGACCCTAAAGATAGAGACCCTTGTCCTCTCAAATTAAATAAGAAGTTTCGGGTTTTTGTTTGTTTATTTGCAAAGTGAGAACCCAGTTAGGGGCAATTAAATTGACAAAAAACCCAATCCAAACCAGTCCAAACTGAAGCCATGAGGGCCAAGTTCTAGTTTCTTAGAGATTTACAATTTGCTAAATTTTGTCTTTGACACACACACCAGACACATATTCCCTCTTGCACGTTTAGTTTCTAATTGTTATCCTAAGATGATTTATTTATTCTTACAGGAAGAGAAAAGAAAGGGGCAGCTTTCACTGAAGTTTGTCTTATTTCTTTCACCCTTTCTTTTCTGATTATAAAAGCCACACATGTCTACCACAGAAAGTTTAGCAGATGAATGTTCTAAACAGAAATAAATACTTCCTATGAATCCCATCACTCAGAGATGACCACTCTCCATTTGCAGCCATGGTGGAAATGGAATCGCTGGGGAAGTTCTACTGGCAAGAACTTGCTCTATTCGGTTCAGCTTTTCCTTAAGAAGACCCCTGAGGTACCAGCCCTCTCTGAGCCTAGAGGAGGGAGACTTTCTGTTCATGTTGAGGCTCCTTGCCAGCCTGACAGAAGCTTCTAGCTCTTCCTTAGTCGGTTCCCTGCAGGTCTGGGAACCTTGTGCTTGTTCTGTTCTGTGGCCTCTGTGCTGTCACCTCTGAAGCTGGGTCCTATGATTTTGTCTTGCAGTTCTCTTGTTGCTCATGGCTGGCAACCTTCATAGTCATTCACACTCACACACATACAGCATTTCTTCATTTATTCACATTAAGTCATTTCACACTCATTTTAATAGTTATTCACAATACTGTTAGTTTATAGCACCACACAACATTATAATGTTGTAATGAACAGTCGTCATTTCTTTGTGCTGCTCAGCAGCTTTGCACCATTCTGGGTTTGGCACCTCCCCACCCACCCCCTGCTGGGTGTGCAGGCTACCCTTCTCTCACAGTGGAAACCAAAGGGGAGAGTTCTTCTCTCCCAGCCTCCCAAAGGCCATGTGGGAGCTAGCCTGTGATCTTGGTTCAGCCAAACAGCCACTACCATATCACACTTTGACTCTTAAGAGAACTTTGCTAAGAATCTGGAACAGGTCAGACTTTCTTTATGGTGGCGGCAGAGCCTTTGAGATTTGGCAGTCAGCTGTGTTGGTTTTGAGCATCCCTAGGCTGCGGCGGCCTAGACCAGCACAGACACTGCCCTACCCAGATGGGTCCTGAGGCCCTGGCTAGTCCCCACTGGCCATCCTGGGTTCCCATCGTGTTTCTGGGCCTTGTTCTCCAGCTTTCTGTTGATTCTGTGAGTTATCTGATATTCTTCAATTCATTCATTTAACGCTAGCCAGAACTGCTTAAATAAAGAACCCTATGCTGTTTGACTTTTGTCTTAAAGTTTGAAATGCTACTTAGTAAGTCACAACATATTAATTTGAATTCCATTTGTGACATAACTTATCTTTCCGTAGGCCACATAAGTCAGGGAGATGGAGAGAGAAACAGAGGGGACAAAAATACAGTCACAACAGTACTCGCCTGGCTCCACCCTTAGCTGCAATCATCCAGAACTCAGGTCCTGCCTCCTAAGATCGCCCACAATAGCATTTCTGTGCTTCTCACTGCCTGGTAGCCCTGTAGACTTCTCCTTGTCTATCTCAGAGATTTCTGGTGGTGCTGCTTTCTTCTTCCATGGCCTGTTTGTCTGTGGGCTATTTGGCTTGCTTGAGTCATATCCACTAATCAACTATTAAGGCCAATTCTTCTCTTTGGAAGACCCAGAGATTTCAGCTATGATTCTGGGCTAGACTTTGAGCCTCAGAAATGACCACATGTTTAGTGGTGACCTCACGGGCAAATGCTGCAATACTTTTCTGGTGCCTGTTTACCTAAGTCTTTTCTTCTCTGTCACTCCAGTTTTGCTTTGTCCCCAGGGATATGATTTTCAAGTTTCATAACCTCATATCAGATCACATCCAATGTGATCTGACTGGCTGGGGAGCAGCGCGGGGTCAGATGATCTGGAATGACTGCCTCCTGTGCTGGAGTAAGCAATAAGCAGACAGGCTCCTCTGCAAGTGCTGGGAGGAACGCCAGTGCTGCAGGTAGAACGCATCATAAAACGGGTATGTGGAGGACGACAGGCCTGAGAAACCATGCCTCAGGCCAGAGTGGAAGGCCGGAATGTGGACTTTTCCAAGTAAACAGGTTTTGCAACATCTCTAGGAACCCAGGAGCCAGCAGTGAACAGGAGTCTAGGTAGGCAGATGGGAAGCAGCGTCCGTCCTAGACACTCAGCTAGGGTTTGGGACCAAGAATGCAGAAATGAATAAGTCCGGGTTGGGGGTGGGAGGTGTGGCACAGAACTAGGACACATCTGTAGAAAAGTATTTTTCTCAAACCATATCTGTATTTTAGGTATTCCAAGTCTAAATATTCCATGGTTAAAAAAGTTTGGAAATTATGGAATTTTAAATTCTTCTCTTGGAGATTCATGATTCACAAGACTATACAAGACGCTTAATCCTATGTTTACAAATAAAACCAAACCTGTTTAGTAGGTAAACAGGGCTATGTAGGCAGAAGACATTTTCTTTTTTTAAATTACTTTTTTCAAATTCATGAGCATTTGAAGTGGCAGCCAGCGGAGTCACAAAATCACTTTTTAAAAATTATGATTATTTTGTAATTATAAAACTGCATATATAACACATATAAGTGGTTTCAAAAATATTAGAGAAACAATACCTTAAGAAATAGATTATTACAATCCCTATGAAGTTCCCTTGTGTGCCCCTCCTCATTCAAATTTCTCTCCTCTCTCTGAAGGTAACTCCATCCTGAATTTTACCACTTTTCTATGTATCCCCAAACAGTATTGTTTAGCTTCACCTTTTTCAAATATTATACCACTTGAAATCATTGTTTGCAACCTTCTGTGAACTGCATTTTTTCATTAAACATTATATTGATAAAATTAATCTATGTTGACATATTCTATAATTATTTCATCTTTATGGCTGTTCAATATTCCATTGTATTAATACATCACAAGCTAGTTGTCTATTTACCTATCGAACATTTGGGGTACTTTCATATTTCTCCTGTAGTTATTACAAACTATGCCATGTGAACATTCTTGGACTTTTCTCCTGCACGTATGTATAAGCCTTTCTCTACAATCTATTCTTTCAAGTAGATGTTGCTGGGTTACAGGAGTTGTGCACATCATCCACTTTACTAGAAACTGTTTTCTAAAGTGGTTGTACCATTTTATACTCCAACCACTGTTTACATGCTAACCAACACTTGGCATTTTCAGAATTTTCATATTTTTTACAATTAGGTGGGTGTGAAATAATATCTTATTCTGGTTTTAATCTGCATTTCCCTAATTTGCTATCTCCACCACTATTCTCCCAGTATTCTCCAGTGAGAAACAGAGATGATCACTGAAACTGAAGTTAATAGGATGTGGGCTACTAAACAGCCTTTGTAGCTGAAAGATAAAAATACAAACTGCATAATTCATGGTTTATTTTTATATATAACTCCAGTTGACTTCAATGGAAAAGGAATTTTGAATGAAATATCATGGAAAAGACAATACCTACAGCAAGGCTGGAGGACCAGGCTCAGGGAAAGGTCCAGAAGCAAGGAAGACCAGCAGGAACCATGGGAGGATTCACTCCACAGGGCCGTTCTGGTTTTGAATCACTACTGTTTACATAGGCCACTGCTGCAAGGGAACCACTTAAAGGCAATACTAGTGTTTCTGCGGGGAGACCGGGGGTGGGAGGAGTCAGGTGCAGATAAAATTTTACTTCAAACTCAACAATTCCACATCAAGAAACAACTACCAGCATTCCCGGAACTATTATGCCATTATTTGCTGTAGCTTGCTGGTCCTGTAGCCTACTTTGGCACCTGGCATCTCTATTTGTTGACATTTGTCTTTCTTTTTGAATTATTTATCATCTTCATCATTTTAAAGTGTACAGTTAAGTGGTAATAACTACATTTATATTCTCTTTTTCCCCTTCATCTCCCTTCCCCTCTACCCTTCCCTGGTACCACCAATCTGTTCTCTATCTTCATGGATCCACTTTTTTAGTTCCCACATGTAAATGAGAATGTGTACTATTTATTTTTCTGTGCTTGACTTATTTCACTTAACACAGTGGCCTCCAGTTGCATCCGTGTTCCTGCAAATGGCAAGGTTTCATTCTTTTTTATGGCTGAATAATATTTCACTTCATATACATACCACATTTTCTTTATTCATTCATCCATTGATGGGCACCTATGTTGAGTTCATATTTTGGTTATTGTGAATTGTGCTGCAATAAACATGGGAGTGCAGATATCTCTTTAATATATTGAATTCCTTTCTTTCTTTTGATTATATACCTAGTAGTGGAATTGCTAGATCATATAGCATATCATATAGTAGTTCTATTTTTTATTTTTTTATTTTTAGAGATGGTTTTTCGCTATGTTGCCCAAGTTGGAGTCGAACTTCTGAGCTCAAGTGATCTGCCATCTTGGTCTCCCAAAGTGCTTGGATTATAGGCATGAGGCACTGTGCCTGGCCCTATTTTTGGTTTTTTGAGGAACCTCCATACTGTTTTCCATAGTGATTGTACTAATTTACATTCCCACAAATAGTGTATGAGGGTTCCCCTTTCTCCATATCCTCGCCAGCATTGCCTATCTTTTTGATACAAGCCATTTTAACTGGAGTGAGATATTTCACTGGAGTTTTAATTTGAATTTCTCTGATGATTAACAATATCGAGTATTTTTCTATACCTGTTGGCTATTTGTATATCTTCTTTTGAGAAACATTTTTTCAGATATTTGCTCATTTAAAAAAATTTTTTTTTTTTTTTGGCTATTAAGTTGCTTGAGCCCCTTACATATATACATTCTGGTTATTAATCCCTTGTTAGATGGACAGTTTGCAAATATTCTTCCCCATTCTGTGGATCACCTCTTCACTTTGTTTCCTTTGTTGTGTGGAAGACTTTTAGCCTGATGTTATCCTGTTTGTCTATTTCTGCTTTGGTTACCCGTACTATTGCTGCCTAACATGAAAAAATCTTTGTCCAGACCAAAGTCCTGGAGTGCTTCCCCAGTGTTTTCTTCCAGTAGTTTCATAGTTTTAGGCCTTAGATTTAAGTCTTTAATTCACTTTGATTTGATTTTTGTGTGTGGTGAGAGATAGGGGTCTAGTTTTATTCTTCTGCATATGGATATCCAGTTTTTCTGACACCGTTTTTTGAAAAGATCGTCCTTTCCTCATTATATGTTCTTGGCACCTTTGTTGAAGATGGGTAGGCTGTAGATGCATGGATTTATATCTATGTTTTCTATTCTGTTCCATTGGTCTATGTGTCTGTTTTCAGGCCAGTACCATTATATGATGTTTTGATTACTGTAGTTTTGTCATAAATTTTGGAATCAGGTAGTGTGATGCCTCCAGCTTTCTTCTTTTTGTTCAGGATTGCTTTGGCTCTTCAAGGTATTTTGTGGTTCCATATAAATTTTAGAATGTTTTTTCTGTTTCTGTGAAGAATGTCATTGGTATTTTGAGAGAGATTGCATCAAATTTGTAACTTGCTTTAAAAATTGCTTTATAATTTGTAAATTGTAATATTTGTCATTTTAGAAATATTAATTCTTCTAATCCCTGAACATGGAAAATCTTTTGACTTTTTTTTTATCTCCTCTTCAGTTTCTTTCATCAGAGTTTTATAGTTTTCCTTCTATAGATCTTTCACTTCTTTGGTTAGATTGATTTAGAGATTTTTTTTTTTGCAGTTATTGCAAATGTGATGGTTTTCTTGATATCTTTTTCAAATTGTTCACTATTGGTGTATATAAATGCTACCAATTTATTTATGTGACTTTATATCCTGCAACTTTACTGAATTTATTTTATCAGTTTTAACAGTTTTTTGGTGGAGTCTTCAGGTTTATCTAGGAATAAGATTGTGTCATATGTGGACAAGGCTAATTTGACTTCTTCCTTTCCAGTTTGGATCTTCTTTATTTCTTTCTCTTGCCTAATTGCTCTGGCCGGGACTTTGAGTGTTAAGCCGAATAAAAGTGGTGAAATGGATATCCTTGTAAAGGGAATACTGTTGATTGCTGCTGCTCCCAGAGTTCCAACTTAATTCTCTCTCTCTGTTTCATGCCAGGGAATTTTGGCATCTCAATTTCACTTATTGTAGACCAGTGCTGAGTCCAAATTTTAGTCAATCAAACAAACTGTTGGCTACTAAAGACAATGCATTAAATACAGATTTCCATATATTGATTAATATATCCCCTATATTGATCAATTCTGCCTTATCCAAGGCTATTTCTATCCTCCTTGAAATCTACTTCTACACAAATACATATTTTCTGGGTTTCTAATAATAAAAATGAGCAGAAATATGCAATTCTTTGGGTGTGTATAGCCTATGTCCTCTTGCATGAGACTTTCCAGGGATCTGGTTATAGTTATGAATCTAGAAGCAATAGGTGTACGTTGGTGTGAGCTTGAGGAGTATAGGAATCCTTTGAAAGACAACTGCCTCAGGTGAGGTTATTATAGCAAAGATTGGCTAGTTTCCTTGGAAGGAGAAGAAGTAACTATTCCTGTTGGTAAGGGAAGCTTGGGGGATTTGAGGGATTTTATTTCTTAGATTATTTCTAGTGTACAAAATATCTCCATTCAAAATTGCAGGTTCCTAATCCTCCCATGTCCTAATTTTCACATAGGAGAATTGATGAAGCTATAAATTAAACTTATAATGTAATTCTGCAACATGTACAGTCACATTTGGAATCTTATTTTCAGCCATATCTGCTTTACGGCTACAAAAATTAAGAGATAATTTTAGTGCTTCAACGTACTCTCTAGTTCTCTGACCGTGCCTTATGCTGAAAGTTTGTCTTTGAATCTGTCATTTTCTTTGTGTAAGCTCTCCAGTTTCATCAGAAATAGGTAGCCTATCTCAGTCTCTACTGTCATTGTCACTGTCATGACAGACAAGTGCCCTAGTCACTTGGCCTTCCAAACCTGGCCTTTAATAGACACTACATTCCAAACTTTCACTAGCGATGATTTGAGAAATTGTAATGGCACCACAAGGCATGAATTTACAATATCTTATTTCCAACATGTAATGAGATGATCACTGCCTTCTTACTCAAACGGGTCAGCAACCCAACCCCAGGATTCCATTTATGAGGTTCTCTTTCTGCAAGCACTCCTGACACCAAGTATTGATATCAGTCAGGCTTTACTTAGGATTGCAGAAACCACTGTAGGTATTTTGAATAAAGGGAACTTAATAAAGGGAATTGGATATATTTCTTTTGGAAGGGCTGCAGAAGCAAAAAGGAGAAGGAAAGGTGCTGGAGGAGTCAAGAGTAAGAAAGGGTAACACCTAAAGATTAGAAGCTGCTAATGCCCTGAATTGGAACCTATTAGCAGCACCTGCCATTGTGCTGTTGGAGGAACTATCTCAGTCAGTTCTGGACCCATCAAATGTTGACCTGGGTTGGAACCATAGACAAAAGGTTGCCTTAGGCCAAGCTTCTGGAGTTCAGAATCTCTATCTTCACTGTTACTACAATAACAACCAGCAACTGCCCCACTGTTGGAGCCAAAAGCAGAAAACTTCCCTCTGTCCACTTCTGATCTTTCAACAATGACTTCAAATTCCTTAGCAGAATCTAAAAGAAAGTCCGCTGGCAATGGAAACTAAGGAACGTATTTCGCAGTTTCCAGCCTTGGCAGTATAGAACACAATATTAGAGGGTAGGTCTGAGCTGCCAAGGGTGGGTAATGGGGTAAATAACTGGCACAAATAGCCATGAGGGAGATTGGCCTGTAATGTTCATTCCCATTCTAAATTCATTAGTTTCTTTTAATCATTTATTACTGAAAATTTAAAATACACAAAATAGAATAATTTAATGAACTTCCATGCTTATTAGCCAGTCAGCAATGATCACTTCATAGGCAATCTTGTTTCACTTATATGCCCCTCTCTAGAACCTTCCCTTTATTTTGAAGCAATTCCCATACATCATATAATTTAATAATTCCTCAATATCATCAATATTCAGTAAACACTTGAATATCTAACTTAGTGTGTTCTCACCCTTTCAACAGTTTGTATGGATCAGGATCCAAATGGAATCCATACATTGCTACTAGCTGAAATGTCTCTCTCTCTCTATATATATATATTTATATAGAGAAAGAGAGAAAGGAGTTCAAGGAGTGCCATTTCCCCTTTCCTTGCCTCCAAATTTTATACATTTATATGTTTAAGAAGTTGAGTTGTTTATCCTACAGAGTTTAGCACAGTCTGAGCTTTGATCATTGCATCCTCGTAGTGTAATTTGACATATTTCTTTGCTCTTGTATTTCTGAGGGAATTGGTAGACAGGTAGAGAGGCTTGATCACATTTAGGTTTGAAAATTTATTTGGAGATTTAAAAACTTGTCTCTTTGCATTGATTTATAACTTAATTGTTTTGTGCCTAGAGAATACTGTTTGTACGTACCAGTTTTCTGAAAGTTTTGAGGCTTGCTTTATGGTCATGCACATGATACATTTCTATCAGTGTTTCATGAATATATTAAAAGAATGCATATGGTCCAATATTGAGTCAATTATTCTGTAGCTGTTTATTAGATTAAGCTTGTAAGTTATGTTGCTTGCTGATTTTTTGACTGTTTATTAATTATTGAAAAACAGGTATTAAAATCTTTCATTATGGTAGTGAATTAGAATAGTTCTTCTTAAGAGTTCTTCTGATGTTTGTTTTACTTATTTTGAGCTATGGCTTAAGTGTGTATGAGGTTAGATTTTTTACACATTCCTGGTGAATGAGACCTTTTATTATTATATAGTAACTTTCTTTGCCCCATTATTCTATGTTCTTATGTTCTAGCTATTTGTTTATTCAAAGTAATATGACTTCATTCAACAACTTTTAAAATTTTTGTGGTATGTAGTAGGTGTATATATTTATAGGGTATGTGGGGTATTTTGGCATAAGCATACAATGTATAATGATCACATCAGGGTAAATGTGGTATCTATCACCTCAAGCATTTAGCTTTTGTGTTAGAAACAATCCAATTATACTCTTTTAGTTATTTTTAAATGTAAAATTACATTATTATTGACTATAGTCATTCTATTGTGCTTTCAAATACTAGGTCTTATTCATTAGTTCTATGTTTTTGTACCCATTAACCATCCCCACTCCCTACCTCACCCCTACACTACTCTTCTCAGCCTTTGGTAACAATCATTCTACTTTCTATCTCCATGAATTCAATTGTTTTAATTTTTAGCTCCCACAAGTAAATGAGAACAGGTGAAGTTTGTCTTAAAGGGCATTTTAAAAAACATCGGGTCTCATAATTTTTGTTTATTCCGTTTACACTTAGTTTGATGAATTATACATTTGGATTTATTTTTACTATGGATTTTGTGCTTCCTACTTATTTAACTTTTCTTTATTCTTTGTCAGATTATGGAAATTCTTTTCTATCCTTAGTTTGCTATGAGTTTTTATCTTAAATTGGAATTACAATTTTTCAAAGACTTTTCTGAAATCTCTGAGATGATCCCATTTTTAAAAATTATTTTGTTACTATAGTGAATTAATCGATTGATTTTCTAATGTTAAATTAGTCTTGTATTCCCAAAACACATAAAACTTCGTCATGACTATTACAAATATATATGTATATAAACTGTTCTCACTTTGTATGGTGGTACACAATGGTAAAGTAATTATGCAAGCTGAAACTGTGCAAAGAAATCTTAATCCATAGAAAAATTATAATTTTTCTGTGATCCTTAAATTTTTTTCAAAACATTAAAAACTGTCTGTTATAAACATATAGATAAATGAAAAAATAGTAAAAGTGGTGCTTATTGAGTACACTGTAAAACACAGAAACATTGAGAACTAAAATGTTTTATTTCTTTGCAAAAATCTGATCAAACAGTAGTTTGAATAATACTTGCTGTCTTACGATTACATAATTTTTGAAGCAAGCATCTTTTATATGCCTTGGAGAATTGTCATATGCCTTTCTAGGTTTGGGCTAACTTCCAACATTTTGTTTCTTATGCTTTCAATGTTATGAAATATCTCTGAGAGCTTTTTTAATGTGAAATTTGTCATTAGTGTCACTTCCTCTAGGACCTCTTCATCCTTTTCATCACAACCACCTTCCTTGTTTATGTCAATAAGTTTGTCTTCGCCAAGTTTCTCTGGTTGTCTATGTATAGTTTCTTCAAGGAGGCAGTGTCAACATTCCCATGACCATCTATTTCTTTTACAACTTTATTTACATTCTCTTTGAATTTCACTTTCAGTATTATCACTTTTCGTTTCTTTGCTGTCATTTCATCTTTGTTGGCCTTTTCCCTTTTAAAACTATCCATTTTTATGTCATACGAGCTTATCACTGAGAGACAAAGAGGAAACATGTTTTGCTGTCTGCGTATGACCTGAATAACAAATGTGCAGTGACCAATCATCAACAGATTTGAAGGCATTATATGATTAGTCACCAATCATATTGCAATCTATTATTTACATAGTGATTTGTGGACTGAAGATCTACAGTGATTTTTGTATTTATGTAATTATTAGCAGTTACTATATTTGAGGACTGGTATTATTTAAAAAGTAGTAACTGAAATGTCTGCATTTCTGAACTGTGCAAAGCAAGAACTGCCCATGTATTGTTGGATTCAGTTTACCAATATTTGTTTAGGAGTTTTGCATCTACGTTCATACTGAGATTGGCCTATGATTTTAAAAAATAATAGTTACCTTTTCAGGTTTGGTATGAATATCAAGGTACCTCATACAATGGGTTGGGGACTATGTCTTTTCTTTTTATTCTCTAAAAAATATATGTGTAAGATAAAATTTTTTCTTCCTTGAATATTTTGTGGAATTTACCAGTGAAATTATTTGAAACTGGAGTTTTCTTCGGGAAGATTGAAGACTACAAATTCAGTTTACTTAATGGTTATAGGACTATTTGTATGTTCTATTTCTTTTCGAGTTCAGGTTGGTAAATTTTATTATTCTAGAAATTTATCCATTATATCTAAAGTTCCAAATTTACTGGAATAAGGTTATTTATAATACCTTGTTGATATCTGTAAGATTTGCAATAAAGTCTCCATTTTCACTTTTAACACTTATTTGTGCCTTTTTGCTATCTCTCTCTTTTCTTGTTTAGAGGTTTATCAACTTTTTTATTTTTTCAAATAAGCAACTTTTGACTTTGACTATTCTCTTTTATGTTTGTATTCTATTTTACTGATTCCTGCTCTTACTTTTATTATTATTTTTCTTTTCCACTCTTTGGGTTAATGCTTTTATAAAAGGCTTTTTATAAAACTTCTCATGATAGATATTCAGTTCATAATTTTCAGCCTTTCTTGTTTTCTAAACTTTTTACAAATATTGCTTAGCTACAGCTCATAAATTTTGATATATGATATTTTTACTATCATGAAGACTACAACATTTTCCAACTTTTCTTTATAATTTTTTAATCTTCAGGCTATTTAGAAGTATATTGCTTAATTTCTAAATATGGTAAAATTTTTTTTATGTTGCAAATATCTGTTCCCAGTTTATCTTTCTACTTTGTACATAGATCTTTCTCCTTGCTGTTTACTTTTTATTTTATTTATATATATATTTTTATTATACTTTAAGTTCTAGGTTACATGTGCACAACATGCAGATGTGTTACATATGTATAAATGTGCCATGTTGGTGTGCTGCACCCATTAACTTATCATTTACATTAGGTATATCTCCTAATGCTATCCTTCCCCCCTCCCCCCACCGCACGACAGGCCCTGGTGTGTATGGTAAATACTTTTAACGTTTGTTAGTTACATTTAGCTTAATTGCATTGTAATCGGAAAACACAGTCTGTATGATTTCCATCCTTTGAAATTGTTGAAACCTGATTAACAGCCAAGTATATGTTCTTATATTTTTATAATTCTTTCATGTGTGCTTGAAAAGAATCTTTATTATATAGTTTTAGAATACAGTGTTCTACATATGACTGTTAAGTCAAGTTTGTTAATCAAATTATTAAAATATTTTATAGCTTCACTGGATTTGTTTATTTGTTCTATCAATTATGGAAAGAGAAACATTAAGATTTTCTATAATGATTTGTCTTCCATAGTTCTGTCAAAATTTGCTTTCTGTATTTTGAGGTCGTGTTATTACATACACACAAATTTATATGTTATATGTTTCTGGTAAATTGAAATGATTATTATTAAGTATGCCTTTTTAATTTTTGTTTTACTTTATATATTAAAATTTATTGATGATATTAATATAGCTGCACAAGTTTTTCCAAAAACAAATTTCTTGAGGCATAACTGGCATGCAATAAACTGTACATATTTAAAGTATATAATTTGATAGATTTTGATATTATGTATACATCCATGAAATCATCACCACAATCAAGATATTTTAAAATTCTCTTTGATTTTTTTTTTTTTGAGGCAGAGTATCTCTTGCCCTGACTGGAGCGAGGTGGTGTGAACTCGGCTCACTGCAACCTCCACTTCTCAGGTTCAAGTAATTCTCCTGCCTCAGCCTCCCGAGTAGCTGGGATTACAGGTGCCTGCCACTGCTCCTGGCTAATTTTTGTATTTTTAGTAGAGACAGGGTTTCACCATGTTGGCCAGGCTGGTCTTGAACTCCTGACCTCAAGTGATCTGGCCACCTCAGCCTCCCAAATTGCCAGGACATCAGCCACTACGCCCAGCCTGTCTTTTATTTTTTTGCATACTGCTTTTCTTTTTCGATAGTTTCTATTGTTAGGTCTTCAAGTTCACTATTTTTTTCCTTATTTTATGCTAATCTGCTGTTAAACTCATCCAGAATATATTCATCTCACATGTTGCAGTTTTCATCTCTAGATGTTCAGTTGGAATTTTTAACATCTTTTATGTCTCTACTTAACTTTTTGAACATATGAAACCAGTGACAATAGCTAATTTAACATTATTATTTGCTAATTCTAACATCTGTATCAGTTTTGGATCAGCTTTGGCTTATCGATTTTTCTTCTCAGTATGGGTCATATTTTCCTGCTTCTTTGTATGACTGGTAATTTTTAATTGGATGCCATACGTTGTATACTTTACCTTATTTGATGCTGGTTATTTTTGAATTATTTCCAGTATTCTTGAGCTTTGTTCTAAGATGCATTTAAATCACTTGGAAACTGATCCTTTCAGGACTTTGCTTGTATGATCTGTCAGGTGGGAACAGAGTGGTGCTCAGTGTAGGGCTAATTAGTTCCCATTATTAAGGCACGACCTTTCTGTGCAATATGCTCAATAGCCTGTGAGTCTTGAGGCTTTCCAGTCTGACTGGTGGGAAGAGTCACTATTCTTAGCTGTGTGTCATTGCTGGGCACTGTCACTTCTGGTCCTTTCAGGTGATTCTTTTTCTGGCTTTGAGTTGTGTCTTCATATGCATTGTGATGATCAGTACTCTTGAATGCTAGAGGGACACCTGCAGATTTCTAGAGTTCTTTCTCTGTGCAGCTTTCTCTCCTCTGGCACTCGAGCCTACCAGATATTCTTTGATCTATCTGGATTCTCAGCTTTATCTTCTCACTTTAAGTCCTTTGGGTTCTGCCTCGGTGTCCTCTCCCTATGCCATGCCCTGGCATCTCTCTCAATGCAGTAAGATCTTGGGCAGGTGTAAGTTTCATCTTATTTGTTTTCTATTTCTCAGGGACCATTGTCCTTTGATACCTGATATGCAGGGTTTTGGCTTTTTTTTTTTTTTCTCTTATAGTTTGTTGGTTTTTTGGTTCTTTCTGGCATGAGGGTAAATCTAGTCCCTGTTACTCCATCTTGGTTGGAAGCAGAAATCTACCAGCTTTACTATGGTTGGTATTAGCAAAATGTATCTTTTTCACCACTTTTCCTTCTTTCTTTCTTTCTTCTTTCTTTCTTTCTTTCTTTCTTTCTTTCTTTCTTTCTTCCTTTCTCTCCTTCCTTCCTACCTTCCTTCCTTCCTTCCTTCCTTCCTTCCTGTCTTTCTCTCTTTCTCTCTTTCTTCTCTTTCTTTCTTTTTTTGAGACAGAGTTTCACTCTTGTTGCCCAGTCTGGAGTGCAATGGCATGATCTTGGCTCACTGCAACCGCCGCCTCCCAGTTTCAAGCAATTCTCCTGCCTCAGCCTCCTGAGTAGCTGGTATTACAGGCATGTGCCACCACGCCCGGCTAATTTTGTATTTTTAGTAGAGACAGGATTTCTCCACGTTGGTCAGGCTGGTCTTGAACTCCCAACCTCAGGTAATCCGCCCATCTCGGCCTCCCAAAGTGCTGGGATTACAGGCGTGAGCCACCGTGCTAGACCTTTTCCTTCCATCCTTCAGTGTCCTTATATTTAGTTAGATTTTGTTTCTTCATCTAGTCTGTCTTTATATTTCTCTTTCAACTAAACAATATAGTTTATTTATGGTTAATGTTATTATGAATATATTTCTTTCCAAATTTACCACTTGTTTTGTGCTTCCTATTCCCTCCAATACTCTGTTTTCCTTTTATCTTCTTTTTTATTTTCTTTTGGATTGGGTTTTTAAAATCTTTGCATTTTTATCCTCCACTAGTTTAGATGTTACACATTCTATTTCTATTATTTGAGTGGTTACCTTTAAAATTATAACATGTGACCTTAATTTGTCAAAATCTAATGTTGGTAAGTTTTTTATTCTTGATCCACCTGCCTCACCCTCCCAAAGTGTTGGGATTACAGGCGTGAGCCACCGTGCCCAGCCTTTCACTGAGCTTTTAAGGGTCTCCGATTTATGCAGGGGCCTTAGATTAACTTCTTACCTTTTATAAGCCCCGGGCCTTTGTTTTTTTGCTTTTCCTTTTTTCCAGGAAAATGCTCATTGAAAAAGGAAACTTCAGTTTGCCAGTGATGAGCAGGTGTCCTCACGACAACTGGCTGCTCAGCACTCACACCTCTTTGGGTTGGTGTTTTATGTCTTTTTGATTTTTGAGGACTTTCCTTATTGTCATGTCACCTCTGCTATGCATTATTCATTTAAAAACATATTTGAGGCTGGGCACGGTGGCTTACACCTGTAATCTCAGCACTTTGAGAGGCCAAGTGGGGAGGATTGCTTGAGTTCAGGAGTTGGAGACAGTGAGACCTCATTTCTAAAAAAAAAAAAAAAATTAAAATAAGCTGAGCATAGTGACATACATATAGTCCCAGCTACTCAGGAGGCTGAGATGGGAGGATAGCATAAGCCCAGGAGTTTGGTTACAGTGAGCTATCATGGCACCCTAGGCAACAGACTGAGAGCTCGTCTCCAAGAAAACAAAACAAAACAAAGCAAAACAAACAAACAAACAACGTATCTGAAAATATTTCACACTGCCTTCGTGGGTTCTTTGTACCTTGGTGGTTTTTCAAGATTTCTTGTCTGAAATATGGTCAGGAATTGAAATCAAGGGCTTCCTTTATTTTCTACTCAACTGCTAACATCTTCCAGAATACTTTTCTATTAACAGCTCTTTGGAAGATTCTATGCCATGGCAAGCCAGATTTCAGTTTGGTTTAAGAGAGAGCTTTCTGTTAGAATGTCTGGAAGATGGAATGTGCTGAGGAGGTGGTGAGTTCCTGGAGGTTTTAGAGTGCAGACAAGATGATCTTTTTTTGGTAATTTTGGAGAGCAATGTATGCACCATGGATAGAATAATGGAGAGATAAGAAACATGGATGTTTCTTAAAACTCACAATTCTTTGTTATTGGTGGTTGTCCTAAGGATGAGTATGGTGGTAGAAATGCACTAACAATTGCCAAGTACCTATTATATATGTGGCACACATTATACTGAAAACTTACACAAACTTTATAATCTATTCCTTATAACAATCTTATTGTGGTAGGTATTGTTATCCCTAATTTATAGATGATATAAACAAGGTTATGAGAAAATAAATTTCTTAAGGTCACATATTAAGGGACTGAGCCAGAGTTGAAATTTGTCAGTTGGCTTCAAAGCTGAGGTGCTTTCTTTCACACTATACTGCTGATAGTCCCTGTAATAGGACAGCAGAGACAGACGAGGCTCTCATAACCATCTCCCAGGGGTAGCTGAACAGATTCTTTCCTGCCCTTGCTTTAAGCTCCTCCCCTTTTCTCTGCTTAATTCCCCACCGTTCAGATTTTCAATTGCTGTTTGAAAGACAGAAGTATACGCAACCTCAAATCAATTTTGGCTAAACAAGGAGAGCTTCCAAGTACATGCCACTGGAGGATCACATAATGGCATCACTTTGATTTTTACTGCAAATGCTTAGGGATAAATGCGGTAGTAAATATACTATCTTGTTTAGCAATTTAAATATTCCCTGCAAGCTCATTAGGTTCTGTCACCTTATGGCTGTTCCTTGTGTGGGAGTGATACTCCCACCCCCACAGCCTGCTGTTCCCAAGACAGTGTTTCTTGGGGGGATGCTCCTCACACGGAGGGTAGAGAGTCGGGAGGCAGTTCTTTAAAGGAATTACTGACGGTGTTGGCGTAATAAAGAATCAGGCTCCGTTTGTGGTGTTTGACTGCTGACAGCTTCCTAGCCCCACTAATCCCTTTTCTCTTTCTACCTCCTTATCTGGGGAGGGTTATAAGAGAGCCAGGGTGCTTTTTGCTTTTGTATCGGTGGGAAGTTCAAACCATGCAAGCCCAGGCCATCACCCCAGCCCCACTCCATAATCACCATGAAACTCCAACTCAGTTGTCCCTTGCTACTCTCTCTAAAAACCATTTTTGACCCTGCTTGGAAGTCTATCCTACTTTTCCCAGAGAATCTCATTATATGAAGAACAAACATTTTTACTCTCTTGGCATGTGAGTGTATGGCAACATCAGTCTTGACATCCCGAAGCAAATTCCGGGTGAGGAGGGATGGCTCATTCTGCCTCTGTGGGGTAATCACAATACAGTTATGCACCACTTAATGATGGAGATCTGTTCTGGGAAATGCATTGTTAGGCAATTTCATCACTGTACAAACATTATGGAGTGCACTTGCACAAACCTAGATGGTAGAGCCTACTAGACACCTAGGCTATATGGCAGAGCCTTTTGCTCCTAGACTACAAACCTCTACCACAAGTTATTGTAGTGAATATTGTAGACAATTGTAACACAGTGGTAAGTATATGTGCATCTAAACATAGAAAAGGTAAGGTAAAATATGACATAAAATATAAAAAATGATATACTTGTATAGGGCATTTAGCATGAACGGAACTTGAGGACTGGAAATTGATCTGGGTGAGTCAGTGAGTGAGTGGTGCGTGAACATGAAGGCCTAGGACAGTACTGTACTCTACTCTACTGTAGACATTATAAACACTATCCACTTAGGCTACACCGAATTTATGAAAAAAATAAAGTAATCATGCTACAACATTATCATGGTGATGACAACACTAGGAGATAGAAATTTTTCAGCTCCATTTTAATCTTATGGGACCATGTCACATGGGACCACGTCACATGGTCTGTCATTGACCAAAACGTTGTTATATGGCATATGACAGTGCTGGTAATGGAAAGATTGAGCAAGATGTGACAGGAACCTAGGTTTCTGAGTCCTTGGCTGTCTGTGCCAGACATTGAAAACTCTGAAGTGTTCCTGAAAGCAGTGTGTGCAGAGGGCAAGGTCAGGCAAATGCTCCAGTGTTATCACCGTGAGGCTGTAGCACCACACCTCACAGGCTCTTCTTGTATGCCGTATGGATGATTCCTTTTGCCTGGTGGAAGGCAGCCCAGAACCAAGAATAGAGAGAGGTTGAGTCCCTGAGCCTCATCCTACCTAAGTCTGTACCCAAGTATCATGGCTAATGAAATTGGAGAAAGTCAATTTTAAAATAGTTCTATTTCTTCTTTTCCAGTCTGGGTGCTATTTATTTCTTTAGCCAAATTGCACATATTCTTTGGCTCATGGGTTACTTAAAAGGAGGTTTCTTCGTTTCCAAATATTTGGATCTTTTTCACGTATTTTTGTATTGATATCAACTTAAATTCCATTGTGGTTAGAGAATATGCTCTGGATTATTTTAATTCTTTTAAATTTATTGAGACTTGTTTCATGATCCAGAATATGGTAAATACTGGTAAACATTTAGTGTATACACTTGAAAGGAATGTGTTTTCTTCTGTTGGATAGGATATTCTATAAATGTCAGGTCAAGTTGGTTGATAGTGTTGTTCATGTCTTCTATATCTTTATTTTTTGTTTATGGTGTTTATCAATTTTTTAGATAGCAGTATGAAATCACTGACAATAACTGTGGATTTGTCAATTTCTGCACTTTTATTTCTGCTTCATGCATTTTAGAGCTCTGTTATTAGGCACATAAATATTTATTATTGTTATGTCTTCTTGATTAATTGACTTCTTTATCAGGGCTAATTTTTCTAGTTCTGAAGCCTGCTTTGTCTGAAATTAATATAGCTACTCCTGCGTTCTTTTAATTAATGTTGGTATGTTACAGATTTCTCCATTCTTTTACTTTTTTATTGTAGCAAAAAACACATTACATTAAATTTACCATTGTAGCCAGTTTTAAGTGTACAGTTCGGTAGTGTTAAGCATATTTACATTGTTGTGTTGTGTGATTAATCTCTAGAATTTTTTCATCTTGCAAGTTTGAAACTCTATACCCATTAAACACTAATTCTTTCCTCCCCCTGCCCTGCCTCCATTCCTTTTCTTTTAATCTATAAGCATCTTTATATTCAAAAGATTTCTTATAGACAACTTATAGATGGATGTTTGTATTTAAAAAAAATCGACTCTGATGTTTCTGTTTTTTAATTGCTGTATTTAAACCATTTCCGTTTGAAGTCATTATTGATGTAGCTGGATAAATATCTACCAAATTTGTAACTGTTTTCTATTATTGGACTCTTTTTAATCTTCCTTTCTTTTTCTGCCTTCTCCAATCTTAACTGAACATTTTACATGATTTCATTTTCTCTCCTCTCTTAGTTTATCAGTTATACTTCTTTTCAAAAAATTATTTTAGTAATTGTCCTAGTGTTTGCAATACACATTTACAACTACTCTGAGTCTACTTTCAAGTAACACTATACTTCTTCACGAATAGTGTCGGCATAGTAAAGTATTTCTAATATCTCCCTTCTATTCCTTGTATCATTGCTGTTATTCATTTTACTTATCCTTAAGGCATAATAACCTAAAGAATTGTCGCCATCATTATTTTGAGCTACCAGTTATTTATTAGATCAGATAAGAATAAGAAAACTAAAGATTTTATTTTATTATGGCTTCATTTATTCTTTCTGCAGTGCTCTTTCTTTATGTAGATTTAAGTTTCTGATATATATGCTTTTCCTTTCTCTGAAGAACTTTTACTATTTCTTGCAGACCATGTCTACTGGTGAAAAATTTTCTCAGTTTTTATTTGCAGGACACAGAATTCTATGTTTGTTAGTTTTGTTCTCTTAACCTTAAATATTTTAATGCAATCTTATAATCCTGCCTTTTAATTCACGTGTTTATACTATTTACATTTAACATGATGATCAATATAGTTGGGTTTAAGTTTGCCACCATAATGTTTCTTTTTTATTTGACTCACGTGTTCTTGTTCCCCCTCCTTTAGTTTTACTTTTATTGACTTTAAAAAATGATTATATATCTTTTATGATCATTTTTTCTTCTTTATTGACTTACTTGTTTTGCTTTTGCTTTTGTTTTTCAGTGGTTGTTCTAGGGTTTGTAGTATATACTTTTAATTTAACACAGTCTACCTTCAAATAATATTAACCATTACACATATTATATGACAACTTTATAATAGTAAATGGTTCCGACCGGGCGCGGTGGCTCAAGCCTGTAATCCCAGCACTTTGGGAGGCTGAGACGGGCGGATCATGAGGTCAGGAGATCGAGGTCTCCTGGCTAACACGGTGAAACCCCGTCTCTACTAAAAAAATACAAAAATCTAGCCGGGTGAGGTGGCGGGCGCCTGTAGTCCCAGCTACTCCGGAGGCTGAGGCAGGAGAATGGCGTGAACCCGGGAGGCGGAGCTTGCAGTGAGCTGAGATGCAGCCACTGCACTCCAGCCCGGGCGACAGAGCGAGACTCTGTCTCAAAAAAAAAAAAAAATAGTAAATGGTTCCATTTTTATTTTTCCCTCCTGGCCTGTATGTTTTTGTTGTTACACATTTTACTTTTACATAAGTTAAAAAAAACCGCAAATCTGTTGTTAATATTTCTACTTTAAACAGTCAATTATGTTTTAAAGAGATTTAGAAATAAGAAAACACATCTTTTATATTTACTCTCATATTTACCGTTTTTGGTGCACTCCATTCCATTGTGTAGATCCTAATTTGCATCTTGCATTGTTTTCCTTCCTGTAAGAAATCTGAACATTTCTTACAGCGCTACTCCTCTGGTGATAAATTATCTCAGTTTTTGTATACCTTAAAAACCCTTTATTTTGCCCCCTTTTGTAAAAAGACATTTTAACTCTGTACAGAACTCTATACTGACAGGTTTTTTTCTTTCAGTTGTTTAAAGTTGTGACTCCACCATCTTCTGACTTGCACTGTTTCAGATGGGGAATCTGTTGTAACTCTAAGTTTTGTTCCTCTCTATGTAATATAGCTCCTCCCACCCCCACCCTGCTTTGGTTTATTTTAAGATTTTATCTCTATTACTAGTTTCGAACAATGTGATGATTTTTGATATTCTCTGGTGTGGTTTTCTTTATGTTTCTTTTGCTCAGGACTTACAGAGCTTCTTGGATCTGTGGATCTGTAGTTTGACTTTTTAAATTTTAGGATAAATAAAAGGTGGTTTTCATAGGTCAGGTTCCCTGGAAACACATCTTTAGATGTAGATGTTCATGCAGGAGGTTTACTGGGGTACACACTCAGGAACAACAACTGAGAGGAGCAACACTGGGCAGAGTGAAAAATCTGAACTGCAATGCACTGAGAAGAGAGCTACTAGCCAGTCCTATGGGGACCTCTGAAGCTGTAGTGACCTTTCAGAGTTGTCTCAAATTTAGACAAGGGAGCTAAGCCCTACACTGACTGATCATTGAGTGTGGGCTGCCCTTAGGAAGGTGGCATAACCATAGGCAAGGAAGCTTTCTTTGGCCAAAAGAAAATTCTGGAGAAGGATTTAGCTGTAAATTATCTGCAGTCCACACTCCTGGCAGTTGGGGTATTAAGTATCTCACTCCTGAAAGTGAAATGTAGGCAGTACACACAGTATCCTCTATATAAGTGGTTCCTAGTACTATGTAATGAACTTGAAATCATAAGTGCTAGCAGTGAAATAGACTCACTACAGTATATCTTACTCCTACGATGATTTTTGGCACTTCCATCAATGATGATCTTAGATTTTTACTCAACAATTTCATGTGTGTAAGTCCTCAGTGAAACCGTAAGCTTCTAGAAAACATTTTACCAATCTGTAGCCCCCTAAGTGACTTTCAGAGTATTGTGCTCATTTACCAGTGAAGTAATTAACTCCCAAAAGAAGCTTTTGGATTACCTCATCCAGACTCCACATTTTACAGCTGGGTAAACTAAGACTGAGATAAGTCATACAGCCAGCAAATACCTTACTTGAGACTAGAATCCAGATCTCTTAACCTGTAACTCAATAAGTACTGCTTTCACTTTGCCTGGCTATATCACAAGGGGTCATCAGTAATTAGTACATAAATATAAATGAGTATTTACTACTCTACCTCTGGTGAATAAATAGCTCCCAAAAGACTTTAAGTAAACATGAGTGGTATTGCATAGACGTTTTAAGGTAATGTAGGATTCGAAGAAGACTCAAAGTTTTACTAATACAATAAATTACAAGTAATATATTTTATATTTGTAAACAAATATAGATTTTAAGTGTTTAAATACAAAGAAAAAGACTATAAAGATATACAGTCAGCTCTCCATATCTGTGGGTTCTGCATCTGTGAATTCAACCAAATATAGATTGAAAATATTCAGAAACAAGGATGGCTATATCTGTATTGAACAGGTACAGATTTTTGTCATCATTGTTCTTAATACAGTATAACAACTATTTACATAACATTTATATTATATTAAGTATTATAGGTAATCTAGAAATGATTTAAATTATATAGGAGGATGTGCACAGGTTATATGCAAATACTACACCATTTGATATAAGGGACTTGAGCATCTGTGAATTTTGGTATCCTTGGGTGTTCTGCAACCAACTTACCATGGATACTGAGAGATGACTGTACCCTACAACAACATGTTAGCACTAATTATCTCTGAGTTGTGAAATTAAGAGCATTTGTTTTCACTAGCCATTAAAATTTTTTAAACAATAGATTGTGTAATTTTAAATGAAGCTAAATCAAATATTTTGTCCAATGAGCCATTTCAGAATCGTATTTTTTTTTTTTTTTTTTAGACGGAGTCTCACTGTCGCCTGGGCTGGAGTGCAGTGGCTGCATCTCAGCTCACTGCAAGCTCCGCCTCCCTGGTTCACGCCATTCTCCTGCCTCAGCCTCCGGAGTAGCTGGGACTACAGGGGCCCGCCACCTCGCCCGGCTATTTTTTTGTATTTTTTTAGTAGAGACGGGGTTTCACCATGTTAGCCAGGATAGTCTCAATCTCCTGACCTCGTGATCCGCCCGTCTCGGCCTCCCAAAGTGCTGGGATTACAGGCTTGAGCTACCGCGCCCGGCCCAGAATCGTATTGTTATTCAGCATCCTTGTGACAAGTTGCTTATCACCTCTGTAGCTAGTCTAATCCATCTTTAGACATTACTGCCTCTTAGAATACCCTTATGTTGAACTGGAATCTATTTCCCTAGAGTTTTTGCCTTTGATCCTTTTTTTAACTTTGTGGTCATTCATTGGAAGTTTTATTTTAATTCTACATGAAAAACCTTCAGACACATAAAGACAGTTAGCCTATTCTTCCTCTACCCAAACATCTCCTCCTTTTCATCTTCCCAACTTCAGGATATTTGGGCATGTCCTTAGTCATTGGGGACCATCCCAAACCACACCTCAACAGTCTCTGGGAGCACTAAATTGGACTGTTAGGTGGATTCAGAGTGGCCACTGCTGGTTTATTTACTCACTAAACTAATCAAACACTCAACATGTGTCACGCTGGGGGCTGATGGTACAAGAATAAGTGTCCAGATGCTTCCCCTGGGATTCACAGTCTGGAAAAGGCAGATTTGTGACAGATGTTGATCATGTATTAATAGGTTAATGAAGATGTGAAAAGAGATCAATGGAAGCACAGAGTTGTGACAGCTCTCCCTGGGGGAGTGCAGAAAGCAGTGCAAAGGAGATGGCATTAGAGCCATATCTGAAAGGGAGAGAATGAGTTTGCCTTGGTCCAATACAGAGAAAGACAAGCTGAGGCCACCAGCTTTTCCCAAGAAAGTTATGCTTCTCCAAATACAGTGACAAGTTCTTAGTGGTTCCCATCCAGTCACAGTGTGTTGGCTAGTTCACATCTTGGGCAGGGTAAGGTATGGAAATGAAAGCATGGCATAAAGCAATAGGGAGTTGTTGTAATCTACTAGGCAGATCTTTAGGCATTTCCCTTCTTTTGCTCCCAATCTGAACAGAGTTTCCCTAAAGGAAGGTAAGAAAACAGAGTCAGCTTTTCCCATAGTGCTTGGTAAATCAGGTTCAGCTCAGTGTGGCATTCAGCCAGATCCTCTGAACTAAGTGTGTCAATCATTTCTTCCTCATGCCACCTCATCCTTAGAAAACCTTCCTATTCACAGCCTGAAATGGGTGGCTTTAGTTGCCATGTGTCTCTACATCAGTAATATCTGATTACATAGTGTAGACAGCTGGTCCTAGCTGAGCCAATAGATGGCTCTCGCAGGGAATTCAGAATGGGAGTGCAGAGATTGAGTGATAATTTGTGGGAGCATTCCTGCAAGATTCCATTAACTAGGGACTGAGGTCACCATTTCAGGGCACTTATGACAGACTGTGTAAAAGTGGGATCATGAGTACAGAAACTGGTCTAGGAACAGAGAAATATTATCATGAAGATAACATGGAAGATGTGAAAGACATGCAGTTTGAGGTGGAAAGAAGATAGAGGGAGGAAGAGAGAGAATGGGAGCACATCAACTCCCCATTTCTTCTAAGGCTCATTATAATTTTTTTCTGACAATTTTGTTTTAGGAGATCTCTCTGTTTTTTTTTTTTTTTTTTAATAAATTCTATTTTATTCAAATTAGCTTCAGTGAATATCGGTTCCTTGCAACCAAAATATCTCTAAGACATCTCATTTACTCAGTTTACCCCTTTAATTCTTATACAATGCTAGTATAATTAGATTGAACTACTAGCCCCTTCTCCAGACCTCCTGTTATCCTGACCCAAAAGCAAGAATCCTCTTTAAGAGAAAGACCAGCCTCTCTTGGGACTGCATTTGACCAGCAATAATTTGTGATGCCAATTTGTAAATGTGATCTTGGCTATTCCTGACTACTTTTTGCTCTCCTCAAATCTGTTTGGTCTCACAATATATAGAAATCAAAGGGAGCTGGCATGAAAAACTCATGGTGGCTTTGAGGCTTCAACAATATGCCTGTTCCCCTGGTTGTGGCCTGAGAAAGCTGTTAATTTCCTCAGAGGGTGAGGCCTGAGTCTCATATTGTAGTGCCTGAGAAATCAGAAAGTAGTTGCCTACTTTGTAGGACAGAGATAAAGACATGTTCAGTGTCCCTTGAGACATTTAACTTCATTTCTCCTCAGTCCAGGTGGTTTCAATTGATTTGCAAGTATTTATTGAGCATCTAATGTGTATCAATTATCTCGTCTTTCTTTTCCCTATTGCCCCTCCTCTAACTCCTATCCCTCAATTTACATTCTGAGAACATTTTCTTCTCCAATACTCTCTTGGGTTACTGATGCATATCTCTATTTTATTGCTGAATTTCTTTTTTTTTTTTTTGTTGAGACGGGTCTCGTTCTGTTGCCCAGGCTGGAGTGCAGTGGCCGGATCTCAGCTCACTGCAAGCTCCGCCTCCCGGGTTTATGCCATTCTCCTGCCTCAGCCTCCGGAGTAGCTGGGACTACAGGCGCCCTCCACCTCGCCCGGCTAGTTTTGTGTGTGTGTGTGTTTTTAGTAGAGACGGGGGTTTCACCGTGTTAGCCAGGATGGTCTCGATCTCCTGACCTCGTGATCCGCCCGTCTCGGCCTCCCAAAGTGCTGGGATTACAGGCTTGAGCCACCGCGCCCGGCTGAATTTCTTAAAGAACCATCCTCAGTTGTTATCTCTACTTCCTAAACTTTCTTTCACTGACTTCTTATTTCTGTGCCATCTATCTTCTGCTTTCCTCATGATACAATTTGGTTCTCTGAATTTTATTGTATCTCTAAATAAATGTTTCTCTTCTTAAGTTAGTTGAAGTGATTTTCCATTCCTTGTAAGTAAACAGCTTTTGAGACATTCTTATTTCCTCGGTTCACCTCTCCAACCCTACACAAGACTAGCATACTCCAACTCAGAGTGCTTTTCCCTCGTGCATCTAAAGGAATGGGGATTTCTCTGTTAAAGACCAGGTGGATCTAGGAATAGCCAAATCTTGCCTTGACTTAGCCACAAACTCTCCCTTAATGTGCCTGAGATGGCTATATACATACATGGCAAATGGGAAACCAGGAAGCACTCTGTTATTGGTTGAGCTAGGGCTTGATACCTCAGCTGTTTTGGGTAAAGTCAATTAGAACATACATCTTGAGCTTAAGCCCAAGAAGGATCTCTCTGCAGTTGGTCTTCAGGCTTGAGTGGGCAGGCTCAGTTATTGTTCCTGAGAGAGGAGGCAGAAGAGAGGGCCAATCTATAGCCTGAAATCAGACCAGTGAGATCAGAATTTGACTCATTCCTCCATGGGGCCTAGGAGAGGGAGGGATAGGGATGGTGGTGGAGACCTCACTTGCCAGAGAGAGACCAGAGGGAATTTATTACGAAAATTATTTTTCTCTAGGGTGTGGAGATAAATATGTAGGTAAAGTGCAGGAACAAAATTTGATACCACCTGTTGACTACAGACCATTTTTGGTATAGATGCTGATATATTTAACCATATATTTGCACTTCAATTACTCTTATCCCAATCAAATAATTGTTCTCAAAGTATACAAATTGTTGTATCATTTATTCATGGAATTGTTATGTCAATTTATTCTTTCACTCAGCAAATGTTTTTTGAGCTAGGTAGCAGAGAAAAAAGTGAATCTGTAAGGCAAGATCCCTAGTCTTAAAAGCTCACAGTCTATGGGTAGGATTGCAAGTGGGAATGACAGGTTTATAAATGGGTAGGTGTCACAAGGTGTCGTAAGAGAAGCCTGAAGAATGTACAAGGAGAAAACAAAGGAGGGAGGCTCTGAGCAGCCAGATGAATACAGGAGGCTCCACTTCCAGCCAGCTGGTATTACAGCAAGCCCAGAAGAGAGGAGTAACCAAATCCTACATTGTTTGTATTAGGGGACGCTGAGGAATCTTCTAGTTCAACTCCTTCAGCTATAGGATAAGAAAACAGACCACCCTTCACCCTCCCAAGGGAAGAACATAGATTGGACTAAAGTCTCAGAGCTGGTCAAAGGCAGGGCCTGGATCCCTGTTCTTCCAGCCCAGTGATCCCTTCTCTAACGTGCCTGCCCCAGGCATCCTTTTACCCAGGTTGGGAGCCCCCAGCCTCTCTCTGGAAGATGTAGTACAGGGTCTCCAGCCCAAGCTTGGCCATTCACAGGCCGCAGCCTAACTTGTGCTCCCCGTTCTTCCATTTCCAGAATCCTCTCTGGTCTTCACTGGGTGTGAAGCCCCTTGGTCAGCTCCTGGAGCTGTTCATTCATTTCCTCCTTTTTCCAATTTGTTCTTGATAGCTTCCTGCTTCTCTCAGCCCTAACTAGTTCATCCTTAGTCTGATCTAGTTTTTCTAGTCAGCTTCTCTCTCCCCTTGGCTGTTTCTCCTCCAACAGCTCCTGCTTTCCTAGTAGCTCCCTCCTCCCCAGACCCAGCCTCCAGCTCCTCCTGGAGGCTCTTAACCTATCCTGAGACACAGACCCTCCAGCTACCTGGAAAAGCCTGTGCACCCTTTCTCACAGTAATGATTTTAAATATATTAAGTAAACTCTAGAGGACAAAAAAGGAAATATGTTATTTTGAAAAATAATTACAAAAACATAAAAAACCAAATTTGTAATATAATAATAGATATACTTTTAAATCAATGTGTTAAATAACAAGACATAATGGTGAGTCTAATGACTTCTATCGCATGGAAGTAGTGATGAGCACAAATGATCTTGCAAAGTATCTGTGATGGTTGTAACATGTATGAAAATATCTGTAAATTCTATTGCTCACAAAAGTCACAGGTACTGCATATACTGCTGTAGGTTACTGCCTGTCAGTCATAACTGAAAAAAAAATGCTAAATTTCAGGTGGAAGTTAGTAAAAATGAAGATATAATATTTTTTCCATTCAGGTTTACGAAATCCTTTATGCACAGATCCTTGGACATTATATCCTTCAAGTCAAGGAATCCTGTATTAGATGTTACCATGATTTGAGATGCTGTATCTGTGTAGCTATTACCAAAATTAGAATCTTCAGACCAGTAACCGTTTGGATATCTCACAGGTGTCTAGAAAACTTAACAGGTCAAAAAATAAGTTTTGATCTTATCCTCCTAAATAGCTTCTCCTCATTTTTCTCATTTCAATAAATATCACCTTCAATCCTGGAATTCACTCTCTACACCTTCTTCTTTTTTATTTTTATCTCAGATTTATAAATCATTCCATCATAATTTCATTTGACAAATATTACCCAATAGCCACTGTATGCAAGCACTGTTGTAGGTGCTGGGACTCGGCAGTGTGTAAGACACGTCCTTGTCCTCATGGAACTTATGCTCTAACTGTGAAATGTTGACAATAAGTAAGAAAACACATACAAGAAAATTAGGTAGCAATAAGTGTATCTCAAATATTATATCTCCCAAAATATTTCTCCAATATTGTCACTTCTCTCCATATCCACTGCCACTCCTTTAGTCTAAACTCTTCCCTGCCACAGTCTCCTAACTTAATTCTGTAGCCAGTCTAATCTTTATCCATGCAGCAGTCAAAGTGAAGGGTGGATTATGTTCCTTCTCTGCTGAAATCCTTCAGTGACTTCCTACTGTGCTTGGAAAAGCCCAGACTTCTCACCTGGAGGGCCCCACACTATCAAGTACTCATCTACCCTCCATCTTCCTCTCCTACCAATCCCTCTGCCTCTACACTTGGGTCCTCTTGGCTTTGCAGTTTCTTGCAGGCACCAGTTTCCTATATTGGGGCCTTGTATATCCCTAAGGCTGCCTGACTCTTACTGGCCCTTCAGGTCTCAACTTAGTTAACCTTTGTATAAAATTCCCTGTCTTTGAGGAGCACTTTGCTGACCCTTCAATCTAAATTATGTGTCTTTCTCATTCTCCTTCAGAGTAATGTCTTCTTTTTCTTTATATAACAAGCTACTTGTTATAATTATTATTTAACATAATATTCAAGTGTATACCTAGTATCTGTTTCTCTCACTACACTGCAAGTCCCGAGAAGGCAAGCTTTGTTTTGCTCACCAGCAGCACAGCAGTTCCTGGGATGTGGTTAGTGCTTAACACACATGTAACTGTTGAATGAGTTATGAGTTACTGCACCTTTCATCTCTGACATCTGCCCCCAAGCTCATCACATATTCCAGGTTCATACTTCCTCTTTTATGCACAGGCATATTAAAATCTCTATCTGTACTTAAGTTGTTCCTCACCTAATCAGGTACAGTTGTACTCAAATTCATTTATCCATCCATTCATTTAACCATTATTTATTGTGTACCTTCTAATTACAAGGCACTATGCCAGGCACTATATAAGATTAAAAGACGAATAAGACATGGTTCTTGTTCTCAAGACATTTACAGTCTAGAAGGAGATTTAAGACGCTGTCAGATAGCTATAGCAGAAAAACGGGTGCTATGTGCCACCATCAGCAGAGTCAGTGGCAATGAAAGTGCAGAAGAGGTAATAATAATATTTCCAACTGGAGGTTTCAGGGAAGCTTTTATGGAGAAGATGGCATCTGAGTTTGGCCTTGATAGGTAGGAGAATTTAGACAGCCATAGATGGTAGGTAGTGTCCCAGATGAAAAAGCAGAAAAACACAGAGCGTGTAGAAGAATAAGTGGTTCATTGCCTAGGTTACATGTAGCGGAGCTGTAAAGGCAAGGATGGGGCATGTGAAATTTTGATCTTTATTTGAAATTGCTGGGGAGTCAGCAAATATTGTTGGACAGAGGAATAAAATAAGAGTTAAGAGGGAGCACTGAAAAGATATGACTGCTTGCCTATATGATTTTAAGTTACGTAGATTATCCTTGTTAAATTAAGAGATAATCAAACGAAACACGAGGGCGGGAAGAGTCCAGGGAGGAAAGATGTCTCTGTGAGCTGGAGCAGATGAGGAAGTCCTGTGGAGGAACTAGATATTCCTTTGCCTTCAAACTGGAACTCTGACTTATGGACATTAAAGGAGTCAAATTCAAAGTTATGATGGCCACTCTCATCTCTGGACCAAGAGGCCACAGCTGGGATATATTAGTTCCGACTGCTCTAACAAAATACCAAAGACTAGGTGGCTTAAATAACAGAAATGTATTCTCACAGTTCTGGAGACTGAGAAGTCCCACATCAAGGTGCTAGCTCCTTTGATTCCCAGTGGGGGCTCTCTTTCTGGCTTGCAGATGGCTTTTTTCTTGCTGTGTCCTACAATGGCCTTAACTCGGTGCATGCACGTGGTGAAAGAGATATCGCTCTTTCTTCCTCTTCCTATAAGGTCACCAATCCTATTGGATTAGGAGCCTCCCCACCATGATGTCATTTAACCATTACCTCCTAAAAACCATATCTCCAAATACAGTAGCATCAGGAATTAAGGCTTCAACATATGAATTGCAGGGGGCTGGTGGGAGAGACACAATTCAATCCATAGCATGGGGCAAATCAACCTCTGAATCCTTTATAATCAAAGACTATGAGAGTTTCTAACTCAGTGGTTTCCAAGCAGTGTTTCTAGGAGCATTGGGCATCCCAAGGAGCACTTTCTGAGGACAAAGTACGAGTGGGCTCTACTTTACCTGTTTACTGTATTAGACCTCCATATAAATTTTCTCTGAAGATAGGGTTTTACCAATAAAATCATATTAGAAAATCTCTAGTCTGGTTTGATGACTTCATTTTATGAGAAAAAGATAGGATATTGAGATCTAGAAAGGAAAAGAGACTTGCCTACAGTCACACAGCAGGTAGGGACAAATTCTAGTAGCCAATGAGTAGATCTACGATCCTGTGTGTAGATTTCCAGTCCAGTGTTTTGTCCATTGTTCTTCTTAGGTCCCTCCAGGTTCAAGAGGGGGAAGCCCCAGATGTCCTTATTGTGAGCATAATGAATGGGGAACCCTCCTGGCATATCAAAGAGTGGTTGCTTACTGAAGGTTTTGTGCAGAGCAGAATTAGTGCCCTGGGGCTCCAGCAGGGCACTGATCTTTTATTTATTCTTCCTTCCCCATCTGGTTCACATGCCCAGACTTTATAATGAGTTGGCAGGAGTTATGGACTATTAAATAATTAAGTTATTTTTCCTAAATAAATGTGCCCAGAAAATTATGCCATAAATGCCTAAGTGTTGCTCTAATGGGCTGCTGTCAGACACTCAGAGGAATCAGAAGAGGTAAATGGTTTCCTCTCTGGAGATGGAAGAGACAAATCCATGCCACCTAGGGAGAGATCAATATGCTGAGGTTCTTCAGATCTGTTCAAATCCTTCAAGAAGTCAAAGATATACAATGAAGATATAGAACAAAGCTGTTGGAACAAAGAAGAAACCAGTCTGGTCTTCCTTCTGAGGTCCGAATGCCCAGACTTGGAGTGCAAAAGTTACATATGTAGACAAAGAATTTATTTTAAAAAATTTGATTTCCCTTATAACTAAAAGGGTGTGTGAGAAAGTGGCAAAGAGCTCCTTGTATGATTCCCGGAGTGAGGGGCCTCATTTTCCCTCATCCATGGATACAGGCCATCCAGGGGGCCAGACTCTTTCCCTTGGGTCATCTCCCTTTCACTTTTCACTCATCAGCCTTCAGGTTGCAGCTCAAATGTTTTGTCTTCTCTTCAGAGAGGCATTTCCTGACCACCTTGTTGCCCCACTGTTATTCTCAACATGACATTTTCACTTTCCTGCAGAGCAGTTAAGCCAAGGTATAATTACATATTCATATGTTTGACGTTTGCCTCTTCCAGACTGTAAGCTCCACTCAAGTGCTATGCTAAATGCCAGGGTATTATGGGTGCCTGACACTACCTGGCACAGCATAGGTGCTCAGTATTTACTGAATGAAGGAGTGGTTCATTTCCACTAATGTGGAAGTTTTGTTGTTTTCTCTTGTTTTGTTGAGGATCAACCATCTGTATCTTCCTGTTACATTCAATAATTTCTATAGCTATGGATGCGCAGCCTAGGGTCAAAAACAAGAAGGAATGTGAGAAAGAAGTGATTTTAGTCTGTAATTGGCCAACGAAGGATCAAATCCTGGAATGGAACTTCCTTTGATAAATTCACTCATTTAGTTTTTCAACAAATGTTTATTGATCAAGCACTATATTACTTGCACCGTAAAGTACAAGGGATACATCATGAACAGGATATAAATAGTCTCTGTCTTTACGGAGTAGAGAGAAAACAAAAGGAATTAAGCAAAGTTGTTGAGAGAATCAACAGGATGATGAGATGGAGTGTAAGTAGGGCAGACTATGCTGATAGGGGACCACAGAAGTCTGCCTTATACTGAGAGCTGGAGGATGAGAAGCCACCGGTTGTATAAAACATAGACAGAGGGAACAACAATGCAAGAGCCTTAAGGTGGGAATGAACTTAGCATGTTGGAACGACAGAAAGGAGACGAGACTGGCCAGAGGAGAGTAAGCAAGAGGCAAGAAGTGTAGGCTGAGATGAGTGGCCATGAAGAGCTCTAAAACTGTGCTAATGAATTTGGATTTTGTTGTAAGAGCAATGAAAGATTTTAAACAGAAGAGTGACAAGATTTGGTCTATATTTTAGAAATGTTGCCGAGTAGAGAATGGTTTACAGAAAGGTAAAATAGAGCCAAAGAGACAAGTGAATCTAATGGTAATTGTCAAAGAAGAGGAATAGGGGCTTGACCTTGGGTTGTGACAGTGGGAATGAAGAGAAGTGGACGTCTGAGATTTATTTGGAGGTAGAACTGACAGGTCTTAGTGATGGATTGAGTGTAGAGAGTGAGGGAGAGGGAGAAATTGAGGATGACTCTAGCATGACAAACGGCCCTTTCTTTGAAGTAATGCATCTTTTCAATTTTCTACTGACTTGATCCACCCTGCTTTCCAGTGTTATAAACCATTAGGCTTTCAATATTCTCTCCTTGGCGTCACTTAGTCTCCATATTTAGCATCTTAATTCAATAATGTACAATCTGTATGGCTCGTATCTTGATCTTCACAGCTCATTGAGCCCCTTTAAATGGTCTGCAACACACATGAATTAAACATGGTGGGCTAAGTGAGAGAGGCTCTAAGTGGCAGATATCCTGGCTCTTTCAGCCAGGTATTTTGAATAGAATCCAGGTGGGGCTTATGACTACAAAGTAATGCTGATGGCCACTGTCTCCCCAGGCATTTTCAGGAAAGATGGAGAAATTAAATTGTATCAAGGAGAAAAGGATATGGGGAAATGAAGGAGGGAGAGAGAGAGAGACAAAATCTGAAATACCAGGGACTGCCTGATCAAGAATCTTGATCAAGTTGAGATACTAAAATGGATAAGGTAATCAGTGTTTTGTTAAGCCAGGCTATGTATGTGTGTAGATACACACAGTCAAAGGGAAAAATAGAGGGAGCTGGGTGTGGGGAAATGAGACAAGTAACAGAAATAATGTGGCCACCATTTGTTGAATTTGTCATGCATTATGCTAAATCCTTCAGACAACACATGCCGTGTAGTCCCCACAAATCACCTATGAGGATTATCTCCATTTCACAGATAAGAAAACTGAGACTCAGAAGGTTTCAGTGACTTGTTTGTAGAAAAACAGCTAGTAACTGGTATAGCAAGGATTTAACTCCAGATTAGCATGACTGCAAATCCTGTTCAATCGATTATACTACACTGCCTTCTTAAAACTGGGAAGGACTCAATGGAAGGCAGAGGTGGCATGTAAAGAGAGGGAGAGAAAGCCTAAGAGGACAAATGTACTTGATATTGAAAAAAAAAAAAACAAAAGTAGTTGACTAAAATGAAGGGGAATCTAACCTGAAGAAAAAAAAGGAAATTAGTGTGTGACATGAGAGTGAATCAAATCTTATGAAATTTCTAGAGATGAATATGGTGTGTTAGCAGCTTCCCATCCTATTTCCCTGCTGGCTGTAGACTCATAACTTCTGTCTTTATTGCTGCTTCTCTTCCCAGTCATGAAACTGTCTGTCTTGAGATGAGCCAACAGCACCTTACTCCTCTGACCCAGACCAAGGCTCACTCTGGGAATGAAGGGGCTGGGGAGGATTGCAGTAGGAACCTTAATTCCCAAGTGAAGGTAATTCATGCCAGACGAAGGACCCCAAAGGAGCAGTACTGAGCTGTAATTAGCTGAAATTTGTAACTTGGCACAAAAACTGCTCATGTTAGATATTCAATTTCCCTGTTCTTGTTCCAGGTTTTCAAAGAAATTCTCCTAGCATCCTTGTCACTCCTGCATTCCAGGGGACATTCCAGGAAAAGGCTGTTTTACTACGTGAAGAAAGAGGACTAGAATACGTGAAGGGTGTCTCTTGCATCTATGTCCTGAGTTCACCAATCTCAGTATATGGGTAAATATTTATTGAGACCAACTAGATGGCAATTAATTGACTCATCAATATTAGTGTATGTCGTTACTACAGTCAATGTGGATGTACCACATCCCATACTAGACAGTGGAGCTACACAAGGAGGAACATGACAGATACAGGTCCTGTTCTCATGATGCGTGCAGAGCTGGATAGATATGGAATAAGAAATTACAATTGCCAAGGTACACTTACAGTGGAGGAGAAATAATAAGCATTTTGGTGTCAGAAGACCTCAGTTTATTCCTTTAGTAGTTCTTTGACCGTGGCTAAGTACTTTGTAATCACAGTGAGTCTCATTTTCCTCATCTACAAAATGGAGATCATTCATTCATTCAACAGATGTTTATTGATTACTGCTGGGATTACTGTAGCTTGAGTCACAAGAGAAAGCCTCTTTGGAGATGGCATTTGAACTGAGATCTGATTGATGTGAAGGCATCAACATGTAAAGGGTGGGGGTACAGGAGAAATATACCAGATGAAGGGAACAATCTTGCAAAGGCTGTAAAGTAGGAATGAGTGTAACCCTATCTACCAAAGCCCATGGGTAGAACAGTATGAACTGCTAATCCAAGACTGATTTATTATGTTTTTGTCCTCAATATTTTCACATATCATTATTATCCTAATAGAATATACACTACCCTTAAAGAGTTTCCTTTATACTGGGGGAGGTAACATCTGGAATATTTAGAGAGGAATATAAGATGATGGGTAGCAAAGTGCCAACTGGCGAGAATTCGAATATGCTGTGAAAGGTGGGGGAAAGAGGAGGTTAGTCTGGAAAGGATTAGGTATATGCTCTTTGTCATGGGAGATACACCAGTGACTGTGGGTGAGCCAGAGATGCTCCAAGCAGTGGAAACCACAGATGCTGCCTGGCAACTGGTAGCTTCACTTTTTTTTCTTTTGCTAAACCTGCTCCAAGAGTGGAGGGCCCTCATTGTAGTTATGGTTTTGATGCCCTCTGGAGACATTAGCCTTGAGGAGAGCCCTTGTGGGGCATGGGGTGGCAGAGGATGAATCCAGAAAGAAGTAGGGGGGAGAATGAGAAAAATCAAGGGGGCCAATGAACCAACCCCAATAATTAGGCATTGGCTCAGTTGATTGGATCTTTGGTGGCCATCAGAACTTAAGTTCTCTCCTGCCTTCTGCTCCTCTCTAGAGTGCTCAGGACTGTAGATGGCATGGTTCATGGGACTGGCTGTTTAATTCTGGCTTCATTTCAGTTCCCAAGATTATTTTTCTTGCTGTAACCTGTGTTGAAGGACATATGGGCATTTCAGACATCCCACGCCCACAAACCAATAAATACAAATGAAAACAAATCAGCTCAAAATATGTTCTCTCCGTATCTTGCAGGCTCGACTCCCAGTGGCAACAGCTGGAGAGGAGGCGAGGAACCCTGGAACTGCCACCTGATAGGCTGTCTTCCTAGCTCCTCTCGCACTGGCAATCCTTTCATCACACAGGCCTTGTTTTGAAGGGACCTATTCCACCCACAGTGGTTTCTCACCTCTAGGAGGCCAAAAAGCTGTAGTCAATTGCTGTGGCATCAGGAACTCAAGTTCCTCTCAGAGGTGTTGTGAAGAGCTTCCCTTCCAACAGTACATGGCCTAAATACCAGGGAGGAAGTATCTGACTCTTCTCATCTTCAGTGAAACAGAACATCTGTTGTGGATGCAGTCGCTTTGCAAGGAGAGTGGCATTGTCTCTTGGTGAATGTAGTTGTTCAGGGCATGTGGAGGAGACAGGTTTAGTTTTGATGCATATATTTTCACTATTAGTTCTCAGTAGTGAAAATCTTAATTCACAGATAAGCCAACATAGGAGGGCATCTTCCCAACATAAATGAGACACAAAGACAATTTAGGTAAAAAGTGAAATCAGTTTTATTGTGAAACTGTAATCAAAGAAGAACTGGCTATTGGTGCTACTACCTGGATTCAACAAGATGGACAAAATGACCTCAAAATCAACCCACAAGTACTTACTGAGCATCCACAGTTTGTCAGGTACTCTCTATCCTAAGTCTGTTTCCTCTAGAGCTGTGCTGTTACTCTAGAGCAGGGGCCAGCAAACTATGACCCTTGGGTCAAATCTAGCCACCTGCTTTAGTCAATAAAGTTTTATTAGAATGTAGCCATGCCCATTCATTTACCTATTGTCTGTGCCTGCCTTCATACTACACTGGCAAAGGTCAGTAGAGTCATGAATCACGATGGGGATAAAGTATGAGGAATGTTAGGCAATTTCCTCATTGTGTGAACACCACAAAGTGTACTTACACAAACCTAGATACATAGCCTACTGCACACCTAGGCTATATGGTATAGCCTATTGCTCCTACACAGCATGTTACTGTTCTGAATACTCTAGAAAGTTGTAACACAAAGGTGAGTATTTGTGTATCTAAACATAGAAAAGGCACATAAAAAGTATATAATATAAATATAAGGCATATACAAAGTATTATAATCTTATAGGACTGCCATCATATGCATGACCTGATGTTGACTGAAGTGTGTCATTGGACAGCACAAGACTGTAATTGTAACAGAGACTATATGGCCCACACAGCTAAAAATAGTTACTATTTTGCCCTTTTTAGAAAATTTGTTGACCCTTACTGTCAAACCTTGCGTCTTGACAAAAAATTCCACAGTGAGGTGGTAGTTGTGGGGAGAGATGAGTAGAAAGCGAGAAGGGAAGTAATATGTGTTTTGAATAGGTCCAGTAGTCAGGAACACAAGCCTTGTAGTAAAAAAGAACTGGGTTCAAATCCCAGCTCTCTCACTTACTAGTTGTGGTTTGGGGCAAATTACTTTGCTCTCTATATCTTAGTTTCCAATCTGTGAAATGGCTCTGACAATTATCTCGCAGGGTGGTCATGAGGATTGGAGTGATTAATGTAAGCACTGCCTAATGTATATTAAGTGCTCAGGAGGGGGAAGCTGTTATTTTTACCACTAATGCTGTATACCAGGCAGTAAGCTAAACACCTCATGTATTTCATCTCAGTTAACCCCTATGAGGTAGGCATTATTATTTCCATGTTAAGGAAGGGATCTATGGCATAGAACATTGCTTTAGGTCACAGGACTTGTAGGTGGCAAAGTGGTCTATGTGAACACACATCCTGTGTATCCCTAAGGAGGGAAAATGATATAGCTGTCTCAAAGAGTCACAGTGGGGGCTGGGTAGGGTCTAAGGAGAATCAAACCACCTCCTTTGGAGCTCATGTCAGTGCCAGTCCCAGTCCCAGGAAGAAACTGAGTAGGCAAAGAGGCATGGGACTTATTGGAGGGTGAAGGGCAGAGTTCACTCTCCAGCCTAAGGAGCAAATAGGCCTCAAATAGTGTTATTGTGAAAGATGGAGCAGAAGTGGCCAGAGCCCTGAGAATCTTTCAATCAGGTAGTTGATGAGGTCTGCTTTGGAACATGGGAAGAAATTGAATGGTTTCCTCCATTTCCTGTCTCTGTCACCGTTAATTTCTACCCACGGCCTCCTCACATTATCCTGGGACTGCACAAGAAGTACCTGGGTTGGGAAGGGGAGGCTAGGGCTGAGATGAGGATGATGTTTAATAGTCACAGTGGATTGAGAACAGGGGAAGGGAGGGCGGCAAAGCTACCAGGTGGTCTCTTGAGGCTATATCATGCATATTTAAAGGCAAACTCCAGAAGTTTTCTTCAGTTACCTGGGTCTATTGATGTCACTTGGACTGGATCAATATATCTTCCTGGAGAATTCAGAGGAGAAAAATCTATGTGGGACCTACTCTGTAGGGAGAGCACGTTGGTGCCAGAGTGACAACTCTGTGAGGAGAGTGTTAAGCACTCACACACTGAGGTCCTCGCCATCTCCCCGGCTGGAGCTCTACCTTACCATCCAGATGGAATGAGCAATGGGAAGGGGAGTGAATGCATGGGAAGCTGTCATACATTTACACACAAAAGGATCCAGCATCAACTGAGCTCCTGTGATATGCCAAGCTGTATGCTCGACACTGGAGTCACAGGACTAATGAGGCACTATGACTGCTCCTATAGGACAAACTCTGGTTTGTTTTGCCCCTGGGACAGGCTCCTAGGGAGATCCAGATGTCAGGAGCCCTGGTAGGGCAGGGGTGTGGAGCTGTCTCCTTTGCCAGCTGCTGCAGCAATACAGTAAAAGGGATAGTTTGTTTCTTCAAAGCCAGCCTCCTCTATTTCCAGGGTACAACACAAACTCCAGCACTGAGTCATCAGGGCTGTTTAGTCTCACATTTTTTCCCATCTCCTTTTTTTTTTTTTTTTTCTGCACCCACAAGTGGGAGGGCTTCATTAAGCTAATTAAAAAGGCAGCAGGGAGAAAGCATGACAGAAAACCACTTGGGCTTTCTTATGTGGCATAGGTGGGAGCATGGGCTCTGATTCCCTTTTCTCCAGTTTGGGCTGCTTCTGGTCCTGTGGCTGTGGGGTGGGGGTAAGGGCAGAAGCAGCAGCAAAAGGATGAAAAGGGAGAAGAGAGACCTTTCTCAAGCAGCTGAGCCAAAGCCCAGGCTTCCAGGCCCTGAGGCAGTCTCCATACCCCTTCCTCTCCCACTTGCACAATTTTCTAACATACTGCAAGAAGTACAGTCTGAAAATTGCTGATGTGCTTTGGAAGGAGCATGCCCATGTAGAGCTGTTGCTTGAGAGCCTTTATAAAATAAGATGTCACAGATTCCTCAGCCAATATGTGGAGCACCCACATGTTGGGACAGGCCTTTCTTATATTTAATCCAAATCTTTTTGTTGTTGCCCAAAATCACATGTTTCTTGGAGGGAAAGAATGGAACAGATTTGGCATCGTGATCATTGTTCTTGCTTGGAAACAACTCAGGAGGGCTTTTCCAGCCTGATGATTTGCTCCATTCTGGTTGTGGCATAGGCTTTGTCCTGCAGTGGTTCACAGTTTGTAATGCAACCTCATCTAGATGGTGACTCCTTTCCTGGACCTGCAGGGTGGACAGTGGAAAGAGGTGGCACAGCTGGAGGCAGGGAGGTGGTAGGCTTCAGGTTGCCTCTTGGTGGCTGAGGACAGTCGTGTTTACTTTCTCTCCATCGTAGGGCTCCTCCAACTGCTCGCTGGCTTCCAATCTTTCCCAACCACCTCCCCTTAGCGCACTTCCTATCTAGCTTTTGGTCCCCGGGAGAAGGCAGTTGTTGGAGTGCCCCTCCATCCCTGAATGAGCCACACACCCACTCCAGGATTCTGCTAGCCAAGCTGCTGAAGCAGAGGGGGAAGGGGGTGAGGGAAGGGAGAGAGAGAGAACGCACAGATCTGAACTGTAAATTTCTGTGCTCTTTAAAGCCAGGTACTCAGACACTACATTATCATTTTTCAACGTTTTATTATGGAAATTTAAAAGCATACACAAAGTTGAAAGAATTTTACAATGAAGAATTTTACAATGAAGATATATATACCCACTTTTCAGGTTCTGCCATTAGCAATTTTGTACACTTGTATTATTACATAATAATCTCTTCATCTTTTTTTTTTTTTTTGAGACAGAGTTTTGCTCTTGTCACCCAGGCTGGAGTGCAATGGCTCAATCTCGGCTTACTGCAACCTCCGCCTCCCAGGTTCAAGCAATTCTCCTGCCTCAGCCTCCTGAGTAGCTGGGATTACAGGTGCCCACCACCACGCCTGGCTAATTTTTTGTATTTTTTTAAGTAGAGATGGGGTTTCACCATGTTGGCCTGGCTGGTCTTAAACTCCTTCTAATTATCTACCAAACCACCTCAGTCCTACTCCAAACCCCAGAACAACTGAATCAGAAACTCTACAGTGGGAAAATGATATGTGGTTTAACAAACCCTCCAAGTGAGTCTTCCAGGTGAGTGTTCAAACTAGAGGAACACTTAAATGTCTTGGTGCACTTCAAGATAAATTGAAGATATGCTATACTTTCTCCTAAATACTTTATTCAATAATTATTTATTTATTGGTCACTTACCAGGTGCAAGGCACTATTCTTAATGATAGAGACAGCCTTTCACAGCCTGATAGACTTAAAATAGCTGTCATTAATAGAGAAGAGAGAGCAGAAGGGGAGGGAAGGGGAAATAGAAGGAGAAAGGCATATGGGCAGGAAAGCAAGCAAGTAAAGCAAAGCTGAAAGATTTTATGTGGTTATTGGCACATGCAAGTAACTAGAAGTAAATAGATCAGAAGCCCATTAAGTTTTAAGGGACTTGTAATATCAAGGAACTTTACAATGCTTGCCTAATGGGATTTATAAATTTGTCACAGATCAGGGATTGCTGTGTGCCATTTATTCTTCCTCCTTTTCACTGGGAATGATGACTACAGTTCCATTGTCCTTGTTCCATCTCTGAGTGCAGCTCAGAGGCCACTCTCCGAGGTGCTGAAACCGGCGCCTATTAGTCTCTGCCAAGAACTGACCCAGCACGAAGCAACCTTAACTATTGGGTAGACGTTTAGGGCTCCCAGGCAAATTTTCAGAAATGACCTTCTTGGGATTTTTAAAAAACAAACTGCTCTCCAGGTTCCATCAAAGCACAGAGAAGAGGAAAAGAGAGAGGGAATGGGAGAGTGAGGACTTGAAATTGAGTTTCACTGTACTTCATTGTTTCACACTGAATCAGGCAAATAATTAAGCCTAAATAAGTCTGATAGCCAGTGAGGGGTATTTCTTATAAGTATAAAGGTTTAGGTGAATTGGTTTTGATAGGTAAGTAAACGGCTTTGTGACACTTTAGAGCAGTGAATTTTAAACTATAGTCCCTGGGTCAGCAGCATGAGCATCATCTGGGAACCAGTTTTAAATGAAAATTCTCAGCTCCCACTCCAGATCAACTGAATCAGAAGCTATGGAAGCAGACCCTAAAATCTGTGTTTTAACAAACCCTCCAGGTAATTTTGGTGCTTGCTAAAGTTTGAGAACCTCTACATCTAGAGTGATGGTTCTCAACACTGGCTGCACTTTAGAATCACCTGGAGGCTTGTAAAAATATTGAGGCCAGGTACCAGCAGCATGCCTCAAAAACAGAATCAGAATATGTAAGAATATTTTTCAGATTTTGGTGTGTTTTAAAAGTTTCATGAGTGATTCTAGTGTGCAGCTAGGTTGAATCACTGCCTTAAATTTTTATTGAAAATACATAGAAACATCCACTGAATCAACAAGGGGCCACAACTCCCAGCACTGTGACTTCTGGCCACCAGCCTTGGCCTTCTGGGCTCTGAAGGCTTTCTGGGGTTTCTTGGAGACTGACTAGACCCATCATTGCTGCACAAGGACATCACACTGATACGAAGTAGGAGTGTACTGAGGACATTTGCGTAGAATTGACATAAATAAGTGGGGTTTTGCCACCAGAGATTATAAACACTAATTCGCGGCATTGTTTGGATTGACATCATCATATTACAGCTCTCTGATGCGGTCACCAGGTTCTGATTCATCTCTGATTTTCCCATTCTGTCTCCCTTGATTCTTTGATTCTAAATGGAATGAGAGACACAGCCATGTGGAGTAGAAGTCAATAAACCAAAAGAATGTAGAAACTTTTCTAAGACATCTTGGGGAATGAGGATGGGGAGCTCTCAACATATCACCTCTGGTTTTTGTTATTCAAGAAATGTGAACTCACACTTCTTGCAGCATGTGGTTGGATCTCCAGTGTGACAGGCTAAAGGGAAAGAGGATACGTGTAACTGTGCTTTGTAAACTATACAGAATTATATAAATGTAAAGTACTATTATAACTTTTTTCTTTTTATACTAGTTATGATGTAGTTAGAAGCCTGATCTGGTTCTAGAAGAATCTGAAAGCTGCACATTGAATGAAGGATTTTAGCAGCATTTCCATTATATTAGAGTTATTAGGAGCTGTGGACTCTGTTGAAAGTTTAGTATTTCAGACCAGCTACAGTTTATCTCCCAGTCACTTCTCTGGGTTTTCTGTTTTCTTTTCTCCCTTTCCTCTCCTTTTCCTTCCTTCCTTCCTTTTCCTTCTTCCTTCCTTCCTTTCCTTCCTTCCTTCCTTTTCCTTCCTTCCTTCCTTCCTTTTCCTTCCTTCCTTCTTCCTTCCTTCCTTCCTTCCTTCTTCCTTCCTTCCTTTCTTTCTTTCTTTCTTCTTTCTTTCTTTCTTCTTTTTTGTTCTCTCTCTCTCTTTCTTTCTTTCTTCTTTCTTTCTTTCAGACATGGTCTTGCTCTGTCACCCATCATGCCATCATGTTGGAAGCATACTGAGATACTGTCAAGAATACATGTGCATTAAAAGAGCTTTCTGGAAAGGCAATATTTAACCCAAAGAAAGGTCTGTTTCAATGTTGGTGAGCTCTCCTTGGTCTTTACTAGTGCATTTCTTGTTTGTATCAACTACTAGGCACCTCAATGAAATCACGGGCTCCCTCAGAGAAACTTCTGAATATTCTCCTTGGTTCCCATTTTGTTTTGTATCAGATAGAAACAAATTAATATGCTGATTAACTGAGAGCCTACAGATAAAAGTTCAGACATCAATGAGGGGTATATTTTGGGAATGAAGTCCTTCTTGAGCTAAAGTGTGCATACAAATAGCCATCACACAGCATAGAAAATGGAAGCTATAGGAGAGGCATCCTTCCTGTGGTAGGAAGATGAGATCATCCCTGTATTGAGGAATCAGGGAATATTTTGTGCTTCAAATGGGAATTTGAGCTCAGTCTTACAGAATGAGTAGAATGTGGACCTGCAGAGGTGAGGGCATGGGCATTCCAGGCAAGCGCAATAGCATAAATAGAGGCATGGAGACCAGAAAGCATGAGGTGTATAATGTGGAATAACCAGAAGTTCCATGTGACCAAAGGGAAGAATTCATGGAGTTAATGGAAAATAAAGTTGGAATGAAATGTTGGAGTCAAATTATGAAGAACCCTGAATATCGTCCTAAGATCTATGGACTTTACGGATAGAGAGTGATATGACCAGGTTGAGTATATTTAATTTGAAGAATATGAGAAAGGTCCCATTCACTTGTAACATGTCTTCCTTTAGCCCATTAGAGTTTAATTTGAGTTTCCATTAGAAGTTAGTGCATTTGGAGTAACAGGTCCTGTGGGGTTGACAGCTCCTGAATATAAATGTTTATTCACACATTAGCTTAAACTAGTAAAATGGCCACTTTGTTTTCTAATAACACATGAAAATTAGGCAACTGAGCTACATTTATGAAAAGAGGAGCTGTCCACTGAGGGCAGGCTTTAACAGGGCTCTCCAGTATGGTACTTCGGGCAACAGACTAGGAACAAGAAAACGACTGCAACGCAGGAGGTAGCTGTGGAATAATATTTACCAATGTTTTTAACTAATTTACAATTGACAGATCAGTTTTACCTCCAATATTTCATTTTGTCCTCAAAGAACTTTAGAAGGGAGATGAGATAGTGATTATTTTACGAATAGGACATTGAATATCACAGAGGTCAGCTTTCCTGCCCAAAGGTGAGCTGACAGTATTTGGATTTGAGCACAAGTCTCTGGAATGTAATTGCACTTTTCACCATTTTGCAATGCTCACGTATTTCATACTCTTGCCAAAGGTCAGTCCATCAGGGAGTTAAACCTTTGGTTCTTCCATTAAATGCTATCATGTAACTGAGACTGTAATCCTCAAAGCCATGGACACTGACACATCTCTGAGAGACAAAATCAAGGAGGCTCAGACAGCCCTAGCTCTTGGCCTCCTTCCGTCTTTGAACTTCTGTTTATTTTCTACTTGTCAGTGGATTTTCAGAATAAACGGAGTATAAAGAAAGGATATGAGTGATTACAGAGAGCAAAAAAGGTATCATTATTTTAATAAAACACTGAATATTTAGTATTATAATTATTGCTTAGGCATGTCACTGCCATTTGTAGGGAGAGGACTCTGAGCCAAACCATTGCTAGAGTCCTTATTGTACAGTTATTAATGCTGCATGGCTTATACGCTTACTACTCCCAAACCCCAAGCAACTCATTGCTGGTTGGGTCTCCAGTTTACACTTCTCCCCATGGAGAGTCTTGCTTCCTGAGACTGAAGTCTGGAGCCGGGAACAGATGCTTGGGGCCCTCATGACAGCCCCAAGGGATACTTCAGAAAGCTTGGAGCTGGTGTGTCAAGGAAGAAAACCCTTTGTTAAGCTCATCCTGGCACTCAAGGAGGCAGAGAGGAAGGGATTTGCCAAAACAGAGAAAAGTAATGACTCATACAGTAATAGTTTATAGAGTGTTTACACCAAGGTTATCTCATCAGGTCTTCACAACAACCTGAGGAGGCAGGCAGGGCAGATAGAACCTTGAGGAAACTGAGGCTCAGAGAGGCTAAGTGCCTTTCTCAATGACTGGAGGACATTGAGGCCGGTATATGAACTCGGGGGGCCTGGGTCTGTGTGCTTTCTGCTACATCATCCTGCATCTCTAGAGAGTGGAAATTGTCCAGACTCAGAAAGCATTCCTGTCCAATTTCAATGGCCTATGGTGATTTCATTTTAAAACATTGGCAGGGTGCACCCTTAGTTCTAAGCTTAAAGGTTCAGTTGTGGTGTATACCATCTCTAAGAAGCTGTCCTTCCTAACCCTTGCCTCTTGGCCTGGGTTTCATTGTCCCTCCACTGTGCTATCACCCTAATCTTTGCCTCAATTGTAGAACTTACTACTTTTGCTTACTTACCACTTGTTTATTTACTTGGTAGCAGCTAATCTGTGAGTTGCTCTGGATCTGGGTCATATTCCCTGTTTCTCTCTAGTGCTCAGAACAATGCCTAGGACGTGGTTGGTGGACAATACAATGGAAATTGAACGAAATTAAGCCAAACAGTAGAAGATAATTCCAACTGCCCTTGTCCAAGTCCTTTGTTCCCGCATGGAGTTAGACCGTCTGTCTCTGCTCAATTTTCATGTCTCCTACTGCCCACTCAGAAAGGATCCATTGCTCCCACTCATCCTGAGGCATGAGTGACTGAGAAGGCTGAATGCTGGGTCCCTTCTTATGGTGTTTGCCAGTGTAGAATTTCCAGCACTGGAAGCCCCAATTTTTGGTGGTGATGGTTGTAGGGAGTGTTGGAGAAGGAAGGCTGATGTTTCCCTGATGTACCACTGCGATGCAAAGTGGCCAGGTGAAGGGCGGCATCTCTTACCTGTGAGAGCTTCTGGGTGCTTCTGTCGGAGCATGCTGTGAATGCATGTGTAAGTATGGATGCTGTCATGAATCCCTGAGCTCCTAGAGTGAGAGAAAAAAAGTGTGAAGATGAACCACACATGGTCTACTTCTCCAGAGGCAACACCATTAAAGGAAGGGCCCCAGAGGGAAGACACCTGATGCAGTTGGAGCCAGTCACCTTCCTCGTGACTCCCTCTCCTCAGCCCTCTCAGTAATCTCTTCCTTCTGACACAATGGGGAAGGCCCTGGCCAGAGATTGTATCAGTCTTGAATTTGGGAAATGATCTAATCAGATCAACATCGAGCTCCCAAATGAGTCCAATAAACTTCTACAGTGCAGAGGGTAACATGGGCACAGAGCAGGCTGGAAGAAAGGACTTAATAGATAACTTGGGACAGAGAGCTTGGCGCACCATTCATTCATTTCCCACGGCACCATCAAATTTGAATGCCCACAATGTCTGCTCAGGTCACTCATTCTCCTGTCCTAGGCAGGCATACTCTCCTGGTCACAGGCACGTTTGTTCACTATTGGTTCACACCATTTGGTGTATACTTTCTCTGTGTCAGGCACTGTGAGGAGTGCTGCATGGGGTAAAATATGCTGCGCTGTCCCAGGACACCATCTGCACATCTGCTCCTGCCACTAGTCTCATCTTTGCTTAGGTTTTAAGCTCCTGAGGGCAGGATGTAAGTTCTAACAATCTCTGTCTTTCTCTAAATACTTCATGCAATACTTTACCCTTAGATCTTACATATGTATTTCCTGAATGTGTAAATAAATAAGTTAATGAATAAAGTACAAGACATGGCCTCTCTCTCTAAGTAGTTCACATCCATCAGGGAAGAAAATATCTAATTCAATGAGTCCCAGATCCCGCCTGATTTTATGATTCTGTTTTTACGAAATATCTACAATACAATGCAGAATGCAATCCATTCCATACAAGTATATGTATCTTCACAGGAGAGAAGAAACTCAGTTTTCATTCAACCAATTATTGAGTATTTGTGGTGTTCCAGACACTCCTGAATTATTGCTTCCTTTCATCATCTTTTATTCAGGGTGCAGTATAGTTTAATAACAGTAGCTACTGTTCATCAAGTCTTGCTATGTGCTAGGCAATAGGCTGAACTCAGTGTGAATGATCTCCCTTAATCCCCATAACAAGCCTTTGAAATAGGTAGCATTATTTCCCCACATTAGAGATGAGGCAAGTGAGGCTGAGGGAGAGTAAATAACTTGTCCAAGAGAGATAGTGTCAGCTACTGGCCTCATAGGAGTTTAAAGTCCTGTTTGACATCAATCCCTGGCTGTTGAATCACTCTTTCTGGGATTTGTATGGGCTCTGGGACACGTCCTACATCTGATTCCTGGCCCCTTACTTTTTTTTTTTCTTTTTTTTTTGAGATGGAGTCTTGCTCTGTCGCCCAGGCTGGAGTGCAGTGGCTAATCTTGGCTCACTGCAACCTCCTCTGCCTTCTGGGTTCAAGCGATTCTCCTGCCTCATCCTCCTGAGTAGCTGGGACTACAGGCGCATGCCACTATACTGGCAAATTTTTGTATTCTTAGTAGAGACATGGTTTCACCATGCTAGCCAGGCTGGTCTTGAACTCCTGACTTTGTGATCCGCCTGCCTCGGCCTCCCAAAGTACTGGCATTACAGGCGTGCACCACCGCCTGGCCTTGCCCCTTAGCTATGTAATCTTGAGAACTTCATCCTCTCTGAACTTCAATTCCCTGACTTGCAAACCAGGGACAAGAACCACTACCTTGAAAGATTGTTGTGAGAATTAAATGAGATAATCTGTGTACATGCCTGTCACATAGTAGGTGTCAATACATGTTGGTTCTTTTAAAAAAATAAATAGGGTAACTTTCAGAAAATGAACCAGCAAATAACAACTTGTCCTTCAAACCTGCCCTGTTGGATAACCCTTCTCTGCCCCTGGACAGATTCTAAAGCTTTTCCAGTCACTTTCAGATATTAGAAGTTTTATTTACAGGTATTAAAAAGGCCAGGTGGATCTAAATCAATACTTTCATTTCACATCCAATTTAAGCTTTTCTCTTTCCTCCCAACTCAGGGCCTACTCATGCTCAGCTGCCTGTGGTGGGGTGGAGGGTGGCTATTTATTTCTTACACTCCCTATTCCATCCCATCCCCGCTACTGGCCACTGCCTGGGGCTCTTGCAGGGCCGGTGAGAGGAGAAAGCAGAGAGAGGGACACATCTAACTAGATTGGTGCTGCTGCAGTTTGGTAGCAGGGACCTGTGCGAGCTCTTTGGGTGTCCAAATGCTGGCTCTTTCCTTCATGGGGTGCTTTCATGGGTCTTTTAAAGGTTTCCCTCGCTGTTCTCTAACATGAGGACTTCTGGATGACCTCCAATGACTTCTCCTAAGCTCCTTCTGCGGGGTCACACTCCCTACCCCAGCCTCTCTGCTGGGGTCACTTCATCCCAGCAAGCCGTCCTTTAGGGCAGGTTCCTCTTAAGATAACTCTAGCCTGGCTCTTATTGTGACATCTGCTTGTCCCAGGGAAAGCCTCACTAGACTCAGGCTCCCAGGTAGCTCTGACAGGCAGCTCCAGCCAGGCCTGACCTTCTGCTGCCAGGTGAGGATCAGATGTCAGTCCCTAGTCTCTGTGCCCCTCAAACTCCGCAGATGTAGTTTAGGTTCTCCAGAAGCTCTTTTCCTGCTTTGCTTCAGCCTTATGGAGTGAAGGTTTCCTTCTGCTCATTGCAGACGGCCTGCACTTTCTAAACATGACTCTCTGCAAGACTGAGGTGAGGGGACAGGACTCCTTACTAAGGTAGCAAGTCGCAGGAAATCTACTCTCTGAACCGTCCTTGATTTACCTGCTCTTATTTATGAGACTGAAGCAGGTGATGGGGTGAGGGGCACAGATGGAATTTTCCTGCGTAAACCCTGAAGATGAGATGTGTCTAAGCACTCTCTTAGAGTGTGTGGGCATTTCATCATCATTTTTCTCAGCTTTGGAGCCTCAGCTCAAATTCCAAGACAATAAAAAAAAATTCCATTTAACATACTGTTACAATTCTCATACCCAGCCTGCCCACTCCCCACTTCTAATCAGAGTAACGATGTACATAGTTTTAAAAGTCAAATGGAATTCACAAGATTAATAACAGAAGAAAGCAGTTGCTTCTTCTATTCCTCCTAACGCTGTGTCCCATTTGTCAAAGGCAAACACATCCAACTTTTTCTATTTCTCTTGATAATTACATTTGTATTTCTAAATAATGTACGTGTATAACCAATTCTGGATTTAAAAGTTTTTACTTATTATTTATTGCCTTCCCAACACAGAAGAGGAGAATTAGATCTTCCACTACCCTCTCTCCCTCCACCCACCCTACCATAAATATTTCCTTCCCCCAATCTTTCTAATATAGTTATTTAATAATTTTGATTAAATAGTGTGTCTGTTATTGTTGCTATGCAAATGTTAACAGTCAAGCTGTAATGATTACATTTCTGTTCTTGAATAACTTTTTGTTTTCACTGGGATCAATCTTTGCTCATTTTGGTTGTTTGCTTAATATGTAATATACAAATAATTCATCTTCAGACTCCTTAACAAAATTATCAAACTCCCCTCAGTAAAGTTGAGCACATGAGATAGTCTTTGTGTCCTAATGAGTTCTTCCTAGGACTAATATCCGCCAGGAGCCTTCAGCCAGCCTTGTCCTTGGGCTCCTCACTCTCCAAGGTTCACTATACTGCTATGACCTTGGGATTTCCCTTCATTGTCATCCCAAGAAATCATGCCTTTGAACTGTGTTAGATATTCTGTTTCCTGGACTTGTTATCTTTTTCTTTTGATTTATTTGTGGCCTTTTTTTTTTTTTTTTTTTGAGAGAGATTCTCACTCTGTCCCCCAGGCTGGAGTACAGTGGCGCGATCTCGGTTCACTGCAACATCTGTTTCCCAGCTTCGAGTGATTCTTCCACCTCAGCCTCCCGAGTAGCTGGGATTACAGGCACGTACCACCACACCCAGCTAATTTTTTTGTATTTTAGTGGAGACAGGGTTTCACCATGTTGCCCAGGCTGGTCTTGAACTCCTGACCTCAAGTGATCCACCCACCTCGGCTTCCCAAAGTGCTGGAATTACAGGTGTGAGCCACCATGCCCTGCCTTTTTTTCATTTTGATGGAGCTTCCTGAGAAAGATTCATGGTAGATCATCATTTTTTCAGACCTTGCTGGACATGTAAGACAGAGTAAGAGAAAGTTTGGTTGGCTATTGAATTCCAGGTTAGAAGCAATTTATTTTTTCTCTTGGAATGTTAAAGATATTGGTTTATTATCTCCTAGCTTCTAATATTTTTGTAGATGTATCAAATGCCATATTGTTATCTGATTTTTTAAATGTACTTTTACCTCCGAAGTTTTTCTCTTCATCCTTGTTCTAAAATTTCATGAGCGTGTGTCTTGTGTGGTTCTTTTAAAACTCATTATGTTAGGCACATTCTCTATCCTCCCATTCTTTCTCCGGAAGTTCCAGTAGCTGGATATTGGACCTCTAGATTGATTCCCCACTCTACAAAAGAAAACTTTCCATCTGTTTGTCTTCTTGTTTCACTATCAAAACAATTCCTCACTTCGCCCCCAATCTATTAAAACTTTTATTTATGCTACTATATTTTTAATTTCCAAAAATTCTCCTGTGCTTTCAATTTTTTATAGTACTCTGCTCTTGTTTCATGGATGCAATATCTTATTTTTTGGGAAATTGTTTTAAAATAGTTCTTTTCTGTTGTGTTTATTGTCTTTATTTGTTTCTTTGGACTCTGTTTTCTAATACATAGATGCTCAGTCTCCATGTTTTCAGTAAGATTACTCAGCCCTGCCCTCAGTGGTGTCTGGTATCCTCAAGTTCAAAGTCTTATTGAAACTTTTCCAGGCCGAGAGTTTCAATAAGAGTTTGAATTTGAGGATACCGACTTGGGAGGCTGAAGTGGGAGTATCGCTTGAAGCCAGGAGTTTGGGACCAGCTTGGACAACGTAGCAAGACCCTATCTCTACGAAACAATTTAAAAATTAGCTGGGTGTCATGGTGCACATGTGTAGTCCTAGCTACTTAGTAGGCTGAGGCAGGAGGATTGTTTGTGCCCAGAAGTTTGAGGTTACAGAGAGCTATGATCATGCCACTGCACTCCGGCCTGGGCGACAGAGTGAGTCCCTGTCTCTCAAAAACAAAATAGATAAATAAGCTTCTCCAATGCACAAACTTTACTCAAGGCTTACGCAGGGTGGTAGAGGTACAGTTGCCTGGCATCTTGGACTGGAAGGGGATCTGAGAGCATAAACTTCTTATATAGATTTTAAAAGACCCTCCTGTTTTTAGCCCCATCCCTCACACTTGCCTTCAGAGATCTCTGGAAGCTGTCTAGGCTTGATTCTTTTTCTGGCATTCTGGTGGTATCTCAGCATGACTAGGAAAACATAGCCTTTATGTACTGCATTATATTAGGCAGCTCAATCCCAGGGACAAAGGAGTAAGGGAAAATGGGAGTAACACAGGGGTAAAAGAGAGCAAACACAAAATGTGTTCCTGTGCTGGCCATCACTCAGTTAAAGAGTCACTGACTGCTGCAGTGGAGTCGGTGGCTTTTAAATATGACCGCACCTTGGTATAATCTATGTGAGGGAAGGAAGAGGGATGAATTTACTAACTAGTCCCATGATCACACTGGTCAAAAGTTCACCTAAAGGGAGTTTACTTCTCTGCAGTTCTGGGTTGTGCAGGACGGGCACTGAGTGAGTCCCATAGTGTCAACAGGGAAGCTGCAGGGCAGCGCAAACATGAGGTGAAGTACTGGTGGCTGGTGCCTGCATGAATCTGTTTAGATCCCACGCACAGTTGGTTATGACATAATACATGGTAAGGAGTAAGTGGCAAAAGACAAGACCAGGAGGTTGTGAAGTGATGCGTAGGAGGCATTTGATGAGAGTGGGGATCAACTTGCCTCGCATTGCTTCCTCACCATGGAACTTAGGTTTCACTGTCTTGGGAAATCAGTTTTTTCCCATCTGCTTTCCAGGTTCAAAGATTATGTGACATTTCTCATTTACTATGGTCTCTACTTCCACGATCTTTGTCTTTGTGAATTTATATTTTAAAAATAATTTGTAGTCATTTTAGAAATTTGGCATTTTGAGAAGAAATAGATATAAACATGTGCATTTATTCTGTCATGAGTCAATGTTCACAGCAACCTAGGTGAACTGATGTTTATGAGCACCTCAGTCTCCTATGCCCACCCTGCCATTGATCTTGATACCCAAAGTTCCATGATTGTTTCCTCTTGTCCCTGGTATGAAAACAGTCCTTTTTGTCTATGTGTGGTGGGGTCCAATATTGAGCTTTCTTGGTCACCTGATCCAATAGATAAGGGAAAATCTCCTTCGCATGTGGGGTAGGGGATTCTAGAGGGCATCCTGAGACAGTGGAATCTTAGCAAGGACTCAAAGTGTGCCCGTGATCCCCAAAGGGGAAAACATGATGTGGTGGCAGGTAGGACTTGCCTGGCGTATGGAAGAGCAGGGAGTAATGATAGAGAAGGGGAAAGAACACAGTATTTGCAAAGACTGGCAATGAGCTTTGATTGACCCAGTATTTGGGTCCTGTGGGATAGGAAGTTGGAAGGGTTGTTTGTGGAGGGTCTTGAAGCCAGGTTAAGGGGTTGGAACTTTGTTCTGTATGCAATGGGAATGTTTGAGCAGTGAGTGACCTAACTGTATCAGTGCTTTGGGAGGATTAACCCAGTGGTCACGGACTGGGCTGATGGAGGAGGAAGATCTGGAGATTATGAAAGCAACTTGAGTCATGTGATAAAAATGTGGAAGAGAAATTAGAGGACAGACTTGGGGGATCTCAAAAGAGGGCTTAAAGATTTGCAGAGCAGTGGAAAGCCTGAGGGTCCTCACACATGTTCCCTTCACATGGCCAACTCCCTCCCCTGTTTCAGGGGTCAGTTTGAGGTCAGGGGCCCTCCTCTGCACTGCTGTCATCCACAGGCTTGGATCTACCATAATACTCTTTATCTTAAACTCTAAATATTGAACTTGTTTAAAAGTTCCTTGTGCACAGGGCCTTTGTTTTATTCAATTCTGTTTGCCCAGAGTCAGGAAAGAGTCTCGTCGATAATAAATGCTCAATCAGTATTTGTTGAGCGAACAGGTGACTAAGTCTAGGAGTTCTCCATTAAAATGTGTTTGCTGACTTTCTCTGGCCTGTGGGCAGGAGTGGAGGAGGCAGTCAATGGAGCTGGGCTAAGATCAGGGACTGGCATGATGGCTCTGAGAGGATCAAGGCATTGGGGGTCCATCATGTCAGAGGAGGTAGCATCAAACCAGACCCCACTGAACTTAGGCTGGATCAGGAAGAACCCCTCAAGGACACAGATGGTGGTTGTACTTATCAGTAGCATGTATTGATCACAGACTGTATTTATGCGCCTGTGACACAAACCCCTGAAGGGACTGTATTATTATATTCATTTTACAAGTGAGGCCATTGAGGCTTAGGTTGCACAGGGATGCTAAATATCAGAAGCAGAACTCAAACCCATACATTCATCTCTTGTTCCACATGGATTCAGTTTTGTCACACACACACCCATGCTGACACACGCATGCATACTCAGGTGCACAGGTGAGCACAGACAAGCCTGCAGTCACAGAAATGCACATAGATACATACCCTAAAACTCAAAGCTTTTACAATTTATTTCACTGTGGGTCTTCCAAAGACCCATGTCTCAGGCTGACAGACTGCATAAGCTGCTGGAGAAGGAAGGAAAAAAAAAAAAATCAAAGAGTCTCCTTGGCAGTTCCCATTAAGTGAAATATGAGGTGAAATGGAATGAAATAAAATGGAGAATGAGATGACAGGGTTTTTCTATCTGACGGAAAATACTTGCAAGCCCTTGGCCTGATCGCAGCCCATTCATCACCACTGAGGCAGGTGCAGACCCCTCTACAGGTCCCTTCCTCACACTTGCCATAGAGACAATCTTTTTTTGAAAAGGAATATCCCTGCCAAATCAGTTCAGGAAAGCAGTTTGTGTCGTGGATAGGCTTGAGGCCTTCTACATTCACTAGCTTTCCAACTCCTTGCACTAAGCTCCGTTCCAGTGAGGCCCTGTTCCCAGAACATCTCTTTCTGGTTCCTATTTCCCATAGTCTACACCTTCCTAGAGCAGCCCTACATGCCCGGATCTCATTCTCCCCTTCCCAGTAAGTCCCCCTATTCGAGGATGCTCCAGAATCAACAGTGACCCCTTCCTTGCATCACCCTTCCTTGCCAGATCACCCCATATTCTAAGCTCATTTCTCCCACTCTTAACTCAGACTCCCATTTTCAGGGCAGCCCCTCATTCTTAGAATCTAGTACCCAATCCAAGGAGCATTAGCATAGGTGTCCCAGATCACTCTCGCTGTCCCTTCTGCATCTTGAGCCCACCCCTGGTTTGTGGGGACGTTGGTAGCTTTCCTGATCACCTTAGTCTCCCTCTCCTAAGCCAGCCTCTTCCTTTTCTCATCACCCTCCATCCACAGGTGAGTGGGAACCAAAGAGCAACACACCTAGGGTGTGAGGAGCTGTAAGGTCACTGAGACCTAAAATAGGTCCAAGCAAATCAGCTCATTCATTACTTGAAGAGGTTCTTTTCCTGTCTTTGAAAGCTTTATTTCACTCTGAGCCTATGAAGGGGCTTGATTTGATCCTTCTCTGCTTTCTCCACCCCTGCCCACTGTGGTAGGGTCAGGAGATGCTGCCACTTCCTACTAGGACTAGATATTGGAATAAACTTCCCGATCTCCAGCTTCCCTCTTTAATTCATGCTTATCACAGCAATTCAAGTCATCCTTCCCAGGAGCCATTTTTATTCCATTAATAACTAATTAATATGCCTATAGTGGTTCCTAATTATTTCTCCTTACAGACCTTTACAAAACAGTCACTCTTTTCTCTCCTCTGCATAACTACTGTCTTGCACTAGACATCAGAAGGATTAGTTATTAGTCTTATCCTTGAGTACTAGTGTTGTGACCCTGAGAAAGTCCCTAAGCCTCTGTGTTCTCACCTAAATTGGAGGGTAAGAATTCTTGTCTTTTAGGGTTGCAATGAAGTTCAGTTGAGACTGTGCGCAAGTGCCAAGCTCGTAGTGCCCCATAGATCTGTCTTCCTCTCACTCTCTGGGCTCTATCTGTGCCTGCCCTGCTCGGGACCATCAGCTTCCTACCTCCAACACAGGCTTGCTCTCTCTTGACTTCATCCTTCACCATCAAGAAAAACAACACTCAAACAAGCCCATGGTGAAAAGTGGGCTCACAGGAAGGACACATAGGTATCTCCTTGACCATGGAGCTTAAGGAAGGTGGGGAGCTGGAGGCCCAGCCCCTATCTGTCTGGGCTGTGTGGTGCATGGCCTCTTTTCTCTGCTTCTGCTCTCCCCTTCATTCGTCCCTGCAGACCAGCATTCCAGGCACTGCGTGCATGTGGCAGAAATGCCCCCTCCCTGCCCTGCTACCCGTGCTCCTTTAGTGCTGGTGCTCAAAACCAATTAACGTTAATCTCTGGGTCCTAACTCAAACCTGTCAGGGAGAGAATTCAATTGGTACTACATGCGTGGTTTTCCTCATGTCTTGGCACCCCTTCAGTCCTTTGCAGATGTATCCACCTTTACCTCTTTTGTTCTTGTTCTATATTAGCTCTCTTGGTGACCTCATCCATTCCCATGGCTTCAGTGACCACACTGATGATTCTCAAATTTATAAACCATCCTGGACATTCCTTCTGAACTCAAGACCCATACATCCACTGGCCTACTTGATTGCTCCATTATTTTTTTAAATTTCAAAGACACTTCTAATTTTATATATGCAAAACAAAGCTCACACTCTCTCCACCCACCTTCCTCCCCACTCCCACCCCACCCAATTAGGTAGTTTTCTAGTGTTTACACATCCTTATCCATTCAAGAGTGAGCTCTCTGTCATTGTCCTTGACATTTTCCCTTCCATGGGTGGATATCCTTATTGTCATTGTCCTTGACATTTTCCCTTCCTTCATTCCTTACACCTAATCCATCATCAAATTTATATATTTTACTTCCTAAATATCTTTTCTCTCTATCTTCCTTGACACTTCCTTAGTTCAAGCTATTAGATTGCCTAGATTAATATGATAGCTTCTTAATGAGTATCTCCATACCACTTTTACACTCTCTCTAATATGCTGACCATTCTCTACATTGGGCCAGAAGAATTTATTTTTTTATATGCAAACTTAATCAAGCCACTTCATTGTGTAAATGAAGATAGATTTAAGATTCATCCTGGGATTAGAATAAAATCCTAAATCCTTGACATCTTGCCTTTTCTGGCCCACCTGTCTCTCCAATCTCATTTTTGGCCCACTCTTTATTCTCCCATTTCCGCCACACTGGCTTTTGTTTAGTCAAGTCTGTTGAGGACAAACTCAGTGGAAAAAAGTTTCTGGGCAACCACTCATGAAGGTGTACTGTTAAATCACCTGTGTTTGTAACTCATACTGGCTTTCTCTCTCTCTCCTCACCCCTGGCTGGCCTTTGTTTTCAATTTCTTAAAATTAGAAAGCTCCCTCCAATATTGGACCTTGTATTAGTTCTTTTTCACACTGCTACAAAGAACTACCTGAGATTGGGTAATTTATAAAGAAAAGAGGCTTAATTAACTCACAGTTCCACATGGCTGGGGAGGCCTCAGGAAACTTACAATCATGGTGGAAGGGGAAGGGGAAGCCAGGCACATCTTACATTGCAGCAGGAGAGAGAGAGAGAGTGCATGAAGGGGGAACTGCCACACACTTTTAAACCATCAAATCTTATGAGAAGTCACTCACTATCACAAGAACAACATGGAGAAAACCACCCCCATGACCCAATCACCTCCCACCAGATCCCTCCCTTGACATTAGGCAATTGCAATTTGAGATGAGATTTAAGTAGGGACACAGAGCCAAACCATATCATTATGACCCTGCAGTCTCCCAAATCTAATGTTCTTCTCACATTTCAACACCAATCATGCCTTCCAAACAGTCCCTCAAAGTGTTAACTTATTCCAGCATTAACTCAAATGTCCAAGTTCTAAGTCTCACCTGAGACAAGTCCCTTCTGCCTAGGAGCCTGTAAACCAAAAGTAAACTAGTTACTTCCAAGATACAATGGGAGTACAGGCGTTGGGTAAATGTTCCCATTCAAAAAGGGAGAAGTTGGCCAAAACCAAGGGGCTATAGGCCCCATGCAAGTCCAAAATCCAGAGGGCAACTATTAAATCTGGAGGGCAACTATTAAATCTTAAAGCTCCGAAATAATCTCCTTTGATTCCATGTCTCACATCAAGGGCATGCTGAGGCAAGGGGTGGGCTCCCAAGGCCATGGGAAGCTCCACCCCTGTGACTCTGCAGGGTGCAGCCCCCATGGCTGCTTTCACAGCTGGCATTGAGTGCCCATGGCTTTTCTAGGTGCATGGTGAAGGTAGATCTACCATTCTGGGGTCTGGAGGATGGTAGCCCTCTTCCCTAGTGGGGACTCTATGTGGGAACTCCAACCCCACATTTCCCCTCTGCTTGACCTAGTAGAGGTCCTCCATGAGGGCTTTACCCCTGCAGCAGACTTCTGCCTGGATATCCAGGTGTTTCCATACATCATCTGAAATCTAGATGGAGCTTCCCAAACCTCAACTCTTGGCTTCTGTGTACTCATAGGCCCAACACATATGGAAGCTATCAATGCTTGGGGCTTGCACCCTCTGAAGTAATGACCCAAGCTGTACCTTGGCCTCTTTTAACCATGGCTGGAGCTGGAGTGGCTGGAACACAGGGTGCCATATTCTGAGGCTACACAGAGTAGTGGGGTCCTGGGCCCAGCCCATGAAACCATTTTTCCCTCCTAGTTTTCTGGGCCTGTGATGGGAAGGGCTGCTGTGAAGATCTCTGAAATGCACTGTAGACATTTTCCCCATTATCGTGGCTATTAACATTTGGTGCCTTGTTGCTTATGCAAATGTCTGCAGCCAGCTTGAATTGCTCCCCAGAAAATTGATTTTTCTTTTCTATGGCATGGTCAGGCTGCAAATTTTCCAAATTTTTATGTTCTGCTTCCTTTTTGAACATAAGTTTCAATTTTAGATTGTCTCTTTGTGAGTGTGTATGAGTATATGCTGTTAGAAACAGCCAGTTAACATCTTGAATGATTTGCTGGTTAGTTATTTCTTCCTCCAGATACCCTAAATTATCTCTCTCAAGTTCAAAGTTCCACATATCTCTAGGGCAGGGGCAAAATGCTGCCAGTCTCTTTGCTAAAGCATAGCAAGAGTGACCTTTATTCCAGTTCCCAATAAGTTCCTAATCTCCATCTGATACCATCTCAGCCTAAGTTCATTGTCTGTATCACTATCAGGATTGTGGTCAAAACCATTCAATAGTCAGTAGGAATTTCCAAACTTTCCCACATCTTCCTGTTTTCTCCCGAGCCCTCCAAACTCTTCCAACCTCTGCCCGTTACCCAGTTCCAGAGTTGCTTCCACATTTTCAGTTATCTTTATAGCAGTACCCCACTCTTCCAGCATCAATTTTCTGTATTAGTCCATTTTCACACTGCTATAAAGAATTACCTGAGACTGGGTAATTTGTAAAGAGGTTTAATTGACTCACAGTTCCATATGGCTGAGGAGGCCTCAGGAAACTTACAATCTTTTTGGAAGGGGAAGAAGAAGCAAGGCACATCTTACATGGTGGCAGGAGAAGAGAGAGAGAGCTTGAAGGGGAAACTGCCACACACTTTTAAACCATCAGATCTCATGGGAAGTTGCTCACTATCACAAGAACAGCATGGTGGAAACTACCCCCATGATTCAATCACCTCCCAACAGATCCCTCTCCTGTCACCTGGGGATTACAGCTGAAGATGAGATTTGAGCAGGGACACAGAGATGAATCATTTTAAGCCTCTCCCCAGAAAATTACACGCACTCACTCCACCATCTTTAAATCCTACTTATCCATCTGCTCTGAGTGAAAACGTCACTTCTTCAAGGGAAAACTTTCTTGCTGCCTCAACTTATGTTACGTCAACTTTATCAAGCAATCACATCTTGTCCTGTAACTGTCATCTAGGATACTCAATTAATCACAGCTAAATTTTATAGTTTTATTATGATTTGACTGATGCCATTTTCTGAATGTAGGATGTGGTTTAGATGAAAAGAGATAATCTTTTTTGCTCATTTTTGTATCTTTCCTGTTTGGCACTATGGCTTGCATTCCTAGGAGTTCAATACAAATCTGTTACATGCATTAATGGCCCAGCTTGAGTTGGATACATGCCTAGCCCCATCACCTGAAGCCACAGGAATTAGAACTTGAGACCAAATCTACACATTTACCATGAGCAGCAGATACTGACAAGGCTGGGAAGCTACTCTATAAATTGGACACCGTGCATGTTGGGAGTCTTACATTTGTAAGAGTCTGGATATCTGGGTATCTCTCTAGATTTCAATGATGTATAAAGCAGCTGATATGAGAATAAAAAGAACACAATGGAAAGTGTGCTATAAGAAAAGGACTGGCCATTCTTTATCTCCATTGGTGTAATGAGGGCTTAGTTACTCATTCAACAGATATTTATTGAACACTTACTATAGCCTGGCAGATAGTAGAAATTTACGGCAAGCAGGATCTACATCAGAGCTATTTGGTATAATCTTGCTCCCACACCAATTCTGGGTCGTCAAGATTTCCCAGTTTGCCAGCCTGACAGTTAAAAATATTCTTCTTCCTGTGGGTATAAACTCATTTTCTTCTTGATTCTAAGGATCACCTATCTTTATCCAGTAGCATTCTCCAATTAATAGAGCCCTGCTGGACCTCTAAGCTCCTGCCATCTGAGCAGCAGAGACAAAGGCAAAGCGGCCACTAACCCAAATCACAAAATAAAAACCCATCCCCATAAGCCTTACTTAGGGATACTCTAGCAGTCTGGATGGAGGGTGCTTTCCACCAGGGCCCCCACAGTTGCATGTTCTCAGAAGACAGGCAAGGAAGGAAGATGAAAGAGAGGGAGGGAAGGAGTGAGAAGGAAGGAAGGAAGGAAGGAAGGAAGGAAGGCCTGACTCAGACCTCTCCTCACACTCCTAATTGTGATACCTATGAAGTGAAGATGCTCAGAGCACCTGGCTTTTCTTTCCTTCAATGGTGTCTCATTTATCTTCCCTGCCTGAGGTAAACATCTGTTGAACCAAATTGACAACAATAGTGGAGGTGTTATTGACATGGTGCAGGGTGCTTTGTCTATCCAGATGCTTAGGGGCCTAGTCCTGGGGAATTTTCCTCGACGATGGGGAATAAACAACCAAGGGGCACAGGCTACGTGATGGGCCGTATGGAATTCTTAGTTGCTCAGCCCCTTGGTTCTTGCTGCTCCCCTTTGTGCTTGTCACTTTCCATTTGTTTTCCCTTTGTCTCAAGTCAATTCATATTACTCTTCCTATTGAGGCATGATGTTACCTGGTACCATTCCAATTCTGAAGCTGCCTGTATATTAATCTTGACAATGCACCTGTGGTTTCACTCATTCTTACTTTAGCTGCTAATCCAAACAGTCCCATCTGTGCTATGTATCACCTTGCTTGTATCAGAAGAAGAGTTGGGAGCAGGACATACTGACTCACACTTCCATTGACCATGAGCCAAGGTAAGCAATTTTTCAGGCAATTGATATGCTTGTGAGAGAGGCCACAAAATTGGTGCTCTGGGCCACAGGAGTTTTACCTTTTGTGGCTAGCTGGTTCCTTGGTTCCTCTAAGGGAATGTTTTCCAAGTGCTCACCTTGTGTCAGGGGTCAATTCACAGCTGACAGGGACCTGGCATCTGCCCCTTTGCACCCTTTTCTTGGAAAGTGTTTCCCAGTGGAAACACAGAATATCTAAGTGGGCACTTCCTGGAAAGAGGGTGGAGGGTGGAGGAGGACTTCCACAGACTCAGTGAATGTGAGTGTCTGGGAGTGGGGTGCAAGTCTCTGATTTAACAATCTCCCTAGGTAATTCCGATGTGATCCAAGTTTGACAACCACTTGCTTCAAGGCACTGATGCAGCATGAGGAAGACCAGAGACTTCCCAATCTCAGCACTCTCGACATTTGGGACTAGCAACTTTTTCTTGTGGCAGGGGTTTGGGGGGCTGTTAATGTAGAATGTTTAGCAGTGTTTCTGGCTCCTATCCACTAGAAGCCAGTATAGCAATCCCTCCCATAGTTATAATAGCCAAAACTATTTCCAGACATTGTCAAGGGTCCCTTGTGGGGCAAAACCACCCTCAGTTGAGAGCCACTGATGTAGAGGACAGAGCAGAGAAGTTACAGTCAGACGAAAAGAGATTCAAATCTGGTCTCTCACTGACTCACTGCAAGACTTCAGGCAACTTACTGTGTTTCCCTGAGCCTCAATTTCCTCATCTGTAATTTGAAGAAAATAATAATACCAATCTCCAGGATTGCTGCGATTTCCAGAGTCAGTGCTCAATTGGAGAGGATGGTAGCTCTGGGTGACTGCGTGACTGGGGGCTAGGTCGAAGGGCAAGAAACCTCTCCCTTCTGGGGACTAGGAAGCATCTGTGGGTGGAATGGAAGAGTTCATAAAGACAGAGTGAATGCAGTTGTAGTCTTCGGGGGGAATCACGGAGGCCAGAGTGAAGAGACAAAGCCAAAGGAGCCTTGGATGGACCCAGGTGCCCACTGCTGACCTCCCTTCTCACTGGCTCTGGGGGTGGCAGCCATAAACCATCTCACTACCTAAGTGTGCTCTGCAGCCTCACAGCTTCTGTGACTGGCTCTGTAGCCTGCAGTGTGCCTCCCAAGTTACTGATGGACCTGCCAGCCTCGAGCGTCTGCCTGTGTTCCTTCTGCCCCATCCTCCCCCTGCCCAGCTGGGGCCACGCAGCTGCAGATCCCTGGGTTCCTGAAGCCCCTGCCCCTGCCAGCCTGCAGTCTGTGAGGCACAGGAAGGCCGCATTGTCAGAAGTGTATTTTTAGCTTGTCCCCTGCTCTGAGCTGCCCCAGCCTCCTGATGCCTATTTTTAGCACCCAGCTGCATCTCCATGTTCAATGGGAAGGTGGAGAATGGCTCCTGACTGACAGGTTGCTTTGCCAGCCCAGTCAAGTTGGCACAGCTTCAGGCAAGATAATTAAGTAGTAAACTCTAGATTTCACAGTTCGAGCTTCACTGAGCCTATGGTGATCACCATTCAGGAGAGTTCATTTTCCCTGCACAAGACTTGAAAAACCCTCTGATACCATAACGCCTCAAGTCTAAGCTTCCAGGAAATATTAAATAGCCAAGGAGAGGGATAAAGGAAGAAATGAAGGCCGAGACGAAGAGACCCAGAGAGCACAGAGGAGAGAGAGAGGAACTAAAAGCAGAAACAAACTGACAAAGACCAAAGCAGAGACAGATACTAAGAAAGGTTTAGTGATAGATACACAGAGACAGAGACACAGACCAAAAGAGAGCAGAGTAAAAGAAAAGGAGAGCGAAGAGAGGACAGCCCCAACAGCTAACACTTAGGAGAAATTTCCAGTACACCAGGCGGGGACCAGAACTCATTTTATACATTCTCTTTATGGTTTTACACCCATAACACTTGATTGTCAGTATCATTTCTTAAGAGGAGGAAGGTGAATAATTAAGTAACTTGCCCAGGATTACACTGGGATTGAGTGGTAGAGCAGGACTTAAGCCCGTGCCTGACTTCAGAGCTCGCACTCAGACAGTGTGTGCAGTAGATGGCAGAGCCACACATAGCAACCAGCAGAATAAGAATGGGGGATAGGGACAAGTACCCACTGCCACTGCAAAGACTGCTGAGCTGTTTGAGGCTAATACCTTGTCTGTTTCCCTGGGAAGACAGCTCAAAATGGTGCTATTGATCGAGGTGTCGATGCTGAATTATAGCATTTCCCAAAATGTGTGTCATGCTGATAAGGTCCCTGTGCCATAGTTGAGGCTGCCAGACATGCTTCATGCCAGAAACCACAGTGATCGCAGCCCAGCTGTTTTCACTGTTTGAAAATACCATTTCCCACCATGTCATTAAGCTCATTGAACAGGCAAACTTTTCTCAGGAAGGCGGTGAGGGCAGGGGAGCAGGCAATAATAACTTTAAATTTGGCAATTGTCATTCACATCCTGACCGACCTCTGCCACTGTTCTTCTCTGGAACTACTAGATCCACCAGCTCCTGCCAAGGGCAGGGATGATAAATGCTATGCATGGAGAAGAATTATTCTTGCTAATGATCTCCGCCTTAGAAACCCTCAGCCCCTGATGAGACCCTCAGTTCATCTTTCTACATTTGTTGAGGCTTCAACCAACGAGGCAACAAGACAGCCATTTCCAACAACAAGGGCCTGCCTGTGTCACAGCAATAGTAAGTCATCCCTTATGCTACTTGCTCTCACCCCTCCCACCCCCACGCAGCCATCTGTCTCTATAAATCTCCTGAGCAGGTAGAAATTTATACAGGAACTGAGGCTGCCCCTGTCTGTGGGCCCCTCTGATTACCTCTGACACTTTCAGGAAGAGAACCATGGGACTATTATATTATATTATAATATATTCCTAAATCAGAATATATTAATTGGTTGGTGCTTCATGGGGAGATGTATACTGGGGGAGCAGAGAATGGAGACTGGATTCCCCACTTGTCCAGAGATGTGTTGGGGGACAGAGAATGTGGGGATCATTTTTGAGACCTGATGGGCTGGCAAAACAGCGTTGTCATTTTTTGCTATCTTGGGACCCTTTGCAGACTTGCTTTCTGTTTTGAAAGGGGCAGATGCTTTCTAGAACACCTGCTCTTAGTGGGGTGACAGGGTACATGGGAAAGCAGGATATGTGAATGCGTCCGTAAAGCAAACCAATTGTTGAAATATTAAGCCACTTCCATGCTAGTTGGTAAATAGTATAAGTTGTTGAGCCACCATTTGATGTTTCCCAGAGGTGGCCACAATGCTGGATAATGAGGTCTGAGAACAGTGGGGAGCAGATCTGGGGACCTTGGGCAGCCACTGAGCTGACTGAGATCAATCATGGGGGTGTACGCAGCCTTTGCCCCCTCTCTCCAACGTGGCCTACTATTGATGAGACATGGAAGAGGGCATAGGGTAGGCGGGGTTGGTGGCAGTGAAAGAACACATTCCTCAACACATCACAGCCTTGAGCACATCACATCCCCCCATATGCCTCCACTTCCTGGGCCCGACACAAACACATCACAGCCTTGAGCATATCACATCCCCCCATATGCCTGCCCGACACAAACACATTAAGAAAAACAACACCTGGAGAAGCTCCAATAAGGTTACAACCGTTTGTAAAAGCGCAGGAACCAATAAGAAGGCTGCTAAAAGCATAACTTAACATTAACATGTAAACCAATTGTAATGCTGTAGCCTAGAGAAATGCCTTGTTCCTCTGTAACCTGACAAGTCCTGTTTACCTCGAGCTATAAAAAGCAAGCACACGCATTGTTTGGGGCCCTCTTGTATGTTGTAGAATGGAGGGACCAAGTTCGAACTTGCATTAAAGATCCTTGCCGCGTGGCTTTGACTCTGGACTCTGGTGGTCCTCTTCGGGGAATAAACGGTCTGGGCATAACAGCAGCATTGTTGGGGGACCTAAGACAGGTCCTCAGATTTAGGTCATGTGGTAAGCATTGGCATCAGGTGCACATCCAACCATGGTGTGACTTTTGCACAAAGATCTGACCCTGGGGAACCTCTGGACTAGCAAGTGAATAGGAAGATTATTGGAAGAGCTGATGCAGTTCTCTATGTCCAGTCACAGACAGAGAGGGCCATCATTTAGCTAGTGACAACTGCATCAAACAAAAGATCACAACAACTTTAAAAAAAATCAACAAATAGGATGCTGTTGGAGTTGTTTGATGAATGACTTGTAGTACAGCTTGTACCACTTGGTAAGCAGTTTAAGTTAGATAATACATTTAAAAGGAATAGATGTAGAAATTATTGATATGTTGACTTGTGTGCTGCTTTATATTACTATCCTGGCTGTTAAATATTTTGAATATTTAATGTTACCCTTGCCCAGATACAAATGCCCCAACTATAGGAATAGTTTCAAGGTCAAAATAACAGACCCAAGCCTGGTACCCTGATCCAGCAGTAGGGACCAGCAAGTGTCAGCATGACCAGGCAGTAAGGGGTAAGGGCGGATGGTCAGAGTCAGAGAGGGCTTCCTGGAGAAAGGAATTTTAAGTCAGGCTTGGAAGGTCAGCAAGGACATTCTAGGGCAGAACATTGTGTGCATGAGGCATGGGGGAGCAGGCGCTTGGCACAAGACACCTCTCCCTCTTACAGAGGACAAAGCTGGGAACATAGGGACCCTCAGGGCTTGCCAGTGATTGCACCAGACACTTGATCCCCCGACAACCCTTTGAAATCTGGGAAAGAAAAGCCGCCCTGGAATCCTTGAAAGGCTGGGAACAATTAGAGTGGTTACTGCGACGGTGAAGGAAATAGGATGAAGGAGATAGTGAGTCTTAATTAATAGTTTCTTGTGGCATAGTCCTGCTTTGATCATGAGGCTGATATTTCTGCAGTCTATTACAAACTTCATTAAGTTTATTTGCCTGCCAGGCGCCTGCCCTTTCTCCCGTCCTGTACTGTCAAAGATAAATGGCTCCAGTGGCTCAGCTGATCCCTTCCAAGCTTTGCCTTAAACCGTGGGCTGCTGGAGGACACCTGAAGGGAAGCCACAGAGCAGGAGACCCAGGGGAAACCAACGCGTCAGATGATCCTCCCAAGTCAGTCTTTTCCACCACAATGGAGAGGCAATGTTCATTGCCAGGTGACCAATCAGAACTGAATTCCAAGTGCTTATGCATACTTGTGAGGTTCTTTCTAAAGTTGAAAGTGAGCCCATAATGTGGTCTCTGTGGGCTCTAGGCTATATTCAGGCCAATGAGTTGTATTGGGGAAACAATTTATCACGAGAATTGTGGAATGTCTGCCTTAAAAGACATTGGAAAGGTCACCTGTAGCCACCCACCCAAGCTCCAATCTCTTGTGCACAAGTGATTGCAGACTACGCTTGAACTCCTCCAGTGACAGGGAGCTCATCATTCCAGAGGCAGCTCATTCCCTCCTCAGACAGCTCTGACTGAGCCCGAAATCTGTTTCTCTAACTTCGAACTTATGATTCTAATATTCTCAATGGAGTCAGTAAGTTTAAAAAGATAACAACTAATTTATCTTCCACAAACTTCATTGTGGGGAAAAGAAAGAGAGATTAGCCTGTTATTGTGTCTGTATAGAAAGAAGTAGACATAAGAGACTCCATTTTGTTCTGTATTTGAGATGCTGTTAATCTGTGACCCTACCCCCAACCTTGTCCTTGCAAGAGACATGTGCTGTGGTGACTCAAGGCTTAATGGATTTTGGGCTGTGCAGGATGTGCTTTGTTAAATAAGCGCCTGAAGGCAGCTTGCTGGTTAAAAGTCATCACCATTCTCTTAATCTCAAGTACCCAGGGACACTTACACGTACACGGCCAAAGGTCGCAGGGACCTCTGCCTAGGAAAGCTAGGTATTGTCAAAGGTTTCTCCCCATGTGATAGTCTGAAATAATGCCTTATGGGAAGAGAAGGACCTGATCGTCCCCCAGCCCGACACCCGTGAAGGGTCTGTGCTGAGGAGGACTAGTACAAGAGGAAACAAGGCCTTTTGGCGGATGTTGGCAGTTAAGATAGAGAAAAGCATCTGTCTCCTGCCTGTCCCTGGGCAATGGAACATCTCAGTGTGAGACCCAATTGTATGCTTTGTTTACTGAGAAAGGAGAAAACCGCCTTAGGGCAAAAGGTGGGACTTGCCGAAACAATGCTGCTAAAAGGTTTATGGAGATGTTTGCACATGCATATCAAGGCACAGCATTTTCCTTTGAACTTATTCATGTCACAGATCTTTATCCATATGTCTTACTGCTAATTTTCTCCCTACAATGATCCTATTGTCCTGCCACTCCCTTATCTTTAAGATGGTAAAGATAATTATCAATAAATACTAAGGGAACTCAGAGACTGGTGCCGGCATGGGTCCTCTGTATGCTGAGCGCTGGTCCCCTGGGCCCACTTTTTCTTTCTCTATACTTTGTCTCTGTGTCTCATTTATTTTCTCAAGCCTCTTGTTCCACCTAACGAGAAATGCCCACAGGTGTGGAGGGGTAGGTCACCCCTTCACTTCATCATATATTTGAAGAGAGAGATTGTGTCTTCCCAGGAATTTTGTCTTAAATCTGGCTGAACATCTTCAATTTATTTATGAATTCTTCACTTGGCATAATTTATGTCACTTTAAATATGTCATTCCCAGAATTGACCAAATACAGTCAGACCAGCACAGGAAAGAACAGGACTATCACCTCCTTTGTTTTAGGTCTTATGCTTCTACTAATGCAGCCAAAATCACATCTGCTTTTGTGTCAGCCACATTACTCTGTTAATGAAACTTCTGAGATTTAAACATGGGCCAAAAATAACAGACTATAAAGTGTGCTAGGTTATCAGCACCAGGAAATGGCTTAATGTAATAGGTAATGATATTCTGTGTTTTGGTTGCTGATAGCAGATCAAGTCCTGAAAGCTCTGCCAATTTAGAGGATTGTGGCTCAGTAAACTGATGGCAATTTTTTCAATGGTTTCAAATTATATTAATTAATCTATTAATTGATTATATTTAAGAGAGTGATTTTAGAAATGTTTTGAATATGTTCAAACCAGAGTTAACAGGTAACTTGTTTGTCATTAGGACAATCATCCAAATAATAAGCTATTAAATTCACATTAGCATATAATAATTGTGTAAAGAATAACTAAGCAATTAATTAACATTTAATGTAATTCATAGTAAATTAGATGGCAAGATTTATTAAATGTCAATTAGCCATATTAGCTACTGTCACCTAAGCGATTCAACATGCTAAAGCTAATTAATTTCTTATTTCTTACAAGCTTAATGACTTAACAAAATGTATTTACGTATTTAGAGATTCTTAAAGTCACCAGACATCCAGATATGAGTGGCTGTCTCTACGGTGGTTTGGGAAGGAGATTAGGAAAAATTGATTAGTGTTTTATGTGGAGCCTCTTCTCAGCATCCTTTCTTACTGTATTCCTCTTGGAAAATTTTGTAGGGAGGAAGTGTATGCAAAGAGCATATTGGGAGGTGATCCCAGGAGCACTATGAGGGAATGGGGAGTAAGTCAGAGAAAGGATGGAGCCTGTAAAGCGTGCTCTGGGCAACCAAAGCTCTCTCTCCATAAGGATCCCCTAGTGATGAGGTGAAATGAGAGGCAGTGTTAACTCCCTGAGGGACAAGAAAGCTACTGTTTTGTTTTTTGTTTTTTTTGTTTTAATACCAGCTCCCATCTAGGAGTTAGTTCTGACTGTTTTGGTTAACTGAATTGACCCACTGCTCTTGTGCATGTAAGTTCAATGTGAACATTCTTTGAAGGCATTCATTCATTTGGTCATTAACATGCTTAAAGCCCAAGCTGCCAGGAGCCCAAGACCATGGCTGAGCTTCAGGAGCACTTTGGACCATGACCCCTGTGTGTTACCAGGACTCTTCATACCTCTTATACTTTCTGGTATCCCTGACTGGCTTTCTTCACACTTCAGAAACATGGTCTCGAGCTCCAAGCTTTACATCTTTAAGATGCAAGCCACCAGGACAAAATGACTCTGAAGTGCTCTCAGTCTTGGCAAGAGGACCTGGGCTTACTTGGATCAGGTGCCCATATTCTGGACCAACCTAGTGGCACGAGCACCTACTGTGTCATGCTTCCAGGAGAAGAGCTGCTGGGTGCTGTTCAGACAATCCCACTGAAGTCTGTGATACCTTCTAGGACTAGGCACTGGAATGGAGGTGGACCTGCACAGTTGAGCTGGAGTTATCCACTCTACTCCTGTTGCTCACAGCTTAGTGACAGAGAGAAGCAGGGCAGTGGGATGGATGTTCAGAGAGGTATCTTAAGGAGTTACCTAAACATGGAGGTGGCCCCTGCTGAGTATTGTAAGGTGGGAGTAATGCCTGAGTTAATCTCCTGGGAGTTAGCTACTGGAAAAGTAAGGGCAGGCTGTCCAGGTGAGAGTGAGGTCTTCAGGGAACCTATGGAAATTTTGCATGACTGGTTTGTGGCATCCCAAGGCAGGTGGCCCGTTCCATCCACTTCCTCAACACACGCTGGACATGACAGCATAGACAGGACACTAAGTAGCAGTCTCCACTTTGGACTCTGTCCATACAGAGACAAAGAATCAAATGCTTTAGTTAATGTATTCTTGTAATCCTTGGTATTGAAAAAATGCCTTCCAGAATAAGATAACTTTTTAGTGAGTGAATCAGGTTGGACTCTAATATTATACTGTATTGGTCTCATCATTCTTAACTGTATGTATGTTATATTGGCCAGTTTCTTTACTGATATGTTGAATTCTCATAATAACTTCTATGATCTAGGTGTTATTATTCCCAATTAACAGAGAAAGGCACTGAAATTCTGAAACTGGGTACACTGCCTAAGGTTTTAACCTAATCTGTGAGTGGTAGAGCCTGTCTTCAAACCCAGATTTGACTGACTCCTAAGCCCATATTCGTTCATTGATTCGTTCATTCAACAACACTATGTAATAGGCATACCGTGCTGTGCTTATTACATAGTGGGATAAAAAGAGCATGACACTGTCCCTGACTTCAAGTGGCTACAGAATAGCTCCAACAGTGAAAAAATTGCTAGGATGTAGATAGACACAGAGTCAGTGCAGTCAAGACACTGGAGTCAGTCAAGGATAGGGAGAGTCACCCAGAGGTAATGATGCTCAAATTCCAATCTGAAGACTGAATGGGTGTCAAGCAGGTGAAGAGCAGATGAAGGGGATGTAGTAAATGTATTTTAGGCCGAGGGAAGAGTGTCTACCAAAGCCTGGATGGGAAAACAAGCAAGTGGCCTGATGGAGAGTGTGGAGAGAAAATCATGAAGGCAGGAGATACTGAGAGGTGAGAATGTGGAGGTAAATGGGGACTAGATTATAAAGGACCTTGAAGATCTCCTTGAGGAGTTGGACCCAAGTTTTATGCCACCTTCACTAAAGAGCATGAGAGTTTTTGACCCAGTTCTGGATTCTGTACTGAGGACTCTAGTTGGTTGGCAAGACTGTGGAAGTTGACACGTGAGTAGAGGAATTCTTCCTGAATTTGTGAGCCCTCTTCTTCATGTAGGGAAATGCTCTTTAAGATGACCGTTCATTGCAGGTGTCCTCTCTGGCCAAACATAATCATGAGGAAGTATAGAGAAAGACAAAGGCATGCTGTATAAGAGCAGTAACAAATAAACTTCAGCGCAAGTCTTGGCTCCGCTATTTACAAGTTGTGATGTTAGGCAAAGTTCTTAGAGTCTTCCTCATCTATAAAGTAGAGGACTCAGCAGGGCAATTATGAGAATTAGATTAAATGTATACAAAGTATCTGTAAACAGGGACTAGATTATAAATGACCTTGAAGTTCTCTTGAAGTCAATGTTAGTACTCTTCTCCACAACTCCTCCAACATTCAGAAATCACAATACATAAACACCAGTAATTGTCTACCTACATAACAGAAAACTTATGCAATTGCATCCTCAACTATTTGAAGACAATTATCATTTGCCTTATTAAGCTTTCTTTTCTCCAAGCAAAATATTACCTTTCCCCCAGTCATCCTCCATATGACATGCTTTCTAGACCCCTACCATGCTGACTATCTTCTTCTGAATAATTTCTAGTTGGCAGTTGTTTCCTCCAAAGTGTCTTGGCTGGAACTGGACCAGAAGTCCAGGTATAGTCTGAGCAACACAGAGCACAGCTGGGCCATCACAGTTCTTGTTCTGGATTTCATAATCCTATCAGAGCAGACTCAGCTACCATTTCCTCTGAGCAGCTACGTCTAACTGGAGGCACATATGGAGTTGGTGCCTTTTCCTCCACCTTACCTCTCATTTGCTGGGTAAAATAAACCTACTAAACTTCCAGAACCTGAGGAGAGGCTCCGTTTTATACAGCTCTGGCTACAGCTCAATACCCATGCACATTATTGGGATTATGTGCAAATGTGGAGTCAGTGTGGTGCAGTGGAAATATAGATCTGGGTTCAAATGTCAGCTTGGAAATCTACTAGCAACAAAACCATATGCAATTTAGTTAATACCTCTGAGACCTGACATTGTCATCTATGAAATGAATCTAATAGGGCTGTTATAAACCCAAATGCCCATCAGTGACAGACTGGATAAAGAAAATTTGGCACATATACACCATGGAATATTATGCAGCCATAAAACCGAATGAGTTCACGTCCTTTGCACGAACATGGATGAAGCTGGAAGCCATCATTGTCAGCAAACTAACACAGGAACAGAAAACCAAACACTGCAGGTTCTCACTTATAAGTGGGAGTTTAACAATGAGAACACATGGACAAAGCGAGGGGAACATCACACACTGGGGCCTGTCAAGGGGTGGGAGGCAAGGGGAGGGAGAGCATTAGGAAAAATACTTAGTGCGTGCGGGGCTTAAAACCTAGATGATGGGCTGATAGGTGTAGCAAATCACCATGGCACATGTGGTAACAAACCTGCACATTCTGCACATGTATCCCAGAACTTAAAGTAAAATTAAAAAAAAGAATTAAATAGGTTTTGGATGGAAAGTATTGGCACCTGTAGGCATTCATGGTCTTTGTCGTTCCCTGTACATGACCCTAGGCTCCTGAGATATAAAAGTGAGGCTTATTTTCTCACCTAGATAACCTTATAAGAAGGGAAGCAGACCCGGTTCTAATAAAATGTATGGTATATGGTGATAGACGTAAGCTCAGGGAATGGTGAGGTCGGCATATAGTAGGTTCTCAGTAAGCATTTGCTGAAGGAATAAATATTTTGCCATCAAGCCATGTATCCCAAATCTTGTAATTAGGCAATGGATTTTGAAGAAATCTAAAAGCAGGGTTTAACATTTATCTGGTTAAGTTGGTCTATTGGTTTTGTTGTTACAGCCCATCAGAATATTTTTAGTCTTTATTCTACCATACAATACATTAGCTATTGTGTTTAGCTTTGTGTCCCTAAAGGTGTGATATCTCATTCAATTATCAACAGATATGTTGACCAGGATGGTACAGGAGATAGACCTGTGGCATCCTATTAAAGACTTCCCTTTAAGATGTTCCTTTGAGCCTAGGATATCAAGGCATTAAAAAAAAGCTACTGGAAAACACTCTGTAGATGTTGCCAGAAGTCCCTTCCTAGGGCCCAGCCTTGTGTGGGGCCAGGCAGCCATAACTTCCAAGCAACAGCAGCTCTCAGTCAGCATCCTATTTAACCAATGAGTCAAAGGGACTGGCCATGCCTCCATTGCCATTACCTTGCAGAGCACTTTCTACCCTATCTTTTTATGATCCACCTGTCACACTGCTCCCAAAGGGATCCGTAATTAAACTGACTCTCACTCACCTGCTTAAAACCCTTCTGTGGTGGGTTGCTTGATACATGAACTCCAATTTCATTAATTTAATACAAAAGGTCCTCCATGGTTTAGCTTCTGCATATTCCTCAGCCTTATATCCTGACATTCCATTTTTCATAATTTAAGCTCTAATAATTCCTAATTGGTCATATTTACCCATATATCTTAATATTCCACTGCCATACTTTTGCCGAAGTCATTCTTTCTGTATGGGCTATTTTTACCCTCTTCTAACCCCCTTCCTTAGTTTATTATATTAGTCTTCCAATTCAGGGGTCATCTGCTTTGCCCACATCCAGAGGGTTAGATGACCCTCTGGGCTCCATAGACTCCTGTGCATAGTCCAGTATCTGCACTTAGTATATTGATGGTAATCATCTACCCTACTAAATTTGAAGCCTCTTGCACAGAAGGACCAAGTTTCAGTCATCTGAGAATTTCCTCTTACTCATTTAGGACCTGGTACATGAGAATTGTGAAATAAATGATTGTTGGGGAGAGAGAGAGAGAGAGAGAGAGAGAATTCTCAGAGCAATTCTACTAAGTTCTAATGATTTCCCTGAGAGGTAGAATAGAGATAATTTTGGGGTGGAAGCTGAGTTCTAGAGAGGTTGAATGAATTGCCCAAGTTCTCTTGGCTGGGATTAGAGTCTAATTTTCACTCCTAGCCCATAATTTCCATCAGTAGGCAGTACTGCCATCCACAACCTGATCCTTTAACATTCAGAACTGTGTGTATTAATGGCCCTGGCTCACTTGGGAATGCCCAGGCACTATTTTGGAGAGAGGAGGTGCATTTACATTGGGCTACAGGTCACTGCATTTTTCTCTGGTGAGGGCATTTTCACCCTAATGGAGGATTCTGGAGGCATTTTGCTTTACCCCATTGGAATTCGTTTTTACTGGTAAGATTTCAGACACTCTGGTCGATACTCTTCCTAATACAGGAAGTGCTGCCAAGAAGTAGATCTTTTGGTGAATGTGAAATCACAGAACACAGGTAACTGGTTTCTTCAGCACCTGTAGAGTCAATTCAACTTGAGAGACCATCTAGGTAGTCCTGAGGAACTAGCCAAATAGCAGGCTTAAAGGTTAGAGAGCATATTGGGAGCCTGATGGGAAAGGGAAGGGTGGAATGGGGAGGGGAGAAGAGAACCCTGGTGTATAGCCTTTGAGAGCAGAAGTCAAAGGTTATGCCCAACCCTCAACAGGTTCACGGAAAAGACAAGCTCCCAAAGAGCCTCACACCTGTTGAATGTCGACTGCATTGCAGTCCTCTGAAGGATGACTGGCATCAATAAACTGGTCCTCTCTGGAACAAGGACGCCAGAAGTCTCTCACATAGACAGGATACTTATGAGGTGGCTCTTAACGTCTTCAAGGCAGGCTTTGACCTCAGGTTCTTTGCCATGGTGGAGTGTTTGATTATAGCCTAAGGCTGCTTCTAGTGTTGTCACTGGAAGCAGTTTTAGTCCTGTGCGTCCCATGGTTACAATGCTAGCAAGGATCAGGAGGCTACACTGAGTTTGGAGCAGGGACTCCAGACCAAGAGAGTTCATATGTTCAGCCCTATTTGGAAGGTGCCTGGCAGAAATGGAGTCGGCAGAAAGAATGAGGTGAAAAGAGCACAAAACAGCCTATGTCGATCATTCAAAATCAAGAGAATTATATGGGACATTACCCTGTACCTTCAGGCTAGCAAAGGCACCCCGAGGACTGGCTATAGGATGAAGACAGATTGCTTGAGGCTAGTTTCCCCTCTAATCTCCACACCCCAAACCTGCAGACCTCAATGACTGCCCAGTCCGCTGGTCTCCCAGGAGGTGAGTCACCTTCATATTATAATTCAAGTGTTAGTCTCCACAAAATACCTGCTGAATTTCTCCGAGCAGGAGACACTTCTTGTGACTTACAAGTCATGCTGGTAATGCAAGGGGAGGCAGCTAGAGTGAGGGGGCGTACTTGTTTTCAGCCTTCAGCCTGGCTTCCATCTTCCTGGCTGGCTAGCAGAGTGTGTCCTTCATTTCAGCTCAGCCTCTCCTGACCGCCTTTATTTTTGCCACTAAAAATTTGGAAATTTCTGGGACTTCCTGGCTAGGACCTTGGAGAGCTCTGAATCCAGCCAGCCTCCTGTGAAGTGTAACCACTTCTGGGGCTGGCATTATTGCTCTATGGGGCCTCCTAGACTATCCTTTAGCATTCCTACACCAACTCCAATCCCTATGTGCCTGCTCAACAAAGACACAGGGCTGGAATTTTCCTTGCTCTCCACTCCAGAGAATCTTCCTCTTCTTTGTTTTTTTTTTTGAGACGGAGTCTGGCTCTGTCCCCCAGGGTGCAGTGCAGTGGCGCGATCTCGGGCTCACTGTAAGCTCTGCCTCCTGGGTTCAGCCATTCTCCTGCCTTCCGAGTAGCTGGGACTACAGGCACCCGCCACCACGCCTGGCTAATTTTATTGTATTTTTAGTAGAGACACGGTTTCACCATGTTACCCAGGATGCTCTCGATCTCCTGACCCCAAGATCCGCCCCACTGGGCCCAGCCAAGAATCTTCCATCTTGATTGGGATTATTCCTCTCATCTCCTATTTACTCTTTTTTGCTTTCCCTGCATCAGTTTCTCTGATAAGTGTGGCCGACGGCCTCTCATGGGCCCAGAGTCTTTGAATTACAGAGTGGGTATGAAGTACACTCATTGTCGTTTTGGAAGGGTTGGGAAAAGATAGAAGGTGGAAGGTGCAGTCATGGCTTGAGATGAGAAAACACTCCCCAGGGAGTTTTTGACCCTGATTTCTTTTTAAGGGCTCCTGTCACCCTTCCCATGAGTAGAACAGGCTACGCATAATCCAAACACGAAATATGTAGCACCTCCTAAGTTGGGAACATGTGTAGAGATAGAAAGATGTTAAGGAGGGGAAAGGGAAAGTGGAAGAGTAAAAAAACAGTTTCCAAGATCAGAACTGATCATCCTGCCAATGACTTTAGGTTATTGGAGGAATAAAAAGGGAATGTGGAAGGGCAGGGAGTAGTGGGGGTCTGAGCCCCTGGAACCTGATTTTTGGTCTTTCCTAGTGTGATGGTTAATAATGAGTGTCAACTTGATTGGATTGAAGGATGCAAAGTATTGATCCTGGATGTGTCTGTGAAGGTGTTGCCAAAGGAGATTAACATTTGAGTCAGTGGGCTGGGAAAGGCAGACGCACCCTTAATTTGATGGGCACAATATAATCAGCTGTCAGCAAATGTAAAGCAGGCAGAAAAACGTGAAAAGGCCAGACTGACCTAGGCTCCTAGCCTACATCTTTCTCCCATGCTGGATGCTTCCTGCCCTCAACCATCAGACTCCAAGTTCTTCAGTTTTGAGACTCATACTGGCTCTCCTTTCTCATCAAGCTTGCAGATGGCCTATTGTGGGAACTTGTGATCATGTAAGTTAATACTTACTAAACTCCTCATATATCCTATTTCTTCTGTCCCTCTAAAGGACTCATAAACTGATTTTGCTACCAGGAGTGGTTCTAGAGGAACAGATATTAAGGATGGAGTTCTTTCGTTGGTTTTGGGGTTTCTGGAGTTGGCTACTTGATATGATTAGACCCAAAAATGCTAATGACTGTACTTCTAATAGTATGGAGAACACTGAGAGTCCTTAGCATGAACTGTTTAGAGAGTTATGCAAAATAAGTGCATTTGACACTCCTGATTCACTGCTTATGAGAGGCAAGGAGTTTAGTGACTCTATACCTAATACCTTTGACTATATGTGTAGAACCAAGGAACATAATGAAGCTGGTTGGTTATTCTTAAGTTCAGTGGACAAAGTATTGAAAGAAAATGATGAGCTCTCAGGGATTCTGTCTCCTGGCTTCAGAAGCACATACTGAGTCTCAAATCTGCAAGATTGCCCTTAGTGAGAGTCTTACCTCTTATAGAGAAAGAGCTGAAATTGTGGAAAAACAGAAACAAGCTCTTATCATGTGAGTGGCTGACCTGCAATGAAAGGTGCTTGCACAGCCTCAGCAGGTGTCTACAGTTAAAGTGAGGGCATTGATTGGAAAAGAATGGGACCCTGAAACTTGGTATGGGGATGTGGGGGAAGACCCTGATGAAGCTGGAGACACTGAGTTTGTAAACTCTGATGAACCTTTCTTGCCAGAAGGAACAGCTTCCCCATCCCCAGTAGTGGCAATATCTCCCCCATGACCCATGCTGCCATCAGCCTTTCCACCTTTGTATGAGGAGATAAACCCTGCACTGCCTGTGGCAACAATGATGGCCTCCCCTGAGGCAGCTGCCAGGCAAAATAATGTTGATTCTCCTCATGAGCCTACCCCAACACCCCTATTTTCTTCTAGACCTATAACTAGACTAAAGTCCCAGCGGGCCCCTAGAGGTGAGATTGAGAGTGTGACCCATGAGGAGGTGCACCACATCAAAAAGAATGTGCTTGAGTTCTTTAATTTATATAAACAAATCTGAGAACAGGCATGCAAATGGATATTAAGGGTGTGGGATAATGGTGGAGGGAACACAGAGTTGGATCAGGCTGCATTTATTGATTTGGGTCCACTAAGTAGGGACTCTGCATTTAATGTTGCAGCTCAGGGGGTTCATAAATGTTCTAACAGTTTATTTGCTTGGTTAGCTGAAATATGGATTAAAAGATGGCCCACTGTGAGTGAGCTGGAAATGCCTGATCTTCCTTGGCTTAATACAAAAGAAGGGACCCAAAGGTTTAGGGAGATTGGGATGGTGGAGTGGATTAGTCACTTTAGACCTACTCATCCCAGCTGGGAATGAGATATACCCTTGATCAATGCCTTGCGAAATAGATTTGTGAGGACAGCATCTGCATCTTTGAAGAGCCCTGTAATTTCTCTTCTCTGTATGTCAGATCTAACAGTGGGAACAGCAGTCACTCAACTACAAAATTGAAATACAATGGGAGTAATTGAATCCCGAGGTGGCAGGGGCCAAGTGGTGGCACTCAACTGTCAAAGGAAAGGTTGGTATAGCTACCGTAATGGACAGCAGAGGCAAAGCAGCAATTAGAATAATCTGACCTGTGTATAGCTGTGGCATTGGCTAATTAATCATGGTGTTCTTAGAAGTGAAATTGATAGGAAGCCTACTGCATTCCTACTTAAATTATACAAACAGAAAACTTCTAGGTAGAATGGACAAAAGCCTAATTTGAATTATAAAAACATAGAATCACACCCTCTCAATCAGTTTCCAGACTTGAGCCAGTTTACAGACCCAAAACCCCTTGAATGAAGAAGAGGCTGAGTCCCCTTGGGGAAGGACCCCACTACATCACCAACAATTTATGCAGAGAATCTTTCTCCCATCCTTCCCCAAAGAGACCTCTGGCCTTTTACCAGGGTAACTGTGCATTGGGGAAAGGGAAATGATCAGACATTTCAGGGACTACTGGACATGTTCTGAGCTGATGTTGACTCCAGGGGACCCAAACATCATTGTGGTCCTCCAGTTAAAATAGGGACTTTTGGGGATCAGGTATTAATGGAGTTTTATCTCGGGTCCAACTTACAGTGGGTCCAGTGGGTCCCTGTACTCATTCTATGGTCATTTCCCCATTGCCAGAATGCATAATTGACATAGACATACTCAGCAGCTGGCAGAACCCCCATGTTGGCTCACTGACTGGTAAGATGAGGGCTGTTATGGTGGGGAAGACCAAATGGAAGTCTTTAGAGCTGCCTCTACCTATCAAAATAGTAAATCAAAAACAATATCACATCCCTGGAGGGATTGCGGAGGTTAGTGCCACCATCAAGGACTTGAAAGATGCACGGGTGTTAATTCCCACCACATTCCTGTTCAAGTCTCTCATTTGGCCTGTACAGAAGACAGATGGATCTTGGAGAATAATAGTGGATTATTGTAAGCTTAACCAAGTGGTAACCCCAGTTGCAGCTGCTGTACTAGATGTGATTTCATTGCTTGAGCAAATTAACTCATCTCCTGGTACCTGGTATGCAGCCATTGACTTCGCAAATGCCATTTTCTCCATTCTTGTCCATAAGGCCCACCAGAAGCAATTTGCCTTCAGCTGGCAAGGCCAGCAATATACCTTTACTGTCCTACCTCAGGGGTATATAAACTCTCCAGCTTTGTGTCATAATCTTATTTGGAGAGACCTTGATTACTTTTTGCTTCTGCAAGATACCACACTGGTCCATTACATTGATAACATTATGCTGATTGGACCCGGTAAGTAAGAAATAGTAAACACGCGGGACTTACTAGTGAGACATTTGTGTGCCAGAGGATGGGAAATAAATCGGACTAAAATTCAGGGACCTTCTACCTCAGTAAAATTTCTAAGAGTCCAGTGATATGGGCCTGTGGAGATATTTCTTCTAAGGTGAAGGATAAGTTGCTGCATTTGGCCTCTCCTACAACCAAGAAGGAGGCACAACACTTAGTGGGCCTATTTGGGTTTTGGAGGCAACACATTCCTCATTTGGGTGTGCTACTCTGGTCCATTTATTGAGTGACCTGAAAGGCTGCCAGTTTTAAGCGGGGTCCAGAATAGGAGAAGGCTCTGCAACAGGTCCAGGCTGCTGTGAAAGTTGCTCTGCCACTTGGGCCATACGACCTAGCAGATCCAATGGTGCTTGAGATGTCAGTGGCAGATAGGGATGCTGTTTGGAGCCTTTGACATGCCCCTCTAGGTGAATCACAGCAGAGGCCTCTAGGATTTTGGAGCAAGGCGCTGCCATCTTCTGCAGATGACTACTCTCCTTTTGAGAGACAGCTCTTGGATTGTTACTGGACTTTGGTGGAAACTGAACGTTTGACTAGGGGTCATCAAGTCACATGCGACCTGAGTTGCCTATCATGAAGTGGGTGCTTTCTGACCCATCTAGCCATAAAGTGAGCCATGCACAGTAACATTCTGTCATCAAAATGGAAGTGGTATGTACGTGATCAGGCTCAAGCAGGTTCTGAAGGCACAAGTAAGTTACATGAGGAAGTGGCTCAAATGCCCTGATCTCCACTCCTGCCATGCTGCCTTGTCTTCCTCAGCCTGCATCAATGGCCCCATGGTGAATTCCTTATGATCAATTGACAGTGGAAGAGAAGACTATGGCCTGGTTCACAGATGGCCCTGCACGATATGCAGGCACCACCAGAAAGTGGACAACTGCAGCACTATAGCTCCTTTCCCTTAAGGACAGTGGTGAAGGGAAATCTTCCAAGTGGGCAGAACTCCAAGCAGTACCCCTAGTTGTGCACTTTGCATGGGAGGAGAAATGGCCTGATGTGCGATTATATACTGATTCATGGGCTGTAACCAATCATTTGGCTGGATGGTCAGGGACTTGGAAGAAGCATGATTGGAAAATTGGTGACAAAGAAATTTGGGGAAAAGGTATGTGGATGGACCTGAGTAGTCGAAAACTGAAGATATTTGTATCCCATGTGAGTGCTCACCAATGGGTGACCTCAGCAGAGGAAGATTTTAATAATCAGGTGGACAGGATGACTCATTCTGTGGACACCATTCAGCCTTTTTCCCCAGCCACCATGTCATTGCCCAACGGGCCCATGGACAAAGTGGCCATGGTGGCAGGGATGGAGGTTACACATGGGCTTGGCAACATGGATTTCCACTTACCAAGGCTGACCTGGCTATGGCCACTGCTGAGTGCCCAATTTGCCAGCAGCAGAGACCAATACTGAGCCCTTGATACGGCACCATTCCTCGGGGTGAACAACCAGCTACCTGGTGGCAGGTTGATCATATTGGACCTCTTCCATCATGGCAAGGGCAGAGGTTTATCCTCACTGGAATAGACACTTACTCCAGATATGGGTTTGCCTATCCTGCATGCAATGCTTCCACCAAGACTACCATCTGTGGACTCATGGAATGCCTTATCCACCATCGTGGTATTCCACACAGCATTGCCTCTGACCAAGGCACTCATTTTATGGCTAAAGAAGTGTTGCAGTGGGCTCATGCTCATGGAATTCACTGGTCTTACCATGTTTCCCATCATCCTGAAGCAGTTGGATTGACAGAATGGTGGAATGGCCTTTTGAAGTCACAATTACAATGCCAACTAGGTGACAATATTTTGGAGGGCTGGGGCAAAGTTCTCCAGAAAACCGTGTATGCTCTGAATCAACATCAAATATATGGTACTCTTTCTCCCATAGCCAGGATGCACAGGTCCAGGAATCAAGGGGTGGAAGTGGAAGTGGCACCACTCACCATCACCCCTAGTGATCCACTGGCACAATTTTTGCTTCCTGTTCTTGCTACATTATGTTCTGCTGGCCTAGAGGTCTTAGTTCCAGAGGGAGGAATGTTGTCGCCAGGAGACACAACAACAATTCCATTAAACTGCAAGTTAAGATTGCCACCTGAACACTTTGTGCTCCTCCCACCTTTAAGTCAACAGACTAAAAGGGAGTTACAGTGTTGGCTGGTGTGATTGACCTGGACTATCAAGATGAAATCAGTCTACTACTCCACAACGGAGGAAAGAAAGAGTGTGAATGGAATACAGCAGATCCATTATGGCATCTCTTAGTATTACCATGTCTTGTGATTAAGGTCAATGGGAAACTACAACAGCCCAATCCAGGCAGGACTACAAATGCCCCAGACCCCTCAGGAATGAAGGTTTGGGTCACTCCACTAGGAAAAAAAACATGACCTGCTGAGGTGCCTGCTGAAGGCAAAGGGAATACAGAATAGGTTAAAAGAAGGTAGTCACCAACACCAGCTATGAGCATGTGACCAACTGTAGAAATGAGGATAGTAATTGTTATGAGTATTTCTTCCCTCTTTTGTTAAAAACATGTTTGTGCATACAGACACTTATGCTAAGAAAATATCTTCATTTTATTTCCTTTCTTCTTTATCACGTGACATAAGATTTATTGACTTCGTATCAGCACTTAAGTATTGTTAACTTTATGTAATAGTGTTTGGATTGGGGATTGGTGTGTTTCCAGTTGTAGAAGGATAGTTGTATTATGTTAGGCTTAATTATAACCTTATTATTGTCTTTATTTGAAGATTATGTATGATCTCAGGGGATGCATATGGGTTCAAATTGACAAGGGGTGGATTTGCAATGGTTAATAATGAGTGTTCAGGTGATTGGATTGAAGGACGCAAAGTATTGGTCCTGGGTGTGTCTGTGAAGGTGTTGCCAAAGGAGATTAACACTTCCCTAGTCAGTGGGCTGGGTAAGGCAGACCCACCCTTAATTTGGTGGTCACAATATAATCACCTCCCAGAGAATATAAAGCAGGCAGAAAAACACAAAAAGGCCAGACTGACCTAGCTTCCTAGCCTACATCTTTCTCCTGTGCTGCATGCTTCCTGTCCTCAAACATCAGACTCCAAGTTCTTCAGTTTTGTGACTCAGATTGGCTCTCCTTGCTCCTCAAGCTTGTAGACAGCCTATTGTGGGACCTTGTGATTGTGTAAGTTAATATTCAATAAACTTCCCTTTATAAATATATATGTATATTTGTTTATATTTATGTATTTCTGATTAGTTGTGTCCCTCTAGGGAACCCTGACAAATACGTCTAGTATGTATTGGCCACGCAGTTTACCTGTGCTCTACGTGTGATGTCTCCCATACCCTAACAAGGTCAATCTGAGAAAGGCATTTTGCTGATAACTCAGAAGGGAGAAATGAGAGGTGATTTTAAGATAAATCAGCATAATGACAATAAGCCCGTCACCTTTGTATACACTTTGCTGTTTACAAAGCATTTTCATATCTTTTTTTTTTTTAGTACTCATGACAATCTTGGGAAATAGTCTGGAAAGGAATGGCTATTTCCATATTATAGGTTTTATTATGCATTTCTTCTAGGCCCACTGTATTGAAAGCAGAGGAATATTTCTTTTACCCAGGAGTCTGTGGTTTAGGTGATGTCCTCCACAAAGCAGGCAGGGAAAATCCTACAATGAAGATTCACAAACACAATGTGCAAGACCTCAGACCGCTGCTGGGCCTCAGCCTCCTATGTTTAAGAAAGGCTGGAAAATTAAAGTTAGTGTATTAAAGTCAAGACATGGACATTAGCTCCTCACATTCTCTGGTCAGTCTCAACTCTAGCCTTGTGTAATGCTTCCCACAACCATCTGATACAGCACATAGACTCAGAAAGATAAAGGGGTTCCTCAAATGATATACAGGTAGTAGTGACCTGGAGAGGGCATGGATGCATGTCTTTTGATCTTGGCGTGGTGTTTCTTTCACTCCACCATACTGTTTCTCAAACAGTTGGGAACCATTATAGTGGCCCAGGTCAAATGACCTTAGAACAGTAATTTTTGTCCTGGTAGGGCAAGCTTTAGTTATTGTGCTCATTCCTTTATTTCTTCTTTCTCTTTACATACTGCTACTGCCCCTACAGATGCCCAGGGTCCTTGAAATGCTGCAGGTTGCCTTGAGCCCTTTCTACACTGCCCCCACAGGCCTCCTTCTCAGGCAGGTCCCTGGGTCCTGAGCCTGGCTCTCTGAGAACTTACAGAGCCTGGTGCTGTGACCCAGAGCCTGGCTGAGTGGCAGCCACAGTCAATTCTGAAATATGAGGCTGAGTCTTAAAGAGGGATGTACCTCTGCCAACCCTCCCTCCTCTCCACTGATATTAAGCCTGGGGACTGGAGCTTTTGGGGCCTTATAGATACACACCATCTATGGCTAGAGATTTCTAAAAGATTTCTTTTTGTTTTGTTTTGTGTTGGTTTCTACTTATCATTACTGGGTTTTAAAACTCCAGATGTCTTTGAGGCTCAGCCCTTGATTACAAATGGGAGCAAAGTAAATGAGACAGACTGCTTGGGGAAGATGGGTGGCAATTAAGGATTAAGATGAGTAAATGGGGAAGACAGATATCTTACCCTCTTGCCAGGACTAAATTAAACATCTATCTTGCCTGATGGCTCTTGTGGCATTCTAGAGAAGCTTGAGAGGGGTGAAATAAAGGATGTTTTGTTATCAGTAATACTTTTTAAGTGGGTTTCAGCTAATTCTTAGACTTTCCATGAAGGCAACCATGACATCTGAAAATTGTGATCATTGTGTTTCGCTTTTCAGTATTTACTTTTACCTGCCTTGGCAAATTATTTAACCATTCAGTGACTTATTTCCTTATCTGTAAAATGGGCATAATAATGATACTTCCTAGGGTTATTAGGTGAATTCAGTGAAAACCAAAAGGTGCTTGGAGCAGTGCCTGGACTATAGTAAGCACACAATAAAATTTTAGTCTTTTGGCTGGGCACGGTGGCTCGTGCCCGTAATCCCAGCACTTTGAGAGGCCAAGGCAGGCGGATCACTTGAGGTCAGGAGTTGAAGATCGGCCTGGCCAACATGGTGAAACCCCATCTCTATTAAAAACACAAAAATTAGCTGAGTATGGTGGTGCACTCCTGTAGTCCCAGCTACTTGGGAGGCTGAGGCAGGAGAATCACTTGAACCCGGGAGGCGGAGGATGCAGTGAGTCGAAATGGCGCTACTGGATTCCAGCCTGGGCGACAGAGCAAGACTCCATCTTAAAATAATAATAATATTAATAGCAATAATAAAATTTTAGTCTTTTTATTATTATTTGTACACCTTGCCTTATTTAATTAGCTGGGGCTTTCAGAACAGTGATGAATAATAGTGATGATAACAGGCATCCTTATGTTTTTTCTAAAACTAATAGGGCTATGTCTAAGACATTATAATCATGTATGATGTTGGCTATTAGTGTGGGACAAAAAATTCATTTGTTAAGGCATTATCTTCCTTGTCATAGTTCTCTGAGAAGTTTTTAAAAATATATAATCAAAAAGACATCTTGAATTTTATTTGATTTGGGGTATCTATTAATCATAATTTTTCTCCTTTGATCTATCAGTAATTTGTTTGCATTGTAAATTATATTAATATATTTCCCAATACTGAACTACCCATGCATTTCTAAAATAAGCTTTACTTGGTTATGGTGTATTTGGAATATGTAATATGGTTTGCATCATGTTTAGGACTTTTACCACTATATTAGTAGACGAGGTTTGGAGAAGGCCTAGTTTATGATTTAGTTTTGGGACATGTTGGATTCATAAAATGAATTTAGAAGTTTAAAAATGTTTTTCTAGGCTCTGAAACAGGTTGACTAGTGGGAACGTCTTCTCTTCTTAGGATGTTTGAAAGAAATGAAAGTCTCTGGGTCTAAGATCTTCATGAGAAATCCTTATGATTTCTCCCCTGGTTATTGCTCTGGTCAGGTTTTCTGCTTCACAAGGCAATATTGGAGATTCTATTTTCCAAAAGTTGGTTCTTTTTACCTACATTCTCAACTCAATTAGCATACTATTATTTCTAATATTTTCTCATTTAGTTCCCCTCTGTGGTCATATTTACTCTCTCATATCTCTTCTATGTACCTGCCTTTTCTCTATCTTTTCATTGATTGCATTTGCCACAGATATGTCTAATTATAAATACTTTCAACAAATCATCTATTGGATTTGTTTAACAATTTGACTTTTAAATTTTCATCATTTTATGCTTTTGGCTTTGTTAACGTTTTTCTTCCCATTTTACTTATTTTTTTGTTTTCGTCTTTTCTAACTTTTCGAGTTGAATGCTAACTTTGATGTTTCTTGTTTTAAAATTAAAGCATTTAATTCTATGTGTTTCCCTGTAGAAAAACTTTGGCTATATTTCATAAATTTTGGTATATGATATTCTGCTTTTTAGCTTGTTTCTTGACTTTATCGTGTTTTTTTTTTTTTTAACTTTTATTTTAGGTTTGGGGGTACATGTGAATGTTTGTTACATAGGTAAACTCATGTCATGGGGGGTTGTTGCACAAATTATTTCATTAACCAAGTATTAAGCCCAGTACCGAATAGTTACCTTTTCTGCTCTTCTCCCTCCTCCCGCCTTGCATCCTCAAATAGATCCCAGTATCTATTGTTCCTTTCTTTGTATTCATGAGTTCTCATCATTTAGATCCCACTTATAAATGAGAACATATGATATTTGGTTTTCTGTTCCTATGTTAGTTTGCTGAGGATAATAGCCTCTAGCTCCATCCATGTTACCACAAAAGACATGATCTTGTTCTTTTTTATAGCCGCATAGTGTTCCATGGTGTACATGCACCACATTTTCTCTATCCCATCTGTCATTGATAAGCATTAGGCTGATTCCATGTCTTTGCTATTGTGAACAGTGCTGCAATGAGCACTCAAGTGCATGTGCCTTTATGGTAGAATGACTTATATTCCTCTGGGTATATACCTAGTAATGGGATTGCTGGATTGAATGGTGGTTCTGCTTTTAGCTCTTGGATGAATCTTCATACTCTTCTCCACAATGGTTGAACTTACTTACACTCCCACCAACAGTGTATAAGTGTTCCCTTTTCTCTACAACCCTGCCAATATCTGTTGTTTTTTGATTTTTTAATAATAGTCATTCTGACTGGTATGAGATGGTATCTCATTGTGGTTTTGATTTGCATTTCTCTAACGATCAGTGATACTGAGCTTTTTTTCTTATGTTTGTTGGCCTCATGTATGTCTTCTTTTGAAAAGTGTTCATGTATTTCGCCCACTTTTTAATGAGGTTGTTTATTTTTCTCTTGTAAACTTGTTTATGTTCCTTATAGATGCTGGATATTAGACCTTTGTCAAATGCAGTTTGCAAATATTTTCTCCCATTCTGTAGATTGTCTGTTTTACTCTGTTGGTGGTTTCTTTTTGCTGTGCAGAAGCTCCTAAGCTTAATTAGATTCCACTTGTCAACTTTTGTTTTTGTTGCAATTGCTTTTGGTGTCTTTGTCATACAATCATTGCCTGTTCCTATTTCCAAGATGGTATTACCTAGGTTGTCTTCCAGGGTTTTTTAGTATTGGGTTTTACATTTAAGTCTTTATTCCATCTTGAGTTGATTTTTGTATATGGTGTAAGGAAGGGATCCAGCTTCAATATTCTGCATATGGCTAGCCAGCTATCCCAGCACCGTTTATTGAATACAGAGTCTTTCCCCCATTTCTTGTTTTTGTCAGCATTGTTGAAGATCAGATGGTCATAGCTGTATGGCCTTATTTCTGGGCTCTGTATTCTCTTTCACTGGTCTATGTGCCTGTTTTTGTACCAGAACCATGCTGTTTTGGTTACTGTGGCCCCATCGTATAGTTTGAAGTCAGGTAGCATGATGCCTCCAGCTTTGTTCTCTTTGCTTAGGATTGCCTTAGCTATTCACGCTGTTTTCTGGTTTCATAGGAATTTTAAAACATATTTTTTTCTAGTTCTGTGAAGAATGTCCATGATAGTTTAATAGGCATAGTATTGACTCTATCAATTGCTTTGGACAATGTGGCCATTTTAATGATATTTGTTCTTCCTATCCATGAGCATGGGATGTTTTTCCACTTGTTTGTGTCATCTCTGATTTCTTTGACCAGTGTTTTGTAATGCTCGTTGTGGAATTCTCAATGATCTCATTGTAGAGATCTTTCACCTCCCTGGTGAGCTGTATTCCTAAGTATTTTATTTGATTTTTGTGGCAGTTGTGAATAGGATTGCCTTCCTGATTTGGCTCTCGGGTTGGCTTGCTTTGATGTATAGGAATGCTAGTGATTTTTGTACATTGATTTTGTATTCTGTAACTTTCCTGAAGTTGTTTATCAGCTGAAGGAGTTTTGGGGCCAACATTATGGAGTTTTCTAGATATAAAATCATGTCATCTGCAAACAGAGATAGTTTGACTTCCTCTCTTACTGTTTAGATGTCCTTTATTTCTTTCTCTTGCCTGATTGCTCTGGCTATGACTTACAGTACTGTGTTGAATAGTAGTGGTAAGAGAGGGTATCCTTGTGCCAGTTTTCAAGGGGAATGCTTCTAGTTTTTTTTTTTTTTTTTTTTTTATTTTAACAATTAAAAGTTTTATTTAGTATCAATACAAATAATATTTTCACATTTTTCTACTAGAAATGTGAAACTAAAACTACTTACAGTAGTATTTAAAGCGAGATCAGTGAAATTGAGCATGTCAGTTGCTGTTTTAATTTTGTAACGTGACTGACAAAGGGCTCCTGGTAGTACAAGTGTCAACTCTGCCATCTTCTTATTGTTTGGTTGTACTTGCTTTTTTTTTTTTGAGATAGGTCTCACTCTGTCACCCAGGCTAGGGTGCAGTGGCGCAATCTCGGCTTACCGTAACCTCCATCTCCCGGGTTCAAGTGATTCTCCTGCCTCAGCCTCCCAAGCAGCCGGGACCACAGGTGCCCATCACCATGCCCAGCTAATTTTTGTATTTTTAGTAGAGACAGGGTTTCACCATGCTGGCCAGGCTGGTCTCAAACTCCTGGCCTCAAGTGATCCACCTGCTTCAGCCTCCTGGAGTGCTGGGATTACAGGTGTGAGCCACTGTGCTCGGCCTGTACTTGCAGTTTTAGTATTATCTTTTTTGTTTTTTTAAATAGCTTTGTTTTGATAAAATTCATATAATACACAATTTACACATTTAAAGTGTACAATTCAATGGTTTTTGGTAAATTACAATAACCTTCTGAAGTTGTGGTAAAATATATGTAACATAAAATTCGCCATTTTAACCACTTTTAAGTATACAATTCAGTGGCAGGAATTACATTCACAATATTGTACAACCATTACCACTATTTCCAAAACGTAATCATCCCAACTCTGTACCTATTAACAATAACTCCCCATTCCTGCCACTCCCCTGCCCCTGGTAACTTCTAATATATTTTCTGTCTACAATTTTGCTTATTCTAGATATTTCATGTAAATAGAATCATATAATATTTGTCCTTTTAAAATCTTATTTCACTAGCATAATGTGTTCAAGTTTAATCCATATTGTAGCATGTATCAGAACTTCATTCCTCTTTATGGCTGAATCATATTCTACTGTATGTATATATCACATTATGTTTATCTGCTCATCTGTAGATAGACATGTGGGTTGTTTCTACCTTTTGGCTATTATGAATAATTCTGCAACGAACACTGAAGTACAACGATTTGTTTAAATCCCTCTTTTCAGTTCCTTTGGGTATAAGCCTACCATTAGAATTGCTGGGTAATTCTGTTTAGCTTTTGGAGGAACTGCCAGAATGGTTGCATCATTTTGCATTCCAACCAGCAATGTATGAGGGTTCCTATCTCTGATTATTATTATTTTTGAGACAGGGTCTCGCTCTGTTGCCCAGGTTGGAGTGCAATGGCATGTTCATAGCTCACTGCAACCATGAACTCCCGGGCTCAAGCAATCCTTCCACCTCAGCCTCCCAAGTAGCCGGAACCACAGGCACCCATCACCATGCCCGGCTAATTTTCAAAATTTTTCTTTTGTAGAAATGGGGTCTTGCCATGCTGACCGGGCTGGTCTTGAACTCCTGGTTTCAAGGGATCCTCCCGCCTTGGCCTCCCAAAGTGCTAAGATTACAGGCATGAGTCACCACCCTCAGCCTAATCATTTAAAAATGTACAACTCATTGGCATTTAGTACATTCACAATGTTGTGCAACTACCACCTTTCTCTAGTTTTAAAACTTCTTTATCACCCTAGAAAAACGGTACTGTAAATAATCACTTAAATCACTTCCTGTTCTCTCCTCCATGACCACCACCCTCATTCCCCTAGCAAGCACTGTGTTAGTCCATTCTCACACTGCTATGAACTGCCCGAGACTGGGTAAATTTCTAAAGGAAAGAGGTTTAATTGACTCACAGTTCTCCATGGCTGGGGAGGACACAGGAGACTTACAATCATGGCAAAAAGGAAAGAAAACACATCCTTCCTGACACAGCAGCAGGAGGGAGAAGTGCTGAGCAAAGTGGGGAAAAGCCCTTTATAAAAGCATCAGATCTCATGAGAATGCACTCACTACCACTATAACAGCATGCAGGAACCACCCCCATGATCTAATCACCTCCCACAAGGTCCTGCCCCCAACACATGGGGATTACAATTTGGATTACAATTCAAGATGAGATTTTGGGTGGGAACACAGCCAAACCATATTAATCACTAATCCACTTTCTGTCTCTATGGAGTTGCCTATTCTAAACATAGTATTGTTTTCTTTCACTTAATGTGATGCTTTTGAGGTTTATCCAGCTGCAGCATGTTTCAGTATTTCATTCCTTTGTATGGCTGAATAATAGTCTATTATATGTGTGTGTGTGTGTGTGTACCACAATTTGTTTATCCATTCATTCATTAATGGCCTTTTGGGTTGTTTCCACATTTTGGCTATTACAAATAATGCTGTTATAAACACTAGTGTACAAGCTTCTGTGTGGATGTATGTTTCATTTCTCTTGTATTTACACCTAGCAGTGGAATTGCTGGGTCATATGGTAACTTTTTGGGGAACTACCAAACTTTTCTGTAGCAGCTGCACTATTTTGTATTCACCCAGCAATGTATGAAGTTTCTATTTTTTTTTATATCCTCCTTGACACTATCTTTAAAAATAAAAAATTATAGATTAGCCTGGCCAACATGGTGAAACCCCATCTCTACTAAAGATACACCAAAAAATTAGCCAGGTGTGGTGGCGGGTGCCCGCAATCCCAGCCACTCAGGAGGCTGAGGCAGGAGAATCACCTGAACCCGGGAGGCAGAGGTTACAGTGAGCCCAGGTCGCGCCATTGCACTCCAACCTAGGCAACAAGAGCGAAACTCCACCTCAAAACAATTATAATAATAAAATAAAAAATTATAGGCATTTTAGTAGGTGTGATCATTGTGGTTTTGATTTGCATTTTTCTAATGATCAGTGATGTTGAGGATCTTTTCATATACTTGTTAGCCATTTCCATATCTTCTTTGGAGAAATGTCCATTCAAGTTCTTTGCCCATTTTTAAACTGGGTTCTTTGTTGAGTTGTAAGAATTCCTTATATATTCTGAATACTAACACCTTTTTGGCTGTTTTGGAAGGTCACTGTTGGCAGGCTTCTCCCTATGAGGATTCAGCAGTGAGGAAGCAGAGTATTCGGGGGACAACTGCTTCTTCTGGAGGGGAGAGAATGGGATGGAGTTCAACAGCAGCTCTTCATGTCAGACTTTTAGCAGGATTCAGCTTTATAAATATGCTTGTTGCCTCTGAGTATAGGGTCTTCTCATCAACACTCTGAACATTACAGGAAACAAAAAATTTCCTTCCTTCAACTTTATCAAGTTGGCTATTTATCGTAACAGCAGAGCAAAGAGGGATAGGTCTTTTATAATTGATGTTGAGATTGGCAGTCATGACGACTCCCCCAGCCATCAATGCACACATACCAACAGTAGTATCAATCATGGTTGCAATGGCACCTCCATGAACGAACCCAGGTGGTCCTTCCAGGTAAGGGCCTCCTTGAAATAAGCAAACCATCCTTTTCTCGACGTCACTGTAGAACATCACGTATTCAAAGCCCAGGCCATCATCAAAGCTTCTGGTGAAGAGCTGGGTCTGTGACATTTGTTCTTCTTTCATAAGCTTTGGGTCAAGGAAATGGGTTTTGAAGTCTTGAATCTTTTCAGCAGGTATACGTTTATAGGAAGGCAAACGTTTCCAGGAGCCGTCTTCACATTTCTTCATAAACTGGTCAAAGAGCAGTCTTAGGTCCTTGTTCCAGCTGGGGTTGGGGACAGAATAATCCCTAAGAATGACTTCCTCAGAAGAAAATGACCTCAGCGCGGGTCGCGGCTCACTACCCGTCAGGCGCCGGCCTCCCGGCGGCCCGCGCACGGCCCCCAGCGCGCGGAGGCGCGCGGCGCAGCTCCTCAGCATGGCTCTCGGCCGCGCGGGCGCACTTGCTCTATCCCCGGACGGCGCACACTACCTCTGCTTCTAGTTTTTACCCATTCAGTATGATGTTGGCTCTGGGTTTGTCATAGATGGCTCTTATTATTGTGAGTTATATTGCTTCAATACCTAGTTTATTGAGAGTTTTTTAGTATGAAGGAGTGTTGAATTTTATTGAAAGCCTTTTCTGCATCTGTTGAAATAATTCTGTGGTTTTTGTCTTTAGTTCTGTTTATGTGATGAATCACATTTATTGATTTGTGTATGTTGAACCAACCTTGTATTCTGGGGATGAAGCCAACTTAATCTTAATCATGGTAGGTTAGCTTTTTGATGTGCTGCTGGATTCAGTTTGAAGTATTTTATTGAGGATTTTTGCATTGATGTTCATCAAACATATTGGCCTGAAGATTTTTCTTTTTTGTTGTGTCTCTGCCGGATTTTAGGATCAGGATGATGCTGGCCTCAGAGAATGAGTTGAGGAGGAGTCCTTCCTTCTCAGTTTTTTTGGAATAGTTTCAGTAAGAATAGTACCAGCTCTTCTTTGTACATCTGGTAAAATTTGGCTGTAAATCTATCAAGTCCAGGGCTTTTTTGTTTTTGGTTGGTAGGCTATTTATTACTGATGGTATATACTATTCTTATTTTCTAAATAATTGATAATTGTGGTTTTGGTTTCACCATTGATCTAGTAGTTATTTCAGAATATTTCTTTTTTTTTTTAACCTCAAAGTGGTTAGGGGCTTTTTATATGTGTTTGTGTGTGTGTGTGTTCTTAATTTCAATTTCATTATATTGTGACCAGGGATGGTGTCCTATAGAAGTTTTGCTTTTTGAAATATACTGATTTATTTTTAGATCCTAATATATTGTTGGTTTTATTAAGTATTCCTTAAGTCCTAGATTGTGGGCATATTATCATGAACACAATATTATCTGATTGACATACTACTCAATAGGGTCCTTCCTTCTTGCTGAGCAGTGAGTGATTCCGTCTTAAAACCCCATCTCTGTCTCTGTTTTTTTTTTTTTTTTTTTTGAGGCAGAGTCTTGCTCTGTCGCCCGGACTGGAGTGCAGTGGCCGGATCTCAGCTCACTGCAAGCTCCGCCTCCCGGGTTTACGCCATTCTCCTGCCTCAGCCTCCCGAGGAGCTGGGACTACAGGCGCCCGCCACCTCGCCCGGCTAGTTTTTGTATTTTTTTTAGTAGAGACGAGGTTTCACCGTGTTAGCCAGGATGGTCTCGATCTCCTGACCTCGTGATCCGCCCATCTCGGCCTCCCAAAGTGCTGGGATTACTGGCTTGAGCCACCGCACCCGGCCCTCTGTCCCTGTTTTGTTGGACTACTTCTAGTATGAATTGTATTATTCAGATGTCAAAAAGGGGTTAGAAGTGCAAGAGATTCATTGGAAAGATGCTCATGAAAGATAAAGGGAAGAGAAATCTGGAGTAGACAGGAAAACTTTCAAACCATTTTGCAGACATGATGCCATGAAAGAAGAGGAGGAAGGAAGGGAGATTAGGCAGGAAGAGCCAGAGGCTGCACTGCAGCTCCAAGAAAGGTTTAGCTGGTGCATCAGGGGGACTTGGCATAAAGATCACTCATAGAAGAGTCCTGCCCTGGGAAGAAATGTCCAGACCCTAGGAGCCCCTCTGTGCTCAGTGATTGGCTGGCTGCAGCCCAGTGAGAGCATAACCTTGACTCAAACACTAAAGTAGGCCTGAAGACGCTGTGGCTGGAGGCTGTTGCCAGTTCTCAGAATTGCACTTCAACTGTCATAGCTATGACATACCACACGATCACAGCTATGATTTAACAAAATCCTCAAAGTCATACATTTGTATATGAGTATATACAGGCATAAAGTTTTAGAAGTATACACACTAACGACTGAACAGAAGTTTACCTTCTAGGAATGGAGTAATATTCAAAGAATAGAAGAAGGAATTTTCACATTAAAAAAATATTTCTGTATTGATTTAATTTTTATAATAACCTGTTCTCATAATAATAATTTGTGTGATTAAACATAAATAAAAATATAAAATTAACCTCTTTATCCTATTTAATCTTTTTTCTTAATTTCTACTTTAATGGTAGTAACATTCCACCTTTGCTTTCCTTTATTTGCATTTACCTGATGTATCTTTACCAACTCTTTTAATCTTTCTGAGCTAATTTGACTTAGGTACCTCTCTTGCAATAACTCATTTAACATTTTAAATTCAACCTGAGATTTTTTTGTCTTTCGAAAAGGATTTTTGATCCATCTATTTTTATTGTTATAAGGAACACATTTGTGTTTACCGCTATCATGCTTTACGCTATAGCAGTTGGGTTCTTGTTTGCACACAACAGAAACCTAATGTAACACAGGCAGAAAAAGGAAGTACTGGAGGGATATCTAGAAAGAGAAAATCAAGTTCTGAGAATAAATAGGAACTGTGGAAGGTAAGGCAGAGCAGAGATTATGCAAAAGGATGTGGGAGGGCACTGCAGGTGATCCCTTGCTGCTGCCACCCCTCAATTCTGCTATTTCTTCTTACTTCCACTCTATGGCTGGACTCTTGATCTCACAGCAGCCAAGCCCAAATAATCTCTGACTATAAGTATACTTTGTGCCACTCCTTCAACTTTCAAAGCCTCAGGTTGTAGCATCTAACTGCCTGAGCTAAGAATGAAGTCCAGGGTCAAGTGCCTGGAAAATGATGATCTTCCCCCATCAGCTTCCATTCTGGGAGTCAGAGGCCTGACATATGCTGAGCTCCCAGAAAAAACAAATACCCACCATGTATGCATTTGTTGCTCATGACGCCTTTTTCATTTTTTGGTATTTGGACTTCTTTTTTATTCTTTTATTCCTGTCATCTCCTTTGTTTGAATGCAGTGGTACCATATTGAATTCTATTAAATTTTAAAAAAGTACTTTTTATATTTTACAGAATGTTTTAAGTAAACAGTGAAACATTATCTTTGGTATTCCAAATTTTGTCTTTGGGTGAGTAAAATTTAACAATTACTTACTCTTTCCCCCTTCCCAATTCATTAAAACATGCCTACAGTCTTCTTATGGTCTTCTTTTTCCCTCCCTCAATTTTATCTCTTCATTCTTTGCCTCTAAATTAATATAGGAATAATATATCTATAGGAATAATTTGTTTCCCCTAAAGCATATAGGAATAATTTGTTTCATGTTTGGTATCCTACTAGACTGTCAAATTATGATTCCACTTTCCACAATAAAGGTACTCCTCTTTACTAACTCCAAAGTACACTTTAACTCTTCTAATCTATGTATATATTTATTTCCTTCAAATTCTTCCATATATATATATTTCTTTTACCCATGTTATTTTAGTTTCATCATGTCCTGAGTTTTGTTCATATTACTCAGAAGCACTGTCTTTTTGCATCTATTATAAATGTCAGGTAATTTCTGGAATTTTTCTTCTGGCTCCAGTAGTATGTCGTTTTAAGAGGTACAAAAGCAGAGTGACAAAAATGATGGTTACACAAATTACCTGGATATAGCAATGACCTAAGAAGTTTGCAATATATGATACATCTGTCTCTCTGGTTCCTAATAGACCCTATTATAAGAAAAGGGTATAGCTGGAATCAGCAACAGGAAATTCCTTGGTAGCTGTACATACTGCTTTTTGTGATTTTCCATTTATTCATTAATTTAACAAATATTTATTATTTACTTACTACATGCTAGACTCTGTGCTAAGTGTTGGAGATAGAGCAGTAAGCAAAATAGGCATGAAATCTGCCCTTGTATAGCTGACAGTCTAGTGGAATACCAAGATGAAACAAATTATTACTAGTATGACTGAATGTTATGAAAGGAGACATTATAGGCCACCTTAGGGGGAAGGGGTCTCACCTAGACACTAAGGAAGTGAGGTCTAGTGGTCTAGTGTGTTTAAGTGAAAACTAGAGAACGAGTTGGTCTTAATTTTCTCTCTTGATGAAAAGATCTTTAAAACAATCTTCCTTATATGATTGTAGATTAAATAAAATCATAAACCATTACTTTTCTTTTATAAATGATTTAATATGCTTTTATAGTTTTATCATATTTCTAACTGAAAAAAATGTGATCTTCTCTCCTCTCTGCCCTACCTACCCCCTGCCTGGCCTCAGAGCTCTGCATGTGTTCACCAGCATACCTCTTTTTTAGTCTTTTGGGTGATATTTTCCTTGTATCTCGAGCTCCTTATCAGACAGTTTCTCTTACTCACCCTGAGCAAAGCAAGATCTTCCAGACCTGATGTTTTCCTATAGGCAGGGTATGTGAACCATCTTGGCCTCCTTTTTGTCCACTGGAGCAAGTCAGTGGACTGAGTGATGTATGTGATTCCGTCTAATTCCTAGCAACACAGGCTCTCCTGCTCACATTTCCTGGTTCTTTGATGTGCTATATAGGTGAAAACACTAGATCTCCTTAGTGTCTAGGTGAGACTCCTCTTCCCAATGGTGGCCTATAATGTCTCTTTTCATAATAACCACTCATATAGTAATAATTTGTTTCATGTTTGGTATCCCACCAGACTGTCAGCTATATAAGGGCAGGCCCATGTCTACTTTGCTTACTTGTGCGTCCCCAGTACTTACACAGAGCTTGGCACATAGTAAGTACATAATAAATATTTGTTAAATGCATGAATAAGTGGAAAATTACAATAAGCAGTATGTACAGCTGCCAACGTGTTTCCTGATGCTGACTCCAGCTAGAGCCTTTTCTTACATGCACTGATAGGGTCTGTTAGTAGCCAGAGAATGACAGATATATCATATCTTGTGAACTTTCTAGGTCACCTCCATTTTGTGAGTATATCAAGGAAGACAATATTCTACAACAAACAATTCCAGAATCCCAGTGTTTTAACATAGTAAAAGATAATTTCTCATGCACATCACAATACAGTGTGTACTGGTGTTGGGGAGTGAAGCAGGGTCCAGGTTCTGGACAACTTATTCACAGAGGAACCTGGGCTTCTTCTATCCATGTCTCCACCATCCTCTGTGTCTTTGGAACCATCTCCACTCAGTCTGAGAATGGAGAAAGACAATATGGAGTATTGTGCTTGGGCGGTGACCCTCCTATCTTGTGCTCATATTTTTTGGCCGGAACTCAGGCATATTGCTAGACCCAACTATAAGGGAGGCTGTAAAATGCAGTGACTCTGTGGGTCCATGAAGCAGAGGAGAGCACAGATGTTGGCGAGCACCAACAAACTCTGCCACAGTGAGGCAGAGCTTCCATGTGACATGAGATGAAACCTGGGAATATTTTTTCTATCTTAATTCTGCTTACCTCTTTGAAAGCAGAGATTCCCTCCAGATTCTGTCATTAAGTTTTCCATCAGTCTTAGTTTTCAGTGTTGTGATTTTCATCCTTATTGATGTTTCCATGAGTGTTTTAGGGAGGAATTTGATAAAGGCTTCACTGAGAAATGTTAGCCAGGTGCAATTTTAAACGGGAAGGTCTCCTTGAATCCTTCCTAATAGGTGTTTTATTTTATGTTATTTTGTTTTGGTCCTAAATGAAAGACTGTACATTTATTTCTGTTAAGGTTCATTTTGTTAGAATTAGACCATCATTTTGGCCTGTCAAAGTTTCTTTGTATCCTGATATTATATCCTCTGGTTAGGAGGGCCTGGAATTTCCAGAGATAACACTGGAGTTTCTCCAGGAGGCTGCTGCCCACGTAATCCAGATTATTTCTTTTGGGACATCCAGAGATGAGAGGGCAAAGTGGGGAGGGCTGGTCTCTCTTTCATGACTTGGGGCTGGTTGACCAAAATATTTGTAGTAACTCTTCTATCTTGCAATTGAACTGCTCACCACAATCTCCTGCTTTGGTTTTTCTGTTTGTTTGGTGATGTTGTTAAAGGGGAGCAGAGAGAAAAGGAGCCTTGGGCGGGGAAACGGGCACAAAAAAAACAGTCACTGTACCATTAAGGCAAGCCTGTGTGCCTTCCCCTTCTTTTTGCCCTGGCCACACTAAGGACAGATTGCTGGACTATTCATCTCTGCTTAGGTAGGGGAAGACTGTGGTCCCTGTCCTGAAGGTTCTGGTACATTTAAACAACAAGTACATTTAAATTGGGAGGCAAGTGGTGATGGTTAATTTTATGTGTCAGCTTGGCTAGGCCACATGATATAGTCTGGATGCTTGGTCCTCCAAATCTCATGTTGAAATTTGATCCCTAATGTTGGAGGTAGGACCCAGTGGGAGGTGTTTGGGTCATGGGTGTGGATCCCTCATGAATGGCTTGGTGCCATTCCTGTGGTAATGAGTGAGTTCTCACTCTGTGAGTTCATGCAAGAGCCAGTTGTTTAAAAGTATGGCACCTCCCTCCGGCCCTGCTTTGCTTCCTGTCTCTCTTACCATGTGACATGCTTGCTCCTCCTTCAAGAATGCTATGATTGAAAGCTTCCTGAGGTCCTCACTAGATGCAGACGCTGGTGCTGGGCTTCTTGTACAGTCTGCAGAACCATAAGCCAAATAAACCTCTTTTTGTTATAAATTACCCAGACTCAGGTATTCCTTTATACTAATGCAAAACAGACTAATACATCACAGTATCCAGATATTTGGTCAAACACTAGTCTAGATGTTTCTGTGAAGGTATTTTTTAGATGAAATTAGCATTTAAATCAGCAGACTTTGAGTAAAGCAGATTACATGGGTAAGCCATGATGTGGGTGGGTTTCATCCAATCAGTTGAAGGCCTTAAGAGAAAAAAGACTGACCTTCCCCACAAAACAGAGAATTCTGCCAGCTGGCTGCCTTGTTCTTGAGCTGCAATGTCAACTCTTCCCTGGGTCTCCAGCCTGCTGGCTACCCTGCAGATTTTGGATTTGCCAGCCTCCACAGTCACATGAACCAATTCTGTAAAACCATTCTCTTTCTCTCTCTCTCTTCATTTTCCAACCCTATGATTCCAATTCTCTGGAAAACCTTGACTAATACACTAGGCAATCACTTCCTCTCCTCTAAGAGCCTCTCCCTTCTGGGAGAAAAAAGCACATCTCTAGAGGCCCCTCTTTCTTTTTCTTCCAACAGTTTTTCCTTAGATCCACACTATGATCAATTTTCCTCCTCTTCCTCCTCCTCATCATCTGTGTTATCACCATCCCCATTATAAAATTCTTACTGTGTGCCAGATGTTGCAAGATATTTACATATATTGTGTAATTTATTCCTCACACTATCCTCATTCTACAGATGGGGAAATAATGACCTACGGAGGAAGAATGACCTGCTCAAGGTCATGTACCTACTAAGCTAAAAAATAATTTTCAAACCTGGAATAACTAACATGAAAGCACCTTGTGAGCAATCACAACGTTACAATATCTATTAGAAATCTATTTGCACAGGTACCACATGAATCAAAATTTAACATACAATGACCTCCAGAAGCTGTATCTACACCAGGGCCAGTGTTTAGAAAGCACCACAGACACAAAGAAGTTCATGTAGTCTGGGGTAAGGAGTAGTCTATGGAATTGATCAGATGTGGTGTCAAGTTCTGGCTCCATTACACTTACTATTGTATGAACTTGGACAACTTTCTTAACCTCTCTGTACCTCAGTTTCTTTATTAGTAAAATGGAAATAACACCTCTTCCTTCAATTTTTGGATGATTAACTGAGAAAATATGCAAAAATACATGTTTTTAGTGATCAGCTGATAACAGCCTCTCAGCAAACAAAAGTCTTTATTTGTTTGTTTGTTTATTTATTTATTTATTTATTTTAAAAAAGACAATTGAAGCATAAAAAACAAAAGCCAGAGATGGAAAAATCTCAATGGCCAAAGCACAACGTCCATGGGAACTCTGTGCTTCTGTTTTAGAGGTTCAGAGTCAGTGACTCACTCAATTACTTGCTACCAGAGAAAGATTTCCAGCAGTACTCAACTGAGCACCAAGGCAAGAGACAGTAGCAGCAGTCAGACCAGGTTGCTCTGACCCTTTAAAGGGAAGAATTCTTGACACTATATTGATTGTCATTTTGTCCCAGGCTCTTAAGTCACATGCTAGACAACCCTTTCCTTGTCTTGTGCTTTATAGCTTTGACCCTCAATGGAAGGAGGGAAGGAAAATAGCTCTGAACATTTAGCATTTCTTCTATTCCTGCAAATCTTCAGGAAAAACTACAAGGACAATCAAGGGGATGGTTGAATGACCCCTGAAGGACCTGGTTGCCCTTCTTTTGGTCTGATGAAGGGAAATAATGGTTATTGGCACTATCAGTGGCCCCAAGGAAGAATCTAAACACTTAGCTTCATTAAAATCTCACCACCAATTCTATTCCACCATGGGGCTGCTAATGAAGGGGAAGAATCATTTGCAAATCTGAGCCAACGTGAACTATTCACGTTCCCATTGGAGGAGATGCAAGTGGCTGGTATCACCTAAGTGGCCTTACAGAAAATCCAATCTCATAATCAAAGTCTCTGTAATTCAGTCTCAATTACTCCATGGTGCTCCACAGTGCCAGCCAGCTGCAAGAAAAGTCTTGCATTTGGTAAATTACCCATCTCTCTCCAAAGAGCTACACTAAAAGAATTTCACTCTGTTTTCCATATGCTGTCTCATTATTATTTTTTTCCTGAGAGATGCTTTCCAAATTGGACCACTTTTTCCTCCTGCAACCTTGAGGACCCCAGTCAGGACCCAAGGAAGGAAGCATTGCAGAAAGTTTCATGCGTGTATATCAAGACCTTTGGACCTGAACAAGTGTCCCAGTGACTGAGATGGGGTAGGACTGGGTATACTCTCCTTAGTCCCTGACCTATGAGCAGCCTCTTAAGTGTCTGTGTTACTGGACAGAAGGTTCTGATCATGGGTTTGTCTAAGTTCTTGGTGTGTTGAACAAAGAATTGAACAGCACACACAAACCAGCAATGAAAGTGTAAATCTGTTGAAGCGAAAGGCAATAGAAGTGAATTTTCAATCCATAGAATGAGAGTAGGCCCGAGCAAGCAGCTCAAGGGCCCTGGTAGGAAAGTCTTCTGGGGTTTGAGTACCCTCTAGAGATTTCTCGTTGGTTATACCCTATGTAAATGAAGGATTGAAGTGGAGGCTTGGTCCATGACCAATCAAAGGCTGAAGTGAATTGGCACCTTATGCTAATGAGGATTGGATTGGCCTATGCTTGGCCTGCAGCCAGTCAGAGGTTTTCCATTTTTCATCTATGATGCAGTGGAAGGGGGAGTTGCAAAGGGAATAGCCTCTGATCCTGTCACTTGGATGTGGAGAGATGGGGTTTTCCTTTTGATCCAATTCTAGGAAGTCAGTGCAAATTGGTCTTAGGTTCCCTGCCTCCAGACTCTATTCTTCTGCCTCATCTGGGGAATCTGAAGTTTGGATGGTGTCCTTGGGTTGGTGTTTGTTCTGAAAGGATAGGACCATAAGTTTAGCCTCAATAAGCAATGAGACAAAACACCAAATGTGCTGTTTGTTTGTTGTTTTTTCAAAGGTATTGGGCAGCACCTAATCTATGCATCAGGATCCTAAGAAAAACTTGAGATTTCCTTTTTCCTCTCAACCTGGCTGGTTTCTCCTGAAGGTCAGGAGTATATGAGATCTACAGCTGAAACCAGTATGCAAAAGGAAAAAAAAGGCATTGATGGACCAGGCCAAGTGTAGCTAGCAAATCTTAAGGAGAAAAGAATGCAGTAAGGACTAAGAGATGCTGGCTGAGTTCCAGACCCAGTATTCTCATGTTGTGAGACCTCAGACCAGATCCTAAACTCTCGTATACTCAGTTTCTTTATCTGCAAAATGGGGGGTAAACTACTTGCCTCACAGAGTTGTGAGGATAAAATGAGATGCACTTTATGAAATGTACTTTGTAAATGCTAACATGCTTTACAAATATAAGTTATTTTTGGTTAAAATGAAATATTAGACCAAAGCTTTGTTTGCTACATTCCTCTCACTTTCCTTGATCCCAGCTGCTTAGGGAAAAATCTCTTGGCCCTAAAGTCAAATGTCAGAAAAGGTCCCCACTGTGCTTTGTGAATTGCAAAATAAATCCTTCCTCAAGTAAAAGAGGCCTGTTATTTTTTCCCTCTCTGCATAGAGAGCAGTGATACGTCAAATTAATAGGTGTATGATGCTTTTGTAGTCTAGAAATCTGCTTTCAATATGCTTCCTTACATATGTCTCACAATGATACTTGGGGAATGCTTCAGTGTGGTTATATGCCCATTTAATACACAAAGATACTGTATCAGTGTGGGTTCAGAGAAACAGAACCAACAGGAGATATACATATGTTATACCTAGGCATACCTCATTTTATCACACTTTGCTTTTTTGCACTTCGCAGGTATTGCACGTTTTACAAATTGAAGGTTTACAGCAACCCTGCATTGAGCAAGTCTACCAGTATTGTTTTCCCCATAGCGTGTGCTCACTTTGTGTCTCAGTGCCACATTTGGATAATTCTTGCAATGTTTCAAACTTTTGATTATGATTATGCCTGTCATGATGATTTGTGATCAGTGACCTTTGATGGTACGATTGTAATTGTTTGGGGGCATCATGAACCACACCCATAGAAGATGGTGAACTTGATAAATGTTGTGTATGCTCTGACTGCCCCACTAACCAGCTGTTTCCCTGTCTCTCTCCCTCTCCTTGGGCCTCCCTGTTCTTTGAGACACAGCAGTATTGAATTCAAGCCAACTAATAACCCTACAATGGCCTGTAAGTGTTCAGTGCAGGGAAGAGTTTCAAATCTCTCACTTGAAATCAAAAGCTAGAAATGGTTAGGTTTGGGGAGGAAGGCATGTTGCAAGCTGAGATAGGCTGAAAGCAAGGCCCCTCGTGCCAAACAGTTAACCAAGTAGTGAATGCAAAAGAAAAGTCCTTGAAGAAAAATAAAAGTGCTACTCTAGAGAACATAGAAATTATAAGAAAGCCAAACAGTCTTATTGCCGATATGGAGAAAGTTTAGTGGTGTACATAGATCAAATCAGCGAAATCATTCCTGTTAGCCAAAGCCAAATACAGAGCAAATCCCTAAGTCTCTTCCAGTCTATGAAGGCTGTGAGAAGTGAGGAAGCTGCAATAGAAACGTTTGAGGCTAGTAGATGTTAGTTCGTGAGGTTTAAATAAAAAAGTCATCTCTATAACATAAAAGTGCAAGGTAAAGCAGCAAGTGCTGACACAGAGGCAGCATCAAGTTATCCTGAAGATCTAGCTAGGATAATTGAGGAAAATGGCTACACTAAACAACAGATCTTCAATGTAGACAAAATAGCCTTATATTGGGAAAAGATATCATTTAGGACTTTTGTAGCTAGAGAGGAGAAATCAATGCCTAGCTTCAAAGTTTTAAAAGGCAGGCTGAATCTCTTGTTAGGAGCTAATGCACCTGATTACTTTAACTTGAAGCTAATGCTCACTTACCATTCAAAAAATCCTAGGGCCCTAGGAGACTTCTGGTTCCAAAATGGTGGCAGAGAAAGAAGCTGGCATCACTCTCCCAACAGAAAACCAAAAACAACTATCCAGTGTTGCATTTGTCACCAGGAATATACCAGAACTCAAATATGGAGATAAGAGTTTCTGGGACCACAGAGAAGTGAAAAAACTTCAAGTAGACAGTAAGAGAATTGTACTGCCACATCTGTGATGCCTCTCCCCACATTCTTCCCTGCACCAAGTGTATGAAAATTACCCCCTCCCAAATTACTCTTTCTGTGTTAGAAAAAGTGAAAAAGAGGTGGATAACCAGCTTCCCTGTTATCTTGGACTTCCCGAAAGGAGATCTATCCCTGCCTTAACCCGTGGAAAACATTGTGAGTGCCTGAAGGGAGAAATATCCCTGAGGACAGGCAGAAACAAAGGAGGGAGATGGGACTACCACCCTCAGCCATGGAGGCTCTGCACTATAACACAGACAAACGAGATGCCAAATAAGAGTCGCTGTTGAGCAGCACCATGCAGCAGGAGGTTTATCACCCAGGTCCCCTAGCCAGCCTTCCCACATGGCCAGGTCCCTTTGGGACCTCCCTGATTCAAGAAGGTCAGTGCTCTATCATTTACTAGAGCCAAGGCGAATCTGGGCTTAATGCACCACCTTAGAACTAAAAGGGAGGCAGTGACCTAGTAGTAAAGAACTTCTAAGCAAATATATCCAATGAAAAACAGAACAACCTAGATAAAGAAGACTGGAATAAGTACCTAATTCTTCAGTGCAAAGACATAGACATATATCCACAAGAAACAACAGCAATCAGGGAATCAGGAGCTCCCTAACTGGACAGAACAAGGAACCAGTAACTGATTCTAATGAGATGGTGTTATGTGAGGTCTCTGACCAAGAATTCAAAAGAGCAGTTTTAAGGAAACTCAGTGATCTCCAAGATATTACAGAAAAGCAATTCAGAAATTGAACAGGGAAATTTAACAAAGAGATTGAAGTAATAATTTAAAAACCCAGAAACCTTGGAACTGAGAAATATATTTGCCTAACTGAAAAATTTATTCCAGGCTCTCAAAAGCAGAATAGATCAAGGAAAGTAAGGAATCATGAACTCAAAGACAAGCTATTTGAAAATACACAGTCTGAGGAGAAAATTACATGTAAGATACAGAAAATTATCTCAAAATACCAAGTCTAAGAATCACTGCTGTTCAAGAAGGAGTTGAGCAAGAGGAAGGAGTAGAAGATTATTCAAAGAAATATTAACAGAAAACTTTTCAAAACTTAGGGAAGATATAAATATCCAGATACAGGAAGGCCAGAGAACACCAAACAGATTTGACCCAAATAAGACTACCCTAAGGCATATAATGATCAAACTCTCAAAGGTCAAGGACAAAGAGAGAGTTCTAAAAGCAGAAAGAGAAAAGAAGTAAATAATATATAAAGGAGCTTCAGTTGGTCTAGTGACAGACTTCCAAACAGAAATCATGCAGGCCAGGAAGGAGTGGAACAACATTTCCAAAGTGCTGAAAGAAAAAAACAACAACTCTCATAAAAAAATCTTGTATCTAGCCAAGTTATCATTCAAATTTGAAGGAAAGATAAAGTCTTTCCCAGATAAACAAAAACAGAGACACTTCACCACCACCAGAACTATCTTACAAGAAATGCTAAAGGGAGTTCCCCAGTTTGAAAGAAAAAAAAAAGAACACTAATGTGCAAAAAAGCATAAAACCCACTGGTAAAATGGAGAATATGGACAAGCCTAGAAAGCTTTAATGCTCTAATTATGGTGTGCAATCAACTCATAATTCCAGTATGAAGCCTAAAACACAAATCTATCAAAAAAATTAATAGCTACTACAACCTTTCAAGAAATAGGTAACATAAAAATGTGTAAATTGAGACAACTAAAAGTCAAAATGTGGCATAGGGATGGGGTTAAGGCATCACCTTAGAACCAAACTTTAGAAGTTTTCACTTTTTATTTTTTCTTTGTTTCTATTCTTTTATTTGTGATGTAAGATAAGTTGTCATCTCTTTAAATTAACTTGTAAGATGTTTTTTGTAAACCTCTTGGAAATCATAACACAAAGATCTATGATAGAAGCATTAAAAATAAAAAGAGGAATGAATTTAAAAATCCTAGAGCTCTTAAGAATTTGCCAAATCTACTCTGTCTGTGCTCTATAAATGGAACAACAAAGCCTGAATGATAGCACAGCTATTTATAGCATGATTTACTGAATATTTTAAGTACACAGTTGAGACCTACTGCTCAGAAAAAAGAAATTCCTTTCAAAATATTACTGCTCATTGACAATATATCTAGTCATCCAAGACCTCTGATGCAGATCTACAAGAAAATGAATGTTGTTTTCATGCCTGGTGTGATATTGTGAAATAAATGTTTGGCCTTCCTCCCTGTTTCCTGACATACAACTAAAATCCTTGGAATCTCCAAAGTGATGTCTTTATGTATGCTAATGATTGACAGCTAACTTTAGGATGGGGCTGGTCACTGGAAAGACAAAGGCATTATTAAAGCTTTCAGCCCCACTCTCCAACCTCTGGGGAAGGGCATAGGGGCTGAAGGTCAAGTTGATCATCAATGACCAATGGTTTAATCAATCAGACCTGCATAATAAAGCCTTTGTAAAAACCCAAAAGAATAGGGTCCTGGAGAGCTCCCAGAGAGGTGTACACATGGAGGCTTCTGAAGAGCAGCACACCCAGAGAGTGCATGGAAGCTCTGTGCTCCTTCTCATATGCCTCTCCCTAGGCATCTCTTCATCTGTATTTTTCACAATATTCTTTATAATAAACTGATAAATGTGAGTGTTCCCCTGAGTGCTACGATTCACTCCAGTGGCTCCCAAAGAGGAGACTATGGGAACCCCAATTTGAAGCCAGTGAGTAAGAAGTTTGGGAGGTGTGGACTTGTGACTGGTGTCTGGAGCAGTGAAAGTTTTGGGGATGGAGCCCCAAACCTGTGGGATCTGACACTAACTTTAGGTAGATAGTGTTGGGATTGAATTGGAGAACACCCTGTAGGTGTCTGCTGCAGAACTGATTAGTCATTTGGTGGTAGGGAGAAACCCCCACAAATGTTGTCACAGAAGTCTTCCTTTTTGTTGATGATTTTTGTATTGAGTGAGAGAATAGGGAAAAAGCACTTTTGAGTGTATTTGAGATTTTCCCAATGCCTGCTAACACAACATCCATCCTGCAGCCCACAGATCAAGCAGTCATTTTGACTCTCAAGTGTTGTTATTTCAGAAATACATTTCATAAGGCTGCCAACAGTGATTCCTCTGAAGGATGTGGGCAAAATAAATTGACAAGCTTCTGGGATGGATTCACCATTCTAGATACCATTAAGGACATTCGTGATTCATGGGAGAAGGTTAATAGGAGTTTGAAAGAAGTTGATTCCAATGCTCATGGATGACTTTGAGGAAGGAAGACTTTAGTGGAGGAAGTAACTGCAGATATGGTAGAAATAGCAAGAGAACTAGAATAAGAAGTGGAGCCTGAAGATGTGAATGAATTGCTACAATCTCATGATCAAATGTGAATAGATAAGGAGCTGCTTCTTAGGGATGAGCAAAGAGAGTTGTTTCTTCATGTGGAATCTACTCCAGGTGAAGATGATGTAACATTGTTGAAATGACAACAAAAGGTTTAGAATATTACATAAACTTAGTCGATAACTTAGTTGATAAAGCAGTGGCAGTTTTCGAGAGGAGTGACTTCATTTTTCAAAAAGTTATGTGGGAAAAATGCTATCAAATAGCAACCCATGGTATAGAGAAATCTTTTGTGAAAGGAAGAGTTAGTTGATGCAGAAAACTTCATGGTTGCCTTATCTTAAGAAATTGCCACAGTTATTCCCATCTTCAGCAACCACCACCCTGATCAGTCAGCAGCTGTCAACACTGAGGCAAGACACTCCGTTAGCAAAAATATTATGACTTAGTGAAGGCTCAGATAATCATTAGTATTTTTAGCAATAAAGTATTTTAAATTGAGGTGTGCACATTTTTAGATATAATGTTATTGCACACTTAATAACATAAACATAACTTATATGCACTGGAAAACCATATAAAGTTTTACGCACTGGAAAAATTTTATATGCACTGGAAAACCAAAAAGTTCATGTGATTCACTTTATTGCAATATTTGCTTTATTTTGGTGGTCTGGAGCAGAACAGGCAATATCTCTGAGGTACACACCTGTACATAATATATGTATATATCATATATATTATATAATACTATATATTCTATATAGTATATATATATAATATGGACAATACTTTCTATCATATATTGTATATTATATATACATATATATCTCCCAGAGATATATATCTGTATGTATATCTATATATCTATATCTACATATACTATATATAATACATAGAATTATAAAGTATATATTATACATATACATATACTGTTATTTATGTCTCCTTCTGAAGATATATATGTATATATAGTATTGATAGAAAGTATACATATTATATATATCTTATGTATATACTATGTATACAATAATATGGTATATATAATATGTATTATAGACACATAACTGCATTTGATGATATATGTAATATATATTATTATATTATATGTTATATATAATTATATATTATATATGTATGTCATATGTATATATACACATTACACACATACACATAATATTATATAATATATATTACTATATATGTTGTAATATATAATATATAACATATAATATAATATATAGTATATATGACATATCCTATACATGTGTTTTATATATTTATGTATATAACATATCCTGTATATAGGATATGTTATATATGGGATATGATATATATGTCATATATGTTATCTGTTATATAATACATAATATATATTATATGTTATGTTTATATATGTTAATATAATATATGTTATATATTATATATTCTTACAGCATATTATATATTGTAATAATATATAGTATTGTGTATGTGTATATAATATATGTGTATGCATATGTGTATATAAGATACTAGTATTTATAAAATATAATTATTATTATATAATAATATGTAATATATAATGTGTAATATATTATATAATATTAGATTATATAATTATAAAATTAGATTATATAATATACTATATAATGTGTCATATATTTTATATAATCTATATTATATAATGTATTACATAATCTAATATTATATTATAAATTATATAACACATTATATACTATATTATATAATATAGTGTATACTCTAATAGTATATAATATAAAATCCAATAATATATTATATATTACATATTATTATATGTGTTATATTTTATATAATCTATTATATAATATAAAACATGTCACATAGATAACATTACATGTGCAATGTATCTATAACAGTATATATTACATATACATAATAGAATATATATTATATATTTATGGACATATTTTTATATATTTATGTATATATTTACATGCACACACACACTTTGTGTTTGTGCGTGTATATATATATCTATATATATTTATCTCCTGTTGGTTCTGTTTGTTGGTTCTTCACCCACACAAAGATACAGAAAGAGAGAGATTTATTACAAGGAATTGGCTTACACACTTATGGAGGCTGAAAAGTCCAGAATCTGCAGCTGGCAAGCTGGAAACCCAGGATACCTAATGGTATAGCCCAGTCCAAGTCTGAAGATGTGAGAACCAGGAGAACTGATGATGTAAGTTCCAGTCCAAGTCTGAGTTGGAAGGCAGAACACTACTGATGGCCTAGCTCAAAGACAGTCAGGTAGAGTGAATTGCCTCTTACTCCACCTTTTGTGAATTCTCTCTTAGCTTTTGTTCTAATGAGAACTACAATGGATTGAATGAGGCCCACCAGTGGTGAGGAAGGCAATATTTTTTCCTCAGTCTGCCAATTCAAGTGTTAATCTCATCCAGAAATACCTTCACAGACACATTTAAAATAATGTTTAATTAAATATCTGAACATCCTGTACCTCAGTCAAGTTGATACATAAAATTAATCATCAGAGACACTGAGCCTCAGAATCATGCAGCATTTAAATGGTAGATCCAGGGCCTGAGTCAAGTTTTCTTACCACAAATCCCCATTTTCCCAGTACTGTCACCCACACTAAATTGCCTCCCTGTGATCACACTTAGGTTGTTGGTCAGAAGGGACTCAGGTGAGAGAGTATGGAATAATTTCCTTAAATCAGTCCAAATGTTATTAGGAAAACCTGCCGTCCTGAGGGAGAATCAGCTGCGTAGCTTAGAAGTTATCCTAAAGTTATACTAATGGGTGAACTCAGACTCTGCTCTCAGGGAGCTCACATATAATACACAAGATGAAATTCTAGTCAACAAGGATCTCCATAAAATGTGGCCTGAAATTGTGTTTCTTAGTGGTGGTGATGATCATAATAGGGTTGAAGGAGCTATGTCAATCCAGGAGCCTTCCTGAAGAAAGTAACCCTTGAAATTTAAGAAGGAGAGTAGGTGGAGTGACAAGCACTCTGTAAATCAGGATTACTAGGATCAAAGTAATGGGCTGGGAGTAGAGACAAGAGAGTGTTTACCTGCTATACTGCCTATGGATTTTCCTATCCCACTCTATTTGCAACATAAACTTGAAATAGACTCAATAACTATAAGCTAATAGTTACATCATGTGCTATTACATAACGTGCTTGCAAAGCACTTTGATTTCTATTATTTTAAAAGTCTATTTCTCACAGAAATTTTGTCAAGTAGTGTTTTCATCTGATTTTCCCAGAAAGCAGAGAATGAGATAAAGGTTTATGCAACACTAATTTATTAGGGAGTGCAAGCCCAGGGAGCGGGAGTAAGGGAAAATGAGCTCAAAGCAGGGAAAGTGCACAATATATGGAGGCATTATTTAGCTGGTTACTATGACTGCGACTGATTGCTTGATTTTATGGTGTAGCTCTCTGAGAAACTGTGTAAATTACATCTCACCCTAGTCCATCTGGGATAAAACAGGGAAAATAATTCATCCACTGACTTCCTTCTCTCACTAGTCAAGGGCTGGCTTTTTCGAGGCCATCTAACATTTGGGCTTCAAGTGTGTGAGAGTCAAACAGGACCTTATAGCATCCTAAGCCTTAGAGACAACAGGAAAAACCCATGACAAGAGGCAAAATGCTCTAGGTGCAGGCACAGGTTGAGGTACTGAAAAGTTATATTTACTTGAAGTCACTCAACACTCAAGCACAGATGGTTAACACAGTGATAACTGAAACTAGAGACAGGAGACAAGTTCTAAGAGAATCAAGTGGTACACAAAAGGTGCCTGCTACAGTCTACCCCTTGCACTACTCAAACATTCTGGTTCTCTCAAATATGTCTGGTTCCCATTTTACAATATGGAGCTTCCATTTTTGTGACTACAAAATGCTCTCAATTCTTTCCAGAGAAATCAGATATGAGTACAATTGACCAAAGAGTCTTTTTCAAATATGTGGCTATGTGCAGCCTCTTAAAAATCAAAAGCAAGAGGGTTAGTGAAATAAGCTACAATCCCTGTATCTAGCTATAGTTACAAACTGTAATTGATACTCATATCCATTATCTATTCTATCTAGACTTCTCTCAAATTTGGCCAACACTTCTGTTGGTCTGGATTGCTTGCCAGTTGAGGTAAGCCAGGCTTTCATCCCCACGAAGTCTGAGCTGTTGTAGAGTTATGGATGGAATAACCTGTTAAAGACTCATCTAAAATTCTAGCTTGGTGATAATAATCGCAAGTTTGGAGCACTTTCCTCCAGGATGTGGTCTATGTGTCAAATCAAAGGCCACTAGACAGAACAGTAACCTAATAGCTGGAATACATGGATCCAGGAACCAAGAGATGGAAAAAGGATTAACCCTCACAACCCCATTCTCAGTGAACCATGCTGCATCCCTAGGTTCTACTAAGTTAGAGATCTTCTCTATCAAGTGTCAATAGAGTATGATTCCATTCAGGAGCATGACAAGGGCTATAATTAACTTGAAATTATTATTGCCACTTACTCACTTTGGGATCCTTATGCCAAAGGACCAGCAGACAAATAATAGAATTCCTGAACTTGTGAGAGTAATCACAAGTAAACTCTACCATGAGAAACACCTATGAGTAAGAACATGCAGTATTTGGTTTTCTGTTCTTGTGATAGTTTGCTGAGAATGATGGTTTCCAGCTGCATCCATGTCCCTACAAAGGACATGAACTCATCCTTTTTTATAGTTGCATAGTATTCCATGGTGTATATGTGCCACAATTTCTTAATCCAGTCTGTCACTGATGGACATTTGGGTTGATTCCAAGCCTTTGCTATTGTGAATAGTGCTGCAATAAACATACATGTGCATGTGTCTTTATAGCAGCATGACTTATAATGCTTTGGGTATATACCCAGTAATGGGATGGCTGGGTCAAATGGTATTTCTAGTTCTAGATCCTTGACGAATAGCCACACTGTTTTCCACAATGGTTGAACTAGTTTACAGTCCTACCAACAGTGTAAAAGTGTTCCTGTTTCTCCACATCCTCTCCAGCACCTGTTGTTTCCTGATTTTTTAATGATTGCCATTCTAACTGGCGTGAGATGGTATCTCATTGTGGTTTTGATTTGCATTTCTCTGATGGCGAGTGATGATGAGCATTTTTTCATGTGTCTGTTGGCTGTATGAATGTCTTCTTTTGAGAAGTGTCTGTTCATATCCTTTGCCCACTTTTTGATGGGGTTGTTTTTTTCTTGAAAATTTGATTGAGTTCTTTGTAGGTTCTGAATATTAGCCCTTTGTCAGATGAGTAGATTGCAACAATTTTCTCCCATTCTGTAGGTTCCTGTTCACTCTGATGGTAGTTTCTCTTGCCATGCAGAAACTCTTTAGTTTAGTTAGATCCCATTTGTCAATTTTGGCTTTTGTTGCCATTGCTTTTGGTGTTTTAGACATATGCCCATTGTTACATCTCTTTTGTTGTAAAGTAAGTCCTTTGGTTTTATATGATGCCACATGGGTTAACATATTGGTAAGTCAATTCCTTCTGAATAACCAGCACTGACAGCTTATATAGAATTCAGAAGGAATTGACCAATAATAATGGTTTCCCGCCCCGCTAGAGTGGAAAGAGTCCAATACAATTGATCCATAATCAAGTTTACCTAATCTCTTTGAGGAATAGTAGCATATCAAGGGATCAGCACAGTGGCTGTCTACAGATCAGTCTTGGTGAATGGGAGCCCATGACATCTATCCCTGCCACCATGTTCATTTTGTTAATGGGCTCATTGTACCAGGACTGGAGTGGCAGAAGAGAGGCTTGAGGACAATTACACGATGTAGCACCCATTTACCCAGTTGTGGAGAGCCTTCTCTCTGGTGAATTTTCTTTGGAGGGTGTTAACTTGAACACAAAGATCTACATGCTTTATTCCCATTCCTTAGGCTTTCATCTCCCAATTTTCTGATCTTACTCCTTTCCAACCCCAGAGTAATCAGATAAACCATTCACTAATGCCAAGGAGTCTGTGTGTCTATAGGGGTGGATACAGATATATATGAAGAAGGGGGTGGGTGGAGATTTCAGGCCACTTTTCCTTCCATTCAAATGGATGAACAAGAACAAGTGTGTTGCTCCTAGATCTGTCCTCTGGGATGATTTCTCTTCCCTATCACATTTAGGGTCATCCCTGAAAGGGACTGCATTGTGGCAGCAGTTCAGCAGTTCATTTTCAGTTAGCACCAATATATTGTGTTGAGTCATCTGTGAACCTAGCCTGAGTTTTTCTTTTTCCATCAGTTGGTCATGGGGAAACCCTCATGAGGCCATAGGTTTGCATGGAAGGACAGACATCAGTGCACTATACATTAATGACATGGAACTCTGTACCACATGTCTATGTGATTTATTAATGCCTTTCCAGCCTAATTGGGTCTGATTCCAAAAATATAATTTCTTTGATGATTTGCTTTAATGCGACCCCCAGAGCAAATGCCAGATAAAAGGCAAGTAGGCAAGGCAAAAAAAACTTTATTTACAAGCCAATATGAGGGAGGGGCGAGGTTCACCGGCCTCCGGCGGTGGAGGCTGACGAAGTTGCTCCGAGGTTCTCGGGCGAGGTTCCTGGGACCCGTGCAGGAGGAGGGGCCGAGGAAGTTCGCACCACGCGCCCGCCGGGAGCGGCTTTTATGTCCTGGGCCCGGGAGTGGGCGGGCAGTGGGCGGGACATAGGCGTGGTGGGGGCGGGTCGGTAGGCGTGGCTAGGCGGGTTCCGGTTTTTCTCCGTCGGAGGTCGGGTTGCGCCTGCGCAGTCGACCCGTGTCTTTCCCCAGCGCAGGAAAGTTGAAGGTGAAGAACCCAGAACTGTGCCATCTTGCCTCCGTTTGTCCAAACATTTGAGACAGTTGATTGTCGCTGTTCACTTAACTTTGTGACTTGGTGGATCTGATAATTTTCAGCTCATGATGGGTAGTTCAAATCACACGATCACTTGGTATCCCATGGTCAGGCATTTAGTTTCTGCTAGGGAGTCCAGTAGCATACCAGGAGCTAGCTTTCAAATGGAAAGTAGTTTTTGTTGTAGAAGTTATAGTCTTTTTCCAGAACCTTAGGTGCAATGTTATGCACCATGGGTAACTCAAACACCATTGAATATGGTGAGTCACATATCCCCAGTGGCAAGTAGATTATTCTGCTACTGGGCTACTGCAGAGCTCTCTCTTTTTCTTGGCCCTATTTGAAACTGGCAGTCTTCTGAGTCATTCAACACTTTGGTCAGAGCAATATTTCCTGGTGTGGTGAATTCTATCCCAAAATGTAAAGTCTACCAGCACTGTGCCTTTTTATTAACGGGAGAAGGTACAAAGTGCAACAACTTGACCTTTTCCTTAGAGATAATGTCCCTGTGTGCCCCAAGCCACAGGACCCCTAAAACTTTACCAATGCATAAGACTTCTGAACATTCCTTTGTTTTATCTCTCATCCTTTGATATGCATGTGTCTTACAAGGGCATCTAGAGTGCTTGCCACCTCCTGATCACTGAGTTCAGTTAGAAAGGTATCACTAATAGCAGACCATCATGATAAGCTGTGGAATTCTAAGATGATCAAAATCTATGTGAGCTATATTGTGATGGAGACAGGGAAAGTTAACAAAGCTCTAGAGAAAGATAATGAATGTATATTGTTGTTTCTGTCATATGCAAGAAATTACTTTTGATCCTCTTATTGATGGGGATTGAGAAATATGCATTTGCCAGCTCAGTAGCTGCAGACCAAATGCCAGAGGCTGAGTTAGTTTGTCTTAATAAAGATATCACATCCAGCATAACTATGGTTGGGACTACCACTTCCTTTAGTTTATGTTAGTCTGGCATGAAATGAATCTTAATTCATGGCTTGTCTGTTTGTTTGTTTTGCAGAGACCATACAGTTAAATTAAATGAAGATATAATGAGACTATCACCCTTATATCTTTTAAGCCTTTGATGGTAGTACTCACTTCTGCAATTTCTCCTGGGTTGTGCTTCTGAGTACTATTTTTGGTCAGTACAGAAAGTGGGGAGTTGATCAACTTCAGAGGGCTCCACTTGGCTATCACTATCATATTGACCCTTATTTCACAGGTTAGAGGACTGATGTGAGGATTCTGCCAGCTATATCTATCCCAGATATATACTTGGAGACCAGGATATAATAGTAGAATGTGCCTGCAGACTCATTGAACCCATTGTGAGATGGATTAGGGCTAGGATTCTATTTATCACCTGGCCTCCATAAACTCCTTCTCTAACTTTAGGACAATGATGGCATTTCAGGTCCCTTGGTCAGAACTTATGTTAAACAGTGACAATTCTTAAAGTTATTGAAAAGTCAAGATATTCTCCTGGTTATACACTGGCAAATGGCCACATGTCCCTATTGGGAAGGATCGGAAGATTATTTACCATTTATACTTGCAGTTGCATTGCAGGGTCCTTCCTAGAAGAAATCCTGTCTTCTTTCCAATCACTGGGTTCCGAGTCTATGTACTCCCTTAGATCAAGAAAATAAATGAAGAACTAATGACTTTCCATTTTGGTGGCTAAATTACTTTTTCTCCTTTATGTACATAAGTCAAGAAACACCCTACGTGACAGTATCATGTAGTATGCTGGAGCCAGTCTAGTGAGCTGTGCATATCTCCTCAACTCAATGTCGTGTGAAGTCAGACTAGTAGCTTTGAAAATGGTCATGATGAAAGTGTTAATATCATGGAAGCCGGCAAATGCTATAAATAAGGGTTGTCTTTCTTTTTTTCCAGAAGCTGGTTGTATCAAATCAGCTTTTTTCCAGAAGCTAGTTGAATCAAACTAATTGATGCTAGGAATCCCAGTTACTTGGCAGCATCTCCTATCAGCAATTTTAACTTACTATTAAAAAAGCAAAAGCTGTCACTAAGCTTCTCAAACACACGGTCAGGTGGTAGGTTCTCAGGTCTTGTATAGTACCTTGTTTCTAATATTCCTGCTTTCTTGAGCCCTGTGATCTCTTCTTCAATACCATACCAAAGAATTTCCAAAATCTTCACCTAATTTACTATAGGCCATTATCGTGTCCAAGGTTTAAGGAGTCATCCCAATAGATTATAAGAACAAGCTATAGGTATCCTTGCCAGGATATAGGTGAGATCTCCCATATTAAAAATATTTTCTATTTTACATCTATTCCTCCATTTGACTCCTTTTCCCACAAAATTCATTTTGAGGGATAGCAGAATATTTTGAAGAGAATAGTCATTATCTCGTAAAGCACCTGCCTCAGGTGAAGTCATTACATGGTTTCCAGGCAAGAAGAGGATGTTCTTCCCTGTCAAGGGAGGAGGAACTGCTTTTACCAACTTTCAAGGTTCAAGGGAATCTGGAAGTTCTCAGGCTTGTCCACCCTAATGCCCCATTCTTGGTTTCACAAGCCCTCTCTTTTCCTATCCAAGCCTTGACTAAAACATGAGAGAGGGAAGGTTGTACATATTCTCCTCTTGGAAGTTACAGCACCCTTACAATTAGATCGTGGGCTTGATTTTCGGCACTGTGTGTTCTGCAGCTTCAGGAGATGAGTCTCCTTAAAGTTGCCATAGAGAGTTTCTGGTTTTCACACTGTGTCTTGAGTTGGCAGTTAGTTTTCCTTAGCTTATCATTTTCTTTAGTAAAGTCTTTCAACGCAGTTAACAAAGTCTAGCTCACTCCATATAATTTCAATGCTTCCAAATTTTTCAAGTACCACAGCCATCACGTATTTCAATAGTTCATCCTACATTTTCTCCAATTAACATCAAGTAAAAATTTAGTATTTTTATATCACTGTATGCCAGAATTATTACTACCTTCCTCACTAATAGCAACGAGGTACTTCTTGCCATCAGATTCTGGGTAATTCATCTCCAAAATCCCACCTGGAGATTTTACTTTCTAGGGGCATTCCTGATACCAACTGTCTTATCCTGGGTTTCCCAGAATACAAGACTGCCAAAAAGACTTATGTGCTTTTACTTTATTAGGGAGTGCCATCCCAGGGAACAAGAACGAGATCAAGAGGATGAAGCAGGGACAAACTATGAGGATGTGTTATCAACTGGCAGCTGCTAACTGTGACAATTACTTGACTCTACAGGATAGTCGTCCAAGAAGTCATTTAAACTGCATCTTAGCAAGATTCTTTCAGGGAGAGAACTGAGGAAGAATTTACCCATGCACTTCATCATGTAGTGGTCAAAGCTTTACCTCCAATTACACCCTGCCCCCTTCCTGTCTCTCTGTCCTCTGTCTCTTCCAAAACTCAGAACGAAGTTTCTGGGTTGCATATAAGTAGGTACCAAGCAGGGGCCAGAAATGTTCCATGCCTCAATGTCAACAAGAAAGCCTTGAAGGAAGCAAGAGTTATGCAGCAAGGGCGTGAGATAAAACACTATCAGCCTGTGCCTATGTAAAGTCAGCTGGAACCCACGTAAAGCTGTAAGTCTCAGTAGCAGGTGAGACAAGATATCAATGAAGCCAAGAGAACCTGAAGTAGTGCATAAGAGTATCTGATGCAAGTAGGGAGACTAGACTGTAAGCTCCTTGAGGATAGGAGCCACATCTTATTTATCTTGGATTCCCTAACATAATTTTTGGCGCATAATTCTATTGATCAATAAATATCTGTTAATTTCAATTGGATGAATGGTGTTAGGCTCAGAAATTGATACCCTAAAATATGGTACTTCTTGCTTAACTGAAGAAGATGAACATGCTTAACTGAAGAAGAAGCCTCAGTGTCTCTCTAACACACACATTTCCCACCTGCCCCCATTTTCTGTCTCTCAGTCTTTTGTCCCAAATCACAGGATGAGGTTGCTTCCTGAAGGTTCTTTATCTGCCTAAACTTGGGACCCACCAAGAAGAAAACAATTATGTCTGGTCCCTTTCCTGAGTTTTCAATAACTGAATTCATAATACAGGAAGAAAGATTGAAGTCTATCAATGAATCTAGACAGACTTTTATCACAACCATCGTCTGCTCTGTGGGCCCAACAAACTTTGTCCCAGGCCATTGTATGTTCTTCAAGTCCATTGAATTCCCCTAAAAATCATTTACTATCCCTCTAAAATCATTTACCCTCCCCTTTTCTCTTTCCCCTAAGAAGATGGTTACCTGTATCATCTTCGTGTGTGGTGGGGTAATAACACTGTGATTTCCCCTGTGAACACTAATAAATTTGTGTGCCATTTTTCCTGTTAATGTACCTTTTGTCAGCTGATTTTTCAGTGAACCTTCAGAAGGAAGATGGGAAGTTTTCTCTTGGCCCCTATAATTATTATTTTTTTCTTTTTACAGATGCAGAAACCAAGGCTCAGGTGGGATAACCGACTATTCCCAGTTCAAGAGACAGTAAGGAGAGGAGTGGCGATATCAACTCAGATCTTCTCTTAGCCATGCTGAGGGTAATCGCCTCACAATTAGCTCTTCAGTGGATATTCCTTGCGAGAGCTAAAATTCTATTAGGCTTTTTCCAAGATATCTTCTTCCAGAACTCAGTTAATCCAGGTCAAAAAAGCACTGGAAGGTAAACTGGCAACCACTCATTTTATCACATGATGTTTTCCATAATGTAAGACTGTCCCAAACAAAAGAGCTGGTAGCAAACATAATGAACATCAGCTGAGACTCTATAAACCAAGAAAGCCCTAGGTTGACTGTGTTCACATGACTTCAAAAGAGGGTCATTTGCAGGGGATGTTCCTGCAGTGCCTACTTTGCACCCTTTGCTACCCCTTAGATACCATTTGACCTCGTTTTCTTCTCTGTGTGGTGGCCAAACCACAGGCTCCCTCTTCTTTCTGGCCTCATGAGCATTAATCAACTTCAACCTTCCCCAAGACCTGGCAGGGGAGATGCAGTACCTACTTCTTAATAAACTCAAACTGTCATTGAAGATGAAAGATGAGACTGCAAAAGCTTGGAGCATCCCAACTCCCCAGCTTGCCAAGTGCAGGGAATCAGGAGGGGAGTGCCCTCCAGGACAGGTCTCTGAGGATGGTACAGAAAAGTCAGCTGCCTTCTCTTTTTTCCCTTCTCCTTCTTCCCCTAAATGCTCCCTCAGTGACACCACTGTGTCTGCAGTAGAGAGAGACTGTCTAGCTGTTTCTTTTTCAGCAAGACAATTTGGTGTGTGGTCTGTGGTGCCCACACATTCTTCTTTGCAATGAGTGGTGGGTGAACAGTGTTTTCCAAGTTGGATTTTACAGTACCATAAGTAGAAACAGATCTCCCAGAGCCCCGAACACTTTTTCTGCCTGAGTTGGGAGGATCAGTAGGCTCCTGTGTAGATGCTCCAGCAGATTCCTTGGGAGCAGCTTTGCAGCATTTCCCTCCTCACTGGCCCTCGCCATTCATAATGAAAGCTCAATTAGGTGGTGGACTTCCACTTTTGTAACTGCCAGGCTAGTTACAGCATTATGCTTTCATGCATGATCACGCTGAGATATTTGGAATCTGTACATGTAACTATTTAAATGACTGGGATACTAACTGCTCTCTACACATTCCCACCCCCAAAGCCCTTTCACCAAGCAGCTGGTACTAAGTACTGTTTACAGAGAGTTTTCAAAAGGCAGGGCACTGTGCTAAGCATTTTACAGATATTATTTCACTTCACCTTCACAACAATCTTATTAGAAAGAATTTTTTTTTTTTATCAAGAAGGAGAAATTTGAAGCCTAGAGAGGCTGAATAATTTGCATAAAGTCATGCAGTTAATGAGTAGCAACGTCAAACTTGCATTCAGGTCTGCAGATTCTGAATATCACTCTTCCCACAATTACGACCTTACCTTTTAGGCAAATTAATAAATAAGCAAGCATTTGCTGAGTACCTACTATATAAGAGGTTCTGTGCTAGGAACTTTCCCATCCACCTAACAACAATCTTGATTTTTAGGGGAGGAAATTGAAGTCCTAGCTTGTTAGCAATGTCAGTGCAGACCCAGGATTTGATGCCTATTTGACTGTAAGGTCCTTCCCTTCTTCCTTCCTTCTTCCCTCCGTTCCTTCCTTCCTTCCTTCCTTCCTTCCTTCCTTCCTTCCTTCCTTCCATCCTCCCTCCATCTCTCCCTCCTGCCTCCCTCCCTCCCTCCCTCCTGCCTCCCTCCCGCCTCCCTCCCTCCCTCATTCTGTCTCTCTCTGTTTCTTTCCCAATTAATCATGTATCGATTCAGCTAAGGTTAGAATCTTATCTTTGCATTCATAAGAGATAATTTATGCATTGTGCCTACCTCAGTATTTGGCACACAGGAGGGAGTTGAATCATGTTAATCCCTGCCCTCAAATCACCTAGATAAGTTTTTTATTGCTACTTCCCTCCCTGGTAAATAGAAAAGAGACAGCTCTTTTCCAGCTACCTGTTGAGAAGAGATTCTGTCCAACTTGGCTTACGTTTCCTCTACTTGGGGAGCTGTGCCCTACAGATGGTATAGCCCAGCCCTTTCAGGGACACTTGGAAGAACTGATGGCATCATGTCAGTACTGAGATCTCCGTTCTGGTAGTTTCTGAAGAATTAATGAAAAGATAGACTTTGCAGGATCTCAACATACAGGCTTTGTTTTTCCCTTACTTCTTGTTTCGCAAAGACAGGCCCCTGCTGGCCTTTTAAGCCCAAGGAAAACTTAACAAACACTTGCTGAAAACACCTTGCTTTTTACCCTGCATCAAATAACCTCCTCCACTCCAGAGATTTGTGTTCCAATCTCTGCAAAGGAGCAGCGAGAGGAAGCAGGATATTGAGTCTCATTAAGTTTCTTTGCTGTGTCAGTCGCCTTTCCCAGAGGGGGATGTAATATTCTCTTCATAATACTCAGCCCCTCTCACAAGTTGGCAGCTCCTTTCTCTCAACTTATATTCTTAGCTAAGAATGTGTTCACAGGGATTTTTTAGAATCCTCCCCAAATACCTGTTTACTGACTTTCTCAGAGCATTTCTGAGATGGCACAAGGATGTGTGGGTTCTGAAGTCAGCTTCCTCTTGCTAATGAGGCTCAGCTCAGCACCTCTCCCCAGCACTCCAGGCAGGGGTTGGGGGAGACCGCTCTGCCCCTGTTCCTGGCCCCGGGACAGACACTCATTCTTGGCTAAGTCCTGTCCCTGCTGGAACTGGTAGCATCTTCCCAGGCCTTTGCTCAGATGCCTTGCTGGGTTGGCTTCCTGGATCAGGAAGTCATGGGTGGAGATCATGGGTCTCCACATTTGGCTTTGCCATTCCCCCAGCTTTGGTACTGTTTTGTATGACTTTGTTAAGAATGTTAAGAGATATTTTCTGGTGTAAAAAATACCTGAGATTTTTCTGCTTTGACAAATGTTGTGATGTCAAGTATTGAAACTGTCTTGGGGTCTCCCCAGGAATAATAAAATAGTATTAGCTAATAATATTATAAGCTAATAATTAGCTTACATAGCTGTGGCACTATTCTAAGTGCTTTACTCATTTAATCCTATAATAATCCTATAAAGTAGGCACTATTATGTACTTATTTTAAAGATGAGAAAACTGAGACACAGAGAGATTAAACTACTTTCCCAGTGCCAGATAAGGTAGGAAGTAGTAAAGCTAGGATTATTACCTGGTCATTCTCACATGCTTAACCTTGACATTAAATTTCCCTGAGCAAGCGAGTCCCTACAGATGAGCTGAGCAGTAGGTCTTGGAGAAGAAAGTCTCTGATTTGCTTTGTCTGAACTTCAGGGCCCCTATGTGAACCCCCCTCCATCCCATCTGAACATCCTCATTTTCCCCCACTTCCCGTTGTGGAGACTCCGCTCTGGCCAAGAGAAATTTCTCCCTGTCCTCTATGACAACCACACAACTCCCCCTGCAATTGTGTGTTTATTCATCTGCCACCTCTTTCTCTGAATGCTTTCCCTTCTTCCTCTACTCCAATTGAAATATCACCTTGCTCTCCTTCCAAAATTATCCCTAAATCATCTAGTCCAGGACAACATTCTGGTCTTACCCAGTCCTGCCTATCTCCTAATTCAAATTTATTTGTGGCTGTCTTAGGGAGTGGGTGTGAGGTATGTGGGGGTGCCAAGAGAGAACTTTCTAGGTGGCTGACACTGAAGACCATACTTCTAGAGAATCTTGCTCCAAGGTGAGGCATCCTCCTTAAAGTCCCAGGAGTCTGTTTTTCTATCATTCTATTCACTCCTACCTTCCTCTATGAGCACGGCACTATATTAATATTGTGGGAATGCTAATACAATAAGATGCAGACTTCTCCCTAAACATACTTGCAGTCTAGTATTGGGTCGATAGTACATGCACATTACAGTGCAAGGAAGCAAGTCCTTAGTATCTCACTAGGAACATCAAGTGCAAGGGTACTGATATGGGGGAGATCACCTGGGTTAAGGGCAGGGATTTGGAGGGATGTATTCATTTTGAAGATAACGTTTTTCAAGGCTAAGAGACAGTATAAAAATGGCAATGCAAAAGCAATATTTGGGCTCAGATGAAGGAACCTGGGTGGGGTAAACAGGAGACATAATGCTGAAAATGTACCTTGTGGTCAAAATAGAAAGAACTTCACAAATTAGAGAGCATACTTGAGCATGAATAATAAGCATTAGAGAATAAGGAGTCTGGATTTTATAGTGGGTGCAATGGGGGAGATTTTGAAGGTTTTTAAGGTTGAGGGAAATGGTCAGAAGTAACTCCAATAGCCACATAAAGGAGTTGAGGTATTAAGCATCTATTGTACAGACCAACAGGCCTTTGTAATAAAGAAATCTAAGCACAGAGATAATGGCCTAAGCAAAGGAGTGGCAGTGAAACTGGACAGGAAAGACTTGCCACCTGATCGTATACAGAGAAGGAAGGAGTAAAGGCGAGTGCAGGACAGCAAGAGGAGTAGGAAAATAGGGGGAAATGGAGATTTTGAGAGATGAGGGTGTGAAAGAGATAATCTGTTGGGTTTGAGGTGCCTAAAGAACCTCCAGTGGAATCATTAGCACACAATATGGAATTGTGGCAGAAGTTGGAGCAGCATTGGTCTGTTGGTCCCTCATAGAGAGGAGTACTCTGGGCCATTAAGGATTTGGGTCTTTGCTGCTACCTCCCACCCCAGCCAAGGACTGATTTGCCTAAGGACAGATATTTCCTGATGTACTTCTCATGCAGGAAAAAGCCCACTTAGTTCACAAGCACCACTGTTTTGGGTTTCTGTCTCAGTTTAAAGATTTATTTTTTCTTCTGTTGGAGCTCAGAAAATGATATCCCAAAGTGAAAACCTCCAAAGCAAAGTTTTTTCTTACCTTCTCCTGCTTTCCTGTCTCTCACCTCTCATCCTCCCCCATGGCAGCCATAGAAACTAGAATTTCTCTCCCCTAATGTGGGTCATAGAAATCAGAACCCCTTCCCCTCCCTAAACCAGCCATAAAACCTACAAATATTACTCTTACCTTCTCTTTTATTTCTGTGTAACAGCTGGTCGTAAAGGAAGTAAGACCCTCATTCCAGAGGGGTCCTATCCCATACGTGGGAAGAAGAAAGGCTACAACAGAGAGGCGAAGAAGAGTCTGGACAGGTCTTGCTAGGTTTCCCACTCAGTCTCTTACCATTAGGTCATACCCTTTTTGTAAAATCACATTTCTAGACAGCTGTCCCTGCTTTATTGAACTTAAGCATATAGTCAGATAGCTTCCCTTGCGTCTTGGAGTCTTCATTCTGAAAGCTCCCATGTTATGTAAAACTATCATCAAATCAATTTGTTGTGCTTTTTTCTTGTTAACCTGTCCTTTGTTATAGGAGTGCTGGCCATGACCCTTGTGATGGGGAGGAAAAGGATCACTCCCTTTCCGCCCTTAAACTTCCCATAGTTAGCCTGACCTGTCTGCCAGGATTCTGAACCAGAGGGGAAGAAGCTCTTATATGGAGATACTGATATCTACCAGGTCTTTCTTACAGCTTCCATTCACACTGTTTTTCTTAATGTTACTTACAGAGTGGTTTTTCCAATGTATTAGAAATAAAATGCCTCCCAAGCTGCTCTCTACTCCTTTATTAACTAAATCCAGAATTCCCGCCCCTTCACCTGAAATGTTCAGAATTGGGAACATCTGTTTGCCTCTCCATTGACATTGCTGACTTTGACACTGATTGGAATGAGTGAGTTTTCCTTTTTGAGCTGCTGTCCCATAATAAAGTAAACATGGCCTTGATTTTCCAAGCGTGTTCAGTTGGGAGTAAATCTTAAATAAATGTGCATCCTGCTGAGCACTACTCACTCCTCCACCTTTCTACAAGAGTCCGTCCATGTTTTTGGCACTTTTGAGGAATGTCAATAAATTTTTCAGGAGTTGAGAAGAAACAGGATGGAAAGAGAAGAGGAAGGATAGGAGGGAAAAAATGCACTGGTTTTCCTTTTCAAAAACAATGATAAACATTTCAAAGATATTCATTATTCACAACAAATACTCACAGATATTATTAGTTTTTTTGCTTCTCAATCCACAAGGGAGAAAATCAGCTTAGTCCAAAAGCATTTACTGAGCATCTACTAGAAGCCAAAAAGTAAAGATTCAGGAGGCATAAAGATGAATAAGAGGCCGGGTGTGGTGGCTCATGCCTGTAATCCCAGCACTTTGGGAGGCCGAGGTGGGTGGATCACGAGGTCAGGAGATCGAGACCATCCGCTAACACGGTGAAACCCCATCTCTACTAAGAAATACAAAAAAATTAGCCAGGCATGGTGGCAGGCACCTGTAGTCCTAGCTACTCAGGAGGCTGAGGCAGGAGAATGGCATGAACCCGGGAGGCAGAGCTGGCAGTAAGCCGAGATCCCACCACTGCACTCAAGCCTGGGGGACAGAGCGAAGACTCCATCTCAAAAAACAAACAAAAAAAAGAATAAGATACAGAATAAGATACCTAGCCCATAAAAAGCAGAAAATCTCAGTCAGAAAGACAGATGTATAATAAAAAAGTAGGATTGTACAGAAAATAGTCCAAGTATGTACAAAGTTTAGGATCAGAACAATGACTCATCTCTCTGATATAATGGGGAGACCTCAGAGGTCCTTAGTAGGATTTTGTAAATAGAAAAGAGAAGTGAGATACAGAACATTGCAGACAGAGGATAGACAGGTGGAAAAGCATGAAACAGCAAGGTCCTTTTTTAGGACTATGAGAAATCTTGTCTTGCTGAGGAAAAAGTGGAGATGAGTGCCTCGGGATGGGTAGAAAGATCAGGAAATCTCCAGGAGACATAGGTAGGGCTAACGATGATTCTGTAAAGTGCCTTGTAGGCCACACTAAGGAGCTTGACTTTTATCCTGAATGTCAAAGGAAGGCAATGAGAGATTGTAAAAAAGAACATAACTTTACATTTGTATATTCTAGGAGGAAGATATGAGTTCGGTTTTAGATATAAGTTTGAAGTTCCTATCTAAATTAGTTAAATGTAGATATAACTAATTTAGGCTATCCAATAGGGATATATTGGGTTGGAATCCAGGGGAAGCTGGAGTTGGGGAGGAGATACAGGAGGGGAATCATTGCATAAGTGGTATTTCAGCCAGCATAGAAGATGAACTTCCCCAAGTCGAGTGCATGGAGTCAACAGCTCTGGACAGCACCCTGGGGAGCATCAGCATTCAAAAGGTGGACAGAGAAAGATAAGCCCATGAGAGAGATCAAGAATGTCCTCAGCATTGGAAGATGACAAAGATAGAATGGGGTTAGGAAAGTCAAGGCACATTTCAAGAAGTGTGGTCATTGAAGCTGAATGTAGAGAGGTCAAGCAAACTTTTGGACTGGAAAAGTCTCATAGACTCAGCAAACATAAGCCTCTATCAACGAAAACAGCCTGAATGGAGGGCTGGTTGATGGAAGTTAGAATGAGGCAGGCTGAGAACCGAATGAAAATAAGAAAATGGAGGTAGCAATCGAAATCTTCTCTTTTTGAAAGCTGAACTGCAAAGAGAAGTGGTGAACATTGAATCAAGGAAATTTTTGTTTATTTTAAGGTATGAGAGGCTTGAGCATGAGTGTGACTATGGGAAGAAGCCAGCCAGTCTTAAAAGAGAAGATGAAGATATAAGAAAGAGAGGAGATAATTGAAGCAACAAGGTTCCCGATCCCTGGGGAGGCAAGGGCGTGTTGGTTGGAATAAGATCCAGAGCACAGAAGAAGGTGTGACCTTGGACAGGAGGAAAGACGGTGCTTCTTCCATGGGAGGTAGGAAAGGGGTAAAGCCATTGATAACGTAACAGTTGTGAGACTGGAGGAAGAAGCAGAAAGGAAATGAAACTGATCATCTTGAGGCTAACATGAGCTAACTGGGTGAAATCACATTACAACTTTTTGACTGGACATCCCTGTGATAGAAATCTCTATATACAACAAAAACTTTCCAGGCTCTGGCTAGTGGCCCGTGTATATGACAAAGCCAAATACTGTGGTCTAAGAATGAGGATAATTCATAGAGGTAGTGTCAAGGAGACATTGCCAGTAACGAAAAAGCACTCCAAAAAGGAAGTACAAATGATTTGCAAATTGTAGCTAGTCTTGTAATTACTGTGCAGGTAGATGTCCCTAACTCTACATCTCCTGATTCTTCCTCAAGCTCTTGTATAGTTCACTTAAAAAATTAACACTAGTTGAACATAGTACCTAAAGAGCCAATTGGGTACAGTCTGACACTCCCAAAACAGGAGTTTTCTGTATCCTCCTGGGAACTGCACCAATTCTAAGCCAGAGGGTGAAGTTAGTTTGAGTTTGCTGCCCTGAGCCTCCCTCTTTTGTCCTTTTTCCTTTCTTAGCAGCTGGATTATTTTCTCTCCTTCAGGCACTCCACCTCCTAATCATTACTCTTCACCTGCCATGAAAACTCGCTTTCAGCATAGGATCTGAAATTACATTGGTCATTTACACCTTAATGTAATTCTAAGGAACTGTTTACTCTCTCCCAGAGGCATGGTTACACAAGTCTTCCATTTTAATTTTATTAAAGGCTTTGATCCCTCTTAGAAGGTGTTAGACGTTCAGAATCTGGAGTGTGAGCCCTTATTATAACCTCCCAAATCTTCCAAAAGGAGGGCAGGGCACACAGACACTTTTCTGAGGTGACAGCCCAGCAATGATCAGAGTCTTTGAGTATTTCTCTCTCTGGCATGCTGCTACTTTTCCTTCTTTATAGTTCTTTGTTGATAGAAATGGATGTAAAATAGCATAAATGCTTGGAGACAAATAAAATTCATTGTTGGCAGAAATGCAGTCTCATCTTATTGCCTTCTCCCAAACCCTTATGACTATCCTTTTCTCCTGTCCCCTTAGTGAAGCCAGTGGCAGTTGCATAGTTCCAACCCTTTAACTGCATCTGAGCACCTCTGGATGCCTGTAATTCAGGTGTTAGAGCAGTAACTTTGTGGAGACCATTTCACTCAAGCTTTGTCTTCAGGCAAACAGCTATGTCTTAGAAAAGTCCTGTTTCGCTAATCTTATTCCATGCATACTTCTATATCAAGGGATGAAAAACCAGAGTTGACATCATGTGTATTATTAATATGGATAAAATCCCACCAGGCTGCTCAAGATGTACAACAAGCACTTGCTATTCTGCTACTCTGGCCCTAGAAAAACCAATTGCAGTTGGCCCAGTAATCAGTTGCTCCTGAGAACGTGGTTCTTTTAAAAGTTTTCAGAGACTCCAATGGGAAGACCATAGAGCTTTGAGGGTCCAGCTCCTGGGATGGCTATGACTCAGCATCCCTAAAGTAAAGGTTTCACAAGTGCTAAAATCAACATCTGAAATAGGATCTTCGTTAAACAGATACCTCATTTCATTCCCAAATAAGACTTGTCTCTCTGTCCTTGAAGGGAACTTTAGCACTAGGGCAGCCAAGACTGGTGGGGTACCTGCCCTAAAGTGTGGGACTTCAGAGAAAGAAACTTACACAGCAAACTAACATTTCCTGAATATTTTTTCCTGCTTGTAAAAGTGATACATACCCACTGAGGAGTTTGGAAAATAAAAAAGACATAAAGAAGAAAATTTAAATTACTCATCATTTCACCTACCCGTATCTTGTGTTTTTTTTTTTTTTTTTTTTGAGATGGAGTCTCGCTCTGTTACCCAGGCTGGAGTGCAGTGGCATGATCTTGGCTCACTGCAAGCTCCATCTCTCGAGTTCATGCCATTCTCCTGCCTCAACCTCCCAAGTAGCTGGGACTACAGGCGTCCGCCACCATGCCTGGCTAATTTTTTTGTATTTTTAGTAGAGATGGAGTTTCACCATGTTAGCCAGGATGGTCTCGATCTCCTGACCTCGTGATCCGTCCACCTCGGCCTCCCAAAGTGCTGGGATTACAGGCGTGAGCCATTGCACCCGGCCCATTCCCGTGTATTTTCTTTGAGCCTTTTGTATATTTTACAAAATGGAAGCTCATCACATATACAATTTTATATTTTGATTTTTGCACTTTACATCAGAGCTATAACGAGTTTGATTATAAAATCTCAAACTCATCAGGTTTTAAACATGGAATGCTTTTACTTTTACAATATTTCCCGATTACTGTGCCATCTCAAATCCCTCTCTCTCTCACTGGGGAAAAGAGATTCTTGACAACACTCTATCCAATTCCATAACTTTCAGTCACATTCAGTTACTGAAGTGGGATTGTTTTGGTTTTAAGCTTAGTCTTTCATATTTAAAACATTTAATTTCGTATTTAATTGATTCATGAATGTCCTCAGATTTCCTCCTATCCCCAAAGGGTGGGCTGCAGTTTCAGCTTATACTAAAAAGTAAAGAGGGGGCAGAGGGCAGAATCTGTGCATTCTTATGCATAGCCTCTCTTTTCCCTGCCTTTACCCTCTGCTGTATAGGGATATGTAAGGGAGTAAAAGGAAAAAAAAAAAAAAACCTACCTACATGACTACCCTTGGCAAGTTGCTGCCCCTTCCTGTTGGTCATCACCACTAGTCTTGCTCTTAGTCACCAGGTCCACCTGGATGGGCAAGTCTTACTGATGTGGGGACCATCCCCATGCTACTCCCTTTTGTCTCAAACTTCAGCATTCCTGCTATGCTTATATACTCTCTATGGCCAGTGGGTGTAAGAAATGTCTGTGGGGCTGGGCGTGGTGGCTCACGCCTGTAATCCTAACACTTTGGGAGGGCGAGATGGGTGGATCACGTGAGGTCAGGAGTTCAAGACCAGCCTAGCCAACATGCAGAAACCCTGTCTCTACTAAAAATACAAAAATTATCCAGGCATGGTGGCACATGCCTGTAATCCCAGATAGTTGGGAGGCTGAGGCAGGAGAATTGCTTGAACCCGGGAGGCAGAGTTTCCAGTGAGCCAAGATCATACCATTACACTCCAGCCTGGGTGACAACGGTGAACTCTGTCTCAAAAAAAAGGAAAGAAAGAAAAGAAATGTCTAGTGGGCACCCAGGTGATGTTCTTGCCCCCTTATCACTTGACCATACCACAAAACCTCTCCTTACGCCTGCAGTATTCTGTCGCCAGCTATGGCAGAACCTTGGAATAAGACGTTAGTCTCTCCCTCTTGGAGACACCCACTGGGACCCCCTCTTTTTGTTTGAAGATGAGAATAAGTTAAATTTTCTTCATCTCTTCTTCCATGGAGAGATAAAAATGAGTAAACTTTCTTCATAACACTGTTCTTCATTAAAAGGTAGCTTTATTTTATGTCTCGGTAATAAAAAGCCACTAAATCAGTTCTAGTTTTGTCAACTCTGTTGGTATGAGGAATCTCAAGATTAAAAATCAGATTCCCTTTAAACTCAGCCCCTATAATATTTAATCACTTTGCTTTTGACAGTTCTCTATCTCTGCTGTAAACTGCACTATTCCTAAGGGTAAACATCTCAATCAGTACCATCCTCTCACAAAGGAACTTTGAAAACATCATTTCATGGCTCCTTTACTCCATCATATGGATTATGATATTTTTACATATTTAGGTTGTTTCTACTTTTGTAATATAAACAATGCTGTGACAAGCATCTTTGTTCACATTTTAGGTAGTTTTCTTAGAATTATAGCTAACAGTTATTATGCATATCTTATATTTTAGCATTTTGTTAAGCAAGCATTATCTTATTTAGCTGTCATAGGATATTGGTACAAATACTGGTGATAGATATACAGAATTGATTCATTTATTAAACAATAATATTGAACTCCTAGCATATGCCAGGCACTGTTCTCAGTGTTCTCTTTCATCTACGCCTTTCTTGGCAGTGGTGCACTACACAAGTTCTGAAACCTGCTATGTAACCTTAGTAGCTGGTTGAAAGCAGGGCAGGGCAACTCCCTGCACAGGCTGAGAAAATCTCTTGGATGCCAACATCCTTGATTTAGACCCCAGCTGCTCCCTTGTTTCCAGGAATAGAGCATAAAGTGCAGGTTATGCCACAAGTCATCCGGAAAAGTCTCAGGAGATCTCTGCTTTGTCTCAAGGTTTTAAAGTCAGAAAAGTATAAATCCTGTCCAAGGTGCTGAAAGCAGCTGCTCTTACTATGTGTGAACAAAAAAAAAACTCTCACTGACTGCATTTGGTCGTCACTCAACCCTCCGAAGGATCAGCAGGACAGATGCTTTTCTTCTAATCATTGTTTAAGTAATGAATGAAACTAAGTTTTGGGATTTTCCTCCTTTTTCCTTCCCCCAGGACCAAGTGATATTAAGCTGTAGAAATAGCATTCATGTCATCTGTGGAGTGACCCATCCTTTCTAGGAGTGAGAGAGTGGAAAAGGGTCCTTCAGATATCTGAATCCTTGAAATCTCTGGTTAGTATTGTGTTGGTTACGCGTGTGATAGGGGAGAGAGAGTGGGAGAAATGGTACGTGCACTAGCTGCGCTGAGTAATCCTTCCCTCCTATCTACTCAACACTAATGCTTTGTCCTCTTCTACTGGGAAAACAGTAGAATTTAGATAAGAGGCAGATATAATAGCTAAAAACTTGAGTCTAGAGTCTGGTAGTCTCAGATTTGAATTTCGTATCTGTCATAAGCTTGTTTAATATAGTTGCTGCTTTGACATCTATTTTTAAACCCAACATCAGTTATTCAAAACCCAGTTTTGCCTTGTTGCCTTTGGTCTAGTTAAAGCTCCCCATCCCTGTGTGTTTGTTTCAACACAGCCTGTTCATTCCTCCTTTCAATGGTGGAAAGCCAGATACACCCCACAGCTGCTGGCCAAGGTACAACCTAATGATCAACACTAGAGTCATGTAAATAATAAGTTCTCTCCTATGCATGTGCTTTTTTAAAACAAATCCATATACAACCCCCACAGGAAAGCCTAAGGGATAGTGCCCATGGACATTAATAAAGGCATAGTCCCACAGGCGCTCTCTCTCTCTCTCTCTCTTTCTCTCTCTCTCTCTCCTACTCCCCCTCCACCTCCACCTTTCTCCCTCTCTCACTTCCTCACTCCTTCTCACTCTCCATCCACTGGTTGAGCTTCCTGCTGCCTTCAGACTTTCCAGCAGTTCCCCAGTCAGCACCCCTAACTTCTTGGGGACCTGTGAGTTGTACATTTCTCTTGGTTTATGCATTGTTTTATGTCCTCATTGTGGCTCACTTGACAAACACACCTGAATGTAACTCCACCTCTCCCTCTACCCAAATTAGGGCTTTCTTGGAGAGTGTCTGTCTTGGCTATGGATACTCTTAAGAGAGAGACCTCAAGAACAAACCAGAAAGAAACCATAACAGTAAAAATTACAGTAGTATCACTATATGTATCAGTTAGGATTAGGCATAGTTCTAAATAAGAGAAAACAAAAGTTTCATGAGCTATCAGGGATTAATTTTTCCTCTTCTAAGTTCAGAGCTAGGCAGTTGAAGGCTGTGAATCTCCTCAGGAATGCCATTAAGGGCCCAAGTTCCTTTTTCCTTCTTGCTATGTCTTGGTGTCATGTGGTTTCCATCGTCAGAGTTATAAAATGGATGCTGCAGTTCCAAGCTTCATGTTCACATTTCGGGCAGGAAGAATAGGCAAAGAGCATGGAAGATGAGTCTGTCTCTTAAAGAAATTTGTTCCAGGAGATTCACCTAGGAAGTTCGACCTACCTCTTATTGACCAGACTTTCTATTGACCAGACTTTCTTATTGCAAGAGAAAGTGTAAAAAACAATATTTTAACTTTCTAATCTCCATAGCAAGGAAATCAAGGGAGAAGCCAGTTGTAAATGTTTTATTATCTGTGTGACCTTGGTTATGTTACTTGACCTAGAGGCATTTTCATTCGTGCCTCTATAAAATGGGCATGATGTTGCCCCCACCTTATAGAATTGTTTCAAGGACTGAGATCATGCATGATAAACCCTTATCAGAGTGCCTGGCATCTCATTAGCTCTCTATAAACCTCTCTTTTTAACAGTAAGTTAGAACAATGTTTATACATCATGAAGAGAAAGAAATATACAATTCAGAACAGAGTTGCAGCCTCTTGCCCTAGGATTTCTCACTTAGCTGGGAGCTCAGCCGAATTCTGAAAACTTACTTTGCTAAAGCCTATTTGTTGATGGCACCGACGGAATCGAGAAACTACCAAAAATCGTGATCCCCTTTGCAGTGGTAGCTATTATGCACAGAGTGTTTAAGAATGCACCCTTCATTTGGCATGATGCTTGTGATGATCTGCCTCACTGTCATAGCTGTGTCCTTAAAGAGCTATGCATAAAGAGAAATTTGGTTAATATCTTTGGATGTGGAGTCAGTAGGTTTGGATGTGTGACCTTGTTCTGCCACTTAGTATCAATGCAACCTCAGGTTAAACCTCTTTGGACTTCAGTTTACTCATCTGTAAATTGGGGATGTAATAACTCTTCTCCACCTCACAAGATTTTGGAGATCAAATAAGGGAGTGGCAGGGATGCGGATCTAAGAAAGTGGGGGTTTGGTGACTCTCATCTGGGAAACCCCTTTTTCCCTGTTTATACATTCACCTGAAAAGATGCAGCCACTCCCATTTCCTCTAGATCTGGGGACATAGGCCCAGATGCCAAGTAGGAAGTTTGTCTTCACACCCCCTCTTCCCATTCTATGAGCAGCCGCTGCTGCTCCAGGATGTCTATGCTCTTCAACTCTTTCTAGCATAAGACTCAGCTCCTGTGCATACAGCAAGTGGACAAGAATGACTACAGGTGCAGGCAAGATAACATTAATTTTTTTTAGTCCTATATGTTGTGGGCACTTTGCTGAGTTCTCTACATGTGGTATATATTTTAAATTTCAAACATCCTTTTCATATATATGTTTTATACAAACACATGCATATATATACTTTTTAAAATAAACAAAATAAACTTCAAAAGTTAAGCAACTTGCCCATGGTTACATAGCTAGTAACTAGGCAGAGTGTGATTGAAACCCAACTCGTCCACTAAAGAGATCAAAGTATCAACTAGGGGATAATTTATCCAACACTGCCATTTTATAGATGACAATTCCAAGGATTATAGCAGTGATATTACTTGCTCATGGTCACACAGTGATATTAGCTGGGCTAGAACTGGATTCTGGATTTCTGAATGGACAAGTTAATAATTTTCCTATGGTGTGATCATGCAGTCCTGATGGTAGAATTTCGGATATCAGCTGCGGAATGGGAATGGATTCTCAGGGCAAACAAGGTTACTTGCCCTCCAAAAATCAGACCGGGAGGTCCTGCAGCTGGCAGTGAGGTGGTTCCATTGGACTGAATATTGACAAAGTTTCTTCTATTCCTTTTGAAAATATATCTTATAGAAGGCTCTGCCAATCCTTGCTTGAACTCCCAATGAGAATCTGCAGGGAGGAGGTAGAGAGATGGGAGAAGAGAATGAAAAGCAAGAGAGAGAAAAACAAGGCAAGGATAAAATCAATGCCTCATTGCAAGCAGGTGGGAGCTGTGGTTGTGATGAATATTTACTGTATAGTGGTCTAATGATTTTAGAAACGTTTTTTTGACTGTACTGAGCGCTTGTGGGATTGTTTTTCAAGAAATAAAATACATTAAAGCTCAGTCATTAAGAGCTTAAAGGAGGACGGAGCGCAGGTTCCAAGTCCATTAGCACACCCTGTCACTAAGTAAGGCCTCATTCCTAATGCATTTTTAATTTATTCTGTTTTGTAAAATAAAACTTTAAACTGCTTCTTGTGCTATCAAATTTGTAGGCAGCTCCCAAGCCTCAAGAACAAACCAGAAAGAAACCATAACAGTAAAAATTACAGTAGTATCACTATATGTATCAGTTAGGATTAGGCATAGTTCTAAATAAGAGAAAAAAGTTTCATGAGCTATCAGGGATTAATTTTTCCTCTTCTAAGTTCAGAGCTAGGCAGTTGAAGGCTGTGAATCTCCTCAGGAATGCCATTAAGGGCCCAAGTTCCTTTTTCCTTCTTGCTATGTCTTGGTGTCATGTGGTTTCCATCGTCAGAGTTATAAAATGGATGCTGCAGTTCCAAGCTTCATGTTCACATTTCGGGCAGGAAGAATAGGCAAAGAGCATGGAAGATGCTCTTCTGGATTTCTGAATGGACAAGTTAATAATTTTCCTACGGTGTCCCCTGCCATGGAGCTCTGCTGAGCTGCAGGGTGGTCACAGCTGAGTTGCAGGTCCAAGTGTTCTCCTGTTCTGGGCTTCCAGATGGCTCTGCCAGGCTCAGATCTTTGCAAAAGCCTTGCCCAGTTTCTGCTTGCAGAGGAAGCTGTCCTGTGCTGCTGGGATTGTTGCTGGAGATGACAGGAAAGCATTTCAGGCTGGAAGTGGTTTTGCCCCTGGGAAAACCTGTAGGTCTCTGACACCTGGACCTGTAACCAAGGCATTCACTCTCCCTAAGGAGATTGGAGACCCCAAGAGAGCATTCCTGCCAAAGAAGTGGGAAAGGGCAGTATGAACTTTGTAAACATGGAATGCATCGCTCACATAATCCTTTCTACAGCCCTAGGAAGTAAACATTGTTTATTGTTATACAGTTGACAGAATTATGACTTAGAAAGGCTAGTCACTTGTTCAAAGTCAAATGGATAATAAGTGACAGAGCCCGTGATTCAGGTTAGTCAGACTCCAAAGCCAGGATACGGGAAGGCAGAGAAGGGTTAGCAAGATGGCCATGTCAGGATCCTTTCTAACACTGCTCCTAGAGAGGATTCAGAACTCAGCTTAAAACTTGCATTGCCTCTTTCAAAAGAAAAAAACACCACTTGTCTGAGGTACAGCTTACCAAGAGAATTTGGACTTTTCTTTTTATTTTTCTCCCCTATCTAATTTCTTTCCATAAAATCTCCCCCTTCCTTCCTTCAGTTCTCTGCTCAAACATCTCCTTATCAGAGAGGTCTTCCCTGACTACCTACATAAGACAGATCTCCTACCACCACCCAGGATACTCAGGGCAATAAGTATTCTTACCTTACTTAGTTTTCTCCATAGTGTTTTGTTGTTGTTGTTGTTGGTGGTGGTGGTGGTGGTGGTTTTGTGTGTGTGTGTTTACCACCAGACCCATCATATTTACATATTTGCTTATTCCTAGTCTTCGCCATCAGACTGTAAGCTCTGTGTGAGCAAGAACTTCTTCAATGTTGTTGCATCTAGAGGAGTGTCTAGCATATAACAGGTGCTCAATAAGTAGTTACTGAATAAATGAATAAGCTTCCTAGCTCTGGGGCCCATCTCTCTCACTATAATTCACTGGTCACAATTTGTGGGCAAGAGTAACTGATTTATATCAGCTTGAGAAGAGTGTACAAGAAGTTGATATTTCCAATAGTGAATACCCTCAAAGTAGAGTCAGATTATCTGAATCCACAAGGTGCATCAAAGGTTGGCCAAACCAATCCTCTCATTTTAGAGACAAAGAAGAGGCCCAGAGAGGTAGAGTAATTTCCCCAAAGTCACAAAGGTCAAAGCTTCTTATGACCAATCTGATTCTTTCCACACAACCAGGTGGGCTGCTACTAGGGGGTTGGGACCCTAATGTCTGAGAGCACGTGGAGAATTTTCAGGGCTCTGTGTATCCTCTCGTCATTATGGGAAGCTTGGGTCAGTTCTACACTGGAAAAAGGTTATCAGGTTAGGAGAGGTGAGGGACTGAGCTTCTTGCTAAGCCAGGCAGTGTGCCTGTTATGCTCTTTCTCCATCTTTGCTTGCTAACACCACCTAACATAGCCTGCACACCTGACTATGACCACAAGCACAATAGGAAGCTTCCTTTTTGGTATGACTTTTGCAGCTCTGGGAAGGACCCCTTACCAGTTGTCTCCAACTGGATCTGGATCTGCTTTTCCAGATATGGATCTGCTTTTCCAGAAAGCCTGAAGTTCTCTAACAGAATATGAAGCCTGATGCAACAACAAGGAAAGGGAGGAAAACTTTCTGGGAGAAGGAGGAGCACATGGACTTGAAGTCCACTCAAAGGGATAAGTCACTAGTAGAGGATCACATGCTAATTTCCTAAGAAGTAACAGGGAAGCATGTCTACAGTGTAAGAGTGGGAAGACCCACTCTCACACTCTCACTGCAAGCCTGCTGCATACTCTAGTGCTCAAGGCTCCCTCTCCCACCTTTCCAGATAGAGTCTGATACTGGGCCTCCCATCACCACCCTTGAGCACCCAGGAGACTTCCCTGGGAAGAGACTTCTGAATTAGGATTTAACTATGAGGAAGAAATGCACATTTATTAAGCATTTATGTGTCCAACATTATGGTGCTGCTTTCACGCAGTTTTTCTTCAACCACAGAAGACAAATGAGATTATTCAAATTCAAAGATGAGAAATCCTAGGCTCAGAGAGGTACATAAACTTGAGCTAGTGTACACAGACCTGATCTATCCAAGCAACCCTGGCCCTCAAGCATCAGGCGGGCTGCCTCTGTAATCAAACTGTGTGGACTAGGTGACATGGTGGCTAGGCAGGGCCCTCCTTTGGTGGCTCTGACTACGAGGATAAGACTCCATCCCAGAGAGTGTCTCTGGGAGTCATCTGAGAATCCTTCAAGGAGGTTATCTGCAGGCCACAAGGGGGAGCACTGTCAAGAAAACGCTCTGAAGCAAAAGCGGTTACCACCTCCATCTTGTTACTGTCGTGGAGACCCATGAGACCAGCTCAGCGTGCAACATACCCAGACCCCCGATTTAGGGAAGATGCATAGTAATAGATCAGATTAGCAGGTCTAACTTAATTGCTCTTTTTACTCTTCATAATCAGGGAGAAAGCGGTGGGAAGGTCCTCAGAGTTTCTTTTCTCCATACCGATGTGATCGTCCATGTCAGTGGGGCTCAGTCTGGTACCTAATGGCCTTCTCCCCTCCTGCTAGTGCCACCTGGAGTTTTCTTCTGGGATAGTGCAAAAAACTTCCTCCTCACCTTTCATGAAAAAAATGTTTTCTGTTTTTCTCGAGAGCCCTACCCTTCCCCGACCTCTGGTATTATTCAACTTGGCTTGCAATTTATTTTAAGGATATCAATACTAATAAATCATTTTTTAATTTTCATGGCACTTGCTGAAAGTTTGTTGATAAAATAACCCACAAGTGCATGATATTAGTGATAACTGTGTCGGGGAAATGGCCTCTGCTGGCAGCCAGTTCTGGGAGCTGTGCTGGCCAACTGAGGAATGCAGGCTGTTAGAAAGGTGGGCCTTTCTACTCAGGGTCTAGCCTTGTGGGTTCAATTGCTTTGCAAGAAGAAGAAAACTGAATTTGGAAAAAATGCAACTTATGGTGGAGACAACTGGGGCAGAATCCCTAAAAGACATTGTATGTCAATGAGGGAGGAAGGCTGGGGTGTAATGAAAAGTAGGTATGAGAGGATGCAGTACTCAGTGAGATAAAAAAGAAAGTCCTTGGTAAACCCAACACAAATTGGGAAGCAATAATAGAGGTGAGTTCATCCATAAATCAGCTTGTCCATTTCTCTGCCTCTGGATGGTATTACCTATAACATCACAGTTAGCCAGGATTCTCCTCTATCCAGAGACAGTATTGAGGAGAAGGGTCTCCTGGGATCACAAGAAACCATCCAGTCTAATGGCCTACTTTTTCATGTGAGGAAATGAAGCCCCACAGAGATGAAGTAACTTATATGTCATAAAACTACCCTGTGGCAAAGATGGGGCTGAAACCTGGTTTATGAACCTTAGGTTCAGTGCTCTTCCATTTAACAAATATATTCACACACCTATCCACCCACCTCCACCCACTCACCCATCCACCTATCCCTTCACCGATCCATCTACCCACTCATCCACCCATCTGCTTATCCTTTTACCCATCCATCTACCCACCCATCCATCCACCTACACACCCATTCATCCATCTATCTACCCATCCATTTATCCAACAACCCATCCACCCATCCCTCACCCACCCATCCCTCACCCACCCATCCCTTCACCCATCCATCTATCCATCCATCCATTTACCCATCCATCCACACAACCCTTCACCACCCACCCACTCACCCACCCGTCCACCCATTCCTTCACCCACCCATCCCTTCACCCATCCATCCCTTCACCCATCCATCTATCTATCTATCTATCCATCCATCCATTCACACAACAATCCACCCATCCATCCACCCATCCACCCATCCCTCCACCCACCCATTCATTCATCTATCCACCCACCCAACCATCCATCCACCTAGCTACCTACCCACCTATTCCTTTACCCATTCATCGATCTATTCACCCATCAATCTATCAAGTGTGTACACTTGAAAATGGATACGTTTATGTTTTATGAATTTTGCCTCAATTAAAAAGCATATGATCTTCTGTTTCCTTCAGGTCCTGGACTGAGGTGGGCCGGGGAAGAGAGTGCATCCATTGGGCTACAAACAGGAAGCTCTATGTGACTGCTTCTGGGCCTCATGAAGAGGGTGATGTTCCCATAGTAAGTGCACTCTACAACCAAGAGGGCCTAATCCTGAGGGATCCTAACTCTTGTGGGCCCTGTGGCCCTAGGCCCCCAAGCAGGGGTATTTGGTGGGCTCTTCCCCCCATGGGTCCAGAGTCTTCTCCACAGCCTTACCAGAGGCAAGGCCACAGTGAGCTATGTGAGGAGAGGCCACAGACCTTGAATTTATAACAGAAATATGAATTTGAAAACTCTCAACAACTTTAGTTACTGTCACTGTTTTTAATAGATTGTTATCCTTTATGCATTCAATTATTATCATTGTCACCAGCACATGGGGGAAATTTCAACGTGCCTGTTAAAAATGTCAGGTTTATTAGACATTCACTCAAAGCTTAGTTAATTTTGTTGTTTTGTTCTCTTCTCCCTGCTGCTTTTATTTATTTATTTTTTGATTGTGTGTGCTTAGCTAGTCTAAACATATGGGCTAATTTTTCTCTCCTGGTTTTAAAATACTTTAATGAATTCTGCAAAGGCTCATAGCTGGAATGAGTACAAGAGGCGCAGTGCTCCCTTGAAGTTGGAGGGGAGGGGGTATATGCTGGCTCTGCCCAAGCTGCCATCTGCTGGGCCTGTCCCTGGGTAGAACAATTCTTTCTCAATAGAGGCTGCAGGGCTTCTGGCCTTGGAACTTTGGTTTCCATTTTCTTTTTGTCTGGGGTGGGACAAGTAGTCTCTTCAGAGAGTTCAGATGATTCATCCTTGACCTTGGGCCTCTAAAGAGGGTCTCTGTTTAACATCCGCACTCACCACTTTGGATGATGACTTCTCCTTCATTCCTCTTGTCTTTCCTGGTACAAAACTGTTTTGTTGTTATTGTTCTTGTTGTTGATTTCTAAAAATGCCCACTGAGAGTGAAGAGATTCAGGAGAGGCTTTGGACCAACTGCCACAGGGTACATTAAATACTTGTGGGTACCACAAAATTAGCTAGCTGCTGCAGCCAAGGAAATGGATTCAGTGGTGAGATGTCACACCTGCCATTGCCTCACTAGCCAGGGCCAGAGAAGGAGGGACATGCAACAGCCACCTTCCTCAGTAGACTTTCCTAGCATTTGAGTCTGTCCACTGCAGGATCAATAGCTCTAATATCGGCCCTACACTCTGCAAGGGCCACATAACCATTATCATGGAATAGTGAACTCACAAGACAAGCTCTAGGAGGGGAAATTCATGACTTTAGGTTGATTCATCAGATGCCAATTCTCCATTTTATGTTTCTCTGGGAATCAATCTTTTCCTTCTACTGTGTGGCTGTATGTGTGAGGGTTGGTGGGGGATCATGGGGTACGGGAGCTACTTTAGTGCTCTTTTCTCATTTCTTAAGTTGGAGGCATAGCTAATTCATTTCTTTCAATCTTTTTTCTTTTCTAATGTAAGTTTCAAAGCTATAAACTTCACTCTAATTACTAAGTTAGCTGCATCCCACAAGTTTTTATATATAGCATTTTTGTTATCAATAATTTCTAAATTTTAATTTCATTATGATATTTATTTGATGTATTTGAAGCTTTTATCACTGTATAATAATCTTCTTTATATTAGTTAATGCTTTACCTTACCATGTACTTAATCTGATATTGATATAGTCTCACCAGCTTTTTATTGCTAGTATTTACTTGGTATATCTTTTTTCGTGTTTTTGCTTTCAATTTTTGTGGCCTTATAAAAACCATTTAATTGGACTTTAAAAACCTAGCCTGGCAATCTTTTCCTTTTAACTGGAGCATTTATCAATTTGTATTTATTGTGATGGCTGACAGGTTTATTTCTCTCATTTTATTTTGTACTTTCTATTTGTTCCACTCTTTCTTATTCTTTCTCCTTTCTTGTCATCTTTTGAATTGATTGAAGTGTTGTTAATATTATTATTCTTTCAGCTTTTCCTCTACTATTCTGAAAACTGTTTTATATGTTTAATTCTAGATATTTTAATATGCAAACTTGATTTAACAGTGTCTAAAATTAATCAGTATCTTTATCTTCCCCACAAATGATTTAAGAACCTTAGAATGCTTTAACTCTCACCACTCCTTTTCCAGCTAATAAACTATTTTTGTCTAGTATTTTGAGTTGTAGCTGTTTGTAACCTCACAATTTAGACATTATTATTTTTACTTTATTCAGTCTGTTTTTATTTAGATTTACCTACATACTTCCAATATCATATCTCATTATTCCTTCTTTGAGATCATTTTTATTCTGCCAAATGTACATTCTTTTAAATTTCTGTTAGTAAGAGTCACTTTTCTGGAAATATACTTATTTCATCCTCATTCTCAAAAGATAATTTCTTGAGGTATGGAAGTCAAATCATTCTCTTAGCACATTGAAGATATTATATTACTATTTTCTGGCTTCTACTGTTACTGTTAAGAAGCCAGTCATTGGTCTAATGAACATTCCTTTGAATGTGATCTGTCTTTTCTCTTTGAAAGTATAAACATTTCTTACTTTAAAGTGCATGAATCATAAATGTACAGTCTTCTAAATTTTTACAAAGTAAATGCACCCATGCAGTCATCACCTGAATTTTTAAAAATGAAAACAAAACCTTACAGCATTCTAGAAGCCTCCCTTAGTCATTACCCACCTCCCTAAAGATAAAAACTGTTTTCATGTCTGTCTTCATAAATCAATTTTGCCTATTTCTGATCTGGCTGGGTTTTTGTTTCCTTTTTGTCTTTTGTGTTTTACAGATTCACTCTGCTTTGTCTGGGTGACGATTTCATTTGACATTCCTACTTAGCATTTGCCGGAACTCCTGGAACTGAGTTTTGGTGAAACTCTTAACTCTTTCACCAGTGCCTCCTCCCAATTTCTTTCTTTTTCTTTTTCTTTTTCTTTTTTTTTTGGAGGCGGAATCTTGCTCTGTTGCCAGGTTGAAGAGCAGTGGCACGATCTTGGCTCATTGCAACCTTTGCCTCCCAGGTTCAAGTGATTCTCCTGCCTCAGCTTCCTGAGTAGCTGGGATTACAGGCATGTGCCACCATGCCCAGCTAATTTTTGTATTTTTAGTAGAGATAGTGTTTCAACATGTTGGCAAGGATGGTCTCAATCTCTTGACCTCATGATCCACCTGCCTTGGCCTCCCAAAGTGCTGGGATTACAGGCATGAGTCATGGCACCCAGCCCTCCCCATTTTTTTATTATTGCAGTCAAGCCAATAAAAGTTAGAATTTCTTACTTTATTCTTCAGATTTCATCCTTATTTCATAGTGTTTCAAATCTCTTTGTTTCCCAGGACTATGTTCTGAATCTTTCAATTCACCAATTTCTCCTTCAGCTGCATTGAATCTGTATACTATTTGATTTTCCACTGAATTTTTAACTTCAGTTATATTTTTAATTGAAGTTCTATTTGTTCTTTTTAAAAACATGCTTGGTCATTTGTTATAGTCTCTTTTTCTTTGTTCATTATTTTCAAGATTCCTTTTTGTGTCTGGAAGCATATTAAACACACTTATTTTGTATTCTATGATAATGTTAATATCTGAAATATTTAGGATTCTGATTCTGCTATTATTTCTGCTGGATTTCACTTATAGTACTTTGTTTCATATGTGTTTTATAATTTTTGATGATAACTTCATGTTTCTTGAGACTTCGCTTGGGGAAATTATTTGAGGCCTCAGGCAAAATTGCATGCTTTCAGAGAAAATTTGTGTTGGTATCTGTTGGGCACTTTGGAGTTTTACCAACTGGATGCCATTTGAAATCAAATTTCCTGCCTGAGGATTTCAGTCACAAGCTCAAATGAATGGTTATGATTCTCAGGGAAGATTTTTCCCACTCCTCCAAACATCAAGTTAAGACTTGCAAGTTTTCTTGCTGTTCTCTTCTGCATAGTGGGTTTATTTTACTTTTAATACAGTTTTGTATTGTAGAATAGTTATAGATTTACAGGAAAGTTTCAATTAAATACAGAGAGTTCCACATACTTTTCATCTAGTTTCCTCTATTGTTAACATCTTATATTTGTATGGTACATTTGTCACAATTAACGAAGCAATATTGATAGATTATTATGAACTAAAGTCCATAATTTATTCATATTTCCTCAGTTTTACTTAACGTTCTTTTTCTGTCTCAGGATCTTATTTAGGAAACCACGCTACCTTTTGTCACCGTGTCTCCTTAGGATCCTCTTGGTTGTGACAATTTCTTAGACTTTCCTTGGTTTTGATAACCTTGATACTTTTGAAGAATACTGGTCAAGTATTTGTAGAATATCCCTCTATTTGGATTTTCTCATGATTAGACTGGAGTGAGTTGGTGGGGGACATTGTCAAGTGGTATTATTTTTCATTTATTCTTTCACTGAAGAGACAACTCTCTGTAGTCTTAGCTTTATGCAATCTGTTTTATTAGCTTGCCCAAGCTGGATGGGCTTGTGGCTTTATCTCCTGATTTCTAAGCCTTCAGCAGCCACCAAGACAGAAGCTTAAAGTCCACAGGGTTTGGCAGACATGCCAAGGGCAGGAGCTGACCAAAGCTCTTGCTTATCTCCCAAGGCCTTGGCTTTCATTTTGATTTGGCTTCTGCAGATCCTTACTTTCTTACTAGCTCAGCAATTCATATAGGAAGGTGTTTCAACATAATTCATCCAACTTTTTATGTTGCTTTCATTGGGACAGTTTTTCAGGAGACCATCTTGCTGGAATATGAATTTGCTAGAAGAATCTGACCCTACTGAAAGCATCAGCCTGTGTCTCAACACATCTCACTTTCCATGTATCCAATTCTGTGTACTGAGCATCTATCAGGGACCAAGTATCTTGATAGGTCCTTGGATAACAAGTGTCCAGTCTCTGTACTTTTGTCATTAGACTATAGAGACTAGCAGAGAAACAGCATGTGATGGAATGGCATGGTGGAGAAGCCAAGGAAACAGTGTGGTCTTTTCCTTGGAGAGTGATGAAGAGAATGCTGACAGGCAATGTCAGGGCAGAAGGCCGGGATTGAGCCAGGGAAGCCTGACAGGCAACACTAAAAACATTAGCTTTTATCCTTAGAGCACTGGAAAGCCACTGAAGGTGTTTTGACTCAGAAGTGTGATGGTGATGCATGGGGCTTTTGGGAAAGTCCTCTACTGATGCTAGCGAGGATGTGTCGGAACTTGGGTTGAAAGACTAGTGAAGAGGCTGTTACAGCAGTCCAGATGATATCATGGAAAGGGGAAGCAATATAATCTGAGGAATATTTAGGAAATAGAAGATATAGGACTTGACATTGGTTTGGATGTGCAGAATAAAAAATGGAGAGGATCAAGGATCATGCTCAAGTCTTTGAAAAGAGTAACCGGAGGGATGGTGGAGCCGTTCCTTGAGAATGGAATGCTGGGGATGGAGGGCAAAGGTTTGTTAGGAAAAGCCAGTGCATTGAGCTTGTAACATATTTACTTTAAGCTGCCTTTGAACATCCAAAAAGAGCTGTCATGTAGGCTGAGATAGAGTCCAGAGCTCAAAGACAAGGGCTGAGCTAGAGATAGAAATGAATCCTGCCGGAGGTCCTAGGGCAGAGGGAGAGTGTTGGGGGAGAGGCTTTTGAGAGTCTGAGAAAAAGGCAGGGGAGGGAACAGGTCATTACTCACCCAGGGAGGGGATGCTGGGGTACATGGATTCTTCCCTGTGGGCTTTCAAATGCTGAAAGAGGGGGCATTTTGTTCTGGAATGTATATAACATGATAAAATTTATGAAATTCCTTCTGGAATATGATCGTACTGAAAGCTGGCCTTTTTCCTCCTGTTTGGTTCCACTCCCTACTTACCTCTTTCCGCTCTATTCATGATATTCCTTCCGTTCCTCCAATGCACCACAAACTTTCTTGCCTCAGTACTGTGCCTTAGGAGACCAAGGCAGCAGCACATTAAGATAAATCCTCAGGCAGAGCCATTTAATCTAGATCTGATGCCAAACTCTGTGACTTTTCTGTCACACCTCAGAGTACCCTTGAGACCTCTTCCCTTTAGCAAGGGGAGCTGGTCAGTTGCTGGATTTAGACAACTGGTTCCTCAAGGGAGAGTTTGAGAATTGCTCAGAGCTGGGTAGGTGTGTGCTAGCATCATCAAAATCGGAGTAAGGTAGGAAGGCAGGTAGGAAGCCCTGCGCTGAGCCTAGGGAATGAGGGTGTGTATCTGAATGTGTGTGGGGAAGTGAGGAAGGTAGAAGTCACACAGGACAGATACTCAGGGGCTTCCAGAGACAAGTTTTGCCTCACTGATGCTTTTTCATAGACAGACAGCACCAGGCCATTAGGCATATATGACATGAGACAGGTCCAGGACCTGAGATGCAGCTCCCACTTGGTGACGTAGGGCTCTTGACAGCAGGAAGGCCCAGGCTAAATGAACCTCTAGAAATGATTCCTGCTTCGAGTTCCAGACCTGATGGAACCTTGTGATCTGCTCAAGCACTTGTGTAAAAACTGATAGAAAGCCCTCAGAGCAGTTGCAGAAAGTGTGTCTTTACTTCCTAGATGACATCCCTGTGGCTCACAAGGAAAGCCTGGGCAAGAAGTGGGCCCTGTGAATATGGGGCAAAAGGCCTGACCCCAGCCTCTCCTCCCCATCTTCATGTGACCTGTCATTTTGGCTCACCTCAAAGTCTAGACTAGTCTATTCATCCAACAGACATCTACTGAGCACCTATTACATGCCAGGCACCATGGGATACAAAGATGATTCAAATGTGGGTCTTTCCTTTTAGGAGACGAGAAAAGGAGATGAGATGAGCCCCCAAATAGTAACAGAGAAGAATGTTGGCGGTTCAGAAAGCTCCAAAGAAGTTTAAGAAAACTATGGATCCTCTGGCTCTCTCCTTCTTCCTTGTTCAACAAGTGTGTATGGGTAACCTACCTACCCCAAGCACTACCATTCCTGTGGGCTGCCTGAGACAGGAAGACCTGCTTTTCCATGTGGGCTCTCCAGCTTCACTCCTGGCCTCCCTGTCCAGTGGGACAGGATTTCCTAACTTTCAAAGGCCTCCCTAACACCTGGGGCCTAGGTTTGGGATAGCAGCAGAGGCTTTGGACTCAGACTGGCCCATATTTGTACCCCGGCTTTGGCACGCATGGTCTTGAGTGAACCTCTTTGAGATTCAGTGGCCTCACTGAAAAATAGGGATAATAATAGCACTGCACAGGCTCTGTATGTCAAATGCATAAACACATATGGAGATTGTGGTGCAGAGTAGATGTCCAATCCATCCCAGTTTCCTTTCCCTTCCTCAGGGTTCTAAGCCTCCTGGGCTTCATCCATACTTCTGCCAGCGAAATCAACCTTCACTTTCAGGCCTGAAAAGCTGTGGAGGACAAGGGCCTATGGGATTTCAAAAAGGGAAGGAAACAACCAACCTCTACATCCTCTCTCAGATTTCCTCCAGGAGGCCTGCCACTCACTGGCAACCTGAGCCCCATGCCAGTATGGGACTCACCAAGCACGACTGGCTACATGAGGTTTATCAGAGGCAAGACTGATCTTGGGCAAAATGACCGAGTAGGGAGTGCTGTGCCCTATCTCTCTCCTCCGGTTCCCATGCCAAGGTTTTTTGTTCTCCTCTTACTTGGGATCAGGACATGATTCAGATGCTTATTTAACTTTGAGGACTAACTGATGGAAAGGTTTAATTTGTTCCTCCACCCAAGGGCACTTCCATTCAATAGAGCCAACCATCCTAAGGTCAGGTAAACTCTAGTGTGGACTCTAAGATGTTTGAACTGAAAGAGTATTTGGGAATGTGAGGAGGGCAGAGGGCCATCAGGGTCTCCTGAGAGCCCCTTGGGCTGGAGACATTTCCTACACCTTGAAAGGGGGCTGCGAGGGTATCCTGCCCTCTGATTAACATTTCCTCCTTTAGGTATAATTCTCACCTTGTGGCAGCCAGAGAAGGGGCCTTGCAGACCTCCTTCTACAGAAGGAGCAGTTGACAGGGTCCCAGCCACTGCACTAGGGAATTGACAGCCACTTCTGCATAGAGGCCATGCTTTCTACAGGCTGCTCCTGCCCAGTGATAAGCACAACAGGATACTGAGGTAGACCCAACCCTGGGAGACTGGTGACTCCTTTATTGGCTTACTTTAGCTCAAGCACTTCCCAATGGCTTTAGAATGCTGGCAGTCCAGGAGGCTTCCACCCCATCTTCTCTCCCTCTCTCCTTCACTCTGGGTCAGATTTGCATCAGTCTGACATATCGCCCAGGTTCCTTGACTCCCCCACCATCACCACCACTTTCTTATTTCTTTCACACAGGTGTTTTCCTTAACAGGATCCTTGCACCTTGAATCTTGGGGAGCCTGAACTTAGGCACACCTCCATGCCCCTCTGTCAGCAATGCCATTAATGCCATGGGTGTCTAAACCTACCCGCCTTTAAATGTGCTTGCTCTCCAGTAATGAGGCCTGGGAAAGGCTTCAGCCAAGTGTAACCAGGAGGTAATGCCTTCTAGTGTGTTTGCAGGAGTCTTGGTCAAAAGACAGACACAGTAGAAGAAAATATGTCCAGCACGGCTAGACCTCACCTGCTTTTGACAAATGATATTTCAGCAGTTAAGAATGTTGACTCTATAGCACAAAATGCTCTAAAAACCCAAAGAAAAACAAAACCCAATATATTTCAGCCATGAGGTAAAGTATTTAAGATGTGACATAAAGTGTGATAGGAAAGAAAATAACTTGATAAGTGTACATGCTTTGTAGAACCTATTGTACAATAGAAATACATCATACAAATTGAGTGAACATCTTTTGAGAACAGTTTCATGCTGCTGGTTGCTAATTCTCCAGACAGGCTTTCTACTATGTTTCAGAGGGAGCCAGAGGCTGAGTCCAGAAGCAGCCAGAAGGTTGACATGGGTGAAGGGTAAGCTCTTCTGAAAAGGAAACCAGAGATGATCTGGAGGGGTGGGCCTTGGGAGTTTGGCTGAACCTATAGCGGCCTCTGGACATAGAGTGAGCAGCCCCAGCAGCTATTCCTCTGGCTCCTGTGTCAAGCGGAGCGGTTGGCAGATGTGTAGGTGCAGCCAGAAGCTAGACATTAAAGACTAAGCTTGAAGACCATCTCCTCCTTGAATTCCCTCTGATTTTCCAGCTAGAAGTGCTCCAAGTTGCCCCAGCTCACTTTGCCTGTGCCTTGTACAACATGGTCCACTCTCTTCCTTGTATTGCTGCTCTTTATATCTGGCTTTTCTCTGATGCTCAACTCTTAGCTCCTTGAAAGCCAGGACTATACATGGCCTGTCACTTAGGGCTTAGCACAGTGATTCCTTTGGAGCAGCTCAAAGCAGAGAAGAAGTCAGATTGGCAAGCAAAAATCCACCACACAATGCAAGATCTCCCTGAAAGGTCTCTATGGATTTGTACTTGCAGGCATGGACCCTCATTCTAAATTTCTGAGACCAGGATTAAACCTGAATATCCTGAATCAGAATGCTATTTGATTCTATGAGCTATAGTTCGTTCTTCCAATTTTGTGCTGTAATTAATTGTGTGGTGAATCCTTGGATGGGGATGACATTCAGATGCGTTTAGACTAATGATTGTTGCTTGCAAATGATACAGTTGCTTCTGGCTTAATAAGTGGATCCTAGTAGACTTTTATGATGGACATTTGATTTTTCAGCAGGGAAGGTGCTGACAGCCTTCCTTTTGTTTCTGCTTTTGTTCCTGGAGGTTTCCTGGCCTTGTACCAAAGCTCAGGAAACTCACTGAAAAAGTCTGGCATTGGGTAATTGTCGGAAAATCTGCCCTCCAGCTAGCACCCTGCACTTGGGACTGGAGGGATTCCTAGGAAAATGTACTCCCTGACTTTCTCTTGTCACAACCTGGAGGTACAGATGGTGATGTGCTATCTATGCTTCTACATGTTGAGATTCCATCAAGAACTTTAATACAAGAACCTATTACTTTATGAAATAGGACTGCCCTAAAAAGTCACATATAAATCTGATTGTGTTCAAGAGGAGAGAGGGGCAGATTGAGTCAAATTGGATTTTAAATGTATTAGAGACTCTAGTGTTTGAGAGAACACTGGGTGATGCTTAGAAGAGTGAAGAATTTTATGGAGAGAAAATAACCAACCCTAAAAATTCTGCTTGGCTCATATATTCATCCATTTCATCACAAAATTTACCTTATTGGGCACCTACCATGTGTTCGACATTATTTTAGTGACTGGTGATACAAAGACAAATAAGCCACCTGCTGTGCTTTTGAAGGCAGCGGATGTGCTCAGGACTCAGTTGGACCAAGACTCAGTTGAGTCCCAGAACGCCTACATTAATAGCAGGTGAAGGTGTCCATCAGAAGAGACAAAGGTCCTGCCCTTGAGCTTGACTGGTTGTTTCCTTGCCTGGAATGAGCACATTCATGAGTCCCTGAGCTAGCAATGCTTGCTCCTGGGGTCTTAGCAACGGTGTCCCTCTCCTTCTGTCAACATCCCCTTGCCTTTAGGATAACAATGACATAAGAAACACACAGAGGAGTATTAGCGAGGCTTTGATGGAGGAGAGGAAACCACTGTGGCATTATTGAGTGGAAAGTAATTCCAAGCAACAGGGGTGGGAAGAGCTTGCCTTCTTTTCAAAGGCATAGTCTTTCCTTTCATCCCCAGAAGAAGCTTGGCTCTCTCTTCCTCAGCTGCCTTCTATCCCCTTCTTCCTGCTGCCTCCAACCTGTGGCTCCAGGAAAATCAAGTGTCTTTAAGGTCAATTGCCCATGGTTGTGGAGAAAGCTTATTAAAGTGATATTTTCTCTGAATTACAGCTGGCGCAGGGGCGGGAGGCCGCTTTACATATGTCGGCCTGGCAGTACACAGGAAACGGCTGTGTTAAGCTGTAACAGCAGCGCTCCATGCCACCAGGCAGCAAATGGATTTCGGTTCCACTTTAATTTCTAACGAACGGCCATGCCTACGCTGCATCCATCAGCAGGAGACGATTCCGCCGCATTAACAGCCTTGTTTAGTGGCTGCCTCCCTGCTTATCACACCACAGCCTGATTAAATTGTTATATAAAGAGAAATGCTTTTGTAATAAGTATCTGTCGGGAATTTCAATCAGGTTCCAGGACCACCATTGCTGAGTCGTGGTTCTTTTCTTTCCAATTAATGAGGCTTTCATAGGTGCTGGCAGGGGTGGACTTCAGAGGGAACAGCAGATTGGTTTCAGGGGCACAGAGAGGAGGAATGAGTAGAAATGTAAAGAACTGCCTGGGCGGGTGATTTCCTGGAGTAGCTGGAACTCTGGGAACAAGTCAGAGTTCCCAAGGTCTCTACAGGCCTTTGTGGGTGACATTCCTCCCCCAGGTTAAGAAGGCGGAAAGAATGAGCCATGCTGGGACAGTGCTGGGCTCACTGTGTCCTCTGCAGCCTGGCCACTTCACTGGCCAAGTCAGATATGGTACATCCGGAAGGAGAGGAGGGCCAAAGGGAGGGAGCACAGTGCTCCATGTCTACAGGATTCTGAGGTCTGTAGATTCATGTAAGCATGGATTTGAGTGTTTACTGTGTGTGAAGTTCTCTTTTAGGAACCCCCGTGCCTTAGCCCAGGAGCCCCCATTCCCCTAGGCTGGAGACTGGTAAGAAGTAATGTTAGGAACTTGGCCGCACAGCAGGAGGTGAGTCGTGGGCCAGCCAGCATCACCACCTGAGCTCGGCCCCCTGTCAGATCAGTGGGGGCATTCGATTCTCATAGGAGCAGGAACCCTGTTGTGAACTGTGCATGTGAGGGATCTAGGTTGCATGCTCCTTATGAGAATCTAATGCCTGATGATCTGAGGTGGAACAGTTTCATCCTGAAACCATTTCCTCCTTCCAACCCCCACCATCCATGGAAAAATTTCTTCCATGAAACTGGCCCCTCGTGCCAAAAAGGCTGGGGACCCACGAAATCTGCACAAGGAACCAATGAGGTCACCATTATTATCTCTATTGTATGCGTGTGCAAACAGGGAGGCAACAAGGAACTGAAATGAGTTGACCAGTTCACATAGCTAAGTAGGTGGGAGAGCTAGGATTTGCCCCAGCATCTGCTCCAGAACCTTGCCCTGAGTCTCCATGTGATACTTTCAGGCTCGGTGAGGTAGGGAACACATTGGAGCATCTGCCTACTCAGCTGTGTACCACACATGTTAGGCAGTGTTGGAAGCAGAAGATAATTAGATGTGGGTCTTGCCCCACAGGAATTTGTGATACAACTGGGGCAGAAAACACACACCTACCAAATGGCTAAAAATAAAAATAAAAAAGTTCACATTAACAGATATGCAAGCAACCAAAAAAAGAAACTATACACATGTATAAGCACCTTTGAATTCAGAAAGCAAAAAGGCACCATCCTCTGTACCTCTGAGCCTTAATCATTACATTTAAGAAACCTGTAGTTAGCTTGATATCTAAAAATGTTAAATATTTTTAAAAAACTTTTCTCTTTCTGCTCTTTTTAGATTGATCATATATATTTTTACTTTTTATGTTATATATATTTTTCTCAGTCAGCTTTTAAAAAATACATTCTTGTGATGGTTACCGTCAACATTTCATATTTTCTATATTTTGTTTTGTGAGCATGTTAAGTTTGGCTTTATAAGGAATTCATTTATTTCATCTAATTTGTTGTATTTTCTTCTAAAAAGATAGGTGACTTCTCCTCTCTTCTAACACCAGTCAATGCAACTTTAGGATCTTTGAGAACATTTTATAAGCTTTAATTACTAGAATAATTACAAAATAAAATGTATTTATTAAACAAAATATTTTGACAAAACAAAAAGAAAGCTGTAGTTAGAACTGTGGTGAGGGAAGAAGATTTGCACCAACTTTATGATCAGAATGGATGCACAGCTAATATTCCTGGGCATGGTGACTGGTTAAACTCTGAAGACAATGATGGATTTCAATGGAAGTAAGAAGAAGGGCAAGTGCATTGTCAACTCTGTCCATCCTCTCCAAGGAGCCAAGGGGAAGTAGCTGTGGATCAGGCCCACTAAGATGCAGTTGTCCATGCCTGGTGGAGGCTCTCTTGGCAGTGTTGGTGACAAGGCTGTGGAAGAAGGGGGAGGGACCCCACCTGGCTGTTCATCGGCTGTGATGGACATCAAGTTGATGCATGTTTGGCTCTGATCATGTGGAACAGAAGCTGAGCATTTTGACTCAGTATGAATTGCTCTATGACTACAGAACAGGGAAAGGGAGAAATGAATAAACTTTCCAAGAAACTAATTAGCCCACAGACAGTTCATTCTGTCTTTCTAATCCAGACAGAAAGCGATAACGGACACACAGTTCAGAGACAGCTCATCAGGACACAAAGTAGACCAGTTTAATCATCTTTCTCTGGCAGATAATGAAGCCATTTCATTTTATGTTGGTTTACATCATGTTGGGCTCCCCAGGCCCAGTAAGTAAAGGGATGGCATCTTGCCAGGGACACACACACACACACACACACACAAAACACACACACACACACACACACACAGAGAGAGAGAGAGAGAGACAGAGAGAGAGAGAGAGAGAGAGAGATCATTGATCTCTGGAAACAAGAAGACTTCTCACCAAACCTAGCCTTCATCATCATGGTATAGAAAGTCTGTGGTGAGAAATGCGTTGTGGGAATGGGGGAAGGGAGTGGGTTTACACAATTTTCAAAAGGCAAAGAGGCCAGTGTAGTGGTGTGTGCCTGTAGTCCCAGCTACTGGGAGGATCACTTGAGCCCAGGAGTTCGAGGCTGTAGTGCACTATGATTGTACCTGTGAATAGCTACTGCACTGGGCAAAGGCAAAGAGAAGCTCAGACTAAAGAGCAGTCCATGGCCTTACATAGCAATTAGTAAGAAAGATGACCAATTAGTAAGAAAGAGACAGCCTGCTTTGTCATTGAATTATAACATCAGTGTCCCCTTGAACGCCCTGGCTCAACCACCGAAGCCATTGTGGATTTGGGGAGGTGGCAGCCTTCTGCCAGGGAAGGTAAGTGGCCCTGTGTGTCCTTCAAGAGGGGTACCCAAGGCAGAGTTTGGGGTCTGGACCCACCATTCTCTCGCTTTCCCTGGCCCTAGCACTGGAACAGCCCCAGGCATCCATGTTTAGCTTTATCCCCCACGTATCCGTCCACCAAGCTCTGCCATGTATCCCTTCTTCCCTAGGCATGCCGCCACTACAGAGTAGCTCTGCAGTCTCCCAGCTCTGAGCTTCAGTTGCCTATCCAGAAAATGGAGACACGAAAACTCACAGGTTGTTGAAAGTATTCCAGGAGATACAGTGCCCAACATGCTTTGTAGGGAGCCCAAGATGAGTGTTCAGGAGGGGCTGGGTATTAAAGCAATGTCCTTCATTACTCCCAGTGACATATGCCTCCCATCTACATCTCTTCCTGCAGACTCTCTGATGCCAATGCCCAACTGGCCTTCTGAAATCCCTACTTTCGTTGTTTATGCATAAGTAGCCACAGCCCCTACTGAATGCCTGTAGGCTCAAGTCCAAAATTCCCAGCCGGGCCTTCAAAGCCCCTCTTCCACAGCTTCCACCTCATCTTGCCAGCTTCATGTCTCATAAACACACAATTTGAGACTCTTGCACTTATTATCCTGGACTTTTTACTGTTATTCACTTATGCCAACCTATTCTTGCATTTTAGAAGAAGAAAGTAATTAACACAGTAGGCACTCAATTTTTATTGGACACATGGATAATAATGAAAAGAATAGATAAGCTTTGTATTTGACTTTAAGAGAATATATGAATATCTCTGTAAAAATATCGTACCTAGTTGAAAAAATGGGTTCAATTTAACATTGACTGAGCATCTACCCAGTGCCAGTTACTGTACTTGACAGAATAGGAATCTAAAATAGGACATCAGGTATTGTGGTAGGCTGGGCTGGAAGATGCTTCCTTTTGGTGTCTCACATAATTTCCCATGCATGAAACCATCTTCTGGTCCCGTGGGTTTGGCTAGGTCTACTTGCTCATATAAAACACAGATGCCAAGACACACACCGTTGCACATGGAAACCCAAATGCACGCAGTTAATGTAGCATAAATGCTCAACAGGGGTATGCAGATTCCATGTGGCCTGTCCTACAGGCAGGATTACAGCTCCTTAAAGCTTTGACTCTGTTACCCTTCACAGGTTATTGGGCAGCATGCAATGAAACACACAGTTGTTTTTTGTTTGCCTCAATTCCTTGGCCATTGGCCCCCCACTCCCTCATGGCCATTCGGGCTGTGTTCCTCTCAGCTCAGACCCCTCCCTTTGTCCTCCTTCCTAATCCCCTCCCCTAGGTCTCTAGCATTTTCATCCTGTCATCCCCAACAGTCCAGGTTAGGAAGTAGCTAGGGTTGGCATTCACAGCATCTGTTTCTACCTGGCAGCACTAGTTCCAGGTGAGTAGCTGTCAGGTACCGTCTGGATACTGTGCCTGGGGCAGCCCAACCTTTGGCAATTTGAGGAGGGGGCAAGAATAAACTACAGTTGGCTGGCCTTTGATGCAACAGCTCTCCACTTGCTAGGGAGCGCCAGTGTGAGAGTTGAGGGAGAGAAGGCTGCAGCTCCAGCACCTGTCCCAGGAGCGGTTCTGCGGAGTGCCACACATGGTAACCTTCCACCACTATGAAGCGAAGGGTCAAGACTGCTGCCTTAAGCAAGCTGGGAAACAGAGATGCCTGGCATAGAGCCAGACAGACTCCAGGGTGAACTTGGGCCTATCAGTTAACCTCTCTGAGCTTCTGTTGTGTCATCTGTAAAGTTAAAGTAATCACTTCACAAGGCTGCTGTGAGGAAGTGCAGGTGAAAAACCAGAGCTCAGCACTCGGCACCCAATTGACGCTCAAAAGTGTTTGTTTGTACCTTTCATAATCCTTGCCCTGCCCACATCATGAGATTGTTGGAAGGATCAAAAAAGTGCTTTGTGAACTGCTAGGTATATATGAATGGGAAGTACTGAAATGTTAGAACAGGGGTCTGCAAACTATTTCTATGAAAAACCAGATAGCAACTATTTTAGGCTTTGTGGGCCATATATTCTGTTGCAACTACTGAATTCTGCCAGCGTAGCAGTAAAGCAGCCATAGACAATAGGTACTTAAACAGGAGTGATTGCACAAGTAAAACATGATTTATAAATGCAGGAAGCATGTCTGCGTAGGCCTATGGGCCACAGTCTGCCGACCCCTGTGTGAGAAGTTGGGAGCAGGGCACCAGGGTCCTTGAGCCAAAGTGATGAGATTTGCTCTTCGCCTCTCTTTTGCAGCTCCCTGTGGGATGTTTGGTGTGGATATACTGGGAACTCCAATCCTCATGAGCCCCATGTCCCAGCAGGAAACTTATAACTGAGAAAAGAGTATAAGAATTACCTCCTGAGAATGATGGTTTCCAGCTGCATACCTGATGTAAATGACGAGTTGATGGGTGCTGACGAGTTGATGGGTGCAGCACACCAACATGGCACAAGTATACATATGTAACAAACCTGTACGTTATGCACATGTACCCTAGAACATAAAGTATAATAAAAATAAATAAATAAATAAGAATTATCTCCTACCTGCCTGCCAGCATCTTGTGAATCTACAGAGCTGACCTGGGAAGGACTTGACCAGGGTTAAAAAGTTCAGTCACTGGCCTGGGCAGGAACCACATGGGATGACACAGCCAAATGCCCACAGAGTGAGGCAGGTAATAAAAATGACTGACGGCTCTGGGTGCAGCCCGGTCTATCTTTTATTTTCCCACTTTTAATTGAGGTATATGGAGAAGTATTCCTCTGCCGTGAGAAAACAGCAGTGTCAACACGATGATAAATAGCAAGTGATACTTAAAGTCAGAGAGTAATAGAGAGTGGTGAAGACGGAGGTGAATGGAACAGATGTCAAGGGGCGTGGGGAGCTACTACTCAACTCCCGCTGAATGCCACCCACTGGAAATTAGGGACAAATGTTAACCTATCTTCTATTTTTAAAGACAAACTGTAAACTCAGATTTCCTTGCAAAATATCTTGATGGTCTTAAATATTGGATCAATTCAAACAAACAAGAATTATACAGGCCAAAGAAAACAGATCTAGAACATCTAGGGAGATCATGTTGTACATCGAAGGCTCCAGACCCCTAGAAACAAAAGCTTCAAGGCCTGTTCTGGAGAAGGCAAAGTTGTTCAAGGAAAGGTTTCTCGGGGAAAAGCCTGGGAATTTTCCATATCTAGGGTTTCTTAAACTCAGCACCAGATAATTCTTTGTTGTGGAGGACTGTCCTATGCATTGTAGGGTGTTTAGCAATATCCCTGGCCTCTACCCACTAATGCCAGTAGCAACTCCCTCCCCAAGACAACCAAAAGTGTCTCTAGACATTGCCTAATGTCCCCTGAGGGGCAAAATCCCCTGAGTTGAGAACCACTGGGTTAACCCTTCCAGGGACAGAGGCCATGAGAGGACAGCCTGGAGATGCAGCTGCCAAGTGATTGCACTTCAGCAGTCGATTAGTGGGCAAATGCTTTTAAATTAGCAAATTTTAATTTAGACCTAAATTTTCATGACTGACCAAGGCTTGAGGAAAATTGGTGACCATTTAAAATTATTCATTGTAGCCTGTGGGGAATCAGTGGAGGGTGAAAAGCAGAAATGGTCTGGATAATGAAGCAGGCTGGAGGATCGGGGTGGAGGGGCAAGGAAGGTGGGGCAACAGCTGGCGACAGACTGACGAGGAGCTGTGGCTGGCTGGGAACCGGGAGACCTGTCAGGGAGTCCGGTTGCCATGCCCTGGAAACGGCTTGGCAGCAGCAGCAACAGCAAAGGACTTGAGGGGAGGTGAGTATCCAGGGCTTTGAAGGTAACCCCAGCAGCCTGGAGCTGGAGCCCAGCCCATTTCTATGGGGAACCTGCTGTGGCAGGGACAGAGGCAGGAGAACAAGTCCTCAAATAGGGAAGCCAGTGGGCATTTTCCTAAGTATTAAAGCAAACTTTGGTGCCGTGCTTTACAAAACTGTTTGAGTGGATGAATTGATTATTCTCTCTCATTAGACTCAGAAAACCATAATAAATGCAGATTTCTCCTCAGACTGATGGCTAAAGATCTAAATGTCTTCAGAGTGCAGCTCTGTCTTCAGGCACTGGAGGCCTGAAAAACATGGAGGAAGAGACACAGGGATTGGAGAGAGAGATGCTTCTGATGGAGGTGGTGAGGGGCCTGAAGGCGGTGGTAGGAGCATCTTGGAGAAGGAGGAAGGGGCTGAGGAGGGTCCTCTGGAAGAAAAAGTAAGGGCTGAGGGAAGTCAATAGTCAGTCAGGTGGGGACACTGAGGGCTCTGGACAGCAGACAGGAATTGGAGGAGGACATCCTGTTAGGAGGAGCTGTGGTCTCAAGCTTCCTCTTAGTTTTGATCTTAAGTGAATCCTCAGTAAATCAGGGTTTCTCTATTTTAGTTTCTTGCATGGATCTTGAAGTCAAAAGGATACAGCTGAAGACAGAAACATCCCTGAGGTCCTGGCTGCTGGCCACCAAGGGCCTCCCAGGGAGAGGGGAGGTGGGGAATAGTCTCAGGCCTGGCCCTGTTCTAGGGCCTCTGCTGCCTGTAGTCCGGGGTAGATGAAAGCCCACCTTCTAGCCCCCTAATCAAGCAGGGCAGTAACCAGTAGTCCCACTTCTGGATTAAAAAAATGGAGACATGGAGAAGTAGTGACTCACTCAAGGCCACCCAGCCAGGAAGTTGCAGGCCAAGGTAGTCACCCAGGGCTCGCACTCTTAGTTCAGGGTCCTTTGCACATTCCACATTGCTGGTTTTAAGAAAGAAGTGCCTGTGGATGGAGAGTTAAATGAGATGAGAAAGCCTGAGCTCAGGATTACCTGTGGGGAGTGGCTTGGACTATATTGGGGTCCCCTTGGTTCGCCTGGTACACTTTAGCAAGAGGACACAAGCACTGCTCTGAATGTGAACTGACAAGCCCTGCACCCACTACCCACCCACCTCAGCCTCCACCACACAGTCCAATGACCTTATTTCCCTTTGACAAGGCGTGCATGGTCTTCAATAACGCAGGCCCCCACCTAACACAGAAGAGGCCTGTCACCCAAAAATAACTTGAAAAACAGACAGAGGCAAGCAGATAAGCATTCAACATCATTTATTTATAGCACAGAACACAAAGCCGTCAAAGGGACTACAGGCAAGCAACAGCCACAGCACCCTTTGCAGGGCAGCTGAGGGAAAATGTGTCTCCAGATCTGGCCTGCCCAGGGTGGGTATGCTGAGAAGTGGAGGACAGAGCGAAGTATAAGGGTGAGGAGGGGAGAGAAGGAGCAAACACCAAGACCTCAGCCGAGTAGTAGATTCGAGAGCCTCAGCAGGAGGTTTTTGGGAGACACAGAGATCCCCATCACTGGGGGTTTATGCGGAAGCTGGGACCCCATAGGCTGTGTTGGTAGAATTCCTGCATGGGCTTGGAGATTTGGGAGGATCAGTGCTTTGTAACTCTGGTTATAGCTGAGAAAGGCAACTTTTTGCTGGCTCATGTTCCCATTCCTTCTGGGGAAAGTGGCACCTGTGGCTCTGCAACCCTCAGGTCCATGGAGCGGAAGTCAGTCTGCATTCTAGATCAGACACTGTGCTCTGACAACCTGTAAGTCCCCTTTCGACTCTGAGAGTCTACAATTCTAGAATGTTCTAGCCTAGTGCCACAGTCTTTAGAAAATAAACATCAAAAAATTGTATCCCATGAACAATTATTTCTGAGGAACAAAAGGGATGAGAATCTAGAGAATTTCAGACTTACAGAACAGAATTATTTCTGCAGAAATTTCAATAATAAAGGTGCTTGTATAGCTCAATGTGTGTATTTTGTTATCGAAAGCCAAAAGTACACATTTATCAAAACTGACAACATCAAACTTAAATGTCATTGAATCCTGAACAAAACATACATCTAGATCCAAATCAACAAGATTCTATCTAGACCATCAAAGGAAATGGCAGCCTGGCTCCCAGCCACAGATGGTCAGCAGATGCTTGCCAGGCCATGGACTGGCCAGCCACTGAGGCAGAACATCTCTACAATTCTGCACCATTCACCATCAATTTCTTCCCTCTCTTAAGATTTCACTAGTCATGTTGCTCCTGAGGGCAACTGAGGTGAAACCAATAGCGGCCTGTGAATGCAAATTGTAATCCCTCATTGATCAGTTATGTGACATGCAATTCAACCCATGAAAACTTGCAGTTGGAGAGCCAGAACTCTGCAAGGGTGAGCACTGAATTTTTGCCTTGGCCTGCCTGCAGCAAGTCTATGTCAAGGATTCCTTGTGTGCCAGGGAATCAGCAGGAGTAAAAGACAGAGACTTTTTCTCAAGGAATTGAAATCTCCTTGGGGAAGAAAGATGATTAGGTTACTCCTTTTTCCCTGCACTACAAAAATAAATTTATTTTGAAATAACTTCTAACTTACTGCAAAGCTGTAGGTATGTAGGTACAGTGCCATATTCCATCACCCAGATTCCCTCATTGTTATTAGCTCTCTGCATTTGCTTTATGCATGTGTGTGCTGATTTATTTATCTGTGTTTGTCTATACCCATTACCACCGGTCATTTTCTAAACCATTTGAAACAGCTGTAGACATGATGTCCTATCACTCCTAAATACCCCAGTGTATGTTTCCTCCAAACAAGGACCTTCTCCACATAACCACCAGACAACCCCACCAATCAGAAAGTCAACATTGGTACAATGCTACCACTCCATCCTCAGACTCCATTCAGCAATGGCTCTTTCCTTTTAGGTCCAGGATGCTGTCAAGGAGCATGTGTTGCACATGGTTTTCATGTCTCTTTGGTTTCCTCTATCTGGAAGAGTTCTTTCATGTCCTCAGCCACTTTCAAGAGGACAGGTCTTACATTCTCTAGGTGGTCTCATGTTTCCTCTTGGCAGAGTCAGGCAGGATTTCCTGGCAGGAATACTGCAGAAGTGACACCATGCTCTTCTCAGTGTGTCACCCTGGGGCCACACGATGCCAACCTGTTTCAACATCAGTTGACTCCCTAGTCATGTCATTAAGTTTTCCATCTTAAAGTCACCACTTTCCCTTTATAATTCTTTAGTATTACATATAATGCCAATATCCTGTTCCTCATCTAACCTCTACCCACCAGCCTTCGCCTCCATCTATGATCAAATATCACTATGGTGGTTGCCAAACGGTAATGTTTGATTTCCATGATTTCATACTCATTTATTTGACATTATACTTTAAAAAGCTTTTTCTTATCATTTACTTATGAAGTCCTATTTTGTTCAATAGGGACGTTTTGATGCTCAAATTATCCCAGATTTAGCCGGCCAGAACCCCTTCAAGGTAGTTCCTGTGTCCTTTTGATGTGTCCCCATCACTCCTTCAGCATCTTTGCTTTCCGGCACAAAAGATACTCCAGGATCATCCTGTACTTACCCTGTCCCAGCCTGGAATCCATTGTTTCTCTAAGAAGTACTAGTTCCTTTCAGTGGTGGATGGTACTGAGCGACCATGATAGGAGCACGTGGTATGCTCTTTGTGCTGTGATGTCATTGCTTCTAGGCCTGTGCAGTACACGGAACTAGGAAATACATGTATGTATGTATGAACACGCATACACACATTTGTACTATTTGTATATTTGTGTATAGAAACCACAAGTTCATACTGATTCCTCCAATTCCAATCCAACTCTTTAGCGTTCTTTCCAGCCTCTCCTCTTTTCATGTTTGTTAGTACCATTTCCCAAAATGGGAAATCCGGTTCTCATTATTCTTAATATACGTACTTATTTGTTCAATCTATTTACTTATTAGCTAATGTAGCCCATCTCCCACACATGCAGGCCATCTCCTCTACCTGCTTCCTGCACCCACCCTACATCCTTGGGTGCCAGATGGAACTGTCCGATATGTCTTTTCATGGCTCCCCTCTCTTCATTCCCACCCATAGTACTGTGTGACAGGCCTGCTGCTGGCTGTTTTGTGCTGAGAAGGGAAAGGACAATGGGGAAGGGAGGGAAGATGGGAAGGGTTGATTATGCCTTTAAACGTGCTTAGTACTTGAGCTTGCAAAGCCTTGTAAACTTTACTGTTCTTATAACACTCTTTTGTATACATCACCTACCACATTTTATGAGGAAGCAAAAACAAATCTCAAAGATTAAATAACTTATCCCAAATTACACAAATTGTAGGTGACTGAACCCGAAGTAAAGCCAGGAGCTCTGATTTCTTTATAAAAAGTTCAACTTTTGGCCGGGCGCGGTGGCTCAAGCCTGTAATCCCAGCACTTTGGGAGGCCGAGACGGGAGGATCACGAGGTCAGGAGATCAAGACCATCCTGGCGAACATGGTGAAACCCCGTCTCTACTAAAAAAAAATACAAAAAACTAGCCAGGCGAGGTGGCGGGCGCCTGTAGTCCCAGCTACTCGGGAGGCTGAGGCAGGAGAATGGCATAAACCCGGGAGGCGGAGCTTGCAGTGAGCCAAGATCACGCCACTGCACTCCAGCCTGGGCGACAGAGGGAGACTCTGTCTCAAAAAAAAAAAAAAACAACTTTTATTTTAGATTCAGAGGGTGCATCTGCAGGTTGTTACATGGCTATATTGTGTGATGCTGAGGGCCTAGGTCGTGAGCATAGTGCCCAATAGCTAGTTTTTTAACCCTTGCTCCCCACCTCTCTTCATCCTGTAGTAGTCCTCAGTGTCCATTAAGGAACTCTGATTTCTAACCCAGAATTCATTCCACCATGTAATAGAAGAGGCGATGACACACAGCATGCTTCCCCTCAAGTCCTAGATCATGTGGCATAAATTTGTATCTGTCACCTCTTCCATAATATAGATTGTCTATTTCATTGATTTGGCTTTTTGCCAATATGATATGGCAAAGGTGATGAGATGTCACTCTCATGATTGCATAGTTTTGTTATACAGGACTCTGTCTTAGCAGGCTGGAGAGAGAGAGAGTCTCCTGCTGGCCTGAGGGAAGAAAGCCACCTCGATGTGAGGGTCTGTGAGGCCACATGACAAGGAGCTGCAGGCAGCCTCTAGGAACTGCAAGCAGGCCCTGAGTAATAGCCAGCAAGAAAATGGGGACTTCAGTCTCATCTGCAAGGAATTGAAATCTGCCACATGAGCTTGGAAGAGGACCCCAAGCTTCCCAGAGGAGTACAGCCCAGCTAGTACCTCAATTGCAGCCTTGTGAGTCCCTGAGCAGAAAACTCATACAATCAATGCCTGATTCCATGCCTACAGAAACGGAACTAATAAATATATGTTGTTTTAGGTTGCTCAGTTTGTTATGCAGCATTAAAAAGTGAATATACTCACTACTTCTCACTGGATGTTAATGATAAGATACAATTATGTGTTTTATGGTTTCAGTGATGAGATTATGTGGATTTATGCATACTTTGGTGTATAAACTTGTTCCAAATGTATCTGCTAGATGAGAATATTAATTTATTTGACAAGTTGTGTCAACATCACTCTCAGGGAAAAAATCACTAGACTTTACAGTCTCATCACTCAACAGTGCTTATCATATGCACCCCATGTATTAGAAAGGTAGTATATACAGTAGTTTAGAGCACGAATTGTGGAATCAGACAACATGGATTCAAATCCCAGCTTAGCTGCTTTTGCTTACGTTCTGGTTATCTACTGCTATATAGAAAACCACCCTAAAACCTAATAACATCAAAGAACAGCTAGTTTATTTCCTTAAAATTCTGTGGATCAGAAGTGGGTAAGGTTCAGCTTGGAGTTTATTCTGTTCTAGGAGGTGTCAGGTGGGGTCATTCAGGCACCTCAGCTCCTCCACGTGGCATCTCTCTCTCTGTGTGGTAAGCCTGGGCTTCCTAGGGGCATGGTTGTCAGAATTCTAACATGGCAGCTGGCTTCTACCAGGGAATGCTCCTAGAGGTCAAAAGTAAAACCTACAGATCTCTTACAGCCTGGCCTTAAAGATTACATAGCACCCCTTGCATCTCATTCTACTGATCAAAGCCAGTCACAGGATTTGAGGGAGGTTGGGGGGTGGGGGCAGATAGGCCCTACCTTTCCATAGGGTGAGTGGCAAAGAATTTGTAGCCATCTTTCACTACAGCTTGGTTAAACAATTTTTTTGTTTGTTTATATAATAAACAAATAATATAATATATAATATATTATATAATATATAATAAAGAAATAATAATAGTGGCTATCTCATAAAGTTGTGATGATTAAATGACAGTATATGCCATGTGCCTATTATAGCACCTGGATATAGTAACTGGTATATAAGTGCTTGTTATTATTACTAGATTTAAAAGAAAATGTTATTTCCCACTCTGGAATATCAGCCTCTGGAGAGTAGATGCTGTACTTCACACATCTTCATCCCTCACAGCCCTTGCTTGGCCTGGCACTTTGGATATGTTAGCTTAAGCCATATGAAATTGGTCAATGTTTGACCCTTTTTGGCATACAAAGATGGTTATTTCATATGGTTAGACCTAACAGTAATAGTACGTGCTCAATAAATGTTTACTGAATGAATGATAAGGACTTTGTATTTATTTGAATTTTTTACTTAGGCAGTTGAATCAGCCAATTCCATCCTGAATCTTTCTCTTGGAAGCCAGACTTTAAAGTTTCCTCTTGGGTGTGTCTAGTAGGCATCTCAAGCTCAATGTGTCCAAAATGTAACTCTTACCTCCAGTGCCCACGCCTCATCCCTTTCTAACCCAATCTTCCCCATCTCAATAAATGGCCTCGCTATTAAAGTTAAAAAAAAAAATGTATTTCTTGATTTTCCCTTTTTTCTCCCAGCCAGTTCACAAGCAAGCCTTGCTGGGCTTCTTTCAAGGGATACCTCCAATCTGCCACTATTACCTGCACCCTGTTCCAAAGCTCCATTGTCTCTCACCTCATTTTCCTATTGCTCCCCTGATTCCATTCTTGCCCCCCCATCTCCTAAAGTCTAGTCCATACTCAAAACCCCAAGGGATTATTTAAAAATAAAAATCAAATCATGGCCCTCCTCTCCTGTGACCTGGCCCTGACCACCTCTCTGGCCTCATCTCCTACACTCTGCCTGCCATGCACTCCTCTCTTACCACACCAGCTTTTACTAGTCTCTAACCTGCCAAGCCCGTTCCCTCCGCAGGCTTGACTGCCTGAGCTCTTCCCCAAGATATTGTCATGGCTGATCCCTTGCCTTATGCAAGTCTCTGCTCAGCTCTCAGCTTCTCTGAGAGTGCCCCTCACCCCAAAGACTCCCCAGCTAGAGAGGAAGAGGAAGGAGACTGGTGACTGGTTCATCACCTACAGGGCAGTGGCCAGCACAGGGCCTGGCACACAGTAGACACTCAATACATAGCTAATGAACGAATTAACAAATTGCAAATGGGAGAGAGACATGGGAAGTGGAGGTAAAGGAAAAAGGAGAAATGGGGGAAGCATTTCAAAAGGTATCAATATATGATTTCCAAAAGTGACATATTGTTTAACAAAGAAAACACAGAACCAATAAGTCCTGTGGTGGTACAGAGTGGGGTGCTGTTAAGAATCTTGGTGGCTGAAATGGCATTTGAGATGGTCCCAAAGGGTCAGGCAGTGTTTCTGTAGCCAGGAAAGGGCAGGTAAGAGATTAGCAAGTGTGAGGGCATCCCAGAGCTTTTCTGCATGGCTGGAGCACAGTGTGCCCAGTGTTAACTGGGACAGGAAGGCATCCCAGGGTAGCAGCTAGGAGGAGGCAGGCTTTGCTCTTTGGTCAGTGAGACCCTCTGAAGAATTATAAAGTGAAAAGGAAACTAGCATTCACTGAGGACCTCCTAAGCAGCAGGCACCAAGCTAGGCAATCTCACATTTGATAGTCATCTCCTTGTATTATTTTGAGAAAGAAAATGACCCAGAATCACTTAAAATAGTGTTTGAGGGAAGCAGTGTGCAGGACTGATTGGGAGGGAGAGGTTTGTGGAAGGCAGGCAAGAAGTGATGTGGTCCCTCCTCAGGTGGCAAAGGAAAGCAGATTGAAAGGACATTGCAAAGGAAAAGAAGGCGTTTCATAGACACAATAATTTATATTAACACATCATATATACATGTGTGTATGTATACATGCACACAGACATAAACACATTTATTCTGATTATCTTTTTGATGTCTGTGGATATGTAAGTGGGTAATTTATGTTTAAGTTTAGAATATTCAAACAGTATAGAAAGCTCTAAAATTAAAACTAAAAATTTTTCTTCTTCTTTCTACTAGTTCCTCTACCCACAGGTAGTGGTGGTTAACCCTTTCTTATGACTCTGTGAAGGAATGTTGATGTTGCTACGTTTAAGTGTTGTCCTCTCTAAATCTCATGTTGAAATGTAATCCCCAATGTCTGAGGTGAGGCCTGGCGGGAGGAGTTAGGGCCATGAGGGTGGATCCCGCATGTCTTGGTGCTGTCGTTGCTACAATGAGGTCTCGTGAAATCTGGTTGTTTAAAATGTGTGGCATCACCCTGCCTCGCTCTCTCACTCCGGCTGTCACCATGTGAAGCACCTGCTCCGACTTTGCTTTCTGCAATGAGTAAAAGCTCCCTGAGGCCTCTCTTTGAAGCTGAGCAGATGCCTGGTGCCATGCTTCCTATACAGCTGGCAGAACTGTGAGCCAATTAAGCTATTGTCTTTATAAATTACCCAGCCTCTAGTATTTCTTTATAGCAATGCAAGAACAGCCTCACATGCTAGGACTTGATGACAGAGAAGCGGGTAGGGTGAGGAGGAGTGAGAGACGCCTCTGGAATTTCCATCTTGGGTGACTTGGAGAAGGCGATGCCAATATGTGAGAGTCAGTGAAACAACGGATTTTGCATTGCTCATCCTTCTTTCCCTCCACTTATGTAAAGTCACACTGACCAGGAAGAGGCCAGCAACCTAATCTTGCCCCACCTCCATGCTCTGTGTATCCTGAACTGGGGTGGATTTGAATCTACAGATAGGACAAAGATGTTGAAGTGCACACACTGCCTTGGAGGCCAAGTCGAACTCTCCTGCTTTCTGGATTCCCTGTCAAGTGGCAGTAAGACAGCTGCTGGTGAACAAAAGGAGAGCAAGAAAGTGAACAACTATGCCTTATTTTACCAGGAACTTCTGCCTAAAGAACATCTATGATCATCTCTGTCTGCCTGCAAACATCCCCAGCCCATCAGCCATAGCCTCACAAATTATATTTATATACACACACACATGCACACACGTATACACACACATTTTGTGTATAAATAGTGTTAGTCAGGGTTTTCCAGAAAAAAAGAACCAATATGGTGTGTGGGGGGTGTGTATGTGTATATAAAGGTTTCCTATATAAACCTTTGGCTCACGTAATTATGGAGACTGAGACGTCTGCAGTTGACAAGCTGGAGACCCGGGAGAGCTGATGTATAGTTCCAGGCTAAGTTCAAAGGTCTGAGAACCAGGAAAGCTGATGTTGTAAGATTCAGTATGAAAGCCAGCAGGCTTCAGACCAAGAAGAGCCAGTATTTCAGCTTGTGTCTGAATGCAGGAAAAGACCAATTTTCCCAACTCAAGCTGTCAGGCAGGAGAAATTCCCTTACTCAGGAAAGGGTCAGCCTTTTTGTCCTATTCAGACCTTTGAGGGATTAGATGAGGCCCACTCACATTAGGGAGGGCAACCTGCTTTACTCAGTCTGCCAGTCCAAATGTTCATCTCATCCAAAACTCCCTCATGGACACACCCACAATAATGTTTGACCAAATATCTGGGCACCTCGAGGCCCTGTCAGGTTGACAAATAAAATTAAATACACACATACACAGATTGTATGTAAGTTGACATATAAAATTATATATAGTCATTGAATATATATATATTCAAGTTGACACATAAAATTATATATATACACATATATTCTCTAATATATATTCATATACATGTGTCTTTTTTTCACTTGGAATCTGGCCCATAGAGAGGAAGAGGAAGAAATCAACCATTTGATTTCTTATCAATTCAGCCTGAAACTTTAGTTCTATCTTAGGAAAATAGTCCCTTGTAAATGCTGGTGGAATAGTTTATGTTCAGCTTGATTTCAAACCTATATCTTTAAGGTTTATTTTATTGAGGAATTTATCCTCATCAAGGATCTTAGCACTTTGGATGAGATGATACTTGCTCAGTTAAGTGTTGTCTTTCTTTTCTTTTTTTTTTTTTTTGAGACGGAGTCTCGCTCTGTCGCCCAGGCTGGAGTGCAGTGGCGGGATCTCAGCTCACTGCAAGCTCCGCCTCCCGAGTTTACGCCATTCTCCTGCCTCAGCCTCCCGAGTAGCTGGGACTACAGGCGCCTGCCACCGCGCCCGGCTAGTTTTTTGTATTTTTTAGTAGAGACGGAGTTTCACCATGTTCGCCAGGATGGTCTCGATCTCCTGACCTCATGATCCGCCCGTCTCGGCCTCCCAAAGTGCTGGGATTACAGGCTTGAGCCACCGCGCCTGGCCAAGTGTTGTCTTTCAATCCCTGATAGCTGTAAGAGATGCTCAGGAGAACTGGAGTCCTTGGGAAGGAGATGAGGGTGGTCTCTTTGTACAGCATTAGCAATTGCTCCACTTTGCTGTCATGATCCCTTCTGTCCAGAGGGACAGCTCAGGGGTGTGGGCAGCATCATTCATTTGACATATATTTATGGAGCACATACTATGTGCCAAACATTGTTCTAGGCACTAATGACATAGAGATGAACAAAACAAGGTCTCTGCCTTCATGAAGCTTGTATTCTAACCAGGATAGAAGTGGGGAGATGAACAGTAGCCACATAAACTAATAAACATGAACGTTTCAAGTAGCAATAGACATTTTATAGAGAAGTGAAGGACTGTGTAGGGAATAGAAAACAATGGCAGGGTGAGGGGAAGCTGATTTTGATAGGGTAATCAGGCAGATTGCTCTCTGTCTCATAAAAAGACAACTGAAGGAAATGGCCAAGAAAGCCACGAACTCACCCAGGGTAAGAGAGTGCCTGGCAGAAGAAACAGCAAGTGCAAAGGCCCTGAGGCAGGGAGTGCAGGGCATGTCCAAGGATCATCAAGGAGGCCCATGTGACTACAGTGAAGAAGCGAGATCAGAGAAGTGATGGAGGGTCAGATATGTAGAACCTTGTTAGCCATGTTTACAAAGTAGGATTCTACTCTGAATAAGATGGGAAGGCACTGGAGAGTTTTGAGCATAGCCTAGCCGTGATATGATTTGTGTTATAAAAGGATTGCTATGTTGAGGGTAGACTGTATGGTGACAAGAGTAAAAGCAGGAAGACCAGGTAGACAGGAGAGGCTATTGCAATGATCCCGGTAGATAGGATGGAGGTTTGTAGTGGGAGTAGCAGTGGAAGGGGTGGGAAATCAGTGGAGTTCTGGTGAACCAGTTCTCTGGAAAAGATATTACAAATAAAAATAAAAGCCCTGATTTGTAGCACCTGCCAATTTCTATGGTGTAAATAGTCCCACCACAGCAGACTTCGAGTACTTATAGTTTAACGGCTAGATTGCAAGTTTCATGAATATTTAACAATCAGTGCTCAGCACATCACTGTAGGAAGTGGTTGGGTGAGGACATATTTGTATAGTAGAGAGCACAGAATTGTTAATTGATTCCATATGGATTGTGAAAGAAAGAAAGGAGTCCAGGTTGGCTCCAGGATTTTTGGTTTAAGCAGATGGAAGGATCAAGCTCTCTTGATGGAGATGGAGAAGAATACAAGACAATCAGGTTTGAGTAGGAGCACCAGGAGTTCTGTTTTGGACATGCTATGTTTGAGATGCCAGTTACATATCCAAGTGGAGATGTCTGGCAGACACAGTTGAGGGGAGAAGTCTGGGTATCATATGAAGGGAAGTATATTACCTCTTCCCAAAAGGGCTCCCCTTGCCTGGTTTCAGCAGACTGGATTTATTTCCACATTGTCTACTGCCACAGGAAAACTTTTGGGATTTCTGGCTTCTAGCTAGGACTGGGGTTTCTGGAGTGAACCACCCAGGAGAAGACAACAAATGCAGTAAACGCCTCAGTGCAGGGAGTGCCCAGCCAAGGCTATATGCTATATAAATAAGACTCAGGCTCTGCCGTCAAGAAGTTAGTGTGCATGTGAGGAGATAAAAGAGAAGAATACAGATATTCTGTAAGAAGGTCTAGGTTTTGCTGCAACTGCTCAAATCCACTCTCTGGGCCTGGGTCTTATTTACACAGCATCTAGCCCTGGCTGGGCACTCGCCGAACTGAGGCATTTACTGAATTTGCTGTCTTTCCCAGGTGGTTCACTATAGAAACAACATCTTTAGCTGCCAAAACTCCCAGTACTTCCCCTGTGCAGGTAGACACTGTGGAAAGAAATATACTCTCAATTCTTTGTACTATTAGAGGGCAAGGAGAGAGGGAAGATGATGCAGTCAACTGGACTCAAACTAAGCCGCAAAGGAGGCATCTGCTCAGGGGAAATGAAGAGGCAGAGGACATCTCAGCCTGTCGGTCTGCAGAAGCAAAAAACACCAGGGCTACTGGGGAATATCCATGCTCAGGGATTATGATTATGATAATGATCATAAAAACAACATTTATTGAGCATTTAAAATGTCCCAAGCGTGTGAATGTCTAAATGCTTTACACATTTTAAGTCACTTAATCTTCATAATAACCCTAAAAGATAGATACTGTTTTTCTGTTTTACAGATGAGAAAACCAAGGTACTATGGTACCACAGTGAGTAAGTAATGGGGAGAGAATTCTAACGCAGGCAGCTGGACTCCATGGCCCTCACTCTTGGCCGGTAGGTGAAATGGAAACTATAGGTGAACATGGCTGGGACACCAAGTTTGGCTGCGCTCCACTGGGCAAGGGTTGGGGATGCGGGGAGCGGAGGAGGCTGCCCAGGGCCCCCAGAGAGTTCCCTCAAGGAGTTCCATCTTCCTGATTCTTCTAAGACAAATGATGACACACACTGGCCATATGCTCCCTGACAGTGAGGAGGCTGCCCACACCAATGATACAGGGTCCATTTTATGACTTTGAGCCTCTGAATAGTCATTTTTAATAACCACCCATTTTTTTTAAAAGAAGAAATGAATTGCTCAGCTTTATTCTCCGTTTTTGGATAACATACAGAAGCCACTTAGAGTATAATATTAACACTGTACATCAATGTCGTCCCGCTCTAAGTGGCGCATGTCACATCTCAGCCATCTGCAAGCTCTAATGTTAGATGAGTAGGGTTTCTCCTGACAGCAGAAGCTGAAAAATTCAATGAGAAATCCTTTTATTTTCAACTCAGCACTGCTGCAGGACGATGAGTCTCAAGGCCATCTATTTGTAGAAATATCAGAGAACTGTTCCGACCCCTGTCACCCTATGTGGCAACAAACACTAGTCCGGCAACTTGCCAAAGACCTGTTAGGTGTCTCTGCTAATCTCCTGGACATGCCAATGCCCTCAAAATTCCCATCTTTAAAAAACAAAGGAGTGGTTCCAGGGACCTTAAGGCAAACTGATGCCTCAAGTCAAGCAGCCATATTGCCCTGACCATGCCAAGCACTGGTTGTTGTTACTCTTTCTCCTCCCTTGCTCCTCTCCTTACCTCCCCCTGTTCCTCTGTCTTCTCCATGCCTGCATCTCAGGCCCACCTCCCCTGTATGTCTAGCTCTTTCCTTGTGGCAACTCACTTCCCACTCTCCCCTCACTTTTCTTTCTGTCTCAGGCACTGCTCTTCCTGGCCTGGAACCGTTTCTAATCTCTTCTGTTATTAATCTTTCCTTGAGTTGTAATTTACATGCAGTAAACTACACAAATCTCAGTGGACAGCTCCATGCATTTTGATATGTACACACCCATGTAACCACCCCCAGATCAAATACAGCATACCTCCAGCACCCCAGAAGGCTCTCTTGAGCCCCTTTTCTCTCTGAATGGGTCATCATTGTCCCGATTTTTTACCTTTCCTTGAATTTTATCTAGATGGTATTATGCAGGAGATCATTATTGGTTCCCTGGCCATGGTATTTCTGAAAGAAGGAAACTTTCAGGAGAGAGGCCAGATAGGGGTCTGACTTACCCTGCCTGGTCCCCTTTCCTGGAGGCCCTCAGTGCAGAGATATTTTGTGCCTGGGGTTGCCCTGGCTCACACTGTCATGGCTCCTGCAGTGTCTCTGGAAGGATAAGCGGCATTCCTGAGCCTCCAGACGCCCATCCTTGGTCCTCCATGGGCTGGGGCCTGCTCCAATGAAGCTTCTGTTACATCCTTGGCAAAGCTGTCACTGATCCCTGCTCACTGGACACCTCAGCTTCCCTTCTATGTGACCATACGTGTTACGTATGAAAAATAATCTGAAAGATCTTCCTGTTTATTATTTAAAATCAGGAATTTAAGACCTATAGAATGGCTCAGCTGGGACTAGCATTCAGGCCCATTGACTCTATCCTGCGCTCTTTCTACCACAGCATTCCACCTCTGTGGCCTTGTCACCTTGTTTTTTAGGCAGTTCTGCTTAAGCCCCACCCCCTCCTTGGACCTTTCCGCTGATCTCCAGAGTACATTTCTCACTGGGGCCAGCATAGCTGTTGTAGGTCCTACCCTGCGGTAGACAAATATTCCTAGCCAAACATTTACTTCCGCTTCCCATCACTGAAACCTGGAATTCCTTTCACTGAGATCATGCTCTTTACCCCATAGTGAGAGAGCAGGCTCAGACGCAGGCATCCCTAGAAAAGGAAACCCAGGAACTTTAAACTATTTGCAAATGATGGCCTTTGATTCTTTTTTTCCCCAGTAAAAAATTGTAAGGCTTACTAGTTGTCGACACCAAATCTCTACTTGGTGTAGGTTTGAGTAGGGGACGTAGAGGTAAACATCGGGAAAGGGGGAAGACCCATAGCAGCATCCACTGAGAGCCCCTCCAAACTCCACGATTCTGCCCCGTGGGCCCTCTTCCTCCACCTCCTGCAGATCCAGATGGGCAGTGCTATTGTCCAGAGACCTGTAGACACACTGCGGCAGTCAGGTATTGAGGGACTGGGGGAGAGAGCACAGAGCTGCCTTGCACTTGGTACTCTCTCCTCCCCTCTGTCCTCTGGGATCTCCTACCCCAAGGGAGGAAGATGATCTTAGCCACCCAGGAGCTTCTGTCTAAGAGGGAGTGAGGTCCCTCACACAAGACTGAGTAACTTCAGGCCACGTAGACCTGAGAGTTTTACACACAGGTGCACACAGCACAGATCAGCAGCTCGAAGCGCTCAGGTTAATTAGCTCACATGTGCCCAAGCATGTGCAGGAGCCACAGGATAGGAAAGGCCTGAAGGGGAGATTTCATCTTGCCCTCATTGATACTCAAGTTAGGGGCCAGGCTGGCAACTTGGAGGCTAATCCAGCGCCTCCTCTCACAGACAGAGCAACCAGGGCAACAACTCCATCTTCGGTCCCAGTGTGGCAGGGTGGGATGAGGTCAGGTGTGACCCCACTCCCCTGGTCTCTGCAGTGGCCTGTCTATCCCCATCCCACCCTCCCTTCTCCATCCGGCTCTTCCTGCCCAGTGGAAACCCTGGCAGGGGCTCTGCCTACTGCATCATGCACTCAAACACTTCATGCAGACACCTGCAGGGTCATCACTTGTCCCCCCTAGCTCTTGAGATAAACTCAGTGGGAACACAGGGTGAAATGCTCAAAGTGCCTTTTGTTACCCCAGACCTTATGGCAAAAAAAGTGGTGGAACTGAGACTCAACTCTCCATTTCTGATTCTAGTCCAAGGATGCGGCAGTGGGGGTCTTAGAGCGCCATCAGGAGTGGGTGAAGGGCACTTCGAATCTAGAGTTTTGGGGGCCCTTCAAATGCCCTCCTTTGAGGAAGAATGAGTTTAGTTCCTCCAGGCCAAGAACCCAGCTAAGTACATTGTTTTCTCATTGTCTCCCTTTGGCCTCTCTGAGTTGAATATCCTAGCAGGTTTTGAGAGGCTTGTGTGGAAATCTATGTAGTGGGAGAGGGCTGTGAGGAGCAGGGTTTGAGGGACAGTGACAGCAACCTAGAGAGGTGAAGTCGCTGCTGTAGGGAGAATAAATTTGGGGAATGAGTACAGAGATGGTAAAAGGGATGCCTGTGAAGTTTTGGCATTTGATGTGCAAGTTAATCTCTGTCTCCCCATTCAACCTTCAGGGCAAAAAGACAGTGCTCATTGATGTTTGGGATTTGTGAATGTGGGGTGTGTGTGGCTGTGTGTGGTTGTAATGCAACTCTTACTGAGTCTGGCTGCATGTGGGGGTTACCCAGGAGCTTCCATCTGATATGGATATGGGGCTACAGGTAAGCAGGGTGGCCCGGGCAGGTCCAGGGACATGAAAGTTGCCATGTGAGCCTGATAGCACAGCCTGACTTCTGCCACAGTCCTGCCCCAGGCTCAGCCTCCTCTCTCATCCTATCCAGGCTGCTGAGAAGTCACCTGCCTATGATCTCACCCCTTGGGACATCATCTGACACACTCCTCTGGAGGTTCCAAGGTGAGGTGGGGCCTGGAGAGTAACCAGAAAGATGTTCAGAGGCACTTGCCAGTACAGATTTAAAGAGAGAGGCCAGACGTGCCACAGAGATGAGAAAGGAGGAAGGTGGCCAGGAGCTTCTGCACCAAGCTTTTCTGATTTCTCATCAGCTTTGAAGGGGGTAGGAAGAAAAGAGGATTTTCTCCTCCCTCCTTTGCTCAGTAAACACTGGAACTACTCAGAGCTTGGGTGTAATCCTTATTGCCTCCATATGCCAGGGGGAGAGAGAGAGAGAAAGGAGAATTTCCTGGAGCTGGGGCCCTAACTCTCCCCTCAGAGCTGAGGGCCTGGGGCTTATCCCTCCCTGCTGATCTTCCTCTAAGCCATGGATAACACACTGCAGGGCTCTGAGTTAGAGAAAGAAGCAGGAGTCAGACCCAAGACCAGGCCTGAGGGGCAGCAAGTTAGAGGGAAGCCAGGTCCTGTTTGTCTTCTGTACCTTGTCCAGAGGCCAGAGATGAGGCTAGTGGAGATGGGGACTTGAAGGAAAGTCCTGGAGCCAAGAGATTCTGACGATTCCGAAAAAGGAAACCAGGGTTTTAATTATCCCCCCAAATTGGGGGTTTCTTTGTACTTTTACATCTATTCTTGGCTCCAGAATTTTTTTTAAAAAAAATTTTGACAAAATGCAGAAGTAAGCAAAAGTTCTGTAGAAACTGGGAGGACCTCTAACACTGGGTGAAGAGAGCTCCTTGCTCGAGGTCACGGCCTTCTGAGAGTGGCTCCATCAAATGACTGAAGGAGACAGGGTGTAAAAGCCCAGTCATTTCAAGCCAACATAGGACGTTTTATCTCGAGTTTCCTATGGGGTCCACCAAGCCTGCCATCAGTGCTGCATCGAAGACTGACCTTCCCGTGCCTATTCCTGCATCCTCCCCCTCCCTTCCCCAGATGTTAACTCTAGGGTCCTCTTCAACACACAACCTACCAGCTAAACTCCAGCTCAGAACTGGCTTCCCAGAGAGCCTAACTGGCCACATCACATACTCAGAATTTCTAATAAGTGCAAGGAAGGAAGTTAAACAAGGCTCTGTGATAGAGAGGGACTGCAGAGGGAAAAGAATAGGGATGGGAGTCTTCTCTAGGTAGAATAGCTGTAACATTTGGGTTGATCCCAGAGAAGGAACTGGTCCTGAGAAGAACTAGAGCAAAAGTTTTCCAGGCAGAGAAAACAGTGAAGAGACTCCAGGATATAAAAGGAACACAGAGAGTATTCCTCTCTGTGTGAATGGAGAGACAGCTGCATCAGAGAAGGCCCTACAGTGGAGAGGAACTTTGAGTAGAGGCTTGGAGATGCATTGGTTGTTTCCAGGCATAGGAGTGGGAGTTGAGGAGAGGAAATCCAAGCCCAAGAGGACAGCAGAGACAAAGGCTTGGAGGTGAGAAAGGAATCCACTGTGGCTGGAAGGTGAGGTTCATCTGTGGGAATGCAAGGAAATGGAGGTGGAAGAATAAGCTGGAGCCAGAATTCATAGCTACTCTCTGCTGGTGTATGTGCATGTGTGTGCACACATGTTAAATGTTCTGAGAAGAAAATAAAGAGCAGCGTTGAGAGAAGATTGCATGCGACACCATTTGGAGGATCCAGCAGGAGCCAACAAATACTAGATGAGGACAATGGCATGAGGCATAAAAAGGAAACCAACTTGAAACATATTTTACAGAACTCAAACACAAGGTGGCTGATTGGGGCAGAGGGGAGATGTAGAAAATGAGCATGGGTTTTTCTGGCTTGGGTAACAGAGGTTTGGGTTTTTCTGGTTTGGTTGCCTGATGATGCCAAGGTAGGAGACATACCTAGGGAGCAGATTTGTATGGTAGACAGAAGGAAGAGATGAGTTTTTGTCATGGGAACACACCCGTGTGGTGTCGGTTAGAGGGGGATTCTGCACAGAAGGGAGGGCCAGAGATAAAGACCTGATGCTTGTTCAGGCCATGAAGGGAGGTGCAGCATGAGCTGAAAAGGGAGAAGATTACACAGACCTAGGGCAAGAACAAGAGGCACTAGCAAAGAAGCATTGATGAAGGGCCGTCGGGAGTTAGGCGAGGGAAGCCGGGGGAGAAAAGCAGAAGAGGGAGGCATGAAGAGTCACACTCAGTAGCTACAGAGAGGGAGGCAGAGGAGAAACAGGAAAGAAGCCACCCTGGGGGCTGCAAATAAGAAGTATTGGTGACCTTGACTTGAGTAGCTACAAGACAGTATGCTCAGGAAAGGAGAGGCAGAGCCAGATGGTAAATGATTGAGGGTTAAACGAAAGGTAAAAAGTAAAAGTGATAAGATAAATTACTCTCTGACTAACATTCATTGAGTAGTTCTTATGTTAGGCTCCTTTTACCCAGATAAATTAATCCACTTAACCCTCCCAGTGAGTCTGAAAATGGGTGGTATTTTCATCATCACCATTTTTCCAGCTGAGGAAACAAGTTCAGAGAGGTTAGGAAACTTGTCACTAATTACATTGTAGAGCTGAGCCCCAAATCCTGTTTGCTGACTGTCAATCTTGTGCTCTTTCCACCCTCCCATGTTTCCCTCCCTTTTAAAACAAAAGGAGAGGAGAAGATGATTTGGTGGTTCAGGAGGGAAGCAGGGTCAAAGGATGGTGCTTTGATGTTTAGGATTGAAATGTTTAACATGTTCGTAGACTTTTGGAAGGAAGCCAGAGGACTGGTGATAAGAGAGAAGGGAACTATTCCCAATGGATCCAAAGGCATGAGGGAACGGAATTAAGTGTGGAACAGGGCCAGTGCCCCTCCTTCTCTGATAGGTGGACAGGGAGAATGAATGAGTTAGTGAGTGGACAAATATTCTTTGAGACCAAAGGATTGAAGCTGGGGTATGTTTGAGTTTGATGGTCTCAGCCTCATTGGTGAGTTGGAGGTGAGGTCATTTGCTGAGACTGAGGAAGCAGATGTGACTTTTTGGAACAGAAAACTTAAGCTATCTAGAGTAGCTTAAGTACAAGTGGGGATTTATTGGGAGGCAAACAATTTCCATCTCTACTTCTCTTAGAGCACCTGCCTCTCTATAGCTTTCTCTGGTTCTCTGAAGTTGTTTAGCTCCAGGATCCAACATGAACTAATCGGACCCTCTATGGTGCTAAGTTTCCTAAATTTCAGGAGATGGAATCTCATCAGTTCTCAGCTTGAGACAGGCAACACCTTTGGTCTGATCAGATACGGTCAGGTTTGGGGGTGTCATAAATCCAAGAAGAATGCTGGGCTCAAGGCAGTAGAGGGTGTAAGTGGCAATAAAGGCCACGAGCAAGAGTAGAAGGAGTGTTGAAAAGAATGTCAAGTTCTACGGCTGCCACAATGCTAACTGTCAGAGTACTGCCAAGCAGCCCAGAGTCAGCTGCAGTTGGAAAACTTTAATTCGTAAGGGAGCTTGTCAGCATGGATGTGAGATTTTTTTCCTAGAAACTTCAAAAAACTGTGAGCAGAAGTGAAAAAATCTGGACCCTTCCCCTGTCCCATGATTAGAGGAGATTAGGGAGGTGATGAGCAGAAAGATGAGGGCAAGGAAACTGGTGCTGGTGACCCCGTAGCTGGAAGAGCCAATCTATCTGGGCTGAATAGGAAATGCTGAGAGATGGGTGGCTGGAGAAATAGGGAGTGGTCAGTGTCTGACATCAAGGGGAGGGTGAAGAACAAATCTAGGGGAGACAGGGAGAAGAAAAGAAGTCAACTGGGGTTTGCTTTCCATAAGGACCACTAAGGAATTTTCAGCCAGTCTTCACTCTCCATAGTGACCCTTCATGCTAGACATGAGACGAATTTGCTGGGCTTTCCTTCCCTCCTTTGAGAAGCATAATTGACATACAACTTGGACCTAGGCTTCCTCCAGGCCCTGATAGCTGTGTAACACCAGGAGAGAGAAACAAGATCATTATCATTTTGTACACCCTCAGAAGTGTGGAGATAATCCATCACCCAGAGATATACCATCTCTTCTGCCTTCATTGCATAAAGAATAGTTTTGCACATTTTCTCGTTTAATGTCCCTACTGCCTTGGAGAAGACAATCTTCAAGACAAGGGCCCTGGCTTTCTCCACCTGGCTGACATTGACTTCCCAATTCTGTCCCTCAGAGCATGTGAGGCTAGTGAATAGAAAGTACCCCCTCTTGAGGGAAAGCCTCTTAAAGCACAGTGAAGGGAGAGGCCTGAATTGGGCTCCTCTGTCATTCCTCGCTCTTCTTTGTGAAGCCGGCCTTACCTTCAGCAGAAGTAGGACTTGGGAATTGACAGGACAGACAGGCATGATTAGTGCTGGAATCCCATAATCCAGAGATTTTGGAGACAGAAAAGGGTCCAGATTCTCCCCTAGTAGATTCTAAGTTCCCTGAGGGCAGGGTCTATGTCTGACACATTCACCTCTATATCCTTAGCAGCCGGCTAGCACCTTTCCAGAGCAGTGGTTAATATGATTATTGAACAAATGAATGAAGCATGGCACCTTGAGTTGTGAGGCGGTTCAGACAGATCTGTCTGGAAGCAGGTGAAGAGACTGAAGGGCCTGTAATCTCCCCACTTGATCTCTAATTGAATCCATGAAAATGGTGAGAGCTCCTTTGTCGAGACCTGGCTCCCTTCTCCTAGCAGAAAGGAAGCCTGGCATCACTTAAATCAGGTAGTGGCACTGAGGAGGAAGCCCTGTCAAGGCAGGATGGGGCCTCTTCTGCTTGACTTTCAGCCTGGGGAATTATTCCATAATTAAGGGGAAAAATGATGAATACAGAGACAGGGAAGTCCTCATACTTTATCCTTATTGCCATTGAATTAACAGCGTAACACATTATGTTTTATTATAACTTCATAATAATTACAGTTATTACTGAACTCATGTATATGGAAAAGGCAGAAATCTCATCACTGTATTAATTCTGGAAGCCCTTCAAAGGGATTTATTGACCAATAAGTGAATTCCAACCACTTGGCATGAAACAGAAGCCTTTCCCCAACACAGGACTCTATTAGCTATTATGAAACACAAATAGCTCACTTCACATGAAACCATACTGCTTCTTCTTGTCTCCTCCTCCAGGAAGTCTGCCCTGATTTAAAGGGTTTATTCTCCTAGCATGTATCAAATGTCACAAATGTCAGTCCAAATGTTGAGATAAATCTTTTCCATTTGCACAGGGTTTTATAATTTTCCAAGCATAGTTGCAAACATGACCTTTCTGTTTGAAAGGTCAAACAGAAAACTATTTTAAAAACAGATATATATGGGCATCAGGGGCATCAAGAGACTGTGCCCTTGGTGTATGTGTGTGTGAGTGTGTGTGTGTGTGTGTGTTTTGGGGGAGGGTGACAAATGTAAATGGCCAGACCCTTTTAAAGAAATGACAAGTGCTTGGCAATGATCACAGGCGGTCAAGGGAAGCCTGCCTGTGGGTACCTGCTGGTCAGGGCTCTAGAAATGAGAGGCAAAGGAGGGGCAGAGGTCGAGGCAGGGGGAACGTCTAATGTTTAGTTCAAAGGAAAGAGGACTTTGGAGAATTGAGATAACGATCAACTCTGGACTTGTGATAATTGAGATAGCCATCAACTCTGTGCCAAGGGAGAGGGGTGGAGGGTGGCAGACAGAGCTGGGATCTAGGGGGAATAAATCAGTGGCAGGTTTAGTTTATCCCAAGGCACTACTTTCAGGTGGGAAGACCAGTCCAGCTGCCAACAGGTCAGTCTCAGTGGTGTTGGGCTTCTTCAAGTTTGGGAGACTGGTTAATTGGTTTATTCAACCAGTACTCACCTCGTTGTCATTCTATGAGGGTAGTATGGACAACACTGCCCTTGGAGAACTCACAGGCAAGTTGGGACTCTGGACCAAAAAAAATTAAATGTACCATTACAAGTTGTGAAATGGTCTATAGAAGAAGAAAAAAAGGAGAGCATGAGAATAAAGGGAGGAAGGATGGAAGGAAAGAGAAAAGAGAAAAAGAGAGTCTGGTGTAGATTAAGGAGGTAGGGGTAAATGACTAGCATTTCTGTTTTATCAGTCTCCCCGCTTGACCTCTAACTCCATCCGTGAAAATTGTAGGAGCTTCTTTGCTGAGGCCTGCCCCCCTCCTCCTACCGTAGCAGAATGGAAACCTGGTACCACTTAAACCAGGTAATGGCACTGAGGAGGAAGCCCTATCAAGCCCCATCACTTTACGGTGAGTGCCTGTTATACTGGGTATGTTCAGATAGCTCACGCTGTCCTCAGGAACTGAAGAGAGGTGCTATTTCCCCCTGTTCTTATGGATGAAGAAACCAAGATTCAGTGAGGTTAGGTGGGTTATGCAAAGTCATTAAGTCAATACACATTTTTGAATGCCCACTTCATAAGTGACCACGCTGGGAACGGAGCCCATTCTGGTAAGTGGGAGCAGGTGGAGACGGTGCAGGAGGACTATGGAGGACAGTTCTCTGCTGGGTAGAGTTCAGGCCACACGGCCATTGAAGTTCCGTCTGCCCTGAGATCATGCATATCCTCCTATGTGTATACCTGAGTCAGCACCACAGGTCCCAGATGCGGGATCCCAATGGGGAGAGAATTTTAAGGTAAAGAACACCCATCACTTTTCCAAAGCATGGATTCCCTCTGCAACACCTTTTTGGGGGCAGCCGTGTGGCCTGCATATGAGCATTTTCGTGCGGCCTGTGTATGAGCATCTTCAGTGATGGGGTTCACTATCTCATGGGAGCTTACCTTGACTGGCCAGCTCTCACAGCGGGGAATGTCCTTCCTTATATCAGACCCGACTCTGCCTCCTCTTGGAACACACCCACCTGCTGGGACACTCTTCCACATAGGCTCCCTTTCCATAGGGCTTTAAATCCAAAACCTTCTGGATTTAAAAGAATGCCTGGACTTTCTTGGTATAACTTCAAGCCTACTAAGTCCCTTTCTGGTTTACTATTCTGCTACTTAAAGGTAGAGTAAGAGAGAAACCCATTACCTCACTCCATGTAGGCTTCTACTAGTCTGCAGAAAGGGAGCATGGAGCTGTGTCCTCTCTTCAGAGCCCAGTGGACCAGATAGTCCTAGCACCAAGCATCTCCCCCAAGAATGTCTGGTTCCCCACAAAAACTGTTTCCATTGGTACCATATCCACTGTGGGTGCTGGGATTCATGGTTCTGCTTGGAAGAACCTTCCTATCTCAGTCTTTTCATAACTGGGCTTTAAGAAATTAGCAGGCAACTGCTGCAAGGATTCTAGACCTATCCCAGGACTATGCATAGATAAGGCTGAAAGTTGATGTCTGTGTTGCAAGGCCAGAGTGCCATTCATGCATTGGGAGGTGCTCAGATGTGATGACCTCCAGGCTTCTTACAGTTCTAGAAGTCTGCGAATCATTCCCCTAAAGCACTGGGAAACAATCAGAGTGCCTGGCCCCAGGACAGAGACCTAGATCTCATTCTGCCCATCTGCAAAACCTTAATCAAATGGCACCAACTTTTATGAAAGAGCCAGTCATTGTAATGGCAGTAGATGTTCCTAAAAGCTCTTATCACCTGGGTACTAGTGATGTTGTTTGATAGGGGCTTTGTTGTTGTGATGGTTAATTTTATGCATGGACTTGACTGGGCTATGGGCTGCCCAGGTATTTGGTTAAACATTGTTCTGGGTATGTCTTGAGGGTATTCCTGGATGAGATTAACCTTTGAATAGGTAGATTGCCCTCTTCATTGTGGGTGGGCCTCATTTGATCCACTGAAGGTCTGCATAAAACAAAAAGGAGGAGTAAAGAAAAATTCCTTTTTGACTGTTTTAGAGCTGGGGCATTGTTCTTCTTTGGCACTCAGACTGGAACTTATGCCATCCACTCTCCTGGTACTCCAGCCTTTGGACTTGGACCAGAACTATACCACCAACTCTCTTGGGTGTCCGGCCTGCAGGTGGCAGATTGTGGGATTTCTCGGCCTCCATAATCATGTGAGCCAATTCCTGATAGTAAATCTCTTTGTATTTATTAAACAGAACTCTGTTGGTTCTGTTTCTCTGGGCACCCTGACTAACGCAGTTGTGCTGGTGGTAGAATAAGGGTGTTTGGGAATGAGGAAGAGGTGACAGTAGTAATAATTACTAACTGTCTATAACATGTGTGCCAAGCACCTGACTAAACATTTCGCAGAAATTCCTTTATTTACAGAGAGCCCAAGCAAGGTCTTCAGCATACTGGTATTGTTTGTTTCTTATTCTGGATGCTGGTCGGAGAAGTGTGTCCATTTTATGAAAATTCATTCAACTGAATACTTGAGATGAGACATTTCTCTATATATTATGTCAACAACAACAAAAAATTTTGAAAAACTGATGTAACCCTCACAGCCATTTACAGTGCAGGTGCTGCAATCCTTATTTTGCACATAATGACACTGAGGCACAGAAAGCTTAAGGAACTTGTCCAAAGCCACACAGCTAGGAATGGCAGTACTAGGCCTGCAACTGAGATCTATCTGGCTTCAGAGCTGGTGCTGTCTCCATACCCCACACTGCTCCCCCAGCCTGAGATAAAGGAAGGGTGATTCCTCAGGCACCCTTTCACCCTCAACTCTCCCATGCCACACTTTAACACTGCACACACACACAGTCAATCCTAAACCAGAGGGCCAGGCTAGAGAGAGTGGCAGAGGGAGGGCTGGGTGGGTGGCTACCAAGACCAGTAAGTACAACCCTATTCTCAAAGAAGCTTCCAGTCTGATGGGGAGGCAGGCATGGCACAATAACATACGACTGTGCTTGCAGGGCATGGGGACAGTGCCAAGCACCAGCTAGGCATGAAATCCATCAGCCTCCGAGTCTGGGGTACCTGAAGAAGAACTGCTTTCAAAGCTCTCTGGTGGAGGGAGGCCAGATCTGGGGTCAGTCTCTTAACTCCTTTCTGCTCAGTGCTGCTGCTGAGGTGGCCAATGGGCTCTGGATCCCTGATGGCATTGCAGGGTGGGATGACTGGATTAATTAGGTTTTATTAATAGCCAAGCACTTCATGAATTATAATTAAGCAGATGTGCATCTGGTGGCACTGGTGGCTGAGGGTGGGAAGCAGTGGTTCCGGGAGGCTCTGAAGCACCTTTAAGTATGAATACTGTGGCATGGGATATAGCAAGAACCCAGTACAGGTGCCTTGTTAAACAGCCTGCCCAAGTGCTCTGGTGTCTGAGATCTTGATTTATTCAATAAACATGACTTGACCCTGCTAGGTATTGGGTGAGCACCAATACTTTCTGAGTGAGACACATTGTGGGTGTGGGGTCAGAAGGTAGAACTGGGAAGTGTTCAGCTCTCAAAAAGCAAGGAGGTGATAAGGGTGCAGTAGGGGTAGGGATACAAGCCTGGGGGAGCACTTACATATGAGGACTGCTTCTTGAAGTAATGAATCTCACCCTGCCCCAACTATCAATCTCTCTCTCTCTCTCTCTCTCTATCATTATTTGGACTTTGGATGTCTTGGGGTCAGGGCAGCCTGATCTCTGGGGACTAAAACAGCTGAGCAAGAGGTCTTTTGTACAAAGGGGCTATAAGGGCTACACTGGCAGGCAGTCAAGGAGGCAAGAGCAGACACAACTGGAGCAGGGCCAGAGCCCCGCACACAGCGCAGCCCAGGAGATGGAGACGGCAGGTCGCTCGACAGAGAGAGGGGCCTGGAACCGAGTGTTTAGACAGGAGAAGGCATATTTAGCTTGTGGAAAAACAGAGTGCAGAATGATAAAGTGGACGATGGAAAAAGAGGTCTGAACAATGAAATCTTCTGCTGTTGCTTGCAGCCCTGACAGCATGACAAATGCAGAGGATAAATTTTCATCTGGCCTTTTCTAAACCCATCCTGATTTTCCATTTGGCCACAGAGAAATATCCCAGGATCACTTTTTGCCTTTTGGAATTTTAGGATGTGTTAAATTTACCTCCATTCTGCCTCACAAATCCATTCTTCTGTGTACTCTGCAACACAGCCTGCAAAATGAGGCTGATTATGGAATGCCCTAGGCATCTGCCATCCTGGGCCTTGTTAATGCTACCCCTTCATCTTGAAATGCCCTTTCACCTTTCCACTGATTCAACCTGCTTCACCTACTAAAATACACTTCAGGTCCCTTGGAAAAGCTGTCTTCGAAACCACCAGTCAGACTGAGCTACAGAGTTTCCTCTACTTTCCTGGGCTGTAAAGGGAAAAGCCCAGGGTCAGAGGCCTGGATTCAAGTCCCGCCTCGAGTCTCCTTGGGCAGCAAGTCACATAATGGCTCTCAACCGTGGTTTTCTTATCTATAAAATGGGCAAGATGATAGCACCTTCCTCACAGGGTTGTAAAGATTAAATGAGATGAGGCTTGTGAAATGCTTTATAAATGGTAAAGTACATGTCCACATAAGAGCCTACGTAGCAATTTGTGCTTTGTGTTAGTCGATTACTTGACTGTCTCTTCTACTGGTGCTCATTACTTGTTAGTTAAATGGATAAAGGAATGAATGAGGCAGAAGATTAAGACAAATGCTTTTTTTTTTTTTTTTTTTTTTGAGAGACAGTCTTGCTGTGTTGCCCAGGCTGGAGTGCAGTGGCATGATCATGACTCACAGAGGCCTTGATCTTCCAGGATCAAGCGTATCTCCCACCTCAGCCTCTCAGTACTACAGGTGCATGCCACCACACCCAGCTAATTCATTTATTTATTGTTTTATAGAGACAGCGTCTCACTCGGTTTCTTAGGCTGGTCTTAGACTCCTGGGCTCAAGCAACTCTCCCTGCTTGGCCTCCCAAAGTGCTGGGATTACAGATCTAAGGCTCTGTGCCTGGCCATGAATGCTTCAGGTTAGCTGGCTGTGCCTGTGGTTTGTTTCCACAGGATCTTGGGGGCCTATGTATCGGCCAAGTAGTCAACCCAGGCAGAGAGAGAGTCCCATGAAATATTTGGGGTGGCAGGAAGTGTGTGCCAAACTCAAAGGTCTGTGTGTGTTAATTAGTATAATTGATGATGGCACCAACTGGCTCATTACCTGAAGGAATTAATGGGGACCATTTGTCTCCCTAGAGCAGCCATTCTATATGCTGGGGGCTGTCAGGGAGATGGGGGGATACCACCTGTTCACTGCCCCAGGGATGGATTCCTGAGCTTCTGTCTAGATCCGCCTGCTCTCCAGAAGTTTTCCCCTGGTTTCTCCCTTCGGCACTCCCCTCTCCAGGGCTTTTGCCACCATTCTGAAGCCCAGCTTCACTTTATATCAAACTAAACTATTGATATGTAAGCCTAAATGTGTACAGGGATTTAAAAAAGTAACAGCTGTGGGATTCCTCTCTTTCCCCTAATCTTTTCTCCCTCCCCAGCCATGACCAGGTCACACTGGCCTCATCTTCAGCGTGGGCCAGTCACATCCATACAGCATTCTGGGAGCTCTTAGCGACCCATCTTAAGAGGAGCTGGTCTCTTGCCACTAAGGCCGATTTAGGGATAAGTTAGAGGCAAAGCAATCAAGCTCAGTGACGTCAGATCCCACTCTGAGACACATGGGCTGTCTCTTCTTCTCCAGCATACAGTACCTCTGTTCCAAGCACTTCTCCCTTTCAGCTGTAAAGAATTACCTGCTGCAACTGCGTCTGAATTATACCTTCCTTATGTGGGAGCAGAAACAGAGTGCCTGTACCCGTCTCCCTTCTGAGAAGAACAGAACACATATTCAAGGCAAAAGAAAATACTGCTGAGAATCCCTTGGCCCCTGGAGCTCACAGCTGTGTGCAGTCGTTTGTAGGAAGATACTGAAACTCTTGACCCCTTCAAGGCAATGTGATGGGCAGATAGGGGCCCATGTTGGGAGTCGGGCAGCGTGCCGTAAATCACCCTACAAAAGTACTCAACTGACCCCACATATTTATAGCAATAAATGGTCGGCCACCCAGAAGGGAATGCCTACCACAGCGTTCTACCCAAAAGCAATAATAATAAAATGATGGAACAAACTTTCAGGCATATTTCAGGTTCAGGTTCACATTTATAGCCCAAGAAGGTTGTACATATGGATGAGTCCCTGTAGCTACTTTTTGAGTGTGTATGTTGGGTTTACATATAAATGTGTGTTTGTGTGACATAAATGTGTGCTTTTCCTGCTTTGGTGACTGTTTTGGTTTATGACTCTGTTGTGTACAGCAGTGTATCTCTGTACAGAGGCTGACTGTCTCTAGGAACATGTATGTACCTATGGGTATTGCATATCTTTCTGTGTTGGTGGCTGCTTTTGTCTTGTTGTGGGTACATGTGTGTGGCTTTCTGTCCGCTCTCTGAGTGTGAGTGACCAATGAAAACAGTGAAGACAAAACATCTAATGAGTCAAGACTAAATCCTCTGTTTTACTTTAAGCAGACCTTAGAGTTCAAGAGACTGAACACTGACTGGATTCATCCACTCTACTCCACAGGGCCATAACCCTGGAATGGTATATGCAAATAGTATTGTGATGGTGAAGGTAACCAAGGAGTACATTTGTGTGTGCCTGTGATGGGTGTGGGAAGGGTACACTGCGGTGCTTATTAGAGCAGAAGTTGTCCCTGTGGACAATTTCATGCATGAGCAGCACCAACAACAGACAGCCTGGGGCCTGTGTGGTCCAGAGCAGCTCTGGGAGATGGCAGAGGCATAGGGTGCTTGCTTGTGTGTTTGTGTGTGTGTGCGTGTGTGTGTGCGTGCATGTGCACGCGTGTGTGTGTGTGTGTGTGTGTGATCAAGGCCACCACATTGCCCAGCTCTGGGTCCACCATTTGCTGCGTCTTCTGTGGAGTTCCAGGAGGCATCATGTACACTGAATACAATGTGAATGTGCCCCGTGATTTTGTGCAACACAGAGGCCCTGGGCAGCATGGTAGACACAGGGTTCCTTCTCACCATACCCCTGTTCCCAGTCCTTCTATCTCAACCAGACCAGCTCCCGCCCTGAGACAGTGTTGCTACCCCCAGGCCCCTTCTCATGACAGCTCCCTGATCTGAGGCTGGACAGAAGAAAGCCCAGGGACTCATTTCCAGGGGCCCAATTCCCCAGGGTGTGGAAATGCAGCCGGAAACCAAGTCTTCTTTCTCTGGAAGGTTGCAGTGACTTGTAAGAAAAAAGGTTCCTACTGAAAGAAATCCGATGAAAAGGATGGGGAAGAAGGCAAAAATGATTTTTTTTAAACTGAGTTTTGCTTAGGAAAGGTCAGCCCCAAGAATCCACTTTCTCACCAGCGTGAGTGCTCCGTAGTCTTCTCCAGATCGATAGGACACTGATCACCTCATAAAATCTGGGGCCAGGATGGGGGCTGCTGGAGGGAGGCTGCCTAGCACCAGCATGGAGCCCCCTAAGGGCAGGGCTCTTGGCAGAGCCCCATGCTGCCAACCTGCCCCTGCCCAAGCCCTCCGGCCACCTCTTAGGAGCCCAAAGCAACCCAGTTCTCATTTTCAGGCTCTGCGGCTCCATGGATAGCTGTCCTTGCTTGTGACTATGAGTTGGGAGCACCCTTTCCGGAGCAGCCTGGGCCCCTTGGTCAGGCCATCCACCACAGTCTTCCAAGGCTCAGGCCACTACTGAGTAGAGTATAAGTGACACAGGTAGTCCTCAGGAAGGACTGGAATTCCAGATGGAGAAATGTGGCATTTACCATTGGTCAGGGGAGTCACTTGCAAATTATTTTTCAGTAAGAGATATATGAGGGAAAGAGAAGCTGAGGGATGGGAGTAGCAGTGACCTTCATCCCAGAATCCTCTGTGTATATGCTTGGCCTGCATATGAGCATCTGCTCAATCCCTTGCACCCTCAGAGGATGCACAACTTTGACATCTTTAGCCAGCCCTAGCCATAAAGCGCAACGCAAACAGTCCACAGGCTTGCGGGGTGTGGGAGCAGGAAAGGGGGACAGTGACAATTTCAAAGACTGGAAGATGCTGTTAACATGTCAGTCCAATTATGGTAATGTGCTGGGGTAATTGGCCCTCCAAGGGCGCAGGGGATGCGCATGAGTACAGTAATTGCAGGTTCACTTTGCTCTGCATTCTTTACCCTGCTTTGGTGACTAATTATTAGTATTTAGCAAGTGGATATTGTCATCTTCAAAGCAGGTGCAGCTGTGGCTCAGGCATTGGAGCTGGGGCCAGCTAAAGGTCAGCTTCTGCTTGGGGATAATTAATTTGTCTTTTATGGATCTGAAATGTGCTCCAAGCTTGTCTCTTCTTTTTTGCTTCCAAACAAACAAACCAAAGGGAAAGAGAATATATCTTACAGTTTATTTCAGTGCCCTTTCCATTAAAAAGCCAGAATCGACAAATAGGGGTAAATGACTGGAGGGGGTCATTTGTGAACCTCTGTTTCCTTTAGGAAAAGAGCCATAAATTGATTCCCTGCCAGGATCCCCATGAATAGAAAAACCAAATAGTCTGAAGTGATAGCCAACAGGTGAGTACAGTCTATAAACTCTTTGACATTCTACTTATTTGTTTGTTTCCACTTATAGATTGGACACTAGGACACTCTGTTCCCCAAGGGTTTTGCAATTCAGAAATGAAGGAGAATAACAATAGTACATAGCTATTGAATAACTACTGGGTCAGATACTACGCTCATGCACATAAAATGCTTACTTCGTCAAATCCTCACCACAGCCCTAGGAAATAGGTGTTGTTATTATCCCCATTTTATAACTGAGAATCTGAGGCTCCCAGAATGTAAAAATGTTGCTCAAAGCTGAAGTAACAGAGCCACGTTTAATCCCTGGTCTGTCTGATGCCTAACAAAATCCCTTTATTTAGTGAGGTGCTATGCTTAGCTCTCTGGAATGCAAAGGCACCACTCACTAACTTTCCTTTATGGAGGACCAAAAGCCCAGGCATTTTTTTTTTTTTTTCATCAGAGCCTTCTAGGGTACCTCAGGAGGCCGAAGTTTGAATTAAGTATTATTCCATGGGTATGATGCATGGTGGAATTTTATCAGAGACAAAACAGAAATCAGCATAGATGAAGAAATAGGAAAGGAAATGGTTCCATCCTGAGTCCTGCCTCTTTATTGAGTCTCCTCAACAACCCTGGCACATGAAGCCCTTTCCCTATCCCAGCTGCTTTCTACCCTGTAGGGTCCTGGCTCTGTTAGATTCCCACTCATTTTCATGAATTGTCTTGGAAACTCTAATCATTTCATATTCATTTATTTCTCTAACGAGGATCCAAATGCATTTAGGTCACAGAACTGACCACATGCGCTTTTGCTGCTCCTGGGGTATTTGGCTCTGCCCTGGGGACACAGAAGGTGCCCAATAAATCCTGATTGAATCAAATTGGGGGAGGAGGGTAGATAAAGCTCCTCCTCTGATAGTTGGGTTGACAAAGGAAGACCTTTTGTTTCATGTTGGCTTGGCAAATACAGGATAATTTAAGAGATAGGTGTGACCCTCTCACACGTATACATTTTGAATTCAGAAGAGTGTTTGGAAGTTTCTTATGATCCACCTGCATTACAAAATGGAATTCGATCATATGGTATCATTCTAAGGAGTGGCTGGCAAGGTGAAAGAAGTGAATGTATAGGAGGGAGTAGATGCTTTAGGAGTTCAGATCTGTGTCCAATTTTGTTCAGTGGCTTTGCTGCAGCCTACATATTGATGCAGCCAAACGAATTCTCCTCTTTGCAACCTGACCTCCTTCTTACTGTGAAATGATCTCATTTCAAGGCTAACCACAAGAGGTTTGGCTGGGCAGCCGGCATGCCGTGTGCCTGGCATTTGCAAATCTTCATGCAAAGTGCAAAGTTTTTTTTAAAAGACAGTAAATAATCCCGTCCAGAGAAATCTTGGAAAGGTCTGCTCCCAGCCACGAAGTAGAAAAAAAAAAAAGCAATCGCTCTCCCCACCCTCACAACCATTATCTGCCTCTCTTCTCGAATGCTAAGGCTTAAGTCGCTTTTAATTTTAGATCAGGAACAATTTGATTTGGGGCCAAGGTCTTTTTTCACTGTCCTTCAAAATGTATTAAGCTGTGGTGTTTTTCCACCTCCAGCCTGCTCTGTTTCAGTTTCTTCAGTGCCAAAAGCTGAGGCTCCACCAAGAATTCGAACTACGGCCAGGATGCAGTGAGACTGCACTCTGCAAAGAGCATCACCCTCCTGTCTACAGTGGGAAGCCCAGTAATTATATGAGGAAGAGAGAGAGAGAAAGAGAGAAGGTTCATTGTCTGCCCAGTGTTGGGGGGTACTCCTCATTTGCTTGGCAGAGTGTGGTGGTGTCAGGCAAATGACCAGAGACTAAGAGAGTAGGCAGAGTTCCCAGAAGCTCAGGCCACCACTGCCCACTTCCTAACAGCATACTCCCTCTGTGCCCCTGTCTAACACAGAAAAGAGAAGGTCCCCTTGCAAACCAGTTGTCCCTTGGTCAGGGTCATCTTGCTCTCAGTCTCCTGTGCCACCAAAGGACCCTGAGCACACAGGTCATTCTTCCCAAGCAGAGGGACCGGGCATGGGATAGATACTGATGCCTGGACCTCACTTTCAGTTCTGTGGACAGAAACTCAGCTGCCCACACCAGCCTTGCTTTGTGAAGCTTTAGCTGTGTCTCTTGGGGGTGTTCAGCTCCCAGCGAGAACCTCCACCCAGGATGAGATGTGCAGACATGGTGGAGCCTGAGACACAAAAGACCCCATTTCCCTAAGCCGACTCTATCTTACCATAGACATCAACATTGAATCTACTTGGCAGGACATCAAGCCTCTCATTTTGTTCCTTTGAAGTCTTCCACACCTCAGTAGACAGATCTGATTCCAGACCTCGGCCCATTCTAGAGTCCCTCAACTGCAGTTCCTAGAGCGAGTCCCAAGATATCACCAGGTAGGGGCTCCTGTTCAACATGGCCTGGACACCATCTTGGCCTCTCAAACTGGATGGCGTCTGTGGATAACAGAATCGACCCCCAAGCAAGATGTCACATTTCTTTAACCCTGGTACTCCCCATTGGCATATTCTTTCCATAGGCCTCTGGCAAGAGGAATATGTGGTGGAGGGTGGGAGAAATGTGGGGAAAGGAGGACGAGTTAACAGTGATGGATTGAAAATGGGAAGAGTTTAACTCTAAGGCACTGCTGGGCCCCTTCGGATCCCAGGCTCTGAAGAGCCTGGGAAAGTGGCAAAATACTGATATACATGCATTTTTCCTTCCCTCAGCCATGGTCTTTCTTGAAAACATTTGACAAGGTCGTTGGTGAACAAGCATCTCCAATGTGCAGTCATACAGGCTGGTAAGGTGCTAAGGAGAACAGCAACAGCAGCAGCTAATGGGATGGCCTCCTCTTTCAGAGGAAGCAGTACCTCTCTGGAATCTCTGCCTTGTGCATGCTGCCTGAAGGAAGAAGAATCAGCTTCTGGAAAAGAGATGAATGTCTCTGAGTTGCACTAATGAAATGTCCTGAATACTCGTTGGGTAGGGATGCAGGAGTGAGTCAGAATGGGATTGGTCCATGCAGGAGACTTGGTTTCCTGAAAATCTGAGCATATTTGGGCTTCAGTCAATGTAACTGGGTCTTTGGAAGGACCTCAGTAACTTGCCCTGTTTCAAAGGGATGATTTAAGATTCAAACCACAGGGGACTCTTGCTCTAGTCCTCACTGCATGCCCCACAGCCCTGACCCCATGGAGATATTGTTGGGAGCGACACAAGGTGATATTCCTCAGTCCTGATCTTCATTTGCATTGACGTGCCATCCCACATACGCCCCTTCCTCTTTTTCTTCATCAGATTTCATTAGAATCAACACAGAGTTGTGGAAAACGCATGGGGACCAAAACACACACACACACACACACACAAACAAATGAAAGATGTGGAAAATTATCTCCCCTCTATCCCCAAATAGCTGACTGCAAGTAATTTGCTCTTTTCTGCTGGATTGGATCTGTTTATGTTTTATGGTTCTGTGCTTTCAAGATTTTATGCCTAAATCTTAATACATGGCTCAATGTTCTACTTTCCAAATATGTCTCCTCTGTCTAGAGCTTTGGTTGGGACACCTTAAATTCTAGTGTGGTTTCGGGGACCAAATCTGAAGTTCCCTGAGATTTGTCCTAAAGAGGCTTTGGGCTCTTCCCTCCTCCTAGGCTTTAGCCCTCCTCTTCTTTTCTTCTTGGATATAGGCTTCCAACGTCTCCATGATAAACTCTTTGCACTCTCTACCTTTTGGCTTTCTCCAAAGGAAAATGTTTCTTTCATTCATTCAACAAATATTTACAGAGTGCCTTTTATGCAATAGGCCCATGTAGCAGTCAGTTGTTGCTGCAACAATGCTACGTAAGAAAGAACCCCCAAATATCAGTGACTATCAACAACAAATATTTGTTTTTCTTGCTCACAGAGCTACAGGTTGGCTGGGATAGCTCTTCTTCAGGACTCAGGATTGGGTTCAGGTCTGCTTCTCAGGTCTTCATTTCAGGTCACAGGAAGAAGAAACAGCTATGTAGGGAAGCTCTTCTTATGGTAGGGAGAAATATCTTTAAGAAATCAAGCCAAACCACATGAGCATGTTTAAAGCCTTTGGTCAGATGTAGTTTACTTCTACTAGCATACCATTAGACAAAGCAAGCCACAGGGCCAAGCTGAAAGTCAATGAGACAGGGAAGAATTCTTCACTCACAGTTAAGCCATGCAAGTGTAGGAAAGGAAGGAAGAATTATGAACAAACAATACAATATAAAATATAAAAACATAAATATAAAACAGTTTCTACTTTCATAAAGGTCACAGTCTAATGTGAGTGACAGATATTAAACATGCAACAAGAAAATTAATATATAATAAACTGGGACAGATTTTGTTTTGTTCTGTTTTATTTTTTTTGAGACAGAGTCTTGCTCTGTCACCCAGGCTGGAGTGTCGCTTGGCTCACTGCAACCTCTGCCTCCCAGGTTGAAGCAATTCTCCTGCCTCAGCCTCCCAAGTAGCTGGGATTACAGGTGCCTGCCACTGTGCTCGGCTGATTTTTGTATTTTTAGTAGAGACAGTGTTTTGCCATGTTGGCCAGGCTGGTCTTGAACTCCTGACCTTGTGATCCACCCGCCTTGGCCTCCCAAAGTGCTGGGATTACAGGCGTGAGCCACTGTGCCTGGCCTGATAAGTGTTAAACGAAAAATGAATAACATGAGGGACCTACATGTAGATTGGGTGGACTGAGAAGTTCTCTATGAGGTAGCACCATTGAAGCTGAGACCTGAAGGACAAAAAGGACTTGAGTAAGCCCATAGAGGACAAAGAGTTTTCCAGCCAGTGGGAATGGCTTGTGCAAAGGTACTGGGAAAGTGATGATCTTGACAGTTGAAGAACTGGAACAAGATCCAGTGTAACTAGAATGTAGTAAGAGAGGACAAAGTAGAGTGAATGAGATTGAAGATGCCTGCAGGTGCCAGATCATGCAGGGTCCTGGACTGTTACTGCTCTCTCTCGGACCTACCAACTACTATTGCTCTTCCATTTATTCAGTAAAACACACACACACACACACACACACACACTCCTTAAAGTTTCCTTAGGTTGATCAATGTGTCAAAGTCACTTTGCATTTCAATGAACAAAAGCAAAAACAAAACAAAACAAAAAAACCTGCTGGGCCAGGATTCAGAAAGTCTGGAGAACTATAGAGTTTCACCTGGTTGAGAATTGCTTGCAAAACCAGAAGGAAGCATTTCACAGCTTAGAAGGGATTAACAGTCACAGCTTAGCACGGACTATCTGTTAAGTGAATTCCTGCATCTATGAGGCTGGTAGAGGCTCCTGTCCTGAACAAAGGAGGATTGGAGGAGTCTCCATGCTAAGAGTCATCATTCAGGGCAAGAGAAGCAGGCCTGGTAAAGTTATGAGAAGGTAAATTTCTGAATACCGCTTTAAATTGGCCCTCAAATCTTCTCTGGCACAAGGAGACTTTGTGGAATAATGAAAACCTTCTATATCTTTATTAATTAAGGTGGTGTTACACAGGTTTGTCCTTTATCAAGACTCATCAAACTACACACTTAAAATGAATACCTTCTATTGCATGCAAATTATACTTTAATAAAGTTGATTTTTAGGGTAAGAAATCAAATCAAATCAAATGATAAATACACAAGAAAACAAAGTAAAAACCTGTTGCTGGCCCACCTCCATGTTTTCTGCAAAGATTACAGTAAATTTTAAAAAGAAAAAGCTTTCAATGTACTCTTAAATATTAGAGCACAAATAGCTTTCTCTACTCTGGGACTCATTTAACAGGAAAATGAAAGGGGGAGGGAGGTGCTCTCTCCCACCTTGCCAGAGAGCACTGGGCCACTCTGAGACCCTGAGAACTCAAGGATGTTAGTGGTATAGTACCTGGGTGGGGGTCAGGAACACCACATAGGATTGGTGGCTGTGCCTGGTAGATGATATAGGACCTCCTAGGGGAACAGAGACCCTACCTGGCAGCAGTGAGAGACACCCAGCAATTTGGAGAAGATGTGGCAGCAAGGGTGGGCACTGACCCAGTGGAGCCCAGGAGAAATGGCAGCATGTATGGCAGGGCTGTATGCAGAAACACAGAAATATGGACATACAATGCTTGCCACAAGTGCCAACCATAAATGTAACTTTAAATTTTCTAGTAACCACATTTGAAAAGGTAAAACAAACAAAAAACTAAACTCAGTATCCAAAATATTATCAAGTCAATATATAATCCATATGAAAAAGATAGTGCTGAGACACTTTACTTTTTTTGTACTGACTTTGAAATGCAGTGAGCATTTTATGCTATGGCATGTCTCAATGTAGATCAGCTGCATGTCAATGGCCCAGTAGCCCCATGTGACCTTCCTTCTGAACAGCACAGCTCTATGGGCATAGCAGCACTCATGTGACCAATTTTATTGTATGCGAGGGCTCTCCCCACTTGACTTCACTCAAGAAAAAGCCCAAAACTCAGGGTTTCCAGCCATACCAGAAAGTAGGGAGTCCACAGAGGCCAGGGCCTTAGGTGGGCAGGCAGAGTCCGAGAAATAAGAGCTGTTGCCATGAATGACAGCCATGGGCTAGAGAGACTTGGAAAGCTCAGATTACATGTGTATTTTAAAAGTCTAGCTCCAATGTAATCTTCAAATTTCTGTTAACAATGAGCATCACAGAAAAACATTAATTGCGTCTTGTCAACCTTCTTACCCTTTGTGCTTCTATTTACCTATAGTGTGCATGCTACATTGCAGGACCCCATTTTCATTCAAGTCACCTACAATTCTTTCTTAGTTTGTCTTGTTTATTCCACCCCATCCTAAACCAACTGGCACAGTAAAATATTTTAAAGCTTAATTTCTGCAATTAGTATTATAAAAACAATTGGCTTACTGGATCAGTGTTTCAAACTACACTTACCCTCCTTCCGCCTTTTAACTCCCTCTTCTCCTTTTAGTCCCTCTCCTTCTCCTTTTAGCCCCCTCCCCCTTTACCTTGTCCTGATTGACAAGTTTCACCCAGTTGAAAATCACTTGCAAAACCAGAAAGTAGCATTTCACAGCTTAGACGGGATTAAAACAGTCACAGCTTCGCACTTACTATTTGTTAAGTAAGTTCATACATCTACAAAGCTTAAAACCATGCCTGGCACAAAGTAAGTGCTCAAAAAGTGTCAGCCACTACTAGGACCAAGTAATTGAACAATCTCATTCAACAGGTAATTCTTGGGTACCTGCTCTGTGCCAGGCACTGTCCTGGCGTTGGGGAACAAAAGGGAACAAAATGGATCCCTACCCTCAGAGAGTTAACATCACAGCTGGGAAGATAGACAAACAACAGTAAACATCATAAATAGTAGATTTTATTGAATGCTAGAAAGTGGTAAGTCCAGTGGAAAAAAAGGAAGAGCAGCTTAAGGGGATTGAGAGTACAGGGTGGAGAGGCAGTGAGACTGGAGCAAAGGCTTGAAGGAGGTAAGGGGGGTTATCAGGTGGAACAGCCAATAGAAAGTCTCTAAAGCTGGGGTGTCTGGTGTGCTGAAGAATCATGTCTTTGTTCATTTGAACTGTGAGAACAAAATACCATAGGCTGGGTGACTTATAAAACAACAAAAATTTATTTCTCATGGTTCCAGAGGCTGGGAAGTCCAAGAACACGGTCCTGGCAGATCCTGCATCTCATGAGGGCCCACTTCCTGGTTCATAGATGGCCATCTGTTTGCTGTGTCCTCACATGGTGAAGGTGCCAAGGAGCTCTCTGGGCTCTCTTTTCTACAGGCCCTCTAATCTCATCACGACCCAGGGCCCTCATGATGAATCAACTGCCCAAAGCCCCACCCCCAAATAACACCACACTGGGGATTATGTTTCAACCTATGGATTTGGTAGTAAACATTCTGCTTGAAGCAAATAGCAAAGAGGCTGATATGGAGAGAGCACAGAGGGTGAAGACTAGGAAAGTAATGAGTAATAGAAAAGGAAATCAGAGAATTAACAAAGAGAACAGAGTGGGGGTAAATGATCGTTTACAGGGGCCCTCAGGCTGGCATAAAGACTTCAGCTTTCACTCTGAGGAATGGGGACGCATTTCAGGGCTTGGGGCTGAGGAGAGACAGGGCCAGATTTCCATTTTAAGTAAATTGGATTAGCTGCTTTATTGAGAATAGACTATGGAAGATGGAGACACGGGTGGAGCAGGAGACCAGTGAGGAGGCTATTGTGGTGATTCAGGAAGGAGATGAGGTGGCTTGGCCCACAAAGCCAGCACTGGAGTGGTGAGAAGTGATATTACTGACTTGTAATCAACTGGCCGTGTCTGTGTGTCCCTACTAACTGGAACTGCCCATCAGGCAAGTGATGATGTTTCTTACCTCTTTATGCCATCCTCAGTAATAAATATTGGTCATATAGATTTGTATCTAAACCAAGTTTGAGATGCAGCTATAAGGAAGTGTCATGGAGAAAACTTATGGGTTATATTCAAATTACCAGCAAATTTCAAGTAAAACCAAATATATCTATAATGGAAGTGTTAATGAAGCAGGTGGAAACTTTGGAGAAAAGGAAATCTCATGTTCAGGAGCATTAGAAGGGAATGCAGGGAGGGAGGAAGAGAGAGAAAGAGAGGGAGAGGGAGAGAGAGAGAGGGAGGGAGAGAGAGAGACAGGGACCGAGTCCAGAGGACACGGCTCAGCTGTGAGAAATAATCTGTCCACACCTGAGAGAGGCTTAAGTCAGGAAGTTGTGTGGAAATGGCAATCTTGGGCCTGGTCTGAAATTGCAAAGCTGAGAAATAAGGAGTTGGGGTGGGCTAAAAGAAATCTTTTTTTTTTTTTTTTTTTTTTTGAGACGGAGTCTTGCTCTGTCGCCGGGGCTGGAGTGCAGTGGCCGATCTCAGCTCACTGCTGCAAGCTCCGCCTCCCGGGTTCACGCCATTCTCCTGCCTCAGCCTCCCGAGTAGCTGGGACTACAGACGCCCGCCACCTCGCCCGCTAGTTTTTTTTGTATTTTTTTTAGTAGAGACGGGGTTTCACAGTGTTCGCCAGGATGGTCTCGATCTCCTGACCTCGTGATCCGCCCGTCTCGGCCTCCCACAGTGCTGGGATTACAGGCTTGAGCCACTGCGCCCGGCCAAGAAATCTTTTACTCAAGCCTAAGGGAAAGAAATCAGGATAGATTGAAATCCATATTTAAGGGTTAATGATGGTAACAAATTGTACTAAGATGACATTTTTAAAGCTTACTTTTAAAGATACTCTCTTTTATTTTTTTAATGTTATTGTCCAGCTTTTTGTTTAAAAAAATTTTATTGCAGGGGAAGAAGAAAAAGAAGCATGATCATTGCATAGTGGAAAAAACACGTGGTGGCTTCAGGCTCCTGGATATTTAGCTTTATTCTATTAATTGTTTGTGTGACTCTTGGGCAAGTCATTTCAACTCTCTGAGCCTCAGTTTTCTTTTCTGTGAAATGAGAGCACAAGGTTAAATGGTCTCTTCTGGCTCTAAAATCATGTGGGTTTTTAATGGAGAGAAAAATGCACTCATTTCCCTCTTAGTTAATACGCCTTGTGGACCGCCTGCCAGTGTGAAACTCAAGGTTAAGGGTATGAGTAAAGCCCTCCTTACCTATCAGTGCATCCTGACTGAAGGCAAACAGGGGGTCTCTTGAGAGCTAGATTTGCAAGGTGAACCCATCATGTGACATCAGCAGCCCACTCAGAGCGGGTGGAGGTCCAACATAGACCCTGGCTCCTCTCACAACTCTGGGGGAACCTGGCCTTGGCTCATCCCCGGAATGGTGTCTGCCTCTCCATAACTGTTTGTGAGGGTCTGCCCTCTGATACCTTGTCTTCAGGCTTTAATTGAACATTTAAAGTCCCATGTTCTCTCAACTGTCAACTGTTCCTAACTGAGCACACACACGTGCCAAGCCATGTGCTGTGTGCCAGGGACCCAGCTGTGAACAAAGACCCTCACAGTCTAATAGGGAAAACAGACGTTAAACAACAGCTATGAATGATTTATTACAAAACCATGAGCATGCAAAGTGCTATGCAAAGAAATACCCAGAGCTACAGAAGCATTTAATATTGCTAATTTACTACCCCAGGCTAAAAAAGCGATTTAAATTGACCCCTCGAGGATGAGCTGCAGTTAGATGAAGAGAGGGAAGAATATGCTGGACTGAGGAAATAGCTTTGAAGAGGTGACAGAGGACCCCTGTCTCGGACTTTCCTCCTTTCATGCCACCATGTTTACCAAGGTTCCAGATGACAGCTAGGATTTAGAGGGATAATGGTACTCACACATTTGTTCATTCATTCATAGCCATTATTATGTACTTACTATATGCTGGGATATAGCAGTGAAGAAACAGAACAAACCCTCTTAAATAATTCTGCCCTAATGAAACTTATATTCTAGTGGAGAAGGCAGACAAATGTATAATAAAATATGATGGTATTAATATAGAAAAAAGCAGAAAATGGATAAAGAAATTGTCAGTTCTGGGGATGGGGAACAACATTATATGAGGTGGTCAGGGAAGGCCTTAGAGTGAAAAGCCTAAAATAGTTGGAGTGGGTAGGGAGCCTTGTCATACCCAGGGGAAGAGTATTCCCTGCAGAGGGAACAGCAATTGCAAAGGCTGTAAGGCAGGAGTCTACCCAGCCAACTTGAGGAAAGGCAAGGAGGCCAGCACAGTCAGGAACAAAGTGAGCAGAGGGTTGGGGGGTGAGGCCAAGGGGGCTATGGGGCCAAGTTTTCTGTGACTTTAGAGGCATTTAAGGATTTGAACTTTTCCTTGAATGAGGAGTTTGAGCAGGAGTGACATGATTTGACACATAATTTCAGAGGATCACTCAGAGTGGTTGTTGAGAAAAGACTGTGGGGATTGATGCAAGGGTGGACCAAGGAAGCCCATGTCAGAGACTGGTGATGTGGACTAGGATAGCAGGGACCGAAGTAATGAGAAGTGTAGGATTCTGGGTATATTTTAAAGGAAGAGCCAATAAGATTGATTGATGGATTGGATATCAGGTATGAAAGAAAGGAATCAAAGAGAACACCAAGATTTCTGGCTTGAGTATCTGGAAAAATGAAGTTGCTAATTATGATGTGGGAAAGGCTACAGGAGGAGCTGGTTTAGAGGGAGAAATCAGAGGGGTTTTCATTGGGACATGTTAAGTCTGAGATCTCCATTAGCCATCCAATGGAGACAAGCAATAAGAGTTCAGGGAAGAGGTCTGGAAGGAGATAAAAACAACATAGAAGTTGTCAGATATTTAGAGCCACAAGACTAGATGAGATTATCTATAGAGTGAAGGTAGATGGGAGAAGAGAGAGGTCCCTGGAGCTCTACAGCATGGAGGAAGAACTTGCAAAGGAAAACTTCAAAAGAAGCCGTGATCAAAGCTACCTTGAGTGGGCCAAACTTTGTTCTTTACCAGCTCTCTCCTCCCACCCCATGCTAGCCTCCTCAGCATCCAATGCCTGACACACCCACAAACATATCAATCTAAGTCAATTTCCTGTTTCTGAAACTGTCCCTATAAACTTATGAAATTATTCAGGGAAAAAGTGGGTGGGGTGGGGGGAACAAAAATAAACCAAGCTTGCAGCACATTCAGCATTGATCATTAGGTCAGCTTGCTCACTGACCTGCTTGCTCAGAGTTGTTTGCCTGCTCTCCTAGAATCATGTAGACCCTGTTACAAGATTACAGGTTCCCTTAACTGCTCTACTGACACCAGCTGGTCTGAAGGACCCCACTGGTGCCAGATGATGTGGAAGACCCCACTGACACCAGCTGGTCTGGAGAACCCCACTGATGCCAGCTGAAGCTGGGTCATCAAAGAAAAAGCAGTTTCCATGTTCTGATGATTTCATCCCCCTTGCTCCGATCATTCAATACGCCAATTTTCCAGGCCCCCACTCTTCGTGATCCTATTAAAGACCCAGCCCAGAACTCAGGGAGATGGATTTGAGGGTCTCCTCCCATCTCCTTGTTCCATGCCCTGCAATGATTAAGTCCTTTCTTTGCTTCAAACCCTGCTGTTTCAGTGTGATTGGTCTGTTTCTGTGCAGTAAGCATATGAACCTGCTGGTCCTATAACATTTCCTTTGTGTTCTATGCCCCTGCAAAGAATTGCAAGAATGTGAAGCACCGTCCCCGACCATGCTGCATGAAGGGCAGGCTTGGACAGGGGCAGGAAAGCTATCTTCCTGGAGATTGGCACCCTGAAATGTTATTTTCATATTCCTTTCCTATTGTTAATTCTACTGATCACTGATCACACTGCTATGCCCATAGAAGAATTATGGAGAAGAGATCTTCTATGTACATTCATAATAATGTGAACTTTAAAAATAGTGTTTGATTTTGAATACCAGGGATATTATGGAGCTTTCACACCAAAGAATGAGTCATCTCATCTAACCCCCCTCCTCTGGGGACATCTGAGCCCGTCCCAGGTGACCAGGTTGCTGTCTATTCTCTTCCTGGGATCTCGAAGAGGAGTTGAGCAGGGAGCCTTAGTGGCCTGACCATGTACCATGTGCCAGCCATTGGTCATAGCCATAACCATCTTTACTCTCATGAAGTTCTTCCTGATCTTTCAACTAAAGTTCTCTTGCTGTGGGTTAAGGTCAATCTCTCTTGCGTTATCCTCTTTGAACCTGTTGAATGGTGATTGGCCATGCAGTCATTCTGTCTCCTGACAATCTGGTGGGGCACCATACTAGATATCACCTGCTCTCCTGTGTCCCGTTGTCCTCAGGTCCCAGCAGTACATGAAGTGAACAGATTAAAGGGCTACCGGCAATTTTGTCCTCAGTGGTCTGACTTACTGACATGGTGAGGAGCACCCAGTATAAAAGCCAATGGAAACGTTGCTTGAGAGAGCTGGGGAGAACTGGGAAGGGGAATGGGCCCAGCCCCTCTCTGGAGAAACCAAAAATACATGTGCCTCAAATGAACCGCACGGGGCGAAGAGGCCAAATTAATACAATCTACTGTTAGATGAAAGTCAGACAGAACAAAAATGAGCAGCCAGGGAACCCAGATGCCAGTAGCATCTCTTCATTCTGATGTTCCATTAGAACCCCTGTTTTGTATAACCACTGTATGCCTATAAAGCAGGGGATTTGGGAAGCAAAGAACAGCTGACGGAGGTGTCACTAAGCCAATTTGTGGCTTGTTAGAGTGTTACACTTGTTTATCGGCATTTAATGAGACAAGACATTGATGTTAACACAGTGGGAGGGAAGCTGTCTGGACCAATAGTATCCCTTGCTGAAAATTAATTTAAACTCTCTTTTCTTTGTGCCAGAAATAGTAGAGCTAATTCATTACCAAAGTGTTGAAATGCCATTGAAAATGAGTTAGGGTAATAGGGAAGAGTCGTCAGCAGCTGAACAAAATCCCAATTTAGCTTTCTTTTGGTAACCTCTAGTAAATGAGACATTGTGAAATAATATGCTTTATGGCAGTGAACAAAACAATAAGCGCTTATTTAATTGGGGGATGGGGAAGGCTGCAGGACTGGGAAAGGAGTTTCATGCATGGAGTTTTGGAAAACTGTGAGTTGCTGTCGCCACAGCCCCATTCGCAGCCATTCTGCACGGATGGAAACTCAACAGTGTGTTTTGGACCTCTGGTGGCTTGAAGAGTCCAGGGTTGTGGCAAGGCCAAGTTCTTTTGCTGAGCTTCTGTGAAATCTCTGTTCAGATCATTTACAAGATCTCGGCTCCACATGATGGTCTGCCGTTGAAGTTGGGCACAGCATTACTCAACCCACTGGTTCATGCTTCCCATTCAGCAGTAACATGGGTCACATGACCCAAATTGGAGCAGTGTTTGTTTTTCGCTCCTTGTCATATATACCTTTGGCCACTTTATTTTCCTGGGGAAATTTCAGACATGAAAACTACAACTCATCAGGACCTAACCACTATGAGATTGAAGTAATCATTTGGCTTACTGCAAACTCTTTGTCTTTCCATCCTGTCTGTGCCCATATTTGAACCAGCACAGGAAAGATGGAGAGGGAGTCATGAGGCCAAGTTACTCTGGGTTGGCCGGGTCCTTCTTCAGAAGATCCGCCATCATCTCATCCATTCCAAGCAGAAGGGGTATGAACGGGGAGACCCCTGCAAGAGCTTCAAGGGAGAAAGCACAATTCTGACGTCTTTCTGGGTTCTGCAGACTTATTGTCATTAGGCCAATTTCTTCACCCCCTCTATTCATGACCCTTGCCCTGTGACTCTGCAGTTCTTCCCATAAATGAGTGGTCGCTTTCCCTCTTCTTAGCTTTGTCACTGGCCATGTGACAGTGTGACAGTTCTGAGCCTAGGTTTTAAGAGGCTTTATATGCTCCTGCTCATCTTCAGGTGCTTCTGACATCCCCATTGGTCCCAGAGGGAGGATGAAAGATACATGGTACAGAGCTGGATTCCAACTGTCCAGCAAAGTCTGGCTGAGACCAGCTGACTGCAGGTGACCCACACCTGTGAGCTAAATAAATAATTACTCTTGTACAGTGCCAAGTTCTGGGGCGCTCTGTTACACAGCAATAGCAAATCATAAAGCCCCATTCAAAAGCAGAAAAGAGAGTCTTACGTATAAGACAACCAATGTTTTGGAGGGAAAGACTGACCTCTACTTAGGCAATTATCTAAAATTAAGAGAGTCGGGGCATATTCCCAGCCTGAATGCCCTTCTTAGAGTGAACTGTGCCACTGCACTGTCACCAGGGCCCCCTCTCTGCCTCTGCCACCTGGGCAAATAGGGAAACACTACAGTTTCACCTGAAGAAGCTCCCTTTCTAGAGTTCAAGTACCTGTTTCTCTCATCCTCTCACCATCTCAAAAGGAGGGGAAAAAACTCCTGTATCTGTTAAGGACCCATTCCAAACAATCGTTTTGGAATCTTCCTTAGACTCCTTATCCCATTCGTGGTAGGAAGATAGGATTGATAGTTCCAGCAACCTAGGGCCAAATACATAGGAGAGTCTTTGTTCAGGGACTGTCAGGTGTCCAGAGAGACCTGTCCTTCCATGCCTTCCAGCCCACTGACAGCCGAGAGCTCAGGCCAGCATAAAAGGGTGTAATATGGTTTTGTCAAAGCCTTCATAATATGAGCACAAGTCTGGCGGCTTGAATGTGAGCTGTTTGGGGATAAAAACCTAGATTATTCATTTTTCTGCTCATGAAAGGCTAGCGATTGCCACGTTTCCACTAAGCCTGGTTGGCATATAACACAGAGCCTCCTTTTTCCCTGCTGTTTATATAAATGGACTCACCTTGCCCAGGCTCTCTGCTGTAAATGTGTGATTAAAGGATTATAATGGTGATGGAAATAGTAATCACGTCTGTTTTCAGACAGAGCCATCCCTCCAGGGGCCCAAAGTGGCTGTGTTCTTATTCATACCTGTAAGGAAAGGGAACCTAGCAGGCACTTCCATAGATGGGTCCATAGGGCCCCACAAAGACTGGGATCTTGCTTCAGGATACCCAGCCTACTGGCTTCCAGCTTTGATGGGGGTGGAGGTGGAGGGTGGCTATTGAAACAGAGTTTAGAGCTTCCAGACAGCCAGACAGCCAGATCGCCCAGACTGGAATTGGAGCATTATCCGTTGTGGTGGGTGAGTAGCATAGGGGCAAACCTAGCAGCAATGGGAGGCAGTCAGCCCACTAAGCAAAGATAATTATTTGGAAAACACATCATGGGAGCTAGACAGACACCCTAACTGGTGGTCACCATCAGGGAGGTCCAGTAGTTGGTGTCTAGTTATTGAATAGAGCACAGAAAAGGGGATCTAGAAACAAGCAGTGTACAGTGGTTCAGGGTGGAGGTTCTGAAATCAGCATCAGGATAGGTTCAAGGGCAGGGCTGAACTCCTAGAGAGGGAGGACTCAGAACAGCAAGGCAGGATCCAGGCTCAGAGGAGCAAGGGGGTGAAGCAGATTATCAGGGATGTCTAGCCTGGTCACTAGAGCCAGGTAGAAATCCTACTCAGCTGACTCAGAGGCCAGAGCAGGCCCAGCAGCCAGATCAATTGGTGCTGAGTCACCAAAATCACTCACTTGACTCATTCTTTGGAAATAAAAGTCTGGCTCCAGCATCCAGGGAAAGGCTTATTATGCTGCTTGGAGGACAGTGAAGGAGGTGCGAGCAGCACCACAAAGGCCATTTAAGTGCAGCCTTCTGGAGGTCTTCGGGATTTTGGATTGCTCCCAACCAGAATTTTGCCTTATGGAAAAACAGAACTTCAACTAACTTCAACTAGTCATGTATCATGATAAAAGTCCAGGGTTCTAGCCCAGGCTGCACCACTGCCTCACCATGGGACTTAGGCTGATTAGCCTCCCTTGGCCCTGCCTCAGTTACCCACCTCCCTAACTCCCTCCTTCACATTATTGTTATGAAGAACACATGAAATAACATATGAAAGCACTTAAAAAATATAACAGTAAGGTGTTTTCAGTATTAATATTTACGTGGCATATGCATCATCTTCGCTCAAAATTGAATTTCCCAAGGCTGATTTGCCAGTTTGAGGACTATCTCTAGTCCTTTTACTCCTTTTCCCTGATGCCCTACTCCTAGCCATTTCCTTGTCCATTATCTCCCAGCAGAGGCTTCAGTGATTTTAGAAGAGATAGAGCCATAGCATGTGAGAGAACTGCTGGGGCTGGGAAGCTAGGGATCATCTGGTCAACTTTTCATTTCAGTAATGGGGCCTTAGTCGCACATGAGAGATGTTACCTGACCAACATCACACTGCTAGTTAATATGGAGCCAGAAAGCAGTGTCTGGCATACAGTGGGAACTCAGAATACAGTAGCCTCTCTTACTATTATTGCAACTATACCATGCTTTCACAAAGCAATTTATTTTGCTACTTATTAATAACTTTGATAGAAGTTGATAGAAGGTTGGTATAGGAGATAGTGAGAGTTGAACAAGAGGCAAGTCATAATTAATGTTACAAAGGGCATTTTTAGATTATTCAATGTCACCTACAATGCCTCCTCCTCCAGGAAGCCAAAGCTGATCAGGATCCCTTCCCATGTTCTCATTATATCACCTTGTATCTCAGCCTTATCCCACCATGCTAAACTGAAATTACTTCTTTTTTTTTTTTTTTGTCTCTCTCCCCTTCTAGACTTGAGATTGCTTGAGGGTAGGGACCGTGGTTTTCTCAAAGTTGAATCCACAGTGCTCAATGTTTAATATATGAAGGTGTAGATTATATTAGAGCTCAGCAATCTGTAGGATATATCTTAGATGTTCCCATTTCTTTGAGTTCATGGGCCCAGAGAGCCCTAATGCTCAACAAACCTTAGTTATCGTCCCAGTTGCTTTATGTATAATCCATACAACTTTAGTCAAGTCACTCACCCTCTTTAAGCTCCTGTTTTGTTATAACTAAAAGAAGGTGGCTATTTATGAAAGGCAATTTGTCAATAACTATCACATTTACAAATGAATAAAGCCTTTGCCCAAACAATTCCTGTCATAGAAATTTATCTTCACATACACTCCCATATATCCTACTGGTATACTTAACCACAGGTTATTCATTACAGTTTTATTTGTAATGGTTAACAATTGGAAACAACATAAATTGGTTAAAGAAACTAATTTCTATAATATAATACTATGCAGCCACCAAAAAGAATGATGTAAGCCTACATATACTGATATAGAATAAGCTCCAAAGTATAATATTAAATGAAAAAAGGCAAGGTGCATGACGGTGTGTAAAGCAAGCTTTCAATTCATGGAGAGGGGAGAGAAAAAATATGTGTGCATTTGCTTGTATATGCATAAAATATCTCTGGAATGTTACTCAGGGAATTGGTGACATTTAGTTGAACCATGTTAAAATAGGAAAGAAAGAAAAGGAGAGGAAAGAAAGAAAGAAAGAAAGAAGGAAAGAAAGAAAAAGAAAGAGAGGAAGGAAGGAAGGAAGGAAGGAAGGAAAGAAAGAAGAAAGAAAGAAAGAAAGAAAGAAAGAAAGAGAGAAAGAGAGAGGAATAAAGGTTCCAACCTACTCACTCATCTGTTGAGAGGCATGTGGGATGACCCCTGTGAAAGCACACTGTCCATGGCAGGGTGTAATACCAGTATGGGGACCGGCACGGCTCTCAGGCCTTGGTTTACCTATCGCCTCTGAATTGCATAACTTTTTTCCAATCAAGATTCTGTCCTGATCACCCATAGAAGATTCATGGGTGACCAGAAAATCAGGCCTAGTTATGTTTCTAGTAACTATGTGGCTCAATATGAAGGAGATTGTGAAAAGAACCACTGACTCAAAATCCCTTTCCCACACATGCCTGAAATCACACCATTAGCCACTTACGTGTAAAGCCTTGTCATCATAGGTCCTCTCTTTAGATTTTCCTAGGACGGGTAATGTCTTTGAAAGAATTAGCTTAAATGAACATTCATTCATTCATTCATTCAATGATTATTGCATGTTTATTTATGCCACTCTACCAAGTACCTGGACATACGGGCAAATAAGATAATCACTGACTTTCATAATAAATGTCATAACAATAATAATAATGATGATGATGATGATGATAGCTAACCCCTTCTGAATGTTTATTATGTGACTGGCACTCTTCTAATCACTTTACATGTGTTTGCACTGAATTCTTATAATAAATATGAGGAAGATAATGTTATCTCCATTGGTTAGATGAGGAAACTGAGGCACAGAGAAGTTAAGTAGCTTGTCTAGGGTTCCATACCAGTTAAGTAGCTAAGCTGGTATGTGAACTTTTAATCTAACAGATACTTTTCCAGGAAGGGGCCATAACTAGGAGTTTAAGGCCTGGGTTCTTTCTCCCTGAGTCATGGAGGGAAGGGAGGTGATCCAGAGTGAGATGCCAGATGGTCCTCAAGCCCAGGTCCTGTCTTGGTGATGTTGGGAAGACCTCAAGCTGCATACAGATTTGAGAAGACCAGAGAGAGATTAATCAAGTGACAAGGAAATTGCATGGAAACCAGCCAGGATGAATGGTATGCCCAGTAAACATAAGAAACAAACTAAGGGGAAGAGCCTGGACTGAGTCGGGATACTGAGGGCTGCAAAAACAAGCAAATTTTACCCAAAAGCAGCATGAGGCTTGGGATCCAGGCAGCCCAGCAACCAAGCAAAACTAGAGAAATAAATCTGCCTGGCAGCAGTGTGAAAAGTTGAGCTTTAGTAAGGAAGGATATAGTGACCCAAAGGATCTGGCTACATGAGGAGTCTGCCAAATTGGGGTGAGACAGTAATGGCCTGCAATTCCTAAACCATATTTCAGCATTAAGCTCAGCCAAGTTGAAAGGAATTGAGAATTTGCTTTGGGCCTGGCTGAATGCACCCAAGCTCATCCTAAGTGGCTTGCAGTTGGATTGCCTGAGCCACTTAGGAACAGGCCAGAGACTAAGCCCAACACATTAAATTCAGGTTTGTCAGGGGGCACTTAGCTGGTCTCCCTCCCTTCTCATGCAAGTTCTGGATATGCCACTGAGAGGGGGAGATTGTTCCTTCTTAAAGTGCTCCCTGGGACATGGAATTGAGCCCTGAAAAATAACTTCATTCTCTCTCTAAGTTCCCTGCCAGTTCTCCCTGGCTGAAGCGGAAACTGTGTGCTTGCAAGGGAAAGCCAGTCTCCCTCTTTTTGGACTGGATCTTCTAGGAACTAGGAGATTGGGACAATGGAGGCAGGAAGAAGTCGGTAGGGGTGAGGGGGCTAAAATGGACTCACCTGTCACCGAGTCACATTCAGAACCTGGTCTGCGGCACTCATCTGGGGGCTGGAAATGGAGGGGGAAGAGATGAGCTTAGCTGAAAACGAAGTCTGTTTTTTTCCTCCCTGATTAGCATTTTTATTGCGTCCCTCCTATTTGCTGTGCCTGCTCATAATTAAATACTGCCCATGGTGTCTCGTCTATCTTGGTAATGTTCTCTTGGACACCGATGAATTGGATTTTCTTTATGGACTTGCTCCGCTGAGAGAAAATAAGACTCAAGTTCTGCACCTCCCCCCTGGCAGGGTGGCTCAGTCTCAAGAGGGCGTTTGGCATTGAGGTCAGGAGCCTCCTCACAGCATTCTCAAAGTGCCTGATCTGGAGTCTTGGAAAGAAAATGAAAAAAGTACCAGGTCTTCTTGTCCACAGAGCAACCCCAGTGAGAGATGACCCAGGATATGAGGCAGCTGCCTCTGTTCTGCTTGGGAAGGCCTGGGGCCCAGAGTCTGGTAATAATCCTAGAAGGTTAGAAGAGAGGGTCTAAGGAGAGGGCCGAAGGATGAGGTGCTCTAGAAGGGAGACTCTAGGCTTTCATCCAGGACTCCAAACAGAACCGTGGGGCTGGCTGTAATCCCCATATTCCCATCTGTCAGACTCACCATTGATCTCTTTACACAACTCAAAATCACAGACCCACAGTCATGGCCGTGGCTGTGTCCCTCAGGCCATCCCCCTTCTGTGTCATCACGTTCCCTCAGTATCCACTCTATTTCCAAGGAACTGCCTTGCACTCTCCATCTTTTTCTCCACTTCTGCTCTGTAACCAAAGTCCAGCGTCTCCTCTCATCCTGTCCCACTTGGGCCACAATAAAGGGTGGGTGAAATGAAATTTGAACCTTCTCAAGTGCAGGTTTATCACTTTACTGGTTCACAAGGTGTGTCCCTAGACCAGCAGCATCAACTTGCATTTGGGAACCTGTTAGAAATATAAATTCTAGCCCAGTTGGTGGCTCATGCCTGGCCTGTAATCCCAGTACATTAGGAGGCAGAGGTGGGAGGATTCCTTGAGTCCAGGAAGTCAAGGTTGCAGTGAGCCAGGATCCACGATTGCTCCAGTCTGGGGGACAGAGGGAGACTCTGTTAAAAAAAAAAAAAAGAAAGAAAGAAAGAAAGAGAAAGAAAGAAAAAGAGAGAAAGAAAGAAAGAAAGAAAGAAGAAAGAAAGAGAAAGAAAGAAAGAAAGAGAGAGAGAAAGAAAGAAAGAAAGAAAGAAAAGGGAAGGAAGGAAGGAAGGAGGGAGGGAGGGAGGGAGGAAAGGAAGGAAGGAGGAAGGAAGGAAGGAAGGAAGGAAGGAAGGAAGGAAGGAAGGTGAATTCCTGGGTTCCACTCCAACCTAATGAATTAGAGACTCTGGGGGTGGGGTCCAGCCCTCTGTGTTGTAATAAGGCCTCCAGTCATCATGATGCATTTTCACATTTGACAGCCACTGCACTAGCCCTACTTTCCACAACTCCCTCAGCAGCATCTTCCCTGAAGCCCACACAATATGTGTACTACTAACTATTTCCTACCAATCACTGACTCCAGGCCACTCCCTTGCTTCCTAAAAGACACTAACTGCCCTGCCTCTGACCACTCTCCAAGGAGCTGTGCTTGCCTCCTCTCACATCCCTCCTCTGAATCTTCTTCCTGGGCAATGTCATCTTTTCTCACAACTTCAGCTGTCACCTCTAGGCTGATGATTCTCACATGCGCATTTCTAACGAGTAATTCTCTCCCAAGTGCTAGAAATACACTTCTTTCTGCCTATCGGGCACCTGACCTTGAATACACCAGGCACCTCACTCACCTGTCCCAAACAGAACTCCCCCACACTGATGTTCCACGTTCCTTATTTTAGTTCATTCCCTGCCTTGACTCTGCACAGAGATTTCTCTGACTGAGACTTGCAAACACACAGTCACCTATAATCTACTATAACCTTCTTATCCCCACTCCCTTATCATCCAAGCAAAGTGGCGGTGGTCAGGGGAAGGGAATGCCATTCCTACACACCCCTCAGGCAGCTCTTTGGCATGGGTTTCCATCCTTGTCATTTGTCTTACGTGTCAAAACTCTTTTTGCATTAGAATGGTGGAGAAAATGAGTATTATTTGCACCTCAGGTCCCATCCAGGGATGGTCCTATTCCTCTGCAGCTTAGTTTCTAGGATCTCTGATTCCTCTCCACTTGCTCAGCAGCCCTAAGCTGTGTGATGAATCTCCCTCTAGCAGAGAAAGGAGGAAAGGGAGATGTCCCACAGTCCCTAATCTTCCTGTCAGGGTCTGGCCTAGCTGGCCATTCTCCTGAAATCTCAGAGTGGTAACCACACAGACATGTGCTGTCAGGGGACATTCCCTGTGGCTCTGGATCCTGAGCTGGCCCCAGAGAGACCCCTGTCTAGGCAAGTAGCCTAGAATACAGTCAACCTTCAATAAGTGTTTGTTGAATGAGTAACAAAACACTGAAGAATGGAAGAGGCTCTCAGAGTACCTTGTGCCAGTCCCTGCCTTTCCAGCCCATCTAACTCCAATGCGTCTATGCAGAAAGGAGCTAAGGCAGCAAAGAGGAAGATGGAGAGAGACTTGCAATAAACATTTCTTTGTGATTTTCTCTTCTGTTTGCCACTGAGGAAGATCTCTGGGTCAGGAAAAACATGTAGGCTTCCCAGGGCAGCAATCCCTTATCCTTCTTGCCTCCATCCTGGGCCTGTGCCCTTCCAGGTTATGGGCAGAAAGAAGTAGACAGACTAGATTGGAGACAACTTTAAGTGAATTCAATTACCATAGCAACCAAAACCACCAGAATGGAGATTAGGCTCCAGACAGCAGCAATCCTGGCACCCAGGAGAGGCAGCAATCTGAAGGCCATGGCTGCAAGGCCGAGGGAAAAGGGGCACCCAGCTCATCCGCCCAGCATTCTCCAGCTCACTTGTACTTTCTGGACTCTGCAGAGCTCTAACCTAGCAAGGAGCAGACATTCATCCCTGCCTGGAGTTGGACAGCCTGGAGGTGTATGGTGGTCAGAGTAAGAGCAAATGCTGGCTTCTTATTTCCTAGTGTGCCCTTCTATGGAAGGTCAAGGTACTGGTTTGCCTTCTGCACTTCCCTGCAGCATAATATTTAAGAATAGCAGCTCTGGAATCACACTGTTTGGTTTCAAATCCCAGCTCTGCTATCTGATCTTAAGCCAATTGCTGAACTTCTCTGCACCTCTGTTTTTTCAACTGATGAATGGGAATGACAGTACCTACTTCAGAGAAGCATTGTAAGGACTATAAAATACGAATCCAGAGAAAGGCTTAGAACACTGTGTGGCACATAGTAAATGTCAGGGAAGAGTTTCTGTTGCTGTCATTGCTGGTATTGATTTCATAATGATGATGATTCCAGTCTCCAGCTACTCCTGGCCCTTGTCTATTGCCCTGCTTGTGAGCACCAACTTTGTCAAGTTGAGGTGCCCAGCCTGAGGCAGGCAGAGATAATTCTTGGGAGGCTAATAAATTGGTTCGTAGTGGTCAGTCCCCCTCCTGCTCCTGAAGCCAATAAGAATCCCAGAGGACTGCACAGGCCACCTGACAAACAACTGAAGGTTTTGCTCTCTGGGGGGGCTTCATCTGGGCCCACCAACTGTGGTCAGCGTGGGGAAATCTCTGTAAGAACCAAACCCCAGACAGCTGGTGTTCTCATTTACCTACTCATTTCCCTTGAAAGATGTTAAACAAGTCTTTGATCATTTTAGTCCAAAAGAGCTGTTGCCTTCCCTGAGGGTGGAACCCTTATCTGTAAAGTGGGGATAAATATAAGGGCCAATTTCAGAAACATAATTGACCTATTCATGTAGAACTGAGAGTGAAGGTAGGCATCACCTTTACAGCCTTCGTCTCATGTGTTTTCAGGCTTTATTTCCCAGTGGCATGTGAGTGTCCAGAGAATAAATACGCCACCCTTCATTTAAGTGAAGAACTTGAGATCATGGCTAGGGAAGGTATATTCTAGTCCATCTTCAGGGAATGTGCTCATTCCTCAGTTTTTGAGCACCAGTGATGGACCAGAACTTGTGCCACTGCTGGGGATACCAAGATTGACAAGACTTCAAGAGTTCAGCTTGGCAGTGAAGAAAGAACTCAGGGAAACACAATACAAAGTGCTCTTTGACAGGGGTGGGGCGGGGGGAAGTGTGGAGAGGACACTGAGGGCAGGACAATTAACCCCACATGGGGTAGTGGGGCTGGGCATCAGAGAGGCCAGTAATCTGGATTGGTGTGGAAGGAAGAAAACAATTTTGCCCAGTGGAGAACTTGGAGGAAAGACTCTGCAGGCAGGGAGAACAGCAGGTGCAAAGAGGAAGTGGGCCAGGCCTGGTGTGTCTGGGGGAAGGTGAGAAGTTTAAGGATGATAAGGCGTATGCACATGCGCGTATGCATGCTTCAGCGTATGTGTGTGCACACGTGTGCTGATTGGGGGACCGGAAGGGGGTGGGAAGAAGAATGATGGGGGATGAGACCCAAGAGTTAATCTCTCCTATATCTCAACCGTGATCAGTAGTTCTATAATCCTTTAGCTTCTGTGGCCTGCTATGCTGGGATTTGCTCACCTTTATTTTGAAAATTTATCCCCCTATAACCAAAGGAGTTGTTGAGTTTGTTTTAGGTGAACCCAGCCTGTTTCTGAAGATCTGCATTGCTCTCAGGCCTTAAATGTCCTCAGCTGACAGGTCTCTCCAGTCCAGCATAAACAGCTCTGGCTGGAAAAGACCCTGAGAGAGAACTATGACCACCTTCCTTCCTGGAAGGACTGCATCTACACCCCCAGCAACTCCGCTTTGCATTCCTGTGTCCCAGATTAGCACAGTCATTTGTCCAGGCAGTACAGCCTGACCTGGGACCTTCTTGTGCTGCTCCACATCCAGCCAGTCAAGAGTTCTGATCATTTTTACCACAAACATATTTCTCTTGTGTTCCCTCTTGTTCATTCCCAGTACCACTGCCCTAGTTGAAGCCCTCCTCATCTCTCTCCTGGAATACTGCAATAGCCTGCTAATTGGTCCCCCTGCTTCCCATCTGGTCCTCCTCAAATCCATCCTCCACATGGCCGGGCCAGAGTGGTTTTTTCAAACAAGATCTGACTGCATTATGCATCTGCCTGAAGCCCTTCGGTGGTACATTATGGCCTGCAGAATAGGGTCCAACTCCTAAGCTTGCCACACAAGACCTCCATAGGCTGCTTCCCCCACCTCGGTCCTGATGTGCCCTCCCTCTGGCTTCGCACTCCAGGCACATGCTGTGATGTTTCATGCCCCGGTGTCTTTGCTCTGCCTGGTGGTCACATCATTCCCTCCCTCATTTGGTAGATTCCTGCCTGCTTTCCAGGCCCCGCTCAGATGTCATTTCCTCCAGATCATCTTCCCTGACAGCTCGGCTGGACCAAATGTCTCCTCCCTGTGCTTCCCGAGAGTCCACACACACCCCTATCACACATACTAGCTCTGCCACTACTGCAGCTGTGTGACGCATGCCTCCAGTTCTTCATCTGAAAATGGAATCATAGCTCTATCTCATTGGATCATTTTGGGAATTTGTAAATCTAGCTTCTAGTCACCCCTCAGGCTTCACTGACCCCAGATGAGGTTTTAGTAAGCGTAACCATCAGTGCAGAATGCAGATTCACTGTCTGTCTTTCTCTTTAAACATGAGCTGTACTCCAAGAACACAAGGTCAGTATCTATCTTGCTTACCACCATACGCCCAGCACAGCAATTGCATATTCAACATTTGTGTGTAAATGAATGAATGAATTGTTTAAGAAGTTTTTATTGAACTAACATTAGTGGATAAAGATCTATCAGTTCAAATAAAACGTTTATTGAATGCCAGGTTGCCAGATTCCTGTCAATATGTAGGTTGGGCAGGGGAATACAGATAAGACAAAGCACGCTGACAGCAAAGCATGGCCAAAACAGCATCTTGAGTTGGGAGTTGCATTCAACTCAGTAGCACTTGAATAGAGTGAAATGAGGAGAAAAGGAATCTTCTAGAGAAAAACAGTAAGTCACTCCCTCTCCTGACCCTCATCACCATCCCACTGATACAAGCAGTGCTGTAATTCACTAAGAAGGCTGTTGTGTTTCCTTTTCTGTCCACGTCAGGAATCTGGAACAAAGAAGGAGCCTGCTAACATTGAACGTGTATTTGCAAAATTGACTCAGGCATTAGTTAAGAAGTCATTAGCTTACCACTTTGGAGATTCTAGCCTGTCTCAGTGGGAAAAGAGCCCCATGGAGCTATCAGGAAGGGTATTCACTCTCTCATCAACAAAGAATTTAGCATTTTCTAACTTCTTTAAGCTTGTGGCTATTTTTGTTGTTGTTGGTGTTGTTTCACACCGAGGCTGGCTGTCTCCATTCTTTATGACTCTGGGCATGATTTAACACATACACTTAAAAAATGGAAGAACAGCTTCTTAAATTTGCAGTAAATGTATTGTTCAATAGATTTGATTTACTAGTTATGAGCCATGGAAGAGCCACCATGGCAATTTATTGTCATGTTGTCTCAGGCATTGGAGTCACTGCCTCTATCTGCTCCGATTCCATAAAAGTAATTCAATGAAGTGAAGACCTGCAGCACTTCTCGGCACCAGTTTGGATTGTGACTGCCACACCCTATTTTGTCTATCAGACCCCCCTTTCAGATGATGGGATCATGGCAAGTAGGAGGGGGAGTAGGGCATGGCCCATGGATTTAGTAGCACTTATCTCACAGTGGCTGGCTGGGGTCAAGGAGCATAGGTTTCTGGGCTTTACAGCTTGTGAGAGATTTACAGGGCTCCACTTGCCTCCGGTGACTCTGCAGAGGAATTAAGTCGATAGGAAATGTGCGTGTGTGTGTGTGTGTGTGTGTGTGCACGCGCCTGTGTATGTGTTGAAAGGAGGGAGGGACTGAGACTCATGATTTAGATGGATTGGGAAGGGTCAGCCTCTTGAGAAAAACCTCCACAAAATAGTCTCTGCTTTTGATACCTGAACTGAAAACATCTGCTGTTCCCTAAACATGGCTGGGAAGTGTGGTACGTTCTATAGTGGGAAAGGGGGTGGGAGTGGGGAAGAAGTATTTCCAAGCTAAGCCCTACATGTAGGAGTTAGCTAAACAGACATGGGGAAGGATAGAGTCCCTGCAGAAGGAACAGCCTGAGCAAACACTCAGGGGTAAAAGCAAACCTGTGAGTTTAGAGAACTGCAGCACTTTCAACGTAGCAGGAACACCAGGTTCAAGGGGCCCAGGAGTAGAAAGTGGAAAAGCAGAAGTAATCAATGATTCAGTAACAACAGGAGACATGTTGAGATATGCTTACTCAATTCTGAGGGCAGTGAGAATTATAGGATTTCAACTAATAGGCAACATTGTTGGATATGTGTTTTGAAAAATCGCTGTGGCTGCTGTGTGAAATATCCCTAATCCAGGCTTGGAAGTGCAGCCCTGTCAGATGCCAGTCTCTTGGTGTCTAATGCTCAGCATCTACACAGTTGCTGGGGAGGGAATGATGTGCGGACCCTGCTCTCAGGACTGTCTGGAGAACAGGGTCAAACAGAGCTCCTTCTGTTTGAGGAAGTCATATCCAAATTATGTTACCAGTGAGTACAGGAGGGCCATAGGATGATTGCCTGAGAGTTAACTAGGAAAGGTAAGAAAAAAGATCCAAGGTTCAGGTCAGGGGAGAGGCTTTCATATCTATGATAATCTGATTGCTGGCTATGCTACCCTCCGCCCTCTCATAAGCAGCATCCCTAGCTTCTTCCAGCTTTTCTGCGGGGGTCTGAGGAAGGGTGTATTGTGAATGAAGGTCTATCTAAGACAGCATTATCTAACAGAACTTTCCATGATGACAGAAATGTTCTGTCTGCACATTTCCAACATGGTAGCCATTAGCTACATGAGACTACTACATACTTGAAACGTGAGCCTGCAATTAAGAAACTGAATTTTTAACTTTATTTTAATTAATTTAAACTTTAATTTAAACAGCCCCATGTGGCTAGTGGCTATCATATTAGCACAAATCTAAGATTCGAGATCTCCTTGAAGACAGTCCTATCACACGCTGAGCATGTAGGTGATTCTTATAAGCAATTCTTATTTGTTGTGCCTGGAGGCAGTGTGGTTTAGGGGAAGACTTTGGACATTGGCTTAGTCAGATTGAATTTAAATCCCATCTGTGGCAGTGTATTCGTCAGGGTAGGCTTTACTACTTTAACACATGTCACCCACAATTCAGCAGTTTCGCATAATAAAAATTTATTTATTTATTTATTTTGCGTATTTCACAGTTCACAGAATGTTGGGAGGGATCTCTACTTCACATTGTCACCCAGGGACCCAAGTTCCTTCATTCTTGTGGCTCTGTCTCTTCTAAGCCCTTGAAATTTTTTCCATTCAGCTAGTGGATGGAGAAAGAACATGCTAAATTGCCCTAGATGTTTTTTATGGGACTGGCCTATATTACTTTGGCTAGAACTTAGTCAGATGGCCAAACCTAACTGCAAGAGAACCTGGGAAAGTAATCTAACTGTATCTACAGAAAAGAAGAACTGAATTTGATTAGCATCTAGTCAGTCTCTGCCACAAGTAACTACTAGCTGTGTGACCTTAGGTCTTAGTTTTCTTATCTGTAAAATGGAACCAACATGAGAACTAGTGAAAGCTAAATGAAGTAAAGTATGTGGAAAATGATGAATCCAGCGGGATTCATGACCATGACTCTTCTCTCAGCGTGGATCTCATCACAGCTATTGAGCATCATCTCTGCTGACAAAAAAAAAAAAAAAAAAGGTTCACATAGTCGCACCTCTACAAGACATTTTATGGGTTCTTTTTTTTACCCAAGGAAAAGGACAAACTTTGGACAGCATTCAGCAAACCCTCAAGCTTGCCTAACCCAGGGACCACTCCTGGGCACGTATGCAGGTACTGGCCAAATGTTCTTAGCATCTCGGAGGGCGGAAAGAATGACTTCTCTTTTAGAGAGATGGATTTTGTTGGATATAACAAAGGTGCAATCACAGAAATATTTACAGATGAAATTATATTTGGAATTTGTTTCAAAATTATGGTAGGGGAGTGTGTGAGTAGGGTACGGATGAAAAACGATTGGCCATGAGTTGGTAACTTGCAAAGCTAAATGACATGATCATGGGTGTATATTATACAATTCTTTCACCTTTTGTATATGTTTGAAATTTTTCTTGATAACAAATTTAGTTATTTCCCTTTTTTCTTCTTTACCTTGCAGTCTCAGCTCAAAGAACATAATAAAGAATTCTGTAAGAGCCATGAGGACTCATCTTTAATGAGGATTTTGCAGAGAAGTCCAGAAGTCTCTTATGATTTTGCAGTGTGGGGACAATAGCTGGACTGTCTTTCTTTACTTGTTGATTCACCAAAGCAATTAATGACTTTGTAGCTGAGTCTCCTGCAAACCCAGTGAGGCAAAAACACCCAACTCTAGCCTTGAGCTCTGAAGAAAAAAATGCACTTGAGTATAAGTATCATAGATGTGCAATGCCGGAAAGGCCTTGGTGCTCATGAGCTGCGTCTGTTTACTAAGAAGAGGTTGGTATATAAAATGAGTACCCAGATTTCCCTATTACAACACTTTTGCAAAAGCTGGAGAATTGATTTTCCAGCTGCAGAATTCAAACACGGACCACCTTGCTTATAATGCATCAATAGTACCAGTTTTATGAATGGGCAGGACTCTGTGGAATTGGGAAGAGTCTCCTGGGACCACAAACTTTCCCCATTACTTTGATGAATGCTTGAAGTACCATCCACTCTATTGCGCTGCCTTGGCTTAAGGCTCTGACCTACTAAAATGTGAATACTGTATCTCTGGATGAGATGGTCACTTACGTATCAGTTCAAATAATTTTATCAGTTCTTGTTAATGAAGAGGAAATGGAGAGAAATGGGCTGAAGCTCAAGGCTACAGAAATGGGGTTGCACAGAATGGAGAGAGGAGCCCCTGGGGTGAGGGGAGTATCTAGGGACAGACTTCTCTGATTTCACACATTTACCAAGGTTCAGTAGAAACAGTAATTACATAGAAAGAACTCAGGTGATCTGTCTAAACTACACAATACTGCTTGTAAAGCTGTACCCACGATTTAAAAGACCTAGTTTCAGACCCATGTAGACAAGTGACAATATTAAAACAGCCAACATTTTTATTTATTCTTGTATATGAAACATGTGTATGCATTATCTAACTCAGTCCTCATGAACCTTATGAGTTGATGCCATCATTATAACCCTTTTTGCCAGGTGAGGGAACTGAGCATCAGAGAAAAAAAGTGGTTTGCCCAAATTCACACAGCTGGTGAATGACAGAGCCAAGACTTGAAACCAGGTCTATCCAGAGCCCATGTTCTCACCACTAAGCCTCCACTGTCTCGGATCAGTGATGTGCTTTTCATGCAAGTTTATACGTAAAGTTCAGCAGCCTTTGGTCTTGGCATCTTCCTGAGCCAAGCCATAGTTTGGCTAATACATTTTTGACAGGTCCCCATTTTGGCTTTTATGGTGAGCCATCAGCTTCAGGCAGTCAGGAACATTTTCAATGGACCATGCCCTGGCTGTGCCCAAGGAGGTGATGTTCTGAGTATGTGATTGACATTCTGCCAGAAAGGAAAGAAAAGAGTTCTCTAAAAACCAATCTGGTTCAAGAAAAGAACACTGGCAAGGTCTCTGCAGGCAGCATCGACTGAGGGCTCACTTTGTAGATACGAAAAGCTTTTCCTTTCCTCCCCACTGGAGAAGGGGGGCTTTGGGGCTCTTTTCATCTAAGATCAGCTGAAAATCGAACACCCTCATTCTTTCTTTCTGTCCTCATGCTAGTGCTTAAGATCAATCACATAGGACACGGAGACCAACCAGTTGGCAAATTAATTGCATATTCCCAGTTACATACAATCAAGGGAGCCACATAAATTAAAGTTAAAATAAATTATTAATGCAAATGTATTGAACATCTGCAATGTGCCGAGGACTGAGCTAGGCTTCAGAAATGGCTAAGATGACGGTCCTTGCCTTAAACAGTTTGAAGTCCAGAGAGGGATACCACCATGCAGAAAACAAGGCCATACAGGTCATAAGAACCATATTTGAGGTACACAGGAAGGACTGAAAATCCAAAGTGGGGAATGATTAGTTCATCCCGGGATGTGGGGGAGGACTTTACCAATACTATGTGACTTTTGTCTTGGGTATTTAATGTTTGAGGCTAAGTGGAAGTTTGCTAGGAAGACAAAGGAAATAGGAAGTGGTGAAAGGCATTTCTGGAAGAGGGTGCAGCATGTACAAAGGCATGAAGATATGAGATTTTGCAGGTAATGACGAAAAGATCTACATGCTAGAAAGATGTGAGTAAGTAGAAGAAGGTAAGGCTGGAAAGAAAGTGGGGGATATACCATGATAGGAACAGGGTTTTTTAGAGGAAACGATTGCAGAAGGATTAAGGCTGCTGGTGAGATGAAGCATAGAGGTGCCTATGTACAAAGATGGAGATGCACGGTGGATCATTACTGGGGCCAGAAGAATGCAGGAAGAAATCATAAGCATCTGAATAAACTTGAAACCATGGGCTTGCATCAACTCTCCAGGGCAAAGGGCAGAGAGAGAAGCAAAGAAGGCCCAGGACAGAAACCTGGGAAACATCAGTACACAAGCAAAAGAAACCACCAGCAGAAAACAAGTCACTGCACCTAAGAGTTATATCCCCAGCCTCCACTCACCCTTCTCCAGATTTTCTAGCAAGAAACTAAACAAATGATTAGGATTTTTCCCCCAACTCCCAGTACCTGTCTCCCCTTCTCATATTTGCTTTCCTCCTTCTCTTCCCTTCTATTCCTTCCCTTGCATCTCCCTCCAATGGAGGTCTTGATGAGCAGAAAACCCTCCACCTGGACTTTGCCTCCCCCAGGAGCTGCCTTGGTTGGAGCAGCGGTCAGGCTGGCAGAAGGTCCACTGGAAGGGCTGACTTTTGGAAGCTCCACTGGAGCCCAGTAACTTGGATGGCTTCTCATTTGCCATAACTGGTCTAAGTTTATTGATCAATGAGATGACCATCCAGGCTACTACTGGCCTCCAAAATGGACTTAGGGCTGCAGGAAGCAAGAGTTGTCCACCCTCAGAAAGGGACGAGAAGTATCTGAACTAGAAGTTGTGAGCATTCAGCCATTGGGGCCACCAATGTTGAACAGCGCCTCCTGGCCTGGAAGCTGGACGACCTGGGCTGATACCTGGCAGGCAAAGCCCTGGCCTTTTGAGACTGGGGCAAAGCTCCTCAGTATTTATGCCACCACCTCCTACCCCACCTTGGGAAACTAGAGAAAGCCAAGCCACCCCCAAGCTTTGGAATTCCTCAGGCAGAAATCACCCTGAAGAAAAATAGGGTGCATCCCCACCCTGGACATACTGAGCCTCCACCCCTGTATTAGTCCAGATTTATTTGGCTCATGGTTTCTGCAGGCTGTACAAACGCAGCACTAGCATCTGCTTCTGGTGAGGTCCCAGGAAGCTTTTATTCATGGTGGGTGGGAAGGGGAAGCAGATGTGTCACATAGCAAGAGAAGGAACAAGAGAGAGAGGAGGGAGGTGCCAGACACATTACAACAACCAGCTCTCACGTGAACTAATAGAGCAGGAACTCACTCATTACCATGGGGAGGGCACCAAGACATGCATGAGGGATATGCTCCCGTGACCCGAACACCTCCCACTAGGCCCACCTCCAACACTGGGGATTGCATTTTAACATGAGATTTGGAGGGGACAAATATTCAAACTATGTCAACCCCACACCTAACTTATGGAGGCCAAACACAGGAGAGGACAAGAGTGTCCTCTTAGGGAAGCCCCTCTATCTGACTGAGGAGGATACTCTACTTTCAGAAGCAGGGAAACCAAGGATCCTGGGATAGTGGCAAAAGGGAGAGGTCAGAGCTCCAATCTAGCTATGCAGCCTCACATCCTTCTGGAGTGTCCCTCTCCACCAGCTACCTTCAGGTTCTCTATCAATAAAATGATGGTAATATCTACAGTGCAGGATTACGGAAAATCTAGCAAGGAGCCCAACATATGGTGGCCTCTCAACTTACGGCTGATATGCTAAGCCGAGCATTTGCAATGTTGCTTTCATCCCTTGGACAGCCTCCTGTCCTTCAGAGCTCCTCTTCCTGCTAGCAACTTCCTGTGGGCCCATCTTCTTTCTTTACATGCTCACGAACTGAGGTGAAATAAACTCTAATAGCAACTGAATAAAAGCTCACATGCCCAGCTATGGGAATAAGGGATAGAAGGCAATGGCAGTATGAAAGTGAGAGTATCCCAAACCCAAGGGGATCCTCAGGGAGAACAAAGTGCCACCCTCCTGAGTTTCTCACTGGAGCTCACTTTCACAAAGCCTTGCTTTCAGTGGTTAAATAAGGGAGGCTGGGACCACATGGATAGGGAAGGCCCTGGGACTTACTCTTCAGCATAAAATCGGCTCCCTAGAAATGTCCCATGGGTTTCTGACATGGTCAAGCCCCTTCCTCATCTTTATCCCTAGACTCTTCCTCTATTCCTTCATCAGAAATCTCCCTTTTCTAGGACTTACAGAATCAGCTATCTCAGCAAGGTGAACTTGACTCCCTGTGGGCTGTGGCCTGGCATTTTTATTGTTACATGCATGGGTGGGTGAGTGACTATATGTGTCTCTGTGTACAATCCGGCAGTTCTATCTTCCTCCTCAGACAGATTTCTTTGCACCTCCTGCCCGCACCACTCCTACCTTGAACAACAACAACCAACAATTATATTGTACTTCCCATGTTCCAGGCACGATTCTAAGCACTTTGTCTGTGTTACTTCATTTAATCTTCACAACCCTATAAAGTAGACAGTATTATTTATTGCCATTTGAGAGAGGAAGAAATCATGGCACAGAGGGATTAAGTACCTTCCACATGATCACACAGCTAATTAACAGCAGAGGCAGGTTCAAACCCAGGCAGTCTCACCTCAAAGTGTGTGCTTTTTACTTCCAAGGTACATAGCACCCTAAATGTAGAAAGGCTGTAACCCTCAGAGGTACAGCCCATCCCCAAAATTCTTGCCCCAGCATGGGGCAGATTGCTAAAATAGGACAGCTATAAGCAGCGAGGGTGGGAGTGACCCTTAAGGACACCCTGAGGCATGTGAGGCATAGCTTCAAAGAGAGACCCTGAACAGAGCAGCCCTGGGAAAGAGCCACGCAGACACACCAGCCTGGCACGTCAGCAAAGAAGCAGCCGACTTTGAGCTGGGCTGCCTATTACCCTCACAGTCCACACGGTGACAAGCTTTGCAAATACCGGCCAGAGCCACGGGACTAAAGAAGAATCCTCATGTGTGCACAGCTTGGAAAGGACACACACACACAGAGAAAGAATAGTCATCCATAGGAGCACCATCTTTAAATAGAAAAGATAGCCTGAAATACATCCTGAGCTCGCGGGTGCTCACACACACAGACACACACGGCCAGGGCCAGAGGAGTGACTGAACAAATGCCTCAGCTGTGCTGGTGGCAACGGGAGGAAATCTAGTGCCCTGGCAGCTCCTGACTTTCAGTTCCTATTTAAAATGTCTGAATTGGGAGCATCGACAAGCTCCCAAATTAGCTTTTTAAATAGAAGCTGAGAGTTAAAGGAAAAGCGGCCGTGTCATGGGGGAAAAGCAAGTGAAAATCCCGGCCAGGCCGGGACCAGAGGCAGAGGGGGAAGGTGAGAACAGGCAGTGCTGGAAAGATGCAATAGATGACTGGGGACTGGTAGGAGGGACAGCATCTCCTGGGTAGTAGGGCTACTCCAGCTGCCCGAGCCAAGAGGCCTCCTTTCTCCCCATCGCTTGCTCTCATTTTGCAGATCACCTGGTTGTAGGAAGGGCTGGTAAACAAAACCCACACTGGCCTAGACTAGAAATCCCAGTCTTTCCTATTTCCCCTAGATGGTTAAGACAGAAAGGAGAGAATAGTCTACAGCTACCACACTTAAGCAATGAGTTACGAGCTTATGAGGAAAGAGGAGGCAGGTGTCTGGACCAGTGTCTAGTCTTCAAACGGAGCTTACGAGTCTCAGGAGGCCACAACTGTCCCGTTAGTTGACTTTCTGAGGAGAAATGATGTCCCCAACTGTCTCCTGAGGCCTCCAAACAGTGAGGAAGACTCAACCCCTGAGCTGCCCCCAAGATGCTAAACAACAGTGAGAATGTATAGGAGTTCAAACCTGGGCAGAAATAAAATATGGGTTTCACTTTCCCGACCTGAACATGGGATGGAGGAATGAAGGAAAGTGCCCCCGCCTCCTGAGTAGTGACCACGCAGGACCCGAGGCACTTTCTCCCCGGGGTCAGAAGAACGGAGGTGTGCAGTTGCCAGAAAATTAGCCCTTCCCCAGAGGGAAGGGAGGAGGGAGGTGGGAGCAGCGCCAGGGCCTTCCCTGAATTCTTCCCCTGTCTGCCAGGGAGTGGCAGTGTTGTTAATCATTATTACTGTATGCAAATCCCACACAGCTCCGGGACTCCTGGCAAACGCTAATGGAGCCCACGCCCACCTCCTGAAGGGCCAATTGTGTACCTTTTAAACTGACAGACTGAAGGGGGCTCCGGAAAAAGTGAGAGTGAGTGAATGAGGGACTCCAAGGTGCCAGGGGCCCACAAGGGCCCAGACCACAATTACCGACTCCCACTCCTTCATCTGGAAGAGGGCTAGGGGTTCTCACAAGCCAGAAGCTCCGTTCCGGATTCAGGGAGGTCATTTTCCAGCCCTGGGTCTACAATTGTGCTAGGGTCTAGAACACCCTCGCAGTCTAGAACACCCCCGCGGTCACAACACACTTTGCATTTCTCTGCCTCGGCACCCACCTCTCCACACCCAGAAATGTGATGTCTCAAGCCAAGCGTTCCCCGTCCCTGCTGGGGCACCGCGCTGCCTCGCTTCCGGAGCGCCAGGCCGAGATCGGGGGTTCCGGGCACCGAGGCTGGAGACACCGGGAAAGCCGGAGCCGCGGGTCCGCCCAGCGTCTGGGACTGCGCCCTTTGCGCGCCGCCGCCCTGAGGGTGGGAATCTGGGCCGGACACCTGGCCCTGTGGGCACATGCTGACCTTCCCACTCCCCATCCTGGGTCGACGAGGCACGGGGCAGTGGGGACCCATGGGCTTCAGGGAGGGACTGAGGAGCTGGGCGGGCTCCCGTTGGAAGGGGACCGGCTCGGGTGAGAGTTCATGCTCTCAAGTCCAGACTCTCGGTCTGGGTAGTGGGTAGACGTGGCGGAATAGGAGGGCGAATCTTGACCTTCCGATGGTGTCTTCGCCCTCCGAGAGGAGACCGGCTCATACGTGGGGTTAGAGGCAGTGTGTCCCCCGGGCACCTCTTCAGCCTCTGCACTCGGAGCTGAGAGCCGGGGACCAGCCGCGAAGCTTGTGCGGTAGGGGGCCCCACCTTGCCAGGTGGCCGGGCTTGGTCTCAAGCAGGTGCTGCTGCCCTGTGGACAGTCAGCGAGAAATAGACACACAGCTAGGTGCACACACATCCCACGCGCGCACACGCCGGCGCTCCCTGCCACCTCTCCGTGGGTCCCCAGCCACACACGCCCCCGAACTTACGCTCACGCCGTACTCGCCGCTCCTCCCCACCCCCAAACCCAGCTCACCTTGCCACACTCACCCCCGTGCCCACCCTCGCTGGCACACGCGCTCACACCCGCGTCGGTACACTCCGCCACCTCCAGGCACACCCTAGGATTCCTCCACTCGCCCGGGGAGACGCACCAGGCTCTGCCTCGTTTCCCCACCCCCCGCTCACGCGCGCGCCCCTCTCCACACACACAGACACACACACACAGACACACACACACGCACTCACACTCTTACACACCCTCGCGCGCGGAGTCACTCCCCCTCGCACGCCCTCGCCCTGGGCACCCTCCCGCGGCGAGACTCCGGGTCCTCCTCCTCTCTCCCTCCGCTGCCTGGCGGCTCGGCTCTCTCCGGCCCGGCGCTCTCCGGCCCGGCCTGGGGCCGCTGGGCCCGCGGGGATCGGAAGAGAGCCGAGAGCGCAGCCTTGCCGCCTCCCCCGGACTCTCCTCTCCTCCCCGCCCCGCCTGCGCCGCGCCCCCACCACCTCCCCCCTCGGGAAAAGGACCTCGGGAGAGGCAGCCCGTGGCCGGCCGGGCTCCGCTCGGCGCGGCGCCGGCAGCGGCGGGGGCAGGGAGCGAGCGAGGGAGCCCGCGAGCCCGCGAGCGGAGCGGCGAGGCGGGGAGGGGACGCGCTGCCGAGCCGGGGCTGGAGCGGCGGAGGCTGCGGCAGCGGCGGCGGCGGCGGCGGCAGTGGCGGCGGGGGAGGGAGGGCCCCACGGACGGACGGACGCACGAACCGACCGAGCGAGGGAGGCAGCGAGCGAGACTTCGCTGGCGAGGAGGAGCCGCGCGAGCGGCGGCTGCTGGGCGCTTCCCCGCGCTGCTGGGCGCTCGGCGCCTCCGCGGCCCCCGGCTCCCGGCTGCAGCTTCCTCGCGCGCGCGGGGCGCCGGGCGCGGGGCCCGGGCTGGCTTCGCAGAAGGTAAGAGGGACGCGACCGAGCCTTCTGGAGCCAGGAAGTGCGAGGAGCGCTGCTCCCACGCCTGTTGCTCCGGCTGCCCACGCGGCACCCTCCCACTCCCGCGCCCGGGTGGGTGGGCGCTGGGGCGCCGGAAGGATTGGGGGTGGGGCCCGTGCCGTGGGGGAGCAGGCAGCCGGCCCGGGGGCGTCGGTTCCCTCGGGCTATGGAGCCACCTCCGGGCAGCCAGGCGCTGGGGTTCGGGGGTGGGGTGTGAACCTCTGCCCTCTTTCCATTGGCCTGTCTTCCCTCGGCGAGTGCCAGAGACAGGTGGCGAAGGCTTGCTCCGTCCCCGCTCTTGGTGAGGGGAGAAGGAGAGAAATGGCTGAAAGTGGAAACCGGGAGCGGTTTGGGGCGCTTCGCAAAGTTCTCCAGCCCGGCGAGCCGGCGGTGTGTCTACCAGAGGCTGGGGGCCAGTCCGTCTGGTCCTGCCCGACGCCGCTTCCACCCCGCGAGCTCTGGGAAAGGTCTCTACGTGACGCCAAGGGCCGTCGAGGCCCCGGGGAGGGGGATCGAAAGACTCACTTTGCGAGGTGTTTACATTGGAGGTGGGGGACGGGAAGGGACTGGGCAAAGTTACCTGGACTCAACTAAATTCCTGCGCTTGCTTAGTGTCGACATTTGAATGTGATCCAAGATGTTCTGCTTTTATCCTGGGCAGCCCTGATATGTCAGCAACAGGCTGAGGTTCCAGACCTGAAATCGCACAGCAAGAAAAAGGGTCCGTGTATTTCTTAACAGAGAGCGTCTGAACTTTCTCGGGGTCCTAGGCACAATGCGATGTTTGTAAGACCAGGCATGCGTTGCTGTATTTTGCATGAATGTACGTGATGGTTAAATGTATGCCTTGTTTACCTTACTTCGAGGGAGCCTGTATGTTTACTGACTGTAGAAAGGCTCCTGGGTGTGCACGAATTCAATACAAAGCATGTGTACATTTCCCCATGTGGACCTGTTGGCACACAGGAAGGGAATTGATGTGTTTATTTTTTCCTTGTCTCTACTTGAATGCAACAAAATGCAAGTATACAAGGGACCCCCCCCCAGAGAAAGAGGTTAGTAGCTTGTTCCCTTTTGCTCTTGAGGAGGCTGGAGAAAAAGAGTTCAGGAAAGTGCCCTGGCTAGCCTAGGAGTGGCACTGTTGGAGAAGAGGATCTGTGCGTGTGTTCCAAGCCTGTCCCCCAAGGATCCCCAGCTTGGTTCACCTTGTCAGTTTCATGCTTTGCCTACCAAAATCCTGTGAACACAGGAGAAGCCCTCTGGGTCATGGGCACCTTCCCCTGCCCCCAGACCAGACCCATTCTGAGCTAAGGGATGTGATATGAGATTGTGGAAAGTAACTTTCCAGACTCTCTCCACTGAGGTCATTGAAGGACAGACCTTGGTGACATGACTTTTTTTGCTGCCTTATGCCTGTACTCAGCTAGGTGTCAAACCCCAGGACAGGCTGTCTGGTCACTCCGCCCACTTTTGGCCTTTTATCTCCGAAACAGAAGCTGTTTAATGGAGTAACTGACTTTTTACAGCAGGGGAAAATGTTTCCCTTTGCCAGGATTTGTCACCTTTTTCATTTCAGAGCTTACCTGTTTTGAATGTCTCTTTTCCAGCCTGCCCCCACCCCCTATCTTTCCCACTGTCAAACTCTTCTGCCAAAAACAAAAATAGCTTCAGATTTTTCATTTGTAAGGCGTCCACGTCCTAGTAAAACCTTGGCATTTGAGGCATGTGCAGTGCCATTGGCTGGAAATGGGGCCGCACTGTTGTGCCTGTTGCAGGAATTCATACCCAGGCCAGCTCCGGAAGGTGTTGGTTCCTGTCAAGGTGCGAACCCTGCTGTATAAGCCATGGAGAAGGCCTACTTGAGTGGGTCATTCCTGCAGGGTTGTGGGGTGGATATGGCCAGTGTGGCCTTGGGTATGGTGTCTGGTGGGACACTTGTCCTCCCCTTTCACCCTCCAACCCCCACACACAGAGAAAGTAACAATGGGGTAATTGCTCCTTTTTTGGTATGTTTTACCAGGGGAACAGTGGCTGAGCCTCTGGAGACAGGCTGGTGCTTGCTTGGCCTTCTTTAGGAAGATTGCCCTGGATTCATGCATGGGGTGAACATTTGGCCTTGGGACCAGAAGCTTTTATGGTCTCAAGATAGGGAGGGGTTAATTTTTCCTTCTCCTGAGCTCTCAATTATTCATCTGAAAGCAGTTTGTAAAACACTACCAGTTTTTGGAGATTGGCTTAGGATAGAGAGGAGAGGGTGATGAGACTCAGCTTGGCAGGGGCAGGTATTAAAGCTTGGGAATCCGGGTAGAGCAGGACTAGGAGAATGAAAGGGGAAGGGCGTCACCCTCTCAGGGGGCAGAACTCTGTGTCTGGCCACACAGGGTTCCACGGGGTGCCTCTAATTCAGTGGTCTGTTACTTTTTGCCTCTTGAACCCCCTCAAGATTCTGCCTCTCTGAGCTTTATTCTGGGATGAAACAGGATGTTAAGGGTCAAAGGCCCAGGGCTGAGAATCTGGGAACTTGGTCTCCTTTACTCTCTAGGAAGGTGGCCAAGGGTCTGTGGGTGGACCAGGCCTTGAATTGCCCCTGGGTTCCAAGTGACACAAGTTGTGTGCCCTGTGCAGAGCACTAACCTCAGCAGGAATTCCCAGAACTCCCTTTGCTACCTTGAGGCTCAGGCTAACTTCATCCTCACAGCAACAAGCCCAGATGCTCTACTTCCTTCTTTGCATGGGTGACTGTCATTAAGAGGTCTCAATGAGACCTAAGTTACAGACTTGATATCCTGGATCCAGCGAAATCAGGGATCCTTTGAGCCAAATGGTCTTTTGTCATGTTTCTGTCCAATTCTCAATTTACAGAGGAGGACTCTGAGCACCAGAGGGTGATCATGGCTTGCTTTCACAAATTGAGGGTGGGATTGAAACTGGAATTGCAAGGCCTCATGAGCCCTTGCTCATTGCTGCCTGGGGAAGATAGGGAAAGGAGTTTCTGCATCTTGCTGTCTTCTGTTGGGAATATCAGTATTGGGCAATGCCTAGATCAGGAAAGCCATTTGGCAGTGAGGTGATCAATGGTCTATTTGAAAATTGTCAGCTCCTATATATACACAGAACTTAGCCACTTTGAAGGAGACTTCTGAACTTCCTTCTCCTTACCTGTAAGCTTTGGGTAGAAAAGCCTATATCATAGGATTTTAGTGGGAATAAATTAAATGTTGTGTGTAAAAGTGTCTCAGACAGTGTCCAGAGCATTGTCAGTGCTCAATACATGTAACCAACTCTGAATTGGAATCACCTGTGAACAGAGTTGAACTTGTGGGCTTGCTTCTCAAACATCCCTTGCCCCTTAGAAATAAATCCTAGCTAAGTACATGCTGAGGAACTACTAAGTCTCCTAATCCTAAACAAAGTATAGTTAGAAGGGTAAATTTCTTCTAGGAAGAAATACAATGCAGGATGTGTTCCTGACTCTTCTATCAGTAGCATGTGAATTACCCACTGCCATGCATGAACGACCTCCATTCTTTCCTCAGTTCCTCGGTTCCAGTAATCAGGAGCTCATCAGGCCTGTGCTGTTTGTCTGTTCTCTGAGCAGTGACACTTACAGGAAATGTCGTTGTCATTCCTATTATCTTCTGTAACATCTGACTCAACCTCCCTTTATTAGAGAGAAAAGGGCCCTGTGACAAATCCCTTTAGCATGCAGATGGGGAAACTGAGGCAGAGATTGGCTTCTTTAGAAAACTTGACTGAGTCAGAGGCAGATACTTGAATTGGATTCTTTTGATTCAGATCTGTCTTCAGATTTTACTTTCTATTTAGAGACAGAACGCTCACCCTTGGCAACCCCTGAAATATATTAGCAAGGCATAGAGTAAAGTTGATCGGGAAAAAATGGCACCTATAAAACCAGGGGTCCCAGCTCAAGCACCTACTGATGCAGTGCACTGTGCTGCCTTCTGGGTTGTGATATGAAAGTGGAGGCATCTTGGCCTTTGCCCAAAAGAGCTTAGTGTGGGATAGGGAAGGTTGGGGAGTGGTCTGGCTGTACTCTTGAACTCCACATTGAGTCTGCCTGGCTTTAATGGCTCTGCCTACTTATTACATTCTTTAGACAATTATTACAACTCCTTATGCTTCATCTTTCTTTTGTAGAAAAAATATGGCCTACAGTGGTGTCTACTCCTCAGGGTTGTTGGTGGGATCTCTTGAGATGCTCCATGTAAGCATGTGGTACTGTGCCTGGCACACCGTCAGCCCTCAGCAGACTGCCTGAGGTGGAATCCCCATTCTGCCGCTTTGGGGTTGTTAGACTGCTACGTCTCAGTAAGCTTTAGCTTTCCTTATCTATGAAATGGGGGACACAACAGACTCTTCTTCCTAGGGTTGCTGTGAGGGTTAAATGAGATAATCCATGGGAGACAGTTAGTGTAATGCCTTGCATAGTGTAAGTGCTCAATTGTTAGTCATTATTAATAATATGTGTATAAAGTGTGTGTAATCCTAGCTGTGGGGTGATAGGTGCTAGGGAAGAGGGCAAACAACGAGTCAAGACCCCAAAGGAAGAAGAGAATCTCATAGTGGGGAGAGGAGGAGGCATCACAGAGAGGGTGATGAATAGGTAGGATTCTAATAGGAGGGGTCTAGGGGAAGGATATTCTCATGAGAAGGAAGAGTGGTCCAGAGGCAGACCTCCCCAGGGTCTGTCCATGAACAGGTCTTGGTCTTATTGCTGGAGACTAGGACAGGGGCCTGGGCCATTGGGCTGGAGTATGAAGCTAGGATCTATTAGTGGGAATACTGGAATGCCAGGCCAAGGAGTTTGGACTTTATTTTGTAGGTCATGGGGTAACATACAATCAGAACCTTGCTTTAGGGAGATAACACTGAGCAGAATGGATTTCAGGGGAACAGGAGAAACCGGGTGGGGTGTGAGAGTGAGCAACAAGAAGGTCCATGGGAAGGAGGCCCGAGGGACTTTGGGCCTTCATGAGGGCAGTAAGAGCTATTGCTTATTATTTGGCAACTCTTTAGAGAAAAATGGTCAAGGTGACAGCCCTGCGGTTAGGGACGTCGTGAAGAAAAGGCGAATAGCAGCTTTTTACAAGGAGGCAGGTTCTGTTTAAACCTGTCCACTTCAGAGGCATCTGAGCAGAAAAGTCCAGTGGCAGCTCAGGAGTTTGAGGGAGGTAGAGATCTGAAAAACCTCGAAGAGTTGGGAGTCAGGAGAAGGTGAAGCAGGTTTATAGGGAGAGATGAAGATCGACTCCCTATACAAGTCTTTGTGTAACAGGAAAAATTTTCCAAGACTCACCTCTTCCTCATTTATTTAAACATACAATCACAGCAGCTGAATTCTAGAGGGCCCAAATAATTCTGAGTTAGGATTTGTTCTGTGTGATCAGTTTAGGATTAGTGGAGATGAGTGTGTCAACCCCAAACAATTTCCAATTTCTGTTACGTGTGTTTCTGTGTCACCACATGCCTTCCCACAGATGGTATACATTTGAGGACTGCAGAGCGATTTCACTATCATCTTTTAAAAGCCAGATTTGGAAAGGTAAATCTGCTTCCCAAAGCCAAATATAATTCTCCGTGCTATTGCTCCCTCTGTCCACACAGGTAATGGGGAAGTGCTTACGCAGTGTGGTTTAGAGAGGTGAAGGGACAGGGTGGCCCGGTTTTGGAAAAATCTCTGAGGGTGGAGTGGGGGCCAGGTGAGAGAGGCTGCCATGGGAAGGAGTGTTGTTATATAACCTGAGGGAGCTATGGATGGTGGGCAGATGGAGACGGGAGGAGAGGAATCTAGGGACGGCAGTGAGCGTGGATCGGCTTCCTCTGGGGAGGGAAAGAGACGATGCATCGAAGTCAGGTGAACCAAGAAGCCAAGACGGCCTTCACAGAGCAGAGAAAGAGACCCTGCCTGGCCTCACAACTTTTCCCATGTCTTTCCATCATGGCTCTGAGGGTCTTAGGGGAAAAATTTGATACTAGGTTGCTAGGGCAAGGAGTAGGGGCTGAGTGTCCCACAGAGTAGCACTTTGTCAGGGAGAGCCTTCTCCATGGGAGTTAGGGACAGAACCTCACCAATCCTGGTGGTCACCTGCCATCTCAGAGAATTTTCTGGACTTGGGCAGCCCCAGCCTCCTCCTCACCAGGGAGGAGTAGAAAGAATTGTTTACCTGATCTCCCTCATCTACACCCCATTCCTGATTACCCCAGTGGGTGAAAGAGTGAAATAAAAATTAGCATGTTTATCCCACTTTTAAATTCATTTAATAAGAACTCATTTACCCTCTCCCAATTTAAATTGGTAATAACGCCATAACCTTTCAGAGCTGATTATTACCCACATCTTGCCAGATCTTCCTGCTAAAGAGGCCTTCCCTCCAAATGCTCCTGAGCCCTCTTGGAACCTGACAATTTGTTAGGCAGTCAGCAACATCTGGCAGTCCCACCCAGCTGAGCTCCGGGAGCTAGGTGTTCTCCCAGTGTCTGGATGGCAAAGAATCAAGTCACCTCTCTGTGGGGGGATTTCAGTTTTATTAATCTGCCCTGGAGACTTTGGCCGTTTCACTCACCAGTGACCTTTCCTGTGTCCCATTTCTTACCTGCCAGTCGATATGGACTCACCCCTTCTCTCTCTCCCTTCCTGTCTCCCAGGGTTTGCTGAACTAACTCCAAGCTGGTGTGCACAGTGCCCGCACGGCTGCCGGCCCAAGAGCTGGAGTCACCATGGCAGCCGGAGTTGCGGCCTGGTTGCCTTTTGCCCGGGCTGCGGCCATCGGGTGGATGCCGGTGGCCAACTGCCCCATGCCCCTGGCCCCGGCCGACAAGAACAAGCGGCAGGATGAACTGATCGTCCTCAACGTGAGTGGGCGGAGGTTCCAGACCTGGAGGACCACGCTGGAGCGCTACCCGGACACCCTGCTGGGCAGCACGGAGAAGGAGTTCTTCTTCAATGAGGACACCAAGGAGTACTTCTTTGACCGGGACCCCGAGGTGTTCCGCTGCGTGCTCAACTTCTACCGCACGGGGAAGCTGCACTACCCGCGCTACGAATGCATCTCTGCCTACGACGATGAGCTGGCCTTCTACGGCATCCTCCCTGAGATCATCGGGGACTGCTGCTACGAGGAGTACAAGGACCGTAAGAGGGAGAACGCCGAGCGGCTCATGGACGACAACGACTCGGAGAACAACCAGGAGTCCATGCCCTCACTCAGCTTCCGCCAGACCATGTGGCGGGCCTTCGAGAACCCCCACACCAGCACGCTGGCCCTGGTCTTCTACTACGTGACTGGCTTCTTCATCGCCGTCTCGGTCATCACCAATGTGGTGGAGACGGTGCCGTGCGGCACGGTCCCGGGCAGCAAGGAGCTGCCTTGCGGGGAGCGCTACTCGGTGGCCTTCTTCTGCCTGGACACGGCGTGCGTCATGATCTTCACCGTGGAGTACCTCCTGCGGCTCTTTGCGGCGCCCAGCCGCTACCGTTTCATCCGCAGCGTCATGAGCATCATCGACGTGGTGGCCATCATGCCCTACTACATCGGCCTGGTCATGACCAACAATGAGGACGTGTCCGGCGCCTTCGTCACGCTCCGGGTCTTCCGCGTCTTCAGGATCTTCAAGTTTTCCCGCCACTCCCAGGGCCTGCGGATCCTGGGCTACACACTGAAGAGCTGTGCCTCTGAACTGGGCTTTCTCCTCTTCTCCCTCACCATGGCCATCATCATCTTTGCCACTGTGATGTTTTATGCCGAGAAGGGCTCCTCGGCCAGCAAGTTCACAAGCATCCCTGCCTCATTTTGGTACACCATTGTCACCATGACCACACTGGGGTAAGTCAGCACTGGTGGATGAAACCAGGATGGAGGTTGGAGGACAGCTGGATGGCCTCTGAAGCCTTGATGGTGTCACCATGGGGAGAGGAGGAGGGAGTCCCTTACCTAAGTGGTGGGGGCAGGGGGAGTTGCTGTATTGGAAGGGGAAAGCCCATGAGTAATCTGTTTGGGGGTGGTGGCTTGATGGGAATTGAGTTTTCTTTTTGAGGTAGGGGCATGTGTTTTATAGAACTAAGAAAATTAAGTCACCAATTCTTTTTTCAGCCATGCCTAGTGTGCGTGTGAAGTCTCGGGGTGAGGTGATGTCTGCATTCGTATATGCATCTGTGCATATAGGGGCTGCTTGGGAGGAAGGTCAGGGCAGTGGTTGGGGAGGGAGGAGACGGTTGAGAAGTTCGGAGGGTTCGGATGTCCATTACCAGAAGATACCAAGAGCACTCTTTTTGGATCCTTTCTGCATTTTTTCTTTGTAGTATATTTGCAGGCCATTTTCCCATTTGTCGTGCTTTTCTCCTGTGCTGCCACAGACACTCAAGGGTTCAGTAGCTCTGAGTAGACTTTCTCTAAGTGACTCTGAACCTGGATTTGCCGCAAAGTGAGGCACCTGGTTTATTCTTTCTTTCTAAAGCAGTATCGGTCTTGCTTTCTTAGTCTGAGTCAGTGATTGAATGACCTGGGTGACTGTGAGATGGTCTGAATGGATCATGTGGTCAGACACAGAAGCAGGGACATGAGAAGGAGGGACAGGTGCTCGGGGAGGTCATGGTAATTCTGTCTCTCTGAGGTCCCCTCTCCAGCTGAGGTCACAGAAATGTATCCATGATGCTGGGATGTGAAGCTTTCCATCAGAGGAAGGGAGCTCAGGAAAGAGATTTTAATCTTCACCCTAACAGGATTAGAGCCAATAGAGGTGGCTTTATGGAAACATAGATTTCTTAGGGGTTTCTGCCTCAGCTATTAGAAACCATGGAGCTTAATGCAAAATCCCTTCACAATTCATATACTGGGTCTATATTTGCTTAGGCCAGGAAGCATTATATTGCTGATGGAGAATTCATGAAGCTTTTTATTTTGTCTTTGACAGTTTGGTTGGTGGTGTCCTGGTGATTTGATTTTTTTTTTTTTTTCCTGGCCGAAACCCGGAGGCAGTAGTGTCGGGTTTTCCATAGTGCTGCATATGCTTATTGGGAATGACTGAGCAGGTGATGAGAACTTTTAAAATGATTACATTTGTCATTCTGCCACACACGAGAGGGAGGGAGTAGCAAGGGGAAGAGCAAGGGTGTCACCAACCATTTGTGAAGGCCACATTTGATTAAGGCATTCCCTTTACTTCTCATCTGTCTGACAGAACCACCCTGCCCCTTCCTCCCACTCCAACACACATACACGCGCGCGCACACACACACACACCACACACACACACACACACACACACTTCAAATGGCTGCTCACCCAGAGTGGGTAAGAATGTTTGGTCATTTGACCTTGTTTCTCTTGGTTCAGGTGGCAGATGTGGGCTTTTTGGCGCAGTGGGGTATTCTGGGGATAAAATGGGCTGGAGAGGTTGTGCTGTCAGGAGGTCATCTTTATCCCTTTTAGGCTGACCCTAGCCATCCCTTCACCTTCCTGAAGGGGACCTCACCCGTGGCCAAACACCTCACTTCTACTTCTAGTCAAGCTCCTGATGTGGCTCTGATTGCCCAGTGCCCTCAGATGCCCCTTGATGGGACTCATGACACCAGAGAGATCCTTCAGGATAGCCATGTGGAGGAAAGCAGGCATGCTGATAACCACCTGTTCATTGCTTTTTATTAGTAGTATAGCAGCATATGATTGTCTACTATATGTCGATAGTGTACCAAGAACTTTGCATATATTATCTCTTTAAGTTTTTACAACAGCCCTGCAAGATTGGAAAAACTTCTATACCCTATGAAGATGCAGAAGTTGAGGCTCAGAGAGATTATATAAACTTCCATAGTCATGTAGCTAATAAGGAGCAGAACTAATTTTCAGATACCAATCTGGCTGCTCCAATGCCCTTTTTCCTTTCACCCTACTACTCATTCCCATGCCATCAGGTCCCCTAGGTAGAAATCAGACCTTCAGGGTTATTACTTTTTTATTATGGCCTCAGGGTGTGATATTCTCTTCTAGTCATATTGCCAGTCAAGAAAGCATCAGCCCAATGAGTATTATGTGTCAGGCACTGTACCAGACACACGGAGATTTTAAAAATAAAGCATTTCCTTCTGAGCAGTTTAAATACTGCCTTAGAAATTAATGGCGATTAATCCACGTTTTAATGCTCTGGGGAAACCGCTGACTTCTTTTATCATTCACTCTGTAGATTAAGGGGCAAGTCCAGCATCAAGGTGGACTATCTTGGTCTCATTATTTTCTTTCTTGGGAGGGCACTGGTAGATTCTGCTGGAGGGTGAAAGGAAGGGTGCCTGCATTAGGGAGAAGCATGCTTTCCCTGAATGTGGACCTGGTGGGCTCCCTCACCCCACATCTGACAATGAACAAGTTTGTTTTACCTTCCCCATGCATTTAAATGTCTAGCTTCTGGGAGGAGAAACAAATGGGCAAGAAAGGAAACCTTTAGTAGTGTCTTCCTTAAACTCAGATAAGTAATGAGAAAGCAACCTTTTTCTTTCCCTCTATCCTGGCTAGTGTAGCTCATTGCTGGGTCAGGCTACTTTGACTTTGACCTGAGTTGGCAGTTGACACCATTACCAAGCTCATTGCTTGGTTATACATAGCAAGTGCTTGGCAAAATGCTTTTAATGGATGAACCAGTGTGAATGGAGTGACTCTTCCATTTGCTTGACCTGATACTATTCTCAGCTCCTTCTAGACCTACTTGTTCTCTCTAGAATGTGGATCTGAGATTTGAGCCTGCACAGCCTGAAGCCCCCTCAGATGTATGTATTCTGCCCCAGCCCTGGTCCCCCAGGAGGGAGAAGAGCAGCCTTTACTTGGTGTCTGATCTATTCCCTGGGCTGCCCTGCAGTACTGTGGAGATCTTCTTGTCTTTGCTGGACGTTTTGCTGACTTGACCCTGGAAACTTTTCTCTTTTCCATGGCTAGTTTCTGTCCTGACCACATTCATGGTTAGTTGTAGCCTTGTTCAACTATTCCAGAAAGTCCATCTTTTTCTTACTCTACACTGGCATTTGAGTCCCAAGTGGCCATGGAATACCAAGGACCAATATCTTGCCATCATTCGGTTGCTTCTAACAGCTCCCAGTAGACATCTACCTCTTCCTTTCTCCAGACACTCCCTTCCCTGGTCCTTCCCTGAGTTCTTGTTTCCAGTCTGGAGCGGGACTGTCTCCAGCTCTTCTGCAGGGCAGAGCCGACTGATGCACGGAGAGCTGATACGCGGAGTAAAGGCATCCACTCTTCCTGCTCTGGTTGCCCTCTCTGCCTGCTTTCCCAGCACCTCGTTGATGAGTTACTCAGGTGTCCTCCAGGGAGAGATCTCCTGGAACCAATTATTACCGTTTAGTTAATATCTCAGAATACCTTAAGCACACAAGAACAATAACAGCCCAGCTGCTGTCAGGGCTTGAGGATGGCTTTCCTTTGCAGCCTCCTGTGCTACTGGGGAAGACCCTTTATGCTCTGCCCAGGTTTCCCTTGAGCCCCCTGACAGCTGAGTTCCCAAATGCCCCATTTGAGGATTAATTTCCATCTTCATAATTGACGCTATAAATAAAATCAATCCTCAGTTATCTCAGTTAACAGAGGGAAGGGATAACATAGAACTCCCAATTTTAAATAAGACCAACCTAACTACTTTGAGAATGTATTATATGACGTAAACTCTCTCAAAGCAGATTTCCCTTCTTAATTTCATTTGGCGTCATAATTGTCCCGGACAGTCCATGGGGGAAGCTCCGGAGGGTCTGGGAAAGAGGAGAGCATGTGGGAGGAAAGCCTTGCAAGCAAGCATCCACAAGGACCAGGGGAGGCCAGCTCCGGGCCTGGTTTGGATGAGGCTGCTCTTAGGTATCTTCGGGAGGGGTTCAGAGCAGTGTCTGATCCTGATGAGATGGCCCACTGCTACTGGTTGTCTCGGTTATGTATTTGAGACCAGCAGCCTGTCTGTCACCCCGTGTTCTGAGATGAGAGAGCATTTGACAGTGTCCAAATATCACTTTAATGAAAACAGAATTGATTTTTACTTCTTCCAAGCATGAAGCCGCCTCCAGGTGATTTGCATTTCACTTTAAAACATAATCCTGGAAGGGGCCTGCCTGAGGTTCCAGGGAGACTAAGCCTGGGAGATCGATACAGGCACACCACAGAATGGGGTACTTGGTAAGCCTCCCCATAGTGCCAGAAGTAGAGCCAGTCTGAGATCTGTTTTTGTTAACCCTTTAATACCTGAAATTTTATCTGCACCTTTACTGCCTCTGGAGCCCATCAATGCTCCTCCCAATGCCCAAGCACCTTGGCCCCAGGACACTGGCTAATAGTGTCCACCTTCCTGGGGGTGGGTCCCTGCCTAGGGGACTTTTATCTGAGGACACCTATTGGGAACAAACGACCTCAAAGCCTTTTCTTTGTTGTCATTTCTCTGTTGACATTTCTTTGTTGACAGTTCTCTGGTGCTGAAATTCTTAAGCGAGGGTGCAGAACTGCATCTCAACAAGGAATCTTTCATTCGTTCGACATTTATTGAGTGCCTCCTACACTCCAGGCAGCATGGCAGGCTCTGAGAATACACAGGCACTATGATTGCACATCAGCCAATGTAAGGCTCAGGCAACATGAATTGAATGAGACCCAGTTCTCTACCTTTGAACTTGAACACTCTTTCTGGTGCTCCAGAGACTACCCTTCATCTGCTTCTGTGTCTGGCTGATACACATTATCCTTCAAACTCAGCCCCATGTCACCTCCAGGAGCTGGGTACACTTCTTTTGCCTCCTCTTGTAGTCCTTGCATTACTCTGTCTTGTCATTGCCACATTTTGTGAACTTCAGCTGTTTATGTGTCTTTCCCCCAGGATGTGAGCTCTCTGTTCCAGAGATCATGCATGATTCGTGCCTTACACAGAGCTTGATATATAGTGTGTCTCAATTAAGTATTTGTTCACTCCGGTTTGTTTGTTTAGTTTCCTCATTTGATAACCATCTTCTGGCGATATGAGAACCAATGAACATGCTATCTACATGTTAGCTATATAGTCATGTCAGACATGATATTTGTGGACAGAGTGGAGATAGGGAGGTCAGGAAGGGCATTCTGTGGTTCTGATTTTAGGCTTAGCAGGATTGGGGCTTTCTTACAAGGGAATTTTGCATCCAACTCTTGGCTACTTGACTACGCTTTTTCCTGCAGACTCTGGGGCCAGGGAGGAGGAGAAGGGGGGCCATAGGTAAGCCCCTCTACCCATGATGTTTTTCTCTATTCAGTTGTTTACTCAACAAATGTTTATTGAGCACCTACTAGACACTGGGAATACAATAGAGAAGAAAATAGTCTCTGATCTTGTGGAGCTTACATTCTAGTGGACAGCACCCAACAGCAAATAAATAAATATATCTTATCAGGCTGCAGAGAAAATTAAAGCCTGATATGACAGTTGGGGAGTGCTGAGTGTGCGGGGCTGGGCAGAGCAAGGGATAGTTGCTATTTCATGTTAGGAGGTCAATAAGGGCCTCTCAGATATTCGAGCAGAGACCTGAAGGAATGAGGATAGCTTGGGGAACAGCATTCCAGGCAGAGGGAACAGCAAATGCAAAGTCCAACAGGCAAAGTCCAACAGGCAGGAGGGGCCTTGGTATGCTGTTCTTGAAAAGGTAAGAAGGTCCAAATGGTCAAGCTGCAAGAGCAGGGGACAGGAGAGTACCAGAGATGAGTCCAGAGAGGTAACAGGGGAAGCAGCTCATGTAGGGTCCTTATGACCACCACAAGAACTTTGTCTTTACTCTGCTTGGCATGGAGGGTTTTGAGCCACTGACTTCCATTTTTAAAGGATTGCTCTGGCTGCCAAATAGTAAATACCTTGTAAGGGAGAAGCTAATGCAATAATCCAGGCAAGAAATCAAGGTGGCTGGGACTGAGGGTGGCGGCAGTGGAAATGGGAGAAGTGAGCAATTCTGCATATATTTGAATGTAGAGGCACCAAGAAGCTTTCTCAGGAAGTGCTTGTTGGTCTTGCTCCCACCAAGCCAGCTGAAAACTTCCCCTGCTCCCACAACAGGGGACTGGCTCAGAAGACACAGTCGTAAAGATCTTCTCTACCCCTGGGAGGAGCATTTCACAAGAAGAATCCTCAAGGCCTCGCAGGGTGGCTCCAAGGCCAGGGGCAGCCGAGACCTCAGCATGTAACAAGCCAGAGCACCTGAGTTGTAGCATCGGCATCTCAGACTAGGCCTGATGCTGGCAGTAAGCAGGCAGCGTCTGTACCTGGAGAGAACTTTCCTTTCAACATGGGCAACATTTACTGAGCACTTGGCAAGTGGCTGGGCACAGTGCTTCCTGCCATGAGGAGGACAGTGTTGACACAGACACGAAAACAGAGAGGACACTCTAAAACTCAGCAGCTATGATAGCTGCAGCAGAGGAAGCCAGAGGGCTTCAGGCTGCAGAGAAGGGAGAGATTAATTCACACCTGTAGGATATGAGCCTTTTGGGTGCTTCACACCAGGAGCATCACATTGAATTTGTCTTCTGATTCAGCAATTCAAAGTGCTGCAATTTTTGGAAAGGGATTTCTAGGCTGGTGCCCATTTCACAGATCTTTTCTGGAATCCCTCAAAATCAATCCCAGTCTCTCTCTATATCTCTCTGTTTGGTTTTGTTTGGGTTTCTCTCTTTAAACACACCCATTAAACACAACCGGGATTCCTCCTGAGGAGCAGCAATTATTCTGCCTCAAGATAGTGTAAATAAAAGGCAGCGTTTCCCTCCTCAGGAGCAGGGAAATGCCCCTCAGTAATTACTTGAGTATTTTTGTTTCCCCCCACCCAGGAGGGAGCTCCTGTCCCAGGCCATTGCAGGGCTCTTGTCCATGCTCCATTGTAGCTGGGAGCTCTTTCCCATCAGGGAGAGCAGCAGAGACTTTTAGCTCTGAGTCTCCTCACCTCCCACCCGCTATCCTCAGGCAGGTGGCTCTGCACACAACCAACCACTTCCAGGAAGCTGATACTCTACCAAATACTCATATCTTAAGTATTCATTCTCTAGTGATGTCCAAGTTTTTTATTTTTTTTAATCTGGGAAACAGGGACCAGGCCCCCCAGAAATTGCTTCGGAAGAAGTGTGCAGTATTGACCTCAAACCAACTTCTAGTGACAAGCAGGAAGGACTTCCCACAATGCTTTTGGGTATTCAAGGTTTTCTGCCAGAAGGCTCAGCTGCCACAGCCTCCAAAACAAGTTCAGACTCCAGCCTCTGTCCAGTCTGCTTTTCTCTGGCCAGAACGCAGGCATTTTCTCCCCACTCCTACCTCCCTCCAACTAGCTCAATGCAAATGACGGGTGTATGGGAAGATGGGGACTGGAGAGGGAAGATAGCTGAGCCTTTGCTGACCATGACTGGATGCAGGAAGATTGCATTTAGCTCGTGTAATCTTATTCTGGGTGTCAGGACTCGAATGAGTGTCATTAAACTGAATCAGAAAAATCGTTTTAATATAAGTGCCACCTCATGCACAAGCTAGTTGATGGAGAGATGGATGAGGCTGGGGACGCCTCCTTTGTAATGCAATGCTGTAAAATCCCATCACCCTCATTATTTCCCACGGAGCCAACACATCATAATGCCCATGAGTGGCAGAACAGCTTGAATTTAATACACAGAAAACCCAATCAAACAATAAATGGATGGAACTATATAAAGAAACTATTTTCTGGGAGGCTGGCTCCATTCTCTGGGATTCAGCTCCCTGACACATGAAATGTGCATCAATTTTTCCCAACTAATGCAGCTGCCGAATCTACCACATGTGATATTTGTTTGCTTCAGAAGTGGAAAAGGGGAACTTCCCCCCTACATTATCTAGCTATCATTGCAAAATTGCAAATCACATTTTCTTTGATTTGCACCCAGTGGTTTCCAGTGGCACAGTCAGCTCCTTCCTATCCCAGCAGGACTGGAAACATAGCCCTGCCTCCATCCCAGAACCTTATCAGTCCCAGTGGAACTTTGTTATCTTCTTTATATGAAAGCAAATTCTGGACACCAGAGTGGGCTGTTTTAGGAGACTGGGAAATCTCTACCCTTTGCAGTCATCCAAAAGAAATGGCCAAACCATGGGGCCCTGCTGACACACTCCAAGTGCCTATGATGTTCTGACTGTCCAGAGCCTTGCCTTCGAGGTTGTACAAAGTAAATGTTTCGCTCTGAACTGGATTTCTCCCAGTGGCATAGTCTTCCATCTTTCCTTCCATCCCTATTGCCCAGCCAGTTATTGAAAGACTATAAATGCATATATCAACTGATCAGCCAAACAATTAAAAAGGAAAATCAGCTGCTTAAAAACTAAACAATGCATGGCAAAGACTGATGGAAAGAATGTTTTTATGATTCTGATGTAGGAGTTTTTCCAATGCTATTTTTCCAGTGGCATGGATAACCGAGAGTTAACTATAATTACAGGCTTATAGCTGCTGAGGAGTATCATTAGTTTATTTTTACTTCTTTCTGGACACGCATACTTCAGCAGAAAAGAAAACTAAGAGAATTAAACTAAACAATATCAAAACCATGGACAGCACAAATCTTGATTCAGTTCAACAAACATTATTCAACATCCAGCTGAATTTGCAAGGCATATTAGTAGGCATTTTGGGGGATATAGAAATAAAGAAAACATGAGGCTCATCCCTAAGAAGTTGTCAATATAGCGGGGAATTGGAGTATGTCCATGAGAGTGTACAAGGGAGAATGGGGCATGTGCTGAAAATATCAGGAGTACAGAATAAATGCTTAACAAACACTTGCTGATGAATGAACGATTGGCTTCATGGAAAGGAGATTTTGGCTAGACCAACAATGGTGAATGGGATTTTGATATGTGGAAATGGGAAATCCTAATAGATTGCAAAAGGGCTTGATGTTTGGGAAGCTTAATATGCTGGTTTGCTAGTGTTTAAGATATACAAATAGGAAAATAGCTAGAGATAAGCAGTAACAAAAGATTAGATAGAGATGCAGAGAGCCTAAAATATTAGGCTAAGGAATTCATTTGATAGGCATTAGGGAACCACTAAAGGTAGTCCAGTGTGTATTCATTAGGAAGATTTATTTGGCAGCTGTCTTCTGGATGAATGTGGAAGGGAGCCCTTGGACACAGGACAGTCAGCCAGAAGATTAAGCCAGGTAAGAGGTAAAGAAGGCTTGACTAAGACAGTTGCAATGAAATAGAAGAGAAAGGACTGGAATGGAATGACACTCAGGAAGAAAAGAACTCTGGAATTATAAGACTGGGTAAGTAGAGGTATGGAGTTGGCATGAGTAGAGGTATGGAGGTTGGAGTTCCTTAGAGAAGGAACAGGTTGTCAGGAGGTGAAGAGGGAAGACAGAGACAGCAAGCTTGGCTTTGAACCTGTGGTGTTTGCAGTTAACCCTGGGTGTCCTTGAGGTGGCTGGCAGACAGGTGGAAAGATGGGTCTGGAGCTTAGCAGGGAGAAAGAGGATAAACAGGCCGTTTCCAAAATCATCAGCTGAAGCAGAAAAAATAGATGAGATTGGCCAGGGAAAGATGAAGGGAGGGAAGAGAAGAGGGCATGGGGAGCATTTCCTGCCTTATGCCCTACTTCTCTGGCACCTGGCCCCAGTAGGAACTTTGGTGCTGTCTGTGAACAGCTTTGCTGAAGCTTGGATTCAGTCTTTTGTCTTCACCTGTGGAAGTTCCCTTTTATACTGTGTTTCTGCTGAAGCCAAAAGGTCAGATTGGGTTTCTGAGTAAAACAAGGGTTTTTTTATTTGTTTGTTTTGTGGGTTTTTTTTTTTTTGCCTCCGGCAATGATTATTAAACAAACAGTACCCACCCAAGAAAGCAGAATTTATGAGCTTTGCTAAAATAATAATAATAATAATAAAGGGACCCCAACACTTGGCATGTGGATGTCACATGTGGTCTAAATGGCCACAGACCAAGGACCATTTTTGCTTGTCCAAGAGTGATGCTGCTTCAGAGTGGTACAGCCTTCGTGGGTGACACTGTCCTGGTTCTTGCAGTGCCAAGCTCTTGGCAGAACTTCCACACACTTAAGACACCACTTCTCTCATTTACTCCTTCCTTTCCCTTGGAGAAAAATGTCAGATGCACCCGCTGTTATCACTGAGAGCATCTTGTGACCTGCCCCCTCTAGGAGACATCTGTCTTGGGCCCTTGGTAAGAAACTAGGAGAAGTGATGGTTCACTAATTCAGCAAACATGCATGGAGCTGACACTAAGAAGATGACCCAGTCCTAGTTGATATGAGGAGGTGGATGTTAGGTTCCCATTCTACATATGAGAAAATTGTGAGAAGATTAAAATATTGTGCCCAAGCTCCCACATGGTAGTAGCATTACTGGGTTCAGACTGAGGTCCTTTGACTTCCTTAGAGTCCACTGGCTTCATTAGGAGCTTTAGTCCAGTAAGAGAAATGCCTGTGTTCACAGAGGTGTACATTTCTGGGCTCAACAATGTCAGAGGCATGAGTCAAGGACTCATGCCTGTGTGTGAGGAAAAGATGTGAGGAGAAGTGTGAGGAGAAGATAGAGGAGGCAAGGATCAGGGAAGGCTTTTTGGAGGAGGTGGCATTACAGTTGGCCCTTAAAAGATCATTTTGGTGGAAAAATTAAATACATTAATTCATTTGATTGTTTATTCAACAAATGTTGTGGGTCTACCATGCAACAGGCATCATGCTAGAGGCCAAAGACGTATCTGTGAACAGAACAGGCAAATTATCTGGAGCAGACCTTTTAGTAAGAGCATCACATGATCAACAAATGAATGTTTAAAATGAGAAGGACTGGGAGGCTGAGGTGAGTGGATCACCTGAGGTCAGAAATTCGAGACCAGCCTGGCTGACATGGTAAAACCTTGTCTCTACTAAAAATACAAAAAATAGCTGGGAGTGGTGATGGGCACCTGTAATCCCAGCTACTTTGCAGGCTGAGGCAGGAGAATCTCTTGAACCCGGGAAGTGGAGGTTGCAGTGAGCTGAGATCTTGCCCTTGCACTCCAGCCTGGGCGAGAAGAGTGAGACTCTGTCTCAAAAAAAAAAAAAGAGAGAGAGAGAGAGAAAGAGAGAGAAGGAAAGATTGGAATAAAAGCTATGAAAAAAAGAGAGAAAGCTGGTAAGAGGAGAGACAGTGAAGGCCATTAGCTTGCACGTGGAGTGAGCTGAGGGGTCACAGCAGGAGAGTGCACAGGGTCAGCCATCCAGCATCCCCCCAGGAAAGTGCTATCCACATTTGGTTTTGAGATGGAAAGAGGCTGCCCCACAACAGAAATGACGATTTAATAGCTGTGTTTGAGTCTCTTTAGGGTTGTTAGCCAGAAGGTGGAGAAACAGTGTTTGCCACTCCACTGAAGATTGAAGGAATAGAAATAGGTTCACCCTGACGTGAGATGACTGTCATCATCCCTAACAACAACATTGACAGCAATAATAACAGCTAATACTATTGAGCCTTTATAATGTTATTAATTGTTTTTACGTATTTAGCTCTCCCAGTGACCGTATGAGAGCAGTATTGCTATTATCTGTGTTTTGTAGCTAAGGAAGCCTGCTTGGAGCCCACCACTGACCAGTGGAGAATCTGGGATTCAGACTGGCTCTGGGCTGACCGGTGTCTGCTCTTGCCTATCATTTTCCACCGGATTGCCACTGGAGGCATTTGGGAGCCTGAAATGCCTTCCCTGGGAGGTGGAGAAATCTCCTTCCACAGCCTCTGACTTGAGCATAGGAGAGGAAAATGCATGCACCGCCAGTGTCCAGGACCAAAGACTCTTGGGCTCTGTTGGCAAAGGTTCTGAAGGTGAAGGGTGGACACAGAATGGATGAAGAATGGACAAAGGGAAGGTCGGAGTCAAGGGAGACGAGGTCAGTAGGCACACGAGGGTAGGCATGGAGGCTCGTGTGGCCAACAGGGACAAGGACACCTGTGGCAGGCAGGCAGTGGTTCACCAGCAGGGGAAGCACATACTGGTGAAAGGGAAGGAAAACACAAAAGAAGGAAATGGGAACCTTTCATGTATTGTAAGCTTCGTGGTTTTGCCCCTCCAAAAAAAAAAAGGGAAAATTGTAAATATGCATACTATCTTTTATAATAACTTTTTAAATCTCATGCCGTCTCCTGCTCTTGAGAGATTCTGGTTCCAGGGAGCCTTGTTGCTAGTGTCCTGGTCTGGGAGTTGGTGACATCCCTACCCACTCCATAGCAGCTTTGGGCATCACTCAGCCTTTCAGCCGGTCCCCTCTTAGTCCACTAGAGAGATCACAGCCCAGCCAGCAGAGAACTGGAAGCCAGTCCCCATGTTTCTGGAGACCAGGTCGGGGAGCCTGTCAGAAGCCCGTGACAGAGCACAGGTTCCCCTGCCTGCCATATGCCCCTCTGCAGTAGGTCCTGGCATTGACCTGCAGCCACTTCTGGTTCTAGGAGATAGTGTAGATGGGGCCGGGGGTGGGGGTGGAAGATTCCCCTGGAGATTTCACCCCTGGGTGTAACAGGACAGGCATTGCCCCACAGCCTTCCTGAGGAACCCCCAGTCACCAGGTATGGATCTTTCTTCCTAAGTTGTGATCCTCACTTTCCCCTGTGCTGGCTCTTCTGACATTGTAGCTGTTGGCCTCATTCTTTTTCATGCCATTTTTGCACAGGAAAGATGAAGATCAATACAGCTTATGTGACTCTAGATTTTTTTTTTTTTCTTTTTTGCCTTCTTCCGTGGTCCATTTCCCTTCTGCCTGTAAAAATTGCTTAGAGTTCCTAAGATTTTTGTACCTGAGGACTCGTGCCCCTGCCTTCCGAGCCAGATCCCCCTTCTCTCCTTTCTTTCCTCACTCCAGCAGAAGCTTGTCTCAAGCAAGCAAAAGTGTGTTGTGTGGATTAATAAAAAAATTCTGCAGCCCAGCTGGCATGCTCAGAGTTTGGGCAGGGCTTACAGAGAGATTATGAAGCACTATGCCCACCTCCCTCCTCACTCCCACGCATGGTGTGTGTCTTTCTGAATATTTCCATGTAAGGTCAGCTTCTCATCCGAGGAGCAGAGGCTGCTGTGTCTCTGCTCTGAGTGAGGTGCTTTATGCCTGAGCTGGCTCACATAGGTTGCCCGAATCCTTCGGCTAGAGTGGGGCTCTGTAGGACGCTGGCAAGACTGCTGGATTGGGAGTCAGGGTGTGGGGCCAGCTTTGGCAAGCTGTGTAACCTAGGGCAGGTCACTTCCTCGCTCTAGTCCTCAGTGTCTTCTGAATGGTGAGGGGGTTGGACTGAATGAATTCTCACCTACCAGTTGCACAAGGCTTAAATCTCTCACTTTTCCAAAGTAAACTGATCATTAGCCCAGTAGCCTGGATAATCCTTACCCTGGCGAACCAGCCCCTAAGAGGGTAGTGCACTGGGGACCTTCTATTCCCATTTCTTCTTCTCCAAAGAAGCAGAAGTTAAAGAGTCCTTGACCAAAGCAGCCATCAGAAATGCAAGTCTGCGGAGAGGCCTGGGAGCCCCTGCCTGCAGACTCCCCCAGGGTGCATGAACAGGGTACTTGACAGTGAGCTGGCAGGACGCAGATCAAGGTCAACAGCCTCGCCTACACAGGGCTGAGGTGCCGTGCTTGGAGAGAGCATGGAACCGTGAATTCAGCTCCCTGGATGCCTCTTGTTGGGCCAGGAGAGGGAAAAGCATAAGACATTAACCCTGGGACCAAGAGGCTTTTTAAAGGATGAGCTTAGACAGACACTTAAGCCCCACAAATCTAGATTTAGGGTCTAGTTTGCTGTTCCCTTTGGAACTGGACTGTCTTCAGCACCCTCCCCAGCACAGGGCAAGAGGTCTGCCTGAATATTTCCAGGAATGGGGAGTTTACCCTTTTTTTTTGAGACGGAGTCTTGCTCTTGTCGCCCAAGCTGAAGTGCAATGGCACAATCTCGGCTCACTGCAACCTCTGCCTCCCAGACTCAAGCAATTATCCTGCCTCAGCCCCCCAAGTAGCTGGGATTACAGGCATGTGCCACCACGGCTACATTTTTTTTGTATTTTTAGTAGAGACGGGGTTTCTTCGTGTTGGCCAGGCTGGTCTCAAACTCCTGATCTCAGGTGATCCACATGCCTTGGCCTCCCAAAGTACTGGGATTACAGGCGTGAGCCACCGTGCCCCACAAGTTTACCCTTTTTGATGCAGTTCATTCCACTGGTAGAGACAGTCATTGATCACTAACATCCTCTTTGTGTTGAACTCAAATCTACTTTCTCTATACCTCAGAAAAACAAGAGCTTTGAGAAACTGGAAGGTTCTGTTACGAAATAGTTCTAGAAGGCAGGTATAACTCAGATCAGGGAAGTCATTAGGGGACTCTGTGTCAAGAGGACCTGTGATACATCTATCCTGGCACAGACTTAGGGTGACCCAGGCCCAGCCCTGGAAAAGTGAAGTCTGTCAGTGAGTGGAGGCTTCCCTGGTGAGCCACCACTCAGGGACCTCACCAGGCCCTCTGGGATAAACAGCCAAGGACCTTTGCAGCGTGAATGGGTGGGTTCTGGGGGTAAGCAGAGCTCTCACCCCTTCCACTGACTCCTACCACGCCAGCCCTACTGATACCTCCACTAGTGGCTGGTTTCCTACATTCCCACCCCCATCACCAACTTGTTTTTCTTCCCCTGTTATCCCGTTGGTCTGTAAATGGCCCTTTTCTTCTCCACCCCCATTATTTTATTACATGAGTTCCCTGCAGGAATGCAGGGGAATCTATATATTGCTGTTAGCATCCGTGTGGGCAGCATGGCTTACATTACCTTGAGTTATTTGAATGAAACCAACCATTAAATGATCACAGAGGGCTGGGGAGAGGGTAAGTGTGTGGGCTCTCTCCAGGATGTGAGCATCTTCTTGGCTTTCCTTCCAGTGTGCAGAGGGGATAAGGACTGGGGGGCCAGCAGCAGCGTGGTGCCAAGGAAGGCCAGCTTGGTGGGGTGGGCCAGGTGAGTGAGTCTTGTAGGGAGGTCCCAGTCACCACCATCTGAAAGCCTCCTAAACAAGCCCTGCTTGCATCGGCAGCCCTTGTTCCCCAAAGTCAGGGCAATTGTCCTGGAACCCAGCTCCCAGCAGAGTGCGTGGCACACAGAGGGGCTCAGTGGATGTATACTGGTCCATTGCCGCCTTGTCATGGTCCTGCTGGCTCACTTCAGACAGGGAGAGGCACCTGCACATGTGCGAATCAAACATACTGAGGGATAAAACTTCTAAACAAGCAGGAGTCCAGTGTAAGGTTTGTGCATTTCATGGAATGACGTGAGGGAAGGTGTGCCCAAATTTGGAATGGCATATGTAATTTGGGGACATTTCCTATCCCGATAGGGGCTGCAAGGGGATCATCAATCTGTTCCACTTAGAGAAATCACAGAAGAGCTAGAACTTATAGGAGGGTGTGAATCACGTGAGAAAGCTGGTTTGGAGAGCTGGAAAGGGCTAGTACTCTGGGCAAAAAGTGGAAGTTGAAGGAGAGACTCAGAATCTGGCACCATGCTCCTGCGTGTGTGTGTGTGGTGTGTGTGTGTGTGTGTGTGTGTGTGCGCGCTTTTGCTGGCCATGAGGGGTCTGGGAGGGAGGAGGGAGTTCTCAGGGTAACCTGGGCCATTGTTGACTTAGGGAACTTTAGGTTCCTGCCCTCTTCCTGCCATCCAGATTCCCTCCATTCTTGGAAGATTACCTCTTCAGAGGTGACCCTTCTCTCACACCAGAGGCGGTGTTCTGATCCAGAGCTGGATCTTCTGGTCCTTAGATGAGCCTCTGACCCAACCTCCATACCCCCTTTTACTCAGAAAGCAACTCTGTTCCTGGAGAATCCAGAGGGAATTGCTGGGGGATCTTTCCTGAGCTAGAGAGATTCAGCAGTCCTTGGACTTGCAGTCCTGTTTACAGAATTAGTGTTTGGGGGCGGGTTGTGGGGCGTGCAGCAAAGCTTTCAACTACAGATGCTGTTTCGATTCTGCTGTTGCCCGTTTCCTTTATCTGTTCAACAAACATTCCTGGCATGCTGACCATGTGTTCAGGCCCTTTAGGGTGATGAACAGCTTGCCAGGTGTGGTCACCATGCACAGAAAATGAACCAGATAAACTGGATGACAGGCTCATTGGCAGAGTTAAAGATTGCGCACATCGGAAAATGGGGAGAAAGGTGAGGGAAGCAGCCCTCCGGTGCCCCAGCTCACAGGATCCTCTCTCATCATTGCTTAGTCCCTCCCTGGTGGGGAGGACAGTACCCCCTCCTTTTCCCGACTTTGCAAGGGAGTAAGTTCTGTTCTCCATTCTATCCTTGTGTCTACCTCCTAGTAACACCTAGAATTTCAAAAATATAAACTTTGATTCTGCTCCGAGAGGAGCCCCTCTGAGTTAGTGCTGCCTTTCCTGCACCAAGTGTGCTAATGTTTTCCCTTAGAGCTGTGCTTCCCATTGTGGTCACCTGGCTGTGTCTTTGACCTTGCTCCTCTGGGGCTGGCCAGGCTGCTTGAGGCAGGAAGTTATTGACCAGGGCTCTGCTGCCCCTGCCCCACCAGCTGCCTCAGGAGCTGCAGAGGCCTGGGGAGGGAGGGAATCTGTATCTGTCTGCATGCCTGTAACCCCTTCTCACCTGCCTGTGTACTGCAGCCCACAGGTTGGAAGGCTGTACTTTAGCATTCTGGGCTTCAGCCTGCCCAGGAGCCACCCCTCCCCACTTACTGCTCTCAGGGTCCCAGCTGGGCCATCCTCAGTGAAAAATCTGCTTTGACCAGAGCAGTGTGTCAAGCCAAGGAAGACAGTCAAGTCCCAGAGCCCATTATTGTGGCCCAGTAACACTGTTGGTCCCTTTCCCCTCCCTGCCTGGCCCTGGCTGGGAGCCTGGGCAGCCATAATGGCATGTAAGTGCCTGTTTGCCTCCTTCTGCCGAATCAAGATAGAGTTACAATCAGAAAGCAATTCAGAGACCCTGACTGGTGGGTGGATTAAGGATTGGGATAAAGGATGACTTCTCCTCTTCTTTCTTGTGGAGGACTAATTCCCTCTGAATCCTGAGATGGTGCCTCAAGGAAGGCCATAAGATGATTCTGAGAGAAGCCGAGGTTTTGCTTAGGCAGGAAACCTTTCAGAAGAGAAGTCCCTGTGTGCACGTTTGTGTGGCGATGGAGAGGCAGTGCAGCCTGCCTAGGCGTCTCTGTCCACAGAAGGCCATGTAGACATAAGGTCCACTATTACCTTCTTTGTGTCTAGCAATGCTTGCTGTCAGGAAGTCTCTCCTGAGGTCTGACCTCTGTCCCTTGTGACGGTAGGCTCAGTTCACTTCTTCACGCCAGCCCTCACTGGAACCAGAGACCTGCTAGTCAGCCCCCTTCCTCCATGTAAGAACTCTTTGACAATTGGGACCTTGGCAGGACTGTCTGTGAGGGTAATAATGACAGGAAAATCTTCATACAGTGGACCAGGTCATGTTCTCAGTGGTCTGTATTTAACTCCATTTCACAGCAGCCCTATCAAGCAGGCATTACTATCATCCCCATTTTACAGGTGAGAAAACTGAGGAACAGGGGGATTAAGTAACTTGTCAAAGGTCAGATAAGTACTGAATGACAGAGAAGGGTTTCATCCTGAGGCATTCTGACTCTAGGACTCCATTAACCACTGCCTTCAGCTGCCTCTCTCAGTTGAGAGAGGCAGTGTTCTCCTTAGGACCTATTTTCTAGCTCCTTCTTCAATTCCTTTGTGGGGCTCTGAATCAGTTAGCTTTTACTATGTAACAATCCACCCCCAAAAATCTAGTGGCTTAAATCATAAACATTTGTTATATCTCATGATTCTGTGTGGTGGAGGGTTGAGTTGTCTGGGCAGTTCTCTTGGTCTGGTCTGGCTCAGCTGATCTCCCTGGTCATTGGAGATCCAGCTGGGGACAGGTGGTCTAGGAAGGCCTCACTCACATATCTGGTGGCCCACTCAAGATCACCTGGGGCAACAAGGAGAGGTGACATGGCTATTGTCTCACATCATCCAGCGGGCTATCCCAGATCCTTCCAATGGTGGTGGTCACAGGGTTCCCGAGAGCTGCACGACAGGCCAAGCCCTCATACACAATCTCTGTTCAAGCCTCTGCTTGTGTCACAGTTGTTAATGTCCCAATGGCCAAAGGAAGTTGCATGGTCAAACCCAGATTAAAAGAGTAGATAAATAGATTCTACCTTTCGATAGGAGGAGCAGCAGCAACATCACATTGCGTAGTGGTGTAAATACAAAGGGATGAGAAGAGTTGGTGGCCATTTTCGCAACCAACCTCAGGGTCCTAACCATGAACCATGTGGACTGCATTTCATGGTGGGAAATACAAAGAACATCTGGATAGGCAGGGTGTCCATGTGGGCTTTAGCCTGATCAAAAGTCCAAGTTGTTTCCACTGAGGTAGTGAAGCCCATGCAAAGACAAGGGTTCTAAGTCCCTAAGAGTGGGATGTAATGGCGTGATGTCACTGTTTTGGTTGGGGTTGGGGAAGGCAGTGAATGGACAGAGAATGGATTTTCTTCTCTGGTGCACTAACTTCCTCCTATCCCTAGGCCTTCTGCAGCTCCCCCAGGCCAAAGGGGAAGAAGCCACAGACGTGTTCATTCCTAAGATCATGATTGCAGTCTCAGCGGCACCCTGTGCTGCCCGGGCAGGTCAGACCCTCTCAAAGAAGACCCCTGCTGGAGAGTGCGGGTTAATAAGAGCATGTGTTCCAAAGGCAGGCAGACCTGGGTTCCATCTGCAGCTCTGCCACTTTTTTACAACGTGATCAAACAGAAATCCACCTGTGAATCTCACTTTCTTTTTCTGGCAAATGAGGATTGCTGTGATGATTAAAAATAATGACGTTTATGAAGTACCTAGACCAGGGCCTGGCACATATGCGTGCCCAGTCTTAGCCATCACTGGGACTTGGATGAGCTCTTCTGCCCTCACGCTTGGGTGGCAATGGCCAGATGAACAGAGCTGTCACTGGTAAATAACTCTTGGCTCACCCAGGAATACCAGATGGTGTGCCAGCAACTCGGGCCAGAGAAACTCAGGGCAGAAGCTGCAGGGAGAACAGAAGTGGAACTGTAGCCACCTGAAGGCTCAATTCTGTGGGCATCACTCACTTAGGGGTAGAGGGATGTAGTTGAGCCCCCTTGTCTTAGATATGAGAAAGCTGAGGCGACAGCTCCAGTATTAGCCGGGCAGCAACTGTGGTCACACCACTGGAACCCAGATCACTTTATTTCCTGGTGCATGCTCTTCCCTTCATGCCATGAAACCTTCAAATGCCCTCCTCTGGCCTCCCTTAATATACCCAGTTCCCTAGGTCAGTGTTCTACTGGATCCCCATCTTGCTCCCATCCCACGATGCACACCTTCAGCATAGAGAAGAGGAAGAGGAGGTATTCAGACAGTAGGTGGGAAGGGAGGCAAGGAGGGAAGGAGCTTGGTAAAAGCTGGCAGCTGCCAAGTAGGAGGTGGGGCTTGGCAGAGGAGCCTGTGCTCCCCTGCACTAAGCAGAGGTCAACCCTGACTTTCAGATGCCAAGGAGACAAAAGAAAGGACTGTCCCTATCACACCAGCCTCCACCCTTCCCTAGCTTGGAACTGCCTGGAGGGAACGAGGAAACAATTATTTATCAGGGATGAGTTGGTCAGGAAATTGGACATATTCAACAAAGACCAGGAAACATTGTGCCAACCAGGTCTGATGGGGTGACAGAGCTGCTCAGAGCACAATGGCCTCACTGGCGTCGATATTTGCTTTCTGAGGAACAGCTGAGGACACACACTGAATATGTGATGAGTGCAGGTGGACAGGGCCCTCTGTGGCCAGCCAGAATCCTGGCTGCCAGCCTCTGGCTGCTAAGCCAGGGAGGAGCAAACTAGGCTGGGCTGTGGCCCAGGTCCCTGGACAGAGAGAGCTTTACCCCTGTGCTGCACCTCTCTTCTCCGGGACAAGAGCATAGAGTCGAGTCTACTGCTATCTAGGCCCCCTCCTCATGGCTCTGGCAGACATGGCAAGGCACCACCCAGAGAGGTCTTCCCTAGAGTGGAAAGCTGGCATTTGGATGGGGTTCCCCAGTCACTCGCCTCCCCAACTGCCATGACCCCAGGCCCCTGTCAGTCTCCTCGTGAAGAATTAAAACCATGAGGGCTGGTGGGAAGCACTCTGGAAATAGCTTGTTCTGTTCTTTCCTCTCATCCCTGAGGACTTAAGCTCATTCCTATCCTAATAGAGGAGGGGTCAGAGAGAAAGTGTTCCCCCGACCCCAGCTGAGAGTTTACACTGTTTACACTTCAGTCAAGTCTCCCTCCCTGTCTCAGCCTGTATGGTTAACATGGGATTTCTCCCCCTATCCCACCTCTGGCCCAAGTTTTCCTGAGAGTCTTCCAGTTGTTTTGTATACCTGGCCACTTTCTGGGCAAGAGGAGGGAGCTGGAGAGGTCCTCTTGCACTCTTGGGAACTGTCCGTGCCTGACCACTGCTGTGGGGAAGGGAGGAAGGGGTACCAGCCCTGGCTGGTGTTTAGCTCATATAGTTCCCCACCTCTTGGTGTATGTCCCCTGTTTCTCTGTTTGGAGGGATGTGCTCAATGGAGCTTTATCAAGCATGCTGAGGATCAGCATCCTTCAAAAGAAAGGATCTTTGGCTTTTTGATATTTCCTGGGGGCCCAGATTCCAAGCCCTAGGTAGCTGGTCAGGCCCTGAAGCATTTACATGGGGTCTGCTGTGAAGTCAGCTTGAGTAGAGGAGACAGATCCCAACATCAGTTATGGAGGGCTTTGGTCCAAGGTGGGAAAGGGAGAAGTTGCTAGGGCTGTGTATTAGTCCATTCTTATGCTGCTGATAAAGACATACCCAAGACAGGGAAAGAGGTTTAATTGACTCACAGTTCCGAATGGCTGGGGAGGCCTCAGGAAACTTACAATCATGGCGGAAGGGGAAGCAAACACTTTTTTTTTTTTTTCACATGGCAGCAGGAGAGAGAAGAATTAGTGCTGAGCAAAGGGGGAAGCCTCTTGTAAAACCATCGTATCTAGTGAGAACTTACTATCACGAGAATAGCCTGGGGGAAACCACCCCTATGATTCAGGTCCCTCTCACAACACATGGGGATTATGGGAACTACAATTCAAGATGAGGATTTGGGTGGGGATATGGCCATACCTTATCAGGCTGTGAGACAGTTTAACTGTGAACTATTTTTTGCACCTCCAGCTTCTGAGGAAGAGGCTTGCTACTGGAGTTCTACCATTTACCTACAGTGTGTCAGAGAGCACCTAGCAGGGACACAGAAGTTGTTTCTGGTCATTGCTCGCAGCTACTAGTGTCTTGGGTTTACTGCCATCCCCAGCAGGGGGCAGGAAGAGAATATAGACCTTACTGCCCTCACTGGCCCTAGGAAGGCTTCAAGAGCCAAGTTAAAGCGTCTACAGTTTAGTTCACAGGAGCCCCTGGAAGCTTCCAACCCTGGTGACCTTTAGGAAGGAGAGAGACCCTCCCTGATGAGGGTAGGAAGTGGTGGATGGGGTGAGCCTCCTGGGGCAAGGGAAGTAACAGAAGACCCAGAGGGGTGGGAAGGGAGGACTGTTTGCCTCAGAGTGGTTGAGGTGGAATGTTTGAATACTGGAGAATAGCCTCTGTTTACTTCTCTGTTTATAGTTGTCTTTCCATCCTGAAAATAAACCATCCTTGAGTAATTACAGCAAAGAAGGCTGAGGGTTTGTGGGGGGTTAGAGGGAGCAAGTGAACGTGGGAAGCACTTCTGGAAGCATGGGCCAGGCTGTCCACCACCGACCGCATCTTTTTGATACACAGCAGCAGTCACTGTGCATGCAACACATTCTCTATTGAAGCAAGTGGACAGAGTCTAGCTCTTGGAATTTCAGAACAATTACTCTGCCTAACGGTTATGCAGTCTGGCTGACTCTGTGAGTGTGTGTACGAGAATGTGTTTCCCTTCTCCTACATGGATCTGTCATTGGGTGATAAAATAGAACATGATGAGTGTCATTCTAAAGCAATTACAAGCAAGATGCATAATGGCAGAGCTGGAGAACATGGCATATGGCCTCCGGCAGCCTCTGTGTAAAAACTAATCGAGAGATTTTGTTCCCCCACCCCCACCCTCAAAAACCAGATCAGGCTTCATGTTGAGGAAGAGAAGACAATGAAAACCCTCCACAACCCTGCAGGTGGATGCTGGACACTGTGGGGTGGAGATCAAAGGGCTATAGTGCAGTGCTGTCTGCCAGGACAGATGCCAGATGGAGGGGGCCTGCCAGCTCCAGAGGGGTAGAATAAAGTGGAGCAACAAAAGCATCCCCAGAAATCCAAGGCTGAGCAGCACAATCCTGGAGAGCTTTGGGAAGTTATGGGGAGCACAAAGAGTGGAGGTTAAATGGCGATGTGTTTTATTTCACCAATTTCGATTCTACTTCATTTTCCTGTTTCTAGCCGCTTCCTGCTCCCTAGTTCCCTGGCAGCGCCTCTGCTCTGGTCATACATTAGAGAACTAAGTGAAGCTCATAGGGCCTCCATTCTGCTTTGTTTGTCAGTGACCAACTTTTCCTACTCTTCCCAGGGAATGACTCTGCTTCTGAGCACTGCGAATGGACTTGAGGCTCTCTCCTACCTTGGCTTCAGCCGAGGGCCCTGCAGGGGTTTGGGGAGCTTTTCTGGAGCAGATTAGCCATGGAACCCCAGTGGGGATGAGAACAGCCTGGTCAGGTTGGATGCTCTTTATACAAGTTGGATTAGAATCGTTACTCTCACAAACTCAGGATGAAAATGCCTCTCTGTCCTACTCCACCCCATGATGTGTGTGTATGCCAGGTGGTTTGGGGACAGCCTGTCTCCAGGCTGCTAGGTCACTGGGCAGGGTCCCTAGGGCTCAGGGTCCTTATCCATGTCTCCTGGAAAAGTACTAGTGATCCCTACTACACCCTGAGTTGCAGGACAGTGGAGAATAGGAAGTCAACTCTGCCCAGGATCTCCCCAAGTTTCACCTCAACTGGAGAGTCCTTTCTCCCCTCTTTTTACCCCACCGACATGCCCTGGCAGAGTTTAACAAACTTATTTTGTAAAGGGACAGAGAGTAGATATTTTGGGTTTTGTGGGTCATATATTCTCATCTATTCAACACTGCTGTTGTAGCACAAAAGCAGCCATAGACAATGGGTAAATGAGGGGGCATGGCTGTGTTCCAATTTTATTGATAAAAACAGGAGATGGGACAGATCTGGCTCACAGCCATGGTTTGCCATAAAAAGTGGAGGGCAGGAGCCTGACACCAGGTCCAGCCCTCTGCAGATGCCCTCCTTTTGGAGTCCAAGTGATCTCTTTCTTTAAGATGAAAACAGAGCCTGGGCTCTTCCATGCTCTCTTCTTGGCATATGTGTGCACATATCTTTTTTTTTTTTTTAACTTAAAATCATATCGTTGTGGAACTTGGAACAGAAAAGAACCTTAAAGGTCATTTTGTTTCACCTACTCATTTGACAGATGAGGAAAACTAAGGCATAGAGGTTAAGCTGCATTGTCAGGACCATCCCTCGTTGGTAGCAGAAGTGGGATCATATGAAGCCTGGCAACTTAAGGGCAGACCCTTCCTCTCTGCCACCCTGCCTTGTTCCCAGCCCATCACGTCCCTTGGGTGGTGCCGGATGAAACAGAACCAAGTACCTAGAAATCACAGACTGGACTGAGTAGCAGCACTGTGTGTGTGCTTAGTGGCTGTTGGGGCCTCCTTAGTGGGAGTTGGGGAGCACTCCTGGAGAAAGAATCTTGTGGCTTTCTGGGAAGTGACTCTGAAAGGCATCTAGAGGGAAGACAGAGAGTGTTCTACCTGGTGCTTTTCCACCAGTATAAAAATCTGTTGGGCACAGGGATCATAATTAATGTTTTTGTTTGAGATGTTTTCCTCCCCTTATTGTGACCCTGGGTCTTGTAGGCCCCAGGCCCTTCTTCTCATTCTGTCTTAAACATAGCACTGAGTACAGCAAAACAAGATTGGCTCCACTTTTGTTAAGGAAGAGAAAGAGGCAGGGGCAACCCTAGTTGTGAGTTAGTTTCTTCTCCAGAGACCTTTAAACAAGATCTTCACTTGTCCGGGCCTCAGTTTCCCTCCTGGTATCATAAGGGGGTGTCCAGGTGCCGTAGGGAGGGGTAGGGTTATTGTCCTCATTTGCAGAGAGAGGGAAAGACTCAGGTCCTGAAGCGGCCCAGGAGAGATGGTGTTCCAGCTTCTTGAGGTCTGCGCCTGATTTTCCTTGGGGAAGCCAAGTACCTTCTTGAGCCAAGCCTGGAAGGAGCTGTGGAAGTGGGGGAGGGCTGGGAAAGTGAGCTGAACTCAAGCCTGGCATTCAGCTGCACCTGCCCTTGAAATTAGGAATGCCACACATCAGAAAAAGAAAAGTGGGACTCGAGAGCCCAGGCCCGGCTTGGAAAGGCTCCCGGAGGGTGCTGAGCTCACAGCCCAGACCCTCCAATCAATAGGGCATGGCTATTTATAGCATCAGCCTGAGAGAAACTTAATTATGATCAAAAGGAGCTATTTAATACCATGCTTGCCGAAGACGCAACCTCTTGTCAGTGGAAATTAATCAGCTGCTGCCATGGGCTCTTGTCCCCTCAGGCTCCGGAACTGGGGAGGCGCCTGGCGGGAGCACTGATGACGTTGGTGCCCTCGCAAAGTCATCCAACATGCAGTGGTCTCCCCAGGGCTCCAGATGCACAGGGGTCAGGGAGGCAAAGTGACGGTGAGGGGGATTCACAGTTCAACTCAAGTGCAGCCTCCCCTCAAAGTGGTCCCCGAGGACTCCAGCTCACAAGCAACTCCCTCCTCTCCTAACTCCTCTAGTGTCTGTGATCTGTCCTATGCTGATTGGGACTGGGCATGCCCCTTCCTCACTTTAAGCTTCAGTTTCCTCATCTGTAGATTAAAGACAATAAAAACACATTCCTCATAGGGTGATTACGAGGATTAAAATGAGTCAGTTACCACATGGTAACTCACTTGGAACTGTGCCTGGCATGTGGCAAGCACTCCATAAGTGCTAGTTGCTGTTACTGCCGCTACAACTACTACTTATTAGTTCGCTCTGCCTCCTCAGCCAGATCGTTTGTTTCTCGAAGGCAGAAATGGTGTCCTCATGCTTGAGGTGGTCCCCCTTCGTGCCTAGCACAGTGCTGGTCATGTGGGGTGTTGAATGCATGTTGGCTGTTTCATCCATATGATTCAAAAACTAAAGGAACTCATTCTTTCATTGAGTCATTCATAATTTATTCTAAAAAGTCTTTATTGGGCCCTCATGTGTCAGGCCTCATACCAGACATTGAAGATATGAAAATCATTAAGCACCAATGAACCTTGTGTCAAGCTGTTCACTGCCTAGTGAGGGGCCCAGTGATGGAGACATGCGTGTAAACAGATCATTACAATGCAGCATGACACAAAAACAGAAATGTGGCCCCCATCCAGCAGAAGCACAGAGGAGGGGATGATTTACTCTCCCAGGGACACCATGAGAGGCTTCTTCAAGCAGATGGATTTTTGTTGTTGCTGTCGTTATTGTTGTTTGAGACGGGGTCTTGCTCTGTCACCCAGACTAGAGTGCAGTGGTGCAGTCCTGGCTCAATGCAGCCCCAACCTCCTGGGCACTAGCAGTCCTCTCACCTCAGCCTCCTAAGTAGCAGGGAATACACACCTGGCTAATTTTTTATTTTTTTTATTTTCTGGAGACAGGGTCTTGCTGTGTTTCCCAGGCTGCTCTCCAACTCCTGGGCTTAAGTGATTCTCATGCCTTGGCCTCCCAAAGTAGTAAGAGTACAGGCCATAGTGCCGGGCAGGTATATAGGGTTGGACTTGAAAGATAACTATAGGAGATGAAGGAAGTAGAGAAATAGAGGCAGACGGAAGAGTGTGTTCAAAGAAAGGCCTGCAGTTGGGAAACTCAAAGGTATTCAAATCATTTGTGAAAATCTTGGCCAGATCCTAAGGACAACAACAAGGCCACCACCAGAAGCTCCATCTAGGTTGACATAAAAAGCAAAACTGATGTCATTAGCAGTGAGTGAGGAGGAGGAGGACCTATGTCACAAATCATATCCTATATAAATGCATTGGTTCAAAAACATAGACCAGTTTCCTCCCTAGAGAAACCAAAGGAAATGCCCCGAATCATGGATTTAGGTTAGAATCCCAGAGGAGAAAGACAGAATTCTGAATGAAGGCTGCTGGAGGAGAAGTCTAGGTCTCCATCTTGTAATGGACATTGGAAGTTAAAGAGCTTCTCACTCCTACATTGACTAGTCCTGTAAGAAATTATATAGCAGAGTGATGACAGCATGGGCCCTAGAGGCAGACGCCACCCAGAATCCCACCTCTGGCATTTGGGAGAATGGAACAAGTATAATCAGAAAGCAACTTTACTTTCAGCTCCCACCGTCACTGCAAGTTTATTGGGTTGAGGCAATTCTGCACCCCAGATGAAATCTGGGTCAAGTCCCATGACTTTTCAGGTCACTTTTAGATGACACAGTCTCAGTTCTGTACATTCAGTTTAATAATAATAACTTTAAACTTCACTTGAGAGTTGGATGTCTCCTATCCCCTAGCTCTGCCTGCCACAGATGGAAATGGGGTGGGGTGAGGTAGGGGGGAACAATTAGCTTCTCTTCTCTTTCCTCTATGTCATCAAAGGTCCCAACAGGAAGCAGATGGCTCACAAAACTGGACAGTTGAGGGGAGGTTCATAAAAGGACTGTTTACGGAGGTGTCGGCATGGTTTGGGAGAGCAGAGAATTCCACAGTCTGCAGGTACAAGGGGAAGGAGAAGTTACTAGAACCAGGAGAAGGGAGCTGTATGAATGGGCCATCTGAGGGTCCTTCCATCTTTGGGAGAGGGACACAGCAACCCACAGTGACCTGGCAGGGAGGGGCGGAGAGTACACTCCCCCCCAATCCCCCACCCTGGCTTGTTAGCCCATGGTGCCTCCCTTTGGAGGTCAGGGAGCCTGCTGATGAGGTCCATAGAGGTCATCCTCCTAGGGTTTGGGGCTAGGAAAGGGTAGAGAGTGGATCTGGAGTCGAGGGAAAAGCGAGCCTCCGCCTTCTCGCAGATTGCTAACCAAAGTGTCCCTGGGTTGGAACTGAGGCGGGCAGGGAAAGAGCAGGGCATGGAAGTTCTCACTCAAGTGACAGTGTCATGAACTGCTCCCAAGCCCTCTGGCCTGGAATATATGTAAAGCTGGCTCCTTCTCCCTTGAGACACTTTCAGAGTTCATGGGAGAACTTTCCCCCACATAATCATGAGGAAGCCTACACAGCTCCTTGGATGTGTGTGATGCCCTCTCCCTGAGTGAGCACTCAACTCCCTTCTCAGTTGGGTAGACTCTCCACTTCGGTCTTCTAGGCAGGCTGTCTCCCAGGTATAGTCCAAACCAGGTTCGCAAGAAACACTTTGTCTGGAAATCTGCAAGTAACCTGTGAAGCCATCCAAGCTGCCTGTGAACACATCGCCTTCCCTTTAGATTATGCGAGCATGAATCAAACACTGGTTTTCTGTGTCTCCCAAATGCAGATAGCCCATATAAAACACTCTGAGAGCTTTCCTTAATGCCCCTCACTCTTGGCTTGACCTGAAAGAAGCACTTACGGCACACCAGTAACTCTCTTCAGTGTTACTGAATCTCCAACAAGCTTTTTGTTGTTCTCTCCAACCTTATTGATGGACTGTGTGGTGGACAGCTGGGATCCTGTGTGGTGGCCTTGCACCTCACTGGAGAATGTGGTAGCTACTCACGTACAGCCTCATCTGAAACTGGGATTGATGAAGTCCAGCATCTAGTTATGCCAGCTTTGTAACATTTAGTAGGCTGGTTCTCTTCTCTCTGCCCTGGTTCCCTCATCTGTACACTGGGGATAATGGTATCTCATCTGATTTTGTGAGGATTTAGTGAAATTGTTCATATAAAGCATTTAGAATGAGCAGAATATAGTAAGTGCTCAATAAAATGTTTATATTATTATTATTTTCCTTTTTATTTGATTGAAAATTGGCTTGGGGTAGGTCTTCTGCAAGAGGAAGAGCTGAGAGGAGGGAACCAGAGATACCCCCCTCCCTCCCTTTGTCTCTTTCCCTGCCCTTGCTGGCTTTTCAAGCCTAATGGGAGTGGTTGGGAAGCGCTGGGCCTGTGTATGTCAAGAAGGAGGTGAGCACGGGAGTTTTGGGTTCTCTCATATTTAGCAGCAAACATGACCTGGGGAAGTCCATCCTTCAGCATCTCCCTCTGGGAAGGAGTGAGCTTCCTCCTTGCCCTAGATGTGTGAATGGGAGAAGCCAAGAGGGATGTTCCCCTTTTTCCAGCTACCTCAGTTGTGAGGGGAGAAGGAAGGCAGGGAGATGGCAGCCAAGCCCCAGAAACTTCTTACCTGTATTGGGCTGCCAGAAGCTGCCAGCGCTGTTGCGAGATGGTGACACATGAGCTGGGACAAAATGAATCACTCTGTCAAAGCTGCGCAGGGCCCCAAAATTCCCCTGCACCAGCTTCAGGGTTTCCTTTTCATCTTCTAGACCCACACAGGAGAGTGTAAGGCAGAAGGAGGGTGTGCCTGTGTGGAAGAGGCTTCCAGGTCAGCCCTCCCCTGCAAGGGTGGGGTAGCCTAAGAGGCTGCAGGAGTGGCTTTCCCTAGTCCAGGCTAAAAGCAACTCTTGCCTAATGTGACTCCTGACCCCCTGAGGCTGACTCCCAGAGACTTTTGATAGTAGCTGTGTCCTGTTAATGGACAAAACCACATTCCCAGAAGAGTCCACCATCCCAGGCTTGGATGCAGGTGTGCCCTGGCTGATTGCAGCCCTAGCTTGGCAGCATTTTTTCAATGACTTCAGTGAGGACGTTTATGCCTCCTGGCTTTCATGCTGTTCCTGGACCCTGAAACATTCTCTTCTCCTACCAAATCCCTGCTGTCTTTCTGTAGGGACTGCTCTTAAATGATTTTTCTTGGACCCTCTGCTGTTGCTTCTCCGTCTTCCCACACTATCATCTTGGATGTTCCTTTGGAGCTTTTCCCTAGGTCTCAGTTCAAATTTCACCTCCTCAAGCGATCTCTTCCCAGACTACTCTATCTAAAATAGCCAAACTCCAACCCACCGTCTTCTTAGTACTTATTCCTTTCTGGCATGATTTTGTATCTTTTTGGTTGTCTGTCCCTCCTTACTCTAGAATGTGAACTCCACAAGGGCAGGGAACTGTTTTGTTCTCTATTGTATCTTAACATGTTGGCCAGTACTTGGCACATAGAAGGTGCTCAGTAAATGTTTGCTGAATGAATGAATGAGTGCCCTGCTCTTCATCCCTTAGTTGTTCCCACACTTAAGGTGGTCAACGCAGATGCCATCTTCATTCCACCCATCCAACCCCTCTCATGCATATATCTACTCTCCTGATTATAAGCAGTTCCCAATTCTAAGGAAACTGGGGGCTTATGGACTGTGTCATCCATAAAAACAGGAAGGGGCAGCCAGAACAGAGGTATGGGCAGGGTGGTGCAGGGAAAAGTGTGTGGACCATGGACTCACACTGATCTGATTTGAATCCTGTCTGGGTCACTCACCAGCTGTGATTGGATGTATGCAAATGTTCTGGCATAGTACCTGTACATAGTAGATGCTCAATAAATGCAAGCTGGTGTTACTATAGGTCTTTTTTTTTTTTTTCTTTTGTTTACCAGGCTGGAGTGCAATGGTGTGATCTTGGCTCACCACAACCTCCACCTCCCAGATTCAAGCGGTTCTCTTGCCTCAGCCTCCCCAGTAGCTGGGATTACAGGCATAAGCCACCATGCCCGGCCCACTATTTCTTTACTAAGCTGCAATGATTGGACAAAACATCTATCACAGGGCATCCTGCCTCCAGGCCGGAAACTGGGGTCCTCTTTGTCACTTACTCTCTGGCAAACCCACACCTCTCTGCCATAAAACCTTGTCACCTCTCCCTTTGAAGGCTTTAGGGAAGGGCTCTTCCTTAGCCAGTGCCCTGGCCAGGCCCTCCTCCTTTACTGCCTGGGATTTCTGCCCTCCTGCCCTCACACACTCTCTTAAGATTTCCTTCATCTGCCTGCCTTTCAAGGCCCTCTCCATTCAGTCCCACTCTTATTTTGCATTCCTCTGCTCCAGCAGAACATGCCTCCATTCAATAATTAATCTATTCAACATTTTTAAAGCACCTGCTGGGCACCGCTGGATCCAGGGGAGAGCACGGTCAGATGCCTGTCCTCAGGGAGTATGAGGGAGATAAAGTCTTGCACTTGATCCGATCCAGGGCAGGGCAAAAGTGCTACCATAAGGACAGGCGGAAGGTGGTGTTGTCAAACAGTGGGTTACCAGCCCATTAGTGGGTCACGAAATTAACTTAGTGGGTCACAACCAGTATTTTCAAAAACATTAAATAGAGCAGAGTAGAAATACCACAGAATACATCACACTCATAAGGGGAAATGTTTCTTAAAAAACTTTTGGCCGGGCGCAGTGGCTCATGTCTGTAATCCCAGCACTTTGGGAGGCTGAGGCGGGTGGATCACCTGAGGTGAGGAGTTTGAGACCAGCCTGGCCAACATGGTGAAGCCCTGTCTCTACTAAAAATACAAAAATTAGCCAGACATGGTGGCAGGCGCCTGTAATCCCAGCTACTTGGGAGACTGAGGCAGAAGAACTGCTTGAACCCGGGAGGCGGAGGTGGCAGTGAGCTGAGATCGGGCCACTGCACTCCAGCCTGAGCAGCAGAGTGAGGCTCTGTCTCAAAAACAAAACAAAATAAAACAAAAACTTTTGTTTTCATTCTATATATTGAGTGTGCGTGTGTGTGAGATGTAAAATGTATTTCTTATTTTGAGTCACACTAAAAATATTTAGAAAACACCCATCCTTGGGAATCAAGAAAAGCTTCTTGGAAGGAATCACATATGAAACCTGAAATATTAGTAAAAGTTCATCAACCAGAAGGGTGCAGAGATAGGAGCCTGTTCTAGGCAGAAGGAATCAGCTAAAAATATGAGGGTGGGAGGGGGAAGAGGGGAGAGAGAGAACAAGCAATGAAACAAAACCGGAAAATTCATTTTTTAATTGTCCCACCAATAACACAAGTATACTCCTGCTTTCTGCTCTTTTGTGGTGTATGTCCTCTCCCTCTCTACCCTCTCACCTTTTCCTTACGCTTCTAAATCTGACCGTTTACCTTTCCCAGCCCAACTGAGAGGCTCTTACCTGCAGGGTTCTTCCCTGGCTCTCCTGTTCTCTCCGGATGTCTTCTGAGTGGCCCCAGTGCCAGCACCCAGCCCTGGGTTGCTCTTTTTCCTGCACTTACACGGAGTTTTAGAATTTGAAGTGCATTTTCACCTGCAGTCTCCTTTGAGTGTCCTGATAGCCACGTTAGGTCAGCAGGACATGCCGTATTATCTCCACTTTACAAAAGGGAAACCAAGGCACAGGGAGGTCCACCAAGGGCCCAGGCTCACCTTGCTGTGAGTGACACAGTCAGAACCATCACCCTACTTTCTGTTCCCAGACAAAAGCATTTTATTTCCATTTAGTTGGACTTGTACATGTGATACTCACACCAGCCCTTCAGCCCGATTGCAAGCCCCTGTGGGACGAAGGCCGCGTGTCATACTTCTACACCTCCCACAAGCCTAGACACTCAGAGTGAGGCTCAGAAAGTCTTGTTGTGGTTTTCTGCCCATACTGGAATATGGCACTGGCCCCCAAAGAAAGGATCTTCATGATAGCCAGCCCTTCTATTGTTTGTATTCTTCTCCGTTTGGACTTGCCCTCTCTTCTCTTTCTGCTGCTTGCTCCTCCTCCTTCTCTCACCTTCTGGAAGCCCTTCCCTTCTCACCTGTCCCTCCCTCATCTTCCCCACTTCCCTGTCCCTCACTCTCCTGCTGTGCATGGTTGTCTGCTCACAGCTGTGATAAGAGGACCTTGCCCAGCCCTGCTGGCAGTGAGGAGGGCTAGACTGGGCCAGCTCCCCAGAGGGGAGCAGCAGGTCTGCTTGCAGCAGAGGGAAAAGACCCTGGCCACAGGCTTCCAGCTAATTGGTCTGAAGGTTTTTAAGCCTCTCTGGGGAAGTGACCTGCGCAGATGGTATAGGAACTCTCTCCAACCCAGTGGGAAAAAAGTGGGAGAACAGAAGAAAGAAGAAAGAGAAAGTAGAAGGCAGAACAGCCCTACACTGTGGGGAAGGAAGGGAAGAAATAAATTCTACCCTTAAGTGTGGGCCAGAGTCCTGAGCACCTCCCTGGCACCTCCCAGGGCTGCCGCCTCCCTACACCACCTCAGGAGGCTGGCTCTCTGCCCTGTGAATCACAGGCTCTGTGGGGAGTGATCTATTTGCTGCTAAGCACTTGTCTATGGCAGCTTTTCCAGGAGCTGGAGTCATTTACAGATGGGAACAGCACTCATCTCTGGCAGGGGAGCCCATGGCCAGCACCAGCCCCATGGCTTGAAATAGATCTTTCTGTAGAGGCAGAGCAGAGAGGGAGGCCACACACAGGATAGGGGCATGGTGGGGCCTATTTGCCCTGTGGGCACGATGGGGCAGCGTCCCCAAAGCACACAGATAGGACTTCCCTTGGCCATCCTCGTCCCCCAAGGTACACTAGGAACTCACTAGGTGTTCATGGAAGGAATGAGTGGTGGCTGAATAGGGCTCCTCGGAGGTCAGGCCTTTACCACCTGTCCCTCCTCACTTCCCCCTGACTGCTTACCTGACCCTCCTCACGTATAGACACACATAGTGCCCACTGGAGAAGTGTCATTGTACCTAAGACAAGGGTTACAAAGCCAAACAAAGTAATACAAGCAAATAAACAAAAAACTAACTGAACAATTATTATCCCAGCCCAGGATTTCACAGGTCCCACTGACAATTCTTAAACAGCTGGTCTACCAATATAGGTCATTGGTTAGCCATTATGAGAATACCTGGAATTCTTCCAAACCTCAGCATCCCTCTTGGAAGCCCCAGACAGATGAAGAAAAGCCCCCACAATGAATACGCCTTCTTGTTTTAGCTGTTTTGATTGACCATTAGCCTGACAGAGGATTGCCTCAAGAACACATGATCTCTCATGTGTTGAAAACTGGGGTTTGAGTCCTAGTCTCACCGATTACTAGCTGTGTGATTTAGGGCAAGTAATTGAACCTCTCCAAGTCTGAATTTCTTCATCTATGAGATGGAAATAACACAAATACAATTTTCACATCACTGAAGTGAAAATTAATGAGCTGATGTTTGAGAGAGTCCATTATAAACTTTAAAGTACTGTAGAAATGTTCTATTTATGTATTGCTCCATTTATGTAAGCTCAATGAGGGCAGGAACTTTGTTTTTCTCACTGTTATATCCCTAGCACCTGGAATGGTGCCTGGCACATGGTAATCATTCACATGTTGAGTAAATTAATAAATGAATGATTTGTTATCCAGAACACAGAAACTGGGCAAAATTACCTAACCTAAAATACAGCCTAATTACCTTCTGTGGAGAAAGGGACCAGTCCTGCCATCAGAAACAATTAATAAAATGTTACCAGTCTATCAATAATTACTTTGAATGTAAATAGATTAAATTCTCTAATCAAATGGCATAGAGTAGCTGAATGGCTTTAAAAAAACAAGACCCACCTCTATGCAGCCTACAAGAGACTTCACCTTAAAGGATACTCAGACTAGAAGTGAAAGGATGGAAAAAGATATTCTATGCAAATAGGAACCAAAAGAGAGCAGGAAGAGGGACTAGTCCTGAATCTGCCATTGTATCTGCAGAACCTAATAGAGTTCCTGATCCATATGGTCCTTTCTTATGTATTTGTTATTGATTGGCTGATTAACTGGTTAAAGAGCTATCTCCTTGGCCTTGTCTACCCAGTGGGGCCCCCATATGAGGTGTGGGAACAAAGACCAGCTCTGGCAAGATATGGATAAACCCTCTGCAAACCTGAAGAGCAACACAACCTTCAGACTTCTCACTTTTCAGTATTTAATAATAATCTGCAAGTCTCTAGGGGGAGTATTAAAAGGAGAATGTGGTGTTCTCAGTCCAATGAGGTTAGAAAATAAGGAAACAGGCATGCACTAAGCCAGAGGGGTCTGGAGACTTGGGAGTGATCCTGGCAGGCGCTGGGGCTAAAGGCTTTGAATGGTCATCAAGAAAAGACCGGCTGCCCTTTCCAGTGCCAAGGAAGGCATGAAGGACTCAGACAACATTGCTCCCATCTTGTCTACTCAACAGCTGCCACATGGAGCACTGACTATGCTCTCAGCCCTTTGCTCAGCACATGGTCTACGAGAAACAGCGGCTCAGTGTTTTGTTCTATTTCTGAATGGAATGCCTTTCACCTTGCCCACTACTTGAACACCAACTCAGACCAGAATTGTGGAGCCTTTCCTGGCCTTCCCCAAACTCTTTCCCCCGACCCTCCCTATGCACACAGGACATTATGAGTCACTTCCTGCTTTGTGTGTCCACTGCACTCTGAGCATGGGCCCACCATGGCTTTGATAACACTTTGTTGCACTTACACAGAACAGCTGAGCTGACAATTTATTACCAATAACAGCTACCATTTACCAAGTACCTACTATGTGCCAAGCACTGGGTCGAGTGCTGTACATTATTATGTACACACTTAATCCTCACAACACCCAATGACGTGGTAGTGTTCTCCCCTTTTCTCAGATGAGGAACTAAAGCTTGTCTGAGGTCACAGGGCTAGTAAGTGAGACGGTGGAGCCAGGACCAGAGCCCAGTCCATCTGACGCCAAAGCCCATACTCCTTGCACCACTCATACAGCATGAAGAGAGCCTGCGAGGCCAGTGCACCAAGACCTCAGAGGGCCCTAATTGGTGTGGGCCTCAGACACCAAAGGAAGGCAAGTTCTTAGTAAACATCAACCTGCAGCACTAGTGACAGCCCAGGACCCTACTCAAGATTCTTGCTTGGCAGAAAACCCAGCTGCTGGCGACTTTTAAGCACAGAAGCTGAGGCAAGAGCCCTGGAACTTCAGGGCTCTGAGAAGGTGATGAAAGGACAAGGCTGAGACTTGGCCAAAGCCTGAATCGATCATTTCCACACAAATGGCTGCCCTGGACCTGTCAGAGCAGCTGCCAGGCTCCTCCCTGAGCCTCAGTGCATTCATCTGTGGAATGGGCAGTGACAGTGCCTGCTTCGTGGGATTGTTGTGAGGGTTAATGGGGGTAGGCCATAGATGTAAATCTCTCAGTACAGTGCGTGAAACTGGCAGTGCTCCGTTAGTGGGAGATAGCCATAGAGGGGCCCATGGGATTTGCCCTTGACGTTGAAGGCTGCACTAGGCATTCTAAACTTCTATACTAATCCAGTGTGAACTTGTTTTCCGTGAATCCCCTCGTGTGCCTGCTGAGCCACACGAAGCTGCCACCTGGGTTTGTGCTGGTGTACCTCGAACAAGGGCACCAGAGGCAAGTGGTGGCATTCCGCCCAACAAATCATCTGCCCTGCAGGAGGAGGGGCGCCCTGGGGCTGCCTTCACTCCTCCTCGCTGACTTCTGCTCACCACAGGGTGTCCGGTGTGTCAGTGGGTGGGGTTCTGTGGTTCAGGACTTAGCCCCACCACCTCCCCTCTACCACTTGACTTACTTCCTTCCTCAAATATCTGTTGAGGACCTACTATGTGTGTTGGGCACAGCTGTGGCACTGGAGCCCCTGCCCCATTGTCATGGGGCTCATGGTTGAGTGACAGAGACAGGCAGACAGTTGGCAGCACAGCACCATGTGTGCCAAGGCCGAGCGGCGGAGAAGATGGGAGTTCATGCTCACTGAATCGCCTGGTTCACCCTGGGTCTCCAGTAATGGTAATGGCTGAAATGCCCATATTTGTTTTCATTTACCTCCCCTTGGAGTGTAATCACCCCCAGGGAATATATTCACATGTTCAAAAAAGAACATTTACTGAGTTCCTGGTATGTGCCAGGCACCGCGGGGGACACACAAAGACCAGTGAGTGATTATCAGGGCAACAGAGGGTGGCGGGGAGATGACATGTGAGCAGATCCACTACAGGGCAGCATGCACATGCCCCCACACAGGCTGCTGGGAGGCCCCAGGGTCCAGGCAGCATGCCCAGGAGGGGCAGCTGGGGCTCACCCTGTGGCCAGGGCATGGCTGGCCGGGCTTCACCTTGAAAGGGTCTACTGGGGGAAATGACAGAGGGAGTCTTGGGCCAGACGGAGCCTCCAGAGGGAGTCTCCTTGGGAAGGGCCTCCTTGGGGGTCCTACTAAGCTGGTGTCCCACTGTTGCAATCAAGGGCACCATTTGGCTTTGTAATTGTATCTTAACCTTTCGTTAATCAGAGTGCAATGACAATGGCAGGTGTGTAAGCCAGCAGCACTTTGCCAGCTCTGAGCGGGCTTCTTGTGGCCTGTGCCCCACTCCTTCCTCTCCCCTCAGCCGGGCCTCCCTATGGGTCTCCACAAGTGACAGAGGGACAGAGGGGCCCGGGCTTCCCTCTACCTCCCCTGCAATCCACTCCTTCTCACCCCCCTTCAGAGGCAGCCACTTGATTGGATTTTTAATATAGTTTTCCCCTCTTCTTTTATATTTACATAATAATAAGTCTAATAAATAGTTGTCAAGAAGATGGATGAGGGCCCCGTCTTTATGTTTTCCTGACAGATTTAGTCCTTTATGAAACTCGCCAAAGCAGAGGCTTTTCTGCAGCTAATAAAAGGTAATCACTGTGAGGCCCCGGTTGGCTTTAGCTTGGAGTAATTGGAAAGAAAACGAAACTTGAAGCAGTTTCTGGATTTGGGTCCTGGCCATGCCTCTCCTGGGCTGAGTGAACTTCCTCAGCCTCAGTTTCTTCCTCTGTAAAATGGGGTGAATAATGCCTGTCCTGCCTGCTCCATAGGGTGGAAGGACTGTGAGAAAGCACTTTGTAAAGGCAGATGCATCATCTGAGTGCAGTGAACACATCTGGATGGCCTCCTGTTCTCACCAGCCTCTCCCCCTCCAGGCTCGGGACTGACCAGGTGATGCACACGAGGCATGACCCAGCAACATGCTGTGCAAATAGAACCCTTCTTCTGGGAGAAAGGGCAAGGGCTAACCCAGCCCCTGAATAAACATCAGGAGACGTAGGTTCTAGCCTCAGGTGTGCTTCTGCCTTACTGTGTGACTTTGGACAAGTCACTCACCCTCTCTGGACCACAGCCTCCTCCCCTGTAAGATGAGAGTATTCCATAAGCCAGTATCTAAGTTTCCTCCAGCTTGAACTGCCTCTAGTCTGATGGGCAGGGGAGAGTGAAACAGTTCTCTGAGGAGATGCTGGGGCTGCAGGCTGGGTGAGGCTGGGCATGGTGCACTCCATGGAGAAGGAGCTGAGTGGAAACAGGTGGGGGCCAGGGCCCCTCTGCCCTATTTGCAGCTGCTCTTCTTGACCAGGATTCAGCCAGGGTCTGGCTGCATCTGAACGCATACTGGGGTGTATCTTTTATTACTTCCTTCTCGATTAGAATACCACCCCGCGCACCCCCCCGCCCCCCGCCGACCCCATCCATCCAGCCTGAGATGCAGCCTCCCCACACTGAACACTCACTTCACTCCTGCGTGTCACCTTCTCCTGGACAGCTTGCCCTTTCCTGCTCACAGCTCACCTCTTCTAGAAGTCGTCCCCATGAGTGCCTCCTCCCTTCTCCGCAGGTCCTCCAGCACAGCATTCATGGGTTTTGGCTTTGGTTCCTCAGCCAGGAGGGAGGCCAGGTGTATGGTGCTTAAAGACATATCTACTTTTGTTTCAGAAAGAAGGCGGGGAAGACCGAGTTCTGCACTTCCTAGCTGACCTTGAGAAAGCCATTTAAATGGAGCCAGAGCCTCATTTCCTCCTCTAGAAAATGGAAATGCTATAGTTCTTTCCTGACTTAAAATGGAATCTCCACCCCCTTTCCTGCTTTATTTTCTCCCTAACACATTGCATCCTGTGTCTTGGTTTGGGTTCCCCTGAAAACAGAGCCAGGACCAAGACTTGGGGTGGCAAACCCAGGTGGCAGACGTGAGACAGGAAGGTGAAAAAGGCAGCAATGGGTGTAGTGAGTTGGTTATCCGGAGGGCATGAGGGACTTGGCCCATGGGCCTCAGGGACCTGTAGGAACTGTGGGGACAGTGCTTGGAACATTTGACTTTTGTCTCCCACTGGCTGTTCCCTTGGCTCAGCAAAACAGAACAACCCTGAGGTGCCTGCCTGGCGTGGATTCGGGCATCCCACCACCCCTGCACTCAGTGACACGGGCAGGAGGTATGGCATAGCGCCCCAGTTAGCCACCCCATTTGATTCTCTAGTAGATGTTTTTCCTATTTGTTTTACCATCTGTCTTCATCCCCCACCACACAAAAATGTAAGCTCCACAGGGACAGGGATTTGTGGCTGTTCACTACTGTGCCTAGAACTATGCCTGGTATATTGCAGATACTCCATAAGTATGTGTCTGAATGAATAGATGAACAGATTAAAAGGAATAATGCACATACAATTTTTCATACAGGACCTGGCTCATAGTACATGCCCAATGAACACTTACTATTTCCATTATTGAATTATGTGGACGTGGCTTGTGCCTACCAGGGTTCAGGTGGGCAAAAGGGCAGAGGCATTTTTCTCTTATACTGCAAGTCCCTGGAGCAGGATAAGCTGATAGATTGCAGGAGTCTGTGAAAAGCAGCAGCCCCATGCAAAGCAAGGTGATCTGATGATTATTGGCAGCAGGTCAAGGCTCTGGTTCCCTGACCCCCATCCACGTGGCCTCTGATGGGCTGACTGACGGGGCCTCTTGTGTCCCGCCCTAGGGAACACTTGTCCTTGCTAATTGTATGTCAAAGAAAAGCTGTTTCCTATGTCAAAGGCAGTTTCTGTTCTTCTGTCAGAAATTCAAAGACCATATTTCAGTTGCAAGCGGGGAGACAGTGTGCCTAGAGGTTCCCCTTCCCAGGGCCAGGGCTGCGGGGTCCCCCTTGTTGGCTCCCTGAGGGTTGGGGCTGTAGGAGCAGCCCTGCCTCTGGCTGCCTGTCATCTGCTGGGGATTACGATGCCATTTGTTCTAATTCTTGTTGACATTTCATTTCACACACTATTAAATGAACCTCTCCAGAAGGGATGGGAGAGAAGTTTGCTTTAGTGAGAGAGGAAAAGTAATGTGTACTCGAGGGTAAAACAAGGCCCTGATTTATTTCTGTGATAAAAACCCCAGTAGATATGGAACTAGGCCCCCCAGCCCTGGGGAACTGGACAGAGGGTTTGAGCTCTCCTAGATTATATATCCCCAAAGACCTATTCAGCCCTGCTGCTTGCAGAGAGACTGGGGCAAGACTGGGGCAGCTGGGGAGGTGGGAGAGGGCCTCCAAGGGGGTCCACCAGCAGGAGGCACCAGATTACCTCCCCACGAAGAGATACAGAGCTGACACCATTCCATAATGTTGGCTTTTCTGGGTGCCTAGCAGTGAGAAGTAGAAAATGTGTCTGGGGCCGGGCGCGGTGGCTCAAGCCTGTAATCCCAGCACTTTGGGAGGCCGAGACGGGCGGATCACAAGGTCAGGAGATCGAGACCCTCCTGGCTAACACGGTGAAATCTCATCTCTACTAAAAAATACAAAAAACTAGCCGGGCGAGGTGGCGGGCGCCTGTAGCCCCAGCTACTCGGGAGGCTGAGGCAGGAGAATGGCTTAAACCCGGGAGGCGGAGCTTGCAGTGAGCTGAGATCCGGCCACTGCACTCCAGCCTGGGCGACAGAGCGAGACTCTGTCTCAAAAAAAAAAAAAAGAAAATGTGTCTGGTTTTTTTTGTTGTTGTTGTTTCTGTGAAGTTGGTCACCAGCTCTGCAGAGGCCCTGCTCTGATTTTTAACCCTGACATAGCAGCAGCTGCCACTCATCTGAGATAAGTTTGTCAAGAGCAGGACATTCTTCCTTCTTCCCCTCGCTGCTTTCTTTTGAGAAGTATTTATTGAACATCTACTTTGTGCCAGGCTCTGTTTTGGGAGCAAAGAACAGCAGTAAACAAGGCAAACACAGCCCCTCCTCTCATGATATTTACACAAAGAAGAGAACCATGAAGGATTCAGTTACCACAAGTGGTCAAAACCTTGGCTGTACATTGGAAACACCAGGGTGTGTATATGGGGTGGAAGGTGGAGGGGGAGAGATTTAAAAATGTGAATGCCTGAGTCTCCACACCAGAGGCTCTGATATCATTGATGAAGGGTACAGTGGACCCTTGGCACTTTCTACCTCTCCCCAGATGATTAGCATGTGCAACAAGTTGGAGAACAATTGCATGACAATGTGGTAAATGGTATGAAGGAGGATTCAAAACTGCGTTGAGACAATAAATCACCTTGCGGGAGGCTACAGTAAGCAAAACAGCATGGTGCTGGTACCAAAACAGATACATAGACCAATGGAACAGAGCAGAGGCCTCAGAGATAACACCACACATCTACAACTATCTGTGACAAACCTGACAGAAACAAGCAATGGGGAAAGGATTCCCTCTTTAATAAATGGTGTTGGGTAAACAGGCTAGCCATATGCAGAAAACTGAAACTGGACCCCTTCCTTACACTTTATACAAAAATTAACTCAAGATGGGTTGAAAACTTGAATGTAAAACATAAAACCATAAGAACCCTAGAAAAAAACCTAGGCAGTACCATTCAGGACATAGGCATGGGTAAAGACTTCATGACCAAAAACACCAAAAGCAATGGCAACAAAAACCAGAATTGACAAATAAGATCTAATTAAATGAAAGAGTTTCTGCACAGCAAAAGAAACTATCATCAGGGAGAACAGGAAACCTACAGAATGGAGAAAATTTTGAAATCTATCCATCTGACGAAGGGCTAATATCCAGAATCTACAAGGAACTTAAATTTACAAGAAAAAAACAACCCCATCAAAAAGTAGGCAAAGGATATGAACAGACACTTCTCAAAAGAAGATATTTATTCGGCCAACAAACATATGAAAAAAAAGCTCATCATCACTGGTCATTAGAGAAATGCCAACCAAAACCACAATGAGATACCATCTCATGCCAGTTAGAATGGTGATCATTAAAAGTCAGGAAACAACAGATGCTGGAGAGGATGTGGAGAAATAGGAATGCTTTTACACTGTTGGTGGGAGTGTAAATTAGTTCAACCATTGTGGAAGACAGTGTGGCGATTCCTCAAGGATCTAGAACCAGAAATACCATTTGACCCAGCAATCTCATTACTGGGTATATACCCAAAGGATTATAAATAATTCTACTATAAAGACACATGTACACATATGTTTTTTGTGGCACTATTCACAATAGCAAACACTTGGAACAACCCAAATGCCCACCAATGATAGACTGGATAAAGAAAATGTGGCACATATACACCATGGAATACTATGCAGCCATGAAAAATGATGAGTTCATGTCCTTTTCAGGGACATGGATGAAGCTGGAAACCATCATTCTCAGCAAACACAGGAACAGAAAATGAAACACTGAATGTTCTCACTCATAAGTGGGAGTTGAACAATGAGAACATATGGGCACAGGAAGGGGAACATCACACACCAGGGCCTGTTGGGGGGTGGGGGACTATGGAAGGGATAGCATTAGGAGAAATACCTAATGTAGATGACAGGTTGTTGGGTGCAGCAAACCACCATGGCACGTGTATACCTATGTAACAAACCTGCACGTTCTGCACATGTATCCCAAAACTTAAAATATAATTTTAAAAAATCAAAAATAAATAAATCACCTTGTGGGGCCTGGGGGTTTGAAGAATTCCTTGAGGAAGTGGTGTTTGGCCTGAGATCCATGACAGAGCTTCTCAAATGTTAATGGGTCTACCACAGACCTTCTGAGAATCTTGCTAAGTGCAGATTCAGATTCAGACGATCTGAGTGAGGCCTGTGATTCTTCTAGTAAGTTCCCTGGTGATACCAGTTCTGCCTGTCTGGGGACCAAACACTGAGCAGCCATAAAGAATGATTAGGAATGACCTAGGCAATTGGGGTGTAAGTACAGCATTGGACCTTCAGGGGTCCCCTGTTTAGCTCTTCATTCCTTTGTATGAGGTCCTAGCTTGCCTCCCTCCTCTGCTCAGGACCCAGTGATGCCTCCTTTCACTTTGAATAAAAGCCAGAGTCCTTGCTGTGGCTGGCACATCCCTGCTCCCTCTCTGGGATTATTGACATTACTCTCTCCCTTGCTCTGTGCAGTCCTGGCGGCCTCCCTGCTGTTTTTCTATTTAGCCAAGCACGTTCCTGCCTCAGGGCGTTTACAGTTTCTGCTTCCTCTCCCTAGACCCTCTTCCTCAGATAACCTTTACTTCTTTCAAATTTCCATTCAAAGTCCACTGATGGAAGAGGCATTCCTTTTGCACCCTAGATAAAATTTGCATCCCCACTGCCACTGTCTCTATCCCCTTCCCCTGTGTTATTCTTCATAGCACTTATCACCATCTGACATAGTTTTTCTTATTGATGATCTAGCTCCCCAGCTCTCCAAGAAAGCAGGGACTTATCTGCTTTATTTCCTATTACATTCTGACTCCAGCCTGGCACATAGAAGGTGCTTAGTAAACATTTGTTAAGTAAATGACTAAGGTTGGTTTCATGTTCATACATGAACTAGAATAGTGTCTGGCAGGAAATAGGCATTCAATGCAGGTTGAATATGAGAATGAATGGGCAAATGAACAAACCGACATACTCTACACTCAGCTCAGACCCCAGCCAGAGGCAGGTCACTTCCCCTCCCTAGTCCTGGATGTCCCTGTAAGATGGAAGGCTGGGTTTGATGATTTCCAGGGCTTCTTCCATCACTAAAAGTCAGTGATTCTGTTTTTATGAGGGCTTAAGTCAGTGAGGATACCTGTTTGGCTGCAGTGAAATAGCCTTGTTGGGAGAAGTGAGCTGAAATGTTGAGAAGTCAGGTTGAGGTCAAACTAGAGGTGACTTTGAAGACTGGGTTTCAGACTTCACCTTCCTTCCAAAGGCAACAAGGGGCCACTGAAAGTTGTTGAGTGGGAGGGTGACATGATCAATGTGGTACTTTAGAAAGGCCAACTGGGCAGAACAGACGGGGTTGAGGGGCAGGGTGATTACGCCTCTGGCCAGCTCTCCATCTTGGCTCCTCGGCCCAGAATATGTGTTCAGGTCTGCCCAGGGAATGGAGGGAGAGGCTGGTAGACCCATTTCTAGGCCATGAATTCTAGCTAAGGGCCTGTCCCCTTCTCCTTGGCCATCCCTGGGAATGGAGACTGGGTGGCCAGGAAGCTCCCGGACTTTGTTGCCCTGACCTCATCCCTCTGATGGCTACACTGTTTTATGCCTGCCGGTCTTACGCGTCACTGTAACAGACTTGTTACAATGAGCCAGAAAGGTTTTGAAAGGCATGAGCCCCAGTGTGGAGCAGTCCGCTGGACTGTCAGGGGCATCTGCTTGAATCTCATTTCTACAGCAGACATTCTTTTCATCCTCTGCTACAACCAGCAGGCTCTGTGGGCCAGACCTCCACCCACCTTCCCCCAGGGAGTCTGATGACCTGGGGCATGGCTGGTGGAATGGAAAAGTGCCTGGCGCTGGTCGGTCTTCAGCAGGGTCAGCATGAATCCTAATGCTGCCTGTGGAGGGGTTGCCTGGGGTGGCCAGAGAGGTCACTATGTCTGCTTCCAGGAAGAGAATGCTTAGAACCTCTGGGAACTCAGACTCCAGCTCACCAAGTCCATGAGGGACTCATGCTTCCCCTCTCCTCCCCTCCCCCAAAACCTGCTCCTCTCCCTTGTTCCTCATCTCAGGAAATGGCCCATTGCCTCTCTAGGGTGTCAGCCCAGCCTGCGACTTACGCAGACAACTCCCTCTCCCCACACCCACATCCATCAATGTGTGCCTGTTTGTACCTTCTACATGTTTATGCATTCATTCCTGAGACCCTTATCATTGATCAGGCAAAATTATTCCTCTAGCCTTGCAACTAGCCTCGCGGTCTCTAGTCTCAGCCCCATCCAATCATCTCATGATGAGTTGCAAGGATCATTCATTAGCCATTCATTCAACAAACATTGAGTGGCTTATATGTACCGGAAGCTGTGTGAGGCACTGGAGATGCAGTGATGAACAGGAAAGCCCACAGTGTCTAGATGGAGAGACAGTGCCCCCAAGTCACTTGAATAATAAAATTCCATTTGGATTTAGAAGTACTGTGGTGGAAAGGAAGGAGGCTTGAGAGTGCTTGGCAGAGGGAGCGAGGACGTTTCCCTGAGTAGTTAGGATAGGACTTTCAGTGCCCTCTCACTCACGCAGTGAAGCCAAGATGCTTGGCAGGGTGGCCAGGGCCTTCTCCTTTTCTGACTGCTGCTTCCCGCCCCAGCCTCAACTCTTGCCTGTCCTGCCAGATGACACCAAGCAACCCTGTCCACCCTCCATTTCCTCGTGCCCAGCACCCTTTGCTCTTGCTGTTCCCTCTGCCTAGAATGCCATTTTCACCTTTCTCTCTGGTCACTATGCATTTATCCTTTAAGACTCAGACCCTCTTCCAGGAAGCCTACGTGGTCCTCTGTTTCTGCACTGTGATCAAACCTACTTTGTCATATTTTTATCTGTTCTGGGGTCTGCTTGCTCCACTAGGCCCTTATTCCTCCCCGGGGAGCTGTCTGCTCACCAATGCTGGCACGTTGCGGGGAATTGGTAAATATTATTAAGCTAAAAATGTCTGAGCTGGGACCAGCCTCACCAGTGATAGACTGCAAGCTCCGAACGGACACAGCCAGTCTTCAAACTTGGGCTCATCTCCATCTCTTTACTGAAATACACGCAGTATTATTGAAATGCATACAGGGGCAGTCTGTGCATGCAATGTGACTCTGTGTAATCAGCAAATTCATGGAAACTACAAAAAGCACAATTTATCAGGATGTTTCCATGTTTTCTGCATGAATTATACAGAACAGGTTTGTACTATGAGTTTTGCTATTTTTATAAACCAGTCTTGCACAGTTTATTTTCCTTTAGCACATTTGTTGGGATAATTACATAGGGGGCATGTGTGTGTGTGTATAATTGAAAAGTGGATTGGGGGTGTTCTGTGCTCCCTGTGAGTTGGAATGCGGTTGGGCTTCCAGGAGGATGCTCTGGAACTCTGTGGATCTGCAGTCAGGGCTATAGGACCCTTTACCCCTCGGCTCCTTGGCTCCTCTTCCACAAACTTGAACAGGGGAAGTTTGCCCCCTCAATTTACAGGAGAGACAGGTCTGCTCTGGTGCCAGAATTAGAGGAGCTAATGCAGGTAAGGACTTAGTACAGCTCCTGGCACACTTGAGTGTTCAGCAAAAGATAGAGGCTGTCACCATCTCCATCGTTATCATTATTGTTGCCATTTTAATTAATATTTCATTTTGTTAATCATCACCAAGTGTATCACCAAAATACTAAAGGTTTGCATCTCCCAGGGGAAAAAGGATACGTTTTTTCCTCTCTGGGCAATAATAACCAAATAAGGATATTAAAAGGATTTTATTTATGTAGATCTCTCTCCATGTAAATGAGTAAAAACAGGCAAGTCAATTGGGAGTAAGGGAAGCAGGTGGTTGCACAAATAATCCACAAGCCAAGAGAGTGGACTCTAAAATCAATTCAGAAAGCTCTCTGTCATCTAGCCAGGGAGCATGACGTAGGTCGGGCTGGACCAGTTTGAAAGGGTTTGGCTGATGAGGTATCCAAAAGACTTTTTTTATAAGGTTGTTGAATATATAAAAGGGTCCCAATGGCAGGGACTCTATGAATGATATTTCAATAAAGTTCCTCCTTGGGAATCTGAGACCTACTGAAAACCATAAGACTTGTGTTTATGGACATACCCCATGTTCAAGTTTGCCATATAGATAGATGGATTTGGCTTTAAGTCTGGTGACCTCCAGTGATTACTCAGTTTAGAGTCAAGAAGCAAAGATGACATCCATCAGTCAACTGATAGAGATAAACAAATCAGAAGAATAGCTAATAGTTGTTGAGTGCAAACTACATGCCAGGCATTACTGTAAGTGCTCTATATGTATTAACTCATTTAATAATCACAGCAGTCTCACATGACTTAGATACTATTAGTATCTCCATGAGGAAACTGAGGTATAGCAATTTATAGCACTTGCCCAAATTCACCCAACTGCTAGATGACCAAACCAGGATATAGACCCAGACTCCAGAGGCTGTGCATACAACTGCCCCATTATTTGCTTTGCTACCTGCACTGTCCACACACAGATTCAGAGGATGCACACACATGCACAAACATACCAAACATGCATGCACACACTTACATGCCTACCGGGTGGCAGATTTACATTCCTTTTTCTAAGAATGATAATGGCTTTTTCAGAACACACCAGTCTGGCAGGGGTGCTGGTCTGGGATTAATTTACAAATTCCCCATGGATTAGACAACTGCTTTCACCTGGGCCTTACATGTCTGGGGCTGAGGTGCTTGCTGTGACCAGCCTCTCCCAGCTCAGGTTTGTCTGAACCTATTGGTCATCAGCTGCCCTGATTCCTTAGCAAGCAAGAGTTTTTGAGAGATGCGGAAACTGCTTGGGCTGAGCCCCACGTCTGATGAGTCTGTGCCTTTGACTCAGATGTCTTGTCATGAGGCCAGAGATGGAATGGGCTGGGGACTGGGGTGTCTGGAGTGTCTGGGGGATGGGAGGGAGTCTGCTCTCTTGGGCAGGCCTTTCAGCTGAAGCCTCCACTCCACCCTAGGAAAGCTACACCAGCAAAGTAGCCCTCCCTCCTGTGCCCCTTGCATCATTTCCAGCCTGTCCTCTCACCCCAGCAGTGGGTCAGTTACAGGGCTGGGAAACACCTGTTACTTGGGAAGATGGCTGTGATTATGGCATACTCTCACGAGGACAAAAGATGATGTCCACCCGGGGAAAGTGGAAGCCATCAGGGCCCAAAGTACTGACATGCTCTTATCACAGGTGCCTGGCCTTCCCTGCCTCTCTGGATATCAGAGAGGAGGACATGGATGTAAAGACATGGACGAGGAACTTTCTTTTTTTTTTTTTTTTTTTTTTGAGACGGAGTCTCGCAAGCTCCGCCTCCCGAGTTCACGCCATTCTCCTGCTTCAGCCTCCGAGTAGCTGGGACTACAGGCGCCCGCCACCTCGCCCGGCTAGTTTTTTTTTTTTTTTGTATTTTTTAGTAGAGACGGGGTTTCACCGTGTTAGCCAGGATGGTCTCGATCTCCTGACCTTGTGATCCGCCCGCCTCGGCCTCCCAAAGTGCTGGGATTACAGGCTTGGGCCACCGCGCCCGGCCATGATGAGGAACTTTCAACCCACTCTCCTTCCTCCCCAGGCCCTACCTACCCAACCTACACCATCAGGACAGCCTTGACCTGTCCTCAGAACCTGGTCTCTCTCACTTGGCCCTTTGACTGATATTGCCAACTCTGTTTCTAGGGGATGGTATTTCAGAGGAAAACTGGGCCTTGAATAGATTAAGTTCCTACATGTTCCTGGGTATGTGGAGAGCTGGCTGGGACTCAGCCTGGTTAGTCCCAGCCCACTCTCCACACACCGGGGCATGTAGGCCCAGAGAATAAAAATTCATCTTAGTAGCTGCCTTCAGAAATATATAATCAAGAGGGTAAATCTGCCTCTGAAAAATCGTAAAATGCATAATAAACATCAGAGTCAAACAGAAAGGAATTTGGCTGATATATGTCCCTCCAGTCACGTGGATAAATGGGAATTGACTATGTTGTTTAGGACCGGAGCTCCGTAGCCTTGGTCAGGGCAGCTGCCCCTTGTAATATAGAGGAAAGAGCAACATGGAAGTCCCCATGACCCATTGCTGCCAATTGTTCTACTCTCCCTCTCTGGCTACTGAACCACTGGACAAGTTATTTGTACTTCTGTGACTTAGTTTCCTCATCTGTAATATAGGAATAACACCATACAATGGCAAATAAAATTAAGTGATGGGTGGTAAAGTGTCTAACACAGTCAAAACTCACCGAATCTTTGTTCTCTTTAAGAGCAGCAACAAATGCAAATGTGGGATGGAGGTCTCACTTCCTTGAACACAGGAAAGCTGCTGAGAGTAGGGAGGAAAATGAGGGAGAAGGAGACCTCAGCAATATACTGCATTGATTCAAAACCAAGAGTTGTCTGTGATCATATTGACTTGTTTCATGATCCTTATTGGGGAGTGCATTGGCTTAATTCCCAGTCTACAGATGGGGTAGATGGAGGCCTAGGTTGGAAAAACACAGTCCACTCCCTACACTCCTGGCACAGCACCAAGCTAAGGACAATTGTTAGGCTGGATGTAACCAGAACATTCACCTAGAGGAAAAAATAAGTTTCCTAGATGCCCCAGGCCAAAGGAGAATTGCAGCTCAGCTGCTGGTTCTTCCTTTAGGGTTCCCAGGTTGGAGGCAGGGGCCCAGGGAACTGTGCCACACAGCTGCTCATCCACGTTGTCTTCTCACACAGGCAGTAGACCTTTCCTTGTCTTTTGGACGTGATGTTTCCTATGGATAAAACCTGTGTCTCTGCTGCAAATATTCCTGCAGCAGGGCAGGTGGATTCAGCTCAAAAGTGGATTCCCATGTAGAGCCGACAGCTGCTCCAGGTGAATTTTCAGATCTTTTTCAATGCTGGGATTCTATGACCCGTGAAGGCCCACTGTGCACATCTGACAGCAACAGGAGCATCACACACAGCGTGATCCAGCACCTACTGTGAGAGAGGGCCTCTGCTAAGCGTATTACATGGTTCATTTTCTTTAGCCTTCATGCAGATCCTATAAGGTAGATATTATCATCATCCCCATTCAACAGAGGAGGAATCTGGGCCTTGAAAAGATTAAGTGCTTTGCTGAGATCACAAGCCGGCATGTAGCAAAGTTGGGAGTCTGACCCAGGTAATTCTAACTACACCTTGTGGCCTCCCTGAGGCCCTGGGTTAGGGTGGGCAGTATTTTCTAGGGAGAAGTCCCCCTAATCCTGGAGTCCAAACCCCAACCCAGCTGTGGAACTGAGCAATGCTCCTGCCCTCTGAACATCTCATTGTCCGCTTGAAAAACAGGAACTAAAAATGAAAAGCATTAAAGTTGGCTTATAGACCACACCTCCAAGCCCTGCCTCCCACCTCCTACTTTTACAGGTGAGGAGACAGCAACCTGGAGACTTGGAGTGACTTATCCAGAGCTACATGGGGAGAAGCTCGGCTGCCACAGACTGACCTGCTGAGCCCCCGCACCACCTTCCCCAGGGCCTTTGGGAGGGGGAGAGTAAGCATTCAGCTAGGGGGTTGGGTCCAGTTGTTGTCATTTTTTCTCCTTCAATCTGCTTCTGTGAACAGATGCTTGATCTGTGCCTCCTGCCTATAGCACAGTATCTAGGCTGGGGGAGGGTTGGGATTGTTTTTAAAGTCTTGGGGCAGTGTAGACAGATCAAGTACTTTAATCCAGATTACTGAAGTGCTTTTGTGCCATGACTGATAAACAAGCACAAAGTGATTAAGTACAGACAGCGTCGGGAAATGTGGGGATGTCGTCTAGTGAAAGTCACTAGAATTATGTGGGTTTAATCATGGAAAGCTTCCTGAAGGAGGAGATTTCAGATGAGGATCAGGAAAACCCATCAGCTTTGAAAGGTGAAGCTTGGCCTCCCTGCCTCCTTTCCCACATGCATGCCACTCTTGATTTGGTCCTGCTACCCGGATGCCTCTCCAGCTCCATTTAGAGCCCCTTTAGAGGCCCCTCCCCAGAGCAGCATCCCCTGACGTCTTATGAGGCGCGCTATAATTTCGTGAATGCTCTTCTGCCAGGATTCAGACTAAGGCTTCCTGAGGCTCCTAACAGGATGCTCATGTGGAATGGTAGGGGCAAGTTTTTCTCTGGACTCTGCCCCCTACCCTGACCTCCTTTATAAGCTGACACTCACAAAGTACTTACTAAGTGACTGGGGCTGGGCTAAGCAGTTTCTGTGCTTCATATGCGTCTCACAGTGACTGGTGAGTTGTTGGTACTCGTATTAATCCATCCTCAGGCTGCTATGAAGAAATACCCAAGACTGGGTAATTTATAAAGAAAAGAGGCTTCGTTGACTCAACAGTTCCACATGACCAGGGAGGCCTCAGGGAACTTACAATCATGGCAGAAGGCACCTCGTCACAGGGTGGCAGGTGAGACAATGAGTGCTAATAGGGGAAATGCCAGATGCTTATAAAACCATCAGATCTCGTGAGAACTCACTATCACGAGGGCAGCACGGGGGAAACCACACCCATGATCCGATTACTTCCACCTGGTCCCACCCTTGACACATGGGGATTATGGGGATTACAATTTAAGATGAGATTTTGGGTGGAGGCACAGCCAAACCATATCAGTACTCTATAAATGTTTGCTGATGAACGAAAGTCAAGTGGCTAATAAATGGCTGGGCCTGGACTGGAACCCAGTGCTCCGAGCCCCCAGAGCAATGCATACCACCATATCACATCACACTCTGTTCTTTTTAAATCCCCAGGCCACCTGTTGGCAAACTTTTAGCCTAAAATGCAATTTCTAGTGGGGACTTCCTGCAGGGCCAGGTTTTGGATAGATGAGAGGAATCAGGAGCACAGACTGGTTGCAAAACAAGAAACCAACATGCTATAGTATGTGTGAACTTTGAGGACAGTGCTGGGTGAAATAAACGAGTCACAAAAGGACAAACTTTGTATGACTCCATTTAGATGCGGTATCTAGAGTAGTCAGATTCTTAGAGTCAGAAAGTAGAATGGTGGCCGCCAGGAGCTGAGTGCAGAGGAATAGGGAGTTAATGTTTAATGGGTACAGAGTTTCAGTTGAGGAAGATGAAAAAGTTCTGAAGTTGGATAGTGGTGATGGCTGCACTGCAATGTGAATGCACTTAATGCCACTGCATTGTAAGCTTTAAAAATGGTAAAAACAAACCAACAAAACCCGAGAGACCCAGTCCTGAGCACAAGTGAAAAGGGTGGAGCTGGTCAAGAGCTGGCCTTTGTGGGAGGCAGAATAAAGCCCCTGATGGTGCTGAAACTCTCATCCCCTGCACCTGTGGATACGTTACCTTTTCTGACATAGGGGAATTAAGGCAGCAGGTGGTATTAAGGTTGCTAGTCAGCTGACCTTAAGAAAGGGAGAGTTTCCTGAGTTATCCAGGTGGGTCCAGTGTAATCACAAGGGTCTTTAAGGTGGAAGAGGGAGGCAAGAGGAAAGGTCAGAGTGATGCAATCTGAGAAGGACTCGGCCTACTGTGGCTGGCTTTGAAGGTGGTCGACAGCGGCCACAAGCCAAGGGCTAACCCAGGGAAGCCCATTGCAGACGTGTTATCTCCAGAAATGTATACACTGGTGATGCTGAAGACACTACGTTTGCATTTGTAAGAGCTACAATGGGAAACTAATAGAGTCTTGGAGCAGGGGCATTTGCCACCATGGTGAACCCACCCCTAGAAAGTTCCATGTCAGTCTGGCCCATTCCTAATCTTAAGGAATGTCCTAGTGGGAAAAGGGAGCTGTTATCTCATGGCACAGAAGATGAGTCTCTGCAACTGCCCAAAACATCAAACCCTAAAATAATGATAATCATGCTAGCAAGTACTTACACAGCACTGTGTGCCGATGCTGCCCTAAGCCCTTGTTTTGTGCTGACTTACAAGCTCCCCATAATAGCTATGTGAGGTAGTTACTGTCTTAGTCCATTTTACAGATGAGGAAACGGAAAACCAGAGAGGTTAAGCAACTTATTCAAAATCACACGCAGCCTGTAAATGATACAGCTAGGATTTGAACCCAGGCTCTAGAATCTTTGCTTTCAGTGACTACACTAGGAAAGTGATGGGCTCTCCTTTCTGTGGGAACTTTTCCTTGAGGAAGGCAGTCTGCCCTCAGGGGGAACTCTACTGGTTTTTTTAGGGGGTGGGTGGGAGACTCCTTCCACATTCTGTTGGTTTCATTTGTTTATTTTGGGTGTATGAAGGCCATATGAAATGTTACTGAGCTTTTAGGAATCAAAACAGTACAAGAAGGTATTATCAGAAGCGTCCCACCCTCCTCATCTCTTCTCCCAGTTCCCATTCCTCCTTCTTTTTCACCCCTTTCCCACCTATCTCTTGTAGATAGCCAGTCTCTTAAGTTTCTGGTTTATCTTTCCTCCATTCTTTTGCACAGATGAGCAAGATGCCTGTGTGGTTTCTTACATCCCTCTCCTTCTCATGCGAGGCAGAGTATACTATAGATACTCTTCTGTGCTTTCCTTTGTAACCTAACTTGTTCAGGAGACAATGTGCTGGATGTGCTGTGGATCAGCTTCCTTCATCACAAAGACGGGGGTGTTGTGGGATGGGGCGGGATAAAGAACCCACCTCTCCCCAGCACACACTTTGGTTTAAAACAGAATGACCTTGTAGCACTGCAACCTTTTTCACCTGCAGAACTGAGCTGCCTGGGTGTGTGCCCTGCAGTGGCCTCTCTTCCTGGCATTTCCAGCAGGTCACAGTTAAGTCTCACTGTATCTTTGCCATCCTCATAATGAAGATAGAAACCAGAATTCCCATGTTACTGGAGAAGAAACTGAGACTCAGAGGGGATTTTAAGTCATTTACTCAATTACATGATGATTCAGCACAGAGTTAAGCCAAGACTCCTATTTTTAAAATTTATTTATTTATTCATTCATTCATTTATTTATTTGGCTACACTTGAGTGCAGCCAGTGGTGCTTTATGGAGATGGTTACTGAGAAGGGGGTTAGGGGGTGGAACCTAGCCATGAGGACCAGAGGCAGGCAAGTGCCCTGGGGCCAGGTGGACAGGAGCCAGAAGCCCCTTGCCCAGGTCCAAGGTCTGACTGGCTTCTTGGTCCACTGCTCACTGATTCAGTTATCCACCCAATCAGCATTCATTGAGGAGCACCTTGTGCCTTCCTGCAGAGAGAATCTGAATGAACGCTTTCCCATCCACAGATGAAGACGCCAGTTCTGGTGTCATGTTAAATGGCGAAGGCCCTCTGCCTTTGGGTGTGCTAGAGTTCAGTATTCTGTGCAGTATATGAGACCCTCTTTTGGGGTTCCCTCCAGCCCCAGGATTTATCAACTGCTAACACAGGGATGCCCTCCTGTTCCTTGTCACCTCAGTTTTCAAGCCAATTTTCTGCGACTTTCAACACAACTTACTGCTTAGAAAAAACAAACAAAAAAACTGAAAACAGTGAATTGCATCAAATCACCTCGCTTTGTCCCGCATTCCAGCAGCCCTTCTAAATCTGCCTACCTAATTAGCTTCTTCTCCTAACCCAAAATATGATTAAATCTGTATTAAAAATATCTGTGCAGAGTAGGATCAGACACACCTGAGCATTTTCTAAATTTAGCAAAGGACAATGGGCCCTGGGTTACTTTAATTGGGTGCAGGATTGCTGCAGGAATACATTTTAATTTGGATTTCCAGAGCGGTTCTCTGTCTCCTGCCTTTAAATTGCGTAGCAGAGGAAGGGGGAGCGCGATGGGGCCCGTTCATAACTGCCATCCCTCCCAACTTATCTTGGAGCTGAATGAACAATGTGCGTCTGCTGGGGGAGGGGACAGGCAGCCAAAGGGTGTTCCTGGCCACTCAGCTCAGTGGCTCCAGGAGCACTGCTTTGACAGGTAGAAAGGCACAAGCAGGATGGGAGAGGCAGTCGTGGGATCCCTACAGTGTCCTCTTCACTCATTTTTTCTGGGAGCCCCCAGTAGTTCCCTTGGCTTTCTGGTACTGTGGGAGGAGGTGCTTACTCAGAGGTGAGAAGCACTGTGTAGTTAGGACAAGAACGTAAAAAACGAAGAGTTTCAATTAGGAGGTGCATCTCCAAGGCTCTCTGTCGGTTCCTTTGCTGAAAGATGAATCGGTGCCACTCGATAGTGCCACTGATGATAATGATGTCCCCCCAGGAGATGCCAAGGCAGGCTTCTTACAGAAGGCTTGAATGCCTTCCCTGATTGTACCTACCACCCTCCATAGCCGGGGAAGCGGGAGGCTGGGAGTCCCAGCATCTGGAAACCACTTGGGTAAAGTCAACCAGTGGTGCTCAATAGAGAACAGTTTACCGAGCAGTGGCAGTTGTTGGGGGGCGAAACGCAGCAGAGAACCGAGGAGGTGACCTGGTTGCCCAGGTACCAGAGGCGGGACAAGGCAGGCAAGGTCTGGGGGTGGGCTGGCTGGTGTGAGAATACCTGGTTTCTCCTTAGGGTTCTCAGTTCCCTGTTGGAATTATTACACCAGGTGCTTGCAACTGATTTCCAATTTGCAAAGCAAAACACATTTGCATTAATCAGAAAAATCCCCAGGAAAGACTGTTCAGGTTTTCATGCAACTGCCAGAGCCGTTTGGATTCCAAGTTTGCAGGAGGCCCTATTAACCTTGATGCCATCACAGGCTTGTTATCTCATCTGTGAAACAGTTATGTCTGCAGAGCAGAGATTTCTTCCCTGATTCCAGGCTGTGTGGCCTTTTCATCCCGAACACTGGAAGGCAGGGGCAGGAGGTGGGATTCTGTCACATCCCACAGTGACACTGCTCCCAGGAAGGGCTGCGTAGGGAGTGTTGTGAGGTCTATGTGGCAAGGTCCTGGGACCAGGACCCTGAAGTCACCTGTGAGCTAGACTGCCTCCCCTTCTGAAAACTCAGGAGTTGCCTTCACAGCAGCTTCTTCATTCCTGGCTGCCCCTGCCACTGTTCACTCAGTTTTGGGGCTCCCTGCTCATGTGTTGTGCCCAGAGAGTGAAAGTTCATCTTAACCTCAACATATGCAAATGCAATCGGGGGTGAATTTGTCTCCACACCAATTGCATGGTGCCGTCTGAAGCCACTTAGGAGTGGGCTCCACAGCCAGGTGCCCTCCATCTTTGCTTGAGCTTCATTCCTGCTGCTCTCCACTGAGGTAGAACAGCAGGCATGGGCCATGATCTGTGTTTTTTGTGGGAAGGTAAGAAGGGACTTGGAGATCTTTAAAAGCAGGTATCCCATCAGCTGAGACTGCAAGAGGCTGAGCTTCCCAGGGAGTAGGTGAGTCTCACTCCAGGGCCTGTTCACTTTCTAGTGCACCATGACCTCTGTGCCACTCATTCATTTAACAAGTGTTTGTTGAGCTCCTATGCAACAGACACTATTCTAATCATTTGGTGATATAGCAGTGAGCAAAGTAGAATAAAATTCCTACCCTCATGGAACTTATATTCTAGTGGGAGTTAATAACCTAGAGATACATTAGCTAAAAAAAAAAAAAAAAAAAAAAAAAAAAATTCAAAAGTCAGTGGTGGTAAGTGCGCAATGGAGAAAACTAAAGCAGGGCTAGAGGATGGAGAGTGGCAGGGGCCTGGCAGGTCCAGGCAGTGGGTAGGGGAGGCCCTGGGAGAGGTGAGCAGTGACCTCAAAGAGGTGAGGGAGTGAGCCACTCCTGTGTCTGGGAGGAGGAACATTCCAGACACGGGGAGCAGACAGGCCAGCAGGAGCCGGATTGGGATGCCTGAGGAGCACTGTGGAGAGGGAAGAGGAGTGGGCCCTGGTTTGGCCTCACTCTCCTGCTGTCATGTTTACAAAACCACTGTGATTTCTGGCCCATTTTTCTGATGAGTGCCTGTCCCCTAGGGCAGGGCTGTCCTTGGTATCTCTGGTGCCTAGCACAGTCCCCAGCATGGAGTGAGGACTCAGTGATGCTTGTTGGATGAATGGAAGAGGGAAGAGGGAGGAAGAGAAGGCAAGGAGAAGAAAGAGAGAAATGGATATAAGCATCGTCATCACTCACATTTCATCCTGGAAAGTCCACCCCAGGGTTCTCTTCCCCTGCACACGGGGGCAGTAGTGACTTGCCCTTTCACCTGTAATGCGGTCAGCTACACAGGAGGACATGGCTGTTAATCACATTCTCCATCCTGTTCTCTAACTTAGTGGCTTATAGCCAAAAAGAAGGAGGCACGCCCATTCAGGAAGGGGTCTCCAAAAGTGGATGAGAAAATGATGTGCCCTCTTCCACCTATGGGTGTGAACACTGAGGCCTAGAGACCAGGCCCTGGAGTGAGAACAGTGTCTGCAGGCTTCTGTGGTAAGGGGGAGCCCTGCTCCTCACAGCCTCCTCAGCCTGTGAGCGCCCCATAGCCCCCACTGGAGGGCAGCCCCATCTTGTTGGCTCTAAATCTGTGCTCTGACATTCCCAGCTGTGTGACTTAGGGCCCATATTTCATGCCTCTGGGCCTCAGAGTCCTTAGCTAGCAAATGGGGAGATAATGGTGGTTCCTACTTCACAGAGGTATTGTGAGGATTAAGTGGAAAAAAGCACTTAGCACCATAATCAGCCCCTAGTAAGTACTCAGTTAATGCTAGCAGTTGCTTTTTGAGGGAAGATAAGTGAAGGAGTGAAGGGAGATGCATGTTTAGAAAAAAAAAAAGAAAAAAGGACAGAAGGGGAAGAGACCAGGCATCTTCCAAAGGGAGCACTTCCTAAAGCAGGTCAGCTTTCAAGAATGAGAGCAAACTGCTGTTCTTGACCAGGCTGACGATCTAGCAGTGAGGCACGCAGCTGCCTGCATCAGCCCCCAGCGATGAACAAGAATTCAGAGACGTTGCCTCTGTCCCCAGTGCAGCTGCCTCCTGCAGTGCTGAGGGGAAAGCCAGGCACTGAGAGAAGCAGGGCTTTATCCTGGTCTGTCCTCACCTGGCCCTGCAGGCCTGGGCAAGCCACTTCCCCACTCTAGCCTCAGTGTTCTCCCTTGAGAACGAGGGGAATGGACTGGATGGCCTCTAAGCCCCTCCCTGCCACCACCAGGGCTCACCTTGCACCCTTCTACGGGACGGGCACCTGTGAGGTAATGGAGGTCAGGCTCAGGACTCAGACATGCCTGGATTTGAACCCCAGGCCTGCCAGTTTCCAGCTGGGTGACCTCGGATGCATTACTTAACCACTGTGCCTCGCCTAATCTTTAATAAGAGGATGGCTATATAGTTCAAATGATATCATGTATAGAAATGCTGAAGTGTCCAGTACCTAATCGCTCAATGAATTGCAGCTATTACTACTGCTGCTGTTACTTCCACAGTTGTTCTTATGTACCATCCAGTGCAGTGTGGCCTACCCTAATGTCTCCCAACTTAGTTTAGGGAGCTCTTATGCCACAGGCACCGCAAACTATGGAGTGAATCACACACGTACCATTTGGTATTGAAGTTAAGTAAAATTCGCTGCAAAGTTATCCTGATACATCCTTAATGGTAGGCATAATTGTTTCTGAACTGCACAATAATTAGGAGTAAATGGTAAGCTAGGCATATAAATGGAAGTGATTAGTATGTATAATAATTGGGCAAAGAAGGCATTTTTGTGATCAGAGGGGAGGGGGAGGATACTAAGGCTGGGAAAGAGGATAGGGTGTGGGGAAGGATGCCTGGGCCCTGTGTACTGTCCCTGGAAGCCCATCCTTTATCCCATGTTGGGGGCGTTGGTCCTTTTTCCAATTTACATCAGAGCCAGACCCATTAGCCGCCACACCCCAGCTTTCAATGGGAGGAGGGCCTGATAAACCACATGGGCAGGAACTCTTGTCACAAACACTGAACTTGTGACAAGAGAAGAAAGCGCGTGACTAACTGCCCATGAGAGCTTCAGTGTGCTGAGTACGTTATTCCATTTTTACCTCCTTGAAGGCAGGTGTTCTTGTTCCATTTTACAGATGAAGAAACCGAGCCCCAGAGAGATTAAGTGACCTTCCCCAAATCACAGTGTTAGAACCCAGGTCTCCTTGTGTCTGACTCCAGAACCTGCTCTGTTAACCACTAAAACTGCTCTTTTAAAAGGACGCTGTGATGCTTCCAAAGTTAAATGAGGAATTCAAGTGAGAATGATGCAGTAGGTAAGAACTTGGGCTCTAAACTCATATTCCTAGGGTTTAAATCCTAGCCCAGCCACTTGCTAGCTTGAGTGACCTTGAGCAAGTCCCGTAACCCCTCAGTGCTCATCTGTACAACAGAAACAGTCTTGTGGAAATGAAACAAGTTAACCCGTGTACAGCAAATGCTCTTGTTCAGTGCATCTATCTCATAGTACCTGGCACAGCATGGACACACATTCTGGGGTTGCTGAATGCCAGGGCAGCCTGTGCCAGCAGCAAGGGCCATGGGCAGCCTAGGTGTGGGGAGTGAGGCCAGCCAGCTTCTTCTTTGTCCTGCCTGGTACCCTGGCAGTCAGCTGACCACAGAGGTCAAAGGGGGCATTTGAGGTGAGGTCTGAAACATCACCCAAACTTCTAATGCTAGTCCCTGGATAGGTAGGGTGGCCCACGATGTGGAGATGAGAGCAGCAATCGCCTTCATTTGAAGACTCCTGGGCTGGCTCCACGGATCCCTGTCTCAGAAGTGTCCACTTACAGAGTGGATACACATGCAGGGTCTGGCTTCCCTCCCAGGTAGGAGACAGCAGTCAGAAAGGAGGATGCTCTTGTCCCTCTCAGGGTCATAGCCAGAAGCAACATGTTTTCCTCTCCAGGGAAATTAAAGAGTCAGATGCAAGGGAGCCAGTGTCTGGAGGGAAGACAAGCCAGGCTGTTATGTCTTAAGTGTCCTGAAATAGCCCTGAGCTATGGCAGCCCTGACCTCTGCTCTTCCTAAACTAAGACCATCCAAGGGCACCCTTGCCCTGGCCCTTCAGGCTGACAAAGTCCTGGGAGGGAGGCATTTTCTAAGTACAGGCGACCTTTAGCTATTGTGCTGGGATGGCTCTGCCCTGCTGTGCCATTGGACAACCCCTGAGCCCAAGCTTGTAGCCTGTGACTTGGTCTCCTACACATGTTAACAAATAAAAACTTCACTGCCTAAAGTGGGAGCTAGAAATGCTTTTGGATGACCTGTGCAGGCCTGATGAAGCTTCATCTCTGCTTCTCTCAACAGAGTGTTCTATAGGGCCTCATGTTCTCCAGAATCTCCTGTGGTCCCTGAGCATCATGTTTATTGCTCAGGGACCACTTTATAGCTGTATTACAGCACTTAGTGCACATTATCATAATTACTTGTTCATGTTTCCATAATTTCCCCTTCCAGGCTAGGAAGTCTTCAGAGGGAGGCTGCTCATGTTGTTCACCTTTGCTTCTGAGGTCTCACACTCAGTGCCTGGCACGCAGGTGCTTGGTGAATGTGGAGCAGTGATGAGTGGATAGTTGGAGGGCAGTAGAGTGCAATGCACAACTCTCTGTGGCCTGTGCTGCCATGAGTCATCTGCTTGTGACTGTGGGTCCTAGTTAGGGTTGTGCTGGTGGTCCTGGCCCATGGGCACATTGGAGGAACAACTCCTGAATTCCTGCATGATTGAAGTCCTAAACCATGCCATTTGCCCAGTGATGAGACCCTCCCATCCCCCTCTGCCCCATCCCCTCTGCATGGTGGTGCTTGAAGCGGCATTTCTACCCACCCCACTGCCTTCAGGAGGAGGAGTAAGGTACGGAGTCATTTACCTACCAGTGTGGTGGCCCCAAGTCAACTGGCCATTAGCACCCTGTGCATGAAGCCCCTGCACTGCACCTCTGCTGAGGAGCTTAGAGCTTCAGATGAGGTAGCAGGGCCCTACCGGTTTTTTCATTGATACGGAAACATGTGCAGCTTCCTTAGCTGGCAGTACAGAAATAAATTTCCAAGATGTTGACCCAGGTGTTATAACACCGGAGATTAGAATCCTGGAGACAAAAGTGAAAAGGTCACACGCACTCCCTCTCACCAGCTCAGCTGCCCAGGTTGGATGCTTCTATAAAATTTCAGGTTAGGCACAACCACCTATCAGGGTCCTGAGCCTGGAAGCTTCAGCGGGATAGATGCCCTGAGCTTATTGGAGAACCAGAGGAAGTCACTTTGGGGAAGATGGGGCACAGGAAGAAGGGTATAGGGCAATCTGGGGGCTCATCTGAGCTTTTCAGCCTCAACACTGTATTGAGGAATCAGATAGTAATGACTGTGCTGGCAAGGGAAGCAGGCAGGAAACCACCTCTGGGTGTGTCTGATGCTGTGCTAAGCCACCAGGTACCTAGGATGCCACCCGTATCTATTCTGATAAGCTGTGTCCTTTCCACTCTCCCACACTGGTTCTCAAGACTAGGTCTGGGCAGAAGTCCAGAGGGTCTGGGAGAATGTGCCTCAAGCTGTAAGGGACCTTAGAGGCCATATATTCCAACCCCTTCATTTTGCTGGTTGGGAAACTGAGATTGAGAGGTAAGGCAATTTGCACATGGTCACACAGCTAATGAGGACAGGTTAGAACCAGACCTCCTTACTGGTGTTCCAGTAGTCACTCAAAGCCTGCAGGGATGATCACATCTGAATGTGTGTGCCTGATTTATCCCCAGACATTAGCCTTAAGGGCGGGGCCGTTATCAAAAGAGAAGAGACAGTCAATATTTATTGAATACTATACATTGCCATCTCATTGAATTCTTACAACTACCATATAAAACAGAGACTATTATTCTCCTATAGATGAGGCAACTCTGCCTCAGAAAGGTCAGGTAACTTGCCTGAAATCACACTGCTGCTAACCGCTAGATGCAGAACTCAAATCCAAATCTCACTGCATAGCCAAAGTGTGTCTAGCAAGGTTCCACCATGCTTCCTATATGCTGGGTACTGTTCAGAGCCCTTACATGTGTTAACTGAATTAATCTTCCTAACAACCTGTGATATAAATGCTGTTAATCTTATCCTCGCTTAAAAGAGAGGAAACTTAAGCACGGAGAGGATAAGCATCTTTCCTGAAGTCACACAGCTAGTAAGGAGCAAGATTTGAACCTAGACTTTCTGACTCAGAAGAGCTTACTCTTAAATGCTGTACTGTACTCCGTAAACATTTGTTGAATGAATGCATAAAAGTACAGGAGTAACTGCTGGTGGAACTTCCACCAGGTGGAAGAGTGCAGGAAGAACCCCTCCTGTCCTGACCATAGCCGTGTCACCCTCCCTCAAACACAAATTGAAACCACTTAGCTGCGCTGGAATGGGCTAGAATCTCAGTTTTACCTTGAGTCCAAGGCAGAGACTCAAGGCAGTTCCTCTTAATATCTCCCTTCCTTTTCTCCTGCCAGTGCCGCCCTGCTCATGAATTAAAGATGCCGCCTGTGGCCATGGGTTCATAATGGCATCGCCTCTCTTGTGTTCATCTTGGACAAATTAGGGCTGCCTAGAAGCATTCTTAGGCTTCAAGGCAACAAATCGTTGGAGACAGAAATGTCTGCAGAGTGAGTTTTTTAGCTGCCTTGAAAAGAGAACACCGTGGCTGTCGCAGTAGCTTTAAAATTTTTTACATCATTGCTTACCCATAAGCATGTTCCTGTTATCCCCACCACTGGGATACCTTGTATTTAGGCACCCACATTATCTCCCCAGGAGCTCAGACCCCTGGTTTATCCTGTTGATCTTCCTAACAGTTTTAGAAAAGTCAAGGCCAGGGTACCCCTTTCAGCTTTTTTTTTTTTTTTTCATGCAATGAAAAAACTTAAGCATGAAAATCAGTAGTGATTCCTCCTAACAAAGGCCTGGGAGAAATCAGGTGGTTGATGACACTGAAAAGAGAAAACATTACTTGGAACAGTTGGGAGACTTGTACTGCATCCCCAGTCCTCTCTTACGCCTGGCATCCAGTTGAGTTCAGCCTGTGGGAGGTGCCAGAAGGAGACCTAAAGGTGGGAAGAGAGAGGCATGAGGTATTTTCTCCTCACTTCCTCATGATTGGCACTGCTGCTGGGCAGCCCCTCATCCCTACTCCCTCCCCTGCCCTTTCAGGCCTGGGGTAGACACAGCTTTCTGCCATTGCTAGTCCCTGGGTGCCTCAGCATCTCTTGCTGGTCCCCATAATCATGCCTCTACCTCTGTAAATGGTCCTTTCAAAAGCCTCTTGTATTCTCTGAGATGGGGTCTGTTAACCGCCTGGCCCTGACCCAAGCTCCATTGAAGAATAAGCTGCTTGAGGGAACTGCTGTGGTTTCATGGAAGAGATTTGAGGGCCCTTATGCTGTACAGCTGTAAACGCAAATTCCAGCTACATATTTTTCAGCTGTACCCTTGCACAAGTTACTCAACTCCTTGGAGCTACTTTCCTCAATTGGTTTACAGAGTTAAGAAGACAATAAGAATCTCTACATCATGGGGTCACTATAGAGATTGAATGAGAAATAAATGAGACAACTTGTGAGGCTCACTTAGCAGAGTGGCTGGCTAAGTGTAGGAGTTCAATCATGTTAGTTTTCCTTACTCTTTCCAGCCACAGACCTGTCTTTTTCCTCCTGGAATTCTCACTGCTGGGTATGCTGCCCGCCACAAAGCCCAGCACATTGCACACAACCATACGCAGGGTGTAGAGAATGAAGAAGCTCAGATAAAGAGGACACTTTGCAAAGACTCCCTGCTGGGGCCAGGAGAGGGATTGAGTCAAAGTAAGAGGTACCGTGGACAGTGCCCTCTCCCCAGAAGAGGAGTCCTGGAGTGAGAAGGTCAAGGCAGCCCCATCTTGGTTACAAAAAGGAAGATGTTGGTTGCTTGGGAGTGCTGGAGCACACACAAAGCTGCCGGTGGCTTGACTAGCAGTGGACCTTCGGTGTGAGTGTGCAGCCGCGGAGCATGTGGAGTGGATGAGGAGGGAAGTAGGAGGAGCCCAGAGTGGCTTCAGCCCAGCTGAGTGCACCAGCCCTGGGCTGGACCCACCACAGGGGCTGCAGCTGCCCCTTTGCTCACATTTGGCCTGGGGTGTTCAGCAACAAGAGACTGTTTCAGAAACGGGAGGGAAGAGGAGGAAGCACCCAGCACTGGGAGGCTTGAGTGCTGCCAAGCAAGCTGGTACTGGAATTATTTGCAGTCCATATGCCAATTTGCTTTGTCATTGCCTGGCTATTTTTAGAAGCCACTGGCGTATCTAGGAAACCAGAATCTGTTGACTGTGTTTCTTCAGTGCGGGGAGTGTGATTATTTCCCAGAGATGCTGAAGGAATGTGTGAGGTCGGGCTGTAGGAAGACGACCTCTCCTCCCCCAGGTCAGGACTCACGTGCAGATGGCGCCCATGCAGCTGCATGCCCTGCCCTCCCCAAGGGCTTGCTTCTGCCCAGTTGATTGTGAGTGCAGGGTCTGCATGACCTTCCCCAGATGGAACATTGGCAGGAAGTGGAGGCCTCCATTTTGTCTACCAGCTGGAGGGGCTAGGTGGGGTTCTCTCCCACTCCCTTATGTTCCCCAGGGCATCAGGTGGTCATTGGTCCAGTGTCCTGGGGGCAAAGCTGTTTTTCATTGCCTGTGCCTAAGGAGGAGTAAGACATAGAGACGAGAGGGAGATGTTATAGCAGCAACCTGAGTTCCTAATGATACCTTTGAAACATTCCTCATCTCCCTCCATCCAGACTGGCCCCGTCAAGAGCAGTGCCATCCATTCAGATGCTGCTTAGAGCCTGGAGAAATGGGTGGCACCTGTTTCAAATCAGTTCAAGTCCTAACAGTCCCAAGATGCCATCTCGGGAGGGACTGGGTTCCAGTTTTAGGTGAGGTTATCCTGTGGTAAGACTGTTGCTGAGGGGACTCCAGCACAGGTTTGACTGAAAGAACTTTAAGTTGTGAGATTTTTGTATTTGTTCATGTGTAAATTTGCCCCGCCTGCTTCGGGAACATCTTTCAATCTGGATTAGGGACCACTTTGGTAAGGGACAAATTGAGGTACTTAGAATGAAATCCCAAGGCCTTCCAGGCCTTATCCGATGAGACCCTGCCTCCTCTCCTAACCTGTCTCATACCATGCCCCCTTGCCCTCAGGGCTTTAGCTCCTCTGACCTTCTTTACAGTCCTTGAATTTGTCTCAGGACTGTGGCACCACCTGTTTCTTCTGCTTCCCCCACATCATCACAGGGCTTGCTGTTATCATTCAGGTCCCAGGCAAAGGTCACACCCTTGGAGAGGCCTTCCCTGAACCCCATACCTAAAGCTGCCACCCACCTCAGCTGTGTGCCCACCATCAGCCTCCATTTGGTCCCGTTACCCTTTCTTACTTAATTCATAGCACCTATCATTACCTATATTTATCTTGTTCATTTACTTGTATGCTTGTTTACTGTCTGTCTCCCCAATCTAGAATGCCAGTATATTGAGGGCAAGGATTGTCCTTTGTTTACTGCTCCATTCCCTTCATCTGGAACAGTGCTTGGCACATAGTAGGTACTCAAGACATTTTTTTTTTTTTTGAGACGGAGTCTCACTTTGTCGCCAGGGCTGGAGTGCAGTGGCCGGATCTCAGCTCACTGCAAGCTCCGCCTCCCGGGTTCACGCCATTCTCCTGCCTCAGCCTCCCAAGTAGCTGGGACTACAGGCGTCCGCCACCTCGCCCGGCTAGTTTTTTGTATTTTTTAGTAGAGACGGGGTTTCACAGTGTTAGCCAGGATGGTCTCGATCTCCTGACCTCGTGATCCGCCCGTCTGGGCCTCCCAAAGTGCTGGGATTACAGGCTTGAGCCACCGCGCCCGGCTACTCAAGACATTTTTGCTGAATGAATTAATGAATAAAGACGCCCCAGGGATGAAATGATGCCCTGAGCTCAGGCTCTGGGGCTAGCGGAGCTCAGCACCAGGTCCTCTCATGTGATTTTGTCATCTTTCTTCAGCCATTGCTTGGACAGCTCCCCTCTTCACCCTTCCTCAGCCGCCCCTCCCCTACAGGGGCTTCTACACACGGCCATTTAAGATGTAAAAAAATCGGCCGGGCGTGGTGGCTCAAGCCTGTAATCCCAGCACTTTGGGAGGCCGAGACGGGTGGATCACGAGGTCAGGAGATCGAGACCATCCTGGCTAACACGGTGAAACCCCGTCTCTACTAAAAAAATACAAAAAATTAGCCGGGCGAGATGGCGGGCGCCTGTAGTCCCAGCTACTCGGGAGGCTGAGGCAGGAGAATGGCGTAAACCCGGGAGGCGGAGCTTGCAGATCGCGCCACTGCACTCCAGCCTGGGTGACAGAGCGAGACTCCGTCTCAAAAAAAAAAAAAAAAAAAAAAAAAGATGTAAAAAAATCATGTTAACATTCATTAAGTGACAAAAGCTTGAGGGTATAACCCATGCCCAGAAAAATAATCTCATGACTCAAAAGCCTGCTTCATCATCCCTAGTTGTACTTCCTGGTTCATCATTCCCTGCCTCCAGCCTGGAAAAGTACTTCCTATACTTCCTTTGGGCAACAAAAGAAATTAAGTTGTTTTTGTTTTTTATTTGGGCTCCATTGAGCCCCTCAGTTTCATATTACAACTACTTTTTATCACCGCTCTTTTCTGTTCTCACTAGCAACTCCCCTCTCCCCTTCCCCAAATACTCTGTGTCCCCAAAGCACCATGGACTTACTGCCATCCCAGCACTCACTATAGCGTGTGGAGGGTCTCTATGTGCCTGTCGCTCCCCACAGGGCCATGAGCTGGCTAGTGGTGGGACTGTGTCTTCTCATCTCTGTCTCTCTAGCACGTAGCACAGTGCTGAAAAGTCCGTAAGAGATGCTGGAGAAGCCTGCTTCTCTCCCCAAGCCGTATCTATGCCCATCAATTCATTTACTACGTGCTTTGTAAACTCTATTTTTCAAGTTTCCAGGTCTCTTCCCAGCTCTACTCCTACATTCACCCAAATGACAGTTTGCTGAGGTCTTCCTTTTTGATCTCATTGTCTTCTCACACAAGTGCTAGCATTGACATCAGTGTTTGTACATTGTTTTACAGTTTACAAAGTGGTTTTCTTGTGCACGCTTATTTCATTAAATGTAAGCCACTTGCATCTTCCCTGGGCTCCAGTCAGATTAGAGTTTCTAAGTAAACATTTACTGAGCACTTATTATGTGCCACAACTGGATTTGGGTATTTTAAGTTTTAGTCTTCTAGGAGCCTCACTGTGTGAACTCTGCCAAATATGCAGACAACCTCACAAAAGCAAAGAGGCAAATCCTCAGGATCCTGGATTCCCAGTGCCTCATAGACTACCATTGTTTATCAAGGTGCACTTGTGTTCTGGACCATCCTTCTTATAAATGCGCCCATTCAATTCCGTCTTCAGAAGCAGGGAAGCACCCTGTTTTGAGACCTGTCCTGTGGAAAGGAAGAATGGTGTAGTGGAAGGTGCAGTGGTCTGGGATGGAGACCTCAGGACTAGTCCTGGTATTGCACAGATCTATGGCTCTTTACCTTAGTTCCCCTGTCCTTAGGATGAAGATAATTCTACCTGCCCTGTCCCTTCCCACAGTCATTAAAGGATTATATGAGATTTGGAGTCCTAATGGCCTTTGATGGAGAAGTACAAATGTAAGGGCTCATTTTCCCCCCTGTCTTCCAGTGTCCATCCCCCATTCCCACATGGGCGTGAGCGTCTGGTGCTTCAGAGGCAAGTAGACATTTCTCACAACCTCCTCCGTCAATGGATAGATCCCCATTATATGGTCTCAGTTCTGTTCTGTAATCATTTGAATTAACAGCAATAGTGAGCATTTACTGAGCACTTTTGAGGTGCCAGGGACTATTCTAAGCACTCCACATACTTGTAGCTCAGTCCTTGTAATTCAGTCATTATGCCTTCCCTAGGAAGTGGGATACTTTTACATGGACGAGCATGGAGCCTGCAGTGTTAACTTATTTCCAGTTTGTATCCTTTTTAAATTTTTTTCTTGCCTTATTGTACCAGCTAGGATTTTCAATACGATGTTGAATGAGATGGTAAATAGAAATGATGAAAGCAGACATTCTTGCCTTGTTATCAGTCCAAGGGAGAAAACATTGAGTCTTCACCGTTAAGTGTGATGTTAGCTGTAGGGTTTTTTCCAGTCATAAATAGGTATCATATTTTGTTAAAAGCTTTTCATACATCTATTGAGATGATCATATGGCCTTTCTTTTTTAGTCTATTGTATGATAAATCACACTGAATTTATATAGAATTAATATTATTTCTTCCCTAAAAGTTTAGTAGAATTTATCAATGAAGCCACATGTACCTGAAATTTTACTTGTGGAAAGGTTTAACTAGAAATACAATCTATTTAACAGATAATAGGGCTATTCCAGTTATCTATTTCTTCTTGAGTGTTGGTAGTTTGGTAGCTGGTGTCTTCCAAATAATATCTCCATTTTGTCTAAATTTTCCCACTTACTGGCATGAAGTTGTTTATAATATTCTCTTATCTTTTTGATGTGTGTGAAAGCTGTCATGATGTTCAGTCTTTCATGTCTTATGTTGGTGATCTTGTCTTTTTTCTTGATTAGACTGGTAGTTTTTAAGTTTTATTCATCTTTTTAAGGAAAGAGCTTTTGGTTTGATCGAATTTCTCTTTGCTTTTCTGTTTCATTGACTTCTGCTCATTATTCTTTCCCTTCTGCATACGTTAGTTTTAGTTTTCTTCTGTTCCTAGTTTCTTAAGGTAGAAGTAGAAGGTTAGATCATTGATTTGAGACTTGGTTATTTTCCAGTATAAACATTTAATGCCATTAATTTATCTCTAAGCACTTTTAGCTACTACATACCATTGACTTTGGTATATTGTCATTTTTTTCAGTTCAAAATATTTTCTAATTTCCCTTGTGATTTTTAAATTTGACTCCTGGGTTTTTAAGAAGTGCATTATTTAATCTTCTTATATTTGAGGATTTTCCAGATATCTTTTTATTTTTTATCTCTAGTTTAATTCTAGTATGGTCAAATTAAAGACTATATGATTTCATTTTATCACAATATATTAAGACTTTATAGTCTAGAGTATGGTCTTATCTTGGCCAATGATTTATATGCACCTGAAGACAATGTGGATTGTGCTGTTGTTGGTTAAAGTGTTCTAGTGATGTCAGTTAGATTGAGGAGGTTGATGGGATTGTTCAAGTCACCCCTCCTGATTTTTAGTCTACTTTTTCTATCAATTAGAGAGACAAGAATGCTTAAATTTCCAACTATAGGTGTGGTTTTGTCTATTTCTTCTTTCTTTATATCAACTTTTGCTTCATGTATTTTGAAGTCTATCAATAAATACATGTACATTTATGTGTTTTTTTTTTTTTAAATTGGTCCCTTTTTCATTGTAAAATCCCTCTTACCCCTGGTAATATTCCTTGTTCTAAAGGCTACTTTGTCTGATATAGTCACTCCAGTTTTGTTTTGATCAGTTTTTTCCTGATATATCTTTTTTTGTTCTTTTCCTTTTAACACACTTGTGTCTTCATATTTAAAGTGTGTTTCTTGCCGATAGCACATAGTTAGGTCTTGCTTTAAAAAAAAAAAAAAATCCAATGTGATTATCTCTGCTTTTTAATTGAAGATTTTAGGCTAGGTATACTTAATGTAATTATTGATCTGATTGAGTTTAAGTCTACTATCTTGCTGTTTATTTTCAGATTGTCTCATATGTAATTTGTTCTTGTTTTCCTCTCTGCCTTACTTTGTATTAACTGAATATTTTTTATGATCTCACTTTATTTCCATTGCTGGCTTATTATCCATATGTCTTTTATTTTTTAGTGGTTGCTCTATGATTTAAAATATACATTTTAACATATCAAAGTCTGCCTTCTAATAATATACCACTTCATGTATACTATAAAAAATCTTATATAATTTTGTACCTCTTGTCCTTTGTGATATAATTGTCATATATTTTACCTCTACATTTTATAAATCCAGCAATACAGTGAAAATTTTTTGCTCTAAACAGTTAACACTTTTAAAGAGACTTCAAAAATAAGTACAAAATTTGTTGCAATTTACCCACATATCTACTGTTCCCAGTGCTTTTTATTCCTTTGTGTAGATCCAGATTTATATCTAGTATCATTTTACTTTTTCCTGGAGAACTTCCTTTAAAATTTCTTACAGGCAAATCTGCTAGTGATGACTTATCTCAGCTTTGATCTGAAAAAGTATTTATTCTGCTTTCATCTCTGATTGATATTTTTGCTTGATGTAGAATTCTGGGTTGGCAGGTTTTTTCCTTTTCAGTACTTCAGGCCATTGTTGTCTTCTGGTTTGCGTAATTTATGACAAGAATCTGACACTTTGTCTTTCCTTTTTGTGCAGTGTCCTTTTCCCACTGGCTGCTTTTAAGATTTTATCACTTGTTTTCAGCAATTTGGTTATCATGTGCCTTGGTAGGGTTGGTGTTTACTGGAAATTCAATGCTTTTTTCTTGGATCAGTTAGTTTATAGGTTGCACCAAATTCTGAAGGCTTTTGACCATTTCTTTAAAATATTTCTTCTGTGTTTCTCTTCTTTTTGGGGACCCCAGTTACATATATGTTAGATGATTTGTTACTTTCCTACAGGTCACTGATGCTATGGGTTTTCTTTTTTCAATCTTTTTTCCCTCTTTGCTTTATTTTGGATATTTTCTACTTCTATTTCTTCAAATTCACTGATCCTTTTGATGTATCTGTTCATCTCATTTATTATATTTTTATTTCAGTTATTGTATGTTGTCATTTATTTAAGTTTTATTGGGGTCTCTTTTCTGTCTTCCTTTTTTAATCTTTATCATGTTCATGTTTTTCTGTAAATTCTTGAGCATATAGTATATTGGCTATAGTAGTTTTACCATTCCTGTATGCTAATTCCATTATTGCTGTCATTTCTGAGTCATTTTCTAAAGATTGATTTTTCTCCTGCTTATTAGTTATTATTTTTTTCTTTTTTGCATACCTTGTGGGGTTTGTTTTTGTATCTTGTTTTTTGTTTTGAGACAGGGTGTTGCTCTGTTGCCCAGAGTAGAGTGCAGTGGCACTATCATGGTTTGCTGCAGCCTTGACCTACCAGGCTTAAACAGCCCTCTCACTTCAGCCTCCTGAGTAGCTGGTAACAAGAGATGCACACCACTACACCCAGCTTATTTTAGAGATAGGGTCCCCCTATGTTGCCCAGGCTGGTTTCCAACTCCTGGGCTCAAGTGATACTCCTATCTCAGCCAAAGTGCTGGGATTACAAGCATGAGTCACTGCACCTAGCCTTATTTTATTAGATGCTAGACATAGTTAATTTTACTACTATAGCCACTGATTTCTTTTCTTTTTGTATTCCTTTAAAGAGTGTTGTACTTTGTTCTGGTATACAGTTAAGCTAATTGGAATCAGTCTGATTATTTCAGGGCTCGCTTTAAGATCTCTTAGGGTAAGTCTGGCACTGCCTTTTGTCTAGGGCTGATTTAGCCTCACCGTGAATGTGATGCCTTTCTGAGGACCCTACTTGTTGCTTTGTATACAATCATGCATCACTAAACAATGGGGATACAATCTGAGAAATGGACTGTTAGGCAGTTTAGTTGGGCAGACATCATAGAGTGTACTTACACTAACCTAGATGGTATAACCTACTACATACCTAGGCTATATGGTATAGCCTATTGCCCCTAGGCTGTAAACCTGTACAGCATATTACTGTATAGAATACTGTAGGCAATTATAACACAATGATAATTGTTTGTGTATCTAAACATAGAAAAGGTACAGTAAAAATATAGTATAAAAAATTAAAAATGGTATACCTGTATTAGGGCACTTATCAGGTATGATGCTTGCAGAACTGGAAGTTGCTCTGGGTGAGTCTGTGTGAGTGGTAAGTGAATATGAAGGCCTGAGACATTACTGTACACTAGTGTAGACTTTAGACTTTATAAACATTGTGCACTTAGGCTATACTACAAAATTGTTTTTTCTTCAATAATAAATTAATTAACCTTGGCTGACTGTAACTTTTTTGCTTTAGAAACTTTTTAATTTTTGCAACTTTTTGACTCTTCCAGTAACAGCTTAAAACACAAATACACTGTCATTGTACAGTTATAAAAATATTTATTTACATCCTTACTCTGTAAGTTTTTCTATTTTAAAAAGGGGGTTTTGGGGTTTTTTATTTTTAAACTTTTTTAAAAAGTAAGACACAAACACGTTAGCCTAGGCCTACATCAGGTTAGGATGATCAATATTACTGTTTTCCACCTCTACATCTTGTCCCACTGGAAGGTCATCTGGGGCAATAACATGCATGGAGCCACCATCCTCCATGATAACAATGCCTTCTTCAAGAATACCTTCTGAAGGACCTCCTTGAGGCTGTTTTACAGTTAACTTTCTTTTTTTTTTCTACATAGAAGGAGGACACTCTAAAATAACAGTAACTGGTAAATACATAAACCAATAATAACATGATCACTTATTATCATTATCAAGTATTGTGTGCTGTACATAATTATATGTGCTATGGTTTCATAGGAGTGGCAGCACAGTGGGTTTGTTTATACCAGCTTCACCACAAACGTATGAGTAATGCATTGCACTACAATGTTAAGATGACTGTGATGTCACTGTGTCACTAGGTGATAGGAATTTTTCATCTCCTTTATAATCTTATGAGACCACCATCTTATACACCATCTGGCATTGGCCAAAACATTGTTATGCAGCACACAACTGTATCATGAAGTCTGTTCATTCTCACCTGGGAATATGAACTCTTCCCAGCTCTGGAAATCATTTGGCTTAGTGCTTTGCGATGGTTCTTTCTCCAGCCTTATGGAGTTTCGTTCCTTGTATGTGAAAATCCATATTTTGCCAGAGCTCTTTAAGTGGATCCCCTTTCAGATAGCCAAAACTCTTTCTGGCATTGTGCCTGCACATTCTAGCTGCCTCAGTCATCTTGAACTCGAAGAATTCTGGGCTCTGTTTGGGTTCCCCTTCCCTGTGCTGCAGCCTGGAAATTCAATGCAGGCAGTAGGGTAGAGAAATTGTAGGGGTCTCTCATTTGATTCACCTCGCTCAAGGATCATAGTCCTGTGTTGCCTTTTGTCCAATGTTTGAAAATATTTGTTTCATATATTTTGTATGACTTTCTAGTTGTTTAAGAGAGAAAGGTAAATCCAGTTCTTTTTATCATGGCTGAAAGCAGAGGTGGCAATACGCACTTGCATTATCCTTATTTTAGAGGAAACTGGGGGCACAGAGAGATTAAGCAATGTGCCCAATATGACATTATTCTTGAGTGGTGGAGTCCAAATTTGAGCCCTGGTCAGCAGTCTTCACTAAGTCTGTCTTGTTCACTGCTATATAACCATATACAGCAGCTGGTACATGGATTTGGTACTCAATAAATGTTGTTGAATGAATAAATGACCAATTTGAAGGTGCTCAGCTTTTCTTATACTACACCCTGGTTGTGTTTAGGTTTATATAAGTGCACCTGAATGGTCCATTCTGATTAGCAAGTCCTAGGGTCTCTAGGCCCCAACAAATACTTTTTTACCTACTCCTCCGTCCACCTTGCAGACACCCCTGTGTGTAAGCAGCAGCTGCTGCCTTCTAATACCAAATCTGCTGTCTGGCTCCCACATCGAAACATATCATTTTAATCATGTACTTTCAAGCCAGGAAGTAAATTTGCATTACAAAAGTCAAATTCCTTTCCCTGGTGGTAGCCATGCAAAAGACTTGGCCACTTTTTCACTCTTGTCCAGGGAATAAATTCTAGAAGTAGGAGCCCATCTTAGTCAGAGTCAGGGCCACATAAAAAAAGCAAGAAGGTCATCTGGCATAGACCACTCCCCGCTTCCTAACCTACATTCTTTGGGATGCTGATGGAAAGGGAGCCAGAATTATCTCTCAGCGGTCCCCTCATCCAGAACCATAGGTCTGTTCACGACGATGCCAGAGCAATTGATTAAAAATTATATGCCCATTTCCACATCTGCATAATTTTGCATATTTATTTAATGGACAAATAAACTCATTTGGATTCTCTCATTCCCTTTCTTTCTGTTCTGCTTTTGATGTATCATATAGGTCTGGCTCAGCCTGGGTAAATGACCAGTTCAGTCTTCGTTCTACAGGGGAAGTGGGTTCTTGTTACGAGACCTCCAGAAGCTGTCCTAGTCCAGTCTTCCAGAATTCACTCCTTTGCACCACAACCCAGGAAGTGTGGCCTGGGCAATGTCCCGGTTAGCTGAGGTCTGTGCCTGACTAGGGTGTGTGGAGGAAGTGAAGGGGGTGGAGGTGGGGGTTGCTTGTCAGGAAGATTTCAGGTGGACAGGTTGTCGGCTGCTCCGCAGATGAGTATCTCCCCAGGGACTAAGCTGCTGTCACTGTGGGTAATTGGATTCCTGCTCCCCAGCAGAACAGTCACCAGTAACCTTTGGGATTAATTACTCCAGTCGACCTCAGCTGCCTGCTCTGGCTGGTTGTCCTCCCTGCTCTTGATCGGAAAGCCCCAGGGGCTCAATGTCGGGCATTGGATATTGGGACAGGAGTGTGAGCTGGAGACTTCTTGATCTGAGCCTTGAGAGATTGTTCACGTCCATTTGCAAAGGCACTTGAGAATGATGCTGTGCTTCACCTTTAAGGAAAGGCCATTCCGTGCCCTCGGGTGAGGTTAGGGAGCTCTTCTGTGGATGGCAGTGCAAAGTCAAAAGCCATTCTAAGGAGGAATGCCAAGCTGTCAACCTTCTCTCCACCAGGTCCTCTGAGAGGGAGGCAATGGCTTGCTCCCACCTAGAGAGTTTGGGAGGTTCTTACGGCAAAAGGCTACAGCTGTGGCTTCCAGGCCACTGAAAATTTATTCCTGCTGCATTTGCTCCCCAGAAGGTAGAACCTAAGGTAGGGAGATAGGGAGACACTGCAGTGGCATCATCCTGGGTGGCGCTGAGTGTGTGTGATCCGTTGGAATAGTAATGGCTAATATCTATGGAGTTCTTACCATGAGGTGAGCATGCATTAGCTCACTCACTCCTCACAATGGCCCTACAAAGGATGTGGTATTATAATCCCCATCTCATAAAGGTGAAAACAGGGCTGAGAGATGTTAATCGCAGAGAGCCCACATAGCTGCTAACTGGCAGATCTTCAAAGCATAGTGTATTTGTTACCAGGCTTCACTGGTTCTTGTCCTTGGAGGTCTTGACAATGGGACTTTTCCTTTTCTGTTTCTGGGCTGGGGGGAAGGAAGAAGCAATGACCATGGTGACACTAGGTTCTGTAATCTTTGGCCCATCTCGGCATGGAAAAGAACTAACTCTCATGTGTCCTTCATACGTATCACGTGACAATTACCACCTTGAAGGGCCTTTTGCTTTTTCTGTGTTACCATTTGCTGTTTGGTTCTCCCTTCTCATGCTGATCAATAACCCATCAGTCAGCAAAGAGACATTCACATGGACAAAATGTCCCTCTGACTCTCGATCCTTTGGCCGAGATTAGGCGGGGCACCTTCACTGTGCCCCCCTCAATAGGGTCCTCGCGCACTCATCTTTATTCCGCCCAGCTCCGGCAGTTGGCAGTGAGCAGTGTGTCATGATGAGACGTTCCTGGAAAGCCTGATTGGCCACTCATTTGTTTCCACTGCCACCTCCCCACCCCCCAGATGGCAGTGGATGTTACCATGACAACATAATGGGATGCAATCACACCTATTGTGGGGCAGGAATGTTGACTGCATGAAAGAGCGTGTGTGGGGCCAGGGAGAAGATGAGAGAAACATAGACCTTCTTGTGCCCAGGAAGAAAGGAAGTTAATTCAGAATTGAGGATCCTGCCTTCTGAATTTTAAGTTCCCACCTGATGCCTGTAAAAACTATTTATTACTTGCCAGCTCACATTATTCTCCTACTGTCACAGTCTTACAAAAAAAAAAAAAAAAAGGCACAAGACCAGAGTTTTGGACTCATTTTGAAACAGAACTTAGCCTCCAAGATGAGAAATTCCTTGCTGCTTTAGTTTTATTTATTCCTTTCTTGTCTGCCCCACTCCTTCTCCCTTTCACACACATCTCCCCAATAGCAAGACCTCCACAGAGTTGGGGAAGGGAATGGGTGACATTTCTATGATAGGAGAAGAGTTCTGATTTCTTCATTTTTGAGACCAAAAAAGTGTTGAATTAAGTCAAGGAAATACTCAAGAGAAGCAAATTCATCATCAAATTGGAATGTCACTGGAACACAGGAGAGAAGTAAGTTGGGTGGAGGGAGGGGGCCTGGGCAGGAACTGGGAAAGAGCATTTCTGAGCAGGGGTGACAGATTGGGGACTCCAGTCCAAAGACCTAACTGTGAATTTTAGTCTTGCTACAACCCTTAGGGTTGTTACGAATAAGACTTCTCAAGTCAGAGTCCCAGGTTTTGTTCCTGGCCCTGCCACCTACTAGCTTACAAGTGTAAACTTGGGCAAGTTACCTAACATTTATTTGCCTCAGTCTGGGCTGGAGGAGGACTAAATGAGTTTGTTCAGAACATTCCAAAAGGGTTTGCTGTTATTTTTACTGTGCAACTGAAGCAAGTTATTTTGCCTCTCTGAGCTTTGATTTACTCACTAGTAAATGGGAATTATATTTGCCTCACAAGCAAGGATTTGTGAGGATTAAATAAGCTAATGTATGGAAAAGTGCCCAGCTGCTTTCCAGACATATGATAGGTGCTAAATAAATGTCAGTCAAATCTTGATCTATATCCAAGGGAGAAAGGAGAAGAGTGACTCTTAAAACCCTCAGCTACTCATTCTTTTGTCTCATCCCACACAAATATAAAGTTGATGGGCAAGTCTTCATTTTCTCTGGTCATCAAGTATTTGTGATTGCTGAACTGACCTGGATGTTGTGGGGAGTCCAGCAGTCTGCAGGGAGTGCCCTACCTCAGAGTGTTTTCAGGGAAACCACGGGAAAAGGAACAATGCAAGTGAAGCTATTATGTCGGCATTGGGAGCTGCAGGCTCCTCTGCAGTGGGGAATAGTCCTTGGTCCATACAAATATTAATTGAGTAAGTGAATGAATGAATTTCAAGCAGAAAGACAGTGAACTACTAAGACAGGCAGTGTGTTCTGGAGACACTGCAGAGAGGCAGAATCCAGTGAGTATTAGAATGGTTGAAAGGTGGGTAGAGGAGCTAGGATTTGAGCAGGCTTTTATGGGGTATATAGAATACCTGCAAGCTGCTTGTCTTCATCAGGGCTCTGCTTCCTAGCACAGAGTCTCCAGAAGAGAGGGATCCACAGCTTTCCTTTCCAGTCCACTGGTGTGTCCTAAGCCCTCTTAGGTGCTATGCTCACAGTGTATATGCACATAGGAGGAATACAAAGGACAAATATTAATCAGCTATCTATTGCTGCATAACAAAATTCCCCCAAAACTTAGCTACTTAAAACAACAAACATTCATCATCTTACAGTTTCTGTGTGTTAGGAACGCAGACATGGCTTAGTTGGGTGCCTCTGGCTCAAGAACCCTCACGTGATTGTAGTCAGGATGTCAGCCACAGCTGCAGTCACCTAAAAGCTTGACTCACATGGTTGTGGGTTGGTCTCCATTCCTCACCATGTGGCCTACCTCTTGTCCTGACAGCTGACAGCTGATCCAAGGGCAGTTGATCTGAGAGACAGAGGCCACCAAGATGAACGTCACAGTCATTTCTGCCATATTAGGTAGAAGCAAGTCAACAAGTCCAGCCCACACACAAGGGCAACACACAAGATGTGAATACCAATAGGATATGGTCTGAGAGGTTCCCCTTTGCTGTTTTATACACACATAAAGAAAACATTGCCTTCTAATTCTTCTGCATCTGAAGACAACATCTGGGACTCCCTGAGCACACCCCAGCAACAAGTCTGTTCTCTCATGGAGATCAGTTCATCAGTCTCTACTGCACACTTGTGCCGCATGAAGTGTGGCAGGTGCTGCGACAGCTGGCTGAACACATGGGAACAGGAGCCCAGGATTGGGGGACAGCAGGGAGGGAATGAGGGTAGAGATGTCATCCCACTGAGCAAATTCTGGACCAATCCTGAAGGACGAGAAATGTTAGCCAGAAGAGGGGAGTGGGTGTTTTAATCTGTAGGGACAGTGAAAGCAAGACCTTAGAGGGAAGAAAGGTGTGGTGTGTGGGGACAAGAAAGGCTTCAGAGATGTTGGAGTATGGAAGTCCGGAGAGCATGGGAAGCTTGGGAAGCAGTGGCAGCTGGTTCCCTAGTTTTCTTTGGATCCATCTTGATAGCTGTGGTCAGACTGGATTAAGGAGTGGATGCTTTTTGCGCAGATCTGGAATAAGGAAAGAATGAATGATCAGCACAACCTGATCCCCCAACCCCAAAAGTTGGGATCAAGGAGATATCTCTGAGCCCAGGGTAGAGAGGAAAAGCAAGGTAGAAGAAGCAGTGTCCTGAGAGAGAACCAGGTCCAGCCTAGGGCAAAATTTAAAAATCAAGTTGCTTATTTGGCTTGATAAGACAGGAAAATAGTTGTATTTTGTTTTATTTTAAAAATATATATATAGTGATTCTAGGTGTCACGTATTACAAGTAAATGACAACTGCCAAATAAATGATGCTGACACAAAATGGCAGGAGGCCAAAAAGGATGGAAGCTCCTCTTCTGGAGTGGTCTGGACAGTGGGAAACTTCACATGGTCCTTACAACATGGGCCAGATGGTTGCCAGGTAACACTCTGTGCTGTTTTCCAGGCAGGGGAGGTGGTGCAGATGTCCAGGTGTGTTCATAGTCACAAGTGCTGACCCCAGGGACTGGGGGTCTCTGTACCCCACAAGCACTTTAAAGCATCAGGCTCCATGTGTCTGTCTCTACCTTCCTTCACAGCCTGATAGCTCTGTCTCCAAACTAATGAGTCTAGGAAAGGAAAATTAGTATACTCTTCCCATTGTACGCCACCCTTGAGAATGGGACTCCAGTGGCTACTCTGGGGCTCACAGCCCCCAGGACACAGAGCTTAGGTGTAGAGAGAGCTTTGAAATGAAAGTCAAAACTTTGGGTTCTCCTAGTTCTCCACCCAGGTAGTTACGAGATTGCTGACAGCTCATCCAACTCACTCCCTCTCATAGAGCTTCAGGGTCCTCATCTGCAAAATACAGGGGCCGATGCTGCAGGCGCATGGTCCAGTGTTCCAGCTGCACATTAGAATCCCATGGAGCTTTCTAAGATCAGGCATGCCCAGGCCCCAGCATGAAGGATTCTACTTTAAAGGGCCTGGGTAGGGCCCAGGCGTTACTGTTCCATTAAACTGCCCAGGTGATTCTGATGCCCTGCTGGGGCTGAGACCCACTGGACCATGTGTTCTCCAAGGCTCCTGAAAGAGGCATTGATGGTTTCATACACGACTCCCAGAAGGGCTGCACGCCATAGTCACCTGAAGACGGATCAACACCAGCCTCCACCTCTCGAAGCAGAATCTCCAGGTCAGAGTGAGACCCACAAATCTGCATTTAAGATTGTCCCCCAAGGAGTTCTGTTGCTGCAGACGCATGGTCCAGTGTTTCGTAAATACCAGGTGTCCTTACCGGGTACCAGAGCTGGAAAACTTGAGTGCATCCACTCTGCCCCTTACCAGGGATCTTTGTGAAAGCACCGAGCCTCTCTACTCTCATACTGAGTTAGAATTCTAGCAGTTCCTCACAGGGCTGCGGTGATCAGCTGAGTGCTGGTACAGCGATATTGTTGTTGTTATTATTTCCCTGCTGCCTGGGTGTTCTGGGTGCGTGTCTCCCATCAGCGTCTCCTGCTCTGCTACCTCTTTGGGTACAGCACACAGTGCTGTGTGGTCACAGATGCTTAATCAAAGGGTGCTCATGGAGATAATGAAGACCTGGGCCTGCTCTGGAGTGTGCCTCAGAAATCCACTCAAAGAACAAGACCACGCAGTTTCTAAATCAGTCATTTGGGCTGGTTTAGCATGAAAGGCTCTGATGAGCCGGGACTGATTCATCCATTCTCAGTGTTCTGGGGAGGCATGGGGAAGAGCTCTCTGAGAATGCCATGGACTTCCGGCGTGAATAACACAGCCTGTCTCCCTCTCCGTCACTGACAGGGCTGCCCCCTCTGCAGGTGGCCTGGAGTGGCCAGGGCAGAGGGACATGATCCCTGCTTGGCCAGTTGGGAGCCCACGAGGGTGGTGGCCCAAGTGCATCCTGAATCTACCTCCACAGAGTCAAGCCCCATCCCCTCCCTGCTCCACTGTGCGAGGTCGCCATGGTGACTTCCTGTCCCCAGTATGTCAGGGCTCTATCAGAGCCAATCGGCGGCAGGTGCAGATAAGGGTCTCTAAGCAGAGGCGGCTGTCGCGCAGCCTGCCGTCGCCACCAAGCGTAGCATCGATTCTCGCCTGTGCCCGTGCCCACAGAGGATGAGGGAGGCTGGGGGAGGAGGGAGCCCTTTCTATATTTAGCTCCTGCACTGGGTACGTCCCAGTGGACAGCTTTGAAAGAGGCTGACTTCCAGCTCAGCATGGGAAGGCTTAACATTCCTCAATTAGGCACACTCACGTGGGGCTGTGTTTTGCCCATAGAGAGGGTTAAAAGAAAACAGGCAAAAGGTAAAGCAAGAGGGAAGAGAACAGCAAAGCTAAGCTGATTTATAGCAACTAGGAAAGCTGCCCCTAAACGGTTCCTCCACCCACCCACCCCCAACCCCACCCCTAAGCCTTGGGGACAGTGGAGGGAGGTTGGCCCAGTGGGTGGTGGGAAGGGCGACAGGAGCATCAAAATAGGGGGTCCTCTCAGTTGTTTAGCAGTTGGCTTAGTCCCTTAGACCAGAGGCAGAGCCTAGGGCAACTGACGGTTTGCCCCAGGTCCTAGAGTAATGGCCCTTTGGCGGGACTCCACCATCTGGGAGGGGTGCAGTGGGAACTCTCAGGTTGCTGGAAATTGAGGTTAATGGACAAAAAAAAAAAAAAAATCCCTCCAAAGAGACATGAAAGGGATTCAGCACACCAGGGGAGCCAGAAGGCCAACAAATTATTTATTTGCCTGAATTCACCAGGTAATTGCTTGTCCTTCTGCTCACTTCTGCTACCCAAGCTGTGGCCCATCCAGTGGCCTGGACTGAGCTCCCTCAGCCTGGACATTGTAAGATAAGAGAGACCAGGAAAAAGGATCAAGGTTCTGGCCTCCCAGGGCTCCTAAGCTCCCAGAACACAGGCATGAAAGAGAGAGCGAAGGACAGACCTGGAGAGACTCATGCAAATCAGCATCCTATGAACTGGCTGAGGGGCAGGGAGGAGCGGCCCATGGGTCTGGGGGGCTGTGACTGAAAGCAGATGACCACCTGGCTCTGGCCTCAGGCCCCCTCCCAGCCAGTCAGTGTGGGGAGCACGCAGCCAGCCTGGCATTCCTTCGGAGATGTCGGCAATGCCAGGTGAGGGCTTCAGTGCAAGATAATTCTCATTGTTCAAATTCTGCTCAAATGTGGCAGTAGATGCAAATCACCCTGCTGCTTAATGAGCAGATTCAAAGATCAGAAATCAATGGCTTCTCCCCTGAAACCTTCACTCTGCAGCATCACTCTGAGCCTGAGCAGAGAAGCATCTTTCGGAGGCTTGACCACAGCCCAGGACATACTGAGTGGGTGCTGTCTCCAGGAGGCTAGGCTGGATGCTAGCAGGGACATTTAGAAAATCTTCCCTCCCCCACTACATCAGTGTTGAATGTCACATGACCTTCCTCCGCCTCCCACCTGCTCAGCCTTTCCTGCTCTAACTTTAGCCTGGAGATAGTAAGTAGGCACCAAGGAAGGCTGGAGAAAGCAGCGACGTACTGGAACTGGTACTTCCCTTCTGCTTCTTTTGGTCTGATGGTCACCAGATTCTCAGGGAACAGTGAGCCAGGCTGCGTATATGTCCCAGACACTGGAGTCAGAGAGAAGGAGTTCTGCCTCTCTCTCTGGACAGCCCAGTTCTGCCCCAAAGCATATTGGATGAAAGAATCCCTTCTGGCCTTCAGAATCTGTTTTTGAGCTCCTACAGCCTGCATATATGTATGTAACACTTACACATGTGTGTTGACTATATATCCACATGTCTGTATATATGTAAATATGGATCTTTAAAAATATATATTGAGCACCTACTATGAGCAAAGCACTCTGCTACTTTCACAAGTGTTCAGAATGAGCAGGGGAATATATGAAGGTACTAATCATATTATTTACTGAGGACCTAGTATGTTCCAGGCACAGTATTAGGTACTTGACATGCCTCACAACAACCTCAAGGTAGATATTGCTGTCCCTATTTTGCAGGTGAGAAAACACAGGATCAGAAAGGTTAAATTTGCCCAGGGACGCAGCACTGGAAAGTAGCTGGCAAAGTTCAGATTGGAATCCGAAGGATCTCCTGGCCACAGACCTGTGGACCACTAGTTTTTAACACTAACTAGCAGTGGGCACATGAGACAGGTACATTCACAAACCCCTCCCATTACAAAGAAGTGAGGAAGCGGGGCTAGTAGAATCAAGTTGGCTCCACCCAGGAGTGTGGTGTTAGGCACTGTGTCCTACCCGGGACCTGTGAGCATGGTGTTGGGGGCCTCTTAGCCACACTCCCTGTGTTCCTCATCCGCACTCACCTTTGTCTCAGGGTGCCTTTCCTTCCACCAAATTGCTGTCTGTTGCTCCAGGCTCATTCAGTTGCCACTGGATATGGGTGTGGTGTTAAGTCACGTGCTCCTCACCTGCTCCGTCACTCCTTTAATCCCTGCACACTGGATTCTCTGACTTGCAGTACAAAGTGTCCCATGTATTAGCTCCCCAGAGGCCTGGACCCACTTTGGGATTAGCTGCCCCCTCACTGGTCATTTGAGCCCCGTTCCTGTCTCGGACCCACTGGCCAGATGCTGGGAGCAGGGATACAGCATTCACCTATGAATGAAGTGAGGCCGGAGGGGCTCTGGGAGATTCCGAATCCTCAAGCATTGTTGTGCTTTAGTAAGTAGACCACTGAGCACGTGGGATCTTGCTCAGCTTTGTTGCTGCCCGATGGAGTAGTTTGGGGTCCTCAACTTCTCCTGGCCTCAGTCCCAGCCGCAAAATGAGGCTCCACTTTCATTCAGATGATTTCTAAGTTCCCTTCTGATCAGGGCTGATGCTCCAAGATTCCTGGGAACCTTGGGGTGGGGACCATGGTGGGAGATACCGCTTTCAGGGACTGGCCGGGTGGGGTCAACGTGAGGTGCCTGTGGACAACCTGCTTCTCCAGCCTCCAGGTAGGAGAGGTCAGGTTGGGCTTTGGGACCCACATCTCTCAGAAAAAAGAAAGCATTCTTCCTACACCCCTTCATCAAAAGTACTTGGAATGAGCCTCCCCACCACCTACAGAGGTGGCTCTCTGGGCTCGGTGCTCTGCTTCAGCATTTATTGTTCTGACCCATTTTCATGAGGTCTCATTCTTTAGTCTGGGAGCAGCTCACTGAATTCCTTGTAAGTCTCAGGGTCCCTAGTGCCTAGCTAGGGACCTGCCGCTGCACAGCCAGTGCCCTAGGAATATTTGTTGAAGAAACACATGAAAGTTTTACTCCAGCCCTTAGAATGCAGGCTGAGTCTCTGGCTCCAGCTGGAAGGCATTTATGCTAATGACTGTTGATCTTGCCTCTCCAAGTAGAAAGTAACTCCTTTAGGAAGGTAGCCTGACTTAATTCCTTTGTATCTTGCATGGGATCTCACCAATTCTGGGCACATAAGATGGGCTCAATATAAACTTGTTAAAATAAATGGAATGCAATATAACTCACCACCCTTTGGACTCCAGGGGCAGCTGCTAGATTCTTTGGGGTATGTCACTATTTAGCCTTAATTACCTACTTTTATATTAGCTCTGGGAACCAATCTGACTGAATGATAAGATTTTGCTCCTGGATAATAGCTAACAATAATAACTACCTTATACTGAATTCATAGTATGTGACATCGCTGTGATAAATTCTTTACTTCCCTCAACTCACTTAATCCCAATAACAGTCCTTCTGTATTCATTTATTCATTCAACCAGTTTTGTTTTGTTTTGTTTTTTTAGATGGAGTTTCGCTTTTGTTGCCCAGGCTGGAGTGTAATGGCGCGATCTTGGCTCACTGCAACCTCCACCTCCTGGGTTCAAGCGATTCTCCTGCCTCAGCCTCCTGAGTAGCTGGGTTTGCAGGCGCCTGCCACCACACCCGGCTAATTTTTGTATTTTTAGTAGAGACAGGGTTCCACCATGTTGGCCAGGCTGGTCTCGAATTCCTGACCTCAGGTGATCCACCACCTTAGCCTCCCAAAATGCTGGGATTACAGGCGTGAGCCACTGTGCCTGGCCTCAACCAGTATTTTTTTTTTTTTAGCATCCATTGTTTACCAGGCACTGGGCATATGGAAGTATACAAGATAAACAGTTTTATTTTCCTCCTTTTACCGATGAGGAAATAGACTCAAGGAATCTCAGTAATTTTCCTATAGTCACAAAGCTCCTAACTGGCAAAACTGCATTCATCTACTTGTTTTCATAGTGTCAGGGAAGCGGTGCCCCTCTACAAACTCAAGTTTGTGGCTAGCTTGCAGGGTGGAGGCTGCTGTTCGGTTCCTTTAGAATCTAACAGTGACTTATGCAAATGGATATTTGGCAGGTAAGCACACTTGTCACTAGTACTTGAAATGCTGTCTCCTAGAGGTTTGGAAGACAGGTCCAGGGAAATTCTTCTGCACTGTAGTCTCAGATACAGCATCACTGGGGCTTTCCAGGGGGAAGTAAAGAGTCTTGAAGTGGGAAGGTGTCAGAGGGAGAGAAGGGTCTCTGCCTCTGGGTGGGGGTCTCTTCGGAGAGGTGTGGAGAAGGCAAGGGTGAGGTGCCCAGCAGCCCTGCATATCTATATGTCTTTATATATGTAATGGCTAAGATAGGCCCCCAGCACCACGCTCACAGGTCCCAGGCAAGACACAGCATCTAATACTGCACTCCTGTGTTGCACCAAGTTGAATCTACTACCCCTGCCTCCTCATTGCCTTGTAATGCCCCTGATCAGCGCCCATGATCATTCCCTGCTCTGGGCCGTGTTGCAGAGAGTCCTGGGAGGCACTGCATGGATGTGTGGTTCCCCTAGGGACTCATAAGGAGCATATGCAGGAATCTCCTTGTGAGTATCACACCCTTCCTTCTTAGTTGCTGGGGCTCACCCACACCTAAGTGCCACACACACACATATACCCAGGTGGCCAGACAGCTCACCTAGGAGTGTCCAGCTTTGTTCCCTGTCTTCCTTTGCAGCTGCCCTACGCTCACACGCACACCCACACTCATATATGTACCTGAGTGCTCACACACACTCTATAAGGAAATTAAAAACAACTTCCCAGGTCTGACTTTTAAGGGGTGGCCTAGTGTACAGCTAATGGAATCCAGTCTCCTCACTGTGGCAGACCCCCTGTAGTTGGTGGAGGGATTGCGAAGTCACAGAAATTGCCATTAGGTTTTGATCTTAGGAGGCCTTTCTGCAGACATATCACTTCCATCACTTAGAGAAAGAGGCAGAAGGCCAGGGCCACCTCACCTCCCCCACCCCAGGCCCTGCCGCAGGCCAAGAAGCAGAACATAAAGCCGTTTTTAAACTGATGCTCATTGAACAGAAGGAAGAGAAGAAAAGATGGAAGGGAGAGGGACTGGCGTTGGCAGAGGGCTTCCCATGGACTAGACCTGGGTGCTTTACCTTAACTGTTTCATTGAATCCTCATGAGAAGCCCCTGGGGGATCAGTGTTACTATCAGGGCTCTGTGGAGTCACCTGCTGGAACAGTGATAAGCTAGGCATTGAGCCAGAAAGCAGGGAGGAGACAGAACAGAGGTTTGATAGTGACCCTTGGAGTCACTGTGAGGCTGTACTGTGAGCAGATCTTCAGCGAGAAGCACTGTGGAGTAAGGATGGAACCCAGATCTCTAGATCTGAGAGATTTAGAGAGTACTCCTGCCACAGCTAGTAGGAGGATGGGATAGGATTATGCCACCCTGTTCCTGGCACTGGTGGGACAGCCACTATCATTGATGATGGGGAAAAGAACAGTAAGATGGTGCTGAGCCCTAGCAATGCTTGGTCCCTAAATAGGAGAGGAAATGGGGTTGCCATGTTAGGCTGGTCTGTGGTCCTGCAGCTGAGGGCCGGAGGCAGCTGTGGTCATAGGACTGTGTCCTCTACCCCCAACTTTGCTCTGCCCTCTGTAGCCTCAGTGGAAGCCGTCTGGACCCCACACTGTGTGGTATCTGCTGCTTCCCCTCTTTCAGTCTCCCTTTCACCCTTTCCCTTGGACTCAGCTTCAGGAGGGCAAGGCCTGTGCTTTGTGTACAGTTAAGGCACACACTCAATAAATAACAGTAAACACATGACTTTACTGCCCACGGGGCTGCTATATTTGAGTTTTCATTTAACTCAGTGTTTACTGAAAGTTTCCTTGTGCCAGACCCCAGGGACCAAGGGGCAACTCAACAGTTCTGGCCCTCAGGAAGCTTGTAGTCTCCCAAGGGAGATGACCACGTGCACCACCAATTGTAACCTTGTGCTGTCAATGTCAAGTGATGATCAGAATGATAAGGTCTTTTTGAGTACTGCACCTGTGCCAGGCATGTGGAGGTACAGGTGCTGAGCCATGGGGGAGCAGATGGAGGAGGTAACCCTGGTGGGCAGATTCAAGAAGACCTTCTCAAAGCAGGCGATGGGCATTTTAAAATTCACTTTTGTTTCCCACCCAGAGGTAGAATCATGGTAAAGACAGGCTAAGGTAAGAGCTAAAATGAATAGAGTCCTTCACTCTCTAAGCATTCCAGGTGGATTGATTTATTTAATCCTCAACCCCCTGAAGAATACTGTTGTGGTCCCTGTTTTACAGATGAGGAATCCAAGCCAGAGGATAAGGACCATGCGTAGGGTCATAGGTAAAGCATTAAGCATAAAGCATTAGATGCAAACCTAAGCAGTTCAGTTTCGTGGGCTGCTCTTGTAGGATTGCCCAAGGACCGATGAGGCTGGAGAGGGAGAGAGACTGTGTTTATGGAAAGAAGGTGGTACTTGGAGGGAAGAAACCTCTGGTGTCCCAAAGTATTTGGTGGCCTAAGGCATATTTGAAAATAAAAAGTATTTTCTCCTTTATGCCTGGCCTGTGTTTGTCCATCCTTCAGGTTCTAAATAAAATACGAGGTGAATTTCTGTCTCAAGAGCTGACTCTGGGGACTCACTCCTGCCCTCTCCCCATGTGACATACGTACACATAAACCTGCAAGCCTGCTCCTGCACCTGCACCCAAGCTCCCCTCACCTACACGTGGATGATGTAGCTTCTTTCTGCACCCCAGACTTGCACGTGAGCCCATCTGCCTTTAACTATCTCAGTCCACTGCCCTCAGACCTGCATGTCCTGCCCTACCTGGCCCCACATAGGCAGAAACACACGTACCCAGCTAGACACACTCTGCCCCTGTGCCCCCAGATACCCCACGCACGTTCACAGGGCACCACACACCGAACTATCCAGCATGCACAGACGAGGCCTGTGTGCCTGACTGCCCCACACAGGCACAAGCACCTCCGGAGGCAGCGAGGAGGAAGCCACAAAACCAGATGCAATGTCTGAAAGGAAATCTAGGACTGAGGTCCAGGCACCCTGCCAAGGGCTGAGTCCATGTTTTTCTGGGGTGAGCTGATTGGAAAGAGGGCAAACCATAGAGGGTGGGGAAGACCCCCTTCCCTTCTCTAGACTGTGAGGACCACCAGGGTGCAGAGAGGCAGGCAGCCCTGGGACTGTTGGACCGTCACAGCAACCCCAGGAAATCCTACAAACACTAAATGTGGGTGAGGACTTAGGAAAGTCCTGGAGTTCATGGGCAGGGCCAGCGCTGTAGGAGGGCGGGGGCTGGTATCCATTCCCCTACTTGCACCAGGTGGACTGAGCACCTGCTCCTCGCCTGCCCATGTGCTAAGCCCTGGGAATACAACAGCGGGCAAGACAGACCCCAGCCTGCCTTAAGGAGTTTGCAGTTTGTAGGAGTGGGGCAGTGATGGTGGTCATAATAATAGTGACTAAGCCCGTCCTGTGTGCCAGAACTCTATCACTTACACGTGTGGTATGTGTGTAACCCCTGTAACAACCCATAGGGAAGGTACTTATGATGGTGGAACTGAGGCACAGAGAGGTTAAGTAACTTTTCCAAAGTTTCACAGCTCATAAGTGAAGGAGCCAGTGTTTGGACCCAGGCAGTCTGAGAGCCCATGCTGTTAACCAGGACTTGATGATGATGCCTGTAAAGGGGATGCCACCTTCCAGCTTGGCCTGACACTGTAGAGTTTGTACAGCATTTTAAACACACCTCCTTTTGCTCATTTGAACCTATCATTGTCTGCTGAGGTGGATCTCAACATTCCCATTTTACAGATGAGGAAGATACAAGTAGACATTTTAAATAATGAGCTCTCTACTAGACAGCTAACAGGTAGCCTCTAGCCCAGTTCTGTTGGGTCCACATGGCACGGAGCAGTTTCTGTCAGCACCATGTCCACTTGCCTCCTCTCTCTGGGCCTCAGGGTCCCCATTTGTAAAACAGGAAGAACCACGCCTGCTCCCTCCTGATTTCCAGAGAGCATGTAGTGTGGTATTAAGCAAATGGTATTAAAAATAAAATAGTAGCGTCAGTGAGCTGAGATCTTCTGGGTGAAGAGCCAGGAATAGGGGGTCAGTCCGCTCCTGTGTTCTCACCACCTCCAACTCAGAAGAGAAGCAGGTGCCCAACCACCACACCACGCGGTCCGTGGACGGACTCGTAGCCGATAGGCCCGGGTTCTGGTTCTGCCCTGATGCCTAGTCACCAAGTTCTCACAGACGTCCCTCCGCTTCCAAGCCTCTGCTTCCCTCAGCACCGTGGGGCTGGTCACACCTGCCTCCTGGGCCTGTTATGAAGAGAAGTGAATGAATGCGTGTGTTGCCCGCAGTCAGCTCTCGCATCCTGGCAGTCATTTAAAATTATCCTCATTATTTTTATCTTAGTCCTGGAAGTGCTCATGCCTGAGGGGATGGTAGAACTGCTTCCTGAACTTCTTCCTCCTGGCAGTGAACCAAGCTTTCTTCGAAGAAATCCTTTTCCACACTTGTTGTGCCCCCAGTTACAGGACTCGTCATACTCTTACCCCCAGGAGATGGCAGGAGGCTAGGACGCACCAGCCAGCTGGCCCCGGGAAGAGCTGGCAGCGTTTCCGCTGAAGCTTCCTGCCCACCCACTGGGCCAAGGCCTGTTCCCCATCCAGCCCCCTGGCCCCCTCCAACCCCTACCGCGGACGCACTAGCGCATCCTGAGCATATGGAGAAGGGGTTACTCCGCAGCCCCCTGACTCATCCTGCCGCTGAATGCGCCTGGAAGGTGACTGGTCTAGGGAACATGCCAGTTTGCTATCAGGGCCTGATCACTGGGATGCAGCTCCCCGGGGACAAGAAAATGAAAACTATGACTAAACTGTCCTCCCACACGGGCTGTCATTAAAACAGTGCTCGCTATGTCACAGATATTTTTGCTTCGTCTCCAAATAATTTGTTCTTCCAACTTTAAAAAATTTATTTAATTTGATTTTTATTACCCCTTCCTCCACCTCCCCATTTGGTGTGCACTTTGCTCTGTGAGGCCAAGGCAATGTAAAATGCATGGCGTTCTTGCCCAAGGGCCTCTCCCTGACCCTCAGATTTGGTAAAGGCAGAGAAGCCCCCAGGCAGTCTGGTCTACAGCCTGGTCCCACAGCTGGCTGAGATAGAATCATCCCTCTCTCCTTCCTCTTCGTCTCCCTCCTTCTCCTTCTCCCTCCCCACTTCTCCCTTCTCCCCTTCCTCTTCCTTCCCTTCCTTTCCCTCTCACCCTGTCCTCCCTTCTTTTTCCTCCCTCATGCTTCCTCCCTCTCTTCACGTCTCCCTCTCCTCCCTCATTTCCTCCTCCCCTTCCCTCCCCCTGAGTCCTCTCCCTTCCCTCTTTTCCCCTCTTTCTTCTCCTCCTCCTTCCACTTTCTTCTTCCTCTTCTCCCTTCTCCTCCTCTTTCCTCTTCCTCCTCTTCCTCTTCTTCCTCTTCTTCCTCCTTCTGCTGCTGCTCTGACTTCGGCTGAGGAGGAATCTCTTTGGGTATGTGTTTAGGAGAAAGAAATCTGTAGAAAGGCAGCCTGGCACAGGGCAGAGGCCTTCCCTGCAGGCATAGTCCCCGTAGCCAGAGCATCTCCCCTTCTCTACACAAGTGGGACCGGATGACTCCTGGCCTGACGACCCTGCCATTTGCAGCCTCTGCCAGCCCCAGCTAGGAGCTTCCCACATTGCCGTGGTGCAGCGCAGCCTGCTAGTCATCACGCCTGCCATCCTTCATTCCTGGGAAGAGAGTCAAACTGTTTACTAAGTGCCAAGTACTGTGCTAGGATCTGGGGTAGAGCCAAAAATAAGACCAAGTTCCTGCTCTTACATGCTGGTGATAGTCGGGGGGGGGGGGCATAAAAAACACATAAATGTACAGATGACTAAGATAACATCAAGCAAAGTGCCGTAAAGGAGATGAAACAGGGTAGGGTGGGAGAGAAAGACAACTTTAAACCAGGGTCACCAGGAAAGGCCTCCCCGAGAAAGAGACTGAGGGCCTGATGCCAAGAAGTTAGCTCCACAAAGTCCCAGGAGAAGAGCATTCTAGGTGGAAAAAGAGCACAGAACACAGCCAAAGCCTCATAATGGGAATGAGCTTGGCCTGTATGAGAGAAGGAGGGAGGCCATGAGGCTGGAGCAGAGTGAACAAGTGGGGTAAGGCAGAGGCACGTGGAGTTGAGAAGAGCCCTTGACCACACCACGCAGCCCTCATTCATAGGCTGGGGGAGATTTAGGCTGTATTTTAGGTGCAGTGGAAAGCCACTGGAGACTGTGAAGCAGTTAGCTGATTTGATCTTGTTCATGCTTTAAAAGCTTACCCTGGCTGATGTGTGGAGGATGGATTATGGGGAGCAGAGGGGACCAGAGAGCCCCAGGAGAAGGCCAAGTGCAGTATCTGAGTGATGGGGGCATGGACCTTCTTCTCTTCTGTCCTCCCCTCTCCCTCAAGCTGCGGGGAACTCAAACCCACTGTGTCCAGATGAAGCTCTTGGTTCTTATCTCTCCAAATCTGACCGTATCCCCATGTCAGTGACAATACCGCTAACCCAGTTGCCTGGGTCAGAGACCAATGGCTTTACTTCAAGCCCATCTCAAGCCTGACCCCTTCTCACCGTGACTCCTGTCACTTGGGCCCTGGGTTGTTCACCTGCGATAGGTCGAGGAGTTGCTAGGCTTCCTAAGAGAAGGGCTGGCCCCAGGGAGCACCTAACAGAGGGTGAAGCACAGCGTAGGGGCAGGAAAGTCGTGCTGAGTTTTCTAGCCTTGCCTGTACTGTAGAAATGATCTTATTTACATGTGAATTCCTTAAAGAGTTAAGGAATTTTCAAAAATAACCCCTACCTTCTCCAGCTGCACCTCCACAGCCTGCGCCCAGCACGCAATAGTCCCGAGTCTCCTACCGAGACCATCATTCTTCCAAGACTTCCTCCGTATTCCGCATTCCCTGAACACCTCCTGAGAGCCTTCTCCCTGCCCCCACCCTGGCTCCCAGCAAACTCCTAGTCATCCTTCAGGCCCCAACTCAAATGTCACCTTCTCTGTCTAGTGTCCCAGACCCCACATTCCCTCTCTCAGCCGTCTGTCCAGGCAGAGTTCACAACTTCCCACTTAGTACTCTGTACTTGCTGGGCTGCCATAGCCTTCATCAACTACATCACTGTTTAGTGTAATTATGTGTTTGCCTGCCCATCTCCTGCTTCTGGACTGTGAGCCTTCAGAGGGTAGGGATGGTCTTCTTTCACCATCTTCCTGCCCTCAGCCAGCTCATCCCAGAGCATCTGCTCAATAAGCATCTGTTGACACAGAGCCTTCTCTTCTGGTCATCTCTTAAGCAAAAAGCCAAGCTATGTAATCACTTTTGCAAGTCCAAGGTGAGCAAAACTCACCTTCTCCAGGAAGTCTTCTTAGATCTTAGAGGATACTTTGCTGTGTCCTCTCAGCCCTTGGGCTGCCTGTTTGAATTCCATACCTCCCGGGAATGTGGTTTTCAGAAAGTCTTCCTTCCTACTTCTCTTTTGTTCATTAATTGGTTCAGTAGATAGTTATCATTCAGTCTCAGCTTAAATGTCAGAGACATGAATTAATTAATCAATCAATTAAATGTCAGAGACCTTTTCTGATTACCAGTCCAGGCCCACTCGATCAGATCACGTTACCTATTGTTATTCTCTGCATGGTACGATATTATCTTTCACATATGTGCTTATTTTTTTTTTTTTTTTTTTTTTTTTTTGAGGCGGAGTCTCGCTCTGTCGCCCAGACTGGAGTGCAGTGGCGCAACCTCGGCTCACTGCAAGCTCCGCCTCCCGGGTTCACGCCATTCTCCTGCCTCAGCCTCCAAGTAGCTGGGACTACAGGCGCCCGCCACCTCGCCCGGCTAGTTTTTTGTATTTTTAGTAGAGACGGGGTTTCACCATGTTAGCCAGGATGGTCTCGATCTCCTGACCTCGTGATCCGCCCGTCTCGGCCTCCCAAAGTGCTGGGATTACAGGCTTGAGCCACCGCGCCTGGCCATATGTGCTTATTTATTTATTTATTGTATAACCTTCCCTCATAGAATGCACTATAGTTCCCAGAAGGATAGCTTGCTCTGTCTTGTTCACAGCTACCTCCCTTGTGCCCAGAAAAGAGCCTGGCACTCAAGTTGTAGGCACTCAAGAATTATTTTGTAAGCAAATGACTCTCGAGCTCTTATTATGCATGAATTGTTGCTATGGGCACTAAAGCCCCTTCCCTGAGAAGAAAAACCACTTGCCTGATGTCTCAAGACTCACACATTGGAGAGCTGGCTCACTGCAATGTCCAGGGCGATGCCTAATAAATGATACAACATCAGATGTTAGGGTTGGAGCAGAGAGAGAGAGAGAGAGTCTGCGGGTCCGAGTGACCAGGCAGGCTTCATGCACAAGCACTGAGGCAAGCTTTGGATGCTCCCTTTCCCTGCCAGGTCTCCACCTGTGTTGCTCTGCCAGCTGAAACACCTGCCTCATCCCTTGTCAGCTCTGGTTTTGCTCTTCGGGTTCCAGCTGCCCCTTCTCTAGGAAGCTTTTCCCTGTCCCTTATGCCCAAGTCTGCAAGACTGAACAGCCCTCACTTATAAGACTGATCAGTCTTGCGCGCGCGCGTGCGCGCGCACACACACACACACACACACACACAGAGGCTAAATAAGGGCAAGGATGGTATCTGATTCATCTTCAAGTCCCCAGGATCTAATACAGTTCCTGGAACATAGTAGATGGTCAGAAACTGTGTAGAATAAATGAAGAAGGGGACTTTTCTTCCCTGAATGGCAAGAACAAGAACAAGTTAATCAGGGCTGGTCTCCCTGAGAGGGTGTTGGTGGGGATGCCCTGAGGGAGCTGAGGGAGGCCACGTAGAGTCTGTGCATTTGTGCAGTAGGTACTGTGCCTCTTGCACGACACCGCTCCAGCAAGCCTTCTGCATCCTTGAAGTCTCCTCTCTGATGGACCATTCAGGCTGGTACTCAGACATTCTGTTATTTATTCCTTCTTAAAATACCTTCCTTTTTACCCTACTTCCCTGCAAACAGACTCTCACCATTTTTTTTCCTTCTCTTTGCAGCAAAACCACCTCAAAAGAATGGTCTGATTCATCTCTTGCCCATTCTCTTTCTTTTTTCTTTTTAACTTGATAAGCATTTATTACGTTGCCCATGTGCCTGACCCTTTACAAACACCAAGTGATTTTATCCTTCTAACAACCCTATGAAGTAGGTGGCCTCGGATTAGGAAATGGACCAAAGAAAGGTTAAACAACCTGCCTACAGTCACATGCCTAGTAAATGGAGAGCTGGTATCTGACCCCTGACAGGCTGGTGCCCAGACCTGTGGTCTCAGTCACTCTGCCACACAGCCTGTCAGTGCCACGCCCTCTCAGACCCACCCCACCCAGGGTTTCCCCTGCACCACTCTCCCAAAACACTTCTTGTCCAGATCACCATGACCTCCATGTTGCTAGATGCCATGGTCACTTCTCACCTCTCATCTTACCTGATGAGGCTTAGGTAAGAGATGGTTTAGCCAGTTGGTTATTCTCTTCTCCATAACACCACACTCTAATTTTCTCTCCAGGCTTCTAGGACACCACACTTTCTGGGTCTACCCACCTTGCCATTCACTGTCTATCAGTCTGTTGCTGGCTTCTCTTCTCCTTCCTGGGCAGGAGAGCCCAGGATTGGGTTCTTGGTCCTTTTCTCCATTTACACTCACTCCCTGGCCATCTCTTTTAGTCTCCCACTATTAAAATCTCTGCGTGCTAAGACTCTGGCATTTATATTTCCATTGCTGACCTCTTGCCCCAACTGCAGAGTTACATGCCCGTCTGAGTTCTTTGCCTCTCCACTTAGGTGTCTAATAAACATCTCAAACTCAATGGGCCCAAAACTGAACTTCTGATTTTCTCTTGCCAGCTGCCTGGCCCAAACCTGTTCCACCCATATATCTTCATTGATGGAGAACTCCATCCTTCCAGGTGCTGAAGCCAAAAGCCTTAAAGTCAGCCTTGATGCGTCTGTTAATCTCACGCCCATATCCAACCTCTCAAGACATCTTGCTGGCTCTTCCCTGAGAGCACACTCAGAACCTGATCCCTCTCACCATCTCCATCTTCAGCGTACTGTAATGTCCTCCTAGCTGGTCTTCACTTGCATTCCTGACTCCTTATCTACTCATCCTGACCGCCAACATGACCCTTTGCAAAGTTAAGGCAGAGCATATTTTCCTCTGCCCAGGACCCTATAATTCTTCCCCATTTCATCCAGAGACAAAGCTGAATTCTTCAGTGTCCTTCAAAGTCTTCCATGATCCGGTTTCCACGGCCACCCTGGAGTCATTGCCTGCGACTCTTGCTCCTGATCCCTCCCTACCAGCCATTCTCTTTGCTATCCCTCAGTGTTCCAGGAATGCTTCTGCCTCAGGACATTTTCCTTGGCTGTTCCAACTGCCTGAAATGCACACGTCTCAGAGATCCTCAGGGCTGTCCGCCTCGGATATCAGCACTGAAGGGAGCTACCCTGGCTTCCCCAGGCCTCCTGCTGCCCATCTTCTGCTCTGTTGTTTTCCTCCATGAGATTTCTTACCTTCCAGCTGACTCTTCCCCACCCCATTTTGTCTGTATTATCTTATGTAAAATGCAGATTCCCCACATTTTTCCTCTGCTCCTTTTGTTTATGTGAAAACCGTGTGCTTCTCAGTATCCTGCCCCTTCACCTTTACATTTGGAGCCCTCAAAATCATAGAGACAGGCATAGATCTGTCTCCTCCTGCGTCCTTAACTTTGGCAAATCTCCTAAAATGATTTAAAAAAAAAAAAAAAGATTTCTTACCTTCCCACAGATGGTGTGGTTTACCTATTTAAGTGAATCTTCCTTTACTAAGCATCTAGGACAGAGCCAGTGCTCCATAAATGCCTATTGAGTGATTATCTGGATGAAGGCATTGCAGGCAGTGGGACTAGCAGGGTCCCATCTTGGTCTCCTCCCTGCTTTAGCAGGGTCAGGGGCCGTCACTCAGTCCACTGGGCAGACCCATTGGCAAGGCTGCGGTGTCTGTCCCCTGAATTTTTGGAGCAGGCCTCTGTTCATTTATAGTTGTTATGTCTATGGTTTGTGGCTGGTCCAGGGAAGAGCAGCAGATTGCTGAAAACAGTACAGTGAACCCCAGCCCTGCAGCCACATCGCCTCCATTTACCCAAACGAACTCATTACATCGAGATAAACACACAACCCTGATCTAAAGAAGTCCCAGTGATGAACCGACCCCTGCCCCTCCTCCCGCTTCCCTCACTTCCCTCGCACATACAACCAGAGAAAAGTCCCTCATTAGCAAAGCTGCTGCCAGTGAGTGCCAAGAGGATGAGCTGCAAGGGGACTTCAGACAGCAGGAGGGGTTTCCTTCCTCTCCTCTGCAGCCTCACCTCACCAGAGCCCAGGGTTCATTCTCTTCTCTTTCTTAATGCATGCTTGCCTCTCTGTGCTGCTCCTTCTCTGTCGTTCCTTCTCTCGGTAGCCCCTGCAGAGGTTTCTATCTCTCTTTGGGTTTCTCGGTACCTGGGTCTCCATCTCATTGTCTTTCTTTTCTTTTTTTTTTTTTTTTTGAGATGGAGTGTCACTCTGTCACCAAGGCTGGAGTGCAGTGGCGTGATCTCAGCTCACTGCAACCTCTGCCTCTCAGGTTCAAGCGATTCTCCTACCTCAGCCTCCCAGTAGCTGGAATTACAGGTGCCCACCACTGCACCCAGCTAATTTTTGTGTTTTTAGTAGAGACGGTTTCGCCATGTTGGCCAGGCTGGGAACTCCTGACCTCAGGTAATCCACTCGCCTTGGCCTCCCAAAGTGCTGGGTTTAGAGGCGTGAGCCACCATGCCCAGCCTCACTGTCTTTGTTTTCTTCTTCCTCCCTCTGTGTGTCATCTGCCTCTGTCTCTCTGTAATCTTTGCCCTCATCCTCCTTTCCAGCTCTTTTTCACAGCCTGTAGCCATCTTCCTTTCCCTCCTACTTCTCTCCTTCCTCTCTTGTAATTACCACAATCCCCACCACCTCCAGCTTCTTCTCTTGGTCTCTGGCCCTTGGAGGGCAATGCTCTGCCGCCCCTGCCAGGTGTCCACTGTGTAAGTCCCACCCCTCTTCCCTCCCACCCCACAGTTAGGGCTTTAGCTGGTCTGAGCAGAGCCTGCCTCCAATCCCTGCCCTCCCAGCTCCTCTGCCCTCTCTGGGCCTTGCTCTGCCCATCACTCTGGTCCACTCAGCTGGGGATACCTTGTGCTAGGTCCACTGTGTTGGCTTGTCTGCTGGCTCACAGCCTTTGCCGGGACCTGGGACTTTTCTCCTTTTGCCAGAGCTGTCCCTGTAGTTAGATCTAAGGCATCCAAAAGTATTGTTCAAGACGTCATGTTAATTTTCTGAGTCTCCTGTGTACATGGGTTCCCTGGGAGAGCCCTCTCCAAATTACAAGTCTTTCTCCCAGTTCCTTCCTACTGAGCATGAATTTCCCATTCCTGGATGCTCTGAAGTGATTCCCTCTCATATTTAGGTGCCGCCCATCTTTCTCTTTTCCAGCCAGCACATCAGATAACTTTATAAAGCTACATGCCAGCCCCTTGGTTTATCTGCTCTGATTCAGCCTGCTTTAAATCTGGCTTACCTGCTGGCTCTTCCTTTCTCCACCCGGTAAATGTTTACCCCTGCTACTCTGTGATAGAGGAATCAGGCAGTGACCTGGGGATCATTTGCCTTTTGGAGCTTGTTTAGTTTGGAAATATTGTTAAGTCCTTGAGGCAGCTGAGCCGCTCCGGCTGGGTCCCAGAGGAGGTTGGGAAGCCTTAGATATTTTTTCTCTCCTCTCTCACCTTCCCCTCTTTGTCCTTCTCTGGTATGACCACCACCAAATCGTTCTCTTACTTTTGTGATTTTCCCCCTTCCATCTCTGGAGAAACTTCTCCCCATCCCTCTCCACCCGCACCCTGCCAGAGTTATATTTTCTCACAAGGTATGATTACTTAAATGAGATATCCTCGAAGGGGCTTTGTGAGTCAGAAAGCATAATAACCAATGACTTGTAAGTGCTGTCACAAGCCTCTGTGGACAGAACGGACAGCTCTTCAGCACTGGAGCAGCGTTTCTCCTCGGCACTCACCTCTTTGACTTTTACAGACCACCACCTCCACCAAAAACTCCACCCTAGCCCCTAGACAGCTGTGAGCAGGAGCCTGCTTGCCTCTCTCTCCGTATGCCTCACTCCTTTCCCTGGCAGAGTCACACAGACAGGGCTTCTTAGAGGACTACAGTGTGGTACGCATGAAACAGGCTTCTCCCACCTGCTCCAAGAATTTCCTCAGAGCATGGTGGCCAGGCAGTGTTTAGCCCTCCGTTAATACTGGTCCCTGGATACAGTGCTCACTGCCTTCAGGAAGGAGGCTTAGTGGTCAAGCATATGTGTGTTGGGGTCACACGAATCCACCATCTACTGGTCATGTCACAGCAGGCATGTTTGCTTAACCTCTCTAAGCCTCCTTTTTCCTTTTGGTTAAAATGACAATGAAGTAAGTGCCTTGGCCAGGATGTTGTGAAAAGTCAGAGAAATAATGCAGGGAAAGTGCTTATCACAGGGCCTGATGCTTCGTATGTGCTCAGTAAGTGTTGCTATTTTATTATTATCTCTCAAGGCAGCCTTGGCATGGTTCTAAACTGAAATTGGCCTCCCAATAAATTGAAGAGGGCCTGGTTCTGCAGTCTAGAGCTACACAAAAAGCCCCTAACCCTCCTTGCACAGGACAAGCCTTCAAATGTTTGAAGACGGGTTTCATATCCTTCTAAATCTTTTCCAATTTAAATGTCCTGAGTTTCATCGCCTCTTCCCCATATTTTTCATGGTTTCCAGGCCTTTGCCATCTAGGTCACTGTTCTTTGTACACACTTGTCAATGCCTTTCCACAAATATAGCGGACAAAAGTGAAGGTGAGACTGAATTTGGTCTGACCTGCCCAGAGTACAATGGGACATTTCCCTTGATCCAGACACCATGAACAGTCCAGGCTTTCAGTGTGTATGTCAGTGGGTCTGCTTGTTGTTTGACTTAATGGCCTGTGATCAACCAAAACCTCCTACCTGATTTTCACATGAACGTCTCAAACCTGGTATTATACTCATCATCATTGCCAAATTAACTTTTTAAACTAATACAGGATTTATTTGCATCTGTTTAGTTGCATTGCATTTTATTTCAGCCACACTATAGGTTGAGTTCTGTTTTTAATTACATTACTTGAGTAGATAAAGCACTATCATGTTTAGAAATTAAAACACGCGGCTGGGTGCAGTGGCTCACGCCTGCAATCCCAGCACTTTGGGAGGCTGAGGTGAGCAGATCACGAGGTCAGGAGTTCGAGACCAGCCTGGCCAACATGGTGAAACCCTGTCTCTACTAAAAATATACAAAAATTAGCTGGGCATAGTGGCAGGTGCCTATAATCCCAGCTACTCAGGAGGCTGAGGCAGGAGAATCACTTGAAACCAGAAGGCAGAGGTTGCAGTGAGCCAGGATCACGCCACTGTACTCCAGCCTGGGTGACAAGAGTGAAACTGTCTTAAAAAAAAAAAGTAACAGGGTAAATGGAAACATTCCCATACCACACTTGTTCCTCATCTGCCCAGTTGGCCTTCCCTCCACATAAGTAATGACCATATTGGTCTTAGTTTCTCATGCACCCTTCTGGGGCTCCCTTATGCAGCTCTAAGCAAGTATTACTATTCATTTTTATATTTGACTCACTTTTTACACAAATGGGAATGTGTAGTGCACACTGCCCTGAAGCTTGTTGTTTTCACTAACAATGTCTGGAATCCTTGTGAATCCTCAGTATTTCGTCTGACATAGTTTCATGTCTACCAGTCTTATGACATTTGTACGTATGATAAGCATGCCATCATTGTCTTTATTCGAGTTGTTGGTAAGAGTTGTGTTAGTAGAGCCTGAAGGTTTGTGAACGTGGACGTGCCCAGGCTGATGCCCATCATAAATCAGCACGCAGTACACAGTGTCCCGCTGGTTACTGGGACAACTAACTAGGCTCATTCTCAGCCCACCTTCCTCCTCCTTAGTCACAAGGATAATGTCAAATCCAAATCTATCAAATATCTCACTACAGAACTAGGTGTAGAGAAGCTTCCTGATTTATCAGACTAGAGCAGTGGTTCTCAACTAGGGAAGATTTTTACCATAGGGGACATTCAAGCAAGTCTGGAGACATTTTTGGTTGTCACACCTGACTGGGTGGCAAGATGCTACTGGCATCTAGTTGGTAGAGGCCAGGGTGCTGCTGAACATTTCACAATGCACAGGACCGCCCCCATCGCCACACTCACCCCCAACAAAGAATTATCAGGCCCAATGTCTATAGTGCCAAGATTGAGAAACCCTGCTTTAGAACCTTACCAAAAATGTATTTTAAGTTAAAAGATGATTTTGGTGTCACCTATTCTTAATAAATCCATACTGATCCTAAAAAAAAATACCACTTTTCAAAAGTTACATTAACATGCAATTCTTTTTTGGCAAGGGAAAATTCTCTGATTGAATGAAAACATCTTCTGATTGAATTGAAACTCTCCAGTCTCATGGGGAGAGTCCCCAGATTTGGAGGACTGCTCCTCGCATGGGAATCAGTTTGTCCAAGGGTGCCCTGCTCCATGGAGATCTCTCAGGGTGGTCTCCTCTCTAGTGCTTTCTCTCCTGTTTCCTAGAATTGCTCACATCCCTGGTGATGACTTCGGGTCTGGCTCCTCTCCCTCCATTGTCCCCCATCCCAGTCAGGAATGGCACAGAACCCACAGAAAGTTAGGAAGTCCTGGGGAAATGTCAGTAACAAGGGAACAGGCACAGTAGGGCAGCTCTCCTTCCCTCTTTCAATGTGGCCGTTCCCACTTAGGGAGGTATCAGTGTCCCCAGTGTAACATCTGAAAAACCTCGACAAATAGAGGGAAAAACAGTCCCACCAATACCTGTTTAGAAGACTGAGTCCAAGAGAATTGAGTTGAAACTTTAAAGGAGTTGTTAATGTTCACAGAGCCCAGAGCCCCAGGATCCCCAAGGAGACCATAGTGGCCGACCAGTCCTCCCAGCCAAAAATGGCCCATCTCCATGTTCTCTACTCTACCCAAGATGCTACTATGGTCTTATTCATTCCGGAACAAATAAAGCATGGACCCACTTGTTGAAGAGCCTACAAGAGGCAGCCTGTGTAATGGGAAAAGCATGAACTTGAGACAGATCTGCATTGGAATCCTGCGGAGATGGTGAGGCAGCATTAACCAGATAATACCTAGTGCCTCAAAGAATCAGTTTCTCATCTTTAAGAATGGAGAAAGCAATACCCACCTCATAGTTGGGGGGAAAAAGTCAGCATCTGCAATGCCTTGCACATGTAGTAAGTCAATATTGCAGCTATTATTGTGTACTCTCATATCCTAGCACCAGTATCAGACATACAGAATCTGATAAGCACTGAATAAAGGCTCAGACAAAGGACCGTGGTTGCATAAAGGGAGAGTCATTGACATGGTTGAAAGTATTTTGAAGAATGCTGAATTTGGGGCCATCAGGAGACCTGGCCTTGAATCCCTCCTCCGTCACTCAATATCTGTGTAAACACAGATACTTCGCTTTGTTTCTCTAAGCCTCTGTTTTCTTATCTATAAAATGGAGATAATAGGACTTATCTAAATGGCAGTGAATATTAAATGCTTATTGAGTCCATGGTTGAATTCCAACCAGGGAGGCTTCTTTAAATAGGTGGCATTTGAGCTGAGCCCTGAAGAATGAGGAGGATGTTCATAAGGGCAAAAGGGAAAGAGAAGACGGGTGAGATAAGAGCTGAGCAAAGCAGGGAATGATGAATGTTTGTGTAATTCTCCAGGAAGTTAAGAATGTAAGCTTGTGTATCAGACAGATCTTGGTTAAGTTATCTAATGCCTCTAAGCCTCCATTTCTTCATTTGTAGAAAGTAACCTACAAGGTGTACGTGAGTATTCAATGAAGTCACGATGAAAGCATTGGCTCAGTGCCTGGTACGTGGCAAGTGCTTGGAGGACAATCACTGTTATGCCCACAGGTGTTGGGGCTGGAAGGTTCAGATGGACCAGTTGTCAAGGGCCTTGTCTGCCAGGCCAAGGAGGTGGCCAGTTGTTTGGGCAATGGGAAGTCATTATTACTATCTTTTGACAAACATGACTTGATCCAAACTGTTTTAGGCTAACTCTTGGCAACAGTGGAGGGTAGGCTCTCAAGGAAGGTGCCTGGAAGTAGGAAGACAAGTTGGCCCAGAAAACGGGGCCACAGTTTAGTTTTTACCATTTATTTGCTCTGGACTCTGAGCAAGCCACAGAGATTCAGCGAGGCTCCAGGCTCACAGCTGGGCTGGGCCGAGGTCCTGGGGTGGAAAGGAAGAGTTCCGGCCCCTCCCTGCTGGACTCGCTTCCACCACCCTCACCCAGCCTCTCTATGACAGCTGCGGCTCCCACCCCCAGTCCCTGTTTGGAGCAGTGATTAATACAGGTTTAAAATAATCTTTGTCTTCTCCCTTTGTCCGCCCCCAGCACAGCCGCTGCTCTCCTCCCATCCCCCACGCCCTCGCCCCCTGCACTGAGCCGGCCACACCTCAGAAGCCAGCCTCAGTGCACCTCAGAGCCTGGGCCCCAGCCTTCACTTACACCCTGAGACTCTGTCGCACACTGTCACCTTCACACACACCCCCAAAGCAGGAGTAGACCACAGAACTTCCCCTCTAGGCCACTTCTTGGCCTTGGAGTCTCCACAGTGTTCTCTTCCTCAGAGGTTCTGGGCCTGGGGCAGGGAAGACCAGCAGCAGGTCATCTTTCTCTAACACTGATCTCAAGAAGTGCCACTGGGCCCTGCTGAGCATCCAAACCGGATGCCAGGGGCCCTGCCCGACTCAAGCATAGTTGTAGTCGGTACTTCTAGACTATGAGGAGTGCCCCATGCCTCAGTTTCCCCATTGGACCTCTGGCTTCTTTTCCTTCCCAAAGAAAAATATTTTCACTTTCTCATTGACACTCCTAAGTTGGGGCATGGGAAATCACCTCATTAAACAGATAGGGAAAACCAGAGCTCTGAGAGGTTCAGTGGCTTCCCCAAGGGTCAGAGGTAGAAACTGGGTACAGGCACTGGCTCCAACAGCCAGCAGCCAGTCTGTCCTGGAGAGGCCGCCCACCTGCCTCCCTCCATGGCTGCCGGGTCTCCATTCCTATTTCTTCAGTTCACCAGGGTCCCATGGCGTTCCGTTCCCAGGAATAAACCTGATCATTAACAGGGGCCCCTCAGAGCCGTGTGACCCTTGAGTCAAGCATGGTGCTTTTATCTGGCTCCAGCCCTGTAGACCTATTCTCAGGGAAGGACATATGGGAATGGATAAGGCAAAACAGCAGATAATGAATCAAAATGCATATCATTGAAATGTCCAGTTGTGGGGTACCATAGTTGAAAGGGATGCAAAGATATCTAGTCTGTGTTATCTTACAGACAGGGGAACTGAGGCCCAGAGGGGGGAAGGGAGTGCTCAGAGCCACACAGCTGCAGAATGAACTGACTTCCATGGCCCTGCCCTTTGCTCTGCCCCAGGGGCTGCCCCGGACTCCCATCATGTCACAAGAGGTGGCTGCTGAGTGACTTCTCCCTCCTAGAGACACGGGAGGTGGTGTAGCACAAAGAGGATTCATTTTTCTGCACACAGTAGCCAGAAGCAACAGGGGTTAGGAAAGAAACAAATGTGTCCGGCGACAGGGGAAACCAGCTCAGAGTTAAACCTGAGAGACCAGATGAGAGAGCAAAGCCCTGTGCGGGCAGCTGCTGGAACTTGTGCCCGCCTGGCCTTGGGCAGGTGCACACTTGGCTGCCAAGCTCAAGTGTGCATCTGAAAGCACAAAAGACACTTTTTCTCTGCTCTGTCTGGTGGGAGAGAGCCGAGGAGCTCACGCCTGTGCTCAGACAGAGCTGACAAATGCCGAGTTAATCCCGAATTGCTTGCTTGGGATTAAAAAAAGATGGAGGTGGGGAAATGTGTCTCTCTGGGTAGGAAAGGGAGACAGGAGTGTGTTTGATGGCCTGGATGGCATCAAGCTAAATATTTAATGTCCTCAACAGAGACCTGCAGGGAGGCCGCCCCTTTCTCCAAACAGTGACACGCAAGGCTTCCAGGGTGGGAGACAGAGCCAGCAGCTGATATGAGAGAGCTGCTTCCAGCTGCGTCTCAGAGGAAAGGCAGGAAAGAGAGGAGGTCATGTTGGGAAGTGTGACAGAGGATGTGGGAGCCAAGGGCCAGGGCAGACCGAGGCTAGCGGGTGGAGGGGGCTGGGATGGACCGAGAGCTTCCTTTATTAAAAAAAAAAAAAAAACTTTAACAGTTCATTCTTTACATTTGGAATAAAAACCTGTTGTAATTACCTTGCAGTGGGAAAGCAATTTCCAAGCAGCTTTATTATTCTGCTCCCCTACCAAATGTGCAACGAAACATTCACGAGGGAATAGCAGGAGTGAAGGCACACTGCAGTAACTATGATATTTAAATGTTTCCACGGTAGAAATTTCAATAAGGCTTAAATGAGCCATAAGTTGATTTCTCTCTGGATTATTTTTTCCTCCTTCTCCTTTATTACTTAAGACATTGTGCTCCTAAACCGTATTTATATGGTACTACCAAAGAAGTCCCAGTAGGAAACCCCAAACTTTATTTGTTGCCATTTGGAGTGGCTCTCTCCCAATCCATGTCCTGGAGGAGATGGGTCCTTCCATCCACCTGAGACATCAGCTGAGTTAGCCTGAGGCCACAGGGGTCTCACTTCACATCCCAAAGGTGCTGTGGGTAGATTCTACCCTGGCTGACTAAACTCCACGGCCCCCCACCCTGTTCTTAGTTGTACCTCCTCCAGCCGCAGTTGTCAGTTTATAACCCAGTGAGAGTAGACAGGGCTTCGTATGATAATTTCTGAGTCCTTGAGGACCAAGACCATGTCTCAGGAATCCACTGCTGTTCCTGGCAATGGGTCAGGTCTGAAATCAGAACGTTTAGCATCCCCTATATTATTATTAGATATATAATTCTTCGAATACCAGGCAAGTTCTAGCCTTAGTGGGAAATACAAAGAAGGGTAAACTATTCCACTGACTTAAAAACATCTACTAATGGCTGAAATGTATATAGTGAGACTATAGGTCAACCATTCACTATATATACATACATAATTTCATTCAATCCTCACAGCAACCCTAGAAGTGTAGTTACCACTATGATCATCCCATTTTTTCAAATGAGGAAATGAAGGTACAAGGAGTTTAAGTTACACTCCCAAGCTCCCATAGATGGTAAGTGTTAGAGCTGGAATTGAACCCAGACACCATCACTGAGCACCCCACCACCACTACACCGCTGCACCAGCCTGTCCTGGATGCACCTCCTCCAGTCTGCATTACACAAACATTGACTCTTCTTGGAATTCAAGGATTTGAAATTTTCTGGACAAGCCAACATTGGAAGAGATAAGTGAGAAGCTCATAGTGGTACCTTCCTTGGAAACCTTGAGGAACTGCGGAGACTACGTGTCAGGAGGGAAGCTCCTCCTTCTTGGAGGCAGAAAACTGGCAGAGACAGCCCCCTTGAATTCAGCCATTGTTTTTCCCCAGACTCTGTTGCATCTAGACACTCAAGTAAGCTGCTCCCTGCTCTTTTCAGCCTCATAGCACATGCAGAGCTGGGAAAGAATGAAGAGCTCTGAGCATAGACTTTAATTTCAAGCTTTGAAAAACAGGCCATATCTAGAAATATTTGGCCAGAGAAGCGCCTTCATGCTGAGTTTGCTGGTCAAGGCTGTATTTCAGGGGCCATTTGAGTTGTCCATGGAAGCTGAGAGGCAAGAATGTAAATACTTTGACTCCGAATCACCGGTTACGTGCAAAAACCCAACCTACCAACCTCCAAGCCAGGTCCCTACCAGTGAATATTTATGGTACTTGTATTAGTCAAGGTTCTCCAGGGAAGCAGAACCAATAGGATGTAGAGAGAGCGCAAGAGATTTATTATGCAGTTGTCTCATGTAATGATGGAAGCTGAGGAGTCCCAAGATCTGCAGTGACAAACTGGAGACCCAGGAGAGCTGGTGTGTAATTCTACTACAGAAACCAGCAGGCTCAAGACCTAAGGAGAGCTGATGTTTCTGTTAGAGTTCAAAGGCCAGAAACGACCAATATCCCAGCTCAAAGCAGTCAGGCAGGAAGAATTTTCTCTTCTTTGCAGGAGGGTCAACCGTTTTTGTTCTATTCAGGCCTTTAACAGAATGGATGGGGCCTGCCCACATTAGGGAGGGCCATCTGCTTTACTCAGTCTGCCGAATCAAATGTTGATCTCATCAGGAAACCTCCCTCACAGACACGCTCGGAGTCATGCTTGACCAAATACCTGGGCGCCCTGTAACCCTGACCGAGCCAAGTCAACACATGAAATTAATCAGCACGGTGCCCTTGCCTGGTACAGCTAACTCTGTGTTCTCAACCCCTTACCCCTCAACTGCTGTTCCGGGAGGCAGGAGTATAGGGAGAGTGCTTACAGCATCCTCTTAGCTCCACTAATGAGGTCGCCCTTTCCCTTGGCCTCCCACATCTGTCGGCTTTAGCAGCCAGCTGTGCAGGTTAAAGCACCAATACTTGACAACGAGGGTGCCTCTCTTCACTCCTTACCCCTTCTTTTCCTCCCCAGACCCCACCCCATCAGGGGGAATGGAGCAGAGGAGCCAGGGATGGGAAGAAGGGGCCACACATGGGTCCTGCATCATCTGTGGCTTCAGGCCCCTGTGGACAGGAGGAGGCTGGGGTGGAAGCAGAGTCCCCATGTCTCTCCTGTACTCAGCAGCTGAGCTCGTGCTGACTAGAAGCCCGTGTCTTATTAGGCATAATCAGGCCATATTGTGGCTGGCAGGAGGGAAGCACATTTCACACTCTGGGAAATAGGATTCGGCAAAGAGACAGGAAGAGGTTTCACATACATGCTTCTCTGCCTGTTAGTCTGAAAGTTGGCAGTGGCATCAAGCCAGAGGAAATAAGTACAGACTTCCCATTCCACTAACCCAGAAGCAAGACAGCACTAGGGCTCTGATGGGGGCTTTTGTCCCAGGCACACATCATCCCCCACCTATTAGCTGTGTGACCTTGGGCAAGTTGCTTAACCTTTCAGTGCCACAACTTCCTCATTTGGAAAAATGAGAATAACACATCAACTCAATAGGGTGGTTCTTGTGATCATTAGAGGAGTTAACATATATGAATTGCACATAGTAGGGCCCCAGTAAATGTTGGCCATTATTCTCGCCCATCAGCCTCCTCCTTTTGCTTCTTGAGATGTGATGATTTGGTTTTCTGCTAGTTGAATATCCACCACAAATGTACAGTCCAAGGCTGGCTCCCATTAGCAGCCAAACTTACTTCAAGAGGGGATGAACTTACTTCAGGAGGAAGGTCGAGGACTCTATCCCTCTGCCCCTGCTGCATATCAGGAGGCTGGCAACCAACCACCAGGGGCCGGGTGGGTGTGGGAATAATATTTGAGATCCTCCATTATGACACCTCTCTCCCGGCAAGGAAAATAGGAGCAATGGCTGTTGACCTCTGTGGCATGAACCCTGTCAGTTCCATCCTTATAATTCCCCTCTCCCTCCACACTCCTCTCTTCCCTGACCTCATAGTCTCCCCTGGGCCTTCCTCGCTGGTATGGCCATGTAGGAAGTGAGTGGTCCCTCTAGTCCCCTCCTACAGGCAACTCAAGGTGCCCTGCCCTTGCCTCCCCATCCCCAGGGCACCCCCCGCCACCTTCTAGTGTGTGCACATAGGTGCACATGAACTGAAAGTGCTGAGGAAACCCGTGTGATGGAGCTTCAAGCATTTTTGGATAGAAGCAAATTTAAGACATAGAGGAACCTCATCCCAACTCCACTGTAGATCATGGGCGCTTCAGACAAGGACAACTCGTAAGCCCCTAGCACAGTGCCTGGCACTTCACGGGAGTGCTCAGTATGAATTCAGTGAAATAAATGAGCTTTTTTGGCTAAAATTGACCAGGAAATCTCTTTCTCTAGAATAGATGGTATCTCTGAGACATCTGTTTCTTGAGGACAGAATTCTAATACTTCTTTGCATCCCTCAGCACATTTAGCACAGAGCCTGGCACATACTAGGCACTTTTCTAAATGTGTTTGGATGGTTGGGTGGCTAACTGAGTCAATGATGGGGCTCTGGGGCAGGAACCCAATCAGTCCATCCAGATGTGGAGCCATCCTACCTGGAGACAGAAGGATACCGAAGGTCCCTGGGAGCCAGGCTTGATGCAGGAGGAAGCACCAGGGAACTGGTCGCATCATCTTTAAGGGGCTTTTGATGATCTGCCCTTCTGGGCGGGAGCCGAAGCTCCAGCCCCTCCTTCTCCCTTCAGCCTATACACTTCCCTTTGCTCCTCTTCCTCCCCTCTTCTTGCCTTCTCTGCCTTGGGGAGAGCCTGGGCAGAAGAGAGAGAACAAAATCTGTCTCTTTCCCCACCCCTATGTTGTCTGAAAATAATAACTAATTCAAAAGTCACTTTTCTTTGGCCTCAGAATAGGTCCCATGAGTGTTTTGGAGCAGATTGAACTTGTCTGGTTTTATCTTGCTTGGGCCGAAGTTAAAATCCAGTCACAATTCCTGGCCGCCCACTGGCTGAAGTCAGGGTAGGCAACCTGGAAGCAGAGGTGTCAGATGGGGTGGGGATGCATTGTGGGAATTAAAATTGATCTGAAGAGGGCCTCAAAGGTGAATTAGCCACTCACTGGGCGGGGCCAGAACAGCCACCTCACAGTGCTGAGTGCTTCACAGGCACTCGGCAAATGCACGCCACTGAGTCGCACTGGGCCTCCCATCACAGGGTTTGTCTTGTATCAATTCCAGACGGTATTTGGAATTATAGAATGTAGAATTCTAAACAGAAAAGGATCATTTTGCAGGTGTGGAAACTGAGGCAGACAGGTGAAGGGACTTGCCCAAATGCACAGCCTAAGTTGGGAGAAGAGGAACGGGCAACTGGTTCACTCCAAAGTTTCAGCAGAGTGGATTTAGCCCGTGAGCTATTATATAAACGTGACCTAAGGAGGAAATGGACATTTGGGGGCTAGTTTCCCTGTGAGTTGAGGAGTGGATTTCCTAAGACTGTGTGTTTCTGATTTTGCTGCCTCTCTGGTACCTACACTCTGACCAGAGAAGGCAAACAGCAGACAAGCTCATTGCCCCGTTTCTCTGCTGCCTCCATGACCATCCATCAGCCACAATTCCATGTTGAAGGGGGCTGTGAGGAACTTCAAAGCTGAGATTATTACATTTTGTACATTACACTTCTGCCAGAGAGCTAAAAATACCATCCTGGTGGTTGCTAAGTGCAGGTCTAATGGTTTTCCTTAGAGGAAAGAATGGAATTCTAGTTTCTCTGAATCTGGAGGCCCTGAGTCCAGGGAAATGAAGACAAAATTATTGGAGCTGGTTGTAAGTGTCCCAGGGGGAGGAGAAGCTAAGAGAGGCAACACAGGAATTAATTCTCCCCTGTGCCAGGGAAAATCTCCAGGGACTGATGTCCTCAGAGGTGCTGATCCCAGGAAGGAACACAGAGGGGCTGTACCTTTCCTAGAGAACTCTCCCTGATCCTCAGGGTCCCCTTGGGAACCCAGCTTTCTGAACTTTCATTCTTGGAAACCTCACTCTTTGGTTTTTATAGAAATGGCCAGTCCCCAAAGAAGCACCTACAACCTAGTTATTTTAAGGGAAAAATATTGATTTATGGAACTTAAGGAGGGTCTTGGGGACAGCTCACGGCCTTCATCAAGACCTGAAAATAGATCTAGGCTGTCTCCTAGTCGGTAAGTCCCAGAATTACCAAGTATATAGTCATCCCAACACTTCCTGCTTCCTCTCACCAGACACCTGACACAGCCCTCTAACTACAAACAAAAACATTTGATTTATTATTTAGCCAATACATCAAAAAAAAAAAAAATCCTAGATCCAACTAGGAGACTTGATCTCCCCTGAGAGTTCCTCTTGGAGGATTCATTCATTCCAGTCACTGCCATCTCCTAGAACAGCTTCAACCCTCCTCCTTTGAAAAAGTGCCCATCCCCAGGTCCCTGGAGCCAACATGGCCCCTCTGGAACCAAAGTGTCTCCTCGGGACATTTGATTCATTAGCTGGAGACTGTTGCCATGGTTTCATCCTCCTGACTACCTAGGACATTGAATTCATGTGAATTTTCAGGCTTCCCTTGTGCAGGCTGATCAGTGGCCCTGGAGGTAGGTGAGGAGTTAGTTGGGTTGCAGGGGAAGCTAGCCCGGAGGAAGATGTTTGAAGCAGTGTTTTAGCAGCTCCACAAAGGAGAGGCCCTGGGGTCTAGTTAGACGTTGTTTGTACCTATGTGACTGTCAGTGGGTGTCAGACTGAGAGCTGTGTACTCAGCAGAAGAAAAGGTGTGTGTGTCATTGTTGGGAGGAAGGGGGTTGGTTTTCTCTTGCTTATTTTGTTCAGGGGAGCATTGACGAGTTCTCCTCCTTGCTCAGGCAATGATCACAAATGCAGAGTTCATCTTAGATGACTTCCTTGGGAAGAAAAAATAGTAGGAAAATAAATCTTTATGAGTAAGAAGTATAAGATTGCGCTTGACTCACTACGCTTGGCTCCACAGTTCTTTCTCCTGTCACCAAAAATCACTCCTGCCCTCACGAGATGGAGATCTGCCCTCTTGGTGGACCGCAAGCACTTTAAAGAACAGACAAAAGGCTCCAATGGCAATTCCAAATGACAAAGAAAAGAACTTCTGGAAGTTCTCAAGCATGGCGGCAACTCAGTCCCAAGGTGTCTGTTTTGAAAGAACAACACATTTGAGTGTGTGTGTTCTCAGATGTTTGTTAAAACAGCCCATGGGTTGCAACTCCTCAGCGGTCCATGCAAGAGGGGGAGCAGTGGGGTGATTCATTTAAAACAGTGGAAAATCACAAAGCTCACTGTTGTTTGACTTCCAGTGTGTAGTGGGATACATAGATATTGTACATATCTAGCAGCATGTTTGCCTTACCAATTATGTTTTGCTTCAACCAGTATGGAAATGAGCCACCCGTCTGTGAGTGCACAGCAATTAATGGCTGGGTCAGGCTGCTTGGAAGCTTTCTCAGTATGTGGAGCAATGGGTAAAACCTCACAGGATTTAACATTCCTACAGATGACTCACCCAGTGTGTAATCCACCTGGGTATAATCGAATGTTGACTGCAATCAGATTCATTAGTAGCCCAAGAATTAAACCTACCCCCATCCCCAACCCCGTCCAGTCATTCTCCGTTCTCCCCTGCTTGTGCCAGATATTTTATGAATCTTGAGTACCACAGGCTGCCAAGCAGGCAGCTCTGCATCAGTGGCAAGGGGGCTGATCTATATTTGCATATTAACCATACTTCCCAGTGAATTTCAATAACTTGGAAATGGGCATTTAACAGCTGGGAGGGAGAAGGCATGTTAAGTGCTCAGAACATGTCTATCATAAGCATCTGCTTGAGAGAGAGACCCTATCTAGTCAAATGCCCAGTGCCTGATCGGGCCCCTGGGCTACGTCTGCAGCTGCACATTAACAGACACTTAACCTGTCTTCCCAGGTGGAACGAGCAGCATTTCTGGCCCAAAATATCACCCTCTTATTCATAAAGTAGAGTTCTTAAGCCAGACTTCTGCCCAGAATCCTTCTCACCCCAAGTGGGGCTACTAGTATTAGACTCCTTCAGAAGATTTCACCCAGTCATTCCCACCACCTGTCATGCCACAGGTGCCTCCATACCACATGCCATACCATTACATGCCTTGTTAATATGCTGCTAGGCAAGCAGTCCTAAGGACGGCAGGTGCCACCTCTGTCCTGGCTAGATTTGTGTCTCCTTGAGGACAGGGTCTGTTCTTGTCTGAGTGCTTCATCCTTTGTACCATCACCCTCCACACACAATGCACACAGCTCCTGGAAGAGGGCGGAGACCTTTTGAGGCAGGACAGGCGGGGATACTGCACAAGGGGACAATGTCGGGTGGGTGGCCCAGGCCAGGACTGGATCAACATTCTCACCTGAAGCTTCTTTGGACACTGGGAGCAAAAGAGGCATTAGCCAAACGTCGCTGGGAAAACTGATCTTCAGACTCTGGGAAGCCCAGACATGGCTTCAAGTCAAAGGATCAGGCAAAAATAAAATCCAGGTTGCAAAACCAAGAGCTGAAGTTGAGAAGAGATAGCATCAGAGTGAGAGCAATGCCTAACATCGTACCTGGCCCAGAGTGAGTGTCCAGCCTGGATTTGTTGAATGAATGAGGAGTGCTCCCTAACGCCACGGAGACATCTGCCTTTGTTGAACTGATTAGTGTTCTCACTGGGTACATGGGAGTGGACAGGCCAACTTAAAGGGCCTGAAGTGGAATTGATCATAATTTTCTCTCTCATGGTCTCTTTTTCAGGAATCCCAGCTCCAACCTCTATAAATGCGTTGTTCATTTATTGTCTGGCACTAAGATTCCTTGTTTCTCATTTCCTCTGTCACTTTCTTTAGCCCACCCTAAAATCTTGCTCTCCTTCCATTAAAAAAACACTCTTTCTCCCCAAAAAGAAGCAGCAGTATCCCTTCAGCCTCCTCATGTATCTGATCCTAATGCTTCTGTCCATGACTTTATAGAGTCTTCTATACCAGCATTTCCCAAAGTGTGCCTTGTAGAACATTGTTCCGTAGAATGTTAATGATTAAAAGTTCACAGATCAAATAAATTTAGAAAACATTGGATTTAACAAAATTAAACAAGGTTCTTTAGTGTAGGGCCTCTCTGTCTTTAAAGATACTAATAATGTGCATTCCTAGAAGGGAAATGCCAAATTTACTTAACCTCAGAGCTCTTTTCTGTGGTGCTTCTGCTGCTTGCAGGACTAGGGGTCTGCTGAGCACACTTTGGAAATCTATGGTCTTGTCTTGTCTTTGGTGCATCGTCCTCTGTCCTCCTTACCTGTAAAATGGTGATAATAATAGTGCCCACCTCAAAGGGTTATTGTGAAGATCAAATGAATTCATACATGTGAAGTGTTTACAATGTGCCTTGCACTTAGTAAGCATCACATATAAGGTTTTATTTTTAGTATCTTTGTTATTATTATTTCTGGCTCTTTTTAATCTACCTTTGGCCTTCATTGCTCTATGGAACTTGCTCTTGACAGTACTGACCATTTATCAGGCCCCACAGGCAGTGGCCTTTCTTTGCTCCTGATCTCCTTGGCCCCTGCAGTATTTGATGCTCAGTTCTCCCCACTTCCTAACACTTTAACCCTTCTCTCCTTGGACCTTTCTCCACCTGCTCTCTCCTACTGTCCTTACTCATTTTGTTCCTCCTTTCCTCCACCTTATAAATTTAGGTTTTATCCAAGGATCATCCTTGACTCTTTTTTGCTCTTTCTCAACTCTCTCCTTTGGAAACCATATTCAATTTCAAAGCTTCATCTGCTAACCTTGATGAAGGCAGGTGGTACCCAAATTAACTTCCTATCTCTAACTTTTCTCCTTTACTCCATACTGTCCTTCTTTTCTATCTTTGTGTCTCCACCTTCATTCCTTACAATCCGTTAAACTCAATGCGTCCATTGACTTCATAGCTTTACCCCTTTAACTTTGTTCTTTCTTTCATGCTCCCTATTTCTCTTAGTAATACCGTAGTCCTTCCTGTCTCACAAGCTGACTCCTCCCTGCTTCTCGCTAGGTCCTACCGATTGTGTTACCATCTGGCTCAGAACTCCATTTCCTTGTCTGTGTTTTCTCTGCCTCATCCATGATTCACTCCTTCATAATTTCTTCCTTGCCTTAATAATCATAACGGCTTCTTAACCCGATGTTCCTACCACAGTTCATTTCCCACTGTGCTTCTAGAATACTCTCAAAAAACAATCATTATTTCATATCCTGCTTGAAAACATTCAGTTACTCTCTACTTACAGAACCAAGTTGCAACTCAAGGCCATTCACAGTATAGTCTCAGCTATTTTTCTCATCTTACCTCCCATTCCTTCTCTTCACAAACCCTTCACTAAAACCCTCTGACATCTCAATGTGCCCCATATATGCCCCCATTCATCCACATTTCAATTGCTGCTTTCTCCATGTAGTCACAGAATTGATCTAGAGGCCACCCTTTCCTCTTCACATCTCCCACTGCACGTGCAGATAAGTATGTCTCTTTGTGACATCCCCCTACTGTGGGAATGTTATATTCCTGTTGTATCCCTACTGTTATATCCCTACTGGGGGGATGTTATATTCCTTCAGGACAGGATCTATGTCTGACTCTCTCTGTCTGACTCTCTCTGTCTTCCATCCCACATATGCTTTGCACAGGATAGTACCTCAATAGATATTTCTTAGAGTGGATAGATGGATAGGTGATTGGATGGAGGCAACTCTTTCTTTTTTGTGTGTCTTTTTTTCTTTCACTGGGTGCAATCCCATGTACCATCTTCAACAAGAGACCCTGTAGCATCATACTCATTGGATTATGTGGCTGCTACTCCAGATCTTGGACTTGATGCTCCCTCTGCCCAGATCAAAGCTCTCTTAACAAGGCACCCTAGCTGATAGCTCTTCAAGCAGTGCCCTCCTTGGATCTCTGATACTCTTATCTTCAAAATGGCACTGGCATCAACTGACCCTCTAATTTTTTATTTTATTTTTTATTTTTATTTTATTTTTTATTTTATTATTTTTTTTTTTTTGAGGCGGAGTCTCGCTCTGTCGCCCGGACTGGAGTGCAGTGGCCAGATCTCAGCTCACTGCAAGCTCCGCCTCCCGGGTTTACGCCATTCTCCTGCCTCAGCCTCCCCAGTAGCTGGGACTACAGGCGCCCGCCACCTCGCCCGGCTAGTTTTTGTATTTTTAGTAGAGACGGGGTTTCACTGTGTTAGCCAAGATGGTCTCGATCTCCTGACCACGTGATCCGCCCGTCTCGACCTCCCAAAGTGCTGGGATTACAGGCTTGAGCCACCGCGCCCGGCCTGACCCTCTAATTAAAGCCATAAGCCTTTGTTGTTCCCAGTAATTTCCTCCAGTGTCAAAGTGGTCATCTGTCCCCTTAGTTCAGGCTAAGTCTGCCTCTGTGACAGAGTGACTTTGGTGTCCAGCATCAGAATGAGAAGTCCCCACCTTCTTTCCTTCTGCACTGCAATTGCCCCCTAATGCCTGCTATTAGCAAAGCCTGATAGAAAGGCAGTTATCGAGGGAATCCACAGAGTTCTAGCTCAGAAAAGAGAATTTAGTTGGAGCTGTGGCAGCAGGCAGGTAGCTGGCAACATCATTTGCTGGGTCTATAAGCTTGGGCAAGTTGCTTATCTTCTCTGTGCTTCAGTTTTTTCATCTTTAAAACTGGAGTAACAATTATGCCTACTTCATAGGGTCATTGTGAGGCTTAAATGAGCTAATGCATGGAAAATACTTAGAACAGGGCTTGATACAAGCAAGTGCTTGATAAATGTTACCTATTATTAGTCTGCCAGTATGTATCTCGGTTAATCTCTTTGCTTCCCATTCCACTCACTCAAAAAACACACATACTACAGTTGTCCTTGATATTTATTTGATACAAACACTTTATTTCAGCACGTGACATGTGTGTATGTACGTGTGTGTGTGTGTTCATTCTTTTGGAAAACAGCTCCACACATGCAGGGTACAGACTTTACCAGATATGAATCCCAGACCTGGATCCGCCACTTACTGGCTGCATGTTAATCTTCACAGTAAAGACCCATGGTCTGCTGGGAAATTGTAAACGTTTATTTGTGAGAAGTTAATTTAGTGTCTTTACACATCCTTTCCTCATCTGTGAAAGCAGGCCAATAATACTCCTTGCAGTGTTATTAAATGAGGTGACACACACGGAACTGACTAGCACAGGGTCTGGCAACGAGAGAACGTAGTGCATGTTCTCTGTGTTGGTCTCACTTCTCTCTTCCTTCTCGACGGCACATTGGGCAGCGGGTGGCTTGGAGCTTTGACTACCCTGTGACTGTCCTTATTTAGTGTCCAGTTAGGCCAATCCCTGGAAGAATATGTGGGCCAGTATAGGCAATGTGGCCATAACCCCAACACATTCAAGATCCCATAGTGGCACTGGGGACGGAAGAAGGTGAAGTGATGTTGTGACAGAAAGAGCTCAGGCTGATGGACAAATTGGGATGAAGGTGAGGAGGAAGCTCATATCTAGGATTCTTAGGGGTTCTAGAGGTGGCAGGAGGAGCCTCTAGGAGCTCTGTTTCTGTCTGATAATTCTAACAGCTTGTATAGCCCTGTCTCATGAGCTCATTTTTTAAAAAGTCTGAAATTGATAAAGCAGACTTTTTGAGAGGAAACATTATAATAAGAGAAGGAAAGGGAGAAAGAAGGGTTCTGATTTTAGTCAAGTACTACTGGTACTTACATCCCTGCAGTGAGAGCGCCTGTGGGCAGGATGGGCAGCATGTGGAAGGAAGTATGGCGCAGCGCTTAAGGGGACAGGCCTTGGAGTCAAGGAATCCCAGGCTCAAGTCCAGACTCATCACTATTTGTAGGACTCTGGGAGAAAACCAGTTAAGTTAGCCTAGGCAACATAGTGAGACCCCATCTCTACCAAAAATAAAAAGTTAACTGGATGTGGTGGAGCATGCCTGTAAATCCGTCTACTTGGGAGATGGAGAGGGCTAAGATGGGAGGATCACTTGAGCAGGAACTGAAGGTTGCAGTGAGCCATGATTGTGTCACTGCACTCCAGCCTGGGTGACAAAGCAAGGCCCTGTCTCAGAAAAAAAGAAACAGTTAAATTCCCAGGCCTCGATCTCTTCAATTATAAAATAGAAATGATAATTCAAAGTGTTATTGTGGAGTTTAAATAAAAGATATGCATGAAGCAGTATAGCAAAATGTTGGCATATAGTAAATGCTTAATAAATGGTAGCTATTATTATAGTCAGCTGCTTACAAAAATATGGTAGTCTCCCCCATGCCTATGTGGGATACATTCGAAGACCCCCAGAGGCTGTCTGAGACCATGGATAGTACTGAACCCTATATATACTATGATTTCCCTATGCATACATACCTATGATAAATTTTAATTTATAAACTAGGCACTGTACTCTAGTGTTTTGGGGCCATTATTAAGTAAAATAAGAGTTACTTGAACACCAGCACTGGGAAATGCAGCAGTTATCTGATAACCAGATGGCTACTAAACGACTAACTGGCAGGTAGCATGAACAGCGGATGTGTTGGAGGAAGGTTCTCATCCCGGGCAGGATGGAGCCGGACAGCATGAGCAGGTTTCATCACACCACTCAGAGCAGCCCACAACTTAAAACCTATGAATTGTTTATTTCTGGATTTTTTCATTTAATATTTTCAGACCATGGTTGACCACGAGTAACTGAAACCATGGATAAGCGGAGACTACTCTAATAGCAACCACTTATTATGTTTAGTTTGCCAGGCACTCTGCTAAGTGCTTTATGGGCCTCTTTCAGTGAAATCGTCTAACAGCCCAATGAGGTAGATGTTAGGATTATTCCCATCTGACCAATGAGGCTCTGTGGCTTAGAGCAACTTCCTCCAGGTCACCTAGTTTGTGTATGTTAGAGCCAGAATTGGAAGCCAGGTCTGTCTGCCCCCGTAGCCTGTGCTCTTACCTATGAAAACACTATGTCTCATACATTGCTAGGATTTTCACTGTGCTCAGAAGGGTTTCTTCCAAGTTCCTTCCAAATAGTCACAAATTCTCCTCTTCACCTCTGTCAAGGTGCCTGCCATGCTTTCGTTGGAAAATCAGTAGAGTTTTTAAAGCTTCTCCCTCTTAGATGTGCGTACTGCCCTAGGAGAGAGGGAAGAAGACTCATAAATCAACACTTTAGCAAGAACTGCTCCCAGTGTGACCAAAAGAGCTCCTGTTGAGAGCACAGACCCCAGCCTTCCAACACCCCACTGCATGGAAACACAAGTGTTCCCATAGGGAAAGGGATGCCCTAAAAGGATCCTAAGTCAGGTTTCCCTTCCAAAGTCAGCCTCACCCTGGTTATAACCCCACCCTGGTTATAACCCAGGATTGAGGTGCTCTGCATATTCAAAAAATATCTAGAACATGTTGATTATAGAAATCAGTCCAAGAGAGATTCCTGTTTTCAGTAAATCCTGATGCAAGCTCTTCAGCTTCTAAAGGGGCTATGTTTAGTTCTATTTGGATCAACAAACTCACATTGAGCACCTCCCTGATGCCAGGCATCAGGTATGCCGAGGTACCTAATAGGCCTCAACTCACAGGATTTTCTACCTAAGATGTGCCTAGAAAATGAAGGGCAAGAGCTTATATGGTGCGACCATCAATTAAGGGCTTACTGTGGGCTGGGCATTGTTCTAAGCACATTTTACTGGTATCAACTCATTAGCAACTATTGTTATCTGCTTTCTACAGGTGAAGGAACAGAGACCCAGAGAAGTTAGATAACTTATTCAAGATCACACAGGTGACTAACTGGCAGAGCTAGGACTTAAAAGCAATAAAAAATATTTTTGTTAGCCTACATAGGATTTTTTCATGATATGCATTTAAAAGATTGCATGGCCCTTCAAAGGGCTTCCTTGGGAAGCTGCATATTTAATCCAATGGTACTGGCACTGCTGATTAGTTGTAGAATATCCCTCTAGATATTGCCATTAGATCTGATTTAGAAATCAAAGAGGAAAGTCAGCTTTAATACATTAGAGTCATACTTTGTTTTGTTTTGTTTTTCTCAGAGTTGGGGGTCTCACTATGTTGCCCAGGTTGGTATCAAACTCCTGACCTCAAGCGATCCTACTACCTCAGCCTCCTAAGTAACCAGACTACAGGTCACACCTCATTTGTGACCCAAAATAACACTGCTCAGCTTCTCAGCCGTGTGTGTGTGTGTGTGTGTGTGTGTGTGTGTGTTTAAAAAAACAAACAGGTCAGGCACAGTGGCTCCTGCCTATAATCCCAACAATTTGGGAGGCCAAGGCAGGTAGATTGCTTGGGCTCAGGGGTTCAAGACCCGCATGAGCAATGTGGCAAGACCCTGTCTCGACTGGGCATGGTGGTGCACACCTATGGTCTCAGCTACTCAGAAGGCTTGGGTGGGAGGTTGGCTTGAGCCTGGGAGGTCAAGGTTGTAGTGAGCCCAGATCACCCCCACTGTGCTCCATCTAGCCTGTGAAAGAGAACCAGAGAAAGAAAGAAAGAAAAGAAAGAAAGAAGGAAGGAAAGAAGGAAAGACCTAGAAAAATACAATGCTATTCACTCAATTTTGCTACAAACCTAAAACTGCTCTTAAAAAAATAATCTACTAAAAAATTAAAACTGAAAAGTAAAATAGTGAAAAATATTTTATTTAGAAATTATTCTGCACCCACAAAATGAAAATTTTTTTCAATTGAAAACATAAATGTGTTTGGCCAGGCATGGTGGTGGCTCACACCTGTAATCCCAGCACTTTGAGAAGCCAGGGTGGGCAGATCACTTGAGCCCAGGAGTTTAAGACCACCCTAGGCAATGTGGTGAAACCCCATCTGTACAAAAAAAATAGAAAAATTAGCTGGGCATGATGGCACATACCTGTAGTCTCAGCTACTCAGAAGGCTGAGGCAGGTGAATCAGTTGAATCCAGGAGGTAGAGGCTGCAGGGAGCCATGATCACCCACTGCACACCAGCCTGGGCAACAGAGTAAGACTCTGTCACAAAAATAAATAAATAAAACATAAATATCTTTAAGGAAACCCAAAAAAGAATTCCAAAGCTGTTTTGAACAATAGCAACATAACTGGAATGGGTTGGAGTTGCTAGAATCTCTACTATGAAGGATCCTCTTTCAGAGACATTATTTCTGTGTTTTTTGAAGATAATAATTTATGGAAACACAAAAAGCTCCCAGGACCCTGAGCCCTGTTAGCACATATGGGCCATAGTCTGTGGGACATGTCCCTGACAAGATCCACTGTGATGAGTGCTGGCTCACTCCCTGCATAGCCCTGACCTCTTTGGGAATCATTTAAACAGAACCAGCAACCAGCTGTCTCTCCTTATCCCTGCCTTTTTGTAAAGATCCTCAAAAAGTAAAATACTTTTTCAGTACCCACCCCCTACTGTAGTTTGGCGTCAATAACCGAAGGCAAGACCCTGTGGTCGTTCTGTGAATTATTGTGTTAGGAAGTTATTGTGTGATTAAATAAGACTATGTGTGAAAGCAAGTAGCAGTATATCTGGCATACAGTGGCTACTCGATAACTATTAATAATAAGGAACTAGGTGAATATAACAGCTTAAAGTCACAGCGTGGTTCACCCACTTCTACGTGATAGTGGGGACTTAGCATTCAGCACCATGGCCAAGGACACTTTCAGACCAAGATGAAGTGCTCGTATGTGAGCACTCTCTCTGTTGCTCTCTGACCATATTTGTCTCCTTCTATGCCTTTCTCTCCCTTCCCTTCCCCCCAACCCTAACATACACACACAAACATGCACACTATTCTCTTACTCCTTGAGAAACCTTTGTTCCTTCCTTCTGCTCTGCCTATCTATGAGGCCAAGGCTGGGCACTGAAGTGAGGCCATCTGAAGGGCATAGTTTGGGAAGCTGCTTGACCTTGCTGAGTCAGGAGTTCCTCCTGAGATGCCTTCTATGGTTCCAGGAACTGTCCTTAGTGGAGCAAAAGTGCAGCAGCAGCAAGGGATGGTTGGGGTCTGGAGCAGATGGGGACAGTTAGGCAAATATTTTCAAGCTCCGTGAAAGAAAGACTGCATGCAAGGACGTCCTTTGTTTGCTCATCTGTATTAATGGCACTACAGCCCTTAAGAAGCCAGATAACTAAACTCAGGATGATTATCAAGAATTACATTTTACTGAAATACAAAAAAGGAGAGAGTGAGAGAGAAATGAATGAATTTGCAAGTTGTTCACAGCAAAGTATGTTCTTACGAAAGGGAAATTCTTACCTGAGGTTTCCCCCAGGACCCTCCCCTAGAGCTGAGTGTTGAGGCTGCCCCCCCAACAGCAATCTTGGGAGTACCCTGCACTGTTCCCACAAAGTTGGTTCTTGGAGCCTGATGAATGTGCTATTTCCCAGCTCTTATCAGTGAGTGCCATGTGAGACTGAGAGAAGAATGTGTGTCCTTCTTCTCTTCCCCATCCTGCCTTCCACACGCCCACCCCTCCACCACATCTAGCCCCACACCAGCCACCCTCAACATGACCAAAATGGAAATTGTGATCATTATGTAAACCTCTGCTCCTCCTCCTCTGCTCCCCATATCAAAGCTGCCCCCATTTATCTCATCACCCAAGGCAGGCTTCAAGTCAGCCCAGACTCCATTCTTTCCTCCCCACCTCACTCCTCATTTCAATCATCATCAGGTCAAGCCTTCCCACTTCCTCAGTATCTCTTAGACAAGTCTCCCTCTTTGTATTCCCACTGCTACTCTTTAGTTAACCCCCCTCATCATTTCTCCCCTGGATTACTCAGTTGTCTTTCGGTTTCTTCCTGTATCCTGCCGCATTCACCTTCTAGTCCAACCTCCATTTTTAAATTTCTGAGACACAATTTAATTCTGTTGCTACCCTGCTTAAAACCCTTTATGTGCCTCCCCACTGTATGCAGGATCAAGTTCAAACTCTTCATCATGAGCCACCAGAGCCTCCCTAAGTCCCCTGTGACCTCCTGCCTTTCCAACTTCATTGCCCTCTGATTGCCCTTGCAACTCTGCCAGAGCAAATCAGTGACTGTTTTCAAAAGCACAATGTTATTGAATGCCTCTGTGTGTTTGCGTGTGATGTTACTTCTTGGAATACCTTTTCTCCCTTGTCCTCCCAGGAGACTCCCATTCATTCTTCAAGATTCAGATTAAGTGTCTCTTCCTTGGTGAGGGCTTCCTGCTTCTCATAACTTTCGTTTTGCAACCCCACCTTAATGATTGATTTAAATTTTCATCTCTACCATCGAGAACATAAGCTGTTTTTTTTTTTCTTTTCTGTTTCCTAGACTAATAGGTTAGTCAATGTCTGGCACATAGTTGGTGAAAAAGAAATATTTGGTGAAAGAATGAACTTTTAATTAGGCAGTGTGGGTGACCTTGAGCATGTCACACAACCGAGATTTTAATTTCTTTGTCTAAAAATGAGGATAGTAATGCCTGCCTTGCAGGTTTGTTGCATAGATTTAATGAAATAAAATATGTAAGGCACCTAGCCCTGCCCAGCCCATTGTAACAGTTCAATAAATGTATTTTCCTTGTCTTTTCTCTTTCTTCTTCTTGTTGCTATCATTAGCCCACTTTCTATTCTAATCAAAATGGGCAAAGGCAAAAAGAGAAATCTCAAATGTCCAGTGCCAAGGTGCCTAGATGGGAACAGTCACGTATTGCCCATCTGGTAGGGACAAAGTGTCCTCACACCTCAACCTCTTACATCACCCAAGATCAACCAGCCCCTAGTCAGGATTTAGTGAAGGTTAACTAAGGTCTGGCAACAGTTAGATGTACAGACTAATCACATGTCAGACACTGTTCCGAACGCTTTACCTATAATAGCTGATTCAGCTTCACAACAACCCTGTGCGAGTAAATTGTTATTGTCCCTACTCTACAGGGGAGGGAACTGAGGTAAGGGAGGTTAAGGTCCTACAACTGGTAAGTAGTAGAGTAAGGATTAAATCCAAATAATATTGCATCAGAGCCTATATTTTGAACTCCTACACAGTTCTTTCCTACGCTGATTAAGGGTATTGTGAGAACTCATGGCCACAGATCCACAAGAGAGCAGATCCCTTGCTTTCTGAGACTTGACAATATAATTTACAGACTCACCATATTAGAATTAAGGGTATCCTCCAGTGTCCCCATTGCATAGTTGACAGTTTTTCATTGCAAAACTTATTTTTTAGTGAAAGGGTTGGGGGCATTAGCATTCAGCCCATGGCCATTCACTTTGTTTTTGTAAAGTTCTATTGAAACATGGCTATGCCCATTTATTTTTGAATTGTCTGTGGTTGCCCTTGCACTACAGTGGCAGACCTAAGTAGTTGTGACAAAGGCCTATGGCCTGCAAGCCTGAAATATTTACTATTCGATCCTTTTTGGAAAAAGTTTGCCAACTCCTTCAGCTAATACTGTACTTTCAGCCAATGCCCTCTTGTCAAAGCAGACTAAGAAAATCTCACTGACCCCAGATATCTGTCTGGGCAGAGTCTCTAGGGGCTGCTCCCTCCCCAGCCAGTGCCCTGCACTATAATAGCCCTTGTTCCTACAGGCCATAAGGAAATGCATCATCTCCTCTGGGGAGTCTGTTTAGCCCAGGGTGGGAGCAGGCAGCTGCAGTTTGTGAGGCAGTAGCTCTGTGGATGATGTTTGGTTGGATTCCTCCTACTTGTTTGGGGGTCCCTCGTGTAACTCGAGCCACAGGAGCCCAAATAAAGTGGCTAAGCAGTGCAGTCAAGACAAATTTCCTGACCCCACAGAGGCTGCTGGAGGCGGTTCACTGATGGATGGCATGAGGAAGAATTTCTCAGTTGCCGTCTAATCTGTGCCTGGGAAATAAATTGCTCTTGTCACTGGTGTCTGCCCTGGCCCTGCAGGCCCCTCTTCCCTGCAGAGCCCTCCCTGCACCTCCACCCCTGCTCTGCCAGCCTGGAAATGCTGCCTCAGGGAGTGGGGAAGGAGAGGAATAAGGAGATAGGAGAGGGTGACATGTTCTATTCCACTGCCAGTGGGCCCCCTCCTGCCACCTGCTTCCCTCCGTAAACACAGGAACAAGGTCCTTCAGTGGACCTGGGACGAGTCTTATGACCCCAGTTTTCTTATCTACAAAATGAAAAGCCTTTTAAAGTGATTTCAAAAACCTTGCCATTCTAAGTTCCTGAGACTGGGCTGGGGGAGGGAAAGGAAAGGGATTTACACAGTTGAAGTTTAGAAGGATCCCTAAATCTACACGTAAAGTACCTCCATGTGCCTAAATCTCTCAGCCTGAAGTCAGAGCATATCTTCGTTGAAACCCAGGGTGTAAACTCAGGTTATTATGGGTCACCCAGGGACCCTCGCCTGGACAGAGCCTCTCCTGGGAAACTTTCCTTTTCTTTAAAGGAAGCCCCCCGCCCCATTGTTATGTACGCCATCTACCTCTCCCCCACCCCTACCCCCCCCCCACCCCACCCCGCTTCCTCCTTTCTGCCCTTTTGCTTTTCAAAAGGCAACCTCAACTAGTCACCACCTAAGAGCTGGTGGGTTGACCCCATGAGGCCCTTTGGAAATGGGAGATGGTGAGAGGGGCTCTGCCAGACAGCGCCTGTTTGAAAGGGGACTTCCCTTGGGACCCACAGGAAGACTTCCTTGCTGGGAGCTAAATTTTCACGGAGGTGTCCCATCAATCATCCAATAAGACAGGGACAGATGCTGGCTAAGACTTGGGCTCAAAGCTTTTTCTCTCTGGATGGAAGAACCCACATTAGCTGACATCCAACATCTGGTCAACCTGGGAGGACTAAATGCAGGAGGCAGTGTTTTAGTAGCCACCTGAATGAGAGAGGAGAGCTCACTTGTCATAGGCAAGGACAGAACAGGGGTCACCTCCCTGCTGAGGCAGACATAATCGCAGGCTCATCCTGGGAACTAAACTGGAACTGTCACTATGATTTCACAGTTGCAGCTCAAGGGTAGACAGGGCTGAGAGGGAGCTTGGGAGCGTGGGTCATGCATTAGCAGCATGGATAGAACTAAATCCCAAGTCGGGGTGGGGTGGGGGACTGAGAAGCTGTAACCATGCTCCAAATTCCTCCCCCCCTCCTGAACACCTCTTCAACCGGGGGCCTGGATGCACAATGTTGGTCTTCTATCCTAGACAGAGCTGTCAGCAGCCCAGTTTTTGTTAGCCACCTAACAAGTATTCATCAAGCACGTAAGCTGTTAGAAGCAAGTCATACAAATCTGAGGACAAATACCAGCTTCTGCGTTTATTAGTTGTGTGGCCTTGGTTAAACTACCTATTCTCTCTAAGCCATATTCCTTATCTGCTAAATGGGATTAACAATAGCTACTTCTGGCCGGGCGCGGTGGCTCAAGCCTGTAATCCCAGCACTTTGGGAGGCCGAGACGGGCGGATCACGAGGTCAGGAGATCGAGACCATCCTGGCTAACACTGTGAAACCCCGTCTCTACTAAAAAATACAAAAAACTAGCCGGGCGAGGTGGCGGGCGCCTGTAGTCCCAGCTACTCGGGAGGCTGAGGCAGGAGAATGGCGGGAACCCGGGAGGCGGAGCTTGCAGTGAGCTGAGATCCGGCCACTGCACTCCAGCCCCGGCGACAGAGTGAGACTCCGTCTAAAAAAAAAAAAAAAAAAAAAAAACAATAGCTACTTCTTAGGGGTTTTGTGTGGCTTAAATGACATAACGTGTGCAACTTACCTTTTAGAGCGCTGGCACTAAGTACATGCTCAGTAAACTAATTTATTCATCAAATGTTTTGAAGTGCCTGCCATAACTATTGTTGGTAGTACCTAAGATGGTGAAACTTGTGTCTACTTCAGCCGTAGCTATATCAGAATAGCACCAATGAAGTTATGTCCTCAGAATCGTTCCTGATTGTCTTCAGGGCCATTTCCTGCAGCATGCAGAAGCTTCCTTCCCAAAAAGTGTTAAGGGTCAGGGAAAGGCTCTCTCACACCTCCTGCTACCTTGGCATCATCAGTAGGGTGCAGGAGACAGGGGCTCCAAATTCTCATTTCATCAAATAGAACCCATCTCCTTGGGCTATTGTGAGGAATAAATGACTTTATGCATGTAAAGCACTTAGGACAGTGGTTGTCACATGATACAAGCTTGATCGATATTCATTTTTGTTGTTTTAATAGGGCTCAGCTTTCATGGAAACAAATGGCATGTGGTGGGAGGATCATCCATCTCTCCATTTCCACTGAGGAGTAAAGTTGTAGCATGCAAGATGTAGGGTAGGCACAAGGAAGTACTTCCTGGCTGTATCCTATACATTCTGCTTACTGTGGCTTCTGGAAAGTACTGTCCAGACTCAAACAGTGCCTAGAATTGAAAGAAGGCAAACATGTCCAAGCAAATTCCTGCCAGGAGTGACTCCCTTTGCCTTCTGGGCCCCAGTGTCCTTCAGGGTCTTTTCAGTGGTTCTAGCTGGGTTCAGGGAGAGAATAAAGTACCAGACTTGCAGGGCCTTGTGAAGTCATCCCCTCCCACCTCTCCTTTCCCTTGATGCCAGTCTCAGCCCTTCCCTGGCTCACTGAGGTCTCTTTTCTTCTCAGAGGAGGTAATGCAGAGACTAAGATGACCCAAAGAGCTTCTCTATGCACTTGGAGGGCCTTGGGAGAAGAAGAACTTCAAAAGGGTCAGCATTGCAACTCCCAGCCAGTGGCCTCCCAGCAGGAGCCTGACACGTAGCATCAGCTCATCAGGGCCTTGTAGGTCATGCTAGGGAGTTTCCGTCTTCTAAACACAGCGGGAACCAAGAAACATTTTTAAATAGGAGACAGACATGATCAAATTTGCTTTTTTGAAAGGTCACTCTGGCTGCTGTGTGGAGAAAAAAACTGGACATGAGTAGGAGGGAGAAATGGAGTCCAGTGAGAGAGCTGTTACGCTGCTGGTCCCAGAAGGTCCTAAATGACAAGGTGACATTTGACCAAAGATTTGAATAAAGTTAGCCAAGCGTTTATGCCAGTCAGAGGGGAGGATAAGTGCAAAGGCCCTGAGGCAGGAGTGTCCTCATTTGATCCAGGACCAGCCTGGGGGCAGGGGAGTGTCTGGAGCAGAACTGGCTAAGGGAAAAGAGTAGGCATTGAGGTTAGAGAGGCAGTGGGGAGCCAGATCGTGGAAGGCCTTGTAGGAGAGTGACCAACCACTCCGTTTTGCATGGGACTGAGGGTTGTCCTGGGATGGGGGACTTTCAGCACTAAAACTGACCTGTGGATAACAGAACTGACCCATCCATCAGACACAAGAGAGACTGTGCTTAGGAAACACAACACTTTTAGGGGTCCATGACAATGTTTTACTTTTTTTTTAATCAGAAGAAAAAATCAACACAATAATAATGAATTTAGCCTGGATTATATTTGTCTTCATTCCAATGCTTTTTAAAAGTCTAATTTTTAATAAGTTTTTATGGAGAAATGGGACCATGAAAGCAAAGGACCCACAAAAATCATAATGCAGCCCCCAAAACCATGATGTCAAGTCACCCTCTCTCATATGCCTTTGGAGGGACTTTGGCTCAGGGTTGGTTGAACTTACTCACCTTTTACAGAGGAGAGAACTGGAGTCTTTGAAGCGTCAAAGTGAGGCAGTCCAGGAGAGATGCTGGTGGGTTTGCCGAGGGAAATGGCAAGGGAGAAGGGATTTGATGGAGTTAGAAAAAAAAAGAAAAGAAAAAAAAGAAAAATTCTAATAGTGGGGTGGACAAGACTGGATGATTGTTTCCATGTGTGCCTTGGGTGGGCACAGGTGAGGAGGCCGACGTGACTCTCAGTTCACTAACTTGGGCAGCCACATGTTTGAAGGTGCCTTTTACTGAGATGTGGAACCGGCAGCTGGCAACCTCTGGCAAGTTATCCTGTCCCATTGCGGGCCCTGCAGACCATCTCACAGCATTATTGTGAGAATCAAAAAGATTTTTTAACAACCGAACTAAATGCGCCTAGTACACGGTAGGTGCTCATAAACATGAGTTGAATTCCTTCTTAAGGTCCAGTATCATTCATTCACTCTAGATTGCAAAAAAAAAAAAAAAAAAAAAGTGAAATTCATATATTACTAAGGTTAAATGTACTACTAAGAAAAATTCTGTAAGAAGATCGAGAGTCAAGGAGAGGGCTCTTTAGACGTGGGGGTCAGAGGAAGCCTCCCAGAGGCAGCACCTGTGGACCAGTGAATTCACCTGGCGCTGGGGAGGACCTTCCACTGAGAAAGGGGGCGAGCCTAGGAGTGCTCAGGGTACCCCTAACAGGAACAGAGAGGAGAAGGCAGCTGGAGTCCCCTGGAGTCCTGGGCCAAGTGGTTGTCAGAGGCATAGATTTGCTGAGGAGGCAACAATCACCACACTGTTCTTCCGACTGAGGGTTGCCAACACCCCCCATAAGCGACGGCTATTTACTTTTCCCAGCTGTACTGCGTATGCTGGCAAAAGGAGCCTTCAGAGCTCAGCCAGGAGAGGAGGAGGACAACACTCACTCCATCAGCCCACAGGAACACTTAGTCCCTGTCCCCGCTACCTGGGTCAGCAAAACCAGCCCCGTGCCCTCAGTGCGCAGAAGCAGAATGGTGCAGCCATCTCTGTCCTCCTCAGCACGCGCTGTGACCCCACGCCCAGGGCTGCACCCCCTCTCAGGGGCTGTGGAGCCCAGAGCATCTGTAACACTGGGATGATGATCCTAGAAACCATACAGGGCTGCTGTGAGGCTTACCCAAAGTAACGAATAGGAAAAGTGCTTTGTAAACTGTAAGGCGTTTTACGGATGTTCACTTACGATTTGTAAACGGATCAACGAGAAGGCGCATGATGAGTGCCCAGGAACTGGGTGGAGGCAGAGAAGGTTAGAGGAGGAGGAGTGGCCACAAAGCACCCACAGGGACTGTGACCGACACAGAAAGACAGTGTGTCAAAGGTACATGAATAAACATGAGACGTCCTCGACTCCCGACTGCTTTCATTGTGCTCCAGTTAACAAGGTAGACCGGCAGCTGCTGGTTTCTCTCAGGCAGGAGAGGCCCTCCCCCTCTTCCTGCCCTGCTTAGCTGCTTGCCCAGAGGACAGGGGACAGGATCTCACAAGGTAGCTCCCTCTCTCTGGGTCCCCCTCCCTCCTCCTTCCCGTCTGGCCCCCAGCTCCTTTGCACACCTTGACACCTAGCAGTGCAGTCGCTTGGGGCTTGGAACCAGTGCTCATAAGTAAGCTCTGCCAGATGCTGGGACAGGTCAGTGCTGGCCAGCAGTCACCCATGGCAGGTGGGGCTGGCAGCTGGCTTCCTGGCGCTGACCCCAAGCCAGGCAGCGTCTCAGGATCCACCATGTGCAAGGGGGGGTCTGGCCTGAAGGAAGCTGAGAGAGATAGCAGGCAGGAAGCCTGGGATTGGAGGGGAGGCCGAGGCTACCAGGCGACCACCACCTGCCATTCTAGATTCAGGTTGTACTTATTGCACGTCTACTAAGTGCCCTGTGCACAGCACGCTGAGAGCTTCCACTCGTGTTACCCTCTGTGATGCTCACAGTCGCCCTGTGTGGAATTAGCAATGCTGATACAGGGAGAAGAGCAGGGACCAAAGAGGGCAAGCAACTTGAGCAGGGCCACACGCAGTGCATGGTCTCAAGGCTTCCGAGACCAAATTGTGTGTTGTTTTCTGAAACTTCTGAAACCATCTCCCCACCCCACATCCGTGTCCTCACCAAACCTACTGTGGACAGCAAAAACACCCCTGCTATCCTCCCTCTTCTCTCCCCTGCAAGGCAGGTGCAGAGTGCTGAGGCGGTCCCTTGGGTATTCGTCAGGAAGGGTCTCCATCCAGGTCTGCTCGCCATCCTTCTCCATCCTGGCTTCTGGCTGGGTTTGGCCAGTTGGGGTCCTGGCAAGAGCCTGGAGGGAGAAAAGAAGGTGAGGTTGGGGTACTCCCTTGGCTGCCTCCCTGCAGGTCATCTGGGACTGGCTCTGCCCCATGGCCGAAGGCCATAGCTCCTCTCGAGGGGCCCTCCCTATGATTCTCTTCTCCTAGGCTTTGGTCCCACTCCCTCCCCTCATCCAATTAGCCGAGATGGTGACAGCACCACTTTGCTTGCCTGTGAGTGGAGCCATCCCTTGTGGTTTCTGTAGACCCTGTCCACATCTCTGTAGGCAGCCCCTTTATAAACCTTCTCCCATACCCTGATTTGAGTGTGCCACCTGCCTGGGGTGGAGGTGTGCGGTGGGGGGTTATGGAAAAGGTCTAAGGTGAGAGATATGGTCCTCCTAGACCTATATAGAGAACAGGATGCTGACTCTGACCTATGCCCCAAGGATATGGACCCCAAAGCTTCCCAAATTTCAACAGTTTGGCAGAAGATCCAGCAGCCTCCTTGCTATTGGAAGATCCCCTCCACAGCCTTCTCAGGCCCGGCTGGTATGTGGTCATTAGCATAAGACAAAGACTCAGCTCAAGGACCATCATGATGTAACCAAGGTGTGAAAAGTAATTACAAGCTGGTGATCAGAGTCACCCTGGGTTGCACTTGCTGGAACACGCCTCCCTGACCTTGGAAGATGAGGGGGATGAGTTAGCTGTTGGATAATGGACACTGGGAACTCATACTCAGGAGGGAGGCTGGCAGGCTTGTCCCCATGAGGGGACTATATGGGACTGGGGAGGGGAATATATGGGACTGGAGGCTGCCCTACTGGACATTCTGGGGCACTGCAGGATGAGAAGCAGCCCAGGCCTTGGAGCTCCAGAACACAAAGCGGGAGCTCTGGTTGTGAGGTTTCAGTCTGGGTTTGACCTCAGCTTAACCTCCCCCATGGGCCTAGGGAATCTCAGTTCCACACAGTGGACCCCAGGGGTGGTGAGAGCAGCTGACCAGACTAGGATGGAGACAGGCCACAGTCAGGTGAGGCCTTAGGCTGCAGGACTGATGAAACCACAGAGTGGCAGATACCTTCCTTTGTGACAGGATGCCAGGGATGTAGAAGGTCCCCAAGAAAGGTGAGTGAGATTCTCCAGTGCTCTGAAGTTCCCTGATGGCATTGACTAGACAGTGAGACCTTGTTTCACCCCTTTCTAAAGAGTAGCCCAGCACCAGGAGGCCAGGAGGCCCCAGCTCAGCAGCTAACCAGCAGGGTAACACAGGCAGTGCTTTTGGTAACTTGAGGCCTTAGTCCCCTCATCTCTCAAACAGAGGAGACATCCACCCTGAGACTGATGGATGAAGCCATTTGCAAATGTGGGAGGTATTTTAGTAGCAGCAACTAAGAGCAGGATGTGTGTGTGTCACAAAGAAACACTTTGTACTATCACCCTGTTACAGCCACTCCTCAGAGAACCAGCCTCTGCCCAGTGGCAAAGGTCAGTGTCTCACCTGACGCCTGCCTTTCCTTGCCCCTCTGACCCCTCCACTGGACGACCGACTCACCTCCCACAGGTCTTAGCTTCTGCCTTTCTGCCTCTGAGCTCCCCAAAGTCCCTATCTAGGCTAAGCCCTTCTAGCCACAGCAGAGGAGAAGAGACGGTCGTAGCCTAGGGGGTCTCCCTGATGCCTCCATCTTCTCAGAGTGCCTTGAAAATACATACCCCAGCTTGGGTGCCAGATTTCACAAATTAAACACAGGACAATGAAAGCTTTTAGTGTATGTCCCAAATATTACATTATCTGAAGTTCATATTTAACTGGACATACTATATTTTATCTGGCATTCTTACACCCTGGTCAGGAAGGTTCCCAACTAGAATCAGGTGCCAGGTGCCTGCTTTGGTGAGCGGCCATGCTCTGAGCAGTACAGCGTTCTCAGCTAGGACCCTCTATGGGCCACAGGCTGTGTTTTAGAGCAGGAACATCAGGGGCCCCATGTCCTGACAGGCCTTCTATACTTTTTCAGGCTCAAAAAACCTTCAGACAATAATCCACTCAGCAGATATTTAGCAAACATCTACCTTATATGAACCACTCTCCTGAGCACTGGAGCTACACTGGTGAATAGAGAATCAACAGTCTCATCTCTCATTACTACCGTGTTTGGAGCAAGTACCAAATGCCAACCACTGCATTTTAGAAGCCGTCTCGTGCAGTCCTCACAAAGACTCAAAAAGATGATGTTTTACACATGATAAAACGGAGGTTAATCATTTATTCATTCAATAAACCGTTATTGAGCACCTACCAGGTGCTGGGTATTGTCCCTGGTGCTAGGAAGACAGCAGTGAACAAAGCAGAAGAACCTCACTGCCCGCATGGAGCTTACACTCTAGTAGGGAACAGGGGTGGGGAGACAGGAATGAGGAAAGAAAGCATCATGGACTGTGTGTGAAAAGGTGATGAGTATTGTGAGCCACACAAAGCAAAGAATGAGGCTATGGAGTGCTGGGGTGGGCTTTGTAATTCAAATTAGGGTGATCAGGGGAGGTCGCCTGACAAGGTGACATTTGAGCAAAAATGTGAAGGAAGTGAGAGGAGGTTGGGAGAAGCAGAGGAGATTCCCCCCAGATAGTTCTGGTTCTAGAGCCGGGTTCCAAATCACTATGCATTGCAGCTCACCAGACCTCAATTGAAGGTCTGCTGCCTGCTTGCCGCTTTCACATACAAGATTTCATTTAATCCTCGCACCAGAACGACCCTGAAGGTTAGTTTTATTATCACACTTTCCCAGAGAGGGGAGATAAAAATGATTCAAAAAAGATGAAATTACTTGCCTGCAGTTCTGATGCTGGAAATTCCAGCCCAGTTGTTCAGTTTCCAAGTCCACCAAGCACAGTGGGCTCACCCTGTCTGCACAGCCTTGCATAACCCACTAAATTTTCTAAGCCTTGATTTCTCCACCTGAAAGTGGGGTTAGCATCATTACCAATCTCATAGCATTGCTGTGAGGATCAGTGGATAATTCATGTACAGTGCCAGGCTCCCTGCATGCATGCTGTTACTATGACTCTAAGAATTATGCTCTGCTTATCACGTCGCCCTGGAGGACCAGGGTTAAACAATGTGGTGCTCAGGACTTGGGGAGGGAAAGGATGCTGTGGAAGAGCAGGGGTCGGGGAAATGGAGGAAGCATGGGCAGAGCAGAGCTGGAAGAAAACCACCGCTAGGCAAGCCCACCTGCATGAGAGCGGATGAGTAAATGTTGCTTAAACCTAAGTAGCACGACTCAGTGATTGTAATTACACTGGATTGAGGTTATGACTTCAGCAATTTTATTTTTCTTTTGGAGGTGCTGGCTCATTTTTTATGCATGCACAGGAACTAATTGCATCCCAGAGAATGCTCTCCGCCTGTTGGTCTGGAGGTTCACCGCCATATGCTTGGTGTGTGCGTAATTAACCCAGTGCAGCTGTACTCCCCTCTGTCTGGATTATGGATTCGATTTCAGTTTCACTCTCAGGCAAGAGGCCCACAATCCTTATTTATTAAAATGATTACCCCTTAAAAGAAGGTGCCGGAGACAGAGCCCAGCACCAGGCTGGAAGCCGTCTGGGCCAGGCTTATGTAGATGACGCCTGTTGCCAGCACACACAGCTCAGGCTTAGTCCCTGCCGGCCCACAAAAAGGACTCCTCGCCTGCTAGGCACGTTGCTGAGCAGGCCCCACAGAGGGCTGAGGGCTACAGGCTGCCTTGAAGGCATCTGTAATTTCTTGTTCCTGGACTTGCTTTGCTTTTCCAGCCCCCACTCCATCTTCTCCCTGCCGGCCTTCCTCCAAGTCATGACAACCACTAACCACTCAGACTTTCCAGAAAAGTGCTTTCAGCACCTGGAATAGGGACTTAGACATAGTAGGCACCTGATTAATATTGAGCAAGGCAGGTGACTAGGAATAGAAGAGGACCAAGAAAAGCTCCATCCGTCCTCCAGGGGAGAAACCTGAGCCTGTGACCCACATATTTTGTGACCTCCACAAATAGTTGATTATCCGGACAGTGGCAGCTGTAGAGATTGATCACGTACTCCTGGGAGCTTAGAGGCAGGGACAAGAGGAGGTTATAGGGAGCCAAACCAAGTTGCTGGCTGTTGTGGTAAACATCCCTCGCACCTTACTGCCCTCAGCAAGTGGGCAGTGGCTCTGATGAGGCTCTCCTGGAGAATCCAGAGCCATTCCGTGGTCCCTGTCGAGCTGTGAGCCACTCTTTGTTCCATAGCCACGGCCGCCTCATGGTGGTGATTCACCCCACACACAGGCACTGAGCATTCGCATGTGCCGGATTCCCTGCGAGGTGCTGGGTTGGGGAATACAAAGAAGAATGAGGAACAGGCTTGGTCCCTGAGGAGCTCGTGTCTGGTGAGGAAGACAGATAAGTAAACAAATGGTTGCGATACAATGGGATAAAGACTGTAATGCAGGCGTGTTTACAAAGGTTTGAGCATAGAGAAGGGAGTGACTACATTTGCCCGGAGGAGTTGTGATGAGATTGTTGAGATTTTCATTGAGTACAGATGAGTTTTGGGGCAGAAGGGAGGCAGTGACGTTTCATTTATTCCACAGAGGTATGTGAGCTGGGTTAAGCATTATGCTGGCTTTTAGAAGATGAACAGTCCTTAGACTCAAGGAACCTGCATTCTAGAGGGGAAGACTCACACTGCACTCGTTTACTCAGCAAGCATTTATCAAGCACCGACCATATGTGTTAGATGACATGAAGGTGCTTAGACACAGTTACTGCCCTGATCTAGAGGAAAGATGGACAGACAAAATAATTATAAGTCAGTGGAATATGTCCATCACAAGAAGAGCCTTTTAAAGGTACAGAGAGAAAGAAACAATTCCTTATGTGGAGTGGATAAAATAGCAGCTCAAGGAAGACTTCCTAGGAATGGTTATGTCCAAGATGGGTTTTGAAGGATGATTAGGAGTTGTCAGATAAAAAGTAGCAGGGGTGGGGGTTATTAGGTCAGTGGGAATGATTCTAAGGACATTATAAGGACCTAAACAGCTGCACAATACAGGAGCTCAACAATAACATGGATGAGAGATACACAAGGCATCCAACATTGAGGAGAAACCTAAGCGCCAGAGTCCTGTTACAGAGAATAAACCCCACACAGGGTTTCTCATGTGAGAGACACGCTCAGTTCCATCCTCGCAGTTGTGGTTTGTGCACTGTGTGTCTGTGTCATGTGGTGTTTGAACATGGGGCCAGCCTTTTTCTGCCGCCAACAATGTCACTGGTCACTCTCCCAGTCTCTGGCTGAGAATGCTCAAGGGCCACTCCCTGGGCTTCTTGTGAGTTGAAGACAAACACAAGTCCGTCCGGTGCAGTGGTCCCCAGTGGCTGGTGGCCGAGCCAGCCATGTCAGAATCCCCTGCGGGCTGTCTTCACACACAGCTCCGGGCCTCTGTCCTGGAGGTTCCGGTTCAATGCGCCCAGGCTGTGACCAAGTTAAGCTCCCAGAGTGATTGTGATGAGACCCCTTCATCAAATGTCCCTACATTGTTCACAAGGAAAGGAGAATCCACTGTGGGGACATTTCAAGGGGAAGGAGGCCTATGGGTCAGCTGTGAGGGGTCCCCAGATGGTACTACAGCCTCCAAGGATTCCCGAGGGGGTAGACGCTCAGGAGCTGTGTCCCCAAGCACACTGGGGTGGGGGTGCTGTCTGTCGGGTTGTTTAGTCACTGATGATGATGCTATTCTTAGCACTCAGGCAATTTGGGCTTCTCTAATCAAGGAGCAGGGAACAGGCCAACTGAGGGTGCCAGGAGATTTGAAATTCTATGCAGGGCCTGTTAGGACTAGACCAGGAAAAATGACATTCTTGGGCAGGGATTGGTTAGAGGAGAATCAGATATTCTCCAACTCTGCAGAGAAAAGGACAGAGTTAAAGGTGGTAAGATGCAGCAGGAAGGAGCGCAGTGAGATGTCTGATGAGTTATGGGCTCTCTGGTGGGTTACCTAGGCAAGAAGGTAGGCTCTCTCCTCTGCTCTCAGAAAGTCAGAGCTGAATCAGGCAGGGAGATCCGATGGAAGATACGGAGGGCCCTCGGGGAGGAGGCTGGGTCTCAGATCCAGAATCTTGTAACAGGAGGGCTGGAGCACCATACAGGAAGTCGTGGCCTAGAAAGAATGCATAAAGGGATCAGAGAAGGAGTTGAGCCACAGAGGAAATCAGTGCCAGCAGGGGACAGGGCCACGGAGTTTTGAGGAGAACAGATAAACAAAAAGACACTAGATTGAGCCGGGCCTGGACAAGCTAAATGGCATCTTTGTGCAAATTAGAAAAGTACGTACTTCCCTCCACCCCAGTAGATACAGCCATGCAGATTTCAGCCCCTTCTCAGCCAGGATCTGTGCAGTTGTACACAGTGGTCTTGAAGCTGAGCTGCTACCTGGACTCCTCGGTTTCCCACTGTCTAGAAATAGGATTGTACCCAGAGCTTGGTTTGGGACTGCTCCTACAATACCCACAGGGGTAGAGGGACTCAGGGACACTGGGCCAGGCCTGAAGCCACAGGTGTTCCTTTCACAGAGGTGGGATTCCTTGAGTCCTTGGGAGCAAGAGACCCACCCCAGGGGGCAGAGAGGAAGATGGGGTAGGGTGGGTGGGGACCCTGAGCCAGATACCCTGGGCTCAGCCCCTCCTTGCTGCTTCCCAGAGGCTGAGTGCTGTTTCTGGGTGCTGTGGCACAGCCCGTGGCTGGCCAGGTCACAGCCTCTGTCTTCTGCTCACCAGGGAAAGGGGAAATTAAGAGTCGAGAGTCACTGAGGAGTTTTTGGTGGTATCATAGCAGCGCCCACTTTGGGCAGTTTGCCGTGTCTAGACAGTGTTCAGGCCCAATCAATACACGACCAGTCTCTGAGGGCCACCTGCACCTGGCCGGGAATACACAACAAGCAGAGCACAAGTGAGCTGCCCAAACCTCCCACGCCTGTGCCTCGAGGAGGAGGGAGCTACAGGGAGCAGCTGGGAGGAGGAGATGAATAGGAGAGGAGGAAAGGAGAGGGTGGGGCAGGAGAGAACTGGGGGAAGGATGAAGATTAAGCCTGGAGGCTGGAAGACAGGGGAAAAGGAAAGAGCGAGGAAGAGTTGCTCCCAGCCCCTGTGGATGAGGCAGCCAGCACTCCCTGTGGACAGCACATCCCGTGTCCCTGGCATCCTTCTACTCTGGCCTGTGCCCACCTCACGTCATCTCCACACCCTACAACATCAGATCTTACTATCCATGCCCTACAGGCAAGAATGGAAGCTTGGAGAGGTAAAATAATTCTCCCAAGGTCTCAGAGCCAAGAGGAGGCAAAGTCAGGACTTCTGCTGGGTGGGCCAGCCCCAGGGGCCATGCACCATGCCGCCTGTAACCGAGCCTGTGTAGCAGCCCTCCTGGGTGTGAGTGCAGCCCTCCTGGGCTTGTGCAGTGCCCAGGGAATGGAGTCCACGGTTTCTGAGGCCTTCAGGCTTGGCTTGAGTATCTGTGAACCTATTTGTTTGCAGCTATATAGACAGATATCTGAGAGTCACTTCAGGGTGGAGATCAGCACCCAGGGGAGGGGACAGTAAAGGAGTTAGTCATCAGGAAAGGAGTGGTTAGTCCCAAAGCCCTGGCTGTGTGACGTTTCCATTGGACTTTCTGGAATGCAGAAAATGGTCTGTAGATGCCCACCCACAACCGTACCCCTCTGGGGGCCCTGGGTCAGAAACTCAGCACTCTAACAGAGCAGACTACACAGACATGAGTTCTGATCTCAGGTACTGAGTCTCAGACAGCCTTTGTCATGCCCAGGACCCAGCTCCCTTCTCCATGACTGCATTCCCTTAGTATCAGGGACTTCCAGGAGATGGAGTGGCTGAGGAGTGGGCCATGGGTGAGCTGCTTGAGACAAGGCATATGCCCTGGTCTGTCAGTTCCCTCGGTGCCTAGGACACACAGGTGCTCGTGAAACACATGCGATGTCTCAAGAAAGTGAGGTGGCAGCAGAGGAGCTGCTTAGCCCTGCCTCGACTGCACAGTGGCCTGAGGGGGGCCGTGGGAGAGGGGAGGCCTGGGCAGGTGTTGTCATGGGAGCGCAGGGAGGGGCTGTGTGATTCCACCAACAGCTCCGTGAACCTGGGGCAAACAATGTGAGCTTCTCCCTGCCGAACTTTTCCTCTGACTTTCCCCTTCGCCGTCCTGGGATCCTGCCTGCAGTTCCAGGACTTTCTGCCCTTCCAGAGGGAAGCTGGAGCACTCTGTTCCCGCCATCCTCCCTCTTGAGCTGCTGCGAACAATTAAGCCCAGGACAGCCATTACCTCGTGCTGAAGGGCCTGTATTGATTAAGGATAATTATATTTACTCTTTAGCAGTGTGAGGCCTGGTAGGAATATTTTTTGTTAATTTGCTGCTGCTTGCCCTCAGGAATGGGGACTGATACACCAGCCCCACGTAGATCACGCCTGCACACATGCACGCGGGCACGCACGGCTTCACTGTTGTTGAATGACTGTAAATGCTCATCTAAGGCCCGTGGCATTCTGGGCTGCCCTGCCTGACGTGTTTATTCCAGAAAATAACATGGAAGTGGTTGAAGGAAGTTTATTTTCTTTTGGCCATTTTTATCTTGGATAAGAGGCATAGGCAAGCCCATGTTGCATCAAAACACACACACACACACACACACACACACACACGCGCGCTCACATGCTTTTCCTCCCTCCCTCCTCCTCAATCAATATACTTTTTCAACCTAAATTCTAGGAGGAAAGGTGATACAGAGGTGTCTCTTCGGCCTATCTTTGATATGAAAACCCCAATCCTATGGAAAGGAAGATGGCCCTGCTGCCCCTCCTTCGCCTGCTGGAGAGCATCTTCCCGCCTCTCGGTTCCTCTGGCTGGTTTGCCCTGCCTCCCTGGCAGCACTCCTCATCGTGGGGTTTTATTGTGGTCAGGCATGAGCATGCCTTCCCCTGTTTGTAGGTTGTAAGTGCCTGTAGACATTTGCCAAGACTGGGCCAGGCACTGGGCTTGAGCTGAGAATATGGAAGCAAAAGGTGCCATCTCTGCCCTCGGGTGGCTCACAGTCCAGTGAGGGAGACCCAGTAGGAGAACACAGGTACTAACTACTGAGGGAGACCCAGTAGGAGAACACAGGTGCTGTGAGTTAGAGGCCTGTGTTCAAACCTGAATCCAGCACTGCCCAAGACTGCTTCATTACCTAGGGCAACAGCTTCTCTAAGACTCAGTTTCCCCCATTGTCAAAGGAAGATGACAACCCCTGCTTCACAAAACTGTTGTGACAAACAGTACATGAGGTCATGTCTGTGAGGTGCTGACAATGCCTGGCACATAGCAAGTGCTCTGTAAAAGGTCATTGTGAATGCCCAGTGAATGCTGACTATGTCCCAGGCAGATGTCCTATAGACTGTCCCATATAATCCTCATGAGAACCTCATGAGGAAGGGGAAGCATGGAAAGGCCAAGCGACTTAACCTGGGTACGTAAGAAGCTGAGATTCAGCCCCAGGCTGTCTGGCTCCATTGTCCATAGGCTCAACCACTGTGCTGTTCTGTCCTGCACCCCACCCCCAGATAACATTGGCTGCCATTCTTTTATCAGCAGCAGCAGCAGCAGCAGCGAGTGTCATGGGTGTACAGAGGAAAGGTATCTTACATAACCCGGGGAAAGTAACATCAGGGAAGAGCTCCTGAAAGAGGATAAATGGGCTTTTTCTGGCAGAGGGAACTGTGTGTTCAGCGGCCCAGAAGTGAAAGAACACACAGTGTTTGGAGAACAGCAAATATTTCAGTATAAGTGGATGATAGTTAGGGTGGCCATATATCCTAGTTTGCGTGGGACTGTCCTGGTTTATACTTATTGACCAAGCTTAATTATAAATAGTCCCTCATTCACTCTCAGACAGTCCCAGGTAGGATGATAAATTATGTGGTCACCACAATGCTAGTGTGCTGGCAGGTAACAGGGAAAGGCAAGGAGCAGGGCCAGGGAAGTAGAAAAACAGAGCTTTGCAAACCCGCTGTGGCCTCTGATTGTATCCGGAAGGATATGGGGACTCACTGAGGAATGGATTCTAGAGCGACAAGGCTGAAGCCAACCAGACCCTTAGGATATGGTGGTGCAGGGGGACAGCAATGTTGAAGGCATCATTCAGGAAGAAGAATCCACAGGTTTTTGTTACCAAGAGGCAATGGGGTTAGTGGGTAAGAAAGAGCATGAAGTCTAGCCCCAGGCTCTCTAGGTTCAAATCCCAGGCTGCCTACTTACTAGTTCTGTGCCGTTGAGTAAGTTATTTAATCTCTCTGTGTCTCACTCTAGGAATAAGATATAATAATAGAAGCACCTTACAGGGCTGTGGTGAGTATTCCATAGAGTTAATATAAGACAGTTGGAATCACACATGGCTCACAACAACAAGTCCGGGATGACTCCTTGGTCTCTGGCTAAAATAACTGGAATGGAAGCTTGAGAACAGGAGGAAACCCCAGGGTGATGGGGAGAGACAGTAAAGCCCCATTTGGGATATGCTGCATTTGAGATGTCAGAAGTGAGTGGATCTATTGGATAGGTAGCTGGACATGCCAAGTCTGGCATCCAAGGAAGGCCCCGGTTAAGACTCCAGTCTTGACATCATCTGCATGTAGCTGGGAGTGGACGGAGTAGGAGGGGAGAGCACTGTGGGCAGCCTTTAAGTTGCGGGTGGAGGAGTCTATGAGAAATGTGAGGCGTGCTCAGAAAGGCAGGAGAAAAACTAGGAGAGAATTGCTTCCCAGAGGCCAGGAGAACTGAATTGCAACAAGAGGGGCAGCTTTCAAGTGTCAGATGCTGCAGAGAGGCTGGCAAAAACTTTGCACTGCACACTGAAGAGTGCCCACTGGATTTAGCATCAGAGGCCATCAGTGACCTTGGCGAGCACATTTCACTGTAGATGGCAGGGCTTCCAGTGTGAATGGAAAGTAAGGAAACCGAGAGAATGCACGTGGACTGCACTGAAGAACCTGGGCTGCGAAGGAAAGGGGGCAGTAACAGCAGGATGCAGGGTCAAGAGAGGTGTGTTTGTCTTGAAAGAGCACAAGCCTTGAGCTTGAGAGAGAATAGTAGAGATGGAGAGGTTGAAGATGTCTGATGAAGGCACAATTGATGGAACAAAGTCCTTGAGGAGGCAGGAGGGAACAAGATGCTGGGTGTACCAGCAGGATTAGCTCTGCCTAGGAGGAAGGCTGCCTTCTACAGTGACATGGAGGGAGAGAGAGGATGAGAGGGGACACAGGTGACTGTGTGCTGTGTGTATGCCAAATGTGGAGAGGTGGGTGGCCACCATTTTCTCTAGAACATCAGAGGCAAGATCTTCTGTCTCAAGTGAAGGGATGGGAGGGAGGAGGCTTGAAGAAAGGGATGAACATTTGTAAAAGCTGTGTGGAGAATGAAAAAGGTGTTTCCAGAGGATAGTCAGGGACCTGGGCAGATGGCTGTTGTTAGAGTAGTCCACGTGGATCCTGGGGCCAGCTGGGATGATGGCAGGGCTCAGAGTAGGATGAGAGCAGATGCCAAGGTTCTCAGTGACCAGAAAGCTGATAAATGACAGAGACCAAAAAAAGGATAGACGTGTATATCTAGCGTCAAAGAAGCTGGATCCTTTTAAAATAAATGGAAATAGGAATAATAAAAGGAGTGATTCTGAAGTGGCATTGTTTATCAAAGACGGGGCCTCTCCACCTCCTGGAAAAGTGAGCTTCTGTCCTGGAGAGGTCTGCAGGGGCATGATGAACTTGAAGGCAGAGTCTGTGTCCAATTTGCCTTCATCTCATGTTCTTCCCCGCTTGGCATTCCATGTGTCACAGGTCTTTTTAAAATGTTGAGTGGTTGAGTGGGTGACAGAGTGCCTTGCTCCCATCCTGAGAGACACATCCACCTGAACCTGCATTTCCTGCTGTGCACCTCACCCCTTCCTCTCTCCGAGAGGTGCTCATCAAGTCTCTGCTCTGCTGTGTGCAGGCCACTTCTCTTCTGGGGCCATATGGGGAATTGGAAGGTGGAGAAAGGGGAAGAAGCCATGTTTGCTGTCACTCTCGGCGTGAGCCAAAGTCCCAGAGAACATAAAACCTGCCCGCCCACCCAGCTCCATTCCCAGACCCCATTTTATGCCAACATAAAATGATTGCTACATCATCTGCTAGCACTTCGGTTTTCAGAATCTCTAAATAACATTGCAAAATGTCGCCAAAGGAGCAGCAGTAACACCATGTAAGGGGAAACACAAGGTTCAAATTTGAGGAGCCTATGTTTTTGCAACCCTAGTTCTATTCTCTCAATGGGCTTATTTTGTCCTTATCACTATCTTCTTTGCAGCCTGGCACCCAATGCCTGCATCAGAGAACCCTGAAAGCAGGGCAGAAGGGGCTTCACTGGCTCCTGGAGTCAAAACAAAGGAAGATGTCCACCCAGGCAAGGAGGACCCCCGCTCACCCATTCCCAGAGGCCCCCCAGATGCCCGCCAAAGGAGCAGAAACAGACAGGCTTTGTTTTTAGATCCCCTTGTGGGCCCCTGAGGCCTGCCCCACTTTCTGGAAACAGGGAGCTTGGGGCCCATACCATCTGGAGGGACTGGGCAGCCTTTGCCTTCTCTTGCCACTCATGGGGAAAAGCTAAGGGAATGCAGCCCTCTCCATGTACACAGCTTCCAGGAAATCCACATGGTAGGGCCTCCAGTGGGACTGGAGTCTATCAGAACCACACTCGTCAGTCTCTGCATAGGACTGTGTCCCTTGCAGGAGCTCCAAGGTCCTTGCTATGGAAACCCCAAACTCCAGGGACTGTTCTGATTCTCTCATCCCATCTACAGACCCCAGCTCACATTTTTCTGAGCTCAGCTTATGCTCAGGTCTAGGAACAAATGTATAACTCAGAGGGCAAAAGACAATGACAGCAATGTAGAAGCTCCCAGTTGAGCTCGATCCAGACAATGTAATAACAAACATCATTTATTCATTCATTCAGCAAAGGGTGGAACTCATGCCTGTAAAGATGCTAACCATGCCAAAAATAAACATAGCATCATCTTTGCCCTGAAGATGCTCTTTATACTCTATTCTCTGTCTCATAACTGATCACAGAGACTGCCGTGATCCAAGGACCTGAAGCAGAAGAGGTGGGGAGAGCTGGGATTTCTCCTTTCTGAAAAGAATCCCTGGGTTTGTGGTACCCCCCCACCCCAACTTTTTCTCTTCCCTGAAAGTGCCTCTTGGTTCATTCTATCTCTCACATGTTCTCAGCTCATATAAACAACTGAGTTGGAAAGGCACCTGCCATACAGAGCCAGTCCTACAGATGGAGGTGGGGGCCACTCACACTGGCAGAGTCACAGCATTAATTAGCTACTCCATGGAGCTCCCGTTGGTCACTGTCCAGAGTGAAAACCTCCTTGGCATCACTTTCCGCCCCTGCTCACTAGTCATCCAGGCCTCGGCTGAGATGGTTTTTCCAGCCCTCCCAGCCCCCGCTGCAACTTTTGAAACCAGCACGGACCTCTCTCAGTGGCATTTCTTCTCCAGTCAGAGCCTCACTGGACCTCTCCAGGGAGAGTGGCACTGCTTTCTCACTCTGGGACCCTGACATTTTGGGGGGTCCCGCCTGCCCTCATGACTGCTCCCCACAGGGACACTAAAATGGAATGACTGAGTTAAAGGGCAGGCAGGCATCTGGGCAGCGTGGCCCGCTCAGGGTGGGTGGGGGGCCTGGACAGCTGGGGCCTGTGTGGAACCCAGCACTGACCCACCCTCACCATCTGCCTTCTGCTGGGAGTTCTGCAAGTCCCTGTCCCCTGTGAACATCCTGTTAGTCAAGAGCCGTCCTGAATCCAAAACACCTGGGCCCCTTTCTGGTTGGCACTTGGGACCCACAGTGATGCCCATATTGCCTCCCAGGTGCCCTGCTTCCCAGCTGCCTTCCCTCTCTCCAGGACATGTTTCTATGCTACAAAGTCCCAATGTGCCCTGGCCTAGAGGAGGGTCTGAGAAGCAGAAATGGTTGGAAATGGCATATCTCGGTGAAGAGTCATCCCCGCCCCCCGCCCCCAGGACTGTACTCCCAGGGCCACTTGGGCATAGCCTTCTGCCAACCTGACCATCTTTATACATTCTTTCTTCTCTCCCAAACAGCTTCAAACAAGCAGACACTGAAATGAGACATTAAAGTGAATGTAAGCAGAGGAGAGGGAAATGCCTAGAAAAGGCCAAACACACTAAAGGAAGACAGGCCTGGCAGAGCAGGAGGAGCCAGGGAACTGACATGGCCTGTGCCCTTATGTGGTGGCCTCATTTTCTGCAACAGGCAATTTGGCTGCTTACAATTGTCTCATTTACTCTTCACATCAACCCCAAAAGATAAGTAGTAGTATCCTTATTATATAAATGAAGACACCTCAGAGAATTTAACTTGCTGTAAGTTGCACAGAGACTAAATTGAGCATGCTGATTCTAGAGAAAGAACTTTCCCAGAAGAGTTGCCCAGCAAGCCTCAGGAAGTAGTGGGTGAAGAGTCAGGAACAATTCCGTTTTCTGATACTTACCTACTGAGAAAGAGAGAGTGGTAAAACAAGTTAACGTAAGCTCATGGGTCCTCCTGTCTGTTGGATGGAACTCAGGCCTGAAATGTACAGCAAGGGAAGTTCTAACTGTGCAGAGAAAGAGAAACACTACGTGCCTGGAAGGTGCATGCTTGTCTGAATCTGTGAGCCAGAGGAGGCCGCCCAGGTGAGAGGACTGGAAGAAGGGTAGGCCATACACTGCCTGCCAGATGACGATGTCCCAACAGCACAGGACAGAAAGGAATTGTGATAGGGCCTCTGACTAATTAGATGACTGCAAGTATTCTGCTAAAAGCAGAAGAGCTGATAAATTTTTTACTTGACCCACTAATAATTTTATCCCTTAAAAGGTGGAACAGACAAATAGGGGAACTGAGTCTAGACTTCACTGTGATCCACAGAAAAGAATGAATCATTGATATGAAGACTACTGGTCTCCAAAGGATGAGGACTTGACTGTTTTCTTCAGTGTGGTGTCCCCTCTGCCTAGAACAGTGCCTGGCCATTGTAGTTGTTGCATTATTTGTACAGTGACCAAAAAGAGCAGGGATGGGAAGCTGGAGGAGTAGCCGGATCTTCCGAGTGTGACTGATAGCCTGGGGAGGGGACACTGGGCATCTTCAGACATAAGCCCGAGGCTTTATAAAGGAGCATCTACGGAGTCCAATGGAGCAGGAAGTTCAGTTCCACAGCCAGAAGAGCCAAAGGGGAATACAGCTTAGGCAGGGCAAGGAGATTATAAAAGTGAAATGTCTATATTACAGTCACAAACCATGCCCACCTAAGAAAAGATACATCAAAAACAATGACTTACAAATTTCTGAATGGGGCGGGGGAGGGGAGCAGAAAATAAATCACTTTGAGATTCTAATGAAAACTCTAAACACTTCCCCCATTTTAAAAAAAAAAAAAAAACAAGACACATCTATACAATGTTTTGTGTATAATTTTAGAGGGGGGTGGAGACCTATTGTTAAAATGATCTAACAGAGGAACCAATGAAGACGCAAAGAATGGTTGCAGGGAATTCCCACCTGGAAAACGTGCAGGGCCTGTCAAAAGATGAGAGGGCTCCATACCAGAGGAGGAGGGTACCAGAGGGCACAGTACTCTGCAAGAACGTGTCTGGAGGTCTGAGGCCAGCGTTGTGTCCCCAAAACATTCATACGCTGGAACCGAATTTCCAGTGGTATTAAGAAGTGGGGCCTCTAAGAAGTGATTAGGTCGTAACTGCAGAGGCCTCATGAATGGGATTAGTTTCCTTCATTCCAAAATAAAAGGCCCATGGGAGCTTGTTCACTGCTTCCACCATGTGAGGATGCAGCGAGGACGGCCATCTCTGAGGATCAGGCCCTCGCTGGACACCAAATCTGCTGGCACCTTAAACTTGGACTTTCCAGGCTGCAGAACTGTGAGAAAGAAATGTTTGTAGCTTATAATCCACCCAGTTTATGGTATTTTGTTATAGCAGCTTAAATGGACTTAAGCACCCAGAATAAACCATTTTTTTAAACAAAGAATTCCAGCCAAAAAAGGGCACTTTGGTATTTCTGTGGTAGTTACTGTTAACAGCAAGGATTCAGAATCAGACCCACCTGGTTGAATATTTGTGACTTCAGGCAAGTTCTTTAACCTCACCAAGCCTCTGTCTCCTTATCTGTAAAATGGAGGTGATATCCATTCTCAAAAGGTTATTGTAAAAAATAAATGAGATAATGCATGGTAAGTGCTTGGCCTAGTGCCTGGCACATTTGGTTCAATACATATTAGCCATCATAAGCATCATTATTCCCTGCGTGTAATGCTCTTCCTCTCCTTTTCTATCAACCCCTTAAATAAAGGTTAGCTGTTAGTGCTTTTGTTATTTTTAAGTAATGCCTGAAGCAGGAAAATGAACAAGGTAAAGGACTGCTCCTTGGGGAAATGACATAATGTTAGCTTTGTCCAAAAGAAAGATCTAACAAAAGGGAATTAGGATAATGCTGAAGGGCAGGAAGGAATACAATATACACACCTGTGTGGAGAACTGGGCCTCTGGAGAAGAGTGAGGAGAATAAAAGCACCTGCCTCCTGTTTGCTTCCATCTTTTTCACCAAAGGGAACACATTTTGATTTTATGCATCCGTAAGTGCACATCTATCATCCGTGAATGAGGTCAAGATTCCAGACCCAGGTACTTGGTGTCTCAGAACAGGTACAATGGCTGAAATGTTGTTGGGAATTGTCGAGAAAGCACGTGGAACAGAGGACATGCTCAAAGACTGGAAACGGCTTTTTCAGAAAGCAAGATTCTAGAAGTTCTGGGTTGATCAGCCTGATGTCAAACCGATGAAACTCTAAAAAGATAGAGCAGTAAATAGATTGTTTGTGTGCACTTAGGAAAGAGAGAGATACCTGGGAGTCAGCAGGCTCACTAAAAACAAATCATGCAAAATTTAAATGATTTCCTTTTCCTAGTAGGGTATTTTTTTTTTTAGAACCCTGGGGGAATAGAATTGGCATATAGCTTGATTTCAGGAAAACATTTAATGAAGTTATTCCCTATCACATTGTGAGTAAAATACAGATGTGATCTGGACAATATTACAACCATGTGACTTCAAAACTGTCCTCCAAAAGTGCCAGCCCTTTTTCCCAAGTGTCAAGAGAATATCTTAAAAGGTGATTTGTGAACAGGTCTCTGTCTTTGGCCTCATCTGTTGTGTGTGTGGTTTTTTTGGGGGGGCTGTTGGGGGGGTTGTTGTTGTTTTTTGAGATGGAATCTTGCTTTGTTGCCCAGGCTGGAGTGCAGTGGTGTGATCTTGGCTCACTGCAACCTCCACCTCCCAGGTTCAAGCCATTCTCCTGCCTCAGCCTCCCAAGTAGCTGGGATTACAGGCGCCCACCACCACACCCAGCTAATTTTTTGTATTTTTAGTAGAGACAGGGTTTCACTATGTCGGCCAGGCTGGTCTTGAACTCCTGACCTCGTGATCCACCTGCCTTAGCCTCCCAAAGTGCTGGGATGTCTGTTGTGTTTTTTATAAGTGACAGTAAAAGACAGAACCCATGTTAATGGAGGCATCGATAGCACATACCTGGGAAAGTTAAATTACCAGTTGCATACAGCAGCAGGATTCAAGCAGACCTCCACCACCTGGAATGATGGGTTTACCCTGAATAAAGTGTAATAGAGACATCTAGAAGAATTCCAAGTGTTTTATATAGCTGTCCCACCCTCAAGGAGCTGGAGTACCATTCCCCAGTCTGTAGTGTGGGCTGCAGGTAGTGACTTCCTTCTAATCAGTACAGCGTGGAAAGGAGGGGTGTAACTTTAAGTTGACTTGACAGTGGAGAAGCCTGGCAAAACGACCTCAGCCCGGGTGAGCAAGGTTGACCTCGACAGTGACGCATCATAAGTCATGGTCTGCAGCATGGGCTGCTTGACTGAATATGCTTCTTGTTATATCTTGATTACATGCTAAACAAGGGGTGGATTATTCATAAGTTTTCTGGGAAAAAGGCAGGGATGTCCCGGAACTAAGGATTCCTCCCCTTCTTAGACTATGTGAGGTGACTTCTGGATGTTGCCATGCATTTCTTAACTGTCATGGCATTGGTGGGAGTGTCCTTTAGTATGTCCCCTTGGTATGATGACACGATGAGAACGGCACCTCTGTGGTCTCTCTCCAAAACACCCAGTCTCGTTATGAAAAAAATATCAGACAAATTTCAACTGGGGAACATTCTACAAAATACCTGACCAGTACTCTTCAAAGCTCTCAGTGTCATCAAAATCAAAGAAAGTCTGAGAAACGGTGACAGTCTAGAGGGGCTGAGGGAGACATGGCAACTAAATGTGACGTGGTGTCCTGGATAGGGATCCTAGGTAGAAACCACGGACATCTGAATACAGTATGGACTTAGATAATAACATATCAGTATTGGTTCACTAATTGTGAAAAATGTGCCAGACTATAATGTAAGATGCTAATAATAGGGGAAACTGAGAGTGGGCTTTAGGGGAACTCTCTGTACTATCTTCACAATTTTTCTGTAAATATAAAACTTCTAAAATGAAAAGATGCTTTATAAAACACAATGGATACAAGTGTAAACTTCTGCATTTAGCATAAAAATGACTTAGTATGTTAGTGTTTTGGGGGGCATGCAAATTAGACACAGCTTATGGGAAAGACTTCTAGGACTTTTAGTTGACCACAGTCTCAATCCATGGTGCTGGGCAACATGGCTGTGAATACACCTGTGTGATCCTGCGCTGCATCGACGGCCCTTGGGAGTCTAAATCAGGCAACTAAGTGGGACTCCGTACTGCCTAGACCACGTGGGAGTCTCAACTCTGAGCCAAAACTTCCTGGTCCAAATCCAGGCTCTGTCACATACTAGCTTTACGAGCCCAGTCAAGTCACTAAACCATTCTCATGCTCAGTTTCCTCATTTATAAATTGGGCTAATAATGATAGCTACCTCATAGAGCCATGGGACAGAGCAAGGCCCCTGGCACATAGTAACTACTCGAAAATTGGATCTCTTTGAGCAGCAGAGGTCTGCTTGTTTTTTAGAGTAGGCCTCATATCAGAAGGATGTCTAGTATCTCAGAGAGTAGCATCAGGTGTGGGAATGATGCGAGGCTCATGATGTTACTACAGAGAAAAGACTGGGCCTGGGAGCTGTTACATCAGAGGGCAGAGTGAGGGCTAGCAGGGGAGTGACAGTCTTGGTCATTAATTCACTGAGACCCTAACTATGTCCTTAAGCCTGTCTGGATCTTTGCTCCTTTATCTTCAGAATACAGATAAGGACACTTTTTGGTCAGTTTTGTAGGGTGACTGAGAGGATAAAATGACTTAATACATATGGAAATGCACTGAATGAAAGACACTGTGGTAATAAACATGTTGGTATTAAAACTAACTTAAATGTCGATTTCCTTTTGTGCCAATTCACAGGGGGTGGGGAAAAGTACAAGACACTCTTACTAGAAATGCTTACTTTGTTTAAACTGGAAAGCCACCGGGGACAAGTGAAGGGCATTGGGGATGGAGTTTGGAATCCTGAACTCATAAAGAAGTCAAGGCCAGACTGGAGAGAATCCACAGGCCTTAGACACAGAGGTGGGACCTTGAGAAATTTACCCAACATCTGTGAACCTCAGTTTCCCAGCTGTAAAATGGATAACATCAACCTCCCAGGGTTGCTGGAGGTCTATGTACATGAACAGGCCAGCACTCAGCAAGCTCTTAGTGGTGCTGCTTCCTTATAATCTGCCCCTCTGGAAGCTGTGAGGAAATGGTGGTGACCCTAGTACCCCTCCCCACAGGGCCTGTCCGGTGAGATGGTCACTGCCCTTGGAGGCTACTGGAGGTCAGAAGAGAAAAAGCCCACCCTCACAGGAAACAAATCTAGAAGGTGCAGGGAAGCAACTAAGAGAGCAACTAACAGAGTCCAACAGAGTACAGACTTAGAATCATAACCCATCCCAGACTCTTTTACAAACAGTTTCTATCAGGCTCTTGCCAGTTGAGAAGATTCTTTGTAAAGTTGGAGCCCAGAGGAAATCAGATTACTGGGAGGGAGTGTGATCAGGCTGGTGCGAGAGACGGGGAGTCATTGCCAAGCTGCCCACGGGAACTGTGGCTTACAAGGAAACATGGGGAGCCCCAAGAAGGCAGGTGGCCCAAACTGGCAGTGCCCAGTTCCAGACAGGGACATGGCAGAGAGAGTACCCATGACTTGATCCTTCAGGATTCATGTTGACTTGTCACAAACCTCAGATGACCAAAAGTCTCTTGTCCAGGATCCACTCATGTGAACTTCAGCATCCTTCAGGACATAAAGCCATGCATTATGCCCAAATTTTCATTCCCTAGAGATTTCTGAAGATGTTACCACATGCCTTTGGAGAAAAAAGCAACAGCAAGGTGTTCAAAAAACGTTACAGAGTCTGCAGGTACACTCGATGATCACAGATGTGTTACCGGAAAGGGGTTCTGATCCAGACCCCAAGAGAGGGTTCTTAGACCTCAGGCAAGAAAGAATTCAAAGTGAGTCTAGAAAGTGAAAGCAAGTTTATTAAGAAAGTAAAGGAATAAAAGAATGGCTCCTCCATAGGCAGAGCAGCAGCATGGGCTGCTTGACTGAATATGCTTCTTGTTATATCTTGATTACATGCTAAACAAGGGGTGGATTATTCATAAGTTTTCTGGGAAAAAGGCAGGGATGTCCCAGAACTAAGGGTTCCTCCCCTTCTTAGACTATGTGAGGTGACTTCTGGATGTTGCCATGGCATTTCTTAACTGTCATGGCATTGGTGGGAGTGTCCTTTAGTATGCTAATGATTATAATTAGAGTATAAAGAGCAGTGAGGATGACCAGAGGTCACTTTCATTGCCATCTTGGTTTTGGCCAGCTTCTTTACGGCATCCTGTTTTATCAGCAGGGTCTTTGTGACCTGTTGCTTGTACCAACCTCCTGTCTTATTCTGTGACCTAGAATGCCTAAGCCCCTGGGAATGCAGCTCAGTAGGTCTCAGCCTTATTTTACGCAACCCCTATTAAAGATGGAGTTGCTCTGGTTCAAATGCCTCTGACAGATGGATCTGGATTTACATTAAATGACACAGATACTGATTTTCTGAATATCTGTTGGTAAAATCAACAACTAAAAATGATCCTCTCCCTGCCCTCCAGCCCCCTACCCACCCATTGTCAAGTCACAGAGGCTCCCCACAGGGTACAGCACAAAGATCTGAATGCAGAGCTTCCAAAGGTCAGGATTTAAACCTTCAGCTAGGTGTGGCTGATTCCCTCCCAGATCCTGGACACCAGCACTGCCTCAATCTCTGTAGGTTGCTTTGGAGGATGATCTGCCTGGAGTTTCTCTGAGAAACAGCTCTCAGCTTAACTCTTAGAGGCACGGGGCACCCTCCAAGCCCCAGGGATCCAGGTTGCCTCCTGTTCTTCCAAGTTGGTCCAAACCCATTGGATGCAATGAGTTGGCTTCTCTGTACTCATAACAGGGCCCACATTTTAAGAAGGATATTGACATACTGAAGCATGTCCACAGCTGGGCATCCTGGCTGGTGGAGGGCCTGGCCCATGTCCTACTGGGAAAGTTGAAGAGGGGCCTGCTGGTTGTCTTCAACTATCTGCAGCATCATCACTTATTAAAAGATGTAATAAACTTCTGTGTTTCTTCAGAAGGCAAAATGAGGCCTCAGGTTAAAGATCTGGGCTTATTTCTGAGGCAGACTTTTTCACAGTTGGTGTCTCTGATAGTCTGATTGCATGGAAAAGTAATTAGTTCTTCATTATTGCAAAGGTTCAAAGCCTGGGTGACCTCTTGTCAAGACTGGTGTTGAGGAGTTCCACTTTGAATGAAAGATTGAATTAGAAGATCTCTAAACTCCTTTCCAAGTTTCAGATTATATATGGTTCTGTGTTCTCAGTAAGTACAGAGAGCAGACACTAAGGATTAGAGCTTAGCCAGAAGGAACTGAGACAAATATGGAGAATGGGAGAAAATCCTTAAGTTTAGTAAGTCTTGGGGTTGGTTTTTCAAGCTCTTCTTTGCAGAAAGGGCAGTAAATATGAGTCTAAGTCCCAGGATCAGATTTGGCTTCTGCATTGGTGTTTAAAGACATCTATCCCTTACAAGAAAATTCTCTGCAAATCCTAGTGGGCATCTGAAGCTACTTTTGTTCCCTGGATTTTACCCTCTTTTCCAACTTCAAGGTGGTAACAGGAACAGGGAGAGAGCTAGATGCAGATCTGTAACCCCCTTCATTGGTCAAATCCTTGATCTGATCCCATGTAAAATGACAGAGTAGGTAAATGGCATTAGGCCTCTTCAAGTGGCCATCTCAAGTGACTCAGAGTTTCACTTCCCACCTTGTCAAGGATGCATTCATACCTGAATGGATAACTGATCTTCCGTCTACTCCTGGCCTGTGTGCCCCGGGCCCTGAATCCAGGCCCTGGACAGTCCTCCCTCCCGAAATAAGTCCCCTTCAGGCCCACTCCTTGTTAGGTTTTCCTTATTCTTTCTTTTTCAGTTTCTTTAATCAGAGAAGTTTGTTCTTTTTAAAGGTTTTTAACCACCACTGCCCACCACCATCTTCCTTGAATATCTATCTACACACTGTTTCTCAGCTATCTACATGAGGATATACCCCCTGTAGATTAAGAAATTGATTAAGTAGGTGATATTGAGAGAGTCTGTTTTAGACTTCTGGCCTTCGTGTATGGGCAGCAGAAGGCAGAGTAATTGTGCCAGAAATCAGAACCACCAACATTTGGACAGCGTTCTCTTTAATTTGTTCTCTTTTCCTCATCCAACAAATTCTGGCTGGCTTGCTGCTCTTGCCCTGACCTGCCTGAATTTCTTATTTTGAGCATGGTTCCTAAGAAACTGAGGACTTGTTATCAGCTTGAAGTATAATTTCAAGCAAGTTACCTTTCTTTCTGGGCCTCAGGCTCCTTGTCATTGAGCCTGTGACTGCCCCTTTGGGCTTCACTGGGAAAGGCCATTCAATAAGGATATATTGGATGCCAATAAAACGGGTGCAAGGTTCCAGGCTGCTTGCAAGCAAGGGAAGGTCTGCACTAATCATCCCAGATTCTAAAAGGTTTCCAGCATCTGTCAAGATCCAAGTATAAACTGGGCACCATAATTGGGCCCTTAGTATCTCTAGCAAGTTTGCTTGACACCTCTGCAGAGCAGTGGATGGATCAGACATAGTGTCAAGCGGTGAGCCTGTTAATGTGCAAAGCAGAGAGATGTCAAAACTGGCAAAAGGAAAAGCCTCCAGTTCTTCTCAATATCTGTAAAAACAAGTGAATGCAGATGCTCAGCTGTCACCAGGAACCAGGGACCAAGGCCAGTTTGGCAACCTTGCCAGTGTATGGTCCTGCTGCTTTCTTGGCTCTCGCCCCTCTTGCCTCCCACCTGCCCCTGAAACTTTAATTACCTCCTGGACCCAGTATGATGTCTGTTTGCTGGTGGTGAGCTGGAGGAGGGAGGAGAGATGGCTCCTGGAGAAATACAGAAGCCCATCAGCCTTCGCAGCAACCATAGGGAACAGAGGGGCTGCTTTTAGTTATAAAGACATCTTGGTGGGAAGATTTACCAAAGAGGTATTTATTCCATTAGAACTATACCTCCCTTCAGCCTCGTTATCTTCGGCACCACATTTGTGACTCTGCCACTGCATTCTGGGGGGGAAACACAGAGACTCTATCTGAATCAAAACTGAGTTTTCAGATGGAGCAGTTCTGAATCTAGGTAACCAGCAGGACCGGGGGCTCAGCTTTCCCTGCACTGTCTTGGAAATTGTTCTGACTGCTACATACTTTAGGGAAGGGGCATCAGGTGAGAGATGTTTTCAGAAAAAAGGAAAGGGAGTGAGAGAATGGGGAAATATATGGACAAAAATGATAAAAGAGATGATTGGAGAATTATAGTAATGTTTATAACAGATGCCTTTGGTCGACAAAACCCTCCCTGGAAACCTGTCTGGAACCCAGAAAGTCTCCAGAAAAAGAACAAAAGAAGAACTGCCAGATCTGGTCCACATTGTCACCCAACATCCCAGGCTTCTCTCGGAGTTACAAACCATGGGTTCTCCCCATTGTGTCTAGATACTTTTACATGTACATGCTTGGGACCACATGTACCCCACCTTTTAAAGAGGCTTTGTCATTGACTTCTTGACCCTTAGCCCAGGAAGGCATAGGCCCAATGTGAGTGAATGTCCAGCATGCTGAGTCTGTGCTTTTGATTTCCTAGATACTTTCTGAGTAAGGGGAGACTTGTGGTGTGGGTATTGGGATGGGAGGCAAGTAGAAAGGCTATTCCAGCTAGAGTTGTGATTAAAGCAGTATATTCCCTGCATTGAGGATCCCAGTTCAGTGGGCTTCCATAACCATGCCTGGAGCCTGTGCCCATTGTTCTGGAGATAGAAAAGAAGGAGGCATTCTAATCCCTGTGCTCTAGGAGATTATAGTCTGTCAAAGGAAAAACTTACAGACTCAGAGGTTCCCATTCCTGGCCTCAAGGATCTCCTGGAGAGTTTTTAAAAAATATGTATCTCTGAATCCTGTAAATCAGTATATCTCTGAAGATGTGTTGGACTTGGACAGGCTGGGCATTTTATGGACTCTCTAGGTGATTCTCATGGGGCCAGCCCAGTATAGATCTGTGGATCCACATTTGAGAACATTTAAATTGGGCAGTTAGTGAAGACTTCCTGGAGTAGGTGAGACCTGAGTTGTTACCTTGAAGGGAAAAATAGAATGGGAAGGTAGGACGTATTAGACCCTTCTCACTCTGCTATAAAGAAATACCTGAGACTGGGTAATTTATAAAGAAAAGAGACTTAATTGGTTCATGGTTCTGCAGGCTGTCCAGGGAGCATGGCTGGGGAGGCCTCAGGAAATGTACAGCCAGGGGAAGCAAGCTCTTCTTACATGGTGGGAGCAGGAGGAAGAGATCGGGGGAGGTACTACACACTTTTAAACAACCAGATCTCCTGAGAACTCACTCACTATCACGAGAAATCTGCCCCCAGGATCCAATCACCTCCCACCAGGTCCCTCCTCCGACACTGGGGATTACAATTCTACATGAGATTTTGGTGAAGACACAAATCCAAGCCATTATCACAGGAAAAATACAGGAAGAGCAAAGATGACAAAAAGTAAAGGCATTCAGGACAAGAGTTTTGAGCCTGTGAAAGGAAGAGTCTTACCTTCATTAATTTTCTCTTTCCCTGTGGATGAAAGTGGGAGTCAGCACAGCCAGTGTCAGAGGAAAGCAAGTGTGGAAAACCTTCCAGGCCAGGAGGATGCTGCCGAAGGCATCCACCTTATTCTCTGAAGTCCTGTTTAGTCACAAAATTCATGCAACCAGTGCTTATTATAAGCAATGTTTTCCACATTGTCTGGTTTAACAAAGCAGTTCTTAAACTTTCTGGTTTCAGAAAAATTACCAAGAATCCCAATGACCTTTTATTTCTGTGAAATATGTGCAGTGTTAGAAATTTAGCACTGTGGATTTTTAAATGTTTTTAAATACTTGTTTATTAATTCTTTAAAATAACCAACCTGATTACATGTTAAAATACATTTTATGGAAAATATATTTCCAAAATTTAAAAACCCTAGAAGGGTGGCATTGTTTTATATTTTTGAAAATCTCTTGAATGAATTAGAAGACAGCTGGATTCTCACATCTGCATCTGCATTCTGTCTGTTGGTATCTGTGGTTTTGTTTGTAGTATATAAAAGAAAACCGGCCTTACACAGCAGGGCCCAGACTCAGGGCTCAAAACTTAAGGAGGCATCCACTCTTGAGGTCCTGCAAGGGTAGGGTTGTCCCTGAGAGTGAGTGCCTCCTTAAATTTTGCACTCAAGGGCCCTCCCTTGTCTCACTAGGGTCCTAGCCTGGTCAGGATGAAAAAGCCACTGGCTTAAAATATGCTCCAGGGATTGCAAGGAGGGTCTCCTACCTGGAATATAGGGCAAGATGCAAAGTCATGAATGAGTGCAAGGTCTGAAGAACCACACTGGGGCCAGACCTGAGAAAGCCTTTGATGCTCCATTAAGAAACAGGCCTTTATCTGGAAGGCTATGAGGAGCCACAGAAGAGTCAAGCAGGGAGTGATGGGATCAGATTTGCATTTTTAGATTCATTCATTTGTTCGTTAACTGATATTTATTGAGCTCCTATTGTGTGCTGGGCACTGGGAATAACAGTGAGCAGAGGTTTCTGTTCTCATAGAGCTCACATTGTGGGGAAGCAGATAATAAACAAATATAGAACTATAGATCCACCCTGCTGACATAGAAAGATGAACTGGAGGAGAATTAGATGGAGGGGAGAAGAGTTCAGGCAGTTGGAACAATAGCCAAGGAAGAGGTGATGGTAAACAGGAGAATGGCAGTAGAAATGGAGTAGGCGAGAACATGAGAGAGTCAATGCAATACTAAGGATGCAGCCACCAGTGCTACATGGGAGAAATCTAAGGTGACGCCAGCTTCCACCTCAGGCAGTTGGGTCTCCTGTGATATGGGCACCCAAAAGGAGAAGCATTTGGGGGGATAGTCCATTTTGTTAGCAGCAACACATTGAGTTTGGAGAGCCTGGGAGGATGGGGTCATTCAGGTGGAGATGTCCAGTGAGGTGCTGGGTTATATAGGTCTGACCCTCAGCATGGAGGGCGGGACAAGGGATTGGAATGTGAGAGTTGTCACCCATTCAGGAGGTAAGTGGATAATGGCATTCAGGAACAGTGCTCAGAGTGAGACCAGGGGCACCTATTCCTGCCACTCTTTCTCAAAGTCAGCGTATCTGAAATCAGATTTATAGTCTTTCCCCCATCCCTGAAGACCATTCTCCAACTTAATTAATGACACCAACAACCTTGCATCTGTTAGAGCTAGAAACCTGAGGTTCAGCCTGGATGCTGTCTCCTGCTCAGCTCCCATCTACCATGGCTTCATGATCTGCCAGCTCTCTCCCCTTGTCTGCCACACCCCCAAACTGCTGCTTCACTCTTCCAGCCCATTTCTTCTGTCTGGAAGGCCCATTTGCATTATCCCCACCATTCTCATCAGAAACATCCACCTGAGAAATTCCTACTCATTCTTTAAGACCTGCTGAAGCATCCCCTTTCATTTTAGGTCCCCCTATACCCCTGCAACCACACACAATCACACAGCATGAGACATAATTGTTCATATCCTTTAGTTTCCAATTTCGTGACCATGACTCTGTTTAACACTCATAACACTGCTGTGGGGCCATTTGCTCAATGACTTTCTGTCTGTCTTTGTAGCCTTTGTTTCTGGGATGGCTCCTGAATGAATGCTAAGACCTCAACCAGATGGGTTTAGTGAGAAAGGCAGAAAGCCAGAACCAGAACTAGGAAAGTGGCTCTCCCCAGCTAGTCTAGCCGGCATCAAGGACAGTGGGAATCCAGTCTATTATAAGCAGGACCACAATGGGCTGTAAGCACGGTAAAACTAGGCAAATAGGAGGCAGTACCTTGGTTCCAGGGGCCTCATGCAGCAGTGGCTGGGGTGGCAACAGCAAAGAGCAAAGCAGTGGATCCAAGTAAAAGGACAGAGAGCTGAGCAGAGCTGGCAGCAGGATGGGGGGTCTCTCCATACCCCAGCACACCAGGCATGGGGTGCATAGCAGATCCCAGAGCTCACCTGGGGTAACAGTGAAGATAGGTCCTGCTCAGGATGGGCCTCGGGCTCGGGATCACTGAGCCTTCTTGAGTGAAATGCCTCTGAGTCTTCCAGCCAGAAGGGTTTGTCCAGGTAGCAGCTGATAACACCTGTTGTTTGGGGGGACAGTGAGGAAGCTGACTCAACTAGGGCAAAGGGTTTGCATTGGTGACTAATGGCAGATGCAGTTGAATAGCATAAACACACTCTTTTCTATCTATTCAATCAAGAGAAGGAACAGCTACAAACCCAGACAGAAGCCCATAAAATGAGACAATTATGTTGAGATGGCCACAGGTAGATGGAAGTAAAGGTTAGATCCTATCCTTGTTCACAAAGACATGGGTAAATTGTGCGAATGCCAAGCTCTGTGAGGAAAGGAAAAAGCCTTTGTAAGACTTGCTGCCCACACCAAACACAGCCCTGAGCCCAGCGAGCATAGATGGAGCTACCATCACGGGGAGTTGCTTCCCACTCCAGATATGCCCCGTCAGTGCTGCTCGGGGCAGAGGGGCAAGTCTTGGGCTCAGAAACGCTGCTTCCAGAAGCCCATACACAAAAGGCAGCTGTCTGCCCTCCCTCTTCCAAGAATTCTTAGCAAGTACTAGTTTTCATTAATGGGAAGGAAATTGAATAGAATAGACTTGAAACTGCAAACCTTTTCTCTTTATTATCTATCCCACGGCTCTAGAAAAAAGATAGCAGGGTCCCCTGCTGCATCTCTTGGAGCCCCATTTCTTCTTCCTCTGCTCAGCCCTGGCTGATCATCAGGGTATCCTGGAGCAGGAGGGAGAGAAGAGCTCGATCGTAGCAACATTCCTCACCCAGGAGGGCAGAGAGCAAAGTGAAGATAATATACAGACTTCGGAGTTGCACAGACTCATCAATTAGAGATGTGTAACCTCTCTAAGACTCAGTTTCCTCATATATAACATGGTTATAATAACAGCCTCACAGGATTGTTACAAGATCTTTACATGTAAAGTTCTTAGTCCAGCGCTTGGCATGTACTTACTGCTCACTATAAGTTAGCTGCTGCCACTGTGATTATTATTTGCTCCTGGCCCTCACTGGGAATTCCAGTGCTTAACTTGCAATGGAGGCAGGTATCAAAATTCCGTCTGCTCAGTGTCCTGGGACCCCTGGCAATATCTCTGATTCCTGTGCAAGATGTGTTCCTGCATCATGAACCCACTGAAAGTCAAGGGACCAAGGGCTGGAGGTCACAGGACATGGGTGTGCCCACTTGGGCTCCACCGCTAGGCTGCACCAGCTGCCTTCCCTCTCCTCTTGGCACTTGTATTTCCTGTCTCTGCTTTCACTCATGGGCAGTTCCAACTGTCATCTGCCCTCATAGCAACGTGTACTACACATGCATGTCTTCCAGCTTTGCTGTGCACTTAGGCAAACTACCTAACCACTCTGTGCCGTAGTCTTCCAATCCGAAAACTGGAAATAATGATACAGGCTAAGTATTCCTAATCCCAAAATTCCAAATCTGGAACACTTCAAAATCTGAAATGTTTTGATTGCTGACATGATGCACAAAGAAAATGCTCAGTGGAGTATTGGATTTGGGATTAGGGATGCTCAACCATACATATAACGTGAATATTCCAAAATCTAAAGAAGTCCAAAATCCAAAACACTTCTGGTCCCAAGCCTTTTGGATAGGGGATACTCAACCTGTAGTACCAGCCTCATAGGGTTGTTGGAGATTAAGCCAGGTAATTAATGTGAAGCACTTAGAAAAAATATCAGCATATTTCAAGTGATCGTTAAACATTAGCTCTTATTATCATGGCCATTATTATTATTATTATTATAGAAACTTTACATCTCCGATGAGTAGGGATTTTGCTCTGAGGTGCCACTGTCCTACGGAAACCCTGAATGAACTCTTCAGCCTTAGGAAATATTCAGAAACTATGAATTCATTGACATAGTAAACCACCTGTGAGTGACCTCTTGACCCACATAAGCATTAAACATAGAAAGATTAAGAGCCCTGAGCCAAACCTGAGGGCCTGAGACCTGCATGTCTTTGTATGTTCGTGGCAGGTGATGGTGGGTGTGTGCACATACAAAGGAAGAGCACGTAGCGTGAGAGCAGACACATGTCCTGGACCTGAAAGTTGAAAGTCAAGGTTTTATGGTCCATGGCTGCACACTCTAAAAGAAAACATCTCACATGGAGTGAGAGACTCTAAAAATGAAATTATAACAAAAAAAATCACATATACTTCCAACAAGGAAGAAAAATGAGACATCTAAAGAAATCAATGTGACTATCTGGGAAACCTCTAATGAACCTAGATTTTAAAAGCCAAAAACTATATTTACAGCAAATATTGGATAAATGGTTAATATCTTGAATATATAAAGAGCTCGTGCAAATCAGTAATGAAACCCCGAAGGCACAATAGAAAAGTGAGTCAAAGATGTAATAAACAATTTGCTAAAGAAGAAATAAAGCTGGCTTTCCACCAGATGGAAAATCTTCAATCTTACTAGTAATCATAATGAAAATTCAAACAACTAGATAGCTATTTTTGGCTTGTAAATTAGCAAAGATTTTGATTTTGATTTTTAGTGAGTACCCTACCCAATGCTGGTAAGGGTGCAGCAAAATAGTCCCATTCAAACACTGCAGGTGGGATATGGCACTCAGGAGAGTCACTTCTTGGATCTCTCCCAAGGAAATAGTGCTAGTTTAGAAATACTGTTATTAATAATATTTGTATAAGCAAAAATTAGAAGGAATCAGAATGCATCCATGTAGAATAATGTTTATTATTATTTCAGATGGTAGTGTGGGAAAATCAGGAGACAAAATCATACAGATAATATGTAACTATGATTTAAAAGAAAAACAAGACTAGAAGAAAACAAAATACAACGATGGTATCTTTGGGTGGTGGAACCATGGATGATTTGTTTAATTCTGTCTGCATTTTTGCTTGGTGATCAGATTTCTTGCAATGATTGTGCATTACTTTTATTATGGAAAAAATAAACTTTATTATAATATTGGAGATGTGGAAAGAATAGGAAGAGAGCTCACACCACGGAAGACAAATCCAACAGACAAGTGTGTTCCCCTGGTCCAATGTCAGGGATCCTTAAAGCTTCAAGTGGGTCTGGCTTATGGGCAGGGCTACAATCAACATAAGGAACTTGTACTGTGTGAACATGGCAGGGATGAGTGTGCTGCCTGGGAAGCATGTGCAGCATTTAAGAACTACCTGAGCATAATGGGCCATTGTGCCACAAAGTAGGAAGAATCCTGGATCTCAGACATATGGATCGAAAAATACTAACAGTGTCATAGACATCACTGATATCGGTGATCACCACCCTAGTCCACTGCTTCCCAAAGTATGGACGCTGGACCACTGGTGGGCTCAGAATGACTCCAAATAATGCCGAAGCAGTTTAGGTGAGGTATAGACATGGAATTATTATTGTTAAGTTTTTCTTCTTGAATTTTCTTTCAATCTTTCTAGTGATACCAAAGAGAAGTCTTAATTTGATGCTAGGATATCTTTAACACTGTTACTGAAATGCCAGGGGTTTGGTCTGGGTCCTGCTGCTTGCCACACAGAAAGTCAATCACTGAGACAACAAGTGCTGCCAGGGAAAAAGGCTTTAGTCAGGGCTGCAGCCAAGGAGAATGGGAGATCAGTCTCAAGTCCATCTCCTCAACCAACTAAAGTTAGGGATTTGTATATAACAGCAGGAAAGAAATGTAACTATGTGTGGAAAAACAGGATTTAAGGAAGGGTAAGGAAGAGGGTTGGAAAATAGGAATCGCCATGGATGAGGGGTCTGGCATCTCATTGTCTGGATGCAGTGATCTGGTGAGTTTCAGATCCTTGATACTCTCTGGAAGGCCTGAGGGTCAGTTTTCTGAGGATGGAACTCAAATAAGATAAATGTAAGTTTCAAGCTTTAAGATGAGGAGGGTCCATTTCTATGTTTATCAAAAACACAGTAAACATCAGTTTGATGGAACAGTTGGGCCGGTTTCAACACCTCCCATGCTCGTCTCCCTTTCTAGCCAAGTAGTAGCAGGCTTCAGGCTCAGTTCCTTAAGCAGACAACAGCATCTGGCTAGAATTCAATAATGCAAGTGGTGTGTGGGTATGGCAGAATTACCAGGGCAGAAGAAGAATTAACGTACTTTGGTAAACACTGAACTAGTCCAGAACTTTGGGCATCTGGGACAGAAAGGGTCAGGGAGGGAGGGTGATTTGCTGTAAGTCAACCAACTGGCCAACACCAGACCAAGCCTGGTCTCGCTGCTTCAACGATGGGCTCTTTCCCCAAGCTCTCCTGCTTTCCACATGGAGCTGACAGTATTTCTCCACTTTCCTTCAAAAAGCAGACCTAGTCCTATCTTGTTCTTTGCTATCTTTGCTATTTCTTGTTTGAGCTTTTTTTCTTTTTCTTTTTCTTTTTTTTGGAGTTGGAGAGGGCATGGGATCATGCTATCAGCATAACTAAAAATGTTTTTAGTTTGCCTCTGCACTTTCCCCAAGCCTCAGCTTTTCCTAAAAATCCAGCGTCTTCTGCATTCTTCCCTGGGGACCACACTCCTCCTCAGTGCTGGGTGTGGTCTGTTTACAAATAAAGCAGACTTTTTCTTTTGCTTTTGTCTTCAAATGTGAACTTTTCAGAGAGTCTCTAGTGCAGCCATATTAGTGTCTTTAGATGCTTCCTGATTAGTTATTTGTGCTTATGTAGTCAGAATTTCCCCCAAAGTGTCTCTGGGCATGGATTTACACCTCATTTCTACCTGGGCTGCTAACTAGCTGAGGGACCTTGTGCAAGTCATTCACCTGCACTGAACAGGTAATAGCACTGCCCTACTTAGCTCTGAGGGTTGCCATAAGGACCAAACGAGCGGTAGTCACAAAGGTGCTTTGCAGGGCAGAATGGACCCCACATAATGTACTCCACAGTGAAATGTGTTATTCAGCTCCTATTTTTCTTTTGCTTTTCCCATCAAGAAGAATGCTCTTCAGATTGGACAGTGTGAAACCAGCATCATTAAAAAAAGAACTAAAGCTCAAAATAGGAGCAACGATAGAGAGTGGCTCACTCTTTAAAGGAGCTCAATACCTGAGTGTCTCAGAACCCTCAGGCCTGATCTGCAGAGCTGTGATGGATGTGTCAGGCTATGTTGTCAGGGACCAGAGCAGGTTCCATGGAGGGAGAACAGGAGGGCCCGTGAGGGCTTTGACCACTGTCACTGTGAGAAATCGTTGAAAGAAACTAGGAAATTTAGATAAGAAGAGACTCAAAAGATGGCACATGCACGCCACTGGCTGCTTAGAATTAGGGATTCCTCCAAGAACCTCACGATTTGTGGAGCATCTCTCCCCACCCCACACCCTGCCCAGCCCCCCAGGACATTCCTCAGAATCTCACCATCCCCTCAGCAGTAACGGGGAAGAAGTAGAGAGCCCATGGAACAGTAGGATCCCTGCTTCCATGATTCCGCCCATAGCCACCCTGTGGGTCCCCCGCCATCTGTCTGGGTTCGGTTCGTGCCTCCACACTTATAAACCATGTGACCTTGGGCAGGGGCTGTGTCTTGAATTTCCCATCATATGGAAATGATATCTTGTTCATAGTCTTGTTACGTTACAGAGTTTAGACAAGATGACATAAAGTTCTCAGCAAACAAGTTCTTCTCAAAAGATGCTAGGTTGTTTTTTGTTTCTTTTTTTGTTTCTTTTATTTTTCCTTCTCCGTTTCCTGTAGCCTTACCTATTTCCGATTATAAAAAGAAGACTGTTTCAAAAAATTAAACATAGACCCACCATATGATCCAGCAATTCCACTTCTGGTTGTATACATACCCAAAAGAATTGAAAGAATTGAAGGCAGGGACTCCAACAGATATTTGTATGCCCATATTCATAGCAGCATTGATCACAGTAGCCAAAAGGTGGGAACAACCCAGTGTTCATCCATGGATGAATGGACAGGCAAACTGTGGTCTATCCTTACAGTGGAATATTATTCAAACTAAAAAGGAAGGAAATTCTGACACGCGCTACAACATAGATGAACCTTGAAGACATTATGGTAAGAACAGTAAGCCAGACACAAAGGACAAATATGTATGAGTCTACTTATATGAAATAGTTAGAGTAGTCAAATCCATAGAGACAGAAAGTGGAATTATGGTTACTGGGGAGTCAAGAAAAGAGGGTTTGGAGTTTCAGTTTTGGAAGGTGAAAAGAGCTCTGGAGATGGATGGTGGTGATGGTTGCACAACAGTTTAAACAGTGTCACCAAACAGTATGCCTAAAAACACACATGGATAAAATATACATTTTATGTTATATATATTTTACTACAGTTAAAAAATTGCTTACACATCACAAAATATATTTTAATTTCAGTTATGACATAATTTTAGAAATATTAAAATGTGAAAATCATGTAAATCCTTAGAATAAAAAGAATATGGTTTTTAACACCAAAACAAAACAAAACAAAAAAGACTGCTTGAGCCCCCCACACAAAGAGGATAGAAATATAATCCATGGCTCATTGTCAAGGGCATGGAGAGACCAATCCTTAAGGAGAAATCCCAGACACAGTATTGCTTATAATTGCCTGAAAAGAACCCCCATTACTCACAGTTCTGGGGGACAGGGTAGACAGTGCAGGAGATGAACCCCACATCTTCTGTAACATCAGCACACATACACACCCTCAGAGCCAGCTATCCCCACCACCCACTTCCAAACAGCAGAGGGGCTACAGGATGCTCAGGGTCCCAGGGACTGTCCCCCCAGCCCCTGCAGGAGGCCATGCCTGCTGGCAGAGATGGCAGGAGCCCAGGGTGAGACACATCTGGCTGTTGGTACTGGAGGAGGAGAAGACACTAACTGGGCCTCCAGTTGGGGGTGGTGAGGAGAAGCTCACGACTGCGTGTTTCCAGAATGTGTCCTGAGCCCCACAGCCTTCAGCTCACCTCTTAGAAAACCCAAATCCCAAAGCAACCCTGTGACCCAGGACCAGAGCTGGCCACCCAGGGCTTCCTGAGCAGGCAGGAAACCTGCTCAGGACTCAGGCATCTCTGAGTTCCCTGTCCAGCACCACCACAGACCCAGCACATTTCTAATGGTTTCAGTTAATGGTGCCAAAGATATCTCCCGTGCACTCAAGGCCTCTGAGCTGGGCTGACTCACACCTGGAGACACAACCACACTAGCTGCATTTCCAGGTGACATGCTCTCTAGCTGTTGAGACCCAGGACTCCTGTCCTGGAGCCAGCTCTGCTACCAGCTAGCTGTAAGGTAAATGTGATCTCACTGGGCCTTTAACGCCCATCCATAAAATATTTACTACATTCCTTGTCCCTAGGACCTCTGCAGATGGGGCCTGAAAATCTCTGGTGCATTCCACAGGCATTTACTGAGCACCTATCATCTGAAGACAGCATGTGGGTCTCTTAGAAGGATAATGAGAAGGGTAAAAACAGATCCTGTCCTTGAAGACCATACTCATGTCTTAGGGCTGCCATAACAATGTACCACAAACTAGCTGGCTTAGAACAACAGAAATTTATTGTCTCGCAGTTCTGGAGGCTGGAAGTCCAAGGTTAAGGTGTAGGCAGGGTTGGTTGGTCTTGGAAGGCTCTCAGGGAGAATCTGCCCCTGCCTCTCTCCTGGTCATTGCTGGCATTCCTTACCGTTCCTTGACTTGTAGATGCCTCACTCCAACCTCTGCCTCTGTCTTCACTTGGCCGTCCTTCCCTGTGTCTGTGTTCAGCTTTTTCTTTTCTTATAAAGACATTAGTAATTGGGTTGGGGTCATCCCTCATCTAGTATCTCCTCCTCTTAACTTGATTACATCCACAAAGACCATATTTCAAATGAGGTCACCTTCTTAGCTTCTGGGGGTTAGGACTTATATACATCTTTTTGGACAACATGATTCAATCCAGGGAGCTTCCAAAAGTAAGAGTGAAAACAATCCTGGAGAAGGAGAAGCAAAAACTTTAGAGCCAAATAGAGTTGGGCTTTTTAACCTCTGAGAACCTCAGTGCACTCCACTGTAAAATGGAATAACAATATCTACGTTGCAAGGTATAATATATACAAGGCAACAGGCACATGTCGGCACTAAGTACTAATATTTTTATAACTATTATTATTATTATTAACTGAATGACAAGGCACAAGAAGATGATGTAGCATAGAAGTTCAAGCAAAATACCCTAGAGCAAAACCCCATCAGATTGTAAGGAACAAGATTAGCTTAATGGAATTGACATTTGAAATGACATTTGAACTTGGAAAGATGGACAGGATTTCTACCTGCTGGTAGAGCCAGCAGGAGGGAATTCTAGGAAGTGGGGGCTACATAAACAAGCCTTGGAGGCAGGAGGGTTTAGAGCATGTTTGGAGAAGAGCTGGAGTTCCATTTGGCTGAAACATTGGGAAATGAATAATGAGTAATGGTAATTAGGGTTGTAAAGGAGCATTTGGACCACAGAGCATGAGGAGCTGGCATTTAATTCATAGGCAATGGGGGAGCCAATGAATGATTTTTGGAAGGAGTGATGCAATTAAGCCTGCATTTCAGAATATTAATCTGGCTGCAGTATGCAGGATCAGGGAGTTCTTTCTGCAACCTCCGGGGCAGGGAATGATCAGGGCCTGAAACCTGAGGAAAGCTTTCCTGGTCCTGGTTAAAGACGAAAGGTGGGTGGTAGAAAGTGTCCTTGGACTCGGTCATGGCTGGGCCGGTCACCTTGAACAAGTCATATACCCTCTGTGACTACAGTTGCCTCATTGTAAGATGAGGCGAGCCAGTGACAGGTGCTGGGAGACCTTCAAGACCCTCGCATGACTAACACTTGCCAGCCTGAGGAGACACCAGCAGACCTATGAGCTACTTTCACAGGGCGTCTTGTGGGTGCAGAGGGGGATCTTCTGCTCAAACCTCTGTCCCAACCCCTGCTCCTCTTCTGCCCCTCTGGGAGACCAGGAGCCTCCCAGATCTCTGGGCTTTGTGGAGGCCAGAGCCTAGTCAGGCTGCTGGCGAGCTGTGAGCAATCTTAATTGTTCTGCATTAAGTTAACTTTCACCTCGATCCTACTTTAGAATTCTGTGAATATTTATGAGTGAGCTCTTGCTTAATGAGGAGGGGAACAGAGACATTAATGAGCTTTCTTTCCCCATTGGGTTTGGGGAATTTTTTTTTTTTTTTTTGGCTTCACAATCTCTAATCTGAATTCCAATGATGCTGTACCTTTTTTCCTCCTGGTTCTTCAGAGGGAAGAAGCCCCACTGTAACTTTTCACTGCTACCATCCGGGTGGAATCCAAGCACACTAATGCAAAAGCTGAAGCAATCCCACACTCTCAGGCTGGGGAGAGGCTTCTTCCCCCTGCAGTGGAGTGTGTGTGTGTGTACACGTATGAGTGTGTGTGAGTGAGAGGCTGTGTGTGCACACTTGTGGTCACACATGGGGAAGTGTGAGCTCTCCTAAAAGCAAGAAGGCCGGCCTGGCTGGGTTCGAATCCAAATGAATCTGATGGTGCCACTGCACTCCAGCGTGGGCAACAGAGCAAGCCCCTCTCTCTAAATAAATTAATAAATTAATAATAAAATAAAGCAAATGCATACAAAAGCTACTTCTCTCTTCAGGGATGAGAGAAAAGATAAGGCAGGGCCTCTTTCTCTTCTTGGGTCTCTTCTCTGAAGGACAAAAGTGTGATGTTTAGGGCCTCTCTGGACCCTATGCCTCAGGGACCAGCCCCGTGATCTCCCCAGAATGGGACAGCACCTGTGGCTTGCACCCCTGTCAGCCAGCTTGAGCCAGGGCAAGACTGAGAGAGGAGGCCCGGGCGGCCCTTCTGACATGGAGGAGAAAGTGAGGAGGCTCTTTGGTCTAGCCACCCAGGGCATGGAGCAAGAAGGGAAATTCAGGGGACAATAGACGGGCATCACCCCCACTTAGGAAGTCTGTAAAACATCAACAGTTCCTGCATTCCATCTGTTTCCCTGGGATTCGTTGCCTGGTCTCTAAGGGACTGTAGAAAAGCCTGGCAGTTGCATCATGGATGGATCAATAAAGAAGAAGCAAAGAAGGCTCTCAGACAGGTGAAAACCCCTCCCTGGTACAACGTGAGGTTATTTCTCCCTGGCCTCCCCTTGGCCTTTCAGCCAAGGGGGACTGTCCAGCTCGTTCCACCTGACTCCCATCTGCCTTTGGCCTCTGATGTGATGTTAGTCACTTTGCACTTCAGTGTACATTTGGCCAAAGCTGGTGGGAATCTGTTCTCAGGAACTCCTGCTGGGGCAGAAGCCTCAGGCCCTGGCACAGGCAGATTCTCTGCAGTCCTCCCAGCCCTGGTCCTCCTTCCCTCCTGCCCAGAGGCCATCCTTGCTCCAAATCCCCTCCCCACACCAACTGCATCTGTTGTAGCAGCTTCACTGCCTAGAACCATCAGCCCAGGAGGGAGGTTCATGTGCCCAGCCCTGAAGCCTGGCTGGCAAGACAGCTGCCTCATAACTGTGTGTGTGTGTCTGTGGGGGTGTGTGTGTGCACGTGCGTGCGCCTATGGGAACAGCTCACACCTGGTATTAGGCTAACCTGTCTACCCTGATGTGGTTAACAGATGCTGAAGAACTAACAACAAAGAGAGAAACTAAACACTGATTTTGTGGTATAAAAGGCAAACTAATTACAGCTTCTTATGAGCATGTTCTTCACTATTTAAGTCCAATCACACATGCACAGTGGCTGCTTTGCACATATTGACGCAATAGATCATTTCTGTTGTGGGTTTCGTTTGATTACAACACTAAATTCTGTGTCCATATACTCAGCTTCCTGTCATTCATGCAGTGTTGTGATCTGCTCCCAACTTTTTCTGTAAAGTTTAGTTTTGTTAGAAATGTGACGCATGATCTTTTTCAAGAAAAATGCAGAAAATCAGAAGAAAGAAGATGGGTAGGGTGCTAGGAACAAATTAGCCGTAGTCTGGTCACTCAAACTCAACCACTGTTAACATTGTCATGTTATTGTCTGTCTTTTTTCAGTCATTTTTCCTTTCCTAGCTAACCCCCTAGTATAAGTCATTTGGGTCGGTGTCAGGTCTGTGCTATAATAAACAAAGCTGTATTAACATTTTTATACATTTACTTCTGAGTGACACTCAGGTGAAATTATTGGGCTACTTTTGGTCTTGGACATTTTTAAACCTCTTGATGAATATTGCCAAGTCACTTTCCCAAAGAGTTGTACCAATCGGCAGTGTGCAAAAGTGCCCATCTCAATGCATCCCCACCAGGACTATTTTCTCATTTATTTTCTCCCTAATTTTTGGTATTTTGATGAGCTACAATGACAGTACTTTCTTGCTACCCCACTTCGCTTTTTTTTTTTTTTTTTTAGTAACTAGTGAAATCAGATATTTTTCCATGTGTTCACAACATTCAAAAATTAAGGGAAAAAACATGGAGACTGCATATTGGGTACCGTGTACACTGCCTGGGTGACTAAAGTCTCAGAATTCACCACTAAATTACTCATCCGTGTGACCGAAAACCACCTCTACCCCCCAAATACTGAATTTCTTAAAAACATTGATGTGTGCATGTATGTGCACATCCAGGTGTACAGAGAGATGCACCCTGTGCTTGTGGACTGCACCAGACACGGGCACGTCTCAGAGCTCAGATGCTTCCGAGGGTGTGTCAGTAGGTGGGAGTGCATGTAGTTGGGATGTGGCATGTAGTTATTTCACTTTCCTGTGGGAGCAAGGGAGGTGAAAAGAGAAAACTATAAGCCCCTTAATCATTCAGACTCCAGTCCAGGCTTACCAAGTTAATAGTTGCATGAGTTGAGACAAGTGACTTCCCTTTCTCTTTAGGTTTTTGTTTCTCCACCTGTAAAATGGTTGACAATAATACCTATGACCTAGAATCGTGGAGAACATTACATGAGGAATGAAGACACAGTAGAAGCGCCCACCCCCGGTAGGAATTCCTCCTGTCTTTCCCAGCTTGGGGTGTGAAGGCAGGTGTGTTTGGGCATCAGTGAAGACTCACTGGACGGCCACTCCTTGAGAGCCACACAGTCCTCTCTGTTCTGCAGTCACTAGGAAAGAACCGGGTTCATTCTTTGGGTCCTGCAGATGTTTGTGGAGTGAATGAAGGAAGCTCCGTGTGAATGCGCGCGAAGCTTTCCTGGATAAAACAAGGGAGTCTGAGTCAGTTCACTCCACTCAGGCTTCTCTTCCCTGTGGACTTGACAGCCTGCCAGGTCTGGGGTGACCCTGTGAAGTCTGACATTTCCAGCTCCTGGAGAGATGTGGCCAGGCCTCCTCAGGGAGAGAGAGGCCGCAGTGCTCGGACCCCACCCCTTCCCAGAGAGGCCATGTGGTAGGGGTTTGCCTCCTGGCCACACCCAGCCGAGCTGTGGGCCTGGGCCAACTCACTGAAACACCCCATGACTTTGTTTCTTCATCTCTGACACAGAAGTATCAATAGCACCTACCTCATTGACTGTTGCGAGGATTAAACGAGACGATTCATATGAAGCTCTTGCTGCCTGGCACAGCATTAGTGCTCAGGGTGGCCCCAGCCTGCTTCCCTCTTCCCCTCATTTCCTCCCTGGGGTCCTAGGAGTCACTGCTGGAGGTAGGGGCTGGGCAGCTTTCCAAGGAGGAATTTTTTGTTTGGGGGAACATCCAGGAAGGCCCAAAAATTCCTGCCTACCTTCTACCTTGGCCTCTCTGAGGAGCAGTGCTCATGGACTGCAGGTATGATATGTCAAAGAAAGCCACAACTAGATAATAGTTAAAGCAGTGAAAATATATTTTATTCGGGACTATTGCAACAGGGGAAAAGAGACCTCAGTATAGAACTGGGCTCAGCTCTCAATGTAACAAGAAGTGTGAATTTATAGCCACGGAGCAGGGTCGGGGTGTTGGTGGATGGAAAATTACTAAGAGAAAACATCACAGGGAAGGGAGATTCCGGCTAAACCAACCTAACAGGAGTCTTGCTGAAGTCAGGCCAGGGTGACTAGATATCAACTGGGGGATGGCAGGGGATGAGGAAGCCAGCAGATACCAAGGCTGATCAGATACCCATTTAGCAGGATTCTTACTAAAATAAGGCAATCCAAAGACAGACATGGAAGTCCAACCATGGAGGCCTAGTTGGGAAGAGGATTCAGAGAAGCCTGACCAGAGTTTGGTCAGGGAGAGACTCTGTCACATGATCAAGAAGGAGAAGAGGAAAGAAGGAGAGAAAGGTAGAGAAGAGAGGGGAACATCACTGTGCTAATTGCAGTGAAACTTACAAAGAGGCAAAGGGGCTGGTCTCGGCCCTCCGAGAGCTGAGATGGCACACAGAAGGCAGGACTCAGTTTGCCTGGATGCCCCATAGATTCTAGTCCAGGTTCTACCACCAAGGCTCTGAGGATTCAGACAGACCACCTTGTTTTCCTGGGTCTCATTGGCCTCCTCTGCCAAAGTGAGAGAGCCGGTTGTTCCTCTCTGAGGCAGGAGCAGGCTAAACAGACCAAGGGCCCATTGCTTTGTGTTCTTTGTAATAAAGGTACCACATGAGTCAAGGTACAAATATAGCCAGGTATTCTGCCGTTTGATAAAAATATTAGGGCACTGGGTGGGCCTCCTTAATATGACTGAGCAGATGCATCCTAGGGACTCTGGTGGAGAAGATAAATAAGCATGTGCCTAGAACAGCAGAGCTGTGGGCTGTGGAGATAGCCATCAGGGATGGCATCTGGGCAGCTGGGCCTGTGTCCCCTGCACAAGCCGGACATCTGAAGAAAGAGGGAACTTATGTCAGTATCAGTTTTCTGGCAATAACTTTCAAGCTCCTAAAGCAGATCTTTATACCAGCAATAGGGGTTTCTTTGGTATAAAGTCTCTGCTTTAAGCATTTGTTAAAACCAGATTAATCTGAATAAGAAAATAAGATGACAGAGGCACATCAGTTACTCATCACTCGGTTAATCCCTGGCACTGCATATATCTACCAAGCACCCACTGGGGTATACGCAGAGCTCGTGCTAGGTTATGTCGACACAGTTCAGGCCTCAGGATACACCCAGGTCTTGTTCACAGGTGTGTTACTTATAGTGGATTCTCAATATATGCCGTTTCCTATTCTCACAGTGTAGAATCCACAGTGCTTTCGCAGATGTCCCCAAGCTTGGCAGCCGCCTCCTCTAGGCCCCACGCTAGGTTGCTGTGCGTGTTACGGAGCTTCTCGTGCTGCCTTGTGATTTCTCCGTTTACTTGTTGGGTTCCTCCATGAGCCTGCCCTTTCCTAGGATAAGTACCACGCTCAGTGTTTCACCTTTCTGGACCCGGTGTCTGGCGCAATGCCCGGCACGTAGCTTATGTGAATAAACATCTATTCATGTCAGACAGTCACAGATCTGTCTTGGATTGTGGGCTTCCTGCTGGCAAGACCATTTCCGTTATTTATATTTGCGCCTAAAGACCTTTCCTGGGGCCCAGCACATCATAACTGTTCTTCATTTGATCAGTGACTGGTGCGTTCAGCAAATTGTGTAAAAAGCTTAGGGAGACTGCCAGCACGTTGGTGGCTGGGCCCCCAGCAGAGGGAGATGTTGTGTATAAAGCACTTAGCACAGTGCCTGACAGTGAATAGGGGCTCACTGAATACTATGATTGTTGCCTTGGGCAAATCACTGAATGCCTTGAAAGCTCAGTTTCCTCATCTATACAGCGGGAAAGGAATCCCGGCTGCCACAGGATTGTTGTGGGAATTAAGGGCAGCCATGAGTGAGGCCTGCCTGGCTCCTAGCAGGTTCTAGTCAGTGCCAGCTGAACCTGTCCAGCACCCTTTGACCTACCTAGGGAGCCAGCACCCGGCTAGAGAATATTCCCAGAGCAGAGCCTCTGCACCTAGTACAGGTGTGTGGGGCACGGCCCCTTGGCCCAGCTGTGGCTAGGCGAGCCTAAGACAGCTAGAGCCTTGAGCTGCTCACCTCCCACTACAGATGGCTGCCTCTGTTGACTCCAATGTCCTGGGCGAATGTGATCATCTTCCACATGTGCTATGAAGTGAAGAGGGTCAGGAGACTCTGACCTAGAAGACCAGACAGGCCCCTGCTGAGGGAGAAGAGGCCTGGCTTCAGCTCTGGTGCTCAGCCTCCTTGTTGCCATGACTCCTTTCTGACTCTTCATGTATTTTTAAAAAATATGTAATTTTCTAAAGGGAAATTAAATTGTATCGTGCATTAATTTGAGGGACTGGAGTCTGATCGGGCTGGCATCAGAACTGCTGGCTTCTGATCCTTGCTAGGGTTCCAACCTCCCTGAGCTTGCTAGGGTTCTAAGAGTGATCTGGGAGCCCCTGTGACCTCACTATGATCCCTTCCCATACCTCCACCCCTACATGGAGGGCACTTGTGTCCACTGGCCTCCAGGCAAGCTCCTCACCTGCTCGTCTCAGCTGGGGAGGTAGGGGCGATATCTGGATTCCCAGGAGCCTGAGGTTACCTCACTCCCATGGGAGCACCCACTACTTCACTTTGGAGCCTGAACTGGCTGTTCCTGCCTCTAGCAGTTCTAGATGGCAGACCCCATCTTGGTGGGAGTGAGGGGCACAGGATGCTGGGAGAACATCTTTCTGGATGCTGCCAGAGCCGAGCAAGAGAAATCCGAGGGATGGGATGGCAATAGTGTGTGCAGCAGGGACTGGCCTCGGGCTTCTCCTGCCAGCCTGTGCCCGGCTCCTTGTGCCCTGTAGCCACAATGAATGGGGCAAGGGCTTTAGCTCAGATACTCATGCAAAGCAGGACTGGGTTTGAGGCCTGGTTCTACTGTTTACAAGCTGAGTGATTCCAGAGAGGTTATTAAGCAAATGAGGCCTAGTTTCATCATCTGTAAAATGGGAATGATAAGAGAACCTACTACATTGTGCCTTTGTACCGATTAAAAATGTAAAAGGTCCACGTGAAGAAAGTGCTTAGCACGGTGCTTGGCATGCAGTAAGCACTCATGACATGTGCACTGCCCTTATTTTTAATGATTGTCTACTTTGTGCAAGGAACTCTGCCCCTGTTTCCCCTGGAGGAAAGCCACATTGCATGCTGATGGCTCCTTCAGACAGTGGCCCTCAGCCTTAAGCCCTACCACTGCTCTATGTTTGGTAGTGGTGGGTGCCCAGGGACCCCCACCATCATTTCTGCATTTCCCCTAATTCCCCATGCAGGGTATGGCACACAGAGACCACAGGCAAAATCAGCTGAGCAGCTGGCCCTGAGGGTGCGGAAACCAGCTCCTCCAGACCCACCACTGGAGCCAGGGAGTCGGCCTTGACCTTTATGTTTCCTCTTTGTCGTCACTGTTGGTGAAGATCAGCTGTCCAGGCCCTTCCTTTCAGAGAAATGGCTGCTGCTTACTGAGCATTTGCCAGGCACCGTGCCCAGCACCCCACAACCATCACCCCTCCAGTCCTCACTATGGTCCTGTGATGCAGGATTAACATCATCCCCCATTTCCAGACGAGAACACTGACCCTCCGGAAGGCCGCCATGCCCGGCGTGGCACTGCAAGGAATGTTCTCACCGGTTCTTCATCAGCACTCTGCACTGCCCCTAACTCTTGAAGTCACTTCTGACCCGGGCCAAGGAAACAAGCAGGGGGGGAAAAAGAAATAGTAATGTCTGAGCCTAAATTCTCCGGGCCCCAAACTCTCAAAGAAAAATGCTAATGTACTCACCTATTCCCAGTGAGTAACATCTCTCCAGGGGAAGTTGAAAATAGAATTTTAGTCATACCATAATGGAGCCAATTGATTTTTTAAAAATAATGAAGCCTTCGTCTTACGTAGCCAAATCTGACTATGGATGCTACGGGAAGAGAGGAGAGGCAGAGAGTCCATGGCCCAGGGGTGGACGATCCAAAGAGCGCATGTGCCTTGGGAATTCAGTAAGTGGCATTCACCCAGGGACTCAGAAATACATACCCAAACTTTACAGACTCACTCACCCTGTCCTTTCATCGCCCACCCCTTAGCCAGTCCCCACAGCTGAGCCCACACCCAGGTAAGGGACGGACAGGCCCCTCACAGCTATTCTGCATATTTCTTGAGCCAAGCATTGTCAGGATTTCCTGAGTGTGGGTAGCAAGCAGTAAAAATACATCAACTTTCATCTTGGTGTAGTATTTTCTGGTTTTGTCTAAATTCCTTGACCTCTCTTTTTCCATCTGGTTTTCACTCTAACCCTGGACACACAGACAATATATACAAAACACCTAGTCCAAGACCTGCCACACCGTTGCCCCACTCAGTAAGCACTGATCCTCTCTTCTTCCTCTGTCCGAATAGATAAGGAAAGTAAAGCACAGAGAGGAAGATGACCTGCCAAGACTCACACATCAAGATAATGATAGAACCAGGACCTTCCCCCATCACACTGTTCAGACCCCTCTCCCTTGATCATCAGTTTTATACAGATAAGATCTAATGAAATGGAACATTGACCATGATGTCAGGAAGATGCCACAGCAGCCAGGTGTGTGTGTCAGCCTTCCTGAGGCCCCGAAGCTGGAGAGGTGACAGGCAGAGGCTAGAGGGAGTGCACATCCTGAGACCAATTATTTTAGTCCAGTTATTGGCTTGGCTCCTTTTACAGCTGCCACAGTCCCTCACAGCAAAGACCCAATTTGTTGGACCCCAGGGAGAGTTCCTGCTCTTTGCACACACCCACATTAAAAAACCCAGACAGACTCTGGAAAAAAATATGGCCAAGTTTTGCACTTATCTTGTGCTACTTAGTGGAGTGTTCCTTTGCCTTATTAAAGCCTTGAGCTGACAGCCTCAAACCAGCTCCTTGGAGTCCTGGAGGTGACTCCGTTCTCGCCCTTCACAGAGACATCTACCAGAAACACTGGATTCGCTGTTAGCTCCAGGGTTGGAGAGAGACATTTTCCACCTGCCTGGGCTCAGCTAATTGGCTATAGATTCTCGCTGAGAAGAGAAGGAATAGTTCTCAGGCACCTGCTGTCTCTCCAGCCAGGATGGGAGCTTGGAGAGAAAGTCAGCCTGTGCCTAGCATGGGCCTTTGGGTGCAACCTTTGGGCAAACTGGAGGGATGGAGCACCAGAGTGGGGCTTCTTCCTCTGTGTCCTGTCCTGGGTCACAGGGCAACCAAGAGTCTCTCCTCTCAAGGTATTCATTTGGTCCTGGCATGACAGCTGCCCTCTTCCAGGTAGGGAAAGGCCCATTCTACAGGACTAAGGACTGGAAGAGACTAGTCACTGGACCAGGGCCACTAACCTAGCCCCAAATCAGAAGAAGGGACGTAAAAGCCAGAAGAGAGAAGAGCCACCATCATTCACCCAGTTTATTCAAGATAGAGCCACAAATAGATTCATGAGGCCCCTCACACACTGACCCCTTGGTCATCTCCTGTTCCGTGATCATGGGCAGAAATGGCAGACAAGAGCCAGAGCTGGTCTTGCATCTTTTATCTCAGTAATATCCTGTCAAAATTGGGTGATGCTGGACCAGGAAGCAACTTCTTGCTTGAAATTTCCGATGCTGCCTTTAGAATCCAAGAGGGGGCTAGGAAAAACCATTTGGTTGGTCCAGATACCAATCAATGAATGAAGAGGCTTCTAGAGCAGGATGGGCACAGAGCGGAGCCATCAAGAGAAATTTCATCGCCCTGGAGCTGATGAACATCCCCAGAGCAGGTTGGGGACCCTGTCTTGGTCATTTTTGAATCCCCAGCACTCAGCCCAGTGTCTGACATGTAAAGGCTATCATTTAATATTGTTTTAACCTTTGATCAAATGAGTAGGTTGGTGCATGCATGCAAGCACTTGCAGGTGTGCACACGCACACACACACACTCTCTGACACACACACACATACACCTAGAAAATGTGACAATTTTTCCAAGTCTAGAAAAATAATTTTCCACTGCTGAAATAGAACCGGTAAGGCCAGGACATTGGGTTCTATAATCCACTTGGGCTCTACTAATCAAAACACAACTACCACAGCTTCTGCTTTCTGCCTGCACAAAGCTACTTCCCTGGTTTCCACCCCTACCTTCAACAGCAGCCCAAGCCCTACCCATAGCTCCTCCATCTCAAGACAACCCAGCAGCCAGGCTTCCAAAGCTTCTCTCTTCTTTCTCTCCCAGAGCCAGTTCCAATCTTTCTCCCTTACACTTCAGGCCTATTTAAAGGGAGACAGGCCACTGGCCCTGGGCTGGCCAGGGGTCTGAGATGACCCAGATTAGGGGTAGGGGACGGGGTCGTTCAGGGCATCCCCTCCCTCTCACTCCATGGTGCTTGAGAATGAAGGGCAGAAACTTAAAGTCAACGCACAAGAGGCCTCTTTGGCAAGGCACATCTTGGTTCTCCAAGTCCTTAAACAGCCAGGTGCTGCAGAGCAGAAGTATTTAATACTTTTTGCGGAGTTGGCAGAGTCTCCTCCTGGAGCTGCGGATTTTGTTGGTCCCATTGATGTCAATCTCTAGCCACTTCCTCTCACCAACTTTGTGTGTCAGAATTTCTAGAATGAGCTGAGACGAGAAGCTCTAACAGCAGAGGAGAGCAAGACCTGAGAGGGCTTACGAATGCTCGCTGTTTACCATGAACACTGAAGTATTTATTGTGGCCTTTAATCAGCAGTTGTCTTGACACAGCATTGACCAAGCAACAGGATCAGGAAGCAGACATTATTTTGGAATTCAACTAACTCCTTTTCCTCGGAGCAATACCTCTGGTAAGCAAGCCCTTGCATTTGTACATCATCATGGCACAGCGAACAAATAAGTTTGTGGACCAGGAAACCTGTGACCAATGGCATAAGTTTTGGGGGAGGTTTTAACTCTTGCATTCATTGATCTCAGGAAATAAGTGAGTGCCTGTCAGTATGAACAAACCAATTACAAAGATGCTGAGAAAATTCAGAGTAATGGAGTGGCAGATGTCAGGCCAAGTGAATCAGAAAAGGTTTTCTGAAAGAGCAATGTTTTTTTAAGACTTGAAAGAGGAAAAGGATCAAAGTAACATTTATTGAGTTCCTACTTCTCTATGCCAGGCGTTATACAAGGTGCATGGACTTTCCCATTTGTTTCTGTGTGCTACATTCTGGATAGTTCCTTCTAACCTGCAGTGCACTAATTTTCTCTTCAGCTGTGTTTATTTAGCATTTAATAAACCCACTTACTGCGTACTTAATTTTAGTTGTTGTGCTTTTTAGTTCTAGAATTTGTATTTGTTTTTTTTCAAAATTTCTATGTCATTTTTAGTTCCCATTTCTTAAGAAAATGTTCAAGCTTGTCTTTACTATATTTTCTTGAATTGTTAACATGGTGGTCTGTGTCTGATACTTCCACAACACAGCCATGCATCACTTAACAATGGGCATACGTTCTGAGAAATGCATTGTTAGGCAATTTTATCCTTGTGCAAACATCATACAGTGTACTTACACAAGCCTAGATGATACAGCCGACTACACTCCAGACTATGTGGTTTAGCCTATTGCTCCTAAGCTACAAACCTGTATAGTTATTGTACTGAATACTGCAGACAACTGTAACACAATGGTAAGTATTTGTGTAGCTCAACCTATCTAAACGTAGAAAAGGTAGAGTAAAAATACGATACAACAATTTTACAGGACTGCCATCATGAACTGCAGTTCATCGTTGACCAAAATGTCATTATGAGATGCATGACTATATGTCATTTATTTGGGGGTCTCTTTTTGTCATCATTTTCTTCTGGTTCTTATTCATGGTGTCTTCTTTCCTTATGTGCTTTATCTTTGACTCTGTGCTGGTCAGTGTATTTGAAAATTATTTGAAGGATAATCTGTGATTTAGAATCAGTATTCTTCCTCCAGAGAGGATTTTAATTTACTATGCTAGTTACCTGGGAATGTTACCAATCCAGGACCTCCTTAACCCAAATTCCTTAATCTAAATTCAAGACTGCAAGTCCACAGAGGAGATATTTACTCTCAGTTCATCTTTACCCTGTACGTAAGGCACTTCAGGACCCCAACTTTGAGTGAGGTGTAGGGTATTTATGTAGGCTCCTATCTTAGAGCTGGGTGAGGAAGCTGTAAAAACCACAGCTCATTGTTGTCACTGTTACTCCTAGATGAATTTTTTTTTAAAGGCAAGGGTGGGGTTGAGTACTGGGCTTACCTCTTTGAGTTCTCACTTCCTCAGAGATTATGGCCCATGATTCCTTATTACTTTGTTATGTCTTTGATGTTTTTAAGAAAATGTTTGTTACATTTCATCCAGCATTTCAAATTATCCTCAGCAGAAGGGTTTATTCAAACTGCTTAGTTTTACATTACTGGAAGTGGATATCCCTTCTCTCATTTTCCTCACAATAACCATATGAGATGAGTAAATATAAATATTCCCATTTACGGATGAGAAAATAATGCTTAAAAATTTTAACGCAATCAAGTGATCCCCAGGTTGAGTACCACGATTGTTCTGAGCCCAAAGCCCGTAGTGTTCCCATTATGCCATGCTTGGGAATGGAAGAGAGGAGCGTAAAAGCCATTTAAAGTACACGGGCGAGAGTTCAGAGGAGAATGGGAGGGCTAGGCCATGAGGACCATGAGCACATCCATGAAAGCAGAGTGTCCGCATCAACAGGAGCGTCCTCCGGAGAAACAGCAGGCGGGGCTGTGCAGACACTCCTCACTAGTGTAGAAGGTCTCTGTTGAAAAAGATGTGCCCTCTTTGAGTGCCCCCGTTCTATGGGAGACAGATGTCCCCTGGAGCTGCAACACAGAGGAGGCAGGTGAGGACCCAGCAGCTGGGAGCCAGTGTTGAAGGAGGGGTGCTCCTCAGAGCAGAGGGTGCCTGGTGGGAGCCGTGAGATGTTGCTTGGTGAAAAGGCCCCTGGGGAAGGCCAGACAGGATTTAGGATTTGGCCTGAGGGGAACGACGGTGTTCCCTTGGCTCACCTCATGTTCTTTTCTCTCCTCTTCCTGCCCTCCTGTCCCCCTCCTGCCACCAGGAAGTAACCCAGTAGCTGCTCCAGGGTACCTTGGTCCCAGACCTCTGAGCCTCTGTTTTCCTTCTGTCCTTCTGTAATTACTTGTCCCCCACATGCAGGTTGCTGCCCTCCTCTGCAGCCACGGGGAATCTTCACACTGTCCACACAGGAGGCTCATTGAATTCTCCTTAGGTGCCCCCCCCCCGCCACGTGGGCCCCGGCAGACTCCAGCTCTCCACATCCCCCGACTCCTCACTTGACTCTTGTTCTCAAGGAGTTTGGTTTTCCCCTAGAGTTTAAGGTATCTGCTTAGCCACGCTCTTGAAAAGAGGTTGACTTACATTCCCCTAGGAATTTCCTTTTGGACTTGATAACATTTCTAAGATGGATTTTCATCCTGTCCACATAGGAGGCTCATTGAAACGCACAGAGTTTGTGTCAGTCTGACTGTGAGGGGCTCAGGAAGTAACCTCCCAACTGGGAGACAGAGGGGGCAGACTGGGAAGCGCAGCCAGACTGAGGCAAGGGCGAGGGGACAAGGCTGGCCCTGGGTGCCCGCCCGGGTTGTGGCATCCAGGTTGTGGCGGTGGATCTCTGGCCGGCCTGGAAGAGTTCCTCCCCACAGTGTCCCCATGTACCCTGTCCGGCGGACTGGGCTGAGATGTATGTGTTCTCGTCTAGAGGATTTTCTTACTTTTTTTTTTCACTGTTGCGGTTGATATTCCATTGAGATTAATAGTCTGTGGAGTCATTTTAAAGGGGCCCTGTGACAAAGAGGAAGGAAATAAATAAACCCTGCCTGTTAGCTTAGGCTGCCCTTTCCTCCATGCCACCTGGCTCTGCTTTGTGGCCGAGAAGTCCCCTGCTCTTTATTTGATCCACCCGCCACCCTGCAGCTGGGAGGATCTCCCTGTGCCTCACCCATGTTGTCAGCCACGTACAAGGGCCCTCGGGAGTGTGGGACAGGGAGGCGGGGAAGGCGGTGGCACCTCCTGTGCTGCCTGTCCTGCGTGCAGCATCCGCCCTCACTGAAGGGCAGCAGTCAAGGGCCTAGGTGCTGGAGGCAGACCGCCCAGGCGCCAACTTCAGCTGTACTGTTAATTACTGGCCATTATTATTTAACCTCTCCGAGACTTAGTCTCCTAATATGCAAAATGGGGATAATTATAGAACCTATCTCCCTATCTGGGGTTGTTTGGAGAATTAAATAAACTAACAGTCACAAAATACTTGGACCAGTGCTTGGCACATAGTAAGCTTTCATCCATTATGACTTCTCATAGTCTCCCCAGCAGTGGAGCAGGGCACCTTCACTCCAGCCTCTTCCCTGGGGGTCAGCTAGATTTCCCACAGAGGCTACAGGCAAGGCTGCTGAGGAAGCCTTGCAGAGCCCTGCAAGTGACCCCAGCATGTTCCCTTCCCCGCACACTGCAGCTAGGTCAGGCCCAGAACACAGAAGGTTAATTGAAGGGCAGAGAGCAGAAATGTTGTAAAAGGAGAGTTCAGAGCAAACATAAAATGCGTGCAGTCACATCAGGGTGTGGGGGAGGCTGGCAGATGGGTCCCTGCTAGCCCTGTAGCAACCTCCAAGCCCACCTGCCTCCTTCCTGCCTGCATTAGAACCTAAATTAAACTAAATATTGACCAACAAGGAGAGCATGCTGCCAGGGCTAAAGAAAGGCTCTGATTGCCAAGGAAACAGGAAAGGCCCTGGCCATAGCATTACCCTGTCACCTTGGCAGAAGCCAGGGAGGAGCTGGGCAGCAGCAGGGGTTGGGGGGTGGAAAAGGAGTCAATGCCAAGGATATGAGGCATACGAAAGAAGGCTCGGTCCAAGGGGAAGGGTTGGGCAGCTCGGTCTAGTGGTCATTGACGCCTGCCCTACTATAAGCTCTGTTATAAAGAGGATATAAAGTAGCGTAAGACACAGCCCTGCCCTCAGGACGCAAGAATCTAGTTGGCAAGATGAGCCCCATGTAAAGAAAAGTTAAAGAAAACACGAGGATTTTGCAGGACCGTTTGTCACATGTGCAAAATGAGTAGTGGCCTCAGAAGGGAGTTGGAGTCGATAGTTCTTCTTAACTAAGTTTTTTTTCTAACTTTTTAATGATGGAAAATTTCAAGTGTATACAAAACCAGAGAGGGTGGTAAGATGAAAGCCCATGCACCCACCCACCTGGCTTCAGCACACTGCACATCCTATTTCTCCTCACTTGCCTTTTATTTTTTCCTGGAGTATTTTAAAGAAAAGTCCACATATGTGTCCTTTCACCCATAAATACTTCAGTATGCATGCCGCAGATGATTTTTATGGTTTTTCCAGCTCCGACCTGGTGAGAGTGTATGTGTGATGGTGAGTGTCAGAGGGTTTCTCTGAAGGGGTGAGGAGAAAGTGATGTGTCCATCTGGGGGCTTGGTGTCTGTGAGGAATCTTACAAACACACACACACACAACCAGCAGCCCTAAGGACCACCTCTAATCACCCAAAACTGATCCTAGCAGATCTCAGCACAGACAAGGCTGGCTGGAGCAGCTAAGACATGGGGATCTGAGAGAGGCAGAGACTGAAAGAGAATCAGAGAAGCATCCATGTACTTATCAAACATGTAATGGAACCCTACTGCATGGCAGGTGCTGTGCTAGGCTGTGGATAAGCAGAGGTGTCCCAGGCAAATGAGGCCTCCACTGTCACCAGTTTACGTGGGGTGGGGGCGGGTAAGGCTAGGGTGCTAGGGTGTCACACCAGAGGGCATCTCACCTGGAACTAGAGGGCAGGAAACAGAGAAAAAAGGCAAAGGCTCAAAGAACCAGAGACTTAAAGGTAGAGGCGGAACGGGCCCTGGCTCCTGTCCTTTCCGGGCCCCTGCTGAGGACTACAAGAGAAGCCTCCTCACCCCGTACAGCCTCGGGGGTCAGGTGAGCCAGTGTACAGCACGCAGCTCCATTTCTGCCTTCCAAAGCAGAAGAAATACTTCAGGAGAACGTTCGATGCTCAGTCAAATTTACTGAGCTGGGTCAAACCAAACCCAGAAGCACGGAGCCCAGAGCTGGAAGCTTGCAAGATGTGAAAGGACTCTTCTGGGTTTTCCACAGCTCAGCTGAAACATTCAATTGACCCTAGGCCCTGAGCAGGATTTTAAGTACCCAACATGAGGTTAGAGGCTATAGTTAAGTTGGGGACCCATTTAGTCCTGCTACAGGCTTGATGTGACATACCTACTATGTGCCTAGTACTGCACCGGGTCTGCTCTCATGGAGCTTACCATCTGCTGGGTAGAGAGACATGAAACAAGCATCCTGTCAGTTTTGCACTGTGGGGTCTGTGAGTGCATATTAACCATTCCCTGTAGGGAGACATTATTCCCAATTTTATAGCTGAAGGATCTAAAGCTTAGAGATCTAAATCGCTGCCCCGAAGTCACACAACTAGAGAGAGGAAGACGCAGACTTGCAGGCCAGGGACTTCTGACTCCAAGACCTACGTTCTTTGCATGACACTGTCTTGTACCCAACTTAGGGCCTGTCAGAGGGAGCAGGTAAGTGTGAAACAGCCACTGGCAGTGCAGCCAAACGAGATGAGAAGCAGGCGGTGCTTTCAGAGCTTTGGAGGAAGGCTGTGGTGTTGACAGAGGGATAGATGTACTCTGGAGTTCCCAATGGCAGAAGTGGCACTCACAGGTGCAAGTTACAGGAAAGCTGACGATATGAGCAGCCCAACCATGGCCCAGGTTGTTTCATGCGGAAGAACTAAGCACTGTCTGCTACTGCACAGATCATGAAATGCTTTTACAGGCTTGATTTTTATAACAACCCTGCGAGGTAGTTTATTGTTATTCCATTGTTCAGATGAGTCAACTGAGGCCCAGGAAGTTGTGCCTGCTTGAGGTCTCTCAGCTGGGTAGTGGGAGAGCAAGGACTTCTGCACAGGTTTCTCTGGCTCCAAAGCCTGTGCCTGGTAAGTTCACCAGTAGGCTGAAAGGCCACCATGGAGAGGATTCCTGTGCCACGTGGGTGTGTGTCCTGCCACCCTGTACAACCCTTCAAGACCTATAAGAGTCTGAAACTTAATGGAAGAGGGATAACTTCTGGTTCTCAGAGGATGAGGATGCATGAAAAAGGGAAGAGAGGATGCCCAAGATGGAGGGCAGCACAGCGTGGGGAGTGCCAGATCAGATTTACAAAGGGCAATTGGAGCAACCTGGATTTACCCTATGAGCAGAGTGCTCTGAAGGGTGGCGACACCTGGGTCAATTGGCCAAACCGCTAAGCACTCAATCTGGCCTAGCCTGGAGCTAAGACTCCTCTGGTCACTACTGCTACCGTTTTGCCTCTTGCCTGCTTCTACCTCCCACCTGTCACTACCTCAACCACTGTCCCAGCTGGAGCCACAGAAGGCAGAATCAGGGGTGTGTGAGGAGAGGCAGGACTGAACCTCAGGGAAGACTCTGGCCAAAAGAGTTTGTCTGGTTGACCAGCCCAGCTTCTGTGTCCTAGCTCCCTGTCACCTCTGTGGACTTCCACTTTGATGCTTCACCACCTCTGGGAGTGGTATTTTTGGGAGATATGTCAGGGCATAAAGGTGTCTGACTCTGGCCAATCCTGCCTCTGCTGCATAGACTGCCTGGAGCCCTTCCCACTTTCCCACCTTCTCCCAGCATCCAGCCCTCCCTTCTGCCGTACATGCCCACTTTGGCTCTAACCAAGGCTAGTTATGGCAGTTGCTCTACTGTGCAGTTGAAGTAGCTCATCCCTTTCTGAGGAATGTGTGCTAGCCTAGGGTGGCAGAAGGCTGAGAAACAGCCCCGGGGAGAAGGCTATTGTGTCAACATACGGAGAAAGAGAAACAGATGGTACCGGCCTGAGGGACAAGGGCTCTGCCACTTGACCAGACACATGTGCTGCTCCTCATGTCTCTTTCTTGTGAACCCCTACTCCCAAGAGCCTGGAGAGATAAATGAGAAGTTTCCTGGGATCTGAGATTGGGAAGAATGGACTGAGCAAGGCCCAGTCTCCATAAAAGCATGCCTCTCATAATTGGGCTTGGGCTTTGGACCTGCCAGCATGGCTCCCAGCCCCACTCAGGGATGCCTCAGGTCAGGGCATGTGCTCTCTCCAGAGTTGAGGGGCTGGCTCATTACTAGGCAGGGGCAAGTGGCTTCACAGCCTCTTGAACCTCAGCCCTTCTACTTTTCCCCTTCAAAGTACAAATGTCCTTGTAGACCACACTCTGAGCCAGTGCATCCATTGGACAGGGAACAACTGACTGGACATTTAGGAAGCATCACCACAAATAACCAAATCCCAATTTTCATTTTAGTATCTTCCCATTGACAGGAGACCAGTAGTAAAGTTGATGACATCTCCTTTCCTGGTTTTTATCCCACAGGTGGCTGGCTAGCATCTGCTCTTCCATCTCTGTCTCGTTTTGACACTGGTTTGCTGTCTGCTCAGACTCTCTGTATTCATCCATGTCAGTGTGTTTTTCCTAGGAGCTACGCAGGCTAAAGGGATTATGTCTCTATAAGAACTAGACTTCACTGTGCTCTGTGATGGGCTACAGTGATCACCTCTTTTGGTGACAGGGCTGATGCAGGCAACTCTCTGGTCTTTATTGCCCTCCTCCTTGTCATAATAGGAATAGATTCAGGTACAAGAACTACTTGGGCCAAGTGACAACAGGAGGGTTCCCAAGAATTAGGTTGGGAAGAGGACATCCACTCTGGAAGATGCCCAATAAGAATAACCAGTTGGTTTAAGGCATTATACTCAGTAATAATTTTAACATTTAACTCTTTCACTTCTAGAAACTCCATTTGTTTCTTTTTCACATCTGCCTGGTGACTCCTGATAGCGTTCTATTGCTTACTCATCTTTGTGAGTTTATGCTTAATTTTTAGGAAACATTTCATACATAACTGCTCTGTATCTATCAAATCTAGTATCTGAAGTTCTTGGGGAGGGTCTCAATCCATTGTTTGTTTGTTTGGTTGACTCACTCTTGGTTTCTTGCTTTCTTATGATTTATTTTACTTGATCATTAATCTGTGGGAATCCTGAAGCCCTAGGTTAAGAATGTTTACCTCTGGACAGGATTTAAATATGGTTTGCTCGTAAGTCAGGTAGTATTACCATCTTGGGATGACTTCAGCCCATTTCGAGACCCAACTTAAATTTCTCTGTTTGCTTTTAGCCCAAGGTTCCATCCCGCAGTGACAAATCAGGGATCACCTGGTTACTGTTGGTGTAGCCCTCAAAGCAAGCGTTCCTCCCTCTGCTTACTACTGACTCCTCCCAACTGTAATGTGGCCTTAGATTTGTTCCTTTCCATTGGAGGTAAGATAGATTCCCCTACTTCAAGTGAATCATACAATGCATCAAAAAGTATACTTTATTCAGGATAAAAGTGTTTTGCAGCAGAAAGGCCCTCTGATGATCCAGTATGCCGAGTCAGCAGTTCCAAAGATAATCTTTTCATAATTCATTTACTAATTCAACAAATGTCTTGAATGCCCATCCTGTGCCAGGCATGGTTCTAGGTACTAAGGATACGGCCTCTCCTCTCCTGGAGCTTGCAGTTTGATTCAAGAAGTCCATCCTAGGAGCCAATCCAGTCCATGGAACACACACCAGGGGGATTGCTTTCCCCCTTATTCACTCATGAACGACTGAGTCCCTACTCGGCATCGTGCAGCATGTCAGGCACCTGGGATCCAGAGATAGAAAGGCCTGTCCTCAGATTGCTCTTATTTCAATAAGAGAAATAGATATTTTAGGGAGGTATGTCAGGGCATAAAGGAGTAAGTGCTCCAACCAAGGTGGAAAGACAGGAATAGGTAATGCTCTGCCTGGGAAAGTCAGGAAGAGCCCAGGGAGGTGACATTTGAACAGCATCTGGAAAGATGAGTCTGAGTTACCTAGCAGAGAGAGAGAGAGAGAGAAGGCCATTCTCAGCTGAGAGAAGGGCCTGGGTAGAAGCTTGAAGTCATGGAGGAGCCCAATGCATATGGGAGCACAGACGCATACAGTGTGGCAGGAGCATGTGACAATAGAAGGAAGGGAAGGGTGGGAGCTTGGCTAGAGATGGAAAGGGCTGCCCCACTTTCCAAGCCTGAGCCTCACCCCAAGATTCTCCCCTCCACCCTCACAGTGACTCAATTACCAAGCCCAACAGAAAAGGACAGATAGGTATAATAAGTACCTATCTGTCCTCTCTTTCCCATCCCCACTGTGTCATTGCCTTGGCTCAGGCCTTTCCTGCCTGGACTGATGCAGTAACCTGCTAACTGGTTTCCCTGCCTCTACCTTCATCCCCATCCAATCCATCCACCACACTGCTTTCAAGGTGATCTTTCAAAGATGAATATTTATTCATATCATTTAAAATCCTTCACTGGAAACCTGCTGATTTCAGGAAGAAGTTCAAATTCCTGGATGAACCCAGAAGGATCTTCATGTGACTACCCCTGCAGCCTCATCTCCCACCTACCCTTTACTCCAGCCAGTAATTTCTCATAGTTCTTCCTTCACAGCTCAGAAGTCAGCCTGTGCTGCTGCCTCCAAGGGATCCTCTGACCACCCTCCAGTTTGATTTAGAGGCCCCTCTTTTGTGCTCACACAGGATCCTGCATACATCCTTCTTGTAGTGTTGTGACATTGGACCATCATCAGGATTTATTTGTCTGTCTTCCCTATAAACATCATCAGCTCCTTGAGGACAGAGGACATACCTGTCTATTTAGCTTTGTATTCCCAGTCCTAACAAACACGCAGCAGATGTTTGATAAATTCATCAATCCAGGAGGATGGGGGAAAAAGTATTGGCCAGTACAAGGGGGTGTGGGTAGGTGGAGTAAACAGTGCGCAGGGAATCCCTCTGGATGAGCAGGCAGGATCTCCCACCCGATGTCTGGCTTTGTTTCCTCATGTACGCATGACTGGTCTGAAGCTGGCTGCTATGACCCCTTTCCGCTGACAGACTATGAGTCTACAGATCTGTGACCTATGGAGAGAGGATGATTGAAAGCAGTGGTCCCCAGATCCCAACATGAGTGATGCCTAGGAACTTAGTTAGAATGCAGACTCTCACATCTCACTCCAGAGCTACAGGATCTGAAATCTGAGATTGGGACTCAGCAATCTATGTTTTATCAAGCCTTCCAGGCAATTCTGATGCACACTAAAGTTTGAGAACCAACCGTTTAGAAGAACAGCTTTGTCACCCAGCACAACCATTGAGGTGGCAAGACGAGATTATTGCCATAGGCCAACAGTGGTAAAGTGATCTTGGCCAGGAGCCTGCCGCTGTGACTGGCTATGACTCTACAAGCCAGAGCAAACTACAGCAATGACCCGGAAGGGTCACCCACCCCTTTTCCCAGGACTCTCTGCTGGCAGAGCTCAGGAAACATCTCCCAGAGAACCTCCCAGCAGGGTTTCTGGGCTCATGCCACTTTGAAAGTTTCTCCATTGTCTCAAGGCTGTCCTTTCTCTCTCTCTCTTTTTTTATTTAACTTTAATTTTAAGTTCAGAGGTACAAGTGCAGGTTTGTTATGTAGGTAAACTTGTGTCACCCAGGTATTAAGCCTAGTACTCATTAGTTATTTTTCCTGATCCTCTCCCTCCCCCACCCTCCAATAGGTCCCAGTGTTTGCTGTTCCCCTCTGTGTGTCCATCTGTTCTCATCATTTAGCTCCAACTTAAAAAGGAGAACAGGCAGTATTTGGTTTTCTATTCCTGCCTTAGAAGGAAAATGGCCTCCAGCTCCATCCATGTTCCTGCAAAGGACATGGTCTCATTCTTTTTTATGGCTGTATAGTATTCCAAGATATGTATGTGCCACATTTTTTAAAAATCTAGATAGGCATTTAGGTTGAGTCCATGTCTTTGCTATTGTGAATAGCGCTGCAGTGAACATTCGCATGCATGTGTCTTTATGATATGCAAGACAACCTAGGCAATACCACTCTCGACATAGGAACAGGAAAAGATTTCATGACAAAGATGCCAAAAGTAATTACAACAAAAGCAAAAATTGACAAATGGGATCTAATTAAACTAAAGAGCTTCTACACAGCAAAAGAAACTACCAACAGAGTGAACAGACAACCTATAGAACGGGAAAAAAATGTTTGCAAACTATGCATCCGACAAAGATCTAATATCTAGCATCTATAAGGAACTTAAACAAGTCAACAAGCAAAAAAGCAAATAACCCCATTAAAAAGTGGGCAAAGGACATGAACAGACACTTTTCAAAAGAAATATATGTGGCCAACAATTACAGGAAAAAAAGTTCAACATCACTGATCATTAGAGAAATGTAAATCAAAATCTCAGTGAGATACCAGCTCACACCAGTCAGAATGGCTATTATTAAAAAGTCAGAAAATAACAGATGCTGGTGAGGTTGTGGAGAAAAAAGGAACACTTATACACTGTTGTATAACAGTGTATAAGAGTATACAGTGGGCGTGTAAATTAGTTCAACCATTGTGGAAGACAGTGTGGCAATTCCTCAAAGACCTAAAAACAGAAATACCATTTGACCCAGTAATCCCATTACTGGGTAAATACCCAAAGGATTATAAATTGTTCTGTCACAAAGAGGCTGTTCTTTCTCATGTGGATTAGCCAGGTCTTCGGTTCATTCCTCTCCTCCGGCAGTGAGAAAGAGGAGTGCTCTGAAGTCAGACAAGCCTAGTGTGGAGCACTGGCTTGGATAAGCTGATGATCTTGAGCATGTTACTTAAATTCTCTGAGCTTCAGTTTCCTTATCTCAAAAATGGGGCTAATAGTACCTTGTAAGGTTGTTATGAAAATGAAATGGCCCATACTGATGCTAAATAAAAATAAATTATTACTGAATTGCCACTGTGATTATTATTAGATTACCTTGCTCTGAGCCTCATGTGTCCCATCTGGGTCCACCTCCAGGTTGTGTCTTCAGAGGAACTTCAAGATTCCTAAAAGCCATCCTATCTTTTTGGTTCCTGGCTCACTGCTGGGGCTCACTTTGCAGGTGAGCCCAGGAGAGTGCCCAGCTGCAGAGACATGAGCAGAGGTGTGTGTTGGGGGTAGGGGGTGCATGTGGTAGAAAGGAGAGGTTATATGGGTTCATTTCATTTCCTAAGTCTCCCACCTTGAGATTTGACAGCATAGGGCTAAAGTGTTTTTGTAGAATTGTGTCTAGGTTGATGCCCTAGATCTGGTCGCCTCTGAAGTGTTCTCCCTTGCTCTCTACCAGGACTGCTGCCTGCCATGTTGGCTCCCCAGGAACCATAGCTTTGGGCCAGATAACTAGTGGCTATGCATAGACTTTGGAATCAAAGGGACCTGGTCTGTGTCCCAGTTCTGCAGGTGGCTAGCCAAGTGACCTTGGGCATATTACTTACCACTCTGTGCCTCAGTTTCCTCATCTGTAAAATGAGGATAATAATAGTATTTACTCATGGGAGGGGATTTGGACATGAAAAGAGGCAGCACAAGTGTTTGTCATGGGATGAACTCAGCACTGGCTGGTATTTTTGGTGTCTCTTCCATGATGGTCTACTGTTGTCTTTTGCCCCTGGACAAGGAGGAAGCCACAGAGGTCTGAGTCCCTGGAACTCACTATGGTGGCCTAGTCTGCTTTAAGAACTCTCCTCACCCTGGTCCCACCCAACAGGACAGCTTCTGTGCCCCACCCCCATCCCCAACACTGAGGCTCCAGGAAGCCAAGTTCAGGGGCATCCCAGTGGAGAAGATGGGTGCAGCAGTGGGTATGGCAGTGAGGCTGAGACATCATCCTTGCAGAAACTCATTGGGGAGCTCCCTGTTGAGCTCCCAGCAGCTGGGTCCTAACTGGGCAGTGCCCTGGTCTCCAGTAAAGAATGGACTCCCCACCACACAGGCAGCCATGCCCCTACCTGAGAAGCAGGCAGAACTGGATGGGGGAGCTTGGCTTGCATAATCTCTTGGCACCTGGAGGAAGAAATGAAGGGAGCAATTAATTGTACAAGGCAGGTGCTTTGTGCAGCTTAAGTTCAGATAAAAAGTTTAATTATCCCTAAGCCCTAATACAAATTAATTAGCCTTCCATATTAGGAGGGTAAGCTTCCTTGCTTTTGCCTCAGTCCAGACATTACTGTGGATTACCGAGGATGTGCTGGGAGAGAGAAAGCAACAGAAGCAGAGTCCCTGAGCCCCACCTGCTCAGGGCAGACAGCTGCGTCCACGTTGTTCCCAGATAGGGTTTGAGTGTGAGTCCTAACTCTGGGCTGGGCACCACAGCTCACCTGTACCTGGGATGTCACCTCCAGGAAGGGTTTCTTATCCCTTACTATCCCTACCCACAAAGCCAGGGTAGAGTGAAGAGGAGAGTCCTTATTTGCATGAGTAGAGGAAGACAAAAGGAAATAAGGCTTTGGGTTTAAATTGTTTTTTCTAAGCCATGACTGTTTTTTTTCTTTCCTTATGTCCTCTTTCTTCAAAATTCCACAGAGAAAATAGGCTATAAATGCCATTAGGACTTAGAGAATCACTATTAGCTCCCCTACTTCAGTCTTCTGCCCAGGTGGGCCCCAGGAGGGACCATGGGATAAAGGGTCCTGCACACCACGGTCATTATGCTCATAATTAGCTGCCATTTAATGAGTGTTTACTGTGTAATAGGCATGTAGTCTTTGCAACAACGTTGAGTTAATTTACTCATTAACTCATACATTCAACAAACAGTTATTGAAGTGCTTTGAGCAGGGGAAATGACATGCTTTGATTTGCATTTTAAGAATATGCTTCTGGCTGGGCGCGGTGGCTCACGCCTGTAATCCCAGCACTTTGGGAGGCCAAGGCAGGAGGATCACGAGATCAGGAGACTGAGACCATCCTGGCTAACACAGTGAAACCCCCATCTCTACTAAAAAAAAATACAAAAAATTAGCTGGGCGTGGTGGCGGGCGCCTGTAGTCCCAGCTACTCAGGAGGCTGAGGCAGGAGAATGGCGTGAACCTGGGAGGCGGAGCTTGCAGGGAGCCAAGATCCGTGCCACTGCACCCCAGCCTGGGCGACACTTCGAGACTCCGTCTCAAAAAAAAAAAAAAAAAATGCTTCACCTCACACCTGCAATCCCAGAGCTTTGAGAGGCCAAGATGGAAGGATCGCTTGAGGGCAGGAGTTCTAGACCATCCTGGGCAACATAGTGAAACCCACCTCTACAAAAAATAAAAGATCAGCTGGGCATGGTGGCAACCACCTGTAGTCCTTATGCAGTCCAGCTACTCAGGAGGCTGAGGTGGGAGGATCACTGGAGCTAAAAAATTTGTATTATTTTATATATATATAATAATATATATTATAATCACATATATAATTATAATATATAATATGTATATACTATGTTCCCCATATATATATTATATAATATATTATATATATATATGATCGTGCACTGCCTTTCCCTGGATAAGTCACTTCCCATCACATCCTCCATTTTTTTTTTGTCTTTGAATTGATCTGGATGATCTCTAAGCTCTCTTTTAACTCTCACATTGTTCTTAAGGCCATGGAAGAGGGTGAAGCTGACCAATCCACTCAAGGATTTGGTCATATATATATATATATGGGGAACAAAAGTAGAAGTGAGAATTAATTCTGGTTAAGAGACTTTTGCAGAAGTCCAGTTTAGAAATTATGATGGTCTGGGCCCAGGGTTTATTTAATAAACACTTATAAATAAAGCTGTTCCTATATACCAAGTTGAGCTTTCACAAAAAAGTAACTCATGCAATCCCTCACAACAACCCTGTGACGTAGGTACTATTCATTGATCAATGCCAGGAAATAGAAGACAGAGGATTTAAGTATCATGGCCAAAGTCACCCAGCTAACAAGTGGCAGAGCCGGGATTGGCCCTGGGTAGTCTGGCACTCAGAGACCACACTTTTAACCACTGTGCGGTGCTGCTTCCACTGAGCAGAGGTGGAGAGAAGGGGCTAAGCTCCTGCTGACTCCTCACAGCCCTCTTCCACAGCCTTCCTCTCCCTAGCCTCACCCTCACTTCCCCTTCCGTCCTTCCCTGACCCTGGGAGGAGCAGGATGTGACGGAAAGAGCAGGGGCAGTGGAAACAACCTGAGCTCTAACCCCAGTAGTTCTGCCTCTTACTACTTGAGTGACCTTGAACAAGTTCCTGTCCTCTCTGGAATTTCGCTCCTCATCCCTAAAGTGGGCTAACCCTACCTAATAGGGTGGGTTACTGTGAGACCCACTAATGCAGGCAAGTTCCTAGCACAGGCTCCTCTGGTACATTGTTCCTTTCCATTCTTCCATTCCCCAACTCCTCTTCTTTGGGCCAAACGTTTCCATTCCTTTGATTGTTTCCCTTGAGAGGATTTCCAGACACTTCACCATCCCAGCCTCCCTTCTCTAGACATGATCCAGTTATTCAATGTCCTGTAGACTATATAGTACCTGGAACTCGATACAGCAGCCTAGAAATGGTCTGCATCTAGGAGCAGAGTATGACACCCACTCCCTTTTTCCAGACACTGCACTCCCATCAATCCAGCCAAGGATGGCATTAGGTTTTTAACAGCCTGTTTATACTGGTGGATGATGTTGAAGTTAAATTCCCTGGTGATTTTTAACAGAGACTCTTTTTAAGCCAGGTCTTACCCATCAGCTATATGTCATTGATTATTGGAGTCAAAATGCTGGTGTTCTCATTTATCTTTGTTAAAATTAATCTGGTTGGTTTCACCCATGATTACAACCTGTTAAAATCCTTTTGACTCCTGAAGACCTCAATTCGTAGTAGCTCTGTCACTTAGAAATGTGAGGAACTTACTTTCAAAGAATCACCAGTAGCAGCCTCATCACCATCATTACCACAGGATCTAAATGAAAGAAGGTTAAACAAAAATAGTAATTCGTTAGTGAGCAGAGTCAAAGGAAGGATGGAACAGCTAAGCAACAGGAAAGTCAGGGGTACAGCTGGTCCTCGGTAAGAATTAGAACAGGAATTCCAGTTCCATCACCGTCCTTTCCATCACACATCTCCTGCTAGTGCCAGCCTTCTTCCTCCCCAACTGCAATCCCACTTTTCCCCATGGCAGAGAGCATGGCTGCCAACAGCTCCAGAGCTTTGCTTGCTGCCACATCGCCTTCTTTGAAAGAGACTGATCTGGTCCCTAACGTAAAAGTCCAAGGAAGGGGAAAAGATGTTTAACATCATCAGCCATCAGGAAAATCCAAATCAAAACCACAATGAGATAACACCCACCAGGATAGCTATAAAAAGATAGACAATAACAAGTGTTGTCTCAGAGAAGGAGAAACTGGATCCCTCATTCATTCCTGGTGGGAATGTAAAATGGCACAGCCACTTTGGAAAACGTTTTGGCAGTTCCTCAAACTCTTCAACATAGTTACCCTATGACTCCTAGAGAAATGAAAACGTGTCCACACAAAAAGTTGTACACAAATGTTCATAGCAGCATTATTCAGAATAAATGTGGGAACAACCCAAATGTCATCAGCTGATGAATGAATTACCAAAATGTGGGGGAGGTGGAGCAAGATGGCCGAATAGGAACAGCTCCAGTCTCCAACTCCCAGCGCGAGCAACACAGAAGACCGGTGATTTCTGCATTTTCAACTGAGGTACTGGGGTCATCTCACTCGGGAGTGCCAGACAATCGGTGCTGGTCAGCTGCTGCAGCCCGACCAGCGAGAGCTGAAGCAGGGCGAGGCATCGCCTCACCTGGGAAGCACAAGGGGGAAGGGAATCCCTTTTCCTAGCCAGGGGAACTGAGACACACAACACCTGGAAAATCGGGTAACTCCCACCCCAACACTGCGCTTTAAGCAAACGGGTACACCAGGAGATTATATCCCACACCTGGCCGGGAGGGTCCCACGCCCACGGAGCCTCCCTCATTGCTAGCACAGCAGTCTGCGATCTAACCGCAAGGCAGCAGCGAGGCTGGGGGAGAGGTGCCCGCCATTGCTGAGGCTTAAGTAGGTAAACAAAGCCACTGGGAAGCTCGAACTGGGTGGAGCTCACAGCAGCTCAAGGAGACCTGCCTGGCTCTGTAGACTCCACCTCTGGGGACAGGTCACAGCTAAACAACAACAACAAAAAAAGCAGCAGAAACCTCTGCAGACGCAAATGACTCTGTCTGACAGCTTTGAAGAGAGCAGTGGATCTCCCAACACGGAGGTTGAGATCTGAGAAGGGACAGACTGCCTGCTCAAGTGGGTCCCTGACCCCTGAGTAGCCTAACTGGGAGACATCCCCCACTATGGGCAGTCTGACACCCCACACCTCACAGGGTGGAGTACACCCCTGAGAGGAAGCCTCCAAAATAAGAATCAGACAGGTACACTCGCTGTTCAGCAATATTCTATCTTCTGCAACCTCTGCTGCTGATACCCAGGCAAACAGGGTCTGGAGTGGACCTCAAGCAATCTCCAACAGACCTACAGCTGAGGGTCCTGACTGTTAGAAGGAAAACTATCAAACAGGAAGGACACCTATACCAAAACCCCATCAGTACGTCACTATCATCAAGGACCAGAGGCAGATAAAACCACAAAGATGGGGAAAAAGCAGGGCAGAAAAGATGGAAATTCAAAAAATAAGAGCGCATCTCCCCCTGCAAAGGAGCGCAGCTCATCGCCAGCAACGGATCAAAGCTGGTCAGAGAATGACTTTGATGAGATGAGAGAAGAAGGCTTCAGTCCATCAAACTTCTCAGAGCTAAAGGAAGAATTACGTACCCAGTGCAAAGAAACTAAAAATCTTGAAAAAAGAGTGGAAGAATTGATAGAATAATTAATGCAGAGAAGGTCATAAACGAAATGACAGAGATGAAAACCATGACACGAGAAGTACGTGACAAATGCACAAGCTTCAGTAACCGACTCAATCAACTGGAAGAAAGAGTATCAGCGATTGAGGATCAAATGAATGAAATGAAGCGAGAAGAGAAACCAAAAGAAAAAAGAAGAAAAAGAAATGAACAAAGCCTGCAAGAAGTATGGGATTATGTAAAAAGACCAAATCTACGTCTGATTGGGGTGCCTAAAAGTGAGGGAGAAAATGGAACCAAGTTGGAAAACACTCTTCAGGATATCATCCAGGAGAACTTCCCCAACCTAGTAGGGCAGGCCAACATTCAAATTCAGGAAATGCAGAGAACGCCACAAAGATACTCCTCGAGAAGAGCAACTCCAAGACACATAATTGCCAGATTCACCAAAGTTGAAATGAAGGAAAAAATCTTAAGGGCAGCCAGAGAGAAAGGTCGGGTTACCCACAAAGGAAAGCCCATCAGACTAACAGCAGATCTCTCGGCAGAAACTCTACAAGCCAGAAGAGAGTGGGGGCCAATATTCAACATTCTTAAAGAAAAGAATTTTAAACCCAGAATTTCATATCCAGCCAAACTAAGTTTCATAAGTGAAGGAGAAATAAAATCCTTTACAGATAAGCAAATGCTTAGAGATTTTGTCACCACCAGGCCTGCCTTACAAGAGACCCTGAAGGAAGCCCTAAACATGGAAAGGAACAACCGGTACCAGCCATTGCAAAAACATGCCAAAATGTAAAGACCATCGAGGCTAGGAAGAAACTGCATCAACTAACGAGCAAAATAACCAGTTAATATCATAATGGCAGGATCAACTTCACACATAACAATATTAACCTTAAATGTAAATGGACTAAATGTTCCAATTAAAAGACACAGACTGGCAAACTGGATAAAGAGTCAAGACCCATCAGTCTGCTGTATTCAGGAGACCCATCTCACATGCAGAGACATACATAGGCTCAAAATAAAGAGATGGAGGAAGATCTACCAAGCAAATGGAGAACAAAAAAAGCAGGGGTTGCAATCCTAGTCTCTGATAAAACAGACTTTAAACCATCAAAGATCAAAAGAGACAAAGAAGGCCATTACATAATGGTAAAGGGATCAATTCAACAGGAAGAGCTAACTCTCCTAAATATATATGCACCCAATACAGGAGCACCCAGATTCATAAAGCAAATCCTTAGAGATTTACAAAGAGACTTAGACTCCCATACAATAATAATGGGAGATTTTAACACCCCACTGTCAACATTAGACAGATCAATGAGACAGAAAGTTAACAAGGATATCCAGGAATTGAACTCATCTCTGCAGCAAGCAGACCTAATAGACATCTATAGAACTCTCCACCCCAAATCAACAGAATATACATTCTTCTCAGCACCACATCACACTTATTCCAAAATTGACCACATAATTGGAAGTAAAGCACTCCTCAGCAAATGTAAAAGAACAGAAATTATAACAAACTGTCTCTCAGACCACAGTGCAATCAAACTAGAACTCAGGACTAAGAAACTCAATCAAAACCGCTCAACTACATGGAAACTGAACAACATGCTCCTGAATGACTACTGGGTACATAACGAAATGAAGGCAGAAATAAAGATGTTCTTTGAAACCAATGAGAACAAAGATACAACATACCAGAATCTCTGGGACACATTTAAAGCAGTGTGTAGAGGGAAATTTATAGCACTAAATGCCCACAAGAGAAAGCTGGAAAGATCTAAAATGGACACTCTAACATCACAATTAAAAGAACTAGAGAGGCAAGAGCAAACACATTCAAAAGCTAGCAGAAGGCAAGAAATAACTAAGATCAGAGCAGAACTGAAGGAGATAGAGACACAAAAAACCCTCCAAAAAATCAATGAATCCAGGAGTTGGTTTTTTGAAAAGATCAACAAAATTGACAGACCACTAGCAAGACTAATAAAGAAGAAAAGAGAGAAGAATCAAATAGACGCAATAAAAAATGATAAAGGGGATATCACCACCGACCCCACAGAAATAGAAACTACCATCAGAGAATACTATAAACACCTCTACGCAAATATACTAGAAAATCTAGAAGAAATGGATAATTTCCTGGACACTTACACTCTTCCAAGACTAAACCAGGAAGAAGTTGAATCCCTGAATAGACCAGTAGCAGACTCTGAAATTGAGGCAATAATTAATAGCCTACCAACCAAAAAAAGTCCAGGACCAGATGGATTCACAGCTGAATTCTACCAGAGGTACAAGGAGGAGCTGGTACCATTCCTTCTGAAACTATTCCAATCAATAGAAAAAGAGGGAATCCTCCCTAACTCATTTTATGAGGCCAACATCATCCTGATACCAAAGCCTGGCAGAGACACAACAAGAAAAGAGAATTTTAGACCAATATCCCTGATGAATATCGATGCAAAAATCCTCAATAAAATACTGGCAAACCAGATTCAGCAGCACATCCAAAAGCTTATCCACCATGATCAAGTGGGCTTCATCCCTGGGATGCAAGGCTGGTTCAACATTCGCAAATCAATAAACATAATCCAGCATATAAACAGAACCAAAGACAAGAACCACATGATTATCTCAATAGATGCAGAAAAGGCTTTTGACAAAATTCAACAGCCCTTCATGCTAAAAACGCTCAATAAATTCGGTATTGATGGAACGTACCTCAAAATAATAAGAGCTATTTATGACAAACCCACAGCAATATCATACTGAATGGGCAAAAACCGGAAAAATTCCCTTTGAAAACTGGCACAAGACAGGGATGCCCTCTCTCACCACTCCTATTCAACATAGTGTTGGAAGTTCTGGCTAGGGCAATCAGGCAAGAGAAAGAAATAAAGGGTATTCAGTTAGGAAAAGAAGAAGTCAAATTGTCCCTGTTTGCAAATGACATGATTGTATATTTAGAAAACCCCATTGTCTCAGCCCAAAATCTCCTTAAGCTGATAAGCAACTTCAGCAAAGTCTCAGGATACAAAATTAATGTGCAAAAATCACAAGCATTCTTATACACCAGTAACAGACAAACAGAGAGCCAAATCATGAATGAACTTCCATTCACAATTGCTTCAAAGAGAATAAAATACCTAGGAATCCAACTTACAAGGGATGTAAAGGACCTCTTCAAGGAGAACTACAAACCACTGCTCAGTGAAATAAAAGAGGACACAAACAAATGGAAGAACATACCATGCTCATGGATAGGAAGAATCAATATCGTGAAAATGGCCATACTGCCCAAGGTTATTTATAGATTCAATGCCATCCCCATCAAGCTACCAATGAGTTTCTTCACAGAATTGGAAAAAACTGCTTTAAAGTTCATATGGAACCAAAAAAGAGCCCACATTGCCAAGACAATCCTAAGTCAAAAGAACAAAGCTAGAGGCATCACGCTACCTGACTTCAAAATATACTACAAGGCTACAGTAACCAAAATAGCATGGTACTGGTACCAAAACAGAGATATAGACCAATGGAACAGAACAGAGTCCTCAGAAACAATACCACACATCTACAGCCATCTGATCTTTGACAAACCTGAGAGAAACAAGAAATGGGGAAAGGATTCCTATTTAATAAATGGTGCTGGGAAAATTGACTAGCCGTAAGTAGAAAGCTGAAACTGGATCCTTTCCTTACTCCTTATATGAAAATTAATTCAAGATGGATTAGAGACTTAAATGTTAGACCTAATACCATAAAAACCCTAGAAGAAAACCTAGGTAGTACCATTCAGGACATAGGCATGGGCAAGGACTTCATGTCTAAAACACCAAAAGCAATGGCAGCAAAAGCCAAAATTGACAAATGGGATTTAATTAAACTAAAGAGCTTCTGCACAGCAAAAGAAACTACCCTCAGAGTGAACAGGCAACCAACAGAATGGGAGAAAATTTTTGCAATCTACTCATCTGACAAAGAGCTAATATCCAGAATCTACAAAGAACTCAAACAAATTTACAAGAAAAAAAAAAAAACCCATCAAAAAGTGGGCAAAGGATATGAACAGACATTTCTCAAAAGAAGACATCCACACAGCCAACAGACACATGAAAAAATGCTCATCATCACTGGCCATCAGAGAAATGCAAATCAAAACCACAATGAGATACCATCTCACACCAGTTAGAATGGCAATCATTAAAAAGTCAGGAAACAACAGGTGCTGGAGAGGATGTGGAGAAATAGGAACACTTTTACACTGTTGGTGGGACTGTAAACTAGTTCAACCATTATGGAAAACAGTATGGCAATTCCTCAAGGATCTAGAACTAGATGTACCATATGACCCAGCCATCCCACTACTGGGTATATACCCAAAGGATTATAAATCATGCTGCTATAAAGACACATGCACACGTATGTTTATTGCGGCACTATTCACAATAGCAAAGACTTGGAATCAACCCAAATGTCCATCTGTGACAGACTGGATTAAGAAAATGTGGCACATATACACCATGGAATACTATGCAGCCATAAAAAAGGATGAGTTTGTGTCCTTTGTAGGGACATGGATGCAGCTGGAAACCATCATTCTTAGCAAACTATCACAAGAACAGAAAACCAAACACCACATGTTCTCACTCATAGGTGGGAACTGAACAATGAGATCACTTGGACTCGGGAAGGGGAACATCACACACCGGGGCCTATCATAGGGAGGGGGGAGGGGGGAGGGATTGCATTGGGAGTTATACCTGATATAAATGACGAATTGATGGGTGCTGACGAGTTGATGGGTGCAGCACACCAACATGGCTCAAGTATACATATGTAACAAACCTGCACGCTATGCACATGTACCCTAGAACGTAAAGTATAATAATAAAAAATAATAATAATAAAAAAATGAAAATGTGGTGTATCCAGACAGTGGAATGTTATTCAGCCATAAAGAGGAATGAGTACTGATACATGCTACAACATGGGCAAACCTTGAAAACACATTCAGTGAAAGAAATCAGACACGAAAAGCCACATATATGGTTCCGTTCACATGAATTGTCCAACACAGGGACATCTATAGAGAGAGAAAGTAGATTCGTGGTTGCCTAAGTCTGAGAGCTGGGATATGGAATGGTCACTGACTGTTAATGGGTACACATTTCTTTTAGGGGTTATGAAGTGCTCTAAAATTAAACTGTGGTGATGTGAGCGAGCACAACTCTCTAAATACACTGAAAACCACTGAAATGTACAATTTAAATGGTTGGATTTTATGGTATGTAAATTGTGTCTCAGTAAAGCTTTTAAAAAATAAATCCAGGAAAGGAAGTCATTGACCCAGCTTGGGTGAGATGTCCTATTTTGAACTCACCAGCTGTGGCAAGTGGGCATGGGGGCATGGGAAATATGGCAGCTTATCTGGACAGTTTCCATCATCATGGAAATGAGGGACACAGTTCCTATTAGGGTGTCAGCAGACAAAACTATAGGTACCCACTACACTGGCTAATTCTAGACAACTTTACAGTTATTCAAACACTGAATTATTTCTTCTGAATTACCTCATTAATTATCACAACAACTCTGGGGATATAAAAGCCATTTTATAGTTGATAGAGGCTCAAGTTCAATAAATGCCCCAGGATCACTTAGCTAGTTGGTAACTAATGTAAGCCAGGGTTCAAACCCAGGTTGGACTCCAGTGTCCTCTCTTAATTATTAGGCCATGCTGCCTCCTCTGCCTTTATATAAGTTGTTGAAAAATTCTGGAACATATCACTGGAGACCTAACTTGAGATCCATTCTTTATTTCATTTACTTATTTACTTTTTCATTAAAGGAGATGTTTTAACATGAAAACCCTGAACTTCCTTTGCTGGCATAGGACCACAGTTGGTAATCTTTGAGAAGTGCCCGAAGACTGGAGATGGTCGTGCAAACCCTGCTAACCACACTGTTCTCCACACCACACTCCTCCAGCTTGTCAAGGGTATAAAGAACTGGGACAAGAACACATCTTGTTAAAATCATGATGCAGTAGGTCTGGAACAGTCTCCTGATCTACCAACCAGTTAACCTCACTGTCAAAACAAGAAATAAGGTTAATTTGGCAAGATGTGTGCCTAGTGAACCAATACAGCTTATTTTCCAAGTATTCACAAGCTGTCTACTTAATAATCTGCTCTCGAATTCTGCCAGCAATTTGATGGCACAATTTATGGAGACCAAGCCTACTGGTCTGTGGTTTCTCAGACCTCCTTTTGCCTTCTTTAAAAATTCAGTACAACTGTTTTCCATCTCTAGTCGCTTGGTAATTTTCTGCTGCACCATGATTTCTCAAAGATCCAGGGCAGTGGTTCTGCAACCCCATCTGCACATTCCTCCTGTCTCCCAGGTGGGATTCATGTGGGCCTGTGATGTAAATCTACTGAATTCAGCTGGACACTTGCCGGCTCTCCTGTCTCCTTTAAGCTCTGGATCCTTCTTTTCGGCATTTGTTCCAGCTTCTCCAAGATGCAGCTCCTTCTTCCTGGTGGAGGAGGCAGAGGACGCCTGGGAGTGGATTGTTCGGCTTTCTCCCTGTCATCTGTCACTAGCAGACCATCTGCACCAGCAGGAGGCATCGCTTCCCTTCTCCCTCTTTCTTCATATGGATGAAACAGTCCTTCTGTTGTCCTTAGCATTCCTCATCAGCCGTGGTCACTCTGAAATGCAGCCTTCCTGGCACGGTTCTTCTGCACTCCTGCCATGCTTTATTGTCATCCACAGCCCTGTGCCTGCAGCCCCCCTTTCAGTTGTGTCATCTGCAAATCCCAGCTGATATATCTCAAAGGCAGCCCCCTTTTCTTCATTAATTGGGCTATTTGAACTTGGGACAACCAACTGTGTTTTCAGAGTTTCCCATCACCAGAGACTGTGGTTTTCAGAATGCCTAGCTAAAAGTAATATTATCTATTGTTTGTGGAGCTGTCTATGTCACAATAGGATTATGATCTAGGTTACTGTTATTATCTTCATTTTACAGACAAGGAAACTGAGGCCCAGAGTTACATTCCCCCCAAGATCATACAGTTATTTTATGGAGCAGGGTGAGTCTTGAACCCATATTATCTAAGTTCAGAATCCATGTTCTCAACCACTTCCCTGGAGACCTCTCCTGAGTACCATGGCAGAGGAGACAACCCTAGCTGCAAAGATCTAGAAGGCTCTATCACAGGCCCTAATGCTAGTGCACATCCAGGAAATCTCGAGCCAGGGCAAAGGGCATGAACTCTGAAGGAGGAGGAAGACAGTCTCAAAACAGGAGCCTACTTCAAAGGGAATTGAGAGGCTTAAGTGAGATCATTCATTCATTCATTCACCGAATACCTGTCTACCTCTGCCATGTCCTCCACCGAGTTCTTGGGTGTTCATACATACTTGTGAAATAGCTTGCCCCATCCCCTTCCACATCCTCTCTGGAAGTCCAAGCCCCATGGTTTCCTCAGGACAGATGACTTTGAGCCTATTTTAGCAGAAGCAATTCCTGGTCATCCTAAGCTTGTTTCTGCTCCAGACACCCAGAGGGCACAGAGGCAGGGGAGATGGTGTTTCTGGCTTTAGCCGAAGGAGTAATCACAGCTCTTTGCTTAATAAGGCCTTGCTTAATAAGTCCTTTCAATTATCTCAATAAAGAGGAGACTAAACACTTAACCACTGTGGAGAGTATCTTATTGATTGGAGGACAGAGGCTCTGGCCTGCCTGCCCAGGACTGAGTAGGATCCAGGCCAACGTGGTCCCAGAGGGCAGCTGCTAGGGTGTGAAGTACTTAAAAGAGTTTCTCCAAGCTCTGAGAGGAGCCAGCACAGTTCCAAAGTGGCTTCACAACTTTAAGGGGCTGAGCTTCAGAGCTCATGGTCCCCCTCTGAGATGCTATGGCTACTGGAAAATAGACAAAAGCAAGAAGAGTGGCTTTTAATCCCAGTTGAGCAAATGAGAGCTGTCAATGTAATTAGCCTCAGTTCCTGCATCTGTACAATGGGGATAAGAATACAAAGTTCACAGGGTTCATGAGGCTTATGTGAGGTAAATATGCAGAAGTGCTTATAGGTGAGTTTGTTATTTGCTGTTATCATAAATGAGATTCTGTTACTCTTCTGCTTAAAACTCCTCATGGTGCCTCACTGAATGGGATAAACCCATATTCCTCCCCATGGCCCGTCAGATGCTGTGTGATCTGGCCCCTGCCTGCCTTACCCTCCTCTTGTGGTGTCTAGTCCTGCTGACCCTTGACAATTCCTAGATCAGACCAAACTCCTTCCTGCTACCCCAAGGCCTCTGTACTTGCTGTTTCCTCTACCGCACACACTTGTCCCCAGGTGTTTTACATGACTGGATCCTTTACATTCAGCTCTCAGCTTAAATGTTAGCTCCTCAGAGAGGCCTTTCCTGACCACACTCCCACCACCTGATGCAGCACCTCTCTCTAGTCTCTTCATAGAACCAACCAAGACACAATATTTTTATGTATTCACTTAATTGTTTATGGTCTTGTTAGGATGTTGGCTCCCTGCACATAAGAATCTTGTCTCGCTTGTTCACCCCCAGGTCCATGTCATGGTACCTGGCACATAGTAGGTACTCTAAACAATTGCTGAATGAGTGAATGAATGAATAGGTGAATGATTGGCAGGGAAGCCTGACTTGTTTCCCAAATGGCCTTCTCTCCCTTACACCCTGTTTCTCTCCCTCTCTCAGATACGGAGACATGGTGCCTAAGACGATTGCAGGGAAGATCTTCGGCTCCATCTGCTCCTTGAGTGGCGTCCTGGTCATTGCCCTGCCAGTCCCTGTGATTGTTTCCAACTTTAGCCGGATTTACCACCAGAATCAGAGAGCTGATAAACGCAGGGCACAAAAGGTAAGCCTCAGACACAGGGATGCAGGGGCAGTGTAAAGGATGCAGGGGAGCAGCAGTCAGGGAGCCAGGCCTAGAGCTCCTCAGAGGATCACTGCACAGACAGCCTCTGGCTTTGCAAGGTAAGGTAGCTTCGGTCCCTTCCTGCTCATCAGTCTCCTGAATTCCAGCCCATCAGTTCCAAAATGCAATGAACCCTCAATTATCTGTAAACCATCCGCCTTTGGACATTCTATGGCAATTTCCTTGGCCCCTGGCTCCACCTACACTCCCTCAGCCACTGCCACTCAGCCGTCCCTGCACTCCTCCCTCTCCCAGCCAAGAGCTTACTAGGAAACATAATCTCTTTTTAATATCCTATAAAAGTCTATATAAAACCCAGTGACAAAAATAAATTTGTTGAAAAGAAAAATAAATACTGTGAAATGAGAGCATGCTAAGGTCACTGAGTTCAAGGACAAATGGCACAACAGGCTTTAGGAATCTCCAAGATATCATAGGGCAAAGGCACTGAGGTCAACTGCAGGTGGTGATCAGGAGACTAACCATCAGTCCTGGGGAAAGTTTTAGATTATGTTCAATATACACTGCTGAAAATGGCAGGAGAGGGTAAAATACGGTCATTTGCCCATGCAATGAGGAAAAATGTCTGAAGGCTTTGGTGCTCAGAAAGAAGCCTCTTTTTCCAGCTAGCCCTCAACCTTGTTTCTAGAACAACTCATCGACTCAGCCAACTCTTGTTCACTTGCATTTTTAAGGCATCTAGCCAGTGAGGTTTCTGGGTAGTGACTTTCCCCAGGTTTCCTCTCAGAAGAGGGATATCTGGGTTGGGGAAGTGGGAAAGCGGTGTTTTTCATTGTCTTCAGATCTGGGCTGAACTGTGGTGTCCCTTCAGCAGCATCTCGGCCCCCAGGGATTATGGCCAGAGCCTTTCTGAGGACAATGGAAAGGAGGAGAGCTGTTGAAAGACTGGCTTTTAGAGGCTTGGGGTTTTGTCTCCTTACTTTATTCTTTTATCCATTATTCCACAAACATTTATTGAGCACATACTATGTGGTTGGCCCTATGCATTGCAGCCAGATTCTTTCCTTGCTACAGAATTCCTGCTACTGTTCTTCTGCTTGCAGGGATAACCTCCAGGTAGCAGGGCTTGCCTTGGGTGTAAAGGCTTAAAGGGAAGTTAATGTCGTTATGGAGGAAGAAATCCAGAATTTCAGAACAGATCTGTGTATGCCGATCGTCACAAAGCTATAAAGGTTGAAAGCTAGCTCCAAAATGTATAATAATGATTATATAACAATGTACATATAATTGTATAGTGAATCCAGTTGGTTCCCACCTCTAGCCTACCACCTTCTGTGTGCCTTTATGGTTGGCTCCTTGCCTCCTGTCCCCTCTGCCTCTGCTGAACTATGTTTTTATTTATCCTGACCTGGCCTGTTAAGTTGTCACCTTAAGATTTATCTTCTGGCTCTGTCATCCTTTCTGTCCCATACACGCCTATCTCTTACCTCTTCACCCAGGGTTTCCCTACCTCCTGTTTCCTGCCAGTCATCCCAGAAACGGAAATCTTACCTCTTTCCCTGTTTAAGTCAGGCAGCAAATTTGAATAGGGTCTAAATTCATTATGCAGAAACTGGGATCTCCTTCCCACAATCAGGAACCAGAGACCCTGAAGGGCCAGGGATCCTCTAGTGGTCCTGCCCCAAAGGGGCTAGGGCTAACACAGGTTTCTGGCAGAGCAGGTGAGGTTCACAGGAATCCTCAGCTCACCCACTAGCCCACGGCTGTGCACACACCAGTGACAGCCCCTTCCAGCTGTGTTCTCAGTCGCTCCTACAGCTACCTTCCCCTCCCCTGGGAATTGATTTATTATTATTATTATTTTTTTAGAGATAGGGTCTCACTATGGTGCCCAGGATGGAGTCAAACTCCTGGGATCCAGGAATCCTCCCACCTCAGCCTCCAGAGTAGCTGGGATTACAGGTGTGTTCCCAGCTCTCCCCTGGGACATTATAAAGCTCATCCTGTGTGATTAAAATCTAGTAGCAACTTAGGCTTCTTCCTTCCTCTAGCTGCTAAAGATGAGTCTCCCTCCCTCCCTGCCCCTTTCCCTCTCCCTCTTCTCTCTCCCCTTGAAATTAGAGTAAATATTTACAGTGTTTTCACTTTGCCTGGATACTGTTTCTCCTCAAGGCTGCTCAGCTCTGTCTCTGTCACCTTGGGCTTCCTATAAGAGGGAAAAAAAATACTCGCTGCTCCAGCATTGAGTCTGTCACCATGGGTCAAGGCAAGTAGGTGGAAAGTGGAGAGATGGGACAGGAAGGAAGCTAATGATAGTTCTCAGCCCGGACCACATACTTGGGAGCTAAGTAGCTACATTGTCATCCTCTTCCCATGACGGGTTTGACTGGGATTATTACTAAGATTAGTCTGTTACTATTTGCCTTAGATACTGTGTCCTCTGAGCCAAGTGAACTGGAGATAAGGGGAAGTCTGGCAGTGGACCGAGAGAGGGGAACATCTGGAGTGGGGCATTTGGTCCCCATCTCCAGTTCTGGTGCATACCCATATTCTTTTTTTTAATTAAATGTTTTATTGAGATAATTATAGACGCTCATGTAGTTGTAAGAAATAACACAGAGCAATCTCTTGTAAAGTTTGTCCACCAGTTTCTAGTGGTAACATTTTACAAAACAATAGCACTATATATCACCACCAGGGTATGGACATTGTACAACCAACCAATCTTATTCAGATATCTCCAGTTTTACTTGGACCGGTGTGTGTGTGTGTGCATGTGTGTGTGTATGATAAGTTCATGCATCCACTGCCATGGTCAAGAGACTGAACAGTTCCAACACCACAAGGATCCCGTGGGTTGCCCTTTTATAACCCCACCTTCTGCCCTAGCCCTGCCCTGTCCCTAACCCCTAACAATGATTACAGTCATTAGGAAGGAGAAGGGCAGCCAGCATGTGTAATGTGTTCAGCTTCTCCCTGTGCACGCAGGAGAGATGAGCTTGCACTGAGACACCATGCAGCCCTCCTGCAGTGGACCTTCTCTGCTGAAGGCTTCCCAGGTTGGAGCTGGGGAGAGTTTCAGTTGTCCTAGTTAAAACCATTTATCTTTCCATCATTTATAAATGTTTTCATTTCAAAAATGTTATATAAATGAATTCATGCAATAGGTAACCTTTGGGTATTGGCTTTTTCCATTCTATATGATTCCTGGATTTTCATCCAAGTTGCTGTACCAGTAATCCATTCATTTTTATTGCTGAGTAGTATCCATGGTACAGATGTACCAGTTTGTTTATTTGCCTGTTGAGAAACACCTGGGATGATTCCAGTTTTGGGCTATTACAAATAAAGCTACTGTGCACAATCATGCAGAGGTTTTCATGTAAGCATAAGTTTTAATTTCTCTGACATAAATGTCCCAGAATGCAACTGCCCATGTTTTGGCTTGCCATTTCTTTCTCTTTCTCCTCCTACTGCCTCTCTCAGGGCAAGAGACAGAAATACTCATGGTTAAAAGGCACCCATCAGCCAGACAGGAAGAAAGTGCTTAACTGTGAGAGGCCTCTCAAGGATTGATAGAAGTACCAGCTTGAACATAGATGGTGCCTGCAACTGTACCCCTGGTAGCAGCATTCTCCTTCCAAATGCCCTCTCCTCCAACACTGGAGTCTCCACATTTGTTAAAAATGCAATCTCCTGGGCTTTGCTCGAATTTCAAAACTTGTCTGATGGTGGAAATTCAGGGAAGGAGGAGGAGAAAGAAGGAGGAGAATGTTCTGGAAGCAACATTCAGTCTGAAAGTCAGAGGTCCTGAGCTGAAGTCTTGATCGTCCACTGCCTTTCCCTGGATAAGTCACTTCCCCTCACATCCTCCATTTTTTTTTTTTTTTTTGGTCTTTGAATTTATCTGGATGATCTCTAAGCTCTCTTTTAACTCTCACATTGTTCTTAAAGCCATGGAAGAGGATGAAGCTGACCAATCCACTCAAGGATTAAGTCCATTACAGTGGCTGTATAAGCATGGCCTTCCAGCCATCTACATAGGATCTTCTTCCCTCCTCAGGCATCATAAACTTTGCTTGAGCACCTGTTTGGTGTGAAGCCCTGTGTTGGGTGTTAAGAGATAAAAATATGCATAAGCCACATGCCCCAGCCCCCAAGAGCTCAAAACCAGGCTATAGAGCCCCACCAAATTTCATATGCTGGGTATGGTTCTGTAAATCCATTGCAAACCTTTTTATCCTGTGTGGGAAGTGGTTAAATGATCTAGTACATTTGATATGACAATCTGTTGCTTTAATAGAGCCCAGGGTAAGATATGATTAAAAGAAGTGCCACAAAGAAGAACAGGAGAATCTTTCATCTCTAGAAACTAATGAAGACGGACCCCAGATACAAGAAAGGTCTGGCTCCAAGTGGTGCAATCAAATTATATAAGACTATAATAAGCTTGACACAATTGGATTTCCATATGAAACTCTCAACACCCAGCACTCACCCAAAGCAAATGCAGCCACATCCTCAAATGATGAGGAACTTGCTTGAACGTAAACATCTAGCCAAGGAGAGGGCTGGAGCAGGTTTCCCATGGAGTAGAACTGTCCTGGCCCCCAATCAATGTTCTCTGCTTGTAGAGAGGAGGAATGATAGCACTGATTTGCCATCATCCTTTCTCTCCCAGGTTCCCCTTTTTATTCTCTCCTTCATCAAGAGGAGCAGTCTTCCTCAGACTTACGGGAAGATCTTTCAGGCTCAAGTCCTGGCCCCTTCCCCATCTTTAGAAGCCTGAGAAGGGAGTTGAATTGTTTCTGCAAGGAGATACTTCCCACGAAGCAAGAGATATACGTCCTTTGTGCTTCTGTTGACCACCTAAACCCCTGAGACAGTGGCTTCCTTTTAGCAGATGAACCAGCCCAGCAGGACACTTGGGGAGAAGGTGACAAGAAGTGGAAAATGCCACAATTTCCTTAGGACTCTTTTCCTGCTTAGAGTCCATGCTAAAGTCGCATGTGGACTTGCTCAGAGCCAGAAGGAGGGACCCTTCTACTCCAGGATGGGTCTGCTATCCTTGTGGGCTGTTCTGCTTCCAGTAGCAAGCGCCTGGGGCTGTAAATAGTTATACAGAGCCCAAACCTCAGGCTGCATTTTTTTTAACCAGCAAGAAACCTCTACCCAGTCCCTTCTCCCTCTCTCAGTCTCATTCCTTAGTCCTCTCTCTTTGGTTGTGCTACTGTCATGGTGACAGTGATTACAGTCATTAGGAAGGAGAAGGGCAGCCAGCATGTGTAATATGTTCAGCTTCTCCCTGTGCAAGCAGGAGAGATGAGCTTGAACTGAGATACCATGCAACCCTCCTGCAGTGGACCTTCTCTGCTGAAGGTTTCCCAGGTTGGAGCTGGGGAGAGTTTCAGTTGTCCTAGTTAAAGCCAAGTAGTGTATGGAAATGTGTCCCATCCTCCCTTCTTAGGCACAGCCAGTCAACTCTCACATGTACCTATACTCATTCCCACTGTCATGTGCAACAAAACAAACATATGTTAATATATACATGCAGCCGGGCACGGTGGCTCACGCCTGTAATCCCAGCACTTTGGGAGGCCAAGGTAGACGGATCACCTGAGGTCAGGAGTTTGAGATCAGCCTGGCCAACCTGATGAAACCCCGTCTCTACTAAAAATACAAAAATTAGCTGGGTGCGTTGGTGGGCGCCTGTAATCCCAGCTACTCAGGATGCTGAGGCAGAGAATTGTTTGAATCCAGAGGCAGAGGTTGCAGTGAGCCGAGATGGCGCCACTGCACTCCAGCCTGGGTGACAGTGGGACTCTGTCTGAAAAGAAAAAAAAAAAAAAAAATATATATATATATATATATATATGCATGAGTCCACTCCTGAAGACAGAAATACAATTGTAAATGTGCTTATTAACTTTAAAAATTGAGAACTTACTGTTTACTGGGGGTACATCAGTAAACAAGGCAAAAACTCCTGCCCTCAAGGAGTTTACATTTTAGTGGGAGAGAAAGTATCAAGATAAATATATAAAACATATCTTTCCTTAGTAATAAGTGCTAAGAAAAAAATTACAGAGGAGTTAAGAAGCATTGAAGAGCACATAGGCACCCTCCTTGCTTTTCTCATAATTAACTCATATTTGGGGACGTACCATATATAGAAAACTGTACTGGACCCTAGAGGAGAATCAGGGCAGCTATCACATACACTCCTCTAAGGAGTTTGCAGTCTAGAGATAAGAAAACTGAGTAGCACAACTGAATAGCACACGGCATTTTGCAATACTGAGTAGATAAAGGTCATGAAACCTTTGGGAGAAGAGAGCTTGGATGAGTGATATTTCTCCTGCCAGGATAATACCCAGGCTGGAGAGATGAGTGGAGACTCCTGGGAATTCTGACCCAACCAAGCTATACAAAGTGGATACACAACGTCTCAGACCCAATCCCTGGGTCTATAACTGGAGATGCATGAGGTTGGAGAGAAACAGCCTCATCCCCTTCATCAGGTGTCACCTGGGAAGCCAGCCTCACAGCGTCACCAGGCTTGCTGTCTTTTTGTATCATGGTCTCCCTCATTCTTTTATTATCTCTGCCAATCACAGAAGGCCCGCCTTGCCAGGATCCGTGTGGCCAAAACAGGCAGTTCGAATGCATACCTGCACAGCAAGCGTAACGGGCTCCTCAACGAGGCACTGGAGCTGACGGTAGGTACCTAGAGGACCTGGACTGGGGAACGTAAAGGGGCAGATGGGCTTGTTTTCTCTTTCCCGGGACACCAGCACTCCCACCCCAGACCCCAGTATGAACCCCAAGGAGGACATGTTTCCAAACTTTCCCCAGGTGGCAGCCCCCCAATCACACACCACTCCTATAGGATTATCACCACTACCTCTAAACCAGGTTTAGACCAAGGGCCTCTGAGCCCAAAGGCTAGCATATTCAATGCTGACCCTGAAATTTGGTCAAATAAAAAACTTTGATGATTCTATTGCCCTTTGACCTTTAGTGGAGAAATGAAGGAGCTGGAGAGGGGAAGAGCCACCAGCTTTTTACTCAATCTCTCTTCTTTTTTTACTAGGGCACCCCAGAAGAGGAGCACATGGGCAAGACCACCTCACTGATCGAGAGCCAGCATCATCACCTGCTGCACTGCCTGGAAAAAACCACTGTGAGTCCCAGCCCATTGCCACCTGCTTTTCAGCACTGACCCTGACCCTTTTCTAAGGCTGTACTCACATCTTCACTCTGGGCCAGATGTCAAAGTCTGTCCCCTTCAGATCCAAAAGGTAGTGATGGGATCTATTGGCCCTCAGGTGGAAGACCCTGAGGAGTGGGGCAAGGTCACCAGGGTGGGAGGCCAGCTCTGTCCTGCAGGAGCATTGAGGAGGCCACTCCCCCAGCCTCCCACACACTCCTACACTCATCTCCAAAGCCCATTTCTTGATTACTGAGGACTTAGGGGTCTGCCTATCAGTTTCTTAGTTCTGACGGGCATCACCCTTCAAAGCTTGGGCTGAATTTGTATAGGACAGTAGAGAAGAGTGTTGATTTCTGTCCCACCTCTGGGGCTGGGTTGATGCAGCCTGTGGGCCCCTTGGCTCCCTACATCCTCCTGCAGACAGTGTGTGAAGGAGGCAGTGCATGTATTTCTCCAACCAGGATTCAGAAGTACCACCCCCGCCCCAACCTCTGCCCAGTCACCCTGCGGTTCTCAGGGGATCCAGATGCTAACAGGCTGATTGTTAAAACAGAGCCATGGTTTAGGGTGCCACAGCTGGAGTGTGGAATGATGCTTGTGCCTAACCATCAGACTGAAAGGAAGGGCAGTGGGGCCAACCCTGGACCCTTGGCAGATAAGTGCTAGGAATAGCAGACAGGGAAGAGAGGTCAGGGTGGAAAAGCCAAGGAGAAACAAAGTGAAAGCCTTCCTGCTCCTTTCTAGAACCTCCTCCCCAAAGAGTCTATATTCAGGGCTCAGTACACTAAGGAAGGAACTTCCTAATTCTAGATGTTCCATATCCTGGCCTCCCAGATGTAGAGAGAATAAATGTTAGATGACTCCTCTTTTTTTTTGGCAGAGGGGTGTGGGGCTGCAGGGACAGGATCTTGTTGTGTTGCCCAGGCTGGTCTTAAAACTCCTGGCCTCAAGTGATCCTCCCACCTCAGCCTCCCAAGTAGCTGGAACTCCAGGTGCACATCACCATGCCTGGCTTAGATGACTCTATCTGAACCAAATGTGGACACTGTGGATGGCAGTTGAACCCAACAAGGACTTCCAAAATGGGAAGGTGCTCTGCAAACCCTAGTTTATAGGATTTGTCATCAAGAATGTATATTCGTATCTAGACTTTCTCTCAAAGACTCTGAGCTTGCCAAAGGGATAGGCCTGGACCCAACTGCCCTTTCCAAGTTGCATGTGCTGGGTGGAATGTGTAAATTGAAAGGATATGGGTGAAAACATTTGGGTTTGAAGGACTGGAATGTTGGCATTGAAGAAATCGGATTTTAGAATTGAGGGATGGAATGCTGGCATTGAAGGGATGGAATGCTGAATTTGAGGGAAAGAATGTTGGATTGTGGGGGTGAGATATTGGGGTTAAAGCCCTGGAATGCTGGATTTTAGGGGAGGAATGTTGGACTCAAGGGGTGGAATGTTGGGACAGGAGAGGCAGAATGTTGGGATGGAAGGAGTGAATGTTGGGGTTGAGCAGGGTCCTGTTGGGGCTAAAGGGTGGAATGTTGGGACAAAGCGGGCAGAATGCTGGGAATGAGGGATGGAATGTTTGACTCAAAGGGTGGAATGCCGGGATCAAGAGAATGAATGTCGAAACTGGCTTGGGAATGCTGGAATGTACAATCAATGGTGTTTTTATCTTCTGTTGGCATGTTGTCCTGTAGGGGTTGTCCTATCTTGTGGATGATCCCCTGTTATCTGTACGAACCTCCACCATCAAGGTATAACTTTTTAAAAATTCAATTGATGTTTTTCTCCCTGATAATTCTGAGTCTGTGGATTCTCCCCTTTTTACCCCCCGGCCTGGTTCTGTGCATGTGCTGCTGATTCTTCTGGGGCTCCTCCTACCTCTGCTGTCACACCCAGCACCAGCTCAGGCTTCCGGTTTCTTGTGCTGAACCACCCAACTGTCTTTCTAGTTCCCTCTTTGGACCTCCCCAGGGACATGGAAGGGGTGGTGGAACATGGCACCAGTGCTGGTATCCTGTGAGTCTCCATGTGCCACATCTGTCTGTGCCACATCCCAGCTCCGTGGGGACTCCTGGTATTTGCTGCCAGGCTGGTCTTTCCCTGAACTCTGTTCTCATGCCATTTCTCTTCAGACTTTCTCCTCACTCTGGCAGCCTTAGCCAGACTATTAATGCCATAGATTTGTAGTCACCTTGGCCAAACAGCCATTTTTTAGTTATCCTGGGTTCAGCTATACCCCATCCCAGTGGCCTGCAGTCAGGAGATAGTTTAGCAATCCCTTCCCGTGCTTACACTTGACCTAGGGAATCCTGTGCCTCCAGATATATTAAGGACTCATATCCCATAATCAGGTGGGGAAAAAAATAATTAAAAGAAACCCTATCCCTGACAGTTTGTCCCACTGGCCTTCAGGATCAATGCTCTCCCAATTCTGTGAATGACCCCCATGTTTAAAAGCTTTTGTCACACCCTTACCTATTAAATCCAGGAAAGACAACCTAGCATACCCACTACCCACAGTCAATGACTCATCTGCCACCTCTGGCAGATCTTGTATGAAGCCTGGAAAGTAAAGTCTTTGCTTCTAGCTGTGATGATGCCACTGAATCCCTCTGTGTCCTCTATGTCCCTTCAGCTCAAAGCTGTAGATGGAGTATATGTCACACCATGATTTCACAACTGCAGTCCCTACCCTTTGAGCTGATGGCCAGGGCTGCCAATATGCTTCTCTTTCTGTCCTCATTGGATGCCCATGGGACATCACCCCTCCTGAATGCTTATCTGTGATCTGGGCAGCTGGGAGCCCTTCCTTCAAGGTCCAGAACAGAGACAGGCAGCCATACAGCGTATAGGGGCTTACCTCTCTCTTCCCTACCTCCTTTTCCTACTTCTTCTCCTTCTACCTCCCACAGAACCACGAGTTTATTGATGAGCAGATGTTTGAGCAGAACTGCATGGAGAGTTCAATGCAGAACTACCCATCCACAAGAAGTCCCTCACTGTCCAGCCACCCAGGCCTCACTACCACCTGCTGCTCCCGTCGTAGTAAGAAGACCACACACCTGCCCAATTCTAACCTGCCAGCTACTCGCCTGCGCAGCATGCAAGAGCTCAGCACGATCCATATCCAGGGCAGTGAGCAGCCCTCCCTTACAACCAGGTGGGTGGCTTCCATCCATCACCCCCAAAGGCTCGAATCATCCCATTTCCAGAATTAGACAATCGCAGCATTAGGAGAACCTTGAGGATCCTCTAGCCACTCCCCTTATCTAATGCATGAGCCCCTCTACCTTCCTCCTTTCCTTGTAAGGAAACCCAAAGGCCCTTCATATGCTGTTGGAGTAGGTAGTACAGCAGTTTAGGCTGAAAATGGGGTTAGGTAACGGGGGAAAAAAAAACTTTAAAAAGAATTATATATATACATATAAAATAATGTGTCTCTAGATACACAAAAATGATCTGATCTGGTACAAGGAATGGACCAACCGTTTTCTCAAGAAACAGTTTTCATATTTGTGTTACTCATGGCTTATCCTAGGCTGATTTTGAATCCCAGAGACTGACTTTTCCCTCCTCTCTGCTTATATTTAGGCCACTTCCCACTACCTCCAAATGGGTTGCAGAGAATTCAGGGAAGGCAAATGCCCAATGCCACAAATGATAGGTAAACAATCACTGGTGGGAGTGATGTACACTCTGCAATTCAAAGCCTACTATACACAACTAGCTAATTGCTAGTAGTTTAGGAATAATAATTAGAATGGATTATTACAAACTGATTACAAAAGCCAGAGATAGAGGGACAACAAAATATCATTCTGGTTACCATGAGCAAGGAATGTAGGGGGGTCAAGGAAGCTTTGGGACGCTGCCCAGCAGGAACCATCATCAACTCACTCTTTTCTATCCCAGTCGCTCCAGCCTTAATTTGAAAGCAGACGACGGACTGAGACCAAACTGCAAAACATCCCAGATCACCACAGCCATCATCAGCATCCCCACTCCCCCAGCGCTAACCCCAGAGGGGGAAAGTCGGCCACCCCCTGCCAGCCCAGGCCCCAACACGAACATTCCTTCCATAGCCAGCAATGTTGTCAAGGTCTCCGCCTTGTAAAACCACTGGACAGAGAGGGCCAGAGGGGGTAGTGGGGAATGAAGGGGACTGGCATGTTGGTGGGTGGCCACTGGGACCACTCCCTCCCCCTTTTCCCCACTATTTCTGCCTGCCCCATTGTACCCCTAGCACTGAGACTTGTGCCTGGAAGGAAAAAGAGGCAGCAAAGGGGCACCTGAGGTTCACGCTGCTAGCGTGGACATAGCCCTGTGATCTGCAACTCACTGGGGCCAGAGGAAGGGAGGGAGGGTGGGGGGGGAGGTCGGGATGGGCCAGTGGGGGATGTAGGCTATGTGCCAGGACAGGGCCTGGATGGAGGAGCCTCAGACTCAGACCAAATAACAATTGTTTCTGGAGACCCCAGTGAGGAAAATACAAGACCAAGAGCAGCAAAGAGGCCAAGTTGTCACAAGCAAAACAGGAAGAAAATATAACACTGTGTATTTAAGCACCTTTTTCAAGGCTCTTAATGGATAATATTTATTCATGGGAAAAGGTGGAAAACAAAAACACCAACGGATTTTTGTGAAATGTTTTTCTCCATGGACCCAACACCTTTGAACCAAAACAATGCATTTTGTGAGGGATTTTTTTTTCTCCTTTTATAGCAAAAGCTTTTAGGCTAAGAAGTCAGTTATTGCTGAGTTCTCTCTCCATTCCCCCAGGTGGGTGAGGTCAACTGAGCCTGGGCCCCCACTGCCCAGCTGACCTGTGCAGAGCTGCCAAGTGACCACACGGCAATCCTTACCCTTTGTCTGTCCCCGTCTCCCTTGTCTCTGTACCTCTCTGCTTACCCCTGGCTGTTTCTGTGTCCAGCCATCTGTCTCTACCTGGATCCCAGTGATCCTGAAACACATCAGTAAAGCCTTCTTCATCACTGCCACGCACAACAGACTTGTGCCTGGGAGTTCTATCTGTGTGAATGCAACTGCAGAGGAGGAAAGAGTGAAGCAAAAATTGGGAGAGTGTAGGGGTAAGGGAAGTCTACCACACAGAACAGAGGTGCTTCCCTTGGGGTTGGAACCACTGGTGTTTGCAGTTTTGGTTTCTGGGAAAGAAAGGGAATGAACAGATTTATCACACTGGAATCTTGAAAAGGCAAATCGCCAACATCTGAGAAACGGTCAACTCTGGTATGTGCCAGTGAGGGGAGAACGGAAGGACCCAGGGCTTGCAGCCGCAGCCAGTCATTATGGCACCTTGATATGGACCCTTCCCTCAGGACCCACCATAAAGCCCATCCGGAGTCCTTCCAAGAGGCCCCGGGAGTAGTTTCCTCCGGAGAGGGCAGTGGTACGGGGACCAAGATTCCTCTGACTTATATCACACCTGAGACAACTCCCACACAGAGGCTGTGGAAGGGTAAGCCTGTGTGCCTCAAGAAAAATGCTTCCAAGCAAAAGCAAGTAAGAGATTCTAGTGATTCTTACCTGCTATGAAAGATGCCTTGATGTCTGAAGAGGCTTCAGCCTGATCTCCCTGAAGACAGCTGAAATGGGGGAGAAGCCTGATCACCTCTGTGCAAGCAAAGGAGTGAAGATTATTTCTTGAACACCTGGACAACATATCTGTTCAACTAGCTTGCACCCTGGTGGAGCTGGGGGCAGCATTTCTGGAATCCTCCCAACCGTTATTCACTGCTTATAGCAGAGTAGGTGGGCCTCAGAGTTAGTGACAAGTCCTTTCCTGCCCTTCCCAACACCCAGCCACCTTGGTGCAGTCTCTGCAGCCTGGGCTCTGAAATACATGAGCTCCTCGGGAGCTGCCTATCCATCCTACAGCTTAGTGGTTAGCTGTTTAATTGTAGGCCAAGAATTTCTCTGCCCACCACAGCCATCTAAATGAGTTTCACTAGCCAGGAACCTAAAAACACCCTTAGTGGGCTTCCCTATGACCCCAGCTTGATTGACCCTGTAGGCTCAAAAGGTTTCGAGGTGGCACCTAACCAGAATGTGGGCAGAAGGCAGAGGAGAGGGAGCCTTCTATCTTTATATCCTTATACTTACCCTCATTGACCACGGGCTGAGTTCTTTCTCTGGGTCTGGCCTCAAGGATTTCCCCTAATGTGAGAATGGAGTGGTTCTTGCCCCCTGAGCTTACAGACTAAGAAGGCAGAAACGCTTTACAACTACAGAGTACATGTGTATACACACAACCAACCTAAACACATCGGAAAATACATACTTAAATCAATTCCCTTCATATACACGTCTCATTAGAAGACCAGACTAACCTCCACTTAGAGGGCAGGCAAAGGACTAGAAAAGAATTTTTCTTTTAAAAAAAAATGAGTAGTAGAGCAAAATTACAAGTGTCTAAATATCTTAGTTATACTTCATAAGATCTGACTGGGGTAAGAGATAAAGAGGTAAATAGGGCCGGGTGTGGTGGCTCACACCTGTAATCCCAGCACTTTGGGAGGCCAAGGTGAACAATCACCTGAAGTCAGGAGTTCAAGACCAGCCTGGCCAACATGGTGAAACCCCATCTCTACTAAAAATACAAAAATTAGCCAGGCATGGTGGTGGGCCCCTGTAATCACAGCTACTAGGAAGGCTAAGGGGGAGGATTGCTTAAACCTGGGAGGCGGAGGATGCAGTGAGCCGACAGAGCAAGACACAATCTCAAAAAAAAAAAAAAGAAAAGAAAAGAAAAAAAAAGGAGGTAAATTGGAACATGGTTGCATACACATACAAACTTCCTGTGATGAATTTAAGAACAGGTCATTACAGGGTTAGAATAGTGACAGATTCAATAAAGGATCTGTTTGATAGGGCACCAAGGGAACATTTTACTGGTTCCCACAAAAATTAATGTTAAATATCATGTCCCAAGCAATTTACCATGTTTTTTTAATTGGTCCTAATCAACAGAATGTTTTGTGTTCCTTCCACTTCACGTTCAGATCCCACGTCATGCCACTTCCTTAAAAGACCATTAGACCATCCCCTTTTTCTCCATCCTCCACTGTAGCCCTAGCCAGAGATAAAAGATTCAGTTCACTTCTGGTCCAAAAAATGTCAACCTTTGGAAAATGGCTCATCTACACTACAGAACACAGCCAGATGACACTGCCAAAGGGTATGGTAAGAAAACACAAGGTCCAAAGTATGCTGAATCGGTTTCGTAAGTCTAACTCATTGGCCAGTGACTGAAAAACCAGGATATCAGGGTTTTCTGGGGGCCAACAGCTTTCTGGTGCAATGACCCTTGAGCTTTCATAGTTCCTGAACCACCTTGACATAATAAGATTCCCAAAACCACCTATTCCATTCAATCCCACTCAGCATTAAGAGGGGGAGGGCAAAACAAACAGTTACATTCAAATGTCAAATGAATGGGAACCTAGAAAATATAGTATTAAGAGCATATCAGAACTAGAAAAGATTTAAGAATATCTAATTTATTTTACAGTATAGAAAACTGAGACCTAGAGAAATTAAATGACTTGTTCAAGGTCATGCAGTTATTGAATGACAGAGCTGAGACCAGAACACAAGTCTTTTGGCTATTAGTCTAATGCATTTTCTACCACACCCACTGCCTCTGACAGCAATGATGCTTTGGAGAAGATCCATCAAATCATACTGTAATTGGAGACACAGTCTTATATAAATGTCAATACTATTTGGACACGGCCCTTGGAAATCACCTGACTGTACCAACACAAACCATACTTTGGAAACCACCGTCCTCTAGGTAGAACCATCTATGGACTATCAATTTTGTCAGAAATCAATGAACAAGTGAAGAGTCAATATTTTTTAGTCAAATATTTTCTGTTCTCAATGAAGAGAAGACTAGGACAATGACATTTTGAAGCATACCTTTTATACTCCTTGCGGTCCTTATGACAGTCTGTGATGGTAGTAGGTAAAGTAGCTAAATCCTTGAATCAGAGAGGGGAAAATGTGGAAAGAAACTGAATGATTTATCCAAGTTCACATGGCAAGTTAGTGGCAGAACCATTATTGCAATCCAGGACTTAAGACATCTTGTCCTAGGATTTTTCCTCCACATTATATTGCACTGCTCTGAGGCTTGCTTATATTTTTAATACCTGGATTTCCAGGGTGCTGACTTGGGGGAGGGAAGTATTCAATTTAGAACCACCGCGAACCAAGATCTCTGGAAACAAACTCTGTACTATTTCTCCTTCCTCTCCTATTTTCATAACTAGTGCCAAGCTCAGGACTAACTGCATAGACTTCCTTTCAAAAGACCAATAGATATTCTCAGTGACAGCTGAACACATTAGTTTACAATCACACAGAATTTGAACAGAACTTAAAGTGGACAGTTAATGCCAATCTATGATTAACAAAAATGTCAACTTGTGGATATGCTGATGATTTTATCCAGTTTTCAAAATATGATTCCTACAGTTCAGGATATCACTTATTAGATTGTAGACAAGGAAAGTGTACATTGAGACATTATGTACTTAAAAGTTTTTCCTTAAGTTTTGCGGAGGAAGTGGTTGAAAATTGAGCTAGCACTAGATTTTGAGGTTACTAATGAATTCTAGTTTTCCAGTCTCACGCACTTCAATTACCAGGTAACTAGAAGGCAAAAATATCCCAATGCTGTGAACTTAAGGCAATATTCATTTCCTTTCTACACTACTTGGCATGGTAACCATGACAAACTTTTATTTTCTCTTTCTGATTTCCTAATGAAATCTATTTGCAAAGCTTTAAAATGACTAGATGAAGGAAAAACATTGTTATGACCCATGACCCTTGGAGCCCAAACAGCACCATGAAGAGCATTATTAAAACTAAGAGAAAGTGGCTATCAGAAAATGAAACAGCTTTAAAGGGGCTCCTTTTAAGTCTTGTTTTCTATTCAGAATGTTCTGTGTTTTTTCTCAAGTGTGGGAATGACATTTATCTTAGCAGGTTACTCAGCTACACTGGATGATGTCACTGCAACCAGTGTAGGGCACTGACCCACGTCCTGGGGGCTCCTTGGACCAATGGACTATTTTACAAACCTGGGAGGTGGGAGGGATGGTATATTTTTGATAATCAGACATTCCGATGTAATGTTTTACTTAGAGGTCACACCCTTCCCCCCATTAATGTCATCGTGAGATACATCAAGTGTGTTCTTTTCTATTTTCATATAATAAATGGGCTTTGCTTATCAACATCACAATGGCAAAGAAGAAATACACTGTACAAAACTGCAGGAAGATAAAACATGAAAACTTTCTATAAAAAAAAAAAAAAAACTCTTGAGTTTCCTGTCGTCTTCTTTTGAAACTGTAGTGCATATGTTAAAACATGTATATCATTTACAGTATTGAGTCGTGTGCCACTGCTGTACCTGATGTATCCGATCTGGATTAAACAAATTATGTGCCACAAACCCTAAATGACTGTTTCTTTGAATACTGATTCTCCTTTCCTCCCAAAGGTGCTGGTATATACTAGAAAATAAGAAAAATTTGAACAAAGATGGGCTTTCTACCTTGCTAGAGAAAACTCACAGACTCTTAGAAGGGTTATTAAAGGCCTAATCTTCCCACTCCATCCCTCAATGTTAAACATAAACAACTCCTCTATGATATCCCTGATGGTTCTTGCCTGCTTGTATGCTGTTATTTGTAGATGTTCACTGTCTAACAGGTAAAGCATTTGGTTTTATTTATCAAAAGCTCTATGTTGAACACTGACTCCATGTTATTGAAAGAAAATCTGACTTTATGTATCAGTACTGGTTTTGCTAAGTACCAAGTTCTTAAACTAAAAAGAAAACTCAGAATTAAATGCTGTATGGGGTACTGTAGAAAGCTTGGATGGTGGAGATTCAGGTTGAGGTTCTAGCACTTAATTGTGACTTCACATCAGTAACTCCCTCTTGGCTTCAGTAAGTTTCCTCCTGTTAAAAATGGAGAATTAGAGCATAGTGGCATGTGCCTATAGTTCCAGTTACTTGGGAGGCTAAGGCAGGAGGATCCCTTGAGCCCAGGAGTTCAAGTCCAGTCTAGGGAACATAGTAAGACCCTCATCTCTAAAAACACACACACAAAAAACAAAAAATGGGGATTGGATTAGTTATCTTGGAAATCTGTTCCAAACTTAACAATTCTGACTTAGGTGATGAGACCAACCGGCAGTCTGTTTCACCACTGGCAATGAGGAGAATCCTTTTAATTTCCCCACAACTAGATTCTAACTGATGAAAACAGTAATAGAAATGAGAACATTAAAACAAATACATGATGCCCAAAAGCCCTAGAAGTTAGCTGTGAAATTCATTTTAATCATTGATGCTCACATCCTTATCACCCACTAGGTGTCACTGCAGACCCACAGCCCAAATAATCTTTGGATAGAAATAACTGGAAACCATATGTGCATTGAGCAATTTGTGTTTTTTCATTGAAATGCACTAAATGTCAAGTGAGACACATGAGCTTGTACAGAGGTACAAAATAATAAACACATTCTGCCAAAACAAGTCAATAACCTTGCGATGGAGTTCTACTGTCAACTATAGTTATCAGAAATACATATTTTTAAAAGACTAACATAGATTTTATTTAAGGGGAAAAAAACCGTAAAACTTCACACTACTCCCTTGTCTCATACAGAGTGATCCACAAGTACTATATGTTCAATTATTTTTAGTATTCGGGGGCTGAAGTTTGCCTTTAAACCACATTTTTAAAAGTTTAATAAATATTACTGTAATACCTAAGCTACTTTAGAAAATATTACCTTTAATCACCCAAAATAATTCATATTCTATTTCTAAGTCAGAATTATTCAAAGTAGCAGGTTTCTCAAATATCTCACTACATGTTAATATTGCTAGCCTAATTCAAGTTACAGCTTAACATGAATAGCTGCAGTATTGATTTAAAAGTATTCACAAATTCAGATATTTAACCAATTCACACCAGCCTTTGTCCAAATTACTTGAATTTATAAAGGCTTTTTGAATTTTTAAATTTGATTATCCTTTTCCTGAACTAGAAACTATTTTTTTTCTTCAGCATATGTCATATAATCATAGAACTAGAAGGGATCCTAAAAATCTTCTAGTCCAACTTTCATTTTACTGATGAGAAAACTGAATCATAAGAGGTTAAATGACTGGTACAAGGTTAAAAAGTAGGTAGTAGCAGTATCAACCAGGACAAGTACCTTCTTCACACCACCACAGAGCCTTCTCAAGTGAATCTACCTAAAACCTCTCTATGGTTCCTAATAGATGATGGAAAGATGCACCTAGACTGACAATTAAAAAAAAAATTTTCCACACAACGGTAAGTCACACACAAATAGTAGTATGTGGAAGATTCCTTCCACATCCACAACTATAGCTACTTGTTATTCCAGAAGGTGGCAGCTGCCATTTTCCTGGTAAAAGCTTATGGAAATTGAAGCAATTAGTATTTTTGTATGTTATACATATGCTTACCTCCAGCTTATTTTTCTGTGGCAAAAAAAAAAGCAAACACAAAATAGAGAATCCAATTAGTCTGAAGACTAATGTAACTTCATCTCTAATTAAGATACAGCAGTACCCTAATTAAAATCCCCTAGCAATGACAAACTGAACTTGGCTGTATTGTGGGGGAAAGGATGGAAAAAGTAAATTCAATTATATATCAATGACAGGATCTTATTTAAATGTGTAATTAAAATCTCTACTTCTTAATGACATACTGGACCTAATTATGGATTTGCTATCTACATTATTAATTCATATACTGATACATGTAAGAAAAGCCTAATATTGCCCAATCCAAATGACAGGAATCCAAGTTAAATAGGAGTTTAGAATTGTGTTATGTAGGTGTTGGACAATAAATGACAGTGGCTGTGGGTGTTTGCTGACAGCCCTGGGGAACGTGTTTATACTACCTAGACAAGTATGTACACAGGAAAGAAGAGCTTTCCTTTTAAAAAGTGAATACACATCTCTCTACACAAGTGGTTCTCTCATCAAAAATCCAGTTCACAGAAAGTCTTGGGAACCAAAAGCTTAATCATAAAAGGACTTCCAGAGGAAAAAAGGAAAGAATAGGTAATTTCCAATTACATTTTTCTAAATCATAAAAATTTCTAAATCAAGAAAATTTACAGATGGATCAGCTCAGAAAAACAACAGCTCCTCTTGGATCCTAACATTAGAGGTAAAAACTGGGGAACATTTCCTAGAAGAAACAAGATTAGGATGTACTGAGAAGTGTCTGAAGAGAATCAATTCCAGCTTCCACAAAATACTTAAAAACTAATAGCTAGAACTTCCCCCTAGCCTACCAGCAGAGCAGGTCACTTGTTAATCTGGACTATATAGATGAATTACAGAAGATCTATGAACCCCTTGAAATTACACTCACAATTCTGTTTATGGAATGAGAAATTTCCTGAAGTCAATCTATAGCTTTCAGCTGATTCATAAAAGGATCCAAGAACCAAAAAAGATTAAGAGCTGCTCCTCTATCTGAGCAACATAAATAAGACAGCCACTGATGACCCTCAGCTATTTAATACACAGTAAAACTGTGGACAGCTTTCACAACCTCAAGAAAAGACATTCAAAAGATAAATAATAAGCAGTAAATATACTTACATTTTTTACTAAAAACAAGTATTTTTACTGGAAGCAAACAGATCAAATCAAATACCTTTATGAAAATCTAAAACAATGTTTAAATATTCCCTCCTGCCTAAACCTAAGAGGATTTTCTGATCTACCATGCCACAAATTTCTACAAGAATGCACCTCTATAGAAGGAAATGCGGCCTAAGCCCTTTGTAAAGAACTCCACAAGCAAACTAACATTACTGCTCAAATCTACTGTTTTTATTGTGTTTAAGTAAGCAGTGGTATATATGTCATCTTTTTAAATGTTTCTTTTGGGAAGATCTTAGAGAAAATGGCACCCTGAAACTTTCAACTCTATGTCCCAAAAATTATCTTTCAAGAATCTGATGAAATTTCTTAAAGAAACTCTTAAAAATGAAGATAATATACCTGGCCTAAATCAAAACAGTCTGAAAAATGGATGTGTTCCAGTGGAAAGCCTCAAGTCTTTTCAAGTTTATCAGAAATGCCATTATACACCACTGTACTATAAGTCAAGGAGGATGGATATCCAAAGGTATCATTTGTTGATAGTTCCTGATGGTCTCAGGTATATCCTACAATCACTGGTTACCATGCAACATTTCTTGTAGATAAATAGTATTCATGTGATAAGCTGCCATCCAACTTGGATGTCTCTGAGCATTCCAATAATATGAATGAGAAGCGGCAGCATAATATTCTTGCCATGCCCTGTAGTAAGCTCTCCAGTACTCCTCATAATCCTGATAGGTATCAGAAAAACTCAGATGTGTTTCCCTATGACAGTCATACCAACCATCTTCCTGGGCTTCAGTCTGCAATCTAAAGGAAGACCGCCTAGGTAGGTTTCTCCGGCTCTGCTTAGCTCTCTGGCTAGCCCCCTCTTTATGTCTTGTCTTGATCTGGATTCCAGATGATTCTTGATATTCCTCTGGATTGGGGGTGTCACTTCCATTTGGAGGTTGTTCCAAAGAAATATGATCATCCATAGGAGTAGATTCAGAGTCTTTCAGCTGATTATCAGAAGAGCCTTCCAAGTATGACTTATTTCCTTTGCTCTGGGAAGAGGTTCTTGAGCTGTAAGAATCACTGTCACTCTCAGAGTCTCCAGATTGGCTACTACTTGCCAATACGGGGACTCTCTGTTCAGTAACTTTATTTCTCACAAAACCATTTTGAGGATTCACAGTCTGGTCCCCAGGACCTGTGTAGTGCCTGATGATTTCCACAGGTTTCTCTAACCCCTCTTTAATATAATGTTCATAATCCTCTACCAATTCAGCAAAAGTCAATGTGTATGGCTGATGGATTTTAAAGGAAGACAGACAAGGAATTTGGGGCAGTGACACAGGTAAAGCTTCTTTGACCTGGTGCTGACTGTTGGTGGAGTTTTCAACGGGGGTCTGAACAGAATTCTTCATTTTTTGCTCTTCAGATTGCCTGTCACAGCCCACTTCTTTTGGTGGCATTGCTTTTTCTATGATTCCACACTCGGAGTGGCTTTTCAGAGGAAGCTTTTGTTTGTTATTATTTTTTGACTTGACTGATAGTCCAGATACAGAAGTATTTCTAGAGGATGCCATGTGGTCATCATGAGCTTTCTGAATTTGAAGGGTTCTCTCTATTTTCTGAATTTGCTTTTTTAGGGGTTGGTTAGGTACACTTGCTATGCCATATGTATGCACAGCAGCTTTAACCTCCACATCCCAATCCACACATTCTTCCATCAGACCAGAAGGAATGGGATCTACATAAAAAAGAAGACAAATGTATTAAAATTCTCAAGCTACTCTAGACCATTGTTTTCTGAATGATTTCATAAAGTTTTCTATGATCAAATACATTTACGAAACAAAATATGCAAATATACTAAGATGTTTAATAGATATATTAATATTTTTAAAGACTGAAGCAATCCCGTAATAAAGAAATCTGCCTAAGAAATACATAAGACCCATCCCATACTCACAAGCACTATCTCCCCTCACCCTCACTAGAAAAAGAGCTTACTCTAGGAATAATGTACAAGTCTGCTGCAATTCTCCCATCTTTTCTCTCCTCCCTCTCCACAGCCCCTCCCCTTTATCTCAATACTTCTGACAGCAAAACAAGATATCAGAAAATGGATTGTGCTCCCCAAAGCTTATTGACTACAAAATATTACAACTACAATGCTGTACACCCAACTAAATCTGTCACCCAATACTCCAACAGGGAGAAATCACTGCCCTTAACAATAGAGAGAAAACCTCTATGGGGAAAAAAACTAGATGACTATGAAAAGATCTGGTGACTATGAAAATTAGAAGTAACATTTCTAATTTTTAAAGAATTTGCTAGCTTCAACCTCCTAAATTTTCTATTCCATCCAGGTGTGACAATTTGCTTCCAGCACTCAGAACTTTCAAAGTGTGATCAATTTTTGTCTTAGGCAGACAAGATATATCAAGCCCCTGCTTTACAAAGATCTTGCCTGTTGTTGCTATTTATGCTCCATGTTATCTATAAATCCAACAGGTCTGGAAACTTCAATGAAGTCTCTTGATCCTTTGCTGAACAGATTCTATGATTAAAACTCTCATTACTACTCAGCTGATATCCCTTGCTTGCCTAGTCCTGTAATACAGGCCAATTTCCCTCCTAGTTCTGCCCCAGGAAACTCATCTGAACATCTGTTGTTACACAAGCTCCCAGTCCAATATAGACCTAACAGCATGAATATCATTTTCTCATGATTTCAGGGCCCTGTTAACATTACATAAAGATCCAAATATATCATTTTCCAGTATCCAAAGGCAATTTTTATCACTAGATGCTATGATACTGAATCCTACAAAAAGTCTTAACCCTCTTCTACCAATTTTCAATTTTTTTCCCATATTAGACTATGAATAGACTTATACACAGAAAGAATTGACAGTTTTAGAACTGACATAGAGCCTAAAGACCATTTACTCTAAAGTACTTTGCAAATCAGGACTCTAAGCTCAGAGCAATTACAGAGATTTGTAAAAGATCATAAAATGAGTTATTACTAACCCGATCTACTAGAATACATAGAACTCCCAGATCTGTGCTTAATCTAGCTTTGTAAAATAATTAAATACAGCTCAAGCCTGTAATCCCAGCACTTTGGGAGGCCGAGACGGGCGGATCACGAGGTCAGGAGATCGAGATCATCCTGGCTAACATGGTGAAACCCCGTCTCTACTAAAAATACAAAAAACTAGCCGGGCAACGTGGCGGGCGCCTGTAGTCCCAGCTACTCGGGAGGCTGAGGCAGGAGAATGGCGTGAACCCGGGAGGCGGAGCTTGCAGTGAGCTGAGATCCGGCCACTGCACTCCAGCCTGGGCGGCAGAGCGAGACTCCGTCTCAAAAAAAAATAATAATAATAATTAAATACAAAATCGGTAAAATACTAAATTATATTTATTCAATAATTAAATATCCCATATTCTACAAAGTCATGTATATACTATATGTGTATTTTTCCTTTTTTTTTCTTTTGAGACTGAGTCTCGCACTTTCGCCCAGGCTGGAGTGCAATGGCGGATCTCAGCTCACTGCAAGCTCCGCCTCCCGGGTTCATGCCATTCTTCCACCTCAGCCTTCCAAGTAGCTGGGACTACAGGCACCTGCCACCATGCCCGGCTACTTTTTGTATTTTTAGTAGAGACAGGCTTCACCGTGTTAGCCAGGATGGTCTTGATCTCCTGACCTCGTGATCCACCTGCCTCAGCCTCCCAAAGTGCTGGGATTACAGGCGTGACCTATATGTGTATTTTTCTATACAGACATACATCTATATATGAATATACACTATTTATAATGCACATTTTCTGTATAACATGCACATCAAACATGCCATATTTCCACTCAAGGGTTTTTTAGAATTTTTTTGTTTTTAAGAGATCATTAATAGTTTCAAACATACATTGCTTCCAATATGGCACTTAAAAAGAAGCAGAACGAATGACTGAACTGAAATCAAAAGAAAACATTTCACTCCAATTTTTCAAAATAGTATTCAAATTCAAGATGCTGTTCCTTCCACATGGTGACAAAGGAGAATATGGCAAGAATTACGTTCACAGCCAATTTAAAAGAGGTAAAATATCCCCCCTTGTATCAAAGAATAAAATCAAATTGCAAAGCCACTAATTAATAAAGCTAATGTGCTAATATAGCTCTCATTTTTTTCTTTCTTTCTTTCTTTTTTTTTTTTTTTGAGACAGAGTTTCACTCTTGTTGCCCAGGCTGGAGTGCAATAGCTTGATCTCGGCTTACTGCAACCTCCACCTCCTGGTTTCAAGCAATTCTCCTGCTCAGCCTCCCAAGTAGTTGGGATTACAGGCATCTGCTACCACGCCCAGCTAATTTTTGTATTTTTAGTAGAGAAGAGGTTTTACCATGTTGACCAAGCTGGTCTTGAACTCCTGACCTCAGGTGATCCACCCGTTCTAGCCTCCCAAAGTGCTGGGATTACAGGCATGAGCCATTGCGCCCAGCCAGCTCTCATTTTTCATGTGCCAGTTGTTAGCTTGCACTCCCCTCCCTACTACTTACTAGTTGTAACACCTTTACTTACTCTCTCTATGCCTAAATATCCTCATCTACAAAACAATCGCACACACCTCACAGGAGTATGGTGAGAAGTCAATGAGTTAACGTACATACAGGACTGGGAACAGTACCCAGCACATCATAAGCACTCTGTGTTAGCTATTATTTATATTTTTATTATGCTTATCACCACTATAATTATTTTGACAGCAACACGAAACAGATGAAATGTACCTGGTAAAGGGAGAAGGTTGATATTACATTTCTGGGCAATTCTCATCATCACATTTTCTTCCTCTCCCCGGCAACAGTAGGTCACTGTCAGTCCCAATGTACCTATAGCAGAGAGAATGTTAGGTAGTAAATCATTTTCACAAAAATAACATTCAAAGCCCACCTGTCACATTACAGATCCCACCCCTTAAAGTAAGCACTCAAACTTGTTTTTTTTTTTACCAAAACGGCCAGCTCTCCCAATCCGATGCATGTATGTCTCCCAATCCAATGGTACATCCAGATTTACAACCAGATTCACCTTCTCAGCATCAATCCCACGAGAAGTCTTAAAGAAGATAGCAATTATTTGTTTGCATTAACTGTATGGCATAGCTACCAATGCATATTATAGTCTTCCACCATATTATATTCTTCCAGTTTAACCAAGAGCCAAATTAAGAACAGAATATTGAGGAGCAGAGGAAAAGGAAGTTCATTCCTAATGACTAATTTCAAGGACAAAGATCAACATATTAAAGACATTTTTAAGAAAGTATTTTCCTCAGCACCGGAAAGATAATTATCTTCTGGTATTCTTGTTAGATACACCTACATAAAATAATAGATGAAATCTGTACATCTGATAATAGAACATATGTCAAGATGGATTAGTCACCCAAACTGAATAGGAAATTTACCAAATCTGTGGAAATGAGGACTCTGCAATGAAACTGCTTCAGTTTAGCCATAGCATCAAGACGCTGATTCTGATTCATATTGCCTAAAAGGATCCCAAAAGAAAGTCACATAAAAACAACTAAGCTAATACATATTTATCAAATCCACAAAAAGTAAAAAACATAAGACCCAGTCTTAACACTTTTAATACACCAACCACAGTTAATTCTGTCCTTCTGTGCAAATCTAGGTTAAGATCCAAAGTTAAAGTCTTTTAAAATATGGTTCAGGCAATCAACTTGAAATTCAAAAATCCATCTTAAATAGTGATCAAGCCATGCCTAAATATATAACATTCTATTTGCAAAGTTACATATGAAGTGTAAGTAGCAATTCTTAGGAAAATACAAATGCTTTAATCAGCTGTTTATAATTTGGTATTAAAGTGTGATCTATAGTTAAAATATTGGTTCATTAGAAAATAGTCTCCCCAGTATCTCATGATATACCATAACTAAACAAGCTCATGCCAACAGGTTAAAAACTAAGCTGACACCAAACAAAATCCTAAAAAGGACCTCACTGATCAAAAAAATCCTTTGACTCTTTCATTCTTATTATGCCAGCAATAACCATTTAACTTTGCGGCAAGAACTCAATCACTTTTGCCTTCCACAAAACCATAAAACAGTCAATTCAGTTAGCAATCTCCAGCATTTTAACAATGATTACTTAAAAAAAAAAAAAATTCTAAAGAAAAAATATTTTTATATTAACACAGACAAACTTGGTTTTATATAATTATTTGTGGCTGTGAGAGATTCTAATAAAATTACGTCTCTCTGAACACTAGTTTTCTAACTTTTTACTATATACCAAGTTACTCCTTAAAAACAGAATGATATTGACATTATCAAATTCCAATGAAAAATAAGCCTGAAAATTCCTTTACTCTAAAAGACACAAGATAATTTCACACTCTCAAGACAACTCATGAAGTCGTATTTCTTCTTCCTGACTTTGGAGGCTTCAAGTCAGTGTACTAAATAAAGATTAAAGTTAAGAGATGAACTTACCTGAAATGCACTCAGCAGGAAAACCTTTAGAAGAAAGGATATCAGCCAAATGTTGTGCTCTATGAAATGTAACATAAATGGTTACAAATTTACAAATATTGCCCCATGACTATCATTTTATTTCACAAGTTCCCCAGATGACCTTTTAAGTTACATTACCTGCTGTGCAAATTAGAAAAGACTAAAGCTTGATTAAATGGAATTCTGCTGAACAGTTCCTGTAAATGCTGAGTCTTTTCCTCAAAAACCTTATGTGCCAAAGGGTATGAATTGACAATTTTGTAATATTGCTTCAAACCTACAAAGAAGAGCTATCAGTTAAAACATATATGCTAATGGTAACCAATAAACAGCAAGAGACAACTAGGCAAGGGAAAGCTCCAGAATATCACAAACAAACCAATAATATAAGTACCTAAAAGCTATACATACCTATGAGACTTGGATCACTGGAATTCAGTCTTACAAAAGTGGGATCTCTCATGTACTTTGTCAAAGCATTAGCCAAAAATTCGGGGTAAGTAGCTGATACTGCCAGCATCTGTTTACTGGCAGGCAAGGAAGAATAAATCCAACTACAAAATAAAAACAGACACCATGTAAAGTATTCAGACAATAATCACCACTTGGAAAAGCTATAGATAGATACTTTGGGACACTGTTTTAATAGTCAAGTGAGTTATTTTTCTTACTTTATTTGCTCCTGGAAGCTGCCTTCTTCTAAAAGCTTATCTGCTTCATCAAGAATAAAGAGGCGTATACTGCCTGGGTTCAAGTAGTCAAGTTCTATGAGTTGCTTAATTCTGCCTAATTTTCAAAAAAAAGAAAAAAAAATTGAAATATTTATGATGTACCAAATTTGTGTAAATCTCAGTCAATGTTACTCTACTTATTCACAGGTTGTTCTGCTGAATTTCCTGATTCAACTCTCATTATGCAGGTACACACTAAACCACAAATTAGAAATCTGGGGCCCTGATCTTGCCTAAACTCATTGTTTTCCCCTCACGTTTCATCACCAGTAAATAAGCACCACTTCTATCAAAAGACCTAAAGCAGTGAATGCAGGATTCTGATTCTGAGTGATTCACAACCAAATATAATAGGGAAGCCAAAGAATAATCCCAATCCATGGCTTAGAAGGGCCTCCTGAAAGTCATTGCATTTCTCCTCTTCTCAAAAGTCTATCCCATGTCTTCTCAAACATACTTAGGAATGCGGATTTCATAAATTCCACTGGTAAACCAGTCATGTGCCTAAATCTCACTGGTCTAATGCTCTTAATTATTTCTTTTTTTTTTTTTTTTTTGAGACGGAGTCTCGCTCTGTCGCCCGGGCTGGAGTGCAGTGGCCGGATCTCAGCTCACTGCAAGCTCCGCCTCCCGGGTTTACCGCCATTCTCCTGCCTCAGCCTCCGAGTAGCTGGGACTACAGGCGCCAGCCACCTCGCCCGGCTAGTTTTTTGTATGTTTTAGTAGAGACGGGGTTTCACAGTGTTAGCCAGGATGGTCTCGATCTCCTGACCTCGTGATCCGCCCGCCTCGGCCTCCCAAAGTGCTGGGATTACAGGCTTGAGCCACCGAGCCCGGCCGCTCTTAATTATTTCTAATCAAAATAATTATCACAGTTATCAAAGACTCCCATATATCTTTATTGTTATATTAAAAGTATGTAGTTCCTTAAAAGCCCTGGTTACCAACAGGCATTGTTATCTTACCAGGAGATCCAACAGCAATATGACACTTTTTAAGTCTGGTTTTGTCTTGTGATAATGGGGTTCCTCCAATAAAGACATGACACTCTAAGCCTTCCATTTTGATTCCAATGGCTGTAATAACAGAATGTATCTGTACAGCAATTTCTCTTGTAGGGGCCAAGATCAAAATCTAAAAAAAAAACAAAGTATACTTTTGAGTCAGAGAAATAAATACATAGGGGACTGGTAATATTCATTACATGACACACTATATTTCATTTAAATGATCATTTCAAACGAGTTTTTATTGATAAGGTAAGATACAGTTATCCCTTGGTATCCACAGGGGATTGGTTCCAGGAAGCCCCCAGATACCAAAACTGGCAGATGCTCAAGTCTGTTATATAAAACTGCATATATCTGTATGTTACCTATGTACATCCTGCCACATATTTTAAACCATCTCTAGATTACTTATAATACCTAATACAATTTAAATGCTATGTAAATGGTTACACTGTAGTTTTGTTTATATCTTTTTATTGTTGTATTATTTTTTATAGTTCCCCCACCCCGCCCCTGAGTATTTTTGATCCACAGTTGGCTGCATCAGCTGATACAGAACCTGAAGACAGGGAGGGCTGACTGTATTCCATTTATTCATTCATTCAACAAATATTAAGTAAGAACCTACTCTGTGCTAGGCAACATACTAGTTTCTGGGGAATCAACAGTTAACAGTATAAAGTCTTTGCCCTCACAGTAGTTTCATTCTTGGATAAGAATATATACAATAAACAAAAATAAGTAATGACAGGTAATGAAAAGTATCATAAAAAATCAAACAGGGAAAGAAGGAGTCATTTTAAATGAGGTGATCATGAACCCTCCTCTAAGGAGGTAACACTTGAGCAGAGACCTACATGTACGGCATAGAGTAGAACTGGCTATATGACACCTGGGGAAGCGTTTTCACCAACAGGAAACAACAAATGCAAAGGCCATAAGATGGCAGTGTTCTTGGTGTGTTTGAGGAAGAAAAAGAAGGCCTACATGACAGAATTTGGGGGAAAGTAAAGGAGGTCAGAGATCTAGCTCCAGGGACTAAATCACAAAAGGCCTTGAGAGCCACGGTAAAAACTTTGCAATGTAACTACTGGAGAAGGAGAAAACAAAACTTTGCTCTTAACTACAAAAATAAAAAATTGATTAAAAAAAAAAACGACTAGGAGAAAATATGCCAAAACTGTTAATAGCAGTTTCTCTCTAGGTAGTGAAATTACAGATTTTGTTTTCTGGTACTTCCTAATTTTCCTGAACTTTCCCTATTTCTAAAAATGAATATGTATTACTTTGATACACACACAAAATAATATAACTGTGATAATCCAAAGATCTGAAATTAAAAATATGAATTTGCCAGGCATGGTGGCTCACACCTGTGATCCCAGCAGGTTGGGAGGCTGAGGCAGGCAGATTACCTGAGGTCAGGAGTTCAAGACCAGCCTGGCTAACATGGCAAAACCCCGTCTCTACCAAAATTACAAAAAAATTAGCCGGGCACGTGGTATGCACAATTGTATTCCCAGCTACTCGGGAGGCTGAGGCAGGAGAATCACTTGAACCTGGGAGGCAGAAGTTGCAGTGAGCCAAGATTGTGCCACTGCACACTCCAGCCTGGGCAACAGAGTGAGACTCAGAAAAAAGAATTTATGAAACTTTTCCAGGATTTTAGCATTTTATCTGTTGGCAAATTATCAGAAGCCAAAACCTCAAATACATCTTAGTCTACAATTAGACTAGCTCAGGTTCTTGGGAAGTAGGAGGATTTCCAATGTGCAACATCACTTAGGATTTGGCAGATATAAGATGGACTCAAAAAGCTTCCCAGGTGATGAACATGGATATCTGGGTTAAAAACCACTGTTGAAGACTCATCATCAGATATACCAATGCCTGAGAACTTGAAATACAGTCTGCCATAACAACTAAACTACAAAGTAAGGTTATGAGAATCACATCTAATTCATCTTTGAATCCCCAATGCCTGACATACTGTTCATACGTAATATGGGCTCAACAAATCTTTGTTGAAGAAATGATCCCCAAACCCAAATTTCCTGCTAATTTGGGTAGAGCAATCTTAGAAACACTCTAAGACAACCTAGAAGATGGGAGATCAATATGATACATTTACAGAGCTTTAAGAACCACCTGCATACCGGGTGTGGTGCCTCATGCCTATAATCCCAGTACTATGGGAGGCAAATGTGGGAAGACTGCTTGAACCCAGGAGTTCGAGGCCGGTCTGTGCAACACTGAAGAGACCCCCATCTCTACAAAAAATACAAAAAGTAGCCAGGTGTGGTGGCACACACCTGTAGTCTCAACTACTTAGGAAGATGAGGTGGAAGGATCACTGGAGCCCAGGAGTTCAAGGTTGCAGTGAGCGATGATCCGCCACTGCACTCCAGCCTAAGTGACAGAGCCATACCCTCTCAAAAAACAAAAACAAACCCTGCAGTTATCAGCAATAGCCAGAGCACTACATTACCATGAATCAAGTCAAATGTTAAGTCTCACATTAGTAAGTAAAAGAATCCCTGTCTGTATCACCAAGTAGTGAGAAAACTGACACATATGGTAGTTTTATTCTATTTAAATAAGGTACGCATAGAAAATTCCAAAGTTCACCACCACCACCACTTAACTCAATCATTCATCAAATTCACTTCTAGCTCTGAGGGGCTACTGGTATTTCATCTGACCTATGGTAAAGTCCACGTAACACATCCTCCTCTGGTCATCTGAGCTAACTCACCTGGGTACTTAAGTTTTCAAGAACAAGAGAGTCCAAAGCTATGGTGGAGAACACACAGGTTTTCCCAGTGCCAGATTTAGCTTGAACAATTAAATCTGCGAAGAAAAAAAAAAAAAATTATCACTAGCCAGTACTCACGGAAGCAGCTTAGGGGCTCGCATGGAATCAGAGAACTAGAAGGGTCTCCTGAGATTCTCCCAGTTGGCACCTTCATTTTTACTTGATTCTCAAAAACGTAAGAGAACACGCCTAGTCCCTGACCGTTTACCGTTTGTCTTCTCAAACTTAGAACCACCTGTTAGTGCTAAAAAAGGTCTTAACCATCCTCAAGTTCAATAGTGCACCTTAGTTTTACAAATAAGTTAACTGAGCGTACCACCTAGCCCCAGGCCGGGCCCTGCTCCGGGAGCCGACCGAGGGCTCTTCCCGAGCTGCAGTGAGGACCTGGCCGCCGCCGCCCCTCAGTACCCCTTCTCCCGCCCCGACCCCCGACCTCTCCCGGGCCCCCGCTCTCACCGAGCCCGCAGCGCCCCAGCGGGATGGCCTTGAGCTGCACGGGCGAGGGCCTCTCGAAGCCGGCCGCCCGCAGCCCCTCCAGCACCGACCGCGAAAGCAGCAGTGACTCGAAGTCGGCCGGCTCCGCCAACAGCACGTCCGCCGTGCGGGTCCGCGGGCTGCCGAGATCCTGAGCGGTCCGCAGGCTCCTCATAGGTCCGGGTGTTGGCTCTGGGGCCGGGACCTGCACGGCCACATGCTCAGCTGGCATAGCAGTCGCCACTGCCGCTACGGCTCCCAGGGCTTCAAACGCCGCCGCCATGGTAGCCGCACAGTCAGATCTCGCGGTGCTTGAGGAGAAGCGGGGATCCTGGGAGCGAGAAGAGGAAAAACTTTATTGGCAGTTTTCCCACGAAGACACTAACACGCCTGGCCTGGAAGTGGAGGAAAAGGACGGGAGTCGGAGGCTGAGAGAGTAGGGAACACTACCCAGACACACACAAAATGTGGCCCGAGGAAAGCAGCATGAGGGAGGAGAGGAAAGATGAGGCAACTGTTAAGTCGCTGCCTGGGGCCTGCAGAGGGCGCCGCGGGCCCGCGGTGGGGGCGCCTCCCCGCCTCTCGGCCCCTCTTCTGGGCGGAGCCGCCAAGCCGTGCCCCCGGCGCCACCGCCCTCTCGGCGCTCTTTGTGATGTGTCCGGTGCGTCACGCCCCAGCTCCGTGCTTCCGTTTTCCGTTCCGCCAGCTTGTCTCGCTCCGCGGCCGCCTCTTCCCCAATGCTACCCGCTCTGCACCCTGACTCGCTGCTCCTCTGTGCTGCAGAGTGCGCCCAGAGCGTAGCCGGACCCAAGGGTTTACTACGTTGGCTGCTGTGTCCGTCTGCTGTGCAACCCAATTTATCTCCGGACCCCCAGCCCCTAGCAAGTCCGTGGCGCACAGTAAACTCTGATAAAAGTACGTTGAATTGGAACCTGGAATCGGACTGACATTTCCCAAGTTCATATCCCCGCCTCAGATTTCCCTTTAGACTCTAAGCGTGTACATCCATCTGCCTCCATGCATCCACCTCCGCAGCACCTCCCCTCGGATGCCTAATAGACTCTGAAATGTTACATGCCTTCTGTATTGCTCCTTCCCCCATCATTTCATGCGTAGGCGGCTAGCAGTCTCTGCCACTTTTCTTTGCTGTGGACTTCTGCCCAAATATCACCTTTTCAAAGAGCTCTTCCTTTTAAAAGAAGTCTTGAACACCCTAAGACAGCTCTGTCATCCTGTCTGCTTCCTGGCCTTTCCTAGCACTCTCTTGTTTTGTTTTGCTTTATTTTTTCTTTCTGATACTTATAACTACCTGAAATCATATGTCTACTGCCTGTCTCCCACACTCTATGAGGACAAGGACCCATTTTGTCTTGTTCTGTGCATCCCTAGTGGGAAAAGCAATCTGACACATAGGAAATGTTCAATATTTATCAAATGATTGAGCTCCTATAACAAACTCTTAGTCATCATGCCAAATTTAAATATTTCTGGACCTCAGCCGTATTCATTATTCCAAACTTAGCTGTATGGGGTGGCTCGCACCTGTAATCCCAGCTTCTTGGGAGGCTGAGGTGAGAGGATCGCTTGAGGCCAGGAGTTGCCAGCCTGGGCAACATGCAGAGACCCTGTCTCAAATTCTTAAAAAGTAAACAATTTTTTTAAAATACAAAGAATACCAAACTTAAATATATTCTGCAACCAAGCCCAACTTTGTCCATAGATTATGATACTGGTCATTGTCCCTACCCCCTTCACACACATACAGTGATGGTCCAGATTCCATATGATAGAGGAGGGGCTTTGACATGGTAATACCATTGGAAGGTGGTCCTGACGGTTTGTTTTGCCTGGAAATTTACAAAATATTGAGAAAATGTCAACTATCCGTTTGAAGGAATGGAGACTGATGGAGGAGATGGCACTAAAGGTCCCAGCCTTCCTCTTAGTGCCCTCACCTCTTTTATCTGCCTAATCCCCAGACCCCAAACTTGGAAATTATTCTTGACTCCTTCCCCACTTTCTAACAATTTACTGAGCACAAGTAATTTTGCCTCCAAATATTTCATCCATTCTTCTTAAGTCTCCATAGCATCTGCCCTATTTTAGGTTCCTCTATCATCCTAACTTGCAAAAACCTCCTGAATGGTCTCTCTGGCCAGAGTTTCTTCTCTATCCCAGCCATGTACCCCACAGGTGCTGCAGTGATCTTTCTTAAGTGGATATCTTAGGCTCTTTGGGTCCAGCTCCAGATCCTGCTCCTTTTGACACCCTTTTTTATTCCCCACCCCAGGGTCCCACAGCACACTATCAATAATTCCAGTCTGGCTCTTATGTTTTATTTGCTTGGTTACTTGTATGTGCCTCACACTAAATAAACTGTGAGCTTCTCAAGGACAGTAATTTTGTCATCCTAGGCCCTCCGGCCCAGCACCAAGCACCTGGTGGACCCAATAAACATTGAATGGTTGACACCTTCTTGCTCAAAAATCTCTGCTGGATCTCCATGCACATAGCAGTGGTTCTGCAGAACTCACACCAATCACCGCTGAAGAACCACAGGATTATCCCAAGAAAAGCAAAAAGACTGCATTTCCAGAAAACATTTATAGTTTTGTAGGCATTCTGTTACTGCATTTGTTGTTTATGATGTTTTACAGACACAAATATTGCAGTAATTTATTGGGAACCATGGTGAATAACACAAAATTTTTTTTCTCACTAGTCAAAAGTTATAACAGTGTTGTTGACTATAATTTTTAGTACTATAAAGACAAAACACAAAAGCAAGAGATCATTTAATAACTAGGTAAGGCGTGAGGATAACACATACAGAAATGGGCTAGATTGTGTCTGTCTCCCAGCCTCCCCCAGATAAATAACAGTGGGATCTCTGTCTCTTCTCTGGCAGAGCAGCCCACCTACCTCCTCCAACCAGACCAAACTAGCCCAAATGCTTAATTCTCCATGGCTTGTAACACTTCAATACCTTTGTATTTGCTGTTCCATCTACCTGGAGAGCCTTTCCGGGGAGCTAGAGGAGGAAGAGATTCATATGAACTGAAGAGGTGAGAGTGACAGACTCAGAATGGATGTTAAGATTCAAATTATCTCGTCCAATTATTTTGCACTGGAGGCTTCTGAACCCAGAGGAAAAGAAAACAGCAAAAAGAAGGCATAGTGTAAGGTGGCCCACCCTGGGTGTGAGGATCGGTGGGGGAATGTGGAAAGAAGGGAAGGAAACTTAAGGTTTTAAAGCCCCTTTTTCTCATTTGACCCTCAGAGCAACACAAGGTAGGCAATATTATTATTTGCATTCAATCTACAAAACATCTCTAATCATTCAACAAAAATTTTCTGAACACCTATAAATCAGCCAAGTGCTAGAGATACAAAGATAGAACAAAGTAAACAGAGCCTCTGCACTCAGGGAGACAGATGCACACAAACAGGTGGCTTCATTTGCTGTATAAAGTGCAGGGTGCTACTGAAGTCAAGGAGGTAACCAGATGTGGGGAGCCAAGAAAGACTTAGCAGTCAAGATTAGGTTTGATTGAAAGTAAGACCTCAAAATAGGAGGTTACCTCCCCAGGATAGAAGTTCATTTTGCCCTTGTAGAGAATTCTGGAAGCAGGACTGATAGCCCTGGTCCACAGAGATCCTAAGCACCCAGACTTCTGTCTTGGTCCCCAAACAGTTGCTCTAGTTCCAGTCGTCATGTTTGCATTGCAGCCAGCAGGAAGGAGGAAGACTCAAAATAGAAAGTAGAAATGGTAATGGTCATCATGCCAGCAGTCCTTTTAAGAAATGTTCTCAAAAGCTGCCACATTATCTGGCATTTCTTGGAAAGAAATTAGCCATAAAGTTATACCTTCTTGCAAAAAAAAAGAAAAATCTGGGAAATGTCATTTTTCCGGACAATCACATGCCCAGCTATACACTGATTTGAGAGGAGGTCCATTACTATAGAGGGAGGGAGAAAGGACATTGGGGTCAACTAACAATCTCTGCCACATCTTCCTAGCATTAGTGAGAGCTACGGTAAGATCTGAAAAATGAATCAAAGTTGGCCTTGTGACAGAGGAGGGGAAAACGGAGGTCTGGAGGTGAAGACCACCATAGCACATTCTAAAAGAGCTTAGAATGCAAATAGGACAGTAAGCTTTGGTGAGGCAGGAGAATGAAGTGTAGGCCAGGCTAGTGTCTGGACTCTATCCTAAAAGCCTTCTGTCTGTCAGATGCCGAAGAAGATGCTGCCCTCAAATAACTCCTCAGAAGATTACTAATCTGCTCAAAGTCACAGAGCTCATAATTAGGATTGGAACTCAGATCTATTTGACAGCAAAGTCTAGGCCCTTTTTACCCTCTGTCCTAAAAGAGTTGACAGCCCAGCTAGGGAAATGACCAAGCTTGAAATATGCAAGTAGCACAAGCTGGTGTAAAATCAGATGCAGTACTGACATTTTTTCGGGGCCTTAGTTATTCAAAGTGTGGCTGTCATGTGGGAGAGAGTGAGAACTTCTGAGAAATTGAGGAAAACAGCTTTTGGTATTCAAAGAGCAATAGCTTTCTTCTCTATGTCCTTCTCCTCCACACCCCAAATCAAAGTTGCTTAAAGTATATATGGAAGTATGAGAGAACAACTGCACATACAAGATCATCGTTTACCTAATTCCTGGAGTCCAGCACTTCTGCCAAGGCAGCAGCACCAAGAGACAAAGCTCAAGTCCTGTGAAGCAGTGGGGGCTGTTATCCTGAGCTTATCCTGAAGGATGAATAAGGCGTTCTTCAGGCAGTGGGAGTGGAAAGAGAGCTCACCAGGCAGACAAGTCTCAGAAAGATATTCTAGGCACAGAGAACAGTTTGTGTAGAGGCGTGGAAGCATGAAAGCCATAGTCATTTAGGGAAGTTAAGTCTCCTACTGTGAGTGGAGGCAGGTATGGCAGAAATGACCCGGACATGAGGATGCAGAGATATACTGGCCCTATAGTAAGGAGCACCTCATTTGCTACCGTAAGGAATATAAAATGAGTGTGTTATGCTCTTCCAAAGGTGGGTAGTGTTATTTAGCAGTAAAGAGAAATGCAATTGGAAATGTAACTTGGGGCTTGGGTAATGGCAAAGCCGAGCAGTGTGGATCCTCACTTGCAGACCTTGGAGCATCACCTAGGTTTGGGATCTAATATGAGACAAGTAATGGAAAGGCCCACAACACACACTGTTTCTTAGACCTAGCAGTTCCTAGGACTTTAGGTGTTGGTACACGGCTTTCCAAGTGCCAGTGCCATCCCTATGTATATGCTGCTTATCCAGCAAAGCACAACTGAGATTTTGCTTCCTAGTTGCTTTGCCTGGCCACGGATACTTTCATTGTTATATTCTTGAGCCCTCTGTTTAGTGAACTGGCACCATCTATAAACTTATGTTGTATCAAGTTTATCAAGAAACAACTTCTGCCCTTCTGGATAGAATGTATTATTTCATGACCCTGCCCAATCCTAGCTGGCTACCTCCCAACATGGAAAATACCCGTGTTTTACATGTGTCCCATGGCTTATGGGGTGACTAGCCTCAGAAATTAGGAAAGAGGGAGAAGTAGCAAAAGCCTGAGCCCATGCCCACTGCACAGCCACCCCCAACCACGGGGATTTGCCTCACTGGCTTTTGGAAGAGAACCCCAGGTGATCCTCCCTCAGGCTTCAGACCAGATTCCTCTCTGCGCAAGGCCCACGTTGATTAATTGTCCCATTTAACACCACTGCCTCAGTCTTTAGGGAGGAAGGTGGCATGTTTGCTCTTCTCCTTTTGAGAAAGGGGCTCAATTTATTCTTGTCCAGGCAGCATAATAAATAACCTGCCCCTTTTGGCAGGGAGTTTATTAGAGACTGATGGGACATTTAACAATAACTGGGGGCCTATGATTTATTAGGGAGGGAGGTTCATGGCATCTCTGAAGACTGGGAATGTGGAATTTAATTGATAAAGCGGCTGTCAGCCCCAATGAGATGCACTCAATAGAATATGCATTTGAGGGATCCTCTTTGGAGCTGTCAGGAAGGGTTTCTGCTAATCATATTCAGCTCCTGTGGATAGTGGTGTCTGCTGGATATCTGGGTGAGAGACAAATGGCAGGGAGGGGGACTCTGAAGGGGGCCCAGGGAGGGGTACACCTGTTAGTTGCCTGCTGACAAATGGAGGCAAGAATGTGGCACAAAGCAGCAAAAAGAAAAAGAATTTCTATCACCCTAAGTAAGGGTTCCCCTTGGAGAGGCCTTTGTCTCTCCTCTGAGCTGCTTAGGAGAACAAGAGGTGCTGAGCACCCACTTCCTGAAAAGAGAGGGAAATGAAAGGGTTAAATGACAACAAAAGAGATTTGTTCTGGAATTCTGAACTCTGCACCAGAGACTCCCCTGCCTTGGCTCACACACACACACACACACACACACACACACGCCAACACCCACAGCATAGTTACCTCACACCCACGCAGCCGCCCCTGAGCCCCTGGCTCAGGTGGCATCTCCTCTTGTCACTGCAGCTTCCACACCAAGAACAGAGCCACAGAAGCTCAGATGGATGGGGCCTCGCCTTCCTGTTGTTGTGGTTGTCTCCCAGCTCCGGAGACCCCAGAATCCAGGCTGAGAACCTGGAAATAAATGCTCATGGTCTGGAGTACATAGAGCATGCAGCTATCTTACTTCTCTACCCACCCTCCACCCCACTTTTCTGACAATAAGGGAGACTGGTTTTATCTCTGTGGGGCCATCAGTAATGGCACAGCTCTGTCCTCAGGCAGCCTTGAGCCTTTGCAAGGCAGCTTTGCTCACATTTTCTATTCCCCCCACCCTTAGGGCTGTTGCTCAGCCTTAAACAAGGCCATGTAAGGCATGGAGAGGGGCTTTCTCAGGCCAGAGCCTGTTTCCCTCCTTTGATCCTCCCGCATCTATTCTTAGGTCTCAGGAGATTGGTCTGCCTCCTTGTTCCCTCCAGGGAGTGAAAGGGAGGGGGGAGGCAATAGCTAGGAAAGAAGAAGTAATTGTCACTGTCTAATCTGAATCTCGGTGGTGACACTGAGGGACCTCTGAGCAGGATGGATACAGCAACTGGTTTGATTAAATCAAACCTCTCCCACAACCTTGTTAAATTAAACTGACAGGCCCAGAGCAGATGAGGGAGAGCAGCAAGATCATCGCATCAGGTCAGGGGGAGGGGAGGCGAGGGTAGGATTGGTAAGAAGATCAGACAGAAGCAGAGCATCAGCCTGCCCTTTTTCTTATTTGCTGACTATAGATAGGAGCTAAGATTTATGGATGTGAGATGCTTAAGTACCTGTCTGAGCACAGACCGTGGAAACTGACACAGAAGCAAACTGCTGCCTCCCAGTAGGCTTGGCAAATTCCTTTGGCAGGCAAGCCTCACATTTAGAACTGTGCTCTCGACATTTCAAAGGGCCTTTGCATACTTTACCTTCACAAGAAGGTAGCAGTGGGATTATCTGTCCCACTTTACAATTAGAGAAACTGAGGCATTAGCGATTACAGGGCCAATCTAGAGCCAGCCCAAGAACCCAGATTTCCTGCCTCCTGGTCCTGGTACATACTGCCTCCAACATTATGCCAGATGGCAGAATTTCCTAGGACTTAGTCCCTGGAGTGCCATCTTTTCTTCCACCCACTAGAAATGTAAACCACACAGCTTGCTTCATGGGCCGTCAGGAAAATGCTAATTCCCAACTGGCCTAGCGCAGCCCACCTGCAAGCACATGGCTCGCTTACAAGGTCACAAGACCATTGTAACATCTTCATATCACTTTCCCACATGCCCAAGCCCTTCCAAGTCATTTCTACTCTACCTAATTTATATTTCATGGAACAGGGAGAGGTGGGAGAGATGTCGTTAGCGACACACAAACAGCAGTAGTAGAAGGATAACACTGATACCCTGCTGGCTTCCTCACCTGTCACCCAGTTCTTCACTTGCCAAAGCTAATTTTCCACTCACCAGTGGGTGAGAGCTCATTTCAGACTGTCTGAAACACACACACACACACACACACTCACACACATATATGGATACACATTGTGAATAATGCCTCACCCAGGATTTCCTTGTTCTGTTTCAGATGCCTTAAATGGTGTGTTTATTGACACATCCACCCCTTTCCCATCTCTTTTTCAATAGAGAGGATACTGGGATGGGGATGCTTGTAATGTGGTGCGCACTGATTACCAGAGCACAGCTGAGATCCTGTTGGGCCCTGTCTCCTCCCAAGGCACATATCACATCCCAGGTGCACACCAGTAAATGATCAGATTCTGGACATAGGGAGCCAAGGACAGGGGAAGGAGGAGAGAGGAGCAGAATTGCAACCACTGTCGTCATGAAGGAAGCTGGGTGAGAGAGCTGGCACAAGGTGGCAACATTTGCATGAAAAGGACAAACAACTGGAGATACCACCGGGGGCACGCATAGACACACCAGTCATGCTCTTTCCCTACGGTTACCAGGCGGGGTTTGATCACTATGCATGACCTGAGAAAGACAGACAAACAGCAGACAGATAGACAGGTTGGAGGTACTTAAATAGACAAATATAACCAGCCTCCTAAGCTCATCCTGGTGTTATGATTGGCCACACCAAAACGTAACATCTCCAGTCTATCTGATATCATCGAACAGGTTTCCTCTAAGGCAAGGAGTTGGATTCCCCTAGAACACCTGCCAAAGTGGAGTGGAAGGGAAGGACATCTTGCCTGGGGGCAGTGGTCACTGGGCCTGGGTTTCTGTGCTGATTCTGCCCTTAGCAACCTGAGTGACCTAGGGCAAGTCACTTAACATTTCTGTGCTACACTTTTCTGACTTGTAAAAACACATGCTTGGGTGGCAGATGCAGACTGTTAGCAATTTTAAAACTTTAGAGATCACAGAGGAGAAAACTGAGACCCAAAGAAGTTAAATTACTTGTCCAAAGCCACTTGATGAGGGAGTAGAATGACCAAGAGGATGTGGATTCTGGAACCAGGACCAGTGCCACATGATGGTTCCAGCACATCCTTCATGGTGCCCTCTGGTGATCTACTGTCTCCTCATCTCCCTTCCTCCTCTGCAGAATGGAGGAATAGCAGCACCTGCCTCCCAAAGTTTGGGAAGAATAAATGAGTAGCTGACACAAGGAAAGCCTCCAATATATGTTAGGCTATGCCTATTTTTAGTGATGAACCAGAGGCTCATACCCACAAATCTTTTCTTCCAGTCTTTCTATGAGGCCACATGTCCTAATGAAGGTCCTTTTCAGCTCCCAAATTCTATGATTCTAAGTCGAAAAGATTAAGATGCAAGTTATTTCCAAAACCCTCCAGGCAGAAACACAAAAGCCTATTTGAGGGATTCATTATTCATTTTCTATTGCCTCAGTCACTTTCTATGGATGATGATTCATGGAGAATAATCACAGCAGAGAAGATCTGTCCAATGCTTGGAGAGAAGGCAGTAAAGCCCAAACTCCTTCGCATGTTCAGCTCCTATTCTCCACTATGAGTCTTCACTTGTTAAGTGGCGGCAGTGTTTCTTGGCCTCGCTGCCTTTCTTCTCTGGGAATTTGAGGCCTTCTCTTGGTATAGACTGTTGCTAGTGCAGTCACTGCCCACCCAGCACTGCTCCTCAAAATGCCAACGAGAGGGTCCTGCCTCTCTGGCCAAGCAAAAGCCCTCACAGAAGCAGCTGTCGTCAATGGCACTGGCTCCTCTCAGGGTGTCCAGGCTGAAATGTTTAGCATGCCCCAAGTTGATGTCTAATCAGAGCTATGTGAATTCTCTGGTTCCTGAAAAACAGCAGAAGAGACTTAAGAGCTAGCCTGGTAGAAGCAAATATGCAGACAGCCAAACTTGAGATGTGACCTCTTTTTCCCCTCACCCCATGGTCTCAGGAGGAAAAGCAGGTGGCTTTTCTTTCCCTCTTGCTAACATGTCTCTCCCTGGCAAGCTGCCAACCACTGGTCCTTGCTTACAGCTAGCTAGTGGAGATGGCCAAGTGGTATGTGATAAAATGAGCCTTTGCTCTGAGTTCCAGGCCATGGTAAGGTTACACAGCAGCCAGCACTGGGCCTCTGGAGTGTCAGATGTTGCAGAATGTCCCAGGAGAGTCCTGGGAATGAGCCATTTTCCTTCCTGCTACAGTTTGCATCCACCAGCATTAATTTGCACAAATACCATATTTCCCTTAGCTGTGCCCTGGCATTCTTCACATGTTCTTCGTAGTTCAAAAATAGTTGCTTTTCCTGGCCCAGCATGGTGACTCATGCCTGTAATCCCAACACTTCGGGAGGCTGAGGTGAGCAGATTGCTTGAGCTCAGGAGTTCAAGACCAACCTGGGCAATATAGCGAAACTCTGTCTCTACAAAAAAAAAAAAAAAGAAAGAAAGAAAATTGCTGGCATGGTGGCATGTGCCTGTAGTCCCAGCTACTTTGGCGGCTTAGGTGGGAGGATCACCTAAGCCAGGGGAGGTCAAGCGTGCAGTGAGCCGTGATCACACCACTGCACTCCACGTGGTCGACAGAATGAGACCCTGTTTCAAAAAAAAAAAAAAAAAAAATATATATATATATATATATCTGTATGTGCATATACAGATATATATATATATATATTTGCTTGCCTTTCCAGTAAATGTTTGCAAAATGGAAATACTTGCTTCCCAAGTAGCAATGAGATCTTTGCTTAGGCATCATAAGCACCAAGCCCATAGCTCCAAATTATTCCATATAGAAGTGAGTATCAGCCCACAGACTACTTGTTCATTATTTGGACAAATCTAATTTTGCACTTGAAAACTGTTCAGAGATAGCCTGGGAGCTATTCATACATGAAACTTACTCAAAATACCATACTGCTATTTCTTCTTCCATCATCTTCCTTCAGTCCCTCTCTAAGAGGTTTCAGCAACTCTATAATTGATAGCCTGATCTTGAAGCCCAGTGACTTTATAAGGAAGTAAAGGTTGTGAGAGTGGTGGTCTGAGTTAGCACTATGGGTAAAAGTATGAGGCGGACAGATCACGAGGTCAGGAGTTTGAGACCAGCCTGGCCAATATGGTAAAACCCTGTCTCTACTAAAAATATAAAAATTAGCCGGGTGTGGTGGCACACACCTGTAGTCCCAGCTACTCAGGAGGCTGAGGCAGGAGAATTGCTTGAACCCAGGAGGCGGAGGTTGCAGTGAGCCGAGATTGCGCCACTTACTCCAGCCTCGGTGACAGAGCGGGACTCTGTCTCAAAAAAAAAAAAAAGAAAGAAAGAAAAAGAAAAAAATGATGGCAATTCCGTGGATGTGGACCATCAGAACTCACTTCCTCAGTGGCTTTCATCATTTCAATAATCCACTTTCGGGCACCTCCCTCCTGCTTTCTGAAGAGTAGAATAGCTGAATTAGTGCTATGCTGAAAACCAGGAGACCACATTCCATCACCATACAGACAAACCTTTTTGGGTTGAGACGCTCCATCTGTAAGAGAATGACAACCTTTGTTTGAAGACACCCAAAGTTCATGGAGCTTTTTATGACTACAGTCTTTGATTCCTCCACCCAGTCCAAAGGTTTTTTTGTTTTTTTGTTTATTTTTTTTAATTAAAACCCAAAGTGATTATTTCCTTTGGAACTGAGAAGGTTCCCCAACACACAGGCCACTTCATCTTCTCAGCTGTCCCTCCTGGTATTGGACTTATAAGGGTCAGAGGAGCCCAGTCCTCTGTCTAAGGTAGACAAGGGAAGATGTCATGAAAGCTAGGAGTTGGATTCTTTCAAGAATAGCTGGGCCTCAGTCCAGTTCCTCCCCTACCATCCCAATGTGTTCCCGCTCAGACATGTACACAGTCTCTGCTCAGCACCTCTGGGCCAGCCAGTCAGGCAGGGTCCTCTCCCTAGAGAGAAACAGTTCCGCAGTGATATCTGAACACATTCCAACAGCATGTATTTATCTCTAGGGTCAGCCTTTCCTGTTGATGATCGGGCAGCATGTGGTGGGTGATGGGATTGGGATAATAGTTGTTGGCAGCCACAGTTGGGGGCAAGGAATGAGGGCACTGGGGATAGGGCCCCTGCCCTTGGGAGGGTGATGTTATGATGAGGTTTCTAGACTGGTATGTGATCAGGTATCTCTCTCCTTGCACCAGGATGTGCTCTCCAGCTCTCCTGTTGCCAGTAGAGATGAGAAGCTGGACACTGCCTCACTCGGGTATGTCTTCCAGAGCTGGCTAGGTCCTGGTGGATAGGGACCTCCAGGTGGGGGCCACAGATCCTATGGATCTGGAGCCAGGAGAATGGCGGTGTTTCCATTATTTAATGTAGGATCTGAGCTCCCTTGGGACACAACTGGTTCTGTCTCTTCATTTGAGCTCATTGATAGGTGTCAGGAGCTTCAGGCTCTGGCAGTGGGACAAAGGGGGCCACCCTCCCTGGCTAGGTTAGGCAGTCAAGTCCCAAGAGTTGACAGCACTGGACACAGTTTCCAGGAGCTGCACCCTCTCTGTCAGGTAAAGTGCCGACCAGTGGAGGGCAAATGGCTACGTACCTTCTGAGGGTTCCACCCCAGCTCTGAACAGCTTTAAGAAAGTATGTTCACAACCAATCTAAAGACCTTTGATTTCTTTATTATTTATTTCGAATGAGATAACCTCATCCTCCAGGCTGAGTTTCAGAGAGGGGTGGGTGGGTGGAAGGGAGGAGGCTGAGCCATCTGATTCCTCTTCAGCAAAAATGAATAATGTCCCCCAGCCCCCATTCTCAGCCCAGAAATATTTATCCATGTTTATATAACCATGGCAACAGGCTTTATTCTCTATCACTTAAATCCTTTTTTAAAAATAAAAAGCAGAAGGCAGCTATTTTTCCTACTTTTTCCACCTGCCTGCTCTGCCCAGATGAGAGTTACCTCTTCAGAAACAAGGCGAGAGAGAGATCCGCCCCCCCCCACACACTCCTGGGGTAACATTGGCCTTCTCAGAAGCAAGGGAATAGGTAAGTTGCAATGGCCCAGCACCACGAAAGGACTTCAGAGTTAGACAGTAATTGTCCTCCAAAGTCTTGTGGGAACCACACAGTGATACCACCTCAGACTTGTCTGAAACTTCTCTTTTGAGTTCTGCACTGGTATTATGACTATCAATTTGTTTTCTTGCTATCTCTCTCTACCTGAAAATGGATGGAATGTGAGCTGACTTTGCTAACAATTCTTCATCTGCAAGATGGGGTAAATATTCCCCTGCTCCTAACTACTTCACAGTTAGTTTTCAGAAGAGAGTTGCTTTTTTGAGACGGAGTCTCGCTTTGTCACCCAGGCTGGAGTGCAGTGGCGTGATCTTGGCTCACTGAAACCTCCACCTCAGCCGGATTCAGGCGATTCTCCTGCCTCAGCCTCCTGAGTAGCTGGGATTACAGGTGCCCGCCACCACGACGGGCTAATTTTTGTATTTTTAGTAAGAGATGGGGTTTCATCATATTAGCCAGGCTGGTCTCAAACTCCTGACCTCATGATCCGCCCACCTCGGCCTCCCAAAGTCCTGGGATTACAGGCATGAGTCACTGCGCCCAGCCCAGAAGAGAGTTTTGTAAGGAGTATAAAGTGTTACAGACTTACAAAGGTTTAAACCCATAAGCAAGGGAAATTGAGGCCCAGTAAAAAGAAAGCATTTGTGCAAGGTCATACTCTGTTGTCAGCAGCACAGAAGACCTAACCACCCAATCCTAGGTTCTTGCCAAGAGATCAGCCCACTTCTTTTGGATTTTCAACCCTAGTCAGCCTCCCAACTTCCAAGTGGATTCCAGCCCATGAAGTCTCAGAAATGGAGAAAACTGGGGCTTAAGCTGGACCCTAAAGACTATTTCACCAAGCTAGGCATGGTGGCTCATGCCTGTAATCCCAGCACTTTGGGAGGCTGAGGCGGGCGTATCACGTGAGGTCAGCAGTTTGAGATGAGCCTGGCCAACATGGTGAAACCCTGTCTCTACTAAAAATACGAAAATTAGCCAGGCGTGGTGGCACGCGCCTGTAATCCCAGCTACTCAGGAGGCTGAGGCACGAAAGTCGCTTGAACCTGGGAGGCAGTGGTTGCCGTGAGCCAAGATCACACCACTGCACTCCAGTCTGGGAGTGAGACTGTCTCAAAAAACAAAAACAAAAACAAAACAAAACAAAAACACTATTTCAGCCACAGATCCACAAACGTTTACTCAGAGTTTCTTACATCTGACTACCGTGCTGGAGACTGGAGACCGAGCAAAGCAAGGTCCTTCAACTTGGGGAACCATTTTGTGGTGTTTCTCCGCATTAAAGGCCCCCTCTGTGGACTATATGTCAGCGCTGGGTCCTTTCTATCCCAGTCCCATAGTATTCAACTACAGAACTTCTTCAGCTGGACTGGAAACCACAACTCTGTCCTTGGGGGCGGCTGTCACTCTGAACATCTGGTGGGTCCCATAGAAAGGGATCTCTTGGAGAATTTCTGCTCACAGCTGCAGAAAAGGCAGGAGGGACAATGCTGCTCAGACTGGTAGGGCCAGAGTTGCCTGGGCTCGGCCAGCGGTCACTGACCAAATTCAGCCCATACTGTGCCTCTTTTTTCTTTTCTGTATGCATTGGCTACAGCTGCCCCAGCTTCGCCCAAAAGGACTCTTGGGGCTAGGCTGAAAGGTGTGGGCAAGAGCTATTGTATAACAGAGGACATGGGGTTGTTAAGTGGAGGCCATTCAACTGGACTCTGCAAACTCTTCTAAAGATTTAATTCTCTCTCTCTCTCACCCTGCCTCTCTTCAGACCCTCCATCTCTGTCCCTCCTCCCTCCCTGCGCCACATGTCTGTCTCTCTGTATCTCTCTCTCCTCCTCCTCTCCCCCGTCTTTTTTTTTTTTTTTTTTTTTTGAGACGGAGTTTCGCTCTTGTTGCCCAGGCTGGAGTGCAATAGTGCGATCTCAGCTCACTGCAACCTCCGCCTTCCGCTTTCAAGCGATTCTCCTGCCTCAGCCTCCAGAGTAGCTGGGATTACAGGCATAGGCCATCACGCCCAGCTAACTTTGTGTTTTTAGTGGAGATGGGGTTTTACCATGTTGGTCAGGCTGGTCTCGAACTCTTGACCTCAAGTGATCCACTCGCTTCCGCCTCCCAAAGTGCTGGGATTACAGGCGTGAGCCACCTGCGCATCCTTCAATAGTTACCGTATCTGTCACTCTTGGCGGCCACCGACGGACCGATCGCGGCGCCGGCACCGTTCGTGCCTTCTCTGGTGTTCTTACAGTTGTCCCACTCAGAGACCTCAAATCCTGCCTGGGGCAAACTTTTCCCCGTTAATTACCTTGAAACAACACGTCGCTAATTGCCTAATTACTCTCCGTGCTCTGCGCCACCGTCCCCGGCTGGCCGGCCGGGCGCGGCGTCTCCGCTCTGGGAGGGAGCAGCGCTGGTGGGCGCGGAGCCCGGCGTCCAGGGCTGGGCTGGGAAGAGCAACCCCGCGGTCTGCCGAACTCATCGGCCTGTGGAGCCCATCGGCCGCAACTTCATCCTCCAGGGCCTGGCTGGCGCTCGAACGGTTCCTGTTCGGCTCGAATAACATCGGAGCATCCCAGCCTTTGAGCGCTTCGCCAAAGGCCAGAGCGTCAGCTAGGTTGACTGACGCCGAGCCCTGGGGAGAAAAAGGCTTGCTCCCTGCCCACCCCATTGAAGGCCCCAGGGAAAGCAGCCACACCCCCTACCCCGTTTCATACTTTCATAAAAATCATCGTCTGAAATTACCGTGCTTACCGTGTGTGTGTTTACCTGTTTATCTCGCCTCCCCTTCTCCCCCATGTAAGTTCTTGAGAGCAGGGACCTCGCCTATCATACTCAGTATCCCCAGCCCTACAGCCTTGCCAGGGGCGCAGCCGACCCTCGGAGGCTTTGTGTGATAGGCGTGAACAGGCCAAGCGGCGGCGTCTCTGCTCCGCCCGAGAGGGCAGGGCTTCGAGGACCTCACTCTAGGAGTGAGGCTGGAGCCACATTCCCAGGGTCCTCTTCGGGGAGAAAAGAGCTTCTGAGGGACTTCTGGGGATGACAGCGGAGTGGGTGGGTGTGTTTCCTTCCTGATCGGAGTTTGGGAAAAGGGACTGACACCATGGCACTCTGCCTCTTACTGACGCCGCTACCCAGTCCCTCCCAGTAAAAGTGTGCTCTCCCTTTATGACCACACGAGGGTCATGTGCTTCGTTGGGGGCCGCCGTACGGCCTGGAGTCACGATGTCCTCCGCCGCGCTGGCCGGGACCAGGTGTGTCCCCGCCAGCCCCAGTAGCTGCGCCCGGGTCCTGTGCAAACACCGCGGTAGGGTCGGCCTCGACCGCCCAGCCCGGCCCCCCGGCCGCCCTGCCCATTGGCTGAAGACAGGCCCCCTGAATTCTCATTGGCTGTCCCACTTTTCCCTCCGCCCCCAGCACCGACCGCGCGCTGCCAGCCGCGGGGGAAGCGGCTCTAAGTCCCGGGCTCGCAGCGCAGGCTCAGCTCGGCGCTGCGAGCGCTACGGGCGCAGGGGCGGGGAGCCCGCCGGGCGCACAGTTTCCAGTGGGGCCAGGGTCCCACCCGGGCACTCTCTGTTTGAACCGAACCCGACAAATGGGCGCATGACGATGGAGAGCAGGGAAATGGACTGCTATCTGCGTCGCCTCAAACAGGAGCTGGTAAGAGCGAAGCTGGCTCCCGGGCAGGGAGGACTGCACCGCCCCGACGGGCACCTGGTCCCCCGCCCGGGTACCCGGGGGGCCGGTACGTAAGCAGGGCAGAGGAGGGCCAGGGAAGAGAGGAGAGGACCCGGGCCGGCAGGCAGAGAGCCGGGCTTGTCCTCAGGAAAGGGGGCCACGGAGAAACTTTGAGCAAAGATTTGTGATGAGACAAGAACAAGTGACAGAGACAGAGGGAGCAAGCCAACCAGGCTGAAATGTGACACAGAGAACCCCAGGGAGAAAACAGTGCACGCCCGGAGACGGCCAGGCACTCGGACGCAGTGGGGCCCCCGCACCGCCAACGCGGAAAGAGCGGGAGCGAAGGTTTGGGGAACGGGACGCCGGCGCCCGGGTGCTGGGCTGCGCAGGCCGGCCTGGAGCGCGCCGGCGGGCGGGGCGAGGGGAGGAGGAGGGTGCTGGGGCCTGATCCCTGCCCAGGCACGAGGTCAGCGAGACTGCTAGCTCGAGGGGAGCCGGTACCACCCTGGGCCCCCAGCTCTGCTGGGCTTGGCAGAGCTGGCGCGGCTGCGGGGGCAGGCTTGGCCGGCTGTCTGCCTGGGCTTGTCTGCCAGCAGGGAGGGGGCTGGCAGCTGGAAAGGCGGGGGAGGGCCCTGCGCTGGAGGAGGGGCTCTGCCTGGCAGATCGCGAGCGGGAGCTGCGGAGGCCCAGCCAGATGTCAGGTCTGGGCTTGGGGAGTGCGCAGGGAGCGTTCGGAGGCCCCGGGGTGCAGGGAGTGGGGGAAGTAACTCAGTCTGGGGAGGGGGGAAATCACCGAAGTCGGGGGAGTGGTGTCCGCTAAAGCTATGTTAGGGAGAGCCAGGTTGATTCTCCCTGGCTTCATATACCACTGCCCCCGCCCCCACGCCACCTGCCATCTTTCTTATTCCTTCACCCACCGGAATTCAGGCAAATGTTATGCACATACAGCCCCATCTCTGCTTTGCCCATCTCTCCTTCCACCAGGCTCTGTTGTGTCTTTGCCTTCGTCTCTTTTGATCTCTTTTAGTTTGTTTCTCTTGGAGTCGACTCTTCTCAGTCTCACTTTTCTGCTCTCCTCTTTCTTCTTACTTTCCAGAGCCAGGGGCACCCAGGCCACACAACAGCAGACCTGCATCTAGAAAGGGCCAGCTTATGGCTCTCCCGATTCTGTGACAGCCTTTCCCACTCTGCCTGCAAAGGCTACATTCTTCCTGCTTGGGAGGGAAATTGGCAGTGTGTTAGGGGCCAGCTCTGGGGGTGGGGGGCAGAGTTTGAAAGTGCAGGTGTTCTCACTGATGCTTCCTGACCAAGTCACCCTGCCACTTTTCCTGTCAGATCTACTCCAGGGTCTGCCTGCTCATATCAACGATCATTTCTCTCTCTAGTCCTTCCTCCTGGAGCCCTTTCTATGGTGACACTCAGATGCAAAAGTTACTGACTCAGAGAGATACTTCTTGAGAGACAGGAGTATTCATTACTGTTCTTCTGAACTTACACCATGCCCCTTCCCATAGTCGTTTGCACATGCTTCTCATGCCAGATTGGGATGGCTGGCTCCAGCCCACACGTACACACACACAATTCTCATTTTTTCCCATTTATGTGTGCAGTACCAGAAAGCAAGCTCAAGGTCATCACAGATAATGTCTGAGGTCCAAGACCCATGCTGAGAAAAGAATCTAATAGAATCCTCCTTTTTGTGCTTTGAATTGGGGACTACACCACCCACCTCAGGATCTGCCTTAATGGAGGGTTTGTGGGTGTTCCTGGCATGGGCTTGAATTTTTAAATCCTGCTGATTTGCATTTTTTACAGCACTCTAGGTGGGAGGTGGTGAGGGGAGGAAGACAGAGACTACGGATGCCAGGAGAATAAAAAAGGCAACTAGGAATCTGCACTGAGCTGAGCTTCACATCTTGATTTGCACCCTCTCCTGCCAAGGACTTGAGCCCCCAATGCCTGGGAGGAGGAAAGGGAGAGACTGAAGTCACTGAGCGCCCCATTAGCTTTCATTTGGCCCTTTGTCTGAGCAGCTTCAGCCTTTGACTCTCTTGGAGAGGAAGCCAAATGCCTGGCCTGGATCCCAGAATGACACTCAGATGGGAGAGCTCTGCACTACCCCCCATGGTGCTCCGCCCCCTCCCCAATGCCAGCCTGCTCAGAGATGAGACAGAGCAGAAGGACAGACAGAGCTAGTAGAGTGTCACTCGCTCCCTGACACCTCAGTTCAGTGCTTAGGTAGCTGGGCCAAATCTCAGTGCCTTAGTATCCCCAACAGTAGCAATAGGGAAACTAGAGCTGAATTAGCCCAGGGTCAGCCCTTTGGCTGCCTTGCCCAGGGACAGTAGGGATTGAATTCAATGCATCTTTCTTGTGACTAGGATAGAAGGTGTTGACTTAATACCCTAGGTCTGCAATGGGGTGGCAAAGGAATGCAGCTGGTTTCTGTCATGAGCTAGGGAGCTTTTGCCCTGCAAATGGCCCATCCCAGGCAGGATCTCCCTTGCTACCATGGCTCTGCCCATAGTTCATGTTTACACAGGCATGGCCTCCTGTAATACTGGTCAAGTTCTATGTTCATTTATTTCAGTAAATTTCTCTCAAGAATCACACATTCAGCAGACACTGTGGGATAAACCTGCTGGAAAACAAAACATTAACAGGTTGTGAAATTATCTTTGTCAAGGGTGTTTTATGCCCCCCTCCTGCATCCTACCCCTGTCCTTGGCCCAGAAAATCTAGATAAGAAGAGTGTGTTTCTGAAAACCAAAGTAGTGGAACTTCCCAATTCCCTGAAGCAGAAAATGTCATTGTAACAGGTGAGCACTGGGAGAAGGCTGAGGGTTTGGGGATCCTGGCTCAATGAGTTGATAAGTAGAGAGCTGGCCCTTTCCTTCTGCCTGGAAAGGGAAGGGGATCAGGTTTCAGGGATGAAATGTGGCAGGAGAAGTAGCAGCAGCTGACACACTTCTTCATTAGAATGAGGGCTTGGGGCTGCAACAGCTCAGCAGGGAACACATCTCTTTTCTCCCTCCAGCCGCCAAAGAGGGGCCCTGCCTGAACACAGGCCTTGGGACCAGCTGTTCCGTACACACAGCTCCCTTGTGGGCTGCCAATAAGTAGGGTAGACACAGGCACACAGACGAGGCAGCTGTATGATGCTCACAAGGCATCCCTCATGAGTTCAGATCAGTGTAGAACAAATAGAGTGCGTAAAGGCTGAGTGATCAGAGCTCATGAAGTACAGCCAGGCTGGGAAGGCTTCCTGGAGGAGGGAGAGGTTGCAGAAGGCCATCTCTGAGAATGTCTGTCGTAGCTGAGGCATGGGGAAGCAGTTCTCTAGCTTTTAGTGGCCACAAGTTCAGGGGTTTCTGGCAAATGGGTAAGGACCGGGGCCTAAAGGCAAAATAAGGAGAAGAAAAGTAGGAAATGGGGAAGATACAGTAGGAACAGCCTTCAGATCTTGGGGCAAAAAGGCAAATTTCCTGAGGCAGAAAAAAGCTTTTGCAAAGGATCTCATAATGCATCTTCTTTGATGTTTAATGCTGGGGAAAGATGACTATGTGACTAGTTAGGCAGTGTGGTCATTGGGAAGAATGCAGAGTATAAGATTTGGGGTCAGACCAACTTCAACTCAAATCATGGCCCTGTGTGACCTTAACATATTACTTAACCTCTCTGTGCCTTGGTTTTCTCATCTCTAAAATGGGGGTTTAAAATACGTACTTTATACGGCTACTGTGAAGATCAAATGACAATTTAAGTGCCTCACCAACTGTACGTCCTTCACATGTAGCACAGTGTCTGATGTGTCATAGGCACTTGGTAAACTGTTGATGATGGATTGATCAGAGTGTTTTGCGTAAGAGTCATTCATGCATAGAACATGTTACTGAGTTCATACTATGTCTAGGGCATTTACTGGGCACTGGCACTATCGTTACAAACAAACAGACACAGATCCTGTCTTCAGGGAACACACAGTTTAATAGAAGATATAATAATAATATTACTTGATGTTAACATTGATATGCCAGACATATAATCTATGATGTCATTTAATTGCCAAAACAACACTAAGAAGTTGTACTTTCATTATTCTCACTTTATGAATGAGTCAATAAAGACATGGGAAGGTTAAGTCACTTGGTTAAAGTCATAGAGCTGGTAAGCGGAGGAGCCAGGATTCAAACCCCGCCAGTCTGATTGCAGAGCTTATGTTCTCAACCGGTACATGTATGCAGACCTCTGGGGCAGAAATAGAGGAATTGTGTTATATAACAAGCACAGGTTCAGTGCTCTGAGGGAGGGAAGTAAACTCCAAATGGGAGATTAGAGAAAGCTTCATGTCTTGGAAGAGGTAGCATTGGAACTAGACTTTGAGGGATACATAGGGACACTCACAGGAGGAGAACAGCAATCCAGGCAGATAATGAAACACCATGAGCAAAAGGTACAGAAGCTGAAGTGGTGGGGATGTCTGAAGAGCAGCTGGAGTTTGCCTAGAGCATAGGGTAAAATGTAGAGAAAGAGTGGGCAACAGTGCTGAAAGAGCTGTCGTGGACACACTCTGGATGTCATGCTAAAGAGTCTGGCCTTTTCTATATGAATTGGAGAGCAGCCCTGGGATCCAGAAGGTGATAGGGGTAGAGGTGGAGGTGGAGGGAGGGAGGAAATTGAGGCAGGAGGATGAGTTAGAAGGTTATTACAAGAGTCAGGCAAGAGATACTGAAGGCCTGAACCAGAAAGGAAAAAAAGAAGGTAACTTCTTGAGGTCCCTTGGATGTTCGAGGAAGTTGATTGACTGCAATGGAGAGGAGCTAAAGCTGGTCAGAGGGAAGAGGGCTTGCGGAGACTAAGAGGCAAGCTCCAGGAGGAGGCAGCATTGGAATCCCCTCTCCATCTATCTGCCCCTTGCCTGAGCATGTGACCCCCATAGATGGTTCTGTTGGGAAAGTGGGTCCATCCATTTCACAGCCCTCACTTCCTCCTTTCTTTACCCTCCTCCCTCCTACAGCTCTTGGCACAGTTTCCACTTTACCTTCCTGTTGAGAGTTCCAGCCAAGTGTGAGGGGCTGTGAAGGTCCCTATTCACTGAGCTGGAGAATGGGCCACTTGGCACAAGCGGGACTTTTCCCATTTCCGGCCCTCAGCCTCCTCCTAGCTTCCCCAGGGGCTGAAAGGAACTTTGTGGGGATCTTGTGAGTAATGGGGTGGGGGAAGTGAGGCAGGGCACACAGCCAGGCTCATGGGCAAAGCTGGAGCCTGTGTCAAAGGATTCTGGCTGAGCTGGGAGAGGGCGTGAGATGGATGGAAGGACAGCACAGCTGCGGGATCAGTCGGGGCCCAGGGGAGGGATTGGGAAGGGAGCCGAGGATGCTGGCGTCACATTTTCCCATCCCTGCTCCTCCCTCACCACAAAGGGCCCCAACAGGGCCCAGGGGGAGGGTGCTATCCGTGGCCAGCTGACCCCACACAACCTCTGTGGGGCTCAGGGCTGGAAGTCCAGGACGGTGGGATCTGCTTCTGAACCGCATCTTCCCCTCCAACCCCAGGCAGGCAGTTCCTCTTCCCTCTTCAGATGACTCAGTGAAAGGGAGGCCTCGGAGTCCCTCAAAAGGATGACTTCACGTTCTTCCTCCCCATCTGGTGGTAACTGCCCTTTGCACTTCCTGCTGGCTGCCCTGGTTTCTTCTCACAACAATCCCAGGAGACTAAGAGGTCAGGGGTTATGATGACATGGAAAGCTCGTTGGCCTGGAGTGTGAAAGCCAGCCTTGGGGTCTCAGGTCTCTCACTAATAAGCCTCAAGACCCCAAGAACCACTGGTGGTGCTCAGGATGATGGAGGCGATGCTCCAGGAAAGCTTTCGGTTTAAGATGTGTGTTGATAGGTGCCATCTGTCTATGGCAAGCGTAAACACTTCACATGGGTTCCTTCGTAAGTACACTATTTACATAAACAGATAAGAGATGTGTTCATGGAGACGAGGTCCTGTGTAGATATGGTGAAAATCATGAAGGAGGTGTGAGGAAGAATGCTGGGAAACACTGAGGGAGAAGATGGACCTCCCAGCCCCCTGGCTCCCTAATCCATTACGTGGGGATAACTCCACCTGCCTGGCCTCAGAGTTTAGCTGTGGGGATCAGGCAGTGCAGAGAAAAGGGCTAGTGCTGACACCAGGAGTTGTCATCTGAGGTTCAGAACCCCAGGCCCAAAAGGTGGGCGATTTTGCCCAAATGCCATGTGGCCGAGTAAGTCAGGTCTCCAGATGAGTGTGGGGCCCTTCACAAACACCAGGAGGGTGCCTGTCGTGCTACAGCTCTCATACAGTGAGGAACCCAGGGGCTGGTTTCAACTGCAGCCACGGAGACTGAAGTTTGACATGCAGACTTCCGGAGACGCTGAGGGTGGGAGAGGGACTGTGGGGCGGTGTGGAGGCAAGGAGCTGGTGAGAAGACCTTTCCTGGCTTTTCACAGAAGGGATTCCCACAATCTTCATTGGAATATGGTTATTAAGGGTTTTACCTTTGATGGTGGAGCAGGTTGGTTCTCTCTCTCTCCTCTCTCTCTCTCTCTGTGTGTGTGTGTGTGTGGGAGAGAGAGAGAGAGAGACAGAGAGAGAGAGAAAGAGAGAAACAGAGAGAGAGACTAGGGGTGGGTTAAAAGGAGGTGGCTGTTGGATCCATTCCCACTCAAACTAATCAGGACCAGGTCAACCTTCTTGTGAATTCTCCCAGCTGCCCCTGAGAGCAAGCTGGGTATGATTTGGTGCCTGCTCTGAGGAAGAACCTGAGGCTCCAAGACATTAAGAGGCTCCAGAGGAACTCCGCACCCTGCAGCCTGGAGATGGATTTAGAGCTACTCATGTTTGCTCAGGATTTTGTCTATCTGAGCTGGCCCCTCTCCTTTCCTCTACCCTCCTTACTACCCCCTTTTTTCCCCTTTTGGTCATGAGGCAAGGGAAGTCCGGGGACCTGAGAGGGTCCCAAGCTCTGGAAGAAGAAGGCAGATCCCAAGCTCAGCCTCCGACTCTTCCTCCTTGGGTGACGGCATCCCCTGGGGTCAGTCAGGAAAGGCTGTTCTGCTGGCTCCTCTCTTAGTCAAGACCCAGCTGACACTCCTGCCCCACCACTGCCCTGGTCCTCCCAGGTTCCCTCAACTCCTCCTTCCCTTCTCATCCCTCTCCCAGATGCCTTCTTGCCCTTCAGTGTCGGCACCCTGGATGTGGCTGGGCTGAGCGCGGCTGGGAGTGGGCAGGAGGGTGCCAAGACTTCCCTTCCTTCTCTCCCCAGCCCCTGCATGGGGCAGAGGTGGGGAGGGAAAAACAGGACCTTCTCCTTTTGCTTCTCCTTGATTAGACCAGATATAAGGAACGGAATCCTGTCATTACTATGTGCTAAGTGTCACCAAGGAAGAAATGTTGTGGAAGTACATGGGAAGTCTTAAATTAACAGCCAGAATTCACCTAATGCTTTCTTGGTTTCATGCAGAGATACACATTACCTCACCTAATCTGCACAATAGCTTATGAGGCAGAAACTGTTATTCCCATTTTAAAGAATGGAGAAATTTGGCCGGGTGCGGTAACTTACGCCTGTTAGCCGAGCACTTTGAGAGGCTGACGTGGGAGGATGGCTTGAGTCCAGAAGATCGAGACCAGCCTAGGCAACATGGTGAAACCCTGTCTCTACAAAAAATACAAAAAAGTTAGCTGGGTATGCTGGCCTGTGCCTGTAGTCCCAGCTACTTGGGAGGCTGAGGTGGGAGGATTGCTTGATCCCAGGAGGCAGAAGTTGTGGTGAGCCGAGATTGTGCCACTGCACTCCAGCCTGGGCAACAGGGCAAGATTTCGTCTCAAAAAAATAAAAGAGAGAATGGAGAAATTGAAAAACAGAATGTAAATAACTTGCCCAGGTCACACAGCTACTACATGGCAGAGCTGAGATTTGAACTTTATTCCATTGTCTCCAGAACCCAAGTTCTTAACCAATACAGAATATTATTTTGCAGATGGGTGCAGTTTCAGCACTTGCTTACTTACATAGGGCCTCTGTTTTATGGGCAGCTTGAATTCATGCATACCCACACATTCATTCTCACTGGAAAACTGTGCAAAATGTCAGCATTATTTCCTCTGGATTTTTCCACACTGGAAGAGATTGAATGGGGTCATTTCATTCCTCCCTCTACCTCCGACCTGGGCTGGGTTTAGCCTTCTGGAAGGAAGCCTGCCAGTTCGGACTCCTTGCCTCTGGATGAAACGAAACCTTGGGAAGCAGCCCTGGCTCTTTTTCCCTGTGTAGTGAGTCACTATCTGAGGGTAGCAAGCAGCCTGGAGGGTGATCTGGGGTGGTCACTGGTATTCAATATATGTTTTATGGGTATGTAGCAAGTGCCAGGTGCTAGCGAGGTTCTGGGCTGACATACTGATGTATAGATCTCAGCCCCTGTCCTCAAGGAGTAGATAGATACTCAATACATATTTCACAAGAGACTGAGCATTTAAATGCATAGAGGACATGGGGTGAGTACATAAATGGCAGGACTACAGGGAAGAGCATATTAAATATCACAGAAGATTTCTAACAGGAGCATGGGGGGTACGTCTCAGGGAGTAGGGATATGCGTGGAACTGAAAGTTGAAATTCTGTCCTGGAGGATCTTGACTGCAGGACCAAATAGTTTGGATTTGAGTCTGGGCATTGGAGAGCCATGAAGATGACAGAAGATGTGTGCTGGGAAGACTGATCAGGTGCTCGTGTGTCTGGCGGTTTGGAAGCCGTCTAAGAGGCTTCTGCAGCATTCCTGAGGATGGAAGGAAAGATATGTGACATTTGCAGGAGGAAAAATCCAACATGAGTAAGTTGGACAGCAGCAGGGGTAGTTGAATGGAGAAGCCAAAAATGACTGAGGCTCTAGGTAGGGAAGACAAGGAAAGTGGTATTGGAGGGAGAGAATAGGGAAGTCAGAAGGAGAAGCAGCTTGCAAGGGAGGAGCTGAGTTTGGTTTGGGGCTTAGAGTCTCCTCTGACTCTGCTCTAGGTCTTAGTAGCTATAGCTGAGTGCTTCCAAAAGGAAGGGGTCAGGAGAGTAGAAGCAAAGAGACCAGAGAGAGGGGCTGTCAACATGTGTATCTGTCCCACAGGCTCCGTGTTCCTTGCTGCTGCTGCCACCGCCGCCACTCAAATGGTGTAAACTCTGGCAAATCCCAGGGCTGTCAGGGCCTGGAACTGCCATTTCTTCTTGCCTGTCTTGGGGAAAGTGCATAAAGCATGGGCAATCTCCATGCCCCAGCAAAGGCCTCCTTGCCCTCAAGGGCAGTCAGCCCTCCACTGTTCTTTAGTGTTGCTTCTGCTGGCTTTTTGACAGCCTGGCTGGAATCTCCCATCCCTACCAGGGCCAGGGTTGGCAGGGGAGGATTTGACCCAGAAGCCTGAGAGGGTCAGCGGCAGCCCAGCCCTGCAGAGCCTCTGTGCCTGCCCTTCCAATCCCTCAACCTTCTGCGTTTAGCACTATGCATTAAGACAAGCTTGGGAGGTAAGATGATCCCGCGGGTCTCTGGGGGGCTTAAGAAACAGATGGTCCCCGCACAGGAGGTTTGCTTTTGGTAACTTGATCAGGAGCTGGGGAGGGAGCTGGCAGAACCAAGGCAGCTTGGGCCCAGGAACTGGGAACCTTGTGAATGTTATCAGACACAGTCCCCCCGCCCCCATGCAGCCTCCAAATTCGGCCCTCACCCAAGTCAATCTCTCAGCCCCTTCCAGCTGGCAGCCGGGACTCGGGCCTTAGACACCCACAAAGGGGCTGGGAGAATTGGCCCCCAGCATCCCACTCTGGCTTGGCCAGGGCAGCAGAGCCAACTGGGCTGAGAAGGCAGGAAGAGTGTTGAAGCCAAGTTTGAGAACAGCTGAGAGAGGACAGGTGTTGGGCAGGGAGAGGCAGGCTGAGAAGCACCTGGGTTTTCAGCAAACAGGAGTTTCCCGGCCTCCTTGTCTCCCTTCTGACCAGTCAGATGTGAACAGCAATTGCAGGAAACCCCAGGCCTACCCTTTCTCTTGGGGAATCTGAGCTCTTCCTTGTCTCCTAAGGCCCTTTTCAGCCCTTCTTCACTGTCCTGTAGAGGACAGAGTAGCCTTAAAGTCCAGCTCTGGGTGCAGGTAGCACACACCTGTGGTCCCAGCTACTCAGGAGGCTGAGGCCAGGAGTCAGAGGCTGCCGTCTACTATGATTGTGTCTGAGAGTAGCCACCACTGTGCTCCAGCCCAGCAAACAGTAAGACACTGTCTCCAAAAAAAAAAAAAGCCTAGCTTCACTGCCCAGCCATCTCGAGTCTCGAGGTAGTATAGGTTTGGGTATTCCTTATCTGAAATGCTTAGGGCCAGAAGTGTTTTGGATTTTGGATTTTGGAATATTTGCATATATATAATATCTTAGGGATATATAAGAAGATACCTTAGGGATGGGACCCAAGTCTAAATATGAAATGTATGTTTCATATACATCTTATACACACAATCCAAAGGTAGTTTTATATAATATTTTAAATAAATATCGTGCATGAAAGAATTTTGACTGTGTTTTGGCTACCACTTACCACATGACGTCAGGGTAGAATTTGCCACTTTCGGTCATGTTGTGTCTCAAAAAGTTTTGGATTTTGGAGCATTTTGGCTTTCAGATTTTTGGAGTAGGGATGCTCAACCTGTATTTGGTAGTTAGGACTACAGCATCTGGAGTGGGACAGTACCGTGTTTGAGTCCCAGCTCTATGAGCTGTGTGACGTTACGTAAGTTACTTCACCCCTTCCAGCTTACTCATTTGTTAAAAGGAAAAAATAGCAACCTTATAGGATCTATATAAAGATGAAATGAGATGAAGCACATAGAGTCCTTAGCACAATTCTTGTTACAAAGCAGATTCTCACAAATTGTTTTTTCCACCATCATCACTATCATTTCAGGGAGGCCCAGGGAGGAAGAGGGCTTAGACTCAAAAAAGGATGAGGATGGCCACTACAACTTTGTGCACTTCAGGCTGATCTCAGCCCCACCTCTTACTACCTTATCTTGGGCAAATTACCTGTGAAATGGGAACAGTACTAGTCACTACCTCATAGGGTAGTTGGGGAGATGAAATATGTGTGTGGGGTGTGTGTGTGTGTGTGTGTGTGTATGGGGTTGGGGGAGCCTTCTCAGGACAGTGCCTGCCTTAGCTAGTTAGCTACCATTATTATTTCCTTTAGCCAGCACTGATCTGCACTGCACTAGGCTATAGAGAGATGCGGCCAGTGGCAGGCTGGATGACCCTGGAAGTGCATGTTTCGGTGGGGGACCTAGGTTCAGGGCTGGGAGAGGCACTGCTGCCCCCTGTGGCTCATAGGCCCCATGCTTTCTCTCTCCCTCGCAGATGTCCATGAAGGAGGTGGGTGATGGCTTACAGGATCAGATGAACTGCATGATGGGTGCACTGCAAGAACTGAAGCTTCTCCAGGTGCAGACAGCACTGGAACAGCTGGAGATCTCTGGAGGGGGTCCTGCACCAGGCAGCCCTGAAGGTCCCAGGACCCAGCACGAGCACCCTTGTTGGGAGGGTGGCAGGGGTCCTGCCAGGCCCACAGTCTGTTCCCCCTCTGGTCAACCTTCTCTTGGCAGCAGCACCAAATTTCCATCCCATAGGAGTGTCTGTGGAAGGGATTTAGCTCCCCTGCCCAGGACACAGCCACATCAAAGCTGTGCTCAGCAGGGGCCAGAGCAAGTGGAACCGGATGACTGGACCTCCACGTTGATGTCCCGGGGCCGGAATCGACAGCCTCTGGTGTTAGGGGACAACGTTTTTGCTGACCTGGTGGGCAACTGGCTAGACTTGCCAGAACTGGAGAAGGGTGGGGAGAAGGGTGAGACGGGGGGGGCACGTGAACCCAAAGGAGAGAAAGGCCAGCCCCAGGAGCTGGGCCGCAGGTTTGCCCTGACAGCAAACATCTTTAAGAAGTTCTTGCGTAGTGTGCGGCCTGACCGTGACCGGCTGCTGAAGGAGAAACCAGGCTGGGTGACACCCATGGTCCCTGAGCCCCGAACCGGCCGCTTACAGAAAGTCAAGAAGCGGAGCCTTTCCAAGGGCTCTGGACATTTCCCCTTCCCAGGCACCGGGGAGCACAGGCGAGGGGAGAATCCCCCCACAAGCTGCCCCAAGGCCCTGGAGCCCTCACCCTCAGGCTTTGATATTAACACAGCTGTTTGGGTCTGAATCCTAGAGACAGAAAGTTGACTGAACCTGAAAGGGCCAGGTCCCAGTGCTGGGCCCCTGGGGAGGAGGGAGGGTGGGCGGTATGGCTCTCGAAAGCCCAACTCCAAGTTCCTTTCCCTCAGAAAGCAGGGAGAAGCCAGAGCTCTTGGCTCAGCGCTGAAGGGAATGTGGTTGGGAGAGGCTGTCTTGGGGGCTGGCTGGTGGAGCAAGTAAAAGTAGCTGGAGAGCGAGCTGTGTGTGTGTGTGTGTGTGTCTGTCTGTCTGTCTGGCATGCACACACTCACTTTGGGGCTGGAGGTGACAGTAGGTGAGGGCAGGGGAGGAGATCAAAAAATCCCTCTGACATCTCCACTGCCCCCAAAGACCTCCGTTGAACATTCTGTATGGAAAAGAGCCCTGAAGCATCAGGTTTCCCAGATAGGCCCCCGAATAAAGACCTGTCTTTGGCTCTCCCAACCTACTGTCGGCTTCTTTGGCAAGACATTGCTCTAGGCACAGGGACTGAACCCCAGGCCTCCTGGGACTGGAGCAGCAGTGAGGCAAAACCCGACCAGTCATCCCTTCCTGCCTTGGAGGTTTCAGTCCATACCTGGGCCCTGAGAAAATGAGCTAAATAAGGAGTACAGTGTGTAAGGAACAGCCGGGGAAGCCCTAGACACTCCCCCATGCACATGGGAGGAAGGATGTAGACATAGCATTGGACCATTTGAATGCCTTTTCATCTCCAATGGTCTCATTTGAAAGTGAGCGAGGCAGGCAGGCATGATCCCATTTTCCAGATAAGGAAACAAGCCTAGATACGCTACCTGTCCAAGAACAACTGCAGCCAGGAGGCAGAACAGCCTAGGCCTGACTGCAGAGTGGAAGCTGGACTCTGGAGTTACACACTCCTCCCCAACAGTTTGTAGCGCCCTGCAGGCCGGGCGCAGTGGCTCACGCCTGTAATCTCAGCACTTTGGGAGGCCGAGGCAGGCGGATTACCTGAGGTCAGGTGTTCAAGATCAGCCTGGCCAACATGGTGAAACCCCGTCTTTACTTTAAAAAATGTAAAAATTAGCCAGGCGTGGTGGCACACGCCTGTAAACACAGCTACTCGGGAGGCTGAGGCAGGAGAATTGCTTGAGCCCGGGAGAGGGAGGTTGCAATGAGCCGAGATCGTGCCACTGCACTCCAGTCTGGCTAACAGAGCAAAACTGTCTAAAAAACAAAAACAACAACAACAACAAAAAAACAGTTCTTAGCATCCCGCACCCCACAGCCCGTCTCCTGCACTTAACTCCCACCTGGGTCAGAGAACAGTCAATTCAACCAGTGAGGTAAAGGTGAACCCAGAAGAAATAGCCACTTGACTTTAAAATTCCTAGCTCCATTCCGTGGCCTCCTCCTCACTAGACGCAGCAGCCCCAGGCCTCCTGTTCCCTCCTCACCTAGAGGCGGCCGGACGGAGCGGGGAAAGACAAGGCAGCAGCTCAGCTCCAGTTTTTCTAAAGCCGCTCTGGGCACATGGCCCAGGAAGGCCGCCTAGGACCACCCTGGGAAGCCACTGTCCCTCCCACTCCAGCAGGGAACACTCACTGGCTGGGAAAAGACAATGTGGATCTTTTCTTGGGCTGAGCAAGCCAGGAGGGCATACCCTCCCACTGCCCCTCTCTGCCTCCCACCAATTGTCCCTCCGCCTGATGGGGTGTGACAGCTGCAATTAGGGGCAGGATGCCTTCCCACCCTCAAAGCATTAATAGCCAGTTGGAGAGGCAAAATAGTAAGAAAAAGCTCTTCTGCTTGCTTCCTGGATCCCTGGGGAGAGTGGAGAGAGGGGCAGAGCTGAAGATGGGGTTATGGGGGCGCAGTCACGGTGGTTAGGGTCACCCTCAAATCTTATGCAAATGGTAAGATGTTTCATTTTTGGTGGGGGCGCTACAGGAGGGAGGAAGGCGCCCATGCTTTTTGGGTTTTGTTGAGCACTCACTATCTGTCAGGTAGTGTGCACATCTTTCAAACTTAGAATGACCCTAGAAGGCATTGTTCTCCAGACACATCTATGGAGGTTATTAGGGGTCATGTAAACTGCCCAGATTAGGCTGCTAGCAAAGGAAAGGACAGAGATTTAAACAGAGGGTTGGGTTATCTGGCTCCAAAACCCCTGTCCTTTTCTTGCTACTTCTCTACCTGGAGTTTGCCAACTGAGCAAGCCCATTCTGGCGGAGCCAGCCCTTGCAAATCCTTTGTGTCTTCCCACAGAATACTAACATTTCAGTTTTGAGTGAGGGAACGTTTGCTGTGGCTGCCTTTGGAGGTGGAGATGGTGGAGGTGGTGGTGGTAGTGTGTGTGTGTGTGCCCCTGCACGCGCACACAAAGTGCATGTGAAGATTCCACCTACTGAATCATGAGAGGAGGAGGCCATGGGCTGCTGGCTGGTGGAGAAGCCAACTAGCATATTATTCAAGATGACACCAGCTCCAAGTCTGGAATGAGTCTATAGGAAACCAAGGTACTTCTTGGACATTCGTCTACAATTCACCTGTTTCGTGGACTGGTCACAGTGGTTTGGATAAACTGAACAAAACTTTATGAACACCTCCCAACACCAGGCGTTGTTATAGAAAACTAAGAACAGAGCAATGAAAAGGACCCAACTCCTGCTCTCAAACGGATGCAGTGGAAAATAAGCAGACTTTGAACCATTGGTTAGTCAGAAGAGACTAGGGGGACTGAAAACTTATTTCCACTGGGGCCAGAACAAAAAATTCGGAAGCAACACTTGCTGTCAACTTGATTTATAGGCGCCAGCACCTTCCCCTCTGTTATTTCCTTCTCTACACACTGAAAGCGGTTCCTCTTGTTTTACATGGACAGGCTCAGAGAAGTTAAGCAACTTGTCCAGGGTCACATAGTGGTGGAACTGGGATTGAATCCGTTCCAACTGACTTGCAATCTTGTGCTTTTCAGACGATCCCACTAATTGTCCATATTGGTTCCAAAGCCAAATCAAGAGGAACAAGAGCAAAATGTGTCCTCCCATATTATCCATGGTCCTGCGTGGATCATAAATGGCATGCTGACTGTCCACTGGAGACTTACTTTTCCCTTCTCCCTGGACACCTGCCACGACAATGACAGAGGCTGTATTTTACTGTAGTGGAGGGAAGAGGTGAATGTGAATGCCTAGGGCCTAAGTATACAAGAAGGTGTAGGGAGAGGGAAGCAGTGTGCATGTGGAGGAGATAGTGGAAGCAAGCAGAGAGAAATCAGACAGCTTAATTCTTCCTTGGGGGGGGGGCACTTTGTGGTTAATTAGGACATGCAAATAAGCTAGAAGCTCATTTAATACCCTCTCTGACATGTAACCCCACCCTGCACGTGGCCCACTTCCCCGGCAGGTACAAGGGCCACCTGATTGGCCCAGGTATCTGTGGAGGGTTCCACCTGCTTCTTTGTGGCCCAGGGAACAGAAAAGAGTCCCTGCTGGGCATGGCTAGTGGGGCCTGCCTGGTCTCCCTCCTCCCTTTCTCTTCCCAACATTTCAGGCCTGGGACCTCTCTTTTCCCTCCCCATCAGACACTTCCCCTGTGCCCCACCCCTTAGGGTGATCTCTGAACCCAAACTTGCCCCAAGGAAGGTTGCTGTGTCCTCTCCACATCCCCACCTCCTCCCCGGGGCCTTGGGACTTTCCCAAGTCACACCATCATTTCCTACGTGGCCTGGACAAGAGCAAGAGCACAGCCTGTCCCCACCTTCTCCAGAGCAGCCAGAACCCACCTCAGGTGCCTTCCCCATCCAGTGCAGTTAAGGCACTTCTGCCAGCACCATGGTATGAGCACTAGACTTGGAGTTAAGATTGGAGAGCCCTCTCTGTCACTGTGGAAGCTTGAGCATGTTGCTTGACCTCTCTGAACCTCACGTTTCTCATCTGTGAAAGGTGATAATGTGGGGCTGCTGTGAGATTTAAAGGACATAATGCACCTACGGTCCAAGCACTGCCTGGAACAAAGTGGAAGCTCAGCAGATACTGGACTACCCATCCCCTTAGTAGAGGCACTAACCATGTGACCCAAGGCAAAAGTGCTTTAAAAAAAAAAAAAGCTTTCTCTGAGCGTTGGTTTCTTCTGTCAAAACATTTATATTGATTTAATCTCTCACAGGATTGTAGCAAGGATCAGAGAAGACAATAGGTGACATGTTTTTGTACACTGTAAAAATACTACCCACCCAGATGGGCTATTTGCTAAATGGCAAATTTACACTGTTCCCCAAACGATGACATGCACTGGGGAGGCGGGGGGTGTGGAGGTGGGGAAGGGCTGAGCTGGAGAAAAGGTGCTTGAGGACCCGACGGCCTAAGGACCTGCTCTAGGAAACATTCCCACCACTACACCCTAGCTGCCCCTCACAGTCAACCCTTAAGGACCTCAAATTCTTGGCAAAGGGTAAAGAGTTGAAAGTGCCAAGTCCTAGTGGTTTTGAGAAGCCTCTGGTCTGCTCTTTCTGCTCTCTAAAGCCCTAGCTGCCAGAGTCCCCTACAGCCCCCACATCGCTGCCTTCCTCCTGCCCTCCAGCCACCCTGGAAACTAATGGCCTAAAGGTGCTGTGGCTGTCCTCCTAAAATCCATTCCCTCCTGATGAGATGGAGGAATCTGTGAAGCCCGCCTTCATGAGAGGTCTCAGGGCTCAGGCTGGTGCTGCCAGAGAAAGGGTGACTGAGCCAGAAAGGCCTAGGGGGTAAGAAGCTCAAACTGCAGTCATCCCCTTAGTACGATTATTAGGATGTCCCTTGCCTTCCTTCTGCCTCCTCCACCCAACCCCTAAAATAAACAGTATGATGAAGCCTCTCTTCCAGATTCCCTCGGGATTTGACAGAGGACTTGCTTCCTGGCTCTCTACCCTTCAGTGAGTCCTGACAGATCACTCTGTCCACCCCCTCTAAGCCCCAGATCTACATACCCCAGCTCTGGAGCACACATGCACATGCACGGGCACCACAATGAAGTTGGCCTTGCCAATGTCCCCGAAATAGAGTCCCTGCATTCTTACACTCTTCTCTCCCACTGGAGTCCTCCTCGTCCCCGCCACCAAACACACACACACCGTCCCCTGAAAGTGCCTCTGTGTTCCTGGTTGGAGAGGACACTGAAGAGCAGTGTGTCCCTGAACACAGTTTGGGGCAATACTCATTTGACAAGGGGACCATGACAATCACCATATGCTTTCCCTTTTCCTCGCATCTTTGTCTGAGGAGAAAGAGCAGAATTCTATGCCTGGCTTCAGGCCATAGCTGCGCATAGTCCCTGGCTTCTACTCACAGAACCTATTCACCTATATGCCCCTCTGGGCATGTCCCTCAAGATACTGGCCCTTTACAGGGACATAACCAGAAACACTGCCAAAAACCAGCTCCTGTGAGCTCTACACCCCCACTCTCTCTGGTTCTACCCACCACGACCTGGCTCTGGGCTGTGTGCCTTGCCCCTTTTTGAGTCTTCTCCACTCTGAATGTGATAACCCCAGCTTCCTTCAACTGGCCAGGGAAGGGTGGCTCAGGAGCCCATCTGAGGCTGCCTGGGGGCTGCTGGTTTGCAGGGGAAGCTGTCCTCATCCAAAGGAAGAATCAAGTTTTGTTTTCCTGTGGTTCTCTTGCTTTCCCCCTGCCTCGCCTTGAGCTTCCACTTGGGCCCCTTCCCATGCTTCTACTTAAGCCCCGCCTGCCCACCGCCGCCTCCTGCTCAGGGTCTGAAGGACAGAGGAGTGAATGCGGGATCTGTCTGTGAGCTCCTGTCACTTCATCCTGTTCCCTGTCTTCCCTGGTGTCTAGCCCAGCCCTGCCCCATTAGATCCCACCCACTTTACCCTCCAAGGTGATGGGCTGAGTGTGCCAAGCTTGGGTTCTTTTCATGCCACTAGGTCTTTGCATATGCTGTTTCCTGAGGAATCCAGTTCCCCCACCGCCAGTACTTATTTTGTAAGTTACTTCTGTGCATGTTTGCCTTCCCCTCTACGATGTTGTACCTCCTGGGTGGCAAATACTCATTATTCATTTCTGTATCTCTAGTACTGAGCACATGGTTCCCATGTGATCTCCACTTCTCAAACTGAGCCCTGGGCTGAGCCCATCTCCTGCTTCAGGGAAGACCAGCAGTCAAGGCCTCCTTAGCTGCCTCCTAAAGCCCATTTTTCACTCTTGTCCTCAGCCCATTCTCCAGAAGAGGGGGAGCTGTGGCCAGTCACTTTCAAGAGAGCAGAAAAACTCTCTGTCCCCAGCACCCTCTCCAAGCTGTTGGGCAGTCCCCTTTGTCCCTGGCCTGGTGCTCTGGCTTCTCCACCCTAGTTTCCCAGGCCAATTCTATTTTAATATAGGCCGTCTGGTGAGCCTTCATCCTCACCCCTCCCACTCAGCTCCCTGTCCCCATTGTCATGCTATTATTGGCTATCCAGAACTCAGGCCCTTCAGATGATCACAGCCACTTCCCACATCTACTCAATCCCAAGTGGGTCCCAATTTCCATTCCAGAGGAAGTCACCTTTACCCTATCCTCCACGTTTTTCCCTTTCTTCCTCAATCCCTTTCCACTCGTCTTCCTGGCTGGGTTCATCTCCTTGTCCTTTTAGCAACATCATCTGGTCCCAGATTTACCCTACCCAAAGATTTTTTCTAACTTGCTATGCTGGTGGCCCCACTGGGGACATTGAGTCTGCTACATTCTCCTCCCACCATTGTGATTATGGAGGGAGGGTCAGGGCAGGGCAATGGGGAAGGAAGTTGAGAGCTGGGTGTTCAGCGCCTTCCATGCCTCCGGCTCCACTACTGGCCACACTCCAGGCATTGTCTCCCTACCAGGGATTGAGCTGCCAATAAGGCAGCAGGAGTATAGTCATTTGTGTAGAAGAGGTAGGAAAGTGGGGGGTGGGGTGGGGGATGGGCAGATAGGCATTAAAAAAGAAGCAAGAGAGGTTCTTCCAAATGGAGTAACTGCAACTGAAATCCCTGCATAGCCTCAGCTCCCTGAGCAGAGGTGCCACAGCTAGTTATCACCACCCAGATCACCTCTCTGTCCTGGCCCAGGGCCTCCACTTGCACTCCCACACCATACAACTGGCCTAGGGAGCTGAGTTATCATAGTAAGCAATGGGCCAGACTGACTTAAGCAGGTGTTAGAATTCCTGCTCTGAAGTTCCAAGCATCTGTTAAGTCACATCACATTCCAGAAAATAAAATTCATATCCCAGTTAGGCTTTATGTCAGTGATTTCAAGGGCCCAAATAATTCCAAAGCTTCTGACCTAGGCTTCAGGACCCTGCTGGGAGTATAAGGATCAAATATCTTCTTTAAATGTCTCCATGTACATGTATCCCCTCTCCAAGGAAGACAGGTAGGTCCCAGTGCCTAGTACACTATTCCAAGTCCTACTTTCCATTGAGAAGGCTGCATGCTTAGAGTTCCCTTGATCCTGGTGGCTGCGTCAAACTCCCCAACCTGTGCAACTGGAGACATTAGTGATGCTAAGGGCAAGGATGACAGGGGCTACGGAAGTGTGGCCTGTGCCCTTCCTCTCACCCACAAGAGGTCTGATGATGGGATCCTGGTGGGAACATTGGCAGCTAACAGATGGGGGTGGATTAAGGAAGAGTCCCCACTAAGCCTTCTCAATACGATATGGTAGATCACTAGGATGGGATAGCAGGGCTGCTGTTTCATGCTGTTCCTGAAGAGTAGAGAGGAAAACAGGGAGGATACCAACAGTCTGCCTGCCCAGTAGGAGCCAGGTCCTCTGCTAAAGAGTCTGAGAAGAGCAGAATCATGTCAGGTGAAGCAGAGGAAAACAGGGGAAGAAAAATAGATTTTTCTCTTCAATTTTCTTTAACATCTTTGAGGGCCAAACAATTAATGCTGGTTCCCTTCTAAATGGAACATTTGTCTGGGAGTCATGGCCTTAGAGGTCATCTTCATTAGAGAAAGAGGGGAAATGACGTGAGAAATGAAGAGTGAGAGAACCATCAGAATTCATAAGACAGTAACCCTTACAACTGTGATTTTCATCCTACTCAGGTCTGAAATTTCTCCATCCCTGCCCTCAACAAGCTTCACTGAGGTGGTTCCTATGCCCCAGATATTTAATTCAACCTACTAGTTAACTTCTTGTTTCAAGGCCAGCCATGACATGGCCCCAATGTATTCTTCCAGCCTAATTCCTTCCACATTTCCCAACACCAGATAAACTAGATAACTTCTTGTTCATTTCTATTTTCTGCACTTGCTTTTTTCCTGAAATCTGCCTATAATATTCTTCCTTACTCTCACCTGTTGAAAATCCCACCCTTTCTTAAAGGCCTACTTCAAACGCCCCTCTGAGGAATTTCTCCCAGAACAGAAAACATCTGTCCCATCTCATACTAATTTCCTTGAGACCTTCTCTATACCTATATACCATTTTCCCTCCTGCAACTATGCCCACCTACACTCCTGAGTCAGCGTCTTTACTTTGATACTAGACTCCACCCACCCATTTAGCTGTTTTCCTTCTCAATGGGTCATCCCCCTTAGCACAGAAATATGCACTGTTTCACCCATCTTAATAGGGCAATCCATGGTTGATGTCTCCAATGTTTTTCTTCCCTTTTCCTGTCTACTCCAGACACTGTCCCCAACCATTCCACTGACAGTCCATCAAAGTCACCAGTGCCCTCCATGTTTTTCTCTGCTAATTCCTCTCCATCCTCAACCTCTTGATAGAATTCCTCAGGGACCTCTTTTCTATCCACACACAACCCTAGCGATCCTATATAGCTTCATGTTTTAAAATATTGAATGTTCTCTCCAGACTGCTTCTGCTAAATTCGACTCATATTCAACTGCCTACTGCCTACTATAAATCTCTAGAACATGACACACTTCTTACACATAGTAGGTTCAAAATGGAACTCCTGCCCATTCCTCATTCTCCTTCCAATCTGCTCCTGTCATAATCTTCATTTGATTATTGGCCCGAATCTTGGATTCTTCCTCGTCTCCTATTGTACTCTTATGTGTCAGTAACTCCTGTTGGCTCCACTTGCAAAATACACCTAGAATATAGCCACTCCACTGCTACCACTATGGTCCAAATCACCGTTCCTCACATGAATCCGTCCTCTAAGTGGTATCAGGCTTCATGTTTGTCCTCATACGGGTTATTCTCAGCTCAACAGAGCACTCCTGATGGCGTATTATGGTTGATCACATTATCCCCTTTGCTGAAGTCCTTTCCATGGACTCAACAGAGTAAATGCTGTGGGAAATTTCCCCCTACTCAATCCCATTACCTCTCTTTTACTACTCTTCTCCCACTTGCTCACTCTGCTCCATCCATACTGACCTCCTTGCTAGTCTTCAACACACCAGGCACATGTCCACCTCATGGCACTGGCACAGATCCTTTCCCCAAGGAATGGAAAATCCTTCTTTCCCCCAGGCAGTTGCATGGGCTGCTCACTTTGAACACTTAAATATCAGCCTCAGTGAGATATTAAACTACTACCACCACATTCCCTTTGCCCAGTACTCTTGCCCCTTTACACCACTTAATTCTTCAAAGCACTTATCATTACACAACAGTTGTCTTTGACTCTTTTCTAAAGATAAAAACTCCATGAGGAAAGGGATCCGAGTCTGTACTGTTCACTGTTGCTTCCCCAGCATGCAGATCAGCACTTGCCATACAGCGGAAGTCCAATGAACATTTGTTGGTAGGGCCCATAAGATCATGTCCTGTTCTGATTTGCATGTCCTACAACATTTAGCACAAAAATCTGAACATGGTTAAGCTTTAAAAAAATTCATTGAAAACAACAGCTCAAAATAAGAGTCACACCACTGTTTAAAATGGGAAGGTTTATTAAGGTTTTTCCTCAAGAGGAACAGCCAATCTCTTGCTTCTTGAGAGAAGCAATTAGTGGGAAATGTATGTCACACCTTGGGCCCAGAACCACAGGAGGCTGCTTCTCAGCGTGCCCAAAGAACATACATCCCCCAATTCCCGTTTAAAGCTCATTAATGTCTACAAAACAGAACCCATGCTGCCTTCCCAGAAAACAGAACTAGGAACCCAGTCAAAGCCTCCAACTGTTCTCAACAAGAATATTTAAGCAAGACAGGGCAATAAATGGACTGCACATTCAACAAACCCAAGATGAAACTGGAGTAAAATCCATGATCGAAGTAATGTCTGGACTACATTTTCAAGAATATCTTACAGTTTTTACATTTTGGGGAACATGAATACTAAAAGCTGGGTGGTTAGACTGCCTCAAAGCTCACATTCATTTCCCTCTCGGCAAGATGAGCTCTTTCCAGACCCTGGACAAGAATCCAAACCACTCTGCCCTTTTAAGCCTGGAGCTGATTCAAGAGGGGATATTTTAACACATATTTAGCACCTTAAATAAGTACAAAATCCAAATTCTTAAAAAGCTTATTTACAAATTATTTTCCTCCTCCAAATACCTGACAATTTCTTTACACTTTGGTTTCAACACACATACAATTTATAAGAGTATATTTTATGTTTTCTAGCATTCTGCTGTGATTGCTTACAAAGGAAAATACCAAGGTATTCCTTATTTCTCTTTCTGTCCCGCAGTCCCTAAGACAAAGCTGAGGCACATAAACTGACAAATACATGTGTATCTACGAGGGTAACGGGGCAAAATATTTTAACCTGGCCATGTCCAGGAAATGTAGAATGTCTTATTACTATTCTTCTATGGAGAAAAATGTTCCAAGCCTGTTTTAATAAAGTTGGTAATAAAGATCAGTATTTTCTCTAAGTATTAACTTTCCAAGTACATTATAACCTCAAAGAAGAGGGTTACTTCAGTGAGGAGTAAATGGTGGCCATTTATGATGGCAAATCAAGGTGCCAAACACAGATTAGTTCATAATTGTAGGGAGAAGAGATTAACACACACATCCATATTTCACCAAAAGTTCTTAAGATAATTACCCATGTAGCCACAGTTCAGAAAACTATGGTGTTACTCATATCTTTGATGAACTGTAGTATCTTCCCTGCCCATATAGATTGTAAACTCTTGAGAGAGTGTCTCTATGCCTCTTTGTGAACCACGCAGTGTTTATGTACTAGGACTTAGTTACTTCAATGCTTATGAAAATATTAACTGAGCCAGGCACGGTGGCTCACGCCTGTCATCCCAACACTTTGGGAGGCGGGGGGGGGGGGCGCGGATCACAAAGTCAGGAGTTCAAGACCAGGCTGGCCAATATGATGAAACCCTGTCTCTACCAAAAATACAAAAATTAGCTGGGCGTGGTGGCGGGTGCCTGTAATCCCAGCTACTTGGAAGACTGAGGCTGGAGAATAGTTTGAACCCAGGAGGCAGAGGTTGCAGTGAGCAGAGACTGAGCCATTGCACTCTAGCCTGGGCGACAAAGCAAGACTGTCTCAAAAAAAAAAAAAAAAGTATTAACCGATGTTGATGCTCCCCCTGGTGGAGGGTAAGATTACAGCTGGATTGTGTATTTACTGTTAATTTTTTTTTTTTTTTTGAGGCGGAGTCTCGCTCTGTCTCCCGGACTGGAGTGCAGTGGCCGGAGCTCAGCTCACTGCAAGCTCCGCCTCCCGGGTTTACGCCATTCTCCTGCCTCAGCCTCCGGAGTAGCTGGGACTACAGGCGCCCGCCACCTCGCCCAGCTAGTTTTTGTATTTTTAGTAGAGACGGGGTTTCACCGTGTTAGCCAGGATGGTCTCGATCTCCTGACCTCGTGATCCACCCGTCTCGGCCTCCCAAACTGCTGGGATTACAGGCTTGAGCCACCGCGCCCGGCCTACTGTTAATTTCTAAAAGTAGACAGTTCAGGGATACCAAGCAAACGATGAACTATGGCATCAAGCCTCCTTAATTCTGTGTCACTCATATAACCAAAGTCATTATACTTTAAATAGTCACACATACTAATTACGAAATCAGTTTCCAGATATTTATCATTTGACATTCATACAATATCCTAGAAACTCTTTTTTTCAGCTATAAAAATACATTTATTTTCAGGTACCCTTCCCTTTGGAACCAAGACTAAGGAGTTCACATTAGGACAATAAAAAAACACACCTATTTCACTTTCTATCAGGATACCTTTTCATCTTGCTCAGCAACCACAGACTTCCTTGCATATCTGACTTCAGCTGGTTCTGCTCTGAATACCACTGTGTGCTAGAAAGGCATTTTTCTTGAAAGTTCCACCTTTAACCCAAGTAGACTGTATGAGATGTGACAAAGGAATCTAATTATCATCTTTCTCCACCACATTCTAAAATAGAAGATACTGAGTTTATGCTACTAGTCAAGCAGACTGAGACTTGGAGTCTTATTAAATGACTTCTATTTAATCTGTTAAATACACAATAGATATGACAAGGTAGTATTTAGAAAGTTTTACTGGTTGATGAGATGTCTGTCTATGATCTTAAGTTTAAAGAAATGTTTGAGGGGTGTTTTAAAGCAGAATGACTTTAGAGGACTTTAAAATAAAAGATGCCACCCTGACCTGACAACTGGCCCTAATGCTTCATTAAAGTTCACTATAGTTTTGGCCCCTCAATCCCAGACATATGCATAATTGGATGAGTAGAAGGGAAATGTTAGGTAACTAAGTGTATTCAAAACTAAAAACAAAAACAAAAACAAATTTTCATTTTTTTAAAAACAATACTTTAACATTTTCTCAGGTTGGTCAGAGCTTAACATTTGAAACCTGATTTTAAAATTTCAATTTAGTAAGTGACAGGCTGACCACATGCCTGGAAAATCTCAGCAAGGCATGAACACTTCTTCATACCTAGTTGCAAAGAGACAGTATCTAGAGATCCCTGAGCAATTACTTAGACTTTCTAGGACTGGTCTCCTCCTTAATATTCGAGGACAAGGCACAGGGTTTCCTAAGCTTGTGTTTCTTTCCTTTTCCAGAACTTAATAGGCTAACAAGCTTTTTGTTCTACGTCTCTTTATAGAGATTACAAGCAGTATCACCCTGGGTCCATGTCTTACTTAAGCCCTATCTTTTGTAAAGAGAAAAATAACTGGGAAGGAAAAGAAAAAGCACCACTATACAGGAAGCTAAAATTTTAACTTAGCAATTTCTTCCATATTACTACTACCATACTATTTCATAAGTAGTTTAAGCAAAAGTAACACATTCCTTTTATGTGTTTTAACTTTCCCTCATTTCTCTCAAATTATTCAATCTATTATAAAGCAAGTTTGAAATTTTTCACATAACACTTCATTGGTGGACTCACACCCAACAAATTAACAATGCAAAAGGATTCCCTTGATGAAATTACAAGCTGTGGAAGATCTGAAATAGTAAAAGTTAAACCCTGATACAGTATTAAACTTAATCTTTTTACATATAAAAATAATATACAGTGGGATTTTTATTCAATAAGATACAATCTTTAAGATCAAGAGAGAATATACAAAACTATTCTATGTTATCTGATGTATTTTACTGTATAGTAGGAATAAATATATTTAGAACAGAAAGTGCGAGGTCTGTTCCTAGAGAAATCACCAGTTACTTAGTATAGTTTAAAGCCAGTGTTCTGCAGATACTAGGCAGCAAGGCGCTACTGTCGCATTTAAAACAATGTGGTCATTATAAAATAAAGGCCTTAAATCTATAAACAATAACAAAAACACACAAACCAAATGAAAATGTACTAAAATTTAATCATCCATAAAAGCTGTAATTTAATCTGACAGTAAAACACAAGAAGCAATATTAGAGTTGGTTTAGTATATTATATATTTTAGCTTTGAAAGCCATATAAATCAGTTATCCCAGTTTTTTTTCCTATAAAAGACCCATTTTTTCCAAAGCATTATGCACAATTTTAATTAGAATATAATGACAGATGATATTCCATAATTTTTTAAATATAAAATGAAGTCAATGACTCAAAAAAGTTATCTGCTGCAATGAGTTTGAGGGGACATTTCATAATCAATATCATTACAGATATAAAGTATAATGGTTCAACTTTTTAGTGCTTGATAGGGAGGAATCATGATAAAAAGGTCAATATGAAATCATTTGATTATAATAGCAATATCTAACATTTGAAATGCATCCATGCTCTTTTGTATAATCATATTAGAGTCAAGTATATTTTCACATCTGTTATAACTGCTATTGCAAAGGAGAAATACTATTGTCTTATTTTCCAAGAGATATACACAGAGCAATTTTTTTCTCCAGGGAACTTGTGCAAACCAATATAAGATCTAAATTCTTCACATAATATATAAAACAGGAGAAGCCTCTTCAGATTTTTTTTTTTTTTTTTGAAGTCTGGAATGCTGGCACTTTCCAATTAGGCAACAGTTCTTCATTCCTGTAATCTAAGACATGGGATATACAGATATACATACATGTATGGTTAATCTCTTGATGTCAGAAAATGGTACTAAACAAGCAGGTATCCAACAAAATAAAGTGATTTCAGCGATTTTACCTTGAGAACTAAATTATGCTAAACAGCTACAGTAACAGTGTTATTGTAAATTCCCTTTAAAAATGTTTTAAAAAATCAAAAATAGAAGTTCACAAGAGAGGAGTCCATAACTGATCAACTTGAATTATCCTCAGTTATACTTAGTTACACTCAATTATATTTAGTGTTTCCCATTACATCTGACTATCCTGTCTGTGCAGAGGAAAACAATGATATTTTTCTATTACCGTCTTATTTTTAGTTTCCTTTTTTACTAAAGGACACGTGCCTCCATAAACTTTCCATAAGACATTCTTTATTCAAGCATTTTATGATTATATATTAGAATTACCATTTTTAATACAGGTTAAGGCAAGGGATGATACAGAAAGAGCTAATAGTCAAGGGCAGAAGAATCAAAGTTAGTCTTATTGTCAACAGACAAGAATTAGGTAAAAGGAAGAATCCGGATGATGAATTTCTCTCAGATGTCTTTAAAACTGGGACATATAAAAAAGAGATTAACATGATTCAATACAATTTTGCCTAAAGGCTATGGACTAGATAAGCTGCCCTCAGGGTTCAAGTACTCTTACTAAAAACGTTTATAATTTCTATTTAAACCTATCCTGTATCTCAGTACTTTTAAAAGTACAGGAACAACATGGCACTTCAAGTCTATAATCACAGTAAAATGGATGTAAGGTAGTCTGATTGCTAAGTCACCTATTATTTGGTATTATCAAACATCCACAGAGATCTTGGATGACTTATTAAGTCAACTTTATTACACATCACAGTCTAAGAATTTATGCAAGCAGGACTAAAGTCTTATTCTAGATCTAGGTCAATATTTATCTTCTCTAAGGTAAAACTCACAAGGAACTGTCACATTGTTGGGTGTGTATAAATGAATTTTAAAAATCATAATAGGCCAGGAGATGGCACCTTTTCCTTTAACAAAAGCTAAAAGGATATTTTGTGAGAACTGGAAATTAAACTAGGGCCAGCCACAGTAACGAGCTGTCAATGAGTCAGTCAACTATAAGAGAGTTAAGTAACATAGTATTTAAGAACTGGAACTGGAGTCTTCATTTTCTCTATCGTTGCACCCTTACCTAAACAAACACATACACCAGTAATCTTAATAATCACTTTCAGAGAACTGATAATTTAAAGTTACTGAATCAAGGCCAGGCACTGTGGATCGGATCACCTGAGGTCAGGAGTTTGAGACCAGCCTGGCCAATGTGGTAAAACCCCATCTCTACTAAAACTACAAAAATTAGCTGGGCATGGTGAAGTCCCAGCTACTCAGGAGGTTGAGGCAGGAGAATCGCTTGAACCCAGGAGGCGGAGGTTGCAGTGAGCAGAGATTGCGCCACTGCACTCCAGCCTGGGTGACAGGGCGAGCCTCTGTCTCAAAAAAAGAAAAAAAGTTATTGAACTAAGATTTCACTAAAAGCCTAAAGCAAACATTATCCAGATGCTGTCTTTCCTAAATCTGACTACTGGAGATAATCCCCAGGTCCTTTTCTCCTTTCTGCCCATTTTTCCTATGTACCTTCATTTAAAAACGGACCTATAATTACTCAGGTGTTTCCCTTAAGAGAAAGATTCATATCTCTAAGGAAGCACATATTAGTTAACAGGGAGCTCTTAACGGATAATCTACTAAATGGACCCAAGAGACTTACAAGAGTTAGTGTAACCAACTTTCCAGTGGGACCAGTTTACTCCGACTGGAGACCAAGTTTAGTAATAATCATGTGATAAGCATCAAATTACATAATACATCCATTCCATGAAAATAATCTTTTATGGTATTATTTATAGAACTGATGAAGTAGAAACATTCAGGGGATTTAAATACAAATACAAATTAAAGAAAACAGTCCCCACAGATCCTGGTCTCTCACTTGATAGTCAGCTTAAATGCTGTCATAAATTTCTTTCCAATGGGGTCATTTAGTGGAAACTACAATGGTAAAGTCAACTAATACTTAGAAGCCTAAATAGAAAACCTTTATTTGAAAGAAGCTGATGCATACCAGAGAGGGAAATGACTACCAAAATTACACTGATATAGCCCCACATATCCCCTGGAATGGGTCAAGTTTAAAAGACTGACAATATCAATTTTGGGGATGATGTAGAACTCAAAAACCGTTGGAAGGTGTGTAAACCGGTACAACCACTTTGAAAAACTTTTTAGCAGTATCTACTATAGCCGTCCATATGTATAGCATATGATCTGGCCATTCCATTCCTAGATATATACCCAACAGAAATGCATGTACATGTGCACAAAGACATATAGGAATGTGCACAGAATTATTCATACTAATTCCCTCAAAGAAAGAACTTAAATGAACACCAACAGCAGAATACAGAAACATACTTTCAGTACTGTCATGCAATAAAAATAAACTATTGCTACATTTAACATAAATAATTCTCAAAAACATATTTTGGAGTGTAAGAAGCCAGACACAGAAAAATACACTACGTTTTTGTTTACGTAAAGTTCAAAGAGAGGCAAAACTAATCCATGGAGTTAGAAATCAGGGCAGAGTTTTAATTTAATTTGGGGAAGGGAGACTCCTGTTGTTATATATGGGTGTGTTCACTTTGGGATAATTCACCAAATGTGTACTTACATCTTTTTATTTCAGAGCAACTACTGTTTCACTTCAATTCAGAATGAATTTGGGAGTCATCTAGGAAGGCGTTCTATTCATTCAACCACTATTTTTTAATACCCAACTCTGTATCAGGCACTGGGGACACAGTGGCAAGGAAAAACAGACATGGTCCTTGCTGTCAGAGAGCTTAGAATCTCAAGGGGACAGGGCAAGTTATCCAAAAGATGATTGTACCTACAAGTTATATATCACATTTATAAGTTACAGACGCTTAGGAATACCATAACAGATGAAATGGGAAGTAGCTAAAGTCTGGAAAACGCCAAAATAAGAAGATGAGAGAGGCACTTGTTCTGCTTTTAGCATCTTACCTGGCTCAGAGCTGCTGCTGACTATGGGCCTAGAGCAGCAGACATGATTTCTTTTTAGGCTTCTTCTTTTCCACTGGTGTTTTCCTATTTATCTGTCTGACCAGGTCATAAAATATCTAAGTAAAAACAAGAAAAAAAGTACTTACTCGACCAACTTTTGAGACTTTGTTCCACAAAACAATTCTGGTAGGTACTATTCTGGTCTTAGATATGTATTCTGCTTCTTTATTTGAAAGTCAGATTTGTTAGAAGGCTCTGACTTTCAATCAGGGTAAAAAGCAGGACTTACCTATTTATAATGAAGGAAATGCCCTTGCTCCTAGATATTCGACATCAAATCAAGAAAAAGAACTGGTAGTAAAAAATAGTGAAAACTCCAAACCTACAGAAAAGTTGCAAAAATAGTACCAACAACTTCGTATATTCTTCCCAGATTCACCAATTAGTAACACTTTGCCACTTTTACTTCACACACACACACACACACACACACACACACTCTTTCTGAATCATCTGAGAGTAGACCTTAACTATTAAGTCCTTAATAGTTAAATTGTTCCTAAGAACAAGGATATTCTCTTACATAAACACATTATAGTTATTGCACTTAAGACATTTAAGGATTGACATATTATTTTGTGTAACTACAGAGCAAATTCCAATTTTGTGTCAATTGCCCCAATAATGTACTTTATAGTAACTTTCCCCTCCAAGGACAAGATCCATTCAGGATCACACATTGCATTTTATTTCCTCTCACTTTAGTTTTTAAAAATCTGGAACAGTTCTTTGGCCTTTGCCTTTCAAGACACTGTCATTTCTGAAAAATAAAGGCTAATAACTTCCCTCAATTTGGGCTTATCTGAGGTTTTCTCGTGATTAGATTCAGGTTATACATTTTTGTCTAAAATAGGACAGAAGAGATACTGTCCCCCTTTCAAGGTATCACATGCAGAGAGACATGATTTTTGTCTTTTTTTATGTTAATTTTGGTTAAAGCAAAAATATTCAGAAAAAGTCTGCTAATCCTTGATTTGAAGTAACAAATATTTGTGGGTTTTAGTTTGTTTGTTTTGTTTTGAGACACAGTCTCACTCTGTCACCCAGGCTGGAGTGCTGTGGCACAATCTTGGCTCACTGCAACCTCCACCTCCCAGGCTCAAGCAATCCTTCCATCTCAGCCTCCCAAACAGCTGGGAACTACAGGCGTGCGCCACCACACCTAGCTAATTTTTGTATTTTTCGTAGAGACAAGGGTTTTGCAGTGTTGCCCAGGCTGGTCTCAAACATCTGAGGTCAAGTGATCTGGCTGTCTCGGCCTCCCAAAGTGCCAGGATTTTAGGTGTGAGCCACTGCACCCAGCCCAAATAATATTTGTTAATAAATCCTGTGGATTCATTTTTGGATGAAAAGTGCAGTGTCAAAGACAAAAATACAATGCTACTTATCTCATAAAAGCAGATTATTTTAATTCTGATGCCAAAGTATTAAAACATGAAATAGATAAGCTTTGCTATGAAATACAACACTTACTAATGATTTGGAATAAAAACAAATACCACAGAAGTCCCTTATTGGTACTAACCTGGAATAAATAGTTCTTTGCAGAAATATATTAAAAAATGGACTGGCTTTAAGGAGCATCACAGGGACAACAGGTAAAATCTGAATATATACCAAACGCAGACTGTGTCATCAATTTTTAGGATTCTAATCATAGTGCTGTGGTTGTGTAAGACAATGTCTTTGATCTGAGGATACATACACTAAAATATTTAGGGGTAAAGAAGTGTAATTTCTGTAAACAAGTGGCAAAATTTTAATAATGGGTGAATCTGATGAACGGTGAACAAATTATTTTTTATTGTTCTTATATCTTTTGAGTACATCTTAAGAGTAAAATATTTTTAAATTATCGATCTACATGTATTTTAAGATAGATGGTAAATAATTATATTTATTTAAAATGATAATTACCTATTTACTTTTTTAAATGGTCCAGACTACAAGACTAAATTAACTGTTAAAAAGAAAAAAAACCTGAATGATTATCCAAAAGCTATAAAAGTGACTCATTTAAATTCTTTTCTTTCTGCTCCATTCTTCCCACTCCCATCTTCTTTAAATCATTTAACTGTTATCTCATTTCTAAAAGAAGTCTGAAAACAGAATTTATAAACAAAATTGTAGTTTCTGTTTTACAACTCCGAAGTCCAAGTTGTTTCAAAACTCTGAAAACTTCAAGAACTCAATGTGCTTAAGCCACAAATGAGCTTTTATTAGTTCCCTATACTCAATGCATAAGCTGTAAGATAAAAAATTAATAAAAGTAAACTAAAACAGTAAGTTAATAAAAATTACAAGTAGTTTCTATTTCAGTTTCTTCATACTAGCCAGTTTCTGGTTTCTGGTACTATACAGAAAGGTAACTAATGTTTGTAGTATTATTCTAAATTATTTCTTTGGAAAACATTGCCTACCTCACAGCAGCAGATGGTTCAGTGATGAGGGCAAGTTCGAACTATAATATTTGGTTAGAAATGCTGAAAGGCCCCAGCCTAGGTTCTTCCTCATCTCTCTGAACTATAGAAAAATCTAAAGGGAACACAGAATAGAGTTTCTCAATCCCTCTCCCATTCCTAAATTGGGATGTCTTGATTCCAATTACTATTCCAGCCTCAGCAAAGAACAATTAATTCTTGATTAAGACTACTGCGATTCTGGTACAGCCATATACTACTTTAAAAACATTGCAAAGTGGTGTGAATAAGAGTTTTATATATATATATATATATGTGAATGAATTAGGGGGCTCTTCAGCCAAGTAGTATGTCCTTGTGTCTGTTTTCAAATTTAAGGCCAAGAGGGAAATTTTTGAAAGTCTCTCTCTATAATTCAGGCATTCAAAAATCACAAAAAAATTTACAAGGCAAAAGTTGTGTGAGGAACTATTAACTATCAAAGAAATCCTGTAGCTGAATTATCAGGTTATAAAGAGAAAAATATTAAAAGAAACTAAAATTATCTGCTCCATTCTCCCCACTCAAAAACTGAACATAATGTATGTTTTCCAAAAAGTAAAGATTCTTGAGATGGCTAATGCATTTCATTTTATGGTTTTTCTGTTTGTTTTTATAAACCCTCGTTTATAAACTCTCTGCTTTAACAAGACTGCTATGAAAAAGTATCTCTGCTGCATTGGAAACTAATCCAGAGGAAGTTTAATAGCGTGCAGGAAGTTTAACAGCGTGTAGATTCTCACATACATGTAGTACACTGTCCTCTGGCTCCCAAAGGGAGAAGTCCTATGTACTGGACCCAGACCCAACCCAGCCCCACCGGAGCCTGGAGCCTGATGAACTTGGTTGCTGGGTCCCACGGAAGTAAGGACAAGGACAGCAAGGAACCACGTCCCTTAAGGCCAATTACCTTGTAGATAGTGACCTCAATCACTGTTCTGCTAGCCAAACACATTCACCACTTCTAACACATTCTTTATCAAAATCACTTTTTTTCTTTAATTATTGCTGAAAGACTTGTTCCCCCAGTAGGATGCAAACTTCTTCAGGGCAGGAATAGTGTCTGTCTGACTATTACCTGGAGGCCTGACACAGGGCCAGACACATAATAGTCAATAAATATTTGCCGAGTATTTATAAATTTATAAATTTCCTGTTTTTATGTACTTGTTAAAAATTGTTTCACATAAAAAAGCAAGCTTGGGCATTCTTGATTATCTGTAAAATACAGAAGCTGAAGTAAGCTTTTTTTTTACCTGCCAGGTGTTTAAAGTAATCTGGTCATTTTTAAAAGTCAGATAATAGTCTCTAAGCATAATATTAGTCAAGAAAAAGTGGCCAGCAGAACCACAGGTCAGAGAGAACAGCAAGCAAAAACAGAGGATCCATAACTTAACCCACTCTCACCTATGTAGTTAAGTGATCTGAATTCTGACTGATTACCTGTAATGCTACAAATGGCAAACGCAAGGGCAGGAAAGACACCCACTCTGTTTTGCTTTTATTTTTTTAAAAAGGCTTATGGTAAAGTTAACAAAAAAGCAAGGGAACTCTTTAAGGTTGACTGGTGGGGACAGTTGGAAATTGCACTAAATTTTTAGGGGCCCAGTAAACTAGCAAACTGTTGGCCCTTTACACCCAGGCATGCAGCTTATTTGCTAAGTATTCTTGTCCACAGCTATGTTTTCAAGATAGTGGAGTGCTTAACTCAGTGACTCCACCCCCATGCCCCGCACAAAAGCCTTGTGCATCAGCTGTATCAGGCCTAAAGGACTGAGTGAATTCCAGGTACATGTCCATACTCACACAGATTAACCACTTATGAGTCATGCACCAAAGGTGAGGTAAGACTCAGAACATAATTCTGTGATATCCATGGAAACATTTCCAACTTGACTTTACAATGTATTTTATGCATTGAAATAATTATTACAATATAAGGGTGATGTAATAATTTTTACACACCACTTTATCGCATATCACTTAGCGGGATTTTATGCACATTCTTTCATTTTAGCTTCCTCTTTTACAATAAGGTAAATTTAAGTATCCTCATACAGCCATCAAAGTGACCTTATGTAAGCTAAAAAATATAGTTTCTAGGAATTAGTGTTTCCTATAAAATGACAGAATCAAGATTGCTTAAAAGATAAAAAATTTTTCTTAAAAGTTTGGCTGTTAACTTAAAGCAAACTAAAAAGGCACTTGTTTGTGCTGCCCAGCAATTGTAGGTTACCTCATTAACATTGATCTTTGACTTTGCAGAAGATTCTAAAAAGGCACAGTTACACCACTGTCTTGCTAAATTCTGGCCCTGTTCTTTGCCAACTACTCGCTCATCTTCCAGGTCACATTTATTGCCAACCAAAATCATTGGAACCTGTGGGAAGAAAAAAACATAAAATGAACATTAACATACTTATTACTTAGCCTTTTAAAAAAATAAATAAGCAACTATCTGCCACCAACTGAAATGCATTAATTGGGACTGCAAGCTTCATCAAGTACTAACAAAAAGTGTATGTTGAGGGGAAGAGCTGAAGGAAGAAGGAAGAGATAAAAAAAAAAAGAAGAGATCCCACTACATAGATACACTAAATTATTTTAAGAATATAATCCTGTCCAGGCGCAATGGTTCATGCCTGTAATCCCAAGAAGGCTGAGGCAGGAGGATTTCTTAAGCTCAGGAGCCTGAGACAAGCCTGGGTAACATAGTGAGACCTGGTCTCTACTAAAAAATTCAAAAACAATCAGCCAGGCAGGGTGGCACACACCTGCAGTCCCAACTACTCAGGGGGTTGAGGTGGGAAGATCACTTGAGCCCGGGAGGTAGATTGTAATGTGCGAATTATGCCAAAGAAATTTTAGAAATAAAAATATACCACTATGGATCTTAATAATGTTCTTTGAACACTGTTTCTGACACAACTACCATCTTTCAAAGCTCAACTCAGTTCCCACTTCTATGAAGTATTCTTTGGCTCCTCTTTTTCCCCTACTGCACTTTTTAACCTGTAGCACAATGAGTACTTTATTACACATGTCCTCATTTTCTAAACATCTCACCACATAATTTTGAGGTTAATTTTGAAAGTTAAATTTTTTTTTTGGTCATAGGGGCTCTTTCAGGCATGTGGCAGATAGCTTCCAAATCCTCTACTGATAGAGAAAACAGGCACTTTTTTATTTGGCCACAGCGAGATGGCATAACACCTCACAGAGAAAAAAAAATACTTACATCTTCCGTGTCCTTAACCCGTAAAATCTGTTCCCTCAGGTCCTGTAAGTCATTAAACGTGGACTGAGCTGTAATAGAATATACTAGTGCAAAACCTTGGCCATTCTTCATATACAAATCCCTCATCGCTGTAAATTGCTCCTATGATTAAAAAATATGCAATTATAAATATATGATTTTTTGAATGTATACTGGAACAATTTAAAACAGCATACGTACAAGTGAGCAACTACATTTTTTATTACTTGCTATCCTGACAGAAAACAAGACATAACACATAGTTTCCAGCAACTCTGAGGTGACTAGAAACAATGACAGTAAACTATAGAATTAAAAGAATTCTTAACCACTTTAATTTGCTTTTGTGTGATTTAGAACTGTATACAATTTTTTAGAAACAGATCTTAATTTTGATCCTAAATAATTTTATTTGCAAATTTATGACACAACTACTGCCCAGGTGCTAACAATCTGAGGTATAAGCCCAATACTGAACTATGACTTAATCATCCAGCATCAATATCTCTACTAGCAGATTTTATCATCTTTCTTTTACTATTCCTATGGCATAGCAAGATTTTTATCATCTTGACAGTCAATAAACTCTTTTTATAAGCACTTATTAATGGTCAGGGGCAATGATTCACATCTGTAATCCCAACACTTTGGAAGGCCAAGGCAGGTGGATCAATCACCCCAGGTCAGGAGTTAGAGACTAGCCTGGCCAACATGGTGAAACCCCGCCTCTACTAAAAATACAAAATTAGCCGGGCGTAGTGGTGCATGCCTGTAGTCCCAGCTACTCAGTAGGCTGAGGCGGGAGAATCACTTGAACCCAGGAGGTAGAGGTTGCACTGAGCCAAGATCATACCACTGCACTCAAGCCTGGGCAACAAGAGTGAAACTCTGTCTCGGGAGGAAAAAAAAAAAAAAAAAAAAGAGCTTGTTTATGTATTTTCATTTTCCACCCTGTGAGAATAGTGCAATGACATATACCTTTCAGTTAAATTTACTAATTGTTAACATTTAGTCACTGAGCTTTAGTCATGCCAAATTAAGATGATTTGTTTTAATTTTAAACTTCCTTTTATCTGGTGACAATCATTACTGCATTTGTAACTACAGAGGTTAATACAAGACAAAATCTTATTTTAGAAAAGTTTTAGTGTTTTATATATATTATTTTAAAAGCACATACGGTAGAATATTAAAAATGTATATATCTTGGGTCTTTATATTAAGTAATTACACATTTTGGATCTTTTTACCTTTGGATGCATTAAACAGAAAAGACAAATCCACAAGGTTTCTTAAGCTTGTTGCTGCCTTGGCTTCCTTGCTCCCCATGACCATTACACCTCTATTTTGTTTACTACATCTAAAATAGTTCTGGTTGCTCTACCCTGGCTGACGTACTCTTTCTTGTATTCCAGGGAGTTAGCTATGCTACCACTCAATCATTTCTCCAGCTTCAAATTCGTCTATGGTCTGCCACAGGAATATGGCTGAGCTTCCTACACTGCTGCCAGTGTATTTTCTGGAAAAGATGTAAAAAATGGGAGTTTCCTGGATTTTTCACTGATAAGGTTTGCAACAGGCAACCTGAGTTCTGAAAATCCAATTTAAGAAAAGTCCTTACAGAACTGCTGTGGTTGGTGTCCCCTCCTATTGAGAATGCCAACCTCCTTCTTAAGGACAGTCTACAAGTTTCATCCATTCACAACAAATATCTACTAACAATGTTGTTGCCCTACCTTTTAAGGTAAAGCCAATAGGGTTTTCTGAGAGTTTGGATGTACACAGAATATAACAAAAAATAGTCAAAGATGACTCCATGGTTTCAGGCATAACCAACTAAAAGGGTACTATTTACTGAGATGGGAAAGAACGGAAAGACCCAGGTCAGAGAAAGGCTGACCCAGGTCAGGAGTTCAGTTTGGACATGTTATGTTTGAGATGCTTATTAGACATACAAAAAGAGATACTGAAGAGGCAGTTAGATAGAAGAGCTTGAAGTTCAGAAAAGAAATGAGAGATAGGGATATTGTTTAGATGTTTGTCACCTCCAAACCTTATGCTGAAATGTAATCTGCAATGTTGGAGGTGAGGCCTGTGGGAGGTGTTTGGGTCATGGAGGCAAATCCCTCATGATTGGCTTAGTGCTATCCTCACTACTGTGAGTTCTCATGAGATCTGGTTGTTTAAAAGTGTGTGGCATCTCCCGCTCTCTCTTTGCTCTTGCCATGTAAAACACCTACTCCCCTTTGCCTTTCACTATGATTGTAAGATTCCTGAGGTGTTTACCAGAAGCAGATGCTGGAGCTATGCTTGTATAGCCTGCAGAACCATGAGCCAATTAAACCTCTTTTCTTCATAAATTATCTAGCCTCAGGTATTTCTTTACAACAATGCAAATGGCCTAATACAGACAGAGTTATAAAGTTAGTATTTATTAGGATACAGATTGTATTTAAAACCAAGCAACTAAAGATCTCCAAAGCAGTGTTGTTAGAAAAGAGAAGTGCAAGTATTGAACCCTGAGGTCCTCCAACATTAAGAGGTGGGGAAGATAAAGAGGAATTAGGAAAGGAGACATAGGAGTAACCAATGAGACGGAGAAAATCCGAAAAGTATTGTTTCTTGGAAGCCAAACGAATAAAGGTTTTACATTAGAAAGCAGTGATAAACTGAGTCAAAGGCTGCTGAAAAGTCAAGGGAGTTGAGGATATATTCAAGAGAATTATAAATGATGGACGGACTGTGGACCTGAAGCTATACGCAGACAGGGCTGAAGATATAAGGGATAATAAAAAGATGTTAGGATAAACGGATTACAGGTTGTAATGAAGTTGAAGGGCACTAAAGGAAATGAGATGGCTTGGGTGCAGTGACTCACACCTGTTATCCCAGCACTTTGGGAGGCCAAAGACAGGAGGATCCCTTGAGTCCAGGAGTTCAAGACCAGCTTGGACAACATAGTGAGACCCTGTCTCTACAAAAAACAAACAGACAAACAAACAAAAACACCTAGGTGTGGTGGTGTGCGCCTGCAGTAGCACCAGCTCCTTAGGAGGTGATGGTGGGAAGATTTCTTGACCCTGGGAGATTGAAGCAGAAGTGATCTGTGTTCACACCACTGCCCTCCAGCCTGGGTGACAGAGAGAGACCCTGTTTCAAAACAAAAAACAAAACAAAACAAAACAAAAAGAGGAAGTGAGATGGATAAAGAAAAAAGTAGTGAGTAGTGGAGGATAAGAAGCTTGGAAATTAGATTAGGGAGGTATTATATACTGGTAATCGCACAGTCTAGGGTAAAACCATGGTATGAATGCCTTAAAGGTAGGATGGGCATCAAGGAACTGACAGGCCAAGCCAGGGTAGTAAATTATCTATGTGTGAGAGAGCAAAAATCTTCAAAGAGTAAGGAATGATTTTGAGACAAGATTAAGCAGCTGTTTGCAAGGTTTTATGCAAGGCACCGGGGACATAAACAAGCAAATAGGCCTTATAACACAGCATGTTGAGTGCTATGATGGGAGACAGACACGATATTGGATAGCACAAAGTAAGATCTCTGTGACAGAGAACTTCCATCTTACAATTTGAACAGAGAAAAAAGAAAGAATGCCCATACACTGTGGATGTGATTAAAAAAAAAAAAAAGTATAAAGTATTCTTTTTAGCTATTGGGGTTTCTGGAAACAAAGGGGAATTTTGCTGATTCAGAAGCTAAAAACATTAGGGAGTAGGAAGGTAGGAGAGGGAGAGATAGCTTGATTCAGCTGATATAAGATGTAGTTTCAGAAGGTCTTTACCAGAAGCTTGCTATGAGGGCAAAGGTCCCTGTTAAAAGTTAAGATCCATTTTCCCAAAAAAGCATGGAAAAATATAGTATAATTAGTACTATATTGTTGTATAATATCACTCCAATTTGCTTACATGCTTTTTTGGACTATCTGAAATGTTTCCATCATTTATAAAAATTATAGTGGAAAACTTTGTGCTGAATTTTAAACAACTTATCACATTTAAGAATGCCAGCCAGGTGCCATGGCTCACACCTATAATCCCAGCACTTTCAGAAGCAGAGCCAGGAAGAACACTTGAGGCCAGGAATTCGAGATTAGTCTGGGCAACACAGAGAGACTACCTCTAAAAAAAATTTTTTTTTTTTATTAGCCAGGGGTGATGGTACGTGCCTGTAGTTCTAGCTACCCAGGAGGCTGCGGCAGGAAGATTGTTTGAGCCCAGGAGACTGCAGTGAGCTATGATTGCACCACTACACCCTAGCCTAGGCGATAGAGCAAGACCCTGTCTCTTAAGAAAAACAAAAGACGAACCCATCCATTTTAAAGCTAGGAATTGCCTAATGTGTCAAGTCTATGTGTATGGAGAAAAATAAACAAATAAAAGCAAAGATTGCTTCATGTATGTATTTTGTGTGCAGCATAACTGGAAACCATCAGTTATTAATAAAAAATTATAAAGGTGATGGTGTTACTGAAGATAAGAAGAATAAAAGCAAATACACAATTCCATACTGTGTAACAGACATTATGCCAAATGATTTATAATTATTATCTCATTTGCTTATCACAAACACCTTATGATGTACTAACATCATTATACTCATTTAAAGATTAGAAAAAGGAGGCTCAAAGTAATCCTAAATCTTCTGAGGAAGATTTTTGCCTTCCTCAAAAAACATGTATCTGTCACCAGCCCCTAGAGATGTCAAAATGCTAGTGAAAAGAAAAAATTATAAAAATTAATGACTATGGTGCCAAAAGACAAGGTCTTATTTAAACCCACAGAAATACAAATATTAGCTAAAATTCTAAATTTAAAATACATTTTAAAAAATCATTGATAGCATAATCCTTACCTCAATGTAGGAAGAAACCCAACACACAGATTATTACAGCTGAACTTTGTGATACGTGAGCATTAACTACATCACAGTTGATTTCATATTACTTAAGTTTAAGAATCCCTATGTTCAGAGAATTTCTTCTTAATCAGAATGATTACTTTTACTCAGAATTATTTGGATGACAAAACCTACTCAGATGACAAAACCTGCTCACAAATTAAAATCTATCAAAAAAAGAGAAAACATCCTTACTGTCCCTGCAGTATCCAGGATTTCGAGCATACACTGTTGGCAATCGACTTCAACTTGCTGTGGGGGCAAAAAAAGAAAAAGTTAAAAGTAACATCAAAATATCATTCTGTTTTCTTCCCCTGTCTTCCATCAAAGTATCTACTAACAAATACAAAGCCTTTATCCAGCAGTATGCTGTATGACTGGGGGTAAACTTGGTACCACAAAAAAGAATAGCAGTCTCAAGTACAGGCTATTCATATTACAGAAGCCAAGATGGTTAATGCTGAGTTTAGGTATTTTCTGACCTCTGTAATGATTCTTATTTGTTCTTAGTAAAGACAAAAGTTATATTTTGGAATTTAAGGAAAACTTCAATGAACAAGTATAGTTCTAACAGAAAAAAAGTATATATGCCTATTTATATTAGCTCCAAAGAAAACAAAGTACAAAAATATTAAATGGCTCAAAACGCACACAAGATTTTGGGGTAAAAAAAAATCTTGCCAACTTACCATGTTCAAGTTGTTAAAATTTTACTAAAACGTGCAGAAAATTAATACATAGTAAAATTTGAGTTTAAGACATAAAAGAAACACAGAAGTACTCAAATAAACAGCAATGAGCTAAAACAGTCCTCAAGACTAAGACACTTTTCTAGAAAAGCTCTATGTGAAAGGTGAAATTTTATACACCGAGTTCTATTTACCCACTGATCTTATAAAAGAAGAGAAGGTTGGTCTAAAGAAAGTATCAACTACCAACTGCGTGGAAAACTATTTTAATAAAGAAGGGATTAAGAAAAGTTAGTCCTTTAGAATTTTAGGTACAGATCTCGCTTTGCAGTTAAAGCTTTAACTAGCAACTTACTTTAGGGAAATTTCAGTAGAGCAACACTGTCTTCTAAATAAATGTGCTAACCTAAAGACTATTTTAAACTCTGCTTCTGCGTCAGATCAGACATCGATGAGGGGCACCACTGGTCAGACCACAAACTCATCCCCCCCACCACTTATGGGACAAGTGTGATAATCTGCAAAATGTGTAACTGATTGCTCAATGAATAATCAATTAGGACTACAGTTTCTCAATGTATCTAGAGCATAATTTTGTTTCCAATTTGAAGACAATGAAACTGCTCTGCTAGTAGTGCTTCATGGACTAACATATTAATTCAACAAAAGTTACAGCACTCTTAAAGGTAAATTCTAAAAACATTTTCAAAAGCAATCCTTTCCTATTAAAGTTTAATCTTTTAAAAAAATATCCTTGGCTACTAGCCTTTTATAACCCCCATCCCACCCAATATATTTGACAAATAAAATAATGAAAAATTTCCACAACTCTAGCTGGTCTTCTACAGAATATTTTTTGTCAAGACCAAGTACCGGCCGGGCGCGGTGGCTCAAGCCTGTAATCCCAGCACTTTGGGAGGCCGAGACGGGCGGATCACGAGGTCAGGAGATCGAGACCATCCTGGCTAACACGGTGAAACCCTGTCTCTACTAAAAATACAAAAAAACTAGCCGGGCGAGGTGGCGGGCGCCTGTAGTCCCAGCTACTCGGGAGGCTGAGGCAGGAGAATGGCGTAAACCTGGGAGACGGAGCTTGCAGTGAGCTGAGATCCGGCCACTGCACTCCAGTCCGGGCGACAGAGCGAGACTCCGCCTCAAAAAAAAAAAAAAAAAGACCAAGTACCTAATTTTTTTCCCCTTTTAAATAGTCTTTATTTATTATAGCAGTTTTAGGTTCACAGCAAAACTGAGAGGAAGGTGCAAAGATTTCCCACATACTCCCTGCCACCACAAATGCATAGCCTCACCCCACTATCAACATCTTGCACCAGAGTGGTACATTTGTTACAACTGATGAATATATCGTTATCACCAAGAGTCCACAGTTTACATTAGGATTTTCTTTTGGCATTGTACATTCTGTGGGTTTTGATAAATGTATGGCATGTAACCTAATTACAGTATTACACAGACTCTAATTTGTTTGTAGTCTAAAGATGAAATACCTTTAAACTCATAAAACTAAACAAAAATAAAAATGTTTAGTCACTGGATAACTTCAAGCATAAAGGTGGTCTTAACTTTTGGTAACGAAAGAGTAAGTTGAAAACATACCTACTATTTATATGTAATTTTTTCATATGTGGCAATATTCCCCACCTGGAAAATGTTCACATTAAGGAACAAGTCACTAATTAGTAACAGAACATAGAGCTCTGAATATCGAAGTAGTATTCTGTAAGAAATATTCTGTCTTGATGAAACTTTTAAAAACATATGCACAACATTTGCATCATTTCTCAATACTATTTTCAAAAAGCAAATGTACAGATCAAATTTTAACATCATACGGAACTACTTGTAAACGTGTGTACAAGTTTCACATTTTACCTTTCTGTAGGAATCTTCTATTGTTGGGTCATATTTTTCAACAAAAATTCCCTGAACAAACTGAACTGTCTGGGGAAAAAAAATAAGAGAAATATTAAAAAATTAAAGGAAAAACTCCTTTGAATGTTACTTAACCTCACAAGTTATAATGATTAACTGAAATTACGTGAAAATTCTGGGTAAACACATAAATGTAAAGTATATCATTATCTTTCAATATAAAGATACAATCATAATTAAGAGTACATTTATTATGAAAGGAGGTAGTCATGTTAAAAGCTGTCATCAATACTGATGATAATACACTGTTAATTACATTGTTTTAAAATACAAGGATACAAATAACATGTCTGAACTAATTAAAAAATGAAAAATTATCAGTATTTAACTCCTACTGCCCCTTTGTATATCTATAGTAACTTCTATCCCATGCCCTCTGCCCTTAATGGAGTGACAAAGGTTCTAATTTCTTTTTTTAAACACAGGGTCTTTGCTATGTTGCCTGGGCTGGCCTTGAACTTCTGAACTCAAGAGACCCTCCCGCCTCAGTCTCCCAGGTAGCTGGGACCTCAAGCACCATCTGGCTTAAATTTTTTAAAGCCTTTCTAAATTGTGGTGGAAAAGAGAAAGGGAAATTTAAACTTACTGAATGTCTATTATGTTCCAGACATTAAGCTAGTCACTTTTAATTTATAACCACATTCAAATTTCACTTTCGTCCCAGAAATAGTTATTCTTCCTATTTGCCAGCTGAGATTCAAACATACATCTTCCTGATTCTAAAGCCTTACTTTTCCATTGGAAAATACTGCCCATTCGTCTTTTTCAGATATTACCTACTTTTATCTTAAAGGCATCTAAAAACACATACTAGAAAATACGTATTTATCATTCAGTAAGTGAAAAAAGTACAGAAGATGGTTTTAAGATATTGCCTAGATAACTTTAAAACAGGGTCTGGTACATTGTTGCCTAAAAAGCAAGGGTAAGAATGTGGACTAAGGTCATCTACACTTAAATTACTCAGAGGAATATTTGATATACTATTTTAGCTTGAGCTAAAGAGATTAACTCAAATATAATAAACAAACTTCTTTCTCCTACTAAGCTTCTATTATTCAAAGGCAACTCAAGATAAAATCACAACAAAAACTTTAATCATCACTTTTATCAAGGATTTAATCACCTCATCTTCTAAGTACGACACATAATTTAAACATAAAAAGCAGTCTACGCTGGATGCAGTGGCTCATGCTGTACTCCTAGCACTTTAGGAGTGCAAGGCAGGAGGATTGCTTGAGCTCAGGAATTTGAGATCAACCTGGGCAAGGTAGTGAGACTTTGTCTCTACAAAAAATTTAAAAATTAGCCAGGGGTGGTGGTATGCACCTGTAGTCCCAGCTACTTGGGTGGCTAAGGTGGGAGGATTCCTTGAGCCTAGGAGGTTGAGGTTGTAGTGAGCCATGATCATGCCACCGCACTCCAGGGGAAGATGCTGATTCAAAAAAAAAAAAAATACGTTGGGAGGCCGAGGTAGGCGGATCACGAGGTCAGGAGATTGAGACTATAGTGAAACCCTGTCTCCACTAAAAAATACAAAAGGCCGGGCGCGGTGGCTCAAGCCTGTAATCCCAGCACTTTGGGAGGCCAAGACGGGCAGATCAAGAGGTCAGGAGATCGAGACTATACTGGCTAACAGGGTGAAACCCCGTCTCTACTAAAAAATACAAAAAAAAAAAAAAACACTAGCTGGGCGAGGTGGCGGGCGCCTGTAGTCCCAGCTACCCGGGAGGCTGAGGCAGGAGAACGGCGTAAACCCGGGAGGCGGAGCTTGCAGTGAGCTGAGATCCGGCCACTGCACTCCAGCCTGGGAGACACAGTGAGACTCCGTCTCAAAAAAAAAAAAAAAAAAATTAGCTGGGCGCAGTGGTGAGCGCCTGCAGTCCCAGCTACTTGGGAGGCTGAGGCAGAAGAACGGCGTGAACCCGAGAGGCGGAGCCTGCAGTGAGCCGAGATCTCACCACTGCATTCCCGCCTGGGCGGAAAAAAAAAAAGGCAGTCTAATATGGCTTCCTAATATGCTTTAGGCTAGAGCAGAGGTTCTCAAACTATGGTCCAAGGCTGAGGCTCCCTAAGGCCAAACTATCTTCCTAACAAAATACTAAGATGTACTCTTCTTCTTCTCTCAGAAGTTTACAGTGGTATCTTCCAAAATAGAACATGTGCTATTCCAAGAGACTGGATACAGAAGCAGGCATAAGAGCCCATGTTATGCCTATAAGCCAGACATTAATAAGACTTGCACAAATGCAAAACAATCCAACACTTCTCATTTCTTTCTTACTAAAAGTAATGTTTTACTACTCCTCTGAATCTTATCCTCTGTCTTAATTTTCAGGGACATCTCATTCATTCATTCACATAGATTATAATTTTATTCCTCAGGTTTTTGTACTGGATCATCTCCTCTTTTCCTCTCCTGTATCCTCATTTTCCTCTCCAGTGGAGAGGAATTGCCCTAGCTTACAAATATGCTTTACTATCTCCAATTCTATAACAAAAACAAAAACCGCCCTTAACCCCAATATCTCTCCAGTTTCTGCCCCCATTCTCTGTCCCCTCTTATAATCAAGCTTCTTCAAATGTCTATATTCCATTTCCTCAGCTCTCATTTACTCTTCAACCCACCCCACTATGGTTATGGCAACATGACCTGACTAAAGCTGCTTTCTTTACCATGTCCAACTACCTCTATGCTCTCTGATCATCTCTTTCCTCTTTTTCACTTGACTTTTGAGCAATCAAGTAAAGACATCTTCTATGCTAGATCCTCCAATCCTACGCACTTTCTAAAGGTTGACAGGTACTCAGAGCTCAGTACTGGGCTCTGCTCTTCTCTCTCTAGTATCTCCCTAGAGCTCTTTCACTCCTATGGATTTTTTTCCAAAATTATTTCTGAAAAGGTAATTCATGGACATAGCAACAAACTCAAAAGGCATAAAAGGCTATGCACTGATAACTAAGCTTATCTACCACCCTTGTTCCCAGCTATCCAATCCCACTCCCAAGAAAGTAACTGATGTTATCCATAGCTTATTTAACCTTGCAGAGATACTCTATGATTTTACAGGTATCTGCCCTCAGCCTACATTTTTTAAAATATAAAACACAAATTATAGTCTACACTGTTTAGTACCTTTTTTCTCTCTAATAATACATCTTGGATATCATTACATATTGGTATATATAGAGCTATTGCATTCTTTCTAATGGCTGTATTCTACTCTGGAAATGTATTAAAATTTACTTAACTAGCCCCTTTAATGGAACACATTTAGGTTGTTTCCAGACTCTGGTCACTGTGAAGAATGTTGCAATGTTCCCTGACCACGCCATTTTGCACATGTGAACTTACATGTGGGCTACATTTTTAGAGATGGAATCTTTGAATTCAAAGTTATATGCCAATAAAAATGACAGATATTCTCAAACATTCTCGACAGAGGCACTAATTTACACACCTAACAGTAATGTAACTCTCATGAAATTAAATATCACCATATTGATGGCACCCAAAGTCATATCACCGGTCTCTCTCTCTTATTACTTCAACATGTCACAAACATAAAATTTGGCTTGACTCTTTGATTTGGACTCTCACTGCTCATTCTCCACTGTTTCCCTTCTTTTTTTAATCCATCCATAATACTAGTAGCTCAAACTAGAAACTTGGGAGCCATCCTTGACAGCTCCTTCTCTCCTAGTCCCCATTATCAATCTAGCACCAAGTTATGTCAGTTCTACCACTTACTCAATCCTCAAACATCTACTTCTCTCTTCTCCACTGCCATGGTCCTAATCCAAGCTTCCATAAACAATGACCTGGTATACTGCATTAACTCTCAATTTGTCTCCCACATCCACTCTGCCTTTCTTCTAAATTAATCTGTATTTTTCTTTCAGAGTATCTCTCTCACAAGTATAACCAAGTAGTTCTTTGTTTAATTGTGTATTTATTACATCTCCTCCACTACAATGCAAGCTCCATGAGAAACTATGACTGTTTTTGTTCACTCCTGTGACCCTAGAATCTGACATTGTAGAAGCTCAGTAACTATTTACTAAATAAAAACAGCATGAACACAAAACTGACCTTCATTCCATGTAAATCTAGGGTGGAAGCAGGCGAGGAATTATCCCACTAGAATCTGTAATAATCAGTTTCCCCCACTACAATGTAAATTCCTTAAAAATGAGAACGATCTTACTCCTCTCTGAATCATAAACACTGGTGCTTGACATGTAAGATAGTCAATAAATATTTGATAAATGTAAGAATAAATGAGCCAATGTTATAAAAGTATACATCTGTGGTTATTAAATGATTTCCTGTCCTTTGTGGGGCAGATACCAGATATATAATAATGCCACCTTTTCTCTTTGGCGTCTAGAAGTCTGAAAGCAAGGAAATATCAAAATTCTTCTTGTATTATACTAATCAGTTACAGTTAGGTGGCTAACTTACCAGAGCAGACTTCCCAACGCCTCCTGAACCAAGGACCACTAGCTTGTACTCACGCATGATGTGATCTGTTTAAATACTGACGATCTGAAAAACAAACAAATAAAAAAATCAAAGATTAAGAAACATACTAACAGCCTAATAATGTACAACTACTACATCAAATATAGGAGTTTGTTTTGTTTTTTCCTTGTAAGACTATCAAAGGGACAACAGAAGCTACATGGCAAAATCCATATAGATTTTAACATAAGTTTATAGGATTACTTTCAGACATTTTAATTCACTGAAGATCATCTTTGACTAGGCATCAATTATGTTCATATTACTTCTAAGAATCTTTGATTAGAAAACAAGATGATTAAATCCAACAGTTGATAATCTTATGACTACAATGATAAACCCAATTCTTTGCAAAGCTATCATTTAAACAACTTATGTACTTTTAAAAAATATTCACTCATGAGCTTTAATATAATGTACAGGCTATTTTACTTGCTTAAAATATTCTACAGTAATTCTACACTATTTTGTTCATTATTGTATTATAGCTGAACCATTTAAAATGTCATCTTGAAAATAATTAAAGATGTTAACAGGAGATCAGATGAAATTGCTAAACACTATAGGCAGTTATTAGCAATACACGACGTAAGGCCCAAATGGCCAGAGAAAATAAAAGGAACATAAATTTTATTTTTTACCTCCATGGTTATCTTAAAAGGTATAAAGACAGGAAATAATTTTCAATGGCCATGGCGGAATAACTAGAAACAGACTTTTCAACCCACAATAACAGCCAGAACAGTGAACAAAAAAATATAAAACTCTTTTTAGATACTAGATAAAAAGCAGTGTAGGACTGTGATTTCTGAGATGCAAAAGAAATGAAGTGAGACCTAACCTGCCCTGGCTTTCTGCCTAGAGGCACTTTTCAGGCTATGGTGAAGGGAGAAAAACCTCAAGCAGAGCTTAGAAGTGTGCCACAGAAGTGGAAGCTAAGCATATAAAATTCCAGAAATCTGCATAAGGATTCACTTGAGTCTGGCTTAAGCACTAAGCAGCACACAGACTAACTTCAAAAGGTAAGGCAAAGAATAGAGGTTTACAGGTGGAACAATTCCCAGAGTCATATGGTTCTGACTAGAAGTCTTCCTTGTTGAAAAACCAGGAATTCACAAGAAACCTCAGAAGACTCTTATCTTAGTAGTAGAGCTATATAAGCTCTAGAGTAAATGATATTCTAGATGCTTCCTAACAAAGCTTAAAACAAGGCTCAAAAGGATGGAGTTGGTCCATGTGTAACTCAACCACTTATCTAAACAAAGTCCAAAATTCTTTAAAAGAAGCAGAAAAAAAAATTCCACCACTCAATCATATAAAATTAACAATGTCCAGCATCCAATAAAAATTTAATAGAAATGTGAAGAAAGAAAATGTGACCTGAAACCAGAGTGAAATAAGTCAGCTGAAACCATCCCAGAAACAAGATGATGAAATTAGCCAATGAGGACTCTAAAACTATTATAAATATGCTCAAAAATTTAAAGAAAAAAAATGAGGAAGAAAATGGTACACATAATAAGAACCAAAAAGAACTTAAGAGTATTCAGGCTGGGCACAGTGGCTCATGCCTGTAATCCCAGCACTTTGGGAGGCCAAGGTGGGTGGATCACGAGGTCAGGAGATCAAGACCATCCTGGCTAACACAGTGAAACCCCGTCTCTACTAAAAATACAAAATATTAGCCAGGCGTGGTGGCGGGCATCTGCAGTCCCAGCTACTCAGGAGGCTGAGGCAGGAGAATGGCATGAACCCGGGAGGTGGAGCTTGCAGTGAGCCAAGATCGTGCCACTCCACTCCAGCCTGGGTGACAGAGCGAGACTCCATCTCAAAAAAAAAAGAACTTACAGTATTCAAAAACAGTATGTGAAATAAGAATATCACTGGAGGGTATTAACAATATATTAAATACCACCGAAGGAAAGTTCAGGGGATCTGAAGACACAGTAATAGAAAATACCCAAATTCAAATGTAGCTAAAATGTGATGAGAATAAGGGGAAAGAAGAGAAGGGGAAAGGGAGACAGGAGAGAGGGAACAAAGAATCAAGGGTAGAAGGACTAGGGGTGTAATAAGAAAGGAAAGAAAAAGACTAGAACTACAGGACAATATCAAATCATCAAGCAGTATAACATATATGTAACTGGAATGGCGAGCAGTGGTAGCATTTGAAGAAATAATGACATTTTCAAAATTTGATAAAACTGATACATCTGGCCAGGTACGGTGGCTTATGCCTGTAATCCCAGCACTTTCGGAGGCCAAGATAGGCAGATCACTTGAGGCCAGGAGTTAGAGACCAGCCTGGATAATATGGTGAAACTTCATCTCTACCAAAAATACAAAAAATTAGCTGAGTGTGGTAGCATGTGCCTGTGGTCCCAGCTACTTGGGAGGCTGAGGTAGGAGGACTCCTTGAACTCGGAAGGCAGAGGTTGCAGTGAGCTGCAATTGTCCCACAGCACTCCAGCCTGAGTGACAGAGTGAAACCCTGTCTCAAAAAAAAAAAAAAAAAAAGACACACCTACACATCCAAGTAACTCAATGAGCCCGCCTCCTGAAGGAGTATAAACACAAAGAAAACCACAACGACGCAGAATAATCAAATTCCCGAAAAGCTGTCAAAAACAGAAAATCTTACAAAAAGCCAGAAGAAAAAAATTTACATAGAAACAAAGTTAAAATATACAGACTTCAGCCAGGCACAATGGCTCACGCCTGTAATCCCAGCACTTTGGGAGCCGAGGTGGGTGGACTGCCTAAGCTCAGGAGTTTGCGAACAGCCTGGGCAACATGGTGAAACCCCGTCTCTACCAAAATACAAAAAATTAGTTGGGTGTGGTGGCATGAGCCTGTAGTCCCAGCTACTCAGGAGGCGGAGGCAGGAGAACCGCTTGAACCCAGGAGGCAGTGGTTACAGTGAGCCGAGAGATTGAGCCACAGCACTGTAGCCTGGGCAACAGAGTGAGACTCCATCTCAAAAAAAAAAAAAAATACACACACACACACACACACACACAGACTTCTTGTGAAGCTATGCAAGACAAGAAAATGGAACATTTATAAAACAAAGAAAAAAATCGGTCAACCTAGAATGATAAATACAATGAATATATGTTGAAGAAATGGAAGTAAAAGATTTTTCTCAGACTTTATCCTCCTGGTGGGGGCGGGAAAAAAAAAAGCTGGAGGCAAAAAGTTCACCAGCATACATTTAAATCATGAATTTTTTTTTTTTTTTTTTTGAGACAGGGTCTCACTCTGTTGTTGCCCAGCTTGGAGTACAAGGAGTACAGTGGTGCGATTGTAGCTCACTGCAGCCTCAAATTTCTAGGCTCAGGCAATCTTCCCACCTTAGCCTCCTGAGCAGCTGGCACTACAGGAGTGCACCACCACACCTGGCTAACGTTTCTAACTTTTTTTGTAGACATAGGGTCTCACTATGTTACCTAGGCTGGTCTCAAACCCCTGGGCTCAAAGGCTCCTCCCACCTTGGCCTCCCAAAGTGCTGGGATTACAGGTATGAGCCAGCACACCCAGCCACAAGAGTAATTTCACCACTTAGAGCAAAAATGATAACAATCACTGGGTTTACATGTAGAAGTAAAATATATTACAATAGTAGAAGAGAGAGAAATAGAATACTGAAGGTTCTTAGATTGTATCTGAAGTAATACAGCACGTTTTGAAATTGTCATATGTTAAAGAAGTATATTGTAAGTCCCTGAGCAACCACTAAAAATAAACAAACAAAATTCAACTCAGGCCGGGCGTGGTGGCTCACGCCTATAATCCCAGCACTTTGGGAGGCTGAGATGGGTGGCTCACCTGAGGTCAGGAGTCCGAGACCAGCCTGGCCAACATGGCAAAACCCCATCTCTACTAAAAATATAAAAAGTAGCCGGGCATGGTGGTAGGTGCCTGTAATCCCAGCTATGTGGGAGGCTGAGGCAGGAGAACTGCTTGAACCCGGGAGGTGGAGGTTGCAGTGAGCTGAGATTATGCCACTGCACTCCAGTCTGGGCAACAGAGCGAGATTCCATGTCAAAAAAAAAAATTTTTTTTTTCAACTCAATCAAAAAGAATGTATGAAAAATGCAAACAAATAAGCAAAAAATAGCGAAGAAAAAATTGGGACAAATACAAAAGGCAAGATGGCAGAATTGAAAGGAAATCACATCATTACATTAAATGCAAATTGTCTAAACATTCCAATTCAAAGGCAATATAAAAAAGTAAGACCTAACTATATGTTGCTTCAAGAAACAATCTTTAAATGCGGATACAGGAAAAAACATCTATTGATAACAAAGTCACAATTGCTGCTAATATTACTGCTGTGTTTTGTTGCCTGCATTCAAAATAGAAAGAAATACTAAATTTCATTCAGAGATTAGTGGAAAAAAAAAAAAAAGATACATAGATATACAAATATTTTTTCTATGAGAGTATTGGGAACCCTGGATTAAGAATCCCTACCTACTCTAAACAGTTACCAGTTTAGGCTACTTTAGTCCAGTTCTCAAACTTTTTGGTTTCAAGTCTTCTTTATAAACTCTAACTTTTATTTTTTTCTTGAGACAGGGTCTCACTCTTTGCTCAGGCTGGAATGCAGTGGCACAATCACAACTCACTGCAGTCTTCACTTCCCTTGCTCAAGTAAGTGATCCTTCCGCCTCAGCCTCCTGAGTAGCTGGGACTACAGACATGCACCATCACAACTGGGTAATTTTCTTTTTTTTCTCTCTCTCTCTTTGCAGGGACGGGATCTCACTATGTTGCGCAGGCTAGTCTCAAACGATTCAGATTCCCAAAAGTGAGAATCACTTGTGCCCAGGAGTTTGAGACTAGCCTGGGCAACATAATCGAAGAGGCCATCAAGTAAGGCTCAAGACGCTTCGGCCTCCCAAAGTGCTGAAATTATAGGTGTGAACCACCATGCCCAGCCAACACTTTTACATTCTTTTTTTTTTCCAACAATATCAATAATCACTTTATTTTGTTATACTTTAAATTCTGGAATACATGTGCAGAAAGTGCAGGTTTGTTACATAGGTATACATGTGCCATGGTGGTTTGCTGCACCCATCAACCCGTCATCTACATTAGATATTTCTCCTAATGCCATCCCTCCCCTTGCCCCCCACCCCCCGATAGGTCCTGGCGTGTGACCTTCCCATCCCTGTGTCCATGTGCTCTCACTGTTCAAATCCCACTTATGAGTGAGAACATGCAGTGTCTGGTTTTCTGTTCCTGTGTTAGTTTGCTGAGAATGATGGTTTCCAGCTTCATCCATTGCCCTGTAAAGAACATGAACCCATTCTTTTTCATGGCTGCATAGTATTCCATGGTGTATATATGCCACATTTTCTTTTCCAGTCTATCATTGATGGGCATTTGGGGTTGGTTCCAAGTCTTTTCTATTGTGAATAGTGCTGCAATAAACATATGGGTGCGTGTGTCCTAATAGTAGAATGATTTATAATCCTTTGGGCATATACCCAGTAATGGGATTGCTGGGTTAAATGGTATTTCTGGTTCTAGATCCTTGAGGAATCACCACACTGTCTTCCACAATGTTTGAACTAATTTACACTCCTACCAACAATGTAAAAGTGTTCCTATTTCTCCACATCCTCTCCAACATCTGTTGTTTCCTGACTTTTTAATGATCACTATTCTAACTGGCGTGAGATGGTATTTCATTGTGGTTTTGACTTGCATTTCTCTAACGACCAGTGATGATGAGCTTTTTTTCATGTTTGCTGGCTGCATAAATATCTTAAGAAGCGTCTGTTCATATCCTTTGCCCACTTTTTGATGAGGCTGGTTTTTTTTCTTGTAAATTTGTTTAAGTTCCTTGTAGATTCCGGATATTAGCCCTTTGTCAGATGGATGGGTTGCAAAAATTTTCTCCCATTCTGTAGGTTACCTGTTCACTTTGCTGATAGTTTCTTTTGCTGTGCAGAAGCTCTCTGGTTTCATTAGATCCCATTTATGGGATTTTGGCTTTTGTTGCCATTGCTTTTGGTGTTTTAGTCATGAAGACTGCCCATGCCTATGTCCTGAATAGTATTGCCTAGGTTTTCTTCTCGGGTTTTTATGGTTGTAAGTCTCACGTTTAAGTCTTTAATCCATCTTAAATTTTGCATAAGGTGTAAGAAAGGAGTCCAGTTTCAGTTTTCTGCATATGACTAGCCAGTTTTCCCAACATCATTTATTAAATAAGGAATCCTTTCTCCATTGTTTGTTTTTGTCAGGTTTGTCAAAGATCAGATGGTTGTAGATATGTGGTGTTATTTCTGAGGCCTCTGTTCTGTTCCATTGCTCTATATATCTGTTTTGGTACCAGTACCATGCTGTTTTGGTAGCTGTAGCCCTGTAGTATAGTTTGAAGTCAGTGTGATACCTCCAGCTTTGTTCTTTTTGCTTAGCACTGTCTTGGCTATATGGACTGTTTTTTGGTTCCGTATGAAATTTGAAGCAGTTTTTTTCTAATTCTGTGAAGAAACTCAATGGTAGCTCGATGGGGATAGCGTTGAATCTATAAATTACTTTGGGATATTGATTCTTCCTATCCATGAGCATGGAATGTCTTTCCATTTGTTTGTGTCCTCTCTTATTTCCTTGTGCAGTGGTTCGTAGTTCTCCTTGGAAAGGTCCTTCACATCCCTTCTAAGTTCTATTCCTAGGTATTTTATTCTCTTGGTAGTAACTGTGAATGGGAGTTCACTCATGATTTTGCTGTTTGTCTATTATTGGCGTATAGAAATACTTGTGATTTTTGCACATTGATTCTGTATCCTGAGACTTTGCTGAAGTTGCTTATCAGCTTAAGGAGTTTTTGGGCTGAGACAATGGAGTTTTCTAAATATACAATCATCTCGTCTGCAGAGACAATTTGACTTCCTCTCTTCCTATCTGAATACCCTTTCTTTCTTTCTCTTGCCTGACTGCCCTGGCCAGAACTTCCAATACTATGTTGAACAGGAGTGGTGAGAGGGCATCCTTGTTTTGTGCCAGTTTTCAAAGGGAATGCTTCCAGTTTTTGCCCATTCAGTATGATATTGGCTGTGGGTGTGTCATAAATAGCTCTTATTATTTTGGGATATGTTCCATCAATACTTAGTTTATTGAGTGTTTTTAGCATGAAGGGGTGGATTTTATCAAAGGCCTTTTCTGCATCTATTAAGATAATCATGTATTTTTTGTCATTGGTTCTGTTTATATGATGGATTACATTTACTGATTTGCATATGTTGAACCAGCCTTGCATCCCAGGGATAAAGCTGACTTGATTGTGGTGAATAAGGTTTTTGATATGCTGCTGGATTTGGTTTGCCAGTATTTTACTGAGGATTTTCGCATCAATGTTTGTCAGGGATATTGGCCTGAAATTTTCTTTTTTTGTTGTGTCTCTGCCAGGCTTTGGTATCAGGATGATGCTGGCCTCATAAAATGAGTTAGAGAGGAGCTGCTCTTTTTCTGTTGTTTGGAATAGTTTCAGAAGGAAGGGTACCAGCTCCTCTTTGTACCTCTGGTGGAATTCGGCTGTAAATCCACCTGGTCCTGGACTTTTTTTGGTTGGTAAGCTATTAATTACTGCCTCAATTTCAGAACTTGTTATTGGTCTATTCAGGGATTTGACTTCTTCCTGGTTTAGTCTTGGGAGGGTGTATGTGTCCAGGAATTTATCCATTTCTTCTAGATTTTCTAGTTTATTTGCATAGAGGTGTTTATATTCTTGGTGGTAGTTTGTACTACTGTGGGATCAGTGGTGATATCCCCTTTATCACTTTCTGTTGTGTCTATTTGATTCTTCTCTCTTTCCTTCTTTATTAGTCTGGCTAGTAGTCTATTTTGTTAATCTTCAAAAAACCAGCTCCTGGATTCACTGATTTTTTGAAGGGTTTTTTGTGTCTCTATCGCCTTCAGTTCTGCTCTGATCTTAGTTATTTCTTGTTTTCTGCTAGCTTTTGAATTTGTTTGCTCTTGCTTCTCTAGTTCTTTTAATTGTGATGTTAGGGTGTTGATATTAGACCTTTTCTGCTTTCTCCTGCAGGCATGTAGTGCTATAAATTTCCCTCTAAACACTGCTTTAGCTGTGTCTCTGACCCAGAGATTCTGGTACGTTGTGCCTTTGTTCTCACTGATTTTAAAGAACTTATTTATTTCTGCCTTGATTTTGCTATTTACCCAGTAGTCATTCAGGAGTAGGTTGTTCAGTTTCCATGTAGTTGTGCAGTTTTGAGTGAGTTTCTTAATCCTGAGTTCTAATTTGATTGCACTGTGGTCTGAGAGACTGTTATGATTTCCATTCCTTTACATTTGCTGAGGAGTGTTTTGCTTCCAAGTATGTGGTCAATTTTAGAATAAGTGCTATGTGGTGCTGAGAAGATGTTAACATACATTCTGTTGATTTGGGGTGGAGGGTTCTGTAGATATCTATTAGGTCTGCTTGGTCCAGAGCTGGGTTCAAGTTCAGAATATCCTTGTTAGTTTTCTGTCTCATTGATCTAATATTGACAGTGGGGTGTTAAAGTCTCCCACTATTATTGTGTGGGAGTCTAAGTCTCTTTGTAGGTCTCTAAGAACTTGCTTTATGAATCTGGGTGCTCCTGTATTGGGTCCATATATATATTTAGGATAGTTAGCTCTTCTTGTTGCATAGATCCCTTTACCATTATGTAATGCCATTGTCATTTTTTTTTTTAATCTTTGTTGGTTTAAAGTATGTTTTATCAGAGACTAGGATTGCAACGCCAGTTTTTTTTTGTTCTTTTTTTTTTTTTTTTTCCTCGCTTTCCATTTGCTTGGTAAATATTCCTCCATCCCTTTATTTTGGGACTATGTGTGTCTTTGCACGTGAGATGGGTCTCCTGAATACAGCACACTGATGGGTCTTGACTCTTTATCCAATTTGCCAGTTTGTGTTTTTTTAACTGGGGCATTTAGCCCATTTACATTTAAGGTTAATATTGTTACGTGTGAATTTGATCTGGTTATTTTGCACATTAGTTGATGCAGTTTCTTCATGGTGTCATTGGTCTTTATATTTTGGTATGGTTTTTGCAGTGGCTGGTACCAGTTTTTGCTTTCCATATTTAATGCTTCCTTCAGGACCTCTTGTAAGGCAGGCCTGGTGGTGACAAAATCCCTCAGCATTTGCTTGTCTGTAAAGGATTTTATTTCTCCTTCACTTATGAAGCTTAGTTTGGCTGGATATGAAATTCTGGGTTGAAAATTCTTTTTTAAGAATGCTGACACAAGGTCAGGAGATCGAGACCACGGTGAAACCCTGTCTCTACTAAAAATACAAAAAATTAGCTGGGCGCGGTGGCGGGCGCCTGTAGTCCCAGCTACTCGGCAGGCTGAGGCAGGAGAATGGCATGAACCTGGGAGGCGCAGCTTGCAGTGAACCAAGATTGTGCCACTGCACTCCAGCCAGGGGGACAGAGCCAGACTCCATCTCAAAAAAAAAAAAAAGAATGCTGAATATAGGCCTCCACTCTCTTCTGGTTTGTAGGGTTTCTGCTGAGAGATCTGCTGTTATTCTGATGGGCTTCCCTTTGTGGGTAACCTGATCTTTCTCTCTGGCTGCCCTTAACGTTTTTTCCTTGGTTTCAACCTTGTTGAATCTGACGATTACGTGTCTTAGGGTTGCTCTTCTCGAAGAGTATCTTTGTGGCATTCTCTATATTTCCTGAATTTGAATATTGGCCTGCCTTGCTAGGTTGGGGAAGTTCTCCTGGATAATATCCTGAAGAGTGTTTTCCAACTTGGTTCCATTCTTCCCGTCACTTTCAGGTACACCAATCAATTGTTGGTTTGGCCTTTTCACATAGTCTCATATTTCTTGGAGGCTTTGTACGTTCCCTTTCATTCTATTTTCTCTAATCTTGTCTTCAGGCTTTATTTCATTACGTTGATCTTCAATCTCTGACATCCTTTCTTCCACTTGATCGATTCAGCTATTGATATTTGTGTATGCTATACGAAGTTCTTGTGCTGTGTTTTTCAACTCCATCAGGTCATTTATGTTCTTCTCTAAACTGATTATTCTGTAACCTTTTATCAAGGTTCTTAGCTTCCCTGCATTGGGTTAGAACATGCACTTTAGCTCGGAAGAGTTTGTTATTACCCACCTTCTGAGACCTACTTCCATGAATTCATCAAACTCATTCTCCATCCAATTTTGTTCCCTTGCTGGGGAGCAGTTGTGATCCTTTGGAGGAGAAGAGGCATGCTGGTTTTTGGAATTTTCAGCATTTTTCTTCCCCCGAGACGAAGTTTCACTCTGTCACCCAGGCTGGAGTGCAATGGTACAATCACGGCTCACTGCAACCTCCACCTCCCCGGATTTCACCAATCAGTGCTCTGTGTCTAGCTAACGGATTATAAATGCACCAATCAGCACTCTAGTAAACACGCACCAACCAGCGCTCTGTGTCTAAAGGATTGTAAAGGCACCAATCAGCACTCTGTAAAATGGACCAATCAGAAGGACATGAGTGGGGACAAATAAAGGAATAAAAGCTGGCCACCCCCGCCAGCAGTTGCAACCTGCTTGGGTCCCCTTCCACGCTGTGGAAGCTTTGTTCTTTCGCTCTTCACAATAAATCTTGCTGCTGCTCACTCTTTGGGTCTGTGTCATCTTTAAGAGCTGTTAACACTCGCTGCGAAGGTCCGTGGCTTCATTCTTGAAGTCAGCGAGACCAAGAACCCACCGGAAGGAACCAATCCTGGACACACTGGGAGGTTTCTCTGGTCAGGAGGCACGGTTATCAGGGATCCACTTAAGGAGGCAGTCTGTCCCTCAGCCGAGCTTGAGTGCTGCGCTGGGAGATCTGCTGCTCTCTTCAGAGCTGGCAGGCAGGAACGTTTAAGTCTGCTGAAGCTGTGCCATTTTAGTCTGCTAAAGCTGTGCCCACAGCTGCCAATTCCCCCAGGTGCTCTGTACTAGGGAGATGGGGGTTTTATCTATAAAGCCACTGACTGGGGCTGCTACCTTTCTTTCAGATGCCCTGCCCAGACAGGAATAATCTAGAGAGGCAGTCTGGCTACAGTGGCTTTGTCATGCTGCAGTCTGACCTTCTGGGAGGTTTTGTTTATACCGTGAGGGGAAAACCGCTTATTGAAGCCTCAGTAATGGCAGACACCCCACCTCCCACCAAGCTGGAGTGTCCCAGGTCAACTTCAGACTGCTGTGCAGAGAATTTCCAGCCAGTGGATCTTAGCTTGTTGGACTCCATGGGGTTGGGACCCGCTGAACAAAACCACTTGGCTCCCTGGCTTCAAGTCCCTTTCCAGGGGAGTGAACAGTTCTGTCTTACTGGGGTTTCAGGTGCCACTGGGGTACAAAAAAAAAAGAAAGAAAAAGAAAAATCTCCTACAGCTAGCTCAGTGTCTGCTCAAATGGCCACCTAGTTTTGTGCTTAAAACCCAGGACCCTGGTGGTGTAGGGACCGAAGGGAATCTCCTGGTCTGCAGGTTGCAAAAACTGTAGGAAAAGCATAGTATCTGTGCTGAATAGCACCATCCCTCACAGCACAGTCACTCACGGCTTCCCGTGGCTAGGGGAGGGAGTTCGCTGACCCCTTGCACTTCCTGGGTAAGGTAACGCCCCACCCTGCTTCTGCTTGCCCTCCATGGGCTGCACTCCCTGTCTAACCAGTCCCAATGAGATGAACTGGTATCTCAGTTGGAAATGCAGAAATCACCTGCCTTCTGCATTGGTCTCGCTGGGAGCTGCAGACAGGAGCTGTTCCTATTTGGCCATTTTGCCCGGAACCCCCAACTTCTACATTCTTAAGAGCTTTCATTTATATGGGTTCTCAGGAAAAGATGTTGGATTTTTTTTCCCAAAATGTTCTTACTGCACCTACTGATGCTATACGGTTTTTTCTTTTTATTGTATCAATATGTATACTCTTACCACTTCTGTTGACATTGTACTACGCTAGGTATAGTAACTATGCAAAAGGAAGAAGTAAAACTGTTTTTATGCACAGCTGACAATCCTGTATGCAGGAAATCTTAAGGAATATACAAAAATGCTATCAGACTAACAAGTTAATTTAGTGAAGCTGCAGGATAAAATGTTGATACAAACAAAACAAAACGTGAACAGTCATGTGCTGCATAATGACATTTCAGTCAACAGATGCTATTACATACAGGTGGTGGTCTTATAGATTATAATAACATATTTTCACTGTACCTTTTCTATGTTTAGACACACAAATACTTATCATTGTGTTACAACTGCCTACAGTATTCTGTACAGTAATATGATGTACAGGTTTGTAGCCTACAAGCAGTAGGCTATACAACACAGCCTAGGTATGTGGTATGCTATATTATACATCCAGATTTGTGTAAGTACACTCTACGGTGTTCACACAATTATTAAATTGACTAACAAGGCATTTCTCCCCATTATGAAGCAACATGTGACTGTATTTCTACACACTGGCAAAGAACTGAAAATTGAAATTAAAAAAAAAAAATGCCATTTACAAAAACATCCAGTAAGAAACTACTTAGAGATACATTTAGCAAAATATCTGCAAGACTTATATACCAAAACTACAAAACATGGCTGAAATTAAAGACTTAATAGAGAACTATGCCATATATTAAGATCTGCCCATATTATTATTAAGATGTCATTCTCTTCATGTTGATCTGCAGATTCAACGCAAACTCAATCAGCAGTTTTTGTAGAAACTGACAAGATAACTTTAAAACTTATATGAAAATGCAAATAATTCAGAAACGCTAACATGGTTTTAAAAAAGGACAAAGTCTTATATTATCTGATTTCTAGACTTACTATATAACTGTAGTAATACATATTGTGTGATATCAGCATAACGACAAACATACCAATCAGTGAAACCAAATTAAGTCCAGAAGTAGAAACACACCTACATGTTAATTCATTTTTAATAAAGGTATACTGTGACACCCCATCCTGCAAGACGGCTCTCAATCAATGATTCTGGCCTCCTGGTACTCATACCTTGTATCGCTCCCTCTCACTATACATACCCTTGAATAAGTTCCCTCCCATGCTGAATCAAGATTGGCCATGTGACCAATACAATATGGCAGAAGTGAAAATATGTGACTTGCAAGTCTAGATCCTAAAAGGCATTGCAGGTTGTGATGTGGTCTCTTGGATCACTTGCTCTGAGAGAAGCCAGTCACCATGTCGGGTGAACACCAGTCCTTCAGAGAGGCACACCTGAAGAGGAGCTGAGGACTCCTACCAAGAGTCAGCACCAACTTGCCAATTACGTTAGTGAGCCACCTTTGAAGCTTATCTTGATTTGTCAGCCTTAATACAAATAACTGCAGCCTTGCGAAATATCATGAGCTAGAACCCTCCAACCAAGCCACTCTCAAATCCCTGATCCACAGAAACTATGACAGAAAAAAAAAAAAATTATTATTATTGTTTTAAGCCAATAAAATTTGGGTCAACTGGCTATAGAAAAATAGATCATTAATACAGAGGCAAAAGTAATTCAATGCGTAAAAGACAGTATTATCAACAAGCCAAGCTGAGAAACAATGTTAACTTCAACTTTTGTCTTTGTAATAGCCAAAAATCTAGAGACAACCCAAGTATCCATCAAGCAGTGAATAAATTGTGATATATCCAACTGCCGGAATACTTCTCAGTAATTAATGTAAGGAATGAACTACTTGCAACATGGATGAATCTCAAAAACACGTTCAGCAAAATAAGACAGACACAAAGAATAATATTCTGTAATTCTACTTATATAAAAATCTAGAAAAGGCTGGGCACGGTGGCTCATGTCTGTAATCCCAGCACTTTGGGAGGCCACGGTGGGCAGATCACCTGAGGTCAGGAGTTTGAGACCAGTCTGGCCAATATAGTGAAACCTCGTCTCTACTAAAAATACAAAAATTAGCTGGGCGTGGTGGCATGCGCCTGTAATCCCAGCTACTCAGGAGGCTGAGGCAGGAGAATTGCTTGAACCTGGGAGGCAGAGGGTACAGTGAGTTGAGATCGTACCACTGTACTCCAGTCTGCGCAGCAGAGACTCGGTCTCTTTAAAAAAAAAAATCTAGAAAAGATAAAGTTACAGTGACAGAAAGCTGTTTGGGGCCAGTGGTGGTGGCACAGGGGCAATGGCTACAAAGGAGCATGAGGATACTTTTTGGGGTGATGAGAGTGATCTGTATCTTGATTGTGGTAAAAGTTGCATAGGTATATTTACTTACCAAAACTTACTGAACTGAATATCTAAAATAGATACATTCTATTACATGTAAATCACAGCTTAAAAAGTTAATTTGTTTCAATGGGGGAAAGAGAGAAATTTCTCAGAATACCAGTTACATACTGATATGGTTTGGCTCTGTGTCCCCACCCAAATCTCACCTTGAATTATTTATTTAGGAAATTTCTCAGAATATCAGTTACATACCAATATGCTTGGGCTCTGTGTCTGCACCCAAATCTCACCCTGAATTATTTATGTATTTATTTTTTATTTTTGAGACAGAGTCTCTCTCTGTCACCCAGACTGGAGTACAGTGGTGCAATCTCGGCTCAGTGCAACCTCCACCTCCCAGGTTCAAGTGATTCTCCTGCCTGTCTCCCGAGTAGCTGGGAATACAGGCGCCCACCACCATGCCTGGCTAATTTTTGTATTTTTAGTAGAGATGGGGTTTCACCATGTTGACCAGGCTGGTCTCGATCTCCTGACCTCATGATCCGCCTATCCTCAGCCTCCCAAAGTGCTGAGACCACAGGCGTGAGTCACCACACCCAGCCTCACCTTAAATTTAATAATCCCCACGTGCCAAGGGCAGGGCTAGGTGGGGATAAATGAATCATGGGGGCAGTTTCTCCTATACTGTGTTCTCATGGTAGTGAATAAGTCTCACCAGATCTGATGGTTTGATAAGGGGAAACCTGTTTCACTTGATTCTCATTCTCTCTTTGCCTACTGCCATCCATGTAAGATGGGACCTGCTCTTCTTTGTCTTCTGCCATGATTGTGAGGCTTCCCCAGCCACATGGAACTCAAAGTCAAATTAAATCTCTTTCTTTGTATATTGCCCAGTCTCAGGTACCTGTCTTTATCAGCAGCGTGAAAATGAACTAGTACACATACATAGTGAGGACATTATAAAGGAGACATAATGGCAAATACTGTTATTCTGAATCAAGCATTTGCAAAGTATTTTCTAGGTACCAGTTCTGTACTAGGTGTCAAGGAAATAAAAATGAAAAGTATGTGTTTTCCATCCTCAAGGAGCTTATAAAGGAGAAAGAAACAAATAACTACAAAACAATGGGAATAAAGCTGGTACAAGACAAAATTAATGGGCTGGAGAAGGATGGACGAACACAGGAGACTCCAGGACAGTTGTTTTCATTTTGACTAGCTCATATGAAGAGCTTAGTAAAAAACTGAATAGGAATATTCCAGCTATAATGCTTAGAAGGACATTCCAAGCAAAGGAAACAGCTTAAGCAAATACACTAAAGAATTAAATCACACATCCTCTCCAGCACCTGTTGTTCCCTGACTTTTTAATGATTGCCATTCTAACTGGTGTGAGATGGTATCTCATTGTGGTTTTGATTTGCATTTCTCTGATGGCCAGTGATGACGAGCATTTTTTCATGTGTCTGTTGGCTGTATGCATGTCTTCTTTTGAGAAATGTCTGTTCATATCCTTTGCCCACTTTTTGATGGGGTTGTTTTTTTCTTGTAAATTTGTTTGAGTTCTTTGAATACTTTTACACTGTTGGTGGGACTGTAAACTAGTTCAACCATTATGGAAAACAGTATGGCAATTCCTCAAGGATCTAGAACTAGAAGTACCATTTGACCCAGCCATCCGTTACTGGGTATATACCCAAAAGATTATAAATCATGCTGCTATAAAGACACATGCACATGTATATTCACTGTGGCACTATTCACAATAGCAAAGACTTGGAATCAACCCAAATGTCCATCAGTGACAGACTGGATTAAGAAAATGTGGTACATATACACCATGGAATACTATGCAGCCATAAAAAAGGATGAGTTTGTGTCTTTTGCAGGGACATGGATGCAGCTGGAAACCATCATTCTTAGCAAACTATCGCAAGAATAGAAAACCAAACACCGCATATTCTCACTCATAGGTGGGAACTGAACAATGAGATCACTTGGACTCGAGAAGGGGAACATCACACACCAGGGCCTATTATGGGGAGTGGGGAAGGGGGAGGGATTGCATTGGGAGTTATACCTGATGTAAATGACGAGTTGATGGGTGCTGACGAGTTGATACGTACAGCACACCAACATGGCACAAGTATACATATGTAACAAACCTGCACGTTATGCACATGTACCCTAGAACTTAAATAATTAAAAAAAAAAAAAGAATTAAATACAAAAGATCTAGGGATACTACATAGCTCAGCATTTGTCATGTTAAAGAGCTTATATTTTATCTAGTAAGTAATGGGGAGAAGACAAAGTGATTTAAAAAAAATTAATATGATGAGATTTGTATTCTGGAAAAACAACTGGCAGTATGCAAAACGGACTGAAGAAAGGAGACTAGAGGCAGGAAGAATAGCTAGGAAGCTACTGCAATAGCTCCAGTGCGAGATGACATGGGCCTGTACAGGAGCACCAGGGCTGAAGAGGGGCAATACTTTTCTGAGGATAAAACTGACAGGACTCCATAACTGATAAGAAGCTACTAAGAGGAATGAAGAAGATTCAGTGATAACTCCTAGGTATCTAGCTTGAGCAAGTAAGTGGTTGATAGCCTACCTCCAATTAAGACAGGAAACACAAAAGGAGGTTTAAAAAGAAAGATACTACTTTCTTCCAAAAATTAACTGTGAGATTCCTATGGGAAGAATAGGTAAGGATATCTGATAGATATTTTAAAAGCCAACTCTGGAGGTTCCGTAGAAACCAATGGACTAGAAGTACAGACTTGGGAGTCAATGCTGGTCAAAATGGTAGCATTGAAGCCATTGCAGTGGATGAGGTCAACCAATGAGAAAGAGAAGCAAGGTAAGAACTGGGTGAGCCTTTAAAAATAACCACATTTTTGAAAATGTAGAGTGAGGAATGTATTATTTGGAATAATACATTTTGAAAATGTATTATTTGGAATAATACATTTTGAAAATGTATTATTTGGAGAGGTTTGTGTTGGGCACTAGGCATCTTATACCTCTATCTGGATTAGGTGATTCCATTTCACGGGGAAAAAAAAATGGTTTCATTTCCATGAAAAGAAAAATACTGACAGCTAAACACAAGAGCATATATTTCACGTAAAAGGATGCCCACATCCCTAGCCCCCTTCCAGGCCTCTTAAGTCTGGGGATCGCTGTCATTTTAACAAGATGTGAATTCACCGTCTCTCTAATCCAAAAATGCATATCTTTCAAGACAGAATCCTAATATAGCAAGGATCATTTATATTCCCCAAATGCCTCCAGCTTTTCTAGGGCAACAGAAACTGGGGAAAGAACTCAGAGATGGTCATATTATTTTGAGTATTCTGCAACAACAAAATATTTGGCCCCTGTTCCTCAACTAAAATGGCAAGACATTCAAGTTCCAAAGCCATTTTTCACACAGTATGTATAGAAAATTTTATTTACACCTAACAAATGCCATGGGTCATGAATGTATACACATAGGCACACTCACAAATATAATAATCAAATAGGTCACACAAGAAAGCATACACACAAATGAATTCCCAATAAGAATACAAGTTAATTTTTCTTTCTAAGGGGAATTAGTTCTAACTCATTACTGCCAAGTTAGAAAACTTCTATGTTCTTCCAAGCAAAACCCATGCCTTTTTATGGAAATCTCTTGTGCCCTGCACTCCCAACACAGCACCAGAAAATTTCTTACTCTGGTTAAGATTCCCTGACAAATATGGAAGATAGGAATAAACATTACACTATGTTTAAATTTTAAGTCAATTTTGAGTCCCTAACATTATGGTCCAAGTTATAACATAACTCTTCATTTTTCCTTCAGGAAGCCTACTTCAAATATTTACAAAATAAAATGACTTGATTGTCTTTGTGAAGCAAACTGATCCCAACTTTGTTGTTCTGCAATTTTTAACATAAATGAATGTATTACAGATGAAAGTTTCTCCTGTAGAAATGAACTTATAAAACAAAATTCATTAAAGGAAATTTAGTGATTAGAAATTTTGGAGAAAAATTTTTTACATTAAGGAACAGTGAAGATAGTTTCTTAAGCAGTATATTGTTGTTTATCTTTAAATATTTACAGGTATCATAAATATTTAAAACTGACAACTCACCACAACATGCTGGGGGGGAGGGGAGTGAATATGGAAATCATGGTAAGATTTAACTTTCCAAAACAAAGGACAATGCTCTTCAGAGTACATCAAAAGAAAAACTGAACTTTTTGGTAATATGAAATCACATAAATATACCAATACACAAACCAGAGAGAGCTGAACAAAAGAACAGAGAGATGGAATGTATGAAAGAAAGAGGTAAAGAGGACAGACCCAGAGGTTTCACCAGCTATCTGATGGGAGTGTAGAAAGAACACCAGACCCAAAGTAATAGTAGAATAACATTTCCAGAGATAAACTTAGAAAAGTTAGGAATCATCAGATTCAAATACCCAATGAATGCCAAACACTGTGGGAAGAGGAAAGAAAAAAGCTTCTTGCACCTGAACATATTGTAGTTAAAATTCCAAACTACTAAACACGAAGACAAAATCCTAAAAAGCTTGTAGAAAGAAAAAACATATTCCCCTCCCCTTGAATATAGGCAGGGTTAGCAACGAACAAAATCCAGTCAACATGGTGCTATCTGAATTCTTAAGCTAGGTTAGAAAAGGCATCAGAGCTTCCTCCTGAATTTTTTCTCTTTGGGGATACGTATCTATGGAGTCCTAAGTGTTAGGCTGCCATGCAGTCACCACTTTGGAGAGACCACAGAGAAAGACATGGTTGCGGGAGTCCCAGCTGTTTCTGTCTTCCTACATCTGTGACTAATAAAGGCTTCAAGATGATCCCAGACAGCAACCATCTTACTGCAACATCAGGAGAGACTTAGATTCACCCAGCTGAGCTACTCCCTAATTTCATACCCAAGATATTTTGAATTTCTTGCAGTGTACTAAAAAACAATCTCAAAGAAACAAAGAACAGATCAACAAACTGAAAATAAAAGGAAAGATGTCAGACAATCCATGTATATGAATACGTTAATATTAATTTACATTAACAGCACTCAATAGAAAAATAAAATTTAAATATAAATCAAAGCATACAAAGCAAAACTTGACAGAATGGGAATCGTGAATAGAATTTAACAGAACTTACACAGTAAATGATAGAAAGGAAAGACAAAACCAGGAAGGATATATAGAAGATTTGAGCAGATAAAGAATCAACTTAACCTAACAGACATATAGAACACCACACCCAACAACTGCAAACTATACATGCTTTTCCAATGTACATGGATAATTTACTAGAATAGACCATGCTGAGCCATAAATCAAGTCTCAAGAAATTTCAATGGACTGAAATCATACAGAGTATAATTTCTAACCAACATGAAATTAAACTAGAAATCAGCATAAAAATATAACCACATTATCCCAAATGTTTGTAAATTAAACAGAATTCTAAATAACCCATGGGGGAAGAAAGAAATCAAGATGGAAATTAAACAATTTGAATTAAATAATAATTAAAATGTAACATATCAAAAATTACTGGAGCTGGCAGGGCATGGTGGCTCACTCCTGTAATCCCAGCACTTTTGGAGGCCAAGACAGGTGGATCACTTCAGGTCAGGAGTTCAAGACTAGCCTGGCCAACATGGTGAACCCTGTCTCCACTGAAAATACAGAAATTAGCCAGGTGTAGTAGCATGCGCCTGTAATCCCAGCCATCTGGGAGGATGAGACACAAGAATTGCTTGAACCAGGGAAGCGGAGGTTGCAGTGAGCCGAGCCGAGATCACGCCATTGCACTACAACCTAGGTAACAGAGCAAGAGCGTCTCAAAAAAAAAAAAAAAAAGAAAAGAAAAAAAGAAAACAGTACACTTGACTTACATGAGGCAAATTTTTTATGAATAGCTGATTCTGTGTTTTCTTGTTTTAAATGCTGAAGTCAGTATTTAAAAACAACAGAATTCCTGAAATACAGTAACTTTCATTTGTGGCAATCTACTCTAAAAACATATCTAGATATGGACATCTAGCCCTTTGAATTCAATCCTCACACAACAGTATGTTTCAGCTGGGCGTGGTGGCTTTCACCTTTGAGGCTGGAGAGTCGCTTGAGTCCAGGAGTTCTATGGTGCAGGGAACTGTGACTGCACCACTGTACTCCAGCCAGCCTGGGTGACAGAATAAGACCCTGACTCTTAAAAAGAAAAAAAAAAAAAGACAAATTCATTTCTGGGTAATCTAATTGTTCAGAAACTTCTTTACACGACTTTCTTGGTATTGGCTACTTATTGGGTGATTTCAGCTCTACTCGCCCATGTAAACAAAAGAAAGAGAATTCCTCTTCTATTCTACACTCCTTTAAGTATCTGAAGACAGTTATTTTCCTCACTTCTTTTTCCATAAACAGTCTCCTTTTTCAAATTAAGTTTCAAACTCTATTATCATTCTAGTCTCCTCTGCAAAAGCTTCAATTCTCTCTCTTAAAAGCAATGCATGCTTGATTAGCACAATTAGAAGATATTACTAAAAGGCTTATAAGAAAAAAAGAGCAGTCACAATCTCAATCTACAAGAGCTACTTTAAACTTCTACCTGCCTGTTTCTTTGGGTGTTTCCCTTAATATTTCCAAATAAAATTCATACTGGAATCTCTTCATTTTTGCATTTGGATATTGCTATCATATAGATGAGAATTTTAGCTCTCTTAACACACAGCGAAGTAGTATATTAAGATTACATTTCTTTTATCATATAATTTGTGTTTATTCTGGAATTATCAACATAATTTCCCACCCTGTCAAATCGGCCAGATAATCTATCAATTTCATTCCCATCTCTCCCCACCCTCCAAAAAATTCTTTTTGGATCTTCTATAATCTCTATCAGTTGTTCCCTAGGTCTGTAAATATTTGTCAACCTAGGACTTTCTTATGTACTAGTTTAGAACTATAATATTTACAAAAGTGCTACCACTATTTGCTACCAGTCCTCCAGAAAACAAGGGGCTTGCCCTGGTACATCCATGTCTTGCCTAAGTATACTATTTAGTTCACTGAACAGCGTGAATATATAATATAAAGCTCATGAGAATTTTAAGAGAAAGAAACACTAAATTATGGATCATTCTCAGTACTGTGCCATCACTTTTTGGTATAAGCACCAACAACTTACTAGTAATACTTTTTTAAAAACACTTTTAAAAATACAAGGTTTCCACAATTTCCCAGGTTTACGTATTTCCCCTCTTCTTCCTTATGCATTAAAAGGGAACACATATTCTACTGTTTTAAAGAAATGTATCCATATCTATATCCCCAAATAAATCTTTACCACAATCTTTAGTAAAGTATGACTGATTCATTGCACCTTTGTAATTCTCTAAATATTCAAGTAAAGGATTAAAATATTTAATCCAACCATCTCACATATTCAAGAGTAAAATTTTTGGCAAGTTTGACAAGTGGTCTTGATAGGCTTGATGTACTATTATGACAACAGATACAATAATCTACCATTTGAAATTATTCCCTGAACAAAAATGTGTTAGTGTATGCACTTTTCTCTTTTATAAAAATCTGCCACATTTTTTGTTATATCTCCTTTTTCATTCATATTGTTTATCTCTGCCCTTCCTCTTTTACTTTTGGTCAGTTTTACCAGGTTGGTTACTTTTACTAGTCTTTTTCAAAAAAAACCAACTTTGGTTGTGTTGATGTTTCGTTGTAGACCTCTTTTCTATTTCTTTAATTTCTGCTTTTATGTTTATTATTTATTTCCTTTCTTTAGTTTATTCTAATGCTTTTCCAACTTAAGTTGGATACCTGCCTCAATAATTGCAGCCATTTTTGTTTTTTTGTTTTTGTTTTTGAAACAGAGTCTCAACTCTGTCACCTAGGCTGGAGTGCAGTGGCATGATCTTGGCTCACTGTAAACTCTGCCTCCTGAGCTCAAGCAATCCTCCCACTTCAGCCTTTAGAGTAGCTGGGACTACAGGTGTATGCTACCACGTCCGGCTAAATTTTTTGTATTTTTGATAGAGACAGGGTTTTTGCCATCTTGCCCAGGCGGGTCTTGAACTCTTGGGCTCAAGTTATCCACCCACCTCGGCCTCCCAAGGTGCTGGGATTACTGGAATGCTTAAATGAGCCTGGGCCCATTTTTCTTTCCTAATTAACATCTCAGATCCTCCATTAGGGGTCACTTTCCTTCTACCTAAAGTATATCTTTTGGAATGTTTCTTAGTGCTGTACAAGTGGTGAGAACAAAAAAAAACTCCCAGTTTTATTTATCTGAAAACTTTGCTTCACTCTTCAAAAATATTTTAGCTTTAATAGTTATTCACTCTGAGTACACTGTAGTTACTATTCTACCATCTTTTGATTTCTACTTTCCTTTCAATAAGTCAGCTGCTAGCCTAATTGCAGAGCTTTTGAAAGTGATCTGTCTTGTCCCTTCTGGTTATTTTTGAGATCTCTGATCATCTGCAAATTTAACTATGAAGACTTCAGGTTTAGATTTCTATTTACTCTGATTAGGATTTACTTGACTTCTTGAATTTGTATCTTTTTGCAGTTTTGGATATTCTAATTGAAATCTCCTTAAATACTGTATCTACTTGGCTTTTCCTCATATCTGAAATTCTGGTTATTAGACCTTTTCATGCTCTTCTTGGAATAGTTAAGACGTAGACAAGGCTGCTGTTAAGAAGAGACTCAAAAGTGGCTTAACCAAAATTCAGGGTTATTTTCCTCTCACAGGACAGTCTTGTTTGGCAGCTAGGCAGTCTGAGACAGCCAGGCTCTTATGTCTTATTGCTCTATCATCCTTAAGAGTATTGCCGTCTTCTACATAGGGAAAAATATCTCATCGCCATGTTTACATTCCAGTTCACAGAAAGGAAGAAAGAGAAAGAAAATGGCATATCCCCTTTCCTCTTACAGGCATGACCTAGAAGTTACACATATTTCAATTTGCATCCCAAATTACCAAAGCCTTGTCACATAGTCAAACCTTACTATCAGGAAGGCAATGAAATGGAAGTTTTAGCTAGGCAACAGAGCATCCAACTAATATACTTATTATACTTATAATAACACTACTTATTAACCACAGAATGGTATCAGGGAAAACTAGCAATTTAGGCTATGGTTGTCCAATTTTCTTTTCTTTTTATAAATTTTCCATTTCTGTCTCTTTTATTTGGTTAACTTTGGTGTCATTCTGTTGCCCAGGCTGGAGTGCAGTGGCACAGTTCACTGCAGCCTTGACCTCCTAGACTCAAAGGATCCTCATACCTCAACCTCCCAAATAGCTGGGACTACAGGCACACACCACTATGCCCAGCTAATTTTTGTATTTTTTTGTAGAGATGGGATTTCACCATGTTGCCCAGGCTGGTCTCGAATTCCTTGGGCTTAAGTGATCTACCTGCCTTGGCCTCCCAAAGTGCTGGGATTACAGATGTGTGTCACTGTGCCCAGTCTACATATTTCATTTCTAAAAGTTCTCCCCCACCCACAAAAAAGCTATTTGTAACTTCTCATAATCTCATTATCTTTCTCAGTATTGTAAAATGGTTAAAAAGCCTGACTTTAGGACCCATACTGCCTGGCTAGAATCCTGGTTCTACCACTTTACTAACCTTGGTCAAGTTATATCCCCATTCTCTGCTTCATTCCTTCACCTGTAAAATGGGGATAATAATAATCCCTACTTTAGAGTTTTGTGAGGATTAATTAACACATAAAGTACTGGAACAGTTCAAGGTTCCAATTGATAGCTACAAAATGTTAGCTATCATAATCCCACCATTCTTATATTTTTAATCTTTACCTTGCTAAACACACTGATTCTAAATTCCTGTCTAATAATTCCAAAATATGAAGTCAATGGGAGTCCAATTCAGTTGTCTGTTATCTTGGCTAGTCCATATTTTCAGTGTCTTTTTTTCTTTCAGAGTTCTGTGATCTTTTACTGTGATGTGCATTGGCTTCTGCCAAGTGCCTGGGGTTACTAGTGACCAGAATTACTTTGAACCATAGTCAAATTTTAAGATATTTTTGGGCTAACCCAGAAAGTGCGATTTAGATATGGAAACATAAAGGCTAGGGTGTAACTATAAAATGTCAAAGAATAACAACCCCCAAACTTGCACCCCCACTTCAACTTAGTGCCAACATTTGCGACAGTCTAGTTTCCTTGGAGTTGGCAGGAAGAGGCGTGGGGAGGGGTGCACAGACACTCGGTGGGATGTCTCCTCATAGACTGAGCTTCGTCTCCTATCCTCTTATGTCTGTGAAGGCAATGAAACCATAAGCCCAGGTTTAGCTAGTTCAGTAGGTGCCATCAAGACAAAAATAGGCTCTGAGTGCTGGTTCTAGCTTTCACTTACTTTTTAGCCTTTGAGCATGTCTCATAAATGTCAGTTCCTCGATACTGTTCCTTTAGGTTTACAGTTGTAAAAGGGACCTTCATTTAAAAAATCTTACATGGCCAATATACACATCTTCACAAGTGAGAAGTCATAAACCTACATTTTTTTTTTTTTTGAGACGGAGTCTTGCTCTTTTTGCCCAGACTGGAGTGCGATGGCACGATCTTGGCTCACTGCAACCTCCGCCTCCCAGGTTCAAGCAATTCTCCCGCCTCAGCCTCCCAAGAACTGGGATTATAGGTGCGGGTCACCATGCCCAGCTAATTTGTATTTTTAGTAGAGACGGAGTTTCACCATGTTAGCCAGGCTGGTCTCGAACTCCTGACGTCAAGTGATCCGACCGCCTCGGCCTCCCAAAGTGCTGGGATTACAGGAGTGAGCCACTGCGCCCAGCCATGAACCTATATGTGATGAAAACATTTCTTTATAATATTCTCAACATAAAATTATGAATATTAGTTTGTTATCAACAATATCTATAATAGTGTGATAATTTAATCACAGAATACTACTTTGTATTTTCTATCACCATTTTTTTAAAGAGTAGAGAAACAGGAGAGGAGGGTAGGAGTGTCAGAATCACCTGGGCAAAGAACCATTACCCTCCAGGCAAAGAATCTGTCAGTTCCTTTTCTTTTCCACTACATGACTCTAGTCTAAGCAACCTCCTGGGACTACTGAAATAGCCTCTTAACTGGTCCATTGTTGCTCACTTGGGTTCCTCTACATTGCAGCCAGAATGGTCTTTTCAAAACAGAAAATTCAATGATTTCATTTTGCTCATAGGGTAAAGATTAAACTCCAAGTCCTCAAAGCTCCTAATGATTTGGCCTGTATCCACTTCGTCTTGCTCCATATCCCTATTTACTCTCTCTGACAGTCACACTAGCCATCTTTCAGTTTATTTTTTTTTTGAGACGGAGTCTCACTGTGTCGCCCAGGCTGGAGTGCAGTGGTGCGATCTTGGCTCACTGCAAGCTCCGCCTCTCGGGTTCCAGCCATTCTCCCGCCTCAGCCTCCGAGTAGCTGGGACTGCAGGCGCCTGCCAGCACGCCCGGCTAGTTTTTTGTATTTTTAGTAGAGACGGGGTTTCACCATGTTAGCCAGGAGGGTCTCGATCTCCTGACCTCGTGATCCGCCCGCCTCGGCCTCCCAAAGTGCTGGGATTACAGGCTTCAGCCACCGCGCCCGGCCCATCTTTCAGTTTCTTAAACCTGATATGCTCCCTTCTGCCACAGGGCTTTTGCAGAAGCTATTCCCTTTGCCTGCAATGACTTCTTCCTTCTCCACTTAGTTAATAATGCCTGCTCTTTTCCTTGGACCTGAGCACAAGTATTAATTCCATAAGATATCCTTCCCTGACCCCTTTGAGTCAAAACTTTATATACTCTTATAGTATTGGACATTTTTCCTAAGCAATACTGATCACAGATGCAAATCAATGCTTTCTGTAAATCTCTGTGATTTACCTAAATTAGACTGTTGAATACCACACAAATTATTTGCCACATATAATAATCTCAGAATTACTGTTAAAACCTGTAATTAGTAAAAACTAATTTACATTCTATTTTTAGAATATCTGCAATGTGACCTGAGTTCTTACATTAAATGACTACCATGTTGTTATACATAAGGAGTTTTTAATCTAATTCGTTATCAAAAAAAGTCTAAGACAGATTGTTTCAATGATTCCAAAATTTCCATTTTACATATGGAAACTAATAAATACATGCACGTATGGAAACTAATAAACACATGCACATGTTGCATGGCTGTGCGTTGCCACACAGAACTGTACAAATAATCCCTAAATGACAGTTTTTGCAGTATTAGTATAAATACTTAATTTGAGAAGAGAGTCATCATTCTGAATTTTTTTCTGAAAGATAACTAAGAAAGTAAACATTTTTGTGAAATTCAAATATAACAGCTTTGTTTACCCTAGTGTGAATTTTCATGTCATGAGGCAAACAACACTTGTACTGTTTTGAAGACTTCAACAAAAGATTATACAAAATTACATCTTTCCTGTACGCTTTGTCTCAATGCATTAAAAAAATATTCTCCCTTTGTTGATTTCAGTTTAAACTGTCAGTCATCAAGGTTACATATGTCATCAGATTGAGCCATCTTCTCTCTTCAGAGAAACAAGTATTTTAGAAACAAATGAAAATACTTTCAAGACAAACCCAAAGGTTACTAAAATTGTTACTTTAAATCATTTTAAATCTCCAAAGTAAAATATATTCTTCATATTAAAATGATTTAAAAGAAAGATGGTCTCCTTTGACTATAACTTTTCCTCCTAAATGTTTAATACTGGGAATGTTTCTAATTACCAGAATAAGGGGTGAATATCACGGTATCCAAAAATATCCTATACTCTGTGCCTTTAGGAACTACATGTGCTCTTGGATCCATGAGCTGTCAAAAAAAACAGTGAATGCGTATCCTGTTTTAGCAACATAGCAAACGATCAAAAGCACATCACCAGTAAATGTTTGACTAAGAGAAATGGAAATGAAAGACTGCTTTTTACATGTCTTACCATCTACTTAAGTGAATATTCTTCAGTAACTATTAATCATCGCAGACAAAACATTTGTAAACCATGCAGAAAAATTTTAAGGCCATGACTAATACTTTCTAGGTTGACCACAATACATTATTTTCCTTAAAAGATACATTTGGCCAGGTGTACTAAATTATGCCAAGTATAGTTAAGTATGCCAATTCTGGAATCTTGATAGATACATTTCCATAAATAGAGGTATTCACTCTAACTTTATTCCGTTAACAGCACTGCCACATAAACTATATATGACCAAAACTAAAGCATGCCAAAGCTAATGAAAAAGTATGAATTTGGAGTAATTGTAAGCAAAAATGCATAATTATAACTAAAGTTTCTGGTATCTTTGTTTCTTAAACTATTATCCAGCTAAAATGTTATAATCTTTTCCTGAAGGGAAAGTAAAAACATGTAACCAACAGCAACTAAATTTTATATATCATTCTGTCACTTACAAAGCTCTTTCGAAACTTTTTATATTTTAGGTAATCAAAACCAAAACTATATGTCATTACCCCCACTATAAAGAAACATACAAGGCTTAACTTGGATTAAATGACTTAAGCATAAAGTAACTGGGAAGCTGTATTCAAACCTACGTCTCTAGATCTTAAATGTTGCTCTCTTTTGAATATATTATGCTGTTATATAACAACAACACAACAATAATAATGGCAAACATTTACTGAGTGCTTACCATGTGCCAGGAAGTGCTGTAAGAAATCCTCACAATAAGCTTACGAGGCAGATACTAGTAATATCCCCAAAGTCACATATCTAGGAAGAAAAGCCACGATTTAAATTCAGGCAACCTGCTTTCAGGGTTCACAATCTAACATGCTAAATTGCCTGTATTCATTCATGTACATAAAGTTGTATATGCATAGAATACCTTTGGGAAGGAAGCTGAGGAATGACAGGACATGGAAAGAAAAGACATTTTCCTCTGTGTACTTTGTATGTACTTCTTGAAACCCAGGGAGAGGAAGGGGGTGTAGGTAGACAGAATGTTACAGACATGGAATTCCAGAAAAAAGGCAGAGATTCAAGAAACTCCATAATCTGTGATGATCTAATGGAAAAACTATATTTTTAAAAAAGTCTAGGTGGCCTGATCATTTACTGTGAAAGGCTGAGAGAGGAAAGGACTTAGTACATATGTGTGTGTGTGTGTGTGTGTGTGTGCGCGTGTGTGTTTTGGAGATGGAGTCTCACTTTGTCGCCCAGGCTGGAGTGCAGTGGTGCAATCTCAGCTTACGGCAACCTCCGCCTCCTTGGTTCAAGCGATTCTTCGGCATTAGCCTCCCAAGTAGCTGGGACTACAGGCATGTGCCACCACGTCCAGCTAATTTTTTTGTATTTATAGTAGACAGGGTTTTACCATGCTGGTCAGGCTGGTAATGAACTCCTGACCTCAGGTGATCCGCCCTCCGTGGCCTCCCAAAGTGCTGGGATTACAGGCGTGAGCCACTGTGCCTGGCCCATATATGGTTTTAAATAGCAGGCTATAAAAGTTCCTCCATGATATCCTATGAACTTGAAAATTTCCTATCAGATGAGAAAAGCCACCTAAGGCTTTTGAACAAGAGCTGGAAGAGAAAAATGAAAGCTCTGTGAGTACTCTGTAGATTGCAACAGAAGAATGAAAAACTACAGAAGGAAGATTAGTTAGGAGGGCAAGGAAGCAAATCTTTTTTCTAAGTGCCTTTTTCTTAGCCTTTAGCAATCTTCAAGGCAGATATTTTCTTCCTTTCAAAATGCAGATAAATTATACATGCCATTCCTACTGCCCAGAACAATAGTTGGGAAACAGTAGATGCTCAATAAACATTTACTGAATGAAAGAAAAAAAGGGCTGATCTTGGATTCAAAGCTAGGTTTTATCTAACACTAATGCCTAAGACTTTTCCCACTATATTCGGTAATTCAATTAATCCAAGCAATCTTTAAAATCTGGTGAGACCCTTTAGGTAGGAGGCTAATCTTAAAGTAAGGGACATAGTTCAGCAATGTTGCTGTGAACACCAAATTAGATAATGCATATGTAGCACTTAGGAGAGTGCCTGGCAACTGTCCACTTAAAAAAGATACTGCTATCACTACTTTATTAACATAACTAGAGTGTTACTGGTATTTTGAGAAGAATTTTGGAAAGGTAATGTAAGACAAGAATGGAAAGCACTGTCAGATTATGAACTCCAAATCAGGAGGCAGTATAATCAAATTTATTGATTCTTAACTTTATTGGATTCCTTAATCTAGTAAGTCCAGTTCTTTGAAAAGAATATATACACTGGGGGAAGTGAGGGATGTTGGAGACCAGGGAACCCAAACTAACAACCTCTGATCAAAAACAAAGAGCCTTGGCCAGGCACAGAGGCTCATGCCTGTAATTCCAGCACTTTGGGAGGCCAAGGAGGGTGGATCATGAGGGTCAGGAGATCGTGACCATCCTGGCCGACATGGTGAAACCCCGTCTCTACTAAATATACAAAAATTAGCTTGGCGTGGTGGCTCTTGCCTGTAATTCCAGCTACTCACGAGGCTGAGGCAGAAGAATCACTAGAACCAGGGAGTCAGAGGTTGCAGTCAGCTGAGATCATGACATTGGCTCCAGCCTGGCAACAGAACGAGACTCCGTCTCAAAACAACAACAACAACAACAACAACAACAACAACAAAAACCAAAGAGCCTTTTGAAGGAATATCTGGGTCCAAAATCAGGATCTAGAAGTTACATTAGCCTGGACAAGTCATTTGTCCTCATTAATATTCAACTTCTTTATTTACACAACAAAACTGGACTAAGATACCTTACTGGTTTCTGATAAGTAAACAATATATTTAATAACATATTTCAGGTACAGAAGCTTAATGCTTTTTTCCTTCCCAAACTAAAGTGAAAAGAGAGAATCAATGTTTTAGTTTATTATAAACACTGCCACATTAGAAAACTACTATTAGAATCCCTGTTTATTAAATCTGTTTGCTCATATAACAGCTTCAAATCTCTTTAAGGATGGCCAGAGTGTTATGAGTTTCCTATCCCTGTAAGTGCTACTGTTCTACACAAATTTTTGTTCCCAGAGCTATTAGTTTTGTGAAGAGAAATAACACCTATATAGACACCTTTGTCTTGAAAATATCCGATTGAAGAACAATCTTAGTCCTGATCAAGTTAATTTTTTCAGATGAGAGAAGGCTGGGAAAAACAAGGAAATTAGTTAAAGTCTTGCCTTCATGAGAGATGAATTAATTTGAACAGGATCTAGAAATGACCATTAAATAATAATTAGCTTAATTAGGAACCTTTAATTTCGTGCCAAATGCTAAGACATACACAAAAAGAGATATGTAACTATTTGACTAACAGAATTTCTAGAATTTATTCTGAAGAATTACACTGGGAAAGCCATTCTACTTTCTTATCATGGAACCAAAAAGAGATCCTCTAAATTGGAAATTGTTTTTTTTTTTCCTGAGACGGAGTCTCATTCTTTCGCCCAGGCTGGAGTGCAGTGGTGCAATCTCGGCTCACTGAAAGCTCCGCCTCCCGGGTTCAAGTGATTCTCCTGTCTCAGCCTCCTGAGTAGCTGGGATTACAGGCGTGTGCCACCACGCCTGGCTAATTTTTTGTATTTTTAGTAGAGACAGGGTTTCACCACGTTGGTCAGGCTGGTCTCGAACTCCTGACCTCACGATCCCCCCGCCTCGGCCTCCCAAAGTGCTGGGATTATAGGCGTCAGCCACTGTGCCCGGCCCCTAAATTGGAAATCTTAACCTGGCAATCAGGAGTTATGAATCGCTGACCACAGATGTATATAAATAGATTTCTTCAGATAATCAGGAAGTTTCAAACATTCTCTTTGTATGTCCATCAACCATAACAGACTAAATAAGCTACCATAAGCTTACACCTGGATCACAATAGCCTCTCCTCTGATCTCCCTACATCCAATATTTCCCCCTTCCAATATATTCAAAAGGAAGCTAAAATGAACTTTGTGAAATGACAAATTTAATCACTTAGTGACCTCCTCCAAATCCCTTCAGTTCAGATACTTCGGTGATTTCCCATTTCCCTTAAAGCTAAAGACCAAAGATGTTAACATGGCTTACAAGGGTCTGCACAGCTGGGTCTCTAACTGTTATTTCACAACAGTGCTCCCTCTCATTGTCAACACTCCAGCCAACTGGCTCTCTTACATCTTCTCCAATGCACCATGCACTCTCCTGCCACAAACAAGTCAGCTGGTAAAGTGTTCCAGAAAACATAAAGCAATGGGGAGATTGTAATCCATATGGCATGTAGGTTTATAATATAGAAAAGAATGATCTTTGAGCAAACAACTAAAGATGACAGGCAGTTAGAGAACAGAGTTGGGCAGACATCTGAGGGAAGCAGAAAAGCCTTGAGATGCCAGGTGACTTCAATAAGGAACAAGTAGGGCACTATAATTGGAGGACAATGAGGAAGTCATCAGGAGAAGAGAAGGTAAGAGATTAAACAGAGAGCTAAATACAGGCTTTTAGGCCATGGTAAGGACTTTAGCTTTTACTTGGTATGCATGGGAAGCCACTGGACAGTTTTGAGCAGAGGATGTCAAGTTTCCACTGAAATTTTTAAAAGATCTCTCTGATTATAAAAGAGAAGGTCAAGGGCAGAATCAGGAAGAACTAGAAGGCAACTGAAATAACACAAGAGATAGGAATGCCGACCAAAGGAGTAGCAGTGGAGGTAGTAAGAATTGGTTAACTTCCACATACGTTTTGAAGACAGGGCCAAATAGAGAAGTTGGGAGAAAAAAAAAAGACTGCTAAAAAATAGAGGATAGACACCAAATCACAGACCCAGGGAGTTCAGAGAACACTAACCAAGATAAATGCCAAAACATCTACACTTAGGTATTATTTCAGACTGCATAAAATCAAGGCAAAGAGAAAATGCTGAAAGCCAGAGGGTGGAAAAAACATCTTAACTATAACAGAACAGAGAGGTATTGCATCAGACTTTTCAGAAACCAGGAAAGCAAGAAGAGAGTGAAGTAAAATATTTAAAGTGTTCCCAGAAAAAACCACCAAGTTACAACTCTGTATCAAGTGACACTATCCTCCAAATGAAGGAGAAATGCAGACATTCTCAAAACAAAAATTAAGAGAATTTGTCACCAGCAGACATGACTTGCAAGAAATGTGAAAATTTCTTCAAAAAGAAGAAAACTACTTAGATGGGAAACTTTACTTTTACTTTTCTTATCCTTTATCAATCTAAACCGATACAGTTTGTTCAAAATAACTGCAACAAGGTATTAGGTAACCATAGCTTATGGATAAGTAAAATGAATGACAGCAATGTTATAAGGGACTGGTGTAAGTAATTGAGAATACTCTGTTCCAAGGTACTTGCACTACACATGAAGTGCTATGTTGTATGAAAGTGGGCTTGGATTAGTTGTAAATGTATACTGCAAATTCAAGGGCAACTAGTAAAAAAAAGTAAAAACAAGTATAATCAATACAGTAAGCGAGGAGAAAAAATGAAGTAACATAAAATGTTCAGTTGAAACCAAAAGGCAAAAAAAGAAAGAACAAGGGAGGGCAATGAACAGAAAAGAGTAACAGATATGGTAGATACATATTAATCCAACAACAATTAAAGGACTGTCAGGATGGACTAAAAAAAACAAGACCCAGCTATATGTTGTCTGTAAGAAACTCACTTTAAATATAAATACAGTAGACCCCCATCCATGGTTTTGCGTTTTGCAATTTCAGTGACTCACAGTCAATAGGTATCTGAAAAATATTACAATATTGAGAGAGACTACATTCACATAACTTTTAATAAAGCATATTGTTAGAATTGTTCTATTATTAGGTATTACTGTCAGTCTCTTACTCTGACTAATTTGTAAATTAAACTTTATTATAGGTATGTACAGGAAAAAACATAGTACACTTAAGGTTTGGTACTATATCTGCGGTTTCAGGGATCCACAGAGTATACTGAAATGTATCCTCCATGGGTAAGTGGGGACTACTGTACACAGATTAAAAGTAAAGAGATGAAAAAAATATATCATACTAACACTAATAAAAAGAAAGTTAAGAGTAGCTATATTATTCTGAGACAAAGCAGGCTTAAGAGTAAGAGAAGTTATCAGGTATGAAGAAGAGTATTACATAATGATAAAGGCATCGATTCTCCAAGAAGACATAACAATTCTTAATGTGCATGCATCTAACAACAGTGTCGAAATACATGAGGCAAAAACGGATACCACAAGGAGAAACAGATGAATCCATTATTATGCCTGGAACCCGCAACACCCCTGTCAGTAACTGACAGATCCAGCAGGCAGAAAATCAGTAAGGTTGTAGGTGAACTAAACAATACCATCAATCAATTGGATCTAATCGACATTTACAGAATACAGCCAGGTACTGCATGACATTGTTTTAGTCCACATTGTTTAGACCGCATATGTGATGGTGGTGCTGTAGGATTATAATGGAGCTGAAAAATTCCTATTGCCTAGTGACATCTTAATGATCCTGAACCAGTGCAGGCCTTGGTGAATATGTGTGTTTGTGTCTTAGTTTTTAACAAAAATGTTTTAAAAGTTAAAAACAGTGAAACATTTTAAAAATAGAAAAAAAAATAAGGATATAAAGAAAGGAAATATTTTTGAACACATGGACAATGTGTTTGTGTTTTAAGCTAAGTGTTATTACAGGAGTCAAAAAGTTTATAAAGTAAAAAAGTTACAGTAAGCTAAGGTTGAATTGAATGATTTACTTTATTTATTTACTTACTTACTTTAGAGACAGGGTCTCACTCTGTTGCCCAGGCTGGACTGCAGTGGTATGATCATGGCTAGGAGATATGTTGTTAAATGATGTGTGACTGTATTTCTATATATTGGCAAACAAGTGGAAAAAAAATGAAAAAAAAAAATCACTTGCAAAAGTATCTAAAAAGAAATAAGCTACTTAGAGATTAATTTAACAAATCGCCTAATGATATATTTCTCTGAACATATCCCTGTTAAGTGATGTATAACTGTACTTTATCCAACAATGAAAGAATATACAATATTTTCAAGTGCACACAAAACATTTACCAAGACAGACCATATTCTAAATTATAAAGTAAGTCTCAATAAATTTGAAGAAATTTAAATCATACAAAGTATGTTTTCTGACTACTATGGCATTAAATTAGAAACCAGTAACAGAAAGATCAAGAAAATCCCCAAATATTTAGAAACTAAACAACGTATTTCTAAATAATCCATAGTTCAAAGAAGAAATCAAAAGGGAAATTGGTATTTAGAACAGGATGAAAAAGAAAACATATTAAAATTTATAAAATAAGCCAGAAATAAATCCCTCACATGTATGGTCAAACGACTTTGAAAATGAGGCCAAGATTATTCAATTGGGAAAGGATGGTCTTTTCAATAAATAGTGCTAGGAAAACTGGATACCCACATGTAAAAGAATGAAGAGTTGAGCCCTCTTCATTGGGCCCACCATAAACAAAAATTAACTCAAAATGGATCAAAGACTAAATGAGAGAGAGTAAAACTGTAATATTCTTGGAAGAAAACATAGGAGGAAAGATACATGACAATGGATTTGGCAATGACTGCTTGGATAAACACCAAAAAAGCACAGGTAACCACAGAAAAAAACAGATAAATTGGACTACAGGTTGAGTATCCCTCTGGGAACAGAAGGGCTTCAGATTTCAAATATTTTCAGATTTTAGAATATCTGTATATACACAATGAGCTCTAATGGGAATGGGACCCAAGTCTAAACACAAAATTCTTCTATATTTCATAAACACTTCATACACATAGCTTGAAAGTAATTTAATATAGTATGTTGAACAATTGTGTGCATGAAACAAAGTTTTGACTACTATTTTGACTGCAACACACATGGGGAAAGATATCGAATGTTCCACTTCTGGTGTCATATCAGCACTCAAAAGTTATGGATTTTGGATTTTAGGATTAGGGATGCTCAACCTTGATGTGTTCTTTGATGCACAGAAGTTTGCAATTTTGACATATAGGTAGGTATCCCTAATCTATATGAAGTACCTATTGTAGTAAAAAATTCAGAGGCAGAAAGTAGAATGGTGGTTGTTGGGGGCCGAGAAGGGGGATGGGGAATTACTGTTTAATGGAATCAAGTTTCAGTTACATAAAATGAAGAGTTCTGGAAACGGATGTTGACGAAGTCTGCACAACAATGTGAATGTACTTAATTTTACTGAATTGTATACTTAAAAATAATTACGATGGTATAAGTTACGTGTATTTTACCACAATATAAAAAAATACAACACAATTCTCCATATTGACTAAAAAAAAAAAAATCAGGGCAGAGAAGCTATCAAAGCAGGTCAAGAAAGAGCAACTAGTGAGGCGGTGGGGGCAGGGGGGAACCATGTATATAGTTTATTGGGATAAAGAGAAGAAAATATTTCAAAGAGGAGGAAGTGATCAACTGTCAAATGCTGACATGTAAAGGAAGATGAGAGTGAGAACCTGACCACTGGAGGTCACTGGAGACTTGATAAACCAATTTCAGTGTAATAACCCAGGACAAAAGCACAATTAGGTTCAGGAAAGACTGGGAGGTAAGAAATTGGGAGATGGCATTATAGACAATTTTTTTGAGGAGTTTGCTTGAAGGAGGAATAGAAAAATCGGGAGGTCACTACTACAAGGGGAAGGAGAATGTGGTTTCAAAAGGGGTTTTGCCGTATTTATTTTTATAGTAGGTACTCAGTAAATCAAACATTTAAGAGCAACTCAGTAAGTATTTGTCCAGAATGAACTGTTCTCAAGACTAGGTCTACAGCTTGACATTAGAGGTTAAAGTGTTGCAATTTTGAATCTTGTTTTTTATTACCCCCCTACCCCCACCCCCGCCGATATTACTGATATTACTTCATCTCTCTCCAAGGTCACTGAAGTTTTTCAAAACTATTTTAACAGATATTGCAATAAATGTACAGTCATTTAACTATCCTTCTTGCTGGGCATGTCCAAGTATTTTCTATTATTATAGACAATGCTGTAATGAATCTTTATATAATACACTTTTATCCAGTTGTCATTTTTTTCTTTGGTTTATATTCTCACATGGAACATTAATTAACCAAAGACTAGGAACATTTTTAAGGTTCTTCATGGAGATTAGTAGTTTTATCAACTGGCATTCCAATCAGGAATGTGTGGGTCCCATTTCACCATATCCCTAACAGCACAGTTTCAACGTAAATGTTATTTTGTAAATTGTATTATCAAAATTGTATCACTCTAAGCTTCTCTGATTAGTGAGGCTAACGTTTTCAAATATTTATCAGTCATGAGCTCTTCTCTTTTGTGAATGCCTATTTTTTTCATTTATCTTTTAAAAAAGTTTTAAAACAAGTTTTTAAAAAGTTCCTATCAAGCAGTCTGTTCTATAAGAATAGTCACTTTTTTGATTATCTTTTCGCTCAGATGTTGTTTGCTTTTTTAGCTGTTTATTTTATCACACTCAAGTTAATTTCTGTTAATTTTTTTTATTGTTTTTTGCATTGTTTTGTTTTTTCTTTTTTTCAGTTATTTTGCATTCAATCTATGTTTTCCATTGTCATTTTCCCCTCATAGCTCATAAGTCTGGTATACAACTGCTAAGGATTGGGCACCAGTGGATTAAAGCAAAAAACTGGGTTTAAGAATGGAAGTTCTGTTGCATGGAATTTAGAAACTCTCTTTTGCTATAACTACTTGGTCTGTGGTCTGGCCCGCATTTATTTTTTCAGACAGGGTCTCACTCTGTCACCACTGGAGTGCAGTGGCACAATCACAGCTTAGTGCAGCCTCGAACTCCTGACCTCAAGCAACTCCCTCCTACCTCAGCCTCCAAAGTCCTGGGATTATAGGTGTGAGCCACTGCATTCAGCCGATCCATATTTAAATGAAAGTTTAGAAGGCTAATAATTTTACATCCAATAAGTAAATAAACATGTAACAAAATATGGTAAAGGCAACTAGATAAATTAGCAAGTAGGACTTAGATTCAGATCACCTATATTTAATCAATGGCTCTAACACTTACAAGCTGGAAGGCTCTGGACTTCTTAACCTTACTCAATTCTCATGATCTATAAACAACAGTAACAGTTAAACACTTACTGAGGACTTACTATGTGTAAGCATGTTTCTAAGAATTTTACTTTTAGTCAACTTATTTAAAACAACTCTATATTATTATTACAATCACCACTTTGGACAAGAGAAAACATATGACCTACAGAAGTTCAATAACTCACAAAAAATTGTTTTGTGAGCAAAACTCGCAAAACTCACAAAACAATTAGTAAATGGCAGAACGAGGATTTGAATCTAGGCATTCTGCCTCCAGTGCTCCCATTCTGGCTCCTAAGCACTCTATTATATGGCCTCTTTCATCTTTCAAATGGTAATGATACCACCTACCTCAGGTGTGAGGGAAGGATTAAATGAAACCGTACACATGAAAGAACAAGAAAGTGTGAAATGGCAAGAATAAGGGACAGTATTAAGAGGGGGGTTTGTTTTAAGCAACAACAAAACCTGATACTTTGTATGACTTAAAATAGGTTTAAAAAAAAAAAAAAAAAGGATGGCAGCGAATTCCACAAAGCATATGCAATGAACTAAATCCTTACAGGAACCTGTTAAGAATACTATGGCGGAGAGTACTTAGGCTCTTGCTCTCTGGCTGGAATAAAAACGTCTTGCCTGAGACTAGAAGGATATGCAATTTATACCATGAAAATAATTGTGCAAAGCATTATCCTTAGCAGGCCTGATCAGTTAATATGCCAGTTAAGAAGCTCCACGAAAACAAGAGACTCGCCTTGTCTTTTCTTCCACTTATATCTTGCCACTTCTCTTATGCCAAAATAACACCTTGGTTTATACCCCTTCCTAAGTAATGCCTTAACCACTTCCTTTATCGATCCAAATCCTCTATGCCTTTTGAGGTGCATTTCAAGCCCCAACCTCAGAGTCATGTCCATTAATTCATGCCCACAGTCTTCTTTTCTCTCTCTGACCTCTCATTATCTTTTTTATACTACTTAATCTCTGGTTACATTTTCTTTTGTTGAGATATAATTCACATACTGTAAAATCCACCTTTTTTTTTTTTTTTTTTTGAGACTGAGTTTTGCTCTTGTAGCCTAGGCTGGAGTGCAATGGTACGATCACAGCTCACTGCAACCTCCGCCTTCCAGGTTCAACCGATTCTCCTGCCTCAGCCTCCTGAGTAGCTGGGATTACAGGCATGCGCCACCACACTCAGCTAATTTTTTGTATTTTTAGTAGAGCTGGGGTTTCTCCATGTTGGTCAAGCTGATCGCGAACTCCTGACCACAGGTGATCTGCCTGCCTCACCTCCCAAAGTGCTGGGATTACAGGCGTGAGCCACCACACCTGACCCACCATTTTAAAGTACACAATTCAGTGGTTTTAAAAACTATATTCACAAGGCTATTATAACCACCATCACTATCTAATTCCCATCACCCCCCCACCCAAAAAAAAACACATCCATGAACAGTTATTCCCCATTTGCCCTCCCTACAGCTTCTGGCAACCACTAATCTACCCACTATCTCTAAAGATTTGCTTTTTCTATACATTTCACACAGATGGAATCATACAACATGTGGCCTTTTGTGTCTGGCTTTTGTGCTTAGCATGTTTCCAAGGTTCATTGATATTGAAGCGTGTGTCAGTATTTCATTCCTTTTTATAGCTGAATGATATTCTATTGTATGACTATATGACATTTTGTTTATTTATCAGTTGATGGACATTTGGGTTCTTTCCACTTTTTGTTTATTGTAATGAACAGTCTTGTACGAATTCTAGTGTACACGTACGTTTCCAATTCTCTTGGGTATATATCTAGCAGCAAAACTGCTGGGTCGTAAGATAACTCTCTGTTTTTCTTTTATTTATATTAATTTTTTTATTTTTCATTGCATCTCTTTAGCATATGTTTAACTTTCTCAGGAACTGCCAAACTGTTTTCCACAGTGGCTGTACCATTTTACATTCTCATCAGCAATGTATGAAAGTTCCAATCTCTCTACATCCTGGCCAACACTTGTTATTGTCCTTTTTTCCCCTAAATTACAGCCATCCTAGTGTGTATGAAATAATATCGCATTATGGTTTTGATTTATATTTTCCTAAGGTCTCTGTTTACATTTTATTTTATATGATATATAGTCTTCTAATTCACAGTCAGCAAACTTTATCTCTGAAGAGCTAGATAGTAAATGTTTTATGCTTTGTAAGCCACATACGGCCTATGTCACATATTATTCTTTCTTATTTTTTTAAAAGAACTCTTTAAAAAGTAAAAGCCATTCTTAGCTTGAGGGCCATACAAAACAGGTCTTGGACCAAAGTTTGGTGACCTCTCCTCTAACTGTTTCATAATTAGCCTTGCCTTTGCTATCACCGTCAACTTTGCTGAAAGTAAGGTAAGGATTATTTTGTATTTCCACATACAGATTTGCACAGGGTCTACGAATACAAGAACAGAGGTTCTAAAAATACTTGAACTAGGTCATGCCTGTAATCCCAGCACTTTGGGAGGCTGAGGCAGGTAGATCACCCAAGACCAGGAGTTCGAGACCAGGCTGGCCAATATGGTGAAACCTGGTCTCTACTAAAAATACAAATATTAGCCGGGCATGGTGGCACACACCTGTAGTTCCAGCTACTCGGCAGGCTAGGCAGGAGAATCATTTGAACCTGGGAGGCAGAGGTTGCAGTGAGCCAAGATCGCGGCACTACACTTCAGCCTGGGTGACAGAGCGAGATTCCATCTCAAAAAATAAAAATAAAAATACTTGAACTAAACTTTTTGCACAAAAAAAAAGTCAATTAAAAAATATATATACTTGAGGCCAGGCATGGTCGCTCACGCCTATAATCCCAGCACTTTGGGAGGCCAAGGTAGGTGGATCACAATGTCAAGAGATCGAGACCATCCTGGCCAACATGGTGAAACCCTGTCTCTACTAAAAATACAAAAACTTAGCTGGGCCTGGTGGTGCATGCCTATAATCCTAGCACTTTGGGAGGCTGAGGCAGGCAGATCACTTGAGGTCAGGAGTTCAAGACCAGCCTGGCCAACATGGCAAAACCTTATCTCTACTAAAGATAGAAAAAATCAGCTGGGCATGGTGGCACATGCCTGTAATCCCAGCTACTCAGGAGGCTAAGGTACCAGAATTGCTTGAACCTGGGAGACAGAGGTGGCAGCGAGCCAAGATCGCGCCACTGAACTACCGTCTGGGCAACAGAGCAAGACTCTGTCTTAAAAAAATATATACATATTAGTATCTCCCCACAAGCATTATGTAATATAAAGGTACTAGTTTTTAAGTGATTATTAAAAGTACAAAGTAATTTTTCTTTTTTGAAACTGGGCAACTTGAAAGAATTTTGTTAAGAACCACAGAAAATGCTAGGCGCGGTGGCTCACGCCTGTAATCCCAGCACTTTGGGAGGCCAAGGCGGGCAGATCACCTAAGGTCAGAGTTCAAGACCAGCCTGGCCAACATGGTGCAATCCTGTCTCTACTAAAAATGCAAAATTAGCCGGGCATGGTGGTGCATGCCTGTAATCCCAGCTACTGGGGAGGCTGAGGCAGGAAAATCGCTTGAACCCGGGAGGCAGAGGTTGCAGTGAGCCGAGATCATGCCATTGCATTCCAACCTTGGCAATAAGAGCAAAAACTCTGTCTCAAACAAACAAACAAAAACAAAAAGAACCAGAGAAAGACTCTTTCATAATGCTCTTAGAGTCAAAATTATAATCTATTAACTTAGACATACTTCTGAATTAAGTATTTCTAAATCCCACAACTACAAATAAGATTAAAATTACAGTAATACCATGTGGAAGAACTTGCTATCTGTTCCTCTTTATATACAGCCAAAACAAGCAAACAAAAAAGACAGGAACACAGAAGACTTTTAGGGCAGCAAAACTTTTATCTGTATGGAACTATAAGGTGGACACACATCATTTTACATTTGTCTAAACCCAGAGAATATACAACACCAAAAGTGAACTCTAAGGTAAACTATGGACTCTGCATGATTAAGTACACGTCAATATACATTCATCAGCTGTAACATATGTACCGATTTGGTAGGGGATTTGTTGATAACTAAGGAGACTACGCATGTGTGCGGGCAGAAGATAGATGAGAAATCTGCTCAATTTTATTGTAAACCTAAAACTGCTCTAAAAAAAATTAAGTCGTGCTTGCTTTGGCAGCACATATACCGAAATTGGAACGATATAGGGAAGATTAACACGGCCCCTGCATAAGAATGACACACAAATTCATGAAGCATTCCATATTTTTTTAATTGTCTATTTTTTAAAATGGTATACTTTTCTGGTAAATGTAGAAAAGTCAGAAATTTCAACAATTTGAATTTTACATTTTAGAAATTATAAGTAAATCATATAGAAGTCTTTCTGCATAGAAACTCTTTGATATAGGAGAATGAAAACTAATGTGAAAGATAGCAGATGTAACTAGCTATTTATCTCAGGGCAAGTCACTGAATTCTTTGAAGCCCAAACTTCTTATCTTTAAAAGTAGGAGTGACACTATCTGTCCTACCTTTTTCACAGAATTGTGAAGATCAAATGAGACAAACTTGGTAAAAGCATATTTAAAACAAAAAGCACTCTACCGCTCTACAAATATTACTCATATATATTGTTAGAAGAACTCTAAACCAAAACCAAGTTTTCACTATTAAAATAAGTATAAACAAGAGTTCTCTCGCTCTTCACAGTTATAACAAACATTCTTCCTAATAGTCGTAATGACATCAATGAACAGTGTGTTGATTTTTTTTTAAGCCTAACAGAGGAATGAAAATCAGCCCAAACTGGTCTCACATTCTGAATGGCATAAAGGTTAACCTAGTGCATAAAAGCATTCAGACCGGTTTTCCAGGTCTTAGAAACCTAAGACAACATTCATTCTTTTGCACCTTTAGCTTATTCTAGCTAAAAGAAATAATGTATTAAATATTCCTTTAAATACTAATCTGTCTACTAAAAATTCTATGGGAACCAAACTTCAAAAATCAAGTCGGAATCAGTAATAAAGTTTTGATTATCAACAGCAAAAGAAGACAGGGATATTAAGCAATGATATCTAATATTCTGGTCGTCAGCAAAGCCTGAGTCCTATCCTCTCACTCTCCTCCCTAGACAGCATGAGCTTCACCACTCGCTTCACTTTATCCATCAACTACTGGTCCCTGAGCACTGTCAAGGCACCCAGCCATGCCACCCAGCCAGTGTCTATCCAGGCACTGGGGGCTCTGGTTCCCAGATCTCCGTGTCCTGCTCCACCAACTTCTGGGGCAGCTTGGGGTCTGGCTGCGGGGATGGTCAGGGGTCTGGCAGGAATGGGAGGCATCCAGAATGAGGAGAAAATGACATGTCTGGATGATAGCCTGGCGTCCTACCTGGACAGAGTGAGGAGCCTGGAAATCGAGAACTGGAAGCTGGAGAGCAAAATTCAGGAGCACCTGGAGAAGAAGGGACCCCAGCTCAGACACTGGGGCCATTACTTCAAGACCATCAGGGACCTGAGGGCTCAGATCTTCTTAAATACTCTGGGAGGCCGAGGCAGGTAGATCACGAGGTCAGGAGATCGAGACCATCCTGGCTAACACGGTGAAATCCCATCTCTACTGAAAATAGAAAAAATTAGCCAGGTGTGGTGGCAGGCACCTGTAGTCCCAGCTACTCGGGAGGCTGAGGCAGGAGAATGGCATGAACCCGGGAGGCAGAGTTTGCAGTGAGCCGAGATCGCGCCACTGCAGACCAGCCTGGGGACAGCAAGACTCCATCTCAAAAAAAAAAGAAAAAACAAAAATACTATGGACAATGCCCGCATCGTTCTGCAGACTGACAATACCTGTCTTGCTACTGATGACTTTAGAGTCAAGTATGAGACAGAGCTGGCCATGTGCCAGTCTGTGAAGAGTGACATCCATGGACTCCACAAGGTCACTGATGACACCAATGTCACTTGGCTGCAGCTGGAGCTGGAGATCAAGGCTCTCAACGAGGAGCTGTTCTTCATGAAGAAGAACCACAAAGTGGAAGTAAAAGGCCTACAAGCCCAAACTGCCAGCTCTGGGTTGACTATGGAGGCAGATGCCCCCAAATCTCAGGACATCAAGATCACAGCAGACATCCGGGCTCAATACGATAAGCTGGCTCGGAAGAACTGACAGGAGCTAGACAAGTACTGGTCTCAGCAGACTGAGGAGGGCACCACAGTGGTCACCACGCAGTCTGCTGAGGTTGGAGTTGCTAAGATGACATTCACAGAGCTGAGACATACAGCTCAGTCCTTAAAGATCAATCTGGACTCGAGAAATCTGAAGGCCAGCTTGTAGAACAGCCTGAGGGAGGTGAAGGACCTCTATTCCCTGCAGATGGAGCAGCTCAATGGGATCCTGCTGCAACTGGAGTCAGAGCTGGCACAGACCCGGGCAGAGGGGCAACGCCAGGCCCAGGAGTACAAGGCCCTGCTGAAATATCAAGGTCAAACCAGAGGCTGAGACCGCCACCTACCACCACCTGCTGGAAGATGGCAAGGACCTCAATCTTGGTGATGCCCTGGACAGCAGCAACTCCATGCAAACCATCCAAAAGACCACCACCCACCAGAGAGTAGATGGCAAAGTGGTATCTGAGACCAATGACACCAAAGTTCTAGAGACATTAAGCCAGCAGAAGCAGGGTAACCCTTTGGGGAGCAGGAGGCCAATAAAAAGTTCAAAGGTCACTGGATGTCAAAAAATATACACATGCACATACACACACACACAAGAATTGTTTGAACCTGGGAGACAGAGGATCCAGTGAACCAAGATTGTGCCACTGCACTCCAGCCTGGGTGACAGAACAAGACTTTGTCTGAAAAGTAAATAAATAAATAAAATTTAAAAAATAAAATTTTCTACAAGAGTACAGACAGGTTGTGACCTAGATTTGAACTAAAAAATGTTAAACAGGAAAAGGTATTTACAGTCAAACCAAAAACCACCTGAACACAGACCTTAAAAGTATTACTAAACGCCTTGAAGTTCGGGGTTCAAAGGAAGAAACTACAATTAAATACCTATGACTAAATGTTCTAAAAGCTATGATCTTAACATGTACTAGATCTAGATCCCTGGCCAGGCACATTGGCTCATGTCAGTACTCCTAACACTTTGAGAGGCTAAGGTGGGAAGGGGTTAGGAGTTTGAGATCAGTCTGGGCAACAGAGGAGACCTCATCTCTTATTTTAAAAGAAGGAAAAAAAAAAAAGATCTAGAGCCGTAATTCTAACAAACTTCACAGCGGCAAGAAGCAAACAATTGAAACATTAGCCATATCAATCTGTAAGGCATATTGAGCTTCATCTAAATATCTAGATTAATACAGAAAAAATGTTGTAAGAGTCCCTGATATAACCACAAATATCTATCATGTTTATCTACATAATTTAAGGCAGTGATCCCCAACCTTTTTGGCACCAGGAACCAGTTTCATGGAAGGCAATTTTTCCACAGACTGGACCAGGTGTGGGAGATGGAGTCAGGATGATCCAAACGCATTATATTTATTGTGCACTTTATTTGTATTACTATTACATTGTAACACAAAATGAAATAATTATACAGCTCACCATAATGTAGAATCAGTGGGAACCCTGAGCTTTTTTTCCTGCAACTAGACAGTCCCATCTGGGGGTGATGGGAGACAGCAACAGATCATCAGGTATTAGATTCTCATAAGAAGCATGCAACCTAGATTATGTGCATGTGCAATTCACAATAGGGTTCGCACTCCCATGAGAATCTAATGCCACTAGTGATCTGACAAGAGGCGGGGCTCGGGCAGCAATACTCAACGCTGCTTACCTCCCGCTGTGCAGCCTGGTTCCTAACAGGCCATAGACCATTACTCACTAGTCTGTGGCCCAGGGGTTGGAGACCCCTGATCTAAGGGTATGAGACAGTGAGAGACAAAGGAAAATATGACCAGTTACCCAAATTTAACAAGAAAAAAAATTTTAACTCCTTTTCTCAAAGTGCTAGTTCGACTAATGTTATCTTGGGTAACAAAATACTGGAAAAAGCCACGCATTAGGAAAAAATTAATCAACCAATTCTATGTTGAGAAGGTGTTCCACTCGGTCGTGCGCTGTGGCTCACGCCTGTAATCCCAACACTTCGGGAGGCCGAGGCGGGTGGATCACAAGGTCAGGAGATGGAGACCACCCTGGCTAACACGGTAAAATCCCGTCTCTACTAAAAATACAAAAATTAGCCGGGTGTGGTGGCAGCTACTCAGGAGGCTGAGGCAGGAGAAATGTGTGAACCCAGGAGGTGGAGCTTACAGTGTACGGAAGCTTGCAGGGTAGGGGAGCTTGCAGTGAGCCGAGATCCCGCCACTGCACTCCAGTCTGGGGGACAGAGCGAGACTCCGTCTAAAAAAAAAAAAGGAGAAGAAAAAGAGAAGGTGTTCTACTCCAATGGATGCATTGATTTTTTATTCCCTTAGTCTGCATTTGCTCAAATTTATTTATAATTTGGGCATCAAGTGTTTTTTTACAAAAAGGAAAACTGACAGAGAATTTAAAGACAGACACACGTTCTCTCTCCAAATTAGAACAAAACATCACTAGCTCTAACTGGCAGGGATATCCTATTAAATGGGCAGAGGTATACTAGTGGATGCAAACACACTAACATTTTTTAAAGCTTGCCAAACCCATGTTATGTTGTGGGAGAGAAAAAAATGTGTAGAAAACAACCTGGTCATTTACTAAGGGTTCTATCAAATTCGCAGTGGTGAGCGGTACAAAAGGAAAAGATGTTTACTTGTACAAGAATTCCTTACTGCCTTCTACTACATAAAAATGAAGCAAAAAGAATTGTGCAGTGCAAATATGACTCATGAAAAATGCTCCTGAAAGAATTCCCGGTAAATATCTAAATTAATCACTTTTTTTTTTCAGCACCTAACCTGATATAAACAAGTGTGCATGTGTGTATAATCTGAGGAAAATCCCACAGCACAGGTTTTCCACCTCACTGAAGCATCAACTTTGAGTCCTGAGCCCTTCATCTTCTCCCAGCTCATTGTTTCCCTTCCTTTTCTCCTAACCCATGACTCCAAGAGTGATCAAGTGTAGCTTAGCAGTTAAGAACATAGACTTTGGAACCTAGCTTCCTGGGTTTAAAGCCCAGTTCTGCCACTTAGTAGCTCTGTAATCCTAGGCAAGTGTCTTAACCTCTCTGTGCCTCAGTTTCATCACAGGAATACCAGTGCCGGGCTCGCAGGATTATCTGAGTAAATGAAATGGTATCTACAAAGCTTATTTATGCGCCCAACACAGAATAGGAGCTCTGTAAGTTATACACCACCATCTTTGAGTTAGTCTTTGCTCAGATTCCTCTATTCCATGTATTCCTGTTGTTTCACCCCCAAATCAGCCAGTACACATCAACTGTTAGTGAATCTTAAACTTTCTCTTCATTGCTGGAGAAAATATTATTATATAACTGATGTCACTACTTCAAATTCCTGGTGTGAAATCTCACCTCGACCCTCAGTACTGCACATCAATCCTTTTACCATCTCTACTCCACTTCCTCTCTCATTCCCTCCCATCTTGATAAACTTAAGTCCAGTTACTATCATCTTTTTTCCTAAAGTCCCATAGGATGAGGCTATCCCTTCTCACGATTAAGGTCAACCTTTCTACCTGCCCTATATATTTCCCCTGTAATTCCTACAAGCTAAAACCCTATAAGCCATACTTGACTCTACTCCCCATATATAATCAACAGTCGAGCTAGTTCTGCATTTTGTTTCCTAAATAATTCTTTCAATTGTAAATTCTTTTTTATCCCTATTTCCACACTGTGTTAATAAGACCCTCATCATCTTTTAACCAAATTCCTCCAAGAGAAATCAAAGAGATTAAGGAGAATTAGCAGTGCAAATATCAGAAGCTGAGAGAGATATAATATTTTTATTGTTTTTCAGATTAAGATACTAGCTCCTCTTTCTACCAACTATGGATGTACTTCAAGAGGTAAAACAAACTCTTGAAATGTTATACAAAACAAAAACAAATCTTTTTTAAAGCATAGGTATAATCTTCTAGGAGAGAAGAGGGCACAATATGTGGCCCCAAAATTTCAAAATTTCAAAGAGATCTATGACCCCCCTCTCAAAAAAAAAAAAGTTCCATTATTCTAGAGGACAAGGCCCAAGCTTATTATCAGGCCTTGTAATGCTCTACATAATCTGGCTCTCATCCATGTTAGTTTTATCAGCTGACCATCTATGTGAGATATCAAGAGTTGGTGAAGTGGACATCTGCTATTTGTGCATGTCTAGTATTCCTCCTTCTTTTGCTAACAGCATTGTGACACTTTATTGGGAAACAATCCTTATCTTCCTGAATGCAGTTGCGGTGAGAATGTCAATCAAGGTGTCCCCACCTTTCACTGGGCAAGGGAGACATGTGACCTAAACTCAGCCTACACCAATCAGGCTGAGTTTCCCAGGAAGCTGAATCTTAGAGTGATGTGAGGAAGGAAAATGGCTAGAGCTGATTCTTTATGACTGTGGCACACTGAAGACATTGTTCCTTACTACTACCTAGGTCCCTACCCCTGCAAACTGCTCTGGTTCTTTTCAGGACTTCTTGAGGCCTAAGTGCTCACTTTTTACTTAAATTCTGTTATTCAACATCCTCCAAATAAACATTTTTCTGCTTAAATTAACCATTTTAGCCATTTGTTCATCCTTTTATTGGACAAACACATATTGAACGTGTAACAGCTAGTTGGACATGTCAACTTGGCTAGACTATAGTACCCAGTTATTCAAATGGATGGAAGTGTTGCCATGAAGGTATTATCTAAATGTGGTTAACATCCACAATCAGCTGACTTTAAGGAGATTATCCTTAATAATGTGAGTAGGCCTCATCCAATCAGTTGAAAAGCCTTAAGAGCAAAACTCAGGTTTCGCTGAAGAAGAAATTCTACTGCAAGACTGCATTATCAGCTTCACCTAGACAATCTGCAATGTGTTGGTCTGCCATACAGATTTTGGACTTCCTAGTCCCCACAATCACATAAGCCAACTCCTTGAAATAAATCTCTTGATTTACATAATGTATGCGTGTGTGTGTATATGGTGTGTAAATGGGTGCATCATCTTACAGGTTCTGTAGGTATCTGCCCAGTTCTCTGACTGAGAGAATACCTACATGTTACTGCTGACGATACACACAGGTTGTCATTTGCTTGCTGCTGTGACTCTGAAATAAAGGACTCAGTTTTATGTACACCCACAAGGCATTTAAGTTAAATTTTGCACCAAAGAATAAAATCTCCAATGAACCATGATGGTTCTTTTGCTTGCAACCAAAGAACCCTAAATACAGTTATATATGTCATTGTTTGAGGAGAGAGTTCACAAAGTTTCACTGTTTCAAATAGTGCTAATAAACAGCTTAAGCTCAAAGCTGTGTGTAGAATTTTAAAGTTTTAAACTTGATGCCAAAAAATTACCTTCTAGATTCTCCCAAAGTACAGAGAAATTAAAAAATGAAGGCACGCCCAAGAAAGAGAAGATGCCTAAAATAGTTATCAGAATGTGCAGCTTCGTTTACCCTACTTCAGGGACCAGCACACTATGAGCCACAGGCCAAATCTGGGCCAGTGTCTTTTTTTGTGTGGCTTGTGAATCAAGGACTGTTTTTATATTGTTGCATGTTGTTATAAAAAAAAAAAAAAAACAGAAGAAAAATATTTTATAACGTGAAAATTACATGAAATTCACTTTCAGTGTCCACAAATAAAGGAGACACAATCACTCTCATTTGCTTATATAAATGGCTGCTTTTACCCTATAACAGCAGAGTTGAATATTTGCAACAGGGACTATATGGCCCCAAAATCCTAAAGTACTTACTATCTGGCCCGTTACAAAAAAAGTTAGCTGGCCAGGCACAGTGGCTCACGCCTATAATCCCAGCACTTTGGGAGGCCGAGGAGGGCGAATCACAAGTCCAGGAGTTTGAGGCCAGCCTGATCAACGTGGTGAAACTCTGTCTCTACCAATAATAACAAAAATTAGCCAGGTGTGGTGGTACACGCCTGCAGTCCCAGCTACTCGGGAGGCTGAGGCAGGAGAATCGCTTGAACCCGGGAGTGAGCCAAGATCACACCACCACACTCCAGCCTGGGTGACAGAGCGAGACTTTGTCTCAAAAAAAAAAAAAAGTTAACACCTACTCTAGTTTATCAGAGGAAGCATTAACTTCAGGAGGAATGAGCAAGAAAAGTGTAAGAAATGTTAGAAAATAGAATACAAGAAAAGGAATAAACGAATTAACTGTTATTTATTGTACATTTACCATGCATAAAATACTGTTTTGAGCACTTTACATCTAGTATTTTTAATCCTCATATTTCCATGGGGTGGGGATTATTGTCCCTTTTTGTTTGTTTGTTTGAGACGGAGTTTCGCTCTTACTGCCCAGGCTGGAGTGCAATGGCTTAATCTCGGCTCACCGCAACCTCCACCTCCCGGGTTCAAGTGATTCTCCTGCCTCAACCTCCCAAGTAGCTGGAATTACAGGCATGTGCCACCACACCTGGCTCATTTTTGTATTTTTAGTAGAGACGGGGTTTCCTCATGTTGGTTAGCCTGGTCTCGAACTCCTAACCTCAGGTGATCCACCCACCTTGGCCTCCCAAAGTGCTGGGATTACAGGCATGAGCCACCACTCCCAGTCTACTGTCCCCATTTTATAGATGAGGCAAAAAGGCTAAAACTAACTTGTCCAAGTTCAACATACATAAATTATGGAGCCAGGATTATAACTCAGGCACTGTGGCTCTAGCATCAGTGTGGTTAACTACAATACTATATTGCCTTACCAGTCATCTTCTTGTCTATCTAACCTGTACTGTGCAAATATTGTTTTTCTTTAGAATTAAAGTATACAAACACTATGGATAAACCAATACTAGAATAAATTAGAAATCTGTAGTGGTACATTTCTTAGAGAATTTAAAGATTTACTAAGACCTATGTGCATGCACGTGTGCGCGCGCACACACACACACACACCTTCCTTCTAGAAGGCAGAGAAACTGAGGAAGACAGCCACTTGGATTCAACCATTGCTTTCCCACAGACCATATTTGAACTCCAAAGCTGAGGCAAGCTTCTATATGCAGGCTAAGATAAAGAATGTTCTCCTCCCACATCCCCTGCATCATTATGACCAATTAATTAAGAATCAGGAAGGTGGATCCAGAATGTGGTATTTCTCAAAGCTCTCAGTTAAATCTAATGTATAGCCAAGCCAGCATTGCAACCCACCACACTATACACTTCTCTCCTCTCAAGGAGAGGAGTTGTAAGAATAGAATAAGAGTGAAGGGAGGAGCAAGCAGGAAGATGAGAGAAACTTGACAAAACTTACCTCTGAAGAGTGGAATTTTTATTTACTAGCATGCTAATATAGAACTAGTCTTCATGTCTCATTGCTACACCTGAAGACTTAAAAACAAAAGGAATTATAAAAAGAAAACTAATTATTTCTATATACGCATATATGTACATATGCATGTTTTTACAGGAAACTTCTGTAAGGATACACAGCAAACTGAAAACCATTATTTTTGTCTCATTTGCCTTCTTGATCTGTACTTTTCAGGGCATTACCTGTATTCCTTTTAAAATATATTACTTAACAAAAATAGTGGCTTTTTTTGTTTTTTCTGAGACAGGGTCTCACTGTCACCGAGGTTGGAGTGTAGTGGCGCAATCATGGCTCACTGCAGCCTCAACCTCTCATGCTCAAGCAATCCTCCCAACTCAGCCTTCTGAGTATCTGGGATTACAGGTACGTGCCACCACACCCTGCTAATTTTTTGTTTTAATTTTTGTAGAGACAGGGTCTCACTATGTTGCTCAGGGTGGTCTCAAACTCATGGGCTCAACCTATCCTCCCACCTTGGCCTCCCAAAGTGCTGGGATTACAGGCGTGAGCCACCATGCCTGGTCAAAAATAGTGAATTATTAAAAAACCATGTGACTTAAAGGATGCTCAAGGATTACTTTATTATTACTTTGAATAGGAAAATAATTATAAAAAAGGGCTAGTAAAAATTACTTGATACTTTTCTGAAAAACCGCTTGCTTTTAGTCACTACACAAAACATAAAAATCTCTCCACTTTTATGTACTGTGAAGATGTATACTCTAACAAATCTATTAAAGAATCCTTGCTATCAGATGGCTATTATTAATTACAGTCTTACTGATACTAATTTATCACAATATTGAGGAAAAAACGTTTTAAATAATGAGAAATAATAAAATGAAAACATTTTAAGTTTTATAAAACACAAAATATCAGACATTCTAGTTTTTGTAATCGCTTATAATCTCACATAATATTTAGTTAAAATCAAATATCGTCCTAAAAATAAATTAAACATCCCTTACATGGACTATTCAGTTAAATGAATTTGAAGTTTTTCTATGGTTTCAGTCTTCAAAAAACAAAGAAGTAGGCAATGGTGGTAGGTAAGGCTTTATCTAAGCAATCACAGGCTTGGCCAAAGGTCTAAGTGATAATGAGTTAATGCTCAAGCATGGGTTGTCATTTGTTTGCAGCTGTGATTCTGAGATAAAGGACTCAGTTTCATGTACATACACAAAGCATTTAGGTTAAATTTTGCACCAAAGAATACAATCTCTAACCTAAATGGTAAACCTCGACACACAAAATCATTGTTGTGATTTAATTTTCATAAACACACCATGCAAAAAGCATACCACTACCATGAAGGGAAGAAGTTGGCTTTTCACTTTGACAGATGCAGACCCACAATCCAACGCAAGGTAAACCTCTGCAATAAGCTTAACCTAGCTGTGGTGACAACTCAACTCCAAGCAAGGCTAGTGTCAGAAAACAGTGCTGTCTGAAATGCCTGGGTACTGACTACCATTTATTATATTTATTTGATTAGTTTTCATCCTAGTGGTGAGTGTAGTACTCTCAGGAGAGATTTTTCATTACAAAGGTAAACTAACTCTTCCAGAACACTAAAACCATTTGATAATCTCACCTGACAGTATGTCCTAACAAAAAAAAAAAAGGCTCACATTAGTTACTAATAGTATCAGAATCAACATTTAAAATTTTTAACAATGCTGTGAGTGGCTACATTTAAAGAAAAAAAAGTCTCAGAAAAAAATTAGTTTTAGAAAGGAAACATATTTCTACTTTAAAAAGCAAAGTGTAATTCTTATGCAATGTTTACTGTTTTCTCATAAAGAAACCTACATAAATCCAGCAAAACACTAGATTCTTAAAAATTCAGACTCTAATTCATAAAAGTGTTACCTACTATAACATCTATTCTGATATTCTGAGCTATATTAGACTAAACCTCAGGAAAATGTATGTATAACTCAGAAGGTAACACATAAGTAGAGAACTACAGAAATAAGCAGAAACAACACAGTATGATGTACCTAAATACATTACCAGAAATGTAAAAAAGATAGAGAGTATATCTCCTTTAAAAAGAATAAAAGCTTGATAGCAGAAAAAGTGTAAGTCCAAAATACTTCAATCAATAAACCAAAGATTAAAAGGCATATTTGACAGAAATGTTATGGTTCCAAGTATTCCCAGAAAGCTCACAGTTCAATAGCTTGTTTGTTCACTATGCAACTCTGATGTGCTTTTAGAGTTCTGAATTACTGCCAGGCCCTAAAAGTCCTCAAAAATCTGTATTATTCTAGACTATTTAAAATACATATACTTGTCTTAAAAAAAAAAAAAAGATAAAAACCAAAACACTTAGCCGAAATTCAACTGTGACTTATCTGCCTACTTATTAGAACATGTTATATTTCTTGATATAAAAGTAATTAAAATCTGGTCCAATACCAGAGTAGGCAAATAAAGGAAAGAAAAAAATAGAAAACACAGGGTACGGTGGCTCATGCCTATAATCCCAGAACTTTGTGGGGCAAAGGTGGGTGAATGGCTTGAGCCCAAGAGTTCAAGAACATTCTGGGCAACGTAGCAAAACACTGTCTCTACAAAAAATACAAAAAGCCAGACATGTTGGCATGCATCTGTAGTCCCAGCTACTCAGGAGGCTGAGGTGGGGGAATCACCTGAGTACAACGAGCCACGATCCTGCCACAGCATCACAGCCTAGGGGTAGGAATAAGGTCATGTCTCAAAAACAAAAACAGAAAAAAGAAAGAAAAGAAAGAAAGAAAAATAAACACACAAAAAAAGACCTGCACATATACTTTCAATTCTTAAATGACCCAGAATTCCATTACAAATGGGAATTTATGCTAAAAACAAAGACATACACAAAAGCAAAAGAAAATGGGAAAGAAAAGAACCTCCCATAGAAGAATGGACAAATTATTATGTATCATACAGCTTATAAGAATGAGGTAGAATTATACATAGTGATATGAGATGACCAAAATCTCTCAGGCAAAATGCGTTAGGCAAAAAAGCAACTTGCTGTAGTTAAGGAACAATCTATTTTTCTTTTTTAAAAGACAGATATAGCTATATAAAATTATTTATATGTAGTTTTTATATAAATAATATATATAGCTATTTATGTTAGGATATATACAGGAAAAGGCTAGACAAAGATTCGTTTTAATGGTGGCTGTCCTTGGGGAAAAGGACTTTCACTTTCTAAGTCATACACACCAAAAAATATTAAAATGTACAGAATGAAGTAATTCTACTTTTTGGAATTTATCCTGTAGAAATAATTAAGGACGCATGGAAAAATTCAACTATAATGATATTCATAGAAGAACTTTTACAATAAAAAATTGAAAACTATAGAAAAATCATTTTAAAATATGATGGCAAATTCACATACTATTATACATCTATAGTATTTATCCATTAGAGATGATACTGTTAAAAGATATTCATTTATCATGAAAATTCACAAAATATTAAGAAAAAAGGGTGCATGAAATATTATGTATCTGATTTCACTTTCATCAAAGAAAAGGCATATATACATTGAACATCACTGAGAAAGATGTATGCCAAAATATTAACAAGTTGTAAGGTAAAATTAAACGTGATTTTTTGTTTTGGCTTCTTGCATGCATTCTCAACAGGGGCAGTATCACCACCAATGGGGTAAAAATTGGCTCTTGAGGGGCAAAAAAAAAAAAATTCTTATTCTTTTAGTGCACAAAACACAGACACACATACAATACATAAACAAATATACAGTTGTATCTGTGGCATTAAAATTTCATGAGGGTGACAATTAGAAAACTAAAAAGGCTGAGAAATAATCTCTAATTGGTACTTTATTTTTTTTCTACAATGAACTTGGTATTACTTGAGTTTGACTTAAGTAATCTATGCACATTTAACTAATTGAAAAGGTAAAACAAAACATAACCATGGAAAGCTAAGACATATCATTAATTTTCATTATTAAATATAAAATGTGCTTCTTTATTCCTATGGCTTTAAAAATACAACACAAAGCATTTTTTAAAAATAATAAAATGAAAATACAGAGATAGGCCGGGCGCGGTGGCTCAAGCCTGTAATCTCAGCACTTTGGGAGGCCGAGACGGGCGGATCACGAGGTCAGGAGATCGAGACCATCCTGGCTAACACGGTGAAACCCCGTCTCTACTAAAAATACAAAAAACTAGCCGGGTGAGGTGGCGGGCGCCTATAGTCCCAGCTACTCTGGAGGCTGAGGCAGGAGAATGGCGTAAACCCGGGAGGCGGAGCTTGCAGTGAGCTGAGATCCGGCCACTGCACTCCAGCCTGGGCGACAGAGCAAGACTCTGTCTAAAAAAAAAAAAAAAAGAAAATACAGAGATAAATAAACTGAAAAAGTATCTCATCAGAATCATCTGGGGATCACCCACAGGAGTAAAATATAGCACCCTAGCCCTATCCCAGACCCATAAAATCAGTATTTCTGCAAGCGGGGTTACAAGGTATACCACAGTAGCTTTTATTAAATGAAGCACACTTACATCATCACACCACTCCGTGGAAATATGAAATCTAGACAGGAAATATATTTTAATTTGGCCTGAGAGATTTAAAAAATTACGTACTGAAGTAATAGAAATAATGTAAGAGCCTGGAAATCTAGAAATTCCCAGTAAACTCACTCCTTCCCTTTAATGAATTCAAAGATTTACATTTAATCAGACTTTCTCTGGGCACCATATTCACAAAGAAACAGTTTTTAATTCTACGGTGAAAACTAAGTAGAGAACAAAAGTCATGTTACTGTTGGGTAATAAAAACTGGGATACTGTCAGCTATACTCAATTCTCTAGTTAACAGACTTGTTCAGCACATCAGCCTTGAATTCAAAATTCTGCCTATACCAGATTATAAATTTTTCATGCTAAATATTTTAGGTCTAATCTATTAAGTCATGAATGCCAAAGATTCATTGTATACATAAACAATGAAACTACCTAAGTGAGGGGTTAATGGTTCCACTTAATTAATGGGGAATACACAGGGTTGACTAAAACAGGGGATACACGGCATAATATATTGTTCCAGTCCCTAGGGATCTTTTACCTCAGTTTCATAGAAACATCAATGCCGGCCAGGCACAGTGGCTCACACCTGTAATTCCAACACTTTGGGAGGCTGAGGTAGGGGGATCACCTGAGGTCAGAGGTCAGGAGTTCAAGACCCGCCTGGTCAACACAGTGAAACTCCATCTCTGCTAAAAATAAAAAGGTTAGCTGGGTGTGGTGGCACACACCTATAATCCCAGCTACTTGGGAGGCCAAGGCACGAGAATTGCTTGAACCCTGCAGGCAGAGGTTGCAGTGAGCAGAGATTGCAGCCACTGAACTCCACCCTAGGTGACAGAGTGAGACACTGTTTCAGAAACAAAACAAAATACAAAGGAAACAAAGAAACATCAATCCCAACTTTGAGGTAATAACAGCAGCAATAATTTTAAGTGCTTCTTGTACCTCAGGCATGCTTATTTAATCCTCAAACAAGTCTAAGATACAGATACTGTTCTTTTTCCACTGATAGATGAGAAAACTGAGAAAAACTGGTAGGCACTACATGCAAATTTTTGCCAAGTGTTTTGCCTGCTGACCACAAATACAAATGACCAAATATTAAAAGCAAGACTTTGCATACCATTTATATAAATAAGTTTAAATCCTATAATTAAACACTTATCCATAAAACAGCATATGACGTAACTGAAGCAAATCTGAGTTGGAAGAATCAAAAGGTTTCCAAGGCAAGGTACAACAGTACAAAACCTTTCCTATTTCTCTCATCCCCACACCCAGAAAATGGCAACTTAATTTTGTGTTTGTTTTAGTTTTAAAGGAAAAATGTTTACCATAACATAAAATTCCACTTCAGAAATCCTATTTATTTGTAAAACCTTTAACTCATTTTATCACCTAAGAATCTCTTTAAAAGCTTCATTAAATTTAATTTCACACTCTATAATAAATTCATTTTAGAACTCTTAGTTTGATTATAAAATATACGAACAGGCCAGGCGTGGTGGCTCACGCCTGTAATGCCAGCACTTTGGGAGGCCGAGGCGGGTGGATCACGAAGTCAGCAGACTGAGACCATCCTGGCCAACATGGTGAAACCCCATCTCTACTAAAAATACAAAAATTAGCTGGACGTGGTGGTGTGTGCCTGTAATTCCAGCTACTCAGGAGGCTGAAGCAGGAGAATTGCTTGAATCCAGGAGGTGGGGGTTGCAGTGAGCCGAGATCACACCACTGCACTCCAGCCTGGCGACAGAGGGAGACTCCATCTCAAAAAAATAAATAAATAAAAAGAATGTAAAGTTCATAAGGCTTAACAAGGGAAATAAAATATCATATAACCTATAATAATATATATTATATAATATATAATACGTAAAGTATCTATAACCCACACATCAGAGATAACAATCTAGGTCTTTTGGTGTTTCCTTTTAGCCTATGTTCTACACATGAATAGATATATATTTTAAAAATAAGTACTAAAATCATACTATGTAAACACTGGTATTCTGCATTTACCAATGTAACAATAGAGAACTTTTTAAAAACAGCACCGACAAATGCAATTTTATGATTGATTTTCTATAAAACATTTTGGCCTATATAACTAAAAAATAGTTTATTATATTGTGAAAATTAACCAGGGTGGAAAGAGATAGTTGGTCCTTCATATAAAGGGCACTCTCTCAAATATTTGAATGTTTTAAAAAATCACCTTTAAATTTTACTGATTAAATAGCCATTTTCTTTGCACTATTAAAAACTTCACATGTCCATCTTTGGTATGCCAACACACAGAGGACACTGAATGCATGGTTATGGGAGTGTTGTTATAAACGCAAAAGATCAAAACTGACCACAGGCTCAACCTAGAACACTAGAACTTAAGCAGAGTCAGTTAAGAAAACCACAAAACAATGATTCTTTATATCCAGTATCTAAGGCCTACTATAGCTTATGTACACATCTAAGCAGATGGCACTGAGTGGTGACACAATCTCAAGCATGTTCTGTTGTGACAGCAGTCCAAGTCTGAAGCATAATGGGAATAACAGGATGAGTATATCAACTAAAACCCTCCAAACCATGGTTTCTACTACAGATTTTGGTTGGTTCTTGAATTATAATGCTATCATATTCTAATGTAAAAGTTGTAACACTTAGTGAAATACTAGTCAGAAGTTATTAAAGAGTAATTTAAAATTCAAAGGGATGTTTTACAACTGAGGTTTGTCCTAGGTGTGAAACTAAGTATTCAAAAAGACACAGAAACTTCTATTTTTTTTTGAGATGGAGTCTCGCTCTGTCGCCCAGGCTGGAGTGCAGTGGTCAGATCTTAGCTCACTGCAAGCTCCACCTCCCGGGTTTACGTCATTCTCCTGCCTCAGCCTCCCGAGTAGCTGGGACTACAGGCGCCCGCCACCTCGCCCGGCTAGTTTTTCGTATTTTTTAGTAGAGACGGGGTTTCACCGTGTTAGCCAGGATGGTCTCGATCTCCTGACCCCATGATCCGCCCGCCTCGGCCTCCCAAAGTGCTGGGATTACAAGCTTGAGCCACTGCGCCTGGCCGACACAGAAACTTTTTTAAAAGATTACATGCTATTAGACCAATTTCGAGATACTAAACTCCCAGGCTTCTTACCATTTGAATGTAAAAGAAACACTACCAAAATAACCTAATATATGAAAATCTAAACATGCAAATAAAGGTTTGCCTGATTATAATATTCTCCCTCCCAAATGGTTTTTCTTAAGTTAATCTGATATCCTTAAATAATCACACCAGTTTTTACAGATACACATCTACAGAGCAAACTGATACTTGCACTTTGTATGCCAAACAATTTTCTGAAGCATAAAAACTTCATGCTGGGGGTGATGTATGTCATTACTAAATCAATTGTATGATTAGAATGGAGAACAGCAAGATGCAATAGTAGGGCAGTCTAAAATCTGTCATACAGAAATCCACCAGGGAAAATTAAAAACCAACACTTTGCAGATACCAAGAAGCAAAATATCATATAAAGTTATCTTTCATAGACCTGTCGTAACAAGTCTCAGACAACTAGAAACAAATTTTAAAATATGTTCCCTCTTCACAACAACCCTCTTCATTTGATCTAGGTTTATTGTCCTTCCAACTCAAACCAACAAGACACCATACCTCACGAAGTAGTAATTACACTGCCACAAATGGTGACAGAGTAATCATATACTCTCTGAAGGTCCATGTAGGCTGCAGTATCTTTTTTTTTTTTTTTTTTGAGATGAACTTTCGCTCTTGTTGCCCAGGCTGGAGTGCAATGGTGCCATCTTGGCTCACCACAACCTCTGCCTCCCAGGTTCAAGGGATTATCCTGCCTCACCCTCCCAAGTAGCTGGGATTATAGGCAAGTGCCACCACGCCCAGCTAGTTTTTTCGTATTTTTTTTTAGTGGAGACGGGGTTTCTCCATGTTGGTCAGGGTGATCTCAAACTCCCAACCTCAGGTGATCCACCCTCCTCGGCCTCCCAAAGTGCTGGGATTACAGGCATGAGCCACCGTGCCCGGCCGTAGGCTCCAATATCTAATCCAAAGTATTCTATTCCTTCAACCATAATTTACCTCCTCCTAGCTCTCATTCCATCAATTTCATTTCTCTTTTTTGAGAAAATAAATTCCTTTTCCACAGTCTAGCACATCAACTTCTGTGTGTTACTCCCCTATGGTAAATTCTGTATCATAATTATGTTCCTTTCTCAAACTTACTCAGATTTCTTTCAATTTCTCAATTACCTACATTTACTTTCATCCTTTAGGTATCCATTCCTAATTTTAAATATTCATTTAAAAGAATACTAAACTTAAAACTTATTAAGATATTAATTAATCTGAAGGATTAGAAACTTTATAAACACAGGGTTGAGAGATTTCATACTCCTATTCTGCCTGGGTATAGACATTAGTTTAAAAAAAAAAAAAAAGCCCTCATTTATCCTACTAACCATTAAATGATCAAGAATTATCAGTTCATATTTCTAAGCAACAAATCACACACTTTGATATTCTAATAGAAGACAGAAACAAACACACGCCAGCAACCCTGCCCCACTCCCCACAGACTGATAGATATTAGGTAGACAACTAATGCTGGCTACATAAACATCTGGACTACTGTAATTCCATCACTTCATTTCAGAATACTAAATTCTTAAATGGCAAAAAAAAAAAAATTAAGATACAAACAGAACCAAAAGAGGTTATTGATAATGAATACTATGGTGCAAACCAGACTTTTTTTTAAAAGCTGAAAATTCTACAAATTACTCAGTTAACAAAGCCTAAGAGAAAATTATACTTTATAAGTGTTTGGTCTTTATTTCTCTCCTCAGGATTTTTACCATATGATTTATGAAAAAAAAGACAGGTGAAGTCACTTTATTTTTGAAGAAATTTTCTAGACTCATTTAGGAGAAAAATGGTATGACTCACTGAAAACAGTATAGGGATAGAGGCAGTCTCCTGTCATTTACTCATTCATTCATGTTTACATTTAAGCAAGATACAAGTATGTATTGATCACCTATTTTCTGCTTTGTATTGCAAAAGTTCCTTCTTCTGAAGTTTACCATCCACATGATCCTCTATAATTGGAGCTGTGTAAATTTTCACAAATTATATAATTACTTTGAGTTTCATTGGCTGTAAAAAACTGAACAATAACAATATCTACTTTATAGATTTACTGTGCAAATTAAATAGGATATAAGGGGTCTACACTCAAAAACATGATTCCCTTCTCCCTGTAGGTTCATTACAGATAGGACATTAATCAATGGCTCCCAACCTTTCTACAAAAAAACTCTATTCTCTTTCATGGATTTCGTGTCTTTAAAGATTTTTGCCTACCAACTGCACTGACATCTTATTAATCACATAAGTAAAAGTTAATCAAAATCACACAGGTAAAAATTCTCAACTTGCCAAAGACTTAAAAACTAACAAAACCCAATGCTAGGATCTTGAAGGGATAAGTACAATATTTTATTTCCTTAACAATCTGCAAATCGCTACAATGTATGATAATGATTTGAGTCAATATAATCATTGGTCAAAGAAAAGATACATAATATTTTACCTGTATAAATCTATTTAGAGTAAATGCACAATTTTCATTTGGCCTTTTGTAATACTAATCATAATTCCTTCCTATCTCTGCAGATCCCTGGGAAAAACATAATTTATGGACCATAAATCAGTGATTCTGTATGTCTAGAAAAACTACTGGTTACCCTACAGATTTAAATGAGTATTATTAGTAACACCATCTTCAAATTCACAAGTTGCATATATTTACCCATAAAGAGAAATAATATCCGGTGAGTTGTTCACTATAAACCTCAACTACCAGGCTTTTCCTAGTCTTGTGATGACAAGGGTCTTCTTGTTCTTCCTCAAACACGATGACCTGCTTCCCACTTTAGGGCCTTTGCACCAACTGGGCCCTCTGCCTGGTTCATTCTTCTTATATACTGCTACGTGTCTGGCATTTTGTAATTCGGTGCCACATTAAATTTCACCATCTCAGTGAGCTTTTCCACAACACTCAATTTAAAACCCTTTCATCATTCTCTATCATTTCATCTTGCTACGGTTTCTTCATGGCATTTAGGACCTCTGAAATTACCTTATTTACTTGTTTTTCTACTGTGTTTCTCTACGATCGTCAACCCTTCAGTGGTATAACAATTGCCATGAAAGCACATCTTATTCACTGCTAAATCTCTGGTTCCTAGAATAGTATCAAGCACTCAATAATCACTCAATAAATACATGTTGGACGAGTAACCAAACTGTTTATTATTACAGTAGGGAATAACTGATTTCTTAGTCAAGAATTTATAGTTAGCATTCAAAATTGCTGATTCAAAAGGAGTATGAAAAAAATCTTCTGATAAAGAAAAATATACATAATATTTTATTCAACCAGTAGGCTTCATTTTCTTTTATTTTAATCCTTTGGGATAGAAGGCGATAATACTCTATTCACATTTCAGACACTTCATATGTCACCTGATATAAAAATTAAATGAACTATAACAGTATACCATAAACTGCTAGCTACTTAATTTAGTAATTTATTTTTTCTGTCAAGATGCAAGCACATTTCTAAAAATGTAAGACAACAGTCCATCATAGTGACAATGCCAGAATGGCCCAAACTAAGGACTATGCTATTCTCTCAGCTATAGTTTAAGAAGTAGGAGTGATGGGGAGAGAATGACTATAGTTCAGATTTCTGCTGGACAAACAGGCAGAAGTATCCTCAAACCTATTCAGAAGAGACTCATAGTCTGTAGACGTTAAATCATCGTTTTGAATATCTGAAGCCCCTTTAGTAAATGAAATTTCATTCAGTTGACCAGATCTGGGCTTTTGCAGATTCGCATAGCAAAAAAAAAAAAAAAAAAGTCACACACACACAATCCCCAACACTATGATGAGCACTATGAGTTACATTTGCTTATTCATTTAAAAATATTTTCAAATACTTTTAAAGGGAAGAGATTTGAGTAAAAATAATAAGGACTTTATTTTTGAATTTAGGCAATATTTAGAAACTAAAAGAAACATTAAAAAAGGTATGACAACTCACTGTTTTAAAAAATGCAAACACAAGCCTGTATTTTTTTAAATTGGTGGTTGCTTCTTTTCCCCATTGAAGATAGCGAGCAAACAATTCACAGTTCATGTGAGTTTACTTATTAGTCAAAAAGAAATACTATTAATATCAATCTCCGGCTAACTTGCTTTATATTATTCAGTCAAGTGGAAAATATGAGTAGAGCTCTAGTCAGGTACTAGAATGACAAAAAATGGCATCTGCAAACTCTCTTTTTTTAATTAGGAAAATTCAGGGGTGAAGGAGAAAACAGGAATACTAAAAGTAATGTTTTTCTAAAGATCATACACCCAATTTCCCATTTTTTTGCTTCTATATTTTACTTAGAAGCTACTTAACAAACAAGAAGTCTATATTTCACTTCTCATCACCTCTGCTCACACGACTGGTGTTTTTAAAGTCCTGCAGCAATCACAAATGCTACAAAAACCACATGCAGAAGAATTTCACCTAACAGTGAAGAGTTTTAAGGTAATACCTCCAGAAATACAAAGTCTAAAAGCGAGGATATCCTGTTAATCAGGAACTCAAAATGCTATCTAAATAAAATTACTGCAGGAGATTGTGCATATATATTTTTAAACACATAAATATATGCTTTTCACTGATGAAATGATAGGAATCTCGGAATGTTTTATCCTTCAATTTTTTAAAAACCAATAGCAACAACCAAAGTATACTGAGTCCCATCTTTTCTCAAAGGCTGCCTAACTGCATATGAGCCTAGACTGTTTCTTTTGAATTTAATCTCCAAACTGATTGCACAGATCTTCACAACCATGAAGCCTAAGCACTTCCCCCAAACCCTCCCTGTTTTCCTTTAAACCCTCAGATCTTACCTTACCTGTGTTACTATTAATCCAGATTCCCTGTCTTCAACCTCTTCCTTCCTCAATTCATTCTGTACTCTACAAGCAAATTCATCTGCTTTTTGATGAATGCTTTTATCAAGTCATTTTCCGCATACCAAAGCTTGCACTCCTGAAAAAGTCTACGCTTACCAACCTAGCATTCAATGACTTAAAAGTCTAGCTCCAATCTCCATATTTCTCCCTTATCTCCATATTTTCTAACTATACAAAAGCCTAGGCTTCTGTCAAATTAATCACCTGTCCTCCAACTTCTCCTGAACTTTCCTTCTATCTTGGCACATGCCATTCCTACCACAAAGAATGTCCACCATTCCCCTCCTGCTGCCACTGCTCACCACAGCCCATTTGCATTTCTGTATTTATTCATGTAAACAAGAACACAAAAACGAGATATTTCTTGCCCTTGAGGAGACTGTCAGAAAAAACAAATTTAATGAAAATAGCTAGTTTTTATTAAATGTGCCAAGTGGTCTTATGCATTATTTCTAATCCTCTCAACGATCCTATGGGGTAGATATTATTATTCTCCTTTTATAAAAATAAGGAAGCCAAGGTTTAGAAAAATAAAATCATACATATATTTAGCAGGTTGCCTCAAATCATATACTTAGTGAGTGGCAAAGCAAGGACACGAACCCAGGCTGCCTAACTCCAGAGCTACTGCTCTAAACACTAACAGATTTTTTGTTTTTAAAGTCAGAACCATGTGACTACCCCCTTCATCTATCTGAAATAATTTAGTTTTACATAATATTTCTACTTATTACATACTATAAAACAAGCTTTCTCATGTTTGTCATTTTAATAAAAGAATATTAAAATTTTAGCTCTCCAAAAAAAAAATGCTCAAATTGCAACTTTACGGTAATATTTTTTTTTGTCACAGATTACTTTTACCTAAAATATTTCTAAAGAAACTCATTTCAATAAGTTTTTTGGAAGATAACTGCAAATTTCTTTCATACGCTATGATGGTTTTACACATTATTAATATGAGGATTTTTGCCATTACCCCCCAAGAATGTAACAGATATCTATCACATTGGCAAAGATTGTAAAAACTGACCTACTCAATGCCATTGAAGGTGCAGTGAGACACATACTCTTATACACAGGGTAATCACCCTCTGATCCAGTTACCCCACTTCTGGGAATCTATCCTACAAGAAGAAAAAAAAAACAGAGATGCAATCAAAGATACATGTACAAAAAATGTCTGTTCCAGTATTATTTAAAATAGTAATATTATAAAGAATCAACCGTAAAGTCTCAAACTAGGAGACCAACATCCCATTCAGGAAAAAAAAAAGTAGGATCAAAACAGTATATATAAAGTTATAATTCTAAGTTTCGTAAAAAAATAAATAAATAAATAAAAAATCTGTACACGCAAGGAACGAACTGGAAAAATGTATATTAAAAGATTAGCAGTAATTTTTTCTGAATGATAGGATCATGGATGTTTTCAATTTATTCTTTACGCTTAACATTCTTTTCAAAATTTGCTACAGTATAACATGAATTACTTTAAACAGAAAAAAATAATGTTTAAGCAGTTATAACCACTGAAAAACATCCTGAACCTAACAAGGGCATATTACTTGGAATACAAAATACATTTCTTAGTGCAAAGAAAATGTCAGACTTGTTTCCAGCTTCTATTATGCCCAGAAGCTTGTTTCCAGCTTCTATTATGCTCACCTTTACTTTTAGGTTGTGTAAAGAATGTCATCCAAAACTCAGTAGTACCTGTATTTATGAAACTGCACAAGGTCCACTATCTAAAAGTCAGCCAATGTTCCAAAAGAAAGAATCACAATTAAATGGACTATTTTATTATATATGTCTACTGAGAATAATACATATCCAATTAATCCAAACTCAAAACATGCAAAAATGGAAAAACCAGAACAATTATTCTCATTTTGCAAACTAACTAAATATATTATTGTTGCCTTATAAGCACATCATAATTAGGTTGGGAGAGAAGAAGATCTTGAAAATAAAACTGTCAAGCTAATAACAGTCACTAAAAATGCACATTTATGCATGTTGTCTATTTGCACATTTCTGTCCTAGCAGATAGTTGACTTTAGTGGCAAAGGATGATTCTAATCAGCGTAGAAAAAAATATTAACATGCCATTCTACAAAACAACTTCTGACATTAAACAGAGAATTGAAATTGCTAGCTGAACCAGGAAACAACTTCCCTACAATGTCTGTATATACAGGCATATGTGTATGTGTGTGTATGTATGTATACATATGCAGAAAAGCTATTTACTAAAAATAAGTGTTGGACTGAAGCAAAACAGGCAGTAAAGGAAAAAATTCTTATTTAACTCTATTTTGAACAACTGGGAAACTGATTTGGTCCAATACTAATAAGCTATTAGAAAACAAGACCACCGAAATAGCTGTTCAGCAACTAAGAGAATTTGAAATGTTCACAATTTATTTTACTTAAAAAAATGAGTATCATTCTATTTTCACTCTATCATGAAAATACAACAGTGATTTATAAAACACATGACAGGCTGTGGCAAACAAAATAAACTGATAGACTATAAATTCCTTAAAGCAGAAACTACACCTTCACATCTCAGTATTCATCAAAGAGCCTAATTTGGGGTTACTCAAACATCTGTTCAATGACTAAATCTGAAATCTATTAATGAAATTATGAATTAACTCTGGTGGCACACGCCTGTAGTCCCAGCTACTCAGGAGGCTGAAGTGGGAGGAGAGCTTGAGCCCAGGAGGTGGAGACCAGCGTGGGTGATATAGCAAGACTCTGTGAAAGAAAAAGGAAGAAAAGGGAAATAGAAAAAGAAAAAGGAAGAGGAAAAGAAGAGAGAAAAAAGAAAAGAAATTATGCAACCTTTTCACAAGCACAGGATGGAATTCAAAGGGTAGTTCCAAAGGTATCAATAGATTTGAGCTAGATTGTTAACTGTGTAAAACTGAAAGATTAGTGTTAAAATTTCAACTGCTACAATATTTAACTTAGTGCCTGTTTGCTTAATGTTTTATAATACAGCCAACGTGTCTAGAACAGAACGATTATACTGATAAAGAAATTTTAAAATATCACTGAAAATACAGTGAGTGAATTTACTCTCTGGATTACACATCTGACGTATCTGAAATGTATAGTCAGCAATAAAAGATTTCCACTACTAACTTACAGTCATATAAACTGCATTTGGGATATATCCAAATAGTTGTATTCAGTTCTTTGTGCCTCTTTTTTATAGTTTTGTCTTTTCTAAAGACAAGAAACCAAACAAACAAAAAAGAAAACAGTTAAAAAACAAAAGACAGCTAAACCACAGTCCCATCATGAACAAAATTATCTTTCACATCCAGAATAAGTGGGTACAGCACTGCACTGCAAAAAACCATGAATGAGTAGTAACATGTTATAGGTGTATACACCTAGGAGTTCAAGGTAAGGCACTTCAAGTTTTAATTAACCCAATAGTATCTTTTATTAGTTTTTTTTTAGTTTAATATACTGCTATTCTTACGAAATATGGCCTAATTTAAATACATTCAGACACTAAAACATATGAATACATATTTAATTTTAAATTTGGTTAACTTTAACACTTTGAACCACTCTATCAGTATAAACTAAATAGGTTAGAGGTAAGAAACACTGGGAAAATTTGAGTGATTTATAAAGAAATTTTTTCCAGATTTATCTAACCTAAATTTATATAGCCTAAGTAAATAAGTCATTAGTGCTTTTTAAAAAGCCATTGGCCGGGCGCGGTGGCTCAAGCCTGTAATCCCAGCACTTAGGGAGGCCGAGACGGGCGGATCACAAGGTCAGGAGATCGAGTCCATCCTGGCTAACACGGTGAAACCCCGTCTCTACTAAAAAATACAAAAAAACTAGCCGAGCAAGGTGGCGGCCACCTGTAGTCCCAGCTACTCAGGAGGCTGAGGCAGGAGAATGGCGTAAACCCGGGAGGCGGAGCTTGCAGTGAGCTGAGATCCGGCCACTGCACTCCAGCCTGGGCGACAGAGCGAGACTCCGTCTCAAAAAAATAAAAAAAAATAAAAAAAAAAAATAAAAAGCCATTAACTGGTCTACTGATTGGAGTTTATTTCATAAAACATTTAATTTTCCATGTGGATATCATGTACTTCTGAAAATTTTATTAAAAGAATTATTTTAAATCACTTATAAAAGCACGTTATTTCCTGTTTCAACTCTACCTTAATAACCATACACAATTTCCTTTTTTTATTGGTGCATGTGTATATGCATGTTTGTACCTTCTACCTCTAAAAGGTTTATTTTCAAGCGGAAATGAGAGCACGGCATGGTTCTCTGTTGAACTGCTTTGTTGATCAGAACCTCACGATAATGAACAAAGCTAAGCTTATAGGTTCAATACTCATCTGGATCATCTAACTTTGAAACAAAGTGCCCTCTTAACCAGTTATCTCACAACTGTGTGTAGGGGACTGAGAGAACGTGAATTATGCAGTGCAAATCTATATCACTGTTACAAAAGTTTCAAAATGTAAATGAGCTAATATTAACATCATCTTTCTATATGAAAAACTGAAAAGCACATAAAAACGACTGCTTGTAATCCCCATACTTCACGCACACAATAAAAGAAGAAATGGACACTTCATCTGTCTCAGTAACATACTAAAGCTTAAATACTTTTGTTTAATGCTGATCTTTTTCACAAGATATGCATCTGGCATTAAGTAATGCAGCACTTATATGACATCAGAATAAGCAAAAAATTCTTGGAAATAGGCCGTAACTCTTCTTACAAATGATTAGGTGTAATCAATTAATTGTTACAACCAATTAATTTGGAAAGGGACATTACAAACAAGTAAACTTACATTTACAATTTCAAATGTATCCCAATATTAAAATATAAATGCTTTACATTAGTTATTTTCATTGATCAACTAAAGAGAATTTTAGAACCACGAGATCAGAAGTTATCTGAGGTTCAATGAACATTTACGGTGTCCCTATCACATGTCAGAAATAGAGCAAGGTGCTTTCAAGTAACTCAAGTGATTCAACGCACTCCCTTGTATAGATGTCAAAGCTCCCCACCTATGACAAATTAAGCCATCTAGGTTCCAGAACCTGAAATACTAGGCAAAGCCCTCACAATGGTATAGTTTTCTATCAAAACTGACTGGTATCATCATCCCCTATAAACTAAATAAAATTTCAATGTTGACCTATTTAACAAAAACAATAGTCTCAGCCACACGAGGCCAGCACTTTGGGAGGCCGAGGCGGGCGGATCATGAGGTCAGGAGTTCAAGACCAGCCTGACCAACATGGTGAAACCCTGTTTCTACTAAAAAAAAATACACAAATTAGCCGGGTGTGGTGGCACGCACCTGTAATTCCAGCTACTCAGGAGGCTAAAGCAGGAGAATCCCTTGAACCTGGGAGACGGAGGTTGCATTGAGCTGAGATCACATCACTACACTCCAGCCTGGGTGACAGATCAAGACTCTGTCTCAAAAAAAAAAAAAAGTCTCTTTTTTGAACAACTATAAAGAATTACAACAAAAAAATTCAACTGTGAGTCTTCAACTAAGTACCTACACAATTTACTGCAAAGAACAAAACATGGGGCTGTCACAGCTATAAAATTCTAAAAACAGCAAACAAAACAGAAATTAAACAAATTACAGATACCATTAAAAATCCCTTTGTTGCCGGCCACAGTGGCTCACACCTGTAATCCCAACACTTTTGGAGGCCAAGGTGGCCGATCACTGGAGGTCAGGAGTTTGAGATCAGCCTGGCCAACATGGTGAAACCTCGTCTCTACTAACAATAAAAAAAAAAAGAAAAAATTAGCTGGGCGTGGTGGTAGGTACCTGTTATCCCAGTTACTCGGGAGGCTGAGACAGGAGAATCGCTTGAACCCAGGAGGCAGAGGTTACAGTGAGCCAAGACTGCACCACTGCACATCAGGCTGGGTGACAGAGCAAGACTCTTTTTTTCATTTTCAAAAATATCCCTTTGTAAGGAAAAAAACAACTACCGACATGAAAACTTCGATGTCTAATCCCTATTTTATATAAAATATCATCAACCATACACTAAAGTTCATAGGTAACACTAAACACTGGCAAGATCTGAAGTAACTTAACTATTACAATACAAATCATGACAGACTGTGAAACCCCGAGGGCAGAGACCCTGTCTAATTCATCTCTGTATCCAACAATTAGCACCCTGTAGTTAAATGTTGAAGAGAGGTAAGCTAACATCCGAACTTTAAATGTGAGCTGTTGAAATATTCAACTTAACAATCTGAAAGACCTCCTTTTATGACTGACATGTTAAACAATAATGTCCAATGCAAGTATACAAGTGACATTACCATGGAACGTTTGTCAACAACTGTGGCTGTCAAAATTAGTATAACCTAGTCTTCAGAGTATAACGTAGGGTAAGGAGATAAAAACAGTGGCAGGGAAGGGTAGTAAGGGAAGACTGAGACTGGTGCAGAGACCTGAAGGAAGTGAGGGATATATTACAGGCAGAGAGGACATCAAGTGTAGACACCTGAGTGTATTTTACCTTTTTGGGAACTACGAGGCCAGTGTGGCTGGAGTACAGTAAGCAAGAGGAAAAGTAAAGGGGCTTGAGATTCGAGAAGTAGCTGGGCCGCTGTAAGGCTTGTAGGCCATGGTAAGAACTTTGGATTTTACCGCGAATGAGATGGGAAAACACTGGAGGGTTTTGAATAGAAGAAAGACTTGTTCTGAAGTTTGTGAGCATCATTGTAGCTGCTGTGTGGAAATCAACTTGGGGTGGAGGGGCAAGAGTGGAAGCTGGAAGATCAATTAGGAGATTAATAATCTTCATTTCTAACCTTTTTCAGTGATTGCAAAAGTGTGTATGTTTCTGCTGTTGGGCCAGTAGTTTCCTTTTCTTCCCATCTATTAAAATAACTAAAAGAACATGTGCATATACAACATTTTCTTTCTTTTGGAATATTTCCTTGAGATTCATTTCCAGAAGGACTACAGGATCAACGTATATGAATATACTTGTCGTCTGGGGTATATTAAGTGTAGATACTGTCCTTCCTGAGGCCATACAAAGAGTGAACAAAGGCTTCTGAGTTAATATCTAACTATGTAACACTGAGGGATTCCATCCAGTTCACTTCTAAGACAGATGTTCATGGTTGGCCTCAGAGGGTCCCTAAAATTAATGCAAAATTTTGTGAATAAATGCCTACTAACTTTATTCTGGGGAGAGAGTTTATATATTTCATCATATTCTCAAAGGTGTCAGTGGCCTAGAAAAGGTTAAGAATTACTATTTTACAAACTGGAAATGGACTGCAATATCTTAATACAGGGTACCTCTCTAAAGGACAGATTTAACACCTGGACTCATCTTTGTAATCATTCAATAAATACTGAACATATGATCCTCAATACCTAACAGCTAATCTTATCTGAAGTAGACCGTAATTTAAAACACCAAGGAAACTAGACAGGATTCACTGAAATATCACGCTACAAAAGAATATCGAACCATATAATTTCAAAACAAAAATGTTACAGGAAAGCATAATAAAGACAGAAAGTCTGGGGCCTAATTTAATGCTTACTATGTCAAAGTATCGCAGAAATAAATTACATTACAAGGAAAGAAAAACTACACATAGGCATGTCCACCCCCACACATTCTGACAGGAAACCCAAAGAAAGTTTCCAAATCCTGTTTCCAGCAGCATCTCTTCTGACACGGCCCTTCATGCTTTTGACGGTAGGAGCCCCAAGTTAAATCTAAGAGCTGATGCTTTACTCTTACTATAATAAAAACAGAACCATCATCCGCCACCTAAGGAGAAGAGTGGCCACCTGTAGGGCTGTGGCTCATTCACCTTCTGCTCTATTATTCTATTTCATTTTTTATACCTCCTCCCTTCAAAGAAGTAACAAAACTATTTTCCCTCCCAAAACAGAATGCATTACTCCTCAACGGCAGTTCTTTTTCCAAGAGGTCAAAGGTTCCCTAAACTCTGGTTCTCAGCTCTATGAGGAGATCCCATTTTGTAGGCACAAATGTCTTCCTCTCATCTTCTCCCCGTAGCAGTAAATTACACAATTCGGCTGAAGACACTGTCCTTAACTTCCTGAGTAAGGGGGCAAGAGATACTCTCACCAACGCTAGTTTGAAGGATAACAAGAATCACACCGTGACCTCTTCCCTAACAAAATTCAGGGAAGAAGCAGAGACGCATGAAAAGTAACATTGAAAAGGCGAACACATGGTAAGCTACGGAAGACAGGGGGGTAAAGGCGGGAAAGGGGCTGGAAGGTGGAGTGGGATGTAGATGTCAGCCCTATTCACTGGGGGAATAAAGGAAGGAAAGGGAGACCCTGAACCCTGACAAGTGAGCCCGGAGACAGCAACGCTCCAGTCTACCCGCACTTCTACAGCAGAGGACAGAGAATTCACCCAACCCTCCAACCCCCTTCCCTGTGTGTCCCCCCGCCCCTCCCTCCGGCCCAAAAGGGAGAGCTGGGTTTGAAGGAAGCTCTGACCCTAGACAGGGGACATCCAAGAGGAGGAAGGCAGCGATGTCCAACCTTCTACGTCTCTCAGGCAGTGAGGGACGAGGGCACCGTGTCTGGGGAGACGGCGAGGTAAATGGGCTTGTGCTATGACACCTCAGGGAGTTGAAGGGTGGGGGACACAATGTCCTCTTTCTCTCCCACAGCCGGCCGGGGCCCCTCCCGACGGTCTCCCGCAGGCCTACAGTCGACCGGGTCGGTCCGCGGGCGTGGCTGGCCCTGGTCCTGGCTGCGGCCGGGCCTCCCAGATCCCCGGCCCCTCCCGCCGGCCAGGCTCCCGGGCCGCCGCCCCGGACACCGATGGAACGCGGAGGAGGAAGGGGGAGCCAGGCGACTGACCGGCGACATGAGCCGCCTCACCCTCTGCTCGGCCGACCCGCGCCCCCCGCTCCCTCTGGGGCCGTCTGGGGCTCCCCGCCCCTCACTCACCCCCCCGGTCCAGCGCCTCCTCCACCTCCTCCACCTCCTCCTCCTCCTCCTCCCTCCTCTCGGCCGTGGCTCCTGCTCCGGCTCTGCGCGGCGACGGCGGCGGCAGCCTCGGGAGCGGCGGCGGCGCCTCCTCCAGAACGCGCACGCACGCAGCACGCAGGCCCCGCCCCCTGGTTCTGCCCCGCCCCTCCAAGTTGGCGACAGCTGGGCTTCGGCCCCGCCTTCCCCGCAGCGTTCTGGAGTCCGCTTAAAGGAGCCGCGCACACAGGAGCCGGGAAAGCCTGAAACTACGGGGAAGGGGTGGGGAGTTTTAGCTTTGCGTAGGGCGGGATGGGAGGTGGGTAAGACCGGAAAAAAAATGAGGAAGGGTCCAAAGATTCAGGAAGAGAATTTGGAGGGAACGCAATCATTCGACAAGCCCTAATTGAGCACCTGTTAGGTTCTAGGCGCTGTTGTCACTAAGCGCAGAGGGATAAAGCCATAGACAGGCAAATACCCTCTTGCAAGCTGCAAGAGGGTAGTGGAGTGGGAGAGGGAAGACAGACAACAAATAAGTGACAAAAATTGCAGGTAATGATAAGTGGTGTGGAGAAAAATAAAGCAGGGGATAGGGTGACTTTACACCTGGTGAGATACTGCCTCTCAAAGAAGACCTTTGAGCGCATACACACGGGATGAAGGAATTAAGTCTTGCAAACACGCGGGCCGGGAGGAGGAATAGCCTTTCCAGGCTGAGAGAAAATCAGCCGTAAACCCAGAGGTGGGGATACGTTTGCCATGTTGCAGAAACAGTGAAAGGCCAGCATGGCTGAGCAGCGTCAGCCAGCCCGAGAGCAGTACCAGCTAGGCTCGGAGAGGCGGGCCAGTGGCCAGATCCAGTGAAACCTGTGGGCCATTATAACAGGAACTGGAAACCATGAGAGAAGGGTGAGCCGAGGAATGACCGCATCTGATTCACATTGTTAAAAGTTAGTCTTGCTGATGTGTGTAAAATACACAATGGGGAAGCACTGATGTCCTTGGAATACCAGTAAAGTAGCTTGGACTAACTAGCCTGGCAGCCACGGACAGGATGAGAAGAAGGCTATTTTATTTTATTTAGATACATTTTGATTGGAATGGATTTGGATTTGGGACATAGCGTGTGAAAGTACAAAAAGAAATCAGAGTTGATTCTTAGGTTCGGGCCTGATGACTGAGTTAATGGCGGTGCCACTTAATGAAATGGAGGAGCAGATCTGGGGTTGAGGAACTCAAGAGTCTTTTCTTACACGTTACATTTAAGGTGCTTATTATACATCCAAATGGAGATGTTAAATAAACAATTGATATATGAGTCTAGAGAGACACATTTAGGATTCATTAGCACATAGATACTTTTTAAGTCTTAAGTCTAGTTAGGATCACACAGGGAGAGGAGATAGCTGAAGGAAAGGACCAAGAGGCACTCCAACACTTGAAGGGTAAGTAGAAAAGGAGGAGCTACCAGTCAGGGCAGGAACACCAGGAGAAGGTGAAGCGTTGGAAAACAAGAGAATTGTTTCAGGAAGGAGGGAGTGAAGAGTCTTATCAGATATTGCTGAAATTAATAAGATAAGGAATGAGAATTTGAACACTGGATGTGGCCTGATGAAGTTGCTGATGACCTTGATGAAAACAGTTTCAGCGGAGTCATAGGGGAGAAAGTCTGATTAGGGTATGTTAATAGGATAGGAGGTGAGGAAGAGAAAGTGTTCTAAACAGCTCTTGAGAGACTTTGCTGTGAAGGAGAAAAGGGCAGTAGCCAGAGAGGTACTTGAGATCAAGGGAGGGTATTTTAAGATGATAAATGCTTTTGCTCATTTCGGTATACTGGAATGATTTTTTTTTTTTTTTTTTTTTTGAGTCTTGCTCTGTTGCCAGGCTGGAGTGCAGTGGTGCAATCTCAGCTCACTGCAACCTCCAACTCCCTGGTTCAAGCGATTCTCCTGTCTCAGCCTCCCAAGGAGCTGGGATTATAGTCATGTGCCACCACACCCGGCTAATTTTATATTTTTAGTAGAGACAGGGTATCTCCATGTTGGCCAGGCTGGTCTAGAACTCCCAACCTCAGGTTATCCACCCACCTTGGCCTCCCAAAGTGCTGGGATTACAGGCGTGAGCCACTGCGCCCAGCCGGAATGATTCTTTAGAGAGGTAAAACTGATGACACAGAAGGCAAGAGGAGACAACTGGAGAGAGTGTCTTCAAGTAGGTGAGAAGCAATTGGATCTAGCACACAAGTGAAAGGGTTGGCCTAGGATAGGAGTAAGGGAATGCATTCACACGCTATTTCTGGAGAGAAGGTAGAGTGTCTGGGTGCAGATGCAGATAGATTAGGCAGTACATTTGGTGGTGGCACACTCAGGCCCCTGCAGGGCAGAGGTGGCAAGTAGGAGCTGAAATCTAGCCCTTGCTTTGCCTGCAAAGCCATGTGCCCTGGTGGGGTCACATCAGCCTGGAGGAAGGGGTACCTTTCTGATTGCTCCACCAGGAGAGGTGGTGCATTTTAGCAGTCCTGCATATAACACACAGACATGCACATACACACACATGCATACCCACACACACATGTATGGACCTTTTCCCAGTTTCCACTGAGTGCCATGTGTACTGGCTGCCTCACTGGGATTGATGAGGTAAGATCTGTTCTTTAAACAATGAGAAGCTGGCCGGGCGCGGTGGCTCAAGCCGGTAATCCCAGCACTTTGGGAGGCCGAGACGGGCGAATCACAAGGTCAGGAGATCGAGACCATCCTGGCTAACACGGTGAAACCCCGTCTCTACTAAAGAATACAAAAAACTAGCCGGGCGAGGTGGCGGGCGCCTGTAGTCCCAGCTACTCGGGAGGCTGAGGCAGGAGAATGGCGTAAACCAGGAGGCGGAGCTTGCAGTGAGCTGAGATCCGGCCATTGCACTCCAGCCCGGGCGACAGAGCGAGACTCCGTCTCAAAAAAAAAAAAAAAAAAAAAAAAAAACAATGAGAAGCTGTTTGCTATTAAAGGAGACAGAAGAAGGTGAGAAATAATCGCCTTGAAGGGTGGAAAAGTAACTAGAGAAGCGTAGTATGGACAATGCTGAGTGCCCTCTTGAGTTGATGGTCATACATTAAAGTAAGACCACTCAGCAAGGCCATGTGATTCTCCTCCAGCCACATTCCATTGCTTGGGGATTGGAGGAGAATTGTATTTGACCAGGTCTGAGTTTTGCTGGGGAAAGCCGATGAGAGGGTAAGAGTATTATGTAAGGGAGTCATTATAGTGATAGACCTTGCAATTTAAGCTGGGAGGGAAGAGAGGGTAAGAGGTGGAGTCACTGGTTTGGTATGGTCCCTGTGAGAAGTAGTTTGAGAGGAAGTAATCAAACAAGTGAGGGCAAGGGGACTTTCCAAAGGTTGAGCATGGGGAAGGGTGAGTAAGGCGGTTAGGGGAGAGGAAGCACAAAGTATCTGTGAGAAAAAGGTTCAGGCTGGCTCCAAGGAGTTAAGAAAACAGCAAAGCCCTTGGGCTTCTGTCCTCGTCACAGTATATGTGAACCATTGGTTTGGAGAGGTTGAGGAACTGGATTGCCCACTCATGATCTTCAGGGAGCTTCACAAATGGGAGAAACTGAGTGCAGGAGGGGATAAACCAATTAAATCCTCCCAGGGCTGCTTTACAAGCTTTAGGAGAACACAACGGGCACTTTGCTTTCACTGCCCTTTCCTTTCACCAGGGATATCTGACCATTTGGTAGACACTTTATCTGACCTGGTATTTGACAGAAGCTAAACAACACCTTTCTTCGTAAATCCAGCTCCTCCTCTTCCTGACTTCCTCTTTTCTGTTCATGGCACTACCTTTCTCAGTCGCTCAGCTGCCAAACCGAAGCCTCCTTTAATCCATCTTCCGCATTCTATGCCCAATTAGTCCCTAAAGCATAGTGAGCTGCACTGTTCAATAAACATTGCACTGTGATGGAAATGTTCTTTATCTGCATAGTCCAATACAAGAGTCACATATGGCTATAGAGCATTTTAAATGCAGCTAATGCAACAGAGGAACTAATTTTTTTTTTTTTTTTTGTGACAGAGTCTTGTTCTGTCACCAGGCTGGAGTACAGTGGCACGGTCTTGGCTCACTACAACCTCCACCTCCCAGGTTCAAGCGATTCTCCTGTCTCAGCCTCCCGAGTAGCTGGAACTTCAGGCAAAAGCCACCAAGGCCAGCTAATTTTTGTATTTTTAGTAGAGGCAGGGTTTCACTGTGTTAGCCAGGATGGTCTCAATCTCCTGACCTCGTGATCTGCCCGCCTCCACCTCCCAAAGTGCTGGGATTACAGGCGTGAGCCATCATGCCCGGCCTAAATTTTAAATCCTATTTAATTTTAATTAAAGTTACATTGAAAGAGCCTTGACTATGAGATACTATATTGGACTGCACAGGTACAAATACTGTACTTTCTACACAGTGACCCTTCCATCTGCCCCCACCTCTCTAGCTCTATTGCCACGACCCTAGGTCAGGTATTGGTTAACCTAGGTTGAGACTTTTGCTGTGCTCTCCTGTCTGGTCTCCTGCTTAGTTGCCTTCCCTTCAGTCCGTCTCGTGTTCTTGCCAAAACTGTCTTCCTAAAGCATTGGCCAGATCATGACTCCACCCTATTTTAAAAACTATCAATAGTTCCCCATCAAATTTAGTACAAACTGCTCAATCTGGCACTTGCCCAATTATGTATCTCCATCCTACTTTTCTAGCCTTACTATACCCTTACACGTATACCAAACTACTTGCTGTAACTCCTACTAGCTTTTTACAAAGGAGTCAACTTATTAAGTTGCCTCTCTGCCTGCAACAAATGGCTTCCATTCCCTCTATCAAACCTAAAATCTGTTGAAATCCTTGAAGGCCTGTCTCATATTGCAGCTTCTAAGTGGAGCACTCCTCTGAAGTAGTTCCTATTCATTCCCCGCCTATGGCACTTATAGGCTGCCTTATAGTGCATTTTATGTATTCATTTTATTCTCATTACTAAATATTACTCCTTGCAAATCACTGTGTTTTAATTTCGTTAATGTCCCTTGCAATATAAGGGGCACCTTATAAAATAAGGTACTTTTCAAATAGCCACTGAAAGTAGTTATGCACTTTCATGAAGTCTGTAGAGCATCCATACCCCTGTCTAACTCTAACAGTAACATCACTAGCCCTCAAAAAGAAAGTCTTTATACCCTGGAAGCAACTTTTCTAACATAAAGTTCAGACGTTTGAAGAGAAACAGACCAGGTACATTTCTTTTCATGTTATTATTGGCTGAGAATTTCTTCCAAAGGCTCCCCAAACTTAGGGCACTTTTACAATTCAGTTCTAGTTTGTAATTCTAAAGAGCACAGTTATTCTTAGAACTGACAGGACCAGCATAGACACTTCTGGGACCAATTGAAGCCTTTAAGAAGATTGTGATACATATCAATAAAAAGAGGCTTCCATCTAATAAATGTTTAGAAAATACATTTTTAGAGCTTGAACTCTTAGGAATCTATGATGCAAGAGTAGAATTACTTATGTTATACCCTACAATGCCTTATGTACTTTTCTTATTGGTGCAGTAGCTTTTAAGGATTTGAAGAGCAGGTATAATATTTTAAACAAAAAATGTATTTCACACATACAGGACATTAGGCACATTTATTCAATGAGCCTTAACTGAAGCTTGTTACTTAGCAAGCCCTTGTGCTTGCTGCTGAGGATACAAAGACAGGAAAAATACCGTCCCTTCACTCAAGAAGGGCACATGATAAAAATGTAACCTGGCGTTGGTATGTGATTTTACAGTTTTCACAATATCTGATCCTACCAATGATGCCATTAAACTACATATTATTAGTCTCATATTGTAAAGGGAAAGACTTGCTTAGAAAGATTAAATGAATTTACACAAAAGCAGAGAGCTATTAATTGGCAAAGCCTCAAACTGGTACCCAGATGTTTGGGTATCAAGACATTGATTGAATTAGAATTTTAAGTTCCCTGAAAGCAGGTACTTGATTTTCTTTATTCATTACTATATTCTCAGATCCTAGAAAAGTAACAAGAATATAGTAGGTTCTCAGTAAGTGTTTCAGGAATAAGTATTCAGGAGCATGTGTCTGTGGGTGTGTAGAGAGAGAGAGAGAATATAAGCGAACCATATACTTTACTGGTTATTTGTATACTTGAATTAACTAAACTGATGTTATCTATATTAGTGCCACTCAAAATGTGGTCCATAGATTGTTGGTGCTGGTCCACAAAATGACCAGTTGACCTTGAGATAAGTACAGAAAATGAGAGTAAGCATTTAGAATCCTTTCTAGCAATTTGCCATTGCTATGATATCCAAGCAAGTGATTAGTGGACTTGTCTAGGTGAACCAGGGCATGGACATGTCTAAGTCTTATGGTTGGTTACATCAGGTATATATAACCTATGTACTAGCCACATAGCGTTTCATTTAATCCTATCATGTTGGCCACTTACTGCCCAACTTCTCCTCTTCCTAGATGTTCTTTACTATTTAACAAAGAGAACACTTCATGCCTTTGAAATGAAAGAGCTGGCAACAGATTTAAAACTTAAAAAAAAAAAAACCCTACATTTTCACCAAAAAAAGCGCTATCTACCACTGATCTTACGATGTAAAGGTATCGTTATGCAGTAATTAAGTATGTGATCCCTGGAGTGAGGCTACATAGCTTTAAATGCAGCTTTTGCCACTAGCTGTGCAGCCTTGGACAAGTTACTTAAACTGTTGTAGCCTCAGTGTTCTTGTCTGTTATCTGATACTAAAAAGAGTACAAAATTTCATAGTGCTTTGGTAAAAACTGAGAGAGAGAATGCATGGACAGTACTCCTCATAGAGACTGGCACATAATGACAAAATGTTATTTTATGTTATAATAAGTATACCTATTACTATTATTCTATTCTTGGGTTATAGAAATTCAGGCTGTTTGAAATATTTAAAAGATCTTGACTATAGAGGTAACTCTATAAATATCCAGGCTTGTAAATAGACAGTTACTTTTCGGTTATTCGCATTGTTAAAAGATGATAAAGATCAGCCAATTCCAAAGGCTTTTATATTTGTTTTTTAATGCATTGTGTGATTTGAGGGGCAATACAGTTGGTTTCTACATGGCCACTGAAAATAATTTCTGTATTTTCAGCTTAGGTGATCCAAGTGGTGAAAGAAGGTATACAGGCAGGTGCATATTTGTGCATCGTAAGAGAGCTAAATCAGACTGGAAGATACTCATGGAGAAATAAGAGTTGTTCATTTGGTGTATGTATTGCCTATTTATATGTTTTATTCAATGGACTTTATATATAAAGTTCTTCTAAGTTCCAGCCCACAGATTCTTTTCTGTTTCCTTCAGTGAACACTGTCGTCTGGAAGTAAGCTGCTACTCAGTCATGCACCTCTGCAAATCTTGGAAAGAATCAAGGATTCCTGAGGCAAGAAAGTTGGATAATGATGAGCACCAGGCAAGACACAGCTGGCCACTGGAGAGAGAGCCCAGTGTAGGCAGAAGGCCAGAATGTGCCAACAGTAAGTGAAGTCTTTTCTTATCGGAAGAGAAAAGCTTGCACTTAGCTGCACTATCAGGGAGAAGACTGGCATCAGACCAACCCAGCCTTCAGTAAATGGAGACAAGAGAAATCCAGGAGCCTAGCTTTGTAGATGTGAATTAACATCATTTATTCTGTAAAAAACAAAACAGAACAAAAAACTCAAGCATGTGTAAGCTGCAAATTAAACAACCCAAATATATGGATATCTGAATTTACAGAAGGCAGAATAGTGTGGTTAGGGTTGCTAGATTTAGCAAATAAAAATAGAGGATCCCCAGTTGAATTTGAATTTCAGATAAACAAAAAATATGCTTTTAGTAAAACTATGTTCCATGCAATATTTAGGATTTGTTTATCCAACAATCAAGTGTAACTATATTTTATCTGGCATCCCTAAGTGTGGTTAAACATGTAGGCTCTGGAGTCACACAGCATGAGTTCAAATTCTGATCTTGCTTCTTACCAGCTGTGTGACCTTGGGCAAATTATTTAACCATTCTGAGCTTCAGTTCCTTTGTGTGTAAAATTAGGATAATATTTACTTCATAGGGTTGTTGTGAAGATTAAATAATACATTTAAAAATTTACAGTGTTAACTGATACATCATAGGTGCTCAAAAACTATTAGCTATTTTTATAGGAAAGACAAACTGTTATTCATTAACCAAATTACTTTTCTTTAACTGACATTATGATTCAAGTACCTTTTAAAAAAATCTCTAAGTGGAGCTTTTTTATTCCCTTCTATTTCCATGGTACTGTCTCTTTATTTTACAACAAACTGAGCTAACACAACTTTTAGACTCACTATTTACGGTATAAAGGAACACACACCAAACATTGTACAATATCATCAGGTTTCCTATTCCTTCCCTTAGTACCTGATACTTGAACCCAATTTTGAAGACATTCTAAGCACAAAATTTCCAGTGAGAAATTTGGATAAACATTTACAAAATATTCCTTGAATGTTTACTAGATAAAAGTTAGGAGCCAATGACAGCTCTAGAATGGGGTTTTCTTAGAGAGAGGTTTTGTTACAATGGATTTTTTGTGATAGGATTTCTGCACTCTGTGTAGATCATTTAAGAATAACCAACTTGGCTGGGCGCGGTGGCTCAAGCCTGTAATCCCAGCACTTTGGGAGGCCGAGATGGGCGGATCATGAGGTCAGGAGATCGAGACCATCCTGGCTAACACGGTGAAACCCCATCTCTACTAAAAAATACAAAAAAACTAGCTGGGTGAGGTGGCGGGCGCCTGTAGTCCCAGCTACTCGGGAGGCTGAGGCAGGAGAATGGCCTGAACCCGGGAGGCGGAGCTTGCAGTGAGCTGAGATCTGGCCACTGCACTCCAGCCTGGGCGACAGAGCAAGACTCCGTCTCAAAAAAAAAGAATAACCAACTTATACAGAGAGTTCCAGTTCTTGTAATTGAGCTCTATTATCATGAAGTTAAAAATCAAACAAGAAGAAAGGGCAATGGGCTTGGAATAAAAAAAAAATATGTTTCTCCCATTCAGTGCAAGTCACTTTCTGAATATTTGCTTTCTCATTTATAAAGTGAGAATACTATCTTAAAGAGCAATAATTAAGTTAAATGAGATAATATAAGGGACAATACAGTACTGGTTTTCAAAGTAAGCATTCAATAAATGTTTGCTAATATGGATCTGTTATATTCAATAGAAGAAAAACTATATACCAGTGCAGCCTTACGGAAAGATTAAAGCCTGAGGCTTATGCTACTTTATATGGCTGAGCTAAAACTCCTTACTCTGTCCACGTCTGCTTTTGGATAAGAACCAATAACTTCCAAACAATGATACAACCTAAGGGGAATTCAAGGAAGAACTCCATCTTCCCCATCTTCAGTGAGTGGTGTTGGGTGTGTGTGTGTGTGTGTGTGTGTGTGTGTGTTTTGGGTGGAAGGAAGTAGTGGGATAGGAGAAAGGCCAGAAAAGGAGCTGGAGGGGTCCTTTTTCTTTCAGTATCTAGTTAAGCCAGATACCCAATTTTGTGTATAAAACTACTAGCTTGAGTCTGAAAAGTAGAAAACACATTTCCAGTAAATTTACAATATTAATTTTGAGCTGAGGGAGCAAATTCCAAATTCAAACCAGATTCAGAAATTATGACCTCAGTTTTTCCAGAGTTTCTACTGATTCGGATTGTTATAGATTGGCCAGGGGTAGACTGTATTAGGGGAAAAATAAGAGAGAGAAATAGAATGTACAAGAATATGTAAACTCAGTGAATGAAGTTTCTTGTGGTAGCATTTGCTGCTAATAAATGAGACTCAAGCAAAAGAGTATAGTATTTTGCTAAGGAAGAGTGAGGGGGTGAGTCTTAGAAGGTTTTGCAAGGAGGATTACCAAGGGAGTCAATCATTTTTGGCTGTAAGGTCATAAGGGGCGTATAGTTCTTCAGGGCAGTACATGAATGATGTTAAACTAAAGTAGTAGAGCTGGTGTTTACAGAATAAACTAGAAGGCGATTTTGAAAGTCAGTCAGGCCAGGTGTGGTGGCTTATGCCTGTGATCCCAGCACTTTGGGAGGCGAAGGCAGGCAGATCACCTGAGGTCAGGATTTTGAGACCAGCCTGGCCAACATGGTGAAACCCATCTCTACTGAAAATACAAAAATTAGCTGGGTATGGTGGTGCATGCCTGTAATCCCAGCTACTTGGGAGGCTGAGGCAGGAGAATCACTTGAACTCAGGAGGCAGAGGTTGCAGTAAGCCGAGAGCACGCCACTGCACTCCAGCCTGGGTGACAGAGCAAGAATCCATCTCAAAAAAAAAAAAAAAAAAAGCCAATCAATATTTATATATTGAATATCAACTCTGTACTCAATAGCCTCCCAGTGTTCAGGGGATACAATGACACAGAGTAGAGCAGCAGCACCCAGTGTGTCTAGTTTAGGGAGAAATAACCTGTGATCCTAGACGAAGACAGAAGAAAAAGATGGAAGACTCAGTAAGCAAAGGGTTAAGAAATCTTGAATGACTAACATTTGAGTAAAAAAAAAGTAAGGGTCGAGTTCTAAAACAAAGAATAGAAATAGAATTTGCTACCAAAGAAAGGGGCTCTTGCTAAAAAAAATAATAATAACGAAGTGTCAGGTGTGCCAGGGACCTGATTGAAGGGCTCACTTGGGCTTTGAACTTGGCAAAGGGCAGAGGTGAAGCATTCTCAAATCCTTCCCTTGCCTCCTGCACCCAGGGTTCAAGGTGTGAAGGAAGAAAAGCCAGGGCATGTGCATCCTTGACAGACATCTGAAACAGATTATCATCTTGCTGGGAGTTAGAGGGTTTTTTCTCACCGCCCCTCTGTTCATCCTCTGAGCTGTAATTGCCAAAATAGACAGATTATCACAAACTCAGCCTATGCAAGTATCTTTTAATGCTCATTTGCTGACTTTAATGAATTCCAGAACCAATTTGTGATCTTACAATCGCTCAGGTTTATCACCAAAAGAAAGCACTGTGAGTCTAGTGCAAGAGGTCAGGTCAGCAGAACTCAGCAGTGAGACATGGATATGAAAATGGATTCAAATGAACTCTTGTGGCCACTGTAAGGCCTCGCTGTTCTCTAATATCATTAAACAGAAAAACATTAGGTGCTGGATGTCCTGATGAACCAGTTCTTGTACAATAACGGTCTTACAAACTACACTCGAGTATCCTTTTGTTCTCTCTTCGAATTTCACAGCTTCCTCTACTCTGCCTAAAAAGGAAAACTCACATCTTTAAACTGTTACAATAAAACTATTGGCAGCCTGTAAAGTGAGAACAGAGCTTTGCCTTAATTTATTGCACTACACAGATTTATTACACATCATGGTAATAATAACAACACCGTGACTTTGCTGCCTGATAGTCTCCCCTTTTGCTCCAGTAGTAGTGTGGTGGTGGGAGCTTGGAGGGCCCTGTAGACTCCCTGTATGGTGCTAAGCACTGCTGGGCACACTCTTGGCTCAGTGCCATGAAATGATGTGGTACTACTGGGCTGTGCAGTGCCAAGATGTATGCAAAGCTGGTGAGGAGATGAAATATTTGGACAGAAAATACTGGAAGCCATTTGCCAGGTCTATATGAAAATAGTGTTTCCACAGTTGCTATTTGCCAGGAGAATAAGCATTCTCCATCTACCTTCTTCTCATAAAAGGTTCTTCGTGCTCTGAGAATGAAGGCATTTTTTTTTTAAAAAAAGTTTCCTTATCCTGAAATATGAGGAGAACCCAGTTTTAGAACCATAGAGGTGAGGAATTCCCTTAGGGGGCATTTTACCTGTCTTTAGGCAACACCACACCTAGAAGAATTCAGGACTATAAAAGTTAAATCGATTCAGAGAGAGTTTCTGAGAAACAGTTAACAAAATTCAGGGTTAAAGATGATCACCCTTCAGGTCAAGTGTCTCCTTCCATGACAGCCTCGCTTCTGGGCTGCTTCTCTGTCTTTTCTTATGGCTCCTGTGTCCTGGGGTGCCTGATCAGTCTTGGCTGCTTCCAGGGAAACTGCGCAGAGGCACTTGGGCCCTCAGCTTGCCCCTGGTGACGACAGTGACATCCTCACAGAAGACAGCATCCATCAGAGGTGCCCTCCTGCTGCTCAGCTTGCTCTGGAAGCCTCTCATTAGAGTTTCTAATTTTTAAGATAATGGGAACTAAATGGGGATTATTTTGATTTCCTCTTACCAGCCAACACTTTTGTAGCTGAAGCCTGCTGCCCCCAGCTGCACTGCCTGAACAAATTGCATCTGAGCAAGCCAAAGCTGCGGCCCAGGAGACTGCTGACATGACTTCAGAAAGGCACAGCCCAATCCTATTGCCTAATTTTCTTTGTTCCGAGGCCAAAACTTTGGCCTGTAAGAGTGTTTGGATTTCTGGCCTTTTGGGTGACCACTTTAGTACCTCCTTTCTTCACCTACCAAGAGAGAAACATCTTTAACAAATCATCAGTAAATTAATCCATGAATTCCAAGCAGTTGAGAAGCTCAGGCTACTGCTGCTTCTTCCATACCATGCTTGATAAAAATGAAAAATTCAATCCGCCCATAGTCCATCACCTGGTTGTACTTAACACAGAGATTGACTCTCTGAATATAGTACAAAGACCAAAATGATTGGAAAATTATGTATGCTTTACCTCTCAGAAGAATCAGATGACCTCAGTAAATATTTTTTGAGACCATTAGGCCCTGAGGATCCAAAGACATTGTCCCTGTACTCTCCAAAAGCTTTAGTTTTCTTCCCAATAAACACATGTACGCTTATTTGGTTTTGCATCGGCAAGTGGCAATCGGTCAGGTAAATTGGCCCTTGGGAAATTTTATCCTGCCACTGATTCACAAGCCACAAAAATGTGACAACTACCATCCTTAGAATACCAGTCATGCCCTACACTTCACAGGATAGGCTGGGTTTGGGTCTCCTCTTCCTCTGTTGGCTGTTGCCTCTTACAACTACTAGGCAAATTCTGAATCTTGGAAACCACTTCAGTCCTGTAGTCACTAACTGCTGCCTGGCAAGCAACCATGTCGGTGTCCTGTCTGAGTCCAGTGGGGAATTATCACTACTAACTTGAAGCTCTGGCAGTAGATCTTCCTCTCCCAAATGACCTCAAAACAATCTAACAGCAGGGAACCCAGTGAGGCAGAGTGGTGGCTGAAACGTATAAATGGAGATAAACATGGTCCCAGGTGCCATCAGAGAGTCAACAGACCCCAGGCTTCAAAGCACATTGCTGATTACTCTTGATGGAGGGCCCACAACTGTTTTAATCATGCAATTATTTTGAGGATAAATTGATGAGAAAGGAGATTCACCTCCCAGCCATTTTGCAGGGTGGCTATCAATAGATTGTTCCAAAAGGAAGAACAAGGAAAAGGGGACCAAAGAAGATAAATGAAAATACAAGGTAAGAAGTGGGTAGAAGCTGTAGCATTGTAAACAAATCCAAGCGAAAATTGTCAGAGGCGGGGAACTGTTTTTAAAAATTATTTTGAGGATGAAGATGACTTTTTTGTTTTGTTTTTATATTTTAAGGGCATAAGCTGAACTGTGGACATCCTGCCACTGGGAATTAAAGTAGAAAAAAACACAGAATGTAATGGGGACTCCACTCACAAGAAGAATTTGGATCAAAGCATGGCAGTGAGGGGAAGCATTGAGCAGGTGAAAGTGAAGCAGAGGCTTTAGTCCTGCAAGAAACAGTCGCCTGACTTTAAAGCATGCCTGTGTCACTGACAGCATTTAGCAGTGCACAGTGTGCAGAAACTTGGCTCGTCAGCCCTCCTGATGCTGACAGATAGGGCAGCTTCACTGTGGAGCACTACACAAGCTCATTTGCTGCCTTCATCAGTCTGTAGGTGCTGACTTTGCTCGTAGAGTCACCACCGCAGCCACAGGGCCTCTTCTCACTTACCCACTTCCTCCCCATTCACGTTGCTCCTCTCATCAGAGACACTAAGGCCCACTGGAGCCTGCTTTGCATCTCTTACATCAGAGGTTTGGGATGGCACATTGCAAATGATCTTTGCAAACTCTTCCGTCTGTACTCTTGAAGTCTAAGCAGAGAGGCAACGAAAAAGTGGCCCAGGAGCAAAATGTCTACATTTCTAAAATGAGTCTGAAATGAAGCTCATCGGAAAATGTAGCTGGAGCCAAAGACAGCTTTCAGGGCCAAAGTTGGGCAGGATCTCATAGAGTTGCAATCCTGCAAATTTTATTTGTTTTGTTAAAAAGAGAAGGAAGTTTTTTTAAAAGCTAGATAGTACCCCCTTAGTTGGCATGGTATGAAAAATAATCTAAAAGATGTTCATCATTTTTTAAACTGCCATTGTGAACATTTTACTGGGAGGAGTGGGTTTTGTATTCCAACACAACTGTTCATGCCCCAAACTTGGGAAGGGAGAGAAGAAAACATTTTATAAAGGAAAAAATGAAATATTTGTTACCTAAAATTTTCTACTTCGACAAAAATGAAAGTTCAATTTACAAGCTAAAGAACATTCTGCTGAATCTTCAGTGCACCCCAGAACATCCTACCAGTGGCCTCAGCTCTGCCAAACTTGGCACCTTTCATCTCAGAGTCCCCAGTAAATAGTAATTTCCACAGCATTCTAAAGTTGGCCAAGTCATTCAAATTATAGTGATGACAGGTTGGGTGATAGGTGGCAATTTTCCTTTGTTGTCATTACCCTTCCCACATACTGGGCAACTGAGACATGGAAGAACAGAGGTAAGATGTTGGCTTCAAGGTTCAGGACCAAATTGGTGGCGTTCCAGGAACCAAACCTTGAGCATTCATGTCATCTCTGGGAAGTGGCTTTTTGATTCAGCACTGGTACTTTCCAGTGTCAGCACTTGTATGTGTCAGTAGCTAAAACTCTCATCCAAGGGCCCCAGGCCCTCAGCCTCTGCTTCATCTCAGGAAAGCCCTCTGGCAGTTGAAGAGAATGGCATAGGTGGGGAAGTAGGGTGAGGCCTCAGTGAGTCTGATGGTTGGGTGCTTGAGTGGAAATCTAAGAGGGGAAGAAGGGCTCTGTGATTGTGATTACTGTAAGGAGAGCCGATTGGATTGGAAAGAGCTAGCAGGACTTACACTATGTCCTCCCTTGATAATGATGCATCACAGTGCCATGGCCACACCTGACTACACACTTCACTTGCCCTGCCCCCTTGGGTGTTAGGTATATCCCTTCAACTTTGGGAAGGGGCATAACATGTAGATACTGGGGTAGATTTTCCTGAGGTCTTATTTGTATCCACCTTTAATGGAAATAAACAGGACACTTATTTCTAGGTTGATAAAAATGGTCTTAGAGTAGCTAAATAATTCTGTGTCAGCTGGACTTTGATTGTGTTTTTAAGTGGCAGAAGAGAGGGATGAACAATGTTCACTAGGTAGAAAAGGTTACAGCGGTAGATGTTTGCTCCCTCCTATATTCTGCATGATCTCTTGCCTGATAAAAGTGGGAGAAAAATAAACCAACACACCACCTGATGAATGTCCCACCCCACAGAGTAGTCTAACTCTGTGTCTCAGCAGGAAAAGGGGAAAGAGGAAGAGAAACTGACATTTAATGAGTGCCAACTCTATATTGGTCACTATATATAAATAGTTGAATTTAATCCTCCATTAAAAGCCCCTACTATGTAGATATTATTATCCCCATTTTAAAAGATAACTCTGTTCAGCTCTTGCAATTAGGAAACCATGAGACCAAAATGTAAAAGCCAGAGCTTCCTGACTCCAAAATCCTCTTTCTTTCCTGTTATCCTGCTGAAGTGCCCATTTCAAATGAAGACCGACTTGATCCTGAACATAACCTACAAGAAGAAAGGGACCGCAGATGGGTACTGTCTTCTTACCCAACACAGTTGTTAGAACACCCTCAGTGACAGAAAGGGTCAGGATGCCAAGTGGTTGTTCACAAACGCTGTTTGGCTAAAGGATCTCATTCGCTGAATGAACACATTTCTTTCCAGGGTTGGGGATGCAGGTCATGGACTATGGAGGAAGAAACCCTATGGCTTGTTTGTTGAAAATTCAGTTAAAGTTTACCCTGAATCACTTCTCAATAAATTTACATATACCTTAAACTAGATGGACCTTTGAAATCATGTTACTCTTACCCTTGTAAAAAAAATAATAATAGCCACATTTATTGAGGGCTTATTATGTGCCAGGAGCTGTTCTTTAGGCTTTAAATGTGTCATCTAACCCTCCAACAATCCTATGAGGAAGGTATTATTATTTTCTCTTTTTTACAAATGAAAGGCACAAAAAGGTTAAGAAACTTGTCCAAGGTTACACAGGAGAGAAATGGCAGAACTGGGATTTGAACTTTCAAACCTGGGTACCTCTCAACTATACTTTCTGCTACCTGTCATTAGGGAAGATTGTACATAGATAGGAAGGGTGAGTTTTTTCCTGGGTGTTTGTTTCTTTACTTGCAGAGGGAGATATTTTTCTCATTTTCCATTTCTAGAATAATAGCAACCTTCTGTCACGGAAAGCACCAAATCCCTTTACCCACATTCATGTTAACCTGCTAGATAAGTCTATTCAGTACAATCTCTTAGTCCTCCTTAGTCATTACATAGCTTTATTCCTCCCTTTCCTTCTCCTCAGCTGGTCTTTGGCATCTTCCTTTTGTGTTAGGAGTGAGGGGTGATCATAGACAAGGATCTCCTTTCTCAGCAGTGGGTTACCACTCTCTGGTATGGCCATTGTCCTGGACACCCAGGACAACAGGTGTGATTGAAATCAGAGGGTGGTTGAAATTCAACTTCTCAGATACAAAAGATCCCACTGTGATCACAGGCCTCACCAAAGAGAAGCAGGTGGTTTACCCACACTGAACATTGTCATCGAGGTTAATGAACGCGTTCTTACATGGTCTAAATATAAGCATGGGGACCTCACTGAGGAGAGACCAGGCACTCAAGAAAGGTCTTAGAAATCCCACCCTCTGCTGTTACGGAGAGGGGAGTAAGCCAGATGCAGCAACCTCAGCTTCTGATTTTGACTGCTGAAACTCACATCTGCCTACACTTCATGTGTAAACAGGGTTGCAAAATTACTCACTCCACTCACATGCGTAAAGAACGTATAGTTTCTTTTTTCTCTTAATCACCCTGATCTCCCTTATGAGCCCTCACCTGCTGGGCAGCAAGAGAGAAAAACATAATTTTAGCTCAATAGATTTTAAAACTAGTCTGATGCAATTATGTACGCAGTTTCTTTAGGCTTAACTTTTTGACTTTGGGATAAAAGAGTGTTTCAGATTTCTTGCTTCTTCTGGTTTCTTCTCTGTAAATGGCAGCAATGGTTCTCAGACCAGATCCCCTGGTGCCCTCCCCATACTGCTCTTCCCTCTTAAACATGGTGGTGCAGGGCCATCTACAAAGCAGTGTCCTAACAAGGAATTTCAAAGAGAATGGGGAAAGAGCTCTCCTGTTCTTGATGTTCTCTAATCGATTTCATTCTTCAGGTAGAACACTGGAGAGGGGAGGCTAGAGAAGACAGCTTGCTGCCTGGCATGTGGCCACTCCCTACCTCTCATAGCACTGGCTGGAAGAGGAGGCTTGCTAGCCTCTATCACAGGCAGAGGAATATCCATTTACACTTAAGGGAAACTCTAAAATCAGAGACTTGATTCTTGAACTTCTAGAGATTGTAGAATATCTAATTTGTTTTTCAAGCTGTTGTGATTAACAATCCTGACCTGCCAAGGCATTAGGCCAGGCGAGGCCTCTGCAATGTGAGCTGAAAGAAGCGGGGTTTAGAGAGGAATGGCAATACTGTGTGTGACATTGTGAAATACGTATTTGGTCTTTGTGTTAGTCTGTTCTTGTGTTGCTATAAACACCTGAGGCTGAGTAACTTATTTTAAAAAGATGTTTTATTTTGGCTCATGGCTCTGCAGGCTATACACAAAGCATAGTGCCGGCATCTACTTCTGATGAGGGCCTCAGGAAACTTACAATCGTGATGGAAGGAGAAGAGGAAGCCAGTGCATCACATAGCAAGAAAGGGAGCAAGAGAGAAGGGGACAGTGCAACACACTTAAAAAAAAAAATAAGCCTTATCTCATGAGACAAAACTAACTGAGTGAGAGTTCACTAATCACCAAGGGAATGATGCTAAGTCATTCATGAGGGATCCGCCCCCATGATCCAGTCACCTCCCACCAGACTCCACCTCCAACACTGGGGATTACATTTCAACATGAGACTTGGAGGGCACAAACATCCAAACTATCAGTCTTCAACCCCTCTACCTGACATACGACTCCTAAAACTCTTAGAATTTCCAAAGTGCTGTCTTTTTATGTGTTAATGAAGTGGCTAGTGGCTCACAGCCCCTAGGAAGCTTCAGGATGGGGGCTGGTCACTGGAAAGACCAAGTCATAATTAGAGGGTTGGGACTTTCAGCCCACCCCCAACCTCTGGGGAAGAGAGAGGGGCCAAAGCTCAACTTGCTCACCAGTGGCCAGTGTTTTAATTAATCATGTGGCCGGGTGCGGTGGCTCACGCCTGTAATTCCAGCACTTTGGGAGGCCAAGGCAGGCGGATCACGAGGTCAGGAGATGAAGACCATCCTGGCTAAAACGGTGAAACCCTGTCTCTACTAAAAATACAAAAAATTAGCCAGATGTGGTGGCACACGCCTGTAGTCCCAGCTACTTAGGAGGCTGAGGCAGGAGAATCACTTGAACCTGGGAGGCAGAGGTTACAGTGAGCCAAGATCGCACCACTGCACTCCATCCTGGGCAACAGAATGATACTCCGTCTCAAAAAAAATAAAAATAATAAAATAAATAAAAAAGAATTAATCATGCCTATGTAATTAAGCCTCCATAAAAACACAAAAGAATAGGGTTCAGAGAGCCTCTGGATAGCTGAACATCTGGAGGCTCCTAGACAGTGGCATGTCCAGAGGGCATGAAAGCTCTGTGCCCCTTTTTTGCCGTATGCATCTCATCATCTGTATGCTTGGTAATATCCTTTATGATATACCAGTTAAACGTAAGTGTTTCTCTGAGTTCCTTGAGCCACTCTAACAAATCAATGGACCCCAAAGACAGGATCATAGGAATCCCAACTTGAAGTCAGTTGGTAGGAAGTTCTGAGGCCCAGACTTGCAACTGGTAGGAAGTAGGGGCAGCTTTGTGAGACTGAGTCCTCCCTCAACCTGTGGTTTCTGCTGCTATCGCCAGGTAGATAGTGTTGGAACAGAATTAGAGGGAGCCCAGCTGGTATCCACTGCAGAACTGCTTGCTTGCTTGATGTGTGAGGAGAAACCCCCACGCATTTGGTCACAGACGACTTCTGTGGTCACACAGACTTCTGTTCATCACAGAATTCTTCTGTGATGATTGTTGTGGTGTGAAAGCAGAGGAGAAACACAGTTCAAATTTTTCCACTTTCATACTGTGGTTTGCTGAACATTGCTCAATGTAGGCTTGGGATGGTTGGTCTGGGGTATGTAATAGAAGGTGCTTGAAAGTGCTCCTCGGCCGGGCACGGTGGCTCAAGCCTGTAATCCCAGCACTTTGGGAGGCCGAGACGGCGGATCACGAGGTCAGGAGATCGAGACCATCCTGGCTAACATGGTGAAACCCCGTCTCTACTAAAAATACAAAAAAAAAAAAAAACTAGCCGGCGAGGTGGCGGGCGCCTGTAGTCCCAGCTACTCGGGAGGCTGAGGCAGGAGAATGGCGTAAACCCGGGAGGCGGAGCTTGCAGTGAGCTGAGATCCGGCCACTGCACTCCAGCCTGGGCGACAGAGCGAGACTCCGTCTCAACACAAAAAAAAAAAAAAAAACGAAAGTGCTCCTCAACAGTTTTAAAGTCAGTGGGACAAAAAAAAAAGTGCTCCTCAAAGGGGAGACAGGGTAGTATAATGCTTAAATATACGGAATCTGGCTCCAGACTGGACTCTGGTATTTCCTTGTGATGTGGACAACTTTACTTATTTGTAAACTCAGTTTCTTCATCCTAAAATGGCATAATAACAGTATCTACCTCCTAGGGTTTTTACAAAGTTTAAATCTGTTAATATATATAAAAAAGACTTTTGCCTGTCTCATAGTAAGCACTCAACAAATGTTAACTATTTAGATTCCAAACATATATAGCATTCGATTACAAAGCTGGGAAACATCTTAGGTATGGTATAGCAGAAAGAACAGGGATTTTCAAAACAGCCTAAGTTACATAATCTTGAGCAAGTTGTATGGCCACTGTGAGCCTTGTCTGAAAAAGGAGGATAATTACATCATAGGATAGTTGTGAGAATTAAATGAAATAATATATGTGAAACACTTAGCAAAGAGTGGCACCTAACTGAGGTTCACAGTGTTCCTTCCCCTTTTTCCTATGTCAGTAATATGCTGTCTTATGATTATTTACTATTGTGTTCTCAACCAGGAGTCTTAAGCTTTTATAATCTCCAAACCGGCTAGCACATAGTAGAAACTCAATAGCGTCATTAACGCTTCAAACGAGCCTCCAAGTCTGAGGCATGAGACCTAGAATGTCTCTCCTGTTGAGTGTTGCTGGTCAGAGGACAGTTCCCACCCCTCTACCACCAACTTCAATTGTTCTAGGTGTATATTTCTCCCCTTTCTTTATGAAAATTGCTCTGTGGTCTGTCGGAGGCATTTATGTCTGCTTTACTCACATTGCTCAACCCACACTTGGAGAGAAAAGTGTTTGCATAAATACTAGCAGATGAATTTTTTAAATATCGCTTTTTCTTTCCTGGCACTCTGTAAGAGAAATGAGCAAATATAAACAGAGGAGTATCACACTAGAAATATAGCAGATGGGCTTCTGCTGGGGATCTGGACTTTCCTGGAGTATACACATTTGGGATATGTAGGATTATGACAAAATCCACTTGTAATGTTCATGCTTTTTATTTCTTGGGCACAATATTAATTGCTTAAAGACTGGGCTTAATGCACACTTTCAGCCCCAATTCTCCCGTTGAGAAAAAAGCAGGATCCTATAAACACTCTGTATAGTAGGGATTGTCTTCCTAAGCCTAATATAAATCCAGTTTGATTGAGGAATCAAGGAGAAGTAAGAAAAATAAAGTTTTTCTTCTCTCCATGCTGTAATGACAGGGGAAAAAAGGAAACTCTTCACTCCTCATTTCAGATAGCTTCATGCTTATGACCAAGGGTTTATTATGGATAATTAAAAAATGGAAACTGACAACACATACTCTGACATATCTTGATTTAGGCCACCTCAATTCAGACTACACATCTTGAGGAATACATTTATATGCAGGGCATTGACCGTGAGCTGTCCATAACTCCGGCCTACACCTTTGGCCCAGATAATATTTTCATTTATTTATTCATCCAACAAACTTTGTTAAGCATCTGCGCTATAGACTGAATGTTTATGACCTCCTAACCCCAAATGAATACGTTGAAAGCTAATCTTGAATGTGATGATATTTAAAGGTGAGGCCTTTGGAAGGTGATTAGGTTATAAGGGTAGAGTCCTTAAGAGCAGAACTAGTGTTATTTTGAAAAGGACTCCAGTGAGCTTCCTCACCCCTTCTACCATGTGAGTACACAGTGAGAAGACTGCCATCTATGAACCAGGAAGCGGGCCCTCACCAGCCACCACATATCTCAGCACTGCAGATTTGGGACTTCCCGGTCTGCAGAACTGTGAGTAATAAATTTCTGATGTTCATAAGCTGCTCACTGTATGGCATTCTGTTATAGCAACTCAAATGGACTAAGATCCTCTGCTATGGACCAAGCACTGTACAAGGAATGGGACTATGGCAATGAAGAAGACAGACATGGTCACTGATATTATAAAACTCAAGTCTAGTGGGAAAACAGACTCGTATGTTATAATTTAACCATTCCTTTAAAAAATGCACCAAGAAGCAATCGTTTCCATTTCCATCAACCATGTCCCAAAGATTGGCCTAGGAAAAACTAGGAGGTGGAAGCTGTCCTGTGGCCACACCTCCTTGTTGTCAGAGCCTCTGTATGGCCTTTCAGAACTCCATGGAAGGGTTTCTCATCCATAGTTGACCTGGTAGTCATTTTTTCTTTTTTTCTAAAGGGCCCCTCAAAATAATGTTGGTAAATGATCCTGCCTACCCATAATGGGGACTCCTGGATCTCAGAGAAAGCCCTGCCTTTAATCAATAAGCATTAACTCTTTTTTTAAATTGCAAGTATGTTTATCCATTAGGTTTAACAAGGGAGGCAGCATAATGTAGAGCAAAGATCACAAACTTTGAAGTCAGCCCTACGTTCTAATGTTGGCTCAAACATTTATTAGCAAGTCCCCTTGGCAAGTTATTTTATTTTTCTGCTGTTTAATTGTCCTGTGTGCAAACTGGAGAAGAGAGCACTTAACTCTGAATTGTTGAGATTCTTAAATGAAATAATCACTTAGAAGTGCTTAGTACGGAGCACATGCTCCTTTACTATGCTCAGGAACTTATTTTCTATGAAACAGGACTTGCCCTTGAAAAAAAAAACAGCATTTACATGAAATACTTAATGATATTCATACAACTTTGGGCTATTTGGCAAATGATAGATTATATCCATCCATAGATTATGCCCATCCTGACAGGTGCCTACTCTCTCTGCTTTTGCTGCCCTAACTGCAGCTCTAAACACACCTCTCCAGCAGGTAACCTAACCAGGGAAGCCCAAAATAAAGATGTCAGAATGCTCCAATAAGAGCATTATTGGAATGCTCCAATAAGAAATGAGAATAAGAGACAATATGACATTTTATGTTAAAACAAAAAAGATCCTCAGCTTTGCCATGTGTTATCCCTGTCCTTTGTTTTATTATTTTTTTTTTCACTCATTGAAAATGTCCTCTCTTTTCTCTGGGATACTTGAAGATGTTGAGCTGGAGATGCAGCTTGTGGGTGACATTAGACAGGGAATACACAACTAGAGGGCTGGTGACCTTACCTCAGGCAATTTCTTTGTCCTTCAAGACCCCTGTACCAGAAACTCCTATAGCCCAAGGAATCTGTACTATTTCCTGCCTCTGACTGTCCTACAGGTTCCTCCTGCAGCCTTCAGGTTGCTGGTCCAGATATGGGTAAGATTTGACACATGGCTAAGTAGTGGGGCTGATTCAAAAAGCTCTAAATTTTGTACATTAATTAAATCAAGACTTATAGTTTAAAAAGCTGAATAAAAATTTAATGTTCAAAACATAGTGGGGGAAGATGGGCTGATAAACTGTAGTGGTTATTAGGCAGCTATTAATAACGATTGTGGCATAATTGTCTATATGATAACAGTAATATATATTTAGCAAAAAGCAGCATACACAATTCCTTATATACAGAATGAGTGCAACTGTGTTACAAGAATAAGTCTATATGCCTATAAGAGAACTGGAAGGAAACACACTGAAGTGTTAACATTTGAGGGTTGGAACTATGGCTAATATTTTTTGTTTCTACTTTTATTTTTATGACAACCATGTATTGTTTATAGTCTTAAACTATAAACTTCATTTTGAAATGAAGACTTCAGAAGCCAAGAATATGCTTCTCTGTGATGATTTTCATGAATCATTTCCAAAGAAGAGTTTCATTTATTCACCAGTGGGCTCAGTTGAGCGGAAGTCAAAATGAGCAGAGGCAGCATTTAAGGAACTTCATGGGTTCAGAAAATTCACCTTTATCAAGTCTTGGGTCTCAGTCTTTTTTTTTTTCTTTTTCTTTTCTCTCTCCCTTCCTTCCTTCCTTCGTTCCTTCCTGCCTTCCTTCCTTCCTTCCTTCGTTCCTTCCTTCCTTCGTTCCTTCTTGCCTTCGTTCCTTCCTTCCTTCCTCCCTTCCTCCCTTCCTCCCTCCCTTCCTCCCTTCCTCCCTTCCTTTCTTTCTTCAGTCCTTCCTTCTGTTTTTTGTCTATCTCTCTTGCCCAGGCTGGAGCACAGTGGCATGATCACGGCTCACCGCAACCTTGGCCTCCTGGGCTCAAGCGATTCTCCTGCCTCAGCCTCCTAAGTAGCTGGGACTACAGGCACCCACCATCACATCCGGCTAATTCTTTTATTTTTTGTAGAGATGGGGTCTCACTGTGTTGCCTAGGGTGTGAATCTTTCTTTGCAGGGGCTATAATTTTTCTTTCTAGCTGCCAAAGCTGTGTTAGTTTTACATTTTCCCACTTCTTCTCAAGATCAAATTTTTCCTCTTTCCAAGTCGTGGCATCTGTTTTTATACTTATGCGGGATAGGGGTGGGAGAACTGCAGAAGATAAAACCAAAGGCTGACACCAGCCCCCACTGCAGGGTCAAGTGAAGCGAAACGTTGCTGGAGGCTTAAAAATCAAAATCAACTTATTTTGTTTTCCTCTGTTTGTAAGCTAGTCCCTGAACTTCCTGGTTTTGACCTAAGAGAAAACCAGACAGCTTGTGATCAAATCCTGTCATCCTTGTGATCTGAGACCACCTATCTCAGGAGACATTTTATAATTCTTTTTTCAAAAGATTCTCCCGGAGGTCATTTCACATGAACAGTCCTGAATGCATCTTAGGCCTTGTTCTTTGCACACATGGATTTTCCTTCTGGTCTTTTCGTGACAGATTAAAAGTCCACTGTGGGCTGGCCAGGCAGAGCTTCATGAAATCAGACCATTTGTCTTGTTCCAAGGGCTCAGCCTATTCCACTCCTTTTTTACTTAGAAAGGTAAAAAAAAAAAAAAAAAAAGTAGGGGTCATATCTTAAGCTACCAGGACAAATTCCCAGTGGCTTCTAAGCAAAGCTGGCCCTATGGGGCAGCATCCCAGGATCTCTCAGCAGAGCCTCATCCTCTTAGGGTGCTCGGCATGGTCAGGATCAATGCTGCCTGGAGCCTTAGCTTTGAGGTGGCGATCCAGCTCCACCACTACACTTCAAGATAAGATTTTGAAAAAAGGATGCATTCTAAACATTCCCAACAAACAAAAAAGTACAAAGAAGAAATTTAAAATCTGCCCTGACTCTTGTCACCCAGATACCATATAACCAGAAAGGGAATGGCCCTAGAGCAGTATCATTGCAGGTTCCTGATTAGCAGCTTTGCAGCAACTTGAACGAAGAATTCCAAGCCCTACAACTCAGAACTTGTAAACACAAGAGTACAGCAGTTAGGCGACTTGTCTAGCTGATTTTTACTAGACAGCCCAGTGTTAGCAGTTCCCGAGGGGCCTGGGCTTAACTTGAGTCAGCCAGGGTGTGACAAGCCACAGCACTGATCTCACCTTTGCAAGCCAACACAACCCAGCTCCCCGCCCCCTCCGCCCACTCAGCTGCTCTCAGCCACCTCTGCCAACTTGCTTATTTTGTTTCTATTTTCTCTCTCTCTCCCGCTCTCTGGGCAGCCACCTCCTCTGCTATTTACCCCCCAACACACCCGTTGATCCTCAGAGCTCTGCTGTGGAAGTGTGGTGACTCATTTGTTACTTAGGTATTTTGGGTTCATTACTCTTCAGCCACTTTACTCAGAAGAGCCACGCAGAGCCAAAACAGAGAAGAGAGGAAATGGGGGCGTGCAGATGGGAGGGGGTGGGGCAGAAATCCAAGAGCTGCTGTGGAAAAGTTCAGCACAGTTGCTGTTGTCAAAGCTAGAACTCAGAGAACAAGGCCATTCCAAAAGCAACAACAGGAAGGAAACAGTGCTTTGATTAAAACTTCATTGAGAGAGCTGGAAACACACTCCAGAATTCTCCCACAACAGAGATGGTGTGTTCAGGAATCCAAAAGAATCGTCATTGCTCTTTGGGAATATTTATGAGCAACCACACCCAAGCTATGTTGACTTGGCCAAAGCAAGGTGGAAGGGTGCAGTTACAGGACAGTCAAAGCATGGCCTACAGAACATGATAGAAATCATTTACCCTAAACTTCGGGTTTCCTGCTTCCCAATATACACGTGCCTTTGGCTCATATACCTAGATTTGCTCTGTGGACAATATCTGGGATTGAGTGGCTGCTGTCCTGAGTAGACAGACTTGTGCTGTGAACAACAGTGACCCTTTGTGACAGGTCAGCCAGGAGATTTGTGAATATACATGTTTGAGAGGCTTTCAGAATGTTGTTTAGACATTAATTTTCATTAAATTGTTCTCCCCAAGATTGTGCAGTACATGATGCTTCTGCTTGCATTATAAGTCTGCCTTGTTGTAGACTGTGTTCCAATCTCTTTAGAAAGAGTATTGAATTACTATTTATGACATTTGCCATCCGTTTCTAGTTTGGGGCTAGCAGGATTAGCATGCAGGGAGTATTCATTCTTTTCTACTTATGTATTATTTAATCCAACAAATATTCCCCAAATGCCTAATGTTGGAGCCAGCCCTCCAGGTCCAGAGCTGGGGTGTGGGATACAGTGCAGACCTCTGATGAGCAAATCCAAAATGGGACTCTGAACTTCAAATTCTGAATTCTGAAAGAGAAAAGCTGATGAGACTGATTCATGATAAATCTCGTGATTATTGAGCTTGGGCTGTTAAGTCCTTCTTATGTAGCATGATGTAGGATGTGTGTGACAAGCCACAGCACTGATCTCACCTTTGCAAGCCAAGGCAACCCAGCTCCCAGCCCCCTACAGCTGCTACTTGCAAACCATTTTACCGAAAACAGTGGGAAATACAAAAAAGATCTGTGATGGAAGCCATGAATTAGGATGACAGAACAGAAAGCTAGAAGGATCCAGGTTTCTGATGACATCATGCCACCGTCTCAGCCCAGACAAGTCAGTATCATATAGATCATGTTATCTGATCAGTTTTAAAAAACAGCTTTAATAACACCATGTGCTCAGACATTTTAAAACACTTCTAAATAACTTTAGGAATAAATCAATTGTGATTAAGTCCTAAATAAAAGAACAAATTATAACAAAAGTTAGATAATATAGAGAGCTAAATAATGAAATATATTCCAAAACTTACGCAGAGAAATTTACAAAAGCTTTAAAATGTTTGTTTAGTAAAGAAGAAACGCTGGAAATTAATGAACCACATGTCCATCTCAAGATGTTAGATAATGGAACAATAGCATACACACAAGGAAGTAAATGGAAGGAAGTATTAACAGAGCAGAAATTAATACAATTAAAACAAAGTTATGATAGAAAGGATCAGGAAAACAAAAAGCTGGTTCTTTGAAAAGACTAATAAAACTGACAGGAATAAAAAAGGAAAATCGCTACATATGTAACATTTTTTAAACAATAGGAGATGATTATAAACTTCATGCAACTACATTTGAAAACTTATGTGAAATGGCCAGTTCCCTAGAAAAATAAAACTTACAAAACTGACTCAAGAAGAAGTAGAAAATCTAATTAGAAAACTATAGCTATTTTTAAAAAGTTGAATTGGTAGTTTAAAATCTACCTACAAAAACAAAACAAAACATACCAGGGCTAAGGGGGTTTATAAGCAATTCTGCCAAACACCTAAGAACAAGATAATCATAATCTTGTACGATCTATACCAGGAGGAAACGACTACAACTTATTTTATGGTGCTGGCAGAACTTTGATGCCAAACCAGACAAGGAAAACTATAGACCAATCTCTCATAAATGCAGAAGTAAAAATTCTAAACAAAATAATAGAAAATTAAATCTAGTAATGCATTAAAGTTAATATTTGTGATCCCGTTGGGCTTATCACAGAATATAATAGAACATTGGAGAGGCTGAGCACAGTGGCTCATACCTGTAATCCCAGCACTTTGGGAGGCCAAGGCAGGTGGATTACTTTCAGGAGTTCAAGACCAGCCTGGGCAATATAATGAGACCCCATATCTTAAAAAAAAAAATTAGAAAATGTATTATTATAATTTACTACATTTATACATTAAAGGAGAAAAAATTCAAATTATTTTAATGGATGCAGAGAAAACATCTTATAAAATTTAATTCACAGTAAACATTCTTAGCTAATCATTACAGAGGGAACTTCCCTAACTTGATAAAGGATCTTCATCCAAAATTTACAGCAAATAATATGCTTAGTATGCATGCTTAATGGTTAAATGTTTGTTAGAAGCATTCCCTTCAAGTCAAGAATAAGACAAGAATGTCTACCATCACTACCTCTATTAAATTTAGTACTGGTGGTCCTAGCAAGCAGTAATAAGATAAAAAAATTAAATGTATATGGATTTGAAAGGAAGAAACAAACTACTATATTCACAATCAATGTGATTATCTACATAGAAAATTCAACACAATCTACAAACTATTAAGAGAGTTCAGCAAAATCCACAGAAACAAGATTAAAATGCAAAAATCAACTGTGTCCCAAATTAAGAAAAAACAAATAATTAGAAACTATAGTAGGCCAGGTGCAGTGACTCATGCTTGTAATACCAAATCTTTGGGAGGCTGAGCTAGAAGGATCCCTTGAGCCCAAGAGTTCATGACCAGCCTGTGCAACATGGCAAAACCTCATCTCTACAAAAAAACAAAAACAAAAGCAAAAATTAACTGGGCATGGTGATGTGTGCCTGTAGTCCCAGTTAGGAGGCTGAGGTGGAAGAATCATTTGAGCCCAGGAGTTCAAGGCTGCAGTGAGCCATGACAGCACCACTGTACTCCAGCCTGGGTGACAAAGCGAGACCCTGTTTCAAAAATAAATTAATAAAAATAAATAAATAAATAAAACTGGACGTGATAAAAGGCACAAAATCTCTCTGAAAGGAATCAGAAAACTGTATCTGCATGGAGTTGGACTTAGTATTTATTTATTTTTTTATTTTTTAATTTTTTTTGAGATGGAGTCTGGCTCTGGCGCCCAGGCTGGAGTGCAAAGGCCGAATCTCAGCTCACTGCAAGCTCCGCCTCCTGGGTTTACGCCATTCTCCTGCCTCAGCCTCCCAAGTAGCTGGAACTAAGTTAGCTGGGACTACAGGCGCCCGCCACCTCGCCCGGCTAGTTTTTTGTGTTTTTTAGTAGAGACGGGATTTCACTGTGTTAGCCAGGATGGTCTTGATCTCCTGACCTCGTGATCCGCCCATCTCGGCCTCCCAAAGTGCTGGGATTACAGGCTTGAGCCACCGCGCCCGGCCGGACTTAGTATTTAAACAGGTAGAAATAGAGCAGAGAGATTCTCAGTGGAGGGAATTAAGGCCCATGTAGAGGAAATAACACACCAGGAAAATGTGGAGCATTTTCAGGGAGTGTTTAGAAGTTTAATTTAACTTGAATGTAGATTTAGTGCTGAATAACGGTGAAAGGTATATTGGGATAAAATCTTGGAAACATTTTATTTTATTATCTTATAGAGTCAGAATCTTGCTATGTTGCCTAGGCTTGACTTGAATTCCTGAGCTCAAATAATCCTCCTGCCTCAGCCTGAATAGCTGGGACTACAAGCATGTGCCACTATGCCTGGTTTTGGAGAAATTGAAATACCCAGTTAAGGTATTTGGTAAGAAAACCTGAATTGCCTAAGGTGTACTATGGTGTCTAGATTGTGTTTCAAGTACGTTGGCTCCACTTGAATTATTTTGTTAGGAGTTTGAATCCAGATGTTAAAACTAATAAATTAGTTTCTTCACTTAAAATTAAAATATCATTAAGACACCAAAACAATAATAGCTGTGTTAACACATTTAAGGGGATGATACAATTTAGAGAAAGATATAAATATAGATATCTAATTATAATAAGGCACTTTTTTTTACAGTTCTTTCACTGTTATCACTACTTAATTTTTCTACAAGTTTGACTCTGTTTTGATTATAAAAAACACCTTATTCACTTGACCTTGTTTTTAGACCCAAAAGCTCAGTGGTTTGTTCATTTAGTCATTCATTTTATGCTAATATTTATAACGTCTTCAGCCAAAATCATACAGTCTTTGCTTTCATGGACAGTAAATTCTAGTGCAGATGTATAAACAAATCATTAATGATAATAGAGGTGATAGAGGTATGCAACAGTTGTTCTTCTAGAATGGAAGAGAGGCTCCCAATTGGGTTGAAGTAGTTAAGGTTTCCTAGGAAGAGATGCTTGAGAGCGATGTTCAGCAGTTAGTAAGCTGGGCCAGAGATAAGAGGGTAGAGAGTATCCCCAGAGAAAGCTCAGGGGCATGAAACATCATGTGTATACAGTCAAGTGTGATCAGAAAACAGGAAACCATTAGAGGTACTTGGTGGAATAAGGGGCTAAAGATGTGGGCAGGGGCATATCATGGAGGACCTTGTGTGTTAGGTGTTTTAATTCCATCCTGAAAGCTACTGGGAGAACAATCAAAGTCTTTTTAAACAGGGAAAAAACATGATCTGATTGATTTTCGTCTTAGAAAGATTATTCTGGTAGTAATGTGATATGTGGCAGCAGTGTAGCAGACAAATTAGAGAAGAAACACCCAGAAGCCCACTATGATGATCCACGTGACATATGTCAAGGGCTTCAGCTAAAGTAGAAGCAGTGGAAGTGGATTACAGAGATAGTAGCTTACAGGCTCTAGAAGCCTAAGTAACCAATTAGTTGTGTGAGTGAGGAGGGGCACGTCCAAAGGGAAGGACGGATTTCCAGCTTGACACCTATGTACATGGCTTGACACCTGAGGCAGGAAGAGAAGCAGGCTTATGGAGGAAGATGATGAGTTTGAGACCTGTTATCATTAATGCAGAGAGAAGTTTCAGTTGGGCATAGAGACTTGAGGCTATAGTTATTTGCAGAAGCTAACATAGTGTATTTGTGACCACCAAAGAGAGCTCATAAGTACACTGGGGAAAGCAAAAACCTTTTCTTCTGTCTGACCAAAGAATAAAACACAGAAGGACATGAAAAAGGAAGAGAGAGCAGTATCACAATAACCAAAAGGAAGAGATGTTGAGGAGGGAATATTTCACAGCATTAAATACTGTATAGAGGTCAAGTGAGCTAAGGATAGGCCTGTGCAGGTAATTAGTGATTTTAGGGAACAATTTTGTTGGCATGGTGAACATGTTTGCCAGATCGCACTAGACTTGTAAGTGAATGGGAGGTGAAAGTGGAGACAACAATAATAGGTAGACTTAAAAAACTTGGCTTTGAAAAAGAGAGAAATGGCTAAGAGCTAGAAGGGAAGAGTGGGCAAGTGGAAGTTGTTTTTAGAGTAGAGATGATAATATTTATATTTTGCCAGGAAAGATCAAGTAGAGGGGAAGCTTGGAGTAAAGGAGATAGAGAGGATAACTAATAGAGTAAGAGTTTCCTGAGGCGTAGGCAGAGGCCAGATGGAGGGATTAGTTTTGAACTAGAGAAAATGTCCTGAGAGGAGAGAAAAAAGAAGGGATAGAATTAAACGAAGAGTTTTTAGGTGGTGTTGATGGAGCTCGGGGAGTTCCAACTTGGTAGCTTTAATTTTCTCATAAAGTAGAAAGATGATTTACTAAAGTTGCAGGTGATGAAGGTGTTGAGGGTTTAAGAAAAAAAGAATGCATGAGAGAACTGTTGAGAAGAATGGCAGAAGGAACAGGTTAGCAGCAGCTTGAGAGTCACCTAAAGTTGGAGCAAATGAATCTATATAGTTGTTTGTAGCCACTTGGGTGCAGAAAGCAGGAAGTCGATATGCAGGGATGGGATGTCATAGGATAGTAGATAAACAAGGACAAGGAGGAGGAGGGTTGAGAGCAGCTGCAGGGGAGGATAAGAAGGCAAGGCCACTGGTATTGAGGAGTCAAGGAAATATAAGATCTTGTGTTACATTGAGTCTTCTATGTGGACCTTGGCATTTAGTTTCACAGTCTGATAGAGGCATAAGAGCTTAGCAGGGGTTGGGATGGAAATGTGAATCAGATTCCAAAGTCTTAGGTGAAGGCTGGGGCGCCATGATTTTAGCCAGCCGTGGTGACTCAAGACTGCAGTGCAGTTTGCCATAAGAAGCAATCTCAAGGATGGCAGTAAGTCTCCTTCTCAACATTCCCAATTAGCTACTTGTTTGTTTGTTCATCCTCTCATCCATACTTTCATTCAATCCTTCAACAACCTGCAAATATTTAGGGAACACTTACTGTATGCCACTCCTCTCTCATTGGAGGTGAAGAAGACATCTCACTCAATTCATCAGTTCTACATCACATATTTTTCTCCTCCCCACTACCTCCCACTTTTTGTTGTTGTTGAGACCTGTTCTCACTCCATTGCCCAGGGTGGAGTGCAGTGGCATAATCTCAGCTCACTGCAGCCTTGACCTCCTGGGCTCAAGCAATCCTCCCACCTCAGCCTCCTGAGTAGCTGGGATTATAGGTGCCTGCCACCATGCGTGGCCAGTTTTTGTGTTTTTTGTGGAGATGGGGCTTCACCATGTTGCCCAGGCTCCCAATTGTTTTTTAATGTCTCTGAAGTCATTTGGGATGTCAGTTAGACTGTAGTCATGATGTAGCTGTCCTGGTCTGCCCAGGTTCAAAATTAGTCGTCACTGTTCATATTGTCACGACTTCCATTTAGTTAAGGACACTGTTGGTAATAATATGTTGAGCTTACTTGTTGTTTAAATTATAAAAAAAACTGTACTATGATTCCTGTATTTGCAGAAGGCATGAACATAGTGGGGCATGAATTTGATACTAGTGAAGCAAATATTCATCATCAGAGAAATGATTGCAGTTCCATATATTATTCTGATAAAAACAAGAATCAAGAGTTCTATGGGACCTGAGAAAGAAAGAGACCTACAAGCAAAATTGTGTTGTTGTATTAGTGAGATACATACAAAAGAACTGTCTAAAATCAACCAAGCAACGCAATGGAGGGTGGTAGGAATTGTCCTTTATTTCAAACCATGAGAGGCTGGTGTGATTAATCCCGGGGTTACAGGGCTATAGTTAGGGTATTGTGTCACAGTTTAGTTGGCAGGATCTTTTTTTTGTTAGTAGTACATAAAATAATGGCATATCTTATAATTAAATGTGTCTTAGAGTAGATAATATATGATAACTCACGTCCTAGAACTCTCTAAACATCTTTTGCAGAAACACAGAATGTCAGAACTATGAGAACCAATTCCCTCCTTTAGCAAATGAGGAAAGTGAATCCTAAGAGGGGGGTGGCTAGCCCAGGATTACACTCAGAGCATATTGGAGGCAGAGGAAATTTATTTACTACAGGGGAAATAAATTGTCTTGCCTCATGGCAAAAGGAGTAAGAAAAGATAAAAATTACATAATGACTTGATGGCTCAGACTGACACTAAAAACCATATGATTGCTTTTTTTTTTCTCTATCGGAAGGACAATAAACAGCTTTAATAACTACTAATCTTTGACAACATGCTTCTGATTTATATCCATCATCCAGATATACTTAATCTCCTTAATCACTGGCCTTGCTGGCTTTATGGTTTAAATATTTCATTGAGCACACTCTCTCAGTGTACCTTTTTATTTTTCCCATGACATTTTAAAGACACATGAGACAGTTTTAAAATAGATATAGAGAATAATTTATTATTTGATGTGATTTTCTTTCAGTACCTAGGAAAAAAAAAACAAATTCCCTCCCTGTTAGTCCTCCCCTGGAGCTAAGATCGTTGAGGGATGCAGGTGTCCAGACTTGAAAGAGGAGGATTAAATTGGGAACAGGTGACATTCATCTTGTCCAATTGATAAAGCCACAGTGGAATAGCTAGAGACAGACTTATCTCTTTCTACCCCATTCTGTTTGGTCCATGCTATCATAGAAACAATCTACAGATTTACCATCCACGGCTCCTGATATTATAAGAATATACAGTAAAGGGTGTGAAAATAAAGATGAAAGATACTTAATTTTCTAGTTTTGCAGTGGAAAGTTGTAGACTCTTGTAGTGAGATTTTTATGGCCAGCAGTTGAAGCTCATCCTCCTAGGTTTGGTATTTTAACTGAATAAGCCTCATATTTGTGGGTTTATTGTTTTCCTTAGTTATCAGAGCTGTTACTTTTTCTACTCTTCCTAAATAACGGCACTGTGGTCACCAGCCACATCAGGCATATAAAGTATTCCCTATTTATGTATGAATTGCTCTAGAGACATTAGAAGGATGTAAACAGCACTATGCGAGAGTCTGTTTGTTTCTTCGGCTCCTTCTATCTACATTATGAATGCAGTGTCCCCCCACATGCATATGTTAGAGCCCAATACTCAGGGTAATAGTATTAAGAGGCGGTACCTTTGGGAAGTGATTAAGTCATGAGGGCTCCACCTGAATGAATGGGATTAGTGCCCTTATACAAGAGGCTTGAGGGTGCTTTCTTGTTCCTTCTGTCTTGTAAGGACACACAGAAGCCACCATCTATGAAGAACCGGCTCTCACTAGATGCTGAGTCTGCTGGTGCCTTGATCTTGGACTACCCAGTCTCCAGAACTATTAGCAGTAAGTTTCTGTTGTTTTTTTTTTTTTTTTTTTTTTTTGAGACGGAGTCTCGCTCTGTCGCCCGGGCTGGAGTGCAGTCGCCGGATCTCAGCTCACTGCAAGCTCCGCCTCCCGGGTTTTACGCCATTCTCCTGCCTCAGCCTCCGGAGTAGCTGGGACTACAGGCGCCCGCCACCTCGCCCGGCTAGTTTTTTGTATTTTTAGTAGAGACGGGGTTTCACCGTGTTAGCCAGGATGGTCTCGATCTCCTGACCTCGTGATCCGCCCGCCTCGGCCTCCCAAAGTGCTGGGATTACAGGCTTGAGCCACCGCGCCCGGCCAGTTTCTGTTGTTTATAAATTACCCAGTGTAAGGTATTTTGTCATAGCAGCCCAAGCAAACAGACAGGGAGATTTTGCCTTTTCTGGTGGTCAAAATTAATCTGTGGTACATCTTGTTGTACATCTCCAATCATTTCTCTATGCATGATATTCACAGTTGAAATATCAGTTGTGTCCAGGTGCAGTGGGTCACACCTGTAATCCCAGCACTTTGAGAGGCCGAGGCAGGTGGATCACCTGAGGTCAGGAGTTCGAGACTAGCCTGGCCAACATGGTGAAACTCCATCTCTACTAAAAATACAAAAACTAGCTGGGCATGGTGGTGGGTACCTGTAATCCTAGCTTGCTAGGGAGACTGAGGTAGGAGAATCACTTGAACCCAGGAGGTGAAGGTTGCAGTGAGCTGAGATTGCGCCACTGCACTCCAGCCTGGGCAACAGAGTGAGACTCTGTCTCCAAAAAAAAGAAAGAAAGAAAGAAAGAAATAACAATTGTACAGACAGTTGTGTATCTTGTTTTGCTTATTCAATGTTATTATATAATTGTTCTTTGTGTTGCTATTACTCTTGTTAAGTATAACTATTAATAGCTGCAAAATATCTACTGTTAATGTACCATAACTTTCTTTACCCATTCTCTTGTGATTGTAAATTGCATTTAATTTTTTGGCTACTTTTTAGTTCATTTTTTTTTTTCTGCAATACAGGTTTTCACTGTAAACAATGCTATTTTAAACAATTTTATGCTTTAATCTTTTGTGTGAAATGAGACTCACATAGAAATTGTGAAACTATGACTGGGTATTTTAAAAATATACTGGAGTAGAAATTAGTGAACTCGTGACCTGAAAGTGATATAACCTGCTCAAACTGACTAAACTGACTGTATTTTTTTTTTTTTTTAATGGAGTCTTGCTTGGTTGCCTAGGCTGGAGTGGAGTGGCACAATCATAGCTCACTGCAGCTTTGAACTCCTGGGCTAAAAGTGATACTCCTACCTCAGCTTTCCCAGCCATTGGGATTACAGGTGTGACCTATTGCGCCTGGTTAAACTGACTGTATTTTTTTTTTAAGCATGAGCATTTATATATATCACTATCAGAGGTAGATTTCTTGCCCCAGAGAATAATTGGGCGTATGTCCAGCAGCCTAGGATGTATACTGCTTTTTTGCACTTTTCCAGGACGGGGAAAGACATTGGGGGTGGAGGAGAACAGGAATGTTTAGAGGTTCAGTGGTGATCTGTCCCTGTCAGCCTCTGCTCTGTGACCCGGAAATATAGAAATCTCTGCAAGTTACTTTGTAAACAGTATTTTTCCCACTTTCCAAATAAATGATAATTTCCATGAAGGTGGATTGGCTTCTAGACCTCCATGCACCCTACATCCTCTGCACTTATCACAGGACTGTATGGTTGTAGGAGCTGGGAACCCAGGATAGCCAGGTTCAGGCCAGGAGGCCAGGCTCTGGCCTAGGTGGGAGTAATCCCCTAGCTTGGCACTCAGGAGTTTCAAAGGACAAGCAGTCTGAAAGCTCTTAGGTCACACTTTCTAACACAGCTGTTAGAATACACACCCTCTAAACAGGAAATGCCTTAGGAAGTACAACTGAGTACTTTTTATTTTTTTAAGAAATTATTAAAAAGCCTGAGCAGAGGGTGACATTTATCTGGCATTACAGTTAACAAGCTAGAGATGCTCCCTGACTGTCCTGGTTTTATGTTATAGGCAATTGTGTGCCCACTGCTGCTTAACCGGAGCTTAAATATTCCCAAATTAATCCATAACTCATTTTGCTTGTAAAATGAATGTCTCAGTCAAGGGAGTTGTAAGTTACATAGCTCGTTTTTGCTGTCATAGGAAAGAAAAAGATTTACTAAACCCTAAACCAATATTTAGACACCTCTGTACTTGGAATATGAAACATTTAGTACTGGGCAAAATAAAAGCCATGTAAAACAGAGGATAGGGAGGCTCAGTTATTTGAATAGCATCAGGAAAGGCTAAAATTAAGAGCTGCTGACTTCTAGAAAAGACTTAACTGCATGGCTGCCATGGTACTTCTCCACCCCTTGTGGTCCACCTCTGCCCATGCCCTGCCCTGTGCCATTTATTTCAGTCACACAGCCTCACCAAATGGCTGTTTCATACCTCAGGGCCTTTGCATGTGCTCCATAATATCTGGAATGCCCAGTCCTCTCTTTGCCTCTCTTTGTTTTACAAATTCCTGCTCATCGTTCAAGGCTGAGATGTCACTTGACTTAGTTATTGCATGAAGACAGCATAGTACAGTGGAAACAACTTAGACTTTAGGGTGAGATTTAACTGGGTTCAAATCTTGGTTTCATTTCTCACTAGATGAGTGATCTTGGAGAAGTTAACTTGACCTCTGTGACTCTGTTTCCTCCCTAGTTAATGGAGCTAATATCTCACTCACTGGAGTGTGGTGTATATTAAGTCACACAACTAAATAAAGTGCTTGTATAAAAGCATATTTAAAGTGCTTATATAAAGTAGACACTCAGTAAAAGTCAGTTTTATTTCCCTACTCCCATCTTGCAAGGCTTCCCTGAATTCTCTAGGCAGCAGCATTTTATTCAAAACTTAGAGTATGAGCTTGTGTCTTATCTTTGAGTCTGTAGTACCATAGTATTCAAATTTTTCATGCCATGCTTAAGTTGTAGGGCTTCCAAAGATGAAAGGAAACAGGATGGAATCTATTTATGGAATTTTAAATTCATTAATTTATTTAACAAATATGTATTGAGTTATATCGAGTGGAAGCTAATCCTATCACTTGCATTCTTGGTCTGTTTTTTCTTCCTTTAGATTAGGGTTTCTTGACCTCCACCTTGTTGGCATTGGCCAGATAATTATTTGTCATGAGGAGCTGTGCCATACATTAAAGGATATTTAGCAGCATCCCTGGACTCTGTCTAGTAGATGCTGGTAACAGTTCCTCTACCTCATTTGTGACAACCAAAAATGTTTCCAAATATTGAATGTCCCTGGTTGAGAAAAACTGATGTAGAATTTTGCACTCTTGGTTATTCCCTCTCTCTAGTCTTCATGTTCAGCCACTATTGGCTCCTTTCCATCGTAAAAATATGCTGTTTTCTCCAGTCTTTAGAAGCAAAACAAATCAATCAACCACAAAACCTTCTCCCATCATAGTCAATCTCTCTAAAAGTACAGACTGCATTTACTGTCACTTTCCATCCATTCTTCCACCTGCTGCAGTGAGGCTCCCTGCATCCCACTTCATAAAGGGCCTGGCAAAGCTCCTACTGAGAAATGGCAAAAGCCTGTGTCCTCTTCGTACTGCTCACTTCGATTGGCCTGTGTGACATTTGAAAGTTGGTGAATTCCAGGATCTTTTTTTCATGGTTCTTCTTTGACCCTTCTTCACGGGCCCTAGTGGTATCTCCTTTGCTCTGCCTCTTAAATTCTGGCATTCCCTAGGGGTCTATTCTGTTGTTTTTTTGTTTGTTTGTTTGTTTTTGTTTTTTTTTTTTTTTTTTTTTTTTTAGACAGAGTCTTGCTCTGTTGCCCAGGTTAGAGTGCAATGGCGTGATCTCGGCTCACTGCAACCTCTGCCTCCCGGGTTCAAGTGTTTCTCCCGCCTCAGCCTCCCGAGTAGCTGAGATTACAGGCACCTGCCACTGCACCTGGCTAATTTTTGTATTTTTGGTAGAGACGGGGGTTTCACCTTCTTGGCCAGGCTGGTCTTGAACTCCTGACCTCGTGATCTACCCGCCTTGGCCTCCCAAAGTGCTGGGATTACAGGCATGAGCCACTGCGCCCGGCAACTAGGGCTGTAGTCTTGATCTTCTCTCTTCTTTCTTTCTGGGGGCACATTCACTTATTCTCATGGCTTTAAATCTAATGTAAATGCCAATTCCAAAGGTTTTACTTCCAGCCCCGATTTCTCTTTTAAGTACTAAACCTATACATCCACGTGTGTGCCTTACAACCATCTCAAAGAGAACTTATTATCCTCATCTCATCTTCCCAAAGTTGCTTCTCCTCCCACCTTCCCTTCCTCCTCTTGTCTACCCGTGGAGCACAGTGAGAGCATTAGGCCCTGGCGATACAAATATTTGGCACTTTTGTAAAGATGTTCTCCTTAGTTTAGCTAATACAAACAGTCCCTAACTTACCATTTTTCGACTTTGTGAATGGTGTAAAAGCAATACACATTCAGTACAAACCATACTTTGAGTACCCATACAACTATTCTGTTTTTCACCTTTAGTTCAGTATTCAATAAATTACAGGCAGCCGGGTGCAGTGCCTCACACCTGCAATCCCAGCAATTTGGGAGGCCGAGGCAGATGGATCACCTGAGGTCAGGAGTTCGAGACCAGCCTGGTCAACGTGGCGAAACCCCGACTCTAGTGAAAATACAAAAATATTAGCTGGGCATGGTGGTGTGCACCTGTAATCCCAGTAACTCGGGAGGCTGAGGCAAGAGAACCTCTTGCAGTGAGCCGAGATCACACCATTGCACTCCAGCCTGGGCGACAGAGCAGGACTCTGTCTAAATAAATAAATAAATAAATAAATGGAGATATTCAACATTTTATTATAAAATAGGCTTTGTGTTAGATGATTTTACCCAATGGTAAACTAACATACGTGTTATGAGAATGTCTAAGGTAGGCTAGGCTAAGCTGTGATGTTCGGTAGGTTAGGTGTATTAAATACATTTTTGACTTAGATGATATTTTCATCTTACAACAATGTGACCCCATCATAAGTTGAGGAGCCTCTGTAATGCAAGACTGAGTTTATTCTTCCCCTTCTGTAGAGCCTCTTCAAAACCCTCTGGCTGTGGACGCACATGGAGCAGCAAACCTTAGTGTTACATTAAATGAGATAAACTTCATAAAATACCTGCCACATAATAGGTGTTCAGTACATGTTGACTCCCCTTCCCCTTGTGATATAATGTAAAATATCTTTGGTTTTGTTTTTTTTTCCTGGTTCCTGTCATAACTTCTAAAATCCCTAGAATTTCCTTGGTGATGGGAACATTTTTGTTATTCATAATGAGCTCCTTTAATAACTCCAGCATTTATGCCAATAAGGTGACTTAGTGTGGGGGCATTAGTCTCAGGATAGGACCAGTCACCAGAAAGACCAAGTGATTAGAGAATTGGAACTTTCAACCCTACCCTCCAACCTCCAAGAAGGGGAGGGAGGGTGTTGCTGAACATCAAGCTCTATAAACACTCAAACAAGAGTTGATGCGCTTCGGGACTGCTAAACACTAGGAGACGCCAGGAGGGTGGCTCACCGAGACACGGCATGGAAGCTCTGCAACCGCTCTGCCATACCTTGCCCGTGCATCTCTTCATCTGGCGGTTTATCTGTATCCTTTGTAATATTGTTTGTAATAAACTGGTAAAACAGTTAATAAGCTGGTTAATGTTTCCCTGAATTCCATGAGCCATCCCAGCAAATTAATCAAACCCAAGCAGAAAGTTGAGGGAATCCCAGTTATAGCCAGTTGGTGAAAAATAAAGGTGGCCCAGACTTGCAATTGGCCTCTGAAGTGAGAGCAGTTTTGTGGGACTGAGCCCACAACCACTGGGATCTGATGCTATATCCAGGTAGATAGAATCAGAATTGGATTTTAGGATACCCAGTGAGGGTCTGCTGGAGAATTGCTTGGTGTGTGGGGAAAAACACACATCTGGTCTAAGAAGTGTTCTGTATTGAGTAAACAGGGAGCAGGGAGAGTAGGAAAAAAAGGTTTTTTCCTTTTACACTCTGGAAAACTCACTCCAGTACATTATGAGTTGGGTATTAGTAGTGAGTTCGTATGTAGTTTTTTTCTTGTGGTTTTCTTCCCCCCATTGAAAATAAACTATTTTTGCAACTAGAGAAAAATTTTTCCTCATAACACTTACCCATATGTCTGACCAAACCACTCCCCTCTTATTGGCTTTTCATTACCCTCATGGTCAAGCACAAACTCCTAAGTATGGCTTACGAGATCCTCTGTGAGTTGACCTTGATCTAGCTGTGTAACCTTATCTCTTGCTCTACCACCTCCCCCACATATCCCACACTCTGGCAACTTCAAACGTCTTCCAGGTCCCTGACAAGTCATGCTGTTGCTTGTTTCTTGGTGACCCATGCCCACCAATCCTCCCCTTCCACTGAGTGCCCACACACAAAACACACACTCTGGAATATCTAGCCAATTCTCATTTCTCAAAATTCAGTTCAAACACATTCACTTTTAATCCTTTTCTTATTTAAGTCTCCAAACTAGAAGTAAATATGCTCTGCTTCATCACTCCTTGTCCATTTAGACATTTGCCAGAGCACCTAAGATACTTGATTCTATTTATTTGCTGACTCATCTTGTCTCCTTCTAAGCGACTGTGGACTCCTTTAAGTGCAAAGACTGTCTTTTAGTTGGCATACAGGTGATGCTCAATTAAATATTCTCTAATGGAGAAGCCGTGTAGTAGACTTCAGGATGAGTGGAGAAGAGGGAAATAGGCCCACAGCCCCAACTGCCTTCATAGAGCCTGACATTACTTCATGGGAAGAACATAATTAAGTGGGATAAGAAGAGAAAAAATTGTAATAAAAGCCAATCACTTTGTATGCGTTATGTCTCATTTAATCCATGATATAAATATTATTTTTTAAATTTGGGAAATTGAGACTTCAGAGAGGTTAAGGATCTTGCCCAGATGAAACAGCTAGCAAACCTCCAAAATCCAAGCTCCTAATCTAAACCCAATAATATATGATCCTACAGTTTGAATGAAGCCCTAAAAAAAATCTGTTTATGGAGAAATTACCATCAGGGATCATCTTGACCACTTAACATAGAAGAAACTCACTTTTCTACAAAAGAATACCCATATGTCAGCTGATTAATCCGAGTTTTCAGGGTCTGGAGTTTCTGCTACTTTTTTTCTTTCTTTCTTTCTTTCTTTTGAGACGGAGTCTTGCTCTGTTGCCCAGGCTGGAGTGCAGTGGCGCGCTCTCAGCTCACTGCAAACTCTGCTTCCTGGGTTCAAGGGATTCTCCTGCCTCAGCCTCCCGAGTAGCTGGGATTACAGGCACATGCCACCACACCCAGCTAATTTTGTATTTTTAGTAGAGACAGGGTTTTGCCATGTTGACCAGGCTGGTCTCAAACTCCTAACCTCTGGTGATCTGCCTGCTTCAACTTCCCAAAGTCCTGGGATTACAGGTGTGAGCCACTGCACCCCGCCGAATTTCTGCTATTCTTTCATGATTCAGCCTCCAACTCTAGAAAAACCACTAACAACATAAACATCTCCAAGTGTTTGGATCCACATCTAATGGCCCCATGGAACTTCCTGGGTCTCAGGGGACAAGGAAAGTCTGATCTGTGTGTGGTCAGGTACCTGGAAGGGACCACATCTTGGAGCATAGTAAGAGCCTTGGTGATGCAGACTCTGGAGCTCTAGTAAAGATGTTCATCTTAGGTAACCCAAGGTTGAGTGTGTTTTCCCTCTCCATGTTCCCTCTTCCTAAAGCTCTGGCTGCAGGCCACATGGAGGCCTACCTCCTAGTAGCTTCGTTAATGACTTCAGAGTCTGATTGAGATCAGGTGGCCTCCAAGCTGGCACCAACACCCATTACACTCTCCAAAGATAAGGAAACCAAACATTAGCTAGATGGAGCAAACAGTGCCATAAGCACACCCACACGTTCCTCCCTCCCCTCACCCTTCCAGAGGAGCAGCAAAATGCCGCCCCTGTACTTATTAAGGTAGGGAAGTAAGGAACTAAATACTACTCAACTTGAACTATTTAAGGTCGCTTTAACCCACAGGGGTTCTCCTGCAGAGAATGTTTTCTTTATTTTCCCCTGCTGAATGAAGTGTCTTCCTTTCTTCCTTCAGGAATTCTCCAGATGACTTTAACTCCATGGTTCTGAATTATATATATACTTAACTGGCACTGCCATCTCTAGTCATGATATATGCAAATATAGTATTCAATTTACTGAGTATTTTCTAGCCCCTTGATGCATTTGGTTTTGTGTCTTATGTATCCAGTGGTTTATAACTCTCCTTAGGACTCAGAAACCTATTTCTTCAGTGTTGCCTGGTGTGGTCCTGTAACCAGCAGCATCAGAATCACCTGGGAGCTTGTTTGAACTGCAGACCCTAGACCCACTGAATCAGAATTTGCATTTTAACAAATTCCCCAGGTGATCCATATGCACTTTAAGGTTTGAGATGTCCTGGACTAGAATGTCGTTTGTGGATACACTCTTTCATGATCCCAGTGCAGAGAATAGTATGCAGGGCAGGTTCAGTTTTCTCTGTCCCCCAAGGTCCTCAGGTGTAGACAAATAATTCTACAGATTCCCTTTTGTACGTTTTTGTGTATATTACATATTTTCAGTGCCCTGCTCAGATATTTTTATTATTAGAAACATTTACTGAGCATTCATGTGCTAGGTGATTTACGGGCATTATTTCTTCTATTGTATGAGTTCGATAAGGCTGCCATAACAAAATACCCTAGGCTGAGTGGCTTAAACAACAGCAATTTATTTTCCCGCAGTTCTGGAGGCTAGAAGTCCAAGATGAAGGTGTCAGCAGGTTTGGTGTCTCCTAAGGCCTCTCTCTGTGGCTTGCAGGTGGCCACTTTCTCACTGTGTCCTCACATGGTCTTTTCTTTTTTTTTTTTTTTTGAGACGGAGTCTCGCTCTGTAGCCCGGGCTGGAGTACAGTGGCGCGATCTCGGCTCACTGCAAGCTCCGCCTCCCGGGTTTACGCCATTCTCCTGCCTCAGCCTCCCGAGTAGCTGGGACTACAGGCGCCCGCCACCTCGCCCGGCTAGTTTTTTTGTATTTTTTAGTAGAGACGGGGTTTCACCGTTTTAGCCAGGATGGTCTCGATCTCCTGACCTCGTGATCCGCCCGTCTCAGCCTCCCAAAGTGCTGGGATTTCAGGCTTGAGCCACCGCGCCCGGCCCTCACATGGTCTTTTCTCTGTGTGCACTTGTGCCTGGTGTCTCTGTGTCAATATTTCCAATTCCTATAAGGACACTTGGAGGTATTGGGGGTTGACTTCAACATAGAAACTTGAGCAGGGGGACACAATTCATTTAGCCCAAAATGACTATGATGTGGTTAATTATTATCATCCCCACTTTACAGATGAAGAAACAGAAGCTTAAAGATGTTTAGTACCTTCACGCTGGGTGTGGTGGCTCACGCCTGTAATCTCGGCAGTTTGGGAGGCTGAGGTGGGCATATCACTTGAGGCCAGGAGTTTGAGACCAGCCTGGCCAACATGGTGAAACCCGTCTCTACTAAACATACAAAAATTAGCTGAGTGTGGTGATGCACGCCCGTAATCCCAGCTACTCGGTTTTAGACACAAGAATCACTTGAACCCTTGCACTCTGGAGGCAGAAGTTGCAGTGAGCTGTGATCATGCCACTGCACTCCAGCCTGGGCAACAGACTGAGACTCTATCTCAAAAAAAAAAAAAGACATTCGGTAACTTAGGTAATGTCATACATGTAGTAATGATAGAGCCAGACAGAGCTGGAATTCATGTATTCATTTACTTCACAAATATTTATTAGAATATTTACCATGTGGCTTGCATTGTAGTAAGTGATAGAAATATAGAAATAATTATTCCTTCTCTCATAAAACATATATTTTTGTGGATTTTTATTTTGGAGTCTATATGCTTAGACACTATCTACTGCTATAGCGATTCATTTTTTTGTGCACCCACAGATCACATAATTATTTCTTGCCAAGTTCAAAAGAACGGTATAGTAGAGCCACTACCTTCCAAACAAAACCAGGCTCTGAATTTGGCTTCCCAGAAACCTGTCTGGGACTATACTTGTTTCAGGTCAGTTCCAACTATTTCCTACAGTTACTGACTCATCTTAGTTTGTCTGGGACTTTACTAGTTTTAGCATGAAATTTCTGTGTCTCAGGAGAAGTGAAAGATCTCTATAGTGAGAATTACAAAACACTGCTCAAAGAAATCAGAGATAACACAAACAAATGGAAAAACATTCCATGTTCATGGATCAGAAGAATCAATATCATTAAAATGGCCATACTGCTCAAAGCAATTTATAGATTCAATGCTCTTTGTATCAAACTACCAATGACATTCTTCACAGAACTAGAGAAAACTATTTTAAAATTCATATAGAACTAAAACAGAGCCTGAATATCCAAGGCAATCCTAAGCAAAAAGGACAAAGCTGGAGAAATCATGCTTCCCAACTTCAAGCTATACTGCAGGGCTAGAGTAACCAAAACAGCACAGCACTGGTACAAAAACAGACACATACACCAATGGAACAGAATAGAGAACCCAGAGAAAAGGCTGCACACGTACAGCCATCTGATCTTCGACAAAGCTGACAAAAACAAGCAATGAGGAAAGGACTCTTTATTCAATTCATGGTGCTAGGAGAACTGGCTAGCCATATGCAGAAGATTGAAACTGGACCCCTTCTTTACACTATATACAAAAATCAACTGAAGATAGATTAAAGACTTAAATGTAAAACTCAAAACTATAAAAACCCTGGAAGACAACCTAGGCAATACCATTTTGGACATAGGAACAGTCACATATTTCATGACGAAGATGCTGAAAGCAATTGCAACAAAAGCATAAATTGACAAATGGTGTTTTATTAAACTAAAGAGCTTCTGCACATCAAAAGATACTATCAACAGAGTAAACAGACAAAGTATAGAATGGGAGAAAATATTTGCAATCTATGCATCTGGCAAAGGTCTAATTTCCAGCATCTACAAGGGACTTAAACAAATTTACAAGAAAAAAACAACCCCATTAAAAAATGGGCAGCCGGGCGCGGTGGCTCAAGCCTGTAATCCCAGCACTTTGGGAGGCCGAGACGGGCGGATCACGAGGTCAGGAGATCGAGACCATCCTGGTCTACACGGTGAAACTCCGTCTCTACTAAAAAATACAAAAAACTAGCCGGGCGAGATGGCGGGCGCCTGTAGTCCCAGCTACTCGGGAGGCTGAGGCAGGAGAATGGCATAAACCCGGGAGGCGGAGCTTGCAGTGAGCCGAGATCGCGCCACTGCACTCCAGCCTGGGCGACAGAGCGAGACTCCGTCTCAAAAAAAAAAAAAAGGGCAAAGGACATGAAAAGACACTTTTCAAAAAAAGACATACATGTGGCCAACAAGCATATGAAAAAAAGTTTAGTATCACTGATCATTAGAGAAATGCAAATCGAAACCACATGAGATACCATTTCACACCAGTCAGAGTGGTTATTACTAAAAAGTCAAGGCTGGGTGCAGTGGCTCATGCCTGTAATCCCAGCATTTTGGGAGGCCAAGGTGGGCAGATTGCCTGAGGTCAGGAGTTCGAGACCAGCCTGGCTAACATGGTAAAACTCTGTCTCTACTAAAAATACAAAAGTTAGCCGGGCATTGTGGCTCATGCCTGTAGTCCCAGCTACTCTGGAGGCTGAGGCAGGAGAATTGCTTCAACCCAGGAGGCCAAAAAAAAAAAAAAAGTCAAAAAATAACAGATGCTGGTGAGGTTATACAGAAAAGGAAATCCTTACACACTGTTGGTGGGAGTGCAAATTAGTTTAACCATTGTGGAAAGCAGTGTGGCAGTTCCTCAAAGAGCTAAAAACAGAACTACCATTTGTCCCATTACTCAGTATATACCCAAAGGAATATGAATTGTTCCACCATAAGAACACATGCATACATATGTTCATTGGAGTACTATTCACAATAGCAAACACATGGAATCAACTAAATGCCCATCAGTGATAGAATGGATAAAGAAAATGTGGTACATATTCACCATGGAATACTATGCAGCCATAAAAAAGAATGAGATCATGTCCTTTGCAGGAACATGAATGGAGCTGGAGGCCATTATCCTTAGCAAACTAACACAAGAACAGAAAACCAAATGCTGCATATTTTTTCTTATAAGTGGGAACTAAATGATGAGAACACATGGACACAAATAAACACTGGGTCCTCCCTAAGAGTGGAGGGTGGGAGGAGGGAGAGGAGCAGAAAAAAATAATTGTTGGGTACTAAGCTTAGTACCAGGGTGATAAAATAATTTGTACAGCAAACCTCTGTGACACGAGTTTACCTATATAGCAAACCTGCACATGTACCCCGAACCTAAAATAAAAGTTGAAAAAAGAGAAAGTTCTGTTTCCCAGTAACCTCTATAGTCCTGAGAAAACCATGACAGTTGGTCACCCTCCTGTTTCCCAGTCTGGGCCTTGAAAACATAGAGGATGAGGAAAGATCAAGCATCACATAAATAGGTCTAACTTCAGAATCAGAGAAGATTGATGGGGTGGTGAAACTTCAGCTTCACCCAGGCCTGTCTCTACTGCTGAAGTAGAAATAATCTAGTCCAGTCTACTGCCTTCAAAGATGGGAAGTGAATCAGGGGATAAATGGAACATCTCAAGCATTGTCCATTCTCAATGTAGGCATGAACGCTGTAAATGAACAAGATGATCTCTTGAGGTATTTTAGGCTGAGGATTCCTGTGTTGCAAATCTCCAAGCATCTTTCTTTAATCTCGGCTTCAATTCACAACATGTAAGAAACTCTAATGGCAGGAAGCTGTGGGGTGGCCCAGGCAATCCTCTCTGAGTTTGCCATCTTGAGGAGAACAGAGCGCTGCATGCTTTTTAATGCAAGAGCCTTTGGAATGTGGTGAAAGGAGCTTCTGAAAGGCAGCCAAATCCTACTACATAATTGATTGCCATGGCATATCCTGGCTGACCTGCTCTGATACCTCCCTGGTGCTGGTGCATCTTTCTGCTGCCAGTTGTCTCTTCGCAACTTGCTCAGAGGCAGCTCTGGCAAGCTTGTGCATATGGAAATAGCAGGTTTCTCAGCTGCAGAGGTGCCAAGGGCACTGTGCTGCAACCCCTGCTTTCTGTCATTCTGTTAGCTCACAAGGATTCAATAAAGAGGGTCAGAGAATAAGGAGTAATCAGAGAGCCTCATAATTAACTAAATCTGGGAAAACTCCCAAATAAGAAATTTAGCCTTTTTAAATTACAAAAATAGCCAAAAATGTATGCCATTTTATCTATCCTCTCACCAAATTCAAGGTTATGTATGGAGTTGGGGCTATATGTTCTTCTAGCAGAATGACCTGTCCCAAAATAAAGGGTTTCCCATAATCTTTCTGATTTCAGAGATAAGGAATTTCTTAGTCATTTTTAGTCCCTCATCATGCTTCTTGTGTTCCAAGCTAGTCAGTGAATTAACTGATACGTGTTTAATTAAGAACCTGTGTGCAATTGTGGTACAATAAAAAATATATTTGGTTTTAGTCTCTTGTTCAAGTCAAGAAGTTCCTAAAACCCTTGGAACTTCCCGACTGACAGGAGTGCATTTGTCATTCATAAGGAACCCTTTTAACCACATCTGGATTTATGCTAATGAGGTGACTCAGGTTGGAGTGCCTAGGTATGTCCAGGATGGAGGCTGGTCACCAGAAAGACTGAACTTTCAGTCTCATCCCCTGAACTCCAGAAAGGGTGGGAAGCAGGGCTCTTGATTATAAAAAGTCTTGAACAATGGGACCCAAGAAGCTTCTGGGTTGGTGAACACAGGGATGGGCTGGGACAGGATGCACCTGGACAGAACGTGGAAACTCTGCGTGCCCTGCCCCATACTGTGCCCCAGACATCTCTTCCATTTGGCTATTCCTAAGTTGTATCTTTTAAAATAGGCCAGTAAATGTGCTTCCCTGAATTCTGTGAGTCATTCTAGCCAATTAAACCTGAGGGGGAGTCATGGCAACCCTTGAATTTGTAGTCAGGCAGAAGTGCAGGTAGCCTGGGCACCTGAAGTGGGGGTAGTCTTGTGAGACTGAGCCCTTACCCTGTGGGATCTGTGCTGGCTCCAGTAGTTAGTGTCAGAATTGAATTGGATTGTTGGACATTGCTGTGGTTTGTTTGTCTTCACCAAAACTCATGTTGAAATTTGGTCCCCATGTGGCTGAATTGGGAAGTGGGGCTTGGTGGGAGTTGTTTGAGTCATGGGGGTGGCTCCCTCATGAATGACTTAGTGCTGCTCTTGTGGTAGTGAGTGACTTCTTGCTCTGGCCAGACTGGGTTAGTTCCTGCGGGAGTGATTTGTTTTAAAGCCAGATACCCCTCAGGCTTTTCTCTCTTCATACACATTTGCTTCACCTTTGACCTTCTCTGTCATGTTATGACACAGCACAAAAACCCTCACCAGAAGCCAGGACCACATCCTTGAATTCTTAGCCTGCAGAACCATGAGCTAAATAAACCTCTTTATAAATTACTCAGTCTCAGGTATTCTTTTATAGCAGCACAAAATGGACTAAGACGGACACCAAGTTGGTGTTGGAGAATTGAAGAATCAGTGTGGAATCTCCCCACTGCCTGCTCCCCCACATTTGGCATCAGAAAATACAATGAACATACTAAGTACAAAGGAGGAGACACAAAAATAATAGATGGTTACTTACAGAGTTTACAATCAGCTGCGGGTTCAAATGCACATGAAAAAATGTACAATTCAAAGCCATTTTGATAGGTGCCCAACCTTCAACCTTGGTTTGACCTTGAAGTTCCTTTCAACTTTAGCGTATTTTCACTCTGTGATTCTCAGGCACACAGACAATAGGACTGTGAAATGGCTCCTTGCCTCTTCCATGGCCTCTGAGCCTTGGTTTTGAAGCCTGTTTCCAGGAGGATCTGCCACACTCACCAATCACGACACTGGCATGGCCGTGAGAGCAGGATGCTGGCTGTTTGCTCACAGGGCATTTGAGATCCCATGCTAAAATGCAAGTTAGGTTGGTACAACTTTGTCTGTCCCCTGGGACATTAAGAAGGTTCCCCTCATTACACAGTCAGGACATAGCACTCAAGCAGTTTCCTCCCTGACATTTTACACTTTGCTTTTAGTTTTTGCCTGTCCACATGGAAGGAATACTACAGAGACTCCTCTTTTCAATGGGAAAAGACTTTGTAATATTTCTTGTTAATCAGAACCTTCCATTGAGACCTTTGAGACCCCAAACATTTTGTGAATCCCAAAGTGCTAAAAAGTGGGAGATTCTAATACTTCTGAGCAGATAGTGCAGCTACCTGTACACCAAACACGATTTGAAGACTTCTGGGAAGACCTCCTGGCCAAAGGTACCTCCCCATCTTAGATAATGATTCCTTGATGTGGGCCTTGGAGACATTCATGAAGTCTTTGGAGGTTCTTAAAAGTGAACCCCAGAAAGATAATAGTTTAAAACCCTAGACTCATTCAGGTAGAAGACAGCCTAGGAATAATCTAGCTCATTCCTTAATTTTCCAGTACAGAGACAGAACTTGACTTGCCTGGGACCTTGCAGCCAGTACAGCAGCTGAGCTGGGCTATTTCCAAGTACAGTTGACCCCTGAATAATGAAGGAGTTAGGTTAGAGGTGCTGACCCCTGGCACAGTCGGAAATCCAAGTGTAACTTTTTTTTTTTTTGGAGATGGAGTCTCACTCTGGAGTGCAATGGTGTGATCTCGGCTCACTGCAACCTCCACCTCCTGGGCTCAAAATTCCCCTGCCTCAGCCTCCTGAGTAGCTGGGACTACAGGTATGTGCCACCATTCCTGGTTAATTTTCGTATTTTTAGTAGAGACAGGGTTTCGCTATGTTGCTCAGGCTGGTCTCAAACTCTTGACCTCGTGATCCGCCCACCTTGGCCTCCCAAAGTGCTGGGATTACAGGCGTGAGCCACCATGCCTGGCCTCTAAGTGTAACTTTTGACTTTCCCAAAACTTAACTACTAACAGCCTACAGTTAAGAAGCCTTACTGATAACACAGTCAACATAAACAGTCGATAATATGCAGAATAAAATTTTGTATATTATATGTATTATATATTGTATTTTTATAATACAGTAAGCTAGAGAAAAGTTATTAAAAATCATAAGGAAGAGAAATTATATTTACTATTAATTAAGTGGAAGTGAATCATCACAAAGATCTTTATCCTCGTCATCTTCATGTTAAGTAGGCTGAGGAGAAGAAGGTGGAAGAGGAGAGGTTGGTCTTACTGTCTCAGGAGTGGCAGGAACGGAAGAGATGGAGGAAGTGGAAGGAAGGCAGGAGAGGCAGGCATACTCAGTGTAAGTTTTATTTAAAAAATCCATATGTGAGTGGACCTGTAAAGTTTGAACCTGTGTTGTTCAGGGGTCAAATGTATTACCAGAACTCTTTCAGCATTATTAGGCTACCTCCCTAATGAATGAACAAAGAATCATTAGCTAGCTGTGACTGATATGGTTTGGATGTTCATTTCCTCCAAATCTCATGTTGAAAAATGTGAATCCCAGTGTTGGAGGTGGGGCCTGGTGGGAAGTGATTGAGTCATGTGGGTGGATCCCTCATGAATGGTTTAGCACCATCCCCTTGGTGATGAGTGAATTCTTGCTCAGTTAGTTCACTTGAGATCTGGGTGTTTAAAAGAGCCTGCCCTCCTCTCCACCACTTGGGGTTCCTCACGGCCATGTGACTGCTCCTGCTTTGCCTTGCACCATGAACGAAAGCTCCCTGAGGCCTCACTAGAAGCTGAGTAGATGCCAGAGTCAACTTCCTGTACAGCCTGCAGAACCATGAGCCAATTAAGCCTCTTTTCTTTATAAATTACCCAGCCTCAGGTATTCCTTTATAGCAATGCAAGAACAGACTAACACAGTGACTATGACCCTTGGGGCATGACTCTAAGAGTGGCCTAGAGGTACTAAGGTGTGAGAAGAAAGGAATAAAGCCCAAGGTGGTAAGAGGACACTAAACATCATTCTTGAATTTCCCCTGGAAATGTGGACAAGGAGGCACAGTAATAGCCCACTGTTCCTGGATGTTCTGCTCAGGGGCCAGGCATAGGGATAAATGGACCATATTTGTCTAAAGATCTGTATTAGTCTGCTCAGGCTGCCATAACAAGGTACCACAGACTGGGTGGCTTAAACAACAGAAATTAATTTTTTCATAGTTCTGGAGACTAGATGTCCAAGATCGAGGTGACAGAAAATTTGGTTTCTGGTGAGGACTCTCTTCCTGGCTTACAGAGAGTCACTTTCTCAGTATGTTCTGGCAAGGCCTTTCCTCTGTGCCCTGCAGAGGGTTGGTGGGGGGTGGTGGTGGGGAAGATAGAGAAAGAGTAAGAGTGACAGAGAGACACATATATGTCTCTGGTGTCTCTTCCTCTTCTTAGAAGGACGCCCATCCTATGAGCTCAGGGTCCTACCTTGATGACTTCATTTAACCTCAGTTACCTCCTTAAAGACCTTATCTCCAAATACAGTTACATTTGGGGCTAGGGCTTCAATAGATGAATTTTGGGGGGACACAATTCAGTCCACAATAGGATTGTCATTTTATTCTGGGGAGAATCTCCAGCTAGTAGTACAGAGTTAATCTTGGCAGTGATGAGACTTTTAGCAAGAACTGGGTTTGCCATTTAAGGCCTTTCTACTTTTAGCTGACAAAGTTTCCAGCTTCATAGGGCACAAAATATTATCCAAAAGCTGTTTTCTACATAGTGTTTAAGTAATTCACGTATCTTACACATCCCGCTGGTGGCACATCCCTCAGGAAGATACCCAAGCACCTTTCACCTCAGGTGAGTTGAGTGCCCCTCCTCTCTGCACCCACTACACTCTGTGGATAGAGCTCTTATACCTGCATTCATACTGTAGTTCTGCAATGACCTATTTATGTATCTCCTACTTTAAATGGTGCATTTCTTGAGGGCAGGGCCTATGTCTGTTCTCATTCGTGTTTATATCCCTATGTACTGCTCAGTGCCCATAACCCATCAGCTGATACATGTTTAATGGATTTAAAAAAAATGACCTTCTAAAACTATCGATATACCATGATGCTAATGAAGCTTAAGGGTCAGGGCCCCTCATTTGCCTGAGAACCTACCTAGTGATTTTAAATTCATAATTGGGTATTATTTTCCTTGAAGAGACCCTTCCTCCTCCCCATCCATAAAAAAAAAAAAAAAAAAAACTCAACCAACAGCTATATAAATTTTAGGCTTCACAAAACCTGGGCATGCCCCGGGTTGCTGAGATGGGTGTGGCTCTATTGAATATATGTTCCCTGTTTGCCATTTGAGGAGAGGGAAGCACCTCAAATATATTTCTCCTTTCCTGAGATGATGATGATTATTATTCAATAGAGCCACACTCATCTCAGCAACCCAGCCATCCTCTGATCAAAGGAAATGCAACTTGCCACTTAGCCATCCTCTGATCAAAGGAAATGCAAATGCTGGCGCAGTGTACCTGGCAGCATGGAATACATTGACTTCCAAAAATTATACTAATCAAAGACAAACAAGATGCCCAGGTGGAATTCCAGGAGATGTTTCTTGATTCATATTGTTTACGGTCGGAGGGAAGTATGGCCACTGAAGTCAGCCCTCACACCCTGTATCCCTTTAGGAGCTCAGTCATTTGCTTGGACACCCGGCTTTGGAGGGCAGTAGTCATTTGCTTTTCAGAGCCTACAGTGTTAGGGACTGATCTCTAAGCCATCCTGTTACCCTCATTCTTCACACCTATCCAATGACAAGTCTAGGCAACCTGACCTCTCATAATGTCTCACATTAGCCCACTTCTCTCTTCTCCACTGTCACTACCCTCGACTCTTGCTTCATTTTTGCAAGCCGCACTAACTGGTCTTCCTCCTTCCATTCTTGCCCCACTTCACTGTATGCTCCACATGATAGCCAGAATGACCTTTGCAACAATCCCAGCTGGCCGGGTGTCTTCCCTCGGTAGCTCCCTGTTATACTCACGATAAAGCTCAAATTCCCTTGAATTACACACGAGACCTTCAGACCCAGCTTCTGTTTACTTTTTCTGCCTCATCTCCACCTACCTGCTTGCTGACACTTCAGGACTCATCATTCTGAGTTATTTGTGCCTCCTCGAAGGTGCCATGCTCTCTCTGTGATCTGGACATTGGCACATGTAGCCCCTCTGCCTTGAGGTTTCTTCTACATCCCTGGCTTGTCTCTTCCACTTTGAGTTTAGGTTAGTGCTGTCCAGTAGAAATATGATGTGAGCCACATATTTATTTAATTGTAGATTTTGTAGTAGCAACATTTTTTAAAAGTAAAAGTAAAAAGTACATGAGCACTACAAAAAACAATCATGAAATCTTATGGGGCTCAATGACAAAAGTAGAAGTAGTCCTACCAAAATCGTAAGATTGAATTTAAGGGAAACATATTTCACACTGTTTCAGTTTTATATTTAAATTAATGAATATTAAACATTTGGTTCCCCAGTCATACTAGTCACGTTTAACATCTTTAATAACCCCATTGGGCCAGTGGTCTCCTTCTGAATGGCACAGGTTTAGACTTCAGTTTCTCTGACATCCCATCTGCAGTAGGTGCCTTCCATATGTTACTACAGTAATCAGGGCTTAACCCTCTCGCAGTACCAGTTACACTGTGATATAGCTGTCTGCTTACTTGTCTCTGTTCTTCATCAGACTCAGCTTCTTGACAGTAATGCCTTTGTCTTATTCATCTCTGTATTGTCAGCACCCAACAATTCTGGCCTAAGATAATTGCTTGGTTTGTTTGAACGAGGTTGAATGCCTGAAAAACAACAATCTTCTATGGGCCTATGAGGCATTACAAAGTCAGGTCCCTCACTTGCTCACTCTGACCTCATCTTCTACCACACTCCCCTTTGTTCATTCTGCTCCAGCCACACTGGCCTCCTTCCCATTCTGTGAACAACCTAAGTATGAGAGAAGCTTAGGGCCTTTGCACTATGTTCTTTGTGCCTGGAAAACCCTTCCCTTGAGGGCCAATTGACTTTGCTTCTTCCTGTATTGCCTTTAGGTGTCTTATTAAATCTGCCTTCCCTGAACAACTTCTTTCCAACAGAGACCCCATTCCACCAGTTAATTTCCTAAGTTTATTTTTTATTATAATGTCCATCACCATTTGGCAACTGTAATGCAAGTTTCATGATAGCAAGCATGGGGTGCTTTTTCTGGGGTGATCAGTGATGCATTCACCCAAGTAATTTTTTTTCTTTTTCTTCTTTTTTTTAACAGTTGGGGTCTCGCAGGCTGGGCGCAGTGGCTCATGCCTGTAATCCCAGCACTTTGGGAGGCCGAGGCAGGTGGATCACGAGGTCAGGAGACTGAGACTATCCTGGCTGACACCGTGAAACCCCGTCTCTACTAAAAATACAAAAAATTAGCCGGGTGTGGTGGCGGGCGCCTGTGGTCCCAGCTACTCAGGAGGCTGAGGCAGGAGAATGGCGTGAACCTGGGAGGTGGAAGTCACAGTGAGCTGAGATCACGCCACTGCAACTCCAGCCTGGGTGACCAAGTGAGACTCCATCTCAAAAAAAAAAAAAGAGTTGGGGTGTCGCTCTGTTGCCCAGGCTGGAGTGCAGTGGTGGTGCGATCATGGCTGACTGCATCTTCAATCTCTGGGGCTTAGGTGATCCTCCTACCTCAGCCTCCCAAGTAGTTAGGGATACAGGCATGAGCCACCATGCTAGGCCTACACTCCCAACTTAGAATAGTTCTGGCACCTAACAGGTACTTGATAAATATTTATTGACTGCAGGAATGTTAAGACTATCACAGGGAAGGTTAGGGAATGGGAAAAGGCAATAAGATACTCAGAAGTAGAGTTCCAGGAATTTCAATGTTTCTCCCATTTCAAGTTTCACAACATCCAAATGGCTTGGAAAGCCACACAATGACCAGCTTTTCATTGATTTATGTGTAAAACTTGAGGCAGGAGTAAAAGGATAGTCATGAGTTTTAGGAGCTTGAGGCTTTATGAGTATGTCCCATTCTTTGCCCCCCAAACCAGGGAATTCCTGGTTCTCTAATGGCAGAAGGGTTGGATGGGTGGAATGTAGCTGTTGGAAGCTTCTGTGGCAGTTGGTAGAGACCACCAGTTGGACCAATGGAAGGGACTCCAGCAGCACCCACTGAGCAGAAGGAGGCCAGGTGGGAAAGCTCCTGGGAAGAGCAGCCAGACTGGACACTGGGCTGCTCGACTCCTGAGTCACAGTGAGTCACAGCAGAAAATAGAGTTGCTGGGAGGCAGAGATTGGGGTCTGAGTCTGCATACTGAACACTTTGGAACATATATGCATGATATGGGGCAAGCTACTTAATCAATGCTTTGTCCTAGCTTGTAAAATAAAGATGATTTGTATTTCACAGGGTTGTGAAGATGATGTGACATAGTATATGTGAAAATGCTCTGTGAACTGGAAAGTGTTTGACAAATACAAGTTATTAGGTCTGGAGGCATTTTCCCATGAATTCTCTTGTCTACCCACCCTACATCTTTGATCATTGAATTTATTGTACATAACTCAGGGCTCTTGTAAACTTTTATTTTGTTATAAAACTCAGGCTCGTTTCTCCTGAATGTCCCTCAAGGTTCAGAAAAACAAATCTCAATCTGGCCTTGGAGAACTTAAGGAGCCACATCCTGACATTTCAAGGAATACTGTTTTCCAATTATTTCATGTGTGAATGTGTTATCTCCCCAGACAGACAGTAAGCTGCCTGTTGTTAAGAGCACAGACTTCAGTACTGGGTTTGTTTGTTTATTTATTTATTTATTTTTGAGACAGAATCTCACTCTTTTGCCCTGGCTATAGTACAGTGGTGCTAATCACGGCTCACTGTAGCCTCCTTCCTGGGCTAAGTCAATCCTCCCACCTCAGCCACCTGGCACTACAGGCACATGCCACTGTGCCCAGCCTGTGCCCAGTATTGGGTTCAAGGTTTAACTTTGCTTGCTTACTAGCTGTGTAGGACTTTGAGTATGTTGCTTACTCTCTTTAAGCCTTAGTTTTCTCATCCACAATATTGACATTATAATAATAATTTATAAAGGGCTGTTGTGAGAATTACAAAAGATAATCTATCTAAAGTTCTTAATCCAGTACCTGGTACATAGTAAAAGACTAATCAATGTATCTTCTTGGCAATAGCTACCAGCACAAGGCTAAGCATCTACTAGTATTGGGCTTTTCTAAAACACTTGATTGACTGAGAACTAAAAGTAAACCAAAGAAAGCAGGCAATTCAAAGCTAATTTTGGTTTTAGCCTTCCAGCCTATCAAGAGGAACTGAAAGGTATACGGCCTCCTGATCCAGGCAGAGAAGTAAACAGCAATATAGGGGCAATTTATTTTCTTGGATTGACAATGAATAAATTTCATTTGAAACATGGCAGTGGGTTTAGGTAGAGGGAGGGAATATTGGCAATTTTAGTCCTGAAATGTTGATGGGATGTTTATGGGACACAAGTATGGGGCAGCATGACACAAATTTTCTAGGACATTTTTCACTTTCAAATCATCTGTCACATTTTCAGACCACACATTTTTATTTTTGTTCAGAAAATTTGATGGACACAAATGCAGGTGCACATGACCAATAATGATTAACATTTTATTTCTATGGCTATTTGTTTAATTTAACCACACAGACACAGTTTAAAAACTCTTACTGAACTCTACCAACAGGTTCTAGGAGTCAAAGACAAGGTATAATTCTTGACCTCCTATTATGGTTGAGGAAACAGACACATAACTGTATTGAAATGCTGAAGTGCTGTTTTAAGGGTTATGTACAAAATGATATGGATATGGAAGATAGGGGAAGATGTGGTGGGGTCAGAACAAATTTCACAGAGGAAAGGGCAGATCTGAAGAATAGCTAAGATTTGTCCATGTTGCCCACAGGAAAAGACCATCTCATAGGAAAGCAATGGCACAAGCGAAGACCTGGAGACACATATGATGTTATTGAATCACAGGGTGGGGTGACTGTCGCAGTCGAGAAAAAAGATTGAAAAGTTAATTTGGGTTCAGAGTGTGGAGGGTGTGAATTCCATCCTAAGCAGAAATTTAAACTAGGGATGACGTGGTGTCAGTAGGGAGGCTAAATGCAGTAGGGAGAGGCCAGGGGCAAGAAGGGGACAGGGAGGAGTGTTGAAAAAGTCCAGGCCAAAAGTGATTGGCCCTGAATTAGGACTATAGCCATGGGAATGGAGGAAGGGGATTAAATTCAGACAGACTTCTGACAGAATGGACCCTACACAGGGCCCTCTTTGAATTATACGTATACACACATACATGCAAATACACACACATATGAAAGAACGACTCCATTAAGAGACACTTCCATAAATGAGAAGGAAAAATTACAAAAAATTCTGTAGTAGTGAGCAGTAGGAGAGAAGAGTAATGGCCTATGATTGAATAAAACTCTGTGACCTTCTGCTCTGTGTTTGACCTGACCATGTGGCCTTGATGGAGTCTATGACCTCTCTATCTCAGTTTGTATTTCCTCCTCCCTTCCTCCCTCCTTCCCCCAACACACACATAATCTGTTCTCTGTCACATATTAATAATAGCTGCCAGCTGGTCACCAGATCCTCCATCTAAAATTAACAATTGGTGCTGGGCAAGGTGGCTCGCGCCTGTAATCCCAGCACTGAGAGGCTGAGGCGAGCGGATCACTTGAGCCCAGGAGTTTGAGACCAGCCTGGGAAACATGGCAAAACCCCGTCTCTACAAAAAATACAAAAATTAGCCAGGCATGGTGGTGTGCACTTGTACTCCCAGCTACTTGGAAGGCTGAGGTGGGGGGATCACTTAAGCCTGGGAGGTTGAGGAAGCAGTGAGCCATGATCATGCCACTACACTCCAGCCTGGGTGACAGAGGGAGACCCTGTCTCAAAAACAAACAAACAAACAAACAAACAAAATTGTGTAGGTAGGAGCTTTGAAGACGGAAAGTCCTATTATTTTCTCCTTCAGTGTATAGTCCTCTTTCAGGTCAGCCTTGTTCACTGGACACCAGGCAAAATTCAGCCTAGCACAGAACGGGCTTTCAGAAGATGACAGCACTCTTTGACCTGACTTCTGGACCAGCCAGAGATCTGGTGCGGTTGTTACAGGAGGAAGAGCTAATTGGGCTACAGGTCCTGAGGCAGGAGGGAAAGGCCTGGCAAGGGCTTGGGAGGACGGAGGGAAGTTGATGGAATACATTTTTCTTGATATCTAAGACAATCAAGAGGTATTTACTAGGCAGGAGAATGGCGTGAACCCCGAAGGCGGAGCTTACAGTGAGCCGAGATCGCGCCGCTGCACTCCAGCCTAGGCGACAGGGCGAGACTCCGTCTAACAACAAAAAAAGTATTTACCCAGCCAGGTGCTGTGGTGCGTGCCTGTAATCCTAGCACTTTTGGAGGCTGCCGCTGGAGTATTACGTGAAACCAGGCGTTCAAAACCAGCTCTGGCAACAAAGTGGGTCCCTGTCTCTCCAAAAAACAGAAAAAAAAAAAAAAAAATAGCCGGAAGTGGTGAGGCATGCTTATAGTCCCAGTTACACGGGAGGCTGAGGCGGGAAGAGTGCTTGAGCTCGGGAGTTTGAAGCTGCAGTGAGCTATGATCGTGCCATGGCACTCCAGCCTTGGTGACAGAAGACCCTGTCTCTAATTAATAAATAAAATATTTAAAAAGTATTTATTGGATATTGTGTGCCTGCTACCAAGGTCTTCTTTCAATCTGTTCCACACAGTCTATTCATTTACCCAACAAATATTTGTTAAGAACTTAGTGAATATCAGCCCCTGCCTTAGGCCTTAGGAATACGGAAACATTAAATGAGACCAGGACCATCTACCTCTGCCCTCACTCTCCGTACTTGATTTTAGTTAAAAGGCTGAGAACAATTGACCTCACTCTGTTAGTTCAGCTCTAAAGATGGTAAGACGAGGTTGGGCTTGTGTGTAGATTCGGGAGTCTTCCCTTGTGATCTCATGTGTTTAGATAAGTATGCTAAGAGAATGGTAGACAATTTTGTCAGCATGGCCAACTAAATTGTAATCTCTGAGTTTCCATGCTCAATCTATTAACTAACACATAAGCAATGCTCTGTAAAAGAATGTTGAATGAAAAAAATTGCCTACTCTGAGCAGCAATTTTTAACTCAGTGTTTGATGTGTCAAGAACCTTTGATCTTGAAGTGTGGGACAGGAAAACTGATAAGTGCTAAATCCTACTGTGAAAATTCCACTGTTCAGAGTTGCAGAAATACAAGGCATACATGACAGTAGACTTAGTAATTTTGCTGCATCTTTGATTTCACAGTAACAGGTGACCCAACACTCAGTCTCTCCCAGCATTAAGATTTGAAACCACCTCATAGCTAGACTCATGTTACGGCTTTTAGCCAATTAAAGGAAGGAAAGTTTTAAATTAAGCTGTCATTTTATTTCCCCAAGACTAAGAAGGCAGTAATAGCAAAAGGAACGTGGATGTTTTAAATATTAGTAATAATAATTTTATATTTGTATAATGCTTATACTTTTCCAAAATATAGTTTGTGTCACTGGATACCATTTGATTATATCATGATAGATAGGATAGAAATTATGGTCTCCTTTCCAGATAAGAAAAAGGAGGCAAAGTGAGAAAAAATGATTTACCTAAAGACACGCAGCTGGGTACTGGAAAAATAGGACTGCAACTCCAATCTCTTGATGACCAGGATTATGCTGACTTCCATATTTGGTTTTGGAGGCACTAAGTTTCATAAGGAAAAGGATTTTGTTTAGGTCACTGCTGAATCGTAAATGCCTAATAGTAGGTGTTCAATAAACATTAGTTTAATGTGTGAATAAATTGCTTCCTTCCTTCTAATTCTTTGAATCTGTTTTAATTGCTTTATTCCTAATTTCTTACGTTAGTTGATTATCTCATTAATTTTTGCATTTTTTTCTTGCTAATATAGGCAATTAAGACTGTGCATTTCCTTCTAAATACTAGTTTAGTTGTATCCCACGAGTTTTGATATGTATTTTCATTATTATTATTTATCACTTAGTTCTAAATATTTTCAAATTCTAAAGTTTAAATACATGTTTTTTAAAATTATCTTTTAAAACTGGATGTATATTGTAATTTAATTGCATTATGTTCAGAGAACTTGGTCTCTGTGAAACTGATTATTTTTAATATGCTAGAATATAATTTATGACCTCATATATGCTTGATTTTTGTAAAAGTATACTTTTCACTTGTTACTATGTTTTATATATAATCAGTTGCATCAAACTTATGGTGTTCTTTAAATAATCCCCTGTAGATGTTTTAAGCAGCGATTCTGTCAGTTACTGAAAGAGGTATGCTAGAATCTGTCACAATGGTGGTATATGTGTCAATTTTTAAATAATTCTATCATTTTTTACTTTATATAGTTTAAATTTTATTAGGTACATAAGAGTTTAGAAGTTTATATCTTCTTGAGAAATAAAAACATTGATGGTTATGTAGTAACCTATTTATTTTAGCAGTATTTTTGTCTGATAGTCATGTAATATAACCACAAAGCTTTCTTTCAGTTACTACATTGCCATTCTTTAAGTTTCAACCTTTCTTTGTCTCTATGTTCTGAGTGTTCACCTTGTAAATAGCAAATGTGGATTTTAAAAAGTCCTTTTTAAAAATTATTTCCCACCAGGTGCTTTGGCTCATGCCTGTAGTCCCAGCACTTTCAGAGGCTGAGGCAGGTGGATTACTTGAGCCCAGGAGTTCAAGATCAGCCTGGGCAACGTGGCCAAACCCTGTCTTAAAAAAAAAAAAAAAAGAGAGAGAGAGAAAAGAAAAATTAGCTGGGAGTGGTGGCATGTGCCTGTAGTCCTAGCTACTCAGGGAACTGAGGTGAGAGGATCACTTGAGCCTGGGACGTGGAGGTTGCAGTGAGCCAAGATTGTGCCACTGCACTCCAGCCTGGGCAACGGAGTGAGACCCTGTCTCAAAATAAAAAGAAAAAAATTTCCATATTGACTTTTTTAACCCAAAGAGTTTGGTCTGTTTATTGTAATTGCTGTTATATTTAGATTAACTTCTATTATCTAAATGTGCACTTTCTATTTCTTCTGCTTTTTCTGTTTGTTTATTCCCGCTCCTTTCTCTCTTTCTTTTGCATTCAGATTTTATGCCTTTATTCAACTTTTCCCCTTTAATAGATGTTCTATTCTTATAATAGTTACCCTAGAAATCTTAACATGCATAATTTTCTTAATACAGGCTAAAGCTATTTGATACATTTCTCTCATCTTCTAACAATTCAAGGAAGCTTAGAGTGCTGTTACTCAGATTAATCTCCCCCAGTTTTTATGCTGTCACTGTTCACATTTCTGTTTGTTTTACTTCTTATCCCATAAATTAGCTATTTTACTTATTGTTTTATATAATCAATTGTTTTCAGATTTCTGTCTATGTCTATATATTTGTCAGGCTATTTGTTTAGTATCCTTTCCAGCATCTCAAACCTTTTTTCTGATATCATTCTACTTCTCAGAATGTATTCATTAGAAGTTCATTTGGGTCTATTAGTAAAGTTCCAATTTTTAATTATCCAAATTTTCTTTATTTTCCTCCTTATTTTTGTAAGTTTTTTTTTTTTTTTTTTTTAAGACGAAGTCTCACTCTATCGCCCAGGCTGGAGTGCGATGGTGCGATCTTGGCTCACCACAGCCTCCTCCTCCCAGATTCCAGCGATCCTTCTGCTTCAGCCTCCCGAGTAACTGGAACTACAGGCACGTGCCACCATGCCCGGCTAATTGTTTTTGTATTTTTAGTAGAGACGGGGTTTCACCATGTCAGCCAGTATGGTCTTGATCTCCTGAACTTGTGATCCGCCCGTCTTGGCCTCCCAAAGTTCTGGGATTACAGGCGTGAGCCACTGCCCCCGGCCTTCTGTAAGATTTTTAAAGTATATACATTTTTAGGTAAACTTATTTTTAATTTCAGTCTTTTGAAGAAATGATGTTTTTCCATCTGCCTTCCACTGCAGTGTTGAAAAATCAGTTGTCAGTGTAAATATCATCCCTCTGCAGGTAGTACCTTTCTAACTAGTCTTAACATTTCTCTTTATAGATCTGTGGTTTTACAAAGAAATTTTACAAAGTGTCTAGATACGTATTTCTTTCATGAGGGATTCATTGTGATTCCTTAAGTTGAATATTTGCATCTTTTATCAGTTCTGGAAAATTCTCAACTATTATTTTTCCCCAAGTTTTGAAAAAACTGTGGTTACATATATATATATATACACACACACACACAATGTACACACAATGTAAAATGTACCATTTTAACTATTTCTAAGTGTACAGTTCAGTGACATTAAGCACATTCACATTGTTGTGCAATCATTACTACCATTCATCCTCAGAACTTTTCAAAAACCTTCCCAAACTGAAGCTTTATACCCATTAAACACTAACTCCCTCCCTCAAGCCCCTGCAACTCATTATACTTTCTGTCCCGATTCAACTGGTACCTCATATAAATGGAATTCATCTTGTGACTGACTTATTTCACTTAGCATAATGTCCTCAAGTTTCATCCATGTTGCAGCCTGTGTTGGAATTTCCTTTCTTTTAAAGGCTGGATAATATTTTATTGTATGTAAATGCTACATTTTGTGTATCCATTCATCCATCTATACACACTTGGGTTGCCTCCACCCTATGGCAACTGTGAGTAATGCTGCTATAAACATGGGTGTACAATTATCTGCTCAAGTCCCCACTTTCAGTTCTTCTGAGGAGTCATATCATAATTTTATTTTTAATTTTTTGAGAAACTGCCATACTATTTTACAGAGCACTTGTACCATTTTACATTGACATCAGCAGTGCACAATAATTTCAATTTCTCTATATCCTTACCAATACTTTTTATCTGTGTGTGTGTTTTTTTGGTAATAGCCATACTTATGAGTGTAAAATGGTATCTCATTGTGGGTTTTATTTGCATTTCCCTAATAATTACTGATGTTGAATATCTTTTCATGTACTTATTGACCATTTGTACATCTCTTTGGAGAAATGTTTACTGAAGTAATTTGCCCCTTTTAAAAATCAAGGGTATTCTGTTGTTGTCATTGTTGAGTTGCAGGAGTGTCTTGTGCATTTTATGTATTAATTCCTTATCACATACATGATTTACAAATATTTTCTCCCATTCTGTGGGTTTCCTTTTCAATCCGTCAATAGTGTCCTTTGATGCACAAATGTTTTAAATTTTGATGTAGTTCAATTTATCGATTTTTTTCTTTTGTTGCCTTTGCTTCTGATGTCATATACAAGAAATCATTGCCAAATCCAATGCCATGAAGCTTTTTCCCTTATGTTTTCTTCGAAGAGATTTATAGTTTTAATTCTTATGTTTAGGTCTTTGACCCATTTTGAGTTATTTTTTGTATATGGTATAAGGTAAGCATCCAACTTTATTTTTTTGTTATTATCCAGTTTTCCCAACACCATTTGTTGAAAAGACAATAATCTCTTTGAATATTACCTTTTTAATCACTCTTTTGGGAAGCTGAATAGATATATACATAATTCTCACTTCATTCTCCATGTTTCTTAATCTTTTGTAGTTTCCATTTCATTATTTCTCTAAGCTGAATTCTATAAAATTTCTTCAGCTATTCTTCAATTTACTAATTCTTCTGGGTGATTCTACTATTTAACCTATCCACAGAGTTTTTAATTTAATTATTACATTAATTTTTATTCTGGATCTATTTAGTTATTTTTCAAATATGTCTGGTAATTTTTTTTTTTTTTTTTTTTTTTTTTGAGACGGAGTCTCGCTCTGTCGCCCGGGCTGGAGTGCAGTGGCCGGATCTCAGCTCACTGCAAGCTCCGCCTCCCGGGTTCACGCCATTCTCCTGCCTCAGCCTCCCGAGTAGCTGGGACTACAGGCGCCCGCCATCTCGCCCGGCTAATTTTTTGTATTTTTAGTAGAGACGGGGTTTCACCATGTTAGCCAGGATGGTCTCGATCTCCTGACCTTGTGATCCGCCCGTCTCGGCCTCCCAAAGTGCTGGGATTACAGGCTTGAGCCACCGCGCCCGGCCTTTTTTTTTTTTTTTTTTTTTTAACAAAGTCTCACTCTGTCACCCAGGCTGGAGTGCAGTGGCACAATCTTGGCTCACTGCAACCTCCCTGGGTTCAAGCAATTCTTGTACCTCAGTCTCCTGAATAGCTGAGACTACAGGAATGCACCACCATGCTCAGCTAGTTTTTGTATTTTTAGTAGAGACAGGGTCTTGTCATGTTGGCCAGGCTGGTCTCAAATTCCTGGCCTCAACTGATCCTCCTGCCTCGGCCTCCCAAAGTGTTGGAATTACAGGTGTGAGTCACTGTGCCCTGCCTGTCTGATCATTTTTGATAGCCTCTTTTCCTTTTCTCCTATTTTCAATTAATCATCTTACTTTTAAATGTGTTACACATACTTAAAAAGATTTCTGTAGCATTAATAACTACATTTAAACTCTCGGGGCCAGGTGCGGTGGCTCACGCCGGTAATCCCAGCACTTTGGGAGGCCAAGGCGGGCAGATCACGAGGTCAAGAGATTGAGACCATCCTGACTAACACGGTGAAACGCCGTCTCTACTAAAAAATATACAAAAAATTAGCTGGGCGTGGTGTAGTCCCAGCTACTCAGGAGGCCGAGGCAGGAGAATGGCATGAACCCGGGAGGTGGAGCTTGCAGTGAGCCGAGATCCCGCCATTGCACTCCAGCCTGGGTGACAGAGCGAGACTCCGTCTCAAAAAAAAAAAAAAAAAAGGTCTCAGTAGTTCATTTTTTCCTTACATGGTGTTTCTGCTGTCTCTTACTCAGGGAATTTTGTTTCCTTGTGTATTTTGTGATTTTTGTAAATTGTGAGTTAACATTCTTTGGAACTTTTTTAGATTCTTAGATTTCTGAGTGGAGAGAATTTGTATTTGCTTTTGCCAGGGGCTTGGGGTCTACTAACCTGGATCACTTTGAGGAAACATGAAAGAAATGTGAATTCAGGCTGTAACCTTATTTGAAGTCTCACATGTGGTTAAAAATTCTCAAGAGAAGACTTTTCGGCCTTGTACCACGTGCCATTATTTTTTCACCATATTCCTTTGAGGGGTATATGTATGTCTCTTTTAATTATTCACTGAGCACATGATCCTTTGCAATCCTGGATAAATGTTTGGGTTTCTAATCTTACTTTTGAATTTGTGTAGACCTGAGACTTACTGTCCTGTAGCCAAGTGGCCACTGAAACAAATGCTCTGGATTACCGTGGACCAGCAAATGTTCTAAAACAGCTACCAGCTTTAGCATTCACCCTGCTCTTTAGATTTGTGCCATGCCGCCTTTGACCTTTGAATATTTCCTATATTTTCTTGTCAAAAAAAAAGATGTTTTTAATTTTTTTATCTGGTAGTTTCGAGAGGTTTTTAAGAAAGGTTTTTCAGATTCCTCTGTAATACTATATACCTCCACAGGTTCTTACAGTTCTAAACTCTGGGATGTTTCTAACTTGATCTATGTTTTTATGTGTGTTAATTCAATTTTCAAAAGAAATCTATGAGATAGGTATTATCATTATAATTATTTCCATTTTAAAGATGGAGAAACTGAGGCATAGGGAAGTTAAATAATAAGCCCAAGGCCACATAGCTAATAAGTGGTGGGGATCTAAATCTGGGAATTCTGGCTTTAGTGCTTATGCACGTAACCATTCCAATCAGTCACATTCCATTTCTGCTTTGTGCCTGCACTCCTTCTTGCTTACAATCAGAATGGGGAAGCAATGCCTACCCATATGGAACCACTAGAAAATAACACAATATATAATCAAACTCTTTGTATAGGTTCTTAAGTTCTACAGATGTTTGCAGAAAGAGTGATCAATGAGGAAGTTTCTTGACAGTTTTGGACTTGATATAAGTGTTAAGAGATGGATTTGAGTTGACTAAATAGGAAAAAGGGGGAAAGGAAAAGAATTGCAGCAAAAGGGGGTGGAGTGGAATTTAAGCCTAATGTCAGAGGTAGAAAGGAATATCACAGTATATGTGTGAAAATATTGGTCTATGAAGCAGAAAGTCTTCTTCAAGAAGAAATAGATATTCAGCTGAGTAGGTAGGAAAGAGCCTGAAAGCCAGATTAAGAAATTTAGATGTAATCAGTAGAATTTAGGTTTAAGCAAGATGCCTTTGTAACAGCATATTGGATAGAAGTTGTCAAAAACTGAAACACCTGAGATTTTACTCTGCATGTAAGCTAAAAAGCTATCCTGTTGCATGGATGATGGTGGAAGACATGAGACTCCTGAGTCAGAGACAAAGGACTCTATTACTCATAGCATAGTGGCAGCATGAATGTCAGTTTCATATCCATTCCCTGTGCTCCTCGAATTCCACAGAGGTGATGCAGAATGAATGCTGTATATGTCATGAGTTTTTGCCAGAGCTGAGGAATCCTAAGCCTAGAAACGCAAATCTTCTATAATGGAACCAGGCAGGTATGGTGTACATGCATACCTGCCTGGACTCTACCTTGGAGAAAGACATTTTTATTGTACTACACAATAAACAAACCTGTTCACTGCTCTAGAGGAAGACAGTCCAAAAATAAGACCCTCTGTGTCTCTGCTTACAAGATGGGAAGAAACATGAGAAATTCATGAGAAATTGTTTCCCAACAGAAGTCATCTGAGAAATAGCAATCTGAACATGAAGTGTTCGGGATATTTCATGTAAGCTCCACAAAAGTAGGGATCTTACCTGTTGTCAGTCTTGCTCATTGTAATAGTCCTAGAGATGAGTATATAATCTAACTAAATTTAGCTTTAATAAATGTTTGCTGGATGCATTTAGTGCCTAACAATTTTTGAGTGATCACTATATGCAGGCCTAGTACTAATCACTTGACAAGTGTTAATTCATTTAATCTTGATAGCAATACTTTCATTATCTCATTTTACAGATGGTAAAACTGAGGCGTAAAAAGTTTTAATTGACTTGCTCCAGGTCATACATATAGGAAGTGGTAGATGTGGTATTCAAACACCAACATATGATTCCAGAACTGGTGGTTTTAAATAGAATAATAAATTGCCTCTCAAGGCCTGCCTGGTGGTGGTAAACAGATAAAGATGACTTTTTTTTTTTTTTGAGACAGAGTCTCGCTCTGTGGCCCAGGCTGAAGTGCAGTGGCCCGATCTCGGCTCACTGCAAGCTCCGCCTCCTGGGTTCATGCCATTCTTCTGCCTCAGCCTCCCAAGTAGCTGGGACTACAGGCGCCCACCACCATGCCCAGCTAATTTTTTGTATTTTTAGTAGAGACGGGGTTTCACCGTGTTAGCCAAGATGGTCTCGATCTCCTGACCTCGTGATCCACCTGCCTCGGCCTCCCAAAGTGCTGGGATTACAGGCGTGAGCCACCGCGCCCGGTCAAAGGTGACTTTTAAAGGAATAACTGGCTGGCTTTGGTGATTTTCTGGATACAGTGGATAAAAAAATGGTGAGTTGTGGTCTCTGTGAAGATGGTAGAGTAAGGTACTCCAAAAATGAACTCCACCATAAAAGCAACTACAAATTTCCCAAAATGATCAGAATATACTTTTTCAGAACCCTGGAAATTAACCAAATACTTGTGGCAACTCAGGGAACATGTATTCAGGAAAGATAGCTGAGTCCTTCATAGGAGAGACAGATTTGTGACACTATGACTTGCCCTCGTTCTATCTCTAGCTCCCCAGCTCAGTGGCAGATAGCACTTGAAGATAACGGCTTGCATTCTAGCACCAGTACCAGAAGAAGGAGAATGAATGTCGTCATTTGGAAATATTTGTCCTTGGTTGACTGTCTGGTGACTCCCTAAGAGATGGGCTCAAAAGTCACGTTTTATCTTGTTTCAGAGCTTGCCCAGCCCTAAGTCACTATCTGGAGTCATTTGTTGAAAACACAGGTAAATGTTTTAGCCTTTGCTACTGAGACAATGGATAATAGTTGGGGCAAACAATAGATTAACCAAATATCTTGGGAGAAAAGCCGAAATGAGATGCTTTGGCAAATAAGGACTTTGAAAAGCTCTTACATTTCTGGGAATTTAGAAAGCCATGTACATGCTGACAACTGTTCACATGCTCAAGAAAGACCAGAGAAAGTCCCAATTTCTCCCCTCTAGTTTACCTGAGCAAACAGTAAGTGAAGGCCAAGGCCAAGTTGTAAACTGCTTGGCTGAGTGCTGAAGGCATGCCACAATAAAGATGCAGAATCCCTCTGTAAAGACTGGGAGATTTTTTTGCTCCAGGTGTTTAAGGAAATGTTTGTCCAATCATTAACTGACCACTAAATTAACAGAACAGAGACTTCAGTGGCTGCATATGACAAAGAATACAGACTTTATATAATTAGTTCAAAAAAGTCACTAAACAAACTTGCTACAGCAAGCAGCAACAACAAACCCTATGGATGGATTAGACCTCAATTTCTAGACTTGCCAAATTATTCAAAATGTCAAGTTGTCCATTAAAAATTAGGAGACATGCACAGTGTATTAGTCCATTTTCGCAGTGCTATAAATACACTACCCAAGACTGCATAATTTATAAAGGAAAGAGGTTTAATTGACCCACAGTTCCACATGGCTGGGGAGGCCTCAGGAAACTTATAATCATGGCACAAGGGGAAGCAGTCTCATCTTACATGGCAGCAGGTGAGAGAGAGAGAGAAAGAGAGAGAGTGAGAAAGAGAGAGAGCCTGTGTGTCAGCACAGAAAAAACTACCATTTATAAAACCATCAGATCTCATGAGAATTCACTCACTATCACTAGAACAGCATAGAGGAAACTGCCCCAATAATCCAGTCACATCCCTTCCTAAACACCTGGGGATTACAATTCAAGATGAGATTTGGGTGGGGACACAAAGCCTAATCATATTGCACAGAAACAAGAAATTGTGGCCTATTCACTAGAAAATAATCAATAGAAAGTGTTTTTGAGGAAGCTCAGACATTGACTTACCAAACAAATATTTTAAATCAGCTATTTAAAATGTGTCCAAAGACTTAAAGGAAGCCATATCTAAAGAACTAAATAAAAGCTTGAAAATGATGCCTCACCAAATAGGGGATATCAATAACGAGGTAGAAATTAAGAAAAGAAGTCACATAAAAATTCTAAAGTTGAAAAGTATAATATTTAAATTAAAAATTCACTAGAGGGGGCTCAATAACAGAACTGAGGATGCAGAAGAAAGAATCAGCTACTTGAAGATAAATCACTGAGATTATCCTATTTGAGGAACGGAAAGAAAAGAGGAAAATGAACAAGGCCTAAGAAATCCATGGGACATCATTAAGCGAAGTGAGATATGCATAATGAGAGTTCCAGAAGAAAGGAGAGAGAGATAGAGAAAGGAGCAGAAAGAATATTTTTTTAAAAAATGTCCGAAAATTCCCCAAATTAGATAAAAAGTATTAATCTATGACTCTGAGGAGCACAACAAACTCCAAGTAGGACAAATTCAAACAGATCCACAACCAGGCACATCATAAAGAAACTTTCAAAAGCTCAACATGGAAAGCAACGAGGAACAATACATCATGTACAGGGATTTTTAATAAAATTAATAGCTGAATTCTCATCAGAAACCATAGAGGCCAGAAGGCAGTGGCAAAACATACTAAAATTTTATATTTGGCAAAAATATCCTTCAGAAATGAAGAAATTGAGACATTCTCAGATAAATAAAAACTGAGTTTATTGCTAGCAAACTTGCTCTACAAGAAATGCTAAAGAGAGTTCCTTACGCTAAAGTAAGAGTAACTAGAGTAACTCAAATCCACAAGTAGAAATAAAGAATAGGCTGGGCACAGTGGCTCACACTTGTAATCCCAGCACTTTGGGAGGCCGAGGTGGGTGGATCACTTGAGGTCAGGAGTTCGAGACTAGCCTGGCCAACATGGTGAAATGCTGTCTCTACTAAAAATACAAAAATTAACCAGGTGTGGTGGCATGCACCTGTAATCCAAGCTACTTGGTAGGCTGAGGCAGGAGAATCACTTGAACCCAGGAGGTGGAGACGGCAGTGAGCCAAGATCGCATGACTGCACTTCAGCCTGGGCAACAGAGTGAGACTCCATCTCAACAAAACAAAACAAAAACAAAACAAAAAACAAAAACCACAAAACAAAACAAAACCAAAAAACCACTGCCACTGGTAATGATAACTACATAGATAAATATAAAAGATGTTATTAATGTATTTTTGTTTGTAACTCCCTTTTTTAAAATCTGATTTAAAAGACAGCTACATAAAGCAATAATTATACATTTATGTTGATGGAAAAACAATGTATTAAGAAGTAATTTGTCACGCCTGTAATCCCAGCACTTTGGGAGGCCGAGGAGGGTGGATCACGAGGTTAGGAGATCGAGACCATCCTGGCTAACACGGTGAAACCCCGTCTCTACTGAAAATGCAAAAAATTAGCCAGGCGTGGCAGTGGGCGCCTGTAGTCCCAGCTATTTGGGAGCCTGAGGCAGAAGAATGGCGTGAACCCAGGAGGCGGAGCTTGGAGTGAGCCAAGATCACGCCACTGCACTCCAGCCTGGGCGACTGAGCGAGACTCCGTCTCAAAAAAAAAAAAAAAAAAAAGAAGTAATTTGTGACAGTAGTAGCATAAAGCAAGAAACTGAACTATATAGGAGCAAAATTGTGTATAATATTGAAAGTAAGTTGGTATTAATCCGAATTACATTGTTATAAATTAAGATGTTAATTATAATTCCCAGGGAAATTGCCAAGAAAATAACTCAAAAGTGTGTAGTAAAAGAAATGATAAAGGAATTAAAGTGACGCCCTAGAAAAGTGTCTATTTAACACAGAAGAAAGGAGTAATGCAGGCACTGAGGTGCAAAAAAGATGTAAGACATATACATAATACACAGCAAAATGGCACAAGTAAGTCCTTTCTTTTCAGTAATTACATTAAATGTTAATGAATTAACTCTCAAAGACAGAGGTTAGAAGAATGAATTTTAAAAAACATGATCCAAATGTATGCTGTTTGTAAAAGTCTTCCTTTAGATTTAAAGGTACAAACAGGTTGAAAGTAAAAGAATGGGAAAAGGTAAGTATTTCCTGCAAACAGTAGCAAAAAGAGAGTTGAAGTGGCTATCCTAAAACCAGACAAATGTATCAACTTTAAGACAAAAATTGTCATGAGAGACAAAGAAGGACATTTAATAATGATAAAAGAGTCAATCGACTGTGAAGACATAATAATGATACACATGTATACATCTAATAATAGATACCCAAATACATGAAACAAAAAACTGGCAGAATTGAAGGGAGAAATAGACATTTCTACAGTAATCTTTGAAGACCACACTTTCAATAATGTATAGAACAAATGGAAGATCATCAAGGAAGTCTTCTCAGATAAATAAAAACTGAGTTTATTGCTAGTAAACTTGCTCTACAAGAAATGCGAAAGAGAGCTCTTTATGCTAAAGTAAGAGTAACTAGAGTAACTCAAATCCACAAGTAGAAATAAAGAACAGGCCAGGCACAGTGGTCTATTGACAACACTATAAACCCACAAGACCTAACAGACGTCTAAAAAGCACTCCACATAACAAGAGCAAAATAGCATTCTCCTCAAATGCACATGGGACATTCTCCAGGTTAAACTATAACATAGGCCACAGAGCAAGTCTGAACAAATTTTAAAATGTTGAAATTATATAAAATATGTTCTCTGACCACATTAAGATGAAATTTGGCTGGGTGCAGTGGCATGTGCCTGTAATCCCAGCTACTCAGGAAGCTGAGGTGTGAAGATTGCTTGAGCCTAGGAGTTCAAGGCCTGCTGGGCAACATAATGAGACCCTCATCTTTAAAAATATTGGAAGTCAATAACAGATGTAAATCAGGAAAGTTCCTAAATATATGGAAATTAAACAATACACTCTTAAACAACCAATGGGTCAAAGAAGAAAATTACAAGAGACATTAGAAAATACTTGAGTGAATACAAATGAAAACATAACATAGAAAAATGTATGGGATACAGGGAATGTTGGAAGAATGCGTAGAGGGAAATTTACAGTTAGTTGTAAACACCTTCATTAAAAAAGAAGAAAGATCTCAAATTAACAGCGTAATCTTCCATTTTTAGAAACTAGAAAAAGAAGGGCAAACTGAACCCAAAGCAAGAAAAGGGAAGAAAATAATAAAGATTAGAGTGAAAGTAAATGAAAAAGAGATTAGAAAAATATTAGAGAAAATCATTGAAACCAAAAGTTGGTTCTTTTAAAAGGTCAACAAAGTAGGCAATCCTTTATCTATGCTGACCAGAAAAATAGGGAGAAAACTGAAATTTAAAGAGTCAGGAATGAGAGAAGGCACCTTACTACCAACCTTAAAAAAATAAAAAGAAGTATAAGACAACACTATAAGCAATTGCGTAACAACAAATGTTATAATCTAGAGAAAATGGACAAATTTCTAAAAACACACAAACTACTAAAACTCACTCAAGAAAGAGTAGAAAATCTGGATAGATGTATAAAAAGTAAACAAATTGGATCAGAAATCAAAAAACTTCCAACAAAGAAAAACCCAAAACAAGGCTGGCTGTGATGGCTCATGCCTGTAATCCCAGCCCTTTGGTAGGCTGGGACAGGAGGATTACTTGAGGCTAGGAGTTTAAGACCAGTGTGTGCAACATAGCAAGACCCTGTCTCTACAAAAAAAATAAAAACATAAAAAAAACTTAGCTAAGCATGGTGGTGTGCACCTGTAGCTCTGGATACATGGGGGGGCTGCAGTGGAAGGATCTCTTGAGTCCAGGAGTTAGAGACTTCAGTGAGCTATGATTTATCCAACGCATTCCAGCCTGGGTGACAGAGAGTGAGACACCCTGTCTCTCTTTTTTTTTTGAGACAGAGTCTCACTCTGTTGCCCAGGCTGGAGTGCAGTGGCATGATATCAGGTCACTGCAACCTCTGCCTCCTGGGTTCAAGTGATTCTCCTGTCTCAGCCTCCCTAGTAGCTGGGACTACAGGTGCATGCCACCACACCGGGTTAATTTTTGAATTTTTTAGTAGAGACAGGATTTCACCATATTGGTCAGGCTGGTCTTGAACTCCTGACCTCAGGTGATCCACCCTCCTCAGCCTCCCAAAGTGCTGGGATTACAGGCATGAGCCACTGTGCCCAGCCCAACTGTGTCTCAAAAGGGGGGAAAAAAGGAAAAAGACAAGAAAAAAAAAAAAAAAAACCCATGACTAGATGACTTCACTTATAAATTCTGCCAAATTTTCAAATAATTATCCTTAAGCTTTCACAAACTTTTTTTTTAAAAAAAAATAAAGGGCAGGGGATACTTCCTAACACCTTCTATGAGACAAATATTACCCTAATACTAAAACCAGACAAAAACAACAGGGAAAAGAAAATGACAGACTAATATCCATTATAAATATGGATGTACAAATCTTCAACAAAATATGAACAAATTGACTTCAGTAGCATATGCAAATGATTATTTGAGGGGTCTTCAAAAGTTCATGGAAAACACATATGAGAAAAGAATGCATGATTTCAATTTTTTGCACTAAAATAAACTTGTACTAACTTATGTCTGAACAGGATCTAGATTGAAGCACTAAGAAGGATAAGGAATCAGTTTGAAAAGAGCCCCTTTTCAAACTGAGCAACATGAATTTTGTTAAAACTAAAGCAAGAACAAACATCACATTTGTAGTGCAGCTTGAGTTGGAGAATGGTGAAATCATTGGTGCTTTACAAAAAGTTTATGGGGAAAACTCCCCAAAGAAATCAGCAATGGATAACTTGTTTTAAGAAAGGATGAGATGATACTGAATATGAAACCTACAGTGGCAGATCACCCACATCCACTTATGAGGAAAAAGTTAATCTTGTTTGTGCCCTAATTGAAGAGGATCAATGATTAGCAGCAGAAACAATAGTCAATGCCATAGACATCTCAATTGGTTCAGCTTACCCAGTTCTGACTGAAAAATTAAAGTTGTGTAAACTTTCCACTTGATGGATGCTAAAACCATTGTGCCCAGATAAGCTGCACAAAAGAGCAGAGCTTTCAAAGGAAATTTTAAACAAGCAGAATCAAGATCCTGAAGCATTTCTTCAAAGGATTATAACAGGAGATGACATATAGTTTTACCAGTATGATCCTAAAGTCAAGGCACAATCAAAACAATGGTTACCAAGAGGTAAAAAGTGGTCCATGCCAGGTGCAGTGGTTCACCCCTGTAATCCCAGCACTTTGGGAGGCCAAGGTGGGGGGGTCACTTGAGGCCAGGAGTTCGAGACCAGTCTGAGCAACATGGTGAAACCCCATCTCTACTAAAACCACAAAAATTAGCCAGGTGTGGTGGCACATGCCTGTAGTCCCAACTGCTCAGAAGGCTGAGGCAGAAGAATCTCTTGAACCCAGGAGGTGGAGGTTGCAGTGAGCCAAAATTGCGCCATTGCACTCCAGCCTGGGCAACAGAGTGAGGCTCTGTCTCAAAAGACAAACAAACTAACAAACAAAAAAAGTGGTCCAGTCAAAGCAAAAGTGAACTGGTCAAGAGCAAAGGTCACAGCAACAGTTTTTTGGGATGCTCAAAGCATTTACCTTTTTACTTTCTGGAGGGCCAAAGAATGACATCTGCTTATTATGAGAGTATTTTAAGAGAGTTAACCAAAGCTTTAGCGGAAAAACACCCAGGAAAGCTTCACCAGAGAGTCTTTTTCCACCATGACAATGCTCCTGCTCATTCCTCTCATCAAATAAGGGCAATTTTGTGAAAGTTTTGATGGGAAATCATTAGGCATCCATCTTACGGTCCTGATTTGGCTCCTTCTGGCTTCTTTCTATATCTTAATCTTTAAAAAAATCTGTTAAAGGCACCAATTTTTCTTCAGTTAATAATGTAAAAAAAAAAAAAAAATGGCATTGACATCAGATTTCCAGGACCCTCAGTTCTCTAGGGATGAACTAAGTGGCTAGTATCATCACTTATAAAAGTGAATTGGTGGAGCTTAATGTTGAGAAATTAGTTTATATTTTATATTTTCAATTTCATTTTTCACAAACATTTGAATTCTCCTTGTACATCACTACCAAATGGAGTTTATTCCAGAAATGAAAGATCGATTTGATACATAAAAATTAATCAATATAGTATTAATAGGATAAAGAGAAGAAAGCCATCATCTCAATAGACACAGAAAAAGCATTTGACAAAATCCAGTACCCTTTCATGATTTAAAAACACACCAGACCAGAAAAAGAAAGGAAATTCTTCAATCTCATAAAGGTCATCTTTGAAAAACCCACTGCTAACATTATACTTAATGGTAAAAGGTTGAAAATTTCCCCCTAAGGCCGGGCGCGGTGGCTCAAGCCTGTAATCCCAGCACTTTGGGAGGCCGAGACGGGCGGATCACGAAGTCAGGAGATCGAGACCATCCTGGCTAACACGGTGAAACCCCGTCTCTACTAAAAAATACAAAAAACTGGCCGGGCGAGGTGGCGGGCGCCTGTAGTTCCAGCTACTCGGGAGGCTGAGGCAGGAGAATGGCGGGAATCCGGGAGGCGGAGCTTGCAGTGAGCTGAGATTCGGCCACTGCACTCCAGCCCGGGCAACAGAGTGAGACTCCGTCTCAAAAAAAAAAAAAAAGAAAAAAAAGAAAATTTCCCCCAATATCATAAAAAAAAAAAAAAGAAAGAAAGAAAATGACTATTCTCACACTTCTATTCAAAGTTGAAGGATACAAGACCAATATACAAAAATTAGTTGTATTTCTATATATTAGCAATCCAACAATGAAAGAAAATAACTTTGTGTACAATAGCATCAAAAAAGAACACAATACTTGGACATTATTCCACTTTACACTCTTTAGGATGGCTATTACTAAAAACAAAACAGAAAACAACAATGTTGGTGATGATATGCAGAAATTAAATTCCTTGGGAACTGCTAGTAGGAATGTAAAATGGTGCAGCCACTGTGAAAACCAAGATGACAATTCCTCAAAAAAAAATACAAATAGAATTACCACATGATCCGGCAATTCTATTTCTAGGTTTATATCTAAGATCATTAAAAGTAGGCACTTAAACAGATATTTGTGCACCCATATTCATACCAGCCTTATTCACAATAGCCCAAAGGTGGAAGCAACCAAATGTCTATCAATGGATGAACTGATAAACAAAATGTGGTATATACATGCAATGGAATAATATTTAGCCTTGAAAAGGATGAAAATTCTGACACATGCTACAGTATGAATGAACCTTAAGGATATTATGCTAAGTGAAATAAGCCAGTCACAAAAGGACAAGTATTATGTGATTTCACTTATATGAAGTACCTGGAGTAGTCCAATTCATAGAGACAGAAAGTAGAAGAATGGTGCTTCCCAAAGGCTGGGAGAGGAAGGAATGGGAAGTTACTGTTTAATGGATACAGAGTATCAGTTTGGGAAGAGGAAAACAGTTTTAGAGATGGATGGTGGTAATGGTTGCACAACAATGTAAATGTACTTAATGCCACTGAGTTAAAATACTTAAAATAGTTAAAATGGTAAAACAAAACACCAAACAAATTGAAACACCAAACAAATTGAAACAAGAAGAGAGAAAAAAATGATGGCAGTACTTTCCAAATTGCTCTGCAGTTTTAATGTAAAACCTACAAAAATGCAAACTGCCTCCTTTTTTTTTTTTTTTTTTTTGCAGAAATGGACAAGCTGATCCTAAAATCCATATACAAATGCAAGAGACCTTGAATAACCAAAATAGTATTGAAAAAGAAAAATTTGAAGGACTCACAATTCTGGATTTTAAAACTTAACGGCAAAGCTACAGTATTCTAGAGGGTAGGGTACTCGCATAAGGCTAGACATATAGGCTAGTTGAATTAAACTGAAAGTTCAAAAATAAATCCATCCACCTGTGGACAATTGATTTTCAACAAGGTTTCCAAGACTGTTTCAGGGGAGAAGCGACAGTCTTTTCAACAAGTGGTGCTGGGACAACTGAATATCCACATATCAAAGAATGAAGGTGGACTCCTAGCTTATACTGCATACAAAAATTAAGTCAAAGTGGATCAAATAACTAAATGTAAGAGCTAAAATAATAAAGCTTTTCAAAGGAAACATAGGTGTAAATCACTGTGACCTTAGATTAGGTAATTGTTTCTTAAATATGACACAAAAAGCACAAGCAACAAAAGAAAAATAGAGAAGTTGGACTTCATCAAAATTGAAAACTTTAGTGCACCAAAGGGCACTACCAAGAAAGTAAAAGTACAAACCATAGAATGGGGGAAAATATTTGTAAATCATATATCTGATAATAGTCTAGTAGCCAGAATACATAAAGAACCCTTAAAATTCAATAATAAAAAGACAAATAATCCAATTTAAAAATGAGCAAAGGACTTGAACAGATACTTCTCCAAAGAAAATATACAAATGATCAATAAGCATGTGAAAAGATGCTTAACATCATTAGTCATTACACAAATGTAAATTAAGACTACGATGAGATACCACTTCACATCCACCAAGATGGCTATAATAAAAAAAAAAGGAAAAGTAAGTGTTGGCAAGGATAGGGAGAAATGGGAATCCTCATATATTGCTGGTGGGAACGAAATGCTGCAGCTGCTATGGAAAACAATTTGGTAGCTCCTCAAAAAGTTGAACATAAAGTTACTGTATGATCCAGCAATTCTGCTTCTTGGTATATACCCAAGAAATTGGGTAATTTCAAAAATGGATGTTCATGTATGTTTTGAATGTGTAATTCAAAAACATATGTTCACACAAAAACTTGTACACCAATGTTCATAGCAGTGTTCTTCATAATAGCCTGAAAATGGAACAAATCAAATGTTCATCAGCTGATGAGGGGATAAACAAAATGTGATATAAAATGGAATGTGATTTAACTACAAAAATGACTGATATACTGATACAATGCACGTTACAACATGGATGAATCTTCAAAACATTATGCTGAAAGAAATGAGTTAGACACAAAAGACTACATATTCTATTATTTCATCTATAGAAACGTCCAAAATTGTCAAATCCATAGAGACAGATTATAAATTGGTAGTGCCAGGATGAGGGGAGGAGGAAATTGGGAAGTATGGGAAATACTCTGGAACTGGAGAGTGGTGATGGTTGTATAACATTGTGAATATACTAAAAATTAATGAGTTGTACGCCTTAAAATTGGTAAAATGCTGAATTTTATGTTACGTGGATTTGATCTCAACTTTTTAAAAAAGGGATAAATCAAAGATGAATGACTCCACTTTAGATTTTATGCTTGCGTAAATTTAGAGAATAATATCGCACTGACAGAGATGAGTTAGTTTGAAAAGGGAGCCTGCTATTTTAGGACAAATGGCACATTTGACTTTAACCATGTTCAAATGCTTCATTCTGAAGGCTCTAGATTTGATTGGAAACTATGACTTCCCATAGATGCCTAGTGAGACTTCAGGGTTAGAAATAAAATTTAGAAACCTTCAACACAGACTCTAGTAGGGACTGGGAGTATGAAATGCCTCCTGAGAAGACAGCCCCATCTTTGCCCATCACCATCTACTCTCTCTCTCTGAGAAGGCCCAGTGCTTTAAAATAAACTTTTACCAGCTTCAAGAATGGCCCACCCTGGGATGACAAAATGAATGAAATGTAGGAGGAGGGGTAATGCTATTTTTGTTTGAAGCTGTCCAATCTGCAATAGGGCTTCTTCCCTCCTCTTCCTCCCTCTCTTTCTCCTCCCTCTCCCTCCCCTCCCCCTCTCCCTCCCCCTGTCCTTTTTCCTCTTCTTCCTCCTCCTCCTCTTCCTCCCCCTCCTTAAGACAGAGAGCCTAATATTTTAATGAAGAAAATTGACTGTTTATTTTCCCAAAGCATTAAGACCCCTAGAAAGGATTGTGTTGACATTTTGGTGAACACTCTCCATTGGGAGTTTCAAGCAGAAGAGTGATATGACCCAATTACGTTTCTAAGAGATCACTCTGGTTGCTGAGTGGCGAATAGACTAGAAGGGAGATGGTATTTGGTGAGACCACATGGTATGGTTTTTCCCTTCTGGCAGTGAATCTCCTTGGAAATAAAATTTGTCAGTTGCTCTTTCAAAAGCAGGTTCTTCTCTGATTTTAAGGTTAAATATATAGATATTTATACAACACACACACGCACACACACCAGAGTTCACATAGAATCACTGTAGTTTGATCTTTCATCAGTGAAAATACTCTAAAAACTATACTTCATAGTTGAGTTACCAAAGAGTTGTCACCTGCGCTGTGTGTGTGTCTCTCTGTCTCTCTGTGTATGTGTCTGTGTGTGTGTGTGGCAGAAATAATTTCTTCACAAATATTCCAGATTTTATAAACCACTAGGAGAATCTACAAACAGACTTTTGATTTCAGTTTCTCATGGTTATAAAACAAATATAGGGCAGGGCACCATGGCTCACTCACGCCTGTAATCCCATCACTTTGGGAGGCCAAGGTGGGAGGATCACCCGAGTTCAGGAGTTTGAGACCAGCCCGGCCAACATGGTGAAACCCCATCTCTATTAAAAATGCAAAAAGTAGCCAGCCATGGTGGTTCATGCCTGTAGTCCCAGCTAGTCCGGAGGTTGAAGCAGGAGAATCACTTGAACCCTGGAGACGGAGGTTGCAGTGAGCCAAGACAGCACCACCGCACTCCAGCCTGGGTGACAGGGTGAGACTACGTCTCAAAAAAAGAAAAAAAGAGACAAGTTTTGAATCTAGGAACTGGTCTGGAGTAGACAAACATGTCCACTATGGTTAGTTTGCACATAAGAGAAATGCTCCCTTTACAGTGTAAGTCACAGAAGAAAGGACATTCATACTTTCTGCTGCACGAAGTCTGTACTGCTGTAAATGAAATAAAAATTTCCCACCTTCCGTTGACTCTTCCAAAATTTCACTTCTCTCCTCCAACTCCTACACAGCCCTCAACTTGCTCTCTCAAGGACGGAGCCCAGTCTTTTATCAAATAAATGGAGGTCGTCAGGCAGCTTCTCGTTCTATCACCTCTCAGCTGGCACAGTCCTTCACCCACATGGAAGGAGCCACGCAGACACTTCTCTTTTAACTTCTTTGCATCACCCCAAGTTAAGCTGTTAAGAGAGGTATTCCTCTTTAAAGAAGGGAATGCTTATGGAATGAATGATGCTCCTGGTGACATACCTCATAAAAATTCATCGCCTTGCCTCTCCTCTCCAGTTGTTTCTTTTGAAGGCAGTGGATCTTTTGTTTCAATTTTGACTTGGGACTTTCTCAGTTTCTGCCATGTGCAGTTTTATTGCAGTCACTGACAGTTTCTTGATACTCTCCAGTTCCTTGGTCTTGGTGATGCTACTCTCTTCTGGGGTCTTCAACTTCTCAGGCTCTTTTATAGGCCCCTTTTCCCCTGTCCCTCCACTGAATGTTGGGTTTCTTAGGGTCTGCTTTAGCTTCCTGCACCTCTCTCTCTCTCTCTCTCCTTTTCCTGGTTATCTCTTTCATTCTTGTGATTATAACAATTGAGTATGTGTGAGTGATTTCCAAATGGACATTTCTCCCAGAGTTTCAGACTACGCATCCTACTGTCTGCCAAGCATCACCACTTGGACACTTCATTGACATCTCCAACTTGGCATGTCCCAAATTACCTCCCCTACAAATTTATTGCTTCTTTTTAAAGTTAGCCTGCAAATCATCTACTGATTTTAGTTCAGTCATTACTATATCAGTCAGAATTCTTTTAGGGTAATAATAGAAGAGTTTAGCTTCCTTATATAGACCTTGAGCTAAGAATGTAAAGCCCAGAGCTCATCATTTTCTTTTCTGAAGTTCTCCAGCACACTTAGAAGCAATTAATCAATCCCATTATGGTTTGTATTTTCACTGAAATATTCTACGGCAGCAAATACTTGTTCATCCAAAGCTTTCCTTCTATGGCAGAAGTCAGCAAGCTATGCCTCCTGGGCCAAATCTGGCTTGCCCCTATTTTTGTAAATAAAGTTTTATTGGAACACAGCCACATTCATTCATATACATATGTCTGTGACTGTTTTTGTGCTGAAACCACAGAGTTAAGTAGAGACAGAGACCATGCAGAGTTTAGGTAGAGTGTACGCAGCACAGACTGTGTGGCTTCCAATGCTTAAAATATCTATCATCTGTCCCTTTTCAGAAAAAGTTTGGCACCCTCGCTCTATAGGCATTTGATTAAAGGTGTCAATGTGATAATTTGTGTAACTGTTTGCCATTGCATAATACTCGTGTCCTCTTTACCAGTGGAAACAGGGCATTAGGAAAATCAGAGGATGAATTCCAAGTAACCCGGAACCTGTTTAGACAACTCATTCTTAAGGTTCTATACCCCTGGAATCTTGTCTGCTACCAAATTCTCTATCAGGGTTTGTCAGGGAAGCAAAATCACCAGAAGTTGAACCTTACACAATTGTGAGATGTGATTAGCCGGTCTCTGTGAGGCTGTTGTCTTTGTGTCTCATGCTGGTGCATGAAGTTTGCATGACTGGCAGTCAGGAAGTGGGAAGATGCAAGTAAATGGAGAAAAGGAGAAGGAACAAGCTGAACCCTAGAACCACCAACTGGAACCCAGAAGGATGGATGGATCCTATGTCAGTCTCTCCCACCTCTAACTTTGATGATGTGGGTGTCTACAGGAGAAGCTGGCACACTTTGTCGTGGAGCTAAATACTCTCCTGGCTCAAGAGTCAGAAAAGCTGAAGGAAGATCCAGGAGGAGGTGGAGAAGCTAACTCAGGACTGGCTGCTGCCCTATGCCAAGGAGATGGAGCAGCAGATAAATGATATCACGTACATGTGAGCTGCATCAGTGCCTAGTACTCCTGCACCAATCCTTTGCATGTCAAAACATTCTGAGTGCTGCTTCACTTCCACCTTGCAGAACTCACGCAAAATGTCTCATACGGTTTACCCCAACCAGAAACATATAAGGAAGAGCAGTCTGGGAAATAGCCATTTTAACCAAGTTAACAAATTACAAACCACCATAATCACATTCCCAATTATCAATTGTAATCAAATTATTTAAAATTTTAATGAAAATATTTAAAATTTCTTATTTAATTATTAAATTTCAGTTTCCCTGTGTATCTGGTCTCAAGTAATGTTGCATCGCTAAGTTTCTAAAGCTAGGTACCTAGATTTCTTTCTCTTCATCTTTATCATTAGTCACTCACCAAACACATTTAGGTTCTCAATGTGTTTCTAATGTCTGTCTTTTAGCAGGGAGTGAGCTCGTTAAGGCTTTCATTATCTTTTGCCTTATTGCTGTTGCTACATCACTGGCCTCCCTGCCTCTCCTTTTGTCCTACTTAAATCCATCTCCTTTCTATGGCTGGTATAAGCTGCCTCAAGCACAAATTGACCTGCAATATGCTTTCTCCATTTACTTCTCCAGAAAGTTATGATTGACAGTGGAGACTGGGAGTAGGGGGATACTGTGCAAAGTTATGAGTAGCTTCCTTGCTTTTTCAGTAGCTCCTTGTGTTTTTTTATTGTAATAAAATATAATAGCATAGGCCAGGCACAGTGGCTCATGCCTGTAATCCCAGCACTTTGGGAGGCCGAGGCGGGCGGATTATGAGGTCAAGAATTGGAGACCATCCTGGCCAACATGGTGACACCCTGTCTCTACTAAAAATATAAAAACTAGCTGGACATGGTGGTGCATGCCTGTAGTCCCAGCTATTCAGGAGGCGGAGGCAAGAGAATCGCTTGAACTCAGGAGATGGAGGTTGCAGTGAGCCATGCTTGCACCACTGCACTCCAACCTGGCAACAGAGCGAGACTCGGTCTCAAAAGAAAGAAAGATAAAAAAAAAAAAAAAAAAGAGAGATGGGAACAATAGACACTGGGACTACTAGAGGGGGAGGGAAGGAGGCAGGCATGGGCTGAAGAACATAGTGTCAAGTACTATGCTCACTACCTGGGTGATGGGATCCTCTGTATCCCAAACCTCAGCATCACACAACATAACCAAGTAAACAACCTGCATTTGTACTCTATGAATCTAAAATAAAAGTTGAAATTATTTTTTAAAACATTTAAAACATAAACCTAACACAACTAATAGGAATTCAGTGTCTCCAAGCCAAGGACCTGTTGCTAAGGGTAGGATATCACTACCATTGGCAAATGGGAGAGATCCTTTAGTGTAGCTCCTGGGGATTAGGCTCATTGGGGGTGTAGAATATATGAACGCTTGCAGAAGAATGTATGTATCACATGTACTCCATAGAGTAGACTTGGGAAATTTCCCTACTGCCAGGTGATGACTACACAGGGCATCTATTTTAAAAAGTATATAAAGTTCAGGTCATTCCAAAGGCCACTGGGCAAAAACCCAATTCCTCTGTGGTGTAATAGTCCTTTCCTGGAGCAATGCCAGAGGCCCTGTGAACCCTTTTTTATTCCCCAGTGCATTTAGATGGAAACATGCTTTGTGTAACTTCAATTCTCGAATTCTTGAGAATGTTTCTCCAAATGCCTTTCAATGACTATAGATATTGCGATTGTTTTGTAGACAATATGGTTCTAAACCCAAAGGAGACTCAGTGGGCTTGGTTCCTGGCACATCAAAGGTAAACAAATGCATTTAGGACAAAATGAATAGTGGTAGATGCCCCCGACAAAGGGCCAGATGTGGGGAGTAGGCTGACTCAGCAGCCAAACAAAAGAGAGATATCCTCACCAGAACCTCCTCCTCATGCACTTTCAGAGCCTTTAGTCACACACAGATGCGTAGTGTTTCTAAACAGTGAGCCTGGTACTAGACAGACCTTGCCATTTCTGTAGACACATGGAGGGGAGCGAGTGATAATCTTCCCAGCTCAAATCCTCCTTCCCTGTATGGTCAACTTGAGAGCAAGGAGTCACTCAGGTACAACCTGGTTTTCTGCACAGGATCTTGTTCATCATATGTATTTGATAAATGTTTGGTATGAGATCCAATTCCAGAGGCACAAATTGTGTTTTTGGATGAAATTGATGTGGTTTTCTGCACATCATAGGAAGCGTATTTTTCATGGCTGGTATCATCCATAACATCATCCTGATATGCTCAGTTTTCTGAGCCAACTCTTTTTAAAAACTGTGAAAATGCCATATGAGCTAACAAATAGCAAATAAGTGGCCTGATATCCTAAATGCTTAGGTATTTAAGGAAAGCATTTTAAAAAATAGTAAGAGGGCCATTTTAGTAGTAAGGGTACAGGGAGGAAAATGCCCTTAAATAAATGAACAGTAAAGTGGTCCAACAAAAAAGATCACATCTGTTTTCATCCAGGTCATCATAGCCCCCATATGTTTCATATTGCTAATTATATTGTTTTGATTTTACTTAACATGTATTATTCTAGATTAGCTATGTCTTTAGGCTTAGTAAAATAAGACTGCTCTTTCAGAGATGTAATATTTTTAGTCCTTAGCAATTATGGAGTGAGTTCAGACTACTTTTTTTCTAATTCTTTGAAATAATGGGGGCACTCCTTTAACATAATAAAAGGGAAAGCTCCTCTTTAGAGACGAAATCTCTGGTATCCTTTCTGATGTTCGAAGATAAATGTTAAAGTACTGCTTGGACTTTTGATCTCTTTGGTCTCATTTTCTCAAAAAGGGAAATTTCTTCTTTGAAAAACAGTGCTTTATGAACATATCTTTTGTGCCATCATTGCTGTTTATATACCTGCCAGCATCACTGAATGATGCCCTGATGTCAGATGCTCACTAAGTCTTCACTGAGCGCCGTGGAAGGCTCTGTGATGTGCTAGGAGCTATAAATGAATTCAACACAAGACATTTATTGAACTCCTCCACTCTGTTGGACATTGGAATACAACATTTAAAAGAATAGTCCCTATGTTCAAAAAGCTCAGAATCCAGGTGAACAAACAGGCATACAGCAATCTGGACAGCCTTGTGCTAGAAGTGAGTGCCCTGGGAGGAGTAAGAGGAAGCCATCGCTTTAACGGTGAGGAAGAGGGACTTTTCAGAGAGCAGCTGATACATGACTCCAGGCCTTGAAGGATGAGTGCAATTTCACCAGTTAAAGAGTTAGGTGAAAATAGTGGGAGCATAAGTTTGGGTAACTAAGGTGGTTGCAGGAAAACTTGAAAACCAAGGGGAAGAATTTGAACCTGAATTGCGAAGTACTAGGAAGCAGTCAACTGCAGACTTCCTGATGGCGTGACTGGTGCAATGTTGAAGGAAAATTGGCCAGATATAACGTATTGGAGATAGGTGGCCTGGAGGCAACCATGTAGTTCTTGCAGTACCAGTCACTGGAAGGTGAAAAAGCTTGGGCCTGGGGGATGAGTGAAGGATTGGAGAGGAAAGGAAGGGACAACCACAAGGAGGAACAGTGCTTGGCACAGGGAAGGAGATGAATAAATGCCTGTTGAGAGAATGAATATTTAAGTGGATACTTAACAGGACTTGCAGTATCAAAAAAAGGAGTGAACATGAAGCATGACTATGACTCTAGGGATTTGAACCTAAGTGACAAAAAAAATGGTTTATCATTGCATTGACAGGGATTGGGGTATGAGCAATGAAATGGATTCAAAGAAAAAGAAATTAACTCAGTCCCAGTGAACTCCTCCTGGGTACAGTTCTGCTTCCTTCTCCTGAGTATAGGACTTCGTATATAGCAATTCATCGTAATCATTAATAAGAAGTTAATAGTGCAAGTAAGTAAGGGAAATGAGGGCATGGTTTTCAATCTTGTGTCTTAAGATGGCTCATCCTAGGAATTTTCCCCAAGTGCTGCTTGGGCTTTTAGATTTTTTGGCCTCAGCTTCCTCACCTGAAAAATGTAGAAGTTGATCAGTGGCTAGCTGACGTCCTTCTAATATTAGTAATGAGTGACCCTTCTTTTTGTTGATATCAGTGTTTTTTTCTCCTTAAAAAAAACAGCTTAAAAAATAAACCCCAACTCTTTAGGCCTATTTCTTTCCTCCGACGTGAGCAGAGCAAATGAAATGTATGAGGCACAGGAGAAGTTAAAGGACTTATGAACTGAAGGGCTATTTCTCACTGGTTTAGAGGATCCCGTTGCCATAAATGGAAGTGGCGTTTGGAGTGTTGTTTTTGCCATATCTCCTGGACTTAAATGGAACTAAATTCTCTTGCAGAGATGGAGAAGAGAAGGGAGGAGAGGAGGGGGTGCCTGGGCTGGAAGCCGGCTGCTGGTCTGTGCACTGACGGTCCAAGTTCAAATATGCTTGCAGGAAAGCTTCAGTTCAATGCTCTCTCCTCATACAATGAAGCTGTTGTGTGTCCAGAGGCCAGGAGAAGGCAGCTGGATTTCTAGAGCTCAATGGCTAGAATCTTTTTGATTCCTTTTGATTCTTTTCTGTTGGAGACATCCCACAGGGCACACTCATTTCTACGTGAGTCTGGAGAGTAAAATTCTAGCCAGTCATTGTTGTAAAGTCTCACAAACAAGCAGCACATCCCAAACAGAAGTTATCGGCCCTCCTTGGCATATGTTCTCAGTGATTGTTGAGCAATATGTGAATAATGCCTTTCAGTAAGACAAGGGGCAATTGAACGCTGTATCCTCACTTTAAACATTTGCCCTGCGTACGATGACCATTTTAGGTGGGCAAGTTCTTGGACTGCTGGGTCCTTTTGCCGTGTTAGTTTAATTTTGTAAACTACCCCTACAGGAATGTGTTGAACAAATGCCCATCTGATTTCAAAAGTCCAGAGGGATTCCATGCCCACTGCTTACAGCGTCTAATCAGATGGTGCCTGAAATGGCTCTGACCCTCTCCTTGGAACAATTTCCAGAGTGATACGTATTTGTATATTGCACTAAGCTTCTGTGTGATATTTTTTCTGTGATTTCTCTTTCAACAGAATGAAGTGTAAGGAAGTTGGCACAAAAGGAAGCTGGGGTTTAGAAGTGGGGTGGGTGGATACATTTCAATACAATAGTTGACATTTATTCAGTGCTTACTCAGTGTCAGCCACTGTTGAGGTACTTTATGAATTTAATTCACTGAATCCTCAATATTACTCTATAAGGTAGGTGTTATTCTCTTGATCACCTTAAAAATGGGAAAACTGAGGCACAAATAGGTTGTCACGAAGCTGATAGGTAGTTGAGCCGGGTTCCTAAATCTGGTACTTATAGGTAGATACTGTACTAATTTCCTGTGAACTGGGTGTTTCCCTAACTTTCGTGTCTCTTGGTTTCCTGACATCAATGTTGTGTTTTACTTCGGAATACAACTCTTAACTGTTCATTGACTTTATGCACTGATTCCTATACATAAGATGAGTAGAAAGTGATGGGAGAGTAAATAGGGGGTAGAGAGTAAGAGAGAAAGTCAGCATTGAGTCCATACTCACACATACGCACATGCACATGCTCATACATGCACGCACACAAAACACATGCGCTGGCACGCGCGCACACACACACGTACGCACAAATCTGGCCCCTTGATTTTACATTTACATCATTCATGTGCTCCCAGAGGCTCTTTTCCTGCCAGGTTATACATAGACCTTCCCTGAGGGATCAGTTCTTCCCACTTCAGGTCATGAGAAGGGGCAGGAAAAAGATGACTTCCTTTCAAAGGGCCTGCTAGAAAACAATGTTTGGAGAGAACACTTAAAAACATTGATCAATTAAACAGCAACTGTAAACGCCTAACATCTAAGAGTGAGACAATGCAATCGTCAACTCTCAGATCATGGCAGCAAACCAGTCCTGTCCTTTAGGAGCTCAGCACAGGCAAAAAACACCAGTTCTGACCTCTCCTCTCCCTGACATTCCTACAATCAAGGAATGCCAAGACTGCCATTTTGGGACATGTTTTGTGATATGCTGTCATGTACACTACAGTTTCTTATACCCTGGATTTAAAAACAACTCCAACTCCTGCAATCATACAATTAAATGCTGTGTTGTCATTACAATGAATGAAGTTGTATTAATATTGAAAGATACCCATGATATGTTCATTAGGTGATGTAAGTTTGTAGAACAACATGCATGGCACAATTCCATTTGTATAGTGAAGATAAAAATGCAAGCATAATAGCAATAATAAAAATACATAATAATATCTATATCGTTCTTATATAGAGGCATTATTGTAAACTTATCCTCAGAACAAATCTATGAAGTGGATACTAATATTATCTCAATTTTATATGAAGAAACCAAAGTATACAGAGGTTAAGTAACTGGACCAAAGTGATCCAACTAGTAAATGGGCAACTTAGAATTCAAACTCAAGCATACTGGCTCCAAAGTGTTTATTATTAAACAATATGCTATACTGGCCGGGCATGGTAGCTTATGCTTATAATCCCAGCACTTTGGGGGCCGAGGTGGGTGGATCACTTGAGCTCAGGAGTTCGAGACCAGCCTGGGCAACATGGAGAAACTCCACCTCTACGATAAACACAAAAAATTAGGCAAGCGTGGTGGCACGCGCCTGTAATCCTAGCTACTCAGGGGGCTGAGGCAAGAGTATCACTTGAGCCTAGGGAGTGGAGGCTACAGTGAGCCTAGATCACGCCATTGCACTCCAGCTTGGGTGACAAAGTGGGACCCTGTCTCAAAAATAAATAGAGAAATAAAGCTGTACCATAAGTAATGTGTAAGTACAGAAATATTCTAGACAAATACACAAGAAACTGCTAATAATGGTTAGCTAAGAGATGTGGAAATGACAGGTGGGATGAAAGATGGGAAGGGATATTTTAATTTTATATACTTTTATACTTTTTGGTATCGTTCTTAAACTATTTTATTACTTGTTTACAATTTTTAAATTCCATTAAGGAATGCAGGTAATCATTGAATCTGTGGTAACCTAGTTAAAAAGATTGAACAGATTATTTCCAGGAATCAATGTATGGTGAGGAATTTGGATATTTAACACTGTCAGCTTTAAAACCCACACTTAAATATGAAGTCTCAGTGGAGGGGAAAAACTTGTGTCCTCCGTGTACAGAAATTAAGTATTTTGCATATTTAAAAAGTTAACCAATAATTATCCTTTTGGGGGATAGTCAGAGGGCCCTGGGGATCCAATCGTAACATGCTTGGCTCCATCTAAGACCAAATATTCTGGTTAGGAGGGGCAGTTACTGTTTTAAAGCAGGAGTGGTCTCCTTGTCTTTGAAAAAGGCAAAGACAGGCCGGGTGCGGTGGCTCAAGCCTGTAATCCCAGCACTTTGGGAGGCCGAGACGGGCGGATCACGAGGTCAGGAGATCGAGACCATCCTGGCTAACCCGGTGAAACCCCGTCTCTACTAAAAATACAAAAAACTAGCCGGGCGAGGTGGCAGGCGCCTGTAGTTCCAGCTACTCCGGAGGCTGAGGCAGGAGAATGGCGTGAACCCGGGAGGCGGAGCTTGCAGTGAGCTGAGATCCAGCCACTGCACTCCAGCCCAGGCGATAGAGCAAGACTCCGTCTCAAAAAACAAAAAAACAAAAAAACAAAAAAGAAAAAGGCAAAGACAGGTTGTTCTTCCCCTCTACAGAGCAGTGTGGATAAACAGGGCCACCCACAACCATACTAGAGGGACACCTCACTCCAATAGCTTGCAGAAGCTCTTTTACCCGGTCCACTATCAGCTCATCCACCTTCACCCTTGGACTAGAGCTGACGTTTCTGGAAGAAGGACTGTGCCATTGCCTTTCATGCTGGGGCCTTCCTGGTACAAGCCATGGTTAGGTGGCACTCAGCCCTGAGTGGTGTGCCACGGAGACCATCACCCCTTTCAGGGGCTCATGGGGGCACTTTTATAAGAGGGACTGAGTTTCTTTTTTCCTTTTGTTCTTTCTTTTTAAAAATCTTAAAAGTAGGCCGGGTGCAGTGGCTCAAGCCTGTAATTCCAGCACTTTGGGAGGCCAAGACGGACGGATCACGAGGTCAGGAGATCGAGATCATCCTGGCTAACACGGTGAAACCCCGTCTCTACTAAAAAAATACAAAAAAAGAAAAACTAGCCGGCGAGGTGGCGGGCGCCTGTAGTCCCAGCTACTCGGGAGGCTGAGGCAGGAGAATGCCGTAAACCCGGGAGGCGGAGCTTGCAGTGAGCTGAGATCCGGCCACTGCACTCCAGCCTGGGCCACAGAGCGAGACTCCGTCTAAAAAAAAATAGTAGAGACAGGATCTTGCTGTGTTGCCTCGGCTGGTCTTGAACTCCTGGCCTCAAGAGATTCTCCTGTCTCAGCCTCCCACAGCGCATGGATTACAGGTGTGAGCCACTGCACCCAGCCCGGGGACTGAGTCTCTGGAAAAGGTAGCCTCTAGAGGACTATCAGCCAAGTCCAAGAACATCCATTCAGTTGGAATACTTCTGGCAAGTACAAGTGAGATTTTCTTAGTTTTTCCTTGGCCTGGATGGACTTCATTTTAGGGCATGGCATGTTTTCATTGTGATAAATATAAAGAGGTGCCATCTTCATATCTCCTTCCTGTGGTTGGGGAGATGGACATGGGAGTCCAGAGAAAACAAGGTGGCTAGTTTGCAGAACAGAGTACTGATCAGGAGAGAGTTGCACTCAGAGAGAGAAAGCTTTGGAGATTTGAAGAGGGTCTCCCTGAAGCCTTCAGCTGAGTGCTGGTCAGTACATGCACGTGAGAAAACTACCTTAAGCTAAGAAAGGAACCATGTCAAAGAAGCAGAGTACAGGGCTATAATCTTTCCCCCCAGCCAGAGTGAAAACTTCATAATTAATAGTTTTGGGTAGAATACTTAGATATTGTCTCAGTGGTAGGACAAATGAGCCCTAAACCAACGGCGACTCTGGTCGCATCTAACAAAGTTTTTTTCCTTTGTTTTTCTTTATTTTTTGTTAAAACTTTTTTCCCACCTAATGAAGTTTAAAAGTAACATAATTATGTTCCAAAACAAAGCTTATAAATATTTATAGGAAGCCAGGCATGATGGCACCTTCCTGTAGTCCCAGCTACATGGGAGGCAGAGGCAGGAGGATCACTTAAGCTCAGGAGTTTGAGTCCAGCCTGAACAACATAGAATCTGTCTCTTAAAAAATAAATAAATAATTTTAAAAAGAATATTTCCAGGGATACAAAAATATCTAGTACTAACAAGGTAAAATTCACAAGGCCTGCCATCCAATCAAAAAATCATCTGGCATGTAAAGGAACAGAAATGTGATTCACAGTGAGGAGCAAAATAGAAAGAAGCAGACCCAGAAATGACACACTCGATAGAATTAGTAGACAATGTTTAGTAGTAGTTATGTATTTTATGTGTTCAAGAAGGCAAAGATAAGAGTATGTTAGATAGAGACATGGAAGACATAAAAAAAGACCTGAATGAATTTCTGCAGATGAAAATGATAATATCTGAGATTTAACATCCAGCAGATTAAATAGTGTGAATAAAAGATCAGTAAACGTGAAGACATAGCAATACAAATGATACCAAATGAAACATAAAGAGGAAAAATAATGTTTTGGGTTTTTTTAATTTTTATTTTTATTTTATTTATTTTTTTTTTTTTGGAGACAGGTGTTGCTCTATCACCCAGGCTGGAATGCAGTGGCATGATGTTGGCTCACTGCAACCTCTGCCTCCCAGGCTCAAGCAATCCTCCCACCTCAGCCTCCAGAGTAGCTGGGACTACTGGTGCAGGCCACCACACTTAGCTAATATTTGCATTTTTTGTAGAGACAAGGTTTTGCCATGTTGCCTAGGCTGGTCTCGAGCTCCTGAACTCAAGCAACCTATCTGTCTTCACTGTGCCTGGCCTAAAAGAATGCTTAAAAGTGAAAAAGCGTGAGTAAGCTATGGCAAAACTTCATACAGTCAAACATATTTGTAAATAGAGTTCCTTAAAGGAGAGGAGAAATAGGGATGAACAGCAAAAATGTTTGAAGAAGTAATGGTTGAGGAATTTCCAAATTTGATTATTACTGTAAAGTCAAATATCCAAGAAACTTAATGAACCCCAGGCAAAATAAACAAAAAGTGTCATGAATAATTACATCAAGAAACATCATTATCAAATTGCTCAAAAGCAGAGATAAAGATAAAATCTTAAAAACATTCAGAAAAAAACCCCCCTACATTACATATAGAGGAACAAAGTTAAAAATGGCAGAAGATGTCATGTCAGAAACAATGTAAACCAGAAGACTATGGATCAACATCTTTAAGGTACTGAAAGAAAAAATTTGTCAAAACCAGACAAAAATATCTATCAACAATGACAATTTCAGGCATTTCAAATGGCTTTTCCAGATATATAAAAAGTAAGGGAATTCATAACCATCAGAGTTGCACAACAATACATGTTAAAAGAAGTTCTATTGGCAGAAGGAAAACAATATCAGAAGGAAATCTGGATCTATAGAAAGGAATAAAGAGCAAGGGAAATGGTAAATATATAGGTGAATATAAAAGATCTTTTATTATTTAAAAAAATCTTTAAAAATAATTGTGTAAAACAAAAACAATAACATTATATTGAAATATTTATAACATAAAGAAGTAAAATGTATAACATTAACACCAGGAAGGGGAAAATTGATATATATTGTTTTAACACACTTTGTATGAAATGGTGTAATATTATTTGAGGGTAGCCTGTATATATAAACCTTTTGTTACAAAAATAATAAAAAAGAGTTATAGCCAATGAGCCAACAAAAGATAAAACAGAATCATTTAAAATACTCAATTATAAAGACAAGGCAGGAATGTCTCCTATCACCACTGTTTTCCATTATTGTACTGGAAGTCCTAGCTAATGCAATAAGACAAGAAAAAAGAAAAAAAGGTATACAGATGGGAAGAAAGAAACAAAACTGCCTGTTTTTGCAATTGACACGATTATAGAAAATTCCAAAGAACAAACAACAAAAAAACCTCCTAGAATTAATAACCAATTATGAAGAAGTTTCAGGATGCAAGGTGAATATTACAAAAGTCAATTGCTTCTCTATACAAGGAATAAACAATTGAATTTTGAAATTAAAAACACAATACTATTTATATTATCATCCCCAAAATAAAATACTTAGGTATAAATCTAATAATATAAGTACAGCATCTATATGAGAAAAACTATAAAACTCAGATCAAAAAATAAAAAAGAACCAAATAAATAAAGAGATATTCCATTATCAAGGATAGTAAGACTCAATATTATCAAGATGTCAGTTCTTCCCAACTATATCTATAGTTCTTGTGAATATTAACAAACTAATTCCAAAATGTATATGGAGAGACAAAAAACTCAGAATAGCCAACATGATATTAAAGGAGAACAAAGTCAAAGGACTGACACTACCTGACTTCAAGACTCACTATAAAGCTATAATAATCAAGACGGTGTGGTACTGGCAAATGAACAGACAAGTAGGTCAGTGGAACAGAATAGAAAGGCCAGAAATAGACATATATAAATATGGTCAATTGATTTTTGACAAGGGAGCAAAGACAATACAATGACTCCATTGTAAGAAAGATAGTCTTTTCAACCAATGGTGATGAGCAAATGACATCCATATGCAATAAAGTAAAATCTGGACACAGACCTTACATCTCTCACAAAATTAACTCGAAATGGATTATAAAATTAAATGTAAAATGCAAAACTATAAGACTCCTAGAAGGTAACATAGGAGAAGATCTAGATGACTTTTGGATATGATGATGCCTTTTTATATACAACTCCGAAAGCATGATCCATGAAGAAAAAATTGACAAGCTAGACTTCATTACAAAAAAATCTACTTTTCAAAAAAACAATGTTAAGAGAGAATGAGACGATAAGCCACAGACTGAAAGATAATTTTTGCAAAAGATGTACTTGATAAAGGGCTGTTATCCAAAACATACAAAGAACTCTTAAACCTCAACAATAAAAAAATGAACAACCCAATTCAAAGATGGGCAAAAGACCTGAACAGACAGCTCACCAAAGACGATAATAAGGATGGCAAATAAGCATATGAAAAGATCATCCATCTCATATATCACTAGGAATTGCAAATTAAAACAACAATAAGATAACACTACACAACTATTAGAATGGCCAAAATTCAAAATATTAATATAGCACTAAATGCTGGTAAGGATATAGAACAGCAGGATGCATTCATTGCTGGGGGAAATGCAAAATGGCGAAGCCACTTTGGAAGACAGTTTGTCAGTTTCTGACAAAACTAAGTATATTCTTATAATACTATCAAGCAATCATGTCCCTTGGGGTATTTACCCAAATGAGATGAAAACTTATGTCCACAGAAACACCTACACATGAGTATTTGTAACAGATTTATTTATAATTGCCAAAACTTGGAAGTAAACAAGATATTTTACAGTAGGTGAATAGATAAATAAACTGTGGTACATGCAGACAGTAGAATTTTATTCAGTGCTAAAAAGAAATGAGCTATCAAGCTATGAAAAGACACGGAGGGCCAAGCATGGTGGCTCACGCCTGTTACTCCAGCACTTTGGGAGGCCAAAGCAGGCAGATCACTTGAGGTCAGGAGTTTGAGACCAGCCTGGCCAACATGATGAAACCCTGTCTCTACTAAAAATACAAAATATTAGCTGGGTGTGGCGGTGCGCACCTGTAGTCCCAGCTACTTGGAAGACTGAGGCAGGAGAATCACTTGAACCTGGGAGGCAGAGGTTGCAATGGCTGAGATCACACCACTGCACTCCAGCCTGGGTGACAGAGCAAGACTCGGTCTCAAAAAAAAAAAAAAAAAAAAAAAAAGACCAAAAGAAAAATACATTGAGGAAACTTAAATGTATATTACAAACTGAAAAAAAGCCTATCTAAAAAAGTTACATACTGTATGATTCCAAATATATGACATTCTGAAAAAGGCAAAGCTATAGGCAAGGAGCAGTAAAACTAAGTAAAAACATCAGTGGCTTCCAGGGGTTAGTGGGTGGGGAGGGATGAAAAGATGGAACACAGATGATCTTTAGGGCAGTGAAACTATTCAGTATGATTCTATAACGGTAGATACATGTATAATGCATTTATCAAAAACCAGTGAATGAACAACATCAACAGTGAACCCTAATATAAAGTATGAACTTTGGGTGATAATGATATGTCAATGCAGGTTCTTTCATTATAATACATGTACCACTCTGGTAGGGGATGTTCTTTCATTGTAACAAATGTGCCACTCTCATGGGAGAGTGTATTAGTCCATTTTCATGCTGCTAATAAAGACATACCCGAGACTGGGTAATTTATAAGGGAAAGAGGTTTAATTGACTCACAGTTCTGCAGGGCTGGAGAGGCCTCAGGAAACTTACAATTACGGCACAAGGGAAGCAAACATGTCCTTCTCCACATGGCAGCAGGGGAGAGAAGAATGAGAGCCAAGCGAAGGAGGAAGCCCCTTACAAAACCATCAGCTCTCACGAGAACTTACTCATTATCACAAGAATAGCATGGGGAAACCACCCCCATGATTCAATTACGTCCCACAGGTCCCTCCCACCACACATGGAGATTATGGGAACTACAATTCAAGATGAGATTTGGGTGAGGACACAGTAAAATCATATCAGAGAGATTGTGTGTGCAGCAGGGAGGTAGGGGGACATATGGGTACTCTGTCCTTTCCACTCAATTTTGCTGTGAACCTAAGACTGCTCTAAAAATAAAGTATATTTTAAAAAATTATTCAAAATGTTTAATTCAAAAGAATGCATGAAAAGAGGGTAAAGGAACCCAAGAACAGATGGAATAGAAAAAAAATGGTCAGATGATAGATTTAAATCCAATTATATCAATAATTATATTAAATCTAATCAAAAGGCAGCAAGACAGAGTCTTGCTCTGTCTCTCAGACTGGAGTGCAGTGGTGCAATCTTGGCTCACTGAAACCTCTGCCTCTTAGGTTCAAGAGATTCTCCTGACTCTGCCTCCTGAGTAGCTGCGATTATAGGCATGCACCACCATGCCCAGCTAGTTTTTTGTATTTTTAGTAGATACAGGGTTTCACCATGTTGACCAGGCTGGTCTCAAACTCCTGACCTCAAATGATCCACCTGCCTCTGCCTCCCAAATGCTGGGATTACAGGCATGAGCCACTGCACCTAGTCAAAGAAATTAGTTTTAAATATAAAGACACAAATAAGATAAAAGTAACAAGATTAAAAATCATACACCATGGTAATAGTCATCAAAAGAAAGTTGCAGAGGTTCTATTATTATCAAACAAAGTAGATTTCAGAGCAAAGAATATTACTAGGGATAAAGAGAGTAATTTCATAGTGATAAAAGGGACAATTCATCAAGAGGACCTAGTAATTCTAAACATTTATGTACTTAATAACAGAGCTTCAAAATACATGAAATGAAAACTGTTAGAAATGCAAGAAGAAACAGACAAATTCACAATTATAGTCAAAATTTTAAATCCTCTCCCTCAGTAATTTTAGAACAAGTAGACAGGAAATCAGCAAGCATACAGAAAAATGGAATAACACCATCAATAAACTAGGCCTAACTAGCAGTTAGAGACCTATCCACACAACAGTAGAATACATGTCTTTTTCAAGTCCAGGTAGAACATTTACCAATTAAACATAAGTTTCAATACATTTAAAAGGATTTAAATCATACAAACTGTTCTCTCAACACATGGAATTAAATTAGAAGTCAATAACAACAAGATAACAGGAAAATCCTAAAGTATTTAGAAATTAACATATTTTTAAATAATCCACAAGTCAAAGAAGAAATTAAAAGGTAAATCAGAGGCCAAAAGGGGTGGCTCATGCCTATAATCCCAGCACTTTGGGAGGCCGAGACAGGCACATGGCTTGGGGTCAGGAATTTGAGACTAGCCTGGCCAACATGGTGAAACCCTGTTTCTACTAAAAACACAAAAGTTAGTAGGGCATGGTGGCATGCACCTGTAATCCCAGCTACTCGGGAGGCTGAGACGGGAGAATCACTTGAACCCAGGAGGCGGAGGTTGCAGCAAGCCGAGATCATGGCACCGCATTCCAGCCTGGGTGATGGAGTGAAACTGTGTCTCAAAAAAAAAAAAAAAAAAAAAGGTGGGGGGTGGGGGAAGGCGCTGGGGGGCACAAATTAGGAAGTACTTTGAAATAAATAAGAGTAAAGTAAAAATATAACATTAAAATGTATAGAACACAGCTAAAGCAGTGCTTAGAGGGAAATTGATAGCACTAATTATCTATATTACCAAGTGTTCCAGAAAGTGACAAAACCATACTACTGACAAGTTTATTTCACCCAGTGTGGTAGAAAAGGCACAACTCTAGTAAATATGTCATTTAAAAATTTTTTAAAAAGAATAAGAAAGGTCTGAAATCAATATCCTCAATTTTCACCATAAGAAAGAAAAAGAAGAGTAAACTAAACTCAATGCAAGCAGAAGAGAAAAAATAAAGATAACAACATAAATCAGTGAATTAGAAAACAAAAGAAATAGAGAAAATAGTTGAAACAAAAGCAGGTTCTTTGAAAATATTAATAAAATTGATAAACTTTAGTCTGATTGATCAAGAAAAAAGACTAAATTAATAATATCAAGAATTAAAAAGGGCACATCACTACAGCTCCCACCCACACTGAAAGGATAATGAGTAAATATTATTTACAGTTTTATGCCAAGAAATTCAACAATTTAGATAAAATGGAAAAAAAAATTTTTAAGACAAACTGTCAAAGCTAAATAAATTTATAATTATAAGTTTTCACATAAAGAAAACTCCAAGCCCAGATAGTTTTACTGGTAAATTTCATCAAACATTTAAGGATGAAAGATTATCATTTCCACATAAACTCTTCCAGAAATTGAAGAAAATACCTCCCAGCTCGTTCAATGAAATCCACTTTTTGTGACAACCTATTTAGTTTCCAGCATTGCTTTATTACTGAAATCAGACAGACATTACAAGAAAAAAAAAAATCATAGACCAATAGCCTGCATTAGATAAATGGGGAAAAAACCCATAAAATCTGTAGGGAAGTTGAGTCTAACAATATATAAAAAGGATAATACAGTACATAGGGTCCAAGTGGGGTTTACCCCAGAAATGAGAGGTGGATTCACTTTGCAAAATCCAATTTAAAATCCATATATTAACATCTAAAATAATAAAAACCGTATCATTATGTCAATAGATGCAGGAAAAAATTTTTGACAAAATCCAGTATCACTGATAAAACTCTTAGTAAAGTAGGGATAGAAAAAACATTCTCAATGGGATATAAGACATCTGTGAAAAACCTATAACAAACATCGTAGTCAATGATAAAAGACTGAATGCTTTCCCCCTAAGATCAGGAACAAGTAAGCATGGCCACTCTCACCATTTCTATTTAACATTGTACTAAAGTTAGCCAGTGGAATAAGGCAAGAAAAAGAAGTAATAGACATTCTGATTGGAAAGGGATGAGTAAAACTTCTTTTTTTGCAGATGAGATGATTGCCTATGTAGAAAATCCTACATAAGTTCAATTCTAGTAGTGAACATGAGAAATTGAAATTTAAGAACAATACGGACCAGGCATGGTGGCTCACGCCTGTAATCCCAGCACTTTGGGAGGCCGAGGCGGGCAGATCATGAGGTCAGGAGTTCGAGATCAGCCTGACCAACATGGTGAAACTCCGTCTTTACTAAAAATACAAAAATTAGCTGGGCGTGGTGGCACACACCTGTAATCCCAGCTACTCTCAGGAGGCTGAGGCAGGAGAATTGCTTGAACCCTGGAGGCGGAGGTTGCAGTGAGCTGAGATCATGCCACTGCACTCCAGCCTGGGTGACAGAGTGAGACTGTCTCAAAAAAAAAAGAAAAAAGAAAAAGGAACAATATCATTTGCAATAGCAACAAAAATAGACAAATAATAGCAGCAAACAATACTTAAGAATACATTTAATGAAAGGTTTGTAAAATCTGAACACTGAAAACTACAAAGCATTGCTGAGAGAAATTAAAGAAGGACAAATAAAGTGGAGAGATATGATGTGTGTGTTCGTAGATTGAATGTGCAATTCTCTCCTAAACTGATTTGTCAATTTAACACAATCCAATCAAATTCCTGGAAGACTTTTTTGAAGAAATTGAAAAGCTGACTTTAAAATATATGTGAACATTCAAAAGACCTAGGATATCCAAAACAACTCTGGAAAAGAACTGAGTTGGAGTACCAATAATACCTGATTTCAAGACTTTCCGTAAAACGACAACCATCAAGATGATGTGGTATTGGTATAAAGATAGACAAGTAGATTGACGTAACACATTGCAGAGCAAAAATGGAAATAAATCCATACCTATATGGTCAATTGATTTTCAAGAAAGGTGCCAAAACAACTGAATGGGTAAAGGACAATCTTTTCAACAAATGGTGCTGAAGCAATTAAATAGCAATATACAATCAAATGAACCTCAACCCTTACCTCATACCATATACAAAAATTAACTTGAAATGTAACATTGACTTGAATATAAGACTAAAACTATAAAATTTCTAGGAGAAAACACAAGAGAAGGTCCTAGTGGCCTTGGGTTTGGCAAAGATTTCTTAAATATACCACAAAAGCACAAAATATACAAGCGAAAACAAATAATAAAGATGAATTCTTTTGTCCTTCATAAGGCACTCTTAAGAATATAAAAAGGTTGGCCACAAACCAGGAGAAAAGATTTGCAAATCTTATATCTAACAAAAGACTTATAACTAAAATATGCAAAGAATTCTGACAACTTCATTAAGAATATGAATAACCCACTAGAAAAATGGGCACAAAATTTAATAGTTACTTCACCAAGGATGATATACAAATGTCAAAAAAGCACATAAGAAGATGCCCAGTCTCAGTGGTTAGTAGGCATATGCAAATTAAAATGAGATACCATTATGTAACCACTAGAATGGCTAAAACGAAAGCAACTGACCATTCCAAGCACTGGTGAGGATGTAGGTGGAGAAACTGGAACTCTCATTCATTACTGGTGGGAATGTAAAATGATATAATCATTTTACAAGACAATTTGGCAATTTCTTTAGTGAAATACATCCACTGTATGATCCAGTCATCCCATAACGAGGTATTTACCCAAAAAACATGTCCTCACAAGACTTCTTCACAAATATTTATGACAACTTTATTTGTAATAGTCCCAAACTGGAAACAATCCAGATGTCCATCAATAGGTGAATGCACAAGCAAATTATGATAGGTCCACACAATGGAATCCTACTCAACATTAACAATGAATGAACCATTGATGCACACAACAAATGGATGAATGCCAAAATTATACAGAAAATGCAAACTAATCTGTAATAACAGAGAGCAGATCAATAGTTAGGGGACAGGGTGGCGAGGGGTGGAAGGGAGGGAGGAATTACAAAGAGGCATGAGGAGGCTTGGGAGCAATGGCCATGCTTATTATCTTGACTGTGGTGATGGTTTCACAGGTATATACATATGCCAAAACTTGTATAAGTCAAAGTGTGCACTTTAAATATATGCAATTTATTGCATGCAAAGTAGACTTCAATAAGGTATAAAACAAAAAGAATTCATTTCAGATTACTACCTACCAGCACACAAACAACTGAAACAAAAATACCATTACTATATACACTGTAATCTGACATATCCATTCCACTCCATTTAACTGAAAATTCAACGTGGTCATGATCCACTAAGTTGATTTCAGGATTCCTGAATGAGGTGATACCTGTAGTTTGAAAACCACTGTTTGCAGATATATTTGAAAAATGAATGGCTTCCACCCGAAACAGTCTCTTAGTTACATTGACAAGCCCCTCTGAGACAGTTTCCGTCTTTACTACTAAATTTCATCTCCCCTTCTATTCACCTGGTTAAGAAATTATACAGCCTTAAAGTAAAAGTACTAATCTTCCAATTTCCTGCATTGGAGACTGAGATTTACTCTCACCCTTTTGCCATCATCATCTTATTATCTTGTTGGGGAGATTGTTGATTCTATGATCTTGTAATAAAAACTTTTCTGTGATGACTCTAGTCAGGAGGAACACATGGGGAGTTTTTGGGGACCACTGAGATGGCAGCTACCTGACTGCACATGTACTAAGGTTGCCAAGGCCTTTGGACTTCACTAACATGGGTAACAGCTGCTATTAACTATCGTTTCCTCCATAAAATAAAGTAAGCCGGCTCTGGCAGTGAACCCACTCTTTATGACAACCTATTTAGTTTCCTGAAGAATTTACCGTTAGTTGTTTTTGCCTGTGCATTGAAGACCATATGGAAAGAGGTTCCTGTTTGTCCTGTTTGCTAACGTACAGTACATTAACAGTGGTTAACTGGGTCTGTGTACAACAGGGCCCAGCAAAGAAGAGAAAAAGGTGGCCAGGTGTGGTGGCTCATGCCTGTAATCCCAGCACTTTGAAAGGGCGAGGCGGCTGGGTCACCTGAGGTCAGGAGTTTGAGACCAGCCTGGACGATATGGTCAAACCCAATCTCTATTAAAAATACAAAAGTTAGCTGGGTGTGGTGGCAGGTGCCTATAATCCCAGCTACTCAGGAAGCTGAGGGAGGACAATCACTCCAACCTGGGAGGTGGAGCTTGCAGTGAGCCGAGATCATGCCACTGCACTCCAGCCTGGGTGACAGAGCAAGAGTCCATCTCAAAAAAGAAAAGAAAAGAAAGAGAAAAAGGCATTAAGCTAGAGGAGGGAAAGAGAGAACAAAAAAATGAAACCTGGGCTTGGGTGAGTTTCAACTCTGCTATGAATGAGGCTTCCTGTATGCAACTTGATAATTATGTGCCTGGTGGTCTCTCTTCAATTACACATCTCTCCATGTCACGGGCTGTGGGGTCATTTGCAAATTCAGTCCATTTTGTGTTCATAAAGATTTTAATAAATTAATCTGGAACCAAAAGGAAATGAAACTCAGGCAGAAGTTTGAGTTGTGATTCTGCCCTCAGCTCTTTTTAAACAATGACTGAAGATAAGAAACACTAAGTGCTGCCATTATTTCCCAAGACGATGATCTTCTCAGTGGTTCCAGAAGAACTAGTGGAGTAGATGCTCAAACCAAGCCTCGTGGCACACTCAGGGGACACAGGACTGTAAAAAAGAGCTTAAATTCCTAGTTGGGGCTGGGGGCAGTGGCTCACACCTGTAATCTCACCACTCTGGGAGGCCGAGGATCACCTGAGGTCGGGAGTTCGAGACCATCCTGGCCAACATGGTGAAACTCTGTCTCTACTAAAAATACAAAAATTAGCTGGGCGTGGTGGCAGGCACCTGTAATCCCAGCTACTGCGGAGGCTGAGACAGGAGAATGGCTTGAACCTGGGAGGCAGAGGTTGTGGTGAGTCGAGATCGTGCCCCTGCACTCCAGCCTGGGTGACAGAGTGAGACTCCATCTCACACACAAAAAAAAACAAACAAACAAACAAAAAACAAAAATATTCCAGTTGGGGAAGGATGGCCTAGGTCAGTTGATTTAACTCCAAAAATCTTACATCTAGATTGTTCTCTGATAAGTAGCCAGAGATTGTAAGTTCAGAATTTGAACCATTTTAGGAGAGGAGAATCAGAATGCATTAATGTTATCAGTTCTGGGCAAATAGATTTCAGTATCTAGTTCACACCTTCCTTATTCAGGAACTAGGAGACAGCATGATGTAATGATCATACTTGGACCTTGGTGTTAGGCAGAATTTGTTTCAGATTCTCTCTTGGCTGCCTGCCAGCCTTACGACCTTGGGAAAATTGCTTAGCCTCTCTGAACTTTAGGCTTCTCATTTAGATCACTGTTTCTCAGCTGGGAGTGATTCTCATCCTCCACATTCTCCCAGGGAATGTTTGGTAATGTCTGGAGACACTTTCGATTGTCGTGACTTGGATGTGGGGGATGTTACTGGCATTTAGTGGGCAGAAGCCATGGTTACTGCTAAACATCCTATAGTGCACATTCAGCTCCTCACAACAAAGAATTATCCAGTCCAAAATGTCAATAGGGCTGAGGTTGAGAAATCCTGGTTTAGAGATAATGTATGCAAAGTGTCTGGCTTAAAACAGGTAGATGCTGAATGAATGGTAGCTACTATTGTCAAATGATCAATTCAGTGTGGCTGATTAAAACCCAGATTCTGGGGAAGTGAAGACCATCCATGTCTGTCTTATATTCAGAAAAACTCCCTAACAGTGGTAGCCACAATCTGTCAAACAGCACAGGTATAGCAAAAAGGTTAAAAGTGGTTCCTCTGGAGCCAGCCTGCTTGGGTCCAGATCCTGGCTCTACCATGAACTACATATGTGTTCTTGAGTAAGTCACTGAACCTCAGCCTACTTATCTACAAAATGGGTACACAATGATATCTGCCTCACAGGGATGTGTTAACATACAAAAGAACCTAGTCTGCATAGAAAGTACTTAACTAGTATTTGCTGTTATTACTGGGGGAGTCATTATGAGGCTAATGCTGAGAGGGGCACTGGTTTGAATAAGAAGCTCTGAAGTTTTTGATGTGGAGTGTGAAGGCGAACACACCAAACAGAAATAAATAATCCATGCAGCAGTAGGAAAGTGCATCAACCCACTGAGGACCCACTGTTAGTTGTTGGGCAAGGGGCCAGGTATCTATAACTAACATCTCATTGAATCCCCTTCACAGCTCTTTGAAGTGGCTTTTATTAACCTATTTCGGTCTCACTTTACAGATGTGAAAATAAGCTCAGAACAATTAAAGTAATTTGCCAAAACTCACACAGCCACTAAGTGGCAGGGCTGGGGTTTTGAATCCTAATGTGATTCTGGTGTGTGTTTTTTGTGGCCTGAAATTCAGAAATGCTCTACTCAGGGCAAATTCTCAGAATATGAAACATATAACCAGTTTTCTACATGTAAGGAAAGGAAGAGAAATTTAAAACCAGGCCTCTGGCTCTAGTAGATTGGCTGCAACAAATGGCCTGGGGTACGTAGAGAAGAGAGTGACAGGCAATCTGGAGAGCAGGATGCAATTAACAGGAGCAGTCCTTGCTTGCTTTTTTTTTCTATTGACAACTGGTAAATCCAAGGAAGTCATCCTGTACTGCTATATAGCAGCATAAAGCTACTTAGAAAGAACATTTCTTGGAAATGTCTGAGGCGTGATAGCCTAAGAGAAAGGCTATGGACTCAGTCTCTCCAGGACAGATTTTATTGAGGGTTCCTCAGACATCCCTCATTGCACTAAATGTTTTCATGAGGCTAGTGCGTGCGCGTGTGTGTGTTTGTACACGTGCGCAAGTATGAGCTTGCACTCCTGCACTTGGGAGGGAAGGAGGAAGGGAGAGGGAGAGTGAGAGAGTGTGAGATGGGGCCATAATAGCCTAGGACTGAGAAGCCAGCAGAACCAGGGAAAGGTTCTAGGTAGTTGCTGTCACCTTCCCCTAAGCAAACAGCTCTATTTAGATAAGAGTGAGGGCCGGGCGCGGTGGCTCAAGCCTGTAATCCCAGCACTTTGGGAGGCCAAGACGGGCGGATCACGAGGTCAGGAGATCGAGACCATCCTGGCTGACACGGTGAAACCTCGTCTCTACTAAAAAAATACAAAAACTAGCCGGGCGAGGTGGCGGGCGCCTGTAGTCCCAGCTACTCGGGAGGCTGAGGCAGGAGAATGGCGTAAATCCGGGAGGCGGAGCTTGCAGTGAGCTGAGATCCGGCCACTGCACTCCAGCCCGGCGACAGAGCGAGACTCCACCTCAAAAAAAAAAAAAAAAAAAAAAAAAAAAAAAAAAAAGATAAGAGTGAGAATGGTGCTTGGAAAAAGCCGAAAGGTCTGATTTATCCCAAGACTAGCTGTGTTAAGAGGTTTATACGTCAACACTCAGGGCTGGGGCTGTAGAACATGTGTTGTTTTGTGGATTTCTGGCTTTCCCGAGGGTCCCCTTCACCTTATCCTGTGTTGGAGGGCATCACACACTGCTCGTACTGGCATAACCCAGCCATCTGGCCTGCCCACTCTCTTTCAAGCTGAGGTCTTCTTCAGACTTCAGCTTTGCGGCTTTCTGCCTGGAATAATGGGAGCTGAGGCCTTCTCAGAAACCCTGGGACCCACTCACCCAGCAGAAGCTGAGGAGGAGCCAAGAACAGGCCACAGGCCTCGGCTGGTGTCATTGTGTGTCCTGTGTGTTCTGTTGAGGGCGTAGGAGGGTCTGTTCTTCCCTGGGCAGAAATGCTCTCTCGAGTTCATTAACCTGGTTGTTTAAATTTAGGCGAGGAAACAGATGCTGGCTGGGGCGGAAGTCTAAGGAGAAGAAGAGGTCTTGGCAGTGGTTTGCTGAGGCTGATAAGAGCATGAGATGTGCTCCAAGCCCGGCCTCTGCTGATTTGCTTTTGGGCCTTTCTGAGGTCGCCCTGAGCCATCACCATCAGAACTTGGCTTTTCTGCAAGTTCCTCCTCCTGACTGACCTGGAGGGGGCTATTTTTAAGTTGATCTTTGTGACTTCCTTTTGGCTCACATTTCCACTCCCCTCTCTCAAATGCCCTGAGAGCAGCTTCCTGCTTAGGCCAACTTTAGCACAAGGTGCTGCCTGCAAGGCCCTGGGAGGTGAGGGCTGTCGGCTCTGGACAGCGGCCCTGCAGACAGGGGTGCTGAGGGCGCTGTCCTGGCAGGCAGGGGGCAAACCCAATTGCTCTCATGATAGGGCTGTGCAGAGGACTCCCAGCCTCCCAGGGACTGGCCTCAGATCAGTCCTCCAGCAGGAATCATGCGGTCCCACCTGCAGGTCCCGGCCCCTCCCTGACATAAATGGTAGGAACGCCATGGTCATTTCCTCCAGGCTGGGCCGGGGCTGTGCTGACCTCTGCGAGCTGCGGGGAACACCCCTCCCTCAGGCCTCCCAGGCTCCCGGAGTTCCGGAGGAGTGCGTCGGGCCCGCGCAGCACCAGCATCCTCAAATTGTGTCTCGGATGAATCAGGTCGAGAGTCCCGCACCCTCTACCAGCCGCAGTAGAGCAAGGTAGAAGAGCCCACGCCACTGCGACTTCTAGGGGGTTGTTGGGGCCACAGTCCCCGGCGCCAGGGCCCCCCTCAGCGCTGCTCCTGGGCCGCCTCTGTGTCCTCCTTCCCAGGCTCAGGGGAGCGGCCGTGCAGCGGCGGAACCCAGATGCTGCCAGGAGGCCTGGGGCGCATCGCCTCTGGCGCAGCTGGCTGCTGCAGGAACCTTCTTCCTTGTCATCTGCTGAAAGGGGACTGGCAGCGTCCCCAACTCCCACTGGGGAACACGACGCCCCTGTCCTCTACCAATCTCTACAACCAGGGCATGAACAGCCTCTCAGCGGCGACTCCCTCCTCACACAAGCAGGGCTGAGGACCGCAGGCCACAAGGTAGAGGACTGGCACTTCCCCAAGGCACAGGAGAAGCCAGGCTCAGTTTTTAGTAGGTGGGAGTTCTGGTTCAGCGACCCCAGTGAAATCAGGCGGGAAGAGCCAATCGATCCTCCCCACTCTGCCTGCCACTGTGATGCTCAGAAAATCACTTCCAGGTTAGTCTGGGTCAAGAACTAGGTCTCACTCTAGAGATTGCCTCAGCAGTGGAAGAGCTGACCAAGGGCTGTCTTTCTGTTGAATTCAGGATTCTGAACTCTCAGCCTCTGTTTTCTATCTGCAGAAATGAGCCAATCCCACTTCTCAAGGTTGCAATTGGATTCAATGAGGGGCTCCAGGCAGTGTAACACAGGCAACTGGCCATGGGACTGCCTGAGGTCAAGGTGGGCTCTGCCCTTTGCTAGCAATGCAAACTTGGGCAAGTTGCTTGACCTTGCTCAATGTCAATATCTTTACCTTACCGGTGAAAAGAAAAGGTGATGAAAATGACAGGCTCTATTACAGGGCTATGCCAAGGATCAAGGAGAGCCTCTGACAGAGTATTCCAAGGTTAGTGAAAGATTAGAGGATGTACTAGTGTGGTCCAGGCCCAGAGACAGCCCTGGAGTGTTACCATTATTGTGTTACTGCATGGGGAAGTCTGAGCATGGCTCTTGGCTTTAAGGGAGGCATGACTGTTTTTACTATGACTTTAAGGGAGGCAGCGTGGTATGATGTGTCTGTGCGTGTGTGTGTTCCCACGCTGCACGCACACTGATATACTAGCAGTGGGGTGATGGTGGCTCTGGGTATGGTTCAGACTTTGCTGCTGCTTTTTTTTTTTTTAAAGACAAAGTCTCACCTTGTCACCCAGGCTGGAGCGCAGTGATGGTGTGATCCTGGCTCACTGCAGCCTCAACCTCCCAGGCTTGACTTCCCTGACCTCCCAAGTCCCAAGTTGCTGGGACTAGAGGTGTAGGTCTATAATTTTTTTACACCATGCCCAACTAATTTTTTTCTGAATTTTTTTGTAGAGACGGGGTCTTGCTATGTTGCTCATGCTGGTCTTGAACTCCTGGGCTCAAGCAATCCACCTGTCTCGGCCTTCCAGAGCACTGAGATCACAGGTGAGAGCTGCTGCACAGCCCAGACTTTACTTGTAGCTACTACATCTACTCCCTTTTTGGGCCTTTGTTGTCATCTCTGAAATGGCGAGTTGTACCTATTGTTTTCTAAGAGCCATTTTGGCTTTACCACACAAGAGTTTAACATTTTAAATGATATTTATAAAAGGATATGTGCATCCTCCCTTCACTTGGTCAAGACACTGCAAAGAGTGAATGTTTGGAGGGTAAAAGAAGGGACGGGGTTGTGAGGCCTGTGTGCCTATGTTTGGTTTTCTTTTTTTCTTTTTCTTTTTTTTTTTTTTTTGAGATGGAGTCTTGCTCTGTCGCAGTGACACGATCTTGGCTCACTGCAACCTCTGTCCCTCAGGTTCACGCCATTCTCCTGCCTTAGCCTCCCGAGTAGCTGGGACTACAGGTGCCCACCACCACACTTGGCTCATTTTTTGTATTTTTAGTAGAGACGGGGTTTCACCATGTTAGCCAGGATGGTCTAGATCTCCTGACCTCGTGATCCACCCGCCTCGGCCTCCCAAAGTGCTGGGATTCAGGCGTGAGCCACCGTACCTGGCCTATGTGTGGTTTTCTGTTGAGGCTTCACCCTTTGCCCTCCTCCCTGAGATTCTTGGACCTTCTTCCCACAGCCCCTCCCACCAGCTCCCGTGCAACCCCACCCCAACTAGGGGCTGCCCTGCCTCCCTGCAGATGTTTCCAGTTTGCAGACAGCATGGAGTTCACGTTGGTCATTTGTTCCATTTGCTCAGAAACAACAGCTAGCATTATTGGGAGGAAATGGAGAGGGTGCCAACTCCGAGATAACACAAAAAGCCCTAGTCATGGGCACTAGGCGTGGGTGGAGTAGAGGGAGGGAGGGGGCATAGGCTGGACCATCTGCAGTGACCTAGAGTTCTGTTGGCCCTGCTGAAGTCATGGTCACTGAAGCAGTGTCGAACTTTCCTCTGGGAATGAGCAGGCCTGTTGACTTATCTTAGAGGGACAAGGACAGAATGAGATTTTATCTTGGAGGCCTAGGAGAGACTGGAGAGCCTGGCTCCCCTGCCCAGCCCTGAGGCTAAACTCTCAACTAGAATAAATTCTATTTCTTTACTTCTTTGAAAGCAGAAATGATTCCAGAGTTAATGAAAGATTAGAGGATGTTTTGTATTTCAGGTCAAGAGAAAATACAAATAAATGTAATGCAAACTAAATTACTGGCCTCATGTGCCTCCTTGTTTGCCCATATACAGTTGTTTTGGCTGGAGTTGGCTATAATATCCCCACTTGTTGCTGTTATTCAGCAACCCTCACACCCTGCGCAGGAGGTGGCCCCTTTATAGTTGTGAGTAGTGCTGAGTGATCCGCGAGGCCTTCTAAAATGAATGACACTCAAGAAACAGAAACTGTGACTATTGCTCTGAGTACTCTAGTTCTTGATATCTGGCCCTTAGAGGGCTTCACCTGCAGCAACTGTGGGGGCCTGGGTGGCTCTTGGGAGCTGGTGACCTGGAAGACTATGTGTCTGGAAGCTGTGAACTGTCAGACCTGGGGCAGCCTTTCCCTGGGGTTCACAAAGTCCACCCAGCAGGCCTGCTTATGCTGACAAACCACTGCTTCCTGGCAAGGATGAAGAAAGGAGAGGAAAATGGTACCGCCTCCCACAATCTCTTTTGGATACTTCCTATTTCTAAAGCTGGAGGTAGCATTGGGGCAGTTGGGACAGGGATAGAGCACCTCCAGAGAAAGACTGAGACGATCAGCCCTGCAGAAAGACAGGGTCTATGGAACACATCCTTGTAGCTTCCCAACAAGTCTGTATCTCACAGTTCAGTAGCCCACAGGGTGGTGGGTGTGGAATGACTTTCCTTTAATTCAACCTCCACCAAGCACCTTGTAAGTAGAAGTGGAGCACGGGTTGGGCACTGGAGTGGCTCTGATAGTGAAACATCGGCCCCCGACCCCACCCAGCTGTAGTACTCACATTCCTGGTAGCTGCCCGAGGTGGTGGTGCAGGGGACCAAGTGCTGTGCCAACTGCCGTGCCTGAGTTACTTCATCCAGTCCGCAGAGAGGTATCTTATTTATCAAAGGGGGAAATGAAGACACAGAGATTCAGCAGTTTGGCCAAGGTCATCCATTTAGAAACAAAGTTCAAAATAAGAGAGACGCAATATATTCAGAAACACATGGCTGGAGCCTGACAGTGATTTCTCCTCTGGAGCACGTTGGATTGAGTGGAGTGGGGCGGGCCTGATGCCCAGTGAGGAGGCACTAGAGTACGTGCTATGCTGGACACACAGGTGGCTGAGTCTCACTGCAGCTGAACATCCATTAGGCACAGCTTGAGAGGGCCTGAACGGCACTGCTGACGTGGGTAATGTAACTGATTAGCACCCACTGTTCTACCCATTAGCATGGGTTGACAGGCCAACTGGCAAAAGGCAAGTACAGTGATGAAGAAGGAAGGGTCAGCTGTGTGCTTGATTGGAGGGCCCTAAGCTCTTTGGCCCAGGTTTCAGAAAATGGGAACAGAGTGACAAAGGAGCCAGTGAAGGGGGCTTGCTAGCAAAGGAAGCTGGCTGCTTTTCCAGTTTTGACCTTGAACTGGCCACTCTGGGCCTCCATCCCCTCTGGTGTTCCATCTCACTCCAAATGTGTTGCGCCCTAAAAACCCCATCATGAACACAGTGATTTGGGGCAAAATCAGTGGTCAGTGATCAGGAGTAATGTGTCAGACTAAGCTGATAACTAGGGCCAGAGGTGGTTCCAGGTCTGGCAGATAGAAGTGTGAACAAGACAAGCAAGGGGACAAACCAAAGACAAGTAAATGAACAAACGAGCTCTGACTGTGGAAGGTGCGGCATAGGAAATACACAGAGAGGATGGAGAGAGCATGTGTGTGTGTGTAAAGGGTACCATTTGAGATAGATCACAGAGATGAAGGAATGAAATGGACTGTTATAGGTAAAAATGCTGAAATAGCAACTGTAATGTAAATGTTAGACATTCTCTCTGAAGGTTCCTTTAACTAGACCCAAATAGGTCACATAGTGTTTTCTATCTGTACTGGTTTGTGATTGAAGGTAGAAGACGCAAAAATCTACTTTTTGTTTAGGGAGAGGTCTTCCAAATATCCCTTCTGATTCCTCATTGGACATAGAGAGGTATAGCCAGCATTCTTACAGGTAAGGAGAAGACAGACCTGAGAATAATACATAATACATTCAACTGGAATTTATTGCAGGTTTCTTATGTGTCAGGTGTATTTTAGGATCTTCATGCTTTGGGGAGAAGGGGAGTGGGAGGAAGATACAAAAATGAATAAGGCATCATTTCTTCATTTAAGGAGTTAGTTTGCCAGCTAGTGGGAGAAGCAGTCATGTAAATAAATAACTACAGAATTGTGTAGTAAGTGCTCCAAGAGAGGAATGTGTAAGCTGATGTGGGAGTGCAGAGGAAGAAGCCATCGACTCAGCTTGACAGTAACTTTAGTCCTTTGTGGAAATAGGTGGGGCTCACATCAATAAAAATACATTCTTCCTGGGGGAATCATAGCATTATGGTTTACCCAGCGCCATTCCTAAGGAAGCATTTCCCAAATATTGCCGGATGTGGGTGCCCATGAGTGCTGTATTAAAAGACTCACTTCAAATGAGGGGACATTTTCAGTCTCATCAGTTTTTTTCTCTTTTGCCAAAATTGATAATCTAAAATGTTATTTAGGCCACTTGTGGGAGAAAAAAATCCTCACCCCCAAATCATGGGGGTACTGACAATGATCCCTGCATGACAGACTGGACCGATCAACCTGCAATATGCCTGGAAACAAATGCATACTCCTTCTAACATGAGTTCTATGGAGTTGTTTCTTATACCTTGCATACTGCCAAAAACGACGTGCAGCTCCTCATGAAAACAGGGCCTGACAGAATTACTAAAACACCGGTAGCCAAGGAATGATTTGGGGCACGCAGACATCCTAGAAAACCTAAGCCAAGTGTGATTACTGAGACTGAACGTCGGCTCTGACACTCCTGGCTGCTCACACACAAATGAATGAGACAAAGCTCTGCCACTAACCAGATGAACAAGGCAGTCTAATTTATTAAGAAAAATGACCGGCCGGGCGCGGTGGCTCAAGCCTGTAATCCCAGCACTTTGGGAGGCCGAGACGGGCGGATCACGAGGTCAGGAGATCGAGACCATCCTGGCTAACACTGTGAAACCCCGTCTCTACTAAAAATACAAAAAAAAACTAGCTGGGCGAGGTGGCGGCGCCTGTAATCCCAGCTATTCGGGAGGCTGAGGCAGGAGAATGGCGTAAACCCGGGAGGCGGAGCTTGCAGTGAGCTGAGATCTGGCCACTGCACTCCAGCCTGGGCGACAGAGCGAGACTCCGTCTCAAAAAAAAAAAAAAAAAAAGAAAAATGACCTCTTTTCCAGAACTAAAACTCCTCAGGGAAACTTATCCTATGAAACTTTATGTAAGAGACATAGCAACAGATAGTATCTTTGATCATGATGAAATGCCGAGACTTACTTCATAGGACAGTTTTTTAATATTAACCTTTCATAAAAAGCAGAGGGACTAAGGTCATCTGGGAAGGCATTTCAGCAGGGAACTAAAGTAAAACGGTTTTGCAATGTTGTTGTCTGATCAGGGAGTAGACGCAGGAGTTGCGGGTAGGGAGTGTAGAGGAAGGGCCTGCTGGCTGCTCTCCATGGGCCTGGAATAAAACTCTTGGCTGAGCTTTGACAAGAGCTGGAGAGTAGACAATTGACATAGAATGCACAGCCTTCAATAGCTGGCCCAGCCTAGGAAGCAAGTCTTACCCATTAGGATACTGAAGAATGTCTGCCCAAAATGGCAATTTGGATTTTCGCATAATTGATATTGGACTGTTTTTGTGTGGCTCATTGAAAGAGTCAGAGCTTTGCAGCCAAGATAGACTTGGGTTCAGGCCCTAGCTCTGCCATTTGCTGCTGTGCTGCCCAGAGTGAGTCAATTCTCTCCTAGCCTTAGTTTTCTATCTGTGAAATGGATCTAATAATACTTGCCAGCAGGATTGATATAGAATTGTGAGTGATGTGTGCAAAACACCTGGTCAAGTGCCTGGCACATGTGAATTGGCATTTTATCAATGGCAGCTCTTACAGTAATAATTATGAAAGGACCTTGTGCAGTAGGAGGGGAAGACCCATGCCATCAAAATCAGGAGGTTGCTTATCTCCCACTGTGGCGGTAGGGTTTGCATGCAATTCTCTGAGAAGTTTTGTCCCATTTGATAGGTAGCAGGTTAAAAGAAGGAGACCAGGACATTGCCCTGCTGTAAACATTTGGGATCAGTAGTTGGTATATCCAGAACTCATTCCTACACCTCCCGGTGTTTAGATAAAGGGCATGAGAATCAACATCAGGATCCAAAGTCTTCCCGGGTGAAATCAAGGGATGAGGCCCTACCACGGTGAATAACCCCTGACAGGGGTGGGGACACCTGACCTGAGCACCCAGAAGCCTAGGGCTGTGACAAAGAGGAGGCTGGGTGGCCAAGAGACATGAGGACGTTTGTAAAATTCTTGGCCGCTCTCCAGCAAAGGCTGGGAAAATTGACCAGTGCGACCTGCACTTACAGGAGGGGAAGGATAGGTCAGAGGTTCACAGGTGCCAAGGGAAGGATCAATGACGTATGTGGCTAAAAATCCCACTGCAACCGCTTACTGGCAAATCCCTCCTGGTCTTCTCCATTCTCATCTTAAGCAAGGAGACCAGGAGCTGGGCTCCCATCCTGGTGCTGCTTTTGTTTTTGTTTGTTTGTTTGAGAGGGAGTCTTGCTCTCTTGCCCAGGCTGAAGTGCAGTGGTGTGATCTCAGCTCACTGCAACCTCTGCCTCCCGGGTTCAAGCGATTCTCCTGCCTCAGCCTCCTGAGTAGCTGGGATTATAGGCGCACACCACCTAATTTTTGTATTTTTAATAGAGACGGGGTTTCACCCTGTTGGCCACACTGGTCTAGAATGCCTGACCTCGTGATCCGCCTGCCTCGGCCTCCCAAAGTGCTGAGATTACAGGCATGAGCCACCATGCCTGGCGTTGTATGATCCTGAGCAGATCACTCATTCCCCCGCCTCAGTTTCCTCCTCTGTGAGATGAGATTGGTGATACCTGTCTTGTGGGGTTGTTGAGTTAATTCAGTAAAGTTTACTGTGTGAGGAGCTTTGCACATGACAAAGCAAAACATAAATACTGTGTTTATTGGAACAGTCACAGGTTTGAAAGGCAAAGCTGCTTCTCAACCTTCTGGAGTCAGCAGGACTGAATTTGGTACTGCCCAGGAATATTCTATGGGATTGGATTGACTTTAGGCAGTTGGCTACCTATTCTTGTCCCCTTTGCTTTCCCTTAATTCTCACTTCTTTCATTTTCTGCACCATCTGAGGTTGCTGGTTAAGCAGTTTCAAAGGAGCGTTTCAAGTTCTTCCCGTTCTTTCTCAGCAGCAGCCTGGGTCCCGAATGACAGCAGGAACGTGCTGCCCTCTGGTGGCCACCGTTGAGCATAGCGCCTCAGCTGGGACGCAGGAGTCATTCTTTCAGACGCTTGAAGGTGATGCTACCGTGCTAAGACTCTGGCGGTTGAAACGCTTCCTCACTTTCTGAGTGCCTTGAATTCAGTTAGCTGAATCCTTCTCTCTCCCCCAGGGCCTGGAGACCTCCTGACACACTCGGTGTGGGTAGGGGGTCTGGTGGGTGAGGCTGAGCGCCCAGAGCATTTCCCCTTCCTTGGGCAGGATTTCCTGTTGCTCAGAGTGAAGGAACCTTGACCTCCTTTTCCAGGCCTCACCCTCCCTCCCACCAACACTGGCACGGAGTGAAATTCCAGGTACTCAGACTACAGCCTGTGAGTCTTGGGCTCCTTGGATTGGCCTCAGTGGCTGGGCCCTGGTTAGAAGGCCCCTGTGGAGAGCGGCTCCAGACCAGCCCCTGGGCGCGGGAAGGCCCAGCCTGCCCTAGGGCTTGATGGAGTGGCAGAACCGGAAGAGTGGTGGGGGAGGGGCCTAGGGAGCGGCACCTTCAGGGCTGACCCTGAACACTTGTCTTTTCTAAGCCTCTGCTGTCGGCTAGCAAACATGAAGCCCTATAAAAATATAAGTCTTTGGGGAAGTGGTGATGGGGCCAAGAGGAAGTGGGCAAGCTAATTTTGCGCAACTCCGCAGGCCGCCGTGGGGTGGGAGAGAGCCTTGGGCAGAAGCCCTACCTTTCGCCTGCCTGACATCCGGTCTCAGCTGCCCGGGGACCAGCTCTAGGGCTCCAGAGGCCTTTTCCCTGGGCTCCTGCTAACACTGCATCTTGCTGTTTTCGTAGGCTGGCAGCTAGGGTTTTCTAGGCTTTTCTGAGAAGCTGCAAAGGATCAGATGAATCATCTCTCCTGCCAGCCTCTTAGATTGTTAAGCAGAACCCCAAGGGCAAGGTTGCAGCCTTGTGGTTGAGCTCTGCCCAGTTGCATCAGACACAAGTGGGCCCCAGGCCAGGGCTTGGGACAGGTGAGGCCTTTCCCCTCCAGTCACTCTTCCTGTGATTTAAGCCAATGGTTTCTCCTAGATCTTTGCTTCCCTGATGGAGTTCGGGTTCTTTTAGTAGAATTTTAAAATTTATTTTTAAGTAAAAAAAAATAGAGATGGGGTCTCACTATGTTGGCCAGGTTGGTCTTGAGCTCCTGGCCTCAAGCAATCCTCTCACCTCAGCCTCCCACAGTGCTAAGGTTACAGGCTGAGCCACCACACCCAGCCTCTTCTAGCAGAATTGAAAACAGCCATGGCCTTTCTCTTAGGTGGGAAATTCTCCTGAACCACAGTTAACCACAGTTAACATATATATATATATATATATTTTTTTTTTTTTTAATAGAAAAAATTGCACCTTGATCCAATAAAAATGTTTTCCTTTCTGGCCCAGAGCTCACCTTGGGGCCCCAACCTTACCAGCGGTCTGCTCATGCAGTCATCTGTCTGGTCCTGCCATCTCTTCCTAGCTCAGAGCAGTTGCCAGATCTACATTATACTTGCGCTTTGTGGCCATAGTCTTGGTGGCTACTTTCTTTTTTAGATCTGAGAATACTGATCTCTACTGATTTTGATAGCATGGCAACATCAAACCCAGGGACTCCTTGTACTTTTGAAATGTTTGTGTAATTTATTTGCTCATTTACTTACTGAGGGCTGCCATTCAGAACCTGGGCTCCGAAGCAGAAGCCTAGATTTGAATGCTGGCTTTGCCACTGCCTAGCTTACAACTTTGGGCAAGTTATTTAACCCCGCTGAGCCTCAAGTTGCTCAGCATAATGGTAGTATCTATTTCATTCGAGAGCATTGAATGAGTCTGTGAATGTAAGCTGTTTAACACTGAGTAGTTGGTGTGATGGAGAGCACTTAAGAGTCCTCGCTGATTTATTGTTTCCTTATATACCCAATGCCTAGTTTATGCCACCTGATTCACTGAAGTGCTTTCCTATTCATTCATCAAAAATGTACTGAGCACCTAGGATCTGCCAGGCATCATAGTAGGGGCGAGAAATGCAGAAATGGAAAGTGGTGGTCCCTGCCCTCCAGGAACTCACAGGCTAAGTGGGGAAGTCATATACACACAGCACAGTGCTGTCCCAGAGAAGAAGTGAAGACTGGGAAGTTTTCTTCAAGGTCCTGTTGGGGAACAGTCTTGAAGGAAAATTATTTGTTTTCTAGGTGGACTTGGGGCAGAAGGGCCCTGCAAACCGGGCAAAGAGTGTGTGCACAGGGGAGAGGAAGTGAAAGAGAATGACTCTGAGCCACGAATTGCTCAGCATAGTGGAGCCAATGGTGTCTGTGCGGACCCAGGTGACAGGAGACTGCAGAGACTGGGAGACCCATCAGAAGGGTGTAAGCCACTCTAAAGAGTCTGGACTTGATCCTGAGGCAATGCACAGACTAAATGGTTTAGAAGCGGCAGGAGTCATCCTGGGTGTTGAGCTCTGGCATGGTTCCTCTGTTTGCCTGAGGCGCGGAGTAGGAGGCTGCAGCATCTCCTACTTGAGATGTGATGAGGTGCATGACCAAGAATGGCTGTGTGCCATGGGCTGTGGGTGCAGCGGTAGGAATGGGCAAATGAGGTGGTCTTCTGTCCCAGCCTCTCTGTCCTCTTTCCCAGATTGCCCTTTGGTTTTCAATTTAGGGCCGGGTTCCAGGTCAAAATGTTAAGTGACTGTGAAAGTCCTTCCTCTCTGTTCTCAAATCACCCCCAGCCCCAACCCCAGCAGTGATGGACCTTGTCTATTCAGAGAACATGAAGGAAGGGCTTCCCTTGTTCACAGAAAAGAAACCCCCATGGTATGTGCAGAGAATTCTGAGGGTAGAATTCCCAGGTGAGCAGAGGTGGCCAGGATGGTGACCCTAAGTGTGTCTCCTGCCTTTCTTCTCTCTAGTGGGTTATTCTTTCATGTGTTATCTTGCCTACAGCATGCTGTGTTTGGACACAAACCCCTTTCCTTGGTTTCTCTGACCCAGCTGAGATGGACTGATTACAAAAGAACTCACCTATATACTGGAGTAGGGGAGGGAGGGTTTTTTGCAGTGTTTAACCAAGGTTCAAAGAGTGCTATATAGTGAGAAAGGATTTTTTGTTTTTTGGTTTTTGGTAGCATGCAGCCTCTTAGAAATTTCTCTCAGTAACTTCCTTCTCTGAAGCACAGATAAAGAAAGCAATTACAGTAGAAACATTTGTCAGAGGATGCATTGGAGGCTGATGAAGCTTTTCAAGTTCCAGCAGTGCAGGGATGTGGGCAGAACTGATGTTGGAAAATACTAGAATGATGGAAATTCAGTTGGAGAGGACTGCCCTTTTTAATGTCTGGGGAGTTTGCTCAGGGAGAAATGACAAGTCTGGCAGAGACGAGTATGGGATTTGGTAAGACTTGGATCAACTTGGGATACAGCGGTGGTGGTAGGGAGCAGAATCAATGAATGATGCCAAAGCAGAGGAACTAACAAGAGGACCCTGATGGGCCCCAGGCAGAGGCCTGTCCATTATGCCCCACTCCGAAGTGTTTGTTAGTAAACACCAGAACACTATTGTTGTTACTGCTGAATTTTGTTTTGGGCTGTAAATATTTAGATGCTTAAGGTAAAAATGATAAAGCTCTCATGCTATTGTGTGGGCTTCGGTCCAAGTGTTCTTTCTTGTTGCCTCTCTAACATGCCTGGTTAAAATAATCCCTTTGGGTGGTGCTGAGAAGCACCTGAACCAGATGGCCTCCCCAAATAACAATGGTGTGCAAGTGTCTCGTTCCCAGAAGTTGGTGACTAGGTAAGCAGCTTCAGGGAGAGGGGGCTGATTCCCAGGCAGTTGCCTGTTCCCGGGGATGGGGCTGAGGCTTAGGGAGTGTGGGCAGGAGCACATGCCATTTGATTCTGTTGCATACGTTCTTTTCCCTTCCTTCTGTATGTCTGGTCATTCTGCTCTTCTGTCGTTCCTCACATAGGATTGGACATTGGCCGGCTGCCAGTGTCCAGATTTTGCTGGGGTCTGAGGTGAGAAACAGAGGTGGAGGCTAAGCAGGTGTGATGCTTCGCAGAGGTGCTGAGATTTTGCCCTTCTGACCAGGGAATCTTTGCTTATCCCTTTGACCAACGATCTTTGCTGCAAAGGCTGGGTATCGGCTGTGCTCAGTGAAGCAAGAACTTAGCAGGAATAGTTCTGGTTAAGGTTAGGAGGCTGCCACCAAAGTCTCTTTTGTTCCTCTTCCCCTGTTTGCCTGCTTGTCATGAGATCTTCTTGCTAAGCTGGCAGAAAGATTGCATAGTCAGTGCTTCCAGCTCCTCTCCCACCTGATTCTGCACTGTCATCTGGTCCCTGAAAGAATGAATTCTGATACCCAATCTTGTCCTGAGCCTTCTCTGTGCCACTCGTGACTCCTCCTCTGCTCTTTCCATCTTTCTGCTGAGAGTTCCTGGCTCTGTACTTCCTCTTGGCCCATCTCACTTCCTGAAACACCCCTGAAGAGGGTTGCTTATCTCGATGGAACTCAAAAAGCCAAAAAGCTGCAGGCAGAGGCCTTGAGGGCATAGGTTTGGGGAACTAAGAGCAGCAGCACTTTCAGATTCAGTCCATATAGAACTGTCCTCCAGGGTTCTGGGAATCTGAGGATGTGCAGCACGTAAAGGGGTTGGAAGTGATCCACCTGTGATGAGCCCTTTCTAAGAGATCACCCCACCAGAAAAGAATAGGAATGAACGAGTTGGGAGTTTTAGACTGTGACTGCACATGGACCTCTGGGAAGACGTCTGGCGAGAGCTAGGCCCACTGGCCCTACAGACGGATCTTGCTGGCTCACCTGTCCCTGTGGAGGTTCCCCTGGGAAGGCAAGATGCCCAACAACAGCACTGCTCTGTCATTGACCGATGTTACCTACATCACCATGGAGATTTTCATTGGACTCTGCGCCATAGTGGGCAACGTGCTGGTCATCTGGGTGGTCAAGCTGAACCCCAGCCTGCAGACCACCACCTTCTATTTCATTGTCTCTCTAGCCCTGGCTGACATTGCTGTTGGGGTGCTGGTCATGCCTTTGGCCGTTGTCGTCAGTCTGGGCATCACAATCCACTTCTACAGCTGCCTTTTTATGACCTGCCTACTGCTGATCTTTACCCACGCCTCCATCATGTCCTTGCTGGCCATCGCTGTGGACCGATACTTGCGGGTCAAGCTTACCATCAGGTAGCCTGCAGGGTGGGGTGGGCAGCAATTGAGGCACCCGGGAGATGAGACTACAAAGCCCAGAGCCCAGACTTTTTGAGTAAAATATGAACCCAAATTGGCCCTTGATGTTGAAAGAGGGCAGTAAGTGTCTTTTTGTGATATGGTCTGTGAGGGGGTTAGCAACAATGAGCTGGGATTCAGGAGCTAGAATCAGAGGAATGCTCCAGTCCTCTCCCCACTGATAGGGGTGGGTGCTCAATCCCTCCAGCTATAATTACTAACCCTTGGCTAGAAATGATGAAATCTTGATGCATCTTTAATTAGTAAAAAATTCTCTTCAGTTTTAGAAATGATAAAAGCCTACTAAGATAAGACGTATTATTTTAGGAGAAGCAGGCAGATAAGACTAAGAGGAGATAAACCGATGGTTCTATTGTTTTGCAAATGTAGGTTATTATTTTATCTTTGCTTCCTATTCTGTGCCCACTTCAATGTTGAGAAAGGGATTCTTGGAATATATATATATATATTTCTATGTATATATATTTATTATATTAAATATATGTATCCTGTATGTATGTGTGTGTGTGTGTGTATATATATATATAGATAGATATAGATATATATTTTCCTCCTCCTCCTCCTGAGATGTGAGAGCTTTTTTCCTAAAAATATTTTTCATTACACGTGACTATATGAAGAGAATGGACTGCCAAATGGAGAAATCTACTTCCCCGGGCGACCTAAATTGCATTGGTCTCGTGTTTCTCTTCACTTCTCTGGAGGAAAGAGCAGAGTGAGGGAGCTACAAACAAGCTTTAGATGTAGACAGTCTGGATTCAAATCCCAGATGTGAGATCTGATCTTGAACAAGTTGTTTAACTTTGTCTCCTTTGGTTTCCACTCTGTATCACGGTGGTTACGGTGCTCGGAACTCAGACTTATCTTTTTTTTAGTTTTAGCCCCACCACTTCCAACTGTAGAAGTTACTTGTTTGTGTTTCACTTTTAATCTATAACATGGGGATAATTGCACTATCCTCATAAGATGGAATGCGTTAATATATGTGAAGCTCTTAGAAACATACCAGTCACACAGTCTGTGCTCAATAAATGGTGGCTGTCATTACTATTATTTTCACAATTGCCATCAATAAAATGGAGGTTGTAATAAAATATCTCCTGTTTGTTGTGAGATGTAATTGAGATAAAAATCTACTGATACTTAACTATATTTGTTTCCTTTTTGTGGTCTGTACAGGCTGTTGTCCGGAAGGACAGTTTAAGGAGAAATGAGAACTCTTACTGGATGAGTCTTTTCAGGTCTCTGAAGCACTTCAACACAATTTTGTAACTTCACTGATTCATTTAACTCAAATACCAAGTATGGATGCCCATGCAGATAGAGAAGCAGGAGCAGGCACAGGTAGAGGGGAAGTGTTGGGGAGGCATAGTATAATTTGTGAGAATCTGCACAATAGCCAAACAGAACAGTGCCAAGAGCAGCAGGCAAGCTTACTTTGAGAATATCATTTCTCACCAGGCAGACAATCCTCAGAGACATAGATGAATCTTAGCTCCCAGGAATCGAATAATTCTTGGGCTTACGCCTTATTGGGAACAGAAGGAGTAAACTGAGTTTAAGGGGGACTTAAACTGCTGAATTCACCCGTGGATGTTTTTGAGTTAAAAAAAGAAAGAAAGAAAGAAAAAGGTAACTGTTGTATAGCTCTCAGGAAGTGGAGCCCTGAGTGGGGCACGTAAGCACTTGACTGTAGGCAACATCTTCCTTATCCATTCGAGAGTGTTCTTCTTTAGAAAAGTCCCCATAGAAGTTTCCTGGATTTTTCTCCAATCGTTGTATGCACATCTTGTCTTCATATCCAGTGGAGTTTAGCTGAAATCACCATAGAATATCAATGCTGCCCTTCCTTAGCAGAAGATTGGAGAATTAAGAGAGTGTATGCCTTATCTCACTTCTCTCTCTCTCCTTTACCAGCTCCATGTCCCCTACCCTTTAGCAATTCCTGCTGTGGACTCACTGGCTCTCTTCATTCACACAGATACAAGAGGATCACAACTCACAGAAGAATATGGCTGGCCCTGGGCCTTTGCTGGCTGGTGTCATTCCTAGTGGGACTGACCCCCATGTTTGGCTGGAACATGAAACTGACCTCAGAGTACCACAGAAATGTCACCTTCCTTTCATGCCAATTCCTTTCTGTCATAAGAATGGACTACATGGTATACTTCAGCTTCTTCACCTGGATTTTCATCCCCCTGGTTGTCATGTGCGCCATCTATCTTGACATCTTTTACATCATCCGGAACAAACTCAGTCAGAACTTCTCTAACTCCAAAGAGACAGGTGCATTTTATGGACGGGAGTTCAAGACAGCTAAGTCCTTGTTTCTGGTTCTTCTCTTGTTTGCTCTGTCATGGCTGCCTTTATCCATCATCAACTGCATCATCTACTTTAATGGTGAGGTATCACAGCTTGTGCTGTACATGGGCATCCTGCTGTCCCATGCCAATTCCATGATGAACCCTATCGTCTACGCCTATAAAATAAAGAAGTTCAAGGAAACCTACCTTTTGATCCTCAAAGCCTGTGTGGTCTGCCATCCCTCTGATTCTTTGGACACAAGCATTGAGAAGAATTCTGAGTAGTTATCCATCAGAGATGACTCTCTGTCTCACTGACCTTCAGATTCACCATCAACAAACACTTAAGGGCCTGTATGCCTGGGCCAAGGGAATTTTACATCCTTGATTACTTCCACCGAGGTGGGAGCATCTCTGGTGTTCCCCAATTTTATCTCCCCCACTCCACTACTCTCTTCCTCCACTTCATTTTTCTCTTGTCCTTCTTCTCTATTCAGTATTTTGGAGGCCTGACTTGAGGACAACGTATTATTGATACTATTGTCTGTTTTCCTCCTTCCCAAATAGAAGAATAAGTCATGGAGCCTGAAGGGTGCCTAGTTGATTTACTGACCAAAGGCTCTAGTTGGGCAGAACATGTGTGTGGTGGTGACTCAGTTCCATGTCATTGTGGAATTGAGCAGAGAACCTGCTCTCGGAGGATGCCTAGGAGATGTTGGGAACAGAAGGAATGAACTGAGTTTAAGGGGGACTTAAACTGCTGAATTCACCTGTGGATGTTTTTGAGTAAATAAAAGATAATAGCTAACTGTCATGTAGCTCTTTGCTGGGGTAACTTGGAGCTTAAAGACCCAGCTGGCTGTCTTTGGCACTCAACCTGCTTGCTACCTGGAGCCATGTGGTGGCATACATACCTTCTTACTCTTAGCCCCAGAACACCCTGATCCTTATTCCTGGGTTCATCAGAGCATTTGTCAACTGTATGAATCATTCATCTATTGTGAGAGAAAGAATCCTATTCATTTCCCCTGGTGTTTCATTCTCATAGGAGTAGTGGGGGTAGGGCAAAAAGAGACAATGGATAGTTATGATTTGTTGAGCCCTTTTCTTTTCTTTCTTTCTTTCTTTTTTTTTTTTTTTTTTTAGACAAGGTCTCACTCTGTCACCCAGGTTGGAGCATAGTGACTCGATTACAGATCATTGCAGCCTCAACATCCCTGGTTCAAGGGATCCTCCCACCTTAGCCTCCCAAGTGTCTGGGACCAGGTGCATACCATCAAGCCCAGCTAATTTTTTAATTATTTTTTTTTGTAAAGACAGGATCTCTTTATGTTGCTCAGGCTGGTCTCGAACTCCTGGCCTCAAATGATCCTCCTGCCTTGGCCTCCCAAAGTGTTGGGATTACAGGTATGAACCACTGCACCTGGCCTGTTGAGCACTCTCTATGCACTAAGTACTTTGCATGCATTACCTCCTTTGATCCTGACAATCTGTGAGGTAGGTACCACTATAGTGATCATCTCCATTTTGCAGAAGAAAAAACTGAGGCACAGAGAAGTTAAGTAACTTGTCCATAGTTTCATGATTAACAAATAATAGAGCCAGAATTTAAGCTTAACCCTGCCTTGCAGAACTCAAGTTTCTTGCCACCGATTCTCAGACATAAAGAGGAACTTGTAACATTAAAGCCCAAACTTTCAAGCTCATCATACGTACGATTAACAGATAGGTACAAACTACAGCTTTGTACACCACTTGAGGACTTCCAGAGTTTTGCCTTAGCTACTATTGCTGATCTCTAATTAATCAGGATACTAGACAGGATAGAGTGCCAGTCACATCTTCTGAGCATTGAATGTGGTTCTAGAGATTCAAGGGGTCATCTCTGGTTTGATCTATCCAAATTTGCTGCTGTGAACTCTCACTTTCAAGACAATATTTGAGCTAGACAAGAGCAATAAGATGGAGATTTCAATTAAACAACATCAAAGTGGGTAAGCGTATCTGAAAATGAAATTAATTCTTAGCCAGTCCTGAAGGTTTATCCTGAACCTAATTTTAGGTCAGAGCCTGATAACCAAATTTATCTTAATGTTTCATTTCAGCAAAGGAGCCTTGCTTCTCCTCCTGCCAGCCCAGGAATCAATAATTCTAGGTGTTTCCCCTCTAATTTGTGGTTTTTAAAAGGCACTTCCAGGATGAGGCCCTAGGTTTATTCTAGGGGACATCTTGGAACAACTTTTGCCCCATTGGAGAACTGAGAGGAAGGGTGCTGCAGCCCTCAGTCTCCTGGTAATCCCCACACCATGCTTCTTAATTTACAAACAGCTTCTAACGTAGATACACTACGTTGTACACTACGTTGCCATAGAAACACTTAACACTGCCCTGCTTTTTAAAACTTGATTTAAATGGACCACTTCCCTCAAGACAAAACAGCATTCTGTCCTGAGTCATTTGGTATCCTTAGCTCCTGAGTTTCAGAACTGCTTTTACTTTTTTCTTTTCTTCCCTCTTCCTCTTCCTCCTCTCTCTCTCTCTCTCTCTCTCTCTCTCTCTCTTTTTTTCTTTTTCTGATTGCCACTGCTTAGCAAGTCCACTGATAGCTTGCTGGGAGTTGTTTTTTTATTTTTGTCTAATGGGAATCTTCTGACTTAAGGTGTTCCATAAGCCCAGGAGTCCTTACAGTGAAAATAAATGTCTTTCAAAGTAAACTCAAAAAAGATGAATGAAGAATCACAGTGAGGAGCTTGGTTAGAAGTGACAAGATCCACTCTGGTTTCAGGTTCAGAGATTAGTGTCACAGAAATCTCCCAGGAGCCCCTCTTCTGGCTTGCTCTCTTTCAGCTAAATGGTAAAGGATGACTGCAGACTTTTATTCTAAAGGAATAAGATGAAAAAGGCCACCCAGACAAAACTGAGGTTTGCTTCCTCCCTTTCCTCCATATGAATAAGCTGGAACTAGGGTGGATGTTGAGTAACTGGGTTTATTTGCTTTATTTTTAAAATCAAGTCAACTGGTGAAAAAAGTAGAGACCCACCTAATGAGAAGAAGCAAAGGCTATTTATTCTGAGCTTGCTATAGCAAGGGGGTCAGCTGTAGTCACCTGCATTTTGGCAGAGACTCAAAGGTAGGCAGAAGAGTTGGAAACATTTATAGTAGCATAAAAACACAAACTAAGGCACATTCAAATTTTAATGAGTTTGTTTGAGCATTCAATGATTCATGAATTGGGTAGCACCAGACTGCAAGTGGTTCAGTGCTCCCTCAAAGGGGGCGAGAGAGGAAGCTTTCATGAGATATTTGTGAAAGTAAGACAAAGAAAATATATTTTATTGGTTAAAGTGGAAAGTCCCTAGTTCAAGATTAGCTTGGTGTTTTCTGATTGGTTAAGCTTAAGTTTTGTTTTACTGTTTGCACTGAGTTGGGTTTCAGTTTGTTATGTAGGAATCCAAGGCGCCAGAGCCATCTTCGACTAATGGCTGTTCAATCCATTTTTTTCATCAGTGAAAAAAGGGAAAGGCTTTAGGTGTGCCTTGATTGGAGGCTGTTGGCATGGTGAAGCTGTAGGCAGGGTAACTAGAAGTGGGGCAGCCTATTTGATTAACTGGGGGCACATATTTGGCTTTCTTGGTTGATCCTAAGTTGAAACTGGGGACAAAAATTAGGGGAGTTTTTCAGTTACTAATTAAGTCCTGGGTATTTTTTAATGTCTCTTTTAAAAAATGTTTAATTTTTTTTATGTTTGAAATTTTTGTTTTAGGTTCAGGGATACCTGTGCAGGTTTGTGATATAGGTAACTTCATAGGCTTGTTGTATAGATTATTTCATCACCCTGGTTCTAAGCCTAGTGCCCAACAATTATTTTTTCTGCTCTTCTACCTTCTCTCATCCTCCGCTCTCAAGTAAGCGCCTGTGTCTGTTGTTTCCCTCTTTGTCTCCATGTTTTATCATTATCTAGCTCCCACTTATAAGGGAGGACATGCAATATTTGGTTTTTTGTTACTGCATTAGTTTACTAAGGATAATGGCCTCCAGCTCCATCTATGTTCCTGCAAAGGACATGCTCTTGTTCTTTTTCATGGTTGCATAGTAGTCCATGGTGTATATGTACCACTTTTTTTTAAATCCAGTCTGCCATTGATGAGCATTTATGTTGATTCCATGTCTTTGCTATTGTGAACATACACATGTATGTGTCATTATGATAGAACAATTTATATTTCTTTGGGTATATACCCAGTATTGGGATTGTTGAGTTGAATGATAGTTCTGTTTTTAGCTCTTTGAGGAAATGCCATACAGCTTTTCACAAATTAGTTATACATGAATTGAACTAATTTTATTTAGTAATTGGTTCAATTAGTATACCAGCTGAACTAATTTACACTCCCACCAACAGCATATCTAAGTGTTCTCTTTTCTCTGCAACTTCACCAGCATCTGTTATTTTTTGACGTTTTCATAATAGCCATTCTGACTGGTGTGAGATGGTATCTCATTTTGGTTTTGATTTGCATTTCTCTAATGATCAGTGATATTGAACTTTTTTTCACATGCTTCTTGGCCACATGTATGTCTTCTTTTGAAAAGTGTTCATGTCCTTTGTCTACTTTTTAATGGGCTGTTTGTTTTTTTCTTGTAAATTTGTTTAATTTCCTTATAGATGCTGGATATTAGATCTTTGTCAGATGAATAGTTTGCAAATACTTTTCCCATAATTTATTTTGCTGTGCAGAGAAGCTCTTCAGTTTAATTGGATCCCATTTGTCAATTTTTGCTTTTGTTGCGGTTGCTTTTGGCCATTTCATCATGAAATCTTTGCCCATTCCTATGTCCAGAATGGTATTGGCTAGTTTACCTTCCAGGGTTTTTATAGTTTTGAGTTTTACATTTAAATCTTTAATCCATCTGAGTTGATTTTTGAATATGGTGTAAGGAATGGATCCAGTTTTAATCTTCTGCATATGACTAGCCAGTTATCCCAGCACCATTTATTGAATAGGAAATCTTTTCCCCACTGCTTGTTTTGTCAGTTTTGTCAGGGATCAGATGGTTGTAGACGTGTAGCTTTATTTCTGGGTTCTGCATTCTATTCCATTCATCTATGTGTCTGTTTTTGTACCAGTACCATGCTGTTTTGGTTACTGTAGTCCTGTAGTATAGTTTGAAGTTGAGTAATGTCATATCCTCCAGCTTGGTTCTTTTTGCTTAGGTTTGCCTTAGCTATTTGGGCTCTTTTTTGATTCCATATTAATTTTTAAGTAATCTTTTCTAGTTCTGTGAAGAACGTCATTGGTAGTTTGATAGGAATCACATTGAATCTGTAAATTGCTTTGGACAATATGGCCATTTTAATGATATTGATTCTTCCTATCTATGAGCATGGTATGTTTTTCTGTGTCTTGTAATTTTCATTGTAGAGATCTTTCATCTCCCTGGTAAGCTGTATTCCTAGGTATTTTATCCTTTTGTGGCAATTGTGAATGGGATTGCATTCCTGATTTGGCTCTCGGCCTGGCTGTTCCTGGTTTATAGGAATGCTAGTGATTTGTATACACTGATTTTGTATTCTGAACCTTTGCTGAAGTTGTTTATCAGCTGAAGGAGCTTTTGGGCTGAGACTATGGGGTTTTCTTGATATAGAATCATATCATCCACAAACATGGGTAGTTTGACTTCTTTTCCAATTTAGATGCCCTTTATTTATGTCTCTTGCCTGACTGCTTTGAGTCCTGGCCATTTTGGGTTGATTGTTAAAGGGGCTATTGTTTGGCTTTCTGGCTTAAGATAGCAATCTGACTTCCTGTTACTCTGACTTACAGCAGGCTGGCTTACTATTTATTGATTAGCAGTTGGTTTCCTGAGCAGGTTGCAGGTCAGGATTCTATTTTCATATATAGTCTGGCCATAGTCCACTTGTATATTCAGTTTCTTTTTTTTTTTTGAGACGGAGTCTCACTCTGTCGCCCAGGCTGGAGTGCAGTGGCTGGATCTCAGCTCACTGCAAGCTCCGCCTCCCGGGTTTACACCATTCTCCTGCCTCAGCCTCCTGAGTAGCTGGGACTACAGGCGCCCGCCACCGCGCCCGGCTAGTTTTTTGTATTTTTTAGTAGAGACGGGGTTTCACCGTGTTAGCCAGGATGGTCTCGATCTCCTGACCTCGTGATCCGCCCGTCTCGGCCTCCCAAAGTGCTGGGATTACAGGCTTGAGCCACCGCGCCCGGCCTGTATATTCAGTTTCTTTTAACCAAATGCACATTTTCTAGAGAAACTCTGCTCTTAGCTACTGTAGCCGAGTATGATGGGAATAAGAAAACTTGGGCTGCATCTTGCTCCAACTACTCAGATGACAGATGTCTGTAAAGATCCTTTGTAAATTCTAATATGCTCTACAATTTTACAGTATTATCACTATTGGGAAAGCAGTACAATATTTGTTTTCCTCCCAGATTTACCACCAAATCGCAGTGGCTCTACTAGCTGTGTGAATGTGGGCAAGCTGCTTAAACTTGTGAGCCTCAATTTTCTTCATTCGTAAGATCAGATTAATAATACCTGTGTCGAAGTTGTTTTTGTTTTTTGATTTTTACTTTTTCTTGTGGAAAACTTCAAACATACAAAAGTGGAGTGACTATGTCTTAGTCTGTTTGTGTTGCTATAAGAGAATACCTGAGGGCAGGTTATTTATGAAGGAAAGAGGTTTATTTGGCTCACAGTTCTACAGGCTGTATAAGAAGCATGGTGCTGGGACCTGTTTGGCTTCTGGTGTGGGCCTCATGCTGCTTCCACCCATGGTGGAAGGCAAAGAGGAGCCAGCATACAGAGATCACATGGTGAAAGCAAGGGAAGCAGGGTGCGGGGAGGTGCCAGACACTTTGAAACAATCAGCTCTCTTGGGAACTAATAGATTGAGAATTCACTCATTACCGTGATGACAATGACAGCACCAAGACATTCATGAGGGATCCGCTCCCATGACCTAAATACTTCCCACTAGACCCCACCTCCAACATAGGGGATCAAATTTCAGTGTGAGGTTTGGAGGGTCAAATATGCAAACTATAGCAGACTAGAAGAAGGACCCCTTATTTATCTATTATCCTGTTTAGTAATTATCAAATTATGGCCAATCTTGTTTCATTTGTGCCTGTATCCACTTACCCTGCTTGACTATCTTGAAATTTTAGATATTAAGTTATTTCATCTATAAACTTTTCAGTTTGGATTTCTAAAAGATGTTTTAAAAAGTATTTGGTTTATTCTTATTGCCTATTTACCCTCCTATTTATACATCTAAATAGAATGAAAGTTAATTCTATGGAATTAATACACCAAGTGATATTCCGAATACTAGTAGACACATTATTCATTCTCTGTAACTCTAGCACTTTCATTTACTTTAAAGATACTTTTTCATGTCTTGGGCATTTTGCTGATATCTGTGCACAATCCATTTCTCTTTTTGCTGCTTTCTTTGGTTTCATGTTGCCATCTCTGAGCAATGCTGAGTGTATTTGTTTTGCATGAAGTATTGTCAGAGATAAAGACTGCCTCTTAAAAATATAACCACAATATTTGTATTAATTATTCATTGCTGTGCAACAAATTATACCCAAAACTTAGAGGCTTCAAACAGCAATCCTTTATCATCTCTTATGGTTTCTATGGGTCAAGAATTCAGGGGGCATGGTTGGGTGGTTAATACATGGTGTCTCATGAGTGTGCTAGGTCTGCAGTTTTCTGAAGGTTTGACAGTGGCTGGAGGATCCACTTCTGAGATGACTCTCACATGTCTGGTGAATTGGTTTTTCCATACGGGCCCCTCTATAGCCTGCTTAAGAGTTCTCACAGCATGGTGGCTGACTTTCCCAAGAGGGAGCAGCATGAGAGACTAGGGTGGAAGTTGCACGCCTTTTATGACCTAGCCTCTGAAATCACGTGCCATCACTTCTGCTATATTTTATTGATCACACAGGCCAATCCTGATTCAGTGTGGGAGGGGACTACATAAGGGCGTGAATTCCAGGAGCCATCGTGAAGGTTGGCTATGGCAATGCCATTATCACATCTCAAAAAATAAATTGAAGAATTATATCCTAATAGTATCGCTGTCCATATATTCTAAATTGTTTGCTTCAATCAGGATCCAAGTAAGTTCCACATATTATAATTTGTCAATATGTCTCTTAAGTCCCTTTTGATCCATAGATTCTCCTTTCCTTCCTTCCTTTTTTATTTATGTATTTATTTGTGAAACTCATGGAGGTTTTTGATGAGGAGCAACTGAGGTGATGTAGATAAAAACCTACCATGATGCAGGCTTGCTGCTGGCCCACATGCTGACTTCACATTAATTAGAGACAGGCTCCCCTTCCTCCAGAGAGGACATTATTACATAACCTAAACAATCTATGTATGACCCTTGATGGGACGTGCTGGCTCTGGGATGTGATAAGTAGCACCCAGCTTAACTTCACCTGAGAGGTGGTTCAATAATTCAAACTTTTAAAGCCAGTGGTCAGAGCACAAGAGTCCCATTGGAATCAGGAGAAGCTGCTGCTGCTGCAAAGACGAATCTTCTTGCTTTGTCCCAGCTCTGCTCAGGAAAGCTTTCAGGAAGTCTGAAGACGGCAACCCAAACTGTGGCCATCCAAACACCCACACTTCCACCCGCTCACATGTTCCAGGTCCCAGGCATGCAGGCTACTGACAGCTGGCATGCTCCACCTCTGGCTGTACTCCCCAGATGAGCCTGCAGTGTCCACTTGGGAGCTGGGTTAGTTAGGAATCTGATTACTAGGATTCCTTCCAACTTATAAGAAATTGGGCTTCCAAGAGTGGTAGACAGACAAAAGTGGCCTCTGATGATACCAGGACCATTGGCAGCAGGACAGGGCACAGTAGAGCACATACAAATGGGTACCAGTGATGGTTGTCTGCGTGTGCTTTTCTGAGTGTGGGCCAGAGCCTATTTATGCAGGAGGGAGATCTCTACTGCCCAGAATTTTCTTAGTTGCCCGGTCAGTAAGTTTATGTCTATGAAGAGCATGTGGTGTGGTGCGTTGTGCAGTGTACCTATACATGGCAGCACTGCTTGGACTAACTGGTTGTTTTCCTTTTTCATGGGTCTCTTCAAACCAGAATAAAGCCATATTAAACTCAAGCATATGTGTTTCTGTTAAACAGATTCAGAATTCCTGGGCTCCCTGGGTGCATTCTATCATTCCAGTTGAAAGTTTGCTTCCTTCCAGTCATGTGGCTCTTCATTCTACTCTCCTTGGCTCTCTTTTCAGGTAGGATGGGGGAAGGAACAGCTCCAGCCTTTTAAGCTGTGGCCTTTCCAGAGACTTTGCACTGAAGTCCTCTCCCACTTGGAGTCCCTGCTTATTAGCTCGAACCATCTAAGGAGTGGGATGGGAAAATAGAAGGCGATGAAAATAGGTCCTGTCCATATTAGTTCTTGTTCTTAGCTCAGATAAGAGAGTTTGTGAGGAAATTGAAAAGCTTGACTAAAATGATGAGTCTGCACTCACTTTGGCAGCACATATACTAAAATTAGAATGATACAGAGTAGATCAGCATGGCCCTTATGCAAGGCTGACATGCAAATTCATTATGCATTCCATATTTTTCCCCAGCATCTCCACTAAAATAAAATAAAATAAAATAAAATGAGAGCTCTGTATTTTCTCTTTTAGTTCACCCAGGTTCCCCTTCCCCTTTCTCCCCTCAAAAATATATGTACACATATATGAGGACATGACTTTCCCCTTTCCACTCGTGCTTGATCCCAAAGATGAGACTTGGAACACTGGCCTTTTCCCAGCTCTGTCTGACCTTCAGTTGTGTGGCATTTAGAGTTGCTGAAGCTTTCTCTGGGTCAGCATTCATACTTATAAACTGAAGATCATGCTATCTTCCTTGTGGGGTTGTTATGAAAACAAAATGTTATAAAGAAGCTGAGCCTGCATTTTAATGGTCTTTGCTATACATCTGGAAGGCTAAGAGAAGGATGGGCTCTGCTGTCCCATCTTCTCTTCTTGGTCAGACACTTTCCCCGCCATGGTCAAGCTGGACCTGGTGTGCACGACTTCCTCATTGTGCAATATCCTGAGATGATAGGGGTGCCTATGTTGGTCTTGTACGGAGGGAACATGAAGTTCTTATCCCCTAAAGACAGAACATGACTTCCTCTGTTTTTAGCCCTGTGCAGCCAGCAGAAGCCTCCAAACCTCACTTTCTTTCTGAGGGTGCTAAGGTGGGTTGGGAGCTAGGGACAGAGGGCCTCCTAATGGTAAGCCTCAGGCTCTTCAAGGCCCTCTGTCATGCAATGGTAGGAGGCCTCCATATTTTACCCACTCTTAAGCCAGGGAAAAAGACTTCTCCAGGATTGCTTTATCAGTTTGCTAGGGCTGTGATAACAACAGCAACAAAACCACAGTCTGGGCGGCTGAAACAATGGAAATTTATTTCCTTCTGTTATGAAGGTGGTAAGTTCAAGATCAAGGCGTCTGGCAAGTTTGGTTTCATTCTGAGGCCACCTCTGGGTTTGCAGATGACTGCCTTCTGGCTGTGTCCTCGTGGGCCATTCCTCTATTTGTATTGTCAGTGTCTTCATCTCTCCTTTTTATAAGGACATCAGCTGAATTGAATTAAGGACTACCCCAATGACCCTATGTTCACTTAATTATCTCTTTAAAGGCCTTATATCTGCCGGGCGCGGTGGCTCAAGCCTGTAATCCCAGCACTTTGGGAGGCCGAGACGGGCGGATCACGAGGTCAGGAGATCGAGACCATCCTGGCTAACATGGTGAAACCCCGTCTCTACTAAAAAATACAAAAAACTAGCCGGGCGAGGTGGCGGGCGCCTGTAGTCCCAGCTACTCGGGAGGCTGAGGCAGGAAAATGGTGTAAACCCGGGAGGCGGAGCTTGCAGTGAGCTGAGATCTGGCCACTGTACTCCAGCCTGGGCCACAGAGCGAGACTCCGTCTCAAAAAAAAAAAAAAAAAAAAAAAAAAAAAAGGCTTATATCCAAATACACTCACATTCTCGAGTCACTGGAGGTTAGGACTGAAACATATGAGTTTTGAAGGGGACATAGTTCAGCCCATAACAGTTGCCAATCAAAAAGAGGCAAAAATCAGCCTCCGATTCTTTAATTAATTATCCTTCAGGAGGGCAGGAGCTGCAATGTTTTGAGAGAACAATGGTGCTTGTGTGTGTGCATGTGTGCGTGTGTGTGTGTGTTTTCACAGATGCCATGGTCATAGATGAAAAGGTCAAGGAAAGCTTTGTGCTGGACACGGCTTCTGCCATCTGCAACTACAATGCCCGCTACAAGGATCACCCCAAATACTGGTGCCGAGGCTATTTCCGTGACTACTGCAACATCATCGCCTTCTCCCCCAACAGCACCAATCATGTGGCCCTGAAGGACACAGGGAACCAGCTCATTGTCACTATGTCCTGCCTGACCAAAGAGGACACGGGCTGGTACTGGTGTGGCATCCAGCGGGACTTTGCCAGGGATGACATGGATTTTACAGAGCTGATTGTAACTGACAACAAAGGAACCCTGGCCGATGACTTTTGGTCTGGAAAAGGTAAGGAGCCTGCCTGGGGTCTGGCTGGATGTGACCCATGGCCATGGGTGTTTGCTGCTAAGAGAACACTCTCTGAAGCCAGTGAGCCGCAACTCAGACTCCCACTGGGTACTTTGGGCCTGCCTGGCCTCTCTCTTCCATCAGCAAACATAGGGTGGTCATTAACAGTGCTGGGGAATAGTGGAAGTTGGGGACGAGGAGGGTGTCTGTGCCCTGGGGCACTTTTAGAGCTTCTCTTCCCTTGCAGCAATCTGGTTTAAGGACCTTAGAAGAGGCTGACAGGGTCTAATAGATGTGAGATCTTTGTGTTGAAAGGCTTTGAAGTTGTTATTAAATGTCTGTGTGAGAATCGCTTGAACCAGGCGGCAGAGGTTGCAGTGAACCGAGATTGCGCCACTGCACTCCAACCTGCGCGATAGAGTGAGAGTCAGTCTCAAAAAAAAAAAAAAGTCTGTGTGCCTTGTGGGTCTAGAATCTTGAATATTAGTTTCTTGAGAGGTGTCTGAGGCTACAAAAAATGACCCAGGTGCCTGGTAACTGGCAGCTTAAATAATTTAATAATATACGGAAGTAGCCAGGTGCCGTGGCTCACTCATGCAGTCCCAGCGCTTTGGGAGGCTGAGGCTGGTGGATTGCTAGAGCCCAGGAGTTTAAGACCACCCTGGGCAACATGGAGAAAGCCCGTCTCTACAAAAAATACAAAAATTAGCTGGATGTGGTGGTGCCTGCCTGTAGTCCCAGCTACTCTGGAGGCTGAGATGGGAGGATCATCTGAGTCCAGGGAGGTTGAGGCTGCAGTGAGCTGTGATTGCACCACTGCACTTCAGCCTGGACGACAGAATGAGACCCCGTCTCCAAAAATAATAATAATAATTTAAAGATATAAATATCCAACTAGTGGTCCAGCTAGTAAGCACCCTCTTTTGCTTTTAAGGAATGTACAGTTTATATTTGGAGACCACTGAGAAGGTATGGGTGGAACTGGAACCCATAGCAGAAAAGTCTGAGTTAACCAATTGTGACTCTTGGCTGGAGCTAAGACATAGGATTTCCAGACATTCACTCAGGTTCCTTCTGTTGAATGATGAAAACCTCCTTTTGCACTGGAAAACCTCTGTCTCAGAAGGCACTAGCCTTTCTTTCTTCTGCTTTTTTTTTTTTCCTTTCCCCTGTGCCTTCTCTTTGTTTTCATTTCTAGAAAGGATGTCCTTTTTTCTATCACAGTGCAGGGCACAATGCTGGTAGGAAAACAAACCAGAAGGGCTTAAGGGGTGCCCTGGGAAACCTATCCCCATACTAGAAAGAGAGTTTTGCTAACACTTGACCAACTAGTGATTGATTCAGCAAGCATCTTACGGAATGTAATATCGTTCACACCCACAGTGTTTCTACTTTGTGTGGTTCTCCTTTTACTTAACTGTGCATCTTGACCTGAATTTTAGGCTCAGAATAGAGAACGTTCCCCCCTGAACGTACTCCTTAGTTTAAATGAAACACAGACCTCTCTCACATCTTATCAGAGGGGGCATCGCAGGTGGTCGTGGTGCCACCACTCCCATTGACTTTTGGTGGCTGTCATAAGAAAAACATGGCAATTACATCACCAAATGAGCAATTCCTTAAGGATAGGATCAGGCCTCTGGTGCCTCTGGCATCCCCTTCTATGGGGAAGAGGCCTCTGTGGGACTCTAACCATGGGCCACTTCTAGTCCATTTGGGGCCTTTGTTCAAATCTGGAAAAGGGGCCCCTTCTTTCAGGTGCATGGAGCCCAGTGGCAGGGTGCATGGCCTAGCAAGCAGAGTGTGGGCTAAATGTTGGTCCCTGCTTGTCCCCTCAGCCTTGTTCCCTGTGCCGGGCACATTTATACAACTGTACTTGGTGCCTCTGCTTTACTCTGAAGTCAACCAGGGAACTCACTCCTTGGAGACTGAGAGAATGACAGGCAGAGCTACAGCTGGGAGGCAGAGGCAGGACCTGGCTATGGGCCTCACCTGACTTAACAAATCCTTTCTGATTCAGACCTATCAGGCAACAAAACCAGAAGCTGCAAGGCTCCCAAAGTTGTCAGTGAGACTGACCACTCCAGGTGAGTCATAGTCTTGGCAGATGAATGGGCTTGGGGCGGTGGGGTGGAGGTAGGGGCTGGGGTGACAACAGTATGATATGACAGTTGATTTGCACCAATAACTTTTCTGCTGCACGTTATTTCTCCACCTTAACTGCGTATCCTTAATGTGAGTATTTGGTTTCTTTAAAAAATATATATAGTTTAGGACTCTTGGTTGCAAGCAGCAAAAATGTCCTCTAGCTGTTTTAATTAAAAGGGGACATTTATCATAAGGAGAGAGAGGTGTTTCAAATGCAGGAGCAGGGATGTGGCCACACTTGAAAATTGTCGGATGCGGCCGGGCGCGGTGGCTCAAGCCTGTAATCCCAGCACTTTGGGAGGCCGAGACGGGCGGACCACGAGGTCAGGAGATTGAGACCATCCTGGCTAATACGGTGAAACCCCGTCTCTACTAAAAAATACAAAAAACTAGCCGGGCGACGAGGCGGGCGCCTGTAGTCCCAGCTACTCGGGAGGCTGAGACAGGAAAATGGCGGGAACCCGGGAGGCGGAGCTTGCAGTGAGCTGAGAGCCGGCCACTGCACTCCAGCCTGGGCGGCAGAGCAAGACTCCGTCTCAAAAAAAAAAAAAAAGAAAGAAAAAGAAAATTGTCAGATGCATCATCACGAATTTACCTCAGTCTGTAATCTGCCTCGAATCTGTGTGTTTCCTTCCTTCTGTCTCTGTATTGCCCTTGTATATTTCTCTTTTTTCCCCTAACAGTCATCCATTTGTGGTTCCTGAGTTTATTTCTCCCCCATTCAAGAGACTGGCAAGTCTGAGACTGGATTCTCCTATTCCCAATCCACAGTTAATTTCTGAGGAAGGGGTTCATTGGCCCAGCTTAGTCAGATGCTCAGCAGGTCCCATTGAGTGTGGTCCAAAGGACAGGGTCACTCTAAAGGAATACAGTTGCCAGAAGCTACTGTAACTGGGTTGGGTCGGGGCAGGGGTGCAAATCCCAGAAAAAGGGATCCAGAGCTAAGAACCAATAGGCAGTTTCTTCCGAGGAACATGAAATCTGCTGTGGTTCCTTCTAGGACGTCCATTCTCATCATTTGCATACTGATCACGGGTTTGGGAATCATCTCTATAATCAGTCATATGACCAAAAGGAGGAGAGGTCAAAGGAATAGAAGGGGTAAGTAGCTATTGTTGGGGGAGGGGGTGGGCAAGAATTAGAGAAAATGAAAGAGGTCAAGGAGCAGCTTTCAAATGAGTGAATGAGAGCCTCTTCATATTGTCTGGTCACCTGGAGACCAGTGTAGCCAGCCATGGGCTGGGGTAGATATCTGCTGGATGGTGACGAGGCATCATGAGAAGTGACAGAGGGAGCATTGCAGCTTTCTTAAGTGGATACACGTGTAGATCAGGAAGGAAGGAGGTCCTGAGATAACCACCCCACAGGCTCCCATCTGCAGAGCCACCTACCTCCCCAGCACATACACTTTGGGCTCCTGTCACAGGAATGAGCTTCTGGGACCCATGGGTAAGCAGGTATAGAAGAGTCTCCTTTTTCATATACACAGGGTGTTGCCCTGTTGCCCAGGCTGGAGTGCAGAAGTGTGATCATAGCTCACTGCAGCCTCATGCTCCTGGCCTCAAGTCATCCTTTCACCTCAGCCTCTCAAATAGCTGGGCCCACAGGTGCCTGCCACCATGCCTGGCCAATTTTAACTTTTTTTTTTTTGAGACATTGTCAAGCTCTGTTGCCCAGGCTGGAGTACAGTTGCTTGATCTCAGCTCACTGCAACATCCACCTCCCAGGTTCAAGTGATTCTTCTGCCTCAAGCCTGATCTTTAGCTCGCCCCGTTCCTAAATAGAGAAGGGACTGTGTGCCCACCTTTCCCTTTGGGGCAGCACCAGAGACATGACTGGTCAGTAAGACAAGGCTGGTCTTACTGTTCAGAGAATCCTCCAGACCAACGTGTGGCAAATATGCCAACCTCTGAAGTGTACACAGAGCAGAAAGAACATGCACAGTTGCCACTGTTTGGCTAATAGTAGTTTTACATTTTTCTTTTTATTCTCAGAAACCACAGGAACACCTTAGGCAATGAAGAGTCTGTAGGCATAATTATAAAACAGACTGCAACCTCCCGTGGGTATGGAAATGTAGAAGAAAAACATTTCAGAAAAAAAGAGAAAAACACTCCTAGTAACCCTTGCTAGTGACACACCAGGATCCATAGCCAGAAGAATCTGAAATGCAAAGCAAAGGCTGCAAGGCCTCATACTTTCCCTGTGATATTTTGTTCCTGTGGTCAGAATAGGAGCCCTAAAGAAAGGAAAGTAGTGGCTCCCATAGCATTCTTGACCTTTTGTCCTCTAGCAGCCTTGGGAACTGCGAAGGCGGGGCATGTGGACAAGACAGTGCCTTTCCCAGGTCTGCCCAAGACCATTCCCTTTGGGACACAATTGTAGTCTAGGTTTTTGCTAAAATCATTATCACTTTTTTAAGGTGTGACCTTGGGCAACTTTATACTTTTCTGGGTCTGTTTTCTTCTCTAGAAATTGAGGGTCTCATTCTCATACTCCCCAATATTTTTATTTATTAGTTCAACAAAAAATGACCATGCTAGCTAGATGCTGGGGATACAAAGATGGGCAAAACAAATGCCATTTGTGTCCATGGAACTTGTAGAGGGGGAGGAAGACAAACTATCACACATCAACACCCAAATGTAACATTGCCACCTGGAGTCAGTGCTTTAAAGGAAAGGCACATGATACTATGAAAGATGAGTCAGTAGAACTCAGTGCTATTCCTTTTTGGCAAGAAGTTGTACAGCCTGTTGCAGCCATGGTCTGCTTCCTCAAACTCAGGCAGTTGAAATGTAGCAGCCTGAACCAAGGCTCCTAGCTTTGACATTCTTGGGTTCTGAAGAAGTTCAGTTGTGTTCACATCACCAAAACTTGGTGAGAGGTGATTGCAATCTCTGTGTACCAAGCCTTCCTATTGACTTTCCTGCTGATGAGCTTTGCAGTAATGATATCTGATCTCGGCCCTGAAAATAAACTTGTGTTTAGTCCCCATGAAAGCCCCATGATAGAGTTTGGAACTTTTGCTGCAGAAACACTCTTCAGGGGTAGGCAATAGATCTCAACTCCATTTTCCCTTTCTATTCCCCGACAAAGTAGGCAACTCTTTGAAGCCCTTCTCACGTGTCCTGACTCCAAAGGAAATGGCTCCTACTGAACAGATGTGACTGAAGATTTCTTTTATTTGGTTCATAAATAAAGTGATGCTACAACAGAATAATCACCATGACAAATAGCCCACACCCCAGAGACTGATTCTGATCTCCCAGGAATTCTGAAGGACCCTCTATCCTTGCCAACAATCATTTGCAGCCAGGTAACAACGGCGGTAGTCAGAGGAGCCATGATAGACCACACCCGAGCAAGGCTGCATTCAAATAACATCTCAAGATCTTAGTTCTCATGCATTCCATCAGTCAGAGGTGAAGAAGAGGTGGAGAATCTGGATCGGGGGCCAGGAAATCACTTGTATTTTTTTAGCCAATAAATTCCTAGCCAGTGTTGAATGAACTCCAAGGTATGAGCAACTTCTTCTAGGGTATCACTGTAAAAGTATTTCTGGAAACGTTTCTTTCAAAGAATAATATTCTAACTCATTTCTGAATTGGTATCAAATGCTGCCCAACCCAAAGAAAGGGAGATAGACTGAATCAGTGGTTCTCAGGTTCTCTTGGTGAAAAGGCCATTCTTCTCATCCTTTATGGGAAACTGCCACCTGACTAAAGGGATGCTACTTTTGATCAATAAGAAACCAAGGTGTGATAGCTTAAGTGAAATAGTCATTCAAATTGAGAAAAACAAATCAAGAACAAGACATCAGCAACCATGGGTGCGAATGAGGTTATATTGCCATTCATGCCAGAATCACCAACACTCTTAGCTCCCACCTGCATATCTACACCCTCTCTCCCCATATAGGGCCTCTCCTGCTATTTCTGGGAGTTTTCAGGGCCTCCCCATCACTGTCTGTGCTGCCGTCATCATAAGCCTGCTTTTCACCATGCCATGATCTCTTCTAATGGGCATGCTGGCCAGCCTCAGTCCTCAGGGTACTCAAGTGGCCTTCTGGTCTGAGCAGAGTTGGAACAGAGAGGTTGTTTGTTGATATGAGTCTGCACATGCCCTGCGTGTTTAGATCCAGACTCCCACAAAATCTTTCATGAACACACTTCCTTCAGCTTCCACCCTAACTCCTCTCCCCAAAGGTAGGGAATTCACAGCTACTCAACAGCCTGATGGGAAGAGATGAGGGTGTGGATACCCCACCTCTGTGTTTCCGAACAACCCACGTTCCTGCCAGAGGCTCAGATCAAACAACGTCAAAAGTGCTCTATTTTCCCTTAGCCACAAAACAGCCCCAATTCTCCCCCTGTGGCCCTGTATTGATTTTAAACAAACGGGGTCATTAACCCATCAGTTCTGCAAATAGCAATCCAGTTTGGGTCCGGTTAGGACATTCCATTCTACAAGGCGAGATAGCAGACATAGATCTTCCACAGCAGATGAAGACATCTACAGATGTCTTGGAAGATCTACACTCACGATGTCTGGAGAACTATTTCCCTATAGATTTGTTCTGATTCCATGATCCAGGATTCAGGAGCCTTTGTACTGCTCTTACCTAGCAAAGATCTTTGAATCTGGGGTCAATCATTTAATTACTCATTTTATCCTCCATCAAGGCTGGCTGCATAGTGTGAAGACAAAAAACAAGACTCTGTTTAGGGCTATACCGTTTTTAAAAAAAGGGCAGCTTCAAGAAAACAGGAAAGGGCAATTAATTTGATATTTCTTATACAAGTAGATAGCCATGTGATAGTGCTTACTCTACTCTTGCCACTATGTTTAAAAGGTGCTGGCCCTGAACTGGAAAGCTGATATGGCCTCTAGCTTCAGGGATGGCAGACTTGTTTGATGTCAGCCCCAAGTTTGGGAACAGTTGAAAGCTCAAGAGGCCTCCCTGTGTGCACTTCCTAAGATCAGCGAACCGGAGGCCATTCCTGGGTCTCTGCTGCCCTCGTGGGGCTGGCTGCCCTGGTGGTGCTGTGGCCGCCTCACTGAACTATCTCCCGTAAACTCGTCTTTCTTCTAGACCTGTTCACTCCCACAGACAGATTACTTCTTTTTTAAATTAAATTCTCTTCCGCTGGCTTCTCCCTCAAAATCCAGCTTCCAGCAGCAGCAGCTGCTCTCTCTCAGAAAGAACATGCTCTCTGGATCATGTCACCTGACTCTTTGCCTTTCTCGTCTCCTTGCCACCATAAGTGCTGTGGGGCAGCTTGGTGTGGAGGCCAGATGCAAAGAATTTGAAGCCAGAGGACTTGATTTAAATTTTTGTTCTGCCATTTATTTTTAGCCAGGTGTCATTGAATAAATTATTTCATCTCCTTGGACTTCAATTTTCTTAACTTGATTTTGCAAGTTATTATTATTATTATTATTATTATTATTAAGACAGAGTCTCATTCTGCCACCCAGGCTGGAGTACAGTGGTGTAATCTTGGCTCACTGCAGCCTCAACCTCCTGGGCTCAAGTAATCCTCCCACCTCACCACCACAAGCAGCTGGTCCCACAGGCGTGCACCACCATGCCTGGCTAATTATTTTATTTTTTGTAAAGATGGGGTCTCCCTATGTTGCCCAGACTGGTCTCAAATTTTGGGGCTCAAGCAATCTTTCTGCCTTGGCCTCCCAAAGGGCTAGAATTACAGGCAAGAGCCACCACACCCGGACCCCAAAATATTATTTAATGTGTTTTTGAAAGTTCTATGGTGGGTGCTTCTGTCCCACTCCTGCTTCCTTTGGTGTAGACTGAGTTCCATTAAGGAAACACTCCTCCGTGACCCCTCTATGGGAAGTAGAGGGGGCTGTCTGACATGGGAGTAGGAACTGGGCATACATACTTTCTCTCTTCCTCTTCCTCTTTTACTCTTTTGGGTACAGCTTTGAAAGAGCACATGATCTCTTCTGCAGCTCCTTAGGGGCAGGCTGAACAACTGCATTGCTTGTTGGGAGGGGTGGGCTTGCTCTGGTGCAGCTAATAACTCAGTTGGGGGGTTCAGTATTCTGAACTTCTTTGCAGCTGTAGTATAAGCTCTATTCTCCAGTGTTGACCATGTTCATAATAAAGACGATACTTTGGTTTCTGTCTGCTGAGTCCTGTTATTTATATCTATATATTTAGGGATCCTCAGTCCCACAGGTAGCAATTTCCCCTCCCCAGAGGCCATCACCAAGACCATTCATTGTGTTTTCTTCCAGAGATATACTAAATATATAGATACACATATACTGTACTACACGTGAGTAGAGCATATTCAGAATTCTGTTCAACAGTTTGCAGTATATCATAGGTATCTGTTTTATTAGAACATACAGAGCTGCCTCATTCTTTTTAATGGCTACATTACACTGAATGAACCAGTCCCCTCTCCGTGTACAGTGAAGATTTTCTCAATCTTTTGCTGTTTCAGAGAATCGAGCATAATGGATAAACGTGCAAACTCTGGAGCCAGCCTACCCAGGGTTGAGTTCCAGTACCGCTACTTAGCAGCAATGTGAACTTGGGCAAGTTACTTAACCTCTCTGTGCCTCCATTTCTGTATCTAAAATGTGTAATAATTGTAACCTCACAGTGTTCTGTGAGGATCCCATGAATACATGCCACTCACTTAGATTTGTACTAAAAGTGTAATAAGCCTCAGTGAGTTCTAGCCAATTTGATTACTGTTGCAATTCAAGTTATGTAGGCAATTTTCCATGTATTTGAGTAGGATAAATCCTTAGAAATAGGATTATTTATGAATTCTTAGAAAAGAATTTAGAATGTTGTTGGCTTTTGCCAAATGGTCTTCTGTGGTAGCTGTACCAATGTGGTCTCCCACCAGTAGTGTATGTGTGTCTTGGTTCCCCCCAGTCTTGCCCAGTTTGTTAGCAAACTTTTTGAATTTTGCCAGTCTTACTGATGGAAAAAAATTATCTAATTGTTGTTGTAATCATTATTTCCCTTATTATGAGTGAAGTCAAGTATCTTTTCATATATTTCAGCCATTTGTATATTCTCTCCTACAAATTGCCCACCCCATCCCTTGTCCTTTCTATTGAGTTGTTCATTTTTTCCCCTGTTGATTTACAAATGATCTTTATTTGTCTATAAGATGCTTTGTAAGTGTTTTCTAAGCTTGTCATTTGCCTTTTCACATTTTAATGGTATTTTGGACTTTTTAATTGTACTTTAGAAGTCAAGTTAATCGGCCGGGCGCGGTGGCTCAAGCCTCTAATCCCAGCACTTTGGGAGGCTGAGACGGGCGGATCACGAGGTCAGGAGATCGAGACCATCCTGGCTAACACGGTGAAACCCCGTCTCTACTAATAATACAAAAACTAGCCGGGCGAGGTGGCGGGCGCCTGTAGTCCCAGCTACTCGGGAGGCTGAGGCAGGAGAATGGCGTGAACCCGGGAGGCGGAGCTTGCAGTGAGCTGAGATCCGGCCACTGCACTCCAGTCCGGGCGACAGAGCGAGACTCCGCCTCAAAAAAAAAAAAAAAAAAAGAAGTCAAGTTAATCTTTTCTGGTTTCTGGGCTTTGTGACATACATTCAAAGGGCATGCTCTACAAAAATATTTTTAAAAATTCTCCCATATTTTCTTCTAGTGCTTTTATGATTTTTTCACAGTTAAATTTTTTGACATGCCTGGGATTTATTTTCATATGGGAAGTGAAATATGGATCCTACTTTATTTTCATTTACATGGTTGTCTAGTTATCTTAATACCACTTATAGAATAAACCAATTTCTCCCAAATGATTTCATATGCCATCTTCATCATACTCTAAATTTCCTTATGTATTTTGATGTATTTCTGGTCTTTAAATTCTATTCAATTGATTTATTTATTCATGTACCATTAATATATTGCTTTAATTAGTGATGCTTAATAAAACAGGTACTTTTAGTTAGCTGCAAGGGCTAGCCTTCCCATATAACTTTTATTATTTATTTTTATACTTTTTTTGGATTTGCTATCTTGTTTATGGTTTACATAGGAAATTCAGAGTAAGCCTGCCCAGTGAAAAATAATCGTATTGATATTTTGTTGTTGTTCACCTTTGGGATTCACCTGATGATATTTTTAATGGGATTTTTGTATGTGATTATTCATTGGGTTTTTGGGGGAATTAATGTTTAGATTAATCTTTATCTTTGGTTCTCATAAAATATTGGTATGCATATCTCTTATGCTATAGGATGGAGGTAGAAATCTCCATTTGCATAGTGCTTTATACAGTAGGGACCTTGTGTTTGTGTAGAGCTCTGAGATGTGTAGAATGCTTATGTATAAGATATTTCATTTAATCCTCATACTAAACATTAGTGGTAAGTGTTATCTCTGTTTTCAAGATGAAAGACTTAAGCCTTGAAAAGTTTAATAAGTTTGTACTCTGTGCACTGACCTCCGTACCACACACTTTGGAAGGGTCCAAGGAAGGCAGTCTATGCCCCCATGGGGCTCACAGGCTGTCAGTTCAAGTGGGAGGGCCTTCAATCTTTGCTCTGGCCAGGAAAAGACTGACCATTGGTCTCCAAAGCTGCTGGATAGCATTGCCAGATCACACCTAAACAACTCTGACTGCAGTTTCACACAGGTGGTGGTCCAAAATTTGTAAAAAATGGGAAAGTGATGTGTGAAGATGGGGCCAAGATGAGAAGAAATGGATTCAAGCCTCATTGGAAAAGCCGGGTTAGTTTGTCACTTTAATTTGAGCATAGACAATGGGGTCAAAGTCTGCAGAATGGTTCTCAGCCAAGTGATTGCTCTTATCTTCTGAGAGTTTGAAAGTCATGCTGGCATAGGTAAGTGATTCCCCTGGGATGGATGAAAGCTGCAGAGGGAGAAAAAGGAGGAAGGAGTGAGTTCAGTTTGGAGCAAAAGGTTGCTCTTTAGAAGCAACCTGAGCACTTTGGTCAAAGAATCACTTGCCCAGTGTCTGGAAATCAATCCCACCATTCTAGTAGATAATTCAGAGTACGGAGGGTAATTCCAATGATGGTAGCCCTTCAGTGTCGCCAAAACAGTGTGGTCATCTTACCTTGGCCAGAGGATCTGAGTGAGGATCCGGGGCCCGGGGCTTGGAGTGACCTGCCATGGTGCCAGAAAGAAGAGGGACCCATCTCAGCAATGGGCCTGGGAAAATGGGAAACCTCTCCCTCCGATCTTGGGTGAAGGGTGGGGTGGGGAGGAGGTGTTGGCAGGTGGGTGGGGGGCAGGGCAGAAGAAAAATGAAGGGATTTATCACACTGCACCCTCCCCTACCTCCTCCCATTACTCACTCATAGCTAATTCTAGTATCAATGGCAGACAGAGAAGGGCTGTCCTATCCCTTGGAGACCACTTACATTTTCTGTAGCTCTTTATGATGAGGAAGATAAAGGCTGTCAGCAGCAGCGTCAGTAGAACCCCAGCACAAAAGGCAAGGATTAAATGTTTTTTGCTGTTTTGGCAGAGAAAGGCAGAGGATGAACTGTTGGGCTTTTGAAGGTCTTCCTAAAGAGTGAAACCTTTCCTGCCTGTGGATGGACTCCTGAAACTGTTTTCACACTGACTAATGAATTTTCACTCAGTGGTTTTCAGCTTTTGCTTTGGAGTTTCACATCCATTTGAGGCCTCAGAGAAAGCTGTGGCCTCTTCCTCTCCCCCTCCCTCAACCCACACAATGTTCATAATTCCCCACCCAGCAAATTTTACCTATAAGCTCAGGGGATCCATGGATCTCTTGAAGCTTAGGAGATGCCAAATTAAGAGCCATACTCCTGAGATCACAAACTGACTTTTTTCTTTTACTGTTTCTAGTCCTTTCTCCCCAGTCTCCCTGCCCAAGTCCCTAAGCCAAGGCTGTCAACACAACATCAAATCCTATGTGGTACAAGATGAAACAGATGGGAGAATGCTCATTTACTTGTGGTGGTGAGAGAGACAGGGTGCAGGGCTAGTTGTTGGGGCTGCTGTGGAGAGAGGGCCTTGTTTTTCTACAAGAAAACATAAAAGGAATTAGTGTATTAGTGTATCTGTCACTTTTCATGATATCCTTCCAGCTTAAATGTCCCCACGTGCCCCATTCTACCCAAGCAGCCAGTGGAAATTAAGGATGGGCCTGCAACCCTTACAAAAATGAGAGCACGTTGTTGTTTAGATTCTAAGTACTTTTAAATGAAAATTAGAACTGGAACTTAAAAATCAGCTACATAAATGAAATACAAGCCTAGTGTCCCTTTGATTAAAAAAAAAAAAAATCTTGTATGTTGCCCTCCTCAAAGATTTTAATAGGGACCCCTGAAGAGATGTGCTCCTTCTGACCTAAGGAAAGCATCTCCCAGCTGGGGAGAAAAAACACATGCTTGCCAAAGTCCTTGGGGAATTTGACCGTGAAACCGCTGCCCTTTTTTGTTTGCTCTTTTTGCAGAGCAGCTATTAACAGTGCATAGCCGAAAACAGCCACAGTGGTTTTCCCAATGCCTACACCACAAATAGGGGAGAATGACCCACCTAGTTTGATATTGAGCAGAGACACTCTACTCAGATTTGGAGGGCCAGGCAGGTCTCTGTGATTTCCCCTTTTACCCCTCCTGGCATTAGATTCTGTATCCTGGTAAAATTGGATTCTTCCAACTTCAGAAACGCACTAGCTAGTGCCTTTCCATTACAGCCCTTCAGCACAATTTCTAGTTCTTTTAACTCAGAAGTGAGGCAGGTAATTATTCCTGTCATAAACTCACCAGTGTAGGGTTTAGATGTGGAGCTAATTCCTCCCATGATGTCATCCCCTGAAAATAAAACAAGGTATCTCTTAGAAAGCTTGGAGAGGAGAGAGCCAGCTGAAGGGCCAGCTCTGAGACTGTGATTGTCATATAAGAGTAGTAACAATGAGAGGCAATTTGTGGGTGTTCTAGTGCTATCAGTGGTCACAGACCACTCATCAGAGGTCAACAACTCTGGTGTTGTTTCTGCAGCTCAGCAGCCAGCCTTCAGGTTTGCAGGTCCAGAAATTTGATCTTATCAGGGCACCAAGAATTGACTGATTTCTCCAGAACTGATTCCCACCAACCAACTCACAGGAGACTGATGTATAAACCGAAATAACATAAGGTACATGTTGGTGCAATCAGTGAATTTTGCCTATCAGGGGAACATATAAGAATGCCAACAAAAATAATAATTTCGCTTGGTAAGCACTGAACTGAAGTAAGTATGAGAGAAGATGAATGGATGATTTTTATATTGACTGCTGGGTCTGATGTATCAGTCTTACTCCTCCCTGGCATTGCTACATAAACTTTGACAAACTTGCTCTTGGAGACGCTTACTCTAGACCTCATTAGACACTTCTAATCTGCTCATGTATCTTCTCAAGCCTGCCAATAGTCTTGTTCAGGCTTTATATCAAAATGTATAAAGCATCTAAAGGCAGAAAAGTGAAATCACCCAAACTCCTACTACTCATTAATATTTTTAGTGTCTTTCCTTTTAGTCAGACTTCCATGCATTTTTTAAAAAGCTAGTTGAGATATTTCTTTTTATAAGAGGTTATATCTTCCTTTTATATTTAGCATTTTGCCATACACATTCTTCTATGTCACTAAAAACTTTTTATAACATTTTTAGTGGTGATGGGTCTTTCTGCTCTAGCTATGTACCATAACTTGCTTAACAAATTCTCCACTTGATAGAATTGTTTCCATTTTTATTTAAATCAATTACAATGAAACATATTTTTGTGCATAAAACATTATATGCCTCCCTGATTTTTTTTTTTAGGGGGCCAAAATGTTACTTCATATTTAGGCAAACTCATGGGAAAATGTTTTGGCTTTGTTATTTCTTCTATATTTTAAGGTCATTTCTTTAAACAAATGTCATCAATTATTTATTGTTGTATTGTTCAGTTCTCATAAGTTAACTTCCAAGTCCTTGGACCTGTGGGAGGGCTGGGAGGACACCTCATCTCCCTGTACCTGTTACAATAGCAGCAACAGCAACATTACCAAGTACCTTACAATTCACCAACCATTTTTAGATCATGCAATGTCAGATAAGAAAGGGGCCAACGGGAAAATATGGTGAGGAGTCTGAGCCATGAGAATAGGAAGCCCACAGTCTGCAGCAGAATCGGCAGTGGTAATTATTCTGACACATTTTGCTCCTTTTCTAAATTGTAGGTCAAAGGTGCTCTTTGCAGACCATCATAAAATGTTAACATAATATTTTTTAAATATTGACATAATATTTTAAAAATATTGAAATATACATTGGTGCTAAACAGAATATGAGCTTACACTAGGCTTTGCCACTGGAGAGGTGGAAGAAGATAGGATCATAGGTTCCTGTAAAATCCTGAAATTCACAGCAGCAGTTCTGAATTTACCAAAATGTTACCATAGCTGTTGTGAAAACGTTAGGCCACTCCACCCGAACTTTCACATAAATGGACAAAATCATCACACACAGGGAAATAGTTACTCACAAATCCAGGCCAAGAAAAGCAGGAAATACGTTTCCTTTTAAGCACAACCCAAACATTTGGCAGAAGCATAAATTAAAATAGAAGTGGTGCTATATATACTTTTTCACGTTTCATCCAGCATTGGAGAATCTTACTGACTGCTGTAAAATCCATCAACTAAATAGAACCATTCAAATACAACCCTTCCTGCACCAAATAAAACAAGCGATAGAAGCCACTAACAATTAGACGACACTTTCTTTTGGTGAGTGATTATTTAATCTAGATTAACAGCATGTAGTAAATGCATTTACCTTTCAAGAAAAAGTCCGGTCATACGAAGCAATCGTCTAAGATTGAGCATTGTACTTGCTTCCGTTACCTCTCCTATGTTTCAGAAATGACGAAATAAAGATTACTGCCCCTGCCACTTCCAGCATCACATTGTGTGTCGCAAAGATCCTGTCTAAACTCAAGGGTAGGCTTCCTCTTTGAGGTCAACATTATGATTTTTTAATCTTTCTTTTGTAACTTTTCTTTGTGTCTGACACATGAATGCCAGAATGTAAGGAGGTAAGACAGGTTTCTTGCTAATTAAATATTTATTAAGTAGTTACTTTAACCACTGTGCCAGATTTACTGTGGAGATCGCATCAGTATGACATTATTATTGCCATCAAAAACCTTATAATCTCATCTATTCTAACCAGGGAGATGAGGCTGATAATGAAAAACGAAGAGCAGTGTTAAGAGTTAAGTACTAGCTGTGCAGACTTCAAATGTGTTAAGAGTATTGAGATCCCTTCAAAGGGAAGGCGAATCATTTCTTTATAATTTTTTTTTGTAAAATAATATTAATAAATATACTAATTAAGTAAATGCTATAGGCCATACAGTGGGCTGGTGTTATAGTTTTTTTTTTTTTTCTTTTTTTCTTTTTGAGACGGAATTTCATGCTTGTTGCCCAGGCTGGAGTGCAGTGGTGCAACCTCAGCTCACTGCAACCTCCACCTCCTGGGCTCAAGCAATTCTCCTGCCTCGGCCTCCCAAGATTACAGGCATGCACCACCATGCCCGGCTAATTTTGCATTTTTAGTAGAGACGGGTTTCACCATGTTGGTCAGGTTAGTCTTGAACTCCTGACCTCAGGTGATCTGCCTGCCTCAGTCTCCCAAAGTGCTGGGATAACAGATGTGAGCCACCGTGCCTGACCAGGTTATATGGGTTTAATAACTGACCAGGTTATTATAGGTTTTTTGGAGAGCAAGGCAGAAAAGTTCCTTGCCTCATGGACTCTACCACCTAACTGAGAAGAGAAATGAAAAGCAAGGAAATGATAAGTCAATGACACATTGTATTAGGGCCATGAGGGAAAGAAGCAGAGTGCTAGCTAGAGAGAATACACTGGGAGAACATCTTTAGAGAAGATGGAGGGCTGGGGAAGGTTTCTCTAAGGAGTGGACATTTCCACTTAGAGAACTCGAGGATGAGCAGGAGCTAGCCAGGCATAGAGTCTGAGGAAGAGGTTTTCAGGTGGAGAGAAGAGTAACTCACAGCTGGCAGAGCTGGAAAAATCAGGCAAGGATGTGTGCAGGTAAACCTTGAGCATAGATAGGCTTTGGGTGGATGGAGGAAGAAAGGGCTGTGGGACAGGTGCCCTAGGCCCAGGGTTGGTTGCTGAAATTCAAGTGATGTATTTCTGGGATATTAGCACAGTTCAAGAGTGGAACATTTTGGCTGGGTGTGGTGGTTGACGCCTGTAATCCAGCACTTTGGGAGGCTGAGGCAGGAGGATCCTTTGCGCCCAGGAGTTTGAGGCTGTAGTGAGTCACGATCATGCCGTTGCACTTCAGCCTGAGTGACAGGGTGCTTAAATAAATAAATAAATAGGGAGGGGCATTTGGAGAGGGTGGGAGATGAAAAATAGTTGACATAGGGGCCGGACGCGGTGGCTCACGCCTGTAATCCCAGCACTTTGGGAGGCCGAGACGGGCGGATCACGAGGTCAGGAGATCGAGACCATCCTGGCTAACACGGTGAAACCCCGTCTCTACTAAAAACTACAAAAAACTAGCCGGGCGAGGTGGCAGTGCCAGTAGTCCCAGCTACCCGGGAGCCTGAGGCAGGAGAATGGCGTGAACCCGGGAGGCGGAGCTTACAGTGAGCTGAGATCTGGCTACAGCACTCCAGCCTGGGTGACAGAGCGAGACTCCGTCTCAAAAAAAAAAAAAAAAGAAAAATAGTTGACATAGATGGATTTTAGCCAGATGGTGGGGAGCTTTAAATCCAAGCAAGATATATTTAAAATATTTAAAAAATAAACACTAAATCTTTTTGATTGAGATATAATGTGCTAAACATAACCTTTATGACAGATTGTACCATATCATATAAGATAAATTTTGGGTACAGACAAAGAAACTAGAGGGTATGGGGATATTCTGGGTATTGTGTAGTAAGGGTGTGGGCTGAAACCACAGGGATCATAAAATTGGAGGACATATAACTTGGGACCTGGATATGGGGAATAAAACAGTAGGATGAGTCAATGATTACTTCAAGTTTTTGAACCTCAGTTGCCGAGATAATTCATTTCTTCATTCACTTACTCCAAAACATTTATTGAACATTTACTATGTGCTATGTCCCATTCTAAGCTTTGAGGATATTATGACGAGCATGAGGGTCTGCCTTCATGGAACTTTCACACTGGTAAAGGAGGCCCTTACCACACAAAGAAATGGCAAATTGTGATTGTTAAGTGTGCTGTGAAGGATCAGGACCCTGTGTCATGGATGCCTACAACAGAGGGGAAGAGGACCAGGGAAGCCTTCCTAGAGCCAAAAAATAAAACAAAAAGACCCAATACTTAAACTGAAATCAGAAATGTGAGTTGGAGTTCCACTAGACCAAGAGGAAGGGAAAGTTCGGAGAGAACAGAACATTTAAAAACCCTGTGCCAGAAGGAGGGTAGGAAGTTGAAGGGAAAAGAAAAAAAAAAGAGACTAGTTTGACAAAAACTGAAAGAGGAAGTATGTGAGGTGGCACTGGGGTGTGGGCAGAGGGTGGAGCATGATGAGGATGAGGTTGAATAGGCAGGAAGGGGCCAGTCCCTCACAACTTTTGTCTTTAAGAGAAGTAGGTTTATCTGTACTAAACATATTTAAACAAGGGTGACATGATCAGGCTTGCATTATGGAACAATCACTAAAACTGGAGCAAACAGATTGGAAGTTAGCCAGAATAGATACGAATAGACCGGTTGAGAGATTACTGCAGTGATCCAGTTGAGGAGGGTAATAGTAACGTGGACTAGGGTGGTAGCAGTAGAGAGATGAAGAGATCTATATGGATTTGAGAGATATTTAGGAAAGTGGCAGCAAAAACAATGGGGGATAAAAGATCAGATAATGATCAAAGATACCACCAAAGGGCAAGAAGGAGGAAGAGGAGCCAGAGAAGGAAACAGCGGTAGTTCAAGACTTAGAGGGAGGATTAACCAATTAATCAGACATTTACTTAGCACCTACCCAAACACCCTGTCAAGCTGTGGAGGTTCAATAATGAGTAAGACATAGTTCTTGACTTGCGGGATCTGTCTCTTGTAGGGAGAGAGATAAGTTCATCTACAAAAGCATGTTCCAGACTGGCCAGTCACATAAATAAGCATAATGAAATATTGCAGATGTGAGACATCTGTACGGGATAGAGTGAGACGCAATGAACAAAGGGGTCAGGCTACACGATAAGGAAGGAGGATAGGTGTCAATAAAAGGCTCATAGAGGAGATAATGTTTGAGTTGCACCTTGAAAGATGAATAATTTTCTAGGCAGACCGAGGGAGGAAGTGTATTCCAGGTAGAGGGACAGGGTAAACAAGGGCATGCTTTGGCACAATGCTTGAGTTTGGGGAAATGCAAGTATTTCAGCATAGGTGGTGCTATGGGGAATGAGGATAGGATAAGGGTGGGGGATGGAAGGGGAAAGGCTGGAGAGGATAGATAAAATCAGGTAATGGCAGGCCCTAAACATACTTTACCCTTATAGGCAATGGAACGACTGCTGAAGAGGACTAACACAAACACATTTGGGTTTAGGCAACAGAGTGTAGCGGGGACCAGTGAGGTGCCAAACAGTGGGTGAAGAATCCTTCGGTGTTGAGAGTTCCAAGTGAGAAACTAGGATGATCTGAATAGAGGCAATGGCCATGGGGAAGAGGTAGAGTAGATAGGTGATGAGTCTAGTCATTTATTAGGTGTGAGAGGAAAGTAAGAGAGAGAGGGGAGGTGGCAATAACTACGTTTCCTGCGTTGTATCCATCAACTAACAATGAGAATATAAAAGAAGAGGTTATAGGATTGGGAAAAAATAATGAGTTTAATTTTGGACACATTGGATTTGGGGTGCCAGTGGAACATTCAGGTAAAGATGTTGAGAGAGCAGTTGGATGCACAGATCTGGGGCTCACAAAAGAGATCTAGAATTGTGTGGTAGACAGTACTAGTTCTCACCAACAACCAGTTCTCCTCTCCTTCTTGTGTGGAGCCTCCCTTGTGGTTGGGTAATGTCATGCGACAAGTTCTGGCCAATGGGCAGTGAATGAAGTGATGCATGTCCCATTTAGTCAAAGCATTTAATTGCTGATGCAAGACCTCCTCTGACCCTCTCCCACAACAATGGAGATTTTATGATGGGAAGGTGAAGCTGAGAGTTCTAACCCTGGATCATTGAGTCAGCATATGGAGGACAGTTTCTTTGGGGAGTCACTTGGACCTTCAGTAGATTCTATATGAGCAAAAAGTAAACTTTTCCATATTAATCTACTGAGATTTTGGGTCGATCTTTTCTTTCTTTCTTTCTTTTTTTTAAGACAAGTCTTACTATGTTGCCCAAGCTGGTCTTGAACTCCCGAGCTCAAGCTATCCTCTCACTTCAGCCTCCCTAATAGCTGGGATCATTGCATCTGACACATGCAATGTCACACACCTATGATCCCAGCTATTATCTCATCTCACTTAACCTAATCTATTTTTCCAAATATAATTTGAGCTATAGACTAGGAAGTCACCAGCATGTATATGATAGTGGAAGCCATGGGAATGGATAAGGTAATCCACGTACAGTATTATAGAATGAGAATAAAATTCCTAGGATAGTACTCTGAGGAGCACCAAGATTTAAAAGGGAGGCAGAAAAAGTAGAGTCAGTTAAGGAAATTGAGAAGAAACAGTGACAGCAGAAATAGCATAAACGTATGTGATTAGGAACCAGAGGAGGAAAGAAAGGAAGGAAAAGCTGTGGCCAACTGTGCCAAATGCAGCTGAAAGAGAGGCCAAGTAACATGAGGACTGGAAAGAGTTGACTGGATTTGGCAATTAAAAGATCATAATCTCTTTTGCTTAAGTAGCTTGGGGTGTGGTAGTAGTAGGAAATTTACCTTCGATGGCTGATCAGGAATGGAAATTCCCAGGCATATAGCAGATTAGGTATGTAAAGAAACCCTCTTGTTAAAAAACATAACACTTGTTGGATAAAATATTTTAAACACCATAATTTAAAAGTGCATGGCTAAAGTAGATGTGGGAAATCCTCAAAGAAATAAGAAAGTTGATTGAGACCTGAAACGGGTGTTTGCTCTGGGTTTGGCTTCCAGTTTTTGGTGATCTGAAGGTTGGGTTTAAAGGCCATGTGTGCAAGGTTAGGAAACCAAGTCTAGAGCCTGCACAAAGGTGGCGATTTGGATTGTACTCTCTGAAAAGGGACCCCTGGTGGCTGGACGAGGAAAAAAAATCCATGCCACAGATGGAGATGGTAGAGCTCTTTGCTGTATTAGTTTTCTATTGCTGCCTAACATATTATCACACATTTAGAGGCTTAAAACAATACACATTTATCTTATAGTTTCTTTTTTTTTTTTTTTTGAGACGGAGTCTTGCTCTGTCGCCCAGGCTGGAGTGCAGCGGTGCGATCTCGGCTCACTGCAAGCTCTGCCTCCCGGGTTCATGCCATTCTCCTGCCTCAGCCTCCCAAGTAGCTGGGACTACAGGCGCCCGCCACCACGCCTGGCTAATTTTTTGTATTTCGAGTAGAGACGGGGTTTCACCATGTTAGCCAGGATGGTCTCAATCTCCTGACCTCGTGATCCATCCGCCTCAGCCTCCCAAAGTGCTAGGATTATAGGCGTGAGCCACCGTGCCCAGCTATCTTATAGTTTCTATGGGTTAAAAGCTTGGACATGTTTTATCAAGGTTCTCTGCTTCAGGGTCTCACCAGGCTGTAATCCAGGTACTGGCTGGGGTTGTGTTCTTATCAGAGGCTTGACTAGGAGAAGATATACTTCCAAATTCCCTCTGGTTGTTGGTTGAACTCATTTCCTTGTGAATTATATGACGGAGGGCCCTGGCTTCTTACTGGTTGTCAGCTGGAGTCTGTTTGCAGGTCCTAGAGGCTCTTTACAGTTCCCTGCTTTGTGGTTCTCTCCACAGGCAGTTCACAAGATGGCAGTTTGAATGCCACGGAAGAGTCTCTCCAGCCTGTTAAGACAAAGTTGTATATAACATAATGTCATAAGGGGAGTGACAGCCTGTCACCTTCGCCATGGTCTACTGATTAGATGCAAGTCACAGATTCAACCCACATTCAGGGGAGGGAGGATTATACTTGGGGTAACACAAGGGAGCAGAGATTATGGGGCATTGTAGAATTCTGCCTGTCACACAAGCTTGGCTCTGGATAGAAGGGGACAAAAAGAAAAACAAAACAAAATACCTTTTCCTTGGACATTCCTAACCACAAACCTAACTTTAGGAGGTTTTAGGCCAGACTTTGTACTCTCTGTGGACCTCAAAATTCCAAGTTTAAAGTGGTTGTTTAAGTTGGACCCTGGGAGAAGAAAATGCAAGTTATCTGTAGAAGAATGCCTCTTCGACCAGGTGTCAAAGACTTCCACAGACATATTTCCAATAAATATGAGCTAACAACAAGACAAATCACAAAAACACGAAAAGTAATCAAGCCATCATGAAAGAGACAGCAGAAATAACAAACCACAAGGGTTAGAGACAGAGACCTGCAAAGGCTGTAGGTATAAGAATGATCAGATCCAAAATAAAAGTATGCTTAATATTTTTAAGTAAATAAAGTGGATATTGAAAGTGTAATGAAGGAACAAAAAAGTACTAAAATAATCAGGCAAATCTGAAAACAAATAAGTAGAATGTAAGGATGTTAAACCTATCATTGAAATTAGAAATTGCTGTGTTTGGATGTGTCCCCTTCAAAATTCATGTTGAAACTTAATCCGCATTATGATGGTATTGAGAGGGGAAGCCTTTTGGTAGATGATTAAGTCATGAGGACCTTGCCCTCTGAATGGATTTAGCATCCTTACAAAAGGGCTCAAGGTTGAAAAGAGCCCTCTCTTGCCCTTCTGTCCCTACTGCAATGTGAGGACACAGTATGCCTTCCCACCAGAAGGTATAGAAGCAAGGTACCATCTCAGAAGCAGAGAGCAGTCCTCACCAGATACCAATCTGGCTGCCACCTTGATCTTGGACTTTCCAGCCCCCAGAATTGTGAAAAATTAATTGTATTTTCTTTATAAATTATCCAGTCTCAGGTATTCTGTCATAGAAGCACAAATGGACTAAGACAGAAATTCAATACTGGGGAAAAATAACAAGTTTAAAACATTTGAAAAGAAAAATAGTGGACTAGAAATATAACACAGAGAGGCAACAAGATAAAACATAAAAGAGAGATTAAAATATTAAAATTTCTAGAGTGATCATTATAATCGAAATAGAGTAACTCAAACTGTTAGAGAAAAAAAATTGGAATCAGTCAATTCAAAACAATGAATAGCAAAAACCAGAATAGGCCACAAAACAGAAAATATAAAATATATTAGTGGGAATGAATCAGAATAGAACAGTAATTGCTAATTACAATAAATGAAAATGGACTATACTTTTTAGTTAAAAGTCAAAGACTGCCAGATTGAATAAAAAATCTGCTATATGCTGTTTGAAAAGATGTATTAGAACTTAAAGAGCCATAAAGGTTGAAAGAAGAAGGATGAAAAGTTACACCAGGAAAATGTGTTTTTTTTTTTTTTTTTTTGAGACGGAGTCTCGCTCTGTCACCCAGGCTGGAGTGCTGTGGCCGGATCTCAGCTCACTGCGAGCTCCGCCTCCCGGGTTCACGCCATTCTCCTGTCTCAGCCTCCCAGGTAGCTGGGACTACAGGCGCCGCCACGTTGCCCGGCTAGTTTTTTGTAGTTTTTAGTAGAGACGGGGTTTCACCGTGTTAGCCAGGATGGTCTCGATCTCCTGACCTCGTGATCCGCCCATCTCGGCCTCCCAAAGTGCTGGGATTACAGGCTTGAGCCACCGCACCCGGCTCACCAGGAAAATGTTAACAAGATAGCTGGTATATTCATATCAGGCAAAATATAGCTTAATGTAGACACTATTAGTTAAAAAAAGAGATCATCATTACATACTGATAAAAGCTTAACTCAGTGAGAAGAGATAACAATTCTAAGTTTATTTGCATCTAGTTATCTAAACTACAAATTTATAAAGTAAAATCGACAGAACTATAAAAAAAGCCCCAAAACAAACAAAAAAACCCGAACTTAACAGATCCACTGCCAAATTAGAAAATTTAGTTTACATTTCTCGGTATTTGGTAGATTAAGCAGACAAAATGTTGTAAGTATATAAATTTGTGTAATACAGTCAGTAAGATTAATCTAATAAACATATATAAAACCCTGCATATGTTATCTGGAGGGTACAGATTTTTTTCAAGAGCACCAAGACATTAAAAATTGAACACATTGGAAGCCAGGGGTAGGTAAACTTTTTCTGTGAAGGGCAGATAGTAAATATTTTGGGCTTTGTGGAGCATGTGGTCTCTGTTGCTAGTACTCAGCTCTGCCAACACAGTAACAAAGAAGCCACAGACAATATGTAAATGAATGAGTGTAGCTATGTCCTAATACAACTTTATTTATGAACACTGAAATTTGAATTTTATATAAGTTTTATGTATAATATTTAAAATGTAAAAATCATGCTTAGCTTCCAGGCTGTATAAAAATAGGTGGCAGGCCAGATTTAGCTCACAGGTTATAGTTTGCTGACCCCTGTTTTAGGCTGAAAGTGACTCTCAATTGTTTCAAGTTGATACCAACCACATTCTTTGACCAGCCTGTAATTAAGTTGGAAATCAACAATAAAAAGAACTAAAAGAACAAATATGCTTAGAAATTTCAAAAACATACTTCTAAGTAAATTATAAGTCAAAAAAATCATAATTGACATTGGCCCCTTCTCACCAGTCTCCTTTGCCTGCTTGATTTCCTCCATCCAATCTGGTTGAGACAGCCCTCTCTTCTTACTCAATACAATTTTCCTGTTACCTCAGCCATTCCCTGGACTTACTATCTATATGCTAATGATGCCCTACTTTATGTTTCTAGCCATTACTTTTACCAGATCTGAAGCTCATTTCCTCATGTTGCCACAGAACCATCTGTCAACTTATATTCAACAATAAAACTGAATGCAGTAGCTTTTCCCTTAAAACCTGCTTCTTCACCTCTATTCTCTATCTTAATTAACAGTACCACACAGCCAGAACCCTACAAGACAATTTACATGCTTTCCTCAATCTCACATCCTCCTCTCCTCCTATCTGCAAGCAAGCTTTGTCAATTCAAGCTCTAAAATCGTATGGCAAGTCTCTTCTTTCCCCATTATGGCCATTCTCTCCCAAGACATATCAGGTCCTCTTTAGACTACTTTGATAGCTTCCTAGATGCTCCCACCACCTACTCTTACTGTTTTCTACAATCTTACAGGAGCCAAACAGTTGTGAAAAGAAAACACAACAAAACATAAAGACGATTATGTAGCACAGACTGTATGTGGCCCTCAGAGTCTGAACTATTACAATCTGGCCCTAAAGAAGAAAAGTTTGCTGGCAACTCTTTTAATACATTATCTATACTCACCTTGCATAAAGTCTCTTAAAAAAAGAACTGCCTTTCCATTCTTTTAAAAAAACATAGAATTCTCTAATATGGTCAAAAAGGCCATAAAAGTGCATAATCTGGATGATCTACTTCTCCAGCATTACCTCCCGCACCCTCCCTTTCCCTCTCTGTGCTCCATTCATTGATTTCTAGGGTTGTTTTTCAAGGTGCCATGTTCTTTTCTATTTCAGGGGCTTTGCACAAGGTATTAATATTCCCTCTGTTTGATGATCTCTCTTTTCTACAGATACCAATTTAAATATTACTTGCTCCAGAAGGCCTTTCATAATCTCCTACACTAGATTAAGTTTACTCACATATGCCCCATCACCCTACAGTTTTAACAATTGCAACCCTTATACTATTCAATGTCTAGATTGCTAGACTGTAAGGTCTGTGGAGATGACATATTGTCTTACCTTAATTTCTAGCAGTAAGTATGATACATGGTTTTTTTTTTTTTAAATAAATGGTTGTTGAATGAGCTTCCTATTCCTCCACTGAAAAACTTCATTCTTTCAAGGTCCATCTTTACCTTTCTACTTTCAATGGAAGATGTTTACCTTCTGTTAATTCCTGTCATCTGAATATTATTCTTCCACTTAGGGATTTTACTATGTTTATCTTCCTTCACCATTTTCTTTTCATCCTCTTCTTCCATTGGCTTTTTCTTCATTCAAGCCTCTTGTCTTAAAACAACATTCCCATGAGCCAACCTTTGGTTCCCTCTAGTTACTGGGGTAAGACATGTTCTGAAAATTATTCCACTTAAGTCAATGTCTTCATTGCCATTCAATCCTTTTAACCCCATGTAATCTTTTTCTGTCCCTACCATTCAGCCAAACTACTGTAAGGGCATCAAAGACCTCTAAGCTCTTAGCTCTAATTGGCACTTTCAGTCCTTCTCTTATTCTCCCTAAAAAATTGGTTACTATTGACTCTTCTATAGATGAAAACTTCTCCTCTCTCAATTTTATGACATTACTCCCCCCTGGTTTTCATCCAATGACTGCCATTTCCACTTTTGCAGAATTCTTTTTTATCTGCCATGCCTCAAACATTGATGTGTTTTCATGACTGTATACTTAGCCCTATTCTTTCCTTTCCTGAAGCAAAGTTTCCCCCTGTATTACAAATCAGTGAATAGTGCCTCCCTTTTCTACTCTCTCAAGCAAGAATCCTGAGTCAACCTGATTCTTTCCTTCTTCCGTAGTCTCTTCAGTCAGGTCCTACAAATGTTGCCTTTAATATTTCTCATCAATTCTTTCCATCTGTACTGCCAAGGCCTTTGGTTAAGGCCTTCAATGTCGGTTAGCCAGAATGATTCAACAGCCTAACTAGTCTTGCCTCTCCAAACCATCCTCTGTTGCTAGTGATTTTTCTGAAACAAAAATCTAGTCATCATTCCTATTGCCTGAAACTTTTGGGGGGCTGCCCTCTGTCGTAATAAAATCCAACTTCTAAGCATAGCATTTAAGAACACTAATATAGTCCAGGTGCTGTGGCTCATGCCTGTAATTCCCGCACTTTGGGAGGCCGAAGCCAGCAGATTGCTTGGGCCTAGGAGTTTGAGACAAGCCTGTGCAACATGGTGAGACCCCATCTCTACCAAAACACCACAAAAATTAGATGGGCGTGGTGGTGTGTGGGTAAAAGAGAGGTCAGCCTGTTACTGTGTTATTATAGAAAGAAGTAAATTTAAGAGACTCCATTTGGCTCTGTATTTGAGATGCTGTTAATCTGTGACCCTACCCCCAATCTTGTCCTTGCAAGAGACATCGCTGTGGTGATTAAGGTTTAAAGGATTTTGGGCTGTAAGGAATGTGCTTTGTTAAACAAATGCCTGAAGGCTGCTTGTGGTTAAAGGTCATCACCATTCTCTTAAATCTCAGTAAAAGAAAAACATGTCTCCTGCCCGTCCCTGGGCAATGGAACATCTCCGTGTATCTGTATGTCTTACTGCTGATTTACTCCCTTATCTTTTGAGCAATAAATACTGAGGGAACTCAGAGACCGGTGCCGGTGTGGGTCCTCTGTAAGCTGCGCACCGGGCCCCTGGGCCCCGCTTTTCTTTCTCTATACTTTGTCTCTGTGTTTTCTTTTCTCAAGTCTCTCGTTTCACCTAACGAGAAGCACCCACAGGTGTGGAGGGGCAGGCCACCCCTTCAGTGGTGCATGCCTGTAGTCCCAGCTACTCAGGAGGCTAAGGTGGGAGGATCACTTGAGCCCAGGAGGCGGAGACTGCAGTGAGCTGAGATTGCACCACTGCACACTCTGGCCTGGGTGACAGGGCCAGACTCTGTCTCAAAACAAAAACAAAAATGAAAACATAAAAACCCCCAAAACCCATTAATATAAATTAAATATTTGTATTTCACTCAAACTTGAGACCTCATTTTTAAAATGTCACACTCTGCTACATCTTTACAATCACAAATGCTGTTCCATCTTCCTGGACTCTATCTAATCCTTGAGACACCCTCTCGGCTAACTTCCAAATGGCAGCTCAGACACCATTTGTTTTCCAACCTGTCACCTTTCCTCTCTCTCCATGTTTTACTTGATCTCCTGGGGCTGAAATTTTTAAGCATTATTCATTCAGGTTAACAATTATTGATAGGATAGTTAGTGTGGTGGTTTGTAATGTCAGCTTGGTCAGGCAGAAATACATTTTCCAGAATTATCTTCCTTCAATGTTCTGCTTAGGGTAAGCCACAAGTCTTGAGCAAAATTTGGAGGGTGAATGTGAAGCAGCAGCTGTTTTATAGCTCATACTTGTGTTAGCTCACAAGCTGCAGCTGAACAACTTCCCGTCCTTTCCCTGGATCACTCGTTTCTCTAACCAGTTTTCTCTAAACCACGTGTTTGTGTTGGATATGGGGTTATACAGAACAACCATATTATCAAGGCCAGAGATGATACAAACTGACGTGGGTTTGTCAGTGCTTGTTATTTCCACTTGTTCTCACTGCCTCCCATTTTACATCCATCTTCCCTTAACCGACTGTCGTGTGGACTTCAAGTTCCAGCATCAGAAAGAACACTAACAGCTTTACAGATTGTGTAGCTCCCACAACGGGGTAGTCAAATTCCTTATATATAAACATATATTCTGCTTCTCTGACTGAACCTTGACCTGGATGATGTATATGAGGGAAACATGAGGCTGGTGAGACTACCTAAAATGGTGCTTGCCACACTCTCAGAGCACCCTGTGCTCAAGTTTGTATTATCACATATTCTTACTGTCTTCCTAGTAGATATTTAACTCCGAGGTGAGGACTTTTATCTCTGTATGATCACTCATTATGTTGCTTAGCACAAACTAGGTGTTTTATAATGTTTTGTTTAATCAATTTGAAATAACTGTTGATCCAATCAAATTATCTTTAAGTAACAAAGATATCAATCTGATTTCAATATTAGATTAGTACATTAGCTATCAATATTGGCTCAAATGATTATTACATAAAATCTTAGGAAGTCAATGAAAATATCAATTACCCATGATAAATATTTTCAAATATTTCCTATTATGTAATTTGTCCATTTGAATACAAATAAATCCTTGTACAAGTATGGGAGAATCGAATGCAGATAAACCCATGAAGGGAAGAATTTTCTAATTTATCTACTGGATTTTTCTTCAATTAAAAAAGAAATTGTAAAATACACATAAAATTTACCATCTTAACCATTTTTAAGTGTACTGTTTAAGAACAGTATTAAATACATCCTTAATGTGCCACCATCACCACTATCCAGCACCATAACTCATCTTGTAAAACTGCATAATGTCCTCAAGGTTCATTCATGCTGTAGCCAGTGTCAGAATTTTCTTCCTTGAAGTGGAGTAATACTTCTCAAGGTTCATTCATGCTGTAGCCAGTGTCAGAATTTTCTTCCTTGGAGTAATACTCCATTGCATGGATATACCACATCTTGCTTATCCATTCATCTACTGATGGACACTTGGGCGGCTTCCATGTTTTAGCTATTGTGAGTAACGCTGCTATCACCATGGTGTACAAGTATCTCTTCGAGACTCTGCTTTTAATTTTTTTGAGTATATATGTAGATGTGGGATTGCTGGGTCATGGTATTTCCATTTTAATTTTATGAGGAATCACCACACTTTTCCGTAGTGGCTACATGTACCATTTCATATTTCTACAAACAGTGCACAAGCATTCCAACTTCTCCATATCCTTGCCAACACTTGTTATTTTCTATGTTCCTGTTAGGTGTCTGCTGGATTTTTTTTTTTCTTTTCTAGATGGAGTCTCGCTCTGTTGTCCAGGCTGGAGTGCAGTGGTGTGATGTCGGCTCACTACAACCTTTGCCTCCTGGGTTCAAACAATTCTTCTGCCTCAGCCTCCCGAGTAGCTGGGATTACAGGCACCTGCCACCATGCCTGGCTAACCTTTTGTATTTTTAGTAGAGATAGGGTTTCACTGTGTTGGCCAGGCTGGTTTCAAACTCCTGACCTCAAGTGATCCACCTGTCTCGACCTCCCAAAGTGCAGGGATTACAGGTGTGAGCCACTGCACGTGGCTTGCTGGATTCTGAAGAGTGATTTTATGACACACTGAGTCCATAATATTTTCTACAGGCATACTACTAAAATAGTAATGTCAATTATATGAATTAATATATATAATATTCCATTTAGTTATTTTAAGAGTACTAGAAAGCTTTACACATCTCATAACCTATCAGCCAGAAATAGTTCATCACTGAATGGTCTCATAAACAAGACAGTAGTTCAACGACATCTTTAATTTTTACCCCGATGACAAAAGCTGAGTATTTCAGAGAATTACACAACTTGAAAAACCTTGTTTCATTCAATTGTCACTTTATTGCAAGATGGTAGAATTAATTGCAAATTTAAACTATAATCTGGTAATCTTTAGTCAGGCAGCAAGTTTTTATAAAGGCAAACTGCTTATTCAGAAGTGATCATGGAACAACTCAAAGGCAGAGTAAGAAGGATGAGAAACATCTGACTGGCCGATAGAGATTTTGTTCTCTTACTATATGAAAAAAATTTTTCATTTTTAGGAAGGGTAAACTATAACTTCAGTAGACATCAATACAGAAAGACTTCATCAAATAGACTAGTTTCCATTTAGTCTGTCAACTGTTTCTAGCTGTCTCAATAGGGATAGATTCATTTACATAACCGGCTGTGCTTGAGCCTTCTTTGCCAGCAGCTTTAGGTCCGCAATGCACTTGGCAACTGTCTCCTTTTCCTGTGATAAGGAAAGAGAAATCTGGTTAGATCTTTCCAAAACATAGAAAAGTATAGAGTACAAACACCATTATTCTAAAAGACACCTCCTACCAGACCAGAACCTCAAGATGATTACTGGCTTAACATTATATGGCTACTAGACAGGTTTAGAAGTAAAACTAATTAACACAGAGGAGATACAATTTATTTTAAGCAAATCCAAGGGGTTAGTTGAAATTCCCTGGCTCACAGCTTTTATGAGTGAAATCTGTCTAGAATCTGAGACCAGATATTCCTGTAACCATCTGCCACTGATGTTGGCTTGTACAACTAACAGCTGCTTGAAAAAGACCAACTCAACAAATATTAGTAATATACAAATGTTAAGAATGAAAATAATTTTTAGTCTCTTTTCTAGACTTCTTTTGTATTTTCTAAGTTTCTTAAGCATGTATATTACATTTATGTAAAAGACAGTTTACTAAAAAAAGAAAAAAACTTTGATAGGACCCTGTTTTTCTTTTTTTTTTTTTTTTTGAGACGGAGTCTCACTCTGTCGCCCAGGCTGGAGTGCAGTGGCCGGATCTCAGCTCACTGCAAGCTCCGCCTCCCGGGTTTACGCCATTCTCCTGCCTCAGCCTCCCAAGTAGCTGGGACTACAGGCACCCACCACCTCGCTGGCTAGTTTTTTTTTGTTTTTTTGTTTTTTGTATTTTTTAGTAGAGACGGGGTTTCACCGTGTTAGCCAGGATGGTCTTGATCTCCTGACCTTGTGATCCGCCCATCTTGGCCTCCCAAAGTGCTGGGATTAGAGGCTTGGGCCACCGCGCCCGGCCTAGACCCTGTTTTTCTAATCCTACATAGGTTATGCTGAAAATGAGCAGAAATACTTAAACGTTATAAACCCGAGAAAGAAAAAAATCAAGTCATATTTTTTTTTTTTTTTTTTTGAGGCGGAGTCTTGCTCTGTCGCCGGGACTGGAGTGCAGTGGCCAGATCTCAGCTCACTGCAAGCTCCGCCTCCCGGATTTACACCATTCTCCTGCCTCAGCCTCCCAAGTAGCTGGGACTACAGGCGCCCGCCACCTCGCCCGGCTAGTTTTTGTATTTTTAGTAGAGACGGGGTTTCACCGTGTTAGCCAGGATGGTCTCGATCTCCTGACCTCGTGATCCGCCCGTCTCGGCCTCCCAAAGTGCTGGGATTACAGGCTTGAGCCACCGCGCCCGGCCAAAAATCAAGTCATATTAAAGCAAAAATATAAATGAAAAAAAGTCGATTCAGTTTAAGCAAACAGAAAACATTTCCGTTCAAAACAGACAAATTATGCAGGTGAAAAGAAGAAATGGAATGTCCTGGAATTAGAAAATGGAAGGGGCTTAGAAATAGCCTTGTTCAGTCTTTATTTATTTTATTTTTTGAGGCAAGGTCTTGTTCTGTCACCCAGGCTGGAGCGCAACAGTGCGATCAGAGCTCACTACAGCCTATGCTTCCTGGGCTCAAGAGATCCTCTCACCTCAGCCTCCTCAGTAGCCATAAGTATAGGCGTTTGTCACTGCACCCAAGCTACTTTTTAAATATTTTGCAGAGACAGGATCTCGCTATGTTGCCCAGGTTGGTCTCGAACTCCTGGTCTCAAGTGATCCTCCTGCCTCGCCCTTCCAAAATGCTGGGATTACAGGCATGAGCCACCATGCCCAGCCCAGTCTGTTTTATAGAGAAATTAAATGTATCAGTTAATGCTACCCAAATTTGAAGAAAGAGAAAAGCCATCCTGACAGATAGGCAGCATCTTCTTGCTTATCACCATCCAGAAAAACAAACCGGAGTTACACTGCTACTTCTAGGCTAAAGACTCCTTGACAGCTATTCCTACCTTAACGAAACATCAGCAGGTACTTGTTAAGAGATACCAGTACAATGTCAGAACCTACAAAAGTGTTGTGTACCTGCTGTGCGGAGATGCTTTGCACCACGTGCTTCTCCACCCAATTTATCATGTGCTCTTGTTCCTTTCGACGTGTCATGTTCTGCACAGCTATATGATAGTCCAGGCGATTCTTTACTTCCTTATATACTCTATATAGTCGTTCCCGGTAAGTAACCTCCAAAGCCATAGCAATGTTATTCTGGAGCAAAATTAAGAAATGATAAACACTGTATACTTGAAGGAATACTTCTACTCTGAATATTCTGCCAGTGAGAATGCCCCACTTCTTTTGTATTTTATGTGGAATTCTTTTATTTAATAAATATATACCTAGAAATTATAACAGCATATGGCAAAAATATACTTAAAAGTGTATGCTGTAAGAAATAAGTCTCCTTCAGTCCCCCCATAGGCCACTAACTTCCTGTATTTCTTGTATTCCCTCCCAGAAATATTTAATAAAAATATAGGTATACACATCAAAATATAGGCATATACACATCATGTTTATTAATTATGACACAAAAACCTACCTCAATTTTAAGCTACATTGGATTCCACTATACTGGTACTCCATAATTAATTTTTTGGTTCTACAAATAATGGTGCACACATTGTATATTTGTCTTTGTGTTTATGTCATAATACTTGCTAGATCAAATAATAGTTAACATTTGTAGAGTACTGACTACACTCTAAACACGTTTGTGTTTGGATTCAATTAAACCTTATGATGAAACCATGGCATAGTTATTATAATTATATCCATTTTGCAGTGAGGAAATTGAGACAGAAGTTAGGAAACTTGACCAAGGTTACAGAGCTAATAAACTATGAAGCCAAGATCAGCATACAGGCAGTAAGGCTACAAGGTCAAGCTCTTATATATTTCTACTTAGCTAACCCATAGGCATCACAAACCAATGCACACTGAACTGAAGGCTATTGGCAACAAGACAATCAGAGTGATCCTTCAATGACTTTCTCTCATTCAGAGTCCAAGTCAAAGTTCTTATAGGAGCCTAAGGTCTTTATGTATCATAGTCCCAGGCCACCCTCTATCTCCTTTTATTCTCCCCCCACCAATTCTACTTCAGCTGTATGGACCTTCTTACTTTTCCTTGACTATATCAAGCAAACTTCCAGGTTTAGGGCATTTGCAACTGTTCTTCCCTCAGCCTGGCACTTATTTCCCCCAAAACCCACATACTTTGCTCTATTAGTTCTTTCACGTCTCTGCTCAAATATCATATTAGAGACATTTCCTGAATGCTCTTATAAAAACAGTAACTCCTTCTTCCTCCAATTTTGTAGAAAGGGTCTATGCCCAGACTGGTCTCAAACTCCTGGGCTCAAGTGATCCTCCCGCCTTGGCCTCCCAAAGTGCTGGGATTATAGGCATGAGCCAATGCACCTGGCCTGCAATCTTTTTAATACTAGTTTATTTTTCTATCTAGCATTTACTACCTGTTGACATTTGCATCTGTTCAATTATTTATTTTCTGTGCTTCTCCCAAAGACTGGCTAGAAAATAAGACTCCATGAAGGCAGAAGCTGTTTGTTCTCCACTACATTTTCAGCACTCTGCCTTGGTCAGAATATCTACATAGGAAGAACTCAATAAATATCCATCAAGTAAATATAAATAAATAAAAACCTAAATTACTATCATTTCACTCTTAGGAAAAAGCTATTTTCCAATATGGTTTTTTAAAAAAGCCAAAATATATGTATGCATGCATACACAAGAAGCAGGAAGCATTATCCCTTTGTAACCTAAATATACATGGAATTAACATTTTTCTGGGATTTTTCAAATATCCATGTGCTTACGAGTCCTTAGGGATCTTGTTTAAAAGAATACAGATTCTTGGATAGCCCTTAAGAAAGGTTCTGATTCCACAAGTCTTGGAAAGAGGCAAAAAAAATTAACATCAAAGATAACTCTAATGCATGCGGTACTGAGACCACATTGGCCAAGATCCTAAACATTTCAGATGCTTACTATCTTAGCCAGTATTGAGAAATATTGGCCAAGATCCTAACTATTTCAGATGCTTACTCTAACTCCAGTCTTGACTTCCTGGGTGCAAGCAGTCCTCCTGCCTCACCCTCCTCAAGTCCTAGGATTACAGATGTGAGCCACTGTGCCCAGTCTGCTTTGTGGATTTAGAATATGCAGTATCAGATTTCCTTACAGCAAAGATGTTAAGATGTTCTTGTAGCAAGTGTGTATGAAATACACAGGATGTATTTTACCTATAGTCTTCCTTATACAGTGCATGTCATTTTAAAATCAGCTTTAACTTAATGACTATTTCTTTTTGTGTGGATCCGAAATTTTTTTTAATAGCTTCTACGGTTTCTAATTGTATAATAATTTGAACTATTTTTCCACTTGACAGTTCTTAAATGTTTGAATAGCCGTGAATGCCAACTGCTACATAAATGTTCTCTTTTCTAAATAAAATGTTCAATCTATTTAATCATTCTTCATAAAAAATTCTGAATTAAAAAAATGCACACAAGTAACTTCATTCTTCCTAGAAACTTCTGAAACCTACCCTTTGCACATCAAAAAGGTAATGGCGCTTCTGAGTCAGTGCCTGCTGCAACTTCTCCATATCAATTGCATTCTGGATTTGCTGGATGGAAGCCTGCTTCGCCTCTTCTAGTTGGGCAAGTTTTTGCTACAATTGTGATAGCAACAAAAAGATCAGTGAAAGAACAAAGAGTAAAAAAAGGAGATTCATTTCATGCTTCTTCAAAGTTGCATCTCTCATTTGTAAAAACAGCCACAAAGAAAATAGAAAGAAATGCACAAATCCTTAAAAATAATTGCCCATAATAACTATACAATACCTTTTGAATGATTATAGAAAAGCTAAAGGGTTTAGTAGATATAAAAAAATTATCTCAAATTAGTAACTAACATTAACACTTATTTGAAGCATTAGATTCATTTCTATGTGTTGCTCCCCTAACACTCATATCAAAAATATCACTAGATGACCTTCATGTTTCTGCTAGTCTAAAATAGGAAATAAGGTTTATGGTTCTTACCTCATTGAGTTTATCAGCATATTCTGCAACAGAAGGACCATATTTTTTAATTCCATAGACCATTATCCCTATTAATGACATGGCAGTGAAGGTCTCTGCGCTAATCACATATATTTCTTTGGATAAAGCATACAAGATAAGCCCAGTTCCGAGCACATAGGGTCCTACAAGAAGAAGAGTTATTTTATGAATGGATATGCTATGCCTAAAAGAGGGAAGATAGAAAGGCACTTCTATATTTGATTAGCAGAAGGCAAAGTAACAACTTAATTAGATTCAAAGACAAAACACTGCATTGGGAAGCAGTACGGTAGAGCTGAAAGAACAAAGATATGGACTCAGGGAAATCTGTATACTGACTCTACAATTTTAAAGAAACTGAGCAATCTAAATAATCTCTGAATTTAGTTCCTTATTTGTAAAATGGGGACAGTACGTTCTTCAGTCTGATAAATTTGAGAAACAATGTTAAGCACAATACCCAGCACAGTAAATTAAACTATTCTACAAAGATGCCAGATAACTTTCTGAAGTAACTTGTCCAGCAAAATATACTATTTATTGAATGGGAACACTAGACAGGTTAAAATTTACACAAGAAACAAGGAAAAACAACCACAAAGTGGTATGTATATAAAAGAATGAATAAATATTAGGATTCCCAACTCCTGTAGCACCTAATTACAACACTTCAAATACGGCTTTTTCTTTAACCAGGTCATGTATTCTGAAAGGATGCAAACCATAATTTACATTTCTTTAGTCTTTCCTCCATGCTTCACAGGATGTAAGAGAGGCCCACAGCAGGCTTTTAGGAAAGCATTTTACAGTATTTCTGAGAATCATAGGATGGCAGGATGTATCATGACAATAACAGGGTTACAAACTCAAATACATTTTACCCGGTTTCCCATACAAAGTTCCAACAGTTTTTTTTTTTAATTGTCTTTAATATACAAATTTTAAATATGAATTTGCAAGAAACATCTATCATATGTAACATTTTTATCACCCATTGAAGTTGAGGAGACTAATGTTTCTAGCAATTTCAGTTAGGAAAATGCTACTTTAGGTGACTCCAGGGCTAAAAAAAGAGTCTTTGGCTTCCAGTGTTCCACAGTCATAGCAATACTTGGGTATGGGCCAAGAAAGGCAGTACATATAGTAGAGAGAATCATAAACTTAATCAGGGGACTCCTGCTTTACCTGGCTTCATTTTTATTCATACCCTTTTCACTATCTAATAGTATATTATACAGTTACTCATTTCTTTATTGTCATCCTACAACAGAATGTATGTTCTATGACAGCAGGCACTTAACACTGTTTAACACCATATGCCTTCAACAGTGCCTGGCATAGAGCAGGCATCAAAAAATTTGATCTACTAACAAACAGAGATAATTCTGTAAAATTAAGTTAAAATCCCAAATACATTTACACCAAAAACAAGTTGGAGCAATCAAATCAACTGTTACAATTTCCTTTTGAAAACAGCTGACTTGCGGCTGCAGGCGGGTGGCTCAAGCCTGTAATCCCAGCACTTTGGGAGGCCAAGGTGGGTGGATCCCACGAGCCCAGGAGTTGGAGACCAGCTTGGGCTACATGGTGAAACCTTGTCTCTACAAAAAAATTGAAAAATGAGCCGGATGCATGCCTATAGTTCCACCTACTCGGGAGGCTGAGGTGGGAGGATGACCTGAGCCTGGGGAGGTGGAGGCTGTAGTGAGCTGTGATTGTGCCACTGCACTCCATCCTGGATGATAGAGTAATACCCTGTCTCAAAAAAAAAAAAAAAACAACCAAACAAGAAAACCCACCTAATTTGATTTTAGTGATGCCATCAAACCATATTATCAAAGACCAGGCAAAAATGCTCACCTGTTACACCAGTTTTAGGATAAAGAAACTGGAAGAATTCCTCAGGGATCAGTCCATAGCGAACTTTTCCTCCATATTCAGGAAGAGGTGGTACAGGGGCAAGGTGTGGCTGCCCTGTATGGAAGGTCCTTGTTGCCTGCAATACTCTACAGGTAATAAGTGTACAAATGTAAAGCCTATTTCTTTAAGGAGAATACAATGTATGAATAATTAGCAGAAACAACAAATGGGGTTGAGGATTGAGACAGTTTTCTAACTCTCATAATGGAAAGAGAATGGACTGGGAATAGGAAGGTTAGGGTCCAGTAATCAGCTATGACCAAAGAGCAAAGAATTAATTACAGACACTTAACCTTCTACCCAATACTGGAATCCTTTCTATAAGCCTTGCAGATCATCTGTCTAGCACTGTGTATGTCTATTATTAGCACTGAAATATGTAAGAATGTGGATGTGGCAGCCAGATAGACTCCTTGAGTTCAAATCCTAGAACTGCCCCTTGACTTTGAGTAAAGAACTTATAGCTTTTGTAATCTCAGATTTCTCTCAGTAAAATGGAAATAAAAGAATACCTTATATGGTTGTTGACAGGATTAACTGAGTTAATATATGTAAAGTGCATAGAATGATGCCTGGCACATGGAAAAGTGCTATGTAAGTGGTTAGCTATTATATGCCTGGTATGTTGGCTCCTCAACGTTTTTGAATCCTCTCTTTGATGGGAGTGCTAATCACTATATGTAACAGACTTTTTCAGTACTGGGTAGCTCTAATTATATTCATCTTTGAATTGAGATGCTACATACATTCTTGGAACCTCAGTCCATTCTTAGTTCTAATTTTGCTTTTCTATGTAAGATAACACACATGTACCTGGGTGAAACATCTGTTCCCTCACAATCCTGATTGCCCATAAAGACTTCGCCGGTTTTGTCTTTTTTTTTTTTTTTTTTTTTTAATGAGGTATAACAGAACTGTATATAATACTCTAAGTATAGTCTGGCCAATTCATTCATTCTACAAATACTTACTGAGAACTTGCTATTGCCAGTACTGAGCTTGAACAATTGAACTATTATCAACAGTGGATTTGGAAACTATTCTTGTATTAAAGAAGCTTAAGACTACACTTTTAACAGTTACAGCATACTGATGTCTCCTTAGGCTTCTGATGAAATAAAATTTAGTCCCTTTATGTCCGCTGTCAAGTTTAGTCTCCTTCAAGTTTTCAGTATATTTTTGTCCCACTTCCCACCTCCCATTCCTCTACTCTGTCAACCTCTATCTCCTTGTAATGTAAGAATTTACATTATTTCATTTATTTTGGTACAATGCTTATATTTTGAATATTATTTCTGCCTCCAAATATATTAGCTACCCCACCAGGTTTTGAAATCTGAGAATCACGCTTGAGATTCCTTCATTTACATCAAGGTTTCTCAACTCAGCACTACTGATGTTTGGACTGGATACTTCTTTGTTGTAAGAGGTTGTTCTGTGCATTGTAGAACGTCTGGCAGTATCTTTGTGGCCTTTACACAACAGATACCAGTAGCCTCCTTCCTCCCTGACCCACCCAATGGTAATACTGAAAAATATCTCCAGACACTGTTAAATGTCACCTGCAGGCAAAGCACCCCAGGCTAAGAACCACTGATTTAAATCATAGTACTAAAGGGTATGCTTAAGCTGACAAGTCTCCCTAACTAGCTACCTTAGTTCAAGCCCTTATCACCTCTTGCTTAGTTTAACAATCCAAAACCTGATCTCTCTGCTTGTTTTATTTTTTTTGAGACAGAATCTCGCTCTATCACCCAGGCTGGAGCACAGTGGCGTGATCTCTGCTCACTGCAACCTCCACCTCCCAGGCTCAAGCGATTCTTGTGCCTCAGTCTCCCGAGTAGCTGGGATTACAGGCGTGTGCCACCACGCCCAGCTAATTTTTTTTATTTTTAGGACAGATGGGGTTTTGCCATGTTGGCCAGGCTGGTCTCAAACTACTGGCCTCAAGTGATCTGCCATCTCGGCCTCCCAAAGTGCTGAAATTACAGGTGTGAGACACTATACCTGGCCTCTGCTTCTTATTAAATACCCCAACTTAAACCGAGCCCTCTCACATTACTGCCAATGTTTCTAAAACGAAAATTTGACTTGAAAACTCAACAGGCTCTCTCCTGCCTACTGAAAACTACTTAATATAACATATATAATCTAGTACCTGTCTTTTTTTTTTTTTGAGACAAGGTCTCACTCTGTCACCCAGGCTGGAGTGCAGTGGTGCCATCACTGCTCACTTGCAGCCTCCACCTCCTGGGCTGAAGCCATCCTCCCACCTCAATCTTCCCAATAGCTGGGAGTACAGGCGTACACCACAATGCCCAGCTAATTTTTAGAATTTTAAAAAAATTTTGTTGTTTTGTTTTTGTCTTACTATGTTGCCCAGGCTAGTCTCGAACTCCTGGGCTCCAGTGATCCTGCTGCCTTGGCCTCAGGATTATAGGCATGAGCCACCACTGTGCCTGGTCCTGTCAAATTTTACAACCTCATCTTCCTTCATTCTCTTACTCTCCTGGAATTACTTAACAGCTCTCAAAAACAAATGAAGAAACACCACAAAAAAACTGCCCAATGCTGCTCCTTCTGTCTTGCATGCCTTTCATACCATGACTTTATAGCAATGACTACCAAGACCAATCAGCCTCCAGATGTGTAAAGCCCTCCCCCATTTTGGGCTAACATTCATTCTTTTAATCAATAAAACATTTATTGACTTTCTACTAATGCTAGGTACCAGTAACATGGCAATGAACAAAGCTCCAGCCTTCAACATTCTAGTTGGGGGTATGGGAAGGGTGAGTGTGTTATCTCCATACAAAATTTCAGGCAGCTCTAAGTGCTATGAAGAAAAACTGAGCAAGGTAAGGGGATAGGGAGCAACAGAATGTGGAAGTTTTTTTGGGTAGGGAGCCAGATGGCATTTGACCCAATGATCTGAGGAAAAGAGAGAAGAGCAAGTAGAAAGATATTGAGGCACGAATGTGCTTGGTAGTTTTCAGAGGAACACCAAGGCCAGTATGGTTGAAGAATGAGCTAAAAAGAGAACAGAAGGAGATGGTGTCAAGAGACAGAATGGGATCGATTCATGTTGGACCTTCTGGGTTATGCTAAGTTTGGATTTTATTCAGGTGGGATGGGGAGCTCTGGAAGGCTTTGGTGGGATATTGACATAATCCTCCTGGCTATTATGAGAATGGGCTGTAACAGGACAAGAATAGAGATGCAAGACTAATGAAGAGACTACTTAAATACCTAGCTGAAAGTTTGCGGTGGTTCATACCTTAGCGGTAGTGGAAGCAGCAGTCAGAGTCCAAATTTCTAGAGGAAGAGCCTTGCTGAGGTACTGGACATGAAGTGTGAAAGAAAACCAAGGATATTCCTTGTATCTTGTAAATGTAAGTTATTTATTACCTGGTATTACAATTATTTGTTTACAAGTCTGTATGGGGTTCTTTTTCTTCTAAGTTGGAAGCAGTCAATTATAGCCTTACTTCATTGCACACATGAGACTTAATTACAGACAAGACCGCTTTTTCAAGTCCAGTTTTTCAATTTGATAGTTAACATAATTTGCAAGCTTTAGAACTAAATTTGGAAGTAAAAAGAAATCTCTAGGAAAATGGACATGTCTTATGAAACAATTTTAACGCAAACAGCTGCTAAATTTACTAAACACACACCATGTACCAAGAACTGTTTTTGAGTTTCATAGAAATTGTCTCTTAATTCTCAAAACCCACAATGCACTATCATTGCCATTTTGTAGATGAGGAAATTGAGGTCACACAGCTAGTAAGTGGGACCCTGTACTGGCTTTGGAGCCCTCATTCTAAACCAATACTCTAAAGGTGCCTCCCATTCCTAGACTGTGAGCTCCATGAGGGCAGGTAATTTTCCATACTCATTCTTGTATCCTTGGTTATGTGTTTAGGCAACATAAATATTTACTGAATCAATGAATGATTTCTCTGATTGTTATTATATGGCAGCAAAAACTAGGTATCTGGGAAATAGACTATAAACAACATGCTTCACTGTTTCATTGAACAAAATTTGTTCTTGGGTATGTAATCTACTCTGATTCAGGCTGTGGAAGCTACATGTCATAAGGTCCCGAGGGAAGGTCACAAAGGAGAGGGGCGGGCATAGAAGACAGCAAAACCAATTTCTAGTTTAGTTAGCATACGTTACTTATCCTGTAAAGTCTTGGTCATTAGTTGATATGAGAGCGTTCCTGGCAGTTACGGGAACAAGTGTTTGAAAGAGGGTTTAAGTGTCCCAAAATTATCGGAAAGAGATTTCTGGCCTAAAGCTAACGGGGTGGGGGCAGGAATCCAGAAATAAAAGATAGTAAAAACAAAGACGAAAGGGACCATTATCCTCACACTTACCCTGGACCTAGGAAGGCTGCATTCTTCAGAGACGGGGCTGCAGATAGACAAGGTGAAGGTCAGCAAAGTCAAATAACATCTGGTTTGTCCCTTCCTCATCCCCGCCAGGCTCGATCACTAAGGCTATGTACCCCTCTTTCCTGTCCCTTAAGTCCCCACGCTCCTCTCCCAGCGGCGCTGATCACTCGCCGCTCAGGCCCGTGTCGCTGCGCCCTTCTCCCCTCCTTGTGACCCCTAGATTCGCTTCTTTCCAATCACTCTGATAGCCCAGAGCAGCGTCTACACCCCTCACCCGCTGTGGCGGCGGCGGAAAGTACCACCCGGGACAGCATGGTCAGCGAAGGCGCAGGTAGCAATCTTAGAGGCCCTGTGACCCCGACAGGAGAACCTGTCAGGGAAGGAGCAAGATGGCCGCTCACAAGTCTCGCGAGATGAAAATTTTGTAGTATTCCTTCAACTTTCCTCGGGAGATTTTTTTAAAAACAAATTATCGCGAGACGAGGCAAGTAACGCTGAGAACCTATCGCAGGAGGGCGACAGCCGGAAAGCAGGATGGAGCCGGAGAAGCAATTCTCGCGAGAATAGACTTGCCGTAGCCTCGGGAGGGGGCGGAGGCTCAGAGGCGCACCACGTGGGGTTTGCTAGAGGAGCTGAGTCTCCGGCTGGCGTCCAGTTTGAGTCTAGGTTGGAGTTGGAACCGTGGAGATGCGGAAGGAAACCCCGCCCCCCCTAGTGCCCCCGGCGGCCCGGGAGTGGAATCTTCCTCCTAATGCGCCCGCCTGCATGGAACGACAGTTGGAGGCTGCGCGGTACCGGTCCGGTGAGCCGAGATCCCGGGCCTGGGAGCTCCCTTACCCCGGCCCAGGGCGCCCCTCCCCAGAGACTGACCCTCCCAGCCCATCCCCGTCCTGCATGTTTTCCTGACCGGTGGGTCGCGCCGCCGAGCTGTCCCCAGCCCTGCCCCGCGTTCCTGAGCTCAGATCCAGACCCGGCCCGAACGCTGTTCTGTGCGGTCTCCATGGAGGCGAGCCCTTCCACCCTTCACGCGCTGACAGCTTGTACCCCCCGTAGATGGGGCGCTTCTCCTCGGGGCCTCCAGCCTGAGTGGCCGCTGCTGGGCCGGCTCCCTCTGGCTTTTTAAGGACCCTTGTGCTGCCCCCAACGAAGGCTTCTGCTCCGCTGGAGTCCAAACGGAGGCTGGAGTGGCTGACCTCACTTGGGTTGGGGAGAGAGGTATTCTAGTGGCCTCTGATTCAGGTGAGTCACTTTCCCCTCATCCACCCCCCACCCCCACCCCCGGGTGGAGTGGTAGAATGGAGGCTTGGGGTACGGGTAGGGGTGAGCTCAATATCTAATGTCCTATGTTCAGTGCTTGGAGGAGCCGGAGAGTGTTGGCCCCGAATGCAAACTCTTGTGTAGGTGGGAAATATCTTTTCTAAAATTCTAAATTGTCTGGTGAGATTTCCTAGAAAAATCCGTAACAAAATTAAGCAACGGATTGGAACCATTTTTCTTCTATGTAACCTGCTCCTTAACCCCCGCAGCCCAGACCAAGCATAATCTTGATTTTAAGATGACATTGAAGCCAATCTGTGCTACATGTCTCTTTCCATTTCTTACCGCTTTCTTGTCTTCATTCTGCTTTCTTTGTGTTGACTGTAGGCTCAGCGATGCAGGCTTTGGCATTTTTTTTTTTTTTAATCAGAATTTGGAAGTTGGCTGTCATTGCATGGACGTTTAAAAGACCCACTTATAGATTTAACCTCTCTGACAATTGAGCTTGAACAGTACATAATCAAGAAAACTTTTGGCGGATTCTCTATGCTGAGCCAGTCACCGTGCAAGACGTTCAATTATTCAACATATTTTTAAAGACTCTGCAAGACATTTATTCAACTAGTTCAGCAAATACTTATTAGTGTCCAAATAATTGGGAAGTGTTAACATCACTGGCTTTCTCCATCCACCTCCTTGTCTGGGCTGTCATTAGGAAAACAGTAACACAGAATAAAGTCAGAGGCTCAGAAATTAGCTAAACTCTTCCGTGATGTGGACTTTGCTTTTATAGGAATAACTAACTAACTTTGTTAATTTAGTGACAGTGGCTCTTTGAATCCTAGAAGTGAATTACTGCCTTGGTATAATTCAAGCTCATGTTTTCCTTACCCTACCCCCAACAGGTGCTGTTGAATTGTGGGAACTAGATGAGAATGAAACACTTATTGTCAGCAAGTTCTGCAAATATGAGCATGATGACATTGTGTCTACAGTCAGTGTCCTGAGCTCTGGCACACAAGCTGTCAGTGGTAGCAAAGACTTCTGGTGGGTCCCTGTTCTCATTGCTTCTGTCTCTGAGCGTCCTTTGGGCGCCTTTCCTATCCTGTTAACCTCATTAGGTAACATTTTGGGCGTATTCTAAGAATTCAGTGACTAACTTTAGCATGTCTGTAAGGTTTCCTTAGGGATTTTGCAGTCCATTGTAAGTAGACCATAGCAGCAGTCCAGGAGGCAAAGACTTGGGGAATGTTGATTACAGGAAGTTCTTGTTTGAACACGTTTTTATGTTGCTAGTGTAGGTCAAGATTAAATGTCTGTTTCCTTTTGCCTCTTAGCATCAAGGTTTGGGACCTTGCTCAGCAGGTGGTACTGAATTCATACCGAGGTGAGTATTTCATTTTTAGCCCTGGTCTTAGCTATTGTGTTTTTGGACTTTTTGAAGTTTGCTTTGATGTTAGGAACAGCAATTCCATGTTCTGATAGTTTTCTTATAAAACAGTAGTCAGGCTCCAGTATCTACCCCTTGTCCTTTTCTCAATTTCCTTGTTTCTTTCTTTTTCTTTCTTTTTTTTTTTTTTTAATTCGACTAGTCAAGTACAGTAGTGAAAAGGGGGGAAGAATATGACAAGGAGTTTAGTCTGTAACTGACTGTGAACAATCAATTGAGATAACTTGCTACCTTCAGACCAGCCAGTTTCCCTGTTACTACTGATGGCCTCACCACCTTGGCAACACAGAGCTCAAACTCTTGGTCCTTTTCCACCCCTTCTGTTTCCTCACCATCAGTTGGCCACTAAGTTCTTTTTAGTCTTTTCCACTGGTCAGTCACCTTCCTATCCATTTCTATGCCCCTATTCGCTTTCAGGCTTTACCTTAACACAGGTAGTAGCACTCATGTCTCCACTAGCAATCTAGCTCTTTTGGTCTTTTATTAGTTTCTTGTGGCCACTGGATTAAAATCCCATTTTCTTGTAATGGCACTGAAACTCTTTTACTCCATTTCCTCTCTTCAAGCTTATTAGATCCTTGACATTCTTGAGGGATAAATCTTGAGACTTTCAAATCTTGAACGTTTGAGTATTTACCTTCATAAAATGTCTGTTTTCTTTTGAGAACCATTGCTTTTTTAATGCCCCTCTTTCTGCTCGCTTTCATTAACAGCACTAGTGGTTGACTTTATCTTGGGAGCCATTCTTTGTGAAGATAACGTCTAGAGCCTTCATGTGTGCATGTTTCAAGATTTAGATGCTGGGTGATTGATCACTGTGGTTCTCTCAATGGCTAAGTGCCTTTCCCTGCCATTTCTAACTTCAAAGTACATGATTAAGTTATAGACCAGAGAAATCACAGACTCATATCCAAGGTCCAGTATCCTGGACCTTCAGGGTCACTTGCAAATAGTTTTACAATAATGTTGAATGCCTAGCTGTGCGCAATGGCTCACGCCTGAAATCCCAGCACTTTGGGAGGCTGAGGCAGGCAGATCATATGAAGCCTAGGAGTTAGAGACTAGTCTGGCCAACATGCCGAAACCCCGTCTCTACGAAAAAGTACAAAAATTAGCCAGGCATAGTGGTGCACATCTGTAATCCCAGCTACTTGGGAGGCTGAAGCCCGAGAATCGCTTGAACCCAGGAGGCGGAGGTTGCAGTAAGTCAAGATCACGTCACTGCACTCCAGCCTGGGCAACAGAGTGAAGCTGTCTCAGGAGAAAAAAAAAAAAAAAAAGTCAATGCCCTATGTCTATTATATTTGCCTTTTATTGCTTAGACATATGTGCTTTCCTGGTTAATGCTAACTGTTTTTCAGCATTTCTGCCATGCAGCCTTTCTGTTATTCTTTGTGTTTGTGTCTTATTCCCCCTGCTGAATTCCAAATCCTTTATTATTTTTTAATTTTTTGTAGAGACAGAGTCTTGCTATGTTGCCCAGGCTGGTCTCAAATTCCTGGGCTCAAGGGATCTCCTGCTTTGGCCTCCCAAAGTGCTGAGAGATTACAGGCATGAGCCACTGCATCCTGCCCCAAAACCTTTGAGGGTAGAGGAACCATGTATTCTTCATCTTTTCTTTACCACCATGGTGCTTGTCCCAGAGCTTTGCTTTTTTCAAGTGAGCAATAAATTCCTTTTCTTACTTCTTATCCTGTTGACTTTCTGTGACTTCTAGGGCTAGGAAAGAACTATGGAAGCTGGTTTACTTCCATCCTTCTACCTCGGGGGGGGGGGGCACATTCAGACTACGTGGGAAAGTCTGGTAAACTGACTGTAGAAAAGGTTTCCACAGCTTCCAATTAACATGTAGCAGTGACTTTAAAGTTTTTTACATGTAGACCTCCTAAAACAATTTTGAAAATCTGTGCCCCCTCATACATTTTTAAATTGATATCTAAAGAAATTTTTTAACTAGTTGCAGAGAAGGTAATTTCTGGCATATAATTTATTATATACTTATTTCAAGCATATGTTTGTCCAAATTTTAGATTTGCAGGTTAATCCTATTTAGTTTGTATGAATGTCTACCAAATAGCCTAACTGGCAAAAGCCAATCTGCATTGTAAAGCCAGTGGACCAAGTTAGACTAAATTTTCTGTCAGAAAAAGTCTGACTTTGTTTTTAGATTCAGATAAAGTGGTTGAATATGTCCTTATCACAACGATCTGTCATATTTTTTAGTTCTCGTTATTAGACAGAAACAGAGTGAAGTCACAGAACCATACTTGTGTTTGTGGTGTGACTGAAACAAGATCAGCGCCCCCCCTTGGCCGGGCGCGGTGGCTCACGCCTGTAATCCCAGCACTTTGGGAGGCCGGGGCGGGCGGATCACAAGGTCAGGAGATCGAGACCACAGTGAAACCCCGTCTCTACTAAAAATACAAAAAATTAGCCGGGCGCGGTGGCGGGCGCCTATAGTCCCAGCTACTCAGGAGGCTGAGGCAGGAGAATGGCGTGAACCCAGGAGGCGGAGCTTGCAGTGAGCTGAGATCCGGCCACTGTACTCCAGCCTGGGCGGCAGAGCGAGACTCCGTCTCAAAAAAAAAAAAAAAAAAAAAAAAGATCAGCGCCCCCTTCATTGAATTTTGCCTAGATGCTCTTTCTTTTTGCTCTTCGGTTCTTAGGGAAAAGCCCCTTTTGTGCCTTAGTTTAGAACCCTTATGTTTTTATACCCCTGAGCACTGTACCATGGAAAGATCTGGGATGAATGACAGGTATGTGTTCTTTCTTTAAAGTGGGAGAAGGGTGATTGTGAAAATAGAGGCAGTTCAATTTTAAGAAAGAGAACATTAGATGGCCGGGCGCGGTGGCTCAAGCCTGTAATCCCAGCACTTTGGGAGGCCGAGACAGGCGGATCACGAGGTCAGGAGTTCGAGACCATCCTGACTAACACGGTGAAACCCTGTCTCTACTAAAAAATACAAAAAGCTAGCCAGGCGAGGTGGCTGGCGCCTGTAGTCCCAGCTACTCGGGAGGCTGAGGCAGGAGAATGGCGTAAACCCGGGAGGCAGAGCTTGCAGTGAGCTGAGATCCGGCCACTGCACTCCAGCCCGGGCGACAGTGAGACTCGGTCTCAAAAAAAAAAAAGAAAGAGAACATTAGAGAAGTTGGCTCTCTTAATACTATTAGCACCCAGAACTCCCTCGAAAGTTTTTGTATACTACTTGGAGGTATGTGTGCTCCAGTATGAAGACTGCTATTCTAGAATTATTTAGACCTCACGTCTAAGATGCCTTAACTGGAAATTCCTTTGTTATTCTTACTAAGCTCCTAATTTCTCATTCATTGTTTTTACTAATACATTTTTTTCACAAGGTTTTTTAGGTTTTATAAGTCTATAAACTTCTCCTCTTAGCTTTTGTCTAATCCATAATCTCCCACGAAATTTGTTAAATTGCATCATGAGACCAGCCCTCCCTCCCTCCTGCACCTTGATTATTCCTGGGCTGGCCCTCTTGTAATGCTTCAGCTTGTTTTCTATCATGTTTCTCTTTCTCTGTCCTTTATAGCTCATGCTGCACAGGTCACTTGTGTTGCTGCCTCTCCTCACAAGGACTCTGTGTTTCTTTCATGCAGCGAGGTAAGAGATAGCTCCTTCTTCCCTAAACACACTGCAGCCCTCCATAGGCCAAAATCTCTAGTGTGGAGACTTTCTGGCCTGCAGCGCTTTGGACTGTGAGATCCTTTTTCTGTGTTCCACCTTCCTCTAGGACAACAGAATTTTACTCTGGGATACCCGCTGTCCCAAGCCAGCATCACAGATTGGTGAGTCTGAGATTCATTGGTGGGAGAATAGTACTTGGAACCCTGATAGAAGAGGATTTCTTTGGCCATTGTCAAAGCATAGTTGCCAGATGCCCAGAGTAGTTACTGTGACATGAGTGACATAATCTCCTTCTTTTCCACTGAGACTCTGCTAACCCCATTCTTGCAATGCATACCAAGAGGAAGGGCCAGTTCCTGGGTAGGTGATTTACGTTATTAGACGGGAGGACAAAGGGACCAGAATTGCTCTCTTCATGATTTGTGCCTGAAACTTGCCTGTGACTCATGTCCAGAAAGGGCAGGAAGCTGGTGGATAAATGGTTATGAGGCTCAAGGATGAGGACACTGCTGCCTTAGCAGGGTTTGGGAAATCAAATAAAGGTGCTCCCAGGATTTAGAGTGATGTCATTTGAGAAACTGCTTCTTCTGGACTCTTTTGAGTTTTTGTCCAGACCCTCTTCTCTCCTTTGCAGGCTGCAGTGCACCTGGCTACCTTCCTACCTCACTGGCTTGGCATCCTCAGCAAAGTGAAGTCTTTGTCTTTGGTAAGGCGGCATGTCAGACTTCATATTGACTCTGGGAAAGGGGAGGAGGAAAGAGAAAGAGCTGACTCCACAATGCACAAGGCCCTTGCTGCTCAGTCTTGGCCGTCATGGACACTAGATGAATTATGAATTGAGGGTGGGGAGGTGGGGTGATGCCAAGATAGTTTTAGTGTAGCTTTGGAGAACATGATTATTTTCCCAGTGGATTTGATTTTTGATTGATTGATCCAGCTCCTGTATTCTGGGCATGGCTATAAGTCAGGGAGCCACAAAGCAAGTGGATTGCTATATAGCGAATTCTTTTCTACTGTGGGTAGGTGTAGAGCTATCGTGGTCATGAGGCTGTGTGTATGGTGACGTATTTTGTGGTTAAAATAATAACTGCTTCATTCATTAACTTAATTTTCACAATCATCCAGTGACTTATTCCTGCTTTGCAAAAGAGAAAACTGATGCTCAGAATGGTTAACTTTTCCAAGCTTGAGGAACTAGGATTCAAATCTTTGGCACCAAAGTCCATGCTCTTAATCACCATGACATGTCCCTTCTCTTCTACAGGTGATGAGAATGGGACAGTCTCCCTTGTGGATACCAAGAGTACAAGCTGTGTCCTGAGCTCAGCTGTACACTCCCAGTGTGTCACTGGGCTGGTGTTCTCCCCGCACAGGTACCGTTCTTTGTCATCCGGGGCCTGATGGGTATAAATGGGAACAGTGAGCATGTGTGTGTATGTTTTCAAAGCATTAGCTGATTAAGTAGTTCCTTAAAGCAGACAGTGTTCTAGCTAAGGTTTTGGAACATCAAAGATCTCTTAAGTGGGAAGTGGAATCCTTTGGAAATCAAAGGATTTTTCAGTTATACGGTTTCTGTCTGAAATGGCTAAAATGTGGTCTCATTCCTGCCCAGCACCCAAAATGGTTCCTATTGTGGGCTTCTAGGACTGTGAGATTGGAAAAGCCTGTGTTTCTGGGTTCTTGCTGAAGCTATAGAGAAGGACCAGATGGGGTGGTTAGTTGCCAGGATGGTTGTCAACCCTAACTTTGCTTCATTTCCCTCATCTTTACTTGAAACTTTTAGTGTCGACTTCTAGTAGCCAGACCTTAGCCAAAAGTGGGAATCAGGCTGCCTTTCCTGGGTCACTTCACAGTAGTGGTGGCGCCGGCTCAGTTAAGGTTTTGTCTTGGGATCCAGGCTTTGCCTTTCACAACCGTCTCCTCCCACTGTAGTGTTCCCTTCCTGGCCTCTCTCAGTGAAGACTGCTCACTTGCTGTGCTGGACTCAAGCCTTTCTGAGGTGTAAGTGTGAAGTGGAATCCTTTGGGAATCAGGGAAGGGGAGCAGTGGGTGGGTGAGTCATTTTCCTCTTCAGAAAAGTGTATTGTGCTTTTGGAGAACAGATTCTCCGTCTGTATCTGAAGGGACTTGGTAATGGAAGCAGGCTGGCTGTTGACCCTCTCCGTTCCTGGGGCACATTCACAACCCCAAGGGCAAGCTGTGTCCTTGGTAGAGCGGGGCGGTAGGTGGAATTTTTAAGTCTAGCACTCCAGCCCTCTCCCACAAGGGGGCGGCAGTGTATCCTTTCACATAAAGAACTGCATATGAAATGCAGTCTGCTACAGGGGAAAAGGCAGCACTTGGAAGACCTGAATTGTACTTCCCTCCTTGCCACGATTTGCTGCCTGTTACTGCCCCACATCACTGTCTTGTTCTAACCAGCGTTTCTTCATCTATGAAAATAGAGGACTGAATTGGATGATTGATGACATCCACTGTGGATAGTTACACTGCTATCCTGGTGATGAGGCCATACAGTTGGTGAAATGTGTGTAACATACCCAAAAAATATGCCCCAGATGTGTTGGGTTCTCTTTTTTCTCTAGGTCTGCTTTTCTTGTCTCTACTATGCCCTGACTTTTTTTTCTTTCTTCTAGGTTTAGAAGCCGAGCCCACAGAGACTTTGTGAGAGATGCGACTTGGTCCCCGCTCAATCACTCCCTGCTTACCACAGTGGGCTGGGACCATCAGGTCGTCCACCACATTGTACCCACAGAACCTCTCCCAGCCCCTGGACCTGCGAGTGGTACTGAGTAGATTGGATTTGAGACAAAAAGCAAGTCCCCCATGAGTGTCCACTTCTTTGCCCTACCCTCTCAGCTTGTGAGACAACACAGGAGCCTTCTGTAGTGTGTTGATATGCTAGATCTGTGCCACTCATAGGCATCGTCCCTCCGCCTGAGGGAGGCTGGATTCTGGGTTCCTGTAGTCCCAGGGAGGAAAAGCTTTCTTAAAAATGGACATGTATGTGCGTGTGACTGTGTGTGTAGATTTATAGTTTTTGGTAGTGGCAGGAATAAAACAATCCATCCTACATATTCCCTAAGCACTGCCTTTCTCTCACCCCCCAAAACAAGTTGACAAAAGGGTTTTATTCTTCCCATGTAGCTGTCTATGAGGAATTGGCTGCGTCTGGGTGGGTTATGGGATGTGGGCAGCCCTGGGTTCTTGGAAGCAGCTCTTATGCTACTTATAGAGATAGGATTGATTTTATTTTTTTAAAGTGCTTAATTCACCATTACGAGAAATGCTTCCAGTCACAAAAATGCAGCCCAGTTCACTTTGAGGAAGAAGCAGGACTTGGTACGGATTTACATAACTCTTTGCCATTAAACCGAATCAGAAATCCGTTTTCTGGCTGAATAAAAAGTTTGGCTTGCCTGTGTAATGCCCACTCCCTTCCCCCTGGCTCCCCAGTGATGGGGCATATATGAGAGAGGGGTGTTTTTCTATCATAGATGCCATAGGGGAAAGTTTGGGGATGAAGGAGAGCTTAAAGGCGTTTCAGTTAAGTTAGAAAACTGACACAGACTGTTGAGAAATCTTTGCTACTTTTCCCACCCCAAACAGCCTGGGGCCTGACATCTTCTGCCCTGGGCCCCCTTCTCTTGATGTGGAAAGTCTGAATGCAGTATTTATAGATTTCTAAGGTTTTAACATCCAGTATCAGGAAGAAAATCAGAAATACTGGTTGGTAAAATAAAGAGTTTAGGCATTGTTGGCCTGTCTTTTTTGAAGCGTGTGTGTCATGTGTGGTTAGATATATTTCACTTATGTGAGTCATCATGGTGTCAGTCTTGTAGCCCATTATTTTTCCTGTGCTTCCCCAGCTTCCCAAAGTAGCTAATTAGAACTTAAGGTAAACATTTATTCTTGGGTTGGTGGAGTGGGTATTGCCAGTTAGAAGTCATGGATCAGTTACTGATTATATTGAAACTAAATATAATCAATTATGTGCTTTTGAGCTTTGCAAGTTCAATTTAGGTAAAAATCACATTATGAAACTGGGAAAGTCTGAAGGAATATGGGCAAATATTTCTCAGTAAAGCTTCCTTGCTTCACCCTTGACATGACTGATTACCCTTGAGTAAAACATGGGAATTTATAGTCATGTGATCTTCTGGGGTTGATGAGGAGTAGGAATAAAGTCTTCCATCGTTTTTATAATGTGGGAGGAAATAGAATGGGTAGGTACAATCACTTAAGTTCTGCCTCTCAAAGAGAAAACTTTAATTTTGTGGACATTTAGAGAAAGTAAGGGGTGGGGGAGCTTGAGGTGAGTAGGAATTTGCATAGCCCTTTTCTTCATGGACTTAAGAGTGATGGAGAAAAAACTCAGTGAAAGAGATAAGAAAGGAAATGTGTATATGTGTTAAGGTGGTTCAATAAGGAAGGAAAACATAGGTTTTTTTTTTTTTCTTTTTTTGAGATGGAGTTTCACTCTTGCTGCCCAGGCTAGAGTGCAGTGGCATGATCTTGGCTCACTGCAACCTTTGCCTTCTGGGTTCAAGTGATTCTCCTGTCTCAGCCTCATAAGTAGCTGGGATTACAGATACCCACCACCATGCCCAGCTAATTTTTGTATTTTTAGTAGAGATGGGTTTCACCATGTTAGCCAGGCTGGTCTCAAGCTCCTGACCTCAGGTGATCTGCCTGCCTTGGCCTCCAAAGTGCTGGGATTACAGGCATCAGCCACCGTGCCCAGCAGAAAGTATGGTTTTTGAAGGACCATGTTTTATTGTAAAAAAATGTTTTAGTTCAGGTAGATCTGTACTGATGAGAGTAATTCATATCTATCAGTGACCACCAACCACCAAGATATTTATAAACCTTATCAAATACAGTAGGAAGAACACAGGTTTGGGTGAATATATATGTTGCAGTGAGCAAAGAAGACAGTTTAAAATAAAAGATGACCACAGAATAATTAGAAATGATACTATCACATGTGGGGTGATTTGCTAGGTCCTTCACTTGAGAATAGTTCTAATAGAATGAGTACAGAGCTGATGACAGGTAGAAATGAGATCAATCTATTTGTTTAAAAATATACAAATATTTTGCATTTAATTTCATTGATTAAAATGTCTAAACACTAGAGTAAGCCCATTTCTCTATCTACATCCTTACTCTGAAGTCCGCTAATCAAACCTACTCTTCCACCGCTGTTCTCTGGTCCACCAAGGGCTATGAGACTCACCCCTTGCATAGTGCTCAGAACCACAAGGAATACTGAAGAAGGCTTGCCTACGGTTTCAGGTGGCATCAGACATTGGGCTAATTTCCAAGGTATCTCTCCTGCCCAACAGGACAGTTGGAGTCTGGTTCTTTAATAAATAGCTATATGGACGTTACTTACTGGTTCACAATCACATTACAGCAGCAAAAACACCCAAGCTGGATAACTGCTCTGGGCCTCCAGCCATGTTTCCTCCAGATAGCATGTTAGGAGATTTTAAAAATCAGATTGGACTTCAGAGGGCTCCAAAACTTCTTGCCACATCTAGACCTGAAAGTAAAGGGCTCTGATTATTAAGAGGCAGATTCTTGTTGCATTTGGACAGCGCAAGTAATGGTCACACTGAACACATTAGAATCAGTTGTGTAATTGATTTTGTTTCAAAAAAGGATAGGCAAGCTGTAGTCTCAATTTGGAGTTAAAGTTTCTCAAGAACTTCATCAACAGCTCACACGATACAGTTTTGGAAGAGTAAACAAGGTAAGCAGACAACTCTTGGACCCCAGACACATTTTCTTTTTTAGTTCTCCATCAAAAATAGGCATTTCTGGAGTTTTGGTCTCACTGAGTGATCACAGGACTACTGCAATCCAGGGAACTGAGGGAGCTGTGAGCATCTGAGAGAAAGGTTAACTCTCGTTTTAAGTTGTGACACAATTAGTGATCCCATAATCTTCTATCATCTGGTACAACATTTAATACAGTAGCATTCTACTTACTGTGGAAACTCCTTGTCTCATAAATGATGTTCTGCAGCTTCAATATGTAATGGATAGACCATCAAAGTTCAAAATATAATAAAGAATTTAATTCCAAACAACAATTTCACCTTTAACATTCTGGTGAAAGCCCAGCCATTGTCACTGGTTCAAAGTGCCTTCAGTGGAATAGCTGTATTTCACTTGTCCCTGTGATCATGAGGTACCAGATTCCAGTCAAGCATTTCACTTTGAGAGGCACCATGTTGTAAGCATTAGGAATTTCAGTTGCAAACTAATTTTCAGTTCTGGCAGTAACTTATCTGGAGTCTCAGCTCTAAGTCATGAAAACTTTAGATTAGAAAATGCACTTTTTATGTACAGCCTAAATTAGCTTCATGTTCTGCAGTTTCTGCAACTTGTCTCAGAAATCCTCTGAGTAGAATTGATGTATGAGACCCTTTAAGACCATTATCCAACTGCAGTTTGCTTGGCAGAGTTAACATTAATGCTACCTTTGATCTAGGCATCTGGAGGCAGGTAAGACAGGCTCTGCGTGCACCACCGTCCCTGGACCTGTTGTGGCAGACTCCTTGAAGCAAGATCAGCTTGGGCCTTGTTTGAGTTTTTAAAGTTTTTTTTTTTAATGTAAAATTTGTCATTTTAACTTTGTAAGTGTACAGTCCAGTGGCATTAAGTTCATTTGCATTTTTGTGCAGCTTTCACCACTTCCATCTCTAAAACTTTTTCATCACCCCAAACTGAAACTGTACTCATTAAACAGTAACTCCCCTTCCTCAAGACCCTGGCAATCACCATCTTCGTTTCTATAAATTTGACTATTCTACACATTTGTGTAAGTGGGAGCATACAATATTGGTTTTTTTTGGAGGGGAGTTCTGGCTTAATTTTATAAGGCATTAACTTGTTCCTCAAAATGTATTCTATAAACTGGGAGCATTTGTATAACCTGTAACTTGCTAGAAATACAGAATGTCCAGATCTACTGAGTCAAAATTTACATTTTCAAAAGCTTCCTATGTGACTCATGCATATCAAAGTTTGGGAAGCACTGCCTTAGGTTGCCTTTTGAGAATTCCAAATGGGTCAGAAACCAGGCAGAAATACTCGGTAGTGAGCAGCTATGGTGTATCAGAAGTTGTTGGGCATTTTGTGGTTTGATGGTGAGCAAGGCAGACATGGTTGTCCTGCATTCAGCAACTTAGTCTAGAGAGAGACAGGAAGGAATTAAGTGTTTAGGTGCTAGCCAAAAGTAAAGATTACTGGAAAACAAGGGTTCATATCCCAGTCATCAAAAAAGTGATGAATTTTCCCTGCTTAACATTTGAATTAAAATAATTAGGCTAGGTGTGGTGGCTGACGCCTGTAATCCCAGCACTTTTGGAGGCCGAGGTGGGCAGATCACTTAAGCTCAGGAATTCATGACCACCCTGGGCAATATGGTGAAACCCTGTCTATAAAAAATACAAAAGCCGGGCACGGTGGTGTGCGCCTGTAGTTCCAGCTACTTGGGAGGCTGAGGCAGGAAAATCACTTGAGCCTGGGAACCGCAGGTTGCAGTGAGCCGAGATTGGGTCACTGCACTCCAGCCTGGGCGATGGGAGTGAAACACAGTCTGAAAAGAAAAAGTTAATTGACAAATATTGTGTATATTCAAGGTATACAATGTGATGATTTGATAGACGTGCAATGAATTATCACAACAAGCAAATGGTACACTCAGGATAGTTTTGGAGGGTTTATTTATAAGGGGACTAATTACAAAGGTTTGGAAATGGTGTGGGAGAACCAAAGAGCTGGTGCCCAAGGGCAAGGGAAGGGAGAAGTTACCTGAAACTGGAAGAAAAGATAGTTTTGGAGAGCATCTGCTTTGAGAGCAGCGGTGACCTTTATCAAGAGATAAGAGTTCCCTTGATGCCACGTCATGGGGTGATCCAGAAGAATGAATACCCCAATTTCTCTCCTCCCTTCCTCTACTCTTCTGTCAGGCTGAACCCGACAGAGCCCATTTGATATAGTCCAAACAGACAGACTTTCAGGGGCAGCAAGCAAGGTGGAGAAAGATGGGAAATATTAATAGAAGGGCAGTGGGAAAATATGTTTAGTCTGCTTTTTTGCCCCTTATCCTCTCTTGTCCTTAATATAGGTGAAATTTCATGTCCTCAACACAAGAGATGCCCAGAGTCCCAACAACTATTTTATCATTATGGGGTGATAACCATTTGTTCATACTTCCATCTTAAACCTAAAGGATTAGGTATCATTAGTGTCCTCATATAAAGCAGCAGTAGAAAAGTGAAAAGAGAAAAACAAGTAACGAAATACAGCTGTTAGAGTTCCTACTCATAAGTGGTCATACAGCCTAAGTATCATGGCCATCTTTTCCCACCATCCATTCGATGTTGGGTTCCCCTCACCCTCTAAGAACTCCTCGTTGAGGTTCCCCTCACCCTCTGAGAACCTTGGTGAGATGACCGAACCTGTGTGCGGGGTCTGAGTTCTTAGTGATTTGCTCTTTATTGGGTTTCTGCTGCTTTCTGTCATGGGAATTACTGGGCAAGGGAGTACTGAAGATGTCCCTGTGAGTCCCCAGAGTTACAAACACAGTCCTTTCTCTAGTTGTGCAGCAGCAACTCAATTCCCCCCTGGCAATTGGGATCAGTTACCCCAACTGGTACAGTGGCTTCTTTCTTCACATTTTTTTTCCCCAGTGGCCTAAGGAGCCCCAGATGGCCAAGAGGTAGCCTTAGCTTCTAATTCATTGAGACCATAACTACTGGGTGAAACATTGCTCATTTAATGCTAGAATCTTCAAGCCTACTTAGTCAGGACTACTGAATAAGAAGCAGAAACTCTTCAGGTGAATTATTGGATACAATAGTAAAAAAGCCAACTCCTATTTCTACCCCTTGGTTCTTAATTGCAGCTATGCATTTTGGCCTTGGGAGAGAGGACACCATATATTCTCCCTGATTTAAGGCATAATGGCGTTAATACAGTGGACCAATATAATGTTTTGTGGGCTACTAAGAAAATTAAGTTTGGCTGGGCGCGGTGGCTCAAGCCTGTAATCCCAGCTCTTTGGGAGGCCGAGACAGGCGGATCACGAGGTCAGGAGATCGAGACCATTCTGGCTAACACGGTGAAACCCCGTCTCTACTAAAAAATACAAAAAAGTAGCCGGGCAAGGTGGCGGGCACCTGTAGTCCCAGCTGCTTGGGAGGCTGAGGCAGGAGAATGGCGTAAACCCGGGAGGCAGAGCTTGCAGTGAGCTGAGATCACGCCACTGCACTCCAGTCTGGGTGACAGAGCGAGACTCCGTCTCAAAAAAAAAAAAAAAGAAAAAAGAAAATTAAGTTCACTTTGGACTACGTTGTAACAAAAAGTGGTAGAGTTGACACAGTCCTGGGGCAAGATGGTATTAATAAAAATATACTCTTGTCCCTACCGTACAAGTGCAGTTTCCCCAAATTCCTTAATGATTGGAATGGAAAATAAAACAGGTCAGTAGCTGTACATCAAGTGCAAAGGGCTATGTCGTTTTGCTCCATTAAAGAACAGCACATCTGGAATTGCAGTTGTGATTGGCAGCACAACCTGATTATCAACTGTCATTCTTCAGAATTTGTCTGGTTTTCACACCAGCCAATTAGGTGAATAAAGGGATGATATTGTAAGAATTATCACTCTGCATTTCTCAAGTTTTTGATGGTAGCATTATTTCTGCCATTTCTCTAGGGATGTAGTAGTGGTTTCTTGTTTTGTTTTGTTTTGTTTTACTATTTTTTTAAACTATAAAGTTTTAAACACACACACACACCAAGCATACATATATGCAACTCCAGAGGTTTCTGCCTGATCCTACCATAACAGTCCTCCTACCAGAGGCCAGGGAAATAATGTAAGGACTCTGCTTGTTACTGATATCTATTCTCAGTATACGTTCTGGGACTTGGGAAGAATCACATAATAAGTCCATGGTTACGCTGCTTAGATGGACTCAGGCCAAGACTTCATTTACCCTTTGAACTTTATAAGCCCCCAGTGACACATTAGGCACATTGGTGTTTCCAGTCTCTGAGAATCAGTGTAAATTTAGAGACAGTATCTAATGTCTCTGCATAGTCTAGGCATTTCTTTTCCCCAGTATGAGGTCATGCAGCCCACACTGTCTCTGGGGAAAGCTTGGGTGAAAATTCAGAACGCATACGTGTGGCTACATTGCAGGATCCTTTCTCAGAAGGACCCAGCTTCCTCATAGTTAAGTGGCTCCAGGACTGTGAACTAGCTTAGACCTGGGAACTGGGTAAAAAGCTGTGAATCTGGGTTACATTTCTGTCTTGTAGACCTAGAAATTTCCCATCTATGTATGTCTAGGTGCACCTTAGTAGGCTGCTCGTTTATTTCATTTCTTGGGACCTCACTATCAATTAGTCATCACTACAAATTCTTATAGGTCAAAACACCATGATTATCATATCTTTATATTTAGTTTAATTTATTTATTTGAGACAGAATCTTGCTTTGTCACCCAGGCTGGAATGCAGTGGCACGGTCACAGCTCACTGCAGCCTTGAACTCCTGGGCTCAAGCGATCCTCCCACCTCAGCCTCCCAAATAGTTGGGACCACAGACATGTGCCAACATGCCCAGCTAATTTTTTAAAAAACTCTTTGTAGAGACGGGGTCTCTGTGTTGTTCAGGCTGGTCTTGAACTCCTGGACTCAAGTGGTCCTTCCACCTCGTCCTTCCAAAGTGCTGGAATTACAGATGTGAGCCCTGTGTCTGGCCCATGACTATCATTTCTTTCTTATGGTTTATTGTGGTCACTGCCTAGCTTGTATCTGATTGATCGGGGAACTGATTCCCTTGTATTTATTCTCACCGTTATCTCCAGCATACAGAGGACAGTCACTATAGAGCTGCACCTTTGGGAAGCAGTCACCATGAGCAAAGGCACAGCACTGGGAAGGTGGGAAAAGATCAACTCAAGATTGTTTAGCACCCTGCCTCTTTCCTGCCATCCAGTGGGTCTCTGCCCCATTCCTTCTTTTACTTGTCTCTAAGCATCTTCCTAGAATATCCTTTTGATTGTTTCCCTTTCCTGCTCAGATACCTTCCATGGTAAAGAAGTTTCTAAACCATCTTCTTCCCAAACAGTACATCCTGCATGTTTTCTTAATCATACTTATACAAAATATAAGTAAATAGGAAAAGGTAACTATAGTAACGGTTGCTATTGGAATTCCTCTTTGGATTTATCTGAGAAAGTACCCTAATATCTGCCTTGGATATAGACAGTGAAAGCCCAAGCATTATGGATCTGGTTAGAACTAAACTGTAGCAAGCAAGGGAGGAGTTTTTCAGGGACTCTGGAATGGGAGAGAGAGAACACTGGGATAGCTGAGAGAAGCCAGGAGTTGGTGAAGTCTTTGCATTAGGGGATGTGACCCTTCACAGGCACCCCTCACCCCTATTTTTAGTAAAAACTACCAAGAACTTGATGTGTAAGGATTTCTTATGGAGGCCAGTAAAAGGGTTAAGTCATGCACCAGGAAGCTATGCAGAAAAACAGTTTACACGCAAGGATGAAGGAGCAGGGGAGTAGAGAAAAACATAAGGAGGAATTCTTGAGACTTTGCTGGATTATTGGGGACACTTTGGGCTGACACAGGTTGTGGGGCTGGAATTTAGGCAGAGTGTAATCAGACCACTGAGGGGCAGGGAGTCTTTAACATCTAAGTTGCATGCTTGTATTTTAAATTTTTGTGATTTTAGTTTTTGCTTACTCCATTAGAGTAGAAAATAAGTATTTGTTGAATAAGTTAGAAAAATGAATGAATGAATGAATTGCTTTCAGGACTATGCCACAGAATGTTAGAGTAGGAAAGGACTTTAAGGATCTATTAGTTAAACCTGTTGAGCGGTTAGTTCAATGTTGTTAGGTGCTGATCTCACTGCCAATGATAATAACCATTAGCAGCAATAACAACCGTTGCCACTATGAGTGCCTACCATGAGTCAGACAGTTTACATTTATAATCTCTGTTTTTTAAAACATTTCAAGAAAAATGTCATTATTGCTACTTTTCAAATATGTTGTCCAGAGTTTCTCTATTAGTGACCCAAATCTGCCTGTTTCTAAGCCAGGGTGTGCCCACCTCTTTGGCTATGTTTTTTCCCAGCTCATTCATTCCAAAGACAGACCATTTAACCATTGGATCTGGGGCAACAAAGGTGAATCAGTCATGAATCCTTCACCAAAAGAGCTTGCTTTGTAGTAGATGAAACAGTTTAATTTTTAAATCTAGTGTAATAAGGGTTTAACTAGTAGCACACGGTCAAACTTCTTTTGAAATGAAAAGAGTAAGAACTGATGACCACAAAAAAGCAATTCTGCTTAAACCAGGGTCTCTCGCCCTTGGCACTATTAAATTATCAGTACAGGTGGTCCCTGACTTCTGATGGTTCAACCTATGATTTTTCAACTCTACAACGGTGCAAAAAACAAACAAACAAAACGTGTTGTCAATTTGTTCATGGACTTATGATGGAGTTACATCCTGATAAAATAGTGGTTAGTTGAAAACATTAATATTTTTTATTTTACTTTAAGTTCTGGGATACATGTACAGAACATGCAGGTGTGATGCATAGATATACATGTGCCATGGTGGTTTGCTGCACCTGTCAACCTGTCATCTAGGTTTTAAGCCCCGCATGCATTAGGTATTTGTCCTAATGCTCTCCCTCCCTTTGCCCCTGACCTGCTGACAGGCCCCGGTTTGTGATGTGCCCCTCCCTGTGTCCATGTGTTCTCATAAACATTAATATTTTCCACTTCAATGGATTTATCGAGATGTAATCCCATTATAAGTCAAGGAGCCTCTGAACTGAATATTCTTCATTGTGGAGGGCTGTCTTATGCATCGAAGGAGGGTTAGCAGCATCCCTGGCTTCTACCCATTAGGTACTGTAGCATACCTTTCTTCTTCCACCGTTGTGACAACCAAAGTATCTCCAGACATTGCTAGATTGGGCAAAATTGTGCCCAGTTGAGAATCACTGGCTTGAAAGGAAAACGGCCGTTGCATGGATGTGCAATAACACCTTTAGCCATTTCCTAATGACGTCATTTAATCAGTTAGGATTTTTGTTTTGTTTTTAGTATTTTGCTGTTACAAATAAAGCTGCAATGAACATTGTTTCTTTGTGTACTTGGGCATGGTACGTTTCTGAAAGTGAAATTGCTAGGTTATAAGATTTTATATTTAGGAGTGCGATATTGCCTATATGACCTCTAAAGACATTAAACAAATAGCACTACCTTTACTATTTTATTACAAATATTCTTTTTTGAATTTCCTCAATTTTTAAACTTAAATAAGATCCATGAAAGTATGGGTTTATATGATAATATTCATTTTCCCACTATACATTAAAATAAACACATTAAATATTTTTAAAAATCCCTCATGCACAACCAAAAATCATCTTTTACACCAAATATTGGAACACTCCCTTCACTTTAAAGATGTGGTAACTGACTAGAGAAGAGTCTTCCCTTCAAGTTTACAGTGATCTGTAGTCAATACTCTTTGGATTTCTTTTTGTTATTCAACCAACTGATTTTGTTTAAGTCATAGTTCTCTAATTCATTCACATGGGTATCATGAAATATTTGGCCAAATGCTCTGTTAAAACCAAAGCACTTCACGTCTTTGATCTTGCCTTCATCTTGATAATTGTTGTAAAATGGGAGAGGTGTCACACTGCTGCAGGGATTTATTCAGTAAAAAAAGACATTTGCAAATGTCTTTTCTAACTTCATGAGAACAGGCTAAGCACTAGGGAGGGATATTTTCTAAGTATCCGGGTGGGTGTGTAAAAATAAAAAGCAATGGTTGTAATTTTTTTTTTTTTTTTGACAGCAAGAACTGAAGGAAAAGGATTGAGAACACACAGAGCGACATGGCACACTGATTTTCAACATAACCCCCATTCAGTATTTTACTATTCATCATCTGCTGAACATATAGAGGCATAGTTGCCAGCTCTTTGGCACGGTCATCCCTGCATTATGCAGAGGTCATTCCTGGGCATCCATTGTTATATCTTGGCATTCTCAGCATCATCAGTCATTTTTGCAAGGCACAGAGGGGTCAGGTCTGAGATCTAGCCATGCTTAATGCAGCAGAATAGTAATCCAGAGGATGACTGAGGTGCAGATGAATGAAGTTCAAATTGGCAGGCAAATTTGGCTTCGTGTTAGGTACAGCATTAGCAGCTAGTGCCCCTATTAGGAGTTTCAGTGGAAGGCCACAGCCTAGTGGGAAATCTCAGTGATGTGAAATCTTGAGGGGCAGGGGATGCTGTGGGAGGAGGCTCAGAAGTAGAGAAAGGTAGGCATTCCACATCAAAAAGGTCTTCAAAGACAGGAGGCCCTGAGGCTATAGGGTGTGAGGAACCTAGCAAGACAGAGTCAGCACACCCAGGCCCTAGGAACCAACTGTGGTGCCAGGAAGAGAAGTAAAAGCAGGGACCAGACCCAGTTACAAGAATGAGGGCGCAAGGTCTAGGAATAGGGGAACAACAGCATGGTCATTGTAGTCAGAAAACGTACCAGGGGTAGTCTAACCAATGGTACAAGTTGTTGCCAAGCATGATCCAGTGTTGGTCTCAGGAGGCATAATTATTTCCTGATTCAGGTTAATATTAGTCCAAGGAATGGAGGGTGGCATTGAGCATGCAAGTGGGACCCAGGTTGCCTCAGTGATGGTACAGAGTGGGAATTGTATCTCAAATCATTACGGCAACAAAACTCATGTTTTCCTCACTGCACTCATCATGCTACTTCTCCAAGAAAGAGAGACATACACTAGCTCTAGGGATATGATCAATCTGTTCACTAAATCACAAGCTCCTTGAAAGCAGAAACTGTTTCAAGTGCCGAGCAGGGTGTGGCACATGCTCAGTGAATATTTGTTGAATACGTAAAGAAAGGTAAAGATGGATGAAGAAAAGAGACATAGTCTTGGTTGGGTGGGGTATTCTATCAGGCTTTCCCAGAGATTCAGTGAAATATTCCAAAAATTCTATACAATTTGTTGCTTTTATTCCATCATATTCAAGCAAACTACTGATTTAAAACAATGACTTTCCTGATTTCTTCATACTGGAAAAGAAGGATAGATGTTATATGAATTTGATCACTAGTCATTGTTTCCCTGTGTTGTGGATTATGTTGACATGTGGTTAAAACCTTGTGGTAGTTCATGTGGATGAGGTGAGCGGCATCAGTCTCTGTGAAGATGGGCAGAGGGTCTGAGACCCTCTATAGCAGAGAAAGAAAACTGATGAATCATTAGCTTGCAGTCTGGTAATAAAAATGGTTTTTGTTTTTTTTTTATCTTTCATACTCCTGTTGTTGCATTTTTTAAAAACTGGCTCTTAGATGTCCAGAATTGTATCCATCATATTCTTGAGGTTCATGACACATCCTCACAATTGGCTCATAGACTGACTCAAATATTGTTGACTCATAAAAATTCAGGTTTTGTCTTCTCCTGAGAAACTGAAGGATCCGACAACACTGGTTCTATTTCCCTGCAGGGCAACCATTAGCAGCTGCTCAGAGTGCTGTCCCTCTTTATACCGATCTCTGTTGTCTCCTCACCAAGAGGCTTCATGTCAGTTGATGTACATCATTGGACATGAACTGTTACTTTTCTAATAAAATGGAGAGAGCTGTTTTATTGCATCTATGCCATCCATTTACATTACCTGCCTGGCAAGTGTCATTTGAGTTTGAGAACTCTGCTCTGCTGGGCAACCCTTTTGACACCCCTAATAATAGCTACCATTCACTGAGCTCTTATTATATGCAAGCAGAAAACTAACAATTTTTGACCCATTATCTCTTTGATCTCTATAAAGCTCTATGAGGTAAGTCAGAGCTGTCATCTCCATTTGACAAGCGTGGAAACTGAAGCTCACAGAGGCAGGTAATTTGTGCAAGATTACAAAACTTCTAAGTGGTGATACTGAGACTCAAACTTTGAATTCAAACCTTGGATTCAAAGCCTAAATCCAAAGCTAGGGTTTAAACATTTTTTTTTAAATTATGCTGCTTCCAACCCAATCATCTTTTAATAATAGAACTGCTGCTACCATATGGGGTTTCTCCCCCATGTCTGGTCCATGTGGTACTGAATATCAGGAAGACCCTCTTCCTGGTATTCAGTGCCAACCCAGAGCTGTTGCTTTGTTGAAGAGGGAGGACAGGTGGTTCTGAGGTCACTATGACTCTCATAAATTACTGATCCTGGCACTGGGGTGTGTGTGTGTGTGTGTGTGTGTGTGTGTGTATGTAGCTGGGCTGTCTCAGTGCTATCCACAGGGAAGCTCCTATAAAGGGCTCCATCTCTGGCCTCACAGCTATCAGATCATTGAGATGTGGAAGCTGTTGCTATGGGTTGGTGAGTATGGCAGGTCCCAGCAGTGTCACTCAGTCCAGGAGGTGCCAGGCTTTAGGAGTTTGTCATCTCTTTGGTTCCTAAGAGAGCAGCCTGAGACTCAGGGGACCTGGATTAGATAGAGATGGGATGAGCTATAGTGAACGGTCAGAGGGCAGAGGGCCCCAGGGAGAAATGGTCAGAACAGTGGTTCTCAAACCTGGTGGCACATTAGAAATTTTAAATGCTCGAGTTCCACCTTGGACCAGTTCCATCAGAATCTCTGCATGACCAGCCAGGATATCAGTACTTCTTAATTTGCAGCCAGGGTTGAGAACCACTAGCCTCAAGCTTTTTCTGGGACTTCTAACACTCATCGTTGTCCCTGAGCAAAGCATGAGCATATACATGTGTTTATCAGAAGAAAAGGAACTTCTATCTAGCTCCACTGGTCCAACTTTAGAGACTAGGAAATGAATGAATGGTGTGTGTGTCCCCATTTGTACATCTGCATCTGCGTAAGGTGCTGTGTTGGTGGGCGCCCTTGCTAACCAGAGGGTGTGCTGTGGCATGCCACTCTGGGGAGGGTGTGAATCTCTGTGTGACTCCTCCCTTTGTTTCCGCAGGGCTGGTTCTTGTGCTGAAACACCAGGATGGTAAGGAAACTGTGTTTTCCCTTCCGGTGCCAGGGAGAGTCTCTGGCAGAGAAATCCTCCACGCTGAGTGTCCCCTGCAGCCGCCTTGCCCTGGCTCCTCTGACAGGGATGATGGATCCAACACAGTTTCTCAGAGGGTTTTTGGTCACCTGCTGTTTGTGTCTCTGACTGTGTGCCTTGGACCAGACTTGAGAATCCATTCTGACCAGGATTTCATGAGGCATTCTTTTCTTCCTGAGACCTCAGCAGTGGGGGAGGAATAGAACCACAGTGTAGTTTTGAGGTGTACTTCAGGGCCAGGGAGAAAGGATGTGAAAATGTGGCCTGGTCTCTTGGGCTGCTGCGTTCACATTGCTTTCTGGAAGCTGAGCTCCATCCACTCCCTTGGTTTCTGTCAACTAATGTGTGCTCTCCCTTACCAGGTGCTGCCCATAAACTGGTGTGTTATTTCACCAACTGGGCACACAGTCGGCCAGGCCCCGCCTCGATCTTGCCCCATGACCTGGACCCCTTTCTCTGCACCCACCTGATATTTGCCTTTGCCTCAATGAACAACAATCAGATTGTTGCTAAGGATCTCCAGGATGAGAAAATTCTCTACCCAGAGTTCAACAAACTAAAGGAGAGGTGTGTTCATATTGGATGTGGGGGTGGTATTTTCAGATTTCACAGGTATAAGATAACAGTCTATTTCTCTTGTTACTCTTCAACTTTCCTCTATTTCTTCCAGTCCTAGCTTCCTCTCAAATAGGGGTCCAGAGCACCCCCAACTTGAGAACTCCTTGTCACAGACACCTTGAGCTCTTTCCTGCCTCCTTTTGTAGTTGCTGTTGCCTCTGCCTGGAATGTGCTTCTCTCTCTTCTCTGCCTGGCAAAACGCAGCTCAGCTTTGGAACCTAGTTGTGAGGATTTTAGTTATTATTGCTGTTAAAGTGGGCCTACACATCCCAAATGCTCAACAAATGCTCATGTTTTTATTACCATTTATTAGCTATGAGCTACTCCAGGGAAGGGGCAGTGTCTGCTGTGTTGCTGTATCCCCAGTGGCTAGGTCAGTGTCTCACACAGGGTTGGTGCTCAGTAAGTGTTTGCTTACATTTTCCTCTCTCCAGAACTCATGGGATCTCTCCGTGCCCAAGGGAAGGCTTGTTACTGCATTAATGGTTATAGATGGTCAGGGAAAAAGTTCTATGCCACTAGATTATAAGCTCCCTGAAAGTGGGGAGCTTATCTGTGTTGTTCTCTGTTCTAAAGTGCCTGAAGCAGTAAATGGCACGTAGACATTGCTCAATAAATATTTGTTGAATAGGAAAAAGAGAAACATTTTAGACTACTCTTTTTTCGGAAGCATCATGGGGACACGCGCAAGTTTGGCAGACTTTGTGCAACCTTGGAGTTGTTGGGCTATGATGGCCCTTGGGTTGATTGTTCTGTCTGTCTTTCTTTCTCTGTCCTGTGCTCATTTCTCTCCTAATATCACCTTCCTCCTTTTCCTTCCCTTACCTCCCATCTCTCCTGTTTCCTGTTTTTCTTCCACGGAGCAAAACAAAAGAATGTGGCAGCAGCTGCCCACTGGAGTGGAGGACCCAGCTCATCAACCCTCTCTCCCACATCATAGGAACAGAGAGCTGAAAACACTGCTGTCCATCGGCGGGTGGAACTTTGGCACCTCAAGGTGAGACTTTGCTGTTATTGTCTTCTCCCTGGGAGGGTGGAGCAGGCTGGCTGGATGTGAAGACAGAGGGGGAAGCCAGCTTGGCCATGGGGACAGCAAAGCTAGCGTAAGCACTTCTCCAACTCATGAATCTTAGACCCCTGCACTCAAGGGACATCCTGGCCTCTTCTCCATGGTGGGTCAGGGGAGACAAGGAAGTTCTAGCAGGTGGTGAGAAAGGGGCTGGGGGGAAATTAGAGACAAAATGAGGCACTCAAACAATTGTTGCTTCAGCCTTTCATAAGGGAAGGAATCAGGTGCAGGATGAGAATAACTCCCAAACCTCATGGGTTTCTTCACTTTGTTAGTGGATCCAGGAATATCCGCCTCAAAGGGTGGGATCAGAGGAAAGGAAATAACAAAATGCTAAGCTTAGTGCCGGCACATAGTACACGTTCAGTATGTAGCAGCTGCTCCTGTTAACACTTCAATCTCCATGAGGCAACGTGGAGATGACAAACTGCCTTCATATTTTCTGAAGAAACATTTCTCCTATTTCGTGGCTGAGGCTTGGGATAGAGGCCGTGCTTGCCTTGTTGCCTTAGAGGCATGAGATGCACGAGAGAGAGGCCTGGTGGGCTGGGAGTGTGTGAGGATGCACTTTGCAAGATGGAGGAAAGATTCGGGGCAGGGGGGTGAGAACTAGCTCTGCCCAGCCCAGGCTTCACCTCTTCCCCTCTCTGAACACTCCCAGTGCTCCAGATACTGGGCTAGGGCTGTACATGCATTAACCCGTGAACACTTGGAGGAAGCTTACAAAGTGGTTGTATTCCAATTGGTAGAGCAGAAAGCACAAGTCACAAGTATTAAGGAACTTGCCAGACTTGTCCCAGGTATTCTCAGAGATTGCCCAGCAAGGAGGTGGCAAACTGACCATGGAACCCAGATCTATTTATGAGTCTGGTTAATTTTCTAATCATGGCTCAGCTCAGGACTAACCCAGAGTTGCTTAAAGTTCAGCTCCAATAAGTTAGAATTTTTCCAAAGTGTCATCACTACGGAAGAGAAAACAAAGTAAAATAGAAAAGAATATCAAACAAGCAATGAACAAAAGAACACATGATCAGGAGCCCCTTATCAGAGCACAGGCCTCTTGTGCCAAGTTATACAGCTCAGGCCCAGATTAACTCATAGATGTTTCTGGACATGCTGGCCCTAGACTCATGTTCTCTCCCCAATCCAGTCAAGTAGAAAATGTCAGTGCTAGGACAGGTTGTGGGAATTGAGTGGTTACCTATGAGGAGACAGCACAGAAAGGGGCGGTGCCTTGCCACTAGGCATACCATGTTTTGGGGGGCAGAGCTGGACTGAGTAATTTCTCTGCACCCCAGGCTACCTGCTTGGTTCTGTGCCTGCTGTTCCCTGTGCCATCTGGCCTCGGGGCAGTACATGGTTTTCAACTTCTTTTAGCTGCCTGAATTCCCCACTCTTGGTTATTGAGCTCGTGGTGCTGGGAGAGGCATGTAAGAAGGTGGGAGAGTTTTGGAGCTCTGCCTTCCTTTCCTCCAGCCACATCTGTCAGGCCCACCACAGAGCACCAAGCTTGCGAGGGGCCTTGTAGGAGGTTGTCATTCTGTGGATAGTGTTGTCTTACCCCTGGTCTCCCTGCAGGTTCACCACTATGTTGTCCACATTTGCCAACCGTGAAAAGTTTATTGCTTCAGTTATATCCCTTCTGAGGACACATGACTTTGATGGTCTTGATCTTTTCTTCTTATATCCTGGACTAAGAGGCAGCCCCATGCATGACCGGTGGACTTTTCTCTTCTTAATTGAAGTAAGTCTGGTCTGGAAGTGCCAGAATCCAGAAATGATTCTACTTTTATGTATCTGGGCTTATGGCAGGAGAGGAGCATAAGTCCAGGGCCAGGGGCAGAAGAGGGTGACAGAATGTTTTTTTACCGTGAACCCCTGGAGGGTAATACCTGTAACTCCCCAAGGTTGCTCTTTCTCTGCACCTGGGGCTTGCTCCAGTCCTCCAGCCTAAGGGATGCCTTCTCTGTGCAGCTTCCTGCACTCCCTCAGGCAGTGTCTGTCTGAGTTCTTTGCTCCTGAGCCTGCTCGCCACTGCACGATTAAATCATTCACCACATCAGCCCTCATCTGCCTGTCTCATGAGCCTGTGGCATGGCCCATGTCCACCTCACCTTTGTGTCCCAGAGCCTGGCTCAGGAGCTCAGTAAATGCTTCTTAGATGACAGTCCCCCCAGGCCCCACCTCTTGTTTGTCCAGTTCTCTGTGTCTTTTTGTCTTTTCTCCTAGGAGCTCCTGTTTGCCTTCCGGAAGGAGGCACTGCTTACCATGCGCCCAAGGCTGCTGCTGTCTGCTGCTGTTTCTGGGGTCCCACACATCGTCCAAACATCCTATGATGTGCGCTTTCTAGGAAGGTGAGTGTATATTGCCTTGGTGGGGCAGGACATTGGAGGGAAGCAGGTGTCTTGAGCTCAGAACCCCAGAGCTTCCCAAGCGCTGTTTTTGAGCTCACCATGTGCCTGCCCTGACGTCAGTGCAAGTTTGGGGCTGGGCTGAGGGGCATGGGTGGGGACAAGGGCTAGCTCCATTATACCCTGAGGGTTTATTTAGACCTCAGAGAGAGGTGATGTAATATCTGCCCACAACAATGTTAGCACAGGTAGAGTCTTCTGCACAGCCTAGGAGAGAATCCCAGGGACCTGGCCTTTTTCCACCTAGAGTATATCTGTAGACATACACTATGCAGCAGATGCTGGCATCAGAGATGGATGAATTAATAATCACTGTCACAAAAACAAAAGTAGGAATGCCCAGTCATACCCAGTATTCAGAGCAGTTCTTCATGCGAAAGTTAAAAAGCTAGACAAAGAGCAGCACATAAATCTTTTTGGACATGTCAGCTCTAGGTGTATTTTCTAGAACTTTGAGAATCAAGTATTTACAGAAGAGGAAACTGAGGCAGATGCAGACCAAAAGAGAAATGGGATATTCCTGTGTGTGAGTGTGCTAGAGAGTGGTTTCAACGTGGGAGGAGAGTGGGAGACGCAGGGGACATGGAGTGTGTTAGTGTTGATCTTTTAGCCAGACAGGATTGAGAGAGTCCTGCCCTCACCCAGCTGGGCAACTTTAGGCAAACTAGTTAACCCATCTGAGTTTCAGTTTCTTCACCTTTAAAATGGAGATGGTTACAGTACTTAGGGAATTAGCCAGATTAAAATTAAATTAGATAATCAGTGTAAACCCTTACCCCTGTAACCTGGTAATGATGAAAGCTTTCTAAAGGAGGTAGGTTTCAATGGCTCCTGGAATTATAGAAAGACAAGCTACGGAACAGACTGCTTTTACTCATGACCATTTGTGCAGATGCCTGTTAGCGTTTGTATCAGGCCTGAGTGTATTTTCTCTCATCTAACTCCTGTCTACCTCCACAGATACTCTCAGGATGCATAGATTCTCACACACAGCTGTTCCTAACCAGCTGTTTGTTCCAGTGGCAGGTGGATAGCACAGCATGGGCAGGCCCCACAGGCAGAAGGAGCAGGCAAGCTCTGGTGACCAATGTCTAGCTAGTTAGCCAGACAGTGCTGTGATGATCTGACTTGAAAATCTGGCTAGCCCAGTCTTTATATCTCTTCCTCCTGCCCCTTACAGACTCCTGGATTTCATCAATGTCTTGTCTTATGACTTACATGGAAGTTGGGAAAGGTTCACAGGACATAATAGCCCCCTCTTCTCTCTGCCTGAAGACCCCAAATCTTCGGTAAGGAAAGGAAAGATCTCACGTGGCCCAGACATCTGTCCCCCTGAGCTCAGGCCATTGGCTCTTAGTAACAAGGAGGAGTGTGGATTCTTCTTACCTGCAGGCATATGCTATGAATTATTGGAGAAAGCTTGGGGCACCCTCAGAGAAGCTCATCATGGGGATCCCCACCTATGGACGCACCTTTCGCCTCCTCAAAGCCTCTAAGAATGGGTTGCAGGCCAGAGCGATTGGACCAGCATCTCCAGGGAAGTACACCAAGCAAGCAGGCTTCTTGGCTTATTTTGAGGTGATGGGAATGGAATAGCAGTCTCTGTCTAGCAGTTAGGACTCTCCCACCCCCAGCTGGAGCAAAGGCCAGGACAAGGGGCAATGGCAAGGGTGAGAGCTGTAGACAGGGCAAAGAGGGGGCTATTAGGACAAGGGAAATCACTCTCTGGGGTATTTTCTTTTTCTTTGGGGTAAGTTATTTGAGCCTTTTGTAAGGGACGAAGGACTTGGTGGAATCTGGATGGAAGGGTTTCATTGTACCCCAAAAAAGGATCTTAAATGCTATACAGGTAAACCCTGACTTTCTGTATGGCCTAAATAAAATTCATTAATATTTGCAATATACATAGTTTCAAACATATGCAAAATTAAAAGAATAGTATAGCCTCTGTACCTCTCCCACATACTACTTACTCAGCTTCGATCATTAATAATTCATGGCCAATTTTGTCACATCTCTGCTGACTCCCTCCCTCCCTACTGCTAGATTATTTTGAAGCAATTCCAAGGCATTCTCTACTACAGGTTCTTTCTCTCCACTCCAGCTCTACCCTCTTCATCTTCATCTCAACTACAGGTTCTTTCTCTCCACTCCAGCTCTACCCTCTTCATCTTCATCTCAACTACAGGTTCTTTCTCTCCACTCCAGCTCTACCCTCTTCATCTTCATCTCAACTAAGCTTGCTGTTGAATGGTGGAAAGAGACATGCTTCCAAGGGAATGTAACCATCAGAGGTGACAATACTAGCCACATAAGTGTGTGGCTGTAGTGACCTGGAAAGGTCTTATAGAGCAGGTAGAGTTTGAGCGGAGTTTGAAACACAGGAAAATCCTGATGGACAGGAGTGACTAGATGGGAAGGACTTCTCAGGTAGAGGACAGCAGGTGCAGAGGGACAGGTTGAGTACTTTAGGCAGTAGTGGAGGTGCTGCAGGTCTCTCCAATCTCTGCTCTGCGCTGGATGGATGAGGGTGTTTTTCTGCTAATCCAATGAAGCGTTTTTATGAGTGTTGGCATAGTTGAAACAATGTTCTTGAAGGGCAAAGAAGCTTTGATAGACACTTTAAAACACCAAAAGCAAAAAGGAATGACTTAGACATTAACTTCTGCAACACAACTTGCATACCTCTACTTTTTTTGCAGCATATAGTTTCTAGCACAATGCTGGGCATCCAGTAGACACTCAAATGCTTAATTGATTGTGGCAACCTAGCTCTCCCTGCCTTCAAGAACTTTAAATCTACTAGAAGTTCAGGTGCTAGTTTGAGAACTACCTATATGGGGCAGTTTGTGCTGGGATCTAATGAACAGGAGAGACTTGTTTGTGAAAACACTTTGAATGAGCTACAGATTTGGTCAAGGATCAGGTATGTTACTCTTACGATTTTGGTACTGGCATTATATCCCTGGCTTGGTTTCTTAAGGATGTAATCCACTCTTTGGTTCCCTATTTCCCATCATGGACAGTAGAGGAAGGAGCAGGTAACAGTAGGAATTTATTCAAAATAGAGAGGAACTCGTTTTTGAGTGGCCTCTCCATTCTCTCTTTGGTTTACCTTCTTCTCATTCACTGGTTAGGGATTCTTGGGTTCTTTATCCTTGAGCAAGGAACAACTGTCTCCTGGTGCTTGTCTCTGTGGCACTTTCCAGAACTAACCTGGTGGTCCTCTTGGCAGATTTGTTCCTTTGTCTGGGGAGCGAAGAAGCACTGCATTGATTATCAGTATGTCCCATATGCCAACAAGGGGAAAGAGTGGGCTGGCTATGATGATGCCATCAGCTTCAGTTACAAGGTGAGACCCTGGTTCTTTCATGCTCTAGCACATGGTTTCTTACTGGCTTCCATGGGGCCCTTTTTTGTGCAATGCATGCATGTGTATCGGGTGGAGGGTGAAAGGTGAGGATGATTAGACCAGGGGAGTTTCAGGCATGCCTACATTTTAGTTCTAACCGGGGTTTCATAATCCCATCTGTTCCAATTCTCTATTCTGAAGAGAAGGAATCTAGGTTCTGAGGGAATAAATAGTTCTCTCAGTTTTTACAGCTTTTTGGTGATCTTTTGGGTCTCTTCCTTTCCATTTGGACCAACTAATTTCATAGCAGATAAATAACCAACACAAAGTAGATCATGGTAAGTGCTCTGTAAATATTACTGACATGTAGCAGAAATGAGGAAGTCTGGGAGGGCTTCCTGAGGGAGGTGAGCAGGAGTAGAAGATGATGACATGGGGGAAAGGCTCAGTGGTGTAGAAAGCTTATGGCAGATTCAAGGAAGAATTTGGGTGAAGCAGAGGCTTTTTATAAAGGGACTTGAACGCTGGTAAAGGTGTTCGGTCTTCATCCTGTGGACGTTTTAAGGCAAAATCAGGTTTCTACAGGTGGATGACCTTTAATTTTCAAACTTTTAGAACCAAACTGTGACCACCACTCTCCCTTCATGTAAGTGGTATTTTATGAAGTTGAATCTGGCAGGTTTTTATAGTGAACTAAAAGAGAACTGACATGCTCCAGCAGTTCCTAAACCTGCCTCTGTTTTGGAATCACCTGAGAGACTGGATACATGTATAAATCGTGGTTCCACTCCTGAATATTCAGTAGGTCTTAGAAAAACTTTGGAAACTATTTTAGAATGCCTCCACATGTGATCCTTCCAAATGCTAAGTTGACATTTTGGGAGCTCTCGGGGGGGACACAGAGGTATCCAAGCGTGAGATAATGAGGGTCTGGACTAGGGTAGTTCAACAGCAGTTGAAAGGTGAGAAATTATCAGAATGTGGCAACTGCTTGGTATTGAGACTTAATAGAGAGAATTCACAGTTCTCCTGTTACCGGTGATGCAGAAATGCCAGGTATCGGCTGTTTTTGGGGGGAGTTTGTGTGGGAAGCACCAGAGAGGAAGGCACTCATGAAGATTCACTGTGTAGCTCTTCTGTGCATTAACACCGGGTGAGGCCTGCTGGGGAGGAGACAGATAAAAGGGTGTGGCTTCTCCCATCTGGGATCTTGCTCTGTGGTTTGGGAATGGGAAGACACAAACAGGAAAGATTAATGACTCAACGCATTTACCCAGTTGGATGGAATTAAGTCCAAGACCCATAGGACGTCAGAAAGGGGATTGACCCCATGTGTTGGGGGAGGCCCTGGGATGAGCAGCAGAGGGTGGTCTTGCTTTGAGGTGCAGTTACTGTAACTCGCAGAACTAGGTGAGGGGACATGAAGCCAGGGTGGGGATGGTTAAGGGATTTTTGACATAGAATATCAGAGCTAAAAGAGACCTTGGGGATTATTGTTGGGAGATAATTATACCCTGGATTTCTCAGAGTTCCTGCACAGTTTGAGGATTTTGGGCAAAGGAAGCAGACAAGCTATACTAAAAATAGAGAGGTGCTTTCCTCTTTCCCCCAGAGCCATTTGCTAACCTTCAATGACTGCGAAAGTCCCCTTCCCAGGGAAGACTTGTTTATGTTCCAAGTTCTGTCCTCTCTCTGGAGGGAGGAGGGCCACATAGGTCAACCATTCTATATAAGCTCTGAGTCTCATAATTTCAGGGTTCTTCTCTGTAGCGCAGACCCCACTGTACATGCAGGTGAATTGAACATCTGACCTTCATCACATTGTCCTTTGGGTAATTGGGACATGGAAACTGACTCAAGGTGCTATTCTGGCTATTTTGTTTTTTGTTTTTTTTTTTTCTGTGAATAATGAATGTTCTGTCCTCTGATCCAGAGGTCTGGGGCGTTGGGGTATGTGAGTATGTGTGTGTGTGCATGTGTGTGTGTGTGTGCGTGTGTACACACAAACTGGCAGGCTACTTTGTTAGCTTGTAAGTAGAATAAAAGTCTCAGAAACTTCACAGTATCAGACTTAATGATTGGGTTCCTCCTTCCTCTTATTTTACATTTGGGGAAAGTCAACCTCTGAAAGGAGCCACTTGACTTGGCTAAGGAACACAGCTATTTGGACCTGGTGGAGTCTGTCTTTTCCATCAGACTTGACAGAGCGCTGGCAAAGTAATAATAAAACCTGGACTTGAATCTAAGCTCCGCCATTTAGTTGTAGTGGAGGTTTTAAAAAGTGTGGATGAAAGCCTTTATTTTCTCATCTGTGAGAAGAATATAATATTTTGTGCTCTACTGTATTTTATAGCATCACTGTGTGATAAGGAAATGAATTTTAAACAGTAGAGTAATATCTACAGTTTAATATGATAATAATGGTGATTAGTGAGGTGGGGAACTCAGAGGGTTAGTAGCTAACTTTTATTGAGGATTCACTATGTGCCAGGTATTGATCCAAATATCTTATGCATAGGAACTCTTTAGGAAGGCTTATGTAGCATTCCTATGTAACATAAAAACATAAGATTCACCATTTTAACCATTTTAATGTCTGAAATTCAATGGCATTAAATACATTCATGTTGTTATATAATTATCACCACCATCCATCTCCAGAACTTTTTCATCTTCTCGAATGGAAACCCTGTGCCCATTAAACAGTAACTTCCCCTTCCTCCTTCCCCCATCCCCTGGCAGCCACCATTCTATTTTCTGTTTCTGTGGATTTGACTACTCTAGGTGCCACACTTAAGTGGAGTTATACACTGTCTCTTATTTTGTGTCTGGCTTGTTTCACTTAGCATAGTGTCTTCACGCTTCATCCATATTGTATGTAGTATGTGCATGTAAGAATCTTTTGAGTCTAAAAATGTTGCACATGTTATTATCCTCTTTTTTTTTTAACAAATGAGACAGTTAAGACACATAAGGGTTACATAACTTTTTCAAGATCCCATAGCTAATAAGCAGTAAAGCTAGATTCAAATGCAGGCTATACTCCTAACCACCCTACTACATTGCTTCCTGAGGAACTATCTTCAGTTTTTTGCCATTGTACCCAGTCTGGAGAGTGCCAAGTATAGTTGGTTGACTGACTGTTACTTTTACAGGCATGGTTTATAAGGCGAGAGCATTTTGGGGGGGCCATGGTGTGGACATTGGACATGGATGACGTCAGGGGCACTTTCTGTGGCACTGGCCCTTTCCCCCTTGTCTACGTATTGAATGATATCCTGGTGCGGGCTGGTAAGTAGCTGTGACCTAGAAGCTGGGGTTGGAAGTTGCATAACCAGGCACTGGGTGAGTCCCTTCTGCTAGATCTAAATGCCTTGGTGAGGCAACATGACATTGAGGGGAGAGAAAAAGCTTTGCCAGGCCACTATGTTTTCCATTCTTTGGTGCGATACTTGGCCCTTACTTGACCTCTTTGAGCTTCCTTTGTTCCATCTAAAATGGGAATAATCTGTATACTCATGACATTATTATAAGAACTAAGTGAGCTATGGAATGAAAATTCTCATAGTTAGCACTCAGTGTATGTTCTTTCTTTCTTTCTTCTCTTACTCTCATGGGCAAGGGCTGAGGGAATTAGGTTTCTTTTGATATCTCTTTTTGATAGTGGAGGCTACCCTGGCAATTAGGAAGTGGAAACTAGCATGCAAGGGGTGAAGCATCCTTACAGATGGTTTATAATCTTCATTTTATGGGTAATGCGACTGGAGCTCAGTCAGGTCAAGTCTTTAGGTGGGCCCCAGTCCCATTGTTCACAGCGTGCTGTCTCCAGCCTCCTTGCCCTGGCTTTGTTCCTGGTGCCTCCTACAACATAGAGACATAAGAAGCTTCTCCTTCAGGATTCATCAAGTAATTCTTTAGCATTAGGCCTCGAGGGCAAGGTTTTGCTGATGGTGCAATCAGAGATGTCAAAGTGAGGGCTTGAGCACAAGGAATGGGTGGGCTCCTTTCTGGGGTCATTCATGGAAAATGTAGCAAATCCACTGAGTGCCTGTGGGTGTCTGGGACCTGTGAACATGATGGGGTCTGGAGCAAGGCTTCTATGTGGTGGGATTTCATCTATGTCCTCAAGTAGGTATAGTATTAAATCTTCCACTTCTGGATTTTTGGAGCAGGTACTTCAGCGGTGGAGTGGTTCTAGTTCTGCCAGTAATTAATAGGATGAGAATGAAGTGGTAGGAATCTCATTCTTTTCTGTTGATTTTCTTTAGAGTTCAGTTCAACTTCTTTACCACAAATTTGGCTGTCATCTGCTGTGAATTCTTCAAGCACTGACCCTGAAAGGCTGGCTGTGACCAAGACATGGACCGCTGATATTAAGATTTTGCCTCCAGGAGGAGAGGCTGGGGTCACTGAGATCCAAGGAAAATGTGAAAAATGTGAAAATATGACTATAACCCCTAGAGTTACAATTGTGACCCCTACAAAGGAAACCGTATCCCTTGAAAAGCACACTGTAGCTCTAGGAGGGAAGACTGAGATCACTGGGGCAACGACTGTGACTTCTGTGGGTCATCAGTCCGTGAGCCCTGGAGAGAAGGCCCTGACCCCTGTGGGTCACCAGTCTGAGCTCCCTGGGAAGAAGACCCTGAGCCCTGTGGGTCATCAATCTGTGACCACTGGACAGAACACCCTGATCTCTGTGGGTTATCACTCTGTGACCCCTGGGGAAAAGACCCTGACCCCTGTGGGTCATCCATCTGTGACCCCTGTGAGTCATCAGTCTGTGAGCCCTGGAGGAATAACTATGACCCCTGTCCATTTTCAGACCGAGACCCTTAGACAGAATACAATGGCCACTAGAAGGAAGGCTGTAGCCCTTGAAAAGGTGACTGTCCCCTCCAGAAAGATATCAGTCACCCCTGAAGGGCAGACTGTGCCTTTAAGAGGGGAGTATTTGACTTCTGAGGTGGGTACTCACCCCAGGATGGGTAACTTGGGTCTTTAGAGGGAAGCTGAAAACAGGATGATGCTGTCCTCCAGCCCTGTCATCCAGCTCCCAGAACATATTCCTCAAGCTTTTGACAACCACTTTGTTCCTGTCTATGGAAACCATTCCTCTGTCAACTCAGTAACCCCTCAAACAAGTCCTCTTTCTCTAAAAAAAGAAATCCCAGAAAACCTGCTGTCGGTCAAGGAGCCTAAGCCCTGCTGGTGTCAGAAACCAGGGAAAACCCTTGTCTTTTCTTCTAAGTGACATGCTTCCTCATCCTGGAGCAAAGCAGCCATCAAAACCACAATAGGCCAATCACTTTTCCATTAAATAAACTGTAAGCACAAGAACCCACCGAGTTCTCTGAGGTTCTTTTCTTGAATTGAACTCTGCAACTCAGTTGTCAGCTTCTCCCTTTCAAGGTCATTTTCCCCACTGCTATTTTTGGAAAGAGGGAGTTTGTGTCTAGTCTACAATGATGCTATCCTGTGTGGATTATGTGCTTCCTTCTTTGTTATGAGCAACTGCTCCCTTCACTGTTGGTTGGCACCAGAGCCTCTTCTAGAACAGTTTCTGCCACCCTCAAGGGGAGCTGAGATGGAGAGGGGGAAGTTGAGTCTTCCAATTATATTCTCTCCTTGGTAAAATCCTTGTTTTCCCTGAAAAAGCAACCCCATCTATTCTTTCCTCAAGTAATGTTTGAGGAAAAGGTATAAAAAAGGTACTTTAAAAATTATTTTCTTATAGTATTACCTTCACACTTCTGCTAGGTCTCCTCTAGAAACACCAGTTCTCACACATTAAACCTTTAATCCACCCAGGGAACATTTTCCTAGGCATGACTGTCCCTCATAAGTTGCTATAGCCACTGGATCAATTTCTAGCCCTCCAATTCTATGAGCTAGTGCTACACAGAGTGGGTGTCATACCTATCATTATGTTACTTTTTCTTTTGGAAGTGTAGCCTCCAAGTCTTTAAGCCGGAGTCTGAAATTAACATGTTCATAGGATCAGGCACCTGCCATTGAAGCATGTGAAAGTACATGGCCGTTTGCTTAACAGAACCTAGGTCATATATTAAACCCTTTTGCCTCTACAAAAAAATTAGCTGGGCATGATGGCTCGTGCCTGTAGTCTCAGCTACTTGGGAGGCTGAGATGGGAGGATCACCTGAGCCCTGGAGATTGAAGCTGCATTGAGCCACGATGGTGCCACTGCACTCCAGCCTGGGTGACAAAGCAAGACCCTGTCTCTAAATAAATAAATAAATAAATAAATATTCCTGATGAATCTGTGAGTTGTTTTTCTGTCCCATCTTCTGCATGCACTTTATTCAAGGGCAACTTGCCTTCCAGTTTCTAATTTATCTGTGTTTTTTTCTTATTTATAAGCTTCCTCGAACTTCTCTCTTAGCTATACATTGATTGAGTCTTCTGTCTTTATCATCTAATCCAAAGCATAGATCAGTGGGTGGTCAAGATTCTTGCCTCTATTTATGATAGCTGTTAGTTGCAGATAATGGAATCCACTAAAGTTAATTTAAGAAAAAAGACATTAGATGGTATTAGAGTTTCTGGGAGGATCAGGAAACCAGGATGGGATACTATACATCTGGAAATAACATGTCCAGGAGATATGGATGACTCACTTTTTTTTTTTTTTTTTTGAGACGGAGTCTCGCTCTGTCGCCTGGGCTGGAGTGCAGTGGCCGGTTCTCAGCTCACTGCAAGCTCCGCCTCCCGGGTTTATGCCATTCTCCTGCCTCAGCCTCCGAGTAGCTGGGACTACAGGCGCCTGCCACCTCGCCCGGCTAGTTTTTTGTATTTTTTTAGTAGAGACGGGGTTTCACCGTGTTAGCCAGGATAGTCTTGATCTCCTGACCTCGTGATCCGCCCGTCTCGGCCTCCCAACGTGCTGGGATTACAGGCTTGAGCCACCGCGCCTGGCCTGGATGACTCACTTTTTAAGACATACTGTTAAAGGTCTCAGATTTTACCCTACTTGCAACCTAACAACCTAGCCTTTTGCCGTGTGTGTATGCACCCTACAAAAAACAAGACCTATGGGTCAGAGACGAGGGAATTTATTATTAATAGCAAAAACCAGATCAAAATTTTTTCCCAGTTCCACAAGCTACAAGGGAGATGCAATGAGGACCAAACTGTGCCTGCACATTCAGTGGGTGCATTTCAAGAGAGAAACCCCAAGATTAGGAAACTATGATGTTATATATAAGGCTGCTGATGACCAACCCATTTTTCCCCTCTTCTTCCTTGCCCAGAGATAGAGATTTATCTGCAGTTCTCCAGGCTATTTGCTATTCGAATATCCTTGAAAAGATAGTCCAAGATGTGCAGAAATGCCAGATCCATGGAGAATACCTTGGAACTATTCTAGCAGTAATCCCACTGCTATCACTGCCTGCAGCTCAGCATCCGTGATGTTGGAGACTAGATACTAGAATCTCTACCTCTGCTTTCCCAGAAGACCTGGTCTCCCCTATACATTCATTAACTTTATTCTATAATTCACCTAAGTTTCCTATAGGCACATTTGCTTAGCAGAACCTAAGTCACAGATGAAACCTTTACTTCAGGGAATCTGGGAATTCTAGGTTTAGCTTGCTAGCCTGTATCACAGGAAAGCCTACTGGAGGGGGTTAGAATGAGTACCGAGTTGGGCAATGTTTACAGCTGTAAGGATCACTCTGGGGGTATGCAACGTACACACATACATATTAATTATTCTTCTCATACTTGAGTATCCTAACAACAATTGCAAACAGTGCTCTTATCTAATACAATGCAAAAATTCATCCTCTCAATGAAAATGTGGCGGTGGGGGCAACTGAAAATGGAATATGAACAGTAACAAATGGACTCTACTTAACAACGATGTAACTGCAATGAAGAGGTTAGGAAAGAAAAGTACTAACCTTGGTAATTTTAACTTTGGAAAATAGGATTTTGAATTTACATGAAAAGGGTAGAGACAAAAGGAACTATACATAAATACTGTACTCTAGTTAGTTAATTTATTTCTTACCAGTGTATACATTAGCAATTTTTTTTTAACCTTTATTTTAGGTTCGTGGGTACATGTGAAGGTTTGTTACACAACGTAAATTTGTGTCACAAGGGCTTGTTGTACAGATTATTTCATCATCCAGGTATTAAGCCCAGTACCCAATAGTTATCTTTTTCCCCTCCTCCCACTTCTCCCACCCTCCACCCTCAAGAAAACCTCAGTTTCTGTTTTTTCCTTCTTTGTGTTTATGAGTTCTCATCACTTAGCTCCCACTTATAAGTGAGAACACGTGGTATTTGTTTATCTGTTCCTGCATTAGTTAGCTAAGGATAATAGCCTCCAGTTCCATCCATGCTCCCACAAAATACATGATCTTGTTGTTTTTTTAATGGCTGCATAATATTCCATGGTGTGTATATACCACATTTTCTTTATCCAATTTGTCATTGATGGGCATTTGGGTTGATTTCATGTCTTCGCTATTGTGAATAGTGCTGCAATGAATATTCATTAGCACGTGTGCTGTATCTTTTTTTTTTTTTTTTTTTTTTGAGACAAGGTGTCACTCTGTTGCCCAGGCTGGAGTGCAGTGGCACAATCATGGCTCACTGCAGCCTTGACCTCTCCAGGCTCAGGTGATCCTCCCGTCTCAGCTTCCCTGGTAACTGGGACCATAGGCATGCACCACCACACCTGCCTAATTTTTGTATTTTTTGTAGAGATGGCTATTGGCCATGTTGCCCAGGCTGGTCTCAAAGTGCTGGGATTACAGCTGAGAGCCGCCGCACCTGGCCACATGTGTCTTTATGGTAGAGTGATTTCTATTCCTCTGGGTATATACCCAGCAATGGGATTGCTGAGTTGAATGGTGGTTCCGCTTTTAGCTCTTTGAGGAATAGCCACATTGTTTTCTACATTGGTTGAACTAATGTACACTCCCATTAACAGTATCTAAGTGTTCCCTTTTCTCTGCAACCTTGCCAGCATCTGTTATTTTTTGACGTTTCAATAATAGTCATTCTGACTGGTGTGAGATGGTATCTCATTCTGGTTTTGATTTGCATTTCTCTGATGACCAGTGATGTTGAAGTTTTTTTTCATGTGCTTACTGGCCACATGTATGTGTTCTTTTGAAAAGTGTCTGTTCATGTCCTTTGCCCACTTTTTGATGGGGTTGTTTTTCTCTTGTAAATTTGTTTAAGTTCCTTATAGATGCTGGCTATTAGACCTTTGTGAGATGCATCGTTTGTAAATATTTTCTCCCATTCTCTAAGTTGTCTGTTTACTCTGTTGATAGTTTCCTTTGCTGTGCAGAAGCTCTTAAGTTTAATTAGATCCCATTTGTCAACTTTTCCTTTTGTTGGGATTGTTTTTGGCATCTTTGTCATGAAATCTTTGCCCGTTCCTATATCCAGGTTGTTATTGCCTAGGTGTCATCCATATTTTTTATAGTTTTTGGTTTTATGTTTAAGTCTTTAATCCATTTTCAGTTGATTTTTGTATAATGTGTAAGGAAGGGGTCCAGTTTCAATCTTCTGCATATGGCTAGCCAGTTCTTCTAGCACCTTTTATTAAACAGGGAGTCATTTCCCCTTTGGTTTGTCAGTTTTGTTGAAGGGCATAGGTGTGCATTCTTATTTCTGGGCTCTCTGCTCTGTTCCATTGGTCTATGTATCTGTTTCTATACCAGTGCAATGCTGTTTGGTTACTGTAGTCCTGTAGTATAGTTTAAAGTTGGGTGATCCCTCTAGCTTTGATCTTTTTGCTCAGGATTGCCTTGGTTATTTGGGCTCTGTTTTGTTTCCATTTGAATTTTAAAATAGTTTTTTCTAGTTCTGTGAAGAATGTTGTTGGGCATTTGATAGGAATAGCATTGAATCTGTAAATTGCTTTGGGGCAGTATGGCCGTTTTAATGACATTGATTCTTCCTATCCACAAGCATGGGATTATTATTGCATTTGTTTGTGTCTTCCCTGCTTTCTTTGAGCAGTGTTTTGTAATTCTCATTGTAGAGACATTTCACCTCCCTGGTTAGCTGTATCCCTAAGTATGCTATCCTTTTTGTGGCAATTGTAATTCTCAAATTAGAAAGGGATTGCCTTTCTAATTTGGCTCTTGGCTTGGCTCTTGGTGTATAGGAATGCTAGTTATTTTGGTACATTGAATTTGTATTCTGAAACTTTACTGAAGTTGTTTATCAGCTAAAGGAGCTTATAGGCTGAGACTATGGGTTTTTTTAGATATAGTATCATGTGGTCTGCAAACAGAGATATTTTGACTTTCTCCCTTCCTATTTACATGCCATTTTTTCCTTTCTCTTGCCTGATTACTCTGGCTAGAAACAATTCTTAAACTACCTCACGTGTATTCCAAAAGTAAGCAAGTAAATAAATGTCCTGTTGATAATGAGAGCTGTGTTTCTCACTGTCAGAGAAATAAGTTATAAATAGGGAAAGAGAACAGGCTAGAATGAACCATTTGGTATTGGAATTGAAGGTATTTCAGTATTTAATTATGGTTTTATTTAAATATATATTACAATAATATATTTTACAATAAATATATATTACAATAATATATTTTAATATATATTTTAAAATATATTAAAACCATGATTATATATCCATACAGAAATTGATATAAAATATGCATAACATAAATATATTTCCCAGCTTTAACTGCTGAGAGGCCCTTGAAGCAATTATATTCCAGTAGTAATAAGTATATGTAGTGCCCAGATATTGGCTTTTAAATTCCATTCTTCAATAAAAAGGAACCAGGAGTCCCTGAAGAAATTACTGATTCTTGGGCTGAGGTGGGGAAAGTAGAAGAAAAGACTGTAATATCTTGTGGTTACAGAGAGTAGTAAAGAAGTGCTAAAAAAGGTGGTTGAGCCATGTCAAAAGGATACAAGATCCTCCTTGAAGGAGTTCCCAATGGCCAATCAAATCTGGGACAATTTGAGCAACAAAATAAATGATAAATATAATAATAAAATGGATTATAGTTCACAGAATAAAGTAAATATCAGGAGTCCATACTGTTGTCAATAAATAATTTAATAAATATATAATTAGGGAAGAAGGGACAGCTCTTCCTTACAATAGGATGCCAGTTAATAAATGTAAAAGTGGTAGAAACAGAAAATCATGACTTGGCAAACACTACACAGTAATAATCGTTAGAGACAAGAAATATCATGGGATGTTAAAATTATTGTATAAAAATATGGTAAGAAACAGGATATTTGCACAGTCTCAAAATATTCTGCTGCAAGATATTAATTATAAAGGGAAAATATAACTTTATAATGAAGCATGGCAGACACCATTTAAACCAAATGATCAAAGTTGACATTACTTTCTCATCAACAATGAGACATGTCAACATTATGTAACACCTGATGTACTGAGAAAGACAAAATATCAGTTCTGTGTTATTCTTTTCAAAAATACACAACTTGAAATCAAGCATAGAAAAACATCAGACATACCCAAATTGAGAAACATTCTAAAAAGACAACTGGCCAGTCCTCTTCAAATGTGTCCAGGCCATTAAAGATAGGAATTGTTCCAAGTTGGAGGAGACTTAGGAGATATGACGTCTAAATGCAATATATGGTCATGGATTGAATTCTGGAACAAAGAAGACCTTTCCTTCACGATAGGGTTAGTATTGAACAAATCTTACCATGTCCATTGCTACACTGGCCTGAGACATCTCTCACCTGGGTTACTAAGATAGCCTTCTTGACTTCTCTGCTTTAAACCTTGTCCCCTGTGCTCTATTCCCAACCCAGCAGCCACACTTTAGTCTCATAATGTTCCTTTGCAATGGCTCCTGATTTCACTCAGGATGAAAGACAAAGTGTTTACAATGGCCTAGGAGACTCTCCAGGATCAGGCCTCTCTCCTCACACCGTGCTGCAGTTCTGTCCATCTCCTTGTTGTTTCTTGAACACCTAGACACGCTTCTGCCTCAGGACCTTTGCATGAACTGTTCTCCTGGCCCAGAACACTCTTTTCCCCGATGTTCCGTAGCTCATTGCCTCCATTCTGTCTTTTATTTAATAATTACTTTTTCAACAAGGCTTCAGCCCATCACCCCGTTGAATACTGCAAACTGCACGCTCCCTGCCCCCACACTCTCGATGTTCCTTACCCCGACTTACTTTTTCTTCATTCCATAGCAGCAAACCTTAACTTTTTGAGGAATCATCACACTGTTTTCCACAGCAGATGTACTATTTTACATTCCCATCACAATGTATGACAGTTCCAATTTCTCTACATCCTGCCAACACTCATTTTCTATTTTTTATTATAGTCACCTAAGTTAGTAGGTGTGACATGGTACCACTTCATGGTTTAGATTTTCATTTCCATGATCATTAATGATGTTGAATATCTTTTCTTGCACTTATTGGGCATATTTAACCCTCTTTTGAGTTTTACTATTTTTTGTTTATTATATTTTAATTTCCAAGGTTTTATTTTATAGACTGTTTTTGCTTCATAATTGCCCTCACTAGTTTCATAACCTCCTTTTCTTTTTTGTGGGTGCTATTTCTACCTTATATCTTGGAAGGTTAATATACACTTATTTCAAAATCATTTTTTCAAATCATTGTCCTTTTATGTGTATTTCCATTCATGTTTTCCCATTTGTCGGATCTGCTGACTGAAAGACATTTTCTAATTCTTGTTTAAAGGATCATGGTCATCTGACCATGCTTCCTCAGTGGCCCTAGAGTGTGCATCTCCCCAGGGCAAGTCCTGTGTTTCCTGCTCAGTCCTCCCTTTGTGCAGGTGGATCAACTTGGACCAGTATCTGGGCCCTGTGTGATGTGGATCTCATCTAGTCTCACACTGCTCATTTGTTTCTGCTTCTGGCCCCAGGCAAGGTTTCTGCAGCCTTAACCCATCACATTGACTGGGAGTGATCGTTTTCTCCTTTTTCACACTTCTTTCTGTTCAGATGCAGAGCTGGGTGCTACAGCTGCTGGAGTCTGCTGAGAGAGCATGCCAGAGCCAGGAATGGAAAACCCCTTTTCTCCTGCGGTGTTTCTCTAGCATCCTGTACTGACAGAGCCTAAAATCATGCCAGCTGGTAAAGGAAAGCTATTTAAAAGGTCCAGTACCATATTTGCAGAGCAGGCAATAGAGAATGAATGAATCTGGAACTGAGAAGTAATATACTGACAATGCTCGGTAGATTACAAATATCATCTCCAACTCTTTAACCCTTTCAATGATGGCTTTAGATAAACAGAAATTCATAATTTTAAAGTGTTCCAACTTGTAAGTTATTTCCTTCATGGTTAATGAGTTATTTTTGGGTCCTGTTTAAGAAATCTTTCTTGCTAAGGTTATGACAATTTTTAAATGTTATTTTCTAATAGCACTACTGTTTTATCTTTCACAATTAAATCTAATATCAAACTAGAATTGGTTTTTTTTTTTTTTTTTTTGCATGGATATGAAGTAGTCATTTTCCATGTAGTTATTTAATTACCCAGCACCATTCATTGAAAATACTATCCTTTTTTTCCCCACTGCTTTTCAATGCCACCTTGGTTATAGATAAAATATCCATAATGAGTCTATTTCTGGACTCTATTCTGTTCTGGTTGTCTGTGTCTCAGTTGTCCCACATGTAACTATATCTAACCAAATAGATCCTTCACCATTTAGTTTCAATGTCCATCCCATCGAAGTAACCACATCTTCCATCCTGAGTTTATCATTACCTTAATTTCTTGGGATATAAATTTGATTGTGGTAGGTGAATTTCCAAAGAGTATATATCTTTATTTCAGTTGTTTTAACTTTACAAAAAGGGTCTCATATACTTTATGGGGGACTTTTCAAAAACCTAACATTATATGAACTCTTTATGGTTTCTCCAGAAAGTGTTGAGGGTTTAGCTGAGGCACACATGAGCTAAGCTGCCTCTGTGCAATGTCTGCCAGTGTCTGTCCTAATCTCCATCTCAGGCTAGCTGAACACCTTCCCCTGCCTTAGAATTTCTCATTTCCTTCCCATCTCACTCTCCACACTCTTTTACTCCTGCGTCCTAGGATCACCTTGCAATTAAACTACCTACTCACAAGTCAGATTCTGTTTTCAGGCAAACTCAAACCAGGGCAGTGGATAACTAGCTGCCTCTGGCACCACCCCTCATAGTTAATAATAGCAAAAATAATATGACACTTACCAGGCACTAGACACCAGACTGGGCAATTTACATATTGTACTTTATTTAATGTATATAATACCTTACGATGTAGTCACTACCTGTTATCCCCATTTTGCCAACAATGAAACAAGCACAGACGTTGTTAAGTTCAGTCATGTGCCGCATAAGACATTTTGGTCAACAATGAACTGCATATATGATGGTGGTCCCATAAGATTATAATATTGTGCATTTACCGTACCTTTTCTATGTTTAGATACACAAATACTTACCATTGTGTTATAATCGGCCACAGTATTCAGTAAAGTAACAGGTTATGTAGGTGTATAGTCCAGAAGCAATACCATATACCCTAGGTGTGTAGTAGGCCATACCTTCTAGGTTTGTGTAAGTACACTCTATGATATTTGTGCAATAACAGAATTACCTAACAATACCTTTCTCGGAACATATCTCCATATTTAAGGGATGCAAAACCATGGCTTGTCTGAGGTCACATAAGTAAGTGGCAGAGCCAGTATGCAAATCAGAGCTGTCTGGTGTCTGAGTGCATGCTCTCAACCACTTTTCTATACTTCCTCTCACTGCCCAAGGTACATCACGAAGATTTCATAAAAGACAAGTGGAATAGACCTATGTGTACAGAATGCAAATGTAAAGTAAGATACTAATATTTATTAGGCTGAAAGATCACAAAGGGCATAAACAGATGTCTATCCATTAGTTAGCCCCACTGCACCTACTCCGTGGTGGTCAGTAGAACTGGATGATTGATAATTACGCCCACAAGCATAGTTCATCATGGCCAAGGAATAGAACTTGAACATGCACATTTCCCTTCTTCTGTGAGGCATATGCCCTTTCCCCACATCTCTATAAAGACCTGACAAATGCCAGTTAACCCAAGAGTTGGGAGAACCTGGGACAAGTTGGGTCCCTCACGTTAAGGCTTAGTTTCCTTAGCATCAAATGTGGCAGAAGCATGACGTTGTAGCAAAAGCATGGACTTTGGAGTCAGGCTCACTTGGATTCAAATCCTAGCTCAGGAATTGCTGGCTGTGTGACATTAGTTGTATTATTTAATCTCTCTGAATATCAATCTTTTCATAGAAAAAGTTGGGATGATTTTAGCCTATTCATCAGGACTTAGAAAAATTTGCAAGTGGCAAACACTCAAAGAAGCTCAAGCAACAAGGGCATGTATTAGTTCTCTTTATGCAGGTGGGCCTAGATCACAGTCTTGTGCTCATGCACGCTCTCTCTTTCCCCCCGCCCCCCACAATACACATATACACAAACGCACACACATGCATACGCGAACATCTCTGCCAGCTTTTATTTGATATTATTCTGCAGCTAATCTTCATCTGGTCAAAACAATCACTACTGAAATCCCCAAGCTTGTATTTTTCCAGTGAAAATACTTGTTTCACCTAATAATTATATTTCAATCTCAAGAATGACTCTAGGCCGGGCGCAGTGGCTCAGGCCCATAATCCCAACACTTTGGGAGGCCGAAGCAGTTGGATCACCTGAGATCGGGAGTTCAGGACCAGCCTGACGAAAATGGCGAAACCCTGTCTCTACTGAAATTACAAAAAATTAGCCAGGCGTGGTGGTGGGCACCTGTAATCCCAGCTACTCAGGAGGCAGAGGCAGGAGAATTGCTTGAACCCGGAGGCAGAGGTTGCAGTAAGCTGAGATCACACCATTGCACTCCAGCCTGAGGCAACAAGAGCAAAATTTCACTGCCAAAAAAAAAAGAAAGAATGACTCTAATGGCCTCATGGGAGTCATGCATGACTCCTGGTATCATCATTGTTTCTAGGGGAATGAAGTTCTACAATTTTTCTGGACTGAAATAAGGTACCCATTGCTGATGTTAGAGTTGGGAGAGGGTAACACCAACACTGTTCACCTGGTTAGAAGTACACTGGATAGGGGAAAGGTGAATTTCTGAGGAAAGACTTTGGAACCAACAAAATCCAATATAACCTGTGGTATTATGGTGAAAACATGCTAGAATATGACACATAAAGCACCTGGTTTTTTTTTTTTTTTTTTGAGACGGAGTCTTGCTCTGTTGCCCAGGCTGGAGTGCAGTGGCACGATCTCGGCTCACTGCAAGCTCCGTCTCCTGGGTTCATGCCATTCTCCTGCCTCAGCCTCCTGAGTAGTTGGGACTACAGGCGCCCGCCACCACGCCTGGCTAATTTTTTGTATTTTTAGTAGAGACGGGGTTTCACCGTGTTAGCCAGGATGGTCTCAATCATCTGACCTCATGATCCGCCCGCCTCAGCCTCCCAAAGTGCTGGGATTACAGGCGTGAGCCACCACGCCCGGCCAAGCACCTGGTATTTTATGCCTGTTTCAGACTACATGGAAGGAACCATTGTTCCTGCTACAACAATTAGCAAAAGCCAACTAAATTACAAAAATTATGTTGTTAAATGCATCAGAGCACTATGGAGGCTCTGATGAGATGAGAATCTTCCTGAGGTGAGATGAAAAGAGCCAGCCACCTTTTTTCTCTGCAGACATTTACTGATTTTGTACACATGCTGAGATATGCCCAAGAAGAAAACCAATTGCTAAGGAAAGGCGAAATCAGCAACACATTTAAAGGTCACACTGAACTAAAATGACATGTGGAAAACTTCTGGGACCCCAAATACTTGACCAGTTTTCAAAAGGGCATTTGCTAGTTTCCGGAGTCATGCAGGAGGCTGTTAAACCTTCCCAAAAGCGGCCGGGCACAGTGGCTCAAGCCTGTAATCCCAGCACTTTGGGAGGCCGAGACGGGCGGATCACGAGGTCAGGAGATCGAGACCATCCTGGCTAACACGTTGAAACCCCGTCTCTACTAAAAAAAAAATACAAAAAAAAAAAAAAAGAAAGAAAAAAAAAACCTAGCCGGGCGACGTGGCAGGCGCCTGTAGTCCCAGCTACTCAGGAAGCTGAGGCAGGAGAATGGCGTAAATCCGGGAGGCAGAGCTTGCGGTGAGCCGAGATCGCGCCACTGCACTCCAGCCTGGGCGACAGAGTGAGACTCTGTCTCAAAAAAAAAAAAAAAAAACCTTACCAAAAGCTTCTAAAAGGCGGAGTGAATTCTCTTACAGTGTTTTCATGGTACTTTTAGAAAACAAAGACTTATCACGGGAAAGTGTCCACCTCAAACGTGTGTCTTCCGTTCGAGACATTTGCCAGATTTGAAGCTGCATGGAGCAGTAGGCCATAGAATTGAGCTGGGAACTTCTGATGACGAGAGATGAACCCCCTTAAGTCTTTCAAAACTTAAGAACAGATAGATATCCACCAATTGTCAAACAAAATCCCACAGAAGTCATTCCAGAGCAATAGGGACAAATCAGAGGCAGATGAATATTTCAAAAGCTACAACTCAACCCTGACCCAGCTCAGTCCCTAAATAGATTGGAATTAGCTGGCTTGGCACTCTATCTGCATAACCAAAGAAAAGAAGGATGGCCGGGCGCGGTGGCTCACGCCTGTAATACTAGCACTTTGGGAGGCCAAGGCGGGTGGATCACGAGGTCAGGAGATCAAGACCATCCTGGCTAACACGGTGAAACCCCATCTCTACTAAAAATTAGCCGGGCGTGGTGGTGGCGCCTGTAGTCCCAGCTACTCGGGAGGCTGAAGCAGGAGAATGGCATGAACCCGGGAGGCAGAGCTTGCAGTGAGCCGAGATCGTGCCACTGCACTCCAGCCTGGGCAACAGAGCAAGACTCCATCTCAAAAAAAAAAAAAGAAAAGAAAAGGATATTTTTCAATGAAACAAAAACTCACCCAGAGTCCTTACAGTTTACCTATACATAATTTCCAGTACACTCAAAAATGACAAGATCAGAGAAATGACAGTAGAAAGCTGGGACTGCTCCATCATCACCCACATGTTCACCATGATGAAAACATGCAGCTATGGATGTGTTGCAGGGTGAGCAAGAAGGGAGCATCTAGGTTCTAACAGTGTGCAAGAGTATGGGTTTGTATTACGTCTCAGTTGCCACTGCTCAATCTGTGCAGGAATAAAATGCGAATTATTTAGTTCGATGTTCATGAGTATCATGGGAGGGTTGTGGAGCTTCTTCTTTGGTAAAAATGTTTGGGCTGGGCGCGGTGGCTCACGCCTGTAATCCCAGCACTTTGGAAGGCCAAGGAGGGCAGATCACTTGAGGTCAGGAGTTTGAGACCAGCCTGGCTAACATGGCAAAACTCCATCTCTACTAAAAGTATAAAAGCTGGGTGGCACGCACCTGTAATGCCAGCTACTCCGGAGGCTAAGGCAGGAGAATCCATTGAACCCGGGAGGTGGAGGTTGCAGTGTGCCAAGATTGCGCCATTGCACTCCAGCCTGGGCAACAAGAGTGAAACTACATTTCAAAAAAAAAAAAAAAAGTTTGATGAGAGGCTGGCAGAACCCATGGAAACATAGTCCTTGGTGTAGAATTTCACATTTTCTCAGCCTCCCAACAACCTGCAGCTGGAGTGGGAACACTCTGGTGTAATTAGTTTCTGCAGTTCAAACACAGACTTCCAGGAACACTGGTTACAGTCAGGTCCTGTGGAAGAGCCAAGGGCAGGGCAGAGCAGGAGAAACTAAATAATTCAGGAAAGAAGTGAAAAGAATATGTCAGTTGAGTTGTGAATACCCTGGAATTAACGTAATCTAATACTGAACACATAGCAAGGGCTTCATTAGGCTTCTCCTCATTTTGAGAAAGACACGGTCTACATTCTGCACCCGTTTTCCCTAGGACCCCATGTGAAGCTCCATGTTGATCTTCCCAATATCATCATCTACCTTTTATTTTTTTCTTTCATTAAAAACGGTCTTTTTCTTCTGTTGTGCAGACAGAGTGAAAGCCAGCTAATTCCAATCTATTTAGGGATTGAGCCAGGTCAGGGTTGAGTCGCAGCTTTTGAAATATTCATCTACTTTCGATTTGTCCCTGTTGCTCTGGAATGACTTCTCTGGGATTTTGTTTGACAGTTGGTGGATATCTATCTCTTCTTAAGTTTTGAAAGACTTAAGGGGGTTCATCTTTCGTCATAAGTTCCCAGCTCAACTCTATGGCCTCCTGCCCCGTGCAGCTTCAAATCTTGAAGGGAAGACACACGTTTGAGGCAGACACTTTCCCGTGATAAGTCTTTGTTTTCTAAGCACCAAGAAAACACTGTAAGAGAATTCACTATAAGAGAATTCGCTCTACATTTAGAAGGTTTTGGTAAGGTTACATCATCAGTAGTCTAATATTGAACACATAGCAAGGGCTTCATTGGACTTCTACTAATTTTGAGAAAGAAAACATCTACGTTCTGTGCCTGTTTTCCCCAGGACCCTGTGTGAAGCTCCATGTTGCTCTTCCCAATATCATCAGTTGCCTAGGATGTTGTGCCTACCTCTTTCCATTCTCATTTAAAATGTGTCTGGTCTCATCATTCCATTCCTAGCTAACAGGAAAAGCTAAACTACAGGCATGATAATATTAAAAGTAATGGCAGAAACCACAATTACTTTTGCACCAACCTAATAGGAGCTCTGTAATGAACTTAAACTGGCAAACTATGTGTATTTTAACAGGACAGTTTGAAGCCCCGTCTATAGAGTTGGCTTATTCCATACTTATTTCTTGGGTACCTACTACATAGAAGCCACTGTGCTGAGTACAGTGTGTGATACTTCTGGAACCAGGCTCCCACAAGTCTTTAAAAATGATGAGAGGAATGACGTATCCCGGAGAACTCAGAGGCTGCTCTGAACTTTACATACATTCTTTCATCTTAGGCTGAGGAAACACTCAGAGAGCTTATCTACTAACATCATGCTGTAAAGAAGACTCTCCAAACATAGGAAGAGAGTACTTAGAAAGTTTTCTGGAGTGTTAAAGGGACGAACACTATCCTGTTAAAGGATTGAGAGGTCAGAGGCATGGATGTGAGATGGGGGAAATCTTAAGAACAGCTGGAAAGGTGATGTTTTGGCTGCTTTGACATGGGTGAGGAAAAGAGCAGTCTCAGACAAGACAAATGAACAGGTGCATGTTGTCTTCACCTAGGAAAGAGCTGTGGAGAAGATGTTAGGAGCTATTTTCACATCTGACTTGGATTGTGACGCCTTTCAACCTTTCAAAACTCTGTTTTTGTAAGTTAGGAATATTGCCACCAGGTGGCAGCAGTTATCAGGGTTAAGTTTTTATATGCAGGCAGGAAAAATCTAGGAAAGATGAGAAAAGCAATTAACATACTTTTCCATAGAAATTATTTTTATTATACTTTAAGTTCTAGGGTACATGTGCACAACGTGCAGGTTTGATACATAGGTATACATGTGCCATGTTGGTTTGCTGCACCCATCAACTCATCATTTATGTTAGGTATTTCTCCTAATTCTATCATTTCCCCAGCCTCCTACACCCCAGGTAGGCCCCAGTGCGTGATGTTCCCCACCCTGTGTCCAAGTGATCTCATTGTTCAATTCCAACCTATGAGTAAGAACATGCGATGTTTGATTTTCTGTCCTTGTGATAGTTTGCTGAGAATGATGGTTTCCAGCTTCATCCATGTTCCTGCAAAGGACATGAACTCATCCTTTTTAATGGCTGCATAGTATTCCATGGTGTATGTGTGCCACATTTTCTTAATCCAGTCTATCACTGATGGACATTTGCGCTGATTTCAAGTCTTTGCTATTGTGAGTAGTGCTGCAATAAACATATGTGTGCATGTGTCTTTATAGTAGCATGATTTATAATCAGGCAAATCTATCCAACAGACAATGGAGGAGCAGGGTGTACTGGAAACGTTTCTTAGGGACCACCCAAAGGCTGATCCAATTGCCAAGTATCGTTTCAATAATGATGCTGTTGCTTATGAGCCCATCACCAACTACATGTGAGTGATGGGGCAGGGAGTGTCCATAACCCTTGCATAACCACCATTCTTAGACATTCACTTATACTGCTCATTAGCTGTAATTTTTGACTAGTTACTAAACCACAGTCTCACCTTTCTATGGAAAGAATCAGAACAAGTTATGAGTTGGTACCATCTAAGAGTATAGTAATTCCTTTTCTTTCCTCCTTTCTTCTCATTGCTGGCCCATCCTGCTAAAGCCTCATTTATATGGTTAAGAGATTCATGGTAGAAATGTTCAAGTCAACTGAGAGATCCAAAGGAAGTCCTGGCAATGAACTGCAGGGGAAAGAAGGAAAATACATGTGAGACTGTCAGACAAAAGCTCCAGTGGCTCAGATACTGCATCTCTCTCTCTCTTTGGAAAGATGCACAGTCCCCAGAGCAAATGTCTGAATGTTCTCAAGCCCACCATGTCTCATCAGAGCATCTTGACATTCTCTTGTCCTGTGGACTGTCGTTAGTGAGATGTTATGTTACATGTCCGAGCTGGAAGCCACATTAGAGATCTTCTATTTCAACTCCCACATTTTATAGATGAAGAAACTAGAGGCAGGTAAGTGACATGACTGGCCCAAGTTAACTTAGAGCTTAAACTACCTTCCAGTGAAAAACTCTTCTTTCTCTCCATGCTATCTCCTCTCCAGCTGCCTAGCACCCTCTGCTAGTGTGTGACCGGGAGGGAGGAAAATGGTGGTAGAAGTATCTAACATTGAAAGGGAAGGGAAGAGGAGTGGGGTGTGTGTGTGTGTGTGTGTGTGTCTGGACACTGGGAAAAGAGAAAAAGTGATTGTTTCCTCAATTCTGGGTACTCCAGTGTAGTGAAGATATCAGCTTATTGTAAAAGTAGAAAACACATTTGGAAGAGGATATTGTCTTGCCATATTAAGTCTTGGCTGGCTAAAGGCTTTCAATTAGGGACAAAAAGTATAATCTTGAAAGGAACTAACTCCAGATGGGAAGGAGAACTTGTGGGATAAGCCTCTCATTGCCCCATGAAAATGATTTGGGCAGAGTGTGGCTTCCTGTGGGTTAACTGCTTGTCCATTCTTAAGACAAGGCTTGATTGCTTAATGAAGGTGATAAACCTTTCTTTTGCGGTCTTTCTACTTTGGGGAGATCAGCATTGGGACACCACCCCAAAATTTCCTAGTCCTCTTTGACATGGGCTCCTCCAATCTCTGGGTGCCCTCCATCTACTGCCAGAGCCAAGCCTGCTGTGAGTATGTCACTATCACCCTCCACACCATGAGGGGAGCAGATAGAGGGGCAGAGCTGGGATTTGAGTGCAGGCATATCATTCTAAGTCCTGAGTTCTCTGTGCATATCCATCACGTATCCTCCTTCTGTTTGGAGCATCTAGAAATTGCTCTCAGTCTATCACTTCAGCACCACTTTTCAGAAGTGCTGACTTTTTTGGAGACAGAGAGCAGTAACAGACTAAGGCTTCCTTTCCTTCCTCCCAGCTCCCTCCTGTGGCCGAGTATTCCTGGCAAGTCTGAGGCAATCTTTCCCTCAGAGAATGGTCAGCTGGAAGGAATTTGGGCAAAGTGTGTCATACACTTTTCTAGGACTAGCACAGTTTGTCTATAAGAAAAGATTCAGGGTGATGCCCTATCCCAACCTTGGTCTGATGAGCCCAATCCATCAAGGATAAGTAGCCTTCATGTGTTTTGGAAAACTGCAAATGAAATTAATATTCCATTTTGTCTTTCTACAGCCAATCACAACAGGTTCAACCCCAGCCTGTCCTCCACCTTCAGAAACAATGGACAAACCTATACACTGTCCTATGGGAGTGGCAGCCTGAGTATGTGACACTGTGACTGTAAGTGGTGTTTTCATAGCCTCTGAGTGTGTGACTGGGCTGTGACACTGTGACTGTAAGTGGTGTTTTCATAGCCTCTGAGTGTGTGACTGGGCTGTGACACTGTGACTGTAAGTGGTGTTTTCATAGCCTCTGAGGGTGTGTGGTTTGGCTCCCATTTTCGAGAGTCTTACACCTTATTAGAGAAATCCATGCTTACTAATTAGGTCCAAGCTTCCCAGAAGCTGAGTGTTGGAAGGAACACAAAACCTATCTAACTCAGCCTTCGTCCCAAGATGTAAATTGCTTCCACAGCAGTCCTGACTGCAGGAAGCCTTTATGTTGTGCTAAAGTTGTTGTGTCTTCTTGCAACTTTGCTGTGTGGTCCTAACTCTGCCCTCTGGAAACGCACAGATAGGTCTACTTCCTCTTCCACCCAGTTGCACTTTGCATATTTGAAGACAAGCCTTTTTACTATTTTCTTATTTCTTTAGTTCAAACACCTACAATTCCTCTAATCATTCTTGCACATGGATTGTTCAGTATGAAACCATTCAATTCTTTCACTGTCCATGGAAGTGGAAACTATAACTCCAGAAAAAACTTCTTCCACTTCTCCAACATCCACACTCTTTTTTCCAAGACACACATGATTGGAAAGGTTGCTCTTTCACCCTCCACTCCCACCCTTGTGGTTGGGTTCTGCATGAAAGAAGCTGATGGTCTCTCTCTAGGAGGCTTTCTGGATCCCATACCCTGTGCACATAAATCTGGGAAGCTGTGCGATTTGTGCACCTGAATTGTCAAGCTATACTGTCTGCTTGCCATAGGTTCGTAACATCATCGTCAATAACCAGGAATTTGGCCTGAGTGAGAATGAGCTCAGTGACCTCTTCTACTATTCAGATTTTGACGCGATCCTGGGAATGGCCTACCCAAGCATGGCAGTGGGGAATTCCCCGACAGTGATGCAGGGGATGCTGCAGCAGGGCCAGATCTTCAGCTTCTACTTCACCCATTGAGAACCTTCGTCCTGTGAAGGGCTCAGAAAATGAGGGTCCATGGGGATTCCAGGCAACCCAAGATCAGATGGGGTCCAGGTTATAAGGTGTTCTGACACAATGAGTATAACTTGCTATATAAAATTCCCATATTTCAGAAAATTTGGGAAAAATCTTATTTTAAATACACTTTAAGAACTTTAAATTAGGTCAGGTGAGGTGTCTCATGCCTGTAATTCCAGCACTTTGGGAGGCCGAGGCGGGCGAATCACAAGGTCAGGAGATTGAGACCATCCTGGCTAACACGGTGAAACTCCATCTATACTAAAAATACAAAAAAATTAGCCGGTGTTGGTGGTGGGCACCCATAGTCCCTGCTACTCAGGAGGGTGAGGCAGGAGAATGGCGTGAACCTGGGAGGTAGAGCTTGCAGTGAGCCGAGATTGCATCACTGCACTCCAGCCTGGGTGACAGAGTAAGACTCCATCTCGGAAAAAAAAAAAAAAGAATTTAAAATTATATTAGCTATAAGCTACATGATGACTTTTCATAAAATTGAGTAACTGTCCCTCAGGGTTTATTTAGGAAATCTGGAGACTGCTGTGTTAGCACTAAAGAACAAGCCACATGAGCATTACTAGTAAAGAGAACTATAAAGGAGGAATAATCATAATACTACGTCTGGCTTTATAAAGTGTTCTCCTAGCAGTTACTTCAAATGTCATCTCAAAAATCCTGATATTAGCCCCATCTTGCCAGGGAGCAAATGGAGGCTCAAACACATTGTTAGAATTGATCAAGGTCACTCACGGTAGGTGTGAAGCCAAGACTCAAACTCAAATATCTTGATCACAAATCCAATACTTTTCTTGCTCCGCTTGGCACTGAACTTTTGTGCCAAACTTCATCCCTTGCTCCTTCTTTCCCAAACACACGATCCTCAAAGTACCTGAAGTTCACCTGTCTTTCTTCTACGACTGGCCAGCATAAGGAGCACAAAAGGCCGAAGTCCTTTCAGTATTGTCTAGTTAATGACCTGACCATGATGGGAGCATGCCTCTCAGAGTGCACTCGCGGGCTCTCTCAGGCTCCATTCTAGTTGTCCCTAAAACCGTGTCCTCACTTCCTCCCAGGGAGGGTTTCTCTGGGATGCTTTTCTAGTTCGTTTTTGGGTGCCTGGTTTCTATTCCCATCTTCTTTATGGGCATCGTGTCTAGTAGTTTGGTGTTACTCTGAGAAGTCTCCTCCTGTGTCTCAGCAGGCCAAGTCTGAGAGCAGCTCAGAGGACAGCGTCCCCTCATCTGCAGCACCCCTGTGTCTGAGGGAGTGCGGGAAGGAGAGAGGTGAGAGAACTGCCTCACTGACTGTGTGTGGACACTCACGTTCTTCTACATCTCTCCCTAGCCAACCAACCCGCCAGTATGGTGGAGAGCTCATCCTTGGAGGTGTGGACCCCCAACTTTATTCTGGTCAGATTATCTGAACCCCTGTCACCCGGGAACTGTACTGGCAGATTGCCATCTAGGAGTAAGTAGAGAGGGCACCTCCTGTGGATTGTGGACACTCGCAGGGTGTTCCTCCAGCTTAACAACATTTCCTGTTCCTCCACATCACACAGGTTTCTTAAATAGAATCACCAGCCCCAGGCTGAGGTGGTTCTGGAGCTCAGAAGACACTGGTGTCTGGCGCTAGACTTTTTGAACTGGGTACTGAGCCTCAGCATGCTGGCAGGTTGGTCATTCCTAGGCACTGTGAATCTATGTTTCTATCTTGGAAGCTTGATGATTTCCATCAGCATAATCTTTACCACTTCTATCATTAGTGAAAGTAATAGCTGTCATTGATGTTTTATATATGCCAGGTACTATACTAAGTATTTTATTTATTTATTTATTTGAGACAGAGTGTCACTCTGTCGCCCAGGCTGGAGTGCAGTGGCATGATTTCGGCTCATTGCAACCTCTGCCTCTGGGGTCCGAACCATTCCCTTGCCTCAGCCTCCTGAGTAGCTGGGATAACAGGTGCCCACCACCATGCCCAGCTAATTTTTTGTACTTTTAGTAGAGATGGGCTTTCACCATGTTGGTCAGGCTGGTCTCAAACTCCTGACCTCAAGTGATCCACCCATCTTGGCCTCCCAAAGTACTGGGATTATAGGTGTGAGCCACCGTGCCCGGCCTAAGTACTTTGAATATATTATTGCATATAATTTTCACAAGAGCACTATAAGGAGGTCAGCAATATGTTTCATTCTATAAAGAAATCAAGCCTCTGAGGGCTAAGTAACTTGTCCAAAGTCACACATTTTATAAGGCCAAAATTTGAGCACAAGCTTATCTGATCTGCATTGGAATCAGATAAGCTTGTGCTCAAATCAGTTATTTCTACACCCAAGAATTCTCTGTCACATGCCAGTTGAAGACAAAACTCCTTTGATCTGTATTTAAGACCATACAAAGTCTCGAGTGCAGTGGCCGGATCTCAGCTCACTGCAAGCTCCGCCTCCTGGGTTCACGCCATTCTCCTGCCTCAACCTCCCGAGTAGCTGGGACTACAGGCGCCTGCCACCTCGCCCGGCTAGTTTTTTGTATTTTTTAGTAGAGACGGGGTTTCACCGTGTTAGCCAGGATGGTCTCGATCTCCTGACCTTGTGATCCGCCCGTCTCGGTCTCCCAAAGTGCTGGGATTACAGGCTTGAGCCACCGCACCTGGCGCTTCACGATATTTAGCGCAGACTTCAACAAGTCCTTGCACCTGGCCGTGATTTTCTTGCTTTTGTTCTTTTAATCATGCCACCTGGAGTGCTTACTTGACTTGTAGGCATTCCTCAAAGCCCAGATTAATTCGTATATTCTCCTAAAAATCCTCCCAGGGGCCCAGAGCACAGTGATTTATTTCTCTCTCTTTTGATCCTATAATGCTTACCTGTGCTGCTGTCACAATTAACATGTCCTAGTCATTGGGCAAGGCAGTGGGGAAACAGCCCGACCTACAAGAGTAGAAAGAGGTAAGAACTTGGCAGATTATCTGTACATGGAATAGAGGTGTCTTTTCATATAGCCCAATTCTACTCATCCTTTATCACTTCCTCAGAAAAATCCTTGTTCTGGCTTCCCAAACTAGATCAAGTCCTCTTTTCCCTGGCACATTGCAATGTGCACCTATCAGGGCTGCAATTAGACATCATTTGTGTGTCTTTGTTAAGTGTCTGGGCTCTCCACTAGACTGTGGTGTATGTCTTGTTTACCATTGTATCTCCAAGTGCCTTGCATGACACCTGGCTCGTAGACAGATCTCAACATATCTATGTGGGATGAAGAGGAAGGGTAGAGCAGTAGAAAAAAGCAAGACAAGGAATCAGAGACTGAATCATGTAAGACGCTATGTACCACATGACAGGGTTTATCAGCTACTGCCTTACAGTGTTAGTCATGGCTTGATTAATTGCGTTGTTTCATCTCTATTAGAATAAGCTCCTTAAAGCAGTAAGCACAAATTACCCACTCCTTGTATCACCATAAACCCTGAAAGAGTGTATTACACAGCGTAGGTGCTCAAAATGCAGCTATTTATTGATTACAAGCCCTGACTGTGTTTGGCACTATGTACTGGACCCCATATAGGTAGATGAAAGAAGATAAGACGCAGGCTCTGTCTTCCTAGAGCTTTCAGTCAGAGGTGGAGTGGGCACCAGATCAAGACTGAGGATGCGACTCCAATAATTACAAATGCGCTGAAGCATTTCATGGGCAGCTGTGTAATAGGAGTGGCTTGGCTGCCTGGAAGAGGAAGAACATCACAGCTGCTGGGTTGGGGGAGAAGGGATGACATGGCTCATGTTTTCAGTAGAGGCACTTGATTCTCTTTGTCCTGGTGTCCCCCCCAAGATTTGCCATTGGTAACCAGGCCACTGGCTTGTGCTCTGAGGGTTGCCAGGCCATCGCGGATACCAGGACCTTCCTGCTGGCAGTTCCCCAGCAGTACCTGGGCTCCTTCCTGCAGGCAACAGGAGCCCAGCAGGCTCAGAATGGCGATGTGAGTAACCAGAAGCCAAGGGCTTTTCTGCACACCCAGACAGACTCAACACAGGTGCCTGAGTGCAAGGAGTTCACAACAGAGAGGAGGAAGGGTAGGATGGGACCTGAGGCTTTGGTAGGAAAGATGGGTGGTGACACAGCATGGCATTTCTGTCATGAACTTTCAATGCAAGGAAGGGGAAGGGGAGGGAGTAACACCATCTCTCCTCAGACTGATTGAGTATGGGGTGAATGGTTATCAGGAGGTGCTATGAATCCACTGTAGGTCCTGGGGGCAAATTTCAGCTTTCTGGCCACTATCATTTGACTGCTCTGAAATATTAGAGTCAACACATTTCTCCATTCCTTTTGGTTTCTTTCTTCCATAGGAATACATCTTTGGATTTCACTCTGAGTAGCCTTCTCTCCCCACACCTGCCCGCTTTGTACTCATATCTATTGTTTTCTTCTCCCCACAGGCAAGAATCTATTCCCAGACTAAACCTTGATTTTTCAGGTTATGTGTGTGCGTGTGTGTGTGTGTGCGCGCGCACACACACACATCTGTGCACGTGCATGCATACATGTGTGCACATGCTATGGTGAGTACATGGACGTGTGCACACAAATGTGGATATGAGTGTGTGGGAGAGTAGGCTTCCACAAGTGTGTGCCCATGCCTTTTCTCCGTAATTTTCACTTTCCGAGGCTAGAGACTCTGTTCTAGAATAAGCCTCATTCTTTATGACCGTATCAATACAACCAAAATCCAAAAGCTGAGATGTATTTAAGGAGAGGACAGAAGACAGCAAGCGGGCCTGGTCAGAGTTATTCCTGGGAAGGCCGGGCATTCCATGCTCTGAAACAGCCTTTACTGGAAGGTCGAGGGGAAAGTCTTACAGGGAAGTCATGGGAACAAAGTGGACCTTGGGCCTTTTACCTGGATTCCTAGTCCCCTGGAGCGCCTCAGCTTTGCCTCTTCCCGCTCTCAGTTTGTGGTCCACTGCAGCTACATACAGAGCATGCCCACCATCACCTTCATCATCGGCGGGGCCCAGTTTCCTCTGCCTCCCTCTGCCTATGTCTTCAATGTACGTATTCACTCCTGGCTTCCTGGGTACTGGGATTCGGTGGGCCCAAACAGGTGTTCCATGTCCCAGCTCACATCTGGGCACCTATGATGTGAGCAGGGCACCAGGGATCAGGCTGAGGCTGAACAGGAATTCAGGGCCCCTATAGGTGTCATGCAATATAAGGTGGGGAGTCCCTGTGGGGAAAGGTCTCTACAGTACAGCTAGTTGTATCTTCATGTCCTTTGTCTCTTCAGAACAATGGCTACTGCAGGCTCAGAATTGAGGCCACTTAACTGCCCCTCCCTCAGTGGGCAGCCCCTCCCTCAGTGGGCAGCCCCTCTGGATTCTGGGGGATGTCTTCCTCAAGGAATATTACTCTGTCTATGACATGGCCAACAATAGGGTGGGCTTTGCTTTCTCTGCCTAGACTAGCCAGCACCTGCTGTCTCCACCCTCTCTGCAGGACTCTGGGATCATCCTGGTGTTTCTGTGGGTCCATGGCAGCATTTTTAGTGATCCTGACTCCCTCTGCTCACTAGAGTCTTACTTTCTGGAACTAATAAATTGGAAAACTCCAAACACCTTTAATGTTCATTCCCAGATGTCTTTTTTGGTGTGTTCTGCTTTTTGTGGCTTATTCTAAGTTGAAACTTAGCAACAGTTACTACAGGCGATCAGTTAGTTAATCAATGGGAGAGAAATACAAGGAGGCAATCTCTGCCTGAGTATGGAACTGCAGCATAGGCATTAAGGACACAGTGATATCTCCTTGGGAAACTCTGGTTGGAGGTTATCACCCACCTAGCTCTCTCTCCCCCAATATTGTTTTTGACTATCCTTAGAAAGAACGTGTACCAGACCAATGGCTGACTCAAGAACGATATAAGGGATGGGGGAAACAACAACTTTATAAAGCATTTCAAACACGTGTTTTGCAAGCCAAACATAATCAGAAAACTTTCTTTTAAGGGCAGCAGCACAATTTCAATGAATTTGCAGATTAATGGGCATTATCATAGTCCTCATGACTCCCTACTGGTACTCAGGCTACTTCACATGTTCACTTTGCCTTGAAACTTGAAAGCATTTGAGTTCAAAATCCCCAGTTTTATTTTACATTGGAAGGAACTGAGGCATAGAGAGGTGATCATACAGTTGGTGTTCAAGTCAGATTCAGATTCAATGTAATAATTTTTTAAAGTTATATTTCTATGTAATAAAGTCCACTATGCCATGGGGTCACGGAAAATATAAATGAGGCATGGTTTTGATCCCTAGGAATTTTTAATCTAGAATACCTTGCTTTTGAGCATTTCCCTGTTTGAAGTGAGCTCAGTGGTTAGATTTGCATTACACAGTCAGTAATCAAAAATCCTTTGAAGTGAGGTCCTCTAATGTAGAAGGTTGCCTCGGGGAATTAAAAACTGTCATTGCGTTGGGATCTCAAAAAGCTTTCAATAGTGGAGATATCACATTAATTACAGTATAATTAGAAAAATGTATCTGGATAAAAACATGCAAAGCATTCTCAACCCACCCATGTATGGGGTAGGGGGCAATAGTAGTGAATGTTAGTGTCCATTTTCTTACATAGTTTTATTGGTCCTGTCTACTGACACGTAATAGAGCTGGTCTTATTGAACTGAATAATGTCTGCATTTGGTCATTTGTTTTTTCTTCAGTGTTGTGTTTATCTTATGGAAGAAATAGATTCTTTTTGTCAAAGGGAAGGGCGATGCAGGTCAGCCCCACTGCACCTCCATCCTCCTCCCCTGCCCTGTTGGTCACTGTTCTTGCCTTAGCATCACCTCTGTTTATGCTCTGACTTTTGACCTCAAGCGTTTAGAGCAAAGATCTTGAGTTAGAGATATAAATTTCCAGAAAATTCTCAACACAGTTACTGAGAGATAATCAAATTCAAGTTACTACAAGTCATCTGAGGTTTTTCAGCAGGTACCAGTCTGCTAGAACAATTATAGTATTTGCAAATCCAGAGTTAGAAAATTATATCTGCTCCTGTTTTCTAGAAAATAACAATGCCTAGGCGCGGTGGCTCACGCCTGTCATCCCAGCACTTTGGGAGGCGGAGGCAGGTGGATCATGAGGTCAGGAGATCGAAACCATCCTGGCTAACCCAGTGAAACCCCGTCTCTACTAAAAAATACAAAAAATTAGCCGGGCGAGGTGGCGGGCGCCTGTAGTCCCAGCTACTTGGGAGGCTGAGGCAGGAGAATGGCATAAACCCGGGGGGCGGAGCTTGCAGTGAGCTGAGATCTGGCCACTGCACTCCAGCCTGGGCGACAGAGCGGGACTCCGTCTCAAAAAAAAAAAAAAAAAAAATTCAATCTTACTTACAAGTTGAATTAATTGTGTTTACTTGAATTCTGTGCTGAAAATTCTGAGACCGATGGATGAATGATAAGCAGTGTTTGCTAAAAACTCAAGAACAAACATGACCACAGCACACATAGCCATGCTTACCATTTCCCAAATAAACTGGGATAGAATTAGAATTATACTTGTTTGTAGCCTGGTTTCATGGAAATGTATGTCTTCATTTTATGAGACAAAATCACTTTCTAGAAAAATATGTGAGATTAATGTAGATTTCATCATGTCCTCTTTTCCACACCCTCCCATTTATTCCTAGTTTTTTCTCCTGTTTAAGTCCTTTCTCCTGCAATACATGGCATAGCATAGATCTGTGAAGTGCTCAACATTGCCTTCTCTATTCCCCCATAGATCTACACATTCTTAAGTGGAGCCACAAGTACATGGAGTGAAAACCAAAAAGTCCCATATGCTTACGAAAACATGAGTGGATTGGTTATGATACCACTGAAAGCAATGGATACAAAGTATGAGCATCACTAAAAAATAACAATACTGGCTTCAAATCCTACATTCATCAGGAGACCACTTTCCTAAGACATGTGATTTCAAGATTTTAAATATGACTATAGAAAGAGTAGACCAACCTTATTATTACTTACTTTTTCTCCAAGACAGAGAAAATTATATAATTAAATATAATATTCAATAATACAATGTATAACATATAGCACAATATACAAAAATATACTAGAATTTTCTAATATGATTAAAGTTTCCCAATGTTTGTCCACTGTGAGTCTCTACCAGTATATGTGATGATTTTAAGATTATATCATTATAAGATTGCTCTAAGACCATCATCTTCAATGACAATAATAAAAACAACCCTTTATATTTTTACCTAAATGCTTTACTCCTATAAACAAGAATTTACAACCCTTATCTTACTTGATTATACACAATCCAGTGTAGTAAAAAACAGCCTCTCCATTTTACAGATATATAAGCTGAGGATCAGAGATGCTATGACTAGTCCGAGGTCACATAGCTGGAAAAGAAAGGCAGTAATTGACTATGTGGTCTGGCTCAGAGTCTAGAGGCTCTTTCCACTATGCCACTGTTTGTTCATTACAGAATCTGGGTCAGGAGAAAGGTGGCTGACAAGGAGGAAGGAAGGGGCCTTATAGTGCAGTGGTTAAGAGTATAGGCTTTGGAATCAGTTATACTTTGTTCTAAATCTTCAATATGAGACTGGCTGAGTTCAAACAAATCTATGAAAGAATAATAATAGAATCTATATAGTAGTTTTGAAGTATTGTGAAGATTGAGCAAATAATGTAAAAAATAAAGCTTAGCCTAATGCTATTTAATACTAGAATTAAATAAATAATAGCTTTATTTATATTTACTACCCAAGAGTTTATTAAGTAGGACAAGAAAACAAGAATAGAGCTGAGTCAGTCAATTATGTCTTGAACCCACAAAGCACATATACTTTTATAGAAGAAAAGCATTTATCTCCCTAGGGTCACCTGTCAGCCCACACTCAGTTGTCTGCTTCTTGCATGGATGCCATCTGATTCAGGTTGCCAAGTATACTTTTTGTCCACAGGCGGACTTTCTCAAGGAGAAGTATTTTGCTGGGTCCATGGTTTGGACCATTGATTTGGATGACTTCTCAAGGTCCTTCTGCAATGAAAGGAAATACCTGCTCATAAGCAAGCCGAAGTCATACCTGGGCCTGTCCTCAGGTGCATCATGACTAAGTCCAACATGCTGTTCTGAAGAAGATGCAGGTTAGACTACAAAGAACAGCAAAGACAGAGAGACCAGGGTGCATGGAGACAGCCATGGAACTTCTAGGCCCTCACATCTGAGAAAAGGGACACACTTACGGAAAGTGCCCTTTTAGAAATCTGGTTTTTAGCTGAGGGACCAGTGCTAAGTTTGATAGCTAGAATATGAATACACTAGATACCCTAGACCTAGGCCTTGTTGCTCAGGAAAATTTAGGCCAGGAACTGGATATCCTGAAAACCAGCTTGATATAGACATGTCTTGTTTTATTGCACTTCACTTTATTGTGCTTTGCAGATACTGTGTTTTTCACAAATTGAAGGTTTGCAGCAACCCTGTGATAAGAAAGTCTATTAGTGCTGTTTACCCAACAGCATGTGCTCGTTTTGTGTCTCTATGTCACATTTTGGTAATTCTCACAATATTTCAAATGTTTTCATTACTATTGTTTCTATTATGGTGATCTATAATTAGTGATCTTGAATGTTGTCATTCTAATTGTTTTGGGGCACCAGTAATAGCACTCATGTAAGACAACGAACTTCATCAATAAATGTATGTGTTCTGACTGCTTCAATGACTGGCCATTTCCCTATCTTTCTTCCTCTCCTGGAGCCTCCCTATTCCCTAAGACAAAAAAAATTGAAATTAGGCCAGTTAATAACCCTACAATATCCTAAGTGTTCAAGTGAAAGGATTGCATATCTCTCACTTTAAATCAAAAGCTAAGCTTAGTGAGGAAGGCATGTTGAAAGCCAAGATAGGCAAAAAGCTAGGCCTTTTGTGCCAAACAGTTAGCCGTGTTGTGAATGCAGAGGAAAAAGTTCTTGCAAGAAATTAAAAGTGCTACTCTAGTGAACACTTAATTGATAAGAAGGTAAAACAGTCTTATTGCCATATGAAGAAAGTTTTAGTGGTCTAGATAGAAGATCAAACCAGCCATAACTTTCCCTTAAGCCAAAGCCTAATCCAGAGCCAGGCCCTAACTTTCTTCAATTCTATGAAGACTGAGAGGAGTGATGAAGCTAAAGAAAAAAAGTGTGAAGCTAGCAGAGGTTGGTTCATGAGGTTTAAAGAAAGAAGCCATCTCTACAACATGAAAGAGTAAGGTGAAGCAGCAAGTGTTGACATAGAAGCTGCAACAAGTTATCCAGGTGATGTAGTTAAGATCATTGGTAAAGGTAGCTACACTAAATAACAGATTTCATTATTTAGGTAGCTAAGGTAGACAAGACATCCTTCTGTTGGAAGAAGATGCTCATCTAGGACTTTTGTAACTAGAGAGGAGAAGTCAATGTCTGACTTCAAAGCCTCAAAGGACAGGTTGACTCCCCTGTTAGGGGCTAATACAGCTGGTGACTTTAAGTTGAAGCCAATGCTCATTAACCATTCTGAAAATCCTAGGTCCCTTAATAATTATGTTCAAACTACTCTGCCTCTGGTGTATAAATGGAACAATAAGGCCTGAATGACAGCACATCTGTTTACAGTATGGCTTCCTGAATACTTTTAGACCACTGTTGAGACCTACTGCTCAGAAAAAATTTCTTTTAAAATATTACTGGCCATTGACAATGCATCTAGTTACCAAAGGGCCTGGATAGAGATGTACAAAGAGATTATTGTTGTTTTCATGCCTGCTAACACAACATCCATTCTGCAGCAAATGGATCAAGAGTAATTTTGACTTCCAAGTCTTATCATTTAGGAAATACATTTTGTAAGGCTATAGGTGCTGTACAGAGTGATTCCTCTGATTAATCTGGGAAAAGTAAATGGAAAACCTTCTGGAGAGGATTCACCATTCTAAGATACTATCAACAACCTGTGTGATTCAAGGGAAGATGTCAAAATATCAACATTAACAGAAATTTGGAAGAAGTTGATTCCAACCCTCATGGATGACTTTGATGTGTTCAAGACTTTAGTGGAGGAAGTCACTGCAGATATGGTGGAAATAGCAAGAGAACTAGAATTTAGAAGTGGAGACCGAAGATGGGACTGAATTGCTGCAATCTCATGATAAAACGTGAACAAATGATGAGTTGCTTCTTATGGATGAGCAAAGAAAGTAGTCTCTTGAGATAAAACCTACTCTTAGTGAAGATGCTGTGAACATTGTTGAAATGACCACAAAGGATTTAGAATATTACATAAACTTAGTTGATAAAGTAGCAGCAGAGTTTGAGAGAATTGACTCCAATTTTGAAAGTTCTACTGTGGGTGAAATGTTTTCAAGTAGCATTGCACACTATAGAGAAATCTTTCAAGAAAGGAAGTCAATTTCAATTTGATGTAGCAGACTTTATTGTTATCTTAAGAAATTGCTACAGCCACCCCAACCTTTAGCAACCACCATCAGTCAGCAACCATTAACACTGAGGCAAGATGCTCCACTAGCAAAAAGATTATGGCTCACTGAAGGTGTAGATAGTTGTTAACATTTTTTAGCAATAAAATATTTTAAAATTAAGGTATGTACACTGTTTTAGACATAATGCTATTTCACACTTAATAGACTACAGTAGAGTGTAAACATAACTTTTATATGCACTGGGAAACCAAAAAACTTGTGTGACTCATTTTATTGCAACAGTTGCTTTATTGTGGTGGCCTGGAACCGAACCTGCAACATCTTTGAGGTATGCCTGTATATATCGGCATTTGTCTCTGAGCTAAATCAATTCTCTCACTCGTGGAAGTGCACCATTTCCTAATTTAGATGCATAAATTTTGTTGTCTGGGTCTTGGTGAGGACGGCTAGAGGGACATCATAAAAAGGATCAGGGACAAACACTCAGGTGGCTGATGGGTCTCAACGTATGAAGCAAGAAACTCCTGCCCTTCATGGGCTTTGTATGTTCCTTGCATTAAGCATCCCTTGGGGCAGGTCTAAAAGTGGAGGTAGAGCAGTGAAAGATGCTATATAGAGGTTCCTTAGGTCTCTAAGGAAATTAATATAATTATTGATTTTTAGAACTGTAATAACCTATGAGAGATTATAAAATGATTTGCTTGGCTGGGCGTGGTGGCTAATGCCTGTAATCCTAGCACTTTGGGAGGCCGAGGCAGGTGGATCATGAGGTCAGGAGTTTGAGACCAGCCTGGCCAATATGGTGAAACCCCATCTCTACTACAGAACACAAAAAATTAGCCAGGCATGGTGGCATGCGCCTGTAGTCCTAGCTACTCAGGAGACTGAGGCAAGAGATTCGCTTGAACTCGGGAGGTGGAGGTTGCAGTGAGCCAAGGTCATGCCACTGCACTCCAGCCTGGGTGACAGGGTGAGACTCTGTCTCAAAAAAGCAAAAAAAAAAAAAAAAAAAAAAAAAGAAAAAGAAAATTTGCTCGAATTCAACAGTGAGCCAGAAAAATTTTAGTGGTTGAGAGCATTCTACTGGTAGAGGAAAATGAAACATAAAACTTCTGAATCACCATGGGAGAGGAAAGAAGGGAAAAACAGTGTTGAAACGAAGCAAGCAAACATAGAGCATAAAAGGCAAAGCATAGCAAGGTAACAAAAATCCAAATATATTACATATGACAGAAATACTGACAGATAAGCCCCCCATATCAAACCCCAAATATTAATGAGTCTCAAAGTCCTTTCCTATCACTGTAGGGTTGGGTTTATTTCCCCTCTAGTGGAACTAGAATGGAAGCCCAGGTTTGACATCCTGCTAGGACCACAGGGGCCTTTGTTTCCCTCCTTCCTGCTTTGGACATGTGTCCCCATGCAGCATTCTTCCCAGCTACAGCTTCCCTCCAGTTCTCTGAGAACAGAACTGATATAGGGGAATGTCCAGAGATGCTTGTTTCTATGTTTAAAACAGGTTATGATGATGCTTTGAAATGTCTTTATTCTTTTAGAATGTATTCCACCAGCTGTCAACAGCTGCTATAACCGACCTGTGACACCCAGAAGTGAAGGCTTCTGTGCTAATATTGGCAGAGGCAGTGGCAGTGGTGGAGAAGGTGGCAGTGATGGGGGAAGTGATGGAGAAGGCGGCAGTGATGGCGGCAGTAGAGGAGAGGGAGTTTTCTGTAGTGGTAAAGCAGATGGCATTTATAGTAATCCTGAGGACAGTAACAAGTTCTTCTGGTGTGTGGAAGGCAATACCTTTCACTTCAAGTATGCCCAAGGCTGGAGCAGAACTGTAAATGTTGCAACTGGCCTTATACATACTCGTAAAATCCTAGTGTCACAAATTCTGTTGTCTGCATGTCAAACTACATCCTCCAATATGTCAGGTAGTCTACATATTATATAAATCTGTCACATTGGAAGCTTTACCCCACTAAAACAGCATTATAATAAAGCTTAATTCTATTAAGACCTAAAAATACTATAAACTCCTCGAGCCAAGTCTAGATGTAAAATAAATACGGCATAGTATGTTTTCATCCTTGTGTTCATTTGTACTTTATTACTTTTATATACAATGTAGTGCTTTCAAGGACCCTGAAGGTTAACTGAAGTTATATTAAAATTTTATCTTTCGTCAAATCAGATTACTACGTTAGAGAGTTCCCTTCCCTGGGAAAAGCTTTGAGCATATATACTAAACAGTGTGAAAGATGTTCTGTCCCCACCGCCACCCTCATCAATATCCTCCAAAGGGACCTAAGACCCTGAAGCAGAAAAAGAAAAAACATTGAATGCTAAATTATCACCTCTGAAAAAATCTGCACGTGTGGGTACAAAGGAGAAAAAGGAGGGAGGTGTGCAGGAGAGGTGATAAGAGTTAATCCTGACTTATCTCAAGTCATAAATACTTCTTGACAAGATAACAGAAATCATTAAATCATCAGATTAAAAGAAGTGTATATATTAGGTATGTTCTTGCTGAGGTATCTTTATCATTATCTTAGTATGTTCTATGTGATTTCTCATAAAGACTTTTCTGTCCTTCACCATTATTGTTTCAGAAGACCTTGGCCTTTAAGGAATTAGGCCCCCCCCCAGCATCATATGGCCAGGAGGCTTCACCTCTTGCTAGCCCTTTCCCCAGGTAACACTCATCAGGGGGTGGCCATGAGGGTTATAGTAGACTGTCCTGCAGTCACTGGCAGCTTCTCGATTTTTGGTGTCCAGACACATGCAGGCTTACCACCTTTCTGGTAATTACAAAGAAGCCTAAGTGGGTACCAAAGGACCCTCTTCTTAAAAGATTAGATCATATTTAGCGCCAATCCTGGACAAACCTATACTTGATGATTTCAGCTAGTGCTGGAAGGAAAGGGGTCTACCTCTCAGGCCCGAGTGTCTGGGTAAGTACTTTAAATGTAGCTGCTTACAAGTCAGTCTGGGGCTATAAAGTTATGACCTTTGTAACCCCAGAATGACTTGTAAGGTACTAGGGGGTCATTCAGATTGGAGGGCAGACCCAATCCGGTAGGTGCTCTGGGGAGTCCTCCTCTGACTTCAGGCCAGGCCCAAGGACTTAGTAGATAAGTTTATTTTGATTCCTGCCATACCCCCAGTGCTTACTGCTCTGCTCAACACATAGTAGGACCTCAGTATATATGTTGACTCACAGACTAAATGGATGATGTCATAGGAAAGGGGCAATTTTTTAGTTTTTTGAGTTCTATGTCAATCTGGGAAAGCCAATCAAATAAAGACCTTCCCACTCCATACTGAGGAACACAATTAGAAGAGCTCTACTACATGTTTTAATCTGCCTTAAGTGTTTTCTGTATCTAGTAAGCCCAAATCCCATCCAAACCCTTGATATGTATAGGCTAACAGTCTCCTATGACCAGGGCTAGTGGTAGAATATCTAAAATTGGCACCTGGCAATTAGAACTAGAGAGCAGGGGCCCACAAATATTTCATTAAAATGAAATCACCCAACTCAGCACCCAACAGGACCCACAGACCCAGACACACACATGTATGCCACAAGCCAGTAGATGGAGATAGCACTGTGCACTAGTCTTTATATTCTCATACAGCAGCTATAAGCCCCTTATCCCTCCCTGGGCTCCAGGCTGCCAGACAAGGGGGCACAGTAATGCAGAAGAAGAAGAGCAGCTCTGTCCTCAGTCCTGGAGAGTCTGTGTATAATAGGAGCATGCGAAGGTCGTCACAGCTGCTCAGTTATAATACAGGCTTAGGTAGGCCACACGGTTCCGATGCTTTCTAAAGTCTTTGTCTGTGGACAGCTGCAATGAAAGAACGTTGTTTAGATCAATATTCTAACGAGAATCCTCTGCCTCTGGTCTTCCCAGTTATGCAAAAAAGAACTGTACATTATAGAGGTGAATCCCAACCCCATAGTAATCTAGCCTTAGTGATTCTCCCAAAATTTGTATGTACGTCTACCCTTTATCATCTTACTACAGTGTATACCATGCTAGGAATTATTTACTACTTAGTAAATCCCCAAGCAGTTGGTGGGCTTCTTAAAGTCAAGGATTATATGTTTAATTCTTGAATGTTACCCATAGGCCCTAACGCAATAATGTTAATACATTCGGCATTTCATAAATAATTGTGGAATTGATGTAAAAGTTCCACTAGGAAAGAAAAAAAGCACCTCTGGAATTATGATAGCTAACAGATTGGACAATTACTATATTATCAGGTACTGTGTTAAATGATTTTCCACATTTTCTTTATAACCTTATCGGATTGATTCTATCGTAATACCCATTTTACAGATTAAAAAACTGAGGCTTAGAAAAGTCAAAAGATTTGCTCAAGATTGCACAACAAGTAAATACTGCAGCTAGTATTTGAATTCAGGCAGTTTTGTCCCCAGAATCCATGCCATTAGCTGAATGCTCTATGGCTCCTCAGTGATCTAGTAGTACTCAAGGGGTATGTTGGAAAGAGCAATGAATTAGGAGTCACAAGATCTGGACTCCAGTTGTGAAATCTGCACAAATCACTTAATCCATCTGGGCCTCTATTGTGTAGGGATATTTCCTCTATATCCACCACAAAAGTTATTTAAGGATCAAATAAGAAAATGTCATTTTGTTTAGTCATATATACCTTTAAGAATCTAATGAAATAGTGTAATTCTCCAAAAAGTTCCTCACATTCATATACTCACGAAATTGTGCATATAATTTTTTAGGACCAAGGACTTCCTGAAGTTCATTCACAGACCCCTAATTAAGAGTCCCTGATACATATGAAAGTACTAGATTGAGTAACAGTCTTCTACAGAAGTCCAATCTTATTACCTCAGCTTTTAGGGTCCTTTTCTGTAGACATGGAACCTGAGCCCAGTCTGGAGATCCAAATTTCATTGGCCAGGCAATTTTTGGAGGTGGCTTCTTCTCTGGGTTGTATGCGCCAGGGCTAGAAATAAAAATACAAGCATCATGTCTAATGAGTTAGTGACCATACACAAACTCCATCAGTACCAGAGCCATCCCTGAACTAGGCCTAACCTCTTGGAAAAAGGCAACAGATTGATTAGCTTTTTAATTAAGCATGGGATTCCTTTACCTGTTAATGTATTTCGAGTTAAATGTTAGTGTTAAACATCCAACTTGACAATCTTGACATCCAGTTAGAGCACAGATCGACTCCAGATTAAAAGATAGTTCTGTACCTCAGTCTCTATAGCTGAGAGATGAGAAGGTCCTAGAAGTGGTGAGTGATGAAAGAAATCTAAAGCAGTGATGAATTAGTACTGCCCAGCATTTAAAGTTGGTGATAAAAGTGCAGTGATAATCTATCTGCAATGTAGGCAAAGCAAAGCAGAGCCAGTTAAATTTTCTTGACAATGGGATCATTTAAAAATTGACTATGTTCATCACACTTTGTCTTTTGATGTAGACTCTTTACTGTCAGGAAATAACGGACTGGACGTGGGGGTCAAGACTCAATGCTTCTACTTCCTTAATGCAACTTGAGAAAGTTACATTCACTCTGTGATCCTTGGATTTCTCATCAACAAAAGAAAGACCTTGACTTTTTGCCCTACAAGTCGATACATTCTGAATAGCTTCCTAAAGCATTGAGAGTAAGCCTGTTGGCCTGCAAGGCCTTTGTACTCCAGTATGCCCTCCATTTCTGTCTCATTTCCTACTCGCTCACTACACTCTAGCCATGCTAGCATTTCTTTTTGTTCATGTCAAATTCCTTCCCAATTCATAGCCTTTGCACTTGCTGTTCCTTCTGCTGGGAATGCTCTGTCCCCAGATCTTCACAGGCCTGGCTTAGTATCGTCATTCAGATCTCAGGTTAAGCATCATTTCTTCAACCCTTTCTAAAGGAGACTCCAGGCCATCACATCACTCCCTATCATATTGTCATCCTGTTTCACCTTCTTTGTAGCCTGGACAACCTACTTCTTGGTTTGTCCATGACAGTCCCTACCTTATGGTTACTGTCTTGGTAGAATTATTAATAGGTCCCCTTTTACTCTCAGAAGTGTCATGGTTTGACTAACAAATTATATGGTCACTCTATTACTATTGATATTTTTTTGTGTATTTGCTTGTGCTCTGTCTGGACTCTAGAATGTAAGCCCCAAGAAATCAGGAGACTTGTGTGATGAATTTACTGCAAAATCTGTCGAATCTACTTAACTGCCCAGCATATTAATAAAAATTCATTGAATGAGTAACTATGATTCTACATTCTACAATGCCAGAAATCTATGAGACAATTGATTAAATCTCTGAATGGTTCCTTATTTAACTGGGATGGTTTGGATGTCATCCCTTCTTTATGTGCTTCTTTTCTTATTACGCACTTCTTTTCCTCCTATTGCTTTTTTTGTTGAAGTGCACCAAAAGAGAGGAGACATACCTGGGATAGTAAGTGTCCTTTGGGTAGTTCTTAAATCGAGGCACCAAGACGTTAAATGGAGCAAAATTTTGTTTGTGTTTCTCCTGCTGAGGACTCACTTTCTGGTACATGCCTGCAGCAGGTGTCATTTCCTGTTTCCAAGAAAAAGATCATTATGTTAGAGAGTGATATGTACATATACACAAAGGGCCTTCCAGGTAGAAAAAACAGAATCTTCCTCTTTCTGTTCATAAATCAGCTATGGTTCAGCCACCTCAAGCTACAGAAATAAGTCTTTGGTAGGTAGAAAACCGAGATATGGGTGTGGTTCAGCTACCTAGTGATACATAATGTATAGGTTGTAGAAATAAATCTAGGATGGGTAGAGAACCAAGGCAACTTATCACAGCCACTACCCTTAATATCTCACTCAGATATTTTTAGAGCTAGTACCTCTGCTCCTCAAGCTCAAGTGTCAGGAAAATGTCCAATAAGAGATTAGGATCCTATACGGAACTTTAGACTTGAAACCCAATCACACAAAAGGGTGGAAAAGTTGGAATCTGATTTTTAACTGACAAGATAATATAAAGTATATAAACACAAGCTTTGAATGTTTAACCTCAGGCATCTCAGCACCAAAACCCTGTGTTGGGACCATTTCTTCAGTAAATTGTTTTCCACTCTCCCCATTGCACTCACACGTATATTTGCAATGTTAATGCCCAAGCTTTTCAGATAGGCTTCTTTTTTTTTTTTTTTTTTTTTTGTTGAGACGGAGTCTCGCTCTGTCGCCCAGGCTGGAGTGCAGTGGCCGGATTGCAGCTCACTGCAAGCTCCGCCTCCCGGGTTTACGCCATTCTCTCGCCTCAGCCTCCCGAGTAGCTGGGACTACAGGCGCCCGCCATCTCGCCCGGCTAATTTTTTGTATTTTTTTTTTTTTTAGTAGAGACGGGGTTTCACGGTGTTAGCCAGGATGGTCTTGATCTCCTGACCTCGTGATCCGCCCGTCTCGGCCTCCCAAAGTGCTGGGATTACAGGCTTGAGCCACCGCGCCCGGCCTCAGATAGGCTTCTTAATAGCTTTTGCTTAAATGCCTACTTTTCTTTAATTTCAGGGCATATTCTTTCAGATCACCCCCCCTCTTGCTCTCTGCCCTTTGCACTCCTGTGCAAATGCATGCAACAATGTGGATAACACTAAAATCCCAGCACATTACCTTCTGTATTGGCTTAAACCTCACAGCTGTTCTGGCTCCCAGAGTATATCCTTTTATACTGGTTGGGATCTTAGATAAGTCGTATGCCAAGCCGTATCCCTTTGGGTGGTATATTAAAACAAACAAACAACAAAAAAAAAAAGAAAGAAGGAAAGAAAAAACAACACATAGAGAACATCAGGGCCATCGAAATGGAGTGAACTTAGCAAGTTCCCATCTGAACCTTCTCTGCAAGGGATCTTTCTTGTCTTGACTACTTTGAGGTCAAGACCATAGAATTCCACAAGTAATACAGGTAACTTTGTAGAGGGGTGTGGCTGGATACGTCGACTATAGGACATTGCCATATATTCGAAGCAATCAGTCTTTGGAGCCCCACAGAGCTGAACTGACTCTAACGCAACTGTCAGCCTGAGGTTTAGAGGAATGGGAGGGTAACTGGCATTGGCTCACAGCCCTTTGGAAGTGAGGACGGAGTAGGGATTATATGAAGCTAGGGCTTGCGTTTAATGGAGGTGCAAGGCGGGGAGGAATAATCCTTTAATCTCTGGCATTGGCGTAAACAGCTGCTTGCAGAAGAACAGAGCGCTTTCTTATGCTGGGACTCTGAAGATCTCAAGTCCCATAGAATTTTTTCTTTTACGAAACTTGGAAACTTGGTTATCCGTCAATAGCCAGGGAACTGAGGCCCATCTAAGGGGAGGTGAATACTCACATCTGATAAGTAACACCCAGGCCCTCTGTGGGGTGATCCCCTAAGAGGGACAAACTTGTTCCCAATCAAATTTGGGGGATGGAAGTGAGGAAAAAGTTTCCTCTGTTGACATGTTCCAAAAGGGTAGTTATCCTCGGCGTCTAAAAGAAATAAAGAGGAGAGGCTCCACGTGAGGGACGGCACCTGGGTCCACGTGAGCGCGTTCGCGGAGGAGAAGGTCGGGGAGACAGAGCAGAGGACAGGGCCCAACCGTGCACTTACAAAACCACGCCAAAATCCACGGAGCGGGGCGAACTGCACTTCCTCCCACTTAGTCTTTCCCAGCTTCCCCACCCTTCCCCCCACCTAACCTCTACCCGCCACCTAACCTCTACCACCTAACCTTCTTTGCTGAAGCACATCGCGAGCTGCTAGGGCTAGCACTTGTGTACTGCGTTGCCAAGGAAACGAAGGCTAGTCCCGTGATTCCCAGCTGCTGAGCGCCGGAAGGGGGAGACTGCCCGAGCGCGTCTGCGCGGCAAGTTGGGGCGTCCACTGAGCCACTACTGGGCAGGTACCCGCACCTTGGAGCCCAAAGCCCAGGGGATTGTAAACTCAGTAGCTGGGCTGCGGGTAGAGGGTTTCCTGGATTCGCGGCTGTAGGGGCTGCAGGGTTGACGGGGTGGCAAATAGCTTTGGAAGCTGAGTCAAGAGGAATGCGCTGTTGTAGAGGGAAGGACAGTTGGTTTCAGAACGTCCCAAAGTCCAGGCCACCAGTAAGTAAAGTGAAAATAAAAAGACGCAGCGGCTGCTGCGTACGGGGGTGGACTCCCTGGGCAACGCTGCAGCAGAAGAGTAGGGGGCGGAGTTGTGCTGACAGCTAGTTCCATATTAGGCCCTTAGACCATTTTTCCTTTTCCTCAAGCGCCTTCAATCAGGTTATCCATTGTATCCCGGGGGACTGGGGGCCGGGGGTCGGGGGGAGGGTGCGCGAGGTTTTGAAAGAACTGGAGGCCTTGCGTGGACCGGGTAGAATGCCACGGAATCAGAGAAGACTAATAGTTTTTTTTAGAAGGTGGGGCAGTCAGATTTCTTTTTTTTTTTTTTTTTGAGACAGAGTCTCGCTCTGTCCCCCAGGCTGGAGTGCAGTGGCCGGATCTCAGCTCACTGCAAGCTCCGCCTCCCGGATTTACGCCATTCTCCCGCCTCAGCCTCCCAAGTAGCTGGGACTACAGGCGCCCGCCACCTCGCCCGGCTAGTATTTTGTATTTTTTAGTAGAGACAGGGTTTCACCGTGTTAGCCAGGATGGTCTCGATCTCCTGACCTCGTGATCCGCCCGTCTCCGCCTCCCAAAGTGCTGGGATTAGAGGCTTGAGCCACCGCGCCCGGCCGGGCAGTCAGATTTTCTAAGCCCCAGTTTTCTCATCACTAAATTGGGAAAAAAATTCCTCTATATAGGATTATTGAGAGGATAAAGATGACAGGATTAAAACAGTTCAGAACGTGGTACTTGGTGGGTGACATACAATAGGTTATTGTCACTGAAGATAATAATAACCCAAGAAAAAAAGATCAGAGTGTGTTTTGTCTTTTTTGCCTTTGTCATGGATATTAATACTAGCTTGTTTTCACTAGCTTTTTAGGATGGCTTTAGGAGTTGTCCAGGTGTTAGAGGTAACAGAACACCCAGTGTGACTGGTCCATACTTTGACCCTTTACAGGTAATGACCCTGGAATCCGCACATACTCCGAGGTAGCATGGCCTTCAGGGATGATTTTTATAGATCTAAGGTAGAGTTTCCAAAAAAGGTGACACTGACTCCCAGAGGGTGTTTTGGAAATTTGTGCAATAATTTTTGCTTGTTAAAAATTGTTGGGGTCAAAAATTGTTCCTGGTCAACAGCCTAGGGAGGCTAGACATCCTACACTGCATTGCCCAGGCATACAGTGAATTGTCCCATGTCCTGCATCACATTCAAATATGTGCTGTTGGACTCTACAAAAATAACTAGTAGTAGTTATATATATGAGCACAGTGAAATTTATAGGAAATAATGCAGAAAGCCCAGTAATATTGAAGGTTGTTATGAGGAGCCAAGCTTAAATGGAATAAAGATAGGGTCTGAAAATTATTGTATAATTTACTCCAAGCATTTTGTCTACTTAATATACAATTGCAATAATACTGAGGGTAAATAAAATGTAAAGAAATGCAATCACACATTACTTAGTGATGAGGATGTTTTCTGAGAAATGTGTCATGAGGTGACTTTGTTGTCCGAATGTCATAGACTATACTTAACACAAACCTAAATGGTATAGCCTACTACACACCTAGGCTTATACTATGGCCTGTTACTCCTAGGCTACAAATGTGTACGGCACATTACTGTATTGAATACTGTAGGCAATTGTAACATGATGTTAAGTATTTGTGTATCTAAACTTATCTAAACATAGAAAAGGAACAGTAAAACTATGGCTTAAAATTAAAAATGGTACACCTGAATAGGGCTGCTCCATTGTAATTTTAGGGAGCCACCATTGTATATACAGTTCATCATTGATCAAAATGTCTTCATGCGGTGTATGACTATATTGGTATGGATTTGATGATTTTTACTTTCATTAATTAGGTAATATTAACATTTGTAGGTATTAATGTGCTTTTTGAAAATAATGTTTACATTATTTGTGACATGTAACATATTTCGCAAAGTACCTTGAAAATGTGGTAAACCATTCCCTCCTTTGGTAGACTGGTTTGCTTCAGACTAATTCTCTAGCTGAGAACAGGTGAACTGAATAAGTAAAATATATGTGTTTGAAGACGTCAAAGATATACCAAGAAAGAAAGAACGTTCAGAGCCAAAATCTCAGAGAGAAGAGAAGCCCAAAGTGATGAGTTCAACCTTGGTGCTGCTGTTCCATTGGAACACTTGCTAAATAAAAAGCTGGCTGAGAAGCAGAGGATTTGAGCAGAACTTTGGTTAGACAGTCTCTGAGAACTCAGAAACAAGATTTAGGTTGGCCATGGAGAAGGGGAGACTGTAAAACACAGTTTGAAATTTTTTTTTTTTTTTTTTTTTTTTTTTGAGACGGAGTCTCGCTCTGTCGCCCAGGCTGGAGTGCAGTGGCTGGATCTCAGCTCACTGCAAGCTCCGCCTCCCGGGTTTACGCCATTCTCCTGCCTCAGCCTCCCGAGTAGCTGGGACTACAGGCGCCCGCCACCTCGCCCGGCTAGTTTTTTGTATTTTTTTTAGTAGAGACGGGGTTTCACCGTGTTCGCCAGGATGGTCTCGATCTCCTGACCTTGTGATCCGCCCGTCTCGGCCTCCCAAAGTGCTGGGATTACAGTCTTGAGCCACCGCGCCCGGCCCACAGTTTGAAATTTTAGTCAGAACTTCAAAGAGATAAACCCTAGAATAAGGGTAAACAAGAAACAGACCAGATGTCAAAAAACCCTGAAGTTCAGCTTTGCATCAATTCAGTTCCCAGTTGCATTAAAGTGATCCACTTCTATCCTTATTGCATGTAATAAACAAAAGTAAGTATTTTCTGAAGATATCTTCCAGAGACTCAACTAATTTTTACAATTTTTTCATGCAAAATGTTTGGCATTTGATAAAAACAAGAGCTTATAATAAAAGAGAGTAGAAACAGACCTACAGAAAAATCCAGATATCAGAGTCATCAAACATGGACTTTAAAATAACCATACTTGGTTTGAGATTTTGGAGAAAGCAACAGGACTGCAAGGTGAACACAGGGAAGCCAGAGAAAGCAAGGAAATAACACAAAGCAAATGCTTGACTTCTTAGGAAAGAGGCTAAAAGAAAAAGATCAGACTCTAAAAACAAAGTCAATAAAGATCCCAGTATACACAAGGAAAGAGAAATTTCCCATCAATCTCTATTCATATTACCAATGTGATCAACATAACATAACTGGGCCCATCTACATCCTGACTAATACAAAATTTATCAGTTTTTCATTAAAGCCAGACCGAACATTGTATAGTCAAAGACAGACGATCTATATGTTATGTGTATCTCCTGTATAACCATCTGTGTAATGATAAGAGGCTAATGCATAATTTCAGGTAGCTCTAAGAAATGCCAAGGATCGAGGTTTTGAATGATGACCATGCACAAAGGAACTCATGCAGGTGTCTGCTAGTACCAGGGAATACTTAGACCAAGTTTTATAGTGTGGCCAGTTTTGATGAAGACCTTAAGTAAATAATTCAGTAGTTTCCATCATGCACATTTTATAGTATCAAGAGGATGCCAGATGTTTATGGAGACTGTTATAACTTTATGAAACTGTTAATGACTTTTCTCATTTGACTGTCTCTGAGGACATATAAGAATTATTATTATTCTAGGGAATTACTTGCTCTGTTGCAGTGGTTTAATTTAATGAGGATAAGTAGATTCAATTTTTGGTATAATGTTTTAAACAGATTTGTCTCGTTTTAAAATTATTAAATTAAATAATAATCACTTCAACAAAGAGGATAACTTGATTACCATATTTCAGAAATTGAATGACAAGATGAAGAATTTAGAAACAATAAACAAGAATCAAATAAAATTGTAGAAAGAAAAAGTATTATCACTGAAAATAAGAATTCAATGTATGGGTTTAACAGCAGATTAGAAAAGCTGAAAAAAAAAAGAAAAGAATGAATGGACTTCCAGTTCCAAAATAGCAGCGTAGAAGCAAACTGGCTTCACTCTTTGCCTTCCCTAGAAAACTAAAACCGAATATACAGAACTGGTATTATCACCAACAATATCCCAGAATTCAAATATGAAAACAGTTGATGGGGCCATGAGAAGTGAAAAAATTCCAAGCAGATGGTAAGAGAATTGGACTTCCACATCTGTGGCACCCCTCCTGCCATTCTGCCCAGAACAAGCATGTGAAAAATTTTCCTCCAGCTCAGTTTCTACACTGGAAAAAGTGATATTGAGATGGACAACCAGTTTTCCCACTGTCTTGGGTTTCCTTGGAGAAGATCTGCCCCTGCCTTAACCTGCAGGAAGCATCACAGTGCCTGAGGGGAGAAATATACCTGAAAACAGGCAGAGGCAAAGGGAGGAGGCAGGATTGCCTAACCAGCCCGGAAAACTCTGCTCTGTAACTCAGCTAAAGGAGATGCCAAATCAAAGTGGTTGTTCAGCAGCACAAAGCTGTAGGAAGTTCATCCCACAGGTCTCCTGGGCACAAACCCCTAGCTGGTCTTCTCACACTAAGAATTTATCTCAACAAGGGGCATCTCAACAAAGGGTTCCACTTTTGGCTCCAAGGCTGATGCTCTTGCTAGGTCTCAGTTTGTAGAAAGAGAAAGGGACCAAGAAGACAAGGCCTGAAAGTTGGACACATCATTTCCACTCATGTACAGAACTTAGACATGGCCACCTGGATACGGTATTCTTAAATGGTAGTTTTTTTCTTCAGCACTTTGAAAATGTCATTACACTTACTCCTGGTTTCCATTGAGGATGGAAACTCCTATAGTTTCCATTGAGGAATCTGCTGCTGGATGAATTGGGGATCCTTATATGTTATTTGCTTCTTTTCTCTTGCTGCTTTTAGGTTCTTCTCTTTCTTCTTGACATTTGAGAGTTTATTCCTTGAGGTAGTCTTATTTGAGTCATATCTGTTTAATGTTCTCAGACCTTTCTGTACATAGATGTTTATATCATTCTCAAGTTTTGGAAAATTTTCTGTTATTATTTCTTTGAATGAGATTCTACCTCTTGCTCCTGCTCAACTCCCTCTTGAACACCAATAATTCTTAGATTGGGTCTTTTGAGATAATTTTGTATATCTTGTAAGAAATTTTCTATGTTTTGTATTCTTTTTTTCTTTTTCTTCTCTCTCTCTCTCTCTCTTTTTTTTTTTTTTTTTAAAGAGACTCACTCTGTCACCCAGGCTGGAGTGCAATGACCCAATTTCAGCTCACTGCAACCTCCTCCTCCCAGGTTCAAGTGATTCTCCTGCCTCAGCCTCCCAAGTATTTGGGATTACAGGTGTGCACCAGCACACCCAGCTAATTTTTGTATTTTTAGTAGAGACAGCGTTTTGCCATGTTGGCTAGGCTGGTCTCAAACTCCTGAGCTCAAGTGATCTGCCAACCTCAGCTTTCTAAAGTGCTGGGATTACAGGTATGAGCCACCTTGCGTGGTGTCTGTTTTCACATAGTCCATCTTTGAGCTCACTGATTCTTTCCTTTGATTGATCCATTGTGCTGTTGAGAGCCTCTAATGAATCTTTCAGTTCAGAAAATGTTTTTCTCAGTTCCATTTTTAAAATTTTTAAAAAATTATTTAAATCTCTTTTTAAAATTTCTCTGATAAGTTTCTGAATTGCTTTTCTGCATTATCTTAGAGATCACTGAGTTCCCTTAAAACTGCTATTTTGAATTTCTGGTCAGAGAACTCACATATCCTGTCTCAGTAGGGTCAGTTACTGTTTCCTTGCCTTGTCCATTTGGGGAGGTGATGGTTCCCTGTCTGCTTCTGTTTCTGGTGAATGTACATCCATGTCTTGGCATTGAAGTATTATTTATTCCAGCCTTCTCTGTCTTCCTTGTTTTGGTTTTTATTGGAGATACTTACTTCGAGATTCTTTACTGGTGGTCACTGCCTCCTTTTGAGCTCTAGGTGGTGCCCTAAGCCCAGATTTGCCTCAGCTCTAGTAAATGATTGGAGCCCTGCCCTTCCTAAACTGTCGCCGCTTTGGACTTCTCTTCTCTCTGAGATTTTGGTTTTACATGTTCTTTCTTTCTTGGTATATCTTTGATATAGTCAAACATATATATTTTAGTTATTTAGTCCAGCCTTTTCTACCTGTTCTCAGTTGGAGAATTAGTCTGAAGCAAACCAGTTTACCGATGCAAGAATGGATTACCGTATTTTCAAGGCACTTTGTGAAATATGCTTTATGTCACTAATAATGTAAACATTGTTTTCAAAAACACTGTGATCACTTATAAATATTAATATTACCTAAACTATTAATGAAAGTAAAAATCATCAAATCTATACCAATACAGTCATGCACCACATAAAGACATTTTGGTCAATGATGGACTGTATATATAATGAGAATGACAGACCAGGCCTTTCAACTCAGAATTGTCTACTTCTGGTTGTGAGGTTCTGAACAGCAGCAAGAGGGCTGATTGCAGATGCCTGACATTTATTTCTCACACTCCCCAGAAGAAGAAGGTACCAAGACAATGAATAAACAGCTAAGATTTGACCAGAGTATCAGACAGAGAGTGCTATAGTACAGTGGGGGAGTAAAGATGTGTCTGTGGTCATGGGATGTCCAGGAGGGCAGCATGGAGGCACCCTGCCTCTGCAGCCTCTCCTTCCTCACCTGAATCAAATCTGCTGGGAGTCAGGAGGCACTTCCCATTGTGGGGAAAAGGTAAGCAGATTCCCACCAGTCACCACAAACACCTACAGTCCTTACAACAGAATACCATAGTCCTCATGAGCCCTGAGCCCAGTTTGGAGATGTGCTGGGAATACACACAGCTGATTTGCCCCAGATTAGGAGCACAAGGGTATACACCTCACCCCTCTATGAGCCAAGCTGCTGCAGCATGGAACCATCTTGAGACCAGAGTTACTTTTGGAGTGCTTCCTCCTCTGGGGGCCAATAGCCACTGCACCTCTCCGGCACTGCAGTTCCGTCTTTATTCCACACGCCTCCACTGGTTGTTGAATGTTGCAAGCCCAGCAGTGTGGAGCCTGAGCTAGGATAGGCTGTGATGCTGGTCCTGCGCAGCAGGGAAACCAATTCCCACTGCTTTCACCTCCAGCCCGGGGAAGAGCCTGAAAGTTCCATCTAGGGTGAATCTGCCTTCACGCAAGCCAAACTGCTGGGCACCCTTCCCCAAACAGGAGAGACTCAACCCTCTGAGCAGCTGACATGCTCCCAGGCCAGTGGAGTGGCTATGGGCCTGCATCCAGGGCCTGAAACATAGCCCTGAGATGGCCTACTCACTGCAGACAAGCCCTTGACTTGTTCAGTGCCCCTGTGCCCACAGTTAGAGCCTGAGAAACAGCTCCAAAGGTGATACCTGGTAGAAATGCCTCTGGGCTGGTGGAGCAAACATGTATCTATGCCCCAGGACTGAGAAACAAATTCACATGCCGCCCCTGGAGGGCAAGCCCCAGGCTAGCTGAGCAGCTGTTTACTCATGTTCTGGGCCTCGAAACTGTCCTGTGGGTCACCTCCTGCAGAAACATCCCTAGATCAGCCAAGCAGCTGTGCACCATTGTTTCAGGCCCGAGAAGCAGTCCCACAGGCCACCCCTCCAGTCCAGCTGAGCAGCCCTGTGTCTGTGTCTCAGAAAAGCCCTGTGCATACCTCCAGACCACCCAAGCAAACCCTGAACCTACATGCCAGACCTGAGAAGCAGCCCCACAGATCACCTCAAGCAAAGACACTCCTAGGCCAGTTGAGCAGTCCTGTGCCTGTGTCTTGGGCCTCTGAAACATCCCTGTGGTCTACTGTCTGCAGAAATGCCCCCAGTTCAGCCAAGCAGCTGTGGGTCTGTGTCCCAAGCCGGAGAAATAGCTTTATAGGCCACCCACTGCAGACTCATAACTAGGCCAGCCAAGAAGCCATATGACCACAATCCAGGCCTGAGAAACAGCCTGATGGGCTACCTATGACAAACATGACCTTCGGGCAACTAAGCAGTTATATAGCTGGTTCCCGGACCTGAGAAACTGCTGTAGGTTGTCCCCAGAAGACACATCCTCCGTCCAACCAAGCAGCTAACAACTGCACAACAGCCCCACAGATTGCCCTGGCAGGCACACCTCCAAGTAACCACATGCCCATTCTACTAGTCAGAATAACAGCCATGTGGCTCCAATGCTAGTGAGCCAGACTCCAAGTTGGCCAACCCACCCTATGCACACACATGGCCATGACCTGAAAAACAGCTCAGTGAGCCCACTCTGACAAAACCAAATCATCATTGCCACCAATTCACTTTGCCTAAGCCACTGAGAAGCTCTCAAATGCCACCATTGTGGTTTATAGCTGGTCACTATGTGGAAAATATACTACTACTCCACCTAGAACAAGGCCAGTGCACCCTCCCTGAATTGACATCACAAGACCCGTTCATATAAATAAGTCTATCTCTATGAAACCTACTGCATAACGTTTGAAGATAAGACTTTCCTATCACATATGTAGAAATCAATGTAGGGACACATCAACATGACAAAGCAAGAAAACTTGTCATCTCCAACACCAAAAAGAAATTATCTAGTAACAGACCCCAATCACAAGGAAATATATGGAATGGCCTCCCAAAAAAAGAATTTAAAATAATAGTATTAAGGAATCCTAGTGAGATACAAAGAATGCAGATGGACAATTCAATGAATAAGGAAAACAATTTATGATTTGAATAAGAAATTTAACAAAGTGATAGATATCATGAAAAAAAAAAACCAAACAAATCCTAGAGCTGAATAATTCAATGAATGAAATAAATATACAATTGAGAGATTCAACAACAGACTAGACTAAGCAGAAGAAACAATTTCTGAACTTAAAAGACATGTCCTTTGAAATAACATAGGCAGATTAAAAAAAGAAGAAAAAGAATTAGAAAGAATGAAGAAAGATTACAGGATTTACATACATCATTAAGTCCATACTATGGGCATTGCAGAAGAAGTGAGGAGAAAATATGAGGGAAACATATTTAAATGAAATAATATCAAAAAATTTCCCGAGTCTTGGGAGAAATACAGACATCCAGGTTCAGGAGGCTCAAAGAATGCTAAATTGATTCCACCCAAACAGGTCCTGAGGCACATTATATTCAAATTGTCAAAAGTAAAAGAAAGAATTTTGAAAGCAGCAAGAGAAAAGTATCAAGTCACATACAAAGGAATGTCTATTCAACTATTAGATTAGTAGCAGATTTCTCAGCAGAGACCTTAAAGGGCAGAGAGAATGGGTTGATATTTTCAAAGTGCTTTGAGTTTTCAAAGTGAATAGAAAAAACTGCCAGTCAAGAATATTATTCCCAGTAAAGATATTTTTCAGAAACGATGGGGAGGAGAACAGGCCAGTTCATCTCCCATGGGTCCCCACCACTGCTCATCACCAGACAAGGAACCCCTGGCTTGGGCCCACAGCACAGACCCCCCATCCTGGGCTGATTGCACTGAGTCATTGCCGACCTACATCTCTTTGGGGTGGAGCCCCCAGGAGACAAGCAAGTAACCCTTGGCCACAACTACTACTAAGATCTCTTCTTCTGCTACCTCCATGGTGGGGAAGAAACAAGCACTGAGATCACCTCAGAGCTGCAGTGGGCCGCTCAGGCATGCCAAGTCACAATCTACAGCCAGCACTGAAGTGGGAGAGGAACTCTGCAATTTCAGAACATTAAGAAAGAAAATGCTGTAACTGTGCGGAAACATAGGGAGCCGCACAACTGAGCAAGAGTCTACCGACTGACCAAGAAGCCTAAGTGCCACCTGCTGGATCACACCCCAAAGCTTCAACACCAAAAATACTTCACTAACAAACCTCCCTCTGAAACCAGAAACAAGAAGTCAGCTTCAAATAAAGGCCCTGCACAAAGTCTCAGCCTGGTGAAAATCCAGGAAAGAAGTCTAGTGATTGTACTCAATCTACACTACAGTTATATGTACAGTTACATATATATATGGGATTATGTAAAGAGGCCAAATTTATGAATCATTGGCATCCCAGAAAGGGAGGGGAAAAAAGTAAACAACTTGGAAAACATATTTCAAGATATCATTCATGAAAGGTTCCCCAACCTTGCTAGAGAGGCCAACAGTCAAATTCAGGAAATACAGAGAACTCCTGCAAGATTTTACACAAGAAGATCATCCCCAAGACACGCAATCATCAGATTTTCCAAGGTCCAAATGAAAAAGAATGTTAAAAGCAGCTAGAGAGAAAGGCATGGTCACCTACAAAGGGAACCCTGTGAGGCTAACAGAGGACCTCTCCACAGAAACCCTGCAAGCCAGAAGAGATTGGAGGCCCATATTCAACACTTTCAAAGAAAAATAATCTTTAACCCAGAATTTCATATCCAGCCAACCTAAGCTTCCTAAGTGAAGGAGAAATAAGATCCTTTTTAGATCAGTAAATGTTAAGGAATTCACTACCAGGCCTGCCTTACAAGAGATCCTGAGAGGAGCACTAAATATAGAAAAGAAAGACTACTACTAGCTAACACAAAAACACACTTAAGCACACAGACCAGTGTAATTGTAAAGCAACTAAACAAACAAGCCAACCTAATAACCAGCTAACAGCATAATGATAGGATCAAATCCACACATATTAATACTAACCTTGAATGTAAATGGGCTTAATGCCCCACTTAAAAGGCACAGAGTGGCAAGTTGGATAAAAAAGCAAAGCCTAATGGTGTGCTTTCTTCAAGAGACCTATCTTACAAGTAATGACACTCATAGGCTGAAAATAAAGGGATGTAGGAAAATCCATCAAGTAAATGGAAAACAGAAAAAAGGAGGAGTTGCCTCCTAATTTCCAGCAAAACAGATTTCAAGCTAACAAAGATTTAAAAAAAAGACAAAGAAGGGCATTACATAATGGTAAAGGGTTCAATTCAACAAGAAGGCCTAACTTTCCTAGATATATAGGCATCCAACACAGAAGCACATAGATTCACAAAGTAAGTTCTTAGCGACCTGCAAAAAGACATAGACTCCCACACAATAATATTGACAGATTTCAACACTCCCCTGACAGTATTAGACAGATCACTGAGGCAGAAAATTAACAAAGATATTCAGGACCTAAACTCAACATTGGACCTAACGGATCTGATAGTCCTTTACGGAACTCCCTATCTAAAAACAACAGAATATACATGCTTTTCATTGCCACCTGGCACATACTCTAAAATCGACCACATAATGGACATAAAACAATCCTCAACAAATGTAAAAGAACCAAAATCATACCAAACACACTCTTAAACCACAGCACAATAAAAATAGAATTCCAGACAATGAATACTGCTAGCTACCATATGATCTAGCAGTATATCAGAGGGATACCTGCATTTGTGTGTTTATTGCAGCAGTATTCACAAAGATATTAAATAAACAGATGAATGGGTAGTGAAAATGTAGTATATATACCCAATGAAATACTATTTGGTTATAAAAAATAGTGAAATCATGTCACTTGTAGCAACATGGATGGAACCTGAGGTCATTATGTTAAGTGAAATAACCCAGACACAGAAAGACAATGTCACTTATATGTAGGAACTAAAAAAGGTGATCTCATAAAGGTAGAGAATAGAGAATAGAATGATAGATACTAGAGGCTGGAAAGAGTGAATGGGCGGTGGGGGATGAAGAGAGATAAGTTAACAGGTACAAACACACACTTAGATAAAAGGTATAAGTTCTGTCATTCAACAGCAGAGTGACTATGGTTATTGATAGCAAATTGTGTATTTCAAAGTAACTGGAAGAGAGGACTTGAATTGTTCCTAATACATAGAAGTGATAAATACTCAAAGTGTTGGGCATCTCAAGTACCCTGACTTGGTCATTACACATTGTACACGTGTAACAATATCACATGTACCCCATAAATAGGTAAAATATAATGCATCAGTAAAAAATATAGTGTATTTATACTCTCTTCTTTTTTCCATTTCAATGGCTTGTAATTTGTCTAGGTATTATTCCTATTTCAACCAAAGCTATTTACCTTTGTCTGCTATGAGAAATTGGTAAATGTGGAGTGTTATTAATTCTCCTAATACTGGTTTTTGTTCTGGTGTCCACTTATAACTCTATTCTTTTATTTTCCTAAACTGCTTGTATGAAAGGACTTTTGATCTTCTCTTAATTTTAGACTAATTCATTATACAACCTATGGTGCAAGAATCTGACTACTTCACTGTCTCTAAAGTAGTTACATCTAAACATTTATATACTGATATCCATATTATTTTGTTATAAATTATTTTTTCTCCTTTACTTTATAGTTAGGGCATTATACCAAGTTGTTTGTGAAATTATATGTAGTAGGTTATGTTATCCATGAATTAATGCTAATTATAGGATAATAAATAGAGTGTTATAAAATAATGTACCACTCAAAGCAGGATTGAGAATCCCTGTCCAAGAGAATAGAGATCTCTATTCTGGAGAAGAGAGAAAGAGAGGAGGAAAATATGCTTTCTATATATTATCTTCCAAACTTTCTTAAAACCTCCATCTACCATCTGGTGGTAGAGGAATGAACAAAGGCTTTGAAATTTCTCATCACTGGCTTTCAATAAGTATTAGTCTGTCATTGACTAGCTATGTGACCTTGTGGAAGTTACTTAAACTTCCTAAGCCTTGGTTTATCTCTAAAACGGCATGAATCATATCTGTCCTCCTAAGGATGCCATAAGAATTTCAGAGCTAACACAAGGACAAATCTTATACAGTGAGGGACTAACCTATATTTGGTATTTAGCAAATATTAAGGCATTTCCTCTTTACCACCTCCATGCCCAGGGCTGCAGCTAGCTCCAAGGGTATCTTTGTGCAAATGAAAAAACCAGTGCAGGTTTATTAAGACGGGAGCTGGCCCTTGCTGAAGCACATAATTTGGTGAGTGGAACACTCTTTCTGCCTCCATCCAGAATCAGAGACCTTGTGTAATCAGAGACCTTGTGAATATTCTCCTTCTTTCCAGTTAGACTCCAATGCTGAAAAGATGAGTTTTCATACATCTACTAGAGTCCAAGAACATGATAACCATTACCAAAGTTCCAGATGTATGGCTGTCTGATCCATGATATGGTTTTGGTTCCTCTCAAGTTCCCAGGTAGAGAAGATAGCATGGACCTTCTGGATTTCTCAGTAGTTCTGGGCAAGAACAGGTCCTCAGAGGAACTTCCAGTAAGCCTGGACCTCTCATGTATTATTTCCATGAGCTGCCACTCTCACATGGGGACTTAAACCAGGAAAATGAAGAGTGTAACTAAGACTGGCTGCTAAGCAACAGCTCCACTCTGGAAGTCCCTCTTCAAGTCATTGTGACATTGATTTGTGCAAGGCAGCATTGTGGTTTAAAGAGAGCCAGAAAGGCCTAATTTTTGAGAATGAGGTCCATTAACTACCAGCTCTGTAATCCTCGGCAAGTTGCTTATCCTCACAAGGTCTCAATTTCCTCACTCTGAAACCTGGGACAATACTCACTAAATAGGACATAACCTATATAAAGTACGTTGCCCAATGTTTGAAATATTCAGCTTTTTTTTTTTTTTTTTTTTTTCTTTTCTGTACAGCTAAACGTTTAATAAGTCAGTACTCAAGGCATCAGGAGACACCAAATATGGTCGGGACACTGCACAGCAATGATTGGGATGCAAGTCATCTACAGCTCACCACCATTGGTCCTTCCTGGTAGAGAATGGAGAAGAGACTTTTAAAAATGTATGTCCTGTTTTTTTAGCATATAGTGGGAAGGCAGAGAGGTTCTCTTGTATGTGACTCTTTTCGGTTGCCTTCAAATCAAAATAATACTTATTTTCAGGTGGCATATTCTGGTCTCTTACATTGTGTTCAAACAGGTTGCTGTTACTTCTTTATTGTCATTAATCTTTTCATCATCTTTTTATTCCTCTTAGCATAGTCAGGGCATAACATGTTATCTTCTATGCCTGGGGATGGGAAAATGCAGGCAGGTAACAAGAAGAGAGAATTCATCCTCCTATAAGTGGTAGGCACCCAGGACTGACCTGCATGAAACTGCAGGAGTACCCAATCCTTTGTGTCTGCTGAGAGAAGTGTGCCATAGACCACACACCACCTAACATGAGGGGTCAGCTTGTTAATTCCTATCTCACTTCCTTTACCTAATTCATTTATTAATTCACCAAGTATTTATTCTCTTATAATATGCCAGGCCTTGTTCTAGGCAGTGAGAATGTTGCAGTGAACAGAAATGCCTTTCCTCATGGGGGTTAATTCTAGTGAGGGAGGTGGACAATAAAAAAGGTAAATACACTAAATGAATGGTAGGTCAGGTAGTGATGAGTGTCAAGAAAGGGCAAAAGAAGCACAGCAGGGAGAGGTGGAGAAAGGGGGTTTCAAAATTAGGTTGAGTGAGTAGGAAAGACCTCACTGCGAAGGTGACTTCCAGGAAAAGCCTGAAGAAAGTGAGGGAAAGAGTCAAATGGAAATCTATGGAAAGTGTGTTCTAGCTTGTATGAAGGCCCTGAGGCAAGACATGCCTGGAATACTTGAGAAACAGCAAGAAGATGACATAGTTGGAATGGAGTGAGTGAGAATTGTTGGAGGTGAGGTCAGAGTGGTCAGGGGAGCTAGCTCATGCTCACCCTCTTTTTGCACACAGTAGGTGCACAATAAACATGCATTTGAATGACCAATTAATACGTAAAAATAGGAAGAAAAATGGAGGAGATGCTACTTTTTTTGGCTGCAGTAATTTCTATTTTCTAGAAATGGTGGCAGAATTAATCTTTGTGGGAAAATAGTGGCATTGAAAAAGGTGCTAGTTTTGAAAACCACTTTGATTTAGCCACTGGACACCATGTTGTTCAAAGACGCTCTTCCTCAAAGCCAACAGCTGATGTCATGTCTTTTTTTTCATTAACTCCAGAGCCCCACATCCCCATGTCCCCCCTTAATGCTATTTACCTTAGTAGTGACCTAAATAGGCAACTCCTTTCAAAAGCCATCCCCAAAATTTCTATGCTCTATTTTGCTCCAGATGTCATCATTCTTCGACTAGAAATACAATGACATTACTAGTGATACCCACTTTTACTGTCTCTTGCCTTCCTCTGCTCATTGAAGACACAAGTCCCCCACTGCTATGTCTTCAATCTTCAAGGTATGTCACACAAGTGCTCAGTCAATCCATTGGCTACCATCACCATGAGTGCCATTTTCCTATATTCTTTAATCCTATTCCAGCCTCATCTCATCAATGTTGAATTTAGATCCTGTCACCATCCCCCATCCCTGCTATCACTTTCCAATGGCTTTGCAGCCCACTTACAATAAAACACAAACTTCTAACCATGTTTCAAGCCCTTGCATGATCTGACCCCTGCCTATTTCTTCCCTGTACCCACCACCTCATGGCCATACTGGGCTTCTTGTATCTAACACTCCATGTTCATTTCTACCTCAAGGACTTTGTACTTAATCCCTCTGCCCAAAACACACTTTTTCCAGATCCCAAATCAGACAACTCTTTTTGATTGTCAAGGCCATCTTGTATAGGACCTTCTCAGAGAAGCCTTCTGGGATTGCTCAAAATAAAGTAGTCTCCTCTTTTGGTCACTTTCTATCACTGTTTTACTTTTCTCATTTGTTCATTTGCTTATTTATCATCTAACACTTCTGCCAGCAAAATATAATCCCCATGAGAGCAGAGTATGTCTTCTTTACCACTATGTCTTCAGAACCTAGAGTATCACCTGACACATAATAATCAATAAATGGTGTGAGTTTATGAATGAATGATGTTGCCCAGAGAGTGGTGTGCGCCTCATCACTGCCACCAGTGCTGTCATCTCCCATGAGAACAATGTGGTGTGCGTCAAGGGAGGCAAGTAAAACATAGTAGATAAGACTGTGAACTCTGGGGCCAGCCCACCTGGCTACGTGTCTGGCTCTGCGAATAACTAGCTGTGTGATTTGGGGCAGATTAAAGAATTCATCTCTACTTCAGTTTCCTGGAGTTAACGTTATCCACCTCATAAAGTTGCTAGGAAAACTAAAGAAGAAAATACATGTAAAACCCTTAGAACAGTTTGATACATAGTAAGAATGCCGGAAAAAAGAAATGAGCCTTTATATTCTCATTACTTTATTGAGATTTCTTTCACTTGCATGTAAAAGAAACAAACTTTAGTCAGCTTAAGCAACAAAGAGGAATTTATTATGTAGTTATAGGGATATTTCACAAAATCCATAGGCAAAAGTGCATCTGGGCCTCAGGAAAGAACCATAATCAAGAGCTAGAAAGCCATCTATCTGGCCAGGCAAGGTGTCTCACACCTATAATCCCAGCACTTTGGGAAGCTGAGGTGGCTGGATCACTTGAGGTCAGGAGTTTGAGACCAGCCTGACCAACACGGTGAGACCCCGTCTCTACTAAAACTACAATTAGTATTTTTGTATACAGTTAGCATACAAAAATTAGCTGGGCATGTTGGCACGTGCCTGTAATCCCAGATACTTGGAAGGCTGAGGCAAGAGAATCACTTGAACCTGGGAGGCAGAGGTTGTAGTGAGCCGAGATCATGCCACTGCACTGTAGCCTGCTGACAGAGTGAGACAGAAGAAGAAGAGGAAGAGGAGGAAGAGGAGGAAGAAGAAAAGAAGAAGAAGAAGAAGAAGAAGAAGAAGAAGAAGAAGAGAAGAAGAAGAAGAGGAGGAGGAGGAGGAGGAGGAGGAGGAGGAGGAGGAGGGGGAAGAGGAAGAGGAAGGAGAAGGAGAAGAAGAAGAAGAAGACGGCCATCTATCAGTACATGTTCTCTCTCATCTCATATCCTGGCTTTTCTCTGTAGCTCAGCTCTACATCTAGGACAACTTTTCCTTCCCCAGTCCCTTGCTACAGCTCCTGAGCTTACATATTACAGACCCACCCACGTGAGGGATGACAGGCAATTCCTTGTTCCCAGCTGCAGATGCTGAGGTGTGATGATCTTATTGGCCCTCTTGAGCCTGGTGTCTATCCCAGTCAATCAGCCAAGCCATCGGAGTGGGTATGTGTAGAAGCACAGCAGCTGGGGGCCACTACCGCGATTCCAATGGTAGGTGTTGTCTCCTGAGAAGAGGAGCCTGGCTGGCCCACGGGCTAGGGAGACACCCTACATGGAGTGTACTGCACAAATCTTCCCAAAGCTGTCAGTCCAGGAGGTGCCGGAACAGCTCTAGGTCTTCAGTAGAAGTGGAGAGAATGTCCTGGTCTTCCACTCCTTGAGCAAGCCAGGCAGCACTGCCTATGTCCCCCAGTCTCATGGAAGCACCTCAGTTCCTTCCTGAGGAAAACTGCCCAGTGACATACCTATCCTTTTCATGTCCTCATCCCAGCCATGCACCAAACATTCAGACATTTCCTCCTTATGGCTTCCAACCTTCATGCAGATGAACACAGGCAGATAGAAGACTGTGGTGCGTTAGCTCCACCACTTCCTCCCACACTCTACTCCACCACTCCACCCCCATGCATAGCCCCTGCTTTCATATCTAGAAAAGGTTTCCACCTACATCACTTAAAACCAAGGACACTCAGGTTTTGACTGCTGATTTTATTGCAGGACTTTAGGTAGGAGCAATGCGTCCTAAGCAAAAGGGACTGGAACTCTAGGGAATATAGACCAGGTCAGGTTTATGTCCAGTTGCAGCAATCACAGCTGATGTCGAAGACAAGTCCTGCCGGGCAGTTCTGCTGGTACGTGACTCCATTCACGCAGTGCCAGAAGGCATTTCTGTTATTTGCCACCGGGTAGAGGCCATTGGCTTTGCCAGCACAGAATCCACTGCCTCCGGAGCTGCTTCCAGAGCCGCTGCTCTCGCTCCCATTCCCACTGGGAGCAGCAGTTGTTGGCTGGGTTGGCTGAGCTGGAGCTGTGCAACCTGAAACACAGAGCAGTAAGAGCAGACTAGTGGGCTTGGGAGAGGCTCTAAGCTTCACCTAGAGGTGAAGAGAACTGTGGGAGTGGACGTGTGGAGGTGGGGTGCAGCTGGCTCTGGATCTCTGCAACTCAGAAGAGAAAGTAGCTCCATATTCAGGAGTTAAGTAAAGCTATTGTGTCAAGCCAGCCTGCTTTCAATTGTAAAAAAAAGGTTGCTCTTTCCTTATAACATCCAAATCACTCAAAAAATATTTACTAACCACCAAATGTATGCAAAACACTTTTCTAGAATCTGGGCATAAATGGTGAACCAATAAATTCTAGGAAAAATCTGGAAAAGATTTAGAGAATTGATACGTCCCCTGAATCAGACTGGAGATATGTGAGCATTGGTGAGGGTTTCTTAAATCTCCCCAGGTGGGCTGAGAAAGACTTTGAATAAGGGATTCATAGAGAAGTAGATACTTATACTGATGTTAGTATAATTTCTTGAGGCTCTTCCACACCCTTAAGACTTAGCAGACTTAGAACACCCACCCAGTCAGGCCTGGCTTCCCATAAGTGCATAATGTTCCTGACATGGCAGTTCAAGGGTGGAACCTGCCTCTCACCTGGGCAGGAGCAGTAAGGTGAAGTGGAAAGAGGATCCTTGGGCAGAGGGCAGGTGGGAAGACATCAGGGTTGCTTTTTGAGTTGGAGAAGGGGCATTTATACACCTGGGCATTCCCGCCTAGTCACTTACTTGCACTCTGCAGGCCGAGGGCCTTCTTCAGGGTAGAGATTAGGGGAAACTTGCCCTGGTTGCAGAAAGTGCCAGTAAAGTCATCCAGATCAATGGCCCAGACCATGGCGCCTCCAAATTGGTTGCTCTTAAGCCATTGAGCCTGTTTAAAGAAAGAGGGTAACAGGAATCACTTGCTTTTCTGGGACTCAGGGCTGGGACCTCAGCACATTTAAGGGACTGATCTTACCTTAATATCGAAGCTCTTGACGTTGTCATAGCCAACCCACACATTGCCCTGATAGGCATAAGGCACTTTCTGAGGGTCATCCCATTCCTGAGTGGCTCCATTTTCAGGAAGGTACAGATCTTTCAAAAGTCAAGAGATTCAAATCTTTTAAATGGTACTCCCATTAAAGAAAAACATGTTTCTAATTTTTCTTCTTTGATGTCTCCAGTTGGGGTTTTGCTCAATTTCTAATTACAGGTTTTTATATGTAGTAAAGAGGAGCAAGTTGCTTGTCAAATGATTTTGGGAACCCACAGTAATATGAGAGGTATATTTATTTTATTACCTGTGTGCTAATATAAATTACATGAAAAAGGTAGTCTGTTGTGTGAAGGGATATTATGCATTATTAAATGCTCTTCATTTGGATTATGTAAATGAATGTTATTTAAGCACTTTAAGCAGCTGTGTTTAAAACATTTAGGTCAGAGACAGAATGAACATTCAAGATTTCAGCAGATTCTAGCTAGCCCTAAGGCACAGTGCATGGCATTCACCGAGCACTTTTCAGTCCAATGTATGTACCTCATAGTAAGCCCATGTCCCAGACTCCCCGGTATAGGGCCCAGCAGGACCAGCACCAGAGGTGGGGGCACCAATTCCATGGTTGGAGGGGTTGCTCAGGATGAAGACATGTCCATAGGTAGGGAATCCAACTAGGAGCTTCTCAGCTGGGGCTCCGTTGTCCTTCCAGTAGTTCATGGCATAATCCTGCAATGGCAGTGGGTTAGTTACAGGGCCCAACCACCTGCGGACCCAGTTCTTAGTTTTATTAGTCCTCTATTCCAACAGGTGAAACTGTATGCTGTTAATTGCAGATGGAGTAGTTTTTTTATTTTTTCAAAACATTTTGGTGAAGTTGTAATTAATGAAATACGATCAATGTGAGGACAGTTGTTTAAGTGAGACACTTGCAGAATTTGTGTTTACTATGCGTCAGAGTCTCTGTGTGATTTTCATCATCATCTCTGGTCTGCACTTATATCTGTACAGGGACTCACCACACTGAGGTAGGCGTTGCTGCCAGTGTCAGTCGGGTATTTGTATAGGGAGCTGTTCTCTCCAGTGTAGCCCTCCCAGGTGCCATGGAAGTCGTAGGTCATGACATGGATGTAGTCCAGGTACCTGAGGTGGGGTAGAGGATTTAAAATCATTCTGATGGTCATTTCCCACACCCACGCAGGCACAGGACACTACTTCTAAAGCCTCCTAAACAAGGTCCCTGAATAGCAAGCCAGACCAAGGACAGGCCTAGTGTGCCTGAGTGACACCTCCAGGAGTTTGAAGATAAGGCACATCACTTACTGTGACAGCAGGGGGATCTCATAGCCAGACTGGATGGTGGAGATGCCAGCAGCTACTGCAGCAGTGACCAACAGCCTGGGCTTGTTGCTCTGCTTGGCCTCCTGCTCAAAAGCTTCACGCGTTTCCTGTACAGGAGCAGGACAAAGTCTGTGAATGGTAACTTTAAGCTGACTTTCATGAGGTTCATGACTCTGAATTAAATTAACCTCTTCCATCCTTCCATTAATTCCTCAACATCCTTACTGGAATAGGATTTTTCAGGTCCTTCACCCCAACTAAAATTGTAGGAAACTAGGTTTAAGGTCCCAGTGATCTTTCATGTGAGATGGGTGTATGCTTTCCAGTCAAAATGATCAGGAACTCAGCTCACCTGCACCAGGACAGTGAAGAGATGCTTGTCCTGAGAAGGGCTCCCACGAGAGCTGGGGTACTCCCAGTCAAAGTCCAGCCCATCAAACTCATACTGGCGCAGGAATTCGATGACTGAGTTGATGAAAGTCTGGCGGTTCGTATGAGTGGAAACCATGTCAGTGAAACTGAGGGAGACCCAAAGAAGGCAGGGTGAGACCTTGGTGGTCCCAACACCTTGGAGTAAAATCAACCTAGGAAGTCATCTCCAAAAAGAACTTACGGAGCAGTGCCAAAGTTCCAGCCACCAACAGCCAAGAGAGTTTTCAGTTTACTATTTCTGAGGGAAAAGAAACAAAGTGCTTTATCAGAACAAATGAAAAGAAAGGGAAGGCATTTCAATATTTAGCTGCAATAGTGAGGAGGAAGCCAGGAAAGTGTCATGCAGCCTCTCATCCTGGTTTATCTTTGTTCTTATCCTTATTTCCTACTTAATGAATGTTGGAGTAGGTGACTATGATTGGTAAGTTTCAATGTCTCCACAGTTATTTATTATTATTATTTTTAAATATACTTTAAGTTCTAGGGTACATGTGCACAACGTGCCAGTTTGTTACATAGGTATACATGTGCCATGTTGGTTTGCTGCACCCCAGTGTCTCCACAGTTCTAATTATTTCCCTAGGAGTGAATCTCCTGACCAAGGAGACTGAATGCTTTATCAATGACAGCTTTGGATTGCTTCTAAGTAGAAGATTGTTCTCATCTGAGTCCACCAGTAGTTGGACCTGTAAGCTTCCCTTGGCAACTGAGGTGGGATTTAGTTGGCAACTAGCTTCTGTGAGCCAGCCATTCCCCTTAATATTAGAGTCATTCTTGCACTTGAAATAATAAGAAAGCTGAATTTACCTGCTTGTTGGCCTGTTTGGAATTTCAGCCTGAAGTCTGCTGTGGAAGATCTTGTTTAAACTGTCCTTGAAGGTTAAAAGACTTGAAACTCAGGTTTTCTGTCACTTACTTGTTTTTCAGGCCATTGAATTCTTGGTAGAGAGTCACGTCATTCCATTCGATGGTGGTGATCTTGTTGTTCTGCATCCCAGCAAAGGCATAGATCAGGTGGGTACAGAGGCAGGGGTCGATGTTGTCAGGCATGAAGCGCCCCAGGCCTGGCTGGTACTGGGCCCAGTTGGAGAAGTAGCATGTCAGCTGGTAAGCAGAGCCAACTGTTACCCAGAGGAAGAAGGTGAGGACAAGCTCCCTAGTGGTCACAGATTTCTTTGCAAACCACAGATTTCCAAATGATTTCCCTATTTGAAGTCTCAAAGGAAAGGGGAAAAGTTGATGTAAGAACTTCATGTTGCAGCAAACCTATAATTATATAATTTGCAGGCAATAAGGAGCAGGCAATTCAGGGCTGAAGACATCTCTTAGAGATAGCTCTGTTCCTCCAAGAGAGAATTGAATAACCTTAGAAACCAGTGCCTTTAGCTGAAATAGAACTTTAAAGCTAGCAAACTATGATTTAGATGTATTTGAGCTCCCTTATGTGGGAATTAGCACTTACGTACCAAGCATTGCTCTGAGAAATTTACTTACATTTACTCATGAATCCTCACCAAAACCCTGTGAGAGAGGTACTATTATTTTTCCCATTTTACCCATTTGGAAACTGAGACACAGAAAGGGTGATAGTATAAGTCTATTTAGCCCTTTTAGATGTCTCCTTGAGTAATTCCACCCAGGGGGAAGTGAGTCATCCACCAGGAGCCAAGGTCCCTGGCTACTGGTTCAGATTCTGCCATGAACTCTCTATATTACCTGGGTCAGGTCATATGTCTTATCTCTGCCCTAGTTAACTAGTCTGTGAGATGGGGCGGTAATGCCTTTCCTGTACACCTCTCAAAGAAGAGTTGTTTTAAAACTCAGTAAGATGACAGATTTTAAAACGTTTTAAGAGCAGAAGACACCATGTAGCTGCCTCACCATATTAGTTTTTATTGTTAACACATATTCTTTAAGACGGCTATCTAGTTGGTTTCTGCTTTGGGATTTTTTTGACCAATGGTATTAATCCTTTAAACGTGGTTAGGGAATTTCGAATTCTCTAGAGAGTCGTTAATATTCTCTGTCTGATGTGGAAGGACACAGGGCCATACTGAGTTTCCAAATTATGAAGAAGAAAAAGAGGAACAATATAGTGGTTCCTCCCAAAAAATATACATACCTATCTCAGCTGTCGGCACAAGGAGCAGACCTTAAAGCAACAGAGAGAATAATGAACTGGAGGAATGTGAGTAGAGCAGCCTTTATACATTAGTAACCTCACTTTAGCAGTAGGAAAATTTTTCTATTTTTCATTCTTTTAAGATCCTCTGTAGAAGACCAACCTATTGAGGCTGGCAAAGACTTGGATTTTCCCTGGAAATCCACTCCCCTCTATTTCCATTCAAAAGACCATTAAAGTGTTAAAGTGCCATGAGCCTTTGGGGCTTGGTGAAGGGAGGAGGACGGCAGGGCAGTGAGAAACCTATCACCAGGCAATTTGGGACTTTCCCCCTTTCAGTATATCCCCATACTTTTGCCAAAAGCAAAAATCTCAGATGATCTGGTTTAAATTTGAAGGTAAAAGAGTTTTAAAGGGGCAGAAAAACAAGAGGGAGAGAGTCGTTCAGAGGTACAGAGATGAGACGATCTCTTACCAGTGAGGAGGGTGAGCTTGGCCATGTTGCCTCAGTGGTAGTGTCTCCCTCATCCAACCTGCCATTTATACCCTCTTTGCCCTCCCTTGTGCCTTATCAGATTCTCCTTTATCGAGATTGCCTCTAAAGTAAGTGTTGATATTGGCAGTGCTCACAAAGCTCAAACCCATTTAAGAATCCATTATTGACAGGGAAACAATACTATCTTGATTTCGTTTAACAAGAAGAAAAGATTGGGCTCGAGCCCAGGAACCACACTAATAAGCTCCATTATGGAGTAGCTTATGTAATTCAAATGGCTTATGTACAGTGGGCTATATTCTCCATTTGGATAGTGAAGCAACTAATTGGCTATTTCATGCACTCTTTGTCAGGCGGAAGCATTGAGTGACTTTACATTCATTTATTCTTTGCAGTCATTCATTCACTCATTGTAAGAACAAAGTTTCCTCCTTAAGCAAAGGCTATAGAGGGTCATTACCTACTCTGTCTTTTTGACCCCAAATCATTACCTCTTCTCCTTCTGTGGATTTTTCTACTTCTATTTCTCCTACCCTTTCCCAGCCCTCTACCCTTGAAGTGGCCTTCACTTGGTTCTTCTCTTCTCAGGAGGCTCCTTTCCTTTGTGATACTTCCTTGGATTCAGCCTGCCTCAGCCTGAGGCAGGGTAACATACCTGACCACCAGACCCTGAGCCTGATGGCTGACACTTTCCAGGTGGTTCTTTCCCCTAGGCCAGCACCTCTTCCTGTTGCCCACATTTCTGTGTGTGGTTCCAAATTTCTCTTGATCACCGAGGCTCTCACCACTCCAGTTTTTGTGATTCATACACTTCTATTCTCCAAAATCCATTGGTCACTGAAATCTATAGTCCTCTTCTATTTGGTCTTAGACTTCCCCTTGTCCTTGGAATCTTCAATTCCTTTCCCCACCACCACTTCTCTCAGAGCTTGGCACTGTGACAGTGCACTGTAGCTCCCTTCTTTTTCTTTTAGATCTTTTCTGTATATGGCTCCAAGTCCCTGGAGTTGGGGGCAGAGTTTAACAGCTCCTTATTGCCTCATAGAGTTCTTTCTCCTTCGCCTGTCGTCAAGACTCCACAGTCTTGCCTCAATTTAACTTTCCACCTTGCCTCCTGCTGGCCTCCCCATTTTAAACCTTGCATATTAAATTATACTTCTCCATACTCAAAAATGGTCTCATCTTCACCCTCCTGCTGAGGCCATTCCCTCTGTCTAGAATGCAGAATATTGTCCTCCTGTACCCACATCCCACTCCATTAAAGGCCCACTTCAACTGCTTTCTCCCATGACACCTTCCCCAATCATCACACCTGGAAGTGACCACCTTCCTCACCTCTACTTCTCTGGTATTTTGTTTGTACCATTCAGAAAACTCACTGCTTCTTTTTATGAACCATTGGTAGGGAAGAAATGTGGAACCAGTGGAAAAAGCCACACATGTTGGAGTTCAAATCCTTTCTACCATTGAGGCTCAAATTCTTTCCATTGTTCATTTGGTTTGAGAAATTGGGACTCTTCCTTAATCTCAGTTTCCTAATTTGTAAAATTGGGACACAAATTCCTACTTTGTATGGCAGTTGTAAGCATTAAATGAGATATTTGTAAAGAATCAGGTGCATAATAAACACTCCACAAATAATAATCATTATAGACTATCTGCACATGTGCCTAATCTTCTGTTTAGAAACTCCTTAAGAATACCAGTCCTCCAAAAAAACCCAATACTAGTCAAACCCATGTTAATTCCCATGTTGTACCTAAAGTCTATTTCCTATGCAAGATAGGGCTTCTAAATAAACATTCATTGAGCACCAAATAAATTAATTTTAGTAGGAGTAACTGTTGTATTTTACACATGAAAAAGCAGGCTGGCACAAGGGCATCTTTTGGGTAAAAAATCTTCTGATATCTTTAAAGTCACACCCTATAGAAGGATGTGTAGACATGCTGCCTACCTTAACACAAGTGCTAGGAATTGCAAGACGGATTTTAGTTAGGCCTTTTTGCAGTTTGAGAAAGATTGCTGTAAAGCTCATAGCCATAAGACAGAGGCACTGAGGCACTGTGTACGTTAGGAGCACCTGCAGGAAGGTAAGTAGTTTCACTCATCTTGTATTCCAGCTTTCCCAGATCACCACTGTTTTCTCCTGTGCCTCCCTAGTTGTGTTTTAGAATGCTTAAAGCCTTCCTTGTTCTTAAAAGTAAAATAGGCTGGGTGCAGTGGCTCATGCCTGTAATCCCAGCACTTTGGGAGGCGGAGGCGGGTGGATCACCTGAGGTCGGGAGTTCAAGACCAGCCTGGCCAACATGGTGAAATCCCGTCTCTACTGAAAATACAAAAATTAGTTGAGTGTGATGGTTCATGCCTGTAGTTCCAGCTACTCGGATGGCTGAGGCATGAGAATCACTTGAACTCTGGAGGCAGAGGTAGCAGTGAGCTGAGATAATACCACTGCACTCCAGCCTGAGTGACAAAGTGAGACTGGGTCTCGAAAAAAAGAAAAAAGTGAAATAGGTGAGCTAGGGAGTGCTAGCAATATAGCATATGTAGTTCTTTGCTGGTGGTTGTAGGTCCTAGATTCAGTCCTACCTCAGACATGTTTTGGGTTCTCAACCTGTAGTATGGCATTGAGGTCCTGACCCTAAATTTACTCCTGGATCTTAAGGCTTTCAGGTGAGTTCAAGGAAATTCACAATTGTTTGTGCTAGTTCAGTAATGGATCTGATTTCTTTGAAAGCCTACCAACCCTATTGTGTGGGCTCATGGAACGCTCACAGAGGGCTATTAATATTCCTTTGTTCTGGCCTCTCTTTTAATGTTAAGAGCAGAACTCCAGGCTAAGATTCCAGAGCAGTGCTGCCCATATCTCTCAAGGAACTTGAAGGACTAAATATTACAGCAGTGGCAGGAGTAGATGTGAGGGTGCGAAATACAGCCTTTACCCCAAGTTTGGGGTAATGAATGAGAAAGCATCCCAGACTTGAAAGTCAGGAAATGCCTAGTGTGCACTCTCCCACTAATACACTGTGGCTTTGGGAAAGTTAATTAAATATACCAGAAATATACCGTAGGTATATTAAATATAAATGGGATAAATACTCCATTTATTAGCCAAAGATTACCAATGTGTTTTCTTTTTTAAAAATGTTCAAGCAAATGCTGCTTTTAAGAAAAATACCACAGTGACACAGCAAGATTAAAATAAAAGGATGGAAAAAGTATGCTATGCAAACACTAACCCAAAGAAAGTAGGTATAGCTATATTGATATCAGACAAAGTAAACTTTAAAACAAGAAGCATTCCTAGAGATAAAGGCATTTTATAGTAATAGATGTCAATCTAACAGAGAGCTATAAAAACTATTAATCTCTATGTACTCATGAACATAGCTATAAAATATGGAAAGCAAAAACTGCCAGAACTGAAAGGAGAAAAGACAAGTCTACAATCATAGTAGGAGATTGCTAATACTTCTCATAGTAACAGAAGAAAGAAAAAAGTCAGTAAGTGTCTAGACCTGAGCATGTTATTAATATTTGGCCTGATTGACATACACAAACATTACATAAAAATTTACACAATATACACTTTTACACAATCATATTCTTTTCAAGTGCATATGAAGGAGTGATGGGGAAAGGGGCTCTTATTTCTAGAGCACTCTCATCAGTTAAAGCACATATAGAGCAGAAACACTCTAATAAAGATAAAGAGTCTAGCAGATGGTACTTATGGTGTGAACACATGAAAGCTGAGAGTGTTGATTTGCATATGGGAAATCAGGTGGGAGATATTAAAAGAAGCTATCCTTCCAGGAAAAGACGAGTCGCAAGTTAGAAGGAAGAAGGAGAAGAGGTGTAGATCTTATAGTTAGATGGTGTAGTTTGCAGTAAACACCTTGGGAATGCACCTACATCAACCTATTCATTGATTAATGTTTATTCATTTATTTAATAATTACCTACTGAATGCCTACATTGTGTCAGGTACCTTGTGAGTACTTGGCTATACTAGTAAACAAGACACAGGGCTTTACCATCACTGGTACAGATAGATAAGTAAGTAAAAACTTATGACCTAGTGAGTCAAACACTGCAGGGCAAGTTAGCCCGGAATAACTATTACAGCAAGTGAAAAGGAACCCAGCCTAAGGAGTGGACAGTCAGGCATCTGGATTTTAGGATTTCCAAGGAAATTGTTAGAGGCAGAGGGAGAGAGTCAAGGAAACACTTTTAGAGAAGATTGTTTTTATAATATTTAGCATTTAGCATTGAGGTACAGTAAAGATAATGGAGAGACAGGGGAGGGAGGGAAGCCCAGCAAAGTGATAATGCAAAAATTCACCACTAAAAAGAATAAAATACTTCTGACATGCTGATGAGATGAAAGAGTGTCTGAGAAAGTAAAAGAAAGTGATGCACAAAAGAGTAGTATGTTTCTGAATATATAAAATATAAGAAACAGGTAATAATGGATTATTCTAGAAAATGGGATGCAGAACAAGTGTGGACAATTGTAAAAATAGTCACAGTGTTTTTTAGCACCTGGTGTCAGGAGTTGCTTAGCTCACCCTTTGAATCTGGGCTAGCCTTGTTATTTGCTTTGACTAATAGGACACAGTTAGAGTAACATTGTGTGAGTTCTAGACCTAAATCTGAAGAGGCCATAAGGCTTTTGCTCATACTTTTGGAAAGCTTATACTGTCATGTGACCAGAGTTAGCCTGAGGGACAATGAGAAACATGTGGCCAGTCACTCCCAATGGCCTCAGTTGACAGCCAGGCAACCCCCAGAAGCAGAACCCACTATTGACTGCCAGCCAACCACAAACGCATGAGTAAGCCCAGCCAATACCAGAAGTATCTGGCTCATCCCAGCCCAAACTGCCAGCCCACAGAACTGTGAGCTAAATAAATTGTTGCTGTTTTGATTTTACCTTAATTTTTAATTTTCTGAAATTATGGTTAAAAAACACAATAAAAATGTTCACTCTTAACCATATTTAAGTGTACAGTAGTGTTAGCTATAATCATATCATTGTGTAACAGATCTCAAGGACTTTTTCTAACAACTAAATTTTGAGTTTTCATTTTGCAAAATGGAAACTCCATACCCATCAAATGACTCCCAATTTTCCTCCACTCCCCAACTCCTGGCAACCACTATTTTACTTTCTGTTTCCGTGATATTGACTAGTCCAGATCTCTCATAAAAGTGGAATCATACACCGTTGTCTTTTTGTGACTGGCTTATTTCATTCAGGATGATGTCCTCAAGGTTTATCCATATAGTAGCATGTTACATTGTTGCTGCTTTAAACCATTGTATTTTGGGGTAGTTTGTTACACAACCAGGCTTAACTAACACAAAAAGGGTGATCTCCAAGGATTTGATTGATTGTGTCTGGGGTGAGGACTTCACCAGTATCTGGTGAAAATATTAGTCTAACTATTAGTTGAGTGAAAAGCTAGAGAAGACATACAATCCAAGCCTTGAGCCACATGATAGATATATGAAGCAAAGTAAGGCCTATGAGCTTTATCTTCTACTCCAGTTTCCTAAACTGTCCTTCAGAATTTTATTAATGGGTGTTGTGTTTATGATGAAAAGTGTTCTTTGAGTATGTTGGAGAAATGCTGCATATAAGATGCCTCTCTTAGGAAATCATAATTCACATTATATTGAGAGTTCTAAGTCCTCCATGCTTAACTGGCATATCCCAAATATGTTTAATCCATAAATTTCCCCCCCAAATCTCAGGTTACCCTGCAGGACACAAGAAGAGGGGATATAGTAGGCAGTGCTTTCCAAATTATTAAACTATGAAACCCTTTTGTCATATATAGTATATATATAGATATCTTAGAGTATATAGTTCAAGAAACATTGCAGCTCTGTCCAATAGAAAAATACTGGGTGCCACATATGGAACTCTAAATTATTATTATTATTATTATTATTATTTTTTTTTTTTGAGGCGGAGTCTCGCTCTGTCTCCCGGACTGGAGTGCAGTGGCCGGATCTCAGCTCACTGCAAGCTCCGCCTCCCGGGTTTACGCCATTCTCCTGCCTCAGCCTCCCGAGTAGCTGGGACTACAGGCGCCCGCCACCTCGCCCAGCTAGTTTTTGTATTTTTAGTAGAGACGGGGTTTCACCGTGTTAGCCAGATGGTCTCGATCTCCTGACCTCGTGATCCCCCGTCTCGGCCTCCCAAAGTGCTGGGATTACAGGCTTGAGCCACCGCGCCCGGCCTTTTTTTTTTTTTTTTGAGGCGGAGTCTTGCTCTGTCGCCCGGCTGGAGTGCAGTGGCCAGATCTCAGCTCACTGCAAGCTCTGCCTCCCGGATTTACGTCATTCTCCTGCCTCAGCCTCCCGAGTAGCTGGGACTACAGGCGCCGCCACCTCGCCCGGCTAGTTTTTTTTTTTGTATTTTTAGTAGAGACGAGGTTTCACCGTGTTAGCCAGGATGGTTTCCATCTCCTGACCTCGTGATCCGCCCGCCTCGGCCTCCCAAAGTGCTGGGATTACAGGCTTGAGCCACCGCGCCCGGCCTAAATTTTTTAAATAGTCACATCTAGAAAAGTAAAAAGAAACAAGCAAAATTAATGTAATAATATATTTTATTTAATCTAGTATATCTAACATATATCATTTCAACATGTGATCAATATAAAAATTACTGAGATAGTTTACTTTTTTTCTCTCTAGTAACTATTCATAATCCGGTGTGCATTTTGTACTTATAATACATCTTAGTTTGGACTATTCACATTTCAAGTGCTCAGTAGCCACCTGTGACTGGTGACCACAATATTGGACAACATAGTTCTAGCGAGATCAGTAGAAAGCTGAAACCTGCCTTTTATATAAGCATCCTATAGGTTTGCTTTGATTGATTGCGTTTTTGTTGACTTGTAAGTTTAGGGGTACATGTGCAAGATGTACGGGTTTGTTACATAGACAAACATGCGTCATAGGGGTTTGTTATACAGATTATTTCATCACTCAGCTATTAAACCTAGTATCCATTAATTATTTTTCCTGATATTCTCCCTCCTTCCACTCTCCAGGTTCTGATAGGTCCCAGTGTGTGTTGTTTCCCTCTATGTGTCCATGTGTTCTCATCATTTAGCTCCTATTTATAAGTGAGAACATATAGTAGGTATTTGGTTTTCTGTTCCTGTGTTAGTTTGCTAAGGATAATGGCCTCCGACTCCATCCATGTCCCTACAAAGGACATGATCTCGTTTTGTTTTTTTTTTTTGAAATGGAGTCTTGCTCTGTTGCCCAGGCTGGAGTGCAGTGGCGCGATCTCGACTCACTGCAAGCTCTGCCTCCTGGGTTCATGCCATTCTCCTGCCTCAGCCTCTCGAGTAGCTGGGACTACAGGCGCCTGCCACCACGCCCGGCTAATTTTTGGTATTTTTAGTAGAGACAGGTTTCACCATGTTAGCCAGGATGGTCTCGATCTCCTGACCTCGTGATCCACCCACCTCCCAAAGTGCTGGGATTACAGGCATGAAACACCGCGCCTGGCCAAGCTCATTCTTTTTTATGGCTGCATAGTATTCCATGTTGTATATGTACCACATTTTCTTTATCCAGCCTGCCATTGGTGGGCATTTAGGCTGATTCCATGTCTTTGCTAGTGTCAATAGTGCTGCAATGAACATAGGCATGCATGTGTCTTTATAAGAGAATGATTTATGTTCCTTTGGGTAAAATACCCAGTAATGGGATTGCTAGGTCAAATGGTGTTTCTGTCTTTAGGTCTTAGGAATCACCATGCTGTCTTCCACAACGATTAAACTGATTTACACTCCCACCAACAGTGTATAAGTGTTCGTTTTTCTCCACAACTTCACTAGCATCTGTTATTTTGTGACTAATAATAGACATTCTGACTGGTATCTCATTGTGATTTTGATTCGCATTTCTAATGGTCAGTGATGCTGAACTTTTGTCATATGATTGTTGGCTGCATGTTATGTCTTCTTTTGGGAAGTTTCTATTCATGTCCGTTACCCACTTTTTAATGGGTTTTTAATAGGGTTGTGTGTTTCTTTCTTGTAAATTAGTTTAAGTTCCTTATAGATGCTGGATATTAGACCTTTGTCAGATGTATAGTTTGCAAAACTTTTCTCCCATTCTGTAGGTTGTCTGTTTACTCTGTTGACAGTTTATTTTGCTGTACAGAAGTTCTTTAGTTTACTTAGATTCCATTTGTTAATTTTTGCTTTTGCTGCAATTGCTTTGGCATCTTCATCATGAAAGATTGATTGTGTTTTGGACTTACGCCCTCCCTTTCTTTTAAGGGATGCTATAGGGAGCATTCGTGTGTAAAAATAGACCTTTGTGTTTACCTGAGGATGTTGATCCTTGGATTATGCAGTGTTTTGGCAATAAAAATCCTGGAGGGAATATATTTCTGGTCTTTCAATCTAAAATAGTTGCCTTGTTTGTTTGCTCTGATTTTCTGCACATTATAAATTGTGTAATTAATTTTATTTCTAATTTTTCATTGGGCTACCAGAAATATAAAACCAAATTTGTGGCCCACACCTAGCATGAGTATAGGATAGCATTTCCCAAAAAACAGGTTGAACTTGTTACTAGCTTGCAAAAAGCTAGTGTTACTTGAAACGTTTTGTGAAACGCTCCTGCAGCTGATGGAACTTGTCACACCCAAAGGATTACTCTGATAGCGATCAAAAACAACAACAACAACAACAACAACAAAAACACACCAAAAAAAAAACAAAAAAAGGAGTGATGAAGTGAGAAACTAGAGATAGAACAAGAGTGAAGCAAGTGTCATTGGGGTGGGGGTGGGGGACAGTGGGCAAGTCTGGGCACCTGGTCCCACAGACTTGCCCACCTCTGATCTGGACAAATAGGGCTTCTCAGTCAGGAGATTTAAAGACTCCAGGTGTCGCTCATCTGCCCCCTTTTGCTGGAGACGGTGGTGACTGGCCCCCTTCTGCCCCTGACCAGGCAGTGGAGGGAAGGGAACCCTAGCGGCCAATGCCAAGTCGTCTTAGGAATCAGGGCCACGCGGTTGCCAGCGCCACCGAAGGTCTGCATTTCCCTGGTGAGTTTCCCAGGGCAGGTGGAGCGCTCCCTCCAGCTCCCTCCAGCCAGCTTCGTGCCTTGGGGGATCCTGTGTAGTATTTCACTTGAATTCTGGCCAGCCTTTGTTTTCCTCAGTAGTTCAGGCCACCTAAAAAGTGTTGAATGCCCCTCCAGAGTTTTTGAAAAACGTTGGCAACCTTTAGTTTTAGTCACCCGGCCAGTGGGTAAATGAAAGGTGCAGATAGCCATAGGAATTGTGAATTGCAGGAGGACTTGATCTTGGACACTTCAGACTCGCTGCTACTTCCAGAGTGTGCCTTACTCCTAGGGACTTGGATGAGGGCCCGCCCCACCTTGTCGCACCCGCGGGTTCCTTCAGTGCCAGCAAGAGGGAGGCCGACTTCCCTTCATCGCCCTAAGTGGAGATTTTGGTGTCCCCGCGCGGTCACCTCAACTCAGCGCTACTCCAACCGGACATCCCCTGGCGAGGGGTCGGAGCGGTTAAGCACAGGCACTCGCTGGGCACTCAGGTTGGGTTCTTTCTGGCTGGGGTCCAGTCATACACGGGAGGAAGGGAGCCACGGTGGCTGTTGCGGCCCCGCGCAGGGCGACCCTCACCTTGTCGAATCCTTCAGGCAGGCTGTGTGGGTGTGAGGTGGCTCCCGGTCCGCCTTGCCCTGGGCCACCCGGCACTCACTGGTGGGTCATCACTTGGGGGCGATGCTCAGTCCATCAGTAGAGAGGGCCGGGGGCGCAGTGGGGGCGACCAGGCAGCCAGGGGTGGCGTCAAGGATGGGATGCTTTGAAGAGAGGGAATCCTGAAACTTGAGGTGGTGCCACCTGACCTGCTCCACCCAGCTTTCCCTCTGTCCTAAGGTCCAAACGCTGGAGCCTGGGCAGGAATGAGAGGTGGCCTCCAGTTGCAGTAGGGCCAAAGAACAGCAGAATGTGCCCTAAGGTCCTGGGCACCGAAGCCAGACAGGCAGCTTCGAAATGCATTTTCGAGCTGTTTGACCTTGGTCAAATCTCTTAGTGTCTCTGTCAGTTTCCTTACCTGTAAAGTGGTCATGTAAGAACCATGACTACCGCATAGGGTCATTATGAAGATTCCCATGTTCACAGACTGCTCTGGACAGGGCTTGCTCAGAGTACTGTTGTTAAATAAGTAAAGCGGCAGGAAGGAGGTTGGAGAGAGGACTGGGGGAACACCGAGGGTAACTCCAGCTGATCTTCCTCCCCGGACTAGCCAGGGCAATAAGATAAGGAGCCATCAGGGTGTGGGGATTCTCAAGATGAAGGTAATCCAGACACACATACAAAGAGCTAAAGTGTAACTCGCAAGGATCACAGGGGAATCGAGAAACCTTTGTCCAGATCCACTCGAATGGCCATGAAATATATGCAAAGTATGTCAGATTCGCAAGAAATTAAATTCACGTTCTCTTTTTGTCATTAGTCACCTTGATCTTAGACTTTCCAGCCTGCAGAAATGTGAGAAATAAGTATTTGTTTTCTATAAATTGCCCAATTTGTAATATTCTGCTATAGGAGCATAAAAGTACTAAGACATTTAGAAAGAATATTGTTTTCACATAATGTTATGTTCTATCAATATTTGAATTCATATCACCACAAAATAATTAATTTTGGTGTTGAGCTATTTAACTGAATTTAAAACAGCATTTATGATAACATCAGATGTCTCTCCTTTAATGAAATGAACCACCAAAAAAACTTTACTTTTGTTTCATAAGCTATGTGAAGAAAATGCAACCATCCTATCATTATTTGAATAACTATCTTATCTGATTTTCTATTTGGAATATCTGATGACATTGATATTAACTTGGTATTATTTAAAACCTTGGAAAGTGTTCTGCAAATAGAACTTCACTTTTATATATGTGTACACACACATACAAAACTTGGAATAGAAAAAGAGAGAGGTTAATTTGAAGCATCAGTCATTTGATCTACCTAAATGAAAATTTATGTTTCACGGCCAGGCGCGGTGGCTCAAGCCTGTAATCCCAGCACTTTGGGAGGCCGAGACGGGCAGATCACGAGGTCAGGAGATCGAGACCATCCTGGCTAACACAGTGAAACCCCGTCTCTACTAAAAAATACAAAAAACTAGCCGGGCGTGGTGGCAGGCGCCTGTAGTCCCAGCTACTCGGGAGGCTGAGGCAGGAGAATGGCGTAAACCCAGGAGGCGGAGCTTGCAGTGAGCTGAGATCCAGCCACTGCACTCCAGCCTGGGCGACAGAGCAAGACTCCGTCTCAAAAAAAAAAAAAAAAAAAAAAAATTTATGTTTCACTTAGTGTCTTAGTCCACACAGGCTGCTGTAACAACATACAGTAAACTGGGTAACTTATAAATAACAGACGTTTATTTTCCCCAGTTCTGGAGACTAGGAATCCAAGATGAAGGAGTGGGCAGATTCAGTGTCTGGTGAGGGCCCACTTTCTGGTTTATAGATGAAAACTTCTAACTGTGTCCTTAGATGGTGGAAGAGGTTTGCTAGCTCTCTGGGTTCTCTTTATAAGGCCCCCAATTGTAAGCACCTCCCATAGGCCTCATTTCCCAGTCCTATCACCTGGGGGTTAGAATTTCAACGAATTTGGGTGGGGACACAAACATTCAGACCATGGCACCTAGTGATATAAATAATAACCTTTGGCAACTACTTTCATGAAATCATCATCTTAGGCAAAATCCTCTTAAAATAATGATTTCTTTTGAAGTAGATGCTGATGCTTGTTCAGCAGATTTATGTGTTTTGGTTTTCATGCTACATCAAACAACCCCATGGTGGTTGGTAAATGTCAACCAACATCTTATGAAGTTATACATAAGTTATACAATCACCATCAACTTTCTTGGAAAATGGAAATTCATTACTTAATTTTTTATTATGTAGACATTTGAACTTTAAAGCTCATTGCTGACAAAAGTATTTATTTGCAAAATAAAAAGTGTTACCAAACAACAAAATAAATAAGTGATTGTAGATTTATACTACACAATAGATGATAAAGCCTTTGTAAAAAGAGCATTCAGACTACTCTCTACAAACTCAGTGGAATGTCTTCTTGGTTTCTATTAATATTTCCTTGTTTACCCACGGATCCTACCAACAGGTGGTCTGATGGCTTTATGCATCTCACAGGCCATGGCACAACTGGCTGGTCCACTAAGGAGCTAGCAGGAGCAGCAGTCCTTCACCAGTCCTGGAGACCAGAGGCGATAGCTATTTCTGGCTACTTCTGTCCTAGCACACCTCAGTGTATTAGCAAGCACCCAGCAAGTAGTCATTGAAAAGGGGCTGTGTTTGTTCATCAGAAAAGGGCCAGGAAAGGAGAGGGGTTATCTCTGGTAAATGTTCAGATTTAACCACATGTTAAAGAATTCTGTTTATGAAACACAGCAAAAAGTAGTATAAAGTGGAGGTGTATAAAGTCATGTCCTATAACTTCAATATAATAGTAATAAAAATATAATAACAATTTTAAACTCACACAATTGCTAAATGAATTGGAACTATAGTTAACCAGGACTTTCCTGAGAAAACAGAGTTGTATAGACATCCTGCTCATACTCCAGCTAGCCAGATGGGAGGGACAAAATAAACTTCTGGGGATTCTGCTTACTGATTATGACAGTTTTGTCAAAATGGTATAATCCACAGACTCCCTTCCTATTCACCAGTAAACCAGTTAAGGTGGCTGGACAAAGAGGTGTCTCCTTTGCTTAGTGAGCTGCATTCTTCCTGCCTTCTGCAGCATGGCAACTGGGGAAAAAGCCAAGGCCAGGTTCTGGAGGTGGTAGGAGAAAGAGGACCTCTGACTCCTGCTGTAATGCGGTTTTCCTTCTAGCTTTCTTGTTGCCTTCCCTAAGGGTATCGAAGGGTATGTTGGAGCATGATGGTGTGGCAATAAAATGATAATAAATGAATTTGTTTTGAAAATGAGGTAATCTTGAAATCGTCAGCAATGGTCTTTTTTTCCTAACCTCGTAGGTGTGCAAGTGGGGTGTGTAAACTTGGCCCATCATGCTGTGTCCTTAAAACACAGGCTTTCTTAGGGTTATTTGCCATGGAGATGGGAAATGAGTAAGCTTCGTGAAGATAGAGTTCCTGAAGAGGGTGGATCCCATAAATTAAATATTCCAAGTCCAGCCACTCTTCTGGGTCCTTCTGCAAGACCCTTTGGAGGCGAATTTGTGAGAAAGAATGAGGCTTTATTTTCTCTTGTTCCTTAGAGCCTATTTCCTCTCTCATCCTCCTTCAGGAGGGGCCCAGAGTACCAGAACTTCCCATAGAGATGCTCAGAGAGGTCCCAGGTACCTGTTCCTCCTTCTCTCTCAGCCTCAGTGTTTGGGCATCTCCTGGGAGCTCGTGGACAATGGGGATTAGGGGGTGGCAGTAGGTTATCTTTTACTTGCAGGATAGTATCACACAGATTTACAAATCAAAACAGACAACTTGACATTCACATGCAAAACTTCCCTTTAATCATCCTTTTGTCTTATAATCTCCAAGAGACCCAACAGTTGAATAGCTTATGCCCAGTTACAGCAAGAGCAGCTGGTATCAAAGACCAGGCCTTCCTGACAAGCTTCCTCGTAGGTGTGCTCATCCACACAGTTGTACAAGGCACGCTTGCTGGTGGGGCTAGGATACAGACCACTGGACTTCCCAGTACAGAATCCACTGCCACCTCCAGGTACTACAGTGACGATGAGAGTCAAGCTGGTTCCCAGGGTAGAGGTGGGTACTCTGCAACCTGAAGAGAGAAGGAAAATGGTCCCCATAAACTCAGGAGAGGACTCCTTTCCCAGGATGAGTGTCATGTCTGTAAGGTCACTGTGGGTTTCTCGCAGTGCACGTCCTACCTAAACCAGTGGTTTAATGCTCTGAGCCTGAATCGAGGATACCCAAGTTCATAGCCCAGCTCTGCCATGAGCTATGTGACCATGAGAAATCATTAACACTTCTCTGAGCCTCAATTTCCTCTCTGAAATGATGGCATAATTGTATTATCTCTTAGAATTATTAGATAAAGCATTTTCCAATGTGCATGCTATATAACATAGTGAGTTATATAGCATGCACATTGCTTTTATTTGTGAGTAATTATTAGCTTTTATTATATATATTATATATTATGTTATATATATGTAAGACATATATATAGAGTATATAAATATATATATATATAAATATATATTATTATTATATTATATAATTATTAGCTTTTATTTGTGAGTAAACTAATACACCTGGCACCAAGAGTGCCTATGAGAATTACATGAAATCTAAAGAACCAGCGGCTTGACACGGAGTAAAGATCCAATGATCAGCAGTAGCTTTCTCCACAGTTTCCCAGCCCCTCTTGCTTCCTGGACTTGCCCTGTTCTCGGGGCTGGGATAGAATCGTGTTGAGACCATCTGTAGCTCTGCTCCCCACTTCAGGAAAGATGCTAGCTGAGCCCCTTTAGAGTTCTCCTTCTTTCATTTCTTTCCTCATCTTGTAAGTTTTTAATCCCTTGCTTTTTTTTTTTTTTTTTTTTAACTCTGACCCACAAAGTTCATAAAAGCTGGAGCTGAGCAGCAGTGACAGGGAATACAGTGTTTGTGTTCCCTGTTCCCTTCCCTATGCAGTCTCCAGCGTGTTCAGTTCACTTTATAGAATCTTCCCTGAGTAGCCCTACAAAGGAGAATCCTCCAGAATATTGATAGGTCCCTTTTACTTGCCAGGCCTGTCACTCATGGCCTGCCTGCTAGTAAGTCTGCTGGGTCTTGCTTTCTGGGTTCTAGATGCCAGTTCCAACAGGACACACTAGGACAGCTGGAAGATCTGGAGGAGGCCTTGTTTGAGGTGAGGCTGGGAGGAGCTCTGGTCTTCCCTTCTTAACCATGTCTAGTTTGTTACCTTCTGCCTGGTAGGTCATCACTACTTACAGAGTGTGGAGACACCAAGCGCGGATTTGAGTGCATTCATGAAAGGGTATTTGCCTGGTCCACAGAAAGTGCCCGTGAAATCATCCAGGTCAATGGCCCAGACCATGGCCCCTCCAAATCTGTTCTTTAGCAGCCACTAAGCCAGTGGGAGAGAACCAGGGGGACTCTGGGGTGTCCTTGCACAAATGCAGGGAGCAACTCTAGCAGGATGGCAGGAGGACCATGATCTAGTCATGGAGAGGAGAGACTGGGGGTGGGTTTTGAGGAGGCAACTTTGAGGAATTCATGAACATATTTGTATGCACAGAAGAACTGTAGGACTAAGTCATGGAGGATAAGTCTTGGCCCCAAGCAGCTCTTTCCCCCTGCCCTTTGTTATCATCAACCACCTTCTGAGAAGGCATCTCACAGCTGGAGTTTGGGTGGGTTGAGTGCTATAGAGATATAGGGCCCTTCACACAGCAAAGTACCTGGGCAAAGCGAGAGGGCTCTAGATGGAAGGTGTAGGGTGAAGGGCCCTGGGATTGATAAACAGCAGTCATGTCCTCCCTAGACCTGAGCATAACCTCGCAGACAAGAGCCTCTATCACCTCCTGATTTGGGCTCAGCCTGTGTAAATTTGCCATGAGCAGGAGATAGGCAAAGAAGAGGAAAAAGCTCTGTGGTCTACACTTTATCTTTGGAGTAGGGATGAACACCTATCTCAGGAAGCACGAATCAAAGAGCTGCATGAGGACCAGAGAAGAGCAGGGGAGGGGGCCAAAGCAGAGTCTCCAGGGGTACGGGGAAGGAGAAACTGCAGGAGCCAAGGAAAGGAAGGAAAACGAGCTGAAGGGGTTGCTCCAACTGCTAGGCACTGTGGCTGGGTCACTGGCTCACCCTGAAACTTCACAACCTCCCTGTGTCTCTCCTCACCTCCCTCCAGTCTCCTGGGATTGCAATTCAAGGGCAGCTGGAGGGCAGGTCCCCCACCTCTCCCCAACCATGCATTAGGAAGAGTGTGGAGGGTCCTACCTTGAGGGTGAAGCTCTTGGAGTTGTCATACCCTATCTACTGGTTCCCCTTGTAGGCATAAGGCACCTCCCAGGGGTCATTCCACACCTTGGTGGCTCCTTTCAGGAAGGAACAGAACTGGGGCAGGTACAGAAGGAGCAGTCATAACTCAGATGGGCCCTGCTATTCTCAGGCCACTTCTCTATCCTCCCTCCATTTCTTTTCTAAGATCCACATCCCAGCCCATTCCCCTTTGCTGGAAATAACAGAACCTGGTTCCAGTGTCACCCAGCTCCCTGCCCTGCTTTTGTCTCATGGGACAGTAGAGTGCACTAGCTAGAGAGATGACACATGAATTCAGTCCTTTGTCTGCCAATAACGTCATGCGTAACAATGGACAAGCAGCTTCTTTGTGCCTCGTATCCTGGTTTCCTTTTGAAATGAATTTGACTGTTCCTTTTGTTTGAAAGAGTTGTGTCTCAAAAGAGCTAATAAGAGGACAGTGTAGCATAATGGGTAAGGTCTGAGATTCTGGAGCTGCACAACTTAAGTTTGAATCCCAGCTCTGCCACTTACTAATTCTCTGACCTTGAGCAAATTACTTAACCTCTTTGTGCCTCGGTGACCTCTTGAATAAGATGGGGAGAAGGCAGTACCTTATTGTTTGTTAAATGAGATGATATATAAAAATCACTTGGAGCACAACCTGGCTCTCTTTGCACTCAGTAAGCATTAGCTAGTTCGAGTATTAAAGATGCATATTTACTTTAAAAGGTTAACATTTAAGATGTTTTATCAAGTTTTCACTCTTCCCTTCTCTCATTGCCACATATATTCAGAGCAGTCAGCAACAGAGTACCCTCTACTGGAAATCAGAGTGTAGACTCTCTCTCCATTGACATATCTTCAACCTTGAGAACAGAGAGAGTGGGTCCTCTAGGCCCTCTGAGGACATTACCTCCAAGTAGGCAAGGGTCCCAGCCTCCTGTGTATAGGGCCCATCAGTCCCAGGGCCAGAAGTGGGAGCATCCAGGCCATGATTGGCAGGATTAGTGAGAGTGAAGATGTGAGCATAAGCCCCAAAGCCTACCATCAGCTTCTCAGCAGGGGCACCTTGGCCCTTCCAGGAGTTCACTGCATAATCCTGGAGGCAAGATGAGGAAGGTATCATTAGAAAGCAGCTGAGCATGTACCCAGAGGCCTTAGAATAGTCTAGGTTTTCTGCCCAATTCCCTAGTGTCTCTGGGTACAACATCCAGCCAAACCCCTTCCACAGTTCAACCTTGTAGAAAGGAAAGGAACGCTGCCCCTTCAAGAATGGATTGACCAAAGGGTCAAGAGGTCCATTGCTTTAGTAGCAGGGCCCAGTGTTAGCCAGAGATCCTCTTTTTCTTCATACTGGAGTTCATTTGGGGCATGACTAGTGTCCAGCTGTGCATCCACTTGTCTTCCCAATGGGCTTACTACAATGCTGAGAGTTATTTGTGCATGGAGCATCGACTGGGAGATTTTCCCATGTCAATTTTTAAATCCTTGGTTGAAATCTCCACTGAAATGACATCTAGCCCATTTAGTCACCTACTAATCATTATGCAGACTAATTATTACAGCTGCCTAAACCACACAAATTAGGAAGAAAGAGGCTGGAAGGGAGGCAAGGAAGAGTGGGAACAAGATGGATCATGAAATGTGTTCCTAGCATAAATGGAAAATATATTTTTTAAAATTCCCTAATGTTTGGGATTATCCCAAGCTACTATTCTGCTTCCTTTTTTGTGAAAGATGAATGGATATAATCAGTCATAGGGACAGGGAGTTAGAGAACATGAGCTGTCCATCAAGTTTTTTGGCCTCCTTTGCAGTCTGGGCCGGGGATCCAGTGACAGGCTTTGAAGATGTCTGTTAGGGCTGGCTTCCTCACTCACCATATTAAAGTTTTTGTAGTCTCCCTGGTGATTAGGTCCTGCAAACGGGGGTGTCCTCTCCTATGAAGCCCTCCCAGGAGCCCCTTAGGTCACAGGTCATCACACTGATGAGGTCCATGTACCTTAGGTAGTAGGGGGAGGGAACAGAAGGAAATAAATGACCCAAGGGAAATCATTCTTTCTAACCCACTACCCCTAATTTTCCTAGTCCCAAATCGGCTGATTGCAGATTTGCCAAACAGCCAAATCTGCTGTTTGCTACTATGCAATAAGGATTCCCTTATGCATTATTATTCTTTATTCCATTCTCCCTTACCTTCATCTCAAGAGCACCTGGAATATAATAGGCACCCACACCATGATCACTATCTGGCTACACTCAGACCTTCAGGACTTGTAAAAGCTTGAGACTCAATTAACCTTCTCCAAATGGCTGTTTACCCTAGAGAACCTTGGAGATAGACTTAGAAACAAGGCCAGCATTCATACTGGCTCCCTCTGCCTCTTCCTCAGGAATTAGGGTCATTTCATTCCTCTGAGATAGAGTCCTCTCTATCCTGGGTACCTGAGCATTGGTCACTGGTATCTGGGCATTTGGCAATGCCTGGGGAAGGTCTAAGGGTCACTTAGCTCTGAGTATGGGCTCTTGGGTTTGTTTACCTTGACATCTTGGGGATCTGGTAGGCAGTCCCAATGGTACCTTTGCCAGCTGACACAGCAGCAGAAATCAGCCATCTGGGCTTTTTGCTGCGGGTAGACTCTTGCTCAAAAGCCTCATGCACTTCCTGTGAAACAGAAGACACCGAACACAGGCTGGAGGGACCAGTGGGCATGTGACGAGGTCACAGCTCTTATGAAGAAAGCTGCAAAGTGATTGATTTAGAGTCCTTTGATCCAAAAGCTGTCATTGGTCTCTGGGGACAACAGTAAGCTGTCTTCCGAAAACTTGGAAATGAGGGAAATTCGGTCATCCTCTGACAGTTAAATTTTAAAATAAACAAATAATGTCCAGAGTACAATTTAAAAAAAAAAGGAGGGAGATTGTATTAAAGAGACAAAAATGGCCTTCAGCCCTGCAAGCTGTATGTGATTGCATCTAATTATCAGAAAAACGAAGGAAAGGAACGGGAAATAAGAGCATTAAAGCCAACACTGGTGCTCAAAGATATACTTCTCACTGCCAGTGGCAGTTTTCCTCACAAGAGAGATCTGCTCTTACACTAAAGAGATGAGGCTGTGAGCCAGAAAGGGTGAGATCCAGACCTCTGGCCAGGATATATGCAGCCTCTCTCAGAACCCCTCTCCAGAGAGAGGCCTTGTCCCAGCCTGCTGTGGGCCAGATTGTGTGTTCTTTGGACACAGTGAGGGTGAGACACCTTCAACAGGATGGTGAAGAGCTGTTGGGTGTCAGCTGGGCTGCCACGATTGCCTGGATATTCCCAATGAATGTCCAGCCCATCGAAGTTGTACTTCCTCAGAAACTGTATGGCTGACTGGATGAAGGTCTGGCGGTTCTCAGCAGTGGCTACCATGTCAGAGAATCTGGAGTCAATAAGTCATTGCAGCATAAATCACAGTAGCCCCTGGATACTCTGTCTTGCCACCTATCTTCCTTACTATTTACCTGGACATACATTCAGTTATTCTGTCATCTATTGTCATTTACTGTCATTCAGTTATTCTGTCATTTATTAGCATTGCTGGGATAGAGTAGTGAATAAAATAGTTTCTGCCCTGGAGGAGCTCATATAGAGGAAGGTATAGATAAGTAAATGGAACTTAAAATACAGTGTGGTATAGGATGACTATAGTTAACAATAATTATAGTTTCAAATGGCTAAAAAGAGGATATTAAATGTTGTCAACACAAAAAATGGCAGATGTTTGAGATGATGGATATGCTAATTACCTTATCTGATCACTTACATTATATGTGTTGAAACATCACTATGTATCCCATAAATATGTACAGTTATTATATGTCAAATAAAAAACAAAGTTAAAAACAATATAACAAAAAATCATGAAATGTCCAATTAAAAAAATAGTATGTTAAGAGCTGTGATGAAGGAAGAGCAGACTTCAGGGAGACCTGGTCAGAGAAGAGTTCTGAGAAGTCTACAGTGGGGTCTGAGGCCCCGGGTACACTCGCGTTACAGAAACTTACAGTCCTTGGAATTTGGAAGAGACTGATTAATCTGGAAATGATTCAGTCCTGAATACAAGGTCTTACCCCTGGGATCCAAAGTTCTAACCACCAACAGAGAGCAAGATTTTCCGTTCTGTGTTGCTGGAGATAAAAAGATACTAGTGTAAAGAAATTCCACTTGCAAGGAGCTGTCATTTGCCAGTCGGTCCCTCTACCCTCACATCCCACACAAGGCCTTGTGTTGGGAACAGAGCTCTCTGTAGGATCAAGGGGCCCTTGTGCCATGAGTCCTCCGGGGCACGCTATAAATAACTCATTGAGTAGGTTCTTGCTCCCATCTCTGCCAGTGGGCTGATGGACCCTGGTGCAGAAGGGAGTTTCTGGGAAGAAAAGACAGGGCATCCTGGTCAGGATGAGGGAGCCAGAAATCAACCCCTTAGCACAGAAAGTAGACTGGCTGGAGCTTCTGGGATACACAAGGCCAGAAATCTGGAAGTCTGATTCTAGGAGAGAGTGAGGAACACAGGCAGTGGAAGTGTCTACCAGTTACTGAGTGCCTGCTAAATGCCAGGTACTTTACATGCATTGCTTCTTTAACCCTTATAATCCCACAAAGCAGAAACTGTTAATATCATTTGACCTTTAAGTGGCATTCAGAGAGATTAAGCAACTTGACCAAGATCATCCAACGCATAAGGTGGCAGAGCCAGGATTCACACCTAAGTCCTTTATACCATGGTCCTGTGAGCTTGACCGTAAAACCTACCCATTGGATTCCTGATGAGACAAAAGCATCAACCTAGCTAATAAGGTGATCTGGCCTTCCTGGGTTCTGTGGGCTAGGGAAAGCTTTTAATCTCCCTATGACTCAGTTTCCTCAACCTTAACATGGTTTTAATATGCCCACTTCATCATGTTTATTGTGCCGGTATATAAAATAATAAATGAAAAGCACCTCGCACACAGTAGTTAACCAATAAATACGCTAAGCATTTAGCTGGTGCAATTTTAGGTTAAATTTTGGGTTAAATTGGTAGCTAGTTGATAGGTTGTTGTGGGGCTGTACAGCAACATGGCAAACTTCAGGGGCACTATTCACTAAGAATCCTTTGTGAATGGCACCTCCTGTGACACACAGAATAGAATGCTGGGTATCTGAATATCCTGGAGAAAATAATCCAGAAAAATGACAGCAACCTGCCTCTCCTGGGGAGAAGGATGCTGAAAGCTCTACTAATGAGGCATGGCATGAGAATGACTGTGGACAGCACTCAAAGGCTAAACATTCTGCTGTAGGTATCTCTTGGGGAACTCGTGAAAGCCTCATGTAAAAGCCTTCAACCCAGCACAAAGCCCAAGTTCAGAGCTCACTAGTTCTTAAGGCCATTGATGCTGGCATAGAGGTCCTCATCATCCCACTCGATGGTTTTGATCTGGTTGTTGGCCATGCCAGTGAAGGTGTAGAAGATGTGTATGCACAGGCAAGGGTCCACATTCTGGGGCATGTAGCGGACAATCCCAGGGCTGTACTGGCTCCAGCTGGTGCAGTAACAGATGATTTTGGTTTCTGTGCCCAGAATGGGAGGGAAGTAAGACATGTGCCTTGCCCTGATGTCCTCCTCATACTCAGGCACTCCCCACCCTCTCATGGAATACTTACCCAGCTGCAGCAAGAGGACCAGACCTAAAGACAAAGAGACCTTGATCAGAGGGTGCCAGGGTCACCCTTTCTCTGGCTGGGAAGGGGCAAGGCTACGGCAGCTCTGGCCAGTAAATGGGGAACGGGAGATGGGGGTTGGTACCCCCTCTGCTCTATAAACCCTTTTCCAACATAGGCTACTGTATGACGTGTTTGGAGCAGGAGGCTAATGTAGGCATTCACTTGGCTACCCGGAAGCTCAGATGATGGTGTGTGACTCAGGAGCCAGGAGGATGTGTTGTTATTCTTTCAATAAATCTATATTAATTACTGGGTGCTAGAGATCAAAAGACTACATAGGCAGGGTCCCTGCCTTCAAGGAGCTCACAGCCTGGCGGAAAGTCATACCTGTAAGCACACAGGTGCAATGCCATATGACAAGTGATAAAATCGAGATACAGAGGTCAGGGAAGACTTCCCAAGAGAGTTGACCTTGGGACTGGAACTCCCTGCTCTCCCTCTAGGTCCGTTTGACATTTGTGCTTATCCCCATCACAACCCTTACCACACTGAAAGATGATTGTTTATTGGTCTGCCCATCAGACTGCGAGCTCTGTGAGGGCAAGGGCTGTGCTGACACTGCTGAGTCCCCACCACCCAGCACACAGTCAGCCCTCTATCAATAAGTGTTGAATGAATGAACCCTAAAGATAAGCCAGATTTGTGGGGAGGGGCACAGGAGGCATTGAAGGTGAAGAAGGAGAGATTTCAGGTAGAGGGCTCCTTCCCATAGCAGTCTCTTCACCTTAAAGCTACACCTCACCTTTTCCAGGAACAACTATACTCTACTTTTCAACTCAGATGAAGCTTTTAAATTGTATCCTTTTCCAAGCCACCCAACCACACCCTGGATGTGCTGTTGCGTCAGCCCAGTGATCACCCTTATTGGGCTCCTTTCTATAGTTTGGTCACTCTCTCTGGGAAACAAGTTAGCCCTGGGGGAGCTCAATTAACTCTTTAAGGCCTTGTCTTCCTCTCTCCCAAATCCGCTCCTACGCACCTGCTCCCAGAGTTCTACATTCAGAGAAACATCTGCCTCATTCGTTTTTCTACTAATTGCTCCTGGTAGTTGGTTAATCTTTGATTAAGTGAGTGTCTTGAGCTCCTGCTCTGTAGCTGGCACTGAGCAGGAGTCACAGAACACTGGAAAGGCGTTGGGGTGGGGGCTGGCCTAAGTCTTCTATTATTTCATGTGGGGAAGTGACCTTGTCCTGGTCTGCCAGAGTTATCCACTTTCCCTCCCGTATGAAGCCCTAAGGTGCTCAGTGAGCCCTTCCTTACTTCCCCACCATGTTATGAACTCAAGAAGGCTGAAAGAGAGGGAGGAAGGAGACAGTGCAGGCCTTTGGAGCATAGGATAGGGGAGGAGAGAGCAAGTGAACCGAGGAGAAAAGGCAGCTGCTCTGAAAGCTAAACTCAGCTTGCCTGGGAAAGACTCAACAGCAAGAATCAGCAGCTTGCCCATTTTGCTGGGAAGTCCTAAATGCAAGTTCCAGTTCTGAGTGGGATACTCAACAGCTTTTTATAGGGAGCACGCATGCCCTCTCATCCTGCACCTGACCCCCTTCAGCAGACATGACGGGAGATCAGGAATAAAGGAGTACGGGTTGCATATGGCTCCCCTTACCTCTCTGAATCTTATCTGTGTCTTCCATCTTGGGTAATCAACCCAGGGACACATGAGAGGGCAGCTTTAAGAGGCTGTTGACTGAAAGTTCTTTGAGGAAAATGGCATACTTGGCACACGTATGAGGCTGACCTAGAGTCCAAAGTCATTTGGGGTCAGAGTAGGCCCCATGTGTCCAAAGAGACCAGCTGGATGCTAGCAGAGGGATATGGACAAAGGACATCAAGCAACCATTTGACCACATTCTTGAACCATCCTGGGCAGGTGGACCCTGCCCAGGCCCTAACACCTTGATTCTATTATAACAATAGTTTTGGGTAGTGGCTACAAGCAGTTTGTGAGCTCTGTCAAGTTTGGCGTGAGAAAGCATCATTTTCCAAGGTTGTTTCTGTTTATTCGAAGGTTGTCTGGTTTACAGAGGATAGAGAAAATTCACCTGGGCAGACATTTGTAAGTATGCTTTCACTCAGAAAGGAGAGGCAGCAAGACCTGGGACAGGTCCCGGGCTTTGAAAATCACAATATTTTACTACCCACCTCCTTCCACTCCATCCCCAGTCTTACTACCCATACATAAAGGGATGCCACCTACAGGAAGCCCACCATGATGCCACATCATAGGTTTCTAGACCATTTATGAGGGTCCCTCCGCCCCAGAAGACAACGAAAGTACCAAAGATGTGGTCTGCTCTCCTCCAAGGCAGGCCTTTTTTTAAAACCTTTGGTATTGACATTAGCCCCGAGGCGTCTACAAAACCTAACTGGAATCCCATCTAGGAGAGAGTCTTGCTGCTGGTTCCACTCCCAGTATATGCCAAGATACCTCCTTTTTAAGAGATCTGCCAGGTACATTTTCAAGATTTTTCTGGGAGATGCTACTCAGACCTTTGGGAGCTTTGAGGTCGGATACATTTAAAGGCAATTTAGATTCACAGAGAAAATAGAAATGGGTCCTAGAAACTTCAGTACATGTGTGTGGTTGTGTGGAGCTGATGACATTTCCAAAGCTATTTATTACCTACAATCTGTCCCCATCCTTCCCAGGCTTTTGACTGTTTGGCCTCTGTCTGAACCCTAGAGGAATGTCAAAAACTGGAGGCATCGACTAACTAGAACTGGACCAGTATTGAACACAACAACAGCTAACATTCATTCAGCACTTACAATATGCTAAATGCTTCACATGTATGAATTCATTTATTCAAAACTACCCCTTCAGGAAGATGCTATTACTATCATCTATTTATGTATTAGGAAAACTGAGGGACAGGAGACTAAGCAAACTGTCAAAGATCACACTGAGAAGTAGCAGAGTTGTAATGCAAGCGGAGACAAACAGACTCTGGGGCCTGGGTTCTTATGACCTCCTGACTCTCACCCGTACTGCCCCTGAGCAAATCTAAGATGTGGTTCCTCCTTGGCATAAGACTCTTAGCCTACAAAGATCTCCTCAAAGGGGTTGTAGTGGGTGGGGGTATAGGGGAGAGAAAGAAAGGAAAGGAAAGGAGAGGAGAGGAGAGGAGAGGAGGGGAGGGGAGAGGAGGGGAGGGGGAGGGGTAAGGGAAGGGAGGGGAGGGGAAAGGAGGGGAGGGGAGGGGAGGGGAGGGAAAGGAGGGGAGGGGAGGGAAGGGGAGGGGAGGGGAGGGGAGGGGAGGGGAGGGGAGGGTGGGAGGGAAGGGGAGGGGAGGGAAGGGAAGGGAAGGGAAGGGAAGGGAAGGGAAGGGAAGGGGACCAGGATCCATCCCCAACCCCAACCAAACAAGGGGCCTTGATTTCCTTAATCTTCTCCTGGATGTTTGCAAAACAAATCATTCTATCGTCACAGCAAGCTCCATAGAGTTCAAAGCTTAGAGCCCAAGACACAGACCTTTAATGCGCTCTCAGGCTTTCTGTTCTGCCTGTAAATACTCATTCTCCATACTGCAGAGGGGAGCTCTCTGAACCTCTTCTGGTTCTCAGTGTTGCCCAGTTCATTGAATTATTCTTTGCTCAAATAAACTGTGTTAGATTTGTTTTATCTAATGTTTTCCTTTTAATGGAAATAATAAGAAACACAAATAGTATTTGTGATGTGTCAGGCATTTGCCCAAATGCCTTACAAATATTAACTTACCAAACCATTATCACATCCCTGAGAGGTAGATACTCTTATTATCCCCACCTTAAAAATGAGAAAGCTGGCGGCATATAGAAGGTAAATAACGTGCCCAAGGTCACATAGCCACTAGGCTGGTGACAAAGCCAGTGTGTGTGAACCCAGGAGATCTGGCTCTGGACTATGTTCTTAATTACTCTGCTCTTCTGCTTCTTGAGAATTCAATTACCACAGGAAGCAAAGTTAGAAAGCCAGAGTTAGAAAGTCAGAGAGGTGCCCAAGCAATTTCTGCCTTGTAGTAAGAAGATCTGAGCACTGGAGCAACATTCAAGGGGACCGTGGGGACTAACTTCCCCTAGTATCCGTCAGTGCTTGCCACTCCCATTCTTTGGTATGTACGTCTGGGGTTTTCCATCATAATAGGATATTCAAAGTAGTTTTGAAAAAGCCTCTTAGTATTCCCACCCTATGCCGCTTCGATCATGTAGCCACCTCTAATCCCCTCCTCCACAGACATTCTGGTGCTGCTGCTGCCTTCTTGGATTCAGTCTAGTTGCCACCACTTATCAGACATGTACCCTTACACTGATGCCCCAGTTAGCTCATCTGAAAATTGGGCTTATTGTCACTTCACAAGCCATGAGGATTAAACATGTGTATGAAACTCTTGTTCAAAGGTCAAGACAAAAGTGGCTTTTCTGGAAGGAAAAGATTGGAAGAAATTGGGAAAATGAGGGAAAACAGTTCATCCTAAAATTAAGGAGTCTGACACCAGAATCAGCCTTAGACCTGGTGCTGTGGGCACCATGCTTTAGAAAAGGAGTTGGCAAACTTTTCTGTAAAGGGCCAGAGAGTAAATAGTTTAGACTTTGCAGGCCATACCATCTCTGTCATACTTCTCAACTCTGCCATTGTTGGGAGAAGGTAGCCACAGACAGTATGTAAACAAACTGGGTGTGGCTGTCTTCCAATAACATTTTACTTTCAAAAACAGGCAGTGGGCTAGGTTTGATCCATGGGCCATAGTTTTCTGACCCTCCTTTAGAGGGTCCCACTTGGGCCCTCTTCCAGTTGCACCCCTCCCCACAAGGTAAGGAGACTGCCAGGCTAGGAGCACATTCACCTAAAGCTCGCATACCTCCTCTTCTAAATCATGATCCAGATATCCAGCATTTCTACCCAAATAGCCAGAAGAGCCTATGCGCTCTCTCAGGGACTGCACGTGACTTTTCCCTGGGCCCATCTTCACTAAGAGTGGACTACAATGCTCGTGTGCACATGCATAGCCCAGAGGGGTGTGTGTGTGTGTGTGTGTGTGTGTGTGTGTGTGTTGGAGACTGAGGGTAGAGGGTAGAGTGCAGATGAAGCTTGGATGCAAAGCCTACAGTGTCCACAAGTATGCCCATGAGGCTTCTGCTGTAAGAGACAGAGGCAAAGATGGGAATTCTCGTGTGGAATTCCAAGGAGTCTAAGAATTTAAAATTTTCAAGTTCTGATCTTCTAGGTGGTTGCAAAGTTGTATGTGTTAATGTTGGAGCATAAGTCATATTTTAACAGCACGTTAGCTGTTTTTAATATTTAAACATGATATGCAAACTTTCGTTTTCACCCTAGCTCTGGACCCCACAAATAGTAGGGACAGAACAACCTGATATCACAGGGTCAAGGACTGAACAAATGAGGCCATACTTACTGGAGCAAAATGAATTTTTTTTTATTGTACTTCAGGGCAACAAGTCAACAGCTGCAGGAAAACAAAACCAGGTCCAATCCATGATTTAAGAGGAAGTCAGGAAAGGCTTGGAAGAGAGATCCAAAGGCCAGCCTGGCAAGGGGAATCCCACATTAGAATTCCTGGGAGAGAGCAGGCCCCAGGCAGCAAGGTCACCTTGCCTGCTTCTCTGTAAGCTAATCCTGGAAACAAAAGGAAAAATATTTCAAAGCCCAACTCAGTAAACTGAGGCCTAAGTCAAGTTACTAAACAATGGATGCTCAGAATTGGAAGGCTGCTACCCAATTATCTAATCAGGAGTTTTCAAATGGTTCTAAGCCCTTTGCCAGTATAGTAGAGCCAGTCCTTTTTAGTTGTCTGTCTGCAGTGAGCCCCAGCACCCTGCTACTCCACCCTCTGCCCTAGAACCAATGTATCACAGCATAACTGGTTGGTCAGCAACAGCCTTCATCTGCACAGGAGGATATACAACGCACCTAGGGAACTGGGGGCCCAGGGATGGAGCAGCAGCAAAGCCACCGACCTTCAAGATAATAGGGAGACTTGGGTAAAGGCGTATCAGTGATGACCATGGGAGCTCACAAATGTCTAGACTAAGTAAGATCAACTGTGGGTGGGGAAAAAGAGCATCAGGTAGTGACTGAGATGGAAATTGTCATCAGTCAAGTGAATTGAGGGCACAGTGTCAGATTTATTGTGATTTAGAAAATTAAGACAGGCTGATGATTTTGTAACCAAGAATTGTGGTGGAGTCAATATTTATCCCTAATATATATGTAATGAAAGTCCTTAGCTCATACTATGCTCAATACATGGCAGCCAAAATTTATCAATATTATTCTTATCACTTTAAAAGTCTATGGGAAACCTATGAAAAGGGCAGAACCAGCCTAATCACTAAGAAAACATGGCAGAAGAGCCAAAAGAGCATGAGAAAGGATTAGCCCAAATATGTGAAGATGATCTCCCCCGGTCTCCTGTGCCCTGTTCTGCCCATCTCTCTGCCCACTCCCAGCTCCAGCCTGGACTGTTACCTTCACAGGGAGCCAAGGCTTCTCTTGACTGCTTGGACAAGAGGGTAAGGGCCCTGGTTGCAGGATTTGCCAGTGAAGTCATCCATGTCAATAGACCAAATCATGGCTCCTCCCAGGTTTAAATTCTTTAAGAACCGAACCTATGGGAGGCACAGGACACATAGAGATTAGAAGTGACCCCTAAATGCCCATGACCGTATCAGGTTCAGATGAGGGTCTCAGCTTAGAATACAGTGGTAGACTAACTGGTTTTCTGGAGTTAGAGACTCCCTGACGGGTAAGATTGCTGAGGGAGAGAGAGCCACCAAGTCAGCATTAGCCACCTCTCATTCTGACTTGAGTCACCAGACTCAAGGTTCGGCATTCTTGGAGGCTGAGAAAACTCTCCATAATAAGGGAAGAAACTAGGAAGCCCCTAACAAGACAAGTGGCCAGGATTGTCAATTACACTCAAGCCTCCTTTTTGCCCTAACCCTGAAAGGAACGCAAATGTCTTACCAAGGTCTAAGAACTGGTAGGCTCAGGAATCTGGAGCCTCCTAGCTAGGTAATCCATGAGAAGGACTAAACAGTTTGTCCTGAGATAATTAACAAAGTAGATTACCTATACAGGCACCAATGTCTCCTTTATTCCCTCTCCCTTCTCCTTGCCTTTCTCTTCACTCCTCAGAATAAACTTACTTGTTCTCAACTCTTTTTTGTGTCCTTTCCAACTCGTCTACCTGTACCACAGCTGTTCACAGGTATGACATAGAGTCACTACTAGACTTAAGCTATAGAGACTGCTGGATCCCATCCTAGAGTCTGGGGCCTCAGAAGCTTCTCTCTTTCAACATAGAGTATTCAGGCATTTTACTACATATCCCCACTCCCCATCTAAAGGAGCATCTGCCTGTTCCAGATCCTGTTGCCCACCTACCTTGGTCTCCATACTCTCCACATCATCGTAGCCCACCCACTGGTTCCCCTTGACTGCGTAGGGAACCTGCTGATCCTGGAGCCTTGTGATCTTGGCTCCTTTCAGAAACTGGCAGATCTGGCAGGGGAAAGGGAAACGAGAGGGTCAGTAATGGGTTATTCTTGAAACTTGGTGGGGGTAGACAGGACAGTGAGCCACTAGGGACTTGGGGAAAATATCAGAACCTTTATCCCAAGGATCAGACAATGAGAGAAATGACCACATATATCATACGAAGTGGGTGGCCCAAGGTGAACCACGGGGAAGTATCTGTGCTAAAGTCTCATCAGGAGGAGACACAGCAGCTAGACATTAGAAAATACTTGAGTTCCAGATCAGACCCCAGCACCGACCAATAAATCTTCCAATTTCTTCATTTGCAAAATGAAAATAATTATAATAATGCTTTCAACATATCTACCTTCCAGTGTTGTTGTTAGGATCAAATAACCTAATACACATTTAAAAAATTTTTGGAAAACAGTAAAATGCTTTACAAATGTGAAGTATTATCCTGACCATCACCACTATTCCTCACCTTGTAGCATCTCCACTTAAATCTCATTACTCCCCCTCTGTCTCCTCCCATTCCCAATATGCCCTGTCCTGGGGCTCCCCTTCGGTCATTAGCTACATTCTTTCTGTTAGCATAAGGAAGAGCTCTAAAAAAGATAAATCTTCAATTAAAAAATGCATTTCAACATCACATAGAAAATCCCTTTTGGATTACTCTTTTTGGATGAACTACATTCACACTTACTACAATGAGGGCAGAAAATGAAAGTTGAATATTTAAGCAAATATCAACCTGTCAAAGTTATAGTGGCCTAGAGTCATTATGAACTGAACAATCAAATCAAACTTTCCATGAGATGGAAAGTGCATATCTAGTGGTTGATATTATAACCCTACCAGTAGATTCTGAGCAATGACCTCTCTTCTCCCTTAAATTAAGAGTGTTATTGCTGTCAACCTAGAACTACCCAAGGATGGGTCAGCCTCTCTCCCACCTCCTATCTGTCAGGCACCCTGAGATTCATTGAGGACTCTCACGATGACCCATGTCCCATTCCTGTTGCCTGTTGAATTGATGATATGTCAATCATTCCTATGTGTAAGGTGAAAGGAAAAATTGAGCATTACACCGAATGGGTACCTTGGTGGGTGCCAACTCATTCAGCATGGGCCCATGGCATGTCCACACTCACAATGAGAGGTCAGGCTGGGACTCCAAAGATAGACCAGGATATAGAATGATATATTTTTTCTCTACCTGATCAAATTTCTACTCATCCTTCAAGGCCCAGCATAAACTTCTCCTCTTCCGTGGAGCCTCCCCCAGTCACATATCTCTGATCTCATGTCACTCTTCACCATTCATTGGTCATTGAATCCCATATTGTTTCATAATACCTCTCTGATTTTATTAAATATTATAGTTATCTTGTTTTTGAACTCTTGTTTAACTAGTTACGTCTGTATTCTACATTCTTTTCACCTTGATCATAACCCCTTTAGAGATAAAGATGGATAATTACTTATTTCTAGCTTTCACAGTACCCAGTGTTTGGGATATGAGAGTGTCCAAAGAGTTTCTGTTGGTTGACCTATTGTTAGATTTATATCTTCCCCTGTGCTTTTTAAATAAATTTTCCCAGATTGGAGGGCAGAGAGAAATGATGGTATAATTAACTGAACAATTTTGTTATCCCTATGATCCATCTGACTTCTGCACAGAATTGGACACATTTGACCACTCCCTCCTTTTTGAAACACCCACTTCTCTAAGGTCTTCGGCACACATCTGTATGGGTTCCTTCTAACCCTCTTGTAGTTCCTTGTCAGTTACCTTAATATGTTCCCCTTCCTCTGCACGTCCCTCAGGTGTAGGAGGTTCTTGGGTTTGTCTTGGGCCTCATGCGCTTCTCATTGTATGGTTTGGCTTCAGGTACCATCTTTATGCTGATATTTTTGAATCTACCTCTCTAGTGCAGACTGGTCTGCTGTGATCCAAACCCATATATTCAACGACTCACTTGTTATCTATATGTCCCACAGGCTCCTCACACTCAGAACATCCAAAACTGATCTCATGACCAGGACCAATGTCCACTCTGTTCTCCCTCCAGTCTTCCCTATCTCCTGCAAATGGCAAAATGGCATTGCCATCCACTTAGCTGCTCAAATCAAGAACTTGGGGTAGTCTTCCTTTTTCAATTTCTCATATCCTCCTCTACCTATCCCCATTCCTGGCTAGCTCCATCTCATCTTCAGAGTTCAGCTTATTTCACTTCCTCCAGGAAGCATTCCCTGACCCTCTCCCAAACCAGAGTTGGGAGCTCCCTTCACATGTTCAGTAGTACTGTGAACTTTCCCCTTCACAACACTCAGAATGCTTTACTGTGCTGTCAGATTGAAGCTGGAATATCTACCCAGACATGGCAGGGAGCTGAGGGTACAGGTGGTTTCCAGGTACCTCATAATAGGCCAGGAAGCCTGAAGACTCTGTGATGGGTCCAGCAGCTCCAGGGCCAGAGGCAGGGGCCCCCACGGTGGTTTCTGCAGTGGCCAGTGTGAAGGAGTGCCCATATGTGGGGATGCCCATGACCACCTTCTCTGAGGGCATTCCCTTGTGTATCCAGTACCCCACAGCATATTCCTAGAATGGGAAGAGAGATGGAGGCTCAGAGTGGGGAAAGAAAGGTGTCAGGCCTTTTTTAGCCTCTATCCCAAACTTCACAGAGGTGACTGCTTGGTTTGTTTTCTACATCTGAGTGTGAACAGACCAGATCTCCCCAGTACAAGAGTGCTTGTTCTAATGCACATACGCTCTTTAGCAGCAAGAGGCTTATGCAGCTTTTTCTAATTTCTGAAAGGAACTAGACGGTGGATCACAAAAGAAATCAGTCAAGAAACCTAGAAAACATGAAATCAAGCTTGTCACCATCTTCCTTTCCCTTTTGAGTCAACACAAAATCCCTATGGAATTTGTCTACACAATGGCTCATTGTGAATACTGACAAAGGTAGCTGTCAGATTCCTGGTCCATGAGGCCTCACAATGACCTTGAACCCAATGGGATATGTCAATGTAAAGAGTCAAACTCTGTAAAATATTGGAAGACATTTATTCTGAGCCAAATATGAGTGACAAATGGCCCATGACACAGCTCTCAGGAGATCCTGAGGATATGTGCCCACAGTGGTCAGGTTACAGCTTGATTTCATACATTTCAGGGAAACATAAGACATCAATAAATATATGTAAGATGTACATTGGTTCACTCCAGAAATGCAGGACAACTAGAAGCTGCAGCTTCCAGGTCATAGGTGAATTCAAAGATCTTTTGATTAGCAATTGGTTGAAAGAGTTATTATCTAAAGGCCTGGAGTCAATAGAAAGGAATGTCTGGGTTATGATAAGTGGTGTAGAGACCAAGGTTTTATCATGCAGATAAAGCCTCCAGGTAGCAGGCTTCCAAAAGATTAGATTGTAAATGTTTCTCAGCAGACTTAGAAAGTCTGCTCTATCAGTCTTAAGGTGTCTGTGTTGATGTTAGTGCTGGTCAGCTGTGAGGCATGTCTGGCACCCAACTTCCCATCATGACCTGAATTAATTTTTCAGATTAACTTTGAATGCCCTTGGCCAAGAGGAGGGATTTGTTCAGATGTTTGGGGGGCTTAGAATTTAATTTTGGTTTACAGATAGATTGGGAGGTAAGAGGCTAATTTTGGCTTTCCTGCTCTCAGAACAAAATAAAGGTTAGAGAAGACAAAGATAGTCTCCTCATCTTTAAAGATAACTGACAGAGAGGAAGGAGTGAAGGAGGCTGATGTGACTTAGCCACATGAAGGCCTAGAAAACCCCAACCAGAAATCATATCTAGCTCTGGACTGATCCATTTTGTAACTTTGAATATGAAGGCCTGGAAACACGCAACACAGATATTTTTTTCTCCCAGAATTTTAGGAATATACATCCATATATATGAAACAGCCTTTGCAAAAATTGTAACTGAGAAAACTGTGACAGTGAAAGAGATCTGAGCTAACTGACTCCATCTTGCTTCTAACCTTCAAGCTGTCCTTGTTCATTCCTGGGTGTAAGCCAACTCAATTTGAGAGGAATTTAGTCTATAGTTTAGCTTTCAAACAAAGATGATTAACAGCCCTTTTTGGAAACAAACTCTCTTCTTGCCTAGACACCAGTCTGCTTTTGTAGAACTAACAAATTAGCCATGAGATTAGAAGTTATGGTTTAGGAGTCATGCGGCCAAAGGCTGCAAGATTCCAAGCCTCACCAAATTGCAGCTGGGAATAGCATCACTGTTGCAAAACCTCAGAACAGTGCTTGAGATATTTTGCAGATCTTGCATTCTGATGCACCAGCTGATACCACCCAGACCCAGGAATCTGGCTCAACCAGTTCTCTGACCCCAACCAACAACAAAAGACAGCAAGAAAAAACCCACTTTGAACCCTTATGATTTCATCTTCAACCTGATCAATCAGCACTCCCCACTTTCTGATCCCCCATCCACAAAATTATCCTTAAAAACCCTGGTCCCTGAATTTCCAGGGAGATAGATTTGAGTAATAATAAAATTCCAGTCTCCCATACAGCCGATTCTGCATGACTTAAACTCTTTCTCTATTGCAATTCCCCTATCTTGATAAATCAGTGGGCAAGGAAAACTCATTGGCTGGATACGTTATGTTCCAGAACAGCATCAACAACATTATTACATTACTATTTTTTTTTTACTTTTCATTTCCCACTACCAGGACCTTCACATCACACGACCTTGAAGAGTCAATGAAATCTGACGAACTTCTGTTTCATCATCTGTGAAGTGGGAGTAACACTTCCTACCCAGCTGACCTCAAGGGGTTGTTTTAAAGATAGAATTAAATAGGGAATGTAGATGGACACAAGTTCTGTTCACCTGTGTAGATGCCAAGAAATGTACCAAAGATGGAGAATCCAGAGAAGACTGGGATGGGGGACACTGAGCCAGAGACAGAGCTTAGGGCACTTCAGCTATCAGCACTTCTGACATTTTCCAGGTGACATTTTATTGGTGCCTGGTCAAAGCACTTCTCCTGCACTCACTTGCTCTTGGGACTACCCAATTCCCTCTTGGGCTCATAGCTCTTCCTCAGTTCAAGACAGAAGTAACTCTAGACATGCTGGACTCTCCCCGGCCCCACTCCCACAGCCAGTACCCCTGCAGTTCCACTGGCCTACTCACCACATTGTAGTAGGAGCTTGGCCCTCTGTCCTGCCACCCCTTGCTCAGAGGGCTGTTGTGGCCAGTGATAAGGGGCTTTTCCCAAGACCCATGGAAGTCAAAGGACAGGAGGTTGATGAAATCCAGATCTCTAAAGTGCCAAAAGCAAAGGGAGAGATTTTGTGATGAGCAGTGGTAGAAACAATTGTTAAGTAATTGTTTTGGCTTTGAATGATGCTGCTGGAAGGATTGAAAGTCTCTGTAAAGAAGTTGTTCCTGGCTGAATGATGCAGGGTTAGGACAGTGACCTTCCCTCTCCTCCTTTTCCCCTCATCCCTCAAACATGCGGTGCATCATTTGCATGGACCAAATTGGAAGCAGAAGGATGGAAAGTTGCTCTGATGTACTCACTTTGCCAGTTTCTCAACTTGATAGCTGTTATCAATCATTTGCCTCCCGGCAGATACACCTGCAGTCAAGAGAAGCCTTTCCTTGGTGGATTTTGTGAAGTCCTTGTGAAAGGCTTCTGCTAACTCCTAGGAAAAACAAGGAAACATCGTGTTAGATTCCCCTTCCCAGAGTACAGCGCTAAGCTTCTTGCCTGTGATCTATGAGGTTTAGAACCACATTAGATGGAAAAGATCAACCGTTTCCTCTCCATCCCATATGGGGATGCCTTGTGCCTGTATCTGCTCAGGAAGTTTCCACATTAGGCAGGAGGACCCCAATCTCATCTTGGTTTCTACCTGACAGATTTTCGGATCTATCTGATAGATCTTCTATGAGGCTACCTCAATACCCAGGAAATCCTATGGCTACACACTCTTTTATATGGATGTTGCTTTATTTTGATGTTCTTCATCAAAAAGAACATCAAAATAAATGAACAAGGGGGCTCCATTGTTTCATATTGTTCCTGCCTTAAAATAGGAACAGGGGCTTTTCTGTCATTAGTGGGGACTTCAGAAAGCCTGGGGCTGTGTCTTCCCACCACACTCAATCTCTTCCTTTTTGTCTCCCATTGTGGCTGTGGATTGTGGCATGTGTACTGAGTACACCATGGCATCTGACTTACATGAATCAGCAGAGTGAAATGAGTGTTTTCTTTCTGATCTGGGTAGACCCAGCTTACATCCAGTCCATCAAAGTTATGGTTCCTCAGAAACAGGATTACGGAGTTAACGAATTCCAAGCGTGATGTAGAAGAATCCACCATGGGGTGGAACCTGGAAAGAAGCAATACAAGTGTCTTTTTGGAAAGAACAAGTAACATCTGTAGTGTAACACATTTTTCACAGAAATCCTGAGCAGTCTTCTCTTCCCCAGTACTCACTTACAATTTGTCTATTCTAATGCTTTCCCTTTTTGGAACAGATGAGAGAAGAAGGACTGTTGGGCCAGAATATTGATCCGGCCAGGTAAAGGAAGACTGGGTTCTCTGCAGATCTTCCTGAGGGTAACGGAGCTGCCTTTGACAAAGACTCTTGCCTTGACCAAACTTCAGGTAGGCTTCTCTGAGCCCTCTTCTCGACTGGACCTCAACCTTGGGCTCCTGTGTCTGTCTTTGCCGTGTCTGATTCCAAGTCCTGCTAGGTCAGTTTAGCGAGAAACCCCCACCCCTGGTACCTGATCACTCACCCCGTGCCATCCGTCAGGTGATATCTCATCACTCTGGCATCCTTTGGCAGGACAGGAATCCTGTTGAATCAATTTTGCAAGAATCCCCCAGCTCTGATGTTTCCTCTTTAAGATTTTCCACCCACTGATTTCCCCCAGTGTGCTCTTTGGCTGTATTTCCTCACTTGCCTTTGCTGCCTTTGGAATAGAACCCAGTACCATACTTAGGTCTTTTCCCCCATTGCAATATTTCCTGAATAAAATCTGTTTTACTGCTTAAATGCTGTCCAACTTTGGTTTTCTTCAACACTTTACACCCTTGGAAAAGCAGTTTGCAATGTGGTAGGCTTAGGATCAGGAGAGCTAGATTCAAGTCCCAGGTCAGAGTCCTTTCTGATGGCCACTTTGTCATTAACTCGCTCTCAGGGTTCCAGCCTGGCCACCTCTAAATTGGGACTGAGGGTATTAATCCTGCTTCATGTGCCTCAAGGGTGTAACATTTAGGGAAGTTCCAAGAAAAAGGACTGGACTCCAGTGAATTCATGGTCCCCAAACAAGCATCCCAGTCACAAATAGGCAATGCAGATCTCCCCACCCCCAGGATTTCTGATGAAAACAGGACTTGAAATCAGCAGCTCCTCAAGGGCTTCATCTGAACTGGAATTCTGAAGCCATGAAATTGATTCTCAGATGCCCACACCAAGGGCACCAATAGCATTTAAAACCCAAAGCTGTAGATGAGATACTGGTATTTTCCTGGGGACATAACCTTTAAGTTGTGTCACTTTTCACCTCTTACAATACCTCCCACCCCCAGGCTTTCTTAGAGCCTTGAATTAATTTTGTTTTATTCAATATTAAATTGAGATTTTGATTCCTGCATGTATCTCATCTTCGAAGTGGAAGAGATAGCAAGAAACTGGCCTGGTATCAGGAAACCGTGGTGGAAAAAGTTTTCTAGCTTTTCTCTTGCATTTGAAAGTGCTTATAATAATTAGAAAGCCATTGCACCTGAGCCTCTGGGCAGATGCCTCCAATTTTAGGAGACATGCCCATTCAATAGAAATTCACTAATTTGTTCCTCAGAAGCAAGTTTGTGTGTTACACATATGTCATTATTCTGCACAGCACCTGGCACAAAGTCTGGCATTTACCTAATAATAATAACAATAATCATATAACAATGATTACCGCAACCATGGAGTGCTTATTGCACATGGGCACTATGCTAGACAGTTTGCTTGCATTGCCTGCCTCTACAACATCACCCTGAGGTAAATTCTGTTATTATTCTTATTATATAGTTAAAGAAAAACTGCGGCATGCAGACATTAAAGAACTTGACAGAAGTCACACAGCTTGCATGCGTCTAAAGGGAAATCCAAACCAAATACATCTATCTCCAAAGTTCTACTTTTAACCACTAAACTGGTAAGCAATTATTTACTGAATGAATGAATGAATGCAAGAATGAATGAATAAATGAAGACATTTTTATTTGTATCAACACCTAAGCAAGTATTAGGAAAGGAAGAGAATTTGAGAATTAGAAAGATGGGTGCCATGGAAGCCCATTTATATTGAAGGGTGTTCATGGAGGGGTTAACACAGAACCAAAAAAGTTAGGTAGCCTGATCTTTCTTCCTTCTTTCTGCGTGCAGAAATCTCCATAGGTCTTCTAACACTACTTCTTCTCTCTGCCTACTCTGGCTGTAACAGTACTGACAGGTTTCACAAGTTGTACTATCAGACTTCTGTAAAAACTCCAAGACTCTCCTAGCCGAGTTTAAGATCTCTGGACTTTTTAAGATGTTAGCACTTTAAATAATAAAGCAGAAGAAATTCAAAATTAGATAAACTGTAGTTGAAGATTGAAAAAATGTGATATTTATCCTTATGTATTTTCATTTAGCTCGTGATGTGAGTGGGATATCATTTCCATGTGAGTAGAAAATATTACTTTGAACATGTGCTTTGTATCAGTGGTTATTTTGGTTTTAAGCAAAGCAGAACCGATTGTCTCCTCTGCTGCTCTGATGGTGCTCAGGCCATTTGGCTGCGGAGTCATGATCCCAGACATTGTAGTCCACTGACTGCTGTGGTCCAAGGCGGGGCTTCTAAGCGGAAGCAGCCCATCCAAACCATCCCAGGGTGTAAAGTCAAACTCTCAAGTAATTTAAAATAATTTGCACTTTCCTCTTAAAACTATCTCTATAATCCATAAAGTGAAAAACATTCATGTAAATAATTAAGAATTTTCTGAGTATCGTTCATGGCCCACTTTCAAGCCTTGAGTGTCTGGGCTTGTATTAAGCTCCAGAAGAATTCCTTCAAAGACCCCAGGAAACCTAATGCTGCGCCTCTTCTTGTGACAAAACTCAGATGAGTTTTGCCACCTGGCCAAGGGAAGACCTCTTAAAGCCTAGTTTAATATCTCTTCTCAGGAGGAAGAAAAGTGGTGATGATCAAAAATTACATCAGGAAATGAACAGAAAATAAAGATGTAATCTTACCCTTTGGAACCAAACAGGTATCCTCCAATGGACAAGAGAATTTTCAGTTTGGGATTCCTGAAGCAGAAGAATAAGATGATTATTTATTTTCTGGCTGCCAGGGAAGCCTTTGTCTAAAGAACAGAGTTCTTAAGTGTAGAGAATATGGACAATTAGGGCCTGGCTGTTTGAACCAAAGCGAAGTTCAGTGAAGGGATGAAGCACTGGTGAGAACAGTCAGGATCAGAAATACACCCAGAGAAATACACAGGAATGAATGAATGAATGAATGAATGAGACAGTAGGTCTTAGGCCCAGCTTAAGACCAGCTTCCCTCCTCTAAAATCCATGCAGGATGCTTCCACCCCCATCTTACTGACTTGGTTTTGAGACTGTTGATGGTCTGGTAGAGCATCACTTCACTCTTGTCCTTGATGATAACCTTATTGTTCTCGATGCTGGCAAATGAGTAGATGAGGTGAGAGCATAGGAAGGGATCAACATTCTCAGGGGTGAATTTTCCTGGTTCCTGCCGGTCCTGGGACCAGTTGGTAAAGTAGCAAACCAGTTTGTAGGCAGATCCTGGAGTAGAGTGAAGAGAGCCAATGAGACTCTAGTGCTATTGCCTTAGAGCCCAGAAAGTCACAGCTTTCTCCCCAAGACAGCCATTGCATCCTTTGCTCATTCCGCCAGAGCCTCTGAGGGTCATTCAGCCTGGGCCTTTAGTGCTGGCTCTTGAGTACCCAGACCCCAGTTAAGAAATACACTGAGGCTGGGCACAGTGGCTCACACCTGTATTTTGGGAGGCTGAGGCGGGAGGATTGCTTGAGCCCAGGAGTTTAAGACCAGCCCTGACAGCATAGCAAAACCCCATTGCTACAAAAAAATTTAAAAATTAGCCGGCCGTAGTGGTGCATGCCTGTAGTCTCAGCTACTCGGGAGGCTGAGGTTGGAGGATTGCTTGGGCCTGGGAGGTCCAGGCTGCAGTGAGCCATGGTCACACCACTGCACTCCAGCCTGGACCACACAGTGAGACCCTGTCTCAAAAAAAAAAAAAAAAATACATTGAGAGACAGAAATACCATCAACATATGACACACCCATGGAGCACTAAGATTCAGTGTGTATGGATGGATGGATGACACAGATCAGTAGAGAAACAGATAATATAAACATTGTGTATGTTTGTATTCACACACACACATATTGAGGCCAGGTATGGGGGAGGGGTGAGAGAGAGAGAGTGGCTCAAAAAGAACTACAACAAGGGATACACAAAATGATACAGAGAACAAAAACTCTGTCATAAATATGTCAGTGGCAGAACTAGAGAGAGTAATCAAGAGAAAAAGCATGTAGCAGAAAAATAAACTGGACATCAAAAATGAAAGCACCCAAGCCAGGAGATCTAGGCGGTAGTGACTACTTACCTCCCTGGAGAAGCAGCAAGACCACTACACCTGCAGTAGATGGGTGGAAAGAGAAATCTGTTGAGCCAAACCTGGTTCTGCTGTACCAGATAATGGCAGTGAAAATGTGGGTGTGCTCACATACAAGATAGAGCCACACTTCATCTGGGCTCCCCAGCCACAGCTGTTGTGGTTTCTTTACAGGATCTTGAGGTTCCCCGGCCCTGGGGTGCCTTGTGTCTCTACATTCCTAGGCAGAAACATTTTCCAAGCTGGGAATTTATTTTTTCATTCATTTATTCAACAAAGTTCTATTGAATCTTATGCTCTGTGCTAAGCATTGCACTGGGGAAATTACAATGCAGTTAATGCCTTCCCTGCACTCAAGGAGCTCACAGTCTAGTCTGGAGCTGAATATAGGTAGGGTAACCATATAGTTTATTGTCCAATGCAAAGAGTGAAAAGGAGCATTATTAGTAATTTCCCTGGGATGATAGCTTAACCAGAACTATCTCAGGCAAAGTGAGATGGTCACCCTATGTAAAAACAATTAATTCTTACAACAAGGTAAGCAGTGTGAGCTGGTCCTGGTGGTGCTTTAAACTTACATGTTTGAGATTACGCCCAGTCTCTTCTCCACAGGACGTCTACCCTTGGAAGACTTATGAGATTATTCTATACTTAACACATCCTCCTAAAGGAATGAAAGAGCAGACCCCTGGACCATAGAAACTTTGCCCTACGGACAAGACTCCTGGAACTGCAATCCCCGCAGCCTGGGGATATTGTCCACTCCGAAACCCTTAGAGGTCCGAAAGTGAAGGAAAGGGGCAGCCAAAAAGGAGAGAAAACTTTCAATGACACAGCTGCTGGAGCTGATTCCTCCCCTGCAGAGCTTAGGGCTGGAAAACAGGCCTCTACTGTTCTCTCCTGATGATTCACATGTTTTTTTAGGCAGGGAAGTTAGGCCCTGGCTCTCCACACGCTCACTATGTAAATGGTCAGAGAAATTCTGTTTGGCACATCCACTGTCAGGTCAGCCTCCAGGCCCTTCTCCAAAGTGTGGCCTCCCTACTGTCTACCCTGTCAAGGGTGGGTCAGGGCTAAGCTGAGTTCAACAGGGAACCCAAAAGGCTCTTGCTAAGTGGGTGCTTCATGGGAGACGGTAAGACAAGGTGAAAGAGGTATGGACACAAAGAAATGATTTCTTTCCTCCAGCAGACATATTCCCTACCCTCCCTTCACCTCCTGGTAAACATCCCTCGTTCACTCATAGCCCTGTTTAGCCTCATCCCCACTCTCATCCCAATTCCTGGCCACCACAAAAGCCAGAGTTTTGGATCAGAACGTTAGAGTTGAAAGGGAGAGTTCAGAAAACATTTAATTCAATAAATCATTCTGCAGATGAGATATGTGAAGCTCTCCAAAAGTTGTGCAATATAACCACAGCAGAGCCCATGACAGATGTGACTCCCAATCCAACGCTCATACACCAAGAGACTAAGAAAGCCTGGCCTCTCTCCTCTCTTAGCTCCAGTTCTAATGTGGACAAGAAGCACCTCTGTGCAAACTGAGAACATCCTGCCAGTTCAAAGGGCTCCAGCTACTGCTGCCTTCTTGCCCATTCAGGAAAGATCAGGTCCTTCCCCTGTGACAGTTGCATTGGCCTGAAATTTTTTGACACTAAAGTCAACAGAAAGACTGAAATCCCATGAAAGGAGGAAGATTACTTCTTCTACAGACCTGTTACCTCTTTCTTCCTCACCAACTTTTCTACTGAATTATCAACTCCATGCTCACCTGCCCAGAGAGACTTCTGTTCCATGGTGGTTGCTCCCATATCCTCGACCAGCTTCTCCTGGGGTGCGCATTCTCTAGGTCTTTTATCCACTGAGGTTTCGACAGCCTGCCCTACCTGAAAGAAGCAAGAAGTCCAGGGACTTCCCCTGGCAGACTTGTGAAACTTCTCGGAAACGAAGCCCAGATTTGAGCAATGCCAACGCTGACCTGCCAGAAATTAGTTGCTGTGAAGACAGCTGCTGTAGAGTCCTTTTCATCTAGTCTCACCTAAAAGGGACCCGGTCCTGGAGAAGGGAAGGAGGTGATACTCAGGCTCTGCCTCCTGGTGTCACCCTCAGCCCTGAATCTCCTTCCTCATCATCCCAGTCTCTCTCCTTCTTCTTGCCACCACCTCTGTCTGTGCTCACACCACCTCTGGCCTGCTTATTTTTTTTTTAGAAACAGGGTCTTGCTCTTGCTCTATCACCCCAGCTGGAGTGCAGTGGCACAATCATGGCTCACTGCAGCCTCAACCTCCCAGACTCAAAGGACCTTCCCAGCTTAGCCTCCAGAGTAGCTGGAACCACAGGCATGCACCACTACACCTTGCTAATTAAAAAAAAAAAAAAAAAATTTATAGAGATAGGGTCTCACTACGTTACCCAGGCTGGTCTTGAATTCCTGGGCTCAAGTGACCCTCCTGCCTTGGCCTCCTAAAGTGTTGAGATTACAGGCATGAGCCACAGCACCTGACAACAGCTATTGTTTACCAGGCACCTCCAATGACACCTTCTCTGTAGCTCTTCCCACTTCCACCTGAGCCGAGACTAGCTGGCACTTCTGCCTACAGTGCATTCTATTTCCTTTCATTCCTTCACACTGTATTGTGATGTATTGGTGTCTATGTCTGTCTCCACTGTGCAAGTACAAGAAGTATGCGAAGGAAAAATTAGTCAGGCATAGTGGCACATGTTGATAATCCCAGCTGCTTGGGAGGCTGAGGTGGGAGGATCACCTGAGTGAGCCCCAGAGACTGGGGCTATGGTGAGCTGCGATCACACCACCGCAGTCCATCCTGGGCAACAGAGCAACACTCTATCTCAAAAAAAAAAAAAAAAGAAAAATTATCTGAAACTCAAAAAGAAAAACCTCAACAAATGTTTGTTCAGGATCCTGCCTTAACCTGTGAGAATGGACTTGCACTCCAGATTCAAAGGCTCAGATCCCCAGGGCCTTGCACATCTTCTCCCTACCTATCTCCCAGTGCCTTTTTCATAACTGGCTCCTCGGTGCAACCCAAAATGTATATGTTGAAGCCCCAAGTCCCAGTGTGATGGTTTATGGAGAAAGGGCATTGGGGTAATCAGATCATGAGGGTAAAGTCCTCATGAATGGGATTAGTACTCTTACAAAAATAGACACAAAAGAGATTATCTCTGTTTACCATGTGAGTATGCAGCAAGTAGGCGGCTTTCAGCAGGTCAGGAAGAGGACCATCACCAGACACCTCATCTGTGTGCAGCTTGGTTTGAAACTTCCCAGCCTTCACACTGTGAGAAACAGACGTTTGTTGTTTAAGCCACCCAGTCTGTGGTATTTTGTTATAGCTGCCTGAACCTACCTACTCAGTTCTCAAGGGCTCCAGAAGCCTGCAGAACCTTCAGTGTGAAAATACCTCAGCTCAGCTTACTGAGAGGGTGCCAATTTTGTTCTTGTTTCTTTGTTAACGAAATATAGTATGGGTTCATACTAAACTTCTTATGCATGTCAATGTATCCATTCTTCTTTCAAATTTAAAATGAGGTTTAAGAAAGCACTCATGATCCAGCCTGGGTGACAGAGCAAGATTCCGTCTAAAAAAAAAAGAAAGTACTCATGGCATTCTTTGTTAGTTTGAACTGAGATCTTTTCATCTTATGGTAGGTATTTCCTGCCCTGCTGAAGGAGGTAAATGTAGTATTTTACAAGTGTGCCTGTGCATTCACTCTCACTGGCATTGCTTTGCAGGCGTCTATCTCTGTACTTCAATCAGATGACCAGATTGGCACTCAGAGTACAGTAAAGAAAGGCATTAACGTTTTATCTCTGTTTCCCCGACATTACGCCTTATTATGTTGGCGAATGGAGAGATGTATCTTTTTTATCCTGACATTTTAATTCTAGAAAATGATGAACCCAGGACTAAAAGAGAAAACTTAGTCAATCAGATTTTGACTTTCATGGTCAAGGTCATGGCAATTATTTGCAGATTTTTTTCTTAAACAGGTTTCCTTCCATGTTTAAGCTATGGATTCTCTCCTAAGCAAGGTCTTCATCTGCTCCAGTGCCCATTCCAACTGAAAACCTAACTTGGAGACATTCCTTACTAGACTACTAATCTTTCAAAGTCACAAGAGACATTAGTATGTTCTAAACTCAAACCCCACCGTGGAAGAGGAAGATAATGTGGGTGGGGGGGTTGGACCCCAAGGATGGAAAATGGCTTTCAGTCCTTCAGCATCTAACAAGTACAGCAAACACTTATGGAAAAATCTACACCTTGTAAAGAACTGGTAAGAGCTTATAGAGTCCCAAATTGATCTGCCTCAAGAAACTTATACTCTACTTGGGGAGGCAAATGTATAAATACAGGAAAATATAACATTATGGGGAATGAAGTATGTGCTAAATAAAGCATCCACCCTTAAAATGTATAAAAGAAAATTAATTTAAAAAATTAATGGAGTGTTTACTCTTTGTCAGTCACTGTATAAATACAATTTATACAGTAAACCAAATATGAACCAAATATAATTTGATTTCAGCTTTCTAATGACTTATGTTTTTAGTGGGGAAGAAAAACATGTAAACAAATTATTCCTTTTTTCCTCAAACCTGAAATTTTAAAAATTAGGCCAGCCACGGGGGCTCACGCCTGTAATCCCAGCACTTTGGGAGGCCGAGGCAGGCAGATCACCTAAGGTCAGTAGTTCGAGACCAGCCTGACCAACATGGAGAAACCCTGTATCTACCAAAACTACAAAAAATTAGTCGGGCATGGTGGCACATGCCTGTAATCCCAGCTACTTGGGAGGCTGAGGCAGGAGAATCGCTTGAACCTAAGATGCAGAGGTTACAGTGAGCTGAGATTGCGTCATTGCACTCCAGCCTAGGCAACAAGAGCGAAACTCCGTCTCAAAAACAAATTTAAAATATTTAATTGTAGCAAATTTACATTGCAGCAAAACCCTAAGGATATTAAAATATATAAAGCAGAAAATGAAAGTACCTATTCATTCTCTAAAGAAACTACCGTTAACAATTTTGGTATGTATCATCCCTAACTCCCTTCTCTCTCTCTCTTTCTCTCTCTCTCTCCTCTTTCTTAACACACACATACACACACACACACTCTCTCTCTCTTTCTCCCCCACCCTCAACAATTTATGGTAAAGCATCCTTTCACATCATCAAAATAGAGAATATCAATTTATATGCGATTTTCAATGACTACATCCCCCACTGATGAATATTTCAGTTGTTTCCAAATTTCACAGTCACAGATAATTCTGCAATGAGATGATTTTGTATAAAAGACATCCATTTACTATTTTTATACTACATTCCAAACTGTGCTTCAGCATGTACTCCTTCCAAATACATACGGGGAATGCTTATTACCCCCATTCTAGTAAACAATAAATAATGGGTATTATCAGCCTATCTTTTATATTAAAATTATGCCTTCTTATTTTAATTTATGTTAAAACTAAAGGTGGGGCAATGTTTTAATGTATACGCTTATTGGCCAATACTTTTTCTCCTTCTCTGAGTTGCCTGGCCATTTCTATTGGATTCTCCGTCTCTTTGGTATGGCTTTTTAGGAATTCTCTGTATTATATAAATTAATTCATTATCATATTATTGTATTTTTTTTCAGTTTTTACTTCCTATTGTGTTTATATTGTTTTCATTATATAATTTAAAAAATATTTTTATGTCTGCCAATCTGATTTTCAGTTTTTGCATCTAGCTCAGGAAAGAGATATGTAAGAGGCAGGATAAAGGAGCAGAGAATTAAACACAAACCCCACAGTGGCACAGAAAGAATGGAGGACTGCAGAGAATAGAAAGGCCACACTGCCCTGGTAGGGACCCAGCTGGCTTCGTCCTGAAAGCAAGCTTCAAGAAGGGATTAGAAAGAGGATCTGGGCATTGCCAGGAGGAGAATATTAAACACACAAGGAGACCAGTTTTAGTGAAGTCTCAGAGTTGGACTCTGTAACTCTGTGGCAGACGTGGTAACAAGTGTGACTTAATGAGAGTGTAGGGTGTAATGGGAACTGAGATCACCAGCGGGGTGGAAGCATGAGGATGTTCATTTCTTGGCATATAAGGCCAGATTTAAATGCTACTTTCGATTCCCCTTGATTTACAGGGGTCTGCGAAGGCAGGATCTACCTCCATTCCAAACCCCAGGGGGAACTTGAATCCCTAATGGTGGGAAAAACTACACTTACTAACCCAAGGTTAGGTTAAAAGTATGCTTTGGGGATTTGCTTGAGGAGAAATTCAGAACCCAGTTCTGCCACAGGGAGGAAATAACAATGAAAGGTGGCCTTCTATTAGTCAGTGATGAGGCAGAGGCACTGTCACTGTCCAGATACAAGCCTGTGTCCATGGCTTGCAGCACTTCTGACCCAACTCAAGCCTGGACTCCCCAGGGAGCCTCCGCAGCAGAGGCATGGGGAAGGGGTGCCCTCTGGTGGTTGTTGGTAGGCAGCTCAACACCTAGTTGGCACTAGGCAGGTGTCCTGGGAAGGTCCTACCTCCCCCAGCTTCTCAGTCTCTTCTTGGCCCCGGAGTTGTCTCAGAAATGTTGGAAGGACGAGTGAGGAGAGAGGAATGATGTCATAATTTTGTTCACTGCAGAAATAAGTATGACCCAAAAAAGAGAATGCAGAGGGAGAACACCAGGGAAGATCAAAGGGAAAAATGAAAATAAAAATAAAGGAAGAAGAAATGCTCTGTTTTAAATATAGCAAAGTGGCTTTTTCTTGTTTGCCCTAACACACTTGCATTCCTGAGGCTTGGCACTGTCCCATCTTGCTTTCTGGGGCCGGATTCATTCCTAAGACTGGTGTAACAGAAAGGGATGTCTGTTAATGTGCTTCAAGGTTGAGGAAGAGCTGGCTCTTTTAACATATCTCAGCATGGGACACATGGGATACTTGCTCAGTGTGGCCGTCATTAAGGGAGGACACTGGAGGGAGGTTTAAAGAGGCCAAGTGCCCGCTGGGACGGGGCATGGGGGAGAAGAGGTAGCAGGTTCAGAGAGAGGCATGTGCTCCCTGGGGAGAGCAGTGGGTCTGTGAGGCACCCAGAGAGTCTAAATAGAAAGACCTGGGCCCAGTGCAGAACCAGGCAGGAAGAAAACAAACTGCAGCAGCCACCTCAATACTCACCTTGTCGGAGACCCATTATGTGTGAGATGTTATGATCCATCATCCCAAACTACAAATCTCTTGCACATTCTTCTGGACTTTGTGTGCATATAACTGGACTGTTATGAAGTTGTTTGATAATGGGCTGTAAATCTTATTTCTTCCACTAAGTGGAACATGAGATCAAGACTCTTTCTCGCTACCCACCACATCTTTAGGACCTGTGCTTCAAACAAATAAGACCTCAGTAAGTCACTCTTAGGTGAAAAAGTATAAGAATAAATGAGTGAATCACTCATCTGTACACTTCCAGTTTCCGCCCCCCCACATAGCAGGTCCATCACTAGTAGTCCATTACTGATGAGTGAATGAATGACCTCTTGGGAGTCCAGCTTTGGTGGTTGCTAGGTTAGCTATGAGCTGGAAGATGTCGCATAAACGTTTGCCTGAATTGAACCACTGGTGGGAACTTTGCTCGAATGCAGGATGTGGTCTGAGAGTTTCTCCTCTTCCTATTTTTGAGGGTGGGGGATGGGCATTGAAAGTGCCTCTGATGTGCTGGTGGGGTCTGAGCAGGTGCTGCTAGATCTGCAGAACTGAGGACTGGAGGAGGAAAGAGGAAAAAGAGGAGATAAGCAGGAGTCAGCAATGAGAATGAAGCTGCTCACAGGGATTCCTGCTGTAGAAGACAGGCCAGGACCCTGGAGGGCATCTGAGATCATCACTCATTGCCCTCAGGCCTGCCCCAGCTCTCATAAGACAGAGGCAAGGGGCTTTATAAAATGGGGATAATGAGATTACCTTCCTGGGAGGTTGTTTGAGGGAATGAAATGTGATAATGCAAGTGAAGCACTTAGCATAGTGCCTGACTCAGAGTGTACACTCAATAAACATGATCTGATCTCATGTCCCAGTAATTCATCTTCATTTCAACCTTCTGTCACATTGATAAAGAAGGGAGGTTGGCCGCATGCAGTGGCTCTTGCCTGTAATCCCAGCACTTTGGGAGGCTGAGGTGGGTGGATCACTTGAGGTCAGGAGTTCAAGACCAGCCTAGCCAACATGGTGAAACCCCATCTCTACTAAAAATACAAAAATTAACTGGGCATAGAGGGCGCCTGTAATCTCAGCTACTCAGGAGGCTGAGGCAAGAAAATCACTTGAACTCAGGAGGCAGACAGAGATTGCAGTGAGCTGAAACTGTGCCATTGCGCTCCAGCCTGGGCAACAGAGCAAGACTCCATCTAAAAAAAAAAAAAAGAAGAAGGGAGATAAAAAGTGTTGAGAAGCTGAAGCCTGTGGTGTCAGGGTGACTATTCTGTGGAGTCATCATCCCCTGCCTGACCTGACCTTTCCCTGTCTGCAGGGAAACTGGACTGGACAGTAGATGCCAAAGCCCATGGCCATGGTCATTCCCTGTGTCATGGGTTGGGCCCCCTGGAAGCAGGTGTGGAGTTGAAATGTGGGCACAAGTTGTTAATTAGGAATTATCAGTTGTGAAAGGAAAGAGGGAGCAAGATTGGGCAGAGGAAGAGGCTGAGTTTGGACGCAGCTCCGACAAAGCTTCAGCCCACCTAGCTGGGAGATCCAGAGCAAGTGACGTCCATCAGAGTTGTCTCACTTCAGACTAAAATGCCTGGGTCTTTATACACCCTCCTCATTCAGCCACAAGTTATGGGCTCCCCTGGTAAGTCATGACCTTGGGCAAAGGGATCCTTTGCCTTATCTGCATCTGAGGCAGACCCTGAAGCCACTGGCAGCAGGGTGTTTTCTGCAAACTGAACCCCAGGGTGGGCAGCCAGTCTCTAGAATAAGTGCTTCTTGAGAAGACAGACCTTTTACCTGTGCCCTTTGTGGCCTGGCACACTGAGGCAGATGCTTATTGCTCCAATTACTGTTTAAAGAATCCAGTTTGCTTAAGTGTTGCTGCTCATGGTACGGTTTCACAGACATGGTCTCATATTGCAGGCTGCGTGGTGGTGAGGGGGCCTTTGGGCAAATCAGAAGCAGGAGTCAAAGTAGGGACAATCAGAAAGCTCATCCACTGGCTCACGATGGAGCTAGTGGGTCTTGGTTTTTCCAAACGATCTGATACTCTTGGGATGGAAAACCTCTTTCCACTTTATCTGAATGTGGGTATGGGGAGGGCTTCGAGGGGGCTTGGCTGAAGAAGTCAGCATCCCAAGTGCTGGAAGACATAACTGAGGAGACAACTGAGGAGGAGGCAGTGCTCAGAGCAGCTAAGCCAGGGAATAGGTGATGTGGCTTGAGTATGAAAGCACAGCCCGAGGATGCAAAACACCAGCCTTCTCCTCCTAGGTCTAACAATAGCTTTGTCTTGGGCAAATTCCTCCCCACCCACCCACCCTGAGTTTCAGTTCCTCTACCTCCTCTATGCACGCTAACTCATCTTCACAGCCTACTAACCAGCATGGAAGGTAAATGCTTCACACATTTAATAAGTATTTGTGGCCTCCTTCAGTCATGACTGAGTAACTTACGCAATAAACTAGAATATGATATAAAATATACAAAATGATTGTTTTCAGACATTGAGCAACATGCAATGCAGAGCTGTGAAAACAAATGAGGTGAGCCCTCCCGCAGCTCCAGCTTTGTGCCTTCTGCAGACTGCAACACAAGGAGAGGGCCCTACAGTGAGCATGCGAGTCCCACTGAGACAAAGAACAGAGTTTGAAGAGGCTGAGAGGCTTGGAAACTTCACAATAGAATGCCGGAGATAAGGAAGCAGTACAGAAAAAGAGCTTCAGAAATCTGCATGGGGTTCCCTCCGATCCATGACTGAATACAAAGCTCCCATACAGGGGTGAGACTGCAGGAGAATGGGCCACAACAACAACAACAATAAAAATTACCAAGGAAATAAGCACCACCAGAGATCTGGAAGCTGAACAACCACTAGAGCTTGAAGTGGGCTGGCAGACATTTGATAAGACCGGCTAGAGTGGAAAGTCCTTCTTGAGCAGCTGGGAATTTAATAGAAACCTCAGAAGTGTCAAACTTTAGTTAAGGGCTACACTAGCCCCATGGTAAGGGTGACTCTAGACCTGTTCTAACAAAGTTTAAACATAAGCTTCAAAATGTTCAAGATGAGCAGTGCGTAGTGGCTCACGCTTATAATCCCAGCACCTTGGGAGGCCAAGGTGGGAAGACTGCTTGAGGCCAGGAGTCTGTGACCAGCCTCAGCAATATAGAGACTCTGTCTTTACAAAAAATAATTTTAAGTAATCATCTGGGCATAGTGGCATACACCTGTAGTCCCAGCTACTTGAGAGGCTAAGGCAGGAGGACTGTTTGTGCCCAGGAGGTCGAGGCTACTGTGAGCTATGAACACACCACTGCACTCCAGCCTGGGCAACAGAATAAGACCTTGAATTCAATTTTTTTTTTTTTTTTTTTGAGATGGAGTCTTGCTTTGTCACCCAGGCTGGAGTGCAGTGGCGCGATCTTGGCTCATTGCAACCTCCATGCAATGCTCATTGCAGCCTTCATGCAAAAAGCTCATGTCAATCTCCAAATAAATTAACTGCCTGGCCACAAAAACTAAACATTCAGCAACAACATAACATTTACGATGTCAAGCATCCAATTAAAAAATCACCAGATATACCAAAAAACAGAAAATGTGACTTATAACCAGGAGAAAAATATATCAATAGAAACAGATCTAGAAATGACAGATACTAATATACAAGAGCTTTAAAGCAGCTATTATAAGTATGTTCAAAACCAGGCAGGGTGGCTCACACCTGTAATCTCAGCAGTTTGGGAGGTCGAGGCAGGTGAATCATTTGAGGTCAGGAGTTCGAGACCAGCCTGGCCAACATGGTAAAACCCTGTCTCTACTAAAAATACAAAAATTAGCTGGGCATGGTGGCAGGTGCCTGTAGTCCCAGCTACTCAGGAGACTGAGGCAGGAGAATTGCCTGAACTTGGGAGGCAGAGGTTGCAGTAAGTTAGGATCGTGCCACTGCACTCCGGCCTGGGCAACAGAGTGAGACTTCATCTCAAAAAAAAAAAAAAAAAAAAAAAAAAAGAAAGTATGTTCGAGGATTTAAAGGAAAACAGTATAATGAAGAGAGAAGTAGAAATCATGAAAAATTAAACAAAAACTGAAGACAAGCTGAAAAATATGAGATTCAAAATTTAAAAATTCACTGAGTAAGCGCAATAGATTAGATCCTGCAAAAGAACAAGCAAACTTGAAGACAGTAATAGAAAGTAACCAAAACAAACACACACACAAAACAAAACAAATGAAGAAAACAGAGAGGAGCCCAATCAGGTAGGTGCCCCATAGTCCATTTTAAGGACCTTGGCTTCTAATCTGAGTAACGGGGCATCACTGGAGAGCTTTTTGAGAGAAATGATACCATCTGATTTACATTTTAATGGAATCATTCTGGCTGCCATGTTGAGAAAAGACTGAAGGAAGAAAAGAGTAGACACAGGTGGCCCATTAAGAGAACGCTGCATTATGAGTGAGAGATGATGGTGGCTTCAGCCACGTTAATGGCAGTGGGAGTGGTGGGAAGTACTAAATAGTTGAAATCTGGGATACACTTTTGATGGTACAGCAGACAGGATTTGCTCATGTGCTAGATTTGGAATCAAGACTGATGCAAAGGTGCATATAATGAGCCTTTAACCGTTTTTGAGAGCATGCACTATGTACCTATTAGGACTGCATTTAAGTATATATAACAGGAAACCCAGCTACAGTGACATAAACCAATGAGGGTTTAGCTGTTTCACATAACCAGTCAGACCAAGGCTGGTCTGCCACTCAAAGTTGTCATCTGTCCAGGCTCTTGCTATCTTTCTGCTAAGCCATAGTTTAATAGATCGCTTCTTTGTTCTTTTCCTTGTGCTTCATGGTTCCAAGATTGCTGCAGTACTTCCATGCATAATGTCAATATTACAGAAAAGAAGAAATGGCAGAGGGGCAAAAGGGACCCTACCAGTTGAGTTTGTCCTTTTTTGCCCAGAAAGCAAAAGCTTTCTTGGGTGCTACATTCAGCAAACTTCCCCTCATATCTCATTGGGTCACATGACCAATTATAGGAGAATGAAATTACCATGTGTGGTTTAGGTGAATTACAATTCATGCATTATGGCCAGGGCAGGAGGCCTCCTCTCTTTAAAGTCAAAGGATTTCTACCAGTACCTAGCAAATAGGGGTTCTATTAGCAGAGAAGAAGGGGCATGTGGTAGGAGGGATGTTGGGCTAGTGATGAACAATTTTGACTGTTGATTGCTTTTTTCACTTTTATTGCAAAATACCTGGTGCCTATGTTTGGCAGGTGTGTATAATAAACATGTTTTTATAAGACATTGGCACAATGGCACTATGATTATGGAAGACTTTATAAATAAGCTGATTGAAAGACATGGGAGGAGCATGGAGGGGGCACCATTTCAGATTATAAAATGACCATAAAAAGCATAGTGTTGGCCGGGCGCGGTGGCTCAAGCCTGTAATCCCAGCACTTTGGGAGGCCGAGACGGGCAGATCACGAGGTCAGGAGATCGAGACCATCCTGGCTAACACGGTGAGACCCCGTCTCTACTAAAAAAAATACAAAAAAAACTAGCCGGGCGACGTGGCGGGCGCCTGTAGTCCCAGCTACTCGGGAGGCTGAGGCAGGAGAATGGCGTAAGCCCAGGAGGCGGGGCTTGCAGTGAGCTGAGATCCGGCCATTGCACTCCAGCCCGGGCGGCAGAGCGAGACTCCGTCTCAAAAAAAAAAAAAAAAAAAAAGCATAGTGTTCTGGGGACCCTTGAAACCCATGTAGAGGGTGGTGGACCAGCTTGGTGGTCTTGCTGATTTTAGGTTCTCTGGAGAAACAAGGGAAGTATGGACTGAAAAACTAATACATTGAGATAAGAAAATGCATGTATTTTAAAGCTGGAGGCAGAATTCCTCTTGGAGGACTCATGTATGTGTGTGTGTGTGCGTGTGCATGTGTGTGTGTGTTAGTAAAACATTTGTATGGTTGATTAATGCTGAAAAATTAGGTCCCAGAATCTTGTCTTGGGAAAAAATGAAACAGAACTAAATTGCTCTGCAACATAAAGCAAGTAGAATTTTAAGTTTTGGCTGTCAGTGTAAGAGGAAGGATAACAGGATCTTGGGAACTGGGAAGGAAAGTGGGGAAATGAAAATGAATGTGAGAGGAAGTTACATAACCCTCATCACCGGGGTATAGTGTACCTTATAGCCTCTCCCCATCTTACAGGGAACAAGTTGAGCAACTTTCAAATGGCAGGGCCAGGATTTACATGCAGCAATTTCTGACTGCATTGCAGGCCTGGTAGGCCTGGTGCTTTTCCTGCACAAAACCTCCCTTAAGTTACCAGGGAGTTCAGATTTGACCTGACAGGTGGTTGGTTGGTCATTTACAAATTCTCCCATCCCCCACGTCTGTCTACAGAAAGATTTTAAGGTGAGGGCCCACCTCAGTCATGAACTGTTCCATCAGGTGCTCTGGCAGGAAGTCCCATAATGACCTTGGGGAACCAGACAGTTTCCTCTGGTTGTGGGTGATGGTTCTACCTCCGTCCCCAGAATAAGCTGATAAACAAACTTAGCTCCACCTCCTGCCCTGGCCTCCTGCAAACAAACCTCTGTGGAGAGACTTACTGAGACTTTCAATTTCCTGTTAAGAAGGAGACTAGTATCTGGACCCTATAGAATAAGTATCAATTTGCATTTGGTTTCGTTTGTGTCTTGGGAGAGAGGGAGAGAGAGAGACAGAGAGAGAAGAGCTGGGGGATAAAGCAAAAGCAAAATGAAGCAGTAATTGCCCAGCCCCATTCACCCTGGGAACTTGATGCTGGTGGTTTCTCATGTTCTCTACAACTCTGCAACGTGATGGCTGCTCAGACCTCACATCTCTCAGACAGCCCATTGGGTGCTGATTACCACTATATTCTGCTTCCTCTCGGTTGCAAAGATACTAGTGAGCTCTGTTTTACCATTGGAGTACATGGCAATAATATTAGCTCATATAATTCAATTATTTAAAGCATTTTTATATCTAAAATCACTGTCGGTCTTTGCAAGTACCATGCAAATTATGTTGGTTGTGAAAACTCCTCAAAAGGCTGAAATGTGTTGATGGAAAAGAGTCAAACTCTGTAAAATATTTGAAGAGATTTATTCTGAGCCAAATATGAGTGACCAATGGCCTGTGACACAACCCTCAGGAGATCCTGAGAACACGTGCCCAAGGTGATCAGGGCAAAGCCCAGTTTTACACATTTTAGGGAGACATGGGACATCAATCAAATACATGCAAGATGTACTTGGTTTGGTCTGAAAAGGGGGAACAACTTGAAGTGGGGGGATTGCAGTGGGGGCTTCCAGGTTATAGGCAGGTTTAAAATTTTTCTGATTGGCAATTGGTTGAAAGAGTTATTGTCTGAAGACCTGGAATTAATAGAAAGGAACGTCTGGGTTACAATGAGGGGTTGTGGAGACCAAAGTTTTATCATTCAGATGAAGCCTTCAGGCAGCAGGCTTCAGAAAGACTTGATTGTAACTGTTTTTCATCAAACTTTCAGAGTCTGTTCTGAGAGGGAGGCATGTACGATGAGGCCTGTCCACACTCCACCCCCCATCATGGCCTGAACCAGTCCCTCAGGTAAGTCTTAGAACGCCCTTGCTGAGAGAAGGGGTCCATTCAGATGGTCGGGGGGGTTAGAATTTTATTTTTGATTTACAGATGGTATGTCCTATGAGCTGAGTTCAGGTTTGTGGGGTTTGACTCCCAGCACCAAGCAGTGTGATGCTCAGGAAATGATAGCTACATAAAGACTTCTTAGAGTAAGATGAAAAGTGAACAAGGAAGTGGAGAAAAGATGGAGTAGGCTGTGGCTTTTTTTTTTTTTTTTTTTTTTCACGTAGGAAGGTCTGATAAGAGCATCTCCTAATGAGAGAGGAGAAAGGAAGAAACCGGTCAGGCAGATAGTTAGGGTGGGTCCTCTTTCAAACAAAAGAACAGCCTGAAAAATCAAGCTGCAGGCTCAGGTAAAGGAACTTGCACAGGGGGCGTTGCCTAAGACATGCCCACAGCCACACAGATAAGAAAGGCTATACAGGTGGCTTGCCCAGACATGCCCACAATGGACAATTCCAACCCCTGACACATGCACAGTAAGGGGAACAAAGCTATATGGAGTAACTCAAGCAAAGGGCCCACCTGCGCATTAGGAACAAGGTAGAGCTACCAGAAATTCGTACCTACGCAAATGAGATCCCCAGTCCTTATTGGTTTCCTATAAAAGCCTTTGCATTCAACTATAAAAACAGTAACCCTTTTCTGGGTCCCCTCTCCGCAGCCAAGAGCTTTCTTCTTTCGCTTATTAAACTTTCGCTCTAACTTCACCCTTTGTGCTCACTCTCCCTGATTCTCTTAGTTGTGAGACAAAGAACTCCAGGTGATAACTCACAATGAGAGACTGCTACTTTGTGGTGCATTGATGAGACTGTAACACCAGGGCTGAGGCTGGCCCTGTCCCCTAGTGGGTATATACTTCCAAGAGTGCAAGCACACCAAGGGAACCAAGTTTGATGGGCTCTATTCAGCAGAGATCAGTTTGGGGACAGGTGTGAATTTAGTACATACGGTTAAATAGACACGTGGGCACCTATACATATACACACTTTGTGCATCCATCTCTTTAAACAAAACATGATGTTACAGTAGGTAGTCATGCAGACATGAACAGGGCAGGAGTGGGTTCCCAGCGAGGAATGCCAGGTGACCATCAGGTGATGGTCAGGCGGTTGTTAATGATCTCTCTAAAATAATAATTGGTCGCAGCTGGCACCAGGGAAAGGCAATCATCTCCCAGTAGACAGAAAACACCAAAATTTGATGATCGGCAGCTTCCAATAAGAAGATCTCAGGAGTTGGGCGAGTGGGCCCAAGCATGCACACCAAAAGGCAAAATCGCAGAGTTTAACTGGTATATGACCTTCCTCTAGGAATACTCAACTGGTAAGGGAAGAAAGCCTCGAGTGAGCATGTGCACAACTCCAGTAAACACACTGTGCATGCGGCCCCTTCCAAGTACTGGCAGGCCACTGCACATGTGGACAGCCCACCCCGAAGGAAGAATCAGGGGAGAGGTAACGCAAGACCTCGGAAGCATACCAACTTATAAAACCGCAAGTCAAAAGTCAGACCATTCACTTGAATCTCTCAAGTCATCTGCTTGGTCCTCTTCCAAGTGTACTTTACTTCCTTTTATTTCCGCTCTACTACTTTTTAATAAACTTTCACTCCTGCTCTAAAACTAGATTCAGTCTTTTCCTCTGCCTTATTCCCCTCAGTCAAAATCTTTCTTCTGAGAAGCCAAGAATTGAGGTTGCTGCAGACCTGTACAGATTTGCCACTGCTAGCGATAAGATGTAAGATGGAATGATATTCTCTGCAGGAGCACAAAGGGAAGGAAAAGAGAGTTGTTTCTGAGACTCAAGTAGGCAACATGGTGAGGGTGATGGCAATCCGCCCCCAGCCTCTCCACCTGACTGTATCTCTCTTCCCTCCAGGATCCTGTCCACCATGACCTTCCTTCTTTCTTCCTGCAGTTGTCTTTCGAAGTCTTTCATCTCTTTCTTGGCTTCCCTTAAATGCCGTGGTCACTTAGCAGGCAGCCCTTCTGCCTGATGCGGTTGCTCAGCACAGCACCTTCCTGGGTTGTGTAGGGGTGAGGGAAGAGGAGGAGCACTGTGGGGGTGTGAGCATCATTCCTTCTTGGGGTTCGTGATTAGGGCAACCAGGACAGGTGGGGGCTGGTGGTGTTAATCAGTCCATTAACAAGTATGTTCTGATTTCTGAGTTCCATGACTGAGCTAAGGGCTCACTGTTCTCTGTTGTCTATCTCTGCTCATCAAACAAAAAAAAAAGTAAGGGGGGAGAAAATAGAAAACAGTTATCCATCAGATCTCTTTCTTGGGCTGAAGATAGTGGCTTGGAGAGACATTTCCTGGATTCTGGTCCTGACAGCCCCTAACTGGCTGTATAATCACAAGGCTTCACACCCCAGCCAGGTAGGCCAGGGAATGGCAGGCTTTATATTTTCTCGAGGCTGGATTTTCATATTGTTGAAACTGCTAGGCAGAGTTCCTAGCACTTAGCAGGAACAGCAGGGTGGGGCAGGGGCAGGGATGGAGGGGTGGGCACAAGAATGCCTCTGATACTGTCCCTTCTAACTCGACAATCTAAAATTCCAGATTCTTTCTGTCAATAAATGGCCAGAACATGGTGGTTAATAAACACAAAAGGTTCAGAGGAACAAATAGGGTGTTGGACCCAGGTGGGCAATAGAAAGATTTCATTGCAATTCAGGTAAGAAGAAGAGAATTTTAACTCAAATTATTCAATAAAAATTTATATAAAAGACATCTTGGTAAAGTGTTATCAAAGGTTACTGTTCAAAAAAGCCAAAAAGGTGATAAAGGATGCACTATACTGCAAGAAAAAGTATATGATTAGGAAGTTGTATTCCTACAAGAAGCGTTCAGTGTATTAACTTATGGCTCATCTAGAATGAACTTGGAACTAACGCTCAGGCCTTGCTTTCCCATCCAGAGTCTCAGACTGTACTCATGTCAGTTACTGTACTCATGTGACTGACCTAGTTTTTAAGTCTCCCTTATCTAGATGAGAAAAATGTGTAGTTCTGGGAAACTGTACAAGCAAGCAGAGACACAATAAAGAGATAAAAATGGGATCAATAATTTTGGTTAATTGTGTTCATTCAAGGAAACTGATTTGTCCTCATGGTGCTGCTTTGATGGTGCTGTCCCTGCTCAGCACATTTAGCAGGTGGGGGTGTTCGATTCTCAAGACTTATTTATATGCTGACAAAGATTCTGCTTATCAGGTGGGTATGTTCGATTCTCAAGACTTATTTATATGCTGACAAAGATTCTGCTTATCAGGTGGGTATGTTCGATTCTCAAGACTTATTTGTATGCTGACAAAGATTCTGCTTATCAGGTGGGTATGTTCGACTTTCAAGACTTATTTATATGCTGACAAAGATTCTGCTTATCAGATTTATAAATCTTCTCTGTCAGAAGTTTGAAGTGTTGGAGATAATTTCATTTCTAATTGTAGGTAGAAATATCTAAGAATCTTTGATGAATTACAAAGCCCTACTTGATCGTCTGTCCCCTTCTTTTCTCCTACAGTGGTGAACAGTGTGCTCATTTCCCCAGCACTGAGGTAGACTTTTATATGTCAGCCTTATCTCCAGGGAGTTATTTACCTCTCTGAGGACTTCCGTGACACCTGTTATGATGAACCTCTGGCTTCCATAAAAAAAAAAAAAAATTCCACTACTTTGGGGCATTGTTCAGTGTAGAAAGCAAGGTAGGGCATTTTGGGAGCAGTACACAGACTGACCTGAGTGTAGTCTCATAGGATATCTATTTGAGATCAACATGGAAAGCTTGGAGTGCTGGGCCACTTGTCAGCTCCATGGAAGACTCCACAACATGTCCTGGTGGGCTCATCAGGATGCTCCTGGGGATAAAGTTTCCATCTGAGTGCGAATTAAAAGTTCACTTTACCTGCTGTGTGATTTTGGGCAAGTTCCTTAACATCTCCGAGCCTGCTTCTTCATCTGTAAAGTGGGAATAGTAATTGTTAGTTCAAAAGATTATTGATAATGCTGATTTGAAATAGTGTTTGTAAAATGCTTAGCATAGTGTCTGAAACATATAAAGTGACTAAGCCATGAAAACTATGTGTTCCTCTTAAGTTTATGGTCAAGGAGAACTGGGAATCCCCTAAATGCAATCAAAATGTTAAGTCTAGAGTTCAATTTAACAAGCACGCATTGACCATCTGCTAATGTAGTCATCAAGCTGGGAATTCATTCATTCATTTGTTCGACAAATATTTATTAAGCAGATGCTTGTTAAGGAAATTGGTTACACCTATTGGCTGCTCAATCCCCTGAACAGTGCTGAAAATACACTTAAAAATTATTACTCTTTGTTCTTTTGCTTATGAATGTATTCTGCATTGAGAGAGGGTTTTGAAAGGTAAATACATATTTCTAATTACAAGAAGCAAGGCTTCATATTATATGATGAAAGGCTACATGCTGTATGATTCCAACTCTCTGACATTCTGGAAAAGGCAAAACTATGGAGACAGTAGAAAGATCAGTGTTGGGGAGTGGGACAGGGGAAAGAAGGGGTGAACAGGAAGAGCACAGAGGATGTTTAGGGCAATGAAACTATTCCATATAATACTGTAATGGTGAATACATGTCATTGTACACTTGTCAAAACCCATAGAATATACAAGCAAAGAGTGAACCCTAATGTAAATGATGGACTTCAGTTAATAGCAGATCAATATTGGTCTATCAACTGTAACAAATGTCCCACACTAATGCAAGATGCTAATAATAGGGAAAACTATATATGGGGGTGGAGTGAGGGGCTATGTGCAAACTCTCTGTGCCTTCTGCTCAATTTTTCTATAAACCTAAAACTAGTCTATTAGTTAACAAAAAAAGTAAGTGAGATTTTATCTCCCAGGCTTACCTACTGGAGATCAGACTTGATTTGTTAGGCTAAAATGCGTGTTTCTCCTTCGTGATCTTGAACTACCCTGTGCTTATCTTAATCCCAGTATCTCTGCATTATATTATTCCTGAAAGAATGCAAACTCTGTGAGAACAAGGACCACGCCTTACTCATCTTTGTAGGGTCATGTAAGTCTTGTGTTCAGACCTGCCAATGGCTTCCCATTCCAAGTGCTTTAGGTGTATTAGCTCATTTATTCCTTAAAACAACCCTGTAAGGTAGATGCCATTATTATTCTATCAAATATGAAAAAACTGAATCACAAAGAGGTTAAGAAACTTGCCTGATGTAACTGGCAGAGCTGAGACACCAACTCAGATAGTCTCGCTCCAGGGTCTGCAGAAAAAGTACCAGAAAACCCAAAGATGTTTCAAACTGTGGGTCACAACACATTTTGGGGGTGAAATAATTTTAAGGTGCCTCAAACAAGGATTTTTTTAAAAAGCACAATAATAGAATGGAAGAAAAAGGAGAAATATCAGCATACCTTGCACATAGTAGGAGTGGTATTGTTTTGTGAAACTTTTATTTGTGTATTACATGTGTGTATATTACATGGCACTGAGATGCCATGTAAAATGTATTTAGAAGGCTCACTGCGTTAAAACATAAGGAGAGTTATTACCTCAGGTAACAAGCAGTGCAGAGTGAAGGCAGCTTCAGGCCTGACATGCCATTCCTAACTCTCGCCCCATTATCCTGAGAGCCTGTTGTCCCTGTTCTGCTACACAAGCTGGCTTCATCTCAGCAGTTCCTGTCATCATATCCAAACCCAGTGATGCCCAGAGGCAAGGACACAGCATCACTTCTGGAGAATCCTATCCAGAAGTCCCTAGGAGATTGCATCTTGCCTCCCTTACTAGATTAGACACCTCCTTACCTCCCACTGGCCACACCTGGATCACATGGCCACCATGAATCAACCTGGGGGAAGGAGACCAGGACTATCACGATCAGATTCCACCATCTGATACACCTCTGAGCAAATATATCCATACATCCAGTAAGGGTAAAGGGGGAAATGAGTCTTAGGCACCCAAAGTGTTTGTCCTGAGTAGAACCCAGAAAATAAAAAATGTTTAAATTAATTTTCTGTCTCCTTAGAGATAGAAGCTTTCTGCATACTACCCATCTATTAATTCATAAATTTATTCACTCAACAAATGTTTACTATTTATCTAATGTATGCCTGGCACTGTGCTAGGCAATGGGGACACAGAAGTAAGAGAAAGAGATAAGACCCATGCCTCCTGGGGACGACTCTAGAAAGGGAGAGAGTAGTTGAACAAATAATCTCAGAAATACATATATGTAACTACAAATGGCTATAAATGCTCCTAAGGAAATGGTGTGATTGAGGTTGTAACAGGAGGATCTGATTTAGATGGAAAGGGGAGGTGGTCAAGAAGTCTTTTCCGAAAAGGTCGTTTAAGCAAGATACAAAGAATGAGTAGAAGTTAGTAGAGTGGGGAGTGGGAGGAAGAACATTCCAATTAGAGGGATCAACACACACAAAATGTTGGGATTGAAATTTTAGCACTTTAGAAGAATGGGAAGAAAGAGAATACAAGGAGATTTTTGGCTCTCAAACATAGGGCAGAGACCCTTTCTAGGAGAGAGAGAGATTTGAGAACTTTTTAACTCCAGGAACTCTTTGTGGTAACAGAAAAGGCTATCTTTGTTTCTAATATACAGATGTTCTTTCCTAATCCTGGATATCATTGCTTGTTTCTGGAAGACATGTAGGTTATTCAACTCATTTCTCATAGGAGATGAGAAGGCAAGACTTCAGATGACTTGCAGTATACATAGTTTGAGACAGCTTGAGCTTTTGTTCATCTCAAAGGAAGAGGAATTGTGCAGGTCAATTGATGGTGGCATTCTGTATCGATGGGCCTATTCTTGGGGAAATTTGGGTTGCTTTTGTTTTCGTTGTTCTTCTGGTGTCTCTGTGCCAAAAGATGAGATTAGATTCTAAGTATGAGACAGGGTTTCCCCGTGAATGTAATAAACATTGCTCTTGTCCATCATTCTGGAATATGCGAATACTAAGGCAGGGCTGGGTTCAAGGGCATTCCCACTGGAGTCAGGTTAGCTAATCCCTGCAAGATAGGGGCAGCTCTAGGGGTAGGGAGAGAAGTGCTCCAAAGAGGACCCTCATGCAGATCCCAAGAGCGGTGATATTTTGTGTTTAAGTTTTCCTTTTATCATGTGCTTCTCTTATAAAACAAAGTCTTAACAAACCTTTGACTAAGTCTTAACAAAACCTCCTCTGACTTCAGCTATCTCTATATGGAATTGAAGAAAGAATCACGTTGGGCAAAATGGCACAGGGGAGAACAATAGCAGTATGTCTTCAGACAAATGGGTATAATTGTGGAAGGGAAAGTAGTAGTCTGAATTCCCATGATGGACTCTAAGGACCAGTGACTATCAGAATTGGTCTTTGGAGTGTGTGTTTCTTGAGGCTTCTCAGAAATTCCTGGAGATACAAGCCTGGTAATAGACAGTACTTTCTGCAATTAAAAGAAATGGAGCTGAGAACTACAGTGATTTGAGCCTTAAAGGTATGTATGAAGTTTGGAATTTGTATTACAAATATATTCTTTCTAATCCTCACAACTGCCCTGCAAGGTGATTTTATTATGTCAGAAAAGTGAGGCTCAGTGCAATGCGTAACCCAAGGCTACAGGGCAAGCAAGAGGAAGAGTGGGCTCAGGTCCAAGTTCGTCTGTGTCGGACGCCCAGGCTCATTCTGTTATGTCATACTGACTGCGTCCTTGAATATTAGTGTGCTTCCTTTCAAGACCTTCAAAAAAGGGAGGCTAGGGTCATTCACTTCCACTCTACAGCCAGACTAGGAGAATGACCGAGGGGACAGTGGAAGATGGCAGCTACAACAAGAAAAATAACCTTTTGTCTTAACAGAAACTGAGGCCTCCTGTGGTATACTTTAACTTCTTGCTACCTTATCTATACATTTATCAACTTCTATAGCCATTTTCATCTTTTTTTCCCTCAGATAAAGTTTCATTTTCCGTACCAGGTGCGGTGGCTTACGCCTATAATCTCAGCACTTTGGGAGGCCGAGGTGGGCGGATCACCTGAGGTCAGGCGTTTGAGACAAGCCTGACCAACATGGTGAAACCCCGTCTCTACTAAAAATACAAATGTAGCCGGGCGTGGTGGCGCTTGCCTGTAATCCCAGCTACTCAGGAGGCTGAGGCAGGAGAATCGCTTGAACCCGGGAGGTGGAGGTTGCAGTGAGCCGAGATCGCGCCATTGCACTCCAGCCTGGGCAACAAGAGTGAAACTCTGTCTCCAAAAAAAAAAAAAAAAAAAAAGTTTCCTTTTCCCGTTTAAAGCCAAACTTCTACCTAAGCTTCTAATTGCCCCCTCCTCCCTCTTCTCTCAGACTCTGTTCCATCTGCACACCCTCTTTCTTATACTTCAAATGTCTACCCTTGCTAGTTCTCATTGCTATACCCATAATATGCTCTCATGTTTCCCATCTTAACCCATCACTTTAAACCCAAATTTTCCTCTATGGATCAATTAACTTGTTCCTATTATTATCCACACTTCTCAAAAATGCAGATTATACTTAGTTAGCTCCACTTCCTCCCATCCCAATAATTTGTAATTTTATTCTGAACTGGCTTCTTCCTGTTTCATTACCTTCATTAATGTCACCCTAACATCCTAACAAATACTTTTAAAATCTTTTTAAAGTATCATATACATACAGAGAAGTGCTTAAGTGTTCACTGCAAAGAACGATCACATCGCGAATACATCTAGGTATCTACCACCTGGTTAAGAAATAGGACATTGGCCGGGCGCGGTGGCTCAAGCCTGTAATCCCAGCACTTTGGGAGGCCAAGACGGGCAGATCACGAGGTCAGGAGATCGAGACCATTCTGGCTAACATGGTGAAACCCCATCTCTACTAAAAAAAACTACAAAAAACTAGCTGGGCGAGGTGGCGGCGCCTGTAGTCCCAGCTACCCGGGAGGCTGAGGCAGGAGAATGGCGTGAACCTGGGAGACGGAGCTTGCAGTGAGCTGAGATCCAGCCACAGCACTCCAGCCTGGGTGACAGAGCGAGACTCCGTCTCAAAAAAAAAAAAAAAAAAGAAAGAAATAGGACATGACCAGCATCCTAGACAGAAACGCTATGGTATTCTCCCAGTCATTATTTCCTACTTCCTCCCTAAAGGTAATGCCATCCTGACCTCTCATACCATAGATTAATTTCACCTGTTTTAAACTTTATATAAATGGACCCTTACATAATGTACTCTTCTGTGTCTGGCTTTTCTCAACATGAAGTTTGTGCAATGTGGCCATGTTATTGCATGCAGCTGTTATTTATTTTTACTGCTATGTAGTACTTTATTACGTGAATATACTGCGATTCACTCACTTTACTATTAATAGACATTTGAGGTTATTTCCAGTGTGAGTCTGTTTCAATAAGACCTCCTTGAACATTCTTGTACTTATTTTTTGGTGCACATGTACACAGTTTTCTTCATCTCTTTTAAAAGAAAGGGAGTTAGTTTTGTTGGGAACACCACAAAATAGACTGGGGAAGTTAAGGCACAATAATATTCAATCAATTGGACAAGTTTATCATGAGCAACGACTGTTCTTAACAGAGATGCGTAAGACATGGGTTCAGCCCACAAAAGGTACTTGGGGAAGGGAAGGGAATACACAAAGAATAGGGAACAGCAACAGACTGTAATTAAGCGCAAAATTGCATACGGCCAGAGTAAAGTCAACTTTTAGAACCTCTGGGTTAAGACTAGACAGTTAATACTAGGGCTGGATAACCAATTCTGGCTCACCCGTGGTGACTGGAGAGTCACCTAGAGGCCATGCCTGAGGAGAGGAAAGAGGGCTGTAGGTCTGGGAGTCAGGCCCACAGTTCCCAGACGTATTTCTGCCAGAGTACCTTCTTCTCTCTGCCTAACCCTCCTGAAACTGACCCTAAAACCTTGTAAACAAGGCAATCCCAGATGGACTCTGCACTTCCCAGTCCTACAGAAAATGTTCTGAGAGGGAGTGGGGAACTAGGGCAAATCTCCCAGGAGGAAGTGGGCTTAGCAGACCCACAATGTCATGGTTGATACCTGAAGTTTAAAGCCTGGACATATTTGCAAGTTAGTGAAAATGTGAAAAGGGAGGAGCGGAAAGGCTGCATTGAAACTCAGGATTAGAAGGGGAGAGGGGACTGCTGCAACAATTATGACAATGATCGTCCCTTGAATTTGTATTATGTAACAACCTACAAAAAGTTTTCTATATTCCTGAACTTTCACATTTCTGTGGAATGGCAGGGGTTACCCCCCTTTTGCTGGTCTGTTCAAGGCCAAGTTTGAATGGAAGGCAGGGTCAGCTCCCTAATCCGCATCTCCAGTTCCTCCTCAGGAACCGCGAGAGTGAGAGGACAAGTAGGGCAAGAGACCTGGAGATAGTCGAGGCGCTAAAGCAGTTGCAAAAGGAGAGGTGGAGGGATTGGAGAGGTGTGAGGACTGAAAACTCTGTCTCTTTTGGGATTTGTTTGGGGCCACCTGGAAGACGGTGATTTCAGCCAGGACACACGCTTTTGCGGAGTGCAGGGGGTTCGCTAAGTCAAGCCTCCCCGGGAGCCCCACCGAGGGTAGGAACGAGGTGGCGCCGCCCAGTCCCGGACGCGCGTCGAGCGCCCTCTGCCACCCCACGCAGCCCTGCCCAGGGCGAGGGCAGAGCGGGCCCGCCCAGGTGCGCCCGGGGGTTGGGCCGGAGCCCGGAAGGTGCGCCGCGCCGCCCCGAACCTGTCCCCTAGCACTCCCCCCGCGTGAAAGTGAAAGTGTCGGACCCGAGGAGGTCAAGGATAGGGGGGCGGGGCCAGCGCGGAGCTGGGAGCGGGCGCCGGGCACTCGAGGGGCCATGGATGGGCTCGGCCGCCGCCTTCGAGCCAGCCTGAGACTGAAGCGCGGCCATGGGGGTTAGTGCCGGCCGGGGAGAGCGCGCGGGGACGGCGTGGGCGCCGGGGAGCAGGGGCTAGGGCCGGCGGCTGGGGCCCAGGGGAGGGCGGCACGGGGCGTCGAGATCCGGGAGCAGTTGGAGGGGGACTCAGGAGGCTGCGCCGGGGCAGGTGAGCGGGAGGGAGCGCGGGGAGAGGGGAAGAGGGTCAGGTGGGGGCGGGGGCGGGACACGACGGTGAGGCCAGGCCTGCGGGGGCGAGGGGGAGGCGGCGGGACACAGGAAACCGTTGTGGGGCCCCGGGGCCACGTGTCCTTCCATCCAGGAAGCTTGTGGTGCAACCGCAGTGTGCCTGAAAGCGCCCCGGTTGTGGTGCCCTCCCAGAGGCACTGCCTCAGCTCCCGGGGTGCCTGCCGCCCCACCCCATCTCGCCGCCCTGGGACTCCTCCGTGGCCTTTGCCCAGTTCCTTGGAGCCAGCGCCCCTGCCCCTGCCCTGCAGATAGCCACCGGCCACAAACACAGGTCTTCTCGATGACGTTACCACCCCCACCCACCTGCGGCCAAGTGCCCTTCAGAGTGTGGCCTCCAGCGGAGCGGCGGTAGAACCTGCACAGCTGCTGCTTTCCAGCGTGTCGCCCAGACAGGGCACCCCTTCCCTTTCCCTCAGCCCCACAACAGTGAAATGGACGTAATTCCCCCGTCCAGGATTATGGGGATTAAATTAGAAGTCAACTGCTAATTTAAAGCAGCAGCTTCTTTTCTTTCTTGGCAGAGCCCTGGGGTTGGAAGGAGAGCAGTTAGAAATTCATTCATTTATTCATTCCTTCGGCAAATATTTGTGTGGCTTACCACTAGCCAGTCCTATGGCTGGGCAGCCATGACCCTTAGATACTTTGCCTAGAGGTCCTACCGTCTGAAGAGCAAAGAGTGGATTAGAAAATGAGCAGGGGCCATTCCCAGACAGCCTGCCCTTTCCAACATTGGCATACCAAGGAGGCCAAGTGAGTCCCTCTCTTAGCCCAAGCCCCAGAGTTGGGAGGACCTCAGGGAGTGAGGTCAGTGCGCCCTTCTTTGAACTGCAGTGACCTCTGAGTGTTCTGTTCTTCATCCTGTTGCCATTCCTCCTGCCACACCCTGCTCCTTCCCCCTTTGCAGTGTCCTCTCTAGACACAGATCTCCAATATCTGGCCATTCCAGCTGCACCATCAGGGAGAGGTCAGAAACCACAGTTTGGGGCAGAGGCCTGGGACCATGCAGTGGTGGGAGCAGAAGGCAGGATGAGGCTAACATTCTCTCTTCTTTGGAGAGCACTGGCCTGGTCTGTCCTGCTCTTTCCAGACCCTGTGTGAATGGAAGGGGTCTGCCCCCTGCAGCCCAGAGGAGACATTCCAGTTGTTCCCACCCACCTCTGCCCCAACACCAGGCACTTCCTGATTGTGCCTGGAGGAGCTTCCTGATACTGAGGAACTGTAAGAACTGAGGCCTAATACTTTTCTGGCCAGGAGCGTGTGTCCTGTTCATCTTCCATACCATCCTCCACCTGCCTGGGGATTCTCCCCCTTCCTCTTTGCCTTTCTGGCCCCAGGACAGTTTCGTATTAGGAGTGTGTGTGCGTGTGTGTGTGTGCGTGTGTGTGTGTGTGTGTATCCTGGTGACAAGGAGTGATGTGGTGGTGGTCCTGGCTTGACAGCACCTGAGCTGGAAGGGATGGACCAGCTTCCCAGATCAAGGTTCCGGAAGGTCCTCTCACCTATATTCTGGACAGATCTGGGACTTCAGTCAGGTGTCAGGGAGAGGCTTCTGGTGGAGGAACAAGTGTAACCAGATTCCTGACTTCCCTAGAAAGGGTGGCTCGCTCCTCAACTAAAACTCAGGATAATAATTCCTTTCTAGGGCACTGGAGATGAAATGAGATACCTTATATGAATCATGAGTTTGATGGAGGTTAGTTTTCTCTGATGCTTTTCTCTCCTGTGGATAACCCCTTTGGAAAGAGGGGAGAAAGCAGTCTTTTGCTGCATTTCTTGGGCCTCATCCCAAAAGTCTAATTACTTTCTTTTGTCAATGATTTCTTAATTTTGCTATTCTCTTGGCTTTCCTGATAAAGCAGAAGAAAATGATCTGAAAATGCAGCCCAAAAGATTTAGGGAAAGGCATAATTTCGTTAGAATCTGGAAATGTCAGTGATAAGATTCTGTTTCTCAATGTCCTTTGAAAACCTCTGTGGGATATTTGATGTCAAATGCATCCAGAAGGCAGGAGCATGGATGTGGAGCTTTCCTAATCCCCATTCCCAACAAATCCTGCCAATTTTAATAGCATTTGAATTACTTTATGCCTCAGTGTCCCCATCTGTATCAGGAAGATGCTTGTTCCTTAGACAGGTGGTAAGGCTTGTGCAACAAGTCTGTGTAGCTTGCAAGTAAGGTGTGGTGTCTCACCCATTACAGCATTTGAACATCTTTCTTTACTGTAAATGAGTTTGGCCATAAGTCCTGGCTTTTACTAGTCCCACAGAGCCAGGTCTAGAGCTCTTAGAAGCAAAGCAGCTGTTTTCCCTATCCAACACTCCACTCTCTTCCAGAAGGCTTATTCTTATTCTTAGTAGGAGTGGCAAACACTGGCGCCAACCCCTTTTGCCCCCTGCTTTCCCTTTGAGACAGCTTCCTGGCAAAAGCCTTCTCTGCATTTACTCATTCAGGGGTTTCTGTGAGAATCCAAGGTGATTTTTTGCTATTCCTTCTCTCTTACCTAGTCTCCAGACACAGCAGTGGGCTAGCAGCTCTGCCTGTAGCTTGGGCAGTACAGCTGACCTGGCCTGATCCAGAGGAACGCTGAGCAGGTGTGGGGGTTGGGTGGAGATCACCTGGATGCTTTCCACTGCCACAGAATCACCCTCAGGCTGCTGGTGCACTCAGTCCCCTACCTTGAGCTGGGGACAATCTCCTGAGCTAGTGCTTCCTATTTGAGAAGAGGGACTCTGCTGGAACCCTGGAATGAGTGCCAGTGACAGAACTCTCCAGCAGGTGAAATTCACCATTGTAGCTATTTCCAAAATATCACGAACTCTGGGCTTAGAGATGGGTTTTGCTCTTCACTGCACCATCAGGAAAGGAGCCTATTGGATATTGACTTCCAGAACTCTTTCTTTTGTTGTAAGAATTAATCTATTTGGATAATTATTAGGCCAAGTCTATTTATCTCAATCAGGAGAGGACAGTAGCATCCCGGCTGCAGAGAGTGTTTGGGCATGTGCTCTAGGTTGGGAAGTCCTGGAAGTTCTAGAATTCAGCAGGTGGCCTTGCTGGGGTTTTTGACTTCCATTGACCAAGTTGAGAAGTGAAAGGTCAGCAATCTAAGTGATGGAGATATAGGATCCCTATCCTGAGACCAGCCAGTTTCCACTGCCCACAGTCTGACGCTATCCACTGTTGTCCACTGTTCTAAGATTGTAAATAAACTCTCTGCACAATCTGCATCCCAGATTCAAAACCCTTAGCCCAGGAGTAGCCAGACCTTTCTGGCTTCTTTCAGCTAGAGGTGTTTGCTCTTGACCTTTTCTCTCGCCACACCCTGAGGCCCTTGGGAGGAGCTGAGATCTGCACTGCGGTGCCAGGATGCTGACTCTGTTGGTGCTGGCTGCTGCTGCCTTCCTGGGTCCCGTCACATCCTTCTTGCTCAACTACTGGGTGCACAGGATGGAAACTTCTCTCCCCTCGCTGGAAGACAGCGCGTGGCTTGGCTTCACGGAGTTGTGGCTGGAGACTGAAGCAGCCCCTTTCTCAGGCTTTCTGTCACCAGTCTGTCTGTGTTAGGGGAGTGGGGAGTCCGCTCTGTCCTGAAGGCCCAGAGATGGAAGGACAAGCGGTAGGCCGGGTGTTCAGGTTCTTCCGACGTCGAGCAGGTCAGGACTGGACTGCCCACTTCCTTGTTTTTAGGGTGACCCTCTTAGGCGGGACTGTTTCTTCTTTGAAATACTCCTTCCTCCTCTTACTTTATATCTCGGCCTCCACATGGTTCCCCATGTGACTGGGCCAGGCGGCTTCCTCTGTTGGTTTTTAAGAGCTGGTCATGCCCTCTGTGGGGCTAGTGTGGTCACAGTCACATGCCCTTTGTGCCTGTTCTTATTCACTTAGTATGAACTAAACTCTCAGGCCATATTGTTCCAGAACTGCCAGAAGCACCTGACAGGTTAGGCAGTGTCTGTGGTACCCTGGGGCCCTGGCCTCCATGTGGCCTCTCCAGCACATTTCCGTGGCTTCCGCGTCAGTGTTTTCTTTCCTCTGCTTGGTTCCCCATGGTTTCAAGTCTACCAGGGCGGGTGTGGAAACTGCCCATTTGGCCCTGATCCTGAGTGACTGGTGGTGCTGGCCAGTATCCAGGTATCTCAGCATTGGCAAGGCGGCCTTGAGGTATGGAGGTCACCCAGATTCTCACAGACTCCACTCCAGGAATGGATCAATGAGATTATACTAAATGGGCTCTGGTGTCTTGGTTTCAGGACCGCCCCAGGACAATTCGGGGGAAGCTTTAAAGGAACCAGAAAGGACCCAGGAGCACTCTTTGCCCAACTTTGCTGGGGGGCAGCACTTCTTTGAATACCTTCTTGTGGTTTCTCTCAAAAAAAAGCGTTCACAGGATGATTACGAGCCTATAATCACCTACCAATTTCCCAAGGTAAGGACTGAAGGAGGGGCGGGGCCAGTCAGAGGACTGGGGTGTTTGGAAGGTGGTAGGGGTGGGTGTCTGCCTCCTTCTCCCCACCCTACCAGGGCTTGAGCCTGGAGCTGCCCTGAGCTCTGAGCTCGCTACTCTCCATTTCCTTCTTAGCACAGCCCCAGTTCTCTGTTATCACCCACAGAATCTAGGTCTAACTTCTTTGTGAGGGACTGACCTAGGCTTACTAGCAGGGAAACTAGGCTAGATATTTTGCCGTTTAGGGGACCTCATAGATATTCCAAATCCCATTTTCAGTCACCCTTCTCTGTAGAGAAGTTTACCTTCTGTCAGACCTCCTAGAATAAATCCCCTCTCTGGGATGTGTGGGAAGGAAAGAGTGGGGCAGCCATGTAACTGGTAGGCAGGCATAGCCCTCTGCCCAAGCCCAGGCATCAGACTCTTTCTTGTCTGATCCTGCACCAGGTAGAGGGGTGGGAATCCTCATTAACCCTTCTCATTAGGAGGTGTGCCAACTGAGCTGGCCGCTTCTCTTCTCTGATGTGGTGCCTCTCTCATGTTGTCCTCTCAGAGGCCTGGGTCATTTCAGGGCCTTTCTATATTCAACATGGCCCTGTCCCCTTTCTATGTAGATCCTCAATGCTGAGGTCGAACTCAAGCTTATGTCGAGTTGACTGAGGAGGGGCTGTTTCAGCTTTGGCGTTGTTCCAACCAGATCCAGAATGCAAACTGTGTAGAGTGATGGGCAAAGGCACCCTTTGCCCCTATGCTAGTGGAGAAGCTTATCCCTAGACTGCTTTAGAGCCTCAAAGGAAACCCACCAGCTCTGAAGCCCTCTCCTCCTACCTCTGCCCCCAGCTTCACATCCACTTGTCTTTTCCTTTTCCTTATAGCGGGAGAACCTGCTTCGGGGTCAGCAGGAGGAGGAGGAGCGGCTACTCAAAGCTATCCCCTTGTTCTGCTTCCCAGATGGGAATGAGTGGGCATCACTCACCGAGTATCCCAGGTAATTGCTCAGCCTTGGGCAAGGGTATTGGATTTGGAGAGAAGGAACACGTGTGAGTTCTGTGGCTCCTGTAGCCTCCCTCACTGTTGTCATTTGTTGATTTTCAGCCCAGGAGTGTAATCGATTCATTTGAAAACATCCGGCCTGGGGTCCCTCAAGGCCAAGGATATTAGCTATCAGTTTGATCAGTCACTTCTGTCCAAAGAGCCAGATTCTCCCACCTGTCTTAGAAGCAAAAGTTGCTGCTTTTAATTCTGCTATTGGCCCAAGCTGGACTTAGCAGAAAGCAGTTAGCCTCTAAGAAGGCGATGTAGCAAAGACCCTTCTAGCATGAGCCCTGGAATTCGACTGCTTGAGCTTTGACTTCACTATTTATGAGTTGAGTGACCTTGAATAAGAAGCACCCTCTGGCCTTAGTTCCTTCATCTTCAAAGTGGCGATAATCACTGAACCTGCCTCAAAGAGTTGTTTTGACAATTAGATGAGATGATGTGTTTAGGGCTCCACACCAGTGAGCCCTTACTCCTATGATTAATCGGCAGCTCCGCTTCGCCCTCCTCTCCACCCTCTAATCCTGACCACTTTCCTGTTCTAGAATCCAGTGAGCAATGCAAATCAAGCCTTGTCTGCTCTTTCTTAGGGAGACCTTCTCCTTCGTTCTGACCAATGTGGATGGGAGCAGAAAGATTGGATACTGCAGGCGCCTCTTGGTCTGTGTAGCTCAGAACTGCCCCTTCCTTTCTGCAGTCTGCTCAGCTCCATGGCTGGGCTTGTTCAAGCCTTAGCTGTAAAAGTCCAGGCTTGTTGGCAGCACCGGTTGTAGAGAAAGCACAGCCCAGGAACTTCTGCCATGCTAGTGCTCCCTCTGCAGCCCCACAAGCACGAAGACCTGATGCCCCTTCTCCCCCTGCTGGTCAGGCTCTGGTCTGTGCTCTCTCCGGCTTTTGATAACTTTCCTCTTTGTGAGAGGCTCCAAATGACTCCTCTCCCTGCTGCTCTACCCAGGCCTGCTTACCTTGGACCCTGGAGCCTCCCAGAGCAGAGGCTGGGATTTGGACAATTAGTTTCAAATCTCAGGTCTCAGGAGGATTCCCCAAGTCACCTTTACAGTGCTTTCCACCTTAGCCATTTCATCTCTAAGGCACACTTTCTTCCCCTCTTTGCTGACCCCAGATTGTGTTGGCACTGAAGGCGGCAGCACTTACCCACCAACTCACCCAGTATCCTCAAGGATTTCTTCTTTTGACCCTGGTGGCCACTCTTACCTCCCTGCTGCACCCACCATTCCCCATAAATTCTCCCTCCCCAGCCCTCAGCCTTGTGCTCCTTCAGACCCAGTTGGGAGAAACCCTTGGGGAGGCTGCAGCACTGAGGAAGCCTCTCTGTCCCTCCCCAGCCTGCCGGCCCTGGCCCTCGCCTTCCCAAAGTGTACTGCATCATCAGCTGCATCGGCTGCTTCGGCTTGTTCTCCAAGGTAGGGTTGGAACAGGATTCCCCAGGGCCTGTTTGTCCTGCCCATCTTCCAGGCTCTCTCTGGCTGCCAACCCTGCCTGTGCAACCTAAGCCCTTAGTGGAGCTCTTCTCCCATAGCCAGAATCAGCTTTAAAGTACACTTGGGAAAACTGAGGCAAAGGGGCATGCACTTGACTTAAGGGAAAAATGGAAATTGAATCTAGGGGACTGGACTCCCTGCAGCGACAGCTACTGTTCCCGCTCTAGCCAAGTAAGAAAGTAGTTGAAGTAGGACAAGGGGAAGAAACTTCTGCCCTGAGTTTCAATTTCCTCATCTGTCAAATGGATATAATAATCTCACCTTCCTATCTCACTGGGTGGTGTGAGGTATAAATGAGGTGATATATGGGAAGACTCGTTATAAAAGGCAGAGCACTGAACAAATATGAAGGAGTTATAAGACCCATTCTGACTCCTTCAAGGGTAGAACAGTTGAGGTCCCCAGGAATTCTGCTGGAGCTAATTTGAGTGCCAGTGTATCTGAGTCAGGATTTGAGCAGAATCCATGGGGGCCATGCCATCCATTGGTGACCAGAAAGGACTTCATTATGCTCTGACCCCAGCAGGACCTTTGGAGGAGGAAGGGAGGAAACTCTGTCAGTTTTTGCTTGGGTAAAGAATTCCTTTGTGCAGTGTTCCTAGGGATGGAGGCAGTCTCTGACCCCGGGAATCTATAGTGGGAGTTGGAGGGCAGAGTGGTACCAACAGGCTTAGGCTTCTAGCCTCCTGCTGCAACCAGCATAAGTGGACATGGTTCCATCATGGGTGGTGAGTTTACCCTGGGATGACTTCCCAGGGAGGTGCTTTTATGTTAGTGTTAGGAGAGGGGAAGAATATGGATTGGTAGAGAGATAATAAAAAGGAAGCTGGAAAAAAGCAGGTCTTACATGGGAAATAAACTGCAGATTATTTAGCATGAGCCCAGCCTCTGCCAGGAAGGGAGAGACCAGTTTGTGGAGGGCCCTAGAAGATACATGAGGACCAGCTGAACCAGTATGGGAACATTATGATGCTCAGGGGCATGTAGAGTCTCTACCACCTGCCCGATAGTGTCCCTTTGAGCTGTGCCTCCCGTGGTTCTTTTCTCTGCAGATCCTGGATGAAGTGGAGAAGAGACATCAGATCTCCATGGCTGTCATCTACCCGTTCATGCAGGGCCTCCGAGAGGCAGCCTTCCCTGCTCCTGGGAAGACTGTTACTCTCAAGAGCTTCATCCCCGACTCAGGCACTGAGGTGGGTTAGCAAAATGGGTGAGGCCGTCCCTAGCTGGAGAGGGTAGGCACCTGTGGCACCTCTTACCACTGTTCTTCCATTAACCAGGTGAAAGTACAGAGAAACTGAGCCAGATGGGGACTAGGACTTGGTTAGAATGAACAAAGCTGAAATCAAGCCCAGATTTTCTGATCCTTCTAACTTGATACCCACAAGCACCTAGTTACTACTCAAGCCACCAAGACTTTTATTTATAATAAACAAACCATGTAAGTTGAGGCTTCTGGTGCTATAAAGGACTTTTCCCTCAGCCCCCAGACTGCCAGCTGCCCCCACCCCCACTCCACTCTCCTGTGTTTGTCCCGTCTCTACCTTACAGCCTCCATCTGTCCATTTCTTATCATCCATCCCCACCCCCGAGTCTCCACCCACGCATGGGGGAATGCTATTGTTTTAAGGCACCAAGCACACTGAGGCAGCAGGTAGAACACTGTTCTAAGAATTCCAGTCCTGACCCCTGGAACTCTGAATAGATTCTGTGCCCCTTTGAAACTTGGCTTCCCCACAGGAAAATAAGGGGAGAGGCTAGAAACTTTCACTTTCTAGAAAAATTAGTACTGAATGCTTGCTGTGTGCCAAACTATACCATTTTCTGGGAATACAGTGGTGACCAAAATGAATGTGGTCCCTGAACTTTTGGAGCTATAAGTCCACTGGGGAAGATAGATGTTAAATAAACACACCGGTGCATGTTGAATCAGAAATTATGTAATGGATGAAAGGAAAAAAAAAAAAAAACAGGGTGCTACATAAGAAGAAGATGGGAAAGTATCACACGGCCAAGGGGGGGCCTCTGTGGCCTGAAAGAAGGTAAGAATGAAGGGAGCAGAGCAGTGCAGGAGGAGGGCCCCCACAGTGAAGGCTGCAGGCAGAAAAGATAGAATTGCTCAAGGAACAGAAGCCCATGTGCTGAAGCGCAGTGAGAGAGGGGTGTGTGCTCAGGGAGGTGAGTGAGGGAGGGTGCAGGACGTTATGGGCCATACTCGAGATCATGTCAGTTCTGTCCTCCAGCCAATTAGCAGGGGAAAGAGAGACAGGGTCAGATTCACTCCTGGGGGAAGGAATAGAGGCTGGTAGAGGCCCAGCACTCCAGGGTCTGCACGATCTTGCAGTGTAGTGACACCTTCTCTCTCTCTGGTTTCCCCACAGTTCATTTCACTGACACGGCCCCTGGACTCCCACCTAGAACATGTGGATTTTAGTTCTCTATTGCACTGTCTCAGTTTCGAACAGATACTTCAGATCTTTGCCTCTGCTGTGCTGGAGAGAAAAATCATCTTCCTGGCGGAAGGTCTCAGGTGGGCACAGCCCCTGAACTGCTCACCTGAACTGCCCAGCATCCCTGAGTTCAAGGGAACAGACTGGAGGTTATCCAAGGAAAATGGGCTGTAGGGCCCATGTGCCCACCCTCCTGTTTCTAGCTCCTTGTTCTTTAAACCAAGAGAAACAGCTGTTTTGAACCACCCCCACTGCCTCTTCCTCCACACAGGACTGCTGCCTGGGCCTGAGAAATGCTCCTGACTTCGCTAAGGGAAGGACAGGAAGTATTCCTGGGACAGCTCAGGTGGGACCAGTTAGGGTGGATGTAGACATGATTCTGCCCTTGCAAGGCTGAGGGAGGGTGGAGAACAGGGCAGGAGGTAGATACTCATTCAACAAACATTTACTCTGTGTCAATTGTTTGCCAGATGCCAAACATTGGGAAATACAAACTTCCCTTCACCTGAAGGGGATGCAGATTTATATAGTGGTTGAAAGCACGGGGATTGAAATCAGCAGAATTAGGAGGTCTAAATCCAGTTCTTCTACCTTTAGCTATGAGGTTGCCCTTAAGTTAGTTTGTTAACTTCTTGAAAATGGAAATAATGATTGTGATTACCTCATAAGGTTGTGGTGAGGATTAAATGAAATAATGCACATTAGGTACCTAACACCCTGCCAAGCACATATTGCTGAATGCTAGCTGCTATCCTTAAGTTCACAGTTGAGTATATCCCTGTGTGTAGTGAAAGCAGGGTACTATTGTGCCATAGTCTCTACCTCTTAGGGGCTTCAGATCTGAGAAGGACATGGGGAGACGTAATAGAATGGAGAATGAAAAAAGTCATAAAACAGTAGGGGTGGGGTGGACTTTCTATTCATATCTGAGGAGGCACAGAACCAACGATTTTAGGTTGACAACCCTGCTTTTATCTTTTAGGGAAGAAAAGGATGTTAGGGACTCAATAGAAGTCAGAGGGTCAGGTGAATGTCATGGGTTTCAGAGGAAAGGAAACTTGGGCAAGCAGTGGGGTCTTTGTGTTGAAGATTCTGTAAAAATGGGTGATAACCAAAAAGGAACTAGTTGTAGGTAATCCTTGAAGGGAGTGGCATCCTATTTTGCTTTGGAAGTAGCTCTTTCACTCCCAGTCCTGAATGGAAACCAGAAGTTCCTGTGTGGCTAGAGCTGGGATTCTGCCTTTCCTCCTCAGATCAGTGTTTGGAAAGTGGAGGTTGGCAGGATTTACCTCTCAGACGTTTACTTGCTTCAGGGAAATCCTACCACTCCCCACTTCCTTCCCACACTGAGTTTTTCAGCTCCCTGAAACTTAGCCAGGGAGGGGACTTCCAGTCAGCTAGCCTCTCAGAGACTCAATTTTGCTAATTCAGGAAGTGCTAGCTTGAAACCCAGAATTGAAACAAGGATTCCCGCATCTGTGCTTTTATTGGCCTTGACTTTGAGGCAATTTGGCTGGAGGAAAGAGCCATGAAAGCCAGGGGAGAAATGAGAAGACAGAGAGTGGGACTTTGTGTGTGTGGTGGCGAGAGGAGTAGGGTCCAAGTTGTGACTTGGGCAGGAGTGACGAGAAATGCTTCACTGGAAAGTCTTCAGGAGCCACCTTTGTGGGACTTTCCGTGGAATTGCTGGGCAGAGGTTCTCAGAACCTGGGAATTTCCCAAGCTACTCAGGCAGCAACCTGGTAATCTTTAATACCCTTGAGTGCCCAGAGGGGGCTGTGTAGGGACAAAGGCTGGGGGTGAGGTTGGATAGACATAGGGAGGTAAAAAGGCTTTGCCTCTCGGCCGAGCCTCCAGTGCTTACTTAGATATTTGTTTCTTAACTACACTGTGAATTCCTTAAAAGCAGGGTCAGTGTCTTGCTCTTCCTGGTATCCACATCTGTGGGGTATGCTCACAGTTGTGAGCACAGGCTGGGGGCTCAATCAATTATCTCCTTGAATGAAAGCAACTCTTCTTCCCTCTTCTCTTCAGAGTCACTTTTATTTTTGGCCAGTAGTAAGTTGAGAAGACTAACTGGGAAAAGAAGGGTCAAATCGAGGTCCCCCTCTTGATAGTGAAGCCTAGGCCTCTCTAGTTTCTGTCCCTCCCTCCCAGCAATGTACATTCAAGCTCTGTGACCAGCATGGCCCCCAGACTTGCCTTTCTGCCATGGGCATGGGCAGCACTGCTGTAGCTGCTGTTGGTGGTGGGCGATGACAGGTGTGTAGCATGGAGGTGTAGGGGCCTCCTGACTCTCATCCTCTGTGCTCTGTCCCAGCACCCTGTCTCAGTGCATCCATGCTGCTGCCGCACTGCTCTACCCCTTCAGCTGGGCGCACACCTACATCCCTGTTGTCCCTGAGAGCCTTCTGGCCACCGTCTGCTGCCCCACCCCCTTCATGGTTGGAGTACAAATGCGCTTCCAGCAGGAGGTCATGGACAGCCCTATGGAAGAGGTATGATGTGGCAAGAAGAGTGCATGATTTGGAGCCAGGTAGACTGGGATTCAGATCCCAGCTCTGCTGCTTACAGCTGTGTGATTAGGGGCAAGTTATCTTACCTCTTTAAGTCTGAGCTTTCTCATCTCTAAAATGGGGATAACAGTGTTCACTTCCTAAGGATTCTGGGGGAAACCACCTGCATAGAGCTCCTAACCTGGCACCCGACACACAGTTGATGCTCAATAAAAGCAGGCTCCCTTCCAAAGGCTTTCCCTTTAGGCATAAGGGGCAGCGGATAGCTTATTCAGGGGTGATCAGACTGTTCTATGCCAGCTGACCCTGATGAGCAGTCTTCGGGGTGTCCCATCTCATCCAAATGGATGACACAGCTGGTCTATACAACACACACCCCATTGGAATGTATTTGAATTCCTTGGAAATGAGCTAACGTGGCCCTCTGGCAAACTGAGTCTTAAGAATGCAGCAAGTCATCTTTCTGAGTAGCTCAGAGCTAAGTTGGTTAATGAGGCTATAGGTCTGAATCCTTTTTCATTTTGTTAGCTTCTTACATCTTGGCAGTGCCCCAGACAAACCAGAGGACTCAGTTGTGAAAATGGGCATTAAAAGCATAAATCTATCCCCACTGTTGGAAAAATAACTCAAAGCATGTGCTTTAGAGTGGTCAGTAGGGACTTTCAAAAGATAGCATGTTCCTATATCTTAAGCCAGAAGAGGGACTTGAGAATATCTGCCCTGGCCATAACCATTGACTCATTCCAAGAGATTACTGAGCTCCAGAGACTTATCCAAGGCCACACAGACAACAGTGGGACCTAGCACAGATAAAACCATATCCCCTCCTGTAGAAACTATTGCTGGGAAGTAAAGAAGAAGGCTGTGTTTCCTTTCTTTGCTCCACTAGCCCCTCATCCTTCCTTAGGACTGCTGAGTACACATGCCCTTTGAACCAGCCTTAGCTTTGTGACTAACTGGGACAAAGTATTAGCCCCATGTTTAGCAATAAACATTTAAATGTCCCAACCCCAGAAGTTATGAAACTTCCTGACTCTGCAGCTCCAGCTCCCTGGAAGCCGTGGCTCCTCTCCTAATGGCCAGTCAGACTCTGGCTTTTGGTAAGGGATTACTCCACAGACAATAATATGCCCAAATACTGGAAAGAGTTCTGGGAACAATCTTGAAAAACAAATTATTTATACACACACTTTCCTCCCAATCCCTCAAAGGAACAGTCTTCCCTCCATGAAGGCATCTGAGCCTATGTATACAAGTGGTTTCAGGCCTGGACTAGTTCAACTTTTCTCCCCTGACGACAGATAATTACAGTGCATGCTCTATTTTTTGGCATACTTTCCACTCTCTTTCCTTGTATTTGGAAGAAGGGACAATGGAGGGATCATTCTCTCTATTGTCAAGACCAAGGGTCACAAATGGAAAAGAGAGTCCCAGCAGGCATTTAAATGACCAACACATGATTTGGGAAATTACGGTAAACTGGTGGGAACATTCCCTGCCTAAAGCAGGCAACTGCTACTCAGTTCCATCTGAGTGTTGGCCTTTAGAAATGTGGACCCAGTGTTAGATCTCCTGACTTTTCAGGAGAAGCCCCAAATCCAAATTTTTTGTGAGATAGTCCAGTTTAAATATTGGAAACCAAATCAATTATTTAAAAATACTGTAAGGATCAAAGAAACAGATCTGCTGGTTGGAATCAGCCAGCAGGGTGCCTATTTATAATCTCTGGTCTAGACTGAAGGCTCCCTGGGCAGTTCCAGCCCTGTGCTTATTTTACCTGAGGACTGTAGACACATGGTCTCCTCATTTCCTTTCCTTTCCTCTTCCTGTTGACCCTGGGCTCTTTTCTTTCCTTTGCTGTTTCCTGCTGGAAGGCCCAAAGCTGTGAGGGAGTTTTTCTTTTTTTTTTTTTTTTTTTGAGATGGAGTCTCGCTCTGTCACCCAGGCTGGAGTGCAGTGGTGTGATCTCTGCTCACTGCAAGTTCTGCCTCCTGGGTTCACACCATTCTCCTGCCTCAGCCTCCAGAGTAGCTGGGACTACAGGCGCCCACCATTGCGCCCGGCTAATTTTTTGTATTTTTAGTAGAGACGGGGTTTCACCGTGTTAGCCAGGATGGTCTTGATCTCCTGACCTTGTGATCCACCCGCCTCGGCCTCCCAAAGTGCTGGGATTACAGGAGTGAGCCACTATGCCCGGCGGGAGTTTTTCTAATAGAAAATTGTACATAAGTTGTTGCAAGCATGAAAAAAATAAAAAGATATTGGTCTCTGTTCTAGAGAGCAGGGAGTTGAAGGGGAATCATAGAGAGAGGAATGTAATCTCAAGAATATCAGTCTAGGCTTGGAAAAAAATTGGTTCTCTTATTAGCAGTATAGTGTGACCTCGGGAAGCTTCTTTGGGTCTGTTTCTTCATCTTCAAAATGGAGATGGTATCTGCCTCACAAGACTGTTGCTTAAGATCAAATGTGTAAAGCACTTATGTGAGCAATTTACTAAAGGCTCCAGGTAGAAGCAATTTCTGCAATGTTTTATTAAGGGAGTGACTGGCTGTGATTTCTCCATCTTGTATTTCCCTTCTACCTTAGCTCTTTCTCCTTCTCCCTTCCTACAAACACCCATACTCTTTCCTCAGGAAGGGAACTGAGATTTCCAGAGGGGAATGGTGAGAAAGGAGAATGCTAGACAGGAAATCAGAACTGAAGATATTGATTTTGTTGCTACCTGGGCTGAAAGATACAGCCACAGGCAGAAATCAAGATGGTAAATCCTCTAGAGGTCTATGAAGAAAGGGGACCAGAGAAAGCCAGTCTATGTTTATTTCAGGTCCTGCTGGTCAATCTTTGTGAAGGAACCTTCTTAATGTCGGTAAGTGTCTGGGTTCAGATCCCCTGCAGATCTACCACCAACTCTACCACTCTAGTTTCCACTTACTTAAACAAACATTAAGTTCTTTGTTGAGTGAGAATCTGTGCTAAAAAGACCGCATCTCTCTCAAGGAGCCCATGGACATAAACACAGATGACTTCACTATAAGACAATCAGTGATAGTGCCTTTTAAGCAAGGGATATAAATCAGGTACCACCGGGGTGGAGAGGATTCCTTGCTAATGTCTAGAGTCAAACTAAAGGCCAAGAAACAGCTTGTGTTGTTTCTGTCCCATGTGGCTGATTATTTGTGGGTGGAGTAGGGGTGTAGAATTCATGCCCTCCTTATGCTTTTCTGCCAACCCGCTGCACTCCACACTTCCTTCCTGCTTGACCTTGGAGCTCTGTCCTCCTCTAGGTTGGTGATGAAAAAGACATCCTGCCACCGAAGCTTCAGGATGGCATCTTAGACTCTCTCGGTCAGGGGATCAATGAGTTAAAGAGTAAGTCCTTACTCTTATTTTGGGTCTCTCCAGGGAGTGCAAGGGTGTGATTCTTAATCATTCCCTTCTAGAACTAAAATGAACTCACTCAGCAGTCCTAGAACCAGCCCTAGAGGCCTAGAACCTAGGGCAAGTCTGAATTTGGGATTGTATTCTTCCTAAGCAATGGCAGAGAACCCATACCCAGATTGCCATTTCAGTCAGTAATTATGAACCCTACCCTACGGCTTTCCCCAGGAGCTTTCAGCCTGCATGAAAGCCATTCTTGGAGGTGAGTTTGGGTAATTTCATCCTTCTGCTACCCTCTGAGATGGCCTTTATATCTCCTGCAGCTGCAGAACAAATCAACGAGCATGTTTCAGGCCCTTTTGTACAGTTCTTTGTCAAGACTGTGGGTCATTATGCTTCCTATATCAAGCGAGAGGCAAATGGGCAAGGTCACTTCCAAGAAAGACCCTTCTGTAAGGCTCTGACCTCCAAGACCAACCGCCGATTTGTGAAGAAGTTTGTGAAGACACAGCTCTTCTCACTTTTCATCCAGGAAGCCGAGAAAAGCAAGAATCCTCCTGCAGGTAGTGACAGTCCCCATCAGTCTAAGCCCATAGAAGTTTACCTCTAGAATACAGAGGAGGGGAAAGAAAGAATATTTCTCTTTAAAAACCCACAAAATAGGTGTAGGCTGACTTTTATTAGTGGAGTTGAAATGACGTAACCCGAAACCTAAGAAAATGTCTAATGGGCTGCCATTTTGTGGAAGCTGGTTTACTCATTAGCCAACAGGACTGAGCCCTTTCCTTTGTTTCAGTCTAGAGCTAATTCCTGCTAAGTATCTATCCTCTGTTTATGGGCTCCTTTTTGGACAGAACTGAATGTTTGGATCTCCAGAAGCCTGTGAGGCCAGAGACATCCTGGCAGGGATGGGAGTATGGAGAGCAGACAAGATACTTCTGATCCTTATTCCTGAGCTCATTATAGTCTGCCTGATCAGATCAGATGCCTCTAACACCTGTATCTGAACCCACAGGCTATTTCCAACAGAAAATACTTGAATATGAGGAACAGAAGAAACAGAAGAAGCCAAGGGGAAAAACTGTGAAATAAGAGCTGTGGTGAATAAGAATGACTACAGCTACACACCATTTCTGGACTTCAGCCCCTGCCAGTGTGGCAGGATCAGCAAAGCTATCAGCCCCCCAAATCCATAACCTCACTCTGAGTCTTGGTATCCAGGTATTGCTTCAAATTGGTGTCTGACATTTGGCTCCCTGGTATCGATTTCTCAGGACTTTGGAGGGCTCTGACACCATGCTCACAGAACTGGGCTCAGAGCTGCATTTTTTGCAGAGGTGACAGGTAGGAAACAGTAGTACATGTGTTGTAGACACTTGGTTAGAAGCTGCTGCAACTGCCCTCTCCCATCATTATAACATCTTCAACAGAGAACACACTTTGTGTTCGAAAGGCTCAGCCTCTCCACATGAAGAAGTCTGTGGATGTGTAAGGATGAGAGTAAAGAGGAAAATCTTATTTTTATGTGTGTCTTTGGCTTTTACTATGGGTGGAGAATGAGGAAAATAAGGCAATGAATATGAGAATCAAGTGGACTACAAGTGGAGGACCTGGCCATGGTGGTCCTGAACCTTGGGATATGTTTGGAGTGATAGAATCATGGGGGGCAGCAGCTCTACTTCTTCTAAGAGGAAGGGTAAGAGATACTGGTAAAAGCAGCAGTAGCACTCGACACACAGGGCATCCAAGTCCTTGGTTTGGAGTCAGGTGTGCTTTCCAGAATCCTGGGAGGAGAGGCTCTTCACTGAAAGGAAGCAGCTTCAGTCTAGAGTAATTTGAGGATAGGAATTTCAGTCAACAGCAGCCTGTGAAGAACACTACATGGCTTCCATAAGTAGGTCAGTTTCCCCATCACTTTCAGTTTGCACTAGTCCTTTATCTTCAGTCTTGGACATCCTACCTCCAACTGATCTTTATTTTGAGCAGCACAGTTCAATTATTTAGCTAAAGATGAAGGGATCTCTGCACTGACGTTCTTTCCCTTTGAGAAAAGAATCATAATTTTAAGAGTCTGAAGGAGTTTAGTGGTCACCTAGTCTCCCCTCCCTTGATACCTCTACCGATAGTTTCTACTCAAGCATTGGGAAGCTTTTTTAGAAGAATCTTATCTTCAAAAATTCTACCTTTTTAATGCGTGTATTTGTGGCCCTCAGAAGTTCCTAAATTCTGTACAAAGAACACAAAAGTTTCTGGAGGGTGGAACAGGGCATATTGAAGTTAAAACCAATGTAATTTGCTTTTGGGAGTGCAGAGACCTACTGCAGGTGGCAGATGTCCCACTGTCCACACACCATGCTTAGCTACACTACTATTCTTCATAGCTTCTAGGAATTACATTTTTTTTTTTTTTGGTAGTTTATGGCAGTGGTGCCTAAATATGGTTGTACCTTCAAAGGTTTCAGAAAAGGAACTGGAATCCTGAGAATCTTGTGAAAACACCCTCTAATGCCTCATCACAAATATACCAAATTATCTCCAGTGATAGGACCTGGAAATCTGTACTTTCTTAAAAGGTTCTTCAGGTAAGGTTTGCTGAGGCTTATTAGAAATGTACCCTTGATTTGATGCTAATGCTGTATTTAGGGCTGAAGGATGCACACATTAAATATCTGAGTGCTTTTCAGATTCCATCTATGCTGAAAAAGAATGTAAGAGAATAAACACATTTCAATTAGCCCTCAACATCTTGCTTTAGAGCTTTAGCCCACTAAAGCCCAGTATAGTATAGGAGAGAACACTGCACCAGGTTTCAGATCTGGATTCTAATTTTTGTTCTGAAAAATAGCAACTGACACTGGCATGCCATTTAACCTCTCCAGGCCTCAATTTCCACTACAGATAATACCCGATGTGTCAGTAAGACAACTGATGTAACTTTGCCAAACAAGTAGAATTATCCTTCCTTCTTTGTCCTGCTCTGTCCTAGATTTCAATACTTGATCTGCCCTAACATTTTCCTGTATGTATTTCTTTATCCCAGATATTGGAACAATTGCTAGCAAGGAATTGTATGACAGATTTTCATTTCCCAATATAGTCTGGCAAAGAAATTAAAGGTTTACTTCTCCTTGCTAATCCAATCCACACGGGATGGATGGAATCATTAAAAGTGCAAGCAAGGAGTGCTCTGGCTGCCATACAAGACAGTGTAGCTACTGTTTATTCCTGATTATGGGACAGGATATAGATGAAAATCAATAATAAGACACCTCATTTTAGCCAATAGTTTAAATCTTTTCTCCTGTGTCCCTCTTCTTCAAGCAACTGAATTATCTGTATAAAATGGAAACATATCTGGTTCCCATTTCAAACTATAGTACAGATACCAAAGAGGAGAGTGCCAGAAAAGTAGAGTACAAAGTGACCCCTTAGGCCCAGGCACTTGCTGAAAATTGAGGGGAAGGGTCTGATATTTCTAAGTGACTGATAATTACATAGGTGATGACTACAACACAAAAAAACCATTGACAGGAAAGATGAACATAGTTCTCCTTTTTAAAGTTAAAGTTTCTACAAAATAGAAATGTCATAAGACACATTACAACAATGCAGTGGACCAAATGTTCTTATTTATTAAAGAACAGAAATAAATTTTGCTTAAATTTAAAAAAATAATATTAAAACTTAGTTTATCTTTCCACTGAATAAAACTGAGAAAAAGTTGGCTTTCAGATCATATATTTATTTAAAAAAATAAAATGGGAAATTGACAAAGTTACCACATTATTCTGCATGCTAACAGGATTTCCCAAGCCTGTGAGAGAATCATTTCTTGAGCAATTAAAAAAAACAAAACAAAACAAAACTTCCTCAACAATGTAAAAATAGGAAACCTTTCAATCCAAATTCAAGGTCTTTATTACTAGTTCCACCTCACAAGCTAGTGGGATGTATCTGTGTCACAAGCTGAACTCCTTAGTAAAGAAAGCTTGAGAAGACACTAAACAAGGATGTTACTAAAAGACGATGATTTGTTAAAATTATAAAGCAATCATCTTTTGGCCTGCAAATAGTCAACATCAGAACTCTCCACCACTGTGGATCTGGCTCCCCATCACAATGTTATTCTGAATCCAGGATAATTACAATTACATGGCATTTTTTTCTGCATGCTTTCTTGGCCCAAACCCTGCATGATAACATATACAATTTACAAGATGGGACTTGAAATTCCCATTCTCACACAGGATAGTTAGGGAGTGTTACCAATAATAAAGAATAAAAGTTATACAACATTGATTATTATAAATTATATTTGTTCTTATCCACCCCCATTCTCCTTAATATGTTCAGATTCTTTCCTGCAGAAAACATGGTGTTCCTATATAATACCAATTACATCATTAATGATGATTAGAATGAGCTGTAGAAACCTTGATTCTGAAGACATGTATGTGCAGGTGAGATGCAATCTGATTGCAAACACTGACACAGTAGCGGATCAAATCAAAGAAAGAGAAAACCTGGAAAGAAAAGAGACATTCTCAGCACCGGTTTAGGCTCTCCCTAAGCTTCCTGAAAGTAAAGAGGAGTGGACTCTGTTTTCTCTGCAGATTGACCTTCCATTCTAAACAATAATTCAATTTCCTTGCAATCTTTCCTTCACACACAAACTCTTTGTTAGAGAGACAGATGGCAAATATTTTAAGCTTTATGGGCCTTATTGTCTTTGACACAGTTGCTTAACTCTGCCATTGTAGCATGAAACCAGCCAAAGACAATATATAAATGAATGGCCATAGCTGTGTTCCAATAAAACTGTATTTACCAAAACAGGCTATGGGCCCACAGGGTGTAGTATGCAGATTCATGCTTTTTTACTCAGTCAGCAATTTGCAATTTATGAGCCCTGCCTGATGTAGGCAGGACTAGTAAGATTAATGCAAAAAATAAAAGGCTCAAATATAAAGTCACAGAACTCTCACACAGCCCCATTTATGTGGATTTCTGACATTCCAAATCATTACAATTATATGAACTATCTCTCATGACTGGTTCATCAAAATAAGAAAACAAACAACCTTCAAACCCTCAAACCATGAAATAAGACTTAGTACAATACCTACCAGGGCAATCCAAAGTACAATATATTCATCAATAAAGCTGTTAAAATACTGGTCCAGAAACAAAAGTGCTGGACCTATGAATGCTGTGTCATGCAAATGCATTTCACTTTTCGTCATGTGTGCAACCTATGAATAAAACAGAATAACGTAGGCATTTTCATAGGAGGACAATTGTGGACTACAGAGTAAATCATATTGTTCTCAGATATCAACTTCCAATAATTATTTAGGAATAGCTGTTGAATTCCCAAAACTAAAAACCCAACAATAAGAAATGTGTCTGAGAAAGAAAGGGATATATCATGTCAACTAACCCGCCAAAAGATGCTTTTCACAAGGAGCCTTGATTTGAGTGTCCAGATTGAGACTGAAGAATGTAGATAAACTGAACAACCAAATTAAACAGTGGATAAAAGGGTGAAAACTTGTATGTTTTCCAAGAACTTCCAGTAACTTCAAATTGTAGCTTCACAAAGGGTAAAAATAGTACCCATGTTGATATCAAGAGATTCTGATTAGAGGAGGGCAAACTCTAGGACCATTTAGGAAGCACAGAATGAAAACTATGGCCATAAAACCAAAATAAGATAAAAGTGAAAAACAAAACAAATAAAAACTCAGGTGCTTACCACAAGCTTATTAGTGATTTTAGCAGACACAAAACCAAATGTCAGTATATAAAGACAGGGATGCTTTTCAAAAAGCTGAACTGCGGATTTCTTGTAGATCATTGCAGCTAATGTAATCACTGATCCAATATGGAGAAAAGGAGAAAGAACACTTGTTCCCTGTATAGAGTGAAGAGAAGAGTTAATAGTATTCAGTGCTCATCAGATACTACATGGATCTGCTCCAGAACAGTTCAACTCAAACTTTCAGGAACCTCATGGTGCCTGATAGGCAGCAATTTCTATAAATCACAAACTAGAAGAGCTAATGAAAAGTAACAGCATAAATTGATTAGGCACAAACCGAAGATTTCACTTAAGAGACCAGGCTTATTTTTACAAAGCAGCTCATACTTTAAAAAACATGTGAATAAGTATGTGTGTGTGTGTATATATGCATAAAAGTATGACTATATAAAGCATATAAATGTGGGTAAGTATATACAAAATTGAAGTTTTGAACATTAGTTTCTTTAAAGGCTATGTATAAATTATAAATTAACAAATGATTTTATACATTTGAAATAAAAAACAAAATGACAACAAAACCAAGTCCTAATGTAAACAAGTGTTGAAAATCTTAAGGCATACTTACTGCTATTGTTGATCCATTTTTGCCAACACCACCTGTGAAGATTACACGGAAGTAATTTGTACAGGAAAATATAGTCCCTGCTACAGTACAAAGTGCAGGAAAAATTTTCATTTGAATATTCAGCACTGGAATCTTTAATGGGTAGAGAGAGAAAACAATTAAAACATACACAAACTAAGAAAACAGTCTAATATTTGATTCATCTTCCCAAAAACTTTCCATTTCCTCCAATTACATAAATATGTAAAGTAATGAAAGTTTCCTTTTCCTCTTCATTACAAGCAATATAGCAAGTCTCAAGAGTTGAGACTATTTAGAAATTAATCTCACTTCTGATATCAACCTTAAAAAAAAAAAACAGATTCAACTTTATTAACTTGTGTCACAAGTTAAGATAGATTCACCTAATGCATCCCAGCGGTCTTGTAACAGTGAACCAGGATGTGTTCTGGCCTTTTAATAAAAGGAGTGCACCTCGCCTTTTTCTTTGTATATGTTTTTGAATTCTACCTCTAAATCTGTAGAACATTCATAATTGTTGTGAGGAAGTATGAAGCATAACAGAAATGTTGCAACTAGATATAAAAATCTCCAGAGTATAGAGAATGGAAGACAAAATTTCTATTCAGAAGAGTTCCCAACTCCAAATTGTTAGGATACAGGCAGTAAAAGCAAAAGGCAACTAAGAAGGCATTCACATGCAGGAGAAAAAACAGGTCAAGTACATTCAAACAGATTCTACTACTATGCATCCAAAATTTTAAAGTTTAAATGTACTTTTCAGAAAAGTGAATAATATATTCATAAAATATACTGAAAATGTGTTTATTTACCTGAAGTATGGAGGACAGAGTGGATTGATATCATGCATTTAATCTTGCAAACACAATATACATCATTTAAAATGAAATACACTTGTACTGAATTTTAAAAATCATTTAAGAGTCTCTTCTTTTTTGCACCCCTCCCTTTAGCTTTTTTGGTCTCAAATTTTGTCCAATATGGATTGAAAAGAAAGTAACAGTAAAATAAATGACATAGTCTAGTAATAGAAACAAATGATTATAGCAACAAGATTCCAAAAGCCCCCAATGGTTTAATAAGCCATGAGTTCTTACAATGAAAAAAAATTTTTTTTTTTTTAAATTGAGACAGAGTCTTGCTCTGTCACCCAGGCTGGAGTGCAGTGGTGTGATCTTGGTTTACTGCAACCTCCGCTTCCGGGTTCAAGTGAGTCTCCTGCCTCAGCCTCCCGAGTAGCTGGGATTACAGGCGGCCACACCAGGCCTGGCTAATTTTTGTATTTTTAGTAGAGACGGGGTTTCACCATGTTGGCTGGGCTGGTCTCGAACTCTTGACCTCAAGTGATCTCCCAGCCTCAGCCTCCCAAAGTGCTGGGATTACAGGTGTGAGCCACCATGCCTGGTCACAATGAAAGCATTTTAATTAGGGCTGTTTACACTTTGTACGGCTGTCATCTATCTACACTTTCAAAATCAAATAGCAAATGTGGCACTTCCTACTATATGGAAAACCTCAGTTAAGATTGGAAGACATAAATCTTAATGTTTGGATACTTCATTTCTTCAAAACTCTCAAGAACTCACTTTGTTTAGATAACTCCGTTACCTCTTGCAAAAATGCAACTCTAAAGAAAAATTGAAATCAAATGTTCAAGTTTAAGCTGTACTGAAGCAGTGTTAAATTTTCTGAAATTAACTAGGTCAACCTAAAAGTCAAGTCCTAAACTATCCTAAATGGTTATCTTCTCCCCCTAAATCTCCAACCTCTGCAGTCTAAGTTCAAAACTTGTTTTCAATAAAGGAGAAAATCAACACCATGGTTGCTTTGAACTCCAAGAGATTTTTCTGCTCTTGTTCAATAAACTAGGGACATTACGTTCTCAATCTGATGCACCTGGCCGAAACTCAATACTGTGGCTAGTTTCCTGGTTCCCAGACTCTCTTTCCACCCCTCCCACTTTTGACTCCACAGAGACAAAGGATCTCTCTGGCAAAGGGGAAAATACTATACTTTTCTCAGATTCCAAAAAAAGCAAAGCATTATTCTATCACAGGGGCAGCCCTGTAGTAGGGCCAGGGTACTAAATGAGTACCCTCTCTGTATAATAGTCATCTGTGTCATAAATGAACTGAATGAGAGTCATAACTGTATTTATAATTGGTGAAATTGCCTTGGGATCGTAAAAATTAATGCCTTTTAAAAGAATAAGTACAAACATCAGAAAAGCCAGGAAAATTAGTACATGGCTTGGATTATAAAGTAAGGAAGCAAGCTATTGACCTAGGAGCAAAGCATCATAGATTCTTAAGGTTCTCATCACTTTTGTCATATATGTTAGCTACATACACCAAAACATAAGCTCCTGAGTGACGCATTTTGTTTGAAATGATTTTGTACACTCTCTAGAGCCCTGGTTATTGTAGGTGGCTCAATACACATTTGTTAAATGAAGACTAAAATCTCCCTTTCTCTTACTTTCTATGTAGAACTCCTGTTTTGGGAGAGTATGAAGAAACACCTAGCCCCCACATTAGCAATGAAATGAGCTACCAAGAAAATATGAGGCAAAGTGAAGGAAAAGATCGAGTCAAAGGAATCCCAAGTCTCAGCAGGTGATCCTTTAAAAATTGGCACTCCTACTTATAAAAAACACAAAGTGTTGCCATTCTCACCCCACACTTAAGATCAAGGAGGGTGGCACATTCTATTTTTCCCTCAGGTCAAAAAGGACAGGCACGTTCTGTTTTTCCCAACCTTTTTCTTTCTGTCATCATCTTGGAACTCATCAAAGGTGGCCAAAGTGCATCCACTCTTTAGAAATAGCCAAAGAGCTATACCAAAGACATCTTTATGTCAGGACTGCTTGCAGTTTCACGTCTTTAAGAGTCGGGAAGAGTAAGAATTCCTTTGGGTCATGGTGTCTGTCCTACAGCCAGGTGAAAACTCTTCAGATTCATACCATGAAGGTATGCATCCAAATAATAACAATGTAATGTAATTCACTTTTAAAAAGGTTAGAGATAGAAAAAGAAAATCTTAAATTATCAGTATCTTTACCAGATTACAAAGGTCATGTTTTCTGGTTCAATAGTTTGTATTAATGCAGACTACTATCAGTTAGTAAACTTTGACTAGTTTTCTTATAAGCATGATAAAATGTCCTTATAGGCTTTGTACACCAGAGCAGAAATAAAAAGTATCATTTTGAGATTAGACACTTTCCTCAAATAATGTGGGAATGCCTGTTTGTAAATCATTTTAATGTAAATGAATTCCACCAAAATACAGCAAATGTTAACATAATTCCAGTGTCCACAAAGGAAAATCACCCTATCAGAATTGTTTAAGTGTAAAGGCATTTTAAAGTCTTGTAGTGCAAGAATGAGATACCACTTTATACTACATAGAAAGTCTTCAGTCTGACCAAATGAATCCTGAAACTTTACCTGCAATAGTAACACTCACCTAGTTGCCTTAACTGAATTCCAGAAAGTCCTTTGTGGCTTAATACAATTTGATCAATTACTACATTTACAAGACTCAAGCATCAGTAAAAGTAACCATGAGTTGATTATATGTAAGTCTCTTCCAAAGTAAGAATATATTCTTTTCTGTTTTTTTAAAGAGGGATAGGATAGAAGATAGTTCCAAGACATTCTAAAAGGAATGTCTTTTGGGGAAGCAAAAAACAAAAAAATATGCTTTTTGTTTCTTGCAATGTATAAAACAAGTACTGACTTTTATGGATGAAGACAATTTCTTTCCTTTGGGAAAAAAAAAAGGGGAAAACAACAACAACAACTATAACCTATGGTAAAAATTCATCTCTTTGGGGAAAAAAATTGGCAAAGAATGGGTAATCCATATGTAATAGATGCAAATCACTTACCTTTACAAAACAGCTGATCTTCTGGAATCAGCCTTATGAAGACATCTGCACGTTTTTATTTGTTCTGACCATAAGCTTGCTTTCTAAATGTCAGTAAAAGCCTTCTAATTTAATGAGGATTTGGAAGGCAATTTCCATTTTATGGCCTCAATCTCAGAAGAGATGTAAATTTCACACCTGAACCCTAAGTGAATACCTCTTCTCCATTTGGCACGCAAATAAGTGAGAGCTCAATATGTAGTAATTGTTCCTGTATTAGCATAATGCAATTCAAAACAGTATATTCAGTAATGAACCCATAATGCTAAGTAAAAAAAAAAATATATATATAGTCTGAGGTCAATTATGGGAATCTGTATTGGGTATTGTTAAAAAAAGAAAAAACAGAATATTTCACTAAGTCTCCAAATATATCACCAGAGAAGTCAGGTTGTTCCATTTTAGTTTAATGATGCTAACAGTAGGACCAAAGTGCTAACAATAGGATGAAGGGGCACGGGGAGAATCTGTTTTCCTGTTGCAACCTCACCTCACGAATCCTGAAATTAGACTGCTAGTTTACTGGGTCTGGGAACTCCATTTCAGATGTGAATCTGAGAGTTCCTCAGATAAAATACGTAATTTAAAAAGGATAGTTATATTAATTACAAGACACGACAAAATATTTGATCTTTATAAAAGAAAAAATTATATCTACTATGTACATGTGTAGATTTTTCCTAATGGAAAAAGGTAAAAAGTATACTGAAGCAATTTACTACCAGGCATCACCTAAGAAATAAGGATATGTATATAACGTGCACAGACAACTTCATTTACAATGTTTTATGCATTTCCATATTTACAAAAAATGATTAGGCACACAGGTTGAGCATCCCTAATCTGAAAATCCAAAATCTAAAATGCTACAAATCCCAAAACTCCTTGAGTGCCAACGTGATGCCACAAGTGGAAAATTCCACACTTGACCTTATGTGACAGGTCGAGGTCAAAATATAGGTGCACTAAAGTTTATTCAGCATCTCCAAGTGAAAAACGACCCTCCCAGTCCCCTTCATAGCTGCAATATATCTTTGTGTAAAGACCCATATCCTGTCACGTAAGTACACCCACAAAGGGTAATAAAATGACATTGTGCAGGCTGGACATTCCAACAGCAGGCTCTCCCCAATGCCCGACATGGGGCCAAGAACTTATTACTGCTTTTTAATTTTGTTTTTGTTTTTTGCTTATTATCTGCTGTGTGGTATAAAGATATTGTTGAAAATGTCAAAAAGGCCTGCAGATAATTTTTGGTTAATAGTGATAACATACAGGTATTCTAGTGATGCTACTGTGCTGCTTCACTACCCTGAACACATTATCTTTTCACTGATATGTCTTATGCTTTGCTAAATATATCTATGTGTAAATAAGTGTTAGAAAATGATTGCTTAACAGTAGTATGTAAATTCAGAGTCAGGAGTAACACTGATGCCAAATCACAGATTATCCACATGGGTGGCTAAGATAGTAACACTTGCTTTCTGATGGTTCAGTACACACACTTTGTTTTATCCACAAAATTATTAAAAATATTGTATAAAATTACTTTCGGGCAACGTGTATAAGATGTATATGAAAATAAATTTGATGTTTGGGCTTGGTATCTCCAGATACCAAGATATCTCATGTATGTGCAAAGACTGTAAAATTTGAAAACATCTGAAATCTGAAATGCTGGTCCCAAGAATTATAGACAAGGGATACTTAACCTGTATAAACCAAACACTGATTTGTTTTCCAATAATCAAGCCAGAAATCCCACTTTTTGGATATTGGTATGCTGAAACTTTATGTACAAGATGTTACAAATAATTTTGCAGGGAAAATTTTGGTATACAAGGCTTATAAAAATAATAACATAGTAAAAACTTTAGGAGTGGGGGTAAGCTTTCAGCTTTATGATCTGGTTTCAGGAAAACAAGAACTATTATTTCCTTCCTATAAGGCAAAACTGTTATTAAAAAAAAAAGAACTAGTGTACTGAAGAGCAAAAGTAATAAAATTCGTATTTCCTACGCATTAGTCTCAAAAGCCAATAGGGTCTCTATAGTGAAATCTAAGATATATAAATGAATGATATTATGTACATAACTGAATAGTTTCACAATTTTCCCAGTTGACTCTGGATTATTTTTACTCCTTCATCTCCTACCCCTTCACAGACTCATCTTCCCAACAAAAGACACTTAATTCATTTCTGGCAATAAATACTTCGGGTAGTGTATCAATTACACTTCTTAAGTACCTCATTTTCCATCATAAAGTGAGTTAGGTAAGGGAAAAATGTTGCTCAGTAAATTTCCCTTATACTTTAAAATTAATCTGATTTTTAAGAATTACATGAATTTATGTCTAGTAAATATTTTCTTTGTTAAGCTTTCATCAAATGAATGATAAATACTGTATTCTGAAGGGGTGATGGTAGAAATCAGCAGTTAACTGATGACAAGGGGAGTACAAACTATGACAACCCAAATCTGAAAGAATACATTAAAACTGTAAGAGCAGCAACAACTTTTATTGAGTGCTTATTAATTTGATAGGCATTATTCTAAGTGCTTTTACACAATATATTAACTCTTTTAATGCATAAAATAACTTCACGAGATAGGTACTACTAATGACCTCATTTTACAGAGGAGGAAACTAAGCCAGAGAGAGTTACACAACAGATTAAGTTCACACAGTAGGCCGTGCAGCTTGGGTCAAACGCACACAGTCTGGTTCCAGAGCTTGTGTTCTTGGCCCCCATATTTTACTCCCTACCTCAGAGGTTTGTGGAACAGAATCTGTTTGTAGGAGTCACTATATTTCAGATAGACCTGGAAATCAAGGTCCAAGCTCATTCAAACAATTCCATGGTACTGATTTCATTCAACTGGCATTTATCCTGTTTTGGAGCTAGAGTTAACTTGCAATCTCAAATTTGTTATTCAGCTTTACGTATATGACAGAGAAACTGGTAGACTCATGTAGTTAAGAAAGAGAATAAAAGGTCTAATTTAATCTTGTCACTGGTTAACTTGTTAATAGTGTCTGCTGTTTCCTCATCTGTAAAATGGGATGACAATACTAATTCAGATTCTCAATGGCCTTCAAAAATAACAGCCCTGGAATAGTCCTAACAACGTTCCACATAACTCCAAGTAGTAAAATTCACCATCCTCTAAAGAGAAGTTGTGTTCTACTGTTCGCTATGACTTTTCATTTTCAGAAAAAATAAAAGAATTTCACACATTACCCTTTAACTGGATTATCGCATATTACAAAACACAAGCAAAAGACAACATGCATTAAATGGGATACACAATGTGAAAAAAGTTACCATAGACTGCCAAAAAGGTGGTCCTCCAATCACTGCCAGCAAATGCATGATTATTATGAAGATTTGCACTTCAGTCACATCAATTCTGATTAGGTACAAAGAGCCAAAAGAGCAGAATTACTCACAACAATTTCAAGTTAATTACGTGCAAGCTTAGCAGCATTCCTCTATCATGCACAATAGAAAAAAAAAATCTCAAATATTGAGGAAAGGGGAAAAGGAGGCATCAAAAATTTGTTATGAGCAAAATCATATAAAATCCAAAGCCTTTTAATTTAATTTGATGAATTTCAAAGAGCAATAAAAACCCCTCCTTTCCAAAGGAAATTTCTGACTCATTGAAGTTGGGCTGAAACCACAGGTTAACCTTTCCCACCAAAAAATAAAAATAAAAAAAACAAAAAAAAAAACAAAAAAAAAATTTGAGGAGGTATTAAATTTTGAGTATCAAGCAGAGGATTACACTGCACTGCTATAAAATATGAAATCTTGAAATAAGTGCTTTGTAGTATCAGATGAAATAAATGGTGCACTTTAACTCACTGAGACTTTGTAACACTTACTGTTCTTTAGATATATTCATTTAATGTCTGCCATTGTATAGGTGTGAAAACAAAAATCTCCTCCAGTTCTCAAATTCTTATTCTTACTAGGTTAACTACTCTAAGACTTCTGCAAAGAAGATACTGAAAGCAGCCAAGAATTAGCTTTGGGGTTGCTGAAAATAATTTTACAGTCAAGAAGAGACAAACCTCATGCACAACAGGGCAGCAGAAATTAGAAGCCTGAAAGTGTGAAAAAAAGAATATGGGCAAAAAGGTTGAGAAGCAAAACATACGCTGTTTTTCCTTTCCTCCTGTAAACTAGCACTTTCTACAATTTTGAGATTATCATTCTTAGATTACTGGATTCAAATGCCTTCTAATTTTGAGAACTTACCCTACAGATATGCTTGCACAAAATGATGTTTATACAAGGTTACTCACTATGGAATTATAAATTTACAATAGCATAATTTAAAAAAATTCCCTCAAAGGGAGTAGTTATAAAAATTATGGTACTTCCATAAAATACAATATTTTGCAGCTTTTAAAGAGTAGGGCAGCTCTCTATATACTGATATAAAAAGTAGCAAAAACAGTAAGTGAAAATAAGTTGCAGAATGTGTACAGGCTATTTTTTGTGTAAAAAAGAGACAGTATTCTACTTTTATCTTTGCCAGTAATTGCATAACAAATTTCTCGAAAGATACATTACAAACTAAGAATAGTGGCTACCTGTTGGGGAGTAAGGTATAGAAACTGGGGAGCTGGGGGATAAGAATGAGGAGACTTTTCACTGTATACCTTTTTATAATGCTAGTTTTTCAACAAAGCGAATAATTTATCTATTATAAGTAATTAGTCTAAAAGTAGATAACAACAGCAAAGGGATTCAATTCCCAGAACAGAACAGAGCCTCCATTTCTAAAAATATGTAAAGCAGGTAATCTGTAATGTGAGTTTAAGATACATAAGCTGTCATGCTATGATAAATAACTGGGATGAAACTAATGTCTTGCAACTAAAAAAATGGGTCTTTTTTTGCCCAGGAATGTTTTTTAAACACAAGCTTATTTAGCTGCAAACATACAGTGATGTAGTTATCCTGATATACACATTGAAAAAAAAATGGACTGAATTAGGCTAAAAAGAATCTGTAGAGCTGACCTGGTGACTGGTGTTGCCAATAAGGGGAATTACACTCAGTAGCAGATTCAGGAGACTAAGCAGGTAGGTGTCAAAGATGATCGATTCTGTCTTGGGTGGAGGAGGGTAGACATCTTAGAACATTTTGCTGGATATATGAAGTAGCCTTTTGGAAGGGGAAGGGCCAGAAGTATAGAATTACAAAATAAAAATGGAGGGAACCTCATGCAATTAATCTTTGTACCATGGATGAATATAAAAGAGAATAGGAAACATAAAAGATCTTTACAAAGTCTCAAACTGGGATTCTTAGGGCAAGTTTTATAGAATAGTCATTTGAAACTTTCAAAGACAGAATTTTCTTAACCATTCTAATACTGACATTTTATTTAGATGAATAATGTCTTACTGTTATGGAGAGAGGGCCAGGAAAACTTACTTACCAGTTGGTAGTTAGTTAAGAATATTTTTTCTTATTTGCTTATCTGATTTAGAAGAATATTCTGAACTCCAGGATGAGAATCTTCTGCTCTGAATCATGAGAACTGCCTATCATAACTCCTGGAAGTGTGGTTCTAATCTTGACTGTCAATGAAAAAGGGTGCATGCAGTGCAAAGTCATTCCCAGGGATGGGACTAAAGCAAGCTAAGAGGGACAGGTGGTAGAAATGATAAACAAGAGTTTATGATTCTGTTTAGAAGACAGCTAGTTATATGACAATTCATTCTTCCACCTTTCCACTAAGAAGTCTCAGTATGGGCTCAATTTACTGTAACACATACTAGAAAGAGGCTCATTTTAATCTTTTTGGCCATACAGGAAATACACAGAGGACAGAATATTATATAAGGGTAGGAATTTGGCATGTCTGTAATCATTTTCTTTTATTATTATTATTATTATTCTCTGAATCATGAGAACTGCCTATCATCAGCGGAGAATCATCAGTGGTAATATTCTCAAGTGTTGGGACTGTTCCTCAAGATCAAAACAAAGAAACTGACCACTACTACCACACCAAGAAAAAAACAATGAAAAACAAAACCAAAAAACCCTTCAAGACACATAGGGTATGTGGTCGAAGAGCACCCAAACACCAGTGATTTTTTTAACAAAACATACGGGAAAACAAATTACTTATGTGTCGTATTAGATTTCTACAGCTTAAAGTTGTAGAGGGAGAAAATTAAATGATACTAACCACAATTTTCTATATCTATGAAGGTACATGAACATCTTGACTACTGCTGCTTTAAAATAATTTCCTGGCTGGGCGTGGTGGCTCACACTTGTAATCCCAGCACTTTGGGAGGCCAAGGCAGGCAGATCACCCGAGGCAGGGAGTTTGAGACTAGCCTGACCAACATGGAGAAACCCTGTCTCTACTAAAAATACAAAATTAGCCAGGTGTGGTGGCACATGCCTGTAATTCTAACTACTCAGGAGGCTAAGGCGGGAGAATTGCTTAAACCAGGCAGGTGGAGGTTGTGGTGAGCTGAGATTGTGCCATTGCACTCCAGCCTGGGCAACAAGAGCAAAACTCTGACTTAAAAATAAATAAATAAATAAATAATAATTTCCTATTTCTACTTCATTTTAATATAGGTCATCAAAAGACAACAAAGAATTCTCCCAATTACTGGGGATAACCCATAATGAATATTCTCATCAGGACACACTTAAATTCCTATGACAAGCCAGAAACAAATATTGTTTTGATGACTGTCACAAAAATAAAAAAAAAGAAGCAAACCATTCATCTGATGGGGAAGCTATGAATGTGCCAGTCTGAGGTCAAAATAACCTTCAACGCCTATAATAAACTTTAGGCCAATCATTCCTTACAACACTCTAATGGTCTACTGATTAACAGAGAATAAAGTGTACTAAATGAATTTAAACTTCTAAACAAGGGAACAGAGCATCTCTTTAGTTAGAGTGATGATCTCAGGAGGTCTTCATCACTACAAAAAGCTTAGAAAACTCTCTGATCAAGGCAGTTATTACATCAGAAGTGCAAAACAGCTTTTAAAAGGGGGTAGAACAACTCCAAAGTAAGTTAGCTAACTATGAGAAAAATTTCTATTTTGAAAGTTTCCATTTTTGTTTATCAGTGTTCAGAGAGATACCTGACAAATGCATTTGGTTTGAATTCCAGAATTCAGTTTTAATTGAGGGATGTGAAGGGATTTAAATGGCATTCTATGAAAGCTAAGCACATTAATCATCTTTCCCACAAATTTTTAATGTCTTTCCCCTCTAAAATCAGAAACAGACAATCCATTTTTCTTCTACATGTGACATATGCATTTCAAAGATACACTTGCAGTTATTTTGTAAACATAAGTATTTTTGTTAAACTATAAATAGTAAATATAATTGTGTTGTAGTTTGGCAACACAATTGTTTGCATTAGTTTGGTTAACATAGAATATGCATTAGGGATAAATTCACAATGTCAAAGAATCCCCGATTTGTACAATTTGACCTGTGAGCTATTGTTAAAGAGAAGTATTTTGTTTAAAAAAATCATCTATTTGAAGAAGTCTAGATTCTTACTCAAGGATTAGATAGCTATTAACTCTAGATTTATAATTATCTGTAAATGGATCTGAAGCTCTAGGTAACTTATGGATAACCAGAGCATGACATTCATTATAGATTCTACCAGAAATACCACGGGTGGGGTGAACTGTTGGTGGACTGAAATAAAGATTACCTAGAAATTCAATATACTGATTTTGAATATTTTACTTTCTATCCTTGATAAGGGACAAACTGGACATGGTAATCTTAATGTTAAATAATATTAACCATACAGCTGAGTGGTAACTTGGAGTATTTTTAATTCAAGTGTTATAAATTTGGAAAACAGCAAGACAAGTCTATTTTTGAAATAAGTTTAATTATTAAAAACACATTACCTACCACATGGATGACTACATGGATCTTCAGACTTTCTGAGAAGACTAAAAAGAAAAAGCCCACTGAATAACTCTGAGTAAGAAGAGAAAAATATAGCCAAAGGCTAGAATAGAACAAGTCCTCTAACATAAAAAGAAATAGAGTATAGGTCTCAAATTTAAGGGGCAGTCTATCTTTATCACCTTTGAAAACAATAAGACCCGAAAGGAGAATCCTCTCACAATCTCTGAGTTAAATAAAGGGATCATGAACTTATTCCTCCTCTCTAACTGGCACAATAAAAAATTTGCCAATCATTGGGAGTCAGCTAAAACAGGTCTTAATGTAACAATAATGAAGACTTATTATATGCTTAGCACTACAGTAAGTACATTACATTCTTAACCCTTTCAATCTTGACAACCACCCTAGGAGGTAGGAAATATCACCATTTTGCAGATGAGAAAATTTAGAAAGGTCAAGTGACTTTTCCAAGGTTACACTGAAAATAACCTTGAAGAGAAACCGGAATGTTGTTCCCATGCAGTGCTAAAACTCTTCATATTCTAATACAATTTTACCAGAAATGCTAGAATACAACAGGAAATAACTTATATATAGTTTACATGCTAATAAATCAAATTCATTTAGAAACAAATTATTAAGGACAATTCTTTCTGAAGGTTTTTTCCAAACTTCATAAAAAAAGAGAGTATATTTGACAATCTCATTTTAATTATCAAATCAGTTTAAGCAGTAAGTATTAAAAGCAAAAGAAAATCTCTGCAAGTTAGCAACTGGTAAAAAACAGTATATACAGAGAAAACAAAATATTTTGAAAACTTTTTTTATGATGTTAAAATGCATTAGTTTCTAGAAACATTTTAACAGAAAGGGCTCTATAAATATAGGGTTACTTTGTTATCATAGACAAGGTGAAAGTAGATACAGTCAATATTTTGACTGTTAATTTCATTAAGAACATTGGTGGAAAAGACCTTTGCTAAGTATAATCAACAATAAAAAAAGGGCTATCAAAAATTATAAACCTATAAATCTAGACAACTGCAATGAGCATAAAGCCACTGGTCTTTGGAGAAAGTACCAGAAGACAGTGTAAGGGTAAAGGGAGACTAATGATATACTTCTTAGTACAGTCAGCCCTCTCTATCTGTGGGTTCTGCATCCATGAATTACACCAACCACAGATCAAAAATATTAAAAGCTGTGTCTGTACTGAACATGTACAGTCTTTTTTCCTTGTCATTATTCCCTAAACATTACAGTATAACAACTATTTACTTGGCATTTACATTGTGTGAGGTATAAGTAATGTAGAATGACTTAAAGTATACGGGAGGATGTGTATAGGTTCTATGCAAATACTACACCACCTTATATCAGGAACTTGGGCATCCCCGGATTCTGGTATTTGCAGGAGATCTTAGAACCAATTCCCCACAGATACGGAGGCACAACTGTATTCTCCACATTCCAAGGTTATTTTGAAAAAAGATGCAGAATATCCCTCACCATGAATTTGTCCTCAAAGCCATCATTACTGCCACTGAATAACTGGATTTACAACACTGAAATATACTTTTCAGAAAGAACTCAGCAAGGCAGGCGGATCATGAGGTCAGGAGATCGAGACCATCCTGGGTAACACAGTGAAACTCCGTCTCTACTAAAAATACAAAAAATTGGCCAGACGTGGTGGCGGGCGCCTGTAGTCCCAGCTACTCAGGAGGCTGAGGCAGGAGAATGGCGTGAACCCGGGAGGTAGAGCTTGCAGTGAGCTGAGATAGCGCCACTGCACTCCAGCCTGGGCGACAGAGTGAGAAATCCACCCCCCACCAAAAAAAAGAAGGGAAGGGAAGGAAAAGGAAAGGAAAGGAAAGAAAGGAAAGGAAAGGAAAGGAAAAGGAAAGGAAAGGAAAGGAAAGAAAGGAAAGGAAAGAAAGGAAAGAAAGGAAAGGAAAGGAAAGAAAAGAAAAGAAAAGAAAAGAAAGAACTCGGCCAACAAGGAATTCACTATTTCTGTATTATTGAAGCAATATTAAAATTTTTACAATTCTTTTTTTTTTTCAGGGCAGGAGACCTAATGTAGGAAACCTAATGAACCCTTGCATTGATATAATTATCTGTCAGGTTTTCATATGACCAGTTCTCCAACATTCTCTGAACTACCAAATAAATTGCATCTAAGCCCTAATTTTTCTTATGCTAAAGTGTGAATGATTCTGGACTATCTTACTGGGAAAACATTTCCTAACAATGTTTTTAAAAGTCATAAGGTCAAAATTGCAGTTATAAGAAGAGAAAGAAGGGTGAATGCTGTGGCTCATGCCTATAGTTCCAGTGCTTTGGAAGGCTGAGGTGGGAGGAATGCTTTAGGCCCGAAGTTCAAGACCATTCTAGGCAACACAGCAAGACCTATCTCTACAAAAAAAAGTTAAAAAATTGGCCAGGTGTGATGGTGCAGAAAGGTGAGGTGGGAGGAGCACTTCAGTCCAGGAGTTTCAAGGCTTCAGTGAGCTATGACTGTGCCACTGCACTCCTGCCTGGGTGACAGAATGAGACTCTATCTCAATTAAAAAAAAAAGAGGAAAAAGATATATTACTTTTAGCAGCACATTAGAGACATATGTATTTACTGAAAAGAAAAAAAAAACAAAAAAGGAAAGTATTCAAATAATGACTATAGTAACATGAAAAGCTAAGGATATTTAGTTTCAAAAGCACAACTAAGAGTGAAAAACATTAAGCAAAACAAACAGAAATCAGAATAGCTTCCAGCATAATTATACAACACCAAGACTGCTGCAAAGACAAGCAGAAGAACTAGTACTAGACTGCTTCAAGTATATGCTAAAGAAGTTAACAGAACAAGCAGAATCTTTCCTACATTAATATAGGATCATCTCAACTTCCTTACCTAAGAAAAATTGCTTGCTTTATTCTGTTTTCAAAATAGAAATATAAAAAAAATTCTATTTACTGGTGGAAAGGTATTTGTTTTAAAAAACTGTATATAGAATAAAAATTTTAGGCACAATAGGCAAATGGGAGAATTGGCTTTAGCATCAAATCACCAGAAATACCACTTTTTAAAAATTTTATTTAATAGGGTGGATTTTTATTGCCCTAATATTATATATTAAAATTATGTTTTCTAATAACCTGTTTGTGACATACCAACAGGAAGACTTTTGATTTTTCATGTTTTAATTATTCTGTGCATGACAAAGGTGCTGTCTTTATTGAGTTCACACCATTGTACATCAGATAGCATGAATATTCCAGCAGTTACCGTGAAGTTCCAGAACCACGGCCCCAGGGTTCCTGTGAGAAGCTGGCATATTATAATTATGATCTGGGACTCTGTAACATCGAATCTATGCATAAGGAAACAAACATTTCAAAATAACTTTACTCGGAACTTTTGCTAAAGAGCCCTACTAACACAGGTAACAAAAATAGATTTAAAAAGTAGCATTCTTCTTACAAAGACACCTAAAGATGGAATGATACAATTTATACAGTACTATACTATCCTTATACAAACATATATAGTTCTTATCCAAATCAAGATAGAAGAAAAATTAAAAAATTAAAACTGTAATATACTGAAAAATTGACTTTTAAGTAGGCAGCTGGAAACACTAATACTAAAAACACAGTATCAACTCTAATTACCTAGGAGTGGTGAATATTACTTGCCAAATAATTACACTACAACATAAATCCCTTTAGCACCAGAACTGATCTAGACTTCCCTGTAGATAGGAATTCTTCTTAGAAGTCCCAATGTACATTTTGAAAAACCACTAATCCGTCTTATGCTCCTTCCTTGTCCCAAGCCTCACCACATTCCCACCTCTACCATCTCAAAAAAAACTAGCATATATGTGGAAAGAGTAAGTGGGAAAGAATCTAATCAAGAGTAACTTCTATTTGGATATGGTTAGAGCAAAAATTAAATTGGCCATCTCCTTATCCTATTTCCTGATAATCTCTAGTCCAGAAGTCTTCCTTTTTCCTCTTTCTCTTCCCTAATTCCATACCAGCATTGTAATCCTCTACTACATTGGATTAGTTTACTAGTGATAAAAATAGGTAAAATATCCAGTTCAATCACTTAAAAAGTTTGGAAACACAGATAACAACACACAAAAAAGTAGCAGTATAGACTAAGCTTCAAATAAAAACTACTTAAATAAAAATTAAGAACCGAGGAATGCTAGTGAGACAGATAGATGTCCATGATTTTACCTGGTGATCTGAGAGGCCAGATTGCAATCTAGGTTTTACATTAATACAAATGGTTGTTTTAGGACATCATCTATGGCAACTGATAAAATTAAACGAACAGAGCTGAGGCCCAAATGAACAAATCATTGCTGAAAAAAAGCTACACAGGGAAATTGGAAACTGGAAGGAAAATCTCTGCTATTTAATAATTCATATGTTAAGTATTAGACATTTAAAGATAAATAGATTCTATGTAGGGATTAGAAAGTTTCCCAATTCTGAATCCATACAAAGTGGATTATACATTAACAAACAACAGTTCTGTATTATCAAGAGATCTTCAAATAATTATTCTTTAAAAATTACCTGGACAAAAAGATGAACTAAATTTGTCAGACAACCCAGTGGAATACATAACCTATTAACTTTTTTCATTTAACTATAGAAAAGAAAGAGTGGGAAGCTACTTACTTACATAGAAATAAACATGTGGTGACAGGGTTTTTAGCTAATGTAAATGTGAAACTTTAGAAGCATGAGCTGAAAAATGTAATAAAAGCAAAAATCAATACTCTGCCTACTGTAATTATAAATAAGTACACTTGTAATAATATCTGTGTAGAATTAGTAGACTCACAGACTTTATAAACAGAAAGAACCTTATAGATCATCTAATCTAAAGCTTATTTTACAAATTAGGAAATGAGGCCCATGAAAGTTACGAGCCTTGTCCAAGCTGATATATAAAAAAGATAACAGAGATTAACATTTGAGCCAACATATATTGGCCCAAGTTCAAATTATTATTTTTTTGTCTTGGAAAAAATAATTGAAGAGTATTTTGCTCCTGAAATACTTTAAATGAGTTCTGCCTTTATAGCACAGATTTTTTTTTTAAGACGGATGTTTTACATAAGTATAGTTTTATTAAAGATTGATTAGGATTTCTAAGCATTTAATTTATACAAATGATTCTATATATATGTCTACAAGTTATATACTTAAAGATAACTAATACAGGCCAGGCACATGGCTCACACCTAATCCCAGCACTTTGGGAGGCCAACGTGGGCGAATCACGAGGTCAGGAGATCGAGACCATCCTGGCTAACACAGTGAAACCCCGTCTCCACTAAAAATACAAAAAATTAGCTGGGTGTGGTGACGGCACGCATCTGTAGTCCCAGCTACTCAGGAGGCTGAGGCAGGAGAATTGCTTGAACCAGGGAGGCCGAGGTTGCAGTAAGCTGAGGTTTGCCACTAAACTCCAGCCTGGGCAACAGAGCAAGACTCCGTCTCAAAAACAAAACAAAGCAAAACGAAAAAAAAAAACAAAAAAATCCTAATATACATAGTTTAGGTCTTAAGGGAGAAAATGTGAACTCTCCCACTCAGTATAATCCATAAATAACTTAAAAAGTATTTTGCACATGTTGATAAATGAGCTTCAATTCATATTTATCTTCTACAACCCAATCCTCCCATGAAATTCTAGCCTCTAACCCCATTTTCCTCCCCAGTCTTTCATATCCAGGCTAGTCATCTCTGTAAGATCTCTACTTGCTCAATCCAGGGGCACTGTGAGAACAGGAGTCTGTATAGACATGATAGGCACTAATATTCTCTGTGCAAGGCAGCTTTAAGCTGTGATCAGAGCAAACTGTTGGAAGACGTAGCTCATAATTTCAGGGAAGATGTATCCAAAGCACATTTACTTTCTCAAAATGCTAGACTTTAATGAGAATTATTTAGTCACAGATGAATTAAAATCCCATGACTATTTTTGTTCAAGATACTATAAGCAAACTTAGTAACAATTAAAAACAGTAATATTAAAGAGGCTAAGGAACAAAAAATTCTTATCTGGTAAACATTCTATTTTATGAAGTTATTAAAAGTATAACAACCTAAATTATAAATAAAAAAGAAATTCTCATTATTCCTTTTACTTACGTATGTAAACATCAAAATAAAACAATTCAAATAAATAAACATGTTTAAAAATAAGATTCCTAAGGTACTTAAAGTTGCTTTCACTTTTCTCTAGAAAAGAGTAAGAAAATGCAAGGGATTTTAAAAAATTTCTTTACTCAAACTACATTTCAGAGCTGACCTTGTTCCCTCCTTATTAAGCAAAATAAATTTTGACTTTCTCCTCCATGTATACAAACTTTGATAAGTCTTTAGGGATATCTTCATGTATTCTATAGATTCTATGTATCTATATCTCTATTCTATACGCCTCCATTACATTGTTATTTTGATAAATGGCTCCCTAATGTAGAGCACTTAGCCTATATTTCTTTTTTTTTTTTTGAGACAGGTTCTTGCTCTGTTGCCTCTTGCTCTGTTGCCCAGGCTGGATAGAGGGCAGTGGTGTAATCTCAGCTCACTGCAACCTCTGCTTCCAGGGCATAAGTGATCCTCCCACAGGCAAGCGCCACCACGCTTGGCTAATTTTTAAAAAAATTTTTTGTAGAGACCAGGTCTATACTGCTCAGGCTGGTCTTGAAATCCTGGGATCAAGTGATCCTCTTTACTCTGGCTCCCAGAATGCTGGAATTAAAGGCATGAGCCACTGTGCCTGGCCATAGCACATTTCTATGAACATTATAGCCTGCTTTTAACTTAAAAAACAAATTTGGTGCTGCTTTAATGCAAATGTAGAATTTCTGAAAATTGGATACAATTTCCCAAATTAAAACCAATCCCTTGTAATACTACTACTTAAGCTCATATATTAAATTCAAACTATCTAGTGTTTCCCTGTCCCCACACCCCCACCCCAGCCTTGCAAGCATTCTAGTGTCAGTGGCAGTTTCCTCCTATTTAATGCCTCTGCCTTTTACCCTAGAATTTCTTTGGTCCTAAATCTTTGGCTATTGTTCTATAAATCATTCCCTCTCTTTTTATTCATTATCTTCAATTTCTTATCTAGCAGATTTCTTCTGAATGCTCAAAATTTTCTCATAAAAATACAAGACCCTCCTTCCTTTGAGCCCATATTCTCTGCTCTAACCAATGCTTCTCTCCTTCACATCACAGTCACACATTTTATAAGTAACCTTATATAATGTGTAATAAATAGTAGTCTATTTATTCATTCCATTCACTTCTTATCCCCTACGGTCTGGCTTCTACTCCACTATTACACAGAAATTACTATGAATAGCTCACACTGCCAAATTCAATGTACACTTTTCTGTCCTCATTTTGAGTCTTGGCAGCATTTAGCAATGTTCTTTTGTGAAATGCATCCTTCTGGCTTTACATTCCAGTACGCCTCCTACTACTCTGGCTGTTCAATAAATTTCATGGGCTTCTTTCTAAGCTTGCTCTCTAAGTTTTCTCCTGTTCTCATTTTATTTGGATGTCTAAAATCTCTCACATATGTTTCTGGGTAGACTGTTCTCTTTAAATAGGTTCCTCTTCCTGTAGTGCCTTTTTCTACTTTCATCCAGCCACCCAAGGAAGGGAACTAGGAGTCATTTCAGTCTCTGCCCTCTCATTCATTCCCCACATCCAAATATATATTGTGTCCTATAGTTTCTACCTCTTAAGTCTCTCTCCAATTTATTCCTTGCTCTGCAATAGCACTGCCATTGTGTTCATGCATGCTTCATCATTCTCATTAATCATGCTGATGCTTCCTCTAACAGGTCTCCTTGCTTCTGTCACAGCCTACTACAATTTACCCTCTGCCTTACTGCCAGACTGATCTTTCTAAAAGGCACTTTTGTCATTTCCCTGCTTTAGGTCCTGCAAAAGGTCCCTGCAGATTCAGGATAAAAGCTCATATTTCTCGGCAGAGCACAGAAGGACCTTGATTTTCTGGATATTCTCCAGCCTTATCTCCTGCCACTCCCCTACAGGCAGGCATCTTATCATCCAACCATATGGAGCTGTTTCTAGTTCTCTAAATACACACTTCATCACAGGATAACATCATGAGAGAAAGTCAAAGAATGGAAGACAGAAAGCTGTGATATCAAATCACTACTAAAAACACTATTTACTCTTCTCCTACTTCCGTGGTTAATTTTCTTTCCTTCCTTCAGTTCCCACACCATATGGTTGATGCTGTATTATTCGAAAGGGAAAGAGAATACATTAGGGTTGACTGATAAATAAGCTTTCAAAATAGGTATTGAAAGTGAACTGTGAGATAATAACCAATGAAACACAAACTATGTGAAATCCAGATATTATAAATTCTGCCATTTTTGAAAATAGTAGAAACACTAAAAATTAAGATTGGATTAGGGCACCGCTTTCAGAAATCATCTTCTTTTTCCTGGAAACGCATTTTTATATGTCAAAATAAAAATGAAATTAAGGTAAATAATGGTGGGGAAAAAAAGTGAATTTTTCTGTGGGAAAGACAACGATGAGGGGCTACTGCTTTTTGTATTGCTTTTAAAATACTGGCTGGGAGGTTCTGATATCTCCTTTTAAAAAAGTATAAAAGGGGGCATATGCAGAGACTATTAGGAAATAGCTATAATAATGAAGCTTAAAATTTTTTTAAATTTATTAAACTAACAGTGATTTATTAAACTAACTTAGTGATTTGATCAATTTCTAATACTCAAATACTTATAAGGCAACATTCTCCATACGTGAAAGAGAAAACAAAAATTACCATTAAGTATTACTTACATTCCAAATCGCAATGTTCCAGAAACATACGTTTGCCAGTGTGCACAATAGAACATAAATGTCCCAGCAAAACAACAAAAAAACATCCAATCAGGGTTTGTCCCCAGCTGCACTGCAATACAAGTTCCAAGAACCACAAAAACTGCAGAAGAAAGATCACAATGAAAACCAAATAATATGAATAGCAAACAAGTGAGCTGGAAATGATTTTAGATGAGACAAAAACATATGTTGTAAACGCACTATCTTCTCTCAGTAATCTATTGTAACAGAAAAGTAGGATATAATCTGTTACATAATCTCTTACCCCATAATTTCGATCTTTCTTTTTCTTTTTTTTTTTTAACCAAATCACTTAGTGGAGGCAAAGTTCTTGAAGGCAACTAAAATAACTTCAGCATTTCTTCGGGCACTTTCATGACTGAGACACACCAGTACTAACGATCAGCAAAACATTACAAGGCAGACAGCCAAAAAGAAAGAAAAACAAAGGGGCTATATAATCCCCAGATGGACCTACTTACTTGCTTCAGATTGATAACTGTCTTTTTTTTTTTAAACAGATATTGTTATGGGTGACATACATAGAAAAAGACTTCCTGTAAAACTCTAGAACTCAAACTACAACGCAAAAATGACTGCAATTTAAAATAAATAATAGGAAGCCTGCCATCCTGCAGTCAGCTGGTTGTTACCTTTCAAGACAGCCAACTACCATTTATTCAACAGAAGTTCTGAGTATTTCTTGATTTGATTCTTAAAAAATTGTATGAGCTTAGTTGCTTCTCCTCCTCTACTAAATAAGCTGCTGTTGGGATACAATGAAGCAATGATTTTGACATGCACCTATACCTGCAAATCTGGATTCAGGAGTTAAAACTATAAGGGGTTTTTGTTTGTTTCTTTTAAAATATTTTAAGTGCCATGCCAAACAAGAAAATAATTGAGGAACTAAATAAAATAAAAATAAAAGAGGGGAGGGATGAGTTCCTGTCAGAAAGACTAGTTGAAAAACTGTCATTTAGTTTCTAAGTGTCTTTTTCCCCTCTAAAAACATAATAAACTATTATTTTAAAAACTTGCAAAACAGTGCAAATAAAGAGATATCACTTATAATCCAAATAGAGTAACTCAGTTATTGCTAGCACTTTAGTATTTCTTTTAAAAATTGTATATGAGGTGTAATACATGCCATACATATAAATGATTACTATAGTTAAGCAAATTAACCTATCCATCATGTCCCATAGTTATCTTTTTTCTCCTGTGGTAAAAGCACCTAAAATGTACTCTCTTAGCAAATTTCCAGTACACAATGCAATATTAATGATACTCCTAATTTGTCATAGTCTTTAAGCTTCTCATGACATAGTTATAATCCAAGTCTATTAACGTAATTCTGAATGTCTGTATAACATTCACCTAAATATACGAAGACCACAAATTACCTAACTAGTCTCCCATCACCGTACTCTCATTTAGTTCATAATAGTTTTGATGATGACAATTATGCCCCAAGCTTTTAAAAACAAAAGATGCCAAAACAATATTTGGGACTAAAAATAACACGCAGAAATTAACTTAATTTCTAAATTTCCTAACACTACCAATAACGAACAAATATTAACTAGGTTCATAGTCTTTTGAGAAATACTAAAATTTAATACAAAATTACTTATTTTCATGACTAAACATATATTCTAACACTGTTTATTGCATTGGTTTAATCATTGTTAATAATCAACAACATTAAAAAAATCAACAATACCTGTTGATAGTGAATCACAACCATGATCAAAAAGTTCTCCCAGAGGAGAACTACTATTGGTTCTTCTTGCCTGTTTCCCATCAATAGCATCCAAAGACTGGTAAATGAAAAGGCCACAGGCACAAGCAATATATGCCCACAGAGGTGCCTGTGAAACAAGAAAGGCAAGAATATTCAGACACACAGTTACCATGTTTGACTAATATATTTTTACCTGCAGATTGGAAAGCTAGTTGGAAGCTATGGGAGAGAAGATCCAAGTGCTACATAATGAAGAACTCACTGAAACAATCAGAATTGTAAAAGAATTAAATTTCCTGCATTTAGAGGTATTCAAGCAGATGCTAGATAACAACTTACCAGGGAGATTACAGAAATCCCATAAGAGATTGGACTAGGTGTCTTCCATAAGATTCTCCTCAATGTTTAGATTAGAAGGGTCAATTACTGAATTTTTTCCAAAATCGTACTCTTCAAAATGTTTGCAGGTATTACATGAAAAATGCCATGCTAAGCTCATATGGGAAACACACTGGGTTAAACACTAAACAATGTTAAATGGATTTCTTTACTATAGGACTTCCTCCAGTCCTTAATATTGCTAATACATCCTGTGAATATTCAAGAGGGGGACATAATGTGCTGCCATTTTCCAAATTTGAGTTTGTAACATTTTTAAACATATCTCTTCAATGGGCCATAAAATAACACTAGTGCATGATATCCAGTGCATAGACTGCTCAGAATACTATTTTTCAAATCCACAGTCACATTTTCAAGGAATGGCTTCTTTTTTCCCAAACAGAAACTGAACTGCTGGTATTGAATTAATTAATTAATTAATTAGAGACGGAGTCTTGTTCTGTCACCCAGGCTGGAGTGTAGTGGTGCAGTCTTGGCTTATTACAATCTCCGCCTACTGGGTTCAAGAGATTCTCCTGCCTCACCCTCCCTAGTAGCTGGATTATAGGCATGTGTCACGAGGCCTGGCTAATTTTTTATTTCATTATTTTTTTTAGTAGAGACAGGGTTTTGCCATGTTGGCCAGGCTGATCTCGAACTCCTGACCTCAAGTGATCCACCTGCCTCAGCCTCCCAAAGTTTTGGGATTACAGGCGTGAGCCACTGCACCAGGCCTGGTATTGAATTTAAATGTTGTATATTCAAAAAGAAGAGGTCCTATTTGTCTTATCCTTAAGAATGTAGAAGAGTATATGGTATCACTTTTCATTACTTTCCCCTTCCCAGGTTATAAAATATTTTTTATAATCACAAGGTATTTTACTGTATATTGGTTATCAAGTTACACTGTGAATATTAAACAGAGATGCAAATAACATTCAGTATATTCTGTACTGCAAAGGAGTTTCTGATAGAGATATATTTAGATCTCTCCGACAGAGACCAGTTTTTAAAACGTAAGAATCTTTTCACAAACCTTTTTTTTCTGTTAAGACACTGAGATTATCCAAAGGACCTAGTACATACCTCCACTAAGCCAGCATTATAAACCCCGAAAGCAATAAATGTGGTTATGGAACCATACTTTACATGCAAGCACACTGAACTAAGTAATTAATCCTGTATGACTAAGAACTCTGTCTTCCGGACTTTGGGTCTACTGCTTCTTGCTCCTAAAGGAATCCAGTAATTCTCTAGAGCTGCACTACCTTGTACAGCAACCATCAGTCATCTGTGACTATTTGAAATTAATTAATATTAAAGAAAATTAAAAATTCAGTTCCTCAGTTATACTAGGTACATTCTGAATGCTCAATAGCCATACGTGGCTATGGCTACTATACTGGACCTCAGACATAGAACATGCCCATCATCAGAAAATTCTGCTGAATACCTCTGCTTTAGGGGACAAGAAATCTAGGGGCTTGTTGGGATCCAAGCTTAAGATTTTAATGGGGCAAAGTGTTGCTCAGGAACAAAGATAACTAGTATATACACAATCCTAGGAAATAGTAAAATAACAATCACAGACATAAAAAGTTTTCCTGACTTTGGATTTTCCTTTCTTCCTGTGAATCTGTACAATGATACACTAATATTTATATACTTCTTCCTTGCTCACATTATTTTATACTTCTCAGAAGTATTTTAAGAAGAAAGCCTTCTAATTCAGGAATAAATATGATCCCAGTTGCCATAAGACCCTGGGGGAGATATTGAATGAATGAAGGAACTCAGGCATCAGTCAGAACTCATTATGCCCTGATAAGTGTATGGGAAAGAACTGACATAAACAAATAATCTTACCACAATGTAGCAATTAACCAACTTATAAAATCTTGCAGAGATGTTATGTAAGTCAACTCAGGTAAAAAATTCCAATAAACATACGGTTTTACTAAACTTTTGAAACAGAAATGAAGATTTTACACACACACAAATATATGCACATGCTAGTACAAGAGTAATGTTTTTTTTGTTCTGGGAGGATACATCAAAAAACCCATTAAATGTTACCCCACTTTCAGCACTGGACAGATCATCTAAACTACGTTTGTCCAAGCTGTGGCACGTGGGCTGCACGCAGCCAAGGACAGCTTTGAATGCAGCCCAACATAAATTTGTAAAGTTTCTTAAAACACTGTAAGATTTTTTTTTTTTTCCCGCTCATCAGCTATTGTTAGTGTTTTATGTGTGGCCCAAGATAATTCTTCTTTCAGTGTGGTTCAGGGAAGCCAAAAGATTAGACACCCTTGATTTAAACAGAAGACCAACAAAGTAACATTGAACTTACACTGCACTATAGACCAAATGAACCTAACAGACATTTACAGAACATTTCATTCCATAGCTGCAGAATACACATTCTTCTCATCAGCACATGAAACATTCTCCAGGACAAACCATGTTCGAGGCTACAAAACAAGTCTCAACAAATTTTTAAATATTTGTGTTCGGGTCATTTCAAGTGTCTTTTGAGACTACAACGGAATAAAACTAGAAATCAAAAACAAGAGGAACTTTGCAAACTGTACAAATACATGAAAATTAACCAACATGCTCCTGAATGACCAATCAATCTATGAAGAAATTAAGAAGTAAAACATTTTTTGAAAAAAATAAAAACAGAAGCACAAAATACCAAAACCTACGAGACACAGCAAAAGAAGTACTAAGAGGAAAGAATAAAGCAAAATAAATGCCCACATCAAAAAAGTAGAAAGATTTCAATTAAACAACATAATAATGCACCTCAAAGAACCAGAAAAGCAAGAAATCAAATCCAAAATTAGAAGATCAGAGCGAAATGAAATAGAATATATATACATACACATATGTGTATATGTGTGTATATATGTACATGAATATCTGGTCAGGTGTGGTGGCTCACGCCTGTAATCCCAGCACTTTGGGAGGCAGAGGCGGGCAGATCACCTGAGGTAGGGAGTTCGAGACTAGCATGACTAACATGATGAAACCTCGTCTCTACTAAAAATACAAAATTAGCTGGGTGTGGTAGCGCATGCCTGTAATTCCAGCTACTGGGGAGGCTGAGGCAGGAGAATCTCCTCCCGGGTGAGGAGGAGGCTGCAGTGCCATTGCACTCCAGCCTGGGCAACAAGAGTGAAACTCTGTCTCAAAAAAAAAAAAAACCCCAAAAAAGGTGAATATATATGTCATGTATATGTATATATACATATATGAGACACATGACATGTGTCTCATATATATTGTGTGTATATATACACACACCCAAATGATAAACAAAATGAAAAGTTGGTTTTTCGAAAAGAAATAAAATTGACCAACTACTAGCTATGATTAACCAAGAAAAAGAGAGAGAAAACCCAAATAAATAAAATTAGAGACAAAAAAGAGGCATTACAACTGATACCACAGAAATATAAAACATCATTAGAGGTTGTCATGAACAACTATATGCCAAGAAACTGGAAAACCTAGACGAAGGAGATACACTTTTAGACACGTAGATTGAATAAATATTAAAATGTTTTCCAACAAAGAAAAACTCAGGACCAAATGCCTTTACTGCTGAATTCTACCAAACTTTTAAAGAACTACACCAATTCTTCTGAAACTATTCCAAAATATTGGAGAGAAAATTCTTCCTAATTCATTCTATGAAACCAGCATTATCCTGATATCAAAAGTAAATAAGGATGCAATAAAAGAAAAAAACTACAAGCCAGTATTACTGATAAACACAGATACAAAAATCCTCAAGAAACTACTAGCAAACCAAATCCAACGGCACATTAAAAAGATTATTCACCTTGATGAAGTGGGATTTAACTCAGGGATGTAAGGATGGTACAACATATGCAAATCAATAAATGTGACACATCACATCAACAGAACAAAGAACTCAATAGGCTCAGAAAAAGCATTTGATAAAACTCAACATCTCTTCAAGATAAAACATCACCACAAACTATGCATACAAGAAACATACCTCAACACAACAAGGACCATATATGACATGCCAATAGCTAACATCATACTGAATGGGGAAATGGTCAAAGCTTTTCCTCTAAGAACTAGAACCAGACAAGGATGCCCACTTTCCACAATCAACATAGTACTGGAAGTCCCAGCCAGAGTAATTAAACAAGAGAAAGAAACAAAGGGCATTCACATTAGAAAAGAGGAAGTCAAAACTGTCCCTCTTTGCAGATGACATGACCTTATATATGTGAAAACTTAAAGACTGCATCAAAAAACGCATAGAATTGTTAAATTCAGTAAATATGGAAGATACAACATCAACATACAAAAGCAGTAGCATTTCCATACACCAATAACAAACTAGCTGGAAAAAAATCAAGAGGGCAACTCCATTAACAACAGCTCAATACAATACAATACAATACAACACAACACAATACTTGGGAATAAATTTAACCAAGGAGTTAAAAGATATCTACAATGAAAACTACTAAGCACTAATGAAAGAAACTGAAGAGGACACACGCAAAATGAAAAGACATCCCATGTCCATTAATTAATATTGTCAAAATGGCCATACTACCCAAAGCAATCTATAGATTAAACGCTAATCCCTATCAAAATACCAATGACATTCTTCACAGAAACAGAAAAAAAAATTCTAAAATGTGTATGGAATCACAAAAACCCCAGAATAACCAAAACAATCTAGAGCAAAAAGAACAAAGCTGGAGGCATCACACTACTTGACTTCAAAATATAATAAAAAGCTATAGTAATCACAACAGCATGGTATTGGTATAAAAAGACATACAGACCCAGAGAAATGAGAACCCAGAAATAAATCTACGTATTTACAGCCAACTGATTTTTGACAAAGATGCCAGGAACACATAGTGGGGAGAGGATAAATAAATGGTGCTGGGAAAATTGAATATGCACATGCAGAAATATGAAACTAGACTCCTATCTCTCACTATATTCAAAAATCAACTCAAATGGATTAAAGACATAAATGTAAGACCTAGTAGTATAAAACTACTAGAAAAAACACAGGGGAAATGCTTCAGTACATCGGTCTAGGCAAAGATTTTATGGCTAAGATCTCAAAAGCACAGGCAAGAAAAATTCAAGTAGACACAGCAGGGTGCAGTGGCTCACACCTGTAATTCTAGCACTCTGGGAAGCGGAGGCAGGTGGATCATCTGAGGTCAGGCATTCAAGACTAGCCTGACCAACCCCATCTCTATTAAAAATACAAAATTATCCAGGTGTGGCGGTGTATGCCTGTAATCCCAGCTACTTGGGAGGTTGAGGCAGGAGAACCACTTGAACCTGGCAGGCGGAGGTTGCAGTGAGCTGAGATCATTGCACTCCAGCCTGGGCAACAAGTGTGAAACTGTCTCAAAAACAAAACCAAAACCAAAACCTAAAGCAGACAAACGAGACCATAACAAACTAAAAAGCTTCTCCATATCAATCAATAGAGTGAAGAGTGAACCTGTGGAATGGGAGTACGTATGTGCAAATTATACATCTGGCAAGGGATATTACCTTGAATATACAAAGAACTCAACAGCAAAAAAGCTAATCATCCAATCAAAAAACGAGCACATGATCTGAACAAATATTTCTCAAAAAAGACATAAAAATGCCAACAAATATATGAAAAAATACTCAACATCATTAATAATCAGGGAAATCCAAATCAAATCTTCGATGAGGTATTACTTACCTTAGTTACAAAGGTTATTATAAAAAAATAAAATTAACAGATGCTGGTGAGGATGCAGAGAAAAGGGAGCTCTTTCTTATACACTGATGGCAAGAATGTAAATTAATATAGCCACTATGGAAAACAGTACGGAGATTTCTCAAGAAACTAAGATTTACCATACGATCCGCAATCCTACTACTGGATATTGATCCAAAGGAAGGGTAATCAGGATATCAAAGAGATAGCTGCACCCCCATGTTTATTACAGCACTATTTACAATAACCAAGATATAGAATCAACTTAAACATCTATTAACAAAGGAATGAATAAGGAATGTGGTAAATATACATAATGGAATACTATTCAGCCATAAAGAAAAATGAAATCCTGTTATTCCCAGCAACACAGATGAGCCTGGAAGACATCATATTAAGTGAAATAAATCAAGCACAGAAAGATAAATACTGCAAGTTCTTATACGCAGGAGCGAAAAAAAAAAAAAAGCTCACAGAAGTACAGGGAAGAATTGTGGTTACAAGAGGCTGGGACGGGTAAGGAGGAGGGGAGGAGAGGATAGGGACAGGTTGTTTAACAGATGCAAAGTTACAGCTATGTAGGAGGAATAAGTTCTAGTGCTCTACAGCAATACAGGCTGAATATAGCTAACAATAATGTACTGCATATTTTCAAAAAGCGAGAAGAGAGGATCTGGAATATTAACACAAATAAATAAATGTTTGAGGTGACAGATATAATTACCCTGATTTGATCATTATACACTGTATATGTGTTTTAAAATATAACACAGTATCTCATATATAATTATTATGTGTCAACTAAAAGGAAAAAAATACTCCTAAGATTTTGGCGGGCATATATATGGGCAGGTACAATATGAGTTTTATTACTATTTCAAACATACAAAAAGCTTTAAAAATATGATGAACACCCTTGAGAAACCTCTCAGCTTAAAAAGCATAATTGAAGCAGCATGAACAGCTCTCTCCAATCCATCATGCAATCTCCCCCTAAAAGTACCCACTAACCTGAATTTAGTCTTGATTATTCCCATGTTTGCCTTTAGACTTGATTACATATATACGCAATCCTAAACAATAAAGGCTTATTTTGCATATTTTAAACAATTTCTAAATGGTGTACTGTGTGTTCTGCATGTTGCTTTTTCTATTCAATAAAATTTAGGGTGTGATTTGTCACACAAAAACACTGTTAAACTTTATTACATTTGAGGAGAGGGCTTAGGGTGAGGCATAGGAAGGAAAGGCACATAGGGAAGATTTTACTTTCTGTTTTGTGCCACTCTTTGAATTTTTCTAACTATGTAATTATTTTCCCCTTCACTTTTCAATGTCAACATAAGTTAACTGGACAGTGAAATTATAGGCAATGTGCCATTTTAATTTTTTTTTCACTTTTCTATGCCAAAAAAAATCTAACAAGTTATTTTTTAGTGAGGTGAATCAAAAGCATTAAAACTAGCAATATAAAAACAAAAACAAATGAGCATTTAAACAACTCACGATATTTCAAAAAGTTATATTGAAACTTGACAGAACTCTTTTTGGTAATGGCATTTCTGGTTTTTAAGGTATAATACAGGTTAACACCAACTTCCTTTATCTGTCTTTTGTGATGAGGACTAAACCATTGATTTTTACCTTGCCCAAATTTGTATCTAAGGGGTCTGGGGAGTCATACCCTACAAATCATATATTCTCATCAGATGGGTTTTATTTAACCCTATATATCTTGATTTACTTTCCAACCTGACTCTGGAATAACATTACAAGATAAGGAAGAAAATCAAAATATTTTACCCCAAAACATGTTTCTTGGTCATATTTTGATATGGCCCTGAAAAGCTGTTCTTTATAGGGGGAAATTTGCATCTGTAAAGAACCTCTATTAAAAAAGCTAGATCTTTTTCTTCCAGACCGTCCCAATCCTGAAGAGATTAAGATCTGAAAGGGAAACGTTTGTCATCTATTGTCTCTAAGGACAGTCACTATAAGACTTCAAAAGAACTTTGGTCTCCACAATCTTTATCTTAACCTGAATATTCCCTTTCTATCAATCCCAGATCTTCAGACAAACTCAGCCAGAAAATGTTTAAATTCAACTACAGCCTGAAAGCCCTTCCACTCTGAGTTGTCCCGCCTTTCTGGACCAAACCAATGTATTTGATTGATGTCTCACACCTCTCTAAAATGTATAATACCAAGCTGGCCGGGTGCGGTGGCACACACCTGTAATTCCAGCATTCGGGGAGGCCAAGGTGGGTGGATTACAAGAACAAAAGATTGAGATCATTCTGGCCAACATGGTGAAAACCTGCCTCTGCTAAAAATACAAAAATTAGCTGGGTGTGGCAGCACACGCCTGTAGTCCTGTATTCGGGAGGCTGAGGCAGGAGAATCGCTTGAACCAGGGAGGTGGAGGTTGCAGCGAACTGAGATTGAGCCACTGCACTCCAGCCTGGCGACAGAGCGAGACTCTGTCTCAAAAAAAAAAAAAACCAAAAAAAAAAAAAAAAAACCCAAGCTGTGTTCCAACTACCTTGGGCACGTTCTCAGGACCTCCTGAGGGCTGTGTCACAGGCCATGGTCACTCATATTTCAGAATAAATCTCTTCAAATATTTTACAGAGTCCGACTCTTTTTGTGGATGGTGGCAAGGTGAACACAAGTATATATGTACCAAGTTACAAGAGAAATTCCAAATTAACTTACGACACTAAAACTAAAGCTACTAGCTAATGAAGTTTAAATACTGAGTAATGAACAGATCAAGGGGAAATTTTGGCTCTCCATATAAAAAGAGAGAAGTCTGTATTTCTACCTTAAGAATGTGAAAAATAAAGACTAACTTATTTTCTTATCTACTAGGAAGATTGCTTTTTCTAAGAAAAGAAACAAACTGAGCTTAAACTATTATAATAATGACCTTCCTTTCTACCAGAAAGATTGGTGTCTGAAACTCTAATACATTAAAAAAAATTAGTAACATAAAAAGTAAATGGAAGTTTGTAATACTATACAAGTAGACATGAAACTTAATGATCATCCACTGGCATAAGGCCCAAAAGAATCAGAGATATAACGAAAGAGAATTTCCCTGGGTGATAAAATTTATGAAATTCTCTGACTTCAACATGATGATTAAGAAAAATAGAAAAGAAATAAGGACTTAGATGAATTTGTGACTGGACATATTATGTATTATTAGAGGAAATCACGAATGGGAAGGTGACTGTGGAAGAACAGATTATATACCTAATCTTTCTGATCAATGAAACAACCACCATCTACTATTTTGAACATTATATGCTAGTTACTCTGAATGTATGATCGTTATACCACAAAATAAGATTTAAAGAAGGTGACTTAGAGAATTTACATATCTTACTGAAGATCACAGAGATAATAACAGCTTGTCACAGAAAACAACCAAGACCTATTTCAATGCATTCTGCTTTGAGCCTAATAAGGATAGCTACCTTGTAGCTGAAGATGCATCCAGGTATCTCCACTGTAGGACATTACCTTCCTTTGCAGAGAAACAAACAGCAGCTCAGTTATACCCCCCCTTGATTCCTCCTAGCAGCAATTGTGAACCATTACAACTAGTGAAAAGAATAGCTTCCATTCTGGAAGTCTCCCTAAAGATTTAACTAATTCCTGGGTTAGTCATATATTCCAAATCACTTAAGAACAGAGGCCAAGAAAAAGTATTATAGGGGAACACATTACCTGATATACTCTGGGGTGTTCAATAAATGACTATCAGTGGCTGAACTATCCTTGAACCTGCTCTCACTCCTTGATCCCCCATCCTAGAACTAGTTTAGTACTGGAGGTCTTCCATTGGAATCAACCCACCTCCCTGTTGTTCTACTGTATCTCTAATGATTTGTGTGATTTGGACCAAACTCTTCTGGCAGTGGCAGTCAAATTCTCAGATAAGCCTCAAGTGAAACAATTTAAAGGATATGTGATAAAGAATCCAAGGACACATTTAAATAATGCACTGGTTTTGTATTGGTTGCTCACTGTAATCCCAGCACTTTGGGAGGCCAAGGTTGGCGGATCACCTGAAGTCAGGAGTTCCAGACCAGCCTGACCAGCAAGGTGAAACCCTGTCTCTACTACAAATAAAAAAATTAGCTAGGCGTGGTGGTGTGGGCCTGTGATCCCGGTTACTTGGGAGGTTGAGGCGGGAGAATTGCTTAAACCCCCGAGGAGGAAACTGCAGTGAGCCAACACAGCGCCACTGCACTCCAGCCTGGGTGACAGACGGAGACCCTGTCTCAACAACAACAACAACAACAACAAAAAAAAAGATGAGAAAGACGAGGAGAAACCAGACTTTACATCTATAAAATCTGTATGGACTGCATTTGTAAAAGAGGAACTAAGGGTGATGGGAAACGAAAACCTGGAAAATGACAGAACTCACATGTTCTGTGGGTAACTGTGACCCTCAATGGCCGTTCACTTTAATGACTTTTAATTTAACCTATGGCAACAGACAAATTGATGAAAACAGAAAAGAATAGAGGGTTGAATGGTGGTAATTTTATCTCAAAGGACAAATAATCTAGAAGATTACTTAAAAAAATTACTTCAAGCTTAAAACAAGGTAAGGAACATTGTAGCCATTATCGTCTCATTTAGCTCAGTCACTCTGACATGTTTAGTTAGAATTACCTTCTATTGTCTTGAATTACCAGAAACTGATCAGTCTAACTAATACAGGCAGAACAAATGCTTATAATTCTCTCATCTACCTAACTGGCTTAGTTCATGTTTTGGTAAGGACATTTTAAAACCAAAGAAATAAATATCAATTATCTACTCTGAGAAAGAGTTCTAGTTTTGGTTTCAAGTAATGAGTACAGAGGGTAATAGAGGGTAATAGTGGAAGAGAGGCTTGGATCTGAGAAGGCCTGTGTGAGTCTTTGTAAGCAATAGCATGTATCCTTTCTTAATGGTAGCCAGAGCAAGATATGGAATAGGAAATACATTATATTGACTTTTTCTTACACTTCCTTTGTCACAATTGTTAGAATAATAAGCCATATACATGAAGTCCATCAGGCATACATGTTTAAAGGGAGAGAGAAAGGTAATTTAAAACTTCTCACGAGAATGGAAAAAAAACCTTTTGATAAGGCTAGTTTACAGTCATGCCACACTAAATACCAGAGACTTTTCTCAGTTTTTTTTTTTTTTTTTTTGCTAAGACTTTATTCTACCATTTAAAAGAATGAAAAACTTTTTTGTAAAAAATTGAGATTTAGTGACTTTAAAGGGAACATTTTACATATTAATCCCTGCTAACATTAATTTAAATACTAGGATCACAGTCTACCCTTTGCTTCTGGTTTCTAATAAGCAAGTGTGTAGGTTGTACTTATAAGCTTTATCACAGTGTGTGTGATATTTTAAAACAATCGACAGATAGCTGTCAGATTACTTTATCTTTGGTTAAAATGACCCCAAGATCCCAATTACAATGTTTTTGGTATACAGCAAATATTGAGATCTGTTAAGAAACTCTTACCTGCTCTGTAGCTGTAGGGCAGTAGAAGACTAATAAAATAGTTGTACAGATGTTTATCGACAGTCCAATGATGGTGATGAGATTTGGGGCAATCCAGGAGGGAACTCTTCTAACGAGCCATTCCCAATACCCTTGCATTAAGGGCTCAAGCAGGGACCGTCCAGCACTTTGATATCTGTGTTCTTCTAGCCGCTTTAGTTGGTGCCTTGACAATGGTGGTGTTGGTAACTGAAACAATTTACTTAATACACATCCTGTAGTACTCATATGCCCGAAGCCCACTGGGGACTCCGGGTGAGAATCTCCACATCTTTTCCTTGTTGATCGATGCCCACTCATGGATCTTGTTTTTTTTTTTTAATATTTAAAGACAGTAATTTACTTCTTTTGTAGGATTTTGTGGCTGGTGCTTACCTAAAAAAAAAATAAATAAATAAAAAATACACTTGTCAGCCACTATTTACATCTTATGCCAATATTAACAAATAAGGAAACAAAAAAATCAAATTGTCAATAAAGTAGTAAGTATCAAACAGGACCAGAAAAGTAGGGACCTGATTTTGGTTCTAGTTCTTATTGAAAGTGTATAACCTCAACTTTAAGCAAAAAACAGAAAGAGCCTTTAATAGTAGTACACTTACTATTACCCGATAGCTTGTCTGACTTTGAAGCTCATATTCTTTTTCGATCTCACACAGTTTTCAGTTGTATAATGCAACAAATGTTAGAAATCATCCTGTCATTACACATATATGGAAACTGAGGTCTCAAGGCTAGCAAATCAGTATTAGTATCAGAGGAATGACTTGAATGAGTCTTAAAACTAGATTTTTATTTAATGGTAATAACTAACATTTGTCGGGCATGCCCTTCATATTACAAAACTTAAGCACTTTTCATATACTAACTCCTTTAATCCTCATAACCACCCTAGAAGGCAAGGACTATTAATTGTCCCCATTTTTACAGAAAAATAAACTAAGGCTCAGTGAGGCTAATTAACTTGTCCAAATCACACAGCTGGTAAGTAGTAGTCAAACAAACACAGGGTTTCTGTTTAAACTAAACCAAAACATAAAACTTCTTATCAGTAAAAACGAATATAGATGGTATTCTCGGTGGAGATAAACAATGAAAAAAATTAACTTTAAGACAGTATATATGTATTAGCAGAGTGTCCTGATGAACTGAGGAAGTACAAGGAAAAAAAGTAAAAGTGGGTCAAATGATGACTGCTGATAAAGGACCTTGAGTTTAATCCCTGAAGTATTTGTATTTCATTTAGAAAAGATTAGAGATAACAATTATAAGTAATCAAGTAGCATGAGGAAATACAAGAGTATTTTCAAGATGAATCAGAATGGAGAAAATAGTGAGAACAATTAAAAATTAGTAACTACAGTGATCTCAATGGTTTGAAGTGGTGAGGGCCTATATAGGATGGTAAAAATGAAAATATGAAAGACAGTCAAATCTGTAAGTAATTTCTATTTAGATGGAAGATTCAGCAGAAAGTACTTAAGAATTAGATATGAGAGGTGAGGAAACAAGAAAAAAAGAGTCAACTGCTAGAGATTACTGGTACTGTTGTCAAAAGGGCAAGCTGGAAAAGAAAATCAGTTTGTTATTTTTTGACTTTTAGGGTGCAGGGGGTGAAAGGGAACTAGGGATGAGGGTAGGAAGGGAATATATATATATATACATGTGACTTTTAAGTAGAGATGTTTTAGACAAAATCGAAAAACTGGAGTTTTGGTAAGAGTGAAAAGTTCAGGTCATCAACTTAAAAGCTAGTCTGGTTAAAAACTAGGAAGTAGAAAAGTTCTCAAAGGGATTAAGCATGGAAAGAAAAAAATGAATAAAGAACCTTGTGAGAAACTTACCATAGTTAGGAGAAGGAGGAACAGAGACCATAAGATTATTTAAAAAAGAAAGAAAGAATCTTAATAGTACAAAAAGATTAGTGGCATAGGTATACTTTGATCTTCTGGTTGGAAACTATCCACAAAGCAAGATCAAAGTCCCAGAAATGGTATGGATTTAGGACATCTCAACAATGGATCTACTATCAAAACATGCTCAGTTGTCCCTTTTAACTATTTTTGCTGGTTTATTCTGCCTTTGCAGGGTGGTCCTGAGAGCGGCAGGTTCCCCCGTCTGGGGTGGAGGGGAGGCAGCACATAGTCCCTGGAATGCAGTGAAGCCAGGCCAAGGCCCAGAGGCAGCTGTGGTAGACTGGAGCATGGTGCTCCTGCTGCCCAGGATGGAAGGCACTGAACTGAGACCGGGCCATGGCTAGGGGACTATGAACCCAGGCCACATGTGCATTCTGAGAAGTGGGCCACAGGGTCACATGCCACAAAACATGTAATGTAGGCACTCAGCTCATGAGTAACCACATAGACAAGTAGGTACTGGCCAGGGGGACACTCACCCCATAGCCTAGTATGGACATGTGAACACAATATTGGTGTCACATACAGACCAGAACTTTTTTCCTATATCCCCATAAATATCAAATTCCAAAATTTCAATGTTACTAATGACCTAAGGTGAATGACCTCTGTCAGTCACGTATCTCAATATTTGGTTTAGAAAATAGTCATTATAGTCAAGTTAATGCCTTAAATAAATTTTCAAAAATCTCAAGAGACTCATCAGTGTCACAATTTAACCAACTGAGGTGCCCTGAAATAAAAATATTTAATATTTCGCCGGGCAGGGTGGCTCACGTCTGTAATCCCAGCACTTTGGGAGGCTGAGGCAGGCGGATCACCTGAGGTCAGGAGTTCAAGACCAGCCTGGCCAACATGGTGAAACCCCGTCTCTACTAAAAATACAAAAATTAGCCGGGTGTGGTGGCAGGCACCTGTAATCCCAGCTACTCAGAAGGCTGAGGCAAGAGAATTGCTTGACCCCGGGAGGTGGAGGTTGCAGTGAGCCGTGATCGCACTACTGCATTCCAGCCTGAGTGACAAAGTGAGACTTGTCTTAAAACAAACAAACAAACAAAAAAACCCAAAAAATTAATATTTCAAATCAAGGAGAAAAATCAAAGCTAATTCCTTACATTTTGAGGAATTCTTTCATACAAGTGTATCACAAAGTTACTGATTAAAACTGTTTTAAAGTAATGTTTATATAATATTAAATAACTGGTGACAAGATTACTTTAGAACAAATGAAAGATCAATAACCACCAATACACTTAGCTTCATAGTAGCCAAATTTTCTATAGTCAAGCAATGATATATTTTCATATTTGGTAAACGATAGCTCTTATGGAATTCCACTTGAAATGGGAATTAAAAATTTAGTCAATTCCATTTGTATTTTACTGTTGCAGTATTCTATTCTCTTACTGTAAAAAAGAAAAAGAAAAAAAAAAGATGAGTGCTAGCCTGCTTTTGGCATTGAATTAGCTATAAGCAACCGATCCTAATGGTTTTAAGTTTGAGCATTTGGCAGGACTAGTTGATAAACGGATACTTTCCCTCTCAGTTGTTCCCCTCTGCGACCTAGATGGTTTTTTAACCTTCTATTTCTCTTTTACAAAAATCTACATTTTGACAAACCTTTCCAGATCTAGCCACTGTATAAATTTATACATGAAAAGAGGCAATGAGTTTTTGAAGGTTTTCTTTGCCAACATTGCAGCAACAATGTTTCTGTGAAGCTATTAACAACAACACTGCAAATATAAATTCAGATACATGTAGTCTCTGACCTACAGATGGCTACTTTACTTTCAACACATCATCAGATACAGAGTTTGCAGTCACTACCACAGGTTCATCTCCACTCTTCCTTCTGTCATATCTGAGATCCAGGGTCTTTGACCATGAAAACCATTACAGAAAAAAACAGGAACTTCTGAATTTTAGCAAATTAAAGGCAAGCATATCTCAATGGAGCTGCATAGGGTAGGTAGGTGGCTACAATAGGAAGATCAGGACAATGTGGCGAGAAAGGAAAAACGGATGTGGGATGGGAATACACGAAAGAAGGAGAATATTAAAAAATTATTCTATGTTGGGAACGGTGGTGGCTCATTGCCTGTAATCCCGGCACTCCGGAAGGTTGAGGCAGGTGGATCACCTGAGCTCAGGAGTTTAAGACCAGCCTGGGAAACATGGCAAAACCACATCTATACAAAAAAATTAGCTTGGCATGCTGGCCTGTACCTGCAGTCCCAGCTACTTGGGAGACTGAGTTGGAAGGATTGCTTGACCCCTGGGGGTTGAGGCTGCAGTGAGCCATGATCATGCCATTGTACTGCAACCTGGGCAACAGAGCAAAATCATGTCTCAAAAACAAACAAAAAAACCCAAAAGTTTTTCTAGCCAGCTGTAATTTTTATATGGAGTCAGGCCTATGACCAAAAGGATGAGCAGAAAATGTCCTTTTCTTACCACAGTATAAGTAACAAAAAGAAAAAAAAAAAAGTGGCCGGGCACGGTGGCTCAAGCCTGTAATCCCAGCACTTTGGGAGGCCGAGATGGGCGGATCACGAGGTCAGGAGATCGAGACCATCCTGGCTAATACGGTGAAACCCCGTCTCTACTAAAAAATACAAAAAACTAGCCGGGCGAGGTGGCGGGCGCCTGTAGTCCCAGCTACTCGGGAGGCTGAGGCAGGAGAATGGCGTAAACCTGGGGGGCGGAGCTTGCAGTGAGCTGAGATCCGGCCACTGCACTCCAGCCTGGGCGACACAGCGAGACTCCGTCTCAAAAAAAAAAAAAAAAAAAGAAAAAAAAAAAGTAAGAAATTAAAATTATTGCTGGCTAGCTCAGAAACCTAGCCACCAGTCTTAATAGTTTTTATAAGAAAATAGATTACAAGTTTCCAATGCACTCAGCCAACATATAAATGCAGTGAATGAGGCTGACATGATCCCATCTCCTATGTCCAGTGGGAAAATAAATAAAAACTAGTAAACAAGCAAATAAAAAAATTACACACTGTGACAGGCACAATGAGGAAAACAAAGTGCCAAGCTAGAAAATAGCTGGGGGTACACATTTTAAATAGGGTGAAGTCTTCAAGTAGCTTTTATACCAAGCTCAGAGGAAAACAAGGAGCCAGACATTTTAGGAGAGCAGGAGGAAGAATAATCCAAGAAAATGGAACACATCCTGAGACAGTAAAGAGTTTGTCTGGCTCAGGTACAAGAGAGATCACCACGGATGGACAGGAGTAAACCAGATGGAAGAATGGGATAAAATGAAGTTTGGAGAATTAATGCAGAGTTGTGATTTTTACTTGGATGTAATGGAAAGCAAATGACGTGCTTATAAAGAAAACTATAACTTTAGAATACAGCCAAAATTATTTGTTCACTGAGGGTATGTTTTCATATATCATAAGAGCAAAAGTGAGTATTTTAAACTGTATAAAATTCCCATCAGCTGTAATGCTGTAAGTCAGTTCATAATAACACTGTCACAGTCCTATAGCTATTGTAGCCTTTGCACTTGTAATCAGTAATCCCCCTCCTCTGTTAAAATCTGGCTCCAGTGCTCTGCTCCCTTTAAAGCACTCATCACACTTTGAACTATTTTTGTTTGATTTTTTTTTTTTTTTTTTTTTGGTCTTTCTCCCACACTGTTTTGTATACTCCACAAGTGCATGGGCCAAAGCCTGTCTTGTTAACATTCTTTTCCCGCAAGCTCATACCATACTTAGCACTAAGTAGATAATCAATACTTATTTTAATCTAATTTAATTTAATTTTTTTGAGACAGGATCTCGCTCTGTAGCACAGGCTGGAGGCAGTACCGCGATCTTGGCTTACTGCAACCTCCTCTTCCTGGGTTCAAGCAATTCTTGTGTTTCAGCCACAGAGTAGCTAGGATTACGGGCGTGTGCCACCACACCCTACTAGTAGGTAACCAGTACTTACTGAACAATTAACAAATATTACTTGTCTAGTATTTAATAAACACTTAGTTGTTCCAGACTCTGAGGAAACAAAAAGACTGAAATATACCATTCCATACATTTAAGAAGCTCAAAAGGGGGAGGGTGGGGTTTCATAAACGGCTAAGTTATGAATGCTATCAACAAACTGTTTTGTAAGTCCAGAGGAGAACTAGGAAAACACATATGGTCTGACAAAGAACTTTCTTTGTGCAAGCTAAATATTTATGCGGAAAATCCAAAAAAGGTAGAAAAGTATAATCAGAGATATTTAATTAATACCTTTACTAAAAAAGTTTATCATGCACAATGGCTGCATTTATATCAGCTGAGGATAATGGCATACTGGCTACATTATTCCTGTGTGGACTTTAGCATGGGGAACGGCTGACAAGTACCACATTGAAAAAAAAACAAAAAACAAAACTCTAACTTCTGAGCAGTGCATAAGGTAAGCTTACACAATATACAACCTGTTGTGTGAAATTCCAGAATGTCCATCCCTGCCATGTCTAAGGGTGCCAAGTTTTGATCTGTACTGATTCAGCAGTATGTTTACAGTCTTTTCACAGGTAATTGGCTACCTAAAGAAAAATACTCATGGCAACACTAGCAGAAAGGAAGGGCAAATTATAAAGAACAAGGAAAGAAAGGAGGGAAAAAAAAGGAAAAGAAAACTAACAGGATCACAGGATTAAGTTCAGCATTATTTAACAAGTGATACATAGAGCAAGTTTACAAAAACAAAAGCCTTTTCAGCAGACTCGGAAGCAAAAACAGGGCTGTGTAACATAATTTAGATCTAGCGTTTTGCTGAAGTGAAATCTTGCACTCCTTAAAAGAGGAAATAGCTTTCTTCCCCCTTAAAAAACACACACACACAACACAAAAATCAGCAAAAGCTTGGCATTTTATAGGTTATTTTTCTAGTCTCTTAAAAAAATAACACAGCATGACCCTCAAAAAGAACATCACCTTTAGCCAGCTTAAAAAACAAATCTGCAGCCTAGAAAACAAAGAAATTGTGCAATAAAATGTAATTGGTGTTAATACAAGGTAGATTTACCTAATTTATTTCTTAGAAGTGTTGGAAAGACAAGTTGTGCAGAGGGCTTTAACTAGTTTTTCTCAGCATAAAACGAACAGGCAAATAAATACTTTTAGAACTTCAATCTTGAATTTTATGTGAATGGCAATGGCTCTAAATTAGTAATGCTCTAAATGCCCTTACCAAAGTCTAACTTGTGTTATAAGTCGTTCAACTCAACATCTACGGACTGGACATATTCCTAATAGTTCGAGTAGGAAATACATCTTTATTCTTTGTCCACATACAATACAAGGCACTAACATTTGTTGAAAGACAACTATGAATTTGCCTATTATCATACTACGGATTTACTGATGAACTAAAAGACTTCAAGCAAAATTATATATTCAATACTAACGATGCAAAATGGCAAAAATGACACCAAAATGCCAAGCACTGAATTAGAGAAAACAAGTTAAACACGGCTAAATGTAAAGATCCCATTCATGCAGTGTTTCTGGTAATACTGGCAAACACCAGCAACTCTTCTGGTTATTTCTCCTTGCAAGACTACGGCTGAAATAAACGCCGGCTAGCAGTCTCACAGCTTATCAATATAGGCTGAAATTTCTAAAAAAGTTGCTGACCAGAATCGAGTCCCAGCCACAAACATCAGCACCGCATTCCTAAGGGGAGGCAAACCCGGCAGAGGATGCCACCCGGTGTGTGGACTTGCCAGCATTCGGGCAGGAGGGTGTGGACCTGACAGGCAAGGTCCGTTCCGCATGGGTAGCGCTCCCAGCCCTCGGCCCGCTCAGCGCTGGCCCTCCACGGTTCTTCCCACCCCTACCTTCGGCTCCCATACAACAGCCCCCCGGCTCCCGCGCCAGCGCTCCGCCACCCCAATGTCTCCACAGAGGAGCAAGGGGGCAGTCGACCCTCGCCTCCCCACAACCCCGCGCGCGAGGCCACCCTGCGCCAGGAAGAAGGACGGCGTTCGCCTCGCGCGAGTCCATACACAGCTATATCCTAATGACCCGCCCCAGAGCATCCAGTCCTTTCTCCACCGGCCCCTACAACGCCCTTCAAATCCTTCACGCCCGGTGACCGCGTCCCGCAGCCTTACCCTGACCCCAACAAGCACACCCCTAGAGATACCACCTCCGACTCCAGCCGACTGGATGACTGATCGGCGGCAGCACGTTCACGACACTTTCGCGATTGCCGTAAAGGGAAACAAGGTTTGAAAGAGCAGCGCCGTAAGCGCGCTCGTCGGGGCCGTGAGCGCGCCCCGGGGCCGGCCGGTCAGATTGGGAGCGCGCCCCAAGGCCCAGCCCTGCTTCCTTCTAGCGGGCGGGCGTAGGAGCTAGCGGCCAGCGCTGGTCGGTCTGGTAAGGTAAGCCGAAGTAGGGGAGAAATCACAGGCCCCAGCGCTTGGAGCCCGCTCCCTCTAGAAGGGTGCGTCAGAGGTTGGGATCTGGTAGCTTGGGGAAGTGGGCGCAGCCTGGAGCCGCCTTACCCGCGTCGCGGGCGCGCGAGACTCGTGCTGGCTCTCATTGCCTCCGGGGGCTACCTTGTGCTAAGCGCCAGAGAGGGGCTGGTTGGGGCGGGAGCTGCGGGGGTTTCCGTGGGCGGGGATGAGTGCAGCTGGGCTCAGCTCCCCGTGCCCTACCTTTCTGTCCTCTTTCTTGGTCTCCTCTACTCTCCTCCTTCCCCAAGCAGTGCCTGGTGCCGAGTTCCGTCTCTCGCGTCTTTTCCTGGTCCCAGGCAAAGCGGAGCGGAGATCCTCAAACGTCCTAGTGCTTCGCGCCTCCGGAGAAAATCAAAGGTCTAATTAATTCCTCTGGTTTGTTGAAGCAGTTACCAAGAATCTTCACCCCCTTCCCACAAAGGCTACGGTTGAGTCCACGTTCCTGTTGTGAGTTCTGGGTTCATGTACCTTGGTGGCTGGAGGGAGTGAGGGGGAGGGGAGAGTTTGAAATTATGATCCCTGGTGACCTTGTGTTTACACAAAGCTCAGTTTTCTACACTCAATTCTATCGCAGCGGGTGGGTCCTACACAGAAAGGAAACTGCCTGTCCTGGGTAACTTCACAACCGTGTTTTATAGTAGAATACATCTGAAAAACACAGAAACACTGTAGAAATAATCTTTCCAGTTCTCCCAAATTTTAATTTATAAATCAGTAACCAAATGCAACTCTGTATTTTGCATTGCATTATCGGATTGTCCTCATTTCTCTTAATGTAACATTTGATGCAGCTTTTTAAAAAACTTAATTTTCTATACTCTTTAGGGTTTAACCATTAGGAGAATATTAGGTTTGTCAGGAGGCCAAGTTAGAGTTTAGAAAAGTAAATATTTTTAAATTATATTTTGCTTTGAGCCTGATGGTTCTGTGGATCTCTAAAAGCAGCTTAGGGCTTTCTGACCGTTCACTTGGAACTTCCAGAATTTACTTAGTTCCTAGCATTCACCACTTAGCAGAGACAGCATGAGGAATTCGTTTTATTACCACGGGTATTTAAATATTTGTTAAAAAAATTGTGATCACAGTTTTGATTCATGGAACTTCAAAGAAAGCAGAGAAGATAGGCTAGAGATGCAATACCTTTTTTTTTTTTTTTTTTTTTTGGATGGAGTCTCGCTCTGTTGCCAGGCTGGAGTGCAGTGGTGCGACCTTGGCTCACTGCAACCTCCACCTCCTGGGTTCAAGCGATTCTCCTGCCTCCTGCCTCAGTAGAGACGGGGTGTCACCGTATTGGCCAGGATGGTCTCAATCTCCTGATCTCATGATCCGCCCGCCTCAGCCTCCCAAAGTGCTGGGATTACAGGCATGAGCCACCGTGCCCAGCCTACAAGAACATTTTTATAAACATTCTTACTGCCCTGTGAAATTTATTCCTGCATACGCTCAATTATTTTGACAGGTTTTTAAAATTATGAATCATTAAAATTCTAATTTTGTTTGGTTGGCAATTACTCAGCAATGCTTTTGGGTTTCAAAGGCGAAAACACATTGACAATTAGTCTTCCTCAACTAGTCCATGCATTTAAATTCCTCAGTTGTCATTCGCAAACTGGGAAACCATTTATTTCAAGCCCTGCTTCTCTATAAATTGTCAGTTTAAACAACTAGGACTCTCAAAGCCTAAGGAGATACGAATCCAAGATAATTCATACATAGAAAAAATTCATACAGAGAAGTTGTTCTCCATACTTGTGGCCTTATAACTACATAATTAATAAATCAACTATCATTATTATATTGTGTGCTTATTCTACTCCACTCCGAGGAACAACTCTTTGAGTACTGTAACTCAGAAGCTAAGTAAGTTGCCTGAAATCACAGAGTTGGGCAGTAGTAAAGGCGGGACTTGCATTTGGAGAAATCTCATCTCACAGCTGTGTTCTTTATATCACATGGACTTGCAATTGCTTTATTTTGTTTAATCTATTATTTTTTTCCTCATGTTGTCTCTCTATAGGAGGAGTCAATGATTTTTCTTTTATCCTCTTTAAGATAGTGAAGGTGTTGGATGTGAGAATGCATATGAAAACTGATATCCCAGAATTAAAACGTTATTTAATTCCAGATGGTACAACATCATTGTAAAAAACTCAAGTGTCAACTCTTTAAAGAAAAATAACCTGTTAACAATGCTATAGTGTAGTATTCTGCCCATGAACAATATGGTATGTTAACTTAAAACTGTACGTGTTTAAAATTGTTTGGATTGAGAGAAAAACTTCCTGTTTTCTTTGTGTGTGGATTTTAGGACTTACAAAAGGTGCAGGTATGAGCAGATCTGAAGACTAACATTTTGTGAATTTGTAAAACAGGTAATTCATTTTTCACATTATAAGAGGAATAAGTACATACTAATCATCTCTGAAAATACGTATCTTATTTAATCCTTGAATAAACCTCTATGAACTGGGTATTGTTTTATACTATTTAACATATAATATTAAAAGCTACCATTTATTATGCACCAGCAATGTGTTAGGTTGTTTGCTTGTGCTATCAGTATAAGCTGTACAAAAACTACTCAGCACAGTCCAGTAGAACTTTTCCACAATCTTGGAAATGTTCTAAATTTTTACTGTCTTGAATGGTAGCCACTAGACATGTGGCTTTTTTTCTTTTTTTTTGAGACGGAGTCTGGCTCTGTCACCACGCTGGAGTGCAGTGGCACGATCTTGGCTCACTGTAACCTCCGCCTCCCGGGTTCAAGTGATTCTCCTGCCTCAGCCTCCCAAGTAGCTGGGACTACAGGCGCCTGCCACCACACCTGGCTATTTTTTTGTATTTTTAGTAGAAACGGGGTTTCACCATGTTGGCCAGGATGATGACATGTGGCTTTTGAGCATATGAAATGTGGCTAGTGTGACTATGGAATTAAAAATTTTATTTAATTTTAATCTATTTGAGATGTTAATTTCAATAGTTACATGTAGCAGTGGTTGCTATATCAGATGGTACAATCTGTGCCGATAACCTTAGCATTATTCCATTTTTCTTTTTTCGAGATGGAGTCTCACTCTGTCGCCCAGGCTGGAGTGCGGTGGCGCAATCTCGGCTCACTGCAACCTCTGCCTCCCAGGGTCGAGCGATTCTCCTACGTCAGCCTCCATTCTCCTACTTCAGCCTCCCGAGTAGCTGGGATTACAGGTGTATGCCACCATGCCTGGGTAATTTTTGTATTTTTAGTAGAGACGGAGTTTCACCATGCTGGCCAGGCTGGTCTCGAACTCCTGACCTCATGATTCGCCCACCTCAGCCTCCTAAAGTGTGGGATTACAGGCATGAGCCACCTCACCCCACCTCACATTATTCCATTTTTCAAAGGAGAAACTGGTTCAGAGAAGTTACAAAGCTTGCTTAAGTTCACACAATTTTATTTAAAAAAACAGTTTTGAGGAGAGGAATACTTTAGGAATGTTAATTTGGTAATGCAAGTGGAATGGGTGAAGGGGAAGGAAAAAGCAGATAGGGCAAGAGAATTGAAAGTCAGAATCACATGGGTACAGTGTGAACTGAGAAGAAGAATGGTTTAAATGACTTGTAGAAATAGAATTGCCCTCACTTGGTGACAGCATGTGAGGACTTTATAAGAGAGAACTTAAGATTCCTCTGAAGTCTTAGAATCATCATAACCTGAAAAAAATGGTAATGTTGTTTACTGAAATAGAAAAATCATAAACAGTTTTGGGAATTAAAAGGATTTTGCTTTGGCTGTTTATTCAACACGTAATTGAATGATTACTATGGGTAAGGTCCTCTGCTCTGCTTAGGTAGATAAGTGGAAAGATTTCATTCCCTTAAGACACCGTCCTGAATTTTCATACTGTAGAAGATAATGAGCTCTGAAAGATGTGAAAATCAAATGTTCTCAGAGAAAGGGGTGCTTATTTCTATCTACAAAGGGCTTAGGTAAAGTTGTCTGTGGAAGATAGCGTTTGAACTTTTGAAGAAAAGGAAGGATTTAGACATGTAAAACAACAAAGGGGGAAGAGGTTTTGCTAGTAGCAATGAGGTGGACAAAATATTTGAAAATCCCTTTTACCAATATACCTAAATGCTGAATAAATTACATTAGCTCATTAAATTCATGACAGGTCTTCTACGAAAGACAGGGAAATCTCCACGGCTAAAAAGTTTAAAAAAAAAAAAAAAACCCGAAACTAGAGTAGTATACTAGCAGTCTGTCTCCTTTGGGGGCATTTGGCTGATGGCAGAAGTAAAGCACAATCAGGGACAGGTGACAGGCTGCTCTCTACCCAAAGCAGAGAAATAGAATTCGTACCCCTGTAACCTCCCAGGCACATAGCTCCAATGGGTGCCATTCCATGGTAGTTGGTGTAAATGGTACCTGTGTTTCAGTGGGTGATGTTTTCATAGAATAAGTATTTCCACTTGAAGTTGTACAACTCATGGTATTGGAGAAGCACTTTTCCCCCAAATTCAGCCAGGACCCACAAAAGTCTATACACTCAGTCATAGGTGCGCCAGAAAAATATCTCCCTCCTGGCAAAGGGAGATCACAAAGAAATTTGTTCATTTTCATCACAGCTCCAAGTGGGGGAATAAAGATACCACCTGAAAACTTGAAACTGGAGGGTCTGCCATCACTCATAGTCACAAAGTTCAAATTTACATATCTACACGGTCTGAAAAACCAGAAGCCAAGAAATTAACATAAAGTTGGCTCGGGTTGGTAATGTGCCATACTCTCTGGAAAAAACAAATACAGATCCTCTCTGTAATGACTCACCCTTAGTTAAGCCTTTTAGGATACTTCCAGATTTTAAGATTGTCCAATATAGGTTCAGAGTCAAAAACTGTAAAACATATGCAAGGGACAGCTAAACTGACTAGACGCCTAAGGACTTATGGGAATGATCAGAAACAGAAATGAACATTTAAAGAGATGAAAAATGAAAAATTTAAAGATCTTAGAAATGACTCAAAATTATGTAAATTAAGAACTCTTGTCCTGGAAACCTATACTGGGGAAAGCACCAATAGGATTTTGGCAAGGACTTGTGATGATTAACTGAATAGATGAAGAAAAAAGATATTGATGGGATGTTAAGGACTGACAAGGAAAAAGGAAGAGAAGAGAGAAGATTATGAAATGCAAATGTATATATTTAGCAACAAATCAGATGGCCAGAGTAAATGACAAATACGAATCAAAAATGGCTGAGATTTCATTCTTTGGAAAGTCAGTCTCAGATGAGGAAGCTGTAAGTATTCACAAAGTTCATGGAAAACACTAAATTTCCTTAGGTCATCCAAAAATATGAGAAGATACCCCTTTAAACATGAAATTATTCTCACATGCATAGGAGTATTCTAATTTAAAAGTATTCCTATATTTTAAAAAATTAAATTAAAAAAATTAAAAGCATGAAGTTGTTCCAAGGTTTCTTAATTCACATTGTTGACTCATTATTACTTAATAATGTCCTTAGTCTGGAATTCAAGGAAGAAAGTAGTGATGTGTGGTATGGGGGTATTTAGGCCCTCTGTCTCTGCCCCCACTCCCGCCGCCCCAATGTAAGAGCTGGAAATATAATAGTGAACACAACAGTGTTTCCTGCTCTCACAGAACTTAAAGTTTAGTGAGGAAGCGAAAACCAAACAAGCAAGTTAAATGTAATGAGTGCTCTGGTTGGGGAAGTAAAGGGTGCTGTTAAAAACAAAGCAGGGACACTCAACTGAAGCTGGAAAGATTGAGCCTTGAAAAACATATAAAAGTTAACTGGGTAGGTAGTGTTGTAGTCACCATGAAGGTCTGAAGGTATGCTAGAGAGCAGGACACATTTGAAGATCTGCAAGAACTATGCTATGGCAGTGTGGCATAGTTGATTGGGCATTAGAATCAAATTGCTTGAGTTCGAATCCTATCTCCACCACATCCAGCTCTATGACCTTGGGCAATTGTCTTAACCTCTGTAATTCTGTTGAGGAAAGTACATTATTTCATGTATTTAAGGTGTTTAGTAAACACTGGTAAGGCATAGTAAATGCTAGGTGTTTGCTTTTGTAATAATGATGAGATAATGATAGAGCAAAGAATTGAGAACCAAGCATGGCCAGAGGTGAATATAGAAAGATTAAGACAGGCCAGGCACGGTGGCTCAGCCTATAATCCTAGCACTTTGGGAGACCAACGCAGGTGGATCACTTGAGGTCAGGAATTCGAGACCAGCCTGGCCAATGTGGTGAAACCCCATCTCTATTAAAAATACAAAAATTAGCTGGACATAGTGGCAGACGCCTGTAATCCCAGCTACACAGGAGGCTGAGGCAGGAGAATCTCTTGAACCTGGCAGGCTGAGGTTGCAGTGAGCCGAGATTGCGCCATTGCACTTCAGCCTGGGTGTCACAGTGACACTCTGGCTCATAAAAAAAAAAAGTAAAGACAGACGATGCAAGGACCTTATGGACCATGTTAAGGAGGAAAGACTAAGGGTATAGGGGAAACCATTGTAGGAGAATAAGGTGATCAGATTGGTATTTTGAAATTAGGATTACTTTGGTTTTAGAATGGAGTCTACATTGGTTTGGTCAAGACTGGAGGAGGACTGAGTAATAGAAAAACTAGGCTGGACTGAGTGGCTCATACCTATAATTCCAGCAATTTGGGAGGCTGAAGTAGGAGAATTTCTTGAGCCCAGGAGTTTGATACCAGCCTGGGCAGCATAATGAGACCTCATCTCTACAAATAATAAAGTTAGCTGGGCGTAGTAGTGCATACTTGTGGTCTCAGCTACTCGGGAGGCTGAGGTGGGAGGATCACTTGAGCCAGGGAGGTCAAGGCTGCTGTTAGCTGTGATTGCACCACTGCACTCCAGCCTGGGCAACAGAGTGAGGCCTTGTCTCAAAAAAAAAAAAAAAGAGGAAGAAAAACCAAAGTGTTCTTCCTGTTCTCTCACTCAATAGTCAACACAATACTTCTGTGATCATCAAGAAGTATGGAGATTTCTCTCCACCAGCCGACACCAATTGGGTGCCCCCTAATTCAAATCTGATGGTATCTACCTAGAGATAGCATCAGATTGCACGGGTTGAGGGCTCAGTCCCACTAGACTACCTCCCAACTTCTGACACCAATCACAAGCCTGGCTTGTCTTACCCATGTTTCTAACTGACTGGCTGTAAACCAAGGTTCCCACTACCCCCTCCTTGTGTTTGATTAATTTGCCAGAGTGGTTCACAGAACTCAGAGAAACGCTTATATTTACCAGACGCGTAAGGCAAGGGATACGGAAAGGGGCACGGAGCTTCTGCACCCTCTCTGGGTATGCCATCCTTCAGGAATCTCCACATACTTGGCTATCTAGAAGTTCTCTCAACCCAGTCCTTTTGGGTTTTTATGGGTTACACAGGCATGATCAACTTAACTGTCATCCTCTCTCTCTCCCTTCCTGGAATTGGGGATGGAGGACTAAATATCCAACCCTATAATTATGCCTTGGTATTTCCTGTGACCAGCTCCCATCCTAAAACTATCTATGAACTGCAAGCCTTATTAGTATATAGAAGACACTCCTATTACCCTGGAGATTCCAAGCGTTTTTAAGAGCTTTTTGCCAGGAAATGGGATGAAGACCAAATACATATATATTTCACAATATCACAGGTACCCCTTAGGAAGTTACAATAATCGGACAAAAGATGATGGTGGTTTGGGTAAAGTATTGACGGTGAAGATGGAGAAAAAGGGTAGATTTGAAATAAATTTAGGAGGTAGTATAAACAGTGCTTGGTACTTTCCGTGGAAAGATGGGACAAGAAAGCAGGTTTCTAGCTATGTCAAGTGGGTGAATCTTGGTTCCACTCACCAAGAAAGGGAAGGAGAGTGAGTGTTGGGGTATGGCATGAGGGATGATTTCAGAGGTGAAACAGCTTGGGGTGGTAAATACAAGGCTGTGGGCGTGGATGACTAAAGTAGGATAAGGAAACCCTTGTGAATTTTCTAATATGTTTTTTCTGTTTCAGAAAACCTGTTTGAAATGTGGTGGTTTCAGCAAGGCCTAAGTTTCCTTCCTTCAGCTCTTGTAATTTGGACATCTGCTGCTTTCATATTTTCATACATTACTGCAGTAACACTCCACCATATAGACCCGGCTTTACCTTATATCAGGTAAGTGAAATGTATTCTTTAGATAGGAGACTCTAGGTCTCATTCTTATTTTAACATTGAAGCCGACATTTAATGTCAACCTTTTAAAAATCAGATTTTACACTGGCATTGCAACAATAAAGGGAATATATAAAGGAACTTAAATTTGGCTTTTCCTTTGTGATAGAGAAATGTAGAGACAGCTCAATAAGATTCAGTTTGTGAACTGGTTATTGAACTGTGACTCCTTAGTGCCTTGTTTTCTAAGTAAGTATTTGAAGTTGTTTCAGAATATAGAATTGGAATTATTCTCCCCTTAAAGTAAAAAAAAAAAAAAAGCTACAAACAATAATAATAATATGAAAAGATAATGGAAACAACAAACATTTCTTGATGTACTTACTGCATATGAAGTAATTTTCTTTTTCTTTTTTTTTTTTTTGGAGATGGAATCTCTCTCTGTTGCCCAGGCTGGAGTGCAGTGGTGCAATCTCAGCTCACTGCAACCTCCGCCTCCTGGGTTCAAGCGATTCTTCTGCCTCAGACTCCTAAGTAGCTGGAATTATAGGCGTGTACCATTACACCCAGCTAATTTTTTTATTTTTTGTATTTTTTGTAGAGATGGGGTTTCACGATATTGGTCAGGCTGGTCTTGAACTCCTGACTTCATGATCCACCCGCCTCAGCCTCCCAAAGTGCTGAGATTAACAGGTGTGAGCCACCATGCCCAAAACTTTGTGTTTTTTTTTTTTTTCTCTCTTTTTTTGACATGGAGTCTCACTCTGTCGCCCAGGTTGGAGTACAGTGGCACAGTCTCGGTTCACTACAGCCTCCGCCTCCCAGGTTCAAGTGATTCTCCTGCCTCAGTGTCTTGAGTCACTGGGATTACAGGCACACGCCACCACGCCCGACTAATTTTTGTATTTTTAGTGGAGTCGGGGTTTCACAATGTTGGTCAGGCTAGTCTTGAACTTCTGACCTCATGATCCGCCCGCGATGGCCTCCCAAAGTGCTGGGATTGCAGGCATGAGCCACTGCGCCCAGCCTCATAGAAAGTAATTTTCTAAGCATTCTTCATGTCCTAAATAGTTGAATCCTTACAACAACTGGATAAGGTAGGAACTATGATCCTCATTTGAGAGAGAAGGAAATGAGGTCCAGAGAGGTCAAGTTATTTGCTCATGAGCATACAACTCAGTTAGTGTTGGAACCAAGAATTAAACCTGGACAGTTTGACTCTAGAAGCTAGGCTCTTACTCTTTATGCTGCCTATTTTTGATATATTAAGTATCAAAATTGATCGGTAACATTTTTGAAATCTCACAACTAATGAAGAAGGGCTAGTCAGTTGCATATGCTCTTTTTTTACACTTGATCTTAGCCAAAAGGCCAAGAAGCTATAATAACCCTCTTTTTTTAAAATTGCAATGGCAGTAATTATTACAACAAATTTTAAATAATACCAGAGTGATTATAAAAATGAAAAGCAAAAATCCCTTCCTGACACCCTCCAATTTCTATACCCTAGAGACAGTTCATAGTTTGGTAGATTTCCTTCCAGAGTTTGGTTTGTTTTATCTTATTGTCATGTATGTACAAAACTCTCTTTTTTTCCTTCTCCTTTCTCACTTTTTTGGGTTTTTAAATTTGTTTCGTTTGTAAAAAGTGATAGGATGTTGATACAGAAATTGCTTACTTATTCTTTCTTCCTTTTGGCTGTTACAAACAGTGCTATAATGAAGGTTTTATTACATATAACTTTACATACTGATATTGATGTGAGGTAGATTTCTAGAAGTGAGATTGCTAGATAGGTAATAGGGCATCTACGTTTTTCATTTGACATTTCTAGACATGCTTTTAAAAGTGTTGCATCTATTTATGCATTCACAAAAAGGATATGAGGAAATCATAATCGTATGCATGGTTTCTGAGCTATTGAGGCTTAAATTTCTCTGTAAAAGTTAAATAAATTACATAGGGCAGGGAGATGAAGAAAGCATAATTATTACAACATTGTTATTATTAAATATGGTTAAGCAACTACTAGTGTTTTAATCTAGCTGATTTCACATGGAATGTGGTTAGGTCCGCCCCTGAAAGTATTCAACCTCTATATGATGCTTTTGAAACATTGGTCTCTTCATAGAGATGCCAGATTTTGTTGCTATTATTAAGTAATATGTTTTGTTTTGTTGTTGTGGTGGTTATTTCATTTATTTGTTTACCTTCAGAAACATAACCTTTCCAGCACAGAAAATAGTAATCTTTTAAAGAATGATAAATTGGAAGGTTAAATTTATCTTTTAAAAATGTCAAGAAAAGATCTGGACATTACTATTTACATGTTGTTTCTGCAGTGGTATGGCATGGCACAAAAGATATAAACAAATTGGATGCAGTTTGGGAAGATTTACAAAACCCGAAAATGTTTTAGAATTTAAGCTTCCATTTCGAGGAATAATTTGATAAATAATTACCACTCTGCTAGTGGAATATGTAGCCTAAGGAGCCACACCATTCTTTAGTAACTCCAGAGGGTATATATTTAACATTTGTGAGGGTCTTTCACAGTATTTTTTTTCTCCATCTGAGAACTTGTCTGCTTTCATTTTGAAGAACTTTTAATACAGCCAGCCCTCCGTATCCATAGTTCCACTTCTATACATCCAATCAATCACAGATTAAAAATATTCTGCAGAAATTCCATCAAGTTCCAAAACTTGAGTTTGCCAAGTGCCAAGTACTTTGTTGAATCCACAGGAATGAAGTGCTGTGTATTAGATGTTATAAGTAATCTAGAGATGATTTAAAGCATATGGGAAGATGTGCATAGGTTATATGCAAATACTACACCATTTTATGTAAGAGACTTGAGCATCCCCAGGTTTTGTTATCTGATGGGGGTCCTGGAACCAGTCCCCCACAGATACCAAAGGACTACTGTAACATAAAATGCTACTTAGTTCTTTTTCAGAGTTTCACTTCCTTGATGGTACTGCATGTGATTTTCTTTAAAAAGCACCCTAGGCACATCCTTTTCTGTTCTGCCCCTTCTGCTTTTTCATTTTTCTGCTGTTGAACTTAGTATTACCCTGAGGTCTTTCTCCAACATTCAGACATACATATTTAAACTCTAGTACTTATTTTTATTTCTTGTAGGCTCATTTCCTTCATCTGCAAAATGATTAAACTAGCTAGTCTGCAAAATTCTTTTCAGTTCATAGATCCTATCCAAAGGGTTTAGCTGTTAGCCTGGGCAACAGAGCGAGACTCTGTCTCAAAAAAAAAAAAAAAAAAAGTTTAGCTGTTAACAGCCCCAGTGGACATAACCAAATGTAAATTTCACTTCAAAGGCAATTTTGCTATAAGTGTGCTTCAGGAGTTCTCTTAGTTGGTTCAAGTAGTGGATGCCCAAGGGAGTGACTAGCCACTGGGGTAAGAGAAGAAATACTACAACATCTATGTATATTTTTAATCTAAAAACATTTAAACTTTGCCAATATTTAACATATAGAATAATGATAACACATATTTTGATGTTAGATGGTCAGACATTTTTTGGTGATGCTGTGACCACTGAGATGAAGTGCTATGATAATGAGGTTATGGGCATGGCTGTTTTCATTTGTAGGCCAGTGTATGTCATTCTGTCCTGAGCCAAAGGAAGAAACACTCTTAGCCAACCATCCTGGTTGGCTAAATCTTAAAATGCCTTTGTTAACTTACATGTACCATTTGAAGTATATCTATGAAAATTATGGATTTCTTTTTTCTAAGAATAATACATGTATATTGTGGAAAATTTGAAAAGTAGAAGGAACTTCTACTTTTTTATTCCCTCCTCCTGAAGATGGTCAAAGTACCAAAATCTTTTGTATGTAGAAGATCCGTTTTATTATTTTATAATTGTTTCTTTACAAATACATTATTTTTTGTTTCTCTATTTTCACTGCAGATTTTTATTTTTTTTAAGAGAAAGACTCACGGAATTGTAAAGTTAGAAGGAGCAATCCTTACAATTCATGTTTAATATATTCCATTTCCTAACACCCTTAATCTAAATGTTTACTAAATGTTATGGCTTCTTACCAGCTATAACTTTCTATTTCTTTTTTATCCCCATTGCATTGTCTTAGTTGAAACCCTGATTATCTCTTTCCTGTAGTGTGTCAATTCAAGGCCAAAGACATTGGCTTTTTAATCTTTGTAGTAGTTTTAAGAAGGGGGAAAAACTAATATTTAATGGGTATCTCCCATGAGCCTGTTACTGTGCTAGATACTTAACATGCATTACCATTACATTTCATCCTTATAGTGATATGATGAAGCTGGGAGGGAATGAATAGCCCCATTTTGCAAATGAAGGGAACAGTTTTAGGGAGATAAAAGGATGAACCTAAGGTCCTGCAGTAAGTAAATGGTAGGGTTTTAATCTGCCTGGGTGTGTTGCATACTGCCCTGAAAGACAGGCATGTAAGTGGATACATTGCAATTCTGTGTGGTAAGTGAGTTTATGGAAGTTCAGAAAACATGCTGTGTGAGTCACTGTCTGCTAGAGGAGTCATCCAAGGTTATAGAGGGGAAGAGACTCAAAACTGGTCTTGAATGTAAGCTCTGCGAGGGCAGGGGCTTTGTCTGTTTTACTTGTCACTGTGTTCCCGTTTCTGAAATGGTGTCTGGCACATGGTAAGTACTTGATAATACTTTTAAAAATTGATCAGTAGGTTAATAGGTGTTAATTGAATACAGGCATAGTCAACAAAAGGTGCAAAAAGGCAGAGTTGTGAAAAGCCTGTGGTGTTTAAGGAATATTTTGGTGGGACAGATAAATGCATCTGCCTGAATGATGGTCGGTCAATAACATAGTCTTAACATACCAAGGATAGCTTTTTAAAGATCAGTATATATTGATTTCTACTATGTGGAAGAAAAATAATCTTAAAATGATGTGAGTAGAAAGTGAAGTAGGCAGATATTTGTGAACTCAAATTGTCATGTTCTCTGTATAAAATGATATGAGTTGAACTCATGGACTTATAAAAGATAAGAGGTTTGAAGTAACTCCTGGTATTCTTATCCCTTAGAAGAAATATATGTGTCTTATCTAGTGTGAGAAATGCACATATCTTCCTTTTCTTCTTTCAGTGACACTGGTACACTGGCTCCAGAAAAATGCTTATTTGGGGCAATGCTAAATATCGCGGCAGTTTTATGTAAGTATTGAAAGTGATTTTTAACAATAATTCTTAGTAGCCAAATTGCTACTGTATTTTCTTGTTTCAACACTGGAGTGTTACTTGTTTTACTTTCTAGTTGTATTTGAGAGTGTGTTATCACTAAATAATTGATCATAATTATGCTCCTTTTAAAAGATAAACACTTTTCTAGAAATGCTGACTTATGGGAATAAACCTTTAAAAAATATGTATAGGATTATTCTACTATTCATTCAAATGGAAGTTGTTAAGTATAACCATATATTCCTTGAGGACTGTAGTGGACTTCTTAAGCAACCAGTAAGGAACAAAGAGTTGTGGATGCAGCTGACCACAACTAATCCTAACTAAATTCCTTTGGGATAAGCAGTTTAGGTGTTTGAGAATAAAGATGGAACCATGTTTTGATTTTTGAGCAATATTCTAATGCTAAAGGGATAGAGTTGCTACTGAAGTATTTCATAGCCCTATTTAATTTGAACCAAATTTTTATTAATGGTTTACTCACATGATATTTTTCTATCAAGTGTGATTGTTTTAAATATTTGCATTCTTCTGTATGATGTTTATTATTTGCTTGGGTCAAAAATGGAAATCAGGAAGATAATTCAACTTAAAGAAGTTCATCTCATGACCAAACTCTTTAGAAACATGTCTTTACCAGCATATCTCTGTAATGCTTTCTACACTGTTGAATTCTCTGGCAATATTTCTGCAGTAGAAAATTTGATTTAGCTAGTTCTTGACTGATAAATATGGTAAGGTGGGCTTTTCCCCCTGTGTAATTGGCTGCAATATCTTATTGAGCCAAGTTGTAATTTGAAATAAAATGATATGAGAGTGACACAAATAAGCTTTTGGGTTTTTTGCCTATGTCCATTTTATCTATATTCTAGAACTAGTTACTTCTGATTCTGATGTTCATCATAAAAATATTTTGTGTTTTATATAACTCTTTGTAAATATGAGACCCATGGAAGGCAGATGATTTGCTTAGTCACTGGAGACATCAGTAGTTCTGTAATACAACCTTAAGGCTCTCCAACATCCACAGCATGAGCCAGGCACACAGGTATGTACCTACAGTCCCAGCTGTCTGGGAGGCTGAGTCCAGTGGATCACTTGAGGTCAGGAGTTGGAGTCCAGCCTCTGCAACATAGAGAGACCCCCATCTCTTAAAAGCAAAAACAAAACTACAGCTATTTTGTTTTTTGTTTTCTTCTTTTTATTCTCTCTGGTTAATTTTAAAAGGAAAATCTGTGATTCTGGATAGCAGTGACCTTTGTGAACTCTTCATTGGCAACTTTGTTTCTTGGTTATTTATTACTTTGTTGTTTTTTGGATTATCTTTTCCCAGGCGTTGCTACCATTTATGTTCGTTATAAGCAAGTTCATGCTCTGAGTCCTGAAGAGAACGTTATCATCAAATTAAACAAGGCTGGCCTTGTACTTGGAATACTGAGTTGTTTAGGACTTGCTGTTGTGGCAAACTTCCAGGTTTGTGTTTTAGCCCAGCATAGGTATTTTCCTTAAGTACATAAATATAATACATATTAAAAGGGAAACCTGAAGCATTCAGTTACATGCTGTTATTTCTTTACCTTAACAAAGTAGAAATCACTTCCTTTAAATTATTTGACCCTGTTAGAAATAGCTACTTGCACAACTAGAAAAATTCATATTTAAAAGTCTGAACAAATGCAAATTATTTTAACTTTTTTTTAGGACCCACAGAACTATAGAGTCTACATTACTACTTAGTTGGAGATTACTTCAACTCACTACTGAAACAAAATTGATATAAATTATAAGTGACACAATTACAGATTTTAAAAGTTTTGTTTTTAGCATGCCTAACAATTTATAATCATGTACCTATTTTATCTACTTGTTTGGATGTTTTCATTGATTGCCTGCATTCCTAGGTGTCCTGCCTTGTATATGAGGAAATGAAAGGAAGAGCTGTAGGTCTTCTAGCTTTTTCTCAGGAAAAAATAATGTCAAATACTTAATGTGAAAGTAGTGATCAACCTTCATCAAATATTTTTCAGTTCTCCACAGAGAGAGCAGTAGGAAAGAAACACTGGGCTCAACTCTGAATACAAGTAAAAGTGGGAATTTATAGCTGTGGAGCAGGGTGCAGTGGTTAGTGGATGGAAAGTTACTAAGCTGAAAACGTAAGGGTTAAGAAGGAATTCTGGTTAAACTGCCTTGGTTTGTTTTGTGTTGCCATAAAGAATACTTCAGGCTGGGTAATTTATAAGAAAAAATGTATTTGGCTCATGATTCTGCAGGTTGTACAAGAAGCATGATGCCAGCATCTGGTTATGATGAGAACTTCAGGAAGCTTACACATGATGGAAAGCAAAGCAGGAGCTGGTGTGTGCAGAGCTTTACATGGGAAGGGAGGAAACAAGGGGGTGGTTGTGGCAGTCTCTTTTTAACAACCAGCTCTCACAGGAATGAATAGAGTGGGAACTCATTCACCACCCGCAGCTCCCCACATCAGTCTATTCATGAGGGATCCATCCCTGTGACCCAGACACCTGCCATTAGGCCCCATTTCCAACATTGAGGATCAAATTGCAACTTCAGATTTGGAGGGGTCAAATGTCAAAACCATAGTACTGACCTAATAGGATTCTTGGTGAAGGCAGACCAGGGTGATTAGACATCACTTGAGGCATGGTAGAGGTGATAATTATATTTATGGTGATCAGATATTGAGAATGGGAGGATTATGGTTAAATTGAACAAGATTCTTGCTAAAATTGGACAATGCAGAGATGAACATGGCAACCCAGAAGTTAGGACCTAGTTGACAAGAGAGTTCAGGGTAAGCTGAGCTGGGTTTGGTGAAGGAGAGAATTTTTGTCACCTGACAGTAACTCATGTAATTCCATTGACATTCATGTTTGCTAGATATAGGGGTGCAGCAGGTGTGCACAGGTCAGAAAAAATGGACCCTGGAGAAAATGTAGTTTTGCTAAACATTATTTCCCAACAGCCACTTTATACTATGAAAGCTTACCAACAATTTGGGTGTACAACTAGCTAGCTGTCTGTGCCACAAATAGAGTTCTGCCTTCCCTAATCAGTTTCTGTAGCTCATTGTTAAAAAATGTTTTGGGGAATTTCAGTGTGAGGATGGTGATTCTCTGTCTCTTGGTCAATTTAACAATGTTTCTCATCACTTTTATGGTAAAAATGGATCTCCGATATTTGTTTACACAGCCCAGCAAATGCTAATAGCAGTTCTTGATAGCACCCACACAAGCTGCCTTTCCACCTTTATCTCATTTACTTAAGGTAGCCTATATACTTTCTTTATTATTTTGCTTTTAGCTTTTATTCTAATTTACCTTCACCCCAAGAGTACCTGTGGCCGTGTAATTTTGAATTAAATTACTTTTTCTCTTTTGTTAACATCTCTTCATGCAACTTTAGATGCCCTCTTCATCCTTCACTGATGGCTTTATTGCTGGGCCCTGTTTATAACCAGATCCTGTAGCATTACACAGATATCAAATGACTCTCTCTTTCTTTTTTTCTTTTTTACTCACTGCTATCCTAATGAGGATCTCCTTCCTTTCCAGAGTAAACGTTTACTACTTAAAGTGGCGAGTGCACTTCTTCCTCCTCCACTTCCCCCTTTTCTTTTGTGGAGATAAATTCTGGGTGATTTATACAGAAAAAATTTTACAAAACCAGGTCTATAAATGGTTTACCCTTGCAGATATTGGCTTGGAAGAGAGGCTAGCACTGTGTTTTAAATGGAGTTGGGACTTACTGGTTTTACTTCTTGAATATTTTTTGAAGACATTCACTTCTTTCCATTTCTGTCTTTACTTCCCTCTTTACTGTCTTCTCAGCTAGTTTAGATTTAATCATCTCTCATCTGAGCTACTACCATAGCCGCCTCAATGGTTCCTGTGCATTCACTCTTACATTCCTTGAATCATTTCTTCATATTGCAGTAAAAGTGATCTTTTGGAAATGTATATACATCTCACTTTGCTTCCCTGTGTCCTTGCTTAAAGTTCTACAGGTTTAAAAATTATGTAAAAAGAGATACAATCAAGAGAGAAAGAAATAATTTGCTAAACCACCAAACTGCCTAACTAACTCAAAGATCTTGTATGATCTGGCTGATGTCTACCTTTCAAGCCTAATTTTGCATTATTCCCCTTCTTAATGTCTCCATTGTATATAACACTTTTTGTGCTCCTTAAATAGGACAAGCTTATTTAATTCCCTTTCACATACTGTTTCCTCTGTTTGGTATGCCATAACGCCCTTTATATCCATGGTTGTAAATTTATTATTTTTATTTTTTAGTTGATGTATTTCTTTATTAATTATAAGCACAATGGTTTTGAAACGTTCACCATTGTATTTCCAGCACCTAGCGTAGTACTTAGGACAAACATGCTTTCATTAATTATTTAGTAACTTATTGAGAGAGGTTAAAGGGACTATGCAGGATTAGAAAAAATTCTGTTATTGCTATGGTTGCCTGCATTTAAAGAGATGCCTAATAATTGCTATAAAATGGTATTTGAAAAATCTAACTTAAAAAATAAAAATTGAATTTCTTTTAAAACAAATTTGTGTATGTTGTTCAGTAAAATAACTACATGGCAAGTGTCTTCACTACCTACTTAGAGGAATTTTTTTCTTCATACGAAATTTATCAAAGGAGAGTAGTAAAAGTTTAGTAAGCAGAAATCTATATTAATTTTCTATGGCTGCCATAATAAAATATCAAACTGGGTGACTGAATAGAAATTTATTCTGTCAAAGTTTGGAAGGCCAGAAGTCTAAAATCAGGGTGTTGGTAGGGTTGATTCTCTATTGGAGGCTCAGAGGGAGAATCTGTTCCTGGCTTCTGGTGATTACCAGTAGTCCTTGGTGTTCCTTGGCTTATGGCAGCGTAACTATATAAAACCAATCAAGCTAGAGCCAAGGGAGAATGTTTCAGTTTCTTGAGTCTTTAAATTTTATTTACAGTTAAATTGAATTTAAATGGAAACTCCCAATTCCCAGCACTGCAGTCCATCCTAATCTTTTCTTACTGCACTGTGCTTTTCCTATGACACTTATCACCATCAGGCACACTGGAATTTCCTTATTTCTGAAGTTTATTGTTTGTGTATCTTTACTAAACTCAGAGCTGGATTTTTGCCTGTTCTCTAATGGATCTGAAGATTTAGAATAGTGCCTAGCACCTAATAGGCACCGAGTAAACATATTATTAAGTGAAGAAAATAATAAATGAATAGTTCCTATTATATTTCCAGTGGAGAGGTATGAAATAGTTTGGTATTACTATAATCCTCAGGTTTATGCCGAGTATTATGAGAGAAAATTACCTCAGTAATTTGTTTGTAGAATTGGCTGAGCTTCTCTACTCAGTGAATGTCCTATTAAAATCTCTGACTTGTGCTTTTAAATGTTGTGTTGCCAATGTGTTCTGAGTTTCTTTTATTGACGTATTTCTTCTCTGTCTCTCAGAAAACAGCCCTTTTTGCTGCACATGTAAGTGGAGCTGTGCTTACCTTTGGTATGGGCTCATTATATATGTTTGTTCAGACCATCCTTTCCTACCAAATGCAGCCCAAAATCCATGGCAAACAAGTCTTCTGGATCAGACTATTGTTGGTTATCTGGTGTGGAGTAAGTGCATTTAGCAGTATCCTTCACTGTACAATGTGACTACACTTGGAAAGGAATTGAATGACAAAATTTAAGTGAACACTATTGGTGCAGTGTAAGAAGCCTTTTTTTCTTTCTTTCTTTCTTTTTTTTTTTTTTTGTAGGAGAGATTCTTAGATTCACAACCCTAAACTAAAGAGTTTGAAATATGAAATTCAGATTGTACATAGCACCTCAGTAATTGAGCTAGGAACAAAAATGTTGAGCCTGATCATACTTACTTTAAAGAAATGAGGGATGAGTAAATGCCGTCTCTGAGAACCATTATTTAGTTAAAGATTATGATAAAACTGCTAATTTTCTGAACAAAGAGGTGGGATTTGACTGTGAAAACCATTTTGTTGTGACCCTCTGAGCAGCACATTTTGTTTTACAGTACCACTGCTGTGTAACATTAAGTCTTTAAGAAAATGGGTTCAGACCTTAGCAATAAATGTGTGAGTAATCCTTTTAGACTGTAAAGTGATTTTTGTTCTCTGAGGTCTTCTCTGAGATTCTTCCTTGACTTATGTTTTTATAGTGCTGACTTGCTCATCAATTTTGCGCAGTGGCAATTTTGGGACTGATTTAGAACAGAAACTCCATTGGAACCCCGAGGACAAAGTAAGAACTTAGAGTCTGTAAAACTTCGTTTTATATTAAAGATGGTTATTTTGGTTGATCTTGATGTGTTTTTCATTTTATCAGTAATAATGAAAGTCTTCTAGTGGAATAATCAGTTCTGTATTAAAATTATTTTCTGGATATGGTAGGGTTTATGTAGAACCTTCTATATTCTCCTGTTACCTGTGATCTGTAGATATTGTCAAAATATGAAGAGCACTGTGATGGCAAAAGAATTTTCTGAGAAATTGACTCCCCTAAATGTGGGTATAGTATATAATATAGCCAACCACGATCATTTATGTTTTCAATACTTGTTTTCTGAATTGAAAAGACATCTCCCACTTTTTGTTATCTGGAAATTGATTATGGACTCTGCATTTGGGTTTCAGTATTGTCGATATCTGAATGTAGGTAGCATCTTGGACCCTGAGAATAAAGGAAGAGGAACATATACTAAAGAATAAATTGAATTCCTCTGTTTTCACAAACCACTTGGTGGTGGTTTATTTAAGAATTATCCCCAAATTGGACATGTTTGTGATAATGAATGAAATAATTTACTAGATTTTTCCAATTGTAACCCATATATTATTTAATATCATAAACACACCACTTACTAAGTTTATTCTGAGCATTGTTAAACTTTTCTTAGTCACATATTATGAATCTTATGGCTTTGGGTAAGGCAGTAGTAATTTCTCGATTGTAGAGTAAAAATGTTCCTGTTCTGTCTTAGCTATTTAAGTGGAAATTTTATTCGCTCCCAATGAAACAAATAGAATGTCATTTAGGAGGACTTCCTAGAGCTGGCTCTTTAATTCTAGAGATATATGCCTGGTAAGTCAAGGGTTGATTTTCAGAAGCTCCATTGTTTTATAAGAATTGTGTGTTTTTTATTTGAAACATAGTATATAGATCGTTTAAACGAAATTTCGCAAAACTGTTCTTTTTTTCCCTCTCACTCAGGGTTATGTGCTTCACATGATCACTACCGCAGCAGAATGGTCTATGTCATTTTCCTTCTTTGGTTTTTTCCTGACTTACATTCGTGATTTTCAGGTAAGAAAACACAGTATTAGCTTCGTTCAGTGAGACTTCCTTCTCTTATCTTAGTCCAGGAAGGTGGACTAAGAGAACTTTCCATAGGCAACTCTCAGCCTTTTTGAAAATTAACTGTTTGTGATTTGGTATCATAAACAAGTGATGTAACTTTTCAGGTAAATTGTTTCTGTGTTTAGAGAAGTAGTGTATTGCTAGCAAGATTTAGCCTTGAAAATGGGGCTATGAAATAAATTTCAGAAATTCTTAAATAGAAATTTTTATTGATTCTGTGTACTTTTACATAGGTCATTCTTAACATTTTACTGATTCTTAGTAGAAACCAAAGAAAAACAAGGAACTTTATGAATAGAGAAGCTTGATTTTTCCAGATTTTAATTGGTACAAAGAGGATACCTTTGATAGTAAAACAGTTATCTCATTCTTATTACCATTAGAATTGATTTACATTCGTAATCACAAGGTAACCTATAGAATATATTGAAGGAGTGATCTCTCTTTAAGGAGGAAACTTCTATATATAATTTTCTTTTCTGTTCCAGAAAATTTCTTTACGGGTGGAAGCCAATTTACATGGATTAACCCTCTATGACACTGCACCTTGCCCTATTAACGGTGAACGAACACGGCTACTTTCCAGAGATATTTGATGAAAGGATAAAATATTTCTGTAATGATTATGATTCTCAGGGATTGGGGAAAGGTTCACAGAAGTTGCTTATTCTGCTCTGAAATTTTCAACCAGTTAATCAAGGCTGACAGTAACATTGATGAATACTGATAATCAGGAAACATGAAAGAAGCCATTCGATAGATTATTTTAAAGGATATCATCAAGAAGACTTAAAAACACCTATGCCTATACTTTTCTATCCTAGAAAATAAAGTCGAAAGACTATGATATCATAGTTTTTTATACCTTAAGAGAAACAACCTGACGTGCACCAATCAGTCTGCACATCTAGCCCTTCACATTTTATAAATTATTATAGATCATGTTTTGTTAGGAGCACTTTTATGAGAGACATTTTCCATGACTGAATAATCAGCTTTGGTCAGTAAATCCTTTAGAACTGGGTTTTGAAATGGGAGTTTTATCATATTAAATCATTTCTTATAGTCTTAAATTTTTTGTTATTGTTCTGGAATCTACCTGTAAAGGAAAGTAGACCTGGATTCGTGTGAGCTCTTTCATGGCTTAAGTTTTGCCCAAGAGATTTTGTAGGTGATGATTTTTTTTTTCTTTTTTTTTTTCTGGTCACAATGCCAGATACTAAGCTGATTGGTCTGTCATACACATGCTTGCAGTAGTTTCATGCAGTTTAGTCTCTGGTGTGAGACTGTAATCACCAATGAAGGAGAAAGGTACCTATAGGTAAATTTAGTCATATTTTATATAAAACAAGGGTTAGTATTCATATAACATTGAGAAGTTTGGGAATAACAGCAGATATGATTACTATCAAACAAAAGTCATAACTGTAGTCAAGAGCTTCTTAGATTTTTGTTTATAGCAAGTTATAATTACATATAAAAGTAGTCTTGAACAGGTAAATATTGAGCCTTTTTAATGGGATGTAACCTTTGTAGAGCCCAAATTCTAAAGAACAAAATTGGCAATCCAATTAAACTACATGCAAAATAATTGTGATACATGCATCTACAAAAACAATGTTCTCATTTTTTCTGGTGATGCAGATGATTGGATTGTTTCTCCTTGGATCTCTGTATGTACAGGTAAAGAATAGTTTACAGATCCCTGATGAAAAAGAAAAAAAATGCTCATTTGGAAAGTGCCCAGTGATGAACTGGTTTGCAAAATAATCTTTGAAGACGATTAACCGGGTTTTTTATCTTTTTAGAAGAGGTGGTTCCCTGGCCAGAAGAAAAGATGGTGAGAAAATATTTAAACTGTCAGGTGGAGCAATTCAAGGAATAATGCTTATGTGATGGAGACCTCAATTATAAATTAGTTGTTAGATACAAGAATCAGTAGATAATATTTCTGAAGTCTTCTGGACTGATAAGACAGAAAGGGAATAAAACACTATACCTATATTAAACAGCAGTAAACCTGGGAGACATTTCCATAAGCATTGATTGACTAAATACTGATATTGCTAGAAATAATTTGGATACAAACCATGAAAAAGTATCATGCCTTTGAAAAGCACGGTGTAACACACCTGCAAAATGTAATTTAGTCCTGATTCCTGTATCAGGGAAGCTATTATTTAAGTTATGAAGCATCATAGTATGGGGAGAAGGAAATTGACAGAGTCAACGTTTATAAAATTATAAAATTTGTATGGGGAAGGTGGCTCAGGGAAAAACATGGACTTTGTCCATTCCTAGAACACGAGGCTTAGTGATACATACCAACATATTAAATAAATTGTTTTAAGACAAAAAAAAAACTTTGATAATATTTGAATCCCATTAGTTAACTTTTACCCTTAGAAATAACATAGGCTAAAAATGTTAATACAGTTGGCTTGCATTATTCATGGCTTAGCTTTCTGCATTTTGAGTTATTTGCAGTCAATCATGGTTTGAAAATAATATAATTTCAGAAATAATTCATAAATTCAAATTATAGGCTCTTCAGAGTAGTGTGATGAAATCTTGTTGCCTTGCTGCCCAGGATGTAAATCATCTCTTTTTTCTGCATGTCTATGCTGTAGACACTACCCATTCATTAGTCACTTTGTAGCCATCTCAGTTATCAGATGGACTGTTGCAGTATCTCAGTGCTTGTGTTCAAGTAGCCCATATTTTATTTAATGCCCCAAAGCACAAGAGTAGTATGCTGGCATATTATTATAATTGTTCTGTTTTATTATTGTTGTTCATGTCTTACTATGCCTAATATATATATTAAACTTTATCTCATATATATTAAACTTTATCATAGGTCTATATATATGTATAGGGAAAAACAGTATATAGAGGGTTTAGTACTATCTATAGTTTCAGATAATCCACGGGAGATCTTGGAATATATCCCTACTGATAAAGGGACACTGCTGTAGCTTTGTGGAGGGATTATAAGAGAATTTGGAATGTGTGTTTATCCCTAACTGTAATGCTGAAGTGACAGAAGACAGTCATACTGACCATCAAAATATACCTTGCCTCCATTGTCAGATACAGTAGCTTGATTGAACAGATAAGGCATTTCTCTTCAATTCCATCAACATTTTTGAGTTGAATATTTAACTTTTAAAGTAAGAGGTCGTAAGCTAACAAAATTGGCAGATACTGTGAACCGATAGTGAAAAATCTGTTTCCTTTTTGTCCTGGGTATACAGCAAGACTATATTTCCTAGCCTCACGTGCAGTTAGATGTAGGTGCAAAACTGAATTTTAGAAAATGAAATGGATGTATTTCTATTTTTAAGGTTTTGAGAATTCATAATGCTTTCTCCCAGTTTTTTCTCTTTGTACCAATTGGATATTGATTACAAGCTTGTAAGAGATAGTGGAATCGACTGGGCACAGTGACTCACACCTGTAGTCCCAGCACTTTGGTAGGCCAAGGTGGGCAGATCACCTGAGGTCTGGAATTCAAGACCAGTCTGGCCAACATGGTGAAACCCTGTCTCTACTACAGATACAAAAATTAGCCAGGCCTGGTGGCGTGTGCCTGTAATCCCAGCTACTCGAGAGACTGAGGCGGAAGAATCACTTGAACCCGGGAGGTGGAGGTTGCAGTGAACTGAGATTATGCCATTGCATTCCAGCCTGGGCCACAGAGCAAGACTGTCTCAAACAACAACAACAACAACAACAAAAGATGGGGAATCACAAGGTAGAAGGACTAAGATTATACTGTATTTTGTAGTAAGATGTTATATATTTTAAGTGCTCAATGAATTTGTGAAAAAGGAAGGTAACTTTTATCTTTCATTGTCCAGTAGAGACTTGTTGCAAAATGAAAGTTCAGCAAATAGTGGCTTGTTAGTACCCTTGTAAGTCTAGTGTTGGAAATATTTCTTGGTTTTAAACAACCAGTGTGCTGATTTTAGAAAGGGTGTGCTCATTTATTAGGAAGCTAAGAAAAATAACAGACCTGGAACAAAGGAAGTCATTCTGAGGCATTATGGTCTAAGAACTGTGTCCTCCAAAGGGAATGATAATATGACTGAGAGTTCACCTGAGGCACAGAAAGCCAAGTACATCAATAGATTACAAGTCAAATACCTCAGAAATTCAAAAATACACTATTGTGATTAGTGCAAAGAAAAATCTTTTCTTTCAAAAACTGGCAGCTCAGCTGAAAAGCAAAACAAAACAAAAAAACAAAACCTAAAAAACACTAGAATCTCACCAGTGCTCATATCCAAATTTTCTGTTAAAACAGAACTTTGTCCACTCAAAATATCTGAAATGGCCAATCACAGTGGCTCATACCTGTAATTCCAGTGCTTTGGGAAGCCAAGGCAGGAGGATCGCTTGAGGCCAGGAGTTAGAGACCAGCCTAGGCAACATAGCAATACCCGCATCTCTACAAAAAAATACTAAAAATTAGCAGGACATGATGGTGTATGCATGCCGTCCCACCTACCTGGGAGGCTGAGGCAGGAGGATCACTTCACCCAGGACTGTGATCACACCACTGCACTCCAGTCTGGACAACAGAGTGAGACCTTGTCTCATATATGTGTGTGTGTGTGTATGTAACACACATATATATTACAATTTTATATATATAATTGAAAGGGAGGAAGTTAAACTACAGCTGCAACAAAGCCCAACTGCTCTCAACTGTACATCAGATTGATTCAGTGTCAAACTCTGAACCTAACAGTAGGAGCATGATGTTTTCTGGTGTTAACTATTACTTCTTTTCATACTTACTGACCTTTTATAAAAAATATACAGCACACAGTAAAAAAAAAAAAAAAAAAAAAAAAAAAAAATATATATATATATATATATATCACGCATAGGAGAAAAAAGTTTTATCAAGAGAGGAATCAGTCAATAGAAGCAAATTGAAATTGTCATATGTTTGCATTGTCAGAGGGTGGTCATGACGATAAAAGTGCCTAAAGATCTAGTAAAACAAAGTGGAAAACATACATGAAGAGATACAGAATTTCAGCAGAAATATGGAAACAACAAAACACAGAAATCTAGAAATGAATATGATCTAAGTACACAGAGGAAAAGATCAATAAACAAAGACAAAGCAATTGAGAGTATACAAATGAAAAAGCAAAGAAAAAATTATAGAATGAGTATAATTTTAGTAATTCTAATTATAGAATGAGTAAAATTATAGAATGTGTGTAATTTGAAGGAAAGTGAAATGGCCTACCATCCTTGTAATTGAGTCTCAGAAGGGGAAGATTGAAAGAATGATACAGAACAAATATTTGAGGAGATATTTACTAAGAACTTTTTCAAAGTTGATGGAAATTAACACACAAAATCAAGTCGAAAGGGAGTTTTTTTGAAATGAGATTGATAAACACCTGGTAAGATATATATACTGGGGTGAATAATATCCCTCCAAAATTCATGTTCACTTGAAATTTCAGATGTGACCTTATTTCAAAATAGGGTCTTTGCAGATGTAATTAGTTATGATAAAATCATACTAGGTTAGGGTATCCCGAAATTCAATGACTAGTTTCCTTATAAGAAGACGTTGACAGAGATACAAAGTCCATGTGAAAATAAAGGCAGACATTGGAGGGATGCCAGCTTTAAGCCAACGGTTGCCTGCAACCAGAAGTAAGGAAGAGGCAAAGAAGATCCCTTCTCTAGAGTGTTGAGAGGAAGCCTTGATTTCAGACTTCTGGTCTACACAACTGTGAGAGAATAAATTTCTCTCGTTTCAAGCTATCTAGTTGATGTTATAGCAGCCTAGGAAACAAACTGATCAAGTTAAAAAGAGGAAGCACAAATGACTAATGTTGAGAATAGAAAGGACATTATAGCCTATTAACATTAAAGATAGTAAGTGCATGTTATGAACAACTTTATGCCAATAATCGAATAACTTAGATGGACAAATGCCTTTTGAAACACACCTTGTCAAAAATGATGCAGAATACAGTATATGAAAAAAGCTCCATATTTTTTAAAGTGAATTGGTAATCATAAATGTTACCAAAAAGAAAACACTAACTCCTGGTTGCTCCAATGGAAAATTACATCAAATGTGTAGGTTAGAGATAATATTAAACTCTACAGAGCTTCTTTCAAAAATTAGAAAACAAAACAATTTTGAATTTGTTTTATGAGGCCTGTATAACCCCTGTATTAATCCATTCTCACATTGCTATAAAGAAATAACAGATTGGGTAATTTACAAAGAAAAGAGGTTTAATTGGCTTCTGATGCTGCAAGCTGTACAGGAAGCATAGTGGCTTCTGCTTCTGGGTACGCTTCAGGAAACTTGCAATCCTGGTGGAAGGCGGAGGGGAAACAGGTACATGTTACATGGCTGGAGCAGGAGGAAGAGAGAGAGGGGATTTGCTGCACACTTTTAAACGACCAGATCTCATGAGAACTCTGTTTCAAGAACAACACCAAAGGAATGGTGCTAAACCGTTCGTGAAGGATCTGTCCCCGTGAAGCAGTCACCTCCCACCAGGACACAGCCTCCAACACTGGGGATTACAATTGAACATGAGATTTAGATGGGGACACAAATCCAAACCATATCAATCCCATTACAAAACTTGACAAAATAGTACAATAAAAGAAAATTAAAAATGAGTATTTCATGTGAATATGAATGCAAAAAATAAGATAAAAAGAAATAGAATTTAACAATGTAAAAGGTTATATATATGTGAGGCTTAACCCAGCAATGTAATTCACCACATAGCAAAATGAGAAAAACTATGTGATTATTATCACCAGATATAAAAAAGTAATTTGACAATTGATAGTATGCATTTCTATATTGACGAATAATTGGAAAATGAAACATTTACAACAGCATAAGACAGCCATATACTTAGGAACAATTCAGTGGACACACATGTAAGACCTGTAAGACCTTTACAGTGATGAGAAGAAACTTAAAATACCTAAGTAAATGGAAAGATATGTCACTAAATATGTTGGAGGACTCAGTATTGTTAGGATTTTCAATTTCTGCTTCGTGGTTTATGAATTCAGTGTAACCCCAAGCAAAATTCCAACAGTATATTTTAAATAAATTGACAAGTTGTTTCTAAAATCTGGAAATTCAAAGCATTTAGAATAGCCAAAGGAATCTTCAAACAGATAGAGGACTTACTGTACCTGGTTACAAGATATATTATAATGTTGCAGCAAAAGAGATAATATAGTATTAACATAGACAAATAGACCAATAGCACAATAGAGTCCTGAAATAGACAAATGCACATAGTCAATTGATCATCTTTTTAAAAAACATGACTTGAGGCCGAGACAGGCGGATCACGAGGTCAGGAGATCGAGACCATCCTGGCTAACATGGTGAAACCCCGTCTCTACTAAAAAAAAATACAAAAAACTAGCCGGGTGAGGTGGCAGACACCTGTAGTCCCAGCTACTCGGGAGGCTGAGGCAGGAGAATGGCGTAAACCTGGGAGGCGGAGCTTGCAGTGAGCTGAGATCCAGCCACTGCACTCCAGCCTGGGCGACAGAGCGAGACTCCGTCTCAAAAAAAACAAAAAACAAAAAACATGACTTGAAATTTGCATACATTTCTGGTTAGTAAAGTCAGAGTCACTCTGAAAAATTGTTTGATAGGGTTTTTTTTTAAAACTATAAATCTAGAATTACCAAATTAACTGCAATTCCATAGGATACGTTTTTACCTAAGAGAAATGAAAACAGAAATTCGCACAAAGGCATGTACCTGAAATTTCATAGCCTTATTCATATTAATCCCAACCTGGACATAAGTGTTCCAGAAAAGAGTAATGGATATATACGTTGTGCTGTATTCATGGAATCAAATGCTAATCAATAAAAGGAAAGAATCTGCAAAAACGTGGATGTGAGGTGGAGAAAGATGGCCGAATAGAACCCGCTAGCAATTGTTCACCCTGCAGGAATGTCAAACTGAACAACTATCCAAGCAAGAAAGCACCTTCATAAGAACGAGAAATTCAAGTGAGAGGTCACCAGTACCTCACCAGCAATAATTGTGATGGATCACAGTTTTAGCATAATAACGAGGAAAAATGCATTGAAGAAGGTAGGAAGGATGGGGTCTCACATTGCCTGTAACACTGCTTCCCCAGACTCAGGCAGCGTAGCAGGAAGAGAGAATCTCTGCTTGGGGGAGAGTGACGTGAGTGGAACTTTGCGTAATAACTCAGTGCTGCCTTGTAATAATGAAACGGCACCAGGCAAAAGTCTACCAATGCCCATGGAGGGAGCCCTTAAAATAGCCCTGGGCTAGAGGAGAATTCACTACCGCAGTAGCAGGAACTGAAGACTTGGTCTGCTTTGCCACCAACTGACTAAAGTTCCCTGAGACCCTGAATCAATTTCTCTGACAGCTAGGCCATGTCAACTGCAGTTCTTGAGCAAGCCCTGGTGCTGCACTGGTTTCAGAGGCTCTTTACTTTGACTTGGTTCAGCAAGGGACCAGCTGCAGTGACCATGGGAGTATATGGATCACCCATCCTCCCACTCCAGGAAACACAGCATAGGAGAGAGACTCCTGCGTTGGTGAAGGAGAGTGACAGTCCAGCCTCAGTAAAATAAAGCAATGGCAGAAATCCGGAAGCTTCTGATTCCAGATCATTACTGCTGGATGGTGCTTCTACACTCTTCTGAGGCCAGAAGAGAATCTGCTGCCCTGATGGGACCCAGGTCCCTCCATGCTTCACCTTCCTTTGACTAAATCATCCTTGGGTTTTGAATAAAATTCAGTGGCAATCAGAGAGTAGCAGCTGTTGGCCTTGCACAAACCCAGGTACTGTACTGGTCTGGAAGACTAGACCTTGGTTGTTATTCAGTATCAGCTGACAGTGCTTGCATTAACCCTCCCCCAACACCAAGAAGCCAGGCTTAATGAGAGGGACTCATTTGGCTTGGAGGAAAGATGGAAGAGAGTAATTAATTCTCTGGGAACCCAAGGAATTCTCCCTCATTTCTAAATTCATTAGGGCTAGGAGTCTGCAAGTGTCACAACACACTTAAGTTTAGGGTACCCTCTACTGCTGAAGTGGCTGCAGTTAACAGCCACTTTGAACTCAGAGAGCCCTCTGAAAAAGGAATTATAAGCAAGGTCAGAGTGTGAAGACTGGAATAAATACATAAATCTGCAATGCATGCCCAGACATTTAGGAATGTCCAGAAGCATCACAGACATCCAGGAAAATTTGGCCTCACCAAATGTACTAAATGAGGTACCAGTGATCAATCCTAGAGTGACAGAGATGTGTGACCTTCCAGACTGATAATTCAATATGCGTATTTTTGTTGAAACTCAGCAAACTACAATAAAACAGAAGGAAATAAGGATTCTTTCCGAGAACTGTAAGAAAGTTTGAAATGATTATCAAAAACTAAACAAATCTTGGAGCTAAAAATTCAATTGACCATCGGAAAGATGCCTCTATGTCTCAACAGCAGAATTGATCAAACAGAAGGGAAAGTTAATGAGCTCAACAGGCTATTTAAAAATACACAGAGGAGAGAAAAATGGAAAAGAAAGAAGCATATTTATATGATGTAGAAAAGAGCATCAAAAAGCAAATACAAGTTATTGGTCTTTTTTTTTTTTTTTTTGAGATGGAGTCTTGCTCTGTTGCCCGGGCTGGAGTGCAGTGGCCGGATCTCAGCTCACTGCAAGCTCCGCCTCCCAGGTTCACGCCATTCTCCTGTCTCAGCCTCCTGAGTAGCTGGGACTACAGGAGCCTGCCACCATGCCCAGCTAAGTTATTGGTCTTAAAGGGGATGTAGAGAAAGCATTTGGGGTAGAAAGTTTATTCATACATAATAGAGAAATTTCCAAACCTAGAAAAAGATAAGAATCTCCAGATACAAGAAGATCAGAGAACACCAAGAGAATTAAACCTGAACAAGAATACCACAAGGCATATAGTTAAACTCTTTTCAGGTACAAAAAAAATGGATCTTAAAAGCAGGAAGAGAAAAGAAGTAAATATGTATAAGGGAGCTCCTATATATCTGGAAGCAGACTTCTCAGCAGAAACTTTATCAATCAGGAGGAAGTGGGAAGACATATTTGAAGTGCTGAAGGACAACGAAAAAACTTCCACTGAGAATACTGTAGCCAGCAAAGCTATCCTTCGAACATAAAGAACTAGACTTTCCCAGACAAACAAAAGCTGAAAGAAATTTGTAACCGCTAGACTTGTCTTGCAAAACAACCTAAAGATTTTTTTACTTTGAAAGAAAAGGGCTCTAATGTGCTTCAAGAAATCATCTGAAGATAGAAAACTCACTGGTAAATCTAAGCACACAATATTGAGAGCACTCGAATGCTATAATTGTGTGTAAGATGCTAGAAAGTTTAGAATGAAAACTAAAACATAAACCTACCAAAAATTATATTGCTTAAGAAATAGGCAATATAAAAAGATGCAGAGACAATGAAAAGTCTAAAAGTAGGGGTAATAGACTTAGAGCTTAGAGTTTTTTTAGTATTTTCTCACACTGACCAAAGTTAAGGTGTAATCAGTTTAAAGTAACTTATTTTAAAATATTTTTGTAAGCCTTATAACCACAAAGCAAAAACTCGTAATACATTAATATCAAAGCCAAAGAATTAAAATATACTACTTGACAAAATCACTTTTACACAAAAGATAGTAAGAAAGGAATAAATGATTTACAAAACAACCAGAAAGCAACAGAATGGCAGGTGTAAATTTTTCCTAGTAATATTAGAATTGAATGTAAAGTGACTAAATTCTCCATTTGAAAGAAATGGAAAGGCTGAATTTTTTTTTTTTTAAGACCCAAGTATATGCTGCCTGCTAGAAACTCACTCCATCTATAAGGACACACGTAGACTGAAATGGAATGGATGAAAAAAGATATTTCATGCAATAGAAAACCAAAAATCTCAGAAGTAGCTACTAAGATAAAATAGACTTCAAGTCAAAAACTAAAAATTAGAGACAACATCACAATATAAAGTAGCAATTTACCAAGAGGAATGAGCAACTAAATATATATGCAACCATTATTGGAGTAATTAAACGTATGAAACATATATTAACTGGTTTAAAGGGAGAGGTAGACTGCAATATAATAAAAGGTAACTGCAGTGTCCCATTTTCAGCAGTGGACATGCCATTAGGACAAAAAGAAACAGTAAAATTAAACTACACTCTAGACCTAATGGAACTAGCAGACATTTATAGAACATTTTTTCTAATAGCTGCAGAATACACATTCTCATCAGCACAAGGAGAATTCTGCAGAATAAACTATATGTTATGACACAAAGCTTAACAAATTTTTTAAAAATCAAAATAGTGTCAAGTATCTGACCACACTGGAATAAAACTAGAAACCAATAACAAGAGAAACGTTGGAAACTATACAGATACATCAAAATTAAACATGTTCCTAACAACCAATAGGTCAATGAAAAAATTTTAAATGCACTTTAAAAATCTATTGAAACCAATGATAATGGAAACATAACATACCAAAACTATAAGAATACAGCAGAACAGTACTAAGAAGGAAATTTATAATAATAAATGCTAAATCAATAAAGACTCCAAATAAATAACTTAATGGTATACCTTAAAGAACTAGACAAGCAAGAACAGGCTGGAGTGGAGTGGCGTGATCTCGGCTCACTGCAACCTCCACCTCCCGGGTTCAAGCAATTCTGCCTAAGCCTCCTGAATAGCTGGGATTACAGGCATGTACCACATGCCTGGCTAATTTTTGTATTTTTAGTGGAGACAGGGTTTCGCCGTGTTGGCCAGGCTGGTCTCAAACTCCTGACCCCAAGTGATCCGCCCACCTTGGCCTCCCAAAGTGCTGAGATTACAGGTGTGAGCCACCATGCCTGGCCCAGTCAATAAAATTGAATATCACATTAATGTTATCAAGGACAAAAACCATAGATCATGTCAATAGATGCCAAAAAAAAAAAAAAAAAAGCATTTAATGCAATTCTGCATTCCTTTATGATAAAAACAGCAAACTGGGTATAGAAAGAACATACTTAAACACAGTAAAGGCCATGTATGAGAAACTCATAGCGTGATATTGACAAATAGGGAAAAATTGGAAGCCTTTTGTTCCAAGATCTGAAACAAGACAAGATACCCAGTTTTAACAATTGTATTCAATTTCACACCAGAAATTCTAGCCAGGGTAATTACTGAGGAAGAAGAAAGGGCTTCAGAATTCAAAGGAAGAACTTAAATTGTCATTATTGACAGATGGTATTTTCAGAAAACCATGAAGATTCTGATAAAAATGGGTTAGAACTGATAAATTCAATAGAGTTGCAGGATACAAAATCAACATGCATGTCAGTGAATAATGTAATGATATTTGTATATTTCAATAAAGAACTATCTGAAAAACTAAGGAAGCAGTTCCATTTATAATAGCTCCAGAAAATTAAATACTTAGGAATAAATTTAACCAAGGAGGTTAACAGTATTTACAATGAAAACTATACTGATGAAAGAGATTGAAGCAGATACCAAAAAAATTGAATGATATCCCATGTTCATGCATTAGAAGAATTAATATTGTTAAAATGTTTATACTAACCAAAGTGATCAACAGATTTAATGAAACCAATGTCATTCTTCATAGATAGTGGGAAAACAATCCTTAAATTTGTGTGGATACACAGAAGACCTGAATAGCCAAAGCAATCCTGAACAAAAGTCAGATGTAACAAAGTAACAAAGTCAAGTGTATCACATATTATGTTACCTCAAAATATACTACAAGGCTATAGTAAACAAAATAGCATAGTACTGGAACAAAAACAGACGCATAAACCAGTAGAATAGAATAGAGAGTCCAGAAATAAATTCATACATTTACAGTCAACTCTTTTGACAAGCCAAGACCATACATTAGGGAAAGGATGGTACTTACATATAAGATATGAAACTACTAGAAGAAAACTGAGCAAATGTTTCAGAACATTTGTCTGGGCAGATTTCTTGAGTAAGACCTGACAGGCAACCAAAGTCAAAATTTTAAAATGGGATAGCATCAAGCTAAAAAACTGCACAGAAGGAAACAACAATGTGAACAGACAACCTACAGAATGGAAGGAAATATTTGAAAACTAGTCATCCAAAAAGGGATTAATAACCAGAATGTATAAGGATTTTAACCAACTCAATAGGAATAAAAAATATTTCTATATAAAATGAGCAAAAGATTTCAATAGACATTTGTAAAAAGACACAAATTGTCAACAGATATATGAAGAACTGCTCAACATCACTTACAATCAGGGACATGCAAATCAAAACTACCATAAGATATCACCTCACCCTAGTTAAATGGCTTTTATCAAAAAGAAAATAAATGCTGCCAAAAATGTGGAGAAAGGGGAATGCTTTTACACTGCTGAGAATGTAAATTAGTACAGTCACTATGGAAAATACTCTGAAGGTTCCTTAAAATACTGAAAATGGAACTTCTGTACTATCCAACAATATTACTGGTAGGTATATATTCAAAAGAAAGGAAATCAGCATACCGAAGAGATATCTGCACCACTATGTTAATTGTAGCACTATTCATAATAGCCAAGATATAGAATCAACTTGTGTGTTCCATCAATGGATGAAGAAAGAAAAGGCAGTATATATACACAATGGGATATTATTTAGCCTTAAAGAGAATGAAATTGGTCTGGCTTAGTGGCTCTTTCCTGTAATCTCAATATTTTGGGAGGCTGAGATGGGAGGATCACTTGACCCCAGGAGCTCAGGACCAACTTGGGCAACACAGTGAGATCCTGTGTCTACAAAAAGTTAGCAATTATTAGTTGGGCATGGTAGCATGTACCTGTAGTCCTAGCTATTTGGGAGGCTTAAGTGGGAGAATTGTTTGAGCCTAGGAGGTCGAAGCTGCAGTGAGCCATGATTACCTCCCAGCCTGTGTGCCAAGAGTGAGATCTGGTCTTGGAAACAAACAAACAAACAAAAAAACCCTGTTATTTGCAGCAACAGGGATGAGCCTCGATGACGCTAAGTTAAGTGAAATAAACCAGGCACAGAAACACAAATATTCCATGTTCTCACTCGTGGGTGCTAAAACAACTGATTTCATGGAGGCAGTGAATCGAATGGTGGTTGCCAGAGACTAGGAGTAGTAGTGGGGAGGATTGAATGAAGAAAGGTCAGTTAATGGGTACAAAAGAACAATTAAAAGGAATAATTTCTAGTGTTTGATAGCACAACAAGGTGAAATAGTTAACAATAATTTATTGTATGTTTTTAAATAGCGATAAAAGAAGATTTGGAATGTTCCCAGCACAAAGAAGTGATAAATGTTTTGGGTGGTGGATATCCTAATCACCCAAATTTGATTATAACATATGCTTATATCAAGAGTATTCATAAGAATTAAACATTAAAAAGTAAAATGAAATTTTAAAAACATGGATGAAATTTTAAAACATAATGTAGCTAGAAATGATGTATAATTTCATTCCTATGATATTTTAGAAAAGGCAAAAACATCTGTAATTATACAAGGTAAAACAGTGTTTGTGCCTGGGAGTGGGGGAAGTGACTGCAAAGGAAATTTTTGGAGTTATGGCTTGCTTTTACTTCTTGATTTTGATAGTGCTTACATTTTTGTATTGTAAAAAAAAAAAAAAAAAATGTAACTCATGATAGATGCATTTTTTTGTGAATTTTATTTTAATTAGCTTTGTGTTGAAATATAGAAGTCTTTTAGAAGGCATCAGAGAGGTACACAGGTACTGGTGAATCGTGAGGCCAACCTTTACAAATAAAGGAAGCCCAAAGAAGCCTATCATTGCTGCAGCTTTTTTCTCAACTTGTGACAATGCCAGTTTTGAAAGCAGATGCTAAGAAGACTCATGGTACAATTACAATTGTTGAAATAATTGGGAAGGATATGAGACTTTGGCAAACAAGCCCAACTTTCAGTTGAGACTCTTAACAAGTGTAAGGCTGAAGTGGATGTATATGATTTCTTCATAGAGTATGAATTCCAACTTCAGATATTATTTCTTGAATAAATCAATGTACTCCTGGATTTCTAGTTTCTGTAGCCCATCTGCCTAACAAAAGCATGAGTAAATTATCTCTGGTGGAAGATAAAGTCATCTAGAGTTCATCTATAAGTTTTTGCATTACATCTGATATTAAAATATCTGGCAACCAGTTAAGTATATGGGAAAACAAGACTTACCCAAGAAACCATTTTATACCACAAGGAAACCCAAATAATGGAATTAATAAACATGGATGTTAAAATGAAATAACAAGATTGACAAATACATTTTGCAGAGAACTGGAAGTCATTCGAAGGACCAAATGGATATTCTAGAAGTAAAATTTGGCAAATAAAATTAAGAAACTAGTGTATTCATTTGAAAACACAGTAGACATAGAGGAAAAAGTAGTAGTAAACTGAAAGATTTGTCAGGGAAAATATTTAGGTGGAGTTGCAGAGAGACAAAAAATGGTTTTAGATGAAGCATTATAAGAGATGCATTGATATAATGAGAAATACTATTGTTAGTGGAGTGAAGAAGGATGGTGGAGACAGAACAGGGTAAAACAGTACTTAAAGAAATACTGGCTGAAGAGTGATACAAGACCAAATAAAGAAATCTGAAAATTCAAAAAAATGTTATAAAGTAATGTCAATGAAAATCAACCATACTGAGTTACATCATACTAAAATTACTAAAAATCAATGTCAAGGAGAAATTCTTTATAATAATGGAAGAAGAGATACATTATCATTAAGAGAGGAAAATAAGACTCAAAAGTGATTTCCTAACAGAAATAGTAGAAAGTAGAAGATAATGAAGGTAATGATTCAGTCAGAGACCTAAAACAAGATATTGCCAACTTAAATCTATATGTCAAATATATAGGAAGACATTTTTGGATATAAAAATCCCTAGGGAGAGGCAGGTCATCATGGCGGACAGGAGGCAGGACTAGATTGCAGCTCTGACTGGATGGACAGAACAGTGTATGGAGGCCCACATTGTGAATTTTAGCACCAGATCGACTGCAAGAATGAACCAGCAATCCCGAGAGGACCCACAGACCCTCTGAAGGAAGCAGACTGCTCCTGCAAGACCCACAAGACACTCCAGATCTTGTGAGTGCCCCAACTGTGGAAGTGGGAGAGGCTCCTCTTCTGAACACACACCCCCACTGGAGAAACTGAAGGTCTGTTTGCAGAAGTTTCCAACCTTAATCTGGAGGTGAGTCAACTTAGAGAGCTGAGCAAAATACAGGGGTAGAGGAAGCAGCAGGAAGGCCCTGGGAGCTTGCCAGTTTCCCAAGCAGGCCACTCCTACCTGGCACCACAGGAATCCATCAGGAGGATGGCCAGAGGAGCAGGGCAAGGTGGGGAGATAAGCACCATAGGGAGAAGGCCATTTCCAGCTGAATTTTGTGATAATTTGAATGGGTTGAGAAGACTGACCAGAACTCGGGGGAGAATGTGAATCCAATGTGCAGACTCCACAGGCAGGGGAAGAACCAAGCCCTTTCTCAACTGGGGGGCAGGTAGCCTGGGGCAAGCTCTCAAGCCTGGCTTGCCTACCACCTAGAAACAGACTCGGGGCTGTTAGGGGGTCGTGGTGGGAGTGAGATTGGCCCTTTGGTTTTCATGGAAGCTGGGTGAAGCCTGTGACTGCTGGCCTTCCCCCACTTGCCTGACAACCTGGATGACTCAGCACAGGCAGCCATAATCCTCCTAGGAAACAACTCCATTGACCTGGGAACCTCACTCCCATTCCCCACAGCAGCTGCAACAAGACGCACCCAAGGGGAGTCTGGGCTCAGACATGCCTAGCCCTGCCCCCACTTGATGGTCCTTCCCTCCTTACCCTGGTAGCTGGAGACAAAGATCATATAACCTTGGGAGCTCTAGGGCCCCGCCCACCATGGGTTCCTCTCCATACTACCACAGCTGATGCTCTCTGGAAAGCACCACCTCCCAGCAGGAGGCCAACCAGCACAAAAATAGAGCATTAAACTACCAAGCTAAGAACCTTCATGGAGTCCATTGCTCTCCCCGCCACCTCCACCAGAACAGGCACTGGTATCCATGGCTGAGAGACCCGTAGATGGTTCATATCACAGAAATCTGTTTGGACAACCCCCAGTACCAGCCCAGAGTTGGGTAGACTTGTTGGTTGGCTAGACCCAGAAAAGAGACAACAATCACTGTACTGCTCACAGGAAGTCACATCCATAGGAAAGGGAAGAGTGCTACATCAAGGGAACATCCTGTGGGACAAAAGAATCTGAACAACAGCCTTCAGTCCTAGGCCTTCTCTCTGACAGCCTACCCAAATGAGAAGGAACCAGAAAACCAACTCAGGTAATATGACAAAACAAACCCCTTTAACACCCCCCCCCCGCCAAATTACACTAGTTCACCAGCAATTGATCCAAACCAAGAAGAAATCCATGATTTACCTGAAAAAGAATTCAGGAGGTTATTAAGCTTGTCAGGCACCAGAGAAAGGCCAAGCCCAATGCAAGGAAGTCTAAAGAAATGATACAAGAAATGAATGGAGAAATTTCAAGGAAATAGCTTAAAGAATAATCAACAATTCAGGAAACATTGGACATACTTATAGAAATGCAAAATGCTCTAGAAAGTCTCAGCAATAGAATTGAACAAATAGAGAAATTCAGAGCTCGAAGACAAGCTTTGAATTAACCCACTTCAAGAACAAAGACAAAGAAAGAAGGAAAAGAAAATATGAACAAAGCCTCTAAAAAATCTGGGATTATGTTAAATAAACCTAAGAATAATCAGTGTTCCTTAGGAAGAAGAGGATTCTAAAAGCTTGGAAAACATATTTGGGGGAATAATCGAGGAAACCTTCCTTGGCCTTGCTAGAGACCTAGACATTTAAATATAAGGAGCACAAAAAAACACCTGGGAAAATCACCACCTAGACACATTGTCATCAGGTTATCCAAAGTTAAGATGAAGGAAAGAATCTTAAGAGCTGTGACACAGATGCACCTGGTAACTTATAAAGGAAAACGTGTCAGATTAACAACAGTTTTCTAAGCAGAAACCCTGCAAGCAAGAAAGGATTGGAGCCCTACTTTCAGCCTCTTCAAACAAAACAATTATCAGCCAAGAATTTTGTATCCAACGAAACTAAGCATCATATGTGAAGAAAAGATACAGTCTTTTTCATACTGTCAAATGAGGAGAGAATTCACCACTACAAAGCCACCACTACAAGAACTACTAAAAGGAGCTCTAAATCTTGAAACAAATCCTGGAAACTCATCAAAGTAGAACCTCTTTAAAGCATAAATCACATGGGACCTATAAAACAAAAATACAAGTTAAAAAGCAAAAACAAGAAGCAAAAAAACCAAAGTACACAGGCAACAAATAGCACAATGAATGCAACGGTACCTCACATCTCAATACTAACATTGAATGTAAATGGCCTAAATGCTCCACTTAAAAGATACAGAACTGCAGAATGGATAAGAACTCACCAACCAACTATCTGCTGCCTTGAGGCGACTCACCTAGCACATAGGACTCTCATAAAGTAAAGGGATGGAAAAAAGCATTTCATGCAAAAGGACACCGGAAGTGAGCAGGAGTAGCTATTCTTCTATTAGACAAAACAAACTTTAAAGTAACAGCAATTAAAAGAGACAAAGAGGGACATTATATAATGGTAAAAGACCTTGTCCAACAGGAAAATATCATAATCCTAAACATACATGCACCTAACAGTGGAACTCCCAAGTTTATAAAACAATAATAGGAACGTTGACAGCACTATACAGGTCATCAAGACAGAAAGTCAATAAAGAAACAATGGATTTATACTTTGGAGCAAATGGACTTAACAAATGTATACAGAACATTTCATCCAACAACCACAGAGTACACATTCTATTCAACAGGACATGGACTTTCTCCAAGATAGACCATATGGTAGATCATAAAATGAGCCTTAATAAATTTAAGGCAATTTAAATTATATTGAGCACTCTCTCAGACCACATTGGAATAAAACTGGAAATCAACTCCAAAAGGAATCTTCAAAACCATGCAAATACAGGGAAATTAAATAACCTGCTCCTGAATGAGCATTGGGTGAAAAACAAAATCAAGATGGAAATTAAAAAATTCCTCAAACTGAACAGCACTAGTGACACAATCTATCAAAACCTCTGGGATATAGCAAAGGTGTTGCTAAGAGGAAAGTTGATAGCCCTAAACAGTGACATCAAAAAGACTGAAAGGAGTACTCAAACACAGGTATGCAGTGTAAGAGCAGCTAGGGGACTGCCTGGCTCAAGTGGTCAAAATGCAGCCCCAAGAAGCTGGTGCTGCTTGCTTTTATTCAGTGCAGACACAATGCCAAAAAGCTGAAGCCAACACAGCCTGCAGGTAATTAATGTTTATTGTTCCCCTTTCAGGGAATATCACACACAGGTCAGTTCCTGGTCAACATAAGTAAACAAACTTGATCAGGATAAATTCCCCTAAGCTCCCTTGTACCTACCTTTTGCCGTCTGCCTCAGGGTCAGAGAACAGCTGCCTTCAGCTATTCTCCCCCAAAGCTATGTAGAGCCTTCTGACCTTTCAGAAGACCTGCTCATTTTTCTATAGTTTCTCCCACCATCCTGACCAATCTCCTACAAGTCTTTATACCAAATTTCACTTTACCAAAAATATTGAAGTTAGAGGAAAAAGTTAAATGACAATGAGATAACAGAAAAATTCTTAATTTGGTATATTAAGCAAAACAACTGGCACCATTTCTTAAAAATGTCAATGTCATAGATCATAAACTTACATTTCTGAGTATAATCTTCTAGACCATGGGAGCCCAATGCTCCCACATCAAAAACTTAAAAAATAAAAATTTCAAAAAATATGTTTTTAAATAAATTGGAAAGTTGTCAAGACAATGGATTTTGAAACAATTGGAATTCCAGAAAGAGGGTGACCTTGTAATTGCCATTTTGTACCCTGGGGGTTATTCACTGATTTTGGTCATGAACTGATCATGAGGTTTGTCTTACACAAAGGAACTCTATTGAGTAGATGGGACAGAAGCAAAACTTTTAACATCTCTTGCCTGAGATGGAACAACAACAGATTGGAAAAGTGAACTGCTTTACATAGATTCAGTATTAGTTAATGATACGTCAAGTGGACAAAAAAGTACAGAATAGTTGAACAGCATGTTTCATAAATGCAATAAAATTCACACTTGAAAACACAATTTTTTTCCTCCATGTCCTTTGTCATTTCAAGAATGTAATATAAGTAGAATCATAACCTTCCATAGTGGTGGAGGTGGGGCCTTGCGGGAAGTGTTGGGCCATGGGGGAAGATCCTTTGTGCATGGATTTGTGCCATTGTTGTGGTAGTGGAGGATCTGATTGTTAAAAAGAGCCTGGCACCACTTCTTCACCCCATCACTCCCTCTCTTGCCCTGTAAAATGTGTGTTTTTCCTTCACCATCTACCATTAGTGGAAGCTTTTTGAGGTCCTGACAGAAAGCAGTTGCTGGTGCTGTGCTTGTATAGCCTTCTGAACTGTGAGCCAAATATACCTCTTTATAAATTACCCAGTCTCAGGTGTTTCTTTCTAGCAATCCAAAATGGACTTAGGTGGAAAATTGGTCCCAAAGCGTTGGACATTATTATAAAGACAGCTGAAAATGTGGAACTGCTTTGGATCTGAGTAATGGAGAAAGGTTGGAAGAGTTTGTAGGGCTCAAAAGAAGACAGAAAAATGAGGGAAAGTCTAGAACTTCTAGAGACTGGTTAAATGTAACTACAATGCTCATAGAAATATGGAAAGTGAAGGCCATGCTGATGAGGTCTCAGATGGAAATTAAGAACTTGGAACTGAAATGAAGGTCACCCTTGTTACCCATTTGCCAAGTACAGTACTTGGCTGCATTATGTCCATGCTCTAGTAATTTGTGTGAAGGTTTAACTTAAGAGTGATGACCAAGGGTATCTGGCAGAAAAAATTTCTAAGCAGTGAAATATTCAAGAAGTAATGTGGCTGCTTCTAACAGCCTATGATCAGATCTGGGAGTGAAGGAATGACTTAAAGTTGGAATTTACAATTGAAAGGGAAGCAGAGCATAAAAGTTTGGAAAGTTTGCGGTCTGGCTGTGTGCTAGAGAAGGAAAGAGTATTTTCAGAATCTAAGTGGCTGCAGAGCAAGAACTGGCTAGAAAGATTTGCATGACTAAAAGGGACCCACATTCTAACATTCAAGACAGTGGGAAAAAGGCCTTGAAGGCATCTCAGAAGTCTTTCAGGCAGCTCCTCCCATCACAGGCCCAGAGGCCTATGAAGAAATAATGGTTTCAGGGAGCAGGCCTAGCGCCCTGCTGCCCTGCACAGCCTCAGCACTGCTCCTTGAATCTAGGCCACTCCAGCTCCAGCAATAGCTATACAGCCCCAGATACAACCTGGGCTGCTGCATCAGAGGGCACACATTTTATGCTTTGGCAGCTTGCATGTGGTGGTGTCTGCAGGGGTCCAGAATGCAAGCATATGCAAGAGTGGTGGAGACTTGGCAGCTTCCACCTAGATTTCAGAGGATGTATCGGAAAGTCTGGATGCCCAGGCAGAAGCCTGCTGCAAGAAAGCCTCTACTGTGTCTCTACACAGCTTCTCTGTGTGGGGGCTCCAATTGCACATTTCCATTTCCCCAAGGAGTCAGCACATAGAGTACCCACCAGGGCACTGCCTAGTGAAGCTGTGGGAGGAGGATCACTGCCCTTTAGACCTGAGAATAATCCAGCACTGGCAGCTTGCATCCTGAGCCTGGAAAAGCTAAAGGCACTCAACTCTAACCCTGTGGTGACAGCAGCCACAAGGGCTGCACCCTGTAAAGCCACAGGGGCAGAGCTGCCCAAGGCTTTGGGAACTCACTCCTTGCACCAGAGTGCTCTGGATATGGGACATAGAGTCAAGGATTATATTAGAGCTTTAAGGTTTAGTGTCTGCCCTGCTGGGTTTGGGATATCTGTAGGGCCTATTGCCCATTTTATTTGGCCAGTTTCTCCCTTTTGGAATGGGAATGTTTACCCAATGCCTGTACCACCGTTGTATCTTGGAAGTAAATAACTGAAATGACTGGTTTTTGACTTTACAGACTCATAGGTGGAAGTAACTTGCCTTGAGTCTCAGATAACACTGGACTTTGGACTTTTGAGTTGATGCTGGAATGAGTTAAAACTAGGGAACTATTGAGAATAGTCCCCCAATGTGAATTTGCAGTGTGAAAAGGGCATGAGATTTGGGGAGATCAGGGGTGAAATGATATAGTTTGGATGTTTGTCCCCTCCAAATCTCATGTTGAAATTTAATCACCATTGTTGGAGGTGGGACCTAGGAGGAGATGTTTTAGTCCTGGGGGTGGATCCCTCATGAATGCCTTGGTTCCATCCTTGTGGTAATCTGTGAGTTCTCACTCTATTAGTTACCACAAGATCTGATTGTTAAAAATAGTGTTGCCCGGCCGGGCATGGTTGCTCATGCCTGTATTCCCAGCACTTTGGGAGGCCAAGGCAGGTAGATCACGAGGTCAGGAGATCCAGACCATCCTGGCTAACACGGTGAAACCCCATCTCTACTAAAAAAATACAAAAAATTAGCCGGGCGTGGTGGCACCTGCTTGTAGTCCCAGCTACTCAGGAGGCTGAGGCAGGAGAATTGCTTGAACCCAGGAGGCAGAGGTTGCAGTGAGCTGAGATTGCACCACTGCACTCCAGCCTGGGCGACAGAGTGAGACTCCGTCTCAAAAAATAAATAAAAGTAAAAAGCAGCCTTGCCCCTCCTCTCAACTCTCTTACTCCCTCACTGGACATGTCCTTTTACCCGTTCACCTTTCTTTCTTTTTTTTTTTTAATTATGCTTTAAGTCCTAGGATACATGTGCACAAAGTGCAGTTTTGATACATAGGTATACATGTGCCATGTTGGTTTGCTGCATCCATCAACTCATCATTTAGGTATTTCTCCTAATGCTATCCCTCCCCCAGCCCCCCACTCCCAGATAGACCCTGGTGTGTGATGTTCCCCGCTCTGTGTCCAAGTGATCTCTTTGTTCAATTCCCACCTATGAGTGGGAACATGCAGTGTTTGGTTTTCTGTCCTTGTTGATAGTTTGCTGAGAATGATGGTTTCCAGCTTCATCCATGTCCCTGCAAAGGACATGAACTCATCCTTTTTTATGGCTGCATAGTATTCCATGGTGTATATGTGCCACATTTTCTTAATCCAGTCTATCAGTGATGGACATTTGGGTTGGTTCAAAGTCTTTGCTATTTTGAGTAGCACTGCAGTAAACATACATGTGCATGTGTCTTTATAGTAGCATGATTTATAATCCTTTGGGTATATACCCAGTAGTGGGATTGCTAGGTCAAATGGTGATTCTAGTTCTAGATCCTTGAGGAATTGCCACACTGTCTTCCACAGTGGTCGAACCAATTTACACTCCCACCAACAGTGTAAAGCGTTCCTATGTCTCCACATCTTCTCCAGCATGTGTTGTTTCCTGACTTTTTAATGACTGCCATTCTAACTGGTGTGAGATGGTATCTCATTATGGTTTTGATTTGCATTTCTCTGATGGCCAGTAATGATTAGCATTTTTTTATGTGTCTGCTGCATAGATGTCTTATTTTGAGAAGTGTCTGTTCATATCCTTCTTTTTAATGGGGTTGTTTTTTTCTTGTAAATTGTTTGAGTTCTTTCTAGATTCTGGATATTAGCCCTTTGTCAGATGGGTAGATTGCAAAAATTTTCTCGCATTCTGTAGGTTGTCTGTTCACTCTGATATTAGTTTCTTTTGCCGTGCAGAAGCTCTGTAGTTTAATTATATCCCATTTATCAATTTTGGCTTTTGTTGCCATTGCTTTTGGTGTTTTAGTCATGAAGTCCTTGCCCATGCCTATGTCCTGAATGGTATTGCCTAGGTTTTCTTCTAGAGTTTTCATGGCTTTAGGTCTAACATTTAAGTTTTTAATTAATTTTTGTATAAAATGTAAGGAAGGGATCCAGTTTCAGCTTTCTACATATGGCTAGCCAGTTTTCCCAGCACCATTTATTAAATAGGGAATCCTTTACCCATTTCTTGTTTTTGTCAACTTTGTCAGGGATCAGATGGCTGTAGACATGTGGTGTTATTTTGAGGCCTCTGTTCTGTTCCATTGGTCTATAGCTCTGTTTTGGTACCAGTACCATGCTGTTTTGGTTGCTGTAGCCTTGTAGTATAGTTTTAAGTCAGGTAGCGTGATGCCTCCAGCTTTGTTCTTTTGGCTTAGGATTGTTTTGGCAATGCGGGCTCTTTTTTGGATCCATATGAACTTTAAAGTAGTTTTTTCCAATTCTATGAAGAAAGTCATTGGTAGCTTGGTGGAGATGACATTGAATCTATAAATTACCTTGGGCAGTATGGCCATTTTCACGATATTGATTCTTCCTATCCGTGAGCATGGAATATTCGCCCATTTGTTTGTGTCCTCTTTCATTTCGTTGAGCAGTGGTTTGTAGTTCTCCTTGAAGAGGTCCGTCACATCCCTTGTAAGTTGGATTCCTAGGTATTTTATTCTCTTTGTAGCAATCGTGAATGGGAGTTCATTCATGATTTGGCTGTCTGTCTGTGTTAATGGCGTATAGGAATGCTTGTGATTTTTGCACATTGATTTTGTATCCTGAGACTTCACTGAATTTGCTTATAAGCTTAAGGAGATTTTGGGCTGAGATGATGGGGTTTACTAAATATACAATCAAGTCATCTGCAAATGGGGAAAATTTGGCTTCCTCATTTCCTAATTGAATACCGTTTATTTCTTTGTTTTGCCTGATTGCCCTGGCCAGAACTTCCAGCACTATGTTGAATAGGAGTGGTGAGAGAAAGCATCCTTGTCTTGTGCCGGTTTTCAAAGAGAATGCTTCCAGTTTTTGCCCATTCAGTATGATGTTGGCTGTGGGTTTGTCATAAATAGCTCTTATTATTTTGAGATACATTCCATCAATACCTAGTTTATTGAGAGTTTTTAGTAAGAAGGGCTGTTGAATTTTGTCGAAGGCCTTTTCTGCATCTATTGAGATAATCGTGTGGTTTTCGTCATTGGTTTTGTTTATGTGATGGATTACATTTATTGATTTGCATATGTTGAACCAGTCTTGCATCCCAGAGATGAGGCTGACTTGATCGTGGTGGATAAGCTTTTTGATGTGCTGCTGGCTTTGGTTTGCCCGTATTTTATTTAGGATTTTCGCATCAATGTTCATCAGGGTTATTGGTGTAAAATTCTCTTTTTTTTGCTGTGTCTCTGCCAGGCTGTGGTATCAGGATGATGTTGGCTTCATAAAATGAGTTAGGGAGGAATCCTTCTTTTTGAATTGATTGGAATCGTTTCAGAAGGAATGGTACCAGCTTCTCTTTGTACCTCTCATAGAATTCGGCTGTGAATTCGTCTGGTCCTGGATGTTTTTTGGTTGTTAGGCTATTAATTATTGCCTCAATTTCAGAGCCTGTTAATGGGTATATTCAAAGATTCAACTTCATGGTTTAGTCTTGGGAGGGCGTATGTGTCCAGGAATTTATCCATTTCTTCTAGATTTTCTAGCTTATTTGTGTAGAGGTGTTTATAGTATTCTCTGATGGTAGTTTGTATTTCTGTGGGATCAGTGGTGATATCCCCTTTATCATTTTTTATTGCATCTGTTTGATTCTTCTGTCTTTTCTTCTTTATTAGTCTTGCTAGTGGTCTATCAATTTTGTTGATCATTTCAAAAAACCAGCTCCTGGGTTCACTGATATTTTTGAAGGGTTTTTTGTGTCTCTATCTCTTTTAGTTCTGCTTTGATCTTAGTTATTTCTTGCCTTCTGCTAGCTTTTGAATTTGTTTGCTCTTGCATCTCTAGTTCTTTTAATTGTGATGTTAGGGTGTCGATTTTAGATCTTTCCTGCTCTCTCTTGTGGGTATTTAGTTCTATAAATTTCCCTCTACACACTGCTTTAAATGTGTCCCAGAGATTCTGATACATTGTGTCTTTATTCTTATTGGTTTCAAAGAACATCTTTATTTCTGCCTTCATCTCGTTATTTACCCAGTAGTCATTCGGGAGCAAGTTGTTCAGTTTCCACGTAGTTTTGCCGTTTTAAGTGTTTCTTAATCCTGAGTTCTAATTTGATTGCACTGTGGTCTGAGAGACAGTTTGTTGTGATTTTTGCTCTGTTACATTTGCTGAGGATTGCTTCCAATTACGTGGTCAATTTTAGAATAAGTGCAATGTGGTGCTGAGAAGAATGTGCATTCTGTTGATTTGGGGTGGATAGTTCTGTAGATGTCTGTTAGGTTTGCTTGTTGCACAGCTGCATTCAGGTCCTGGATATCCTTGTAAACCTTCTGTCTTGTTGATCTGTCTAGTATTGACAGTGGGGTGTTAAAGTCTCCCATTATTATTGTGTGGGAGTCTAAATCTCTTTGTAGGTCTCTAAGGACTTGCTTTAGGAATCTGGATGCTCCTGTATTGGGTACATATATATTTAGAATAGTTAGCTCTTCTTGTTGAATTGATCCCTTTATCATTATGTAATGAACTTCTTTGTCTCTTTTGATCTTTGTTGGTTTAAAGTCTGTTTTATCAGAGACTAGGATTGCAATCCCTGCTTTTGTTTTTGCTTTCCCTTTGCTTGGTAGATCTTCCTCCATCCCTTTATTTTGAACCTATGTGCATCTTTGCACGTGAGATGGGCTTGTACAGCCTGCAGAACCATGAGCCAAGTAAACCTATTTTCTTTATAAATTACCTAGTCTCAAGTGTACCTTTATAGTGTGAGCCCAAAATATCTGACACAGATCTCATCCAATTTAGAAAGTTTATTTTGCCAAAGTTAAGGACTCACCTGTAACACAACCTTAGGAGGTCCTGACAATGTGTGCCCAAATGTTCAGGATACAGCTTGCTTTTAAGTATTTTAGGTAGACATGATACATTAATTAATATGTGTAAGATTTACCTTGGTTCAGTCTTTACATATTTCGTCCATGTTATCCACCTCTTATTCTCTTTACTATGTTTATAATACTTATTGTATAGTTCTTGTTTTCAACGTCTTTATCAACAGTGTATCTGTTTATATTGTCTATTTTTTTTTCTGAACTATTAGTAACATTGTTTTTTTTTCTTAGAATGTCTTGTAGTTTCTTTCTTTGTTTTTTTTTGAGAAGGAGTCTCACACTGTTGCCCGGGCTTGAGTGCAATGGTGCGATCTTGGCTCACTGCAACCTCTGCTTCCTGGGTTCAAGCTATTCTCCTGCCTCAGCCTCCCGATTAACTGGGATTACAGGCACCTGCCACCATGCCCAGCTAATTTTTTGTATTTTTAATAGAGACGGGGTTTCACTATGTTGGCCAGGCTGGCCCCGAACTCCTGACCTCGTGATCCACCTGCCTAGGCCTCCCAAAGTGCTGCGATTACAGATGTGAGCCACCGCACCCGGCCGCCTTGTAACTTTTAAATGTATATTGGAGATAGTATGTAAGGAATTACCATTTTAGAACACTTTATTACCTGAGGAAGTAACTCTGTATCTTTTAACAATTACCTCTCATTTCCTTAACCCCTACTTCAGCCTTATGTAACCATTAATTTACTTTCTGTCTCTTTAGATTTATTTGTTCTGGACTTTTATATGAGTTTAATCATACAATGTGTGGTGTTTTCTGAATGGCTTCTTTTCATTAGCATAATATTACAAAGTTTATCCATGCTCTAGCATGCATCAGTACTTCTTTCCTTTTTATGGCTGAATAATTAATTCCATGGTTTTAAGTTATACCACTTCTTTTAAAATTTATTCATCACTTCAGGGACATGTAGGTTATTTCTACTTTCTAGATATAATGAATAATAGTACTATGAACATTTGTGTGTAGCTTTCTATGTGGCTATACATTTTCATTTTTCTGAAATATTTACCTAAGACAGGGACCACTAGATCATATGGTAAATTTATATTAATTATTTGATGAAATGTGAGGCTGTTTTCTAAGGCAGCTAGGCCATTTTACATTCTGTAGTGTGTGAATGTTCTGTTATCTGCATGTGCCCACCAACACTTGTTAACTGGCTTTTAAAAAATAATAGACTTTATGTTTTAGAGTGGTTATAGGTTTACAACAAAATTAAGTGGTAAGTGCAGATATTTCCCATATACTCCCTGTCCTCAAACCTGTAGGGCTTGCCCTGCTATTTATCAACACCTCTAACCAGAATGGTACCTATATTAAAATCGACGAACCTACACTGACACATCGTTATTACCCAAAGTCAATATTTTACATTAGGTTTCACTCTTGGTATTTATTCGGTGGGTTTTGGCAAATGCATGACATGTATCTATCATTATAGTACCATAGAGCAGCGGTTTTCAACCATTTTGGCACCAGGGACTGGTTTTGTAGAAGAAAATTTTTCCATGGACTAGGGTGGGGGATGGTTTCAGGATGAAACAGTTCCATCTCTGATCATCAAGCATTAGTTAGATTTTCATAAGGAGCATGCAACATAGATCCTTCACATGCATAGTTCACAATAGGATTCACACTCCTATGAGAATCTAATGGCACCACTGATCTGACAGGAGGTGGAGCTCAGACAGTAATGCTTACACCCCAGCAGCTCACCTCTTGCCCTGTGGCCTGGTTCCTAACAGGCAATGGACCAGTACCAGATTGTGGCCTGTGGGTTGGGGACCCTTGCCATAGAGCATACTGTTCATTTCTCCCTCTCCTCTAAATCATGGCGACCACTCAACTTTTTACTGTCTCCATAATTTTGCCTTTTCCAGAATGTCCTATATTTGGAATCATACAGTATGTAGCCTTTTCAGATCAGGTTCTCTCACTTAGTAATATGCTTTTAAGGTTAATCATATCATGAGTTGATTCCTCATTTCTCTTTGGAAATGAATAATATTTCATTGTGTGGATGTACTAGAGTTTACCCTTTTATCTACTGAAGGACATCATGTTACCCTTCAACATTTGTCAATTATAAATAAAACGGCTGTAAACATACATGTGGATGTTTTTATGTGCACATGGTTTTCAGCTCCTTTAGGTAAAAACCAAGGAGTATAATTGCTGAATTTTATGGTCAAAGTGTGTTCAGTTTTATAAGAAATTGCTAAACTGTCTTCCAAATTGACTGTACCATTTTCCATTTCCACAAGCAGTGAATGGGAGTTCTTTTTTGGTCCACATTCTCACAGTATTTGATGTTGTCAGTATTTTTGGATTTGCTTATTCTAATAGTTGTGTAGTAGTAGTGGAATCTCATCATTTTAATTTGTAATTTCCTAAAGACACATGATGTCAAGCATTTTTTCAGATGGTTTTTCTACTATGTGTATTTTCTCTGATGTGCTGCTGCTTTAGGTCTTTTGTCCATTTTTTAAATAGGTTGTTTTTTTAATTGTGTTATAGAGTTCTTTGTGTATTTGTAGAAATACTATATTTCAAGACAAAAACTACAAAAAGAGACAAAGAAGGTTATTTTGTAATGATAAAGGGATCAATTCAGCAAGAGAATATAACAGTTGTAAATATATATGCACTCAACACTGTAGCATCCAGATATATAAAGCAAACATGATTAGAGATGATGAGAGAGATATCCAAATACAATAGTAGCTGAAGACTTCACCACCCAACTTTCAACATTAGACAGAGCACCCAGACAGAAAATAAAATATCTGAATTAATCCACAATATAGAATAAATAGACATGATATATATGTACAGAACATTTTTTTCAACAGCTGCAAAAGAATTTTTTTCTCAGCACAGGAGTCATTTTCAAGGATTGAACATATGTGAGGTCACAAATCAAGTCTTAAAACATTCAAAAAATTGAAATAATGTCAAGCATCTTCTCTCACAATAGTGGAATAAATCTAAAAACAACAAACGGCATTTCAGAAAATATACAAACACATAGAATTTAAACAATGTACTCCTGGGTCAATGAAATTAAGAAGAACATTGAAAACTTTCTTAAAAGATCATTAGTGGCTACTATGAGCAACTATGTGGCAATACATTGGAAAATCTAGAAGAAAGGGATAAATTTCTACACACATGCAATGCACCAGGGTTGAACCATGAAGAAATTCAAAACCTGAACAGATCATTAACAAGTAATGAGATTGAAGCTATAATAAAACGTTTTCCAGCAAAGAAAACCTCAGGACCCGATGACTTTATGGCTGGATTCTTCCATATATTTGAAAAAGAACTAATACCAATCCTACTCAAACAATTCTGAAAAATAGAGGAGGAGGGAATACTTCCAAACTAATTCTATGATGCCACTGGTACTCTGTTTCCAAAACCAAAGACACATTAAAAAAAAAAAAAAAAGTAGAAAACTACAGGCCAGTATTCCTGGAGAACAGAAAGGCCATATACAACAGACCCACAGCTGCTATCATGCTGAATGGGGAAACAAAGTCTTTTCCTTAAGATCTGGAACACAACAAGAATGCCCACTTTCACCACTGTTATTCAACATATTACTGGAAGTCTTCACTAGAGCAGTTAGACAAGAGCAAGAAAGAAAGGGCATCCAAAATGGAAAAGAAGAAGTCAAATTATCCTTGTTTTCAGATGATATGATCTTACAGGTGGAAAAACCTGAAGACTCCACCAAAAAAACTATTGGAACTGATAAACTAAATTCAGTTTAGTTGCAGGTTACAAAATCAACATACAAAAATTAGTAACATTTCTATATGCCAATAGTGAGTAATCTGAAAATTCAAGTAAGTAACCTGATTTACAATAACTGTACATAAAATTAAATACCTAGGGATTAGCCAAAGAAATAAAGGATTTCTACAATAAAAAGTATAAAACATCGATGAAAGATATTGAAGAGGACACAATAAAATGGAAAGATGTTCCATTTTCATGAATTTAAAAAGTCAATATTGTTAAAATATTCATACTACCCAAAGCAATCTACATATTCAATGCCATTTCTATCAAAAATATCAATGACATTCTTCATAAAAATAGAAAAAAGTTTTAAAATGTATATGGGACCTCAGAAAACTCACAATAGCTGAAGCTAGACTAAGCAAAAAACCCCAGAAGTTGAGGAACCACTTTACCTGACTTCAAATTATACTACAGAGTTATAGTAACCAAAACATCATACTAATAGCATAAAAACAGTCACATAGAACTGTGGAGCAGACTAGAGAACCCAGAAATAAATCTATGGTGAACTTTTATTTGTTGACAATGATGCCACATGTGTTAGTGGAAGGACAGTCTTTTCAATAAATGGTGCTTGGAAAACTGGATATCTTTATGTAGAAGAAGGAAACTGGACACTTTTTTTTTGCCATATAAAACAATCAGGCTGAATGCGGTTTCTCATGCCTGTAATTTCACTACTTAGGTAGTCAGAGGTGGGAGGATAGCTTGAGCCCAGGAGTTCAAGACCTACTTGGGTAACATAGGAATACCCTGATATCCACAAAACGAAAAAAGACCAAAAAGAAAAGTTTGAATAAAAAATCAAAATTGATTGACGCCTTAAATCTAAGACTTCAAACTATGAAACCACTAAGAGAAATTATTGGAAAAACTCCCCAGGACGTTGGATTGAGCAAAGATTTTTTGAGTAATGCCCCATAAGCACAGAAAACCAAAGCAAGAATGAACAAATGAGATCACATTAAGTTAAAAAGCTTCTGTAAAGCAAAGGAAACGATCAGCAAGTTGAAAAGACAACACAGAATGTGAGTGATGTGATTATTATATATTGCATGCCTGTATCAAAATAGGTCATGTAATTCATATATGTGTATGTGTGTGTATATATACACACATTATATATATACATAATATATACATATGTGTACACATATATACATATATACATAATGTATATGCATATATATACATAACATACATTATATATAATGTGTGTATATAATGTATATACATAGCCACAAAAATTAAATATGCAATTTTTTTTTTTTTGAGATGGAGTTTTGCTCTTGTTGCCCAGGCTGGAGTGCAGTGGCACGATCTTGGCTCACCACAACCTCTGCCTCCCGGGTTCAAGTGATTCTCCTGCCTCAGCCTCCCGAGTAACTGGGATTACAGGTATGCGCCACCATGCCTGGCTAATTTTATATCTTTTTTAGTAGAGATGGGGTTTCACCATGTTGATCAGGCTGGTTTTAAACTCCCGACCTCAGGTGACCCACCCACCTCGGCCTCCCAAAGTACTGGGATTACAGGTGTGAGCCACTGCACCCAGCCAGAAGATTTTTAAAGAACTCTCACAAGCCTATATCACACTGCAGCTGCCTTAAGGAAAAGCTGTCAGATGTTTTCCATGTGGTTCCCTGACCATGCTACTTCTCACTGGGTAGGACCTCCTGATCTGGGACCCCAGACATGACAATCGCCCTGCCCCATCCTGATCACTTCAGTCAATACGGGCTGTTTGTTCCTCTGTGTAAGAAATCCCAGAGATAACCCACAGGATCTCTGCCATTGCTGCTGCAGCAGTAGTTCCCCTTTTGCCGTCAGGCTGGGGAAAGAGTAAAGCCTCTGATGTTTGCTTGCACCCCTAGCACTCCACAGCTGCCATACAGAGAGGAACCCAATCTGTCTACCCTGTAAGCCCCCACTTCCTACTCTTTACCAGGTAGGGCCTCTGCCTTGGGCCCACAGCACGGCCATTTTATCCCTGACTGAACATTCCTGTTGGCAGTGGCTTTGTGTCTCTTTGGGGTGGAGTTCACATAGGCAACTGATATCCCCTATGTGGCAGCTGCTGCTGCAGTATATGCCCTTGCCGCCATCAGGCTGGGGAAGAAACAAAGAGCTTGAGTGCGTTATTCACACCTTCAGCATGCCACTGCTGCCCTATGGAGAAGAGGACATACTATCTTCCCCATGTTCCCCCGTCCCCCTTCCCCTTCACCAGTCAGGGCCTCCCAGTTTGGGCCTGATATGCAGAAACCCCACCGTGGGCTGATTATTCTGATTCGCAATGGCTCTCCTTTTCTCTGGGGTGGAGCCCGAAAATACAAGTGAAAGGCCTTCTGCCATTGCCGCTACCAAGGTCCGTGAGCCTGCTGCCTCCAAGCTGAGTTGAGAATAAAAAGACTGAACTCTCCAGGGCTGTGGTCTGCACCCTGGGAGTGCCAAGTGAAGATCTGTAAACAGCACTTAAGTGGGAAAGGAGCTCAAACTCTTAAAGCACTGAGAGGGAGCACAGCTGCAAGTGTGAGGAAATATAGAGGATTCATATGGCTGAATAACAGCCTATCACTGGCCATTACACTAAGCACCATCTACAGGATCACAGCCCAAACTTCAACACCAAAATTACTTTACGAATATACTCCCCTGTGAAACCAAGGACAAGATTTCAGCCACAAGAAAAAGCCCCAGGCCTCTTAAAACCTGCAAAAATGAAGCCAACTGTCTGTACTCCAATTATACCACTGTTAAGGGAACATCATTGCACACGGATGAGAAAAAATGAGCACAAGAACTCTGACAATTCTAAAAGACAGAATATATTCTTACTTCCAAATGATCGTAGTGGATCCTCAGTAATGATTTTCAACCAGAATGGAATGGCTGAAATAGTATAGAATTCAAATCTGCCTCACAATTAAGATAATCAAGATTCAGGAAAAGTTGAAACTGAATCTAAAGCATATAAAGAATGCAATAAAAATGATTTAATAGATTAAAGACAAAATAGCCATTTTTAGAAGGAACCAAACTGAACTGATAGAGCTGAAAAACTCACTACAAGGATTTCATAAAACAATCAGAAGTATTAAGAGCAGAATAGACCAAGCTGAGAAAGGAATCTCAGAGCTCAAAGCCTGATTCATTGAATTAACTGAGTGAGACAAAAATAGAAAAGATTTTTTAAATGAACAAAACCTCTGAGAAATATGGGATTATGTAAGGACACTAAATTTATGACTCATTGGCATAATGAAAAGGGAGAGAGAGTAAGCAACTTGGAAAACATATTTGAGGATGTTGCCTACGAAATTTTTTCCCACCTCACTAGAGAAGTTGGCACTCAAATTCAGGAAATTCAAAGAACCTCTGTGAGATACCATGCATGGTGACCACTAGGCAAATAGTCATCAGATTCTCCAAAGTCAATGTGAAAGAAAAAATATTAAAAGCAGTTAGAGACAAGGGGCAGGTCACCTACAAAGGAATCACAATAGGCTAACAGTGGACCTTTCAACAGAAACTCTACAAGCCAGATTAGATTGGGGGCCTATATTCAGCATCCATAAATAAAAGGAATTCAAACCAAGAATTACATATCCAGGCAAACTAAGCCTCATAAGTGAAGGAGAAATAAGATTTTTTTTTTTTTTGAGACAAGCTAATGCTAAAAGAATTTATTACCACCAGATCTGCCTTAGAAGAAGTCCTTAAAGGAGTGCTAAAGATGGAAATGAAAGACCATTACTGGCCACCACAAAAACACTCTTAAGTACATACATCATTGACACTATAAAGTAACTACACAACAAGTCTATATAAAAACCAGCTACTAACGTGATGACAGGATGACTGTAGATATCATTATTAACCTTAAACATAAATGGGATAAATGCCCCCACTTAATAGACACAGAGTGGCAAAGTTGGATAAAGAAGCAAGACCCAACTGTATACTACCTTCAAGAGACCTGTCTCAGATGCATTGACATCCATAAGCTCAAAGTAAAGGGATGGAGAAAGATTTATCAATCATACAGAAAACAAAAAACAGTAGAAGTAGTAACTCCTTTTCAGACAAAACAGGCTTTAAACCAGCAATGATCAAAAGGACAAGGAATGGCATTACAAAATGATAAAAGGTTTAATTCAACAAGAAGACTTATCTATCCTAAATGCATATGCACTCAACACTGAAGCACCCAGTTTCACAAAATGAGTTCTTACAGACTTACAAAGAGGCTTAAATACCCACACGATGATAGTGGGTGGCTTCATCACCCCACTGACAATATTGGACAGATCATTGAGGCATAATGCTAACAAAGGTATTCAGGATCTAAATTTGACCCTTGACCAAATGGATCTAACAAACATCTACAGAACACTCCACCCAGCATCACCAGAATATACATTTTTTCATATGTATATGGTGCATACTCTAAAGTTGCCCACATGCTCAGCCATGTGGTAAAGCAATTCTCAACAAATTTTAAAAAACCAAAATCATGCCAACCACATTCTCAGACCACAGTGCAATAGAAATAGAAATCTTTACCAAGAAGATCCCTCAAAACCATATAGTTAAGTGAAAAGCCATCTGCATCTGAATGACTTTTAGGTAAACAATGAAATTACAGCAGAAATCAATAAATTCTTTTAAACTAATGAAAACAAAGCTACAACATACCAGAATCTCTAGGACATAGCTAAGGCAGTGTTAGGAGAAAAGATTATAGCACTAAACATCCACATCAAAAAGTTAGAAAAATGTCAAATTAACAACATCACACTTAGAGGAACTAGATAAACAAGGACAAACCAACCTTAAAGCTAGCAAAAGAAAAGAAATAACTGAAATCAGAGCTGAATGGAATGAAATTTTACTCATCTCTAAGATGAGTAAAATCATATGTATAGTTTGTTCTTGCACTGCTATAAAGACATACCCAAGACTGAGTAATTTATAAAGGAAAGATAGTTGACTCAGTTCTACATGGCTGGGGAGGCCTCAGGAAACTTAACAATTATGGCAGAAGGGGAAGCCAGCATCTTCTTCACAAGGTAACAGGAGAGAGAGAAGCATGGAATGGGAAGAGCTCCTTTTAAGACAATCAGATCTCGTGAGAACTCACTCCATTTAACCCAGCAATCCCATTACTGGGAATATATCCAAAGGAATATAAATTATTCTACCATAAACACATGGTGTCTTTACTAAATAGCACTATTCACAGCAGCAAAGATGTAGAATCAACCCAGAGGCACATGAATTGTAGATTGGATAAAGAAAATGTGGTACATAAACACTATGGAATACTACACAGTCATAAAAAATAATGAGATCTTATCCTTTGTAGCAACATGGATGGAGTGGGAGGCCATTATCCTAAGCACGTTAACACATGAACAGAAAACCGAATACCACATATTCTCATTCATAAGTTGGAGCTAAACATTGAGCACACATGGGCAAAAAGAAGAGAACAATAGACACTGTGTTCTACTTGAGTATGGAGGCTGGGAGGAGAGTGAGGACTGAAGAACTACCTATTGGGTATTATGTCAGTTGCCTGGGTGACAAAATAATCTGTACACCCAACCCCCATGAGATGCAATTTACCCATACAACAAATCTGCATGTACAAACCACATGTACACCTTGAACTGAAAATAAATGCTGGGAAGAAAAAAGAAGAAACATACCCAAACAGAATAAAGACTATATATGATAAGCCTACATCTTACATTACACTCAAATTGTAAAAAATTGGAAGACTTTTCTCTAAGATCAGGAACAAGACAAAAATGCCCATTCTATTCAACATATAGTATTAGAAGACCTAGCTAGGGTGGTTAGACAAGAGAAAGAAAAGGTGCCCAAATAGGAAAGGAAGAAGTGAAATTGTCTCTGTGTGCTAATGACATGACCTTGTATATAGAAAACCCTAAAGGCTCCAACAAAACTTAGAAATGAAGTTTATAAACGAATTCAGTAAAGTTGCAGGATACAAAATCAACATTCAAACATTAGTAGTGTTTGTATACATTAACAATAAGATATTTGAAAAAGAAATCAAGAAAACAATCTCAGTATGATAGCTACAAAATGCTTAGGAATAAATTTGATAAAGGAGGTGAAAGACCTCCACACTGAAAACTGTAAAACATTGATGATGTCTTTGAAAAAGACACAAATAGATGGAAAGATATTTTATGTTCATGGATTGAAAGAATTAATATTGTTACAATGTTCATACTACCCAAAGCAATCTACAGATTTAACATCATCCCTATCAAAATTCCAATGGCATTTGTCACAGAAATAGAAGAAATAATCTTAAAATGTGCATAGAATGATAAAATCTCAAATAACCAAAGTAATCTTGAGGGAAAAAAGGCTGGAGACATAACACTCTTTGATTTAAAAATATATTGTAAAGCTATTGTAATAAATACAGAATGGTACTGGCAAAAAAAAAAAAAAAAGTTAACTATTGAAATAGGATAAAAGCTCAGAAATAAATCCACGTGTTTAAGGCCAATCAATTTTTGACAAGAATGGTGGTTAACAGAGGCTGGCATGGGTGGGGGCTAGTGGAGATGGGGAGAAGGAGGAAAGGGGAAATGTTGATGAAAGGATACAAAGTTCCAGTTAGACAGTAGGAATAACTTTTAGAGATCTATTGCACAGCATATTGATCATAGTTAATAATAATGTATTATACATTTCAATTGATAAAAGAGTAGATTTTTATTATTCTCACCAGAAAAGATTAGTAGAGGAGGTGATGGATGTGTTAATTAGCTTGATTTAATTTTTCCACAATATATTGTACGTATTTCAAAATATTACATTGTACCCCATAAATATATACTATTTTTTGTTAGTTAAAAATAAGACATAAATTTTAAAAACATCATGTTTTTGAAACATTTACCAAATAATTAGTTAAGAATAACGGCTTTTATTTTTAAAAAGGAATAATGTTGGATCAAAAAATTTAACTAGTAGCATTACAATGTTAAAAGTAAATAGGAAATCTCAATATAAATTTATGACCTTAAAATATAAATTCACAATGTTATTTTGTATCTCTTTATTTTGAACTGTTGTAAAGCAAATTGACATCTTTAATAAACATTAAAGATGCTCAAATCATTATTTCTAATCCTTTTTTTCTACTGAAAGGATGGCTACTTTAAGAAGTTTCTGATTTTATGTCTGGACCAGGAAGGAACAAGAAGACCCTTAAATAATGTTTGTGACAGAAAGAAAAACAATAACTTAAGTGATGTCAAAAGAAAACGAGACCTAACCTAAAGGAAATTCTAAGTGGCCAGGGATTACCATTTGAGCATCAAAAGAAGAAAACTTGATTGCAGTTGATTAAAATATATTGATTTTGTGAAAATACATGAGGCTTTTCTATTGAAATGTACAAAAAAAAAAGAAAAAAAAAAAAACCAGAAGCACTAAACATTGTTAATCAGAATACCATGCACTGGTATCCACCCCTGGGATAGGGGCACCATGTGCTAGTCACTAATCTGAGGAAAGGACTCTAAATACCTCACTAATTTATTCTAAGATTCCTATGTTTGGCAGAAAATTTTGCACAGAACAGTCTGCCAGAGATCTGCAGGTGTTCTTGACTCTGGCAGGGGCTCATAGAAGACCCAGATGCATAGCAGTCACTATGCATCTTAAGCCTAGTCTTTTAAACAGAATACTCTCATAAGTCAGGCAGGCATTACTCCCTGGTAGGTAGTAAGAATGAAAATAAGTTGAACCAGTGCCCCAGTGGATCAACGAAGCTTCCCAGGATGGATAGGGTCTTGTCTTTGTATGCCACATTGTACCACAGGTGAGAGACCCCAAAAACATTTTGCTCTGGGTTTTATATTCTGGGTGTAACTGGGATTTCTGTGCTAAAGATTTGTGGACGTCCTATTCTAGGAGAGATGAGGACAATAACTGGACTGTTCTGTACAGTTCCTCCTTATCTCTGGATGTTGCATTCTTGGTACATCCTACCCAAGAATTGCAAGCAAGAGTGGAAAGTGGGCCGGGCGCGGTGGCTCAAGCCTGTAATCCCAGCACTTTGGGAGGCCAAGGCGGGCGGATCACGAGGTCAGGAGATCGAGACCATCCTGGCTAACATGGTGAAACCCCGTCTCTACTAAAAAATACAAAAAAACTAGCCAGGCGAGGTGGCGGGCGCCCGTAGTCCCAGCTACTCGGGAGGCTGAGGCAGGAGAATGGCGTGAACCTGGGAGGCGGAGCTTGCAGTGAGCTGAGATCCGGCCACTGCGCTCCAGCCCGGGCTACAGAGCGAGACTCCGTCTCAAAAAAAAAAAAAAAAAAGAGTGGAAAGTGTAGGATTGGCCAAGGTTACACAGATACTTAGCCTTCTGCAAACATAATTGCATAATTTTAATAAAATTAACTAGAATGTTTTTGTTATAGTTCAATTTTGTTAGTCATGCTATGACTGTGAATTCAATTATTTTATTTTAAAAGAATACATAAATGGGATACATAAATACATCAATCAGAATGCACTTTATACCTCAAGATGTAATGAGTAGAATGAACAATGTTATAAGCTGTGACCCTAAGTCACACCAAATTGTAAAAAATATACAAAATTAAATGTTATCATTAAGAGATTACCAAGTGTCCTAAAATAGTGAAAGTATCAAAGATTCCATCAGCTCCAATGTCATTAATATAAAAAAAATCACATACTTATGCATTATCAATGGAAATGGTATTGCCACCAATCAGGAAATAATTGGTTCTTAGGGGTCAAAAATATACATACACTACATAAACAAAAGTACAGTATATTTCTGGTATTAAAATTCCGCTTGAGTGACTAGAAAAAAACTACCATGAAAGGCTTAGAAAGGTAATAATGAAAATAAGGTTTTGTCTATGCACACGAGCTAGAAAACCCAAAAGAAATGGATAAATTCCTGAATGCATACAACCTCCCAAGCTTGAACGAGAAAGAGATTGAATCCCTGAACAGACCAATAGTGAGTTTTAAAATTGAATCAGTAATTAAAGTTCTGCCAATCAGAGGAAGCCCAGGAAGTGACAGATTCACAGCCAAATTCTACTAGATACATAAGGAAGAGCTGGTAACATTTCTGCTGAAACTATTAAAAAAAAAAAATTGAGGAGGAGGAAATCCTTCCTAACCCATTCTATGAATACTCATCCTGATACTAAAACCTGGCAGAGACACAATAGCTCCAAAACAACTTTAGGCCAAGCTCCTTAATGAACACAAATGCAAAAAATTTTTAACTACTAACAAACCGAATCCAGCAGCACATCAAAAAGCTAACCCACCATGATCAAGTAGGCTTTACCCATGGGTGTAAGGTTGGTTCAACATACGTTAATCAATAAATGTTATTCACCACATAAACAGAACAAAAAACACGATAATCTCAACAGATGCAGAAGGGACTTTCTATAAAATTCAGTATCTGTTTATATTAAAAGCCCTCAACAAACTAGACATTGAAGGAACATACCTCAAAATAGTAAGAGTCATTTATGACTGTCCGACAGCAAACATCATACTGAATGGAGAAAAGCTGAAAGCATTCTCCTTGAAAACTGAAACAAGACAAGGATACCCTCTCTCACCACTCCTATTCAACACAGTACTGAAAGTCTTAGCCAGAACACTCAAGCAAGAGAAAGAAATAAAAGGCATCCACATAGGAAGCCAGGAGAACAAAATTTCTGTTTGAAGAAGATATAATTAAATACCTAGAAAATTCCATTGTTTATGCCCGAAAGCTACTTGATCTGATAAACAACTTCCGCAAAGTTTTGGGGTACAAAATCAGTGTACAAAAATCAGTAGCATACGCCAGGCATAGTGGCTCACACCTATAATCCCAGCACTTTGGGAGACTGAGGTGGGCAGATCATTTGAGGTCAGGAGTTCAAGACCAGCCTGGCCAATATGGTGAAACCCTGTCTCTACTAAAAATTAAAAAAAAAAAAAAAAAAAAAAAAACCGGGTGTGGTGGCACACACTGTAATCCCAGCTACTCGAGAGGCTGAAGCAGGAGAATCATTTGAACCTGGGAGGTGGAGGTTGTGATGAGCCAAGATCATGCCACTGTACACCAGCCTGGGCAGAAAATCGAGAATTCGTTTAGGAAAAAAAAAAAAAAATTAGTAGCATTTTAATACACCAACAAGATCCAAGCTAAGAGCCAAATCAAAAATGCAGTCCCATTCACAATAGCCTCAAAATGAATAAAATACTTAGGAATATAGCTAATCAAATAAGTGGAAGACTTCTATAACCAGAATTACAAAACACTGATGAAAGAAATTAGAGACAACACAAACAAATGGAGAAACATTCCATGCTCATGGATAGGAAAAATCAATATTGTTAAAATGGCCATATGGCCCAGAGCAATTCATAGGTTCAATGCTATTTGTATCAAAGTACCAACATTTTCCACAGAAGTATAGAAAAACTATTTTAAAATTCATATGGAACCAAAAAAGAGCCTGAATAGCCAAGAGAATCCTAACCAAAAAGAACAAAGCTGGAGGCATCACATTATCAGTCTTCAAACTACAAAGCTACAGTAAACAAAACAGCACAATACTGGTACCAAAACAGACACATAGATCAAAGGAACAGAATAAAGAGCCCAGAAATAATGCCACACACTTACAACTGTCTGATATTTCACAAAATTTACGAAAAACAAGCAATGTGGAAAAGATTCCCTATTCCATAAATGGTGCTGTGATAACTGGCTAGCCATAGGCAGTAGATTGAAACCAGACCCCTTCCTTACATCATATATAAAAAATAACTCATGATGGAGTAAAGGCTTACATCTAAAATCAAAATCTATAAAAATGCTGGAGGTAACCGAGGAAATATCATTCTGGCTGTAGGACCTAGTAAAGACTTTATGATGAAGACGCCAAAAGCAATTGCAGCAAGAACAACAATTAACAAATGGGACCTAATTAAACTAAAGTGTCTGTGCACAGCAAAAGAAACTATCAATAAACAACCTACATTATGGGAGAAAATATTTGGAAAGTATGCATTCAACAGAGGTGTAAAATCCAGACTATAAGAAACTTAAATTTACAAGCAGAAAACAACCCCATTAGAAAGTGGGCAAAGGACATGAGCAGACACTTTTCCAAGGAAGACATTCATGCAACCAACAAGTACATGAAAAAATGCTCAATGTCATTAATTGTGAGAGAAATGCAAATAAAAACTACAGTGAGATATCATCTCACACCAGTCAGAATGGCTACTGTTTAAAAAGTCAAAAAATAACAGATGCTAGTGAGCTTATGGAGAAAAGGGAATGCTTATGCACTGCTGGTGGAAATGTTAGCTAGTTCAGCCATTGTGGAAAGCAATTTTGTGATTCCTCAAAAAATTTAAAACATAATTCTTTGACTCAGCAATCCCATTGGATATGTACCCAAAGGAATCTAAATCATTCTACCATAAAGACACATGCATGTGTATGTTCATGGTGGCACTATTTGCAATAACGAAGACATGGATTCAAACTAAATGCTCACCAATGTTACTATGGATAAAGAAAATTTGGTAAATATACACCATGGAATACTGTGCAGCCCTAAAGAAGAATGAGATCATGCCTTTGCAGCAAGTCTAGATATCGTTGACAGTGGGAGAAGGGTGAAGATTGAAAAACTACCTATCAGATACTATGCTTATTTACCTGAGTGATGAAATAATTTGTACACTAAATTCATATGACATGCAATTTACCTATATAGCAAATCTGCACATGTACCCCCGAACCTAAAACAAAAGTTTTTTTGAAAGATGATTGGATTAAAAAATATGATACCGACAATGAAATACTATTCAGCCATAAAAAGGAATGAAATCTTGCTTTTTGCAGCAATATGGATGGAACTCGAGGCCATTATCTTAAGTGAAAGATTCACATGCATAAAAATAAATATCACACATCCTCACTTATGACTGGGAGCTAAATAATGTGCACACATGCACATAGAATATGCAATGATAGCAAGAGAATTGGAGTGGTGAGTGGATGAATGGGGTATGAGTGAGAGATTACTTAATGGGTACAATGTACATTGAGTTATGGATACCCTAAAAGCCCTGACTTCACCATCATGCAATTTATGCACATAACAAAGCAACACCTGTACTGCCACCAATTTATACAAATTTAAAAAAACAAATAATCAAAGGGCATAAATGGACATTTCTTAAAAGAAGACAAATGGCTAACAGATACATGAACATAAGCTCAGCATCATTAATAATCAAAACTGCAAATAAAAACCATGATGAAATATTATCCTACCCCAGTTAGAATGGTTATTATTAAAAAGACAAAGTTAACAGATTGTGGTGAAGATACAGACAAAAGAAAACTCTTTCTTATACATTGTTTTTTGGAATATAAATTAGTAAATTAGTACATCTACTATAGAAAACAGTATGGAGGGCCAGGTGTGGTGGCTCACACCTGTAATCCCAGCACTTTGGGAGGCCAAGGCGAGCGGATCACCTGAGGTCAGGAGTTCAAGACCAGCCTGACCAACATGGTGAAACCACATCTCTTTTAAAAATACAAAAAATTAGCCAGCATGGTGGCAGACACCTGTAATCCCAGCTACTTGGTAGTCTGGGGAAGGAGAATTGCTTGAACCAGGGAGATGGAAGTTGCAGTGAGCTGAGATTGCGCCATTGCACTCCAGCCTGGGTGACAAGAGCGAGACTGTCTCAAAAAAAAAAAAAAAAAAGGAAAAAGAAAGAAAGAAGGAAAGAAAAGAAAGCAGTATGGAGATTTCTCAAAAAACTAGAATTAACATGTGATCCAACAACTCCACTACTGGGTATTTATCCAAAGAAAAAGAAATCAGCATATCAAAGTCATACCAGCATCCCCATGTTTGTTGCAACACCATTCACAATAGCCAAGATACGGAATCGAACTAAGTTCCCACCAGTGGACAAATGGATAAAGAAAATGTCATGTATATACACAGTGGATTACTATTCATCCATAAAAAGGAAGGAAATCTTGTCATTTGCAGCAACATAGATGGAACTGGAAGTTACCATGTTGAGTAAAATAACTCAGGCGCAGAAAGACAAATACATGTTTGCACTTATATATGGGAGATAAAAAAATTAATCACATGGATATAGAGAATGGAATAATTGATAGCAGGGACTGGAAATGATGCATGGGTAAGGAAATGAAGTGATTGATTAATGAGTACAAATATACAATAAAATAGAAGGAATAAGTCCTAATGTTTGACAGGAGAGAAGGGTGACTATAGTTAATAACAATGTATTATATATTTCAAAATAGCTAAAAGAGATAACTTGAAGTCTTTCCAGCAAATATAAATGATAAATACTTGATGTATGGATACCCTAAATACCTTAACTTGATCACTGCACATTTCATGTATGTAACAAAATTTCACATGTACCCTATAAATATGTACCAATATAATGTATCAATAAATTTTTTTTAAAATATAGCTGAAACAGGAAAGTTCCCTGATCCCCTTCTCGGGATGTGTGACAGGGGTGTGGCTTGTTTGTTCAGCTGCCTTGCGTTCAAAACCCTTTATGGGTGGGGGAGCATGCAGTTGGCAGGTGCAGGAGCCAGGGCGAGCACTTTGGGGCTCTGGTCCCATGGCAGCATCTGGGGGTGGGTACCTGCAACTCCCAAAGCCTAAGTAGGCATGTGTTGCAGTGAGCTCTTTTAGCTTTGCCACCTGCCGATGGCTTAGGTGTTAACCAGCTCAGTGCCCTCTTGACACCTGGGCTCTTGTCTAACATCCAGGAAGAATCAGGTCACACATGGACTTGAAGGATGAAGAATGTGGAGGCTTTATTGAGTGGTGGAGGTGGCTCTCAGTGGGATGGATGGGAAGCTTTAAAGGGGATGGAATGGAAAGTTGATCTTCCCCTGGAGTTTGGCCATCCTGAGGCCAATCTCCTCTCGAATTGTCCCCAGCTGAACTCCTCTCAACGTTCAGATGCTCCTTCTCTTCTCATCTCTACCATGTTGTTCTTCTGCTCCTCTGCTCTTCTGCTCTTCTGTTCATATCTCATGAAGATGAACAGAAAAGGGTTTGGGACTTATCTGTGTACAGGATAGGTAGGCCAAAAGGCAACTTTTGGGCATGAAAACAGGAATGCCTGTTCCCATTTAAGGCCATGGGTTTTTAGGCTTGAGGGTGGGGCCTTTGCCAGGGAACCACCCTCTTCTACCCAGTATTTTCTTGCCTTCTGTCCATATCACAATGAACTAGAACTAAAAACATCCAATAGAGGGTGATAAAATAAAATAATTTTTAAAATCTTCATTAATTCAAAAGAAAACAGGAAAGATAGAATAAAGTAATACAGATGGGACAATTTTTTTTTTAAAAAACAAACAGCCAATAGACACAAACCCAGCCAAATTAATAACCACATTCAATATAAATACACTGAGTGTGCCAATTACAGGACAGATATTGTCAGAATGAGTCTTACGTGTCTATGGCTGTATATAGCAAGCCACACCAAACTTAGTGGCTTCAAAAGCACTTATATGCTTACAATTCTGTGATTTAACAGTTTGTACTGGGTTCAGATGGCTGGTTCTTATATTGGTCTCACTTGTGGACATTCATATAGCTGCAGACATTTCACACCTGAGCTAGGGCTATATGAGTTAATGTGGACTGACTTACATATCTGGCAAGTTAGTGCTGTCAATTGGGCTATATCTTTCTGAGTCTCTTTCAGGCTGCTTTGAAATGCAGCAGAATTATTCAAAATAGACAAGAGCCACAAGGCCTCTTGAGAAGTAGGCTTAGGAGTCTAACTGTGTCACTTGTATCACTTTCTCTTGGTCAAAGCAAATCATAAGATTATTTCAGCTTTTGCCAGGGTGCAGTGGCTCATGTCTGTAATCTCAGCACTTTGAGAGGATGAGGCAGGAGAATTGCTGAGCCCAGGAGTTCAAGCCTAGCCTAAGCAACATGATGATGTTCATTTGTAATTCCAGCTACTTGGGAAGCTGAGACAAAAGGATTAGTTAAGCCCTGGAGGTCAAAGCTGCAGTGAGTTGTGTTTGTGCCACTGCACTCCAGCTTGGGTGACAGAGCAAGACCGCATCTTAAAGAAAAAAATCTCAGCTTTAAAAAGTAGAGAAATATGTTCCATCTATTGATAGGGGATGCTACAAAGAATTTGCAGCCATGTGCAATCTGTAACAGTCTGCACTATGGCTACAAATAATTTCTGGTTACCACATGCAAAATGTGCATATTTGGTCCAAGTAAACACAAGGTGTCATCTAATTATGGCATCAGGCTCAAAATCCATGATCTAGTGATTCGCACTGAGTGTAGATATCATTGAGCCTTTTGGGGCATAACTCCTTAAGTGTGGCTCTTCTCAATTACAGGAATTTTGAACTAAAAAGAAAACTTATGTGCCATACACACAACCAATTTACAATAGTGAGACAGGGAGATGATAACTGCAATAGACACTTGTCAATAAAATGAGGAAACTATAGCAGTTGCTGTCCCACAGCTATTCTGAAATTCCACTAGGCAAATATTATTAGGTTTCCCTACACTGAGCCAGAGATGTTCTGTCACTGGGGTCTGGTTCTGCTTCTGGAGTGGTTCCCTATTCCATAGCTCTCTGTGGAACTTGGTTCTGTTATCTGGGTTCTGGGCTCTGTCAACTGAGACATTTTTTCTTTTCTAGAAGAAATTGACTATATTTGCAGCTAAATAGTTTTCTTAGTATGCTTTCTGTTCATACAAATGTGGGGGTCTGAGATTCCTTTTTCATTTTGAACCATCTTAGTCTCTTTTTTTTAATTTTTTTTAATTTTTATTTTTTTATTTTTTTATTTTTTATTATACTTTAAGTTCTAGGGTACATGTGCATAACGTGCAGGTTTGTTACATATGTATACTTATGCCATGTTGGTGTGCTGCACCCATCAACTTGTCAGCACCCATCAAGTCATCATTTATATCATGTATAACTCCCCAATGCAATCCCTCCCTCCTCCCCCCTCCCCATGATAGGCCCCAGTGTGTGATGTTCCCCTTCCCGAGTCCAAGTGATCTCATTGTTCAGTTCCCACCTATGAGTGAGAACATGCGGTGTTTGGTTTTCTCTTCTTGTGATAGTTTGCTAAGAATGATGGTTTCCAGCTGCATCCATGTCCCTAATGTCTTTTCTAGTAGTGTGTCTAAAAAAAAAAAAAATAGTAGATTGCAATGAGTCCTGCTAGGGTTTGTTCCATACCCCAATAGCAATAACCATACTTTTTTTCTGAGACAGACTACTCTTTAGCGTAGGTATATCAGGTTGCTGTTGAAGTATGACCTTAATATTCTTAGGAACACTTTGAGTGACCAAAAACATCAACTAAGAACTGGCTTAATCTCTCAGAGGTTCTAGCAAAGGATCACACTCTTTTTTTTGTTTGTTTTTGAGATGAAGTCTCGCTCTGTCACCCAGGCTGGAGTGCAGTGGCCGGATCTCAGCCCACTGCAAGCTCCGCCTCAGGGGTTCAGCCATTCTCCTGCCTCAGCCTCCCAAGTAGCTGGGACTACAGGCGCCCGCCACCTCGCCTGGCTAGTTTTTCGTATTTTTTAGTGGAGATGGGGTTTCACCGTGTTAGCCAGGATGGTCTCAATCTCCTGACCTTGTGATCCGCCCGTCTCGGCCTCCCAAAGTGCTGGGATTACAGGCTTGAGCTGCCACTCTTGATTGAATATGTATCCTGAGTCTATTTCTCAGTTTGAGAATAGTTTACCAGCTGAATAGATAAAAGATAAGAAATTACTTTATTTTCCAGCACAGTAAGTCCTTGGAACTCTATATTTTCTCTGATTTCTGTTTGAAAACAAAACAGTTCTTTTGTTAGTTCATCTCTCTGTTTCTGTACCTTTTATGAAGATGTAAGAAGCTAGTTGATTCTTGCAACGGTCTTTCCATAAATCTTCCTAGATTCACAAATTATTAAGTGTATTTTCTATTTTCCAAGATTCTGTAGGCAACAGAAAAAACTTCTCTTCATTTCTCTCCCCACTCACACAAAGAAGTAGAACTAAAAAATCCAATGGAGGGAATAAAATGAAACGCTAAACAAACTTCATTAATCCAAAAGAAAACAAGAAAGGCAGAAAAAAAGTAACAAAGTATAGATTGGATAAATTAAAATATTACAAGATGATAGAAACCCAGCCAAATTAGTAATTACACATTAAATGTAAATAGACTAAATATGCCAATTAAAAGATATTGTCAAAATGAGTCTTAGTCGTTTATTGCTATATAAACCATCCCAAACTTAATGGCTTCAAAAATCAGTTATTTTATATGCCTACAATTTTGTGATGTAACAATTTGCGCTGGATTCAGATGCCCAGTTTTGCCAATTGTTTCATATTACATATATGAGTCACTATTTTCCCAGTCCCAATAGCATTTTCCTCACTACATTTTGGCCTCTACCTATTGCCCAGTCCCAAAGCCAGTGAAACATTTTGTTGTTGTTGTTGTTGTTGTGCAGCACCCAGTTTCCAGATATCATTTTCTGATTCAGTTATCTTTGGCTGCATAGCAAATGACTCCCAAATTTAGCTTGAAACAACAAAAATTTTATATCCTCAAAAGTTCTGTTTTTGAGGGCCATTAGTTTGTATGAAGATTAGTTGGAATGTTCTTGCACTGATCTCAATGGGTTCTTTCATGCAGCTGAATTTATCTAGCTTCTTTTTATGGCTCTATGTATTCCAAACGCAAGAGCATAACCTGCAAGGTATCTTGAAGCCAAGGCTTGAAAATTCAATATTTCACTTTTGACACACTATATTGAACAAAGGATAGTGGCCCAGATTCAAAAAGTGTTGTTAGGGGGAGAAAAAAATGGCAGACAGGAGGTGGGACTAACTTGCAGCTCCCACTCAGATGGACAGAACAGCATGTGGAGACTCACATTGTGAAGTTTTGCTCGAAGAACTACTGCAGGAACATACCAGCAAAACAAAATAATTCATGGACCCTTTGAAATAAGTGGCTTGCCACTACAAACCCCATGAGACAGCCAAAAAACTGTGAGTGCCCAAAGTGTGAGAGGGGGACATTTCACCTCTGAACACACATCCTCCCTGGGGAACCTGAAAATCCAGATCACAGGAGAAGGATTTAACCTTACCTAGAGCTGAAATAAATTTAGAAACCCGAGTGAAATACAAAAGTAAAAGAAGCAGTGGGAAGAGCCCTGTGAGAACTCCTAGTCCCCAGGGAAGTCCAAGGAAGACATTTCTGACTTTATCTCACATGAGTTTTTGGGGAGGGCTGCCAGTGGAACTGGGGAAGGACCACAGAAAAAAGAAAACTCCCAGCTGAACTTTGTAATAATTTTGACTGAGCATGAATTTTTCTGGGCTGAATCTGGGAGGGGGGGCGCAGGGGGGATGAAGAGGAAGTGCAGATGTGAGCACAGAAGCCATGGCAGGTGGGGACAGGTGGGACTTGAAAGCCCTGCTTGCATTCTTGGTAGGGAGGCTTATAGCCTGGAACAAGATCTCAGCCCTGCTCACCAGCTTCCTGGATATAGGGTTGGTGCTGCTGGTGAGGCATGGTGGGAGTGAGACTGCCTTTGCTGGCTGAGTGGGAGCAGGGTGAGGCCTGTCACTGCCAACTTTTTGCCACTTTCCTGGTGACTGTATGATGTAACAGAGGCAGCCATAATCTCCCTGGAAACATAACTCCATTGGCCTGAGGCCCACACCCCCATTCCCCACACCTGCTGCAGCAAGCCCTGCCCAAGGAGAGTCTGAGTTCAGACATGCCTAACCCTGCCCCCACCTGATGGTCTTTCTCTACCTACCCTGGTAGCTGAAGACAAAAGACATAATCTCTTGGGAGTTCTATGACCCTGCCCATCATCTGGGAAACCTGAATAGTTATCTTGGTGACCTCAGGGCAAGCCTGTATGCCACCATACTATGGCAGCTGATGTTCTCTTGAAAGTGCATCCTCCTGACTGGAGGCCAATCTACTCAAGCCATTACAGCAACTTATAAAAAAACAATCCAGCTCCAAGAAAGGAGAAAACAACAGCTAATTTCACTGTCTGTAACATCCTGGCTAACCAGAAGTCCTGAGTCTGTCTACAAGACCACTTCACTGCTAGCACAACCAGCGTTCAAGGAAATGAGCACACTAAACAAAACTACAACCAAGGACCCTCACAGAGCCCACTTCACTCCCCTGCTTCCTCCACTGAAGCAGGTGCCAGTATCCATGACTGAGAGACCTGAAGATGGAACACATCACAGGACTCTTTGCAGACACTCCCCCATACCAGCCCAGAGCCTGGTAGCTCTGCTGGGTGGCTTGACCCAGAAAAGCAATAACAATCACTGCAGTCTTGCTCTCAGGAAGCCCCATCCCTAGGGAGAAGAAAGAGAGCACCACATCAAGGGATCATCCTATGGGACAAAAGGATCTGAACAGCAGCCCTTGAACCCCAGATCTTTCCTCTGACATAGTCTAACCAAATGAGAAGAAGCAGAAAGTAAATCCTGGTAATATGATGAAACAAGGTTCTTTAACATCCTGAAAAGATCACACTAGCTCATCAACAATGGATCCAAACCAAGAAGGAATCTCTGAATTGCCAGAAAGAGAATGCAGAAGATTGATTATTAAGCTACTGAAGGAGGCACCAGAAAAACATGAAATTCAACTTTAAAACATTTTTTAAATAATACACACTATGGATGAAAAATTATCCAGAGAAATAAATAGCCTAAATAAAAAACAGTCACAACTTCTGGAAATGAAAGACACACTTAGAGAAATGCAAAATACGCTGGAAAGTTTCAACAATAGAATTGAACAAGTAGAAGGAAGAATTTCAGAGCTTGAAGATAAGACTTTTTAATTAACCCAATCCAACAAAGACAAAGAAAAAAGAATAAAAGAAATGAACAATGCCTCCAAGAAGTTTGGGATTATGTTAAATGACCAAACCTAAGAATAATTGGCATTCCCATGGAAGAAGACAAATCTAAGAGTTTAGAAACTTATTTGAGGGAATAATTGAGGAAAACTTCCCTGGCCTTGCTAGAGATCAAGATATCGAAGTAAAAGAAGCTCAAAGAACACCCAGGAAACTCATCACAAAAAGATCATCACCTAGGCACATAATCATCAGGTTATCTAAAGTCAAGACAAAGGAAAGAATCTTAAGAGCTGTGAGGCAAAAGCATGAGGTAGCCTATAAAGGAAAACTTATCAAATTAACAGATTTCTCAGCAGAAACCCTACAAACTAGAAGGGATTTGGGGTCCTATCTTTAACTTCCTTAAGCAAAACAACTATCAGCCAAGAATTTTGTATCCAGTGAAAATAAGCCTTGTAAATGAAGGAAAGGTAAAGTATTTTTCAGAAAAGTAAATGCTGAGAGTTCACCACTACCAAGCCAGCACTACAAGAACTTCTAAAAGGAGTTCTAAATCTTGAAATAAACCTCAAAATACAACAAAATACAACCTCATTAAAGCATAAATCTCATAGGGCCTATAAAACAATAACACACACACACACACACACACACACACAGAGGAAGAGAGAGAGAGAAAACCAAGGTATTAAGGCAACAGCTAGCACCATGAATAGAATAGTACATTGCATCTCTATACTAACGTTGAATATAAATGGCCTAATTGCTCCACTTAAAAGATATGGAATGGCAGAATGAATAAGAAATCATCAACCAAGTAAGTATCTGCTGTCTTCAAGAGAGTCATCTAACACATGAGGACTCACATAAATTTAACGAAAAGGAGTGGGAAAATATATTCCATGGAAATGGACACCAAAAGCAAGCAGGAGTAGCTATTCTCCTGTCAGACAAGACAGATTTTCAAGCAAAAACAGTTAATAAAAAACGACAGAGAGGGACATCATATAATGATAAAAGAATAGTCCAACGGGAAAACATCACAGTCTTAAATATATATACACCTAACATTAGAGCTCCCAAACTTATAAAACAATTACTACTAAGCCTAAGAAATGAGATACATGGCAACACAATAATAGTGGGGGACTTCGATACTCCACTGATACCACTAGACAGGTCATCAAGACAGAACGTCAACAAAGAAACAACAGACTTAAACTATACCCTAGAACAAATGGACTTAACAGGTATTTACAAAACATTCTACCCAACAACTTCAGAATATGTATTCTATTTATCAGCACATGGGACATTCTTCATGATAGACCATATCATGTCATGAAACAAGTCTCAATACATTTAAGGAAATCAAAATATATCAAGTACTCTTTCAGACCATAGTGGAATAAAATTAAAAATCAACTCCAAAAAGGATCTTCAAAACCATGCAAATACATGGAACTTAAATAATCTGCTCCTGATAGATTATTGGGTTAATAATAAAATCAATACAAAAATTAAAGAATTATTTGAACTGAACGATAATAGTGACACAACCTATCAAAACCGCTGGGATATAGCAAAAGTGGTGCTAAGAGGAAAGTTTACAGCATTAAATGCCTACATCAAAAAGTCTGAAAGAGCACAGATAGACAATCTAAGGTCACACTTCAAGTAACTAGGGAAACAAAACAAACCAAACCCAAACCCAGTAGAAGAAAAGAAATAACAAAGATTGGAGAAGAACTAAATGAAATTAAAACAAAAAAGTTACAAAAGATAAATGAAACAAAAAGCTGGTTCTTTGAAAGATAAACAAAATTGATAGACGATTAGTGAGATTAACCAAGAAAAAAAGAGAGAAATTCCAAATAAACTCAATTAGAAAAAAATGGGAGATATTACAATTGATACGACAGAAACACAGAAGACTATTCAAGGCTATTATGAACAACTTTATGTACACGAACTACAAAACCTAGAGGAGATGGATAAATTCCTGGAAATATAAAACCCTCCTAGATTAAACCAGTAAGAAATAGAAATAGAAACTGAACAGGCCAGTAACAAGCGGCAAGGTTAGAATGGTAATATAAAAATTGCCAACAAAAGAAAAGTCCAAGACCATATGGATTTACAGCTGAATTCTATAAGACATTCAGAGAATTGGTACTAATCCTACTGAAACGATTCCAAAAGATAAAGACGGAATCCTCCCTAAATCATTCTGTGAAGCCAGTGTCACCCTAATACCAAAACCGAGAAAGGACATAATAAAAAAAGAAATTACAGACCAATATCCTTGATGAACATAAATGTAAAAATCCTCAACAAAATACTAGCTAACTGAATCCAACAGTATATTGAAAAAAGTAATACACCATGATTAAGTGGGTTTCATATCAGGGAGACAAGGATGATTTAACATATGCAAATAAATAAATGTGATATACTGCATAAACAGAATTAAAAACAAAAATCACATGATCATCTCAATAGACACAGAAAAAGCATTTGACAAAATCCAGTATCACTTTATAATTAACACCCTCAGCAAAATCAGCATAAAGCGGACATAACTTAAGGTAAAAAAAAGCCATCTATGACAAGCCCACAGCCAACATTATACTGAATGGGAAAAAGTTGGAAGCATTCCCTCTGAGAACTGGAACAAAACAAGGACGCCTACTTTTGCCACTTCTAATCAACATAGTACTAAAAGTTCTAGCCAGAGCAATCAGACAAGAGAAAGAAATAAAGGGCATTCAAACCAGTAAAGAGGAAGTCAAGTTGTCACTGTTTGCTGATGATAAAATTGTATACCTAGAAAACCCTAAAGACTCATCCAAAAAGCTCCTAGATCTAATAAATGAATTCAGTAACGTTTCCGGATAGGAAATAAATGTATACAAGTAGCACTGCTATATGACAGCAGTGACCAACCTCAGAATGAAATCAACCCCTTTTACAATAGCTGCCAAAAAATTAAAATACTTAGGAATACACCTAACCAAGGAGGTGAAAGGAAGACTACAAGGAAGACTACAAAACACTGCCTGAAGAAATCTTAGATGACACAAAGGGAAATACATCCCATCCTCATGGATGGGTAGAATCAATATTGTGAAAATGACCATACTGCCAAAAGCAATCTACAAATTCAATGCAATTCTCATTAAAATATCATCATCATTCTTCACAGAACTGAAAAAAAAAATCCTAAAATTTATATGGAACCACAAAAGAGCCTGCATAGCCAAAGCAAGACTAAGCAAAAAGAATAAATCTGGATGAATCACATTACCCGAACTCAAACTATACTATAAGGCTGTAGTCACTAAAACAGCATGGTATTGGTATAAAAATAGGCACATAGACCAATGAAACAGAATAGAGAATGCAGAAATAAACCCAAATACTTACAGTCAACTGATCTTCTACAAAGCAAACAAAAGCATAAAGTAGGGAAAGGACACCCTATTCAACAGATGGTGCTGGGATAGTTGGCAAACCACATGTAAAAGAATGAAACTGGATCCTAATCTCTCAGCAAAATCAACTCAAAAACCAACTCAAGATGAACCAAAGACTTAAATCTAACACCTGAAACCGTTAAAATCCTGGAAGATAACATCAGAAAATCCCTTGTAGACATTGGCTTAGGCAAAGATTTCATGATCAAGAACCCAAAAGCAAATGCAACAAAAACAAAGATGAATAGACGGGACTTAATTAAGCTAAAAAATTTCTGCACAGCAAAGTAAATATGAGCAGAGCAAACAGACAACCCATAAACTGGGAGAAAATTTTCATAAACTATGCATTCTACAGAGAACTAATATTCAGAATCTACAAGTAACTCAAATAAATCAGCAAGAAAAAAAAACCCATCAGAAAGTGGGCAAGAACATGAATAGAAAATACTCAAAAGAAGATATACACATGGCCAACAAACATGAAAAAATGTTCGATATCACTAATTATCAGGGAAATGCAAATCAAAACCACAATGCAACGCTGCCTTACTCCTGTAAGAATAGCCATAATTAAAAACTCAAAAAATAATAGATTTTGGCATGGAAATGGTGAAAAGGGGACACTTTTACACTTGCTGGTGGGAATATAAACTATTACAGTCACTACGGAAAACAGTATGTTGATTCCTTAAAAAACTAAAAGTAGATCTACCATTTGATCCATACTTCTATCATCTATTATGCTAACCAGTCATTATTTGAAAAATACTTCTATTATTCATTATGCTAATTAGACAAATGTTTTGTGTTTATCTAAGATAAAGATAGTTAAAGCCTTGCAGAAGCTGCCTGTGGAATGCAAACTTTCTGATCAAATGTGAATTGACAACAATGGGAACGTGAATTTCTGATCAGAGTTACTGACTGCTCTTAGAATTTAGCCTAAATTACACACACAGAGCCGCACACACTTATAGCTCAAAAGAGATTGTAGGGTATGTGGTAATTATTTTTAATACTGGTAAGTATGTTAACTTTGGGAGGATTTAAAATTACATATAAAATTGTGCATCAAAGCAAAAGTACTTTATTGTGTGAAGAAAGATGTGCATATTTGAAACTTTTTTCTTGTAATGTTTAATAAAATTTATCCTAGTAGAAAAAAGTGGGGAAATATACATAATTTATTGACAGGAGTACCTATTAAAAATTTGTGACTTTTTTCTTGTATCAAAAATATAAGACAATTATATTGTGTTTTTAAAAAATGCACTTTAGACATAAGGACGTAGATTTTCAAAAAAGGATACACTGATGCTGATAAAAATGTTAATTATAGAAAAGCCAGTGGGACAATATTATTTTGAGGGAAAATAGATCTTAAGATATGGAGTATTATCAGAGATAAAAACTACAGTTTTGCTTGTTTGTTTGTTTGTTTTCTTGGTTTTTTGAGATGGAGTCTCACTCTGTTGCCCAAGCTGGAGTGCACTGGTGTGATCTCAGCTCAGTGCAACCTTTGCAGGGACATGGATGTAGCTGAAAGCCATTATCCTCAGCAAACTAACACAGGAACAGAAAACCAAACACCAAATGTTCTACTCATAAGTGGGAGATGAATGATGAGAACACATGGACACAGGGAGGAGAACAACATACACCAAGGCCTGGTGGGGCTGTAGTGGGAGGAAAAGCATCAGGATAACACATTCAAAAGCTAGCAGAAGGCAAGAAATAACTAAGATCAGAGCAGAACTGAAGGAGATAGAGACACAAAAAACCCTCCAAAAAATCAATGAATCCAGGAGTTGGTTTTTTGAAAAGATCAACAAAATTGACAGACCGCTAGCAAGACTAATAAAGAAGAAAAGAGAGAGGAATCAAATAGACGCAATAAAAAATGATAAAGGGGATATCACCACCGACCCCACGGAAATACAAACTACCATCAGAGAATACTATAAAAACCTCTACGCAAATCAACTAGAAAATCTAGAAGAAATGGATAATTTCCTGGACACTTACACTCTCCCAAGACTAAACCAGGAAGAAGTTGAATCCCTGAATAGACCAATAGCAGGCTCTGAAATTGAGGCAATAATTAATAGCCTACCCACCAAAAAAAGTCCAGGACCAGATGGATTCACAGCTGAATTCTACCAGAGGTACAAGGAGGAGCTGGTACCATTCCTTCTGAAACTATTCCAATCAATAGAAAAAGAGGGAATCCTCCCTAACTCATTTTATGAGGCCAACATCATCCTGATACCAAAGCCTGGCAGAGACACAACAAAAAAAGAGAATTTTAGACCAATATCCCTGATGAACATCGATGCCAAAATCCTCAATAAAATACTGGCAAACCGGATTCAGCAGCACATCAAAAAGCTTATCCACCATGATCAAGTGGGCTTCATCCCTGGGATGCAAGGCTGGTTCAACATTCACAAATCAATAAACGTAATCCAGCATATAAACAGAACCAAAGACAAGAACCACATGATTATCTCAATAGATGCAGAAAAGGCTTTTGACAAAATTCAACAGCCCTTCATGCTAAAAACTCTCAATAAATTCGGTATTGATGGAACGTACCTCAAAATAATAAGAGCTATTTATGACAAAGCCACAGCTAATATCATACTGAATGGGCAAAAACTGGAAAAATTCCCTTTGAAAACTGGCACAAGACAGGGATGCCCTCTCTCACCACTCCTATTCAACATAGTGTTGGAAGTTCTGGCTAGGGCAATCAGGCAAGAGAAAGAAATCAAGGGTATTCAGTTAGGAAAAGAAGAAGTCAAATTGTCCCTGTTTGCAGATGACATGATTATATATTTAGAAAACCCCATTGTCTCAGCCCAAAATTTCCTTAAGCTGATAAGCAATTTCAGCAAAGTCTCAGGATACAAAATTAATGTGCAAAAATCACAAGCATTCTTATACACCAGTAACAGGCAAACAGAGAGCCAAATCATGAATGAACTTCCATTCACAATTGCTTCAAAGAGAATAAAATACCTAGGAATCCAACTTACAAGGGATGTCAAGGACCTCTTCAAGGAGAACTACAAACCACTGCTCAGTGAAATAAAAGAGGACACAAACAAATGGAAGAACATACCATGCTCATGGATAGGAAGAATCAATATCGTGAAAATGGCCATACTGCCCAAGGTTATTTATAGATTCAATGCCATCCCCATCAAGCTACCAATGAGTTTCTTCACAGAATTGGAAAAAACTGCTTTAAAGTTCATATGGAACCAAAAAAGAGCCCGCATTGCCAAGACAATCCTAAGTCAAAAGGACAAAGCTGGAGGCGTCACACTACCTGACTTCTAACTATACTACAAGGCTACAGTAACCAAAACAGCATGGTACTGGTACCAAAACAGAGATATAGACCAATGGAACAGAACAGAGTCCTCAGAAATAATACCACACATCTACAGACATCTGATCTTTGACAAACCTGAGAGAAACAAGAAATGGGGAAAGGATTCCCTATTTAATAAATGGTGCTGGGAAAATTGGCTAGCCGTAAGTAGAAAGCTGAAACTGGATTCTTTCCTTACTCCTTATACGAAATTAATTCAAGGTGGATTAGAGACTTAAATGTTAGACCTAATACCATAAAAACCCTAGAAGAAAATCTAGGTAGTACCATTCAGGACATAGGCATGGGCAAGGACTTCATGTCTAAAACACCAAAAGCAATGGCAGCAAAAGCCAAAATTGACAAATGGGATCTAATTAAACTAAAGAGCTTCTCCACAGCAAAAGAAACTACCACCAGAGTGAACAGGCAACCTACAGAATGGGAGAAAATTTTTGCAATCTACTCATCTGACAAAGGGCTAATATCCAGAATCTACAAAGAACTCAAACAAATATACAAGAAAAAAACAAACAACCCCATCAAAAAATGGGCAAAGGATATGAACAGACATTTCTCAAAAGAAGACATTCATACAGCCAACAGACACATGAAAAAATGCTCATCATCACTCGCCATCAGAGAAATGCAAATCAAAACCACAATGAGATACCATCTCACACCAGTTAGAATGGCAATCATTGAAAAGTCAGGAAACAACAGGTGTTGGAGAGGATGTGGAGAAATAGGAACACTTTTACACTGTTGGTGGGATTGTAAACTAGTTCAACCATTATGGAAAACAGTATGGCAATTCCTCAAGGATCTAGAACTAGATGTACCATATGACCCAGCCATCCCACTACTGGGTATATACCCGAAGGATTATAAATTATTCTACTACAAAGACACATGCACACGTATGTTTATTGTGGCACTATTCACAATAGCAAAGACTTGGAATCAACCCAAATGTCCATCTGTGACAGACTGGATTAAGAAAATGTGGCACATATACACCATGGAATACTATGCAGCCATAAAAAAGGATGAGTTTGTGTCCTTTGTAGGGACATGGATGCAGCTGGAAACCATCATTCTCAGCAAACTATCACAAGAAGAGAAAACCAAACACCGCATGTTCTCACTCATAGGTGGGAACTGAACAATGAGATCACTTGAACTTGGGAAGGGGAACATCACACACTGGGGCCTATCATGGGGAGGGGGGAGGGGGGAGGGATTGCATTAGGAGTTATACATGATATAAATGATGAATTGATGGGTATTGACGAGTTGATGGGTGCAGCACACCAACATGGCACAAGTATACATATGTAACAAACCTGCACGTTATGCACATGTACCCTAGAACTTAAAGTATAATAAAAAAAAAAAAAAGAAAAAAGAAAAAGAAAAAAAAAAAGAAAAGCATCAGGATAAATAGCTAATACATGTGGGGCTTAATACCTAGGTGATGAGTTGATAGGTGCTGCAAACCACCATGGCACTTGTTTACCTATGTAAACATGTGCACATCCTGCACATGTATCCCCAAAGTTAAAATAAAATAAAATAATAATAAAAACAAGTCAGATGTCTTCTTACCTACAAATGATCAGAATAGTTCCCCAGCAATGATTCTTAACCAGGCTGGTTAAGAATGACAAACACAGAATTCAGAATCTTGATAAAAAAAAATCATCAAGATTCAGAAGAAAGTTAAAACCCAATCTAAGAATTCAATAAAATGATATGAGAGATGAAATGTGAAAGATAGAAAGATGGAGCATTAGCAGCAGCAGCAGCAGTGTGAAAGGGTGTGTGCACCTAGAGTATTTTTAAAGTTTTTTTTTTTGTCACTGATTTCTATTAGACTGGTGCAAAATAAATTGCTGTTTTTGGCATTGAAAGTAATGGCAAATAGCTTAATTTTACTGTTGTCAAAGTAAATATCTTTCAAATTTTTGGCCCTTTGAATGTATTCAGACTTGCTTCAAGTCCTGATATTTTAGAAAAGAACCAAGCTGGGCTATAGAGCTGAAACATTCACTACAAGAATTTCATAATACAATCACAAGTATTAATAACAGAATAAAACAAGCTGAGAAAATAATCTAAGAGACTGAAAACTGATTCTTTGAATCATTTTAGTCAGACAAAAATAAAGAAAAAGAGAATGAACAAAACCTCTGAGAAATATGAGATTATGTAAGGAGACCAAATCTATGACTCATTGGCATTTTTGCAAGACAGTGAGAGAAAGGAAGCAACTTGGAAAACATATTTGAGGATATATAGTTCATGAAAATTTTCCCAACCTCATTAGGAAGGCCAACATTTAAATTCAGGAATGCAGAGAACTTTCTGAAATACTACACAGGAAGACTACCTCAAGACACATACCCATCAGATTCACCAAGGTCAAAATGAAAGAAAAAATGTTAAAGGCAGCTAGAGAGAAGGGGCAGGTCACCTACAAAGGGACCCATATTAGGCTAACAGTGAAACCTTCAGCAGAAACCCTTCAAGCCAGATGAGACTGGAGGCCTATATTCAGTACTTTTTTAAAAATTCCAACAAAGAATTTCATATGCAGTCAAACAAAACTTTATAAGCAAAGGAGAAATAAGATCCTTTTCAGACAAGCAAATGCTAAGGAAATTCATGAACACCAGACCTGCTTTCAAGAGGTTCTTAAGAGAGTGCTCAATGTGAAAACAAAAGACCATTACTGAGCACCACAAAAACACACTTAAGTACATAGACCACTGACAGTAAAAAGCAACTACACAAACAAATCTGAATACCACCATGATGACAGGATCGAATCCATATGTATCATTATTACCCTTGAATATAAATGGACTAAATACCCCACTTAAAAGCCACATAGTGGCAATTGGATAAAGAAGCAAGACCCAACTATATGTTGTCTTCAAGAGACCAATCTCACCTGCAAGGACACACATAGCCTCAAAGTACAGGTATGGAGAAAAATTTACCAAGCAAATGAAAAATAAAAAAGAAAGTACAGGTTGCTATTCTAATTTCAGTCAAAACAGACTTTAAAACAACAATAATCAAAAAAGATAAAGAAGGTATTATGTAATGGTAAAGGGTTCAGACTTAGCTATTCTAAATATATACGCACTTGACACAGGATCACCCAGATTCATAAAGAAAGTTCTTAGAGGCCTTCAATGAGACTAGATAACCACAAAATAATAGTGGGAGACTTCAACACCCCACTGACAGTATTGGACAAATCATCAAGGCAGAAAACTGAGACAGATATTCAGTCCCTGAATTTGACACTTGACTAAATGGATCTAACAAACATCTGCAGAACTCTCCATCCAAAAGCAACAGAATATACATTCTTCTTATCTTTGCATGGCACATACCCTAAAATTGACTACACAATTGGCCATATAATAATTCTCAGCAAATTCAGAAAAACCAAAATCATACCAACCACACTCGCAGGCCACAGTGCAATAAAAATGAACACCAAGGCTAAAAAGTTTGCTCAAAACCATACAATTACATAGAAATTTAAAACCTTGCTCCAGAATGACTTTTGGGTAAATAATGAAATTAAGACAAAAATCAAGACATTCTTTGGAATTAATAAAAGCAAACACACAACATACCAGAATCCCTGGAAAATAAAGCTGTGTTAAGAGAGAAGTTTATAGCATTAGATGCCCACATGAAGAAATTAGAAAGATCTCAAATTAACAACTGACCATCACACCTACAAGAACTAGAAAAGCAAGAGCAAACCAGCCTGAAGCCAGCAGAAGACAAAAGATAACAATATCAGAGCTGAACTGAAAGGAACAGATTTGAAACAGATTTTTTTCTCCTTACCTTTACTTTGAGGCTATGTGTGTCCTTGAATGTGAGATGGGTCTCTTGAAGATAACATAGAGTTGGGTCTTACTTCTTTATCCAACTTGCCACTATGTGTTTTTTAAGTGGGGTATTTAGCCCGTTTATGTTCAAGGTTAATATTAATATGTGTGGATTTGATCCTATCATCATACAAAAGATAAATGAAACCAGAAATTTGTTCTGTAAAATAAGATTGGTAGACCATTAGCTAGACTAATAAAGAGAAAAGGAGAGACGATCCACATAAACACAATCAGAAATAAGAAAGGTAACATTACCACTCACCCCACAGGAGAAAAAAAAAAAACCCTCAAAGATGATTACAAACACCTCTGTGCACACAAAATAGAAAACCTACAGGAAATTCATAAATTCTGGAAACATACAACTTCCCAAGATTGAATCAGGCAAAAAAGTGAAACCCTGAATAAATGAATGAGTTCCAAAATTGATTCAGTAATAAAATTCTACCAACCAGGAAAAGCCCTGTACTAGAGAGATTAACAGCCAAATTCTACCAAATGTATGAAGAAGAGCTGGTACTAATCCTACTGAAAATATTTCAAAACATTGAGAAAAAGGGACTTCTCCTTAACTCATTTTATGAGGCCAGTGTCGGCCCAATACCAAAGTCTGGCAGAGACACAACTAAAGAAGAAAACTTCAGGCCAATACTCTTGATGAATATAAATGCAAAAATTCTTAGCAAAATGCTAACAAACCAAATCCAGCAGCACATCATAAAGCTAACCCACCAAGATCAAGTGGGCTTTATCCCTGGATGCAAGTTTAGTTCAACATATGCAAATCCATAAATGTGATTCATCACATAAACGGAACTAAACTAAAAACCCACACAATCAACTGCATAGATGCAGAAATGCTTTTGATAAATTTCAACTACCCATCGTGATAAAAACACTCAACAAATTAGGCATTGAAGAAACATACCTCAAAATAATAAGGGCCATCTATAGCAGTCCCACAGCCAGTATCGTACTGAATGGGAAAAAGCTAGAAACATTCCCCTTGAAAACTGGAATTAGAAAATGATACTTACCCTCACCACTCCCATTCAACATAGTACTGGAAGTCCTATCTAGAGTAATGAGGCAAGAGAAAGAAATAAAAGGCAACCAAACAAGCAGAGAAGAAGCAAAACTATCTCTGTTAGCAGACAATATAATTTTATACTTAGGAAACCCCATGGTCTCTGCCCCAAAGCTCCTAGATCTGATAAAAACAACTTCAGCAAAATCTGAGGCTACAAAGCCAATGTGCAAAATCAGTAGCATTCCCATACACCAATAACATCCAAGCTGAGAGCCAAATCAAGAATGCAATCCCATCCACAATAGCCCCAAAATGAATAAAATACCTAGAAATATAGCTAACCAAGGAAACGAAAGATCTCTATAATGAGAATTATAAAACACTGCTGGAAGAAATTAGAGATGACACACACAAATGGAGAAATATTCCATGCTCATTAATGGAAAGAATACATTTTGTTAAAATGGCAATACTGTCCAAAGCAATTTATAGGTTACATGCTATTCCTATCAAACTACCAACATTTTTCACAGAATTAGAATGAACTCTTCTAAAATTCATTTGGAACAACAACAAAAGCCCTAACAGCCAAAGTTATCCTAAGCAAAAGGAAAAAAGCTGGTGGAATCACATTACTCAACTTTAAACTATATTGCAAGGCTACATTAATGAATATAGCATGGTACTGGTACAAAAACAGACACATAGACCAATGCAACAGAATAGAGAGCCCAGAAATCATGCTACACACCTACAACCATCTGATCTTCAACAAAATCAACAAAAACAATGAGGAACGGCCTCCCTATTCAATAACTAGTGCTGAGTTAGCTGGCTAGCCATACGTAGAAGACTGAAACTGGACCCCTTCCTTACACCATATACAAAAATCAACTTAAAGGTGGATTAAATACCTAAATGTAAAACCTAAAAATATAAAAACTCTAGAAGAAAAGCTAGGAAATGCCATTCTGGTTATACGTCCTAGCAAATATTTCATGATGAAGATACCAAAAGCAAATGCAATGAAAACAAAAATTAGTTAATGGGACCTTATTAAACTAAAGAGCTTTTGCATAGCAAAATAAATTGCCAACAGAGTAAACAGACAATTCACAGAATGGGAGAAAATATTTGCAAACTATGCATCTGACAAAGGTCTAATATCCAGAATGTATAAGGAACTTAATTTAATAACTGGAAAACAAACAACCCCATAAAAAGTGGGCAAATAGTATGAACAGACACTTCTCAAAAGAAGACATACATGTGGTCAAAAAGCAGATAAAAATCCTCAACATCGGCAATACTATTTAGGACATAAGCATGGGCAAAGACTTCATGACTAAAACACCAAAAGCAATGGCAACAAAAGCGAAAATTGACAAATGGGATCTAACTAAAGTAAAGAGCTTCCGCACAGCAAATGAAAATATCATCAGTGTGAATAGGCAACCTACAGAATGGGAGAAAATTGTTGCAACCTATCCATCTGACAAAGGGCTAATATCCAGAATCTACAAAGAACTTAAACAAATTTACAAGAAAAAAACAACTCCATCAAAAAGTGGGTGAAGGATACGAGCAGACACTTCTCAAAAGAAGACATTTAAGCAGCCAACAAACATATGAAAAAAGCTCATCATTACTAGTCATTAGAGAAATGCAAATCAAAACCACAATGAGATACCATCTCACGCCAGTTAGAATGGCGATCATTAAAAAGTCAGGAAACAACAGATGCTGGAGAGGATGTGGAGAAATAGGAATCCTTTTACACTGTTGGTGGGAGTGTAAATTAGTTCAACCATTGTGGAAGACAGTGTGGCAACTCCTTAAGGATCTAGAACCAGAAATACCATTTGACCCAGCAATCTTATTATGGGGTATATACCCAAAGGATTATAAATCATTCTGCTATAAAAACACATGCACACGTATGTTTACTGAGGCACTGTTCACAATAGCAAATACTTGGAACCAACCCAAATGCCCATCAATGATAGACTGGATAAAGAAAATGTGGCACATATACACCATGAAATACATGCAGCCATAAAAAGAGGATAAATTCATGTCCTTTACAGGGACATGGAAGAAGTTGGAAACCATCATTCTCAGCAAACTAGCACAAGAACAGAAAACCAAACACTACATGTTCTCACTCATAAGTAGGAGTTGAACAATGAGAATACATGGACACAAGGAGGTGAACATCACACACTGGGGCCTGTCAGGGGATGAGGGGCTAGGGGAGGGATAGCATTAAGAGAAATACCTAATGTAAATGATGGGTTGATGGGTGCAGCAAACCACCATGGCACGTATGTACCTATGTAACGAACCTGCACACTCTGTACATGGACCCAGAACTTAAAGTATAATAATAATAAAAAAATCCTCAACATCATTAATCATTAGAGAAATTGAAATGAACAGTCAAGACATAACAGATGCTTGTGAGGTTGCAGAGAAAAAAGAACACTTAATCAATGCTAGTGGCAATGTAAATTAGTTAATTCAGTTTGGAAAGCAGTTTGGCAATTTCTCAAGAAACTTAAAACAGAGTTACCTTTCAACCCTGTAGCCCCATTATTGGGCATATAACCAAAGGAATATAAATTGTTTTACCATGAAGACAAATGCATATGTGTGTTTATTGTGGTACTATTTACACTAGAAAAGACATGGAATCAACCAAAATGCTCACCAAAAGTAGGCTGGATAGACCTACATGGAATGCTATATACACCATGGAATATTATATAGCATGGAATATACACCATGGAATATATATATTGTGGAATACTAGACAACCATAATACACCATGGAATACTATACAGCCATAAAATGTATACACCATGGAATACTATACAGCCATAAAAAACAACATTATATCCTTTGTAGCAACATAAATGGTACTGGAGGTCATTATCCTAAGTGAATGAGCACAGAAACAGAAAACAAAATATTGCATGTTGTCACTTATAAGTAGGAACTTAACACTAAGTATACGTGGGCACAAAAAAGGGAGCAACAGACACTGTGGCCTACCTGAGGGTGGAGGGTGGAAGGAGGATGTGGTTCTAAAAACTACCTATCAGGTACCATGCTTATCATCTAGGTGACAAAATAATTTGTATACCAAACTCTTGTGACACACAATTTACCTGTATAGCAAACCTGCATCTGTTCCCCCAAATTTATGATAGTTTTCTTTTTACTGAAATGTCTAGTTCTATCAAATTTTTATTACTGAGCAATGTTGTAGGCTAATAAAATGCAACTTGCTTGCTTCATTCAGGCAGTAACTCATTTATTTAAAAATTTTGAGTATCTATTTTGTGAATCAGGAGGAAAAGAGAAAAACATATCAGAAACTGCCCTCAAGAAGTTCACAGTCCAGAAGGGGAAACAAATAAATGAATGTGTTCACTACAATACCATAGCAATTTGTGGTGCAATAAAAAAATGCATTTGGTCTTTGTCCTTTTGCCACCCCCAATAAATCTCCTAAAAATACTTAAACATTTGGAAATTAAACAACATGCTCTAATGACCATGAGTCCAAGAACACCTCATAGTAGAAAATAGAAAATATTTTAGATTTAATATAACAATTTTTTTTTAAATTTCTGGAACATATCTAAAGAGGGAAATGTAAAACTTTAAGTACATATGTAATAAGAAAAGAAAAGTAGGAAAGTGAATTAAACCTTAAGAAAACTAGAGAGAAAGTCAATTAAACCCCAAGAAAAATAGACTAAAGGAGGTAATAAAGACAAGAGCAGAAATCAGTGAACAGAAAAAAGACACATAGTGGAAAAAATAAAAGCTTGTTCTTTGAAAAGTTTAATCACCTAGCAAGCCTTATTTAGGAAACAAGGAGAGAGAAAACATAAAGTTTTAATATCTACAATAAAAAAATGACATCTCTAAAGTGATATTTGCTCTGAAGGGCATGAAGTTTTTAAACTAGGATGGTTCCTAGATACACCTGGTACGAGACTGGTTTTCTTTTGTTTCACACACCTGCGCAAACACCAGAGGAACCAGAGAAACTAGCTGCTATCTGGCAATGTGAGCTACTGCAAGGACTACTGCAAGCTCTGCTCACACAGAAGAGGTATATACATTTGGTTGTCTCACTGGCAGCTGTGTCTCCTGTTATTTATCTTTCTGAGTAAACCCCTGGCAAGGGTAGCCTTTGCTGTGTATTGGCAAGACATACTGATAGCCCCTTAATGACACAGTCACAAGGAAAAAGCTTTACAAAATGCCCAGTATGTGTGGGAGTGGGTAACCATAGCCAGGCTGAGAACAACATTCCAATAAAGTCAGCCTGTGCATGTTTGTATAGCATAACCCTCTACTGGGGTCTGACCAAAGTCCCCTGCTATTATTGGTCTGAGAGGAATGCAAACATATCTTAGACTTCAATTGACTACGTTTTTTAAATTTTTAAATCTAAGCCAAAGGATATGTACAAACCCTTATTTTTGAGTGACTAAGAAGGTACTTTCAAAATGAATAGAATTCCTAATTTACTGATGGTATATAAAAGGAACACTTAAATGACACTGTACTATGTTTGCTCTACTAAATGTTCTGTTGTATTTTTTGAAGTAAACTTACATTTGATCTTGAGGATACAAAGATCCCTGATCACTCTGAAAACTAACTGGCCAAAGAAAAGTCCAATTGGCTAAGGGACAAGAAGGGATATCAAATAAGAAGTCTCATTAAATGATTAAAATTCTGGTGATTATAAAATGTATTAGCTTGGTTTTACTATATTAAAGATGTTAATGAAAGGTCATGGGAAGGTAGACTGGGGATAAATTCTTTTCCGAATGAGACTTTTACCTTCGGTTAGCTTACAGCTCTGGAAATAAAGCTAACGTGTCAATTATGTAATTAAGCAATATTTACTATGGTTAAAATGAACTCTGATTGGTAAGTTCCATCTGGACTTGGAGAGCTAGAAATACCTCACAAGAAGTCATATCTTTCAGATATCCTTTGTGTGGAATTCTTGTAACTCAGCAAGTCCCTTGTGGGAACCCTGGAAGGTATGCCTGTGGAGTTATATTAAGCTTCTAAGAAGCACGAGGCTTTTAAGCCATGGCAGCTTTCACATTTTGTTCAATGTGAATCTTATTACTTTGAAACTGATCTGTTACTTGGAGAGTCAGAAAAAAATAACTCCTATGTGGCTGTGGGACTACTGCAGGGACTGCTGTAGGGTCTACTTTCATAGAAGATAAACATCAGGCAAGCTGTGATGCTTGTCCATATCCTTTTGAGTAAATCTAAGGATTAACTGTGATAGTTTTTTGTTTTGTTTTGTTTTTTGGTTGGTTGGTTTTATTTTTGGTCAGTGGATACATACATATGGCATAGTTAAGTGCAATTGCTTTTCTTATGTTCCATCGCTTTGTAAACTCACATCCCATATACAGTCATCATTAAAACTTACTGACTGCCAGTACCAAATGTAGAAGCCTCCAACACTGTAAGAGGGTGGCAAGATAGGCTTTAGGATGGGTCAGCCCTGACATTACTCACTGTAGAGTACAAGCACTGAATTCTTTCTAGTTCTGTTTGAGAGAGGATTTCACCCACTGTCACTCAATCACCAAATATGGAACAAGGCTTCTCTTGGCTTTGGCTTTCACTCTTCCTGGGAAGGGTTTCTCATTGGTGGAGGCAGAGCAGACAGTGAGTGGTCCAAAGTGGCTTGATGGCCCCAAATGAGCCAACAGAACACCCAGGAATCCTACCCAGACCAGGACCCCAGAGACAAAAGGCAAGAGCTGTTGCCAGCCACATGGGTCTTCATCAAAGCACAGTGGCACAGTTTTTAAGACGGAGTAGTTGAACCTGGATAACCCACAGGTGGAAAGTTGCAAGATATGTATGAAAAACAAAAGTAGAACTATAACTGTAACATATTTAATGGTGAAACATTAAGCTTTTAAAATCAAGAACAAGACAACAACAATGTCTGCTTCATATTGGTACAAGTAGAATGTTGGGTCTAAAGATTAGAAAGACTCAAAACTGTCATTATCCACAAATTATGTCATCATAATAGAAAATCCAAAGGTCTTTATAGCCAAATCATTAGAACTAAAAAAAACTTAGGAAGTTTTCCAAATTCAAAAATTATTTCACTTTTGTTTAATAGTAGCAAATTAAAAATACTCAGGAATAAATGAAACAAAATATTCAATATTGGTATGGTTTGGATTTGTGTCCCCACCTAAATATCACACCGAATTGTAATTGCCAGTGTTGGAGATGGGGCAGGATGGGCAGTGATTGGAACGTGGGGGTGGATTCTTCATGAATAGTTTAGCACCATTCATGAACATGTAGTGGTGTTCTCACAAGATCTGGTTGTTTAGAAGTGTGTAGCACCGACCAGGCATGGTGGTTCACGCCTGTAATCCCAGCACTTTGGGAGGCCGAGGCAGGTGGATCGCTTGAGGCCAGGAGTTTGAGACCAGCCTGGCCAACATGGTGAAACACTGTCTCTTCTAAAAATACAAAAATTAGCCAGGCGTGGTGGTGCACACTTGTAATCCCAGCTACCCAGGTGGCTGAGGCAGGAGAATCACTTGAATCCAGGAGGCAGAAGTTGCAGTGAGCCGAGATAGCGCCACTGCACTCCAGCCTGAGTGACAGAGTGCAACTCCGTCTCAAAAAAAAGTGTGTAGCACCTCTCCTCTCACTCTCTCTTGTTCCTGCTCTGGCCATGTAACATGCCTGCTCCCCCTTTCTACCATGATTGGAAGCTTCCTGAGGCCTCTCTGAAGGAGAAGCTACTATGCTTTCTGTATGGCATATAGAACCATGAGCCAAATAAATTTCTTTATAAATTACTCAATCTCGAGAAGGTATTTTTTTATAGCACTGCAAGAATGAACTAATACAAATATCTTCATGGAAAAAATTGTAAAACCTGACTAGATGCCTAAATAAAAGAAATAGCATGTTGAATTGGAAGACACAATGTTGTAAAAACAATGACCCTCTTCCAATTGATTGGTAGAGCTAATATTATACAAATAAAAATGTCAAGAGTATGTTGTGAACTTGCCAAAAATATATGTAAAAGTACAAAGAGTTAGGAATAACTAAGATGTTTTGAAAAAGAAAAACAAGATGTATTAGTATCTGCTATTTCAGATATCAAAATTTTAAATGAAGCTATATATTTAAGGCAGTGTTATTAAAATAGGAATAAACAAAACAGACCAAAAGAAAAAACAGAGATCTATAATTTGACATGTGAACACATGGATTAGTGCTGTATGCTGGAGGAGGCATTGCAGAATACTGTAAAAATATTCTTTATTCAATAAATTATTTTACAGCAGATGAGTATTCATACAGATAATTTGGAAATTTACATTTCCTTCACACTATACACAAAAATACAATTTTGGGTTTCACCAAGTCCTGTGAAAAAATAACTACAAACATTTTAGAAGATAACATAGAAGACTATCCTCAAGACTTCAGGGTAGGAAAGAATTTACTGCATAACACACAAAAAGCATTAACTATAAAGGAAAAGACTGATATAGTCAACTACATTAATTTTAAGTACATACTTCATTAAAAGACATATTTAAGAAAAAGGTAAGTTGTGAAATGATAAAATATATTTGTAACACATATCTCTTGTTCAAGGATTAACGAGGCCCAACCCTGCTTAGCTTCCTAGGTCAGACAAGGTCAGGTGTGTTCAGGGTGGTATGACTGTAGACTGCAACACATATCTGACAAATGACACTGACATAGAATTTCTACAAATCAATTTTAAATATACAGACTACTCAATGGAAAGAAACAGAAAAAACGAACATTTTATAATAGGAATTTAAACGGCCAAAAATGCATTAAAAGTGCTCATCCTCATTAGTAATCAGAGATTTGAAAGTTAAAACCATAATGAGATATTATTACACATCAATGGATTAAAAAATTATAAGTCTGACAATATCAGGGTTGGTAATGTGGAATAACAAGAACTCTTTCACTGCTGGCACAGTAGAAATTGGTATAAAAACTTTGAAAAATTGTTTGACATTATTTGGTAAAGCTGAACATATGTATATTTTAAACCTGAGCAATTTTATTAATAGCTATATATGTAGAGAAGCTCATGTACATGTGCAGCAGGATATATGTGTATAGGAATGCTCACAATAAAACAACAAAAAATTTAAAACCATCCAATACTACCAATAATTTGCACAATGGAATTTTTTATATAGAAATGAAAACAAATTACAGCTACATGGAACCACAAGGGTGAACCTAACAAAATAATTTTGAGTTAAACAAGCAAGAGATAATATAGTTGTATGATTCAATTTATGTAAAGTTTTTCCTCTAAAGGCTAAACTAGGGGAAGAGTACCAAGTACCAAGTACCTAAACTAGGGGAAGAGTACCAAGAGTACCAAGAGTACTAGCCACATCTTTTTAAAGTTTTATTTATTTTTAATTGATAATAATTGTACATATTTATGGAATAAAGTGTGATGTTTTGATACATGCATACATTGTGTAACGATAAAATCAGATTAATTGCATATTTCCTCACCTGAAACATTTGCCATTTCTTTTTGGTGAAATATTTAAAAATCATCGGCCAGTCGCGGTGGCTCATACCTGTAATCCCAGCACTTCGGGAGGCCCGAGGCGGGCGGATCACCTGAGGTCAGGAGTTTGAGATCAGCCTAATCAACATGGAGAAACCCCATCTCTACCAAAAACCCAAAATTAGCTGGGTATGGTTGTGCATGCCTGTAATCCCAGCTACTCTAGAGGCTGAGTAGGAAAATCCCTTGATCCCGGGAGGCGAAGGTTGCGGTGAGCCGAGATCGCGCCACTGCACTCCAGCCTGGGCAACAAGACGGAGACTCCGTCTCCAAAAAAAAAAAAAAAACTTCTAGCAATTTTTAATATACAGTATGTTGTTGTTAACTATATTCACCCTACCGTTCAATGGGACTCTAGAACTTATTCCACCTAACTGCAACTTTCTACGCATTTACCAACCCCTTCTTATCCCCCTCTCTCACACTCCCGAGACCGGAGTAACTACTATTCTACTCTCTACTCGTACAATATCAACTTTTTTCAATTCCACATATGAGTAAGAACATGTGGTATTTGTCCTTCAATGCTTAGCTTATTTCATTTAATATAATGGCTTCAGGTTCATCCATGTTGTTGCAAGTAACATTTTATTTTTTTATGGCCAAATAGTATTTATCTGTGTATAACTACCACATTTTTTGTACCCATTTATTCACTGATGGACAGTTAGGTTTATTACATATCTTGGCTATTGAGAATAATGCTACAGTAAACAAGAGATTACAGATTTTTTTTTTTTTTGACATACCGATTTCATTTCCTGTGGATGTGACTCAGAAGGGGGATTGCTGGATCACAAGGTAGTTTAATTTGTGGTTTTTAGGAACTTCCATATTGTGGTTCATAATGGCTGTACTAATTTATGTTTCCACCAACAGTGTGTCCTTTCTCCACATCCTTGCCAGCATTTGGTGGGTTTTTTTGGTTAGCCATTCTAAGTGGGGTGAGGTGACACTCACTTTGATTTTTGATTTTGCATTTCTCTGATGATAGTGATGTTGAACAGGTAAAGAATAAACCTATTAGCAAGTTGTGTGCTTCTTTTGAGAAATATTTATTCAGATCTTTTGCCCATATGTAACAAGATTTTTTGTTTTTTAGTTACTAACTTGCTTTGCAAATATTTTCTCTCATTCTATAGGTTGTCTCTTCACTCTGTTGATTTTTTTCTTTGCTGCGCAGAAGCTTTTTAGTATATGATCCCATTTGTCTATTTTTGCTTTTGCCAGTGATTTTGAGTTCTTATCCAAAAAAATTATTGCCCAGACAATGTCATGAAGCAATTCCCTTATGTTTTCTTCTAGTATTTTCATAGTTTTTGGTTTTACATTTGAGTTCTTTTTTCATATATAGTTAGAGATAAGCATCTAGTTTCATTTTTCTGCACATAGATCTTCAGTTTTCTTAGCAGCATTTGTTAAAGAGGCTGTCCCTCTCCCCAATGTGTTTTATTGGTGCCTTGTCAAAAATTGACAGTGAATGCATGGATTTATTTCTGGGTTCTCTATTCTGTCCCAGTGGTCATGTGTCTGTTTATATGCTGGTATCATGCTGTTTTAATTACTATAGTTTTATAGAATATTTTGAGATTTTGCCCCTGACTTTGTATTTTTTGTTTAAGATCATTTTGACAATTTATGGTCTTTTATAGTTCCATATACATTTTACATTTTTAAAATTTCTGTGAAGAATGCAATTGGTATTTTTATACACATTGCATTAAATCTGTAGATCACTTTGGATAGTATGGATATTTTAAAAATATTTTTCCAACCATGAACATGGTATATCTTTCCATTTATTTGTACCCTTCTCAATGCCTTTCATCAATGTTTTATCTTTTTCATTGTAGATATCTTAATCTCCTTGGTTAAATTTATTACTAGGTATTTTGGGGTAACTATTAAAAGTGGGATTGTTTTCATAATTTCTTTTTCAGATAGTGCACTATTAGCATATAGAAACACTACTAATTTTTGTATGTTGATTGTGCACCCTTCAACTTTACCGAATTTGTTTGTTAGCCCTAATAGAGTCCCCCTCACCCCACCTCGTGGAATCTTTAACTTAATGCGTTCAGAGTTTTTATCATGAAAGATGTTGAATTTCATCAAGTGCTCTTTCTGAGTCTTTTGAAGTAATGATATAGTTTTTGCCCTTGATTTCATTTATGAGATGCATCAAGTTTATTGATTTGTGTATGTTGAGCCATCCTTACATGTCTGGGATGAATCCCATTTGATTAAGCTGAATGATCTTTTTAGTATAATGTTGAAATAGGTTTCCTAGTAGTTCTTAAAATGTTTCATAAATAAAAAGTTTCAACTTTTATTTTAGATATAGGAGATACGCGTGCAGATTTATTACATAAAAATATTGTGTGATAATGAGGTTCAGAGTGTGGATATTGATCTTGACATTCTGGCAATGAACATAGTACTTGATACATAGTTTTTTAACCCACCTCCCACCCTTCACCCTTTGGTAGTCCACAGTGCTCCTATATTTATGTCCATGTGTGCACAATGCTTAGTTCCCACTTATAAGTAAGAGGATGTGGTATTTGGTTTTCTCGTTCTGCATTACTTTGCTTAGGATAATGGCCACCAGCTACATCCATGTTGTTGCAAAAGACACGATTTCATACTATTTATGTCTACATAGTATTCCATGGTGTATATGTACCACATTTTCTTTGTATGTGTGCTTAACTTTTTAAGTTTATTTTTATTTATAATGTTTGTGGGTACATAGTAGGTGTAGACATTTGTATGTTACTTGAAATATTTTTATATAGGCATGAAATGCATACGAATCACATCAGGGTAAATGCAGTACCTTTGTGTTACAAATAATCCAATTCTGTATACTCTGCATTATTTTTAAATGTAGAATTAAATTATTATTATTATTTATTACTTTTTTGAGATGGAGTCTCACTCTTGTTGCCCAGGCTGGAGTGCAGTGGCATGATCTTGGCTCACTGCAATCTCCATCTCCCCATTTCAGGTGATTCTCCTGCCTCAGCCTCCTGAGTAGCTGGGATTACAGGTGCCTGCCACCACGCCTGGCTCATTTTTGTATTTTTAGTAGAGACAGGATTTCACCATGTTGGCCAGGCTGGTCTCCAACTCCTGACCTTGTGATCTGCCCACCTCGGCCTCCCAAAGTGCTGGGATTACAGGCGTGAGCCACCGTGCCCAGCCTAAATTATTTTTGACAATAATCACACTGTTGTGCTAGCAAATACTAGGTATTATTTATTCTTTCTAACTAATTTTGTGTTCATTAGTCATTACACCTCCACCCTTACCTCCCCTACTCTTCCCAGCCTCTGGTAACTATTCTTCTACTCTACCTCCGTGAGCTCAATTGCTTTAATTTTTAGCTTCTACACTTAAGTGAGAACATGAAGTTTGTCTTTCTGTGCCTAGCTTATTTCACCTAACAAAATGACCTTCAGTTTCATTCTTTTGTGATAAATGACACATCTCGTTATTTTTTGTGGCTGAATAGCACTCCATTGTGCATATGTACACTTTCTTTCTTTTTTTTTTCTTCAACTTTTATTTTAAGTTCAGTGGTATAGGTGCAAGATGTGAAGGTTTGTTACACAGGTAAACGTGTGCCATGGTGGTTTGCTGCACAGATCATCCCATCACCTAGGTATTAAGTCCAGCATCCATTAGCTATTCTTCCTGATGTTCTTCTTTCCCCAACCCTCCCCACCCAGACAGACCCCAGTGTGAGTTGTTCCCCTCTATGTGTCCATGTGTTCTCATCATTCAGTTCCCACTTATAGGTGAGAACGTGCAGTGTTTGGTTTTCTGTTCCTGCGTTAGTTTGCTGAGGATAATGGTTTTCAGCTCCATCCATGTTCCTGCAAAGGACATAAACTCATTCCTTTTTATGACTGCGTAGTATTTCATGGTATATATGTACACATTTTCTTTATTCAGTCTATTATTAATGGACATTTGGGTAGATACCATGTCTTTGCTATTGCAAATAGTGCCACAATGAACATACACGTGCATGTATTTTTATAATCAAATGATTTCTATTCCTTTGGGTATATGCCCAGTTAATGGGATTGCTCGGTCAAATGGTATTTCTGCCTCTGTTTCTTTGAGGAATCACCACACTGTCTTTCACAATGGTTAAACTAATATACACTCCCACCAACAGCATTAAAGCTTCCTTTTTCTGCATAACCTCACCAGCATCTGTTGCTTTTGACTTTTCAATAATCACCATTCTGACTGGCATGAGATGGTATCTCATTGTGATTTTGGTTTGCAAATAATGATCAATGATGTTGGACTTTTTTTTATATGATTGTTGGCTGCATGCATATCTTCTTTTGAGAAGAGTCTGTTCTAGTCATTTTCCCACTTCTTAATGGGTTTGTTTGTTTTTTTCATGTATATTTGTTTAATTTCCTTTTAGGCACAGGATATTAGACCTTGGTCAGATGAACAGATTGCAAAAATTTTCTCCCATGCTGTAGGTTGTCTGTTCACTGTGATAGTTTCTTTTTCTGTGCAGGAGCTTTTAAATTTAATCAGATCCCATTTGTCAGTTTTTACTTGTGTTACAATTGCTTTTGGCATTTTTTGTCATGAAATCTTTGCCCGTGCCTATGTCCTGAATTGTATTGCCCATATTTTCTCCTAGGGCTTTTATAATTTTGGGTTTTACATTTAAGTCTTTAATCCACCTTGTGTTAATTTTTGTATATAGTGTAAGAAGGGGATCCAGTTTCAATTTTCTGCATATGGCTAGCCAGTTCTCCCAGCACCATTTACTAAATACGGCACCCTTTCCCCATTGCTTAGTTTTGTCAGATTTGTCCGAGATCAGACAGATGTAAGTGTTTGGTCTTATTTCTGAATTCTCTATTTTGTTCCCTTGGTCAGTGTGTCTGTTCTTGTACCAGTACCATGCTGTTCTGGTTGCTGTAGCCTTGTAGTATAATTTGAAGTTGAATAACATGATGCCTCCAGCTTTGTTCTTTTTGGCTTAAGATTGTTTTGGCTATTTGGGCTATTTGTTTGTTCCACGTGAATTTTTAAATACTTTTTTTCTAATTCTGTGAAGAATGTAATCAGTAATTTGATAGGAATAGCATTGAATCTATAAATTACTTTAAGCATTATGGCCATTTTCACAATATTAATTCTTCCTATCCATGAGCCTGGAATGTTTTTCCGTTTGTTCATGTCCTCTCTGATTTCTTTGAGCAATGATTTGTAGTTCTCCTTGAAGAGGTCCTTCACTTCCCTTTTAACTGTATTCCTAGGTATTTTATTCTTTTTGTAGCAATTGTGAATGGAAGTTCATTCACGATTTGGCTCCCTGCTTGCCTGTTGTTGGTATATAGGAACGCTGGCATTTTTGTACATTGACTTTGTATCCTGAGATTGCTGAAGTTGCTTATCAGCTTAAGAAGCTTTTGGGCTGAGAGTATAAGATTTTCTAGATATAGTGTATTAGTCTGTTTTCATGCTGCTGATAAAGACATACCCAAGACTGGGCAATTTACAAAAGAAAGAGGTTTAATTGGACTTGCAATTCCACATGGCTGGGGAGGCCTCACAATCATGGCAGAAGGCAAGGAGAAGTGAGTCACGTCTTACATGGATGGCAGCAGGCAAAGAGAAAGCTTGTGCAGGGCAACTCTCATTTTTTTAAAACCACCAGACCTCATAAGACCCATTTACTATCATGAGAAAAACATGGGAAAGACCTGCCCCCATAATTCAATCATCTCCCACCAGGTCCCTTCCACAACATGTGGGAATATGGGAGCTACAAGATAAGATTTGGGTGGGAACACAGAGCCAAACCATATCATTCCACCCGGCCCCTCCCAAATCTCATATCTTCACATTTCAAAACCAGTCATGCCTTCTGAATAGTCCCCCAAAGTCATTAACTCAAAAGTCCACAGTCCAAAGTGTCATCCAAGACAAGGCAAGTCCCTTCCACCTAGGAGCCTGTAAAATCAAAAGCAAGTTACTTGCTTTTTAGTTACAATGGGGGTGCAGGTATTGGGTAGATACAGGCATTCCAAATGGGAGAAACTGGTCAAAACAAAGGGACTACAGGCCCCATGCAAGTTTGAAATCCTGCAGGGCAGTCAAATCTTAAAGCTCCAAAATGATCTCCTTTGACTCCATATCTCACATCCAGGTCACACTGATGCAAGAAGTAGGTTCCCATAGTCTTGGACAGCTCCAGCCCTGGTTTTGCAGGGTACAGCCTCCCTCCCTGCCGCCTTCATGGGCTGGTGTTGAGTGTCTACGTCTTTTCCAGGCACACAGTGCAAGCTGTCAGTGGATCTAGCATTCTGGGGTCTAGAGGATAGTGGCCCTCTTCTCACAGCTCCACTAGGTGGTCCCCCAGTAGGGACTCTGTGTGGGATTTCCCACCCCACATTTCCCTTCTGCACTGCCCTAGCAGAGGTTCTCCATGAGGACCCCACCCCTATAGCAAACTTCTGCCTGGGCATCCAGGCATTCCCATACATCTTCTGAAACCTAGGCAGAGGTTCTCAAACCTCAATTTTTGACCTCTGTGCACTCACAGGCTCAACACCACATGGAAGGTGCCAAGGCTTGAGGCTTGCACCCTGTGAAGCCATGGCCCAAGCCCTGCATCAGCCTTATTCAGCCATGGCTGGAGTGGTTGTGACACAGGGCACCAAATTCCCAGGCTGCACACAGCACAGAGACCTTGGGCTCACTCTATGAAACCACTTTTTTCCTGTTAAACCAATGGACCTGTGATGGAGGGGTCTGCCGCAAAGGTCTCTGACATGGCCTGGAGACATTTTTCCCATTGTCTTAGTGATTAACATTTGGCTCCTTGTTACTTATGCAAATTTTTGCAGCAGACATGAATTTCTCCTCAGAAAATGGGATTTTCTTTTCTATTGCATTGTCAGGCTGCTAATTTTTCAAACTTTAATGCTCTGTTTCCCTTTTAAATCTGAAAGCTTTAAACAGCACCCAAGTCATCTCTGAAATGCTTTGCTGCTTAGAAATTTCTTCTGCCAGGTAACCTAAATCATCTCTCTCAAATTCAAAGTTCTACAGATCTCTAGGGGAGGGGCAAAATTCTGTCAATCTCTTTGCTAAAATATAACAAGAGTCACCTTTGCTCCAGTATCCAACAAGTTTCTCATCTCCACCTGAGACCACCTCAGCCTGGACCTTATTGTTCATATCACTGTCAGGATTTTTGTCAAAGCCATTCAACAAGCCTCTAGAAAGTTCCAGACTTTCCCACATTTTTCTGTCTTCTTCTGAGCCCTCCAAACTGTTCCAACTTCTGCCTGTTGCCCAGTTCCAAAGTCACTTCCACATATTCAGGTATCTTTTCAGCAACATCCCACTCTACTGGTACTGGTTTACTTATTACTCCATTTTCACACTACTGATAAAGACATACCTCAGACAGGGCCATTTACAAAAGAAAGCAGTTCAATTGTGCTATGGCTCTGATGACTGGAGGAACACCTGGGTTCTTGGTCTTGCACTGATTTAGATAAAATGACACGGACACACGTGGAGTGGTTTTAAAGAGTGGAGAGTGTTTAATAGGCAAGATAGAATAAAGCAGCTCCCCTGTACAGAGACAGAAGGAGGGGAGCTCCAAGCTAAGAGAGGGAACCTTGTGTGTGTTGGAAAATTGTCTATTGTTCTATTGGAGGCGTGAGGAGACAGTGCCTGATTTGCATAGGGCCCAGGGGATTGGTTTGACTAGGTGTGTCATTTATGTAGCCTGTGGAAAAACCTGGCCCTCCCACCTCAGCCTTTTAATATGCAAATGCAGAGGAACATGATGTTTTGAACACATAGTGTTATCTGGAGGTGGCCATGACACTTGGCACAGCTGGTGACAAGAAGAAGAAGGCAGGAATGGCTATATTGAGTGAACCCAGTTTTTAATGGTTAGCATTTGCATATCAAAGCTTGCCAGCCTAGCTCTTTAAGCCGCCTTTCTGTTAGAAAAGAAATCGTTTGGAGGTCGCTTCTTATTACAGGAAAATTTCCACCAAGAATCTTTGCCCTTTCTACCTGCCTAAAAATTATTTCTTAATTACTCCTGTCTTATTCCCTCCCTCAAGAGAAGCAAACCTAACTGCTTTTAGCGGGTGTTGGGTGATGATTCTTTCCGGCTACGTCCTGCTGCAAAGGGGTGTCATGTGGGGGAACAGCAGTCGGGCCTTCTCCTAGGTTGATTTAAGAGTTTTTGGAAGAATGGCATGTCCATGTATGGCTCTGCTTGCAGCACTGTTTGAATTTTTATTGCTTCTAGGCAAAAAGAGATAAATTTTACAAGAAGGTTTAAAATATAGGGTTAGAATATGAGCATTAAGATGACCGCTGCTAGTGGGTGTCCCATAGGCCGTAACTGACAGTAGAGTTTGACACCTGTATAGTTGCATCAATGAATTGCAATACCGGTTTGCCTCCACTAGATGTCCCTGTACATTACCAGAAACGTTAACATAAAAGTAACACTTTCCTTGAGAAAAGCATACATTTCTCCTTGGCTTACCATTAGAGAATAACTTTAGGCTTAGCTATTTTTATAACTTGCAATATGCTTGGGAGAGATACATTATTGGGTCGCTAAAATACCTTTAGCGTTAATCTTGACAATTCCTTTCCTTTAATTATTAAAATCTTTTATGACTTTCACAGACCCTCTAACAACACACTTAAACTTTTTGACTTGTCCTAAACATCCATCCTTTAAACTACCAGTTATTTCCTTTTAGGACAAGTGTCTACCATACAAAATCATTTCCTATATAAAATCTTTTTCTTTATAACCTTCTTTCCATAATTTAGAGTGCATTATATTATTAATTTTCAATAAAAAGTCTTATTAAACTTAATGATAGTAAAACTTTTATGCTTGCTTATTATCCATAACTATTACCCCTGCTATAAGCAAAACAACCTTTACTAAATTTTTCTTGCAATTATTAATCCTACTATACCACAAAAGTCGCAGAGTAAATAATTTCTGTTGAAAACTTTACTTGTCAAGATATAACATTTCCCTTTGGGGATCTACAAAGTTACAAATGCAATTCCATGTATAATTAAATCTCCCTGCAAATATGAATTGAAAAGAAGTCTTACTATTTAGTGGCAAATTTTGAGAGGAAAGGGTAGAAATAATAAAAGGTATCTGGTGAGGTAAGAGTGGGACTGAATAAGATGAGTAGACCTCACTCAGTTACTTACCTTTTATAATTTTCAACTTAAGATCTTCTATTTCTTAACATTGATATTCAGGACATTCCTCTGGGCTGTCAGGGGTTGTTCCCTTAGCTCTTTGGGCTTTGACTTGAGTGTGATGTATCCAGGAGTTGATTCCTGTAACTTTTACTGCCCAGGGAGTTGAAAGAAGAACAGTGTAGGGCCCTTCCCAGCTTGGCTTAGGGAAGGAGATGGAGATGAGAATTTTTCTTAATACCAAATTTCCAGGGTTAAATAAAGGTTGTTCTATTTCCTGGGGTTGGACTTCTGCCAGTTGTGCTAATTCCTATTGCAAGTGAGGTAGAGAGGTTACATGCTTAACCAATTTGGAGATTTCCTGCCTGAAAACAACCTTTGAACACATTGATAAGTTTTGTCCTTTCCCAAGTGAAAAGCTTGGTGAAGGATTTTAAGTTATCATTGGCTGGAGGCTGGCAAATGGAGTTTGCCATCCTTTGACTGTAGCCATTCTAAGGGCTGGGAAGAATGCCCTCGACAAGCGGTCTATTTTATTTTTGCAGGGGAATACTGAGCTTTAATTTCTCTTATGGAGCCTTCCTAGATTAGAAGGAGCTTGCAGTGCGTTGAAGCTTTAAGGCTTCCTTGCCTTTAACTTAGCTGCCTGATTAGCCTAATCTATTTTCTTTGGCTACCTCATTGGTTCCCTTTTGATGTTCCTTACAATGCATCCCTGCTACCTGTCATGGAACAAAAACTGAGGATAATAACCTGTTAATTTTCTGGTGATATTTTATAGGAGCTCCATTGGTGATAAGAAAATATTTTTTCTTTTAAATAGCAGCATGAGTATGGAGAATTTAGAAAGCATACTTGGAGTTAGTATAAATGTTAACCCTCTTTCCCTTGCTTAATTCATGTGGTCTTGTAAGAGCTATTAGCTCAGCTAATTGAGCACTGTGTTTGGAGAAAGTGACTTACTACTTATCCTGCCTTATGTACTTCTTGCTCTACTGGCTGTTTGCTAAGAGCTCCCCTTAGAGGACAGTGATTCTGCCACATCATGTGGAGTGTAAACAGTGAAATTATTTCCTAGGGTTGACTTGGAGGCTTTTCTGACTAGTAAAGCTATCATGACAATGGCTTCAAAGCATGTGTAAACAATAGGTCCTTGGCCGGGCGCGGTGGCTCAAGCCTGTAATCCCAGCACTTTGGGAGGCCGAGACGGGCGGATCACGAGGTCAGGAGATCGAGACCATCCTGGCTAACACAGTGAAACCCCGTCTCTACTAAAAAATACAAAAAACTAGCCGGGCGAGATGGCGGGCGCCTGTAGTCCCAGCTACTTGGGAGGCTGCGGCAGGAGAATGGCGTGAACCCGGGAGGCGGAGCTTGCAGTGAGCTGAGATCCGGCCACTGCACTCCAGCCTGGGCGACAGAGCGAGACTCCGCCTCAAAAAAAAAACAAAAAACAAAAAAAACCAAAAAAAAACAATAGGTCCTCCTAATTGCAACTAAGGTTGAGAAAAATATTGGATTAGAGTTATTCCTGAGATACTCCTTATGGTCGTGGTATGGGAAGAGTGGAGGCCTGATTACAGAGGAGAAAAGAGAGAGACTGGCTCTAGAGTTTAGCAGGAGGATTACTTCCCTTCCTTTAATTTCCAGAATCACCCAGTGCTCCTGTGCTATAATGGCAGTTTGAGCCACTGGACCTGGGGTTTGAGCCCCAGGACCCATCAGTTCTGCTAGATCATCTGTGAGACTGGTCCTGCACCCAGTGACCTCCATCTCTGGGGACAGTTCCATCTCCAGTGGTTTCCGTTACAGGCTGGACAGCATTGAGGTGGCTTCATCTTGCTACCTGGGCATTCCTTTTTAAAATGCCCTGGGCTGTCACGATGATAGCAACTGGTGGATACACCTTGGGAGTCCTGGACTTTGCAGGCCTGCAAAGCTGCTGCCAGAGACTTTGTCCTTCTCCTGAGCTTTCTCTTTTTCTTTTGGGTCTCCTCCTGGTCCCTATTATAAAAGACTGTAATGGCCACCTTCAGGAGGTTTTATAAGGTGCTATTTGGTCCTATAGCTTGCTTCTGTCATTTCTTCCTAATATCAGGAGCTGCCTGTGTAATAAACTTGTCCTTCAGGATGAGCTGTCCCTCAACTGAATCAGGGGTTAAGAGGTGTGCTCCATTAGTGCCTCTCTCAGCCTTTCCATAAAGGCTACAGTATTTTCATCTGGCTTTTGGTTTATTATAGACAGTTTAGAATAATTGAGAGGTTTGGCCCTGGTTTTTTGTAGGCCTTCTAGAATTCATATTAAAAGTACTTCTTTTCCATTCATCTCCTGAGTTATTGGGATTCCAGTTAGGGTTGTTAAGGGGAACTGCTTCTCTCCCAATTGGGAATGGTGTTCCTGCTTTCTCTCTGCTTTCCCCATCTGCTTTCTTTCTTTTTGGTATATTATAAGAGATATATTGCCACCTGAATTAAATTTTGGAAAACTTCTATATACCTACTGGGGTCATCAGAAAATCAGCTTAAGTTTTGCTTTATTTGCCTAAGGTTCTATAATGATAAGGGAACTTGAAGGGGCCCCAAATAAGGGGGATCCTCAGATGGCTCCCCAGAAAGTTGCTTCCCTAACTTTTGGGGAACTATTTTCCCCAGGTCTGCCTAATATGATTGCTAAAAGGACTGGGTTGATCTTACAGTGCTTGCAAAGGTTTAGTAAACATACCATGTCCTTGTCCAAAAGAAAATGAGTTGCTTTTCTGTTCAAAGTCCTGATGTTAAGGAAGTTACAGTGTTTCAGAGTGTAGTCCAGAGGGGTGCAAGCTGAAGATAATCTGTTACCCATCCAGAAAAAGAATCGAGAATAAAAGTGTCCTCTTAGTCTCCTTCCTTTCCATACAACCCAGGGTAGAGAAGAAGACTGTGGGAGCATCCTCCAACTGTTTTCCCTCCCTGGTTCCTGGATTCTAGCACCATGTTAAATGTGCTGGCATGATTGAAGTCGTGGTCCTCCAAGCCATGGGACTGGATGGACTAAGTGGTGGGACTAACCACACTTTACCCATGCAGCCTTAGTTTATCTGCCTTGTGTGATTCCCCTTTGAATTCCTAAACCTGTGTGATCTGCCTGACTCCCTGAAAACCAGATCTCCAGAGAGACCGTGTCACTTTTGGGCAAGGTTACTTTAATGAGGCAATGTGCTAGACTGGCTACTTATTATGGCCCATGCTAAAGCATTTACCCTTAGAAACGTGGTTCTGGTTAAGTTCCATACTTAAAATCCCCTTACTAATGAATTAATTTAGGCACTGTTGTCTTAGAAATACCATGTTCTTGACAGAGAAACCATAGAGAGAGAGATGCTTATTGAGTTACTACCTGCCACAATTTGCCATCTTTCCTGTTTCCCTGAACTGTAAAAATTTCCAAACATTTCATACAGAGAGAATAAGAGACCACAGACAGAAAGAGAAAGTTTGGCAACAAGATAGCAGGAAGACAGGCTCAAGAGTAAAGGACAGATTTGAGGTTAAGATTCACACCTAATACTCACTGCTCTGATGAGTGAATTCCCAGCCAATGCATCAAAATGATACAGCTCCAATGACTAGAGGAATACCAGGGTTCTTGGACCTGCACCGATTTAGATAAAATGGCATGGACACATGTGGAGTGGTTTTAAGGAGTGGAGACTGTTTAATAGGCAAGAAAGAATGAAGAAGCTCCCCTGTACAGAGACAGAAGGACGGGGGCTCTAAGCCAAGAGAGGGAACACCATGTGTGGCAGAAAAACGGTAGGTTATGTTGGAGGCTGGAGGAGGCAGTGTCTGATTTACATAGGGCCCAGGGGATTGGTTTGACTAGGGGTGTCATTCATGTAACCCATGAAAACCCTCGCCCTCCCACCTTAGCCTTTTAATATGCAAACGCAGGCCACCATGATATTCTGAACACATGGTGTTATCTGGAGGTGGCCACAACACTTGGCACACCTGGTGACAAAAAGGCAGGAATCACCATATTGAGTGAACTCAGTTTTTAATGGCTTGCATTTGCATATCAAAGCTTGTCAGCCTAACTCTTTAGGCCACCTTTCTGTTAGAAAATAAATGGTTTGGAGGTTCTTATCATAGGAAAATTTCCACCAAGAACCTTTACCCTTTCTAGCTGCCTAAAAATTATTTCTTAATAACTCCTGTATTAATTGGACTTACAGTTCCACATGGCTGGAAAGGCCTTACAATCATGGTGGAAGGCAAGGAGGAGCAAGTCATGTCTTACATGGATGGTGGCAGGCAAAGAGAAAGTTTGTGCAGGGCAACTCCCATTTTTTAAAACCATCAGATCTCATGAGACCCATTCACTATCTGGAGAACAGCATGGGAAAGACCTGCCCCCATAATTCAGTCATCTCCTAGCAGGTCCCTCCCACAACATGTGGGAATTATGGGAGCTACAAGATGAGATTTGGGTGGAGACACAGAGCCAAACCATATCATGTAGGTCATGTCATCTGCAAAAAAAAAATTTGACTTCTTCTCTTTCTATTTGAACACTTTTGTTTATTCCTCTTGCCTGATTGTCCTGGGCAGAACTTCCAATACTATGTTGAATAGCAGTGGTAAGAAAGGGCATCCTTATCTTGTGCCAGTTTTCAAGGGGAATGCTTCCAGCTTTTGCCCATTCAGTATGATATTGGCTGTGGGTTTGGCATATATGACTTTTGTTATTTTGGGGTATGTTTCTTCAATACCTAGTTTATTGAGAGTTTTAACATGAAGGGATGTTGAATGTTACTGAAGGCCTTTTCTGCATCTGTTGAAACAGTCATGTGTTTTTTTTTTCTTTAGTTCTGTTAATGTGATGAATCACATTTATTAATTTACGTATACTGAACCAACCTTGCATCCCAGGGATGAAGCCAATTTGATCATGGTGGATAACCCTTTTGATGTACTGCTGGATTAAGTTTGCCAGTATTTTGCATAAATGTTCATCAGGGATATTGGCCTGAAGTTTTCTTTTGTTGTTGTATCTTTGCCAGGTTTTGGCATCAGGATGATGCTCACCTCATAGAATGAGTTAGGGAGGAGTCACTTCTTTTCAATTTTTTGGAATAGTTTCAGAAGAAATACTACCAGCTCTTCTTTGTACCTCTGGTAGAATTTTGCTGTGAATCTGTCTGGTCTTGGGCTTTTTTGGTTGGCAGGTTATTTATTACTGCCTCAACTTCAGAACTCATTATTGGTCTATACAGGGATTAAATTTCTTCCTGGTTCAGTCTTGGGAGAGTTTGTGTGTTCAGGAATTCATCCATTTCTCCTAGATTTTCTAGTTTATGTGCATAGAGGTGTTTATTTCATTCTCTGATGGTTGTTTGTACTTCTGTGGGGTCAGTGGTTCTATCCCCTTTATCATTTCTGATTGTGTTTATTTGATCATTCTCTCTTGTCTTCTTTATTAGTCTAGCTAGCAGTCTGTTTTATTAATTTTTAAAATTATTAAACAGCTCCTCGATTTGTTGATTTTTTTGAAGGGCTTTTTGTGTCTCCATCTCGTTCGGTTTAACTCTAATCTTGGTTATTTCTTGACTTCTGCTGGCTTTGGGTTTGTTTGCTCTTTGTTCTCTAGTTCTTTTAGTTGTGATGTTAGGTTGTTAACTTGAGATCTTTTTAGCTTTGTGATGGGCATTTAGTGCTATAAATTTTCTCCTTAACACTGCTTTAGCTGTGTCCCAGTGATTCTGATATGTTGTTTCTTTGTTCTCATTAGTATCAAAGAACTTGATTTCTACCTTAATTTCATTGTTTACCCAATAGTCATTCAGGAGCAGATTGCTCAATTTCCATGTAGTTGTGTGGTTTTCAGTGAATTTCTTAATATTGAGTTCTAGTTTGATTGTGCTGTGATCTGAGGGACTATTTGTTATGATTTCAGTTCTTTTGCATTTGCTGAGGAGTGTTTTACTTCTGATTATGTGATCAGTTTTAGAGTAAGTGCCATGTGGTGATGAGAGGAATGCATATTTTGTCGTTTTTGGATGAAGAGTTCTGTAGATATCTATCAGGTTCACTTGATCCAGAGCTGAGTTTGGGCCTTGATATCTTTGTTAAGTTTCTGTCTCAATTACCTGTCTAATATTGACAGTGGGGTGTTAAAATCCCCCACTATTATTGTGTAGGAGTCTAAGTCTCTTTGTAGGTATCTAAGAATTTGCTCTATGAATCTGAGTGCTCCTGTATTGGGTGCATATATATTTAGGATAGTTAGCTTTTCTTGTTGAATTGGACCCTTCTCTTTGGAGTCATGAGCTGTGCTGCCTGGGTTGTGGGGATGAGTAGTGAAAGCACTCCTTTAGCTGTTCTCTCTGGTGTCTCAGTAAATCGTATGCCCCAGAAGTCCACTGGCTTTGAGTTTTTCTCTGCAGTAGGACTTGCCCAGGAATTGCAATTTTTGTGCCATAGACTGCCCTTTAAGTTTATTTACAGCCCCAGAGCACTTCAGCCCATGGTGGTGAAGCCTGCCAGAATTTAAGTTCTGACTCCTGGGATGGGTGATTTCCCCCTGGCTAGAGCTGGTTTAAGTTCTTTCTCCATAGGTAGGTATCAGCTGAAGTCAGCATGGTTTTGCTTTCCCTGTGACAGGGCAGCACTGAGTTGAATGCAAAGTCTCGATTACTGCACTCTCTATCTCCCCCATGCACAGTTTTCTTCATGACATGCGACCTCTGCAGGAGGAGTGGGGGAGGGGTGGAATGGACAATTCAAGACCACCTGTTTACCATCTTCAGTGCCTTTAATGACGGGAAGTTAAAATCAAGTACTGTGAGTACTCACCTGATTTTTTGTTCTTATGAAGGGTGCTTTTTTTGTGTAGATGGTTGTTTAATTTGGTGTTCCTACAGGGTAATGGTCAGTGGAGGCTTCTATTTCACCATCTCGCCCCACCCTATGTCTTTTACCACATTTTCTTTATCCAATCTACCATTGATGAGCATCTGGGTCGATTCCATGTCTTTGCTATTATGAATGTTGCAGCAATTAACATATGGGTGCATGTATCTTTATGGTAGAACAATTTATGTATACCTTTGGGTATATGCCCAATAATGTGATTGCTGCACTGAATGGTAATTCTGTTTTATGTTCTGTGAAAAATCACCACACTGCTTTCCACAATGGTTGAACTAATATACATTCCTAACAGCAGTGTGTAAATGTTCCCTTTTCCCTGCAACCTTAACAAGACCTGTTATTTTTTGCCTTTTTAATAATAGTTATTCTACTGGTGTGAGATGGTATCTCTTGTGGTTTTGATTTGCATTTTTTTTCTGGTGGCTAGTGATGCTGAGCATTTTTTTCATGTTTCATGGCCACTTTTGAGGTGTCTGTTAATGTCCTTTGCCCACTTTCTAATGGGATTAATTTGTTTTTCTCAGTTGTTAAGTTCCTTACAGATTCTACACATTAAACCTTAGTTGGATGCGTAGCTTGCAAATATTTTCTCTCATTCTGCAGATTGTCTTTTTACTCTGTTTATAGTTTCTTTCTATGTGAAAAGGCTCTTTAGTTTAATTAAGTTCCACTTGTCTTTTTTGTTTTATTTTGTTGCAATAGCTTTTGGGGGCTTAGCCAGAAATTCTTTCCCAATGCTGATGTTGAAAAGAGTATTTCCTAGATTTTCTTCTAGGATTTTTATGGTTTGAGGTCTTACATTTAAATTCTTAATCTACTTTTAATTAATTTTTGTATCTGGTGAAAGGGAAAAGATATGGATCCATTTTCAATCTTCTGCTAGGCAGTTATCCAAGCACTATTTATTGACTTGGAGTCCCTTCCCCTTTGCTTGTTTTCACTGGCCTTGTTGAAGGTCAGATAACTGTAGGTGTGCAGCATTATTTATCATTTTCTATTTTGTCCCATTATGTCTGTTTTTGTACTAGTACCAAGCAGTTTTGGTAACTGTGGCTTTATAGTATAGTTAAAATCAGGTAATGTTATATCTCTGGCTTTGCTCTTTTTGCTTAGGATTGCTTTGTCTATTTAGGCTCTTGTGGATCCATATAAATTTTAGAATAGTTTTTTCTAATTTTGTCAAGAATCATATTGGTAGTTTAATAAGAATATCATTGAATCTGTAAATTGCTTTGGGCAGTATGGCCATTTTAATGATATTGATTCTTCCAATCTATGAGCATGAAATGTTATTCCATTTATTTGCATTATCTCTGATTTCTTTTATGAGTGTTTTGTAGTTCTCCTTTTAGAGATCTTTCACCCCCTTTGTTAGCTGTATTTCTAGGTATTTCTTTTTTGTGTGGCTATTGCAAGTGAAGTTTTGTCCTTGATTTGGCTCTCAGTCTGGGTGTTGTTGGTATATAGGAATGCTACTAATTTTTGTACATTGATTTTGTATCCTGAAACTTTACTAAAGTTGTTTATCAATTCTAGAAGCTTTTTGGTAGAGTCTTCTAGGTATATAATAATATCAGTGAAGAGAGATAGTTCGACTTCTTCTTTTCCTAATTGGATGCTTTTTCTCTCTTTCTTTTGTCTGATTGCTCTGACTAGGACTTTCAGTAATATGTTAAATAGGAGTGGTGAGATTGGGCATCATTGTCTTGTTCCAGTTCTCTAGGAGAATGATTTGAGCTTTTGCTCATTCAGGATAATGTTGGCTGTGGGTTTGTTATAGACTGCTCTTAGTGTTTTGATGTATGTTCTGTCAATGTCTAGTTTATTGAGGGTTTTTATCATAAAGAGATGTTGGATATTATCAAGAGCTTTCTCTGCTTCTATCGAGATGATCATGTAGCTTTTGTTTTTGATTCTGTTTATGTGGTAAATGACATTTATTGATTTGTATATATTAAACTAGCTTGCATCCCAGGAATAAAGCCATTTTATTGTGCTGGGTTAACTTTTTAATGTGCTGCTGAATTTGACTGGCTAGTATTTTAATGAGGATTTTTGTGTCTATGTTCCTGAAGGATGTTGGTCTAGAGTTTTATTTTTTCATTGCATCTCTGCCAGATTTTGGTATCAGAATGATGCTGGCTTCATAGAATAAACTAGGGAGGAGGACCTTCTCCTCAATCTTTTGAAATAGTTTTAGTATAACTGGTATCAGTTCTTCTTTGTACATCTGGTGGAATTTGGTTGTGGATCCATCCAGTATGGGGCGTTTCGTTGTTGTTGTCATGTTCTTTGTTACTGATTCAATTTCAAAAGTTGACTTTGGTCTACTCAGGGTTTCAATCTCTTCCAGATTCAATCTTGGGAGATTGTGTGCCTCAAGGAATTTATTTATTTTCTCTAGATTTTCTAATTAGTCTGCATAGAGTGGTTCATTGTTTCTCTGAGGATCTTTTGTATTTTTGTGGGATAAATTATAATATCACATTTGTCACTTCTGATTGTGCTTATTTGGATTTTCTTTTTCTTTGTTGGTCTAGTTAGGGGTTTATTGATATTATTTATTTTTTCAAGACCCAACAGTTGGTTTCATTGATCTTTTGTGTGGATTTTTGCATCTTAATTTCATTACATTATTATCTAATTTTAGTTATTTCCTTTCTTCTGCTAGCTTTGGGATTGGTTTGTTATTTTTTTTTTTTAATATTTCCTTTAGGTGCAAAGTTAGATTGCTAATTTGAGACCTTTCTAACTTCTTGATGAAGGTGTTTAGGTCTATAAACTTTCCTGTTACCACAGCTTTGGCTGCATTCCGCAGATTTTTGTATTGTTGTGTCCTTATTTTCATTGATTTAAAATAATCTTTTATTTCTTTCTTAATTTTAATGTTTCCCCAGGAGTTATTCATTAGTAAGTTGTTTAATTTCCAGGTATTTGTGTAGTTTTGAAAAATATTCTTGGCATTGATTTCTATTTTTATTGCACTGTGGTCTGAGAGTGTGCTTTGTATGATTTCAATTTTTTTGAATTTATTGAGGCTTGCTTTCTGACCAGGCATGTGGTCAATCTTAAGACATATTCAATGTGCAGATGAGAAGACTATATATTCTGTGTTTTTTGGGTGGAGTATTCTGTATATGTCTATTAGATCCAATTGGGCAAGTGTTGAGTTTAAATCCAAAGTTTCTTATTTATTTATTTATTTTATTTATTTATATATTTATTTTTGAGCTGGGGTGTCACTCTTTTGCCCAGGCGGTAGTGTAGTGGCCTGATCACAGTTCACTGAAGGTTTGGCCTCCCAGGCTCAATTGAGCCTCCTGCCTCAGCCTCTTGAACAGCTGGGATTACAGGTGCATGCCACCATGCCCTGCTAATTTTTGTATTTTTTATAGAGACAGGATTTGTTATGTTGCCCAGGTTGGTCTCAAACTCCTGGGCTCAAATGATCCATCCACCTCAGCCTTCTGAAGGGCTGAGATTACAGGTGTGAACCACTGTGCCCAACCTCAGAGTTTCTTTTTTAGATTTTTGTTTTGATGTGATCCATCTAATGCTGACAGTGGGGTGTTGAAGTCTCCCACTATTGTTGTGTAGTTGTGTAAGTGTTTTTGTAGGTCTAAAAGAAGTTGCTTTATGAATCTGGGTGCTCCAATATTGGATGTGTATATATTTAGGGTAGTTAAACTTTTTGTTGGAGTATATCCTTTATCATTATGTAAGCGCTTTACTGTCTGTAATTTTTATTAAAGTCTGTTTCATCTGATGTAAAAATAATGACTCCTGTTTTTGTGTGTTTGTTTTCTATTTTCATGGTAGATCTTACTCCATCCTTTTACTTTGTGCTGGTGGGTATTGCCACATGTGACATGGATCTCTTGAAAACAACAGATGGTTGGGTCTTGTCTTTTAATCCAGATTGCCAGTCTGTATCTTTTAAGTGAGACATTTAGCCCATTCACATTCAAGATTAGTATTGATATGTGTGATTTTGATCCTATCATGGTGTTGTTAGCTGATTGTTATATAGACTTGATTGCATAGTTACCTTATAGTGCCTGTGGGCTATGGGCTTAGGTGTGCTTCTGTGATAGCAGGTGTCATTCTTTTGAATCCATATTTAGTATTCCCTTAAGGACCTCTTGTACGGCTGGTCTGGTTGAAATGTATTCCCTCAGCATGTGCTTGTTACAGAAAGATTTTACTTCTCTTTAACTTATGAAGTTTAGTTTGGCAGGACATGAAATTCTTGGTTGGAATTTCTTTACTTTAAGGACAGTAAAAATAGACCTTTAATCTTATCTGGCTTGTAAGATTTCTGCTGAGAAATCTGCTGCTAGCCTGATGGGATTTTTTCTGTAGGTGACCTACCCCATTCTCTCTAGTTGTTTTTAAAGTTTTTTGTTTTGTATTGACCTTGGTGAATCTAATGACTATGGGCCTTGGGAATGGTCATCTTGTGTCTGGCTGAGGTTCTCTGTATTTTCTTAGATTTGCATATTGACTTCTCTAGTGAGATCAGGGAAATTTTTATGAACTGTGTCCTAAAATATATTTTCCATATAGCTTATTCTCTCTCCTTCTATCTCAGAAATGATGCTAAGTCATTTGGTCTCTTTATATAATCCCATATTTATCAGATAATTTTTTCATTTTTCTTATTTATTTTTCTTTATTTTTGTCTGACTGTGCTGGTTCAAATAACTCATACTTTAGCTCTGAGATTCTTTTCTCAGCTTGGTCTATCATGCTGTCAATACTTCCAATTGTATTATGAAATTCTTGTAGCCAATATTTCAGCTCATGCTCAGTTTGGGTTAGTCTTAAAATGGGAATTTTATCTTTCAGCCTTGAATTGGTTTACTGGATTGCTTGGCTTCCTTGGATCGAGTTTCAATTTTCTCCTCAATCTCAATGAACTTCCTTGCCAGGTTCAGAATTCCTTGTCTGTCATTTCAGACAATTCAAACTGGTTAAGAACCATTGCTGGGGTGCCAGTGGGCTCATTTGGAGGTAAGGGAACACTCTGGCTTTTTAAATTGCCAGAGTTCTTATGCTGATTCTTGCTCATCTGGGAGGGCTGATACTCTTTTAATTGAGGTATAAATTGAGTTTCATCTGTTGACTTCATTTCTGGAAGTTTTCTGAGGACTAAGGCTCTGTACAGGGCCTTTCTTTGTTGTAGAATTCTTGCTCTTGGTTTCATAGGGGGTAAATTTAGTAAAGTGATTTTTGACTTTGTAATTTGGGCTGTGTTTTAGTAGATGGCAGTTGACAGCAATGAGCAGTAGATAAGCTCTTACTCAGTCACATGGTTCCTTTATGTATCTTTGCATTTGCAGTTGTGTACTGTGGATTAAGGATGAGAGAGGTAACTCCCTCACCAGGTCTGCTGATAGGCTTTGGGGGAGCCCCCTCTGATGCTACACCCTTACTAGACTGACCTTGTGGAAGGAGACACAGCTAGGTCTCACACCAGCCTATTCACCTGTGCAGTTAAGCTCTCTCAATATTTTTTGAGTATGGGCTCCTCCATCCCAGACCTGAGAAACAGCCCTGAGGGCCAACCGCAACAGATACACACCCAGGCTTGCCAAAAAGGCATGTGGCCATGTCCCAGGCCTGCGAAATTGCCCCATGGGCCACCTTCAGCAGATATTTCCCTAGGCCACCAAGCAGTTATGTGCCCATGTTCTGGGCCTGAGAAACAGCCCTGAGGGCCATCCCTGGCAGACATGTCTCCAGGCCAGATGAGGAATCACACATGGTGCCCCTGACTAGAGTAATAGTCACGTGGTTCCAACCCCAGTGAGCCAGACATCAAGTTGGCCAATCTGCTGTGTACATACATGCACCCCTAACCTGAGAAACAGACCAATGAGTCCACCCCTAGCAAAGCCACACCACCATTGCCACACTCATTTCAGCATGGGTCACTGAGACACTTGTAAATGTCACTAACACGGGTTACAGCTAAAGAAACCACACAGAGACCACACTACTACATCCACCTAGAACCAAAGCCAATGCACCTTACAGAATCAACACCTCAAGACCCACCTAAACAAATAAATATTTCTCTATAAAACCTATTTCATAAAATTGGAAGTGGTGACTGTTTCATCAGATGCATAGTTATCAACATAGGAATAGGTAAAATGTGAAAAAAGGAAACATGACACTTCCAAAGTAATGTAACAATTCTCCAATAACAGACCCCAATCATAAGGAAATATATAAAATGCCAGAAAAAGAATTTGAAATAGCAATCTTCAGGAAACTCAGTGAGATACAAGGGCCCAATAAAAAAAAGGAAACTGCAGGCCAATGCCCCGATGAACATAGATGCAAAAATCCTTGAGAAAGTACTAACAAACTGATTCCAACAATACATCAAAAAAGATAATGCACTATGATCAAGTGGGATTTATCCCATGGATGCAAAGATGGTTCAACATATGAAAATCAATAAACAGGATACATCATATCAACAAAATGAATGACCAACCCATATGATCCCTTTCAAAATACCAAAGACATTTGTCACAGAAATAGAAGAACAAAAAAAAGCATTTGATAAAATTCAACACCCTTTCATGATAAAAACTCTCAATAAATTGTGTATAGAGGGAAAGTAACTCAACACAATAAAGGCCATGTGACAAACCCACAGCTAACATCATAGTAAATGGGGAAAAGCTGAGAGCTTTTGCTCTAAGCAATGGAATAAGACAAAGGTGCCAACTGTCACTACTCTTATTCAACATAGTCCTGGGAGTCCTAGCCAGAGCAATTAGGCAAGAGAGAGAAATAAAGGGCATCTAGATTGGAGAGGAAGATATCAGTATGTCCTTGTTTTCAGAGAGCATGATTTTATATGTAGAAAAACCTACATACTTTATGAAAAAACTCTTATAACTAATAAATGAATTCAGTAACCTTGCAGAATACACAATAAATATACAAAATTCAGTAATGTTTCAATACATGAACAACAAACTACTTGAAAAAGAAATCAAGAAGGAAATCTCACATATAATATTTACAAAAGAAAAATACCTAGAAATAAATGTAACCAAGCAGTTACAAGACCTCTACAAGGAAAACTACAAAACAATTATTCCTTGCTCATGGATCAAAGTAATTAATCCTGTTAAAATGACCATGCTACCCAAAGCAATCTATAGATTCAATGCAATCCATATCAAAATACTAATGACATTCTTCACATATTTAGAAAATTTAAAAAAAAAATTGTATGGAATCACAAAAGACCTCAAATAGCTAAAGGAACACTGAGCAAAAAGAACAAAGCTTTAGGTGCCACACTACCAGACTTCAAAATGTACTACAAAGCTGTAGTAACAAGAACAACAAAAAAGAGCATGGTATCAGCATATAAACAGATACATAGGCTAATGTAACAGAATGGAGAATTCAGAAAGTAATCCATGTATCTCCAGCCAATTGATTTTTGAATTTTGAATTAAAGGCACTAAGAACACTCATTGGAGAAAGGATAGTCTCTTTAATATATGGTGCTGGGGCTCTCTTCCACTGGAGGCCTACACGCCGCCGCTTGTGCTGCCGCCATGTCTCTAGTGATCCCTGAAAAGTTCCAGCATATTTTGGGAGTACTAAACACCAACATCGACGGGCGGCGGAAAATAGCCTTTGCCATCACTGTCATTAAGGGTGTGGGCCGAAGATATGCTCATGTGGTGTTGAGGAAAGCAGACATTGACCTCACCAAGAGGGCGGGAGAACTCACTGAGGATGAGGTGGAACGTGTGATCACCATTATGCAGAATCCACACCAGTACAAGATCCCAGACTGGTTCTTGAACAGACAGAAGTATGTAAAGGATGGAAAATATAGCCAGGTCCTAGCCAATGGTCTGGACAACAAGCTCCGTGAAGACCTGGAGCCACTGAAGAAGATTCGGGCCCATAGAGGGCTGCACCACTTCTGGGGCCTTCGTGTCCGAGGCCAGCACACCAAGACCACTGGCTGCCGTGGCCGCACCGTGGGTGTGTCCAAGAAGAAATAAGTCTATAGGCCTTGTCTGTTAATAAATAGTTTATATACCAAATATATATATATATAAATATAAATAAATATAAATATATATATATATAGTGCTGGGAAAACTGGATATCTATGTGCAGAAGAATGAAACTAAACTCCCACTTCTCACCCTATTCAATAATGAACTCCAAATGGGACAAATAACTAAATCTAAGACCTCAAACTATAAGAGCACTAGAAAAAACAATAGTAGAAACACTTTAGGACACTGGTCTGGGAAAAGATTTTATGAATAAGACTTCAAACACATAGGCAACAAAAGCAAAAACAAATGGGGCTATATAAAACTAAAAAGCTCTGTGTAACAAAGAAAATAATCAACATAAAGAAAAAACAGCCTACAAAATGGGAGAAAATGTTTTCAAACTATTCATCCAATAGGGGATTAATATCCAGAATACACAAGAAACTCAAATATCTCAACAGCAAAAGAACAAACAATTCAATAAAAAGGGAGCAAATAATATGAACAGACATTTCTCAAAAGAAGACATACAAATGGCTAATAAATCTATATACAAAAATACTCAACATCACTAAGCATCAGAGAAATGCAATTCAAAACCACAGTGAGGGCTGGGTGCGGTGGCTCCTGCCCACGGCTCCCGCCCGCAATCCCAGCACTTTGGGAGGTCAAGGAGGGTGGATCCACTGAGGTCAGGAGTTCACGACCAGCCTGGCCAACATGGTGAAACCTCATCTCTACTAAAAATACAAAAAAATTAACTGGGCGTGGTGGTGCATGTCTGTAGTCCCAGCTACTTGGAAACTGAGACAGGAGAATCACTTGAACCCAAGAGGCGGAGGCTACAGTGAGCTTAGATCGTACCAAACTGCACTCCAGCCTGGGTGACAGAGCGAGACTCCATCTCAGGGAAAGAAAAACAAAAATACACTGAGGTATCAGCTTACCCCAGTTAGGATGGCTGTTACCAAAAAGACAAAAAATAACAAATGCTGGTGAAGATGCAGAAAAAAATAGAACTCACAGACTATTGGTGGGGATGTGAACTACTACAGCTTCCATAAAGAACAGTATGGAGGTTTCTCAAACAACTACAAATAGAACTACCACATGATCTAGCAATCTCACTACTGGGCATTTATCCAAAGGAAGGGAAATCAGAATATTGAAGAGACATTTGCACCCCCATATTTATTGTGGCACTATTCACAATAACCAATATACGAAATCAACCTAGATTTCCAACAAAAGATTAATGGATAAAGCAAATGTGGTATATATACACACAATGAATATTATTCAGTCATAAAAGAATAAAATTCCATCATTTGCCATGACATGGATGGAACTAGAAGACAATATATTAAGTGAAGTAATCCAGGATTAGAAAGTAAAACACTGCATATTCTTACTCATATAATGGAAGCTAAAAATGCTTATCTCATAGAAGTGAAAAGTACAGCAGAAGATACTAGAAGTTGGTAAAGGTAAGGGAAAGAGGAGAACAGGGAAAATTTCTTCAAAGATATGAAATTGTAGTTAGATAGGAGGAATAAATTCTAGAGTTCTATAGCCCTGTAGAATTACTATAGAGTTAACAATAATATACTATATAGTTTCAAATAACTAGAATGAAAAAAAGTGAATGTTCAAGATGTTCAAGAACTGAATGTTCAAGAAATAATAAATGTTCAAGATGAAGAATATGCTAATTACCTTTATCTGCTCACTATGCATTATGTGTATTGAAATGTCACTATGTACCCCATGAATGTGTACAATTATTGTAGGCCAATGAAAAGAAAAAGGTATAATTTGTGGGGAGTGGATGGAGGAGGAAGTGTCATGGTGCCAGACGTGGAGCTTCTTCTCATTGGCTCTTACTAGGGAACAGCTGGATGACAGGCCAAGTAGTCACTGTGGAGTGCAGGTCCATAAAGAGCTCTCCTAGTGCCAGCAGATGGCCAACCTTATCCAAGATGTGGGACAGCATCTCAATGTCTCTCAGCTTACAGTAAACACTGCAATTGTTTACATGTACTATTCTTTCACCAAATTCATTAGGAATCCTTGGAGTAAAATGTCTGCAGACTGATGAGGAGGTAATGTGAATGAATTAGTGGATTTCACCAGAAACTTTGGAAGAGTGCTGGGTATCAGTGTTGCACTAAAGGAAGATGAAAATTGAGCTCTCTTTAGAGGAAACAGAAATAATTCTGTGAGGAGTGTGGATGATATTGTCAACCTGTAATTTTTTGGCAGTGAAAGGGGAGGAACAGGCTCAAAAACTTGAACATGTTATTAAAGTAGCACATGCTTGTCTTCACTCCCTAGAGTGCTGGATACTAAATGTGGTACTTACTTTCAACAGATTCAAGAACTGGTTTTAATTGAAACCATAACCCTACAAACACCAGACTCTGAGATCAGCATTGAACATCTACAATCAGATGTGGTAAAATGTACCAAGTTAGTAAAAGCAAGCAAGGATTTGACACAGACATCTTATTTCATGGCTAAAAACAGTCTGCATCACATAACCTTCTCTCTTCAGTACAAACCAACAGTGATAACACATGTATACATTCATTTGACTTGCAAACGATCCAATTGAGAGATTCCTGTGTTCATTGATGGAAAGCGTTGCTGGTAATATATGGATTCTACAGTTACTCTAGAATTATTAGATGAGCTAAAATATGAGTTTCTAAAAATATTAGAGAAAACACCTGTTAAGTTGAAAAGGATCAGAAACTGGAAGGCCAATCAGTCATTTAATAAACCAAAAATAGATGATATTTATCAGAGACACCACTTCTTTATCTTTGGCCCAGAATTCCATTTTAATAGATAGTATCACAGATGTGCCTATAAACCCAAGTTTTCAGAAATGATCTACATTTGCATTCCCTAGGCCACTACTTCTTTTCTTTTTTTTTTTTAATTAAGTGTCAGAATACATGTGTAGAACATGCAGGTGTGTGCCATGGTGAAACGTGTGCCATGGTGGTTTGCTGCACCTATTGACCCCTCGTCTAAGTTCCGATCCCTCACCCTCCCCACCCCGTAACAGGCCCTGGTGTGCATTGTTTCCCTTACTGTGTCCACGTGTTTTCATTGATCAACTCCCACTTATGAGTGAGACCATGTGGTGTTTGGTTTTTGTTTCTGTGTTAGTTTGCTGAGGATGATGGCTTCCAGCTTCATCCATGTCTCTGTAAAGGACAGAAACTCATTCTTTTTCATAGCTGCATAGTATTCCATGGTGTTTACGTACCGTATTTTCTTTTTTTAAAAATTATTATTATACTTTAAGCTCTAGGGTACATGTGCACAACGTGCAGGTTTGTTACATATGTATACATGTGTCATGTTGATGTGCTGCACCCATTAACTTGTCATTTACATTAGATTTATCTCCTAATGCTATCCCTCCCCCATCTCCCTTCCCCACAATAGGCCCCAGTGTGTGATGTTCCCCTTCCTGTGTCCAAGTGATCTCATTGTTCAGTTCCCACCTATGAGTGAGAACATGTGGTGTTTGGTTTTCTGTTCTTGCGATAGTTTGCTGAGAATGATGGTTTCCAGCTGCATCCATGTCCCTACAAAGGACATGACCTCATCCTTTCTTATGGTTGCATAGTATTCCATTGTGTATATGTGCCACATTTTCTTAATCCAGTCTGTCACTGATGGACATTTGGATTGATTCCAAGTCTTTGCTGTTGTGAATAGTGCTGCAATCAACATATGTGTGCATGTGTCTTTATAGCAGCATGATTTATAATCCTTCGGGTACATACCCAGTAATGGGATGGTTGGGTCAAATAGTATTTCTAGTTCTAGATCCTTGATGAATCACCACACTGTTTTCCACAATTGTCGAACTAGTTTACTGTCCTACCAACAGTGTAAAAGTGTTCCTATTTCTCCACATCCTCTCCAGCACCTGTTGTTTCCTGATTTTTTAATGATTGCCATTCTAACTGGTGTGAGATGGTATCTCATTGTGGTTTTGATTTGCATTTCTCTGATGGCGAGTGATGATAAGCATTTTTTCATGTGTCTGTTGGCTGTATGAACGTCTTCTTTTGAGATGTCTCTGTTCATTTCCTTTGCCCACTTTTTGATGGGGTTGTTTGTTTTTTTCTTGTAAATTTGTTTGAGTTCTTTGTAGGTTCTGGATATTAGCCCTTTGTCAGATGAGTAGATTGCAAACATTTTCTCCCATTCTGTAGGTTGCCTGTTTACTCTAATGGTAGTTTCTTTTGCTGTGTGGACGCTCTTTAATTTAATTAGATCCTGTTTGTCAATTTTGGCTTTTGTTGCCATTGCTTTTGGTGCTTTAGACATGAAGTCCTTTCCCATGTCTGTGTCCTGAATGGCATTGCCTAGGTTTTCTTCTAGGGTTTTTATGGTTTTAGGTCTAACATTTAAGTCTCTAATCCATCTTGAATTAATTTTCATATAAGGAGTAAGGAAAGGATCCAGTTTCAGCTTTCTACTTATGGTTAGCCAATTTTCCCAGCACCGTTTATTAAATAGGGAATCCTTTCCTTGTTTCTTGTTTTTGTCAGGTTTCTCAAAGATCAGATGGCTACAGATGTGTGGTATTATTTCTGAGGGCTCTTTTCTGTTCCATTGGTGTATATCTCTGTTTTGGTACTAGTACCATGCTGTTTTGGTTACTGTAGCCTTGTAGTATAGTTTGAAGTCAGGTAGCGTGATGCCTCCAGCTTTGTTCTTTTAGCTTAGGATTGTCTTGGCAATGCGGGCTCTTTTTTGGTTCCATATGAACTTTAAAGCAGTTTTTTCCAATTCTGTGAAGAAAGTCATTGGTAGCTTACTGGGGATGGCATTGAATCTACAAATTACCTTGGGCAGTATGGCCATTTTCACAATATTGATTCTTCCTATCCATGAGCATGGTATGTTCTTCCATTTGTTTGTGTCCTCTTTTATTTCACTGAGCAGTGGTTTGTAGTTCTCCTTGAAGAGGTCCTTTACATCCTTTGTAAGTTAGATTCCTAGGTATTTTATTCTCTTTGAAGCTATTGTGAATGGAAGTTCACTCATGATTTGGCTGTTTGTCTGTTATTGGTGTGTAAGAATGCTTGTGATTTTTGCACATTGATTTTGTATCCTGAGACTTTGCTGAAGTTGCTTATCAGTTTAGGGAGATTTTGGGCTGAGACGATGGGATTTTCTAAATGTACAATCATGTCATCTGCAAACAGGGATAATTTGACTTCCTCTTTTCCTAAATGAATACACTTTATTTCTCCTGCCTGATTTCCCTAGCCAGCACTTCCAACACTATGTTGAATAGGAGTGGTGAGAGAGGGCATCCCTGTCTTGTGACAGTTTTCAAAGGGAATGCTTCCAGTTTTTGCTCATTCAGTATGATATTGGCTGTGGGTTTGTCATAAATAGCTCTTATTATTTAGAGATACGTTCAATCAATACCAAATTTATTGAGAGTTTTTAGCATGAAGGGCTGTTGAATTTTGTCAAAGACCTTTTCTGCATCTATTGAGATAATCATGTGGTTTTTGTCTTTGGTTCTGTTCATATGTTGGATTACGTTTGTTGATTTGCATATGTTGAACCAGCCTTACATCCCAGGGAGTATGCCCACTTGATCATGGTGGATAAGCTTTTTGATGTGCTGCTGGATTCGGTTTGCCAGTATTTTATTGAGGATTTTTGCATTGATATTCATCAGGGATATTGTTCTAAAATTCTCTTTTTTTGTTGTGTCTCTGCCAGGCTTTGGTATCAGGATGATGTTGGCCTCATAAAATGAGTTAGGGAGAATTCCCTCCTTTTCTATTGATTGGAATAGTTTCAGAAGGAATGGTACCAGCTCCGCCTTGTACCTCTCGTAGAATTCGGCTGTGAATCCATCTGGTCCTGGACTTTTTTTGGTTGGTAGGCTATTAATTATTGCCTCAATTTCAGAGCCTGTGATTGGTCTATTCAGGAATTCAACTTCTTCCTGGTTTAGTCTTGGGAGTGTGTATGTGTCCAGGAATTTATCCATTTCTTCTAGGTTTTCTAGTTTATTTGCATAGAGGTGTTTATAGTATTCTCTGACGGTAGTTTGTATTTTTGTGGGGTCAGTGGTGATATCCCCTTTATCATTTTTTATTGCGTCTATTTGATTCTTCTCTCTTTTCTTCTTTATTAGTCTTGCTAGCGATCTATCAATTCTATTGCTCTTTTCAAAAAATCAGCTCCCGAATTCATTGATTTTCTTGAAGGTTTTTTTCGTGTCTCTACCTCCTTCAGTTCTGCTCTGATCTTAGTTATTTCTTGCCTTCTGCTAGCTTTTGAATGTGTTTGCTCTTGCTTCTCTAGTTCTTTTAATTGTGATGTTAGGGTATCAATTTTAGATCTTTCCTGCTTTCTCTTGTGAGCATTTAGTGCTATAAATTTCCCTCTACACACTGCTTTAAATGTGTCCCAGAGATTCTGGTATGTTGTATCTTTGTTCTCATTGGTTTCAAAGAACATCTTTATTTCTGTCTTCATTTCGTTATGTACCCAGTAGTCATTCAGGAGCAGGTTGTTCAGTTTCCATGTAGTTGAGCATTTTAGCGTGAGTTTCTTAATCCTGAGTTCTAGTTTGATTGCACTGTGGTCTGAGAGACGGTTTCTTATAATTTCTGTTCTTTTACATTTGCTGAGGAGTGCTTTACTTCCAACTATGTGGTCAATTTTGGAATAAGTGCGATGTGGTGCTGAGAAGAATGTATATTCTGTTGATTTGGAGTGGAGAGTTCTGTAGATGTCTACTAGGTCCACTTGGTGCAGAATTGAGTTCAATTCCTGGATATCCTTGTTAACTTTCTGTCTCGTTGATCCGTCTAATGTTGACAGTGGGGTGTTAAAATCTCCCATTATTATTGTATGGGAGTCTAAGTCTCTTTGTAAGTCTCTAAGGACTTGCTTTATGAATCTGGGTGCTCCTGTATTGGGTGCATATATATTTAGGAGAGTTAGCTCTTCCTGATGAATTGATCCTTTTACCATTATGTAATGGCCCTCTTTGTCTCTTTTGATCTTTGATGGTTTAAAGTCTGTTTTATCAGAGACTAGGATTGCAACCCCTGCTTTTTTTTGTTTTCCATGTGCTTGGTAGATCTTCTTCCATCCCTTTATTTTGAGCCTATGTGTGTCTCTGCATGTGAGATGGGTCTTCTGAATACAGCAGACTGATGGGTCTTGACTCTTTATCCAATTTGCCAGTCTCTGTCTTTTAATTGGACCATTTAGTCCATTTACATTTAAAGTTAATATTGTTATGTGTGAACTTGATCCTGTCATTTTGATATTAGCTGGTTATTTTGCTCGTTAGTTGATGCAGTTTCTTCCTAGCATCAATGGACTTTACATTTTGGCATGTTTTTGCAATGGCTGGTACCAGTTGTTCCTTTCTCTGTTTGTGCTTCCTTCAGGATTTCTTGTAGGGCAGGTCTGGTGGTGACAAAATCTCTCAGCATTTGCTTGTCTGTAAAGGATTTTATTTCTCCTTCACTTATGAAACTTAGTTTGGCTGGATATGAAATTCTGGGTTGAAAATTCTTTTCTTTAAGAATGTTGAATATTGGCCCCTACTCTCTTCTGGCTTGTCAAGCTTCTGCCGAGAGGTCTGCTATTAGTCTGATGGGCTTCCCTTTGTAGGTAATCCGACCTTTCTCTCTGGCTGCCCTATACATTTTTTCCTTCATTTCAACTTTGGTGAATCTGACAATTACATGTCTTGGAGTTGCTCTTCTCGAGGAGTATCTTTGTGGTGTTCTCTGTATTTCCTGAATTTGAACGTTGGCCTGCCTTACTAGGTTGGGGAAGTTCTCCTGGATGATATCCTGAAGAGTGTTTTCCAACTTGGTTCCATTTTCCCCGTCACTTTCAGGCACACCAATCAGACGTAGATTTGGTCTTTTCACATAATCCCATATTTCTTGGAGGCTTTGTTCATTTCTTTTTACTCTTTTTTCTCTACACTTCTCTTCTTGCTTCATTTCATTCATTTGATCTTCAATCTCTAGATACTCTTTCTTCCAGTTGATTGAGTCGGTTACTGAAGCTTGTGCATTTGTCACGTAGTTCTCGTGCCATGATTTTCATCTCTATCAGTTCTTTTAAGGTCTTCTCTGCATTGATTATTCTAGTTATCTATTCATCCATTCTTTTTTCAAGGTTTTTAGTTTCTTTGCACTGGTTACGTAGTTCTTCCTTTAGCTCTGAGAAGTTTAATCAACTGAAGCCTTCTTCTCTCGACTTGTCAAAGTCATTCTCCGTCCAGCTTTGTTCCGTTGCTGGCGATGAGCTGCGTTCCTTTGGAGGGGGAGTTGCACTCTGACTTTTTGAATTTCCAGCTTTTCTGCATTGCTTTTTCCCCATCTTCGTGGTTTTATCTGCCTTTGGTCTTTGATGATGGTGATGTACTGATGGGGTTTTGGTGTGGTTGTCCTTTCTATTTGTTAGTTTTCCTTCTAACAGTCAGGACCCTCAGGACCCTCAGCTGCAGGTCTGTTGGAGTTTGCTTGAGGTCCACTCCAGACCCTCTTTGCCTGGGTATCAGCAGCGGAGGCTACAGAATGCTGAACAGCGAGTGTTGCTGTCTGATTCTTGCTCTGGAAGCTTCATCTCAGGGGTGTACCTAGCCGTGTGAGGTGTGAGGTGTCGGTCTGCACCTAGTGGGGGATGTCTCCCAGTGTGGCTACTCAGGGGTCAGGGACCCACTTGAGCAGGCAGTCTGTCCATTCTCAGATCTCAACCTCCATGCTGGGAGAACCACTGCTCTCTTCAAAGCTGTCAGACAGGGACATTTGCCTCTGCAGAGGTTTCTGCAGCTTTCTGTTTAGCTATGCCCTATCCCCAGAGGTGGAGTGTACAGAGGCAGGCAGGCCTCCTTGAGTTGTGATGGGCTGCACTCAATTCGAGCTTCCAGGTGGCTTTGTTTACCTACTTAAGCCTCAGCAATGATGGTGCCCCTCCCCCAGCCTCGCTGTCACCTTGCAGATAGATCTCAGACTGCTGTGCAAGCAATGAGGGAGGCTCCGTGGGCATGGGACCCTCTGGGCCAGGTGTGGGATATAATCTCCTGGTGTGCCATTTGCTAAGACCCTTGGTAATGGGCAGTATTAGGGTGGGAGTTACCCGATTTTCTAGGTGCTGTGTGTCTCAATTTCCTTTGGCTAGGAAAAGGAATTCCCTTCCCCCTTGTGCTTCCCAGGTGAGATGATGCCTCGCCCTGCTTCAGTTCTCGCTGGTTGGGCTGCACCCGTAGACCAACACCAACTGTCTGACGTGCCCCAGTGAGATGAACCCAGTACCTCAGCTGAAAATGCAGAAATCACCTGTCTTCTTTGTTGCTCACACTGGGAGCTGGAGGCTGGAGCTGTTCTTATTTGGCCATCTTGGGCATGCCCCCCTGAGCCGGTATCACACATTTTCTTTTTTAAAAATTTGTAAATTTATTTTATTTTACTTTAAGTTGTGGGATACATGTGCAGAATGTGCAGGTTTGTTACGTAGGCATACACGTGCCATGATAATTTGCTGCGTCTATTGATTCATCCTCTAAATTCCCTCATCTCACCCCCAATCCCTCAGTAGGCTCTGGGATGTGTTGTTCCCCTCCCTGTGTCCATGTGTTCTCATTGTTCAACTCCCACTTATGAGTGAGAACATGTGGTGTTTGGTTTTCTCTTCCTGTGTTATCTTGCTGAGGATGATGTCTTCCAGTTTCATCCATGTCATTCCAAAGGACATGATCTCATTCTTCTTTATGACTGCATAGTATTCCACAGTGTGTATGTACTACATTTTCTTTATCCAGTCTATCATTGATGGACATTTGGGTTGGTTCCATGACTTTTCTATTGTAAATAGTGCTGCAACAAACATATGTGTGCATGTATCTTTATGGGAGAATGATTTATGTTCCTTTGGTTATATACCCAGTAATGGGATTGTTGGGTTAAATGGTATTTCTGATTCTAGATCCTTGAGGAATCACCATACTGTCTTCCACAATGGTTGAACTAATTTACATTCCCTCCACAGTTTCACCAGTATCTATTGTTTCTTGACATTTTAATAATCACCATTCTGATTGGTGTGAGATTGTATCTCATTGTGGTTTTGATTTGTATTTCTCTAGTGATCAGTGATATTGAGCTTTTTTTCCTGTTTTTTGGCCACATAAATGTCTTCTTTTGAGAAGTATCTTTTCATATCCTTTGCCCACATTTTGATAGGATTGTTTGTTTGTTTTTTCTTGAAAATTTGTTTGAGTTCCTTGTAAATTCTGGACATTAGACCTTTGTCAGATGGGTAGATTGCAAAATTTTTCTCCCATTCTGCAGGTATGATACTTCCTTTGGCTGTGCAGAAGCTCTTTAGTTTAATTAGATCCCATTTGTTGATTTTTGCTTTTGTTGCAACTGCTTTTGGTGTTTTATTCATGAAGTCTTGCCCATGCCTATGTCCTGAATGGTGTTGCCTAGGTTTTCTTCTAGGGTTTTTATGGTTTTGGGTTTATATTTAAATCTTTAATCCATCTCGAGTTGATTTTTGTATAAGGTGTAAGGAAGGGGCCCAGTTTCTGCATATGGCTAGCCAGTTTTTCCAGCACCATTTACCCCATGTATTGAATAAGAGATTCTTTCCCCATTGTTTCTTTTTTTGTCAAAGATCAGATAGTTTTAGATGTGTGGTATTACTTCTGAGGTCTCTGTTTTGTTCCATTGGTCTATATGTCAGTTTTGGTACAAGTATCATGCTGTTTTGGTTATTGTAGCCTTGTAGTATAGTTTGAAGTCAGGTAGTGTGATACCTCCAGCTTTGTTCTTTTTGCTTAGGATTGTCTTGGCTGTATGGGGTCTTCTTTGATTCCATATGAAATTTAAAGTAGCTTTTTTTCTAATTCTGTGAAGAATATCAATGGTAGTTTGATGCATTCAATTCAATACCATTGAATCTATAAATTACTTTGGGCAATATGACATTTTAATGATATTGATTCTTCCTATCCATGAGGATGGAATGTTTTTCCTTTTCTTTGTGTCCTCTCATTTCCTTGAGCAGTGGTTTGTAGTTCTCTTTGAAGAGGTCCTTCACATCCCTTGTTAGCTGTATTTCTAGGTATTTACTTCTCTTTGTAGCAATTGTGAGTGGGAGTTCATTTGTGATTTGTCTCTCTGCTTGTCTACTGTTGGTGTCAAGGAATACTTGTGATTTTTGCACACTGATTTTATATCCTGAGAATTTGCTGAAGTTGCTTATCAGCTTAAGGAGTTTTGGGCTGACGTAATGGGGTTTTCTAAATATATAACCATGTCATCTGCAAACAGAGACAATTTGACTTCCTTTCTTTCTGTTCGAATACCCTTTATTTATTTCTCTTGCCTGATTGCTCTGGCCAGAACTTCCAATAATATGTTGAATAGGAGTGGTGAGAGAGGGCATCCTTGTCTGGTAATTGTTTTCCAAGGGAAAGCTTCCAGCTTTTGCCCGTTCAATATGCTACTGGCTGTGGGTTTGTCATAAATGTCTGTTACTATTTCGAGACATGTTCCATCAATACCTAGTTTATTGAGAGTTTTTAGCATAAAGCGATGTTGAATTTTATTGAAGGCCTTTTCTGCATCTATTGAGACAATCGTGTGGTTTTGTCTTTGGTTCTGTTTATGTGATTGGTTACGTTTATTTATTTGCATGTGATGACCCAGACTTGCATCACAGGGATGAAGCCTACTTGATTATGGTAGATAAGTTCTTTGATGTGCTGCTGGATTTGATCTGCAGGTATTTTATTGACAATTTTCACGTTGATGCTCATCAGGGATATTGGCCTAAAGTTTTCTTTTGTTGTTGTTGTGTTTCTGGCAGATTTTGATATCAGGATGATTCTGGCTTCATAAAATGAGTTAGGGAGGAGTACCTCCTTTTCAATTGTTTGGAATAGTTTCAGGAGGAATGGTATCATCACCTCTTTGTACCTCTGGTAGAATTCAGCTGTGACTCCATCTGGTCCTGGGATATTTTTTGGTTGGTAGGCTATTAATTGCTGCCTCAATTTCAGAACTTTTTGTTGATCTATTTAGGGATTTGACTTCTTCCTGGTTTAGTCTTGGGAGGCTGTATGTGTCCAGGAATTTATCCATTTTTCCTAGATTTTCTAGTTTATTTGCATATAGATGTTTATAGTATTCTCTGATGGTAGTTTGTATTTCTCTAGGGTCAGTGGTGATATCCCCTTATTACTTTTTATTCTGTCATTTAATTATTCTCTCTTTTCTTCTTTATTAGTCTAGCTAGTAGTCTATCTATTCTGTTGATGTTTACAAAAAAACTAGCTTCTGGATTCAGTGATTTTTTGGTGAGTTTTTTGTGTCTCTATCTCCTTCAATTCTGTTCTACACTTAGTTAGTTCTTGTCTTTTGCTAGCTTTTGGATTAGTTTGCTCTTGTTTCTCTAGCTCTTTTAATAGTGATGTTAGGGTGTCAATTTGAGATATTTCTGGCTTTCTGATGTGAGTATTTAGTGCTATAAGTTTTTCTCTACACACTGTTTTAGCTGTATCCCAGAGATTTCGGTACATTGTCTCTTTGTTCTCATTGGTTTTAAAGAACTTCTTGATCTCTGCCTTAATTCCATTATTTACCCAGAAGTCATTTAGGAGCAGGTTTTTCAATTTGCATGTAATCATGTGGTTTTGAGTGAGTTCCTTAATCCCGAGTTCTAATTTGATTGCACTGTGGTCTGAGAGACTCTTTATGATTTAGTTCTTTTGCACTTGCTGAGGAGTGTTTTACTTCCAATTATGTGGTCGATTTTAGAATAAGTGCTATGTGGCACTGATAGGAATGTGTATCCTGTTGATTTGGGATGGAGAGTTCTGTAGATGTCTATTAGGTCCACTTGATCCAGAGCTGAGTTCAAGTCCTGAATATTCTTGTTAATCTTCTGTCCTTTGATCTGTCTAACATTGACAGTGGGGTGCTAAAGTGTCTCACTACTATTGTGTGGGAGTCTACGTGTCTTTGTATGTCTCTAAGAACTTGTTTTATGAATCTGGATCCTCCTGTATCCAATGTCTGTATATTTAGGATAGTTAGCTCTTCTCATTGAATTGATCCCTTTGCCATTATGCAATGCCCTTGTCTTTTTTGAAATTTGTTGGTTTAAAGTCTGTTTTGTCAGGGACTAGGATTGAACCCCATGGTTTTGCTTGTTTGTTTGTTTGTTTTTTGCTTTTTATTTGCTAGGTAAATTTTCCTTCATCCCTTTATTTTGAGCCGATGTGTGTCTTTGCACGTGAGATGAATCTCCTGAATATAGCACACTGATGGGTCTTGATTTTTTATCCAATTTGCCAGTCTGTGTCTTTTAACTGGGTATGTACCCCATTTACATTTAAGGTATTGTTATGTGTGAGTTTGATCCTGTCATCGTGATGCTATCTGTTATTTTGCACACTAGTTGATACAGTTTCTTCATAGTGTCATTGGTCTCTACAATTTGGCGTATTTTTGCAGTGACTGGTACCAGATTTTCCTTTCTATATTTAGTGCTTCCTTCAAGAGCCCTTGCAAGACAGGTCTAGTGGTGACAAAATCCCTCAGCATCTGCTCATCTGAAAAGGATTTTATTTCTCCTCTGCTTATGAAGCTTAGTTTGGTGGGATATGAAATTCTGGGTTGAAAATTCTTTTCTTTAAGAATGTTGAATATTGACCCTTAATCTCTTCTGGGATGTAGAGTTTCTGCTGAGAGGTCCACTATTAGTCTGATGGGCTTCCCTTCGTGGGTGGTGACCTGGCCTTTCTCTCTGGCTGCCCTTAACACCTTTTCCTTCATTTTGCCCTTGGAGAATCTGATGATTATATGTCTTGGGGTTGTCCTTCTCATAGAGTATCTTAGTGGTGGTGTCCTCTGTATTTCACGAATCTGTGTGTTGGCCATCTTGCTAGGTTGGGGAAGTTGTCTCGGGTAATATCCTGAAGTGTGTTTTCCAGCTTGTTCCCATTCTCCCTGTCTTCTTCAGGTACTCCAATCAATTATAGATTTGGTCTTTCTACGTAGTTGCATATTTCTTGGAGGCTTTGTTTGTTTGCTTGTTTGTCATTCTTTTTTCTCTAACCTTGTCTGTATATTTTGTTTCAGACTCAAAGTGGTCTTCAAATTCTGATATACTTTCTTCTGCTTAGTCGATTTGGCTACTGATATTTGTGTATGCTTCACGAAGTTCTCATGCTGTGTTTTTCAGCTCTATCAGGTCATTTATGTCCCCCTCTAAGCTGGTTATTCTAGCTAGCAGCTCCTCTAACCTTTTATCAAGGTTCTTAGCTTCTTTGCATTGGATTAGAACATGCTCCTTTAGCTCACCAAAGCTTTTTTAAATTACCGTCTTCTGAAGCCTACCTTTGTCAATTCATCCATCTCATCCTCCATCCAGTTCTGTGCCCTTGCTGGAGAGGTATGGTGATTGTTTGGAGCAGAAGAGGTACTCTGGCCTCTGGGTTTTCAGCATTTTTTCATTGATTGTTTCTCATCTACATAAGTCTGTCTAGTTTTGATCTTTGAGGCTGCTGATCATTGGATGGGGTTTTTGTGGAGACTTTTTGTTTTGTTGATGCTGTTGTTGTTGCTTTCTGTTTATTTTTCTTTCAATGGTCAGGTCCCTTTTCTGTAGGGCTGCTGCAATTTGCTGGGGGTTCACTTCAGGCCCTATTCATCTGGTTCACTCCCACACCTGGAGTTGTCACTCAAGGAGGCTGGATAACAGCAAAAATGGTGCCTCTCCTTCTTCTGGGATCTCTGACCTCAAGGGGCACCAACCTGATGCCAGTAGGATTGCTTCTGTATAGGGTGTCTGATAATCCCTGTTGGAGGTTCTCACCCAGCTGGGTGGCAGGGTGAACAGGACCCATTTAATGAAGCACTTTGACTGTCCCTTGGTGGAGGGGGCATGCTTCACTGGGGGGGAAACCCACTCATCTGGGCTGCCTGGATTCCTCAGAACTACCAGCAGGAAAGGCTAAGTCTGCTAGTCTGCAGAGACTGTGGCCACCTCTCCCCTTAGGGACTCAGGCCCTGGGAGATTAGGGTTTTGTTCCTAAGCCTCTGGCTGGAGTTGGTGGAGTTCCTGCAGGGAGGCCCTGCCCAGTGAGGAAGGATGGATCAGGGTCAGGATAGGCCAGTACTTCTAAATTCAGGCAATATTTCTGTAAAAGACAGCCATATACTGATAATTTGTCAATGTTAGCAATAGGAATGTCAAATATCTCATACATTTGCCATCACACAAGGAACAGCCTCAACATCAAGAATCAGCAAGTACAGAACAGATATATTCACAGAAGTAGGAGACATTTTTGTCTAGTAGGCAGTACTACATTTTTTTTTTTTTTTTTTTTGAGCAAAACTGCAAATTTATTTTTGGTCACTTAAGGTGTGGGGGAGAGGTCTGTCGGCCTCCGGCAAAGTAGGCCGGCAGAGTCGCCCCATAGAGCTCTCGGACAGGGTTCCTGATGCAGTCCCGACATCCCCACAGGAGTGGGGCTGGGAAGTCGGCGCGTGGCGTCCCTCTGGAGCGGCTTTTCTAGGAGTGGGAGGGCAATAGGCGGGGCACGGGCGTGTCGGGGGGGGGGCGTTCCACAGGTGCGACCAGGTAAATCTTGGTCTCTTCGGATTGACGTCACCTGGCGCATGCCCAGTTGGTCTGCACCTTCCCTGGGCGCTGGCTGCGTTTTCGCGCGCACAGGAAAAGTTGGTGAAGAAGAACCCGGAAGTGCACCATCTTGCCTCCGTTGGTCCAAACAGTCCAACCTTTTATTGGTAATAGTGATAAGGGGTGCCGTGGTCTGTCTGGCTACTTCCTGCTGTTAAGGGGCGTCGTTAAGGTCGGGGCCCATGGTTGGCATTTGGACGTACGGATGAAGAATAAAATAAGGCACAGTATTAGTATAGGAATGAGGAATGGAAGCATTTGTTGGAATAGGGGCAAAACCCAGAAGGAAGGTCCCAGCAGGGTTGAGGAGTATGAGATAGTTAAGAAAATTTAGTAAGTTTGAGGCGAGTGGGGGAAAGCCAAACTGATTTCCACTGATTGCTTTCGGTAGGGGCCCTTTTTAGCTGGGAATGAGGAACGAGTGCGCAGAGTAGTTGTTGGCCAGGCAGCAATTAAGGAGTGGAGTTTTTGTGGAGTGGATGGCTTTCCGCTCACTCCTACTACAGAGATATTGGATGGAAGGCTAGGTCCAGAGAAGGACGGCAAAACAGAATAGGTAGCCTTGCTGTTGATTAAAAAATTGATTGTCTTACCCGCTACCAGGAGAGTTACCCGCGGCTCGGCGAGGGTGATGGGGGTTCCCAAGTCTCGGCACCTTCAGTTGTCGTCGTCCAGATGTAGGAGCTGGAAGGAGCTCCCAGGATCCTGGGAAAGGGGGTCACGTGGAGACGCAGCACCTGTTCTCAGGGTGGGGCAATCAGACTTCCAGTGTCCTCCCTGCTGGCAAGCAGGGCAGGGGGTTGCTGGTGGATGAGGGTTAGGACATTCACTGGCCCAATGTCCTGATGCCTTGCACTTATAGCAAGGCTGCGTTGGGGCTCGGGGACCTTGCGGACACCTGTTGGCATAGTGTCCTGCCTTGCCGCACTTATAGCAGGCTCCTTTCGTAGCCTTGGAGTCTGCGGAGTGTGTGCTCTCTGGTCTGGGGTTACGACTGGGCTGTAAAGTGGCTGCTAGGAGCTGTAACTTCTGTTTGAGGTGAGCCTGCCGTCTCCTCTCTGGAGTTATAGACCTTAAAGGCTAATTTAACCAGGTCTTGTATTGGTGTCTGAGGACCATCCTCTACCTTTTGAAGTTTTTTACGAATGTCAGGAGCTGATTGAGAAATGAAATAAGACGCCAAAATGGTGGCCCCTGTGGGGGAGGCCGGATCTAACCGGGTATATTGGGTTAGAACCTCAGTCAGCCTATTTAAGAATGCGGCTGGATTTTCTCCTGGATTTTGAACTAAATTCCTTTATGTATATGGTAGGATTAGCTGAGAAATCACCTAAACGCTTCTCAATTTTGGAAAGATCGGCCAGTGCAAAAGGGACATGTACTCCGACTACCCCCTCTGCCCTAGCTACCTCTCGCAAAGGTGCTAACACTGTAGGAGGGTGTGGGCACAGATAGGGGACTCAAGACAGCCAGTTGGGCGCCCCAAAGGAGGCACGGGACCGAGTGGATTACTAGTAGATAAGGAGGAGGAAGGAGGAGTCTGGATGGGGGGAGGAGGAGGAGTCTGGGCAGGAAGGGAGGGGGTGGAGAGAGCGGGGAAAGAAGGAGGAGTATAGGGACGAGAGCTTAAGGCCCAAAAGCCTTGTACGTAATTAATTTCAGACCACTTGCCTAGCCGCTGGCAGAACTTGCTGAGGTCCATCACGCCACAGTGGAAAGGAAAATTAACCGCTTCCTCCTAAGGTCTTGTTCAAGCTGTAAGGTTTTTAAATTGGCTAGGAGGCACCCTAAGGGGGTGCTCTTTGGAAATTTGGACTGGGGGATTTCCCGTTTGTTTCCTCTTTACTTACACAATGGACACAATGGAAATGGAAGTGGATCTCTGCCTGGCTTCAAAGCGTCCTTTGGAACCAGCAGAGACAGACTGGAGGCTCATGGAGCCAAAGTGGAGATTACCTTCAGGCGAACATCTCTGTCCTGAACAGGTCTCCCAAGCCACATGGTGGCTCCTGGTGGCTCAAAAGTGGGCCTCGGACCTGCGCAGGATTTCTGGCCGAGGGAGGTAAAGAGGAGACAAGGGCACTTACCCCAGAGAGGCCGGTGCTCTTTGGAAATTTGGACTGGGGGGTTTCCCGTTTGTTTCCTCTTTACTTACACAATGGACACAATGGAAATGGAAGTGGATCTCTGACTGGCTTCAAAGCGTCCTTTGGAACCAGCAGAGACAGACTGGAGGCTCATGGAGCCAAAGTGGAGATTACCTTCAGGCAGACGTCTCCGTCCTGAACGGGTCTCCCGAGCCACTTGGTGGCTCAAAAGTGGGCCTCGGACCTGCGCAGGATTTCTGGCCGAGGGAGGTCAAGAGGAGACAAGGGCACTTACCCCAGAGAGGCCGTGAGAGTGAGGGAAGCGGGTCTCAGGTCCTGGTCCGTCTGCCGCGTGGGAGCAGGAGGAGGTTCCTCAACCCTTAGAAGCCCGAGGAGGGGTCTCCTCCCGGGTCTTCGGTACCAACTGATTTGTTTTTCTAAAGACCACCAGAGTGGGCACAAAAGAACCAGCGAGTAGGCAAGTGAAGGAGCAAAACTGCAAATTTATTTTTGGTCACTTAAGGTGTGGGGGAGAGGTCTGTCGGCCTCTGGCAAAGGAGGCCGGCAGAGTCACCCCGTAGAGCTCTTGGACGGGGTTCCTGATGCAGTCCCGACATCCCGACAGGAGTGGGGCTGGGAAGTCCGCCGGCAGTACTACATTGATTTGCAACAGGGACTTCTATATTACTGCATTCAGGATTACATCACAGACCTGACAAAATTTCTAATCATTCTTCTATTAAGCAAGAATATACTCATAAAGCAGGCAGCAGTAAACACCATGGGCCAATTTCTGCTACACTTGGAATAATTCCTCAGAAAATATCTTCAGATAAATAAAGAAAAAAATGAAAGCTAGAAACTCTTGATCTTGATGTGCAGTACTGAAACTATGGATTTTAGTACCACATACTGATAAAAGCACCAATAAAGAAGAGCTGCCCTTGTTGAAAATTAGTTGACCTATAAGTTTGGAATTTATATCTGCATTGTTTATTCTGTTTCATTGGGCTATGTGTCTGTTTTTGTGCCAGAACCATACTGTTTTGATTACTATTGCTTTATAATATAATTTGAAATCAAGAAGTATGATTTCTCCAACCATGTTTTTCTTTCTCTTGATTATTTTGACTAATCTAGGTCACTTATGATTCCATAAAAGTTTTAGATTTTTTTCTCAAAAAAATGCATTTGGAATTTTGATAAAGATTGTGTTGAATCTGTAGACCTTTTTGGGTAGTATAGATATTTTGACAATTTTAATTCTCCTAATCCATAAACACTGGATATTTATGGATTTTTTCAGTGTGCAGGTGTTTCACTTCCTTGGTTAAATGTATTCCTAGCTATTTTATTCTTTTTAATGCTTTCATGAATAGGTTTGTTTCTTGATTTCTTTTTCAGATAGTGTGTTATTGATGCAAGAAATGCAAGTGATATTTTAACATTAATTTTGTATCCTGAAACTTTACTGAATTCATTTATAAGTTTTGTCTACCTAAAAGCAACAGAAAGAGTGGCTCTTCAAAGACATACATTTATTCAGGAATGAGCAGGGAATTATAATCTGGGATACAATTGCTAGAACAGATCATAGGCATATTCAAAGATGTTAGGACAAGAAGAAGCTATTAAGGCAAAAAGGGGAAGTTCATGCAAGCTGTCTTAAAACAAAGTTGATCAGTCACAGAAGCCCATTGCAGGGACTGGTGATTACTCATTGGTAACACTAATTGCCGTTGGGAAGATGTCTTCATAGAAGCAATTTATCTGGAATTTTTTATGCTTTCAAAGAGTTCTTATAATAGTTCTTACCATGGGCATATGTGCATAAGGCCTTCAGAGAGTCTTGGTAATAGTTCTTAGCTCAGACATATAAGCATGAGGTCCCTCCTTCATGATCTGCCAGCTCTGCAGCCTTGGGTGTGACATAAGTGACTCAATTTTGCCATAGGCAGCTTTTATATTTTCCCCTTTTGATCAAGACCTTTCTCTGAAAGCGTTGCTGCTAAATCAATCTGTAGTTAGGTTTTAATTGTCCTTCAGTGCTGGAATCGACCTGTCCTGGTTGGTCTGGTCCCACATTGGGAGGGAGGGATGATAGCTAACAATTCTGAGTCAATGTCAAGATTCTTCTGGCCACATTTGAGCAACAAGGAAGTCTATAAGGAGTGGCTGTCAGGCTAAGTTTTCCTGGAGTTCACTGGCAAGTTCAATTTTGTCAATTCCATAGTTTTTGGAAGTATTCTTTTGAAGTGCTTGACAACATTATTCTGTTAGGTGTTGTATGTCTGTAGAAATTTGACTAACAACAGGTACAAAGTTTTAAAAGAATAATACAACCACAACATGATAACTCAAGTTTGTATAATGGTTCTCAGCTATGGATCTAGGTTTACAGGCAACCAACTAAACAAATTGAATGGCCATGGAGACCTATGGTAGTGAGAAATTAGAGAAAACTAGAAGAGTTTGAGATTTAGTCCAGATTGTAAAATAACAAAAACTCAAAGACAATAAACAGGGCTACAATATGGTAATAGGTATACTATAATTTTTCTTTAGAAAAAAATCACACAAAAAATAGAGACAAGGAAAACAAGGACTATGTCTGGGAGGCTGTGGATCAATAATTAATGGGCACCTGAAATCATATTAATAACAGTTAAAATTTTAAAAAATTATACAAATGTATTTCTTTATTCTTAGTCCAAATTTAGAAAAATAAAGACAAAATTTTAAACATTTTTTTCTCTCAACCAGGCATTATGGATAAAGATTTAAGAAAGCTGAATTCTTACTTTTCGTAGGTTCACGTCTTTTTTATTTTTTTATTTTTTTTTTTGGTATTTTTAGAGATAGGGTTTCACTATGTTGCTCAGGCTGATCTTGAATTCCTGGCCTCAAGTGATCCCCCTGCTTCAGTCTTCTGAGTAGCTTGGAGAAAGTCTAGAAAGAGTGAGCCAAGTATGAGCCTCTGTAACTGGCTCCTGAGTCTCATCTGAAGGCTCTAGAGTAAGTGAAATGTACCAGACTTTAGGGTCACAATTAGGTCCAAAAATTAAATTAACATAGAATACATTAACAGGAGAAAAACTCAATACAAATTTTATGTAGCATGGGAGCCCACATAAGGAAGTAAAGGCCCCAAAGAAGCAGTTAGAGTCAGTTACCAATATGCTGGATTGGACAAAGAATAGTAAACTCTAAAAATGTGACTAAATACTACGAGGAGGCTTAAAAGTTGTGTTATTCTAATAAGGTGTATATGTGTTGTTCTTGAAGATAAGGATGTGCCTTTTCTTCCAGTATAGGGAGGCTGACTTTCACATGGGAAGTTTATCTTCTGCTTTTTTAAAAAAAGAATGAAGGTCAAAGTGGTCTTTATGTACCTACTATTTTTCAAGTCTCTCTCTCTCTCTCTCTCTCTTTTTTTTAATAGAGATAGGGTCTCTCCATGTTGCCCTGGCTGGTCTTGAACTCCTGGGTCCAAGTGATCCTCCCACCTTGACTTCCCAAGTACTGGGATTACAGGCACGAGTCACTACACCCAGCCCTCAAGTGTCTTTAACTTAAATAGTCAATATGCCAGAATAGCATATTTTAACATCTTAGAAATTTCACATATAAAAATCTGAGTTGGTGGCTGTGAAGAGAATTGTGTTAGTACCTGAGAAGTTTTGAAAAAAATAAACGTTCTGCCAGAGAAGAATAAAGAAGAGGAGGAGTTGTAGGAAGAGAAGAGGAAGTCTTTGGAGAAGAAAAAGACTCAGTCAGCTTTGAGACAGTATTGTGCAGTGAAGTAATGCTTGTGTTCTAAATGCATTTTGAAGCCTCAGGATGACAATTAAGAATGGACGTCTCATTTGGACTGTTTAACTTTATAGACATAATTTTCTAATATAGCGCTAAGAAAAACAATTTTGAAAAGTTTGAATGATTGGATGATATGGAGATGGGAATTCTGAGTTATTTTTGGTGAAATTTGTTCATTGTTTTACAAATGTGCACTAAGAAGGGCCATAATGTTTGAACATATAACCAGTTGGAGTTCCTGAAAGTGTTGTATGCTTTAGAATTGAAGAATCTCATTTTATTTCTTATTAATCACTCGTGTGCCAAAAGAAAATCTTATCAGCTTAATATCCTTATCTTCGCTTTTGAAAGATGTTCAGAAACATGTGAGGAGAGAGAGAAGAAAAGTAAAAGGACAAAATAATTTACAGACATGCATAAGTAACCAAAACTTAAACCAAGTGTACTTACCAGAAAGATAAACCAACTTTATACTAGAAAAGATTTACCAGAAAAGACATAAAAGTCTTTATAGTCCCAAGCGGGATTTAAGGTCCTTTACTAAAGCAGCCTTATCTCAATCAGATATCAAATAAAGAAAAAAACTTAATCAAAAGGAGGAAGTTCAAGAATCCCAGAGGAGATTCACTAAGGTGAGAAGGCAACTCAACAGATGCAGAGAGCCTAAGAAGCTCAGGTGGATACTGTACACAATTCCAGGGGCTGCCGATTTCTTGCAAGGTGAGCTTGCTTGGATCTCACTTCTGACACCCCACTATGTTAACCTAAAGTAACAACAGAGAGAGTGGCTCTCCAAAGAAAACATTTATTTGGGAATAAGCAGGAGGTTATAATGTGGGATATGCATGCTATCATAGATCATAGGCATATGTGAGGAGGTTAATTATGCAAAGGAGAAGTTACTAAAGGTAAAAGTTTATGTAAACTGTCTTAAAACAAAGTTTAGAAGAGGGTGGAGCAAGATGGCAGAATAGAATCTTACATCATTAATTCCCCTCACAGGAACACCACATTTATTTTAATTATTTTTCTTTATTTTACTTTAAGTTCTGGGATATATGTGCAGAACATGCACGTTTGTTACAAAGATATACATGTGCCATGGTGATTTGCTGCACTTATCAACCTGCTATCTAGGTTTTAAGCCCCATATGCATTAGGTATTTGTCCTAATGCTCTCCTCCCCCTGCCCCCTACCACCCAACAGGTCCCAGGGTGTGATGTTCTTCTCCCTGTGTCCATGTGTTCTCATTGTCCAGCTCCCACTTATGAGTGAGAACATGCAGGGTTTGGTTTTCTGTTCCTGTGTTACTTTGCTAGAATGATGGCTTCCAGCTTCATCTGTGTCCCTGCAAAGAACATGAACTCATTCTTTTTTATAGCTGCATAGTATTTCATGGTGTATATGTGCCACATTTTTTAAATTCAATAATTGATGGGCATTTGGGTTGGTTCCAAGTCTTTGCTATTGTAAATAGTGCTGCAATAAACATACGTGTGCATGTGTCATTATAGTAGAATGATTTATAATTATTTGGGTATATACCCAGTAATGGCCTCACAATCATGTCGAAAGGCAAAAGAGGAGCAAAGCCACATCTTATATGGTGGCAGGCAAGAGAGCATGTACAGGGGACCTCCCATTTATAAAATCATCAGATCTCATGAAACTTATTCACTATCATGAGAACAGCATCGGAAAACCCACCCCCAGGATCAAATTACCTCCCAATGCATCCCTCCCATGACATGTGGGGATTATGGGAGTTACAACTTAAGATGTGATTTGGTTGGGGACACACTTAAACCATATCAAGGTCTGACCCAGTACAGCCCCAGTGATGGGTGGCCACAGAGGGCTTACATTACCACTGCCTTAGTTTCAGGCAGCTCAGTACACACAGAGATTCTGTTTATTTGGGAAAAAGGAAGGGAAAAGAACAAGAGTCTCTGCCTGGTAATATAGATAATTATTCTGGATATTATCCAAGACCACTAAGGCAGTACCTCTGCAAGTCTTCATAAACAAGAGTATTACTGGACTTAGGGCCCAAGTCCCTTTGAATACCTGGAAAACTTTCTCAAACAGGATGGGCACAAACATGCCCAGACTGCAAAGACTACAATAAATACTTAACTCTTCATTGCCCAGACACTGATGAATATTTACAAATATAAAGATATCCAGAAAAACATGACCTCACCAAACTAACTTAATAAGGTACCAAGGACCAATCCTGAAGAAATAGAGATATGTGACCCTTCAGACAGAATTCAAAATAGCTGTTTTCAGGAAACTCAAAGAAATTCAATATAACACAGAGAAGGAATTCAGAATTTTATCAGATAAATTTAACAGATTGAAATAATTTTTTTAAATCACATTTATTAGCAGAAATTCTGGAGCTAAAAAATGCAAATGGCTGCCAGACACAGTGACTAATACCTGTAAACCCAGCACTGTGGGAGGCTGAGATGGGCGGATCACCTGAGGTCAGGAGATCAACGCCATGCTGGCCAACATGGTGAAACCCCGTCTCTACTAAAAATACAAAAATTAGCTGGGCGTAATGGCACGTGCCTGTAAACCCAGTTACTCAGGAGGCTAAGGCAGGAGAAAATCACTTGAATCAGGAGTCGGAGGTTGCAGTGAGCCAAGACCGTGTCACTGCACACCAGCCTAGCGACAGAGCAAGGCTCCATCAAAAAAAAAAAAAAAAAAAATGCAAATGGCAGGCTGGCCACAGTGGCTCATACCTGTAATCCCAGCACTTTGGGAGGCCAAGGCGGGTGGATCACCTGAGGTCAGGAGTTTGAGACCAGTCTGTCCAACATGGCAAAACCCCATCTCTACTAAAAATTACAAAAAATTAGCCAGGCATGATAGCAAGCACCTGTAATCCCAGCTACTTGGGAGACTGAGGCAGGAGAATTGCTTCAACCTAGGAGGCGGAGGTTGCAGTGAGCCAAGATCATGCCATTGCACTCCAGCTTGGGTGAGAGAGTGAGACTCTGTCTGAAAAAAAAAAAATGCAAATGGCATACTGAAGAATCCATCAGAGTCTTTTAATAGCAGAATTGATCAGGCAGAAGAAAGAATTAGTAAGCCTGAAGACAAGCTATTTGAAAATACTGTCAGAGGAGACAGATAAAAGAAAAAAGCATAACAAACAATAAAGCATGCCTACAGGATCTACAAAATAGCCTCAAAAGGGCAAATTTAAGTTACTGGCCTTAAAGAGGAGGTAGAGAGAGAGAAAGGAATAGAAAGCCTATTCAAAGGGATAATAATAGAGAAATCCTAGAGAAAGATATCAATATCCATATATGAGAAGGTTATAGAACATTGTATTAGTCTGTTTTCATGCTGCTGATAAAGACATCTCTAAGACTGGGAAGAAAAAGAAGTTTTATGGACCTACGGTTCCAGGTGGCTGGGGAGGCCTCACAATCATGGTGGGAGGTAAGGAGGAGCAAGGAGGAGAAAGTCATGTCTTACGTGGATGGTGGCAGACAAGAGAGAGCCTGTGCAGGGAAACTCCCATTTTTAAAACCATCAGATCTCATAAGACTCATGCACTATCAAGAGAACAGCAGAGGAAAGACCCACCCCCATAATTCAGTCACCTCCTACTAGGTTTCTCCAGTGACATGTGGGAATTGTGGGAGTTTCAATTCAAGATGAGATTTTGGTGGGAACACAGCCAAACCATATCAAACACCAAATATATTCACCCCAAAGAAGACTGCCTCAAGGCGTCTAATTATCAAACTTCTCAAGGTCAAAGATAAAGAAAAAAGCAGCAAGAGAAAAGAACAAATAACATACAACGGAGTGTCAATATGTCTGGCAGCAGACTTTTCCATGGAAACCTTACAGGCCAAAAGAGAATCACATGACATATTCAAAGTGCTTAAGGGAAAAAAATAAAAAACTTACCCTAGAATAGTATATTCACCAAAAATATTTTTCAAACATGAAGAAGATATAAAGACTTTTCCAGACAAACAAAGCTGAGGGATTTCATCAACACCAGACCTGTCCCACAAGAAACGCTAAGGGGAGTACTTCAATCAGAAAGCAAAGGACATTAGAAATCCTCTTAAGGTAGGCAGGGCACCGTGTCTCACACCTGTAATCCCAGCACTTTGAGAGACCGAAGTGGTTGGATCATGAGGTCAGGAGATCAAGACCATCCTGGCTAACACGGTGAAACCCCATCTCTACTAAAAATACAAAAACAAAAACAAAAACAGTCAGGCGTGATGGCGGGTGCCTGTAGTCCCAGGTACTCAGGAGGCTGAGGCAGAAGAACGGCGTGAACCCAGGAGGCGGAGCTTGCAGTGAACCAGGGATGGCACCACTGCACTCCAGCCTGGGCGACAGAGCAAGACTCCATCAAAAAAAAAAAAAAAAAAAAAAAAATGGAAAGAAAAAGAAAAAGAAAAAATAAATCCTCTTAAGGTACAAAACTCACTAGTAATAGTAAGCACATAGAAAAATGCAGAACAGTATAACACTGTAACTGTGGTTGCAAACTACTTTTAAGTAGAAAAACTAAATCATTAACCAATGAAAAATAACTACAACTTTTCAAGTCATAGAAAATATAAGAAGACATAATGAGAAACAACAAAAAGTTAAAAAGTGGGAGTATGAAATTAAAGTGTAGAGTTTGCATTAGTTTTCTTTTTGCATGTTTGTTTGTTTATGCAATAAGTGTTAAGCTGTCATCAGTTTAAAATAATGGGTTACCAGATAGTATTTGCAAGCCTCATGGTAACCTCAAATAAAAAAACATACAACATATACACAAAAACAAAAAGCAAGATAAAATTATACCACCAGGGAAAATTACCTTCACTTAAAAGAAGACAGGAAAGAAGAGAATAACACAAAAAAAGCAGAAAACAATTAACAAAATGGCATGAGTAAATCCCTGCTTATCAACAGTAACATTGAATGTAAATGGACTAAGCTCTCCAATCAAAAGACATAGACTGGCTGAATGAATGAAAAAACAAGACTCAGTAATCTGTTACCTACAAGAAATACACTTCACCTATAAAGAGACACATAGACTAAAAATCAAGGGATAGAAAAAGGTATTCCATGCCAATGGAAACCAAAAAGAGTAGGAGTAGCTACATTTATAGACAAATAGATTTTCAGATGAAAACTGTAAGAAGAGACGAAGATAATTATACAATGATAAAAACATCAGCCTGCAGCAGGATATAATGACTATAATATATGCACCCAACACTGGAGTACCCAGATACATAAAGCAAATTTTATTAGAACTAAAGAGAGAGATAGACCTCAATACTTTAATAGCTGGAGACTTCAATACCCCAATTTCAACAATGGACAAATCTCCCATTCAGAAACTCAAAAAAGAAACATTGAATGCAAGTTACACTATAGAGCAAATTGACCTAATAGATATTTACAGAATATTTCACCCAGAGACTGCAGAATACACATGATTCTCCTCAGCATACAAATTATTCTCAAGATTGGGTGATATGTTAGGTCACAAATCACATCTGAAAACATGCAAAAATTGAAATAATATCAAGCATACTCCCTGAAAACAATGGATTAAAACTACAAATCAGCAATAGGAGTTTTGGAAACCATACAAACACATGGAAATTATACAATATGATCCTAAATGACAGGTGGGTCAATGAAGAAATTAAGAAGGAAGTTTTAAAATTTCTTGAAACAAATGATAATGGCAACACAACGTACCAAAACCTGTAGGATACAGCAAAAGCAGTACTAAGAGGGAAATTTATGCTCTAAGTGCCTACATCAAAAAAGAAGAAAAATCAGAAAGAATAGCTAATGGATGCTGGGCTTAATACCTAGATGATGGGTTGATCTGTGCAGCAAACCACCATGGCAGAGATTTACTCATGTAACAAACCTGCATGTCCTGTACATGTAACCTAGAACTTAAAATAAAAGTTGATGAAAGGAAAAAGCTACATGTCTTAAAGAACTAGAAAAGTAAGAGCAAACTGAACCCAAAATTAGTAGAAAAGAATAAAAGATCAGAGTGGAAATAAATGATTTTGAAATGAAGAAAACAACAAGTTGGTTTTTAGAAAAGATAAACAAAATTGACAAACCTTTAGCCAGACAAAGAACAAAAGAGAGAATACCCAAATAAATAAAATCACAGATGAAAAAGGAGACATTACAACTAATAATGCAGAAATTCAAAGGAGTATTAGTGGTTACTATGAGCTACTATATGTCAATAAATTGGAAAAATCTAGAGGAAATTGATAAATTCCTATACACATAAAATCTGTTAAGATTAAACCATGAAGAAATCCAAAACCTGAACAAACCAATAACAAGTAATAATATTGAAGCTGTAATAATGTGTCCCAGCTTCAATCTTGTTTCTTGTTATTGGTCTGCTCAGATTTTGGATTTCTTCATGGCATGGTGGCAAACGACTGTAATTTCAGCTACTCGGGACGCCGAGGTAGGAGAATCGCTTGAACCTGGAAGGGGGAGATGGCAGTGAGCCGAGATTGCACCACTGCACTCCAGCCTGGGAAACAGAGCAAGACTTTATCTCAAAAACAAAAACAAAAACAAAAACCCAACCAACCAACCAAACAAGCAAACGTCTGTCAGTAAAGAAAAGCCCTGGACCTGATGGCTTCACTGCTGAATTCTACCAAGCATAGAGAAGTACTAATACCAGTTATACTCAAACTATTCCAAAAAATAGGAGGAGGAAATACCTCCGAACTCATTCTACAAGGCCAGTATTACCCTAATTCCAAAACCCAACAAAGAAACGTTAAAAAATAAAACTACAAACCAATATCTCTGATGAATGTTGATGCAAAAATCTTCAACAATATACCAGGAAAACCAAATTCAACATTATGTTAAAAAGATTATTCATCATGACCAAGTGGGATTTGTCCCAGGAATGTACAAATGGTTCAGCATACACAAATCAATCAATGTGACACATCATATCAACAGAATGAAGAACAACAACCATATAATCATTTCAATTGATGCTGAAAAAGGATTTGGTAAAATTCAAGATCTCTTTATGATGAAACACCCTCAGAATGCTAGGTATAAAAGAAACATACCTCAACATAATAAAAGCCATATATGACAGACCCACACTAATATCAAACTGAATGGGGAATAACTGAAAGTCTTTCCTCTAAGATTTGGAACATGACAAGAATGTCCACACTCACCACTGTTATTCAATATAGCAATGAAAGTCATAACTATAGCAATTAGACAAGAGAAAGAAATAAAGGGCACCCAAATCGGAAAAAAAAAAGAAGTCAAATTATCTTTGTTTCCAGATGATACAATCTTATATTTGGAAAAACTTAAAAACTCCATCAAAAAACTACTAGAACTGGTAAATGCAGTAAAGTTAAAAGGATACAAGATCAACATATAAAAATCAGTAGCATTTCTATACACCAACAATGAGCAATGTGGAAAAAAGTAATCCCATTTACAATAGCCACAAATAAAATTAGATGTCTAGGAATTAACCAAAGAAGTGAAAGATCTCTGCAATGAACCATAAAACATTGATGAGAGAAATTGGAGAAGACACCAGAAAATGGGAAGATATTCCATATTCATGGATTGTAAGAATCAATATTGTTAAAATGTCCATACTCTGCAAGGCAATCTACAGATTCAATGCAATTCCTATCAAAATACCAATAACATTTTTCACCGAAATAGAAAAAACAATCCAAAAATGCAACTGCAAAAGACCCAGAATAGCATCCTTGAGCAAAAATAACAAAACTGGAAGAATCACATTACCTGACTTCAAATTATACTACAGAGCTATAGTAACCAAAACAGTGTGATACTGGTATAAAATAGACACATAGATCAATGAAACAGAATAAAAAACCCAGAAACAAATGCACACACCTACGGTGAATCCACAATCTACAGTGAATTTAGTTGCAAAAAGTGTCAAAAACATATACTGGGGAAATGACTGTGTCTTCAGACACTCATACAATACTGGGAAACTGTATATGCATATGCAAAAGAATGAAACTAGACCCTTATCTCTCATCATATTCAAATATCAAATCAAAATGTATTAAAGACTTAAATCTAAGACCTCAAACTATGAAACTACTAAAAGAAAACATTGGGGAAACTCTTCAAGGCTTCAGTCTGGAAAAAGATTTCTTGAGTAATACCCCATAATCACAAGCAATGAAAGCAAAAATAGACAAATGGGATCACATCACGTTAAAAAGCTTCTGCACGGTCGGGCACGGTGGCTCAAGCCTGTAATCCCAGCATTTTGAGAGGCCGAGACCGGTGGATCATGCGGATCACGAGGTCACAAGATCAAGACCATCCTGGCTAACACAGTGAAACCCCGTCTCTACTAAAAAACACAAAAAACTGGCTGGGCGAGGTGGCGGGCGCCTGTGGTCTCAGCTACTGGGGAGGCTGAGGCAGGAGAATGGCGTGAACCTGGGAGGCGGAGCTTGCAGTGAGCTGAGATCCGTCCACTGTACTCCAGCCTGGGTGACAGAGCGAGACTCCCTCTCAAAAAAAAAAAAAAAAAAACAACAAAAAAAACACTTCTGCACAGCAAAGGAAATGACAAAATGAAGAGATAACTCCCAGAATAAGAGAAAATATTTGCAAACTACCCCTCTGACAAGGGATTAATAACCAGAATATATAGGGAGTTCAAACAGCTCCATAGTAAAAACTCTAATAATCTAATTTTAAAAATGTGCAAAAGATTTGAATAGGCATTTCTCAAAAAAAAGAGTTACAAATGACCTGCTTTTATACAAAAGACATGCAAGAACAATTGTTGGTGAGGATATGAAGAAAAGGGAACCCTCATACACTGTTGGTGGGAATGTAAGTTAGTACAATCACTATGGAGAACAGTTTGGAGGTTCCCCAAGAAAACAAAAATAGAACTATGATACGATCCAGCAATCTCACATCTGAATGTATGCCCAAAAGAAATAAATCAGTATATCAAAGACTCATCTGCATTCCCATGTTTGTTGTAGCAACTGTTCACAATAGGCAAGATTTGGAAGCAACCCAAGTGTCAACAGATGAGTGGATAAACAAAATGCCATACTTAGACACAATGGAGTACTATCCAGCCATAAGTAAGAATGAGATCCTGTCATTTGCAACAATATGGATAGAACCAGAGGTCATTATGTTAAGTGAAATAAGCCAGGCAGAGAAAGACAAACATCACATGTTCTCACTTATTGGTGGGATCTGAAAATCAAAATAATTGAACTTATGGAGATAGAGAGTAGAAGGATGGCTAATATCCTTCTACTGGGAGGCTGGGAAAGGTAGTGGAGTGTGGCAGGGAGGTGGGAGTGGTTAATGGGGACAAATAAAATAGAAAAAAAGAACGATACCTAATATTTGATAGCATAAAGGGTGGCTATAGTCAAAATAATTTAATTGTACACTTTAAAATAACTAAAAAAGTGTAATTGAATTGTTTGTAACACAAAAGGTAAATGCCTGAGGGAATGGATACCCCATTTTCCTTGATGTGATTATTATGCATTGCATGCCTGTATCAAAATATCTCATGTACTTCATTAATATATACACCTACCATGTAACCACAAAAATTAAAAACTAAAAAAGAGTTACATTAAAGGGAAATAAAAAGAAAAAGAAGGCAGAACCAGATGCTTGAGGGCCTTGAATGCTGGGTTAAAGATTTTGTTATTTTCTAAGTAATCAGAGACATGGAAGATTTTTGAGTAGAGGAGGTAAACCATCAAAATCAAGTTTTACAAATCTTCCAGCAGTGTTGTGATAAGCAAGAGGTTTCAACAATATGACCATTGCTACCAAGAGAAATTGAGAAAAAGGAAGGAATCCGGGAGATATATTCTTTCAGCTTATTACCCTTTGAAAGACATTATGTTGTCAAGATGTATGAATTTTGGTCCTGGACAGATTTTATCACCTACAAGTTCTGCAGTTCTGGGTCTTAATTTTTTTTTTTGAGGCGAAGTCTCGCTCAGTCGCCCAGGCTGGAGTGCAGTGGCGCAATCTCAGCTCACTGCAAACTCTGCCTCCCGGGTTTACGCCATTCTCCAGCCTCAGCCTCCGGAGTAGCTGGGACTACAGGCGCCTGCCACCTCGCCCGGCTAGTTTTTTTGTATTTTTTAGTAGAGACGGGGTTTCACCGTGTTAGCCAGGATGGTCTCGATCTCCTGACCTCGTGATCCGCCCGTCTCGGCCTCCCAAAGTGCTGGGATTACAGGCTTGAGCCACCGCGCCCGGCCCTGGGTCTTAATTTAATTTATGATCTATCTCTCTCTCTCTCTCTCTCTCTCTCTCTCTCTCTCTCTCTCTCTCTCTCTCCCCTCCCTCTCTCCCTCCCTCTCTCTCTCTCTCTCTCTCTCTCTCTCTCTCTCCCCCCCCGTGTGTGTGTGTGTGTGTGTGTGTGCGTGTGTGTGTGTGTGTGTGTATGTGCAGGCTAAGGGAAAAGGTTGAACCAGGTAACGTCCAAGGCACTATTGAGTTCTTCAAGTCTTACTGCTTTTCTTCTCAACTAATTCATTTTTCCTGATTGGTGGTTTGGCCAGTCACTCAGCCAGCTAGTTAAGTACCTTGATTTTAAAGTTGCGATCGTAATTGACAATTCAACTTCAGAAAGAGTTAAAGGACAAGCTAAATTTTCACGTGTATAAATATGTAATTGTTGGTTTAGGCTGTTGACTGTAGACTGGTGGTTCTCTCTTTACGCAGAAAATTCTAATGGCTTCAACTTGTGATGAATAAAGCCTTACCAGCTTAACTTGGTCAATTATTTGATTCTGGCCTCCATGGGCTGTGGCAGTGCTCCCTTTAAGAACATCCATAAGTCAAATATAATTCTTACAAAGCTGATAAAATAAAAGGGAATGATGAAAAAAATCAAAGTTTACTAGTTACAGAGGCTCACTGCAGGAGCAAGCAGTTACTTGTTGATGACACTGTTGCTGGGGAAATGTCTTCATAGAAATATATAGAATTTTTGTGCTGTCAGATAGTTCTTATAATATTTGTTATCATAGTCATATGTGCAGAAGGACCATCAAAGTGTCTTTGTTATAGTTGTTATCTCAGATGTACAAGCATGAGATCCCCTCCCTTACAATCTGCTGGCTCTACTTTGATTTGGGTTTGATTTAAGTGATTTCGTCTTGGCATCAGCAGCTTTCACAGTTCTAAAGATTTTTTTTTTTGAGTCCTCTTTTTGGAGTTTGTTTTCTATATATAGGATCATGTCACCTGCAAACAGCAGTAATTTTACTTCTGTCTTTACTATTTGGATGCCGTTCATTTCCTTTTCTTATCTGATTGCTTATTGTTAAACAGAAAAGGTGAGAGTTGCACACCTTCAATAGATACAATAAAAAGAACCAGAAAAAGCATGAGAGATCATCAGGAACTAAAAGCTGAAACCCCAAAATCACAAGTCTAGGAATTCAAATTATTCTCAATTTTTTCCCAAAAGATAAAAAGAAAGGAGCCAATTAGTTACTGAGAGTGTTTAACACAGGCGTGAAGCTTTTGTCATCACCCCAGAGATGAGGCTGCTCATCAACATTACTTAAGATCCTGAGACGCATAATTCACTTAAAGATCCTTTTGCTTTCAAGCTTAGTTTTTATATAATATTTTGGAGCCAGAGTTACCCAAAGAGGGTAAAGGGCATCCAAAACACAAGGGCAGGCTTGATAAAGAGACCAACACTTTTGAGGAGGTTATGGAAATCTCAAATAAGGAACCCAAAACTTCTACCACCACCAAGAACTACAGAGCCCTTTCCTTACTGACTGATTTTCAAGGCTTAGAGTCTGACTCACTCTTCCATGTGGTCACTGCTGCTAAGGAAGTCCAATGGAAAACTATTGAGGAGACCTGCATGCTTCTCCATGAATTTGGTATGGTTTAATGGGTCTATTATTTCTTTGAATATTCAGAGAAGGAAGACTAAACACATTGCTAATTTTAAGAAAGCCCCCATTGACATAAACTCCTGAGAGGTCTTGAAGGTGCCCCCATCCAACTACAGGATCATGTTGCTTAACTTTGTTCACATGTCCTATACCATCCTAAGTGCCATGAATGAAATTGGTCTGCTGGCACAATGTGAGGGTTCGGTCCATCCTGACTCACAATTCTGACCTAACAAACCTTGCCTCCTAGTGCAGGGAACCCCTCGAGTGGACTATTCAGCCCTCCCTTTCTTTTCCAATTCTCAGATTACCCCATTACCGCTGGGTGATGTAGTTCATCCTGTTTATTGGCAATTTAGAGGTCCCTGTGTGCCTTGCGAAGAATTACTAGACAGGCCGCACCCAAATTGCAACAATTAAAGAAGATTATGTTAAAAAGTCCTCATCACTTGCCCACAGATCTGGGATCTCTTGAGACCACTCTTCCATATCCAACTAATTATGCCTCTGGCTAATTCCCAGACCCCTGAAACTGGTAATCACCATGGCCTCTCAAATAGGGATTCAGGCAATCCCTGTGCCTTGTCCCACCACCACCCGGTGACAATTGCCTCTGTATGACTCTGGTGGTTCATTGGAACTCTACAAATAGATAACATTTTCTAGCTTTATTAGATACAGCAGCCCACATTACTGTCATTCTGGGCAAACTATCCAAGTTTAAAGGAACTACCTCTTTTATACTAGAGGGTATTGCCAGTAAAATCATTTCATGACAAACAGATGCCACTAGCTGTCACTATTACAAAAATCTTTATTGAACAGCTGTTCTTACATAGATGACACAAACAAATGAAAACACATCCCATGCTCATGGATGGATAAAATCAATATAGTGAAAATGACATACTGGCAAAAGCAATGTACAAGTTCAATGCAATCCCCATCAAAATAGCACCATCATTCTTCACAGAGTTAGAAAAAACCATTCTAAAATTCATGTGGAACCAAAAAGGAGCCCGCATAGCCAAAGCAAGACTAAGCAAAATGAACAACTCTGGAGGCATCACACTACCTGATTTCAACCTATACTATAAGGCCATAGTTACCAAAATAGCATGGTACTGGTATAAAAATATGCACATAGGCCAATGGAACAGAACAGAGAACCCAGAAATAAACCTGAATATTTACAGTCAACTGATCTTCAACAAAGCCACAAGTAGGAGAATGAAACTAGATCCTTGTCTCTCACCTTATACAAAAATCAACTCAAAATGGATTAAGGACTTAAACCTAAGACCTGAAACTATAAAAATTCTAGACGATAACACTGAAAAAACCCCTTCTAGACATTGGCTTAGGCAAAGATTTCATGACCAAGAACCCAAAGCAAATGCAATAAAAACAAAGATAAATAGCTAGGACCTAATTAAACTAAAGAGCATTTGCATGGCAAAAGGAACAGTCAGCAGAGTAAACAGACAACCCACAGAGTGGGAGAAAAATCTTCACAATCAATACATCTGAACAAGGACTAATATCCAGAATTTACAACGAACTCAAACAAATCAGTAAGAAAAAAAACAAACAATCCCATCAAAAAGTAGGCTAAGGACATGAATAGACAGTTCTCAAAAGAAGATATACAAATGGCCAACAAACATGTGAAAAAATGCTCCACATCACTAATGATCAGGGAAATGCAAATCAAAACCACAGTGTGATACCACCTTATTCAGCAAGGAACCTCTACACTGCTGGTGGGAATGTAAACTAGTATAGTCACCATGGGAAACTGTGGAGAATCTCACAAATCACCACTAAAAAACTTACTCATGTAACCAAAATACCACTTGTACCCCGATAACATGGAAAACAACAACAACAACAACAACAAAACAAGATTCAGTCATTTGCAAGAGAATGGATGGAAATGGAGATCATAATTTTAAGTGAAATAAGCCAGGCACAGAAAGACAAACTTCTCATGTTCTCACTTACTTGTGGGAGCTAAAAATTAAAACAATTGAACTCATGGAGATAGAAGGAGGATAATCACCTGGGAAGAGTAGTGGGGGTTAGGTGAGGGGAGTGGAGATGATTAATGGGTACAGACAATAGAAAAAATGAATAAGACATAGTATTTGATAGCAAAGCAGAGTGAATATAGTCAATAATAATTGTACCTTTAAAAATAACTACAATATTTCTGAGGGCTCTGTTCTGTTCCATTGGTCTATATCTCTGTTTTGGTACCAGTACCATGCTGTTTTGGTTACTGTAGCCTTGTAGTATAGTTTGAAGTCAGGTAGCGTGATGCTTCCAGCTTTGCTCTTTTGGTTTAGGATTGTCTTGGCAATGTGGGCTCTTTTTTGGTTCCATATGAACTTTAAAGTAGTTTTTTCCAATTCTGTGAAAAAAGTCACTGGTAACTTACTGGGGATGGCATTGAATCTATAAATTACCTTGGGCAATATGGCCATTTTCATGACATTGAGTCTTCCTATCTATGAGCATGGGATGTTCTTCCATTGCTTGTGTCCTCTTTTATTTCACTGAGCAGTTCTCCTTGAAGAGATCCTTCACATCCCTTGTAAGTTGGATTCCTAGGTATTTGATTCTCTTTGAAGCAATTGTGAATGGGAGTTCACTCATGATTTGGCTCTCTGTTTGTCTGTTATTGGTGTGTAAGAATGCTTGTGAGTTTTGCACATTGATTTTGTATCCTGAGACTTTGCTGAAGTTGCTTATCAGTTTAAGGAGATTTTGGGCTGAGATGATGGGGTTTTCTAAATACACAATCATGTCATCTGCAAACAGGGATAATTTGACTTCCTCTTTTCCTAAATGAATACCCTTTATTTCTCCTGCCTGATTTCCCTAGCTAGCACTTCCAACACTATGTTGAATAGGAGTGGTGAGAGAGGGCATCCTTGTCTTGTGCCAGTTTTCAAAGGGAATGCTTCCAGTTTTTGCCCATTCAGTATGATATTGGCTGTGGGTTTGTCATAAATAGATCTTATTATTTAGAGATACGTTCAATCAATACCAAATTTATTGAGAGTTTTTAGCATGAAGGGCTGTTGAATTTTGTCAAAGACCTTTTCTGCATCTATTGAGATAATCATGTGGTTTTTGTCTTTGGTTCTGTTCATATGTTGGATTACGTTTGTTGATTTGCATATGTTGAACCAGCCTTACATCCCAGGGAGTATGCCCACTTGATCATGGTGGATAAGCTTTTTGATGTGCTGCTGGATTCGGTTTGCCAGTATTTTACTGAGGATTTTTGCATCAATATTCATCAGGGATATTGTTCTAAAATTCTCTTTTTTTGTTGTGTCTCTGCCAGGCTTTGGTATCAGGATGATGCTGGCCTCATAAAAATGAGTTAGGGAGAATTCCCTCCTTTTCTATTGATTGGAATAGTTTCAGAAGGAATGGTACCAGCTCCGCCTTGTACCTCTCATAGAATTCGGCTGTGAATCCATCTGGTCCTGGACTTTTTTTGGTTGGTAGGCTATTAATTATTGCCTCCATTTCAGAGCCTGTTATTGGTCTATTTAGGGATTCAACTTCTTCCTGGTTTAGTCTTGGGAGTGTGTATGTGTCCAGGAATTTATCCATTTCTTCTAGGTTTTCTAGTTTATTTGCATAGAGGTGTTTATAGTATTCTCTGACGGTAGTTTGTATTTCTGTGGGGTTGGTGGTGATATCCCCTTTATCATTTTTTATTTCATCTATTTGATTCTTCTCTCTTTTCTTCTTTATTAGTCTTGCTAGCGATCTATCAATTCTGTTGCTCTTTTCAAAAAATCAGCTCCTGAATTCATTGATTTTTTTGAAGGTTTTTTTCGTGTCTCTACCTCCTTCAGTTCTGCTCTGATCTTAGTTATTTCTTGCCTTCTGCTAGCTTTTGAATGTGTTTGCTCTTGCTTCTCTAGTTCTTTTAATTGTGATGTTAGGGTATCAATTTTAGATCTTTCCTGCTTTCTCTTATGAGCATTTAGTGCTATAAATTTCCCTCTACACACTGCTTTAAATGTGTCCCAGAGATTCTGGTATGTTGTATCTTTGTTCTCATTGGTTTCAAAGAACATCTTTATTTCTGCCTTCATTTCGTTATGTACCCAGTAGTCATTCAGGAGCAGGTTGTTCAGTTTCCATGTAGTTGAGCATTTTAGCGTGAGTTTCTTAATCCTGAGTTCTAGTTTGATTGCACTGTGGTCTGAGAGACAGTTTCTTATAATTTCTGTTCTTTTACATTTGCTGAGGAGTGCTTTACTTCCAATTATGTGGTCAATTTTGGAATAAGTGCGATGTGGTGCTGAGAAGAATGTATATTCTGTTGATTTGGAGTGGAGAGTTCTGTAGATGTCTACTAGGTCCACTTGGTGCAGAATTGAGTTCAATTCCTGGATATCCTTGTTAACTTTCTGTCTCGTTGATCTGTCTAATGTTGACAGTGGGGTGTTAAAGTCTCCCATTATTATTGTATGGGAGTCTAAGTCTCTTTGTAAGTCTCTAAGGACTTGCTTTATGAATCTGGGTGCTCCTGTATTGTGTGTAAAAATATATAGGGTACTTAGCTCTTCTTGTTGAATTGATCCCTTTCTCATTATGTAATGGCCTTCTTTGTCTCTTTTGATCTTTGTTGATTTAAAGTCTGTTTTATCAGAGACTAGGATTGCAATCCCTGCCTTTTTTTGTTTTCCATTTGCTTGGTGGATCTTCCTCCATCCCTTTATTTTGAGCCTATGTGTGTCTCTGCATGTGAGATGGGTCTCCTGAATACAGCAGACTGATGGGTCTTGACTCTTTATCCAATTTGCCAGTCTGTGTCTTTTCTTTTTTTTTTTTTTTTTTTTTTGAGGCGGAGTCTCGCTCTGTTGCCCGTACTGGAGTGCAGTGGCCGGATCTCAGCTCACTGCAAGCTCCCCCTCCCGGGTTTACGCCATTCTCCAGCCTCAGCCTCCCGAGTAGCTGGGACTACAGGCGCCTGCCATCTCGCCCGGCTAGTTTTTTGTATTTTTAGTAGAGACGGGGTTTCACCGTGTTAGCCAGGATGGTCTCGATCTCCTGACCTCGCGATCCGCCCGTCTCGGCCTCCCAAAGTGCTGGGATTACAGGCTTGAGCCACCGCGCCCGGCCCAGTCTGTGTCTTTTCATTGGAGCATTTAGCCCATTTATATTTATGGTTCATATTGTTATGTGTGAATTTGATCCTGGCATTATGATGGTTATTTTGTTCATTAGTTGATGCAGTTTCTTCCTAGCATCGGTGGTCTTTCCATTCGGCGTGTTTTTGCAGTGGCTGGTACCAGTTGTTCCTTTCCATGTTTAGTGCTTCCTTCAGGAGCTCTTGTAGGGTAGGCCTGGTGGTGACAAAATCTCTCAGCATTTGCTTGTCTGTAAAGGATTTTATTTCTCCTTCACTTATGAAACTTAGTTTGGCTGGATATGAAATTCTGGGTTGAAAATTCTTTCCTTTAAAAATGTTGAATATTGGCCCCCACTCTCTTCTGACTTGTGAAGTTTCTACTGAGAAATCCACTGTTAGTCTGATAAACTTCCCTTTGTGGGTAACCTGACCTTTCTCTCTGGCTGCCCTTGACATTTTTTCCTTCATTTCAACTTTGGTGAATCTGACAATTATGTGTCTTGGAGTTGCTCTTCTCAGGGAGTATCTTTGTAGCATTCTCTGTATTTCCTGAATTTGAATGTTGGCCTGCCTTGCTCGGTTGGGGAAGTTCTCCTGGATAACATCCTGCAGAGTGTTTTCGAACTTGGTTCCATTCTCCCTGTCACTTTTACATACACCAATCAGATGTAGATTTGCTCTTTTCACATAGCTCCATATTTCTTGGAGGCTTTGTGCATTTCTTTTTACTCTTTTTTCTCTAAACTTCTCACTTCATTTCATTCATTTGATTTTCAATCACTGATACTCTTTCTTCCAGTTGATCGAATCGGTTACCGAAGCTTTTGCATTCGTCATGTGGTTCTTGTGCCATGGTTTTCAGCTCCATCAGGTCATTTAAGGACTTCTCTACATTGGTTATTCTAGTTAGCCATTTGTCTAATCTTTTTTCAAGTTTTTTAGCTTTTTGCAATGGGTTCAAACTTCCTCCTTTAGCTTGGAGAAGTTTGATCGTCTGAAGCCTTCTTTTCTCAACTTGTCAAAGTCATTCTCCATCCAGCTTTGTTCCATTGCTGGCGAGGAACTGTGTTCCTTTGCAGGGGGGAGGCGCTCTGATTTTTAGAATTTTCAGTTTTTCTGCTCTGTTTTTTCCCCATCTTTGTGGTTTTATCTACTTTTGGTCTTTGATGATGGTAATGTACAGATAAGGTTTTGGTGTGGATGTCCTTTCTGTTTGTTAGCTTTCCTTCTAACAGTTAGGACCCTCAGCTGCAGGTCTGTTGGAGTTTGCTGGAGGTCCACTCAAGATCCTGTTTGCCTGGGTATCAGCAGCAGAGGCTGCAGAAGAGTGAATATTGCTGAACAGCAAATGTTGCTGCCTGATCGTTCCTCTGGAAGCTTTGTCTCAGAGGGGTACCCAACTGTGTGAGGTGTCAGTCTGCCCCTACTGGGGGGTGCCTCCCAGTTAGACTACTCAGGGTCAGGGACCCACTTGAGGAGGCAGTCTGTCCATTCTCAGATCTCAAACTCCATGCTGGGAGAACCACTACTCTCTTCAAAGCTGTCAGACATTTAAATCTGCAGAGGTTTCTGCTGCATTTTGTTTGGCTATGCCCTGTACCCAGAGGTGGAGTGTACAGAGGCAGGCAGGCCTTCTTGAGCTGTGGTGGGCTCCACCCAGCTCGAGCTTCCCACCATTTTGTTTACCTATTCAAGCCTCAGCAATGGCAGGCGCCCCTCCCCCAGCCTCGCTGCCACCTTGCAGTTAGATCTCAGACTGCTGTGCTAGCAATGAGGGAGGCTCTGTGGGCATGGGACCCTCCAAGCCAGGCACGGGATATAATCTCCTGGTGTGCTGTTTGCTGAGACCCTTGGAAAAGCGCAGTATTTGGGTGGGAGTGACCCGATTTTCCAGGTGCTGTGTGTCATGGTTTTCTTTGGCTAGGAAAGGGAATTCCCTTTCCCCTTGCACTTCCGGGGTGAGGTGATACCTTGCCCTGCTTCGGCTCTCACTCGGTGGGCTGCACCCACTGTCTGACATGCCCCAGTGAGATGAACCTGGTGCCTCCATTGGAAATGCAGAAATCACCCATCTTCTGTGTCGCTCATGCTGGGAGCTGTAACCTGGAGCTGTAGAGCCCTCAGAAATAATACCAAACATCTACAACCATCTGACTTTTGACAAACCTGACAAAAACAAGAAATGGGGAAAGGATTCCCTATTTAACAAATGGTGCTGGGAAAACTGGCTAGCCATATGTCGAAAGCTGAAACTGGATCCCTTCCTTACACCTTACACAAAAATTAATTCAAGATGGATTAGAGACTTAAATGTTAGACCTAAAACCATAAAAACCCTAGAAGAAAACGTAGGCAATACCATTCAGGACACAGGCATGGGCAAGGACTTCATGTCTAAAACACCAAAAGCAATGGCAATGAAAGCCAAAATTGACAAATGGGATCTAATTAAACTAAAGAGCTTCTGCACAGCAAAAGAAACTACCATCAGAGTGAACAGGCAATCTATGGAATGGGAGAAAATTTTTGCAATCTACTCATCTGACAAAGGGCTAATATCCAGAATGTACAAAAAACTTAAACAAATTTACAAGAAAAAAAAACAAGCAACCCCATCAAAAAATGGCAAAGGATATGAACAGGCACTTCTCAAAGGAAGACATTTATGCAGCCAACAGACACATGAAAAAACACTCGCCATCACTGGCCATCAGAGAAATGCAAATCAAAACCACAATGAGATACCATCTTATACCAGTTAGAAGGCGATCATTAAAAAGTCAGGAAACAGCAGGTGCTGGAGAGGACATGGAGAAATAGGAACACTTTTACATTGTTGGGGGGACTGTAAACTAGTTCAACCATTGTGGAAGACAGTGTGGCGATTCCTCAAGGATCTAGAACTAGAAATACCATTTGACCCAGCCATCCCATTACTGGGTATATACCCAAAGGATTATAAATCATGCTGCTATAAATACACATGCACATGTATGTTTATTGTGGCACTATTCACAATAGCAAAGACTTGGAATCAACCCAAATGTCCATCAATGATAGACTGGATTAAGAAAATGTGGCACATATACACCATGGAATGCTGTGCAGCCATAAAAAAGGATGAATTCATGTCCTTTGTAGGGACATGGATGCAGCTGGAAACCATCATTCTCAGCAAACTATCACAAGAACAGAAAACCAAACACCACATGTTCTCACTCATAGGTAGGAAGTGAACAATGAGAACACTTGGACACAGGAAGGGGAACATCACACACTGGGGCCTATTGTGGGGTGGAGGGAGTGGGGAGAGATAGCATTAGGAGATATACCTAATGTAAATAATGAGTTAATGGGTACAACACACCAACATGGCACATATATACATATGTAACAAACCTGCACGTTGTGCACATGTACCCTAGAACTTAAAGTATAATAATAAACAAACAAATAAAAGAAAGCTAAAAACATACATAACTACAATAGTATAATTGGATTGTAACATGAAGAATTAAGTGCTTGAGAAGATGGATACTGCATTTACCTTGAAGTGAATATTATGCATTGCATGTGTGTATCAAAATATGTTATGTGTTCCATAAATATATATACCTAGTATGTACCCCCAAAAATTAAAAAGTAGAATAAATATTTCAATCAACAATAAATAAGTAAATAACAGCTGTTCATTGTGATGGCTCCTCTTGCTTTGAGTTTTCCTATTATAGGCATAGAAAAGATGCCATTTCCTACTGTCTGTGACACTGGAATAAGCCCAAGTCCCTGACCCAGTTAGAGGCACAAAGTGAAAACCTGTAGAGCTGTCCCTGTGAGAAAACGTAGTGAACATACCACAATATCTCTTGAAAGAAGGTACTGCTGGCCTTTGACCTGGTATTCAAGATTTACTCAAAGAAAATGTGATTATTATCACAACTTCTCCTTCCAGTAGTTTTATTTGGCCAGTCTTAAAAGGATTTCTCTAATGAATGGAACTTAACTATTAATTATCGAAGTCTCAGTGCTCAAGTTTCCACCATCAAGGCTTCAGTACTTAACATAATGAAATTAGTTGAAGATCTCCAATGATCATCTTGTGTGTTGACTGTGTGGATCTGGGCACCATGTTCTATTCAATACCTATCAACAATCAGTCACAGCCTCCTTTACCATTCAAAGAACCCAATGTGTATTTACCCAGTTGCCTATGGCTTATTAATTTTTAATTGTCTACATTTAAAGTATACAACATGATGTTTTAATACACCAATCAAATCACCATATCCATCATCTCATATAGTTACCTTTTTTCATTGTAAAAATATCTAAAATCTACTAGCTAACAATGAAATATAATACAATACTCACCAATACCAATATACTATTGTTAACTATGCTCATGTTGTACATTAGGTCTCTAGATTTATTCATCCTACATACTGCAACTGTGTATACTTTGACCTACATGTTTCCATTTCCTCTGCCTTGCCTTCTTCACCACCCCCATAACCACTATTCTACTATATGTATCCAGTATATATATATATAAAATATTTCACATATAAGTGAGATCATGTAGTATTTCTATTTCTGTGTCTGGCTTATGTCACTTAACATAATGTCCTCTGGGTTCATCCATGTTGTCACAAATGGCAGGATCCACTTTTTAAAGGCTGAATAATATACCATTATATATACATATATATGCATATGTGTGTGTGTGTATATACATGTAGCAATTTCTTTATCTATTCTTCCATCAATGGACACTTTGGATGTTTACATATCTTGACTATTGTGAATAATGCTGCTATAAACATGTATATGCATATATATTTACAAGGGGTGGTGGTTTCATTTCCATGGAGTATTTCTTAGGAATTTGTATACTGTTTTCTACAGTGGTTACACGAATCTACATTCCTGCCAATGGTGTCCAAGAGTTCCCTTTTTTCCACTCCCTTGCTAACAATTGTTATCTCTTGTCCTTTTGACAAAAGCCATCCTAAGAGATGAGAGGTGTGATATAGTTAGAACATTTGTTCTCTTAAAATATCATGCAGAAATGTGACCCCCAGTGTTGGAGGTGGGGCCTAATGGAAGGTGTTTGGATCATGGAGGCAGATCCCTGATGAATGGTTTGGTGTCCTCCCTCACAGTAATAAGTGAGCTCTTGTTTTATTAGTTCACATAAGATCTGGTTGTTAAAAGGAACCTGGCACCTTGTCCTCCCTCTCTTGCTTTCTCTTTCACCATGTGACACGCTGGCTCCCCTTGCTTTCTGCCTTCAAACTAAAAGGCTTCTGCACAGCAAAAGATACAATCAAGAAAGTGAAAAAACAACCTATAGACTGATAAATGTTTGCAAACCATTTAACTCTGAAAGGATTAATATCTAAATTATATGAGAAACTGACCTAACACAATAGCAAAACAATGAATAGCCCAATTGAAAACTGAGCAAAAAACAATGAGTAAAAGCTTCCTGAGATACCTACCAGAAGCCAAGCAGATGTTGGTGCTATGCTTCTTGCACAACCTGCAGAATTATGAGTCAAATAAACCTCTTTTCTTTACAAATTATCTAGTCTCAGATATTCTGTTATAGCAATGCAAAATGGATCAATATGAAGTGATATATCACTGTGGTTTTGATTAGCATTTCCCTGATTACTGATGTTGAGCATCCTTTTATATATCTGTTGTTATATGTCTTTTTTGAAGAAATGTTTATTCAGATCCTTTGCTCATTTTTTCAGAGTCCAGAGTGCTCACCATTACTTGATGGAACCTCTCTTTGCTCATTTTTAAATTGGGTTATTCATTGTTTCGCTATTGAATTATGTCAGTTTCTTACATATTTTAGATATTAATCCCTTAAGAATTAACTGGTTTACAAACATTTATCAGTCCATAGGTTGCTTTTCACTTTCTTGATTGTATCCTTTGTTGTGCAGGAGCTTTTTAGTTTGATGCAGTCCCACTTATTTATTTCTGCTTTTGTTGCTTGTGCTTTTGGTATATTATCCAAAAATCACTGATAAGACCAATGTCAAGAAACTTTCTCTTCATGTTTTATTCTAGGAGTTTTGTGGTTTTAGGTCTTACACTCAGATCTTTGGTGTATTTTTTAGTTGATTTTTGCATATAGTGTGATAGGGATTCAATTTTATTCTTTTGCATGTAGATATCCCCAACACCAGTTTTTCCAGCACTGTTTATGGAAGAGACTGTCTTTTCTCCATGATGTCTTCTTGGTGTTGACCACATAAGCTTGCATTTATTTCTAGTCTGTATTCTGTTCCATTTGTCTGTCTGCTTTCATGTCAGTGCCATACTGCTATGATTACTACAGCTTTCTAGTAGATTTTGAGATAAGGTAGTGTGATACATCCAACTTTGTTATTTTTGCTCAAGAATGCTTCGGCTATTTATGGTCTTATGTTGCTCCATATGAATTTTAGAATTTTTTTTCCATTTCTGTCAGAAATGTTATTGGAATTTTGATAGAGATTGCACTGAATTTGTAGATCACTTCGGGTAGTGTGGACATTTTTACAATACTCATTCTTCCAACACAAAGTTGATAACAACCTAAATTTGATTGCATTAAAAAATTCTAGTTTTACTCTCACACATTTTATGTTTTTGATGTTACAACTTATATATTTTATGTTGTATATCCCTTAAAAATTATTGCAGCTATAGTTATTTTTAAGAGATTTGTCTTTTAACATCGGCATATAGATATAAGTGATTTATACACAACCAATACAGTATTAAAGTATTATGAATTTGACTGCATATTTGACTGTATTTTTGAGTCTTTCACTTACATATGTTTTTATGTTGCTGCTTAGCATCCTTTATTTCAATTCAAATAACTCCCTTCAGCATTTTTTCAAGCCTAGTGTAATGAATTCTCTCTGCTTTTGTTTGTCTGTAAATGTCTTTATCTCTCCTTTATTTCTAAAGGACATCTTTTCTGGTTTTAGTACTATTGGTTGGCAAGTTTTGTTTTCCCTTCAGCACTCTGAATACATCATCCCACTGCTTCCTGGCTTGCAAAGTTTCTGGTGGGAAATCTTCGTTATCCTTATGGATTTCCCTTCTATATGATGATTATCTTTTCTCTTACTGCTTTCAGAATTCTCATTGTCTTTAACTTTTGAAAATTTAATTATAATATGCTTCAGAGAATTCTTTAGGTTGATCTTGCTTGGAGTCTTTCGAGATTCATAAATTTGGATGTTGATATTACTCACCAAATTTGAAAAGTTTTTATACAGTATTTCATTAAAGCATATTTACTTCCTCTTTTCCTTCTGGGACTTCCATAATTCAAATATCTGCATGTTTGATGGTGTCCTGTAGGTCCTTTGATATTTCTTCACTCTTTCTCATTCTTTTTTTTGTTTTTGTTCCTCTAATTGTCTGATTTCAAATGACTTGTGTTTGGTGGGCCTGTTAACAGGGGCTGAAGTGGGTTTCTGGCCCCTGGATAATGTGGGCTGCTTCCAGAGCCTTGATCCATAGGGCTGGTGCTGAGATGAGGATCCACTTCAGGAGCCACAAACAGTGAACCTGTTACTAAGTGTGAGGATGGGTGTGGCTTTCTCTGGGTCCCTACGAGTTCTCCTGCTGGGTCACTGGGTGGATCCCTAGGCAGGCAGTATTGCCTTAATCTGTATCTGAGAGGATCTAGAACTGAGTTTCAGGGCTATTTTAGGGTCTATAGCTGGGACCAATGTCAGCAGGCCTGCCCAGAGGACTCAGGTTGCATGTAGTCCTCTGTGTCCCTGTGCTGCTGGCAGCACTGATCACAGACCACTACTGAGAGGGGCTAAGGCTGAGACTCCGAACCATTTCAGGATCTGCTGTAGACCTGGGGTCACAAGCATGTCCTGGCAAATGTTTCTTCCTTTGGGTCCCTGTGCTGCTGGCAGGACTCTTCTCTGACCACTGCTGAGCGGGGCTGGAGCCAAGTCTCAGGGCTATTTCAGCATCCACAACCATGGTTGAAGCCAGAAAACCTGCCCTAATGACTCAGGTGGACATGTCTCTTCCTGTGTCCCTATTTTTCTGGCAGGATTGAGCCCATAAGCTATCTAAATAGCTCAGCCGTTGCTTACAATTTGTACTTCAGGACCTGACAGAGTTCCCCATAAGGCTTCTAATAGCACTACGTAGGTGGTGTCCTGATATGAGGGCCCTCTGAGGAGGCAGTCAAAGAGGATTTGCATGCAGCATCTCCAAGAACAGGGGCAGGCAATGACTCTACACAAAATCCTAGGTCTGCCAACCTCAGTGAAATTCTTGGGCATAGTCTGGTCTTCCAATGGCCAACAAATTTCTTTTTTTTTTTTTTCTTTTTTTCTTTTTTATTATACTTTAAGTTCTAGGGTACATGTGCATACGTTTATATCATGTATAACTCCCCAATGCAATCCCTCCCTCCTCCCCCCTCCCCATGATAGGCCCCAGTGTGTGATGTTCCCCTTCCCGAGTCCAAGTGATCTCATTGTTCAGTTCCCACCTATGAGTGAGAACATGCGGTGTTTGGTTTTCTCTTCTTGTGATAGTTTGCTAAGAATGATGGTTTCCAGCTGCATCCATGTCCCTACAAAGGACGCAAACTCATCCTTTTTGATGGCTGCATAGTATTCCATGGTGTATATGTGCCACATTTTCTTAATCCAGTCTGTCACAGATGGACATTTGGGTTGATTCCAAGTCTTTGCTATTGTGAATAGTGCCGCAATAAACATACGTGTGCATGTGTCTTTGTAGTAGAGTATTTATAATCCTTTGGGTATATACCCAGTAGTGGGATGGCTGGGTCATATGGTACATCTAGTTCTAGATCCTTGAGGAATCGCCATACTGTTTTCCATAATGGTTGAACTAGTTTACAATCCCACCAACAGTGTAAAAGTGTTCCTATTTCTCCACATCCTCTCCAACATCTATTGTTTCCTGACTTCTTAATGATTGCCATTCTAACTGGTGTGAGATGGTATCTCATTGTGGTTTTGATTTGCATTTCTCTGATGGCGAGTGATGACGAGCATTTTTTCATGTGTCTGTTGGCTGTATGGATGTCTTCTTTTGAGAAATGTCTGTTCATATCCTTTCCCCACTTTTTGATGGGGTTGTTTGTTTTTTTCTTGTATATTTGTTTGAGTTCTTTGTAGATTCTGGATATTAGCCCTTTGTCAGATGAGTAGGTTGCAAAAATTTTCTCCCATTCTGTAGGTTGCCTGTTCACTCTGATGGTAGTTTCTTTTGCTGTGCAAAAGCTCTTTAGTTTAATGAGATCCCATGTGTCAATTTTGGCTTTTGCTGCCGTTGCTTTTGGTGTTTTAGACATGAAGTCCTTGCCCATGCCTATGTCCTGAATGGTACTACCTAGATTTTCTTCTAGGTTTTTATGGTATTAGGTCTAACATTTAAGTCTCTAATCCATCTTGAATTAATTTTCGTATAAGGGGTAAGGAAAGGATCCAGTTTCAGCTTTCTACTTGTGGCTAGCCAATTTTCCCAGCACCATTTATTAAATAGGGAATCCTTTCCCCATTTCTTGTTTTTGTCAGGTTTGTCAAAGATCAGATGGCTGTAGATGTGTGGTATTATTTCTGAGGACTCTGTTCTGTTCCACTGGTCTATTTCTCTGTTGTGGTACCAGTACCATGCTGTTTTGGTTACTGTAGCCTTGTAGTATAGTTTGAAGTCAGGTAGCGTGACGCCTCCAGCTTTGTCCTTTTGACCTAGGATTGTCTTGGCAATGCGGGCTCTTTTTTGGTTCCATATGAACTTTAAAGCAGTTTTTTCCAATTCTGTGAAGAAACTCATTGGTAGCTTGATGGGGATGGCATTGAATCTATAAATAACCTTGGGCAGTATGGCCATTTTCACGATATTGATTCTTCCTATCCATGAGCATGGTATGTTCTTCCATTTGTTTGTGTCCTCTTTGATTTCACTGAGCAGTGGTTTGTAGTTCTCCTTGAAGAGGTCCTTTACATCCCTTGTAAGCTGGATTCCTAGGTATTTGATTCTCTTTGAAGCAATTGTGAATGGAAGTTCATTCCTGATTGGCTCTCTGCTTGTCTGTTACTGGTGTATAAGAATGCTTGTGATTTTTGCACATTAATTTTGTATCCTGAGACTTTGCTGAAGTTGCTTATCAGCTTAAGGAGATTTTGGGCTGAGACGATGGGTTTTTCTAAATATACAATCATGTCATCTGCAAACAGGGACAATTTGACTTCTTCTTTTCCTAACTGGATACCCTTGATTTCTTTCTCTTGCCTGATTGCCCTAGCCAGAACTTCCAACACTATGTTGAATAGGAGTGGTGAGAGAGGGCATCCCTGTCTTGTGCCAGTTTTCAAAGGGAATTTTTCCAGTTTTTGCCCATTCAGTATGATATTAGCTGTGGGTTTGTCATAAATAGCTCTTATTATTTTGAGGTACGTTCCATCAATACCGAATTTATTGAGCGTTTTTAGCATAAAGGGCTGTTGAATTTTGTCAAAAGCCTTTTCTGCATCTATTGAGATAATCATGTGGTTCTTGTCTTTGGTTCTGTTTATATGCTGGATTACGTTTATTGATTTGCGAATGTTGAACCAGCCTTGCATCCCAGGGATGAAGCCCACTTGATCATGGTGGATAAGCTTTTTGATGTGCTGCTGAATCCGGTTTGCCAGTATTTTATTGAGAATTTTTGCATCGATGTTCATCAGGGATATTGGTCTAAAATTCTCTTTTTTTGTTGTGTCTCTGCCAGGCTTGGTATCAGGATGATGTTGGCCTCATAAAATGAGTTAGGGAGGATTCCCTCTTTTTCTATTGATTGGAATAGTTTCAGAAGGAATGGTACCAGCTCCTCCTTGTACCTCTGGTAGAATTCAGCTGTGAATCCATCTGGTCCTGGACTTTTTTTCGTGGGTAGGCTATTAATTGTTGCCTCAATTTCAGAGCCTGTTATTGGTCTATTCAGGGATTCAACTTCTTCCTGGTTCAGTCTTGGAGAGTGTAAGTGTCCAGGAAATTATCCATTTCTTCTAGATTTTCTAGTCGATTTGCGTAGAGGCATTTATAGTATTCTCTGATGGTTGTTTGTATTTCTGTGGGGTCGGTGGTGATATCCCCTTTATCATTTTTTATTGCGTCTATTTGATTCCTCTCTCTTTTCTTCTTTATTAGTCTTGCTAGCGGTCTGTCAATTTTGTTGATCTTTTCAAAAAACCAACTCCTGGATTCATTGATTTTTTGGAGGGTTTTTTGTGACTCTATCTCCTTCAGTTCTGCTCTGATCTTAGTTATTTCTTGCCTTCTGCTAGCTTTTGAATGTGTTTGCTCTTGCCTCTCTAGTTCTTTTAATTGTGATGTTAAGTGTCAATTTTAGATCTTTCCTGCTTTCTCTTGTGGGCATTTAGTGCTATAAATTCCCTCTACACACTGCTTTAAATGTGTCCCAGAGATTCTGGTATGTTGTATCTTTGTTCTCATTGGTTTCAAAGAACATCTTATTTCTGCTTTCATTTCGTTATGTACCCAGTAGTCATTCAGGAGCAGGTTATTCAGTTTCCATGTAGTTGAGCGGTTTTGATTGAGTTTCTTAGTCCTGAGTTCTAGTTTGATTGCACTGTGGTCTGAGAGACAGTTTGTTATAATTTCTGTTCTTGTACATTTGCTGAGGAGTGCTTTACTTCCAATTATGTGGTCAATTTTGGAATAAGTGCGATGTGGTGCTGAGAAGAATGTATATTCTGTTGATTTGGGGTGGAGAGTTCTATAGATGTCTATTAGGTCCGCTTGGTGCAGAGATGAGTTCAATTCCTGGATATCCTTGTTAACTTTCTGTCTCGTTGATCTGTCTAATGTTGACAGTGGAGTGTTGAAATCTCCCATTATTATTGTATGGGAGTCTAAGTCTCTTTGTAGGTCTCTAAGGACTTGCTTTATGAATCTGGGTGCTCCTGTATTGGGTGCATATATATTTAGGAGAGTTAGCTCTTCCTGTTGAATTGATCCCTTTACCATTATGTAATGGCCTTCTTTGTCTCTTTTGATCTTTGATGGTTTAAAGTCTGTTTTATCAGAGACTAGGATTGCAACCCCTGCTTTTTTTTGTTCTCCATTTGCTTGGTAGATCTTTCTCCATCCCTTTATTTTGAGCCTATGTATGTCTCTGCATGTGAGATGGGTCTCCTGAATACAGCAGACTGATGGGTCTTGACTCTTGATCCAGTTTGCCAGTCTGTGTCTTTTAATTGGAGCATTTAGTCCATTACATTTAAGGTTAATATTGTTATGTGTGAACTTGATCCTGTCATTATGATATTAACTGGTTATTTTGCTCATTAGTTGATGCAGTTTCTTCCTAGCCTCGATGGTCTTTACATTTTGGCATGTTTTTGCAATGGCTGGTACCGGTTGTTCCTTTCCATGTTTAGGGCTTCCTTCAGGGTCTCTTGTAAGGCAGGCCTGGTGGTGACAAAATCTCTAAGCATTTGCTTATCTGTAAAGGATTTTATTTCTCCTTCACTGATGAAACTTAGTTTGGCTGGATATGAAATTCTGGGTTGAAAATTCTTTTCTTTAAGAACGTTGAATATTGGCCCCCACTCTCTTCTGGCTTGTAGAGTTTCTGCCGAGAGATCTGCTGTTAGTCTGATGGGCTTCCCTTTGTGGGTAACCCGACCTTTCTCTCTGGCTGCCCTTAAGATTTTTTCCTTCATTTCAACTTTGGTGAATCTGGCAATTATGTGTCTTGGAGTTGCTCTTCTGGAGGAGTATCTTTGTGGCGTTCTCTGTATTTCCTGAATTGAATGTTGGCCTGCCCTACTAGGTTGGGGAAGTTCTCCTGGATGATATCCTGAAGAGTGTTTTCCAACTTGGTTCCATTTTCCCCCTCACTTTCAGGCACCCCAATCAGACGTAGATTTGGTCTTTTTACATAATCCCATACTTCTTGCAGGCTTTGTTCATTTCCTTTTCTTCTTTTTTCTTTTGGTTTTCTCTTCTCGCTTCATTTCATTCATTTGATCCTCAATCGCTGATACTCTTTCTTCCAGTTGATCGAGTCGGTTACTGAAGCTTGTGCATTTGTCACGTATTTCTCGTGTCATGGTTTTCATCTCTGTCATTTCGTTTATGATCTTCTCTGCATTAATTAGTCTAGCTGTCAATTCTTCCACTTTTTTTTCAAGATTTTTAGTTTCTTTGCGCTGGGTACGTAATTCCTCCTTTAGCTCTGAGAAGTTTGATGGACTGAAGCCTTCTTCTCTCATCTCGTCAAAGTCATTCTCTGACCAGCTTTGATCCGTTGCTGGCGATGGGCTGCGCTCCTTTGCAGGGGGAGATGCGCTCTTATTTTTTGAATTTCCAGCTTTTCTGCCCTGCTTTTTCCCCATCTTTGTGGTTTTATCTGTCTCTGGTCTTTGATGATGGTGACGTACTGATGGGGTTTTGGTATAGGTGTCCTTCCTGTTTGATAGTTTTCCGTCTGACAGTCAGAAGGACTGTCTGTTGGTCTGTTGGAGATTGCTTGAGGTCCACTCCAGACCCTGTTTGCCTGGGTATCAGCAGCAGAGGTTGCCAAAGATAGAATATTGCTGAGCAGCGAGTGTACCTGTCTGATTCTTCCTTTGGAAGTTTCCTCTCAGGGATGACTCCACCCTGTGAGGTGTGGGGTGTCAGACTGCCCCTAGTGGGGGATGTCTCCCAGCTAGGCTACTCAGGGGTCAGGGACCCACCTGAGCAGGCAGTCTGTCCGTTCTCGGATCTCAACCTCCGCGTTGGGAGATCCACGGCTCTCCCCAAAGCTGTCAGACAGAGTCGTTCGCCTCTGCACCGCCCCCGCTGCTTTCCCTATTGGACCTCAGCTGTGGGCTGTCCCCAGAGGTGGAGTCTACAGAGACAGGCAGGTTTCCTTGAGCTGCTGTGAGCTCCACCCAGTTCGAGCTTCCCAGCGGCTTTGTTTACCTACTTAAGCCTCAGCAATGGCGGGCGCCCCTCCCCCAGCCTCGCTGCTGCCTTGCGGATAGATCGCCGCAGACGGCTGTGTTAGCAGTGAGGGAGGCTCCGTGGGCGTGGGACCCTCCCGGCCAGGTGTGGGATATATTCTCCTGGTGTGCCTGTTCCTTAAAGCGCAGTATTGGGGTGGGAGTTACGCGATTTTCCAGGTGTTATGTGTCTCAGTTCCCCTGGCTAGGAAAACGGATTTCCTTCCCCCTTGCGCTTCCAGGTGAGGCGATGCCTCGCCCTGCTTCAGCTCACGCTGGTCAGGCTGCTGCAGCTGACCAGCACCGATTGTCCGGCACTCCCTAGAGAGATGACCCCAGTACCTCAGTTGAAAATGCAGAAATCACCGGTCTTCTGTGTTACTCGCGCTGGGAGTTGGAGACTGGAGCTGTTCCTATTCGGCCATCTTGCTCCGCCCGATCGCCAACAAATTTCTAACACTGTTAGACATTAGCTTTTATAGCTTAGCCCAACCCAGACATTTTGCCAGGCTCAACATCTGTTAAGTCTCTATATGTTCTGGCAACAACACATTCCGCCCCTTTCCATTTTACTTCAGCCTTTCTACAAAATCACTTGCAAGTCTACCACCTTCCACTGGGGGAAGCCCCAGCAATGAACATTAGAAGAAACTCAGCAGGCTATATAAGGCAGTTGGTTCCCCCAGAAGCCAGTTTTAGATTTGAGATATTGGCCAACCCTGACAATGCTTTCTGGAGCATATGGAATAAGCATGGTCAAAAATGGCTCCTGATGGGATTTTGGATCCAGAGGCTGCCATCAGCTGCTGCCTGATACATGCCAAATATCAAATGTTTACTGATGACTACTACAGACCAAGGCTCATTTTGGCCACCAGCAGGTAAAACTCTACACCCAGATCCTTACCTTGTCCTGGATGGATAGATTCCTCTCGGCAACAGCTCAGCACAGCTGTGGAAGTTTCCTTGCTTAAATGGAAATGGTACTTCTAGGAGTGTGTTAAACTGGACAAACAGGTCTTTTACAAGTTCTAGGAGGTTGCAGCTTGCCCCATGCTCAACCTCTTGCCCATGGACCTAGGGACACTGGTACTGGCATTACCACTGCCTCCTCCTCTGGAAAATGAGGTGCCCCTTGGGACCAACTGTCTGACATGAAAAAGGAGTCAACGTACTTTACTGATGATATTGTCACCATTGTATGCAATGGAGCTTGCTGGAGAACCATGGCCTATCACTTGGCTTTGAGTACCTCTCTAACCAGGTTCAGTGTCATCAGGTCTGCCCAACTTGGAAGCTATACACTTGGCTGTACAGAATGCCCTTACTAGGTAACTTCTTCATAGATTTTCTTCTAGATCTTTACTGATTGCTAACAGCTTTACATCTGGCAAGGCCAATAGCAGAGAGATGATTTCTTAATACAAGGCTGTCCCTTCTGGGGATCCTAAATTTGTAAGGTATTGTCAACTTGGCCTATTTCTATTTTTGGTACACGTTTTTGCACAAACTTTAACATGACATTCCAGAGGCACATTTCAACAACACAGCAGGCTGATTTCTAGGATGAATACACGTTCTCTAGCCACTTCTGTTGCCTCCCTGGATCCCTCCTCACTTCCATACCTGCTGGCAACTTGGCCACATAATCCCTCTGGGCATTGAGGAATGCATGTGTTTGTTGAATGGACCCATAGACAAGGCATTCCCCTGCAAGTCTCTCTGGCCAAGACAGAGACTGACAACTGAGACATATGCTTCAAGATCAAATATTGGTGTGAAACTCAATGGGGATCTTTTCCACAGAATTTCTATCCCTTTTCCTGGTGGTGTATTGATTACATTGATCCCTTGCCCCCTACTGCAGGCGCTGCCTAGTGTACCCTTACTATGATTGACTCCTTTATGGGGTATGCTGGCCTTTCACTGCCTCTGGCCTAACGAGAACCATTTTAGTTTCCTTTGTTGTTCCAGATATCATAAATTCTGACCAAGGGACTCATTTTCCCTACCATGCTACCCAGAACCAGACACTAGAACAGGGCATCTTATGGAACTTTCATTTGCCATACCAAGCACAACCTCAGGCCTCACTTAATGTAACAATGGCCCATTGAAAGACATGCTACTAAAATTACTCTTTGGTAAATGGATCTTTAAGTAGGTCTCCTTTCTCCTACAATCCATAATTTATCTCAACTCTTTATCGACAGTATTCTATATCCCTTACACTAATTTTATATAGCCTTCCACTCTGCTCCTGTTTGCTCGCAAGGGCAATCTGGCTCATTTTGCTGTCCGGGAGGATTGTACCTGTTACTCTGTTAATGATTTCTCTCCATATGAATTTGACTTTTCAGTTATTCCTCCAACCTTTTTGACTTGGATGCTTAATCAAGGAACAGATTGCTAAATATGATCCCTTAATGACTGAAAGCCCATTGAAATGCCCTAGACATTTAATTTGAGCACAAGAGTACCTGGACAAGCTGATGCCAGAGCTTGAGACCCTGCCTTTGTACTCAGGATATAAAGGGTGCCTGCTTAATCCCCATTCCACGCCGAGGCAGGAATTGGAAATTATAGATACAGGGTTGAGTAGTGGAAATGTGTGGCTTGCTATTTGTGGAGACAGCAAGTTATATCTGGAGAATGCGAGCCACTTCTGGAAATGACAGATTCCAAATGTGACCCACAGCCACTACCATACTAGTTCCCAACTCTCACTACTGGGAGGTTTGTACTTAGCTAGGAGCTACAGATGTATTTAAGACTCCAAGATTCCCCACTGGTGTTACTATAACTGCCCCATGTCCAGGGTACAGTCTCTGCCAAATTAATAAAATATTGTTACTTCCCTTGGCTGTGTTTGTTAGTTTGCTTGTGCTTAACTTGGGCACTGGGGATATGGGTCAACCCATAATGTTTCAACCTGACCCATAGAATGTGCAACAGCCCCACAGAGCCCCTTCAGTAGTGTACCACAAATTGGAGAAATTGGACCTGCCTGGAGGTTATCCTGAGCTCCATGAAAGCAGCCTATCTTTGAGCCTGGCTTATGACTGAATCCCTCCCCAGCTGGCAGCCTTCCATTATGAATAGCTCAAATGATATTGGTGTTTAAATAATTTTGAGCAGTAGTATATGCTAGTGGACATTCTCTTGAGCATGGCCTCTGTAGATTGACTGAATTCATGTCTGTGGATTAAACCCTGGCTGTTAATTCTTTGCTCCATGGTACCTGAGATCTCTACGGGAGGCTGTGCCCCAGAATGTAGAATCATGCATAGAGTCTCTCTGAACACAGCCTATCAGTGTTCCAAGAATATACATCCTTTATAGATAGACTACGAAGGGCAGTCCCAGATCAAAGTGGCTTGAGCATTTGCCTGTTGTGTCACTGACGACCCAGCAGACTTGAAAGAAATCTGTCTCCCATGCACACATATGTTTATTGTGGCACTATTCACAACAGCAAAGACTTGGAACCAACCCAAATGTGCATCAGTGATAAACTGGATTAAGAGAATGTGGCACATATACACCATGAAATACTATGCAGCCATAAAAAAGGATGAGTTCATGTCCTTTGTAGGGACATGGATGCAGCTGGAAACCGTCATTCTCAGCAAACTATCGCAAGAACAGAAAACCAAACATCTCATGTTCTCACTCATAGGTGAGAATTGAACAATGAGAACACTTGGACACAGGAAGGGGAACATCACACACTGGGACCCGTCATGGGGAGGAGGGAGGGGGGAGGGATAGCATTAGGAGATATACCTAATGTAAATGACAAGTTAACAGGTGCAGCACACCAACATGGCACATGTATACATATGTAACAAACCTGCATGTTGTGCACATGTACCCTAGAACTTAAAGTATAATAATAATAATAATAATAAAAAGAAATCTGTGTCTCCAGCAGCTGCAGAGTCACCTGTGAATCTATTTTGGGCAAGACCTTCACATGTTACCATAACTCTTAGTCCTTAGACGCTCCCTTTTATCCCCTATGGATTGCTACATGGTAGGGACACACTTTTCCTGGATTGCTCCTGACATCAACCCAATCCAAGAGGTCACTGATAGATATGACATCATCTCAGACAATGTCATTCCAACCCAAGTGCTTGCCAGTGGAATTGATTTCACCTCAGACAATTGCTTCTGCTCCAAACTTGGACTGTTCTAGACATCCCCTTTAAACAACTCCCACACTCAGTGCTCAGTCTTGATTCCCCTGCTATCCATGACTGATCCAAATATACTGCAATCTTATATTGCCCAATGTGAATATGAACCCTGGGAAGACTATTTCCTTGAGATTGTTACTTGTTTGACCCTGGATCCTGCCCTGCTGACACCTGCCTGTGAAATTATGAGTTCAAAAGTCCTACTATTGCAAAGCAGCCCTAGAGTGCATTAAGCCTCTGTGGGATGCAAAGCATTTCATCTTGAATGCCATTCAGGGTAGAGTTTCTCCTAATATGTCTTCTGTGCCATGCCTAGCCACGTACCCTCCAGATTTTCTATTCCTATGTGCACTTCTAATGATTTCCTGCGATTTCTCTTTGCCTGCAATGCCAACCATGGCAGAAACAGCCATGCACCCCAGCATTCTTGAGGCTGGTGCCCAGGAAACTACACCCACAGATACCACACCCATAAATACCTCTACTTCCTGTCTTCTTCACACTTATGTCACAACAACAACTACACTAACCTGGTACAGACCAAGATCTCCAACACATATGTACAAGCTGCCAAAGTTTCAGCCATGGCCATAGCCCTTCACAACTGTTAAGCCTACCACCAAGTCCCATTGGGCATGGGCCCACCTTAATGACTTTCCTGCTGACACCACATTAGGCCAAGTTCTATCATAGCTTACAGTGAAATTCTTAAATTTCACATCTGCTGAAATATACCAGCTACCTTCATTTCTAGCTATACTCACCAGGGACAGCTGCACATTATAATCAAGTTACCCCCATAGGCTTACCACTTGTGCCCAGGAGCCCACTAAACTTGGCCAGTTCTCCACATTGGGGCCTTCAACCTCCTTATAATATCTTCATGGGTACATTATGCTCTAAATAACAGCACTTTCAGGCCCTACTGTGGCCCAAACTCATAGGCATAGCACCTTATATATTTTCCTTGCTTAATCCCCCATATTTTTCTGAATAAAACCATACCCCCATGTACAGTGGTTACACTGAGGATTCTCCTAGTTCTTTATCAACCAGCTAACTGCTCATTTCCGTCAACCCCAAAACACCAGGCAAAACAGGTAATATTTATTCCCATCTTAATAGGGCTTACCAGAGCCACAGGAGCTGCCAATGTTGGCACCAGAACAGCAGCCTTTGCATACAAAATAAAATCTTAGCTGGCAACCAGCACCTTTCAGATCATAGGCCCTTTCAGATCATATTCAAAGGCTGCATGAAATGTTGTCCTTTACACAACAAGCCCATTTGTCTCTAGCCCGAGTGATAATGGATAACACACTGCTCTTGACTACTCACTAGCCAGGGGAGAGAGGGGTTTGTGCCATGCAAGGCACCTCCTGCCATATATACATTAATAACTCTGGACAGGTACAGGCCAAGCTATGAGGAATAGGCTAAGAAGTAAAGAACTTTTATAATATAACCAAAATCTACCAATGTATTTCCTTAAATACACAGGGATCTGACCTGTTCTCTTGGCTTTCTCGCACAAGGCGATGTGTCTGGTTGTGAACTGAGTTCCAACCACTTGCCATATGGCTAATAGAACATCTCCTAGTTGTTATCTGTATCAAAGTTTGCCTTCAGTGGCTAGCTAGTCACCTTTAACATCTCCACAATCCAGGTGGCAAGCAGTCTTCCTCCCAATTAGTATTGTTAAAGATGTTGAGGCACCACAGGGTTGAAAGTATTGTAAATTTAAAAAATTTATATTTTCTTGCTGCCTCAACATCCCCACAAAGAGGTTATGAGCACCACGACCAAGTAACCAGATGTACCTGTGTGGTAAGGTTGGCTTCTGTCACAAGTTTCCTTTCTTGCCCTCCATGACTGTGATCTACTAACTTTCTGAGGCACCAATGAAATCCTTTTGTGCCTTTTGCTTATTTACTCCACCGTGGCCCTTAATAAAGGCACTTATGCGTGGGTCTTCTCTCTTTTTTGACTCCCTTCTGCATGGTTGAGCCCACTCCCTTGGTGCTCTTCCTATGTGAACCTCTCTTGGCAGGCAGTTACTCTTCAGGGTCCATGATGTAATCAACTTTGTTTTCCTGAACCTCTCCTTTTCCCCCGTCTTGCGTCCATACCTGACCAACCATCACCTGAAAGTAAACAGAACAGAAAACAAAAAGGCAATCTAATGGATGGGAGAAATATTTGCAAATTATATGACTGATAAGGGATTCATATCCAAAATATATAAAGAACTCCTACAACTTAACATTTTTTTAGAAATCAATTCAAAAATGGGCAAATGATTTGAATGGACATTTCTCCAGAGAAGATACATGAATGATCAATAAGCTCATGAAAAGATGCTCAATATTATTAGTCATTAGGAAAATGCCAGTCAAAACCTCTTCACTCACTAGAATGACTACAATTTTTAAAAATAGAAAAATGTCAAGTGTTGACAAACATGTGGAGGAACTTGAACACCCATACATTGTTTGCTGAGAATGTAAAATGATGCAGCCACTGCTGAAATAAGTTAGCAGTTTCTCAGAAAGTTAAACAAAAAATTGCCATATGACCCAGTAATTTCAGAGAATTAAAAACAGGTGTTCAAACAAAAAACTGTACATCAATGTTTATAGCAGCACTATTCACAATGGCTAATAGGTGGAAATAATGCAAATGGCCATCAAAAGGTGAATGCATGAAGAGAGTGTGGTATATCCATTCAATAGAATATTATTCAACCATAAAAATGAAGTATTGATACATGCTACAACAGATATGTGCCTAGAAAATATTATGCTAAGTAACAGGAGCCAAACACAGATGGTAACATATTAAGATTTCATTTATATGAAATACACAGATTAGGTAAATCTGTAGAGAGCAAAAGCAGATTAGTGGTTTCCAGGAGCTTAGGAGAGGGGGAAACGGAAGCTGACTGCTAATAGACAAAACATATCTTTGAGATGATAAAAATGCTTTGCAGGTCCGGCGTGGTGGCTCACACCTGTAATCCCAGCACTTTGGGAGGCCGAGGCAGGTGGATCACTTGAGGTCAGGAGTTCGAATTCAGCCTGGCCAACATGGAGATATCCCATCTCTACTGAAAACACAAAAGATTAGCCCGGCGTGGTGGCAGGCACCTGTAATCCCAACTACTCAGGAGGCTAAGGCAGCAGAATCGCTTGAACCTGGGAGGCAGAAGTTGCAGTCAGCCAACATTGCGCCATTGCACTCCAGCCCAGGCAACAGTGCGAGACTCTGTCTCAAAAAAAAAAAAAAAAATGTTTTGCACGACATTGTGAATAAATAAATATATACAGATCTGGTATGGTGACTCATTTCTGTTATCCTAGCACTTTGGAAGGCCAAGGAAGGAATATCACTTAAGGCCAGGAGTTTGAGACTAGCCTGGGCAACATAGAGAGTCCCTATCTATATAAAAAACAAACAAACAAAAGTTATTCAGGCATGGTGACACACATCTGTAGTCCTAGCTACTCATAAGGCTTAGGCAGGAGGGTCGCCTGAGCTCAGAAGTTGGAGGTTACAAGGTTATAGTGAGGTATAATCATATCACTGTACTCCAGCCTGGGCAACAGAGTAAGACCTTGTCATATATATATATATATATATATATATATATATATATATATTCTTCTATTGATTCTATTTCTCTGGAAAGCCCTGATTAACACAAGCAAACTGATGTAATTGATTTGATACTTTTTTCCTTTTTCTAATATAGAAATTTACAGCCATAAGTTTTCCTTTAAATATAGCTTGAGAGGTATTCCATTAATGTTTTTGATCAATAGGCTTTCTTTCTCAGCAGCTTTAGATAAATGGAAAAAAATTGAGCTAAAAGTACAAAGTTCCCATATACCCTTTATCACTCACTTTTAATTCCCTATTATTAACATCTTGCATTATTGTGGTATATTTGTTACAATTGATGAGCCAATAATACATTATTATTAACTAAAATCCATAGCTTACATTAGGATTCGCTCATGGTGTTGTACATTTTATAGATTTTGACAAATGTATGATGACATGTATCCAGCATTATAGAATCACAGAATAATTATTTCACTGCCTTAGAAATTGGTGCTGTACTTAAATTTCCCTCTCTTCTCCCTAGCCCCAGCAACCACTGATCTTTACACTGTCTCGAGTTTTGCCTTTTCCAGGAAGTCATTTACAGGCATACCTCATTTTAGTGTGCTTCATTTTATTGCACTTTGCAGATACCCGCATTTTTTTTATTTACAAATTGCAGGTTTGTGGCAACACTGCATCAAGCAAGTCTATCAGTGCAATTTTTCCAAAAACATGTGCTCCACCAAAACCTCTCAGATTTGATAAATGAATTGGGTAAAGTTTCAGGATACAAAATCAGTGTACAAAATCAGTGGTGTTTCTATGCACCAATAACTAGCTGAGAATAAAATCAGGAAATCAATCTCATTTACAATAGCTACAAAAAAATAAAATGAAATATCTAGGAATAAATTTAACAAAGGAGGTGAAAGATTACCATAAGAAAAGCTACAAAACACTAATGAAATAAATTGTTGATAACACAAATAAATAGAAAAACATGCTCATGGATCAGAAGAATTAATATAATTAAAATGACCATACTGCCCAAAGAAATCTGTAGATTCAAAGCACTATCAAAATATCAATGTCATTTTTCAAAGAATTTGAAAAAACAATCCTAAAATTCATTTGGAACCAAAAGACAGCCTGATTATCCAAACCAGTTCTAACCAAAAAGGAACAAAGCTTGAGGTATCACATTACTTGACTTCAAATTATATTCCAAGGCTATCATAACCCAAACGGCATGGTACTGGTATAAAAATAGACACATAGATCAATGTGTCAGATTAGAATAGAATAGAGAACTCAGAAATAATGCCACATACTTACAGCCAACTGATCTTCCACAAAGATCAGTTAGGGCTTCAGCATATGAATTTTGGTGGAATACAATTCAGCCCATAGAAGTAATTCAGGGAATAGGGAAAAGTAGATCAAATCTAGATCCTATCCAAGGTAGGAATCTAAAAGGAGGCTCCTTCCCTCTATAATGCTGGGATCTCAAAGTGGCAAACCCTCAGTGTAAGTGTAAACAACTCAGGGATCTGTGTGAAGGATTTGGCAAGAGATAATGCTTGTCTTACCTTTGTCACCAGTGAAGGGAAACTTAAAGTTGCCTATGTGGTCCTAAAAAAATCCAGTGTATCATTTAAAGTACTCTGACATGGGCATCTTCCTACAAAGACTGGCAAAAGAAAATGCAAATAGCCAAAAGCTAGAAAGAACACAAATGTCCATCATTATTAGGAAGAATAAATAACTTATGGCCTTATATAATGGAATATTACATACCAAAGAAAAAACAAACTGCTGCTAAATGTAACAACACAGACAAATATCACAGATGTAATGTTGAGCAAAAGAATCCATGATATGCTATAAATTTTTTCTATATAAAAACCAATTACTTTTATAGGCCCTAATCCTGTCTTACTGGTGTCCTTATAAGAAGAGGCAAAGTTAACCCATGTGATAGTGATGTGAATAGTGCTTTTCCTTATTGATGGAGTGTTGAGTGGTAACATACAACACAGAGCCTTTTGCAGTCCAAAAACTGTTCTACATGGGCCAGGCACAGTGGCTCACACCTGTAATCCCAGCACTTTGGGATGCCGAGGTGGGCGGATCACTTGAGATCAGGAGTTCAAGACCAGCCTGACCAACATGGCGAAACCCCATCTCTACTAAAACTACAAAAATTAGCCAGGTGTGGTGGCGCATGCCTGTAATCCCAGCTACTCGGGAGGATGAAGCAGGAGAATCACTTGAACCCAGGAGGCAGAGGTTGTAGTGAGCCTAGATCATGTGACTGCAATCCAGTCTGGGCAACAGAGTGAAACTTAATCTCAAAAAAAAAGAAAAGAAAAGAAAAGAAAATACTCTACATGGATGTGTTCATAAGTGAAAATTTGCTGAGCTGTGTACCTAAGATTTCTCTAGTTTATTGTATGTAAGTAATACTTTAATTTTTAAAATCTTATTTTTAAAAGAAAATGCAAATTATCTATGGAGGAATGAAAGGCTAGACTTTTAATTTTTATAAATCTATAATGACAAACTTATAAAAAGACTAGAAAATTAATATAAATTTCCAAAAAACCTGATCTTGCATTCGGAAATTATAATCAGAAATGATGCCTAATAAGTTTCTCAAGGATATTAGATACTGAAATAATCAAACTATAAAAAATATATTTACTGAATAAAATTGAAGTTGGAAAACAAACATGTACCAAAAACTTTAGACAATTAACAGAATCAAAAATGAACTATCCTAGAAAGGAAAATTATAAATATTGAAATTACAGAATCAATATATTTTCTTGAGAAAACTTTTAGTTCTGACCAGGACGGAGTAGCTTATATTTTAGTAACCCTTTTTACGTATACACATACAAGCATATACATATGTGTGTGTGTGTGTGTGTATGTGTGCATGTGAACAGTCTATATAAGACAATGGCTTAAGGCATTGAGGAGTAATCGATAATGTTAGGAGTTGAGGAACCATGGTCCTTGAGAGAAGGAAAGCATAAGAGAAAAGATTCATATTTATCCTGACCTATTTTTTGAAAAAATTTTAACATGAGGACTATAGTCAAAGTATACAGCATAGTCATATTGGAAAGAGGAAGCAGAGATCAGAATTCAGAGATGCCAAGTGGCTGGGACTTAAGCAAATTCCCAAAGGGGAATAAATCATAGAGAAAGAAGCCAACTACAAATTTACCTCAAATCACTGGCCAAATTCTGAGCTTCACATTAAGGGTCAGGAATCCAATAAATCCAGCAGAAAACAGCAGCTAGGAGGCTAACAAACTGTACAGAAGTTTCATCAATTATGTTGTACTGATGAGACAGAGATTGGAGTTCAATATTTGCCAAGGTAAAGGGGTTTTGGTAAAAACTGGGTTTTCAATTGAGATCCCAGAATGATCACACTCTAGAAATATGGACCATTCTCTATAAGTAATAATAAATTGAAATGGAGTAGTCATAACAAAGTCTCAACTCAACCCTCTGCAGGATTGATATGGTCATTAGTACTTAGAAGAGGACTTAACTCCTTTAAGTTTTCATGAAGAATGTTTAGCACCCAGTGCAAATTGTGAGACATCTTATACAACATAAGCAAAAAGACAAAAACAAAGAGTAAAATAGACAATAAAAACAGACTCAGAAAAGATTTGGCATTAACAGATATTTTATATTATTATTAATTGACACATAAATATAGATTTAAAATGTAAAACCTGATCGGAGATATGAAATATAAAAAGAGTCAAATGAAAGTTCTAAAATGGAAAACTACTATAATTAAAATAAGAAGTTTAATAGATTAGTAAATAGTTCATTAGATACGATTTTTCAGATGATTAGTGAACTGGGAAATATAAAAGAATCAAGAACATAAAAGGAGATATAAAATATTGAATAAAACATAAGAGACACATGGGACATTGATAAAAGGGCTAACATATGGGTAATTGGAGTCAAGATAGAAGCGAGAGAGTAAGTAAAAGGTATAGTATTTGAAGAAATACTGGTGAATAATTTTTGAAAATTGGAAAGAAATTGCTTAAGAAATGAGTTTAAAAACTCTTTGAGGCTTTTTTTTTTTTTGAGACGGAGTCTCACTGTGTCTCCCAGGCTGGAGTGCTGTGGCGCGATCTCGGCTCACTGCAAGCTCCACCTTCCAGGTTCACGCCATTCTCCTGCCTCAGCCTCCCAAGTAGCTGGGACTACAGGCACCTGCCACAATTTTTAGCAAAGAAGAGTAAAGATTTAACTAAAATATGGAATTATATCCTAGAACAGTCATATAAATTTATTTTCTTACTTTTTTTGAGACAGAGTCTCGCTCTGTCACCCAGGCTGGAGTGCAGTGGCGCCATCTCGGGTCACTGCAAGCTCCGCCTCCTGGGTTCACGCCATTCTCCTGCCTCAGCCTCCCGAGTAGCTGGGACTACAGGCGCCCACCACCACGCCCAGCTAATTTTTTGTATTTTTAGTAGAGACGGAGTTTCACCGTGTTAGCCAGAATGGTCTCAAACTCCTGACCTCATGATCCACCCACCTTGGCCTCCCAAAGTGCTGGGATTACAGGTGTGAGCCACGGCGCCTGGCCAATTTTTTTTAAGTTTACAAAATATAGGTTCAAAATTCCCTATAAACACCAAACAAGATAAATACAAAGAGAACCACATCAGGGACTAAGCTTAACGCTCAGTTATTATTTCTTCTGTAAGATATAATCTTCCATTAATGCAATAAAGTGTGTTTTTCTTTTTTTAACTGCTGTGCAGGAAAGTATTTTATTTAAAAATGAACTGAAAGTGCCTGTCAATATTCATATATAGGTACTGTGAACACAATCATAAAATTAGAATCAAAACACTTTGGTGATAAAAGCTTCTTCCCAAATCAAGCATGAGGCAAAAGAAAAATGTAAGACTTCATAAAACAGTAAAAATACTTGAGAAATTCAAAGCTCATAGCAGAAGTGGATATAAAAACAAATATGGCTGGGCACGGTGGCTCACACCTGTAATCCCAGCACTTTGGAAGGCCGAGGCAGGTGGATCACATGAGGTCAGCAGTTCGAGACCAGCCTGGCCAACATGGTGAAACTCCATCTCTACTAAGAATAAAAAAATTAGCTGAGTGTGGTGGCACAGGCCTGTCATTACAGCTACTTGGGAAGCTGAGGCAGGAGAATCCCTTGAACCCAGGAGGTAGTGGTTGCAGTGAGCAGAGATCGTGCCACTGCACTCCAGCCTGGGCGATGAGAGTGAAATTCTGTCTAAAAAACAAAACAAAAAACCAACCAACAAACAAAAAACCGTAAAATAAAATAAGAGTTGGCTGAATTCAATAAAGTAAATGAGGTTAAGATCATCATAGAAATGAGGTAAAGTGTATTTTCCTATTTCATCACGATAGCTTTCCTCTTTGGAAATTTTATTTGAATTTTAAAAATATCCTCTATATGTTTACTTAACTTTTTGAACATAGAGTATACAGTTGTAATATTTGTATTAATATCCCTATTTGCTAATTCCAATATCTTGGTCTGTTTTGACTGATTATTTTCATTGTGGATATTGTATTGCCTCTGTATGCCTGGTAATCTTTGATTAGGCTCTAACATTGTAAATATTACCTTGTTGGGTGCTGGATATTTTTGTATTGCTACACATTCTCTTGAGTTTTGTTTTGAGATACAGTTATTTTATTTGGAAAAAGTTTGATACTTTCAAATCTTGTTTTTGTGATTTGTTAGGTACATCTGGAGTGTAGCAGTACTCTATTCCACACACATGAAATATGAATTTTTCCAGTCTGTGGTGGGAAAAGGCACTGTTTCCAGCCATGTGTGTTAGGTACTATTCCTTCTTATCCTTTTTGACAGTTCAATCCCCAGCATTGAGTTTCATTACAGACAGACACTTGTCAGTACTCTACTGAATATTCCACATGAACTGTGCTGGTTAATTTTATGTATCAGTTTGTCTTGGCTAAGGGATGCCCAGATAGCTGGCAACACGTTATTACTGTGTGTGCCTGTAAGGGTGTCTTTGGAGTAGATTAGCATTTGAACCAGTAGTCTAAATAAAAAGATCTACCCTCACCAAGGCATCATCCCATCAGTTGAGGGTCTGAATAGAACAAAAATGTGGAGAAGGATGAATTCCTTCTTTTCTTGAGATAAGCTCATCCACTTCTGCCATCAGACATCAGCACTCCTGGTTTTCGGGCCCTACGACTTTGAGACTCACACCTGCACTCTCCTTCCCACTCCCGGGTTCTTAGGCCTTAGAGTCTTTTTTTTTTTTTTTTTTTTTTTTGAGACGGAGTCTTGCTCTGCCGCCCAGGCTGGACTGCAGTGGCCGGATCTCAGCTCACTGCAAGCTCCGCCTCCCGGGTTTCCGCCATTCTCCTGCCTCAGCCTCCAGAGTAGCTGGGACTACAGGCGCCCGCCACCTCGCCCGGCTAGTTTTTTTGTATTTTTAGTAGAGACGGGGTTTCACTGTGTGAGCCAGGATGGTCTCGATCTCCTGACCTCGTGATCCGCCCGTCTCGGCCTCCCAAAGTGCTGGGATTACAGGCTTGAGCCACCGCGCCCGTAGGCCTTAGAGTCAAACTGAGAGTTATACCATTGGCTCCTCTGGCTCTTCAATCCTTAGATCCAGACTGAATTACACCACTGGCTTTCCTGGTTATCCAACTTCCAAATGGCAGATGGTGGAACTTCTTGACCACTATAATCACATGAAACAATTTCCATAATAAATCTCTTCTTCCCCCTTTCTCTCTCTTCACACCACCAACTCACCACCACCACCACACACACACACACACACACACACACACACATACACACATCTCCTTCCATGCAGTTATCTCTTCTCTTTGATAGTCTGTCCTATCAACTTTGGCTTCCTTGGTTTCCCAGGACTCAGCTCCATTTCCTCAACACAGCTAGTCTGACAGGCTCTGCCTCAGTTCCTCTTCCTTGAGCTGTAGGCTGAAAATCTCTCAAGATGGTAAAATGAGGCAATGGTAACGCTTACCTCATTTTTTCCCATATTTCAAAATCACTGTCTTTCATTGCCTCATTCCAGTATCTTAAAAGGTACTGTTTCACACATTTTTGTCTGTTTTGTTGCTGTTGTTTTTGCTATAGACACTGCTGCAAGTAGGAGAGTAAATCCAGCCCCTGTTGCTCATCTCACCCAAAGTGGCTTTACAAAGGTTTTTAAATTATCTTTGTAGGTAATTCTGATATAACATGACATATCCATTCCTAACATCACCACATTATGCAGAAGCATACAATAAAAACCCCAGGGTTCGTGGGAAACTGAAGTTAGGGAAACAATATAAAATACTGATACATTAAACAAAAATACAGCAACTGCCAAAAAAATGGAAGTACAGTTTTTAACATGTTAAATGGTTAGTAAATACATAAATAATATGTGGACAGGACACTTTACATTGTAAAAGACCTCAAATTTGCTTTTGGAAGTGTATGCCCATGCTCTTGCACTGCACCCAGCTCCCACACCTACCACCCAGTCTGTGTAAGGAAGAGAACAAAAGAGAGAAAAGGTGAAAGAAATGAGAGATAAAAAGGAAGAACATGGAGGCAAATACAAATAAGCAACGAGGAGAGAGGGGAAAATTAAAGGGAGAGGATACAGAGGACTGAGTAGCCAAGATGACAATTTGAAGAGCTGCAGCTTGTGAGTTATTAAGTAGTAGGCGTTAACTGAATTAACGTGAAAAGTTACAATGCCTTATGTGGATGGGTGTGGCTCATTGTCCTTTTGAAATGTGTGGGAGTTTTTTTTTTTTTTTTAATTTAAGTTTTAAGTTAAAGGGTACATGTGCAGGTTTGTTATATAGGTAAACTTGTGTCACAGGAATTTGTTGTACAGATTATTTCATCGCCCAGGTAGTAATCCCAGTGTCCATTAGTTAGTTTTCCTGATGTTCTTCCTTCTCACTCCCCCAACCCTACAATAGGCCTCATATCTGTTGTTCTCTATGGGGCCATGTGTTCTCATCATTTAACTCCCACTTAAAAGTGGAAACATTTGGTATTTGATTTTCTGTTCCTGTGTTAGACTGCTAAGGATAATGGCCTCCAGCCCCATCTATGTTGCTGCAAAGCACATGCTCTCACTCTTTTTTATGGCTGCATAGTATTCTATGGTGCATATGTACCACATTTTCTTTATCCAGTCTACCATTGATGGGCATTTAGGTTGATTCCATGTCTTTGCTATTATGAATAGTGTTGCAATGAATATGTGTGTGCATGTGTCTTTATGGTAGAATAATTTATATTCCTCTGGGTACATACCCAGTAATGGGATTGCTGGGTCAAGCGGTAGCCCTGATTTTGGGTCTCTGAGGAATCACCACACTGTTTTCCACACTGGTTGATTTAATTTACACTCCCAGCAGTGTGTAAGTGTTTCTTCTTCTCCACTTCTTCACCAGCATCTGTTATTTTTTGACTTTTTATAGCCATTCTGACTGATGCAAAATGGTATCTCATAGTGGGTTTGATTTGCATTTCTCTACTGCTTAGTGATGTTGAGCTTTTTTTCATATGCTGGTTTGTCGCATGTATGTCTTCTTTTGAAGAGTGTCTGTTCATGTCCTCTGCCAACTTTTTAATGGGCTTGTTTTTCTCTTGTAAATGTGTTTAAGTTTCCTATAGATGCTGGATATTAGACCTTTGTCAACTACATAGTTTGGAAATATTATCTCTCATTCTGTAGATTGTCTAGTTACTCTGTTGATAGTTCTTTTGCTGTGCAGAAGTTTTACAGTTTAGTTAGATCCCATTTGTCAATGTTTGCCGTTGTTGTGACTGCTTTTTGTGTCTTTGCCCATTCCTATGTCTCAGATGGTATTGCCTAGGTTGTCTTCCAGGATTTTTAAAGTTTTGAGTTTTACATGAAAGTCCTTAATCCATCTTGCATTGATTTTTGTATATGGTATAAGGAAGGCACCTAGCTTCAATCTTCTGCATATGGCTAGCCTATTATCCCAGCACCATTTATTAATAAGGCAGTTTTTTCCCCATTGCTTGTTTGTGTCAGCTTTGTCAAAGATCAGATAACCATAGGTGTGCAGCCTTATTTCAGGGCTCTCTATTCTGTCCCATTGATATATGTGTCTGTTTTTATACCAACACCATGCTGTTTTGGTGACTGTAACCTGTAGTATAGTTTGAAGTCTGTTAGTATGATACCCCCAGCTTTGTTCTTTTTGCTTAGGCTTGCCTTGGCTATTCAGGCTCTTTTTTGGTTTCATATGAATTTTTAAATAGTTTTTTCTAGTTCCTTGAAGAACATCATTGGTAGTTTAATAGGAATATCCTTGAATCTATAAATTTCTTTGAGCAGTACAGCCATTTTAACTATATTGATTCTTCCTATCCATGAGTATGGAATGTTTTTCCATTTGTTTGTGTCAGCACTGATTTCTTTGAGCAGTGTTTTGTAGTTCCCCTTGTAGAGATCGTTCACCTCTCTGGTTTGCTGTATTCCTAGATACTTTTTTCTTTTTGTGGCAGTTGTGAATGGGATTGCATTCCTAATTTGGCTGTCCGCATCACTGTTGTTGGTGTATAGAAATGCTAATGATTTCTGTACATTAATTTTGTATCCTAAGACTTTGCTGAAGTTGTTTATCAGCTGAAGGAGGTTTTGGGCTGAGGCTATGGAGTTTTCTAGATATAGCATTGTGCCATTGGCTGACAGGGATAGTTTGACTTCCTCTCTTCCTGTTTGGATGGCCTTTCTTTCTTTCTCTTGCATGACTGCACTGGCCAGGACTTTTTTTTTTTTCTTTTTTTTTTTGAGACGGAGTCTGGCTCTGTCGCCCAGGCTGGAGTGCAGTGGCCAGATCTCAGCTCACTGCAAACTCCACCTCTCAGGTTCACGCCATTCTCTTGCCTCAGCCTCCCGAGTAGCTGGGATTACAGGCACCCGCCACCTGGCCCGGCTAGTTTTTTGTATTTTTTAGTAGAGACAGGGTTTCACCGTGTTAGCCAGGATGGTCTCGATCTCCTGACCTCGTGATCCACCTGTCTCGGCCTCCCAAAGTGCTGGGATTACAGGCTTGAGCCACCGCGCCCGGCCCAGGACTTTCAATACTATGTTGAACAGGAGTGGTGAGAGAGGGTATCCTTGTTTTGTGCTGGTTTTCACAGGGAATGCTTCCAGCTTTTGCCCAAATAGTATGATGTTGGCTCTGGCTTTGTCGTATGTAGCTCTTATTATTTTGAGGTATGTTCCTTCAATACCTCATTTGTTGAGAGTTTTTAACATAAAGGGGTATTGAATTTTATTGAAATATGCTTGTTTGTTGCATGTATAAGTTATTTCTTAGACCATTTACTAAAAAGGGCTTATAATTATGCATCCTTTTCATTTTCCTTTGAAATGTATACATAACTCCTACAACTCAGAAGTGTCTTTCTGAAGAAACTGAAGGACATTCCTTTGAAATGTAATCATCAGGAAGGATAAGACCCCTGTCTCTCAGTTTCTAAGAAAATAGTCCTAACTTCGGTAACTGCCAGATAGCAGACACAGCTGGCCTAGATGCATTTATGTTGACCAATCTTTTGTAATTTTTTACTTCTCTGACTTTTCTTGACCCTCTGCTCATGGGTCCCTCATTTTCCCTTTAAAACACCCAATCACCTCTGCACAAATAAAAGTGGAACTCAGCTGTTTCCCTTACTATCAGTAATTACTGAATAAAATCTGTTTTCAATGTTTTAACTAATGTCCTGTTGGGTTTATCTTTGGCAGCCCATGTGACAAGGAACTGAGGGCAGCAGCCTTTGGCCAACAACCAGCAAGAACCACAGGTCCTCAGTCCAACTGCTGCAAAGAACTGAATCCCTCCAACAATAAAAGAGCTTGAAATTGGCTCCTTCTCTAGTTGAGCCTTCAGATGAGACAGTAGCCCTGACCAACACCTTGAGTGCAGCCTTGTAAATGACTCTATAGCAGAGGACCTGACTAAGCTGTGCCTAGATTCCTAACTGACATTTGTTATTTTTAGCTGCTAAATTTATGGTTATTTTTCATGCAGAAATATGTGGTTATTTGCTATGCAGAAAATAATACATTTTTCCTCCCTGAAAGCTTTGTTTTTTTTCTTTTTGATATTCTAGTTTTAATTTCTTAAGGCATTTTTTTTTTTCTTATTTCTCTTACTTGGTACCTTAGGACACGCTTTAACTGACATCTTTCTGTTTTCTTTAATTCTGGGAAAAAGAAATTTCAGATTTAAAAAATATTTGTTTTAATTTCTGTCCTTCTGCAATCCTATTTTCCAGATATTGAAACTTCTACTTTTATATTACACAAATTTCAACTTTTATTTTTATATTTGCTCTCTTTTTATCCTTTCCTACTGCCTTCCAACATTTTCTTTACTCTCTTCTATCAGTTTCCTAATTCTTTATTCAGCTGCATGCATTCAACTATTTATCTCATCTAGTGTGCTTATTTTGGTTCATATTTGGTTTCACTCTCATCCCCCAAATATGTTCATTTTTTTCTGATTTTCACTGATATACAGAAGTATATCTGTGGGGGATATGTTTCAAGACTCCCAGTGAATGCTTAAAACCATGAATAGTACCAGACTGAATATGTGCTACATATTTTTTCTTATACATACATACCTATAATAAAGTTTAATTTATAATTTAGGCATAAGTAAGAGATTAATAACAACTAATAATAAAAATAGAACAACATGCTAGCATCACTACTCATGTACTTTGGGCCATTTTTAAGTAAATAAGGGTTACTTGAACATAAACATTGTGATATCATGACAGTGGATCTGAAAACCAACATAGCACCTAAGTAACTAACAGATGGGGATATGCTAGAGAAAGGGATGACTCACACCCTGGTGGGCAAAAAAGGACAGCTCAAGATTTCATCATGCTACCCAGAATGGCACACAAGTTAATACTTGTGAATTTCTGGAATTTTCATGTAATATTTTGGAACCATGGTTGACCATGGGTAAGTGAAACCACAAAAAACAAAACTGGATAAGCAGGGTCTACTGTAGTTTTCTACTACTTTAATTTTCCATGTAACTTGATTGTACATTTAACATTTTTGATCTGTTTTTGTAATGCTAATTTAGTAACAGGTCATTTCATTTCTAAATATGTCTTTAAACGAGTATTTATTAACTGAATTGCGAGGTGATGTGCACGAGTAGTCCCAGCTACTCGGGAGGCCGAAGCAGGAGAATCGCTTGAACCTGCGAGGTGAAGGTTGCAGTGAACTGAGATCACGCCACTGCACTCCAGCCTGGGCGACACAGCGAGACTCTGTCTCAACAACAACAACAACCACAAAAAAGAAAGAAAGAAAGAAAGAAAGAAAGAAAGAAAAAAGAAAGAAAGAAAGGAAGGAAAGGAAAGAAAGGAAAGGAAAGGAAAGGAAAGAAAGGAAAGGAAAGGAAAGGAAAGGAAAGGAAAGGAAAGAAAGGAAAGGAAAGAAAGGAAAGGAAAGGAAAGGAAAGGAAAGGAAAGGAAAGGAAAGGAAAGGAAAGGAAAGGAGGAAGAAAGAAAGAAAGAAAGAAAGAAAGAAAGGAAGGAATGATATTTAAGCCTCAATCTGCATTTCCCAGTGAATTTAGAAGAAAACATGTATGTCCCAAGGAATTCAAAGAAGCACTGCTGATCATACCAGTTACCTTCCACTCCAGAAGGCAATTTCCATGGTCAGAGTTATATTTAAATTGTAGTGCAAGACCTCACTGATAAAAGTCAAGTTACCTATTTATAATGTACCATCCAGGGCAGTTTTGTGGGAAGGATGGAGTAGTGACTTCCCAACTTTGGCTGGTAATACTGCATCTATTTTCATCAGTGCCTTACCTTAGCATGAGTTTCTCCTGCCTTGACTTTATCCTGTTTATACCAGGAGCTTGGCTATTGCTACAGGTTTATTTTCAAAGGACAATTAATGATCATACCTGTTACAACGAAAAATTCAAATAATTTCCTCCACCCTCTGCTGCCCGTGCTGGTCCTTGGCTTTAGCCTGTAACAATCTATACACTCACATACCAGTTCTGAAAATGTCCTACAGATCGGAATTTTCACAGCTGCTTTTTGTGTGTGTGTGTGTGTGGTGGTGGTTGTTGCTGTTAATTCCTAAAAATCTAAACTTCCTTTTTTTAAAAAAATTTATCTGGGTGTCAGCAGTCTGTACTAGTTCAACATCTTGATTAGAATCAAGGATTTTGGCTGGGCACAGTGGCTCAAAAGTGCCTGTAATCCCAGCACTTTTGGATGCCAAGGCAGGCAGATTGAGGTCAGTAGTTAGACACCAACCTAGCCAACATGGTGAAACCCTGTCTCTACTAAAAATACAAAAAATGAGCCAGGCATGGTAGTGTGCGCCTGTAATCCCAGCTACTCAGGAGACTGAGGCACGAGAATCGCTTGAATCCAGGAGGCGGAGGTTGCAGTGAGCTGAAATCATACCACTGCGCTCCAGCCTGGCATGACAGACTGAGACCCTGTCTAAAAAGAAAAAAAAAAAGAAAGAAAGAAAAAAGGAAAAGAATCAAAGAGTTTGATCCTTATCATAAAAGCAATGGGGAAACTGATTTTTTTTTTTAATGCAGTGAGATGACACCATCAGATTTGTGTTTCCATATGGTATCTCTGGCTGCAGCATTTAGAGGAATACAACAGTGGATATAAGGCTCACGCCTGTAATCCCAGCACTTTGGGAGGCTGAGGCGGGTGGATCACGAGGTCAGGAGATCAAGACCATCCTGGCTAACATGGTGAAACCCTGTCTCTAATAAAAATACAAAAAATTAGCCGAGTGTGGTGGCGGGGACCTGTAGTCCCAGCTACTCGGAAGGCTGAGGCAGGAGAATAGCTTGAACCCAGGAGGCAGAGCTTGCAGTCAGCTGAGATTGCACCACTGCACTCCAGCCTGGGCGACAGCGAGACTCCCTCTAAAAAAAAAAAAAGTGGATATAAGGATATCAGTTAAAGCTTCACTAGAGTAAGTAAGCTTGCTCTATAGTAGTAGTAATAGAAATATAAAGCAGACTTGTAAGATAGGTAGAAGATAAAATCTGCAAAAGTTGGTGAATTATATATTTTGGAACAAAAAGAGGAAAAGTGTTAAGGATGACACTGGAATTTTGACAACTTTAATAGAAGGAAGTTTTATCTTTCTTTCTTTCTTTCTAGAGATAGTACTGATAAAAGAAAATGTGTAGTGCGGGGAAGAGAAGCAAGTCAGAAATGTGGTTTTGAACACGTTTCATTTGAAAGGGCTTTTCAAATAGCAAAAAGGATATCTCAACAATTCACTTGAACATCCAGGTATAGATCTCAGAGAAATCAGAACTGTGAACATAAATTTATGAGTCACACAGCAGCAATTTAATGCAGTAGTAAAGTACATGGTGTGTTCAGCCAGACAACCTGGATTTGGAGCCTGGCTCCATCACTCACAAGCTCTATGACCTCTAAAAACTTGTTCACCCTCTCTGAGCATCCGTTTCTTCATCTGCATATAATCATTCTTTTATTAGTTGTTAGGAGTAAATTAATTTTGTAAAACACTTAAATCAGTGCCAAGGACACATATGTGTTTAGTGGTAAAATAATGGGTGGATGTGGTAATTCAAGCCAGGAGTATGAATAAAACCACTAATTGAGACAAGACAGTTTGAAAACATTAAGAGAATCAGTGGTCAAGATGTAAGGAACTCCCTTGAAAAGCGAGAGATCTTCCAAAGAGATTGAGAAGCCATAGACAAAAAAGTAGGAGCAAAACCAGGAAAGTATATTGCCAATGGCGTCAAGATGAGGGAATAATGAATAGTGCTGAGAGGAAAAATTTTGAAATAGTGTGAGATAAAGAGCATCAACTGCAATGGATAGCTGAATAAATGACTGAATGAATACAATGGATGTTCTGATGCAACTCCAAGATCTCCCTTCAGAAACGAAGGTCAATGACAATAAGTGATAGTTTGGATGAACGTGGGCTGGAGGAAAGCGTTACGTAAGTCTAGAGGCAAAGCTTCAGGAAAGAGGAGTAAATGGGAAACCTTCAGAGAAGCAGCAACAAAAATCGCTGGCCACAGGCAGGCGTTTTGAAGTTTTCTCAGGCCACAAGTGTATGATTCCAAAAAAGCCCGCCGATGTCTTTTAATGCACCGACGGGAGAGAAAAACAAACTAGCGGCGAGCACAAAAGCAGAAAATTTAAGATTGACCCCGGAAACATTTTATTTTGCGTAGGTGTCCGGAGAGCTTTCTTTTGCGATTTGTTCCTTGATCCGGAAGAAAAGATAGCAAATATCACTTGCCATTGGATTGAATCATAAGGGTTGGGCTTTAGCGAGCCAGTCACCTTGGCAAACGGACGTGACGACCCCGGAAGACGCCCGACCGAGCTTTTCTCCAGCTATCGGCTTCAGTGGGCGGGGCAGCAGAGCCAGTCTGACGCAGTCTTCAGCACTGACCAGGCCCCGTTGGGGGCGGTGCCACCAAGGCCACGCCCCCTGCGCCTGCTCCGGCAAGGTCTGGAGTGTTGTCGTAGGCTCTGGGGGCGGAGACTCACGCCGATTCTCTCTGAGCGTAGGGCTGTGAGGGCGCAGTCCACCGCCAGGAGCCTTCCGGTTTCTGGGTGGCTGCGCTACCTCGCTCCGGAGCTTGGGGATACACCCTCTGGAGTGCCCGCTGTCGCTCTCCGTTAAGGTCGAACCCCTCACAGTTGCTGCGGGCAACTGCAGCCCAACATTCCCTCGCTTTGGTTCTCGCCCCATTGAGAAACTCGGCCCCACGCTTCCCACTTTCCTGGCTGAGGTGTCCCCTTTCTCCCCACTAAAATGTCAAATAACCCACGGAGGGTCTTCCTGAAACCCGCAGAGGAAAATTCAGGCAGCGCCTCGCGTTGGTAAGTACCGGTTTCGAATCCTCCCCACGCCTGCCCCCTGTCCGTCTTTGGGATGTGGAGTCGGCCGTCGTTTCCGGACGCTGTGTAGTTTGAGAGGAGTTGGAGCCCGCAGAGTGCGCCACTCAGGCGGGAAGCGCTCGTCACCGGGGCGCTTAAAGCCCATAGAGCGCCTTCCTCTGGGAAATGTAAAACCTCTTTTAGAGCCAGACACAGTCCCTCCCCGGCTCCGCGGGACTCCAGCGTCTCAAGTTTAATAGGCCGACGGAGTAGATCTCCACGGGCGATGAAAACCAAGATGGCCGACGCTTTTATGTGACTCAAACCTTCTGGAAGATTCTCACGCACACGCAGAAACGCGGATTAGCAAGTGCAGCCCTGGTGGCGCTGGACCTTAAGTGAAAATAGTTACATTTTAGTAGTCAGACAGAAAGGGTATGTGATTGAAGAAAAATGGCTTTAGAACAAGGAGATTGGACATTTAAAATTTCAAGTAATAGCTTTATGTGAAGAGAGAGAAGTAAGAATGGAGAAATCCTCGTGTAAAGTCAATCCTCTTGAACAGCGTTTTTGAAGTGGATTGTAATGAAGTGCCATTTCATTGGCTATTTATATTTGGTATGAGGAGAGTCCAGTATTTCTAAGGAAGATATTTCTGTAAAGTTAGAAAATAGATGATCAGTAACTTAGTTTTTTTGTTGTTGTTTTTTTAATTGTATTAAGAGGAAATGAATCGGAAACAGAATGTTAGCTAAAGCAGAATGTTTTCACTTGTACTCTCACATGGTTAGTAGATTAAGTGATAAGGAAAAAATAGGGTCTGCAGACTCATAAGAAAATGAAGAACTAAGATGCAAAACTCGCGGAAGAGCATTTTCGTTTGAAGAAAATCAGGCTACCTGGGATTAATCTCAACTTTGCTAGTTAGCATTTGTGAGGCCAGGTAACTGTTCCCAGTCTGTAAATAATAGCACTTAGAAATATTTTAAAGATTAGGAGAATGAAATAATGTAAAATACCTCATGTAGGAAAATAGTAAAGCACAATATAAATGTTAGCTGTTACTATTATAAGCATACAACTTTAATTCTGCACAGATTTTAGCCCAGGAAGTAGTTTTGTTTAATTACAAATAGATAGAAAACTTGATTGCAATAAAGACCGAAAGTAATGTTTGTTCCTGGAAAGCAGTATTATAAAAAGAAATGGTCACTAATAGTAATGAGCCAAAATTCTATTGAAGAACTGTCAAGAAAGAACCATTGTATTTCAAATCATAAAGAGCCATTTTGGTATACTTGTGTGTTTTTTTCTTTTCTTTTTTTTTTTAATTTGTGGTGGAAGTTTGGGGGAAGGGGGAGAGAGTGCCCTGTGTAGATATTAAAAGGTAGAATTACTTTCTAATGATTAATTTCTGCTGCCTTATTTTAGTACCTGAATAATGACCTCTGACTTAGCTTAATTTATAGAAAATTTGTTTCTCGATTGCATTTTTAAATATAAAAAGCAAGATAAACAACTTTGTGTATGTGTGTGTGTGTACCCTTAACTCTGTTATCCAATTTCTAATCCTTTTGGGGATTTGGATATTTTAAAATTACAGTTACATTCATAAGTCATTTTGAGTTCATTAACTCATTGATTTATACGTTGTTTTTATTATCTTTGAATGTATTTATTTAAATCATTGAGGTTTTACATCATATATTTGGGACATTTACCAGATGACTTTCAGAAGCTTCGACATTTACTTTGGTTAATGGTTGCATATTTGATTCCATTCTGTTTTGTAAGTAACAAAACATCCAAATGTAATTTTGTAAATAATGTTAACATCAGCCCTTTTAGTTTATTGGAAGCTTAGTTTTCTTATTTTTCTGGTAACATGTTTGATGGTACTAAATATTTATTTTTATAACTTAAGTGACTATGATTTTCTTATTTGTAGCTTAATTTTTTTCTAAGTTACCGCTTTCTAAAAATTTTTCAGTAGCATAATACAGAATTGTATATGGTTATATATTGTTTGAAGTATCTCTAATTCATCAGAGCATAAAATGTAAAACCCAAATTTAATCTTAGAGTACAAAGGAAAAATCTGGAAGATATTTGTGATACTATGCATTTAATTTATGTTGATTTGGGTTTTATTGTCAAAGAACAAAGTAGGAGTCAGAATGCTATAGTGGAAAGAACCTTTTAAGTCATAGAGACTTGGGTTCATATCCTAGCTTACCACTTATTATCAATACAGTTTAAACATTTGATGACAAAACATTCATTTAGTACCTACTATGTATGTAGTAGACTGTGCTAAATGGGAAGACTGATTAAATAAAAGGATATGGGCTATTTCCAGGGAAGACCTTATAGTCATGGTGGAGGAGGAGGAATGATAGAGTTGATGTTGATTGTAGTAAAGGAAGAGAGTAGAGGAAGGGAGTTGGAGGAAAGATTCCAAGAACAGCTGAGTTGGGAAACATAAGTATCAGCTATTCAGTTAAAGATGAATGCAGGATATACGTATGCAGAGAACTGGTAAATAAAAGACCTGTGTGGTTTATGACTGATACTTGTTGCTTAATTCTGTATAAGTAGGATAGATAGATAGCTCTTAAGGGTTCTGTTTGCCCTGCTAAGGAAATTAGACTTCATCTATTGGAAATTGTTCAGAGTATTTTAAGAAAAAGACTGACATAGGTGTGCATTTTAGATAACTGTTGGCAGTGTGGATTTGAGGGTGAGTGATCTACATATAAGGATCCTATTTCAGTTGTCTTTTCAGAAATTCTGAGGGCCTGAACTAGCTGATGCAGTGCCACAGGGGTTGAATTCAAAGAAATATAGAAGGGAAAATAGACCGACTTTGTTAATGAATTGGCAGGAAGAAAGGCGGATCAGTTATGATGCCGGTTTTCTGGATGGATATTGGTAAATAAACTGAGATGAGGCACACATCAAGAAAGCAGTCAGATATTTGGATATGAAACTCAGGCTGAGTCAGAGCTGAGACTAGAGATTTGGGAAGCATCACGTTAGAGGTACTATAATGAAAGCCTGTGGTTATATATCCTACAATAATAAGAATTAAGACATCATGTGATTGGCCATTGGCAGCTGTCTTCCCATAAATGGAGAGCTAAACTTAAGTGTTCTCAGCAGGGGGTTTGGTTTGATTGGAGTGATGATGCTTCATTGTCAGTTCAGTATGCATTTTGTCGTGTACAGTGTTTTATTATCTTTTGTGATTTGAGTGTGTCTGTGTATGTGTGTGTGAGGGAGAGACAGACACATACTATACAGTCTAAATGAAATCTGTCATTAATCTCTCAGTTTATACATTTGAATTTTTTGGACCCTGATATGGGGGTATGCTAAAGTAAATACAGAAAGTAGATAAGCTTTCTCAAGGGGAGTGTGTAATTCTAAGTAAGTTATTAAATATTTTTAAATCTCCATTTTCTCAAGTATAAAATGGGAATGGCAGTTCATAACTTGCTTGACTGTTTATTAGGATTAGAGTTAGTAACAACTGTTATATCTATCACGTACGCAATACATGGCACATATTATTGGATAGATAACTGTTATGTACTTACATATGTTATGTTCTATATATACATAATATTATGTCATAGATAGTAAGATGGAAAAGGATTTCCTAGCAGTTGAAAAAAACGTATTTTGTAAAAAGGTCTATAAAATGTTCATCAGCCTTCAACATTTTTATTAGTCTATTTCTTTTTTTTTTTTTTGAGACGGATTCTCGCTCTATCGCCCAGGCTGGAGTGCAGTGGCGCAATCTCGGCTCACTGCAAGTTCCGCCTCCCAGGTTCCCACCATTCTCCTGCCTCAGCCTCCCGAGTAGCTGGGACTACAGGCTCCCGCCACCTCGCCCGGCTAGTTTTTTGTATTTTTTAGTAGAGACAGGATTTCACCGTGTTAGCCAGGATGGTCTTGATCTCCTGACCTCGTGATCCACCCGTCTCGGCCTCCCAAAGTGTTGGGATTACAGGCTTGAGCCACTGCGCTCGGCCTATTAGTCTATTTCTAATATGTGAATACTTCATATCAATATTAGAATAGTAAAAAATGTCAGAAGTTATATAACATTACCAGTATGTTTAATGTGCCTTTTTATTAAATTTCTCATTACCTTTTTTTTTTTTTTTTTTTTTTGAGATGGAGTCTTGCTCTGTCGCCAGACTGGAGTGCAGTGGCGCAATCTGGGCTCACTGCAACCTCCACCTCCCAGGTTCAAGTGATTCTCCTGCCTCAGCCTCCCAAGTACCTGGGACTACAGGCATGTGCCACCACACCCAGCTAATTTTTGTATTTTTAGTAGAGATGGGGTTTCACCATGTTGGCCAGTATTGTCTCGATCTCTAGACCTTGTGATCTGCCCGCCTCGGCCTCCCAAGGTTCTGGGATTGCAGGCGTGAGCCACTACACCCCTCCAAATTTCTCATTACATTTTTAAAAGACCTTACCTTACCTTATTCTCAGAGACCAATTGCATATTTTAATGGAAGATAACTATTATGTTCCCAGGCAGTTATTTCATTTACTACTCCTAGTAAGCTTTATTTTCCTCTATTTAACAAATGAAGAAACAGATTCAAAGAGGATAAGTAAATTTTCTAGTCAACTTGTAATTATAAGAACCAGAATTAGAAGCCCGTAATCTTTCTAATATGTTCCTCTTTTCTCTTTTAAACTGTTAAACTGTATTATTTTTCAAATGTAGTTTCTCAGTTTGAACACCAGCTGGTTTAAAGTAATTATCTTAAAGTAATTAGGTGACCAAACTAGAAAATGGGATGCAGAATCTGGTTCTACTTTTAGTTCTGACATTAATCTGCAGAATATGATCTTTCAGAAAACAGAATCTTTGTAGGGTTTTAATTATTTAATCTCTTCAATGGAAGGCTCTTAGATATGAAAAACTGTATATTGATAGAAGGAGTACATATTTCATCATGAGTTATTACTTCTTAGCATTCTGCATTTCCGATTAATTTTTAGACCTCATTACATTTTGTTGTCAAGAAATCATGGACTTTTTAAAAAATTATAGCTCGTAGGATTCAATTCAGCTAACATTATTGTGTGCAGTTTCCAGTTTCTGGATTAGATGTAGAGTATATTGATATGAATAGTATAATCTACCCTACAGGAATTTATGGTCTGTGGTAGATTATGTGAATCTCACTGATAACACTGACATGGAAGAAGCTTAATTTTTCTTCCTTTTTTTTTTATCTTTTGGAGGAGAAATAGAGGAAAAGAGAGGGAAAAATGTAGTCATCAGATTGGAAAATAGCTCATATGATATAGTTTTTTTATAAAGCAGAAATATAGAGGTCATATAAAATACTATGCTTGGTATTGGAAGGATAATTGCAAAATAAATTATAAAGCCTCTCACCTTAAGGAGTTTCAGTCTTATTGAATGAAACAATACTTTACTCATTTTTTAAAATTAGCTAATAGATTAAAGTCAATAAAGAAAGCATTATGTAATTTCCAACATTAGCGGCATGAATGGGAGTGCATTCGGAATTCCAAGTTGGAAAAAATTAAACTGGAGTGACTGGCAGATATTTTATGAAAAAGATAGAATTGGAAACTAATTTTATATTGTTGGAGGAGAAAAATAATAATACTTTGAGTAAATAGTGTGATGTACATGGCATATTTCAGAATAGCAAAGAGATCTCCCTGGTAAGAGCAGAGATTTCACATTGAGAAGTTGTGGGTGGTATTGTTGTAGAGATTGGTTGGAGCTAGATTGTAGATGATTTTTGTGTCCAGCTGAATTGGCAATGATGAATACTAAAACTTTGAACAGGAGGTAACAGGATGAAAACAATTTTAATCTACCAGAGATACATAATATTCAATAGTGGCTGCAATCAAAAAAACTAAACATCAGCAAAATACTGTAGGGATGAGAATGATGAGTGCTAGACACATCTGATGAGGATCTCATTTAGATGGTGGAAGTCACAATGATGAAGAAAGAAAAGATGGATGAAATGAGTTAAAAAGAAAACCTTATAGACTTGATGATTCAGTATGCATCTATTAAATGTTTACCTTTTGTAAGCACATGTGCAAGGTTCTGTGGATGAATTTAAATAAAAATGATGATAAAGACAAATCAGCAATGACTAGGTGATTTAAAACCTATATGATGTGAAAAATACTGGTGCTGCCACATGATTGAATGGTATGAGAGACTACTAGTTTTCAATAGAGTAATTTTGACTTCCTGGGTTTAAAGTGATGGTATTAAAATGTTCGGTAAGACATCGCAAATACAGAACTGATGTCAATTCCAGTAGGGGACAGGAATAAAAGGATATAACTACGGGAGTCATTATTCCAAAGAAGATAGTTGAAAATAGTTGAAGCCGTGAGAATTGTTGCAGTCTTTAAGGAAGAATGTCTTGAAGGAGAAAAACAGGATCAAGAATTGTACTTTGTGGTTTGTGGAATAGTTACAGGAGAATGCTTAGAATGCAGAAAATGAGTAAGGGAGCATTAAGAAAGTCCAGAGAAACAGAAATTGTACACAGTGGAAACCATGATAGGAAAGAGGATCAATATGGAGGGATAATTAGTTGCAACAGAGAGTACCTAGGGAATGAAGATAAAGACATATTTAACTGTGAGAACATTTGTGGTAATCTTTGAGAATGAAGTTTTAGTAGAATAATAGGAAAGAAAATAGACTACAGAAGAAAGTAGGCTTCAAAATAACTTTCTGGCATATCACTTAATTGCGGCTTGTTAACACCATCTACCAGCTTCCTGTCGCTGAACTTGGCACTTAGTTCACCATCTTCCCTGTAATCCTATGTGATTTCAGTATCCGTATGGATCATGTCTTTGTCGCCTCATCTTTATTACAGAGATCTTTTCCCCCAGTGATCTTATTCTCTGTTCTGCTGCACCTATCTACTTTTGTAGTCCTTATTCTTAGATGAAATTGCTGCATCTACAAAATTGTTTCACACATCCTGTTTTCTAAATGCCAGTTCCTGTATTTCTAGCTGACTTGTTTAACTGTTCCTACTTTAACTGTTAACTTTATCTGGCCCTAAAGACCAATAATCCCTTTATTTTATCCCTATACTTTAGCCTTTTATTCTCTCATTTTCTTCCTATCCAGTTTAGATTCTGTGTTTCATTTTAATAACTCTTATCAATACCTTAAATTCTTTTGCTCTTCTTTGATTTTTGTTGCACCTTCCTGATGCCACCCCAACCCTGGATGAACTCGATATGCTTTCTGTTTATCTGTGCTTGGTGTGACAAGGAAAGCCTCGAGTACAGATTAGTACCACTATAAATTCATAACCACTAGCTGTCTCCCCGTGCCATCAATACATCCTGGCAACTCTAATATCTTCTGTGGTCAGTTTACTCCCTCACGAAGACTGTTTCAGATCTTTGATTCTCCTCAAATCTTTCCATATTTTTGCTCTTACTTTTAGCAGATGATGTCATGTGATTTTTCATAAAGAAAATATAACCCTTTAAATGAGAATTACCTCAGCCTTCTAACCCCAAAGTTGTATGCTTACCTGAAAATGCACCTAACCTCTCCTCCAGTGTTCCAGTGGAGGGAGATAGGTCTCCAGCTCTCTTTAAGGTTCAGTCCCTCCAGCTGTCTCTCTGGTTTCCATTTCCTACCTCCTTCTCATTGTGTATCCCTTTTGTTCCTTTATCACCAGTTTCTTCCCTTAACTGGCTCACTTGAGTATTTACATTTGTTCTGGTTTGTCTAACCTTAAACAAAGAAAAAGGAAAGATCCCTTCTTTGATACCATTTATTCCTGTAACTTCCTGCCAGTCTTTCTCTTCCCCTTGACAGTCAAAGTTTCAAAAGAGTTGTCTACTTGCGGGCCGGGCGCGGTGGCTCAAGCCTGTAATCCCAGCACTTTGGGAGGCCGAGACGGGCGAATCACAAGGTCAGGAGATCGAGACCATCCTGGCTAACCCGGTGAAACCCCGTCTCTACTAAAAAAGTATAAAAAACTAGCCGGGCGAGGTGGCGGGTGCCTGTGGTCCCAGCTACTCGGAAGGCTGAGGCAGGAGAATGGCGTAAACCCGGGAGGCGGAGCTTGCAGTGAGCTGAGATCCGGCCACTGCACTCCAGCCTGGGCGACAGAGCGAGACTCCGCCTCAAAAAAAAAAAAAAAAAAAAAAAGAGTTGTCTACTTGCTTTCTTCATATCCACTCCTCAGCAACTTCTTTCCCCTACCACACTGCTCTTACTAAAGCCATCAGTGATCTTCACAGCACTATTTTAGGTGTACATTTTTAATCCTCATCCTATTTGGCATCTCAGAAACTTTTAGTATAATTGCCCAATTTTCTTAAAATCCTCTCTTCCTTTGGCTTAACATTGCATCAGAAGCAATGGTTTTCTTCCTACAACTCTAAGAATAATGGAAAGCCACTGCAATGTTTTAAGCAGGGAAAGATCAGTTTTAGTGTGCTGAGTAAATTGAAAAGTAGAAGATATGATTGAAGAAAAAAATCAGTCATGAAGCTATTGTAGTATTCTAAGCCAGAGATGATGTTTGCTTGGAGTAGAGTGGTAACAGTTGATTCGGAGAGAATTGAACAGATCAAAGGAAATTTAGGAGACAATATCAACAGGATTTTGTGATCACTGAATATAAAGAATAAGAAAGGAGCATTTACCTATTCTGACTTAAGGCATCTAAGGTAGATGAGATGCTATTTAGCAAAGAAAACCCTGCAGAAGATGGAATTTGGGGGATTAGGATGGGCAGAGATCTGGCCATGTTGAATTTTAGGAATGTTTGAGATTCTGAATGAAAATGTTAAAAGGGAATTTGGATGTATAAGCCTACATTTCAAAGAAGCCACAGATAGAAATATTGAAATTGTTGATATGTAAGTGATAATTTAATTGAAGTTATGCATTGAGAAGAAAGCATCTAAGGAAAGAGTACAGAATAGGAAGAGAAGGATTCTTTCTAAGCTTTGGTAAACTCTCAACATTTGAAAGTTTGATTCAAAAGTATGAGTCGGCAAAGACTGAGGAGCCACTACAGAGGCTACTGTTACTCGTTTGATATTTAAAAATGAAGTAAAATATAAGAATCCACAAAAACAGAGTGGGCCAGATTAGGCCCAGAGGCTACAGCTTACTGATCCTTTTTTCCTAATGAGCCTGGTGCTTAAATTGTAACAGACACTTGGTAACTTTTTGTGTAATGACTTAATATTGAATATGTCCTTATCCAGGTCAAATGTGCTTTTCTTGTGGTGCAGGGAGGTAATAAAGGTAGATTTTTCCTCTTAAAGCCCTGAAAGCAAGAATTCATCCTTTTCTTAGGGTTTATTCTCTTTAGAAGTTAACTTTTAATTTATTAAAAGTCAATGTATGACCACCCTGGGCAACATAGCAAAACTTTGCCTCTATAAAAAATACAAAAATTAGCTGGGTTTGGTGGCATGCATCTGTAGTCTCAGCTACCTGAGGAGCTGAGGTAGAAGGATGGTTTGAGCCCAGGAGGCAGAGATTGCAATGAGCCGAGATTGTACACTTACACTCCAGTCTGGATGACAGAGCCGGGCCCTGTCTCAACAACAACAACAACAACAGGTCAATGTAATATTTTGACCCACTCTCAAGTGTCCAAAAAACAGTTTTACATTTTTGTAAGGACATGATAATGTTATTCATGCTGCAGAAAGGTAAACCAACATTTCTACGGATACATAGAATTTTGGGTATTAATTTTTATTAATACCTGAGAGTTTTAAAAACATACCTTTATGCTTTTGAGAATCCTAATTATTATCATTATTATTTGCCCTTGAACTTTTTTATTTATTTGATCTTAGTTATCTAAGACCATGCTAGGTCTATGGGATATGGACACTGCACTCATATTGCTAGAATTTAACATGAGAGACAGTCTATAGACAAACATGTTAATATGTGATGACAATCTATGATATATACCATGAAGGAAGCTAACAAGTGTGATGTTATAGATTAATTATGAAGGAAGGACAAGGATAAAGTGGTCAGAAAATATATCTCTTGAGAAATATCATTTATGCCAAGACTTGAGCTATGTGAAGAGTTGAGTTGGGTGAGGAGTACCTAGGTAGAGTGATAGTATGTGTGATGGCCCTGAATCCCATGAAAGCTCAATATTTCCCAGGAGCTGAAAGATATTTTAGATATAAATAAGGTAAGGTATCTACATTCAAGTAATTTCCAAATAACTATGCAAACAGAGATTAGTATATGTTGACTTTTCTTAAAATTAGACAATCTGTACTAAGAAATAGTTCAAGGCATGGGGGTCAGAATTGATTCAGTTAAAAAAAAAATGATTTCCAGTCTTTTCCACATTGATTGGAAATCATTCAGCTGAAATTGCAGTGGTATTATATGTATGGGTTGATAGGTGATTGACAATTGGCTAATATAAATAATTGCTATACCAAGGACTGTTTAGCACTAAACCTTAAATGTGCTGAAACAGTAATCAGAAGAAAATGATTCCTACATAAACAGTTCAGTGAAATCTATAGTACAAAAATGTGGCAAACTAAGGTAACACCATGAGAGAGAGCTTAGGCAAAAGAAGAATGGCTAGCAGAACTTGTGAGTTATTGAAGGAAGAAGACAGAACAGATTGAGGGGGAAAAGATTGAGAGAAATGGAATAAGAGTAAAGGGAGAGGGAATGAGAATCTTCAGTTAGAGTAGAGGAGGAGGACAAGAGGAAAGAATTCAGGGAAAGGGAGAAGGGAAGATGCTAATATTTTTAAGAGGAGCTTACTTTAGTAGCATAATTTTATATAGGGCAAAACCTTAGAAATGTCTACTTTTAGTCTTAGGAATAAATGTTGTTATCTCATACCCATTGCCTAATATAAGAAGCTGACTATAGCATTACCTCTTCTACTTCAAAATACTTGTTTTGCAGTCTTTCACTTTAAAAACTCAAAATGGAAGATTATATACTTTATATTTTAATATTTAAAAATAATATTTACAAATATATATTTTTAAATAAAATGTGTATACCATGTAGTATGTTTGTATTTATTTACTCAATGTTCTTTTAAGTGTTTCAGGCTGCATGTACCAAGTAGTTCAGACGATTGGCTCGGATGGAAAAAATCTTCTGCAATTACTTCCAATTCCTAAGTCTTCTGGAAATCTTATACCACTAGTTCAATCTTCAGTCATGTCTGATGCTTTGAAAGGGAATACAGGAAAACCAGTTCAAGTTACTTTTCAGACTCAGATTTCCAGCTCTTCCACAAGTGCGTCCGTTCAATTGCCCATTTTTCAACCAGCCAGTTCTTCAAACTATTTTCTTACAAGAACCGTAGATACATCAGAAAAAGGTAGAGTTACTTCTGTGGGAACTGGAAATTTTTCTTCATCAGTTTCTAAAGTTCAGAGTCATGGTGTGAAAATTGATGGACTCACCATGCAAACATTTGCTGTTCCTCCCTCAACACAAAAAGACTCATCTTTTATTGTAGTTAATACCCAGAGTCTTCCAGTGACTGTGAAGTCTCCAGTTTTGCCTTCTGGGCATCATTTACAGATTCCAGCCCATGCTGAAGTGAAATCTGTACCAGCGTCATCATTGCCTCCTTCAGTGCAGCAAAAAATACTTGCAACTGCCACCACCAGTACCTCAGGAATGGTTGAGGCCTCCCAAATGCCAACTGTTATTTATGTATCTCCTGTAAATACAGTGAAAAATGTAGTTACCAAGAACTTTCAAAACATTTACCCAAAACCTGTTACAGAAATAGCAAAGCCAGTAATACTAAATACCACACAAATTCCAAAGAATGTTGCTACAGAGACAAAATTGAAAGGTGGTCAGCATTCTCAAGCAGCTCCAGTGAAATGGATTTTCCAAGATAATCTACAACCTTTTACGCCATCTCTTGTTCCTGTTAAGTCTTCAAATAATGTGGCTTCAAAGATTTTAAAAACTTTCGTAGATAGGAAAAATTTGGGAGATAATACTATAAATATGCCATCATTGAGTACCATCAATCGTAGCGGGACACAGTCCAAAAATATGCCTATTAAAGATAATGCTTTGGTTATGTTTAATGGGAAAGTCTATCTGTTGGCTAAAAAGGGGACAGATGTTCTGCCATCACAAATTGACAAACAGAATTCTGTTTCTCCTGGTACTCCAGTAAGGAAAGACACGTTACAGATAGTGAGTTCAAGTCCAGTCACAGAAATATCCAGAGAGGTTGTAAATATTGTTTTGGCTAAAAGTAAATCTTCCCAGATGGAGACAAAATCACTTTCCAATACCCAGCTTGCTTCCATGGCCAATCTAAGGGCAGAGAAGAATAAAGTGGAGAAACCATCTCCTTCTACCACAAATCCACATATGAACCAATTCAGTAACTACTTAAAACAGAGTAAGACTTTATTCACAAATCCAATCTTTCCAGATGGATTTAGTACAGGACACAATGCCCCCAGAAAAGGAAGTATCCTCCAGAGCATAGAGAAAATAAGTTCCTCTGTTGATGCAACAACTGTTACTTCACAACAGTGTGTTTTCAGAGACCAAGAACCAAAGGTAATTTTCCCATGTCAGGGTGCTCTTTTTATATATCTATATAGAAAAGTTTGTTTTCTTAATTCTCAAAGTTATCTATGATAACATCTTTCCCCCACTGCCAACCCTATCACACACAGACTGTACACATATGAGTATTTAATTTCAAAACTTCCATCTGAGCAAATTTGAGGAGGAGTACAATTGGGTACAATCTTGTACAAAGGAGTACAATCTTTCTCTTGAATCACTTGGCATGCCAAATCTTTAAAACAAAAAAAATGACAGAGCAAAAAAGTTTAGAAGAGTTGGGGAAGGATAATGTGAATTCAAAGCTTAGTGAAAATGTGTGAGTATATGTATATACATACATGTATGTATGTTCATATATAATAGCCTTTCTAGTATATGAGGAGATAGTATGCATGTAAAAGAGTTGGTTTCGGGGTTTTGTGGGGTTTTTTTGTGGTAGTGGTGGTATACTATGGAAAAGGTGAGACAGGGCTAATCAATACCTTTCAGTAATTTGTGGAAATAAGATTATATCAGCATCTTTGATGAGTTTATTTTTTGGTAGACAAATTTCATTTTTCTTTTTATTAGCTCTTTGTGACTCCTCAGCCAGTTACCCAACATGCTCACATAGTTACCTTTATGTTCGACTTAAGGTTTGTTTGTCTGTGTGCTTACTAGATATTTGTACCCACCTTTTCCTTGCTTACTTAGAGGTCTACTCAGTAATGTCAGCATTTCTCCCCTTCAGTACAGAATTCATTGAACTCCAGAGATGTAAGGAGGTAAATTCTGATTGTTAAATACAAGATTGATTAAAGGCATGTGTGACTTTTCCAGAAGACTACAATTTCTAAATAATGTCATATATGTTATTTTAATGTCATGAGTATGTATTCTCATTTCAGTTGTTTTAGAGTTTACTACTTACTGCCTTTCTAGTGCAACAAATTAATTGAGAAATTGTAGGAGGGAGTGTTTTAAGTTTGTACTTTTATTCAGTTTTTTGAGTGTGGGTGGTAAGGCAAGGATAATACAAACCAATCATAAAGCATGATGTGTTCTTTTATGTAAGATGAAATAATCACTTAGTTGCTTGTTTAATAAAGTAACTTGAATAATTAGCAGTATTGTTTGTGTGTTTTCTTTTCCTAATTCCAGATCCATAATGAGATGGCATCAACATCAGATAAAGGTGCCCAAGGAAGAAATGACAAGAAAGATTCCCACGGAAGAAGTAATAAGGCATCACATCTGAAGAGTGATGCTGAATTTAAAAAGATATTTGGCCTTACTAAAGATTTGAGAGTGTGCCTTACTCGAATTCCTGACCATTTGACCTCTGGAGAAGGTTTTGATTCCTTTAGCAGTTTGGTAAACAGTGGCACTTACAAAGAGACAGAGTTTATGGTGAAGGAAGGAGAGAGAAAACAGGTAGGTAATACATTTTCATGTGCTCTTCATAGGTACTACAAATGATACACTAATATTAATTTTCTTGATTTGGTTTTAACCCTTGTGCATTAGTATAAATGACGGTTGTTACTGGTTTTGCAAATATATAGTACCAAAACGATATTTAAAACAACCGGGCCCCAGCACTTTGGGAGGCTGAGGCAGGTGGATCACCCGAGGTCAGGAGTACAAGAGCAGCCTGACCAACGTGGTGAAACCCCGTCTCTACTAAAAATACGAAAATTAGCTGGGCGTGGTGGCGGTCGCCTGTAATCCCAGCTACTCAAGAGGCTGAGGCAGGAGAATCACTTGAACCCAGAAGGTGGAGGTTGCAGTGAGCCGAAATCGCATCATTGCACTCCAGCCCAGACGACAGGGCAAGACTCCATCTCAAAAAAGAAGAACCAGGCCGGGCGCCGTGGCTCATGCCTGTAATCCCAGCACTTTGGGAGGCCGAGGTGGGCGGATCACGAGGTTAAGAGATCGAGACCATCCTGGCCAACATGGTGAAACCCCATCTCTACTAAAAATACAAAAAATAGCTGGACGAGGTAGCGCACGCCTGTAGTCCCAACTACTCGCGAAGCTGAGGGCAGGAGAATCGCTTGAACCTGGAGGGCGGGGAGGTTGCAGTGAGCTGAGATGGCGTCACTGCACTCCAGTCTGGCAACAGAACGAAACTCCTGTCTCCAAAAAAAAAAAAAATTTGTATATTTTTATATACACACACACACACGCACAGGTAAAAATGCATCCCAGTTAAAGATGTGTTTCTTAATTGTTTTTATTCACCAGCGACATTATTTTTTCCATTGTGTTACAAGAAAATGGTCATCGCTTTTTAACTAGTCATTCTACTTTGAGAACTCTAAATGAAATAATTCAAATGTAGTGGAAGATATAAGCATGCATATGTTCTTAATACTAACCTTTTAAGCAACTTCTATATCTAATAATGATAAAAAGAAATGTCTATAACTTTGTCTACTGTTTTACTTTGACTTACGAATATATCATTATCGTGTAATATTCTGAACTTTAGATCAGAGACTAGTAAACCTTTTCTAATGAAAATCCTCCACATGTGCCTGCTGTGCAAAGGAAAAGAAAAAAATTAAATCACTTGTATATCTCAGGCACTTTACAAGTGCTATTATATTTCTGTGGTAGGTCAGTATGGCTTCTAATACTTGAGCAAGAAAATGTGAATTAGGCAATTTCTTCTTACTGAATGTGATTAAGACATTTTGGTAGCATACAGTGGGAAATATTTATTTCTTGCTGTAGTTGTCTTCCATAAATTTTGTTAATTGTAATAGGTAAATATTTGTTTCTGCAGACGTTGTTAAACTTGATAGTACCTCGTGCATTTAGCAATAACATTTTGTTTTTGTTTTGGAATGTTGTTTGATATTGCAGCAGAATTTTGATACGAAAAGAAAAGCAAAAACTATTAAGAAGATGGATCACATAAAGAAGAGAAAAACAGAGAATGCTTATAACACAATCATAAATGGGGAAGCTAATGTCACCAGTTCCCAACCTCTAAGCAGTATTTTACCAGCTTCAGATGTGTCACAACATAACATTCTCACGAGTCACAGCAAAACCAGACAAGAAAAGAGAACTGAGATAGAATACTATACCTATGAGAGGCAAGAGAAAGGCACATTGAATTCAAATGCAGCTTATGAACAAAGTCATTTCTTCAATAAAGATTATACCGAAGATATTTTCCCAGTGACACCACCAGAGTTAGAAGAAACCATTCGAGATGAAAAAATAAGAAGACTTAAGCAGGTGCTGAGAGAGAAAGAAGCAGCTCTTGAAGAAATGCGTAAGAAGATGCACCAAAAATAAAATCTCCTGTACCTAAAGACTTCAATGAAATAGCTGTTTTTTAAAATATACTTCCGCATTAATAAGTTAATTGTAGATGTGTTCTGAAAGTGTCTTTGAATACGAAACTTGTTTTTTCATCAGTTAATTATAGAACTTTATTTAAGGAATACAGAAAAGGTTGATTCACATATAACTTGTGAATACTTTACATGGGGTATCTATACCTTTGTCTTAGATACCTTTTTTTGGAAGGATAAAATTTTATATTTTTCTATTATTTTAACTAGAATTCTCCAAGTTTGAATATTTGGGCAGGGTTTTTCTTATTGTTTGTATCTTTACCTAAATTGCTCAGGCATTATTCCAGCAGTAGATAATGACTGTATTACTGAAATTTTACAATCCAAGAGAGGAAATCAGCTCCAAACTTAGCTTTTCCAATGGATTTGTATGTGTACTTGCTTGATCTCTTTACCCTTAAAATGATGATACCTTGTACTCACCATTTTTTTTTTTAATGCCATGAAAGAATATGTATTATGGCAACATTATTTAAACATTGAAACATTTCTCAAGAATGAGCAACATTTGTTTTGTAACTTTACAATGTAATTTTATATAATCCAAAGTGTATTTTAGAATTCTGGCTATTTGATGTTTTGTTTGCTTATAGTGATGTGTTGTTCCCAGGCAAATGCTCCTTTTTTTTTTTTTTTTTTTTGAATATGTACATATGTTACCGAGATTGTGTAAAAAGTAGATCCTGAACAGTTGTCACGTTTAACATTTCTTAAACTGTAAAAGTATATTTTCTCTGTCTGGTTAATCTTTAATTTGGGAAGGTTTGGGAATGGTGTAGGCATAGGGATTAAGAGATGGGGAGTTAACTGAACGTGGTGTGTGTTTGTAGTCCCAGCTGCCCAGGAGTCTGAGTGGAGGGAGAATTGCTTGAGCCCAGGAGTTTGAGGCCAGCCTGGGCAGCACAGCGAGACTCTGTCTCTTAAAGAGAGAGAGGAGGAGGAGAATAAGATTAATAAAAAATGATCAGGTCAGGCGTAGTGGCTCACACCTGTAATCCCAGCACTTTGGGAAGCCGAGGTGGGCGGATCACCTGAGGTCAGGAATTTGAGACAAGCCTGGCCAACATGGCGAAACCCTATCTCTGCTAAAAATACAAATATTAGTCGGGCACAGTGGTGGGCACCTGTAATCCTAACTACTCAGGAGGCAGAGGCAGGAGAATCACTTGAACCCGGGAGGTGGAGGTTGCAGTGAGCAAAGATTGTGCCACCACTGCACTACATCCTGGGCGACAGAGCCAGACTCCATCTCAAAAAAAAAAAAGCAAATCTCTGGAAGTAAAAGAAGTTAAAGAAAAAAAAAAAAAATCTGTACAATGGCAACAAAAGAGAATAGTAAATCAGAAAATACCATAAAGAAGTGAAACAAATATATACATCAGCTAGATTTTGCTGCTTTTTATTTTATTAACAGCTGTTTTGTGATATAATTCATGTACTGTAAAATCCAGCTTTTTAAAGTATACAGTTCACTGGTTTTTATTATGTTTACAGAGTTGTACAACCATCAACACTATAATTTTAGAACATTTTCAAAATGTTCAAAACGTCCCCAAACAAACCTTATACCCATTAGCAGTCATTCCCCATCACCTCTCTGTGTGCCATAGGCAAGCACTAAAAAGCTTTCTGTCTTTATGGAATTGCCTGTTGTGAACATTTCACATATATGGAATCATACAATATGTTTTTCTTTGTGGTAGATGTTTTTTACTTCATCTGATGTTTTCAAGATTTATCCATGTTGTAGCATTTATCAGCACTTCATTATTTATTGCTGAATAATATTCCATCATAGATATACCACACTTTATCCATTCGTTTGTTTTGAACGTTTGGATTGTTTCCACTTTTGGCAGCTACAAATGTTGCTGTGTATATTTGTGTACAGGGTTTTTTAGTATATGTTTTCAGTTCTCTTGGGTATATACCTAGGACTGTAATTGCTGGGTCATACAATAACTGTGTTTATGTTTTGAGGAACTGCTAAACTATTTCAGTTATGTTTTGCTCTCCCCACACCACATAAACATATTGTCAAGGTCACCAGTGACTTCCGTATTACTAGATTCAGTAGTCAATTATCAGTCTTCTTGATTTATCAGCAGAATGTAATTTGATGAATCATCACTTCTTTTGAAAAATGTTTAATATCTGTCATAGAAACAGTGCAAATGTATTGTAGAAAATTAGAAAATATAGGCCAGGCGCAGTGGCTCACACCTGTAATCCCAGCACTTTGGGAAGCCGAGGCGGGCGGATCACCAGAGGTAAGGAGTTTGAGACCAGTCTGACCAACATTGACGAAACATCATCTTGTTTCTACGTATATCTTATTGTACTGTCTATGTCATGAAAAGTTATTGTTTGTGATTGGTTCATTGGTCAGTCTTTCTTTTTAGGATAAGAGTAGTTTACATACCACAGTTACAGTGTTAGAATATTCTGTGTTTTTTCTGTGTACCATTACCAGTGTGTTTTGTACTCTTAGGTGATTGCTTATTTCTTGTTAATGTCCTTTTCTTTCTGACTGAAGTACTCCCTTTAGCATTTCTTGTAGAATAGGTCTGGTGTTGATGAAAGCCCTCAGCTTTTGTTTGTCTGGGAAAGTCTTTATTTCACCTTCATGTTTGAACAATATTTTTGCTGAATATACTATTCTAGGGTAAAAAGTTTTTTCCTTCATCATGTTAAATATGTCATGCCACTCTCTCTTGGCTTATAAGTTTTCCACTGGAAAGTCTGCTGCCAGATATATTGGAGTTCCATTGTATGTTTTTTTTTTTTTTCTCTTGCTGCTTTTAGGAATATTTGTTTGTCCTTGATCTTTGGGAGTTTGATTATTAAATGCCTTGAGGTAGTCTTCCTTGGATTAAATCTGTTCATTGTTCTATAACCTTCTTGTATATGGATATTGATATATTTCTTTAGGTTTGGTAAGTTCTCTGTTATTATCCCTTTGAATAGGCTTTCTAGTTCTATATCTCCTTTCTAAGGCCAATAACTCTTAAATTTGCCCTTCTGAGGCTATTTTCTAGATCCTGTAGGTATGTCTTATTGTTTTTTATTCTTTTTTATCTCCTCTGACTGTGTTTTCAAATAACCTGTCTTTAAGCTAATTCTTTCTTCTGCTTGATCAATTCTGCTATGAAAATACTCTGATGCATTCTTCAATATGCCAACTGCATTTTTTAGCTCCAAAATTTCTGCTGAAAAAAAGTTAATTCTTTTAAACCATTTCAATCTCTTTGTTAAACATATCTGATCGAATTCTGGATTCCTTCTCTGTGTTATCTTGAATTTCTGTGAGTTTCCTTAACACAGCTATTTTGAATTCTCTGTCTGAAAGGTCATATGTCTCTGTTTCTTCAGGATTGGTCCTTGGTGCCTTATTTAGTTCATTTGGTGAGGTCATGATTTCCTGGATGGTGTTGATGCTAGTAGATGTTCTTTGGTGTCTGGGCATAGAAGAGTTAGGTATTTATTGTAGTCTTCACTGTCTGGGCTTGTTTGTAGCTGTCCTTTTTGGAAAAGTTTTTCAGATATCTAAAGGACTTAAGTATTGTGCTCTAAGTTGTATCTGTTTTATGGAGCACCCCAAGATCAGTAATTCGGTGGTTCTTGAAGACTCATAGAGGTACTGCCTTGATGGTTTTGGACAAGATCCAGAATTCTCTGGATTACTAGGCAGAGGCTCCTGTTCTCTTTCCTCACTTTCTTCCAAAGAAGTGGAGTCTTTCTGTCTGTCCTGAACCACCTAAACCTGGGGATGAAGTTACACAAGCACCTCTGTGGCCCCCACCACTATGACAGTACTGTGTCATACTTGAAGCTAGCATAGCCCTGGATCTCACTCAAGACCTGCTATAACTACTCCCTGGCTATCGTCTGTGTTCACTTAAGGCCCTAGGACTCTTTAATTAGCAGGTGGCAAAGCCAGCCAGGCCCGCGTCCTTCCCTTTAGGTTGGAAAGTTCCCTTAGGCCCTGCGTAAGTCCAGAGGTGCCACCTGGGAGTCAGGGACTAGGGTAAAAAACCTTAGACATCTACCTGGTGTTCTATTATACTGTGACTGAGCTAGCATTCAAAACACAAGACACAGTGTTTCCTACTCTTCCTTCCCCTTTCCAAAGGCAGAGGAACCTCATGCTGTAGCCACTGCCACCACAAGACATGGAGAGTACTGCTGGAGGACCTCCAGTGTTCCCTTAAGGCCCAAGAGCTCGTTAGTTAGCTGTGGTGAATCTCACCCGGCCTGAGAATCACCCTTAATGGCAGGGGGCTCCCTTCCGACCCAGGGCAGGTCCAGGGATGCCATCCAAGAGTCAAACCCTGGAATTGGAAAACCCAAGAGCATGCTTGGTTCATGATCCCCCTGTTGCCATGCTGGTACCTAAGGTGCAAGACAAAGTCTCCTTTTCCTTCTGCTTTTCTCAAGCAGAGGAGTTTCATCCAATAGCCGCCATAGCTGGTAATGTGCTGAGTCTCACCTGAAGCCAACAAGTCTCAGTGGCTCACCTAAAGCCCTCATCATAGTACCTGGGTATCACTGCTGGTAATTCAGGACTGAAGGGCTTTTCAGTTAGCAGGTGATGAATGCTGTCAGGACTGGGTCCTTCCCTTCAAGGCAGCAGTTTCCCTTCTCATCCAGGGTGTGTTTAGAATTGTCATCCAGGAGCTAGAGCCTGGAACAAGGGCCTCTGAACCCTGATCTGTGCCCCATCCTTCTGTGGCTGAGCTGGTATACAAGATACAAGACAAAGTCCCTCCTACTATTCCCTTTCCTCTCCTCAGACAGAAGGAAGGGGTCTCTTTTGGAGCTGTGATCTGTGCACCCTGTGGCTAGGGAGAGGTTATGTCAGCACTCCCTTAGCCACCCCAGCTGGTGTCTTCATAGGTCACATGTCCCCCAAGTCCACTGTTTCTTGGACCAGTTCAGCACATGGACTCACCTGTGAGTTGTAGTCCTTATAGCCTGGACTGCCTTTTAAGTTTACTGAGCAACCCAGAATACTGTAGCTCTCCATGGAGAGGTTTGCATTAACTCAAGTTTCGACCTCTGGGATGGGTGATTTGGCTAGGGCTGGTTTGAGTTCTCCCTCCATGGGTGGGCATCAGGTGAGTTTGGTCTCCTTTTCTTTTCCAGCAAGACAGCACTGAGTTCAATGCCCCGCAATTGCTGTGCTCTCCCTCCTCAGCACGCAGAGATGCCCTCCACACAACCTGGCCTCTACACCACCTGGCTGCTCTTGGGGGTTTTGGGAGGGGGTGGTGTCAGTGATTCAAGGATGTTTTTTTCTATGTCTTCAAGGCCTCTTTCAGGAGTACAGAGTTAAAACTAGGTACTGAGTGCTCACCTGATTTTTGGTTCTTATGAAGGTGTTCTTTCTGTGTAGATACTTGCTAAATTAGTGACCTTGTGGGGGCAGCAGGGACCATTCGTGGAGCCATCTATTCTGCCATTTTGCTGTGCCTCAAGATCTTGGCTTCTAAACACCATTCTCAACATAAGAAACCAAGGCTTTTTGGAGAAGCTGATTGTAGAGTTGAGCAAGGAAATATGTAAGATGAGCCTAGAACATCTTGTGATGTCAGAAGGCAGGAAAATATTTTGTAACAAATGGGCTTATCAAAGAAACAGAGGAGCCAACCTAAAGAAGTTACTAATGACCAAAGTTGGAATAATTTGAACAATGAAATAAATAGTATTTAACCGCTAGAACAAAATATACCTATTAATCTGTACCAATATGAGACTGAAGCACTGCCAGCTGTCCAAAGAGGGAAACTTTTTAATCTATACCAATATAAAAATAAAATAAATAAATGAGGGGAGAAGAAGCAGTTCTTCATTACCGTTGAATTCCAATTAATAAATGTCAATGGAAAGAGAAAATAGAGATTCATCATTGCAAATGCCTTAGTAATAGTAACTGCGGACAAGATTCACCAATGGATGCTAAAACAAGTGGGCAAAAGTTCAAGGAGAAATAGGATTTACATAGCCTCCAAAGAAGATACTTATTAACTATAAACAGAAAGATAGCAACTTTATAGCAGAGAAACCTAGCAGATACCAACCAAAATGATCAAGGTAAACATCAATAATAAAACATACATGCTCATGGATAGGAAAAATCAATATTGTAAAAATGGCCGTATTGCCCAAGGTAATTTATAGATTCAATGCTATCCCCATTAAGCTACCACTGACTTTCTTCATAGAATTGGAAAAAACTACTTTGAAGTTCACATGGAACCAAAAAAGAGCCCACATTGCCAAGACAATCCTAAGCAAAAAGAACAAAGCTGGAGGCATCATGCTACTTGACTTCAAACTATACTACAAGGCTTCAACAACCAAAACAGCATGGTACTGTACCAAAACAGATATATAGACCAATAGAACAGAACAGAGGCATCAGAAATAACACCACACATCTACGACCATCTGATCTTTGATAAACCTGACAAAAACAAGAAATGGGGAAAGGATTCCCTATTTAATAAATGATGCTGGGAAAACTGGCTAGCCATATGTAGAAAGCTGAAACTGGATCCCTTACTTACACCTATACAAAAATTAATTCAAGATGGATTAAAGACTTAAATGTAAGACCTAACACCATAAAAACCCTAGAAGAAAGCCTAGGCAATGCCATTCAGGACATAGGCATGGGAAAAGTCTTCATGACTAAAACACCAAAAGCAATGGCAACAAAAGCCAAAATAGACAAATGGGATCTAATTAAGCTAAAGAGCTTCTGCACAGCAAAAGAAACTATCATCAGAGTGAACAGGCAACCTACAGAATGGGAGAAAATTTTTGCAATCTACCCATCTGACAAAGGGCTAATATCTAGAATGCACAAAGAACTTAAACACATTTACAAGAAAAAAACAACCCCATCAAAAAGGGGGCAAAGGATATGAACAGACACTTCTCAAAACAATACATTTATGCAGCCAACAAACATATGAAAAAATGCTCATCATCACTGGTCATCAGAGAAATGCAAATCAAAACCACAATGAAATACTATCTCACACCAATTAGAATGGCTAGCATTAAAAAGTCAGGAAACAACAGATGCTGGAGAGGACATGGAGAAATAGGAACACTTTTACACTGTTGGTGGGAGTGTGAATTAGTTCAACCATTGTGGAAGACAGTGTGGTGATTCCTCAAGGATCTAGAACTAGAAATACCATTTGACCCAGCAATCCCATTACTGGGTATATACCCAAGATTATAAATCATGCTACTATAAAGACACATTCACACATATGTTTCTTGCACCACTATTCACAATAGCAAAGATTTGGAGCCAACCCAAATGTCCATCAATGATAGACTGGATTAAGAAAATGTGGCACATATACACCATGGAATACTATGCAGCCATAAAAAAGGATGAGTTCATGTCCTTTGCAGGGACATGGATGAAGCTGGAAACCATCATTCTAAGCAAACTGTCACAAGGAGAGAAAACCAAACACCGCATGTTCTCACTCACAGGTGGGAGTTGAACAATGAAAACACATGGACACAGGGAGAGGAACATCACACACTGGGGTCTGACAGGGGGTGGGAGGCTGGGGGAGGGATAGCATTAGGAGAAATACCTAATGTAAATGATGAGTTGGTGGATGCAGCAAACCAACATGGCACATGTATACCTATGTAACAAACCTGCATGTTGTGCACATGTACCCTAGAACTTAAAGCATTGAAAAAAAAAAAAAAAAGGTCATGCTGCCTTTTGGTGGTACCCACAGGCTGGATGACAGGGTCAAGATGCCAGCCCAACAAGTCAATCATCAGAAAGAAACTTTGTGCCAGTCCGTCTCCTAAAAGCTGAGTATGTTGCACAGATTGCTGGTTCTCAATAGGATATTCTAATAAACATCGCTATTACTAAAAAAAAAAAAAAACATATCAACATCATCAATACCTTAATATGATGCATAAGGAAAGACTTTTTTTTTGCATATTATAGTAGTCTTGCCAAAAATACAAAGCCTTCTGTTATGAATTGAATGTTTTTGTCCCCCCCTAAAATTCATATATTGAAGCATTAACCCACAGTATAGCTGTATTTGGTGATGGGGCCTCTATGAAAGTAATTAAGGTTATAGTTACTTGAGATCATAAAGGTGGGACCTTAATCCAATAGTATAATATTAGAGTCCTTATAAGAAAGGGCATCAAAGGGCTTATTTTCTAACTCCCCACCGCTCAATGCATGCACACAGAGGAAAGGCCATGTAAGGACACAGAAGGTAGGTCTATGCAAGCCAGGAAAAAAACCCTCACCAAAAACAGAATCAGCTGAACTCTTGATCCTAGCTTTCAGAACTGTGAGAAATAAATTTCTGTTGTTTAAACCATCCAATCTGTGTTTTATTGTTATGGTAGCTTGAGCAAACTATTACACTTTCCAATCATGAGAAAAATGCTTTAACAAATAAACCCAAATTGAGGGACATTCTACAAAATGGCTGATTAATAATCTTCCAAGTGTCAGGTCATGAACGATAAGGAAAAAATTGAAGAACTGTTGCAGACTGGAAATGACTAAGGAAGGTACAATATATGTACCCATGTTTCTCAAAAAACATGATCTCATTCTTTTTTGCAAACTATGCTTCTGACAAAGATCTAACATCCAGCACCTATAAGGAACTTAAACAAATTTATAAGAAAAAAACCATTAAAAAGTAGGCAAAGTACATGAACAGACACTTTTCAAAGTACAATATATGACTCTGGATAGGATGCCAGACAGAAAAAAAACACTTAGGAAAAAACTAGCTGGGCGAGGTGGTGGGTGCCTGTAATCCCAGCTACTCGGGAGGCTGAGGCAGGAGAATGGCGTGAACCCGGGACGCGGAGCTTGCAGTGAGCTGAGATCCGGCCACTGCACTCCAGCCTGAGCGACAGAGCGAGACTCCGTCTCAAAAAAAAAAAAAAAAAAAAAAGAAAATCAAATAAGGTCTATAGTTTGGTTAATAATATCACACCAAATGTTGATTTCCTTTTTTTCAAAAAACTTTTATTTTAGATTCAGGGGTACATGTACAGCTTTGTTATATGGTAAACTTGTGTCACGGGAGTTTGATGTACAGATTATTTTGTTACCCAGGTGCTAAGACTAGCACCTAATGGTTATTTTTTCTGTTTCTCTCCTTCCTCTCACCTTCCCTCCTGGTAGGCCCCAGTATCTGTTGTTTCCTCTTTATTTCCATGTGATCTCATCATTTAGCTTCCACTTATAAGTGAGAACATGTGGTATTTGGTTTTCTGTTCCTGCCTTAGTTTGCTAAGGATAATGGCCTCTAGCTCCATCCATGTTTCTCAAAAAACATGATCTCATTCTTTTTTGCAGACTGTGCTTCTGACAAATATCTAATATCCAGCACCTATAAGGAACTTAAACAAATTTACAAGAAAAAAAAAAAACATTAAAAAGTAGGCAATGTACATGAACAGACACTTTTCAAAAGAAGACATACACACAGGCAACAAGCATATGAAAAAAAGCTCAATATCACTGAGCAGTAGAGAAATGCAAATCAAAACCACAATGAGATACCATCTTATATCAGTCAGAAAGACTATTATTCAAAAGTCAAAAAATAACAGATGCTGGTGAGATTGTGGAGAAAAGACAATGCTTATACACTGTTGGTGAAAGTGTAAAGTAGTTCAACCCTTGTGGAAAGCAGTATGGTGATTCCTCAAAGAGCTAAAACCAGAATTACCATTTGACCCAGCAATCCCATTACTGGGTATATACCCAAAGGAATAAAAATCATTCTATCATGAAGACATATGCATATGTATGTTCATCGTAGCACTATTCATAATAGCAAAGACATGGAAGCAATCTAAATGCCCATCAATGACAGACTGGAAAAAGAAAATGTGGTATGTATACACCATGGAATACTATGCAGCCATAAACAATTGCCTGCTTTGATATTGGGTGTTTACATTAGGGAAAGTACAGTGAGGGATATAAGGAAACTCTGTATTACGTTTGCAATTTTTATGTAGGTATAAAATTCAATGAAAATGAAAAGGTTTAAAACAAAGTCTTAAAAACATAAATCAAAGCAAGTCACTCCCCTGTTCAGAACTCTCTAGCGATGTTTTGTTTTGTTTTGTTTTTTTTTTGAGACGGAGTGAGTCACTCTGTCACCCAGGCTGGAGTGCTGTGGCCGGATCTCAGCTCACTGCAAGCTCCGCCTCCCGGGTTCACGCCAATCTCCTGTCTCAGCCTCCCGGGTAGCTGGGACTACAGGCGCCGCCACGTCGCCCGGCTAGTTTTTTGTATTTTTTAGTAGAGACGGGGTTTCACCGTGTTAGCCAGGATGGTCTCGATCTCCTGACCTCGTGATCCGCCCGTCTCGGCCTCCCAAAGTGCTGGGATTACAGGCTTGAGCCACCGCGCCCGGCTCTAGCGATGTTTTATCTCACTCAAAGCAGATGGCAAATTCTACACAATGACCTAAAAGCCCTACATTAATTGTCCCCATCTGTCCTCTCTAACCTCATCCCCTACTAGTCCTCTATCACCACTGAACTTCAGTAAACTAGCTGCTTGCTGGTTGTGAAACAGAGCAGGCATATTCCTAGGTCAGATCTTTGCATTGTTTATTTCCTCCGCACTCTCTGGAAAGTTCCTCTTCTAGCTAGCTGCATGGCCTGCTCCCTGTCCCCACCACTTTATTTAATGTTACACTCACTAGCTTCTTAGAATCTCATATTTTAACATTTTTCCTACAGTGCTTATCATTGTTCATATTCTAAACAGTTTACTTATTTAATTCTGTTATTGTTTCTTGATATACACTAGAGTTTAAGATACACAAGGCGGGAGACATTTGACTGTTTTGTTCGCTGATGAATTACCACTGAACGTAAGTGGAGAAGGAATATATAGTCACATGAAGGCTGCTTCACCTCCAATGTCTCATTCTAGTTTCAAGAGCAGGAAGAAGGAAGTAATAACGGAAGAAATATGTTAGGAAAGCAAAACCTCTTTTCATGTGTCATTGGATCACTGGCCAAAACTGTGTTACATAGCCACCTCTAATTTCAGTGAAGGCTAGGAACATTATTATTCAACAAACAAAATTTAGTTTTTGTTGGTAAGAAAGCAAGGAGACAAATTCCTGGCTGGCTGCTGATAATATCACTATATCTAGACCCTTGTAACGGAAGAGTTAGGTTATAAAGACAAAGAATGAATACAAAAACTATTCAGACCCACCCTGCCAAAACTAGTGTTACTTAAAAGCCAAAAACGGCCAGGAATTTTTACTTTTGTTTTAATAATACTGAGAGAAAACAGCACTTTGTTACAGAGTTCAGAGGGAAAAAATGTAGATCAAGGATTTTCTACACATGCAAGTCTTGAATGATGTATAAGATGAAGGAAAAGATATTTTCAAGTATTCAAGAGCTCAGAAAATATACTCATCTTTTCTTCTTAAATAAAATTTCTTAAATATGTACTATAACAGCTGCTTATTATGTATTCTTAAGAAAACTATGGCCGGGCGCGGTGGCTCAAGCCTGTAATCCCAGCACTTTGGGAGGCCGAGACGGGTGGATCACGAGGTCAGGAGATCGAGACCATCCTGGCTAACACGGTGAAACCCCGTCTCTACTAAAAATACAAAAACTAGCTGGGCGAGGTGGCGGGCGCCTGTAGTCCCAGCTACTCGGGAGGCTGAGGCAGGAGAATGGCGTAAACCCGGGAGGCGGAGCTTGCAGTGAGCTGAGATCCGGCCACTGCACTCCAGTCCGGGAGACAGAGCGAGACTCCGCCTCAAAAAAAAAAAAAAAAGAAAACTATTTCTACCTCTGATGGTTTTATTTTGTCAGCCTGGCTAGGGTGAACTACATTTCCCAGAATTCACTTTTATGTATATTTCCGGTTAGGGTGGACTGCAAGAGACATTACTGTGGAAAACTTGGAAGGCAAAAGTGAAGCAGCAGCCATTTTGTAGCTGACCCGTATTGTCTCTGATCTAGTGATTTATCTCATTGGCATAAAGCAGTGGCCACATCTGAAACTGCCCCATCATCCCCTGGATCTTTCTTCAGCTTCTCTTACTCCTTGGTCAGGTAATTGTGTTTAGCTCTGTAACAAATAGTTCTGGCTACTGGAGGACACCCATACCGTTAATGTCAGAGACACTAAGAACCAACATAGGTTTCAATAGGTCCTCATGAGCTTCAGGTTGTTCCTCTGTGTTCCAGTGTGTTCTTGCTTCCTCACACTACATTTATCTTTTTTTTATTCCTGACTTCTTATATTATGAACTCCAAGTTCTAGGATCAGGAGGAAAGACAATAGCTCCTCACAAGGAGGCAAGAAGTTCAGATCCCTGGAGCAAATTACTTTACACACACATACAGACTCACACACATACTCCACATTTTAGTGATTCTGCTCCTCTGATTGAAACATAACTATACACTATCCTGAATTTACAAAGAAATAATCCCATAATTTCTTCTAAGAGTTTTTAGAATTTTCCCTGTCAAACAAAGACTGGTCTTTAATTCACCTCATATTGATTTTATGTGTATAGTGTGAATGAAGAGTCCAGTTTCATTTCTTTCCTTGTGGATAACCATTGTCCCGACATTCTTAATTGAAAAGTCTACCTTTTCTCAGCTGATCTGTAATACCAATTTTATTATATAGCAAGTGTCCATATATGTCTGGGTTTATTTTCCAGTCTTTCTCTTAGGTTCCATTGGTATATCTATTTCTCAGTGCACACTTCCGTCTTAATTACAATAGCTTTAACATAAATCTTGGCAGATACCCTATTTATTCTTTCTCCGCAAGAGTGTCTTGACATTCTTGATCCTTGGTACTTTTAGACAAATTTTGGAATTATCTTGTCAAATTCCATAATGCCATCTCTTGGCTATGTATTGGGGTTGAATGGAAACAATAGATTAATGTGGATGTAATAATACAATGTTGAGAGATGCAATCTCTGAGCATGGTACATTTCTTCATTTACTTGAGTCTTTTGTAATATCCTTCTAAGTTTTACTTTAAACTCTAATATTTTCTTTAAAAGGTCTTGTACAGCTTTTTGGAGATTTATTTTTAGTTTCTTAATCTTTTGATATATTAAAAACAATAATTAAAATATTTTTAGTGTGAAATGTAATATACAACTCTAAAAGTGCTTAATATAACTATAATGTATGTATTAATGTGTGATTTTTCATTCAATATTCTAAAGATTCATCCATCAGTTTCTTTCCATTGCCATGTGATGTATTATTGTATGAATATACCACCATTTCCATTTTATTGTTGATAGACATTAGGGCTTTTTATCTTCTATTCCCTTGGTCTAACTATCATTGTGCCAATATTGTGTCGTCATGACTACCCTAGCCTCATTATGTCTTTATATTTGATAGATCAAGTATTTTATCTTATACTTCACCAAGGATACATTGGATACAGTGGCTATTTCCAGTTCTTTGAATTTCCATATAAATTTTAGAATTATTGTCTTACACATACACAATAATGTGCTTTTGATTATGATGATATTTAAAACTATAAATCAATTTTGGGGGAAATGACATTTTTACCAATCTTTTCCATCCATCATATTTATCTATTTATTTTGGTCTATCTTAATTTCTCTCAGAAAAAATTTGTGGTTTTCTCCATAGAATTCTTACACATTTGCTATTAGATTTATTCTATTTGCTTGATTAAAATATTTTTATAATATCTAGCTTCCATTTCATTTTCTACCTGATTATTGTTAGCATATTAAAATATAATTTATATTTGTATATTGACTATCCAACAATCTTGCTAAACTCTCTTATTCTAGATAATTCATCTCATTAGATCAATTGGATAAATCAGTTCTAACAGACTGGTTTATCTGCAGATGCTTTTTGGATTTTCTACATGTACAATCACATATTATATGTAATGAATGATGGTTTTCTTTATCCCTTTCTCATCCTTTTATCTTATCTTGGTTTTTTTGTTTTGTTTTTTTTTTTTTTTTTGCCTTATTCTCTTGCTCTAGAATCTCTAGTATGATACTAAATTACTATTTGCTTCTCAATATCAGACAGAAATTTTCAACATTTCCCCATGAATAATGATGTTTGTTGTATGTTTTTTTTGTAAATATTGCCTTTTACTGTGTATTGGTCCGGGTTTCTACAGAAAAACAGAACAAATAGAGTGTGTATGTGTATGTGTGTGTGGAGAGAGAGAGAGAAAGAGAGAGAGAGATTTTAAGAAATTGGCTTATGTGATCGTGGAGGCTGGCTTGTCCAAGATCTGCAGAGTAGGCTGACAGGTTGGAGACTGAGCTGAGGAAAGAGTTGCAATTTGAGTCCAAAGGCAGTCTGATGGCAGAATTCCCTCTTTGGGGAAGGTCAGTTTGTTTGTTTGTTTGTTGTTTGTTTGTTTTTCTTAAGGCTTTCAACTGATTGGATGAATCTCACCCACATTACAGAGGGAAATCTGCTTTACCCAAAATTACTGACTTAAATGTTAATCCCATTTATAAAAACCTTCATGTAAACATCAAGAATGATGTTTAACCAAATATCTGGGTACTGTGACCTAGCCAAGTTGACACATAAAATTAATCATCATTGTAGATTTTTAAAGTTTCCTTACACTGCTAGTTCATTAAAAGGTGTTTGTTTTAATAATTAGTGAATGTTAAAATTATATGAAATTATATGAAATGCTTTCTGGATATCTGTTGAGATGATGATATGTTTCTCTCTTTTATTTGATTAATATGACGAATTACATTAGTTTTCTAATGCATTCCTAAAATAAAGTTAACTTGATCATAATCTTTTATCCATTATTCTAGGATAAATGCTGCTAATATTTAGTTTATAATTTTTGCGTCTATGTTCATGAGTGAGAATGGCTATAATTTTTCTTTCTCATAATGTTCTTTTTAAGTTTTGATATTAAGCTGATGCGGTTAGGCTTTGTATCCCCACCCAAATCTCATTTTCAATTGCCGTCCCCATAATCCCCATAATTGTCAGATGTCAAAGGAGAGACCAGGTGGGGGTAATTGAATCATGGGGGCGGTTTCCCCCAGGTTGTTCTCATGATAGTGAGTTCTCACGAGATCTGATGGTTTTATAAGGGGCTCTATCCCCTTCACTTGGCACTTCTTCATGCCACCTTGTGAAGAAGGCACCTTGCTTCCTTTTTGCCCTCTGCCATGATTGTAAATTTCCTGAGGCCTTCCTGTCATGTGAAGTTGTGAGTCAATTAAACTTCTTTCCTTTATAAATTACCCAGTCTCAGGCAGTTCTTTATAGCAGTATGAAAACAGACTAATACATAAGCCTGGGGAGTATTCTCTTTTTTTAGTCTGGAGTTTTTTGAGTAACATTACAATAATTTCTTTTTTAATATTTTGTAGAACTCACCAGTGAAGCCATTTGGGACTAGATTTTCTTTATGATAATATTTTTGATTATTGATCCAATTTTGTAAATGGCTGTTGGACTAGTCATGTTTTCTGCTTGAAATATTTTTGGTAAATTATATTCCTAAGAATTTTTCCAGTTCAACCAGCTTTTAATGTTTTGTCATAAAGTTATTCACAATACTTTTATTTCTGTTTAATGTCTCTAGAATCTCTAGTGATATCTCCTTTTCATTCTTTGTATTTGTAATGTGACTTTTCCTTTTTATCTACAACAATCTTACCAGAAGTTTTCATTTTTGCTAGATTTTTGAAAGAACCTGTTTGTAGTTTTACTGAGCCTATCTACTACATGTTGTTACATATCTTTAATTCCTGTAAGAATTTTATTGTTTATTTTGTTCTACTTCTTTCAGATTATTTTTGCCATTCTATTTTTACTTCCTAAGGTGAATGCTCAGCTCTTTAATATTCACTCTTTTTTCTCTTCTAATATATGAATTTAGAAAACAAATGTCACTCTGGCACTTGTTTAACTGCATCTCCTATGTTTGATTTGTTCTGAAAAATTTTTAGTCACTATCTCTCAGTGGTATTTTCTCTGAGTTTTAGTTTAAACATTTTTCTATTTGCCATTGTTTATTTCTTTAACTCATGGCTACTTAGGAGTGTATTTTTTATTTTTCAAATATATAAAGATTTTCTGATTCTTTTTATTGATTTCTACCAAAGTTGCATCATGATAAAAAATTTTCATATGCTTTTTATCTTCTGATTTTTTTTGAGACTTGATTTATGACCCTTGCACATGATAAAATTTGGTAAATGTTCATTTATGTGGTAGACTAATAATGCCCCTTCCCCAAAGATGTTGACGTCCAAATACCTGGAACCTATAAATATTTTTTCTTACACTGTAAAAGAAACTTTGTTGGTATGGTAAGTTAGAGTTTTGTTGTTGTTTTTGAGATGGAATCTTGCTATGTCTCGCAGGCTGGAGTACAGTGGTGCGATTTCGGCTCACTGCAACTTCCGCCTCCCGGTTTGAAGAGATTCTCCTGCCTCAGCCTCCACAGTAGCTGGGACTACAGGCGTGCACCACCACACCCGGTTAATTCGTGTATTTTTAGTAGAGATGGAGTTTCACCATGTTAGCCACGCTGGTCTGGTATTCCTGACCTCAGACAATCCGCCCGCCTCGGCCTCCCAAAATGCTGGTATTACAGGTGTGAGCCACCCTGCCTGGCCAAGTTAGAATTCTTGAGGTGCAGAAGTTAGCCTGGATTATCCAGGTGGGTTCAATGTAATCACAAGAGGAAGAGAAGGAGAGGTTTGACTATGGAGGAGATGAGGCAATGTTACAATGGAAGCAGAGTCTGGAGTGATGTGGCCAGGACCCAAGGAATGCCATAGCCTCTAGAAGCTGAAAGAGGCAAAGAACAGATTCTCCCTTAATGCATGCAGAAGGAACAGAAATGCTGAGACTTTGACTTTAACCTCTTAAAACTCATTTTGGGCATCTGATATCCAGAACTATGAGAGAACAAATCTGTGTTGTTTTAAGCCACTAAATTTGTGCTAATTTGTTACAGTAGCAATAGAAAACAACTACAATGTGTGTTTACTTGAAAACAATTTGTATTATTCATATTGGATGGATAACTTTATAACTTTATATATGGGTTTGTTAGGACAATTTTATGAATCATGTTTCCTAAATCTTCTCAATCTTTACCGATTTTTTTTACATCTACTTATTCCATTTACCTGTTTTTGTTTTGTGCTGCTATAACAGAGTATCTGAAACTAGGTAATTTCTAAAAACAGAAATTTATTTCCCAACAGTTCTGGAGGCTGGGAAGTCCATGATCAAAGCCTCAACATGTGGTGAGGGACTTCTTGCTGCATCATAACATTGCAGAAGGCACAGGATATGAGAGAGGGAAGAAGGCTGAACTCATCCTTTGTAAGGAACCCACTCCCACAATAATGATTTCATTTCCCCAATAAGGGCATTAATCAATTCATGAGGACAGAACCCTCAAACCCTAATCATCTCGTAAAGGTACTGCCTCTCTACATATACACCATAGAATACTATGCAGCCATAAAAAAAGAACAAGATCATATCTTTTGCCAGAACATGGATAGAGCTGGAGGCTTATCCTTTTCCTTAGCAAACTAACACAGGAACACAAAACCAAATACCACATGTTCTCACTTACAAGTGGGAGCTAAATGATGACAACTCATAAACATAACGAAAGGAACAACAGACACTGGGGTCTACATGAGGTTGTAGGGTGGGAAGAGGGAGAGGAGCAGAAAAGATAACTATTGAGTACTGGGCTTAATACCTGGATGATGGCATAATCTGTACAACAAACCCTCATAACACAAGTTTATATATCAAACCTTCACATATACCCCTGAACCTGAAATAAAAGCTTCTTTAAAAAAAAGTACCACCTCTCATCACTGTTGTCTTGAGTCTTAAGTTTCCAACACATGAACTTTAGGAGGCACGTCTAAACCATAGCACTATCACTGAAAAAAAGACATATCTCACTGTAATTATCTACTTGTCTATTTCTCTCTATGGCTCTGTCAGTCATTGCCTTTATAAATTTTGAGTCTATGCAATTTGGCATATAAAAATTTTTAATTGCTATTATTTTGGTGACTTGAAGTGGTCCTTCACTTATAATAATGTTGTTTCCCTTAAACTATTATTTTGCCTGATTTTAATAAAGCTTTTTTGTTATATTAGTTAAATTTTGTTTTTATTCAATTTTATGACTTTTTAAAAAGTTGGACCTTTAATTGTTTTACATTTGGTGTTTCCACTGAAATATTTGGATTCACATTTGCCATTTTATTTTTTATTGTTTGTTAGTCCCAACAGAAAAGTCCTTTCTTGATATTTTTTGACTGAATATGTATTCCTTTTTAATCATTTCATTTTTTAATCTCTATTAGTTTAGAAGTTATTCATGCTATTTCTGTACTTTCACTGGTAACCCAAGCATTGAAAACATGAACACTTAATTACCAAATTCTTAACCTAATTAAAACCTTTACTCACCTACCAGATGATACAAAGCTTTTAGAACACTTTAACTTCATATACACACCTCATAATTCAAATGTTGTTGTCTGGGAATTTGAGTAGACCTTTTAAGTATATTTTAAATTTCATAAACATTATTCTGGTTTTAGAAAGTCATGTTCATTTATACTTGCCCACTTTTTTCCCTCTCTTCAGTTATTCTTGTATCTTAGACGTTTTCCCTAGGACCACTTTCCATTTGCCTGAAGTATATCTTTTAGAATTTCTTCTAACTAGATTTTGCTGATCATAAATTCTCCCATTTGTCTCAAATTGTTTTTATTTCACTTCAACTTTTTAAATTAATAAACTTTATTAATTAGAGCACTTTTAGGTTCACAGCAAAATGGAGTGGAAAGTACAAATTTTCTATCTATGCCTTTTCCCCACCCAATGTACAGCTTCTTCCACTATCAACATCCCCCATCATAGTGGTGTATCTGTTACAATCGATGAACTTGCACTAACACATCATTATCACCCCGAAGTCCAGAGTTTAAGGTTCACTCTTGGTGTTGTAGGTTCTATGGGTTTTGACAAATGTTATAATGAAATGTATCTACCATTGTAGTATTATAAGGAATAATTTCATTGCCATAAAAAATCCTCTGTGCTCTGCCTATTTATTTCTCCCTTCCCCCCAACCCTTGGTAACTACTGGTCCTTTTATTGTCACCATTGTTTTGCTTTTTCCAGAATGTCTTATAGCTGGAATCATACATTAGGTAGACTTTCAGATTGGCTCCTTTCACTTAGTAATATGCATTTAGGGTTCCTTCATGTCTTTTTGTAGCTTGGTAGTTATTTTTTTAGCATTGAATAATATTCTATTGTCTGGATGTACCACAGTTTGTCCATTCATCTACTGAAGTATGTCTTAGTTGCTCTCAAGTTCTGGCAATTATTAGTAAAGTTGTTATAAGTATCCATATGCAGGTTTCTATATGAATATACGTCTTCAATTCTTTTGGGTAAACGCCAAAGACAGCATGATTGCTGGATCATGTGGTAAGAGCATGCTCAGTTTTGCAAGACTATATTCCAAAGTGGGTGTACTTTTTCATTACCACCAGCCACTAGTGAATGGGAGACTTCTGGTTGTTTCACATCCTTCAAGCATTTGGTGGTGTCTGCATTTTCGATTTTGGCCATTCTAATGGATATGTGTTATATCTCATTGTCTTAGTTAGCAGTTTCCTAATGACATATGATGTTGAACATCTTTTTATATGCTTATTTGTCATCTACATATCTTCTTTGATGAGATGCCTGTTCAGATCATTTGTCTATTTTTTAATTAGGTGGCTCATTTTCTTATTGTTCAGTTTTAAGTGTTCTTTGTATATTTTGGATAACAGCCCTGTGTCAGATGTGCCTGCAAATATTTTCTCCTAGTCTGTGGCTTGTCTTCTAATTCTCTTTTTATTATTTTCATTTTGAAAGACATTTTCGTTAAGCATAGAATTCTAGTTTGACAGTTATTTTTCTTTAGCTTTGAAGTTATCATACTACTGACTTTAGCCTCCAGAGAAGTTTAGCCAATTTACCACTTTTTGGAAGATCATCTTTTTCTGTTTGGATGTTGTATTAGTTAGGGTTCCCTAGAGGGGTAGAACGAATAGGATAGATAGATATAAAGGGGAGTTTAATAAGTATTAATTACACAAGCACAAGGTCCCACAATAGGCTGTCTGCAAGCTTGAGGAGCAAGAAAGTCAGTCCAAACTTTGAAACTGAAGAACTTGAAGTCCGATGTTTGAGGGCAGGAAGCATCCAGCACGGGAGAAAGATGCAGGCTGGAAGACTAGGCCATTCATACCTTTTCATGTTTTTCTGCCGACTTTATATTCACTGGCAGCTGATTAGATTGCGCCCACCAGATTAAGGGTGGGTCTGCCTTCCCCAGTCTACTGACTGGAATGTTAAGTTCCTATGGCAACACCCTCACAGACACACCCAGAAACAATACTTTGTATCCTTCAATCCATTCAAGTTCACCCTCAGTATTAACCATCACAGATGTTTTAAAGATTTTTCTCATTGACTTTGGTTTTCTAGTTTCACTATGTCATGCCATTTACTTTGTCAGGTACTTATAGGTACCACTCATAAGAAACCACCTCAAAATAAATGTATAGCCAGAGATTTCTTGGCTAACCTAAGCTATGTCTAACTCAGGTGTAAACTGGAGGGCCAGGCCGTGGCCCTCACTTCTTATGTACAATTTTGTATTCCCTAATTATTATGCTCTGTTTCCTGGCAGAGAAACTCTTTCCAGCTGGGTTGAGGGAGTGGTTTTTCTTCTGGCTGGCTCTTAATCTGGGTATGTAGTTCTTTAGTGTCCAGTGTAATGTAGGGAGAAGATCTCCTGTAAGACTCCTTGCCTGGGAAAGTTCTTCCTCTGACTTCTGTGCTGTGAAGACTCTGAACCAAAACCCAAATGTATGAGGTCTCCAAATGCTCAATACATTTTTGGGTGCTGATATTTTGCCTGTCTTTCTCATAAAATTGGCCTTGGAGTTTTCTCACTGTCTCTTCAACTTGTCTGTTCTTCTAAGCTGAGTTTGCAAATATTGTATCCCTCATTTCTATTATTTTCAGTGAGGCTGTATATCCAAATAACCCCATCACAATTATCAGAAAACTAAATCTCCTGAGTTTTTTTATTTCATTTTATAATTCTTTGTCATTTATACATAACACTGAATTAATCTTTGGATTCGATATTTCTTTATCAACTATGAAACATTTTAAAATATTGTGTCTATTAGTAATAATGGATCGACTATAAACTGTAAAATCACTATCATCTATGAGTAATAACAATATTATTTCTCCCTTTCCATTCTTATTTTTTGTTCCTGTCTTACTACACTGTCCTGATCTTCAGGACAATGCTGAGTATTAGTGACAGCACACAATCTTATCTTGACACCAGTCTCAAAGGGAATTGTTCAGCGCTTCATCGTTAAACAAGGTGTTTGTTGCAGAGTTTAGGATTTCTTTTGGTTTTGTATGTGTGTGTATTTATGTTTGTGTAGTGGAGGGAAGGTAGGTGTTTTTAGGTACTTTTTATAAATTTAAGAAAGCCCATTTAAACAATAATTTTGTTAAAAGGTTTTATTATATTTTAAATTTCAATGCATTTTGATATATTAAGATAATCATACATATTTAATCTATCAACAAATTAAATCATATTTAATGATTTTTAAAACTAATTTATTTAATTTCTGAGACAAAATTATTTGAGCATAAAACACCATTTATATGTTGCTGGACAAATTTTGTTAGTATTTTGTTTAGGATTTGTATGTTTTGAATAAGATCGTGCTATAATTGTCTTCTCTCACATTGTTCTTTGCAAGTTATAGACCTCAAACTAATTCCAGTCCCTTACCTATATTACCCCTGAGTTGATCTAATTTTTTCCATAGCACATACAACTTTATAACATACTATAGAGTTTAACTGTTTACTTCAGCTTTTTTTTATGTTGACCTCTCTCCAAAAAAAAAAAAAATACATATATTAGCTCCTTAAGGCCAGGGATTTTTGTTATGTGCATTGATATATGTCAAGCACCCAAATTCCTGGCATGTCATAAACTTTGAGTAAATATTTTAAATAAATGAGTTGAAGACAGAGATTGTGGTACAAATTACCCTATGCCCCTAATTGTGGTCAATTTCTGCAAATGTTTCATGTGCACTTGAATATACAAATACACACAATCTGTTACATAAATTTTACGTACACAATTGTGGGAGCTGGTTAAACAATCTCTGAAAAGACATTGTCTTCCTGTCTGATGTTAGAGCTGAAAGTCTGCAGGGTAAGCAACTGGGAAGGAAAGATGGATGTAAATTGGGAATAGGAACCAACTAATGTAAGCTGGAATCTGTGAGGATACACGAGCCCCTGTCAGTTCTCACTGCTCCAACAATGGATAATGTAGGTGTCCTGCGGGAGAAACTGTCCTGATACTAAACATATCCCTAGCTCAGGAGTAGGAGAACCTGAAGGAGGATCCAGGAGAAGGGCAAACAGTTGCAGGACTGGCTGCTGCCCACACTCACAAGGTGAGCCAGCAAATATGGTGACTCTGCCCTGAACTCGCTAGTGTAAAAAAACATGACTGCAGTTTCACTGTCATCCTCCAAATCACATATGAAAATATGTCCGTGAGGCCGGGCGCGGTGGCTCAAGCCTGTAATCCCAGCACTTTGGGAGGCCGAGACGGGTGGATCACGAGGTCAGGAGATCGAGACCATCCTGGCTAACATGGTGAAACCCCGTCTCTACTAAAAATACAAAAAAACAACTAGCCGGGCGAGGTGGCGGCGCCTGTAGTCCCAGCTACTCGGGAGGCTGAGGCAGGAGAATGGCGTGAACCCGGGAGGCGGAGCTTGCTGTGAGCTGAGATCTGGCCACTGCACTCCAGCTTGGGTGACAGAGCGAGACTCCGTCTCAAAAAAAAAAAAAAAAAAGAAAATATGTCCGTGGCACACCCTAAGCAGGAAAAATAATTTAGTTTAGATAAGTTGGACAAAATCACAGCAGGAGTTTAAAAATTTGAAGTTTTATTTTTTTCCTTATGAGCTGACAGTGTTCTCATTATAAAGTGACCCTCTTTATTTCTATAAATGCTGTTTGCCTTGAGGTCTATCTAATACAGCTTCACTGGTTTTTATTTGGTTAGTGCCTGTAAGACATATTTTTCCAACTATTCACTTTCAATTTCAGTATCTTTATATTTTAGAGCTGTCTCTTATGAACAGCATATAGTGGAATTTATTTTTTAAACAGACAGTTTGGGGCAAGTTTTGTCTTTCTTATTTGTACATTTAGAATATTTACATTACTTATAATTACTAAGATGTTAGTGTTGACTCTTCTTATTTTTATTGCTTTCTATTTTCCAATCTTTTCAATATTTCGTTTTTGGTATCATTTTATATTACTTTGACTGAATTAGGTTTTACTTTTTATGATTTTTGAGTTTTATATGTTGTTTCTCTGCATTTACTGATTAGTTCATGTAACCACACATATTTAATGTTAGTTGATGTAATGTTATTCGACCCTACACGTCTAAAATGAATCAATATGTTTGTCTTCTTTCCAACAATGAAATTACATTTAAGCACTTTAACTTCATTTGCCACCTTTCCTGTGTCTACAATACTCTTGACTTTGCAAGACATTATTATCACTGTTTATAAAGTCAAAATATATTTAGATTATTTATATATTTATCATTTTGCTAAACTCTTCATTTTTTTCTGGTTTCAGACTTTTCATCTCTGATCACTTTCTGCCTGAAGTACATATTTTAGAATTTCTTTTAGTGAGTAAAGGAAATTCCTTTACCTACTCTTGATAAACACATTCAGTTTTTGTTTTTTGAAGGTCTACATTTCACATATATGCTAAAAGATATTTTCCGCTACGTATAAAATGTTACATTAACATTTATTTTCTGCTACCACATCAAAGATAGGCAACAGTCATCAAAGATGTGCTGTTGTCAGACACCTACTATTAGCTGTTGAGAAGACAGTTGACAATCTGTTGCTTTTTCAAAGTTTGTCTTTTTATTTTCACAGCTGATATTATTTTTTAAATTTTTTACCCTTGTGTGACATAATATCTAAAAAAGGAGTAAGACATAAATAACATTTGAACAAGTAGTGATAAAAGAAACACTGGCCTTGTGTACGACACCCAGATCAAGAATGAAACATTACTGGCATCCCAAGAGTTTCCTGCATATTCCTTCACAATTACCACTTGTTCTCCTCCTCCATGGATAGTCACTGCTCTGACTTTATGATAATGACTTTCTTCCTTCACTTTTGCTGTTGGTGAAGATATCCCTAAATAATATGGTTTTGTACATTTTTGAACATAATTAATAAATTTATTTTTATAGCCTTTTTATAGTTTAATATTTTATTTGTAGGATTCATCTATGTTGTTAGAAATATTTGTAGCTTATTTTTTACTATGTACTATAATTCCTTATGTGGCTGTACCATAATTTATTTGCCCATTCTAAGTTTATGATAATGTAGATTATTTCTAGTCACAGGTAGTTAAAAATAATGCTGCTACTGACATTCTTATACTTTCTTTTGGTGCACATGAACATGCATTTATGTTGAGTATATACTTAGGAATGGAATTGTTGGGTCATAGCTTCAATTCTACTATATAATGACATACTGTTGTGAAACATTGTTGTACCATGAAACATTTCCACCAGCAGTTAATCAGGTTTCCTGAGGCTCCATATCCTTGGTAAGATCTGTATTATTTATATATCTGATCTTTTAATTATTTTCTAATCTGATCAGTATTTCTTTTTTTTTCTGAGACAGATTCTGTAATCCCAGCACTTTGGGAGGCTGAGGCAAGGGGATCACCTGAGGTTAGGAGTTTTAGACCAGCCTGGCCAACATCGTGAAACCCCATCTTTACTAAAAATACAAAAATTAGCCAAGTGTGGTGGCTCATGCCTGTAATCCCAACTACTTGGGAGGCTGAAGCATGAGAATCATTTGAACCCAGTAGGTGGAGGTTGCTGTGAGCCAAGATCGTGCCACTGCACTCCAGTTTGGGCGATAGAGCCAGACTCAGTCTATAAATAAATAAATAAATAAAAGAAATGCTATTGAGTTTTGTACATTGGTTTTGCATCCTAACACTTTACTTGTTTACCAATTCTAGGAGCCTTTGGCAGAGACTGTGAATTTTTCTAGGTACAGAATTATACTGTCTATGAAGAGAGATAGTTTGACTTGCTCTTTTCCAGTTGGTTGTCTTTTATTTCTTTCTCTTGCCTGATTGCTCTGGAGGGAATTCCAATACTATGTTGAATAGGAGTGGTGAGAATGGGCATCCTTGTCTTGTGCTGGTTCTCAAGGGGAATGCTTCCAGTTTTTGCCCATTAGTATGATATTGGCTGTGGGTTTGTCATAGACAGCTGTAATATTTTAAGGTATATTCCCTCATTGCCTAGTTTTTTGAAGGCTTTTAATATGAAGGGGTGTTAATTTTTATCAAAAGCCTTTTCTGCATTTCTTGAGATGATCATGTGGTTTTTGTAGTTGTGTTTATGTGACGAATCACATTTATTGATTCATACATGTTGAACCAAACCTTTTATCGTAGGGATAAAGCCCACTTGATTGTTTGGTAGATTACCTTTTTGATTTGCTGCTGGATTCAATTTGCTCGTATTTTGTTGAGGATTTTGTGTTTGTGTTCATCAGGTATATTGGCCTTGACTTTTCTTTTTTATTTTTGCCTTTGCCATGTTTTAGTATGAGAATGATGCTGGCCTTGTAGAATGAGTTAGGAAAAAGTCCCTCCTCCTCAATATTTTTGAATAATTTTAGTAGAATTGGTATCACCTCTTCTTTATACATCTGGAAGAATTAGCTGTGAATCTGTCTGGTCCAGGGCTTTTTCTGGTTGATAGGGATTTTTTTAAAAATAGCTCATTCAATTTTGAAACTCATTAATTGATCTCTTCAGGATTTCAGTTTCTTCCTACTTCAGTCTTGGGAGGCTGTATGTTTCTAAGAATTCATCCATTTCTTTTAGGTTTTCCAGTTTGTGTGCATAGAAGTGTTCATAATAGTCTCCAGAGTTTTTGTTTTTTGTTTTTTGTTTTTCCTGTGGGGTTGAGGGTAGTGTAACCTATGTCATTTCTAATTGTATTTATCTGTATCTTCTTTTTCTCATTTATTAATCTATAGTGAGCTATTGTTTTTGTTTATTCTTTTGATGGACCAACTCTTGCCTTCATTGATGTTTTGTGTGGATTTTCACATCTCAGTTTCATTTACCTCAGCTCTGATTTTGGTTATTGCTTTCCTTTTGCTAGTTTTGGGGTTTATTTGTTCTTATTTTTCAGTTTCTCTAGGTGTGATCTTAGGTTGTTAATTTGAGACCTTTCTAACTTCTTGATGTAGGCATTTAGCACTATAAACTTTCCTCTTAACACTGCTTTGGCTGTGTCCCAGAGATTCTGGTATGTTGTATTTTTGTTTTCATTCATTTCAAAGAACTTTTTCAATTTTTGCCTTAATTTGATTCTTTACCCCAAAAGTCATTCAGGAGCAGGTTGTTTAATTTTCATGTAATTATGTGGTTTTGAGAGATCTTCTTGGTATTTATTTCTATTTTTATTAAACTGTGGTCTTTGAGAGTGTGGTTGGTATGATTTTCAGGTGTTTTTGTTTTGTTTTGTTTTTCTGAGACAGAGTCTCACTCTGTTGCCCAGGCTGGAGTGCAGTGGCAAGATCTTGGCTCACTCCAACCTCTGCCTCCTGGGTTCAAGCGATTCTCCTGCCTCAGCCTCCCAAGTAGCTGGGATTACAAGCATGTGCCACCACGCCCAGCTAATTGTTTTGTATTTTTGGTAAAGACGGGGTTTCACCATGTTGGCCAGCCTGGTCTCGAACTCCTGACCTCAGGTGATCCACCCACCTCAGCCTCCCAAAGTGCTGGGATTATAGGCATGAGCCACCGTGTCTGCCCCAGGGATTTTTTTTTTATTTTTGAAAATTGCTTTAAGGCAATTGCGTGGTTGATCTCATAATATGTGCCATGTGTAGATGAAAAGAATGAATATTCTGTTTTCAGGTGGAGCGTTCTGTTGATGTCTGTTAGGTCTGTTTTTTTCAAGTGTCAAGTTTAGATTCCAGATATCTCTGTTAGTTTTCTGCCTTGATAATCTGTGAAACTGTCAGTGGAGTGCTGAAGTCTCATACTAATACTATGTAGTTATCTAAATCTCTTGGTAGGTCTCTAAGAACGGGCTTTATGAATCTAGATGCTCCAATATTGGGTGCATGTATATTTAGGATAGTTAAGTCTTCTTGTTGAATTGAACCCTTTTTCATTATATAATGTCCTTTTTGATTGTTGTTGGCTTAAAGTCTGTTTTGTCTGATATAAGAATAGCTACCCCAGCTGGGCGCGGTGACTCATGCCTGTAATCTCAGCATTTTGGGAGGCAGAGCTGGGCGGATCACCTGAGGTCAGGAGTTCAAGACCAGCCTGATCAACATGGAGAAACCCCATCTCTACTAAAAATACAAAAATTAGCCAGGCATGGTGGTACATGCCTGTAATCCCACCTACTTGGGAGGCTGAGGCAGGAGAATCACTTGAACCTAGGAGGGAGAGGTTGCGGTGAGCTGAGATCACGCCATTGCACTCCAAGCTGGGCAGCAAGAGCTAAACTCCATCTCAAAAAACAAAACAAAACAAAAACAAACAAACAAATAACAACAACAAAAAAAGCTACCCCTGCTCCTATATGTCTCATTGCATGTGCGATGAATCTCTTGAGGACAGTATAGAGTTGGGTCTTGCTTCTTTATTCAACTTGCCACTCTGTGTCTTTTAAGTGGGGTGTTTAGCCTATTCACATTGAAAGTTAACGTTAATATGTGAGAATTTTATTCTATCATCTTGTTGGCTGGTTGTTATGTAGACTGGTTGTATAGTTCCTTTATAATGGCAGTAAACTCTATGTACTTAAGTGTGTTTTTGTGGTGACAGGTATTGGGCTTTCAATTTTATGTTTAGCCCTCCTTAAGGACCTCTTGTAAGGCAGGTCTGGTGGTAATGAATTTTCTTAGCATTTGCTTGCCTGAAATGGATTTTATTTCTCATTTGCTTATGACACTTAGTTTGACTAGATACGAAGTTCTTGGTTGGATTTGTGTTTTCTTTAATGATGATGAATATAGGCCCCCAACTTTTTCTGTCCTGTAAAGTTTCTGCTAAGAGGTCCACTGTTAGCCCTTGTACATGACCTGCCCCTTCTCTCTAGCTGCCTTTAAGATTTTTTCTTTCACATTGGTTTTAGAGAATCTGATGGCTTTGTGGCTTGGGGATACTCATCTTGCATAGTATCTTACAGGGGTGGTCTGCATTTCCTGAACTTGTGTGTTGACCTCTCTAGAGATGTTGGGAAAATTTTCATGGATGATATCCTTAAACATGTTTCCAAAGTTGCTTGCTGTCTCTCAATCTCTTTCAAGAATCCAATGAGTTTGGTCTCTTTTACATAATTCCGTATTTCTTAGAGGTTTTGTTCATTTTCTTAAAATTTTTTATTTTTATTTTTATCTGCCTGTGTTGACTCAAAAGAATGGTCTTTGAGTTCGGAGATTCTTTGAGTTCTGAGATTCTTACCTTAGCTTGGTTTATTCTGATATTAATGCTGCCCATTACATTATGAAGTTCCTGTGCTAATTCATTTTGGAAGTTCAGTTTCATTCTCTCTTAAAATGAATATGTCATCTCTCAACTCTTGAACCATTTTACTGTTTTCTATGGATTGGGTTTCAACCTTCTGTATCTAAATGAGCTTCCTTGACATTGAAATTCTGAATTCTATGTTATTTCAGTCATTTCAGTCTGGTTGAGAACCATGGCTGGGGAGCTAGTGTGATCATTTGGAGGTATGAAGACACTCTTGCTTTTAGAGTTGCTGGAGTTACTGCACTCGCACTTTCTCACCCATGTAGGCTGACGTTCCTTTAATCTTTGAAGTTATTGTCTTTTGAATGAGGTTTTTTGCTTTTATATTCTTCACCATCATGCCCAGCCTCCCCAAAGCTTTCTATGTTTGTCTTTTACATCTAAATATTTATTTCACTTGAAATTGATTTACAAATTGTTGTGATGTGAGATAGGAATCAAAACTTGTTCTTTTTATATAGAATTTCTGTTTTCCCAGGAACATTTGTTGAAAAGACCCTTCTTTTATCATCTCTCTGAAAGGTCACTGTGATATAAATCAAGCATCATATTAGCATTTTGAATATAAACAAGTTGGACACTAGTTAAAGCAGTAAAGGCAAATTGTACTCAGCAATAACTATTGCAATAGGGGAGAGAACCACGTGTCATCTGAGTTCAACTCTGTTGAAACAAAAGGCAAGATTTTTTAGCATCTAGAGTATGCTAATGGTAAGGTGCTGAAGGATGTTAAAGTGGGTTGGTGTATGTGACTAGGCCATCTGGGTTTACTAATTGGCACTTACTGGAAAAGAAACAAACTTCTCAAATCTTTTTTTTTTTTTTTTTTTTTTTTTGAGATGGAGTTTCACTCTGTCACCCAGGCTGGAGTGTAATGGTGCCATCTCACAATCTCAGCTCACTGCAACCTCTGCATCCCGAATTCAAGCAATTCTCTGCCTCAGCCTCCTGAGTAGCTGGGATTACAGGTGTGTGCCACTAAGCCCAGCTAATTTTTTTTTTTTTGTATTTTTAGTAGAGAGGGAGTTTCACCATCTTGGCCAGGCTGGTCTTGAACTCCTGACCTCATGATCCACCCACCTCGACCTCCCAAAGTGCTGGAATTACAGGCATGAGCCACCATGCCCGGCTCAAATCTTAATCACAAGAGGCAACGGTGGAAGTTGGAGCAAGATGACCACCAAAATTAAGTCCTTATCCTCCCACAGAGACTGACAGCAAGTTATCTCCCTTAATGTTTGCATTTCTAAAATCTCTGAGAAGAAAATTCTGGTAGAACATTTACATTTCAAAGGGTAGCAAAAAACTATATAATTGCAAGCCTTCTAAAGTCAATGTTTTAAGAGGAGGTTCAGGGATCTACTTACCTATCACCAGGTTTTGGCTGGAACAAACAGGAAATTATCCCATCAGTTTTGAGCTTTCTTAAAGCTCAAAAGGGGGATTCAGCTATTTTTCAAGACATGACCTTAGGCTGCTAGAAGCCATGCTAGAGTATGGTCAGGTCTCTTAGTGCAGGAGTTTGGACTGAGTTGTTACATACTGAGAGTTCTTTTGTACTTCTCAGCATAGGGCCTCTTTAAGAACTCTCTAATATATTCTACTGGTCTATTTAACCTGTCCCTGAAACAATATAAACTATTATAATTTCCATATTATTATAATAACTTTAACATATGTATCAATACTTTTAAAGTAAGTTCTCCAACTTGGTGTTTTTTCTTCAAGAGCATCTCAGTTGTTTTCACCTTTTGTATTTACATGTAAATTTTAAAATCAGCTTGTTCAAGTCCCATTAAAAAAAATCTGTTGGGAGTTTTTTGGAGACTGCATTGAATCTATAACCCAATTTGGAAAGAATGGACGTATATAAAATATTGAGTCTTCCTATTGGTGAGTATGGTAGTTTCCTGTGGGTATACATCTTCAGGATATAGCTCTCTTCTTTAGAATTCCAATCAAATTAGAATATTTTCTGTGTAAAGGTCTTGTACATCCTTTTCAGGTTTATTTTATTTATTTATTTTTTTGATGCAATCATAAATGTTCTCTCTTTTGAGACAGGATCTCACCCTGTCACCCAGGCTGCAGTGCAGTGGTATAATCATGGCTCACTGCAGCCTTTAACTCCTGGGCTCAAGTGATCCTCCTGCCTCACCTTCCTGAATAGCTGGGACTACAGGCATGAGCCACCATGTCTGGCTAATTATTTAATTTTTCTTTGATAGATATGGGGTCCCACTATGTTGACTAGGCTGGTTTCAAAGCAGTCCTGTGCTTCAGCCTCTCAAAGTACTGGCATTACAGGCAAGAGCCACCATGTCTACTCTGTTATCTCTTTTTTATTTTATGTTTCTGGTAAGTAGAAATACAGTTGGCTTTAGTATATTGATTTTATATCCAATAACATTGCCAAAATCTCTTATTAATTCTTATAATTTATCTGTAAATGTTTACATTTTATCTGGTTGTTTTGTGGTCTTCTCTTCCTTCTTTCCTTCTTGTCTTCCTTTAGTGAAGATTTTTCTCTGATGACATGATTTAGTTTCTTGCTTTTTATTCTTTGTGTATCCATCATTTTTTTTGCATGAGACTTGCAAATACTATCTTATATCCCATTATTTTAACCTGATAACAACTTAACATTGTCTGCATTTTAAAAAAAGCAAAAAGAAAACTAATAAAAACTCTGTGCCTTAACTTCATCCTTCTGCTCTTTAACTTTTTGTTGTTTTTATTTATATCTTATTGTACTGTCTATGTCTTAAAAGTTATTGTAGTTATTATTTTTGATTGGTTCATTGTTTAGTCTTCCTACTTAGGATAGAGGTAGTTTACACACCACAGTTACAGTATTATAATATTCTCTGTTTTTCTGTGTACTTACTATTACCAGTGAGCTTTGTACTTTGTACAGTGTACTTTGTACAGTGAGCTATGATTACTTATTGCTCATTAACATCCCTTTCTTTCTGATTGAAGTACTCTCTTTAGCATTTCTTGTGGGACAGATCTGGTGTTGATGAAATCACTCCACTTTTGTTTGTCTGGGAAAGTCTTTATTTTGCCTTCATTTTTGAAGGATATTTTTGCTGGTTATACTATTCTAGGGTAGGTTTTTCTCCTTCAGCACTTTAAATATGTCATGCCACTCTCTCGGCTGGTAAGGTTTCCACTGAAAAGTCTGCGGCCAGATGTATTGAGCTCCATTGTATGCTGTTTGTTTCTTTTCTCTTGCTACTTTTAGAATCCTTTCTTTATGCTTGAACTTTGGGAGTTTGATTATTAAATGGCTTGAGGTAGTCTTTTTTGGATTAAGTCAGCTTGGTGCTTTATAACCTTCTTATACTTGGATATTGATATCTTTCTCTAGGTTTGGGGAATTCTCTGATATTATCCCTTTGAATAAACTTTCTATTCCTATCTCTTTCTCTACCTCCTCTTTAAGGCCAATAACTCTTAAATGTGCCCTTCTGAGGTTATTTTCTAGATCCTGCAGACATGCTTCATTGTTTTTTATTTTTTTTAAATCTCCTCTGACTGTATTTTAAAATAGCCTGTCTTCAAGCTCACTAATTCTTTCTTCTTCCTAATCAATTCTGCTATTAAAAGACTGATGCGTTCTTTAATATGTCAATTGCATTTTTCAGCTCCAGAATTTGATTCTTTTTAATTATTTTAATCTCTTCATTAAATTTATCTGATAGAATTCCGAATTCCTTCTCTGTGTTACCCTGAATTTCTTTGTGTTTCCTGAAAACAGCTATTTTGAATTCTGTCTGAAAGGTTGCATATCTCTGTTTCCCTGGATTGGTCCCTGGTGTCTTCTTTAGTTTTTCTGGTGACGTCATGTTACATCATGTTTTCCTGGATGGTGTTGATTCTAATAGATGTCCTTTAATGTCTGAGCATAGAAGAGTTAGGTATTTATTGTTGTCTTCACCGTCTGGGCTTATTTGTACCTGTCCTTTTTGGGAAGGCTTTTCAGACATTCAAAAGGACTTGAGTGTTGTAATCTAAGCTGTATCTGCTTTAGGGGCACCCCAAGACCAGTAATGCTGTGGTTCTTAGGGACTCATAGAGGTTCTACCTTGATGGTCTTGGATAAAATCTGGGAGAATTCCCTGGATTACCAGGCAGAGAATCTTGTTCTTTTCCCTCACTTTCTCCCAAACTAGGGGATTCTCCCTCTCTCTGTTCTGAGCCACCTAAACCTGGGGGTACAGTGGCACAAGCATGCCTGTGGCCACCACCACTATGACTGTGCTAGGTCATACCTGAAGGCAGCACAGCACTGGGTCTCGCCCAAAGCCTGCTGTAACCACTCCCTGATTACTGCCTATGTTCACTTAATGCCCTGGGGCTCTACGATCAGCAGATGGCAAAGCCAGCCAGGTGCCAAATTCCTCTAGACCCTGGGTGGTTCCAGAGGTGCTCTATGGGAGTCAGGGACTAGGATGGTAAACCTTAGAACTCTAGCTGGTATTCTGTTGTACTGTGGCTGAGCTGGCATTCAAACCACAAGACTCAGTCCTCCCCACTCTTCCCTCCCCTTTCCAAAGGCAGAGGAGCCTCACCCTGTAGCCACCACCATCACAAGCCATAGGGAGTACTGCCAGACTACTGCTGATGTTCCTTTAAGGTCCAAGTACTCATAAGTCAGCTTGTGGTGAATGCTGCCTGGCCTGGGACTCACCCTTCAGGGCAGTGGGCTCCCTTCTGGCCCAGGACAGGTCCAGAGATGCCATTTAAGAGTCGAATCCTGGAATCAGGGACCTCAGGAGCCTACTTGGTGCTCTATTCCCCTGTGCCCATGCTGGTACCTAAGGTGGAAGACAAAGTCCCCTTTACTTTTCCCTCCGCTTTTCTCAAGTAGAAGGAGTTTCAGCCAATAGCCACCACAGCTAGTAATGTGCTGAATCTCACCTGAAGCCAGCAAGTCTCAGAGGGTCACCAAAAGCCTTCAACATAGTAACTTGGTTTCACTGCTGGTTATTCAGAGCCTGAGGGCTTTTCGCTTAGCACGTAAAGAATGTTGCTAGGATTGGGTTCTTCCTTTCAAGGCAGTGGGTTCCCTTCTGGCCCAGAGGTTGTCTAGAAATGTCATCCAAGAGCTAGGGCCTGAAACAGGGGCCTTGCAACTCTGACTGGTGTCCTATCTGCTGTGACTGACCTGGTATCCAAGATGCAAAACAAGTCCTTTTCTCTCTTCCCTCCCCTCTCCTTAGGCAGAAGGAAGGTGTCTCTTTTGGAGCTGTGAGCTGTGCAGCCTGGGGTTAGGGGAGGGGTGATGCCAGCACTCCCTTAGCCACCCCAGCTGGTGTCTTAGTAGGTCACATGCCCCTCCCAGTCCACTGTCTCTGGGCCTGGTTCAATGCTAGGACTTACCTAAGATTTGCCATCCTATGGCCTAGACTGCCTTTCAAGTTTCCTTAGAAACACACAGCACTGTAGCCGTTAGTGATGAGGCTTGTAGGAACTCAAGTTTCGACAATTGGGATTGGCAATTTCCCTCTGGTTAGGGCTGATTTAAATGCTCCCTCCATGGGTAGGCGCCAGCAGAGTTTGGTCCAGTTTCCTTTCTGCTCTAACGGGATGGCACTGAGTTCAGTGCCTCACAATTGCTGTGTTCTCCCTCCCCCAGCACCCAGAGACACTCCCCGCATCATGCTGCTGCTGCTGCCGAGGGTCGCATTAGAGATTCAAAACTGTTTTTTTTTTTTTTTTTTTTTGAGACGGAGTCTCGCTCTGTCGCCCGGCTGGAGTGCAGTGGCCGGATCTCAGCTCACTGCAAGCTCCGCCTCCCGGGTTTACGCCATTCTCTCGCCTCAGCCTCCCGAGTAGCTGGGACTACAGGCGCCCGCCATCTCGCCCGGCTAATTTTTTGTATTTTTTTTTTTAGTAGAGACGGGGTTTCACCGTGTTAGCCAGGATGGTCTCGATCTCCTGACCTCGTGATCCGCCCGTCTCGGCCTCCCAAAGTGCTGGGATTACAGGCTTGAGCCACCGCGCCCGGCCCAAAACTGTTTTACTCACCTCGCCAGCATGACTTTCAGTGATACAAACTTAACAGCAGGTCCTATGAGGACTCACCTGATTTTTGGTTTTTGTAAAGGTGTTTTTTTGTGTTAGATAGTTGTTAAATTGGTGTCCTTGAGGGGGGAGGGGAAACTGGTATTCTATTCCACCATCTCGCTATACTTTCTAGCTTTTGTTTCTACTCAAGGAATGCATTGTTATAACTTTTATAAAATCAGTGGTCATTTATATTTTCCACGTATTTACCTCTTCTCTTCTCTTTGATCCTTCTTGTGTTTCAGACCTTCCATCTGAGATCCCTTTTTTTAATGCCTGAAATAATTTATTCTTTAGAATTCTTTCTTCTTTCTCCCTTTCAGTCTGTACTTCTTTTTTTTTAGTGATTGATTTGGTTTGATTTCATCGCTGTAAGCAAGTGGGAGCATGCTACTACAGGATGTTTCTTGCCCTTGTTCACAAAGCCTTATTATGAGAGGTTTACATATACCCCTTTAAAATGTAAATCTAAGCATGCTTCTTTTAAGATGCACTATGTGCTGTATTCTCTTGGTGAGTAAAACAAAATGAGAATGGCAAGAGGAAGGCTAGAGAGCTAAGAGTGGGCCATCCCATGTAGAGCTTGACAGCTATAATAAATTTTAAAAAATCTAGACTTTATCCTAAGAACAACAGAGTCATTGAAGAGTTTCAAGCATAAAAGTGTCATTACTACATTTATGTTTTAGAAATATAGCATATACTGCTATATGCAGAATAGTGTAGATAAGCGCCAGTGGTGAATACTAGAAGAGCAGATAGTAGACTGTTGAAGGAATACAGGCAGTTAATGAAATAGGGAGAATGAATTAATTTAATGATACTTGGTGGGTGACTCCTTAGAGCTTCATGACTGACAGTGACTTGTTTTTGGGAGTAAAGGACAGGCTAGAGTTGAGGATAAAGCCTAGCCTTCTAGCTAGGAAAACTAGGTGGGTGATGTTATCACTCACTAATATGGGGAACAAAGAAGAGAAGCAGATTTGGAAGATAGAATGATAAGTTTCATTTTGTGCATGTTTAATGTGAGATACTTTTGAAACTTGTGACAATCAAGAGAATGTCTCACCATGGACCGTGGCTCACGCCTATAATCCCAGCACTTTGGGAGTCTGAGGCAGGTGGATCATCTGAGGTCAGGAGCTCAAGACCAGCCTTGCCAACATGGTGAAACCCCATCTCTAGTAAAAATACAAAAATTAGCCAGGCGTGGTAGTGTGCACCTGTAATCCCAGCTACTCGGGAGGCTGAGGCTGGAGAATTGCTTGAACTAGGGAGGCGGAGGTTACAGTGAGCCAAGATCAGGCCTCTGCACTCCAGCCTGGTGATAGAGTGAGGCTCCATCTTAAAAAAAAAAAAAAAGGCTGGGTGCAAGGTGGCTCACTCCTGTAATCCTAGCACTTTGGGAAGCCAAGGCGGGCAGATCACAAGGTCAGGAGTTCGAGACCAGCCTGACCAACATGCTGAAACCCTGTCTCTACTAAAAATACAAAAATTAGCCAGGCATGGTGGCGTGTGCTTGTAATCTCAGCTACTCAGGAGGCCAAGGCAGGAGAATCATTTGAACCCAGGAGGTGGAGGTTGCAGTGAGCCAAGATCGTGCCACTGCACTCCAGCCTGGGCAACAAGAGCAAAACTCTGTCTCAGAAAAAAAAACAAAAACAAAAACAAAAAACAGCGAGAGAGAGAATGTCTCCTCTGCTACTTCTTTGTCTCAGGAAAATGCAAAAGTTGTAGGCTTTTCTATAGACTACCACTGAAATGACTAATTTTTTTAAAGGGAGAGGGGAGATGATACATAAAACTTCAAGAACAGAAACCAGTTTTTCTCTATCCCTTTCTCTGACTTCTTTACATTTGGCTGCCTATTAGATGTGGTCTTATTTTTTGCCTTACAAAGTGTGGTTATATGTAGATAATTAAATTTAGCTTATAGATAATTCAATTTAGCTTCTTTTTTTGACCAAACAAATATGGTGGGGTTGGCAACCTCTTAGATGACCTCCAATGATCTCTATCCACTACAGATTTACACCTTTTTTTTTTTGTATTTGAATGTGAGCTGAACATTTCAAGTTACTTTTTTTTAATGTTTCTTTTGTTTTTTTTTTTTTAGTCATACTTTATGTTCTAGGGTACGTGTGCACAATGTGCAGGTTTGTTACATATGTATACATGTGCCATATTCTCACTTTTTAAAAACAGTATATGGCAGAACTGATATGGTGGCACATCTGAGGTTATAAAAAAAAACTGTGATGTGGCTCACGCCTGTAATCCCAGCACTTTGGGAGGCTGAAGCGGGTGGATCACCAGAGGTCAGGAGTTCAAGACCAGCCTGGCCAACATGGTGAAACCCCATCTCTGCTAAAAATACAAAAAAAAAATTAGTCAGGCACGGTGGCACACACCTATGGTACCAGCTACTCAGGAGGCTGAAACAGGAGAATCGCTTGAACTTGGGAGGCGGAGGTTGCAGTGAGCCAAGATTGCACCACTGCACTCCAGCCTGTGACAAAGCCAGATGCCGTCTCAAAACAACAACAACAACAACAAACTGTGGCTTCTGTTTTGGGTGCCAAATCTCATGCTCTTTCTTGGATGTCTTTAAATGGGGAGAAGCCAGCTTCCATGTCATAAGGAAGCCCTGTGGAAAGGCACAAGTGGCAAAGATCTGAGGCTTGCCAACAGCCAGGTGAGAGAGCTTGAGAGTAGATCCTCTTTCAGTTGAGCCTTAAGGTGACTGCAGCCCAGGCTGACATGTTGACTACAGTTACGTGAGAGACTGTGAACCAGAATCACCCAGCCAAGCTGCTCCTAGATTCCTGACCCACAAAAACCACGAGATAATAAATGTTTGTTGTCCTCAGCCACTAAATTTTGGAGTAATTTTTTATGCAGCAGTAGATAATTAATATACACCTGGCTTGGTGCATTAATCAGGGTAATCAGGCTGGGTCATGAAAAGAGTGTATGATATATAGGAATATTATGATTGAGATAATAAACTGTTTTATTTATTGAAGAGTAAAATAGTATATTAACAAAATCTTATCTGATAGAAAGATAATACCAGAAGTCTTCTTACTGTGATTATCAGCTAAGTTACTGGTTGAAGTTAGGATATAAATCACTGGATAGTTTTTGTCTGGAAAGACTTAGAACACATCAATAAGGTCCTCTAATAAAGAAATTGAAATGAGATCTTGCTCTTTGGAGAAAGAGAACTGTGTAATTCCTGTAGCCAGGGCTCTTAGTCAAAGAGAAACAGAGGGTTGTGACAATGGTCCAGTGAGCCTGGCCCCAGAATTCCCTTCAACTTGTCTCTTGCTTGACGCTGGGGAGAAGACTGGGCATGATTTAGAGGCTGGAGACTAATTCAACAATAGGAAGATGCAAAAATTCATATCCTGGATTCACCTTTTGATGTTGGGCCATTAGATCCAGTTTCTCTTTGCCTCTCATGTCCAAAAAATACTCAGATATTAGTTTCATTACTTTGAGAGACATGGCTGCTGCCATCAGTGGGGGAAAGATTGTCTTACTGCCTGAGGTGGGATGTGCCTGGTCAACACCCGCTTCTCTGGTTGTATAAGACAGGGACCTAAAAAGGGAAAGGCTGGGAGGAGGATCATCCAGCAGGTGATCATTTAGGACTTCATGCTATAAATGGTTTTGCATTTCCAGAGATGAAACAAGTCTCTTCAGCACAGGACAACTGCAGATCATAGCCCTATGCTCTGACTGGTTTTATCAATCTGGCAGTTCAGGGTCAGTGCAAAGGACATCCCCAACACCTGTGAAAAGAGTTGGGAAAATGTGAAGTCTTCATAAGAAAAGCCATTTCTTTCACAATTCCTGGGATTGGCCTCTGAGAGAAAGAATGTATCCATTACACTGAAGCCACCCTTCCCACCATTACTTTCAAGTCTCTCTCAGGAGCTCTTTCCTTTAGTTAAAGAATAGCAGTGGGGAGAGAAACGGGGTCAATGATGACAAGATAATAGGCTGTAAAGTACTGGAGCATGTTTTATCTTCTGAGGAAGTCACAGAAGCCCTGCTACTAGGATGGTCATATTCTGCTCACTGAACACTGTGCAATGACTTATCTCTATCCATGCTCTGTGCCTCCTTTGTTTCCAAGCAGAGAAAAGTCATTTTCTCTGAGCTTCCTGGTTGAGTTTTAACTAATCTATGATATACCCAACACTTGGGTGGAAAAATGTTAGAAATATCACATTATTTTTGACCTTTTTTATTAAAAAGGACAAGAAACTACCCTCAATTCACCCATCACTTGTCAAACTAAGCACAGAAACAAAGAGGAAATTGACTACAATTTTCATCATCAGCCCCTTAACATGCAAGATCAGGTTTTCAAATGAAATACTTTATCAATTCATCTTTTTCAGATCAGCTGAGGAAGGATCAAAGTGGGAGTCTGCTTGCTGGCTTTCTGTTTGACTGCGAATCATGTGAATCACCCATATCTCTGAGGAATAAATTGACCAGAGAGATGTTCTTTTTTTTTTTAGGAGATGGAATCTCTTTCTGTCCCCCAGGCTGGAGTGCAGTGGCGCGATCTCGGCTCACTGCAAGCTCCGCCTCCGGGGTTCACGTCATTCTCCTGCCTCAGCCTCCAGAGTAGCTGGGACTACAGGCGCCCGCTACCACAACCGGCTAATTTTTTGTATTCTTAGTAGAGATGGGGTTTCACAGTGTTAGCCAGGATGGTCTCGATCTCCTGACCTCGTGATCTGCCCGCCTCGGCCTCCCAAAGTGCTGAGATTACAGGCCTGAGCCACCACACCCTGCCAAGAGATGTTCTTACAGCACATTTTCTATATACTTTAAAGTAAATTGTTAATTACATTATTTGCTACTTGACTGGGGGAATTCAGATACTAGTAAAAATAGCTAACATTTATGTGTAAATACTGTGTACCTGGTACTATTCTGAAACCTTACCTGACTTAACTCATGTAATCCTCATAGTAACCCTGTGATTAAGCGCTTACCTCGATCACACATACACAGATGGTGATGATTCCGATATACAGGAAATTGGAATGAAACCACAGCCTTGCTTTCGCGTAGCAACCCTAGAAAACATTTCAGTTACAAATGATACCACTCTAAATATTTCAGTTACAAATTCCACCATATCAAGAGGATTATTTGGAAGATACAGTGCTTTGCATTTTGCTTTATGTAATACAAAGAGACTTAGGTATTATATTTTTATTTTCTTTGCTTGAATGAAGAAACAGGCATAAGGTGGGAAATATTAAACTAGAGACTTTTCTGGTGTTGTTATCATTACAGTGGTACCTAATGTAGAAGTCCTAGATCCTTACCTGCTGAGTTAAATTAGCTTCTAAGAGGCAGGTCAGCAACTGACATCCTACTGTCTTTGAACACTCAGTGCTGATCAGAGATTAACATACGGCATACAATACTAAAATTGGTTTGCATTTCATTTTCTGCTTCAACATTCAGTAAATCCATCGTAGCCCTACCAAGCACCAGGGCAGCTGCTGGTCAGTGGGTGTCCTAGTCTTTCTCCACAAACCTGAAAAATCCTGGAGATTTCCAAACCCCTTCAGGAGCAGATAACAGGAGGAGACAAGACCTCAGGGATTTGGTCTAGTTGGAAGATAGTTGTGGCTTCTTCTCAGAGCCTATTCTGGAGATCCAAATTAATTGGACAGGTTGTTTCAATAGTTCCACTAACTCTGTCTCCCTCAACTCCTTACTCCTTCACTTATGATTCATTTCCCTAAGGGGCTGGATTCTGCCATCTCCAAGGAAGAAGAGCAGAGAAAGAGGGAGAGGGGGAAACTTTTCTATCTCAACCCTATTCATTCCACTTTTTTTTTTTTTTTTTTTTTGAGACGGAGTCTGGCTCTGTCGCCCAGGCTGGACTGCAGTGGCCGGATCTCAGCTCACTGCAAGCTCCGCCTCCCGGGTTTACGCCATTCTCCTGCCTCAGCCTCCCGAGTAGCTGGGACTACAGGCGCCCGCCACCTCGCCCGGCTAGTTTTTTGTATTTTTTAGTAGAGACGGGGTTTCACCGTGTTAGCCAGGATGGTCTCGATCTCCTGACCTTGTGATCCGCCCGTCTCGGCCTCCCAAAGTGCTGGGATTACAGGCTTGAGCCACCGCGCCCGGCCTCATTTCACTTTTAACCATAAGGAGACCTACTTCTTGCTTAAGAAATATCTAGACACAACCCTCTGCTACTTTCACACAAACTGTTCCCCTCTAATGTAATAGTCTAGTGTAGCAAGATCAATCATAATGTCTGTAGTCTAAATGATTTTGTTCCTATGTTTTTCTGACTTTTCTAATTACCCAAGGTTGTTGCCTTGGCCTCTCTTTTATTCAAGGTCCCCTGTTTCTCGATAAAAGGTCTAGATCCTCTATGACTGCAGTTTCCAAGGTAATTAAACATTTAAACAAAGAGGTCAATAACAGAAACATTGCTAACAAAATTACCTCCACATTTGGATCTGAGGGGCAAGATGCTGGTGGGCCACTGGTCCAATCACTCGTGCCATTTATACCACAACACCGGAGCTAAAAGCCAAACCCCCAAAATGATGATGGTTAGAAAGTCAACAGTGAAAAAAAGCTGTGGACCTTAGAGGAAAAGGTGGGCCCTTCAGAACTGACTCTATAGCAGAAGTCCAGAATTGGTCTGATTACTATGGGCTTCTTGAAACAAAGTGCTTTCTAATCTGTTATACCATTTCATTCACATAAGATCCCTGTGGAGTAGAGACCCCTTTGCTTAATCTAGTCACATTTTACAGATCAAGAATAAGGCACCCAGGGACTGCATAATGGAGGGATTAGGCTGACCACCCCGGACTCACCAGCCAGTCTTAAGATCACAGAAAGTAGGACCATCAAACATGATGTACCTGCTTACATGATGCAATAGGAAGTGACAGCTATGGCAATCTTATCACAAAACAAAAACCACATCAAACTTTTAAGTTCATGGGGCTTATGGGAGACAGAGACTCCCTGATACCAAAATACTCGAGGAAGCAACTAGCCGGATCTAGAGAGTGGAGAAGTCTATAGGACAAACAGCCTAATTTCTTTCCACAAAGAGCAAGAACAAAGAGGGGTACTATTATAGATTAAAAGATAAATAGAGAGACCTATCATTCAAATATAAACACATAGGCCTTGTTAAGATCTTGATTTGAACAAGTCAATTAAAATTTTTTGAGAAAATTAGGGAAATTTAATTATATACTTTATTAGTGGTATTAAGAAATTATAAAATGTTAGGTGTATCAAAAAGAAGTTCTTTTATATTTAGTGGGTGAAATAATATATTGTCTAGTATTTAACATATTCTAGCAAAAAAGTGTGGGGAATTAGAGGAGATGACACCAGAAAATGTTAACTATTGGAGTTGGGAGATTCATTTTTCTGTTTTTCTCTTTACTTTCATATATTTCTAAAAATTATATAATTAAAAGTTTTCTAAACTGAATTGAAAAAATAAAGAATTGGAGATCTAAATCAGTTAGGTGACTTCCCCAAGGCTACCCAATTCTGGTCTCTGGGCTCTAATTCCTGTGCCATTTCTTCTACTCCACACTAAGCCGGCGTGTAGTCATAGTGGTGCTGTTTTGAGACACAAATCGTTTATACTGGTGCAAGGCTCCATCTTTATCTCCCAACACATCATGTCAGGAATGCAGAGCTTGTATATGCCGTACATATACATATACATGTTTGTGGGTGGAAACAGCGCATGAGGAATGGGGTGTTGGTGGGCTAGGTAACAAGCCTGATTTGGGCAACTCAGGAATTCAATGGCAATTTCTTGTGTTATACAATGCTGTTTTCAGTAAAATTTTGGAAAATACGTAAACTAATCCAGTTTGCTGTGTTTGGGTCTTCTTCACATCCTAGTAGAACTTAGATAATAAACCTATTCATGTTAGAAAAGGATGAAAGAGAGAATGTAGAGAACTTTGTACTAATCAGACTAATTACTGGGCTTCCATGTTTGTGATAGCCAAGGCATTATTCTGGGATTCAGCAATGTGGACCTTAGATTCTGAAACTTCCAGAAAAAGGAACTAGCCCCCAGGGTTTTACACTTGAACATGAAGTCTGGGCTGAACATGAATCTGAAGAGGATTCCACTTGTACTCACAAATGACTGGATGGAGTCCCACGCTGCCTTGGTGCTATTGTCTGAGTGGTAACGGTGGATGCTGTCGGTCAGACCCTTAGCCACATACTCATTCAGCTGGGCAGGCACATTCCAGCAGAGGAGACATGGTAAAAAGCAGGTGAGTTCAAGGAATGAGGAATTTCCAGTATAGGTTAGTGGTTCCACTTGCTCTTCCCTTCCAAATGGTCTCCTCAGAACTAAGGGTGAGGGGAGGGTGTTTATCTATGGGCATACATGCTGAGCATGAGATGACATTGAAGGAAGAAGTATTTAGTAGGCTTGCTTCCTTCTAGAGCTCTGGCTTTACAAGGGAGGAAAAGGGGGCAATTAAAGCAAGGACTATCCTTAGGCACTGAGGCAGACATTCTCTCCTGCCAAACACACAGAGGAAAGCAAGTAGGGGAAGAGACACTTGTTGTACTGTTCTTTCCAGGCACCACTCAAGATACCACTCAGATACAATCTCTTTCATACAAATTTTTTCTCCCCCCAATTACAATTACTCTCTCTTTCCTCTATCCTTCCACTTCATTTCTATCTCTATTATAGGACTTATTTTGTAATTTTGTACCAACTTCTCCACTGCATACTCCCCACTTTCAGTATTAAGACAATGAGTTGTGCTCTTTATAACTTACCTTCTGTTCATATACAAAGAGCAGGATGGCCAGGGTCACCTCAGCAAGGAGGATAATCAGCAGCAGGATGAAGAACTGGGACAAAGCAGATACATTCTCAGAGCACTGATCCCCATTCTCGTCCCACTCCCACTCAGCTCTGGGAGCATCCAGGGGTGTTTGCACATGTGCAGGATGTTCCTGTTCTGCCTCCTCAGGCCGTTGTAAGCCTTCTTTTATTTTGCGAAAATATGTGTTTTTTTCTACAATTAGACTTTAGACGGCAGATCAACTGTCTTCTTTGTTCTCTCCTACCTGCTGTGCCTATCAGAGCACTATATGCATAATACATACACAACACCATCTGTTGAATAAGTTAAGCAATTTTGACATCTACCTATTGAAGCAGTTAAGCAAAAGGTCGGTAAACTAGATCATTTGGGGCCTGGTCCTTTCTACAAGATCAGGGATACCTCTGGGTGGAGGACTGCTGGTAGTGGCTGAGAGGAGCCCTATACAATGGTGAAAAGAAGGGTCCTAGCCATGGTTCTAACTCATATTTGTTTCCAGCTTCCGATGCTTATTCCCTTTATGCTAATAACACACAACAGAAAACATTTTCACTTATTCCTTCTCCTTTACCTTTTTTACCCCAACATTAATTTTGACTGCTTAAAACATTTACCTTACCCCATGTCTGCTATCGTCCATCCTTTGCCATTAGTCTGAGAACTATCTGAGAAGGGGGACTTTTTTTTTATTTCTTCTCTTGGCTGCAGTTTAAGAGTTGACCCATACCGACTGGGCGCGGTGGCTCACGCCTATAATCTCAGCACTTTGGGAGGCTGAGGCAGGTGGATCACCTGAGGTCAGGAGTTAGAGACCAGCCTGACCAACATGGAGAAACCCTGTCTCTACTAAAAATACAAAATTAGCCGGGCATGGTGGCGCATACCTGTAATCCCAGCTACTCGGGAGGCTGAGGCAGGAGAATGGCTTGAACCCGGGAGGTGGAGACTGTGGTGAGCTGACATCGTGCCATTGCACTCCAGCCTGGGCAACAAGAGCGAAACACCATCTCCAAAAATAAAAATAAAAAAAGAAAGAAAAAGAAAACATCACGAAAAAGTTGAACCATAATGGAAAAAAAGATTAACCAGATGACTTAAGGAAGAACCAAGGTGATTAGAAACCCACATCTATTGGTAGAGTGGCACTGTTACACCAAGCTCTGTTCTGGGAACACTAGAGAAATGCAGAGCTCAGTGCTCTACAGGCACTGTGCTTACAGGCAAAACCTAAGCCCTAAGCCTTAACGTACTCCTCAGGATAGTACCTGATAGGCAATATGCAAAAGGCTCTAGCATCTCTCACATTAGACCTCAATGGCTGCAGCCAGCGCCCTCAACTAAGTTGGATCTCTACGGAGTATCTTGTACATATATGAGTTAAGGAAGCATCCTCTGGCATTTGGGAAGGAAAGAATCTAGAAATTATTTTTCCATTAGTTAGCGACTCTGAGTCAGATCCTGAAAGTACATAATAATAGCTAGCATGAGGAGGATTTTGGAAGATAGATGACACCTGGTTTCATCCAGACATAAAGAAAAAATAAAATGCTATGAAGGGGAATTATAATAATGACAAAGGTCATTATTAGCAGTGTAAAATGGCTACCAAGGGGGATAGCAATGCCCTCTCTCACCTGTCCATTGGACCTTAGTCATACATAATATACTATTGGTCTGGGCAGACTTGGCTGATCTGAGGTACCAATCTCATTGTCCTAAGATCTTTCTGTGCCTATAAGTGACCTACCAAAAAACATCTTGCCTGGGACTTAGGCACCATCTCCCTGACTTCGGGCACCACATCTCTGTAAGGACTCACCGACATAAGCAGGCACTTGTTTTCCTTGATAGAGCCCATGCAGCCCAGGAAGGCAACTACCATGATAATGGAGCCCACGATGACAAACACATTGCCCAGCGTGAGGGAGGGGAGGTTATGGAAGAGCACTCCGAAGTTGTTGTGGATCAGCAGGTAGATCCCAAAGCCCAAAATGCAGCAGCCGCAGATCTGAAAGGAAGAATCCCACAACATCCTGAAGCAAAATGTGGTTCTTGGGTATCTCCTCATATTCTCACTTCCTTGAGATCAGGATCATTTTATTTTTAACTGGCTCAATCAGAGTCTCATGAACAATTTTTTGACCAAACTTTTCCATGCTTACATTGGAGAGGCAATCCCACCTTTCTCATGTGGAGACCTACTCACAACTCTTCCTACCCATTTCCAAATACCAAGGAAAGAGCACTTCTGTGAGCCGCACAATATCTTCACTATATATAGGTCTAACTTCCTGTTCCTTATCTTTTTAGTCGCTCACACATGGCTTTCCCTGTGGAAACCATGACCATGTAGAGAAGATGTCCTGCTTGAGGAAGCTCATCTTGCTAGGCAGAAAACTAGAGAATCCAAACTTATAATAATATTCTCATATACACAAGTACCAACCCATCCTATATCTGAAATTCAATTGCTGAATTTTGTACAGTGAAACCTCCCCGGAAGGGGTGACTTTCCTTTCAATCACTTATTGTTTCAAGGAATCTAGAAAAAAAGACAAGAAAAACAGAGGCACTCAATACCCAGAGCACACAGTCTCAGGTTTCTCAGCTATATATGTTAGCTATAAGTAGTAGTAAACTAAAGCCCTCAGAGAGAAACAGCACCTCCATTAATAACTGCACTAGTACCTTTCAATTTTGCAGATTTATTCTGTGGCAGGAAGAGGGGAAAAATTATTATTCCTTTGTTTCTAGGATGGTTGTGCTGGACATGACCCAAACATGCATGCATTTTACCCCACACCAGCCTCTTCAGTAGAGGAGAGAGGAGAGCTTAGCTGGGGAAAGGTGAGCTTAACCATGCTCAGAAGAGACACACTTACCCAAAAGAGCAAGTTGAAGAAAAACAGGACATACTTCAGCAATTTCAAGCTACTCATGCCCATGCTGTGATATTCTTGCCCTAAGGAATAAGGAAGAAGAAATTAAGTTACCTGGCTCTGTAAGGTAGCCAGAGATCAGAGTGTACAAATGTTCAGGGATTTCTAGCATTACCTTGGGTTTGAGCTGTGGCTCTCCTCTGGAAAGTTTCCCCAAACTCTCCACTCTCCTAGTTTCTGAACTGAAATACCAACTGGCTCATCTTAGACATTCAGTTTTTGTCCAATTCAGCAAGCCAACAATGCTTAACATTGAATTAAGCACTGTAGAAGAAAATACAGCCATTCTTAGAAGAGGATGGGTCACAGTGACAAAGACCAGGCCAGTGCTTCAGCTCTATCTGCAGCATTAGCAACTAGTGTCTGGGCACTTACTTAAGCCCTTGAAGTCAGGGATGGACTGGTCAATCAGCCATCAAGAAAGCCAACAGCTTGATGGGCCAGTTTCTTAAATACTCTGATTCATGTACATACTACATTTGATCAGTAAACTTCTCTACATGAAAGTGGGGAGAACATAGCCACGCCTCATTTATTCTTTTATTGCAGAAACATTTATAATGTTTTATGTTCTAGATGTTGTGGAAAACACAACTGTGACTAAGCAGTAGCTATCCTCTAGAAGATAACAGTCTTACAGCAGAGATAAAACAAGCCAACAAATATGCAATGGGGAAGTAAAAAAAGATAGCAATGTAAGTTTTTGTTTTTTTCAACTAGAATATCATTTTCTTAGTGAGGACATCAGTTTCCAATGTCTGGTCCTCAATTCTAGAAATCCAGATACAGAATTTTGACCTTTCCTTTCCTTTCCTTTCCTTTCTTTTCCTTTCCTTTCTTCCTTTCTCTCTCTCTCTCTCTCTTTCTTTTTTTTTCAGGGTCTCAATCTGAAGACCCTTGTCACCCAAGCTGGAGTGCAGTGGCACAATCTCAGTTCACTGCAACCTTTGCCTCCCAGGCTCAAGTGATCCTCCCATCTCAGCCTCCCAGGTAGCTGAGACTAAAGGCATGAACCACCATGCCCAGATAATTTTTGTATTTTTAGTAGAAAGGAAGTTTCACCATGTTGCCTAGTCTGGCCTCAAACTCCTGACCTCAAGTGATCCGCCCACCTCGGCCTCCCAAGGTGCTGGGATGATTACAGGCGTGAGCAACCGTGCCTGGCCAGAATTTTGAATTTTCTGTCAGAGGTAATGATATTCTATAAAGGGACTCATTTTTAAAACTGTGCACAGGACTGATATTTAAAGCAGAATGTTGAGGCAGTGTTCCATTAAAATTATGCCTTTTCCAGTGCATGGGTCACTTGTGCAATCCATAGTATCTTCTTTGCAGTTTCAAGGTACCCGGGAATCACATGGTCTTGAGGGAATAGTTCATCCAGGCTGTAGATAAGCCTGGTGAGCTACTTCTCTTCCACAAGAAAATGAATTTCTCTGTTGTAAACACCAAATACTTAGATCTATTTCATACCCTTTTCCTTTACTTTGTGCTTTTTTCCCCCTTTTTCTTCTTGTCTTACTCCTCAGGATTATCCTTAAGTCTACATCATTACTCTACTAAAATTAAAATAAAATTAATTGGATTATAAATGCATTTGAATATATATCAGGAGTCAAGTGTGATGATTTACTACCCAGGCTTTGAGGTCACGCTTGAATTTTCCTCTTACATATGCCACTAAACAGCTTTGTGAGAACTGGACACCAAACTTAACAGTTCTAGTCACAAGTTCTTCCTACCTGTGTAAAACGGGCCAATACTTATCGCTCTTAGGGTGGATGTGAAGATTAAATGATCTTATCACACAGACTGGGATACAGCAAGACCGGTACTCAGTAAATTGAACCCATGATTATGTAGTCTTTTTTTTTTTTTTTTTTTTGGAGGAGTTTTGCTCTTTCACCGAGGCTGGAGTGCAGTGGCATGATCTAGGCTCACTGCAACCTCTGCCTTCTGGATTCAAGCGATTCTCCTGCCTCAGCCTCCAGAATAGCTGGAATTACAGGTGCCCGCCACCACGTCCAGCTAATTTTTGTATTTTTTTTTTTTTAGTAAGGACGAGGTTTCACTGTGTTGGCCAGGCTGGTCTTGAACTCCTGACCTTGTGATCTACCTGCCTCAGCCTCCCAAAGGGTTGGGATTACAGGCGTTAGCCACCGTGACCGGCCAATTATTAAGTCTTAAAGAACTACTCTGTTTATCAGGAGTGAATGATGAATTTGGGTGTTTCCCAGCCCTTTATCAGGATCACACTGACAAAATATCTCATAGAGTAAGACACATCTATGAATAAATAATCTTATTCATTTTATCTAGAATTAAAAAAAATTAAATTAACCCTTAGAAAGATGTGACATTTGCCAGTCCTCATTTCCAAATTCTTGAGAATCCTTCCTGTTGCCCTTTGCACAAGCTATATCAATCAATAAAGATAAAATATGTCAAGTCCCAAAGAACAGTAACAAATGCCATGAAAATGCAAAGATTTTCAGCTGGGTTGATCAAAGAATATTTCATGGTGGAGGACATTAAAGCTGAAACATTTAAATGAATGTAGTCCCCTTGAGCAGCTAAACACGGACTCTCACGATTCACTGTACCCTAGAGCTGTGCTGCAGTTTTGAGCGTTTAGAATCTGGCTAGTCTGAATTACTATGTGCTGTAAGTGTAAAATATACACTTAGTACAAAAAGGATTATATCAGTAATTTTTCAATATCGATTGCATTTTAAAATTATAGTATTTTGTACATATTGAGATAACTAAAATGTTATGAAAATTCATTTCACCTTTTTCATTTTCCTTTTCTTAATGTAAAAATATAAAATCACATGTTTGGGAAATGTGCCTCTGGCCAATGGATTAACAGGGACCAGATTTAACCCCTCACTTGAAACAGCTAAAAAATGTAGATTATAAAATAATGGTCTGCAAAACACTGAATGTAAGACAATGAAGGACACGGACCCATGAGAGATGGGAAATAAATGGTGTGAGCCCTGTGATTGCCTCAGCGTATATTGACAGACAGTTTCCAGACCATGGAACACAGAGGGAGAGCCTGGCAGACTCCCTGGGTTGAGGAGGCAGAGCTGAGTTTTGAGGAGACCAAGGGAGCTAGGGTTTACAGGACACAGCAATGTACAAAAGAAAGATGCACGGAGGGCAAACCCCAAAGATTCACAGCAGTGCTTGCATCAGTTTCCTATTGCTACTAAAACATTACCACAACTTTGTGCCTTAGCAACGCAAATGTATTATGTTACAGTTCTGAAGGTCAGAAGTATACATTCAGTTTGTTGGCTAGGCTACATTTCTTCTTAAGGGCTCAGGGAGATAATTTGTTTCCTTGTCTTTGTCAGCTTCTAAAGTCACCTGCATTCCTTATCTCCTTTCTTGCATCATGCAACTTCTTGCTTTTGTCATCATATCTGCTACTTTCCATATCTCCTGCTTCATTCTTATAAGGGCCCATATGATTAGATAAGAACCACCTGGCTAATCCAGGATAATCACCCCATTTTGAATGTTTAATTTAATCACAACTTCAAAGTCATCTTTGCCCTATAAGGTGCATGGACATATTTGGGGCCTATTATTCAGTCTACCAAAGTGTCCATTAAGAATTTAGCTGAGGCCGGGCGCGGTGGCTCAAGCCTGTAATCCCAGCACTTTGGGAGGCCGAGACGGGTGGATCACGAGGTCAGGAGATCGAGACCATCCTGGCTAACACGGTGAAACCCCGTCTCTACTAAAAATACAAAAACTAGCTGGGCGAGGTGGCGGGCGCCTGTAGTCCCAGCTACTCGGGAGGCTGAGGCAGGAGAATGGCGTAAACCCGGGAGGCGGAGCTTGCAGTGAGCTGAGATCCGGCCACTGCACTCCAGTCCGGGAGACAGAGCGAGACTCCGCCTCAAAAAAAAAAAAAAAAAAAAAAAAGAATTTAGCTGAGTCCTGATTAGCACCTGCATGTACAAAAACTACCCAAGGATAGGTACCATCTGAGCAGTGCCTGCCATTCACACAGCACCAGTGACTATTCCCATCAGTCAGACTGGAAAACCCCAAGATTCACAGGATAGAGTATACAGAAGGATGTTGCCTCAGTAATAGGGAACAGATAGCTCTAGACTGAACACTGTTCTACCCAACAATTCTTGAGAGTAAGGGCTCAAATATTAAACACTTTCCAAGTAACTTAAGTGCATCCTAAAACAAAGCTCGGTGAGATTTATAGGAATGCCAAATATTTAGCACCCAACAAAGTAAAATTTACACATAGACTCACTCAAAATATCAGGCATGCAAGAAGCAAAAAAGCACAACCTACAACAAGGCGATAGATGAAAACCAACCCAGCTGTTAGATTGGTAAAGCCATTAAGCCAGATACTATGTTTTCAAAAAAATAAATAGAGACATGGAAAATATAAAAAGGACTCAAATCAAACTTCTAAAGATGAAACTACAATGTGTGACATGAAAAATACATTGGATTGGATTAATGGCAGATTAGATATTGCTGAAGAAAAAAACCTAAAAAACTAGCAAACTTGAAGATGGCAAGAGAAAATATCCTCAAAGAAACACAGACAGAATATATATGTTTTTTTTTTTGGAGACAGAGTCTCGATCTGTTGCCTAGGCCAGAGTGCGGTGGCACGATCTTGGCTGACAGCAGCCTCCACCTACTGGGTTCAAGCAATTTTGCATCAGCCTCCCGAGTAGCTGGGATCACAGGTGCATGCCACCAAGCCCAACTAATTTTTGTATTTGTAGTAGAGACAGAGTTTCACCATGTTGGCCAGGCTGGTCTCGAATGCCTGACCTCAAGTGATCCACCCACTTTGGCCTCCCAAAGTGCTAGGATTACAGGTGTGAGACACCATGCCTGGCCAGAAAATAAAATGTTTTAAATGAACAGAGCATCATGAGTTGAAAAATAATTTCAGGTGGCTTAATATACATGTCATTGGAGTCTCTAAAATTGAGGACAGAAGAGAGCTAGAAAAATATTTGCAGAAATAATGACTAAATAAAATCCTAAATTTGATGAAAATAATATCTCTATGGAACCAAGAAGCTCAGTAGCTCAATGAACTCCAAGCACAAGAAACATGAAGAAAGCGACACCAAGGTACTTTATAATCAAAGTACTCAAGAAACAGTGATGAAAAGAAAATCTTAAAACAACCAGGGGAAAAAAAGACCTGTTAAGGAATAAGGAACAATTGTAAGGATAATAGCAGACTTCTTACTGGAAAATAGGCAAGCTGGAAGAAAGTGGAGCAACACATTTAAAATACTAAAGAAAAAAAATTGTCATCCTAAAAATCTATACCCAACAAAAATACATTTTACTAACTTGAAAAAAGGACTTTAAGATATACAAAAGGTGAAAGAATTCCACACCAGTAGATCCATACTACAAGAAATGTTAAAGGCAATCCTCTAAGTAGAAGAAAAATGAGACCAGATGGAATTACAGATTTACACAGAGGAACAAAGAGCACCAGAAAAGGTGGCTACAGGAATAAATGCACAATACTTTTTTCTTGTTATTTAAATCTCTTTAAGTTATTTTTATTTTTATTTTTTTTTTTGAGACAAGGTGTTGCTCTGTGACCCAGGCTGGAATGCGGTGGCATGATCTTGGCTCACTGTAACCTCTGCCTCTCAGGTTCAAGAAATTTCCATGCCTCACCCTCCTGAGTAGCTGGGATTACAGACATGCACCACCAAGCCCAGCTAATTTTTTGCATTTTTAGTAGAGAGGGGGTTTCACCATGTTGGCCAGGCTGGTCTCGAATTCCTGAACTCAGCTGATCTGCCTGTCTCAGCCTCCCAAAGTGCTGGGATTACAGGCTTGAATGACCACACCTGGTCTTAAATCTCTTTAAAAGATACTGAACAGTTCAAACAAAAATAATAACAATATTGCATTGCATTAATAATAAATGTAAAAGTAAACTTTATGATAATAATAGTGTAGAGGCTGGGAAGGGAGAAATGGAAGTATACTATTGGGAGCTTCTTATATGTAAAGTGGTAACCTCACTTGAAGGTAAAAATCTTTAAAAATACTAGATTAATCAAAAGAAGCCAGAAAAAGAGAAAAGGGGGAACAACAGATGGGAAAAATAAAGAACAAAGAGAAAAATGAGACAAATAAAACACAAATATGCTAAAATCCCAACCATATCAACATCACAGTAAATGAAATGGTCTGAATACTTAAAATATGAAGCAGGAATAAATAGATGAATTAAAAAAACAAGACCCAATTATGTTGCCGACAAAAAAATGCATTTAAAATATAAAGAAGCAAATACATTTTAAAGTAAAACGACAGAAAAAGATATACCATACTAACACTAATAAAAGGGGGAAAAAAAGGCTGGAGTGTCTATATTAGACTAAAACAAACACTATTACAGAAAAAATCATCAAGGATAAAGAAGATTATAATTATAAAGGGACTGATTGAGCTAAAGAACATAAAAATCCTAAGCGTTTTTGCACCTAGTCAAAATTTATGAGACAGAAATGAACAGAACTGAAAGAAGAAATAGACAAGTATACAGCTATACTTGAATAGTTCAATATCCTTCTCTCAATAACTGATGGAATCAGTAGACAGAAAAGCAGTAAATATTTGAACAACAGCACCGATCAACTTAAATTAACTGATTGTGATAGAACACTCCACCCCACAACAGCAGAATATACATTCTTTTCAAGGTTACATGAAACATTGACCAAGATAGACTATTCTGGACATAAACCAAGTTTCAATAAATTTAGAAGGAATTGAATTAGAAATCAATAACAGAAATATCCCTAGAAAATCTCCTCAAATTGGGAAACTAAATAGTGTACTTCTAAACAGTTCATAGATCAAAGAAGAAATCAAAGAGAAAATTAGAATTCTGAATTGAGAAAAACTTTAAAAACATGTTGAAAATGTGTGACTGTCACTAAAGCAATATTTCAGGGTGAATTTTAGTGCTAAATGTCTATAGCTGAAAGGAGAGTGGTCTCAAAGTAATGACTTCCGATTGCATCTTGAGAAACTAGAAAAGTATAACAAATTAAACCCAAAATAAGCAGAAGGAAGTAGTTAATAAAGATAAAACACTGAAATCAATTAAACAGAAAAACAAAACAAAACAAAAAAAAACTCACAAAAGTTGGCTCTTTTAGAAGACTGATAAAATTGATAAACTTATACACAGGTAATCAATTTTAAAATAGAGAACAAAAATTATCAATATTAGGAATGAGAAAACAACACTACAAATTCTATAGATATCAAAAGGATAAGTCAATATAATAAATGACTTGATGCCAATACAACTTAGATGAAATAGATGAATTCATCGAAAGGCACACATTACCAAATCTCTCTCAAGAAATAGATAACCTGAATAATCCTACCTCTAATAAGAAACTGATTTTGGAGTTTAAAAATCTTCCCATAAAGAAAACTGCTAGTCCAGATGTCTTATTGATGATTTCTACTAAACATGTAAGGCAGAAATAATACTGATTCTATATCAAATCTTCCAGAAAATAGAAAAGGAGGGTACACTCGCTAGCTTATCCTGTGAGGCCAGAATTTTCAGTTACTAAAAGCAGAAAGATATTACAAGAAATGAAACCACAGACCAACATTCCTCAGAACAAGATGTGAAAATCATAAATAAGATTTTAGTAAAAAACATCTAACAATATAGAAAAATGATAAGAAATTATGAACAAATGGGGCTACTCTCAGGAATGCAAGGTTATTTTACATTGAAAATGGTACTTAATTAATCGTATTAACAAACTGAAAGAGAAAACAAACTATCTTCTGAATAGATACAGGAAACTTATTTGACAAAATTCAACATCTATTTCTGATAAAAACTTAGCAAACTAGGAATAGAAGAACACTTATGCAAACTTATAAAAGGCATTTATGAAGGGCATAGAATTAAGAACATCATACTTAATGGTATAATATCAAATGTCTTACCCTTATATAAGGAAGAAAATAAGTCTGTTTACTCTTAACTACTCTATTTGGCATTGTACTGGAATTTCTAGGCAGTGCAAATGAAATATGGAAAAAATGGCATCAAAATTGGAAAGAAAAAAAGTAAAACTGTCTTTGTTCACAGATATCATGAATGTCTTTGTAGAGAATCTAAATAAATCTACAAAAAAACTACTAGAACTAACAAGTAAGTGTAGCAAGGTTGCTAGACACAAGATTCAATCTACAAAAAATAATAGCATTCTATGCACTAGTAACCATTAGAAATCAAGTATTTTTTAAAGTATCATTTATGATAGCATCATATATGAAATACTTAGGCATAAATCTGACAAAAGTTGTGAAATAATTGTACGCTACAACTTAAAAACAAACATTGCTGAAAGAAATTGAAAAGATGCAAATAATGGAGAGATATACGACATCCATCTATCAGGAATTCAATATTTTTAAGATGTCAATTCTTCCAAATTTATCTATAGATTGTAATCCCAATCAATACTACAGCGGAATTTTTTGTAGACTTCAAGCAATTAATTCTAAAATTCATTTGGGAATGCAGAAGACTTAGAATAGTAAAAATAAGTTTGATAAAGAACAAAATTGGAATACAAACACTACCTAATTATATTACTTTCTATAAAACCACAACAATAAAGACAGCATAGAACTGGTGTTAAATAAATATATCAAGAGAACAGAATAGAGAGTCCATATGTATATGGACAACTGATTTTCAAAAAAATACAAAATTAATACATTAGAGAATGAACAATACTTGTTTCAACAAATGGTGCTGGAATAATTGTCTATTAGTATGCAAAAAATGAACTTGCATTTATACCTCTCTCCATATGAAATCGTAACTAGTAGTGAATCATAGATCTAAAGGTAAAATCCAAAACTATAATTCTCCAGAAGGAAATTTAGGAGAAAATATTTGCAACCTTGATCACACAGAGTTCTCAGATAAGACACCAAAAGCACAATAAGCTGATAAATTGGACTTCTTCAAAATTAAAAACTTCTGCTCTTCAAAAGACACTGTTAAGAGAATGAAAAAACACGGCACATAAGGCAAAAAATATTTCCAAATCACACAGAAGATAAAAGGCATGTATCCAGAGTATAAAAACAACTCTTGAAACTCAATGGTAAGAAAATAAACAATCCAATTTTTAAAATGGGCAAAAGATCAGAACAGACAAAGAAAGAAGATATTATATGGATGGCAAATAGCACATGAAAGAAAATTTCTACTTCATTAGTTATTAAGGATATGCAAATTAAAACCATGGTAAGATACCACTCCACATCTCCTAGAATGGCTAAAATGTTTTCAAAACCTGACCACACCAAGTGTTGGCGAGGATGTGGTGAAACTGGAACTCTTACACACTGTTGGAGGGAATGTAAATTGGTATAGCTATTTTCAAAAGCAGTTTGCTGGTTTTGTACAAAGTTAAACATATACTTATCGGCCGGGCGCGGAGGCTCAAGCCTGTAATCCTAGCACTTTGGGAGGCCGAGACGGGCGGATCACAAGGTCAGGAGATTGAGACCATCCTGGCTAACACGGTGAAACCCCGTCTCTACTAAAAAATACACAAAACTAGCCGGGCGAGGTGGCGGGCGCCTGTAGTCCCAGCTACTCGGGAGGCTGAGGCAGGAGAATGGCGTAAACCTGGGAGGCGGAGCTTGCAGTGAGCTGAGATCCGGCCACTGCACTCCAGCCTGGGTGACAGAGCAAGACTCCGTTTCAAAAAGAAAAAAAACCATATGCTTATCATATGATCCAGCCATTCTACTCCTAGGTATTTACCCAAGAGAAATGAAAGCATATGTCCATACAAGGACTAGTACAGGAAGGTTCATAGTTTTATTTATAATAATCCAAACTGGAAGCAACCCAAATGTCCATAAACAAGTGAATGTATAAATAAAGAGTGGTATGATTTTACAATGGAAACGACTTAGCAATTAAAAAGAATGAACTATTGTTACACTCTGCAGCATAAGTGAATGTAAAAATAATCATGGTGAATGAAAGAGGGTAAATAATAAAGAGTACATTCTGTATGATTCCAGTTATATAACATTTTAGAAAATGAAAACTAATCTATAGCAACAGAAAGCAAATCAATGATTGTCTGAGGATGAAGGTAGGGGAGGGTAGGAGGTGAATAGAGGGAGCAGGGAAGGGTGAGAGAAAGGGATTACAGAAGGTCACAAGGAATCTGTAGTGACTGATGCATATGCTCAGTGTTTTGACTGTGGTGATGGATTTATGCATGTACACTTACATCAAAGGCCCCTCCTAATTTCCTCCTGTCCATCAATTCACACTCATGGCAACACCCCTGGTATTATACTTTAAAATTTAGCAAGCAATATTGAATCCTTGTCTTAATGCTTCCTTCTTTACTTTGCTAATGTGTTTCTTTGCTGAAATTTTCCCTTTTCTTTATGGTCTCTTATTCTAGTTAGTTACGATCATCCTAATGATTCAGCTCAAGTGTCACTTTTCCAGGAAGTCATCTCTGTTTATGTCTAAGTGTTCACACCCAACCCTCACTTGCCCTAAGGAGTATCTGTGATACCTGTGTACCTCTGCCATTGTACTAACCGTTCTGTTTTATAAGTGACTATTCCCTCACTAGAATGTGAGCTTCTTGAGGGTAAGATCTATGCTATTCATCTTTGGCTTCTCAAAGCCTCATTACCTCAGAATTATCTGATGTAGTGGAATGAACATGACACTGCAGAGTCAGGAGCTTGGTCTTGAATTTTTAGTCTACTAATAAACGGATGTTTTGGACATAGGCAAATAACTAACTTACCCATCAGTAACAGACAGGAATTGAGCCAGATGCTTCCTAGAATCACATCAGCCCCAACATCCTGGTATCCTATGACAATTAGTTCAGGCCCCTGTAACCTGATTGTCCACAGAGCACCAACTGGCTAGGTGCCCAAACTTAGGGACATTCCTACTGATTCTTTCCTTCACAAACAGGAAGAAGAACCTCTTCTTCCTTCCTCTCCCACTTTCTACCTTTCCAGACTCATACCAAATTTAGTAAGAAAATCTTCTCACCTGGTGAAGATTGTCACTACTTTTGCCACATGCCATAAGGGCCCCAGAGAGAATGCTGCTCCATTTCCCTTTCCCCTTCTTCACTGCTACTGGGCAGTGATTAAGCCTCCCACCCCTTCCAACTACAATCTAGAGGAACTGACACCCCTCCCACAGTCAAAGTCTATGACTCTCAGCTCCATGACTCATGGTTCTATGCAAAAACCACCAACATCAGTTTCCAGGAAATCTGCATGACCAAACTGCACTTAGCTATGGCTACCTTCCACAACTCAACATGGAGGTTAGGGATCAACTTTATCCTTTAGTTTCCTCCAATGGGCTTGAGCTGGTAGACCTGTGGATTTCTAATTCCATCCCTGTCTTTTTTTGACCTGTACTAACAGCACCATGTAATCTACTCTTGAATTTAATCAAGCTTAGAAGTGGTTAAGGTTGGATAGAGGCTTCAAGCTTAGAAGTGGTTAAGGTTGGATAGAGGCTTCAAGAACCTCTATCGGGCTGGCTGTGGTGGCTCACACCTGTAATCCCAGCAATTTGGGAAGTTGAGGTGGGACGAGCCCTTGAGCCTAGCAGTTCAAGACTAGCCAGAACAACATAGCGAAACCCCATCTCTATTTTTAAAAATTTTTTAAGATAAAAAAAAAAAAAACTCTATCAGTTCTTCATCTTCAGCCTTATCTGATCCAATGATGTTACAAGCTGGTCTGGAGCCACAGTAAGACAGCTTTGGTGCTACATAGACCATTACACTTATGAGATATTAATAAGTGCTCCTCAAACAAAAGCCAAGATAAAGTAAAAAACAGTGTAAGAGAAAAGCTTCTTATATGCTAATGTGCACTGTGAAAAGAGAAAAATATACTTATATAACTACAAGCCTATTTTTATGTTGGAGATTACTTATTAACAGCTCAAAGAATATAGTATTCCATGGAACACAGTTTGATAAATGCTAGCTTTGGAATCAGACAGGTCTAGTTTTGAATTCTGGTAGTACTGCTTATCAGAAGTGTGACCTTGGGCAACTTGCTTAACCTGTCTTTCACTATATCTTTGAAATAGGGCTATTAATACTTACCTCAGAGGTTGTTCTGAGGGCTAAATGAGATACTATTTCCAGGATGGCCCAGTCCCTGAGTATCTGCCTTATTCAGTGAATACTCACTGAAAGATCAAGTTCAGAGCTTACCTACCAGTCCATTCCTAAGGGTAACCCTTAGCTTCTAATAGATTTTTAGGAATAAAATATACATGGGGCCAGAATAATCCCTTGCTTGTTTCGTACTTTTTAAAAAGAAGTTTCTTGTGCCATTTGTAAAAAAAATTTAAAAATTTAAATCAAACAATAAAGAAAAGTACATGTTTCTTTCTCCATTTGTACCTATCAGGACAATTTGAAAATTTCAAATTTCAGTAATAAAAGATAAATAAATAAATGTAAGTATAGTTTCTGTAAGACTTCCTTTCAGTGAAGAAAAGTGTTTAATAGAAAAACACCTTTGTATGCTAAGACTGAGAATACGTTATTAGAACACATTTCTTTCTCCACTGAAATCCGTTAAGACATGTTGGGAAATCCCAGCAATAAAAGGCAAATGTAAGCACACTTTCTTTAAGATGCATAATTGTTTTCTTTCAGTGAATGGAAGAATTTGGTAGAGCAACACCTTTGTAAGCTAAGATTGAGAATATATATTAGAACACATTTCTGACTCCATTGAAATCTATTAGGAAAAGTTGAAAAATCCAGCAATAGAAAGCAAATGTAAGCATGCTTTCTTAAAAAAAAAAAAAAATCTACGTTTAAAAAATAAAGAAAAGTATAAAGAAGAAAGCATAAAGTCTTCTGAAATCCCACCTCCCAGAGATAACCATCATTAGCATTTTGGCAAACATCCTTCCAGACACTTCTCCATATACATTTCTCTATATACAGATTTGTCAATTTACATACAAGAGTATTTGCGAGGTAATTACGGCTCCCTATCCCTTCCTACACAGAGCCTGTGGCACTGTTGGTTCCTTAGCAAAGAAAATTGAGGCTGTGATTAAGAAAAATTTTTTCTAAATAGGAGAGAAAATCTGTTCCCAATGAGGGCTCCCAAATTTAGGCTTTCTTGCTCAAACAAATTTAGATACATAATAGATAGTTCACTGAATCCCATGAAATACTGAGTTCCTCATAAATGTCTTATTTATAATCCTCAAATCAGCCTGACAACATAGGTGTCATTAGCCCCATTCTGCAAAGAAGTCAAGGACTGGCACAAGGTCACCCAGCTAAGAATCATCAAAGGCAGGGTGAAGGCCAAGGTCTTTCAGCCTCCAAAGCCCATGCTCTTTCCAGTATCTCAGGCTCTGGTTTTGTGCCTGTTACTTCCCAATTCATTTGGTGCAATGTGTTGAGCATCCAGGAGAAGATCTTCCATTTTTCATCGGCTTGTGCCTCTGCAGTTTGAACTCCTGTGACCAGTGGCTGAGATGCAATCAGAGTTATGGCTGTACGTCCTTTTGAAGAGCAATAAGCAGTTGTAGAGAAAGAAGTAGGAATAAAATAAAACAAAGCCAAAGCATCAACTCTTATGTATTAGTGTCCGCTCATCTCTCCATCAACTTAACAAGGAATATCTGTTACCTTACTCCTTCCTAAAATTGTAATCTGGTAAAAATTTTGTTTCTTCTAGGCCACTGTTAGGGGAGGGGATTTGGTGATTTATAGAAGAAGAGAGGAATAAGGAAGAAGAAAAGAAGAAAGAAAAAATGAAGAAAGACAAATCCAGATGATCTTGGAGGCTCACTTCCTCCCATTTGGGAGCTTAGCAAGCCACTACTAACAGCTGAAGTGGGACAGGGACTCTTCTAATAAGCTTACTCCCTAAATCAGGAACAGTCACCTAAAACAGTTAGCACTGTTACAGAGTCAAGAGACCAGAGGTTCTCTTTCCTCCTATGTAGAAATAGCAGAACTTTACAGACAGGGTCCCTTGGCTAGATGCCTGTCCATGGTGTCTGCAGGCTGGCTGTGCTCAGATTAAGCAAGACTCTTGGTGGGATAAGAAAAGCCACTTTGTTGGTATTTAAATAACCTGAATCTAATCATGAGGAAACATCAGATAAACTCAAATGGAGAAACATTCTAAAAAAGAACTGACCTTACTCTTCAGGAATATCAATGGCAAGAAAAACTCAGGAAGTGTTCCAGACTAAAGGAGACAAAAGTTACAGTTGAAGGCAATGCATGACTAGAAATTTCCTTTTGCTATAAAGAATATTAATGAGGTAATTGGTGGAATCTGAATAAAATCCATAGATTGTTAATTATATTGCATAAGTGTTAATTTCCTGGTTTTGATCATTGTAAAGTGGTCATATAAGAGAACACATTTGTTTGTAGAAATATACACTAAGGTATTTAGGGGAAAAGGCATCAATCAAGTTACTAATTACTCTTAAATGAGAGAGCCAGAGAAGAATAAACAAATGAAGTAAAATGTTAATATTTTGGAAATCTGGGTGAAAAGGATTTAGAAATTTTTCATAATATTTTTTCAACTTTTTTATCAGTCTGATTTTGTCAGAATTTTTTTAAAGAGTTGGAAAATAAATAAAGGATCTAAGGGATTCTCATCTCAAAATCATTACAATTTAAGTCTTCTATGTTATAAATATTGAGATTCTACAATAGTTATTTTAAGAAGACTAAACCATGGGATAATTCTTGAATGCCTTTATTTGCTCCTGATATAGAGTAAGCCATAAGTTCAAATTTACTTTAACAAGTTTTAAAAGATATGAGGTGTTAAAATCATTTCTTACCCCTATTCCTCAATCTAGTTCTCCTGAAATAGAAAAGGTCAAACAAAAAGGTTTGGAAAATAAAATATATATTTGGTTTTTCTAGTATTTAGTTTTCTAGCATAGTGGCTTAGGATCAATTACATTTACAATTAAGCTGTATTTTTATGTTTGTTTATGTTAAAATGCACTAAGAATTTATGTAAATGAAGAATAGTCTAATGATGCCTACTTAATAAAAAATCTCTTAATAAAAATATTATAGTATAATCTATATTATACTATAGTATAATATAGAAGCAAGAGCGTGCCATAGAGAATCAGAAGACATTCTAAATAACAATTAAGTAATTTTATGATTTTGGACAAGTCATTTTACTTGAAAAGTAAGCAGATTGGACAGTTGCAACAGCTCACATTTATTGAGCTCTCATTATAAGTTAGATACTTTATTTGAGTCTAAATCTCTAACGTCACTTTAAGTACCAATATTCTAATTCTTGGAACATAGCACTCTCATTTTAAATGATTATAAAAAGGTATGCTTGTGGCATATTTTCTTTTACAACAATTCTTGGTCATAGATATGAGGTATTGATGCTATTGCTTGGGTAGAAATTCTGCTGTGTGCTGGTTTTTTGAAAAGATCAACAAAATTGATAGATCGCTAGCAAGACTAATAAAGAAGAAAAGAGAGAAGAATCTAATAGACACAATAAAAAATGATAAAGGGGATATCACCACCAATCCCACAGAAATACAAACTACCATCAGAGAATACTATAAACACCTCTATGCAAATCAACTAGAAATTCTAGAAGAAATGGATAAATTCCTGGACACATACACCCTCCCAAGACTAAACCAGGAAGAAGTTGAATCCCTGAATAGATCAATAACCACCTCTGAAACTGAGGAAATAATTAATAGCCTACCAACCAAAAAAAGTCCAGGACCAGACGGATTCACAGCCGAATTCTACTGGAGGTACAAGGAGGAGCTGGTACCATTCCTTCTGAAAGTATTCCAATCAATAGAAAAAGAGGGAATCCTCCCTAACTTATTATATGAGGCCAACATCATCCTGATTCCAAAGTCTGGCAGAGACACAACAAAAAAAGAGAATTTTAGACCAATATCCCTCCTGAACATTGATGCAAAAATCCTCAGTAAAATACTGGCAAACCAAATCCAGCGGCACATCAAAAAGCTTATCCACCATGATCAAGTGGGCTTACTCCCTGGGATGCAAGGCTGGTTCAACATATGCAAATCAATAAATGCAATCCAACATATAAACAGAACCAAAGACAAAAACTGCATGATTATCTCAATAGATGCAGAAAAGGCCTTTGACAAAATTCAACAGCCCTTCATGCTAAAAACTCTCAATAAATTCGGTATTGATGGAATGTATCTCAAAATAATAAGAGCTATTTATGACAAACCCACAGCCAATATCATACTGAATGGGCAAAAACTGGAAGCAGTCCCTTTGAAAACTGGCACAAGACAGGGATGCCCTCTCTCACCACTCCTATTCAACATAGTGTTGGAAGTTCTGGCCAGGGCAATCAGGCAGGAGAAGAAATAAAGTGTATTCAATTAGGAGAAGAGGAAGTCAAATTGTCCTGTTTGCAGATGACATGATCGTATATTTAGAAAACCCCATCATCTCAGCCCCAAATCTCCTTAAGCTGATAAGCAACTTCAGCAAAGTCTCAGGATACAAAATCAATGTGCAAAAATCACAAGCATTCTTATATACCAATAACAGACAAACAGAGTGCCAAATCATGAGTGAACTCCCATTCTCAATTGCTTCAAAGAGAATCAAATACCTAGGAATCCAACTTACAAGGGATGTGAAGGACCTCTTCAAGGAGAACTACAAACCACTGCTCAACGAAATAAAAGAGGCACAAACAAATGGAAGAACATTCCATACTCACGGATAGGAAGAATCAATATCATGAAAATGGCCATATGGCCCAAGATAATTTATAGATTCAGTGCCATCCCCATCAAGCTACCAATGACTTTCTTCACAGAATTGGAAAAACCTGATTTAAAGTTCATATGGAACCAAAAAAGACCCCGCATTGCCAAGACAATCCTAAGCCAAAAGAACAAAGCTGGAAGCATAACGCTACCTGACTTCAAACTACACTACAAGGCTACAGTAACCAAAACAGCATGGTACTGGTACCAAAACAGAGATATACACCAACGGAACAGAACAGAGCCCTCAGAAATAATACCACTCATCTACAACCATCTGATCTTTGACAAACCTGACAAAAACAAGAAATGGGGAAAGGATTCCCTATTTAATAAATGGTGCTGGGAAAACTGGCTAGCCATATGTAGAAAGCTGAAACTGGATCCCTTCTTTACACCTTATACAAAAATTAATTCAAAATGGATTAAAGACTTAAATGTTAGCCCTAAAATCATAAAAACCCTAAAAGATAACCTAGGCAATACCACATAGGCATGGGCAAGGACTTCATGTCTAAAACACCAAAAGCAACGGCAACAAAAGTCAAAACTGACAAATGGGATCTAATTAAACTAAAGAGCTTCTGCACAGCAAAAGAAACTACCATCTGAGTGAATAGGCAACCTACGGAATGGGAGAAAATTTTTGCAATCTACTCATCTGACAAAGGGCTAATATCCAGAATCTACAAAGAACTCAAACAAATTTACAAGAAAAAAAATAACCCCGTCAAAAAGTGGGCAAAGGATATGAACAGTTCTCAAAACACTTCTCAAAAGAAGACATTTATGCAGCCAACAGACACATGAAAAAATGCTCATCATCACTGGCCATCAGAGAAATGCAAATCAAAACCACTATGAGATACCATCTCACACCAGTTAGAATGGCAATCATTAAAAAGTCAGGAAACAACAGATGCTGGAGAGGATGTGGAGAAATAGGAACACTTTTACACTGTTGGTGGGACTGTAAACTAGTTCAACCATTGTGGAAGACAGTGTGGCGATTCCTCAAGGATCTAGAACTAGAAATATCATTTGACCCAGCCATCCCATTACTGGGTATATACCCAAAGGAGTATAAATCGTGCTGCTATAAAGACACATGCGCACATACGTTTATTGCAGCACTATTCACAATAGCAAAGACTTGGAACCAACCCAAATGTCCATCAGTGATAGACTGGATTAAGACAATGTGGCACACATATACCATGTAATACTATGCAGCCATAAAAAAGGATGAGTTCATGTCCTTTGTAGGGACATGGATGAAGCTGGAAACCACCATTCTCAGCAAACTATCACAAGGACAGAAAACCAAACACTGCATATTTTCACTCATAGGTGGGAAGTGAACAATGAGAATGCTCGGACACAGGAAGGGGAACGTGACACACAGGGGCCTGTCGTGGGGAGGCGGGAGGTGGGAGGGATAGTATTAGGAGATTACCTAATGTAAATGACGAGTTAATGGGTGCAGCATACCAACATGGCACATGTATACATATGTAACAAACCTGCACCTTGTGCACATGTACCCTAGAACTTAAAGTATAATTTTTTGAAAAAAGAAATTCTGCTGTGTGCTTATGAAATGGATAATGAAGAGAGAGCACTCACCTCTAACTCTCAGCATAGAGATTCCTGGCCTTTACTCTGAGTGGTCATTCACTGGCTTTGCAAAGGCATGTCTTCTCTTTCCCAGAACCTACCTCCAGTCAGCCTTCCCAAACTGGCCACCCAACCTCCACCTCAATCCTTCCCTCCTCTGCCTCAGCAGCCATGCTGTCCTGCTCTGCACAGCTGTCTGGTTTCTCTGGGTTACTTTGCTTCAGTGCCCTGCACCTGCAGTGGCAGATGGGTCCTGGGAGCTTCCTGACGACAGGTGCCCAGTCTCTAGGGCCCAGGGTGATTTACACATAGTGGATGCTTGCTCAGTACAAGAAGCCCTAGTCTGACTAATCAAGGAATGCAAAAAAACCACTATAACTGAATCAGTGCAGTACTTCCTGGAACAGAAGCTAAGCTGAAAACAATGGCTGTAACCTCACAAGAAGCTCCACCCTTCCTTCTGCTCTAAGTGAAAATCTAGGTTGAGGGGGAAAAAACCTGCCTCTTCTGCCTCATTTCAACCCCACATCCCATCAGTTCTGTCATGTGAACATGGTGGGCATAGCCCCACCCAGAGCTGGACCTAGGACTTGCCTGGTCAGTGATCTTACCCTCCACTTTCTGGTGCCAAGTAGGAGAAAGGACTTTCCACTTCATGTGACTCTGTAAACATGGTGTGTTATACTGCAGTCTCACTTGCTCGCTCTCATTTCTAACATGCCTGGAGGTACACACTTCTTTGAATTTGAATATACAGCACCCTTGGTCTAGAATGTCTCCATAGCAAACCCATACTTCTGTGAAAGTGAACCCACCAGTCACCTCTCCGGGGATTCTTTGGCACACTCCTAACTCCTCCTACAGTTTGTGCACGTTCTCCATCTATTATAGAAAAGAGCACATTGCACTGTATTTGTATACCGCTGTGATTGTAGTCCACAATAAACTGTACAACTCCTTTCAGATGATAATCTTCTCTGTTATCCTGTATCTCCAGCACCAAGTGCCATATCTGGCCATGGGGTAGGAGTGGGAAAGGAGAACCGCAGTCCGAGGGCCTCTGTGCAGTCAGGGGTCAATCAGAGGGCACAAAAAACGAAGGACCAACAGACTTCATCCTTTCCAGTTTGTGCCTCTTGTCAGTGAACAAAGGTGAGGTCACTTAGGTGGTGGTAACCATAGCTGTGAAGGCATGGACTCGGAATCATTCCTCATGAATATAAAGGCACCCAACCCTTTCATTTAAAAGTTAAATGTTCTTAACTGGCCCACACAGGAAACATCACAGGAAATAATGTTTCAGTTCAGTCTTTGCTCCCATTCAACCACAATTTCAAAATAGTACAGATTCTCCTCAAGATTGAGAAAGCAAAACCTCTTTGTTTATCCAGCAGCTAGGAGTCTGCTTTTTCTCAGCTTTCTTCCAAAGCACATGCATAGTATATCTCTTATCTCCCATGGGAGTTCCATAAGAGTAGGACTGTTTGCTAGATAAATATTCTCCTTCTCTTTTCATCTCCCTCCCCCACAATTCCCAAAGCACAGCGCCTGGCCTCAGGAGGCACCTAACACTTGATTATTAAGTGTTTTTTCTTCTAAAAGCCACTTTTAGTGTCTTCTAAAAGTGTTTTAGAAGACTGCTTTTTATTTTTTAATTCAAGGCTCAATAAGCTCTGAGGTGTTTTGGGAATCTAGAGCCCTCTCCCCTGTCCCCACCCCTCTTGGAAATCTAGAGCCCTCTGCCCTGTTCCCAACCCTCATTCTTAGATGGGTGGGTGTAGTCAAAGAGAACTTTCTCCTTTCTGCTCCAGGGCATAATCAAGTGAAATTCTCACAGGTCTTGGAAGAAGAAAGCTCTTATATAGAGTTTCCTATGGTGGTCACAGAGAGTCAGGACCAAAGCTCTGCTATCACTTTGCTGAGTTCACGCAACCTCAGTCATTAGTTACAGCACATGATTGGAAATTACTGCAGTATCAAGTTTTGGGGATTGCATTTATACGTGCATCAGTGGTCACGTTTTGTACACCAAGGATAATCTGGAGAAATGCTGAGGATCACAATGCGCTTCCTGCTCCTTAAAAGCCAACAATCTACTCGTCCTTTAGAGGTGTCTAGCTTTCACCTTTTAAAATACAGTTACTGAGCACATCCTGGTGTTTTGATTTTTAGCCACCTTTCTATTTAGTGGCTTTGAAGAGTCACTAACTTAACTTTTTAAAATTTCTCAAATGAAAAAGAACTGTGTCTTCTAGCTGTCTTTCTAAAGACAGCTCTGGCTGTGGGTTCTTTCCTCACTTTAAAATCACAAGGCCAATTTTCTGAAAACCAGAGCACATAGGAAATCTCCCCAGTGTCATCTTGCAGAGAAAGCTCCAGGCATCAGGAATTACTACACAGAGTAATTCAAGCTCTGTAGCAATTAAGGCTTGTGAATGCCTCAACTCAGAGATTTAGATAACAAGAACTTGATTAAGTAAAAGTATTTCTGCCCTGATTGCGTTTGGGGATGTTACTAGTATCTTGCTAATCTGTTTTACTTTGTGCACTAAATATTTGTGAAAGAGAAGTTGCAGGAGATTTTATGGTTACTAATGAGGTATATGCAGACCCCTAAGAATACGCCCTACCCCACATTAGACAGCAAACCAGGTTAAAATGCCATCAACCTTACCTTTTCCAGACACTGTTCCTCAGTCCTTTAGGCAGAATTTAGTGATTATCCTTGAGGTGGCTGAGACAAGGCTGGTAACACGGGTATCCGGGGCTATTTGTGTAAAAGGAGAAGTGAAGGGCAAAAAAATATGATCGTGCTGTGACGACAGGAAGCCCAGAAGAGAAGAAGGAGGAAGTGAGGCTGAGTCCGCCCTCTTTCGCCTCAGAGATTCAGTCCTTCCCCAGTGGCTTTTTAGAAACTTCCTCCCACAGCCCACCCTAAACTAGTTTCGTGAAACAAAGGAAAACTTCATAACCAAGTTGGTTCAGGCACAGATCTCTGAGCAGTGGTGGATTCTAGGGTAATTTGGGCGATGATTTTTGCTTAGAAAAGGACAGTGCTTCTCAATCAAGGTGGCATCTCAGAATTAACTGTTTATTTGTTCAAAAATAAGCATGCCTGGCCCCACCACCAGTTTCCCATTCAGGTAGACAGACTGGAGGGGAACACAAGAAACAATATTTCTAAACATTTTCTAGGCCTGAGACTTTGCAATGTCTTTCTCAAGATTCTCTGCTCCCTCCTCACACTCCCTGTCTGGCTTCAGCCAGTCTCTAGACTTCAGTTAATTGGACACCATTTGCAGACTTCTCTGTCTCAAGAGCAAGATTGTCTTAAGGTGAGTCCCCAAGGCATAATCCCAGAGGCACTGGTAGAAATGATTTGGTTAGTACAGGAAGCACCACATTTGGAGCCAAAGATCTGAGTTTCAGTTCCAGCTTTATCTCTTTTAGCTGTGAGATCTTGAGCAAGTCTCAATCTGTCAGCCTCAGTTTATTAATGGTAGCATCTAATAATAATCCTACTAGTTACTGTTACATCCTTATTTATATACAAGAAAACAGGGGCTCAAAGAGGTTAGAAAATTTGCCCAAGCTCATACGACTAAGACATGTCAGAGCTAGGATTCAAATTCAAGGTCACAGAGAATGCCTTTTGAGAAACACTGTGATTGATGTATTTTGAAAAATGTGTTTCTACTTTCACTATGCTGCATCACTGGAATTTTCTTAGATTGGGTCAAAGGAGTAGGTGACAACCCAAATGTGTCACTAGCTAACTGTGAAACTTGGAAACAATCACTGAGCCCCAGTGTTTTCATCTTATAAATGAACAGATAGATGACACTCTGTGATGGTGACTTGGAAGCATGCCTCTGGGAAAGCTAGCTCTCTCCCGCTTCCTTCACCCTGAGACATTCAGATCCAGAGTAATCTCTCAGCCAGGACTGTCTTATGGAGAAAACTGAGTTAAACGAAGGTAAAAAGGTATTTACTGCAGAGCTTGTCAGTCCTTAATATTCTCTAAGCAGGGGAAATAATATACAGATTTCCCCAAACTTATCTGAGCATCAACTCCGTGTGTGTGTGTGTGTGTGTGTGTGTGTGGTTAGGGAACAATTTTTTCAGTATGACTACACTTTAGGGAATGCTATTAAAAACTTTCTGCTCCTCAGCTGGAATTACTGTCCCTCACTCAGGGCTGCTGCCATGCTGACAGATCCCTGAAGTGGTGGGGCTGAGGAGAGGTTTCTGGCTGAACTCATATTTTCCTAGTTATCTTACCCATTCTGATGACTCTAATTACTATCTGTCTGTTCCAAAGATTCACAAATCTGGCCGGGCGCGGTGGCTCAAGCCTGTAATCCCAGCACTTTGGGAGGCCGAGACGGGCGGATCACGAGGTCAGGAGATCAAGACCATCCTGGCTAACACGGTGAAACCCCGTCTCTACTAAAAAATACAAAAAACTAGCCGGGCGCGGTGGCGGGCGTCTGTAGTCCCAGCTACTCGGGAGGCTGAGTCAGGAGAATGGCGTAAACCCGGGAGGCGGAGCTTGCAGTGAGCTGAGATCCGGCCACTGCACTCCAGCCTGGGCGGCAGAGCCAGACTCCGTCTCAAAAAAAAAAAAAAAAAAAAAAGATTCACAAATCTATATGGATGCCATGATCTCTCATTTGAGCTCCACTCTCTCCCAGGCACCTCAAATCCAATATCCAAATTCAGTTTGATGAACTTGGCATCCCCACACTCAAGCCTGCTCCTCCCACCATGTCCACCGTCTAGGAAAGACCTGACTGGCCTTTCAGCCACGTTCATGAGAAACCACGTATCTTCTTAAGCTACTCTCTCTCCCACACCACCACCTATTGTCAACCACCAAGTCCTGTCAACTATGCTTTTGCCTAAATATTTCTCAAACCAGACCACCTGTTTCCAACCCCATAGACATTACATTAGTCCTTATCTCTTACCTGTGTTACAGGATGCCAGTCTCCTTCAAGACCAGCTTGGATGTTTCTTCACTCTGTCCTCAGGAAGAAGGGAGGAGAGCCTTCTAAAATGCAAATTTAATCACATGACTCCCCAGCTTAAAACTCTCAGCTGGCTGTTTCTTCCCTGGCCCCACCTCGGAGATCTCCTCACACTGGATAACACTGGATGTGGAATTCCTTTGAGTTGCTTAAACAAATCAATCTAGTTCTGTCTCACGCGTTCTCTCTAGAATATCCTCTCACCTGTTCACCTAATTCCTTACTCATCCTCCATCATAGCACTAGAAAGCCCTCCAGGCAGGGCCAGTTACTCCTGCTCTCTGCTCCCATTGCCCACAGGCATCCCTCCACCCTCTGTCATTCCTTGTTTTTCAATTTTCCCCCACTAGACTCAAAGCTCTGTAGGTTCTGTGTTACTGTGTGTATGTTAGGTGATCTTGCTCATGACTGTATTTTTAGTGCCTGGTATTGGGTCTGGCACATAAGAGGTGTTCTATAAATATTTGAATAGTTTCAGGTAATGTGAGGCCTGAAAGTTAGGGGAACCAGAATTTTGGGACAGGCAGAAAGAGTAAGGGGAAGAAAGAGATAGGTAGACTGAACGTCTGCAGAGGCAGGAGTGATAAATAAGGGGGAATCTTAGGAATATCAGGAAGACTATCTCAAGACAAATTGTTCACAGCAAAATAGATGACCATTTTAATGGAGAACATTTTTCCTTGAATGTGCCTCTTTCCATCATTTCACTGGGAAGAGTTGTTCAAAGTGCTGGACAACTAGAGGTGGCTGTTTCCTGGGATTAGGGGTTTGGTAGAGAACAACATGCCCACTTATACCCATACCTATAAGATTTTATTGAGAATTAATTCTGTTTCTGACCGTCAAATATTTAGAATTCATTTGGAGGGACAAGAACAAAAACAAATGGAGAATAAGACAATGTCAGGGAACTCCATGTTATTGAATAACCCAAAAGAATGCTCAAAAACTTTGAAAAAACTAAATTAGAAAAGGCATTTAGCAGAAGCTCAGACTCATGGCTTGATCTTCTCAATACAGGGTATATTGATCACCATCATAGATGATAATAGAACCCGAGAGTTTAGGAAACTTGAACTTGGCCAGACAAATAGTGGGAATACAAATTATGAGTACTCCACTCTTATGCAGTCGTACTAGTGGGAATACAAATTATGAGTACTCCACTCTTATGCAGTCGTACTAGTGGGAATACAAATTATGAGTACTCCACTCTTATGCAGTCGTACTAGTGGGAATACAAATTATGAGTACTCCACTCTTATGCAGTCGTACTGGCCAAAATACATTCTGAATAGACAAAACCTCTTATGGACATTGTGAATTGAGTCCCCATTTAGACCTTTTTCAAAAGCCTTCTAAGTGAGTAGTTCTAACTGTTTTATTATTGGAAGATAATCACTGTTGAAATATGAGAATACAGATAGAACTTCCAAGTTTATTTCAGAGTTATTTAAGTACATAAGGATATTAGAGTTTAGGAGGCATAGATTTTGTGAGAATTATAAGATTAGAAACTTCAAATGAGAGATTAAAATTAACTAGTACTGTAATCCCAGCACTTTGGGAGGCCGAGACGGGCGGATCACGAGGTCAGGAGATCGAGACCATCCTGGCTAACACGATGAAACCCCGTCTCTACTAAAAAAAATACAAAAAATTAGCCGGCGAGATGGCGGGCGCCTGTAGTCCCAGCTACTCGGGAGGCTGAGGCGAGAGAATGGCGTAAACCCAGGAGGCGGAGCTTGCAGTGAGCTGAGATCCGGCCACTGCACTCCAGCCTGGGCGACAGAGCGAGACTCCGTCTCAAAAAAAAAAAATAAAATAAAATAAAATTAACTAGTAGTACATTGGATTTTGTTTATGGGCTCTAAGAGTAAAGTTTTGAAGAAAATGCAATAGAACATCACTCTTAACTTTCATTGTAGGTTCAAATGTACATTTGCAGGTTTATTATATAGGTAAATTGCATGTGACACGGTTTTGGTGTACAGATTATTTCATCACCCAGGTGATAAGTGTAGTGACCAATAGGTAGTTTTTTGATCCTCTCCCTTCTTCCCAGCTCCACCCTCAAGTAGGCCCTAGTGTCTGTTGTTCCCTTCTTCGTGCCCATGTGTACTTAGTGTTGAGCTCCCATTTATAAGTGAGAATATGTGATATTTGGTTTTCTGTTCCTGCATTAAATTTTTTAGGATAAGGCCTTCTACCTGCATCCATGTTGCTGCAAAGAACATCATCTCATTATTTCTTATGACTGAATAGTATTCCATGGCATATATGTACCACGTTTTCTTTATCCAGTCTATCATTGATGGTCATTTAGATTGATTCCATGTCTTTGCTATTGTAAAGAGTGCTATGATGAACATACACATGTATGTGTCTTTATGATAGAACAATTTATGTTTCTTTAGATATGTACCCAGTAATGGGATTGCTGGGACAAAAGGTAGTTCTGTTTTATGTTCTTTGAGAAATTTGCAAACTGTTTTCCACACTGGCTAAACTAATTTACATTCCCACCAACATTGTATAAGCATTCTCTTTACTCTGAAACCTCGCCAACACCTGTTATTTTTTGGCTTTTTAATAATAGGCATTTTGACTGGTGTGAGATGGTATCTCACTGTGGTTTTGATTTGCATTTCTCTAATAATTAGTGATGCTGGGTATTTTTTCATATGCCTGTTGGCTGCATGTGTGACTTCTTTTGACAAATGTCTGTTCATGTCCTTTGCCCACTTTTTAATGGAGTTGTTTAGTTTTTGCTTGTTAATTAGTTTAGCTTTCTTACAGATTTGAATATTAGACCTTCGTCAGATACATAGTTTGCAGATATTTCCTCCCATGCTCTAGGTTGTCAGTTTACTCTGTTGATAGTTTCCCTTTCTGTTCAGAAGCTTTTTGGTTTAATTAGGTCTTATTTATCAATTTTTGTTTTTGTCACAATTGCTTTTGACATCTTCATCATGAAGTCCTTACCAGGGCCTTTGTCCAGAATGATATTTCTTAGGTTATTTCCCAGGGTTTTTAAAATTTTAGGTTTCAGATTTAAAATTTAATCCATCTTGAGTTGATTTTGGTATATGGTATAAGGAAGGGGTCCAGCTTCAATCTTCTGCACATGGATAGCCAGTTAGCCCAGTACCATTTATTGAATATGGAGTCCTTTCCGTATTGCTTGTTTTTGTCAGTTTTGTTGAAGATCAGATGGTTATAGGTGTGCAGCATTATTTCTGGGCTCTCTATTTGGTTCCATTGGTCTATGTGTCTGTTTTTGTATCAGTACCATGCTGTTTTGGTTATGATAGCCTTGTTGTATAGTTCAAAGTCAGGTAACATGATGTTTCCAGCTTTGTTCTTTTTGCTTAGGATTATCTTGGCTATTTGGGCTTGTTTTTAGCTCCATATGAATTTTAAAATAGTTTTTTTCTAGTCCTGTGAAAAATAGTGTTGGTAGTTTGATAGGAATAACATAGAATCTGCAAATTGCTTTGGGCAGTATGGTCATTTTAACAATATTGACTCTTCCAGTTTATGAGCATGGAATATTTCCCATTTGTTTCCGTCATCTCTAATTTCTTTGAGCAATGTTTTGTAATTCTTATTGCAGAGGTCTTTCACCTCCCTGGTTAACTGTATTCTTAGGTACTTTATTCATTTTGTGGTGTTTGTGAATAGGGTTGCATTCTTGATTTGGTTCTCAGCTTGGAAGTTGTTGATGTATATAAATGATACTGATTTTTGTACATTGGTTTTATATATGTTGAAACTTTACTGAAGTTGTTTATCAGATCTAGGAGCTTTTGAGCAGAGACTATGGGGTTTTCTAGGTATAGAAGCATATTGTTGGCAAAAAAGGATAGTTTGACTTCCTCTCTTCCTATTTGGATGGCTTTTATTTTTTTCTCTTGCCTAATGGCTCTGGCTGGGACTTCCAGTACTATTTGAATAGGAGTGATGAGAGTGGGCATCCTTGTCTTGTTAAAGTTCTCAAGGGGAATGCTTCCAGCTTTTGCCCGTTCAGTATGATGTTGGTTGTGGGTTTGTCATAGATGGCTCTTATTATTTTTAGGTATGTCCCTTCAATGCCTAGCTTGTTGAGGGTTTGTAACATGAAGGGATGTTGAATTTTATCAATAGCCTTTTCTGTATCTATTGAGGTAATTCTGTGGTTTTTGTTTTCAGTTCTATTTATGTGATGAATTGCATTTATTGATTTGTGTATGTTGAACTAACCTTGCAACCAAGCGTTAAAACCTATTTAATCATGGTGGATTAGCTCTTTGATGTTCTGCTACATTCAGTTTGCTAGCATTTTGTAGAAGATTTTTGTGTCTCTGTTAATTAGGGATATTGGCCTGAAATTTTCTTTTTTGGTTTTTGTTTCCGCCAGATTTTGGTATTAGGATGATACTGGTCTCATATAAGTAGTTAGAGTGGAGACCCTCCTCCTGAATTTTTTGGAATGGTTTCAGTAGGAATGGTACCAGCTCTTCTTTATACATCTGGTAGAATTTGGCCGTAAATTCATCTGGTCTTGTGCTTTTTCTGGTTGATAGGATTTTTATTACTGATTTAATTTTGGAACCTCTTATTGGTCTGTCCAGGCATTCAGTTGCCTCCTGGTTCAAATATGGGAGGGTGTATGTTTCCAATAATTTATCAATTTCTTCTAGGTTTTCTAGTTTGTGTGCATACAAGTGTTCATAGTAGTCTCTGAGAGTTTGTGTATTTCTGTGGAGTCATTGGTAATGTCCCTTTTGTCATTTCTGATTGTGTTTATTTGTATCTTCTCTCTTTTTTTATTTATCAGTCTAGCAAGCAGTCTGTCAATCTAATTTATCCTTTCAAATAACCAGCCTTTTGATTTGTTGATCTTTTGTATGGTTTTTTTGCATTTAATTTCCTTCAGTTCGACTCTGATTTTGGTTATTCCTTGTCTTCTGCTAGCTTTGGGGTTACTTCACTCTTGTTTTTCTAATTCCTTCAGGTATGATGTTAGGTTGTTAATTTGTGATCTTTCTACCTTTTTGATGTGGGCATTTAGTGCTATAAGCTTTCCTCTTAATACTGTTTTAGCTGTTTCCCAGACATTCTAGTATAGTGTATCTTTGTTCTCATTAGTTTCAAAGCATTACTTGATTTATGCTTTAATTTCATAATTTACCCAAAAGTCATTCAGGAGCAGGTTGTTTAATTTCCATGTAGTTGTGTGATTTTGAGTGATTTTCTTCATACTGATTTCTATTTTTATTGCACTGTGGTCTGAGAGTGTGCTTGGCAAGATTTTGGTCTTTTTAAATTTGCTGAGGGTTGTTTTATAAACAACTGTATGGTTAATTTTAGAGTATGTGCCATATGCAGATGAGACAAATGTATATTCTTTTGGTTTTGTGTGGAGAGTTCTGTAGATGTTGTTTAGGCCCATTTGGTCAAGTGTCAGGTTCAGGTCCCAAATATCTTTGTTAGTTTTCTATCTCAATGATCTGTCAGTGGGGTGTTGAAGTCTCCCACTAATATTGTGTGTTTGTCTAAGTCTCTTTGTGGGTCTCTAAGAACTTGCTATATGAATCTGGGTGCTCCTGTGTTGGGTGCATATATATTTAGGATAGCTATGTCTTCTTGTTGAATTGAACCCTTTACCATTATGTAACCCTCTTTGTTGTTTTTGATCTTTGTTGGTTTAAAGTCTGTTTTGCCTGAAATTAGAATAGTAACTCCTACTTTTTTCTGTTTTCTGTTTGCTTGATAGATTTTTCTCCACTTCTTTACTTTGAGTCTATGGGTGTCATTGCATGTCAGATGGTCCTCTTGAAGACTACATACAGTTGGATCTTGCTTCTTTATCCAACTTGCTACTCTGTGCCTTTTAATTGAGGCATTTTGTCTGTTTACTTCCAAGGTTAATATTGATATGTGAAGATTTGATCCTGTTGTCATGTTGTTAGCTGGTTATACAGACTCGTTTGTGTAGTTGCTTTATAGTGTTAATGGTCTCTGCTTAAACGTGTTTTTGTGTTGGGCTGGTAACAGTCTTTCATTTCCATATTTAGCACTCCTATAAGGGCCCCTTGTAAGGCAGGACTAGTGGTAATGAATTCCCTTAGCATTTGCTTCTCTGAAAGTGGTCTTATTTCTCCTTTGCTCATGAAGTTTAGTTTAGCTGGATATGAAATTATTGGTTGAAATTTCTTTTCTTTACAGATGCTAAATATAGCCCCCAATGTCTTATGGCTTATAGGGTGTGGGGAAAAGAAAGAAAGATCAGACTGTTACTGTGTCTATATAGAAAGAAGTAGACATAAGAGACTCCATTTTGTTCTGTATTTGAGATGCTGTTAATCTGTGACCCTACCCCCAACCTTGTCCTTGCAAGAGACATGTGCTATGGTGACTCAAGGTTTAAAGGATTTTGGGCTGTGCAGGCTGTGCTTTGTTAAACAAGTGCCTGAAGGCAGCTTGCTAGTTAAAAGTCATCACCATTCTCTTAATCTCAAGTACCCAGGGATACGCACACTGCCAAAGGTCGCAGGGACCTCTGCGTAGGAAAGCTAGGTATTGTCCAAGGTTTCTCCCCATATGATGGTCTGAAATATGCCCTCGTGGGAAGGAAAAGACCTGATCGTCCCCCAGCCTGACACTCGTGAAGGGTCTGTGCTGAGGAGGACTAGTACAAGAGGAAAGAAGGCCTCTTGGCAGTTGTTGGCAGTTGAGATAGAGAAAAGCATCTGTCTCCTGCCCGTCCCTGGGCAATGGAACATCTCGGTATAAAACCTGATTGTATGTTCTGTTTACTGAGAAAGGAGAAAACCGCCTTAGGGTGAAAGGCGGGACTTGTTAGCGCAATGCTGCTCTTTATGCACTATAAAGGTTTATGGAGATGTTTACATATGCATATCAAGGCACAGCACTTTTCCTTAAACTTATTCATGTCACAGAGATCTTTATTCATGTGTCTTACTGCTGATTTTCTCCCTACAATGATCCTATTATCCTGCCACTTCCTTTTATTTAAGATGGTAAAGACAATTATCAATAAATACTAAGGGAACTCAGAGACCGGTGCCGGTGTGGGTCCTCTGTATGCTGAGCGCCAGTCCCCTGGGCCCATTTTTTCTTTCTCTATACTTTGTCTCTGTGTCTCATTTCTTTCCTCAAGTCTCTCCTTCCACCTAACGAGAAACGCCCACAGGTGTGGAGGAGCAGGCCACCCCTTCAATAGGGTTTCTGCTGAAAGGTCTGCTATTAGGCTGATGGAATTCCCTTTGTAGGTGTCTCCTCCCTTCTCTTTAGCTGCCTTTAACATTTTTTCTTTCATTTCATCCTTTGAGAATCTGATTACTTTGTGACTTGGGGATGATCATCTTATATAGTATCTCACAAGAGTTCTCTACGTTTCCTGAATTTAAATGTTTTTCTCTCTAGCAAGGTTGGGAAAACTTTAATAGATAGTGTCTTCAAATATGTTTTTCAACTTGCTTGTCTTCTCTGCCTCTCTTTCAGGGTTGCCAATGAGTCATACATTGATCTCTTCACATAATCCTATATTTCTCAGAGGTTTTGTTCATTCTTCCTTATTGTTTTTTCTTTATTTTTGTCTGACTGAGTTAGTTTGGAGAACTAGTCTGAGACTGTTTCTAGTCTGAGACTGAACTAGTCTGAGAACTAGCTCTGAGACTGTTTCCTCAGCTTGGTTGACTTTTTTGTTAATATGTGCATTGTATTATGAGATTCTTGAAATGAATTTTTCAGCTTTATCAGATCAATTTAGTTCTTTCTAAAATAGCTATTTCATCTTTCATCTTCTGTATCATTGTATTGTATTCCTTAGATTCCTTAGACTGAGTTTAGACTTTCTCCTGTCAATGATCTTTGTTCCTATCCATATTCTGAATCCTCTTCCTGTCATTTCAGCCATTTCAGCCTGGTTAAAAACCATTTCTGGGTGCCAGGCGCGGTGGCTCAAGCCTGTAATCCCAGCACTTTGGGAGGCCGAGACGGGCGGATCACGAGGTCAGGAGATCGAGACCATCCTGGCTAACATGGTGAAACCCCGTCTCTACTAAAAATACAAAAAACTAGCCGGGCGACGTGGCGGGCGCCTGTAGTCCCAGCTACTCAGGAGGCTGTGGCAGGGGAATGGCGTAAACCCGGGAGGCGGAGCTTGCAGTGAGCTGAGATCCGGCCACTGCACTCCAGCCTGGGCGGCAGAGCGAGACTCCGTCTCAAAAAAAAAAAAAAAAAAAACATTTCTGGGAAACTAATATGGTTGTTTGGAGGTAAGAAGACATTCTGGCTTTTTGAATTGCCGGAGTCCTTGCATTGGTTTTTTTCTCATCTGTGGGGGCTGATGATCCCTCAATCTTTGAAGATGCTGTACTTTGGATTTTTTTTTTTTTTTTTTTGGCTTTTATCTTCTTTGATGCCCTTGGGGATTTGACTGTAACATGAGGTGGGTTCAGTTGACTGGATTCATATCTGGAAGTTTTATAGGGTGAAGGCTCAGCTCAGCACTTCTGATCTGCATGCCCTAACTCTGGGGGCTGGTACTCAGCCTCTGGCTTTGTTCTCCAAATCTCTCAGGGATGGGAACCTGTTACACTGGTGGGCCCAAAGTGTTGCTAGTGTACTGGCCACAACACTCCAATGGGTGGTTCTAGCTAAAGTGTTTTTATCAGGATCTATGTTCACTCATGTATGCCAGCAGCCATGACAGCATGGTGGAATCAACCAGCACATTTCCCAGCCTCCATATGTTCTGGAGTCTTTTCTGTGGATCTCCTCCCAGTACCTGCTGATCACAGGATGACAGACAGAGGCTGCAGTAGAATCACTCAGGGACTCCTAGAACAGAGAAGATGGAGCAGCGGATATAACAACTAAGCTCAGTGCCAGAACATCATCTTCAGTAAAAAAAAGTATCATATAATTTCATTTCTATTATTACTTTGTCTTAGAAATAAGCAAAAGTGCTTAAAAATTCTAGTATTTGCCTTCATATAATCTGGATATTTCTGGAGTTAAAAAAAAAAATTCATTGGCTGTGGGACAACAAATGGTTTTTCAAAACTCCAGAAACATTATATTGAATGGACAAATACTGGAAGTATTCCCTTGAAAAACAGCACAAGACAAAGATGTCCTCTATCACCACTCTTATTCAACATAGTATTGGAATTCCTAGCCAAAGCAATCTGGCAAGAGAAATAAATAAACGGCATCCAAATAGGAAGAAAGGATATCAAACCATCTCTGCAGATTACATGATTCTATATCTAGAAAACCCCATGGTCTTAGCCCAAAAGCTCCTCAAGCTGATAAACAACTTCAGCAAAGTTGTACAATACAAAAATCATTAGCATTCTTATACACCAACAACAGCCAAACCAGAAAGGAAATTCCATTCACAATCACCACAAAATGAATAAAATATCTAGTAATCTAGAGTATAACTACTCAGGGAGGTGAAAGATCTCTACAAATGAGAATTACAAAACACTGCTCAAAGAAATCAGAAAAGACACAAACAAATGGAAAAACATCCCATGCTCATAAATAGGAGGAATCAATATCATTAAAATGGCTATACTGCCCAAAGCAATTTACAGATTCAGTGCTATTCCTATCAAATTACTAATGTCATTCTTTATAAAACTAGAAAAATCTATTTTAAAATTTTTTAAATTCATATAGAACAAAAAAAGAGACCAAATAGCCTAGACAATCCTAAGCAAAAAGAACAAAGCTGGAGGCATCACGTTGTTCACCTTCAAAGTATACTATAAGGCTATAGTAACCAAAACAGCATGATACTGATACAAAAACAGACACATAGACCAATGGAACAGGATAGAGAGCCCAGAAATAAGGTCATACATCTACAACCATCTGATCTTCAACAAAGCTGACATAAACAAGCAATGGGGAAAGACCCTGTATTCAATAAATGGTACTGGGCTAGCTGGCTATCCATATACAGAAGATTGAAACTGGACTCCTTCCTTACACCATATACAAAAATCAACTCAAGATGGATGAAATATTTAAATCTAAAACATAAAACTTTATAAAACCCTGAGAGATAACCTAGAAAATACCATCCAGGACATGGGAATGGGCAAGATTTCATGACAAAGATACCAAAAGCAATCACAACAAAGGCAAAAATTGACAGCTGGGACCTGATTAAGCACTAAACTTAAGAACTTCTGCAGAGCAAGGGGCAGAGCAAGATGGCCGAATAGGAACAGCTCCAGTCTCCAACTCCCAGTGCGAGCGACACAGAAGACCGGTGATTTCTGCATTTTCAACTGAGGCAAACAGGGTCTGGAGTGGACCTCAAGCAATCTCCAACAGACCTATAGCTGAGGGTCCTGACTGTCGGAAGGAAAACTATCAAACAGGAAGGACACCTATACCAAAACCCCATCAGTACGTCACCATCATCAAAGACCAGAGACAGATAAAACCACAAAGATGGGGAAAAGGCAGGGTAGAAAAGCTGGAAATTCAAAAAATAAGAGCGCATCTCCCCCTGCAAAGGAGCGCAGCCCATCGCCAGCAATGGATCAAAGCTGGTCACAGAATGACTTTGACGAGATGAGAGAAGAAGGCTTCAGTTCATTAAACTTCTCAGAGCTAAAGGAGGAATTACGTACTCAGCACAAAGAAACTAAAAATCTTGAAAAAAGAGTGGAAGAATTGGCAGCTAGACTAATTAATGCAGAGAAGGTCATAAACGAAATGACAGAGATGAAAACCATGGCACGAGAAATACGTGACAAATGCACAAGCTTCAGTAACCGACTCGATCAACTGGAAGAAAGAGTATCAGCGATTGAGGATCAAATGAATGAAATGAAGTGAGAAGAGAAACCAAAAGAAAAAAGAAGAAAAAGAAATGAACAAAGCCTGCAAGAAGTATGAGATTCTGTAAAAAGACCAAATCTACATCTGATTGGGGTGCCTGAAAGTGAGGGGGAAAATGGAACCAAGTTGGAAAACACTCTTCAGGATATTATCCAGGAGAGCTTCCCCAACCTAGTAGGGCAGGCCAACATTCAAATTCAGGAAATACAGAGAATGCCACAAAGATACTCCTCCAGAAGATCAACTCCAAGACACATAATTGCCAGATTCACCAAAGTTGAAATGAAGGAAAAAAATCTTAAGGGCAGCCAGAGAGAAAGGTCGGGTTACCCACAAAGGGAAGTCCATCAGACTAACAGCAGATCTCTCGGCAGAAACTCTACAAGCCAGAAGAGAGTGGAGGCCAATATTCAACGTCCTTAAAGAAAAGAATTTTAAACCCAGAATTTCATATCCAGCCAAACTAAGTTTCATAAGTGAAGGAGAAATAAAATCCTTTACAGATAAGCAAATGCTTAGAGATTTTGTCACCACCAGGCCTGCCTTACAAGAGACCCTGAAGGAAGCCCTAAACATGGAAAGGAACAACCGGTACCAGCCATTGCAAAAACATGCCAAAATGTAAAGACCATCGAGGCTAGGAAGAAACTGCATCAACTAACGAGCAAAATAACCAGTTAATATCATAATGGCAGGATCAAGTTCACACATAACAATATTAACCTTAAATGTTAATGGACTAAATGCTCCAATTAAAAGACACAGACTGGCAAACTGGATAAAGAGTCAAGACCCATCAGTCTGCTGTATTCAGGAGACCCATCTCACATGCAGAGACATACATAGGCTCAAAATAAAGGGATGGAGGAAGATATACCAAGCAAATGGAGAACAAAAAAAAGCAGGGGTTGCAATCCTAGTCTCTGATAAAACAGACTTTAAACCATCAAAGATCAAAAGAGACAAAGAAGGCCATTACATAATGGTAAAGGGATCAATTCAACAGGAAGAGCTAACTCTCCTAAATATATATGCACCCAATACAGGAGCACCCAGATTCATAAAGCAAGTCCTTAGAGACTTACAAAGAGACTTAGACTCCCATACAATAATAATGGGAGACTTCAACACTCCACTGTCAACATTAGACAGATCAACGAGACAGAAAGTTAACAAGGATATCCAGGAATTGAACTCATCTCTGCACCAAGTGGACCTAATAGACATCTATAGAACTCTCCACCCCAAATCAACAGAATATACATTCTTCTCAGCACCACATCGCACTTATTCCAAAATTGACCACATAATTTGAAGTAAAGCACTCCTCAGCAAATGTAAAAGAACAGAAATTATAAGAAACCGTCTCTCAGACCACAGTGCAATCAAACTAGAACTCAGGACTAAGAAACTCAATCCAAACCGCTCAACTACATGGAAACTGAACAACCTGCTCCTGAATGACTACTGGGTACATAACGAAATGAAGGCAGAAATAAAGATGTTCTTTGAAACCAATGAGAACAAAGATACAACATACCAGAATCTCTGGGACACATTTAAAGCAGTGTGTAGAGGGAAATTTATAGCACTAAATGCCCACAAGAGAAAGCAGGAAAGATCTAAAATTGACACTCTAACATCACAATTAAAAGAACTAGAGAAGCAAGAGCAAACACATTCAAAAGCTAGCAGAAGGCAAGAAATGACTAAGATCAGATCAAAACTGAAGGAGATAGAGACACAAAAAATCCTCCAAAATATCAATGAATCCAGGAGTTGGTTTTTTGAAAAGATCAACAAAATTGACAGACCGCTAGCAAGACTAATAAAGAAGAAAAGAGAGAGGAATCAAACAGACGCAATAAAAAATGATAAAGGGGATATCACCACCAATCCCACAGAAATACAAACTACCATCAGAGAATACTATAAACACCTCTACGCAAATCAACTAGAAAATCTAGAAGAAATGGATAATTTCCTGGACACTTACACTCTCCCAAGACTAAACCAGGAAGAAGTTGAATCCCTGAATAGACCAATAGCAGGCTCTGAAATTGAGGCAACAATCAATAGCCTACCCACCAAAAAAAGTCCAGGACCAGATGGATTCACAGCTGAATTCTACCAGAGGTACAAGGAGGAGCTGATACCATTCCTTCTGAAACTATTCCAATCAATAGAAAAAGAGGGAATCCTCCCTAACTCATTTTATGAGGCCAACATCATCCTGATACCAAAGCCTGGCAGAGACACAACAAAAAAAGAGAATTTAGACCAATATCCCTGATGAACATCGATGCAAAAATCCTCAATAAAATACTGGCAAACCAGATTCAGCAGCACATCAAAAAGCTTATCCACCATGATCAAGTGGGCTTCATCCCTGGGATGCAAGGCTGGTTCAACATTTGCAAATCAATAAACGTAATCCAGCATATAAACAGAACGAAAGACAAGAACCACATGATTATCTCAATAGATGCAGAAAAGGCCTTTGACAAAATTCAACAGCCCTTCATGCTAAAAACGCTCAAGAAATTCGGTATTGATGGAACGTACCTCAAAATAATAAGAGCTATTTATGACAAACCCACAGCCAATATCATACTGAATGGGCAAAAACTGGAAAAATTCCCTTTGAAAACTGGCACAAGACAGGGATGCCCTCTCTCACCACTCCTATTCAACATAGTGTTGGAAGTTCTGGCCAGGGCAATCAGGCAGGAGAAGAAATAAAGTGTATTCAATTAGGAGAAGAGGAAGTCAAATTGTCCTGTTTGCAGATGACATGATCGTATATTTAGAAAACCCCATCATCTCAGCCCCAAATCTCCTTAAGCTGATAAGCAACTTCAGCAAAGTCTCAGGATACAAAATCAATGTGCAAAAATCACAAGCATTCTTATATACCAATAACAGACAAACAGAGTGCCAAATCATGAGTGAACTCCCATTCTCAATTGCTTCAAAGAGAATCAAATACCTAGGAATCCAACTTACAAGGGATGTGAAGGATCTCTTCAAGGAGAACTGCTCAGTGAAATAAAAGAGGACACAAGCAATGGAAGAACATCCCATGCTCATAGATAGGAAGACTCAATGTCATGAAAATGGCCATATTGCCCAAGGTAATTTATAGATTCAATGCCATCCCCAGTAAGCTACCAGTGACTTTTTTCACAGAATTGGAAAAAACTACTTTAAAGTTCATATGGAACCAAAAAAGAGCCCACATTGCCAAGACAATCCTAAGTCAAAAGGACAAAGCTGGAGGCGTCACGCTACCTGACTTCAAACTATACTACAAGGCTACAGTAACCAAAACAGCATGGTACTGGTACCAAAACAGAGATATAGACCAATGGAACAGAACAGAGTCCTCAGAAATAATACCACACATCTACAGCCATGTGATCTTTGATAAACCTGAGAAAAACAAGAAATGAGGAAAAGATTCCCTATTTAGTAAATGGTGCTGGGAAAATTGGCTAGCCATAAGTAGAAAGCTGAAACTGGATCCTTTCCTTACTCCTCATATGAAAATTAATTCAAGATGGATTAGAGACTTAAATGTTAGACCTAATACCATAAAAACCCTAGAAGAAAATCTAGGTAGTACCATTCAGGACATAGGCATGGGCAAGGACTTCATGTCTAAAACACCAAAAGCAACAGCAACAAAAGCCAAAATTGACAAATGGGATCTAATTAAACTAAAGAGCTTCTGCACAGCAAAAGAAACTACCATCAGAGTGAACAGGCAACCTACAGAATTGGAGAAAATTTTTGCAATCTACTCATCTGACAAAGGGCTAATATCCAGAACCTACAAAGAACTCAAACAAATATACAAGAAAAAAACAAACAACCCCATCAAAAAGTGGGCAAAGGATATGAACAGACATTTCTCAAAAGAAGACATTCGTACAGTCAACAGACACATGAAAAGATGCTCATCATCACTCGCCATCAGAGAAATGCAAATCAAAACCACAATGAGATACCATCTCACACCAGTTAGACTGGCAATCATTAAGAAGTCAGGAAACAACAGGTGTTGGAGAGGATGTGGAGAAATAGGAACACTTTTACACTGTTGGTGGGATTGTAAACTAGTTCAACCATTATGGAAAACAGTATGGCAATTCCTCAAGGATCTAGAACTAGATGTACCATATGACCCAGCCATCCCACTACTGAGTATATACCCGAAGGATTATAAATTATTCTACTACAAAGACACATGCACACGTATGTTTATTGCGGCACTATTCACAATAGCAAAGACTTGGAATCAACCCAAATGTCCATCTGTGACAGACTGGATTAAGAAAATGTGGCACATATACACCATGGAATACTATGCAGCCACAAAAAAGGATGAGTTGCATCCTTTGTAGGGACATGGATGCAGCTGGAAACCATCATTCTTAGCAAACTAGCACAAGAAGAGAAAACCAAACACCGCATGTTCTCACTCATAGGTGGGAACTGAACAATGAGATCACTTGGACTCGAGAAAGGGAACATCACACACTGGGGCCTATTATGGGGAGGGGGGAGGAGGGAGGGATTGCATTGGGGAGTTATACATGATATAAATGATGAATTGATGGGTGCTGACGAGTTGATGGGTGCAGCACACCAACATGGCACAAGTATACATATGTAACAAACCTGCACGTTATGCACATGTACCCTAGAACTTGAAGTATAATAAAAATAAATAAATAAATAAATAAATAAATAAGAACTTCTGCACAGCAAAAGAAACAGTCAACAGAGTAAACAGACAACCTACAGAATGGGAAAAAATATCTGCAAACTATGCATCTGACGAAGGTCTAATATCCAGAATTTATAAGGAACTTAAACAAATTTACAAGAGAAAAACAACCCAATAAAAAAGTGGGCAAATGACATGAACAAACACTTCTCTAAAGAAAACATACATGTGCCCAACAGGCACGTGAAAAAAATCTCAATATCATTGATCATTGGAGAAATGCAAATCAAAACCATGATGAGATAATATCTCACACAAGTCAGAATGGCTATTATTAAGAAGTCAAAAAACAATAGATACTGATAAGGCTGCACAGAAAAGGGTATGCTTATACACTGTTGGTGGGAGAGTAAATCATTAGTTTAACCATTGTGGAAAGCAGTGTGGCAATTCCTCAAAGAGCTAAAATCAGAACTACCATTCAACCCAGCAGTCCCATTACTGGGTATATACCCAGAGGAATATAAATCATTCTGCCATAAAGACACATGCACGCAAATGTTAATTGCAGCACTATTCGTAAGAGCAATGACATGGAATCAACATAAATGCCCATCAGTGACAGATTGGATAAAGAAAATATGTTACAAACATACCACGGAATACTATGCAGCCATAAAAAAGAATAAGATTATGTCTTTTGTGGGAACATGGATGGAGCTGGAGGCTTTTATCCTAGACAAACTAATGCAGGAACAGAAAACAAAATATTGCATGTTCTCACTTGTAAGTGGGAGCTAAATGATAGGAGCTTATGAACACAAAGAAGGAAACAACAGCCCCTGGGTCTACTTGAGGGTGGAGTGTGGGAGGAGGGAGAGAAGCAGAAAAGATAACTATTGGGTATTGGGCTTAATACCTGGGTGATGAAATGATATGTACAACAAACCCCTGTGACATGTGTTTAATCTATGTAACAAAACTCCACATGTACCCCCAAACCTAAAATAAAAGTTAAAAAAATTATATTAAATATGAATTAAAATCTGGGTTTCAGACATTGGGTATGTATTGTCAAGAGCCCATATCATTACTAGGGTCTAATTCAAGTTATGCGTAATATGTCACAGATTACATAAAAAGTACCAAACTATTTGGCAGTATGGCATCTGGGACAATGGTACAAGCATGCAGCTACCATGGATGCAAGCTTTCCAATCTGTATCACATTGGATTAAGCCCCAAAGATAAGGCAATATTCTTTTTTCTTTTTTTGGAGACGGAGTCTCACTCTGTTGCCCAGGCTGGAGTGCAGTGGTGCAATCTTGGCTCATTGCAAGCTCCGCCTCCTGGGTTCATGCCATTCTCCTGCCTCAGCCTCCTGAGTAGCTGGGACTGCAGGTGCCCGTCACCACGCCTGGCTAATTTTTTTTTTATTTTTAGTAGAGATGGGGTTTCACCGTGTTAGCCAGGATGGTCTCGAGCTCCTGACCTCATGATCCGCCCGCCTCGGCCTCCCAAAGTACTGGGATTACAGGCGTGAGCCACCGTGCCCGGCCCATAAGGCAGTATTATGACTGATTATTGTAATTGTCATTAAATATATATATTTATATATAGCTATAATTATATATAAATACATATATATATAAAACTGTGTATATGTATGAGTTCTATTTCTTTCTGTCATTTCATCCATTTTGGTCTGGTTAAGAGCCGTTGCTGGGGAACTAGTGTGGTTGTTTGGAGGTAAGAAGGCATTCTGGCTTTCTGAGTTGCCAGAGTTCTTGAGTTGGTTCTTTCTCATCTGTGTGGGCTGATGTTCCTTCAGTCTTTGAAGTTGCTGTACTTTGGATGGAGATATATATATATGCATCTCCAGAAGAAATATATATATATATATATATATATATTTATATATATATCTCCAGAAGAAAAACACCAAATTATGAAATCTTAGAGCTAAGAGTATGATGTAATGGAAATAAATAATGGAATGTTGGGAACCTGAAGGCATTCACAGAGAAACTTTGTGAAAGTTGTTTAGCATCTTTGGGTCTTAGTTTTTTCATCTGTGCCATGGGGATGGTTTCTACTTTACAACTAAATGAGGAGCACATGAGTAACTGTGTGGAAAAGTTTTATAAAGTTTAAAATAAAATATAAATATTAGTTATTGTTATGTTCCTTAGAAAACACCTAGCCGATATTCCTGGTTTTTCAGATTTGGAGTCTGAGCCCCAAAGCAGTTAAGAGACTGGCCCAGGTCTGTCAGCTACATAGGAACCATCACAAACTTGACTCACTCAGCAGTGGAGGGACAGGTAGGTCCCAGGAGGATGTACAAGAAGTGGTCTCCTTAGGCTGCAGACTCTTGATTTCAGCATGAAAGCTGTGACTCTCTCTTGTTTAGGTTTCATCTTCTTTGAGCCCAGATGGATGTGGATAGGTGAGAAACCACCAAGACTGGATGACACCGTAGCCCGATTAGATGGGCTTTCTTGTCCCAAGAGGGAAGAGTGAGAAGTCTCTCAGGAAACACTGCTACATCCTGTGATGACTGCAGTGGCTATGTTATCTCCCATGCAGTTCTCCAATCTGACCTTGACTGTACATCAGTATTCTCTCCCATTTATCACCAAAGGACTGCCAGCTATGAGCAGTAATTTGTAGATCATGATGTAGCATTGCTCCCTTTTCCTGTCCTCAAAAGTAATTTGACTGTCTGTGGATGACAAGACACTCCTTTTGAAGTCCATCTCACACCTGAACTTCAAAGAACAAACATGTCAGGGTGTAGCCAGGTTAACTGGGGGTATCCTGTGCCACACAGGGATGGGCATCCTTGACAAATCTGGAGAAGGCATTGGCAAGTGTTGTTTTAAGACTCAACTTGTAGAAGAAAAGTCAGTTACAGAGATTCAGAAGTCTTAAAAAGGTATAGTGCTTGTAATGGTGATGTACAAAATTATCTATAAAAGCTGGTCATTCTCTAGGAGCTGTAACCTTCTCCAGATACTCTCTCCTTTTTCTCCTCTCAGCCAGGGCACACCAACTGTCTTTGAACTCACAGGAGATAAATTAAGCCAAACATGACCCCTGTGTTTTGCATGTTTTCTAGCAGAAAAATAAGGTAAGCTCTAAAGAAAGAAAAGGCCTAGCAAAAAGATATATGTGTGAAAGTGTGTGGGCATGCATATATGGCACCAAAAGTCTTATTCAAATGAAGTTTTAAACGGAATAGCAGTAAACAGGATAGATAAAAGCAGAACTGCTCAGGGAGCACAGGGGTGGGGCTCAGAGACTGCCCAGCCACTTTTCTCCTTTGGTGGCTTCTTAGGCACCTTTGCCCAATTCTCAGGATAGAAAACCACTGGTCCAGGGGGTCACACTTCTGGGTTCCTTGCCAGTGTTGGAATTTATTTTCAGTTGTGAGACCAGGGGTGTGGTTCCTCCAGTCCTACATCCCTCAGTGACCTGGAAGAAGACTCCCCAGTCTTTGTGCTTCATTGTCATGTCACAGTGAAAATAAGCCAGTTCTATATCCAACATTTCCCATTCCCTATTTAGAAGGCTGGGAGTTGTGGCTTTTTTGCAGAAAGAATAATGGGAATATCTCTCAGGTGATAGAGGTTTGCCCACCACAAAAATCCGAGGCTGTGTTACCTAATTCAAGGCTGTGACTTTGTAGAAGGTACAACGTGGAGCTCAGTGCTGGCAGGGGATGTCAATGGCACTGGCATGTGCTGTGATACACTGCACTCTATCCCTGCCAAGCATAACCAGTGATCCTAGAGGCAATTGTGGCATATGCAGTAGTCTCCTCTTATCTGCAGGGGATGCCACATTTCAAGACCCCTGGTAGATGCCTGAAACCACAGATAGCACCAAACCCTATATACACTATGTTTTTTACCTATGCCTACATGCCCCTGGTAAAGTTTAATTTATAAATTAGGCACAGTAAGATTAACAGCAATAACTAATAATAAAATAAAACAGTAATAACAATATACCAGTCTCACTACTCTTGCACTTAGGGGCCATTATTCAGCAAAATAATGGTTACTTGAACACAAACTCTACGATACTGAGACAATTGCTCTGACACTCCAGAGGGCTACTGAGTGACTAATGGGGCAGGTAGCCTATACAGTGTGGATACACTGGATAAAGAGATGATTCACTTCTGTGCAGGGCAGAGTGGGACAGTGAAATATTTTTAACATGCTACTCAGGAGAACAAGCAAGTTAAAGCTTATACATTTCTTATTTCTAGAATTTTCCACTTAATATTTTTGGAGCATAGTTTACTGAGGGTAACTGATACCGTGGAAAGCAAAACCTCAGATAAGGGGAGCACTACGGTAAAAGGGAAGTTTCTTAGGTGCCTCTGGACAGAGAGAGAAGCCACTGAGTTGGTAGGTGGTGTGTCACTGGGGAAGAGGCCTAGATTTGGAAACAGAAGCGCTGGATTCTAGCCTTTGTTATATAATTATCCAGGAAAAGTCCACCTAAAGTAGGAGATCACTTTTCTATCTGTGAAATAACATAGACTAGGTAAGCCATATATTCTCTCTGCACCTTAAAAATTATGAGCATTGACCGGGCATGTGGCTCATGCCTGTAATTCCAGCACTTTGGGAGGCCTAGGCGGGCAGATCACCTGAGGTTGGGAGTTCGAGACCACCTGGCCAATATGGTGAAACCCCATCTCTACTAATAATACAAAAATTAGCCGGGGTTGGTGGCACATGCCTGTAATCCCAGCTACTCAGGAGGCTGAGGCAGGAGAATCACTTGAACCCCAGAGGCAGAGGTTGTGGTGAGCCAAGATCACACCATTGCACTCCAGCCTGGGCAGCAGAGTGAAATTCCATCTCAAAGAAAAAAAAAAATTCTGGGCATTTATCACTTTATAATATCAAAATAATTCTTAGTAGAGCATATTTTTGACCAGGATTTGGTGCAGAAGGTGGAACCTAGAAGAATTATAAGAGCTCTTCATTTACTGAGCTTTTCCTGTGGGCCAGACCGTGAACTGGACATGTTCTCAGCAGTATGAGATACACATGACAGGCAGAGCGTGGTGGCTCACACCTGTAATCTCAACGCTTTGAAAGACCAAGGCTGGCAGATCATTTAAGGTCAGGAGTTCAAGACCAGCCTGACCAACATGGTAAAACCCCGTCTCTACTAAAAATATATTAAAAAAAAAAAAAAAAAAAGCCAGGTGTGGTGGTGCATGCCTGTAGTCCCAGCTACTCAGGAGGCTGAGGCAGGAGAATTGCCTGAACCTGGGAGGTAGAAGTTGCAGTGAGCCGAAATCGCACCACTGCACTCTAGCCTGTGGCAGCAGAGGAGATGGAGTGCTGGAGATACTGTCATAGGTCCTTTGTCTAGCATATGTCCCCAAATCTTCATTTTCCCACTTCTAATTTCCAGAGTACAAAGGACTAGAAAATGCTTTTCCTAGGCAAAATCTACTCCAGAGAGACTGAAATCTTACATTCTTGATATGCAATTAACATCTATAATAGTTATTATTTTTGCATTGATTTTTTAGATCAGTTTTAGGTTCACAGCAAAATTGAGCAGAAAATACAGAGGGTTTCCACATACCCTTTCACCCTCACACATGCACAGCCTTCCCCACTACTGACATCTCACACCTGAGTGGTACATTTGTTATAATCAATGAACCCACAATGACACATCATCACCAAAGTCTGTAATTTACATTAGAGTTCATGCTTGGTGTTGTACATTTAATAGGTTTGGACAAGTGTTTAATGGCATGTATCCACCCCTATATTATCATATAGAGTAGTTTCACGGCTGTAAAATTTCTCTGTGCTCTGCTTTGTGCTCTTATTCCTCCCTCCCTCCTAGCTCTTGGCAACTACTAATCTTTTGACTTCTTCCCATAATTTTGCCTTTTCAGATGTTTCCTTTTTTACTTAGTCATATGCGTTTAAGGTTACTTCATGTCTTTTCATAGCTTGATGGTTCATTTCTTTTTAGCACCGAACAGGATTCTATTGTCTGGATGTACCACAGTTTATTTATTCATTTACTTACTAAAGGACATCTTGTTTGCTTCCAAATGTGGGCAATTATGAATAAAGCTGCTATGAACATCCAGGTACAGGTTTTTGTATGGACATACGTTTTCAACTAATTTGGGTAAATAGTAATGAGTGTGATTACTGAATTTTGTTGTAAAAGTATATTCAGTGTTGTGAGAAACTGCGAGTATACTCCAAAGTGGGTGTACCATTTTGCATTCCCACCAGCAGTGAATGGCAGTTCCTGTTGCTCCACATCCTCACCAGCATTTGGCAGTGTCAGTGTTTTGGGTTTTGGCCGTTCTAATAGGTGTGTACTGGTCATCTTCTTATTTTCAATTTTGAATGACAAGTACAGTTGTATGTCATATATGTAGTTTTATATTCATTACTTGATTAATGTTTTTCTCCCCATAGACTGTGAGTTCAGTGAAAGCAGGGACTGCCTCTGTTTTTGCCCATCACTTTATCGCTTATGTCCAACACAATGCCTTGAGCATAACAAACCCTTGATGAATATTTTAATGAATGAGTGAACATGCTTACTGGCTCATTTTGAATATGGGCTTCTACATAAGAATCCAAGTCTACGGGAGATGATGGAGCACAGTCTGACCTGCATAGATGGTATCCTGGGACAGCAGTTTACCTGGGGCTGTCATAGCTCAGTAGAGGTGTCTGGCCATCTGTTTTAGGTAGCTCCTCATTTAGGCAATTGTGTTTCATGTAGAATTTAAATGACTCAACCCAGCTCATCAACATTTAGACAAATACAACTTTTTTCCTTTTTGTATTATCCAAGGCAACCTAACTTCTTCCTCAGGCACTTCTTCAGAGCTTCATGGATGTCTTTGTTTCTCAGGCTGTAAACAATGGGGTTAAACATGAGTGTCAGGATGATGTAGAGCAGAGAGGACCCTTTGCGCAAGAGTCAGAATGAGTTGGCTGAGGGCACAAGGTATGTGGCAATCAGTGTCCCATAAAACACCGTGATCACAGTGAGGTGGGAAGAGCAGGTGGAGAAGGCCTTTTTCTTGTCTGTGCCAGATGGAATCCTTAGGATAGCAGAAAGGAAGCAGGAGTAGGAGGCTACAATGAGGAGAAATGGGACCAGAGTCACTGCAGAAGAGGTGACAAGTTCACCAGGAAGAAATACATAGGGGTGTGGAGGTGATGGCTGACTAAAACTAGAAGGACAATGAGGATATTTCCAGAAACAGTTAAGATGTAGAAAACTAAAATTATCATAAAAAGGAAAATGCTTAGCTGTCTGATGGAAGAGAATCCTCAAAGCACGAATTCCACTCTCATCATTTGGTTTTCCCATGACAGGATCACCATGCCTCAGCTTCACTAGAAACAGAACACCCAATGATAAAACAAGAAAATGCAGAAAGTTCTAGCTTACATGAAGAACATGGACAGCGAAGGGTTTTTAATCCCCACTCAGGTTTTTGGAAGGTTTCTTATTTGAGTGGAGAGAGATCATCTTTTCATGTCAAGGTCTAAAATGGGAAAGAAAAAAATTTGGAATAAGAACCTATGATTTCAATCTCCTCTTTTCTCTTATATCTTCACTTCCTCAGGAGCAATGTCAGTCTTTGAGGAAAATGGAAACAGAGGAATGCAAGGGGGGAAGGAGGACAAAGAAAGAGAGGAAGAATCGCCTACTATATGCCCTTCCTGCATGTACTGTATTCATCTGGTGAATTATGAAAAGGAAGGAAGAAGATCTGAAGGGAGGTGGGACCAAGACCAGGATGAGGAGCACATTCTGGAGGATTTGAGAACTCTCACAGAGTACCTAGAGAGTCACGGATCCAAGACAAAGAACCCCTCCCCCCTTCCCTCCCACCTCAAGCATTGTTTGTTTTTAGTGAAATGGCCCCATCCTATCAATCATGTATCCTTTACTTTTCAGTTTTACTTTTCAGTTTCTTCCTGAGTTGGGAAGGAAGTTTTTTATTTCTGTTTCGGTTTCCATGGCACTATCAAGAGAAAATCATGTGAATGTGAGGTCTGAGATTCTCTGATTCCTTTTCTTTTTTTTTTTTTTCCCAGAGACAAAGTCTCACTCTTTCACCCAGGCTGGAGTGCAATGGTGCAATCTTGGCTCACTGCAACCTCTGCCTCCCGGATTCAGGTGATTCTCCTGCCTCAGTCTCCCAAGTAGCTGGGATTACAGGCACGTGCTACCACACCGGGCTAATTTTTGTATTTCTAGTAGGGACAGGGTTTTACCTTGTTGGCCAGGCTGGTCTTGAACTCCTGATCTCAAGTGATTCATCCCCCTCAGCTTCCCAAAGCTCTGGGATTACAGGCATGAGCCACCATGCCTGTCCAAGATTCCCCGATTCTGAGGTCAGCGTGCAATGCTGGTATAACCCAGGAATGCCTTCTATCGCAATTTTAAATAGATAAAATCAGATCATTGGAAGTACTTTATTTAGGACTGCAGTATATAGGAAAAGAAGATTCAGAACGAACTGGCCTAACACACTGTGTGCAACCAACCAATTGAGTATAAGGTAGCCTTGGGTTATTTTAAGTGAGTTAAGGAAGCCCGAGTCTCATGTTCAGTACCATCTTGGTTAAAGCTAACCATGCACTCAACCAAAATGCTGGGGGTGGATAGACAATCTCCCCCAATCCCCCCCAAAAAACTGCTAAGGCCACAGGCAAAGTCTGAAGCTGAACCCACTTTAGTATCCTCAGCTCCCTTGTGCTGGATCTGCACCTACTTAAGGTAGTTTTAGAGGGACCATTGGCTGCAGGAGAGCAAGTGGAGATGGGACACACACAGGCACGGAAAGCACTGTGTGGCTATAATAATGAGGTAGCTACCATGAGTAGCCAGAGAGTCCCAAACAAAGCCAGGAGCTCTGTTTATGCATCATACTTCGAGCAAGTTGTTTAATAGTTTGCCATAAACTATAAAATGGGATATAGGACTGGAGGACCTAACATGTGCTAAGTATGTACAAAAAGCATATAACTGAAAAGACTGGGAAATCATTGGCTATTCAGGGCTGCAGACATTACTTAAATTTACCAAGGAATTGCTTTTACTTTGAAGGGAACACTGGAAACAAAGCTCAGTCTCCTTTGCAGTATCCTGTACTGTGTGTGTGTGTGTGTAGCTGCATGAATAATTAAGCTGTTCCTGCTATCTGTTCTTTTACCAATAGCCTTTGGTAATACACTGATCGCATGTTTAAACTGATCCAGTGGGAACCATTTTGTGGAGCATCAGTTCTAGCTTTCCAGGTGGCTTATAGAAATAACCTGCCTGGCAGTCCTGGTGCCTAGAGGATGCCCTGGCAGTCCTGGTGCCTAGAGGACGCCCTGGTGCCCAGAGGATGCCCAGCAGCTGGTGATTCAGACCCTGAACACATTGAGTGGAGTACGGGGAAGGTGCAAAGAGAAAACTTCTCTCCAGCCCCTGCAAAGCACAAATTATGACCTGAGATCTCAAAGAGAGGGCTTCAGTTCTGACAGAACACAGCCAAACTCCTGGCTGGGGCTGCTGCTAATGATGGTGATGTTCTCTATCCCAGGCACTGTTCTAAGTGCTGAAAATATAGAACTAAATTTCATCGTCACAACAACCCTATGTGGTGAGTACTTTTATTACAGATGGAAGCACACTTTACGTGGAGGCACAGAGATGTTAAATAACTTATCCATGACAATCATCTAAAAAGTGGCAAAGATGAAACTTAGACTCACTCTAGATCTCTTGTACCTAACCGCTAACACTGCCCATCATGGAGCCTGAGTACATTGGCTCGTGTGCATCATCTCACAGAGGTAGGAAGATAAAAGTTTTCACAGGGCAGCCTTTCATCCTGGTTTTAACTTCAGCGAAAGTGAGGCCTGCTTTGTTGCCTGGTGAGAGTACAATCCCATAAAGAGTCACACTCTCTGAAAACTTTCTATATCATCTCCTCAATTTGCCTTCACGCTACTACTTTTATGTGCACAGGGCATTACCACTTCCCCTCTACCAGGCAATTACATTTCTGCTGTGGGACTGCCTCACCACTTGGATGCAGGGCAGAGCCCCATGATGGAGAATGGAAGGCCAGGTGAAAGTAGGAGAGAATTGACTAGAAAGACAGTGAAGCCTGTGAGAGCACGGGCTGTAAAACTAAACAGGCTGGCTTCAAATTGCTGCTCAGCCACAAAGACATTTAGCAAAGGCAAGTTTGATAACCTTTAAGGGAAAATCAATTCTACTGTCTCCAGATCTGTGTAGAAAGAGGCCTTCAAGGGCAGCAGAGAAGCCAGTGATACTGACCTCCCACCCTAGCATGCAGCCACTCCTCCCTTATCTCCTCAGCAGAAGTGAGCAAATTTTAAAAGAATATTATTGAACAAGCTAGAGGTGTGAATTCTGCTAACATGTTCTTATGTTAACTCCGCTCACATAAGGTAGCTTGACTCTAGAGCCACAGCCCAGCAAATTGCACAATATGTCTGTAAATGATGTTGGCACAGGGCTGAGCCCAGGGAATGCGCTCAGTAAGTGGCAGTGCTTTTTCCTCATCCTCTCCTCTCCAGCTCTCCCTCCTCTACTCCCTCCTTTCCTTCCAAATATGCCCAGCACAGTTAGTATTGTCTATAGGTAAATGGACTCTTTCAGGAAGGAATCTGCTCCCCATCACTGGAGATGTTCAATGAGAAACACATGTGAAGACAACGAAAGGAGACTAAATCAGTAGAGAATTACTTGGATCTGATGGTTTTTAACATTCCTTTCAAACTTGAGATATTTTTTTTTTCCTAATTGAGAAGCATTTCATTCCCCTAGGACACACACATAAAGCAAATTTAGGCAAAATATAAGAGGCTTATCACAAAGCCAAGAAAAAACACAAGTACTTGGTGAATTATCCTGGGCTTTGTAACTTCCACTAACAACAACAAAAAGCAGAGGAGGACTCAGGGGCTATCTGAATAGGATCTACCCTCTTAGCTGAATTAAGTGGTCAGTGAACTAACCAACCCATTCAGCCAACATCTAGCTGATGGTAAGGACAATTGACTCATGCCAAGTGCTGGTCAGTTCAGGTGAACAATTGGGCAATGGGCAACCATATAGGCAAATAATTTGATTTTGCCACCAAACCAGTATGGAATACTTTATTTAATACAGTAGGCAATTGTATAACGGACTCATCTAGCAAATTACGGACTCAAAACAGGAAACATTCAAGTGTATACCATCAGAATGGATGAGCTTTACCTGTCAGTGCCTTACAGGAACCCTCTCCCATTTTGGGGAGCCAGGCCACAAAGACTATGGCATGTCCACTTCCCCTGGATTTGTAGAACTGGGCTAGATATCTGGAATCCAGCTTTTATGCAGAAATATGCCACGTGGTGCACTTGACAAAAACCATGTCAGAGCTGTCTCTCCCCATGAACATAGGAGGATACTTGAGTTTGGCTCTCATTTATCAGCCTTCTTTTTTCCATATAAACTTGAGTCCCTCTGTGAGCGAAGCCCCTGATACTGGTGCTCATGGGCATTTCCCAAATGACTGTGGTGGGGAATTATTTACCTTACAAATTCTATGAAACCAAGGTACCTTCACCTTAAAGAAAATGTCTTTTTCCTCCTTGCTTTGCATTAAGCTTCTACTTTGATAAAGACTCTTTTTACTTATATGACCTTTATAAAAAGATTTAATTGAAAATGAGTGATTATGTTGTGCTTTAGGGGAATGGATTAAAATAATATTTTGAAGGAAGCATTCAATTTGTTTCTACCTCCTGAAAGAAAAATCACTGTGCATCTCCTTATTGTCACACGTTTGGTAGGGAACCAAAACAATTATCTGCAATAGTAAACATTTATTGTCAAAGCCATCAATTAAGATTCTAAAGAACTTGTGTCCTCCTGGATTCTTGTCATTGATTAAAAATAGTGATTGAGGGGCTGGGCGTGGTGGCTTATGCCTGTAATCCCAGCACTTTGGGAGGCCGAGGCGGGTGGATCACGAGGTCAGGAGTTCAAGACCAGCCTGGTCAAGATTGTGAAACTTTTTCTCCACTAAAAATAAAAATAAAAAAATTAGCCGGGTGCAGTGGCAGGTGCCTGTAATCCCAGCTACTTGGGAGGATGAGGCAGGAGAACTGTTTGAACCCGGGCGGCAGAGGTTGCAGTGAGCAGAGGTCACACGCCACTGCACTCCAGCCTGGGCAACAGACTAAGACTCCGTCTCAAAAAAAAAAAAAAAAAAAAAAAAAAGTTACTGAGGCTAGTTCTGTTCTAGGAAATGTAAGTTTGTGATGGAAACCTTATGGAATTAAAGTTCTTATTTACTGATAAGCATTGGTAAACTGAAGAGACATTTGCTCAAACAAATTAATACAGCTCTCCAATAAGTGAAACAAATGAAACAATGATGAAATAAACAAATTGAAACTATCTCATTTGTTCTTTAGAACTAAAAATTTTTTTGTTGTCTATGCTATAGTATACAGACTTCCTGCAATCTTGTCCTTATTGATATCTATTTACTAAGTATCTAATGTATGCCAGTTTAACTATCTATCATCCTCACAACACCTCTATATTGCCAGTTTGACAAATGAGGACATCCAGGCTCTGAGAGAGTTCCTCATTGAGAATTGTCCAGGCGGAGGACTGTGAGAGAACTGGGAGCAAACTGCATGTCCCATGAAGACATGTGTCTGTCTCATTACTACCCCATACTTAGGTCCTATCTTGGAGTCTGTCACATAGCAAGGGCTTTAAGATTAATCAGTTAGAGGAATGAACTAATATGGAGCAAATGTCTGACTCCTTCAAATCTAGCGTCCTTTGCATTTTAGCAAACTGCACAAATGGTATTGTCAGCAAGTCAGTTTAGAGGAAGGACTCTAGAGCCTGAATTGAAGCTGAATAGGTGTTAGAAGCAGTAATGATGCTAAAAAGATTTTAAATGCCAAATGATACTTCTTAAAAGTCAAAGACCAGTGATCAAAATACAAAGATTATTTTATTTAGAGCATGACCATTTCAGATAAGCCTGTTTCAAGCATTTCAGCTACTTAATTATTTTGCAGAAAGGCTAATTTTCAATTTCTAAGAGATCATTCTACTTTTAGAAATAAGAGATATATATTTTTTTGAGATCAAGCCACTAATACAGGTTTATTCAGGAATAGAAACCTCAAACATATTCTGCAGAGGGTAAGATTCATGTAATACTTGACTCTTAACCCATATATCACAATACAAGAAGCTATTATAACTCTGATCCTTTGACTTCAGGAAAGATTACAATTATAATCTTTACATATTGGTAGTCTTTAAAAGGTGAAAGAAAATCTAAGAAGAAAATGTAAAAGGCTGAAATAAAAGGATTTTTGAGACTTTTATTTGTCAACTTCAGAAATTCACATGATTGTGAATGTGATTATGTTGATATAATTAAAAGTTAACTATTTTCGGCTGCCTATTAGTTTTTTTTCCTCTTTTGCCTCATCCTGTAAGAACACCAAGTCTATTTTATCTCAGAGAATTCGTAATTGTTGCCTCTGCCTAGAGCATGCCCTGCTTTTATTTCTGCATGGTGCGTATCATTATTTCCATGCATGTTTTTTATTTCCTTGGTAATTGACTGCACCTACTACTAGACTGTAATCCCACAAGAGCAGGGAACTCTGCTTTGTCTGATACCGTATCCCAGTGCCAAAAACGATAGATAATAATTATTTGCAGGAAATAATGAGAACAAAAAATCTATGATATTACCATGAAGTTTGCAGTTGTTCTTAAGAATTGGGTTCCCAAGGTCAGCTGTTAGAAGTTGGTTATCTTCCTCAGGGACTTTGCCTTCAGGGGAGAAATTATGTTTCTGTGCCTAACCAGCCAAGCTGTCCTCAAGTGCATATCACAGGCAGTGTGGACCACACAACCCTGCTTCTTAGCTTTTCAAGAAAGCATTACTTTAAAATAGACATATGAATATTAAATAAATATATTACTCGCTTTGTACAAATTTTACGTAAAGATAAATATTTTTAAATAGTATATATAAACACCAGCTACAGATTAGTTTCTCAAAGATTATTTTAGTTGTTGTCTGGGCCTCAATAGCAAAGTTAACCTGAATCTGCTTAGAGCCAGAGCACTGTGGGGAATGTGGACTGTTCTGGCACTTGGGCTTCAGTATCCCTTGATAAGTGGTTCTAGTTCAGTCTCACTTTGCTGTTTATGTCCTATGACAGAGAGTTACTAATTAACTGTTCATTGACTTGTGAGCATTGCCATACCCAAAAGTTAACAGATGGAGAAAGGAAGGCAAATTTCTTTTTGCTTTGTAAGACTTCAATCTCTTTTTGCTTTGTAAGGCTTCATTTCAAAATTTGTCTTAATCTTTATTTCTTGCTATTTTCTTGTGAAAAGGAAGAAGACACCAAACTATTTCTCAAGGTGACTCCTTGAGCCTACATGAATCGGTTGGTCTCTTCCAATCAGGAAAGACTTTCCCGGCAACCATGGCTCTAATTCATTTGTTCCAAATTTATCTTTCTAAACCCATTCTCCAGACATTGTACTTAAGAGTTCTGAGTGAAGGGATCTGCTTGCCTACATAATTATTAGGTTTTAGGGTTCCATTTGGGTTATGTCTTCATTCCTTTATTGACTGTGTACACTGTGCTAATTTGATACTGCAGACAGAAAATTATGAAGGTACACTTGCTTGCCATCCTGTTATTTATAGTCTAATTAGGGAAGTTGATGTACAAACATCTAGATAATAAAAGGAAAGGTTAGTACAACCATTTAAAAAAGAAAACTGAAACACAGTAAGTTAGAAAAAAAAAATTGTCTGAGTTCACCTATTCCATCATCAATAGAACTATAGAACCCACTTCTGACTCCAGCTTCTGTATGATGGACACAGATTACAGATAACCAAGGAATTTACTAGTCTTGTTATAGACCCTTTACCACTGGTTTCCTTTCCTAGAAGTTGTAGAAATCTTTACCACAGGGAAATAGTAAAACACTCTCCCCCAGTTTCTTGCTCCTGTTTGGTAGCCAGATCCAGAAAGCAGAGTGGAAGCAGAGCTCCAGAAAGTCCTCACACAATCACCACCTCTAGGTCCCCCTTCCTGACTGCTGTGCCCTGACAGGATGGTGGGGCTACAGTGCGCAATTGCCTTAGCCAGCCTGGCCTTCTACCTCCAAGTTACCACCAGATAGCAAGGACTTCACCATAGAAGCAAATAAGATTTTTCTTTATTATATTTTTACAAAAATAAAAAGTCCGTACTACCCAAAGTGATTCAGTTCAATCCCTATCAAAACACTAATGACATTTTTTACAGAAATAGAAAAAACAATCCTGAAATGTGTATTAAACCACAAAATACGCTAAATAGCTAAAGCTATCTTGAGGAAAGAGAACAAAACTGGAGGCATCACACCACCTGACTTTAAGATATGCTACAAAGCAATAGTCACCAAACAGCATGCTGCTGGTATAAAAATAGTCATATAGACAAACGGAACATAATAGAGTGCTCAAAAATAAATTCACACATTTACAGCCAACTCATTTTTGACAAAGGTGCCAAGAGCACACCTTGGAGAAAGGATTATCTCTTCAATAAATGGTGCTGGGAAAACTGGATATCCATATGCAGAAGGATGAAACTAGACCCCTCTCTCTCACCCCTTACAAAAATCAACTCGAAACTGAAAAAAGACTTAAATGTAAGACCCAAAGCTATGAAACTACTAGAAGAAAACACGGCATTGGTTTGAACAAGAATATTTTTTAATAAGACTTCAGAAACAGACAACAAGAACAAAAATAGACAAATGGAATGACATCAAACTAAAAAGTTTCTGCACAGCAAAGGAAACAATCAACAGGGTGAAGAGACAGCCTGCAAAATGGGAGAAAATATTCTCAAACTATGCATCTTACAAGCTGTTAATATCCAGAGTATATAAATAATTCAAATAACTCATAGCAAATGAACAAGTAATTTTTAAAATGAGCAAAAGGTCTGAATAGACATTTCAGATATTTGACCCAAGACAACCAACCAATATTAAGAAAACGCTCGACATCATTAATCATTGGGGAAATGCAAATCAAAACCACCATATCACCTCCCTCCAGTTAGAATGGCTATTATCAAAAAGATAAAAATAACAAATGCTGGTGAAGATATGGGGAAAGGGAAACTCTTATACACTGTTGATGGAAAGGTAAATTTGTACAGCTATTATGAAAAACAGTATGGAGGTTCCTCAAAAAATTGAAAATAGAACTACCATAGGATCCAACAATCCTACTATTGGTATTTATCCAAAGGAAATAAAAGCAACTTATTGAAGAGATATCTGCACCCTCATGCTTATTGCAGCACTATTCACAATGGCCAATATATGACATCAACCTAAGTGTCTATCAATAGATGAATGGATAAGGAAAATGTGATATATATACACCATGGAATGCTATTCAGCCATAAAAAAGAATGAAATCCTGTCATTTGCAACAACATGAATAAACCTAGAGGACATTATGTTAAGTGAAATAAGCCAAGCACAGAAGGACAAACACTGCATGATATCACTCATATGTGAGCTCTAATAAGTTAATCTCATAGAAGTAGAGAGTAGAATAGTGGTTACCAGAGACTGGGAAGAGTAGGAATGAGGGAGCATGAGGAGAGATTGGTCAGTGTGTACGAAGTTACAGTTAGATAGGAGAAATAAGTTCTGATGGGCTATTGTATAGTGCGGTAACTATAGTCAACAACAATCTATTGTATACTTCAAAACAGCTGGAAGAGAGGATTTGTAGCATCCTCACTATGAAGAAATGACAAGTGTTTGAGGTGATGGATATGCTATTTACCCTGATTTGATCATTACACTATATGTACACATATATACTATATATAGTATATGATCATCACACTATATATACACATATATACTATGTATATGAAAATATCACACTCTACTCCATAAATATGTGTAATTATTATGCATCAATTAAAAACAAAATAAAGCTTATAAAAATAACTATATATTATTTGATAAATGAAGATATTTTTGTTATATTGGATGACATAAAATACATTATTAAAATTTTTAAAAGTTTATTTATCTAAAGACAATTGTAGATTACATGGAGTTGTAAAAAAAAAATAGAGAGAGAGCCCATGTACCTTTTCCCCAATTTCCTTTCAATGAACACATCTTTCAAAACTATACCACAATATCATAACTATGGCATTGATACAGTTAAGATAAAGAATATTTACATCACCCCCAAATTCTTCATGTTGCCTTTACATAGCCACCCCCATATCCCCCTCATCATCACCACCTCTCATTAATTCCTAGCAAACACCAACTTGCTCTACAATTTCATAACTTTGAATTCATTTCTATAATTTCAAGAATGTTTTGTGTATGGAGTCATACAGTACCTAATCTTTTGGGACTGACTTTATTCACTAAGCATAGTTTTCTGGAGATTCACCCAAAGAGTAATTTATCTAGAGATATTGCATGTATCAATAGTTGGTTCCATTTTATTGCTGAGAAGTAGTCTATGGTATGGATGTAGCAGTTTGTTCAACCATTCATGAGTTTAAAGACATCTGAGATTTTTTCAGTTTTTGGCTATCACTATAAAGCTGCTGTAAACATTTGTGTACAGGTTTTTGGGTAAATGTAAGTTTTTTCTTTTTCTAGAGTAAATGCCCAGGAGCACAATTGTTGTGCTGAATGATGGTTGCATGCTTAGTGTTTTAAGAAACTGCAAAACTGATTTTCTGGAGTAGTAGTACCATTTTATATTTTCACCAGTAATGTATGAATAATTCAATTTCTCTGAATCTTTGCCAGCATTTGATGATGTTATTATTTTTTGAATTTTGTATTGAGGTAAAATTCACATTAAAAAAAATTCACCACTGTAACCATTTCAAAGTGTAAATTAAGTAACTTTTAATACATTCACTATATTGTGCAACCATCATTACTATCTAACCCCAGTACATTTGCATTACCCCAGAAAGAAATCCTATACCTATTCAGTAATCACCGTTCATTCTCTTTCTACTTCTAGCCTCTGGCAACCACTGATCTACTTTTTGTTTCTATAGATTTGCCTATTTTGGGCATTTCACATACATGGAATGATGTAATATATGACTTTTGGGTCTCACTTCTTTCACATTATATAATGTTTTCAAGGTTCATCAAGTAGTTGTAACATGTATCAGTACTTCATTATTTTTATGGTTGAATAATATTCCATTGTATGGATATATCATGATTTGGATGTACCACAATTTATTTATCCATTCATCGGTTGTTGGAAATTTGGGTTGCTTTAATTTTTTGACTACTATGAATAATGCTGCTATGAGTATTCATGTACAAGTTTTTGTTCAAACACCTGTTTTCAATTATCTGAAATTGCTAGATAATATAATAATTCTATGTTTAACATATTGAGAAACTGCTTATTTCCTTTTGACAGCAACTGTACCATTTTGCATTATCAGTGTATGAGAATTCTAACTTCTCCAAATTCTCACCAACATTTATTTTCCTTTTTTAAATTATTATTATAGCCTTCCTAGTGGGTGCAAAGTAGTACAAAATTGTGGTTTTGATTTGCAATCCCCTATGACTGGTGATATTGAATATATTTTCAAGTGCTTATTGGCCTTTTATATATCTTCTTTGGAGAAATGTCTATTCAAGTCCTTTGTCCAGTTTTAAATTGGGTTGTCTTTTTGTTCTTGACTTGTAAGAGTTCTTTATACATTCTGATTACCAGAACTTATCAGATATATGGTTGCAGATATGTTCTCCTATTTTGTGAGTTGTCTTTTCACTTTCTTGATGATATGCCTTGATACAGGAAAGTTTTAAATTTTCATTAAGTTCAACTTATCGTTTTCTCTTTTGTTTCTTGGGCTTTTGGTGTCAAATCTAAGAATCCATAGCTAAATCCAAGATCATGAAGATTTATCACTATGTTTTCTTCTTTGAATGATTCTGAATTATATTTTGTATATGATGTGAGCCTACATTCTTTTTTTTTTTTTTTTTTTTTTTTTTTTTTGAGGCGGAGTCTCGCTCTGTCGCCCGGACTGGAGTGCAGTGGCCGGATCTCAGCTCACTGCAAGCTCCGCCTCCCGGGTTTACGCCATTCTCCTGCCTCAGCCTCCCGAGTAGCTGGGACTACAGGCGCCCGCCACCTCGCCCGGCTAGTTTTTTTGTATTTTTAGTAGAGACGGGGTTTCACTGTGTTAGCCAGGATGGTCTCGATCTCCTGACCTCGTGATCCGCCCGTCTCGGCCTCCCAAAGTGCTGGGATTACAGGCTTGAGCCACCGCGCCCGGCCCCTACATTCTTTTATGTGTCAACATCAAGTTGTCCCAGCATCACCTTTGTCACACATGAATTGTCCATGAACGTGAGAGTTTATAATTGCACTCTGAATTCTGTTCTATTGGCCTATGTGTCTATCGTTATGCCAGTACCATACTACGTTTGGTTTCTGTGGCTATGAAATATGTTTTGAAATCAGAAAATGTAAATTCTTCAACTTACTCTTTTTCAAAATTGTTTGACTAGAATCTATTGTAATTCTATATGAATGTTAAGATCAGATTTTCCATTTGTGCAAAAAATGACAGTAAGATATTGATAATTATTTTTATGAATCTGAATATGTGTATATCTCTTTGGGGAGCATTGTCTTCTTAACAATATTAAGTCCTCTAATCCATGAACATGGATATCTTTTCGTTTATTTAGGTCTTTAATTCCTTTCAGCAATGTTCTTGTGGTTTTCAGTATACAAGTCTTGTCTTGATGAAATTTATTCTTAACTCTTGTATGGTATTGTGAATGAAATCTTTTTAAACTTTCATTTTCAGATTATTCATTGTTAGCATATGGAAATAAAACTGATATTTTGTATCAGTTTTGTTTATCTGATAATCTGCAACTTTGCTTAATTCATTTGTCAACTCTAGTAGTTTTTTTGTGTGTAGATTCTTTGGGTTTTCTTTGTATACGATTATGTCATTTGCAAATGGAACTAGATTTACTTTCTCCTTTGCAGTTTTGATACAATGCCTTTATTTCTTTTTCTTATCTAATTTTCCTGCTTAGAATTTCCATAACCATGTTGAATGGAAGTGGCAGAGATGGACATCTTTGTCTTGTTCCTGATCTTAGGGTAAACCTTTCACACTCTAATCATCAAATATAACTTTAGCTATGGGTTTTTTATATAAGGCTTTCATCATGTTGAGGAAGTTCTCCTCTATTTCTAGTTGGTTGAATACTTTTATTATTATAAGGTGTTGGATTTTTTCAAATGCTTTTTCAGCATCAGTTGAGACGATCATGTGATATTGGCCTTTATTCTATTAATGTAGTGTATTATATTGATTGATTTTTATATATGAAATCATACTTGCATTCTTGGGATAGATCCCATTTGGTCATGGTGTATAATCCTTTTAATACGCTGCTGAACAAACTCCTGGGCTCAAGCACTTCTCTGCTCCCGCTACTCAGAAGGTTTTTAGTATACAGATCTTTCACCTCCTTGGTTAAATTTTTTCTTGACAATTTTGATTTTTTGTATATATTATAAATGGCATTGTTTTCTTCATTTCTTGTTCAGATAGTTTGTTGTTAGTGCATAGAAATGCTACTGATTTTGTATGTTGACTTTGTACCCTGCTACTTTATTGAATTTGTTTATTAGTTCTGTTTTTTTTGGTGGAATCTAAATTTTTCTAAATATAAGGTCCTGTCATCTGTTAACAGACAATTTAACTTTTTCCTTTCCTATCTGGATGGCTTTTAATTCTTTCTCTTGTCTGATTACTCTGGCTAGGACTTCTGGTACTGTGTTGAATATACACACAATGGAATACTATTCAGCCTTTGAAAAAGGAAATCCTGTCATTTGCAGCAATATGGAAGAAGCTGGAGGACATTATGTTCAGTGAAATAAGCAAGGCACAGAAAGGCAAATATCACGTGGATTCTAAAAAGTTTAAACTCATAAGAGCAGAGAGTAGAAGAGTGGTTACCAGTCTGGGAAATGGGGGTAATAGAAGGATATAAAATTTTAATTAGACAGGAGGAATAAATTCAGGAAATCTATTATACATCAAGGTGAATACAGTTAATAACAATATATCGTATACTTGAAAATTACTAAAATAGTAGATTTTAAATGTTTTCATCACAAATATAATAAGTATGTGAGGTAATGCATATATTAATGAGATTGATTAGGCATTTCACAATATATACATATATCAAAACATCATACTATACAAAACTAATATATATTTTTATCAAGTAAAAATAATTAATTTTGAAAAGATAGTTTAACGTAATATTTTAAGAGTTAAAATTACTGTAAACATCCATGATGAATAAAATATTTAAAAATTTAAATCATTTGCCTGCCACTTATACATGAGAATATGTGGTATTTGGCTTTCTGAATGCAAAGAAGGGAACAAGAGATACTGGGGCCTACTTGAGAATGAAGGGCGGGAGGAGGTAGAGGAACAAAAAAAAAACTATTAGGTACTAGGCTTAGTACTTGGGTTATGAAATAATCTTACAACAAACCCCCATGACACAAGTTTACCTATATAATAAATCCTCACATGTACCCCAGAATCTAAAGTATAAGCTAAATAAGTTTCAATAAAAAATTTGCAAAGTGCATATATGACAAAGAACTAGTAATCAGAATATACAAAGAACAGTCAAAACTCACCAGAAAATAATGTAGTTAGAAAATGGGCAAAAGGCATGAAGAGAAATTTCACTAAAGAGGATATACAGATGGCAAATGAGCACATCAAAATATGTTCAACATCATTAGCCATTAGGGAACTGCAAATTACAACAACAATAAAATATCACTACACACCTATCAGACTGGCTAAAATAAAAACAAAGACATCAAAACCTGACAAGGATGCAGAGAAATTGGATCACTCGTGCTTTCGTAGGAACATAAAACAGCATAGCTACTATGAAATACAGTTTGGCAGTTTCTTTCAAAACTTAACCTGCAATTACCACACAACCCAGCAATTGAACTACTAGGCATTTAAGACAGAGAAATAAAAACTTATGTTCACCAAAAATGCATACAAATGTTCATAGCAACTTTATAGTAACAGCCAAAAACTGGAAAAAATCCATATGTCCTTCAGTAACTGTTTTTAAGCAAACTGTGGCGTATTCATACCATGGAATATTAATCAGCAATAAAAATGAATAAACTATTGCTGCATGCAGCAACCTGGACAAATCTCCATAGAATTATGCTAAATGGGTGTAAAAAAGCTGATTTCAAAGGGGTTACCTTCTCATGATTCCATTTATACATTCTTTTTTTCTTGAGTGGAAACAAACCAAATTTTAATTTTTATAGTCTTTAGAGTGACCGGATTACAAGGAGTTTTTACTTTCTGTTTCATACCTGAATTTTTTCTAATTTTATTGCAATAAACATGCTACAAAGTAAGCACTAAAATAAATAAATAAACAAACATACTTCATTACTGAGGCCTCAATTCAAATGCTACTTCTTCCAATCAAAATCCAATATCTACTATCCTGAACGCTTCTGTCATTACTGGTACATTCTGCAAGCACTTATCACATTTCACCTTTTACGATTGTTATCTACTTCTCCCATCCATTCTAGATGATCTGCTCTCTGAGAGCAGAGTGAGCCCTATTTTGTGATACTGTAATTAGTATATTCAACATAACTATTCAATAAATATTTGTTGATTCGATAAACCCTTACACAAACTGAAGTAAAGATAAAAGAGCAGTGAAAATGTAAATTACTTACCCCCTAGTTGACCATTATGGTTGTAAGAGAAAGGATTTAGATTTTTTTCTAAAGGTCATATCAGTTACATAAAAACATAATAATATACTATTGCTGTTCTATATTTTACCGTTTTTCACCTAGACGTTTCATGTTCATTTGGTTAGTTAATATTAAAGTCATTATTAAATCGCTTATCTTTTCTTCACAAAAATCACTAACGTGTTTGTCTCATTTAGAAAATCTCTGGTGTCCCTAAATCCTGATATTTGCAAACAGCTCGCTCCAATGCATCCATCTTGGCCTCCACTAGCATCTGAAGTTCGAAAACCCAAAGACTCCAGTAGGATTATAAGGGAAGATCATAAACCCCTGGTTAATAATGTCCTCACAAATCTCCTAAGCAATATTAAATATGTGCATAAATGTCGTTCTAGGTTGACAGAAATAGTTGGCATTTCCATCATTTTTTATCAAAGAAATGAAGTGATATGCTCAAGTATGTTCTGTAACTCAAACTGCCAAATGGTCTGTTCCAAGTAGATGCCCTGCAAGACTAGCTTAAAAGGAGGCAAAATTCATATAGACTCAGTTGCATTAGATTTAAAACTCATCAAACTTATAACGTCCTTATAAAGTGTTAATCTCTTACAGTGATTTGGCATGACACTAAGTCATTTTTCACATAATTAACAGGTAGAAACCAGTTTTCTCATAGGTAATAGTAAATTTCAGAGAAAATATAAAGTCTTCTAATTATATAACATTCTTTAAATGGCATAGTTATAGATTAGAGAACGAATTAGTGGTTGCCAGGGGTTAAGGCCAAAGAAAAGGGTTGAGAGTTGCAGGGAAGAGGGTGTAAAGCTATAAAAAGGGGAGCAGGAGGAATTTTGCCTTGAAAAAAAGTATTTTTTATGTTGACTGTATCAAAGCCGATATTTTGGTTGTGATATTGCACTACAGTTTTGCAAAATGTTACCATTGGGAGGAACTATATAAAGTGTACAGGGAATCTCTCTGTGTAATTTTTTACAACTGCATGTGAATCTGCAATGATCTCAAAATTAAAATTTAATTGAAATGTATCTAAGTTACTAAAAGAGTACCTTAAATCATCCCACTGTCAGTGTGGAATTTTCTATTTCCTCTAATTCTCTCATTGTTGCCTTTGCTTTTGTGTTGTTTTATTCAGATTTAGGCTATACTATTCCATTCATAGAAATTTAGAAATTTCCTAACTCTCTGATGAATTTTGTTATTATGATAAAACTCTCTTTTTCTCTAGTAATATTTATTTCTATTTTTCTTATACATTCATGTGTTGTTTAATACTGGGGGCATATTCTGAAAAAATGCATCATTATACAATTTTGTCATTGTGTAAACATCAGTGTATGTACACAAACCTAGATGGTATAGCCTACTAAGTGCCTAGGAAATATGGTAGTGGTATATAGCCTATTGCTCCTAGGCTACAAACCTGTACAGCCTGTAACTATACTGAATACTGCAGGCAACTGTAACACAAAGGTAAGTGTTTGTGCACCTAAATGTATCTAAGCATATGTTAATTAGATTGATTAATCATTTTACAATATATACATATATCAAAACATGCTAGATATTGTAAGTACATATGATTTTTATTAAGGAAAAAGAATTTTAAAAATTTAAAGATAATTTAATGTAACATTTTAGGAGTTAAAGTCACAGTAAAAATCAATGATAAATACAACAGTAAAATTTTAAAATAAAAAATTTGCAAAGTGCATATTTTGCAAATACCTTGAAATACTTTGCAAATACTCTGAAAAATATTTTGTATTCAAAGTACAAAAGTATTTTGTACATTGAAAATATATAGTGAAAATATGGCATTATCATCTTGTGGGATCACCATCACATATGTGGTTCATCGTTGACTGAAACATTATGTGCCACAGGATTGTATTAACATGGCTGTATCTCCTTTCTTTGGTTAGTGTTTAAAGGTTATATAGATTTTCATCCTTTAACTTTTGATCTTTTAAAATTTTTTAAATTTTGTTTATGACTTTAGAACAACGTATAGTTCCATTTTGTTCTTCTATCAAGTCTGAAAATATTTATCTCAAATTGGAAAATTTAATATCTTTTCATTTAATGTATATGTTTAGGATGTAATTTTTATTTTTCCCATCTATTCCATGTTTTCACTCCTGATTTTGTTTTTCCTTCTGATTTTGTTTTTGCTTAGATTCATTTTCAACGGTTTTATCTAGATACAATTTACATACCACATATTTGTCCACATAAAGTGTGCAATTCAATGGCTTTTGGTACATTCACAGAGTTGTGCATATGTTGCCACAGTCATTTGTAGAACGTTTTTATTACCCCAAAAAGAAACCCCACACATTGTAGCCATTACTTCATCCTCTATACCTGACTCCCTCCAAGCCCTAGGCAATCAATCTATTTTCTGTGTCTATAGATTTGCCTATTCTGGACATTTCAAATTAAAGGAATGATACAATATCTGGTGACTGACTTTTTTACTTAGCATAATGTTTTAAAGGTGTATCTATGTTGAATCATCTTTGAATACTTCTGTTTTTAATGGATGAATAATATTCCACTGTATAGACATACCACATTTTGTTTATCCACTCAGGGGGAATTTGGGTTGTTTCACTTCTTGGCTATTATGAATAAGGCTGCTATGAATATTTGTGCATTTTTTGGTGTGGACATATATGCTTTCAATCTTCTTGGGTATATACCTAACAGAGTAATTGCTGGATCCTATAGTAACTCCATGTTTACCTGTGCGTGGAACTGTAAGACTGTTTTCCAAAGCAACTGAACCAAATTGCATTCCTCTCAGCAGTGTTTGAGGGCTCTCTGTACATCTCTGCAAGCACTTATTACCTGTATTTTAAAATATAGCCATTCTAGTGGGTATGAGGTGATGTTTGACTTTTTAAATGATTCCATTTCTGCTATATATTAACTTTGACATTTTTTATTCTTTCAGAGGCAAGCCTAGTGATATGGTTTGGATGTTTTGTCCCTTCCAAATCCCCTGATGAAATGTGACCTCTAATGTCAGAGGTGGGCCTAATGGGAGGTGTTTGGATCATGGAGGCAGATTCCTCATGAATGGCTTAATGCTATGCTTGCAGTAATGAGTGAGTTGCCACTCTATTAGTTCATGTGAGAGTTGCTTGCTAAAGGAGTCTGGTATCTCTCTTGTTCTCTCTCTCTTGCTCCCTCTCTCTCCATGTGATATGCCAGCTCTCCCTTCACCGTCCACCATGATTGTAAGCTTCCTGAGGCCTCCCCATAAGCTGAGCAGATGCTGGTACCATGCTTGTACAGCCTGCAGAACAGTGAGCCAAATAAACCTCTTTTCTTTATAAAATACGCTGTCCCAAGTACTTCTTTATAGCAATGCAAAAAGGGCTAATGCACCTAGAAATTACAACATTCTTGAATTACCCATTTCTAACATGAATCATTTCCTTTACTGTACTCTTCAGACAATTAAAGGGATGCAGAACTCCTTTTTTTCCTGTTTTTAAGTTTCTGTTTCCTATTTAAAATACATTTTCTTTCCCATTTTCTCTATCCTTTCTGAAATGCCAGTGAAACATTCAATATACCTGTCCATTATATGCATGTCTTTTATCTTCTTCTATATTTTCCAATTTTTGACTCTGTGCTTGTGGCATAATAAGAAACATATTTAGTCTTTGTCCCCAGTTCCTGGCACAGTGCTTTTAAAACCCTTGGAATTTCCTGAGTGCTAGGAGTGTTGTTGGTTATTCAGAACAAGCCCCTGTCTATCATACCCGAGTTTATACTATTGAGGTGACGTAGGGTAGTACCTCTAGATAGCCTCAAGATGGCACTGGTCACCAGAAAGGTCAAGGGATTTGGTTGGAATTTTCAGCCTCACCTATCAACTTCTGGGGTGGGAAAGGGAGTGGGTAACTGAAGATTGAGCTCTACTAAAGGCTTTTGAACGATGAGATTTGGTTAGTGAACACATCGAAGTGCTGGGATAATGGCCTACCCAGAAAGATCATGGACGCTCCACACACCCCTCTCCCTATACCATGCCCTATGCATCCATTTGGTGTTCCTGCGTTGTATCTTTTATAGTAAACTGGTAAACATAAGTAAAATACCTTGTTGAGTTCTATGAGCTGTTCCAGCAGATTATGAAACACGGGGGTAGGGGGGAGGGCAGCGGGGAGCAGATGATGGGAATCCTGAATTTATAGCCAGTTGTTTAGAAGTATGGGTGTCCTGGAATTTGCAGTTAGCCTCTGAAGTGAGAAACAGTCTTGTGAGACTGAGTCCTTAAGCTGTGGGGTCTGCAGTAACTCTGGGTAGTGTCAGAATTGAACTGAGTGGGTGAACACCAGCCAGCTGGTGTGTAAAGAATCAGAGAATTGGTTGTTGGTTTTGGGAAATACTCCGGTGCTTGGCCTATGTTTTAATGTTCTTATTCCCTGTTTAGTTCTGTTGTTAAGCCAGTTCTTTTAAATTTTAAATTTTGATTACTGTATTTTTAATCTACAGTTTTCATATTTTTCAATTCTTCTGTGTAACATATCGTGGTTTTTACTACACTGCCAAATTTTCAATCTTAGTTTTTATTTCCTTGAACATAGTGTAATCTTTTTAGACTATGTCCATTAATTTTAGTATCTGCAGTCTCTGCATATGTTTCGGGTGTTGTTTTGGCTTCCAATAATGTTCTTTATCCCCAAAGATAACCACCATCTAGGATGTTACAGTAGACAACTAATTACCTTTCTCTATAGTTTTATCGTAAAAGCATCCCTGAACACTATAATTTATTTTTATAAATGTTTTATCAATTTATGCACACAGAAAACTTTTGGGATTTTCATTGAGATTGCATCAAAATCTGTTGATCAGTTTGAAAAGAATTTACATTTTTGATAATACCCAGATTTTCAATCCATAAACATAAATGAATACTTTCATTTATTTAGAACTTTTTCATATCCTCTCAGTCGTGTACTTCAGTTTTTAACGTAAAGTTTCTGGTCCATAATTCTTTATTAACTCGTTAGCTCTTTGGTGCATCTAATCTTATTCTTACAACTTTTTTAGTTGCTAATAGTGGGAGGGTTTGGTTTATCTGAATCACCTAGTTCACCATTATTTGCATCAAAAGTCTCTATTTATAAGTTTAGCTCTCCTCTTTCTTTCCTTTATTCTATTCTATTTGCTTTTTTTTTTCATTTTTATCTCAATCTTTTTTATTTGAATGCCTAACCCGTTAATACTCACACCTCATTCTATGACATGAACATTGAGGACTATGCAATTTTTTCTGTAAATACAAGGTTAGCTGCAGTCCACAGTTTTGAAATGTATTGTTATTATCGTTGAGTTCTGTTTTTGTAATTTCCATTTTGTTATTTTTCTTTTACATTTACATTTCTCAGATGTAGGTTTTACATTTTTGGATTCATGTTTTATTTGTTTGGAATAATCATTTTGTTATTGATTTCTGGTCTAACTTATAATCAGACATTGTACTCTCTTTGTCATTCATTCTTCAAAATTTGTTGTGCATTGCTTCATGGCTTAGCATATATGGCCAATTTTCAAAAAGTTCTATGTATATTTGTTAAGAATATATACTCTGTACTTTTGGATAAGGTTAACATTTGAAGCTATAGATATAAGTATAAATATAGCTATAATATATTCATGAGATCAAGCTCACTAATTTGGATGTCTGATTAATCTTTTTGCTAATTGTTGTATATGAATGAGTACTGAAGAATTATGTTTACTGTATTTGTTGTGTCAGTTTCTCCCTGAGATTCTAATAATTTTTCCTTTATGTAATTTTGAGTATACATTTTAAAAATACAATTTCAAACGATATACATGCCTTTTGAATTTAACATGTTGCATAGTCAATTAAGTAAAGCATTTTTGCATTACACAGGTATTCTCTTTATCCTTAATCATGGGTTTTGCTTTAAAGTTTATTTGTCTGGTATTAACATGGCTAAACTAGTTTGCTTCTGATTAGTATTTTCCTAGAATTTTTTGACCACTTTGTTTGTAACCTTATTGTATCTTGGGAGTTTAAGCACATGTCTGTAAATAGTATGTATCTAGCTTTTTAGAAAAGCAACAGTCTCCATCTTTTAGTTGTAAGGTTTATATTATCTATGTTTACTATAATTATTAATATACACAGATGATTCTTTAAATGATAACTTATTGAGGTGAAATTAACATAGCATAAAATCAACCATTTTCATCATGCCAAAGTAAGGTCCCTTACTCATTATTGTGAGTTGAATTGTGTCACCCAAAAAGATATGTTTAAATCCCAACCCCTACCTGTGATACCTGTGAATGTGGCCTTATTTAGAAATAGCGTCTTTGCAGGTGTAATCAAGTTAAGATGAAGTCATAGGGTTTCCTACTATAATATGACTGGCATTCTTATAAGAAGAGGAAAATGCTGTGTGAAGGGAGAATGCCATGTGACAACAGCAGCAAAGAATTAAGTGATGCAACTGCAAGCCAGGGAGTTCCAAGGATTGCTGATCACCATGAGAAGCTAGGAAGAAGCAATAAAATATTCTATCCACAGTTTCAGAGGGATCATGGCCCTTGTGATAGCAAGACCTCATTTTTAATGAAATGTACTGTAAATAGGCAGTTTATTTTTATATATATTTATGGGTACAAAGTGATGTTATGGTTTATGAATACAATATGGAATAATTAAATCAATCAATTTAACATATCCATCACTTCAAATACTTATTATTTTTGTAGTGAAAATGCTTGAAATTTGCTCAGCAATGTTGAAAAATATGCTATTATTAACTATATTCACCACACTGTGTGATAGGTCTCAAGAATTTTATTTCTCCTGTCTGACTGAAATTTTGTACCCTTTGATCATCATCTTCCCATTCCCCTTACCTCCCATACTTTGTAATCACCATTCTACTCTCTGCTTCTATTTTGATTGTTTCAGATTCCACATATAAGTGAGAACATACAATATCTGTCTTTCTGTACCTGGGTTATTTCACTTAGTATAATATTCTCCAATTTAATCCATGCTGTCACAAATGACAGAATTTCCTTTTATAGAAAAGCTGAATAGTATCCATTGTTAACATCCATTGTATATGTATATACCATAGTTTTCTTTATTCACTCATTGGTTGACATTTAAGTTGATTCAGTAACTTGGCTATTGTGAATAGTGGTTCACTCAACATGGGAATGCAGACATTTCTTTGACAAATTAATTTTATATAAGCAATGTACACTAACTGCACCACTGGAGCTCCTGAAATACTAATTTTAAATATTTTGGCCAAATATCCAGAAGTAGGATTGCTGGATCATGTGGTAATTCTGTTTTTATTTTTATTTTTTAGGAACCTCCATGCAGTTTTCCATAATAGTTGTACTAATTTACATTCCCACCAATGTACAAGTGCTCTCTTTTCTCCACATCCTTGCCAGCACTTGTTACCTTTTGTCTTTTTGCTAATAACTGTTCTGTCTGACAGGTGTGGGATGGTATCTCATTGTGGTTTTAATTTGCATTTCCCTAATGCAAATGCATTTGCGATGTTGAACATTTTAAATATATGTGTTGGCCATGTGTATATCTTCTTTTGAGAAATGTCTATTCAAGTCCCTTGCCCATTTTTAAATTGAATTATTTGTTTTGTTGCTTTGAATTGTTACAGTTCCTTGTATGTGTCTTTTTTTTTTTTTTTGAGACAGAGTCTCACTCTGTCGCCCAGGCTGGAGTGCAGTGGCCAGATCTCAGCTCACTGCAAGCTCTGCCTCCTGGGTTCACGCCATTCTCCTGCCTCAGCCTCCCGAGTAGCTGGGACTACAGGCGTCCGCCACCTCGCCCAGCTAGTTTTTTTTTTGTATTTTTTAGTAGAGACGGGGTTTCACCGTGTTAGCCAGGATGGTCTCGATCTCCTGATCTCGTGATCCGCCCATCTCGGCCTCCCAAAGTGCTGGGATTACAGGCTTGAGCCACCGCGCCCGGCCCCTTGTATGTTTCAAATATTAACCCCTTATTGAATGTATGGCTTATAATATTTTCACCCAATCGATAAATTATCTCTTCACGTTGTTGTTTTCTGTGCTGTGCAGAAGCTTTTTAGTTTGATACAATACCATTTTTGTATTTTTGCTTCTGTTATCTGGACTTTGAGTAAATTGAAAAAAAAATATTGCACAGACCAATGTTGTTTAGTTTTTCTCCTTGGTTTTCTTCTTGTGGTTTTAGGGTTTCTGGTCTTACATTAGTCTTCAGTCCATTTTGAGTTGATTTTTTTATCTGCTGTGAGATGAACAGCTACGGTTAGCATTTTTAGGCTACTGTCCTGCTCAAGTGGTCTTTGCTATCTCTCTTTGACAGAATGTATCTGTTTTCTAGTCCATTTTTCCATTGATATATAGGACATATAGGATCAGCTTTATGCACAGGCCTATGTTCAAACTCTGTATCACATTTGGGTCCCAAACTGTATTTTCTGGCTTTATGTAGTCATCAAAAAACAAATTGCTTGTTTACTGAGATTACTTAATGTGCCAATAGTAGCTGTGACTTTAGTATTACTCAGTACTCTATTTTTGCCTGCTGTGTTTTTTATTTTTTTTCTCTCTTTGAAGTGAGCCAGGTACCTGAAAGATGTTATGCTTTTCTGAATCTAGAATGTAGGCATTTCTAGGAGTTTTTAAGTGGAAAATCTTCTATAGTATCTACTCCACTACATTATCCCTTTTTAAATGTGTTATTATAAGTAGACATTTGAGTTGGATTTTTCTGATAATTACAATCAAATGCATCCTAACTTAATCACCGTGTCCTATCATAATACTGTCTTTCTTTGTAAGTATTTCATCCCAGCTGCTTTAAAATTAATGACTCCACTAATTAGTGAACTCTAGAGAGGATAGTGACTCCAGACAAGTTTATTTCTCCTATACCTAACTTCCCAGGAATAACTGATGTAGAGATAACCTAAGTTACCACCTCCCTTTCCACATAAACAAAAACCTTATTCCTAGGGGAAGAGCCAAAATGGTCTACTAGATGCAGCCAGGAATAACTTCTTCCACAGAGACAGACCAGACCATCAAGGAGACCAGCACACTCAGAACAGATCATTGGAAAGAAGGCATTGAGAATGGATATAGGGAGGACTCAGACTCTGGGGCTGAAAGGGGAGGAAGTTGGGAACCCTGCACAGGGTTGCTGAACACCAGCACTCATTCTTAGCCCCAAGCTGCACTTAGGTGAGTGAAATAGGCATGGAGTGGCCTACTTTCACCATGGACCTCAGTGATGCTAGCTGCAGGAGACCCCATGACCCTCACGGACATTTGGGTTGGCAAGGAAAACTTCCTGGGAAGTTGGCAGAGACAGAACTTCAGTCTGCATGGAGCCCAAGTATTTGGCATGGGAAGGACTGTGGTGTAGCATGGCCATGGATGCCCATCCCCCAAGGCTCATACTCCTCTAGGTGGATTTAGCCTTTGTTAGCAGCCAGACCTGAAGACAGCAGGGCTGTCCTGACCACAGGATGGGGCCAGTCTGACGTAAATGCCCCAGCCTGATAGCCTTCCTCATCATCCTGGCGTGACTGGACACACTTACAGTGCAGCCTCAGCTGCCCTGCTGAAATGCTTACCAGTGGTCACCACCATAGCTCTTTCACCAGCAGCCCCCACCTTTCTGTCCCAGTGCATTTGCAGATGGACATCCGCTGCCACACATCCACCTGCAGCCTTCCTCCATGGGCGCACTTGCCTGCATCACTACCCACCACCCGCCTTGCTGCCTTGCCAGAGGGCATGTACCAGGACCCACTGCTACCCCACCAGTGTGCACTCACCTGCAGCACCCCAACTGCCCTGTTGATGCACCTGCTGGCAGCCCCCACACCACCCCAGTAGGGCACACTCACTTGCACCTCCCACCCCATCACAGTACAGTATCCTGTGGCCCTCCAGACCCCCTGCTGCAGCACTTTTGCCAACAGCACCCATCAGACTGTTGTTGTCAGTAGTCTGGGAACACCGTGCCCCCTCCAGTGAAGCAGGTGCTGGACCTTGAGTGGACAGAGAACGAAGTTGTGGGCTGGATTCCAGTCCCCCAGGGTTAGATTATATAGTCCAGGAGTGCTGAGCCGAGCTGTGGCCCCCTGAAAGAATCCAGAAATGAAGCCAATTGATGGTATTCAACATGTACAACAATCAAAACCTCAAAGACATTAAAAAAAAAAAAGGCAAAAAGCCCCATCCAAAGGACAGTAACTTTAAAGATTGGGGAAAATTCAGACCACACAGATGAGAAAGAACCAGCATAAGAACTCTGGCAATTCTAATAGCCAGAGTGTCTGTTTACCTCCAAATGCCCATGCTAGCTCCTGAGCAATGCTTCTTCACCAGATTGAAGTGGCTGGCATAATAGATATAGAATTCAGAATCTAGAGGACAAGGCAGTTCAACAAGATATAGGAGGAAGCTTAAACCAATATAAGGAAAGCAGTAAACAACCAAAGAGTTGAAAGGTGTCAAAGCCACTTCAAGAAAAAACCAAATGAAACTTCTGGAAGTGAAAAATTAAGTATAGGAATTTTTCATAATGTAATTTGAAGCATTAATAACAGAATAGAGCAAGTTGAGGAAAGAATTTCAGAGCTTAAAGACTGCTCCTTCAAATTAAGACAGGCAGACAAATATAAATAAAAATAATTTTAAAAATGAGCAAAACTTCTGAGAAATATGGGATCATGTCAAGAGATCAAACTGATGACTACTTGGCATTCCTGAAAGAGATGGAGAGACAGCAAGCAACTTGGAAAACATATTTGAGGTTATTGTCCATGAAAATGTCCCCAACCTTGCTAGAGAGGCCAACATGTAAATTTAGAAAATTCAGAAGACTCCTGCAAGATACTATACAAGGTGACCATCCCCAAGACACATAGTAGTCACATTTCCAAAGGTCAATGTGAAAGAAAAAACCTGAAAGGAAGCTAGAGAGAAGGAGAAGGTCATTTACAAAGAGAACCCCATCAGACTAACAGTGAAGCTTTCAGCAGAAACCTTACAAGCCAGAAGAGATTGGGGGCCTATATTCAGCATCCTGAAAGAAAAGAAATTTCAACGAAGAATTTGATATTCAGCCAAACTAAGCTTCCTATGCAAAGGAGAAATAAAATCGTTTTCAGGCAAGGAAATGCTAAAAGAATTCATTACCACCAGACCTACCTTGCAAGAGGTCCTTAAGGGAGTGATAAACTTGCCTGCTCAATACCTGCTCCCACAAAAGCACATCATGCTTTTGTACATAGCCCACTAAGTACATAGTCCACCAACACTATAAAGCAACTATATAATCAGTATACATAACAACCAGCTAACAACATAGTGATAGGATCAGATCCTCACAAATCAATACTGATCTTTAATGTAAATGGACTAAACACCCCCACTGAAAAGGTATAGAGCAGTAAGTTGGATAAAGAAGCAAGACCTAACTGTATGCTGTCTTCAAGAGATGCATCTCACATGCAGTAACACCCATAGGCTCAAAATAAAAGGATGGAGAAAGATCTATCAAGGAAACAGAAAACAAAAAGAGCAGGAGTTCCTATGCTTATGTCAGACAAAACAGACTTTACACAAACAATGATCAGTAATGACAAAGAAGGACCTCATATAATGATAAAGAGTTTAATTCAACAATAAAACTTAACTATTCTAAATATATATGTACCCAACATTGGAGCACCTAGATTTGTAAAACAAGTTCTTAGAGACCTATGAAGAGATTGAGATAACCACACAACAATAGTGGAGACATCAACACTCCACTGACAGTGTTAGACAGATCATTGAGGCAAAAAACTAACAGTAATATCCAGAACCTAAACTCAACATTTGACCAAATGTTTAGTTTCAAACTTCTCTGTGAATGACATAGAGAAGTTTACAGAATACCCCACCTGACAACAACAGAATATCCATTCTTTTCATCTGCATGCAGCACATACTCTGTGATCGACCACATGCTTGGCCTTAAAGCAATTCTGAAAAAAATTTAAAAAAACAAAATCATACTAATCACACTCTTGGATCACAGCACAATAAAACAGAAATCCATATCAAGATGATCTCTCAAAACCAGACAATTACATGAAAATTTAAAAACCTGCTCCTAAATGACTTTTGAGTAAAGATTGAAATTAAGGCAAAAATTAAAAAAATATTTGAAATGAGTAAAAACAAAAACACAACAGAATCTCTGGGACACAGCTAAAGCAGTGTTAATAGGAATGTTAAACACCTACATCAAGAAAGTAGAAAGATCTCAAATTAACAACATAATATCACACCTAGAGGAACCAGGGGAAAAAGTGCAAACCAATCCTCAGACCAGCAGAAGAAAAGAAATAACCAAAATCAGAGCTGAACTGAGCAAAACTGAGACACAAAAATCCATGCAAAAGATGAACAAAAATAAAATTTGGTTCATCAAAAGAATAAACAAAATTGATAAATCACTAGCTGGTTTAACAAAGAAAAAGAGAGGATCCCAATAAACACAATCAGAAATGACAAAGGTGACATAACCCTCGGCCCCACAGAAATACAAAAAATCCTCAGAGACTATTGTGAACACCTCTATGTATACAAACTAGAAATCCCAGAAGAAATGGATGAATTCCTGGAAACATACAACCTCCCAAGATTGAACCAGAAAAAAATTGAAATCCTGAACAGACCAATTAATGAGTTCCAAAATTGAACCAGATGTACAAAAAAGAGTTGGCACCAATCTTGCTAAGATTGGTCCCAAAAAATCAAGCAGGAGAGACTCCTCCCTGACTCATTCTACAAGGTTAGCATCATTCTGATGCCACAACCTGGCAAAGACACATTGAAAAAAAGAAAGCTTCAGACCAATATCCATGATGAATTAATACACAAAAAATCCTCAACAAAATACTAGCAAACCAAATCCAGCAGCATATCAAAGAGCTAATTCACCATGATCAAGTAGGCTTTATTCTTGAGATGCAAGGTTGGTTCAACACATGCAAATCAATAACTGTGATTAATTACATAAACAGAACTAAAAACAAAAAAAACACATGATTATTTCAATAGATGCAGAAAGGTTTTTGATAAAATTCACCAGTGCTTCATGTTGAAAACTCTCAACAAACTAGGCATTGAAGGAATATATCTCAAAATAATAAGAGCCATCTAAGACAAATGCACAATGAACATCATACTAAATGGGCAAAAGCTGGAAGCATTCCCCTAGAGAACTGCAATAAGACAAGGATACCCACTCTCACTACTCCTATTCAAATAGTACCGAAAGTCCTAGCCAAAGCAATCAGGCAAAAGAAATGAATAAACGGCATTCAAATAGGAAGGGAGAAAGTCAAATTACCTTGCTTTGCAGACTATTTGATTCTATACCTAGAAAACTCCATAGTCTTTGCCCAAAGGCTCAAAGTACTGATAAACAACTGCAGTTAAGTTTCAGGAAACAAAATCAATGTAAAAAATCATCAGCATTTCTATACACCAACAACGTCCACACTGAGAGCCAAATTAAGAACACAATCTCATTCACACTAGCCACAAAAAGAATAAAATACCTAGGAATGTAGCCAACCAGGGAAGTGAAAGATCTCTACAACAGAATGACAAAATACTGCTGAATATAATCAGAGATGAAACAAACAAATGGAAAGACATTTCATGGTCATGGATTAGAAGAATCAATATTATTAAAATGGCCGTACTACATAAAGCAATTTACAATGTTATTCATATCAAACTACCAATATCATTTTTCACAGATTTTAAAAAAACTGTTCTAAAATTCACAAGGAACCCAAAAATAGCCCTAATAGCCAAAGCAATCCTAAGCAAAAAGAACTGGAGGAATCACACTCCCCAACTTCAAACTATATCACAAGGTTATAGTAACCAAAACAGTGTGGTACTGGTACAAAACAGACACGGAGACCAGAATGGAACAGAATGGAAAGCCCAGAAATAAAGCTACACACCTGCAACCACCTGATCTTTGACAAAGTTAACAACAACAAGCATGGGGAAAGGACTCCCTATTCAATAAAAGGTGCTGGGATACTTGGCTAACCATGTGCAGAAGAGTGAACCTAGACCCCTTCCTTATACCATAGACAGAAATTAAATCAAGATAAATTAAAGACTTAAATGTAAGACCTAAAGCTATAAAAATCCCTTTAAAAAACCTAGGAAATACCATTCAGTATATAGGCCTTGGCAAAGATTTCATGATGGAGTCTCCAAAAGAAATTGCAACAAAACAAAAATAAACAAGTGGAACCTAATTAAACTAAAGAGCTTCTGCACAGCAAAGGAAACTATCAACCTACAGAATTGGAGAAAATATTCATAAACTATGCATCTGGCAAAGTTCTAACATCCAGAATCTATAAGCAACTTAAACAAATTAACAAACACAACACAAACAACCCCATTAAAAAATGGACAAATGACATGAACAGACATTTATCAAAAGAAGACATACATGTAGCCAACAAGCATGTTAAAAAATGTTCAACATCACTAATCATTAGAGAAATGCAAATCAGAACCACAATGAGCTATCATCTTACACCAGTCAGAATAGTTATTAGTCAAAAGTCAAAAAATAACAGATGTTGGTGAGGTTGTGGAGAAAGAGGAATACATACACTCCCAGTGGGAATATAAATTAGTTTCCACTGGGGAAAGCAGTTTGGAGATTTCTCAAAGAACTTAAAACCAAACTACCATTTGACCCAGCAATCCCATTACTGGGTATATACCCAAAGGAATATAAACCATTCTACCAAAAAGACACATTCATCTGTACGTTCATGTTTCTAACTTTATTCTTTTTTCTTAGAGTTGCTTTGGCTATTCAGAGGCTTTTATTGTTTCATATAACTTTTGGATTATTTTTTCTATTTCTGTGAAGAATGCAATTGGGATTTTGATAGAGATTATATTGAATATGTACACTTTGGGTAGTATGTACATTTTAATAATATTAATTCTTCTTATCTAAGAACATAAGGTATCTTTCTGTTTATTTTTATCTTCTTCAATTTCTTTTATCAATGTTTTATAGTTTTCAGTGTACAGATCTTTCATACCCTTGGTTGAATTTATTCCTAATTATTTTTTATGCTACTGTAAATGTGATTGTTTTCTTGATTTTGTTTTCATATAGGCTATTGCATTAGTCAGGGTTCTTTAAAGGGACAGAATTAATAAGATAGATTAATATGTGAAGAGGAGTTTATTAGGAGAATTGACTCACATGATCACAAGTTCCAGCTATCTGCAAGCTGAGAAGCCAGGAAGCCAGTTCGAGCCCCAAAACCTTAAAAGTAGAGAAGCCAACAGTGCAGCCTTGAGTCTACAGTCAAAGGCCTGAGAGTCCCTGGCAAACCACTGGTGTAAGTGATATTGGCTATAGTCTTCCTTTTTTGTTGTTGCATCTTTGACTGGCTTTGGTATTAGGATAATGCTGGCCTCGTAGAATGAGTTTGGAATTATTTTTTCCTCTTTAATTTTTTTGAAGGCTTTCAGTAGAATTGGTATTAGTTTTTCTTTAAATATTTGCTAGAATTTAGCAGTGAAGCCATCAGATCCTAAGCTTTTCTTTGATGGAAGACGTTTTATTACAGCTTTGATTTCATTACTCCATATTGTTGAGGTTTTCTATTTCTTCATGGTTCAATCTTTGATGGGAGATGTTTTATTACAGCTTTGATTTCATAAATCCTTATTGGTTTGCCGAGGTTTTCTATTTTTTCATGGTTCAGTTACAGTAGGTATGTGTCCAGGAATTTGTCCATTTCCTCTAGGTTTCCCACTTTATTGGTGTATAGTTGTTCATAATAGTCTCTAATGATTCTCTGTATTTCTGTGGTATCAGTTTTTATGTCTCCTTTTTTGTCTCTAATTTCATTTATTTGCATCTTTTTTTTTTTTTCTTAGTCCAGGTAAAGGTCTGTCAGTTTTGTTTATCTTTTGAAAAAAACAATTTTTTCATTTTGGTTATCTTTTGTATTTTTTTTAGTCTCAATTATATTTATTTCTGCTCTGATCTTTATTATTTCTTTCCTTCTACTAATTTTGGGTTTGGTTTGTTCTTGCTTTTCTAGTTCCTTGAAGTGCATCATTAGGTTATTTATTTGAGGTCATTCTACTTTTTTAGTATATGTATTTATTGCTATAAACTGTCTTCATAATACTGCTTTGCTGTATCTCATAGATTTAGGTATGTTGTAGTTCCATTTTCATTTGTTTCAAAAAATGTTTTGTTTCCTTCTTAGTTTCTTCATGATCCATTGATTATTCAGAAGCATGTTGTTTAATTCCATGTGTTTGTGTGGCTTCTGAGGTTCCTCTTGTTATTGATTTTCTAGTATTATTCAATTGAAGTCAGAAAATATACTTGATATGATTTCTACCTTTTTGAATTTTTTGAGACTTGTTTTTTGGCCTAAGATTTGATCTATTCTGGAGATGTTCCATGTGCCAATGGAAAAAAAAAAGCGTGTTTTGCAATAGTTGGGTGATATGTTCTGTAAATGTCAGTTAGACCAATTTGTTCTAGTGTACAGTTTAACTCTGATTTTTTTGTCTGGATGATCTGTTCGTTGCTGAGAGTGGAGTGTTAAAGCTCCCTACTATTATTGTACTACAGTCTATCTCTCCCTTTAGATTTGTTAATGTTTGTTTTATATACTTGAGTGCTCTGGTGTGGGGTGCCTTGATAGTTATAGTTATTATATCCTCTTGCTGAATTGACCCCTTTATCTTTAAATAGTGACCTTCTTTGTCTCATTTTATGGTGTTTAACTTGTAGTCTGCTTTATCTAAGTATAGCTTTGACTATTTAGGCTGGGTTTTTTTGGTTCCAAATGAATTTTAGAATTTTTTTTCAAATCCTGTGAAAAACGTCATTGGTAGTTTAATAGAAATACATTGAATCTGTAAATAGCCTTGGGCAGTATGGCCATTTTAACAATATCGGTTCTTCCTAAAATCTAGGAAATACCATTCTGGACATTGGCCCAGGCAAGGACTTCGTGATGAAGACTCTGAAAGCAAGTGCAGCAAAAACAAAAATTGATAAATGGAGCCAAAGAGCTTCTGCACAGCAAAAGAACTATCAACAGAGTAAATGGACAGTCTACAGAATGGGATAAAATACTTGCAAACTATGCATCCAACAAAGGTCTAATATACAGAATCTACAGGGAACTCAAACAAATCAACAAGCACAAAACAAAGAACCACTTTAAAGAATTAGCAAAGGACATGAACAGACACTTCTCAGAAGACGATATATACATGGCCAACAAGCATATATAAAAAAGACTCAATGTCACTAATCATTAGAGAAACCCAAATCAAAACCACAATGTGATACCACCTCACACCAGTCAGAATGGATATTATTAAAAAGTCAAAAAATAACAGATACTGATGATGTTGCAGAGAAAAGGGAATGCTTATACCCTGCTGGCAGAAATGTAAATTAGTTCAGCTACGGTGGAAAGCAGTTTGGAGACTGCTCAAAGAATTTAAAACAGAACTACCATTTGACCCAGCATTTCCATTACTGGTTACATACCCGAAGGAAAACAAATCATTCTTAAAAAAAAAAAAAACAAAATCCATGCACTTGTATGTTCATCACAGCACTATTCACAATAGCAAAGACATAGAGTCAAGCTAGATGACCACCAGTAGTGGACTGGATAAAGAAAATATAGTACATATATACCATGGAATACTATGCAGCTATGAAAAAATAAGATTATATCTTCTGCAGCAACATGGATGAAGCTAGAGGCCATTATCCTAAGCAAATTACCACAGAAACAGAAAACCAAATACTGCATATTCTCACTTATAAGTGGAAGCTCAACATTGAGCACACATGGACACAAAGAAGGGAACAAAAGACACTCAGGCCTACTTGAGGGTGGAGGCTGGGAGGAGGGTGAGGATAGGCAAACTACACATATGGTATTATGTTGATTATCTGAGTGACAAAATTATCTGTACACCAAACCCTCATAACAAGCAACTTACCAATGTAACAAACCTGCACCTGTGCCTCTTGAACCTAAAACAAAAGTTGGGAAACAAAGACTATCTCTTCTTCATATTTGAAGACTAGCTTTGCTGGGTACAGTATTCTTAAATAGATGGCAGTTTTTTTCCCCCTTTCAGCACTTTGAAAATGCCATTCAATTCCCTCTGGGCCTGTATTGTTTCCATTGAAAAGTCTGTGGCCTGACAAATTGGAGCTCCTTTACAAGCTATTTGCTTATATTCTCTTGCTGACTTAAGGATCCTCTCTTAGTCCTTTCCCTTTGAGAGTTTTATTATTATATGCCTTGGGGTAGGTAGTCTTATTTGAGTCAAATCTGTTTAGTGTTCTCTGGCTTTTCTGTACCTGGATATTTATATCTTTCTCAAACTTTGAAATTTTTTCTGTCATTTCTTTCAATAAGATTTTTATCCTTTGTTTTTGCTCAACTCTCTCTTGAACACCAGTAATTCTTATATATAGTCTTTTGTGGTAGTTTTCTATATTTCATAAATGATCTTCGGTCCTTTCTATTCTTTTTTCTTTATCTCCTCTGTGTATTTTCAAATAGCCTGTTTTTAAACTCACGGATCCTTTCTTTTGCTTGATCCATTCTGCTGTTGAGAGTTTCTGGTGCTTTTTCTAGTCCAGAAATGTATTTCTCAGTCCCAATATTTCTGTTTGATTTATTTTTATTATTTCAAGTTTCGTTTAAATTCTCTGATAATTTTTTTTTTTTTTTTTTGAGACAGGGTCTCACTCTGTCACCCAGGCTGGAGTGCAGTGGCATGATCTCGGCTCACTGCAACCTCTGCCTCCCGGGGTTGAAGTGATTCTCCTGCTTCAGCCTCCTGAGTATCTGGGATTTCAGGTGCTCACCTCCGTGCCTGACTAATTTTTGTATTTTTAGTAGAGACAGGGTTTCGCCATGTTGGCCAGGCTGGTCTCGAACTCCTGACCTCGTGATCCACCCTCCTCAGCCTCCCAAAGTGCTGGATTACAGGTGTAAGCCACCACACCCAACCTCTCATAAATTTTTGAACTGCTTTTCTATGTTATCTTGGAGATAACTGAGTTTCCTTTAAATTACTATTTTGGATTATTGGTCAGAGAGCTCAGATATCACTGTCTCATTTGTTCCTTGCTTTGCCAGTTTGGGGAGAGCATGGTTCCCTGTTTGCAGCTGTTTCTTGTGAATGTACATCTATGTCATTGCTTTGAATGATTATTTATTCTAATCTAATTTATTCTTCTTTGTCTGGTTTGTTTTTATTGACATGTTTTCTTAGAGTTTCCTTGTAATTTCCTTGTTGAATATCTTTCTTTTTGCCTCCTAGGTCACTGCCTTCTTTTTGGCACTACATGGGACTTTAAGCCCAGGTTTACGTCAACTCTAATAAATGGAACACTGCTTGTCCAGAATAAGAGAGGTCCCAAAGGGGACATCCTGGCAGTGTGGGAAGGTTGGCTAGGGGTTCATGCCTAGGGGACCTGTGAAACAAACCTTCTACAGCATGCTGCTGCTGAATATCCACTCTTCTTTGACATCTACTTTGGCCAAGTTACAGATCAGAGTTTTAGGCCTAAGATAGTCCTGCCTCTTCCATTGTCTCTGGCTGTCCTCAGGGAGATTTTTCCCTTTAGGCATTCCTGATGCTTCCTGTGAGTCGAGGCAGGAAAAAAGTTTCTTGCCAAGGAACCCAAGATGATGGGGAGTCTGGTTGCTCACCTCAGTCTCACGTATTTGTGAAGAAATGGTGAGTCGGAGTAAAGTTTTTGGTAAACTTGTTGCCAAGCAGACTGGGGAGAAGGGTGTAATGAATATGGAAGTCTGGTTCTCTTATTGTCTGCTTAAAGTTTTTTCACTTCTTTATTGCCCTTGAAATGGTCTCATCTTCATATTTGAGTTCTGAGATGTTGCGGATGACAATCTCAGCAGTGTATCCTTGTTTTTGGTTTTCTGGGGAGCAGAAGGAAAGTAAAGCCAGCTTGCTTCTGCCATCATTTTGGAACCAGAAGTCATTTCATGCTATTTCAAAGTCATTTTTTGTTTGATACCAGTATATAAAAACACAGTTGGTTTTGTATGTTGTCTGTATCCAGAAATCTTGATAAACTCATTTTTAATTCCAATAATTTATCTGTAGATTATTTTGGTTTTTTTACATCGTCAATCGTGTCACTGATGAATAATGATATAGGTTTCATTTTCCACATATATATTTTATGTCTTTTTTACCTTTTTGTGATGGCTAGGACTTCTGTTACAATATAGAAAATAATGATGTTAGTAGGTGTCTGTTCTGCTCTAAATATCAAAGGGAGAAATTTTAATATTTTTCCACTAAAAATGATTGCAGTAGATTTTTGAGGCTACATTTTGCAGAGTAAGAAAATTCTTTTCTTTTTTTAAAATTTGCCTAAAGTTGTTATTATAAATGCTGGTTGAATTTTGGCAAATGCTTTTTCTGCATCTACTGAGATATTCACATAGTTTTTCTCCTTTAAACTGTTAATGTGATAAAGTACATTTATTGATTTTCTAATGTTAATGAAATAATGCAACTTGATTGTGACCTAATAACCTTTTTTGTGATTGTGACCTAATATCCTCTTTTATATTACTAGATTTTGTTTGCTAATATTTTTAAAAGATGTGTTTGCATTTGAATTTATGAACAAGGTTGCCCTTTCATTTTCTTTTATTTTCTGAAGGAAATATGTTAATAGAAACTAGCCCAACATCTATCATTCCTCTAGATGTTTCAAAATTTACCCGGTATTGAAACATACCAGTAGAGCATCGTTTATCGAGAAAATATTACATTGAATCTTCTCCCATCTTTCTATTGGTTTTAGTGTGGTGTCATTGACCTCTCATAAATAATAACCCTTTGAAATATAACATTGTCTGCTATAATGATGTTATCAAGAGCATGGTTTGTAATGTTAATTTTTAGTCTCTTTTTAAAGAGCTTCAGGAAAAAAATTTATCTTATTCTTTAACACTAGAATAGTGTTGTTTTCTTGAGCTTTCTGTCTGCTTTCTTTCAAAACTCAGAGTGAATTATGTAATTTATCACATTTTCATCAGGTTTAGATTTGTCATTTCCTTTAGCAAGTGACTACACGGAATGCATTTTCAGTATTTTTTCCTAAGGGAACCACTTTGAATGTTGAATATTGAAAAAATTATCAGAAAACAATTTACTATCATGTTATAAATAATATTTAAAATAAAAAGACTATTCAATTACATAAGCATTATTAGATCAATTATGGAACAGAGTATGTTATGCATCTACTTCAAAAGTGTATTCAAAGAGTATCTAATATAAATAATACATGTACCACTATGAAAAAGAGAAATGTACAAAATTGCATTGCATATTCCATATTATCTCAAATATTTGAAAATTCGTATTTTAAAAAGACATATTATTTATATTTGCTTGGAGCTAATGAGTTTATGGGTAATTTGCTTCTTCCATGCTTATAATCAGAAGATAATACTTTTTAAAAAATCGAATTCAATACTATAGTCACAGTATAACTAGGGCAGGCCCAAAGATGGAAGTTGGCACTACTGGATCAAAGAGAATTGAAGGCGGATGACGATCAGTACCATGGATAGCTACCAAAAGTGCAGATGTTCTGGTTGTGGCGAAAAGCTGTCATATTGAAAATGAGAGATTGGGGCGGAGCAAGATGGCCGAATAGGAAGAGCTCCAGTCTCCAGCTCCCAGCGCGAGCGACACAGAAGACGGGTGATTTCTGCATTTTCAACTGAGGTACTGGGTTCATCTCACTAGGGAGTGGCGGACAATTGGTGCTGGTCAGCTGCTGCAGCCCGACCAGCAAGAGCTGAAGCAGGGCGAGGCATCGCCTCACCTGGGAAGCACAAGGTAGAAGAGAATCCCTTTTCCTACCAGGGGAACTGAGACACACAACACCTGGAAAATCGGGTAATTCCCACCCCAATACTGCACTTTACCAAGGGTCTTAGCAAACGGCACACCAGGAGATTATATCCCACACCTGGCTGGGAGGGTCCCAGGCCCACAGAGCCTCCCTCATTGCTAGCACAGCAGTCTGCGATCTAATGGCAAGGCGGCAGTGAAGCTGGGGGAGGGGCGCCTGCTATTGCTGAGGCTTAAGTAGGTAAACAAAGCCCCTGGGAAGCTCGAACTGGGTGGAGCCCACAGCAGCTCAAGGAGGCCTGCCTGTCTCTGTAGACTCCACCTCTGGGGACAGGGCACAGCTAAAAAAAAAAAAAAAAAAAAAGCAGCAGAAACCTCTGCAGACACAAACGACCCTGTCTGACAGTTTTGAAGAGAGCAGTGGATCTCCCAACACGGAGGTTGAGATCTGAGAATGGACAGACTGCCTGCTCAAGTGGGTGCCTGACCCCTGAGTAGCCTAACTGGGAGACATCCCCCACTAGGGGCAGACCGACACCCCAAACCTAACACGGCGGGGTACACCCCTGAGACGAAGCTTCCAAAGCAAGAATCAGACAGGTACACTTGCTGTTCAGCAATATTCTATCTTCTGCAGCCTCTGCAGACCCCAGCAAACAGGGTCTGGAGTGGACCTCAAGCAATCTCCAACAGACCTACAGCTGAGGGTCCTGATTGTTAGAAGGAAAACTAACAAACAGGAAGGACACCCACACCAAAACCCCATCAGTACATCACAATCATCAAATACCAAAGGCAGATAAAACCACAAAGATGGGGAAAAAGCAGGGCAGAAAAGCTGGAAATGCAAAAAATAAGAGCACATCTCCCCCTCCAAAGCAACGCAGCTCATCGCCAGTAACGGATCAAAGCTGGATGGAGAATGACTTTGATGAGTTGTGAGAAGAAGGCTTCAGTCCATCAAACTTCTCAGAGCTAAAGGAGGAATTATGTACCCAATGCAAAGAAACTAAAAATCTTGAAAAAAGAATGGAAGAATGGACAACTAGAATAATCAATGCAGAGAAGGCCATAAACGAACTGACAGAGATAAAAAACCAGGACACAAGAAATACGTGACAAATGCACAAGCTTCAGTAACCGACTCGAACAACTGGAAGAAAGAGTATCAGCGATTGAGGATCAAATGAATGAAATGAAGTGAGAAGAGAAGTCTAAAGAAAAAAGAGGAAAAATAAATGAACAAAGCCTTCAAGAAATATGGGATTATATAAAAAGACCAAATCTACGTCTGATTGGGGTGCCTGAAAGTGAGGGGGAAAATGGAACCAAGTTGGAAAACACTCTTCAGGATATCATCCAGGAGAACTTCCCCAACCTAGTAAGGCAGGCCAACATTCAAATTCAGGAAATATAGAGAACGCCACAAAGATACTCCTCGAGAATAGCAACTCCAAGACACATAATTGTCAGATTCACCAAAGTTGAAATGAAGGAAAAACTGTTAAGGGCAGCCAGAGAGAAAGGTTGGGTTACACACAAAGGGAAGTCCATCAGACTAACAGCAGATCTCTCAGGAGAAACTCTACAAGCCAGAAGAGAGTGGGGGCCAATATTCAACATTCTTAAAGAAAAGAATTTTCAACCCAGAATTTTATATCCAGCCAAACTAAGTTTCATAACTGAAGGAGAAATGAAATCCTTTACAGATAAGCAAATGCTTAGAGATTTTGTCACCACCAGGCCTGCCTTACAAGAGACCCCGAAGGAAGCACTAAACATGGAAAGGAACAGCCAGTACCAGCCATTGCAAAAACATGCCAAAATGTAAAGAACATCGATGCTAGGAAGAAACTGCATCAACTAACAAGCAAAATAACCAGTTAATATCATAATAACAGGATCAAGTTCACACATAACAATATTAACCTTAAACGTAAATGGACTAAATGGTCCAATTAAAAGACACAGACTGGCAAACTGGATAAAGACTCAAGACCCATCAGTCTGCTGTATTCAGGGGACCCATCTCACATGCAGAGATACACACAGGCTCAAAATAAAGGGATGGAGGAAGATCTACAAAGAAATGGAGAACAAAAAAAGCAGCGGTTGCAATCCTAGTCTCTGATAAAACAGACTTTAAACCATCAAAGATCAAAAGAGACAAAGGAGGCCATTACATAATGGTAAAGGGATCAATTCAACAGGAAGAGCTAACTATCCTAAATATTTATGCACCCAATACAGGAGCACACAGATTCATAAAGCAAGTCCTTAGAGACTTACAAAGAGACTTAGACTCCCGTACAATAATAGTGGGAGACTTCAACACCCCACTGTCAACATTAGACAGATCAACGAGACAGAAAGTTAACAAGGATATCCAGGAATTGAACTCATCTCTGCACCAAGTGGACCTAATAGACATCTACAGAACTCTCCACCCCAAATCAACACAATATACATTCTTCTCAGCACCACATCACACTTATTCCAAAAATGACCACATAATTGGAAGTAAAGAACTCCTCAGCAAATGTACAAGAACAGAAATTATAAGAAACTGTCTCTCAGACCACAGTGCAATCAAACTAGAACTCAGGACTAAGAAACTCAATCAAAACTGCTCAACTACATGGAAACTGAACAACCTGCTCCTGAATGACTACTGGGTACATAACGAAATGAAGGCAGAAATAAAGATGTTCTTTGAAACCAATGAGAACAAAGATACAACATACCAGAATCTCTGGGACACATTTAAAGCAGTGTGTAGAGGGAAATTTATAGCACTAAATGCCCACAAGAGAAAGCTGGAAAGATCTAAAATTGACACTCTAACATCACAATTAAAAGAACTAGAGAAGCAAGAGCAAACACATTCAAAAGCTAGCAGAAGGCAAGAAATAACTAAGATCAGAGCAGAACTGAAGGAGATAGAGACACAAAAAATCCCCCAAAAAATCAATGAATCCAGGAGTTGGTTTTTTGAAAAGATCAACAAAATTGATAGATCGCTAGCAAGACTAATAAAGAAGAAAAGAGAGAGAAATCAAATAGATGCAATAAAAAATGATAAAGGGGATATCACCACCGACCCCACAGAAATACAAACTACCGTCAGAGAATACTATAAACACCTCCACGCAAATAAACTAGAAAATCTAGAAGAAATGGATAATTTCCTGGACACTTACACTCTCCTAAGACTAAACCAGGAAGAAGTTGAATCCCTGAATAGACCAATAGCAGGCTCTGAAGTTGAGGCAATAATTAATAGCCTACCCACCAAAAAAAGTCCAGGACCAGATGGATTCACAGCTGAATTCTACCAGAGGTACAAGGAGGAGCTGGTACCATTCCTTCTGAAACTTTTCCAATCAATAGAAAAAGAGGGAATCCTCCCTAACTCATTTTATGAGGCCAACATCATCCTGATACCAAAGCCTGGCAGAGACACAACAAAAAAGAGAATTTTAGACCAATATCCCTGATGAACATCAATGCAAAAATCCTCAATGAAATACTGGCAAACCGAATCCAGCAGCACATCAAAAAGCTTATCCACCATGATCAAGTGGGCTTCATCCCTGGGATGCAAGGCTTGTTCAACATACGCAAATCAATAAACGTAATCCAGCATATGAATAGAACCAAAGACAAAAACCACATGATTATCTCAATAGATGCAGAAAAGGTCTTTGACAAAATTCAACAGCCCTTCATGCTAAAAACTCTCAATAAATTCGATATTGATGGAACGTATCTCTAAATAATAAGAGCTATTTATGACAAACCCACAGTTAATATCATACTAAATGGGCAAAAACTGGAAGCATTTCCTTTGAAAACTGGCACAAGACAGGGATGCCCTCTCTCACCACTCCTATTCAACATAGTGTTGGAAGTTCTGGCTAGGACAATCAGGCAAGAGAAAGAAATAAAGGGTATTCAGCTAGGAAAAGAAGAAGTCAAATTGTCCCTGTTAGCAGATGACATGATTGTATATTTAGAAAACCCCATCATCTCAGCCCAAAATCTCCTTAAGGTGATAAGCAACTTCAGCAAAGTCTCAGGATACGAAATTAATGTGCAAACTCACAAGCATTCTTATACACCAGTAACAGACAAACAGAGAGCCAAATCATGAATGAACTTCCGTTCACTATTGCTTCAAAGAGAATGAAATACCTAGGAATCCAACTTACAAGGGATGTAAAGGACCTCTTCAAGGAGAACTACAAACCACTGCTCAGTGAAATAAAAGAGGACACAAACAAATGGAAGAACATACCATACTCATGGATAGGAAGAATCAATATTGTGAAAATGGCCATACTGCCCAAGGTTATTTATAGATTCAATGCCATCCCCATCAAGCTACCAATGACTTTCTTCACAGAATTGGAAAAACCTGATTTAAAGTTCATATGGAACCAAAAAAGACCCCGCATTGCCAAGACAATCCTAAGTCAAAAGAACAAAGCTGGAGGCATCACGCTACCTGACTTCAAACTATACTGCAAGGCTACAGTAACCAAAACAGCATGGTACTGGTACCAAAACAGAGATATAGACCAATGGAACAGAACAGAGTCCTCAGAAATAATACCACACATCTACAGCCATCTGATCTTTGATAAACCCGAGAAAAACAAGAAATGAGGAAAAGATTCCCTATTTAGTAAATGGTGCTGGGAAAATTGGCTAGCCATAAGTAGAAAGCTGAAACTGGATCCTTTCCTTACTCCTCATACGAAAATTAATTCAAGATGGATTAGAGACTTAAATGTTAGACCTAATACCATAAAAACCCTAGAAGAAAACCTAGGTAATACCATTCAGGACATAGGCATGGGCAAGGACTTCATGTCTAAAACACCAAAAGCAACGGCAACAAAAGCCAAAATTGACAAATGGGATCTAAATAAACTAAAGAGCTTCTGCACAGCAAAAGAAACTACCATCAGAGTGAACAGGCAACCTACAGAATGGAAGAAAATTTTTGCAATCTACTCATCTGACAAAGGGCTAATATCCAGAACCTACAAAGAACTCAAACAAATTTAGAAGAAAAAAACAAACAACCCCATCAAAAAGTGGGCAAGGGATATGAACAGACATTTCTCAAAAGACATTCATACAGCCAACAGACACATGAAAAAATGCTCATCATCACTCGCCATCAGAGAAATGCAAATCAAAACCACAATGAGATACCATCTCACACCAGTTAGAATGGCAGTCATTCAAAAGTCAGGAAACAACAGGTGCTGGAGAGGATGTGGAGAAATAGGAACACTTTTACACTGTTGGTGGGATTGTAAACTAGTTCAACCATTATGGAAAACAGTATGGCGATTCCTCAAGGATCTAGAACTAGATGTACCATATGACCCAGCCATCCCATTACTGGGTATATACCCAAAGGATTATAAATCATGCTGCTATAAAGACACATGCACACGTATGTTTATTGTGGCACTATTCACAATAGTAAAGACTTGGAATCAACCCAAATGTCGATCAATGACAGACTGGATTAAGAAAATGTGGCACATATACACCATGGAATACTATGCAGCCATAAAAAAGGATGAGTTTTTGTCCTCTGTAGGGACATGGATGCAGCTGGAAGCCATCATTCTCAGCAAACTAGCACAACAACAGAAAACCAAACACCACATGTTCTCACTTCTAGGTGAGAATTGAACAATGAGATCACTTGGACTCAGGAAGGGGAACATCACACATGGGGGCCTATTATGGGGAGGTGGGAGGGGGGAGGGATTGCATTGGGAGTTATACCTGATGTAAATGACGAGTGGATGGGTGCTGACGAGTTGATGGGTGCAGCACACCAACATGGCACAGGTATATGTATGTAACAAACCTGCACGTTATGCACATGTACCCTAGAACTTAAAGTATAATAATAAAAACAAAAAAATAAAAAATTTTAAAAATTAAAAAAATTTTAAAAAAAGGAAAATGAGAGATTTACGTAGTTAGCCATATATCGCTAAAGCAATCTTATTATCAAAGCATTCTTGCCTAGCTTTTGCCAGATTTTTTGTTTGAATCTATGAAATAAACCTTATATGTTTAAGGGTCTTTTTAAAGAGGAAACCACATTTTATAGTCTAAAAGTCAGTGGCAGGGAGATTAAACTAAAGGAAAATGTTGATAAATATCAACCAACATCTTGGGGAGTAGGGTAATTGTTGCAGACATTTATCCCTCCTGCCATAGCTCAAACGCAAGGCTCAGATTTGCTATTTTTAACCAGAGGCTACTCTAGAAGTCATTAGCTAGTCAGTTCAACTCCTGAATACATATGGTCTTCTTAGAATGTTATACAGGCCTCAATAACAACTCCTTGATAGCTATTTTCTTCCTTCTTTCCTTTCCTTTTTTTTCTTTTATACTTACTTTCCTCCCTCTGGGGTCACTATGAGAGAAATACTAACGAAGCAGAGGAAACAAATATTTATTGGCTTGAAAAGGAACTGTTCTAATGCTGATGTCATATAAAATGAGGCCAAAATTATACAAAAAGAGGCCAAGGTAAACAAGAATTGAGTTTTATATTAACTAGACTTTTAAAAGAGTAAAATCTTATGAGAATCAGAAGGCCATCCATCCAAATAGTTTCTCCTTCTAAAATAGGTTAGATAGGCCCGGCGCGGTGGCTCAAGCCTGTAATCCCAGCACTTTGGGAGGCCGAGACGGGCGGATCACGAGGTCAGGAGATCGAGACCATCCTGGCTAACACGGTGAAACCCCATCTCTACTAAAAAATACAAAAAAAAAAAACTAGCCGGGCGAGGTGGCAGGCGCCTGTAGTCCCAGCTACTCGGGAGGCTGAGGCAGGAGAATGGTGTAAACCCAGGAGGCGGAGCTTGCAGTGAGCTGAGATCCGGCCACTGCACTCCAGCCTGGGCGGCAGAGCGAGACTCCGTCTCAAAAAATAAAATAAAATAAAATAAAATAAAATAAAATAGGTTAGATAATCATAATTAACAAGGAAGAAATACTCAGGAAATCTTAACAAATAAAATAAAATCTAAAATAGCTTCCACATCCCCCATGGCATCTCTCAACGAGGAGAACAACCTCAGGCTAAGCTTAGTGGATCAGAAAGAAACAAAGGAGCCTGGGGCTTTGTGCCATCTTTGATACATGCTATCACCTCTGCACTTCTTATTTCTAGACCTCTCATTATTCTAGAGAAAAATAAGCCTAGAAACGTTTAAAGAAACTTTAGAGGGTTTCTTCAACTCACCACTAAATGTGTTTATTTTAAGCATCTGGGGGTAGTCACTACTGTAAAGCATTGCTCTTTCTTAGTGAACTGGGTTCATTAAGTATGTAATATTTATTTTTTTAATTAATACTTGCTGTTTGGCAGATACTGTGTGACATACTATGGACCCAAAGAAGATTGTGCTGAGCTTTTGGAAGTGCACCTGCCCTGCCTCTTTAACTTTTGTGAGTACTATGGTTTGAACGTGATTTGCCCTACAAAACAAGAAAACCTGATAGCCACATTCTGTTCTATTCATCCACCAAGTTATTGGCTGTAGTGAGTAATGCATGTCCTGGGGAACTGGAGACCAGTGCTGAGTGAATTTGGTGACTTCATTTCCATCTGGCATGAGTATTAGAGGAATTACCAGGCCTGCTGCCACATGTCTAAGTGGATGGTATGTGTCCATTTCAAATAAGAGTAATAGACTTTTCAAAGAAGAAAATGTTCTTACCTGGAACTGCTTGATCATTCGCACTCCCTTAGGGACCCACATTCTTGTGATTTAAAGAAATTGCCCATAAAGGATTATATTTATTAACTCTCACAGTGTATAGGGAAGCAAATGAAATCTTAATCACATATACAAAATCATTCGGTCATTTTCTCATTAAAACCAGGTAAGTCTAAACAAATCCACACTCCCTTGTTGTTTAGCATTCAACTTTTAATGATGTCCCTCAGGTTTTCAGGTCAATTTAAACAAAGATAAAAGCACAAAATTTTTAAGCAATGATTGATGGAACTTATTATAATTAATTGTCTAATCCGCCTTTATCAGAGCACTCTAAGATTATCAATTGTTGGGGGCTGTCGAGTCTGCTGTCTTCAGACCATGCTGTCCCAGGCTGAGGGGTGGAAATGCCTGGAAAAGATTGCCCTGTCTGTGCTCCCTTTACCAATCTTCCCTCTCTCACTCATAAGAATGGGGTAGAAAGGATCCAGGTAATTACCCTTAAGGGTTAGGTAAGCAGTGGCAAGTTTTCTTCAGCAGTTCAACCATGTCAGAGCTCTGAGATGTCTTCCCAGAAATTCTCTGGATCTTCCTCCATTGGTTACAAGATTGCTGCAGAATCTCCAATAATAATAATAATAATAATAATGCCTTGAACAACTATACACAACAGCAGAAATGTAGAGTCAAAGATTTCTCCACATCCTTTATCAAAAAGAAAAATCTCCTAGAATTCCCACAGGTGACTACTCATGTGTCAGCCAAGATTAGGGCTATCTCTCATAAAACTTTTTATTTGGTGCTAGCATTGGAGACTGGGGGCAGCAAGGCCCCAGGCTGCCACAGGACAGACTCTTTCACAGCTGGTATCACACAACAGTGGAATCTCTTCCCCCTAACATATTGGTAACTTTTGGAACCTCCTTTGAAAACAAAGTTATGAAGCTTCTCCTCATAAGGACCCATTTGTATACACACAAAAAATTTGCCCTTAATTTCCAAAGATTCATCGACTTCCTAAAACTTCGATAATCTCTGCTCTGGGGTTGTTGGGAAGTGTTCAAGGGAGTGAAAATACAAAATTAAATGGAAGATAAAGTGTTAAGAAAGATCAGGGATAATTCTGTATGTTCTTTCAAAGAGTACTTTATATAAAATATGCCATTATGAGTCAGTAAAGTTTAGTTGTTTCTCAAAGATATTTTAAAGTCACATTTACTGATACAATTTTTGCAAAGTGAAATTCACTGTTTGTAAGTTTACATGTTGATAACTTTTTTAAATTTTCAACTTTTATTTCAGATTCAAGGAGTACTTGTGCAGGTTTGTTACAAGGGTACATTGCATGATGCTGAGGTTTGGAGTCTGAATGATCCCGTCACCCAAGTAGTGAGCATAGTACCCATTACGTAGTTTTTCAGCCCTTTCCCTCCTCCCTTTCTCTCCCCTCTTGTTGTCCTCAGTGTCTGTTGTTCCCATCTTTATGTCCATGTATACCCTGTGCTTAGCTACCACTTAAAAGTAGGAACTTGTAGTATTTGATTTTCTGTTCTTGTGTCAATTGACGTAGGATAATGACCTTCTAATAATGTATCCATGTTGCTGCAGTGCAGACGTTTTCATTCTTCCTTATGGCTACATAGTATTTCATGGTGCATATGTACTACATTTTCTTTATCCAGTCTAGCATTTATGGGCACCTATGTTGATTCCATTATCTTTGCTATTGTGAATAGTGCTGCAATGAACATCCAAGTGCATACGTCTTTTTGGCAGAATAATTTGTTTTCAAATGGGATCTAATTAAACCTAAGAGCTTCTGCACAGCAAAAGAAGCTACTGACAGAGTAAACAGACAATCTACAGAATGGGAGAGAGTATTTACAATGTTTGCGTCTCACAAAGGTCCAGCATCTATAAAAAACTCAAATTTACAAGAAAAAAACCCATTAAAAAGCGGGCAAAGGATATGAACAGACACTTTTCAAAAGAAGACATACATGCAGCCAATAAGCATATGAAAAAAACTCAATATAACTGATTATTAGAGAAACACAAATCAAAATCACAATGAGACATCATCTCACACCAGGCAGAATGGCTATTATGCAAAAATAACAGATGCTGGCGAGGTTGCAGAGAAAAGAGAACACATGCACTGCTGGTGGGAGAGTAAATTAGTTCAACCATTGTGGAAAGCAGTGTGGTGATTCCTCAAAGACCTAAAATCAGAACTACCATTAGGTCCAACAATCCTATTACTGAGTATATACCCAAAGGAATGTAAATCACTCTACCACAAAGACATACACACCTGTATGTTCATCACAGCACCATTCACAATAGGAAGACATACAATCAATCTAAATGCCTATCAGTGGTAGACTGGATAAAGAAAATGTGGTACAAATACATTGGACTACTACACAACCATGAAAAATAATGAGATCCTGTCCTTTGCAGGAACATGAATGGAGCTAATGGCCATCATCCTTAGCAAACTAATGCAGGAACAGAAAATCAAATACCAATGTTCTCACTTATAAAGTGGGAGCAAACTGATGAGAACCCAAGGACACAAAGAGGAAAACAACAGACCATGGGGCCTGCTTGAGGGTGGAGGTTGGGAAGAGGGAGAGGAGCAGAAAAACAACTATTGTGTACTAGGCTTACTACCTGAGTGATTAAATAATCTGTGCAACAAACCTTCATGACTTGAGTCTACCTATACAACAACATGCACATGTACCCCTGAATCTAAAACAAACGTTAAAAAAGAAAAAGAAAATAATACTCTCTTAATTATTTTTAAAAAGAATAATTTGTTTTCCTTTAGATATATACCCAGTTATGGTATTGCGGGGTCAAATGGTAGTTCTGTTTTATGTTCTTTGAGAAATTTCCAAACTTTTCCACAGTAGCTGAACTAATCTACATTCCTACCAACAATGTATAAATGTTTCCTTTTCTCTGTAGCTTCACCAGCATCTGTTATTTTTTTTGACCTTGTTTTTTTTTTTTAGACAGTCTCACTCTGTCACCCAATCTGGAGTGCAGTGGCATGATCTCGGCTCACTGTAACCTCCGCCTCCTGGGTTCAAGTGATTCTCCTGCCTCAGCCTCCCAAGTAAGTGGGGGAATTACAGGTGCCTGCCACCTCACCTAGTTATTATTTTTATTTTTATTATTTTTTATTTTTAGTAGAAACAGGGTTTCACCATCTTGGCCAGACTGGTCTTGAACTCCTGACCTCGTGATCCACCGGCCTCGGCCTCCTAAAGTGCTGGGATTACAGGCGTGAACCACCACACCCCTACACCTGGCCCTTTGATTGCTTATTAATAGCTATTGTGACAGGTGTGAGATGGCATCTAATTGTGATTTTGATTTGCATTTGCATTTCTCTAATGATCACTATGTAGCATTTTTTCACGTTTGTCGTCCACATGTATGTCTTCCTTTGAGAAATGTCTGTTCATGTCTTTTGTCCAGTTTTTAATGGGTCTATTTGTTATTTATTGAATTAAGTTTCTTTCTTTTTTTTTTTTTTTTTTGAGACGGAGTCTCGCTCTGTCGCCCGGGCTGGAGTGTAGTGGCCGGATCTCAGCTCACTGCAAGCTCCGCCTCCTGGGTTCCCGCCATTCTCCTGCCTTGGCCTCCCGAGTAGCTGGGACTATAGGCGCCCGCCACCTCGCCCGGCTAGTTTTTTGTATTTTTTAGTAGAGACGGGGTTTCACCATGTTAGCCAGGATGGTCTCGATCTCCTGACCTCGTGATCCGCCCGTCTCGGCCTCCCAAAGTGCTGGGATTGCAGGCTTGAGCCACCGCGCCCGGCCTTGAATTAAGTTTCTTATAGATTCTGTATATTAAACCTTTGTCAGTTGTACAGTTTGTGAATATTTTCTTCCATTCTGTAGGCTGCTGTTTAATATGTTGATAGTTTCTTTTGTTGCGCAGAAGCTCTTTAGTTTAATTGGGTTCCACTTGGCAATTTTTTTTTGTTGCAACTGCTTTTGAAGACTTACTCAAATATTCTCTTAAAGCTGATTTCCAGAATGATATTTTCTAGGTTTTTTTCTAGGATCCTTACAGTTTGAGGTCGTACACTTAAATCTTTAATCCATCTTGAGTTAATTTTTACATATGGTGAAAGGCAGGTGTCTAGTTTCATTCTTCTGCATATGGCTAGCTAGCTATCCCAGCACCATTTATTGAATTGGGAGTCCTTTCCCCATTGCTGATTTTTGTCAGCTTGTTGAAGATCAGATGGCTGGGCATGCAGCTTTATTTCTGAGTTCTCGATTCTTCTGTTCCATTGGTCTATGTGTCTGCATTTGTACCAGTATTATGCTGTTTTGGTTAAAGCTTTATAATATAGTTCAAAGTTGGACAATGTGATGCCTACTGCCTTGTTCACTTAGCTATTTGGACTCTTGTTTGGTTCCAGATGACTGTTAGAATTTTTTTCTAATTGATAGCAAAAATGGCAGTAAAATGCCAGTAGTTTGATAGGAATAGCATTGACTTGGTAGATTGCTTTAAGCAGCATGGTCATTTTAATAATATTGATTCTTCCAATCCATGAACATGAAATGTTTCTCCATTTGTTTGTGTCATCTATGATTTCTTTCAGCAGTGTTTTGTAGCCTTCTCGTGGAGATCTGTCACCTTCTTGGTTAGATGTATTTCTAGGTATTTTATTTGTGTGTGTGTGGCTATTGTAAATGGGATTGTGTTCTTGATTTGGCTCTCAGCTTGAGCATTATTGGTCTATAAAAATGCTACAGATCTGGGTGAGCTGCAGGGTGGAATTGGGGTGGTAAAGGATTCCCCTGACTGTCAGTTTTAGATTTACATTCATTAGCCCAATGTTTTCCTCTTTTACACCTTGGGCAAAGGCCTGGAACCTTTGCTTCGGAGTTTTTATTTGAATCCCCGCGGCAATCTTTTGCAAAATGTCCCCTTTTGCCATATTTAAAACATCCTCCTTTTTCTTTGTTCTTATTATTAAGGAAGTCTTTTACGGTTTGTCCACTGAAAGCTGCGGCCATTGCTAAACCCTGTTGATAGGAGGGCCCAATGTCTGAACAGAGACGGATATATCCAGTTAAGTCTGTTTTCTTTCTATAAGGTCGGATTGCCGCTTGACAAGCTGGATTGGCGTTTTCATAAGCCAATTGTTTAACATAATCTACACCCGCCTCGGCATTACCAAAAATCCTTCCTGAGGTTGTTATGAGCCTATGTACAAAATCTACGAACGGCTCATTAGGTCCCTGCTTGACTCCAGTGAGGGAAGCTCCTGGGTCTCCTTTAACAGGGAGTTTCCTCCAGGCTTTTGTAGCGGCCGCCTGGATTTGTGAAAATAGTCCAGGGTCGTATTGCATCTGAGCATCAGTGTCGGTATAATTACCCAAGCCAGTTAACATATCAAAGTTCCAACCGTTTCCTGCCTGTTGGTTTCTTTTGGCTGTATCTCTGCAATTTTCAAAAAACTCCGATTTCCAAATCAAATGATCTCCCCCTGAGAGGACTGCTCTGACTAGTGTGTTCCAATCTGTTGGAGTAAGCCAGTTATCGGCCACAGACTCTACTATAGCAAGAGTGTATGGAGCAGTAGCTCCATATTGAGAAACAGCAGTTTTTAATTCTTTTATGACAGTGAAATCAAATCCATTATGATGCCTCCAGGCCTGACCCTGTCCATCTACAGTTTCAGTTACTGGGAAGATATCTTTAGGGGAGGATTCTTCCCTGTCTCGGCTAATAGAAAATCTTCCTTTTGGGACACGTTGTCCGGGCCACTGAGGTGGGCAAGGGAAGCCTCCCATATTCTCTGAATTAGTTACACTCTCATTTCCTGTTTTTAATTTTTGCAGCCTAGTGATTAGTGACTGATGTAACTCTTCTAGCTTAATTTGCTCTTCAAGCTGAGCGATTTTTTCTTTGAGTTCCTCTTTTGGATTGACTACCGCCATTACGTTGGGTGCAGAAGCGCCATGTGTCCCGTTATAGGGAGGCAGACGTGAGAAAAAGGGAGGCCAGTTAGGATTATGATATCTAGCTGCCTCTTTCTCTAAGTCATCCCAATTTACATCTGAAAGGTCAGGATTGTCGTCTTTTATCTTTTTGTGATGTTTGCAGAATTGGGTATTTTTTGGGCCTTTTCTCGCCTAGCATCACCCTGTCTTTTACAGAAGGAGCCTTGGCCCCCTCGTCATCACTTTCAAGAGAAATAAGATCTACTTCTTTGTCTGGCGGGGGCCTCCCGAGGTCGGTCTGAGAACTGACCTTTAAAATCTCCTCAGTCTGGGCGACCGCAGCCATTACTTGTGGATCGGCCTCCTTTTTATCTATTAGATCCTTGATTAAATTCCAATAAGAAAAGGCGGTTACAGGAATTTTTTCCGGCCCAAAGGTATTATAATAATCTTGAAAGGCGTCTCCCACCCTCCGCCATCTTTTTATATCAATGGTTCCTTCCTGTGGGAACCAAGGGCAGATATCTTTCACAAAATCAAAAAATCTAAATAAGTCACCACTTTTAACCTTTACTCCCCGTGTCTTTAAAGCCTCTTTTAATTGTCCTACGTAGATTTGATGCTGGCTTAATTCGTCCCATTTCCGGCGCGTAACTTACCCTCAACTCCGACGCAGCAGGCTCCCGAGACGGTCGGAGGGATTTTTCTTTCACTTTAGTCGCCGGCCTTTCTATGCGCCCTCTTCCTCACGCAGTTCCCTGTATCCAAGCCCCGCGTTTGGGCGCCACGTGTCCCGTCCAGCGGGATCGTTAACACAGACCTTGGAGGAGGGGGTGGGAATTTAGAGAGACAAGAGACACAAGAAATGGAGACAAGACAGTATCCTGATCAAGTCTCATTTAATGGCAGCGGTGCAATGCCTTATATAGGCTGGCAGGGAAGAGGAAGTGCGGCAGAGCAGGCCGGGAGGAGAATAATGAGAGATGTCACCAGGCGCATGCTCCGTAGACTTAGTCTTTCCCAGGTGCGGGAAGTTATCTATGCGCACAGGGGAAAAGTTCGCGCGCAGGGGAAAAGTTGATGATGAAGAACCAGGAAGTGCACCATCTTGTCTCCGCGATGCGGAGCTTAAGCAACAGAGGCTGCGCCAATTTCCGGGCCTCACGGCTCCAGACAACTACTGATTTTTGCTACATAGGATTTTATAACCTGAAACTTTACTGAAGTGGTTTATCAGTTCCACGAGGCTTTTGGTGGAGTCTTTAATGTTTTCTAGGAATAGATTATATGTTCAGTGAAGAGACAGAATTTTACTTCTTTTTTTTCCCTATTGGATACCTTTTCTTTTTCTTGCCTAAATGCTCTGGCTAGGACTTACAGTACTATGTTGAATAAAAGCAGTGAGAGTGGGCATCCTTGTTTTGTTCCTGTTCTTAAAATGAATTCTTCCAGCTTTTGCCCATTCCATCTAATATTGGCTATGGGTTTGTCATAGATGGCTCTTATTATTTTGAGGTATGTTCCTTTGATGCCTAGTTTGTTAAGGGTTTTTGTCATGAAGGGATTTGGATTTTATTAAATGATTTTTTTGTGTCTACTGAGATAACCATACGTTTTTTGTTTTTGATTCTACTTATATAGTGAATCACATTTGTTGTTTTGCATATGTTGAACAAACCTTTCATCCCAGGAATGAAGCCTGTTTGATTATGTGAATTAACTTTTTGATATGCTGCTGGATTTAATTTGCTATTATTTTGTTGAGGATTTTTGTGCCTATGTTCATCAGGGATATTGGCCTGCAGTCTTCTTTTCTTGTGTCTTTTCCAGGTTTTGGTATCAGAATGATGGAATGATGCTGGCTTCATAGAATGAGTGAAGGAAGATTGCCACTTCTTTGATATTTTGAAATAGTTTTGGTAGAATTGGTACCAGCTCTACTTTGTACATCTGGTAGAGTTCCACTATGAATCCATCTGGTTGGGGGCATTTTTTGGTGAGTAGGAATTTTTTATTATTAATTCAATTTCAGAACTCAATATTGCTCTTTTCAGGGTTTCAATTTGTGCCTGATTCAATTTTTGGAGGTTGTATGTTTCCAGGAATTTAACCATTTTTCTAGATTTTCTAGTTTGTGTAATAAAGGTGTTCATAATAGTGCCTGAGAAACTTTTGTACTTCTGTGAGATCCGTTGTAATCTTACCTCTGTTGTTTCTGATTGTGTTTATTTGGATCTTCTCTTTTTTCCTTTTGTTTTGTCTTGTTGTTGTTGTTGTAGTTGTTGTTAAGACACAGTCTCACTCTGCTATCCAGGCTGGAGTGCAATGATGCAATCTTGACTCACTGCAACCTCTGTCTACCAGGTTCAAGTGATTATTGTGCCTCAGCCTCCAGAATAGCATGCACCACCATACTTAGCTAATTTTTGTATTTTTAGTAGAGATGGGGTTTTGCCATGTTGGCCAGGCTGGTCTTGAACTCCTGACTTCAAGTGATCTGTCAGCCTCAGCCTCCCAAAGTCCTGGGATTCCAGGTGAGAGCCAACACACCCAGCCTTTTTTCTTTGTTAATCTAGCTAGTGGTCTATCAACCTTGTTTATCCTTTTAATACCAACTTTTTGTTTTGTTGACTTTTTGTATGGATTTTTTGGTTTCAATTCCGTTCCGTTCTGTTCTGATTTTAGCTGTTTCTTTCATTCTTCTAGCCTTAGGGTTAGTTTGTTCTTATTTTTCTAGTTCTCTTGGTGTGATGTTAGATTGTTAATTTGAGAGCTTTCTAATTTTTTCATTAGGTGTTAAATGCTATACACTTTCCTCTTAACCCTACTCTTGCTCCACCCCAGAGATTTTGGTATGCCGTGTCTCTGTTTTTATTTATTTCAAAGGGTTTTTTTTCTGCCTTTATTGTTTATCCAAAAGTGAATCTGAAGCCAGTAGTTTACTTTTCATGTAATTGTTTGGTTTTGAGACATCTTTTGGTATTGATTTCCATTTTTATTCCACTGTGGTCTGACAGTATGGTTGGTATGATTTCAATTTTTCTGAATTTATTGAGACTTGCTTAATGCCTGAGCATGTGGTCAATCTTAGAGTATGTTCCAAGCGCAGATGAGATTAACATATATTCTGTGGTTGCTGGGTGTGGTATTCCATAGATGTCTATTAGGTACAATTGGTCAGGTGTTGAATTTAAGTCCACAATTTCTTTGTCAGTTTTCTGCCTTGGTGATCTAATGCTTTCAGAGGGGTGTTGAAATCCCCCACTATTATTGTGACTGTCTAAGTCTTTTCACAGGTCTAGAAGTAGGTCTTTTATGAATGTGGGTGCTCCAATGTTGAGTGCACATATATTTAGGATTAAGTCTTCTTATTGAGTTGAACACTTTGTCATTATTTAATGTCCTTCTTTGTCCTTTTTGACTCTTGTTGGTGTAAAGTCCATTTTATCTGATTTAAAAGCGACCTCTGCTCTTGTTTGTTTTCTGTTTGCATGACAGATCTTTCTATAATGTATAGGTTTAAGGGCAGAAGGCCAAGAATTTTTGGCAGCCAAAAATGAGGATATGATGCAGTCTGAGATCCATCCATTTATTCATTGAACAAATATTTATTGAATATACCTCTTATGTAGGTCAGAAAGTTGCTGGAAAAATAAGTAACTGAATGCATTTTGGGCCTGGAAGCAAATACCCAAGTCTGGCTTCATGAGCACAATTCACATGTGAAGACCAGGAAGAGATGACCTCAGAATTTCATGAGTGGCATCCTCAAGCTGACCAGGAAAATCCCAAGCAGCTAATGTTCTGCTACTTCTCCTTCTGCTGCCCCTGTCTATTGCAATACCTACTGTCTTGGCAGCATCTAGGGGATATCAAACTCTATCTGATAAGGATTTTAGGGAAGGCCAGGGAGTTGAAGTCTGGAGGATGCATTGGAGAAGTTTGGAAAATAGATGTGGCTTAGACCATCAAGAACTGTGGATTGTGAGTTAACCATCAGCCACTGCCCAACTTTTATAACACTTGCCTTAACCCAACAGTTTCGTTCTTGTTGCAAAGAATAGGATCCACCACCATCATCACCCCCAAAACATACACTTATACTCCAGTTCTAGATTTTAAGGAAAATAAGAATTACAAGGACAGCCATCTATTGGTCAAAAATGTTGACAAATTTTTCTCCAGAGAGGTCAATTTACGTTGATATTAGCAATATACGAGATTGTCTGTTTCTCTGGATCCCCACCAACATATATTTAGCTTTTTATTCATGTTAATCTGGGAGTTAAATAAAATGTATCTTACTATATTTTAACTTGTATTTAACTTATATTTCAGTGCAAATACCAAGAAACAATATAGGGAAGTGGTGGTGTCTATGGTCAAGCTGCCTGAGTTTGAATCCTCATCACACCACCAGCTGAATGTATTTGAGAAAACTTAACTTCTCCATGCTTCAGTTTCCTCATCTATAAAATGGAGATAAGAAGAGGGCCTACTTCAACAAAAGGTTGTTGTGGGAATGTAAAGCACCAACCCAGGCATATATGACCTGCTTAATAAATACTACTTACTGTGAGTGAAATTCATCATCTTTTAAATTTGTTTAAGGGCCATCTAATTCCTTTTTTTTTTTTTTTGTTAACTCATTTAAATTTACTCATTTTCTTATTGGGCTATTGGCATCTTAACATATTTCAGAAACTAGCCATTTGTATATGCTATGAATTGCAAATATATTTTCCTTGCTTGTAATTAATTTGACTTTGTTTGGGTGGGTTTGTTTTATGTCCTCTGGTTTTTAATCAAAGTTTGAAAGTCCTACTACACTCTGAGATTACAACAAGAAATATCCTGTATTTTTCATCAGAGGCATGATGATACTTGGCATTCTATCCTCTTTGTCTCTTCTTTTTCTTTTCTATATCCTCATCTCTGCTTGCTGCATCAGGGGTCATTTTTTTCAAAGAGCACTTCCATTAACTCTCTCTGTTCCTTCTTTGGGGTTTGGTTTGTTCTTGTTTTTCTAGTTCCTTAAGACGCATTGTTAGGTTATTTATTTAAAATATTTCTACTTTTTGATGTAGTTGTTTATTGCCCTCTTAATACTGCTTTTGGTGTATCCCATAGGTTTTGATACAGTGTGTTCATATTATCATTGGTTTCAATCAATGTTTAAATTTTCTTCTTAATTTCTTCATTGACTCATTGGCCATTCCAGAGCATCTTGTTTAATTTCCAGGTGTTTGCGCAGTTTTGAAAGTTCCTCTTGTTATTGATTTCTGGTTTTATTCCATTGTGCTGAGAAGAAAACTTGATATGATTTCAATTCTTTTAAATTTGTTGAGACTTGTTTTATGACCTAACATGTGGTCAATCCTGGAGAACGTTCAATGTGCTGAAGAAAAAATGTGTATTCTTCAGCTCTTGGATAAAATATTCTGTAAATGTCTGTTAGTTTCATTTGGTCTAAAGTGCAGTTTAAATCCAATGTTTCATTATGAATTTTCTGTGTAGATGATCTGTTCAATGCTGAGAGTGGAGTATTGAAGTCCCCAACTGTTATTGCACTAGATTTTCTCTCTTCCTTTTAGATCTAATATTATTTGTTTTATATATTTAGGTGTTCCAGTGTTTTATGCATATATACTTATAATTGTTATGTCATCTTGCTGAATTCATCCCTTTATCATTATTAATGATTTTGTTTCTTTTTACAGTTTTGGACAGTTTTAGAGTCTGTTTTATCTACTGTCTTGCTCACTTTTGCTTTCTGTTTATAGAGAATATCTTTTTCTGTCATTTTACTCTCAGTCTGTACGTATCTTAACAGGTGACGTATTATGTTGTAGGAGCATATACTAGGTTATGTTTTCAAAAATCCATTCAGCCAGTCTGTGGGGAATTTAAGCCATTTATATATTTAGGTTATCACTAATTAGTAAGACCTACTGTCATTTTGTTAATCGTTTTCTAGTTGTTTTGTATATCTTTTGTCCCTTTCTCCCTCTCTTATTGTTTAATCATTGCAGTTTGGTAGTCTTCTGTAGTAATAAGGCTTATTTCTTCTCTGTTTTTCCTTTGTGTGTCTATTAGTGATTTTATACTTTTGCATGTCTTCATAATGATGATTATCATTTTTCACTTCCAGATATATGAGTACTTTGAGTATGTCTCATAAGATCAGTCTGGTGGTAATGAATTTCCTTCATTTTTACTTGTCTGGGAAAAGCTTTATTTCTTTTTCCTTTTTTTTTTTCTTTTTTTGAGATGAGGTCTCCCTATGTTGTTCAGGCTGATCTGAACTCCTAGGCTCAAACAATCTTCCCACCTCAGCCTCCTGAGTAGTTGGGACTTCAGGCATATGTCACCAAACCTGGCTCTCCCTTATTTCTGAAGAATAGCTTTACTGGGTATAGTATTCTTGGCTGCCTTTTTTTTTCTTTCAGTACTTTGAATATGTCATTTCTTTCTCTCCTGCCCTGTAAGGTTTCTGAGGATAAATCTGCTATTAGTCTAATGGGGATTCTTTATATGTGACTTAATGTTTTCTTTTGTTATTTTAAAAATTCTTTCTTTATGGGTGCTTGAAGTCCTCCTACTTTCAATTTTCCCACAGAGTCTCATGCACTTATTGTGGCACCTGGGTCTTGAGGTGCAGGTTCACTGTTTATGGCAGGGTTGGATGTAATTTGCCTGCAGAGCCAGGATCTGCAACTCTGAGGAAACCCCTAGAAGCTTGGACCCAGAGAGTTTGGTTTTATCTGTGATTCTACCCCTGTGGGGAGGGTATGTCCAACTCCAGGGAAGAAAAGGAGCTCTGGAGTTTAGAGTTCAGAGAGCAACGTGTATCTGCAATTTGGGAACCTGGTCCAATAGAGCTCAGTGGAAACTTGGGTCCCTGGGGATGAGGCAACATGTAGTGGTGACTCTGGGATGGCAGACTCAGTAGTATTCCAGACTCTGTGAGGCTAGGTGCAGCAGCAAGCTTTCCTAGTGCCCAAGCACATCTGTTGTTTGGGCCCAGCACAGGGATGATTGCACTCCCTGGAGAGAGGCCTTTCTTGGCAGCTCAGACTCTCGGAGACTAGTCTAATGCCAGGAAAGCAAGGTATTAGAGTAGTTTCACCTGTAGGGTAGAGTGTCTCAGCTCAACCACTGCCATGTTTCCCTGGAACATGGGGTACTACATCAGCTCAGCCCTGAGCTGCTCAGGTTCCAGGGCACCAATCCCCCAGGGGTTTGTGTGCCACTTCAGCTCAGCTCAGGGTGGCTGTTCTGGGCTGCCAGGCACTATTTCCCTGAGATGTGGGTCTCTGCCAAGGCACTGTTTCCTCAAGAGGCAGTACACTTTTCAATTCAGGACCTTAGAGGCAGGGCACAGCCATAACTGAGAGAAGTAGATGGGGCTATTCTGCTAAAGCACTGTTTTCTCAGGAGGAAGTGTGCAGCTTCAGCTCCAGCTGAAGGGGTAGAGAGGAAGTGTAGGTGGTGCTGTTCGGCCCCATGGGCAAAGGTGTAACAGTTGCTGGAACCTTGGCTTTGGGATGTTAGACCACTGGGCAGGGAAGGTTTAAGGTGGTTTAGCCTCAGAGATGGACGAGAGCCATGGCTACTCTCCCATGGAGCCAGACACTCCAGCAGTAGTTCCAGTTCCAAAATGGGGTCAGATAGTAGCTGTGCAGGCCACAGTGGGGTGGGGCCTAGTGGCAGCTCCTTCTCTGGGGGGAACACAACTTTGCAGATTCCAGGAAGCTCCCTCAGCTGCACTTAGTGCATGTGAGGACTTCAGGGGGACCCCAGCAATGAGACGTGTAGGTGTCCAAAGAGTTGATGGTGGTTACTGGGATGCTCTTGTCTACCTTTGCACCATAAAAAGAAATTCATCCTGGTTTCTAGCTGATTCTGGTTGGGAGGTGGGGTGGTGAAGACCACGTGTTTCCTTTTGCTCTCTGTGTGGTCAACCTCAGTTTCCAGGCTCACCGGGGTTTCTGTTACTCCTTTGCCATACTCAGCCACTCTTCTTTAGTTATTTTTATTAAAATGTGATTGTTCGTGTGCTAGTTGGCTATCTTTGTTGGACAAATGAGCACTAGAAGCTTTTAGTTGGCCATCCTGCTGACATCATTCTCCCCCTCATTCTCTCTTGATCAGTCTACAAACCCATCTATTAAATTCTAAATTTGATTAGCCATATTTTTCATTTCTCAAATTTAGATTTGTTTCTTTTTTGATTTACTGGTTCCTTTCCTACAATGTCCTCCTCTTGCTTTGTGACGTTACCCCTTCTCTTTCTCTTTGAGCTTATCTAACTTAAAGACTCTCCTTTTTTTTTTTCTACTAACTGCAGCTATTTGTGTGTGCACCCTATCACCTTTCCAATCAGTTTGTTTCCTTATGTGACTTGCAACATTTTTAAATCACGAACTCTCTTGAAAGAGAGTTGTTTTCCATGGAAGACCTTCAGGTCCTGGGACCTGGGAACAATCTTGTGGGGCAGTTTCAAATTCCTTTGCTGCGATTCTGTGACTTTCACTGGTTCCAGAGAAATTTTATAATATATCTTGACTCTAGATTTCCATACTCCTGGGGTGTGCAATTTAGAGATCATGTATGCTGAACCAGCTTGAGGGGTTAATTTCCTCGCATTAATTTTTTCTGTCTTCTCATGAGCCTATCAAGCTTCCTTACGGTATCTCTGAGCTGTGAAACAGAGGAATTTCATCTCTTCCTTCATAAACCGGTAACTCCGAACTGTATATAGTTGGTTCATTCCCAGCTCCTTAACATGCAGAGGCCCTGGGTCTCATCAACCATCTCTCCGTTGCCATTAAAATCCCATCACCCTGACATTGAGTACCCCGAACGTACTCAACTTTGGCTCCATGCTCACTTCTCAAGTTTTGTGATCCTTCTTTATTTCTGGCACCTGTGAATGTTGCCTTCTTTCTTTACACAAGGCTCGTATTTCAGATAAATTTTATTCTTAATTACCTTATCTGTTTTTGTGAAAAGGGAATTGTACATGTCAATGCAAATCACTCTATTGTACACAAATTCCAGAAAGACCTTTATAAAATGCAAAACTTATCATATTGTTCTCCTACTTAACATTCTCAATGCTATTTCATTGACCTTAAGATAAAGTCCAAAGTCCCTTACCTGGGAAATAGTAGAGCAGAGCAGCTTAGCGCATGGCTTCAAGAGTTAAAATGATCTCAGTTTGTATCCATGTATGATTTCTCAACTATATGACTTTGGGCTAGTTAATATCTTCACTAGTTTTCTCATCTGTAAAACAGAGATAATTCTATCACCTACTTCATACAGTTGCTGTAAACTCTAAATGAGACAAGGTTGTGATCAGTCTGCAAGAGTGGAATGAACTTCCACTCCAAATTTGGTTCAGATTGATGATGCCAAACATGCACCAAAGGGTATGAAATGGTCCATGACTTATATAATAAGGCTTTCTGGGGAGAGCACAGCAGGTCCAAGCAGACCCAAAAATGACTTGAGAAAGCAGGAAAAATATACGTGGCTTGGCTTTATTGTGGTTTGGTGTGAGGGTTCAGACTTGTAATTAAAGACAACACACATAAAACGCACAGTATGGTGCCCACAACATCATAGGCAATAAATGTTGGTATCACAATAATATTGTTATCATGATTTAGAAGAATTTTCATGACCTTAGTAATGTCATTTTTCCCTATTACCCTCCTCATTGTATTCTCCAGCCATATATCAATTTTCTTGGATTCTTGAAGATAACGTGGTCTCAGTGTCTATCATCTTGGTTTTTTTTATCTGCAAGAACTTCCATTCCACCCTTTTACTTAGCTAGTTCTCAACCTCTCTTTAGGTTTTAACTAAAGTAGAATTTCTTTCAAGAGGTCTTTCCTGACTCCTCAACAAATTTACACTCCCAACTCTGCTCTTCCACACACACACACACACACACACACACATTGTAATTCGTTTATTTGTACTTTTTCCAACTGTTTTGAAGGCTTTATGGTGACTTGATCTCTCAAACCTGCCACAGTGTCCAGCACATAGTAGATGCTCAATAAACATTTGGTGAATGATGCAGTGTCTCATTTAATCCTCTTAATGCTGTAAGTCAGGCATTATTCATTTTGCCAATGGCAAAATATAAGCTCAAAGAAGTAAAATAATAACTGAGTACCACATAAATATTAAATAGTATATCAAAAATTAAAGCCCAGATTTTCTAATCCTTCCCTTCATTAAACAGCATGTTTTCCATCTCTCTTTGCTGTTGTTGTTTGTCTGGTTTGTTTGTTTGTTTGTTTGTTTTGAGACAGGGTCTTACTCTGTCACACACACTGGACTGCAGTGGCATGATCACAACTCTCTGCAGCCTCGGCCTCCCAGGCATTAGCTATCCTCCCACTTTAGCCTCCTGAGTAGCTGGGACTATAGGTGCATGCCACCTTGCCCAGACAATTTTTTAAATTTTTTGTAGAGATGGGGTCTGTCTTCTGTCTCTTACTGGATCCACTATAATTAAAGTAGATGAAGTAGACACAAAGTGGATTCCCACCTAAATAGTAGGATTTGAGAGGAGAGATACAGGAAGCCTTCTTACCAACTTGCTCCCTCATCAAGAACTGATACTAACATTTTGGCTTAGAAGTTTATCCATTAGTTTACATTAACCTACATGAATACCCCTTGGTAAGGAGAATACAAGGATTACTCCCAGTTATCAAAGTTCCCAAATTTTATTTATTCATTTCTTCAGATTGACACCCCAAACCCTGCTCACTCTTACTCCAACCCACCTGTTCAGCTGTCTCCAGCCAGTCTATCCCTTGTCCTGCATTGCTCACTGCCCCTTCACACTTCGGTGCGTTTGTCCTCACCCTTCACTCTGCCTAGTGGGTTTTGTTTGTTTGTTTGGTTGGTTGGTTGGTTGTTTTTGATGGTGTCTCACTCTGTCACACCAGGCTGGCATGATTTCAGCTCACTGCAACCTCCGCCTCCCACATTGAAGCGATTCTCATGCCTCAGCCTCCCAAGTAGCTGGGACTACAGGCACAAGCCACCACACCCGGCTGATATTTTTGTATTTTTAGTAGAGACAGGATTTCGCCATGTTGGTCAGGCTGGTCTCAAACTCCGGACCTCAGGTGATCTGCCCACCTTAGCCTCCCAAAGTGCTGGGATTACAGTTGTGAGCCACTGTGCCCAGCTCTGCCTGGTATTTTTTTTCTGCTTTCTTCATCTGGATAAATAACTCATGATTCAAGAAGACAACCTCTATTTAACCTCTATTAAATCGCCACAAAAACAATGCATCCCCAGGAACCTGAGACCTCTACAAAACAAGGCAATGATACTCAGCATCATGGTTAGTGCCTAGTTAGGGCTGCTCCTTTCAAAACCATGGATGGATTCCACCATTTACTTTGTGGCCTGAATTTAACAACAAAAAACCCCAAAACTCTCTGTCCCAGGCTCTGAATCTCTTACACAGCCAGTTTCCTTTCCTCTGTGTCACCTAGAAGAATATCTTAACCATTCACAGAGAAGGCAGTACTGAATGGACATACCAAGGCAATAATAAAAACGGGCTTGTAACCAACACAGTTTTCTTCCTGGAGAATCATCCTCACCGTATGTCACAGCTGAATAACTTGTGCTTAGGAAAGGGTTCTTCCCTGGAAAAAGGAGGAAGATGCAAATCTTATGAGCAACTGGGATCCCATCTTTGCGTTGATCACCAGTCTTTTACTCTCAGGTTTTTACCCGTGATGATTAAAAAGGAAAAGCTCCTGCACTTCCCTGTATATACCACATGAGGGCCACAGAGTCAAACCAGACCAAGAAGCAGCAGCAGGGAAAAGGAGGCAGAGATGAAGGTGAACCCTGCTTGAGGTTGGCAGTTCTGTAGTCTCATTCATATTGCTCTGTTCTTTCCTTATCTTCCAGGACTTGGGCAACGTGTCCTCCACACTGAGTCTGGGCTAGAAATACACCTCTCCAGGTTGGGATTTTCCCATAAAATAATGAGGTATTGTCTAGCTGTTCCTGTAAGGTTTTCTAGGAGAAAAGCAGAAAAGGCCTAACATCCCTCTAATATTGTCTAAAGTAATAGGTCTAGACATGTGTATGCTCTCCTGTCTCCTTTCTGACTCTAACAAAGGCTCTGGCAGTATAGCACAGTGGTCAGGAGCCCAAGTCAGGAGCCAGATACCCTGGGTTCAAATTCCAGCTCTACCACCCACTGGCTGGGTGACTTGGGAGAGTTACTTAACCCATCTATTTCTAGTTTCTTCTGCGAAATGGCTGTGATAGTAGTACTTACCTCATAAGGGAGTTCTGAGGTCTAAAAAGGCACTCAGCTCAATAGTTGGCAAGGACACAAAAATTGTCTGCATTATTATGACTTTCTGCTCCCAAAAGGTACTTCAAATATCAGAATCCTATCAATAGTCTCCTGGTGGAGAACTGCTGGACCAGGACAGACATCCTGAGGATTTTTTATTCCTCTTCTCTTATTCCTTCTCTTCCTTCTGACCCAGAAAAATGCCACATCATGGAGGTTAAGAAACTGGACGTTGAAGACAAACACACATTATCTGAAGTAAAATACTTGTTCCATTCTCAGTGTGACCTGGAAAAGCAATTTAATCTTTAGTGTCTCAATTTCCTTATCTGTAAAATGGGGATAGTGTGATAACAATTATGCGTCATAGGTATATTGTGACTATTACATGAGATAGTGCATGGAAAGCTCTGATAAGGGTGCTTGGCATGTTGTAATTGCTCACTAAATGTTAGCTATTATTGCTATTGATCCTACATTCCACAAGCATTTACTATGCACCAACCAAGCATGAAGCACTCTTAGACACTGGTCACTATTAAAACAATCCCTATTCTCTCTCTCTCTCTCTTTTTTTTTTTTTTTTTTGAGACCGAGTCTCGCTCTGTCACCCAGGCCGAAGTGCAAGTGGCACAATCTCGGCTCACTGCAAGCTCCACCTCTCAGGTTCATGCCATTCTCCTGCCTTAGCCTCACCAGTAGCTGGGACTACAGGCGCCCGCCACCACGCCCGGCTAGTTTTTTTGTATTTTTAGTAGAGACGGGGTTTCACCGTGTTAGCCAGGATGATCTTGATCTCCTGGCCTTGTGATCCGTCCGCCTTGGCCTCCCAAAGTGCTGGAAAACAATCCCTATTCTTAAGGAGCTTAAGAGCTTCCAAGTTAAGATTTGCCAAGGCTTGATTCACCTTGTGGAAGCCACGGTTACTATGACCTTGTTTGGAGAGACAGGCACTCAGAGAGGTCCATCTTAGATGATACTTTCCTTGGAGAATCTGTTTCAGAAAGGCCACTCCGCCTTGGACCTCTTCCTTTGTAGGATCCAGGAATCCTATGGTTTCCTCTGGCAGTTCTGGCCTCTAACTCCAATTACCTCTCTGCACCCAGGCTCTCTGACTCTACTGACCTACTATTTTGTGTCAGGAGAAATAGTAGAAACAGGATAGGAGAGTAGTTTTGACATGTTCTAGCTCAAATGCTAGATCTTCTGCTTCTATCTGATAAGCTGCTTAACCTCTCTGAGCCTGTTTCCTCATCAGTAAAATGGAGTAAAACAGTACCTACCTCATAAGGCCACTGTGAGCATTAAATGAGTAAGCATATGACAGGAATTTAGAGTATTGCCTGGCATGAAGAAAGCATACAGAAGAATTTGCTATTATGGATCTATTTTTTCAATTGACAGGTAAAAATTATATATATTTGTTACGTGCAATGTATCTTGACATATGAATACATTGTGTAATGACTAAATCAAGCTATTTAACATGTCCATTGTCTCACATACTTATTTTTATGCGATGAGAACACTTCAAATCTACTCTCTTAGCAATTTTTAAGAATACAATATATTATTATTAACTTTAGTCACTGTGATGTACAATAGACCTCTTAAACTTGTTCCTCCTAACTGAAGTTTTGTGTTGGTTGACCAAAATGTCCTGTAATAATGGTTATGGTTATTAACTTCAAAGCGAGCATGGACTCTACCTGACCTACCTGGAGAAGTTCTCCCACAGGTGTGGCTAATGATCCTGTTCTTTCAATTCACCAGTATTCTTCTCTGACACAGTTTGACAAAGCCTGGTCCTAGGGGACAGCAGAAGAGAAATATCGAGGACCAAGGGGCTGGAGGAAGGTAGAAAGAAGTGACCACATAAACACCGTTGGCAGGAACATTCAGCCCTCTCCAGCCCCGTGGAACCTCAGGAGCTAGATGGAACCATTTCTTTAGGGAAAGCTGGCAGTTGTTTATACAACCGCAAGCTGAGCGTCCAGGTGACCAGTCCAGCGTTTTTTCCCCAGCACCTCTCTGCACACTTCTCTTTTTCCTCTTTGCAGAAAGTCAGTGGGAACAGGACCCTTTCCTTGAATCTTTCCTAGAGGATTTCAAGAGCCCAGCTCTCAGGTTTGGGGCTTACCTCACTGATGCTCTTGGAACCAGGCCAGGAAGACGTGGTCATTTCTACCTCCTACCGCTAGAGAGCAGCGCGTCACCACAGCGACCCTTGAGCCGCGAAACACCTCACCTTGCGCGAATCGAATCCTCCCCAAGGCCTGGACGCAGTTCTTCCCATTCCGTTTCCCCGGGGTTTGGCCTAGGATCTTGGACAGCACTTTATAATTACAGACATTCTGCCTGCTCAGGCCTCTCACCCCAGGCTGTGCCCCAGCAGGTGTTCAGACATTTCTGTTGCCTGTTGAGGAGAAAATGGGCTGAGGGAAGGAGGGCCAGAGGGACAGCGCCATCGGCCGGGCAGGACTCAGGCTGGACTCACTCTCGGCGCGCCTGCGAACTGGGGGTGAGCATTTGATACAAAGGAAGGGGAAGGAAAGCGACCCAAGGTGAGGGGCTGCTCCTCTCTTTGGCGCTAGAGCTTCACGTTTTAGACCTCCTCAAAGCCTGGCCTCAAGCTGAGGGCCCGCTTCACGAAGGATTTCGTTGTAGAGCTTGGGGCAGTCCTTCATTCGCTGGCATAAAGTGGCATAATTCCTAAAATCGCATCCCCTCGTCCCCAGTCCTCCTCACATAGGGTAGCTTTTAAGTCTTGTTGATCATGGGAACAAAGATCAGAGTGGAGTTTGGGGTAGAAGGTCAAGGAGTCTTTGTACTCCAGGGCCTCTGAAGGGATTTCCTAGGTGGGGTTATCTATGGCCGTGCAGAGAAGGCCCAGAGGGGTCCCCGCACACCTGACATCACTTTCTGGCCTCATCACTGTTACTACAGACCTTATAAGACAACACCATTACCCCTGGCAGGTGCAGGGTGAAGAGTGTCGGGCTAGGACACAGGAGCCTAGGTTCTAGCTCAAGAGCAGACCTTGCCTGGAGGCGCTATTCTGGGGACCTTACAAAGCTGGTCTGGGCTTTGGTTTCTCAGATTTGAAAATAACGGCTCCTGTCAAACGACAGCCCCTAATGGGAAGGGGTTTTATTCTGTTTGATTGATTGGTTGGTTGTTTTTTGAGAAAACAAAACCTGGAATTTGTCTGTACCATTTCTAAATGCTAGCTGCTCAAGTCTTAGGAAGCTATATAAATGGAGAGTGGGGAACAGAGACTGGCCGAATGGAAGTCATCTGCCAAGGTCATGGAAAGAGTGTGAAATGTCAGATTAGTCTGATTCCGCTCTCCGCCCTCAGACACACACACACTTCCCATTCACAGAATTTAATTAGTTTCTTCTTGCACAGAAACGTAGCACATCTGGAATGTTGTAGACTGCTTTGCAGCTACTATGCGTTTAGTATATTATTAACCTGCTATGCAACCACTCTTGTGATCACCTTCAGCAAGGTAGGAAATCTCTGGTAGCCACTCTCAAGGGCAATGTCTTCAACACATTCATGCCTACCCCACCCTCAACACATTTTTGGGTCATTTGTTTCCCCATATGGCCATGGGCAAATCTCTTACCCTCTGTGGCCATCATGATATGTAAAGTTTTTTTTTTTTTTTTTTTTTTTTTTTTTTAGACAGTCTTGCTCTGTCACCCAGGCTGGAGTGCAGTGGTGTGCTCTTGGCTCACTGCAACCTCTACCTCCTGGGCTCAAGCAATTCTCCTGCCTCAGCCTCCCGAGTAGCTGGGACTACAGGCGCCCGCCACCACGCCCAGCTAATTTTTGTATTTTTAGTAGAGACGGGATTTTGCCATTTTGGCCAGGCTGGTCTTGAGCTCCTGACCTTGTGATCTGCCCCCCTCGGCCACCCAAAGTGCTGGGATTACAGGCGTGAGCCACCGCGCCCAGCCTGTTTAAAGAATTTTTAAATTGGGAATCGGAATAAAGTTCTGTTCTTCTCCCTTGTGATCAGGGAGCACTTCTCCCTTGCTTCTTCTCTTGATACTCTCTCCTTTCTCCTTTTTCCTTCCTTCCACATTCCCAGAAGCATGATTCTACACTCCATCCATTCTGAACTTCTTGTTTTCACTGGCATAGCCAGTCTTTCTTGCCCTCAGTACATATAGTACCCTCTGCTTTGAATTCCTTTTCTTAAAACCTGTATTTTCCAGCTAACTCCTATTCATCTTCCAGGACTCAGAGCTCTGACATCATCTTCTTGAGGAAGGCTTCCCTTCCCTCTCTCAACATTACATCCCAGTTTGGAAATTTCTTCTCAATGCACCCAAAGCACACGTACTTCATCATAGATTGTGATTGTCTAACCCAGTTCTCTCTCTCTTTGGACCATCAGCCTTCCATTCATTTGTGCACCTCCAATGCCAAGCACAGGGCTCTGGTCTCCATCACACTGTCTTTCCTGCTGGGTTCGCGTTAGTATAGAATTACATGCTCCTCACCCAAACCCTGCTCTTGATGCCAAGTAGAAAGTCATGGCTGTGCTCTTAGATACTCCACCTTCTGTGGCAAGACTATGCTCCTGAGAAGCAAGGCTTTTAGTCTTCATCCCAAAAGCTGGAGGTATTTGTAAATCAGTCTTGTGAGCACCAGAAATGTCCCAAGAAAAGGAAAACCATATCTATATTACAGGACTAGATAGTGTGCAAGATTTCCTGTGCCCTTTAATATGCCAGACTAGCCTCAGATAAGATTATCTTTATTGATAGATTAGGAAATTGAGGCCCCAGGAGGGACTGACTCAGGGTTTCAGAGACAAGAAGTAGCAAAACTGTGACTAGAAATCAGGCAGCTTCAGTTCCTGGCTTGACACTTTCCCTCCACCTCCTGCCTACCTCTCCAGATGACAGTGTCTATACTGTGCCTGCTGAAGACGCAGGAAGAGTCACAAAGCAGACAGCTCTGCAAGGGCCTGCCCTCTGTGGACTTGGGGAAGAACACTGTGTACTCTTCCCCTCTCCATCTCAGCAATGCATCGATCCCAGACTTGGAAAAATCAATGTTGGCGAGGGCAGGAGAAAGATATGCTCAGATACATTTGTCATTTGAGGTGCCTTCAGACATACTCACCCAACAGCAGCCCTTCAGCCTCTGTTCCCCATCAAAGCCATGTACCCAAACCAGAGCCACTGCTATAAGCAGGGCTGAATGTGGAAATTGGAATGGTAGAATGCCAGGGTCAGAGGGATCTTAGAGGACCCCATCCAACTCCCCACGGCACAGCTGAGGAGTCTGAGGCCAGGAGGTAAGTAACCTGCTCAGGATCACACAGCTGGGTGGTGACACGGCCAGAACATAAATTCAGGTCATGGGATGCCATTCCGATGCCCTCAACTCTGGCTCACATTATGCAGGTATAACTCAGTGCCAGGAGGACTCCTTTCTTTCCGCTACACCATCGTGCCCAGCACACCTCTATCAGAGTTCAGTGCTTTCAGGGAAGAAGTGAAGAACAGTGGTTTAGAACACAGGCTTAGGGTCAGGTGCATCTGGAAGTGTGAACTGTTCTTATAAGAAAATTACTTGTTTGTTTGCAGTTTATCTGTAAAAAATCATGCCATGTGCCAAGGACTGTTTTAGTCACATGCATTAACACCTAAAATCATTAAAATTCATGCCATTGGTGCTACTGCCTATAGTTACTTTAGGCACAGAGAGATTCAGAAACTTGCCTAAGGTCACACATTCAGGAAGGGGCAGCAGTGGGCAGTGAACCCAGGTGATGCAGCTCTAGAGCCTGTGCTTTAACTACCATGCTGTTATATGGCACACCAAGATCCCTGCACTCCTACTTACCCAATCTGGCAAACACAGGTGCCTGCCTGCAGATGACAACACTCAGATCAGCATGTCTACTCAGCTGCTTGCCAGACAGTTGGTCAGGGTCTCCCATTGCTGGTCAGTGGGTAGAGAGAAAAGGAAAGCCATGAGTCAACTTGGCTTCTATAAGGTGCCACAGACTGTGTTGGTGTATTCCTCCATAAATGTAAATTTACAACACATCCTTTTATCACAGTCTGGTTTGCTTTAGGCTGCCTTATTTCTGAAGCTGAAGGACACAGTGGCATTTGGACACATCCAGGAAAGGCCTGGCAAATGGTGACTGCTTTTGACCCCAAAGAATCCCACAGTAATTTGGCTCCACAGTGGAGAGTGTCCCAGGCTGGGTACTCTAAAACGTCCCTCCACCCAGCATATTAATTATTCATAATGTCCTTAAATACTCTTCTGTGATGAAATGTTAAGTGACACATTAAATATTCATCATGATGCATCTAACACAGGGCCAAGGGTAGAATTAAGCAGAACAAATGTGATTTCTGATTTTATCTCTTTAATTCTAGGCACTGAACACCCCCAGGCAGCTAGGACTCCCATTCTATTCTGAAAGAAAGCCAAGAAAGTAGATTCCACAACATCCCTTTATGTGCTGCCAAACTGTCTTTAAAACCTTGGCAAGAAGTCCCTTCCTTTCCTTTTCTTTATTTTGTTTTAACTTTTAAAAATTAAAGCATAATTTATATGCATATATGTATGCACCCACATAACCAACACCTAGATCAAGATATAGAACATTTCTAGCAGCCCAGAAGTTTCCCTCATGCTTCTTCTCAGTCAATACCCGCCTCCTTGTGTGCGTGCATGCACACACACACACACATCACTATTTGACAGGAAGTTGTTTTTAAATCTAACTTAGATCCTTCCTTGTGATTGCTGTTCACTTCCTATCATTTTAACTTTGAAGGCAAAGGCCAGGTAGGCCATTGATTTGAAACTTACTATAGTGGAAAGATGGAGAATATGAGGCTTTTGGAGGAGTCTGGGGAGAGACGATGGCTTGGTCTGGAACCACTGGGGTGAAGATGGAAAGGAGAGACTTGTGGGGGATGTATTTGAGAGGCAGAGGTAACCGGATTTGAAATGTGACATGAAGGAAAGAATGGAATCAGGCATGACCTGTAGGTTTTGGCTTGAATGTCTTGATGCAGGGGTTACCATTTGTTGGGAAAGAGAAGATGGTGGAGGAGCATGTTGGGGGCAGGGTGAGATCAAGAGTTATGTTTGGACTTATGGACTTGATATAACTGTTAGGCATCCAAGTGTAGAGTCCAAGTCATCCAGAGATCAAGGAGACAGCAGGCCTGGAGAGAGATATACATTTGGGAATCATCTGCGTATAGATGGGTTTTAATGCCTGGAAATGTCATGGAATCACCCAGGACATACAGAGCAGAGAACAAGATCCAAGACAGAACAAGGTCCTGTGCAGACCCACTGCTGAAGGAGTCTGCCTCAGTCCTCAAGCCGAAGGGGTAGTTTCACAGTCAAAATAGGGGCACGTGCCCAGGGTAAGAATTGAAGCCATGTTTTCAACATTTTAAAAGTCTTGTTTTGTTAATAAAAACAATCAGGCAGACATGTGGATATTTTACTCTAGCTGGAGTCAGCTACCTGTATAATTTGTAAATATCTGTACATGCATCTCCACTTTTCTTCTGTTTTCATTCAAATATTTTGGTGTTTACAACCAGGCTCACTCTCTCATCTCAACATGAATTATGGCAGGTGCTTGAGAAGTTTCCAGAGGAGATGTCCAACACAGAAATGAGTTTCATTTTTATAGAATTGGTAGAAACATAAGATACAGGAAAATTGTGCTGTTCACAGAATTTGATTGGAATGGCTATGTGATCAAGGGCAATTCACTCAACTCTCTAAGTCATCGTGGCCCAATAGAACTTTCTGAAAATGTTCTAGATCTGCACTGTCCAAGGTGGCAGCCAGTAGTCATGAGTCTATTGATAACTTCAAATGTGAATGTGACTCAGAAACTAACTTTATTTATTTATTTATTTTGAGATGGAGTCCTGCTCTGTCACCAAGGTTGGAGTGCAATGGTGCAATCTTGGCTCACTGCAACCTCTGCCTCCCAGGTTCAAGCAGTTCTCCTACCTCAGCCTCCCTAGTAGCTTGGATAACAGGCAGCTGCCACCATTTCTGGCTAATTTTTGTATTTTTTAGTAGAGACGTGGTTTCACCATGTTGGTCAGGCTGGTCTCGAACTCCTGACCTCAGGTGATCCACCCACCTCGGCCTTCCCAAGTGCTGGGATTACAGGCATGAGCCACTGCTCCTGGCCACTTTTTAATTTTAATTAAATCAAATTTAAATAGCCACATGTGGCCAGTGGCTATTGTATCAAATAGAGCAATTCTAGGTCTTTATGCTCAACTATAAAATAAAGTGTTTATGCTAGAATCAATCTCTAAGCTTCCTGACATAGTTCCCAACGCAGTGGCACATACTGGGCACTCAATAAATATTTGTTGAATAGATGTTTGTAGAATGAAAGCCAAATGAAAAAAAGATGAACAAATGATTAATGTATTGTCAGGGAATATCATAAATAGCATTAATTTAGGATAACGTCTTGGAAAACCTAGAGTTTTGGAGGCTGAAAAGAAACTCTGGCGCTGGCCGCAAGTGGGTGGGAACTCTTGGCAGTCATTTATGTGGGAACAGAACCAGGTAGAATCCAGATCACACTTGCCTTTCCACTTCCTCTATACTTGGAAAAGCAGCTTCCTCTTTGGGAGTATTTTCATAACCCAAGTCTCCCAGTGAGAAGGACTCTCAGTGCTGGAACTACAGGCTGGGAAGAATGTCAGGAAAGAGGGAACAATTGTTAGGAAGCCACAGTGACAGCTGCCAACACTTGCATTCCTATGTGCAGGAACAACTTCCTTCAGACACAGCTCAAAATAGCCACTGCCCCCAAATTTGCTGGTTAAAATAAGTGGGTAAGTCACAACCACCCATCTTGACTTTGACTCTCTCTTCATTTCTGTTCTGAGGAGTCTCTCCCTTGTCAACATGGATTATAGCAAGTGCCTGAAAAGTTTCCAGAGGGGTTGGCCAACACAGGAGGCATGGTCCCTGTAGCTAGAAGACCCAGCTGAAAAATTTGCCTTCGACGGAAACATGAACATGACAGGCGAGTGAGAGTAGGGGCATCGTGTATTGGTCTCTGCTTCCTCCATGAAGGAGCACTGCATCTCCACCACACACAGTTCTGCTCAGAACCAAAGCTGACAATCTTAGCTAGGGTTCTCTCTCTCTCTCTCTCTCTCTCTCTCTCTCCCCTCTCTCTGTCTCCTCTCTCTCTCTCTCCTCTCCTCTTTTTCCTCTCTCTCTCTCTTCTCTCTCCTCTCTCTCTTCTCTCTCTCTCTCTCCCTCTAATCTGTGAACTTTTGGCTTTTGTTTTCTGGGGGGTGATTCTTTATTGTGGTAAAATGTACATTGCAAAATTTACCATTTTGATAATTTTTAAGGGTACAATTCCATGGCATTACCTACATTTACAGTGTTGTACAGCCATCACCACTATCCATCTCCAGAACTTTTTCATGGTTCCAAACTGAAACTCTGTACACATGAAACACTAACTCACCACTGCCTACTCCCCCAGCCCCTGGTAACCACCATTCTATTTTCTGTCTCTGTAAATTTCATTACTCTAGGTACCTCATATAAATGGAATCATAAAATACTTGTCTTTTTATGACTGGCTTATTTCACCTAGCATAATGTCTCTAAGCGTCATCCATGTTATAGCATACGTCAGAATTTTCTTCATTTTAAGGCTGAATAATATATTCTATTGTATGTATATGCCACATTTTGCTTATCCACATTTGGCTTGCTTCCACTTTTTAGCTATTGTGAATAATGCTGCGGTGAACATGGGTGTACAAGTATCTGTTTGAGTTCCTGCTTTTAATTCTTTGGGATATAGGCATAGAAGTGAAATTGCTGGATCATATGGTAATTCTATGTTTAGCCATTTGAAGAAATGCTTTTATTTTTAAAGCCATTCCTAAATTCATTTTTTATCCTTTAGTTCTTGAATTTTATTTCTAATTCTCAACTCCTATCTGTGTGTATATTTTCAGCATTTCATATCCTAGGTCTTACCTTTTTATCTAAAAGCTCAATTTCTTATTTCTTTTTACTTTTTAAAGCAACTAGTGGGTATGAAGCTTAATACCTGGGTAATGAAATAATCTGTACAACAAACCCCCATGACACAAGCTTCCCTCTGTAACAAACCTGCACTTGTACCCCTGAACTGAAAATAGAAGTTAAAAGAAAAACAAAACTGTAGCTGCTAGTCTTTTATTTTAAAACTCATCTGTTACCTAATCTCACATGTGTTTCTTCAATCTATAAGCTTTTTGCTTCATTTTTAAACCATCTCCAACTAGTCCTTTTTATTTCAGTAGTTTATTTTTTTAACCTAGACATCAACATAGTTGGCTTCTTGTATCTATGATGTGTCTCCCACAAATCTGTCACATTTCTGAGAGTTACAAATGTTTCTCTTCTGGAGTGCTGTATAAGGGGCATTGGGAAGGTTATACTGAATGGGGAAGGAGGAAGACAGCGTGATGGGGGTTTGTCATGGGTCAGGTTCCCTGGGAAACAGACTCTGAGACAGAGATTTGCATTCAGAAGGTTATGGGGGAGGGCACTCAGAACACTTGTAAGGAAGTGAGAGAAGCAGGACAGGGTGGAGGAAGAAGTCAACTGGGATGCAGTTGAAACAAAGGCTTTAGTCCCCCAGGGAGCTCTGAAACTGGATGGCCTCTCAGACATATCCCAAATTGAGGCTGGGGGCTGGGCCTTTATTCATTAGAAACTTGCATGTACGAGGCAGCTTAATCTTGGGTAAAGAAGTTCCTTCCCTGGAGGGCAATGCTGGGGAGGGACTCTGTGTACAGTGTCACCAGGTGAAGCTTCTGGGGTGGGGCTGGGCGCGCTTAGGGAGCACCACAGAATCCACTGCAGGTTCTCAAAAGAAAACATACTGTATTCCAGGGAGGTAGGGCCCCATACTCCAACTCAGTGAGGGCCAGTCAGTCTGGGGGAGTGCATTAAAATTATCTGGGGAGAAAATTTGATAAGGCCTCTCCCTGCCAAGAGTGTATAGTTTAAAGAAGTAAATCTGATCTTTCTACCCCAGCACCCCTTCCCAAAGTGGAGAACCACCAGCCTAGGCCAAAATGACAATACCTCAACTTCTTATAAATGGTTTCTACAAGGGTTGAGTCTGTTTACAAGCCTGGCCTCATTCCTTTGGCACAAGGTACAGTATGTCCACCCAGTTCCTGAAAATGGGATCTCTTCAGAGTAGCCATGTGAGGAAATATGACCAACTGAAGTCCTGCCAAAAAAAAAAAAAAAAAAGTGCTCTTTCCCTATGACAAGTCCCATGTAGGAGAGGATCAAGGTTTGGGAGGCCTAAAAATTTAGAAGACTCTTGAAGAAAAATAAGACAAAATTATTAATATAAAATTGGCAAGCATTGCCCAGGGCCTTGGAAGGAGCCTCTGCAAGAGAGGGCCCTCACAGTCTCAGGGAGGGACACTTCGCTGGGAGGGAGAATTTGACCTGGAGCTTACATTCACCATCTGTTAAACTACCCTCTCATTTCAGAGAGTCTAAGGAATTCTTCCTTGGCTAAGTCCCCAGTAAGTCTTGCCTCAAGGCAGGTGACCTCACCTGGACACTGTAAAGATACATAATTTCCAGAAACTGGTTGGACATACTCTACTTAGACCAAAAGAATGAGGCCATGGCCGGTGGCTCAAACCTGTAATCCAGCACTTTAGGCCGAGAATCACGAGGTCAGGATCGAGACCATCCTGGCTATACTGAAACCTTCTCTAAAAAAATCTAGAAGGCTGGCAGTCCCAGCTACTCGGAGGCTGAGACAGAGAATGTGAACCCGGGAGGCGGAGCTGCAGTGAGCTTAGAGCCGTGCACTCCAGCCTGGGTGGCAAGCAAGACTAAAAAAGAATGAGGCCAGGCAGGACTGGGACATGATTTCTAATTGAGTGTAGGGATAAGTTATATGATAAAATTAGTAATAATAATAATAGGTAACAATTATTAAACATTTAGCATGCACCAGCCTGGGTTCTGAGCACTTTATATGAATGACCACATGTAATCCTCATAAGCACACACATCAGTATAATAATTTTATTGCCATTTTACAGATGAGGGAATTAGGGTGCAGATAATTTAAATAAACTGCCTGGAACATCACAGCTAGGAAGCAGTGCAGGCAAGATGCAAACACAGGCTCTGACTCCAGAGTGTTTGCCCTGTGAATCCCCATGTTATGCAGCTCTACCTGAAGGTCAGGGCAATGTTTGTCCTCACTTGAAACAGGGCCAACTGAGGCTCTACAGGAGGGATGTTGTCATTAGATTTTCTGAGAGTTTTAAGGTTCATTGCTGAAGGGTTTTAAATGTTCAAGTCAAGAAAAGCAACTGAAACCACTCAAGGGCTACTTAAAAAGGCAGAATCTATACTGTTAGTGTATGAACTCCTCCGATTGGATCTAGCATATAATCTAAAGCATGCTTAAAAATAAAGAGTTGAAAAGGTCAGCCCTTTGTTCTTCTCAAACTAACATGCCTGTGGACACCCTTCACTTTAGAACTTTCTTTTTTCACAGGTTTAGACCATTTATTTTTTGGCTGTCAAGAAAAAAAAAATGTATTAGCAATGGATGAGTCCCCCTTGGGTCTCAGCTGGCTTCTGCTCACAGCATGGAGAACTGTTCTTCTGGCCTTGACTGATTTTCCTGACAGCATGAAGACTCTGTTCCACCGTTCACACTACCCTGTCTGCTCAGACACATGGTTTGATGCCAATTGGTATTTATTTTCCAGGTTCAAATAACATCGCTGGAGATCTAAACACTAGGATTGGCAGGAATTCCACGAGCTCTTGTTTCAAGCTTTTAGAGAATGAGTGGATTCCCGCAGACAATTCTTTCAGAGATAGACTGATAACCTAAATGGAAAAAAAGATATTGCCAGCCTTACTTTCCTCAGAATACAGCGGTAATAAACAACAGTACATGGAATAAATCTCAGGAGAACTTTACTTGCGTTTCTACCTAAATTGTCTATTTGATATTCTGGTTAGCCACTTTTGCCATGGTCTGAGCAAAAAGTATACATTTTCTCCAGTACTTATCTTTGCATAGCTTCTCTGGAGCCCATCTGGCCTTATGATTATGCTGAGGAAGTTAAGGGACTGATAACAAATGTACCAGTTTTTCTTTTTTTAGCTCTATTTGAGCTGTTACTATCAAAGATCCTTTTAAACCTTGAATGCCTCAAAGGACAGGTTTGTCCTCTTATCTCCTCTGAATAAATTGCCATTACCTTAAAATGATTTTATTCACGCGCTGTCCTAGCAAATGAAGGATTTACCCTCCTGGTGCCTTGCTTGACAGAGAAGAAACATGTAAAGCAGAAACAAGAAGAGGCCATGCAGGAATTTTCAAATGCATTTATCATAGACTTCTGATTGCCTCCCACAAAAAAACCTCTGAAAGCCATAGGAGAGAATTAAGTGTGCCCGTGTATCCTTTATGGATAGGAATTTGTGATGAGAAAAGCTATATAATCTTGATACTGACCCCTGATTGTTGATGCTTATGAAGAACACACCTTTGGCTGACCAAAGAATTGATAAGTTGGAATGTAATTTTGATGATTCTATTAGCACCATTCAAGTCAGGCAAGATAAACGGATGTGTTTAGAACTTTGTTAAAAATTGTAAATGACGCCGGGCGCGGTGGCTCAAGCCTGTAATCCCAGCACTTTGGGAGGCCGAGACGGGCGGATCACGAGGTCAGGAGATCGAGACCACCCTGGCTAACACGGTGAAACCCCGTCTCTACTAAAAAATACAAAAATCTAGCCGGGCGAGGTGGCGGGCGCCTATAGTCCCAGCTACTTGGGAAGCTGAGGCAGGAGAATGGCTTAAACCCAGGAGGCGGAGCTTGCAGTGAGCTGAGATCCGGCCACTGCACTCCAGCCCGGGAGACAGAGCGAGACTCCGTCTCAAAAAAAAAAAAAAAAATTGTAAATGACTTGACAACCCTGGTGTAACACACACATTCCCATTACAACAATGAGCAAGCAAAGCATTTTCTTATGTTTAAATGGTGAAAAGATGCTCAACATCACTAATCAAAGCCACAATGAGATACCACGTCACAACATTGGGATAGCTACTATCAAAATTAAAACAAAACAGAAAATAACAAGTGTCGATGAGGATGGGAAGAAATTGGAACCCTTGTTCTCTGTTTGTGAGAATGTAAAATGGTGAGGCTTCTATGGAAAACAGTATGACATTTCCTCAAAATGTAAAAAAATAGAAATACCTGTGATCCAGCAATTCCACTTCTGTGCATATATATCCAGAAGAATCAAAATCCGAGACCCAAACAGAAATGTGTACATCCATGTTCACAACAACGTTATACACAGTTGCCAAAACGTGGAAGCAATCCAAGTGTCCACTGATGAACAAATGAATAAACATGATGTAGTATATAGCTACAATGGAATATTATTCAGCTTTAAAAAGGAAGAAAATCCTGACATATACTACAACATGGATGAACATTGAAGGCATGCTAAGTAAAGTAAGGCAGTCACAAAAAGACAAAAGCTGTATGATTCCACTTATATGAAGTACTTCAACTTATATGAGGTACTTAGAGTCAAGTTTACAGAGGCAAAAAGTAGAATAATAGTTGCTGGGGATAGGGGAAAGGGGAATTGGGAGTTATTGCTGAATGGGCACAGAGTTTCAGTTTTGCAAAATGGAGAGTTCTGGAGAGGGCGATGATTGTACAACAATGTGAATGTGCTTAATACTCCTAAACTATATGCTTAAAAGATGCTTAAGATTGTAAATTTACAATTAACAATTTTTAAATGGCATTATTGTCCTGAATTAGAAATAGCCTCAATAGATTATTGTTCTTATTATCTAATTATAGATATAATTATAGACTTACAGAAGAGATGTAGATCACCTGTTCTGCAATGAAAGTCGCTGGTTTTGACAGAAATCCTCGAACATTTAACTGCATCTGATTAACCGTATGTGGCAAGTTAATTTTTCCATTACTGATACATATGTGCAATAATCAGTTAACCTTGAAGGATGCACCAAAAAAGGGTTAATTGCTCAAGGTTAAATGTTGTGTGAATGCCCTACTGAGATTTGTTAGGGCTAAGGTTAGAGTTTTACCTGCTTTGGTTTTCTCCCGCTAAATTTATGGTGGCCATGCTCAATGGCATTGAGTCTTTGATCACCAATCAGTGGTCCAATTGGAACCCTAACCACTTCTTGCTAGGAGTGTGGGGGTGCTATGGTTATCCCCACAAATGTTTCCTTGGCTCATTTTCTAGCTAATGTGGAGGAGCTTTCTTTTGACATACACATCGAGGAAGGCTACTCACTTTCACGACAAGACGCCACTGCTGCCTCCAGCATGGTTTACTGTCTAACTGGTCCAGAAGAGACTTCTCAAGAGAAGGTGATATTTAAGCTGAACCTTGAAGAAAGGGCAGAAGTTTGCCAAGAAAACCAAAGGAAAAGGGCACTTGAGGTAAAAGGAAGAAATTGGCAGAAGAATTGAATATTGAAAGTGCTTAGAATCTTTAAAACGACCAAGTGATCCACTGTGGTTGAACAAAAAAATAGAGGCCAGTTTGGCCAGTACAGATTCAGTCTGTATAAAAGTTCTTGAGGAGTACACCATCCCTAAGAGCTTCACTCTGCTCCATTCCTTCACTGGCCCCCACGTACCTCCCTTAGTCTGAGAGAGAGAGAGATTGTGTATATGGACTTCTGAGGGTTAGGAGGATTTTAGAGAGAAATGTCATGGTCTTCGGGTGATATATAAAGAAAACGATCCTTACTCCATCCAGGATTGTCCATAAACGTGGGCAGAAGTGAACATAGAAAACCTTCTGTTCTATTTATCGTCCAGATAGGATCCCAAAGATCATCTAGTCCATCAACTCCTTACTCAAGGATTAAGCTCCCTGGGGTCTGGGTGAAATAGAACTGAGAGGGCTGGGCTCAAGCAAGTGGGTAGGTGCAGGTGTGGTGTGACATGTTTGATGCTGAAATTCTCCCTTTCCTAAAAAACTGTCTCCTCAGCCTGCCAGAGCATATGCCACTCTTTTTGGCATGTGATTAGCTCATTGTAGCAGGCACTCCCAGAATGTGGTAAGAATAGTGGAGGTGATATTAGGCGTTGTCATAAAGAACCCTGAAAGCCAAGGTAAGAAGTCTGGATACTCTCTCTATTCTAAAATTCGGTGGAACTCACTGCAGGTTTTTGAGGAGGGGAGAAACTTCTACCTCTCATATGGATGCTGAGGATCTTAAAGACATGGTAGAGATGCCAGTGTTCAGGGACCTCCTTTAATATTTGGACCGTCTCTAATATTAGCAAGTTGTTTAACCCTTCGGGCCTCATTTTTCTCATCTGTACAAAAGTTAACATAGTAAAGTGCTAAGAACAGTACCTGGCATATACTATGCTCTGTAAAATTGTCGTTGTTGTCATTAATGTTAAACCAAGGCTGGGAGATATCAGAACAAGGCAACTCAACAGCCCTCATGGTTTTATGGGGACTTGTCACTGTAGGGAGACCTCTTCCTTTAGCGAGAAGAGGACAGGGATTTTCGTGATGTTGAAACAGCACACTACTGTGTGTTTCAGATTTTTTCTCCTCTCAGAGACTCCTCAGTTTTTTTCTTGGGCTCAGGCTCTAGGCTAGATGCCTCTAGGCTTAAGATCCCATGTGTCTTCTCTGAAAGTCAGACCTGGGCTGAGTTGAGACAGCATCACTTTAATGTCTCTGTGATGTGTCCACTCACTGGAGAATGGAAGCTCATCTTGCAGCTTGAGTCCTGCAGCAGGAAAGAGATTATTTCACCTGTCCAGCAAGAGGCTGACAGTACCCTACAGATATTTCTCAAAAAAAAAGAATTTCCATGGAATTCTCCAAGAGTCTTCAGAATCTCAACTGCACCTCTCTGCTTCAAGGAACTGAAGCCTAATCCCAGCCAAATTAAAAAGAGAAAACATCTTTCCCAGGATATTGGAAAGCAGTTATATAATTTTGATAATAAAATGAATTTTCAGTAACCTAACCCTTTCCCTAAACAATACTTAGTTTGAGGAAAGTATAGTCAAGATGCAAAACTGGGTGCTGAAAAGGATATCTTACTGCAGCAACTTGGTCACTCTTTCATCTCATAAAAGCAGCAATAAAGGGGTGTTGTGAATTTGATATCATTACACCATTGTTTAGATGAGGAAACAACAGTTCAGAGTGATGGAGCTGAGATCCAGTGCCTGAATAATTTCCGACTTACCAGCATGTGGCGCTGTTGCCATTACCTCCTTCTGGAAGATCTCTTTTCCACTTCTATGATATTAACTTCCTCCGTTTTTTGTTTGTTTGTTTGTTTGTTTTTGTTTTTGTTTTTGTTTTTTTCCTTTTCTCAAATTACCTGATTATTCTCAGCTCTCTGCGTTGTCTTGTTTTCAACTGCCTATCCCTCAGAGGCTGCCAAATCCCAAGGGTTCTATCTCAGATGTCTAAAATTCGTCCTCTTCCTTTTTTACTTCAGATTTTTAAAAAATCAAACACATAATTTTAAAAGACAAATAGTGCTATAATGTTTACAACTGAATAGAGCCATCCCAGTCTCACATCAACCTGCCCCAACACTGGCCCTTGCCCCCAAGAGGCAGAGCTGCTGTGTAAGGCCGGGCAGGTTGTGCAAAGCTCAACTTTGGTTGGAGAGGCACCATTCAAATACTCTATAATGGGAATATATTGCCCTGTGGGGTTGTGCATTGCACAACTCTCACCATCATATTTAGTAGCCTAGCCAAGTTGTAACCATTTTCAATTCTCTTGGCTATTTGGTCTAGTATTTATCTTCATGATTCTAAATAATAAGCTTGTGCAGCTTTCTCTTGATTCGCCAATATCAGTTAGGTATTGACTTCCTAATGGATGATTACTTAGCTCTCTCAAATTCACCCCAATCCCTTCTTGGGACTTCTCTTTTATCCTCTCTAGATAGTAATATCACAATTTTGTTTGATCCATAAAGTTTACCTTATTAAGACTATGTAAACACTATTTATTGCTGAATCAAGTAGTATGCTATCTTTTAATATGTTGTCTATTTTATTTCGCCCATCCGTATATCTTTTTTTATTTGTATAAATTTAGTGGGTACAAGTGCAGTTTTGTTACATGGATATTTTGCATAGAGTGAAGACTAAGCTTTTAGTGTAAACACTATTACTATGGCTGCCTTCTTATTCAGCTTTAGTTTATTCATATGGTTAATATTTGCTTTCCTTTTTTTTCACTTTCTTAATACTTTTAGTTAAGATTAGCCCAAAGCTGCCTCCTTGTAAATTTGGCCTAAAGGTTTCTTCATACATAGTAAACTATAGCCTAACTGGATGTATGAACAGACTATAAACTTTATTTGTAACCAATCGCCAAGTTTCAGCCAATCACAGATGGTCAACCATTCAAACGCTGTTCGAATAAGACAAATGCTGAGCTATAACCAGTGCTACTGTTACTGTACCACACTTCCGTTCTCTATACGTCACTTTCCCTTTTCTGTCCATAATCCTCTCCAACCACAGGACAGTGCCAGAGCATGTATAAATCTATTCAGGGGCTGCCAGCTTCACAAATTATCCTTGGCTCAGGTAAACTCTATTAAATTTAATTTGTCTAAATTTTTTTTAACAGTAGTCTGTGTACCAGTGCCTGGCTCAGTCTTCTCTTTTCCTGTAACAGCTTCTCAAACACAGTCTGCTACACACCACATTTATCTTTCCTAGAGACTTCTCTCCTGAGCCTTTCATCTTCCTGTTCTGTGGACCAGTTACTCTCCAGGCCAATGGAGAGTTCCCTTTACCACCAGCCTGGGCGTTCCCTTCACCTCAGTCCTGTGTTGGAGCCGTTCCTTCCTGGCATTCATGCTCTGTCTCTCTCCTGGTGTGGTGGAGCGTATTGTCCGGTAGCTTCTTAAGACACGATACTTGGAAGTAAGTCTGTTGAAATTTTTGTACGTCTGAAATATATTTATCCTGGCTCGTCCAAATGCAGTGGTTAAAACTAACTGATCACAACTAACTGATCACAATCAGTTACAGACTTCTTTGTTTCTTCACTCCTACTGCTTCACTTGACTAACCTAAAAAAATTTTTTTTAAAAACAACTTTTTTTAGTTTTTTTAATAAAAAAGAAGAAAAGAGAAAATAATAAAATATATGTATCTTACCGCTACACATCTTGATAGTTTAGCTAATTGTCTATTCCTAGACTGGAAGTACTATTTCTTCATAATCCTGAATGTAGTTCTCCACTGTCTTCTGTCTTCCAGGGTAGTTGCTAATTACTAAACCTTTGTATGTGACCTTTTTTCACTCTCTGGAAGATCTTTATATCAATTCTTTATTCCTGTTGTACTGAATTTCATAAGGATGTATCTTGGTACAGTTTATTTTAGGGGAACGTTTTTTGGGCTTTTATTCTAAACACTTATGTAGTTTGGTTTTCCAAAATGTTATAAAATTATTCATTTGATAATTCTGTTTTATTCATTTTTCTCTCATATATCTTTCTGTAATCTCTACTAGTTTGATATTACAATTCTCCATTTTCCTTATGTTTTTCCTCTTCTTATTCATATTTTTGTGTTTTACTTTCAGTGAGACTTCATCAACTTCATGTTCCAATTCTTCTTTTAAATTTTTAATTTTTGCTGTATTGTGAATGTGTAACAGCTTTTTTTTATTCTCTTCTAATTCCTTTTTATAGCATCCTTGACTCTGGGGATATTAATTATTGCTTTAAGGCAAGTTTTCTTCTGTTCTTGTTTGCTTTTTTTTTTTTTTTTGAGCTTTTCTTTTCTCTCTGCTTTTTCTGTGATATACCTTTCTGAAAAATCCAGACTCCGCTTTGCATTCATTTCTAAGAGTGATACACTGAAACCCTCTGTGATTGAGTGAGGCTTGATACTGCTGAAATCCAACCTATAGATGTTTTCCTTGGGAAAATACATGTGTGTGTGCATGCACATGTATTCCCTTTCCTCTTTCTCCCTGGCCATTGTGATCCCCAGAGGAGAATGCACCAGTCTTTTCCGTTGAGGTTTAAGTGTAGTAGATGGCGTTCGCTAGGGTAGGGAAAGGGAGCTGAGTGCCTTATCCTTCATGCAGCCTTTCTCATAACCCCTCTCTTTTGAGTTGGTTACCTCATCCAAGCTCTCTGCTATACCTTGTGTCTCTGAATTCAGAAGTCCTCTGGTTCAGTTGCTTCATAGAACAAATCTCTCTTCCCTTGCCAAAGTAAGAGAAGGTCAGTTACCTGGACATACGGGGAGGAGGCCTGGAGGTCGAACTGACTGTTTTGTAGACTCTCACCCAATTCCTCTGTTTTCAACTATACCACACTTCCACCTTTGCTACAGACTGGATGTTTGTGTCTGTTCCTTCAAAATTTATTTGTTGAAATTCTAACCCTTAGTGTCGATGGTATTAACAGGTGAGGACTTTGAGATGTAACTAGGTCATGAGTGTAGAACCGTAATGAATGGGATTAGTGCCCTTATAATGGGGACCTTAGAGAGCTTTCTCATTCCCTTCATACCATGTGAGGATACAGGAGAAGTTGGCAATCTGCAACCTGGAAGAAGGCCCTCACCAGAACCCACCCATGCTGGCACCCTGATCTCAGACTTCCAGGCTTTGGAACTATGGGAAATAAATTTCTGTTGTTTATAAGACACCCAGTTAATGGAACTTCATTAGAGCAGCCCAAACTGACTGAGACAACCTTCCACAGCACCTGGTGTCCCTAGTTTGTTGGTCTGTCTGGGGCTCTTCAGAATGAATAGAATTGCTTCTCTCTGGTATACTATCCCAAACACTTAACTTTCATCTTTTTAAGCTTTCTGTGATCTGCTAAATCAATTCCCAACATCTCATGTAGTTTTGTCTGTATATATTGTGGTTTTGGGTTACATATGTTTTCCTAGTTTCACCAGTGTTGGAGTGTATGTTCTGTTCTAGTTCTCCTTATTGCTTTGGGGTAATTTTTTTTTTCTTTTTTTTAGGGAATCTCACTCTGTCACCCAGGCTGGAGTGTAGTGGTGCAATCTCTGCTCACTGCAAGCTCCGCCTCCGGGGTTCATGTCCTTCTCCTGCCTCAGCCTCCCAAGTAGCTGGAACTACAGGCACCCGCCACCACCCCCAGCTAATTTTTTGTATTTTTAGTAGAGACAGGATTTCACCATGTTAGCCAGGATGATCTTGATCTCCTGACCTTGTGATCCGCCTGCCTTGGCCACCCAAAGTGCTGGGATTACAGGTGTGAGTCACCGCACCTGGCCTGCTTTGAGGTGATTTTTAAAGAGATGTAGGAGAAATGTCAACTCAAACCAGAAGTTCCTCATCCCTTCTTTGCCCCTTCCACTTCTACTGCTTAATTCATATCCTTATTGACTCTCACCCATACCTTTAAAGTATCATCTAGCTGCTCGTCTTATCTCCAGTTATTTCTCCTACAATCCGTCCTTCACATATAACCAGATCTGATTGCACTCCTCCCCAACTCAAGAACTTTCAATGACCACCTACAATAAACAGAACTATGTTGTTTCCAATTTGATTTCAACCATCTTTTCCAGTCTTATTTACTTCTATACTCATAAACTTTAGTCTCCAACAAGGATCTATCGGAAAATTACCATATATCAGGGTCATGCTAGGCATTCGTGGATACAACGATTAAAATACAGTCTGTATATTTGGAAACCTCAGAGTCCTTCATTAAAGTCTGCAGGATGAATGGATGGATACATGAATAAATTTAAAAACAAGTAAAGGAAGACAGTTTTTTTCTCTCCCTGGTATCTTCTCCCCATCCCCATAGATGTCTGTTAAAATTCTACCCATTCAAAGTCAACCTCAAGCAATAAGCCTCCTTTATTTCTATGTTGGAATTAATCTCTTTCATCCCTCCTACTCCACTGAGCGCTGCCTCTGTACTGATATTAGAACACTGAATCCAGGTAACCTGAAATGTGCTTATGGATATGTCTGTCTCCCTCACCTGATGGAGAAATCCTGAGTGGTAGGGACCAGAAAGATCTCACAGTATCAGGAAAGTGTTTTGCATAAAGCAGAAACTAAATAAAAATGCATTGAAAATATCACTTTTTCCTGTTGACGAATTCAAGGAAGAAATGTTCAGTTGGTGTATAAACATTTAAACATTTATTAATCTACTCTGGGCCAGGACTTGTGCCATATGCTGCCATTACAAAAATGAAAAAGACACAGTAATGCCCTGAAGTGCTGCCCTGTCCAACAAGGAGACATAAGTGCAAACAATTATAAAAACATGTGATAGGTGCAATGCCAGAGGTGGGAGCAGGGTGGGAAGAACTTAGAACCCTGCCTGGGAAAGAAAGTAAAGTGGGGTAGGGGTCTGAGGGGCGGACCAGAAAGAAGGTGATATCCAGCTAAGACATGGAGGATGAAGAGCAGTTCCCTAGAAGGAGAAGGAATAGAAAGAAAATTCTAATGGTTGTTATTTTTACTTATGGCCATATCAAAGGAAGGAAAACCATGAATCTATTCAAGCAGATTCATTCCTTCAATATTCAAACACTTCTTAAGAACCTTCCATGGGCCAGGCCCCACGCTAGGCAGATATTTTTAATACAGATTGGCTAAAAAGTATGTAAAGAAGCAGCACAGGTCAATTCAACAAAGGATTTTATACAGAATAGCAATAATATAGTCCAGGTAAGTTTTCCTCATGATTTCTTAATTCAAATAAAAAGCCTGGAAAAATAATGCATGCGGATAACAAATTCATTAGGCAATTTCTCTCCAATATCAACTGTCCCAGCAAGCACTTGGCAAGAGCTTCATCGCAATCAATTCCTGGTTGAATTCTCTGATGAGGGTTGGACATGCCATTATTCTGAGTTGTTGATTAAAGAGGGATTCACATGCTTTACACATACCAGATGTGCAGGAGGTGGAGCCCACTGCCTCTGCTGAATAATTAGGAGCCTGATTTACATTCTCTGTCAGAGGCAGGGTCTGTATACTTCTCATTGCAGCTGAGAAAGATTGTGTGTGCGTGCATGTTTAAGTGTTTAGTGCTAACCTTATGCCAGGCACCAAGCTAGACACTTTACATTATCTCCTTTAATGTTTACTGTGACCTTTTTGAGACAGATGTGTTATAGAGATGCCTGTGGAAACAGAGAGCATTTATTTTCTTCCATATATTATTATCTATTGTATCAGGGATGTTGCCAGTCAATTCTAGTATAGACACAGAGAATTGCCTTGAAACATTTTTCTGTTCAGGGAAGTTACTTGAGTAGCCTCTCAAGACAAGTAGGTGCTCTGTGCCCTGAGAAGGTTATAACAGCACCTGTTTTGTGCTAGACCATGTTTTTCCTTTTTAATTTCTCTGAATCTTTGGGGTTTATAGGTAGAAAGGGACTGTTCATATTTCAACAGGGCGAAGAAGCTCCAGGAAGCTAAGAAATGGAGATCCAATGCTTCCTTTTGAAATTCATTATTACTAGAATCTCTTTGAATGAATGTTCTCCCAACTTAAATGTCGGTTCTGCAAGAGCAGGGTTCTCTGTATCTAAAATACTCAGATGGTGGCTTGCACATAGTAAGTGCTCAATAAATATTTGTTGAGTGACCTTATCCTCCAGTTCTTTACCCCATACACCTGCCCCCAAGTTTTCCAGATTAAAATTTAACTTTCCTTTCTTGTTAATTCTCCACTAATCTTCCTGAAATAACCAAAAGTTTCAGCAGCTTTTACATATTCACATCCAATCAAAAATTATAAAAATATGTCCTCAAATAAAAGATAATGTCTGTCCTCCTGTTTGTTATAACCAGAGAATGCACAACCAGATTATCTAATAATATTTATGTCAAGTTGTTTAAATAAATAAGCTAAAAAAGAGGTGGTAGTTAATAAGAGCATATTTTAAACCATTTAATATAGAATTATATACATTACTAGGCAGGTACTACTTCTGATTTTGTAATGATGTTTCTTCACTGGAATCTATGATAAATTCATTGTTTGAGATGACGTGTTTGTGAGGCTATCTAAACTTAAGCCTTTGGATGGATTTAGCTAAATTTCATTCAAAGTGTTTTAAAATAAATTTACCATCATTTTGATGTTTTTGGAAATCTTTATAAAGTCAACAGATAAGAGTCAGATGAATTTGATTTTAGCCTGCCAATAATCTATTAATCTACTATTTGAGAGGAAACTATGTCATTTCAAGTCAATTCAATAAACACACATCGAAAACCAGCCCTATGCCAGGCATTAGGATATGAACAAAAGACATAAAGATGTGAAGCTTACAGTCTAGTGGGGAGAAACAAATGACCAGGGAAATGGCTATAATACAGATAAGAAGTGGAAGATCTGAGGGGCTGATTTTTTTATAGGATAAAGGTAATGTCTGTACACTGTGCAAGGAAGGAAGACAGAGTATGAATTTACAGATGTTGGTAGTTTCTGTTTTGAATTGTAGAGAGGTTCATTCAATATTAATTTCCTTTATCCACTTAATCCTTTTATTACTCTTACATGTACAGTCAGATTTAGGGCAATAATATTTAGGTTTAGAATAAGCTTAAAGATGAAATGCTGACCTTCAGTCTTGTCTAGAATAGTTTTCTGAAGAATTGAGATAAACACTGAAGGGTGGACAATTAAATGACCAGTAATGCTGGCTCCTTGGTTGAGGCATATGTGAAATTTACTCTCAAATTATTCTACAAGCTATCATGAATATTTTTGAATTGCTATAATAAATGATTCTAGGTATGTTTCCATCTTTTGGTCACCTTTGAAAAGAGGCCAAGGAATAACAATCCTCAGATCAGTTATTCCAAAAATCACTATTCTGGCAGGCAACTCCTCTACACTATTGTCAGGCAAAAGATGTCTGAAAACAATATAAAATTCAGGAAGGTGTTTGCATTTTCCCTGACATTATTCCTTTTCAAATATGTTCCAGGGTCACTACACTAAGCGTTTTACCTACATTATCCCAATTAAGCTCCCCACAATCCTATAAAGAAGTCATAAAACCACTGAATATAAAGCTCATGTGAGCAGAGACTGCAGTGTCTTTCATTACTGGCTATCTCCCCAGAGCCTAGAACAGAGCTGGAATTACACAGATGCTTGTAAATATTTTTGGAATGAATGAAAGGATGGCTGAATACATGTTAAAGAACTTGTTCAAGGTCACATAGCTAGTAAAGAGTAGAGTCAGGACTCCAACTCAGATCTGTCTGATTGCAAAGCTTCTGCTTCTAACCCCTATGCTCTATTATCTTTCCTGGCTTGAAACTACGTTTTCCATCAATTTCAGATAGCTGATAAATCAGGATGTCCAATATTTCCAGAGGCACCAACTGGAAAACTGCCCTAGTTAGTCTTGACAAGAAACTACAGTGGGAATTAAGAGAGCAGTCCTTGTTTTAAGGAGACTCAGAGGTGGGACAGTGATGGCTAATTCACCTCTAGATACTATCAAAGTTGGCATCTTTGAAGATATGTTGTGAGATTTAAATAACATTCTATATGTAATAGACTTAGCCTAGTACTTAAGACTTTGTAACAATCAATAGTTGCAAGAACAAAGAAAGTGACTGTAAATTTTATAGAACATATGATGCTGTTATTCTAAAATATTGAAAGTAAATGACAGTAGAGCTTTAGAGTGACTTTAGATGGTAAGACTGATGTCCAGCACAGTTGCCTGACTCATATAATAATCATTTGAATGACTTGATGAGACTCCTATTTGCCTTCCTATTTTAATATAGAAAGAATACTGAGAAATATGTTTTAAATTATATTCTGAGCACTTTACAAATCCTGACTCCTTTAACCCTCATAACAACCTCTGAGGTAGATATCATCATTACCATCCCCACTTTACACCTTGTTTTACTTAATAGATTTGAATTCAGCCTGTCAGTAATCTGTTAATCTATGATTTGAGAGGAAACAGAGGCATAAAGAGGCTAAGTAATTTGACAAGATCATGTAGCTGGTGAGTGCCGAGGTGGGATTAAACCCAGACAGCATGGCTTCAGGTCTATGCTCTTAACCAGTATACTCTAGAAAAGAGTAGTGTAGTCAGTTCTAACTCCTGTGGCCTGCTGGCACACTGAAGCTGGCTGCCTGTATGACCCTACAGTAAAGAGTATGTAACAAACAGACAACAAAATACAAATGTATAATACTTCAGAAATTTGTAGTTTTAGATACCATTATAGCAGAAGAAGAAAGAAAAAAAATCAGTGATCTAAGCTTACTTTCATCTTAAAAGCTGGAAAAAGAACAAATTAATCTAAAATAAGTAGAAGAAAATAGGTAACAAAAATAAGGACAGAAATCAATTAAATAAAAAAAGACAAACAACAGATAAAATCAGTGCAAACATTTATTATTAGAAAAGATTAATAAAATTGGTAACCCCCATCTAGACTGCTGTGAAGATTATAACATGTGATTTAAAATTTTTGATCCTCTTTCCATCAAGAAATGGAGTTTATATTTCTTCCTCTTAATTGGGCTGGCCTCGGTGACTTGTTTGTAGCCAATAAAATTTGGTGACCATGGCAGTGTTTTACTTTCAATCTATGTTAGGAAAAGCCAAACAACTTCCAACTGGTTCTCTTGGGATGCTTGCTCTGGAAGAAGACAGCTGCTAAGCTGGAGAGGTCACATAAACACTCCAATCAACAGCCCCAGCTGAGCTCCCAGCCAACAGCAGGCACCAGCTGCCAACCCTGTGAGGAGGCCATCTTGGGCATCCAGCCTAGTTGAGTCTCACATGACTGGAGTCCCAACTGACAACTGAATTCAATGACATTAAAGGCTCCAAGTGAGAACTGTTCAGTTGAGCTCTTCTCAAATTTCAGCCCCACAAAACCATGAGTAAATTAAATTTGTGGTCTTAAGCTGCTAATGCTAGGGATAAATTGTTAAGCAGCAATCGTAATCCAAACACTCATCAAGAATAAAAAGAAAATATAAACTTTTAGTATCAGAAATGAAGGAGGGGACAACACTATAGATACTACACACATCAAAAGGAAAATAAAGCCATATTATGAACAACTTCATGTCAGCATATTTGACAATTTAGATTAAATGGACAAATTCCTCAAAAGACACAAATTACCAAAACTGATAGCCATAAATATATATGATAAAAAAGAAATTAAATTTATATTCAAAAATATTCCCACAAAAGAAACTTTAGTCCCAGATAGTTCAACAGTAAATTTAATCAAATAGTTAGGGAAGAAATAATACTAATGTTACATAAACTCAGAAAATATAGAAGCCAGGAATACTTCCAAACTCATTTTAGAAAGCCAGCACAATCTTGACATCAAAACCTGACAAAGACATTACAAGAAAACAAAACTTCAGACCATGAGTTCCTTGTGAATACAGACATGAATATCACTAACAAAGTGTTAGAAAATAATATCCACATGTCTGTAACACAATCTAAGTGAGTTTATCCCAGGAATGCAAAGTTGGTTCAACATTCAAATATAAATTGACTTCTATATGTGAAAATTAATTGAATTTCTACGTAGTAGTCACAAACAAGTAAAAAATAAAATTAAAACAATTATTCGTAGTAGTATCAAAAAGATTTAATACCTAGAGGTCTAATGAAAGGTACAAAAGATGCCTACACCAACAACCACAAACATTGCTAAGAGAAATTAAGGACTTAAATAAACAAAGCTATCGAACATGTCCATGAATTGCAAGACTCAATATTGTTAAGATAGCTATTCTTTCATATTAACCTATGGATTCAATTTTTTAAAAAACAGTCAAAATGCCACATGCTTTTAAAAAAATATGACAAGCTAATTCTATGCTTTTATGGAAATGTAAAGGGTTTAGAATAGCTAAACTTTAAAAAGTTGAGGGAAGTTGGAAGACTTACACTACTTGGTTTCAAGAATTTCATTAAAATACAGTTATCAAACTGTGTGGCACTGGAATAAGGATAGACAGATCAATTCAATGGAACAGGACACAGAGTCCAAAAATAGTGCCCCACACAAAGTTAACTGGCTTTTAACCAAAGCCCAAAGGTGTTTCATTCCATACAAATTTCTGTATGGAATAAAACAAACCTCAACCTCTGTTTTACACTTTACACAAAAACTAATTTGGGATGGATCACAGACCAAAATGTAAAAGCTGGAACCACAAAATTTCAAAAAGAAAGCATAGAAGAATACCTCTGTGACCTTGAGGAAGTCAAGATTTCTGTGGACACAAAAAGCACTGACTAATAAGAAAAAATGATACATTGTACTTCATAAATATTTTAAAAATCATTGTACTTCATAAATATTAAAATTGTTCTGCAAATCAAAAATCACTATGAAGAAAATGAATAGGGAACCCACAGTCTGGGGAAAAAAAAGTTGCAATGTATACATCTGACAAGGATGTATATCCAAAATGTGTAAACAATTCCTACAAATCAACAATAAAAGGTAACACAGTTTTTAAAAAGAGGCAATAGGTTTGACAGACATTTCACAAAAAGAGATCTATAAATGGACAATACATACATGAAAAGGACTCAACATTATGAGTCATAAGGGAAATGTAAATTGAAATTACAATGAAACCATTTAACACCCACTAGAATGACTAAAAATCAAGAAGATCGATAACACCAACAGTTGGGGCAAAGACATGGACCAACTAGAACTCCCTATGGGAATAAAAACCAGAACTCTTTGCCTCCAAGTGGGTGGAGAGACAGAAGGATTAATTGGAAAGAGACAAAGAGAAACTCTCTGTGGTAATGAAAATATGTAGTTTGGTTGGCATATACATGACTGTGTGCATACAATTATCAAAACTCATCAAACTGAGCACTTAAGATCTGTGCATTTTATAATGTGTAAATTATATCTCACCTAAAGACCTGAATGCATGCACACAGACACATACACACATGAGTGTACTGTGTTTCCCACAGACAGGCTTCCAAACCAAGTCCCTACATTTGGTAGGCGAAATTCAGTTTAAGACTCCAATTAAATGAAGATGAGAGAATTCATTGTAAAACAGAACTAGAGCACACTGACACCCCACCACCTCCATGACCACCCCTGGGGCAAGGTCCTGGGTATCCTGCTACCATGGTGAATGACAGGGCAGGCCTGGGCGGGTACACCCTAGGAGATCTGAAGGCGCAGGGCCAGGAGAGCAGCCAGCACGCCTCCGAGCTCTGTTAGGCTCCTCTCTCATTGTACTGGGTGGGTACACTGCTTTGGTCTGAGCTCACACATTGATGTTTTTTCTGTCAACTCCCTGAGTGAGTCTGCAGCTAAATAAAAGTCCTTCCTCCCTTTCTCCCACCACCTCACCATAGCACTTTTCTAGTTATTTGCATGAAAAAAATGTATTCCATTTCACTATATCCTGGTGGGCAGAATATCTTTTAAACATCCTCTGCATCTTGTCTTCCCCACTTCTCCTTTTACTCTCACAAACGTTTTTGAAATTACTCTATGCTTGTGCTTCTCAAATTTTAATATGCATATGAATCACCGGTAGATCTTATTAAAAGCCAGATTCCGATTCAGTAGATCTAGGATGGGAACTTAGATTCTGCATCTTTAAGAAGTTCCTAGCCGGGCGCGGTGGCTCACGCCTGTAATCCCAGCACTTGAGGAGGCCGAGGCAGGCGGATCACGAGGTCAAGAGACTGAGATCATCACGGCTAACATGGTGAAACCCCGTCTCTACCAAAAATACAAAAATTAGCTGGGCATGGTGGCATGCGCCTGTAGTCCCAGCTACTCAGGAAGCTGAGCCAAGAGAATCGCTTGAACCCGGGAGGCAGAGGTTGCAGTGAAGATCGCACCACTGCACTCCGGCCTGGCGACAAAGGCTGGTGCACGCACTTGAACGCGGGAAGTGGAAGTTGCAGTGAGCCGAGATAGCGCCAGGCGGCGTCAATGTTGTTGGTCTGAGGATCCCACTTTAAATAAAGGTCTCCCATAATGTGCTAGCGGTGCAATAAATGCTAGTCTCTCCTCCTATGTGCCAGTTAGGATAATTCCATGTGGAGTGGGCATCAGAGTAAAACGAACAAAAAAAGAAGCAATTCTGATTCTCTCTTTCACTCTCTTTTCTCCTCTCAGGTCCTGCCCTTAGTGCCTGTCACTACATGTGACAAATGGCTCTGTTTTTCTGAGCTACACACACCCACCCCCAGTGACATCTGCCTTCTTCCTAAGATATCAGAGGAGAGAAGGCAGGATTACTCATGATAGTCACGATTTGCTCTGTCCCACAGTGCAGATGGAAAAACTGAGGCATGAAGAGGCCGCTTCATAAACTATTTTGAACTGTAAATGAGTACAGCATGAAGCATCATCATTTACCACCAGGACAGTATGACATTAGAATTTAGGTATGTTGGCCAGGGTATTTTTTAGCGGCTTATACATTGGAATTAGGATGAAGCTGGAAACCATCATTCTGAGCAAACTATCGCAAGGACGGAAAACCAAACACCGCATGTTCTCACTCATAGGTAGGAACTGAACAATGAGAACACATGGACACAGGGTGGGAAATATAACACATGGGGGCCTGTCATGGGGTGGGGAGAAGGTGGGGGATAGCATTAGGAGAAATATCTAATGTAAATGATGAGTTAATGGGTGCAGCACACCAACATGGCACATGTATACATATGTAACAAACCTGCATGTTGTGTACATGTACCCTAGAACTTAAAGTATAATAAAAAAATTAAATTAAAAAAAAAGAAACTGAAAAAAAAAGAAGAAGAAAAGAAAATCTCCTTCCATACTGTTCTTAGATTAAATGTTAGATCAGTATAGCATTCCAGGAGGGCTCTGTGTAGCAAAGTAAGTCATTTCTTTTCACTTCACCTCTTTCAGGTCACCTTTTCTCACTGATACTGTTTTCATTCAACAGCCATTTATTGAGCACCTACTAGTTGGCTTTATGTATTCATTGAGAATACCAAAAAGAATAAGCTCATTTCTTATGCTGAAGAGGAGACAAACATGCAAATCAAGAAATGGTGAGCTGAAGGAAGAGAATATTTATCAGGCAACTACTTGAGAATATTTATCAGGCCTACAACATACCAGAGATTATGCAGTCTTTTTCAAGTGGCCTTAGTAGTAGTGGGCACAGAATGCTTAGTTCTGCCAGGGAAAATGAAATGACTCTAGAGCAGTTTCATTTGAGCTCAGCCTTGAGAAATGAGGGGGAATTCACAGGGGAAGAAAGCAGAGAGGGCGTTCTGGACTGCAGAAGGACAGCAAGAGCAATGGTATGAGATGACATGGCATGCTGTCCCCAGTGTATGAGCCATGTGGGGATTCGGAGTTAGCCCTTCCGCTGTGGTCCTTACAGTCTTTGCAGTGTCTTCATGTGCATTATCTTACTTGATCTGAGAAGCCTGCATCTTTCTCCAAAGCCGGAGCACTAATTACCTGTCAGCTAGAATGAGGGAGGCTTAGGACACACCTAGGAAGGGCTAAAGAGAATGTTAATCAAAGCCATTCTGAGAAAGTGATTAAAATTTCCAATGTGTTCTACAAGTCTTCTGCTTCTCCATAACTTTCAATGCAATTATTATCTCATTCTTAGGGAGCAGACAGCTCTCCAGAGAGGCTTCCTCAGCAGCCCTGACATTTCTGAATCAGAGCCTGCACTCCCAGCTGTCTGAGATGGCCCAACAGCTCCCTCTGCATCTCCAGCAGAGACCTAGCTGCCTCGCCTGAGGTGGCCTTTGTTTTGAACCTGAGTCTCCAGGACTCCTCTGCTGGAGTTCTCAAATACCTTTGCTGTGGTACACACCCACGCTCAATTGGATGTCCCTGGGCCCCTCTAATGCCTGAGGAAAGCAGAATTTTCAAGAACAAATGCAAAAAATAAAATAAAATAAAATAAAGAATAAAGATAAATACAGCACCTCCAATACAATGATTCTCAAACTTCCGTGTGCATTTCATGCCCTCGAAGGGCTCATTAAAAATGCATGTGGCCTGTTCTCAATCTGGAGAATCAGGTTCAGAGACTCTAAAGCCAACTCTGAAAATTTACTTTAAAAAAAAAATCTAGATGATTGGGATATAGACCAAAGTTTGAGAATATCAACATTTGGGTTTGGAAATCTCTATAACCAGAAGATATTGACTTCCTCTATCCACTCCGTGGGTTTCCCCATTCACAGGTCTGGGTTCAGTAGCTGATAATTTCTGATATGACACAGAAGGTGAAGTTGGAGGTCATAGATTAAACTTCATAAAGTTTCCCAGCCCACACCACCCTACACAGATGGAAGACAGAATAATCTTTGCTATTATTTCTCCAACCCCACTTGCATGTCATAACCTTCTTTTCTTGCCCCATCTTTCTTAAGACACTTTACAAAATTACCCAGGAGACACTGAGGTCCTGTGCTCCATCCCTTGCCAATTCTGAGAACAGTGCAGCCACAAGGAGGATTGTTCTGAAGCTTCACACAAGGCACAAAGTCCCCAAGCACTGTCCTCTGGCCACCTACAGCCTCTCTGACTCTGCACTGCCTCTGACCCTGCACTGCCTACTTGAGCAAAGCAATGTTTGAAAACCATTTCCAGCCTGGCTAATGATGCAGTGCTTTGAAAAGTGCCACCAGGATGAAAAAACAGCTCACAAATGGGGACTCCTCATTATTTTACCAGCACAGCTGGCAAAAACCTCCTGCCAAGCAAGATCAAACTTCTCAGGAATGTTTTGAAAAGCTGGTGGAAACAAGGGCCTCTGTCACACTTCTGTCACACCTCACCCAAGCATGTGGGGAAAGCTTGCTTGGAACGGATGTTAGTCAGTCTCAGAAACACACAAAATTGATGTCTCCAGCAGCATTGCCATTTCCACTGCAGACTTAAAGCTACATCTTTCTGTTCTAATGCAGAAAGGGAACAGTTAGAGAAACCATTCAGGCTTTTTCTAAAATGAGAGCAGGTTAAATGTGCTGTTTAAAAAGGTGCCTCTCAAAGTTTCCCTCCTGCCCTTCCATACCAGGAGCCTGAGCTTAATTACCTGCATAATTTTCCTGGCTCCTGTGCTGTGGTCCAGGTGCCCTCTCTGTCCACTGGAAGCTGAGCCGTCTGTCAGACACCTCCCTCTGGCCTCCCCAGGGTCCCCTCTCACCTACACATCTCGATTAGCAGATGACAATTCTGCTGTAATGTTTATTTTACCTCTGACAGATTTTCAGCTAAATAGGTGTAGGGGTGGGGGTTCCCTGCCCAGAGCCAGTTCTAGGATTCCTTTGACTCCTCCTTCCAGTCTGCTAGGAAAAGGAACCTGGAGGCCTTTAGGAGGGAGGAGAGATTACATTTTCTTTGCTATTGAGTAGTGAAGGTCGGGTCCTCCTTGCCAGCCACAAAGCAGAGATTGTTTGTTTATTTCTCCGAGTAGCACTGTTCTGTCTCTCTGAGCAGCAGACAAAACCAGAAAAGGGAATTCGTTCTGTGAAGCAGACCAAAGGGAGGGGAATAAACTTGTCCTTTGGAAAAATAAAAGCAAATTCAATGAAGTGATCATCTGAAATCTTCTAGTTTTTCTTCCCCTCTGCCACCTTTCACCCTCAGTCTGAGTTTTGCTGGGGTTTAGGTAAGATCCCATGAGAGAAATCCCATATGGCAGATAGAGATGAGAGCAGCAATGGGAACTTGGGGTGGAAAAGTGTGCATTCATCTATGGATCACTCAGCCAAATAAGCCACTTAGAGGGTCTGTGAAGAAGCATCCTCCACTCTTCCCTCTCTCTTATCCTCCACATCTAAGCCGTGATCAATCTTACAGAGTCTGACTCCTAAATATCTGTTAAACTCACCCTCTTCCTTCCATTTCCACGGCTACTGCTGTAATTCAGCACCATCATTTCCTGCCCAAATGATTGTCACAGCTTTCTAATTAGGCTATTTGCCCCTTCCAATCTACACCCCACATAGCACCCAGAGAAACCTTCCATAGGTGCAAATCTTATGCCATTTTCTGGATAAAACCCTTCAAGAACTCATTTCCTCCTCTCTCCTCCAGGCCCTAGTTTTATGCTGAAAGCCCAAAATCGTGCACAATTTGGTCCCCGCTTATTTGTCCAGCCTTAACTCTTACAGCTTCCTGCTTCAAACACTAGGCCCTAGCAAACCAAGCTTTTCTTTTGCAAAATAGACCAAATGCTTTTTCACTTTTGTGCCATCATGCATGCTGTTTTCTTTGCTTGGAACAATCTTTTTGATACTCCTAACCTCCCTTAATGAGCTATTTCCTACCTGAACTTTAGGTCTCAACTAAAATGTCACTTCCTCTAGAAAGACTTTACTAGCCCTCAAGGCAGTTGAACTAGAAGTTTCCTCTGTGCTCCCATAGCAACTTATGGATTCACATTGCCCGTCTGTAAGAGCCAAGAGAGCAAGAGCCACAGCTATGAGGGCCACCATTGTATTCCTGGCCCTGGAGAAGAAAGTAAAATAGGCTCAATAAAAATTTTTTAAACAAATAAATGGTATCTCTAATTTTTTCCTACTTAGTGTTCAAGAGACTATAACTATAGTTTACTTCTGCCTCAAAATCGTAAAATTTTTATTTTTACTTCCCAAGATTCAGGATAAACTAGCATCTTTCCATCTTTATTTTTCTTTTCCTCAAAGCCTGCCTGTCAAGGGGATTGCCCTCATTATATTTTGGTGGAAATTTTTGTTAGTGTCTTCCTTATACCTATTTACCCCTTGGTATTGGACTGTACCCAGTCTAATTCAATCTCCTGAAATCAATATATATATCTCAAAACCATAGAATCCTTGCCTGCACCACTTATTTGGCAATCAATCAAGTGCTGCCTTGCGATAGCTCTTGTACTTTTGTCTTAAACTATTATTATGACTAAGCACTTCACAGCTTTATAGCATGTCTCCCAACAATACTGTAAGTCCCTCTAGGATTTCATCATTTTGGGGTCCTGTTATAGCTTTCCCACAGGAAAGCAAATAACTAAGAAGGTAAAAAAAAACATTAAGAATTGAATGCATAAATGTGTTTTAGGCATTCCATACAGACTAGATCTGTTTAATTTTTGGCCAGTGTTGAAAGAGTCCATAGCAATTTGCCTGAATTTAAGAATGACCAAGGCAAATAAATAAAATATTAACAGAAATTATTTAAGGCAGGGGCAAGAGTTATCTGGAGTATCAATAAATTTAAGGCAGGGGGAAAGGTTTATCTGGAGTAAATTAAGATCACCAAGTAGAATAAAGGCACATACAGATAATTTGGCTGTTTCTGTTCATACCCATGAAAAGAAGAGCACTTATATAACTGGGAGGAAATGATTTATATCAAGACACTGCCCTGAAAGTGTCTCAAAAACCCAAAGATTCCACAAGCACTGCTAAGTGGAGCAGCTGAGATTCTGAGGCCTTTGTCTTAATTTTACATTGACCTCTATAGAGCAATGAAATGAGCTCTGGGTCAGAGATCAAGAAACCTTGATTTTCTTTTCAAGACCAGTTATAACTTACATGTTTTTCTTGGCCAAGATACTAATGTCTCTGAACCTTAGTTTTTCTCATATAGTTGAGATTCTACTTCTTAATTCACCTACCTCATATGCATGTTGTGGTAATCAAATTGAGTTGCATATGATGGTACTTCAGAAGAGTTTAAAGAAAAACACACGTGTGAAATATTAACATTATCATCTCAGGCTGTTTGGCTAATTTTCTTGAGCATTGGCTTTTCACTTCACCGGCCATCGAAATCTGATGATAGGGCAGTGATTCGTTGAGCATTTAATAAAACTTTGATGCTACTTACCATTGTAAAATCATGTCATTTCTTGCTGAGAAAAGACAGTGTAGAGAAAAATGAAATTCTACCCAGTCAATGTTTTTTTGTCTCTCCAGATCACTTCAGAAGATAATCAAGTGTTAACTTCTTATTTTTATTTACAAAAGAAGTATTAAGTATCCACCATGTGCCAATATTGTACTAGGTATTGAGATAAGATGAATAAATGTATTATGTGTTAGGAAAGATCCATAAACATGTCAACCTGATTCCTTAAAATGTAAATCAGGGTCAAAACAGCAAGGCAGCTGCAAGATGCAAGGAAGAAAGAACAGAGCATAGCTTTGAAGTCAGGCCTGATATTTACAGTCCCAATACTATGTGATAAGAACCATTCTTCAGATATGTATATGCAGTGTCAGCAGCATAAAGGAGGATGGAGAGCTGAGTTTCAGCTGTCTTCCCATGCCAATCTCAGACATCCATGTCAACCAGGCATACATCTGGGACATTTTAGTATTGAACACCACACCACCTCCCCCATAAAAGTGGGGTGGAGGGCTATATCCCACCACTCCCCCAACCACGACAACATCTCGGGAAAACAGGCGCTTCAAGGGCAAGGGCCAACGGGATGAGCTTTGTTTCAGCACCAAGGACAGAGACACGCAGCAACGGCTTCTCTGGTTTTAGAAGTTGACTATGGCTTGGGGACTGAATTTAAGGTTACATTGGTGAGTTTAACCTAAAGTTTATTTTACTGGAGTTTGTTCCTCACTATGATGAATAGTCATGTACCTTAAGCAGTGTGTCTCACGCTGACATTGTGCGGTCCTACTGACCTGGATCCTGAGATGCAGGAACCATGTGCTTAGTGGCCATTGCCCATGTTGGGACTGACATTCTTGTTCATGTACAGACCAGTTGCCTGGCTGTATGCCTATTGTTTAAAACCCATCTCTCTGCATCAAAAATTGCCTCTCCATGTCATGGTTTATTACTTTCTCTTCCACTTTACAAATAACACTTACAGGAATTAATCCAGATGAATCCTATCAATACTGTAGAACTCAATTCATCCCTGAGGCCAGGGGATAGATTAGATACTTGGATTATGGTCTACACTGGCCTGACTAGGCAAGGATTAATTAAATCAGCAGAGAAAGATGAGAGAGGGCAATTCTCAAGCAATTCTCCTGCCTCAGGCTCCCGAGTAGCTGGGACTACAGGCATGCACCACCACTCCCAGCTAATTTTTTAAATTATTTTTATTTTTAGCAGAGATGGGGTTTCATCATGTTGGCCAGGCTGGTATCGACCCTAAAAAATTTGGTCTTATTTGAATCAGATGTGGCCCTACCTTCAAGGAACTCACAGTCTAATAAGATAGAGTCATAATTACATAAGTATAAAACAAGATGGTTGTAAAATACAGAGCTAAGCAGAGACTGTATGGAGTACAGTGTACACCCAGAATGGAGGCATCAGACAAAGGAGAATTTAAATTAAGTGGGAAAAACACTGACTTTGAAATCAGGCAAAATTCCTACCTATGTGACTTAGAAAAAGTAAATTAATTTCTGATTTCCATTATATTTAAGATGGTCATTTACCATCATCTTGATGGTCAAACCATTTCCTAATCCCTGTGTTCCCAAAGGATCAGATAACTTCATTCTCTTCAAACCAATAAAACTGACAAGTTTTTTCTGGATCCCAGCTTATATCCGCCCTGGGTCACTGGGATTTAACCAGATGAAGAAGAGTCTCTAACTTAGCTTCTTCATCGTGACTCATAACTGCTGTTCTGATTATTGCCTCTGCTTCCTGGTATGGTCCAGGAGTCAGGAAACTTGTATTCTGCTTCTGTCTCTACCAATGCTTGCTGTGCACCCTGGACAATGCAGTCTCCACTCCACTTTCCTGCCTATTCCCCATTACTCCATAGGTGCTCTGGGAACCATACAAACCAGATCAGCTATTCTTTGTTCATGCCCCATGCTTTCTCATCTTCATGTCCTACTCATGTGGTTCTTTCCAACTGTGGAAGACTTCCCCATCCCAAGCTCCACATGTGGGAATCCAAACCATTCTTCAAAACTCATTGAAAACAACCTTAAATTTTCCTCACTCCCCTCCTTTGATACTTACTGTTTGCTCCTCTCTGCTCCATAACACAGTGATTCTTAATCCTGGCTGCCCATCAGAATTTCATGAGGAAATTATAAAAACACCAATGCCTGGATCTCATCTCATACTAGTTAAATCTGCACCTCTGGTGGTGGGATCAGTATTTCGCTGAAGCTTCCCAAGGTGATTCTAAATGGACAGCCAGGGCTGAAGACTTTGCTGCACTTCTTACTATTGCTGCATTTCTCCTATAGTGTTTGACAGCAAATCATATGCTCCTTCATGACAGAGACCTCTCACTCATTTCCTGATTCTAGAACAGTGCCTTGCCCAGAGTGAGTGCTCAATAAGTAACTGTTGAGTTGAATTATACTGGGGTGAGTTAATCAACACTGGAATAAAAACATTTCAGCACTGGGCCCAAATCAGCAACTAATCAGCAAGACAGATATGGACAACCCACTTCTTTTATCCTCATGGCAAGAAGAACAGTTGGCTCTCTTTCCCCACAACCACCTTTCTGTCTTCCTCTCTGCTCACCTATACCCACTGCTTCTCTCCAAAAGGAGGGAAAGCTGTTATCCTAATGCATCAAGTAGAATGCATTTTCCCATGGGCAGAGACACTGTGTGTTTAAAGGCAAAACCTGGTGTTCTGCTCCCCTTTTGCTTGCCTTTCCTTCGTGCATCTGCCTAAGGTTTCAGCCAGATCTGGCACCTTAGGCAGGTCAGATGTTCTCTCTCTTTCTCTCTCTCTCTCTCTCTCCACCTTCTGACATTTCTTTCTTTAAAGAGCTGGCCAGAGGGTAGAGCTATCCTAAGGTTTAAATTCAGAGTTTAAGAAGATATTGGAGGCTCATTTGAGGCAAAAGTCACATTCTCAAGTTCAGATTTACAAGAAAGACCCACACTGACTCTAACCATCTTGTGACACTTTGAGTCCTACATGGCTACTATTTCTTGGGTGTTTTTCCCTACACACTGTCAGAAGGAAAGACAATTGGAAAAACTCACCTATTCCTGAGTCCCAGTCCACAATGTCATTGAAACTCCATCCTCACTTCTAATAGGCCTATCTTCTCTTTGCAAAATGAGTGTACTTACCTAGATTGCCAGGGCATCATTCAACACTAGGATTCAAGAATTATAACTGTATAAGAGAAGAATAAGCCTTGGGATCAACTGGGAGGAGGGGAAAGAGATGATTCTCTTTGCTTCTTCCAAGAAACTCCTCGCCCTCATCTTATTCCTACACCATTACCACACACAGCACAGAACTCCAGCACCTTCCCTGCTGGTGGGAGGTGTGAAAGGAGCTTGAACTTCAGCAGAGCTATTTTGGTGCTGCCCAGAAGGCACGTGAATTTGAAAACAAAGTAGGTGAGGTAGAAACTCAACCCATATGCTGCCTCTGTCCTGAAACCTGAGCAGAATCAAGCAGAACTGTTTCTCCCACCATTTGCGTCACCTATCAGAGAGTTTTGACATCAATTATTATGACCTCCTTTCTCTTATTTTAAGCCATATCTACCCTCTAAAGAGAAATGCATTTTTGTAGCAATATACCAATTAAAGGCTAAAGAAGCCTCAATTGTCCTCAAGAGGAAAAATGCTTAATATGTTTGCTTTTGTTCTGGTTTTATCTTTTCATCATGCATATGCTTACTTTTCTATATATTTTGTCACTTTATCATGATCAGGTTTGCACATTATTGCAAATTGTCTTATCCTCCAGAAAACACTTCCCAGTTCCATGATGGCAGGGGTTGGTTGATCCTTTTTTTCTTTTCACATACCATATATACGTATTTTTTCTGTTTGCCACAACACTCAGCACAAGAATGCTTACATATTAGTATGATGTGTTAATCTCCTAGGACTATCATAAAAAAGTACCACAAACTGGGTGCCTTAGAACAACATAAACCTATTGTCTCATAGTTCTGGAGGCTAGAAGTCTGAAATCAATGTGTTGACAGAGCCATGCTCTCTTTGAAGGTGCTAGGAAAAGATCTGTATCAGCCTTCTCTCTTAGCTTCTGGTAGCCTCAGGCATTCCTTGGCTTGTAAATACATCACTCTGGTTCTCCTCAGTCTACACACGGCGTGCTCCCTTTGTCTTCACATCCCTTTGCTTCTGTACATGTCTCTCTCTGTCCGAATTTCTCATTTTCATAAAATACCACTCATGGTGGACTAGGATCCACCACCATAACCTCATTTTAACTTGATTGCCTCTGTTAAGATCCCATTAACAAATAAGATCACAATCTGAGGAAGGTACTGGATATCTTTTGTGGAGAAACACAATTCAACCTATAACAAATGTCAATTCCCCACTTCCTTGTATTAGTATAGAAATGACCAAAATACCTTTAGTAATTGGCTGAAGAATGATTTCAAAGTTCTTTCCTTCTATGCATTTGTGTCATTGTTAGTAAACATGCATTTGCTTCTTTCTCTTGTAACCAACCATAGTGTTCCTGAATATCAAAATCTCAGGGTTCTTCAGAGACCATCTGTCCCAGCCACCTATCCCTGGCTGGTTTATCTCCCTCACGACATCCAAGGCCTGTAGCCAGGCTCTGCTCGTATACTCCCATACCAGGAAACTTGTCGAGGCCCATTCTTTCTATAATCAGTTCTGCCTGTGAAAAGGTTCTCCAAATACTGAATCAAATTCTCCCAAATTTTCTCCCAAAGACTCAGGTGGAACTAGTCTTGGGTTACACAGAAGGCCTTCAGGTATTTCAAGGGCAGGAGGGTGACCATGTGTCCTATATGTTCTCTACCCAGTTTCCTCTGCTCAGTCCAGCACATGAGACCTGAAACATGACCTGTGCATCATGGAGTGGAACTGAAACCACATTTACAAAATTATAACTGAGGAAATTACGACAGTGAAAGAAATCAGACCTAACAGACTGTATCTTCTAACAATTATGTCGTCCCTGTTCATTCCTGGGTATAGGCCAAACTAACTTTGGGGATGGATTCAGTTCACAGCTTGACTCATAAACAAAATTGATAAGAGCCCTTTCCTGAAAAGGCTGCCTTCTTGCCTCAGGACCAGTCTGCCTTTGCAGGACTAGCAAATTAGCTACAAGATTAGAAATCACAGTTTACAGGTTGTGCAGCCTCTGGCTCCAACAGTCTGAACCTCCTCAAATTGCTCTTGGGAGTAACACCACTATTGTGAAACCTAAGATCAATGTTGAGATATTTTGCAGACCCTGCACTTGATGGATCAGCTGACACCACCCAGACTGGTAATCTGCTCAACCAGTTCTGCCAACCCACCCAGGAACAGAAGACAACAAGAAAACCTCACTTCAACCCCCCATGATTCCATCTCCAACCTGACCAATCAGTACTCCCCAATTCCCAAGCCCCTGCCTGCCAAATTACCTTTAAAAACTCTGATCCCTGAATGCTCGGGGAGACTGATTTGAGTAATAATAAAATTCACATCTCCCACACAGCCAGTTCTGCGTGAATTACTCTTTCTTCATTGCAGTTCCCCTGTCTTGATAAATTGGTTCTGTCTAGGCAGCGAGCAAGGTGAACCCATTTGGCAATTACAGAACAGCCACATCATATCAACAAGTTTCTGTGAACACGGTCTGAGATTATGTTAATTCTCATTTGTCTAGTCTGACTTTTCTTCTGCACAGTTATCTTCTCTTCCTGTTTGAGTACACTTGATCAATTATGTATCATGATTAATTCATGTACTCAATTTTTTGATCTCAATAAGAATTTTTTTAGGTGCTTTTATTATCTTAATATTCATAGAAAGTCTGGGAGGTAGAGTCATTTTTGGTCCTACTTTACTGATCAGAAAACTGAGGTTTAGGGAGACTGTTTGGTCACAGACCTGTGGGCAGCAGAGCCCAGCTTCGAGCCTATGTCTTTGATTCCAAGCCAGGTGCACTTTTCATTGCATTGTGCCACTACATCAAAATTATTTTTTATAACCCCCCAGTTCGTTATGTCAATGAATTGAGCACAGCACAAAGCAAGCAGCCAGCTCTATCACACCTTTGGCTATGTCTGCAATGCGTAAGTGAGAAATGCAGTCAAGATTCAGGCCAAAGTGATATTTACCTTTCAACTATATCTTGTCCATTGGCCAGATTCAATGAATAGTGTTCACATCTGGAAACTTAAGATGCTAGGCCACTTTGCAGCGATATGAGCATTTAGGGCTCATCCATTCCTTCTGTGTTTGTGTTTCGTTTGTAAACTTAATTCCATGAGTTGGTAGGATGTGTGACTCTTAAGCCCTTTGGATACACATACAAGACATAAATGATATATTATGGACTGTATTAAATAGGGTGGGCACTATATTCAATCCTTTTCAATTAAGAACTTATTTAATCCAGCCAGGCGCAGTGGCTCATGCCTGTAATCCCAGCACTTTGGGAGGCCGAGGTGGGTGGATCACCTGAGGTTGGGAGTTTGAGACCAGCCTGACCCACATGGAGAAACCCCATCTCTACTAAAAATGCAAAATTAGCCAGGCTTGGTGGCACATGCCTGTAACCCAGCTACTTGGGAAGGCTGAGGCAGGAGAATCGCTTGAACCTAGGAGGTGGAGGTTGCGGTGAGCTGAGATCGCACCATTGCACTTCAGCCTGGGCAACAAGAGCGAAACTCTGTCTAAAAAAAAAAAAAACTTATTTAATCATCACAACAACTCTATGAAGTAGGTACTGTAATTATTCTTATTGAAACTATGAGGAAACTGGGACTTAATGGGGCTGAACAAATGTCCTAAACTGATTAAATTATGGCACAGTAGTATCCCTTATGCCAGTTAAAAAGAAAAAATATCTTCACGTACTGACACAGAAAGATATATAGGATATAGTATTAGGAAAAAGCAAGTTCGGTAATAATAGTAATAGTAATAACAGCATATGACCACTTGAGAAAAATGTTTTTTATTTTACAATATTCATTATTTAAAATACTGGAAGAATATATATATGAAGTCATCAACAGTGGCTATCCTGGGATGAGAATAGAAATTTTAGGTAGAGAACTTTTTAACTTTTATGTTAAATATTTTTATAATTTTTAAATATTTTCATTCTAATGTGTGTTACATTTTTAGTCAAAAAGGGAGTTTTACATTTATTTTTTTAATTTACCTAAAAAATTTTAATTGACACATTGTAATTGTGCATATTTATGGAGTATAATTTGATGTTTTTATATTATACATATATATGTGGTATGATGATCAAATTAGGGTATTTAGCATGATGAATCACATATTTATCATTTCTTTCTGGTGAGGATATTCAAAAGCCCGTCTTCTATTTGTAATATATCATGTCTCACTGTTAATCATCGTCACCCGACTGTGCACTAGAACCTCAGAACTTAACTTATTACTCCTATCTAATTGTGACTTTGTACCTGTTGATCAATCTTTCCCTATGTACCCCTCTTTTAACCCCTCCTCAGTCTCTGGTAACCACTGTTCCACTCTCAGTCAGAGAAAATAAATGGTCTACATAAGTTGCCCACGCAGTTAAGTAAGTGGCACAGTGAAACTTAGGGAAACTTAGGTTTGACTGTCTTTAAAATCTGAACTCTTAATCATAATGCTGAATTGATAAATGACATTAAATAACAGCACTGATGCCCCATTTTTCGAGTTGAGTGAACTTCCTCCTGGAAAAGAACAAGAAGTCATGGATTAATTCCTCTCCACGATGATCTATTTAGGACAAGCAGGCCTGGGACAGGGCTATGTGGAAGTCTTCTGGAAGTGTGTGCAGGTGTCTAGGTGTAGGGGATGGTCATAATCAGGGTTCTAGATCCCCACACAGACTGTAATCTTTCATTCTTCCAGTTTCTCACAATACTGGGAAAGATCCAAGAAAAAAAATTAATGAAAGCAGGTTAGGTTCCTTTGGGTCATTTAACATAAATCGGCCTCAAGGAAGAACTTTCCTGGACTGAAGAAAAAATATAAATGCCACTGAAAAATTTATAGGTCAAAATTTCCATCTTCGTTGAGTCTCCCCCAGGCCTTTTGTGATAAAAATAAGTGCAACTAGCTCCCTCTAACCCAGAGGGTCCCATGCTTCTGTGGATGCCTGTAGTACCCTCTGCAGGGAAATGGCTCTTCTGGGGTTCTCTCCACAAAAGTCTAATAGTCTTCAGCTGGCTGAACCTTCCCATGCCTCACTATTCAAAGTGAGGACCATGAGCCAGCAATGTCCACATCATCTAGAATGAGTTCAGAGCCAAATCCAGCCTGCCATAGCCACTGCCCATTTTTGTCAGTAAAGTTTCATTGGAACACAGCCACACCCATTGGTTTATGAATTGTCGAGGACTGCTTTTGCCCTAGCGTAACAGAGTTCAGTAGTTGCAACAGGGACCATATGACCTACAAAGCTGAAAATACTTGCTATTTGACTCTTTACAGAAAATTTTTTTTTTTTTTTGCCAACTTCTGGCTAGGAGCTCATTAAAAGTGCAGAGTCTCAGTGCCCACTCAGATCCCTAAGGAATTCCTACACACATGGAAGTATGAAAAGCAATAGCACGGCCAGGCACGGTGGCTCACGCCTGTAATCCCAGCACTTTGGGAAGCCGAGGCAGGTGGATCATGAGGTCAGAAGATCGAGACCATCCTGGCTAACACGGCTAAACCCCATCTCTTTTAAAAATTAAAAAAATTAGCCAGGCATGGTGGTGGGTGCCTGCAGTCCCAGCTACTCAGGAGGCTGAGCAGGAGAATGGCGTGAACCTGGGAGGCAGAACTTGCAGTGAGTAGAGATCACACCACTGCACTCCAGCCCGGGTGACAGAGCAAGACTCCATCTCCGTCTCAAAAAAAAAAAAAAAAAAGAAAAAAGAAAAGGAAAAGAAAAGCGATAGCACTGCTCTAGCAGTCATTAGGCCATTGCTCTGTTTCCATGTCATCCTTAGGTGGTGACAGGCCTGAAAATGATGTTCTGAGAGTTTAGAGGTCTAACAGCACCCTGAAGGTCTAACAGCACCCTGAAGCCAGAAGAGAAGGAAACGTATGTATCAATAAAAATTGGGTAGTGGGAACGGACCAAAGGCTCCAAAGGCTGCAGAATTGAGCTGACCTTTAAGAATGATTAAGATCCTCAAAAACCAAAAGGACTTGGCCAATGAAGAACCTGTCCCAATTCCCCCACCACCGCACCCCCACCCTGCAACCCCTCATCCCTTAACTGACCTCACAGCTTCTGCTTTTTCCCAATCTGGTTACAATTGTGCTCTGGGAAGAAAACTTGCCTTAGAAAGAGGCTTTATGTCACTCTTCAGAGGCTGCTAGGTGCCCTCTGGGCAGATGAGGCGGGCCCAACCCTAAGAGAACACAAACAAGCTTCCAACAGCATGCTTAGAGATAAAGGATTTGGGTTTGGAGTCAGTTCCCTGCAGGACTCAGCCTCAAGAGGTAGAAACATGCTTGGGGTCAAAGAGGCCCACTGCATTCTCTCTTCCACTTGGCTCCTTTCTGCCCACTGGCACCTGGCCCTGTGGGGAAACTGCAGAGCAGAGGTAAAGACAAGGCCTCACCTGCAGGAGATGGGAGGGAGGCTCTGCTGGGGGCTGTGTCCCAGGATCCCCTGGCCAAGCTTCTCTAAGCAGCGCCCACATGGACGGCCATGCTGTCAGGGACCCCTCATGGGTGAGCTTTCTTTGTCCTGCTCAGGGAACTCTTAGAAGCCTCTATCAAAGGCAGGTTTTCTTCCTCCAAAATAATCGTATCATACTGAAAAAATTAGGACTTGTGTGGTCAGTTAAAAGGTAATTTCCTAAGATCTTCAGATTCTGCCTGTGACCCATATTCCCATTCCTGGACACAGCCCCAGCTAACCAGACCCCATGAGCACATCCCCAACCCCCACACTATTTGCCTCTGCACTTCTCAGATATCCACTTCTGGCCTAGCTTTGCCTTTCAGTTCAGATGTGCCCCAATGCCTGCCTGGGCATGAGGTGCTGTTTCTGACAATGATGTTGCCTCCTGCCCTGGCAATGCACCCTCACTGGGCCTAGGGTAATTCCCCTGCTGGCTCGGCAGGCCCCAAAGAACCCCTCACTTCACCATCTGGCACCAGTTTCCCAACATTCCCACCACCCCTAGAAGACAGAGAAACCTGGTTGGAGGTATTTTCAGGCAGTTGTCAACAAGGCACAACCTCTATCTCCATATCTCATTCTGAAGCAGGTCTTCAAAACCAGACTATCTTGTTCTGTATCCTCTCTTCTCCCCTGTGGAATTTCCCAGTGCTGGCCCAGCCAGGGGGAATGTAAGAAACAGCACGAGTCTCTTCCCAGGAACCTGGATGCCCTTTAAAGGCATCAGAGAGACATATGCAGAACTCCAGGGAGGGTTTATCATGAAGTGGCAAAATTATCCTGCTCTTTCAGATATTAGAGAAATGAATGGCCTCTTAGCCAGGACCTCCTCACGACTCCACATCTCTGGCATCTGCTAGTCATTTTGTGGGTTGGGAGCAGGGCACTTCCTTTAATTTGACCATTTCTGCTCTTCTCTGGCCTCTGACCAATTATCCTAACTCTAGAAAATTGCACTCCTGGTCAGCTTTTATGTGTGCTCATCTGCGTGCATCCTGCTAATCACCTGCAGCAAATGCTCCTGTGTAAGCATTTTGGCCAGCTGTCTGCCGTATCGTTGGCCTTCTGCCTACTTTTGATTAATTTTTTTTTTTTTTTTTTTTTTTTTAGGCGGGGTCTCGCTCTGTTGCCCGGACTGGAGTGCAGTGGCCGGATCTCAGCTCACTGCAAGCTCCGCCTCCCGGGTTTACGCCATTCTCCTGCCTCAGCCTCCCGAGTAGCTGGGACTACAGACGCCCGCCACCTCGCCCGGCTAGTTTTTGTATTTTTTAGTAGAGACGGGGTTTCACTGTGTTAGCCAGGATGGTCTCGATCTCCTGACCTCGTGATCCGCCCGTCTCGGCCTCCCAAAGTGCTGGGATTACAGGCTTGAGCCACCGCGCCCGGCCTTGATTAATTTTTAAATCTTGTATTGTTGCAGTAACTACTCTCACAGGTCCTCCTTTCTCCTCTACATCCTCTATCCATCCCTGTTAAGACCCTGAGGTGGAGTCCAGGAGCTGGCGTGAGCCTGACCAGATGCTGAGATTCCAGTGGAAAGCCAAGCATAGTGAGGACCGCAAGGCAGCGGGGCAAGGATAGAATGGGCCAGCACCTCTTCTCTTTTAGCTCTAATCATCCCTGATTTATAGATAACAAAAACCACCTGAGGTAAAGAGCTGACTTTGCACTTATTCTTTGTCTGATTCTGGGGATGTTAATTACTCTCTCCTTTACCCTCTGGAAAATGGCAAGAATAGCATCCACCTGGTAGGATTGCTGTAAGAATTGAGTAAAGATGCATGTCAGAACAAGGATGAGAATGAGGAGGGTCAGACTTCTTCTGTCCTGGGGATTCTCTACTTTTCTCCAATGCTTTCCCAGCATTTAGTCTTCCCAAAGAACAAAATCGTTGAATCTCTTTATACCAGGGCCCGCACTCTCTCTCTTCCCAGCTTAACTCGTGGGTCAGTTAAGGCATGGGAAGCAAGGAAGGTTTGAGGAGCAGGAAGTGGTTGGAAGTGAGTATTGCTAAGAGCAAGCATTTGTTGATGTCTATTATTTATCCTCAAAGGAACCCCAACAGTAAAAAATGTTGAGGATGCTGAGCATCTGCTAAGTGAGTAACTTGTCCCAAATCACACAGCCTGCCCCAAAGCCCATGTTTGTTAAAATGATATCCTGGTGCATCATAAGAGGATGGGAAAGTAAGTTAAAAAGGGGCTTGGAAGGATATGAGGGTGTGCGTGGGGAAAAAAAATGAATGAGTAAGGTAGAAAAGTTCAGGAAGAGCTTTAGGAAGGACAGAGTATGGGGAATGAGGCTCTGAAGCTGTAGGGAAGCAGAGAGGCCAGCGCACATGTGCACTCCTCACACGTAGGTTCAGTGTACCTTCAGGCTTCCCAGTATGGCTGCAGCAGGATTGCCTATGGCTGCTGTGAATGCAGCAGTCCAGGACTCTCAGTGCCCTGCAGCTACGAGGAACTGAGTGGGTGGACAGAAAGCGATAAGTGACTCCTCTTTATTCCCTCTCAGAAGCAGGTGGAAGAAACAGGCATAAACCATTGTGGAGTGTGGGGACAGAGACAGGGCACACCCAAGCCAACAGGACTGTGGAATGGAGGAATCAGATTTGAGGACTTTTCTGTTATCTCTGCTCTCCTTTAAGTTTTGAATCTAGCAAGAGGCCCTCCTGTCTTTCCTGCTTTTCTTCTCACACTGCTACTTAAGAACTGTTCTAGCCACACAGGAGGTTTCCTGAGCAAAGCCAGAAAAGGGAAGGGTAGCCGTGCAAACAGAGTCAGCTTTCCATACCCAGCCTAGACCACTGCTCCCTGCCTGTCATCCTCCGCCGAAGCCAACGAACATCCTTTGAGACCCAACTCTGCAGTGTCCCCTCTCCAAAGTCCCTCCTCAGTCCAGGACAGAGTTGGGGCCCCACTGTGCTTCGTTTGCATTACAATCTCTCAGCTGCACTGTGTGTTTTTGTTCTCATGTTTGTGTCCTCCTGGTACTCTGGGCACCCTGAGGGCAGAGAATGGGGTTCCATTTATGCCTGAACTCCTGGCACCCAGCACTGTCAGTCTCAGAGCAGAAGCTTGGGGAGTGTAGAAATGGGATTTACTGACCACCTTCTTAGGATTAGGCACTGAGGACACAGAGATGGAGACCACATCCTAATTTCAAGTTGCTAATGGTCCAATGAAGAAATATTTTAAAGTATACAGTAGGTATACATACAGTAGGCCCCTGGAAGGAAGATTTTGTTATCATTATCATCACCGTCATCAGCAACAATGTCTGTCTAGCCCTCAAGAAGTCCTCCAGGATGTTTACAAGAGACTTCAGCTCCTTCTCCTGGAGACAGTACCCAGCTACTTCCTACTTTAAGTGCTAACAGTTCTGCAGCCCCCAGCACCAATAACACCCTGCTTGTCAAAGTACCCTGGGACACATGGCCACACATGCCCCACACCCTCTGAAAATGGTTCCTGATCTCCCATTGCCACCCCAGCCACTTGCCCTTTGTTAAGCCAGAGGACAAGCCATCATTTTGCCTGGCCAATAACTGCCGTTCTCTTTCCTTCCCACCAGAGAAGAGGTCATCTCACCATCTCTGCAGCCCTCAGCTGCAAACAAACATTACCTGAGAGCAGGACTTGACTAAGGAAAACAAGGTGCTAAGGACAGCTGGAAGGAGGGCCGCAGGGTCCTGTGCAGGGAACCCTAGGTCACAGCACAGAAATGTGGAACCTATGAAGAGCATCAAAACATTGTTCATGGGAAAGGGGAGATGGAGGATGGACCAGGGACTGACTCTAGCTGTGCAGGGGACTAGAGCATCACTCCCCCAGAGCCAGTGTTTTCAGCAGCCTAAAGCCAATTACTTGGCACTGCCCACCCACTCAGTATCTTCCTCTGCTCCTGTTGGATATGACCTGGGGTGGCAAGATGAAGGATGATCAAGTGACTGTGTATTTCTACCCTTTTCCGTAGTCATGGAAATGGATGAGGAGAACTGGCAGAGAGAGGAGTGGGAGGTAACTTTGACCCTGAGCCATTCCTGTCCTGAAAAGGCTTGGCAGGGCATTACCACTCTGACTTACATCACGGAGCTCCAAGCAGCCTCACAGGCATAGAGGGCTCTGGCTCCCACAGCTCCAGTCTACAAATCTAGCTTTGATTTTAGAACTGACTGACCCTTTCCCTACAGGATAGTGGCTTCCTATAGGGGCATCCCTCAGGGCTACTGCTGTATCAGTCACAAGCCCAGCTGTCAGCTCTTTAGCTTGAGCCCTTATTTCTCTCAGTGTCCCTGATTCTTCCTGTGCCTCTGAGCATGGCCAGACCAGCCCTAGAGAATCAGGCACCAGTAACCTAGTCCTTCTCCTCTCTACCTCCCCATCCATGCCCAATAGTGATGCTTTCAAAAGGGAACAGCCAGGCCACAAAAAAAAAAAAAAAAAAAAAAAAAAGGTGCAGGGTGGTGGGGATAGAATCAGGATTTTAAGGGTAGAGATCGTATTTATAAACATAACATCCTTTCTAGCCCCAGTGGGGTTCATGAGCCAAAGATGAGCTAACTACTTGTCTGGTATCTGGGATGTATCTACCTTGGGAGGAAAAGGAAAGAAAGGAGGTCAAACTCTTGCTGGAAGTCATAACTCTCCTCTTAAAAGCCCTCATACATGTTTATATAAAGATCTACAGAAGAATTATTTTGAAACTATGTCTCCATTACCTTTCAAAGAGAGACCATTCTGGGCATGGAAGTAGAAGCTGCCAGAGAGGCCAGAGAGATGCCATGAAGGGTCTCACTCTAGGAGGTAGCCCAGCAACTCGATAAAATACTTGGAAAGAGCAATTTGGGGTTAGAAAAGAGACTGAAGCAAAATTAACTATCCCTCCCTATCCTGCCTTTCTCTTTGACTTATGCAAGTGATTCCAAGATCCTGAGAAGATGAAGCAATGATGGCTCTTGCTCTGCATTTATTCATCAGGCTGGAAAGAGAAAAGGAGAAGGAGGTGTCTGGAGAATGATGGGGGAAAGAACTGGAAGAACTTCATGAAGTAGAGCCATGTAAAGAGGTGTGGATTCAAATCCTGATTGTGCTACATATGAATTATGTAACCTTAGGAACATTAACCTCTGTAAGCTTCTATTTCCTCATCTGTAAAATGGATTATCTACTTTGTAGAATGCCTTGAGGATCAGTTGAGATAATATGCCAACAATGAGTGTTTGTTATTATTATCTGAGATAGTATGCCTGCTCTAGATGAGAGTCTAGATGAGAGGGCATCAATAGGTTTACTGGAAAGCTGGGCCAGGTGTGACAGGCACTCTGGGGCACTATGCAAGGATTCCCTGCTTTCCCAGCTACCAATTCTGCTGTCGCTTTGGAAGCCTTAAGGAAGCAAGAAGAGTCTCCTCTTTGGGCCATGGCTTGGGATCATAGTTCCAAATCCAGACCATCACAAATGAATTCACATAAACTTTTCAGTAAAAAGGATCTTCTAAAGATGGCTTCTGTCTCCAGCTAAATAGAGGTGCTGTCTATGCATTCAGTTGTATGCAAAACATAAGAGAACTTTCCTGGCAAGAGGCATAGAAGACAACTGTATGAAGGAAGAGTTGCTATGGAAGAGAAGTTTGATGACAGAAAGACAGAGGTAGCTGGTCTGGAGTGCTTAGCCTCCAGGGAGCACCGGGCTCAAACCTGTCACTGAGAAGAGTCAGAGTAGTTTGAGACTTTGCCTGCTCGTTCCTCTTCCTCCTCAAAAACTTGCTTCAATGACCATTGTTGACACTTAAGTCAGCATTTAAGCTAATATATTATTGGCCTCAGGTCACTTGCACATGAACTCCTTGGTGTTTTGTTTTGGTTTTGGTTTTTCCATGCAAATTGGTCAACTATTAAAAACAGATTAAGGTTGCAAGTGGGGAAAGTATTTAAAGACAGGAAGTGTTCCCTCATTGAATCATACCCTATGGTGATAGGGTGTATATGACCTGAGACCAAAGGAAGGTAGATCCAGATGCCTAAAATCAGAGTAGGCACCTCCATTACCTCATCAAAGGCTATAAAGAGAGGAAATACTGAGGTGGCTCTGGGGTAGGATTGGAGAACTCAGGCAGTCTCCATCCCCATTCCTAATCATCACTGCTCTCTTAACCTACCATATTCTCTCTTTCTTTGTGCTTCTTACCCAATTTTCTAATAACTAGCTTTAAATCTACCTGATAAATACAGTCGTCTCTAGGTATCCATGGGGGATTGTTTCCAGGACCCCAAACCCCACCGTAGGACACCAAAATTCTCAGATTTGAAGTCTTTGATATACAATGGTATAGTGTTTTCATATTATTGATGCTCATCCACCTGTTTACTTTAAGTCATCTCTAGATTACTTATAATAACTAATGCAATGCAAATTACACGTACATAGTCATCATGCTGTATTGTTTAGACAATAATGACAAGGAAAACAGTCTGTACACGTTCAGATGCAATTAAAAAAAAATATTTCTGACCCATGGCTAGTTGAATCCACAGATGCAGAACCCGTGTAGACAAAGATCCGACTGATTTTTCAAAGCTCATTAGGCAGCAGCACATTCCCCCTACCCACTGAGAGAGCATCACACTGACATTTTTCAGCACTTCCACATTTACTGCAGTACCCACCTCCACCCTCCTCGCCCTGAAGCTCAGAACAGGCATCTATCTCACCAAGCATGGAGCTGGCCTCTGCAGACTCAGGTCTGCAGGGCAGCCCAATGTGAGACAAAAAGAAAGAAGAAACAGAGCCTGCTAGATTTCTTTTGGAGCTTCTCATCTAATTAATGAACTCTACAGGTAGCCTAGAGAAGAAGGGAATTGAAAGAAATATAATGGTAGGAAAGAATAAAAAACCACTTTGTATTTATATAGCACTTTATATTTCCCACATTTCTTTTCTTGTTTTTATATCTGTGTTGGTTTCCTAAAGCTGCTGTAACAAACTACCACAAACTGGGTGGCTTAAAACAACAGGAATTTATTCTCTCACAATTCTGGAGGCTAGAAATCCAAGGTCAAGGTGTTAGCAGGGCCATGTTCCCTTTAAGGACTCCAGGGAAGAATCCTTCCTAGCTTCTTCCTAGTTTCTGGTGGCTCCCAGCAATCTTTAGCACTCCTCTGCTTGTAGCTGCATCACTCCAGTCTCTGACTCTGTTATCACATGGCTTTCTTCACTGTGTGAAACTCTGTGTGTTCAACTCTTCTTATAAAGCCACCAGACATTGAATTTAGGGCCTACTGTAATCCAATATGACTTCACTTTAACTAATTACATGTGCAAATACCCTATTTCCAAATAAGGTTACATTCTGAGGTTCAGGGTAATCATATATGTTGAAGAACACTTATCAACCCACTACAGTATTACTGCCAGCAGTCTTGTCTTCTAAGTAGCCCTTTTTAGGCAGGTATTCAGCTGTAATCATAAAGGCTTACCAATCATTCATCTCCCTCCTCCCACCTCTGCTGCCAACTGCTCAATGGTAGAAATTTCCTCCCATCCTTTCTGATCCTTTTTAATTATACTTACTATAGACTGTGTCTTTTAAGCTAGGCTTTCCTGAAAGCAGACCCTAAAACAAAGATTTGACTACAAGTAGTTTATTTGGAAGATCTCAGGAAGCACCAATATGGGACTGAGGAATGGAGGACAGGAAGTCAACATAGGTTTGCTATGGGAAACTGGGGCTCAATTCCACTGGGATCCTCTGGGAGACTGTGCAAAATAGCCTCGGAGTTGTTCCAGTGGAGGGATAAGGAAGTCAGGGGATAAATACCCCTAACTCCCATCTGTCATTACTTGAAGACTTCTCCCAGGAGCATCAACTCCCTGCACTTCAAACCTGAACTGTGCACAGGCTGAGCATGCTCCTGCCTCCAAAGAAATCCATAAGACCAAGAGAGCCACAGATGCTTCTGAAACAGGAAATTTTCTTTGACCCCTTTACGGACCCCCTGGCAGAGGTGCCTCACTTAGCCCACAGCTCTCAACCCCTCACAGGATGGGGAGCACCCAGGTGAGCTGGTACAGGAGCCAAAGGAAGTGCTTTTGAGTGCTGGCAGAAGCAAAACTCCATGAGGTCCCACAGTCATGTCTAGGAGATGCTTGCAACCCCTGAAGCCCCAGAAGGTGTGTGTTACAGTGCTCTTTTAGCTTTCCTGTCCATGGACAGATTAAATGTTTAACAGCTCAGTGGACCCTCCACCTTTTCACGAGGGCAGAGGGTCAGTGTGGCAGCTTTCTGTACCCTGAGCTCTTGTCTGGCATCTGGGAAAAATCAGGTCACACAAACCAATTGAAGGATAGAAAATGCAGGGGATTTCATTGCTAATGGAAGTGGCTCTCAGTGGGAGGGAGAATGGGAAAGGGGATGGAGTGGGACGGTATTCTTCCCCTGAAGTCTGGCCATCTGCAGCTGGACTCCTCCAAAGTCCCACAGTCAAGCCATCCCTCTGAAGTCAAGCTGTTTCCCTCTGACATCAAACTGCAGTCTCCAACATCCAGCGGCTTCTCCTCTTCTCCCCTTCTCTGCTCTCTTCCAGTGGAGGCTGGGGTTTTTATGGGTACAGGATGGGGGGCATGATGGGTCATGGGTGGTTTTGGAAAAGGCAACATTCAAGCAGGAAAACAGGAATGCATGTTTTCACCTTGGGCTACAATTCTAGGCTTAAGGGTGGGGATTCACCAGGGACCCCATTCTTTTCTGCCTAGAATTTCTCTGCCTCCTGTCCCTATCACTTTCAGTGAGTAGCCAGCAGCTTATATCATGAGTGTCAAGGGAATATGGACACAGGTGAAACTGCCATTGCAAAATTGTAACTAAGACAGTGACAGAGATCTGACCTAACCAACTCCACCTTGCTTCTAACCTCCAAGCTGTTCTTGTTCATTCCTGGGTGTAGGCTGAACTAACTATAGGAGGAAAGGTTATAGTTAAAACAAAGAGGGTAACAGGCCTTTCGCAAAGCAAACTCCCTTCTCTTTTTTCTTTGGTGAGACAGAGCCTCACTCTGTCACCCAGGCTGGAATGCAGTGGCGCAATCTCAACTCACTGAAACCTCTGCCTCCCAGATTCAAGCGATTGTCCTGACTCAGCCTCCCAAGTAGCTGCAACTACAGGTGTGTGCCACCATGCCTGGCTACTTTTTGTATTTTTAGTAGAGATGGAGTTTCACTATGTTGACCAGGCTGGTCTCAAGCTCCTGACCTCACATGATCTGCCTGCCTCAGCCTCCCAAAGTGCTGGGATTACAGATGTGAGCCACCACCACCAAGAAGGACCACTAGTCCTTCTTGCTTGGGGACTAGATTGCCTTTGCAGGACTAACGAATTAACCAAAAGATTAGAAATTATGGTTGAGTGCTAGAGACCTTGCACTTTATGGCTTAGCTGGCACCACCCAGATCGATAAATTGGCTCATCTGATCTTGTGGTCCTCGCCCGGGAACTGACTCAGCACGAGAAGACAGTTTTGACTTCCTATGATTTCATCTCTGACCTGACCAATCAGCACTTCTGACTCATTGGCTGCCCCCACCCACCACGTTATCCTTAAAAATTCTGATCCCTAAATGCTCAGGGATACTGATTTGAGTAATAATAAAAGTCCAGTCTCTCGCAAAGCCAGCTCTGCGTGAATCACTCTTTCTCTATTGCAGTTCCCCTGTCTTGATAAACAGGCTCTGCCTAGGCAGCAGGCAAGGTGAAACCATTGGGTGGTTACACAGGCACTGACAATATCCGCTACAACTAGGATGACACTTGTCTCCCTAGGGCTTACTAGGTTCTTATCTAGTAGGTGCTCAATAAATATTTGTTGAATTGAATTGGCATAGGTCACTTGAATAAAGGAATAAGGAACCAAGATTATTCACTCATTTAACAAAGATTTATTAAGCATTTACCAAATCATGCACAGTGCAAGACCTTGAAGATGCCAGCCCTATATAATTTTGGGCTTGGTACAAAATTATTACCCTTAACAACCAATCAACCAATCCTGGCCTTTACCCATTACACCATTACAATCAGCCAGTAACCCTGAGGTCTTCCCAAGGACTGACTTTGGCTGAATTAGCAAGTACAAACCTCTGTGTGATTCTGATGGTGAGCATTTTTTTTGCAGTACTTGGGGATAATATTAACCTCCTATGCACCCTTATCAAGCTCTTATTCTTCCAAGTTCTCAGTTTACAGAGAAGATAAGTCCTTTATGGGGTCATCTGGACCAGCTGAAGCAAACAATTCCCAAATGTTTGCTGGCCTTTGCTCTAGATTTTCACCACTTTAGGAAATTAACTTGGAGAGTCAGAGACTCACTACTGAATAGAGACTAAAGAAAATGTTGGTACTCTTGACATTGAGACCCTTTCCTTCCATCTTTCCTACACCCAAACCATCTCAGACCAGTGGGACTTACTGCTCTTTTTAAATGAGATGTCCCATTACAGAAACTCTTCCCCCCCCACCACTTTGATTTCTACCACATAACAAATTATTCTCTCAAGGTCTCAGAAATACAGTTTCTTTCTTTCTATTGTCATTCTAGAGTCAGCCAAGCCCACAGTGCAGACAATTCCAGAAACACCCCCTTCCCAACACCAGAGCACTCTAGTGAGCAACATTTCCCAAGGGCAGGCTTGTCAGAGACCAGAGCAGACTCCAGGGCAATGGTTCCTGTCTCATGTCAAACTCCTGCTTCTGTCCCTGCATACTGAGGAGTTCCCTGTCTCCCTGGCAGGCTCAGTCCCTTGATGTGCGCTTTTAATATTCATCTCCTTTTCCCTCTCTTGATGTGAATTAAAAGAGCAACTTGCAAGGCAAACAAGAGGAAAATAACAGATTGCTGCTGCTCATTAAAGCTTCAGCTCAATACAGTCTGATAAGAGCTACAAGACTGGCTCACCCTCCCAATCGAGGGTGGGGGAGTTGGGGGCATGATAATCATAGTACCTTGGATATGTTCTGGGCTCCAGGGATTTTACAGATGGAAATGCATTTTTCTTCCTGAATCTTGACTGTCTGTTGGAGCCCCAGAGTTTAAGCTTATCGCTGTCATTTTCCTGACATATAATCTTAGAAAATTCACTTCATTGTTTTGGATTTCATTTAGTTTTTCTGTCTGAAAATGGAAAAAAGATTAATAGCCTCCTAAGTGAACTGTGTAATGCTAAATAAATGAATAAATATGAAAGCATTTTGGAAGAATTATCTTCTCTCTCTCTCTCCTCTCTTTCACTTTCTCTTTCGTCCCATCAGTATTTCAATCTGCTTGAACAGCTTTTCTAAATCTTAAAATAATGAAGTCTTCCTGCAATCACAGGTCTTACTTTAGCTAACGCACTATTTCTTTTCTCCCCTTTGAAGTGAAACCTCATAAAATGTTGTCTATATTTATTACCTTCATTTCCTCCTTCCACCCCCGCTCTTCAACCCACTACAATCTGGCTTCCACCCCGTCACTCCCCTGAAACTGTTCTCACTAGGGCCACCAATGACCCTGTTGTCAAATTCCAGTAATATCATTTTAGTTATTATCTAACTTGACCCTTTTTCCCCCAGCTGGTGATTCTTTCCTCCTGTATCTAAACAATTCTCTTTCCTTGGTATCCAAATATTGCTATCTCTAGGTTATTTTTCTACCTCTCTGGCTAATCCTTCTCAGGCAACTTCCTCTGTTTCTCATTAAATGTCAGTGTTTCCAGCCACTCTTCTCATTATAGACTTCTTTAGGGATTTGATTTACACCTCAAACTTCATCTCCCATCTGTATATGAATAACTCCCAAGTCTGCATCTCCAGCTTAAATCTGTCTCCAGAATTATAGACCCATTTATCCAGTTGTTTACATTCAACCCCACAAATAATGACACCCCCTTTTTCAAAGAATTCAGTGGCTCCCCTTAACCATCAGGATAAAGCTTAAACTCATAAGCGTGGTATCCAAGGCCTTTCTCACTCTTATCTCTCTGCACTTCACCCCTCCAACTCCATGCTCTACCCACTCTGCACCTGCAGTCCCCACACCGACTTTTGTCTCCAAGTCATTGCACATGTTCTTCCCTCTCCAAGGAATATTTTTTTCTCCACGCCTTATTTTCATGGCCTGACAAACTATGACCTGCCCTTGAAGACTCAGCATAGATATCACCTTTTCTGGGATTTCTTCACAGTTGGGTTTGGTCTCCCCACCTTGAATGCTCCTCAGCATCCTGTAGGTCCCACCTCCTAACATTTATCACATGGCACTGTGGTAACCTATTTATTTTACTTACCCCCAAATGAAGTCACTTTTGCTGTTTCTTCTTATTAAAAATAATGCATGCTCAATATAAAAATAAAAAGACAACCACAAAGAGTATTTACTGCCAGCCACAAGATGTTGCTCTAGGTGCTGCAAGGAATAAAGGCATGAATAAGGCATGGTGCCCAACCACAGCTGAGGGAGAAAAGTGTTGGGGGGAGGGTTTATTGAGTGCTGGGACATGCCAGGCAGCACCCAGGGGCTTTGCCTGTGCTATTTCTCATGTGTGTCCCCAACCAGACTGAAAACTCACTGAGGGCAGTAACTGTATCCTTGTCTTTACTGCCAACTTCAGCGTCTGGCATGAAATAGATCCTTAGTAAATACCCAGATAAAGAGTGTGCAGTATGCTGATGAATGACAATTATCACTACATAAAAAAATGACAATCATCACTACAGAAAAAATAGGTAACGACTCATTTTTTCCTGTTTGGATGAAAGAAAGATTATGGCACCAGAATCTTAAGAAGCCTTTCCAGCAAGACTCCTACCCTACTGAATCTAAGTAGACACCAGACACCAGTGGTTATTTTCACAGTCACAGAGCACAGGCTTGCTGAATTTTTTCTATTCTAAAGCCCACATTCCTCTCTTAATATACTATTTCCACCCTCCTCCCCCAGCAAAATATTATACATACATGCACACATGCACACACATAGATATAATAGCTGCATTGCATTGAAAAGCTAATGGAGAGATGTTAATACTAGCTATGTCTGCATGAGTAGGATTATCAGACTTTTTAATACTCTTTTTGCTTGTATTTTTATTTATATATTGAGCATGCATTATTTCTAATAAGAAGAAACAGCAAAAGTGACTTCATTTGGGGGTCACAATCTGCAGTAACATGAAGTAGAACTGATAAACATAAGCTGAGCGATGATACTTTTTTTTGAGACGGAGTCTCTCTCTGTCACCCAGGCTGGAGTGCACTGGCAGGATCTCAGCTCACTGCAAGCTCCACCTCCCGGGTTCATGTCATTCTCCTGCCTCAGCCTCCTGAGTAGCTGGGACTAGAGGCGCCCGCCACCACACCCAGCTATTTTTTTTTTTTTTTTTTTTTTGATTTTTAGTAGAGACAGGGTTTCACCATGTTAGCCAGGATGGTCTCAGTCTCCTGACCTCATGATCTACACACCTCAGCCTCCCAAAGTGCTGGGATTACAGGTGTGAGCCACCATGCCCAGCTGAGCAATGATACTTTTAAGAGGAGATTACAACTGGGGACATGGAGAGAACAGTGTAACACAAGGAAAGTTTTAATTTAATTCAATCCACAGGCCTTGATCACCTGCCAGCCACAAGATGTTGCTCTAGGTGCTGCAAGGAATAAAGGCATGAATAAGGCATGGTGCTCCATCCCAGCAGGGGGAGAAAAGTGTTGGGTGAGTTTTATTGAGCGCTGGGACATGCCAGGCAGCACCTAGGGGCTTTGCCTGTGCTATTTCTCATAATCCTCACAACGATCCTATGAGGTAAGTATCACAATCCTGCTTTTGTAGATGCGGAAATTGAGGCATAGAGAGGTTTATTGACAGACCCAAAAATCACAATTAGTAAACCAAGATTTAAACCTATGTTATTTCTGATTTCATCCCTTTGCACCACACAAAACTGGATTTGTGAAGTATCTCTTAAGGAAGGTGTGAGTACAGTAGGGCTTCTATTAGTGGTTTGGGGAAGGCTTTCTGGAAACCCCATGTGGTCTAGACTTCAAGACGGGGTGTGAATATGGGAGAAGAGCTATACCATGAACCTCAGGGAGGGGCAGCATCCTTTGGGAAGATGATACTGGCACATACCACAGCCTGGATGGGGTGCAGGAGTCAAGTGGGGGTGGCGGGTCTCCCAGCCCTATCACAGGAGGTGGGAGCAGAGTAGTGGGCCCACTAAGACTGGAAACTAGGAGTTACCAGGCTCACAAAGGGGTGGAAAACAGGAGCCAGAGGCAAGCACTCCAAGAGCGTGGTCACCAATGAAGGACATAACGGGACAAGCAGGAAGTAGCTCGGACGCCAGCAGTGATCTGCTGTGATGAGGGCCTTTTGGAAGGTCCATGTTCCCACCAACCTGCTGTCACCAGGACTTGGAGCCTGGCATCTGATGGGAAGAACATTCCAATCAGAAGAAAGACAGTGAGAAAGGGTATGACAACTTGAAGCAGTTCATGGTTTGTTAACAAAAGCAGAGATATTGGGTGTGGTGAGATGTTGAAGAGCTATCAGCAGAAAAACCATAGTTTTCTGGGAGTTATTTTCTTAACTCCGCCCACGGTCATTGTTACCAATGTTGAGAGGCCGGTGAGTGTGTGTGGGTGACAATGAAGACTTGTATTCATCAATTTATTGGTGAATCTTCCAGCTCCTGTGGTTCCAAGACTGTTTTTTGACCCTGGTCATACAAATATAAGCAACCATCCCACCTAGGGCCAGTAATATAATTTGCAGAGCCCAGCGTAAAATGAAAACATCAAGCTCCTTGTTCAAAAATCAGAGAGGGAAATAGGGCCATTAAGGATCACCAAAGCACAAAACTTTTTATTTCTTCCATAATTTTTCTTTTTTTTTAAACTAGTCATGATGTTTTTAATTTGATATTTAATGTCATTTTAAGTAAATAAATGTTTTAAATTTAATTATTAGTATGAATTTTACTATTCTTTATGTTGCATAGTGTTAGTTGTAAATGAAAATAAGTGCATTTGACTCATACGTGGAATCATTGAAATTACACAGTTCATATTTCCTAGCTCTTACTTGCATATATATTTTGTTCTTACCAGAGCAGCGGGAACACTGCACAAAACTAACTCAACTGTTTTAATTTTACTTCTTGATAACGTGCATGTTCCATCAATACTCTTGACCTTCAGCTTACTGATGAGTAAGGAAGGGCTGAAAGGAAAAGGAACTATGGGTTGTCCTGTCTTTCCCTTTCCTTCTGTGACATCATTTTCAGTGTAAGTGGGTGGTTAATACAGGGAAGTAATGAGTAAGAAGGATATGATAGGGTTCCTCACTTGTCCACGTTTCTTAGAAAACCATTGCTTTCTTTCTATGCAAAGCAAGCTCTGGTTCGAATGGAAGGCACGGCCCGTCGGGCTGTCAGCACCCCTGATTACTCAATTACATATGTAACACACTTAGCCTTGCACCACTTTCAGTCGCCTGGAACTCCCACGCGCTGTGGTTCCACCAGAATTCTGCATTTGTCGGACATGGCAAATGCTATATGCAAACAGGGCAGCAAGAAACAACTGCATGAGTCCATCTGTTCCAGTCTGGTGTCCCCTTGCTCCTGGGCCTGTCCCTCTTCCTGGAGCATGTTGTTGGTTCTCATCTCTGGCTCCCTCCTCAACCTCTGCCTCACAGGACCCATCAGCGGGGTCAGCCTTCCCCTCACCTCAGACACACCACGTCCCAGGCAGGGAAGGAGAGCTCAGGCACCAGTGCTCAGCATTCAGTCAGAATATACACACACACCCCACACATACACCACACCCTACACACACCCCATACACATCGCACTCTACACACACATCTCACTCTCCACACACGCTGCATCCTACACACACACACACCCTACACCCCCCACACCATGTACACATACACATATACCACACCACACCCTACACACACATCACACACACACACACACACACAGCTCACACACCTCATACCCTACGCACACACATCTCACTCTCCACACACATCTCATCCTAACCTCAGGTCATAACACACACATGCAGCTCATGCCACACTCTCCACACATACGTCCCCACATACACACACAACTTACACACACACACACACACACACACACACCACGTGCCATTTGATTGTCCTTCCATTCTTATCACTTTACTGAAACTGCACTTTGAAAGATCATATCATAAATCCAGCAATTGTTTACATCTTATTCCTTGATCACCTTGACGCAATTGCTACTGTTGGCTAGTCTTTTGTTCCTCAAAACCCTCTCCTTTGCTTCCAATACACTGAACAATCCTTGTTCTCCCATGTCTGTAGGAGCATTTCTGAATGAATCTTAACTCCTCTGCTCCTGGCCATGGGTTTCCCTCAAGACTTAGGTCTTAGCCATCACTTCTCTTCCCACCTTATTAATTTACATCATTCTCAGCCCTTGGCTGACGGCCCCCAGATCTGTGTCTTCCAGCTCAACTGCCTTCCAAAATCAGTCTATTAGCATCAACCTGAAGCACTGTGCCTCTCTGGGTCTCAGTTTCTTTTTTTTTTTTTTTTTGAGACGGAGTCTCGCTCTGTCGCCCGGGCTGGAGTGCAGTGGCCGGATCTCAGCTCACTGCAAGCTCCGCCTCCCGGGTTTACGCCATTCTCCTGCCTCAGCCTCCCGAGTAGCTGGGACTACAGGCGCCCGCCACCTTGCCCGGCTAGTTTTTTTTTTTTGTATTTTTTAGTAGAGACGGGGTTTCACCGTGTTAGCCAGGATGGTCTTGATCTCCTGACCTCGTGATCCGCCCGTCTCGGCCTCCCAAAGTGCTGGGATTACAGGCTTGAGCCACCGCGCCCGGCTCAGTTTCCTAACTGAAATGAAAGTTTGAACTGAATGATCTCATGCTAGACCCCAAAATTAAACTCTTCCTTCTGATTGTCCTAATTCATTGAAACCTCAAGCTGGAAACACCAATATTCACCCAGTTCACTTTCATAGCTCTTGCTCCCCAAGAAAATTAAGCTGAGGCAGGCTTCTTTTACACTAGGATCTGGGCCCACAGTCTTCTATCTTGGGTCTTTGGTGAATTTTTTTGCTGTTTCTCCTCTTCAGAACAAAGAACAGCTGACAATGAAAGGAAACCTCAGGTCATAATACACATTCTAGTAGGCAAATTACAGGTCTATAGCTTAACCAATTTGTCTTGGCTACAGCTTAAGCAATGAGTCTATGTTTATATGGTTGTTTATTGCTATTCTCATATATTTGTTCCCCAAGGATTAGCTGATTTACTCAGCCCCAGTCTTCAAAAGACTTAATTCTTCCCTGATGGGCACCACACTTCAGCCCAATAGGTCCTTTCTGCAGCCACCTCTCCCTCAGCCCGGGAATTCTCTGGCTTCCCCACCCCCCGTCCAATTTCCCCAAGAGTCTGTTTTCCAGAACTTTTTTGTGGTGCACTGCATTTTCCTAAACCTGAATTAATCACCCACTTTTTATCCTTCAGAACCTACAACAACCCAAATAGCTTTCCTGTTTTGCAGAGTTGTCAACAGACTGACAAACCATTCAGATCATAAAACCAACAACTAGGAATCTCAGCTTTTTAATTAATTACCACAAAAATTTTTTTAATCTAGAGGAAAGGCAGGGGGAATGTGTTTGACATTTAGTTCTAAATTGGGGAGGGTAGCTTTTTGTTTTTGCTTTTGTTTTTTCAAAATTATAGTCAGGTTCAAATTATGAATCATCAAGGGCTAATTAATTATCTCAATCCTTCTCTTTTACCTTCTGTATCCAGTTGGCCACACAGGCCTGCCTGGTGACCCTCACTTCAAATTGTCTCTCATACATACCTCTTCCTTTCCATTCTCAGAGCATCCCACTGGGTCACTGTCACAGTCCCCTGACTGGTCTCCTGTCTCTGTCCCTTCTCTCACCCACGGTGCAGACCCCTGCCAGACAATCTTCCTCAGATATTGCTTGCCTGGGGTTCCATCCCCATTCCAGCATCCTCACTGGTTGACTCCCCAGGTGTCCAGAACTGAGTCCAGTCTCTGTCACTGGCTATAGTAGGGACAGAGTGAAGTGGTGGGGAAAGCATGAGTTTGGCAATTCTCAAGCTCCCACCTGCCAGTTACGTGACTTTGGAATACTTCAACTTTTGGAGTCTGTCTTCTAAATGAGAATCATGATATATAACCCCTACGACTGGGGGAGTCATTACATGGGATAATATACATAGAGTGTGTATATACATTAGTGCACAGTGCTTCTAAAGCATTTAGTTAGAGTTCCACCAGTGTAAGTTCTTCCTGTTGTCTGCCCTCTCCAAGCTCTCATCCTGATGCCAGATGGTGATTTGCCTTGTATGGCTCTTAAAATCTTTCATATATAGATGTACCTCATCTCTGCAGCCAGGATGGACTTTTGAAAATTGGGGCCATGATTCATAGTTATTTGAAGTCCCTGTGAAAGCACACACCAGAAGTCCAACAAATAATCATGTAATCAAAACAAAAGCTGCAGTTGTGGTATCATTGTGTTGAGGCATGAGAGTGTGTCTGGGGAGCTTCCCTCTTTGGAAAGTGTTTTTCTGAGGCTGGTGTTAGAATGAGTTTCCACTTCCTAAGTACTTTCTGACCAGCCTTGGGTGGCAGAAGCTTGGGATGGGGCTGTGAGGAGGGAGTGTGAGCCAGGGATGAAACACTAGTTACTACATCCTCTGTTGTCTTTCTCTTGATTTCAGGGCCCTTGTCTGATTGGGAGCTCCCAAACTGAGCCACATCTCTTTTTTTCTCCCTCCTCTCAGTTCCTCACCAACACCCAGGAAGCACTTTGGCCGTGCATTGTTTGAGAAGAAGAGTCTATGCTGTGCAACATGATATATGTTTAACAGGAACCCTGGAGTAATAGTAACTCTCCCATTAATAACCCACATACATGCCTATCTTTCAGAAGGTGGTGTGGTACAGTGGAAGGATACTGACCACTAGTCAGGGCAACAGTTCTAATCCCCACTTTCACTGCATGGCTGGCTTCAAGTTCCATCCCACTTAGCTATTGTGTCAGGCCACTGTTTAAGAGATAAGGTCCAATCAGTGAAAAACAGCATCCATGCCACAAGATTCAAAAGAGGCAACTTAGAGAGGAGTCAGTATCACTGGTTGTAGAAAATCTGAAGGAGCAAATGGGAGGGTGAAGCAACTCCAAGACTGGCAACTCCAGGAAGCTGCTCCTAACTCTAGAACTGGAGATAGAGGGAAGGGTGGTGTTTCTTTAGCCCTGGGCAATGCCACACAAGGGGAGCTGGAACCAAGGCAAAGACTGCCCAGCATGGGCTGGGGCCACAGAAGAGATGCTCTTAAGATGCTGCTCCCTGGCTTCCCCAATTCTTTTCATCTCCACTCTTCTTCCACTGCCTCTCATTCACCTAGAAGCCAGGGGAAAAGGGAGCCTGAGAAATGTCATTTTCAGGGACTGATCCCTGGGATACGGAACAAGCAGGGGAAGGGCATTGAAAGATAACTACCAATGATTTGCACATCTGTACAAATCATTGGTGTTTGCTCACACCCCACCCCATTATTTCCAGCAGCCCCTACAAGCCACCCCGATAAGTAATCTAACTTTAAAGAATGTTTTCTGCTCAAGTTTATCATTGAAGCAAGTGTGCTAACTCCTTTTTCCAATCAAAGCGTCACCCTTAAGTTCCTCCATAGAAATTCTTGAGCTGATGCCATCACTGCCATCTCCAGCCTCACTCCACTGTCTATAAAGTAAGGAGGGCAGTGATGCCTTGGGACTCTGTGATTTGACCTCTTCCCCAGACTTCTGCTGGCTCAGCTGTCACAGCCTGGCTCTGACAAAGCCTCAGAACTCAATTGCCATGTGAAGCTGGACTTGGCCAGTCAATCATTTTTCATGCAACTCTTGAAGGTCACAGAAGCTGGAGGTTTTCAATTATGAGCAGACTGGGTGTGAGGATACAAGGGAGCTGCCAGGAAATGACAAGTGGTTGGCACAGCCTTTCTAGGCTGGGGCACGTCCCAGTTGCAGTGATAAATGCGCTTAGCCTCTTTGGTTGGCACCAACATGTCAGTCCTTGATAAAGAGCTCACCAAACATTTTGCTAATATGAACAAGGATAAACAGGATAGGATTTCAACTCCATTTAAAACACACACCTGGGAGTAATCTGAACAGACAAGGTGAGGAGGGAGGCCCTGAAGGACATGCATCGCCCATGCGTCCTTTCTGCTGTCTTATTTGAGTTTTCCCTCCTGTTCATTCAATTTCTCTAAAGTAATCAGTCCTATTTGTCTCAGCTAGAAGGGATTCCATAGAGAATGAATGACAGGGAGAAAACTGATGAATTTATTGTCCTCAAACCCAGAACAGACGCAAGGGAGTGATTCAGCTGGAAACAGACTGTGGTAGTTTTGAAAGCCATTTGGAGAAGTTTGGGAAAGTTTCTGAGAACAGAGGAGCGATTGGATGCTTTTAAAGAGGGGGGTCGCATAATAGTAGTAGTATTACTTTAAGAAGAGAAACCCAGCGGCACTGTGTTACTGGGTAGACTGGAGGTGCTGGAGGTAGAGAGGGTAGAGGCAGAAGGACCCTCAGGAAGGCACTTTGGAAATCCGTCCAGGTGGTGAGGAAGCACAGGATAGGGACAGGGTGGGGAGAAAATGTCTGATGGGAGGACTTGGTTGGTTTAGATTGATCATAAGCTCTTAGGAGATGCTCACACAAGGCACTAGACTACAGTAAGAAGACTGTACTAAAGCAAGACTTACTCATCTCAAAAGGGACAGCTGATGTGATGAGCTCCTTAATGAAGTGATGATAGAGATATTAACCTGGTCCAGGACTCAGCAAGAGAGTAGGAAGTATTCTCATGCTCTGTAGTTTCCATGTTGATAACTTCAAGCTCTAAACGATCTCTAAAGATCATTTTTCACCCCCAGTCTCTTCCCCTTTGCCATTCACTTCGAGATTTGAGCCAAACCAATACTTGGGACTGGCATTTTTGTTTTTGGGGGAGAGATACTGGACAGAGTGAGATACTCTACTTGTTCCTCGCAGGATTAAGACGGGGATTCTCCTTGGAGCAGTCCACCTAACTGGCCAAGTGATTGAAGGAAGTAGGAAAGCCAGTTTCCTGAGAGGCTGCAAAGTAGAAGGAAACCCATGAGGGTGACTTGCCCTCACGGCGTTTCTCTGAGGGGAGAGAGAGGTGCTGTGCAGGTGCTAACAGCCACCAGGGCGCTGGCCACCAGGGCAATGCCCTGCATCCTCCCTTTCCCCAGCTGAAATGTTGTGAGCCACTGATCACATCTCTGAGTAATCTGAGATTTTAAGAATAAGAGAGAGAGAATTTTAATCTTATGGGAAAAGAAAAAATCAAACAGATTAAAACCCAAATCCCTCCAGAGGGAACAGCACGTAATGGGATCAAACAGCACTCGAGACTCAAGGCTGCTGTGGTTCTCAGGCAGAGGAAAGGACCCACTCAAAACATTGGGTTTCATATTTCTATTTAGGGTGGTTTTTCCTGTTATCACTGAGTGGGTCACAGTGTGGATTTACAGTGTACAGGGACAGGAGGCCTTGCCAGAATTTTGTGGAAGAAAGGAGACCAGTACTGATCTGCTGGTATAGATGAGCGCTGCCCACACTAAGCAATCTGCAGACACCCCTGCCTGACCTGGCCTTTCTGTTTTTCTAGACTATCCTTCCCCTTCATTCTTTGTTCTCATGGGCCAATTTCCACTCATCATTCAGTATCCCTCTCTGGAGTCAGAATGCCTAATTTCAAACCTAAGCTCCATTTGTTTACATGTCTGACTCCCAAGCCAGACTTCAAGCCCTTTAAAAGGAGAGAACTACGTTATGTTTTTTAAATCCCTGTACCCAGCACAGGGCCTGACACCTAGGACCTTCTCAGGGAACACCTGATAAATGTGTAATTAGGAAGCTAAGAGCATTAATTCTGCAACTGAGCTGTCCTGATCCTACCACACACTGACTGTGTGACCCTGGGCAACTTTCTTAACTTCTTTGTGCCTCAATTTCTTCGTCTTGAAAAAGGGGATAATAACAACATCTCACATGGTTGATGCGAGGATGAAAGGAGTTCATATATGTGTAATGTTTACAACATTACACATTAGCACAGAGACAGTACTCAATAAAAGTTAGCTATTATTATCATCAGCACTATCACTGGCACCTCAGATGAATTATTAGCCATCTTTTTTTAAAGAGCTACACATTAAACACAATGGGTTAGTTAATAATTCCTCTTTAGTGCTATGACTTGTGATGAACTTGTGATTAAGTGAATTAATGATAACACAAACAAATTATAATTCAGGATTTCCTGTACTAACTTGGCCTAGACATAAGATGAGCCCTAGAGAGCCAAATTGGCTCATTTATCTCTGCTCTAAGAAGGCCCCATAGTGAAGGGGAATCATTCACCAAGAAGTGCCATCAACAAGGGAATTTGTTCTTGAACAAAAATGATTGGGCTAGTTTTCAACCTCAGCTTCAGGTGACACATTTTTATTTTGTCTCAGTCTGAAGAAAAGAAAGATTTTTAGAAAAAAAAATCATGCAGGAAGTGGCAGAAAACAAACATTATAGGATATATGGAAAGTCAGCGCCCACTGGAACAGAGAGGTAAAGTACCAGACCTAGTTTACAGCCAAGTCACCACAACTAACAGTCTTTTGTTCTGGGAGTTTAGAGCCAAGATTTCAAGGAAACCTCACTTACTCCACAATAAGATAACCTGACCTATGCCAAGCTTCCAATTATGCACATGTATAATAAGCATCTCAAGGTCAGGGAGTGGGATTTTAACTTCTCTGTGTCTTCTGTTGAAACAATAATAACAACTACCATTTATAGAGTGTCTAGGACATGCCAAACATTATGCTAAGCACTGAACATAGATTGCTTCATTTTCTCCTCACAAAAACCATATAAGAAAGATTCTAAGCTCTCTTTTACAGATGAGTCAACAGATGCACAGTGACTTACCCTTGGGCACACAGCCAATGAGGCTCTGAACTCAGACAATATACCCGGTAGAATAGTAGGCATGCTTACATCTTATATTTGATACCTTCTATAAAACATACTATATAAGCAACAGCCACTTGCAAATTGCTCTGCTGGCTGACTGGCTGGCTGGGTGGGTGGATGGATAGATGGATGGACGGACGGACAAGGCTTCTATAGAAGAAAACCTAGAATTTATCCCTAGACTCTTTCTTCACTTGGATCTGGACTCCATGAAAAGCCACCTATAGTGAGATAAGTCTCTGCCTTCTCCAAGTCTTATTTTATATGACTAAAACAGTACTTCAGCTTACAGAATCCTTGGGCCTGCCCTGGAATCTACCCCTGGTTCACTAGCACAGGGATGGGGCACCCAGAAAGCCAGGTAAAAGCTGCTCACCTGTCATCCAGAGTTTTACAGTAACACCAGCTTTAGACTGTAAATCCGTCTAGCAGTCATGGAATCCTTCAAATTACAGGCTCCTGAATCTCTTTTCTCATTGTTAATGCAGCTGTCATGTTTAAGAAAGCCACAGAACCTTTAGCTGGCTCTGAGAAGCTATGTTTTTCCTTTGCTTGCTGGGAACAAAAACAATAGCTTTCAAGTTCTTTCAAGCTAATCTTTACAGACAGAATAATAGACAGAGTCTAAGGGGGCCAAATAGAAAGTGGGTCATTAGGACCCAGAAGCCTTGACTGGAGCTGGCTGTACTGACAGATAACCTAATGAGCAAAAGCCATAGGATTCCTGATGAAAAATGAGGACTCACTCCAGTTCCCCTGCCTCCTGCATCATCAGCTGCTGCCAATGGCCCTGTGTGAGGGATGCCCCATTCCCTTCCCCCTACTCATGGTGAATAAGCATTTGGTCCATCCACCGTATTGGAGAAGGGTGGGCAAGCCCCCATCTTGCACTGGAAATTCACCAGCTGAAGAATCTCAGCTTTGTATCAGCCCCATCTTCCAGCACTGTGCAGATCTGTTCCTGATTAGATTCCAGCAGCTGGGCACAATCTCTTTCCTCAACACTGAAAATGATTTTGGGGGAGTGTGGGGGGAATAAACAATGGAATTTGCCGTGTTAATATTCTCTGCAGCCTACCAGGCGTGGGATGCATACTAAGCACTGTGGAAAGCTCATCCACCCACAATCAGAAGGTAAACTTGGGCTCCAAAGGGTGAGAGTGAGCTGGTCTAAAAGAGAAAGTCCCTCAGCTTATAGCCACTGAGTCTCCTCCCTCCACTCTGGTTTCTGAAGCTGGCCTGAGAGGAGGAACCTGTCTTTCCAGCTGGGGTCGGGTAGTTACTGAGCCCCAAACCTCCGACTGGGGTATAAGGCAACAGACCCGTGCCACAGAGGAAGAAGGCCCTTTTGGGCTTATTGAACAGTTTAGTAGTATCAACATTGGCTGTTTATTAAATACCTATTATGGATCAGGGACTGTATTAAATCCTTCGCAAATATTGTTTAATTTTAAAGTTACATTGATTACAAGATAAATCCATGCTCATTATCTTAAAAGTAATATACATGAGAAAAAAATGAAAAAATAAATCCTCTGTAATCCCATCTCCCAAAGATAATCACCATTAACATTTTGGCATGTATAGTATACAATATTCCCATTAAGTGTAGATACTCTTACTCATTTTGTAGCTGGGGAAATTCAGGCCTACAGAGGTCAAGTATCTAGATAAAAACTACTGGACTAGTAGAGTTGGGATTCAAACTCTGGTTCTTTGATGACTGTTTATTGAGAATGTAATAGATGTTAAGCATTGTTCTGAGAAATGGGATGGCAGGTCCTAAAGGAATAAGACAGATAAGGTTTTTGTCACCATGAACCTTCAGTCTAGTGAGAAAGCCGATCAATACATAGGTAAGCCATCTCTGAAAGTGACAAGAGCCATGTAGAAAATAAAAACAAGTAAATGATCTCTGAAAATAAAAGAACCATGTAGAAAATAAAAATAAGGCACTTGTATGTTAAGTGACTGTCATGGGGAAGGTAGTAACTTGGAATGGGTCGGAGAAGGGTTATCTGAGGAAATAACATTTTCATTTCTTACACAAACACTTAAGTGGTGTTTACTGTATGCTGATCACTATTTTTTTAAACAAATATTAATGTATTTAAACCTCAAAAAACCCTATGATGTAGGGATTATTACCATTCTTATTACAGATGAGGAAACTGGGACTGAGTAACTTTTCTAAGAAGTGGTGAGGTGGTGAAACCCAAGATTTAGATCCAAGGCAGTTTGACTCCCAAAGACGTGCTTGTGTCCATTACTCTTCACTGCCTCTGTTTGGGCTGAGATGTGAATGACAAGGTGCCATCCATGTAAAGATCTGCAGAGAATGCTCAAACAGAAGGGACAGCAAGGGCAAAACCTCAAGTTTGCTCAGCATGCCTGAGAATCAGAAGGAATCCCATTGGCCCTTCAAGCCAGCTTGGAGAGGTCCTTTGGATTTTATCTTAAGTGTAGTGGGAAGAAATTGGAGGTTTTCATCAGAGAAGTAACTCAATCAAATTTGCATTTTAAAGTGATCCTTTGCCTATTGAATAGAGAATAGATTTTAGGGGCACAAGTCAGAAAGGATCCATGGACCAGATAGGGGTTCAGATTGATGATGAAGGTGATTTGTGCTAGGATACTAGCCAAGGAGATGGAAAGAAATGGAAAATAAAATTGATCTAAAGTTACACTTGTTCCATTTAAAGGTCACTGCCTTAGAGAAAAGCATTATGGTAAAAATTCTTTGCTAAGCAAGGCAAGATCACCTTGTGGGGTTGGGTGGGAAGCATAAAATGGATAGGGCTGGTCTTTTACAGGTAATGAGCTGGAATCAGTGAGACAGTTTATCACAAAGGCACAGAAAATAATAACATCAAATACTGAGTGGATAGCTAACTTTTCCTAGCCTCTCTTCTAAGCTCTTTGCATATACTAACTCCTGGAGTCCTCAAACAGTCCTATGAGTAAGGGGTTTTCATTGATCTCACTTTACAGATAGGTTGAGTAGTCAAGGCCATAAAGCTGGTAAGGGGCAGAGCTAAGCCTTCAACCCAGGCAGGCTGGCTCAAAACCATGGCTGTTAACCACTATGCTGGCCTGCTTTTGAGAGATGTCTACCAATCCAACCAACAGTCTAGAGAGCAACAAGGTGGCAGGTAAACATATACCCAGCAATGGCAGCAAGGGCCTTTTATTGTTTTCCAAGAAGAGTAATTTTTGCTTTAAAAAGAACACTAGGGTACAAAGTGTGGCTCTTTCAGAGCTGCATTTCACAACACACAAAAAAATCCCGTTTGTGAAGCCACAGCTCATCTCATCAGTTCTACACCCATTTCAACAATAAACAGGCGATACCAGCTACATATCAAGGCTTCAAGGTTGGGTGCCATGCCTAGGTAGTTTGGACAGTTGGTCAACTTAAAATTTTTTTAAAAACTTCCAGAAAGCTCAATCTATGATTGCAGATGATGAAAATTACAAACTAACACATCACTTTGAGCTAAAGAATTACATCCTCAAAGGTGGCATATTAATTGCATTCTGATGGAGAAGACATTTCTATCAGCAGATAAGGATTGAAAGTGAAAATACGAATTTAGTGAATAATGAGAAATACCTGCAAGAAACACATTTTGGAGCAAGTATACTTAACAACAGCCATCTTCTTATTTACATACTTGCTTTAGTTGCCAATGAAAGTTTTCATATCAGTGAGCTACTAGATTTCATGTGCATAATATAACATATATTTAATGTATATATATTATGCCAGCTCGTACTAGGGAAATGATATAGAGAAGATACAAGGAGATTTAAGATTTAATTTTTCCCCCCCGAAATCTATCCTCTAACCATAAAAACAAACCATATACATTCACCTGTACAATTCGAGGGACTTTAATTCATGCTATAAATGTTTTAAAAAAGGCCAAGGAGGGACTTATCATGCCTGCTGGGCTGATCAGGCAAAGCTTCTCAGAAGAAATGGCATTCTTGTTGGGCCTCGAGGGATGCATGGGAATTTGATAAGGAGACAGGAAGAGATTTTCCAGCTTCAAAAACACTAGGAATGCTCATGGAATAATGGCAGAACAGCCCAACTAGAGCAAGAAAATGGGTATTATGGGCTGAACTATGCCCCCCAAAATTCATAAGTTGAAGCTCTAATCCCAAAAACTTCAACATGTGCATTTGGAGACAGGGACTTACTTTAAAGTGATGTTTAAGTTAAAATGAGGCCATTACAGTGGACCCTAATCTAATCCAACTGGTGTTCTTATAAAGAAGAGGACAGAGACACCAGGGATGTGCGCATACAGAGGAAAGACCATGTGAAGACTTAGTGAGAAGGCAGTCACATTCAAGCCACAGAGAGAGGCCTCAGCCTTGCTGACACCTTGATCTTCAACTTCTAACCTCCATAAACTTCTGTTGTTTAGGCTACCCACTCTGTGGTGCTTTGTTATGGCAACTGTAGCACACTAATACATGCGCATAAGAAGGCAGAGGGAGGGGACGGGAGCGGTGGCTCACGCCTGTAATCCCAGCACTTTGGGAGGTGGAAGCGGGTGGATCACGAGTCAGGAGATCAAGACCATCCTGGCTAACATGGTGAAATCCCATCTCTACTAAAAATACAAAAAAAATTAGCTGGGCGTGGTGGCAGGCGCCTGTAGTCCCAAGTACTCGGGAGGTTGAGGCAGGAGAATGGCATGAACCCAGGAGGCGGAGCTTGCGGTGATCCGAGATCGCGCCACTGCACTCCAGCCCGGACCACAGAGCGAGACTCTGTCTCAAAAAAAAAAAGAAAGAAAAAGAAAGAAAGCAGAGGGAGAAAAAACTGGGTTTGGGGTTTGGTGATTTGGGCAAGGCTGAGGGCCACCATCTCACCTTGCTCTTCACCCCAACTGCATCGATGTCCCACCTAGGTGTGTTGCTGGTCACAAGATGACACGTCAGGAGATGTGAGTGAATCAATATGATAATAAACTGGCAGATATTCAACTGACTGCCCAGACTCTAGCATGCGGGAGTAGCTCTGTAAATGTTGATTGAAGTAATGAATAAATGCATGAAGTAGACTCCAGTCAAAAATGCAGATGGAAAGTGATATTTGACAAAGGCAGCCAGGGAACACGTTAACTCCTTGTTTCTCTAGATTCACTCTTTTATCCATTTACACGCTGCTTTAGTTTTTTTAATGTCCCTTATTATTACTTAATTTTAGTAAATGTGTTTTTATTTATTTGTCTTCCCCTACTAGAATTAAAGCTTGGTTAGAATGGGCCTGGACTTTCTTTTTCTTTTTTTTTTTTTTCCACTCAGTACCTATAACAGTGACATAGAGGACCTTCAGTAAATATTTGTTGATTGAATTAATAAAGGTATCATTTTCCTTTCACATTGAGTGTTTAAAACTTTTTGAAATTGGATTGAATTAACTCAGTACTCAGATTTCACTAATATAAGAATATATGTTTTATAACTTATAATGAGTTTTTAAATGTATCTTCTCATTTGCTTCTCACAACAATTTTGTAAGGTTCAAAAGGTTTAAGTGTTCTTTACATAGGTACCACAGGGATTCAAACTCAGTTTTCTAAGAACTTATCTAATGCTCGTTTCACTACACCATGTTGTTTCCTTAATGGCTTTACTGAGTTATTATTTAATAATTCTATTGTGAATCAATAAAAGAAATAACAAAGATTTTCTCTGTATTACCTGCTGAATTGCTGTTGAGGACATTATATACTAATAATCAGAGTTCCTTATGTTAGGAATCAATAGGAATTTAGTGCTAGGAACAAGTCTGGGTCTCCTGAAAATTGATGTTTCCTCTTACCAGACAAAACCTGATAAATTATGGAATCTCATTTTTTGTCTTGCCTGTTAGGAAACACAGAAGTTGAATTAGTGCCTACTTGCAGTAATAATCTAATTTATTGTCCAATTACAATCTTTCCCTCCTACACATAATTTCTGATCTTTGTTTTCATTTTAACCAATTGTGTATATGGATACACAGTTTTTATTATTAGCTGTAGCAAATCGTTCTCAGAAGTAGCTAGAGTAGAAAAGATAGAAAATAGGCAGTAACTAGCACTAGTCAAGTGCTTATCATAGGCCAGGGGCCATTTTTGTACCTTATATATATATTACTTTATTTCATCATCGAAAAACCAAAACTGCATGTTACCAGAGAAACTAAATGTTACAATACAGCATGACGAAATTAATGTTCTGAATTATGAAAGCACATGACATGTGCTTTCTCTCTACTTCCTCAGCTATTACCCCGGTAGGAGCCTCCATCACCTCTCATCTCCATTATTTCAATACTCTCCTAATTGGACTTCCTGCTTCCACCCTTGCCCTTTTAGTCTGTTCCCCAGAGAGCAGCTAGAATTAGCTTGTTAAAACAAGAGTCAGATCATGTCACCCCTCTGCTCACAACTCTCCAGTGACTTCTCATCTTACTCTGGGTAAAAGCCAAAGTCCTTCCAAAAACCCACAAGGCCCTGCAAGATGTGGCACCTGCTGTGTCTTTGGCCTCATCTCCTCAGGCTCTCTCCCTCCTTCACTCTGCTCTTTGGCCACACTGACCTCTTGCTGTTCCCTGAATATTCCATTCACCTGTTTACTTCATGGTCTTTGCATTTGCTGTTCCCCAAGGCTGGAATATTCTTGCTTCAGATATGGCATGCTCTCTCATCACCTTCAAGGGTCAAATGTCACCTTCTCAGTGAGGGCTTCCTTGCTCTCCTTGCCAGTTCCTCCCTCAACACTCCCTGTCCTCCTTCTTAGTTTATTTCACCTGAGCACATTTAACTAACATACTATTTATTTATGTATAGTTTATTTATATTGACTGTGTCTTACGCCACAATAAAGACTGCAAAGGCAGGCATTTTCTGTCCATCTTGTTCTTTGCTATATCCCAATCAACTAGAAAAGTGTTTTAGGCCAGGTGTGGTGGCTTACACCTGTAATCCCAGCACTCTGTGAGGCCAAGGCAGGCAGATCACCTGAGGTTAGCAGTTCAAGGCCAGCCTGGCCAACATGGTGAAACCCCATCTTTACTATAAGCACAAAAATTAGCCAGGTGCAGTGGCACATGCCTGTAATCCCAGCTATTTAGGAGACTGAGGCATGAGAATCACTTAAACCTGGAAGGCAGAGGTTGCAGTGAGCTGAGATCATACCACTGCACTCCAGCCTGGGCAGCAGAGCAAGATTCTGTCTCCAAAAAGAAAAGAAAGTGTTTGGCATGAAAATATTTATTGGGCATAAAGTAGGTGCCCAACAAATATTTTCTGAATTAATGAGGCAATGTGGAGGGAGGAGACAAACATACCACATTTTGCAAATATGCAAATATGTTCAAAATGCCTTTGTATATTTGCAGATACACAAAATGTACAAAACTAACATATTCACTGTGTTATTAAACTGGTCTTCCAAACTGTTTCCTTCTACCACATATTAAAACTATCAGGTAAATTCACTTGTGACTGGCTGCATAGAAAGTAATTATCTATGAAATTTTGGTATATGGATTTTGTCAGACGTACAGGGCATCTTTGGCTAGGTGAGCTGAAGCCCCAACTATGCTACTATAGACAGTTCATTTCCTCCCAATACCCCACTCGCAACTCTTTTCCATTTATCAATATCCATGGGAACTTTTGTTTTATAACTAGAGAAGGTGAAATAATTGGGTTTGGAGGGATGGGAGCTAGAAGCAGAGGAGGGAAAAGGAGGCAGGGATCATTTTTATGTGTTCATTACTGCATCTAAGCTTCTGGAAAAGTACCAGGTGCATACTAGGCAGTCAACAAAGATTTGTTGATTTAATTGTTCACACGGTCCTTTGGTCTGAATATTTATGGTTGGAAAGATGAAGACGAGAGGTCAGAACCTTTTTTTAGGAAAATTTTGAGACACTGAGTAACACATTCTCCTCACCTTTGCCTAGAGTCCTGGCAGCTTTGGAAGCTTTGGGAGGTAGCACTCCTGGAGGGACACTGGCATGCCAGATGTGAGCAGTGCCAGTGGTGGTGCCTCTTCAAGGGGCTCTTGGGCACGAGAAATGGGAAGTCGAAGGCTCCTCGCAGTGGCTGTAGCTGAATGACTGGGCTGGGGACACACATGAGACACACATTTGGGAACTCCCAGAAATAAATAACAAGGATTTTGAGGATACAGGGTGCTTGACTCTATCAGCTGGTGATGTAGGTTTGAATTTCATGTGACATCACAATTTAGATTTGGAAGGAGCTTTAGAATCATCTCAACTAACTAGATATTTCATCCAGAAGTTTCTTTCGTCTTCATGGAAGAACAAACACACTTAAGTATGGTATCATTTAGTCTTCCCTTTCTCTCATATGTCTGTCTGTGAGTTTATTGAGATTATTGTAAATCCATCTCACCCTCCACCCCACAGCTATCCGTGTTGACAATTGCTACCTGTCAAACTTTCTGGCTTTTGCTGGAGGTAAGAGCATTTGTTCCTCTCCACTTCATGTGTGCCTCACTGTTGAGACTCCTGCCAAGTATCTTCTTGCAGTTTTAATTGCTAGTCTTAGTATGAGGTGGCTCTCCTCCTTTAGAAGAAAAAAAGCATTCATTTAATTTCTAACCCATTAATCCATGAGCTCATGAGCTCATGCTCTGTGGGCCACAGTGATGGGCTCTGTATACATGAGCAGAATAGAAATTGCCAACATTAACAGGACTGCCTTCCCAGGAACGCATTCCCCATCCAGGAATGACTAACACAGGGCAAGATTATGTTTGTACTCCAGTAGCTTTCTTCAACTAATTAATCAGCAGGTACACATTCAAAAACAAGCTTCTGAAAGTGTTGAGGACTTGCTGGCATTCTTGGGAACGCCAGGGCAATAACCCAGGCATTTCAGAGGAGCTTAGTACTAACAGCCTAATGATTCTTAGGCTGACCCCTCCCAACTCCCTGTCTTTAGAGGGAATGCTATTCCACTTCTAAGAGAGTTACATGGATAATAAACTGGGCCTGGGAGTCGGATCAGAGTAGAAATTTCCTGTGTGATCTGCTCCTGGTGGAAATGGAAGAAGAACTCTTCCTAAGCCTGCCCAGGTTTGGGGGAAAAAATGGCCAGTGGCTACAGGGGCAGCTATGAATGGCAGAGGAAAACTGGGCCAGGGGCCAAGAGATGGGGGCTATTTAAGTGCTTGTCACCTCTCAATTCTATGCTCTTCAGTTTCCTTTTCTATAAAACAAGATGGTTATGCCAGATGATCTCAGAAGTCCTAGTGGTCTTGCTTCTCTCTGAATGTGGGTATCAAACAATGGCACTTAGGCACGTGCTGGTACTTGGCCTTTCTCTTTCTCTAATCTGCCTCCCACCACCATTTTCTGCCAACATGGAATATTAATATTATGAATACATTTCTTTGAGCATGGCAGCTTATTGAGGCTTCTTGAGTCCAAGAGAAGGGATTAGGGATAGGGAAACAGATATGCAATATGGTGCAAGCAGGAAGAGAGAAGTGTGATGTGGGGGGAGTGAGGCAATAGAATAAGAGACATCTAGACTTGGTGGAATGGGCAAAATTATGTGACTGGAGGAAAATTTATCTTCCAAGCTGATCAAAGCTGGATTCTGTAACTACACTCCACATTCCCTGTAAGGAAAGGAATTAAAAGGAAAAACAATAACCCAACTGATATGGCTTGGCTCTGTGTCCCCACCCAAATCTCATCTTGAATTGCACTCCCATAATTCACATGTGTTGAGGAAGAGACCAATTGGGAGATAATTGAATCATGAGGGTGGATTCCGCATAATGTTCTTGTGGTAATGGATAAGTCTCATGAGATCTGACGGTTTTATCCGGGGTTTCCACTTTTGGGGCTTCCTCAGTCTCTCTGCCTGCTGCCATCCACATAAGATGGGACTTGCTCCTCCTTGCCTTCCACTATGATTGTGAGTCTTCCCCACTCACGTGGAACTGTGAGTCCAATTAACCCTCTTTCTTTTGTAAATTGCCCAGTTTTGGGTATGTCTTTATCAGCAGCGTGAAAATGGACTGACACAGTAAATTGGTACCAGTAGAGTGGGGCGTTGCTGAAAAGATACCCAAAAATTTGGAAGCAACTTTGGAACTGGGTAACAGGCAGATGTTGGAAGGGTTTGGAGGGCTCAGAAGAAGATAGAAAAATGTGGGAAAGTTCGGAACTTCCTAGAGAATGTTGAATGGTTTTGACAAAAATGCTGATAGCGATATGGACAATAAAGTCCAGGCTGAGGTGGTCTCAGATGGAGATGAGGAACTTGTTGGGAACTGGAGCAAAGTGACTCTGTTATATTTTAGCAAAGAGACTGGTGGCATTTTTCCCCTGTCCTAGAGATCTGTGGAACTTTGAACTTGAGAGAGATGATTTAGGGTATCTGGCGAAAGAAATTTCTAAGCAGCAAAGCATTCAAGAGGTGACTTGAGTGATGTTAAAAGCATTCAGTTTTAAAAGGGAGACAGAGCATAAAAGTTTGAAAAATTTGCAGCCTGACCATGTAATAGAAAAGAAAATCCCATTTTTTGAGGAGATATTCAAGCTGGCTGCAGAAATTTGCATAAGTGACAAGGAGCCAAAAGTTAATCCTCAAGACAATGGGGAAAATGTCTCCAGGGCATGTCAGAGGTCTTCACAGCAGCCCCTCCCATCACAGGCCTAGGAGGAAAAAGTGGTTTCGTGGGCCAGGCCCAGGGTCCCCATGTTGTATGCAGCCTAGGGACTTGGTGCCCTGCGTCCAAGCAGCTCCAGCTATGGTGGAAAGGGGCTAACATTGAGCTCAGGCCATGGCTTCAGACGGTGCAAACCCCAAGCCTTGGCAGCTTCCATGTGATATTGGGCCTGTGCGTGCACATAAGTCAAGAATTGAGGTTAGGGAACCTTCACCTAGATTTCAGAAGATGTAAGGAAACACCTGGATGCCCTGGCAGAAGTTTGCTGCCAGGGTGGGACTCTCATAGAGAACCTCTGCTAGGACAGTGTGGAAGGGAAATAGGGGGTCAGAGCCCCCACACAGAGTCCCTACTGGGGCACCATCTAGTGGAGCTGTGAGAAGAGGGCCACTGTCCTCCAGACTCCAGAATGGTAAATCCAGAGACAGCTTGCACTATGCACCTGGAAAAGCCGCAGACACTCAATGCCAGCCTGTGAAAGCAGCTAGGAGTGGGGCTATACCCTTCAAAACCACAGGAGCAGAGCTGCCCAAGACCATGGGAACTGAACTCTTGCATCAGTGTGACCTGTATGTGGGACATGGAGTTAAAGGAGATCATTTTGGAGCTTTAAGATTTGACAGCCCCGATGGATTCCAGACTTGCATGGGCCCTGTAGCCCCTTTGTTTTGGCTAAGTTCTCCCATCTGGAATGGTTGTATTTACTCAGTGTCTGTACCCCAATTGTATCTAGGAAATAACTAACTTGCTTTTGCTTTTACAGGCTCATAGGCAGAAGGGACTTGCCTTGGCTGAGGTGAGACTTTGGACTGTGGACTTTTGAGTAAATTCTGAAATAAGTTAAGACTTTAGGGACTGTTGGGAAAGCATGACTGGTTTTGAAATGTGAAAAAATGAGATTTGGCAGGGGCCGGGGCAGAAAGATATAGTTTGACTCTGTGTTCCCACCCAAATCTCATCTTGAATTGCACTCCCATAATTCCCATGCGTTGTAGAAGGGCCCCGGTGGGAGACAATTGAATCATGGGGGTGGTTCCCCCATAATGTTCTCATGGTAGTGAATAAGTCTCATGAGATCTGATGGTTTTATCAGGTGTTTCCACCTTTGCAGCTTTTGCATTCTCTCTTTGCCTGCTGCCATTCATAATGTTCTCATGGTAGTGAATAAGTCTCATGAGATCTGATGGTTTTATCAGGTGTTTCCACCTTTGCAGCTTTTGCATTCTCTCTTTGCCTGCTGCCATTCACATCAGACAGGACGTGCTCCTCCTTGCCTTACACCATGATTGTGAGGCTTCCCCAGCCATGGAGAACTGTAAGTCCAATTAACCTCTTTCTTTTTAAATTGCCCAGACTCAGGTATGTCTTTATCAGCAGGGTGAAAACAGACTAATACATCAACCTTCAATAGGAAGGTAAAAATAGCATGGGATGCCAAAATTTCCCTGGCCACAAGAATCAGGGCCCAGAAGATGGGCCATTAGCTAAAGAAAGAGATTGACCCCTGGAAAGAACTGTCTAGTGCTGCAAACCTGACCAGATCCTCGTGTAATGTGAAGGCTTGTTTGTGACTTTCCTCAACTGACTGCAGGGATCTCTTAAATCTCAGTCTCTCTCATGCTCTCTCTCTCTCCCCAACCCCTACCTCCCCCTATGCATTCCCACACAGCACAAATGAGATGTGTCCTTGAACCAATAACTACATGCACAGTTTTACAGTGAATAATATGAGATGTGCTGATGCAGAAGCAAAAATGTGAGAATGTATTGTTTAATGGTAAAATCTCCACACATTTTACAATTGGCTGTTAAGGATAATAACCAAAGCAATAGTAGAACATATTGTAGAAATTCAATATGTATTTGAATAACGAAGGGGGGGAATTTCATTCACTAATTAACTCAATTAATGAGAGAACTTAAAGCTCATCTATTTTCACAGGCCCTGTCCTATGGTGGGACAGGTGCCCTGTTCTCTGATAGCGTATCTTACTATTTTTTTCTGGGACATCTCTACAAATTCGTTTCTTTTTGAATAAATCAAATAAGCACCTCTCAAACATTTAGACCTTCATATGAAGGCCTCCTTATTTAGACCTGTTTATGAAGGACTTCCACCTAGGCCTTCATAAGGAGGAGGAAGGCTTGGAAAAGTACTGTGTGAAGGCTATTTCACTCTGTATTGCCACCAGCCAGCCTGAAATGCTGAGAAACAAATGTTCTCAATCATTTGTATAGTTCGGTAGGCTCATTTTCTCACAGCTGTGTGAGATAAAAACAAGTCGCTGATTTTTTCCTTAGCAAACCAAATTCTAATTGGAGAGTCTATATCAAAAAAGAATCTACTTAAATGCACATATCCTTGTTTAGTATTCTTTGACATGCACGAATGAAAGACAATATTCTGTTATTTTGTCTTGCTCTCTCTCCTAGTAACCATGACAGAGAGCTATCAGGGTGTGTGTGAACAGCTCTCATATAAAATTATGACAATGTATTGCTGAGCAAGGTTCTTTGAGTAAGTCAAGAAATGCAAAAATCAAAGTTCTCATAAGTACATTAACTTTTTGCATAAACATTTCCCACTCTAAACCTCATCATTGCAGGTTCCTGTATCTCATTTCCTGGATATCTAGGGATGATTCTCTGGGCTGAGAACAGGGTATCTTGAAGCACTACAGTTGTGCTCTCATGAAAATACAGAATTTAGAAGGTTAGAAGGAAATACATCACATCAAAGCAGCCTCTCTCTGTAGATTACACACATCAGGTCAGAGGGATTGGACATATGTATCCCAAATGGAAGGAGGCAATGGGTACCTACTCCCAGACCATTCCAGTAATGCATCTAGGTGTCTCAAGCTCTTCTATAGAGATAACACACTTGGAGCACCAAACAATAATGAACATCAAAATATCCTTAGCAAGGCAGTAAAATGGGGGGAATTTTATTTCCAGAATTATAATATTCTGTAGAGTTCCTTGGGGATAAGGGAATGAGTCTCTCAAGACTGCTAACTGCCTTCTAAGGGATGGGTTCATTTAACTGCAGGCATTTTGTTTTGCAAGAACAACGGGCCCATTTGGGACACGGCTTAATTTGTTTGGGACAATTGAGAATGTGTGCTATCTGCCACCAGCTGTTTTCTTTCTTTGCCTTTTTCCATGGAGTATCCATATTCTCCTCTAAACAAATGATGAGCAAATATTTAACAAACACAGGTTTGAAGAACAGCCAGATTATTAGCCTGCAGCCTGGCTGACCCTGGCAGGCCACTAAGTGAAGAATTTTTTTGGTTTACTCTCCTCTATCTCACACTATCATACCTTTCTCTACAGTGGATTCCTGTGGTTCCAGATTTCATAACTGTTCACAGACATCTCCCTCCACTCAATTTGGTAATCTTTGTCCAAACAACCTATGAAAAAAAAAATTAGAAAATCCTATAAGAAGCCATAGCATGACCCAAGTCTTTGGTTCCAAGACCCCTGGCTCCCAAAATACTCTGGGTGGATCCCTAAACACCACATTCCATCTCAACAGGAAAATCAGACAGCAGAGTTCATAGCAGAGAATTAAATGCTGGAAATCAGAAGACACAATTTCTAGTTCTAGTTAAGCCGCTAAGTGACCCTAGTCACCATGTCAGAGATTGTGCTCACCAAAAACTCGTGTTCCTCTACCTTCCCCCAGGCCCCCTGCAGTTGGGTTGGCATACTGGGACTAGAGTTTGCTGATGAAATGTGAACAGAAGTCATCTGTGTCACCTTCAGAACAAGGCAGTGAGGAGTCAGTGTGCCTCCTCAGTCTGTCTCTTGCCCTCTTCTGTGACCTTAGAGGCCTCATGTTCCAGATGGCATAGCTACAAGATGGAGAAAGACCACTGAGTCACATCTAATTGTCACGTGAAAAATACCCTTTTATTGTGTTAAGTCATTGATATATTGTGGTTTGTCTGGTGCAGCCAGCATCAAGTAACTAACGCAGTCACCTAGCCTTTCTGCGACCCAGCTTTTTTATCCAGCCCCAATATATTGAACCACATTGAAAGAAGATGAAATGAAACCCCAGAGATAAAATTGCTTCAAAATAATAAGTTATTATTACATAAATGACCTCATCATCTCTTGGGTACAAGAGACACTCAATTCAAATGGCCTCTATTAAATGTGAAATATGCTTACCATTGTGAGAGAGTCTCTAATGCCATGGTGATGGGGGCTTTTAGGGGGTCTTCTCTCTTTGCGAACCCACATTTTCTGCAGAGTCTGGTTGTGTGGGACAAAACAGATATTGCTAAGTAACCAAATGGGGCTACCAGAGGTAAAAACTGGGTCTCCCTAGAGCATGCTATCTTTCTGTGACTGGTCACCAAAAAGTTGACCAACAGATTCGGAGCACTCCTGATGGAGAGTTTGCTTGTCAACCAATGGATGGTGACATTTTCAAATTGCCCTAAAGGAGCTGCTTGAAAATGTATCACCATGAGATTTGGGGTTAGAAGAGTTTTTAGAGGACATCAAATTGAGTTAAAATATACAGTAAGTTTTTTTTTTTTTTTAACCAATAGATATAGTTAATTTTATGGATGTATATTTGGCAATTAAAAATTATATGTATTTAAGGTGTGCAGTTTGATAATTTTATATGTATATAAGCTAATTAACATGCTATCACCTCAGATAATTACCATTTTCTTTTTGGGGGAAATGAGGTGCAAGAACACTTGAAATCTACCCTCTTAGCAAATTTCAAGTATACAACAAAGTATTGTTAACTATAGTCCCTTTGTTGTATGTTAGATCTGAACTTATTCATCCTGCATAACTGAAACTCCTGACCAACATCTCCCCATTTCCTCTTCCCTCAGTCCCTGTGAGTTTGTCTTTCTGTGTCTGGCCTATTTCATTTTGAATAATGTCCTCCAGGGTCATCCACATTTTCACAAATGGCAGAATTTTCTTCTTTTGGGGCTAAATAATATTCCATTGTATATATAATACACCCCATTTTCTTTATCTTTTCATCCACTCATGGGCATTTAGGTTTTTTTTTTTTTTTTTTTTTTTGAGACGGAGTCTCGCCCTGTCGCCTGGGCTGGAGTGCAGTGGCCGGATCTCAGCTCACTGCAAGCTCCGCCTCCCGGGTTCACGCCATTCTCCTGCCTCAGCCTCCGGAGTAGCTGGGACTACAGGCACCCGCCGCCTCGCCCGGCTAGTTTTTTGTATTTATTTTTAGTAGAGACGGGGTTTCACCGTGTTAGCCAGGATGGTCTTGATCTCCTGACCTCGTGATCCACCCGTCTCGGCCTCCCAAAGTGCTGGGATTACAGGCTTGAGCCACCGCGCCCGGCCTAGGTTGTTTATATATCTCGACTATTATGAATAATCCTGAAATGAACATGGGAATGCAGGTATCTCTTTGAAATCCTGATTTCATTTCCTTTGGATATACACCCAAAAGTGGGATTGCTGGGTCATAAGGTATTATTGTTTTAACTTTTTGTGGAACTTCCATACTGTTTTTGCATAATGACTGAAACCATTTATATTCCCACCAACTATGTACATGGGTTCCCTTTTCTCAGCATTCTTGCCAACACTGTTATCTCTTCTGTTAACAGCCATTCCAGAAGGTGAGATGAGTGGTTTTGATAAGCATTTTCCTGATGACTACTGATGCTGAGCATCTTTTCATATATCTGTTGAGCATCTGTATGTCTTGTTTTGAGAAATGTTGATTCAGGTCTTTTGCCCATATTTCCATCAGGTTTTTGGGGAGTTTTGCTACTGAGTTGCACAAATTGCTTATGTATTTTGAATATTAACCCCTTCTCTAATCTATGGTTTGCAAATATTTTCTCCCACTCTGGTTCACTCTGTTGTTTCCTTTGCTTTGCAGAAGGTTTTTAGTTCAGTGCAAATCTCATTTGTCCATTTTTGCTTTTGTTGTCTGTGATTTTAGTGTCATATCCAAAAAATCATTGCCCAGACCAATGTAAAGATTTTTCCCTATGATTTCTTCTAGTAGTCTTATATTTAAGTCTTTAATCCATTTTTGAGTTGACTTTTGTATAAGGTGTGAGATTAAGGTTCCATTTTGTTCTTCTGCCTATGATATCCAGTTTTCCTAACATCATTTATTAAAGAAACTATTTTTCCCCATTTTATGTTCTTGGCACTGTTGTTGAAGATCAGTTGGCCATGAATGCATAGTTTTATTTCTGGGCTGTATAGTCTGTTCCATTGGTCTATATGTCTACTTTTATTCCAGGACTGTACTGTTTTGATTACTGTAGCTTGGCAATATATTTTAAAATCAGAAAATGTGAAGCCTCCAGCTTTGTTCTTGCTCAAGGTTGCTTTGACTATTTGGGGTCTTTTGTGGTTTCATATGAATTATATGAATTATTGTTTTTCTATTTTTGTAAAAATTATATGGAAAGTTTAACTCTTCCAATGATGAAGGACTCATTTTCCTAATAGCAATTCCATTCCATTAGTGCAGCTATTTTATAAATCCCTTCTTTTATTTTACTTAAACAATTATCCTGTACCTTCTATCTACTGTTCAGATGTTTTATGTTTAGAGCAATACAAACAAGTCTATTTTCTTTGCAACATGACAATTTTTCAAACACTTGAGAATAATTTTAACTCCCTCTTTAGGCTTCTATTTTGCATGTTAAATCTGTTTAATTTATTTTACAAGTTTGCACATTACATTTTATTTTATTTTATTCCCTGAAATTATTTGTGCTGAATCTCTTTCCAAAGAAGTTATAAGGTGACAAACAAAAGGATAAAGCAGATATACCAATTCAAGGGCTAATGCAGTTGCTGAATTTGAATTTCAAATATGACACTGAGTTTCCTGGCAGCAAAGACAATAAGGAAAATAAGATGAGCTTACATAGCTCTGGGTACCAGGAAGAGGAAGCACGACAAAAATTATTTCTACTCTCTTTGTCATCCTTGACATCTTTCTCTAAAAGCCTTTAGCCTGTCAATGTCTTGCCTAAACTGCCATAAACGAAATGAACACAATCCTTCAGATATCATTTGCCCAGAACAAGCTTCTGAAAGTAAATTAAAAGCTATTTCCTCTTTTTTTTTTTGGTGGGATCTTATTCTGTCTCCCAGGCTGCAGTGCAGTGGCATGATCTCGGCTCACTGCACCCACCCCCTCCAGGATTCAAGCAATTCTCCCACCTCAGCCTCCCAAGTATCTGGGACTACAGGCATGCACCACCACACCTGGCTAAATTTTGTATTTTTTGGTAGAGACAGGGTTTCCCTATGTTGGCCAGGCTGGTCTCGAACTCCTGACCTCAAGTGATCCACTTGTCTTGGCCTCCCAGAGTGGTGCTGGGATTATAGGCATGAGCCACCACACCCAGTCCTAACTATTTCTTGTGGACCAAGAATGCACAAGATGCTTAATGTATATGATCTGTAATTCTCACATTTTCCTTGCAAAATAGATACGAGTACCTCCATTTCACAAGTAAGTAAAACAAGAAATTAAGTAACTTACCCAAAGTCACACAATTATTACAGATTTGGGTCTGTCTGGATTCAGATCTTGTATTCTTTTTATTATACAATGACAAATTCTCAACCAAAAGGATTATATGATTTCTAAAGGTGTCTTACTAAAAACTACAGGCATGTTGAGTCAGAGGGAAAATATGGTTGAATGTTTTGGATCTGACATTTTCTTAAAAGCCAACACTGGGAACTGTTTTCATCTTCTTCCGGCATCTTAAGGAATCACAGAAACACATGTGAGTCGGGGGTGGTTTTGTTTTGTATACTGCAGCCATTACTCATTTTTTGGGACATACTCAATGCAAACTGGATTTGGATCCACTGGGCTTTGTCAAACACAGGTGCTCATGCATTGATTCAAATTTGGGTTGGCAAGAGTAAATATTCAATATGGAGGTTCACATCTCTAAAAGCGTATGGAAAGAATATTAAGAACTACAATACATAACAGTGGAGTGGGGAAATCTTCTCCCTATTGACTAGAGGCCTCACAGATCAAGCCTTTTTTCTCCACTTCCAGGGTCACTGACTCAGGCCAGGCCCTTATTACCTCTCATCTTTAATCTTCCCAACTATCTGCTGTGCCTCAGGCCTCTACCCTAATCTATTCCATTTTCCACATCCTCCCCAGGGTTATGTCCTTAAAAATAGTTCTGTCACATCTTTTTCCTGTTTATAAACCACTGCCAATTTCCATTGCTCAAAAGATCAAATTAAAATCCTGTCACATGGCATACAAAACACTTTACTATCTGGTATTCATTTCTCATTCTAGTCTCATCTCTTCTCCTTTCTCCGTAATACCCCAAGCTCCAGCCCCACTGAACTCTTCAACATTCCACACTGTGCCTTTTCACTACTCTGTGTCTTTCCGTGAGTTGTTTGCTTTTCCTAGAAATGCTCTCCCACCTTCCCTCACCCGCAAAACTTCTACTCATTTAAGATTCTGCTTAAAAGTTGCCTCCTTTATAATAAGACTTATTTTCCCAGTCAAAATTAGTCACTCCCTATTGTGGGATCTCATAGTCCTATCTCTAATAAATTATTTATTATTTGTTTTACATTTCTTTATATCCCCACTTGACTCCTTTACAGCAGTAATATATATGTTGTTCAAACATATACCCTTAAAGTCTGCAAGAGAAAGTCTGCAATAAATGTTTGTTGAGTGTAGATTCCCATCACAGTGGTTAAATTGTGTATGCACCACCAGAAGTTGAACAGACTCCAAAACTGAATTCAGATGGCTTCTGTGAATGAAGTTATTCCAGATAAAGGGGTAAGGGATGACAACCATCATTCATAGAAATAACACAAACTCAAAACTACATTTGAAGGTCACCCAAAATATATTAATAGTCATGATGACTCACATATAACATCAGGAAGAAACATGTTTATTATGACTTTTATAATAATGCTTATTTGGCTTTTTCTTATGGTACAATTTATATATAATTATTATGATAAAATTAAAGTAGATATGTAGATAAATAAAAATAGAAAAAAATCATTCATAGTTAAACCATCCAGGAAAATTTCCATTAACATTTTCGTGTGTCTCTTTTCTTTTTTTTTTTTTTTTTTTTTTTTGAGACGGAGTCTTGCTCTGCCGCCCAGGCTGGAGTGCAGTGGCCGGCTCTCAGCTCACTGCAAGCTCCGCCTCCCGGGTTCACGCCATTCTCCTGCCTCAGCCTCCCGAGTAGCTGGGACTACAGGCGCCCGCCTCGTCGCCCGGCTAGTTTTTTGCATTTTTTAGTAGAGACGGGGTTTCGCCGTATTAGCCAGGATGGTCTCGATCTCCTGACCTCGTGATCCGCCCGTCTCGGCCTCCCAAAGTGCTGGGATTACAGGCTTGAGCCACCGCGCCCGGCCCGTGTGTCTCTTTTCACACATACAAGAATTTGTATGTGCTTTTTCACACAACAATATATCGTAAGTATTTTCCGTTTAATTACATTTTATTCTAAACCATGACTATATATCAGCCCATTTTGTGGGTGCATACACAATAATGAATTTATCTACTTCTATTCTTGGACATAAAAGTTGCTTCCAACTTTTCAGTATTGTTAATAGTGCCAAAAATTATCCCTGTAGCTAACAATACTTCATACCAAAAGACCCTCTTGAAAGATCGTGCTAATTTCCCAGTAACAAGTCAAGTATAAGAGTGCCTGTTTATCTAAAACTCTTGCTAACTATGAGCATTTAGGCTGTGATATTTAACTAGAAAAAAGCAAATCTAATCAACTATACTGTATTTTGTATCTAATAAAAATAATTATTTTCAGCATGGGGATGGGGGTTAAGGCACCCATAAACAGGATGGTCAAAGATAAAATCTGGTGATGCATCTGAGCCCATGAACACGAGTATTCTGTTTGTACAGCAGGAACTTTCTGAAGAAGATGAATGCCTCAGGGTCACCATGTTTGATGGTCCTGCCTCTCATGATCATTCACTTTCTCCACCTTTGGTCTCTGCTCACCTGGCTACATGCAGCCTCCAGGAAAAGCATAACCTTCTACTAACAAGAGCCTGATGGTCTTGTTAGGCTAACAACAAGATAGTTCTCACCGTCAATTGTCACTCTGATCCATGTATCAGTCACATATGATAATTGTGTTAATGTGAGTCCATCTCCAGAAGACTTATTATCTCTGGCAAGGAATTTTCAGGACCAAAATTAGAGGTAAAACCTTAGATGGTTCCCAAACTTGCTGCCCAACAGTATCACTCAACCAAGAATATTTTGGGTTTTTTTATTTTTTATTTTTTTTTATGTTGACTTCCAAGACCTGTCCCTGGAGATTCTAATTGGGGAGGTATGGGATAAGACCTAGGAATCTCTATTTTTCAAAGCTCCACAGCTGATTCAGATGTAAGTCAAAGACTGACAACCATGGACCTAGACTGTGAAGACCTAACCAGGGTCCTTATCCTTCAAAGCTGGTCTAAGAGAGCAGCCGGTTTTCTCTAAGTAATAGCTTTAGTTTCTCTCTATGCCATCCTCAAATAGCAACAGGTTAAACCTAGGATAATAACACCTAATGTGTCTTGTTCTTACTGTGTTCCTCACAATAGTTCTGAGTCCTAAGGCTCAGTTTCCTCGTCTGTAAAATGCAGTAACAACCTACATGTCAACACTTATGAAACAAAATAACTACTATGACAAGAAATATTATTTTAGTCAGAGCTTTCCTTTTCATCACAACTCTAAGCCTGGCTCTAAGCCTGAAACACAACATAGACAGAAAGTAGTAGTAGTAAATGAACTTTTTTTTTCAATGGGCCAGACTCAGATGTTGAGTTTACAAAGCAGTTGGATGAGCTGTAGCAACTTTTGGAAAATGTAGTCTAAAATTCTTGTTAAAAGTGGAGAAAATCTCACCTCTCCAGGACCTTTTCCTTTACTCTGCTTTGCCCCTGTAGATCTCCTAGGGATTTTGCAAAAGCTGCTGTGGCTGTAACTCCCAGCTGCTTCTCTAATGGCGAGAGTATGGCATCCTCTCTGAGGGTGGGACTTGGTTGGAGAATCTCTAAACCAGGCCAAAGACAGCTGGGCTCTGCTGAAAATGAGGAAAGCCCAGTCAAAGCCTAATATCCAGCTACCACTCCAGCTCCAAGCCCAAGTACTCACAGCACCAGAAATAAAGAGAAAATTCAAAATAAATTCCTGCATTTTTGTCCTAATCAGAAAAGGGGTCCTTACGCCCTTGAAAAGATGGGGAGTTCAGAGAGAAAAGGGGGTGCTAGACAGCAATTCGGCAAGTAGAGAAAAGCAATGCATATGACTTTAGTTCTATCTTCGATCTACTTTGTTATTTTAACTCAAAGAACAAAAAGATGGTCTGATCATCTTATTATGGCCATCATTAGGCCATGTGGTGGGACCCACTGCTCTTGCCTATACGATGGCAAGATCTTCTTTCACATTAGGGTGCAACCAGGACCACTTCATACATTCTAAAAGGAAGGTAGAGGATCCTAGGGACCAACCCAGGGCATACCCATATGCCAAAGAAACCAGAGCACCCAAAGGCTCGAGATGGGGAGAACTAACCTACCATCCTGCACAACATGCTCATCCTCAGGATCAGACCAGGGCTGGAGCAGGCCTGCCACCTGATCTCCTTCAGCTTTGCTCTTACCTCAGGCCTCACTCTGAAAGGTCTTAACAGCAAAGAAGTTTCTAAGACTAAGAGCTGGGCACTGGAAGGTTCAGCACAAGTTCATGGAGAATACAACTCAAGCCTGAAGGAGAAGCCCTGCCTGCAGACAGCACAGTTATGCTGCCTCTCACAGCTACCCACCAAGTACCGGCCCTCCTATAATGATCCCATAGCAGTGGATATCAGAAGGCTGCCTTTTCTTAGGGTCCTGGGTTCCTCCTTTGTCTTCCCACATCAGCCCCAGGAAGGCTGGGAATGCTTGGGGACTAGAGTAGAGTCTGAAGAAGAAGGGTGGGGAATGAATATTCAGTTGGGGAGAGATAAACTTTTACAGGTGAGCAAAAAATTGTCAGTGAAATATCTGCTCTCAGTGGGCCAAGGTGAGCAGATTGCTGAGCTCTGTCTGTGACTAATGATGGCTGGAAACATAAAATCCAGATAATTTTGAATTTGTTTTTCTATTTCAATAAAGAAAAATATATATATGGACTTTTTTTCTCCCTCTCTCTTTCTGGACGTAGCATTAGCTGACTTCCTCCACAATAAGCCCCCAAATAGAACACATGCGTGAGAGGTGGGAGCATTGAGGACAGCCCAAAGACAAAATTAGAACCAAGTCCTGGGAGGCAGCAGAATCCTAGACTTTTCACAAAATCTGCACTCCAAATCCGGTTCCAATAACACTGCTCTTTTGCAAAACTGGCAACGGTTGCCACTGAGAATCTCAACAGTATATCATACTTGTCAATCTGGGTTCCTTGGCAATGATTCAACCTGTTGTGAAATTGGTATTTGCTGCTCTCCTGACACCCACATTAGCCATCTCCCCTAGATCTCTTTGATTTCTTGTTTACTTCTGTCTTCTTCTGTTTGTCACATTGTTAGGAGGCCACAGCCAAATAAGGGGAAAAGAAGGCAAGGCAGATGCTGCTTTTATTTTGCAGCTATTGATTATGTGAAACACACCATCTCTGGGAAAAAATGGGGCTAAATAACTGAAATGGGCAATTTGTAGAGACTAACCCTGTGTGGGCAGGGATACATTAGTTGAGCTCTAGTGTGCTCAGATCTCATTTCTGTGCTCAGTGATTCTCTTCATGTAGTGTGCCAATAAGTGAATCTCATCTTTCAAGACAGGCTATAAGTGTCAAATTATTTTTCTCTTCTTCTCCTGATAGGATACTTATCAGCAGCCAGCATCCTGTAAGTGAAGGTGACCTCAGCTGGGATGAAAAGTTTTCCCTGTCAGTTCCAGCCCTGTAGATGGATCTTCATCCCAAGTGGAACTGGATGCGAATGAACTTGTTTAGCTCAGCAAATCCAGGAAACTCAGCAGGTGGGAATGCTGCTATGGAAATTAACACAGTATAAGAATCTTAGTAGTAGACAAAGTGTTGTATGGGCACTTAATCATTGTCTCAAATACAAATAAACAGATCCAGAGCCAATCATTGATATATGGATGTCTCTGTCCAATGGCTATTTATTCCATTCAAGTGAGAGGTGATGCTGAGCACCAATTTTTTACTTCCAGCAAACCTGGGCAAACACTTTTAGATTATGTCAAATTAAATATATACTAAGCACTGCTAGGTATTCAAAGTATTTTATTTCATTTAATCCTCACAGTTGCCCTGTAAACTAATTATTGTTACCCACTTATCATAGATGAGGAAACTGAAGGCTCAGAGAGATTTAGGAACCCAGGGACTTAGAATTCAAACATGTGTCTCCAGACTTAGAGTCTTGAGTTCTCCCTATTACCCCAAAGCTCCTCCAGACTTTTACCTGCACATACACTGGGCGGATTTGACTATAAAAACTCAGAATTAGAGGGCAATCCAATGAAATAATCTGTAAACAAGTCAATGTCAAGGACATAAGCATTAACTAAGAGAACATATAATATTTTTCTGAAACATTATATTAGGCAAACTTGTGAATATGAAATTCTATATGTTTTGTTTTAAGCAATTTATGTTACTTCGTAAAATTAAAGAGTATGTTGTGGGAATTAATGATGTACATTTTAGAGACTTTTTTACAGTTTCAGTATTTTTAAAAATAAAAAACATTTATAAGAGGAAGGCAATTTTAAAGAGGTAACTTCAAAAAGTTCATAGAAAAATTGAATTAAAAGATAAAAACAAAAAATATAAACTTTGTTTTCAACATAAGCTCTTTCAAGTTCAAGACACTTTTGTTAAGCGATGATATCAGCCATTTAGTCCATCCCTAAAAAACTGAAGATCCTGGGTATTTGACCATCTCAATGCAGTCTTTTTTACATTATTTACTGAAGAAAAATGGGTGCCCTTTAAAGATTTTTTCAGATAAGGAAACAGAAGAAGTCAGAAGGAGCCAAATCAGAACTATAAGGTGGATGCCTAATGATTTTCCATTGACACTCATAAAATTGCCCTTCTTTGTTGAGAAGAATGAGCAGGAGCATTGTCAGGGTGGAGAAGGACTCTCTGGTGAAGCTTTCCTGGGTGTTTTTCTGCTAAATTATTGGCTTTCTCAAAATACTCTCATAATAAGCAGATGTTATCACTTTTTGGTGCTCCAGAAAATCAACAAGCAAAATGACTGGAGCATTCCAAAAAACTATTGCCATGACCTTTGCTCTTGGTCGGTCCACTTTTGCTTTGACTGAACCACTTGAACCTCTTGGTAGTCATCACTTTGATTGCATTTTGTCTTCAGGATCATACTGATAAAGCCATGTTTCATCTCTAGTTACAGTTCTTTGAAGAAATGCTTCAGGATCTTGATCCCACTTGTTTAAAATTTACATTGAAAGCTCTGCTCTTGTCTGGAGCTGATTTGGGTGCAACAATTTTGGCACCCAGAGTGGAAAGTTGCTCAACTTTAATTTTCCAGTCAGAATTGTGTAAGCTGAGCCAATTGAGACATCTATGGTATTGGGTATTATTTCTGCTATAATCATCTACACTCTTCAATTAGTGCATGAACAAGATTAATTCTTTCCTCACAAATCAATGTCGATGGTCTGGTACTGTGGGCTTTATTTTCAACACCGTTGCATCACTTCTTAAAGCAAGTTATCCATTTGTAAACTGATTTCTTTGGGGCCTTGTCCCCATAAACTTTTCATAAAGTATCAGTGACTTCACCATTCTTCCACCCAGGCTTCACCATAAACTTGATATTTGTTCTTGTTTCAATTTTAGCAGAATACATGTTGCTCTGATAGGCGCCCTTTTCAAATGTATGTCTAATCTTTCTTAGTGCCTCCAACTAGATCCTGTTCAGACATGTTATAACAAGTTAACATCAGGGTTTTTTTTGTGCAGCAAAATTTTGAAATCCATGTATATATAGTGTTTTCATTTTCCATGAACTTTTTGAAGTCCCATGATCTATAATTGGGAGTGATGATGTTGTGGCTAAGACAGTTAAAATATGAGAATATTTTAGAAGGTATCCATGAAGAAATGTACTGGAGCATAGGCAGATGTGTCCATTAGTCCAGACCATGCCACTTGATTCAAAAAAAAAAAATCGTGAAATGGAGTTTATTATACAGGAATTCTCCAGAGTAGAAATGTCACAAACACATATGCAGAAAAATAATTGTTGTGCTCTGGCAGAGGGGATGTATCAAACGTGAAAACTAAGAAACATCAAAGTAAAACCAGTTGTCTCTAGAACAGAGGTGGCTGACACACCCTTTTCAGTGCTTGGCAACCAAGGCTCTGCACTGCTCTGGGATCAGTTTAGAAGGTCAAACACTCATCATATCATTAGGAAAGGTTTATGCTAAAAATAGAATACTATAAATGCATTTGGCTAACAAGAATCTTGAATCAAAATGATTTAAGAGCTCCAGAAAACTATAATTATTACTGCTATTATTAGTAATCATCTTTTTAAAAAGGCTCAAAATATATACATGCATATATTATATATAATTATATAGACACATCGGTAATCATCTTTTTAAAAGAGCCAGTATTGCATAAAATACTTCAGTGCTTTACGTATATTATCTCTAGTCCTTTACATTTTAAACAACTGTTTAAGAATGTTATTAAACCAACTTCACTCCAAAAGTAGCTCTAATGTTCAGGTCAGTTTTCCCATTTATAGGATAGAACCTCAATCCGTCTAAAAAAGCGAGTATTCCCATAATCCATTACCACAACTTTTAAATGAAAAAAATATAGATACATTTTATATGACATACAATGTACAATTAGTACTTTTTGCTAATTGCCCAATTTTCAAGAGGTATAACGAGCAATACATTTTAAACAATCATTAACTAATTTAATTAATTCAGTTATTTACTTACTTATGGTATTGATTTTTGCGTTTGTAACAAATTACCTATTCTCACATTCTATTTTGATACATTATGCTAAATATTTGGTAGGCGTGTAATAGACACATAAATTGGTCTCCATATAGCTGGCCAAAATTATTTCTGACATCTCTTATACATAGCAGAACTCTCCAATAATCTGTTTTTGGAGTAGGAGACAACATTCAAGAAAATAAATCAGATAAATATTGCAATTTACAATGGTTCAGCATATTTACTGTGGATATTGCTATTCTTAGCATTGATCACATTAATACTTTCAGGCTGTATGAATTTATATTAGTAAGAACTAGAAATATTTAATCAGGATTTTTAAATCTCTTGTGCATCTTTAAAACATCATGCAGAAATGTGATGATAATGAGCTTAAAAAAACACTATCAGCAATTAGGATTATTATAATATTAATTGAAGTTCCATTCCTGCTATTTAATGCAGTCCTAGAAGAAAAAAGAAATGACCAAAGTCAACCCACAAGAAGTAAAGAAATCACTACTTAGCAATATTATGTCATTAGCCAGATAAAGATAGGCTAAAAGAGCACATTTATCTCCTGCCAGAGGCAGCCTGTTTGGCCTGTTCGCATCCTAATCTAAATTCTGTCTTTGACTGTATATGAAGGTTCCTATTAAGGGTCAGGTGATTCACATACACCAATTGATGATGTAGCTGAGGACGAAATCAGCCCCATAATATGTTTGTGTGCTACTAGTCTCTGGCTGACAAAGTGCAGTGGCCCACAGGAGTTGCAGAGTCGTGCATCATGATCCCTCATGCTTTTCCTATGTCTTCTTATCACTCAAGTAGAAGTGGCAGATAATGCCTTTCTAGCTGGTGTCACAGGTCCAGAAACCTCAGAATATTGCATCTTCAACGGGCAGTACACCAGGGACAGTATTGCAAATCAATTAGATATATTTCATATTTGAAATTAAGTTGTCTGATTTCCAACATGTCTTCTGTCTTCGAAGAATGATGCATTTATCTTCTTGCTTATTTGGCAGAAATTGGGCTTACTGGAGTTAAAGACTGTTTTCTGACTCTAAAGAATTAATCTATCTCAGCAACTGAAACTACTTTATATTCCAGCCTCAGAGCAGAAGGGTCCTGCTTGTCTCTGCCCTATATTATACAGCAGTGTTATGAATTTTATTGCATTTACACAGATCCGATATTATGTGAAAGATGCATCTAAATCAGTAAATATCTTGCTAAAGCTGCTATGAGGCTTGGGGAAGGATGGGTGGGGATAAAGCTGTAGGGAAAATGATTTAAAATATACATCAATCTGGCTTTATATAGTTGTCACATTGAAATACAAGTTTGAAATCCACAACTTTATTCTCAGGAGGGTTATATTTGTGTGCAAAAGAAGCATTAACTTTGCACTTTATACTCTGCCTCAGAAATTTCATAGACCTGGGACATAATACAAATTACAAAGATGTTAACATGGGAGGAAATGGCATAAATGGTTGCAGGCTATGACCAAGACTGCATGCAGGCAGCAAAAAAGTTATGTTAAAAATTTATCAGTGCAATGGCTTCTTTGGTCATCATAGAAAATGAATAATTCATTAAATGCTCAATTAATAACTATAGAGGCCTACTATGTACAAAGCACTATACAAGGCACTAAGGAAGGTAATCATGAAAAAGTTATGGCCCTGTTCTCATCATCTAAACAAAGAGATAATAAAACCAATCTATTTTGGATTTTCCTAAACATGTTGCTTTATTAAACCAAGAGATCATCATTCACCAGGTAATTTAAAAAGAAAACCTGGCAAACGGAATGTTCTACATTTCATTCTCATGCCGTCAATTTTCTGTTGTTATGTTTATTATTTTAGGAAAATGATCTCAGAAAACCCCACTTATAATAGATTTTATGTGGCATAGAGTTGAAGTTTTTTTGACCTCCAAAGTCTATTGGGATTTAGTAACATCTAACCACAAAGGAATATTCCAGTATTCTAATCATCCTCAACATTTCCTCTGACTCAGGCACACAGCATTATAAAAAGTAAGAGCTGTTTGCTTATTAGTGTCTCAATATCCAGGGTTGATAATGTAGCTCAACCATTTATGATGCACTAAAGTACTCAGATGCACTTAAAACACTCTCAGATTACATATTTCAACGTGAGCATCTGGAATATTCCCTTTAGTTGGCACCTTTGATTCCATTCTTCATGCTGAGGTGGGCCCAGAGCCCTTATGTTTTAGAATTAGAACTAATTAAGTTTCAGCCCATTTGTTTAGAAATCAACCTTGCAATGGGTATCAGGAGTACTTAGCGATGCATTATCTCCCAAAGCTACGCAGCCAGTGTTATCTGGGCACAAAAGGGCACTTATCTCCATTAATAATACGTACTACCACAGAACAGCCAGTTCTCACATCTCTTGGATATTGACATTTAGGGATTGAATCTCTCCTTTCAGATTTTGCCATTTTGTTCTACTCCATGCAGGAAAGTGATGTTCCCTGTACCTATCTCTGAAGACAGTAGTCTTATAGTGTCTAACCCAAAAGGGCATCTTCTCAACATGATAGCAGAGGAGGAGAGGTCAGCTACATCCATAGTGGGAAAAATGCCCACTCCCGTCCACACTGGGGTTGGTATAGCAGTAGAAATCAGGAAGCTTGACATTGGGTAGGCAACGGCTCCCTGGTTTCAGGACTGTAGCCCTTGAAGAGCAAGATACAGACAGGAGTTGGTGACACAGGAGCAGGGCTGGTCTCCCAAGGAGGATCCCGGTAGGAGCTGGTAGGGAGGTAGTCCAGTTTAAACAAAAGGAAAATGAGGCAGAACTTGTCTTTAGTCCAGTTTAAACAAAAGGAAAATGAGGCAGAACTTGTCTTAAGAACTAGTGGGGTAGGACAACAGGTAGGGTAGCAAATAACTTGCTAGACATGCAGATACCTTCATGCTTACACGGGCATATCGAAATTAAGACCTACTCCAGGTCTCATTAAGCTGGTGTAGCTGAGGCTTCTGCCCCAGTTAGAATAATTTCGAGAATCACATACCATTGATCTTGTCAAGTGCAGACTCCACATGCAGAGGTTGAGGAAGGCAGTGGAGACATGTATTCTCCAGCAGGGGGCCATCTGCAGAGCCACCAAAAGGATAGAATTTCAAGCTGTGTCTAAGACCTCCCACTGCACTGGGACACCACAGTAGGATGTAGGGGCCCAAAGGAGAGGAGGTCTAGGTAGGAAATCCTGTAAATCAAGAGGTTGAAAAATGCTTGTGAGGGTAAAAAGGCTAGAAGAAAAGGAAGGCAACCATAGATCTTGGCAGAGAAGTCAGCTAGTAGCAGTCAGGTAGCCATAAGCAGGCAGGACTGGGGTGGGTTCAGAGAGGTCAGCTAAGGCAGGATGTCTCAGGCATGTGTAAAAGTAGGAAACATGTCTTGTTCATTTTAGATTCCCAGTATGTAGGCGGCATAGGTATTGTGGAAAGGAAAGCAAGGAGAAACAGAGAGAGGGACAGAGAAAGGTCACCACACAATGAGTGAAAAAGAAAAGAAAAATGTAGAAATAGAAGTCAATTTAACTTGGCTGGAAATTAGTAACATTAGGTTCTATCCTGACTCTGCTACTGACTAAATGCTGGACTTTGGATATAAGTGACTTAATATTTTGAGACCGTACTTACGCCATCTCTGTAAAATGAATGCATAGACTAGATAACCTAAAAGTAAAGTTTACTGCAACAAATCTTTTTTGAATGCCTACTAACTGCCAAATACAAGTTTTGAAGAAACTGAGATAACAGGAGTAATAGGGCCGGGCACGGTGACTCACCCTTTTAATCCCAGCACTTTGGGAGGCTGAGGTGGACGAATCGCCTGAGGTCAGGAGTTCGAAGACAGCCTGGCCAACATGGCGAAACCCCATCTCTGCTAAACTTACAAAAAAAAAAAAAATTAGCCAGGCATGGTGGTGGGCACCTGTAATCTCAGGTACTTGGGAGGCTGAGGCAGGAGAATTGCTTGAACCAGGGAGGCGGAGGTTGCAGTGAGCCGAGATTGTGCCATTGCACTCCAGCCTGGGCAACAAAACTCCGTCTCAAAAAAAAAAAAAAAAATAGGAGTAATAATCAGGAAAGGCTGGAGTTCTGATTCTAAAGCCTGTACTTTGTTCTCTGACTAATTTTGTCAGCGCTGCTAAGTGTGGATGCTCTTGGACTATATATTAATTAAAGTCATAAGAGGCCTCTCTTCAAGACACAACAAAGATGAAGGATTTGCATTGCATATGGCCTTTTGCAATCAGAAGTATGAACATCTTAATGCATCTCACCCTCCCCGTATAATGCATTTATGTTGTATAGAAAATATAAGTGAGCAAGCAATTATTGAGCACCTATTGTATCTAAGGCAAGGAGTTGAATACTTCCACTTCTATAATCTCATTCAACACTCGCAGCATGTGGCTTAGATATTATTTTCTTCATTTTACAGGTGAGAAATTAAAACAGAGAGAGGTAAAATGAATTTCTCAAGGGCATTTTAAACTCCAGAAACAGTAGTCTCCCTTATCTGTGGTCTTGCTTTCCATAATTTCAGTTACTCTCAGTCAACTGTGGTCTGAAAATATTAAATGAAAAATTATAGAAATAAACAATTCATAAGTTTTAAATTGCATGCTGTTCTGAGTAGCATGATGAAATCTCTTGGGCTCCCACTCCATCCCTCTTGGAAGGTGAATCCTCCCTTTGTCCAGTGTATCTACACTGTATATGCTACCCACTCTTCGGCCACTTAGCCCATGAGTTGCTTAGTAGCCACTTGGTTATAAAGTCTACTGTTGTGGTATCACAGTGCTTGTGTTCAAGTAATACTTACTTTACTTAATAATGGCCTCAAAGTGCAAGAGAAGTGTTGCTGGAAATTTGGATATGCCAAAGAGAAGCTATAAAGTGCTTCCTTTAAAAGTGAAAAGGTGAAAGTCCGAAAAAACATCTTATACTGAGTAAGAACAAATCTTCTGTCTGTGAAATTGTGAAGAGGGAAAAAGAAATTTGTGCTAGTTTTGCTGTCATACCTCAAACTGCAAAAGTTATAGCCACAGTGCATGACAAGTGCTTAGTTAAGATGGAAAGGCATTAAATTTGTGGGTGGAAGACATGAACATGTTATGATTGACAGCAATTATATTCAGTACTATCAGTGGTTTCAGGCACCCACTGGGGGTCTTAGAATATATTCCCCATGGATAAAAGGGGGACCACTATAGTTTGAATCCAAGGCTAGAACCCTTCTAGTACACTACAGCACATCGTTACATTAGCTTGTTCTGAATAACATAATGGATAAACATGCTCATACTGTAAGCTTTTCCTGAAAGCTAATCTTCAACATAAAAGCATTTGGCAGAAAGTTCTGTTCATGTGCATGTTAAGGCTGGCATGCTACTGGTGGATTCCTAAGTTTGATGGGGGTGGGAAATCAAGACTATATATATATATATCCATTTATTCATTATATAGTTCACTTAAATGACTACATAAACAAGGAACCTCAGTGTAAGCTGTTTTAGTGTTTCTAACTGTGCATGCCAATATACATAACTCAGTCATGAGGCGTACTAGGACTTTAATAAGTTGGGAATGATGAGATTTGATGCTAGGAGAATGAATTTAGCTTTAGGACAGGTCCCCAATGGTGGCCAGCTTCTCAAATTATAAAATCCTAGAGGGAAGGATAAAATTTGGATGCAAGTTGAGAAAGCCTCATCACTCATAAGGTCCAAACCAGTGGAGGATGCAAGCCACAGAATGGCCATGGCAACAGCAATACTGGTAGTCAGGTGGGTGGTGGAAGCTGTGTAGCTCCAAGAGATTCACCTGGCATAAATAAGGACTCCAGCCCACGGCAAGGTTCAGCCTTTGAGGAGTCTACTAAGGGCTAAAAAGAAAAATGGAATCTCAAACAAGACAGTTGAGGTTTCAGAATAGGGCTTCAGTATCAATGGAGAGACTAAGGAGAACAGTAACAAGCTAAGACAGAGTCATGGTCTTATTGTCACGCAAAAGATGGTGAAAGCTCAGAACCAGGATGAACGTTTATAGGCAACAAGGGGCCCACTTCAGACACAATGAGCTTAGAGCAGCAAGAAAGATTTTAGATTTTCCACCAGGGATTGGGGTGAAGATCAGATTTTCTAATATATTCCCATAAGTTTGTTTAGAACTGGCTCTAGAATTAAATTGTCCTGAGCCTATAAATGAAAGCTTTCAATACTTGCAGCTGTGCCTGGGTCAGGCAAGGACAGATGTATCATAACACATTGAATTTTATTTGCATCCATTTTATAACTAAGTAATGTATCCATTGCATCATATCTCAGGTATGATGAAATCCCCAAAGAATTCTATTCATATTCTTTTGTTATTATAATACTCAGTATTAACTGGATCATTATGGGCCTTCATATACTTTCATTAACATTATTACCATTGTAATGAAAACTCAATAAAATTGTAATGCTATTCTACAGACATGTTCTTGAATTGCTTTATCAACATAATTACAAAACCTAATGACAAAGTAATAACACTGTAATACGATGCCTGCAGATTAATAAGTTTTGGGTTTCACCAGATGGTAATACAAAAACCTCAATCAAAATAAATCCTTGACCTTACACTGTTTCAATAATTTCCCATAGGTGTTTGCTAAAGCTTTACAATTTCATGTTGATTTATGTTCAACAGTTCACATTAGTGTCAACTCAATCATATAACTGAAATAATCCATTTTATTTCTTGAAATTAATTTTATTATGACTTACAACAGCCTTACAACAAAGTACCTCACAGAAGGAACGTGAGGAAATAAATTAATTTTCTAGATATTTTAAAACATTCTTGGCCAAATCCACTTTGAGAAAAATCATGGTGAAAGTATTATTTGTAGTGTACATCTTGCTAAAAGAGAGGTAATATGTTTGCTAGTGCTCCAAAGCCATTCAATTGTTTCTACAAATATTGAGAAGTTTCCCATCTGCAAATAAATAACTGCCATACATGGACTTTACAGCTTATCTCATCATTAATTGTACATCTTATCTATGATTAGAGGTGTGACTGTGCCTGCTTTTTCAATAAATTCAGTACAACCCAAAAAGGCTATGCAAGTGGCTCAGTGTCTGATTGCTGTCTCTTACATATAGAGGCTCAAGAAGAAAGAATCAGGCTTATGTAAATGCTCAGTCTAACACGATACTTTTAACTCTTTGGTTGGCATACTTGCTGATAAGAGTTCCAATCTTCCCTAATATTGTTTTTCTTTTTCTTTTGATTTATTTTATTTTAGAGACAGAGTTTCACTCTGTCACCTAGGCTGAAGTGCAGTGGCTCAATCTCAGCTCACTGCAACCTCCACCTCCCAGGTTCAAGTGATTCTCCTGCCTCAGCCTCCAGAGTAGCTGGGATTATAGGCATGCACCACCATGCCCAGCTAATTTTTTGTATTTTTCATGGATACAGGGCTTCTCTGTGTTGGCCAGGCTGGTCTCAAACTCCTGTCCTCAAGTGATCTGCCTGCCTTGGCTTCCCAAAGTTCTGGGATTACAGATATGACTCAATGTGCCTGGCCTAGAAATGTTTTTCTGAAAATCACTCTGCCATGTGAGAACAAGAACTTAGACTGCTGGGTCATTCTGAGGACATGGCAACACTGGAGAGCCATCTTAGTCCTAGTCAGGACCTATAACTGCATCTACTTCTGGAATAACTTTCTCTTTATACCTTGCATCTTTCTTACTTCTTAAAAAAAAATGTTTTTTTACTTCTTAAAAAAAAAAAAAAAAAAAACAGATTCAGGAAAGCCCATGTATATAGCCCTTGTATTGAGGAACAGGACTAATTCCTTCATCATGGTCTATCAGTTTTTTAGCAAATAGCTATTATGCTTCATAATTTTTCTTCTGTTATACTATATGAAAAGTATTTATCATATAGCCACACAATATTAGAGACTGGAAATACAAAGATGAATAAGACAAGCCCTCTAATCACCACAGAGGGCTTAAGGATGTGAACTTCTTGGTTTGAATCCTGGTTCTACCATTTTCTAGTTGTATAACCTTGTACAAGTGAATTCACCACCCTGCATTCAATTTCTTTATCTGTGAAATATTACTACTACTATTATAGTAGTAATATTACCTGCCTTACAGGGCTGTTGGAGGTTACTGCATATAAAGTGGTTAGCACCATGCCTGGCTTAGCATAGTGCATTCACTGCTCAATATGTTAGCTATTAGTATTATGAAGTTCACATTCTCATAGGGAGACCAATCATATCATACACACCTAAATATAGTACAATAAAGCCCTCTAATGGGGCTTTAAACAAAATACCATAAGAGCTCTGATGAGAAATAGTGTCACTGAATTTATCATTTACACTGAATCTTCTTTGAAGTGGTAATCATGACTGACAAGAAGGTGAGGCCCTCAAAAGAAGTGGTCTCTAAGCTGGGACTTGAAGATTGAATTTACCAGTGGGAAAAAGGTGAAAGGCGTATCCAGCAAGCTAGAGCATAAGCAGCTAGCATGAGCAATGGCTCAGCAGTGTGTAAGTGGATGACCTGTCCAAGGACCAGCAAGTAGTATGGAGATGCGGCCAAAATGACAGGTCAGAGCCAGGGTTTGGCCATCATTGCAGCAGTAGAGAGCGATGTGATCAAACCTACGTTTTACAGAAATAACTCAGCTATATCCTGGAGGATAAAATACATAAAAGAGAGACTGCAAGCAGGGAGCCTGTTACGAAACTGTCATGGCAGCCTGAACTGGGACAGTGGCAGTGAGAATGGAGAGGTATGGACAGAATTGAGAAGGGCTTGGAGGGGGAATGGAAAGCACTTAGTGACCGAATAGATGTGGGAGCAGAGGAATGATGCAGGGATGACTCCGTAATCTAGCGCGCGCACACACACACACACACACACACACAAACAGGAAGAGAAACAAGTTGGGGGGAAAAGATAATGAGCTCAGTGTTATAAATATTAAGTTTGGGGAACTGCAGGAAGAATATCAAGTGAGGGAGTTTAAAGTATAATTCTGGAGTGCAGGACAGACCCCTTCAGGATGGTTAGAAGGGAAGGTGAAAAAAAAAGAGGGGAAAAAAAGGGAGGAAGTGGTACTTAAAAAACAATCCTTGTGTATATATATATGTGTGTGTGTGTGTGTGTAGCCTAACTGGTTCTATGAACCAGAACTAAACAGATACTTCTTCAGAATAACTACTCAGCACACACACACACACACACACACACACACACAGAGTACTGTCACATGTCTGTATGTTCATTCTGTACCTTGTCTTTCTTCCATTAAGCATCTACCATGTGCCTGGTACTCTTCTAGATCTGGAGCATACAGAAGTTAAAAAGTCCAAACCCTGCCATCAAGGAGTTTTTTTTTAGTGCAGGAGACAGACAATAAAAAAGTAACCAAATAAATATAAAATATAATGTGAAGTAAATAAATGCCAGAAAAATAAAGCAGGTAAGAGACTAGAGAGTTACCAAAGGAGGGCCTGGAAGGATGGCTATTTGAAATAGTGTGGTTGTGGTCAGAGAAGGCAACTTCCCTGAAACTGACAGTTTTAATGGAGACCTAAAGTGATGGAGAGAGCCAAAAAAAAAAAGAAAAAAGAAAAAAACCCCAAAAACTGGAGGAAGAGTGTTTCAGGCAGAGGGAAGAGCAAGTATGAAGACCCTGAGATAGGAACTCATTTAGTACAACTGAGAAACAGCCAGGCATCCAGCTTGGCTAGAATAGACAAAATAGTCACAAGTAACATTTCTAGTACTCTTGTCATGTATTGTTAATAAATAACACTGTAAAAATTTTCATGGATTTATATCCTATCTTTTCAACTGCATGTAAGCCCACCGAAGGCATGATCCATGTTTAAACTCCATATCCCCAAAGTATCTGGGACAATGCTGTGCATGTACTAGGTGCTCTTTCTTTTTTATTATTATTATTATACTTTAAGTTCTAGGATACATGTGCAGAACATGCAAGTTTGTTACACAGGCATATACGTGCCAGGTGGTTTGCTGCAGCATCAACTCATCATTCACATCAGGTATTTCTCCTAACACTATCAGCCTGCCCCAGCCCCTCAACCCCCAACAAGCCCTGGTGTGTGAAGTTCCCCACCCTGTGTCCAAGTAATCTCATTGTTCAATTCCCACCTATGAGTGAGAACATGCAGTGTTTGGTTTTCTGTCCCTGTGTTAGTTTGCTGAGAATGATAGTTTCCAGCTTCATCCATGTCCCTGCAAAGGACATGAACTCATCCTTTTTTAGGCTGCATAGTATTCCATGGTGTATATGTGCCACATTTTCTTTATCCAGTCTATCATTGATGGACATTTGGGTTGGTTCAAAGTCTTTGCTATTTTGAGTAGCACTGCAATAAACATACATGCGCATGTGTCTTTATAGTAGCCTGATTTATAATCCTTTGGGTATATACCCAGTAATGGGATTGCTGGGTCAAATGGTAATTCTAGTTCTAGATCCTTAAGGAATCACCACACTGTCATCCACAATTGTTGAACTAATTTGTATTCCATGCTCATGGATAGGAAGAATCAGTATCATGAAAATGGCCATACTGCCCAAAGTAATTTATAGATTCAATGCTATCCCCATCAAGCTACCATTGACTTTCTTCTCAGAATTAGAAAAAACTACTTTGAATTTCATATGGAACCAAAAAAGAGCCCATATAGCCAAGACATTCCTAAGCAAAAAGAACAAAGCTGGAGGCATCACACTACCTGACTTCAAACTATACTGTAAGACTACAGTAACCAAAACAGCATGGTACTGGTACCAAAATAGATATATAGACCAACAGAACAGAACAGAGGCCTCAGAAATAAGGCCACACATCTACAACCATCTGATATTTGACAAACCTGACAAAAACAAGCAATAGGGAAAGGCTCCCCTATTTAATAAATGGGAAAACTGGCTAGCCATATGCAGAAAACTGAAACTGGACCCCTTCCTTATACAGTATACAAAAATTAACTCAAGATGGACTAAAGACTTAAACGTAAAACCTAAAACCATAAAAACCCTAGAAGAAAACCTAGGCAATACCATTTAGGACATAGGCATGGGCAAAGACTGCATGAGTAAAACACCAAAAGCAATGGGAACAAAAGCCAAAATTGACAAATGGGGTCTAATTAAACTAAAGAGCTTCTGCACGGCAAAAGAAACTATCATCAGAGTGAACAGACAACCTACAGAATAGGAGAAAATTTTTGCCATCTATCCATCTGACAAAGGGTTAATATCCAGAATCTACAAGGAACTTAAACAAATTTACAAGAAAAAAAACAAACCACCCCATCAAAAAGTAAGTGAAGGATATGAACGGTCACTTCTCAAAAGAAGACATTTATGCAGCCAACAAACTTGAAAAAAAGCTCATCATCACTGATCAAAGAAATGCACATCAAAACCACAATGGGATACCATCTCACACCAGTTAGAATGGCGATCATTAAAAAGTCAGAAAACAACAGATGCTGGAGATGATGTGGAGAAATAGGAATGCTTTTATACTGTTACTAGGTGTTCTTTCTCCATTCATTTATCTATAATTGTGGATCAGGATCTCTAACCCTGCCTCGTCCCACTCTCAAACACTACTGAGCTAATCCTAGATACTACTTACCATCTGGCCAACAACTGATGAACTATTTCTAGGATTGATGTGGTCAGTAGGAAACACAAACTATGCCTAGAGCAACATAGAAAGGCCAAACACCAAGATTTATTTACCCTTGCTGTTTGTAGACCTGATGGTTTTTGTCATGCTCTAGCATTGCAGACTGAAATATGAGGAAATCCTGCACATGCTCAGAGAAGCTGTTGGCTTTGCCACAGTTCTACGCCTAAACATTATAATAATATTATTATCCCACAGGGGTGTCATGAGGGTTAATGAGACATTTTCAAATCACTTTGAGCTACTCTGTTGGGGGTACTAAATAAACGGTATGTTTTCCTCTTGAAATGCCATTTTTGGCATTGATTTGTCGTGATGGGTTCGGCTGTCCAACAGGGCTAGAATGAGTCCACCAACTCATTTTCTATAGACAACAGACTAGCCATCAGAAGGAGTGGTTTTCAGTTAAGATAAATATGAATTGAAGTGAACTAGTCGGCAATCAGAAGCAAATAGGCTGCTGTTAGAAATCTAGTATATTAAGTACTCACAGTGATCAACATAAGAGTTGCACAGTGTGATACAGTAAAGCAAACACTGGATTTGGAAATGGTCCAAGATTTTAGGCCCAGCTCTGCTGCTAACTAGCTATGTGAGCTTAAACAAATTGCAAAATTTCTCTGGGCCTCAAATATAAAGTAAGGGCTTTATATACATCCTAAGAAGCTCCTAAGAAGCTCATAATCAAAGTCTTCCAGACAAGGCAAATACATGAGAGGAATGGAAATAGTCATTTATGAAGGAAAGATATTTCACAGCTGGAAGAAGCTTGTGACCATTCATCACAGGACTATCCTCTGCTCTGGTCTTCCTTGCCATTGATTAATATTAATTTCAGTACTAATTCCTGCAAAAGAAGGAATAAATCACTTTCTAAGTCAGACATAGAAGTACATGAAACATCTGGTCTTTAAAAATAGGGTCTTTGCCTTTCCATGAGCTATCATTGCAGCAAGCAGTCTGTCTCATTCCAAGATTTAAATATATGAATGATTGATTATACTGCTACTCTAATCACCAGCTCAAAATATATATGCAAAATAATGAGGTGGCTGTCACATTCCAGTGTTCTGGAGTTTTGTAAGAGAGAGAGTTTTACGTGGTTGCCCAGTTTTGCCATCTCACCACATAAGTGACTGCCTGCATTGCCTGGCACTGACCAGGAGGTGAAACGGAAGATGAAGGGACAGTAAAGGACATGGGTGCCTGTTGTGCCCAGGACAGCCAGCGGTGGAAACCCTATGGAATAAATGAGCAGTGTTTTCTATGGTGAGCTCAGTTTTTCCTCACTCCTCATTTTAGGAATCACAGCAGGATTCTGGGCTCAAAAAGAAGAAATGTTGACACTCCAGAACAGATAGCAATGCAAAGAGCCACTCCTTGGGGAATTCAATTTGACAAATATGTACCGAGTCCCCACCATTTACAAGGCACTTTGGTAGTTGCTAGAAATATAAATTGGCTAGGACCTACTCTGTGCCCTAGAGAACCTCATGGTTGGGAGTGGTGGTGTGAAGTATTGACCACAAATCACTTACTTAAAGTTGAATTGTCAGCTAACTTTGGGTGGGTGATGGGCTGTCTAGACAATAGTTCCTCTTCTGTAAATGATTTGAATGATACAATAAAAAAACGGACTTTTTAAAGCCTAGGGTTGAGTTATATTAGATTGCTAAACTTTCTGGAAACAAATTGCGTTCAAAGTAACCACAACAATTTGGAAAAATAAGTTTAAAGAAGATACATATAAGTTATCTCGGGACCCAGATCAAGCAAGAGGTACAAGGTGCAGAATGAATGTCCTTCCAGTTTAACAACTAGAGCGTTGCAAATTCCCTACCACAAGGGCAGTGCCAAAATATGAAGTAAAAAGTCTAGGTACAGGTCCTGCTCTCATCCCTTCCACGACAGGCTTGAGTCATAAAGTCGGACTTCCTAACCACACAACTTAGACTTCGTGAATTTCCTTTCCCATTTTTCCTCTTACTTCCCCGCCGATAGGAAATCTGTGTAGTGGGTAAAGACCAGGCACTGCTAATCCCAATCAGAAATTTGGTCCTTGATTCTTCCCAGTGGCCGAAATCTCCGCTGCGAAAACGGGTGAGAACTATTCTCTAAAGCAGCAGGGCCCGAACGCCTTTAATAATCCACTTCCTTCGGACTCCGTTTGCGAAGCCCATCAGCACCCATTACTCCCTTCGGCTTCGCATCCTAGCAGAAGCTAAATTGTTTAAACCCCCGCTCCTTCCCAGGGTTTGGCGGTCCTGGACCCTCAAGGGAGCTTGGGATGCCGGCGCCAGGCTTGCCTCTGGCCCAGGGCGCCCGCCTGGCCTGCACTCCCTCCCTGGACACTGGGCCCGCCTGCCCTCCCCGAGCTGGCCCAAGGGGTGTGAAGGCCAGGGGGCCGGCGCCCGCGGGGCAGCGGTGGAGCTCTCCAGGCTCACGGGCCGAAAACCCTGGCGACTGGGATGCGGCCACGCGGGCCGGGGGCGGGGGGCGCTGACCAGAAGCGGGCGGAGCCTAGGGGCCCGGGCAGGCAGCCGGACTCCCCGTGGGCCGGCTCCGCTGGGTGGGCATTGCCGCGGGGCGCCGAGGTACAACATGAGGGCACTTCGCTGACACGGAGGGGCCGTGAGGGCTGCAAGAAAGGGAGGCCCGGCGGCTGTCCCCGGGAGCGGGGCGCGCGCCCGCGCGGTGGGCGGGAAAACTAGGGGGACGCGGAGGCGAGCGCGCGTCCCGCAGGGGAGGGGGCGGAGAGCGCGAGGAGGAGGGAGGAGGCGTCTCCGTGCGGGAGCCCGGCTGACCGCGCCAGACCCAGACGGAGCCTCGCGGCTGTGGCTGCAACAGGCGGCGGGCTCGGTTCGGGGGCGGAGGCGGCGAAGGGGCTGGGAGCACCAGGAGGAGCGACCCGGCCCGACCACAGCCGCCTCTTCCCCGCCGCATGGACGAGCACCTCAGCCTTCTGCGCTCGCCGCCGCCGCCCTCAGCCCGCCACCGCGCCCACCCTCCCCAGCGCCCCGCGAGCAGCGGCGGCGCCCACACGCTGGTAAACCCCGGCTACGCGGAGCCCGCCGCAGGCCCCGAGCTGCCGCCCGACATGACCGTGGTGCCCGGGGACCACCTGCTGGAGCCGGAGGTGGCGGATGGTGGAGGGGCCCCGCCTCAGGGCAGCTGTGGCGGCGGCGGCTGCGACCGCTACGAGCCGCTACCGCCCTCACTGCCGGCCGCGGGCGAGCAGGACTGCTGCGGGGAGCGCGTGGTCATCAACATCTCCGGGCTGCGCTTCGAGACGCAGCTAAAGACCCTTTGCCAGTTCCCCGAGACGCTGCTGGGCGACCCCAAGCGGCGCATGAGGTACTTCGACCCGCTCCGCAACGAGTACTTCTTCGACCGCAACCGGCCCAGCTTCGACGCCATCCTCTACTACTATCAGTCCGGGGGTCGCATCCGCCGGCCGGTCAACGTGCCCATCGACATCTTCTCCGAGGAGATCCGCTTCTACCAGCTGGGCGAGGAGGCCATGGAGAAGTTCCGCGAGGACGAGGGCTTCCTGCGGGAGGAGGAGCGGCCCTTGCCCCGCCGCGACTTCCAGCGCCAGGTGTGGCTGCTCTTCGAATACCCCGAGAGCTCCGGGCCGGCCCGGGGCATCGCCATCGTGTCCGTGCTGGTCATCCTCATCTCCATTGTCATCTTCTGCCTGGAGACGCTGCCGGAATTCCGCGACGAGAAGGACTACCCCGCCTCGCCGTCGCAGGACTCATTCGATGCAGCCGGCAACAGCACGTCGGGGGCCCCCGCGGGAGCGTCCAGCTTCTCCGATCCCTTCTTCGTGGTGGAGACGCTGTGCATCATCTGGTTCTCCTTCGAGCTGCTGGTGCGGTTCTTCGCTTGTCCTAGCAAAGCCACCTTCTCGCGAAACATCATGAACCTGATCGACATTGTGGCCATCATCCCTTATTTTATCACTCTGGGTACCGAGCTGGCCGAACGACAGGGCAACGGACAGCAGGCCATGTCTCTGGCCATCCTGAGGGTCATCCGCCTGGTGAGGGTCTTCCGCATCTTCAAGCTCTCGCGCCACTCCAAGGGGCTGCAGATCCTCGGGCAAACGCTGAAGGCGTCCATGCGGGAGTTGGGGTTGCTCATCTTCTTCCTCTTTATTGGGGTCATCCTTTTCTCCAGCGCGGTCTACTTTGCCGAGGCAGACGACCCCACTTCAGGTTTCAGCAGCATCCCTGATGCCTTCTGGTGGGCAGTGGTAACCATGACAACAGTGGGTTACGGCGATATGCACCCAGTGACCATAGGGGGCAAGATTGTGGGATCTCTCTGTGCCATCGCCGGTGTCTTGACCATCGCATTGCCTGTTCCCGTGATTGTTTCCAACTTCAATTACTTCTACCACCGGGAGACAGAAGGGGAAGAGCAAGCTCAGTACATGCACGTGGGAAGTTGCCAGCACCTCTCCTCTTCAGCCGAGGAGCTACGAAAAGCAAGGAGTAACTCGACTCTGAGTAAGTCGGAGTATATGGTGATCGAAGAGGGGGGTATGAACCATAGCGCTTTCCCCCAGACCCCTTTCAAAACGGGCAATTCCACTGCCACCTGCACCACGAACAATAATCCCAACTCTTGTGTCAACATCAAAAAGATATTCACCGATGTTTAATATATGATACAAGTGACATGCTGTGCTCAGTATTGTGTGGAACATGCCCCCTTGGTCTGCCTATGCCCTTGTTTTATACATTTCCAGACCATTCATCAAGGAAAGGACCTGAAGAAGTGGAAAGCACACTTCATTCTCCCTCTCCCTACTGCTTCATACTGAAACAGATGCCTGTTTTGCAAGTGGGCTGCATTCTCTCAGCTCTCCTTTTTCCCCTTACCCTCTCTCTCTTAACATTGTAAACAGCAAACTTACATTAAACTGCATTTCTGGTACACGCCCTATTTTAAAAAGAGCAGTACATCCTGGGAGGAAATGAAACTAAAGAACAGTTAGAGTAACTGTTTAACCTCAGAATTTTAAAGGCAGTTGTTTCTTTCCTAAGTACATCAATTCACAGTAAATGATGCTTCAGTTTGATGGACCTTTCAACGTTATTTCCTGAATATGAATTTCGGTTGCCTACCCTGTAGATATGTGGATGAAGAGTCTAACTAGATAATGACTTGTAAACCCACCATGAGTTATTTGGTTTTTGACTGAAATTCCTATTTGAATCCTCCTTCCCGGAATTTTAAGGGTCTCTACAACTTTGAATAAAGGGAAGTGCCCAAGATGTCCTGATCTGACTAATCAGTTTAATTCTTTCGGGCTTGCTAAGCATTTCTAAAGCATTAGACTGACAGATTCCTGTGCAGTTCTGTGCATATGTCCCAGCCCCAATATCTATCAAAGTCTAGAAACAGATGTTTTCAGTGCTGCTGAGAGAAACAAAAAATTTCCTAATGTATCTGAGAGATAAGCTTCGGCAGTATCACAAGAAGATTAAAGTGGCAGACACCCCTTCCAGCGGAAGTTACTAATTCGGACCTGACTGATGCAGTTCCCATAGCAACCCATGTTTCCTGGGAAACCCGAAAAAGGTTGTCATGGCATCTCTTGCTCTCTAGCCCCACCTCCCAGCCCCTGCCGTTTCCACAGTAACCTTTCCAGATGGTTCCTACTTACATGATTTCATAAGGAAAACCACTGTTTGAATAAGCCGCACAAAAAAAGTTAAGTCTGAGACTCTAAGGAGGTGAAATGAATCCCAAATGCATTTTTTGACTATGAAAATCATTATGTCATTCCATAATGACTGAATCAAGAAGGAAAATATGGTGTTTGGAATGTTAGATATTAACCACAATAAGGCATGATCTGGATTAAATGCCATTTATTAGGCAATAATTTTAAAAGATGCTTCTCTACAGTTTATCCAAGAACCTTCAAGCCAACAAATGAAATTTAAAAGCAAATGTAAAAGTGTTCTGTACATAAGCAAATGAGAGATTCAATCAGTGTGCCTGAAACCTTACTACAAGGGACCTTCAGGCTTTCTCTTTAAAAAAAAAAATACAGATCCCTCAACAGCTCTGTCGTCATCACAGCACTTGACAAGCTAAATAAACTTCACATAAATAAAGGATGCACGTTTTAAACTGAGTGAATTGCAGACAATCAATTAAAAGGAGGGACAGGAAGTAACCAGATCTCAGGAGAACACCTGCAAGTTTCAGCCATATGCCAAGGGTTGCCAGAAGACAGACAGAATCAGGTGAGCACTATGTGATCTACTGGGAGCAGTCCCTTTTCTTATCCAGAGCCAGGGAACTGTCATTCATGTAGAGACTGATGGTATTTGCCAAACCAACAGTCTTATATTAGTTGCATGCTTGGTGTCTTTTTAAAAATAATTTTCACCTTTCTTATTTGATTTGTATGTTGTTAACTGTCCTTTAGTTTCCATTATTTATTACAAAAGGATGAAAAAACAGTCATTGCTCTTCAGAATAACCTTCACCCAAGCTGAACTGAAAATTATTCCATTCCTTTTACTAACCCACTTGGCCTCCAAGCAACCTGTTTCTTCTTATAAAAGGATAAATGGCAGAATCTACTGCTGTTCGATTATTGGTCCAATTTTAATTTACATAATTATTTAATAGTAAGCAGTGGTACAGTTCTTTGAAACAAAAAATGTTAAACATAAAATAAGAGTAACATTTTATTTAAACATAGTCATTCTGTTTTATATATATTATATAAATTATACATTATCCACAATTGTTTTTTGGTTTTGATGCATATAACTATTCTATCCTTCCAGAGTAAATGAGAATAACCTTATTTTTAAAGCCCCTGAAGTATTTTCAGTTAGGAGCATATTTATGATGCATGCATTGAAGAGAGTGGAAAATAATGATTGAGACTGTAAGAGAGAGCTGAGGAAGGAAAAGTCCAAACAAATAGAGGCAAGAAATCTAAATATACCTGGTCATAGATTTGTTGTTTGTTTTTATCTGTGAATATCTAACTAGGACTTCATTATCTAGTTTTCGTTGCTTTTTGTTTGAGTTAACCTTTGACATTGATCTATCTCTTGACCAAACTTTTGGTACCCTTAATGACCAGAAATTATTTTTACGACACATTTTGATAATATGTTAGATACATTGTAACAATTACATTAAAATAATTTTTGTGTCTGTTCTTAAAATAACATAGAGGTCAACAAAGTGCAATGACAATTTTATTCACATTTATTCAAGAGATGTAGAAACCTTGATTAGTTCTATAAGTAAATTATGGTTGTGCTATAATTCTTATGGTTATTAAATGGCAGTAATTTAAAGGGGACCTTTGTTCTTTAATCCAGAGAAATATCCTGGCTTTTGACTCATAACTTTGAGGTAATAAGATTGCTTGTAGGCACCACATTGTAAGTTCCCTAAAGGCTACAGGCTCTGTGTCTTGAAGGTTTTAGGTACTAGTGCCTAGCACAGAATGTGTGCCACATTTGTTGAGTGAATGGCTGTTATCTTACATGAATGTTATTTCCAGGCTTTTAATAAAGTGGCTAAAAGCTTAAGCTCTGCAGTCATATTGCCAGGATTTAAATCCTGACTCTGCTATATGATCTTGAACAAATTACTTAACCTCTCTGTGCCTCAGTTTCTTTGTTTGTTAAATGGGGTAATAAACAGTACCTCATAGGTTTATTGTGAATAGTAAATGTTAATATAGGTAGAACACTTAGAAAAAATAATTCCATGACATGGCATCAGAGATTTTGCTAAGAGATTATACTGTGATCATTACTCACAAACATTGTATAATTAATACAATGCTTTGTGAATATGAAATACATAAATAATCAGTGTCTTCCTATTTCCTTTCTATAATAAGAATAATAATAATTACCATTTATTAAGAGTCAACCATGTCCTGGACAGTCGTCAACTCCGCAAGGTAAGTGCTATTAACCTCATTTTAGGAGGGCAAAAAATAGATGCTTAAAGTTAAGTGATTTCCCTAAGACTTCACAGCTAGCAGGAGACTCCAATGATTTAAAGCCATGTTATTCTGGCTCTGAAATCCGTGCTACTTTTATTAGGTGACTTGAAAAACAAAATAAATCTCTTATGCTTTTAGGCTTGGCTTCAGCCTGTGTCACTAATTAATGAGTTCATGTAGATAACATATCTCCAGAAACCTGTTTCATTTCAGTATACTGAAAATTAACCTGTTTAAAATAATCAGATATTTTAACCAAATATAAGGATCAAATATAAGTTATTTAAATAAGATGAAGAGATTGACTTTTCTAATAACAAAAGATTATTTTCTTATGTTGGTTTATCTAAATTTAATCTTAGAAAGTATAACCAGTCGTAGTAGTGTTTAATGATAACTGCTACGACAATGGGTATTTTTCAGTTTTAGGATGTTCTGTTTTCATGTGTTTTAATCAACAATAGATGATAGAATTATGCAAATTATTTTTCTATCTCCTTATACTTTGCTTAAGTTACTGAAGAACCATACCAGAAAGTTGTGTAAATATTTTGACTCTCCCTTATTAAGAGGGAAGAAATTATTCAGAACAGAAGTATTAAAAGCAGAATGAGATCGCCAGTTCATTGAAACTTGTGACATTATTGCCTTACCTAACCACTCCATGGATCTTTAAGGTCATCTGTGCTCTAAAAAAATTAAAATATAATTTTTCCTACATAATAGCTGCAGACCCTTCTCTAAGTTCTTAAATCATTTATGAAATGAAAATGGATAGTGATTTGGGCTTAGAGCAAAATTCTAATGAGCCTATGTTTGCACATGCCAGCTACCTTTGCCAAACTACAGGCTTCACTGTTAAGCTTAGTTGCATGTCTTAGGTGTTGAGGAAATATACAGATGTCTGTGTACAGCAAGAGATTCATGTGAGGAGGTGTGACTGGATCAGTTCACATCCATCAACCCCCTGGGGAAAAATGTATATGCCCTACAGCTGATGAATCCAGATAGAAACATGGTAGTTACCATTGTTATTATTTTATTTCTTTTATGATGTTTTAAAATGACATGATGCACCAACTATGGTGACATAACCACAGACACCTACACGTAGGAGGAAGCATTATGTCAGTTTTTTCTAAACTTTGAAATAAACTTTCAGTATTGAAATTTTAAATGCACAGTATGAAGACATTTAAAGTTATAGTTTGTTGCCATAAAATTTGTTATTTACCTTTTTGGCATATAACATACTCAAGTATTTGTTTTGCTATAGTATATACATACAATGTATATAATATATCCTAGTAGTCTGTTCCTTTGAGAACCATAACTATAACTTATTGACTTCTATACATTTAAAATTTCAACATTTTCTACAGCAGTTCCAAGTCCTTCCCACCTCTCAGCTGTGAATAGAAGTGATAACCCTTCCCACTAAGAAATGCAAAGAAGCACACGTGCCCCATAATCTGAAGACTTATGGAAACACTGTGAGATAGAGGTGAGGAGCATAAGAATGTGGAAGAGGATATTTAGGGATGCATTTTTAGGGTGGGAGCTTTTTCTTTCTGTCTTGTATTAGGCCTTTTAAACTGAGGAAGATACAATTATTGGTTTTTGTACTATTCCGTATGGGTTTGGGGGGCAATTCTATATATATTAATGAAATCACTTGTTTTTTATATACCTTTAGGAAGTGGTTGATAGCCTTTGAGAGAAAGTAAATCAAAGAAGGCAGGAAAAGGGGAGCAGAAGCCAATCAGAGCCCAGACCTTTACTATTGTGACTCAGCTCTTAACTTTCTGCCAGAAAATGGCCATTGCTATATAGCATATGATAATAGTATTCTTTATGTACTCATATTCAGTTTGCAAGTATAATTTAAATGGTTCAGACTGGTTAGAAAGCTTTCAGATGTTTGTCTTGATTTTTAATGACGTCGTGAGCTAATTTTCAAAATTGTGAAGAAAAATACATTTTGAAAAGAAAACATTTTCATGATTTTACTGGGTTCTTTTGTGCCAGATGTGTTTTTTCTTCTGTTTTAAAATTTGCACCATTAGCCATCAAATGCATATTAAAAAGAGATCTGGAAAAGAGCCTCCCATCATTTTCTTGGGATCCATGTTGTTATTGTTGTAACCTAAATAGTGTGGAATAGGAACTCTGCCCTAAAAAATAAAGCCTGGAATTCTGGTTGCTAGCAATACAGCACTTAAATGGAGAAAAAAAATGATATTTCATCATGTCTAAAGAATGTTATGAATAAATTTGTTCATGCAAGACTCTGACTTTGCAGATACAGGGGTCATACTTTCCAGTATGGTGATAGTGATTGAAGAGAAGCTTTTTCTCTTACAGTGAGCTTCCAACTTCACACCCACTCCTAATATCATAACACAAAGGCTCTTGGGAATCTCTATGGAGGTCCCCACCAACTTTTTAGAATGAAAGTTAGCATCATGCCTACATGTTTTATATCAGACAGCACTGTTATTTCATTTGTCTTCCATTGCATTTATTTTAAACTTCCGTTCATTATGGAAGTCCCTCTGAATCCTAAGGTTCTTATTTTTATACATTTAAACATGTTCTTTAAATTAAACATAATTAATTTGGAAGAGAAGCAGTGGGGACAATTTATTACACACACACACACACACCCCTTACCTGTTCATAGATTACTTCCTATCCTGCAGTACATTTACTTTCTGTCTGTTGATCTAAATGTTCTCATTTTTTCTGAAAATTAGTGAATTTCCAAAATATTCGTTTTCATTCCATATGTGCAGCATAAATATTTACAAATCATTTTTCTTTTTTTCCAGCCTTACTTAAAATGCAGGTTTATTGCCTAGTGTTCTCAATGCATTTATTAATGAAATAATATTCATAGAAATAGTAAATATACTCAACCTATCACCAAATTTTGTCATTTAGCCTCCCAGATATCTCTAAAACCAGTTCACTTTACTATGGCACTGCCAGGACCACTCTAATCCACACTGTCATCTCTATCCTACATAAGCGTGAAGGTCTCTTCATGGCATCCTCACATTTCTTGTGGGCACTCTTTGACCCTTTCTCTACCTGGTAGCCAGAATGATTTTTTGGGACCACAATCTGATTACATAACCCACCCCTGCTTAAAATTCTTCAGGGTCTTCTTGTTTTTAGGATAGAGACCCAAAGGCTTAGCATAGCTTTTATGGTCCCACATGATCTCATATCCAGCCTTACCTCCTCTTTGCTTATGTTTCTCCCCTCCTCCTTTTGTGCTCCAGTCACCCTGGTCTTCTTCCAGATACAGGATAAGCTCCCTTTCCCTCTTAAGCTAATGGGGATCTTTGCAATTGTTTCGCTGCCAGCCTCCTCTTTCTCTCCTCACCTCTTCTATTTTTACTTCAATACTCCTCCAAGGCATCTCTCATGACACTGGTTTTTTTCAGTTCCCCTATTACAGTGTAGTAGTTCATTAAATTTAAGATGCCCTTGATTATAAGAAATACTATTATTTGTGTACTTTTTTTTAAAGATTTCCAATTGTAAGGATAAAGTACCAGTGATTTTAAGGTGCATCCCAATTTGATAGATGCTCAAATCTAAAAATGTATGTCTTAGAATACGTTAAATATAGTATGTTATCTTGACATAACTGTAGTTTTATATTTATTTGTGTTATATGATTAATTTATGTTTCTTCTATGAGAGTGGGAATTATATCTTTCTTTGTTCACCACTGAATCCCTTCCCACTCTCTCCTGAGTCTGCTCCAAAAGGCTGTCACCCCCCCATCACTCCACCAAAAGTGTATTTGGCAAGGTCACTGATAACCTCATATAACAATACCCAGTGGTCATTTCTCAGTTCTCATTTCAATTTGACCTATTAGAAGCATTTGGCATGGTCGGCTACCTCCCCATTCCTAAGAAGACTGTCTTCGTTTGACTTCCAAGATAACACACTGTGGATTTTCTTTCTACCTCTCTGGCCTCTCTTTAATCTTATTTACTAGTTCTTTCTCATCTTTTCATTCTTCATTCTGTCTTATTCTAATAGCTTTAAACTATCTATGTATGTACATTTGTATCTCCCACCTAGATCTCTCCCCTGAGCTCCTGATTGAATTTCCACCTGCCTACATGACGTCTCCACTTGGATATCTAATAAACATCTCAAACTTAGTATGTCCAAAACTGAGCTTCCCTCCTTCCCATCAAGCCTGTACTTCCTTCCCTCTTCCCCACCTCCACTACTGGCAGCGTCAATTTTCCAGTTGCTCAAAATAAAATCCTTGGAATTATCCTTGATTCTTCTTTTCCTCTTACACCCCTTATTTAATCCACTGTGTTGACACTACTTTTAAAATGTTTCAAGAGGCTTACCACTTCATACCACTTCTACTGCTACCACTTGATCTAAACCATCATTATCTTCACCTGGATTTTTACAGCAGCCTCCCGATTGGTCCTCCAGTTTCCATCCTTCCTCTTATTTGAGTCTATTCTCAACATAACAATCAGAGTGATTCTTTTAAAACATTTATCAAATTGTATTACATCTTTGTGTCAAAACCACCGTTTGGCACCCCATTTCACACAGAGTACCAGCTAAAGGTTTTTTTACAATGGCCTGCAAGGCCCTGTCTCGTTTTGCCCTCCTTACCCTTTTGGCCTAATTTCCAACTCCTCTCCCCCTTGATCCTGTGCTGCAGCCACATTGGCCACCTTGATCTTCTTCAAATACATCAGGCATGCTCCACCTTGGGGGCTTTGTATTTATTGTTCTTGTTTTCCCTGCCTAGAATGTTCTAGCATCTGATAGCTGCATGGCTGCCTCCGTCACCTCCTTCAGGTGTCACTTTCACATTGAAGCCTTCCCTAGCCACACTATTTAAAATTGCAGCCTCAAAACACTCTCTGTATCCTTTCTCTGCTTAATTTTCCCTCTAATGTATTAGGTATTTTATTTATTTTGTTTATTGTATGTTTTCCATTCCCTTCCCTGAGGACAAGGAGTTTTGTCTGCTCAGTGTGCTGTATCACCCAAGACCTGACATAGTACCTGAAATATAGTTGGTGCCCAATAAGTATCTATTGGAAGGAGCGATGAGAGGAAGGAAATTACCTTCCAATTTGAGGTGTTTTAACCTATACACAAAATTTTCATGTCATGCATCTATGCTTCATTTAATCACTATGTGGTTTACACTCCTCATCATGCTCTGAAGGACAAAATTCCTTGTAATCAATTCACTGTAGAAGGCTTGCATTTGTTAAAACATGCTCCAGCAAGTTTTCCACAAGAAGTATTATACCACCCAATTATGGGGATGGAATCCCTTAATGTAAGTAACTTCACTGTTACCTTATATGAGATATCATTGAGGGTACCTAGTCACTAAGGATACCTGGAAGTTATAATGCGTCACAAAGACCATGTTTTTTCATACATAATAGCTAATAGAGTGCTTTTTATTAATGATAACATAAACATGTTGACTAATTCACCAGGATGGCACAGCAAAATCAGAACAAACAAGTGATATCTCCAAAGGACTTATCTATCTAGCAGACATTCTAAGAAACTTCCCTGTAAGTTCAGTCTCAGTTTCAGTTAATGATGAGTCCTAAAAATCCATGAAATCTTCATTACTATGGAAGCTGATTGAATCAAACATTAGATTTCACTAGTGAATCACATTACAGAATTACATCACTGTAGATATGGCCTGACTGGGTATCTTTTGCAAAAGAACCTAATTTTAAAATGTAATGATAATTTAAAACGTAATGATAATTACATTTTAAAATTATGACATTTAAAAATTAGCTATTTTTTCTAATAAAAATTAGCTGTTTTTTGAAGTGATTGTTCATACATGAAAGGAGATGGGGACATTTAAATCACTTAATGAAAAGTAAGAGCAGATTTTTAGAGTGTTATTTATAAAATGGTAAAACTTAAACTACTTCTAAATAATTAGATGGAAGGTGAAGGCAATCCAGCAGCATTTGGTTCTTAGTATTGGGAGATTCCTAGCGGCATTGAAATACCAACACATATAGTATGGAATGACTGAAACTGATTAAAGCATTGATATGACTACTGCAGATATTACCATGATTTTTTTGTAATATTGTAACCAAGGCACTTTCCTCTGCAGTAGGAAATGAGGATTCTCCTAATAAGAATAGAGAGGAACTTTCCCCACACCCCTTTTGAATTTCCTCCTTTCCCTGGATTTCTCAGGCAAACCAGACCAGAGAATGACCTGACTGTTGCCTCTGCATACCCAAGTGGCACAATTTCCTTACCAAATGTGTCAACAAATTTGAAACTCACATATGTGCCTGAGTTTACATATGTAGATCAGCAGAAATTAGAAACTCTTTTCTCCTTACATCACTTTACACAGTTAAGCTCACATAGGATAAAGATCATTTTTCTCTTCTGAGAAAAATGTTGTGAGGGATTTTTAAAGAAATGACACAAAATATAGGATTGAAATCTATATTTGTGTTTTTTTTTTCTGGTTTGGATGAAGGATTGTGATACTGTTTATTTTTATGATTTAACTCACTATGGATTTTACTGGATTTTCTATTATAACTTTGTTTAGTCAAGGTATTAGACATTTAAGAGGCAGCCTTATGTGCCATTACATTTTGTATTTACCTCATGTCTGACTACAAAACAATAAAATATCAGATAGTCATGAATAAATTTCTTCTATAAGAAATTATTATGAAAAGCATGTTAAACAAGAGTGACTATGTGTCAGACTTCTAAAGAGCAAAATTTACTGGGTAACCAAAAAGTATAGAGAGAAATATTTTCTTCAAGTAAGACCTGTTTGAATTGCTTTATACCTAGATTCTGTAGACCTTTTGCCTGCAGACCTTTTAACTGATTTCAAAAGAGCATTTTACTGTGTGACCATATAAATTGAAGATACTTCTTATTAGTGGACCTAAATATTGCTCAAAGTAGTATCAGTTATACCTCACAGTTCATTTTCCCATGACTTTCTAAATTTTTTTAAAAACTCACATCTTAACATATTACCAACTTTAATTACTGAGTGAGATTAAAGGTTTTTGCTTGCTAAGAGTACATAATTTTCAAGACCTCAATCAGAGAATTGTATATAACCGAATAAGAAATCTTTCTAGTCCTTGAGCTTATTCATTACCATTTACTTGGTAGAACTGGTAAAACTTATTGGTGTGCAGCTAACGCTAAGTAATTTAATAGATGTCAAAGTATATAGACACATGAAAACAAAGTTCCCATAAAACTACATGCTATAGAACGGCTTCAACTCTTCTCTCATCAAATATAAGTTAATGAGACTAACAGTTAAGTAAACTAGGTTTCTGTACTTCTTTCATTTAGGCCTTTTGGAGGTATTAATTACTTCTTCATAAATTTGATAATTATTGAAATTTGACTATTCTTATTCTCTATTCTTGTTCTATATGTTGAAACATTTGTTTGGTAAATTATCTTCAATTATAGGTAACTATCTTCTATTGTACCTCCTTTCTCTCTTTTTATAGAATCGATTTTGAGTCCATTCTTCTAAGCCTTTCAACCCACATCTTAACCAATAATATAGACATTATGATTTTGGGTTTTTTTTTTTTTTTTTTTTTTTTTTGAGACAGAGTCTTGCTCTGTCACCCATGCTGGAGTGCAGTGGCGCGATCTCGGCTCACTGCAAGCTTTGCCTCCCAGGTTCACGCCATTCTCCTGCCTCAGCCTCCCGTGTAGCTGGGACTACAGGCGCCTGCCACCATGCCTGACTAATTTTTTTTGTATTTTTAGTAGAGACGGGGTTTCACCCTGTTAGCTAGGATGGTCTCAATCTCCTGACCTCATGATCTGCCCGCCTGGGCCTCCCAAAGTGCTGGGATTACAGGTGCGAGCCACTGTGCCCGGCCGACATTATGATTATTATCCTGATATCACTTTTATTTTTGTTTCTGTTGCATTACAACCCCCTCCACACCTATACTTTATTAGGGTGCCATGCTATACCATTCTTATTTAATAATCTCAAGAGCCTTGAGAGGCAGGTTTTAATACATGAGGTTTTTTTTAAGGCCCAGCCTTTTACATAAAAAGAATGTAACAGCAGCAAGACAAGAATAGCTTAATGCAGACCTCTCAAGGTAAACAAAGCTGCAGTAGCATTGAGCAGAGCCTAGGTACTTAGGAAATAAAATGGATGCTAGGTCATTCATGTTACTTGTGATTTCTTATAATTAGTAGTCATTAATAACTATTAGACCATGATAACTTTAAAACTCTGATAATGAAAATTAAGCATACTGTGAACATACTCTTTCTTTTTGCCTAAAATCAGTGTTAAGACTTTTAAAATCACTGATGGGCAGTGATCTGTCTGCGAGATCCAGGGGATGAAGTATATAATCCAGGCCAATAAAAAATTTTCAATAGATAGATAATTGATTGCCCAGCACACAGTAGGCATACAGTATTTAATTTAGCAAGTGAATGATTCTTCCATCAAAAGCACACTCAAATTCCAGATCACTATCTTTGGGCATTTACCACTGGTTTTGGGCACCTGCTAAAACCAGGAGTATATATAGGAAATAGTCTTCTCTACATATTATGATGGATGATATTCACATATGCAAATCCAGAGCTAGGTTTATAGCATCTTTTATTTTTGTCTTTATAATTTCTGTCTTTGTATTATATAGTTAGTAAATTTCTAGAATACATAAATCTAATTTTTATATATCCATTTATTTACTGAGTACCTCCTATGTGTCAGACACTGCCCAGGGTGATAGAGATTTATTCATTAATTCAGCATATAAAGTGTCTACTATATGCCAAACACTATTCTAGATTCTGGATGTAGGAAGTGAATAAGACTGTTATATTGCTTTATCCTCTTTTTAAGAAATATTTTGCATTCAGAATTTCTCAATAATTATTTTGGCAGTTAGGAAAGGGAAGCACCAAACATTTAACCTTTGTTTCTTGGTTTCCACAGACCCTCGTCAAGTGGTTATTATTGTCTTAATTTGAGAAATTTTAAAGTATGCAGAGTTATATTTTAACTATGCAGAGTTCATATTTTAAAGAATCAATGGACTTAAAGTTAATTATAATGAAGAGATCAATAATAGGAATGACATCCTATTAGCACATAGAACATGGTTTTCTCAGCACTCATTTGATGTCTCTTTCTCTCTCTCTCGCTCTCTCTCTCGCTCTTGCTCTCTGTCTGTCTTTTTCTCTCCATGACACTTAGCGTTGGATTTTTATTCACTTCAGGAGTTTACATCATAGATTACCACAGTAAGATAGCCAGCCAGGAAAAAAAAAAAAAAAACCCTTGGAAATGCACTGAGAAAATTAACACATACATTTTTCTAAAAATCAATAGGCACTCAGAACCTTTCAGATGATTCTAAGGCTGAAGATAAATTTTCTGCCCAAAAGCAAACTATCACACTAGTTTGGACTAAATTTCAAGATCATTATCAGTAGAAAAATGTCTATAATTTCAGCATACTCCGAAACTTTTTCTAACTTACAAATTAAAAGAAATATGTACTTAATACATTTAGACAATTAAATTGCTTGAGCTTTTCAGGGTAACAGTTTTTAAAAAGCAACATTTAAAAAATATATAATGAATGGAACATTTTCTATTTTTTTATTATGCTTTAAGTTCTAGGTTACATGTGTACAACGTGCAGGTTTGATACACAGGTATACATGTGTCATGTTGGTTTGCTGCACCCATCAACTCGTCATTTCCATTAGGTATTTCTCCTAACACTATCCTTCCCCCAGCCCACCACTCCCCAACAGGCCCCGGTGTGTGATGTTTTCTGCCTTGTGTCCAAGTGTTCTCATTGTTCAGTTTCCACCTTTGAGTGAGAACACACGGTGTTTGGTTTTCTGTCCTTGGATAGTTTGCTGAGAATGATGGTTTCCAGCTTTATCCATGTCCCTCCAAAGGACATGAACTCATCCTTTTTTATGGCTGCATAGTATTCCATGGTGTATATGTGCCACATTTTCTTAATCCAGTCTATCAATGATAGACATTTGGGTTGGTTCATGAATGGAACATTTTCTATTGACATAAAGTCTATAGTTTTTAAAAAGTTAAATATACCAGTAAATCATTGTGTTTACTCTGTCTGACAGATCCCTGAAAAGCCCCCCACATAAAGAACTGTAGAGCTGCACTGACCAGTAGGATGCTGCATTTTAAATTGCCTGGATCAAGAATGCAGTAGCAGTTATATCACTGATGGGCAGTGATCCATCTGCCAGCACATGTTTTTATTTCAGTTGACATTAAATAATATGTCTCTAACAAATGCTTTATATAAAGGGAACAACTCTGAAGTTGGAGGATTCGCTTCATAATGCATGCATGTAAAAGATATATTTGATCAAGAGATGAAGAATGCTAAAAATATTAAGGTATCATTGCAACCTTTTGACATTTTGATGAAATCGAATCATCCAAAAACTATAATCAGTGCTGCAGATAAAGAAAGCCTAAAATTTGTTTCTAACAAGCCAACTATTACTTTTTTTTTTTTCAATTAAGTAGTGGACTGTGTTTAATCATGAGATATAATCATGTTATATTCCATATTCTGGGTTATGTGCAACTTTATTTGTGAAGGTGTGTTTTGTACCAAAGGCTCTCATACATAGATTAGCCCATTTACATATAAATAAGTGAGTCTACACTGTGCCCAAATGAATGGTATTAAAGACAGACTTGCCTAAAAGAAATGTGCCTTGCTTGATTAAACATTCTTTTATTTTTTAATTCAAAATGATAGATTTGCAAATTAGTCTCATAGGTTTTAGCTGAGCTGAACTTGACAAAAATATATTAGTACTTATTACATGTTTTAGTATTCTATCTTAATTAAAATTGTAACATTTAGTTATACTTTCAACAGTTCGTATGTTATATATTCATTTAATTTTGTTTTCATGGGATGTTTGATGTGTTGAGACAAAGCACATTCTTAAAGATATACATAATATTTCATCTAATGTTTATAGCTTTTCCTTAAAAATTATATATGTAAAAGTTTCCTTAACTCATTTTCTATTTTTATATTCTTTAAGAAATGGAACTCTTTTTCAATTAAAAAAGTTTTAGTTGGAAAAGAGATTTAGGAGGTCATGAAGATGGTTTCCCATTTGGGGACATTTCACTTCTGTGCCATTAATGTATTTACTGTGACATTTCAGCAGAATGGTAGCTATTTGTATATTATTTCATAAGCCTTATGGAAAGTCAAACTGTGAAAATTTATTATATAGAACCCTTTTTTATTTCCATATTTTAGTTTCAAAATATACCTGAACAAATGCATAAATAACCAATCCTCTGTTATTTAAATGTATAACAATGCTATGTTATAAAAAGAGCACTTGTAGCATTTTAATTACTATAAAAATATTTCAGTAGCAAAGCCAAGATTATAAATTTTTTGATCCCCTACAGAATGGAATACAAGTGATGAATTGCCTTGTAGGAGAATCAGTAACTAAAACAGTCTTATTCCTGCAGCAAAACAGATAGATAAATTAAAGATACAATCTAGGTAACTTTCTTTGAGGCAAAGTCTACAATGAATTTCTCACAAGCTGCTGGTAATTTCTTTGTGTCAAAACTTTGAGACCAGATCACTACAGGAAGAATGAAATAAAAATCTGACAGCTATCTCAGATTCGAGCTATGTGAACTTTTAGTCAAGATGATTTGTGATTGAAGTGAAAATATGGCCACTGCCTTGTCTTTGTTCTACATTAGCCCATTTAGTAGAGACATGGGCCTGGAGAATAGTCAGTCCATTGCAGCCAACATAATCCTTATAATTAATTATCACAGCCTGGGTAGCGGTAAAGCAATGCACATCAGCTACTGGGATGATTGAAACAAACTGATCAACTGTGTTACAGGAGGTCTTAGATATTCAGATGTTTTAGTAAGCATCAGTAGGTGTTACAAAAATAGACACAAAAACGACCTTTATAAAACACCAATGAGACAACTGTATGCATTATAGTATATTTAATATCTGAATTATTGTTACAGATTACAGTTGCAAATAAAGACAAAACCTGGATTTTTGTTGTAAAAGCACAGGATGGTGTCAGATGAGTAAAGTGTCATACTGAATATGGTTCACAGAAAGGATAGTAAAAATGGTACTGGTTTAGATAACAGTAGACCAGAATTTTTATCCACTTTCTACCTGTGGGACCTTAGGTAAATCAGTTACATTACTAGACTTCAGTTTGCAGGCTTGAATTGCAAGATGCATGTGCTGGATTCAGTGATCTCCAAAGCCCTTACCAGTCCCCAAATTCTCATTATACACATTTGAGAAATGCTTTGAAGAAAATTTAGGGCTAGGTGCAGTGGCTCACGCCTATAATCCTAGCACTTTCGGAGGCCGAGGTGGGTGGATCACAAGGTTAGGAGTTCGAGACCAGCCTGGCCAACACAGTGAAACCTCAACTCTACTAAAAATACAAAAATTAGCCGGGCCTGGTGGTACATGCCTGTAGTCCCAGCTACTCGTGAGGCTGAGACAGGTGAACCACTTGAACCCAGGAAGTGGAGGTTGCAATGAGCCAAGATCACACCATTGCACTCTAGCTTGGGCAACAGAGTGAGACTTTGTCTCAAAAAAAAAAGAAAGAAAGAAAGAAAAAAATACCCAGATTTTCTTATGCAGGAAAGAATACATGAAGTAAGATTTAAGCCTTGAAAGTATCATAAATACATCATTCTTCAAATTGATTATGATGAAAGAAAATAGGATTCTTTCTCCTCAGAATTTTCATTGATCTATAATGGGATCAAAAAAGTAGAAAAATCAGTCTGCAGAGTAAAAACAGATTAATTGAAATAGAAAAGAGGGGAGAGCATTTGTTTAATTAAATGTTAAGGTAACTTGAAAATTGTCTATGAAATGCTAAAACCGTACCACAGCCTTATTGCACGCTCAACATTTTAAGCCTGGGAGCAGGGGACGGTGGGAAAAGGCTGGAGTGATAGAAGTGTTTGCCTTATGATCTCTTGACTCCTTTTACACAAGAAGCAGATTGGTAGAGCTTACGCAGGTGTCTGTGCTGTGGTGCTGGCTCTGCCAAAAACTCTCATGTGCCCTAAGAAAGTTCATTTAACTTCTCAGAGCCCGAGTTTATCTGTAAAGTGAAGATGTTTTAAATTTAGTAATCTGTATGTCTCTTCATCTCAGAATTCTATAACGTTTTCAGATTGTTATATGTGCACATGTACATGTTGCTCCCCTCTGGTCACTAAGATGCCACATATTTCTACTTGAGTGAACAGATTGCAAGTCCAAATGTTCTTGTTTCTAATATTAATAATTGACCTCAGCAAGACCTAAAAAAGTAAAAAAAAAAAAAAAAAAAAGTAAAAGTCTTACCTTTTATTTTGACCTTGGCTTTAAATTATTATGATTTACCATTTCATCTTTGAATGCTGAGTGAGTTACCTAAATAGAATGTCTGTTCCAGTTAATCTTCTCTTTAAATTTTTGTAGTTTAATAAACATGTAGCAAATCAGAAGCAACTATATCATGCTTATCAATGAACTGTAGCAGATTGTACGGTGCATTTTTGTCACATTAAAAAGTTAATGCCCTTTTGGTCCCAGAAGCAATGACTATAATTTAAAATAATATTCACAAAATTTTGTGAATGTTTTTGAATACAGAGGAGGCCTAATCGAGCCATATTGTAGTTCATTTTGCTCAGGAGTGAGAAACAAAATTCAGGGATAACCCAAACATGTCTGTTTGGCAATAGTGGATAGTTAGGTAAAGAAGGGTGATAGCTTTTGCACATCACAGATAAGAAGTGACTATACCTATTGAAAAACAGGAGTATATTCTGGTTCCTGGTTTTATGATGTAAAGATATTAGAAGGATACTAAAATTTGGACGCTTGGGAAATTGAATAATACAGAAATATTTTGTCATACTGAGATTATTTGTCCAGAAGTTTAGTCTTATATCCCTTCCATTCAGCAAAGGGGGCAGTTTTTAAAGGCCTCTGTCATATAGGAAATGTATATTTTGACTAGTGGAGCAATTAGTTAAAACATTTAATCTGATCATTTTGGTTTTATGAATCTGAATTTTCACTTTAGGTGTAATTGAGTCACATGTATTACTGTGATCTTTGTGAGAAGTGATTTCGTCCTTTTTTTTTAAGTTGATGAAACTTGATAAATGGTGATTCTAGCATATTGTGTTAATACTGTATCTTACAATAATTTGTGAACTGGCCATCATAAACAAATCATAGTAGTATCTCTTCTGGTAAATTGTTTCCATGGTGTGATCTCTTAATGCTGTGTTTGGGGGTGGGGATGGGTTTAAGTATTTTGTTGACTTTAAGCTGTCAAAGTGTTTTTCTTAAATGCTATAAAATTGTATGACTATAAGCCAAATAAGAATATTCTCTTTTTTCACTTTTAAGGGCACTGTATAGATCATTTTGAAAAACTATCCCACAGAATGGTATAATTTAAGTTTTAAAGCTCTTACACACATACACACACAAATATAAATATATATATACACGTACAAGGGAAAGCAAACAGTGTATGTAGTATTTCTATGTGACATGCTACATGTTACAAGAATCCATTTTCGAAATCTTACACAGATTATGCAGAAGTCAGAATAACAAATACAACACCTCAATTTTTTATAGAGTCTAGCATTAGTTTACTTATAAGATTTGCTTACATCATACTTCGCAAAGATCATTTACATCATTTATTTAATGTTGAAAATATTTATATGAAGTACTAATGTCATCTGAAGTTTAGAGATTAAACAACCAAGGTTTAGAAAGATCAAATGACTAGTCCAAGATAATATGGCCAATAAATGACTCTAAACCTCCTATGTTCTTTATACTATTCACCTTTTGTCATATTATTTTTATCCTGTCACTGCCATTATCTTTAAAACTTTGACAAAAATTTACTTTTAAAAGATACATTGGGAATTTTCAGATTTTAGTGCAAAGACATTGTTGCTGTTCTTGTCAGAACTTTTCAGATACTTCCAGACTATAGCCCTTCCACAGGGTGATATTCAAACATTTTCCATCTAAAACATGTTAGTCTGCACACCCTGACCACAGACACTGAATTCACTTGATATCAGAATGCTAGACTAAAAGTTGATCTTCTTGACTGACATTTCTAATCTCCCTTTTTAAAAATTCATCATAATGACTGACTTCTGAACAGCTGAATAAAGCAGTAATCAACCCAAGAAACTGCATCCATTCTGATTCAGAGGAAAAAAAAATCCAACCTAGTAACCATTTTTCAGCATATTGTATTTCATCACATTTATTCTGTGATTAGTGGAGGACAGAGAAGAGAGACTGGGGAGAAAAACTGCCTTTATTTTAAGAAAACTCATTTCCTGTAACTATTCAAAAAGAATTGATTATCAAGTGTTAGATAACAATATTACTAACATTTATCATAGTTCAAATATTTAGTAAAATTTCTCCACGTATTTAAAATTTTACTTAAGAATTTTCCCAGTTAAAATGTCATGACTGCTTAGTTTGAATAAGGAAGATATTCGTTTCAATTCATGACACAATATTACATTTTTATTCTTTTCTCAGACAACAGAGAGACACTGTTACTGCTTTCCCTTGTAAGTCAACAGTCTGTGATACACGCTGTACTTTTACTGATTAGCAATGCATTGTTACTGTGAATATTTAACTAGAACTTATTATATTGGAATTTAAAATTTTCTAACATTGAATTTAATTCTCTTCATCAAATAAATAAGCAAGCATTATTTTTTATGAAATGAAATCATTCTTAAGCAGTGATAATAATGGAATTCTGAATAAGATATAAAATCAAACATATTCTATTTTTTCTATGTTTATCCTTTGACATTGAGTTGTTTTAACTTATCACATATTATTGTTAAGTTGAAATAAGCTTTATGCCATGTTCTCTGATGTTCTTGTCATAATAATTTTGGCCTTTGTTAATTAATATCAGAAAATATCTGTGAGTTTTGATTATGTGATATTTTCATCTGATTCATTTTTAAAATTTGTCATTGGATTTAAAATGTTTTCTTTGCTAATGTTATATAGAGAATTCAATAAAAGACCAAAAAAGGAAATCCTGTTTCACATATTACTAATTAGTTCCAAATGATTTCCTTCCCTTTCTTTCCTTTCTTCCTTCCTTCCTTCCTCTCTTTCCTTGTTTTCTTTTTGCAAAAGAGGAAACATCAAAAGCTGGGCAGTTGTCAGTACCTCAGGCATCAGCTGCCTTTGAGACTAGCTCTGCAGACTCTTACGTATTCTCCCACATGACTATAATGAAGACTTCTGTGTATTACACTTTGCAAGCCTTTTGAAAGCCAACATTCCCTAGGTTTCTTCCAGTATTCCCTATCTTATACTGTTGGAGACACAGTAAAGTCTCAAGGAAGGAAAAACTTATTCACAATAGTCTGTGCCTTTATGCTTTGTGTTAGTTATATGAGGAAATTATGGCACAGCAAATGTACATTATTTCATGCAGAAATAAGTATTGGACATCAATTGCGTGCACTGACCTGTTCACAGCAATGTCAGGGATATGAATGTCAATATGTAGATGACCCTGCTCTCAGATATATGCATGTGCATGCACACACACACATATGTATATATACATATATACACACATATATACACACACATATATATATGTATATACATACACACACATATTCCCAAGCTAGTAGGTTAGGATCCTCTTTAGATCCAGAATTGGTCAAATATTAAATAAGAACATTCTGTTTTCAATATTTATTCTCTGTGTATGCCCAGTGTTTTTGTATCATAAGAGAGTATAATTTCTAGCAATCACCTTTTACATACCCATTGTTCTCATTTTGTGCTTAGCAATGTTGATCCTAACTCTTTCTTTTTCCTAATAACAGCTAGTTACTCAAATGTGTTTTTACTTTTGGAATGTCAACAAATGATACATCATTAAAACAGAGGTCCTCTCTCTTGTTTCCACCTGGAATTTTACTTTGTCTAAAAAAACTAAGTGCAGATTTAGATGGCTTTACACATGTGGTGATTAGTTATTAGAGACAATAACAAAACATATTTTTCTAATCCTCCAATTGACATGAGAAATGACTTTTTAAGCTTTCTTGTCATAGAATTTTGGTAGTGAACTCCATTAGTGACTATTTGTAAAGTTTTTCTTTTTTTTTTTTTTTGAGACGGAGTCTTGCTCTGTTGCCCAAGCTGGAGTGCAGTGGCATGATCTCAGCTGACTACAACCTCCACCTCCCAGGTTCAAGCGATTCTCCTGCCTCAACCTCCGAGTAGCTGAGATTACAGGCATGTGCTACCACACCCAGCTAATTTTTGTATATTTAGTAGATATGGGGTTTTACCATGTTGGCCAGGCTGGTCTCAGTCTTCTGACCTCAGGTGATCCGCCCACCTGAGCCTCCCAAAGTGCTGGGATTACAGGCGTGAGCCACCATGCCAGGCCTAAAGTATTTCATTTTAAGGGACCAAATCTTTAAGTCCTTTGGAAATGGTCACAGAGTAAATTAAGAGATGTATGTTGTTTCCAAGGGATTACCTGTATCCTCTTTGAACCATGCCTCTATTCAAAAGAATTCACACTTTTCTGCTGGATTTCAACAGAGACAAATTAGTATATAATTATTGCTGCACACCTCCTATGAGTTAGGACCCACTCAATCATCCATTCACTTTTCTGTACTTTCCTTTGTACTAAAAGCCTTATCAATCTTGTGATTTTCTCTCCCTTAGATCTACTGTTTATAGGTTTCATTAATCACAAATTGGTTATTTTGTTTCAAAAAATCCTTTTTACTTTCAGTGATATCTGATAACTTGAGTCATAGAGGAAGAGACTATATCATGGAATTAGAAAAGCCAAATGAGGAGCTAAAACTCTAGTGACAAATACTATCTTAAAATGTAAGGTCAGTGAAGTAATTTTTTTGGAAATGGAGCCACAAGAGAAGGAACAAATAGAAATCTGATTTCAAAACACACAATTGACAAGGAAATGAATAAATGTGGCACAGTCCCTCACCCATGCCTGGTCTGATTTGGCATAAAAAATGCTTCTAAATGAAGGTGAAGAACACAAATGAATTCATAGGTACTATTCATTAACCTTTGCAATGTAGATGCCAGGTATTACTAGTTCATACCCATATGCCAGCCATGAAAACAGACAGTTGTTTCCGTATAACCTAAATCTAAAAGTAATCAGAGACAGCATGATGTAAGTTAGTCAGAAGGCCTAGTAGGAATCTGGAATCTGGAATAAACGATGATAAATATATCTTAAGTCTATTTTTCATTTACCTCTATAGAGTAGCTGAGGACTTCTGCAGAGGAAAAGGCTTGTGTTGTGTCTTAATTTGTGGCAATAGAGATGGAAATAAGAGAGAGGAAAGTGACATTCATAAATGTGGATGTAAATTTTTGAGGTAGAGTTAATTTTTGCCTTTATTCCTGGAGGCAATTTATAAGGCTATTTTAACTTCGTATGTCCTAGTCTCGAGAACGTATTGAATTTGTGATTTTAATATGCTGCTCCCTGCAGGCACTTTCCATGCCAGTAGGAATCTCTACACTATCAGGCCAAGCTCTCAGCATGTGTAGTAGCCAAGAAAAAACCTAGCAAACAGAACTCCAGGGGCATGCCATACATGTATGTATAGTTAGACAAGATTAGACAGCTCTACAGGGCACCCCTCAGAGGCAACCCACATTCTCAGAATGGCTGGAATATACATTAATGGGGCATTATATCTGTACTGTGCTTTCTAATATTTATAATATTTTAAGTAGGTATGTATAGTTCAAAGCAACTCTATACTTAAATATATAAAGTATACATATATATATTCTCTGAAATAGGCAGAGGAGGTAGTATCACATGCTTTTTATAAAAGAAGAAATGATGCACAGTTATGCAATTTACCTAAGGTCATGTGGTCAGCAAATGTCAGAAAGTGACTAGAATACAAGGTTTTCTGACTCCTGATCCGCAGTTCTTTTTGTATAGCCACATTTCCCTCCCCCCAACACCCCTCTTATCTCAAATTCTGGCTTCCCTAAGAAGTGAAGAAACTGAGAGCATTATTATCAGAAAATCTTAAGGAAGAGCAGAAGCCCTTGCCGTTGTATTTGTCTTATACTGTGTTCACATTGGCGAGCCTAGTCCTGCCTCAGCAAGTCTCAAGATCCAATCCCCTTACCTTAAAGTGAGACACCAAGATAAACAAAAACCCAAGCTCTTCAAACTGAATCAACCACCATTCCCTTCGTCTATTCATTTATTCTTTCAAAAATGTTTGAGTAGCTCTTACATGCAATTTCTCCTTCTCACTTCGGTGGAAAAGTTATCCCAGTCTCTGGAGCTCTGTTCCATCCTGTTCAACCTCCTCCAGAACCTGACTGTATTAAATATCATCTGCCTTTTCCTTATCCTCAGTATGTCCCCACCTCAGAATCTATGATCGGTGGATATGTTTCCTTGACCATTGTTAGCTCTCTTTGCCCCCTTCCACTCAAAGCCAAACTTCTTAAAAAGTCTCTACTTCCTGACCCCTCATTTATTTGACATTCTTCTGCAGTGTTATTCCTCTGTAATCTGGCTTTGGTCTCCACTTCTACACTGAACATTTCCTTAATACTAGTTTCTTTCTCATACATCAATTCTCAACTTCCCCCACTCTGTAGAATATGACACTGTTGATCCCTCCCTCCTTCTTGGCTTTTGTGACATTTTCTCTCATTTTCACTGACTTGTCTTTCTCTTATCACTTTTTAAATACTGCTGCTCCCCAAGATTCTGAACTCAGGCCTCACTTTTTCTGAGTCAACACTTTCCCTAGGTAATCTCATCCAATATCCTAGTTTCAACTACTTCCACAAATTTTTATCTCCAGCCCAGAGCTACAACCTGACTGCTAGTCTTACCATATTCCAGGTACCAGTCACTTTCTCAGCCAATCATTTCTGCCCTTTTTACCTTTGAACCTGCCAACCCACAGTCTAGAAGGGACAATCCTAAAACCCATGTCAGCCCATTCTCTGTCCACAGGTGGTCACCTAACTCAACTGGGCCAGGTGATTCTCTCCTTGGAATTTCTATTGAAACTTGGAGAGTTAGAAGTAGAAACAATTAGGCAAAGAGCTATGAAGTTTTAGCAAGTTGAGCCAAAGTCAGCATCATAGCAACCCTAAGTCCATGTAATCTATAATCTGGTGAAATAGTAACTAAGCCTAGCAGAGAAGCAAAGGGAAGAATGAAACACAACGCAAAACAAGCACACTGCTCCTGTGAACGATTATTATCAGAAAATCTTAAAGAAGAGCACAATTTACAGACAATTTCTGACACAAGGGAGGCCCAACTCTACTCCCTGTCACTGGGTTCTATGAGATTCTTCTAAACCCTCCAAAAATCCATGATTGCATTAGCCAGCTTGATGGAGTCTTCTGGCCCACACAGACAACTTATCTTTTGTGTACTAATCACTTTGCCATAAATGTCCTTTTGGATGGTCTCGAAACTATTTATGATATCTCAAACCCAACATGTCCAGGACAGAACAACTCATTTCCCACACTCAGCAATGTCATCTCAACTGTATTTCTTGTCTTGGGTAATCATACCACCTCTCTTTAATGCTACTGTTTGGAAATCTGGGGACCAACTAATCTCAAACTTCTCCCTCACTCTTCACAGCCATTAAATTCTTGATGCAACTTTAGCTGCCTTCTTCACCTCTGAGTTATTTTTGTATCTTATTATTTCTTGCCTATGTTACTAGAGTAGTCTTGTGAATTTTTCATACTGCAAAGTGATCTCTGAATCACAAATACACTAATAAGTCTCCCAGCTAAAATACTTCAGTGACTCCTCCTTTATCCTTTTAGAATAAAGCCCAAACCTTTTAGTATGACATCCAAGGATCTTCATGGTCCAGCTTCTGTCTACCTTTCTAATTTCATCAATTATCACTCTCCAGTATGTACTCTCTGCTCCATTCACCCTGAATTACTGTGAATCCCTTATATACAGTATGCCCTTCCATATACCTTCACATTTGCTGATCTCTCTGCCCAGAAATATCTTTACACCTTAATTTTTCTTCCCCCCTTCACTCATCCACATTGTTCTTCTACTCAGTTGGATGATAGCTACTTATCTTCCAAAACTTACGTTTTCTCCAGGAAGATTTCAGTTAAGTATCTATCTGATATTTTATACCAAGGGCCCTCCATCAAAGAACTTGACACAAAATATAACTATCTACTCTTTTTTTTCTTTTATAAAACTGTGAGTAACTTGAGAGCTGACTCTGTGTCCTTGTCATCTTTGTATTTACAGTGCCTGGCATATAAAGGATACTCAATAAATATTTGTTGAATAAATAAGACACTGAGAAGATGTAACTTCTATCCTCAAATATCTCATAGAAATAGTGGGAAATTAGAACACCTATGATTATGGCATAGTGACAATTTCTACACCAGGTAGGCTCAGGGAACTGTGAGAAAGAAGGAAGAGAAAATTAGCTTAGGGGCCTTCAGGAAATAAGAGAAGGATTTAGGCTTGACGACTAAGTAGAAAGGACTAAGCGAAGCCAATGAGATGAGGAAGGATTTCCAGCTCCTTGTAGCTAGTGCCAGTCTACTTTTATAAGTTACAAGAAATGTTGCACATTGATATACCACTGTTAAGAGGCTCTCAACACTAAATTGGTAAAACAAATGCAATCTGAGGAAACTAGCTAATTGTTTTAGCAGTGTAAAACCTTTAAAAATGTTTCAAACTATTGCAGCACTTAAAACTATTTTGGGTTCAACATGACCTCAGATATGTCTCTCTCTTGGAAATTTTCCCTCTTAATTTTGAAACATGAGTAGTGTTGAGAAAATTAATCTGTACTTTCTAGTCAACCACACTTACCTCATCCAGTTGCCGTTTTAGAAGAGTTGTTTATTATTCCAGGAACCTTCAAGGTCCTTGTTGTAAGCTTTTTGACTTAGAAACAGGAAATCAGATTTTATCTCAAGTGTAATTTTAAACCACAGTATTTAAACATTTCCAGTAGTTTCTAGACTTCATCAGAGGGCTACTTCAGTCTCCAACCCTTTGAAGTATTCCACTCGGATAAGAACTCTTATGTTTAAACTGTACTGGATTTGCCCATTTACATCTCTGTAGATCCCAGTCAGAATGTCTCCCAGTTCAAAAACATACACACATTCTCTCATTCTTATGGAATCTACTGGAAATTAACCTACATGAGGCTGTGGGCATCAAACTTTAGATCATTATAATCATCAAGAACAATTGACTAACTTAGAGTAAGATTTTAATAATTCTAGGCAAAATTCTTATCAAAACTGAAAACATGAATTTTCCTAACTGCATTAATAGATAAAAATGTCAATTATTGGAAAGTAAAACACTAACTCCAAAGGTTGCAAATTGTCTCAATCCTTATTCATCACAATTCCTTTAGGTCTATTAAGGAGAAATTTAGGGAGCTGAAGAGTAAGATATAATTAATGTAACTTGGTGCTGGTGATTTATTCAGTGACAAATTATAAGGCTGCTACTATAACAGACAGGCTCCCACAAGCTTAAACGGAACAAATCTCTTCTGTTTTAAGGATAGGTTATGATAGCCATTCTCAGATAATTCTCATTTCATCTTTTCTCACTGGTTATCTGTCAACTGAGGAGTCTTTAGTCTGGAGTCCTATTGTGTGGTTGCTACTTGAAAAGTCTTTTAACATCTCCATGACCCCTAATGCTGCAGAAAAGCTTTGCATTTTGAAAGTGTTTTCTTGTCCATCTTAGCTGCAGTCTCCCATCTCCCATCTGAGTTGTTACTGGTTGATTGAACTGGCATCTGCAAAGGCTGAAAGTGCCACTAAAAGGGCAATTCCTCCTCCACTGATTCAACATATCTTGATCTGTGGGTCTTTTTGAGAGATGATACAGACCTTGCTTAATAATCTAATAGAAATGACAATTTTTCTGTACTAGCCTAGAGATAATCCTGCCTGCAAAAAGAAGATGGATTACATGGATAGAAGTCTAAATCCAATTGAGATGACCTTTCTAATAAAATGAACATATACAAATATCCTACCGTGCTCTTTCAGTCATGACTAATCTAGAATTTAAAGAGGAAGTCTACTTCACATTTCTTTCTCTAATTTCACATATTTCTTCACAGTTTGCCCAGTCCTCCAAAGAGAAACTCATAGTCACTGAGATTTTTGAATCACATGACTCGTAATTGTGAGTCACTGGCTGATTAAAGTAGCTAAACCTCTCATCTTCTAACATGAACCTTTAATTCCTCCATTCGGAAGTGAGACTGCAGCTGTTGTATATCACCATTATTGTTAGTTCTTAAAAACGTGTCAAAGGTTTTGTTTTGCTTTGTTTTAAAAAAAAAAGACTTAAATAAGATATTGACAGACATTTAGATAGGAAAGCGATGCTTTCAAACAGAAGTTGAAATTTCAAGTTAATGTTTTAATAATTATGTCTTCTTTTGGCTCAGTTTCACTTGGATCTTAGTCCAACAATCATGTCTTCAAAATATTCTGAATAAATCACCACCAAAAAAAAAAAGCCTTAACTCTCATTCAGGAAAATGATGAGTTTTATTGGGTTCTGAAAATGCTTCAAGAACAAAATTAAGTGAGTAATCACATCTGACTTATAAAACAAGAGAAGAGCCTGAATACAATGCAGTCAGGCACCTCTGAGCTTCCTGGCCAAAAAAAATTAAAATTAAAATTAAAAAAGTATGTAGCCTTCCCTGACTTCTCTTGTTAAAATCTCAGAAAAAGAGAAGTCTTCTGGCTTCCACTGGTGATTCTTCACCTCATTCTATCATGAGGGCCTAGTTCTATTAATATTGGGTAATTCCAGCTTTAGGTCTAACTAGGAAATTGGAGACCCCCTTCCACTCAACCCATACCTTTGTTTTAAAAGTGTCTTTAGGAAGAGCTGGCCCCAAAAACCTTAAACCTTGCTACTCAGTGGTCCTCAGGGACCAGCAGCATCAGCATCATCTAAGAGCTTGATAGAAATGTAGAATCTCAGGCTCCACCCCAAACTCACTGAATTAGAATCTGAATTGTAATAAACTTTCCAGGTGATTTATATGTACATGAAAGCTTAAATAGCACTACTACCAGATCATTACTGTATAACCTCACTTGGAGATTGTCTACCTGTGAGCCCTTTGAATGAATAAACAATATAAGTTCAAATTAAGCTAACATAATCTGCCTTGCTCCTATATAAAATTTGTTTTTATAAAGTCCCAAAACATTTTAAAGAATGAATATTTTCGTTATTGAATACTAAGAATTTAAAAGCTACTCCTTCATTCTACTCTTCAATGTAGTCTAAATGTTTCATTCCATACAAAATAACCACTCCTAACCCCCTCCACCAGGCCTATCCCTCAACAGCTATAAAACCTTTGTAAAACCTCACATTTGGAATAGTCTTCATGGATGTTAATAAGCTACTAAAATGATAATTCAAATGCCTATAACAAATGACAACAGACGCTCTTTTAAGTCCTTGTCTATATTAATTTACTGGATCCTTTAAAAAAAAACCCTAAAAGACGGTTTTTGGGGTTTTTTTTTTTTTTGAGACAGAGTCTTGCTGTGTCACCCAGGCTCTCACTCTGTCACCCAGGCTGGAGTGCAATGGTGCAATTGCAACTCACTGCAATCTCTGCCTCCCAGACTCAAGTGATTCTCTTGCCTCAGCCTCCTGAGTATCTGGGATTACAGGGACGTGCCACCACGCCCAGCTAAATTTTTTTGTATTTTTAGTAGAGACAGGGTTTCACCATGTTGCCCAGGCTGGTCTTGAACTCCTGACCTCAAGTGATCCACCCGCCTCAGCCTCCCAAAGTGCTGGGAATTCCATATTCAACATTTATGTGGTATATTTTACAAGGATGGGGTTTCAGCCCTGTCAACTGAGGTTCTTCATATATGCAGGCCAAGCCCTGCATACATGCTTAAACAATGTCCTAAAGAACACATATGTCTCCCAATGTGATTGCTCTGGAGGGCTTCCTCACTTCCTTACTGGAAAGCCATGTTTTAGTCATTAGTATTCTGGTCAGACAGAAAACCTCCCTTGCAGAGCTGCAGTGGAGGGGAATGCAGCTTTGTGCACTATAAATAGTAATTTTATTAAAATGTAGAAAAATTGTTGAGAAAGGAAAAAGAGGTGGGGGCAGAGGGTTGCCATGGCAACTCAACCATTCCTTCAGTTTTGAAAGCATGGGGAGGGCTACAGAATAGTAAATAAGGAAGAGGAAATAGAGGAAGTCGGAATGGCACATGATCACAAGCGGAATGAAACAGCTCAGACAGCCTAGTTTCAAACTGAGTGATGAGCTGAGAGGCAGAGGGTGGGCCTCCCAGGGGAAGAGGGGATGCCTTTCTTCAGAGAGCAAGAAGACTGGCAGAGTGAAATCTTTGTTATCAGCTTTACCTCATGGCTCAGCCACAGAGGCCACCAAACAACATAGCCCCCAACAAATGATTTATGGATAAATGAATATGGAAGCAAGAATCCTCCTGGTAGCCTGCCAAGAACTCCCTCCCTGCCCCCACCTCCATACATATTTTTAGATATTGGTTCTAGAATCTCCATTCTTCATCCCGCTCCTCACTCCTGGACAGTGATTGACTCCAGGCAGATAGAGAAAGATCAGGACACACCAGAACTCCACCCTTACAAGACATTAGATTAATTCACATGTGACAAATCCAAAATATATTATTAAAGGAAACTAGGATAAAAGGATAACCTTAGTTCAGCACTTTACAGGTTACTGATCATTACATATTATCCCACGGATGCACAAAACAGCCCCGGCAGTTTGGGATTACTCCACCTTACAGTAGCCCAGGAAATTCTGTGCGCAATTCAGACTAAAACAGAGCGACTAATATCTCCTGCATGCAAGAATTTTCCATCTCTCCTGGAGAATGGAATTACTATTGATGGTTTAGAGGACTTTCAGTCTGTCTTGATCACACACTGTGACAGCTTAAACAATGCACTATCCCCATTAACACTTCAGTATTTGGTGGTGGAGGGTGAGGTAGGGTGGGAGGTGAGGGAGGAGGTGAGAGAGATCCAAGCAGTTCTACGTCGTTTCTGTTAATGGAGGGTAGATAAAGAAAAGATCATCCAGAAGTCATGTTTAAGGACTTTGTAATGCACCAAATATATTGGATTGTATGGAGGCTACTAGCAGACATTTGGGATAATTTTTAAATAAAGATTTAAAGGGATAGGAAGAGAAGCTAGTTAAAGAGAAAGCAGGCTGGGATTAAACAATGTTCCGTAGAACCCACAGATTGCCTTGCCAGAACAGCAACCATACTGCCTACATCTGGGACACAGTGTTGACTCTAGCTCCCTCCCCCCGTTGGACAAACCTCATGCACAGGGCAGAGCTCAAGAACACTCACATCGTGGCTGACAGGATGGGCATTACCAGAGAGAGAGCAGCCTCACCAGGCAGAGTCAGGGCCTCCTCAGACTGGGAGAAAATGAAAAATGAGAGCAAAGGTTCTGGGTGAGGTTCTGGTGATCCACTTGATCACCAGATCCAGCAATGTTGTTCCTGAAGAGCATTCCCTGAAGCTGAACACTTGGGAAGTAAATTTAAAATGAACAAAAGAGGCCGGGCGCGGTGGCTCAAGCCTGTAATCCCAGCACTTTGGGAGGCTGAGACGGGCGGATCACGAGGTCAGGAGATCGAGACCATCCTGGCGAACACGGTGAAACCCCGTCTCTACTAAAAAAATACAAAAAACTAGCCGGGCGAGGTGGCGGGCGCCTGTAATCCCAGCTACTCGGGAGGCTGAGGCAGGAGAATGGCGTAAACCCGGGAGGCGGAGCTTGCAGTGAGCTGAGATCCGGCCACTGCACTCCAGCCTGGGCGACAGAGCGAGACTCCATCTCAAAAAAAAAAAAAAATGAACGAAAGAAGCTAAGTAGTCAGCATATGAAGTTTATTGCCCAAAATGTGTTACAGATTACAATGTAAACAGGTTCAAACCAACTTCAGATAAATTCACATAGAACAAATCCAAAATAAAATATTAAAGAAAACTAGTATAGAAAGATAACCTCTGGCCGGGCGCCGTGGCTCACACCTGTAATCCCAGCACTTCGGGAGGCCAAGGCAAGCGAATCACCTGAGGTCAGGAGTTTAAGACCAGCTTGTTCAACATGGTGAAACCCCATCTCTACAAAAATACAAAACTTAGCCAGGCATGATGGTGGGTGCCTGTAATCCCAGCTACTTGGGAGGCTGAGGTAGGAGAATCGCTTGAACCCAGGAGGCAGAGGTTGCAGTGAGCCAACATAGTGCCGTTGCACTCCAGCCTGGTTGACAGAGCGAGACTCTGTCTCAAAATAATAATAATAATAATAATAACCTCTATTTAGCACATTCCAGATTACCAAGTACTTAAACATATCCCCATAGACATTCAAAAAGGTAGACATTAGGCGATCATCACAGAGAAGAAAATTGAGACTTGGAGAAGACAGAACACAAATCCAAACTGTACACCAAATATTTTGGTCTAATATTCTCAGTATTCTTTGGCTTTACTGAGTTTGGATGTGGGTAGGATAGAGAGTCCCTGATTAGGATGACTTAGCTACAAAGTCAAAATTAAAGAAATCTGTGGTTCTGGACTGTATATTTGCAGTTTTGACTGAAGGGTTTGATAAAGAGCACCAATGTTCACAACTGTGAATTGTGAAACCACAAGTTTCCTATGCCTAAGTCGACCATGCAGTGGTATCATGGAACCCATTTCTGCCAGTCATGAAATGCTGCCTTTCTCCTGGCATTATTACCACCTTCTCTCCCTACACACACACACACACACACAAACACACACACACTCACTCATAAATGCACTAAACCTCTCCTTTCTCTTCCCTTTTCTCTTTTGTTTAGTCACACATGATCTTTCACTTCTACTTCAGCTGCATTTATCCACTCAAGGCAAGTATTTGAGCATCCATCCAGCTAAATATCAGGGCCCAGAATGCCAAACTGTTCTCTCCAAGACTGCACTACCGACAGCCAAGAAAAGCTAACAGTGATGATAGTTAATACTTACTCAGCACCTACTCACCATGCACAAGGCATTGGGATAATAACTCCTTTACATTCAGATTCCTCAATAGCTCACTCAGTCCTTACAACAACGCAAAAACCTTGAAAAGCGTTAGTATCCCCATTACACAGATGAGAATGTGAAGCAGAGGGGTCATAACTCACAGGAAGTCGTGTGGCTAGTGATGGTGCAGTTGGAGAAGTGCATGCTTCTCCCCCTTCATAACCATTGCCTACCCAACATTTTAAATATATTTGATATTGTCTAAGTTGTTTTCCTCAAGAAGAAATGTCTTATATTAACATATTATAACTGATTTGTATTTGGTTCATAATCAGGCAATTCTATTTTATAAACAATCTTTGTCTTCTTAGTGATCCATTTATATACACCCTCTCACACTCGGCATTTCTGCTACTAATACCAATTTCTTTCTTTCTTTTTTTCTTTTTCTCTTCTTTTTTTTTTTGTGAGACAGTGTCTCGCCCTGTCACCCAGCCTGGAATGCAATGGCACGATCTCAGCTCACTCCAACCTCCACTTCCCAGGTTCAAACGATTCTCCTGCCTCAGCCTCACAAGTAGCTGGAATTATAGGAGCCCGCCACCACACCCAGCTAATTTTTGTATTTTTAGTAGAGACAGGGTTTCACCACGTTGGCCAGGCTAGTCTCGAACTCGTGAGTTTGTGATCCGCCCGCCTCAGCCTCCCAAAGTGCTGGGATTACAGGCGTGAGCCACCTTGCCCAGCCCAATTTCTTAATATTCTGGCTTCTGGCAGCCATCCAGCCTCTTTCTCTAGTTCTCTTTTCTGATCTTAATTCATGCATTAGGAAGACAGGCAAGACTTAATGTGCTTAGTATCTCATCTCTTCCCTTAATTCTACAAAGCCTCTCAGGTCTTCCTACAACCCTTTGCTCTACCATGCTCTCTCACCCTGCCCATCCCAGAACTCTATGCAGATGGCTCTCCCAGGTCACCAGGAGCCCAAAAGTAGCCTTTCTTTGGGTCTTACCTCCTTGACTTCTTCATCTTTAGGCCTCTATCACACTGAACTGCCTTGCTTCTCCTCAGAAGTAGTTATACCTCTTCAGTCTTCTTCAAGGCTCATCTCAGCTGCCTTTCCCCTCCACGTCCTGTCTCCCAGGCTCAACCCTTAGTCCTTCTTACTTCTCCTATAATTTCTTCTCAGGCCATCATATACATTCCCATAGTTTGACTCTATTTGCCACTAACTCCCAAATCCATATCTCTATTCTTAGACTCTCTCTCTTTAGCTCTTCCATTTCCAACAATCTGCCAGTCATTGCCACCAGGATGACTCACTGGAACTTCCCATACAGACTGTCCAAGCAAAGCATTTTCTTTCTCCAGTGATTTGGCCCTTCCTTCTGACTTCCCTATCTCTAGCAAATACCATCATGCAGATAGTCACCCAGGCAAAACAAGCAAACAAATGAACAAATGTTGTCGTCTTTCATCCCTCCATCTTCCTCACCTGCTATAGTCTGTTAGTTTTAAAATATAAAAAGATTCTACTCCTGCTCAGAAAGCCTTCAGCGGCCTTCCATTTTCTGTTGATGAAGTGCCAACTCACCCTGCCTTTGCATCCCACACTCTCCATTGATAGCCCAACACCCTTTCTCACCCAAGCTTGCTCCAACCAAAATAGACTCTGTCCTGTTCTCAAATATATGCCAAGCTTTTCTGCCTCCCTGTTCTGATGTATGCTGTCCCTGATATCTTCTTCTCCAACACTCATGAGGGCTTTCCTCCCTTCTCACAACTTAGGGTCTTCCTGAGTGTTTGTGATATTTATCATGTCCTACTCTTTGTTTGTATCTGTCTGTTCCACCTCCTGAGGTAGAGGATGGGCTCCATACTTGAAGCACCTGTTTCCCCACAATGCTTACATACCTTGTGCACAGCAGATCCTCATTATACTTTTGATGAATTGAATTGAGTTGGGGCTTAGCAGCTGTGTAAGAAGCACCAAGTTTCCAGGACCCTCTCCTCTCCTGAAACCAAGCAGATATTGTATTATTTGTCCCACTTTCTCATCCTAAAAATGGGCCTCTGTTATTCCCTTATGGTCTGAACATCTACCGTTTACCTCTGCAAGTGGTGAAAAGTGATCAGATCTTTGGAACAACAGTCATAGCCACTGAGCACAGTCCATGTGCCAGACACTGTTTGAAGCATGTACATGTTTTAACTTATTTAAACCTCTCAGCAAACCTGTGAAATAGACACTGAAATTCCCATTTTACAGATGAGGAAACTGAAGCACAGACAGGTTAAGTGGCATGTCCAGGCATAAACAGCTAGTATGGGAGGGAGCCAGATTCTCAGGCAGGCCTTCCGGCTCTAGGACCTGTGCTCTCGCCACTTTGCTATAAGGAAATGCAGATTTGAAAAGAGGAGATTTTACCTGTAGGTCTTGATGACCCCAGTCCCAAAACCCAGAGCCTGGTTTGGTCTTCACAGGTTTGGCCAAATGTGTACATATATGTATTTGATTGTGGGTGTATGTGCAGTGGAATAGGGGAGAGCCACCTGTCTTTGCACTCTGCTCTTTAGCTGGTGTTGTTGTGTTTGCTGTTATTTCCCCAACATAAGCTTCTTGAAAGAAGACAGTATCTTCCATGATTTTACTCTCCCACTGGAGTCTGATCTCGTGCTTGTCATCTAGCAGGTGACCCACAAGTTTAAGGCTGAATCACATTTTCACATATAAAGTCAGTGCCCAAACCATGCCTCTCCTTTGAAGTTTCTGTTGTCTGCCCCCACTTCTCCCAGGCTCCTGACACACCCACTCTCTCACAGAGCAGGTGCACTTCAGCAGAATGTAAGCAAATCAGTGCTGAATGTCAAAACGGATTTTACTCCATTATTAATTTGCAAGAACCAGGAGAAGAGCAAATAAATATCCCAACAAAATTATGCTATGAAATACATGAAACCCACTCGGATCTAATATTTAATTTAGACCCAACTGTCTCAACAGCTTTCTACCATCCCAGATTCCAGCCAAAGGCCATCAGACATGGCTTGGGGTGAAAACTCAGCAGCAATACAGGCCTAATGCAAAGACCAAGGCTGAATGATGGGCCACCCCTCAGGGACAGGTGCCCACAGGCCAGAGGCTGAAAAGCTTCTCCAAAGACGCCAATTAGCTCAAGTACAAGAACCAAAGCCTGAGCTCTGACAGCTGCATAAGTTAGGCTGCCTGGAGCTTTGCCTAATGATTCTGCAAGAAGAGGGGCTCTGGACCAGCACCTGCCTCCTGCTGCCCTGCTTCCTCAGTCAGCCAGAAGGGAGATACAAGCACCACCTAGTGCTGAGACAAGGAGATGGGTCATTGACAGCTGCTCACTGACTGTGATGATATTCTAAGTATCAAAGCTACAGTGAATGCTGAAGACGGGGAGAGAGAACAGAGGAGTAGAGAAGCAGTGGGGGAAATAGATTCAGAGCACGAATTCCCAGCTCATTTAACTCACCCCACTAGGCCCACCAGTCCTCAGCACTGGTGTCATGGCACCATCCTCAGAGCCCAGGAGGCTGGCTTCCTGCAGCCTCCAGGCCCGGTGAGCCCTCCCTCTCCCTCAAGCTTTTTCCCAGTCTGTCTGGCAGACATGCAGCATGTACTGCTGTGCTCATGGCCAGTAGACCCCTGCTTCCTCCCCTGTAGTGGCTCTCTGAGAATAAGGATGTGTCTGCCCTTGGCTCAGCATCTCAAGCACATAAAGCAGATTCTGCTTCCAGAACCAGAAAATACATGACGGCTTAAGACACAGAACTGACTCTCTCAGTCACTTCATGCCGCTCTAGCAGAGGGCTTCTCAGGGGCCAATGGAAACCAGCCACCAAAGGCTCTCTCATCAGGCTGAGTCCAGACCACCCAAAGATAATCCATACCACCCAGGCCCCACCCAGGGGCAGACCCAGGACCCAGACAGGTCCTGAAGTGCCGGACCACTCTGTCACAGTGCCAAGGTATGGGTATGGGTTTAGCTGTCTCCCAGGGCTGCTCAGCCTGCAGAGCTGACTGAGGGGCCTATCCAGCTACCAAGGGAGGACATGCTGCCAGTGAGCTCCAAGGAGCCCTGTGGCAGAGCAGGAAGGGGCAGGGGAATGCTCCCACCCACCATCAGCTGGGGCTGGAACTCCAACTCACTCTGAGCACACAGCAGCCTCCCAAGTGGACGTATATTACTCCAGGTGACATTCTTTTCTACAAAATTTCCTTCCAGCTCAAATCAATTTTATTTTATTTTACTTATTTTTGAGACAGGGTCTCCCTCTGTTGCCCACACTGGAGTGCAGAGGAGCCATCACAGTTCACAGCAGTCTTGACCTCCCTGGGCTCAAGTAATCCTCCCACCTCAGCCTCCCAAGAAGCTGGGAATACAGTCATGGACCACCATGCCCGGCTAATTTTGGGGGTTTTGTTGTTGTTGTTGTTGTTGTTTATTTGTTTGTTTGTTTTTTGGTGGAGACAGGGTTTTGCCATGTTGCCCAAGCTGGTCTCAAACTCCTGGGCTCAAGCAATCTGCCTGCCTTTGTCTCCCAAAGTGCTGGGATTAAAGGTGTAAGCCACCACATCCGGCCTCAAATTTGATTTAAATGAGCATCAAGAGAAGCTCTACACCAACACCTTTGACTTGGTCACTGGGAAGAGCCCAAGGAGTACTGCTGCATGATCCACTTATTTCAGAGTTCTTGATGGCTGTCCCTCCTCTATAGTCCTGGCTACTGTCAGGTCATGCAGCCCCTCTGCAGGCCCAGCATTGGTGATAGAGCTCCCAAGGCTACCTCCTCCACTGTTGGACAGCGTTCCACCAGCTAAGAGTTGGTGAGCTCTCATGCCGTGCTTCACTCCTTGCCAGCCATTCCTTCACCCTCATTTCCTGATTCTCACTGTCCAGAAAATGCCACGTGCCAGACTATGAGCCTGGCTGTAGCCTCCACAGTGATGAGTTCTTTAACTCATGGTAAGTATTATTATGATTCTCATATTCAGATAAGGAAACTGTGGCTTAGAGAAATTGACTCCCGTCCTTAAGGTCACAGTAACTTAAAATTGGCAAAGCCAGGATACAAACCCTCGGTTCTTAACTAGAACAGGGTTGCAAACTACAATACCTACGGACACCTGGGAATCCATGAAACTGTGCAAATGTAAGAGAGGTGGAGGAAGTAGCACTTGTGAAAAACCACAGTGCAATTGTTTATTCAGAAGAGGCAGCTGCCACCCACGTCCCATTTATTGTTACAGGAGAGAGTAGAAACATGGGTGATCAGATCCTCAGATTTTTAAAAAGAGGCTATCCATATAGATTTGTAAGCATAATCTCCCAATTTGTGCTGATGACTGATGCAAGTTTTTAAATCCCAGGGCAGGGCAGGCCGACACCAAGTGGGTCGCAGACCCACATCTGTGGGCAGGATTCAGGGTGGTGCCCATTGTGACTCTACTCTAGAGTCCGAGATCTTAACCATTAGACTTTGCTGTCTTAAAATATCAGCTAGCTTTATCTCTGGTGAGTCACAATTTTTCTTCCTGTTATCTCCATCTATTGGCCTCAGTTCTGCCATCTGGAGCAACAGGGATTCCAAAAACACTAGCTTCCTGTGCCCTTTTCTAGGCTAAACATCCCCAGCCCCACAAGCATCCCCATTTTGGCTTGGTTTGCAGGACCTTTACCATGCAGGCCCCATGATTCTAGGCACGCTTCAGACACACTCCCACCTGCTCACAGGACTCCCCACATCCATTGTGGAACTAAGTCCTACCCATCATGTCTGGTCTGCGTCAAGCAGAGCAAGACAGGCTTCTATCCCACTAGGACTCATCTGAGACTAGAACCCAAAGTCACCTGGTCTCCTTGGCAGCTAAGAATTTGCCTTACTTTAATTGAAGAGATAGTGACCCCCCAAACCCAGTGGGAGGCTTCTTGGCCTCTGCAGTGATTGCCACTTTGTGGGAAGTGACATCCCAAACACCAGCACTTTCCCATCATGGTCCTGATGGTCCACCCCTATCCTTGCAGGGACTGTTTCAGGGTCAGCCCTTTAACACCTATGGCTTTCAGGCCCACACTCGGCCGATCTTCCCTTCTGAGAAGGCAGCCATGACACCAAGAATCCCTCTTGTTATAAAACAAATCTCATCCTCCTTCCAGTATCTCTGTCTCACTATTGAGAGATTTTCCCATGATTCATCAGACCCACCCTAAGAAGTGGGTCACCCCCATTTCCTGATTCTCACTGTCCAGAAATGCCATGTGCCAGACAATGAGCCTGGCTGTAGCCTCCTGTGGGTCAAAAAAAAAAAAAAAAAACGGATGATGAGTCAAAGTAAGGACCCGAGGGTCAGAGGAGTATCTCTGGTGGCTCAGCCAAAACCTCCACACCCAACAGCTACGGGCTTCACCATCTGAGTACTTCTTTTGATTCCAGTCCCACTCTCAACTTCCTTCACGAAATGAGGAACTGCAAATATGGTAACCTGCTATGGAAACTGAGAAAAGCAAAGCAGCCTATCTTTTATTCTCACTCTGCCTTCTGGTCCTTCCCCGGGGCCACTGGGGCCAGGGCTGCGCTGAGCAGTTGGGTTTTCTGCTGAGCAGTGACTCACAGATGTAGTTTCTCTGGCACAAATCTTCAGAACAGTCCCAGCTGGGAAGGCTTCCTGGTGGCCCAGTGATCCCTCACAGCTGCCAGCCTGGCAACAAGAGATCCCAGCTGGTGCTAGGTAATGAAGAACAAGTCTGGGCTTCGTTCCTCAGCTAAAGAACCTGTCTGTTCCACTCACTGGATCCCGGATATAATTCATTATCAAGGTCACTGAGGAGCACCCAAGCCCTTGGCCCATCAAAACCACTTCAGGAAAGTCAGATTTCTGAGAGGCATCACAACTACCACTAAAGAGCATCAGCTCATTGCCAAGTGCGTTACAGAGGTCCTGGCACTGCCCATGTTCCTGCCAAGCGCTTAGGCATTAAAATTGACAGGGGCGAGCAGCAGGGGCACACCGCCAAGGGTACTCCTTCCAGTACAGGAAGGCAACAGGCTCACGCAGTGTCAGGGCTGGGCAAGATCATGATTTTTCACACTGTTTTAGGCAGCAGAATCCTCTTTCCAAACAAAATCTCATGCAGAAGTCTAGGATTCTGGCAGGTTCAAGGGTAGCTGCTCAGCTGGAGACCAAGGCAGGGCCAGGAGCTGATCCCCTACAGATTCCCTGTAATGTCCTCACCCCCACCTCTGCAACACCACCCAGGTACCTTTAGCCTCTTCCACTGAATCACTGGGGCTCCACCTGACAAGGCTGAACACTCGCCGCTCTGGTCAGCCTCTTGGCATTCAGAGGGGGAAACTGAGGCTGGTAGAATATGACATGCACTTCCAAAGGTCACATGGTTAATATGTACTACAAATTCAGGAGAATAAAAAGTCTTGTCAACCAAGCTTTTAGTGAGCCAGAACATCTGTACAGACCGTCAGTCTGTGAGGATTGGAAGAGTAAGTGATTACAGACATAAAGTTAATTTTTATTTTGTCTCAGCCACTTTCTTGCTGCCTGTCCTCAGGCAAGTCACCCAAGCACAGCTGACCTAGGGCTGGACTACACCCAGTGACCTTTTGAGGCATCCTCTGCTCACTTTTCAGTATCTAGAACATGACAAGACCCCCTCTCAGAGCTGCCCACCCATTCACTCCTCAGCCATCCAAGGCCTTGGCATCTGGCTCACAGCCTTCCCCTCAAATTCATTCCTCACCCTGACATCCAGAATCCTGGAGACCAATACCTTTGACCTTTTCCTCTCCAGGCTCCTACACCCTAACTCTGCTTGGGGACCCCACTCAAGGCCACATCCTGAACTTTGACGGGACTTGCACTCCTTGGGAATTTTAAGCTCAAACATCCCACTCTCACCTCTCTGCCTTCACGCTTTCTTGCTTCTGAATCCCATATGCATGGTCTCTGGCATGTTTTTGATATCTTCCACCCTTGAGCACTGTCTTCTCTCCCAGCCTATCAGTGTCCTACTGTCAGCACTCCCACCACTCCAGTAGCCCAGAACCCTTAGGCATTGCTTTAAGTACCTTCTTGCAAGATTTCCAGCTCCAATAACCCCTTTCCTGCTCCCTCACCAGCACAGTCCCACCCTGCATCAATAACATGGTGGCCTTCTCACTCCTTTACCCAGTCTAGGGGTCCTGATGGGGAAAATCCCACAGCCACAAAGAGAGGAATTACTGCCACATCCTTCCTTTTCACCAGGATCTGGGCAGAGTTCAGTCTGTCTTAGCGAAGACCTTTCAGTTCCAGGCGCCTGAGGACCCTCACCTCAGCCAGCCCCTGTACTCTCAGCCAAAGCCAATTCCAATCCATTCTCACCTCCTATCATCAAATAAGTGTTCCAGGTCTGGGCCAGGCGAGGTGGCTCACACCTGTAATCTCAGTACTTTGGGAGGCTGAGGCAGGTGGTTTACCTGAGGTCAGGAGTCCGAGACCAGCCCGGCCAACATGGTGAAATCCCATCTCTACTAAAAATACAAAAATTAGCCAGGCGTGGTGGCGGGCTCCTGTAATCCCAGCTACTTGGGAGGCTGAGATAGGAGAATTGCTTGAGCCCAGAAGATGGAGGTTTCAGTGAGCCAAGATTGCACCACTGCACTCCAGCCTGGGCAACAAGAGCAAAACTCCATCTCAAAAAATAAAATAAAAATAAAGAAATGCCCCAGGTCTTACCGAGCATGACCCCTCCACCTGTGCTCTGAATCCCTTCTTACTTCTCCCCTCCAGGAATTCTCTCTCCTTATTTTCCTGGATCTTCAACTACTCATTTTGTATCCATTTCTCCCCATAAGTCTCTTCCATCTTAAAACAAATGAAAACCCTTAAACAAATAAAACCTTCTTTAATCCTACATTCCCTTCACTTACCACCTAATTTCATCATTTTATTTGCAATCAAATGTCTTCAAAGAGTACCTACAGGCCCGTTCCTACCTCCTCATTGCCCACTCACTCAACCCACGGAGCTCCACCTCTGCCCAACACAGCTCCACTGAGACTGTGACCTCCGTATGGCTTCTTCCAAATGACACATTCAGTCTCGTCTTGCCTGACCTCTCAGCTGCCTTTAGCCAGCCTTCACCCGTGGCTTCCAAGACATCACTCTCCCCTGATTCCTCCTCTATCTACGGCTGTACCTTCTCCATTTCCTTTTCTGGCTCCTCCTTGTCTTTAGGCTTTGAAATGTTCCCACTTTCCTCTCTTCTCTTCTACATGCACCTCTGCTCCCTGCATAATCTCATCCATATCAGAGGCCTCATCCATACAGACTTCTAGATCCAGCCCAGGCCTATCTCCCAAGCTCTAGGCAGGACCATCCAAATCCCACTGTACTCCCCACTCAGGTATCCCACAGACCCCTTAGACTCAACAGGTCTACAGGGCTTGTTTAGCCTACTGACTCCATCCCTGCAGTATCTCTTTTTAGTTCATACCCACATCTCTGTCTGGACCACTGCAACAGCTTCCTGGCAGGTGGTCTCCCTATGCCCTGCAGTCATTGCCCGCCCCCCCCCCAAGTAGTCTATCCCCCACAGCAGCCAGAGTGATCTTCCTTAATAGAAAAATCCAGTCATGTCACCCCTCTGGCTTAAAATCCTTTAAGACTTCCCTACCTCCAAAGTAAAGTCCAAATAACATTGGCAGAGCCTTCTAGACCTTGTAAGATCTGGTCGCTGCTACCCTCTCCATACACTTCTCTTTTATTGCTTGTACACTGAGCTCTAGTCGTAATGAATTACTTATACACAACTCCCTTCGCCTTCCCTGTTGTCTCCCGCCATGTTTTCCAAGTGCTGATTGCTCTTCCTAACTCTGCCTGGCTCACCCACCCCTGCTAGTCTGCCAGTGCTCAGTTTCTGTTTTAAGAGAAAAACCTGTTCTTGCAGTCCCTGGCTGGGGTGACAGGAAACACCTGAAGATTACTGATGAAGCATCATGCAACCAGGTCACCTCAAACCTGAAACCCTTTGAACACTTACCAAGAAAGGAAGTGGTGATGGGGCACATAGAAGAGTAAGCCATCATCTGGTTTCTAGCGTGAAGACTTCTGCAGGAGAGCCTCTGCTGGGCTTTCAAGGAGGTGAGAGAAGAGGAGGGGCAGCAAGGGTGAGCATGCATGTGTGGACATAACAGGCAGGGAGTGATGTGAGCAAAGACAGAGAACAGGAGGTGACTGGTAGGCCGTTGCTGGGGTGCAGCAAGGAATGAGGTGAGCTGCAATGGTGAGACACCTCAAGCGCCAGACAACGGATTTGACACCTTCATGAAAAGCAACATGGGGGTCAGTAAAGGAATGGAGGCAAAAGGAAGGCACTCCAGGTACTCTGGGAAGGATTGTGAATGAGGACCCTGCAGGTGTGAGGTGACTCCAGGGTGAAGGGATGGGGTCAGAGGCTTGGAAGTGGAAAGGAAGGGACCAATCGCAAAGCATTAAGTGTTGACTCCCAAACAGCCGACCAAGGCCAGACCTGTGCTTGAGACAGCAGCCCTCCTGCACGGAGCATTGTCCATCCGTGGGCTTTGTGCTGCCATCTGGTGGTTGTGGAAAGGAAGACCAGGCTTAGCGGTTCCGGGGCTGGCTGCCCGGGGTGTGGCCAGGTAGATGATTGTGAATGAATACTGGAGTTTGCCGAGGCTCTTTGGGGAGTGAGCAGGGGGAGGCAGTGACAATGGGGTCCTCAAACCCATACAGCTTTTAAAAGATGCAATTTCTTGGCACTTTTGATTGTCCCTTTTTGCACGGCATTTAACATAAGGTCTCTTTCAAAGTAGGTGCTTAGTGTCTATTGTTTTTCTCAATTATACTAATGACTTAACAATCACTGAATGCCTACCATGTGCCCAGTGCTTATATATTTTATCTAAGTTATTCCTCGAAACAACTTTGAGATGAAGATGACGTGATGATTTTGGGTAATAGAAGAAAGAACTGAATCCGTGAATCCATTGAATAGCTTGGTAAATATTTACTGAGCACCCATTGTGTGTCATGCCGTGCTGGGCGCTGGGGACACGGAGGTGAGTGACACAAGTAGGATCTGCCTTTGTAGAACTTGGAAGAGAAAAGGGATGGTATGCAAATAATACATAGTAACTCATTTATTTTACTTGTGACTAAATATCCTAAAAAGGAGAAAAAGTACAGAGCACTGGCCAGGCGCGGTGGCTCACACCTGTAATCCCAGCATTTTGGGAGGCCGAGGTGGGCAGATCACCTGTGGTCGGGAGTTTGAGACTAGCCTGACCAACATGGAGAAACCCCGTCTCTACCAAAACAAAAATTACAAAAATTAGTCAGGCGTGGTGGTGCATGCCTGTAATCCCAGCTACGTGGGAGGCTGAGGCAGGAGAATCACTTGAACCTGGGAGGCAGACGTTGCGGTGAGCCGAGATGGCACCATTGCACTCCAGCCTGGACAACAAGAGCAAAACTCCATCTCCCCTCACCCGCCCCCGCAAAAAACAAAACAAACAAACAAAAAAGTACAGAGCACTTACAGATGTTAACTCTTTTTTGAGTCCATTTGATTTTTTAAAAATGCTTCTTCCAGTCAAACCTACCCACCACTGCATTACATGAATTCAAATGATAAATGAATACCCTTTTGTTTCTCTTATTCTTCAGCTTTTACTTCCCTGTGTTTAATTCAGTCTCCTCGTTTTGCCCTCTTCTTAATTAACTCCTGTTCTCTGCCAATACCATACCTTTCTGTCTGTTACTATCATCATTTGTTGAATGAGTATATAAATGAGTGAGTGAATTCACTCATTTATATTCACACATTTATGTCACAAGCAGGTGCCTGTCATACACCGAGGGTTAGACACCAGATGCTCAGTGTGCTTATGGATACACAGTTCCTGCCCTCAAGTTGCTCACAACTAGTGAGAAGAAAAACATAGCAACAAATAATTTAAAGTGCTGAATAAACACACAGGTGAAGGAGAGAGTAACTGTGCTGAGGAAGAGGTGCCTCACTGAACTACTTCTCAGGATGATCTACAAACGTTAACAGCATCTGGACAAATTCCAGCTATCACACCAGATCCTTTGATAAATGTTCTACAGTGGCACCTCCATTTATGTTGTGTCAGGGACACAGGTCTCATTAATTTTCTGATATATTGCGACTTACTCAATTTCTATAATAAAAATGCATTTCCGAAACCAGTAGTTCCCAAACTTTCATATCCACTGGGGATTGTCTGCAATGATGATCTTGGGGCCATTGGTGGGGTCCTTAAAAATCACTCACTGGGGATCATTTGGTCATTTGGTGGTAATTGGAGATCATTAACAGCCACTGAACTCAGGCTCTCACCCCAAGACATTCTGATTGAATTTATCCAAAATGTGACCTGAGCACTAGGATTTAAAAGCTTCCCTAGGCAAATTCTACTACACAGCCAACATTTGGGAGCCATTCTTGAGGATCCTCAGGGATCTGGCCTGGGAGATGAATGATATCAAATGCAAATTTGAAGAGAACACATCAGGTCTTGCTGCCAAGAAAGAGGTAAAACCAGGCATGGTGCAGCACCACCATGATTCCCAGGGGAATTAGCTCTGCTGAGCTCTAAAGCAATCTACAGGATTATGAAGTTGTGTCCGTGTATTCAGTAAATAATCGTCTAGCACCTGCTTTTAGCACAAGTCAGTCCATCTCTGCTTTGAAGGATCTGGTTGGGGGAGAGAGGCCTAAAATGTACAGAATTTTGTGAGACTGGTGATAATGTGTGGGAAGTCCAGGGTGTCACAGAAGCACTACAGTGGGGCATCTAATCTGACCTCCTGCATTCTTTCAAGTCATCACCTCTTGTCCAGTCCTCTACAGAGATGCCTCAACAAACAGATATTTATGGGGCACCTGTTTTAAGTCAGGCACCAGGTGCCAGACACTGAACAAAGCCCCCATCAGGCAGTACAGAGATGAACACAATGGCTGTCTGCTCTCAAGGAGTTCCCAGTCTGGGATGAGGGAGTTTTGCTCTCTCATTTCTCTTATGAAAATAGCTTTGTGTGAGTACTGTCAACAAGTGGAAACCAGTGGAATATGGAGGATGGTCAGGCCCATTCTAACACCCAGGAGGCTTCTTCACAGTGAACCTAACAGGATGAATGGGGTTTCAGAGGATGATCATGGACGAAGGGGACAGCATTTCATTCCCCAACCACTTTGCTAGACTCTCCCACTGCTCCCCCCCCCTTTTTTTTTTTTGAGACAGAGTCTTGCTCTGTCGCCCAGGCTGGGGTGCAGTGGCGCGATCTCAGCTCACTGCAAGCTCCGCCTCCTGGGTTCACACCATTCTCCTGCCTCAGCCTACCGAGTAGCTGGGACTACAGGCGCCCACCACCTCGCCCGGCTAGTTTTTTGTATTTTTTAGTAGAGACAGGGTTTCACCATGTTAGCCAGGATGGTCTCGATCTCCTGACCTCGTGATCCACTCGTCTCCGTCTCCCAAAGTGCTGGGATTACAGGTGTGAGCCACCGCGCCCGGCCTGCTCCCTCTTTTTATAAAGTCCATGGATCAAAACTAGATGCAAACTCCCAATCAAGACATACCCAGTGTGGAGGACAGAATGGAGGACTGCTTCCTGGCCTTTGTAGCACCCAGGCTCACTAATGCTCGGGGCTACATACTGTCTTTTCCCCCGTCAGGGCACAAGAACAACTTGTGATCAGTTAAAAGCCCTTCTACCATCACCATCATCTCCAAACAATAAGACTAACTTGTGAGTTAGCGGTGGCCTTTTAATCTCATTTTAATCATCCACATCTTAATGAATTCAAGAAATGAGGAAATTCAATGTTGCCCAAGAGTAGTCCCTCTAAATGTGTTTCCCTCATTGCATTGCACTACTTTCAGTACCCTCTTTTCCCACTTCCTATTCTTGCTATTTCACTTCCTGTCCACCTCATAGGAGTTTCTCCCTCTTCACTTTCTCCCACTTCACTTTCTCCCCATCAAGCCTGGCTTTTTTTTTTTTTTTTTTTTTTGAGACAGGGTCTCACTGTTTTTCCAGGCTGGAGTGCAGTGGTGGGATCGTGGCTCACTGCAATCTCGAACTTCTGGGCTCAAGGGTTGCATTAACATTTTTTATAATTATGTTAGTCCTTAGATGTCTCTTGCTTTATTTTAGATTCCTTCTCCCTTTTTGTTTTCCTTTCCTACCCATTTTCTTCAGACAAAATCAATAAACATTTATTGAGCATCTACTAAGTGCTGGGTCCAATGAGGGAGCACAGAGAGAAACCCAGGAGCTAGTCCTAGCCCTTGAAACCGTTATGATCTAACAGATGAAATAAAGACAAATGAAGATAGAGAAAGAGAACATAGCATTGACTGGCATGGTGTTGTCTATATAAACAAGAGGCTTGGGTGGTTAGGACTTCACACTTCAAGGGGGAAAGACTTCAGCATGGGCAGTGGATAAAATCTGGTACTATAAGGACTTTGTGACTAGCCAATAATTGAACACTTACTATGTGCCAAGCAGTATGCCGAGTGTTTTCTTTCCAGTGTCTCATTAATCCTGAATAACTCCATGAAGTAAGCATTTTAATTATTACCATTTTACTGATGATTAAGTTAAACCTTCCATAGATGATGTCACTTTCCAAGGTTACCAAGCCAGAAAGGAGCTGATTTGGGAGGCTAGGCCAAGCCTGTCTAACCCCAGATACCAAGGTTTGGGTTGTGGTGCTGTACCATGTCTGGTTTTACCTCTTCTGTTTTCAGTTTCCTGTGTATGTGAAACAGAGATAGCAATTCCCCCTTCACATGGTTGATGGTAAGATCAAATGAGATGCAATAAAGCACTTAGTGCAATGCCTAGCACAATAGGTGCCCAGTAAACAGTGGTGTCATCATCATCATCATCCTCATCATCACATTCTTCTTATACTAAGACTTCACTAGAGATGCAGGAAGAGGGTCTTGAAAGTTATTAACTAGTAGGGTTGGGAATTCCATGCAGGGAGGTGGAAGAAACAAAGACTCAGGTCCCAGAGCACATGGTGTTCTCACAGAACCAGAACCAGCCTGGTCTGGCTGGTGCCTGAGGCCTGTGTAGAGGTGAGGGCTGAGATAAAGCTGGGAAATTGAGACTCTTGAGGGCAGGTGTAGGAGTTTACACTTGATTGTGTGGACTGTGGGAACAACATTTCAACATGGTTGTGCATGTATGTTTTCTAACACGCGTTAATGGTGAACTTCAAGAGATTTTTACTTTTTGTTTTGAATAGTAATATTTCACATAAATCAAAAAACCAAAATAATAAATTATAAAAGATACACGCTGAGGTGTCTCATTCTCACTCTGCCCTGTCCACTCCATTCCATGATCCCTGTAGATAACCGCCGAGATTCATTTCTTGTGTATCATTCTAGTACTTTTTGTGCAGATATGAACAAATACAAATATATCTTTCCCTTCCTCTGATTTTTATACTCAAAAGTAGCATACTAAATATACTGCTTTACCTTGCTTTTTTTCACTTTATAATATATCCAGAGCTTTTTTCTATATCCAAACATAGAAATACTCCTGTTTCATTTTTATAGTGGCATAGTATTCCATGTATGGCTCTAATACAGTTTATTTTACCAGTCCTCTAGTGATAGACACTTGGAGTGTTTCCAGTCTTTTACTATTACAGATCATGCAGCAATGAATGACCTTGGGCATATGTCATTTTAATATACTCAGGTGTATTCATAGAATAAATTCCCAGAAATGTGATTTCTGGGTCAAAGGGTAAATGTATTGGCAGTTTTGAAAACTGTTGCCAAATTGGCCTCCATGGGGCTGAACCAATTAACACTCCCACCTGCTATATATGAATGAGAGGTCCTGTTTCTTGAGAGCACAGTAAAAACAAATATACAGTTAAACTTTTGAATGTTTGCCAAATCAATAGGTCAAAAAATATGATGTCTCAGTGTAGCTTTAATATGTATTTCTCTTAATTATGAGTGAAGGAGTGTATCTCTTCACATATTAAGGAGCACATGCACTTCTTTGTCTGTAGACTGATTGTTCATTGCCATTTCCCACTGTTCTATTGTATTGCTTACCTTTTACCTTATTGACTTCTTTCAGCTCTTTATATATGAAGGAGATTACAGATATTTTTCCCACTTAATCATTTTTCTTTGAATTTTCTTACCATATTTTTACCATGCAAAAGTTTTGTTGTTCTTGTAACTGAATTTATCAATTTTTAATTTTATGGCTTTAGTATTGTGAGTCATATATTGAAAGATATTCTTTAAGATTATACAATATTTCCCTGAGATTTCTCCTAGTAATAGAATTTTACTTTTTACATTTGAATCTTCAGTTTATTTGGAGTTTACACTGGTAGAGGGTGTGGGATGGCTATTCAGTAGTCGTTACACCATTTATTAAAAAGCCATCCCTACTCTCATTGTTATATGAGATGTCACCTTTATCTATACAAATTTACAAATGTACTCAGGCTATGTCTGAACTTCCCATTCAATTCCATTGATCTGTTTATTCATGTAGTGGGACTACCACACTCTTCTGATTATTGAGGTTTTACAATATGGAATAAGTAGTGGGGCATTTCCCTACCCATTACAAATAATGTATTTACAATGCTAGCAGACCTGTTAGAATGCTTCTGCAGTGGGACAAGGGCTGAGCAAGGGCTGTGTGGCCAGAATGGAAAGAAAGAAACTGAAGTATCCCTACTCTAACAGAAGAATTGCCAAGACTTGGAGATGAAGTCTTAAAAATGAAGGAGGAAGAAGTCAGGATGATGCCAAGGTTTTTTTATTGGCAGCCCCAGTCTTATTGATTTTATTACTTCCGAATGGCCATGGGACCTAGAACGAACCTTCAAAATAAGAATGCCTTTCCAGTCAGACTTTTCACCAATATCAACCTCCATCTCCCAAGACTTGCCACTATTTATGGTCTTACAAAATAGTCCTGAATTCACTTTTGTTTAAATTATTATATTTTTCATGATAAATGTATTGCAGATTATTGAAAATGTAAGAAATAAAAAAAATCCACTTGCAACACAATCTCATCATAACCATTTTTGGTATATTGGCACATTTTTCCCATCATTCTTCCCAGCATGTGTAGTAATAGTTGTATTGTGTAGTTTTAATAGCTTTATCGAGGTATAACTTATACTGTACAAAATATATAATTTTTAGACTAAGTATTAATGTTTTGGTAAATTTAGAGATTTATATATCCATCACCCCCAAAAGTTCACTCCTGCCGGTTTTCAGTCAATCCCTACTCCCACCCCAAGCCCCAGGCTACCACTGTTCTGCTTTATTTCTCTATAGATGTGGCATTTCTGGAAATTTCACAGGAGTAGAGTCATACAATATGTATTTCTTATGTCTGCCTTCTTTCACTTAGCATGTTTGAGGTTCATCCATGTTATAGCATATACCAGTAGTCTATTTCTTTTTTATTGCTGAATAGCATTCCATTGTATGGATATAGCACATTGTGTTAATCCAGCAGTTGGTGGACATTTGGATTCCTTTCTGTTTTTGGCTATATTGACTATTCCTGCTATAAGTATTCTTACATAAGTCTTTGGACGTATGTTTTTATTTCTCTTAGATGGATACCTATAAATAAATTGCTAATATGGTAGGTGTATGCTTAACTTTTTAAAGAAACTACAAATTATTTGCCAAAGTAGATTCGCCATTTTATATTTTCACCAACAATGAATAAGTGTTTCAATTTCTCCCTATTCTCACCAACAGATGTTATCCTCAGTCTTTTATATTACAGTTTTGTAGTGTATATGATATCTTCTTGTGCTGTTTTTTTTTTTTTTTTTGGCTTCACTGTTCTGATCATTGTGCTTTTAATTTGTATTCCATAATGACTAATGATGGGAATATCTTTTCATGTGCTTATTATCCATTAGTATATGTTCTTTGGTGAAATGTCTATTCAATTATCTTGCCCATTTTTAAATTTGTTTTTCTTTTTTACTGAGCTATAGAAATTATTCATATATTCTGCATGTGAGTTCCTTGTTAGATGGAGTGGAAAGAGCAGAGAGGGGCCGGGGTGCGGTGGCTCATGCCTGTAATCCTAGCATTTTGGGAGGCCAAAGCGAGAGGATTGCTTGAGGCCAGGAGTTTGAAACCAGCTTGCGCAATATAGCGAGACCTTGTCTCTACAAAAAATAATTTTTTGTAGCATTTGCTAATACGTTTTCCTAGCTTGGATCTACATTTTCATTTTCTTAATTGTGTCTTTTAAATACAAATGTTTTTAATTCAGTGAGGTTTAATTTATCAATTTGTTCTTTTATACATCATGCTTCTTTAGTGTCATATCTAAGACATCTTTGAGTAACAAAGTCAAAACATTTCCTGGTTTTTTCTAGAAAGTGTATAGCTTTAGCTCTTTTGGTTAGGTCTAATGATCCATTTTGAGCTGATTTTCGTTTATGACATTAGGAAAAGGTCTATGTACATGCGTTCATGTTGCATATAGCTGTTCAGTTGTTCCAGTGCCATTTGTTGAAAGACTTCTTTCTACCTTTGCGTCTTTATCAAAAATCAATCGTCCATATATGTGTGAATCAATTTATGGACTTTCTTTACTACTCCATTGATCTATTTGTCTATCTTGACACCAATACCACATTGTTTTTATTACTGCAGCCTTGTAGTAAGTCTTGAAATAACATAGTGTTAACCCTCTAACCTTTTTTTTTGTCAAAATTGCTTTGGTTATTCTAGGTTCTTTGCAGTAATGTATAGCTCAATTTGTCAATTTCTGTTAAAAATTCTGCCAATTTTTATTGAGATTCTATTGAATATGTTGATTAATTTGAGAAGAAGTGATGTCTTGATAATATTCTGACCTTGGAATGCAGTCTATTTTTCCAATTATTTAGGTCTTTCATTTCTACCATTAATGTTTCATAATTTTCAGTGTATAGGTCTTTCATATCCTTTTTCAGATTTGTCCCTAAGTATTTTATATTTTAATGCTATTGTAAATGGGGTTTTTAAACCTCAATTTATAATTGTTTGTTATTAGTATTTAGAAATATGATTGATTTTTGTACATTGATCTTGTATTCTGATATCTCTCTAAACTCACTTATGAATTCTAGTAGCTTTTCTGGTAGATTCCATTGGATTTTCTACATAAATAACCATGCCACCTGTGAATAAAGGCAATTTTGCTTCTTACTTTCCAATCTAGAAGCCGTTTATTTCTTTTCCTTACCTTATTGTACTGGGCACAAGCTCCAATAGAATCTTAAATAGAAATCGTGAAAGCAGAAATCCTTGTCTTCTTGATGTTAGAAGGAAAGCATTTCATCTTTCATCATTAAGTATAATGTTAGCTACAGGTTTTTCATAGATGCATTTTATGAGGTCAAAAACAACTCCCTTTTTTCTTAGCTTGCTGAAAGATGTTATCACAAGTGAATACTGAATATTGTCAAACATTTTTCTCTATTAAGATGACCATGTGGTTTTGCTTTTTTATATTTTTCATATGGTGAATTACATTGATTTCTTAAAGTCAAACCAACCTTGTATTCTATGATAAACCCCATTTGGTCATGATGTATTATTCTTTTCTTGTTATTTTGTATTTGATTTGATACGTTTTTATTCTGTTTGTACGTCTATTGTTCATGAAGCATATTGTCCTATAGTTTTCTTTACTGGTGATGTTTTGGTCTGGTTTTGGTATCAGTGTAATGCTGGTCTCACATAATGGATTGATAAGTATTATCTTTTCTATTTTCTAAAAGAATTTGTGTAGAATTATTTCTTCCTTAAACATTTGGTAGCATTAGTCAGTTTAGCCATCTGAACCTGGAATTTTTATTCTTAACGAAGAAAATTAGTTAAAACTAAGCAGGTTTTAAACTACGTATTTATTTTTTAAATAACTATGGGGTACTGGGTTATTTGTTTCCTTTGTCTGAGCTTTGGTAGTTTATGTCTCTCACAGAATTTCTCCATTTCAACCAAGTTGTCCAATTTATTAGCATAAAGTTGTTTAGAATTTCCCTTATTGTCCTTTTATGGTCTGTAGAATTAATAGTAATGTCATCTCTCTCATTCTGGTATTGGTTATTTCTCTTTTTTCTGGTTAGACTGGCTAGACACTTATCTATTTTATTCATCTTCTCAAAGTACCAGTTTGATTTCATTGATTTTATCTATTGTTCTCTGTTTTATCAATTTCCATTCTAATCTTTATTATTTCCTTCCTTCTGCTCATTTTGGGTTTCATTTGCTCTCCTTTTTCTAGTTTCTTAAGTTGGAAAAGAGGTCATTGATGTAAGACCTTCTTTTCTAATATAAGCGTATAATTTTATCTTCACTCTGCCATGGCTAGAAATCCTACCCCTTGTTGTTGCTTTTTAATAAAGTCATAATCAGGCTGTATATACAATTTTATGTATTTTATTGGGCTAAGGCATTATGCCATGTGAAAGCTATGGTTAAAATTAGCATACTAATCCATTTTTTATGGACACCATTAAAAAAATAGCTAATGAACCCCTACCCAGCCAGAAAACAAGAAGTGGGACTCTGCAGGACAGAGCAAGTCTGACACCAAAGCCAGTATCTGCACCCAGGAATCTCCAGAGATTGGTTGTCCAAGAGGGTCATATGGAGGCGCTTCTGTTATTTTAGAATTTCAAGAAGCCTGAGAGAAAGTCACACTATTACATGTGACAAGGCTGCCCAGGCAAAACAGAATGTCAAGTGACTCTACTTGGGGCTGAATTCTCACACTTTAGTGAGAGAGAGACAGTCCACAGCCTCTCGCTCCAGCTAGAAGCTATGTTGATTGTTACAAATGTTTAGGTTGTTAACGGTGGATAGACGCACTCACTCATCATTACATAATAAGAGCAGTTTGTTTTGCAGGCAAGATGATCCAACATGCAGGGCCCCTGGCGGTGTGTGGGGAGGATATTTTAAAAGGAACTTTCAGTGAGAATGAACAAAAATCAGGAGCTATGTGGAAGATAGGAGCACCTAGGAAACTGACTTTACCCACTTCAAATGCTAGCTTGACCCGGTCCTGGCACTCATTCCACCCTGCATCCTCACCTCAGACCATCCGTTGGTTAGGCCAGCAGCTCACCATTCATTCATGCCCTGCCTAGACCAACAGCTCACCGTTCACACCCTACCCTGCCCTGCCCAGCCCTGCCCAGCCCTGCCCTCTGGCCTTCTGCCAAGTCAGGTTCTTAGCAGCACACGCTTCACCTCTGAGAAGGCGCAATGGGAAAAACAGGTGAGACGATGGGCAGCCATGCCTGGGAGACAGAGTTTGCTTGCTATGGTGGGCAGATGTTCCCACCAATCACAGTAGACCACAAAACAACAGGAGGACCTGGGCTATGGATGGGGCAGTGATCAGTGAGCTCCTGGGACCTGTGTTTGCTGGGTGCGCCCAAGAACAGTGAGGTGATCTCTAAGACGCTGTCCACACTGAGAGCCTCCAAGGCTAACCTGCCTGACAGGGTTCACACAGAGCGAAAGGAGAAGAGAGAGTCTGGAAGGAGAGACTGGGATATGTGAGGACAGGGCTATGTTAGGGATATCCAATTTGGTCTGGGGGCTGAGAAGTCTAATAGGAGCCTCCTTGCCCTGCATACACACCAAATCTCTATCTCTCTCTCTCTCTCTCTCTGACTAACCTGCTCTCAGGAAGCTAACACAATCGCAGTTCACAGCACCATTTGCTGCTACAGGGCACTTGAACAGGGAAAGGTGGTCTCCTAGGACATTAAGTCGGCTTGGAGAGACTGGGAGCTGTCCAGAGGAGGGCTGAGGGGTTTGTCAGGCAGAGGGTGTAGGTTACTTAACCTCACTAAAGCTTCTGTTTCTGGGTTCTGTATTTTTAGAATGCGGAAGGGGAGGTGTTGTCAGAGATGTGACCTCAGGTGACTGAAGGTGCTGGGGTTTAAGGCCTTAACAAATAGGTGGCGAAAAAAAATCATACCTTCAAAATCTCCCCTGACCTTTTATTTAAGAGCCCTCAGGACCTGGGATGGGGGATGCGCAGGGAGCCAGGCGCGGCTGGTTCAGAAGCCCTGCCAGTGGCTGTCCAGTCCCGGTCTCTCCCTGCTGCGTGGGCGTTGACGGCTGCAGCCCTCCCAGATTGCTGCAGCGCTGCCCGAACGCAGTGTGCAGATGCCGCTGCATGCGGCGCCCTCTGGCGTCTAGTGGCAGCTCGTGCGTCTGTCCTTTCTGCAGAGCTGATTTCCACCTTCTCTGTGTAGGTGGGGCCTCCTTTACAAAGAACCAGCCATGCCTTTGGGAGTGGAAGCAGATTTCATAGCCGAGACAAGAGAGCTTGCAAGAACCTCCCATGTGCCAGGCACAAGGTTAAAACAGGTATTATCATACATGCATTCATTCGTTTTCCCAATGTATTCCAGGCATCTCCTAGGAAGTAATGTGTAAGCAGAGTCCCCATGAAGGAAGTGAGCAAGTCATGAGCATGTTTGGGGTACAGTCTCCCAGAGTGGGGACAGCCAGACCACAGGGATGCATTCTCTGGGTGTGGAGACCAGCAAGGAGGCAGCTGCAGAGGGTGGTTGGAAATAAAGTCAGAAAGATGTCCAGAGAACAGACGGTACAGAGCCTTCTGGGCCATAGGACTTCAGGTTTAGTTCTGAGAGCAGTGAACAACCATTGGACTTTGAACAAAGACATAAAACAACTCGATTCATGTTGTTTTTAAAATCACTCTGGCTTCTGCGAGGGCGTGAATAGGAACAGGGAGACCTGTGAAGAGACCAAGTGAGAGGAGAGTGTCTGGGGCCAGTTTGCTTCGCCTGCCAGAGGAGATAAGACATCTGGTTCAGAAGATGGTCTGAAAGCAGAGGCCATAGGAATCCTTGTTGGATTAACCAAAAGCTGTGTCCCAGGGTTTAGGCCTGAGCAACTGGATGAGGGAGAAGTGATGCTACCCAGAGGGATGGGGGTTCAGGTATGGAGGCATGGGAAGGAAGCAAGAATTTAGTTTGGGATATGCCATGTTTGAGCTGCCAATTAGACTCCAAGTCATGATGTTCAGTGCACCTGAGCAGGGCTCTCTACCCTCTCCATCCTCTCCTTATGTTCCTTTCATGGCTCTCCTGGGTCTTTTTGTCATCTGAGGGCCACCCAGACCTCCCCATCCTACCTCTGAAAGGAAAGGAACCCCACACAGAGCAGCAAGTCCACAGGGAAAGAACAGAGGAAAGGCACTCATATTCCAGAGGCACACCCCAACTGGATGGCAAGGTCAGAGGCAGTCAGGGTTCTAGGCTCCACTCTCCAGAGAGGAATTAAAAGAGGACAAAATGCCTTTTCTCACACACTGACAGGTCACTCACATCTCAGCCAGGAGTGCAGTGGCGTGATCATAGCTCACTGTAACCTCAAACTCCTGGACTCAAGTGATCCTCCCACCTCAGGCTCCCAAGTAACTAGGACTACAGGTGGTTGCCATCCTGCCCAGACAATTTTTTAAATTATTTTTTGTAGAGACGGGGTCTCACTATGTTGTACAAGCTGGTTTCAAACTCCTGGCCTCAAGCAATCCTCCCGCTTTGGCCTCCCCAGATGCTGGGATTACAGGCATGAGCCACTGCACCTGGCCCCTCCCTGCTCTTCTCACTCCATCTACATTCTCATCCTAGGGGATCTCGTTCTCACCCTTGGCTTCAACGACCCCTCCATGACGATGACTCTCAACTCTCCATTCCCTACCCTCAACCTCTCTCCTGAGCATCAGGCCAGCATTGCCATCTGCCCTGTTGACAAGGAACAGGCCCATCAGAGCAGCCCCACAAACCCCCATGTATGCCAGAACTGCCCACCATGTGAGCTCCATCCCTTGACACATGCATGAGTGCACACACACAGGTGCACATGCACTGCACACACCACCCCTCTGAAGCCCTGCGAAGGCCCCTCCACAGTCTCTCTCCCTCTCCCATCTCACTGATCACTGAATCCTACACCCCCTATAATGTTTCCCTTTTGGTGCTTTTCTCTTCACCACTGCCTTCATCCGTTCTACCATTCACCCATTGAACAAATGGCCGGAGTCCAGACCCTTGACATCTCTGAGGTGAAGCAACCTCCTCCTTACCCGTTTCCTGCTTCTGCTCTCAGATCCATCCTTTCCACTACACTCTACATTTCCCAAGTTATCTTTCTGAAACATAGCTTGGATCATGTCTCTCCCTCTCGGAGCTCTCAATGGCTCTCTGTCACCTACAGGACAACCTGAACTCCTCAGCATGACTTCAAGGCCTTTCTCAGCCTTCCCCCATCGACCTCTCATCTCACCACGTCCTCCCACACTGCTCGCTCCTAGCACTCCATCTGGTGCAGAGTCCCTGGCACAGATGAGGCTGCTTCTCTGGTCTGTCCCTGTTGTGCCTTTTTCCTGGAATCCACTCACCCATTTGGTATTTATGTATTAAGCACCCAGAGTGCTCTGGGCACTGGGGGTACAGGAGAGAACAAAATCCTCAAAATCCCTCCTCACACAGTGTGAGATAGGCTATTCCAGAGAGCCCTTCTCCAGGTAGTGAATGAAAGAAGCAGGCGGCGAGGCATGCAGATTGCACACGCAGAATGCCCAAACCTCACCTCAACACCTCTTTCGGGGTCTTTGGACATTCTGCTCCTCCTTAAAGACATCTCTCAATGTCCATCCTTGATGAAGGCTTTCCTCTTATTAGGTGCTTTTGTACTTTATTCTTCTATTTAAGCCAATTCATTCTGCCTTGGGTTAGAGTCAATTGTTGACAATTCTGCTTCAGTATCCATCCTTCTAAGGAAGGAACTAGTATTTATCAAGCACCTCCTCTGTGCCACGCTCTGTGTGTCCCCCACAGTGCTTGGCTCAATGCCTGGTTTAGAGCTGGGGCTAGAGGACAGACCATGACTCAGCTCCTGCCTTTTGCACCCAGCTGCTGGCTATGTGGCTACTGGCAAGCTACTCAACCTCACCAAGCTTGTTTCTGTAACTGTTGAATGGGAGTGAACATAGCACCTGCCTCTGTTAGGAATTATCCTTCTCACATAGCCTGGAGAGTTTCAGTTAGACCCTTGTTCCCAGGCTTTGTTGTTTTTTTCTTAGGAACTATGCTGGCTTCTTTATGATCTAACTCTGGGGTCCCATGTTTCTTAAAGAAAGAACTTTTGCTTATTTCCTGAAAGCTCCTGGACTTCGGAGAGGTGCAGCTGGAAGAGAAGGAAATGGTATGAGGCCCCCTAGGAAGTCACTCTTCTGACTTCCTGCTCAAGGTTGCATGGCTCTAGTGAGTGGCAGAGCTGGGATCCCAGCCCAGGCCTCACTGATCCCCATATCAACGGTTCCTCCATCACATCTCACTGCCTATTTAAAAGGGGAAAAAGGACTTTTGAAGATGCCAAGTCAAGAAGAAGGTGACTTCAGAAGTCACCTTCTGACTTCCATCCTCTCCACTGCTGTCCGACAGAGCTGACCTGACAACTGCCACGGCCCCTGACCCTGACTAGATGAACCTGGGTGGTGGGGGTATGAGTGGGGCTGCATTCCCAGCCCCTCATCATCTCAGGAAGTGAAACCTGGGCCAGGGGCTACAGATGCCCCATCTCTCCAGGCCGACCTGGGGATCTGCAGGTTATGAAATCCCTGGTTTAATCCAGCAGATTCTAATGGCCAGAGTTCAGAGAAGAGAGGGATTCCTTTGGGGCATGCAGGACCCTTAAAGCATGGCTCTGCCCAGGTCCAAAGACCCCTGGGGAGCCCTACACCACACCTGAGGGCAGAAAGGAAGTCAGTTTTCTCTTTTTCTGAGTTAGTGAGGCCCGTTTCTCCTCCCATCTGGTTTCCACTTCCTTGGGCACGTCCCTGCACCGATTTGGCCACTGGGGGGCACTGTTGGATGATCCTGGAATTTCAGGTGACAAGCAAGCATCCCAAGACTCCTGGTCGCCAGCCAAGGAAACCACAGGGGTTCTCCAACCCAGGCGCCCCCAACCCTCTGTCCCTCCTCCTTGTTGTCCTTTGTGCCCCAGGCTCTCTTCTGCTCCTAAGTCATCTTCCCTGTACTCTTCCAGATACACGTTGGCTCGGCAACACCAGGAATGCCAGGATGCTTTAGCCACCTTCTCAGTCCTCTACCTTTCCCTCCCCTGCTTCAAAGACTTTGGTCGATCAAAGCACCAAAGCATCACTGCTGCTGACACTAACAAGTAGTGCCAAGGTATTGCCTTTAAGGAAGATCAGGAGCGGAACATCTGGTGGCAAAGAAAATCTTTCTAATAGCACCATTCTAGTGACCAACTTCAACCTCCTCCTAGCAGGAGAGTTCAGGAGTAGGGGACTTAGAATGTTTTGTTCTTTTAAGAAATTCAGAACATATGTACGTTTAAAATAAAAATAAAAATATTTGAGCCAGAGAGGCTGAGTCACTCCAGAGCCTCAGATTTGAGTTCCCAGGGCAAGCGCCACTGCCTCTCCACACAAGGGCTTACTCCAATCAACAAACACATTTTTTTATCCAATTGTTTTCTACCTAGTCTTTTGTGCCTCTAATTCTACTTCCTTAGCATTCGGGTAAGGCCCTAGGTAAGTGGTGCATGGCAGGCAGACCCTGCTCTGTTCTTACAGGTCACCTGTGGGTGCTTTAGGCCATCAAACTTCCAGGAAAGTCAGTCATTTTCCTCAGATTCAACTTCAGGAAACTCCTCACTGCAGTTTCAGCCTCCTTTCTGCACGGCCTCAGAGTCAAAGATTCCCTGTGTTCCCTTTGTAATGACCCTTCTTGGACTCAGAGAACATCATTAAGATGCACTGAGCATCAGGTTTGCACTGTTTCGAATGTTTGCAGGATTCATTTTCAAAATGATTTGGCATCTTCGAAAGTCCTTTCTCCCTTCTTAAACAGGCAGTGAGATGTGATGGGGGAACCGTTGATGTGGGGGTCAGCAAGGCCTAGGCTGGGATCCCAGCTCTGCCTCTTACTAGAGCCGTGCGACCTTAAGCAGGTCCTGTGACCTCTGAGCCTTGGTGTCCTCTCAGTAAAATAGTGACAGTAGGAAGACCTATGGTGCCAGTGGAGATAAGGGAGATACATGCATTCATCTGCTTAGGGCTCCCGTTCCTCAGCCAGGTAAAGTTGAAGAACGAATCATAGAACAAGAAGTAGCCCAGTTTTCCCATTTTACAGATGAAGAAACGAGGGCCCAAAGAGGGGAAGTGACTTACCAGGTCACCTGGTAATAAAGTCAGGACAGGAACTGGCAGGTCAAGGGCCTTTCCATGATATCAAGTTGCTTCTTGTTTTTCTGTTCTATTCCTCTTCTCTACTGACCAAAGGCCATAAAAGGGAGAGAAGGACCTGGGGCTTAGAGTAACCTTCAGGCCCAGCTAATTCAGCCACATAACGCAGACACTAAGGAGTCAACCTGCTTTAGGCTACGTTTATGAAGCAAAATCAGTGATACTGTCTGCCCTTCTGGGCTAACTGGGCCACACCAGGGTCGAAGTGTTCTTCTCTGGAGACTTTGATACATGGCCCACTTTGAAGTTAGAAAACTTCAGAGGATGGCCAGGGTGGTGCAAGACCTCAAGCCACAGCATGTAAGGAAGAGTTAAGGACCTGGGAATAATGACCTCAAAGAAGAGAAGCCACAGAGCTCCTGGCCACTGTTTTCGACTTTGTAAAGTGCTGATGTCTGCAAGGTGCAGGGGAGGGAAGGAAGAATTGCTCTGTATGGCCACAGGTGGGTAGAGAAGCCTGAGTGAAAGCTTCAAGAAGGATAATTCCTGGTCCACAAAGGCAATTGAAAAGTTAGCTCTGTCCAAAGTTGCAATGACCCCTGGTAGGAGGCAATAAGCACATGTGAGCAGAAGCTGGAAGACCATGGGTGCTTAGGAGACCTTAAAGCACAGAGTGACTACTGGACAGGACCAGGTTCAGCCCACAGAATACCCAAACTCTCCATGAGAACAACACAGCAGGATGGATAGGAGCATGAATTCTGGAGCCACAGTGCCTGAGTTCAAACCCTCGTTCTTGACTGGACTGGCTGGGTGACCCTGAACAAGATACTTAACCTCTCTGTGAAATAGAGAGGGAGCCACCAGCTCTAGGAAGCCCTCCTCTCTGCCCTGCTATCCTCTGATACAGGGGCTGCCTGGTGCATCCTCCTCCTGGCAGTGATGACTGGTACAAGGCTGGTCTTCCCTCTTGACCCCCTCAGCCTCTTGGGCAAGAGTCAGAAATAGCCCCTGGCTGGCCCTGTGGCAACTCAAATTTCTTTGTAAGTGAGGGCCCTCTAAGGACACCAAGTCTAGGGGCTGAAAGGCAAGGAGAGGCAGTTAAGCTGTGGGCACCATAGAGGCCGTGCATCTGCTGGTGTTTGCTGGTTCACAAACACTGCCAGGGCAGCTTCTCTGTGCCCAGCCTAGACCAGACACCAGTATGCAAGGTCAGAAGAGACATGGCCCTGCCCTCAGGGTGCTTCCACCTAGTGGAAGACCACGTGGGGATGGACACAGGCCCCTCAGGACTTGGTGTGACAGATCTGTGTCTGGAGCATAGAGTTGGTGGGTGGAGACCAGGAAGAGGGTTGAGAAAGCCTTCATGGAGGATGTGACATGAGTTGAGTGTCAGAAGAAGTCATTGAAGTGACAGGAAAGGAGGAAGGCAGGGATTTCTGGCCAGGGGGCTGCTGGAGTCAAAGCAGAAACACCTGGAGCCACCTGGAAGCTCACATTTCTGGATACCTTCCTGGAAGTCACTGAGATAAACACCTTGGGCACACTATCTCATTTAATCCTCAGAGCATGCATTGGGCATTATTAATCCCATTTTACAGACTGGAACCTGAGACTCAGAGAGGAAAAACACCCTACCAAAGGTCATGTGAGTGGCAAGCAGTGGAGGAGGGGCTCCACCCCAGGCCTGTCTGACTTCAAGTCTTAACCTAACCTGTCTGTTTTCAGCCAGTTAGAGCCTTCAAGGCCGTTTAATGTGATGCCAGTGTGGACTTCCAGGATGGGGATCTAGAGGGAAGACAGGGGAACATCAGATCATGAAAGACTTTGCTCGCCTTTTAGGAAATGCAGGTTGATCCTAGCAATAGGGCGCCAATGAGGAGTTGAAGAGGTGACAGATCCTACCTGCACTTTAGCAGGGTCTCTATAGCAATTGTGGGGAGAAGAGACCAGAGGGGAGCAAGTCTGAAGACAGGACCAACAGGGGTTGCAGTGGCCCGGACTGTGCTTGCTGGTGGCTTGAACCAGGGTGACATGGGGACGGAGAGGGAATCAGAGAGAAGCAAACAGACACCAAGGCCAAGTGATTGACTGCATGTGGAGTATGTCGGGTGAAGGAGGAAGAAAAGTGTTGACAAGGACATCCAGGTTTCTGGTTTGGGCAACTGGATGCATGTTGTTACCACTGTGTTACAATCACCTGCACTATTCAGCACAGTAACATGCTGTACAGGTTTGTAGCGTAGGGCAAAAGGCTCTACCATACAGCCTGGGTGTGTGGCAGGCTATACCATCTAGGTTTGTGTAAGTACACTCTATGATGTTTGCACAATGATGAGATCACCTTAAACATTTCTCAGGGTATATCCCCATCGTTAAGTGACACGTGACTGTATTTCCACCACTTTGTTATTCTACCTTTGAGTATGAGTAGTGGGGGCCTCATGGTAAGACAACCAGCACACTGCTTGAACCAGAGCAGCAGCTCCAAACCGTGAGGGAGGGACTACCCTCATTAGCCATTCCTTAACATGTTCTTTTATTTTATTTATTTATTTATTTAAGACAGGTTCTCACCCTGTCACCCAGGCTGTTGTGCAGTGGTGCAATCTCAGCTCACTGCAGCCTCCACCTCCCTGGGGCTCAGCTGATCCTCCCACCTCAGCCTCCTGAGCAGCTGGGTCCACAGGCATGCACCACCATGCTGGCTAATTTTTCTATTTTTTGTAGAGATGGGGTTTCACTATGTTGCCCAGGCTGGTCTCAAATTCCTGGACTCAAGCAATCTGCCTGCCTCAGCCTCCCAAAGTGTTAGAATTATAGGCATGAACCACTACACCCAGCCTTTTTATTTTTTATTTTTATTTTTTTCCCAAGACAGGATCTTGCTCTGTCAGCCAGGCTGGAGTGCAGTGGCACGATCATGGCTCACTGCAGCCTCAAATACCTGGGCTCAAATGATCCTCTCACCTCAGCCTCCCGAGTAGCTGGAACTACAGGGACATGCTATTATGCCCAGCTAATTTTAAAAAAATTTTTTAGAGGTGGAGCCTTATGTTGCCTATGTTGCCTAGGCTGATACTGAATTCCTGGCCTCAAGCAATCCTCCCACCTCAGCCTCCCAAGTTACTGGGATTATAGGCATGAGCCACCCTGTAATAAAAGAACATATTCTTTTATTTAGCCAATATTGCAGTGGGATGAGTGTGTAGCAGCTCATTCAAGACAGGAGCCAAGGCCCAGGCGTCCATGAAGGAGCCCCTTAGAGGCAGCTGAAGTTAATCTGAGAAGCCTTCCCGCAGGAGGCTGATCTTGACTTTGGAGGTAAGTAGTGGGCTGGAGTGGAGGCCCATGCCACTTCCAAGGGAAGTTCTCAAATGTCAGGCAGATGCAAAACCACAACATCAGCAACAACAGTGACATTAACAGAGTCCTGTTCCACACTGACCAGGCTTTGCTTCTCCATGCACCTCCATGGGTATTAATCCTCTGTAGTCCTAACCAAAGACATGTTAACACACACTAACAATGAAGGTCCATCTCCCTCCTTCCTTCCCTGCCTCGCTCCTTCCTTCCTTCCTTCCTTCCTTCCTTCCTTCCTCACTCTCTCTTTAAGCCTATGAAGCAAGGGGGTAGGGGGGCCTAGTGTCCTACCTATTTTATTAGTAAACTGCTACACAGAAAGGTCAAGTGAGTGAGCTTCGGTCACACAGACTGCAGTCCTGGTCAGATGCCTTGCCTTGTCCTCCCCTTTGGTAGCCTTTGGGTCCTGACTCTTGCACCACCACTGCCTCAAGGCCCTCAGTTAAGGTATGAACAGTTAATCACCAGCACCAACTCCCTTCTAAACCAGATTGGCGTGAAGTCAGGTTGCCTCCAGGAGAGACGACCCCTGGGGAATCTCTGTTCCTGAGACCAGAAATTGAGCCCAGAGGCCTGGCACCGAGTTAACAGTAAAAGTGGGCAGTAGAATGGCATGGTGACTTATAAAGTCACACAATCTTGAGTTCTGTTCCAGCCTCACTACTAACCAGCTAAATTACCTTGGTCCTCTCTGAGCTTCAGTATCTTCATCTGTAAAAGAGAGACAATGATATATTTCCCATTGGCTGGTTGCAAGGATTAAATCAAATGATCTCTGGAGGGCTGTCAGTCCAGTGTCCTCCTGCCCTGCCTACCTATGGGTGAGTGTGGACTGTGCCAGCACATAGGTGAGTGGGCTGGTGGGGAGCATCAAGCAGAAGTGGCAGTCATGCCAGGAAGGGGAGCTGGTTCCCTGGGAGTGACACCTGAGAAGATTCACAAATGGGAAGAACTAAGAGATTCTGCCTCCAGTCCCTCTGTGTGGGTGTGGGTGTGTATGCACACACAGTTATAAACTCTTCTTTTAGATGACCGTAGTCACCAGTCACTCACTGTGACAGCCACCACAGCCCTTCCCTCTGCTGAGGGCAAGGCCTGGCTCTCAAGCAGGAAACCAAACCAAAGGGAAGGGAGTGGTCTTTGGGGATTTTTACCCTGCCCAGGGAAAGGATCAAGGGACACTCTGGCTGCTATTGTGTGGCCAAAAATCAGAAATGGAGCCCACCACAGAACTGGAAAGGGGGCTCAGTTAAGTTAGCTGGCTGTCCATTCTTTATACTAATTTTGTCCTTATTACCCTGTAAAGTAGCTTTGCTCTCCCATTCAACCAACTAGGAAACGAACAGTAGGAGGCTCAGAGAGTGTCAATAACTTGCTCAAGTTCATACAGCTAGCAAGTGTCAGTGCTGGGAATACGGCCTGAGTTCTTTTCCTACACAGCACTGCCAGACCAAGGTACTGACAGAAGCCCTGAAATGTGCCTGAACAACTGTTATGATGGTTCTTTTTTTTTTCCTTCTTTAGTTAATTTCTTTTGTTGTTGTTGTTGTTGTTGTTCACACTTGAGTTTAAAGGATGGAGAGAGGACAACATACCCCTGAGGCCAAATCACAAAATAGAAGCAGAGGTCAAAGGAAGATCTCAAAGAGGGAAATGAAATTCAAGGGCTACTCATTCCACCTGCACAGTGTGGTGTGGGAGCTAAGGGCACATGTCCTGGAATCACAAAGAACTAATTCCAGTCCTAGAGTCACCACTTATTAACCTCAGGCAGGTGATTTCACCTCTCACTGCCTCCATTTCCTTTCCTATAAAATGGTACTAATGTATACACTAACTTCTAGGGCTGTGAAGATTAAATGTTGCCCTGGGTTAGAAGTGCTTAGTACAGGGTCTGACACATGGTAAGCCCATGTCACCAATTATGACGATTGATTCTCCTTCAAGAGCTTTTCTCTGTCCACAGCTTCTGTTTTCAAGAAGGAAGGCAAAGGAAATGTATACATATGATCAAATGGATAAAGTATCTGACTTTGGCCACACAGGATTATCTGACTTTAAATGACAGGAGAATTCAGTGTGCCAGGTAGGAGAAACAGAGCCCCTTGGTGCTGGTCAGGGGAGGCTTTCAGAAAGAGTATATGGGGAAGGGAACTGGCAGTCAATTTGGTAGAAGGGTGGAAATGGTGAGATCTCAGGGAGAGTAAAGGGTGGGGCAATCTGGGAAGCAGAGGGAATAGGGCAACAAGGACCTGGTGATTGGGAGCCTGGAGAAATACCCCAGAGCTAAGCTGGAGGCTGAGAGCTATGAGGAGAGTTTCACAAGGAAGCAGAGCAGAGAAATCCTCATGTATTCAGTGTCTGCTGGATGCTAAACTGATGCAACAATTAAAACCTCACCACACCCTTAGGGGCATCCTGATTTTTCAGAGGAGGACACTGGTGCCCAGAGAAGTGACATAACTTACCTAGTAACTGTTAGGGATTTACGCTTCCATCTGGCTGCCTCCAAAACACCCGAGCCGTTCACTGACTGGGACACTGACAGGCCAGGTTCAAGGGACTCTAAACCATACCAGCCCTTCTCTATAGTCATCTGTCATCCTTCAGGCTCCTGGAGGCCACTGCCCTCCCAGACCACCCCCTGCAGCTCTAGGCAGGCTCCCAGTCTTCAACCACACCTCACAGACTACCACTAGGAAATGCCAGAATCCGGAGTCCAGCCTCATGGGCTTTCGGGGCTCTCCCCATGAGGTACACACATAGAGAGGAGGGTCTCCTGGCGGGAGGGTGGGGGAGGGCCCAGTGGGGACTTCCCGGTGCTAGAGCCCCTCTGAATCCAGAGCTCCGTATCTACCGCAGTCTGATCTCAAGGAACCACCACTGTTTGGCACACCTGTCTAGATGACCCTGACAGGGACCTGGAGAACAGAACTAGCAGGGGCTTGAGGCTGTCTTATGCCTCCCCAGAAGCACCCTAGACCTTCTCGGATGCCCTATCTAGGCAGAAGGCAGGCTGGGCGTCCCACACACATTTCCCGAAAGCAAAGGGCATCCTCGTCTGCCCACCTAGGGTGCTGTAAGCTGCACTCCCAAGTCCAGAGCCCCGTGGGCCAGCTGGCTTTGCAAGTTCTGCCAGAGGGCCCGTTTTGTGAGTAGCTGACCCTTCCCAAGGGTAGCAGCGTGTCCCCCAGCCTTCTCTGCCCGGGCCCTGGGGGAGGGAGTGGAGAGGGCCAGCCCTGCAGTGCTGCCTGTTCCTGCGGCTCCTGTCGGTGGGGGTGAACACAGCAGAAGAGTTTCTGCCACACTGCGGACCGCACCTGCTGCATTTCCCTGCGAAGCCAAATCTTTGCTAGCTAACAGGGAGGTGGGAAACCGATCTGGAGAAGGGGTCGCGACGGCGGGAGAAAGGGCAAGAAAGGGGTCTGCAGATCCTGTCTGGCGGCACCACAATAATAGCAACACGTCTCCCGCGGGGCTGGATCCCGCCGTGGGCCTGGGATAGCTGCTATTGATTATCTCCTCCTTGCCTACTTCATTACGTTGGCAGGAGCCTCTCACCAGCGCCCCTCAACTTCTGCCCTCCCCAGTCTCCCCGGCCCAGCAGCACCCAGCTGAGCTCTCCTGGAGGTTCTGGTTAGTAAGCCGGGCTCTGCCAAAGAATGTTTTCCTCGCGGGGCGGGGGCTGAGGCCCGGGGGCCAACGAGGTGACGAGCTCGGTGGCGGCCGCTGGCAGCTTGCCGCCCCAGCCCTGGCCCCCGCAGGCCCCTTTAATTCGAGTTCGCCGTGGAGCCAGGTGCGGCGCTGCGTGGCGCGGTGCGGCTGCGGGCGGCGGCCGGGAGCTCCGTACGCGCCGCCCGCGGGACTGCAGAGCCGGCTCCCGGCTGGCCGCCCGCACCCCGCCGCCGCCCGCTGCTGGGGTTCTGCCGGCGCTGGCCGTAACCCAGGAACATGGAGGCCCCGGTGCCCATCCGGAAGGGTAAATCCGTGTAGGGGCGTTGCGTGGCGCGTGCTGCCTTGCCTGCCCGGCGGCGGCGCCCAGAGGGGCTGCGGGGCATCCGGCGGCGCAGCCTGCAGCGCAGCAGGCTCGGGCTGAGTCCTGGGCGGGCAAGCCCTTGCCGACCACTGCAGTCTGCTCGGCAAGTCCCGGACCGGGGAGATCAAGGGGAACTTGCACCCTGCTCAAGAAGAGTGCACAGAATGGGCTCGGGACCCTCTGGGGTTTGCGTGGCGCGGGGCGGAGGGCAGGGAGAGGAGCTGGTGGGTGGTGGGAAGTGCAGCTGGCAGCATAACCAAGTCTGGTAAATAGCGCGGGTTGGAGGACCTGAACCACTTGGGACGGCCGGGCTGCATTCGCCTCTTCCGCACAGAATAACAGCTTTGCTGCAGAGAGGGCTTTCCCCTTCGCTGGGGCCGTGGGCTGCAACCGAGCTCCCGCGCTTAAAAGGAAGCTGAGATCTGGGGCAGCAGCCTGGCGCCAGCTACTCCCCACCCCCAGAGATCAGGTTCCGGGATTTTTGGGTGGAGACTGAGCCTCGGCGGTCCCTCGGCTGGACCCCGGGGGCTTAAGAGCTGACCTGCTCTCGGGCCCGCAGCAGGAGCCGACCGCGCGGGCAGGAGGGGGTTAAGGTGGCGCTAGCGGCCGCGGCCAGCGGGAGGGTCTGGTCCTCTGCGCCGAAGCGAGCGGTGAGCGCGCCGGACGGAATCCCGGCCGGAGCCCGGGGCGATGGGAAGGGGGCCGAGACCTCTCCCCGCCCTGGGGCCTGCGGGATTGGGTCGGCAGGGGGCCAGTCCGGAAGCCGGCTTCCTCCAGGCTCCCCCTCTCGCTGCTGCCAAGCAGCCTCGCAGCTAGGCAGGCTGAGCGTTTGTTCTGTGCTCCCTGCTGAGGAGATGTGAGGGATTTTCTCTTGGTGGAGAAATCAGTGGTCGAGCGCCTGCCCAGCTCAAATGCCACCCGGCTCAGAGGGAGGCCTGCGGCCCAGGGATCCTGGAGGGAGAGTAAGTTCATCCAGCTTTCGTACAGTGGCGACTTTGTTGTGTGGGGTCTCCCTAGATGCGCTCTGAAGCAGTCTGTGTGTGCTGGGGGCGGGGCGGGGGGGTGCTTCTTTTCCAGGACTGGCTGAGGTCAGAGCTTGTAGACAGGCTGCAGTGAGCTAAGCCCTCCTCTTGGGAGCTGCTGTGCCCTGACATGTGGGGGTAGGAGTGCTTCTTCCAGAGTCCTTCCTGAGAGCAGCTGGGGACTAGGGACCTGGATCAATCCAGGGTGGCCCCTGGATAAGGCAGGCCCAGCTAAGCCTGAGTGTTGCTCCCTGGGAGAAAGTGCTTCAAGCTGATGGGAAGCCTGCCCAGAAGAGGCAGGAAGGCTGAGGGATAGTCCTCAGGCCTGGCATCAGAATGGAGGGTGGGTATGGGGGCCTGTCACCTCCCATGAGGGAAGCTGCTAGACCCTCCTAAATCTTGGCACCAGCTGCCCGAATGCCCTGGTTCTACCTTGCTGCTGTTTTTTTCCAGGTAACGTCACACCTCCTGAGGACAGCCAGGACTCCAGCTTTTGCTGAGCTTTGCATCTTGCCTCCTTCCTTTAAAAGGCTCCAGGCCCATGCTCGGCTGTCTTCAAGTCCCGCATGCCCCTGGCCAGGCATCACATCGCCCCTCCAGCCCAGCCCAGTCCTAGAGCTCACCTCCAGGACCCAGAATCTGCCCTCCTGCCCAGAATGACTCACCATTATTTCTAGCTGGAGTGAGAAGCCGTGATGGGGAGTTGGGCTGCCTGTTTGTGCATCTAAGATTCCTGCAGCATCTGATCAGCTCTGCAAGGAAGAGAGCTTCAGGTTCCTGTCTGGTCAGGTAAATCAGTCTATCATTTAATAACAGTCTTGTGTAGAATCATTGGGGTAGAGGCCAATGAGGAAGACCCAGGCCCAAGATCCCCCACCATGAATACCTCCCTGGGTATGAGTATCTGAGACATTAGTGCAGCACCTGGGAGAGGGTCCACTTTTAACCTATTAGCATGGGGTTATGCTCCACGAAGCCTGTGTGGTACAAGTGGGCCTGTACCAGCCACCTTCCCCCAATGCAGGGCATTCCAGAGGTTCCTTGAGAGATTGCTACCTGCTCCCCCTGATTCCCAGACAAGTTACAAGGTGAAAGTAAATTTTGCTTTGTTGTGGTGGTGGTGATCATGTTTCTGAACTCTTGGCTGAGAGATGGGAGACAAAAAGTGGCATCCCATGTCGGGCTGCCAATGCTGAGTAGCCGCATGTCAATAACTGCCTCTGTCTTTCAGCCAAGCGAGGCTGTCTCTCCAGCTCTCAGAGAGCTCTCGGGGCTCTCCTGCAGGAGACCAGGCCAATGCTCCTGTGCTTCCTGGGGCCAGTAGCAGCACCCTGAGCTCCCTGCCACCAGGCAGCTGAAAGGCATAGCGTGAGGCGCTTCTCAGTCCCAATTATGACAGTGGCCACCGGAGACCCAGCAGACGAGGCTGCTGCCCTCCCTGGGCACCCCCAGGACACCTATGACCCAGAGGCAGACCACGAGTGCTGTGAGAGGGTGGTGATCAACATCTCAGGGCTGCGGTTTGAGACCCAGCTAAAGACCTTAGCCCAGTTTCCAGAGACCCTCTTAGGGGACCCAAAGAAACGAATGAGGTACTTTGACCCCCTCCGAAATGAGTACTTTTTCGATCGGAACCGCCCTAGCTTTGATGCCATTTTGTACTACTACCAGTCGGGGGGCCGATTGAGGCGACCTGTGAATGTGCCCTTAGATATATTCTCTGAAGAAATTCGGTTTTATGAGCTGGGAGAAGAAGCGATGGAGATGTTTCGGGAAGATGAAGGCTACATCAAGGAGGAAGAGCGTCCTCTGCCTGAAAATGAGTTTCAGAGACAAGTGTGGCTTCTCTTTGAATACCCAGAGAGCTCAGGGCCTGCCAGGATTATAGCTATTGTGTCTGTCATGGTGATTCTGATCTCAATTGTCAGCTTCTGTCTGGAAACATTGCCCATCTTCCGGGATGAGAATGAAGACATGCATGGTGGTGGGGTGACCTTCCACACCTATTCCAACAGCACCATCGGGTACCAGCAGTCCACTTCCTTCACAGACCCTTTCTTCATTGTAGAGACACTCTGCATCATCTGGTTCTCCTTTGAATTCTTGGTGAGGTTCTTTGCCTGTCCCAGCAAAGCCGGCTTCTTCACCAACATCATGAACATCATTGACATTGTGGCCATCATCCCCTACTTCATCACCCTGGGGACAGAGTTGGCCGAGAAGCCAGAGGACGCTCAGCAAGGCCAGCAGGCCATGTCACTGGCCATCCTCCGTGTCATCCGGTTGGTAAGAGTCTTTAGGATTTTCAAGTTGTCCAGACACTCCAAAGGTCTCCAGATTCTAGGTCAGACCCTCAAAGCCAGCATGAGAGAATTGGGCCTCCTGATATTCTTTCTCTTCATAGGGGTCATCCTTTTCTCTAGTGCTGTCTATTTTGCAGAGGCCGATGAGCGAGAGTCCCAGTTCCCCAGCATCCCAGATGCCTTCTGGTGGGCAGTCGTCTCCATGACAACTGTAGGCTATGGAGACATGGTTCCGACTACCATTGGGGGAAAGATAGTGGGTTCCCTATGTGCAATTGCAGGTGTGTTAACTATTGCCTTACCGGTCCCTGTCATTGTGTCCAATTTCAACTACTTCTACCACCGGGAGACAGAGGGAGAGGAGCAGGCCCAATACTTGCAAGTGACAAGCTGTCCAAAGATCCCATCCTCCCCTGACCTAAAGAAAAGTAGAAGTGCCTCTACCATTAGTAAGTCCGATTACATGGAGATCCAGGAGGGGGTAAACAACAGTAATGAGGACTTTAGAGAGGAAAACTTGAAAACAGCCAACTGCACCTTGGCTAACACAAACTATGTGAATATTACCAAAATGTTAACTGATGTCTGATTGAAACCTATTACCATACTCACAGCTCAATGGAACTAATGCAGATGTTGCATAATAGCCTGCATTGTAGTCAGTGTGTTCTACAGTGTGTATCTGGTTCTGCATGGAAAGCAATAGTTGTGCAAGTGACTTTTGATCTTTTGACTTTGATTTAGGACACAGAATATCTATCATGGCTTTCATGCACATCCTCATCACCGGCTTATGAGTTTCCAAAGACGGGAGTCGCCTATCAAGCTAGGATTTCAGAAAGACATTGAGGCCACCTCATAGCCAATACACAGTGCACCATATCAGTGCCATCATTCCTTCCTAATGAAATGCACACAACATCCAGGAGATGCACTCCCCTCCCCGCCATCCCACCACCCCATTTGAGCCCACCTGCCCTTTCACAGAGGAACACAATCATGGTTTAGCTTTAAATAGCTGATGTTTACTCAAAAGGTCATTCTCATTTTTGCATTGAAAAGAACACACAGTCCTGTGTGTTGGAATTACTTTCTGTGTCACAGGCTGAGGTTTGTGAATTGCAATTGCCAAGTAGATGCTCCGGAGGCTTGTGTTTCATAACGGAAAATGCTGCATTCTGCTTTTTCTCTGCAGTGTCGATGTGAGGGAAGCCCGGGGGAGGGACAGTTGGTATAACCGAATATGAGTTGTCAAGTTTCACATTTGTTCCCTTAGGCCTATGGGGAGAAGCTAACAAACCAACGGACCTCTAAGCCTCTGATTCACCATTTTTGCAGGCTCCAGGGTCACAAAAACATGTCTGGTTTCTTACTGGAGTTTGCAGACATCTGCTTTCCTACTGATGTGGCCCGGCTACACTGACACTGCAGTGAAATTTACCAGTGATGCAATAGAGCTGCATGGGTGTTTGTTGCATGAATCTCAATATTTAAAACACAGGACATAACCTGTTTTCCTAGTAGCCTACACAGTATTAATATTTAGAGTATTAATAGGCTTGGAATGGTCTTGAACTAGGGTTTTTTTTCCCATCAGAAGGCAAAATCCCTCCATCAGGGGAAAAGATAGACTATTTGGAATGGAACTAAAACTTCTGGCCCCCCAGCCTAGCTATCCCTGTTCTTCTAAACAGGAACGCAGACCTCTGCAAAGCCAGGAGAGTAAGCAGGGAAGGCAGCATCTGAACACCTCACATGACTGCACCTTAGGAATAACCTAGTCACGGGCATGACTGTACAGTGGACCAGGGCATCTGGTCCTGATGACAGGCAGGTCTGTGGATCCAGTGTATATAAATATATATTGAGTATCTCTCTTTCACGCATTCCTCTACCTAGCTAGCGATAGAAAAAAATTGCATTTGAACATTGTACAAGCTTATGCAATATTTTTGACACAGGGCAATTTATGCATGTGTTTGACTATGTGCACTAGGGTGTATATATATACATACATGTGTGTGTATATGTATATACATACACACACATATATATATATTCATTTTCTGGAGTTCAGGTTCAGGAGCAAATCCACTGCTTGGTGGGTTGGCTGTCTAAGAGGCCTAACGGGTTAATTTGTCTCATTGGTAACCCCACTGGGCCTGGGTTTGCTGCCATTGCCTCAGACACTCCAGTATCCATGGATTCCTAGACGTTAGAATTGTCTTTCTGCCCTCCATGTGCTGCAGCTTCAGTTCCCATGGCTGAAGCTTGTCTTACTGAGTGCACAAGGGCCCTGTGGCCCTCACAGTTCCAGCTGTCCTGGGCCAGACCTACCCTGGGCCTCCTCTCTACAGTTCATCCTGTTCATCATCTCCATTTTCACCTTTACCTATGCCACTTGGATCTTATTATCATTTGGCTCTGCATCTGTCACTTTCATGAACCTTTCCCTAAAGAGCCAGAATGGATCCCCTGCTTTGAAACCAAGGACACCAAGGAGTAGGACTCCCTGAGACCAAATTCTGCTGATCTGGACTTAAAGAGAGCCTCCTCTATGTGGAAATGTCTGAAGTCCAGGACTAAGGGATGGAGTCCCTAGATGATCCAAAGGCATCATTTTGATCTCCAGACCCAAACTCTCTCCCCGTTAAACTGGCAACGAGACCTGCTTTTTAAAAAGAACCAAAGGATGGGTAAAGAATCATTTCCCACCCCCCAGAACAGGTAGAGTGCAAATGAGCACTGCACAGCCTAAAGGTAGACAGTAGGTTGACCCTGAAATGGCTTCAGGTAGGAGGCTTTTAACTTACTTCTTTGCCTTTTGACAGAGTGGCTGAATTTTCCCAAACAGTGAATTGCAGGGGTCGGGCTGTGCAGGGGTGGCTCCAGCCCAGGCCTCACTGCTGCCTAATCAGTTGTCTTGGGGCATGGGGCACCAGCTCAGGGTGCTAGGCCCAGGGTGCTCATTAGTGCCTGGTCACCCACATCCCCAGGTATCTGCAGGGCATCCCATGCCCAGCACAAAGCCTCTGTGCTTCTCTTCCTCTCCTTCATGGGAGGTGGTGCTGAATTTCCAAGACATGGGGTGGGAGGGACACAGACCTTTGGAAAATGGAAGGTAAAGCAACCCATATCTGAGGCCTAGGTCAGGGTAGATAGTTTATCACAGTGTCGTTGGCCCAGGACTCTAAAATGTTCACACACGGTCATGTACATTCACCACAAAATAGGTACACTGTTGTCACACACAAACATAAAACATGCAACATGTGCAAAATACAGACAGACCAAGTTAACATAAAAGCAAACACAGAAGATAGATGGTTATAACTGTATACAAAATGCACTCTCTGCACAGATACAGAATTTACACAGAACATACACAAAACACAAACATATACCACATACAAATACACAACCTGCAACTCAGATGCAAGATACATAAAAAGCTACACGGACAAAATGCATATGCATATAAGATACACAAAGGCTTCTTTACCATTGTTTCTACACATGGAATACACGTAAACTCACTATATACACACAATGCATTTACTTATAATAGGCACACAAGATACATAGCACACATGCGCAGAAACATCACACAATACACATGAAATGCAGACATATGCTCAGACCCATTGCCCTGCCGCCAGAGCTGTGAATTAACAGGGACAAACAAAAGATCAGATTTAATCACCTTTCCCTGGCCTGTGTTTATATCCCTCAGTATCCTTCCCGGAATCTCTTTCTCTAGTCTTTTCTCTCACCACCAGATTTCAGTCCTGAGAAGTAACTCCTAGGTTTCAAGCAGAAGGATGGGCCACCACATCAAGCAGATATCTAACTCTAACTAAGACCGGGAATTGCATGGGGTCTCTACCAATTCATCTTCCTCCCACCAGAAACCTGGGGGCAGAGTGTGGAAGTACCTGGGACAGCTGGAAGCCTAATATATGCCTCCTTGCCATGACCCTCACTTCCTTCCAGCAAATCCACACAGACAACCCAACAGCCCAGGCTCCCCTTCTCCCAGCACCTGGGATCTCCCGATTCAGCCCATTCTCTTAAAAGCAGTAATGGCTCAAGAAACTGCAGGATCTTGAGCCCAGGACCAGGGTGAAAATGTCCCCAACATTCTCTAAGCCCACAAATCTTATTGCCCTTCCATCCTTTGCAGCTTTGTTGGGGGCAAGGTCAGGAAGTTGAGACCCTATAGAGACCTGTCTCTTAAAATGAGCCACCTTTACCTGCTTGTGGCATTTCACTTGCTCTTGGGCATAAGCCCAAAGGGGCCAACTCCTGATTCCCCTCTGGGGATGTTCAATCCCAGGCACGCTCTTCCTTTCCCCCTTGTTGGGCTCCCCTGGATGCCCTGCCTCCCATCCAATTGCTATGCAACCCGGTTCAGCTTAAGTAAAAAGTGATTAAGAACATACATCTAAGGCTAAATAAGCTAACACTTTTTCAAGGGCCTGACTTTATCCAATATTCTAAGGCCATATTTAAATACTTTCTAAGATTACCCCACCATTTTGGGTTACTTTTGGAGCCGGTTCTTCCCGTCAGTAGGACTAGCTGAGTGCATTTTAGCAAAGGCTTCACCCACATTTGAAGTTAGGAGTTGCAGTCAGGCCTTGGATCAGGCCTCACTCCTGATTTCTACTCCTGCAGCCACCCCATTGTGGCTCACCCTCCCTTCCAGTGATGGTCACAGCTCCCAATCTCTATAGAAAAGGCAACAACAGCAAGGAGTGGACATGAGGGTCCAAAACTTGTGCATTGCTGGAAACTTGTGTTTCCAAGTCAAGATACCATTCCCGTTGGCATCATCAAGTGCCTCTGTGGACTCATTTTCAAGAAAGTTGGAGTTTTCAGGAGGCCGAAAAGGAAGAGGCCCGGGAAAGGTGGAGAGATTGTCAGGAAGAAAGAGTGGCTGAGCAGGTCAAATGTCAGAGTAAACTTTTTAGGAGCCAACATTTAATTAAGAAAATAATTAAGGCTCTGTGCTTCCTGAAACTTCAGTGATACTTGGCATGAAGTATACATGAAGTATACTTGACATACTCTTCCTTCTTCCCTGCTTGCCTCTGTCCCTCTCACCTGTACTTCTGAGGCTAGTGTTGGCATGTCACCAGGAGGTTAGCCTTTTAAAAGGGGCCCCACGGGAGTGTGCCTCTAGATTGCATTAGCCCAGTATGGAAAGGGCTCCCATGGAAGTTATGATGGCCTGAGACCCCAGCCTGGGTGTTCATGTTGCTGCTCCGTGTTGGGAGTGCCCGGGACTAGCTTATCCTACCTGTTCTTTCTGGATCTATCACTATATTGTAGTGAGGACTCTGTCACTGTCAACCCAAGTGGAGAGAGGACAGCACCCTCTGAAGCTCCTCAGGCTGAGGGTTCCACACTGCCCACAATACTAGAGTCATAGAGGCTGACTCCCCCCAAAGGAACTACAGAACAGTGTGCAAATCGCATATGAAGGTGGCACCACTACCCCTATGTCAGGCAGGGGAGCACAGTGCTTTAACTTGTTTATTCAAGAGAGGGGATGATGGTGCTGAGCTCTGCTCCCCAGGGCTTTCCTGGGGCCCATTGTCATAACAGCTTGTATGTAGGTGATGGCTGCCTGGTCTGTAAGGACTATAATGTCCATGGTGCTCCTTGGTTACACAATGGAGGTTCCCCTAGCCTTGGCAAGGTATCCATTGCCAGGTTTGAACTCATGACCTTAACCTCATTAACATCATCAGCCACCTGAGCCAACCCGCAGAGAGGGGGATGCTGGGAGCTGTCTCAGTAGCTATTGTGACCATCATCTATATCTTCAGACTTGACCCTTGTTGAGTCCAACCCCGTTCCCCTATCAAAGCAACCAGCAGGGACAGATGGAGGTAGGGGCCCCCCTACATGCAGGAAGGTTCTCTTCCTCAAACTAACCTAGTTTACTTTTCCTTTCTTTCTGCTTCCCTTCCCACCAAATCTCAGCTTCATCTCTCATAGTTTGTGTTTGAATATTTTTAAAGAAGAAAAGTGCAATAAAATAAATAGTGACTGTTTTCTTTAGCAATAGCTCTTTCAAAATCTTGCTCTCAGGACTGAAAAGTGATAGATAGTACCTGGATTATCAGATTATGCCCTTGACTTCTGGGGGCTTGTTCACAGTCTCTGTAGTTTCTTCTTCCCATGTGTTCACATGACTCCTGTCCTCTGAGATCTGATCTCCTTCTGGAATGGACACATATGCTAAGATGCAGTGTATGCACAAGGAAGGCCTGTGAGAGGGCTTTGTCGCTCTGTCTCTTTCCTGTGTGCATCTCTCTGTCTCCATGTGTGTCTCTGTCTCCTCTCCCTCTGTCTCCCCATTTCTGCCTGCTGTCACACAGCATCCTTACAACCTCTAGGCACAAAAGTCCTAAGTTTATATGACCTCTTCAGCCCATTTTGTTGACTTTCCCTCAGTCTGGCAGATGTAATGGAAGCCTACAGGAAAGCACTTCCCAATAGATAAGAATAAAGCATCCTGAGCCATTACAGAAGATCATTTCCATGCACTAAAAGCCATTACTTGATCCTTTTGCTGCCCTTCCTCCCTTCCCCAGGGAGATGGATGCTGAGGGAATGTGGCCTGGAGGTTTGCACTTGGGATCAGTCGCCTGGGCAGATTTGGGAATTGCCCTCTAACTCTCCTTCAGAATAAGCTGACTTGCTCGACCAAAGGGACTCCATGAGAGCTGCAGAAGGAAGCAAGTTCTTGTGGGTTTCAGTAGAAGTCTACAGGGATAGAAGTTTCGGTGGTTAGGGCATGACATTAGTGAAATAAAGACTCTACCACCCGCTAGAGTGTGCAGCTGCACAAATATTTGCACACATAACCAGGGGATTCAGAAGAGTCCCCTTTCCTAAAACATCTGTGAGGTTAAATGTTCAGACTGGACAATCAGGGAAGGCTGGCAACCCCAGGGTCCCATTCCATTCTTTTTTGATCTACCTTGCTCTATACACACGTGTACAGCAAAACCTCAGTTAACTGATGGGGAAACCTCAGGGACGGGAACATCCTGGTTGCTTTGCAATTCTGGTTATTTGAGTGGGAATAGGAAAGCATGTCTGGTTCAACCTTTGTTATTGAGAAAAATATTTCCTAAGTAGGTTAGCATAAACTTTCCTGCCTTAGTTAAGTAAAGTGTTTGAAGATAACATGGACCTTGCCTTGCTCAGGGTCAACACTGTAAACCTCAGTGCTTATTGTACAGAAGTGGAGATAGGTGGAGAAGACCAAAGAGACAGGCTGAATGACTGCTGGCTACAAGATAGACCTGGAAATGGGCCACTGGGGCACATCCTGGCTCATCAGATAGAGCCCTTGCTGTCATTTGCCTCTTTCTACTGAAAGTATAGTAAGAAAACATAATTCTTGTCAATCAAGGTTTTGGTTGATTGGTCCTGAGTTTTTAGAGGTTTTCCATATATACATATATTGTGTGTATATATATATAGTATATGTATATATGTATACTATTTTTTAAATTATAGAATTATACATTGACTAATCTCCTTAGTTTCACTCACGTGGAATAAATTTGGCAATCCAAGGAATAAACTGCATTTATGTGCATTTTTTGAATGACCTCCTTTGCATTCTTTTCACCTCTCCAGTTCCACTTTTTTTTTTTTCTGCTTAGGGACCGCTCTAGAAGGCAGATCTTTCATAAAGAAAGAACAGGCTCCAGGATCACTTTCCTTTCCCTCCCAGGTGGCTGCCTGACTCAGGGATAAAAGGGAAGTCTGATCTAACAGCCAGGTGCTTTAGCCTTTCTTCTGTCTGCCCCGGTTGGCTATAACCTCATCACTGAGGACCAGATAAGTTATTCCAAACTTTGTACTCGAGGGGAGTGGAAAGCTTGATGACCTGGCAAAGGATTGATCTATTTAGCATTCTCTTTGTCATGGGTGGTGCCCTAGGTATGAGGTTTGTGAGATCTGAAAGTAACATTCCAATGAAGAACTAAAGCACATCTCTGCCACACAGAAGGCGAGGTTTGTGGCAATCAATGGAACTAACAAATCCATTCTGTTTTTTATTATGACTAAACCTAAGTTGAGGGTGTGGGTATTAGAGCAGCTGAAATTCAGTTGCCTCTTTGGGGGTTAGCTGTACACATCACTCAAGAAACAGCTAGGTGCAAGCTAAAACCTGCTCTCATTCTCCCTCTTGCCTGCCAGTGTGTTAGATCCATGGGAGACAGTTTCTCTCAGCCTCGCCTCTTGCATTTGGTTGTGTGCTTTCTACCTGGATGGAAGTGGGAGGAATTTTTCACTGTATCTGGAGCAATTGAGGTGGTGCAGTGGTGTCTGCCATCTCCCCACACCCACAGAAGCCCTCCAGTCTGACTATGTTAGTTGTGATTAGGCAGCAGAAGCCCAAAACCCAGACTTGGCATGACTATCTGGTGAACTGAAGCAGTTGAGGTGGCCTGTCTGGATGGCTACTTCTTGTACTTTATGAACCTCAGCGTGGAAATGGATATAACTTTCTGTGCTCCTGTGCACTCCTAAAATAGTCAAATGTGTTCCAGATGAGTTTGCAGCTGAGAACTCCCTGCATCATTCCACTGATGGATGCACACGGCATGATTATGTAATAACGTAGACAGCTACTGCAACATCTAGATCATTGAGGGCAGTGTAGATGTGGCTGTGTGCTAGGACCCTTGGTAGCTATCCAGAAGACTCAGTCCTGTGTCTTTCTGAGTCTCTGTGAGAAGCCTCTAAGCCCTGCTTCTCCTTGAAAATGATTCCCTAGACACCGAATGCCTTGTTTGTATGAGTGAATAAATACTCTGGGCTGCTAGAGAAAGCAATAGGAGGAGCTGGGAGGAAGAGAATATTCAGGGGCACACTTTGCTACCAAACAATTTCCATGTCAGCTGCTAACATTACTGCCTTTTTAGCCTATGAAGTGTAAGGCAAGGACTTTGACCTGCCAGGTGGGGCTGGAAAGGAGCACATCAGCTCCAGGCTAAGAAATGGGATAGAAAAGCAAGAAGAGAGACCTGGCTGGCTTTGGCGGGGGTGAGTCTCAGCTCCTGAGGGTTTGAACATGCTCTGTGCTTGCCCCAGTTCTGCCTTCACGTGGGATCCAGCGACCCAGTTTCCTTTTGTTGTCGTGCTTGGATGGTTCCTTCATTTGAAGGGCCCCAGGAAGCTGGAAAGTCCCATGATCAAGCTCTAGCCTGCTGAGCAAACAATACCCCAGCCAAATTGGCCTCTTCCTGGTTTTCTGCATCCCTGCACCCCTCTCTCCACTGAGGATAATCTTGGAACAGTTGAGATTAATGGTGCCAGCAATCAAGGAAGATTCTCTTAATTTTCATCAGGGACATAGCTGTAAAGCTCATGAGTGGAGGATGCTATTTCCTTTTCCAGACCTGTGTGCTTATGTGCTTATATAGGGTGTCTCTGGAGATTTTATATTGTGTATATGTGTGTGTGTGTGTGTATATATATATATGTGTGTGTATATATATATATATAGAGAGAGAGAGAGAGAGAGAGAGAGAGAGGAAATGACTGCCGCTCACTTAAGCTCATGCAGCACAGACTCCAATTAGGGTTTGCACTGGCTTCCTTGCTGCTTGTGCATGACTCTTCAGCTGCCCTCCCGTGTCCTGTCTCTAATAATTGCTGAAAACTCAAAGAGGTAGATAAATAAGTCTCCTTGGGATCAATAGCAGAAGGAACTCCAAGGCTAATGGTAAAGCTTCGTAAGGATGATGCCGAAAGGGAACTGGGGTCTCCATGGTGATAAGAGGCTGGGGACCAATGAGAGCTGAAGGCGGAGCAGGACTTGTGGGGAAGACTCATGGGAGTTGGGAGTCATTTAACTATTTGTTTGCTTCTTGAAAATTTAGACACCAGCTGTAACTACATTGCACAGGATGTATTGATATTATCATTCTTGCTGACATATTCTGGAAGCTTTCAGCCCCACCAACACTGCCCCGCCCAGGACTTCTGCAGCTGAGAGTTCCTGTGTCAGTAGGGTCTGATATTTGTACATAGGTTATACATATATGTGTACATATGTGCCTCAATGAACATTGCCTGTCCACCTGATCATGGGTGTACATAGACTTCATAGAGCTCCACAGTCTTTTGTAAATATTGACACAAGTAAATAAGTATATAAATATATATTACTGAGGATTTATTTTAACATCATTCTGTGTGATATGAAAAAAATAAAATTTTTGACAGACACTGATGGTTTTCACTTCTTTCTTGCCTGCTGGAATTATCGCCCCTACAACATGCAAGTGTGCTTGCCTTACTCTCATCCTAGTTTCTGTGACCATGAGGGTCCAGGCAGAGACCAGGCAGGACGGGAGAGGGTCCTCCTGGATGCACTGGGAATCATCTTGGCGTGTGCCCACCTGCCCTTGACTGGGAGCCCTGCGCAGACAAGGCAGAGTATGTGAATGGGAGGGTAGGTGGGTGCGTTTGAGATCTCCCCAATTACATCAACACTTCCTGTAACTTCCATGGAGCTGGAGGATGTGTGGGGGTGGGGTACCCAGTTTGAAGACCAAACACAGTCTGGGAATCATTTAAATGCAGCTGCACCCACATTTGCAGGTCTTGTCCTCAAACCCACCCCCATCTCCGCCCATTACTGCTTGAAAATGATTCCCTAGACAGGAGTCTGGACCAACCATGCTCTCCACTCTCAAGTGAGGAGAATGTCTATCTTGGCCTCCAAGATGGAGACACAGAGCACCTCCGTGGAGAAGATCCTAACACACACACACACACACACACACACACACACACTGCTGAGGCACATCTGTCTGATTTCCTCTGAGGGCTAATCTCGTCCTGAACTCCCCCAGATTTAGAAGGCTCAAAAGAGGCCATGGTGTGGAGTATGACTGCAGGGAAGTCGGTGCCTCAGTCACTGGCAGGCACATCCCACCCCGACAACCCCCCTACTCCAAATATCCAAACACCGAGGTCTCTTATTAAAGATCTTTAGTTTTACCCCTTAACAATCTACCATGCTTTGCCCCTAGGAAAACTGACCAGCCAAAGCAGCTGGGCTCCTCACCCTGACCTCACCTTCAGAAGGATGTGTTTCTGGGCGCAGGTACTGAGGTGACAAGGGAGAGGGTGGCAAAGAGACAAGTACCATTTGGGACAGCTGCTGCTATGGGCACCTTCATATTGGGCATTTCCCCCACCACAGTGGGGCTCTAGACCTCTGCAGAACAGCCTCAGACTGACTAATGGAGTGGGGCTCCCTACTCCAAAGAAATGGGAAACTGAGGCAGCCTCCCAGGCCTGGTCCCTCCTGCTGGGACTACATAAGGAACTCCTGCCTCCAAGAAGCTGGGATGCTGGGAAGATAGGAGCTGGGAAGAATTTCGTCTAAGCAGTCAGGGACTGTTTAGATCTTGTTAGGTAAATTGTTAAGTTAGCTCTTGTTAGGTAAAAGCAAGGAGGAAAGGGAGGGAAAGGTAGTAGGGATGTGTGGAAGCTGCAACATCAAGGTCCCCATTCTTCTCTCCACTTTGGGGAGGAGAGCTCAGCTAGTTCAAGTGCAGCCCACCCATGCCACTATGCACACCAAGCCCTTCCCACCTGGCCTGAGGCATCTGCCCTGTCCACACTTGCCCACCCTGGGCTCACCCCAGCCAATAGCTCCCGCTTAAGAGGGGCACTTGATGGGGTGGGGGTACAAGTGGGGAGCCCTCCTAGTCCAGGGGGTCAATGTGGTGGACAGGGGGAGCAAAGCTGACTGGCACAAGTGAGAAAAATATTAACCCTGGAGAAAGAGAACAGCTCTGGAGCCAAAGGCTTGGGTTTGAATCCCAGCTCTGTCACTCACCAGCTCTGTCACCCTTGAGCATACTCTCTTTGATCCTCAGTTTCCTCACTTCTATAAAAGGAATCATGACTCCTGCCTTATCTTGTGAAGATCAAATGAGCACCTGGCGCATAGTGGGAGCCAATAAAAATATGTGAGTGTGCCCTTTCTCTTGGATTCCCATGTCCTAAAGATTCATGTGGGACAGGATACTCAGAAATCTGAAAGTTGAAGGATTTTCAACCTCTCTGGCCCAAGGGTTTCTAATCTGGAACACAGGGTACAAGGATCAACTCCAAAGGGTCTAAAAAGCCCCTGAAATGATGTACGACATGTTGTGGTATGGTTATTTTTCTGGTGACATGTCCACAGCCCCCAAAATTAAAACTGTTGGTCAAAAGTAGACACCTTATCTTCTCCTCCATATCCAGGAAAGAAAAGTGATTTGTCCAGAGTTATTTTCATTTATTTAAAAACAATCATTTATTCAAAAAAAAGTTGTTGCATTTGATGCTTAGGATATTCTGCCCTTGTGGGTTTTCCAGACAGGAGAAGAAGATGGGAATTTACCCACACCTGAGTTAGTGGCCGGCACCGAGCTAGACCTGGCTCCTGCTCCAGGACTTCTCTTTCTATTAATCTATCCCATGTGCCTGAGTCTCAGGCCCTGGAATCAAGACCTGAAATATCCCCAGGCTGGTTTAGCACAGCAGTGGGGGAAGAACCACATATTTTGAAGTGAAATGCTATTTAAATGACATGCAAATGAGGCAGGTCTACATCTTTTTAATCCATCAACGGGGGCATTTCTCAGTCTATCAGCTCTGGTTATCCTCTCCTTTTGTTCTCTTAGGTTACCCCCTCACACAGACTCACACACACTCACTTAGGTCAGTAAACAACACATTCACAAATCACTGGCTTATCAAGATATGGTCAAGACTCTGGCCTTGTACCTATTCCAACCTGAACACTAGCCAGTACTCGTAGTCACAATAGTGCCCAAAATATCTATGTCTTGGAAAAAGCAGAGAAATAGCCTTGTTCTAGGACCTTTCACCCTGTATCTTTCTCTGGTCCTAGAGGAGACCTCTCATCTCAACTTCTCGGGTCAGACTGGCCTTTAGGTGCAGCCACTGCGCGTCACCTGAGTTAAATCACCTGTGATCAAGCTGCCACACATCTCCTAATGCCCTGTCCCACAGGTCCCATCGAGATTGCCCTCCAGCTTGCCCTACCCCACATCAGCCCAAGGACCAAACCCCTCCTCAATTCCAAGAGACTAGAGCTCCAAAGAATTCCTACAGGCTTCCCAAATTCTAAGGGTGGTGAGACTTGTTGCCTTAGGAAATGCTGGGCCTTGGAGTCGGGGTTAGGTTCCATCTCTGGTTTTACAGTATAGGCTATTATCTATGTGACCTTAACAAGGGAGTTAACATTTCTAAACTTTAGTTTTCCTGTCTCAACTTAAGATTAAAATGCCTACCTTTCAGGGTCAGCATGAAGATTTTAAAAGGCATTAATATCTATATAAATACAAAGTGCCGTACATGTTATAAGAGCTGACTTTGTGCCAGAAGCACTGCAAAGTGTATGCCATGCATCATCTCATTGCTTATCACAACAGTCCCATCAGGTGGGTGATATCGTTTGGTTATTTGTCCCCACCTAAATCTCATGTCGAAATGTGATCCCCAATGTTGGAGGTGGGGCCTGGTGGGAGGTGTTTGAGTCACAGGGACAGATCCCTCCTGAATGTCTTGGGTCACCATCCCCTTGGTGATAAGTGAGTTCTCACTCTTGCATTCACATGAGATTGTTGTCATTTAAAAGTGTGAAGCACCCACCCCGTCTCCCTCTTGCTCCTGCTCTTGCCATGTGAAGTGCCTGCACCCCTGCACCATGAGTAGAAGCTCCCTGAGGCCTCCCCAGAAGCAGATCCAGGTGTTATGCTTCTGGTACAGCCCACAGAACTGTGAGCCAATTAAACCGCTTTTCTATACAAATTACCCAGTCTTGGCTACTTATAGCAATGCAAGAAGGGCATAATACAGTAGGTGTTATATCTATATTTTAATCAGATTAAGAAACTAAACCTCAAAAGAGTATTATAATCAATAGATATTAGTCCTTCTGTCATCATAGGCTTCTTCCCCCACTTCCCCCAGGTGATTCAGGGTACATAGATATGTCTTTTTTTTTTTTTTTTTTTTTTTTTTTGTGGTGGAGTTTCACTCTTTTTGCCCAGGCTGGAGTGCATTGGCGCAATCTTGGCTCACTGCAACCTCCGCCTCCTGGGTTCAAGCAGTTCTCCTGCCTCAGCCTCCCAAGTAGCTGGGATTACAGGCGCCCACCACCACGCCCAGCTAATTTCTTGTATTTTTAGTAGAGACAGGGTTTCGCCATATTGGCCAGGCTGGTCGCAAACATAGATATGTCTTAAAAGAAGGCAAGCAAGAGAACCTCATCTGCCCTAAGGAGGCTTAATACAATCAAAATAGTCCACTTAGCCTAGGTGAACTAGGCTTGGAATGGCTTCAATCTTGGCTCTAAGCTCCATCTTGCTGAGCCCTGGTAAGTGGCATCTGAGATCTGTGGGATGGAGAAAAGTGCCATCCCAGGGAAGAACTGTCTCACTCTTCTTGTAGTGGAAGAAGCCAGGCCAAGCAGAAAGTCACTGTTCTAACCCCAACCCCAGAGGTGTTAAGTGAGTAGCCTCCTCCCAAATGCTAGTGGACCCCAGCCAAGCCCCACCCTGTTCCTAGAGCCAATGCTCCATTTCTACCCCAGTCACCTAAGTGTCCAAGGTAACAGTTATCAGGCACCTTGCCAACTCATTTCACAACCCATCCATCTAGGCCTTGCTGTGCCCAGCATTCTTGCTCCAGGTGAGACCAAACCTTTTAGCAACTCTGTCCCACCTCCCCTCACTCCCCTCCATCAGCTCCTAGTGCCCCTTCACACCCAAGGTGCTTCAGATGGTGGCTGTGGCTGAATGGAGTTCTCTTCCTCCTCCGTCAGGGAGTAAAGAGGGAATAGACCTACTTTAGGAAAGACACACACACACATACACACGTGTGTGTGCACACACAAGCACAGTCAGAGAAATACGAAGTCTCAGGACCTGATTTCATCATTCGTATCCTAACCTTGCAAGCTACTAAATCAAAAGTAAGATATTTCTTATACAAAGTAGGTATTCAGTAAATACAATGGCTAAAGAAATGATTCAGATTCAACTAAGAGATAAGGACCATAAACCATGTGCAGGCATTGCATTGGGCAGTTTGCCTGTATTATCTCTCTTAACTCTTGCAACAACTCCATGATATCATTGTCATTATCTCAATTTTCAGATGAGAAAATTGAGGCTCAGGGAGGCAAAGTAATTGCCCATCCCCAAACAGCTAATAAGAAGTAAATCTAGGACTCAGCTTCAAGACAGCAGGAATCCATCTATGATGGTTACTATTAGGTGTCAACTTGACTGGATTGAGGATGCCTTGATGGCTAGTGGAGCACTTTTTCTGGGTAGTCTGTGAGTGTCTGTCAGTTTCCAGAAAAGACTGATGTAAGTCAGTGGACTGAAAAAGGAAGACCCGACTTCAGTGTTGGCAGGCACCATCCAGTGAGCTGGTGGCCCAGCTAGGACAAAGAGGGCAGAAGAAGGGGCTATGCTTGGGTCTCCCTCCCCCTTTTCTCTCATCCCACTCCCTCTCTACCTCTTTCACTCTTGCTCTCACTCTCTCTCTCTCTCTTCTAGAGTAAGAGGCCTTTGTTTCCTCTTGCCTTTGGACATCAGACTCTAGATTCTTGGGCTTTTGGATTCGGGACTTGCATCAGAGTCCTCCCAGGGTCTCTCAGGCCTTTGGCCTCAGACTGGGGGTTACACTGTTGGCTCTCCTTGTTCTGAGGCTTTCAGAGTTGAACTGAGACATGCTACCAGCCTCTCTAGGAACCACACTACTGACTTCTGTCATCTTCCAGCTTGCAGAAAGCCTGTCTGGGGACTTAGCGACTATGTGAGCCAATTCCCCCTAATAAATTCCCTTTTATATTTATCCCAGTGTTCCATCCCTCTGGAGAGCCCTGACTAATACACCGTCAAAGCCCTTGGTGTGAAACCAGAGCCACCACCCTGGTGGGGTCAACACTCGGCTGAGCCTTGCAGGGACACTTCAGCAAAAATCACCAAGGACTCTAACTCTGTTTCCCCAACCTCTGACCCCTTAGACTCCAGGAAAATATAGGAACAAGGCATCCTGGGGAAGATAAGGAAGTCTAGGGATTATGAGGTACAACGGAACAGGATCACCCTCTTCGGGTATTTTTATCAATGGGATTCATGAGGCTGCAAGGTGTGAATGAGCAATTGCTATATTAAAAGTTCCTGAAAAAGCTGTCTTCCCTTGGGCCTCAGCTCCTGAGAGAGAGAGAAAGCCTGGGGGGGGGGGGGGTCTGAACCTCTTCCCCAGCCCCCTTCTTCATTCCTCCCCATCAGAAAGGAAAGGTGTAGAAAAAATTAATTGGGAGAGGGGAGGAAATGAACCCTGAACCAATAGTAGCCCATAAATAGGCAGGAGCTTTTAATAAATGATTGCAAAATAAATGAGTACTTCTATGAATGAATAATAAAAGAAAATGCTTATATATGGTACATGCTCTATGCCAGGCCCTGTTCTAAATACGTTTATCAATCCTTACAACCATCCTATGTCTAAGGCCCTAATTAGCCCCATGTTATACTAAGGAGAACACAGACACAGAGAGGCTTACCTGACTTGCGAGGAAGTCGTACATAACATCCAAAGGCAGGATTTGAACCCAGGTCATCTGGCACCAAAGCCCATGCTGCTAACTCCCCCTTTTATTCATGACCCAGACTCCAAAGCAGTTTCTTATCCACTGACCTTCACAGTATATCTGTGTGGCAGCCATCGGGTTAGGCATTACCATACTCAGTTTATAGACAAGAAAACCAAGGTGCTGAGAGGGTGGAAACTTGCCAAGGACACATAGCTGGAAATGACGAAAAGAACTCGGGTCTCTTGTCACCTGGTCCATGCTTCCTTCTGCGACAGTTGCCTCCCAAGAATAAGGCGAGGGGTGAGGAAGTTGGGGGCAATAGAATCCTGGCTAGTCCAGTCTGGAAAGGGTCTTGGAGATCAACTAGACCAATTGCCTTATTTTGTAGGTGAGAAGATTGAGGACCAGAGGGGGCCAGCAGCTTGCTTAAGGCCACAAGTAAATTGGCAACTAAAATGCCAGTCTGCCTACTGCCAATCAAGCCAATTGCACCATGCTCTTCTTCCAAAGAAGTCAAGGGTCATAGCATTTGGCAAGGGAGAGATGTGCTAAGTCAGGCAGCATGAATTAAGCCCCTATTATGTTCCAGCACCTATTGCAAATGCATAGAATGCAAATAATTGTATCCCCTTCCTTGCTATTGGGGAATATATATCTGTAAACAAAACAGAGCTCTTGCTTTCATGGACTTGACTTTCTGGTGGGGGATAAGTGAGAAAGAAAATACTATTAATAAAATCAAAGCAAGATTGGGAGATGAAGAGTGATGGTAGGCAGCGTACTTTTATGCAGAGTGGACAGGGAAGGTCTCTTGGATAAGGAGATATCTAAGCAGAGACCTTTAGGAAGTCAGAGAGTTAGCAATACAGATTCATGTGAGAATATCATTCCATGCTCAGGGAGTGCAAGGGCACAGTCAGTGAGGCGAGGTAGAAGAAGGCATGCATCAAGGCCAGTGTTGCAGGAGCAGAAGAAGCAAGGGGGAAGATAATGGGAAATTAAAGAGTAAGGTTGGGAAGGGGACTTACAGATTATATAGGACCTTGCTCTGGGTAAGGTGGGAAGCCATAGGAGGCTTTTCAGCACAGGAGAAACTTAACTGGACGTAAGTTTCAGGTGATCTGATTTTCACATCACCTCAGGTGCTGTTCCGAACAGACTCTAGGGGGCAAGGATAGAGTCTGGGGCCCAGTGAGAAGGCGATTGCAATCATTCAAGCAAGGAGCATGGAGGCTGAGATGGTAGCAGCAGAAAGTTGGGGAGAAGCAGTTGGACTCTGGATACACACTAAAAACGGAGGCAATGGGATTTGCTGGTAAATTGAGTACGCAATGTAAGAAAGACACAAGCATCCAGCATGACTCCAAGTTTTAGGTCTGAGCCCCTGGCATAACAGAGCTATCCATTCCTGTGATGGAGAAATTCATGGAAGCAGTTGATTAAGAGTTCACTTACCCAAGATGTTCACCTAAGGATTCTCAACTTCTAGCCTCCCCAAAGTCCTAACTTTGAACAACTGAGCACTGAGAAGGGGGCTTTTCTTCACCATCGACTGAATCAAGATAGCCCTTCTCATGAGATCCCACCCTGTTCCACCCCACCCAAGTATAAACCCTCTGCCCTCAGCAACAAACCCTGGCCCGTCCCGGGAGCCAAGGGCCTGAGCCCAAGTAGGCAGGCCTGGCCCTGACTTAATTACAAGATCAATCCAACCAACTGCCCTGCCAGCAGGACTGCCCTTGGGCCTCAGCTTGGCCAGCCCCTGGGATGTAGCTCCTGGACTTGTCAGAGGGAGTTAGCCTCACACCATGCCCTGGGTCCCATCCAACAGGCCTGGCTGGCCCTGCCACTGGCTATCTGGAGCCCAAGAAAAGTCCAGTCCAGACTAGGCCTAGACTATAAGATTTGGGGCATTGAGCCTACTGGGACTTGAATATCTAGGGCTCCTGGGAAGGGAGAAGAACTGTGAATAACTGACCTGACTCTTGAGGAGCTGACCGAGCTGCTGGGCTGGGGTGGGGGAACACTGAGTGCTGATCCATAGACTCAAGCTAATGCTCATTACCCAAACTAGGGAAACAAGGTGGGCATTCCAGAGAAGGCTGATTCCAGAATACCCGGGCTCATTCCCAGCATGATAGACTGGAAACACTGCTCAGGGACTAGGTTGGGTCAAACCTGCAGAGTGCAGAAGCTCAGCTCTCCCCACAAAGATCAGGGTGGAAGAGGAGGACACCAACGACTGCGGTTTGTATGATGGGGCACCTGCCTTGAGTTCCTCCCTGAGCTCCCTGCTGCTATTGTCCAAATGAGCTTACTGGGACATGGCATCTTTCTCCAGCTCTAAAACGGGGCCATACATAGTTCACAGGGCCTTCCCAGGGTTAGATGTCATGCAGATTTTCCAGGCAGAGCCTCCCTACTAGGCCCACAGCTGCCTCCCTTCAGAACTCCCCCAAAGATAACTCACATCCCCTGTGTCTCCCCAGTTGTAAAACTGTTTCCAGGCTTAGGTGAGCTCTTGGAGCTTAGGTGAGTTGGCCCAGCTGAAGAAATAGAACATCAGGAGCAGGTAGGGACCTTAGAAAGCATCTGATGCATTATACAGATGGGAAGGCTGAGGCCAAAAGTGGAAAGGAATTTGTCCAAGAGCACAGAGTAAGTAGATGATAAAGCCAAGAGCCCAGGGACTGGACTCCCAGTCCAGGGCTGTCTCTATGATCCGTCATTCATCACCAGAGCCATGTAACCCCTCCTCACATCCAACATTTCTCCCAATTCCAATAGCCTCATGGAGCTGAGAAGCTTCTCAGTGCTACCCGCCTGCCAGCAGTTCCCTCAAGCTTCCCACAATCTTCTGAAACGGAGCCATCCTATTTACAAAATGGGTGTGGGGATTCGCCTACATGCAGTAGGGACCCCGAGAGTGTGATCGCCCCATGTTCTTTCCAGTTCTACGATGCAGGTGGAAACCCGAGTTCAGGTTTCCTCAGGATGAATGATCCAGACACGGACTTCAGCAAGAGTCATTTGGCTCCACTGAGTGCACCTTCGGAAAAGCAGCTCAAGAGGTCCCTATCCTCACCTTGGGAGTGGCGCCAGTCTTAGCCCATGGCCAGTGTGTCTTCACTCTGGGCCCCGCTATTCCCCACTAGTTCTCCGAAAACAAGCTGCTTTGGGATACCTCTCATCTGCTGGCTGGTGGGAGGTGGGGATGAGGGCCATCCCTGGCCCAGGAACACAAACCTTCATTTCTGCCCCCACTTTGCAGCACTTGGAGTACTCCCACATTCTAATCTCATCTGAGCCTCACAATGACAGAGAGGTACGTATTGTTATTCCCTCTTGGCAGATGATGAAACTGGGCCCAGAGACACAAAAAGACTTGTTGGGGCCATGCATCTGGTTGGACAGAGAATTGGGTCTAAGCAGAGTTATGGAAAATAGTTTTTTATGCCCTGATGTGTCACAGCCATCCTGGAAGACAGAATGACCAAGTGGTAGGGAATCACCAAGAATCCTTGTGTTCCCCGACCTGCCAAGGTCACTGAGCATCAGGTAGCAGGGCCAAGATTGGAACTAGGACCCTGGTTCCCAGCTTGGTACCCGCTATATCTTACCAGTCTGGGTGATCTTTGGGGTTAGCCATAGAGGATCGTATCTATGCAACCTCTTTATGAAAAGTAATGTAGGCCCTAGGCCTGGATCAGAAAGCACAGTGACAATAACCATAACAGGGGACATCTCTTACCTGCCAGGCATTGCACTGGGTACTTTGTATGCCCTGTTAACAATCCTCTCACCACCCTCTCAATGGAGATATTATTAGCTCCGTTGCACAGATGAGGAGACCAAAGCTCAGAAAGAATTAGTGACTTGCTCAAGGTGACACAGCTAAGAGGTGCTGAGTCTGGGACCCAGAGCAGCTGGCTCAACCTTTATCACCGACAGCATTCCGTTCTCAGCTTAGACATCACCTTCTCAGGCTGGTCTTACCTAAACAGCTCCTATTTAAGTGGCATCTGCCCTCTCTTCGTTTTCTTCAGAGCATTTATCACAACCTGCAATTCATTTCATTTACTAATTCACCTGTTATCACCTGTAGATGCTTCTGAGTTTTCTAAGCAGAACTCAAGCTCATAAGCTCAGTTTGCTCACTGGTGAAGTGGGCAGATTGGACTGACGGCTCTAGCTAGGGCTTGGATGTACAGAGCAGTTGCACAGGGCCTCATGGTCAGAAGGGCCCACTCTTGGTTTACAGCTCTGCAACTGCCATCTTGAAATTATTAGTTTTTGAAAAAGGAGCTCCACATGGTCCTTTTACACTGGGACCTGCAGATTATGTAGCTAGTTCTCTTCATCTAGGACTATAAAAGAATCCATTTTATTTTTATTATAAGCAAAAACCATTTGATAAATATTCCTTCTCTCCCACTGGAATGTAAGCCCCAAGAGGACCAAAACCATGTCTGTCTTGATTACTGCAGAATTCCTAGAACAGAACCTAGCACACCATAGCACTCACCAGGTATTTACTGAATGAACAAAGGCTTTCAACATTGGCCAACAAGAGCATGCCCAAATAGCAGTGAGTCTGGCATTGCCTGGATGTATAGAGGAAACTGCAGGCCTAGTGGTGGAGAGAGCATGAATTTTGAAGTCAGCCTAACCTCAACATTTACTAGTTGTGTGGCCTTGGGCAAGTTCTAAGCCTTGGTTTTCTCATTGGTTAAAAGGCAACAGTAATACTTGCTTTCAAGGACTGCTGTGAGGACTAAATAAGATAATAGAAAGCAAGCACCCAGAAAGGATCCTGACATATCCAGGCTCTAGTACAAAGCAGCTCTCTTCCCCGTCCCTGCTAACAGTGAATCTCAGGACTCCAGGCTGAGAAAGGTCTGGGACCCCACTTGCATTAGAGGCAGTGGCTGCTGCCCCAGCCTCAGAGCCTGTCACTGCTCCCCCACCCTGTGCATGCAGCAGCCAATTTCAAACTATGTAAATATGCCAGGCTGCCTCCTCAGCAAGGGAACAGCTATACTTAGTGCAATTTGCATGTATTTTAAGCTGACTTGTTCCAGGCAAAGAAGCCGATTCATGAATTTAATAACATTCACAGAGTCCCAGAATGTCAGCACTGGAAGAGACGTCAGAGACCATCTAGCCCAGCCCCTCCTTTGGCAGAAGAGGATGCTGAGGGCCATGGCATGGTCCAAGGTCATGCAGCTGGGAAGGAACAGGGCCAGCATCAGACCCTTGGCTTCTGATTCCATGTGCAGGGTTCTTCTCAGGGCCATCTGTATTTCGCTCTATCCCCTCCCAGCACTCATTTAAGCAAGGAATGAATGTTCAGCCCTCAGATCCTCATGCCGCCTGGACCACCTTAGCTCAAGGGGAGAAGTCTAGCCTCCAAGGCTACCTTGAAGGTGGGAGTAAGGCTATGGGTATGGTCTGGAGGCAAGCTGGGGACTGGCCGTGTGCAAAGGACAAAACAGATCAATGGAGATCCAGTTCATGAATCCTTCCCTGGCAGGGCACTGAGTGACCCACAGAATGAAATCTTGCAAAGCATCCTCACTCCCCACAATGGCCCATTAAGATGATGCATTAGGTCATCCAGGGATTTACTTAGAGCGTATTTTTAACTCTAGTTGACAGCTATTGGAATCTGCCTGCCCAGCGAGCCTTCTCTCTTCTTCTGGTAATAGCGCACATCTTTGTTTTATGGGAACAGTCCCCCTGCATTGATTCCAATGGAGCTGTCCATCAAAGGGCCCTAAGACCCTGCCGCAGGGCTGGGCATGTGACCTGCATGGAATCTGGTTGGAGGTTCAGGGATAGTCATGTCATCCAAACAGTCCCTTTAGGAGAGTGAGATGCCTGCCCAGGGAGAAAGGGTGTTGCTCTTTTCTCTGAAGCGAGCTGTGGAATGATGCAAGCCGGTGTGGACTGTGGCTAGCTTTGCCACTACGAGGAGAAAGCCTGGCTGAGAAAGAAGTTGGCACAATGGAAAAGAGAGCTCGATGTGAAGAGACCGTGTACTGATGCCATTACTGAAATGTTTGGATCCAATCGTGCCTGAAGCCCATCTGAACTCCCTTAGGTTTCCCTATTTTCTCGAGCTGGTCTAGGTTGGATTTGTTCCCTTGTGACTGAAATATTCCTGGGGAAGGCACTAATCAATATCATCTCCTGGGGTGATCCATCCCATGAAGTGCCTCCCTGACACAAAAATCATACTTCTTTGCAGGAATTGTCCTAAACTGTCCTTCTTAAGCTTTATGAGAGTCTGCTCATTCTAAGTGTATTTGGAGCCTACGCTGTGCCAGGTGCTAAATGTTTACTTACCCCACCGATCTTCTGACAAATATTCTTATTGACCCTATTTTAGAGGTTAGGAAACTGATGCTCATAATGGTCAAATAACCTCACCAGGGTCACACAATAACTAAATGTTTGAAGTAGTTTCAAATCTAAGTATTTTGACTCTCAATGCATTAATTAAAGTATCAAACAATGATGATGATGATGATGATGATGATGATGCTCATTGCTACAATTATTGAGCACTTATTGTGTGCCAGACAGTATGTTAAACACTTCTCATGTGTCAACCATTTCTCCCAAAAACCTTAAAACTTTACAGCAGAGGAAACTGAAGCTTGGAGTTTTATGTAACTTGCCCAGCTAGACTGGGGCTGGCCCTCACCACAGCTCTGCTGCTTCTCATTGCAGGATCCCAGATGATAACCTCAGGGCTAAGTGAGTTCATGCTGCTCAGACCCTTCCTGAATTCACTGACTGGATTCTCGCTTCCTCTCCCCTCAGCTTCTGTCTCTCCAGGCCAAGGAGAGATCCCATTATTGTAGGGACGGCTCCAGTTCCTCTGTGTTGTCCGGCTTCCCCCTAAGTCAGACTCCCTGAGATGCTGTCATCTGGATCCCCACCCTCAGGAGCCAAACCAAGCCAAGGGCACATTTAGAGCCCCTCTTTTTATTGCTACTCTCAGGGAGGGGTGGACAAAGGACCAAACAAGGGGGGTAGAACCCTTGCCAGGGGCTACCTGAGGTTGGTATGAGTAGACTCCAGGTTCTCCACCTCTCTGGCCCTTGTGGCTCTGCTTCCACCTCTCTGGGAGCCCCGCTTGGAGGCATACTGGACTGCTGGTCCCCTGGGGGTAGAGGCAGTGGCTCCACTGCATTTATTTACAGAGCAAAAATGGTGCCTGCCTGGAACACTGGCACACTGCCTACCTTCCATGAATAGCTCTGTGACCTAGGCCAAAGAGTCCCCTTATTTGGGAGAGGGAAGAAGATCTTTACACAGAACAGCAGAATGGTCCAGAATTGTTATCTTTTGTCAAGACCTCCTCTCCCAGACTCTAGGCCCCATTCTCTCAGGACAGGCACTTCCTGCCCAATGCCAGGCCCTGTAGATATTCCTCAGCGTGACAGATAGTCAATGATGGGTGGGGCTTCTGTGGGCTGTGCCCTACCTGAGACGCCAAGGGGAGACATGGCTACTGCCCTAGGTGGAAAGGAACTTGTCTTTTCGCCACTTAGTCAGCCAAATAGCTTTCCAGGCTGGGACTGGCCTAAAAATGCCAAGTCAGCCTTGGGAGGAAACACCCAGGACAGCAGGCACACATGGCTCCACCAGGGCTGTATCCCTGAGCTTCTCCTTCAGGGTCCACTGGGGCCATTTTGTCCAGTCCTCTGCACTTGCTTCTCCTGTAAGTGAGAAGTTACATACACTGTTTCATAAAGCATCACAGGGAGAACAATTCCAGGGATTCTCCCAGCTCCTCATTCAAGAGGTGATTATCCTTTGGCCTCAGAGGAGCCTGTGTTTGACCAAACTTCAGCCTTCCTTCCTCCTTGCCCTTTTTCCACCTCCACCCAGTGTCCCCTGAGCCCTGAGTCATGCAGGGCAGCTGTTGGAGTAGACACAGAACCAGCTTTAGCTTCCAGCCTGGGTTTAAATCATGGCCCTCCCAAGCAGTAGCTGTGTGGCCTTGAACAGACAACTTCTCTGAACTTTGGTTCCCTCATTTGTATAAAAGGGATAACTCTCTCCTTGCCCAGTGCCTGTAAGGCTTAGAAAGTATGTATATAAATTGCTGTCCTAACTGTTTAGTAAAAGATAGCCACTAATGTTTTAGCTATTATTTTCAATATCTTATCCCTCTAAAATCCCAGGTCCTCTTTCCCATCAGATATCACACCCACAGCTGCTTTTCTGGACAAACACTCCCTGATACCCTGTTCTTATGCCCACCCCAAGCTCTCACTTCGCTGAGGCTTTCTGGAGACAATGTCCCAGTCCCAGGTGTCATGCCCAACAGTGAGAGAGTTAGAGCCACTCATACCCCTCAGGATCTCTGGCATGGAGATTTGATTTCTTCTCTCTGTCCTCCTTAGATCCCTAGAAAAAGCCCCATGTGGCAAGGGAAGGCCTACAACCTAGTCTCAAGCAAACTCCCTCAGAACACTCCCGAACCCTCACACTGTATGCAAAATTTAACTCAAAATGTATCATAGTCCTTAAGGTAAAACATAAATCTATAAAATTTCTAAAAGAAAACTGGGGAGAAAAATCGTTATGACCTTGGGTAAAGAGTTCTTAGAGATGACACAAAGGCACAATCCATTTTTTTAAAATGATAAATGGAAATTTGTCCAAATTAAAAACTTTTGCTCGGCAAAAGGGACTGTTAAGAGAATGAAAAGACAAATCACAGACTGGAAGAAAAATATTAGGTTGGTACAAAAGTAACTACAGTTTTTGCCCTTGAAAGTAATGGCAACCTAATATTTGTAAATTACATATTTGACAAAGTACTTGTATTCAGTATATATAAAGAACAACACTCAACACTAAGAAAACAAACAATTTTTTCTCAAGATGGACAAAACATTTGAACAGACACTTTACTGAAAAAGACACATGGGTGGAAACTAGGGACATTAAAGAAATGCAAATTAAAACCATAATGAGGACCTCTAAACACCTATTAAAATGGTTAAAATAAAAATTCCTGACAATAGCAAGTACTAGTGAGAATGCAGAGCTACTGGACTCATATATTCCTGGCCTCCAATTTCTACAGCCACTGTGGAAAACTATTTAATAGCTGCTTATAAAGGGAAACATATACGTAATATATAACCTAGTAATCCTACTCTTAGATAATTATTCAAGAGAAATGAAAACTTGTGTTCACAAAAGAAAACATTACATGAATGCTTATAGCAGCTTTACCGTAATCACTAAAAACTGGGAACAACGCAGATGTCCTTCAGTAACTTAGTCACTGGATAAACAAACTAGAACACCCAAACAATAGAGTACCATTCAGCAATAAAATGTAATGAACGATGCATACACACAATGACATGGATGAATCTCAAGTGCATTTTGCTAAATGAAAGAAGCCAGATCCAAAATATATCCTTTTATGTATAGAAGTTTCTGGAAAAGGAAAAATTATGGGGTTAGAGAACAGATCAGTGGTTTCCAGGGATTACAGATAGCAGTAGGGGACGAAATCAGCTACAAAAGGATCACGGAAGAGATTATTCAGGGTGATGGAACTGTTCTGTATCTGGACCATTGTGGTAGGTATACAACTCTTTGCATTTGCCAAGATTCATAGGTCTGTAATCCACAGAAAGTGAATTTTACTGCACATCAATTTAGAAAACTAAATATAACAAAATGCTTTCAAAAACAAAAAGAAGAGACTAGAAGTAATAAAAGTAAAAATAAACTAGCAGAGTTCAGGAAATAAATGAAAGAAAAATAAAAATATTGTAAAGATGGAAAAAATAGAATACACATAACTAAAATGCTGTCAACAACATGGTAGACAGGATAGAAGAAACTATAAAACAATAAAGAAAAGAATAAAGATATGAAAATATTGCAGAAAACATTAAAAATACAAATGACAAAGAAGATCCAGAGTCAATAGCATTGCTGTTTGTGGAGAAGGGAACAGATAATAGGATAGATGAAGTATTCAAGGACACACTAAAGTAAAAGAAAACATTCCTGAAAAGCCTGCATGTTAAAAAGGGTACACTGTTTCAGGAAACAAAAAAATCTATGAAGAACAATCTATATCAAAACATTTTGCTGAAAGTATTCAACTTCAAGGATAAAGAAAGAATTACAGGGACACTACAAAAGAAAAAAGGTTAAATATAATGTGAAAAATATTATTTTGTTAGTTAACTCATTAGTTTAACCAATACATATGGTGTACCTACAATGTGCCAGGCACTGTGTTAGGTGTCAGAGTGATAAAGCAAAGTCCCTAATCTCATGGAGCTTAAATTCTGGCAAAAGGACAGTCAATAAAAGACATTTATCAGTTATGGTATAAGTTATGAAGAATGGCAAGCCAGGATATGGGGAATAAGACTGGTAAAGACATTTTATTTTTATAGGTGGTCAGAAAAGATTTCCCTGATAAAGTCACTTTGAACAGAGGTCTGAAGGATGTGAAGACGGAGCCATAAGGATATCTGAAAGGTAGAACATCCCAGAAAAAAAAAAAATCAAGTGCAAAGATCCTGAGGTGGGAATCTGCATAAAGGCTCAAGAACAACAAGAAGATTGTGGCTAGAAACAGGGAGGGAGGGGAGGGAGGGAGTGATAGAAATGATGTCAGAGAAGTCATCTAGTCAAGATCTTGTAAAGTCTTCTAGGATATAAACACTAAATGTGATAGAAAACCATTAGAGGGCAGAGAACTGGAGAGTGGCATGATGTAATTTTAAAAGAATAACTTGGTATTGTATGAATTACCTGTAGAATAGAATTCAATATTCTATTGTGGGGTGGGATGGGATGGGATGGGATGGGATGGGATGGGATGGGATAGGGTGGGGTAGGATAGGATAGGATAGGATAGGATAGGGTAGGGTAGGGTGGGATAGGGTAGGGTAGGACACAACAGAATTGGATGAAACAGAAGCAAGAAGTCTGTTAGGAAGTAATTACAACAGCGCAAGAGAGGAATGTGATGGCTCATGCTAGGGTGGAATCAGTGGAGGAAATGTGAAGTGGTGAGAATCGAGATATATTTTGAAGGTAGAGTCACCCTTTTTGCTGAAGGACTGAAAGTGAGATATGACAGAAAGGATAATTCTAAGGGTTTGGCCTGGACAACTGGGTGAATGGTGGTGCCATTTGTTGTATTGGGAAACGATGGAGGAATAGTTTGGGGGAGTTGCGCTTTGGTCATGTGAACTCTGCACAGCCCATTAGCTATCTCAGAGGAAATTCCTCAAACTTCCCCTTAACAACACAGTCCCAAAGACAGGGAAATGATGCCTACAACATTCCAAGAGAAGAAAAGCATAGCTTAAGATACACAGGCATGTCACCTTCATGTGTAAAGCCAGTGAACACATATCATCATACGTTCAAAATAAGAAGGCTCCTAGAAAAAAATTACTTGACTATAAATCTAGCCAACCAAATAGTGAACCAAAATAACTTGAACATCAAATTTGTGGTTTACAAAAACCAACAACAACTAGTATTAAGCATTCCATAATCCACAGTCCATAAAGATTTACATAGAACAGAAAGTAAATGTTATTACTTTGGACAATGTGAAAGTAATGCATTTAATAAATATCTTGTGTTGTGGAGGAGAGGGGAAGAGCAACATGCTAATTTACTCTCTTTCATAGCAGAGAGTCATTAGATAGTGTCTAAAATTTGAAATTTCACTTAAAATTTATTCTACTCTCTTAATACTTATTTTCTCTTAACTCTGAGGGCTATTTTAGGAACTAATATTTCTTGTGAAAAAAACATTTATCTGATGTTCAGAAATTCCATGTCAATTCCTTGAGTTTCCTATTATCCTAGTAAAACTTCCAGTTAAATTAAATTTACTACATTTTAGCTAAAATGCTACATATGGTATGATTCCATCCTGGTGAAATTATTTCTCTCTCTATCTCTTTGTGCCCATCCATCTACTCCTCTCTATCCATATATACACAAAGACATGACCAAAATGTTTACCACAGATTTTTAATGATGATTCCTTTCGGGTAATATGAATAGGGTGATTTTTTCCTCAATCAAATATTTTATTTTACAAGCTGGGTGCAGTGGTTCAGGTCCGTAATCCCAGCTACTTGGGAGGCTGAGGCTGGAGGATTGTTTGAGCCCAGAAGTCCAAGACCAGCATAGCCAACATACCAAGACCCCATCTCAAAAGGAAATCTTTTAAAACTAGCTGTTTACATGTAAATACAAAAGGCAATTAATTTTAAAAACTGAATAGCAAGCACAAACTCAGCTGGGTAAGTAAAGAACAATATGTGACATCTCCAGAAAAAGGTCAATGGAATAGTCCCGTGGTCACGATCTGGTTCCAGCTTCCCTAAGCATTTGCACGAGCCCATCGGGGGAGGTCAATGGTCAAGGTCATGACTGAGTCTTGGAGAACCTGGGGCTTCCCAAACTAGGGGGATCTGGTGGCACTGAGGTTTGGGCTAAGGACTAGCATGTAGCCAGGACACTGTATGTGCAGGGTGGGGGAAGGAAGAGAGGGTGGTCTATTTTGTTTCTGAACTCTCTATGGACAATTTCCATTTCATGTCCTCAGCTACTATGTATGTGAGCTTTCAGAACAGTAAGAAGCATCTACTAGAAACCAAACAGGATCTCAGAAAACAACACTGCCTAACTACCAAGGCTATTTTGTGATGGGCCAGAAGAATCAGTATGTTCTGATATCAGGAAGGCATGCAGCAGAGCTTCTCTCACAGACCTGTGGATAATTTAGAGAACTCTCAATGAAGGGTAGTCAGGGAGGCTGCAATAGCACCCAGTGTTGACACTGTCCTGATCAGCATTCCCACTGACAATTTGGATGAGGATATGCACAGCATGCTGATCAAACCTGAGAGGACAGATGTCGCAGTCCATCTTAAGAGATTCTTCAGGCAAAGACTTTGGAGCTTTAGTTGGCTTGTCTCCATATTAACCAATCATGTGATATTGCTCCAACAAGTCATTACGTGGAGATCTCCACACTGTCCTCACTTGTTCCTTGTAGAACATGTTGTTTCTTCTGCTAGCTATCCTTCACCTTCTTTATTAAGGTATGGCTTTCTCAAAACTCAGGTGTCAGTCCTCGATGCCAGAAAAGCTGCCACTTCCCCAACTACACCTCTGTGCTTTCCAAACCATTAGTTCAAACCTACCATAACTTTTACCAAAGTGCCCTGTAAACATGTATCTTCTTTGTCTGTCTTTGCAACTAAACCCTAAGCTCCTGTTCTGAGCCCTCTGTATTCCCATCACTGAGAAGACTGCCCAGACATAAATGCTTGATAAATAGAAGAATGAATGAAGTACAATGGACTTTCCAGCTAGAGTAGCAAAACCTAGGGACAAATAAATGGACAAAGATCTGTGACTATATCCTCTCTAGTTCCAATCTCTGAATGTTCAGTAACCTCAGCACTAATTTAAAGCTTGGAGAACCCAGGATTGCAGATGCTTCTGAATTTTCTAAGCAGAACTCGAGCTCATAAGCTCAGTTTGCTCACTGGTGAAGTGGGCAGATTGGACTGACAGCTCTAGCTTACAGCTCTGCAACTGCCATCTTGAAATTATTAGTTTTTGAAAAAGGAGCCCCACATGGTCCTTTTGCACTGGGGCCTGCAAATTATGTAGCTAGTTCTGTTCACCTATGACTATAAAAGAATTCATTTTATTTTTATTATAAGCAAAAACCATTTAATAAATATTCAAACCTATGGCAACTTGCATTCTCATCTTCATCAATTCATTGAACAAATACAGGTCCATGTTTTGCATAGTTGTCATCAGAAAATACATACTTCTTAGCCCCTTTGCCACTTATTATTTTGCATGTACACATTTGTCCATGCCTTGACGTAGTTCCCATATTTGTCATTCTTAATCGCGCTATCATGTTCTAGAATGCAAATAGACCATGAGCTTTAAACCAAACCCCAATGGTTGGGCATCTGGGTGGCTTCCAATTTTTAAAAATAGTGTTCCTAAGAACAACTAAATACAAATTACTTTCTTTTTTCTCTTTTGGGGTATTTCCTTGGAGTATATTCTCAGAAGTGGAATTCTCAGGTCAAAAGGCAGGAATAACTTCATAGCTCTTAAATATTACTGGATTGTTCTTTTGAAAAACTGAACCAATTTATGGAGCCCTCCTCAATAGATACATGTAACTGCTTTTAAAGTTCTGAAATAATTATGTTCTACTAATTTAATATGCATATAATGATATCTTAACATTGAAAAGAGCCTCAATGTTCAACAGTAAGGGATTGAGTTTTAAAAGCTTGGTAAGTTTGTATATTTTTCTATATGATCAGTACAAATCAATTTTTAAAAGCACCCAAGTCCCCTGGCCTGGCTCATGGTCAGTCCTCGCTCTCAGCGTTGGCCATTCTGTGCTCAACAAGGTGACCTTAAGTATGGATCTCCCACTGGGCAGAAGGCTTTTGCCCAGATCTGCGCTAGAGGCAGAGAGGACAAGCTGGGTCCTGGAGCCACCAGTTCAAGCTGTGCACCTCCATGAGCCTCTGGCTTTTACCTGGGAGCTAGGGGTAATAACCAAGTGCCTTGCAGGGTTGAGAAAGAATCTCATAAAATAATGTAGAAAGCAGGCTCCCGAAACGCCTTCAAGTCAGTTGCTGTCATTATTTTCTGAGAAAGTTGGCTGTGCAGAGCAACTAATCAACACTGACTCGCCCTGTGGAAACTTGGCCATCCTCAGAGAGAAAGAAACAACTGTGAAGCCCTATCACATGCTACAAGCTGTGCACCTTCCAGGTGGGAGGATTACAATCTGGTACCCACTCCCACCTCCCCCAAACTTAACAATAATACATACTTATTTAGCAAACATTTAGAAAGCACTTACCATGTGGCAGGTACCCTTCCAAGTGTTTCACCGAATTAACCCACTTAATCATCCTAACAATGTAGTGAGGTAGGAACTGGCCCCATTGTACAGGTGAGAAAACAGAGACAGAAGAGGCTGAGTGACTCACTCTCACCAAGTCACACAGATGGCTAGTGACGGAACCAGGATTCAAGCCAGGCCTTCTAGTTCTAGCTTGTCCTCTAGAGTCCACAGGCATGTCCTCTAAGCTATACTGTCTCTAAGTGAATCAAGGGACACCAAAACCAAAATAGACCCTGAAATCCATTTGAAATAACCCCTAGAGTCTATTTGATGATTCTACTCCAACTCTTCATTTTTAAGATAAGGAAACTGAGGGCTTATCAGCGATGATGACACACACAAAAGCACACAGTGTGCAGTGGCCAAGCCGGATGGAAACCCAGGCCTCCTTATCCTTGGGGCAGCTCTTCCTACCACATTTCTCTGCAGCCCATCTGCAGCCCTTGGATCAGTGACTGGGCAGATCCATTTCTGTGGGATAACCCTCGCGGCCCTCTTCCCTGAGGGCCCAAAACAGAGAACTGAGCAATTTCAATGCTGTTAAAAAAGCAGAGTGGACAGGTCAGCCCTGGAAAAATTAAGCTGAGACCAGTGCTTTCTAGAGAAACACCAAACCCACCCTTTGTTCTGACCAACAGAGCAGTTTTTCAGGTTGTTTCTGTCCAGAGGGAGTCAAGGGCTAGGCACAAGAAGCAGCTAAATCACATTTCTTTTAAAGAACATAATGCAGAGAGATGGAGGAAAAAGGATTCTCCATCGATCCAGGAGAAGCACTTTCTGCCAGGATGGGTGCCAGGAGGGGCCCTCCCCTGCCCCCTCCCCCCAGTTTTATCCACCCTCTCCCCTCCCGATCCCCATGCCCAGTCGCCCCCACTCCCACATCAGAACTCCACTTGACTCCTTCTGAGATGAGTACTGTTGCTTCCTCTCCCTCCTCCACCTCTGCTGATGTGCACCTTCTTTGAGCTTCTATGGTTATAAATAAATGATGTCTGGATTGATTAGAGGATCAGCTTTCCCTCTAGCAACAACCCTGAACTCTCATTTCTGAAATCTTGCTGCCCACTAGCATCACTCAAGTTTCATTTTGCATTGAGACTTTAGTGGAAAGAGTCCTCACCTGGGAATGCAAGACGATCACTAAACCTGGAGTCAGGAAGTGTGGGTTTGAATCCTGGTCCTGCCACTGACTCTCTACGTCCTTGGGCAAATCACTCAATGATCTGCAACTCAGTTAGCGTCTTTAAAGGGGATGGTAATTTCTGGCCACGTTCCTTACAGAATTATTGAAAGAGGTGAGTAAGTGTGAAAATACAGTAAACTATAATGCCCAATGCAAATGTCAGCAGTAGAGCCACTCCACCCTGCAGCTGGCCAGCTCCATGACCCTGACACAGCTCTATTTATTGCTTTACTCTTCACTTTTCACCTCCACATTAGGAATAGTCACACCTACTCTTCCCCAATGCCTTCTAACATTGTTCTGGGGACAAAAATGACATGCACATGCAAAGACACTTTTAAACAATAAAATGTTTCTTCTCTCTGATATGAGTGACTTTAAATGATGTTTATGGAGAGTTTTAAGTGAATAATTCAGGACACAAAATTGTGTATGTAGTTAAAAAAAAAAAAAGCAAATCCAGAGACTAAAAGAAAAGATAACAAAATGCTAACAGTAGATGTCTCAGATTTATTAGAATTATCTGCCTTATGAATTTTCTTTTTCCCTCCAATGAGCATGTTTAATAATTAACAGAGAATTTTTTAATCAGGCTTTTTTTCAAAGTTGGGAAGTCTTGTTCTCAAGTTGCTCACACAGAGACACACCAAGAGCAGCCAGATGGATGCTGTAAAGCAGTTATGCCCAGTGTGTTAGAAAGGGGGTGGAAGAGGGGCCACCTGCAGAGAGAGAGGAAGGAAGGCCACCAGATAAATGGCCAGCCAGGAACCACAGAAGCACCTACCTGTGACTCACATGGGCCATCACAGAAAAGCAGAGCTGGAACCTTTAGTCATCCACAATTCCCCATCCCCATTTTCCAGATCAAAATTCCAAGGCCAAGACAGGGACAGTGACTCATCTAAGATGCCAAGTCTCCCATCCCCTAGTACTACAGCCCTTCTGTGCCATCTCTCGGGGACTGCGAACTGTTTGCCTGCCAGGCTGGTGCTTTCTGTTCTTTAGCTGATATTCACCCCCACTTCCCAGTTCACTAGTTGCCATATGCACCAGGGAATCAGAATCACTAATACGGTTGGGCACTATATAATTCAGGATGTGAATCTGCCATACTTTGGTTCAGAAAGTAAGACCATTAAAGATACAGTGGCTGAATAACAAAAATCATAGAATTCAGGGATTTTAGAGCACTGTTACATTATCTTGCAGGCGAGGAGGCTGAAGCACAGAGACTTTAACAGCATCCACAAGGTTACACAGCTAGTTTGTGGATGTACCAAGTCACACACCCAGCTCTTTTTACTCCTGATTCAGTGCTCTTTTCCATTCTATTGTGCAACTCCTCAGAAATAAATGAATGAAAGAAACCCAAAAGATGATCATCAGTGTTATAATTTAAGAGCTAATCATTACAGACTGGAATTTCCAAATTATTTGGAACTTATATAAAAGTCAAAGAGTTAATGTCCTAATGTACACACAATGCCATCAAATAAGTTTTTTAAGTGACAGCCCAATTTTTAAAATGGATAAAGGGTACAGAGGTAATTTATAGAAAAAGAAATACAAGGCCGGGTGCAGTAGCTTGGTCCTGTAATCCCAGTACTTTGGGAGGCCAAAGCGGGCAGATCACAAGGTCAGGAGTTCGAGACCAGCTTGGCCAATATGGTGAAACCCCATCTCTACTAAAAAAAATACAAAAAATTAGCCGGGCGTGGTGGCGTGAGCTTGTAGCCCCAGCTACTCGGGAAACTGAGGCAGAAGAATCGCTTGAACTCGGGAGGTGGAGGTTGCAGTGAGCCGAGATCGCACCACTGTACTCCAGCCTGGGTGACAGAGAAAGAAAAAGAAAAACAAATACAAATAGCCAACAAATTTTTCTATGTTTATAAAACATGTTTGTCATAAGAAATTCAATTCAATAGAAGTAGAATTAGAAAAGGAAGCTTGAGGGACCTTCATTTTTTACATCCTATATTTCTTCATTGTTTAAATTTATTGCTAAAAACATTTTGCCATTTTTAAAAACTGGCCCTCTAAAATATAAAACTCTATAATCACATGATTTCAAAGGTAAACATTTTTTGATGTTTGGAATTATCTTTACCAGTATTTGCCTTTGTCTACCTACAGGACTGACATGCCCCAGCAACAATTAAAGAATAGATTCACCCCATTGATCAGAAATGTGAAAAAGCCAAAAGTGAAAACAACTTGAAAATATTACATAAAAATATAGGAGAATGTTGTTTTTAGCCTTGGACTGAGAGAGGCCTTGCTAAATAAAACATGATACCTGAAAGCCATAAGGAAAGTAGTTGACAGATTTGACTACTTACAAATGAAAACTTTTACATAACAAAATACTTACAAATAAAGTTAAAAGGCAAATGAAGAGTATGGAAGGAAACGTTTTTAATGTATTTAACACAAAAGGATTAATATTGAACTTTATGTAATAATTTCAAATCAACTATAAAAGACCAAACATCCAATGTACATTAAAATGGACGGAAGTTATAAAGAGTCAATTCAGTTTTAAAAATGAAAAAATAAAATTTAAATGTCTCACAAACCATTTTTAAGATGCTCCACTTCACTCGTAATCAGAATACCCATAAAAAGTTGTTTAAAATTATAATCCATTTATATTATAGACTACTACGGAGGCATTACTTTTTAAATCAAGGTCTATTTGTATGTACAGACATGGAAAGATCTCCAAATGCATTTCTTGGAAAAACATGCTACAAAACAATGGAAATTGTATGATCCCATTCATGTTTAAAAGCTTTATATCAGCCAAGCCTGTGGCTCATACCTGTAATCCCAACAGCTTAGGAAGCCAAGGAGGGCAGATTGCTTGAACTCAGGAGTTTGTGACCAGCCTGAGCAACATGACGAAAGCCCGCCTCTAGTAAAAATACAAAAATTAGCTGAGCATGGTGGTGCATGCCTGTGGTCCCAGCTACTCAGGAGGCTGAGGTGGAAGAATTGCTTGAGCCCAGGAGGTCAAGGCTGCAGTAAGCCATGATCATGCTACTGCACTCCAGACTAGGCAACAGAGCCAGACTCTGTCTCAAATAAATAAACAAAGCTTTGTAACGGTTTTCATTTATGTACATATAGCTGTAAATGCATGGGCAAAATCCTGAAAGAGTACACATCAAACTGTTAAGAGTGATGTCCCTCTGGAACAAAGTGAGAATGAAAGAGGTAGCTTTGGAACCGAGGGGACTTTCACCATTTACTTTATTTGCTAATGTGTGTGTTGTCTGAATCTTGTAAAACAATATTCCTGTATTCCTGCATTTTAGAAAACAATAAAATAAAACAATAGAGAGGTCATCATGGCTGTGATTTCTGTGAACCAAACTAGCAGGAGTTGTCTAAATTTTAGAAATAATTTCCCGAGATAGAAATGAGACAGGCAACTTTATAGAAGCATCAGGAAGTTTCTTCTAAGTCTATCCTCAGCTTTCTTGGTGCGTAGTCTTGTTTCCACTTGTTCTACCCTCAGGGTGCACTTAGAAATCAAGTCCACTGCTGGCAAGAGAAACGTTCAGGCTCTCATAGAGAAATGTCCCCACCTCTACCTGTTCCCATTTTCACCGCTCCACCACAGCCTCAGGCCAGAGCAAATCTCTGCCTCTAACCAGTCTCCCTGCCCCTGGAACCCTCCTGTCAGAAGGACAGCTTCAGGTCCTTTGCAGCAAAGTCCAGTACAAAGTAAGCTTATGCAACCCCAAAGAGAAGGTCTCCCAGAATCCCTGGTCAATTTCCACTACCCTCACCCAAGGGATGAGAATTTCTCCACCACAAAATGTTAAAAGATGTCAGACTCAGAAAGTCATGCATTCACCAGAGTATGTGAGCACCTACTTATGTGCCAGATATTATACAGGGTCTTTCATTTATGGTGCTTATTTCTTTCAAGCCATACCATAATCCCAGGGTGGGTACTATTGCTTGTGCACATTTTACCAGTAAGAAAACCGGGATCCAAAAGGTGACATCACCAAAGGTCAGTTCAGTTCCACAAAAAAACATTAATCAGGTGCTCCAGGCACGGCCCAAGGTGTTTGGTTTTTATAGAAAAAACAATTGTACTCCCTACCCTTGAGACTCTCAACAACAATGAAGAAATATTGGCAAAAATATAATACCCTACAGAGAGGCCAGTGTCAGGCACAGCAACTTCCTAATGAAAACCAGCTTGACAGTTTGCCTCAGAAGTGTGTAATTTCATCATATTTTGCTGTGCGCAGTTCAGAGATGGAGATAAGCACTGGGTACCATGGAAATGCAGGTAACCTAGGCTCAGGGTTCAGCAAAGTCTTCCCCAAAATGGCAAGCTGGGATTTAGACCCAGGTCTGTGTGACTCCAAGCCTCATGCCCTTTCCACTATGCCACAGTGCAAAACCCATTTCTCAATGGTGAAGAAATCTCGGGGTGCAGATACACTCAACAAGAGAGGTCAGTCAGACCAACATATCATAATAAAGACCAACTGGACACAGTGTAACTCAAAATTAGGTCCCGTAATGGGGTACCACAAGAAGATCAGCTTTCTCCTTTAGCTTTGAGCTTGGGAAGCTCAGCTCTTCTTCACTGTACCTCAAGTGCACCCTTGCATTCTGGGGGCTAACACTCACTGCTCTCTCCATGGCTTCCAGAACCCCCCAAATTCCATGGTGCCATCTCCCCTTCCCTGACCATTTACAGGCATCTTCCTTCACTCTTCTCTCTCTGCTTGCAACTTTTGAGCCGGTCCTAATGGCTACTTCTTGCAACCTCAATTCGTTTATCAAGTAGTCTGATCTAATTTCTCCACTCTCCATCCCTGCCTCTGGGACTTCTCCCAGAGTCCACACAACTAGCAGCCCTCCCCACATCCTGGCCTCCCCCTCTGATATTGGTTGGGCCTGTCATATAATTCTCACTCAGTGGACACATTAGCCCGCCAAGGTGCCTCAGCAGGGGCCACCATGCCACCAGTATTCATGAGTTAACTCATCACTAGTTACTTTCACTACAAAACAAATTTCTGGTTTCCCCTGCCTCAGAGTAGGTACACTTCTCTTCCCGGGTCAGGCTAAGTGCACCAGCCACATAGTGGGCACTTTGAATACCAGAAAGGGAGGAAGTTTTCCTCCAATTACAGGCTAATCAGGAGTGGGTCTAGACTACTCTGGGGACTTACAGGATATTCTCTGCTGTCCCTCTTCCTTTGCATGCCCCTCAACACACAAAGCACATGCCTGCCACACAGACATAGCCCTAAACAGAGAGGGGCATTGTACTTTGAAACAGTGGAAGTCAGAGCTGGCCACAGAGGCTCTTTCTCCCCCAAATGCAGATGCTAGAGATGCAGCCACTTGGCCGCCTGCCTAGGAAGCTCCCCATCCTCTCCATACCCTGCCCACTTGGGTCCTCCAGGAAACAAGAGCCTGAAAAAAAGACAACAGCCACAGGCCACCCCACATCCCCCTCCACAGCCCAGAAAATCCTGTTCGAAGCAGACTGGGCTTTTTAACAAACAATTAGCTTGAATTTTTCATTAGCTGCTGCTTCCTCTGCAGTTCCTGCCTCCACCCCTTTCAAATCTCCAAGCTACGTATATAGCTGGGGAGGCCCCAGTCAGAGGAGAGTCTAGCGGATGTTCAGGATGTAAGGCTACCATGAACCCACCTCTGAAGTGGACCCTAATGAAGCTGATTGTGAATTAAATCAATTACCTCCACAGAGCCCATGTGTGGCCTACTTCAGACAGGCGTTTCGCAGCACAGCCACGAAGCCAATCCTGCCGTGAGAACTCCCACTCTTCCCTGCTGATGAGGATGATCATGGTAATGAGATGAAGATGAAAATGACAAAACTGGTAAAGATAAGGTAGATGCCTTATATCTGTATCTTCTATCATTTGCAATGCCCTTCCACTGGCGGACTCTCATTTTAACTTTGGAACAACTCCATGAGGTCCCTGCGATCCTTATCAGCCTCTGGTTTTTAGAAGAGGAAAGTGAGCTTCAGAAGTGAAGTGACTTTATCTAATTACACAAAACAATCATATGACTGGGGCAGGATTGAGGATATCTTCCGATGGCAATTTCAAGCTGGAATTTCAGAAAAAGGAGGCCAATTAGTTCCCTTTTCTCACTGGGGTCCAGATCTGGAAAACACTGTCTAGATGTGTGGACGGATGGATGCTCAAGTACTGCTACTCTGACCAGTTATTTTGGAGATGGTTGAAAGGTGAGGTGAGACAACAACCTCTCCCTACTGTCGCATCATGAGGTCCTATTGAAAAAAAGAACCTTTCTTTGGTTCTAAATCTATATGCAGACCATGGGGAAGGAGCTCTCACACATACATGTACACTCTGCATGCTGACCTGTGGAGAGGAGGCATCTAGCCTCTTACTTATTCTTGTCTCCATCACCACTGCTAAGGATGTCTACCCATTATCCCAAAGACAGGGCTCTCCCAGGTATACTGCTTGCCCCATGTGAAAGGAAAATAAATCTTGGGCCCCCAAAATTACTAAGCTAAAAGGAAAAAATCAAGATGGGAACCGCTTAGGGCAAACTTGTGCCCCATTCTATTCAAAGTCATCCCCCTTCTCACTGAGATAAATGCATATCTGATTGCTTCCTTTGAAAAGACTGATCAGAAACTCAAAAGAATGGAACCATTTGTCTCTTATCTACCTATGACCTGGAAGCTCCCTCCCTGCTTCAAGTTGTCCCGCTTTTCCGGACGGAACCAATGTACATCTTACATATGTTGATGTATGTCTCATGTCGCCCTAAAATGTATAAAATCAAACTGTGCCCCGACCACCTTGGGAACATGTTGTCAGGACCTCCTGAGGCTGTGTCACAGGTGCGTCCTTAACCTTGGCAAAATCAACTTTCTAAATTGACTGGCACCTGTCTCAAACATTTGGGGTTCACACCCTTTAGGACCAGCAGGAAGGCAGACTGTCCTGGAAGGAGGAAGAAAGGCCACCTCTCCAGCCCTGCTCCCCACACCCTAAAGAGAGGGCCACCTGCCCACCTGTCACCCCCCGTCAGATCTGCCTCATGCCTGAGTTGGTTCCAAGTCACCTCTGGGCCCAGGGTAGGAGCAGAAGAGCTAGTCATCTTCAGGTTCACCTGTTTCTTCCTTGGCACCTAATAAATGCTTGATAAACAATCATTTATAAAAGAAGGGGGCTGGCCGCGGTGGCTCACGCCTGTAATCCCAGCACTTGGGAGGCCAGGGAAGGCCAGTCACGAGGTCAGGAGTTTGAGACCAGGCTGGCCAACATAGTGAAACCCCGTCTTTACTAAAAATACAAAAAATTAGCTGGATGTGGTGGTGGGCGCCTGTAATCCCATCTACTTGGGAGGCTGAGGCAGGAGAATCACTTGAACCCAGGAGGTGGAGGTTGCAGTGAGCCAAGATCACGCCACTGCAATCCAGCTCAGGCTTGGATCAGGAGATCCAAGGCTCTATCTCAAAAAAAAAAAGAAGGAAGGGAGGGAGGGAGGGAAGGTATGTAGATAGGGTAGGCAGGTCGGTCAGTCAGGGAGAAAGTCACAGCTCCCACTCCCACTACACAGTCTCCTCCTCCATGAGCCTCAGCCTTAGTCTCATGGTACCTACCCTACTCTTTTGCTCTTCTCTTCTGTCTCCCGGCCACAGCTCCAAGTGGCTTTGAACTTGCCTAAGTAATTCCTCAAGAAAGTCTTTCTGTGCAACTGTGGATACAAGTGGGAACCTGCTCAGCACACATGCCTGTGTAATCCATAAGTTCAGGAAACCAATACCTTGGAGGTAACCCTCTACCAATGGGGGTGGAGATGCCAATACAGAAATCCTCCTTTGGGCTGATGCTCAGATGGACCATTGGGAGATGCATTCTATGTTCTCCCCAGACCGTCTTGGTGGGATCTAGCTCCCATTCCCCACAGCAGTGTCCTCCATAATGCGCCCTTATAACGGATGTTCCTCTTTCTCTCACTTTCCCTGGGGTCTCTCAGATCTACTGCTTATCAGAAGACCTCTCTGAGGGTTCCTGGTACCCCTCTGCTGTTTTATTTCTTCCTGTTTTACATAATAATCTCAGTTTCTACCTCCTTGAGAGAAAATCCGCAGCCCAGAATCCACAGAGGGCGTAATAACAATAGCAGCTGGCATGGCTGGGGCACCTATTCTGCATCATGGACTGGGCTTTGTACATTACAGGCCTTACTTCAAGCCTCACAACTCCTCCCTGAGGTAAGAATTACTTTCCCACTTTAGAGATATGCATACCAAGGTACAGAAGAATATGACACTGGTCACTATGACAGATAAGCAATTGGTAGAGCTGGAAATTGGACCCAGATGTGTCAAGTGTCTCACCTTGACGTTCTATAGGCCTGGTCCCAAAGCAGCTGAGTGACCCCTAGAACAGCTGAGAGATGCACACAGCCCTGAGATTGGTGTCTCCACCACCTCCTGGCAGAGGTGCAACTAAAACAGAGGCTGGATGGTGGGAGAGAGCTCAGGGGTGCAGAGAACAATGAGCTGACTGCAGCACTGGGGAGCAGGTTGCGGGGGCTGGAAACTGAGGCTGAAAGGCCCGGGGACCAGGTTATGCAAAGCCCTGTGTGTGGGCGTGAGGCAAGTGGATCTTCCCCTGAAGGTAACCTGGAGCTTGTGAAGGCTCTGAAACAAAGGAGTAGCTGGGCCACATTGGTTTTAGAAAGACTCTTTAGGCTGTGCGGAGTCACAGAGTGGCTGGGCCAATTGTCCAGGAAGATGATCAAGGCCTGACCAGGGCAGGTGACATGGAGAGGGCAGGTTGAGGAGAAGATAAACCCAAGACACAGTGTGGGAGGTGAGGAAGAGAGTGGAGTTGACAACAGCCTCCAGGGCTGGCTGCAGGCAGCTGCACTCCTTCTGTTCCTCAGGATCTACTACACCAGCCACTTAAACCAGCCAGTCTGCAGAGCATGTGACCCAGCACCCACATCCTCACCAGAGGCTGCAAGGCCATCCCAGTCAGTAGCAGCTCTGGACAACCCACCACTCCCCAAGCCTAGGGCTGGGCTCCTTTCCTGCCAGGGAAATGGTTGGGGGCCTCTGGGAAAGGGCGAGGCCTCCTCAAGCCCCATCCTGGGAGTCTCTGCTGGGCCATCTCTGCCCCCTGAAGCCCGTGAAATATTTACGACTAGCCAAGCAGGGGAAGTGAGGGGAAGCTGGAGCATGAATTATTGACAGTTTCACTTTCATCCTGGCCCAGGCTGCTGGGCGGAGCAGAGACCCAGGGGAGCCCCCAAGGCAATCCATGGGCATTAAGCAGAATTTTTGAGGAAGCTAGGGGTACAGTTTCCTCACTATCAGGAGGACCACAGGTGACCTGAGCACCGCACCCTGTTCTGACTCCTTGGGGTGCCCAGTGCTGGTGAGGGGGATGTGAGCAGAGTGACTGGAGAGAAGCCCAGTGGCCCCAGACTCTCTTCAGCAAGCCCAGCTGAGCCCTCTTCTCCCTCATTGGCTGCCTCCCAGACACCCCAGGACTGGGCCTGCCAGGCTAAGTTCCTGCTAAGTTCCTGCAAGCTGCTCAGCTACCTGCCGTTGGCATAGGTCTCTGCTTCTTCTGAGAAGATTCTGGGATATTGTCTCTAGTCCTGCAGGGTGCCAGTCCAGAATCGGCCCTGATGGACAGGCCTCTTCCACACAAACCTCCACAAACATTCCCAAGGAAATGTCCTCTGGGTCAGTTTCTCCCTCCTCACAGATGAGCAGCATAAGCTCCTGTCTGCAAGGAAAGGGCCGGATGGTGCTGCAGAGGAGAGAGCACTGGACAAGTAGTCAGAAGACTTGGGTCTGAGCCATGGCACCACTAGCCAGGCAGGGACCAGAGCCTTCGTTTTCTTGTTTGAAAATGAATCATAAGGGTGGCACCTCCCCAGCCTACCCCACGGGGCTGGAGGGCACCCCAGGAGATCGCACAAAAATGAGCTCTCCAGACAGAAGCGTCATTTTTGCCAAATCCAGTTCTCCCACAGCCCTGGCTGCAACCAGTACCTCAGCCTTCTTAGAAACTGACAACTCGACAGCCAAGGTGACAGGCCAACCAGCCGTGTGATCCATGTGATCCGGCCCCAAGACCAGAGGCTTTTTATATTTTTACATTTGTCCTTCCAGGACATGTGGTGTTGGGAGCAGCAGCCTCTGCAAGGCTCCCTCCCCACTTGCCTGCCTGCACGTGACAGCTCTGATCTGAGGTGAGGGAAGGAACCAAGATGGGGGTAGGAGTGGGAGGATCTGGAAGCCCTCGCTGGACCCAGGCAGCATCTGGGTGGCTGCCCACCTCATCGCTGAGCTGGGAGCCTCACCCAGCACCAGCAGGCTCCTGATGTTCTGCTGGGAGGTTCCCAAGGGCCTGAGTGATGGGCACATGGGAAGCTTCTCCCTGATGCGCTCTCCAGAAGCCCGCCTCCTCCAGCCCTGGGATCCAACCTCTCACTGCAGAATGGAGCCAGACCCACAGACCCACAGACAGACAGTGTTGCTACTTCTCACTTGCTTGCCACCTTCCTCCCCATGAGAGAGCTCACAGCCCTCCGCAAACTTTCAAAGTTGGCAACTCTAGTGTCTTCCAGAGGAGAAGAGAGGGAAGGGAGAGAGGACAGACCTAGAGGTCTGAGTGTGTGGAGGAGAGCAAGGCTGGAGACTGTTGCAAATCATTAGCAGACAATGTTCCCTCTGAGTAAGCCCAGCATTTCTCAAAGGAGCGCTGCTTGCCTCTAGAGTGAGATGACTCTTGGCTGTGCAGGCCTGGCCTTCCTACAGGACATTTGGCTTCCCTGGTCCCAGGCTTTTCATGCAGCACTGCCCCTCCCCCACTCCCTCCCTGCTGTACTATTACAACCACCACCCCCCATCCAAATTTCCAATCATCTCCAAGGGTACAGTACTGACCCCTGAAGAACCAACCAGTGGAGCCGCCCCAAGCAGGGACCCTGCCTTGCTCTTTAGTACTCATCTCATCAACCAAGTGCACTCAGAACGCACCAACCAGCTGACTGACCCAACTGTGACCCCAGTGACTGTTGACAAACCTCTGCCTATCAGCCAGGCTTTTTTTTTTTTTTTTTAGAATTTTTTTGGGACGGAGTCTTGCTCTGTCACCCAGGCTGGAGTACAGTGGCATGATCTTGGCTCACTGCAACCTCCATCTCCCAGGTTCAAGCGATGCTCCTGCCTCAGCCTCTTGAGTAGCTGGGACTATAGGTGTATGTATACCTGGCTATTTTTTGTATTTTTAGTAGAGACGGGGTTTCACCATGTTGGCCAGGCTGGTCTCAAACTCCTGACTTCAGGTGATCCTCCCACCTCGGCCTCCCAAAGTGGTGGGATTACACGCGTGAGCCACTGTGCGCCACCTATCAGCCAGACTTTAACTGACCAAGTATCTTCTTACCTGACTGGCAGAAAAAAGCCAGATTTTTCCAGAACAAGAGTTCCCTAATCCTGATGCAGATCTGCACTCAGCCATGTGCTCTGGGGTGACAGATCCTCCACCCTCTCACAAGGTGATCTCACTCGCCCTGATTCCCCTCAGGAGTTCTCTGCCAACCCCCTTCAGGAACAGAGATCATTGCCTCTGGCTCCAAGTTCCCAGGCTTTCTCCAGTAAAGCCCCACACACCAATAGCCCATCTCCTCCCCTGACTCAGCACCCTGTAGCACCTCCACTCTGCTGCCGCTATACTGACTTCAGGGATATGTCAAAATGAGTAATGGTCCCCAGCACCTCCCCTGCAGGTATGAACATGCAGGAGCAGCACTTCCTGGGGCTTCACTGGGCAAGATGGGAAGGGCTTTCTTCAGGTGCCCCTCCCCAATTCAAGCCTAGTTGGCTTCTCCTATCTCCTATCTCCTGCCCAGACCCTGGCAAGTCCTGGCCTTCTTCCACACATAGCAATGTTCATCCATCAATCCCTTTCTCCACTCATCTATCTGTCTACCTATCTGCCTGTCTCATCAACAGTCCATCCATCTCTCCACATATCAATTCATTCACCCAATATTCAGTATTTTTTGTGCAACAATGATGCCACACCTGGCCGTTGTTAGTGAATCCCACTCAACTAGTCCCTTATTTAAAAACTTCAAAATACATTTTGTCAAAATGTATCCCTAGACACCTATTTCTTCCATTTATTCCGCACACATTTATTAACCTCCTACCATGTGCCAGGCACTGTACTAGAGTCTATGGGTACAAAAATAAAGGAACATGGTACCTGCTTGCCAAGAACTTACAGATTGCTGAGAACATAAACAAGTCAACAAGCCATTGAAGCAAAGCATGGTCCATTTTAGGATCATGCACAGCACAGTGTGCCAAAGAATGGAGTTGCAGGGAGAGCTAGCACCTACCTAGAGCTCCCCATGTGCCTGGCACTGTTGTGAGCACTGTACATGCATTAACTCATTTAATCAGAAGAGGGGCACCTATTCCAGGAGGTGGGGAGAAGTGATAACTGAACTGGATCAAGAAGGATGAGCAGCAGCAAGTAAGGGGAAGGAAGGGGAGGGGGCAGTTCCAGACAGAGGGAACAGTCTGTGCAAAGGCAAGGATGTCACAGTGACTGCAGCATAGAAAACAACTGAGGGAGCAGCAAGAGATGAGGCTGAGGACAAGGGCGAGGGTCACATTCACTCTTTTCCCAAACATTCCTTCACCACTGTGCAGAACAGAGAGAACCCCAACCTCAAGGAACTTACAGTTTAGTCTTAGTGGAATGGCAGAGGTCAGTGCACATCAGAAGCTCCTGTGAGTGGTTTGAAAAAGCCCCTGGATGATTCTGAGATGTATCCTTCTCCCAGGCTGAGGATAATTGTATTAAATGGTCTCAAAACTCGCTTCTACCTCTAACTTTCTATAAAAGGTTATATTAGAGAAAGGGATCAAATCGTCCTGCCCTAGAAGAATCTGAGGGGCCAGCATTGGTCTCAGAGGTTGGCCAGGTGCATCAGACACTGCTGGGGGCCCTTCCCTGCCTCCATCATGGGCGCATCACCCAGACCTCCCCTTCAAAATGAAGGCACACACTCCCACAGCTGCTGGGAGTGTTGGCTGCTGACAACTCACAGCTGAGTCCCTCTCTAGGCACTGCCCTCCAGTGAAGGGAGCAGCATCCCCTAAGTTTATACCCCAAGGGCAGCCCACATCTAATAACTGATCAATTAGAGGACATAAAAGACTTGACTTCCCAGCCTTAAATAGGAATCTCTTGGAAGGGCCATCCCAGCTCCAAAGCTCCTTGTGAGATCAACTGAGACCTCTGCTACAACTGCATCACAGTACAACCTCCCCCTCTGCCCCATCCCACAGATGATGACACCAAGTGCCCTCCCCTACAAACCTCCTGCATGCAAATCTCTGTCTCAGAGCCTGTTTCCCTGGAAAACTGACCTATGACCAGGGGCCATACTGAGCTGGGCCCTATGCTGATGCAGCCTTGACAAGCCTACCTGTTTGTTTACCCTCCCAACCAAACTCCAGTTCTGACTTGACAGCCCCAGGAAGGAGACCTGCTCACTATTTCTTACACATCACTTACTCTTTCAGGATCTCTATATACCAAGCACTATCACCAAATCTCTCCTACTTTCCACCAGTTATAAATTTGGCTGTCACGGTCTGAAGCTCCATCATCATCACCACCACCGTAAACCTCTTTCCTCAAAAAAAAAAAAAAAAAAAAAAGCTGATTCTTCCTTCAGGAAACCTTCCTAGACTACCTTCTCCTAAATTTGAGGAATTTCGAATCCTGGAGGACTTGAACTTTCAGCTGTTGTTTTGAAACATTTATGTGTTTATAGGTGGATATTTAAACCATGCTTGTGGGTTTCTTGAAGCCTGTATTTTTACATTTCTATGCCCTCAGGAATGTGTACTCTGATTCTCCAATAAAATGAGGAGGAGTGGAGATCCCCCAAGATCAAGGTCTTCCTTCATCTGTGTCTTCCCAAACCCTTCTGCTTGGCAACCACTTGGCTGCTTACAGAAGTGACCAGTGCAGCGCCTGATGACAGCTCAATCACAGGAACTACAGCAACCTATGTTAGCCCTTTATTCCTATCAAAGGCTGGGATGCACGGCCTCTGCAGAACCTCTGGTAGGGGGCAGGCAGGACAACTATCATGATCTCCATCTTACAAATGAAGATCCTAAGATCAGAGAGGTAAAGTGACTTGCTCAAGAACCCAGGCCTGCCGACTCCCCACCCAGGGAGTGGGCAGCCCAGTGCTGGCGAAAATGGCAGCATGTGGGAGCTCAGGAATCTGGTCTGCAGTCACCCAAGGGCTGGGAGATGCTGGCAGGCACTTGCAGGGGCACCCCAACTGCCACTCTTTTCCCAGATGGCCATGTACAAAGAGCCCTTTCAGTAGACACAGTCCCCAGGGAGGCCTGGGGAGCTACAGCTGCAGGAGGAACCTGTAGAGTCCCCTAAGGACAGCACCAGAGGCCGGGCCCATCTGCAGAAAACAGGGATGTGATCAAGTACGTGGGACATCACGGCACTACTCAGCAAAGTCTCTGGCCCTTCCTGGCCTTGTCCAGACCCTTGGGAGGACACTGAGGGGCACCAAAGGCTTACAGCATCCCTGGCAGTGGGACTCCAGAATCTTACTGAGCTACGAAGAGGGGCGAGAGAGTGCTGGGTCAGGACCATTCTCTGGCATGAGGTCCAGGAGTGGGCGGGCATTTGGCCCTGGCTTGTGGAGGAGCCATCAGAGCAGCTTCTGAGAGCTCAGGGCTCCCATCTCTGCTGCAATAAGGAACACTGAAGGCTCTGTAGCCTTGTCCTGAACTTGACTTAAGGAGCCTCACCTTGCCTTTAAGGACTTTAGATAGGACTGGATAATAAGGTTAATAATAATATAGTTAACACTTACACACAGCACTGACCCTGTGCCACGCTCTGCCCAAGCCTTTACACACAGCGAAACTCATGAAGCTTCCGGGCAACCCCATGGGGCAGGTACGTACCCTCCGGTGTAGGCCAGGAACCCAAGAGGCAGGGAGGTGGGATAACTTGCCCAGCAGTGCCCAGCTACAGGAGGGAAGGGCAGGGTTCAAGCTCAGGCAGGCTGTTCTTTTCTCGTGGTCTGGGGTATGCTTGCCCTAAAACTCAATGCCTAAGGCACGCTCTCCTCCCCCAGCTGCACATGGTGATGAGATTCGGACGGCAATATGGATCCCCGTGTCCCAGGCAGCAGAAGCCCCCGGTTGGTAGCCTCTGGTCCGGCCCGCCCCGGCTGCCAGGCGGAGTCCTTGACCAGGAAAGGGCATCCCAGGCGGGCTCCGTAGAGCGGGCGGGGCATCCCAAGAGTGCCGCCCGCTGCGCCGTACCGCCCTGGCGCCCTCCACACCGCGGCGGCCGCCCACTGGCACCCCGGCCTCCCTTTGGTTGCAGTAGCCATGACCTGCTGCAGAAGCCCAGCCCTCGGAGGACTGCGGCAGAAGGCAGGCCCCTCCGCGGGGACGCGGGGGCAGTCGCCGGCTGGGCTCTGCGCGGGTCGGCGCCCCACTCTTTCCCACGCAGTGACCTCTGCTGGTCCGACTGGGCCTGTGCAGCTGGGAAGGCGCCTCCAGGGCCCCCACAGCCTCCCGCCGACCTCCTTCCCCAGGCTAGCGAGCGAGGGCCCAGGTTTATTTCTGCAGTGCTGCAGAAAAGTGGAGCCACGTGGAGAGACTCAGATACACCGGCTTCCACAGCGGACAGGCCTGAGTTCCGACGGCCCCAAACAATACAAACGCTTGTGGAAGTCCCATTGTTCTCTACAATGGGAATGATGATTCCTAAGCCCAGGGTTATTTCAGGTTGAATGTGGCGAGGTTTGTTAAGGTTCCCACTAATGCGTGGTGGTCATGGTTTCAGGTCCCCATCCCAACACAGGCAAAGACCTAGCCCAACGTGCGGGGGCTGTTGATCCAGGCATATGGGGCTTCCAGTCCTGCTGCTCCTACAAGGTTTCCTCCCCCTATATAAGGATACCCAGAAGGCGGGGTCCTCAGACAGGTCCTCCCAGGAAGGTTCTCTGCGCACTGGGTAGACCAGTTCTCTAGATTAACTTGAGTAAACTAAGTTCCCTCTTTGGGTTTCTCTCTCCCCGTCTTTTTTTTTTTTTTTTGAGACGGACTCTCCCTCTGTCGCCCGGGCTGGAGTGCAGTGGCCGGATCTTAGCTCACTGCAAGCTCCGCCTCCCGGGTTTATGCCATTCTCCTGCCTCAGCCTCCGGAGTAGCTGGGACTACAGGCGCCCGCCACCTCGCCCGGCTAGATTTTTGTATTTTTTAGTAGAGACGAGGTTTCACCGTGTTAGCCAGGATGGTCTCGATCTCCCGACCTCGTGATCCGCCCGTCTCGGCCTCCCAAAGTGCTGGGATTACAGGCTTGAGCCACCGCGCCCGGTCTCTCCCCATCTCTTAAATGTAGGGGATGGATTTGTGGTTCCCAGGTACTAGACATCAGTATCCAAAATGCCTCTAAGCTTTTAGTAATCCAGATTCCTAGACCTCCACCTCCTGGAATTCTGATTCAGGTGACGGTTGTGGAGGCTGGGAATTTGTATTTTAACACCCTCCCTAATTTACTCGGATATCCAGCCAGATTTAAGAACCACTGATTTAGATGTTCATAAAGTCTTCTCCTGCTCCAAGATTCAATAACCTTAGACTTAAAGAAAAGGCCTGGATTGATGCCTGAGCCCCAGTCTCCAACCTAGAGCAAGTCACCCTCCTCTCAGAAGGACAGTTCAAAGACGTTTCTCCCTGTCTGCTTGTCCTTGGGAGGATTTTGGAAAATGACCCCTAATTAATAGACACTCAGTTGCCCTCGCAAAATTCGCTTCCCTTGCCTTTCTTGGTGAGAGAATTCCAGTTTTGTTAAACTATCTCTTAATCAGAGAAGATGATATTAATTCTGATTTATCTCAGCCAGTTGTGGTAATTCCATTTCCTTGCCAGCCATTTATTCAGCAATCATGATGTGAACCAGTTTGGGCCAAGGAAACATGAAGGGAAGTTTGTGGAAAGGGGTGGGGGATTAGAAAAGGTTACTTTAAAACAGATATAGGCCAGGCATGGTAGCTCAGGTCTGTAATCCCAGCACTTTGGGAGTCCGAGGCAGGTGGATCACTTGAGCCTATGAGTTTGAGAACAGCCTGGGCAGCATGCAGCATGGTGAAACCTTCTCTACAAAAAAAAAATATATATATATATATATATACACATATATATATATTAGCCAGGCATGGTGGTACATGCCTGTGGTCCCAGCTATTCAGGAGGCTGAAGTGGGAGGATCACCTGAGCCCAAGGAGGTGAGGGCTGCAGTGAGCCATGATCGCACCACTGCACTCCAGCCTGGGCAAAAGAGTGAGACTCTGTCTCAAAAAATAAAAATTGTTTTAAAGAAAAAGAGATACACTCCCTCTTATTTACTCAGATAACTCATGACTGGGCATGATGTCCAGAACTTCAGCAGTTATCTTTCCAGAGTGAGGGGATAGTTTGAGGACAAAACCCCTAAGCAGAATGGAAAACTGGAAAGAGCCTATTTCTTTCATTACATTGTAAAGCTGCTAACTTAGCCAACACTGGAGCCATTTTTACTCCAAGGCTGGGTTTTCTATTACAACAGAAAGCATCCTCACTGATATACTAATCTTCTGTAAAACGCTTTGCACAGTGATTGGTGAACAGGTTTTCTATACTAGGAATCATTCATCCTTCATCCAATCCATCTCATTCTCAAAGCCTGTCCCATTTATCTCCTAAATAATTCTCAAATTCATTCATCTTCCTACATCTCCACTGTCACCATCACTCTGGGAGCCATTGCACTGGCCTCATAACTTGTCACCAGTGTGCACCCTTCTCTCTTCCCAACCATTGTCCACTCCAAGTCAAAGTGTTGACCATGTCACTCTCCTGCTTCTAACCCTTGAATGGCTTCCTGTTCTTCTAGGACAGAATCCATACTGTCTGCAGCCTGCAAGGGCCTGTGCCATCTGCCTCTTCCCCAACTCTTCAGCCACACCACTGTGTATTGTTTCCCCCTCAGTCTCTGCCTTCCAGCCACACTAGCCTCCTTAGCACTTCCCAAGCCACCTTCACTGAGGAGCCCCTGACGCGATGTACCCTCCACCTGGAATTCTTTTCTTCACTCCAGTCTGCTTCACCACCCCTCTCAAACATCACTCCCTTAAGAAAGGAATCCACACTAGACCAGGACCCCCTGTTCTCCCTGCTAAATTTTCTCTCAGCCCCCTGAACTTTGCCTTCAAAACATTCATCCCAGTCTGAAATTATCCATCTGCAAGATTATTTGGCCAAATTCTGTCCCCTGTCTAGACTATAAACTTCACAGCTCCAAGGACCCTGTTTTTCTTCCTGGTCATTTAACCCTAGCACTTCTCACTCTACCTAATAGCATAAAGCAAATACAGAATACATGCTTGTTGAATAAATAAACAAACTCTCACTTTTCCAAACAAGGATGGTGCTTATTTTCAAACTCCACCCCAGAGCTTTAGGCAAATAAACTCCTCTTCAGAACAACTCTGTTCTGTGAAATCAGAGAAAGTAACAAATGAGATACAAAGGTTTTTCAGATAAGCAGACCAAGGTCTCAAATTTTTCAGATAAGCAAACCAAGGTCTTGGGCAGTCACTGGATTGTCAGCAGTCCTTATGCATGCTCTTTCTGCCAGGTGCTGCTCAGAGCTGAGGGTCTATCGATAACTAGGGCACGGTCCCTGCCCTCACAGAGCTCCCGTCTGGTAGATTTTCCCAATGCTTTCCTCCCTTCTGCCCTCCCCTGACCCAGTTCTCCATCTGTCCTCAGAGGCACTAAAGGCAAGGCAAATGTGACATCAGGACATCATGGGGCCCTGTTCCCGCTTGAGGGCAACTTAGGGACCTGCTGACACTCTGGTTTGGAAGGACAGAGAGGTGTCCACTCAGTGCTGACAAGAGGCCAAAATGGGAGGCTTCTGGCCACCCCCTCTTGCCTGTTAGCCAAAGGAATAAGGCATCACAGAGTGTTTCTGATGTATAATGGATGTATCATAATTGCCTCAGTTTCTCCAGGGCACCTTTCTTCCTCAGAAGCAGGGATTTCTAGGAGATAATAGATGGAAATTCAAGCTTCATCTCAGAAGAAGATAAAAATTCTATGGCATGTTCCTCAGTCCCCACCTTCAGTGCCTCTGTTCTTCCGTAAGTGGAGGCCAACTTCACTGGCCAGGGTGGAGCCACCAGAACCCCTCAGACTGAGGTCAGAATGACAGGGAGACTGAGGAGGAGCTCAGGCAATGGGTGGGGTTAAAGTGTGACGCTGAGTTCGGACAGCTGGCTGGGTCCCACTCTCATGAGGGAAGTGCCAGGAAAGGGTTGAAGATGTGGAGCTGAGAGATCCCCAGGCATCTCCCAACCATAGACTCTTCAACTGGTGCAATTACCCCCGCCTGGGCACCACAGTTCAAGCTCCTGCGTCCACCAGGGACTTTCTTTGCTCTACCTGCCTCAGATGTCCCCATGGAAGATGCCCCATCATCAAAGAAGCCTCCCACAGATCGGTAGGCACTGAGAGCTGGAACCAAAGGGAACGTGACACGGGAGAAAACGCCATGGGCTCCTTCCCCTGAGACCTCAGGTGATTAATCTCTGCAAGGTGAGCTGGGGGTGGCAGCCAACTGGGAGAGAAGGAAATTGGGAGAGAAAATTCATTCAAGGAAAGAGGTGCTCTGTAATTTCCTAAATGTATTCTCTCTCCTTTCTACCTCCTCCTCCCTGCCACTCCCTCCCACTCCCTCTTCCCCATCTTTTCTCCTTGCTTCCACTCTCCCACCTTACTCTTCCCATCTCTCCCTCCTCTCTCTGTCTCTCTTCTGTCTCTTCTCTCTCTCTCAGCTTTCCCTTCCACACAGAAAGTCTTTATACAATTAAACTAGGACAAAAATGTTTTCCAAGGCTTTAAAATATCCTTGTTAAAGAAATTCACTGGGAAGCAGAAATTGTGCTTAATTTCTTAGAAAATAAAAAGCATATGGTAGAAATTGATGTTGTTTCTTCCCCTCCTCCAGATCCCCTGCCAAGGAGAGCACATCTCAGCTCACCTGTCATCCACATCAGGTAGGTGGGGCCAGGATGGTGATGGCCAGACACAACTTTGTAGTCTCCCATCTGCCTTCTAGCCTGCGGTCTGCTTGACAGGTGAGTTCAGGGACATGGAAAATGACTTTGAACATCTGTTTGCTAGAGAAAGAAAGGAACACTGCCTCCAATCACCTTCAGGTGGTCCTTCTTCCCTCACCCTGGGCCAGGGCTTCAGTTAATCCATGTGAGGCTAATTCATCATCTCAAGGATGGGTGTTGCCACTCAAGCCCTGATCCCTAGGCCCATAGAGCAGCTGTTTGCAGGGGAGAGAGTAATATCCACACCGTGTACAAGGACCCAGTGAGAGGCAGAATAATGCCAAGTCCAAAGACGTCCACATCCTGATCCTCTGAACCTGTGAGTATGGTACCTACATGGCAAAGAGGACTTTCCAGATGCCATTAAATCACAGATCTTGATATGGGAAGATTAGCCTGGATTATCCAGGTGGGTCCAATATAATTAGGAAAGTCCTTCCAAGTGACAGAGGAAAGGCAGAAGAGTTGGAAGGAGTGCGAAGGTACAGCGTTGCTGGTTTTGAAGATGGAGGGAAGGGCCATGAGCACAAGAATGCTGGCAGCCTCTGGAGGCTGGACTAGGAAAGGGAATGGGTTCCCACCTAGAGCCGCAGGAGTGCCGCCCTGCACCATGAGTTTAGCCCGGTGAAACCCAAGCCAGACTCCTGACCTCCAGAAGTATAAGAGAATAAATCTGTGTTGTTTTAAATTGCTAAGTCTGTGGTAATTTACTACAGCAGCAATAGAAAACTCATGCAGCCCCTCAAGGTGCTGGACAGAGCCAGGAGTGGGAAAAGAAGGCGGTTGGCAAGAGGGGTCGCAGACGCAGGACATGGACAGAACCTTCTACCAAATTGTGACAAAACATAGAGGAATCCACAGTCCTGAATTTGAACATGACCTCCCAGGTTGTTACAAAGGTACCTGTGTCAAGATAGGAAGTTAACATATTTTATGTAACAGTTTGTTAGCTTGACTTTTAAATATTTAGACATATGGTTCATAGGCCACCATGTGCTCTCTTGCCCCAGGCCCTGAAATTGTGTGCAAGAGTCCCTTTGAGGAAAGGGTGAGGACTAACTCCCTCATGGCCATTTGCATGTAGGCCACCACCTTCTATTTAAAAGCAAATGCTCAGCACCAACACTGTGCCATTAGCTACCAATGACCACATGAGAGAATGCCTTTGACACTCAGAAGGCTAAGGCTGCCTGGACAGGGTATAATGTCATAGCCACCTTAAACTCTAGAGTCAGGCAAAATGCATATGCAATGAACTTTATTACCATCTCTTGGATTCATGATAATAGGCACAAATGGTTGTATTTTTCTTGTATTTATATAGCTACGCCCCTTCTTATAGTTTATACCTTCTTACTTTGCTACATCTCCTTTATTTATAACTGGCATCGAAGGAGATGGTGTTTTCTCATACTAAGCATAATAGAATCCTCATCCTATACTGACATTCACATGTATTAAAAGATAATGCTCCTTTCCATTTTCACAGTAGCCATGCTTGCCTGCATCTTTCATGCCTCCTTCCTCCCAGCCCCAACTTCTATCATGGCCAAGTCCTGATATTCCCAAGCTCTCTACCTCTCCTACCCAGTTCTCAAGTCCTCCCATCTCCCTGGCCACCTGCTCCTGCTCCCCACCTCCCAACTTGAGGGCCTGGATTCCAGACAACAGGAGGCAGGGTAAGAGCTAGGCTCTTCAAGGGGGCCCAGAACAGCAGCAGCAATGTAAGGACTGTGGGGAAAGGTAGGGTCACTTCCCAGGATGCCTTCCCCTTCTGTTCCATCTTCCTCTCTCTTGATGAGGTCCTTATCTGCCCAGGACCTTCTGGGTTCTCCATGGCTTTCTGTGCTTTGCCCTAAAAATGATGTCAGTTAGTATTTACTGAGAACTTTCTGTATGCCAAGTAGCTTTCACATACATTGTATCTTTTGGTCTTTACAGTAAGCCTGTGTAGTGCGTCCTGTTATATTCACTTCCCAGGTCTGAGGAGGATATGCCCTTCCCCACACATCTGATCAATTGCTGTCAGATTCCTATTCAGATGAATCTGCCTTCCATCCAGTCAGCTCCCCACTACTTCTTATTAACTGACTAAAGACTCATCATGAAATTTCAGGCTACAGCCTGCCAGGTGGATAAAGCATTTCAGGGTTCAGAAAGGTCTTAGAGGCCCACTGCAAAGATAGCTCCTTCCCATGCCCTGTGAATACCTACTGAGGGCAGCTTGTGCTGAAGGCTCTTGCCAAGGCTGTCCACGAGAAGCAGATCCATGTGGGCTACTGTCAGACCCCAGGTAATGTTACCAATCTCATAAATAAAAATACAAAATGTCCAGTTACATTTGAATTTCAGATAAGCAATGAATGACTTTTTTGTACTTCTACTAAAAAATCATTCATTGCTTACCTGCACTTCAGTTGTAACTGGGCATCCTCTTTTATTTGGCAACCTTAGGCCCAGTCCACTCAGGTGTGGGCTTCAACATGACCAGTGGAGAGAAAGCGCAGTTGCAGTTCCTTCCACTCACCACAGGTGGGCAAAGAAGGCCTGAAAAGGCCAGGAGCCTGCGCTGCTCAGGAGAGAAAACCAGAAGCGCATTTACTCAGAGCTGCCCTTCTCTCCCCTGCTGATTCCTTGTGCTCTAGGTCACCTCCTGCTCCCTCTCTCTATCCTTCTTCCAAGCCACCACACACACCATTTCCCGCAAAGCTGCCATAGCCCAGTGGACTCTTCTTTGCTGACCCCAGCACGCCCAGGTCCGTGATCCAAATAATGCAGGTCAACCAGGGCCACCTTCATCTGCGACCTGAGGGGCAGAAGTGGGAAGGTGGCCAGGTCCATAGGTCAATGCACTCTCCTTCCAACACTGGAAGATACCTCCATGGCTCACCAGAGCCTGGCCCTGAGAAGCTAAGGGCTGTCCTTGTTGGTGGAAGGCTCTGGATCAGAAGTCAGGACGGGCAGGCCAGAGGTCCCGACCTCCCTGCTGCTCTCCCATTCTTTCCACCTTGGTCCCTGGGGAATGGAGGTTCGCGGGTGAGGGGACATGAGACATTTCCTACTTCTCAAAGGAAACTGTGAGCAAATAAAAGCAAGTACTTTTTATGTTCGTCCTCCATGAGTAAATCTTTACATTAGAGGAGGGTCCAGTTAAGTATCATTTTGGCTTAAACATTAGGTCAGCAGATGTTTGAGGGAGATAAGAAAGGTTTGCAGAGGGACTGGGGCAAATAGTGAAAGGCCAAGGGCAAGAGACTATCCAGAAGCCCCCAGAGGTGCCCACTGGAGGAAATGACCCAAGAGTGTAGCCTGGCTGGGCCAAAGTCCCATAGCCTCTGGGATTATAAATCAAGGCCAGCAGCATGTCACTTGCATGGCTATGGTGAGGATCACGTGTAATAATGCCGGGGAGCAGGTAGCAGGACGTAGATGCCACAGATGTTATCATTGGAGGACAACCTCTCGGTTCACCATCTGTGTGGCTTGAGGCAGGGTACTCAACCTCTCTGAGCCTCTCGTAAAATGGGGGAAAGAGCAGGATCTAGCACACAGGCTTATTGAGAGGATGGAAGAAAGTGGTACATGGAAGGCACTTAGTCAAGTGTCTGGCACATTGTAAACTGCAGTAATCAGCTGCTATCCAGTGAGACCTCTTCCTATTGCCCCAGATCAGAGTTGTGAGTACAACAGGAGCCTCCTATCAATTGCTGTTATAAAACCATATGAACAGTTGCTGCCTGGCTGGCTCTGTAAGAAACCTCTTTCCTAGACCTCAGGCTGCTCAGCCTGCGTCCGCTCAAGCTGACCACAAGAACGACCAACTCCTGCTGAGTCCCTCGACCACATGACAGCTCCCAAACACAGGGACAGAAAACCACACCCCACACCCTGACTAGTGAAGCCTAGTGGTGGAGCACATGGGCTCAGACCCAGACTGCCTGGAATTAAATTCCAGCTATGTCATTACTAGTTGTGTGAGGTTGGGTCATTTATTTAACCTATTTGTGCCTCAGTTTCTTCATGTACTAAACAGGGCTCGTAAGGCTGTTGTGGGAATTTAGAAAGTTAATAGATGTAGTAATCTTAGAGCAGTTCGGTAAACAAATATTTATCAAATGTCTACTCTGTGCCAAGCACTAGGAGTCTAGCAGACAAAACAGGAAAAAATGCCTGCCCTCGTGGTATGAAGAATTACAAGACAAATGCGGTAGTGATAAGTGCTAAGGGATCAATAGAGTAGCAGGAGAGAGACGGGCTAGAACGGGGGCTGCAATTTTGAGTAAGCAGCCAGGGATGGCCCTGACAGAAGTGGGCTGGGCAGACATCTGGAGGACAAGCATTCCAAACAGGGAACAGCAAGTGCAGAGGCCTTGAGGTGAAAGGATGCAGCCATGTCTAAGGAACAGCAAGGAGGCCATTATGGAACAGAGTGAGCAAGGGGGAGAGTGCTGGAAAGAAATAATGGGGCTGGGAGACATAATGCCTCCGCATCCTTGAAAGAACCTTGACCTGCACTCTGAGTGATGTGGGAGCCATTGGAGGGTTTTGAGCAGAGAAGACATGAGTTCTGTTTTTACAGGATCACTTTGGCTCTTGTTTGGAGAATTTACTTCAGGGGAATTGAGAGCAAATTGCAGGGAGACCAGTTAGGAAGTTACGGGAATAATTCAAGTGAACGATTGTAATGGTTTGAACTAAGGTGGGACAGTAGAAACGTCAGGATGAGGACACATTCTGGCTATATTTTACAGGTCAACCAATGTGACTTGCTACAGATCAGATGTAGAAAGTGAGAGAAAGAGGAGTCAAGGAGCGCACCAAAAATTTTGGTCTGGGCAACTGAAAAAATAGAGTTGCCGTTTACTGACATTGAGGAGATAACCAAGAGAAGTGGGTTTGATAGGGGGTATCAGAAGATTTGTTGTGGAGGCTAGCCGTGGTGGCTTTCACTCCCAGCACTTTGGGAGGCTGAAAAAGGCAGATCATTTGAGGTCAAGAGTTCGAGGTCAGCCTAGTCAACATGGTGAAACCCCATCTCTACTAAAAATACAAAAATTAGCCAGGCATGGTGGAGCATGCCTGTAATCCCAGCTACTTGGGAGGCTGAGGCACGAGAATCACTTGAAACCAGGAGGCAGAGGTTGCAGTGAGTGTAGATTGTGCCACTGCATTCCAGCATGGGTGACAGAGCAACACTCCATCTAAAAAAAAAAGAGAGAGAGAGAGAAGAAGAAGATTTGTTGTGGAAATGTGAGATTTAAGATGCCTGTTAGACATCTAAGTGGAGACATGAGGTCAGCTGTGAGATACACAAGCCTGGAGTTCAGGAGAGAAGCCTGAGCTGAGATAGTTTTGAAGTTGTGAGCATGTAGAAGATATTTAAAGCTGAATGAGATAACCAAGGGAGCAAACATGGATAGAAAAGAGGTCAAGGGCTGTGCTCTGGCTCACTCCTACATTAAATTCAGGGAAGCTGGGAGCACCCAGCAAAGGAGACTGAGAAGGAGTAGCCAGCACAGTCAGCATGATCTAGATGTCTGTAGCTGTTATTGTCTGTTCTTGTTGTTGTTGCTATTGTCACTGGCTACATCAATGCAGCACTGGTCCTCAGGTCAGAGGGATGCTGTCTAAAACTAAAACAGGGTGGTCAAAGGATCTGAAAATCAGAAATTGTCCCAGACAAATTTTGTCTTTAAACCAGAAGTTCAGAACCAAAGAAACACAAACTCAGTTATGTAGTGATAAAAGCTGGAGCAAAAAGGAGGAAGGATCTTTGCAGGGAAAAATAGAAACAGGAAGACATATTACCCATGTATAAAAGGGAAAAGAGGAATAAGGGGGAAAGTCACACCACTTCCACCCCCTGCAGCCGCCCCCTTCCATCCAGCTGAATGACAGAATAACAGGAGACAATGAGAAGACAAGCATTTTTCAACCTGCTGTCTTCATTTTAAAAGATCAGCTATAATCATATAATTAGGGTGCCTTGTTTGATGGAAGAATAAAAAGTCATATTTGATTAGGGCAAGAAATAATTAAAGAGGTCTTTTGGGAACTGTGTTTCATAACTAGCTGGCCCCTTTGACTTGTCCCCTGAAGGCATAGAGGGAATTGTGAATGTTTGTCAAAAGTGTTAGGGGTTGTATTTAGATTTGCAGAGGATGGAAGACATCCCTGAAGATTGTGATGGGGTACATGTTGAAACAGCCCTATGCTAAGGTAACCCTCCAGGTACAAAACCAACAAATCTGTCTGCACCAGGCAAGATATAGATCAAATGTCCCAAAAATCCATGTGCAATCACCTGGAAGATGACAAGATGTGACAAAATCACTAACACATCCTAGAGGGGGAGCAGAAACTGCAAGACCAAATTCAACAACCTCCTAGTCCAAGAATACAGGAGGGAGATGACAGATAGCATGGATCTTAAATTACTTGATTCTTGTTCTTGAACAAGTCACATGTTGTGTATATATCAGAGAGCCACCTTTTATTCAGCACTCATGGCCACTGAACTAAACTCTGCATAAGCTCTCTTAGGAAGACAGTTCCAACTTGATAAGAGTGTTCCAACAACAACCTTGTGAGTGTATTTTGGCTTAGGAGGGGTCAACTGACCTACCCAAGATCACCTAGCTATTAAGCAGCTAAGTTGGGCCTTGATCCTGGGACTGGCTGGCTCTAAAGCACATACTCATAATCTTTACAACTGCCTCCTTTGTTGGGGTTTCCAGGCAATCATCCTCCTGTTCTCTCCCAGCCATGCTCCACCACCTTCTTTATGGCCACTCCTGCCCACTGAAGCCCTTATTGCCAGTAAGCCCTCAGTTCCTACATACCACATGATCAAGGCACAATGATAGGCACATAATAGATGCTCAACAAACACTTCCTGAATTAAATATCTGGGATCAACTTGAATTGGATTCTCCAATATGGAGAGTGAGGAAGCTCGATCCCAAAAGGTTGAACCAAAGCCATTGATGAGCACAGAGGAATGCTAAGGTGGGGACCCTTTTCCACATGGCTTTGAGGAACACTGAAATAGAGCCACAGGTTGCTCTTGGGCCATCACTGGTCTCCTGCCAGCATCAGAAGACTGATTCATTAACTGTGTGTCAACCCCCATTCTGTCACCACTATTGTGTCAACACAGTGGTGTTGTGTCAACAAAGAGACAGGCTAAGTAAGTGTGTTGGGGTTGGGGGAATGATCACCCGGGCCCTCAGTGCTGTGGAGACAAACAAATCTCACTTATCTTATGTTTTATCCATTTTATATCTTCTGTGATGTTGAGAAGGCATGACCCACGCAGAAATACTCTTTTGCTTTCTTGTCCTAAATATTGGGAGTTCATATCATAACCTAGGCATGCCCTCTAGTCATGAACGTTTTTGTTTTAATGAGAAAGGAAGAGTCCTGGAAAATTGTAAAGCTTCATCCAGAGGCTTCATAATCTCAACACAAGGCATATCAAACAGACTACACCTATACCAAAGCCATATTCTCACAACCAAAACCTAGACACATGGTTGGAAAAAAGATTTTTAAACTACTTCCAAAACCAAGACACACCCTGGGGATGTAATATAAATGACACAGTATAGATGACACAATGGACATTACAGTGATTTATGGGAACATGTGATAGCATATTTGAAATTGGAACGGTACCCATAAATCCAGAATATATATGGTCATGACATCAAAACACAGACTATTCATGAAAGACATTTTGCCAAACCATCCCGCTGGCCTGGAGTTACAGCTCAAATTTTTTAACAATAGGTTTATGAAAAATCTTCAACCCAGTCAATAGACTGATTATTAGAGCATTACTTTTGGACCTAAGTCCTACGAATTGTCCAAAAATTCAATGGCATCCCATTCTGTGACACTGATTCTTCTTTCCTGAAGCTAACCAGTGGACAATGAGGCAACACCCAACATCTCAGCACCAAGGACAGAGCTCAATTAATCAGGAAGTGATGTCCAGTTTCTCAACTCTGCAGTCAAGAAGTTTTTGTTTTGTTTTTGTTTTTTTGTTTTGTCTTTGTTTTTTGTTTTGAGACAGAGTCTCGCTCTATCACCTAGACTGGAGTGCAGTGGTGCAATCTCAGCTCACTGCAGATTCTGCCCCCAGGGTTCTAGTGATTCTCTTGCCTCAGCCTCCCAAGTAGCTGGGACTACAGGTGCCCACCACCACGCTTGGCTAATTTTTATATTTTTAGTAACAACGAGGTTTCACCATTTTGGCCAGACTGGTCTCAAACTTCTGACCTTAGGTTATCTATCCTCTTCAGCCTCCCAAAATGCTAGGATTATAGGTGTGAGCCACCACACCCAGCCATCAATAAATTTTTGTAAATTCAAAATGAAACCACAGAGTATTAGTGCTAGGGGCAAATGAATAGCTCAACATTTTCATTTTGCAGATGAAGAATCTGGATCCCAAAGAAATCAAATCGGCTATTTAACATCCCAGAGCCAGGGCACTAGAACTCAGGCCTTCTAGCTCCCAGCCTTGCACTCTTTTTCTGTACCATACTGAGACCTGGAATCACATCAAAATCATTCCGTTGCCCCTAAAGCTTCCCAGAGCTGTCAGGACTCAGTCAACATTAGGTGCCAAGAGTGAACATATTTTGGAGAAGGGAGAGAGGTAGAAAATACAAAGGAAAGAAGTCTCCATGGCTCCCCAATCAGGAAAGCTTTTCTTATTACCTTCTGGGAGTGTGACCAGTTGGAAAGAGAGTACAGGTAATGAAGCACAAATAAGTGGATTTCTCCTGCCAAGATCACAGCTTAAGAGAATGGATGGCAGAAGGGAAGCCCCAACCAGCCAAACCCAGGACAGAGGAAGAGGGTTTAAAGACCATTCCCCAACCCCAAATATCAGCCAGCAGCACATGCTGAGACCCCAATGGGCATACACAGCACCAGGCTCTTGGTGCTAAGTACAGGCATGGCACCTGCCCTGAGGATGTACTCAAGCCATTGGCCATTCCACAGTGAGAATGAATCTGTGGCTCTCCTGTATGGAGGATTCAGAGGCTGTGTGAGTTTGGACAACTTACATAAACTATCTAAGCCTGAGTGTCCATATCTATAAGGTAAGAAGGTTTGAGTAGATGGTCTTGAAAGATGCTCTCTGAAACAACATCCTAGAATTGTCTTTCTAAGTGAGATATAGAAGACTGGAAAGGTACCATTAGATAGCATGTCTTTGAATATGTGGGTAAAGCTTAGTACCTCCCCGCTCCAATTTTTTTTACTAACCATGAGCAGTCACTCACCTGATCTCACCCAAGACTTGCATATGCCTGGATAACAACATTAACCGTAGAAATGCAAAGAAAGGTGGATATTAATTCAGAGGCTACATGAGGCCAGCTGGCTGGACATCAGAAAGCAGCTTTTATTCTGATGAGCTCGTTGCCAACAAGGTTTTAGCTCTCATCCTTGCAGACGAATAAACTCAAACTCTATCAGGATCCCGAATCAAATTTGATCAGATTTAGGAATACTGATGCACACTAACAAAGCTGCGGTGAAGACCAATAAATAAAACCAGAATGTCAATTAAATCACAAAGAGAAATATAACTGTCAAATGGATTGGAAACTTACTCAAGCTGATCACAATCTCTCCATGGGAGCCACATCATAGAAACATTGAAGTATTGATCAAGATGAGTTAATTAAAGTATTTGATTGCTTAATGCTATTGGGCTTTTCTAGCCTGCCATGCGCATGTTAGGGCTTACTCATCAACAGACGGGCTCTTCCTAACATTTGCCAGATGAGCTCCACCCAGACAGGAGTGAGATAGGCTCAGCTGATTTTACCTGACTAATTCTCCTTTCTTCTGCTTCAATTTCCAATGAATTTCTCTTCTGACTGATACAGTCTCTATGTATGTGTAAACCCTCTATTCATTTACCATTGAGTGTTTTTGGTCTTGTTCACATTCCCTTTCTTTTACCTTTGTGTCTCTGCTCTGATCCATCGTATATTAATCATGTAGCTTGACTATTACCTTCTTGCCAAGTTTGGGAATTAGAGGACAGATATTACATCCGTTAGATATTGTAACATTACAGACCACCCCCAAAGTCAGTGGTTGAAACCACAATCATTTATTTTTCATACACCTGTAGGTCAGCTGATGTTGGCCAGGTTTGTTCCTCTATCTGAGGGTCTGCTGGGAGTCAGCTGATCTATGCTACAAGGGAGGTTGAGAAATATGGTCTTTCTTCTTGCAACTTTATGCCTAACCAAAAGTTATGAGGTTTTTTGCACTGTTTTGTCCTGTTAGATTTTTTGTTTCTCAGAGACAGGGCATTGCTGTCACCAAGGCTGGATTTGAGTGCAGCAGCGCAATCATAGCTCACTGCAGCCTCAAACTCCTGGGTTCAAGTCTCCTGGGTAGCTGGGACTACAGGTATGCACCACTCTGCCCAGCTATGTTTTTGTGGATTTTTGTAGAGAAGGAATCTCACTTTGTTGCCCAGGCTGGTCTCAAACTCCTGGATTCAGGCAATCCTCTTGCCTCAGCCTCCTAAAGTGCTGGGATTATAGGCCCCAAAATTATGCTAATAAGAAAGAAAGGAGAACCAATACTTAGGGACAACAAGTCATATATACCATGAAGGGAATTTCAGTTTTGCCCTATAGCAGATGGTGAGTCATTGAAGAATTTTGAGGAGGGGAGTGACAGGTCTGATTTGGATACTGGAATAACCCCATGGGCTGCTGTGTGGAGAAAAGATTGAAATTGATTACTAAATCTCAGGCCTCAGAAAAGACCCTAAATTAACAGTCTTTCCTACAGGGCAGGATGACCTTCTATGTAGCCATCATTCTTCTCCCCTCTCCCCTCTCCCCTCCCCTAGACTCCAGTTTGAGTAAGGAATCAGTGTCCTGGCCCTGCTCAAGTGGGGCACTGCCAGTGCCGGGTTACCTAACACAGTAAAGAGAGTGACCCAAATGGATCTGGGTTCTTCTGTCAATTCACAAAGACCTTGCAGGGCCCACCCAGAACAGGCAAGCAGTTCTCATATTGAACCAGTGTCTAGCAAGGGCCATGTTTGGGATGGGAAATACTGGATCAAGGGGTTTGCTTTGTGGGTCAAGGGGTGGGCAGGTGGGTGTAGGGTTGGCATCCCTTGCTCACAGAATGGGGAGTGGGGACTTGTCCAACCCCCAACCCAGCCAAGTCAGCCATATTTAAAATAAATGTTAAGAAATGACTCAAGTTGTTGAGAACACTGTGGTTTTTTTTTTTAAATACTCTTCTGTGTTTTTTTGTTTTTGTTTTTGTTTTTACAAATTTTCTATTGTAACTGTGTGTTTCTTTTTAGATAGGAGGAAAATAAAAAACAAAAGACCCAAAATACTGGCCTGATGCAGCTCTGATGGAAAGGTGGACCCCTGACCAGAGAGGAAGATTACTAAGGCTCATCAACCAACCACTGCAGGGAGCTTTCAGATTTAGAGGAGAAACCCCACTCCCCCTACTAAACCTGGCCAACAGGAGCTGACAGTCTTTGCCACTGGCCTGTGGATGTTCCCTTCCTCCTATTGGTCAGCCAGGGATCCTGACCCACCCCACACTCCAAAATTCTGTTAATTTCATCCAACATTGTTCAGGTGCCTCCTGTGCACCAGGAACTGAGGATACAAAGATGACTAAGCCTTGGCCGGCATCCTGGAGGAGCTCACACGGAGAGACCTATTAGGACTGGCCTGCTCTGGCGGTAGGAATCTGGCTGGAGCTGAATGTTCACACTCTTCTGGCAGATGGAGATGGAAGGGTCTGGGCCAGAAGGGAATGCCTGCAGCGACAGAGCTGAGAAGGGAGCTCAGATTTTATGTGACCACCCCCACCTCCTGGGAGAAGCCAAACAGAAGTAGAGTCCTGGCCCTGCCCTGAGGACAAAGACCCAAAATCTGCCTATACCTAAAGCACCCTCCTCTTTCCACCCTAGGACTCGGGCGGGAGGGAGGGAGGGGGCTGCCTCCAACCTTGCTCACTGCTCCATTGTTAGAAAAGGGATCTGCAAATGATGGAGGCAAGGGTTTGCCCTGCATGACTGCTGGACTGTGTGGGGATTTTTCATTAGTAGACTCCTTCAGGATGCTGATGCGAATACATCCCCATAATTACACCCCTCCCCATCTTACAGCTTCCTCAGGGATGGGTCTCCCCCTCCCCATACTGTCACTCTTGACAGGTTGTCATGTCGTCAGTGGGTTTCTATGTGAGGGTTGGAGAGGGAGGCCTGGGCCTGCTGAGAGGACTGAGCTCCCATATGCCTTCATCAGACTAGAAACTGAGCCATTCAGAACCTGATCCAACGTGTTTTTTTCCAACCCAGTTTGATTAAAGTCAGTATCACCTGAAATCCAAGACTAATATATGTCGACAAGGACTCCCAGATGGCCCTCTCGGCCAGGACAACTCTCCCTCCCTGCAGCCCTTTGGAAAGAAACTCAACAGGCAGGAGGCGCCATTACCACAGGGCCAGGAGCCGGGCCCTTGCTGAGTGAGACTGAGACGCCACTCTGGAAAGTCTCAGGGCATCAATATTTCATGCCGCTGGAGCTGTCTTTGTTTTTATGCAAATTGCTCAGGCTGCCAGATGGGCAAAGGCTGGCAGCGTCATCCATCACCAGGCTGTTCCCTCGTCAGCAACCTTGCCGGCTGCCAGGGCCCTGCAGGCTGGCCTCAGCTGTGGCCCGTCCTCTCAGTCGGTCTGCACAGCGGGACACAGCCCCATCCTAGACACTGTGGGAGACACAGGGGAAGCCAGAGCCCTTGCTCCAGGGGACTCACAGATGGACGACTCATAATGAGATGGGAGGCAGCTCATCACTTCATTGTGAAGCTGCATACCTTTCATTTTAACCCACAAACCTCCACCTGTCTGGAGGGCATAGCAGGGTATGATCCCCCAGTTTACAGATGGAAAATCAAGGCTCAGAGAGGCTAAAAGAATTACCAGAGGTCACCCAGCGAGTTGAGTGGTATAACTGGTCCAGGATGCACTCCAGTACTCCAAGGTCTCACCTCTCATCTAATTCTGCTGTGAACTGTGATCTCTGCCCAATAGGGCACTGCTGGACTGAATGAGTCAATCTATGATCTGTATGATTCCCAGAATCTGTAGCTTCCTTTCCCCATAGCTGGACTGCCTGACCCTAGTAGCACCTCAGCCAGGCACAACTAACCATTCCCTGGTTCCCAGGGCCTGAGCCCACATCTGGAAAGCCAGCCAGTGGCTGGTTCCTCCTGCAGGAGGCTTAGGGCTCTGCTTTGCTCTTGCCAGTGCTTGCCCCTCAGGATCTAGTATGAGACATACCCCAGTGTTGATGCCTGCTGGCTCCATTATGCTGAGACTCCATCGGGTCTCTGGGCTCTGCCCTGTAGGAATACCTTGCTACCTGTGCCCAGCCTCCAGCACTGCCTTCTTAGCTGAAGCTGCACACCTTTCAGGTTCCTCAGTGCGATACCCTTCCTAAAACTACTGCCAGCCTATCCCAACCCCATCAGTGGGTTTAGTCCCACCAGCCTGTTCCAGTCTACCCCTTCTGCCCTAGTCTCCCTGGTCATACAGGGACAAGGCCTCAGCCACAGCATTCAGTTCAGCCTAGTCCATCTCACATCTCCAGAATTCCAGGTTAGTAATGATGCTAGGAGTGACACACAGTGGAGGACTCTCCAAGGACAAAGCCCTGCAGGAGTAGAGCCTGCAGGGGGATTGGCCAATTCCCCTGTGATGTCACTAGGCTGGAGCCAGCTAAGCCAAAGGCTGCTGTAGAACAACCCTGCCAAGGGAAATCAGAAGACCTGCCAGTAACTCACTTGGGTGACCTTGGGCAAATCACAGTCCTCTGCACCTGTACAAGTCAGGAGTAGGATCAGCAGCTTCTGAGGCCCTACTAAGACTCTGCATCCATGGGCCAGTGGTCACTATTCCTAATTGCTCTCTTCCCCCTTTTACCTCTCCCCTAGGACGTAGTGAGAGTGGGATGCCATAAACGACTGAAGTCAAGGTTATAATGGTCCAGCAACCTTTGCACAAGCCTGAAATGGTGCACAGAGGCTGGAGAATCAACTGGAAGCACTGCTGTAGAGGGACTTCCTCATTGAGAGGGTACTGGAGCCAACTACTCCCGACACCTCCTTTCCAGAAATCCAAGTCTCAGGTTCTGTTCCTCATAGAGGAGGCAGGAGCAAAGTGCCATGGGCCATTTCCTGACTGCGTGGGTTCATTTCATTCTTGCATCACAACAGTCTAGCAAAGTAGACAGCAAACTCCCCTTTCAAGTTGAGGAACTGAGACTCAGAAAGGTTAAGAAATGCACCCGGGACACAGAATCTTGGTCTGTCTGAGTCTAAAGCAACTCTTCATTATACAATGTTGTGTTGAAGGGATCCTGATGTCATATAGGCCAGATCCTTCAAGCTTGGAGTTTGCCAGATAAACCTGGCTGACACGCACATCCCTGCCTTCTTTTGCATGTGCCTGGAAGGCTCTTCTCCATATTCTTCTTCCACTCTACAAACAAATCTCTTCTCTGATTTGGGAGATTCCATTTATTCTATATGACTCAGCTCCAGCTGCTCCCGAGAGATAAGATCTTCCCCTCTTCCCTTTGCTTAGCTCCATACTCCACCCCAGTTGAAGTGCACCTTCCTCTGTGATCCCATAGCAAATACTTCTATTAGTTTCCTGTTTATTTCACAGCTCTGTTTATTGAAAGCCTGCCACGCAGTAGGCTTAGAGTTAGGTGCATATACATGCAATATTCATCCAGTCCTCTCAGCATTCTATGAGGTGGCTCTTGATATTTCCATCTGACAGTCCTGGATCTACATGTCTTTTTGCTTTTTGTTCCCCTCTCTTCCAACTACGTCTCTGTCTTCAACACTGAGCACAGTGCTGGAGTGTACATTAGCAATCATGTGCTTGTATAAAGAGAACCTGCTTGCACCACTAATGTCCTCAAGTGCCAGGAGACAACATGGAGCGGGTCCACGCTGGCCTGGGGCAGTGAAAATGAATCTGTGATCCTGAGCATTCAGGCCCGATGGCAGTTTGTGTCCTGACCTTGCAGAAAACAGCTCCTTGTTCACCTGACCCTTTTGACTCACTCTCCCCCTGCTTTTGGGTGGCATCTCTCTCTCCCTTCCAAGTCTAGTCCCAGCGTGCACTGTTGGGGTGATCGACGGGTCCCTGAGGTATACACAGCCCTGTTCCTCCTTTTGCCCCAGAAACTGGAGGACAGGAGCTTGGGTCAGAAGGGCAAGCCTAGACCGAAGCATGAGAGGCCCCGGGATCTGATACGGGAGTTCGTTTTTCATGGCTTAGTGTCCAATTGGTCAGGTAGAGGCCCTGGGCCTTTGGCCCTGCTCCAGAGCTGATGTTGGTAAAAAACCCAGAGGTCAGAGTAGAGAGCAAGGAGATCAGTTTCTTGAGCAGGGACCAAATTGGGCTGTGTCACTTGGCCTGCATGCTGGAGAGAAGGGGGCCAGAAGAGATAGCCAGGTGGGGTCAGAGCAACTGGACCTCTACTAGGCAGCATTGGAAACACTAACAACTATAGCCACTAGGTTCCAGGCTGTTGTGGGGAGCTAGGGAGGTCAAAGGAGTAGGGAATAAAGGGACCTAGCAGTCAGGGTTCAGGGCCCCACCCCACCCCTAATTCAAGCAGAGCAGCATCTCTTTTGTTAGTTTTATTTCAGATTTTCATGCAAAATTTCCTTTGAATAAAGAAGAATGATGATGATGGTGATGATGATGATGATGATGATAAGAACTCCCCCTGCCTTGGATTGTAAATGCCCTGGGTCTCAAACCTCAGCTCCTTTTTCATCCTTGGTCACCCAGCCGCAGGCTTAGCCAGATGAGGAAGCTAGCAGCGGGCACCCCAGTCAGTGAACAGACCACACTATCAATCTTCACCCTATAGTGGCCTGTATAGATGCTACCTAACCTAGAGGCCTCTCTTGCTGAGAACCTCACACTCCAGTCATAAGAGACTCGCTCCTCTGGCCTACATGCCATTGCACTCAAAAATCCTCCTCTCTTAAGCCTGGAACGTTGACTTTGAAAAAAAGAGAAAAGGCCGGGCGCGGTGGCTCAAGCCTGTAATCCCAGCACTTTGGGAGGCTGAGACGGGCGGATCACGAGGTCAGGAGATCGAGACCATCCTGGCTAACATGGTGAAACCCCGTCTCTACTAAAAAATACAAAAAACTAGCCGGGCGACATGGCGGGCGCCTGTAGTCCCAGCTGCTTGAGGCTGAGGCAGGAGAATGGCGTAAACCCAGGAGGCGGAGCTTGCAGTGAGCTGAGACCCGGCCACTGCACTCCAGCCTGGCGGCAGAGCCAGACTCCGTCTCAAAAAAGAAAAAAAGAGAAAAAAATCTTCCTCTCCTTGAATGCCTTCATCACCTCCACCCTTTTCCTTAGCCTGGAGTACTTGTCCTTCAGCTCAAATGCCACATCCTGCCTGGGGAAGCTCTCACTGACCCTTAGGCAGAGTTAGCACCCCACCCACTATACTCACTGCTGCCCTGCACATGGTACACACTTTTAACACAGTTTAGATTCACATTTTGGCACTGCCATCTCAGGAGCTCCCTGACCTTGAGCAAACAAACTTCCCTGGTGACTCAGTTTCCCCATCTGCAAAACTGAGATCATCATAATACCAACTCCTATTGTTAGGGAGATTAAATGAGGTCATGTAAGTAAAGCACTAGGCTCTGTACCTGGCACATTTTACATGCTCAAAAAATGTTAGCTGCTGTGAATATTGTTATTCAGTGAATTTTGGTAACCAATTTGGGCTCTGTTTCCTGCCCCTTTTCCCTGTCATGACTTTCACACACCCAGCTCAAATGCATTGGCATTTTCTTCTCAGTCGACACTTCTGACAAGAATGGCAGGTTCCTGTGGCAATAAGAGCAGAGAAGAGAAGCAACGTCAGGAAGAGGAAAAGAAAGGAGAAAAGTGGGGTTTTTTCTAACCACAGAAAGCCTTCTCACCCAGCCTTATGGCACTGTGATATTAAGCTGTGATCCCCACCGGTGCCCGCCATCTTTGGTCAGGGAGCACAGTCCTCTCTGAGAGCACCCTAGCCATCTTCCTGCACGCAGCAGGATGCCGTTAGGTCCCCCTACCCTGCGGTCCCTGGAGCTTGTCTGCATGTGTCATAGCACAAATCTCCTCATGGTAAGCGTGCCGTTCATTGCCTTCTTGTTGGGCTGCCTTTTGGACCATAAGTACCTCAAAGGCATCTGCATTTGTTCCCCCTATAACCCAAGCACCTAGCAGTTTCTTTGTGCAAAAACTGGTTGTTGATTAATAGGAAAATTAACCAATTAATAAGTCACTGGAGGTGCTGAGAAGCCCATGGGGCCCTCCTCCTCATTTCTCTTGCATTCATGTCTCTGGAGGCTACTTCTCAGAGCCTCTAAGATAAGAGCGGCTGAGCCCCAGCCAGGTTGAGCTCAACTACCCGGATGAAAAGGAGGTACCCTGAGTACCCGAGGTGAGCCACTCCTGTACCAGGACTCGGAGCTGGGGGAAAGGAAGGGTACCCAGGCACCAAATGGAATGATGTACAAAGTCTGTCAGGAGCCTGGGTTAGAGTGGTGAGGACTGTTTGCTCCCTGTGTTTATTCACAGCTGGAACTGACACTACAGTGCCCACCAGTGGTGGCTCGGCGGCCCTGGCATCTGGAGCCAGGTGTGAGCCAGGTGTTCACATCTCTCCCAGGCCCAAACAAACCCCTTAGTTCCCAGGAAGCTGGACAAGGCCTTTTCTCTGGCCACAGCTATGCTCCAAGATGGCAGCCTGGAGGTCAAACCTAATGGCTAGCTGATACACCTTGATAGTTATCTTGCAAACGATGATATACCACTGGCTCAAAGGCAAACACTTTTTAGCCATGGTTATTTACAAAGCATCCCCACCAATTTCTGTTTGTCTCTAAGGTACCTGTGCATGTCCACCTGTTTTCTCCTCAACAAAACAAAACAAAAAACTTCCCAAGAATCCAAGAGCATCCTGGAGGGATTCTGGCAGATTGGGCCAATCCGAGATTCTTTGCAGATGCTGGACATTTAACTCTATCAAACTGGTAGGAGTCATTCCACTCCTACGTATTTGCTCAAAGGAAATGAAAGCATAAGCCCACACGAAGACTAAGGCATGAATGTTCACAGCAGCTTTATTTGTAACAGCCAAAACCTGGAACCAACCCAAAAGTACATCAGCAAATGAAAGGATAAACAACTTGTGTTATATCCATTCAGTGGAATACTACACAACAATAAAAAGAAATGAGCTATTGATACATGCAACATTAATGAATCATAAAATATTTCTTCTGAATGAAAGGTACCAGACAAAAAAAAAAGAATACACGCTGTATGATTCCACTCATACAAAATCCTAGACAATTTTATCCAGTCTGTAGAAAGCAGATCTGTAGTGATTGGGAATTGGAATGAGGGAGAAGTGACAGGCATTATAAAGGGACTTAAGGAAGCTTTTCAGGGTGATAGGGATGTCCACTGTCTTGATTGGTGTGGTGGCTTCATGGGTCAAAACTTATCAAATTGTACACTTTTAATATGTACAGTTTATTGTATGTCGATTATATCTAAGTAAACCTATTCCTACAAATCAGGTAGGAGTAACAATTGCAAAGTTATGTCCAGGGCACAGCCTCAGTTATGCCAACAGGTTCCACTCTGTATCCCAGCACCCAGCTCAGTGCCAGGCTCACAGGGGCACAACAAATGTTGCTGAACCTAGTAAATAAATTTATATTGTCCCATTTGACTCATTTGGCCCAGGAGAAACCTTTCCTCCTGGCTTGATCACATCCACTGAGATGTCTGAAGAGCACTCGCAGCTTTAGGATGATTAATCAGATCCATATTAACTACCTAAGCAGAACTGTGAGCAGAGTGCTCCTCAACCCACTGCCTCTTCCTTCTTCTCCTGCTGGCAGCCCTTTCAGATGCTCACTCCTCAGAGAACCCCAATATTGGTCCCAAGAGAAGAGGTAACCTAGATCAGTGCCAGAACTCTCTCTCCCCTGGCACATACATGTCCCTGCTGAGAGGGGCCTCCCTGGGGCAAGGAAGACAGGCACAGTCCCTGGGCACAGCCTTCTGCCTCTGGGCAGTGGCAGTGTGCCAGGTGTTCTGGCTCCCTCACCCACTGGGGTCTAGTCTTTTATCCACCCCTCATAGGACATGACCAACCAGGTAACCCTGAGGGGGAAGCAACAGCAAACAGGAGTCACAGGAGGGAAAAAAAAAAAAAAAGAGAGAGAAAGGCCGAGGGAGCAGGGAGGGCATTGCTCATAGGAAGACAGTGCACCATTTACTAATGGACTCATCAGCTATTGATAGGAAAGGCCTTTGTGCTGCCCTGTTGCCTGGCCTGCGGAGCTGCGCTATAACGGGACCTGAGCAATCATGGTGGGCCACAAACAATTCCTGAGCCAGAACTCAGACCTCAACTCAAGGAATCGGTGGGGTGGCCACCAGGCTTTCTGGGGTACCACCCCGTCTCTAAGATGGAGGCCTACAGCAAAAGGGACAGGGCAACAAGCTGCCCTCTACATAGGAAAATAAGCTGGGAACAGCAAAAGTTTCTTCCGTGAGGAACAGCAAAAGGTTTCTCATCCCAACATGGCCCCAAACACCTGCCATTAGAGCTCCTTCTGCAGAAAAGGCATCTCCAGGTTCCCGAGAAAAAACCCACAATTTCCATGGGATCAGCTGATCCTCACCCAGCAGCTGCAGGGCACTGGAATGCCAGACTGGATAGTTTTACAAAGGAAATAAGGGGAAGGGATGGGGCCTGATAATAGAGCAGTACCAGAGGAAGAGCCCAGGGCTACCCAGTGAGGAGCAGGGAGCTCTTAACACATGGGGAGGCCCTGAAGGTGCAGCCTGTGCTCCCCAAATACAGTTTTGCCTATTTTTAATAGCAATATTTATTCCTAAATCTCCTCAGCACTTTATAGTTTACAAAGCACTTTAAGTTCATTATCTAATAATGGTCTCTTGGCTATGAAAGTAGACAGAGAACACGTAGAAGTCATTGACTCAAAAATATGACAGCTATGTTTACCGAGTGATTTCGCCAGGACAGGCATTGTTCTAAGTGTTTTATATGTATTAATTCAATTAAACCTCACAACAACACTTTGAGGGGTGTACTATTATTCTCATTCCCATTTATAGATAAGAAAATGGAGGCTCAGAAAGGTTAGGTAATTTGTCCAAGGTCACACAGCTAGTAGCTAAGCCTGAATTTGGACCCAGACAGTCACCTCCAGCGCCTATGTGCTGAATCATTGTGCTGTATTGCCACAGAGAGCTTAAGGAATGTGCTCAAGGTCACCAGCAATTAAATGCTATAAACTCAATGCCAGGTCTTCTAGCTCTCATACAGTCTTATCCCACCTCTCTGCTTCGCCTTCATATTATTACCCAAATACACCCCCTCAGGATGGTAAGGTCAGAGAGCTGGGGCAGTGTCCTTCCTCTCCACCCCCAAGGATCTGGGACACAGGACTAGAAAGTTTTATGAAGGAAGTAAGGTGGGGAAGGGTCCTCTCCCTGAGGAGGGGGCCCTTCCCAACATTGTCTCTCCTCCAGGCCACAGCCCTCCCAGGGAACTGGAAAGGGTCTGGCTAGAGTTTGAGAAAGCTCTGTATATCAGCTCAGTCAGGCCAAGGTTCCAGCCCTCAGGTCCCATGGGACTGAACCAAGCATCCTTCTTTATCCCCTACCCTGACCTTTCCCGCAGCAGGTGGGCGGAGGCCCATCATAAACTCTTCAGTGCCAGGCAGGGGCCAGTCACTGAGGAGACCAGGAAAGCAATGCCCAACTTGATTAGCCAGTCACGCAAAGTATCCTATGAGTGGGGGTAACGATTGGGAGACACAAGCCCACCACCACCACCACCCTCTGCTGCCTGCATGTTATCACTGGCTTTAGGAAACACCCTGAGTCAGTAGCTAACTCAAACCCTGAGTGCGTCAGTATCTGATCTGTGCACCTTAAGCCCTGACGTTGGAGGGTTGTACTTTCCTGAGTTCACTTTGCCCAGTTTGGCCCTGGAGCCCTGCCACCCTGTACCCTGCCCACTGATCACAACTGGATCCTCTCTCCAGCCTCCTCCAGAGACAGAGACAGCCAGGGAGATCTTGTTTCACAGAAGGATAGGATTTCTGAATCCCAGGCACCAGTTGGGCAGGCTCCTTCTTGCCAATCTTCCTCTTCACCTGGAGAACAGCAGATCCCCCATGGAGAGCTGACCCAGCCAGAGCACCCAAGGCTCACTCAGGCCGAAGAAGACACACCTTCTCTTCTACTGCTCCTGCTGGTGAGTTCTTGGACACATTTTATTCCTTTGCCCCACCTTCAATCTCTGCACCTGGATCTTAACTACCATATCTAACGGCCCTAAGTGTCTTTCTCCTGGAGTTCCTGGAGCATTCCGGGGAAATTCAGTTGCATGCATGGCAACAAGCACACGCTAGCCAGATCGGTTCATCTCCCAGCATGCTCTCAGGGAGACGCATTATTCTTATGGTCTACGTTCCTGGCTCATTTAGCCCTCAGCCCTCCAAGAACACCGGTTTCAGTTCCCCACCTGCGTCTGGACCTTGTCTTTCCACAAGAAGAAAGCAGAGCTGCCCCCACAACCCCAAGCACCATGCCCCTTTCTGCTCCAGAAATTCTGGAGCCTTCTTGGGGTTTAAGGAGGCCCCAGAGCCCCACTATCAGTCCTCCGCTCAAAGCCCCACGTAAGAGTCAATAGAAGAACAGGCCTAGAAGCCAGCAGCAGAAGAACTTTAGCCAGGAGAATAGAGAATGACCTCCGTGGTATTTTGTCAGGCACATAGGCAGCCTCACTGCCCGCCCCACCCACCACAGGCAAATGCCTGCAATTCCACCACGGGTGCTTTGTTCTGTAGCTCATGCCTTTGTGCACCAATCAATTAATTATTCAACAAATATTTTCAGAGGTTCTTCTATGTGCAAGGCAACATATTAGGTACTGGGGTGATACAAGGATATGAATCCTTCCCCCAAATCTCTCTGTACACATTATTATTTCCTCCACTTTATGGATGAGGAATTGAGACATAAAGAAGTTACGTAGCATACTTAAGGTCATGCAGCTTAATTAATCCTGGAACATAGCTATAGTGTAGTTCTTAAGGGAGGTAACCCCAAGAAAATAACTCAGGATTGGGGTGCTCACAATAAAGGAGAGGCTGGCATTTGGCATTTTGCTCATCAGTGTCAACACTTAGCCACAGGGTTTGCTTGCCTGGCCCTGGGCTGCCTGTTCAGGCAAGGAAGAAGGTATGGTGGGCAACAGCCAGGTGGAGCAGGGGCCAAGTGCACTCCCCCCTCCAGTTCCCTGGTGGATGCTACATGTGTCCACAGATGCTAGAGTTGGCTGCAGAGAGTAGATGAGGCCAGGGTCCCACCACAACATGGGAGGCAGAGGCACACACAGGATGTGTGCTGGGTGTGGAGGGATTCACTGGGGGCCTTGTGCGGGGGTGACTTGATCCACACTGGCTGTGCGGAGGAGCACCCTGGTAACCACATTGGGAGCCCAGAAAGAACTGAGGAGGCCGTGGCAGCAATCCAGGCAAGGAGTGACATCTGAACGATGGCTGGCAATGGGAGGGAAAGGGGAGAGGTGGGGCAGAGATGGGACCTCATGGAGGCAGATCCCACAGGCTTTGGAAACTAATGGGTGTAAAGGTCTGAGAGAAAGAGGCCTTTACCTGAGCAGAGAACCAGACCAGGGTACACCCTGGGGGCAGGAGAAGATACTGTGAGCTCAGACAATCACTGGTGCATGAAAGGAAGGCTCCAGTTATGCTTTCACAGCCTGGCCAAGGCGAGGCAGCTGTTCCCCAGGGCAGCCAGGCCTGGGCTCCTGCACATACTGTAACCAGCTTTTACCTCATGCTCGTCATGTGTCTGATGCTGTTGTGTTTTACATCCACCCCTTTAATTATCTTGACAGCCCTATGATATAGGTATTCTCATTGTACAAATGAAGAAACTGAGGCACAGAGATTAAGTGCCTTGCACAAGGCCACAGGACTAGTTGGTTACAGAGCTGAGATTGCAAACCCTGCTGGCTCCAGAGTCAATGCTTGTAAACACCGTACTAAACAAACTGCCTCCTGGGAGGATGAAGGGAGGATGTGGGGAAGGGATGAGGCAAGTTTAGGTAAATGTATCAACGGTGAATTGCAGCATGTTATTGAGAAAATCAGAGAAGCACCTTAGTTCAGAAAGGCTCCTCATTAGGTGGGCAAACCTGGCTCAGGGGTGTTCTCACGAGCATTCTGACATCTGTTATCTCACATGGGCTTCAGACCTATTCATTCAACACAGATGTTGTTAAGAACCTTCCATACAGAGTATCAGGGGATAGTCTGCAGGGCAGATGTTTGCATGACTGTTTTAAAGATGAAGGAACTAAGATTTAGCAAACTACTGTGACTCCCCTAAAGCTACACAGCTGGTGAGAAGCAGAGGCAAACCTGAACTCATGTCCACAGACTCCACATCCCATGCTCTCCAGCCGATAAACTGGCTTCAGGAAAATTGGTGGCTGAGAGCCAGGTGGCAAGAGTGGAGGATTAAATAGAAATGTCCCCTACCTTACAATTTCATCTAAAATCATTCCTTCTTATATTCTGGGAATGGGTAAAAACAAACCCATATTTCGGGGGCTGGGCAGGAGAAATTTCACAGGAACAAAAACCCCAGCACACTACTGCTAATCTGCCTTTCCCCATCTCACACCCCACAGCTCAGCTGAGCTGGTCAAGAAGGAAATTTGGTGGGGCTCTGTCTAAGCTCCCTCAGGGAGCAGCAGCTGGATACTGGGTGAGAGGTTGAAACTGGGACCTAGTTGAGGACAGGGCATCATGAGTGTACGGAGAGCGCTCAGCTCAGTCCCAGTTCTCTGCAGTGTCCCTCCTAGCTCCACACCTCCCCAAGGACCTGCTTAGTAAGTCTGACACCAGAACTCTGCAGAGGGCCAGCCCAAAACTGCAATGAGCTTTCCACTTCCCAAAGTCCAAAGGGTAAATACCCATGACAGACTCGAGCAGAAGCTGCATTGCTGAAGGTGCAGGTACTGATGAAACCAGCTCCTCAGCTACCACCATGCACAGGCAGAACCTGCAGGAAGTTCCTCAGGTTTCCAGACCCATTACTTCTTTGTGGTCTCTCCTGGTATCTAGAAACTGCACTCATTACCATCAGAAGCAAATGCTCCCTTCTCTCCAGAGCAAACAAGAAGGCAATATGGGGACTTGACGGTGAACAAAATCAAGAGGTCCAGGAAAAAGACCCCAGGAGTCCTGCCTCCCAGTTGGCTTCCAGAGCAAAAGTATTTCACCCAGTGCTGAGAGACAGCTGTTCCAGTCTCCATGGTTCATAGCTGTTAAATTGTAGGCTCTTCTATTCCTGCAGGAATAAATTATTCCATGATCGTTCTTTTCAGCATCGCTGCTGTTGCTCGGATTTTAAATGAAAGAACTCTTACCTGCATCATTTCATCCCTTTAGGAAGATAGCTTTGTCCTTGAGCAGTCCGCATAGGGAGAGAGACAGACTGCCCACGCTGTGCCCATCGACACTCTAACAAGGAAGAGAGTCACGTGACCAGCTTTCTGCGCCCCTCCAGCCCTCCTTGTCTTCTTTCCATTGCTCCAAGTGACAGAACATTCTCCTGTTCTGAGAGGCAGAGAGACTAGATGGGAGAAGGGGGTGTCAGGGCACACCCGGAACAGAAACATCTGTGCAACATGAGTGGTTTGGGGGACTGCAAACTTGTGCATGGGAACCCTCTCATGTGTGCCTGCATATTTACACCAATACGTGCCTATCTCCGTCTTCAGGTATCTTGGTAATTGTAAGTGCAGCATGGATATGTCCGTGGCTGTGTGAGAAGACACACATAGCCATGCTGGTGTGTGCTTGAGTGTGTCTGTTGTGGATATTTGTGTGTCTGTTTGTGCTGCATGTGTGTGTCCATGTCTCTGTGTATGTGTATGGACACTGCCCCTGGCTGAATGACAGTAGACCACACGTGGTAGTGGACCTGCTATCGTGGAACTGTGATAGAAACTTGGGTTTGAGACACAGCTTCATAACGTAGTGACTGAAGGACTACGGGCCAATCATACATCTTTCTGGACCTCAGTTGTCTTACTTGCTAAATGGGGGTAATAATCTCCACCTGTCTTAGGGCACATCCTGAGGCTCACATCCTGTGTGGAACTGTGTGGTCAGCAGGAGTGTAGGTAACCAAGTGACCACCTCACCCCTCACGGCAGGACAGGAGGAAGCAGCTTCACCACAGACAGAGGGGCTTAGAGCATAGGCCGTACAAGTTCTACCCAGCCTCGGATGGCCCAGAAACATTGAGGCCTTCCCCTTACTGACCATCATGCCTGTCCCAGCAGGCTCGGCATCAGCATGGACAGCCTCTGAAAGGGCCTGGCTGCTATACTAGTAAGGGTGAAACTCACCCATTTTACCGATGGCAGGACAGGGAAAGGAGGAATGGCCACCCCCACCCCATGGTCCCTGACCAGGCCCAACTAATAGCAGCTGCCAGCATTTGCTGAGCGCCTACTGCATGCTGCGTGCTTTCTATGTGACATCATTTTCTCACCACACCCTTTCCAGGGAGGTGCTAGCAAGGCCACTGTAAAGATGAAGAACCCTAAGTGAAGGGAGCATAAGTAACTTGTTCTCTGTCACACAGACAGTAAGTGGCCAAGCCAGGATTGGGAGCTGGCCCTCCTGTCTGCCCCCAGAGCCTGCACTCCTGACCAGGATGGAGAGCCTGCCTCAGGCCGGATGAGGGGCAGCCCCCACACCCAGCCTGCTGACCTCCCCACTGAATTCAGGTCTCCTGATGGGCACTGCTCTTGGTTTCCAGCTCTACCCTTTCCATGTCCCTAAAGCTGACATCGCCACCTCTGCTTTCCAGTCAGAAAGGCTGGAGGAGTTGGGCACTCGAGGGACCAGAGGGGCTACAGTGAGCAGCAGAGCCAGTGAGTCTTGCCTAGGACCCCATCTTACCTTTCCCTGGTTGGGGAAACTGAGGCTCTTGGAGAGTGAGGCAACATAATCCCGACCACGTGAGACAGAGAGAAACAGAATCCACACTCTTCTGGCTGGGCTGTGGTTCAGCATGAACTGAAGAGATGGGGCTTGGCTCTAAGAGGGGCAGACCAGAAAGGGGCGGGTTTGAGAGCCACTCACTGGGGAGAATCTGCAAGACCTGAGACCTGGCTGACCCTAAGGTGAAAGAAAAGAGGCATCAAAGAGGGAAGTAAAGGGTCCTCCGAGTGGCCCAGGGATTGCTTCCAGTAAGACAGCAGCGCCCTCTTCTGTCCAGTCACAAGCGGTGCCACGGTTTGTGTTTCACCCCCATCTTCCTTCAGTCCTTCACTCATTCGCTCAAGGACCGGAGAGTCAGGCCCAGCTGCCCAATCCCTCATCCTCCTACCTGTTTCCAGCCCTGCGACATCTGAGCTCCCTGTCACCGGGGCCTTGGGGCCCTGAGATGCAGTACACACAGTTGTCTTTGCATGATTACTTATTTCAACCATTCTCTGACTAAGGAACAGCTGCTGCCTCACCTGAATGTGTAGGTGTTGGAGTTGCTAGGCAACCAAAGTTGACCCATGGGGAAAGGCCATGGGATGGGTTCTAGACACTGCCTGCTTGGTACAGCTCTGTGACCTTGAAAAGCCAGGTCCACAGCCCTGGCATTAGCCACATTAGCCACAGATGTCTGTCTACACGGCTGTTCTGGGAGAAGAACAGGGCTGAGCCCCTCCCCATGCCCTGCCTGCAGGAAGTGCCTGGTCCAGTCAGGGAAGAGGTTACCTGAACCAAAAGCCTCATCCTCAGTCTGGCTGCCAACGTGAAGAGCTACAGGGCATAGAAGGGGCAACTGGGATGGCTGAGGTCTGCACCAGGTAGGCAGGGAAGCTTCCCAAAAAAGATCAATTCTCGTCCATGGGATGCCTACTGCATGACAGGCAAAGTGCTGTACACTATCTCATTCTTTCCCCCAAGAAGCCAGAAGAAAGATGTGATTAGACCCAGTTAGAGGGGAAGAAAGCAGAGTTCACAGAGGTGGTGATGTGCCTAAGGTCACATACCTAGTGGGTAAAAAGATGGGATTCAAACTCAAGTCCGTCTGGCTGTTGGGGAAGGGTGATGAGCAGAGGTCAGAAGATGGGAAAGCATAGGGGTCTCTGGGATAGTGAGGGAGTCAGCCTGTTCCCACGTGCCAGATGCTGAGGGACCCAAAGATGACAAAGTTCTAGGAGATAAAACATTAATCAAATAAAATGCCAAGAAAGAAATGTAGACATTTTCCAGGGGGTGCTCAGAAGGGCAAGAGTGCCTTCACCTGGAGTCCTTAGAGAAAGCTTCACCTTCAGGTGAGGTTAGAAGTATGCAGGTGGCAGGACCTGCCCACGTGGTGGCCTGGAGGGAGGAAAGTACAAGTATGTTCAGCAGGGAAAAGAGATCTGTTTCAATCCAGTGCACTGTCTCAGCACTGTGCCAGGCAAGCACAGAGACTACATGTCAAATTGGACGTTATGGACGACTCTTGAAAGTGATGATCACTTCATCTATGGGTGAGAGCTCAGCCTGGAGTAATGGCAATTCCATTGAGGCCCTGGATCACTGGGCAGATCAAAAGATCTAAGACAGACTCCAGGCCCCTGCCCGTTGCAATGGGAGCCAGCCCCCAAATACCCACAGCTCTGCAGTTCCAGCTTCGCCAAGTGACTCACCCCAACCAAGGCATCCGTCTCCTTCCAGAGTGTGAGACAGAGGGGGGCAGCCCAGACTGTGAGTCCAAGGGGCAGAAACAACTCTGATCTTGACTGTTATGAAATAGTAATTATAGTACAAAAGCCTATTGAAAGAGTGAAACCCTTCCAGAGAAGCAGATATTTTCCAGTGCAAATAGAGGCTTCTCTCACACCCCTAAACAGACAAAATGCCAAGCACCTAGCTGAGAGAGCCAGCCTGCCATGGCCCGGGGGCTTCCTTGACATTGTGCACATTTCTGAGAGAGGATAAAGTACCCACAGCCTGATCTGCAGGGATATAGCACTGCTGGGTGGTCTCTGGGCACCAAGATTGGCGCTGGGCTTCAGGGTACATTCACTCTTCCTAAACAGTTTGCTGAGCTCTTGCAACATGAACAGACACGGTGCTGTGCACCGTAGTGAGCACTATGCAAGAGTAATCCCCTTTTTCCACATGACCCATGCAGTTTACAGAGCATCCTCATACCATCTCCTTTGGTCCTTGCTAAAATCTTGAGGAATCACTTGCAAACTCTTTTATTTGCCACTGGCACTTTTATTTCTTTTGTTTGTGTGATTGCCTTTTTTTTCTTTTTTACAGATTTGTTGAAATACAATGACGCACATTAAACTTAGAGTGTGCTACTTGATAAGTTTTGACTAGTGAATAGACTTGTGAAACCATCACAAAATCAAAATAAGAAACATAAACTTCACCCCTACAATCTTGAGCCCCTTTGTAACTCTGCCCTCACCCTCTCCATCCTCATCCCCAGGCAATTGCTGATCTGCTTCCTGTCATTCTAGATTAGTTTGCATTTTCTAGAATTTCATATAAATAGAATTATTCTATATGCATATCCTTTTTATCTAGCTCCTTTGAGTCTGCATATTTTCTTATTACAGATGAAAAAATGGAGTCTGGATGAGGTAATGCAAGCAGTCAGTAATCACAGAACTGTAGAGGCAATGCAGGTGTCCTGGCCCTGAGCCCATGCACCAACCACCACCCCTCATTCATTCATCACTCATTCATTCACTCACTTACCAGAGATGAATTGCACGCATAGGTGGGCTAGCCAAGTGGTGCATAAGACAGACATGGTCCCTGCCTTCATGAGCTTACAACATTCCTTCATTCATTCACCTACTTAACAAGCAAGTGCTTAGCAAATAATCACTCTACATCCACAGGATACACTGTTTAAAATTGGCACTGCTCCACTACCTCCAACACCACCCTGCCCCTCATCAGCCACCCTCCAATCTGCAACTTTGAGCTGGACACTGGGGCGATGCAGGTGGGATCAGATGGGAATCCTGTCCTCCAAGACCAAGCAGGCTGACAGGAAAAGCTCTGCAAAACACAATCATGCACCCTGAAAACTTGCAAGAGAGCTGAAGAGTGAAGGCTGACCCCATGGAAGCTGGTGCTCCAAACTGAGGACAAAAGTGAGCATCTACACAAGCAGACTAGCAGCACAGGGAGACAAAGGGCTCTCCCAGACACTGGCCAGGGCAGGCTCCTGGGACAAGGTAGGATCTGAACAGTCCCCAGATGGGCAGGGAGGAATAGATAGTCGGGGGAGGGCAGGGGAGTAGAAAGCATATGAGAAGCAGGAGCAAAACAAGGATGAAGACATGGAGTCGGGACTGGGCCAAGCAGAAGGGGAGAATAGTGAGCTGAGAATTCCTCCTGCAGTTCTTCACGTGAAACATGCTTTCTATGAGCATGTTATATTGGGTTTATGTGTGGAGCAGAGGGGAGGAAAGTGTAAAGGGTGATTTTTGTAATTTTACAATTTACGATTACAATTTACAAAATGCTTTCACTGTTATTACCTTATTTCATTCTCAGTATAATCTTTGAGATGGGAATTACTATTATTTTTACCCACTTTATAGATTAGAAAGTTGAGTCATAAAACCCGATTATTTGCTATAAAATATACACTCTTAAGTGGTGGGGCAGAGCCTCATACCAGGTCCTTATCCTCAAGACGGTTCTCTTTTCTCTTTGTTTTAATGATTAACATTTACTACTAATGGGGCAGGTGGAGCCGCCTGCACGGCACACTTCTGTAGACCATGGAATATGCTGTTTGACCTTGGCACTGTCTGCCACCTCCACACCATCAGACCCTCATCAAACACCCTCCTATCTGTCACTCGACCTGGGGGTGGAGATGACAAAGAGGCACCTAGGAGGCGGGAGAAGGGAAACGGCCTGACTCCCAGAAAAGGAAGTTAATTATTTGACCAGAGAAGCTCTCCCTAATCCCACAAGCTTGTTGCCACTGACCTCCAGAGAATTTGCTGATAAGGGTCACTCTAGCCTTGGCTAGAACCATGGAAGTGGTCCCCAAACCTTGCCCAAAGCTCACTGATGGTACTCATTCCGCTCAGAAAGCGGGACTGATTCACACCTGGAAGATAATCAGCAGGGAGCACCACCTGCGGTCCAAGACCCCATGGGAGAAAAGGGTGCTCTGAAGACACAAGATGAGCACAGAGCTGGAGTCCCCCACTCACAGCCATCCAGCTGCCAAGCAGTTCAGGAAAGGCCCCCAAATCGTCATTCAAATCACTGTGAAGGGATAGCTACATTTCTCCAGTGCTTACCATGTACAGAGCCAGGATTTGAGCTCAGGTGGACTGATTCTATTCTCAGATTCCATCCTGCCTCCCAGCCATCCTACTGCTTGCTGAGCCTTGCACAGCAGGCTGGCACGTGGCATGCTTGGCAGTGGGCACATCCTTCCTCATTCCACAGCTGAGGAAGCAGTAGCTCCATGAAATGAGGCTGTTTGCAATGGCCACACACTCCTGAGAGGTAGAATGGGTGCTCTACCAGTGCTGACCAACCAGACTTGAGCTCATCATTCGACACATGGCACCTGAACTGAGAAAATGGGTCATGGGGTGGAAAGAGCTCTGGGCCCCTGACAATTCTGTGGCCCTGGCCTACAGCTCCCCACAAGGCTCACCTTCCATGTAGGGACTCCATGGTCTATCAGGAAAGGCCCTGGGCCAGAAGGCCGTGGCCAGGTTTAGGTCAGGACTCCATAGCACTAGTTATGTGACCTTGGGAAGCCACTTTGTCCCTGTGATTTGGTTTCCCCATCTGCAAAACAGAGATAACATCTAACCTCCCATGATTATTGTCATCTAATGAGGTAAGTGAATGTGGAATCACTTTGAAAAGACTACAACACTACACTGCAGGTTAGCCTTGTCCCTGTAAAGGAAACCTCTCCAAGGCTATGACCACTACAGATTTTGCCTGAAGCTAAGTCTCTTACTTCTCTCCCATTCCCACCCCGAGCCTGCCTGGCTTCAGTTGAAATTGAAGCTAGAATGAACCTGAGGAAAGAAATATTAGTCTATGTGTAGAGATGTCCAAGCCCACTGGACATGATTTCCTAACCCCACCTCCAGCACACACACACACACACACACACACACAAACACACACACACACAATTATTTACTTCCTTCCCACCTAAAATGATTTCTCAAAATGAAGTTACTCCCTATGGACACCTTGGGCCCAGGCTAAAAACATTCCAATTGCTGGTAGTTTCTGAAGTGCTTATTATGTGGGAAAGTTGACAAAAAACAACAATAGCTATAATATAGTGATCTTTCTTTCCACCAAGCATTCTACACATGTTATCTCATTTGAGGTACCTTCAAAACAACTCTAGGAGTTATTTCCAGGCGAGGGGTCGTTTAGAGGACACTGTCGATTGGCCAGCCCAGCCTCTTGTTTTTCCTTCCCAAACAAATCCCCACTGGGTCCATAGGTCTGGTTCCATCCTTCACCACTGGGTCCAGGAGCAGGGGTGGAGGTGACACAAACTGGCTGAATTCCAGATATATTTTGAAGACTAGAAGACATGACCAAAAGGATGTGTGAAGGACTGGTTGTTGCTGTGAGAGAAAGAGAGGCATTACGAATGAGATTGGGCATGGAGACGTGTTTGGGTAGACAGAAGGCTTCATGCAAATACAAGATCATACCTTTATTATTAAGGAATGTTAACTTCCTCTTTTAGCATGGCCCCTCTGCCATCACATATGAAGACCATCCTTTGCTGGGGAGAATCTCTCCCTCTTTGCCAGGATCCTTTTTTTGCAATTTCTTCTAGTTATTAGTTTATGCAAACTCAGGGGTTCAAAATGATTTCAAGGGAAGCATGTTGCCAAAATAACCATGATGTTCCTTCCCAAGCTACAAATAAGTCACTGGTATGCCTTACCTCAATAAACAAGGGCCAGTTGTATTCTGCCCTGGATCCTGTATAATGAACTTCTTCTTCTCTATAGCTCACAGGAGGCAGCAAAGGCTGAGGATCTTCATGCTTCTTCCCTGGCTCCCCTAGAATGGATGTGTGTGGCTGGAAAGAAATGGAGGTTGCGCTGGTCAATTTTGATAACTCAGATGAAATCCAAGAAGAGCCAGGCTATGCCACAGACTTCGACTCAACCAGCCCAAAAGGCCAGCCTGGGGGAAGCTCCTTCTCCAACTGGAAGATCCTCATCAGCGACAGCACCAACCATGAGACGGCCTTCTCCAAGCTTCCGGGAGACTATGCTGACCCCCCAGGGCCTGAGCCAGTGGTCCTGAATGAAGGAAACCAGCGGGTGATCATTAACATTGCTGGGCTGAGATTTGAGACCCAGCTCAGAACCCTCAGTCAATTCCCAGAGACTCTCCTGGGAGACCGGGAGAAAAGGATGCAGTTCTTTGACTCCATGAGAAATGAGTATTTCTTTGATCGGAACCGGCCCAGTTTTGATGGAATCCTCTATTATTACCAATCTGGTGGGAAAATTCGGCGCCCAGCCAATGTTCCTATTGATATCTTTGCTGATGAAATCTCCTTCTATGAGCTGGGTAGTGAGGCCATGGACCAGTTCCGGGAGGATGAAGGCTTCATCAAAGACCCTGAAACACTGCTACCCACCAATGACATCCACCGTCAGTTCTGGCTCCTCTTTGAATACCCTGAGAGTTCCAGTGCTGCCCGTAGTGTGGCTGTGGTCTCAGTGTTGGTTGTAGTCATCTCCATCACCATCTTCTGCCTGGAGACACTGCCAGAGTTCCGGGAGGATAGGGAGCTAAAGGTGGTCAGAGACCCCAATCTCAACATGAACAAGACAGTCCTCTCCCAGACCATGTTCACTGACCCTTTCTTCATGGTGGAGTCTACCTGCATCATGTGGTTCACCTTTGAGCTGGTGCTCCGGTTTGTGGTCTGCCCCAGCAAGACTGACTTCTTCAGGAACATCATGAACATCATTGACATCATCTCCATTATCCCCTACTTTGCAACTCTCATCACAGAGCTTGCCCAGGAGACAGAGCCGAGTGCCCAACAGAACATGTCCCTGGCCATCCTGAGGATCATCCGCCTGGTGAGGGTCTTCCGCATCTTCAAGCTCTCCCGCCACTCCAAGGGGCTGCAGATCCTTGGGCAAACACTGAAGGCGTCCATGCGGGAGTTGGGGTTGCTCATATTCTTCCTCTTCATTGGAGTCATCCTCTTCTCCAGCGCAGTCTACTTTGCTGAGGTAGATGAGCCAGAGTCCCATTTCTCTAGCATTCCTGATGGCTTCTGGTGGGCAGTGGTCACCATGACAACTGTAGGCTATGGGGACATGTGCCCGACCACCCCAGGGGGGAAGATTGTGGGCACTCTGTGTGCCATTGCAGGGGTCCTCACCATTGCCCTCCCTGTGCCCGTCATTGTCTCCAACTTCAATTACTTCTACCATCGGGAGACTGAGAATGAGGAAAAGCAGAACATCCCAGATGAAATTGAAAGAATTCTCAACGGTGTAGGCTCAAGAATGGGCAGCACAAACTCTCTTAGTAAGACCAATGGTGGCTGTTCCACAGAGAAGTCCAGGAAGTGATCAGTCCAGGGCTTCTTGTGTCCATCCTATCTCTCTTCTCTCTTCTCTCTCTCTCTCTTACTTTTTCCCCTCTTCTCTCTCTCTTCCTTCTGCCTTCCCTTCCTCCCTTCATTCCTTCCTCTTTCCCACTCCCTTCTCTCACTTCATCTTTCCAAAGACCCAAATGTATCTTTTGTGGTCAATAAGTATCTCTGACTACAAGCAATTTTAATAAGCCCATATGTCTACTGTATTTTCTAAATTGTTTCTTTTCAATACATTATAGAAAGATTTGGGTCTCTTTTCCTATGAAGAGATAGTTCAGGTCCCCAGACCAGAAATATTGGTATCACCTGGGAGCATGAAAATGCAGAATCTAGGCCTACTCTGACTTACTGAATCCGAATCTGCAGTTTAACAAGATCCCAAGTGATTCATTTGCACATTAAAGATTAAAAAGCACTGGTTTTGGTCTTCCTGCAAGGAAGCATATGAAAAGACCAAGGGTTGCTGTAAGCAGAGAGGAAGAGCTCAGACTTATCTCATTACAATCATAATAATACCTTGTACTTGTGTAGCACTGCATAAATTTTCCAAAACACTTTCACCCACATTATCTCACTGCATCTTAGAATAATCAGTAAAGCAGATTTGATTATTATCCGATTTGATTATTATTCCCACGTTACAGGTGAACAAACCAGGGGAGAGCAACTTACTTAAGGTCACCCAGAAACAGTGACATAGTCCACCAAACTCTCAGAACAAGGGAGTAGAATTGGGATTCCCCAAAGGACAGGAAAAGAAACCTCCACTCTGTCTCTCCCCCATCTACCCGGTCAAATAAGAAGGCCTTGTGCTGTCCTCAGTCCCAGCACCCAACACGTGGCCACTCAAAGACATTTCAACACCAGAACAATGCCCCTGGGTCACAGACCACTGCACAGCTCCACTCCACAAAACTCCCAACACACAGTCCTGGCTGTGTCTGTCAGGGTTCTCCAGAGAAATGGAACCAATAGGGTGTGTGTGTGTGTGTGTGTGTGTGGTGTGTGTGTGTGTGTATTTATATGTGTACATATATACATAGAGACAGAGATTTCTTGTAGGGAACTGGCTCTCGCAATGATGAAGGCTGAAAAGTCCCATGTCCGCAGGGTGAGTCAGCACCTGGAGATCTAGGAGCACCATGGTAGGTTCTGGTAGGAAGGCCAGCAGGCTCAAGCCCCAGGAAGAGCCGATGTTTCATTTCAAGTCAGAAGGCAAGAAGAAAACAATGTCCCAGCTCAAAGGTAGTCAGTAAGAAGGAATGGCCCCGTGCTTAGGGTAAGGAATCAGCCTTTTTGTTCTGTGCAGGCCTTCAACTGATTGGATGGGGCCCACACACGTTAGGGAGGGCTGTCTGCTTTACTTAGTCTACTGATTTAAAGGTTAATCTCATTCAGAAACACCCCCACAAACACACCCAGGATAATGTTTGACAAATATCTGGGCACCCTGTGGCCCAGTCAAGTTGACACATAAAATTAGTCATCACACAGACAGCCACCCAGCTCCACACAATCCTGCAAGACACAGTGCTGCAACCACAGATGCCTCCACACAACTTCCACTCCATAGTAAGCTGGCTGATGTGGGAGAAAGCCGCTTCTCTTTTCTTTTGTCTTTATCTCCTAAAAAGCTGAATTTAGTAATCTTTAAATCTCCTTTCCACCCTAATAATCTCAAATACCTTCTTGCACTTTAACCCCAAGCTTTGATTAAGCACCAGTCATGCAAAGATCCAGCCTGGGCTTCACACAAGCCATTATTGCCCTGAGACCTAAGTAAACAGGCTCCTGTCCCAGCCCATGAGCCTGAGGATTCCAGACTTCAGAGGGTCTTCCCCACAATTTTCTAAGTTCCCTTCCCATTTCTCCCCTTCAGTGTCCTTTTAGGGCACTCTCCAGTTCCCTACCCACCCCTCTCACCCAAGTGAGTAGGGCTGACCAGATGCCCCATGGAGCTCCAGGCCTCACACCTATGGAGTCCTCTGAGGCCTTATGCCAGGCTCTGGTTCCAGGTTGGTGGCCTGGTGAGCAGATTGTCCTCACTGGTCGGTTTACAGAGTCACACAAACTTGGGTGCCAGAATGATGATAACATTTTGATTTAGGGTGATGCAAATGTTTACCTGTACAATGCCCTTACAAAACCTACTTGTCCAAGACCTGAAGGACCTGAGGGGACGCCTTAACACAGGAGCCCACATGCCCACATTCAAGCCTCTGGCAGGCATGCCATCACAATCCTTTACACCAAAACCTCTCCCCTATGAGGGCTATGTGGGGACACTGCGCCCCTCACATCAGCCCTCTGAGGTAAATATTAGCACCCCCACTTTGCCATGTGAGGAACTGGTTTAGAGAGATCCGAGGGCACACAGCCAGGAAGCAACAGAGAAGGGATTCCAATCTAGATCTCTTTGATGCCAAAATGTGCCTCTTCAGGCTTCCTAACCAGAGCGGTCTCCACTGGGGCAAGCAAGCTGCGGCTGTGGTCATGCAGACAGGCTTGGTGCACTCCTGGGATCAGGGAGGCTGCTTCTCCAGAGGCCTCTGCCTTCTCCCTCCCACTGACTCTGTGTTCAGCAGCAGGGCCACATGCTGGCCCTACACCATTGCATGTTGCAAACACAGTGGAATAATCAGACCCCAGGATAGGCTGGGCCAGTGACCCCAGAGGCCAAATGGAGTCCCAGGGCCTGCAGCCCTAGCCTTTCTCTTCCTGAGGCCCTGCCAGAAAGAGTATAGGCAGAGCAGGGCAGAGAGGAGCCACTTTTTCTTTGGCTAATCTAGTTACCCTTACAGCCTTAGAAGGCCCGATCATAAGAGTCTGATACCCAGGAAGCAGGCCCTGCCTTCAGGCTGGTGCCAGTGACTGCAGCTGCAGAGGCAAGCCCTCCATTCCCAGTGAGGCAGGTGTCACAGTCTCTGTGCACCGACACTGGATCATCGGATTCTTTCTTAACCACCCAGTGCAGGAGAAGAGCTATGGGAGCCCCTCCCACCATACATCTGCCCAGCCTGCTGTCTGCAGTGAGATCTGTTGTCTGTCGAGGAGCACCCAGATGACTCACTGACAAACAAAAAGGAGAGAGGCGGGGAAGGCAGAGCTGGGCTGCGAGGGGCAGTGTGGAGCACAGAGAGGAAGATGTTCCCACCACCCATGCGGAGAAAGGACTTGTCAGCAGCCAGGCTGGAACAACCCTGCCTTTAGAAGGAGCAGAGCAAGGCCTGAGGCCTTCATTCAGTGAATTAAGATGTACTGAGCTCCTACTGTGTGGCAGGCACTTTATAGCCCCTGAATAAAGATGCTGGATAGAACAAAAACAGCCCTTTTTAATTTTTACAGTAAAAATAAGCAAGTAACGTGAGAGAAACAAGATATTTTCAAGGGGTGATACAATTAGCAAAAGGTTTTCAAAACTTGTGTTTTCTTTTCCATCATAATATACCAGCTGTCTTTGCAAAGAACGTGCCATTTACAACTAATGGTTGTGCTCTGCTCATCATTCTCTTTTTTTTTTTTTTTGAGACAAAGTCTCACTCTGTCGCCCAGGCTGGAGTGCAGTGGCGCAATTTCGGCTCACTGCAAGCTCCGCCTCCTGGGTTTACGCCATTCTCCTGCCTCAGCCTCCTGAGTAGCTGGGACTACAGGCACCCGCCACCATGCCCAGCTAATTTTTTTTTATTTTTAGTAGAGACGGGGTTTCACCATGTTAGCCAGAATAGTCTCGATCTCCTGACCTCGTGATCCACCTGCCTCGGCCTCCCAAGGTGTTGAGATAACAGGCTTGAGCCACCGCACCCAGCCACATTATTCTCTTTTCAAAAGTTGTATAAACCATAAAACATTTTGAAACTTAATTCTAAACTTGGAGTCGAAGTACCTGGCTAAGTTGGTATTAATTGTATGACTTGGACATCAATGAGCTTCAGTTTCCTTAAGTAGAAAATGGAGATTTAAAAATACCTAACTAGCAGCAAACATGGTAACATTCTCCCCACCCACTCCACCCCAGCAAGGAGCAGGCCCTGAGTCCCCACTGTTGTCCTCCCTCACCCAGCCTGGCTAATAGGGATCATAGGCCCTCCACAGCCCACCAGAGTGGCTGCTCAGGGCCCACCCTCTGCTGGACTTCCTGTTTCTCTGATTCTCATACTTGTGTTCAACCTCCTTAAGCTTACTTCCAAATCTGGAAACATGGACAAAATTACTTCTGCTTCGCAGGCTGAGGACTCAGTGATGGAGTTTTACTAAAAGTAATTTATGGCTGTAAAGCACTCCAAAAATGAAAGGAACTATGAGTCTTTAAAAGCTTTCCTAATTAAACTAAAGAGCTTCTGCACAGCAAAAGAAACTACCATCAGAGTGAACAGGCAACCTACAGAATGGGAGAAAATTTTTGCAACCTACTCATCTGACAAAGGGCTAATATCCAGAATCTACAAAGAACTCAAACAAATATACAAGAAAAAAACAAACAACCCCATCAAAAAGTGGGGAAAGGATATGAACAGACATTTCTCAAAAGAAGACATCCATACAGCCAACAGACACATGAAAAAATGCTCGTCATCACTCGCCATCAGAGAAATGCAAATCAAAACCACAATGAGATACCATCTCACACCAGTTAGAATGGCAATCATTAAGAAGTCAGGAAACAATAGATGTTGGAGAGGATGTGGAGAAATAGGAACACTTTTACACTGTTGGTGGGATTGTAAACTAGTTCAACCATTATGGAAAACAGTATGGCGATTCCTCAAGGATCTAGAACTAGATGTACCATATGACCCAGCCATCCCACTACTGGGTATATACCCAAAGGATTATAAATTACTCTACTACAAAGACACATGCACACGTATGTTTATTGCGGCACTATTCACAATAGCAAAGACTTGGAATCAACCCAAATGTCCATCTGTGACAGACTGGATTAAGAAAATGTGGCACATATACACCATGGAATACTATGCAGCCATCAAAAAGGATGAGTTTGCGTCCTTTGTAGGGACATGGATGCAGCTGGAAACCATCATTCTTAGCAAACTATCACAAGAAGAGAAAACCAAACACCGCATGTTCTCACTCATAGGTGGGAACTGAACAATGAGATCACTTGGACTCAGGAAGGGGAACATCACACACTGGGGCCTATCAGGGGGAGGGGGGAGGAGGGAGGGATTGCATTGGGAAGTTATACATGATATAAACGTTATGCACATGTACCCTAGAACTTAAAGTATAATAAAATAAATAAATAAATAAATAAAATAAAAAATAAATAAAAGAAAATTCAAAATATTATAACTATAAAAAAAAATAACAATAAATAAATAAATAAATAAATAAATAAAAGCTTTCCTGTGGACCAATTAACACTACCCAAACAAGTATAGAGCTTACCTTTGCAATCTGAGTCAAGGAATGACCTTAAGCAGAAGGCAGCTGATTTCAAAGACAGCATAAATATGGAATTAATAAACATAGGTGGGCTGGGCACAGTGGCTCACGCCTGTAATCCCAGCACTTCTAGAGGCCAAGGCAGGCAGATTGCTTGAGCTCAGAAGTTTGAGACCAACCTGGGCAACATGGTGAAAACCTGTCTCTACAAAAAATACAAAAATTAGCCAGGTATGGTGGCAGACACCTTTAGTTCCAGCTCCTCGGGAAGCTGAGGTGGGAGGATTGCTTGAGCGGAAGTCGCCATGAACCAAGATTGCACCACTGCACTCCAGCCTAGACAACAGAGTGAAACCCCTTCCTAAAAAAAAAAAAAAAAAAAAGAATTAGTAATGTGGGGCATAGACAGAAGTAGTGATGAGGATAACATCATATTTAATAAACAGTTACAACATTATAAATGCTTTACACATTTTTCATTTCATCTTAACAACCACTATAAAGTATTATTTCCATTGGCAGACAAAACCGAAGCTTCAAAAAGTTAGGTAACATTTCTTTGTGGCATATTGTGAGTGTATTAATCTGTTCTCACACTGCTAATACCAGAGACTGGGTAATTTGTAAAGGAAAATGACTTGTTTTTCTAAGACCACCAGAGCGGGCACAAAAGAACCAGCGACTAGGCAAGTGTAGGAGCAAAACTGCAAGTTTATTTTGGTCACCTAAGGTGTGGGGAAGAGGTCTGTCGGCCTCCGGCAAAGAAGGCCGACAGAGTCCCCCCGTGGGGCTCTCCGACGGCGTTCCTGGAGTCCTGACATCCCGACAGGAGTGAAGGAGTGAGGAAGGCCGTGCGTGGCGTCCCTCCGGAGCGGCTTTTCTAGGAGTGGGAGGGCAATAGGCAGGGCACGGGCGTGTCGGGGGGCGTTCTGCAGGTGCGACCAGGTAAATCTTGGTCTCTTCGGATTGACATCACCTGGCGCATGCCTAGTTGGTCTGCACCTTCCTGGGTCGCCGGCTGCATTTTCGCACGCGCGGGAAAAGTTGGGGGGGGGGATGAAGAACCCGGAAGTGCACCATCTTGCCTCCGTTCATCCAAACATTCCAACCTTTTATTGGTAATAGTGATAAGGGGCGCCGTGGTCTGTCTGGCTACTTCCTGCTGTTAAGGGGCGTCGTTAAGGTCGGGGCCCATGGTTGGCATTTGGACACACGGATGAAAAATAAAATAAGGCACAGTATTAGTATAGGAACGAGGAATGGAAGCATTTGTTGGAATAGGGGAAAAACCCAGAAGGAAGGTCCCAGCAAGGTTGAGGAGTATGAGATAGTTAAGAAAATTTAGTAAGTTTGAGGCGAGTGGGGGAAAGCCAAACTGATTTCCACTGATTGCTTTCGGTAGGGGCCCTTTTTAGCTGGGAATGAGGAACGAGTGTGCAGAGTAGTTGTTGGCCAGGCAGCAATTAAGGAGTGGAGTTTTTATGGAGTGGATGGCTTTCCGCTTACTCCTACTACAGAGATATTGGATGGAAGGCTAGGTCCAGAGAAGGACGGCAAAACAGAATAGGTAGCCTCGCTGTTGATTAAAAAATTGATTGTCTTACCCGCTACCAGGAGAGTTACCCGCGGCTCGGCGAGGGTGATGGGGGTCCCCAAGTCTCGGCACCTTCAGTTGTAGTTGTCGTCCAGATGTAGGAGCTGGAAGGAGCTCCCAGGATCCTGGGAAAGGGGGTCACGTGGAGACGCAGCACCTGTTCTCAGGGTGGGGCAATCAGACTTCCAGTGTCCTCCCTGCTGGCAAGCAGGGCAGGGGGTTGCTGGTGGATGAGGGTTAGGACATTCACTGGCCCAATGTCCTGATGCCTTGTACTTATAGCAAGGCTGCGTTGGGGCTCGGGGACCTTGCGGACACCTGTTGGCATAGTGTCCTGCCTTGCCGCACTTATAGCAGGCTCCTTTCGTAGCCTTGGAGTCTGCGGAGTGTGTACTCTCTGGCCTGGGGTTACGACTGGGCTGTAAAGCCGCTGCTAGGAGCTGTAACTTCTGTTCAAGGCGAGCTTGCCGTCTCCTCTCTGGAGTTATAGACCTTAAAGGCTAATTTAACCAGGTCTTGTATTGGTGCCTGTGGACCATCCTCTACCTTTTGAAGTTTCTTACGAATGTCAGGAGCTGATTGAGAAATGAAATAAGACGCCAAAATGGTGGCCCCTGTGGGGGAGGCCGGATCCAACCGGGTATATTGGGTTAGAACCTCAGTCAGTTTAGGGTAGAGGTTAGGATAACCTGGAGGTTATGCCAAGTTAAGTCATAGGCCTGACAAAAGTATCTAAATTCCTTTGTGTATATGGTAGGATTAGCTGAGAAATCACCTAAACGCTTCTCAATTTTGGAAAGATCGGCCAGTGAAAAGGGGACATGTACTCTGACTACCCCCTCCGCCCCAGCCACCTCTCGCAAAGGTGCTAACACTGTAGGAGGGTGTGGGCAGAGATAGGGGACTCAAGACAGCCAGTTGGGGGCCCAGAAGGAGGCATGGGACCGAGTGGATTACTAGTAGATAAGGAGGAGCAAGGAGGAGTCTGGGCAGGAAGGGAGGGGGTGGAGAGAGCGGGGAGAGAAGGAGGAGTATAGGGCAGGTCGGGACGAGAGCGTAAGGCCCAAAAGCCTTGTATGTAATTAATTTCAGACCACTTGCCTAGCCACTGGCAGAAACTGCTGAGGTCGATCACGCCACAGTGGAAAGGAAAATTAACCGCTTCCTCCTAAGGTCTTGTTCAAGCTGTAAGGTTTTTAAATTGGCTAGGAGGCACCCTAAGGGGGTGCTCTTTGGAAATTTGGACTGGGGGGTTTCCCGTTTGTTTCCTCTTTACTTACACAATGGACACAATGGAAATGGAAATGGATCCCTGCCTGGCTTCAAAGCGTCCTTTGGAACCAGCAGAGACAGACTGGAGGCTCATGGAGCCAAAGTGGAGATTACCTTCAGGCGGACGTCTCCGTCCTGAACGGGTCTCCCGAGCCACATGGTGGCTCCAAATGGACCTCGGACCTGCGCAGGATTTTGGCCGAGGGAGGTAAAGAGGAGACAAGGGCACTTACCCCAGAGAGGCCGCGAGAGTGAGGGAAGCGGGTCTCAGGTCCTGGTCCGTCTGCGGTGTGGAACGAGGAGGAGGAGGAGGCTCCCCAGACCCTGGGGGCCCTGAGGAGGGGTCTCCTCCCGGGTTCGGCACCAACTGACTTGTTTTTCTAAGACCACCAGAGCGGGCACAAAAGAACCAGCGACTAGGCAAGTGTAGGAGCAAAACTGCAAGTTTATTTTGGTCACCTAAGGTGTGGGGAAGAGGTCTGTCGGCCTCCGGCAAAGAAGGCCGACAGAGTCCCCCCGTGGGGCTCTCGGAGGGTGTTCCTGGAGTCCTGACATCCCGACAGGAGTGAAGGACTGAGGAAGGCTGCGCGTGGCGTCCCTCCGGAGCGGCTTTTCTAAGAGTGGGAGGGCAATAGGCGGGGCACGGGCGTGTCAGGGGGCGTTCCACAGGTGCGACCAGGTAAATCTTGGTCTCTTCGGATTGACATCACCTGGCGCATGCCTAGTTGGTCTGCACCTTCCCGGGTCGCCGGCTGCATTTTCGCGCGCACAGGAAAAGTTGGGGCGGGGGGAGATGAAGAACCCGGAAGTGCACCATCTGGCCTCCGTTCATCCAAACAGAAAAAGGTTTAATGAACTCACAGTTCCACATGACTGGGGAGGACTCACATTCATGGTGGAAGGCAAATAAGGAGCAAAGTCACGTCTTAGGTGGCAGCAGGCAAGAGAGTGTGTGCAGGAGAACTCCCCTTTATAAAACCATCAGATCTCGTGAGACTTATTCACTATCATGAGAACAGCATGGGAAAAACCCGCCCCCATGATTCAATTACCTCCCACAGGGTCTCTCCCATGACACATGGGAATTATGGGAGCTACAATTCAAGATGAGATTTGGGTGGGGACACAGCCAAACCCTATCAGTGGGGAGGTCATCCTAGGAATCCCAAATGGAGGGGGCACAAAATCGAGATGATTATACACAGATGGTACCCTAATTGTCCTATGCCCCACATTCTTGGTCAAGAACCTGACCTTTATATTGCCACCCTCAATTCCCCTTCACTCCCAGCCAAACCAAAGGCGCTGATACCATAAAACAGGCCAGCATCATTACCTGAGGTTCTAGGACAGCAGAGTGGCTGAGGTTTGAGCCACCCCTCACTGTATAAGCCTTTTCTGGCCCACACTATGCAGAGGCCACTTAGAGGAGTTAAACCACTTGAGATGGAAGGCTCTGCAGGACCTCTGAGGCAATCTCGTGGGTACAGACCTGCCAGTGCAATGTGGCCTGGAGCCTTGGCCGCCCAAAATGCTGTTCACACATGAGGTTCCCTTGCGCTGCTCTCGCAGGTTGGCCAGCAGCTGGTCTGATGAGCTTGCATAGCCCTCACTCTGCTTTGCGATAGTTCCCTCCCCACACTCCCTCAGGCACTCACTGAGGATGTACACACTGGTGCAAGAATATATCAGGGAGGACGCATTCGGTTGCAGGTCAAAGAAATCCAACTCAAACTGAAACAGAAGAGAGGACCTTACTGGCTCACGTGACTGAGAAATGCAGGAAAGCCAGTCACCATCCTGGGTCCTCTGAGTCTGGAGATCCAAACTCTACCTTCAGAGCTCACATCGTCACCCCGTCCATTGTCCTCAGCTTGCCTCTGCTGGTCGGCCTTTGTGCCCCTGGAGGCAGGCATCCTCCATGCACCAGGAATGTGTATATACACACATATGCACACACACACACATTTACGGGTTGGGTATGCCTTATCCAAAATGCTTGGGACCAGAAGTGTTTCTGATTTGGGTTTTTTTTTTTTTTTTCAGATTTTGGAATATTTGCATTACTCTAAGGGCATCAAGAAGGACTTTTTGACATTTTCCACAATATCTTTACACAAAGCAGAGAATAAGCAAAACAACACAATGAGTAACGCATGTAACTCTTGGCCTCATGTGGGGCATTGTGAGGAACCTGCCATTGGCATGTCTGGCCTCTGCAAGTACCATTTTATTACCCTGTGGGCATCCTTGCATCTGAAAAGGGGCACAAAAGATGTTTTGCAGCTGAAGGGTCTTTTGTGCTTTGAGAACACTGAATCCACTGTGTGTCATGCACCTGCATTTTGATGGTGACCAGTCACATGGGGTCAGATATGAAATTTTATTCTTTTGGTGTCATGTTCTGAATCAAAAAGTTTAAGATTTTGGATTCAGATTTTTGGATTTGGGATGCTCAACCTGTGGGTATATATAAACACACACACACACACATACACATAATCACTTTTGTATCTAATTATCTATAATTTCTTATAAAAATGTTAACTCCCAAAGATAGGGATTTTTGTCTGTCCACTGCTATATTTCCAGAACCTGTCATAGCTCATAGCAGGTGCTCAATAAATATCTTTTGAATTAAAAAAAATAGTGCCTCTAAGCTCTCCCTCCCCACACCCTAAAGAGACAAAATTAAGCCACCAATATGCCTAGTAAGATTTCACTCTGCCCCACCCCTAGTCTCCCATCCCTATTCCCCTTTCAAGAGAAGTGTGACTGCAGTGACCCTTGGAGGCTTTATGGGCATGGGCTCTGGAGCCTGGGGCATAGCTGGGATGGGGCACAGGGGAGGCCTGGCCCAGGGCCCCCGTACGCTCCTGGCCCACAGTAGAAACCCAGCTCCCCTGGGCAGCGTTGCCCACAGCCGCCGCGAGGATCGAACTCACGTGTGCGTTCCAAAATTTTGAGCCAACATTTAAAAGCCTGGAGAGTTCTCATTTTTTAAACCTTGTTTTTTAAAAAGACAGATGAAACAAGGGCAGCAAAATCTTGATAAGCATCAAATCCAGATAGTGGGGTCTATGGGGGCTCACTAAAGTAAACTATTCTCTCCACTTCTATGTATGCTTGAAATATTTCATCACAGAAAATTTGGAAAATATATTTCTGACTTCCTTTGGAAAATCAGAAGATTTGGCCAACCTGGATGACCACAATAGCAGGGGCTGCTCTCCAGGTTACCAACCTCTTTGCCCTCCCTCTGGTGTCTTTGACACTTGGCCTGCCAGCTCCAGAAGGCATCTGGGCTTGTGACCATTGCCCTGCTAGGGGTGACAAACCCCCGCTGAGGCCTGCCAGCTTGCCGGGAGGTCAGGGAATGTATGGGGATGGGAGGAGAATCTGATTTTGTATTAGGAGCTTTGATTTGTTTAGTGATCTGCTGAGATCTGGTCTGTTGCCGTCTTCTCCCCAATGTCCATCTGAGAAGGGAGGGAGATGGGTTTCTGACAGGGGAAGAAGCCCTCAGGGCTGTCCCTCTCCAGCTCAGGAGAAAGCTGCCTGCCTTCCTCCCCACAGGCCGCTCTTCCTGGTGGGCAGTGTTCCAGGAGCGCGAAGAGACCCAAGACGCCTTCCTCTGGGAAACCCCAGCTCTGAAGTTCTCTCAGAAAGCCCTGTCTCGGTTCCAGTGGAGCAACTGAACCGTCAAGGCAGCACTTCCGGACAATCAATGGGGAGGCCCCTCCCCATCATACCCTGACTCTACTGGGCCTCCCCACCTTGGCAGGCCCCTCCCCAGAGAGCGACGACAGAGTGGAGGCTTCCTTCTCAGTCCTTCAGGGAAGTCCTGCTCAGGCCCAGCTCCACCAGCTGCTGAGGAAGGAGTGCGGCCCCTCCTACCAGTGACAAGGCCAGCCTTCCCAGCCCCACTCAGGAGCCTGAGATTTTGTGCCCTCCCTCCTCACTGGGTCCTGGAGATGGGGAAGGGAAGGAGAGCCCAAGGTGTCCCTGCCCTGCTCGCCAGCTGATTCCAGCCTCCTAAAAAATGAAATACATTCTGTTCAGCCCATGGGGTGGAGTGTTCCAAAGGCCCTTTGAAGTAAGAGGAAGAAAGATGGCCTGGTCTCCCCCGGGAAAGCTATGTTTGCTCTGGCCAGCACAACCTCGAGACAGAAGAACGGTTGCCCTCAAACGCAGGGATGAAAAGGAACTGGGGGTGGCGGGGAGCTGGGGAGCTGGGTAAAAGGAAGATCAGAGAATCTTTTGTTATCACATCTCAGGGGAAGCGGAGGTAAAAAGCTGCCTGCGAAATGTCACCAGATAGTAAATGCTATTTCACTCCCATCACTGAGGTGCCAGTCAGATGCCTGGGGAGAGAATGGCTGCCATGGTTGGGAATTTTAGATGGGATCTTCTGCTCTTCTGAACTCAGGGGGTGGCTATGCCATCTCTTTCTCATCTCCCATGTCTCCCACCCCCACCTATTGTTCTATGGTTAACAGCAACAATAAATGATACCAGGCTTCCAAGATTATTGTGAGAATTAAATAAAATAATACCTGAGATGCCTTAGCAAACCGTAAAAGGTGCTACACAAAGTAGGATGCAGGTAGCCGGTGGCCTGACCTTCCACAGCAGATTTCTACTCAGCCCATACTCTGTGAAAGGGCAAAGCCAGGTACACCCCCCTGAAGGCTGTGAACCCTTCAAGAGTCACAGCTGTGCCCTTTAATATCACAGTCCCAGCACAGTGTCTGGTGCATAATATATGCTCAACGAATGAAGGAAGAAACAGCAAAAGAGAAAGAAAGATGGACGACCCAAGGGAGAACCGAGGCCACTGGAGAGCCATATCAGAGGCTCCCCTGACTTCCTCACATGCCCTAAAATGACAATAATTGTGACCTATCTACCTGCAGAGCTTGGGCTGAAGTAATTTCTTGGCACAGAATTTTCTGTGCAGGCCCTGAATCTTTTTTTTTGAGACGGAGTCGCGCTCTGTCGCCCAGGCTGGAGTGCAGTGGCGCAATCTCTGCTCACTGCAAGCTCTGCCGCCTCCCGGGTTCACGCCATTCTCCTGCCTCAGCCTCCCGAGTAGCTGGGACTACAGGCGCCCGCCACCTCGCCCGGCTAGTTTTTTGTATTTTTTAGTAGAGACGGGGTTTCACCGTGTTAGCCAGGATGGTCTCAATCTCCTGACCTCGTGATCCGCCCGTCTCGGCCTCCCAAAGTGCTGGGAGTACAGGCTTGAGCCACCGTGCCCGGCCCATTCTGTTTTTTTCTGAGGCTCCACGCCGGAGGAGACAACTAACATTCACCGTGCACTGGATGATGAAGTTTCTCAGGGTATAGGTAATGCACTTCTTCTTTCCTCAAATATTCACCATGTTTCTGCTGTGGGCCAGATGCCAAAGCTGGCTCTGGAGTTACAGAGCTCACTAAGAGGGCACTCCGCCCTTGAGGAGTGGAAATGGGCGTCTAAGATCAGCCAGAAACCCTTGCTTTCCTTGTGGGTGAGCCTGAGGCCTGTCTCAGCTTAAGCCCTCCAACTCCCTGATTTCTCCCTCTGAGTTAATAGCAAGCCAACCCTCGCACTCTCGGGCTCATTCAAGCCCAAGATAAACTGGCCCTGTGTGAGCAGTCTCTGACCGGTCATGGGACAGAGCCCGAGTGCTGAGGGCTTGATTAAAGAAGTTCATTTTCCACTATAGTGCTCTGCTCCACTTGGAGATGTTGTCACATTCAACTGGAAAAGAATTAGCAGCCCAGAAGGGAAGTCGGTCCAGCATTGGACACAAATTCAAGTCAGGGAGGCAGTTCTGGTCAGAGAAAGACAAGGGATCTCCCTGTTGATCAGGAGAACAAAGCCCCAAGATGCTTCCCTTTGGGGAGGGGGCAGGGGGCATCTGACTTCATTGCGGAGAAAGTAGAAACCTTGCTGTATTGTGGAGAAAGAGGCAAGGCCCTGTGGCTCTCTTCGTCTTCTTTGAGACAACACACCAAAGAGTAGAAGATAAGTCGCCAGGGGACCTGAGGTCAAGTGCATGGGAAATGGAAGGAGCTTCTCTAAAAAGCTGGAATGAGGCTGGGTGCTGTGGCTCAAGCCTGTAACCCCAGCACTTTGGGAGGCAGAGGCGGGTGGATCGCTTGAGGTCAGGAGTTGGAGACCAGCCTGGCCAACATGGCAAAACCCCATCTCTACTAAAAATACAAAAATTAGCCAGGCATGGTGGTACACACCTATAATCCCAGCTACTTGGAGGCTGAGACAGGAGAATCCTTTGAACCCAGGAGGCGGAGATTGCAGTGAGCCAAGATCGTGCTATTGCACTGCAGCCTGGGTGACAAGAATAAAACTCCATCTCAAAAAAAAAAAAAAGAAATGTCAAATATGAAGACCATTTCACAGAACAGGCACTAAATAAATAGTATTTTTCTTACACATGGAATCTCAAGAAAAAGGTTCAAAATGTAAGCAGATTTCCTGTTGCCACTTGGTAGCAGCATACCTGAACCCAAGGTGGGGCAGTACTAGCAACACTGGTGAGCAAGGCTACTGGCCTTCTGCCACCATGGGCCCCTTACTGCAGCATCGAATTCCCAACAAAGCAGGAATGTCTATCCCCAAGCTTCTCTGTGACACCTCTCTGTCATTCTCAGAATTCTCTCCTATGACAGAAATAGCTGCCACAGAAATTAATGCAGTGGGGTTTATAAAATGATTCCATGTATATGGTTATCTCATTTGAACTGCACAACCACCTTCCAAGTTGTTCAGGGCGGTTTCATATTTGTCCCAGGTTAGAGTTGATAAAACAGAAATTCTGAAAAGGTCAATGCCTGCCCCAGCTCACCATCTACTCAGTGCTGGAGCAGAGACCTGAGCCTGAGGCCTTTCCCTATCACCATAGCTGCCTCCTTCTGAGCAGCACCTGGCCAAGAACAGCTTCTCAGAAACTGAGAAAATGGGGGCAGGACAGGAGAAGGGACCCTCCCTGCCACCCCAAGGAATATGAGCCTTTCCTGTGGGCTGGATGTTGTATTCCTGTGTTGGTTTGCTACAGCTGCCATAACACAGTAACACAGACGGGGTGGGTTCAACAGTGGAAATGTATTGTCTCCTAATTCTAGAAACTGAAAGTTCAAGATCAAGGTGCCAGCAGGGTTGGCTCCTTGTTTTGTAGATGGCCATCTTCTCCCTGTATCTCTTCACACCATCTTCCCTCTCTATGTATCTGTTTCTGTGTCCAAATTTCTTTCTTTCTTTTTTTTTTTTTGAGATGGAGTCTTGCCGTGTCACTCAGGCTGGAGTGCCACTCAGTGGCGTGATCTCGGTTCACTGCAACCTCCGCCTCCCAAGTTCAAGCGATTCTTCTGCCTCAGCCTCCTGAGTAGCTGGGACAACAGGCACACACCACCACCCATGGCTAATTGTTTGTATTTTTAGTAGAGATGGGGTTTCACCATATTAGCCAAGATGGTCTCGATCTCCTGACCTCATGACCCACCCGCCTCGGCCTCCCAAAGTGCTGGGACTACAGCCGTGACAAATTTCTACTTTTTATAAGAGCACCAATCATATTGGATTAGGGCCCACCGTAATGTCCTCATTTTAACTTCATTACCTCTGTAAAGACTCTGTCTCCAAATGAGATCACATTCTGAGGTACTAGAGGTTAGGACTCCAGTGCATCTTTTTTGGAGGGGGCGTGGGGTGCAAATTTAACCCATAGCATTAGTAACCTCCCTCTCCAAATGAGGAAACTGGCTCAGAGAGGTTGTCATATGCCTGAAGTCATGCAGCTAGGAAAAGCAGCAGCCACCAGCACTGTCAGAGCCTGTGTGGGCCCCACGGCATCAGCAGCAGCGACACCTCTGTGGAACCCACCATCGCCCATGGGCATAGAGGGCACCCCACCACAGAGCTGTCCTATGACTGTGCCAGAAGTAAGAGTGGGGAGCAAAAGCCGGGCTCCCAGCAAGCCTCCCTGACCTCCCCCTGTCTCCCTGCAATGAGGAGAGAAAGACATGGCAGGCAAGGAGTGTGTGGGCAGAGTAGGGTAGGGGGTGATGGTGTTGGGCAGGCCTCACAAGTCCCCAGCACTGGGGTCTACTCCCGTCCCTCTCTCCCCTCTTCCACCTGGTTGGTGTTCAATCAGGAGAGCGCCTGGGTAGGTTCTGGAATGGCTCCCACTGGTGATTTATAAAATGAAGCTGCTTTTATTCAACTACTTGAGTCACCTTTTAGAATTTCTTACTGTCCTGATTCCTGTGTTGCACTCTCAGAAAAGGATCCCTGAAGTCAAGAACTAAATCCCCCACCACCCGACATGCACACCCTCTTCCCCGTCCTCCACCCTTCCTCCACGCCCTGTGGTGCCTTCCACCATTCAGGGAGATGATGCATATGGATTGGACAAACACGTCCATCTGGAGAAAGGACTTCACTGGAACCTGGAAGTCAGATTGCCACCCTCTGAGACTAAAAATGTCTTCTTACAGTGGCATCTTGTTTAACTTTAAAATGGATTATTGATGCCTCAGAATTCTGAAATGGTTTGAATTCCAAGTCCAGAACCAGCGGGTAGCCCGGCCAGACACCAGCACCCCAGGAGGCCCCACTTGGGACATCAGACCTCCCTCCCTGGTGGACCCAAATCCTCCGCAAGGTGTATGTCTCACCCTCAGCCTGTTTAAAAGAACTGTTGACATCGTGGGAAATGTGCGTGTCTAATTTGCCACCAAAGTCTTCACGGCCTTGGACAGTTATTTTAATCACGCTAGACTTCGGCTCCTCCCTTTGTTAACAGTAACAATAAACAATACCCAGCTCCCAACATTACTGTGAGAATTAAATAAGATAATACATGATATTTCTTAGCAAACTGTAAAAAGTGCTGTGCAAAGTAGAATGCAGGTAGACCCTGGCCTGATCCTTCCATGGATCATCTGCTCAGCCCACACTCTGTGAAAGGGGGCTAAAGCCTAGGATGAAAACCTGCCTGAAGGCTGTGAACCCTTTGAGAGTCATGGTTGTGTCCCTTTAATGTGATAATCCCCACATGGTGTCCGGTGCATAATCCCATTACGGTGTCTCCTGCTCAACAAATATTTGTGGAATAAAGGAAGGAAAGGAAGAAGAAAAAGAAAAAGGGATGATACGAAGATCAGATTGCGCCCCTTGAAAAAATACCCATAACATATTTATTGCATGCCATGCACTATTCTAAAATAGTTAATGTAAATGAACTAACTTAGTCTCATGACACCTTGTGGGGCAGGATCTATAATTAGCTCCATTTCACAGATGAGGCAATGGAGTCGCAAAGCAGTCAAAGTAATTTCCCAAGATGCTACAACTAGCAACTTGACAGAGCCAGAATTTGAACCCAGGGTTTTGGCTGCAGGTCTCCATGCTCCTCTGCCCCCAGCCACCTCCACTAGCAGTGCTGTCTCAGGAAAGCCAGGATGGTTGAGCCCAGGTAACTTTACCCAGGTAGGTAAAGGTTATGGGGTCCCCCTTCCTTTCTCTGGCCCCCCCACCTCCATATGCCACAGGTCCCACACTAGCCTGACCATTCTGTTCTATTTCACCATTGCTTGCAAGCTGTATAAAGATGCACCTTCCCAATTTTGCCTAGTGCTAACCCCGTGCAGAAAAGAGGAACTGAATCTGTCCAACTTTTTCTCATCTGTGATCAGCTCAGTGTCACATGTTTGAAAATGCTTTGCACTGCCCACATTTCTTCCCCCATAGAATACCCTTCATCTTATTTCTGCCTTTTGAAATCCTATTCATCCCTCAAGACACTCCAAACACCCCTTCCTGCATGAGGCTTGCTCTGCTTCCTCCATTCTTCACTTCGCCCATTTGGTGTTTACCTGCCCTCTGTGAGATCTTGGAGGCTGGGGTCTTGCCTGGTTCATCGCCACAGCTTCAGAACCCCAAGGCACCATGTGCTTGGCACAGAGCTGATATTCAGTTGTATTTAGCAAACTGAGATTATAATGATGCTGCAGTTCCTTAATGTCAAGTGACACTTGACAGTGTGCATTAGTTATCTATCACCATGTAACAAATTACTCCTACACTTAATAGCTTTAAACAACACACATTTACATCTCACAGTTTCTGTGAATCAGGAATAAATGCAGGCACAGGTTAACTGGTTCCTAGAGCTCTCAGCCTCTCTGCAATCAAAATGTTGGGTAGGGCCGGGCGCGGTGGCTCACGCCTGTAATCCCAGCACTTTGGGAGGCCGAGGTGGGCGGATCATGAGGTCAGGAGATCGAGACCATCCTGGCTAACAGGGTGAAACCCCGTCTCTACTGAAAATACAAAAAAAATTAGCCAAGTGTGGTGGCAGGCACCTGTAGTACCAGCTACTCGGGAGGCTGAGGCAGGAGAATGGTGTAAACCCAAGAGGCAGAGCCTGCAGTGAGCCGAGATCACGCCACTGCACTCCAGCCTGGGTGACAGAGCAGGACTCTGTCTCAAAAAAAAAAAAAAAAGTTGGGTAGGGTTTCTGTCACCTCAAGGCTCCACTGCAGTGTGAGAGGGGAGCTTCTAAACTCACTCACATGGTTGTTGGCAGGATTTGGTCTCTCCTGGGCTATTGGACTGGGGGCGGGCGAAATTCCTCTTTGGCTGTTGGCTGAAAGTCATCCTCAGGTCCTTGCCACAGGGACCTCTTCATAGAGCCTCTCACAACATGGCAGCTTGCTTCCAGCAAGCAAGAGAGAGTACAAGCAAGACAGAATCCACAGTCTTTGCAAACCAAACGCATTGCTTTGGTGTCTTCTATTTGTTACAAGCAAGTCACAAAAATCTAGCCTACACTCAAGGGGAGAGGGTTACACAAGGGCATGCTGATCAGGAAGCAGAGATTACTGGAGGCCATTTTGGAAGGTTGTCAACCAAAGGAGGTAATGCATGTTATAGGATGTGATCTCAGTTTGCCAGTGTGGAGCCGGACCAGCAGAGGGCATGGGTGAAATGAAAGGGACACATTGGAACAGAGCTGTGAGCCTTTTCACACATGAAAATATAAGGTCTCTCACACTGGGTCAACCCCTGGACCACCCAGCCTAGTTTCCTATCACCAAGGTACAGGTGGTTGGGAGGTACAATTGTCCTCCCCAGCCCTGCCTCCCAGGTGCTGAATGTTTCTCAGCACGCTCACATTCCTCTAATAATAATACTGCTCCTGCGTAGCGTATCTTGCACAAAGCACTTTCACGCACATTATCTCACTCCTTGTAACAGTCCTCTGGGGGAACTTCTTGTGATTCCAATTTAAGTTGAGGAAACTGAGACCCAAAAAGTCCAAGGTCACGTGGCCTAATGAGTGACAGGGCTGGAATAGAACCCAGTTTGAAATCCTGAAATTTATCTAAACTTTTATTTATTTATCTACTTATTTATTTTGAGACAGAGTCTCACTCTGTCACCCAGGCTGGAGTGGTTCAAGAGAGTCTCCTGCCTCAGCCTTCCGAGTAGCTGGAACTACAGGCACCCAACACCACACCCAGCTAATTTTTATATTTTTAGTTAAGACAGCATTTCGCCATGTTGGCCAGGCTGGTCTCAAACTCCTGACCTCAGGTGATCCACTTGCCTTGGCCTCCCAAAGTGCTGGGATTACAGGCATGAGTCACTGCGCCCAGCCTGTCTCAACTTTTAGAAACTTATTTCTACATCCAGACTACCACTATATCCAGACAAAAGTTCCATACAGTGAAGACAAAGCATTTTTACTTATTTGCCCAAAACTTGGTATCAAGGCAGTGCCATCCTCCCCAGACAACTGGCTTTGATGACCAGACACCCCCTGCCCATGTGGAATCAAGCCCTCAGGGTGGACTCAGATGTCAGTACTGGACTCCAGGGCCACCCCCGGCTTGGACAGTTCCAGTTTTTGAAGGTGACTCCTTCCTTCTCTTGCCCTCTCACTGGCTTGGACATCTAAAAGCCAAATCTTCTCTCTCCCTTTGTACAAACAATTCTCACTTAATGAAATGGTGAGGCTTGGTGGGCAGGGATGGGATTTTGTGGGGAGAAGTGTCTAGTTGTGATGGCCTAGCTTCCAACCTTGGCTCTCTGGCTTTTGTGAGGAGATCAGCCTGCTGTGGTTTGGGGTGAGTATTGATGATGGGGATACTGGGTGGTATTCTAATGAACTTGTCCCACAGCAGCCACAGAGAAAGGGCACTCCCTGAGGATGAGGAAAGGGGGTGCTGTGAATGAAATGGATGCTTGGTGTCAGTCATCCAAGGAAAGGAGCCTGGGGCAGATGGAGGGGAGCACCTGTCTCTACCTGAACCTCCCTCTCTCAGATCTAGATCTCAAAGAGGTAAACTACCTGGAGAAAAGCTTTATGGCAAAGTGCATTAATGCTGAATAACAAGGCTGAATATTGCCCCCCCAAAGATGTCCAGATCCTAATCCCCAGAACCTTGAGATGGGGAGGTTAACCTGGGTTATCTGGATGGGTCCCCTATAACCACAGGGGTATTTATAAGAGGACGGTGGGAGGACAGAGTCAGGAACTACGACCACAGAAGCAGAGTTCGAGTGTTGGGGCCACAAGCCAAGGAATGCAGGTGGCCTGTAGAAACTGGAAAAGGCAATGAAACAGATCATCTCCTAGAGCTCTGTAAGGAATGCAGCCTTGTACATTCTGGTCCAGTGAGACTGATTTTGGACTTCTAACCTCCAGAACCATAAGATAATAAATATGTGGTGTTTTGAACCACTAAGTTTGTGGTAATTTGTTACAGTAGCAATAGGAAACTAATACAGATGATGTCTGTCATAAAGAAATTAGCCAGGAGATGGACTGGATCAACACCACAGCTCTTGAGCAGGATCATCTGGGGACATATTTTTTCCCCTTTGGGTCATCCATAGCCCATGCACTCAAGAATGACAGTAAGAGTTGTGCACTCACATTAGAACCAGAGAATTAGAGAGTTAAAGGTAGCAGCGCCCCTCACGGGACCTCATGGTGATGGCGGCAGTGATGAACCAGAGACCCTCCAAGAGGACATGACCTGCCTGCGAGGTTCAGCCTCTGCTGTCCAGTGAGAGAGCTTCTGAGCATTGCCCGCCCTGGAGGATCAGGTCTTATGTCATCAAGGAAAGAAGACATGGCCTTTAGGTGCCCCCACCACCACCATCACCACCTGACATCCTCTGCAATGGCCAGGAGGTCTGATAGGAGAGTCCTTGGCCTCAGGGCTGCAGACATTGGGGCTGCCCACCAATCAACCTAAGGAGATGGTCAGAGCTGCCAAAACCTTCAAGAACAAATCCCAGAGACGGTGACTCTCTCCCACCTCCCTCGCCCAGTTTCAGCTAAGCCTCTGTTCCCATCAGCCTGCAGTGACTCCCCTGTCTCAGTCCACTCAGGCTGCCATGACAGAAGGTCACAGGCCATGTGGCTCAAAGGACAGTTCTGGAGGCTGGAAGTCCAAGATCAAGGTGCCACCAGAGTTGGTTTCTGGTGAGGCCTCTTTCCCTGGCTGGCAGAAGGCCAACTTCCCACTGCGTCCTCCCATGACCTTTCCTCTGTGCATGCACATCGCTGGCATCTCTTCCTCTCCTTCTAAGGACACCAGTCACATCAGGTGAGGGCCCACCTATATGACCCAGTTAACCTTAATTACCTTTTTCAAAGTCCCATCTCTAAACACAGTTGCTTTTGGGGTCGGGGCTTCAGCATGTGAATTTGGCAGGACACAATTCAGTCCATAACATCCCCCTTCCTACCAGTTCCCATCACATCACAGCTCTAGACTGCCTCTGGCTTCAGCTCTCGCATCCTCCAGCAAACCCCGTTGACATGAAAAAGGTCACATCCTATCATCCAGGGAGCTTTTGTAGGCTGTCAGGAGGCTGGTGAAGTCCAGGTGGCCTGTCTAGAGCGGTAGACAAAGGAGTGGGTCACAGGCCCTGCCTTGACTTGGGGAAGGAGAGGCTTTCACAAACAGGCAGAGAGCACACTTGGGCTTTCCAGGCACGGGGCCGCAGCTGCTTCTCTTTCTTCCATTCAAATCCCTGCTCTACGTCAGGGGCTTGGAAGCCCCGGCTGAATGGGAATCACACCTTCTGGACTAAAAACTGGGACGCGAGGCCTAACAAAAGATTTTTGTGATGCCTGCTGGCGTAAGTAACAGTCTGACTGATGGAGTGTGATTTCAAGATTACCAGCTTTTTTTAGGACACTGCAATCAGTTGAGGGAACTATGGGACAGAATATTTAAAATCCAAATCCAAAATACGGTCCCTCCCAATAAATCTCACCAAGACCACACTCCCAATAACTCTTACCTCCATAAAACTCTATGAGGATGAAGAGCATGTTTTACTCGCCATCGTGGCTTCAGCGCCCAGTGATAGGGATACTCAGTAAATATTTGATGAGAGAGAAAGAAAGATAATTCATTTGACAAGGCAAATGCCCAGCACATTTGTCTCTCTGACCCCAGGCCAGGGCTGCCAGCTGTGTGAGAAAAAAAGACAGTCCCCTGTATCATCCTCTTTCATCTTCCTAGCTCAGGAACCTCCAGTGGGGCCAGTGGTTTTCCAGTGTCTGTCTGCTCCTGTTTGAGAGACACATCAGGCCCCAGCTAGTACCTGTACCTCTTAGGGCCTGACTAGTCTCCAAGCTGGGGTGTTCCCAACAGGCCAGGGCAACTCCAGCCCTAGGAAAGAGCTACTTTTATGGGCTGGGGAAGGTAAAGACTAATGGGAGCCAGGGCAGCATGGGGATGACAGAGAGGAGGAGAAGACACCACTCCTAGGACGCTGCTTAAGGCAAGAAGGAAGATCCGGATCTCAGTGGTCAGGGGTGAGAAGGTGGCTTGGGAGACATATGCACAAGTGCCCACTGCCCTTTGCCAGGAAGCACTCCGTGGGATGCAGAAAGCCATTTTTCTCCCTCTTGGGTCCAAATGAAATCTTTGAAACCCAGTCCAAATCCATAGCCAGGCTGCCACCCAGTGATCAGAGTGTCCACAGGGCACTTTTTCACCAGCCGTAATCAGTTCACTCATCAGACTTTCAAGCCAAAGAATAATTTCTGAAGATTCTCGGATTCCCAGTCCACTCTCTCCCTGACTGGTCTGTGTCTGGGACTCCCAGGAAAAGTGTGGACTCAGGAAAGCACTTGGAGATTCTCTACTCTTTGCGTATTATCCACTCTACAAGGGGCATGAGCCCAGGTGGTGGAAGTCAGGCCAAAACATCCCTTCAGCTTGAGGCCACCTGCCTTTCTGACTCAGGAGCTGAGGCCAAAAGACTGGCCACCAGCGTAACTTGGGAAGTCCCAGGGCACTGATTTAAGCCTAGGCATCTGGACAGCCAGTTTGCCCACATTCACCTCACTGCATAAGAGCTATGCTCTCAATGAGAGATGTGCACCCCAGGGAGCGGATATGGGGGTATGGCTGAGATTTGGCACTGGACTTCCAAAGCTGCAGGAGGTGTGGCTGGCACCTGTGGGCCCAGGACCCTCCCTGACACATGGGATGCCTGTCTCCAGAGACTCCTTGCTCCCTCTTACAGACCCTAAAAATAAAGCTACCAGGACACAGTTATTCTGGTCTTAATGTTAAACAGAGCCCTGGGAAAGAAAGGGGCTCTCAAGTTTCATGGATGGGGTCAGAGGAGAAGATAAAGACAAAAGGTGGGGGAGGCTCAGTGCCAAGGAATGGAGCTTCAGCCTTGGCTTTGAGGATAGCATGGCCGCCAGTGCAGAGAAGGTGCCCAGGGTCAAAAAGAAGGCACAATTCCACCAGCCAGAATGGGGCGATACGCTGCACGTTATCCAGCCAGCATCAGCCTCAGCTCTGAAACTCCCTGGAGTACCTAGTGGACCAGATCCTAGCTGTCTTCCAAGACCCCTCCACTACTACGGAGTGATGGGCTAGTCTGCTGACCTGGAAAGCTAGTGCCTTTCCCAAGCCCCTCAGGCACACACAGCATGTACATCCTTACCCATCCAGTCCTAGCTCAAAATGCAATTCCAGTATTACAGATGATCCAGAAAGATCAGAAAGGGGCGATTATCGGAGAGCAAAGATTGAGAAGGAAATGATTAACCAGAGAGATGTCCAGTGAGTGAGGGATTTGAGGGAAGGGGCCACATATCGTGAGACTGTGTGCTTCGTGTAGAAGCTGCCACTGTGCCCTGCACATAGGAGACTCTTAGTTTTTTGTTTGTTTGTTTGTTTGTTTGTTTTTGAAAAGGGGTCGTGCTCTGTCGTCCAAGCTGGAGAGCAGTGGCACCATCTCCGCTCACTACAAGCTCCGCCTCCAGAGTTCATGCCATTTTCCTGGCTCAGTCTCCCATGTAGCTGGGACTACAGGCGCCCGCCACCACCCTGGGCTAATTTTTTTCTTTTTTTTTTTTTTTTTTGTATTTTTAGTAGAGACGTGGTTTCACCATGTTAGCCAGGATGGTCTCGATCTCCTGACCTCGTGATCCACATGCCTCGGCCTCCCAAAGTGCTGGGATTACAGGCATGAGCCACCGCTCCCGGCCGACTCTTAGTTAATTCTATTGCTTGGTTGGCCACTGTCCCTAAGTTCTCCTGGGGCAGGAAGGAGAAACGTTACAGGATGTAAACAAGGTGTACAAAACTGGCATCTGAGATTTGGTCACTAGAGGGCGCTCCAGGACAAGAGCTGACTCCTGGTCCGCTTTCACCATGGCTAAGGGGTTTAGAGTGAAACAGTCTGGACCTTGTTTATTAATTCAACATACGCTACTGAACAGTTACTCCGTGTCAAACACTAAGTGCTATAAAGGATACAAAACGATTTAGATGCAACTTATTTTTCATTAGAAAGATAACTGGCATAAGCAAAAAATAATGTATCCATATGTATCCACCTGTAGCTTCTCTTTATTAAACGCTAATGTGTTTAGACTTTACACACCATCCCTGCCCCCATATCTGCATGGCTGACCCATCTTTCATGTCTTTGCTCAAATGTCACCTTCTCACTGAGCCTACCCTTCCTACCTCATTTCAAAGCAAAGTGTGTTCCCTCAGCACTCCGCTTTTCCCATGTGCTTATAACCACCCAGAAGCCACGTAACTTATGCATCTATGATCTCATTGTTTGTGTCCCCCCAGGACATAAGTCCCGTGACGATGGAGGGTCTGTTTGTGTTCACCAATGTACGCAGTGCCTTGAACAGCGTTTTGCACACAGCAAGTATGCAATCCATATTTTTAATGAATAAGATAGGCAGCAATTCTAATTAGCCCCAAGTAAATCAAGGAACTAGGGATCAGCCAATGAGTACTCCTATGCTTTAGGGAGTTTGGGTGAAGCAGGCCTCATGTACAGTAGGAGTCTTCTCAGAGGGGGTAACATATCAGCTGGTCTTGAAGGATGAAAACAGTTTGCAGGTCAGAGAAGGTAGAAAAAGTCATATCAGGCAAAGGACCAGCACTCACAGAGGCTCAGAGGTGAGCCCTGCAGGGTGTTGAGTACGCCAGCCTTGGCAGAAGGACGGGTCAGATGTCCCTCCTGGTCTTCACAGACCCCACGTCCTCCAGACAGCTGTTGTATGCTCTGGCCAGTTGGTCCCTAACCATGACCCGGGCTACTGGACAGTAGTTGGGCCGTGTCCCTCTGCCTGCTCTGCAGTTTCCCCTCACCCCACGTTCCCGGGGTGTTTCGCCCACACTCCTTGCCATCTGGGGCTTGCTGACATGGGCAGCCTCTGCCACTCCTGTCTCTGCTATACTCTCCCTTCTGCTGCAAGAAAGAAACAAACTGCACAGCTCGGAAAACAATCCATCATTTTGTCATAACATTTCCATTTCAAAGACTTCCTTTCCAAGCTTCTCTCTGCCCAAACGCTTCCTCTCATTAGCATAAGAACTGGCAAGGCATTGAGTGACAGGGCTCTAGAAGTGGGGCCTGGGTCTGTGTCTACTCAGGGGCAGGGCATGGGTGTGCATGTGTGTACTTGTGTGTACATGTGTGTGTGCTTGTGCACACATCCACACCTGGTCTTTGTGAGTTTGCATCTGTCAGCACTCATTACTCGTGCTGCATGGCAAAGCAGAAGCCACCCTCAGGCACTGACTAAGCCTCCACAGCGTTCTAGGAACTCTGCTGGGCGCTGAGGATTCAGGGAGGAAGGACGCAGGCACTGTTCGTCAGCAATTCAGTCAGAGGGACAAATGTGTCCGTGAACAACTGTGACACAATAAATGCAATGAGAAAGCGGAGGAGGGGGGACCCGAGAGGAGGTGATATTAGGCTGGCCTTGAAGGAGAAGGAGCACTCCACAGATTGGAGAAGGTGGAAAGGCATAGCAGGCAAAGGGAACAGGAGGCACAAACTCCCAGAGGCGAGCCCTGCAGGTGTTAGATGTGGCTGTGGCAGAAGGCCAGACGGCAGGCAACACCTGCTGGGTGGACGTGAATGGCCACCAAGGCTTCCTCAGCTGCCCTCTCCCTGCCTGGACCTCACCGGCAGATAGGGCTGGTGGGAGATCCAGGAACAAGTCAGCCCTGCCCTGCAAAGGGACCCCTCTAGCCTTGCAGCTCCTCCCTGGCCTCCAGGTAGGCCCTCTTCACAAGCAAAGCACGGATGTGCTGGTGGCCACTTCCCAAAACCTCCTCATTCACCACCTGGCACAGCCCCCAGAAGGCCTGACCACAGAGCCCAATGTGGACCCTTCCCAGAACCTTACAGCCCTGGTGGTAGTTTGTCCTTCCAACATGCACAGAGGAGCTCCAGGTGGACAGCAAGGAAATGGGGAGTGTTCTAGGTCAGCCAGGGGAGGGAGAAGACATGGGGAGTGGACGTGAGTGTGTGCTGGGAAGGGGGGACATAAGATCCAAGAGGAAAGAGGAGACGGAGAAAGCAGTGTGACTCTTGAGGACCTCACCGAGTGACTCATTCATTTATTCACCCTACAATACTTGATGGCACATTCCATGAATTGGGCACCTAAGATATCAAAAGGAGAGGTGAGGCCAGGCATGGTGGCTCATGCCTGGGATGCTGAGGTGAGCGGATCACTTGTGGTCAGGAGTTCAAGACCAGCCTGCATAACATGGTGAAACCCCATCTCTACCAAAAATACAAAACTTAGCTGGGTGTGGTGGCACACGCTTGTTAATAACAGCTACTCAGGAGGCTGAGGCAGGATAATTACTTGAACCCAGGAGGTAGAGGTTGCAGTGAGTGGAGATTGCATCACTACACTCCAGCCTGGGCAACAGAGTGAGACGCTGTCTCAAAAAAAAAAGAAAGAAAGAAAGAAAAGAGAGAGAGGAGAGAGAGAGAGACAGACAGACAGACAGACAGACAGACAGACAGACAGACAGAAAGAAAGAAAGAAAGAAAGAAAGAAAGAAAGAAAGAAAGAAAGAAAGAAAAGTGCACAATATCTGTCCTCAGCGAGCCCACAGGCCATGAGGAAGACCAACAGGGAAATAAGTGGTATGATACTAAGCCCCCAGGCTGGTCAGGAGCATCCTGAAGAGATGTGGACTGAGTTGAGGTTTGAAGGTTGATTGAAAGTCAGAGGAGTTGGAGACTAGAGAACATTCCTGGCAGAGAGTTCTCTGCAACCAGGAACATTGCTGAGGCCACAGGGGTGCTGTGCTGCAACACCGAGTTAGCCCCAGTGGGGAGCTGCCCCACGTGCCAGCCTGGCTGTGCCCTCACTGCCCTCCCAGGGGTCGCCACCAGGGCCAACTGGGCAGGGGGTAAGACCGAACCATTTGGTTCAAACCTCACATTTGTGAAAGTCATCATATTTAGACTTTCTACATTATCTCCAGTTGGGATGTGGGTGTTTAAAATACAGTTGCTAAATGTAAACCATTGAAATCTATAACCATTTTTGTAAGCCTATTTGGCATTTTTTTAATATACAAGGAGTATAAAAATAATGAAAGTGGCTCAATTCTGTCTCGTTCTTAGCAAACAGGCAGTATTGGTCCTAGATAAGAACAGTGAGGCTTAGAGAAGCCTCCCAAAGCCAGATTGACTCCTTGGCACCTCGCTCACCTCACTGGCCCAGTAAGATTCAAACACCAAGGCCTGCCCATTGCTGGCACCACCCTCTGTCCTTGAAGTCCTGGGATGTTCTCCTGTGGCCTCTGCGCCATCCCATGCCCAGCTCCTCGGCTGACCCAGGGATGGCAGCCTGAGCCTTCCTGCTCCATTTCACCCCCACAGCCCAGCCTCTTCCCTGCAGGAGGCCACAGGCTGCCTCTGTGGCTAAGCTGGTTGCACAGCCGCAAACCCAGACAGGCACCACAGGCAGCATCTCCACTGCCCTGGGCCCCTCATTTCTTTTGTCCTTGGGTACCACTAAGAAAGGCCCCAGGAGATGCCCCCAGATGGCTTATCAACCAGATCCCATTAGCAGCTGCCACTGGGAGAAAGAAGTCAGAGCCCACTCTGCTCCTGCCCCCCACCTCACTTCTCATGAAGGGCAGTCTCCTTTGTGAAGTGTCACTGCCAAACTTGCAACTTCTGGCTGCTGGAGACACGGGCGTTACTCACCTGCTCCAGCTGTTTGCAGAGCAGGCCTGTGGTCAGCCTGAGGTAGGGGCAGGGGCTAGATAGCAAGACAGCCCCACCCCCTTCCCAAGGCCTTCTGAGGGCTGAACTACTATAAAGGTGTGACAAAGCCCGATCACTATATTTGGGGTAGGTGAAGCAGAGGGGACAAGACGAGCTATGATTTAGAAAACAAAGGACTGTTCGATTGTCTTCCCCCGATTGGAAAAAGACTATCTAAAGCGGGGAGTGCAAAGAAAAAGAGAGGAGGGCTAGAGAGCAGACACTTGCAGCTCCCAGTGGAGCACTGTCCAGGGAGTCTGCCAAGCGGACACCAAGCGCTGTGATCTACCCAAGAGCTGCCCACCTCCCTCCCAAGGTAGCTGAGGGCCTCAAAGTTGCATCACCGACAAAAGCTTCCTAAAGCCACCTGAACCCCTTGTGTGACCCGGTAATACTTGGATTTCCTGCGTGGCTCTCCCCCAGCAGAATGTACAGGGCTCTGTGAGCCTGGGCGCTCACAGGAACTCTGAACACTGGCATTTGGCTTTGACACATCGACCTCTGAAAGCCAGGTTAACACAAACGTGCCATCGGCAATGGCACTGCTCTGACCACTGCCAGGGCCTGAGCCCCTGAGCCTGGGGATGGGAGTCTGGACTGTGGCTCTCCCCCAGGGTGGATGGCAGCCTAGGACTCAGATCTTTCCCCATGCTCCCTGCTCACTCTTTCATCAGGCTTCTTCCAACAGCACTGAGGTCCCTGTCTTAATACAGCTAGAGACTTCCTCTCCAGGGGCCAAGTGATCTCTATGCATCCCCACACCACCATGCCCTTCCCTCTTATTCCCCAGGAACAAACGAGTCTTATCATGCGAGGGTCTCCCCTCTTGTGCCCTTTGCCCAGAAAGCTCTTGAGTGAAGGACGGGCATGCCTTGGTCTTCCCTGACCTGAGCTTGAAATAGTCATTGCCCTCGAGATAGTCTCCACCCACCAACCCTTCCCACCACGTAGTTTCTGCTGTGCCCACACACCACCTGGCAGTCACATCCACCCCCACAACGGCGCAGGGTTTCAGCCCTGGTGACAACAAGAGAAGTCAGGCTTTGCAGAAATGTGGTGTTTATTGGGAACCATCTGCCTGCACATCTCATCTATGTGCGTGTGTGTTTGGTCACATTGAGGTCCATGGCCAGTGATGCAATCAGACAGCCTTTGCCAGCCCCACACGGTTATTGGCCCTGTCAAAGATGCTGTAATACTGCCGGATGAAGACATCCCCCAGGATCCACTGCTGGGAACTATAGTCACCCTGGAAACCATTGGTTCAGAAGCCCTGGTCCTGGGGTAAGGCAAGGCGGAGATGACGCTGGTCCCAATCCCATTTGCTGTGCCTAAAGATAGGCGTTTATACCCCACCCACAACTCCTTCTCCTCTGTGACTTCATTTTATCCTTGAAATGACCTTCCCAGATAAACAAGTATTGGATTCATGTCTCAACAGATGAAGAAATTGAGATTCAAAAAATGAAATGACGGCCGGGCGCGGTGGCTCAAGCCTGTAATCCCAGCACTTTGGGAGGCCGAGACGGGCGGATCACGAGGTCAGGAGATCGAGACCATCCTGGCTAACACAGTGAAACCCTGTCTCTACTAAAAAATACCAAAAACTAGCCGGGTGAGGTGGCGGGCGCCTGTAGTCCCAGCTACTCGGGAGGCTGAGGCAGGGGAATGGCGTGAACCCGGGAGGCGGAGCTTGTAGTGAGCTGAGATCCGGCCACTGCACTCCAGCCTGGGCGACAGAGCGAGACTCCGTCTCAAAATAAAATAAAATAAAATAAAATAAAATAAAATGACATAATGCAGGACCACCGGGTAGGGTCCTGGCATCCTGAGTCCTGTTCCCTGCACTAGACCCCACTCCTTATCACTCGTCCTCCCCAGCCCCTGCCTCCTGCTCTCAGCACCTACTGCCCTGATGACCAGCCAGAGCAGGCCTGGGGGTGGAGGTCAGTGGTCAGTGGGGCCAAGGGCCGGGCCCCACAAAGCCCAGGCTGCCTAAGTGAACCCTGCACAGAGCTCTAGGTGCTGGGACTTAGAAGCTTGAGTGCAGAGGGAGGTTCCCATGGGGAGCTGTGGCCCTGCCTACCCCACCCTCCCTGACACCTTGGCGCACGGCCCCTGCTGTTCCCCATTTTTCCCAGGATGAGGCTGAAGTGGCCACAAATGAGGCCCCAGGACAACATGGCCCACTCAGAAGGGCCGGTTGGTCCAAACGCATGCCCCTCCATTCTCTGTGGAGTCCACACCACTTCTTATCACCACCACCACTGCCTCACCAGGGCCCAGCTGGGGGGTGGGGGAGGCAGCTGGTGAAGAAGAAGGGAGAGGAGGAGCCCGGGCTTCCCCTCTGAGACTCATACCTGGCTGGTGTAGGCGGAGGGTGGCAGGGGGTACTACCTGCCGTGGATCTCGAAGACAACCGTGGACATGCTGCTCAGGCGCCTGCAGTCGATGTCAAACTAAAGAACCAAGGGAGGTCCTCTTAGAAGCGGCGAGGGTGGAAGCTGACTGGAAGAGGCCCAGAACCCCTCCTACCATCCCATGATCCATGGGGCAGGGAGGGGGCCCTGCCTACACCTAGGACCACAGGGAGGCTCTCAGGGTGAGGCCCGGTCCCGAGACATGATTCTCAAAAGAGCTACAGCAGTCATGAACCCAGGGACAGACCCAAGCTTGGGACCCAGGGGGGTTGCCTCTGTGTCTCCGCATTTAGGCCCAGCCAGAGCTCACAGGGACGCTGGGAGCACTTGGCTGTCGAGGGGAGAGGGACAGGCTTGGGGTGGAGGAGGAAGAAGGGGCACAGCACAGGCCAGCGCATCAGGGAGGGCACCCCTCCCAGAGGAACAGGAGGTCAGATGGCAGCCACTCCAGGAGGCATGGGGGCTCCCACAGCAATAGAGCCAAAGCCAAAGGCCCCAGCAGAGGCCTCCAGAGAAACCCCAGCCTCAGCTGGGAAACGGGCTCCCTCACCACCCCTGCATCTTCTCGTTTGTGTGAAGGGGCCTCTACTTCAAGAGAACCTTGTAGGGCGGTGGGGCTTGGCTTCACCTTGTCGTACTGGCCCGCAGTGGCTCCAATGGCCTGCTGGATGTTGAGGAGGTCACTGCCCGGCCCCACCAGCAGGAAGATGCCGGTGTCCAGGATGGCCTGACAGCCACCGTCACAGGCCACCACCACGCCATCGATGGTGACACTGCCGAGGGTAAGCAGGACGGCCTCATCCAGCCCTCCCTCCCCATGTCCTTCCTACCCTCCCCTGCCAGGGTCCAAAGTAGGAAGGGAAGGCCCCCAGCCCTCCCCTTCCTGGAGGCCCCAGTACTTTCTGAACCGAGAGAAAATATCTAAAACCATTTTCTTCCAATTCAGTGGCTAAATTGAAGACATCCCACTTTCCATGGGGCAGAAACTTCAATAAAACAACAAATTCACCCACATTAAGGGGTAGAACAAGCACTGTCCTCATTGCCTGAGATCTGGCTTCAAGTTTTTGATCTGCCATTTACTTGCTGTGTGTCTCCAGCAAGTTACCCAACCTTTGTGTACTCAGGCTTCCCATCTGCAAAATGGGTACACTAATAACCCCTTCCTTGACTTCTCAAGGGGTGGTCCTGAGGTTCAAACTCGATGTCAGTCCATTATAAAGTGGGGTTAATAGTAGCACCCACCTCATGGGGTCTCAGTGAGGAATAAATGAGACAGTCATATAATCATTCAGCACAGTGCCTAGCAGGCGGTAGGTGCCCCAGAAAGGCAGCTGGTCTTGTTCATAAAGTGCAGATGAATGTGTGGCACTAGCACCAACAAAGGTCACTGACCTTGGAAGTGTCTAGTTCCGATTCTCAGGGGTAGTCTTACGAGCTACTGTGCTGCAGTCCTCAGAGTGTGGTGGCCTGATGCCCGGGCCCTCACATGCCCACACCTGGATCAGCCTCTGGCTGAGGCCCACACAGGGTGGCCGCTCACCCTCCTGTCCGCAGTGAACTGCCAGTATTCTTGCACAGTCACGGGTATCCAGTGCAGGGAGCCTGTGTAGTAGGACGGGTCAATGGCCCCCAGTGTGAGCAGGCTCCCCTGGTCATTCCTGAAACCAAGGTGCAGTATGCTGTTTCAGTGAGGCTCGGAAAAGCGGTGCCCAGCCCCACCCTGGGGCCAACGCCACTGAGACCCAGCCCACCCTCCTCCGCCCCACTCCACCCTCATCCGCCCCACCCCTAACCCACGCTTCAGAGGAGGTCTCCAGTCTCCTCTGGCTCCTCCTCCGCTGGGCTTGCTCTGATGTCAGCGGCAGCATCCTTTCTTCTGAGCACTGCAGCCCCCAGCCCGACCCCAGAGGAAGTAACCCACCCCACAGGTCCTGGGACTGCCAGGCTGTGCCCCAGCCACCCTCGGGTGTGCCCAGCTGTCTCCCTATGCCCCTACTCCCTGTCATCTGCCACCCAGGGCTTTCTGCCTCCAGTAGGAAAGGAGATCTTCAACGAAATCTACACTTTGGATTGAAACTGCCACCCGAACACAAATCCCCTCTGTTCCTCCTGGGGCCGTGTCTCACCCATGGCTGGGAAACATGCACTGTACCCACTCACTTCCGGAGCACTGCCCTGGGCTCCTAGAACTCATCCAGCCCATCCCAGCTCCCGGCTCTGCTGCTCGCTTTCTCCCCAGACAACGCCCACTCCTCCCTCAGCAAAGCCTGCCCTGGCTGCGCTCAGCTGGGGCTTCTTCCCCTGTTATTCAGCCTCTGACACACCCAAATCTCCCCTGCAGCGCCCTTATCACAACTGTTTGATTACGATAACGTGTATAATGGTGTGGTGTCTGCCTCTCCTGCTAGAATGTTAACTGCCAGTTTGTCTTATCTGCTGATGTGTCCCCATCTCTGGCAGAGCCCCTGCACATAGTAAGGGCCTGGTAAATATCTACTGAGTGAATAAATGCATGAGTGAATACACTAATTAGCTCCCAACTGCCTTCCCCTGCCTCAGCCATCCAGCAGCTTCTCCTGGGGAGGGTCCATTTCTCTCCTCCCTGCCATCTCCCCTCTGTCTGAGCCAAGCTGCATCATCACAGGATGCAGGGAGGTAGAGTAGGAGGCACAGGGTTGGGAGCAGGAGCCCCAGGCTCCAGGCCTGGCTTGGCCACCACTACTCAGGGTGTCGGTCCCTCCCTAAGCCTCAGCTTCCTCCCTAGTGAAAGGAGTAGGTTGGACTACTTTGGAGTCAGCTGTAAAAGTCTGTGCATCTCGATGACATCAGCAAATGGTTATTGAGGCCCTGCCACTTTTGGGAAAAAGAACTTGAAAGCCCCTGTGCAGAGGTGGGGTTGGGCTTTGTTTTTTGAATGCCAGAAAGGAAAGTCAAATTTTGGTCCAGTGAACTCTGGCTGCATAAATGACTATATCATGGGCCTTTGGACAAGAGGTTGGATGTGCCTGGAAAGGAGAAGGTTTGCTTGGATGCTGGCAACTACCCTTGAGTTGCAGCGTCCCCGAGGAGTGGACACTCTCCTCAGCTGGCAGTCCTTACAAGGACATCAAACTTACGCCCCAGCTGGGCACAGCTCCTACCTGCTCATGTAGACTGAGAACAGGTCTTGGGCCACCAGGTGCCTCTGCATCATGTTGTCAAACATGGGCACTGACTACTCAGAGGCAAGAGAGGGACAGGCCAGCCCCAGGATCCCGTCAGACTCAGAGTAGGTGAAGATGTCGCCAGGTTCCTGGGTGCTCAGGCCCACAGTCTGGTGGGGGTCCACAATGTTGGAGACCTGCAGGAGAATCATGTGGAGGCCCTGAACTTTCTGCCCAGAGGCCTGGGTGCCTCAAGGGGGAAGAAATGGAGGAGGGGGAAGATACCGAAGAGGGTTCTTGACCTCCAGCCCTCACCTTGGCTCCCACCCCCAGCCACACTTGGCCTCATCCTCCCACAAGCCCTGCAACCACTACTGGAATTAGCCTCAGAAGCAGACCTGGGTCCTAAACTTAAATCCTGCCCGGGTGGGACATGGGCCACCCCTGCCAGGGCAAAAAGAAATCTGGACAGAGAGAGGTGGGGCATAAGCTAGGTGTGGGCCCCAAGTCCCGGCCTAAGTGGCCCCTGCCACATGCACCTCCCTGCCAGCTCTCCCCACTGTCAGAGCAGAGGCTGGGGACGGGCAGCAAAAATGACCTAGATAAGGAAATGAGAGCACAGAATAGAAAAAAGGCTGGTTGTTTACTGGCAAGAGTGACAGCTGAGGGAAAGACTACTTCCAGGAAAGAACAGGCACCAGGGGTGCTCCTGCCTGGGTCCTGGGTGGGAGGAAGAGCAAGCCGGTGACTGCGTCCTGGACAGCTGCAGAATAGCACCTGCTGTCTCCATACCTGCTGAGTCAGACTAAGACAGAGCTTCCCAGGGCCAGGAAGGCACTGCAAGGGTGCGAGGTTGGGATGGTGGTTGGGGGAAGGGGGAGGCAGTTCATGCACCCTGGGGGATGTTGTATGAGGAAGGCGCCTGAGCTCAGACCCTCCTGGTGGTGGCCTTCAGAGCTGGCAGGCAGGAGCACTGCCTTTGCTGGGTCGGCTAGCCTCTTGTGGCGGTGACTGAGAGCAGAGAGACTGCCTCTACCACAGGCTCCGAGATTTCTTGAAGAGGAACAGCCGTGGTGAGGCAGGGGCAGAGAGATGCTTTCCACTTCGTTAGTGGAAAAGCTAGCAGAGCCACTCACATCCAGGTAGTTGGTCAGAGACTCGCTGGCCACCACCCCAGAGTTGGAGTGCTTCCGGCTGACCACATAATGATGATTCCTCAGGAAGTCTTCCAGAAGTCCGTGCTCCTTCAGGGTCCTCCTCAGCGACTTCCCTTTGTGCAGAGGAACCCTGAGGAGATGGGGAAGAATTCGTAAGGAGGGTGTGCATCTCCCTCAGGCTGCCCAGCCTCCCGGAAGTGGGCTCCATAAACCACTCCCTACACTCTGTTCCCAGCCAGCTTTCTGATCAATGGCCCACTGACCCCAGGCCAATGGCTTTCCAACTTTTTTTTTAATCATAACTCAAAGTAAGAAATGTATTTTACATCAGTTCAAAAATCACTGCCTATCCTTACTAACTGCAATGCACTCTCGTGTTTTCTATGGATTTCTCTTTTTCTAATGCTGGTGGAGACCCATTAGAGGTATTTTGCAACTCACTAATGAGTTTTGAAACCCATGGTTTGAAAGGCACTAAGCACATTATCACTCATTCAGTCACCAAATTCTTGCTGTGCCAGACACTGCACAGGGCATGGGGCACACAATATTGGAAAGGACACCATCTCTGCCCGCCGGGAGCGCGCTGTCTGCAGTAAAAAACGATGTCTCCCACATGCCGGCAAATTCTAAGACAATGATCCTGCCCTCTGCCAATCCCCTTTCTCCACTCTCTGGATAGCTTTTACCCTAAGATGAGTGGAAAATTCTCAAAGTGTTTCTCAGCACAGAGCCTGGTCTCACAGGGGCATCCTGAGGGAGCTTGAGTTTTAGATGGTGGAGGCAGATCAGCAGTGGAGAGATCAAGAGAGGAAATGCAGAAGCTGGTTCTAGACCTGGCGCTGCCCTATCTGTGTCAACTTGGGTGGCTCCCCAAAGCCCTCTGAGCTTCAGCTCCCTTAGGTTAACCCCTTCCTTTCCAGCCATTCTCCTGGCCCTGCCTTTGACTAGCTCTGTGCCTTAACCTCTCTGGTCCTTAGTTTCCTCTCCTGTAGATAGGAGTAGAACTCGGTGATTCCCACGGTCCCGGTTACCTCTAAGAATCGTGTGGTCCTCCTCTGCGAGACTGCTGAGACATGCTTTGGGAGCCATACAATGGCAGCAGTGTTAAGACTGGCAGAGAGAATGGATTTTCGCAGGCTGTTCACATCCCAAGTGCTGGGGCCGATAGCGCCCCTGGGACCTGGGGGAACTTTATTTTCAGGACTGCCACAAAGATTCCTGGCCAGTTGAAGGCACCTTGACCCCTTTTCAGGGATCCAGATTTCTCAGGGCGGGATCGGGGCTTCTCTGTGCTCAGGATTTGACCAGACTCAAACCTGAGCACCTGCAGATTAATGTGTGATGTCATGGCGAGAGTGCAAGTCCACCAGAGGCTGAGTCCTAGCTCCTCCATTACTAGTCATGCAGCCTCAGACAGCTCAGGGACCCTCCTTAGAAACCCTTCCTAAACAACAGTGTCTCCTCTGTAAAATGCAAATGATAATATCTACTTAATCTATGAGGATAGTGGAGTGCCTGGCACCTAGGAGCAAACGGCTCAATCAATGTCAGTTATTATTTTGGGAGGAGAACCTGGGATCTTCCACACCCACAAAGGACATATAATAGAGAACTTTATTTTGTTTAAGAAATACATATATAGCTCTTACAGTGTGCACTGTTTGAAGCCTTTTTTAAATATTAACTCTCCTCACAACATCCCTATGAGAATGGACACTACTATTATTCAAATTTTATGAACAGAGGAGGAAACTGAGACACAGAGAGTTAAGTTAGTGATGCAGCTGGGGATCAAACCCCAGGCAGTTTCACTCCAGAGCCATGCCCTATTCCCCCAGTTGCCCATCTGGCTCCCTGTTCTTTTCACCACACTGTGAAGTGCTGGAGTAAACAGAAGCAAAGGTCCCAGCATGCAAACGCAAGACTGACAGGGAGCTGTTATCCTGGGAACTTGCAGCACTTCTCCCAAGACTCCCTGGGGGACCAATGGCTGGAAGACCAAGGACAGACCTCCCAGAGAGGACGATGAGATGCCCTTGCCCTCCCCTGGGCTCTGATGTTCACCTGATGATGGTATTGACCTCAGAGAGAGCAAAGACTGCAAGGAGCACCACGAGGCACCTCATCCTGGGCCGCAGGCTGGCCACTGCTCCAGCCAGAGCCCACTCCACAGCCTTTATAGAGGGAGCCAGGTGTCCTGTGGCTGGAAGCCCAGACTTCAGAGATAGCTCCTGACTTTAGGTCACTCCACAAATACAGTGAGATAGCACTCAGGATACCTAAGACTCATGCTGATAAGGACCACTCACACTGAGTCAGGCCATTTGTGGCCCTTATCAGCATGGGTCTTAGGTATTCTGAGTGTTATCTCAGAATATCTGTATTCCAGGGACTTCAAAGTTGAAAGATACACATGCCTGGTCTTCAGGCTGAGAAATGTCAACACAGGCCTCTCTGACCTGCTCCCCACTTGCAGACGGGACTTCTCGAGCCAACACAGGGGAGGCGCTGCCAGAAATGTGTTCCATGTTCCACCTTATGCTCTGTAAGAGGCCTGTTCCCCGCAGATCCCACTCCAGCCTTATCTGCTCTCCTCCCGTGATCTGACTCCACCGGAAGCTGGTAGCCTGCCCTATCCATGAATCTGCCCCCAGCCCAGTTTTTCAGTGGCAGGGGGACTCAGTCTTCCCCCAAACTGGCATCTGTGGCAGAGAGGAATTGTTCATTCTGTCATCCCCGTGAGTGGAGCTTGGGGTTTAGAGCACAGAGCAGGTGTGGCCTCCACTCCTACAGAGCACAGTCTAAGAGAGAAGGCAAGCCCGAGGCACATGCACCCCTAGGGACATAGGCCCTGTTCCACAGTGGAAGGGTACTGAGGACGGAGGGGTAAATCGATGTCAGATCACACTGGCATTGGAAGAACGGGGCAGGGCTGAACCAGGAAGGCAGACAAGTGCCCCCGCATAGAAGAAGGGAAATATGGCAGTGATAGGGTAAGGAACAGCTTAGGTCAAGACTCAGCCTCTGAGTCCCATTGGAGTGTGCAGACAGAGCCCCTCAGAAGCACATGTGCAGGGGTATGTTGAGTAGAGACCCCTGGAGTCTAGGCCAGAGATTCTCTGAGGCTTGTAGCCAGAGAGAGAGTCAGGATAAGAAGGAAAACAAAGGCTGTAGTCATGAAGCTGATGGAGAAGATCATGTTCCAAGGACCAGGGGAGGCTAACGCTGGCAAATCAGGACTGTGTAAGGGTTAGGTGGGCAAAATAGGAAGGCAAGGGCTTCAGGTCCATGGGAGAGTGGGAGAGCACATGCCAGCCACCCAATGCCTGGCAGGACAGATGTCCACGTGGAGAGGGAGGCCTGGTGGGGACGTAAGAAAGGGCAGGCAGGAGCAGCCAAAGAGGCTGGCATGTGGGAAGGGACAGGCTCTGGAGTTGCATACATTTGATTTGCAAGGGCCTCAGGAGGGAGACTTAGTAGGCCAGTCAACAGAACTGATGTTTCATAGCAGAATTAGGCATGCGGCGACACCTGATCCCCGCCATGGCAATGCCTCCCACCCTGCCGCATCCCTTCACAAAACTGATGGCCAGGTCCCCAGAAGGCCAGGACACTGCCACTCCCCATGCCCTGGGAAGTGGCCACAAACACATCCAGCTGTCTTGTGGCACCCACCCTCCCCAGAAGCCAGAAGCAGAGATAAAAGTCAATGCTAAATAGCATAGCTTGCTTCCCGATTTCTTCCCTGAGGAGGCCACCCTGCCAAGCCAGGTCCTGCATGCCCCACAGTGATGGCCCTGCCTCTGAGCAGTGCTTCCTGCCACACCAGAACCAAGTGTGATGCATAGTAGGTGCTCAAGGAATGTTTCGTTAAGCAAATGAATGAGTGCATGGCCTTGCCACTGCTTTTGAGAAGCAGCCGGAGAAGTAGCAGGTGACATCCTTATGATGTCCTGCAGACAAGGAGATGGTGGCTCAGAGAGGTCAAAGGGTTGGCCTGTAATGAAGACAGAGCTTGGAACTGTCCTGAGACTCCTAGTCTAACACACTGCACACAACACCACAGGCTCAATGTGTTTACAATATCAGGTGTGAAAGCAGCTCTGCTTCAAGCTCACTCCTCCCCACCTCTGGGCACCACTCAGGATAGTAATATCCATGTGCAATGGGCCCTGTCTGCAGCATCTAGGGCTAGGGTTCTCTGGGATTAGCAAGATCAAGAGTAAGAAGGGCTGCACCACTCTGCCTCATGTCACCAGTGACCCAGCCTGAACCCAGCAACAAAGTCTCCTGAACACAGACCCTGGACATCAGGGTCAGCCAACTCTTCCACTGGAAGGTGACTCTCAAAGCCAAGAATCAAAGATCCCTTAGCACTGGTTGCTCTGTGTTTGTTCACAAGACTGGAATCCGTCTAACAGCATTCAGTTGCACACTATTAGCAGCCCTGACCCAGAGAGCACAAAGCATTAGGAGAGCTTATCCCAGCAGGCCAAGAACTGCAAAAACTTTTAGGGCGCAGGGAAGGTCATGTGATAGAATTAAGAAGAGTCAAAGAGACTCAAGATTATATTCCAGCTCCACTTTTTATTAGCTGGGTGACTTGGAAACTTAGTTGAGCATTCTAAACTTGTTTGCTCATCTGTGAAACTTGTTTGCTCTCTCCATCTGTGAAATGGAGATTTTTAAAGGAGTAAATGCATAGTGTCTGACACTAAGTAAATATACCATAAATATTATAGATTTTCAGTGGGCTGAATAATATTCTGAGAGTCTTACTTATGTAGAAAGTATGTTTTCTGCTTTCTCTTTATCTCATGAAAGGAAAAGCCTGCTCTGCCTTTCTTCGCCTCACAAAAGGTGTGTGCAGAGCAGAAAGCAGAAGTCACCTGCAGGGTTTTCAAGACACTGTTGCCTGAAACCTAAGCCCATGTGAGAACCCAAGGCTCCTTGGAGGATGCAGAAGGAAGAAGCAAGAGAGACAGGCAGGTCTTGAGTGGCAGGGCCTTGAGCCCTGCTCCATGGTGGTAGCCCAGGGAAGTGGAAAGCCCAGAGAAGAGTGGCTGTGTGGCCTGTCTGGGGGAGTATGACTAAGGCAGCTTCCAGAAGATTGGGTTGGCCCAGACAGGACACAGAAACAATGGGGGCTGGGGCAGGGACAACAAAGACCTGGCATGCTGGAGAGTCACCTGGATCAAAGCACAACAATGGGGCATTGACAAAAGTGACCAAGATTTATTTTCCCCTCAACCCCAGGGAGGAAGGCAGGGATAGGCAGGAGGGTCAGTGGGGGAGGAAGGGAGGGATGCACCACCAGCCTGACTCAGCAACAAACTCTCCTGGACGATGGCCCTGGATGCCAGACTCAGCCACCCCTTTCTGTGCTCTTGGAAGATGGGGGCACACTGCAGAAATTCAATTGATTTACAAAAGACAAAAAGACCTGCTGCTCTATACACACCTGAGATTTGGACTAGCGCCATGAGCTTGTAAATCTCACATTTTACAGATGAGGAAATAGGACCGGAGATTGAGGTGAGTCATTCAGAGTCACACAACTGTAGTCATTTGTGTGTCATATTTATAGAAAGCCAAACACATGCCAGCACTTGATACTCTTATCTTTGATCCTTACATGACCCTCTCAGTATCTCTGCCTCGAGCCTTTGGAAGAGGAAAATGAGACACAGAGAAGTAACTTGCTCAAGGTCACACCACTTTGTAGTTGACCGAGGACTTGAGCCCAGGATGATCACACATGCACTCCCAGGGGCTGTACTCCCTGCCACCTGGCTCCCTGCAGCACATGGCATCCTCCCGTTGGACTTCCTCCTGAAGCGCTTTTCACAGTGGGGTCACGCATTAGATCCTTCCATCTCCCATCCAATTGTGGGATCCCTAGTCTCTGTGTCCATAGCAAATGCATAGAAGATGCTCAAGAAATTGACTTGAATTGGCTTTATTGGCGCTCATGTTTGAGTGGAGATCAGAAGTGGAGATCAAGGGGTTACAGGTAGCTAGCCAGTTATGAGTACGGCAGGAGAGGACTCTCCACACACACGTCAGGAGTGTTTGGTGACCATCAGGCTGTTGTTAACTGTCTCTCTAAAGTAATAATTGGTCACAGCCAGCACCAGCAACAGGCAGGCTCCTAGTTGATAGAAAACACCTGGAACTGATCAGCAGCTTCCCAATAAGCTCTCAGGTGTCAGGAGAAATATGCAAGATCCCGGAAATATGCCAACGTATAAAACCCCAAGTCACGAGGTCAAGCCACGCACTTGGTCTCAAGTCGCCTGTTTGGCCCTCTTCCAAGAGTACTTTCCTGCCTTTCCTTACTGCACTAAAGCTTTTTAGTAAACTTTCTCTCCTGCTCTAAAACTTACCTTGGTCTCTCCTTCTGCTCTTTTGCCCCTCAGTTGAATTCTTTTTCTGGGGAGGCAAGAATTGAGGTTGCTGCAGACCTGTACAGATAACTACCACAGCTAACAAAACGGGGTATCCCTGGGCACCGATTTGTTATAGCCACTTTGTGGGTCAGTCCCCAGGCTCAAGGAATCTAGACCAAGGGGAGTCATCCCCCTCCAGCACCAGGTAACCATGGAAGGTTGATGAAATCAACCTGGTGATGAAATCTTATCATGGCTTTTCTAAAAACTTGTTAGAACTTTTAGAATTCTGCAATTAGCAAAAGATGACTGAATCATGTTCACACTTGAAAAGCCTCAGAGAGGCCGGGCGCGGTGGCTCAAGCCTGTAATCCCAGCACTTTGGGAGGCCAAGGCGGGTGGATCACGAGGTCAGGAGATCGAGACCCTCCTGGCTAAGACGGTGAAACCCCGTCTCTACTAAAAAAATACAAAAAAAAAACTAGCCGGGCGAGGTGGCGGGCACCTGTAGTCCCAGCTACTCGGAGGCTGAGGCGGGAGAATGGCGGGAACCCGGGAGGCGGAGCTTGCAGTGAGCCGAGATCCGGCCACTGCACTCCAGCCTGGGCGACACAGCGAAACTCCGTCTCCAAAAAAAAAAAAAAAAGAAAAGCCTCAGAGCCTGAAGGATACTAAGGGGCCCTGGGACATTTACTGTAGGACAAATAGAGAGCAATGGCTCAAGTGGAAGAGACCCCAGGAGGTGGAGACCTAATAAGCATCGCCCAGCACATTTGTAGAAATCCCCACCCTTCTTCTTCCTCCCCATGAAATGGCCCCTGTGCGTGGTGTAATGACCTGTCCACATGCTGAGGTCAGCAGAACATTTGGGTGAGAATAACTCCCAGCCTCCATACCTGCACAGTTATTTGTTCTGCATTAAGTGGCCTGAGCCCTGGAAACCTCTGCTCAATGCATCATGGAATTGCCAAGTCCTCTTGGGAGAAAGAATGGGGCGTGGACCCCACCCTGCTCATGGAAGAGCATATTATTAGTTCTGAGAAATAGCAATAGTGAAACCCATTCCTTGTTCCTGAATGGGAAGGGAGAGGGGGATAGAGGGAAGGAGAAAAGGCAATTATCACAACTACCACGCAGGCCTCTGGGCAGGGAGGGCGGCACCCAGCAGAGAGAAGCCCACAGGTTGGTCAACCAGCACCTCATCAGGCCACTCCCATCTCAGGAGCTTTTACCAGCAGAGACCTGCAAACCAAGCTCCTGACCACCAGGAGTGTGGCCCCATCTACTTTCCCAGCCTCATCTCTGCAGCTTCCTAGACAGTAACAGGCGCAAACACTCATCATGCCTCAATCATGACACGCATGCCCTGTCTCCACACTCTGCTCAGTGCTTCATTGAGATTGGAACACCCTCCCCACCTCCTCTCCATCTTGGAGAAACTTACCTAATACTTTTTTATTCGTTTCAATGTGACATGCAACTTCTCCCTCACTGTGCTTTTACCTATGCTATACCTCTGCTCTAATGCCCTTCTCTCTATTTTCTGCCTACCCATATTCTTCAAGATTATGCTCAAAAGATATGTCCTATGGGCTGGGCACGGGCTCAGTGGCTCACGCCTGGAATCCCAACAATTTGAGAGACAGAGGCAGGAGGATCATTTGAGCCCAGGAGTTCAAGAGCAGCCTGGGAAACATAATGAGACCCCATCTCTCTTGTAAATAAATAAAGAAATAATTTTAGAAAATGGTATGTCCTGTGTGAAGCCTTTTCTTATATCTCCTATGAGATCAATTAGGAACAAGTTTGGCTGCAAGTAATTGAAAAATCTGACTACGGTGGTTTAAATAGTTTATTTTTCTCACAAAACAAGAAGTCCAGAAAAATATGGAATTGGTTCAATGGACACCACTACAATTCATTTGGCCTTTTCCTTATGGCCATAAATGGCTGTTACAGCACCAAACATCACATGCCATCTCAAAGCAAGAAGGAGGGGAAGTGGGAAGATGCAGTACCAGCAGACTGCTCATGCCTGATGAACTTCATTTTATAGCTCCCAGCTACAAGGTAGGCTGGAAAACTGAGGATTGCACTTTTTTGTCTGTATAGTGGAAGCAGACAATCAGGTGCTGTTGAGCCCACCCACATTGTCTGCAGTAACCACCCACTCCACCACCAGCACAGTTTGCTCCTCAGTCTGGGATGTTCTCAGAGTGCTTATCTCACTGCTGAGTGATGGCTTACACATCAGCCTCCCTCTGGACTAAGAACTCAAGGGTATGAATTTTGTCTGAAATATCTCTGTAACTCTAAACACCTGGAACAATGCCTAACCTACAATAGGCACTCAGTAAATGTTAAATTCATCCTCTCATTCACTCAACAGCTATATACAGAGGTAAGCAAATGAGGCTATGGGACTTCCTTCCCAAAATAGGTCTCCAGCGGCCGAAATCAGGGAGTAAGTGCCCAGGTGACCCACGTATGAACAGTCAGTGGCCTGTGGCCCACCACAGCTATAACTCCTCCTCTCTGCCAATGAGGTCACCTGGCCCTTGTGCCAAGCACTAAGCATGTAGAGGTGAGTAAGTTCCTCTCCCTGCCCCGAGGGAGCTTGTAGTCCAGTGGAACACACAGACGCGTAGGCAACTAAGTGTAGTCCTTTTCTTGGCTTATGGACCGGTGCCACTGGGGAAGGGAGAGTAGAGCACTCGCCTCTATGAGGAAGGGCAGGGAACTTCATCCAGGGATGAGCTGGTATATTGACCATGTTCTCTGATTTTCCATATTCTTGATGCCCTGGCATCTGGGGCCTTGATCCTTGACAGACTGCCCCTCACAGGACTAGCTAATTCCTAGGGATGGCAAATGACTCCCTTGTGAGCGTGTCTTTGATATACAAACCAACCCACCCAGAGCCCACACCCCCAACCCTCTCCTTTATCAAACTCTCAAAGAGCAAGCCAATTTTCTCCCTGCCCTAAACCACCCCAGGGTCAAATACCACTCCTCTAGCTCAGAGTCCACTGAAATTACTCAAACTATACAGTTCTAAGCTTATTCAGAAGACCTACCCTGCGTCACCCATTCCTTCACGTAACAATGCAATAAAGGCCGTATGTCACACTTTCCTTTCCCTTGACCATCCCAGACAACTCCCCAACGACCTCCACCTCCTGACTGACCCCAGTGCTTCCCCATGTGGCCCTACATGCCTCCTATGTCTAGGGGTCTGTACATATAAACTTCTTCCTTCGTGACAATCATGTCCATGTCTGCATGTCCTATCATACCTAATTAAAACAAACCCCAGGTATAAATTTCAGAACAGCTGGCTAGAAGGAATATAATGGGGCTGGTCCTGGGGAGCAGCTAGCACATCCCTGGGCAAGTCTAGCCAGGAAACCCAGCTGACAGGTGCTGCACTGATCAAGGTAACACTGAGATGCTGACTTAGATACAGAGCGAGAGATGAGATGATCCCTGGGAGATCCTCCTGTCCCTAGTCTGGACCCTCTTTGATGCTCCCAACTTGAGAACTAGACATTAGCTTCATGATGCTCCTGTCACCAACATTTCAAGATAATTTGGGAAGTGGTGAGGAGAGATTCAGCTGCCCCCTTAGCAAGGCATCAAGCTTGATCACATAACAGTGAATGCTGGAGAGCACTGCTGCTGACCAGGCAGCATCCTAAGCCCTTTATATGTATAAAATCATTTCTTCCCAGTCACAGATCACCACAATCCTGTAATTGAGGTACTATCTGTCTCATTTTAAGGGAAGTGAAGCACAGATCCGTTCAATAACCTACCCAAAATCACACAGTCAATAAGGGGCAGGCCCAGGATTCAGACTTAGGTAGCATGACTCTAGAATGAGTGCCCTGAATGGCGACAACACGAAGTCAGGGCTGACACTTGCAGCTTTGTCACTGCAGTGCCCAGCAGGCACCGCGGAGATGGGGGCAGAAGTCTGGAAGCAGAGGAGGTGAAGAGTGGAAAGCAGGAGATGAAGGCTACTTTCCTCCTGGGCAGCCACTGGCAGGACCAGGCTTTGCTCTCTCACCCAGGGTGCGGTGCAGAGTCTCCACTGGACTCCACCACAGAGAGGAAGACCGAGGCTACCCAGCTTCCTGGCTGCTGGCCGTGGCTCTAGCCCACTCTTGCCTGTGTGTCAAGAGAGAATCCAAAACAATGTTCCTTTTGCTCTAAAGGGCATGATTAGGACAATTGACCAAAGAGTCTAAATCAGATGATACTATTGTTCTGATGTTAATTTCCTGACTTCTGTATTTGTACCAATTTTCATGTTAATATTTACAAGAAAATATCCTTGATCTGGGGGTAATACTGAAGTAAAGAGTATTATGTCAGGCCAGGCACAGTGGCTCATGCCTATAATCCCAGCACTTTGGGAGGCTGAGGTAGGTGGATCACTTGAGGTCAGCAGTTCAAGGCCAGCCTGGCAAACATGGTGAAACCCCGTCTCTACCAAAAATACAAAATTAGCCAGGCGGGGTGGCGGCTGCCTGTAATCCCAGCCACTTGGGAGGCTGAGGCAGGAGAATTGATTGAACCAGGAGGCAGAGGTTACAGTGAGCCGAGACTGTGCCATTGCACTCCAGCCTGGACAACAAGAGTAAAACTAAGTCTCAAAAAAAAAAAACAAAAAGAGTATTATGTCTTCAACTTGCTTCCTAAAAGATCCAGGGGAAGAAAAACATACATATATCTTCTATATAACTTATATAGATGTGTGTTTTCTTTATACATATATTAAAAATATAGATAATTATATATTTTATATATGATACTTAAGTTTTATACATAAAATATATAAATATATCATATATTATAACATGTATTTTAATATCTAGAGACAGTGAGAGAGGGAAAAGGAGGGGGGAAGGGGAGAGGGAGGAATAGCGGACAGAAAAATAATGCAAATGTGGTGAGGTGTAAACATTACCGATATTTGGGTTAAGGTATGTAGGGACTCTTTCTGCAAGTTTGAAATTATGTCTAAATAAAAAGATTTTAAAGATTGAGATAATCCAAAGACCTCTCCAAAATCCTATTTATAAATTTGACACATGCCACCCAGCATGTCCAGAGGGAAGAAGGTGGAACCTAGACAGGGACAGAGCTCGTTACTCACAGCCCAGGGCCCGGCTCTGGAAACAGACATGTGAATTTGGATTCACTGGGGGCTGCAGGGAAGTGGGGTTAGCAGACAGGTCCTAAATCCCATTTCAGAGTATTTTTCAGGTAGGAAGGTAAAAAGAAGAGAAAAGCAGAGTAGGAGGGAGGAGGATGGGGTGAGAAGTTTCTGTGGTAGGAAGCAGGTCCCTTCCAGCTCTGTCCCTACCACCACGTTACACCTGGGCACCGTGACTGGACAGGGCAGTCCTAAAATGGGATGACGAAGAGGGACATGCCGAACACGAGCCCTCTGCAGGACAATGAGGCATGAGCACTGCGTCACACATCTTGAGATCATGAATGATTTGTTTTGTAAACCCAGTTTGTGCTGCCATAGTGGCTCATACCTGTAATCCTACCACTTCCGGAGGCAGAAGCAGGTGGATCACTTGAGCCCAGGAGTTCGAGACCAGCCTTAGCAACATAGTGAGACCCTGTCTGTAGAAAAAATACAAAAATTAGCCGGGGGTAGTGATGCACGCCTGTAATCCCAGCTACTCAGGAGGCTGAGGCTGAGGGAGGATTGCTTGAGCCAGGGAGGTAGAGGCTGCAATGAGCCAAGATGGCATCACTGCACTCCAGCCTGGGCAATAGAGCAAGACCCTGTCTCAAAAATAAAGAAAGAAAGTTGTAAGGAATCGCTTAGTAGTTGGGAAGGAAAACTTGTTCAAAATCTAATGTTTAAGATCTTCATAATATTAGATTTGGTGAGATCTTCTTGATATGACACCAAAAGCACAAGAAACAAAGGGGAAAATAGACAAATTGGACTACATCAAAATTAAAAAACCTTTGTGCGTGAAATGACACACATCAACAAAATGAAAAGGCTACCTGTGGAATGGGGGAAAATGTTTGCAGATATATATCTGATAGGGGCTAATATCCAGAATATGTAAAGAACTTCTACAATTCAACAATGACGACAACAACAAAAAACAAATAACCTGATTTTTTCTTTTTTTTTTTGAGAGGGAGTCTTGCTCTGTTGCCCAGGCTGGAGCACAGTGGTGTCTACTTGGCTCACTGCAACGTCTGCCTCCCAGGTTCAAGTGATTCTCCTGCCTCAGCCTCCCGAGTAGCTGGGATTACAGGTGCCCACCACCACACTTGGCTAATTTTTGTATTTTTAGTAGAGACGGGGTTTCACCATCTTGGCCAGGATAGTCTTGAACTCCTGACCTCTTGATCCACCCACCTTGGCCTCCCAAAGTGCCAGGATTACAGGCATGAGCCACTGTGCCTGGCCATAACTTGATTTTTAAACGGGCCAATGACTCGAATAGAAGTGATTTATTCAAAGAAGAGATACAAATGGCCAAGAAACATGAAAATTTGCTCAACATCGCTAATTATTAGGGAAATACAAATCAAGACCACAATGAGATATCACATCACACACATTAGTATGGCGGCTATCAAAGGAAGGAAGGAGGGAAGGAAGGAAAAGAAGGAGAGAGGGAAGGAAAAAGGGAAGAAAGGAAAGGAGAGAAAACAACAAGTGTTAGCAAATACGCAGAGAAACTGGAAACCTTGTATATTGTAGGTATGCATGTGAAACGGTGCAGCCATTATGGAAAACAGTACGGCAATTCCTCAAAAAATTAAAAGTAGAACACTGCTGTATGATTCAACAATCCCTCTTGTGGGATTCTTCAGTTCACTCAGATGAATTGAAAGCCGGGTCCCAAAAAGATATTTGTACACCCATGTTTGTAGCAGCATTATTCACACTAGCCAAAAAGTAGGATCAAGTGTCCCTCCACAGAGGAATGGATAAACAAAATGTGGTATGTGTGTGTATGTCTGTGTGTGTGTATGTGTGTGTGTGTGTGTCTGTGTGTGTGTATGTCTGTATGTGTGTATATATATGTATATATATATATGAATATTATTCAGTCTTAAAAAGAAAGGACATTCTAACACGTGCTACAAAATTGATGAACCTTGAAGATGCTATGTTAAGTGAAATAAGCCAGTCACAGAAAGACAAATGCTGTATGATTCCGCTTATATGACGCACACAGAGGAGTCAAATTCAGAGACAGAAAGTAGAATGGTGGCTTCCAGGAGCTGGGAGCAGGGAGAGAATGGGGATTTATTGTTTAATGGGTTCAGAGTTTCAGTCTGGGAAGATGAAAATGTTCTGGAAATGGATGATGGTGATGCTTGCCCAAGAACATGAATTGACTCAATGCTCCTGAACTAAACGCTTAAAAATGGCTAAAATGGTAACTTCTATGTCATGTATGCAACACGGTAAAAAATAGGTTTACTTGTAAATAACAATAAATACACTCTTGTGAACCAAATATCATAAACTATAATCTAATGAATGGAAGGAATATGCACCTTTTGAAAACTCAGAATACTAAGAGGGACAACTTCAGGTTTTATGTTCTCTCTTTGAACATGTGCAAAACTCACTCCTCCCTGGCATGGGTTCTGGGGGCCTGGTCACTGTGAAAAGGGGAGGGACAGGGTCTGAGTCATGGGGTTTTCAGGACTAGAGGTGACCTTGGCAATGTCTCTTACACAGCCCTGGGTCCCTGAGTGCCCATTGTGTGCTCAGCACCCCTGCTCTGCCCTCGTGGCAGTCATCCCTCCCAGCCTCAGCGTCCTCATCTGGAAACATCTTCTACCTTGTAGGATTTTTGTGATGATCAGTGAGGCCATGCAAGGTGCCTGGCAACAGCAGGCACTCAATGAATGCAAGCTCTTATTATTCTCCTCTCATCGAATCATCAACAAGAGCATGCAGGGTAGTTGCTATTATCTATATTTTGCAAATGAGAAAAATGAAGCTTAAAGAAGTTAAGTTGTTACTCAGCTCCAAGATCAGAACACAGCATTGCCAGGATTTCAATCCAGGACCAGTTCAACTCCAAAACCCATGATCTTTCTACCCCAGCCTGCTCAGGCCTCATTTCACAGATGAGAAACATGAGGCTCAGTGACACTGGCAAGAGTGAAAGCCTGGATGACCACAGGGGCTTGGCAAGTAATGGAGAAGGGTATATTAGCCGATGTTAAAAAAAAAAAAAAATCACCTGACAGAGATTCTACCAAATTATATCCGTTTTTACTAAACTAAGGAGTGGGCATGTAACATTATATGGGCCTACAAAATACTAGAGATTGTGCTTCAAATTCTAAATTTAGAAATAAATGTTGAAAATAATTTTAGGAGAAACTAGATCAAAAAAGAAAAAAAATGCAATTCAATTCTCTTCCAAATTGTTCCATTTTACAGGTCTCCCTGTGTTGTCCAGGCTGGTCTCGAACTCCTGGCCTCAAGCAGTCCTCCACCTCAGCCTCCCAAAGTGCTGGGGTAACAGGCATGGGCCATGAGGCCCAGTGTCCTTCCAATTTTTTTTTTTTTTTCTCAGAGAGTCTCGCTCTGTCGCCAGGCTGGAGTGCAGTGGCGCAAACTCGGCTCACTGCAACCTCTGCCTCCCAGGTTCAAGTGATTCTCCTGCCTCAGCCTCCTGAGTAGTTGGGATTACAGGCACACACCACCAGGCTCGGCTGATTTTGGTATTTTTAGTAGAGATGGGGTTTCACCGTGTCAGCCAGGATGGTCTCGATCTCTTGACCTTGTGACCAAGGTGAGCCACCTTGCCTGGCCCCAATTTATTTTTTAAGTATAATGCAGGCCGACACCTGCAGACCAACTTGTCTGCAGGTCAGATGCTAACCCTAGCCACCAGTTGGCCACTCTGAGGAAGGTATAGTGGAGGCTAAGATCAATGGTAGGTTCAGGAACATTTGAAAAGAGAGATAATATCACAAGTTGGTGCCACTGTGGGAACCCACGCTAGGGATGCGAGGACTTGCCATTTTCCAAGAGATATAGGAAATGTGAATGTGGGGAGAAATATATCAGCTTTGAAATAAGACCAACCATTTCTTTTTGCCCTGTGCAGACAAAATAGCAGAGGTCTGTAGGGCAAGCCTCTCCTCCCACCTGGTGATAATCTACAGGATGAGCCACTTCACATATTGGCAAAGCCCAGCCTAAAGAAAAATCTGCAGATTCCCAGGCCATGATGGAACCAACCAGTGGCTTCTCCAGCCTGGACCAGTCCAGAGTGGGAGCAGGAGGTCCCCAGGGGAAAGGATGGAAGGCGGAAGGAGACTGCGGATGACGCCCAAACCCAACAGTCCCAGCGGAAGGAGACAGGTGTACAGACACGGGGGCATCAAACTCTCACTCTGACTTCAGGGTTCAATTATTTTCTTCCGTCAGATTTTTGCTCAAAGCTATATCCAAAGATTTTCAGTAATCCCACGTAAGTGGAAGGACTGCACAACATCTAGCCACATTAATTAAAGAGGATTTTTTTCCTTTGAGACGAATGTATGTTAAAAATATCAAATATTAATCACTGGCAACATTAATTTATAATAACGCTTGTCTCCCTCTCAACTTCTAAGTTGACATCTGGCATGACTGCTTTGAAACTAACACCCGCTCCATTGCAGGAATTATAAATAGCCTGAGTTAAAATCTTCACCTTGAACTGAACAGACTGACTCCACGGGGTGGTTTACAGAATGAAGAGGGCTGCAGCGTGCAGTAAAATCCTGGGTGGGTCTACTGGGGGTAGCAGTCAAAGCATTATTTTAAGGCAGCAATCCTGAGGCGGGGAAGGGTCAGGAAGAGGGGTATGAGCACGGAGGGCCCTGCCCTGCTTTCTCCTCGTGGGGCAGGGTGTCCAGGTGCAGGGCTGCAGGAGGCCACCCTCACTCCCACCTGGCCCATTTCATGAGCCATCAGAGGAGGGGGTGGGCACAGGCTGTTCTATTCCACCCTGATTAAGTGCACAATCCAGTTTCTATACTTGCCTTTTGAGGACTGGTTGGCACAGACGCTGTCTTTTATTGAATAGAGGGCAGAGCCCACTTTATATAAAGAGAAGAAAAAATTCATCTATCAGCCTACAAAGCACATTCATTCTATAAGCCTATCTAGTAGTGATATTCACAGTTACTGTGCTTCCTCTCTGTGCCAGCCTGGGGCTTGCTCCTCGTATTTAGTCCTCACAACAACCTCACAAGATAAGCTCTAACGGGAACCTATTTTACCAATGAGGAAATTGAGTTAGAGGAGCAAATTTCCCCAGGTCCTGCAGCTAGGCGGTGGCGGGTGGAGCAGGATCCAAACCAAGAAGAGTGAGTGAATGGAGCCTTTTTGCTTCACCCTTTTCCAACATTTCTCAAGCTACTAAAACTCTAGCTTGCCAGACTTCCTATCCAGAAATCCAGATCCAGTGGCTCTGGGCTGGGGCACAGGATTCTGGGTACTTGACAAGCACCCCAGGTGAGTTTAACCCTAGGGGAGTTTGGGGGAGCACTGCCGAGGATGCCCTCGTGACAGCCTATGGGCAGTCAGGGGTTACTGTTGCCATTTACCAGATGTGGAAACAGACCTGGACTCAGGATGCTGAGATGAGACTTTTGGTCCCAGGACCACCAAGTGGACCTCTGACCACCAGCCTGAAGGTCAGAGAGAGGACAGAGCAGGAAGAGAGGGCGCCTTGTAGAGTGGGAAACAGTGGGGATAGAGTCTGAGAAATAGGGTGAGAGATGTTGGGGGCAGTATATGGTCCTGCTTCTGATTGTACCCAACTCCTCAAGGACTCAGGGGACCTCTGGGGCAACCCAGAAAAGCCGCTTGTGCCCCATATGCTTTGCAGTCAGGCCCCAGGGGACACTGGGGCGCCAACTTGTCCAACCAAGACTGCAACAGGGAGCTAAGGCAAGAACCCTCTCTTTCATCTTTCCCCAGCTGGGAACAAATTCCCCCAGGTGCTTAGTTCCCCTGAGACCCCTCACAGGCTCCTTCCTCTGACCCCACCTCCCTGGGCCTGCACCAGGGCCCCTTCTTGCAGGCTAATGAGACCAGGCATGGTCAGCCTGACGGTGCAGGCTCTCAGATGTCTCACTGTCCTCCCCTCACGATGAGAGTAAGCTGAAGGCTGCCTCTGCCCGTGGGGCTGCTGCTACTAAGATACCACCCTCGGAAGCTCCTGGAGTGGGGCAGCTCCCAGGAGAGGGTCCTGGGCCCCACCTTCTGCTGCCCTGGCTCTCTGACACCCCCTGGAGACCCTGAGCATCCCATCTGGCAGCTCACGTCCTTGTCTCATCCCTTCCCAGCTGGGCCCCAGATGGGTCCAGGGAGTGTGTATGTAGAACACATGTTGCCTCCTGGTCTGGGCCTCAGAGCAGCCAGCTCAGCCTCCTCACCTGCAAGGCTTTCCAGAGTCCAGGTGGGGGCCCAGCTGTTTGCCTTCAAGTGCGTGGAAATGACTGCCTTTCAAGGGACCTCTTCTCTCTCCTGAGCAACGACTCCTCTCTTTGTATTCTTTTTCCCCCTTTGCACTTTGATGACTCAGGTTTTCACAGGCACAATAGTTCCCCCTTTGAAACCTAATTCTCAATGGGCACAGACCCAGGTGCGCACACATACCCTTCTTCCTCCCTCTCCCGGGCTTGCTAATCCTTGCTTTAGCAACAAGACTACCCTCTATCTTAGCTGGAACTTCTCCTAACGGAAACTAGCCTCTCTGCCACTTGGAAAGAAAAGTTGAATTTTCATTATTTGTTTAAGTGATTTCCTTCAAAGTTTGGGTTGATGGGTTAGGGCAGTGTTTCTCTGGGAGTGGGAGGTACAAGGAGCACCTGCATCAGAGTCCGAGCTGTAGAAGGGCTCATTACAGGCCCCACAGAAGCAGAGTCCTGGCACCAACATCTTCCTTTGGTACTTGGGAACTGGTGGTCTAGGGGGTGAGCAACATTCCCTAGCACTGCCTCCTCCTAGAAGGGAGTTGCAGCAATGGTGAGGCCTGTCTCAGGGAACACACATGGTTTGGGAGGTTTGATTTGGACTCAATCTGAGAGGAGCCAGGACAGACTTCAAAGCCCACTCTCCTTATGCTTTTTCTACAAAAAAATAAATAAATAAAATTAATAGCACAGTATTAAGATCATAGCCCATATTGAGCAAACATTTCATTTTACTGTGAAAGAGTGATTCATATGTTTAAGCGAGGTATTAAGAAGTACTTAGATAAGATCTGCGTATCTATGTTCCCAAATGGAGCTGTAATTGAGCTCTGCCTACATAAACCTGTGCTTCTAAACTTCAAGATAATAACAGAACATGATCTGAACAAACTGATTTCTTCCTACCGTGTTCAGCTTCTAGGGAATCGAAGCGCATCTGAGAAAAGATTGTTCATTCCTTCCTGGACATTTTATTAGTTTACCTCACTGAAGAGATTCCCTCCAAGTAATGCTAGTTTAGTGTGCTGGTTACAACATGTAGGTGCTATTTTTATTATTGCCATTGTATAGACGGGGAAACTGAGGTACTGAGAAGTTTAGTAACTTTGGGTCCAAAGTCCCTAGGAAGTCCAAACTAGGGTTCAAACTCAGGCAGTCCATGCAGTGAACCCCTGTGCTAACCCCCCGTCCAAAACATAAACAAGGTAGCTTTCCCACTAATTTGATGAGAAATGCCAATCGAGCAAAATGTAGAATAACAAGAACATGTCAAGCTGCCATTTGACATATTTGTTTACTTAATCTTTGGGGTTTAGTTTTGAGACAGAATTTCACAGGCTCCTCTATGACTCGCCTCCGTCAGAACTGTGCCCACGTCTTCTTACTCACCAGTGTTTCTCTCTGTTGCGATCCAGTTAATCCTCCTCATTAATCTTCAGCTCCCAAATAAAGGTCCCTTTGTCCTCACTAGACCCAGAATATTTTCCTGCCCTGTATCAGGCCAGCCCCCGCGGGAGCTCTGAATCCTTTTAAGAACCACACTCGTGTTTTTCTTCCAAGTTGCACAGAAACAAATATGTCCATGACCGATGGGCAGCAGAGACTATCGAGGAGACAGGAAAGGATCTTCTGGACAAAAGGACCGTAAATCATATCCTTCCTGTGACCTGGACCAGGTGGTCTTCCCAAGACCCAAGCACTGCTCCTCAGGTGAGCGGAGAACTGGGACAGGACAGAGCAGAGTGGCAGGGACCTAGAGTGTGGCTGCAGACTGTGGCTGTGTGCAGACCCCGGCAGAGCCCTTTGTCATAAATATGGGATGGAAAACCTCAGCAGGGAAGCTGACTCTCGTTCACCTCAAGTTGTTCACCTCAGTGATTCTGTGGCTCTGGGCTTCTGAATCTAGCCATGGCCCAACCAGGGTTGGAGCAAGAGATGGCATCCCATCTTTCAACCTTATTCCTTGTCAGAGTCAGCTGTCCAGGGTGTAGTTCTAAAGGGGACACAAAACATCCCTGCAGTCAACAGAAGACTCAGAGCCAGTTAAGGCCTGTGCCAGCTAACTCAGCCACTACATAGGGACCTCTCTGTTTCCACCAGGGTGGGCAGTGCCCTCCAGTGGAAAACAAAAATTCCTCACATTCATCTTAAGATGCAGTCCCAGGAAACTGAAACCCCAGACTGCACAGTGCACAGTATAGTGCGTTTGTTCTGCTCGTAGGGGGTTTCTTTAATCATCTAAATTGAAAACAGTCTAGTATGCCATTGGTGTAGAAGATGTTTGGGGTAGAAAACCACATATAACAAATGCCTTATTTGGTACATTAGCAAAGAAATACACAGTTTGGGTCAATATCAAATCGTTCTCTTCAGCCTACAAAACAAATATTAAATGAAGGAACATCAAGTCACAGTCCAGCCCAGAACGCCCAGCCTCCTCACTCCTGCTGTGCCCTGGGGCTTGAGGATCTCCTGGGTCCCTGCAAGCACCAAAACTCAGAAACTGTGAGCCCTGGCCCCTTCCTGACCTCATCAATTCTACAAACTGAAGTTGTAGAGTTATTTTTTTTTTCTTCTTTACTTTTTGGATTTTAGTATTTTTTAACAGCTTTATGGTGATATAATTTACACACCAGACCATTCACCCATTTAAAATATACATTTCAAATAATTTTTAGGATACTCACAGAGTGGTGCAACCATGCCCACTAACTAATTTTGAACATTCTTGTGGCTCCAAAAAGAATATTAACAGTCACTCCCCATTTTCCTACCTGCAGCCCACACCCAGCCCTGGGCAACAACTAATCTACTTTCTGTCTCTACAGAGTTACCTATTCAGGACATTTCCCATAAATAGAATTATACAAGATGTGACCTTCTGTGACTGGCTTCTTTCACCCAGCATGATGTTTTCAAGGTTCCTCCATGTTATGGTGTATAGCAATACTTCATTCTTTTTCATGGCTGCATAATACTCCATTGTGTGGATATAGTGTGTTTTATTCATTCACTTGTCATTCAATGGAGAAAACCTGTTTGTTTAACAATGACTCTTTTTGTTTTCCTTTCCAGCTCCCAATCAGAACAGGTGTCCCCAAGATACCCAGACAGAGAATGTGCCCCCAGGCTCCCTTGTGCTTCCTTCCCCTTCTGGTACAATCTGATGTTTTGACAACCCAGACAAATCCTCAAGGTTGACTCGGGCTGGACTCACAGGTCAAGGCCGACTAATGGGCCAGGCGCAGTGGCTCACATCTGTAATCCCAGTGCTTTGGGAGGCCAAGGCAGGAGGATTGCTTGAGCCCCGGAGTGTGAGACCAGCCTGGGCAGTATATGGATCACATTTTCAAGTAGCAATTTCTGGAACTCAATGACTGTCACTGTCAAGGGTATGAAGATGTAGGAATGCTGCTGTGGTGTGAATGTCCCCCTGAATTTACGTGTTGAAACGTAACTGCCCATGCAATCATATTAAGAGGTGGAGCCTTGGGGTGATTAGGTCAGACTAGGATCTGCCCTTGTGATTAGGATTAGTGGCCTTACAAAAGGGCTCCAGGGAACTAGCCAGCCCCTTTTGCCCGTCTACCTTCTGCCATATGAGGATAAAAAGAAAGCCTTCAGCAGACACTGAATCTGCTGGTGCCTTAATCTTGGACTTCTCAGCCTCCAGAATTATGAGAAATACATTTCTGTTCTTCATAAATTACTCGGTCACGGGTATTTCATTATAGCAGCAGAAACGGAGAAAGATAAACATCAAGTATTGCTCTCCACAGCTCAAGGGTCTTGACCCCCTCTCAGCCCCTGCCCAAGCAGAGCCACCCTAAACAAACACACACTCTAAGTAAAATCGAGCTGTCATTCGTCCTGCAGATTCAACTCTGAAGCAGGTCCCCAACCTCGGAGGCTCTGCTGAGCTGACCTTTCCCTCTGGCTTTAGGAGGCTTCCTGCTCCTCCTTGGGTCTCACCTCTGGCCACTGCCTCCTGGGGCCTCAGAAGGGGATGACTGGACAGGAGAGGAACAGCAGTCAGCATGCACTCACCTGTGCCTGCTCAGTCATCCACCAGTTCTACAGACTACACTGTCCTATGTTCACTGTTAAATATTCAGGTGGAGTTGGGTTTAGCAGCAGATTTCCACTTAATCTCCTTTGAGTGTTTCAGGCCCTCAGGAGAGCTCCTGGGATAACTCTGCTCTGGCTGCTACCCTCCTCTCAGTCGGTGTCTAGCCCTACCTCGTTGGTGGGGAGGGCTCCAGGCTGTAGCCCACCCCGGCCTCCCTCTGGATACTAGGGAGAGGGTGGAAGCCTTAACCAAGGTCAGTGACACAAATGCAGATTTGGGAAGGGGATCAAATGATGCAAAAGCCTCAGAGAGGCAGCTCTTGCCGTTCATGCTGTGTCCCAAGGATACACAAATGAAGGATGGGGACACTCTATAGTGTTACTCTGACCCCTCGCCTACCTCCACCTTCTCGATCCTAAAGAAGCAGTCAGAGGGGATGCCCTCAGCCTTTCCTAAAATCCCAGCAGGAAGATGACAGCAGCTCCGAAGAAAGAAGTGTCCAGGAAGGCACAGGGCCCAAGCAGCAATTAAGCATTTTTCGTGTGTCCATAGGGTGGCAGACTTATTTCCACAAATGGAAGCGCTGTCCCTCTAAACCTGTTACTGAGTCTAATGTTTGGGGATTGCTGCAGAATGATCCCCATCTGCTTCGAGGAGTGGCCTCTGAGTCGCCCATCTTTTCCACTTCAGCTCCCCACGCTGTCCCCACTTTAACCACTAGATGGTACCAGACACCACCAGTTGCTGAGGAAAGGGTTGGCGCCAAATAGGAGGTAAAGGCTGCATTTGAAGATTCCTCCCCATCTTGAAGCTATGTCAGTTTCACCTGTTTCTAATTTAATTTAATTTAATTTAATTCATTTTCCTTATAGGTACATTCTTATAAGTAAATTATTTTTATATTTATGAAGAACATATTCCTGAATATAAAGAACACTCACAAATGTATTCTTCTTAACCTCCCCAGCCTCTGCTGTCTCTGCCCTTTTGTCTCCAGTAATAGGAATGGGGACCAATTCTACATTCCTCAAAATTCACATAATAAGAAATGAGAATGGTCTTAGGCGTTATATTACATTTGATCAAAGAAGATGGGAACGCCCAAGCCAGTACAGAAGAATGTGAAACTAAGACACAGAAGACAAATACAATAAAAAATATATCTAAGAAATTGCAAAGGGGACAAAAACAAAAATAACAATAATTAGCATTGATGGACAGGCGTCTTGGCTCACTCCCGTAATCCCAGCACTTTGGCAGGCCAAGGCAGGCAGATCACTTGAGCCCATGAGTTCAAAACCAGCCTGGGCAAGAAAGCAAGACCCCATCTCTACAAAAAATAAAAATATGAATATAAATTAGGCAGGCTTGGCCAGGTACAGTGGCTCACACCTGTAATCCCAGCAGTTTGGGAGGCCGAGGTGGGCAGATCACTTGAGGCCAAGAGTTCAAGACCAGCCTGGGCAACATGGCTAAACACCATCTCTACTAAAAATACAAAAATTAGCTAGGCATGGTGGTGTGTGCCTGTAATCCCAGCTACTCAGGAGGCTGAGGCACAAGAATCACTGGAACTCAGGAGACAGAGGTTGTTATGAGCTGAGATCATGCCACTGCACTCCAGCATGGGCAAGAGCGAGACTCTGTCTCAAGAAAGAAAAATTAGCCAGGCTTACTGGCACAAAGCTATGGTCCTAGCCACTCAGAAGACTGAGGCCAGAGGATCGCTTGAGCCCAGGACATGGAGGCTGCGATGAGCTATAACTGTGCCACTGCACTGTAGCCTGGGTGACAGAGAAAGACCCTGTCAAAAAAAAAAAAAAAAAATGCATTGCCTCTTAACCTTTCCACTTGGTACGACATACAATTCCAAACTGCACATCAGGATTTGCATCATGGGCCAGGTGCAGTGACTCACACCTGTAATCCCCTTGGGAGGCCAAGGCAAAAGGATTGCTTGAGCCCAGGAGTCTGACACCAGCCTGGGCAGCATAGTGAGACACCATCTCTACAAAAAAGAAAGAAAGAAAGAAAGAAAGAAAGAAAGAAAGAAAGAAAGAAAGAGAAAATTAGCCTGTCATGGTGGCACGTGCTTGTACTCCTAGCTACTTGGGAGGCTGAGGTGGGGGGATCATTTGAGCCCAGAAGTTCAAGGCTGCAGTGAGCTATGATCATGCTCCTGTACTCCAGCCTGAATGACAGAAAGAGACCCCTTCTCTCTCTTAAAAATAAGAAAAGAAAATATGAAAATGGGTCCAATTAGTAGGTTGGTGCAAAAGTAATTGTGGTTTGCCATTACTTTTAATGTACCACCCTAATAGATTATGAACAGCAATTGGCATGTTAGTGAGCACCACGGGGTGTCCTGGTGCCTGCAGCCACCTTCACCTGCCCCCTGCTGCTCTGAGACAAGACCTTGCCTCATCCAGGATGGCTCTGCTTGCAGGGAGGGGCACAATTTAGAAAGGGTCCCACAAAAGTCCACCAGGCAGCAATCAATGGTACCTCGAGAAAAGCTATGACTGTCAAAGGACAGGTCATGGTTTAAATGGAATCCTGGACATGGGAAGGAACTTTATATCCAAGGCCTGAGCCTGAAACCGAAGGAGAAAGAGATTCATGGGCTGCAAGAAGGCTCCAAGTCACCACAGCAGGTGACAATGTCCATAAAAGGAGACAAAAACAAAAAACAAAGAAAGGACCTTGTTGGGGGACTGGCCTGGCTTAAGTGGGTCCTGGAGTAAAGACTGTCCTGGGCATCCCCTAAGGAGGGAGGGTTGATGGATGGAGAACACACACAGAGCCAGCCCTCAGGGAGTACAGAAGCCCTCCAGGCCTCAGAAACCATAGTCTTCCTGGAAGCTTCTGAGAAATAGAATGGAACATGATGTGCTTTCCTATTGTATGTTACATTTTTCTGGACTAAAAATTGAGGAGCAGAGGAGACAGCGAGACCAGGAAGCTACATTTAGAGGAAGCTACCAGTCTCTGGGTTAGGATGGAGGGCTCACATCCTTGCCAGCTCCATTAGTAATGTGAATTTCTTCACTCCAGGCACACAGTGGCCTGGTGGGGTCAAATATTTGACCTAAAACAAATGGGACCAAATTTCAAAAATGAAAGTTGCAGCTGGTCCCTGCTAAGCGATCTCAGCAATGGACTTTCCAGCTCATGCCAGCTCACAGCCCCTTCCCGCCCCCAACTCTTCTGAGCAGCGCACCCCCTGCCCAGAGCCCACGAGGCTGCCTCTTATCCTTTCTTCAAAAAGACCCTGAAATCCACTCTCTCCAAAAAATAGACCCTGGCTGGGTGGGGGAGGGGAGGAATACCAGTCACACTCCTCCCCAACCTGGACACAACCTGGTCCTTGCCTTCCTCCCCAGATTGCCACAGAGGCGTAGGCCCTGGCTGAAACCGACAGCAGGAACACCATGCCATACATCTCAGTTCAGTTTGTGCTTTTATTCTGAAGCCAGCAGGTTGGTGAGTAGTTGCCTTCCTGGTCTGAAATCAGTGCCCTTTTCAGCCCCTGCCCTGCTCCCCGTCCCTTGCTCCCACCCCAATCTGGACAGAGGACTGCCCTCCTCAAAGTCACCAACCTGCTCTCGGGGCTGATGCTTGGAAAGGAGCTGTTTAAGGAAACGCCCTAATTGCCTTCTAATATGTCAATATCAGATTAGATTGAGCCACCACCATTTGCATTTTAATGGAAAAGCTGTGGGAATTGGGGGCTTCAGTAGTTAACTGGTAAAGTGTGGTAAGAGGGGGCCTCAGAGGCATGACAATTCTAGCAGAAGGTCACAGGCCACAGACCACAGGCTGGCTGGGACCAGAGTCTTCAGGAGGCTGACTGACCTCCCTGGGATCCCTACACCTGCCTTAGGGTGACTGTCCACTGCCCTCAGGGAAGGGCCAGTCTTGAGTCTGTGGTCTAAAACTAAGGAGTTAACCAATCAAGGGAAGATGAACGGCCCACAAATTGGTCCTCACAGACCACATAAAGGACCTGAGGGTCAGGCCAGGACCTGGGACTCAGCAATGCACCCAAGAGCCTGTGCCCAGGAATGTCCAATTTAGACTGAGGGGTACATGTGGGGAGAGGGGGAGGGCCCAGGAAGGAAAGCAGGCCCAGGAAGGGAGGGGAGGGGGAATGTCCTCTCTGCCATTTACCACCTTTCTGGCAGCCTAAGCAGGGAAGGGAACCAGGCTGGCCATCTCTCACACCACAGCTTCAAGCTGGGACATCCTCAGGCCAGCCTGGGGACCACGTCTTGATGGGAGGTATGTCTGCCCATGTGCATATGTGTGTACTAGGCAAGAGAGATCAAGGTAGTCAGTGTAGGGACTGGGAGAGTCATGGGAGCTGGGTTGCATGGCAGAAACAAAAATCCAGGCAGTGCTCAGGAAAAGGATGGTGGGTATCCTGAGACCGGGCAAGTGCCTAAAAATTGATGTTCTTCAAGTCCATGGAGCAGCGGTACCTGCCGTCTGGGAACCTGGAGCACAGCAGGTTGGGTGAGCAAGGACAGGTATGGTGCTTGCGTTTCCCAAAGAAGGGGACCTAAGGAGAGAAGAAAGCAGCACCTTCACCAAAGGGACATTGGTGGGCCTCCTGGCAGCAGTCTCTGCTCAGTCCAGGGCTGGCAAATGTCTCCCCCCACACCCTAGCCCACTTCTCCATTGCACCTAGCACAACAAGAATAGCAATTAGAGATGAGAAAACTGAGGTACAGTGTGGCTAAGCAGTACGCCAAGATCACACAGCTAATTTCTGGGGGAGCTAGGATTCGCACCCAGGCTACCTGGCTCTGGAGACTCAGCACACATGTGCCTGCACACACACACACACGCACACATACGTCCATTGATTGAATGTTTGTTGCTCATCCATTATGGGCTCAGCACCTTGGTGGGTGCTGCAAGTGCAGCGGCGAATAGGACAGCCACCATCTCTGCCCTGACTCACACGCCAGAGGAGTGCTAAACCACTGGGGTATCCTCAGGGAGGAGTTAGGAGCATGGGCCCATTGTCAGACTGCCGGAGTTCAAATCCCAGGTCTACCACTTCCCTGCTGTGTGACAATCAGCAAATCATTTGACCTCTCTGTGCCTCAGCTTTATCATTTGTAAAATGGGTTAATAACAGCACCTACCACATATGGTTATAAAGAGGTTAAAATGACAAAAAGCACCCAGTATGAAGGGTGGCATGCAGAAAGCATTCAGCATTAGTTTTTATTACCACTGTTGTCTTTATTGGGAATATGGATCTGGAGCTGAACCACCTCACATTCCCCAAGGTTACAAGGACTGCCACATTGTCCGGCCTCGTTCACCACTCTCTAGCCCCTCTTCATCCTGGGACAGGAGGTTGGGCGGGGGCTGTGACTGGGAGAGAGACTGCTGGAGGATGCTCTGTGCCCAGATGAGCACCGAGCCGGGGTGCAGGTAAGTCCCCGAAGAGCAGGAAACATGCCTGAGTCCAGGTGTAAGAGAGCTGGTAAGCCCGACAGCCTGTGCTCAGGAATGTCTAATTCAGACAGAGGGGTACATGTGGAGAGAGGGGCAAGGCCCAGGGAGGAGAGCAAGTCATCTGAGAGCCTGTGGAAATGCCCTAATTGCCTTGTAATAGTCAATGTCAGACTAGATTGAACCACCACAATTTGCATTTTAATGAAAAAGCTGTGGGAATTGGGAGCTTCACTGGTTAACCCGTGAAGTGTGGTAAAGTGGCTCCAGAGAGGGAGTGCAATGGGGAGGCTGTGGCTCCAGAGGACTCTGGACTGGGAGCTGGCAGTCAAGGAGTGGGAGCAGGGCAGGAACTATATACTCAGGGCACAAGAGTGAGTGACTCCTTAAAGTGGGCACCTCACTTGCCTCACTGTAGACCTTACCAGATGTGGAAGGTGATTTTGTGGGTCTACTTTTATGTTCCTGAAGGGAGTTTCCTTCAGAGCAAAGGGCATGTGAGATCCTTCCCAAATCTGAATTCATCAGATCCATAAGGGACATTAGAGGCAGTGAGTCTGCTCCACTCATTGTATATGTGTGGCCTAAGAGCAGGTGAACTAATTTGCCCAAGTCCACACAGCGAATTAGGGGCTGGGAATGCCCAGCCTGTCTAACAGCCTATGAGATCAGTGGCACCCCTCCACCTGAGGCTGCCCCTTCAAAAGCAAGGTGGCAGTGCCCAACATCAGTGAGGTATAACTAGAGCTGGCGTCGGAAAACTGCAGTTCCAGTCCCAGCTCTGTCTCACTGGCTGTGTGCCTTGAGCAAGTCACGTGAGTTTGCTTGTCTGTCAGTTTCTTCAGCATTGCCCAGGGTTGCTGTCAGGATCAAATTAAGATCAGTGATTCTCTAACCTGTGCTAGAAGTTTGTCAGTGGATCATGTCAGGCCTTGTACAAATAAATGTACAAACGTGTTATCTGCAGGGCACTAAGTAAGGTGGGTGCCTGTTGGTGGTGGGGACACAGCAACCCCATAGCCTTCTGCTTCCCCTTGGACATTCAGGGGCTGGATCAGGGCTGGATCAGCTGTCAGAGGAGGGTGAAGTCCTCTGGAGCCACAGCCTCCCTAGACTCCCTCTCTGGAGCTAGCCTCTCTAGCCTTCCCAGCTAGAGCAAGGCCCCAGGACGTCACCCTCTGCTCCCCGCATGGCCCACCCACATATGTGCACCCATGCAGTGTCTGCATAGTACCTTGTGGCTGCCGGGGTGGCACTCCTCGCCTTCCCGCCCCAGCGGGGTACACATCCGCAGCCCTCGAAGCCACAGGCTGATGGCACAGCAGGTGCCTGCCCCACACTGGACATCCCGCTCACAGGCCTGCAGGTGGGAGAGAGAAGGGAGCAGCCCATTAGTGCACCCAAGAGAAAGCAGAAGGGAAGGGTAGATCCAAAAAGCCCTTATCAGGATGGAGCGAGAAGAGGCTGAGAGTGTCACCCCTGGCCTTAGCCTAACAGAATGCCCTGGGCCACGCTTTATTGCCCTGCTCCCCTCATGGCTAGGCTCAGGGCTCAGGAGGGCATTGGATTTGGATCTGAGGAAACTTCCAAGCTCCTTGAGGCCGCTCAGAAGGAAGACAGTCCTCCTTTTCTGACAAGGCTGGGGGTTAGAAGGCATAGCTTTTCTAGGGCTAGTAGACGCTCAGTGGATGTTGGTGGAACTGAATTAATTCGAATTCTCAGAGGTGGGAGGGACCCTGATGGCCCAAATTCCTGGATGGTCAGTGCTGAGCTGCCCTGGACCAGGAGTCTCCAGCCCTGACTGCACTGTGGTCAGTGCCTCCCCTCTGCATGGAGGCGCCCCCACCCTGGCCCTCAGAGCCCCAGCCTCAGCCAAGGGGCCAGCACCCCAGTGAACAGGTGCCTCTCCCAGGGTCTCTCTGCTGACTTCCCTGATTCCCAGAGAGGATCGCAGCACAGGGGCTGAGCGGCCCTGCCTGGTTTGGGAAAGGTGCCATTTGTAAAGAAGGCCACCTAAGCTCATGTTAAATAAAAGCCAGGGCTGGGGAAGACAGAACTCTTAACTGCTCCAGACTCAGGTGGGGACCCGCTGAAGAAGCATCCACACTTTCCATTCTCAGAGATGCTATGTGGCTTTTCTGAGCTAAAATGCAAAGCTGGGTTTTGGATCACTCTTCTCCAATAAAAGCCTATGGGCACCTTCAGGCTGCTGTGTGGGACGTGGCGGGACCTGGAAGCCCCTACTTGCTCAGACCCAAGAGGGAAAGAGTGGATGTCAGCTCAACTGATCATGCGGAGGAGTTACGGGTGGCAGGTACCCAGCTGTGCCTGTCTCCAGCCCAGCAAGGGCACATCTCACACCCAGCCAGTCCCCAAAAGCTCGGGGTTGGGGTAAAGGAAACCCCAGTTGACTCTTCTTCTCCCGTAGAGGTGGGGCATTGCTGTCCCACTCTTGGAAGAAGGATCATAAAGCCTTGGATGTGGGGACAGCTACAGTCCAGGGAGCAGGGGAATGTAGCGGTGGTGGAGCCTGGGCTCCTGCTGCGAGTCAGAAGTGGGACACCAGCAGGACATGGAGGATGTGGGGAGCCTGGGGGTTCCTGACTTCCCCTTACTGCCCTGTTCTAACTACTCCTCTGTCTTTCCTGGGTTTCCCCTTACCTAGGGAAATGCACTCTTTATTGTGCTTTTCACTATGAAAATGTTTGCCTGCCGCTCTCAGATCTGCCTGCCCTGCTGCCACTCTGGGCCAGTGCTGGAGCTGGCATGGGTGGTGAGGCAAGCCCAGCATCCAGGCCAACCATGCTGCTCCTGCCCTCACTGCACAGCAGCCGGGGCTTCTCTCCGTTGTTCTTGCCCTCCCAGAATTTCAAGCTACCCCATAGAAGGGCAGCCTACAGTGTAAACACTTCATGAGGTATAATTCTGCCTTCACAGATATTTTTATTTTTGCTTTGGATCTCAAAAGCATTTGACTTGCCTTTAATATTTGTTCTTTTGAACTCAGTCTTTTTCCTTTAAAAGAGAAAAGAAAGAATTTGTCCTTTCGGTGAATAGTAAAATTAACCCAATTCCAGGAATTGTTTGTATTTCTCTACATTTCCATTATCCGTGTAAAAAGCTGGTGGAGGCTGAACTAAAAGTTAGTTTCCCTGCTCCCCCTGACCTTTTTTTCCCAGTGGCTTTTATATGGAAAGCTCTCAGGTAGAGCATTGCTTTCTGCTTCAATAAGAATGGTCCTGCTACCATAACACATCATGCGCCCCTATTTGAAGGCGGTTCGAGGTAAAGGCAAACTTCCGAGAGAAAACTGTGATCTGAATATTTTGAACCAATTGGACAGTGCCCATATGCTGAGCCTCTGCTTTGACACTGGATTTCTACTTGTTATCTGAACACTTGCTTTGGGGTACACTCAGAATGTTAGTGTCACCCATATTCCTCTCAGAACTAACTGGGCAGGCACAGAGTGAAAGAATTTCAAAGATATCCTTTCTAAGCAGAGGTTAAATTTATACAATAGACGTTTATAAGCTTACCACATTTAATTAAGCTTACTGCCTTTAATTAAGTCAACATGCTATGTAAATTAATATTAATATTAATATGTGAACCAAACCATAAATAAAAATTAAAATTCACACAAAAGATAAATTAAGGTTTGCCAATCCACTTTATAAAGGAATTCCTTATTACATAATAGGAATCTTCATTTTACCAAAGGACTGAACTTCAAAATCTTCAATGCTCTCCTAATGCATTTAAAACAGTATTTGATTCATACACAGCTTCTCAAAAGCAGATCCCATTTAGTAGAGTGAGATCTAACTAGTCTGAAAATCGCATGCAATCCCTCTCTAAAGTGCTGTCTAATGCATAACTCCCCATTCCCTTTGGTTCACAGTGTGTTGAGCCAACAGAGTCTCCTGCATGGTTCCTGGGCTTACAACCTGTGCAGACCCTGACATCTTCCCAAAACCCAGGGCACAGAGAATGTTAGGCGACTTACCCCTGTGATCACAGCACAGTCAGACACAGTTACTAGGAGGAGCATGATTGAGACTTGCATGGCACCTCTCATGGTCACTTGGGGTGAAGATAAAATACTGCCTGCTTGGATGCCTCTCGCTTCCTCCCGCTCAGCCTTGTGCCCGGCAAGCTGGGAAGGCCAGGCTCTCCTGCATCCCCCGCCTCCTCCCAGATGTTTACACTCAGGATCCAGGGCTGCCTGTGGATGCCTCATCTCTGCTTTTCCCTTCTCCAACACCGATGTTACTCAGATGATCTCAGAAGCCAAGATGAGACCTGAATCTCTAACAACATCAAATCAACATCAAAACCAATAAAAATGGATACTTCGGGGGCTCTGACAGTTGCTCTAACTCTCCCAAGAACGCAGTGATTCAGACGGTTACGTACATTTCACTCGATGTTCTTTTCTGCCTCTGGGTATCCTTCTATCCTACTTGGGGCAGAGGAAAGGCTCTGGTAATGAATTAAGGGATTTGCAGCATAACCATTTATCCTTCCCTGCACCAAACTATGCAACATACAGGATTATTGGTTCCCTCACACTCACACCAAGAATTATCTAGGCATTTACCATGGGCTCAACACAGAGGTAGCTGAGAAGACAGAAGAGGGTGAGGTGGTATCCTTATTTCTCTGAAAGGTTAAAATTACAGGGAGGAGACATAAGACAGTGAGGAAAAAAAGACTAGGCTTGTGAGGCTGATGCTCCTAAATGACACACACATAAGGATTTGCTCTCTCACGGACTCAGGATGAACACCAGCAAGTGTCCCTTGGTACAATGACCTAAGGGCAGAAAGCCAGCAAACACACAGGGCACACCCTCTCCCAGTACCCTGCAGAGCCGAGTTGGTATGGGCTGTGGCTGAAAGGTAATAGAGCCACAGCACTGGCCTTCCAGGTTTAGGGGTGAGCATGAGAGGGGCCTTATCTGTGAGTGTACAAACACGGTGGGCTCAGATGTCAGTCTGGTGGGAAGTTGACTTTGGGGAGGGCACCTCCTCCTGCGAGGGAAGCCCCTGACCCCAGCCCTCTCTGTGTCAGAGGACCCAGAGAGAACTCCCAGTCCTTTGTCAGATGATCTGCCTTCTCTCCACAATAATAAAAGCCAACATTTCCCAAGGTATGTGTTGCAATATGTTAATACACAAATAAACAAATAAAAGACGACTAGAGTCAAAAATTTGGGAAACACAAACCAGCTTGGTTTTTGCAGAACTTTTCAGGGCCTTTCATGTGCTAACAAGTGTTTGAAATACCAAGTGGGAAATGCAGTCTGTAGTATTTCACAAACAGATTCATCCGCAAAACATTTCTCGTCAAGTGTCACGTGGGTGTAGGGTTTCCACATAGAAATGTTGACAGGCCTTTATGAGTGCAGAGAGGAAGACTAACTAGCATGGGGGCCGGGAGCTAAGCCCCCAGAGGCAGCTACTTTGACTTTAGATCGATGGCTTCATGACCTTGAAAATATTGCTAATCTCTCCAAGCCTCAGTTTTCCTATCTATAACACGGCGGTAAGAATAGCATTTACATCATAAGATATTGTGAGTATTCATCTATGTATTTACTCCTTGACTATGTTTATTGAGAGCCTACTGTATTAAAGGCACTGTTCTTAGCACTGGGAATACAGTGGTGAGCAAAACAAAATCCTGTCCTCATGTAGTTTTGACTCTAGTCAAGGAGACGGGTGATAGACAAATAAACAGATTTGTAATAAAACGGCCAATTTTGCTAAGCACTGTTAAAAAGCAAGGCAGGGGGCCAGGCGCAGTGGCTCAAGCTTGTAATCCCAGCACTTTGGGTTAGAAGGTAGAGGCAGGCAGATCACTTGAGGTCAGGATTTCAAGACCAGCCTGGTCAACATGGTGAAACCCCGTCTCTAGGAAAAATACAAAAATTAGCCGGCTGTGGTGGCTCACGCCTATAATCCCAGCTACTCAGGAGGCTGAGGCAAGAGAATCACTTGAACCTGGGAGGCAGAGGTTGCAGTAAGCCGAGATCATGCCATTGTACTCCAGCCTGGGCAACAAAACAAGACTCCTTCTCAAAAAAAAAAAAAAAAAGAGGGCAGGGAAGGCAACAGACTTTGACAAGGGGTGTTATTTTAGATGTGGTAAGGGTCTCTCTGAGAAGGCACTTGTGCAGACTACTGATAAAGTGAAGGAGTGAGCTGGCCAGAGCCTGGAGAAAAAGTCAGTGCAAAGGCCCTGTGGCAAGGCTTCTTGGCCAGTTCCAGGAGAAGCAAAGAGCAAGGTGAGCCAGGGGACGGGATGGGAGGGGATGCAGTTGGAGCAGGAGCCAAAGGCCAAATCCAGCCTGCCTGGTGGGACACGGCAGGAACCTGACTCCAAATGTGATGGAACACTTGGAGAGTTTGGAACAGGGGAGAGGCAGGATCTGATACACATTTAGATTTTTTTTAGAGACAAGGTCTTGCTCTGTTACCCAGGTTGGAGTGCAATTGTGGCTCACTGCAGCCTGGAACTCCTGGACTCAAGCGATCCTCCGGCCTCAGCCTCCTGAATATCTAGGACTGTAGACACACATCGCAGCACCTGGCCTGATTCACACCTTGAAAGGATCCCTCTGACTGCAGGTGGAGAGTTAAGTGAGATGATGCATGTAAAGTGCTTACCACAATGCCCAGCACACAGCAGCATTTGAGACCAATTGACAATTTTTACTATAAACATATGAACTTGTATGCTTTAATATAAAATTCTCCTGGGAGGTGAGAATCAAAATAATGAGTCTGTAAGGCCCACCTGTACACTGTGACCTGGGCTGGGCTGGTGACAGAAGAACCAAGAGACCACCCCAGCCTTGGAGGACCTTCCACTCTGGGAGAAAAGCTACCTAGGAAGGAGGCAGCGCTTTGCTGGGGGCTTGGAACACCTTACAGAAGTGGTCCTGTGGGCTCTGCTTGCCCTGCACACACTACCCCACATCACAAGCTCGCCTTCCAGGAGACAATGTTAGATCATGTGATTCTCAGGCTAACACCCGTCCCATTCACTCCCCATTCTCACTCACTCCCTCCCTCCCCGCTGCCCCAAACACACAAAACTTATCACCTCACAACTGCAGTGAAGAATGGTAGCCAGAAATGTTGTTGCAAAACAAAACCAAGAACCTTGATTAAAAACATTTTATTTCTCTTGAATGCTAGTGCTTGAGGAAAAGCCAGTTTAATTAGAGGAGGGCAAGGGATAGACGGCAACTTGGTGGAAATCCCAGAAGAGACTCTGGGGAGCTCCAGGGATAAGCAGTAGTGGTTCTTTATTCAATAACTTAATTACACATTCACTCAGTTCCTTCCATGTGTCAGGACCAGGAACTCGTGCTTCTAGGGTCTAATTTCCCTCTAGACCTTAGAGCTCTCCTGTTCCCATGTCTAGGCAGATTTCAACAGTACTTGACTCTTTTTAGCCACAGTTAGGACTACTTTTTGGCTGACAGATGTGGTGTGGAAAACCAGAGTGGAAAGAAGAGGAAAACCCTGAACTAAGCAAACAGAAACTGGAGGAAACAAAGGAGCGAAGTAGGAGGGGAAGTGAATCAAGAAGCGAGCGGTAAAACATGGAGGGTAAAGGTGAAAGTGCTAAAAATGGACTTGGCTCCCCTGAGGGAGGACAGAGCTAGTGGAGATGTGCTGGGCAAGCCTTTCCCAGACTCCTACACACCTTCGGAGAGAAAGAGGGCAGATGGGCAGCATGCCATTGAGTGTCTGTGTAAGAGGGCTACGTGCAGGTTACATCTCATAACTTAAGCCTGGCCCTTATTTCTCTGTTTTAGCTGATGTCAGTGTCACCATGGACCATTTATACAGATGTGTGTGTGCGCGCATGTAGCAACAGCCAATCTCAAGGCCTACCTTGAGGGGCCCTTCAAGATGTAGGGTGACTTCTCATGGAGTGAGACTATGGAGTGGAATATTCCCTGACCTGGCATAGTCCCCTGAGACTGTTTACCTTCAGACATAGAATAAGTCTCACCCAAGCATGGGGGAGAGGTTGAGAGGCCTCTTTCAACTCTACCTTAAGATCATGGTTATTGTTCTGCAAGCTAGGAAGGGAGCCCATATCCAGGGGCCTCCTTGCTCCTGACTGAATGCGCGGATCTTGTGTTAATGTTTGAGCACGTGTGTTAAAATATGCTCCCTTTGGCTGGGTGCAGTGACTCATGCCTGTAATCTCAGCACTTTGGGAAGCTGAGGCAAGTGGATCACCTGAGGTCAGGAGTTCGAGACCAGCCTGGCCAACATGGTGAAACCCCATCTCTACTAAAAATACAAAATTTAGCCAGGTGCGGTGACATGTGCCTGTAATACCAGCTACTCGGGAGGCTGAGGCAGGAGAATTCCTTGAACCTGGGAGGCGGAGGTTACAGTGAGCTGAGATTGCGCCTCTGCCTGGGTGACAGAGTGAGACTGTCTCAAAGAAAAAAAATGCTCCCTTTATTACTGGTTTGTTGCTAATAATTAAACAAGAATTAACTCTGATCCATTTCAAAAAGAGATAAAGAAAGGGATAATAGAATAAAGGAAACCCAAGCATCCAGGCTGGGGGTTGTTAACTTGGAGTCACAGCCCCCGAGGAGTTCATGAGCAGAATTCAGAGAATCCATAAATTTGGTAGACAGAAAATTTGTATCTTAATGTTCACTAACTTCTAACTGAGTTTTTAACATTTTCTTTGGACCATAGGCCACAAACTATAAAAATTTTAACAGTACTGTGATTTTGTTGCCAGGAGAAATCACAGATGTTTTTATGTCATATTACTATTGCTGCAAAGAGCTCCAAATGGGCTCAAACATTCTGCCCGCCTCAGCCTCCCAAAATACTGAGACTACAGGCATGAACCACCTTGCCTGGCCTATCCTTAGCCTTTTAAATGTCAAACGCAAGGCATTGTTTTTTTGACTCCTCGTCTCTCTTGCCCTTTTGTGCCTTTTTGGCCCAGGCACTACTCTTTCTTTGAATTCCTCTCTTACTTTTCATGACACCATTGTGTCTAAGTCCTCCCCTCTCAGTCTTCTTCTAAGTCTCCCCCTGCTTCTTGCCATCTCTTAAATGAAGCTGTTCACTGAGGTTCCACACTCGATGGTATCCTGTCCCTGCACACTCGTCCTGAATAGGGCTCACAGCCACCTACACATTCACGATCTCACTCCCGTGTTCCAGCACAGGCCACCCCACACTCCTGGCCCGTAGAGCCAATAGCCCCTTGGATATCACCACATCGATACCCCACTTGCACCTCACATTCAACATGCCCCTGTCCTTTCACCTCCTTTTCACCCTAGCTGCCAAACTCACTTATATTGTTCAGGGTTCTTAGTTGTAAATAACAGAGTCCAATCTGGTTGGCTTCAGCAGAAACGGAATCTAATGAAGACTGTTAAGTAGCTCGTTGAGTTGTTAGGTGTCTTGAGAAACAGGATGCAGCTGAGTGTCCAAGAACAGGGTGTCCAGAACCAACCATAGAATTGCCTAACAAGGAAGATGTCTCCCAAAGGCAGCTACTCTGTTGATGAGACCCAGCTCTACGTTCAGCTTCCTCTGCCATCATCTGATGACGTCCAGGCCCCTGTAGAGCCCCTTTCTATGAGCTGCTTCTTTCCTGTGAAAGGCTCACGTGGGCTGTCTGACTGCACAGCCCAGTGCTCACACCTGCACCTCTGCAAGCACACTGGGAGATAACTGACTGAGATCTGAATACAGGGAAAGTGTCCAAGGATCTTGGGCAGCTACAAACCATGGTTGCCCACTGCCACATTCTTCCAGCGTTGTGAGAGGCAGGCACCACAATACACTCAGGACTTGAACCTGGGAACTTCCTAGATTCCTAAATTTATCTGAATTAATTGATCATTTAATCCTGTCACTTGGACCTCCCCTTAACTTTAGATTCTTCCTTCCCTTTCCATCTGCACTGGTGCTGTTCTTCCCATCCTCCTGACAGGCCCTTCCCTCCAGGTTTACCTCTCTGCAATCCATCTTCCATGCAACCCAGAAGTCTGCTCTTCACCTCTGAGAACTCCAGAGTCTCCAAGGATCCTCTGTATCCCCAGGTCAAACCCAAACTCCTTAGCCTGGGTCCAAGGTCTTGAAAGACCTGCCTTGCTCTCCTTCAGCTTCCTCTCCCATCATTCCCACCCTCACACACTCACCACTGCAGCAGGATGAAGCTGCTCACAGCTCCTCCATGGGCCGAGCTTGCATTCCTCCATACCTTTCCACAGGCTGGCCCCTGCCCTCTTGTCTGGGTGGTGAAGCCCTCAGTTTCCATCCTAGTCCAGCCACTCACTGATGATATGAACTGGTACAAGTTATCTCACCTCTCTGAGCCTCACTTTTATCTTCTGAAACATGGGAATAATACCCTCCTCTCAGGTGTATTATGAGAAGTACATGACAGAACTCTCAGAGTGCTTAGACACTCTAGTGGGCTGAAAAAAGATATGTCCAAAAAGATATGTCTCTGTCGAACTGCAACCTGTGAATATGACCATATTTGGGAAAAATCGCTTGGCAGATGTAATTAGTTTAAGGATCTTGACATGAGATCATCCAGTATTACAGAAGCGAGTCCTAAGTCCAAAGGCAAATGTTCCTATAAGAGAGAGAAGAGAAGGCCAAGGGGAGCAGAGGCAACGATGGGAATTGTGCTGCTGCACACCAAGGAACACCAGCCACCACCAGGAACTTGAATAGGCAAGGAAAGATTCTCCCCTAGAGATTTCAGAGGGAATGTGACCCTACTAATGCCTTCATTTCAGACTTCTGGCCCCTCGACCTGTGAAAAAATAAATGTCTGTTGTTTAAAGTCACTAAGTTTGTGGTAACTTGTTACAGCAGCTGTGGGAACCAGCACTGGCACTCATAGCATATCTGCCCCTCCTCCCACATTATCCTCCTATCAGGTATGATGTGGACCTGGGACCAAGAAAACCAGGCCTTGGCCAATCAGCACCACAATAAAACCCTGTTTCCTTAAGTAATCACTGCAGAGAAGGCCTCCCTGAAGAGCAAAATCTGAATGATACACTGTCCCTCCCTCACGCCAGCTGTTTAGAGGGACTAGACCCAGGGGACCAGAAGCAAGGGGCCACTCCCTTCAGGTCTCCCAGTGGCACTGCTGAAAGCCAGAGCCACTTTTTTTTTTTGAGTTTTTAGAGGTTTTCTATTTTATTATTATTATTTTTCTTATTTTTTAAAATTATACTTTAAGTTCTAGGGTACATGTGCACAACATGCAGGTTTGTTACATAAATATACATGTGCCATGTTGGTGTGCTGCACCCATTAACTCATCATTTACATTAGGTATATCTCCTAATGCTATCCCTCCCCCGCCTCCCCACAATAGGACCTGGTGTGTGATGCTCCCCTTCCTGTGTCCAAGTGATCTCATTGTTCACTTCCCACCTATGAGTGAGAACATGCGGTATTTGGTTTTCTGTTCTTGCGATAGTTTGCTGAGAATGATGGTTTCCAGCTGCATCCATGTCCCTACAAAGGACACAAACTCATCCTTTTTTATGGCTGCATAGTATTCCATGGTGTATATGTGCCACATTTTCTTAATCCAGTCTGTCACAGATGGACATTTGGGTTGATTCCAAATCTTTGCTATTGTGAATAGTGCCGCAATAAACATACGTGTGCATGTGTCTTTATAGCAGCATGATTTATAATCCTTTGGGTATATCCCCAGTAATGGGATGGCTGGGTCAAATGGTATTTCTAGTTCTAGATCCTTGAGGAATCGCCACACTGTTTTCCACAATGGTTGAACTAGTTTACAGTCCCACCAACAGTGTAAAAGTGTTCCTATTTCTCCACATCCTTTCCAGCACCTGTTGTTTCCTGATTTTTTAATGATCGCCATTCTAACTGGTATGAGATGGTTTTGTGGTTTTGATTTGCATTTCTCTGATGGTGAGTGATGATGAGCATTTTTTCATGTGTCTGTTGGCTGAATGTGAATGAATGAATGTCTTCTTTTGAGAAGCGTCTATTCATATCCTTTGCCCACTTTTTGATGGGGTTGTTTGCTTTTTTCTTGTAAATTTGTTTGAGTTCTTTGTAGGTTCTGGATATTAGCCCTTTGTCAGATGAGTAGATTGCAAAAATTTTCTCCCATTCTGTAGGTTGCCTGTTCGCTCTGATGGTAGTTTCTTTTGCTGTGCAGAAGCTCTTTAGTTTAATTAGATCTCATTTGTCAATTTTGGCTTTTGTTGCTGTTGCTTTTGGTGTTTTAGTCATGAAGTCTTTGCCTATGCCTATGTCCTGAATGGTATTGCCTAGGTTTTCTTCTAGGGTTTTTATGGTTTTAGGTCTAACATTTAAGTCTCTAATCCATCTTGAATTAATTTTTGTATAAGGAGTAAGGAAAGGATCCAGTTTCAGCTTTCTACTTATGGCTAGCCAATTTTCCCAGCACCATTTATTAAACAGGGAATCCTTTCCCCATTTCTTGTTTTTGTCAGGTTTGTCAAAGATCAGATAAGCCAGAGCCACTTTGTCTTGGCTTCCTTTAGACACACCCAGAATTTACAGCTTGTGTGTGTTTGTTTCTTAACATGTCCTAAGAAATGCTAGAACACTTCTTCCTTTGGGGCCCTGTGGCATTTGGTTATTTTTGACTAAGCTCCCCGGTCACAATGCCTAAGGAGTCTACAAAGAAACAGAGTCACAGGCAGGGTAAAAACTGCTTCACTGCCCAGAGGGGAGATGGCCCAGGCTGACCCAGGAGGCCAGGGAGAAGCCAGCCACCGAGGGGAAAGGGATTTCTCTCCATATCTCTCTTTCCTGTCCGCTGCTAGGGCAGGACTTGGCATTTTCGCCCTCAAGGTTTCATCCCAAGGCAGTCTGGTCTGTTTCTACCCCCTCACCACACGGAGAAGGAACTGGAACCCATAAGTTCCTGAACCCAGAAGGAATCTGAACCCAGAAGTTATGGAAGTGCCTAAGTCACATAGCTAAACAATGGCAGAACCCAAACTCCACCCAGCTATGGCCCAGGAGGAGGAGGCCTGGAATAAAGAAGCTTGGGTTTGAGTCCCAGCTCTGCCACTGAGATCAGCCAGATTCCCTCACTCCTTCCAGTCTGTATCTTCAGGACCTGCCTCACCTCCCAGATTTTTAAGGGAACCGAAGGAGAGAGGGTGGGCTAACATGCCTATAGACTGGGATATCTTTCATGATGGGACATTGCTCTTCAGCCCCACTGGAGCCCTCATCATTTAGCTGGAAAGGTGAAAAGGAGAGAGTTGTTCTAACAGAAGCATCTTCTCAGGCCACAGGGCTGGGACTATTGTTTAAGAACATTCCATTATAACTTGGCAGAGCCTAGGAAAGGAGGTGCAGCAGCAGGATCTCAGGGTAAGCAGTGTTTGCACCTCCTCATGCCTGGTCAGCCTTAGGCACAGGATGGGGGCTTACTTAGGAGCTGCCAAGTTGGCTGATCAGCCAAGAAGGACTGGAAAAGAGGCACAAGAGGCCTTTTTCTTTTTTAGACAGAGTCTTGCTCTATCACCAAGGCTGGAATGCAGTGATGCAAGCTGGGCTCACTGCAACCTCCACCTCCCGGGTTCAAGTGATTCTCATGCCTAAGCCTCCCAAGTAGCTGGGATTACAGGAGTGTGCCACCATACCTGGCTAATTTTTTGTATTTTGGGTAGAGGACGAGGTTTCACCGTGTTGGCCAGGCTGGTCTTGAACTCCTGGCCTCAAGAGAGCCACCCACCTCAGCCTCCCAAAGTGCTGGAATTGCAGGTGTGAGCCACTGTCCCCAGCCACAAGAAACATTAATAAGCTCCACCGTTTCCTCCCACCATCCTGCCATGATGCCCATCCCATCCCACCTTCCCCTCCCACTCTGGGGCTTCTCCCACCTGCCCCCACACCAGATTTGTGCATGCTCTCCAGTCTCAGCCCCCAGCTCTGCCCTTGGGATGGAGTCTCCCTGAAGGTTCATATTTGGGGGAATCTGGGGCACAGGAGGGAAAGGCAGCATGGGGGCCCTTGGCCCAGAGGCAGCCTTAACAGTCTGGACCTGCTGGAGGTTTTCGCAAAAGGCCCCGCCCAGAAGAAAGCTTGGGGCCCTTCTCTCTTAGCCTGTGTTCCCAAACTTGGAGCCCAAGGCTGAGTTTGGGGGTTAGGTTGGAAGCTTAACTGGACAATGTCCTATCCCACCTGCCTTACCAGCCTCAGGTCCTCCCACCCACCCACCAGAAAGTCCAGCCTGCTAATCTCCTGATCATCTTCTTCCCCAGCAGCCCTCGATTTCCCCCTCCCACCACCCTGTCACCTGTCAACTTCCAAACACTCTAACCCTATGTTTTAGTCCATTCTCTCATTACTATAAGGAAATACCCAAGAACAGGTAATTTATAAAGAAAAGAGGTTTAATTGACTCACAGTTCTGCATGACTGGGGAAGTCTCAGGAAACTTACAATCATGGCAGAAATCACTTCTTCACAGGGTGGCAGGAGAGAGAATGAGTGCCAGCAGGGGAAATACCACATGCTTATAAAACCATCAGATCTCATGAGAACTCACTCACTATCACAAGAGCAGCATGGGGGAAGCCGCCCCCATGATTCAATCACCTCCCACTGGGTCCCGCACTTGACGCGTGGGAATTATTACAATTCAAGATAAGATTTGGGTGGGGACACAGAGCCAAACCATACATCACTTTATAAGGCAGAGTCCCAGGACTGCACTCTCTCTCTGGCCCACTGCAGGCTGAGTTCCAGAGCCAGAAAGTGGGTGCACCGTTTTAGGGTAGATCTTGAAATGGCAACCAAGCTTATGAGAAAGAAGAAGTGAAGGAATTGCAGATACCTAGCCTGAAAAAGCAGCCTTCCACTGCAGTGATCCATTACTGGGCAGTCTACATGCGTTATCTGATGTCCTGAGTAGACAGCGTTACTCCTACCCCATCACTACTCCAGCTGAGGAAATGGAGGCTCCATGATGGCCCAAAGTCACACAGACAGTAAGTTACAGGGCTAAAACCTGACCCCAAATCTAACTCTAGATGCCCACTTCTTTTTTTTTTTTTTTTTTTTTTTTGAGACAGTCTCACTCTGTTGCCCAGGCTAGAGTACAGTGGCGCAATCTTTGCTCACTACAAGCTCCGTCTCCCTGGTTCAAGCCATTCTCCTGCCTCAGCCTCCCAAGTAGCTTGGACTACAGGCGCCCGCCACTACGCCCGGCTAATTTTTTGTATTTTTAGTAGAGACAGGGTTTCACCATGTTAGCCAGGAAGGTCTCGATCTCCTGACCTCGTGATCCACCCACCTCGGCCTCCCAAAGTGCTGAGATTACAGGCGTGAGCCACCGTGCCCGGCGATGCCCACTTCTGACTGCTGTACTACGCTGCCTATCACATATGAGAGAGTTGTGTTGCCCCAAAAGGCAAAAGTAGGATCAAAGTGTGGAAGGTACAGGGAAGACGATTTTAGGCCAGTATAAGCGAGAATATCCCAGTAGACAAGGGAACTGGCTGCTATGGAGGTAGTGAGCCTCTCATTGCTAAATATGTTCAGAAAGAGGCCTTACGGCTGACCCTCTGTCAGGGAGGATATGGAGGGGATTTTTGTCCTTAGTACCCTTTAAGATCTTAAGAGACTGAATATACAAATGGACAACAGCCAGATCATACCTAAAACCAGGGATTGCCCTACAATCTGCAGCAACAAACCCAGGAAATCAATCTCTTATCTACCATAAACAGTCCAGGAAGTCTGGCTACCGTAAATCAGACTTGCGGCAAATCATGCTGCTATCTCTCACAATAATCCAGAAAACCAAGAAATAACCCCTGTAAACAATCAACCCCAAATGGCCAGGACTTGATTAATAACCAATAGCACCCCACCCCCCTAATTTTTGTCCCCACTTCCAACTTAGGACAAACCAGAGGAAGCTAAATATGCATCCCCTACCAATCACACAGGATGTCCTGTTTCTAGTGAGCCCTCCTACAGATTCCCCAGGCCAGCAGCCCCCAATCAGGAAACACCTGAAGCCTTCCCTTTTTCCCACTATAAAGCTTTCCCAATCCTCTGCCTGCCTTTGGGTCTCTGTCAATACACAAGTGAGGGTGGCTGACTCCCTTGCTATAGCAAGCTTGTGCCAAGTAGCTTTTGCTTTTCTCATTTGGTCTTCCTTTATTTCCACAATCCTTCTAATGCTAAGATTCAGATGAATGTGTGTGAGTGTGTGTGTGTGTGTTTCTATGCCCAGGTGCGATCAAGTATACCCATATGCATAAGTATACATCTCATATGTTACTCTTGCCTGTGGATCGCTGGCATCCTAGGCCCAGCTCATGGACTTTCTGGACCTTGGATAAGTTCCTCATAGCAGATTCCCCTGGTGCCCCACAACATCATGTCCCCTGGGCCCATCTTTGATTTCAGGAACAGCTGAGATAGAAAATTCCATGTGAGCTCAGATTCACTTTCACTCGTGTCCATGTGAAGAGACCACCAAACAGGCTTTGTGTGAGCAACAAGGCTGTTTATTTCACCTGGGTGCAGGCGGGCTGAGTCCGAAAAGAGAGTCAGGAAGGGAGATGGGGTGGGGCCATTTTATAGGATTTGGGTGGGTAGTGGAAAATTACAGTCAAAGGGGTTGTTCTCTGGTGGGGGGGGGGGGGGCGGTCACAAGGTGCTCAGTGGGGGAGCTTTTGAGCCAGGATAGGCCAGGAGAAGGAATTTCACAAGGTAATGTCATCAGTTAAGGCAGGGGCCGGCCATTTTCACTTCTTTTGTGGTGGAATGTCATCAGTTAAGGCAGGAACAGGCCATTTTTACTTCTTTTATGATTCTTCAGTTACTTCAGGCCATTTGGATGTATACGTGCAGGTCACAGGGGATGTGATGGCTTAGCTTGGGCTCAGAGGCCTGACATTCACCTTGCGCTAACAGGGTCAACCTGGAAAACCGTTTTTTCCCACGTGATGCCCACAGCCTCTCTGCACTGCAGGAACTCAACCCACTCATCAGCACAGCCTGCAAGTGCAGGAACCCAATCCCTCCCCACTGGAGGAACCCTCAACCAGAGGGAGGAGGAACCAGTGGGTAAATGCTCCAACTCAGAGGGCCTTAGACCTCTTCTCTGGGGACTATGGAAGAATCCAGCCTGCAAGCTGGAGAACACATTATTTCTCAGCTCACTTCTTTCTCCCCACTCTTTCTTCTATTTTCTGGAATCACCTTCAAATAAATTACTGACACCCAACCCTTTGCCTCTGGCTCTGTTTTGTGGGGACCCCAAGCTAAGAAGTCACCTCAACATTTTAGGACTTTATTTTTCTTCTCTACAAAATAAGGGGCTTTCAGACACAGTATCTCAGGGGTTATCCTAGGAGGAAGGGTATCCTTCTGTGGCTAGAAGAGTCCAGCAGAAAGCTGCCCACACCACTTGGACAGAGCAGCTCAATCTTCAGCGATTTCACATACTTGGGGTTCACGTGAGTTCACTTTCTGAAAGGACTTGTGCTTTGACATCTTGGAAGACCAGTGCCTGAGCTCATATTTGATTTCAGTGGTAGCTGAGATAGAAAATTCCACCTGAGCTCAGATTCAGCCAGGTTTTTGGCAATTGCCCTCCTTCCCTCCAACTCTGAAGGCAGTTTCAGAAAGAAGAGCCCAGGCCCCCAGCTACTCCTGCTGAGTTGGAGCCGGTTGTCTGAAACTGCCTTACAGGGTCTGCTCTCCAAGGACATAGGGTCTCATCAAAATGAAGCATGAGGTTAGTTAGTATGCACACTTGGCTGGATATTTCCAATACATTTCTGGACACTCTTATGTGAAATAAATTTCTTCTTGTAAGAGGATCCCTCAGGCACTAGAAACATCTCTGGTTTATTAGCTTGTTGACCGTCCTATAAACGTCAAAGCCATCCCCTTGATGGGAGCCCAGCAATGTCTTTGAAGTGGCAGAGGCCATAAACATTCCAGGACTGCCTTACTAATGGCAGAGGCTCTCACAGACAATCAGGGCCCTTCAGCCTCCTTGCACGCTAGGGACTCCCACACAGGCAGGAAGATGCCAGAATTGGAGGGAAAGGAGGGCAATTGCTAAAAGCCAGAGGCCCAGAAACGTGGAAAACTAGCCGGCGGGACTCCCTTCCCTGTAGGAGTTAGAGAAGATGTCTTCCCCTTTGTGCTGGCAAGATCAGAGTTCTCAGGAGAGGAGAACCCAGGAGTCAATGCTCCCAGCTAGTCTCCATCTGGTCTAGCTTCTCTCCAGGCACAGTTGGAGCATGGGCCAAAGAAAACTCACAGTCAGGAAAGGGCAGGCAGAAAGCCACCAAAGGGCCGAAGTCACTAGTCCTGCCCCTGAATTTTCTGTGTGTGGTCTCCTCTGGCCTTGATTTTCCAACCACGGAATGGGGTGAATGCCCCTCTGAAAGTCACAGAATGTTAGAACCAACAAAGGCTTAAATCTTCCAGCACAGTCTCTTCAAGTCTGACCTCAGCTGGTCCAGTTTCCTCCTGGCCAGACTCCTAATCATCCTATACTGTTGCTCACTCAGCACTACAGGGTCACTCCCCAAAATTGCTTAGGCCATGAAGGCCCTTTGCTAACTCAAGGCGTCTTCCCCAGCACCCAACTTTTTAGGTATGGAGATCACATCCAACCCACAGGGCAGCACTATTACAAACAGGCCTTCTTTTTTTTTTTTTGAGACGGAGTCTCACTCTGTCGCCCGGGCTGGAGTGCAGTGGCCGGATCTCAGCTCACTGCAAGCTCCGCCTCCCGGGTTTACCGCCATTCTCCTGCCTCAGCCTCCCGAGTAGCTGGGACTACAGGCGCCCCCTCGCCTGGCTAGTTTTTTGTATTTTTTAGTAGAGACGGGGTTTCACAGTGTTAGCCAGGATGGTCTCCATCTCCAAACAGGCCTTCTTAAGAAGCTATTTCCATGGCCAAAAATGAGTGGTACTCCAGTGCAATTTTTCAAACTATTTGACTATGGCCCACCATAAGAAATAAACTAGAGCCCAGCACCCACAAGCACGAATTTATGTTTATATAAAACTAAAATAAAGAGTTTATGAAATAATATTTATCCCTATCACATGCGATGCACTCTGATATATTTTCTAATCTAGTCTAATCTGTTTCATCTTTTAGTACTGGTTGCAACCCCCTTAACCAGGGATCAGTAAATATTTTCTGTAAAAGGTCCGAGAGTAAATATTTTAGGCTTTGATGACTATATGATCTCTGTCCCAAGTAATTAACTCTGCCATTGTAGTGGGAAAGCTGCCATTGATAATAGGAAACAAGTGGGGGTGGCTGTGTTCCAATGAAACTTTATTTATACAAATAAATAAAGGCTGAATTTGCCCCATCAACTGTGATCTAAACTGATTTCATGACCCACTAATGGATCTCAGTCCACATTTTGAAAAACATTGTTGTAGGGGACCACTTCCCACGTCTCTTCTTCTAACAGAAACCAAGTTTTGCTCAGTGTGTATCTCTTCTACATGTAATGCAATTCCCCAGGGTACTTAGAAGCTGTGCTTCAGGGGAAGCTGACCATATTCCCGGCACTAGCACTGAATCTTGAACAGTCAACCCACCACATTGTTCACCTGTAACAGCAGATGATCCAGGGGTGTACAGGTGAGCTATGTTGGCCTGATTAATCAGAAGGGAAGGCCATAAAGTCTATGCTTGAAGGAGTGGTTTCTTTCTTTCTACAGCTGGGTGAATCAAGGAATCATGGAGCCTTTCTTCTTCCACCATGGGGGATTGGAGAGTTGGGACCACCTGGGTAACTGGTCTTAAAAAAAGCCAATGCTGAGGATGACAGAGCAGAAAGATGAAAGAACCTGGATCCTTGATTTGACCACATGTTAATTGACTTTAAGCCAGGCTCTCTCTCTCATACCCAGAAGCATTATGATACAAACACAGTACATTAAAAGGCAAGCTCCTGCCCAAAGACAGCACATTGGCTCTATCCCAAACAACTGCAAACTTCTGGGGAAAGATCAGACAAGTCCTCATTCCAAGCAGTCAGGGAACCGAGCCCTTCACCAGCTGACTGGAGTCCCTCTCCCCAGTGGTACCAGAGGCCAGCAGCCTTTATGGTGTTCTAAGCTCTGGGTCCAGTGCTGTCTCCTTTCTCACATAGGCTGGTAAAAGTAGGAGTAAGTGAAATCAGGACCAACTCACTCTCATTTTTTTTTTGCCTTTTTGGACAGAGTCTTGCTGTGTTGCCCAGGCTGGAGTGCAGTGACACAATCTCAGCTCACTGGGACCTCTGCTTCTCGGGTTCAAGCGATTCTCTAGCTTCCGCCTCGCGAATAGCTGAGATTACAGGTGCACGCCACCATACCCAGCCAATTTTTGTATTTTTAGTAGAGACAGGTTTTCACCATGTTGGCCAGGCTGATCTCAAACTCCTGACCTCAAGTGATCTGCCCTCCTCGACCTTCCGAAGTGCTGGGATTACAGTCGTGGGCCACCGCACCCGGCCAACTCACTCTAATTTCTTAATTTAAAAAGCCTCCCATTAGTTTTCTGCTGAAGGAAGGCAGATTCCATGGAAGTTTACATTTTTCAAATGGGTGGTTGTCAGAATAGAAACTTTTCATCCAAATGGGAGATATGGGGCATCCAAGTTGACCCCCGACACCCACCATGTGGCCTGGGGGGAAACAGAGAGGACCACTGTTTTATTGTTAAGGCTGCCAGGAGCAAAAAGGAAGGAAAATACTTAATGCCACTGAATTGCACACTCAAAAATGATTAAAATATAAATTCAGCCGGGCGCAGTGGCTCAAGCCTGTAATCCCAGCACTTTAGAAGGCCGAGACGGGCGGATCACAAGGTCAGGAGATCGAGACCATCCTGGCTAACCTGGTGAAACCCCATCTCTACTAAAAAATACAAAAAACTAGCGGGGCGAGGTGGCGGGCGCCTGTAGTCCCAGCTACTCGGGAGGCTGAGGCAGGAGAATGGTATAAACCCGGGAGGCGGAGCTTGCAGTGAGCTGAGATCCAGCCACTGCACTCCAGCCTGGGCAACAGAGCAAGACTCAGTCTCAATAAATAAATAAATAAATAAATAAATAAATTCAAAGTTATTCGCCTTTCACCACAATTTTAAAAGACTGAAAAGAAGGAAACAGAGTCACATGAGTAGCTCTGAGGGCAGCAGGGAGACCACATGTTGAAATCCTACAGAAACTCCTTGGAAAGACAGGCATGAAACACTGCCCTGAGCGTGAGACTGTACTTCCAGGAAGGCCTGGGTGCAGGTTAGCTCAGGGGTGTGAGTCTGATGGGATGGTCACACGGGAAAGGCCTAGGGCTGAGTCAGTGGCATCAACAAAGCCAGAACCTCCTAGCAGGTGACTTTCTCTCACTCCACAGCCTTTCGGCCTGCCCCTGCCCCCACAGTGGGCTGAGAGTGCAGGAGGAGCTTCTGTTGGCCAATCACTCTCAGCAGGCGCTGTGACAAGTCCCTAAAAGGGCCAGGAAGATGGAGAGAACTAAGGAAAATGACAAGTTCACCAAGGACTTGGACTAGTTGGTTCCAAGTGCACTTTGTAGGCTCCTGGCCAGTGCTAGGAGGAGACACAAGGGGACAAAGATGCCCAGGTCCCCAGCATCTGGGGCAGTGACTCGGTTTCACTCAGAGGCCGAGGCTTCTGCAGATGGTAAGAAAGCAGGCAGGCAGGCATTGTCTCCGCTCCCTCCATCCAGCCCAGCCCAGCCTGGCAAATGCTCAGAGAAGGCAACATGCTCTCTGAGGGGCTGACTCTCCAGAGGACAGAAGCAAGGCTGAGCTCAGGAAGTAGCTTCTCTCAGGAAGCTTCTTCCTCCATTAGGGTGGAGAGGGAGGAGATGGGGTGGATAACAGCTGTCCTTTTTGTCAATTTTATCCCACTAGGCTAGGAGGAGAAGCCCTGTAATCAATCCCATGTACCCCCATGTGACTGGATATCTGCTCCTTCCTTCTGCTTCTACAGGTTGAACAGTAGGGGATTTCCCTAGTAGTGAAATTCCACTGCCATGTAACAAAACCTTCTAGGGCAGCAGGGCCTGTGGCAAAATAGAATTTTGCCAGGTATGTGGGAAATAAATGAATGTTTTAAGTGGTCAAGATCTCTTAGTGCCAGTCAAGTAGAGTCATAGAATTAAGGTACTCAACTTAATTTTTTTTTCCTGATCCTGGGAAGGGTCCATGTGAGATTTCCAAAGCAAGTAGAAGTTTGGAGATATGGCCTGACGAGACCTGCAGGTAGACAAGACTACTGGAGAAGCAAGATCTATCTTCTTGCACCCCATGAATAGCACGTCCTCAGCACTTGGACACAATCACACACACACACATGCACATGCACACCTGCCTATCAATAACATTTTTCTCTCCTGACCAGGCATGTTGGTGCACGCCTGTAATCCCAGCTACTCAGGGGGAGGCTGAGGCACAAGAATCACTTCAACCCGGGAGTCTGAGGTTGCTGAGATCGCACCACTGCACTCCAGCCTTGGAGACAGAGCAAGACTCTATCCCTTCCTATCCCTTCCCTTCCCTTCCCTTCCCTTTCTTTGCTGACCTAACAAGCTGGGCTTCCTGACAGCTAATTCGATAGTCAATCTTTGCTAATGGGATCTTCACCTCTAACTGGGAGCCTCAACGATTTGTAACCCCCAGAAATATAGTCTGGGTAGAGGAGGCAAGAGATTCGAAGGACTCAGAGATACACAGGAAATAGATAAGGTGGGGAGCTCCCATCCTGGTCGCCCATTTATAACAGTATTTACTGAGCACTTACTGTGTGCCAGGCACTTTCCATGCATTATTTCACATAATCCTCCCACCAACCCCAAGAAATAGGTATTCTTGTGGGGAGCAGGGTACAGGGCAATGGAAAGGACATAGGCTTTGAAATCTACTCTTAGATTCAACTCCTCCTTGCCATATATCAGTTGGGGAAATTGATGGGCAAACAGATCATTTCAGTCTAGTAAATACATGCTATCCCAGGATAACTTTTACAGGTCCTGTAGTGATCAAAAGAAAAGGCTTTGTGGAGGAAGGACGCTTGAACTGCAGGGGGTGTGAAGTGCACTCGGCAGACATGGACAGAAGATGTTCCAGCCAGAATAAATCATGTTTATGGCAGCAGAAACACAGAATGCAGTCCACTTAGGGAGTGGCAGAGACAGAGACTGGCCTCTGGGAGGCAAGGCTAGAGTCTTGTCTGCCATGCCAATGAATTTAGGTGTCATCTTGCTAGTGATGAAGGACCATCTGAAGGAATCGTGTGTTACATAAGGAGACCTTCAGCAAGGGAGAGATGGATGAGTGAAGCCATGCCTGGAGATGCTGGGCCGGCTAGCAGACAGTTTCAATAGGCAGAGTCAGATAAGGAGAGCCCAAAGGCAGCAGGAAGGGAGTGGGCCAAAGGAGTGAACTTCAGAGGCATTCAGGTCCTAGAGCGGGATGAGAGAGAAAGAAGAATAGGAGATGGTTAAGGTCGGGGCCAGGAGAGCTGTACAGATATTGATGCTATTCGCCAATCCAGGACATGCAGAAGAAGCATGCATCAATCCCGGGCCCGCAGGAAAGAGGGAGCCACTCAAACTAGGATGATGCACAGAGGGTGTTTTTTCAAAGGTGTGAGCGTGGTGTCGGGTATAGGCAGAGCTATTGCGGTAACCTAGAGCCAGTAGCAGCAGAGTGGAGGAGCTTCTCCCATCACCCAGCCAGAAGACCAGGAGGAGAACAGCTATCTGGACCAGAAGGAGAAGGTCTTGTAGAGAAGCTCCCTTGAGAGGATTCCCTTCTGCCAAGGAACAGCCAACCTAGGTGGCCTCACTGGAAGCATGATAGAGGAGTTAATTCCTCGGTTTCATGTTCCTCCTTTCTTCTACTTCTCTGAGAGCTACTAGCCAAATCCACCTGGAAGGCAGCCAGGACAGGAGCCCACTAAGGCATCCTCACAGATCAGCCTCCCAGGACATAGAGCAGGGGGAAAAAGGTGGAGATGGATGAGAGGGGAGCAAAAAGCAGATTTGGAGGAGTGCAGCATGGTCTTGGGAGAGCGCCATCCCTGCTGCCCCTAGCTGTGTGGCCTTAGCCGAGTTACCTAACTTCTGTGATCCTCAGACAGAGGTTGGGTCTGAATACTCAGGAGTCTTCAGTGGAAAGGTGGATGCCATGGGTGTGCTGCGATTTCCTGGAGAATGTGTAGCTTAGCGGGGAACTGGGGCAGGCTGAAGAGTGAGAGCCAGGGTATGAGGCTGGGGAGGAGCCACCATGCAGTCAGTAGTAGCTTCCTCCTCTGGGATCCTCTAGCATTTTCTCTTTAACTTCTCACAGAAAACTTTACAGATTTCATTGCCACTGCTTCCGTGTGCCTCCCATCAGAGTGTGAGCACCTTTGTTCCTCAGTCCCTGAAGGCTGATGCATGCTCAGCCCTTGTTAGTTGAGTGAATGAGCAAACAACACAGAAGAAGCTGCCCTTGAAAAACTGGGGCATCAGTTAAGGGGTTCGAGCAGAGGATAGAAGGCAGTGGAGGAGGAGGCTCAGGAGGAAGTGGGATGTCAAGCTGTGGGGCAGCTGCAAGACCTTGCATGCATTTGGTGGACATTTCCTAGGGGCTACCAGGGGGCAGGCTGTGCTTGAGACTAAAGGCTTGAAAGATGGGGAAGGCTCAGTCTCTGTGCTCAAGTGACAGCCCTCTGGACAGAGCACGGCAGCTCCTCCATGACACAGCTGTTCACAGGCTTTGGAGCACAGCTCCTTGTTAGTGAGTGGTGGTGTTAGGCAGGTGGGGAGGTGGGGGAAGTTGAAAGATATCCTGGGAATGAGCAAAGCCTGATTTGGGGGTGAGGGGGAATATGCAACAATGAACCCAGTTCAATGTTTAGGGCAAATGTTTAATGCGGGAAGCAGTGAGAGGTAAGACTGGAGCCACAAGCAGGCAGGAGCTCATGGAGACCCAAGTGCCCAGATGTGGACTTTTCCTTTTAGGCAGTGGAGCTCCCTGAAGGGTTCTGAAGCAGAGAAGAGCATAGTCAGGTGTGCTTCTTACCTGGACTACTGCTGAGGGATATTTAGGATGCAGCATCCTCTGGATGGTTGCTATAATAATAACTATTATGACAAAGCTTCTTCCAGTGCAGCTGTTGTGTTTGCAAATGGGACCAAGGTCCCAGGCCACCAAGCCATGTAGCTAAGTTCCTAGCCCAGGTCCCTGGTCAGGGCATAAGTTACTCAGTGTGCCAAACCTCTAAAAGGTAGCCCAGCCCCTTTATTTACCACACTACACACAGCTAGTTCACCTTCCCCTCCTGAGCACCTGGAAAAGCTAACCGATGTGCCAAGGTTCAACATAGCTTTCCTGTGCTACTACTACAAACCCACAAGATTAAGTGGGGATCATGGTCTGTGAGTTGCCATGAAGAAGCAAATAAACGGCTGGGTGTGGTGGCTCACGCCTGTAATCCCAGTACTTTGGGAGGCCAAGACGGGTGGATCACCTGAGGTCGGGAGTTCAAGACCAGCCTGACCAACATGGAGAAACCCCGTCTCCACTAAAAACACAAAATTAGCTGGGCATGGTGGTGCATGCCTGTAATCCCAGTTACTCGAGAGTCTGAGGCAGGAGAATCGTTTGAACCCAGGAGGTGGAGTTTACGGTGAGCTGAGATCGCACCATTGTACTCCAGCCTGGGCAACAAGAGCAAAACTCCATCTCAAAAAAAAGAAGAAGAAGAGGAAGAAGAAGAAGAAAGAGGAGGAGGAGGAGGAGGAAGAAGGAGGAGGAGGAGGAGAAGGAGAAGGAAGAGAAGGAGAGGAAGAGAAAGAGGAAGAGGAAGAAGGAGAAGGAGAAGGAGAAGGAGAAGGAGAAGGAGAAGAAGAAGAAGAAGAAGAAGAAGAAGAGAAGAAGAAGAAGAAGAAGAAGAAGAAGAAGAAGAAAGTCATTTGCCAGAACCTGAAAAGAAGCCACAGAGCCACTGAGCTCCATAATCCCTTGCATAGGCTGAGTCGTGCAAACACTTGGGAAAAAAAAAATCAGGATGGTGTGAATATAGTGTTGAGGCAGTGTTGGAGCAGAGAGCAGCCTGCCCACATGGCCCGTCAGGACACAAAGCCAGGATCTCGCAATATGAATGGAATATTACCTCCACCCTGTGTTGATTGAACAAGGCAATCAGCAGAAGCTGCTATGGGAATACTGATGGCCAAAGCTATATATTGGGTGATAAATCTGTGCTGGCTAATTTTTCACTAAAATAAGTCAGCCGCATGCTCCTGGGAAGCCCCTGGGAACCTCGGCCCAGTTCAGGGACTGCATTGCTCTATTCTTCTCGTTAAAGAATAGGCCAGATACAGTGGCTCATCCCTGTAATTCCAGCACTTTGGGAGGCCAAGGTGGGTGGATCACCTGAGGTGAGGAGTTTGAGACCAGCCTGGACAACATGGTGTAACTCCACCTCTACTAAAAATACAAAACTTAGCCGGGCATGGTGGCACATGCCTGTAATCCCAGCTACTTGGGAGGCTGAGGCATGAAAATTGCTTGAACCCAGCTCTGCCTCTTGCCTGCCTCAGGAAGAAGGGCAACCCAGAGCCTGCTTCAAGGGACCCTGACAAGAGGTGAGAAGAGTCCCAGGGCTGGACTAGGAACAGGCAGGAAAGGAGGCTACCTGTGGCAATGTCGGGAGAAACATATTCAGTCTTAAATAAGAAAATGGGGCTGGGTATGGTGGCTCACGCCTATAAATCCAGCACTTTGGGAGGCCGAGGTGGGTGGAACGCTTGAGGCCAGGAGTTTGAAACCAGCCTGGCCAACATGGCGCAACTCTTTCTCTACTAAAAATACAACATTTAGTAGGCATGGTGGCACACACCTATAATCCTAGCTACTCAGGAGGCTAAGGCACAAGAATCACTTGAGCCTGGGAGGCAGAGGTTGCAGTGAGCTAGGATAGCGTCACTGCACTCCAGCCTGGGTGACAGAGTGAAGAAAGAAAGAAAATGGTAAGATCAGAATAAGAATTCTTGGCTCTCTTCAACCTAACTTCCTCCGTCTGCTTCCACTTCTCCCGCCACCTCCTGCCCTCATTCTTCATTTTATTTTTTTTAATATATATTTTGCAGAGATGGGATCTTGCCATGTTGCCCAGGCTGGTCTCAAACTCCTGGTCTCAAGCAATCCTCCCACCTCAGCCTTCCAAAGTGCTGGGATTACAGGCATGAACCACCACGCCCAGCTCTGCCCTCATTCTTATGAGGAAACAGGCAAACGAACCAACCTGAGGACTTTCTAAGTATTCTATCTAATACGAACTTGTTATACAATTCCTGCTGGTGATTATAAACTAATTCAGGAATGGCAAAGGATTTCATTCCAGGTCAGTGCTGACTGATTCATAATGGCTGCCTGGAGAAGTATGTTGAGACTGAGTCTGAAGCTGCTTCTAGGCTCTGGTGGGGAGGGTGCCGATGTTGATTGGTGATGTCTGCCATAGGTGCAGGATGGGAAAACGCTGGCACACATGCCATGTATTTTCTAAATAGGGGACTCTACAATGAAATAATTCACCTACAGTGGAAAATAACAATGAGATAACCACAGACCCAGGATAAAGGGAGTTTCAACTGGTGGGAGGTCCTAGTTATGTTTTTGCCTCTGATCACATTGTACTTCGGCAATGCAATTATGAGTCTCCTGATTCAGGTCACCCTTTTGGAGTCACAGATCTTTGAGAGTTATGGATTGTTGGTGTTGAGAATTGAGTTATAATCCATTAACGCTTTCCCTATTTCTAGTGGTCTGTGGAATAAACTTTTTTTTTCAACATTTTGGTAAGGAGGCCTGGGGCTGAGCCCTGAAAAGGCCTGCCCCCCGGGAAGCCAGTCCCTTCTAGGGAAGTCACTCCGTCTTGGCCATCCTGGACAGAGGCCATGTGACCATGCACATGGGCTAAGACGACTCCTATAGGCTCACAGGATTTCCCCAAACAATGAAATATTCTTCATTTTTTCCTCAATGTTTGCCCTCTCAAAGTGGCTTTTTCAGTTCTGAGCAAAATAAGACCTAGCACCTTCAGATTTCTAGGTTCCCTTCACATCCATGGAAGTTCACTTTGAAAATTGTCTCCCAGAGCCCAGTAACTGATTCCCTTCAGGAAGCAGGGACTGAGGTGGCTGCAAGGGCACAGCCATTCAAAAGGGATGTGCCTCTTCCTCCACACAGTTTCTGCTAGTTCCAGGTAACTGTGGTGGTGAAGGGCCATGCTGCCTCTGGGGCATCCTTCTACAAAGGGTATCTAGTCACCTGTGGGTGGTCTCTCTCTCTCTCTCCCCCCCCCTCCCCCGCCCCCTCTCCTGCTCACTCCCCAGCCCAGGATGGGCTTTGAACAAGACAACAGATTCCCCCTGAATAGAACTTCTGTTGGAAAGGAGACTTCAGTGTCCCCCTAAGATGCAGGCCAGAAAGGAGGCATTTGACAGGACACAGGAGAAAACAAAATCGTGCAGAACATGCCTTGGACAGAAGAGTTAAGCATGGGATTGAAGATCATTTATTGATATCAGGAAATAGTAATATTAGATTGCTAAGTAGAAAATGCTAGAAGCAATAAAGAATATACAATGTGATTTCACTTTGCCTGTGTGTGTGTGTGTGTGTGTGCACAGAGAACAAAGATTGAAAAGAAAAAAAATAAAAACATTAACATTTTTGTCTTGGCAAGTTGGCATTGCTAATACTGGGGGTTATTTTGTCTCATCTTCATACATTTTTATATTTTCTAAGTTTTTTGTTTGAGCATGTGTTCCTTTTATAATAGAAAATTAATTAAATGTTATTTAAAAATAATTATAAAGGGGATTAAAAAAAGAGCATGAGTGATGGGGTCATTTAGAACTGAGCTCAGATCCTCATTCTGTCGCTTATCAGCTGGTACCCTTAGAAAAATTATTGAATTTCTCTGGGCCCGTTTACTCCCCCTACATCACCTGAATAGTACATGCTTAGAACAGAGAAGACAAGCCTATTGCTTTTATGGTGGTTATGTTTTCAGAGCAGGGATGCTTAGCAGTCAGCAAAAGATGGTTGTGGGGCGAGGAGGAGATTTTTGGTTTCCTCTGCTGAGACTGATGATCTAGAGAGGAAGCGAGGTAGTCCCAGGGAACCAAGGAAACGGCCCAGCTGGGAGGTACGCCAACAACCTGTATCACCCTGCCGTCCCCCAATCCAGGCATGCAGAGTGGAAAACAAACACCAGAGACCTTTGGGACTCCAGTGGGCAGGACTCCAGTCCCATCTGTGGCCATGACTAATGTGAGCTTGAGAGTCTGGGACACAGTCTCCAAACACAGATGGCAGACATGTTCCTTCTGAAACCCTCTGTAAGTGCTTGCAAGTGGGCCAAGCTGGGCTGGGAGGCATAGATAGATGGGTTTGTCTGCAAGCTGGTGAGGCCCATGGCCAAGCGAAGTAGCTGGGCAGTGGCACAACAGACACAGGGGGACACCAGGATGGGGCTGAGCCTGGGCATGGCTCCAAAGGCCTTTGAGGACACTGCACAGCATGGGAAAACCAGGGGTGCCTCCACAGTGGCACAACAGTGCCTGCCAAAGGAGCAGCCCTGGCTCCACTCTGCCGTGTAAATCTCTCTCCAAAGCTCTCAAGTTAATTTCAGCAACAGCTCCCCAGAGCTCCAGCTGATCACCAGGACACCTCCTGTCCTAAGAAAAATAAGAAGAGGAACAGCCAGATTTGTCAAGAAATTAATTGAAAACAGCAATGAGTGGCTCACGAATTTATAATAAGATAGTAATTTGCTCCTTTCTCAAAGGCAGGCTTGGATGCCAGCTTCTTTTCCCTCTGATGCCTGCTGATCCAGAGCCCCCGGATTCTGGGAGGCGTCAATCCTGCCACCAGAGGACAGCTGTTCCCTCTCTAGCAGACCTACAAAATACAAGTCCTCGCCCACCTCCCACCCCAGGAGTCAGGGCTGCAGGCTTCGAGTAGCATCCAGGATGCCTCTTCCAAAGAAAGCAAGAAAAAATAGTATTTATTCATTATCCGTTTCATTTGTGTTTACCTTGAGTAGCTTCTTTTTCATATGGGTGATTAGAGCAAACCCAGGAAACTCAGAGATTAGACAGCATCCCCGGGCCCAGCACAGCACCCAGGATTTAGGTGCAATCTCATCGTTGATGGATAAGAATAGCGAGGCGTGGGGAAATTACAGGATGGGTCAAGGTCACAGAAGCAATGAGCAGGCACGTCTGCTACTCCCAACCCGCTCTATCTAGTGCATGGCTCCTTCTTCAATTCTATTCTACAAACCAGAGCATATGGAGACGGGCAAAGATGAAAGAGACACAGTCCCTACCCTCAAGAGACCAGGGCATAAAAAATTTCTGTGATGTTAAAAAATAATACTTAGAATCCAAATCTTGGAAATAAGGCCAAGAGAGAACAGCATGTCCTTCCAACGTCATTTTGGGCATTTCTTCACAAGCCTACCCAAGGATTGCTTAATTACCTCAGGGAAAGTATCTCCCTGTGACTTGGCTATTTATTATTCATTAAGGGCTCAGATTCTGTGAAGTTACATGTTAACTTACAGATCTTATCCAGTAAATATAAATAATTTCTATCTAATAAAAAGATAACACCAAAGATTATGATGTTTAATTGCCCTATAGGGCATTAGCCACTTTGTTTTTTAATTGGTACAAAATTTACCATCTTAACCTTTTTTTTTTTGAGATGGAGTCTTGCTCTGTTGCCCAGGCTAGAGTGCAGTGGTGCGATCTCAGTACACTGCAACCTCCGCATCCTGGGTTCAGGCAATTCTCCTGCCTCAGCCTCCCAAGTAGCTCGAATTACAGGTGCACGCCACCATACCTGGCTAATTTTTGTATTTTTAGTAGAGACTGGGTTTCACCATGTTGGTCAGGCTGGTCTTGAACTCCTGACCTCAAGTGATCTGCCCGCCTCAGCCTCCCAAAGTGCTGGGATTACAGGCGTGAGCCACTGTACCCGGGCCATCTTAACCATGTTTCAGTGGAGTTAAGAACAGTTCAGTGGTATTAAGCACATTCATATTGTCATGCAGCCATCACCACCATCTGTCTCCAGAACACTTTTCCTGTTGCAAAACCGAAACTCCTCACCCATTAAAAAATAACTCCCTATTTTGTCTTCCCTCAACCCCTGGCAACCATCATTATACCTTCTGTCTTGATGATTTTGTCTATCGTAAGTACCTCATATAAGTGGAATAATACAGTATTTGTCTTTTTGTGACTGGCTTATTTCATCTTGCATAACATCCTCAAGTTTCATTCATGTTGTAGCAAGTGAGATGGAGCAGGGACTTGTAACAGAACCAAACTGTGGTCTGCTCACCCAACACAGTAAAACCGGACACCCACACCCAGGATTTTGTGGTGATAGAAAGGAAGGTGTTTATTGCAGAGCACTAAGGAAGGAAGTCCAGACAGCTAAGTGCTTAAAACCTAGCCTCCCCAGTGGCTTGCAGGCAAGGATTTTTAGAGGCAGGCATAAATTTCAGAATAGCAGAAGCCACAGGCAAAATCATAAATTGCAAAATTGATTGCCAGGAGGTTACACTTTGGCTTAAGTTTAAAAGGGTGCGGTGTCTTGAATAGGGGCCTTCAAAGATCTCCTGATTTGCAATTGATTATGAAAGAGCAGCTTTGTTTAAAAATTTGGGGATCAGGGCTGGGCACAGTGGTTCATACCTGTAATCCCAACACTTTGGGAGGCTGAGGCAGGTGGATCGCTTGAGCTCAGGAGTTCAAGACCAGCCTGGGCAACATAGCAAAACTCTGTACAAAAATACAAAAATTAGCTGTGCGTGGTGGTGCATGCTTGTAGTCCAAGCTGCTTAGGGCCTGAAGTAGGGGGATTGCTTGAGCCTGAAAGGTGGAGGTTGCAGTGAGCTGAGATTGCGCCACTGCACTGAACTCCAGCCAGGGTGACAGAGTGAAACCGTATCTCAAAAAAAAAAAAGTCATTGTCAAATATAATGCCATAGACCTTTTTCCCTATGTTTTCTTCTAAGCATTTTATAATTTTAGCTCTTACATTTAAGTCTTTGATCCATTTTGAGTTAATTTTTGTATAGGGTGGAAGGTAAGGTAAAGGTTCATTCTTTTGAACATGGATGTCTAGTTTTCCCAACACGATTTGTTGAAATGACTGTCTTTTCCCCCATGGAATGGTCTTGGTACCCTTGTCAAAAATCATTTGACCATATATGCGATGACGAGTTTTATTTTTAACCTAGAAATTTTATTTTAACATTTCCTTTTAAATGACCATAAGTATTCACTTCCTCAAAATGCTCTTTGAATTAGCTTAACTACATTATCGGTTCCCTCCTTCATGAGTTGCTAAGTCTTTGGCACGTGTCCATTTTATACTTGAAGGAGGTATATTTTAAATATTTGAACATTATGCTTTTACAGTAATATACAAAGTGTTATTGGAGTCAGGGTGAAGATCATTTCTAATTGGGAATTCAAAAAACTTTTCACATCCGGGCACGGTGGCTCATGCCTGTAATCCCAGCACTTTGGGAGGCAGAGGCGGGCAGATCACTTGAGGTCAGGAGTTTGAGACCAGCCTGGCCAATACGATGAAACTCTGTCTCTACTATAAATACAAAAATTAGCCAGGCATGGTGGCACGTGCCTGTGTAGTCCCAGCTACTCAGGAGGCTGAGGCAGGAGAATTGCTTGAACCCAGAAGGCAGAGGTTGCAGTGAGCCAAGATTGTGCCACTGCACTCCAGCCTAGGTGACAGAGTGAGACTCCTTCTCAAAAACAAACAAACAAACAAAATCACTTTTGAGATCAACCTTATGATTAATGCATGAACTTCTGATAGATAGAAATAGAAGTTTGGGGCAGACATTTCAAACTCTGGAGACAGCAGGAAGAATGTTTTTCTTCTTATTTACTTTCATCATTGTGTGTCTTACTCAATCAAGTCTAATAGCTGTAGGGTCAAAGAAGGAAAGTTTCACCTTTGCCCATTGAAGGTCCTCTGAAAATACTCTAACAAAAGGCAGATTGATAAAAGAAAAAGGCATACAAAATTCATTTAACATGTGGGGTAGGGATCATAGAAGCACAATTACACAGTCGTCTAATGAGATCCAGACAGAAACTTATATACCCTTCCTCATAGGGGAGTGGGAGATGGAGAATGGTGGTAATTCTTTTGAGGAGTAGTAAATGATCGTTAGGGAGAATGAATGGGCGTAGAAGACACAAATTAACCTGTAAATGACTCTTTAGAATTTGAATGAGTTGGAGAGACAGATATTGTTTTGTGAAAATATTGTGTATTACATTCTGTGTTCTATGTTTTGTGTAAATACTGTGGAGTACATGACATTACTGTGTAATACTGTGTATGACATTCCCCAGTCTTCTTTTCTGCCATAGATATTGAGATTTCAGGAAGGGAACGGAAGGCAAGGGAATGGAAGGCAATTGTGTTCTCTTTGGCAGATCCAGTCTTGTGGTAGATAAGGCGATATCAGAGTAAAGCTTCTTCCAGCATCAAAGGCCTCTAACTTAAAATAACCAACACACCAAAATGCCATATTGTAGTCACCCAGTGGGTCCTTCTTGTCCCCTGCACAGATAGAGCTGATTCACTGAGAGCAGTGCTGCCCTAAGAAAGAGTTTAATTAACATAAGGCTAGCCACACAGAAGACAGGAGTTTATTACTCCAATCAGTTTCTCTGAGAAGGAGGTTAGGGTTTTTAAGGATATCAGTTTGGTGGGCAGGGGGCTAGGGAATGGGTGGTGCTGATTGGTTGGGGATGAAATCATAGATAGGAGTGTGGAAAATGGTCCTCTGGTGCTGAGTCAGACTCTGGGTAACAGCCACATGACCAGCTGAGTCATGAGTCATGGGGTCTGGATGGAGTCAGTCACCAGAATACAAAAGTCTGAAAAACATCTCAAAAGATCAATCTGTGGTTCTACCATAGTGATATTATCTATGGGACCAACTGGGGAAGCTACAAATCTTGTGAGTGCCGTGCAATAAACGATGACAGAAAGGCAAGCTATGCATACATCTTATCAGAATTCAGGCCCCTTCCATAATCCTAATTTTGTGGCCTTTCATTAGTCTTACAAAGGCAGCTTCAGTACCAGAACAAGAAAGGGGTCAGTTTTAGGGAGGGACTATTATGATCTGGCTTCAAAGTTAAACCATAAATCCCTCCCAAGATTAACTTGGCCTATGCCCAGGAATGAGCAAGAACAGCCAGCCTGTGAGGCTAGAAGCAAGATAAGGTCAGCCATGCCAGGCTTCTCTCACTGTCATAATCTTTGCAAAGGCGGTTTCAACATTTTGGGGTGAAATTCCCTGGACTCCTTCATGGCCTACACAGATGGGATCATTCTACATGAGGAAACCCAGAGAAAAGCTTCTCGCCTCTCTCACATACTGTTTCTCTTCACAGCCCCTCATGGGACATCCCTGTTACAGTTCCAGGTCAGCCCAGCCCCTCCCAAGCCCCCACCTCACCCGCTTCCCCTACCCTGCCAGAGGCTGGAAAGGGCCTGGGACTTTCCATCAGCGCTTTGGGTCATCTCTGATTCTGCCTGAGCTAGGGAATTGCATTTGCTGACTGTATCATCCCCCCACATAAGACATTCATGAAATATCACTCTGACAGACTCTTAATGTTATCAGCATCAATCACAGGATCAACAGCAAACACGCCTGAGACAGAGCAGCCATCTCTTCCGATCCAGAATATTATTAATTGGGAAGCTTGTTTCTGGCCACAGAGGCTGAAATCTGCAGCCCAGCCCTGGAGTGACCTTTGCTTTGGCCGCATGTGTCCCTGGCTGAGGCTGGCAGCAAAGCCCTCTCTTGTGGTTCTTTACTGTAGAGGGTGCTTCTGTCCCTGGCTGAAGCAAAGAGTTAGAACTGAACACTGACACATGCATTCTGAGCATCTCAGGTGTGCACATTCCTTCTTGGGTTTTTGAAGTCACATTGTTATGGTCCCCAGGCTTTCCTAACCCATGACCGTGGCATTTTCTGAGACTCTCAGCAGCCAGGGCAGGCTGCATTGTGGCTGGACACACTGGATGTCCCGTTTTTCTGAGGGCCCAGAGCCCATCACTGTCCTCCACGGAAATTCACACACAGAAGTAACTGAGAGGCACCTCAGCTCACTGAGCCCGCTTGTGGCAAGACTCATGGCCTTCAACTTTAGCCCCATCTCCACCCTTCCTTGAGCCTCAGATCTCCAGACACCCTGTCTGAGGCCCCCAGGCATTCCAGCCCTTCAGCTGTGGCTCAGCCTCTACAACCTGTAAAAGGCACATCCTCCGGGGGTCAGCAGGGCTTCCTAAGGTGGTGACCAAGGATGGAGTGAGTGAAGAGAGGCTCAGTGGTGTCTAAGCAGGGCTGTCTAGGCGGCTTCCCAGGCTGGTTGATCTGCGTTTATTGCATGTGACTGACAGCAGGCCCAGGGTTGGCTGGACTGCATCTGATTTCATCCTTCACTAGCTGGGTAACCTCGGGCAAGTCAACCTCTGTACACCTCAGTTTCCACATCTGTACAAAGGTTCTAATAATAACACTTACCTCGTTTAACACTTAAGGCTTCTGCATAGTAAATATAAAACATGGAGTACAAAGCCTGGCAATAATTAATCCTCAACAAATGTTAACTATTTCTTGAGGGGCAGGAGGTGGATTCTGTCCTGTTTGTGCGGGTGTGTATATATATATATAAAACACAAAGTCTTGGGGAAAGGAAGGGTGGAAAAAGGGCCAGAGAACTTGGTGTTCATTTCCCCAGATATTGTCTTTGCTGATCAATGTTTTACCAACTCATAAAGGAGGTTAGTCCTCATTTCGTATTCCCTTGTCCAGAGAGTGATAAACTATCATCTCCTTAAAGTAATCTATGCTGCTTTCAAATCAGCCCTTCTCCACCTTGACAGATGGGATTAGATTCATCTCACTTCCCCTTTGGCAACTGAAAATATCAATGAGATATTAGTGTGTTTGCCTCTGACTTTCTCCTGGGGGAAAATACTGATGGTCCAGAATTAATGTGGCAGTTGATTTACTGTGTGGTGTCTGAAGACACACGGACAAGTCCTCCTGTTGCTGAGGGGAAATGGGCAGAAGGAAACGCTTAGTCACTTTATGGGACTGACTCCAGGCCTGTGCTGTTCAAACTAGTTGAGGAGACACAGTTGCAGAGGAGCGGACTCACCTGGGCCGACTCATTCAACATTGCCTGGGAGAATGGTCAGCCCCAGTATTAGAGACCCAAGACAGTGAACATTTTCAAATTCTACGACCTTGACCAGTTAGTTGACCTCTCCAGACCTCGGTTACTTCATTCACAAAATGGGGCTAGAGTCATGGAATGACTGTGAGATTAAATAAGACAATGTGTATGAATGTGTGAAAGTTGTCAGAATCAAAATGGAATCACTAACAAGAAACCCCTGATAAACAGAGCCAGGGAAGGCCCTGAAGAGAGCATTCTCATGCTTGTATGCCTGGTAACAAAAGCTATCACAAAAGATCGCAAAAGCCACAACCTCCTACAAAGGCCATTACAACCTTACTCAAAAAAGACTTCTGCAAAGTCATCCGCCCAGCAATTGCCTGTCCAACCTTGGACTGGCATCACCCTTGTTATTGATCTTTATAGCCAAGGATGACTATTTCAAAACAATTATGTAATCCTCTTCATTTTGTCCATTAAAAACCTTTGTCTTGCTCTACCTCCCTGAATACATGCATTACTAAGGCAGGCATATTCCTATGCAATGCTCTATTCCCAAATAAATATTTTTTTCTTTTATAGAGACTCTCTTTATTTGTTATTTAGGTTGACAATGGATCTGCTTTGTAAATGTTGATTTTTCATCTTTAAGTACCAGAGTAAACGCAATGTTCTTGAATGACGTGCTGATCAAACTTACAGATATTAAACTGAGGCATGGAGAGAGGTGGCATCCATAGCAGTCAAGTAAATCAGAAAGTGCTGCCTTTGCTGCTGTTGACCGTTGTGATTACCCCAGTTTCTGCTGCCTCCTTGGGAGCTGGAATAATGCACAGGTGAAGGGTTGGAGAGGGTCAGTTTCCTATGAGATTTCCAAAGGGAATGCCTTCACTAATGAAACAGTCATTCACTGAACACCTTCTATGAGGCAGATGCTTTTCTAGGCACCATGAAGGGTAAAGACAAGACACTGAAGTTTTAAAAAGGCCTTGATTCTGGCCAGGCATGGTGGCTCATGCCTGCAATCCCAGCACTTTGGGAGGCGAGGCAGGTGGATTACCTGAGGTCGGGAGTTCGAGACCAGCCTGACCAACATGGAGAAACCCCGTCTCTACTAAAAATGCAAAAAAGTTAGCAGGGTGTGGTGGCGCGTGCCTGTAATTCCAGCTACTCGAGAGGCTGAGGCAGGAGAATCCCTTGAACCTGGGAGGTGGAGGTTGCGGTGAGCCGAGATTATGCCACTGTACTCTAGCCTGGGCAACAAGAGTGAAACTCCATCTCAAAAAAAAAAAAGAGCCCGGGCATGGTGGCTCATGGTAATCCCAGCACTTTGGGAGGCCGAGGTGGGTAGATCATGAGGTTAGGAGTTCAAGACCAGCCTGGCCAAGATGGTGAAACCCTGTTTCTATTTTAAAAAATACAAAAATTAGCCAGGCATGGTGGCACACGCCTGTAGTCCCAGCTACTTGGGAGGCTGAGGCAGGAGAATCGCTTGAACCCGGGAGGCGGAGGTTGTGGTGAGCTGAGATCGTGCCATTGCACTCCAGCCTGGGTGACAAGAGCGAAACTCCACCTAAAATTAAAAAAAGAAAAGAAAGAAAGAAAAAAGAAAAAGGCCTTGATTCTGAGGTTTGGTGCTTCACTATTCATCCTCCTTCCTCTCCCTCTCTCTTTATCCCGCCCAGGAGAGCTCTGTCCCTAAAAGGAATGGGGAAAGACAGATGCCTACCCTATTCAAGTCCTCTCCTAGAATTTGGTACCCATCAGCCAGCCTTGGTGGCTCATATCTGTAATCCCAGAAGTTTGGGAGGCTGAAGCAGGAGGATTGCTTGAAGCCAGGAGTTTGAGACCAGCCTGGGCAACAGACTGAGACCCCATCTCTACAAAAAAAAAAAAAAAATTTAAAAAGAACATGTTTCCTGGAAACAGTAGTGCAGGCCCCAAGCTCCGGGCAGGGTCATGCATGGAAGCTGCTATTGGTAATGATCATTGATCTGAAAAGTTTCTCTTACCCAAAATTCAAACTGGGTTTTTTTTCATTATCTCTAGCTTATTAACTATACAGAGCACAAACTCCTTGAGTGAGGAAGCCCTGTCTGAATTATTATTGCTATCAGCATAGAATTTGGCACAGTAGGGGTAAGGGATCCATAAAGAAATGGAACTGCGGATCTACAGTGAGGCCACAACATGAAGCTGGCACACGTGCAGACTCCGAGATCCTTTATGATGACCCTGATCTCTAGGAGCACAAAGTGCTCCCAAATTCTATATTAGACTAGGCTTATGCAGGAGAGAGGTAGAATCCACCTCTCCCCTTTGCCAAGGAGTGGAATGCTGCCCAATAAAGTTGCTCGGAGACATTATGGAAGAGGCTGTGGTGTCAATCCCTCCACAGGGATTCTTGCTTTGCATGAGAGAGAACTCAGGTAGGACATTCACACTCAGAGGTGTCCTACTCTAAGTCTAAGCTTCTAGAGACAAAGCTTCAAATCACGCATGAGGAAAATGCCCCTGCGGGGTCTCAAATGCTGGGAGCAAGAGTTCTCCCTCGTGCAAAGCAAGAATCCCTCTGGATGCTTTCATGCTGCTCACCCGCTTTTGAATAGCTTTGCTATGTGCGGGCCACTTTCAAGACCATTACAGAGAGCAGAGCATTTTCTCTCCAGCCTCCTTTACAACTAAAGCCAGGTATGTGATCCAGGCTCCATGACTACTGGGAAGGGCAGCAGCGGAGGTATCTGACTTCAGGGGAAGCAGTAATTGCAGGGTTACGTTCCTCCTGCAGAGGGGCCTTGGTACTGCTGGCAATTATGTGTGTGTAGTCACACCAGGAACAGGAGCGGCAGGGGCATTTTCCTCATGTATGATTTGAAGCTTTGTCACTAGAAACTTAGACTGAGCTCTACAGTCCTCCCAATTCCACAAGCTACCCAATATCTTTTAATTCACTTCCTTTCCTATTCTTTAAACCAGAGTCAGCTTCTGTTGCTTGCACCTGAGAATGCTGAAGGCATTCTAATCCAAATTTGCCTCAGCTGTCATTTCTTGAGATCCTAATTACAACAGCTTTCATTTGTTCGGTGCTTACAATGGTGCCGGGAACTGTGCTAGGAGCTTTATATCGCATTGTTTCATGAAATTCTCATAATGACGCTGCAAGGTAAGTACAGTTTATGGTGAATTTATCTTCCCATTTATAGTGGGGAAAAACTGAGGTATCAAGGCATCAGAGGATTTGTCCAGGGGCTTACAAGAGGACACTAAAGTGTTGGGATGGTAGACAAGTTCTTGGATTCCAAGGGAGATTGTGGGAGTCCAGAAGAAATCTTTGTGCTCTGCTGTCCATGCTGGGGCAGGCAGAACTCTAAGCAGGTCATTTTGTCTCCATGACATTCTCTTCTCTGAGGTAAGAATCAGTAACACCCTTCTAATCTGGAGATGGTGAAATACAGACAAAAATATTTTACTGTCCAAGAAGGATTTTTCCAGGACAACAGCAGAGATAGCTGACAATGGTACATATTGTTACCCCACAAATAGGGTCTCTGAAACCCACTGGGGAACACGGGGTGGAAATGGATGCAGAGCAAAAGAAGCTGCAAGCCTGAGTTTGACTAAAAGCCTCAGTGCACAGTCCTGCATCACAAATACGTTTTAATACAGGTAATTTCTTTTCCATTCATTTGTAAGCACTTATTTAATTTACCCAATTCCAAGGCCAATAAATCTTGGCATTAAGGCTAATTTGATGTATATGCTGACAGTCTAATTAAGGATAGGGTATTTTATCAGCTCCTCTAAATTTTCATTTCTCTGGTCTATGATTTTTTATACTGGGTTGATCTTTTTTTTATTCATAAGGGCTTCATACCCATTTGTCATGGCTGCATTAACTGGGCATCTAATGAAGACTTGGATATGAAAGTCTGCATCTCATTTATCTTCTGTAGCAGAATTAATAAAGCAGCAGGAAAATAGTTTCCTGTACTGGAACTTCTTTAGCCCATCCTGAGTCATCTAAAATGTATTTTGCTTGTATTTTCCAGAATTCGGGCTCAGCTCTAAACTTTAGGAGACAGTGTCCAGCTTCAACTTCTATCCACTGACAGGCCTTACATACCCTACTTCCTGCCCCACCTATGACTCTGACGTCGAGTAATCAAGTGAAAATGAGGTCGTTAGGGTGGGCCTCTTCTGCTTGGAAAGGCTTGAACTGGAATGGCTGGGAGGTGATTTTCCCACTCATCCCCTCTACCCACATTTATTGAGCTTCTTCTGTAGGTCAAGCTCAGAGATAATAAAACAGACTCAAGAAGGTCACGGTCAAACAAGTCATGACACCACTGTTGGCCAATGTCCAGTGAAAGAAATATATCTTGGCCAAAGTTCAAGGTTGGGAGCAAGCTGGAAAGATCATTTGCTCTATCCTTTTGCCTTGGGGAGGGTGACCCTCCCAACCAGTGCTTCTATTATTGAAGGGCTGCCAAAAGTCTGTGATACTTTTGACTTTTAGACTTTATGGGTATATGAGCACATACATCCACAAAGGTTTCCTAGGGCTGCCATAACAAACTGGGTGTCCTAACCAACATGAATTTATTGTCTCACAGTGCTAGAGGGGAACAGTCCAAAATCAAGCTGTCAGCGAGGTTGCTTCCTTCTGAGGGCTGTTAGGGAAGGATCTGTTCCAGGCCTTGGCTATAGATGACTATTTGTTCTTTATGTCTCCTCACACCGTCTTCCCTTTATGTACGTCTGTGTCCACATTTCCCCTTTTCATGAGGATACCAGCCATACTGGACTAAGGCCCACCCTAACTACCTCATTTCACCTGATTACTCTGCAAAAGTCCTATCTCCACATTCGGAGGTACTGGGGCTTAGAACTTTGACCCAGGAATTTTGGGGAGGCATAATTCAACCCATAAAATGAGTCTCTCTGAAGCTGGTTTAACTAAAGCTCTAAGACGGCCTCTTGTAGTACAGTATAGCTGGAACACCAGAAAGAAATTTAAGAATCAGAAGTTAAAGGTCCAAATTAGCCCCTTCCCCTCTCTGAGCCTCAGATTTCTTCTCTGTAGAATAAGAGATCTGGACTGGGCCTGCTAAATCCCCTCACAGTTCTCGGGTTGTGTGGTTGATGAAGTGATAGAAATTGAAGCAGTGTCGTGGGGAGGTTAATGGTCAGGCTCCACCACTTACAAGCACGGTGATCTTCAGCAAATATTTATCTTCTGAGCCTCAGGGTTTTGTTTTGTTTTTTAGCTGTAAAAGGGGGATAGTGATGTTAGCTACTTCAAAAATGATGTGAGGACCAAGAGGCCCTCTGAATTGCCTGGCACGCCATTGTCACCCCATGTACATGAACTGCTGATGATATTACTACCAATCGCTATTAGGAGTCAGGCTTTGAATCTATACCTCAGCTCTCAGATGGTGTCCACTATTAGAAGGCAGGGCTGTGTCCCCAACCTGTTCTGCATCAGGGTCCTGTGCTGCAGCATGAATGCAGTAAGATGCTTTTGCCAGCAAGACTCTCATGATCCTTGTGACGGGCCTGTCCTCATTTCCACCTTATGCAAATTATACCTTATTCCATTCTAGCCCAGCTCCTTCACATTCATATTAGGATTAGGACTAGAATTTCAAATGACTTTTTTTCTTGCTGTATTTTATCATTTTTATGCTATAGAAAAATCTAATAAAAAGAATAAAATATACTGATCTAATTTAACATAGCTTTATAAAGCAGGTCTGTAAATCTAGCCCTGCAATTGCAGCAGGATAATTTAGGAATCGGAGAGACTGAGGGGTTGAGGAGGATATATATTATTTATTATTTAGGCGCACCAAGCCAGTCAGATTAACATCCAATGGACTGAGCCCCAAACAAAGAGTCAGGTTACCTTTTAAGCATGTCATGGGGCAGTAGGAGATCTGTGCAGGGGAAAGCATATTACAGAAGCAAGAAACAGTCATTCATTTGAGACATGCATTACATTATTTCTTACTTTTCAAGGAAAAACATGTTTTATGACTGGAGTTTATCTGTCTAGTGACCTTGTAGCTGCACAGCTAGGGAAACAGGGTTTTCACAATGCCTGGGAAAGGGAGAGATAAGGCTCACTAGCCACAGACAGAAAAACAGGCAGTTAATTTTTAAAGGATTCCACCTCTTTCTCTTTCTCAGGGGGATTTTTTTTTTTACATACAACTGAGTTTTTGCTTACACATTTTTAATTTCTTTTAAGTCCTGTTTCACAGTCCCCCTCTCCTATAAATGCTAGACCACTTGAGGTCTGTGCCAATCATTTGGCTTCACTGAACTATTAGTTATTCTCTCAGATGTGTCCTCACCTAGATTATAAGCAACTTGAGGAAACAAACAGGTCTTCTTACTCAGATTTAACAAAACTTATTGACTTCCACAATGCACCAGCCCCTCTTACATAAAGTATCTCATATAATCCTCCCCGCAACCTGATGAGGCAGGTAATGGTACCCCCACATCAAAAATGAGCCCTGTGAGGCTCAAAGTTCCCATGGATAGTCAGGGGCCAAGCCAGGATCCCAATTTACATCTGACTTCAAGGCCACCTAGCATAATGCTATCCTTACCCATGCTCTGCCAGCTCTACAGACCCGTGGATTCCTTTCCCTCACCCCAGAACCTTCCGAGTAGGGTTTTCTGTGGCCTTGGTGCCCCCTGGTGGCACAAGAGGACTCATTCCACTGAAAGCCCGTGACCCTGAGCATTATGAGAGTGAGTCACAGCCCAGTGTGGCCAGCCCTGGGGTAGCAGAGCCCTCTGTACCCAGAGGAAAGCTAGCCTTTCTACCAGAGCTGTGCTTCTTAAACAGATCCTCAAGAGGATTCTGCTTCTGACGGGTCAAGAAAAGGAGTTAGGGTCCCCTGGGCCAGCAGCAGTGAGATGGCAGGCAGGGTCTGTGTTTCCCTCTCTACTTATCCCCCACTTCCCATCAGGACATGTGGGTTTGGGTATTCTCTGCTGGACCCTCCTGGGATTTTTTTTTTTTTTTTTTTTTTGAGATGGAGTCTCGCTCTGTCGCCCAGGCTGGAGTGCAGTGGCCGGATCTCAGCTCACTGCAAGCTCCACCTCCCGGGTTCACGCCATTCTCCTGCCTCAGCCTCCCAAGTAGCTGGGACTACAGGCGCCTGCCACCTCGCCCGGCTAGTTTTTTGTATTTTTTAGTAGAGATGGGGGTTTCACCGTGTTAGCCAGGATGGTCTTGATCTCCTGACCTCGTGATCCGCCCGTCTCAGCCTCCCAAAGTGCTGGGATTACAGGCTTGAGCCACCGCGCCCGGCCCTCCTGGCATTTTAACTTTCCAAGAGCTCACTTATGAAAGAGGGGAGAAAGAAGAGGAGAAGGTGGTTAAAGTTCAGGACCTAAATTTCTTTACCTTAGAGTAAAAGTAACCATAGAGCTCCTTTCCCAAAAGACATCAAGACTCTTCGATCAATCTTTATTGAATTTTTATCATGCTCTATTGCACTAGCAATGCAGAGACGAAGACACTCTTCCTGTCTATGAAAAGTAAACATAAGGGCTGGGTGCTGTAGCTCATGTCTGTAATCCCAGCATTTTGTGAGATCAAGGAGAGCAGACTGCTTAAGCCCAGGAGTTCAAGACCAGCCTGGCAACGTGGCAAAACCCCATCTCTACAAAAAATACAAAAAAAAATAGCCAAGTGTGGTGTACACCTGTAGTCCCAGCTACTCGGGAGGCTGAATCACGAGCTCAGGAGGCAGAGGTTGCAGTGAGCCAAGATTGTGCCACTGCACTACAGCCTGAGTGACAGAGTAAGACCCTGCCTCAAAAAGAAAAAAAAAAGAAGTAAAAAGAGAAAAGAATGAACTTTTTCAAAAGTAAACATAAAAAAGTTACAATACAATGAAACAAATGCTCTAATATGGATGTCATGGAACTTTTTCTGTCATCCCAGAAATGGTTGCTGGCCCTCAAAACTAAGAACAAAGAATTGTTAAATACCCCACAAGCTAAAGAAAGCAGAAAACAATTAAGGGTCAGATACTTTCTCCAACCATCACTCCAGCCCCTAGCACTTGCCTAATTTATATATGCTATTCCTCTCCCCCTGCCTCCCTGCACAGGGACAAGAGAGCAGCAGGGGCAAGAGAGCAGCACGGCAGAGAAAGAGCGGGTGGTAAGGAGTAGCCTGCTCTCTCACCTCCCATGTGGCAAGGACACGTGAGCCAGCTATCATCCTCTTCCTACTTGATTTCCCTTAAAAGGTCTTCCTTATACCTTAAAAAGTAATCACTAGCCTTTCTGAGAATCCTTTTTTTTTTTTTTTTTTTTTTGAGACGGGTCTCATTCTGTTCCCCAGGCTGGAGTGCAGTTGTGCAATCTCAGCTCACTGCAGCCTCCACCTCCCGGCCTTGAGTGATCATCCCACGTCACACAAAGTACTTGAGACCACAGGTGCGCATCACCCTGCCCAGCTAATTTTTGTGTTTTTGTAGAGACAGGGTCTCCCCACATTGGCTAGGCTGGTCTCAAACTCCTGGCTTCAAGCTATCCACCCACCTAGGCCTCCCGAAGTGCTGGGATTACAGGCATAAAACCACCATACCTGGCCTGAAAACCACCATACCTGGCCCAGAGAATCCTTTAATCACTGGTCTAACTTTGAGATAATTTGAGATACCCTGGGGCTACACTGGCCAATACTGTGGCCACTAGCCACGAGTGGCTACTGAGCACTTGAAATATGGCTGGTCTGAATTGAAATGTGCTGCTAACTGAAAAATATACCCTGGATTTTGAAAATAGTACAGGAGAAAAAATGTAAAATATTAGTATTTTATCAATCACAAATTGAAATAACATTTTGAATATATTGTTTGAATAAATAAAATGTTATTAAAATTAATTTCATCTGTTTTACTTTGTTTTGAGAGAGTCTCACACTGTTGCACAGCCTGGACTGCTGTGGCTCAATCTCGGCTCACTGCAACCTCCATCTCCTGGGTTCAAGCAATCCTCCTGCCTCAGCCTCCTGAGTAGCTGGGACTACAGGTACGCACCACCACGCCCAGTTAATTTTTGTATTTTTAGTAGAGATGGGGTTTCGACATGTTGGCCAGGCTGGTCTCAAACTCCTGACCTCAAGTGATCCACACACCTCAGCCTCCTAAAGTGCTAGGATTATAGGCGTGAGCCACTGTGCCCTGCCCTGTTTTACTTTTTTTAATGTGGCTACCAGACTATATTGCCCAGGCTGGACTTGAACTCCTGGGCTCAAGGGATCCTCCTGCCTCGGCCTCCTGAGTAGCTGGGATTATAGGCACGTGCCACTGCACCAGGCAGTACTTACATTTTCTAATGCTAAGTTTTAAACTGCTTTTTCTAAAACTAATATGGCCCATACTGTGTTACCCCTAACAACACGAATAATTTCTCTACAGCAGGAGTCCAAGACCCCTGAATTATAACATTCAAACTGGAATTTTGGCTGGGCACAATGGCTCACGCCTATAATCCCAGCATTTTGGGAGGCCGAGGTGGGCGGATCACTTGAAGTCAGGAGTTTGAGACCAGCCTGGCCAACACGGTGAAACCCCATCTCTACTAAAAGTACAAAAATTAGCTGGGTGTGGTGGCAGATGCCTGTAATCCCAGCTACTCAGGAGGCTGAGGCAGAAGAATCGCTTGAACCAGGAGGCAGAGGTTGCAGTGAGCTGAGATGGCGCCACTGCACGCCAGCCTGGGCGACAGAGAACAGACTGGAATTTTAAGGAAGCTGCAAGTTTTACTATGACAGCTGAGGAATAAAAAGGGACTCTGAATGCCAGTGCCGGGTATTGGACTCTGGTTCAATACCAGAGTCTGGTATCTTCCGATCTGGCAGCTGGGAACCAGACTGGAAGGTAGGCTGTGAGTAAAAAGCTGGAGGTGAGAGAGTCGGAAGAAACTTAGCACAAGGAATGATCCATGGAGGGAGTGAAGCTTACCAATTTGAATGTAAATTAGCACCACTTTTTCGGGAGGCAATTTGTAAGTATGTATCAAAAGTCTTAAAAAATGACCATGTCCTTTAACCCAGTCATTCAATTTCTAGTAACTTATAAGGAAATTTTAAAACTGCACAAATATTTAGCTATGAGGATATTCAACCAGCACTGTAATAGCTAAAACAAAAAACAAACAAAAGCAAAAAAAAAAAAAAAGTCCAAGTATAGTGGCTGGCCTGCAATCTCAGCACTTTGGGAGGCCAAGGAGGGAGGGTCACTTGAGACTGGACTACACACTGAGACCCCATCTCTACAAATTGTTTTTTTAATTAGCTAGGTGTGGTGGTGCGTTCCTGTAGTCCTAGCTTCTTGGGAGGCTGAGGTGGGAAGATCACTTGAACCTAGGAGGCTGAGGCTGGACTAAGCCATGATAGTGCCACTGCACTCCAACCTTAATCCACAATTAAGATACAGCTATAAAATGGAATATTTTTCAACAATTACAAAGGATGTAAGTGAAAACTTGACATGGAAAGACATTTATTCTAAACTCTGTAAAGAAGGCCAGCTACAGAATTGTCCTCCAGTATGTATGTCAATTTTGCTTACAAAAGAAAAAAGAAACAAAACATGCTGGGCATGGTGACTCAGCCTGCAATCACATTTTGGGAGGCTAGAGTGGGAGGACTATTGAGGCAAGGAGTTTAAGACCAGCCCGGACAACACAGCGAGACCCCCATCTCTACAAAAAATGTAAAAATTAGCCAGGCATGATGGCTCGAGGCTGTGGTCCTATCCAGTTGAAAGGCTGAGAGGGGAGGATAGCTTGAACCCAGGACGTCAAGGTTGTAATGAGCTATAATTGTTCTACTGCACTACAGCCTGGGTGACAGCACAAGACCCTGTGCACCCAAAAAAAACTTTTTAAAGGCAAACGAAAAAACATTAAAAGTACACATTTGCAAAGACAACTATCTGAAAGGATATTCTCCAAGGGGTTAAAAGTCATCTGTGGACAGTGGGGCCATAGGTGTTTTCCTTTCTTTATTTTTACCAGCTTTATAATTAATTTTTTAAAGTTATTTTTAAATAGTCCTACCCAGTCTTCCTTACAAGTTAGGACCCAAATGCCACTCTCTTCCCCTAAACGGTCCTGAGTCCCCTCACCATAATAAGCACCAATGTCTTCGTTAAAATCCCGACACTTTGCCAACACTCAGTTCGGGAGTTGAACCTTGCTCCATCTGGTCCTTTAGTCCCTGTGTGCGTCTTTCCCCCTACGAGCCTACTGAGCCCCTCCCAGAGGTCCCGCGTCTTCCCCGTACTTGCCCCACAGGCTAGATCAGACCCTGTCTGACCCCTGGGTTATTGTAAAACTTTAAGATCTGTCCCCTAGGTCTCGGAGTAGGTTGAAGTCGAGTCCAAAGGTTAAAAAACACTGACACAAAATGCCAGGCCACGAACTGAGACACTAAGGCCCGGCTGCAGACCTCTCTCCCTAGAGGGGAATAATCCCTCCGGGCCGGTTCCGCCATGGAGCCAAGAGCAAGTCACCGCGCCAGCAGCCCAAGCCTTCACCTTCCTCTGTGCGGCGGAAGCGCAGCGATGTTTTCCAGTAAAGAACGCGGCCGTTGCACCGTGATCAATTTTGTCCCTTTGGAGGCGCCGTTAGGGTCCACGCCCCGCTCGCGTCAAGTGACTGAGGACTGTGCTGGAGAAGGACGTGCCGTGCCGCTGGGTTCTGGGTCAGGGTGGTCGGTGGGTGGGATGGAGGCGACCTTGGAGCAGCACTTGGAAGACACGTGAGTAGTGCGCCCTTCGGCCTGTGCTGAGGTCGCGGCGGAGGAACTTGAGCGGGACGAAAGGCGCGAGCTGCGAGTGCCGGCCAGGGCGTCTCGGAGAGTCTCGCGACCCCTGGGACACGGGATGAGGGGACTAAGCCCTACCCAAGGGTCGCAGGGCGGGGCAGGTGACCCGGAATTAAAATCCTGCCGAGCAGCGCACATTCCCTCTTGAGCGGGTTTCCTGGGCCCAGGCCACATGCCAAAACTGCCAATCTCGTTGTTGAAATCGTCTTTACGGTTAGGGTTGTTCCGCACGAGTTTTAGGAAACGGGTTGACTTTTGGGAAGATTGTGCCGGTTGTGCAGAGTCGAGCCCTGCGGTGTAAACAAACACGTTTCTCCTTGTGTGTAACCTATCAGTAACTTGGTGCTTAAGTAGATAAAAATCATCCTTTAAATTTTTCGAACGAGCAGTATCTATGTAAAATTCAAAACTGGAAAAGTATAAAGGGTACAGAGAGACACCTGCCTACCACCGATGCCCCTCAGCTTCCACTTACCCTCCAGGAGGTAACTTAAGAGTTTTTCAACAGCTGTTTTAAATGAGTTAGTACTAAAACATGCATTTTTTAACAAGAGTGAAAGCATCCTAGATGTTTTTCACGCAGTGTTTGTGGCCCTGCAGAACTCAGCAGTACACATTTTTATCTCTCATCAGAGAGAAACTAGTTTATTTAAATTAATTAGAACACTTTTCTTTTTTTTTTTGAGACGGAGTTTCGCTCTTGTTTCTCAAGCTGGAGCGCAATGGCGTGATCTCGGCTCACCGCAACCTCCGCCTCCGGGGGTTCAAGCGATTATCCTGCCTCAGCCTCCGGAGTAGCTGAGATTACAGTCATGCGCCACCACGCCCGGCTAATTTTGTATTTTTAGTAGAGACGGGGGTTTCTCCATGTTGGTCAGGCTGGTCTTGAACTACGACCTCAGGTGATCCATCCACCTCGGCCTCCCAAAGTGCTGGGATTACAGGCGTGAGCCACCGCGCCCGGCCCTAGAACTTAATTTTTTTCTTAAGGTGTGACAATGAAAAAAGATTGAGAAACATTGATTTAAAGCACTTAAAGAATGCCTGGTACATAGAACACCTGTATGTTGATATTTATTTAAATCCTTTTTCTCCCATTATGTACTTCAACTCTCTTGCGTTCCTGGAATTAGAATGAAGAATCCCTCCATTGTTGGAGTCCTGTGCACAGATTCACAAGGACTTAATCTGGGTTGTAAGTATCTCTCATACCAACCATTTGGTGAATTGCACAGCATCTGATGTTGACTTGGAGCCTAGCGTGCTATTATTTTCTAGCTTTTATTTCCTGTTACCTTGCCAGTTCTTTCTGCATTTGAGAGTAGAGATTATCTCCAAATAACAGTATCAGAAAATTGAAACTTTTCAGTTGGTATTTATGAAGGAAGATGTTCCTTGCAGTCCTATAGCAATAAATAGTTGTCTCTACTAAAAATAATATTTGAATCATTTTAAATTGAGTCTAGAAAGGACTTCAGATAACGACGGCTGTTAACCATTTATTGAGTGTATTCCATATGCTGAGACTGCTAGGTTCTAAATACATTATCTTTAATTTTCACAACAACCCTGCAAGGTGGGTGATGTACTATTTTTAAGCTCAACTACACTAAACAAGAAGTGAATAGGCAGTAAAATGGGGTTTCATTGTTGGACATACCTGGTCTCAACCCCTTGCTCTTTCATTTGCTAGTAGTGTGAACATGGACCAAAAAACTACCATTTAGGGCTTCATTTTCTTCACTGGGTTGTTATTTAATAATGGTAATAATCATAGGATTATATTTATTGAGCTCTTATGTGCCAAGTACCATTGTAAGTGCTTTACATATACTCTTATTCCTCATAACAACCCAGTGGGGTAGAAAAAGAAATTGAGGGGCCAGGTGCAGTGGCTCACGCTTGTAATCCCAGTACTTTGGGAGGCCAAGGCAGACACATAACTTGAGCCCAGGAGTTCAAGACCAGCCTGTGCAACACAGACCTCCCCATCTCTATTTAAAAATATATATATATATATAATATATATGTTTTTAAAATTTAAAAAAAGAGGCTGGGTGTGGTGGCTCACACCTGTAATCCCAGCACTTTGGGAGGCAGAGGCTGGTGGATCACCTGAGGTCAGGAGTTCGAGACTAGCCTGGCCAACATGGTGAAACCACATCTGTACTAAAAATGCAAAATAAATTAGCCAGGCATGGTAGCAGGTGCCAGTAATCCCAGCTACTCAGGAGGCTGAGGCAGAGAATCACTTGAACGTGGGAGGCAGAGGTTGCAGTGAGCCAAGACTGTACCATTGCTCTCTAGCCTGGATGACAAGAGCAAGACTCCATCTCAAAAAATAAAAATAAAAAAAAAGAAACTGAGACACAGAGGTTAAATAACTTGCCCAAGGTCATACAGCTGGTAAGTAGTTAAGCTAGGATTTTTGTCTGGCCCTGAGGCCTCTTAATCACAATATATATATATATATATATTTTTTTTTTTTTTTTTTTTTGAGACAAAGTCTTGCTCTGTCGCCCAGGCTAGAGTGTGGTGGCACAATCTTGGCTCACTGCAACCTCTGCTTCCCAGGTTCAAGCAATTCTCCTGCCTCAGCCTCCTGAGTAGCTGGGATTACAGGCATCTGCCACCACGCCCAGCTAATTTTTGTATTTTTAGTAGAGACAGGGTTTCACCATGTTGGCCAGGTTGGTCTCGAACTCTTTATCTCAGGTGATCCACCCACCTCAGCCTCCCAGAGTGCTGGGATTACAAGAATGAGCCACCACACCTGGCCTAATCACAATATTTTAAGGTTATATAATATGTATAAAATGCTTACATAGGCTGAGACATAATACTTAATAAATGGTAGCAATTACAGATGAGGAAATAAGTTTGGAAAGGTAAATAACTAAAGCCGTTAATTAGTGACAGGACTAGTAAATCTAAGACTTGTTGCTCCTAAGTCAGGAATGTGTAAAGCTCTGAATTTTTTCTGGAAGAGTAACTGAAAGAGGTAATCTGTGTAACTCAGTTATGTTTAACATGCACATCAGTCATTTGGGAGAAAAGGGTAAATTTTTGGAAGCATTTGCCAGGCTCACTAATGGAAAGACTGAAATTCAGGTATGGAAATCTAAAACTAAATGAGTTCCTTCAAGAAACCTTCAAGGCCCAAATGTCGACATCGGATCTGGTCAAAATGTTTTGTATAGTAATGGTACATCCATATGCTCTGCCATAGTGGCATGTCTGTTACCTGATTTGGTTTCAGGTACAGTTAAGTTTGTGTTGCCTTTGTATACAGAAATATATTGTGAAGTATACTTAGTAATTAATTTTTGTACCTAGAATTTATAGGTACTTTTGTACCCAAGATTTAGTTACTATAATATATACAGACTAATACAAACATTAATAAAAAGACAATTCTGTTGACATTTTAAAACAACCAGCTAGCTTATTCTAGCAGAAATACTCTATGAGCAATCAGGTGACATATATCATCTCTGTTTTCCAGGCCGTGGGACCCTGTCAGATGAGCATGCTGGAGTGATATCTGTTCTAGCCCAGCAAGCAGCTAAGCTAACCTCTGACCCCACTGATATTCCTGTGGTGTGTCTAGAATCAGATAATGGGTGAGTAGATTTCAACAGATCCTTTCCTTTTTGTTCAGAAAAATTCCTGGTAAAATTGGTGGGGGCCGGCCCTGTGTTCATCAGTGATTCCTCATTCAAACTACTTTGGGAAAAGTTCTTAATCTTTTGGACCACAGGAACAGACAAGTTGATCCCTAAAGCTAATGTGCTCTCAAGACACAATGCTATTTAAATGAAGAATAAGAATTGGCACAAACTATCAGTTTATCAACCAAAAGCAAGTAATAAATAGCACAAAGGAAAACTAATCCGAGAATAAAAACTACTTTTTTTTTTCTTTTTTTCTTTCTTTTTTTTTTTTTTTTTGAGGCAAGGTGTTGCCCTGGCACCAGGCTGGAGTACAGTGGTGTGATCATGGGTCACTGTGACCTCAACCCTTCTCAATCGCTCAGGCGATTCACCCAACTCAGCCTCCCGAGTTAGAGCTGACACTACAGGTGTGCACTACCACACCCAGCTAATTTTTCTATTTTTTGTAGAGAGGAGGTTTCACCATGTTTCCCAGGCTGGTCTCAAACTCCTGGGCTCCAGTGATTTGCCCACCTCAGCCTCCCAAAGTGCTGGGATTACAGGAATGAGTCACTGCACCCAGGCAAAAATTACTTCTAATAAAATTACTAAAGATATTCCAAGTGATGGTCCTCAGGATAATATGTGAAAAAACATATACAACTGCTACTATCACAGCTTTGTAAAAAGAAGAAACATACAGTCATGCATTGCTTAACAATGGGGATACATTCTGAGAAACGTGTCAGGCAGTTTTGTTGTATGAACATCATAGAGTGTACTTAAACAAACCTAGGTGGTATACCCTATTACACACCTAGGCTGTATTGCTCTTAGACTACAAAGATTTGTAGCCTAAATAATGTAGGCAGTTATAACAGTGGTATTTGTGTATCTAAACATAGAGAAGATACAGTAAAAATACGATATAGAGAAATTTTTTTAAAAGTATATCTGAATAGGGCACTTACCATGAACGGAGCTTGCAAGACTGGAAGTTGCTCTGAATGAGCCAATAAAACTTTTTGACCTTTATAATAACACTTAAAACAATTGTACAACTGCACAAAAATTCTTTTAATTTTTTTTTTTTCTTTCACTTTTTAGACTTTTGTTAAAAACAAAGAAGAAACACACATTAGCCTAGGCCTGCACAGGGTCAGGATCATCAATATCACTGTCTTCTACCTCCACATCTTCTCCCACTGGAAGGTCATCCAGGGCAGTAACATGCATGGAGTTGTCATCTCCTGTCTCCTGTAATGATGATACCTTCTGGAATACCTCCTAAAGGACCTGTCTGAGGCTGGTTTATAGTTAACCTTTTCTTAATAAGTAGGAGTAGTATACTCTAAAATAATTATAAAAAGTATGCCGGCCACAGTGGCTCACACCTGTAATCCCAGCACTTTGGGAGGCCAAGGTGGGCAGATCACTTGAGGTCAGGAGTTCGAGACCAGCCTAACCAACATGGTGAAACCCTGTCTCTACTAAAAATACGAAAGTTAGCCAGGCATGGTGGTGGGCACCTGTAAGCCTAGCTACTTGGGAGGCTGAGGCAGGAGAATTGCTTTAACTCGGGAACCAGTGCACTCCAACCTGGGCAACAGAGCAAGACTCCATCTCAAAAAAAAAAAAAAGTATAGTAAATACATAAACCATAGCATAGTCATTTATTATCAAGTGTTATGTACTGTATATAATTGTATGTGCTATACTTTTTATGACTGGCAGCACAATTTCACAATTTGTTTATACCAGCATTACCACAAACGTGAGTAGTGTGTTGTGCTGTGTGACGCTGGGACAGTTAAAAGGTCACTAGGCAATAGGAATTTTTCAGTTCCATTATAATCTTATGGGACTACCATCATATGTAGGGTACACTGTTGACTGAAGCATTGTTATGCAGCACATGACTGTATCATATACATGCAAAGAAAACAAGGACCAGGAAAGCCTTTTTTTTGTAGTTCCAGCTACTGAGGTGGCTGAAGCAGGAGGATTGCTTAGTCCAGGAGTTTGAGGCCAGCCTGGGCAACACAGCAAGACAGTGCCTAAAAAAACCAAAACAAAGAACCAGGGAAATATTAACAGTGGTTGTCTGTGTGTAGTAGGATTAAGAATTCATTTCGTGTTTATATGCTATACGTTTATGTATTTCCCAAATGTTTTGTTAATGTTTATTAGTTTTATACATAGAGAAACAATTACATTATTTTATACATTGTGTCCTAAACCAAACAACATCTTTAATCTTACAGTGAAGTACCACTGATAACATCTTACTGAATATTTTCTTCCTTGCATTTCAGGAACATTATGATCCAGAAACATGATGGCATCACAGTGGCAGTGCACAAAATGGCCTCTTGACACCTCATATCTGTTCTTCAGCAGCCTGTCACAGGAACTCAGTCCTACCTATGTTAATTACCTTATAGAACTACTAAAGTTCCAGTAGTTAGGCCATTGATTTAATGTGCATTGGGCACTTTTCTATTTATTTAAGAGTCAATTGCTTTCTAATGCTCTATGGACCGACTATCAAGATATTAGTAAGAAAGGATCATGTTTTGAAGCAGCAGGTCCAGGTCACTTTGTATATAGAATTTTGCTATATTCAATAAATCTGTTTGGAGGAAAATGGATCTTTTCTAGATTCTTTAAACTTAACCATTGGTTCTTTTTGTTCAGTTATCAAATTGTAATTGTTTTAAAAGGTCTTTGTTCTAAATTACTTGCTTTTGTTTAAGAAGCTTCCTGAAATACCTACATTCTCACAGGTACATCCATGGATCCCACCCCTGTGCAGTCAGAGATCTACATACAACTTTTAAACCCTCAATAGCCTACTGACTTAAACATTAACACTAGTTTTCTATGTTTCATATTTTTTTGGTTTGGTTTTTGTTTTTTTTTGTTTGGTAGACAGAGTCCTGCTCTGCTGCCAGGCTGGAGTGCAGTGGTGCGATCTCGGCTCATTGCAACCTCCGCCTCCCGGGTTCAAGCGATTCTTCTGCCTCAGCCTCCCAAGTAGTTGGGATTACAGGCATGTGACACCACACCTGGCTAATTTTTGTATTTTTAGTAGAGATGGGGTTTCACCATGTTGGCCAGGATCGTCTCGATCTCTTGACCTCATGATCCACCCGCCTCAACCTCCCAAAGTGCTGGGATTACAGGCAATGAGCCACCGCGCCTGGCTGTTTTATGTATTATATACTATATTCTTACAGTAAAGTAAGCTAGAGAAAAGAATGTTATTAAAACTATAAGGAAGATAATATATAATATTCATTAAGTAGAAGTGGATCGTTATAAAGGTCTTTGTATTTGTCATCTTCACAATGAGTAGTCTGAAAAGGAGGGTTTGTCTCACTGTCTCGGGTGGCAGAGGTGAAAGAAAATTCATGTGTAAGTGGATCCGTGTTGTTCAAGGATCAGCTGTACTATGTGGCAGGAACTCATTTAATTTTCCTTAATAACCCTATACAGTAGGTACTCTTATTTACCCTATCTTAGGTTTGTGTAACTAAGGCTATGAAATTACCAGAGTCATCATTTGGACTCAGGACTCCAACTCGGAGTCTGTACTCTTTTTTTGTTGTTGTTGAGACAGAGTCTAGCTCTGTCGCCCAGGCTGGAGTGCAATGGCATGATCTTGCTCACTGCAAGCTCTGCCTCCTAGGTTCATGCCATTCTCCTGCCTCCGCCTCCCCAGTAGCTGGGACTACAGGTGCCCACCACCACACCTGGCTCATTTTTTGTATTTTTATAGAGACGGGGTTTCACTGTTAGCCAGGATGATCTCAATCTCCTGACCTCATGATCTGCCTGCCTCGGCCTCCCAAAGTGCTAGGATTACAGGCGTGAGCCACCGCGCCCAGCTGAGTCTGTACTCTTTAACACCTAGACCACCAAATAGGACATGTTGGCTAGAAAATAAATTTTTACATTTGAAAAGTATAGGTCTGACTGGGTACAGTGACTCATACCTGTAATTCCAGCACTTTGAGAGGTCAAGGCAGGAGATGGCTTAAGCCAAGACCAGCCTGGGCAACATACTGTGACCCCATCTCTACAAAATAAGCTTTTTTTAATTAACCAGGCATGGTGGCATGGGCCTGTAGTCCCAGCTACTTGGGAGGCTGAGGCAGGAGGATCACTTGAGCCTAGAAGGTTAACGTTGATGATGTGCCACTGCACCCTAGCCTGGGTGACAGAGCAAGCCACTATCTCAAAAAAAAAAAAAAAGGTTCACTTCAACCTTTATAGTTTTCAACAACGGAATTGTGCACAAGCAGTCACAAAAGACTGATTCGTTGAACTTGAATGTCATTCTCTGTTGCTCTAGCAATTTAACATTTGACAGTGTAAAAACCTCCAGAATATTACTTATCCAAAAATATTAAGCATCTACAAATATAAGGTGCTATGTGAGAACAGCAAACATTTTAGTAAGACATAGCTCCAGCCCTTGAGCTTGTACTTTATTTATTTATTTATTTTTTTGAGACGGAGTCTTGCTCTGTCGCCCGGGCTGGAGTGCAGTGGCCGGATCTCGGCTCACTGCAAGTTCCGCCTCCCGGGTTTATGCCATTCTCCTGCCTCAGCCTCCGGAGTAGCTGGGACTACAGGCGCCCGCCACCTCGCCTGGCTAGTTTTTTGTATTTTTTAGTAGAGACGGGGTTTCACCGTGTTAGCCGCGATGGTCTCGATCTCCTGACCTCGTGATCCACCCGTCTCGGCCTCTCAAAGTGCTGGGATTACAGGCTTGAGCCACCGCGCCCGGCCTTGTACTTTTAATAGATGGGATATATATGTGTGGTCTTCACCATACTTATTAATAACTGACATACATGTTGTTTTATGTCTGACTTCCCTACTAGTGTACACAGTTTGAGGGCACAAGCTTTGTCTTTTTTTTTTTTTTTTTTTTGAGACAGTCTCGCTCTGTCACCCAGGCTGGAGTGCAGTGGCACAATCTCGGCTCACTGCAACCTCCGCCTCCCGGGTTTATGCCATTCTCCTGCCTCAGCCTCCGGAGTAGCTGGGACTACAGGCGCCCACCACCTCGCCTGGCTAGTTTTTTGTATTTTTTAGTAGAGACGGGGTTTCACCGTGTTAGCCGCGATGGTCTCGATCTCCTGACCTCGTGATCCACCCGTCTCGGCCTCTCAAAGTGCTGGGATTACAGGCTTGAGCCACCGCGCCCGGCCTTGTACTTTAATAGATGGGATATATATGTGTGGTCTTCACCATACTTATTAATAACCGACATACATGTTGTTTTATGTCTGACTTCCCTACTAGTGTACACAGTTTGAGGGCACAAGCTTTGTCTTTTTTTTTTTTTTTTTTTGAGACAGTCTCGCTCTGTCACCCAGGCTGGAGTGCAGTGGCACAATCTCGGCTCACTGCAACCTCCGCCTCCCGGGTTCAAGTGATTCTTGTTCCTCAGTCTCCCGAGTAGCTGGGACTACAGGCACACACCACCACGCCCAGCTACTTTTTGTATTTTTAGTAGAGATGGCGTTTTGCCATGTTGGGCCAGCTGGTCTCAAACTCTGGGCCTCAAACGATCCACCTGCCTCGGCCTTTCAAGTGCCAGATTTCAGGCATGAGCCCCCGCGCCCAACCACTTTGTCTTATTTACATATGTATCTTAAGCACCTAAAACAGTTCCTAGAACAGAGTAGGCACTGAATAATTGCTGAATAGATGAGTATATAACTAGTACAAGAAGTTTTCCTTATTTTTTTGTTTTTGAGACAGGGTCCTGCTCTATCACCTAGGCGCCTAGGCTAGAGTGCAGTGACACAATCTTGACTCACTGCAACCTCTGCTTTCCCAGGTGCAAGTGATTCTTGTGCCTCAGCCTCCCAAGTAGCTGGGGCTACAGGTGCACACCACCATGTCTGGCTAATTGTTGTATTTTTAGTAGAGACAGGGTTTTGTCATGTTGCCCAGGCTGGTCTTGAACTCCTGACCTCAAGCAATCCTCCCACCTCAGCCTCCCAAAGTGCTGGGGTTACAGGTGTGAGCAACCATGCCTAGTCCCACAAAAGAGTTCTGTAGTATGAACTGAGCCTCCAAAGATAGAATGAATGGATGCTTGCAGTAAAAGGAATATAGGGTTTCCAGGAAGAGGAAATGGCAGTGGTAAAGAGTGGATAAACCGCCGGGCGCGGTGGCTCAAGCCTGTAATCCCAGCACTTTGGGAGGCCGAGACGGGCAGATCGCGAGGTCAGGAGATCGAGACCATCCTGGCTAACACGGTGAAACCCCGTCTCTACTAAAAATACAAAAACTAGCCGGGCGAGGTGGCGGGCGCCTGTAGTCCCAGCTACTCAGGAGGCTGAGGCAGGAGAATGGCATAAACCCGGGAGGCAGAGCTTGCAGTGAGCTGAGATCTGGCCACTGCACTCCAGTCCGGGTGACAGAGCGAGACTCCGCCTCAAAAAAAAAAAAAAAAAAGAGTGGATAAACCAAAAGGAATATGTAATAGCAAATGCCTTAGTTTGGTCTGTGAGGTAGGAGGTGAAAAAGCTGAAAGGTAGGGTAGCTAACTCAAGGAAACTGAATATCTGCTTTTTAAGAAATCTAGGCTTTATCCTATTAGCAGATTGGATTTTGGAGCAGGTGAGAGTAAACGTGGAGCTTTAAGATTAATTTGTAGTGGCCAGGTGCCGTGACTCTCGCCTGTAATCCTAGCACTTTGGGAGGCCAAGGCGGGTGGATCACCTGAGGTCAGGAGTTCAAGACCAGCCTGCTCAACATGGTGAAACCCCATCTCTACTAAAAATATAAAAATTAGCCGGGTGTGGTGGCGAGCACCTACAATCCCAGCTACTTTGAGAGGTTGAGGCAGGAGAATCCCTTGAGCTTGGGAGGCGGAGGTTGTAGTGAGCCAAGATTGCACTGCTGTACTCCAGCCTGGGTGAGAGTGAGACTCCATCTCAAAGAAAAAAAAATAACTTGTAGAAAGAGCTCATTTTTTTCAAGGTGAGCTTCCTTTTGTTCATCTATGTATCTCCAGTTCCTAGCCCAAAGTAGTAACAGCCAATCTTTAGTGAGTTTTTGCCACATGCTAAGCAATTTACATTCATTTACCTCATTTAATCCTGAATCTTACAAGGTATTATCCCCATTTTAGAGAAGAAATAGGCTCCACAAGATCATTAGCTCAGGATCAAATTAAGAGACAAAAAAAGCAAATTAGGCCAGGTGTGGTAGCTCACGCCTGTAATCCCAGTACTTTGGGAGGCCAAGGAGGGCAGATCACCTGAGGTTGGGAGTTCAAGACCAGTCTGACCAATATGGAGAAACCCCATTTTTACTAAAAATACAAAATTAGCTGGGCATTGGTGGCACAGGCCTGTAAACCCAGCTACTCGGGAGGCTGAGGCAGGAGAATCGCTTGAACCCAGGAGCGGGAGGTTGCAGTGAGATCGCACCATTGCACTCCAGCCTGGGCAACAAAAGCAAAACACCATCTCAAAAAAAAAAAAAAAATTGGCAGAAAGGGAATAAAGGAGAATGAAGAATTAAAGATGAATTTTCTAGTCTAGGTGATAGAACTGGGTGCCTTAGAAATAAAAGCAGTGAACTCATTAACAGTGATAAGATGACGGGGTTTGATTTTAGATGCTGACAGGGCATCTTGGTGGTAATCCTTAATAGCAAGCATGTATGAGTGCTTGCTGTTTACCAGACACAATGCTAAACCTCCCCTAAGGAGTCTCTCATTGCATTTAAATGTTATTTATTTATTTGAAACAGAGTGTCACTCTGTCACCCAGGCTGGGGCGTGGTGGCACCATCTCAGCTCACTGCAACCTCTTCCTCCCAGGTTCAACCGCTTCTCGTGCCTCAGCGTCCCAAGTAGCTGGGATTACAGGCATTCACAACACCTGGCTAATTTTTGCATAGAGACAGGGTTTCACCATGTTGGCCAGGTTGGTTTCAAACTCCTGTCCTCAAGTGATTCACCCACCTTGGCCTCTCAAAGTGCCGGGATTATAGGTGTGAGCCACTATGAACAGCCTTCCATTGCATTTAGAATTAAAAAGTTGGCCGGGCGCGGTGGCTCAAGCCTGTAATCCCAGCACTTTGGGAGGCCGAGACGGGCGGATCAGGAGGTCAGGAGATCGAGACCCTCCTGGCTAACACGGTGAAACCCCGTCTCTACTAAAAAATACAAAAAAAAAACTAGCCGGGCGAGGTGGCGGGCGTCTGTAGTCCCAGCTACTCGGAGGCTGAGGCAGGAGAATGGCGTAAGCCCGGGAGGCGGAGCTTGCAGTGAGCTGAGAACCGGCCACTGCACTCCAGCCCGGGCGACAGAGCGAGACTCCGTCTCAAAAAAAAAAAAAAAAAAAAAAAAAAAGTTATGGCTGGGCACAGTGGTTCATGCCTGTAATCCTAGCACTCTGGGAAGCCGAGATGGGCAGATAACTTGAGGTCAGGAGTTCGAAACCAGCCTGGCCAACATGGTGAAACCCCATCTCTACTAAAATTCAAAAAAAAATTAGCCGGGTGTGGTGGTGCACATAATCGCAGCTACTCAGGAGGATGAGGCACAAGAATCACTTGAATCCAGGAGGCAGAGGTTGCAGTGAGATGAGATTGTGCCATTGCACTCCAGCCTGGGATGTGACTGAGTGAGACCCTGCCTCAAAAAAAAAAAAAAATAATAATAATTTAAACAGTTTTAGCTGTGACCTCCCAACCCCTGCATGATTTAGCCCCTGCTAACCCCTTGGGCCACATCTCATGCCACCCTGTGTCTACTATATAGCCCCCTCTGTCTGGCACAACATCTGGCACATAGAAAGCAACTGTTTTTATTGAATGAAATAAATGAACATATATTCTCATTTATTCTTCACAGCACCCTTTGAGGTAGGATATAATGTATCCAATTTATCAATGAAACATAAGACATGCTGGAAAGAGCTTAAGGCTGGAGAAGGCTTATTTTCTAGTCTGTACAGAGCCAAAACTGAAGTATGCTTCTATGAGGGAGTCCCGGGACACTTCTATAACAGTTAATTTTATGTGTCAGCTTGGCTGGGCTATGGGATGCTCAGGTATTTGGCTAAACATTATTTTGGGGTGCAACTGTGAAGGTGTTTCTGGATGAGATCAGCATTTGAATCAGTAGACTGAAGAAGACTGCCCTCCTCAGTGTGGGCGGAACTCATGCAATCCATTAAAGGCCTGACTAGAATAAAAGGCTAACAAAGAATTTCTCATTGTCTGACTGTCTTGTAGTTCAGACATCGGTCTTCTCCTGACTTTGGACTCAGACTCAGAATGGAACTTACACAAATGGCTCTCCTGGTTCTCAGGCCCTCTCAGACTAAAACTTATACCATCAGCACTTCTGGTTTTCAGGCTTCTGGACTCAGACTGGAACTACACCATCAACTCTCTTGATTGTCCCACTTGCTGACCAGAGTGCAGGCTTTTCAGTCTCCATAATCATGTGAGTCAATTCTCATAGTAAATCAACCTCAATATCTCCTCCCCCATCACTGGTTCTTGCTCTGGAGAATATTCTATTCTTTCTGAATAACCCAGACTCATTCAACTCCTCAGGTTTGATAATTCACTAGGATGACTCACAGGACTGAGCACTTAGTTGTTGTACTTACAAGGTTTATTAAAGTGAAAGGATACAAAGCTGACTCAACAAAGGCAAAAGGAGGATGGGGCAAAGTCCAGAAGAAACCAGGCAGAAGCTTGCAAGAATTCTTCTATCAGTGAAGATACACAGGATGTAGTTAATTCCTCCAGCAATGAGTTGTAACATGTGTGAAATGTTGCCAATCCAGAAAGCTTAGTAGAGACTCAGTGCCCAAGGGGGCTGGTCACGTAAGTACCCTCTGCCTAGCACATATAAAAATTCCAGGCTCCCAAAAAGAAAGCAAACGTTCAGCATAAAAATTGTATTGTTTACATAGTTTAGGCACAATGATTCACTATTATCATTTAAGGAATGGTAGGAACCCTCCTGAAATCTAAGTTCCCAGTTGCCAGCCAGAGGCCAACCACGTAAACAGGCCTTTCAAAGAATAGGAATCTCAGGCCAGTGATGTTTCAGAGAATAGGAATCTCAGGCCAGTAACTCTTTTCTGCACAAGAATTGAATGAAGGCAAGGAGAGAGTCAACTGAAAATAAAATATCTTAATTCTAGTTGGTAATGCTTATTAAAGTCTAAATCCATAAGTGTTAAAGATTATTCCTGGGCTGGCTATATTTGACAGTGGGATGAGGGTAATCGTGATGATTACCTTGCGTGATGATTGCAAAATCATGCTGCATTCTTGCTGAACAGCTTTAGGGCCAAGAGTTAAAAGGTTAGAAGTTGAGAGAATTGTTTATGTTTCCTTAAAGACTCTATAAGCTTTATTAAGTCAATCGGGTATAGATGCCAAAATGTTAACTAATATCCCAAAGGTGGCTTAAGAATTCTTTGTTCTTGCTATTAGGCCTCATTTGACTAACGAAAATTATTTTTCATGAACCAAGTACCAATAGTAGGTCCAATGTGTAGTCATCTTACACGATATATTGTTAATCCTCACCACAACCTTGCAAAATAATAGATACACTTTAGAGTTTTAGAAATAGACTCAGAGTCTACGGGCTTAAAAAATGACAAAATTGAGATTATCACCAAGCCTGCAGATTTCTGTTAATGTGCCTTCATGAAACATAGGTTTGAAGGAGTTATTCTCTGATTTGAAGGAGTTACTCTCTGATTACTTTGCTTTCCTCTTGGCCTCTATGAATGACTTCCTCTTCTGCTGCATTTCAAATCTGACCCCAGGCATTAGCATCAGAGTTCTCTATCAATATAAAGCCTGCTATAAGAAAGATGAATAGGAATATAGATGTGTGTGTATACACACACACATCTATATTCCTATTCATCTACATGTGTATATACTCTTATGTGTACATATTCCTATATGTATATATGTATGTGTATATATATATTCCTCTGTGTGTGTATGAGAAAAATATATATGAAGCCTTGCCTCATTTCATTCTGTGATTAGAATTATAAATAGCTGGCCCATTACGGTGGCTAAACCTGTAATCCCAATACTTTGGGAGGTCAAGATGGGAGGATCACTTGAGCCCAGGAGATCGCAAACAGCCTGGGTAAAAGGGTGAAACCCCCATCTCTACAACAACAAAAAATTTTAATTAGCTGAGCATGGTGGCGCATGCCTGTAGTCCCAGCTACTCAGGAGGCTGAAGTGGGAGGATTGCTTGAACTGGGGAGGTCAAGGCTGCAGTAAGCCATGATTATGCCACTGCACTCTAGCCTGGGCAATAGAGCAGACCCTGTCTCAATAAAAAAAAAAATCATAGATAGCCCTGCTTTAAAAGAGCAACAAGCGGGCCACCAAATCAGTAAATAATCAGTCTTGTTTACTAAAAAATGTTTTCAGGCCAGCCACAGTGGCTTATGTCTGTAATCCTAGCACTTTGGGAGGCTAAGGCAGGTGGACTGCCTGAGCTCAGGAGTTCAAGACCAGCCTGGGCAACACGGTGAAACCCCATCTCTACTAAAATACAAAAAATTAGCCGGGCATGGTAATGTGCACCTGTAGTCCCAGCTACTTGGGAGACTGAGGCAGGAGAATCACTTGAACACGGGAGGCAGAGGTTGCAGTGAGCCGAAATTGCACCACTGCACTCCAGCCTAGGCAACAGAGTGAGATTCTGTCTCAAAAAAGAAAAAAAAATGTTGTCTAGAGTGTATTCATAATTACAAACAGCTCTCTGAAAAGCATTTGCCTTCTCTCTTCCGGTTTTCTCCTTCTGCTGAATGTTTATTTGATCCCTGCCACCAGCATCATGTAACCGCATAATCCTTCCATGGTTACACTTACAGGACACCCTCCCAAACCACTAAGCTGTCCTTCTGCAAGCACTTTAATCAAAAACTGTTATAGGGTTTGATTTTAAGAACCTGAGAAGCCTCTTGCTTTTTAAAAAGGAGCATGCATAAATATGTGCAGATTTTCCAGATAAAACTAAAAACACATCCTTTCATCTAAAATATACTCTGGGTTAAAATCTGGAATATTGGTGTGGGAGACGAAAGACAATTTCCCATTTGACTTGTTTGTTTTGTTTCATTTTATGTGGAGGGCAGAGTAGAGGGAGGAAATGGGAAGAGAAAGTTGAATTATCCCAGTAATTTTCTAGGAGTCTCAGCCTTAACCATTTCCAAAATAAAAAACAATCTCGTTAAAATTACTGCGAGCATACATCTTTTGCAGGAGGTGGGTGAGGTAATCAGGTCTCAAAAATGCAATTAAAATGGGGTCTGAAACCCCAAATTAGTAAGCAGAATCTTTAGTCAATATACAAAAGGCCACACGAATGGGTTGAGCTTACTGAAGATTACTGTTTGTGGCCCAGGAAATGCCTCTCTCGCCACCCAGCCAGTTTTATATTCTCCTGTAAAGTAAGCACGTCGTGAGACGTTCCCTGAGGAACTTTGAAGACAAGTGTATGAGAGCTCTGGAGCCCCATCCCCCTGCCCTGAGCATAGTCGCCGAAAGGACTTTCCACTTAGTTTACTCTATGCTTGCTTTTGAGCCTGCGGCAAAAAATTCTACCTTCTGAGTGACTGTGGGTGGAGGGAGGGCCTGAGATGACATCAAATCACAGTCTTTCCTCCTCCCCTCAGGAAGTAAAGTCCACTAGCAGGAGGGCCTAAATCGTCTGAGCCCTCCTTGGCTCTTACAATGCTCACTTGTTTTCCCAGTGCAGCAAAATGAAATGCCTTAGAAAAAGAGTAATATTCCAGAAAATGGTGTAATTTATTTTTCTTCCTTAATTGCTTGATCTGTGGAGGATTTCTTTGCTGAACACCACATCAAAGGTAAGATGGGAATGGGACTGTGTGCTGGGTTGGCTTTCTACGACGTCTTCGATGACTGGCATCTCTCCCCACCCAGCCTGCTCACCAGATGGCCATTCTGCACACCCTGCCAGCTGACTTTCCTTTCTAACTAAGTTCAGTTAGAAACAGTCAGCCTTCAACCCAACAGGGAAAATAATGAGTACTGTTCCCCCTTCCTCAGAACATTTACATTTTCTTTTTGCTATCATTCTTTATATATACTTGTTTGTTTTACAGAACCGATTGTGAGAAGGTAGCACGGTGTCATGTTACTCCTGAATACTTTAGCATGTATCTCCTAAGAATATTCTCTTGTGGGACCACAAGATCACCATCATATTCAAGAGGTTAACCTTGGTATTCTGTATTATACAGTCCATATTCAAGTTTCCCCAATTGTCCCTGCAAACTGTCTTTTACAACTTTTTTTCTGATCTAGGATATATTCAATGAGCGGGTATCGCATTTCGTTGTCACGTCTGTTTAGCTCCAAAAATATTTACATTTAGCAAGTGTTTTCTAAGGAGAATTCCTAAACTCAAGGCTCCCCTTCCCTTTCTATTTCTCTTAAGTCGAGAGTTCACCCAGAGGACCAGCAGGGTGATGTACAGCTTCCCCAAGAAACTGGCTTGCAGACCTGGGGTGAGGGACACTGAGTACAGTTCTCGGATTGGCCACCCCACAGTCACTGAGGTCAGGCTTTCCAGGTAACTAAGTTCTTAGTTGCATCAGGCAGACTTCATCTGTAACTGAGGGGCTTCAGAAAAATTACAAGTGGTTTTGTATCAGAGGAAAAAAGGTTTTTTTGCTGTTTTATTTTAAATTCCAACTTTTATTTTAGATTCAGGGGGTAAATGTGTAGGTTTGTTACAAAGGTATATTGTGTGATGCTGAGATTTGGAGTATAATTGAACCCGTCACCCAGGTAGTGAGCATAGCACCCAATAGGGAGTTTTTCAACCCTCCTCCCTCCCTATCTTGTAGTCCCCAGTGTCTGTGGTTCCTATCTTTACGTCCATATGTACCCAATGTTTAGCTCCCACTTATAAGTGAGAACATGCAGTATTTGGTTGTTTCTGCATCAACTTGCTCAAGATAATGTCTCCAGCTGCATCCATATTGCTGTAAAGGATATGATTTTGTTCTTTTTTATGGCTGTGTAGTATTCCATGGTGTCTATGTGTCACATTTTCTTTATCCAACCCACTCCTGATGAGCACATAGGTTGGTTCCATGTCTTTGTTACTGTGAATAATGCTGCAGTGAACACAAAAGTGCATGTGGATTTTTGGTAGAACAATTTATCTTCCTTTGGGTATATCCCAGGAATGGGATTACTGGGTCAAATGGTAGTTCAATTTTTAGTTATTTCAGAAATCTCCAAACCGCTTTGCACAGTGGCTGAACTAATTTGCATTCCCACCAACAATGTATGAACATTCCCTTTCAGATAAAAAGTTTAAAAGTTTAGATTAGTTTCTGGTCCACTGAATCAACTGTCTTGGATTTATCACAGGGATCTTCTGCATTTAAAATAGAAGAGGCATCATGCTGAAGAGGGAGGGGAAGGCCCGACCTTACACTGAAACCCTGGATGGAGGATGGGGATGGATGATTGTGGTTCATTTTTTCCTGGTAAGATTTCGCTTTTTCCCCCTTTCCTATTGCCTGAAAGCAGGCTTTCTGGAGAAAGGCTCAGAGCTGCCTACAAATAAGATCACTTAGGAAATCTTTGGCATCTGAGTGGAGGGGTGGGCAGGAACAAGGCCAGGAGCTGCCAAAAACTGCTAAAGTCAGAGGCTCATGCCCAACCTAGGAGAAAGCTGAAAATGCCCCTAGAGTGAAAGCAGAAATGTTCCTGGGCTGGGTGTGGGGGTTCACGCCTATAATTCCAGCACTTTGGGAGGTCTAGGTGGGTGGATCACTTGAAGTCAGGAGTTCGAGACCAGCCTGGCTAGCATGGTGAAACCCCATCTCTTTTTTTTTTTTTTTTTTTTTGAGACGGAGTCTTGCTCTGCCACCCAGGCTGGAGTGCAGTGGCCGGATCTCAGCTCACTGCAAGCTCCGCCTCCTGGGTTTACGCCATTCTCCTGCCTCAGCCTCCCGAGTAGCTGGGACTACAGCCGCCCGCCTCGTCGCCCGGCTAGTTTTTGTATTTTTAAGTAGAGACAGGGTTTCACCGTATTAGCCAGGATGGTCTCGAACTCCTGACCTCATGATCCGCCCGTCTGGGCCTCCCAAAGTGCTGGGATTACAGGCTTGAGCCACCGCACCCGGCCCCATGAAACCCCATCTCTACAAAAATTAGCTGAGTGCAGTGGCGTACACCTGTAGTCCCAGCTACTTGGGAGGCTGAGGCAGGAGAACTGCTTGAACTCAGGAGGCGGAGACTGAAGTGAGCCAAGATCCTGCCACTGCATTGTAGCCTAGGAAACCATGAGAGACTCTCTCAAAACAAACAAACAGAAACGTTCCTGAATCCAGTCCTCTAATCTTCCAGTCTACCACCTCTTAAATCTGAGAATGCTCAGTCACAATCAGCAGTTCTGTACTGGCTGCATGGCAGTTAGGGTTTGGGGACAATCATACTTTTAACCATCCCCAAAGTAGCACTGGGAGGTGCTAAAAAGTGCTCTGGGGGTGGTCTCCCCAGTTCAGCCCAGCATAGATAGAACACTGCTGGCACAGCCCCCTCCACTGATAAGGGGTGGGGACGTTTCCTCTGGCCTGCTGTCTACTTCCCAATCCATCCCCACTAACTATAGTTTATGCTATCTGTATTTCCGATGTGTTTGCAAAGGGAGGACACGGATTTTGAAGGGGGAGCCTGATTTTTCTCCTTCACCTATAAGCAACTAGACTAGGCATTCCATTTTTTAAATTAACTTCTTTCCCTCACCCTCCCAGGGGTTGAGGTGTGACAGTGGTGATCTGCATCATCAGCATGCCCATTCCAGAATGTCGGTGAATCCCAGCTATGCCCCACACAGCCCTCCAGAGAGCGGCACCAGAGGCACATGCACTCAAAAAAATACCCTTCTTGCCGACACTTCTCCCCCACTCAGCCCTACAGTAAGCAGCTCACAGGGAAGGGTAGCACAAGTCCTGGTGCCTTCTAATAATCCTACAGTTCACATGCAGATAACTAAGAACTCTACAAACAGGATGGTGGGAAAACATCAGGCCTCCTCCCTAGTGCTACAGAAGTTAGGGGCAGAGGTCCCCAGCCAGGATTTATGTAATACAAAACTCCTAACACATAAGAGTAGTACTTGACATTAGCTTCAGTACTGAAGAATATGGAATCTCATTTTCCCCCCAGAAATGTTACTAGTAGGGAAACTAAAGGATGCCCTAAGTCTGAGAGCCCTTCCTGTGGCTGGGCCACCTCCCTAAATCATAGGTTTTGCAGAATGGGCACTGTTGGTGAGGATCTCTAATTTTCCTGCCTTTCTCCCCAGTAACCACCCTGACTTTTTCTACATTATCCTCTGAGGATAGAATGGTTTTTGACCAATTCAGTTGCTGGTAAGAAAAACCATCTAATAACCAGATTAATAAACACTGTACCACTTTTAGGGTGTGATACTGCTTACTAAGTACAAAAAATGCACTGGATCCTCAAAATGTTAACAATAAATTCAGAGGCTAATCTCCCACAGTTGTAATGTGCACACTTGAATGACTGTGCTTTTGTTTCTGTATGACTTACAAGTGTTCTTTTCTATAACACACGAGCTCCTGGTAAGTGAAAAATAACAATGTTCTTTGGGAGCTTCCTACTTAAAAAAAGAGAGATTCATTCTAACCAACTTACCACACTTTATATATTTGTATGACTGTTTTCTATATTCAGTCTGTCTTACTAGACTGAATGTTCTGTGGGGGCAGGGCCTTCGTCTGCATTGCTCCTGAGTATACGCTCATTACTGTAAGCCCAGTGCCAGTATACAGCCTGGAACGTAGTAGGCACTCAGTAAATACTGTTGCTGGATGGATAGATGGGTGAATTGATAGCTGCACACATTTATGAATAAACAAATAAGGATGAAGGGGATAGCTGATGAAATTGAAGAGATGAGAATGGCTCTTGAGGCTATGAGAAGCTAATGAGAAAAATTAAGCAGGGATGTCATAGATTTGCATTTCAGAGAAATGTGATAAGCAGATGCTACTGAGAGGTCAAATAGGAGAGAAATACCAAGAGTCTATTGGTTTAGCAACAAAAAAGTCCCATAACCCTGATAAGAGCTAGTACAGTGGAGCAGTGGGGGCCAAAGGTAGTGAACTTTAGTTTTCAGTGGAGTAGCGGAATGACAGAAAGCGGAGATACCTAATACCGTATTTTTACAGAAGCTTGTCTGTGAAGCTCAGGAGGAGCTAGGGTGATACTAGAAAGGGATGCAGGATAAGAAGTTGTTATTAGATAAAACTAACTCTGACAAAGCCTGGTCCCTGTATTGAAAATAAGTCACTGAGGCTGATCCAACTCCTTTCCCAAGACAATAATTAAAGTGATCTAGTGAGGAAACTCTTACTGGAGGTGGGGTGTGGGGGAAGGCCTGCTTAAGGTGTTCCTGCCAGGTTCAACCCAATTAACTGCTCTTAAAGACAAAAAGAAAATGAGGGGACTGGAGAAGTTCTAGGGTTTTTGCTTTATTTTGGAGTGAGTCATTTACAATGTATGATGTGGACTCTGGTAACAGAATTGAAACCTACCAAGCTTGGTCTAAGACATGGGATTATGTAGAATAATGCAGATTTATGTAGTCTGCTAAATTAACTAAGAAAAAACCTAGACCTTGGGAGAGATTTTTAATATCTTTGAGTCAAAACTCAAACAAACTTGGAAGACTTCAAGTTAAGGGACAGTAAGCATGGTAGGTGAAAAGGCTCTGCCCTTGGTCTTCTTGATACACAGTGGACACGGAGCCAGTTAATAGAGACAAGTCCTAACCATTCACTGCTGCTACACCCAGACACCAAGGACAGACTAGAGACAAAAAGCTCTGAACTGGGGGACCAGGAGCTAGCTAAATTTAGGTAGCTAAGAATATAGAGGTCAACATCCTCTAGATACCAGCACAGAACAAAAGGAAGTTTATTTTACAGAATGATGCATTTTAGTACTCCTTGCTCATGAGAGGACACAATCACCACATTATTATGAACTGACAGAAGAAAGTCTAAGTCATTTGAGATCTGTGTATATTTTCTAGCCTGACGAAAGTGCCTTAGAGGAAAATTATGGTTATAAATTGCCTAAATGGGGGCCTGATAAAATGTCTTTTTAACTTTTGAATATATAGTCCTGGCGTTTATAGCACTGTTCATTCTAAATAAGTTTGTTCCTTTTATCAAATCAGAAAGGGGAAAAGTATATTAAGAGACTTCTTCCTTACCACTACCACTGTTGCAATTTCTGAGCATCGCCAATAGTGATGGGGTGAAAAGAAGGGGGCAGGTCTTGACAATTATTTAAAAGCAGGGGCTGAGGGAGGGAGGTATCTAAGAGAAAGCACATCTCTCACTCAAATGAATGGGTGGATGGTACCAATAGAAAAAACTGAAAAGATTAGGCATAGGATAAGGGAAATGTGAGTTTATGTTTGGACAAGTTGACCAGAAGTTATAAAGATATGGTACACAATTAGAGGAGTTTGAAGCTCTCGAGAAAGCAGAATGGAAACCACAGTTAATTGTTTTGAGTGTTAAGTGCCAAATATTAAGTACTTTATCAGAATTTTCTCAATTACTCTTCACAGTCTTATGAGCTAGGTAACATTTTCATCCCCCCCGCTGCCCCTCCATCATAAAAGAGGAAGCTTAACCCATGTGATGTGCGAAGTAGTTTGCCCAAGGTCACGCCCCAGTAGGAAGCACAGCCTGGATGCAAGTTAAGGTAGACTGATTGCAGAACCCTATTCAGCTACATCACCATAAGTATGCAGGTGGTAATTAAAACCTTGAGAGTGAATGATTGTCCAGAGAACAGGTATTAAGTGAGATGAGTACAGAACTGTAACAGGTGGGCTGAGAAAGTGGCATTAATGAAAGGGAACCTAAGGCTTTGTAGTTCCTTTATTATTATTAATTTTGAGACAAGGTCTCACTGTCACCCAGGCTGGAGTGCAGATAGTGTGATCACAGCTCACTGTACCCTTGACCTCCCAGGTTCAGGTGATCCTCCCACCTCACCCTCCCAGGTAGCTGGGACTACAGGTGTTATACCACTATGCCCAGCTAATTTTTTGTACTTTTTGTAGAGACAGGGTTTCGCCATGTTGCCCAGGCTGGTCTTGAACTCCTGGGCTCAAGCGATCCACCCACCTTGGCCTCCCAAAGTACTAGGATTATAGGCAGGAGCCTGCATGCCCAGCTGGTTTTGTGGTTCATAAGCAATGCACGGCCAGGTTGAAAGCAGAGGTGGCCTTGAAAAGCCAATACTGAAACAAGGAAAGGAAAAGGGGAAGCCAGGAAGCCCCTGGAGACAGACAATACACATGGCTCCTGGGCTTTGAAAGTGAATGCAAACCCTGGCTAGGTTTCCCCTCTAGACCCCTGTGGGATCAAGTATGACTGTTACTCAAAAAGGGAAAGAAAGAATAACACTTAACAGCCCCCCAGCTAACTAGAATTCTGAGAAATAAAAGTTAATACTCCACAGAAAGAAAACCTCATCTCCAAAGCAGCAATTCTAGTAGAGTGCAGGTAAGGAAGATTAGGTGGGGCAGAAAGAAAAGGATGGGGCACCTGGCCCAACCTTAAGGTGACCATACATCCCAGTTAATCCAAAATTAAGCACCCCTTTTCACTCTTGAGTGTCTCAATTTGGATGATACATTATATGGTCAACCTATTTATATATCAAGTGAAGGAAGGTACTCAGCTCAGCAGCAAAGTTAAATCAAAATTAATCTGAGAACTGACAGGAATAATTATTCCTCTTATGGACAAACACTTTTCTCCCACAAAGGTAAATGGAATTAGCTGTCTTTAACAGATGCTACTGAGGGCAGTAGAGGAGTGCCGGATCTAGAGTCAGTCTAATCTGGGTTCAAATCTCAGTTCCAGTACCCCTATTTTAAGCAACTTTTAACCTCTCTAAACTTCGATTTCCTGATCTTGGAACTGCTGTCGCAAAATTATAACTGAGAAAATTATTACGGAGACAGAGATCTCACCTAACCAACTCCATCTTGCTTCTGACTTCCAAGCTGTCCTTGTTCATTCCCATGCGTAGGCTGAACTAACTTTGGGGGAAACTTAGTTGATAGCTTAATTTTGAAAAAGAAACTAACAGCCCTTTCCAAAAAAAAAAAAAAAAAACACTTCCTTTCTGCCTGGGGACTAGATTGCCTTTGTAGGACTAACAAATTAGCCATAAGATTAGAAATTATGGTTTAGGAATCATACAGCTGGAGGCTACAAGACAGACCCTCCCCAAATTGCTCGGGGGATAACATCACTATTGTGAAACCTAAGATCAGTGCTTGAGATAATTTGCAGACCCTGCACTTGATGGATCAGCTGGCACCACCCAGATTAATAAACTGGTTTATCTGGTCATGGGTTCCCCCCCTCCCCCCGCCCTGCCCGCCCCCGCCCTTCCATCCAGAGTGACTAGGCACAAAAGGGCAGCTTTGTTTCATCTCTGACCCAACCAATCAACACTCCCAACTCACTGGCCTCCCAACCCACCAAATTATCCTTAAAAACTCTGATCCCCAAAAGCTCAGGGAAACTGACTGGCATAATAAACTCCAGTCTCCTGCACAATGGGCGCTGTGGGAATAACTCTCTACTGCAATTCCCGTCTTGATAAATCAGCTGTATCTAGGCAGCAGGCAAGGTGAACCCATTGGGTGGTTTATTTGGTATAAATTATTTGGTATACAACACTGGCATGCCTATTCTAAAGCCATGAAATGAGGATTAAATGAGATGTTTCCATTTAAAATGCTTAGCTACTTTAAAAGTAATGACTTCCCCCATAAAATATAAGATGTATAATGAGGCTCAACCAATAAGGCAAACTGGTAAATAGTTGTAGGTTAAGGGAATCATAACTTCTAGTAGCTGTAATTGCCTCTGTAATGGCTGACTTACCACCTGAGTTGGACTCTGGTCTGCTTTGATTTAGGTGAATGTGTTTGTGATGGGGATGACCAAGACTTTTGCAATTTTCTTTGTGGTCTTTCAAGAAGAGTTTGAAGGCACCTCAGAGCAAATTGGTTGGATTGGATCCATCATGTCATCTCTTCGTTTTTGTGCAGGTATAAGGCTGGCAATAAGCTTGCTGTCCAAAGAGAAGAACCACAAAGGGCAATTCCAAGATTCCTATTCCAGACTGAAGCATTGCTAAAATTCAGGTTCATTTACTGATATGTAACACTAAGAAAGTAAGGAATTGCCATATTTAGCTTCCACTTGACTTAGTAACAAAGTTGGGAGAATCAGCATTCAAAGAAAGAAAGCCGAAGAATTATTAAATGCCATGATTCAGTATTTCATGCATTGCCTTTCCAGTCTGTTAATGCCTTAATATGGGTTCAGTGAGTAAGGCCCTCAACCTGGAAGTTAGGCCACGAAGTTCTAGTTATCTAAGTATACTCAAAACAATTATATTTATTTATTTAGTTTTTTGAGACAGACTCTCACTCTGTTGCCCAGGCTGGAGTGTAGCGGTGCAATCTTGGCTCACTGCAACCTCCACCTCCCAGGTTCAAGTGATTCTCCTGCCTCAGCCTCCCACGTAGCTGGGATTACAGGCATCCGCCACCATGCCTGGCTAATTTTTGTATTTTTAGTAGAGATGGCGTTTCACCATGTTGGCCAGGCTGGTCTCAAACTCCAGACCTCAGGTGATCTGCCCACCTTGGCCTCCCAAAGTATGGGATTAAAGAGCCATGGCGTCCAGCCTTAAAACAAATTACAGAACCAATTTCTCCTCTTTTATTTGGAGCTGTAACAGGATGGAAGAGCAGATAAGTGCTTCAACCTTATTTTAGTCATTGACCACTATATGCAATCTTTTTGTGGAGGTTCTATAATGAATTTCAAAACACCTCCCCTCCAAACCTTATTTACAATAAACATTTTCTTTTAAACTCCCCTTCCAAAAACTAAAATAGTGTGGGGCTAGTGATATTAAGAAACCCGATATGAAAATATTTTTTGAAGAATACGTAATACTTCAAAGTAAACAGTCCTCTTGCTTTCCTTGTCATTCATTTAAATCGCCATCAGAGGATAAGAGATGCCAGATCATATTTACCTAAGAACTGCCTTTCTTTCTTCTCTTAAGGTCCCCTGGTTGCTATTATTTGTGACATACTTGGAGAGAAAACTACCTCCATTCTTGGAGCTTTCCTTGTTACTGGTGGATATCTGATCAGCAGCTGGGCCACAAGTATTCCTTTTCTTTGTGTAACTATGGGATTTCTACCTGGTGAGTCCATTCTAATTATGTGACCATAGAAGGCTGGGAGTGGTGGCTCACGCTTGTAATCCTAGCACTTTGGGAGGCCAAAGCGGGTGGATCGCTTGAGTCCATAAGTTCCAGACCAGCCTGGGCAACATGGTGAAACCCTGTCTCTACTAAAAATACAAAAATTAGCCAGGCCAGTGGTGGCACATGTCTGTAGTCCCAGCTATTTGGGAGGCTGAGGCAGGAGGACTGCTTGAGCCCAGGAAGTTGAGACTGTAGTGAGCCGAGACTGTGCCACTGCACTTCAGTCTGGGTGACAAAGTGAGACCCTGTCTCAAAATATGTATGTGTGTATGTATGTGTGTGTGTGTATATATATATGTATGTATATGTGTGTGTGTGTGTGTGTATGTGTGTGTGTATATATATATATATATGCATCTATCCATAGAAGATGGAACAGGACCCTTCCCTTCTACTGTTCCTGGGTCCAAAAGGCCTATTATCTTGGATCCAGGAAATTATCTTTTCTGGTACCAAGCCACTTAATATGAGAGTGATTCTAAACTATTATGTTTTTCTTTTAGGTTTGGGTTCTGCTTTCTTATACCAAGTAGCTGCTGTGGTAACTACCAAATACTTCAAAAAACGACTGGCTCTTTCTACAGCTATTGCCCGTTCTGGGATGGGACTGACTTTTCTGTTGGCACCCTTTACAAAATTCCTTATAGATCTGTATGACTGGACAGGTAAGTCATTCTAAGTTTCTTTATTATCAACTGTGCAAGATTTAGCATTCAGCTTTCTCCCTTTGAGAACTGGAAGTTAAGACTTTTACAGCAATCGATTTCACAAGGTATTGTGAGAGAGGAAATGAGCATAATTTCTAAAGTAAATATGCTTCTCTTCCCTGGAGAATACATATGCAGAGGAGATCTTGAAATACTTGCAGGCTTTGCCAGCTCACACAAGCAACTCAGAATTCACCATAGGGCTCAACGTCTGAGGAGATGGAGGGCATTCCATGCAGCTGGAAACAGCTTGCAGTAAAAGCGATACTTCTGGGGAAGCAAGGCTTCCCCCTTCCTCCCTCAAAACACTCACTTTTCCCATTTTCCCTTTAAGACAAAAATCTACATTTAAAAAATGCCTCCTCCATCAGACTCACTAAAATAGACGAAAAAGAAAAATACTTTGGTAAAAAGAGTACGTTCCTTAATAGTTTATATAATGTCAACTATAAATTTTCACAAATGAATAAAAAATGATTCATCTCACAATTTTCTTTGTAACTAAGACATTTGGATTAAAATAATCTTAAACTTCTGGAAAAAATATGTATATGTGTGTATTCATGCCTATTGCTATCTACATGGCAGTTTTGTTGAATCTTTCCTAACTATTCAGCAGTCTCATGGTGAATGGGACCAGCTGACAAATCCATGATAGGATAGCAGAACCTATAGCCTATTCTATCTTTAGAAGCACCATACAAGCCATAGCTTTGATCAGGACATGCTGAATGCAAGCAACTATTCAGCTTCAAAGGCAAGATTAGCATCTGTCATCTTTTAAGGAAGATCTAAAAAATGTCATGGGATGAAAGGCTATCCATGCCTTCCTCCCCCTGCTTTTTTTTTTTTTTTTTTTTAGGCGGAGTCTCGCTCTGTCGCCCGGACTGGAGTGCAGTGGCCAGATCTCAGCTCACTGCAAGCTCCGCCTCCTGGGTTTCCGCCATTCTCCTGCCTCAGCCTCCCAAGTAGCTGGGACTACAGGCGCCCGCCACCTCGCCCGGCTAGTTTTTGTATTTTTAGTAGAGACGGGGTTTCACCGTATTAGCCAGGATGGTCTCGATCTCCTGACCTCGTGATCCGCCCGTCTCGGCCTCCCAAAGTGCTGGGATTACAGGCTTGAGCCACCGCGCCCGGCCTTTTTTTTTTTTTGAGATAGGCTCTCTTTGTCACTCAGCCTGGAGTGCTGTGGCATAACATCAGCTCACTGCAACCTCCACCTCCTAGGCTAAACAATCCTCCCACCTTAGCCTCCCAAGTAACTGGGACTACAGGTGAACATTACCACATCAGGCTAATTTTTTTTGTATTTTTTGTAGAGACAGGTTTTCACCATGTTGCTCAGGCTGGTCCTGAACTCCTGGGCTCAAGTGATCTGCCTGCCTCAGCTTCCCAAAATGCTAGGACTCTAGGCATGAGCCATAGCACCTGGCCAGGTGTCCCCTCTTCTAAGGTTGTTTCCAAATGATTTCTTTTATCTTATTCTATTTTTTCTGTACCTAAATCTGTACTCTCACTTCAGGATATTTAAATTTTCTTTCTTTTTTTTTTTGAGACGGAGTCTCGCTCTGTCGCCCAGGCTGGAGTGCAGTAGCGCAATCTCCACTCACTGCAAACTCCACCTCCCAGGTTCACGCCATTCTCCTGCCTCAGCCTCCCGTGTAGCTGGGACTACAGGCACCCGCCACCGCACCCGGCTAATTTTTGTATTTTTAGTAGAGACGGGGTTTCACCATGTCAGCCAGGATGGTCTCGATCTCCTGACCTCGTGACCCACCTGTCTCGGCCTCTCAAAGTGCTGGGATTACAGGTGTGAGTCACCGCGCCCAGCCTAAATTTTCTATTTAATTTTTTAGCATTTGAAATACCCTCCTCTCCCTCCAAAAACTTGCCCCCCTCAACTCTTAACAGAAATAACCACCACTTCTCCTTTTATCCCATCTATTGGTGCAGCTTTCTGGTTTTCTATCTCCAAAGCACTACATTAGTACATGGGATACTGCAGTGTATATGACTAATAAGTCAAATCTGAGACAAAGTAATGTTTTCAAGAATTAATGGGCTATGCCAGTGGGGCCTCTTCTGAGCCTATGAACACAAAGCAATATTGTGAACTGAAAGGCTATTTTTAATTGCTCAATCTCTCCCTCCTATTTAGGTGCCCTTATATTATTTGGAGCTATCGCATTGAATTTGGTGCCTTCTAGTATGCTCTTAAGACCCATCCATATCAAAACTGAGAATTCTGGTATTAAAGATAAAGGCAGCAGTTTGTCTGCACGTGGTCCAGAGGCATGTGCAACAGAAACACATTGTGATGAGACAGAAGAGTCTACCATCAAGGACAGTACTACGCAGAAGGCTGGACTACCTAGCAAAAATTTAATAGTCTCACAAAATCAAAGTGAAGAGTTCTACAATGGGCCTAACAGGAACAGACTGTTATTAAAAAGTAATGAAGAAAGTGATAAGGTTATTTCGTGGAGCTGCAAACAACTCTTTGATATTTCTCTCTTTAGAAATCCTTTCTTCTACATATTTACTTGGTCTTTTCTCCTCAGTCAGTTAGCATACTTCATCCCTACCTTTCACCTGGTAGCCAGAGCCAAAACGCTGGGGATTGACATCATGGATGCCTCTTACCTCGTTTCCGTAGCAGGTAAGAAAGCCTACGTTAGCCTCCTACCCAAAAGGAAAGATCAACTTAATTTTACAAGTTTTTTACATTTTAATAAAAAGCTAAAGAAAAACAAAAGAGGAATTGTAGAAGGGCCAGAGAAAGTAAAATTTTTGAGGCTAAATGGAGCACCTGGGCATTTCCCCAGAAGAGATCTCTGTCACTGCACACAGGCTCCCCTACTAGATAGTGGACACTAAAACAAGTCTTACTCATCTTCATATAACAGTGTTTGACACAGTAGACATTATTTATTAGATAAATGCGGAAATTTCAAAAAGCTGATGCTCAGTGGCAATAGCCACTGTAAGGAACAGAAAACCCCAGGTAGACAGCACAGCGCAGTGGCTCAAAGGATTGGTTCTGGAGCAAGACTTCCCTGGCTCAACCTCCTGCTCTGTATTTCTTAACTGTGGGAACTTCAGCAAGTTACTTTGCTTCATGGTGCCTTCATTTCATCTGTAATACAGGGATAATAGTATCTACCCTCATAAGATTGTCAGGATCAAAAAAGCCATGCATGTAGAGTTTAGAATAGTGCCTGGCCTGTAGCAAGCATTCAGTAATGTTTTATTATTTGTAGCTAAGGATTTTTTCCCTTGAACTCATAGTAAAACAGATAAATATGACTTTTAAGGCTAGTCACTTATGGATTGTCTGATACTTAAAATAAGTTAAAATGTAAAGTAAAAATAAAAACAACTGGCCGGGTGTGGTGGCTCACGCCTGTAATCCCAGCATTTTGGGAGGCTGAGGTGGGCGAATCACGAGGCCAGGAGATTGAGACCATCCTGGCTAACGTGGTGAAACCCCATCTCTACTAAAAATACAAAAAATTAGCTGGGCATGGTAGCGGGCGCCTGTAGTAGCAACTACTCGGGAGGCTGAGGCAGGAGAATGGCACAAACCCGGGAGGCAGAACTTGCAGTGAGGCAAGATTGTGCCACCGCACTCCAGCCTGGGCGACAGAGTGAGACTGTTTCAAAAATAATAATAATAATAAAATGAAAATAAATAAATAAATAAAAGCAACTATTTTAGTTGACTACTCATAAAACTGTTTAAAGACAGAATGCTTGATCTAGAAGATAGGGATTTGGTCAGGTGCAGTGGTCCAAAATACGATCTCCCATTTCCAAACTTACTACATATTTTCAAATTAAGCATAAACTTTGGAGGACTTAATTCCTAAAACTTTATATGCAATTATGAGTCCCAATATCTCTTTTTTAACAGAAGACTTATTTATACTCCAATCTTCTACAATACAATTTCCCCAAGACACTGACCTGAAGGTCTATTTGTCTTTTAGAAACTTCTTTTTCTCACTTGCAGGACCTCTTAGACGAAGGGACTGCATGGCCTTCTGTGCCCAGCGTCCTCTGTAACCAAAGATTCCCACTGTAGTGATGATGTAAGCTTTCCAAACACAATCAGAAAAAAACACTAACTACAGGGGTCTTCTACACAACTCTAGCAGAGACTTTTTTGCTATTTTATTAAATGTATTTGGAATAGGTAAGTAAATAATAGAGCTTAATGGTACACAAATGAAATCATTTTTTTCCTCACATATCCTGGCCTTGGGATGAGGTCACATTACTTGGGAAATGATGCTGTATGCATTCACATTTTTCAAAGGGGCTAGGAAAATAAAAAGATTTCAATATTGTTCCAGGTATCCTTGAGACGGTCAGTCAGATTATTTCTGGATGGGTTGCTGATCAAAACTGGATTAAGAAGTATCATTACCACAAGTCTTACCTCATCCTCTGCGGCATCACTAACCTGCTTGCTCCTTTAGCCACCACATTTCCACTACTTATGACCTACACCATCTGCTTTGCCATCTTTGCTGGTGGTTACCTGGCATTGATACTGCCTGTACTGGTGAGTAGACACACTCATTAACATTGTTAAACCATTTAGTAAAAGCAAATATCAGTAACAATCTCCCTAAAATACATATTTTGTATTAATTTTATAACTTAAAAAAATCATTTCAAACATCTTAGAAACTCTGCAGCTATATCCTGTCCAGTTACTCATCTTGTTTGTGACGGGGGAGGGATGGTGAGAGGACTATCCACATGGGACAGCAATAAAATTACAGCAAAAAAGGGATCAGCAGGATTCCTTTTTACTTATCAGTCTCCTAGATTAGGCTTGTGTTCACTTCTCTCCTTCAGTTCCAGAAACTTGTTTGGCTCCTTTTAAGACATAATCTTAAAGAAGAGATCCCTGAGAACACAGAGAAAAACGGATTTCCTGACCAGTGTGGTTTCTCTCTTGAAGTTATTGCTTTGGTCCTGTGTACTTTCACAGGGCCATTGTTTTATACTTCCTCTCCATTTTTACCCTAAACTGACTCAAAGTCCTTGACCCAGATGCAACCAAAATACTTCTACAAATACTTCGGTGTTCTGGGAACCCCTGGGAATCTCATGGGTTCTCCTTAGAACCAGGTCCTAAACATGCTGGAACAGACTTCCTAGAAAACTTCTGTTCTATCAATATTAGCATAAGTGCTACAGGATATTATATGAAGCTCAGGCAAAAATCAAGCTTCCTAAAGCTGAAATTAACTCCTTGTGATATCTGATTACTTACAAACCAATGGCTGATACCTAGCCTTAGGGGATTCAAGAATATCACCATCTGGCCAGGCGTGGTGGCTCACATCCGTAATCTCAGCACTTTGGGAGGCAGAGGTGGGTGGATCGCTGGAGCTCAGGAGTTGGAGACCAGCCTGGGCAACATGGTGAAACCCCATCTCTACGAAAAATAAAAAAATTAGCCAGGTGTGGCGGCACGCACCTGTGGTCCCAGCTACTTGGAAGTAGCTCCCTTGAGGTGGGAGGATCGCTTGAACCTGGGAGGTGAAGGTTGCAGTGAGCCAAGATCACACAACTGCACTCCACTCTGGGTGACAGAGTGAGACCTTGTCTCAAAAAAAAAAAAAGAATATCACTATCAATTCATATCGTAAATATCATTTCCTAATAGAGAAAAGCAGCAAGGTTTGGGGAAGAAAAAGTACCCATGAACCACCTACAAAATTAAAATGAAAATAAAAACTTGTATTCTTACTAATAAACTGAAAACACTGCCTGCCTAGCAGTTACTGTTCACTATTAGTCCTCAGCTCTTTCACAATATTGGGGGCAAAAAGCCAACCAACTCACCCCAGAAGTCACACTGTTCGTAGCTTGAGATGACATAAATAGTATTTGTCCCTTTTAGGCATAGGTCTCTATAGAATTTCACCCTTAATGTGGCTAACACTGAATTCTAACTCCTACAGGTTGATCTGTGTAGGAATTCTACAGTAAACAGGTTTTTGGGACTTGCCAGCTTCTTTGCTGGGATGGCTGTCCTTTCTGGACCACCTATAGCAGGTAACACCTTTCACCACATTCTGAACAAATTTCAATAGCAATAAAAGGAAACACTGATCCAGGATTAATGGTAACATGTAATGACAGTATCAGGTTAAAAGAAACAGATTATTTCTGCTTTTCCTGTATCTACTCACTCCATCACCAATGCAGGAAAATCTGAAGGCTCAGATTCTTGTATTCTCTTAAGATGTGCCTTAAGCAGATTCTTATATTCTTGGGAGTTGTAGGGCAGACCCTGGATCTATGTCTATTTGTCTGGGGGAGACAATCCAGAGTTTTTTCAGAGCTTCAAAGACCCATGATGCTTTAAAAAAAAAAAAAAAAGAAAAGAAAAGAAAAGAAAAAGGCTGGGAGCAATTGCTGACGCCTGTAATTCTAGTACTCTGGGAGGCCAAGGTGGGGGTTCTCACTTGAGCTGAGGGGTTCGAGACCAGTCTGGGCAACAGAGACCTTGTCTCTATAAAAGAAAAAACGAAACAAACAAACAAAAATCAATGAATGACTAGCATCCTGTATCTAAACATGAGTCACTTTTATAGAGCTTGAAAGGTATAGGCCTGACACTTTTGTTCTTCTGATGTGCCATATGGATGTCCAGGATTGCTTGTTATCTGTTCTTTAAGTATCTCTCTTTGAAAAGAGGCCCTTCAAATTGTGGGTACCAAGGATGGGAGGATACTTGCCCTAAAGGCCAGATCTCTATGGAGAGGCTATTGGGGGCCATTGGAAATTATTATATACAAGTACAGTAAACATTTGGGGAGTTCTCATATATAAGTTAAGTTTAAGATTCAAATTGTAGTTTTACATTCACCTTTTACCTAACTGGACATTTTATGCTTGCTGAACATTTAATCTAATACTACTACAAACTTGAATACTCACACAGAAATATTTCTAGGGAACAGACCTAAATTTCAGTTTCTCACACACCACAAGTTCTCAATGTGTTTCAATGTACAAATTACTATGACATTTCTAATCATCCACAAAAAGGAACTTAGCCTAAAACTTACTTTTGCTTCTTTTAGTCCTGAAGTAAGACAGAAGGGAGTTGATCTTGTCCCACTATCATTTTTTAAAAATTAAGTTTCAAAATGATGTTAAGTTTATACCTCTTAAGACTCAGAAAGGGGCCAGGCACAGTGGCTCACGCCTGTAATCCCAGCACTTTGGGAGGTCGAAGTGGGTGGATCACCTGAGGTCAGGAGTTCGAGACCAGCCTGGCCATCATGGAGAAACCCCGTCTCTACTAAAAATACAAAAATTAGCCAAATGTAGTGGCAGGCACCTATAATCCCAGCTAACTCGGGAGGCTGAGGCAGGAGAATTGCTTGAACCCGGGGGATGGAGGTTGCTGTGAGCCGACTTCACTTTGCACCACTTCACTCCAGCCTGGGCAACAGAGCGAGATTTCATCTCAAAAAAAAAAAAAGATTCAGAAAAAGTAAATATTAAAAGAAGGAGAGTATAAACTAAGGATAACAAGAATTGTTACTGAGAGGGCCTGGCATAGTGGCTTATGCCTATAATCTCAGCACTTAGGGAGGCCAAGGTGGGAGGATTGTGAGTCCAAGAGTTCCAGACCAGCCTGGACAAGATAGTGAGGCACCATCTCTACAAAAAAAATTTTTAAAATCAGCCAGATGTGGTGGTGCATACCTGTAGTCCCAGCTACACAGGAGGCTGAGGTAGGAGGATTGCTTGAGCCCAGGAATGAGTGCAGTGAGCCTTGATCATGCCACTGCACTCCAGCCTGGGTGATAGAGTGAGACCCTGTCTGAAAAAAAAAAATTAGTACCGGGAACAAAAAACTATGCCACTATCTGAGGTTCAATTAAGGTATACTTATTCTAAAGAAAAAATTTATATAAATATGCAACCAACTCTCTTATTTGCATTTATGAACACACCCCTTCCCATGCTATCTAACACTTAGCCTACGTTTCATACCTGGAAAGCAGGCTAGAATTATAAAGTAAAGCCCAGAATTGTTATATAGGGACTAGTAAAAAGAGGCCAAGTACCAGAAGTACCTTGCACAACTACTCTATGGCTAGTACCCAGGACAGTGAGATACAGAAAACAGAGCTCAAACACAGTTTGCTGATGCATTTTTTCAATCTTGCTCCTTCTTCACTGGCTGTCCCAGTATTGTCTTGGAACTTTTCAAGCCTATTGGGCCAAAAGTACAAGCAAGTGACAAATACAAGGGCATAGAATATCTTACTCAAATGAAAAAGACAAGCGACAAAACTATAACATGTTTAATGTCCTATATGTCTCTGTATACTTCTTAAAATAAAATGTTTAAATAGTTCAATACTCGAGAAGACAAGGCAAGTTTTCTGAAGACCATTACCTGAAAAGAAAAAGCTACAGGTATACATGTGAGTTCTGAAGTAAATTTGTTGGGTAATGATCTCATTGTTTTTATGAAAACAGACCACCACAGAGCAGATTAAAAAATAGAATATATCACTTTATTTTCAAACTTTGATTTCATACACACACACACCTATGTAATGTAAAATATGAGATATAAAATACTTTTGTCAATGAGACAAAAAAAAGTTAACAAGCTTTTGTTAGCCCAAATCCAGTATATCCTAGCACCATACGTAAGGATAAAAAACTCATAATATCTTTTTTTACCCATTAATTCAGAGAGTATTACTTAGGCAGCCATACATTCTGTAAGCTCTACAAAAAAGTCAAAGCAAGTTATAAGGTTATTGCTAAAGCTTATGTAGAAATTATTAGTCCAGGACGTGCTCCTAGTATCTTAAACAAGATTCTAACTGCAATGCTGTGCCCTTAACCATCTGTTTAAGAAAGAAATTACAGGAAAGCTTTGTTCCTCTAAGTCATTCCTCGGTGAAATGACAGAGGACATTACAAAGGCCATTAGATTTGTTCCTAACTTCTGACTCCAGCAGCAACTACCAAAGAAACATTAGAAATGTTGATGTACAGATCAACTCAGTTCTTACAGATGTAGGCAGAACTGAGTCCTTAACTGAATCAAAAGGTTTACTGGTGATGAAACATTAAATTCTCAACCAAACTTAGATCTTCAGAACTGTATGAGATTCTCATTTTTTACTTACCTAAATCTGTTATTACCAAATTGCAAAAGTTGAAACTCCTATAAAAGAGTATAGGCATTTTAAATTAGGAATCTAACAAAAGTAAAACTTCTCATAATAATCTTCAGTCAAAACACTACTTTAAAATGGTAACATTTCAGCCATGCTCTTGTAGATCACACAGACAAAAAAGGTAACACATTACATGAACAATATTTCTCTCCTTCCTGTATGAAAATAAAAAAGAAAACAATATTAGTTCTATGCAACATATTTTAATAATTCAAGGAAAGCAAAAATAGCACAAGAAATTCATAGAACCATATATACTATTCTTGTTTTTTTTAAATATAGGGAATATGGGCAAGAAAATTATACACCTCGATTTCTTACATTTCTTTCATGATTTTAAGAAATAATGGTAGCAACAAAATTCTTTATCTTTACTGAAACTGAGAGATTGAAAGGATGAAAGTTAAAACTTACCAGTCCCCACATCTCCTTTGTAAGACAACACCCTGCCCACCCACTATACCCCAAAGTCCCTTCTTATTCCTTTCCAATACTCAGTGACAATTTCAATTTTAATTAAAAAATATGGCCTGCATTAGAGTAGGTGAGTTTTAGGATTGTTCTAGGTTCCCTGACCCAGGGTAGTTAGTAGACCTAACTGTAGGCCAAATGTCACACAGCTCATCCAAACCCAACTGCTGCTTTTGGGGTTAGATGGCACCCAGAACTACACACTAGCACAAAGATGGAAGCCTTGGAAGGCTGTGGAAAAATGAGAAGTATTGATATTTTAAGCCTTATTTCTCACAGACTCCTATTAACAAAAGTAAACCTGCAAAAAGCAATATAAATACAAAAATAGTGCCTTGGGCAGAAAAGCAAGTATATCTAATCACATTCTCCAACATACAGGGCAGATGTAAGCTACTTACATGAAATTCCTACTCTTCCATTCAAGGCATTTGACATGAAAGCTCAAAATGCTCAAGGCTCAGTTTCATTTTAAAATAAAACCAAGGGACTACATTAGTTGCCTATAAAATAAAACTGAATACAGTTTCCCACTTCTCCATATTCCCCCCTTTCCCAACTGACAAATGCATACACTATGCTAACATACATATATGATCATTTAAATTAATCACAAATATCTTCTGAAAACTCCCTAAAACACTGTAAGTAATTATTTGATTACCTGGTAATCAAGTAACTATCAAATGAATATTTGAAACTTAGCATTCATTCAATAACTGTCAAGCAAATCACTAGCAGAGTACTCTGTTAAATGCTATGTGGGACACACAGAAGATAAAAGTTACTCACAGTCCTCACATCACTCACCAGGTCGTGACACAGTATTCACTCGGCCACATACACTGCCGGGACTTCATATTAAGAACAGCCTAGAACCTCTACAACTGTGAATTATTAGAATCTGCATTCTTCTACTTCATTAACTGAACACCTGATTAAGTCACTGTAGCCCATCACCTTATTTTCTTACCTTTAATTGAAGACATTCTGAGCTGTGGGACAATAAAATGACTTGAAAATATGTTGAAGTTTAAGTCAAGCAGGTATTTCACGCTTGTTTCTCCCTCCACCAGGCCCTAGAAAAATCATTTCTAATGCCAAATAGTTGTAAGTCAATTGTACTGCAGCATACGTTAAAGTCAACTAGCTCCTAAAGAAGTTTATGTCTCTATTATTTACTGATCTCATCAGAAATACCATGGAGTGAGACTGGTAATTTTGCACTATTTGTGTTTTATGGAAAAAGTTAAGTGCTAAAATATATATTCATCCATCTAAGCTCGTATCTGTCCCACTATCACAGAAAAGTCATCTCATGAAATGATAGGTCATTTCCTATCTATCCCATCCTCAATTTCAGATACAGTATTAAACAAAAATTCCATCTGTTCCTCACTCCACTATTACCAGTCCTGACCTCTAGAGTTTTATCAGTCACCTTTATCAGTTTTATCAGTCAATGGAGAATTTCTCTATGGCCTAAAATTTTACTTGCACACTCTGGAGGTTGCGGGTGAGTGGGGAGAAAGTGAGAAGGCAGAGCAAAGCCCTGTCCTCTATACATTCTGTGGGGGAAAAAAAAGGCTAAAAAAAGTAAATATTTTATGTATCTAGTGATTATTTTCCCCATAAACTACAAAGCCTTACAGATTTTTACCTTGATTCAGTTTTCCTAAGATTGATGAATACCTACAAAGCATCAAAAATAAATTCCAAATAGCTCTCTATTGTGGTTTAATAAGAGGAGGAAGAGTTCTTCCCTTATGTAACACACTTTGCAAGGCCAAAGAATCCAGCTTCCAAATCCTAATAGACACCACGATCCTTTTAATAAAACTTACAGCACACAGCCAATACTTGACGCATTCCTAGTAAATCTTATTGCAAATTTCTATCAAGGAAACTTTACTGAGTTCCCATCTAAAAAGGCCCTGAAATTTAAATTTGCTAAGCCAAGTTTCCCAAGATTTTTCGGATCATGCCACATATAGAAAATATTTGCACAATACACCCAAAGTAAAAGAACAAGATTGCCAATAGCCAGCTGGTGGCTGCAGTGGACCCAGGGATGAGAGAAAAATTGTCTCTGCACACCCTGGAAATCTGCCACTATGCTACAACCCAACCACAGGAGTTCTGATTCAACTCTGACCAGTCACCTGCAGAATTTTCAACCACTTATTAGAACTAACACCAAACACCGCATGTTCTCACTCATAGGTGGGAACTGAACAGTGAGATCACTTGGACTCGGGAAGGGGAACATCACACACCGGGGCCTATCACAGGGAGGGGGGAGAGGGGAGGGATTGCACTGGGAGTTATACCTGATGTAAATGACGAGTCGATGGGTGCTGACGAGTTGATGGGTGCAGCACACCAACATGGCACAAGTATACATATGTAACAAATCTGCACGTTATGAACATGTACCCTAGAACTTAAAGTATAATTAAAAAAAAAAAAAAAAAGAACTAACACCAAGAAACTTTGAAATTAAGGACTTTAAGTTTTTTGTTTGTTTTTTGTTTTGAGATGGACTCTCCCTCTGTCACCCAGGCTGGAGTGCAGTGGCATGATCTTGGCTCACTGCAACCTGCAGGTTCAAGTGATTCTCCCACCTCAGTCTCCAGAGTAGCTGGGACTACAGGTGTGTCCCACCATGCTCAGCTAATTTTTTCTATTTTTAGTAGAGATGGGATTTCACCATGTTGCCCACGCTGGTGTCGAACTACTGAGCTCAAGCAATCTGCCCACCTCAGCCTCCCAAAGTGCTGAGATTACAGGTGTGAGCCACTGCACCTGGCCATGTTAAGTTTTAATAAGATGACCAATAGTAAACTTACACAGTAATCTTAATAAAAATGATTCATAACTTGGCTTAACAATCAAGTTCTGAGATGTCTGAAGGTATGAATACTTTTTAGACAGGATGCTAAATTACTTTTGAAACATGTATGACCTAACACATAAAATGATGTGGAATAGTTTTAAAGTATTAACACTTAAAAAATGAATTCAGAATCCTATATTAAATATCGGCCGGGCGCGGTGGCTCAAGCCTGTAATCCCAGCACTTTGGGAGGCCGAGACGGGCGGATCACGAGGTCAGGAGATCAAGACCATCCTGGCTAACATGGTGAAACCCCGTCTCTACTAAAAAATACAAAAAAAAAAAACTAGCCGGGCGAGGTGGCGGGCGCCTGTAGTCCCAGCTACTCGGGAGGCTGAGGCAGGAGAATGGTGTAAAACCCGGGAGGCGGAGCTTGCAGTGAGCTGAGATCCGGCCACTGCACTCCAGCCCAGGAGACAGAGCAAGACTCCGTCTCAAAAAAAAAAAAAAAAAAAAAAAAAATATCTAACTTGAATGATTATTCTTATTCCTTTTTTACTGACTGTAAAAAAACTGGTTTGCACAAGTGTTTAAGGAAGCTCAGCCCAATCTTCCTATTTGTTTTAAATTATCACAGGAAACATTATTAGACATTTCTGCCTAAAACAAGTCCTATAGCCATAGATATAAGAGTCTGGATTAATAACTTCAAATACAATAATTATTATTGTTAAATAATAATTTTACTGTGCATAAGAATCAACTGAAGGCCACCCAGGATGAAGTTCTGCTTGACAGAATCCAATGAATCTGCATTATTAACATGCATCTCAGGTAAATCTGATGCAGGTAGCCTGTAGACACTGAGGAAGTGCTTACAGAGGTCTTCAGCTTAATAATTCTACATCAGCTGCCAGTTTATTCCTCAGAGTGCCAGCTACAAACAGTAATACCAGGCATAGAGTGAACATTCAGATACATGCACATTATCCTAGATTATCACTGGTATGTAATCTTGTCTTTTTCTGACATTCACAATGCTTATGCTATAACCACAAAGGAATCTAGTCTTTTCAATGTCAACTTATATGTGTGCTTCCATTTAAAATGGTGAGAATACAGTGGCTTCTGAACTATCAACAATAATTTCCTTTAAAAAAATTTACTTGGCTGGGCATGGTGGCTCACGCCTGTAATCCCAGCACTTTGGGAGGCTGAGGTGGGCGGATCACGAGGTCAGGATATCGAGACCATTCTGGCTAACACGGTGAAACCCCCCGTCTCTACTAAAAATACAAAAAATTAGCCAGGCGTGGCGGCGGATGCCTGTGGTCCCAGCTACTCGGGAGGCTGAGACAGGAGAATGGTGTGAATCCAGGAGGCGGAGCTGGGAGTGAGTGGAGATCGCGCCACTGCACTCTAGCCTGGGCGACAGAGCGAGACTCCTCTCAAAAAAAAAAAAAAAAGAAAAAAAAATTTACTTAGAAGCATTAAACTGTTTAGGGTCAGAAGTGCATCTGAACAGATTTTTCATACTGTTATAAAAAAAAAATACAGAAATCTAATAAAATCAGACACTCATTCTCTCTCCCTGTCTGTCTATCTATCTATCTATCTATCTATCTATCTATCTATCGGTTTTAAATTTTTGAGCAGGCTCTCCCTCTGTTGCCCAGGCTGGAGGGCAGTGGCACAATCACAGCTCACTGTAGCCTCAACCTTCTGGGCTCAAGTGATTCTCCCAACTCAGCCTCCTGAGTAGCTGGGACTACAGATATGTGCCATGACACCTGACTTTTTATTTCTTTAACTTTTTCTTTATTCTTTTCCAATACTTTTCTAAATTTAATTTTACTTTTTGATAGAATAGGGTCAAGGTCTGACTATGTTGCCCAGGCTGGTCTTGAACTCCTAAGCTCAAGTGATCCTTCTACCTAGGCCTCCCAAAGTGCTAAGATTATAGGCATGAGCCATCACACCTAGCCAACACCCAGCTAATTTATTACTTCTTTTTTGTAGAGATAGGGTCTCACCACATTGCCCAGTCTGGCCATGAAACCTTGGGCTCAAGCAATCTGCCTGCCTTGGCTTTCCAAAGTGCTGGGATTACAGGCATAAGTCACTGTGCCTGGCCAATCCTTTTACTTTCAACAGTAGAGAAAGGCTAGTTATTCCAACCAAATAAAGTAGATGTTCCAATACCAATGAAGCTCAAAATTTAACTTACCTAGTAGCCACTTAAATATAAGCTTGATTATAACAACTATACTTTCATAAAATAATCAGTCATATGTGTATTTCTGCATCCTACATTTTACCTCCTATTTGCTAGTATAAATACCATCCTAAAACTAAATACTCGACTGTATACTATTATCCTATTGAATGGCAATTGGATCTTAATTTAGAATTTAAAAAATACAAATATCTCAATGATCAAATATGACTGGGAGAAACAGATTTACAACAATTATTTCATCTAGGTTTTATTTCACGTAATTTTGCATGGAAATACATAGAAATAATTCTAAAACATGCTAAACATTTCCCTGCCCTGGTAAGAAAATATATTAAATATAGTCATGAGTTACTTAACAGGGATACATTCTGAGAAATGTGTTGTTAGATATTTTGTTGTCAGATGAACAGTATACCTACACACACCTAGGCTATATGGTAGAGCCTATTGCTCCTAGGCCACAAATCTATACAGCATGTTACCGTGCTGAGTACTGTAGGCAACTGTATCTAAACATTGAAAGATACTTGTGAATCTAAACAAAGTACTCATGTATCTAAACACAGGATACAGTAAAAATGCATATCATAACCTCATGAGGTTTGTCCTGTTATGTGCCACATGACTATATTTTAATACTTAATGTTTCAGAAACAGCATTCTAAGACTGAGTGAAATCCCAGCACTTTAGAAGGCCGAGGCAGACGGATCACCTGAGATCAGGAGTTTGAGACCAACCTGGCCAGCATGGCAAAACCCCATCTCTACTAAAAATACAAACAAATTAGCCAGGTGTGGTGGTGGGCACCTATAATCCCAGCAACTCAGGAGGCTGAGGCAAGAGACACTTGAACCTAGGAGTCGGAGGTTGTAGTGAACCGAGATTGCACAACTGCACTCCAGCCTGGGTGACAGAGCGAGGCTCCATCTCAAAAAACAAAAAAAAGTGAGTGTGTGTGTGAGTGAGAGAGAAAGAGTATGTGTGTGTGTGTATGTGTGTTTGTGTGTGTATAAAATGAAAGGCTCGGTCAGCATGATGGCTCACACCTGTAATCCCAGCACTCTGGGAGGCCAAGGCACGAGGATGACTTGAGGCCAGGAATTTGAGACTAGCATGGGTAACTTAAACCCAGTCTCTGTAAGAAATTAAAAAAAAAAGAAAAGAAAAGAAATAAAGAAAAGGCTTATAAACAGTTTTCCTCTTCAATCCATTTTTACTATTTTTAGCTGTGCCTACATGACATGTTAGTAGCACTGTCTACCTTTTTGTCCAAGAATTCCTAGTCTTTCCCCAGGGTGTTACTTCTGAGACTACTATTTTATAATTCACAGGTTTTATATATACACATATACATACACAGACACATACACTCTAATACATTTGCTGTGTTGGCAGGACTAAGGCAAGAATGACAAGGGACTGGGAGGGTAAGGACTGCTACCTTCCATACTCCCTCCTTTCTAGAAATGTCTACAAGAGTTCAGAGACTAGTCACCTATTTCTTAGAGATCTATTGGTCAATAACAATCAACATAACACAAAGACTTGTCCTAGTTGTTTTCACTCTAGTAACTCCAAGAAACATTTAATAGAGGTCACTGATCAAACAGGAGTCAGTAAGTAAAAAGCAACTCAAAGTTAGTTGAACTTAAAGAGGCTATAAAACATTCTATTCACTTACTGTTTACATTAATAACAGGAACACAGAGCTATAAAACAAAAATAAATTAAGTCAATTTTTTCTGGTCTGCTTGTCTCATCTCCTCTTTGTCCATAAGAGAATAAAGAGGACATGAGACAAGCAGACAGACCAGAAGAAAAAGGTGGGGGAGGGTATACTCTACATATCCAGTGAGGCATCATGATCTAAGACAGAAGGGAAAAATCAAAGACACAATGTAAGCTCCATGAGGGCAGATATTTTCATCTATTTTGTTCAGTGATATATCCCTGGAACCCAGACCTGTGTTGCCATACAGCACTGAAATTTCTTGAATAAGTGATCAGATATAATATACATAATATACTTTAGAAAAGAACTTCTCAAAGTGAGGTCAACAGATCCCCAGAGATCCCTGACACCCTTTAGGATGTCCAGGAGGTCAAAATTATTATCATGGTAATACTAAGGACATTATTTGCCTTTTTCAGTGTTGACTTTTCAATGATGTGCCTTAGCATAAATATTCTTTGCTATCACCTACTCAGTTAAAAAAAAAAAAGTGTTTCACTTAAGTTTTAGTATGTGCCATTAGCCAAAAGACTTTGAGGACCCTCCAACTTATGCTTTTAAAAAGCATTTAGGACCAGGCGCAGTGGCTCATGCTTATAATCCCAGCAGTTTGGGAGGCCGAGGTGGGCAGATCACTGGAGGTCAGGAGTTCGAGACCACCCTGGCCAACATGGCGAAACGCCGTTTCTACTAAACACAAAAAAATTAGCCGGACATGGTGGCAGGCGCCTATAATCCCAGCTACTTGGGAGACTGAGGCAGGAGAATCACTTGAACCCAGGAGGCAGAGGTTGCAGTAAGCAGAGATCGTGCCAACATACCACTCCAACCTGGGTGACAAAGCTAGGCTCTGTCTCAAAAAAAAAAAAAAAAGCATTTAGATTTCAGGGTGGAACTAGCCATTGTTTAACCCGCATGATCAAGCAGTCAGTTTCTTCTCATATATTCTCATAGCCCCCTGTACCTTCCTTTCATAGCACTTATTACATATTATTTATGTGGTTGGTACCTATCTCACCGCTGAAGTTCTGTGAGGGCAGGGACCGTATCTGTTTTGGCTCACTATTGTATCCTCAACACCTAGCAATATTAACAGGAATATAGTAAGTATTCAAGTGTTTGTTTAGTAAAGGAAAAAAGGAAACTGATATTATCACTTCTTTTTTTCTTTGGAAAATAGTAATTTATGATTATTTTCTTCATAATAGTGGTCTTCTAATAAAATTCATGGTAAAATAAAATGGTATGTGTCCCTAATTTTCTCCAACTTCCACTGTAAGATTGGAGATGGGGGTAAGTCCCTAAGTCAGGTGGAGCTCATTCAGCTTCATCAGTGAAAAACAGGACAGCTAAGAAGCTTCACTAAGTTAGAATGGGTCACAATACAGGAGGCTCCTTGCTTTGAGGAGCTACTCATGGCTGAGAATTACTAATGGCAAAATTCCTTCCCTAACAGAAATCATTCCTTCCTTCCAGGCTGGTTATATGATTATACCCAGACATACAATGGCTCTTTCTACTTCTCTGGCATATGCTATCTCCTCTCTTCAGTTTCCTTTTTTTTTGTACCATTGGCCGAAAGATGGAAAAACAGTCTGACCTGAAAGAAAGAAGACTGCAATCAAGTGAGAGCTTAACGAAAGAAAACCTAAACTAGTATGTCACTGGAAACAAAAGCTTGAAAGAAACGCATCTACATTTGTAACATGAGAAGGTAAACAAGAATTTTATTTTATTTTTTGAGATGGCGTCTCACTCTGTCACCCAGGCTGGAGTGCAGTGGCGCAATCTCGGCTCACTGCAACCTCCACATCGCAGATTCAAGCGATTCTGCCTCAGCCTTCCAAGTAGCTGGGACTACAGGCACATGCCATCACACCCAGCTAATTTTCTGTATTTTTAGTAGAGACAGGGTTTCACCATGTTAGCCAGGATGGTCTCCATCTCCTGACCTCCTGATCCGCCCGCCATGACCTCCGAAGTGCTGGGATTACAGGCATGAGTCACTGGGCACGGCCAACCAGATAAGTTTTTAAGGTTCCTTCTTGCTTTAGCATTCTGAGAAATGTCTAATTGGTAGCAAGACAAGAGTAATAGCAGCCTGTATTGTTAGTATTTAATCAAATAGTCTGAAATTTTAATCAGGTATCTTATATATTAAATAGAAATCGGAATGTACCATAATAAATCCAAACTCTCAATTACGCCATGGTAATTCAGTCACTAAAATATGTAAAGATAGAACATTTTTTCTTAATTTACCTAAGTGCGAAAAATAGCCTTTGATTGATCAGAACCCTAGAATCTGAATATTAAAACCTTACTTAGCGACTAGAATGGTATATACTCCCTCCAAAAGTTTATCTTTGTTTATTGATTAAAGGTAATCCTTACTTTCCTTGTATTACTTAGGTTCTTAATTAAAGGTAATCCTTACTTTCTTTGTATTACTTAAGTTCTTAAATTTCTATGATAAGTATGTATTGCTAAATAATAAACAGTATATAAAAATTGCTTTAAAAACTTCATTTCAAGATCATTTGAACAGCAATTTTGCCCATCAAAGTGTCATTTTCCACTACATCTAATTAACAAAATATTCACACTAAATATTGAAACATCTCTTTACATCTACAAGATTTACATGAAAGCTGAATAGGTGGTTTTAATGGGAAATATGTTTAAATTAAAAGATGTTTCTTATATATGGAATAATTATGTTAATAATATCACTTAGACTAAGCAATTGCATGTGAATAGAGAGCCTTCATTATTTGGAGTAAGCTTTTTTTTTCCTCCTCTTCCTCCTCCTGAGTGATCTTTAAGAGGAAAAAACCAGCTCGAGTTCCCTGCATCTGCAACACCAACCACCAACCTCCCTTAGCATCTCCTTCAGAATGCTTTTTTTTTTTTGAGACAGGGTCTCACTATGTGGCCCAGGCTGGAATGCAGTGGTGTGATCTCGGCTCACTGCAAACTCCACCTCCAGGGTTCAAGCTATTCTCTTGCCTCAGCCTCCCAAGTAGCTGGGATCACAGGCATTGGCCACCATGCCCGGCTAAGTTTTGTTATTTTTAATAGAGACAGGGTTTCACCATCTTGGCCATACTGGTCTCAAACTCCTGACCTCAAGTGATCCACCCGCCTCGGCCTCCCAAAGTGGTGGGATTACAGGCATGAACTACCACACCTGGCCCAGAATGCTTCTTAAACTATTACCATCATCGTTATTCTATTCTTTCATTCCTCTCTGCTTTAAAATGTCTATTGATTCCTTACAGAGAAAAACTCTAGAAGACTGGTTTTAGCTCCATACCCTGTCACTACCTATGTACGCCTTTCTCTACTAGGCACCATTTCACTTTTCACTATCTGACTCACTCAAAGGCTACCTCCTTTGGAAAAATCTTCCCCAGCAGTCATTCTCATCTGGAATCCTATCTAACTTTTAACAGATTACTACATGAACTCACATGTCAATCCTTTCCATTAGTCTGCAAGATCAACAAGATGAATGAGGTTTCATTCATCTTTGTACTCTCCAAGGCCTAGCATAAGCTTTGGAAACAAATTAATCTGGGTTCAAATCTCAGTTATGTTAAAAAAAAAAAAAACAGTAGTTGATCCTATTTAAATATGGTTTTTATGGCTTTCTAAAGCAAAAGAAAAAAGAAAACTGGTTTTCTGACTTTAAAAAATGTCATTTTTACATTTAGATGTGGATGTCTAACACTTTTACATTTTACATGTAAGAAAATATGAAAAAAATACCACCCCCTTACACATACAAACAGCAAAAATAGTTAACTAATAATAAATATCAGCTCTGCCACTTGTTACCATATGCCCTCATGAAAGTTACTTTTAAAATTAACTTCTCTGAGACCCAATTTCCTCCTCTGTAAAATGAAAATACCACCAACCTACCTCACAGACGTACTGTGAGGACTAAACCCATGAAAATATACTTGTGCCGGGCATGGTTGATCACACCTTTAATCCTAGCACTTTGAGAGCCAAGGCAGGTGGATCACTTGAGGTCAGGAGTTCAAGACCAGCCTAACCAACATGGTGAAATTCTGTCTCTACTAAAAATACAAAAATTAGCCAGGTGCAGTGTCGCACGCCTGTAGTCCCAGCTACTTAGGAGGCTGAGGCAGGGGAATTGCTTGATCCCGGGAGGCGGAGGTGGCAGTGAGATCATGCCACTGCATTCCAGCCTGGGCAACAGAGTGAGACTTCGTCTCAAAAAAAAAAAAAAGGAAATATAGTTGTATCAGGCAAAATGCCCTTCATATACAGTAGGTGCTAATGTCCATTCTGCTTTCATGTCAAAACAAAAGATAAAAGAAATCAATGATTTTATGAACCACTTTCATTAATTCCTCCTTCTCTTTAGAGTAGCAATTATTTTTAAAAGGGACTTCAACTACCTAGAGCAACCTGATCCTTCCTCCCATCTAACCAAGCTGTACATTTTAAGTAGGACCAACTAAAAAACTCCAGATTGAATTCTTAGGTTTTATGAATCTCATGCAACAGAGAAGTTCTTTATCCTACTCAACGGTAATAGGCCCTCTAAACCTGGGTGGTGGGAATTAAGAAAGCCTGAATCCCAAGACTACAGAAAGCTAACGACTTCTATAACTAATGCGTTCATCATATTAGCAATTAACTTATGATATTCCTGTTCATTTATTGCAATGTTGTCATTTTTGTGGACAATATTTTAAGATGCCATATAAAACACTTTTAGGAATCCATAATGCAGGAATATCATCCCAGCTATATACGGAGTTTCAAGAAAAGCATAATAGTTGCTGATTTTTTCTTCCCCCCTGAAGAGATTCCATAAGACAAAGAGGAAACAAATATTACACAACTTATATATGAATAAGTGCGCTTGGGGTGGTAGAGTGGTGAATAACTTTACTTCAACATCTAATAACATACCAGTCACTGAGGTAGACACGTATCTTTTTTTAAAAAAAATTTTTCAAAAAATTTTTATTTGAGACCAGGTCTTGCTGTTACCCAGGTTGGCGTGCAGTGGCACAATCACAGCTCACTGCAGCCTCTACTTCCTGGGCTCCAGTGATCCTCCCACCTCAGCCTCCCAAGTAGCTGGGACCTCAGGCGTGCACCATACCTGGCAAAATTTTGTATTTTTGGTAGAGATGGGGTTTTGCCATGTTGCCCAGGCTGGTCTAGAACTCCTAGACTCAAGTGAATCTCCCACCTCAGCCTCCCAAAGTGCGGGGATTACAGGTGTGAGCCACTGCACCCAGCCGACAAATACCCTATTTAGTCTTCATGATAACCTTCAGAATCCGATAGAGATACTATACTATGATGTCCATTCTACAAATGAAGAAACTGAAGGTCAAAGAAATTATTATTTTTTAAAAATAATTCAGTTTTATTTATTTTGAGATGGAGTTTCACTTTTGTCACCCAGGCTAGAGTGCAATGACATGATCTGGGCTCACTGCAACTTCCACCTCCCGGGTTCAAGCAATTTTCATGCCTCAGCCTCCCCAGTAGCTGGGATTACAGACGTCTACCACCAGGCCCAGCTAATTTTTGTACTTTTAGTAGAGATGTGGTTTCGCCATGTTGGCCAGGCTGGTCTTGAACTCCTGACCTCAGTTGATTTGCCCACCTGGGCCTCTCCAAATGCTGGGATTACAGGCATGAGCCACTGTGCCCAGCCTGAAGGTCAAAGAAATTAAATACCCAGCAAGTAGTGGAGTAATATTCCAAACACAATCTAACACAAAACCCTACTCTTTCCCCTTTACATTACTCTGGCTTCTTGGCAGTATCAACAGATTATGAAGCTAATTCAATTGAAAGCAGTTCTAACAAAAATCTAACTCAAATTGGCCTAAAATTTTAATGTCTGTATTGAAACAAAAAGGAGAATGCAGGCCAGGTGGCTCACATCTGTAATCCTGGCACTTTGGGAGGCTGAGGTGGGAGGATCACTTGAGTGATCAGGAGTTTAAGACCAGCTTGGGCAACACAGTGAGCCCCATCTCTACAAAAAAAATTGTTAAAAATTAGCTGGACATGGTGGCATACGCCTGTAGTCCAGGCTACTTGGGTGGCTGAGGCAGGAGGATCACTCGAGCCCAGGTGGTGGAAGCTGCAGTGAGCTATGATCATGCCACTGAACTCCAGCGTGGGCAACAGAACGAGACCTTGTCTTAAAAAAAAATAGAGAATGCAAAGATGCAAAGTACCTAAGAACCACCCCTCATCCTCCACCTCCATCAAAATTAAAACCACAAAATACATCTGCTACAATGCAATAATAATGTAGTTGTTAAGATAATTAACTTTCCTAGGTCTCCCAATACTCAGTGAACCTGATTAAAGAGAAAATAATGCCTATGTACAGGGCTACTTGTAATTCCTTAATATGTTATTATTAATAGTTGGAGTGTTTACAAATTGTAAGCCTTAAAATATACACACATATCTAGTAGAGCTATGGTAATCTGAACATAAAAGTTCAGTATACTTCACTATACTTTCTTCTCTGCTACTTCTTGGATTATGTTTAAAACTGTTAGGATATTTCCATCATTATAAAAGAAGGAATTTTCCATACATGTCATTGTAAAATACTGACACTAAAACTCTACCTTATGGTACTGTTAACCATTTGGAGTTCTTTCCCATCTATTACCTCATTATCATCACGTTAATTCTGTAACACAGTATGGATAATAATTATTATTATTTCTATTTTATATATAAGGAACAAAAGCAATTAAGAACAAGTTATTTGCTTAAAACAAAGCCAATTTTAAAACCTAATTACTGGTGCTGATTAATTAGCTCATGGCCCCTGGCTTTTCTTCTTTAATGATTCTCTAGGAGTTTAACTTTATTAAAAGCAATAATTATACTTAAATGTACTGAAATGATACTTTTGTGATTTTTTCAAATAATTGAGGTATATGTGTGATGTCCTATTTGCAAAATATGTTTATTTAGTAAATATATTTGTCTAACTGTAAAATCAGCTTTTTCCATGTGAGGAAAAAAATCATACACTATTATTTTAATTGTTTTTAAGAGAGACATAGTGTAAAACTTGGATGGTGGTTTCTCTGAAGACCTCATATAAAACCAAAGCCCAATACTTTTTATTGAGACAGGGTTTCACTCATGTTGCCTGGGCTCTAGTGCAGTGGTGCAATATCAGCTCAGTGTAACCTCTGTCTCCCAGGCTCAAGCAACTCTCCTGCCCCAGCCTCCCTCAGCCTCCGGAGTAGCTGGGACTACAGGTGCACACCACCACACCCAGCTAACTTTTGTATTTTTATTAGAGATGGAGTTTTGCCACATTGCCCAGGTTGGTCTTAAACTCCTGAGTTCAAGTGATCCCCGATTCAGGTTCCCAAAGTGCTGGGATTACAGGCATGAGCCATCACACCCGGCCCAAAGCCCAATACTTTTTAAAAGCCTTGAGTGTTTCTCTTAAGCCAGAACCACCTTGTATGAGGCTTTATATCTACATATTTGCCTCATGTGGCTACTCATTTGCCACAAATATCTACTCAATTATCTCACATTTGTCATCTATGGTCTCAACATATACACAAACAAAAAATAACTAAAGTGCTTGAAAGCAACTTATAAAATCCATTTAAAATTCTCCATGTTTTATTTCTGTGAGAATTAAATTGGCATGACTTAGGATCACTGAGGCAAATAAGTCATTTCTTGAAAAAAGTACCTGGGGCAGGGCATGGTGGCTCCTCCCCTCGGTGGGAGGCCGAGGCGGGTGGATCACTTGAGGTCAGGAGTTCGAAACCAGCCTGGCCAACATGATGAAGCCCTGTCTCTATTAAAAATACAAAAATTAGTCAGGCATGGTGGTGGGCACCCATAATCCCAGCTACTCAGGAGGCTGAGACAGGAGAATCGCTTGAACCTGGGAGGTGGAGGTTGCAGTGAGCCAAGATGGCACCACTGCACTCCAGCCTGGGAGACAGAGCGAGACTCCAACCCCAAAAAAATAAACAAATAAAAATAAAAATAAAGAACCTAATCCCTGATACATTCCGCCAGAAGCTAATATACTGTGAAATCTCCTTCCATTCAAAATGATACTCAATAACAACTTAGTGAGGCCTTTTTAGGAATACAGAGAATGAACTAGGATTAGGGTGACTGTCTGGGTCTAGACAGAAACAAAGGAGTTCTTGAGACATAGGACTTTAAGTTTTAAAGCCTGGATGAGTTGGCTACTCCTTATTAAGTAGTGGGGACTATACTCCTTATTAAGTAGTGGGGACTACATCTGGATACTTGATAGCACACAACGAAAGACTAAAGTATTTTCTAGCCACCTTCCAAATAAAAAAAAAAATCCACAAATTCATTTCTATTTTTACCTCGTGCAAGCACTAATGAGCAAAACAGAAACCAACAAAGGAGACATACAATACTTTTAATGAGAATTCATCAGAGTAGAATTAAATTAAAATTAAAAAAAAATAATTCACTTTAAGGCATTATTTGCCTTGTGAAAAGAAATTTTTTAAATGAGTTTACTTTTCCTATTGACAAGCTTCCAGCTTTTACTTTCTAAACTATTTTTTAAAGTGACAAATTGAGCAGATGTAATGGCAAGGTGTTCCACCCTTTGACCTGTGTCAACCAATCTTACGTCTTTTATCAGGAAAAAAAGAAGTCCATCCCCTAAAGGCAGTATGCCAGGACCAAGGAAATAAGGGAGACAACTTTTTTTTTTTTTTTTTTTGAGACGGAGTCTTGCTCTGTCGCCCAGGCTAGAGTGCAGTGGCCGGAGACGGAGTGCAAGCTCTGTCTCCTGGGTTTACGCCATTCTCCTGCCTCAGCCTCCCGAGTAGCCAGGACTACAGGCACCCGCCACCTCGCCCAGCTAGTTTTTTTTGTATTTTTTAGTAGAGACGGGGTTTCACCATGCTAGCCAGGATGGTCTCGATCTCCTGACCTCGTGATCCGCCCGTCTTGGCCTCCCAAAATGCTGGGATTACAGGCTTGAGCCACCGTGCCCAGCCAAGTGAGACAACTTTTAAAGAGCAACAGCAAATACTGCCTTCCTTCCACTATCTCAAAACTAGTCACAGTTCAATATAAGTTATTTATATATGGCAACCTGTAAATCAAAGGAATGCGCTTATCATACCTAATTCAACAATTTCAAGCCTAAATACTCCAGCTATACAGCAGTTCTCTGAAGCCATAGCAATAAGATGACTCACCAACTGGCAGGTGTCTTAGGTTCTACAAATAATGGGTGTCTGCCTGGATGAAAACAAATGTATGTGCACCAACAGACGAACTCATCCTGCTTGGCTAAGAGAGTAGAGAGACTAAAAAAACTGATCAGTAGTATAGTACTTTATAATGGAAAGAAGAATCAGACTTCGCTACAACAAAATTTATAATTCATGCAGACTTTCAAAATGTCCTTCCAATTTTCATTTACCAGAAAAGTACAAGAGAATAAGATCTAAGATAATAAAAACCAATTTTATGACCCCCAAATTAAAAATAGCTGAAAGTGAGAATTATGACATTGAGTTCACTGCTTCAAGAAATGTGAAGTCAGTCACAAGAAAAATAAATCCATATTTAAACCCTCCTATTACATTTAGTGACCTGATGTCAGTTTACACTCAAGTGAAAATCAGTAGTACATATTTGAGTTCTAGTTCGAGGATGTATATTCTTATGTGAAAACTGACACCATGTCACAGTTAATAAGATATGGGTTTATAAATATGGAATTAAAAGAAACTTACCCTTTCCCTTTGTGCAGCTCTGACTTCCAACCCAGTTTCTATAGAAACAGGAGGACAAGTGCCAGTGCCAGAAGTCTGCCAATTAGAACTCATCTTTGAGTTGCTGAATAATAAAGTCAGATCCCAAAGTCGACTATAGGTTTTTGTCAGTAGTTCCTAAAAAGAAACCCAGGAGGAAAAAAGATGTTTAACCAATTACTGTACTTAGAAACGCTCCCTTTAAAATTGGCTTTAAAAAAAAATTGAGGAGGGAGAGCCAATACCCCATGTTAAAAAAAAATTTTTATTAGGGCTTCAGACTTTACTAAAATTAAGGAGCAGTAAACAGAAGAGAGGGTGTCTCTGAAGGTCCAAAACACTTTTAAACCACTATATTAAACGAAAAAAGCACTCATACATTATAAATATAAAGTAGTTTCAATCACTAAACCTTAAAGTGCAGATGAATCCATTCCTTTTGTGGAATGAACTTTCAGTAAGGTTACAGCACTGCAAAGAGTAAACTTCACAAATGAAATTTGTCAGGACAAATGATGACATAGGTTAAGTCTCCACTAAAAACCTCTTATTTCTAGGATAAATCTATAAATTACAAAAGAACCTTTGAAAAGTTTTCTAGAGACGTTGGCATCGTTGTGTTTGATGAAAAAAAATCCCTCTAAGTCACATATACCAATTTAGAAATTTTACAACTGTGGGATTTAAGAAATAATCTGACTGCAATTTTTCAATTGATATCCACATTGTTGCTTAGTGAATGTATTTGAGATTCTTTTATCATAAAAATTTAAACATTATTTTTATCTCTTCATGTGCCTCTGGGTATGAAAAACTTACACATTAAAAGTATCAGGCCAGGTGCAGTGGCTCATGCTTGTAATCCTAGCACTTGGGGAGGCCGAGGCAGGAGGTCAGGAGTTCTTTTTTTTTTTTTTATTTTTTTTTTGAGACGGAGTCTTGCTCTGCCGCCAGGCTGGAGTGCAGTGGCCGGCTCTCAGCTCACTGCAAGCTCCGCCTCCCGGGTTCACGCCATTCTCCTGTCTCAGCCTCCCGAGTAGCTGGACTACAGGCGCCCGCCTCGTCGCCCGGCTAGTTTTTTGTATTTTTTTAGTAGAGATGGGGTTTCACCGTATTAGCCAGGATAGTCTCGATCTCCTGACCTCGTGATCGGCCCGTCTCGGCCTCCCAAAGTGCTGGGATTACAGGCTTGAGCCACCGCGCCCGGCCAGAGGTCAGGAGTTCAAGACCAGCCTGGCCAACATGGCGAAACCCCATCTCTACTAAAAATACAAAAATTATCCAGGCGTAGTGGCTTGCGCTTGTAGTCCCAGCTACTCGGGAGGCTGAGGCAGGAGAATCACCTGAACCTGGGAGGCAGAGGTTTCAGTGGGCCCAGTGAGCCAAGATTGTGCCACGTGCATGCACTCCAGCCTGAACGACAGTGCAAGACTGTGTCTCAAAAAAAAAAAAAAAGTCATTCCTGGCCGTGCACAGTGACTCGTGCTTGTATTTCTAGCACTTTGGGAGGCTGAGGCAGGTGGACTGCTTGAGTCCAGGAGTTCAAGACCAGCCTGGGTGACATAGTGAAACTCTGCCTCTAATAAAAATACAAAAATTGCCCAGTGTGGCACACGCCTATAGTCGTGCTTCCCAGATACTTGGGAAGTTGAGGCAGGAGGATCACTTAAACCCTGAAGGTGGAGGTTGCAGTGAGCTGAGATTGTACCACTGCATTCCAGTCTGGGTGACAAGAGGGAGACACTGTCTCAAAAAAAAAAAGTAAAAATATCATTCCTGAACCTAATTTGATACACTGCAATTTAGAGTACTATCTGAACACTCATACTGAACCATTCCTTTTAATACATATGAATCTTAATACATTATTTGTCTCTGAGCATTCATACTGAACCATTCCTTTTAATACATATGAATCTTAATACTACATTATTTGTCACTGTGTACTTTAATAGGTATTTTATTCTTGTTATATAAGGAAAATTGATTTATGAAGTTAGTATATTACACTTAAGAAACAAAGGCAATTAGGAACCATTCCTCAATTCTGCCCATTTCTATCCCCTCACAGAAAGCTCTAAACCTACCACTACCAAATTTCCTAAATCCTGGGGCACCTATTAGCAGAGTGTCTCCAATATCCGCACCTGTACTTGTAAAAAAGTAACATTTTCTATCTCATAATGAAGACAGGTGACAAGGATAGAATTGGAAGGCAAGAAAAGAGAAAAGCATTGCAAAGTAATCAAGAACCAACCAAGTAGGATAGGCAAAATAGTAACTCTTTCCCCTGTCTTGGTGACAGAGACCTCTGGTAATTTTCTGGTCACCTGAGGCTCACTACATAAGAACTCTTTTGTTCTACTTTTCTTGTTGAAAGTATTTTTTAAAATGCTTTACAGTAAATGACACTGACTAATGCACAAATCTGAGAATCCTATGCACATGGAAGAAGATTCTAATTATCAATTTTTATCACACAGAACATTCATATCTACATCTAAAGTACTGCTTCTCAAACTTTAATATATGTACAAATCATATATCTTGTTCCATTCAGTGGGTTTGGGGTAAGGCCCTGCAATTCTGCATTTCTAATAAGCTTCCAGCTGAGACTCATGCTGTTGGTCTGAGCACCACACTTTCAGTAACAGATTCTAGAAGACTGGGCAATATACATACTGTACTGAACCCAAATTACATTCTCAAAGTTTTGTGTTCTGATTTTCAAACAATCCTTAAAAGGCTGATTGTGCGCACTTGTAGGTATAAAATTTGTCTCTAGAGCAGTGGTTCTCAGCCCTGACTGCACATTACAATCAACTGGGAGCACTTAAAACAAAATGAAAAGAAACCTGGGCCTTTGCAGAAACCCACTCAATCTAGATCAATTTATACGAATCCCTGATAGCGGGCCCCAGTCATCAGTATTAAAGTTCCTCAGCTGATTCCATTGTACAGCCAGAGTTGAACCTCTGCCATAGAATGCAGAAAAATTCCAATTAAGGGGTCTAGTTTACTGAAGTGTTTCTGTACATAAAGAATATACACAATGGCATATATATTAAGATACTTATCATAGGCTGGGTGCGGGGGCTCATGCCTGTAATCCCAGCACTTTGGGAGGCCAAGGCGGGCAGATCACGAGGTAAGGAGTTCAAGATTAGCCTGGTGAACATAGTGAAACCCCGTCACTATTAAAAATACAAAAAAGTAGCCAGTCATGGTGGCAGACACCTGTAATCGCAGCTACTCCGGAGGCTGAGGCAGGAGAATTGCCTGAACCCAGGAGGCAGGGGTTGTAGTGAGCCAAGATCACGCCATTGCACTCCAGCTGGGGTGACAGGCGAGACTCCATCCCCACAAAAAAAAAAAAAAAAGAAGAAAGAAAGATAGTTATCTTGGGAGCTACGTAAATCTATTGATATTCAATTTTTTTTTTCTTTTTAAAGATATACGATCTTACACTCCTGGACTCAAGCAATCCCCCCGCCTCAGCCTCAAAAAGCGCTGGAATTACAGGTGCAAGACTCAGCGCCCAGCCTGATAGGCAATTTTTTTTTTTTTTGAGACAGAGTCTCGCACTGTCACCCAGGCTGGAGTGCAATGGCGTGATCTCAGCTCACTGCAACCTCTACCTCCTGGGTTCAAGCAATTCTCCTGCCTCAGCCTCCTGAGTAGCTGGGATTACAGGCATGTGCCACCATGCCCGGCTAATTTTTTGTATTTTTAGTAGTGACACGTTTTACTATGTTGGCCAAGCTGGTCTCAAACTCCTGACATCATGATCCAACCACCGTGGCCTCCCACAGTGCTGGGAATACAGGCGTGAGCCACCGCACCTGGCCTGACAGTCAATTTCTATATGCTAAAATGCAAATCAATTTTATGAAACATTAATATTCCCAATAGGTCTTAAACTATATAATAAAAAATATACATGTATACAGCATCCCAAAGTGTTAATTTTGCCTGTAATAATAATTATATTGCAGACACTGGTATAATAACTTATGCTTACGCATAAAAATTTTTCATTAAGTCCTTTTCCTAGGTAAAAAGGAATCTGCTGGTTACCTGAAAAAGGTCAGATAAATTCAGCACTTAAAAACTACACACATACATCTTATTTGCATAGGATAACAGCCATTTCACAGAAAGACTCTCTAAATTATTTTTTAGAAAGGGAGTTTGGTTAAATATCACTAGAAAAACTGCAAGTTATGAAATACAGAAAGCGTGGTCAGTGTGTCATATCAGTCATATATATGACTACAGTGGAAACTGTTAAGACAGTTTATTGAAAGTAGAAAATACGAAGCGGCATGTTCAGAAAATGAGGCATCTTCAGAAGGAAGACTGCTTTGAAAGTTCAGGATGGTCAACAATTATGAGCCCTAAAAAGAAATAAAATCTTTATTACTGTATTTAAATAAAGAACAGTGCTGATCTCTGAACAGAAACATATTTACAGTCTGACAGAGAATCTGTGAAATGTTAATAACTTATTTTCTTTGGCATTTGAAGGAAATTTATTATTTTCCTCAGACAGGTAGTCAAATCTTGATCAAATCCTATCACTCTCTGCTTAAAACCTACAATGTCTTTCTATAGCAATCAGCATTTAGAATACAATCCAAACCCTTTGTCTGGAGCCTAAAGGCCCTAATTTATAGCTTATCATCTCCTTTCTTCCACCAGACTGTAAGCTTCGTAAGAAAAGAGAAACATGTCTTTTTTCACAAATTTACTCCCAAGATCTAGAATAATGTCCAATACATAATATGTACTCAAATATTTGAATAGTTCATTGGCTATACTTATCAAACACAAATGCAGTATAGATATAAATAATCATTTACAGGACAAAGATACACTAAACTTTACCTATAATACCTTTGTCTCAATCCTATTGGTAACTTAGGAGTAGTAGATATAGGTGATGGTCCGGAAATAAGTTTCATGTGTACACACTCAATGCCAGCATCACTTTCAATTTTAAGACTATAGTCACAGTATTTTTAGATTCACGTCTGAAAACTCAAAGATACCTCAATCAGTCCCTGGCTATGTATCCCTCAGTCACAAAACTTTTCTGGTGTCCCTTTAGCATTTCATAAACAAAACAGTGGCCCACCTTCAGGACTGTTATAAGGCAAAATTAAATAGTAATCTAGATTGAGTTTCTTGGAGAAATAATTACATGACTAGAAAACTGTTATGTTACTTAAGTGGCAATTTTAAGTAATAAATTCCATGGCAATTGCAGTTTTGTTCTCCTTGTCTGCTGCAACAGTTTTAAAGTCATCTTCTAGAAGCCCCTCTCAGTTTCTGAGACAGCACAATTCTTGCTTTCCTATCTAGGCTTTTTTCCAGCACCATCTTCTCTTCCCATGCCTCAAATATGACATTATCCTAAGTTTACCTTAGTATTCTACTCTCTATGGGCCAGTGTTGCTCAACACATGGCCCACTGACCACAGAATATATCAGAATTACCTGGGGGGTTTGTAAAAGAGCAAAGACTCCTAGGTCATGCTGGTCCTAACACATCCCAGAATGTCTAGGGGAGGTACCAAGGGCCTGCACGTTTCCCAAGTACTGCCAATGTTGATAAACTATAATTTGAAATCCATTGCCCATTTTTTCAGGTTTGCAGCCTTAATCTCATTCCTAGCCTCCACAAGTACAGTAACCAAGAGAGCCTTAGCTGGGACAAAGGCCTGGTTAGAACTGTGGCTCTATCACTAAACTGTCAAATTACGGTCTGTGGTGAGACTTAAATGAGACAATGTGTGTACAGTACTTGGCAGAATCCTTGGCTTGAAGTAGACAGTCAATAAATGACTGCTATCAATGTGCCCCAAATGATCTGTTTCCACTCTCCATCCCTCAAACGGGCCTACCCTTCAGGATTCCCTATTTTTGTTGACCCAACCATTTTACTAGTATTCTAGGCTTCAGTTTGCATCTTATCTTTTCCATCAATCCACAAGCTGCTATATTCTTACTTACGCTTGTCTGCCTGACACGTCCATCCCAACCTCTCTCCACCATTCCACGTCCTACTCTAACAAATTCTTTTGTAAAGCCTTTCTTGACCATCCCTGTTTTAAGTAACCTGTTCATATGCTCATTCATACACCTATATCACCTATTAAAATCCATTAGAGGCAGGGCGCAGTGGCTCATACCTGTAATCCTAACACTTTGGGAGGCTGAGGCGGGGGGATTGTTTCAGGCCAGGAGTTCGAGACCAGCCTAGCCAACATTGTGAAACCGTGTCTCTATTAAATTACAAAAAATCAGCCAGGCGTGACAGCACACGCCTATAATCCCAGCTACTCAGGAGGCTGAGGCAGGAGAATCACTTGAACCCGGGAGGCAGAGGTTGCAGTGAGCTGAGATGATGCCACTGCACTCCAGCCTGGGCAACAGGAAAAAAAAAAATTCATTAGAAATTAACTATTCACCTGTTTCATAGCTTCTCCAGTTAAGAGTACAAGTTGCTGAAGAGAATAGATAGATGAAAAAAACTTATTGGTTGCTAAGACCAAACTTGTCTGAGGTTTGAAGGAATTTTGCTATTCAATAAATTCCTCTGCCAAGATTTTAAAACTAGATTATAATTCAAGTTATTAAGTTAAAGGATCTTTAAACAGGGAAGCTCAAAAAGACTAAACTGAAATGGGAGACAGAGGTGATGGTCAGAAGCCATAATCAGATATACTATTGTCAAAAGAAAAATAGATGCTCTATAAGCTGTAAATACTAAATATATTGCCTCAGATAAACAGCTTATAAACAATTATACAACTTAAGCTATGGAAGTGACAATTTATAAAATTTAGGTTGTTTTACTGAAATCAGGGTAATCCTCATTTTTAATTTTAGTACTAACAACAAAGCTTTTCAAATTAAGCCCAAGTCAATTTGGAGGTGTTCCTGGAAGTAGTTCCTTTACAGAACCCTAAATTTAGATCATATGAAGGACACTGGGAAACCACACAAATACTTCAAAAGGGAAGTTTCCAATTTATAAAACCAGAACACTGAATCTAACACTCAATCCAGTTAACTTTTTTCCACAGTGCAGCTGGGAATAAATAAAATGATTTCATGAGTAATTTCAAAAAATTGTCATGCTGTGTACCTTTCCAATTTGTATGACATGGTTTTATATACAAATAAACAAATGCCCTGTCTGCAACTTTTTTCTTGTTCTTACTAGAGAGATGAAGCTTGAAACTTCAAAAAGATACCAGACATATAGAAATATGTAGAAAGTGTAACATAATCTTTCTAAATCTCCACAGTGATTTAAAATATTTGCTTACTAACTGGAAAAAACCACTCAGCGGCCTCATGGTGTGAACTAGCAAGAAAAAGAAAACACACTGAAAACTGACATTTACAACAAGTATAAAATGTTTAAAGAAATGCAGGGGAGAGACCATTTAGAAAAGCCTCAGATGGCAGCCATCATCTCATAACCAGCTGTTTTAAAAATTCTTATGACACACTGAGAACCTGAAAACTTCCACTGTACTTCGTTTTTTCCCTTTTACTCTATCAAAGTATGGGTACATAAACTGCCTAGCAAAACAATCCAAGGAGCTCAATCTTGTGGAAAAAGTAACCAGTATAGATCAGCTACTATAGTTACTAGATACTGTATGTCTTCTAGAAGAGATGAAAAAATAACAATTCTATTCAAAAATTTTGATCTCATTTGAAATAAAGCAAGGAAACCTAAGTTGTATTACATACTAACAAAGTTGTGCTTGTGATAAGTTGCCAAAGCTTCAAACTTGATTAATGTAGGGGAGAAGGGCTCAGAAGGCTGGTAAAACTAAATAGATACTGAAAATGTGAAGGGCAGACAAAAGTCAGACTTCTCAACACTGCTTGTTAATTTCCCTAAAGTTAAGGTTGCCTAATTTTATAATCTCTCTGTGGGACAAAAAGAAGAAAGAAAAAAAAATCCTGGTTAAAATATGTATCATTCACAATCTGATGGCGTACTTTCTTTTGTTGCTGTTATACACTGTAATGTCTTAACTCTGAAGTTTAGAAATCAGTATTTGTAAATAAGCAACGTTTTTACAGCAGTAAGTCCTCCAGCATCATTAAATCATGACTAAGGGTAAAGGCCAAGGTTAACAGCAAATGTCAAATTTTAAAGGACATCAAGACTATAGGTTCCAAATCCATAACCAAGATTTTAAAACTTTGGCTGCCACATTAAAAGTATTTTTTTAATGTTAAAAATAAACTTAAAAAGAAAAATATTGAGTAAAACAGAAGTTCTGACCTGAAATACGACACTTCGGTGAAGGAAGTTAGTAATGGCAGCAGAGTGCCTTAAGGCTTCCATCTAGAGAAACAGACCCAAAACATTAAAAGCCCTCACCCTATTAATTATAATGCATTTTGACCTCTAAAAACCCTCTTACCTGTTTACAAGAGTTTATACAGCTGTTTGCCACTGGAACACCACCTTGCAGAGTATAACCGTGGCATCCTTTGTTGATAATCACCTGTTGCCTAGCAATCATCATCCCGCATGGAGACAGACAGCACTAGGGCTCTTCCATCCGAGGTTAAAATTCAAAACAAGCCCAACAAGCCTGCATTTCAAGGTGGTCTTCGTCTGCAACTAGTTAAGTTTAAAACTGGCAAACAACAACAATGGTGTCTGAAGCCAATGGTGCAGCATTGCTGGCTTCCTCTTGAACTCCAGCGTTGTCACTGTGCACCGAAGTCTGCTGCTGCAAACAGGGGAGTTGTTCTCCTGTACTGGGAACAGGCTTCCGAAACTCAGGAGCCCCTGTACAGGATAATGCAGGAACTAAAGGCAAACATTTTTCCTCCTTAAGGATGCCTCCATCTTTTTCCTCACAATCTGTACTACCAACCGAAGTGACTGGGCCTGAGTGTGCGTTCGTACCTATGAAACCGTCACGGTGCATGCACATCCAAGGCATGTGGAACCAAAGGTCAAATAAGGCACAGATACCAAGTAACGGTTCTAATTACAAACGCTAGCTCTCAGGAACTCTTCATCCATTCAGAACTAAACCCATCACTGCATAACTCTGGTAAGAAGCCCCTGGAGACGGAGGAGCTCCTCAAATGTGTCAGGAAAGGCTTTATTAACATCATCATTAACATTTAAAAAGCAAACGGAGCATTTCTCCTTCTTTTGGCAATTTGGTGCAAATGTTAAGTGCAAGATAAAGCAATTTCAAACTTTTCTTCAAATTAAAAATGAAACTAAGGCCAAACGTGATGGGTGAACAAAATAAATCAAAACTTAAATTTCAGCAACTCCAGCTCTTCAAACCAGCAAAAGCCCCCGACTCAGGCACTGTGGTGAGGCTTAGGGTGCCTGCCCCGGCTTCTTGCGTGCCAGCAAACAGCACCATTTCCTCATCACGTTGAGAACCGAGAAGCAAATGATCCCCTTCACTGCAAACAAAGGGGGTCAACAGTAACACTAGTGATCCTTCAGAATTGACACACCGTGATAGTCAAAATGAAATTGATGGTCTCCCTGCTTCTTGCTCAAGACATACAAGATCTGAGCAGCAGCAAGTACCCCCTCGGCTGCAAACAAAGGGGTCAAAGGTTTGCCGTCAATTCACTTCCAGGCAGAAAAACATTTTCCTCAAAAGAAACAATTTATTTAGAATAAAACAAAAGCAGCTCAACTGTGAGCGCACGTTTGAGAGACAGCTACTCTTAAGCTGTGTGAGCCATAAAAAGGGTTTTTCTTTACTTTTCCAGAAATCTTGTGTACACAGCACAAAGCAAAGAGGTCATTTTTTTTTCCACTTAAAACACCGGCATTGGCATCACAATAGCAGATACACAACTTTAAGCTGCCATTTTAGTAAAATGCACAAATACTAAACAGATTAGCTTTCTTCCATCAGAGGCCCATGTAAACTCCACATAAGCCACAACTTCTCTTCAAAAAGGTCCATTAGAGCTTTGAATTCCATATCTTCATCCGCTGTTCAACCAGTTTTGCTTGCGGAGGGGGGGAAAAAAAGGTTATTCAGTACAAATGTTTACAATATTAAAAATATATATATTTCCCCTATGCCATTATAGATGAACATAACATTAACAAGACCTTCCTGGATGGTTCACCTCAACTTCAAAAAGCACCAATAATACCCACTGGCATAAACCTTGAAATGAATTTACTGTATGAATAGACATATAACAAGTAGAACAATAGGGTGGGTTTTTTTAAAGACTGCAATTGAAGATAACAGGACTGAAAATATCCTTTATACTCATGTAACTGAGTAAAACATGTCGAAAAAATTCAGAAAAAAGTTTCACAATCAATTTATAATCTATCAATATATTCTAAATATAACTTAAAAAGTGAAACTATAAAAAGGTGAAGTTTAGTCAAACTTTTGCCCCATCTATTTTCATTCTGTAATTTATATGGAGCAACACAGACTACTCCATTATTGTAGAAAGGGGTCGATACAAAGCCATTTAAAAATCCACCCTCATCTATGTTACCAAAGACAACAGCCATTATTTTAAGAAAACACTCATACAAATAATTGTTAAACAGCCAAAGAACACTTCAGGACTCTCACTTTTCAACTCTGTTTGAAACCATACATATAAAACTCTTCATTAAGCTTAACATTTCACTGTGGTTACCTGAAATCATTTTCTCCCTTTAGGGACACCACTATAACCACTATAACAAGGTCAGCGCCATGTTTTCTCTCTTCTTGTTCTCATACCTAACTCCTATCTCAAAACCAAACACTGTGGCAGAGACAGAAAAAAAATGTCCAGAAATTCTCTCCAAAATTTTTTTTCACATAAAAGGTCATTAAGGCCCTCTTCTCAAGAGGATTTCCTAATTCTGTTACCAGAGTTTTTGGTGAATGGTTCCTATATGGACCCAAACTATAGTTTAAGCTGTATATGCATAATGAAAAATCTGTCTTTAAAAAGTGGATTTACATTTTTTATTTTTAAAAAAGCATGGTCAGTGAAAACCTGCTAATAGTTTTTAAATAAACCTAAACAATGTCTGACTCTGAAAGTAATAACCAAACACCTGACTCTTATTACTGGACCTAAAATGACCTGTAAGTGAGTCAAGAAGGGCCAGAGTATATTTTACCTTCAAAAGGTGACAAATGCTTATAACCAGTCAGGGGATGGACATTTTAAGATGTAATCCTCAAAAGAAAAACTCTATCCACTCTCAGTTGAGAGTCAAAGTACACCAGGAATTTAAAACTTTGTGTGAAAAATTATTTACAGGAATCCCAACAAAATACTTAACCAATAAGTTAAGCAGGACTATTGGCTAGGTATTGATTGCTTAATTTCCCATAAAATTGGAAGCTGTGATCTAAAAGTCTTATCTTCACGTTTTTACCAATAATACTTAATAGTCATTAAATGATATCCTGAAGTTTTCTTTCCATTCATTTTAACTGAGTTCCAGAAAAATCAACTACATTAAAATAATTAAAGAAAAAAGATAGAAAAAAATTGGTTGTTACAAAGAACATCCAACGTTGGGATTATTAAATCCTGGCTAATGAGAAGTAGAACCGGTTTTAGACTTTTGTTTTCATTCGAATTCTTAAGGTTTAACTAGATACTTTATGGATATTATGAACCTGCACAAAAGAATGGGCAGTACAAATAAGCGGTTCATGTGGACTATGGCACTCTATAGGTAATGACCAACTAAACATAATTAGTTTTTTATAATACATACATTTAGAAATGGTACCAAGCCATTGTTTCAAAAACACTGAAGTACAAATTGCCCAGACCTAACAAAAGTAGCAATGTCAGGTAAAGATTCAAACAAACATGGAGCAAAACCATAGTACTCTTCTGTAAGCTGTCACACTAACAAAACAAAAAACAAAAAAAAAAAGAAAGAAAGAAAGATAGAAAAAGAAAAGAAATAAAACACACATTTTGGATGATAGTAAAATTAGATGTCATGGACTTCACTCTCCAAAAGAGCAAAATCATTTGTCCAACTATCTCAACAAAAGATACTCAAAAGTTAATGGTTAGTGAGATTATTTAAACTGGAAAAATGTAGCTGGCCACAAATTATACTATGAGCCCATGTATGCACAGACTTCACACTTGCATTAGTTTCTGAACAGGTGTCTACTCCAAACCAATCACTGCTTTTTGAAAGCAAGAAGCATAGTATTTTCCTAAGAGGTACAAGGACCTTCATGCTCACAGCCTAGATAGAACCCTCCTTCTCTCAAAATGGCTAGTTTTTCCAGTTTAAAAAGAAACAAACAAAAAAAACCCCACAAAACCTGCAAACTTAAAAAAATTATAAAGGCATAGTGAAAACCAAGAGGGATGACACAGCAGTGATGACACTTTCGTGCTGACATGCATTAGACACCTGTCATAATGGAAAATAAAAATTACATGACATTTCTCTGGGTTATTATTGGTGCTATTTCAAAACTTCCAGCTTTGATAACAGAAAGAAAACAGTTGGATTCTGCCAGGCTTCAAGTTAAGTCACTTTCACAGAACAGAAATATGACCATGATCCAGAAGGTCCAAAAGTCTCTAATCATAATTAAATATCAAGGGCCTTAGCTGAAGTCTTCAGCATTTAAATCAAGGGAGAAAAATATACTTACTAATGACCTGACAAATCAGGGGTGGGACAGAGGGGATAGATTTAAAAAAAAAAAAAAAATCCATTACTGTTAAGCAGCAAAAGTCCTTGTTGAGAACCAGAGGTTGGTATCATTATCACCTTCGAAAAAAAAAACTGTGAGGGTAAGTTAAATGATCCTGTATTAATTCCAGGTGTCTGGGAAAATAAAAAATAAAAAAAGATTTTCCTACACTGACATTTCAATTCCGTAGCTGGACAGCAGTGAGAATACTAAACATAAAATTTCCAAGATGTTCAAAACATTTCCAATAATGTAATGTCACTACTGTTTAAATACGAAAATAAAAAGACAAGCAAAATTTTAAGAGAGCACGTCAAATGCATTTTATGATGACTTTTTAAGAAAGTCTGCAATCCAAATATGGCTGATTTAAATGCCCACTGAAATAAAAGATGACTACGAGCCTGCAGACAACTCTTCTTTCTATTATTGAAACCAGAAATTTGAATGGATACAAAATCAAAAACTCATCTTTGATGAAGAACAGTTTTGAAATATGCACAATTAGAACTGTACCTGCTACACCTCTCTGAAAGTCAGTAAAAACATCACCACACACCAATAACTGACCAAAGAATTCTGATTTTAAAAGCACCTACTCACTTCTTGCATACTAGTGTAAGCATAAGACATATATGGTTTGTAACATAGTCCTTAATTTTTACTGAACAGTTACTGCTACAAACCAAAAGTGCATAAACGGGATACAGAACTCTAGAACAAATGATTTTAAAAAATGCAAGTTAAAGCAAACTCTCTGGGAATAAACTGTATCTTAAGAAATACTCAAATACCTGATTAAAATAATTACATTGCTAAACAATTTACCAGCATATCTTTGAGATCCCTGATCAAATTTCAGTCACACACATTTCTGGTAAAAGAATTATTTACCTACACACCGATCGAGTCATTTCTAGGTGGCTATTACTCTCTTTATATGGTCAGTGGACTCCTTTCTCCAAATTCTGACTTTTCAAAATTTTGGTTTTGTAACTCAGAGGATTTTTAGGCTCAAGATTAAAAAAAAAAAAAACTGAATAGAGGAAAAAAATTACTCATAAGGGTGGGAACTCCTAATTAAAGCAAATCTGTCTGCCTGCTACCTTTAGGGCATCCCTTTCACTTAAAATAATAGCTAAACAAACAAAAAAATAGCTAAACTGTCCTGATTTCTATTTTAAAGACGTTTATAAAAATATAAAAAAGAAAATGCTACAACTAACAACTAAAAAGAAAATTGCATCTGATGCTGTATCCCATTACACATCACAAAACAGGAACCATGTCAAAGTAGTAAATACAAGTTACACATGGACTTTAGGACGCACCACGGACAATGATCATGACCAGGTAATCTTCTTCAGATCTGGCCAGTGCCTTGGCAGGGGAATCCAGGAACTGCTGGGAGAACTCACAAGGTGGGAAGGCATGAAGGACCCCGGTGTTTTCCTTGTCTTTGTTGCCCCCCACAGGGAGGCTGATCACCCCGGCTGCCTGCTTTTGCTTTAAATAGGACACAAGGTTCCTAAGTGGCCTCTGAGTAGAAGTGGCAGTGTCTGATGCAGCTGAGGAAGAGGAGGACCGGCTGTCAGAACTTCCAGGCACAGCCAGAAGAATGGCATAACCATTGGGCCCTGCTACTTTGATGCGTCGAGTTACTTCATCCAACTTGGGCTGGTCCAAACGGAGACGCTGAGTGATCTTGAGCTGGGCCACTTTGCCTCCAGTTGAACCCTCCACAAGAAGACTACTAGCCACTTGGAGGTCACCCTGCAACAGATGCATGTTGGAAGGAAAGTTGCTGTTCTTCAGCAGAAGCATGCCCTGCCAGGCCAAACAGAGTTTGGGAGAGGCTGCTGCCGCAGGGGCTGTCCCCCCATCCTGTTTCTGAGACGGGGACTTCAGCTTGCAGGAAGCAGTGCTGGTGCTAGGTGCACTCCCATCAGAGCGGTCTTCTTTTTTCAGAGGGCTTTTTCCCTCAGTGGGAGCAGTTGTCCGGTGCTTCCTATCTCGTTCAGCTGATGCAGAGTTTTTACGGTCTCGCTTGTCACCCTGGCTCTTCTCCAAACTACCTCGTCTGTCTCTGATTGGAGAGGGCCTTTCCAAGAGAAGACGGGAAGATCGATCATTGTCGCTGTTGTAACGATCCCGGCTACTGCTCAATTCTGGACTGCGGTCAGGAGAAGGAGCGCAGTGACGTTTTCGTGGGCGGTCACTCTCAGGAGACCTATCCAGATGACGTCCTCCACTCTCCTCAGGCAGCCTTCGCTTCCTAGGCTGGTCTCTGCTGCTGGGCAGATCTCGATCACCTCTGTCCCGGTCCAAGGACCAACCATCCCGCCTGCGATCAAGGCTATCCAGTGGCTCGTAAGCAGGCACAGAAGTAGCTGCAGTCCGAGTGCTACGTTCTCGGACTGGGGGTGGGGGTGGCACCCAATCAGAGTCAGGATAAAGGTCCCTATCACGATCTCTGTATAGTAAGGGTGGTGTCCTATCCCGAGCACCCCTCAAAGGGTCAGGTGCCCGATGTCCAAAAGCATCTGTCACCAGCTCATAATGAGTCAAGGGCAGAGGCTGCAGATACTGCTGCTGGTAACGATGTTCGGTGTCGGCAAAGTCTACTCTAAGGCGTCGATCTGGGCCACCAAGTGGGAAGCCCCGCATATGGGTCCAGGCAGCATGCGCTGCATCCAGGCTTTCATACTGGATATACGCCCAACTATCACCTTTTCGGTAGTCTATGGTGCGTATGGTGCCAAATCGATCAAATTCTCGTGCCAGGGCAGCAAGAGGAACCCAAGGTCCCAGGCCTCCCACCCAGAGGCGGGTGGTGGGTGTAGCTTTGCCATAACCAATTTTGATAGGATTCCGAATTATAATTTTGCCGGACATTGCTAATTTGGCCCGGTGAGACATATCTAAGTTCTCAAATTTGAGAAAGCCGTAAGTACTAGTCTGGCCGCGAGAAGGCCTCTTGATATCTACTTCTGTGATGACTCCAAAGCGATCAAACGCCCTTCTTAGGTCACTCTCCGTTACAGTGATGTCTAGGTTGCCCAAGAAAAGCGTCCGGTTAGCTCGCTGATCATCCTCGGGTGAAATCTCATCCACTTCTCTGAAAGGAGCAGCACCTGCTCCAGCTCCCACCCTTGGCTCAAGACTGTATGCAGGGCGCACTCTCTCATAGAACGGGTAGTCTCTTTCTCTCTCCAGCTCTCGAGGCAATGGTGGCGGAGGTGGAGGGGGCAGGCGGCCAAGAGCCAACTGCTGCAGCCGGTAGTCTCTGTATCCCAAAGCAGCGCCACCAGGGGAAAGTGATCTCTGGCCTCCACCACCTCCAGGGGGGTGCCGGTGACCACCTACAGAGGCCCCGACCACGCTGGCTGATGGAGGATAAGTATCTTTGTCTAAAGGAGAGCGGCTGCGGCGCCGGCTCACATACACAGCTTCTATCTTCAGAGGCCGGTCATAGAGCACCAGGCGGCCTCTGGCATGCTTGGCCGCCCGCGCGTCCTCTGGCCGCCGGAAGTTCACAAAGGCTACCCGCTCATCCCCGCTGCCAGAACCCGACAGATGACTGATTTTGACACTTACATCACCGAAACGTTTGAACTCATGAAACAGACCGTCCTCCACCGCTTCGTCACTAAGCTGGGACCCCAACTCGCTTATCTTCAGGGTCTTGTATTCCGCGCCGTCCCCGCCGCCGGGAGCTGAGGAGGCGGCCCCAGAGGAACGTGACTCCCCGCCTCCACCCCGGGAGCTGCTGCGCGACTCGCCCCCGCCCGAAGAATTTTTGGTGCTCGGGGAGCTATAACTATGCAAGCGGCTACTGGAGCTGCCCCCACCGGTGTCATACTCGCGGCTGCCACCTCGACTGCTGGACTTGTCCAGGTGGAGACTCCGCCGCGACCCGCCGCCGCTATCGGTCTTTCCGCTGCTGCTCCCATTGCTGCCACCAGAGCCCCCTAACTTCTTGCTCCGCTCTCCGCGGGAAGTCGAGTCCTCACCACCACGAGAGCGTTTGGCCTTGACTGGCGAGCGCTCTTTTCCCTTCATTGTTGCGGGTCGTCGGAGGTCGTCTCCGCGGAGCTGATCAACCCGCCGCCCCGCGCTCGTTTCACACAGCGGAACCGCACGCCGCCATCTTGGACTCCGCCGCGGCACAGGATCCCGCCCCGCATTCCTCATTGGCCAATTAGCTCTCTCTTCTACAGTCTCATTGGGAAAATTATTTGTCTATCTTTACATCTCCCCGCGCTCCAGGAAGGCGCACGCCCAACCACTGTTATTGGGTTCCCAACCCCCTAGTCAGAGTACCTCATTGGTTACATTTGTTGTCTATCTTAACGGTTCCTCGCGCCAGCCTGTAGCTCCGCCCCTCGCACTCTGCGGTCACGTGACCCAAAGTGTAGCTGTGTTGATTGGACAAAAAGTCTGCCCTGTAACGGTACTTCTTGCTCAGTGAAAGCAGCAACCCCTCCTCCTCATCCCTTTCATTGGCTTATAAACCGGTCCTTTAAACCACTATTTGGGAGGTGGGGCCAAGTTTCGGCGTTTTTTCGAGAGGCAGGCTCACAGCGATATCGCGAGAGACAGTGAGCTCCCTCTTTCGACCCCCTTTTTCCAACTCCTCCGGCGGCTAAAAGAAGTTTAAATCTGATTGGATGTCTGCAAGGAAGTTGATAGGCTGAAATAACTGTCCATCACTCGCTTAAAGGGGTAGGCCCGTATAACGGAGGAGGCTGACTGAAGGTGAAAGACTAGAACACGTGCTTGCTATGCGACGTCACTTAGATGTCGCGAGAGGGTGACTGTGCGCCAGCTCCGCCTCCCCGCGTTTTTGGCGTTCTCCCCACAAACATTTGTTAAGTTCCGCGGGGTATTTGGCTGTGCTTCGGCCCTTGGAGTTCGAAACTTCTGAGCTCCCCGCCGTCCTACCTGTGCCGATCAAGGGGCGGGGCAGACTCTCCGGCTGTCGGGGCCCTTCAGTCCCTCAGGAAGCCGTCCTGGGACGCCTAGCGGACACCATCTTATGTCGCTGTGGTAGCTGAGTGCACAGCCGGGGGAAGCCCCGCCTCCCGCGCTCGGGAGAGCGATGCCCGCGGTCACCCGGGCCCGCGGGGCAGGGAGTTCACGGTTCCTGCAGCTCCGGGTCACGCTGACGCCCCGGGGCGGTGCTAACACTTAACACGCGGGACCTCGAGAGCTAAGCTAAGCGGCTAAGACGCAGCCCTCGTCCAGAAGCCTGTCTCTCCCGGGCGCTCCACGTTGCCGCCCAAGTACTCTGGACAACCGAGGGGAGTGACCGTCGTTCCCCGCCTCGTGGCCTGCGGGCGGAGCCGGAACTGTCAGGACACCGCGGACGTGTCTTTGGGCTGCAAATCTGTGTGGATTTTTAAATCCGGTATTCCCGTAAAATAGCAATGTTTGTTTTTAATATGTAATGCTTCTTCCCTGAAAATCATCAAGCTAAATTTAGGCTCCATGCAGATAGGTCGTTTTTTATTCCCCCTGTGGCTTTTTCTATCCCTTGGCACTCGTCTTATTGTGTGTTAAAAGCCAGCAGCACAGGCACCTTGTGGCCGCTCCGGATCCACCTCGTTTGGCTCCTTCAGTCGTTCGCCTTACAACTTTAATTTCCATAGAGCATTACTGTGGCGGACAGAGCACCTGTGAGAGGTGCAGGCGATGCCGAGCTTAGGGGGTTATGGCCTGTGCCCCAGCACTCGCCGGTTGCTGCTGAGGTCACCACATCCTTTAGACCGTCTGCAACTCTCCCGGGTATGCGCCGGGGCGGAGGTTATATTGATCCCGTCCTCAAGCCTATTTCCCAAGATCCAATCTATAGTAGAGGGTGTGAGGTGTTTTTAAACATGACATTTTTCAGGGTAACAGTAATGTCCCAAAAGCCGAAACCTAAACTTGAAAGCTGTTAATATTAGGAACTGTAACCTAAATTTAGCCTTGTCTGAGCCATCCTTTTTGTAAATAATCCTGAGGAATGTGAAGCTGTAGGCCTTTTATCTCTTGAATAAATCAAAGAAACTTGAAGGAAGAAGCTCAATTGTAAAGCATAAAAATCCACAATATTGTAATGTGTAGACATATTCATTGTATTAAAATAGGAAATAAAACTTCAGAAATAAAACTTCAGAAGGCATAAGATAACGTGTATAATACGCTACCATTTGTGGTTTTAAAAATATTTGTATTTTCTGAGCATGTACATTTAAAAATATTTTCGTGGAAACTTTCTTGACAACTACATGGGAAATTGTTCCTAGGATTGCCCTGAGGAGGGGTGTGAGGGTCTGGAGTAGGAGGGAGACTTCACTTTTCTTTGTAGAAATCTTTTGTTTCTACAAAGGGCACGCTATTACTCCTTCAGTTTAAAAAATAACATTTTTAACTTTCCTTAAACTATTTTTATGGAAAAAGTTTAAAATATATAAAAGAATACTATAAAGAACTCCCATGTGTACCCAACACCCTATTTCAACAATTACCAAATCATATGAATCTTGTTTCATCTGCATCACTCTTCCCACTCTTCCTTTCTCCATTGTTTTCTTCCAGACTTACCTGATATCCTTTTCCTGCCCCAGTTGTGGAGTCAGCCATTTCTCCAGAGAGCTCTGGTTCCTTTTAGTGGGAAATGGTATTGAAAGATAAAAATCTGGATGCTGGAGGATAAAAAATACATGAACATATTATTTGTAAAAGCATGAAATAAAAAGTTACCTGGGTTTAAATGTTTCAAGGTTATATTAATAGACCACAAATGGAAATTGAAGTTAAGCCATTATCTGATTACTCAATATAACAGCCAGTCGAGATAATAAACCAGGCACCAGAGTGACTTTTTAACCTAAATTGACCTGCTAAGGTGACTCACTGATCAAAGAAAAAGATAATGACCAAATCAGTAGTTTTCCAGACCTCATGATAGGGGTTGAGGGAGCACAAGATTTGAGAGAAATAATTCAGGGAGACAAGCAGACACCCAGTCTGTGTGAACATGCACCAGAGGCATGCCAAGCTTAGTGGTGCCACTTCAAATACCAGGGAGCTTGATGGAAGCTACTGCCCGCAGCTGGCTATAGTACAAAGGCTTGCCGAGGGGGACTGGAAATCTGCCTGGAGCCAAGAGGACTAGTAAGTGTTATGCTTAAATGGAAAAGGCCTGGATTCCATTACAGTAACAGCCAAAATATTGCCTGTGATGTGTATGTGTGTACATGTGTGTGTGTTTCCACAGCAACTGAATAATGACATAAGTTGGATCCATGCTTTAGTTAAATGATTTGTTTTCATTTCTTTTGTGTTCTTGCCCCCAAAATTACCCCATTCCCTGGCTCCCAGCAGATACTACCTGAAAATCCTTTGTGTTCCTTAAAGCAGTGGTCCCCAATCTTTTTGGCACCAGGGAGCAGTTTCATGGAACTGTTCCACCTCAGATCATCAGGCATTAGATTCTCATAAGGAACACACAACCCACATCCCTCACATACTCCATTCACAACAGGGTTAGCCCTTCTCTGAGAATCGAATGCCTCTGCTGATCTGTCAGGAGGTGGAGCTCAGGCAGTAATGCTCCCTCCCCTGCCCCTCACCTGCTGTGCAGCCACGTCCTAACAGGCAACTGACCATTACTGGTCCACAGCCTGGGGTCTGGGAACTCCTGCTTTAAAGCATAAAACTGCTTAGTGAGTTTTTCTTTTCTTTTTTTCTTTTTTGTTCTTTTGTTTAGTTTAGTTTTAGTTTTAGTTTTAGTTTTAGAGACAGGGACTTGCTGTGTCACCCAGGCTGGAGTGTAATGGTGCAATCATAACTCACTGCAACCTCAAATTCCTGGGCTCAAGCAATCTTCCCGATTCAGCCTCCCATGTAGGTAGGACCACAGGCACACACCACCACACTCAGCTAATTTTTAAATTTTTTGTAGCAATGGGGTCTAGCCGTGTTGCCCAGGCGTGTCTCAAACTCCTGGCCTCAAGTGATCCTCCTATCTCAGCCTCCCCAAAGTGCTGGGATTACAGATGTGAGCCACAGTCCCCGACCAAGTTAGGTTTTATCCTCTGCTTACATATGTGCTTTAGAGAGGGCACATGTGTAAAAGTGGATAAAAGTGACCCATGGTTTAGTTGGCCAGGACTTTGAACCCTTCTCTTGCTGTTGATGATGGAATTGTTAAGGTGCAACCCGAGCTTTCATTTGATCTCTTTGTGATCAATGGCCAGATTTGTGAGGAGAGCTGACCTAGGTGAGGAGGATCTTCGGTGGTCATGAAAACAGGGCTGGACAAAGTGGCTTAGGACGCCTGTAATCCCAGCACTTTGGGAGACCAAGACAGGTGTATCACTTGAGGTCAGGAGTTGGAGATCAGCATGGCCAATATGGTGAAACTCCATCCCGTGTCTTTACTAAAAATACAAAAATTAGCCAGGCGTGGTAGTAGACGCCTGTGATCCCAGCTACTCGGGAGGCTAAGGCAGGAAAATCGCTTGAACCCAGGAAACAGAGGTTGCAGTGAGCTGAAATGGCACCATAGCACTCCAGCCTGGATGACAGATCAAGACTCCGTCTCAAAAAAAAAAAAAAAAGAAAACAGAGTTAAGTTACCAGCAGATTCCCTGAGCATCACAGCAGCACAGTAGGGATACTAAAAAACTACTGAATTGTATACTTTATTTAATTAATTAATTAATTTATTTGACGGAGTGTTGCTCAGTTGCCTAGGCTGGAGTGCAGTGGTGCAATCTTGGCTCACTGAAGACTCCACCTCCCGGGCTGAGGGGATTCTCCTGCCTCACCCTCTGAAGTAGCTGGGATACAGGTATGCACAACCACACCCAGCTAATTTTATAATTGTATACTTTAAATGCATAAACTTTATGGTATATAAATTAAGCTTAATAAAGATTGAAAACATACTGGCATCTTAAACTTATGTGTATGTTTTCAGTCAAATGTCTTCTTTCCACCCTCATCTTTCCTAGGTTTTATTGTTTGTATATCCTCAATATACACACAAGTACAACTGCAATATGAAATTTATCTTGGGAGTTGAGAGCCATCCAATTTCCTGGCAGATGCAAAAAAGAGGCTAAAGCTGGGAATTGAAAATTTTTTCCCACCGATAATAGCAAATTAAAATTTTCTATTTCATCTTCCTCCATAAAGTGAGTAGTGTCTTGACAGTGAGGTTTATTTTGTTTAGTCTGCAGAAAAAGTGTCTTTTTACCCTTAGGCAAATATTAAATCCCAAAAGTAGCAAACAATCATTCAGGACCGGTTTGTGTTACAAAATCACTATTTGTGGTCTGTGAGGTTTTTTTTTTAACAGCTTTATTAAGATATAATTTATATACCATAAAGTTTACCCATCCAAAGTAATACAATTCAGGGGGTTTTAGCATCCTTACAGAGCTGTCCATGTGGTTTCTCCCTTAATATTTTTATAGAAAGCACTCTGCTATAACTTCTTCATGACTAAGTCCTAACATAATTATCTCTTTTATTTATTTAGACACCTTATAGGGCAATGATTAAGAGTACACACTCTGGAGCCTGCCAGCCTGGATTAAATCCCAGCTCTGCTATGGGCCTCAGATGAGTTACTGGTAACCTCTCTGGGCCTTGGTTTTCTCCTCACTGGGAAGATTAAATGGGTTAAACCATATAAAGAGCTTAGAACAGTGCCTGGCACATGGTAAGCACTATATAAATGATGGCTATTATTAATATATTTTCTCTTTGAACTTGGGTACATAGAATTGGATTAATAGTAATCCTTAATTCATGGTATACAATCATCAATGGTCCATATATGGGCCCTTCAACATTTATTATTTATTAATAACATAATGAATATCCATGAACCCAGCACTCAATCCAGCACTCAAACAAATGGAAAATTACCAGTAATTTACATCTACCTAAATTCTGCTCCTCTATCCTGTCCACTTTCATAGATATCCTGAATCTAGCATTTAACAATCCTTGCCTCGTAAAAGAATTTTTAAAAGAATTTTAAAGAATTCATATGTGCGTGTGCTTGCACATGTGTGCACACACATACTTTAAAAGTATATTATTTTCGTTTTGGTTGTTTTTGAACTTTATACAAACTTGTATTCGAACAACATACTATATATAATTTTCTGAGATTTCCATTTTTCATTTATTGTGTTACTATGATTCTTCCATGTTATCATATATAGTAGCTATAGTTATTTCCATTGTTGTAAAATATTCCATTATATCGAATGTACTACTACGTATATATCCATTCTTCTTTTGATTTGGGCTATGAATATTTTCTACTTTTTGTGCTATTTTGAAGAGTGCTTGATATAGTTTGAATGTTGTCCCCTCTAATCTCATGTTGAAATGTTATCTTCAGTGTTGGTCATGGGGCCTGGTGAGAGGCATTTGGATCATGGGGGAGGATCCTTCATGGCTTGGTGCTGTCCTCGTGATAGTGAGTGAGTTCTCCAGAGTTCTGGTTGTTTAAAAGTATATGTCACTCCACTCTCTCTCACTCCCACTCTCACTATGTGATATGCTGGCTCCCCCTTTGCCTTCTGCCATGATTGTAAGCAGCCCAAGGCCTCACCAGAAGCTGAGCAGATGTCAGCACCATGCTTCCTGTACAGCCTGCAGAACTGTGAGCCAGTTAAAACCTCTTTTCTTTATAAATTACCCCAGTCTTGTGTATTCCTTTGTAGCAACGCAGAATGGCCTAACACAGTGCTATGATGAAGATTCTTATTCATATGTCCTGAGGCACACATGCAAGAATTCCCCTGGGATAGGATGGAGAGGTGGGAGGTGAAGGATACCTAGGAGTGGAATTACTGGATTAAAAAGTTATATTATATTGAAGCTGGCCTGTAATCCCAGCTACTCAGGAGGCTAAGGTGGACAGATCACTTGAGCCCAGGAGGTCAGCCTGAGTAATATAGTGAAACCCTCCCTGTCTCTTAAAAAAAAAAAAAAAAAAAAAGGTTGCATTGAATGTCCAGTTTCACAGGATAATGTCAAATTGTTTTCTAAAGTGGTGTTAGCAATTTACAGTCTCATCAGTAGTGTATAAGAGATCTTATTGATCCATGTCACTAACATTTTATAACTTTTTTTAATCAAATGGACATAAAATAGCATGTCTCTGTGGTTTTGATATTTTATTTCTTTGGTTACTAGTGAGGTTGCATATCTCTTTATAAATTTACTGGCCATATATATTTCTTCATCTATGAAATATCTATTCATGTATTTTGCTCCTCTATTGAATTGTATGTTTCTTATAGGTATATGAGTTTTTCACATGTTCTTGATCCTAATCCTTCATAGAGTGTATGTATGGCAAATATCTTTTTCTAGTTGTGGCTTATCTTTTCACACAATTTAAGCTGGTTTTTAAGAAACAAATTCTTAATTTAAATAAGATTGAATTTATCATTTTATAGTTAGCACTTTCTGTATCTTGTCTAAGAAATCCTCATCACTTTCCCCAACCCTGCCACCAGTATATGACTATATGAAATTTTTGTTCTTTCTTATAAATTATAAGGCAGAGTGGCTCACACCTGTAATCCCAGCACTTAGGGAGGCAGAGGTGGGAGGATAGCTTGAGCCCAGGAGTTTGAGACCTGCCTGGGCAACATAGCGAGACCCCATTCTCCACAAAAAGGAAAGAAAATGGCAAAAAAAAGTCTCCCTATAAAAAAATTATTTTTCCTTATTAAAAAAGTATTTCAGTGAATATGGATATTTTTTCATTTAATTAGGTCTTATCTCGTTTCCTTCAGCAAAATTTGTACACTTGATGAGTACTCTTGCATCTCTTTTAGTATGGTTTGTTACTATTGGTAACGGTGTCTTTTTAAATTAAATTATGCTTTTTATTTGTCTGTTGTCAGGATTCGAAATACAGCCCCTTGCTAAATTTCCTTTTTTTTTTTTTTTTTTTGAGACAGGGTCTCACTGTGTTGCCCAGGCTGGAGTGCAATGGTGTGATCCCGGCCAACTGCAGCCTCGACCTCCCTGGGCTCAGGTGATCCTCTCACCTCCGTTTTTATATTTTTAGTAGAGATGAGGTTTCACCGTATTGCCCAGGCTGATCTCGAATTCTTGGGCTCAAGCGATCTCCCCACCTTGGCTTCCCAAAGTGCTGGGATTACAAGCATGAGCCATTGTGCCTGACCCCCTTTTAGTTTTTTATGTAGTCAGTTATATCATCTACAAATAGTAAGAGTATTTCTTCCTTTCTAATCCTTATGATTTTGCTTTTCTGGTGTTACTGTGCTGACTTTGATTGATAGAATCTTTGATATAATGTTACATAGAAAGATTGATGGTAAGAATTATTATGCCTTATTTTATTTTTATTTTTTGTTTATTTATTTATTTTTTGAGACAGAGTTTCAGTCTTGTTGCCCAGGCTGGAGTGCAATGGCACAATCTTGGCTCACTGCAACCTCTGCCTCCTGGGTTCTGATGATTCCCCTGCCTCAGCCTCCTGAGTAACTGGGATTATAGGCGTGTGCCACCACGCCTGGCTAATTTTTTGTATTTTTAGTGAGGAGAGAGGCCATTTCTCCTACTGTCCCCTGTCTCCAAAGAAAAGGAGGAAGTAAAAACTAAAAAATAACAGACTGAGCAGTGCCATTGGCCAGGCCTATAGGTTAAAGATTAACCCTCACCCTGGCCGGGCGCAGTGGCTCACACCTGTAATCACAACACTTTGGGAGGCCGAGGCGGGCGGATCAAGAGGTCAGGAGATTAAAACCATCCTGGCTAACACAGTGAAACCCTGTCTCTACTAAAAATACAAAAAAATTACCTGGCCGTGGTGGTGGGTACCTGTAGTCCCAGCTACTCGGGAGGCTGAGGCAGGAGAATGGCATGAACCCAGGAGGCAGAGCTTGCAGTGAGCCAAGATTGTGCCACTGCACTCCAGCCTGGGTGACACAGCGAGACTCCATCTTAAAAAAAAAAAAAAAAGATTACCCCCCACCCTAACCACTCGTGTTATCTACAGATCACAGACAATGGTATGGAGAAATACTTGCCTTGCTTACTCCCCCCACTAATGTATGTGGACATAGTCACATACCCCATGCTTGCTCAATCTATCACGACCTTTTCACGTGGACCCCTTAGAGTTGTAAGCCCTTAAAATGGCCAGGAAATCTTTCTTCAGGGAGCTCGGTTCTTGAGACGCAATTCTACCGATGCTCCCAGCCGAATAAAGCCTCTTCCTTCTTTAACCCAATGTCTGAGGGGTTTTGTCTGTGGCTCGTCCTGCTACATCAGTAGAGACGGGGTTTCACCACTTTGGTCAGGCTGGTCTCAAACTCCTGACCTCAGGTGATCCATCTGCCTCGGCCTCCCAAAGTGCTGGGATTACAGGTGTGAGCCACTGAGCCTGGCCTATTATTCCTGATTTTAAAAGGAGTACTTCTAATGTTTCTCCATTTAAGATGATGTTTATTACACATTTTGTTTGTTTTCTTGTTATCCTTACCTTAAGAAAATTCACTTTATTCCAGTTAGCTATCAAGTTTTTAATTATAGAAGTTGAATTTCTTCCAGAGTAAAAGAGAGACATGTCAATAAAATCAATGCCTAATGCTACCTTATATCCTAGATGGGAAAAGAAGCTATAAAGCACAAAACAGATGGAGTATCTCTTATCCAAAATGCTTGGGTCCAGAAGTATTTCAGATTTTTTTTTTCTGGATTTTGAAATATTTGCATATACATAATGAGATATCTTGGGGATGGGACCCAAGCCTAAACATGAAATTCATTTATATTTCATATATACCTTACTGCTTGAAGATAGTTTTATATAGTATTTTAAATAATTTTGTCTGGGCATGGTGGCTCACACCTGTAATCCCAGCACTTTGGGAGGCCAAGGCGGGCGGATCACCTGAGGTCAGGAGTTCAAGACCAGCCTGGCCAACATGGTGAAACCCCATCTGTACTAAAAATACAAAAATTAGCCGGGCATGGTGGCGTGTGCCTGTAATCCCAGCTGCTTAGAGGGCTGAGACAGGAGAGTCGCTTGAACCTGGGAGATGGAGGTTGCAGTGAGCCAAGATGGTGCCACTGTGCTCCAGCCTGGGCAGTACAGTAAGACTTCATCTCAAAAAAAAATAATAAAATAATAATAATTTTGTGCATGAAACCACGTTTGTGTTAATGTTTATTTGTGGAAATTTCCACTTGCAGCTTCATGTCGGTACTCAAAAAGTTTTGGGTTTGGGAGCATTTGAAATTTCATGTTAAGGATGCTCAGCCCATACTGGGACAATTAATACAATTTGAATATGTATTATGAATTAGTTAATAGTAATGTACCAATGTTATAGTTCCTGATTTTGATCAGTGTTCTGGGGTTATTAAGATAATGCCTTTAAGGTCAGAAATACATGCTGAAACACTTAAGGTATGAAAGGAAAATAAATCATGGGATCTCCAAATCACTAAGCCAAAGGGAAAAATCAAGCTTGGAACTGCTTAGGGCAAACCTGCCTCCCATTCTATTCCTAAAAAAAGATAGCTACTAAGATAAAAAAAAAGCTACATACCTCTCTCACAATTTGTCCACAGGGAAATTCCTTGCGGGCAAAGGACAGACAGAACTCAAAGTCATCCCTCTGCTCACTAAGATAAATGCGTATCTGATTGCTTCCTTTTGGAAGGTTAATCAGAAACTCAGAAGAATGCAACCATCTGTCTCTTATCTACCTATGACCTGGAAGCTGCCTCCCCAATTCAAGCTGTCTCAGTTTTCGCAACCAAACCAATGTACATCTTGCATGTATTGATTGATGTCTCATGTCGCCCGAAAATGTATAAAACCAAGCTGTGCCCTGACCACCTTGGGGACATATTGTTAGGACCTCCTAAGGCTGTGTCATGGGCATGCGTCCTTAACCTTGGCAAAATAAACTTTCTAATTGACTGAGACCTGTCTCGGATACTTCCGGTTCACAAAGGGTAAAGGAATATCTCCAACTTCCTCTAAATGACTCAGAAAACTTTCAAGGAACAGATTATTTCCTTCTGTTTTTTTGCTCTGCACTTCTACTGCATTATGATCTGACATGGCTTCTCAAGTTCCAGCCATGATGAGCATTCCAGTCAGCCAACAGGGAAGAGGGAAGGAACAGCAGCATGCTGGCTTTCTTTTACAATACTACCTGGAAGTGCCACACTAAAATTCCACCTATATCTCATTAGCCAAAACATAGACATCTGGTTACATTTAGCTGCAAGGGAGGCTGGGAAGTGTATTTTTAAATTTATTTTAGCCCAGCTGAAAAACAGAGGTTTTATATCTAAGGAAAAGGAGAAGAGCAGACACTGGGGCCAACCAACAGTTTTTTCCACAACTCTGTACTAGGTGAATTACATGACACAATGCATGTAAAGTCCATGGTACTTAGTAGGATTCAGTTATAGCATGTCATTTCATGATTTGATTTACATTATCTAATTCTATTCTCACAGTAATTATATGAGTAAAGACAAATATGAATATCTTAATTGCAGATTAGAAAACTAAAATTCAGCTAATTATGGTTGTTGGTGGTGGTATTTGTTTTTTGTTTTTGTTTTTGTTTTTTTGAGACAGAGTCTTGCTCTGTCATCCAGGCAGGAGTGCAGTGGCATGATCTCGGCTCACTGCAAGCTCTGCCTCCCGGGTTCACGCCATTCTCCTGCCTCAGCCTCCTGAGTAGCTGGGACTACAGGCGCCTGCCAGCACACTTGGCTAATTTTTTTGTATTTTCAGTAGAGACGGGGTTTCACCCTGTTAGCCAGGATGGTCTCAATCTCCTGACCTCGTGATCCGCCCACCTTGGCCTCCCAAAGTGCCTGGATTACAGGCATGAGCCACCATGCCCAGCCAGGTGGTGGTATTTTGTTGTTGTTGTTGTTTTGTTTTGTTTTGTTTTGTTTTGTTTGAGATGGAGTTTTCGCTCTTGTTGCCCAGGCTGGAGTGCAATGGCGCGACCTCTGCTCACTGCAATGTCTGCCCCTTGGGTTCAAGGGATTCTCTTGCCTCAGCCTCCTGAGTAGCTGGGATTACAAGCACCTGCCACCACGCCCGGCTAATTTTTTGTATTTTTAGTAGAGACAGGGTTTCAGCATTTTGGTCAGGTTGGTCTCAAACTCCTGACCTCAGGTGATCCACCTACGTTGGCCTACCAAAGTGTTGAGATTACAGGCGTGAGCCACTGCACCTGGCCTTGTTTTGTTTTTAAAGAGGGAGGCAGTAGAGTTGAAGGCAAAGGAGCAGTAGTACCATTCAGGAGCCCCAGATTCTCTCGACAAAAATCTCTCCCCGTCAAGCCCTGTAATTCTCTGTTTTGTGACTTTCCCAATTTGGCACATAAGTCTGCAAAGGACAGAACTCAAATCCACTGACTATCACCACTGGACACTTTCCACAGTATCCCATGTGAAACAGGTTGTTGGAAATGACATGGGTCTTGAGCAACTGCCTCTCCTTCCCACAAGTAGAAATGTGAACAAATAAATCATCACATGATCCATTCACTGACAAATAAAAGCCAGCCTTTATTGAGCACATACTACATGCCAGGCACTCCACTAAAACTTTCCTCACATTAGCTTACTTTACACTCATAACAACCCTAGGAGACAGGTAGACTTATAATCCCTTTTTCTTCAGAAAAAGAAACTGAGGCTTAGAGATCTAATATATTTTACAAATATTTAAGAAGAATAATAGGTGTACCCTGGTTGGTCCCCTGGCCGCCACCACAGTCTGTGCAAAGCATTTGATTTTAAGTCATCCTTCCATATTAGGGATGACACTGCTTGTTGCCTAACCGATATCCATTCTCCTGTTCTTTGTTGTGAATAAGTGCAATACTTTAACAGGGGAAATTTGATAACAAGTGGTACAGGCAATTCTATAGAAATGTAATGTAGAAATATACAGTAACTATGTTATTAATTGCCTGCTTCAAGAGTGGTACTTTAACCTCAGTAGTTTATAGCAACCACAAGAGAGTATTTCACTTGATTGTGGACAGCTCACAGGCAAAAAATTAGGCATCTTGCAAGGAGATGGAGATTCAGGGACTCTCAATTATTGGGCAAAGCGTCTACAGCCAGAGACAGTAAAAGTTTGACTTGCAGCTATTTGTTGGGTATTAGGCAAAATTCTCTTGCTGCTTCTAGTGTCTGGTGGAGATTCCAATTTAAAGAGCTCTTGAGAGTATATTCCATGTAGTCTTCCTATCGCTCACATCTGAAATTCCACCCACCTATAAAAACTGGTATGGTTATAAAGTTGTTAGAATATGAGTACATCTGTTACCAACTGTGTTTCTTTTTTCTTTTTCCTCTTTTTTATGGTTTTAAAATTAATTAAATAGAAGACCACGTTGGTCTCCCAAAGTGCTGGGATTATAGGCATGAGCCACTGCTCCCAGCCAACTGTGTTGGACAAAAAGTGGTAGATTCAGCTATTTTCTGGGGTGTTTTAGCACATAAAGTCTGTCAAATGCAATCAACTTCTGAGATCTCACAAGCTATTTCTGTGAGCCCACTATTAGCAAGACGAGACCAAGTTTAGAGAAATCCAGCCTCTTGAAACAGCTGTAAATCATCTTATAGAAAAAAAGTGGAGTTTTGGATGGACGCGGTGGCTCACGCCTATAATCCCAGCATTTTGGGAGTCCAAGGCAGGCAGATTCCTTGAGGTTAAGAGTTCAAAACCACCCTGGCCAACATAAGGAAACCCGTCTCTACTAAAAATACAAAAATTATACAGGCTGGTGGCATGTGCCTGTAATCCCAGCTGCTCAGGAGGCTGAGGCAGGAGAATCACTTGAACCCGGGAGGTGGAGGTTGCAGTGAGCTGAGATCGAGCCACTGCACTCCAGCCTGGGCGACAGACATCGACTCTGTCTCGAAAAAAAAAAGCAAAAAAGTGGATTTCTGCAAATGTTTGTATATATGTAGCATGAGTAAAAGCAATATTGCCATGAAATCTTAAAGTTGTGAGTTCCAGGCAGGGCACGGTGGCTGACACCTGAAATTCCAGCACTTTGGGAGACTGAGGTGGGTGAATTGCTTGCGATCAAGAGTTGGAGACGAGCCTGGGCAATATAGTGAAAACTCGTCTCTACAAAAAACACAAAAGTTTGCCACACATAGTGGCAGGCACCTGTTAGTCGCAGCTACTTGGGATGCTGAGGCAGTAGAATCACTTGAGCCCAGGAGGCAGAGGTTGCAGTGAGCCAAGATCACATCACTGCATTCAAGCCTGGGTGACAAAAAAAAAGCCTGTCTCAAAAAAAGAAAGTTGTGATTTCCTTTAATAAATCAACAAATTAATCATTATTAATCATGTTTTATGTGCCTAGTACAGTTAAAATACAGGGAGAAAATCATGATATGATTCCTACCCAGAATTTGCTTATATGGGGACAAAAACCAGGTACACTTAAAAATTAGTCAGTGAATAATTAAAATATAAATATTTAAAAGTTAAGCCTTCAAAATATCATCTTGTATGCGATAAATATATAAAATTTTATCTGTCAAAAAAAAAGTTGTCAAGTGTAAAAATTTAGTGAAAGTAGATCAACACAGACTGGAGAAACCAGGCCAGTTACATGTGTTCACTGTAACATTCCATACAGTACAGAATGCACAGTATAGAATTCTGATTACATTCCAAGCAATGTTTTATGAGGGGTGCTGACTCTAAGTGTCCTTAGTGTGTAACCTTGGGCATGGCACTTAACCTCTCTGTAAACTGGAGTTGTTGTGAGTAAATAAGAGAGTAGGTAACTGTAAGAATGTCAGGAATTGCTATGGGCAGTTGTGAGATGATGCTTAAACTCTAAAGACCCCAGAGGTTTGGGGACAGGATGAAAGACTTGTATTTTGGGATTCTAATAATTAGTATAATTGGGAATAGAATGAGTTGACTCTCATTTGAGATGTTTTACAGAAATAAAGAAGGAATTTTTGCATATGGTTGAGGGTGATGATGACTTCTATGATCCCTCCCAGCTTTGAAATTCCCAGATACATAAATCAAACTTGCAGTCATGAAGAGTAAATGGTAGGCCCCAAAGAGCATGGTTACAGGTGGGTGTTAGGCTGGAAAGAGAGTCCTGTGGCTCTTTTTGGATCCTAATAATAGATGTTCCAGAGAACATCTCTAATTTTAAGACATGTTTCTACACAATGCTTTGCTTGAATGAATTGAGGTGAGAGCAGACCACTTCTTTCTCCATTCCCAATCCTTTAGGTACGGAGGGGAGATTTCTGGAGAAGTGAATGGGTATCTATGAGTTATTACAAAGCCAGCTCTGTGTGAGTTCAGCTGCTTTGTAGAAGAGTGATTGGTCTAGACACATGAGATGATTTTTTTTTCAGCATCTCTTCCACCACCATCATCTTAGGCCAAGTTACCACCATCCTGAACCACTTCAATAGCTTTTTAAACAGCTCGCCTAGATTCACTCTGGCTCACCTCTGATGAGTTCTCCACTCAGCAATTTGAATGGCTTCCATGCTCCTTGGATAAAAACAAATTCCCAACATGGCCTATAGGGCCCTATATGGTGTGACCTTTTCTATCATTCTAGCCTCATCTTGCTCTCCATTCTTTCACTGGCTTTCTTTCTATCCCATCCTGGGACAAATGCTCTTCTCCACCCTCATCCCCATGTGAACTCCTACTCATACTTTAGATATCAGCCCCAGGTCACCTCCTCAGAGCAGCCTTCCCTGACCAGACTGAAGCTCCCTAGTATAGGCTCTCATTTGGCCATGGAATGTGACTCTTCTTTATTGCACCTGTCAAAATTGCAATTTTATGTTTCTTATGACTATTTGATTTACAGTTTAGTGCATTTGATTCATGTGTATCTCCCCCCAAGTCTTCATAATGTCAGCTCTGTATGACTGGTTAGTCACTATTTTATCCAGTCTTAGCACACTGCCAGGCACTTAACCGGCACACAAAAATTGTTGCTGAGTGAATGAATGAACCTAATCTATGATGACATTTTCAAATATCCTATAAAATGAAGTTGAGTAAAAAGTTAAATGATTTTAGAAAACACTTTACGCAGTATTATTTAAGCCTCCATCTCTACCCGCCACACATATTTTCATATAAAAGATTGGCAAATCCTGCAGTAAAGAAGCCCTCAACTTATTTGACCACAGGATATAAACCAGGACATACTGTGGGCAACACTTCTACTCAAGAGCGACAACTTAGATACCCATGCTAGTGCTGTTTCTGGAAGCAGCAAATGGCAGGAAATATCCTAAATGTGTAGTAAAAGAAATTTCCCAATAGTTGGCCAGGCATGGTGGCTCATGCCTGTAATCCCAGCACTTTGGGAGGCCAAGGCAGGTGAATCACTTGAGGTCAGGAGTTTGAGACCAGCCTGGGTAACACTGTGAAATATTTTACTGAAAATACAAAAATTAGCCAGGTGTGGTGGTGCATGCCTGTAGTCCCAGCTACCTGGAAGGCTGAGGCATGAGAATTGCTTGAACCCAGGAGGTGAAGGTTGCAGTGAGCTGAGATCACACCACGGCACTCCAGCCTGGGTGACAGAGTGAGACTCTGTTTAAAAAAAAGAAAGAGAGAGAGAGAGAGAAATTTCACAAGAGTCAAGCTGCCTTGGGAATCCAGGCAAGTCTAGGATTTAAAATGTTTTAAATGGTGCCACAAGCACAAACAAGTTCTACAAATAGAACCTGCACAAGTAGCTGAAGAATGGACTCTGCTCAGCATGGTATGTAGCACAGTAAACATTTGTTTGGTGAGTGAATGGAGAGAGAAAGTATCTGGGGTGATCACACCTTAGCTGGTGGTCTCATATTCTCATAGAAAATATAATTATATTGTTAAATCTAAAATTCAAGTGTGAGTAGAAATCTTTGTATGTGAGCATTTTTTCTGGCTATGCAGTGAAGAGTGAGGCATAATAAACCTGCAGCATTCACAGGAACTTACATACCTAGTAACTGGATTTAAAGAAGTACCATGAACACTCTGAAGACAATTAAATACTGATCTTGTTGGTTTTGTGATAAATGTTTTGTCCATCGCTGCTAATGCTAGGACTTAATATTAACTTCAGTTTTGTCAAATCCAATGTTTTCTTTTTCTTTTTCACCCCAGTGCTTACCCTCCTTGATCTTTTGGTATCTTTTTGACAGTGTCACAACTCCTCTTTCTTTCAATTCTTTCTGCCCTTGTTTCTGTGACCTGCACTTTCAATTCAGTTTCATTTCAACCAATATTTATTGATCATCTACACTGTGTCAGACACTGGACTATCATCATTGGTTTATTAACTCATTCATCAACATGAATTGAGTTCCTACTGGGTGTTGGGCACTGCTCCAGTGACGGGATACAAAGATGAACAAGATGTCGTCCCTGACCTTAGAGGCCACACAGTGTAGTGAAGGAGTCAGCTCACTATATCATGGAGTGGAGAGGCTGTTATAAAAGTGCACACTCAGGGCCTGTGGCCCTCAGAGAAATAATCAATTACTTCTGTATGGGGAGAGGGGGCACATTGCATAGCACCATGCCTGGCGTGTGCTAAATTTTCAGCAAATATTTGTCAAAGAGACAAACAGTCTTCCAGGCAGAGAGAATAACACAAACAGGGATCTCCAAGGAGCCCTCACTAGCTGAAGTAGTGGTTTTCAACACAGTGAGGCAGAGTATTACATTCTCTGGGGGCAAGGAAGGGATGGTGAAGGGAACAATGTGTATCTGAAAGGGGATTGCATATGAAAAATGTATTCCTACTGTTGCTATTTATAAATTTTACACACATGCATATTTAAAACCACATTACACAAAATATTTATATATAGATTCAATTTTATACATTTATGTATCAAGAATGAGAATAAAATTATTTTCATAATATGAATTACAGAAATTAAAGCTCAAACTAGGAAAGCTGGATAAACATAGGTAAATATAGAAGTTCCAGAGGTTCTGCAGCAAAGCCGTTGTCCTCTTGAGAATGGCGGTGAGATTTTTATGTTTAACAAAAGGGGGTGTGGAATAATGGGTTTTGAAGGACTGTATTCTGTAGGTTAAGGTTTGTCAACTGGTGTCAGAATCAAAATCAAAATCACCTGGGGATCTTGTTTTTTTATCTTCATTTTATTTTATTTTTATTTATTTATTGTTTTTGTTTTGGGGATCTTGTTTTAAAAAGCAAATTCCTGGATCCTATGGGTTACTTAATAATAGGGATACGTTCTGAGAAAAACATCATTAGGTGATTTCATCGTTCTGCAAACATCGTAGAGTGTAGTTAAACAAACCCAGATAGCATAGTCTACTCTAAACCTAGGCTATATGGATAGCCTATTGCTCCTAGGCTACATACCTGAACAGAATGTTAACGTACTAAATACTGTAGGCAATTGTAACACAGAAGTATTTGTGTATCTAACATATTTAAACCTAGAAAAAGTATAGCAAAAATACAGTATTATGATCTTATAGGACCATTGTCCTATAAGACAGTGTTCATCATTGATCAAAATGTCATTATGTGGCTTATGACTCTGTGTATGTGTATACATATGTATATGATTTATTATAAGGAATTGGCTTATGCAATTAGAGAGGCTCAGAGGTCCCAAGATCTGCAGTCAGCTAGCTTGAGACTCAGGAGAGCTGATGATGTTAGTTTATTTTATTTTATTTTTTTTGAGATGGAGTTTTGCTCTTGTTGCCCAGGCTGGAGTGCAATGGTGGAGATCTCAGCTCACCGCAACCTCCGCCTTCTGGGTTCAAGTGATTCTCCTACCTCAGCATCCCAAGTAGTTGAGATTACAGGCATGCACCACCACACCCAGCTAATTTTTTGTAGTTTTAGTAGAGACGGGGTTTCTCCATGTTGGTCAGGGTGGTCTCGAACTCCCGACCTCAGGTGATCTGCCTGCCTCAGCCCCAAAGTGCTGGGATTACAGGTGTGCGCCACTGTGCCTGGCCTCGATGTTAGTTTCATTCTGAAAGTTGGCAGGCTTGAGACCCAAGAACAACCCGTTTTCTAGTGGGAATCTGAAGGCAGGAAAAGACCCATGTGCAGCTCAAGTAGTCAGGCAGAAGGAGTTTCCTTTTACTCAGCCCTTTTGTTCTATTTGGGTCTTCAATTGATTAGATGAGGTTTACCCACATTAGGGAGGGCAGTCTGCTTTGCTCAGTCTACTAGGTCAAATGTTAGGTGTTGGTGTGTTTGTTTTGAGACAGAGCCTCACTCTGTCACCCAGGCTGGAGTTCAGTGGTATGATCTCAGCTCACTACAACCTCCACCTCCCAGGTCCAAGCGATTCTTGTGCCTTAACCTCTTGAGTAGCTGGGATTACAGGCACCTGCCACCATGCCCACCTGGCTAATTTTTGTATTTTTTGTAGAGACGGGGTTTCACCATGTTGGCCAGGCTGGTTTTGAACTCTTGGGCTCAAGTGATCTGCCTGCCTCGGCCTCCCAAAGTGCTGGGATTACAAGTGTGAGACACTGCGCCCAGCCAAATGTTAGTCTTACCCAGAAACACCCTCACAGACATACTCAGAATAATATTTGACCAAATGTCTGGACACCCTGTGGCTCAGTCAAGTTGACACAAAAATTAGCCATCACACAGATGGTTACTGATACATACTGTGTATCATATAGATGGTTTTGAATGCACACTGAAATCTGAGGACTTTTATAGGCCATTAGGGACATGGAAGGTTTTTAAAAAAAATGATTTGATCAGATTAGCTGGGACATACTTAAGAAGGATCCCTGGTGACTATGTGGAAGGTAGATAGTGATAGGGTAGGATAAGCGAATCAGGGCAGTGTAGGGTGGAGCAAGACTGGAAGATAGGAAGGTATTGTGCAGGACAGAATGATGACATCCTATTCTTTTCTCTGCTAATGACCCTTTCCGCCTTACTATTGCTACATAACAAATTACTCCAGTGCTTAGTAGCTTAAAACAGTTGTGGGTCAGAAATCTGGGAAGGGCTCTGCTGGGTGATTCACACTTGAGGTCTCCCTCTTAGTTGTAGTCAGATGTTGGTTGGGGCTTTATTTATCTTGTCTGTGCTAAGATAAATAAAGATGCATGGTTGGCAGTTGATGCCAGCTGTCATCTGCCATACACAGCCTCTCCAGCAGGGTAGTCTGGTGGTAGTCAGACTTCTTACATGACATATGGCTTCATTTCAAGAGAACCAGGCAGAAGTTGCATGACCTTTTCTGATCTAGCTTCAGAAGTCACACAACATCTCCTCTACTGTACTCAATTAGTCAAAGCAGTATCAAGTGGTCCAGATTCAAGGAGAGTGGGAGGAATTAGACTCCACTTCTTGATGAGGGCAATGGCCAGTTGACAATATAGAAGAACACATGGGATGGGAACACATGTTGTGGCCATCTTTGGAAAAAACAATCCGACATAGCTCCCAAATTGACTTATTTTATATACACAATTGCCTCCAAGATCTCTCCACTTAGAAGTTTTGTTGTCAACTCAAGTCTAAAGGAGAATTTATCACAACAAACCTCCATCCCATTATTATTATTATTATTATTGTAATATGATAACTTTTTTAAAAAACATAGACTAAAACATTTTTCTTTTCTTTTTTTTTTTTTTCTTTGAGACAGCGTCTTGCAGTCACCCAGGCTGGAGTGCAATGGTGCCATCTTGGCTCACTGTGACCTCTGCCTCCTGGGCTCAAGCCATCCTCTCACCTCAGCCCTCCGAGTAGCTGGGATCACAGGTGCACACCACCATGCCCATCTAATTTTTGTATATTTTGTAGAGAGAGGGTTTCTCCATGTTGCGTAGGCTGACTAAAACCTTTTATGTTTGACTTTTCTCTCTCTGAAAATAATCTGCTACAAAGTCCTATTTTTTCTTCTTCCTTTATGTTGGTTCCACATCCCACTTCCCTAATTCTGGAGTGGGCCCCTAACTGAAGTCCATTTATCTAAATTTCTAATATTGGGTTCCCTAGGAAGTGAACTCTGAGGCACAGCTTAGCATGCATGGTTTTTCTGAAGAGGTTATTTTGAGATGGACACCTGTGACAGGGAAGAGAAGGAACTAGAATTGGGAAGGAGAAAAAGTGGAGCTGCAATATAGGCCCAACACAGCCTCAGCTGACTCAGTGGGGAGCTCTGGAGTTACAATGTTCCTTCAGAGTTGTTCCACAATGGGCTAAAACGGATGAGCCTTTATGTTTCTGCAATGTCCAGTCATTGGATGGGCCACCATGGAAAGGAGCATGAACTTGGGCAAGGCAGCTCTGTGCAGTTGAGGAAATCCCCAAGTGGCTGACAGCTGCTGGTTGTCCACTCATGGCACTCCCAGGAGCTGGAGCAACAAGTCCTTCCTTCATTCAGTCTTCAGCAAACTTCGTTCCACATCATTCTCTCCATGTTGACTTACCCTCTGATTATTTCATGGCCGCTATTTTGCCCCACTCCAGTGCAGCTAGGTTATGAGCTCGAGGGAAGGAATGGAGGCCGGCCTTTTCCCCACGATGTTCAGCACAGGTGAAGTACAGATAGATGTATAGTCAGAGCTCGAAAGGTGCTTCGTAATCAGTTTACCAGGGCTTCGGATTGATGCAGAGATTGCTGACCGTAATGTTTGTATTACCATTACCATAGCAGAAGAAATGTTTTAGGGGACCTTCACCTCATTGTCTTTCTGAGGGAGAAGAAAACTAACATCCTTGTTATTAATAGCTGCCCAGAGCTTGCTGTGCTGGGCAGGCAATGGGAGTAGTGCCTGGAAACAGTGCCTCTCTGATTCGAGCTGCACCTGAGTCCTACTCCCCACCCGGCCTTTTCCCTCCAGGAAGTAGAGCTGGGATCCTTCTTGTTCTCACGGGGTGCTGTGTGCATTTAACTAATGAGCGGCTATAAAGTGTTGTCTAAATGTCAAGTATAATTATGGTTAGCAATTACTTTTGCCCGGAGAGGCAGCATTCCAGCCATTGTCGAGGGAGGGAGATAAGTGATAGAGTATTCTCTTAGAGACTCGGGGAGCAGGAGCTGCTTTCCTGCCCTCAGTGGGTCAGGAATCTGGATGCAGCTTTCACCCACACACAGGACAAACCTAGGCAGGAATCCCCCATGGGGTCATATTTTTCTTTATAGATTCATTTCCACATTGGGGAGAGAGAAAAGCATTTCTGAAGTGCACTGCCAGGAGCCACCATCAAGGTGGTTTCTTAGAGTGTGGTTGCACTCTGAAAGCCACTCATGAAGACTCGCTCTTCCTCTGGACCCCAGAGATGTTGTGGGTGAAATCCACCTGCAGGTTTTCTTGCCACCCCCACAGCGTTACCACAGCATCTGAAATTTAACAATAGCCTCTGCAATCATAATAATACATTAAAAATAAAGTACTTTGGGGATCCCTAAATGGAAATTTCTATGTGATTTTTATATTTAGAATTCTTTCTCTCCCTCTGGGTACATTTTATAAATAACCATTGGGAATGCTGAACAGAATTCAATTTCCATATTGATTCTTTTTTGTCTTTTCACATAGGAAATACTAAGCAATTTTTTGTCATGTGATCTTTTCCCATGAAGGTTTATAGAATTAGATAACGTAAACTGGCAGGTAAATACGAAAGGAAGGAAGAAAAGAAGGAAACAATTGTGTGGAAATAAGCAGTGGTTTGCTTAGAAAGAAATGAAATTCCTTGTTATATCTTGAGATAAATACAGGTTTATCTCACTGTCCTGCCCGTTTGTAGTTAGGGTTGGAGGCTATACTAGCTAACATTGATTGAACACTTCCTGCGATCCACATAAACCTCAGGTACTTCCTGTGTCTTATCTCCTTTACATCTCACATTAACCCTGGAAGTAGATATTATTATCAACCCATTTTACAGAGTAGAAACTGAAGACTCTAGAAATTAAGGAATTTACTACATGTGTCCATCTGGCTCCAGAGCCAGGGCTCCTAACATCACTCTGCTACTAAAGGCTGGGTGGGGCATGCTGTGAATCTGTAGGGATTGTTGTTTTTAGAAAGAAGAGCCAGAGCACTGTAAGTTCCTGGGATCAATAAAGATTCCTTCATGCCAGCTCACTATGGACACCCCAGAAGCATTTTTGACCCTCTTTACCCCGGGTCTCAGAAGTTTTCTGCAGTCTCAGAAGTTTTTTGGTGAAGCTTTCCTGTGTCTAAGTATTGAAATTCTAAGTGAAACTTGAGCCCACGTCCATTATTTACACTAACTCAGAAATAACCTTAGGAGACAATACACTTTTTTTTTTTTTTTTGAGACGGAGTCTCGCTCTGTCGCCCAGGCTGGAGTGCAGTGGCCGGATCTCAGCTCACTGCAAGCTCCGCCTCCCAGGTTTACGCCAGAAAATACATTTTTTAAAGGGATAAGGTCTCACTCTGTCACCTAGGCTGGAGTGCAGTGGCTGATCCTAGCTCACTGCAGCCTCAACCTCCTGGGTTCAAGTGATCTTCCCACCTCAGCCTCTCGAGCAGCTGGGACTATAGGCATGTGCCACCACATCTGGCTAATTTTCTTTTTTTTTTTTTTTGAAGAGACAGGGTCTCACTATGTTGCCCAGGCTGGTCTTAATCTCCTGGGTTCAAGCAATCCTTCCACCTCAGCCTCCCAAAGCGCTGGGATTATAGGCGTGAGCCACTGCACCCAGCCCAAAGACATTCTTTTATATAAAAACCTAGAGGCAAAGTTTTTCCTGACACGTCCCTCCCCAACCCTGCACCCCAGTTTGGGGCAGTTCTTGCTACCCATAATGCACTCTTACAGCATTCTAGACTTTTCCTTCGTAGAATTTATTGTAGTTGTGGATTATATGTTGGTGTGACTATTTGACCAGTATCTCTCTGCCTCACCAGGTGGTAAAATCCCATCAAAGCAGTGATGGAGTGTGTGTCACTGTGTGCAGCATCCCCAGAACCTAATACCATGCCTGCATGGAACAAGCACCCAGATACGTGCTGGAGGAATGAAGGATGCTACTGGTGGCCCTATCCAGTTCTGAGAAAATGCTGCCACAAGCTACAAGAGAAATCTGCTTCTCTGAAGCCTTTAAAGATTTGGTTACATTTCCAAAATGAATATTCTTTAATACACAATTTCAATAATTTCTGAAATGAGGGTAATGGCTGGCTTTTTTTTTTTTTTTTTTGAGATGGAGTCTCGCTGTCACCCAGGCTGGAGTGCAGTGGTGTGATCTCAGCTCACTGCAACCTCCGCCCCCGGGTTCAAGCAATTCTCGTGCCTCAGAGTAGCTGGGATTATAGGCGCCCACCACCACACCTGGCTAATTTTTGTATTTTTAGTAGAGACAGGGTTTCACCATGTTGGCCAGGGTGGTCTTGAACTCCTGACCTCAAGTGATCCGCCTATGGCTGACTTTTTATAACAGTTAGGAATACTGCTCCTGGAGTCAGAGGGTCTGGTTCTCATCCTGTGATTTGGTTCATAACTTGCTGCATGAGGATGATCAAGTGTTTGAACTTCCGAGTGCATCTATTTCCTCCTGGGTAAAGTGGGGCTAATACCATTAAAGCAATGATGTAAAAATTAAATGAGTTAACGCAAGTGAGCATTCAGAATTGCATCTAGTGCATGGGAATCCCTCATAAGTGTTAGCTATTATTATCAGTGTGCCATCAGCTTGGAACTCATACAGTTCTGCTACAAATTTGTATTGTTCCTGCAAACAGATACAATACAAAGTATGAGATACAATATGTATTGTATCTGTTCTCATACAGAGTATGAGACCAAATTGAGGCCAGGTGTGTAAAGGCATCTGGATCCTATATCCCTGCTGTCTAGTTTCTTCAAGAGGCCAGAGAGAACCTCCCTCAACTCCAGCCTGCCAAGTATCATTTATTTTAATGCAGTGTGCTCCCAGTCTTAGGAAATGGAATTCTTTATCTTCCAAGGCCTCTGGCTGAGACTAGATACTTGTGTCTGCTCCACTGCTTGACTAGATTAGATGCCCTAGAAAGATACTTTTAACTCAGAGAAACTGTGACTCCTTGAAAGGGTCAGATCCCACCAAAAGTCATCCTGGTTCTCCATCAGTTTCTCTCTCCACCCAACCTCCCCCAGCCCATCCAGGGCTCTTTCCTTCTGTGTTCTCCCAGGATGGTGCCTGTTTTCACCCACCTTCTCGTCTTTGCCCCAGTCACCTCAAACAGCTGAAGGCCCAAATTTAGTAATAGAAATGGACTTCTCTAACCACTTTGCAAAAACATTAACTCATAACTGACAGAAACCCAATGAAGTTGGTGCTGGTGGCACCTACATTTGACAGATGATGAAACTGAGGAGAGGAGGGAGGTTGAATAACTTGGCCCAAGGTCACTTGCTGAAAAGTGGCAGAGCCAGGATTCACTGCCTCTGGTTCACTGCCTTGGAAGGAAGGAAGGAATGTCTCCCCACTCCCACTGCTGGGGAACTCTTCTTTAACTTTCTCCACAGTATCATTGGTCAGATAAATTGAGAGGCAAGGAGAGAAACAAAGATGGATGTACGTATAAACTTAGGCAAGCATGGAGAGCCACAGTGACATGGTTAAGTGTCAGTTCTGGAGCTGAATCGCACTGGTTAATGTCCTGGATTTCGAATTCACTAACCCTGGAAAATAAAATTAGAATGATAATAAGTGTACATACCTTACAAGGTCATTTTGAACATGAAGTTAATAAATATTAAGCCCCTTAGAACAACATCTGGCATATAGTAAGTGCTCAATACTTGTTATCTGCCTTTTTTTTTTTTTTCTTTTTACATTCTCAAAAGGCAGAAGCAACAATGCATTTGTAGAAAGGATGGTAGACTTGGAATCAGAAGATTGAGTCTGAGTACCATTTAGCTTTTGCTTCCTGTATGATCACCAGTAAAGCATTTTTTCTCTGTGAGGTCTTGCTGTTTTCATCCCTAAAATTGGGATGAAAATACTTTTACTCACTGAGATGGTGGCCTATGAAAGAGCTTTGTAAATTTGGAAGCTGTGACGAAAGAATTATCCCATTTTGTGATTTAGGACTTCTCCTAGAGTAGACAGAAAGTTGCCTTTCAAAAGGTCTTCAGACTCGCTTCTCAGCCTTTTGGCTAAGATCAAGTGCAGAAGGTCTTCAGACTGAAAATCCCTTCATCTTTTAGAATTCCACCACTGGAGAGTCATTGTCCGAGTCTTCCAGACTTACTAAGATAAATCGCAGGAAGCAGAGAGCCCAGTGTGTTTGCAGGGAGAGAAGAGAAGTCTCAGGAATACGACTGCCATCTTCGAGGAGTTGAAAGGCTGTCACAGAGTGGCCTGGTCAGACTTCTGAGTGACCAACAGGTAAGAACTGGGTCTCTAAGTGGAAGTGTCAGGGCTGATTTGGTCTGAAGAAAGAAGAGCATTCTTTTGCTTATAGCCCTCAGAAAGTGGAAAGGGCTGCTTGATAGTGAGTGCCTGCCATTGGAGGCATTCAAACAGAGATTTGAGACCACTCCATGGGAATGTGGTAGAGGAAATGTAATGAGTCAGGTGGTGATGAAACTAGTGACCTGGGCCTGGGAAGATCTAATTCATCCTCTGATGGCAGCACGCTGTGAGGGAGGGGAGGGCCTGGGAGAGAGGGAAGGGCTGGTTATACAGGAAGGCAGGAGGAAAGTATAGTGGGAGGCCTGCTGGGAACACAGGCCCAGCTCGGCAGAATTCACTCCTTTCCCAGAGTAGCTCCTGTCTCTTCGGCCACTTTAGGCCCTAAATCCTAGAACTATACACAATACACTCATTCATTCAGTTAATTCAGCAAATATTTACAGGCCTGAGAGCCAATTCCTGCAGCGAACGCAGTGTGGGATTGCCTGCCCTGGCAAGCCTCCTGCCTGGTGACCAGCAGAGGGCAGGAGAGACGTGCAGATGCCAAACCCTGCAGCGCCCACTAGCCAAGTGAGCTTCCTCGCCGGGGAAACTGGGTCACTCAGTCCTGCCAAGCTGCAAACATTCCGAGGGGTGTGGGCGTGTTGGGCCTCTCCGGCAACAGCCTCTCCAGCAAGAGCTATGAGGCCCTAGATGTCACCTGGCAAGGCTGAGACCTCAGACCTCTGGACTGGCAAATTCGCTCCCTCCTGCATGGGGAAGGAAGGCTGAGGCTGATAACATGCGATGGCTCAGGGAGAAGGCTGGAGGGATCTCTTCCCAGCAAAGTGTTTCAAGCAGCAGGGACAGCCCAGTCTACGTGTTACAGAGGAGCCATGGGAGGCCGGGCCTACCACAGTGGATGGGTGGGGCCGTTTGCTTCAGAGAATTCTTGGACTTCACTTAAGGAGTTTGAGGCTCTCCTTAGGCTGGGCTGAAACCCCCATTTGGAGGTGCATAAAAGGCTAACTCACTGGATATGAATGGGTGAATGCCAAATCTGATATCTGAGTGGTTAGGAGGCAGGTTTGGAGTCAGATTTGCCTTTATGTCCTGGTTTTCCATCTATATGTCATAGGACCTTGGGTAAGTCATTTTCAGACTTGATTTTTCTTTTCTATAAACTAGTGGCACTACTGTGAGTATTAAGTGGAAGAATGAAGCAAGCATGCAGATTACGATTCTTTCTCCTTCCCAGCTCTCTCCCATCCTGGTCGGGAGACTGTGTACCTGGGATAACAGTTGAAGCAGATGTTTTTTTGAGAATGGAAGTGAGGAGTGGATGCCCACTGTGCTGTCAGTCTGGGCAGGGTGAACTCAACCTGAAGGAATGCTGTTCTGGGTAAAGCACGTGGGCCACCTCTCCCCAGGCTTCTCTGGACCCCATAGAGTCCTGCTGCAGAAAGATGGGAAGTGTGTGAAGGCCCGCATGGCCTCTTGAAGTCTTTGAGGGTTAAGAAATCAAGGAGATGAAACAGGCATGGAATGGGAGGAAACTGGAGGATGGAATGGGAAGGAGCCATTCCCCAAACTCCCATTTCCCTTATGGACTCTGATGGTTAGAAAGGCCACTTGAACCTGCAATCAAGGGCCAGTTTATGCACTCTTCAAAATGTGTTTTCTCAACTAATCTAAGACCTTAGAGCAAGGACTTTGTTGCCCATTCCTCTCCAGGAGGGATGGGGGGTGCTGATGCTGCTGTGTAAAGGCTCAGCACCTTGCTCAATACTTGTTGGCTATTGATGAGGAAGGAATCTTGGACAAGTAATTTGAGTTCCCAGTTTTACTGATTAAAAAATAAATAGAACTGAGACTCAGAGAACAGTGGAACCAGGAGAAGGAAAGTTCCTGTCATTTGCAATTCCTGCTGGAATCCTCATCTGTGACCATCTGGAGAAAGTGGCTGGAACCCTATGGTGAGCTGCTCAAATCTTGCAGTCTCTTGGCCTCTTTGGGGATTTCTCTTTGCCTACATCCTCTCTACTAAACTCTAGCCACTGCTTATGTTACCCAACCTCAGGTGGGAGACAGACTAAGTTTTTCTCACTCCAGCCTAACCTTTAGGGCTCCAAGGAGCAGCAAGTGCTTCTCAGGTTGAGGGGTAATTCGCCAGGCATGTAGTGTTGGCAGCATAATGTGATACAGGCAGTCACCTCCATTGCAATTCCAGCACCACCATGTACTACCTGTGGGACCTTAGGTAAGATACTTGATATCTCCAAGTCTCAGTGTCCCCATCTATAAAATAGGGAGAATAATAGTATTTACCTTGTAGCCCCTGTTCTTTCCAGTCCCTCTTAGTCTGAAATTGGAAGGATGAATAAATTAAGCAGCCATCTTCTTCCCTGGGAAAGCCAAAGAGCAACTCAAAAGGAAAGAATTGGAAGCTGGGCTTTGGAATCTTCTAGTCCAGGCACTAGGAGCTGTTGGGTGGCGTGAATAGCCCCGGACTGGGAGAGAGTACCATGGCCTAGCACATCTCTGTTCTCAGATTGCTACCTTATCCACATTGCCAACCCTCTTTGGGCCTTAGTATCCTCCTCTGGACAATGACAAGGTTGAGCTTGCTGACCATGGAGGTCCCTGTAGCCCTGCCCCTACTGAGATTCTCAGCCACAGAGCTGGGCCCTCGTTCTTTGGGATTCAGCCCAGGCCTCACACAGTCACAGTGGCTGAAGAGGCAGCACTTTGCTGAGCTCTGGCCCACTTCCCAGAGAAGGTCACTCAGCCCTAGGGAAGCCCCTGGTTTGCTGGTTTGGATGCTGTGGAGGGCCAGGCAACAGGGACCTTAGCCTATTGGCATCTGGTTCCAGCCAAAGCTTTTCAGGGACTTGTGAGGGTAAGCAGCAGGGCTGGCAGAAGCAGTGAAAACCAGCCTGGAGCTTACGTTCTGTGGCCTTGCTTTGAAATCTACAACCTCCGCCACCTGGGAAATGATGAAGCTCTGAAAAGAAACACTGGCCAGGGGCCCAGGGGAAGTTTCCTGCTGAAAGGCCTGTGTGAGGATGGATTTCATGTGAGGGGAAAGTATTGATAGAAGGAGGCTCTGCAACGGAAAGCAAGCAGGGCAGGGGCAGGTACACCATTACTGAGTCAGTCAATAAGCAGTGATTCAGTGTCTGCTCTGTGTGTGGTGCTGGGTAACAGCTGTGGGGGTGTCATTAAAGGATTCAGATGGGCTGGCATGGAAGACTTTCTGAACTGTGAGAGATGGATGTGGTGTGGACTATAAACATGTTGGGGGGTAGGCAGTTGGAGAAGAAAGAACTCAGTGCCAGAGGGCTGCAAACCCCCCCAGGAGGTGTCTTGGAGCTGGCTGCTTTCGGCTCTCAGGCAGGGGATTGGTTGGATTTCCTTCCTCAGGCAGTGAACTCTCCCAAATACCCGATTCATTCATTTGACAACTAATGCCCAGTTATAACTGACTCTGTAAAGTGTACTCCCATGCGTTGACTCTGAATCTACTGACCACTGTCTGGAGTCAGTGGAGACTGGTGTGATTATGATCATCCGTGTTTACAGACAGAAAAGCAAGGGCCAGTCAGAAGTGCCTCATGCAGGGTCACACGGCTTCCAAGGCTTGGGGCTGAGATTTGAATCCAGGTCTATCTATCTTCGAATCCTGTGTCTATTACAGCAAGATGCCAACTCCCAGTGCCCTCCTATTACCTTGTAGCAAGGATAGACAATGTCCTCCTACCTTTTCCACATGCAGACTGGGCAGATTATGGTGGAAATGTAGACATTTTCAGGGAAAACCAGATGCTCTGGTTGCCTGTCCCCACCGTGAGCAGGAAAATAGCTCAGTATTCACAGGGTCACCAGGAGAATGCCCAGCATTGCCTTAAAGTAGTCCACTAGGCTCTCTCCTTCCATAGGCCCACATCTTGGGGCCTGATGTACTCTGAGGTCCCCCTAGATCTTGATGCCTCCACTTCCGCTTGGTGACTCCACTCCAGGACTTTTTGGTGACTCATGCAGAGGGAAAATACATGGCCTTGCAGAGCCAGGCAGAGCCACTGGAGTCCTGATGAAGGCTCTCTTAACCAGATGACCTTGAGCAAATTGCTGAGCCCTCCGGGCCTGGGTTCCCTCATTTGTTAAAATGATGACAACCAGCTACACCAAACAAAACTTACAGCTTTGTTCTGAGAATTCAATGAATTAACCCATGTGAAGCCACCTCACTCTAAGAAGATATTCAATAAATGCCCTTTTTCACTGCATAGGAGTAGGAAACTTTGTGGCAAGAAGAAAGGTTATGGGAATGATAATCACTGAGCACTTAAAACATACCAGTTACGACGCTCAATTCTTTACTCAAAATGTGCTATCTCAATTAATCCAGCACTCCTATGACGCAGGTAGTATGCATCCTCCAATTTGCAGATTAAAAAACTGCTACCTCAAGATGTTAGATTCCTTGTCCAAGGACAACGTGATCAGGAATCTGATGCAGAGCTCAAGTACTGAACATCTAAGATGCTTTGCAACAAATCCTGCATTCCTGTCGTGACTGGAGCATCCCTGCCTGAAATGCACTCTCGTTCCATGTTTAGGTTTTTGATTCAAGGAAGCAAGAGCCTCCTGAGGGAGATTCCCATCTCTCATGCTAAGCCATTCCCTCTCCTAAGCGCTCAGAAACTGTACTTATGTTTAACCCTTAGGCTTTCCATGCAGTGTTATACATACGTATGCGTGTCTCCTACACTAGGCGATGCTCTTTGAGGGCATAGACAGAGAATCTTGTTTTCTTTCTGTTTCCTCCCCACGTAAGTATTACCCACAGTGCTTTGTATGCAGTAGGCTTTTCATAAATATCTGCTGACTTGAAGTGTGTGTGAGGCAGGGTGAGCAGGGAGCATGAGAGAGCTGGATTGGAATTCCTCCTCCCAAGGACTGTCTGGCTCTGGGCAAATTGCTCAACCTCTGTGGTTCTCCCTCAGTTTCCTCACTCTAAAAGGGGATGATAGTATTTGCTGCCAAGGGGTTATTGTGAGGAAATGAAATGAAAAAATGCAGTCAAAACATTTACATAGTGCCTGGCACATATTCCACACTCCATCAGTGATATGTATTCTAGTAGCTGCAGGGTGGCACCTGGACAAGGTGGATGGTCGTAATGAGGAAGGAAAGAGCCCCAGGAGACATGAGAAACAAGGGACTACTAAAGACCACACTTCCAAGGGGATGGAACAGAGATAGATAAAAAGGAAGGAGATATTTTAAGGAAAGCTCAGCAAAATGGACAGGAGCCAACAAAATGAATGTGAGGCTGCTGGGATAAGGGGGAAAGGAATTGATTAGAAGCAGGAGAAGCCTGGAGCCATGCCCCAGAGACTCTATCCAGGATGAAAGGAGGGGACTGGAGAAGAGGTAGATGCGCCCAACCAAAAAGAGAAAAGGGCCAGGAGTGGGGAGGGGGTGACTGGGAGGATGACATTACAAACTAAGGTGGCTGTGGAAGGAGCAGTATCTGTCTGCATCCAAAAAGAGGATCTGAAAGCCAAAAAGGATGAATAATCCAGGCATCAGGCTCAAGGCAGGAGGCAGCTGTTCATTTGTGGCTTGATGAGCACTTGACTAAGAAGTAGTTTAAGAAACTACTTCTAACGCAGTTTAGACTAGCTGGAGCATGTGCCTCACCGACGACCCCACCCAGCAGGCATCACAGAGTAGTGGAAGGGGAAGGACCCCCAGACTCATGGACACAGTCTGGGGAGACTACCGCCCCTCTCATCCCTGGGGCAGGACAGCAGGAAGTTGCCAGAGACAGCCTGAGGAAGGCCTTCTGTCCTGTGCCTCTTTGGTAAATCAAGCAGGGTCTTTCTGTGCATCAAATCTAGTCTCTGAAACTTGAATCAAAATTTGCTGACACAGGGGCTCTATCTGCAAGAGGTAGGCAGGGAAGGCCGAGGTTAGGGGCCTCCTTTTACTGCTTAGAATCAGATCTGGTCTCAGTTGGAGTCCTTGGTCCCTCCTCTGACCATCACCTGGCCCGTTTCTCCACAGCGAGAGGAAGAAGCTTGCCAAGTGGCAAGAGCCAAGTCATCAGCCTGCAGGAAAAGAAATGTTCTTTCTGGCCTCAGGATCTGAGCAAGATTGTCCAAAGCAATTTACAGACTAACTTGAAAGGCGACATGGACAGGAAAGTGTCTGGGGAAGCAGAAGGCCCCTCATCCACAGATCCTTAAGGCAGACATGCCCTGCCTGTTAACTAGAAATGGTACCAGGCCAGGAGCCCAGAGGAGCACCCCCAGCCAGATGTGATGACAGCCTGTGCACATTCATGTATACGTGTGAATGCACCATGTCTCCTGGCCCCTTTCACTCCAGGGCAGGTCCGGGTTGGTAGCAGGGGCTTGTGCTCTACTCAGTTATTCAGGGACTTGGGTGACCATGGTTTCGCCATCTCTAACCAAGGCTGCCCTGGGATTTGGTGTCCAGCGGGTGCAGAAAGAACATTGAGACCACATTGGGATGTTTTTATCGTCAGGTCTGAAAGTGGCACACATCACCTCACATTCCACTGACCAAAACTCATTCCCAAGAACACAGCTAAGCTGCAAGGCAACCTGGGAAATGAAGCCTAGCCAAATGCCAGAGAAGGTGAGATGGATTTGGTGATCAATCAGCAATCTCTGTCACATGCCTAAAAGCACAGAGGACATTTGGTGATAGAGGATTGGGAAAAAGCACCTGAGAATGGAACAGATGGAAAAGACACAGGAGCTTGGACAATATCCCAATGCTACCATGGGGTGGCATTAGTAGGCACCCATCTCCTCACCTTAGGAGCATGGTGTCCTGCAGGGAAGATGTGCTAGGAGTATTTGACTTGGAGGCTCAAAGAACTGGGAAGCTCTTGTCAAGGGGAAGGGTGCTGTCAAGGTCTAGAGGACCCTCTGAAGAGAGGCCTGGTAACCTAGGGCCAGCTCTGGGCTCAGATGAGGCGGGTTCAGGCAAACTTAGGTCCAGTCCAAGTCACCAGGGGAGGAAAAAAGGCAGGAGCCCAGAATATACACTCCACACTGCAGTGCCCCCTGTGCAATTCTCCTGTGCTCCACTTTTGTGGAAGGGGTCAGGAAGCCAAGGTCTAGGAGGAGGAACTAACCGAGAGGTCAACAGGCAAGGAATATCACTGCCTGCAAAGGTCTGGCCATAATGGAGCAGGGAGCCCCAGGCATCTGAGGAGGAGGGGACCAGAGAAAGAAAGGAGGAAGTTACTTTGGAGTGCCACTGACCTATCCAACAGAACCTCTGCAGTGATGGAAATGTTCTCCACCTGTGCTATCCAGTAAGTTAATGTTCTCCACCTATGCTATCCAATAAGGTAACCACTAGCCACATGTGGCGACTGAGCACTTGAAGTGTGGTTAGTGTGACTTAGGAACTGAATTTGTAATTGCATTCAATTTTAACTAATTTAAATCCAATCACACACATGTGGCTAGTGGCTACTGTACTAGACAGCACAGGCATAGTTTCAGCCCAGTAGAAGTAGAGTAGTTGATAGTCATTTCAGCCAAACGTCCTTATTCTCTGCCTGTTACCACTCCTGGGCCCTCAACTCCATCCCAGCTTTGCCCTGTGGATGAACCCTGGTGGATGCCTATGTAGTTCTACCCTTGGGCTTGGGCAGATTTTGGACTCTGAGATTCTCATTTATCCCTGTGGGTCTCTGAGACTGAGCAGCACAGTGTAGTGAAGAGAGATTGGGCAGAGTGCTAGGCAGCCAGGAAGCATTACTGAATCTTCATGGTCCTAGTTCTGCAGCTCCAAAAGGGGCTTGGGCCTTGTGTTCTCTGCCCTTGGTTTCCAGGCATAGGGCTTTGGTCACTGCCCCGCCATCAGTAGGAGGACCTGAGGCACTGAGGTCTGGCTGATGTGGTAGCATTCTGCAAGATGCTCGGGGAAAAGTGTCATAGCACAAGGATGGGAAACATAATTTCATCTGCCACTCACCTAGTACATGCCCAGACTGTCTAATGGCACTCACTTGCTCCGTAACCAGACTACCTACACTATAAATGCTTTAATTCTGGTGTCCTGGAACCCCTGCTTCATTTTGAATCTAGCATGTCATCTCTGACATGTTAACCTGTGGTTCCCACATCAGCTGAATCAGCTCTGCTTCAAAGCCGATTGTCATCATCTTGCATCCTCTTGTCACTTCAAAATATTGAAGGAGAACATTATCAACAGACATGACTGTCCATTTCTGGTCCGTGAGAGACCTTTAGGCCCAGAGCTGCCTTGCCAGTGCTTCAAAGCCAACATCTGAGTCCCTGGAGCTTGCTTTACCCTTGAGACTTCCCCCTGCCCACCTCTTGGCCCAGGTACCAAGCTAGAGGGGCAGAACCTACACTGCATCCTTCCCCTCCTCTGTTGACTCATAGTTCTTTCTCTCCTCTGTTATCCTCCCTCCCCTTTGGGGGACAGCTGGTTTTTATCCTCTCTACAGGATACAAGGTTGGCTGGTCCCAAAACAGTATTTGAAAGTGGTGAAAGGGAGTTGATAGGAAAGAGATGGAGCACAGTGCGGCCACAGGGGCCATGGACCAGGGGCCAAGTGGGGTCTAGCCTGCTTCTTACTTCCATCCCCGGAGTTAACATTTCCTTAAGGCCAGGGTTTTCTCCCAGCCTTGAAGGCTGACCCACTCTCTCCATACACCAGAACTGTAGCCACCCTCAGGTCCCAGTTTAAGCTTCACTGGAGTCCTCTGCCTCTGGCCACACCAACTGAGGCACCAGAAAGAGCTTTTCTTTTTCTTTCTTTCTTTTCTTTTTCTTTTTTTTTTTTTTGAAATAGAGTGTCACATCCAGGCTGGAGTACAGAGGCACAATCACGGCTCACTGCTGCAGCCTCAAACTCAGGCTCTAGAGATCCTCCCGCCTCAGCCTACTGAGTAGATGGGACTACAGGTGCGTGCCACTGCACCCAGAAAATTTTGTATTTTTTATAGAGATGGGGTCTCACTATGTTGCCCAGGCTGGTCTAGAACTCCTGGGCTCAAGCACTCCTCTTGCCTTAGTCTTTCAAAGTGCTGGGATTACAAGCATAAGCAACTGCACCCAGCCCAGAAAGCTCTTTCTAAAGGGCAAAGCTAATGGTATCCTGCCCCGTGCAACATCCGCCAATAGATGTTCAGTGGCTCCCCAGTAGAAGCCAGACTCCTTAGCATGCCTTGGAAGATCTGTCATGCTTGTTCCTCTTCTCCAGCCCACACTCTAACCAGGCTGGGATACTCACCTTTTCCCCTCTACTCCACACTGAGCTGTGATGGTCCTATGGAAGGCCTAGTCCTCTGGGCTTGGTCGAGATTATTCACAGTTCCCTGTGAGCTACCTCTGAGTCTGCCCATTTCTGTTCTCCCCAGGCAGCGCCCTTAGTCCACATTGCCTTTCTGATCTGCTCGGGCATACTACCTCTGTGGCATAGCCCTTGTCTCCCTAATGCCAGGCATAGGTGCTTTGACAGAACAAAAGAGGGCCCATCAAACACTTCTAGGATCTTTTTGGTTTTATCACAGCACCTAAGTGAGGTCTTACAATTTTAAATTCCTTATCTGTCCCTGAACTCACGCCTAGCAACCAGCACATGTTGGGCTCATTCATATCAATTTGGCTAAATGGAATGAAGTCCACCTGGTCACTAGCCCAGGAAACTTTCTCTTGCCCAAAGCCAGATGAGAGAATGAATGCAGGACCTACAGTTGGTAGAGTTTACCAAGCACTTTTTACAAATTGGTATTAAAAGCTGTTGTTTCCCACGTGTGGCCTCTACCCCTAGCCCTCTACTCTCAGAAGGGCAAGACACCCAGGTGGGGCTGGTGCAGTCTCTTTCACAGAGTAGGTGCTCCGTACATAGTTATTGGATGAAGCTGAGCTCAGACTTCAGTTTCATTGTCCTTACTGTTTTATTATTTGTTTTCTGGTCTACAGAGCCATGCAAAGAAGTCTCATAGGCAACTGGTATATGCCCTTTCTCTCTACCCACTCTGCCCCTTATGAACCTAGAGTCACAGACTCCAAAGCTGGGGCCAGCATATTCTCCCCCATCTCTGGACTGCTCTCTTGGGACCCACTTCCCATAGCCTCCTCCATCCCCAGGAGCAGCCGATGTGAGACATCGTATTCATGGATGCTCCTGCTGTGCAGGGCTTTGGTGGTGGCTGCTCTTCCACCGCTCTGCTGCTTGCTCAGCCAGAGCCCTGCCAAGCCTTCCTCTCCACACCTGATGGCATACCTGGCCGGGTCCTCAGCCTCACTTGGGATTGCTTTCTTTGGTTTCAAGTTGGGACCAACTTCTCCTTTGCAAGAACACCCACAGTGCCAGGACTATCATCAATTTACCTCCCAACTTCTTCTCTCTCCCCTGGCCTGCTCCCTGGGTGAGTTCTCCTAGAGCAACGTTGATGCCCTCCCTACACCATCCTTGGTGCTAAACCACACTCGGCCTCCTTCAGCATTGATTGTGTGGGCGTTTTATCTCTCTCAATCATGCCGTGGATTCCTCGAGAGCAGGCCTGGGGGCTCAGCACAGCTTTGTAGCCTCCCACATTCTCCAGGCTCTCCCACAGACCCCAGCACACAGTAAGCTTTAATGCCTTCTTATTGATTACTCAAAAGTGGAGGCTTATTAAGGGGTGTGTGAAATTTGGGTTCTCTTCTGTTAGGCAATGGAACCTCGGTTCTCTTTCGTTAGGACAATGTTTCCCAAAGTGTGTTCTATGGGCTGTAGGCTATTAACAGGTGTTGTAGGATAAAGAGACCCATGATTAACTAAAGCACATTTCTTAGAGCCCTAATATGTTAGTGAACACTGTGATATTCCAAGAAGAAAGGTGTGGGAAGTCAAGATCAACATGGCTTATAGGGCAAGCAGATACAGAATCCTGACAGTGCTCAGGATGGTGGAGAGCATCTACTTATCTCAGATAAAGGTTAGACGGCATTGCTTCTTGGCCTTATGGCTAAAACCAAGTGTAGGATGGAAGGCAGCGGGTTAGACAAAGACTAGGGTAAGACCAACAAGTAAATCCAACCTTACACAGATACACTCTGAATCACACAGTTAATGCTAAATGGGGGTCCGATAGGATGAGGGGAACAGAAGTCTCTCCTTTCTCAGGTGCCTATCTCCTCTCAACCCAGGGAGGTAGTGGGCCATCATCTTAACCAATAAACCTTCACTCAAACCACTACACCTGGCTGCAACAGCCGGATTCCAGATACTGAATTTCTAACTAAGCTGCAGACCTAGGAATTTTCTAAGTCAGGACTTATTCGCCAAATAGGGGCTTTCTGAGATAGGACTGGCCACAGCCGATGGCCATAGCCAACAAATTTAGCTAAGAACCTTTTTTTTTTTTTTTAACACCGCATAGGATTGATATTTCTAGGACAGTACCTTGGTACATGTGCCTTGGAGTCCCTCACCTGTCTTCACCATCAGAGAGGCAGCACCATAAGCACCATATGGTCACCATTAATGTTTTGTGATCCTTCTGGGCAACTGTCCCATCACACAAATCTCCCAGGCTCACAATGGATGGTAAGACTAGCATTGCCATTGTCCCCATTGAACAGATGAGGGAAGGCAGAGGGCTCACTGGAATGATGAGTCACGAGATACACATTTGAGATTGAGGAGATACGTAGAATCTCAAATCCTACTAGATGTGGGATATCTATCTCTGAAATGAGAATATCTTTCTCCCAACGATACTGATGGGATGAAATGAAGATGTATATTAGAGGACTATGTAAGACCCATCACTCCATGACATATTTATTGGACCCATGCTATGTAGCTGTCTATAAAGAATAGCTATGTTTGCTGGGAGTCTATAGAGTATCATATACAATTCTGGGCTCCTTCTGTATGAAATTCAATGTAATCCTCACAATAATCTCTTGGAGTTGGTTATTATAATCCCCATTTTATAGATGAGGAGCCTGAGATGTGAGGAGATTTGCCCAAGTTTACATCCTCATACTGATAACCAGAAAACTTGAACTCAGAGCCAAACTCAAAGCCCACATTCCATGCTCTTTAATATTAGGAGTTAAGATGCTAGTGCTAAAAAAAAAAAAAAAAAAAAAAAAAATTAAATAAAGCTTACTTCACATGCAAAAACAAATGAAAAAGATACTAGTATAGGCTATACTGTATGTGGTTCTATATACTGAAGATTAACCATATTAATATTCATCTTTAAAATTAAAAGCAGTAAAAGTTAAAACTGGTGTTAAAAGAACTGTGTCCAAAGCTTAGTTCCGGGAATTACTGGTGTAGCAAATATCTTTGCTGTCTGTCTCTCATTTTCTTCCTTTGGAACCCAGGGGGAAATTGCCACCTATTTCCCAAGGCTTTTGCAAGAAGTGAATTGACCTAGAATATGCTAAGCAGCTACAACAGTGTCTGGCTCTTGGCAGACACTCAATGAGTATGGCTGAATGAGATTCTTTGTAGCTTATAATCTAACAATGACACATATTAACATGTTGCAGATATACTGATTTTTAACAACTGAGCATAATACAGGTGAAAATATTAGTGCTTGTTTTTTTATCATTGTGTTTTAACAATCAGGTGATAAGACCTGAGGGCAAGGCAGGAATCCCGCACAATAACTTAGGTAAGAGCACAGACTCTGAGCCACACAGCCTGGGTGAAATCCACTTACCAGCTTTAGGCCCTGAGGAAAGTCACTTAACCTCTCTTCGCCTGTTCCTTCATCTGTAGAATGATGGGGTGGTTGTGAGGATTATGAGAGTTAATGCAAAACATTTAGAACAGTGACTGGTATATAGTAAGTGCTATGGAAGCATCCCCTTCGCCCTACCTGCTGTCTTCCTGAACCCTTCAAACACTTATAAATGCCAAGAAGAGGTTTGGATAACATTCCACGCTTTCAGTTTTTTGTTTGTTTTCTTTTTTGTTTTTTGAGACGGAGTTTCACTCTTGTTGCCCGGGCTGAAGTGCAATGTCGAGATCTCGGCTCAACGCAACCTCTGCCTCCTGGATTCAAGTGATTCTTCTGCCTCAGCCTCCTGAGTAGCTGGGATTACAAGCATGCACCACCACGCCCGGCTAATTTTGTATTTTTAGTAGAGATGGGGTTGCACCATGTTAGTCAGGCTGGTCTTGAACTCCTGATCTCAGGTGATCCACCCACCTCAACCTCCCAAAGTGCTGGGTACACAGGCGTGAGCCACCATGCCCAGCGCTTTGGTATTTTTGTGTTGCACGTTTTATCTCCCCCATGAGATCTAAGCAACTCGAGGGCATGATTCTATCTGATTTGGCCTACACAGGGCTCACCTAAAGTAAGTTCTCAAAAACTGTTTGTGGAATCCGTGAAGAAACCAATGAACATCCTGGGGGGTCCATTCTGAGGGGCATCCGGGGCTGTGTGTTCCCCCACCCCATGGCTGAGCTCCTTCACTGTGCTGGGCCCCCACATTTCCTGGCTGCAGAAGTCCCAAGAAGAGTATGTATGCTCTGAAGAGGCCAACAGAGGCTGTAGCAGTCCGGCTGCTGCTCCCCACAACCCTTTGGCTAGTCCATTTACACTTATGACCACAGATTTCGCCTGAGAGGCTGGCAGATTAAGGGGTCAAAAGCACCTGGGCATTATGATGTAAGGAAAAGCCCCCTCGCCCCTGGCCCCCATCTGAAAGTCCACCATCTTTTTCTAGGCACCCTCTGCGGCACACTAAACCATTAGCTAAGAGGCTTTCTGCAGCTCAGGGTAGGAAAAGGTGATCTGAGCCCTAAGGAACTAGGATGGGGAGGAGAGAAAGAGGCCAGCTTCTGGGGCCTTGGGAAGCTGGATTTTTGTCTTTCTTCTCCAGGACCCTGGCAGTTAGGGTCTGGCTCAGAGTATCAGAGGGAAAGGAGCCTCAGCAATTCTCAGTGTCCAAGCCTCCTAGGGAAGTGACCGGCAATGGCAGACAATGCTGTTCTCACATCTGTTCCAGGCTCATTCCTCACTCCTGTCTTCCCATTCTCTCCCTAAACCCTTACATTGATGTTCAACATATGAGCCATCCTTCCGGGAGACCACCTGGCACAGCAGCCAAGCTTGAGCTTTGGGAACAATTAGAACTGATTTCAAATGTGAACTCTGCCAGTTACTATCTGTGTGATGCTGGCCAAGTTCCCTAACCTCTCTGAGATTTAGCTTCCAATATTACTAATGTTACTATTTCAATTTGACTAATTTCACAATATTGTTGAAATTGATATGAGCTAATTACGTTGTCTCCACAATGCGTAGCACATAGTAAGGGTTCGGCAAATTATGATTGGGGCGTACAGTGTCAGGTCTGTACGCTCCCCCTTTCCCTCTGTTTTCATCCAACTGAAAGCCAGTCAGTCTCAACATGACATCAGGCAGCCCAGGGTGAGGGTGAGAAAGCTGGAGGATAGGCCATCCTCTTGTTTGGGCGACCTGATAGAGGAAGGCCAAAGAGTTACAGGCCGGGTGTTCAACTGCGCCTCATGTCTGGATGTGTGTGCAAAGGCATTTGCCAAGCAGGCTGAGCCATCCTTATGCCATGAACCCATCCCCTCTGACTTAGTTGTCTCCCCTGGTCCCATTCCCTACTTGCTTTTCTCCAGCAAAGACTCTGGGGGTCTGAGTAGAAGAGTTGGATGCTTGATTGGGGAAAGATACACAAGAAACATCGTAAGACTGATAATAGTAATGATCAATAACAACAAACTTTTGAGGGCCAACTCTATGCCTGGCTCATTGTGTGCCCATGACTTCACTTCATTATCAACAACCCTAAAAAAGAAGTGCTTTTATCATCCCCATTTTATAGATGAAGAAACTGAGGCTCAGAGAGATCCAAAAACTTGTGCAAGATTACATGGTTCATAAGGAGGGAAACAGGATTTGAAATTAGTCTAATTCCGGGGCTTACCTACAATGAGCCCAATACCTTAGTAGGTACCTTACATCATTTCTAATCCTTACAACAATGTATGAGTTGGATAGTCCCTTTTTACCATTAAGAAAACAAAGTTGGAGAGGATACATAACCTGCCCCTGGTCGTGCAGTTAAGTGACTTGCGGAAAGTCATGCAGCTGGTAGCTGTGGAGCCAGGGTCTGAATCCAAAGTCTGTGTATTTCTTTCATTCCACTCTACTCCAGTGCCTCCAGTCCAGCAGAGCTTGGAAGGGGGGGCTCTGAAGGGAAGGAAAAACAATCTTTATAAGAACCTTGTACGTGGTCGTTGCTTTCCCATAAGGTGTCTCATTTAATCCTCACAACTACTCCATCAACAGGGGTATAATTAGCCCCAAGAGGAAAACCCAGGCTCAGAGAGTAAAGTGACTTGCTCAAGATCACACAGTTAGTAAGCGGGAAACTCAGGATTCATACTGACTACTAGTTTCCAAGGACTTGTTATTTCTACTGGGGTGCACCATCTACAACACCCCATCTGCTGGTTTTGCAATTCTGCTTTGCTCCCAGTCCAAGATCCATTTTCTGCCTGCTCCATGCTCCAGGAGACAAATCTCTGTGGATAGTATCACAGGGTTCTCCTGTCTTCTGTCTTCCAGTTTGGGTTAGATTAACAGGAAGCTTTGGCAGGAGATCAAAGGCATGAGACAGGTCAGGGTGTTTCTTCTGCTCCCTCCTCCCCTGCCTTGCTTTAATTCTTCAACTACGGCTCCTTCTGGGCAGCCCCCTTGCATGGCTCCAACACTTTCTGGGTGAGGACTCCATTCTTCCATGCATCTCCTCAGGCTGAGAGTAGGAAGAGCTTCCTGTTGTTGCTGGTCCCTACCTGTCTCAGCATTCCTTGTTGATTCCCTTAACCTTGCCGTACTTCTGCAAATGGTTCCCTTAAGCAATTACCTTCATAATCCCAGTTGAGGATCCTTCTATTTCCTGCCAGGACCTGACCAAACCTCCTAATGTTCATCTGAGGCTGCTCTTTTTGGAGCTACTTGGAAGGAAGGCCAATGGCTTCTTTGCTGATCAAACAGGTTCAGGTCTTTCCCAAACTAATTAGCAGATAGACAGGACAGTGGCCAGGAACTGGAGGCTGACTCTTGATGCTGTCCCTGCCTCCATCCATCTGGAATTACAGTTTGGAGCAGCTCAGCCTCTCCAAGTCCAATGCCCCATCATCTTTTTTTTTTTTTTTTCCAATTGATGCAACTCAGTAATTTTTATTGCAACTGGAAGACAATACATCACAGAAACTTTGTGGTAGGTCTGGGGAAGAGTGTTATTTACAATAAATGATGAAATAGTTTGTCTTTGGCAATGTGATTACATACGAAGAATGCAAAATGCAGGTATGGATGCCTTCCAAGCAACACCATCAAGTCCCTAGAGTTTGGCTGATCGCGCCTGCCTCCACATTGTTTCTTTAGGTTCACACGAACATAACTGAACATCATGTTCTTTCTCCTTTATGGTTCTCCCTTTCTATTCATGATGTTGGCAGTTTCCTACAGAAAATACAGAAAAAAATTGACTTTTGAAAAATTATTACTCTCGTAAATTAAATTGGCTGTGTAGATCTATTGGCCAGCCAAGGTCAGATGACCCTAAGCATCAGTAGTAAACCTCTTGGTCTTCTGATTGCTTTATCACTTCATTTTTTCTGTAAAACAAAACAAAACTCGGAAGTGTTACAGAATCAGAGTATTAAAAACTGTACAAGTGTATAGGCTTCCCAGACACACATGGATACGTTTTTCCTCCACATTTTCACCATGGCAGTATTAAGTAGTGAGTGTGAATGGCACAGCATGAAATTGGTTATGGAATCAGCTATGAGCTCAGATGGCCTCAACATACATACTCAAGAAATGTTGTAGGTTTAAATAACTGAGAGTGTGCTAAATCTCATCTGAAAAAAGGAAGAGAGGGGCTGGGGAACTCAGGCCACAGTCATGAAAGGATGAATACAAGTTCTAGGTTTAATAGGTTCACCATATCGAAGTCTTTGAGAATCCAATATGGAATATCAATTATTTTGCAAAAGGTAGAGAAAGCAGTTCTCAACTTTTGCAAATGAAATACAGTGGAAAAACACTGTTGTATATATTCCAAATAAACAGTCTTGATTTCAGTGCTAACAAAACAACAGGAAAGGTACTTGTGAGCATCCCACGGTTAAGTCAGAAATGATCATTCACACAGGTCTGATTTCAGAAGTACAACAGCAAAATGCAGTACCATAGACACATCGGTTTGGGCTGTTAAAAGATGGATCATTTTAAAAACTGTGTTTTCTTTCCTTAATTTTTGGTCAGTGAAGCTAGCACTTGTTTGTTGAACTGTGGCAGAACTGCAAGGTCACACACATTATTCGTGATAAAGCAACCGAACCGACGAGTCTGTGCTTAATTCAAGAATAACCAGTATGAGAGAGAGAAAATACAAGGAGTTAACCACTATGGCCGGTGCTCTCTCAAAGGAAGAGGGTTTAACAGATGAATTCACAAAGGTAGGCAGATCTATACAGAACACTGAATGCCATGTGTAAATCCTCATGAAACTCCAGAAACAGGAACACCACACAATGTATATACTTTGATTTACACATTCCATTACAAAGGAAAAAGAGACACGATTACAACTTTGTAACTGTGTTAACTGCAATATAAACCAAGTCCAGAGTTTGGCAGGTAACTAAAAGAGAGTTATCACTTAGGTTATATAGCAAAAGTGTTGATGTATATTATATATAGTAGTGTAAATAATAAAAAGTATTATTTAAATTAGATCACAGTGCTGCATTATGTGCATAACAGTGTTTGATATACTATTGGTGGGCTGGGACCTATGACACTAGGGACTTAACTGTCAACACTGGGAAATCACGATCAAGAGGAAACACAGAGTTCCATGTTTTCCTTTGGTGGCAAAAAAATCCTGAAGGTGCAAGAAAAATACTTCTCTACAGAAACATAAAAATCAGTTGCAACATCTGGGCAGCTGTGATCCACCAGAAAAAAACGAGTCCCAACCTGAATTAAAGGTAAAGAGAAATCACATGGAATTTAATCTAATCTCATCTAGAAAAGCTTCACACTGGCCGGGCGCGGTGGCTCACGTCTGTAATCCCAGCACTTTGGGAGGTCGAGATGGGCGGATCACGAGGTCAGGAGATTGAGACCATCCTGGCTAACACGGTGAAACCCCATTTCTACTAAAATACAAAAATTAGGCAGGTGTGGTGGCGGGCGCTTGTAGTCCAACTACTCGGGAGGCTGAGGCAGGAGAATGGCATGAACTCGGGAAGCAGAGCTTGCAGTGAGCCGAGATAGCGCCACTGCACTCCAGTCTGGGAGACAGAGCCAGACTCCGTCTGAGCAGAAAAAAAAAAAAAAAAAAAAGAAAAGCTTCCCCTTCAGGTCACTTGTACACAACTACAATTCCTTCTCCAAGGGCCCTTCCAGGAGAGGCGCAAGGCCCCCTACACAGAGTGGAATGAGTGGAAGTTGCGTCAGTAGCCCTTGGCCTGGGCAGTCCTGTTGTGATGCAGGACTCTAAGCTGGGTACAGAAGGCGTCCACCTGGTACTCACTCTACAGAGCCCACTGCCTGATGCTGTCCCTCAGGCAGGAGCCTCCTTCAACACAGCAGCCCCTCCCAGAAGGCTCTGTGGTAGTAACTGCTGTGGCCAGCAAGCACTAGACACACTGAATGCCTCTGCAAAACAAAACAAAACTCCGTTCTTGGGAAACGCCTCTGGCACATTCCTTCTTAAAAACTCCCAAGACTGAGACCTGCCACAATCGTTTTGGCTATGGTTTTCTCCAACCACCAGTGTAATATGGGTTTGGTTCATTTTAGTTTCACATAGGTGGCTTCACCAAAGAACTCATGAAAGAATACTGATTAGAGAGGAGCAGGGAAGTAGGAGCTTATGGTATATTATAAGGCTGGGAAAAATCTATGATGCAAACCCTTTCCACATAGTGCTAGATAAAGATAAAAGACAACTATAATAGGATAAAAATGACTATGTGTATATCATTCAAGAAAAAAAAGAGTGACTGTCTCTTTCTCTTAAATGTGTCCGAGGGTCAATAGCAAGTAATCGTAGACGTTGTTGTGTTGATGTGTTCACGGTTGCTTTCCAAAGCATCTTTAAATTTTGATATAGTTCCCCGTTTCCCCCTCCTCCCTGCCCCGTGTGAGTACGTGAGATACTGGAATGACACATGAACCGCCACTTCTCCCAGCAGGACAAATGAAAGCAAAAACACCACACCTCTTAATGGTGTTCAGGCGATCTGTCAGACTCATAGATACGTATGCTAGTTTGGAAGCTAAAAGAACCCCTGATGTTTGCGAAGGAATTCCAAGATTAAAATGAATGACACTTAAGCAAAATATTCTTTCACAAATAGGCTTGTGCTTAAATTCTCTACTGCTCTTGGAGGAGGGGATAAGAGAGGATGCCTCCTGCCCCTTAGCTTGTTAAGGACACGGACAACCTCATTCTGCAATGAACTCACTACAAACAGCCACATACACATTGATACTTTTTGTTTTTGTTCTCAACAATCAAAATACAAAGTTAAACACAGCTGAGCCATTGTTTTGGTTATGCATAATGTGTATGCCTCCAAAAACAGAAGAAAAATAGGAAGAAGTACCCTCACTAAAGGTTCCCCGACAAGTCTTCCGGCAGATCCAACAAAGGGAGGCTCAGGAAAATCACACTTAGAAAGCTGCCCGATGAGGTATTTATGCAAAAAGAGTGGTTCTGGAGTTAAGAACACATTTTTATATTTCTCTGTTTCTCACAGAGATCAGAAAAGTAAATCATACACATTGCATGTTATTATTTTCTAAAAGAGCCTCTGCCCCTTTAGAAAAGTGAAATGAGGGGAGACAGCCCACGGTGGGGATTTTAATTGGAAGAAGTCCTCAGCCAGAAACAGTCCTGAATGTTTAACCTCTGCCTTTCAGGAGAGAGGTCTGAATTTTATCATCTGGGGGGTGGGATGAAGGTGGGGGACTGAGCTAGAGGTCTTTAGGCTTGGTCAGGTGACAACACAAATCAAGGTGTCGCTCAGGCTCCATAGCTGTGGATGGCTTTTAGGGCGTCAGATGTCTGGGGAGACGGAGGGAACAGAGCACTGCAAAGATACTTTATTCCCATCTACACCCTGAACAAACATGCTGGAAGTATTCAGCTTCAGGTCATGAATTCAACCTGCTGTAGAGGAGTAGGTTTTTTCAGGTTCTGTCATCAGCAACCCACCAATGCCCCATCTTTAATAGGTGAGGTTCCAATAAAAGTTCTCTCTGCTCCCTTCCAGCCCCGATAGCCCAGGCCTATGAGCTGACACCCAGAGGAGGCAAAGAACTTGCTGTTCCTGCACAGTGAGGCAAAGGTGTGAGTACTTGAACTTCTGCATCTTAAATCAGTGACTGCTTCTCTGCTTTACCCTGGAGTGTTTCCTTCACAGCTCAATAAATATTTCATCAGTGGTGACTCAATATAATCACTATCCCCCATGCCATCCCAGGCAGCTTACAACCTAGAGACTGTCACTGCTTTTTGACATATTCTGTCACTTTGCCTCCCCAGGTCATCATCCTCTCACCCGCCTCTGACTCTTCCCACAGGAGAGAGCTGGTCGAATAGTACAATTCCCCCATGTGAATGGGGAGAAGCTGGGGAGAGGAAGAATGATCTTCAGTCAGTAAGGGTAAGAGGAGCCACTTTTCCCATCTGAGTAAATACCAAGAGAAGATGAATGTGAGGCTCTTGGAGATTAGCTGTCTGCTGGGAGAGAAACACCTTCATTGATTAAATACAAAATCTGTTCTGGCAAACATGGTCCTTGGAATAGCTCTTAGCAGATCCTTGCACCGGGCTTGTAAAAGCCAAACTGCTTTCTGCTCCCAACTATTCCTCCCACTTGGGGGATTTGGAGAAAGGGCTGGGAAGAGGGAGAGGAAGAAGTGGTGCCCAGGATGCCACAGGGAGAGGAGAATGAGCTAAATGTAGAGAGTGTGAGGATATGGTCAGAAGGTTATGCCCCTGACAGTCTTGGGCTGGCAAATGCAAATGCCTGTGGGGGACAGTGCAGGGGCTGAAGGGCGGGCTTGAGGATGCTCTGGTCACGTGGATACTAGGACCAGAGTCCTCTTGGCTCAGGCACTGTGTGAGGAAATAAATGTAGCTTCCTTATTGCCTGTCCACTCGGCCTCAAAATAAACACTCTTTTCTGTTTAAATAGTAGGAGACCACCCTCTCGGTAGGAGATAGCTAAAAAAGAAAAAATAAATATATAATAGGAGACAATATCTTGAGAAGGTGGAAATGAGACCCTCCCCCGCCCTGGGGGAAAGTGATAGGAAAGATCAGCTAGAATGCTCCAAGGAGAAAGTGATAGGGAACAGCCTGGACCAGGGCCAGAGAGGAGCAGGAGGAGAGAAGATCAATCAGTGCTCGTGTCCTCGCCGGAAAGGAGGAATGTACTGACAGCTGGGATGTGATGGCAGACTGGTCTGAGGGTAGGGCCTGCAGGGAGAAGCGGCTGGCAGAGGGCATATGGGGTGAAGAGAATAGGGGGAGCAAAGCTTCAGGTAGAGGAGGAAGAGGTACTGTTTCTCCATTTCCCTTTGGGCTTTTGCTATTTAATTGAGTAATTCCTGGGCCCAGGGCAACTCTGAGAATTTCTCTGGCTTGCACCAGAGGTGTCACTTTATTACCTTAAGGTTCTATTTGGAGTTTTTCCTTCTGAATTTCCTCAAATAGCCCAGGTTTGCCTTGCCATTTTGGTGGGTTTTATTTTCTCTGCCGTCTAATGTCCCAGGGGTCTTCAGACAAACACACCTTTCTGAAAACCTCGGGGGGAGGGGGGTGCCTTTCTCTGAAAGCCTGGGCCAGGCTGGGAAGACTCACCCACAGACTGAAATTTGAGACCTTGTCCCCCACCCCATGACCTTCCTAAAACACAAAACTCCCAGGCAGTGTATGAAAGCCTCGACCTGAAGGGAGCTAATAGTAATTTCTCAGAAGAACGTAGGCTCTTCTTTAGTCCTTGGATTTAAAATGCAGATTCCGGCCGGGCGCGGTGGCTCAAGCCTATAATCCCAGCACTTTGGGAGGCCGAGACGGGTGGATCGCGAGGTCAGGAGATCGAGACCATCCTGGCTAACACGGCGAAACCCCGTCTCTATTAAAAAATCCAAAAAAAACCTAGCCGGGAGAGTTGGCGGGCGCCTGTAGTCCCAGCTACTCGGGAGGCCGAGGCAGGAGAATGGCGTGAACCTGGGAGGTGGAGCTTGCAGTGAGCTGAGATCCGGCCACTGCACTCCAGCCTGGGTGACAGAGCGAGACTCCGTCTCAAAAAAAAAAAAAAAAAACACACAGATTCCAAGGAGGGTAAAAATTGTCTTGCCAGGTTGGGTAAATCTGTTGGTCAGGTAGATTTTCTCCACTAAAAACGAGATTAATCTGATTACACCTATAATCGCCTGGAACTGTTCCACTGCTGAAATCTTTGTTGTTGTTGTTGTTTACAATTTCTTGTCTAACAGACACCTCTAAAATCTTAATTTTAAATATACCACCCTCAGGATATAAATCTGTTCATTCAGCTTTTCCCCAAACCTGTCATTCTTCCTCAAAACCTTCAGCCCTAAACCTCTCTGAGTCTACCAGTCCCTCCTGATGTCCCTTCTTTTCCTGCCTGTGTCCCTACTCCATGGTTGACCATTTGACCTAACCTTTACCAGCCCCTTGTATTCTGACTCTGTATGAGTTTTCTGGGGCTGCCATAACAAAGTACCACAAGTTCAAGGGCTTAAAACAATGGGAAATGTATTCTCTCATCGTTCCAGAGGCCAGAAGTCCAAAATGAAGGTGTTGGTGGGGCCGTGCTCTCTGTGACGGCACTGGGGGAGAACACTTCCTTGCCTGTTCCTGCTGCTGGTGGCTCCTGGCCTTCCCTGGCTTGTGGCAGCACAGCTCCAGTCTCTGCTTCCTTCTTCACATGGTCTTCCTCCCTGTGTGTCTGCGTCCTTCCCTGTCTCTTAGGATGACACCTATCATTGGATTTAGGGCCCATTCTAATTCAGTATGATCTCATTTCACATCTGCGAAGACCCTGTTTCCAAATGAGGTCACATTTTAGGTTCTGGGTAGACATGAATTTTGAGGAGACACTATTCAACCCACTATAGCCCCCTTTTTCCTTCTATTGCATTCCAAATTCCCCAAGCTTAGTGCAGGCCCACAGTGGAGCATCTATCTCCCTTTTGGCCTTGGGGCAGCTGAGCTCTGTTCCTAGCTCCTCCTGCTCTTTGCTGGTCTCAGTGCTCCTCAGCAAGAGCGCCTCCTACAGCCTCTTCTTTCATTTCCCTCAGGAAGTATCTCCCCAGAGATGGCCGAGGTCTGGGGCAGGAAGTCCTCCAAATCAAACCTTAAGGCTGGGTGCAGTGGCTCGCACGTATAATCCCAGCACTTTGGGAGGCTGAGGCAGGAGGATCCCTTGAGCCCAGGAGTTTGAGACTGGTCTGGGTGACATGGTGAAACCCCACTTCTACAAAGAATACAAAAATTAGCTGGACATGGTGGCTAATTTTTGTATTCTTGGTGCACCTGTGGTCCCAGCTAGTCAGGAGGCTGAGGTGTGAGGATTGCTTGAGCCCAGGAGGCAGAGGTTGCAGTGAGCCAAGATCGTGTCACTGCACCCGAGCCTGGGCAACAGAGCGAGACCCTGTCTCAAAAAAAAAAAAAAAAATCAATCTTAAGACCCCTACAGATGTACCATTATTTTCACCTTTTTCAACCTTTCCCACCCCATTGAAGGCCACGTGTTTCTGCTCTTCTTGGAGGCTATTTAGGCCCTCACAGCACTTGCCTGGTGTACAGCAAATTATCCTGACTGTGTTTATCTGCTTCCATATGCAGCCTACTCTTTTTTATTTTTTTTTATTATACTTTAAGTTCTAGGGTACATGTGCATAACATGCAGGTTTGTTACATATGTATACTTGTGCCATGTTGGTGTGCTGCACCCATCAACTCGTCAGCACCCATCAACTTGTCATTTACATCAGGTATAACTCCCAATGCAATCTCTCCCCCCTCCCCCTCCCCATGATAGGCCCTAGTGTGTGATGTTCCCCTTCCCGAGTCCAAGTGATCTCATTGTTCGGTTCCCACCTATGAGTGAGAACATGCAGTGTTTGGTTTTCTGTTCTTGTGATAGTTTGCTAAGAATGATGGTTTCCAGCTGCATCCATGTCCCTACAAAGGACACAAAGTCATCCTTTTTTATGGCTGCATAGTATTCCATGGTGTATATGTGCCACATTTTCTTAATCCAGTCTGTCACTGATGGACATTTGGGTTGATTCCAAGTCTTTGCTATTGTGAATAGTGCCGCAACAAACATACGTGTGCATGTGTCTTTATAGCAGCATGATTTATAATCCTTTGGGTATATACCCAGTAATGGGATGGCTGGGTCATATGTTACATCTAGTTCTAGATCCTTGAGGAATCGCCATACTGTTTTCCACAATGGTTGAACTAGTTTACAATCCCACCAACAGTGTAAAAGTGTTCCTATTTCTCCACATCCTCTCCAGCACCTGTTATTGCCTGACTTTTTAATGATTGCCATTCTAACTGGTATGAGATGGTATCTCATTGTGGTTTTGATTTGCATTTCTCTGATGGCCAGTGATGATGAGCATTTTTTCATGTGTCTGTTGGCTGTATGAATGTCTTCTTTTGAGGAATGTCTGTTCATATCCTTTGCCCACTTTTTGATGGGGTTGTTTATTTTTTTCTTGTAAATTTGTTTGAGTTCTTTGTAGGTTCTGGATATTAGCCCTTTGTCAGATGAGTAGATTGCAAAAATTTTCTCCCATTCCGTAGGTTGCCTTTTCACTCTGATGGTAGTTTCTTTTGCTGTGCAGAAGCTCTTTAGTTTAATTAGATCCCATTTGTCAATTTTGGCTTTTGCTGCCGTTGCTTTTGGTGTTTTAGACATGAAGTCCTTGCCCATGCCTATGTCCTGAATGGTACTACCTATGTTTTCTTCTAGGGTTTTTATGGTATTAGGTCTAACATTTAAGTCTCTAATCCATCTTGAATTAATTTTGTATAAGGAGTAAGGAAAGGATCCAGTTTCAGCTTTCTACTTATGGCTAGCCAATTTTCCCAGCACCATTTATTAAATAGGGAATCCTTTCCCCATTTCTTGTTTCTCTCAGGTTTGTCAAAGATCAGATGGCTGTAGATGTGTGGTATTATTTCTGAGGACTCTGTTCTGTTCCATTGGTCTATATCTCTGTTTTGGTACCAGTACCATGCTGTTTTGGTTACTGTAGCCTTGTAGTATAGTTTGAAGTCAGGTAGCGTGATGCCTCCAGCTTTGTTCTTTTGACTTAGGATTGTCTTGGCAATGCGGGCTCTTTTTTGGTTCCAAATGAACTTTAAAACAGTTTTGTCCAATTCTGTGAAGAAACTCATTGGTAGCTTGATGGGGATGGCATTGAATCTATAAATAACCTTGGGCAGTATGGCCATTTTCACGATATTGATTCTTCCTATCCATGAGCATGGTATGTTCTTCCGTTTGTTTGTGTCCTCTTTTATTTCACTGAGCAGTGGTTTGTAGTTCTCCTTGAAGAGGTCCTTGACATCCCTTGTAAGTTGGATTCCTAGGTATTTTATTCTCTTTGAAGCAATTGTGAATGGAAGTTCATTCCTGATTTGCTCTCTGTTTGTCTGTTACTGGTGTATAAGAATGCTTGTGATTTTTGCACATTAATTTTGTATCCTGAGACTTTGCTGAAGTTGCTCATCAGCTTAAGGAGATTTTGGGCTGAGACGATGGGGTTTTCTAAATATACAATCATGTCATCTGCAAACAGGGACAATTTGACTTCTTCCTTTCCTAACTGAATACCCTTTATTTCTTTCTCTTGCCTGATTGCCCTAGCCAGAACTTCCAACACTATGTTGAATAGGAGTGGTAAGAGAGGGCATCCCTGTCTTTTGCCAGTTTTCAAAGGGAATTTTTCCAGTTTTTTCCCATTCAGTATGATGTTGGCTGTGGGTTTGTCATAAATAGCTCTTATTATTTTGAGGTACGTTCCATCAATACCGAATTTATTGAGCGTTTTTAGCATGAAGGGCTGTTGAATTTTGTCAAAGGCCTTTTCTGCATCTATTGAGATAATCATGTGGTTCTTGTCTTTGGTTCTGTTTATATGCTGGATTACGTTTATTGATTTGCGAATGTTGAACCAGCCTTGCATCCCAGGGATGAAGCCCACTTGATCATGGTGGATAAGCTTTTTGATGTGCTGCTGAATCCGGTTTGCCAGTATTTTACTGAGGATTTTTGCATCGATGTTCGTCAGGGATATTGGTCTAAAATTCTCTTTTTTTGTTGTGTCTCTGCCAGGCTTTGGTATCAGGATGATGTTGGCCTCATAAAATGAGTTAGGGAGGATTCCCTCTTTTTCTATTGATTGGAATAGTTTCAGAAGGAATGGTACCAGCTCCTCCTTGTACCTCTGGTAGAATTCAGCTGTGAATCCATCTGGTCCTGGACTTTTTTGGTTGGTAGGCTATTAATTATTGCCTCAATTTCAGCACCTGCTATTGGTCTATTCAGGGATTCAACTTCTTCCTGGTTTAGTCTTGGAAGAGTATGCACCCTACTCTTAAGACTCTCATACCACTCTGCTGCTTAAAACCATTCATTCATTCATTCATTCATTCATGTGTTTATTGCGTATATATTGAGTGTCTGCTATGTTAGCACTCTGGCCTCATCTCCCACAACCAATGAGATCATTGCCTTTTCAGAACTTACAGCATAGTAAGTTTTCAATGGTGGTCCTATTGGATTTCCATTCTAAAGCTTACTTTCTTTAGGTTGGTGGATAACCCCCTTAACCTGGCCCTAACCTACCTCTGACTTCTATCTCCCATTGCTCCCATCTCTAGCCCAACCAGTTACCCAAGCCAGGCTCTTACACTTCTGTGCTGTGGTGCTTTCAGTCTAGTTGAAATGTCTCTGCCTTTTGTCTGCCTGGAAAATCCCTAGTTGTCTTCAAGATTTAGTTCCAATGTTGCCACCTCCTAGGAGCCCTCCTTGACAATCCTGTCCTGGACTCCATCTTTTTTGCCACACAAATCTCTTATTGTGTGAATCATGCTGCCTTGCAATGATTTGTTTACATGTCTATCTCTCTTTTCCCTTGAAGTTAAGGACAATAATTTATTCATTTTATATTCTCTATATCTGGCATAATGTAGATGTTTAATAAATGTTTAAGCATTTAATAAAAGAGATGGTGGAAGACCTCAATTCATCTGAGAGTAGAATCTGCCTAGAAGAGTTGGAACTTCTCCACCCTGCTCCATCCTCTGTACCTGACCTGTGTGTTCTGGGCTACCCACGGCCAAGGAGCATCAGTGGGCTAATGGAGTGTTACGGGCTGAATTGTGTTGGCCCCAAACTCAAATCGTGATGTCCCACCCCTCCCTCACTCTATGGCCTTGTTTAGAAATGGGGTTGTTGCAATGTAATTAGTTAAGATAAGGTCTTATTAGATTTGGGTAGGCCCCTACTCCAGTATGACTGGTGTCCTTATAAAAAGGAGAAATTGGACACAGACACCCTACCAAGAAGAACACTATGTGAAGATGAAGGCAGAGGTCAGGGTGATGTTTCACTTGCCGAGAAACTCCAACAGTGGCCAGCCCCCCACTAGAAGCGAAGGAAGAGGCACAGTCCTCAGAAGGAACCAACCCTGCTAATGCGTTGGTCTTGGACTTGCAGCCTCCAGAACAGCGAGCCAATACATTCCTATGGTTTAGGCCACTGAATGTGGCACTTTATTACAGCAGCACTAGGAAACTCATACAGGAGGTGACAGTGCTCACATAAAACAGGACCTTCCACTTCCATGGCAAAGCCCTCATCTTTCATGCCCATGCGCCATTTGATCTGCACACAAATCACTGAGCAGGTTCCTCAGCTATTATTATCCCCACCAGTCAGATGGAAAGAACTGAAGCTCAAGAGGGCCAAATAAATTTGGCTATGGCATTCTTTATTATTTTTTCCCATGGGCAGAAGTAGATTTCAGTTTTGGTCTCTTTCCACTCCCATATCAGGTTGCCTTAAGGCAACTTTGAAAAGTCTAAAATATTAAACAGTTTGTGAAGTTATTATCATTATTCATAAAGGACAGCATGAGGTTAGTCTTACCCTAGAGAGCCCCATTGTTGGCCCAAAGCATCTTTGCCAGGAGCCCTATAGGACCATGTTTTCAAGGCCCTCAATGAGCACAGGGCTGTTGGTCCATCCCAGCTCCTGGACTGGTTCATTGTGCCCACCCTGCCTCCAGCTGAGGACCCAGGGAGAAGCATTGACCCCTGATCTTAATATCCCTTCCATTACACTCTTGCCAGAGGAGCTTTTTTTAGGAGTGGCCACTTCCCCCTCCTCAAGAGAATTCTGGGGACCAACCAACTCAGGCCTGCTGTTGGCCTCAGGGTCACATCTCACCCAGACACCTCTACCATTCCCTCAGGCCTAGGGATGCTGCTCCCCTACCATGGGATCTTTTTATTTTTATTTATTTATGTTTTACTCATGCCTAACACCGTGTAAAGGGATTTCTTTTCTTTCTTTTTTTTTTTTTTTTTTTGAGATGGAGTCTTGCTCTGTCACCCAGGCTGGAGTGCAGTGCAGTGGCACGATCTCAGCTCACTGAAACCTCCACCTCCCGGGTTCAAGTGATTCTCCTGCCTCAGCCTCCCAGTAGCTGGGATTACAGGTGCGCCACCACATTCAGCTAATTTTTTTACTTTTAGTAGAGATGGGGTTTCACCATGTTGGCCAAGCTAGTCTCAATCTCCTGACCTCAGGTGATCCACCCGCCTCAGCCTCCCAGAGTGCTGGGATTACAGGCATGAGCCACTGCTCCTGGCCAGGATATTCTTTTTAAAGCTACCACCACCCACTCTCATTCCCCAGGACTCTCCTCACCCCTCTGGCTGCAAAGGGAGCTGGTGTCCCTACTGGCTCCTTCCTTTCTGCCCCTAAACACAGGCACACAGGTGATTTTCCTTTTAAGCGTTTTTCTGTGGGTCACTGCGGGAAAATAGAGAGGGGCTGATAAAAGGAACAATCTTTGATACTCTTTCAGTTGGGTCCCTGATTTTCTTGGTGGGCTGACAAGAGCAATATTCCCTACTTGGAATCTTGGTTTTATTCCTTAGCACGGGCCTTATCAAACCCACTTTTCAATGAAGGGAGAATGAAGAAGCCATAGAAGCAGACCACTAGCTGCCGGTCAGGTCTGCTCTGAAGGCTGCCTGTCTGTAGGGGCATGTGACTTCTGGCTTTCCAGATTGAGTTATGCTCACCCCACATGTCTTAAATTCTCCAAACACTATTCCGGCCCTGCTGTGCTTCTTAGAGCACAGGTTCTTTGCCTTTTTAGTGTAATGGATCCCTCAGCAACTTGGTGAACCCTTCTCAGAATAAAGTTTCTAATGCAGAAAATAAAACACATGGGATAATAAGGGAAGTCAAGTCCTTTAACATCCTTACCAAAAATATTTTTCAAGTTTTGTGATATAATAACGTAAGTTTGGTTACTATTATATTATATAGTATAATATAACTTAAGCTCTAATAGCTATTGTCATTTTTGAAGTAGTAGTGAACATATATGCTATTTTGAGATGTCTAAAACAACTGTAATGTGTTACAAAAATATCCATGATTTCTACTGGTGACAAAGCCACAAGTATCGCGAACACTTCTGTGACTTGCAACCTACATCCAAAATGGAAGGAAATCCTAATGTTTGGTTAGTGATTGGTAAAAATAAAGACGTGGGCAGGTGCAGTGGCTCACACCTGTAATCCCAGCACTTTGGGAAGCCGAGGTGGGCGGATCACGAAGTCAGGAGATCGAGATCATCCTGGCCAACATGGTGAAACCCCATCTTTACTAAAAATACAAAAATTGGCTGGGCGTGGTGGTGCATGTCTGTAGTCCCAGCTACTTGGGAGGCTGAGATAGGAGAATCACTTGAACCCAGGAGGCAGATGTTGCAGTGAGCCAAGATAGTGGCACTGCACTCCAGCCTGGCAAGAGAGCGAGACTCCGTCTCAAAATAAATGAATAAATAAATAAAAATAAAAATATAAAGATGTAATATTATTTTTTCCCCCATTGAGCTCATGGGCCCAGATTAAGAGTCCCTGCCCTGGATCTGTGCTTCTCAAACTTCCTTGTGCTTCTGAATCATTTGAGCTCTGTTAACATGCAGATTCTGATTCAGGAGGTCTGGAGTAGGCTCGAGGCTCTGCATTCTTGACAAACTCTAGGAATGAGTTTGTCAGGCTGGCCCCTGAGATGAGCACAGTCTGGAAAGTGTGGTACTGGGTAATGGTCACCACCTGGAACCATTATGGGAATCTGAAAGCAGGGCATCCGCTGCTGGGGCCTGAGGGTGGCTCGAGGCCTTAGACTGATTCCTCACAGGCTTCATGGCAGTCCTGTGGTGACAAGGCCATTCCAGCACATCTCCTGATGAGGATGCAGATGACACTCTAACCTGGAATACATTCTCTCCACAAAGCTGAAGGGAGCCTGCAATCTCTTTAATGCTCCAATTAGAGCCTGAACACAAGACCTTTCCTTTTGTATGGTGAAATCAGGCTGGGCCAGTTACATGAGACTTGACTAAAGGCTTAGGAGTAACGAGAAAAACTAAATGCAGGCAACAGAATATGACCATAGAACATGACTTCAAGACACCCTACGCACTCAGCAATAGGCTTTAAAGACAATCTTTGGTCCTTTAGACACAAGGGCTGGATCTTTAGACGTGAGGCCCCATGAGAGAGGCAACATTGTCAACATCCCTGAGGGGAGTCTGAATCCCTGGGTTGGATGCAGTGAGGCCCAGGTCTCCTTATATGCTGGTTTTGGAGGTCTGGGATTTTATTAAGAGAGATGGCAGGTCTCCCTGACCTACCACCCCTTCCCCACTTCCTGATTCCTGCTTACCTCAAAGTGGTGGATGCTGCCTTTGCACTTAATGTTCCAGGAGGCCACACCTACATGGGGAATTCCCTCTGCCTCCTGAATTCTAGTCTGATAATCCTCTTTGTCTCCATTATGGGCTCTTTCTTCACTATTCACCCTATTGAAGGAGATCCTCCTTTTACCCACCCAAACATTGTCGCCTTAAACTCACAGTCATGCTTCGACACCATGCAAGAAAATCACACACACAGTGCAAGAGGGTCTAGTCTGTACCAATCTTGATTTTGCACTTGTAATCTATCCCTCTCTGGAGTTTAGTTGAGAGCATGATCTTTGTAGCCACTCAGATCAGGGTTCTAATTATACCACATACAAGCTGTCTGACCTTAAAGAATTTGATTAGCTCAGTGTGCTAATCTGCAAAGTGGGCATAGTAAAAGTGTCTACCTCATTTGACTATTGTGTGAATTCAGTAGAATGATACCTGCAGTTAGTTCCCTGTCTGGCACACAATAAGTTCCCCATATTAGTTGTCAATGTACTATCCTCACCTCTCATGGTAAAGTAATTATTTCAGCATTTAAGAAAATTTATTCTATCACTGCAAGTGCCATGCTTGTCACACAGTAGGTGTTTGATAAATGTTTTGTGAATAAACAAATGAAGCATATTCCCAAGACTATTTCTGCCTGGGAAAGCATCCCTTGAGGCTTCTGACTGATGACAGTCACTGTAAGGAGGTCACAGCCCATTTTGATACATGATCAAGATAAAACACTTGACCATTTCCCTTGATCTTTGTATCCCTGTGAGATCATCATTAATATCCCCATTTTATCCCAAGGAAACCAAAGCTCATGGAGGCTTAGTGTTCTTCCCAAAGTAACACAGTTAGCAAGTGGCTCCATTGAGTGATGCTTCAGCAGAAGCCCAGTGTGCCCTGAAACAGCATACGAAGTCTGTCTGAGATCCAGGGGCATGACTTATGATTCTTTTTTTTTTTTTTTTTTTTTTTTGAGGCGGAGTCTCGCTCTGTCTCCCGGACTGGAGTGCAGTGGCCGGATCTCAGCTCACTGCAAGCTCCGCCTCCCGGGTTTACGCCATTCTCCTGCCTCAGCCTCCCGAGTAGCTGGGACTACAGGCGCCCGCCACCTCGCCCAGCTAGTTTTTTTATTTTTAGTAGAGACGGGGTTTCACCGTGTTAGCCAGGATGGTCTCGATCTCCTGACCTCGTGATCCACCCGTCTCGGCCTCCCAAAGTGCTGGGATTACAGGCTTGAGCCACCGCGCCTGGCCGACTTATGATTCTTTAAAATAACTGTGTAGCTAGGGAGCTACAGAAGGAGATGGACAGCACCTGGGACTTCAGTCATTTTCAAGAAAGTACAACAGCTAAGCATTAGCCATACCTAGAAAAGACCCACTTTAAATGATGCTTTGTAAATGCATAATGAAGAGACTGAGAAGTACCCAAGTCCAAAAAAAGTCATCAGGACTAAATGTAGCTAAAGAGAGCTGGGGCCCAGTCAGTAGTCCTGAGTCTGACTGAAGGAAGCGTAGGGCAACTGGAAGATCTGGGTCTGCTGGGTGTCCAGAAAAGGGGCAGTCAAATAATACTACCAGTTAGTGTGTCTCCAGTTCCACTGAGAGAGACAACTGGCTCTGGACCAGATATAGCTAATCATAATTTCCTATCCCCTGACCTAATGTCTCTTTGCTCTGAACTCAGTAAGCAATCTTCTGATTATTAGTTTTCTGGGTAAGCTTGATACCAAAAAGGGAATACTTGGTAGGAATTGTCACCATTTTACATTTACCTTGGGCTCCTTAGTGCTATGGTTTGAGTTTGACCCCACCAAAATGTGTGTTGAAACTGATCCCCAATGTGGTGGGAAGTGGGGCTCAGTGACAGGTGGGGACAGATCTCTCATAAATGGTTTGGTGGCAGTCAGTGCTTGCTCTCTATGAGACTGTTCTCACAGGAATGCTCCCTTGAGAGTGGGCTTTAATAGAACAAGGACACTCCTTGAAATTTGCCTCTCTGCACATGGCCACTTCCCCTTTGATCTTCCACCATGTCTTAACACAGTAGGAAAGCCCACACAGAAGCCAAGCAGATGCCAGCACCATGCTTCTTGAACCTCCCAGCCTGCAGACCCATGAGCCAAATATACCCTCTTTTCTTTATAAATTACTTAGCCTTAGGTATTCCGCTATAGCAACACAAAATGAGCTAAGACACTCAGTCTCTTAGAAGTTTGTGATTGTGAGTCAATCTCTTTTAAGTCATGTCCCCCAGTTTTTTACTGGACTCAGGTTCATCAGTTTCTTAGGGATTTAGTGACTGTAAGTCAATGATTCTTGAACCTGAACAACTATGAGCATGCTTATAAATCCAATGTCTGGAACTGCAAAGCCAAGCAAGGGCCATCCCCTGGTCCACAGCAACCCTTCGAAGAAGGTGCTTCTACCCTGGGAGACACCTCCCCACTTACCTCACAGATGCCTGTAATGAGATCCCTCCATCCTCCAGCCTCTGGCCACATGCCTGCAGAACAGAGTGGTGTTCACAGGTCTCTTCACTGGGAGCACAGGGCTTCCTCAGCAGAACTGAGAGCTGACGGGGTGCAAAAAATAACAGGCTTATTGGACGAAAGCAACATTACAGACACTCAAGCACCCCTAAGGTAGAGGAAAAACAGAAAAGCTCTCATCTTTTTTCCTACCCGTGGTCAGGCATGCAAGGGCCTCGCTCCTCCCTATAGGAAAAGAAAGAAGCAGAGAGATGACAGGTGGAGTTAGAGTTTCAAGGACACGGAAGGATTTGTAAACACGGGAGGCTGTCCTCGCTGAGGGAGAAGTCATCACAGGCGGAGCAGAGTCCTCCAGCTCCACTCAAGGGATGACATTTCCCTTTCATCTCTTTCTCCCCTCTGGGATCCAGGGAGTGCTTGAGATAATTTACCATTTAATGTGGGCAGATGGCTTAATTAAGCTAAAGCGGAAGACATTCACAGTGGTGCTGGGTATGAGAATGACTCGGGGGTGGGACCCTGGGAGCCACCTGGCAGATGTGTCCTCCTCTGCCCCGTCTCCTGGACTGATCCCGAGGCACTAGGGTGCAGGGTGCTCACTGGGTAATTTGCCTGCTTGGGAATTTAGGCTTCTGGTTCCCCTGCAGCCTATGCCAGTGCAGAGGCTCACACATTAGGAAATGCCTCTGGTTTTGTGGCCAGTCTTCAGCTCTAGGGACAGCAGCAGCAGCAGAAGCCAGCATTGCTGGACCCTCCCTGAGGCTGGCTGGGTTCTGGGTGACCAGTCATCCGCGAGATTGAAGCCAAGTCCCTGCTCTCAGAGAGTTCATACTTGGGTGGGGATAGCAAATTCCTGGACCTTTGCAGGCAGGGCCCGAAAGATTCTAGCCCTTCTCCTAAAATGTACACATGAGCAAACTGAGGCCTAGATAAGGGAAGCAACTGGCTCACCATGAGCCACAGAACAGGCAGGAGAACTCAGCTCCCCAGCTCCTGAGCTGTAAGTGCAGTGTGTGTGTGTGTGTGTGTGTGTGTGTGTGTACCTATGTGGGGAGTCAGATAAAGCACAGCTCCTCTAATTCCCCTTCCCTCTTCCTGCCCCCATTGCTATCCTCCTCAGTCCATGGGTTCCTGCCAAGTCCTTTCCCATCTCTCTGTTTATGTCTGAAGAGAGGAGTGGGAGCCCCCAAATAGGTAGTGAGTTTTCAGATTTCACTTATTCCAAGCCTGGAGCTCCACAGCCTTTGGGAACAGGTGTAGGGTGGCCCCACATCATTTCCTGGGTGAATTCTGCTTCCATGGCTCATTAACCTATCCTGTCTGCAGCTGGCAAGTCTGGGAGGAGAAACTCGCAGCAAACCACCCTCCTCTCAGTCCCCCTTCCCCGCTCCAAGCACCTTAAAATGATTGCTTTGGCCCAGACCCAGGGAAGTGATGAAGTTTTCCAAACTATGAGGCAAGGTTTCTTGTCTCATTAGCTTCTTTACTTTGCTATCCAGAATCCCCCGTACCACCACCACCACCACCACAGGGAGCCTGAACCTAATACCCCCAGGAGGATCTGAGTGACTTTGGGCGGGATGCTCTCGGTCCTGTCCTCAGGGATGTAACTGTTTGCTTCAAGGAGGGCTCCTGGAGAAACTAAGCTAGGTAAAGATCACCGTGCAGCTCTGGGCAGGGAATGTGACACAGCAATGTGGTCTATGTGGGGCCAGGAATTTCCACTGGGAACAGCAGGGCAGCAGACCAGGGGAAGGCGTGGGAGGTGCCCAAGGATGGTAGATAGAATTGCTGCATAAAATACAAGACAGCCAATTAAATATGAATTTCAGATAAACAACAAATAATTTTTTAGTATTTGTCCCAAATATGCCATACTTACACTAAAAAAAAATGTTGTTATTTGAATTGCAAAGTTAACTGGCCATCCTGTATTTTTATTTGCTAAATCTGGCCACCCAAATGTTGGGGGAGACAACCAGGAGATGGTGCAGCAGGAGATTAGGGGATTGTGGGCAGCGGACCAGAGCTAGACTCACCTAGTCCTCTGAGCTGGGCCTCTCCCCTCAGGGGTTTCGCAGAGTTGTATACACAGGACCTATTTCCTACCCACGGCAATTCCATGGGACTTGTTTCTGCCTTGCCTAAGGTCTCAGGGAAGAGACCTTCCCTTAGCTTCTCCCATTGCCACTCCCGCCCCCAGAGTCTCTCTGTCTTCAAACTTGGCAGAGAGACAGAGCACAATCTCCTCCCACCCTGTGGCCACCAAGCACAAGCATGCAGAATCTCTCTGTTTGAAGGGCTTTATGAAGACCAGCTTTGGAGGCACACTGGCCTGGGTATGAATCTGAACTTAGTCACCCCCTAGTTGGGCATCATGGGCACGTAATTAACCCCTCTGTGCCTTGATTTCTGAGAAATGGTTAAAAAGAGAACCAACCTATTGCGATCATCTAGTGGGTCAATGTTTACAAAGCTGATGGAACACAGCACTCAATAAATGATAGCTTAAAAATTCCGGCCGGGTGCAGTGGTTCATGCCTGTAATCTCAGCACTTTGGGAGGCTGAGGCAGGTGGATCACAAGGTCAAGAGATCGAGACCAGCCTGGCCAACATGGTGAAACCCCGTCTCTACTAAAAATACAAAAAACTAGCTGGGCATAGTGGTGGGCACCTGTAATCCCAGCTACTGGGAGGCTGAGGCAGGAGAATCACTTGAACCCAGGAGACGGAGGTTGCAGTGAGCTGAGATTGTGCCACTGCACTGCAGTCCGGGCGACAGAATGAGACTCTGTCTCAAAAAAAAAAAAAAAAATCCTAAAGCCCTTAAATCACCACAGGGAACCAAGAAAGGGACAATAATAAAAAATAACATGGGGAAGTGACACAGGTGCCAGACTCTTTCAAAGCTCTCTCTCACAGCCATTATCACTCTTTTAGAAACCTCCATCTCCAGATGCTATCAAATGTCCCCAGGAAGCAAAGTCACCCTGGTTCAAAACCACTGACTCACATCATCTCAATCTATGGATAAAGAAACTGAGGTCCAGAAAGGTGATCTGCCCAAGGGACATTTAGTATGTTCTTTGGTGACTCTCCCTAGAGAATTCTCTTTTTTTTTCCTCCCTTCCTCCCTCCCTCCCTCTCTCCCTCCCTCCTTCTTTTCTTTTCTTTTCTTTTCCTTTCCTTTCCTTTCCTTTTCTTTTCTTTTCTTTTCTTTTCTTTTCTTCTTTCTTGAAACAGGATCTCATTCTGTCAACCAGGCTGGAGGGCAGTGATGCGATCATGGCTCACAGCAGCCTCGACCTCCTGGGTTCAGGTGATCCTTCTGCCTCAGCTTGCCAAATAACTGGGACTACAGGCATATGCCACTACACCTGGCTATTTTTTGTATTTTTGTAGAGATGGGGTTTCACCAGTTGCCCAGGCTGCTCTCAAACTCTGGGACTCAAGCAATCTTGCCTCAGTCTCCTAAGGTGCTGGGATTACAGGCATGAGCCAGTGTGCCTGGCCCATGAGCCACCATGCCCAGGCCAAGAATTCTTCTAATAACACTGCACACAAAAAGAAAGGGTCTTATAAATCTGCACCTAGTGAGGTCATACAACTTATAGCACAGCCATATAAAACCTTTTAGAGTTAGCCTACATTTAATTAAGAGGGCTCTGCTCCTGTCCCCTTTCCTGGGGGTGCTGGGTCTGGGGCCTTTTACGATGTTACTTCCCACTCCGACCTTCCTGGAATCTGGTTTAGAACAAAGTGTACCAGGTTTTGGAGATAGGAGCACTGTCACTCTCAGCTCCCATGGCAGTGCCACTGACTTGAATGTCAGACTTTATAGATCTTGGTATTGAAAGAAGACGAAGGCCGTAAGTTTCATCTGGAGAGGAAGCGCTCCAAGGTGGGTAGCAGATGGGCTACCTCAGGGACAGGTAAGGTGATGGAATAAGAAATGTGGTGGGCTATCCATTTCACCAATAAAACTTATTTTCTTCTTTCTTAAAGAAAAGAACTTCCCAATGTTAATTTGTTAGAGCCCAGAGTTGCCTGTGGCATTAAAAGTGACACAGGGAATAGCATTACGTTTCTATTATCCTCCTGATGTTGTGGACATCAAGCTGCCGCTATGCTATTTCACACTTCCAGCTAAAAAGCAAGTGATTTCAAAGGCATTTGGCTGGGCCTGAACATTTTTAATGATGTGTGTTCTTTCTTGACTTCACTTACGTTATCACCGCTATCAAGTAAGCCTAAGTCCCTGTGATTATTGGAATGGTGACAACAGATGGCTAAATTTAGATTTCAGCGGGATGTGGGGTGGAAGGTAATGCTGAAAGCACAGGCTTCAGAAGAAGACAGTTTACATGCCCTTTGCAATTTGGTGAAATTTGAGTCTCTAATAATTAAAAATATGTGGGTGGTATTGGTATATACATATGATCTGACTCTCAGCACTGTTGAGAACTTCTGGTGGCAACTGTCTGTTATCAACTCACTTTTGCAGTCTTCCCCTTGAAGGCCCATGTTTGTCAGTCTTTAATTTGTTTTCGGCTTGGTGACATGAGGCACTATTCCTGCATGAGATACTAAACTCTTGGGGCTGTTCTAAGATGTGTTGAATACAAAATGTCCTGCTCTCTCTGCCTGAAGATGATGCTCTTGCATTTAGATGCACTATAGGACTAACACATGCCAATGAACCTCCTAAGAGATTAATGATAAATCAGAATTGTCATGAGAAACAGAACTCAAACAGGCTGAACTGAATGGTCCTGAGGCAGAATGTGGGGCACCGGGGTTGGTTTATGCTTTTGATGGTCAATATATTATGCCATGGGAGCTAGGTACTTATGTCTTCACTCCAGAAAAAGTCCTTTCAAGAAGTCCAGGTACCCATGGGGGCTAGTCAGGGCTCCCTCTCCTTCTGAAAAAGCTGGAGACACTGAAATTCTCTTTCTCTCTCTGGTCAAGGTGTCCTGTTTGCCTGAACACCATGAAAACCCAGCTATTTCTATTAACCCATTCTTCACGTATAAAGATCACAGAGCACTAAGGTCCTTTTCTCTTTTTCTTTTTTCTTTTATAAATCGAAAGTATATAAGTACAGTTTTTTCACATGGATATATTATGTAGCGGTGAAGTCTGAGCTTTTAGTGTAAACTCCACCTGAATAATGTACATTGTACCCATTAAGCAATTTCTCATCCCTCACTCCGCTCCCACACTCCCACCCTTCGGTGTCTTCAATGTCTATCTTTCCACACTCTGTGTCCAGCTGTAAACATTATTTAACTTATAAGAGAACATGTGGTATTTGAATTTGCTTCTGGGTTTTTTTCACTTAAGATCTCTAGTACCATCCATTTTGTTGAAAAATACATGATTTTTCTTTTCTTTTCTTTTCTTCTTTTCTTTTCTTTTTTTTTTTTTTTTTGAGACAGAGGTCTCATTCTGTCACCCAGGCTGCTGGAGTGCAGTGGTGTGATCTCAGCTCACTGCAACCTCCACCTCCTGGGTGGAGACCACAGGCCTATGCCACCATGCCTGGCTAATTTTTTGTATTTTTAGTAGAGACAGGGATTCACTGTGTTAGCCAGGATGGTCTCGATCTCCTGACTTCATGATCCACCCGCCTCGGCCTCCCAAAGTGCTGGGATTACAGGTGTGTCCAGCCAATTTCATTGTTTTTTAAGTGGCTGAATAGTATTCCATGGTATATACATATTACATTTTCTTTATCCAGCCCTCCATTGATGGACACTCAGGTTGATTCCCTATTTTTGCTATTGTGATAAACATACAAGTACAAGTATCTTTTTTATATAATGATTTCTTCTCCTTTGGGTAGATAACCAGTAGTAGAAGTTCTGGATCAAATGGTAGTTCTATTTTTAGTTCTTTGAGAAATAGCCATACTGTTTTCCATAAAGGTTGTACTAATTTGCATTCCCACCAATAGTATACAAGCATGCCTTGTTCTCTGCATCCTCACCAACATCTATTTTTTTGACTTTTTAATAATAACTATTCTGATTAGTATAAGATGATACTTCATTGTGGTTTTAATTTGCATTAAAACCTGATGATTGGCCGGGCGCGGTGGCTCAAGCCTGTAATCCCAGCACTTTGGGAGGCCGAGACGGGCGGATCACGAGGTCAGGAGATCGAGACCATCCTGGCTAACACGGTGAAACCCCGTCTCTACTAAAAAATACAAAAAATTAGCCAGGCGAGATGGCGGGCGCCTGTAGTCCCAGCTACTCGGGAGGCTGAGGCAGGAGAATGGCGTAAACCCGGGAGGCGGAGCTTGCAGTGAGCCGAGATCGCGCCACCGCACTCCAGCCCGGGCGACAGAGCGAGACTCCGTCTCAAAAAAAAAAAAAACAACCTGATGATTAGTGATGTTGACCATTTTTTTCATATGCTCCTTGGCCATTTGTATGTCTTCTTTTGAAAATGTCTATTCATTTCCTTTTCCCACTTTTTAATGGGGTTATTTGTTTTTTGCTTTTGTTGTTGTTTGAGTTCCCTGTAAATTCTGGACGTCAGTCTCCTATTAGATGCATAGTTTGCAAATATTTTCTTCCATTCTGCATGTTGTCTCTTCACCCTGTTGATTATTTCTTTTGCTGTCCAGAAATGTTTTAGTTAAGTTCTAGTTGTCTATTTTTGTTTTTATTGCTTGTGCTTTTGAGGTCTTAGTCATGAATTCTTCGCCTAGATCAATGTCCAGAAGAGTTTTCCCTGGGTTTTCTTCTAGTATTTTTGTAGTTTCAAGCCTTATATTTAAGTATTTATCCATCTTGAATTGATTTTTGTATATGGTGAGGGACAGGGGTCCAGTTGTATTCTTCTGCATGTAGCAATCCAATTTCCCCAGCACCATTTATTGAAAAGGGTATCCTTTCCTTCGTGTATATTTTTGTTGACATTTTCAAAGATCAGTTGGCTGTAGATATGTGGCTTTATTTCTGGGTTTTTAAATTCTGTTCTATTGATCTATGTGTCTATTTCTATGCCCGTGCTATGCTGTTTTGGTTGCTATAGCCCAGTAGTATAATTTGAGGTCAGGTAGTGTAATGGCTCCAGTTTTGCTACTTTTGCTTAGGATTGCTTTGGCTATTTGGGCTCTTTGGGCTCTTTTTAGGTCTCATATGAATTTTAGGCTTGTTTTTTCTAATTATGTGAAAAATGACAGTGGCATTTTGATAAGGATTGCATTGAATCCGTAGATTGTTTTGGGAAGTATGGTCATTTTAACAATATTAATTTTTTCCATCTATGAGCATGAGATATTTTTCTACTTGTTTATATCATCTACAGTTTCTTTCATCAGTGTTTTGTAGTTTTCCTCGTTGAGATTTCATTCTTTTTATGGCTGAATAGTATCACCTTCTTGGTTAAATACATTCCTAGGTAATTTTTTTTGGTGGCTATTTAAATGGGATTGTGTTCTGGATTTGCTTCTCAGCTTGAGTTTTATTGGCATATAGAAATGTTACTGATTTTTGTATGTTGATTTTGTATCCTGAAATTTTACTGAATTTATTTATCAAATCAAAGAGTCTTTTTGGAGGAGTCCTTGGGGCTTTCTAGATATGAGATCATATCATCAGTGAACAGAAATAATTTGACTTCCTCTTTTCCAATTTGGATGCCTTTTATTTCTTTCTGTTGCCTGATTGCTCTGGCTCTGACTTCCACATTAAGTTCTTAACAACATTTTAGTCCTAAGGAAGCTCCTTATGCTCCTGGGTTGGTTCTGGGAGTGTTTTGAGTCCTCTCTACCACCAGTGCAGACTCTGAAGTTTGGATGACTCCCTCAGAAAACTCATGGCATCCAGAGAACTTAGGGACAACTAGTTTTGTTACCTGCTCTACTTCTAGATGAGTGATTTTATCTGTAAGTTCCAGGGCACCTCCCTACAGACACCACTAACCCATATCCAGTGGTCATGTGCTTTGAGCTCTTCCCCCAAAATGAATTTGAGTGGTTTATCCACATTCCTCAATGCTCCTTAGCCTCCCACTGTGACCAGGAGCACATAGTTCCATGATTTGCTGGAGGGGCTAGGGTGGCCATCAGTGGGCAGGGAGGAGAGGGCCAGGATGGCCATCAGCGGGCAGGGAGGAGAGGGCCAGGGTGGCCATCAGCGGGCAGGGAGGAGAGGGCCAGTGTGGCCATCAGTGGGCGGGGAGGAGAGGGCCAGGGTGGCCATCAGTGGGCGGGAAGGAGCAACACAGTTCAAATCCACAGCCCAAACCTGGTAGCCAATTCTCCAGTCACTTTTTGAGTGCCAGGCTCAGCATTACTTTCAGCGGAGGGAAGGAGAGATGATAACCCAGGGTCCCTGTTCTTTCCAGACTCTTTGTCTCAAAGAAGAGGCCGACACAGAGATAAATAACTCTCATAGAAGGCAGACCGTTTTGTTGCAGTACCAACAGAATGCCAAAGTGTCTCCACTAAACCATGAGAAGAAATTCATGATTTAGTGAAGGTTTAGTGTTGTATTTATCTGCTTCCTTAGCACCAAACCCAGGGTCAGGCCCATATCTATGTACAGTAAATGTTTATGGAATGAATAAAGGAACCAGTTTAGGAAACACACAGCACTTTCTCTCTAGGGACCACACCAGGTCAATGAAAGGCACTGTGTAGCTCTAACTAGATGCCCTCTTTCAGCTCCTGGGCTCATTTTCTCCAGGAAACATTACATGCAGTTACAGAGGTGAAGCTTTCCTCCTTCCTGTCCTTGCTCAGCTTCTTAATGGTCTTTGGTTCTGCCAAGGCCAATTGTCAGGGGAACTGTGGAGATTTAGATAGACACCACAACCAACTCCAGGACTATCCTTGGAGACTTGGGAGTGAGCATTTTTATAATACAAGGAAATCAGATTACATGAAGATAAATGAATTTTAGGATGAATTTACTGCATGCAAAGGACAGAAAAGCAAACCAAAATGAACGAGGTAGTCAATGTAAGGTTCTAAGGCAGCTCGTGGAAATAATGTGCAGCCAGTCTCCTTTTGAAAATTGAATCTGAGAAATCTGAACTGTTAGGGCTCGAGGTATTCTCTCTCTCTCTCTGTCTCTCTCTCCCCCCCACCCCCTCTTTTTCTCTTTTCCTCTCTCTCCCTTTTTAAACTGTGAGATACCTATTCACTTTCCCACACCTCCAATCATGGATTATTACGAATGAAATGTCACGATTATGAGTGGCTAAGTCTTCTATCTCCTCAAGAAAACAGCACTATTGCATGACACAGCATCCTATGGAAAATTTCCATCTTATTATAACCTTAAGAGCTCTGGTTTCGTAGCCATCCAAGCCCTCTTTGAAATGACTTATAGTCCCTCCCTTTGATTCTCTTTCTCTGGGGCCTCTATGGTGTCTCTATGGTCTCATCTATTTATACATTTGGGCCATTTTTCTCTCTGCAGCTTGTTCAAGAAGCATCTCTGCCTCTTAATAACTTCAGCCTGTTCACAGCATTGACTGTAGGTAAAGTTCCCAACGCTCAGTAACCTTTGAGCTCTGTTGCATTCTGGCTGTGCAGCACATACTTGAAATTCTCAAGAGGGTGAATCTGATTGGCTGCTGACCAGCCAATAGATTGTTCAACATTGAGACAGGATCTGATTCTGGTCCAACCAGCTATAGCTGGATGGTCACATAGAACACATAAGGCAGTCGAGTTGGTCCCTTCAGTAGGGCTTACAGATCACAGAAGGAGACAAGAGTGGGCCAGCTACCCCAGAACAAAATTACTATGTTAGATCAGTTTCGAGGTCATCAGAGGTCCACAACTTTAGGGAAAATTGTGGCAGGAAGGAGGCTCTGTCCATCCTGTTGTGGATAACTTAGATGAATATGGGGTAATTATGGGTGAGTGTGTTATAACCTAAGTGACTTAGCCTTTCATGTATGAACAGAGCCTCCTCCTCCTCCTCCTCCTCTTTCAGCCGCTTTTCAGAGTCACTGTACAGTTGGCAGCAAGAGGGAAGATTCCCAAAGCATGCAATGGGAACAGTCTCCTCCCCAACCCCACACCCCAACCCCCTTCTTCCCTACCCTGCACTAGAAACAGCCCCTGCATGATTGTTTGCTTCCTAGCAAAACTGGACCTAAATGTTTCCAGAGGCAGCTAGCCCACTTTTTGTTGGAATGGCCTTCTAAAGAATGAGAAAGTTGTCTGCTGGCACTGAACTCACAAGTTTAAGCCCCTATAATCAGAGGCTACACAAGTGCAGGTATTTGGGATAGGAATAAGCCAGTCCAAACAGATCTGGGTTCACATGAGTCTTGCTTCCCATTCTTAGCTTTTTGCTCTTTAAGATAAATTTTCTAGACTAGATTTTTCTAATGAGCTGCCAGGATTCAAAACTACTCTCAAGAGTCCAGAAAACTGGGCTCCAGTTTTAGCTCTACTACTAACAAGCAATGTAACTGTGGGCTATCCCTTTCCCACCTGGGAGAGATCCCAGGCTTCAGATCTCTCCCCTGTATAAAGAGGGAATTTGGAGTAGATGATCTTTAATGCTCTTTTCTTCTTGACTTTCTGTTACCCAGCTTTTACCCAACCACACCATCAGTGCTCAGCTGTCCTCACCTCCGGGAATATGCCCTGAACTCTCACAACCTTCCCACCTCTGAAGGTTTAACCTCTCTTTTCTCTGTGCTCAATTTCTCCAGAGTCTGAGTGGCATCTTGCCCTTGCCAGTTCACACAAGGAGAACTGCATATGCCTTTGACTCTGGAGAGTCATTCACTGTTTGTTTGTTTTCTATTTCTACCCTCTCCAGAACTGTCATCCTCAGGATCCTTCCGTTTGCCTCTCAGCCTGCCTGAAAAGATCTTTCAAGAGGGTTCCATTCAGCCCCCCCAGGGTCTAAATCTACTGAAGAACTGAACTTCCACATCAATAGACTCCTCCAATGTCCTGGAATGTGCACCTCTGAATTGAGGCCACCTCAGAGCCAGTCTGCAGGGGCTGAAAAATGCAATGTGACTGAGAGGGTAGGCCAGGCATCCTGTATTCAGACCCTCAGGCCCTGATAGGTTGCTCACTTCTGATGCGGTGTGGTTGGGTGAGAAGAGCCAGGTGCACTCTGGAGGCAATCCCTTCCCACCTTTGTAGCCTTGTTTTCCCCACACATACTGCTTCTATTTATCTTCCTCACAACCAGCTCCCTCACACCTGTTCCTTTCTTGAAGGTCATTCGCTCAGCCTCCTGGTTCACATCCTCCAGTCAGCAGCTTATCTCCCTAAAGAAGTTCAGTAGCCACATATGGCGACTGCTTACATGACTCTTGTAGGACTCACAGTGCCTGTGTGGACAGGGTCATCAGGCTGCCTCTAAGTCCACCCTGAGGTTATTAGTATAGCCTCATCCAACTCCTTAGCTTTGGCTTGAACTCCAGGTAGATGCAACTGTTCTTCACGGCTGTTCCCTCTCTTAATCACACAGTCCTTAAATCTTTCCAGTAGCTTGTTTCCTGGGGAATCTGCTGATTATAACCTGGTACTGGTGGGGAAGGTCCTCTCTGCACTCAGCTTATTTCTAGAGGAATGAGGTCAATGCAGCAGGCAACATCCAAACAGAAAGGACCGAGAGAGGAGAGTCTGAGGGCGGCATGACTTCAAGAAGGGGTGAGGACAGAGGTAGATCAGGAACTGCTCATGACCAAGGGAAGCCGGTTAGACATCAGTGTTTTTCCAGGTGAGAAGGATGGAGCATCAGTAGCTCTGTCCTCTAGAAACTGCCAAGTAACCTAGAAAGCTTCATTTGTTCATTCATATATGTGTTAAAGATATATTGAGCTCCTACCCTGATATACTCTGTGTAGGCAATAGAGAAATAAACAAATCCCATTTCCTGCCTTCTAGGACTGCCACTTGAGAAAAAGAAGCACAAAAATAGATCACAAAAGTGTCATGTAGCACATCTTTAGAATGGAGGGAGGTTGGAATGGGGAAACTGGCAATACTTGACATTGTAAAAATGCAGAATAACTGGATCTGTCACACACTGCTGGGAGAAATGCAAAATAATACAGCCACTTTGGAAAACAGTTTGGCAGTTTCTTAAAAGTTAAATATATCCTCTTGCCTGAGATCTGGCAAAAAAAAAAAAAAAAAAAGTTAAATATATACTTACCTTACAACTCAGAAATCCCATTCCTAGGTATTTACCAGGGGAAATGAAAACATATGTTCACATAAAATTTCTACATGAATGTTTATAGCAGCTTTATTCATAATTGCCCCAAACTTGAAACAACTCTAATGTCCTTCAGCTGGTGAATTGATAAACTGTGGTACATCCATGCTTCAGAATATTACCTAGCAATGGACTACTGCTGCTGGCAACACCATGGCCGAATCTCTCTGAGTGAAAGAAGCCAGACTCCAGAATTTGTTTATGTAACATTCTGGGAAAGGCGAAACCTGAGGGGAGAAAAATAAAACCACCACAGATTAGATCGATGGTTGTGAGAAGCTGGGGATGGGGGAAGTTGTTGGCTTTACAGGTGTATGAGACAATGTTTTGGGGTGTGGAATTGTTCTGTATCTTGATTGTGGTGGTGGCTACTCAACTGATGTGTCTGTCAAAAATCTTGAGTTGTATTTTACTTGGTGTAAATTGCACTTTAATAAGCCTGAATGAAAAAAGAAACAAAAAAGAAAATACCACATAGTTTAGGTACCAGGCTACAGGAAGGCCCAGGGAGATTTGCTTTCTGAAAAGATGGCCCTGTCACAGCCTGATGGGTTCTTCTTGCCCATTGCCCTGAAGAAAACAATGAGAACAGCAGGTTGTTGCAGCAAAGAAAGAGTTTAATAATCTCAGAGCCAGCCACACGAGCGTAACGGGAGAAACTTCTCAAGCCTGTCTTCCGGAGAATTCCAAGGCTAGGGTTTCTTAAGGGCACTCTGACAGCCAGGGGGCTGGGAAACTGCAACAACTGATTGGTGGGGGATGAGATCACAGGAGTGTCTAAAACTGCCTTTATGCAGCTGAGGCAGGTACTGGGAGGGGGTCTCAAGACCAGGTGGCATCTCTTGGTCTGCCAAAATGCCAAATCTGAAAAAATATCTCTAAAATATCTCAGATACATATGGGGAAGTTCTTTAGGATTCACAATAGTGATGTCATCTATAGGAATAGCTGGGGAAGTTATAATCTTGCGACCCCTGCTTACATGACTCTGGGGTAGTAAAAAACTTCAAGAAAAACATGCTAAGCCGTGGCAGGTTATTGCTTAACTATGCCTGTTCTTCAGCAAAGTTAGAGCCCTTACCATGATTCTAACCACGTATTACAAATGCAACTTCAATCTCTGAACAAGGAAGGGGCAGTTTTTCTGGCCTCAAAGTTTAACTGTAAACCATATTCCTCTCATGGTTGTATTGGCCTCCAGACTAGAATAAGCAAGAAACCAATTTAGCCTGTGAGGTTAGAAGCAAGATGCAGTCTGTCATGTTAGATTTCTCTCATTACTTAGAATTCTGCAAAGGCAATTTCAGTCCCTTCCTGGTGGTGAGATACATAGGAAGTGGGGCAAGGAGGATTAAGAATGACTCAAGGTAGAGGGTCGCATTTTGCTGAAAGCAACAGAATAAGATGATGGCTAAGGGGATAACCTAATCCTAAGAGAGGCTGAAATGAAGTTTTGCTGGCCAGGGAAGGAAGCAGGAGCTGGATTCTGAATGTCCTTAGGAGTGTGTTCATGTGGGTGGTGGAGGCGTTGGGGTAGTGGTGCTATCTGGAATGTATGGATGCCAGAAGGACATGGAGGCAGCGGGAATAAGGATGGGCCTCATATCAGCTGAATTGGGGTGTGTACAGCACAGCACTGAGCCAGAAATGTACTTAGAGCCTCAGAGTCTATTCGTTCCCTTCAAAGAAAACCCCTAGACAGCAACTGCAGTATAAATAGCAAACAAACAAGCACAATGTTCTTCTGCATCAGAATGGAGAAAAGACGTTGGTCCTGAGCAATGTGGAGTCCAGCAGCAGCCCTCCTGGGCCCCAACCCCTCCCAGTGGCCTCCTCAGCTCCCAGAAAACCAGTGCCTTTCTCCCCAGCAAAGCCCACCCTACACAGACTCCTGAGCCTCCCACAGCCAAACAAGTGATGAATAGCAGCCCTCTCCCCAACGGTTCTGCCCACAGAGGCCTGCGGGCTGCCTGCTAAGTGGAAGCTACCTCTGGGGCTGCTGCAGTTTGTTTTGCTGCAGGCCCCTTGGCAGATGTTGCTTGCTCAGCCTGCCCAGCAAGCCAAAGTGAGAAAGTGAGATGCTTCAAGAGAACTAACCAGGAGCTAAGAAGGAGACATCAGAAGGAGCAAACATCCCCATAACAATGGCACATTAAGGCATGGGGTCCTCGGGTCCGGGGAACACAGACTTTAGGTCTCTCCTGGTATTTGGGTCCCTTGGGGTACAAATGCCAAGGGCTTAAGGGGAAGAAATGGGGCCCATACGAAGAGCAAGGGGGTCAATCTGGGTCAAGAATGGCAACAACAGCTGTGGCAGACTTATAGCTAGGAGCAGAGACTGGAGCTAGGCTGGGTTCAAATCCCAGCCCTGCCACTTACGGGTTCTGTGCCCTTGGGCAAGTCGTTTTACCTTTCCTCATTAGCAAAATGGGGATAGCAATAGTACCTACTTCCTACGGTTGCTAGGGAGACTAAGGGAGTTATCCCATGTAAAGTGCTTAGAGCAAGCCTGGCTGTTCCTAAGGACTCAATGAGGGTTACCAACAATGAATGACTGTTTCCAGAGGGTCTTCCAAGAACCTTGCAGAAATTCTTGCTGCTTCTCATTAGGAAAGTGATGTCCTGGGACTGGATTTATTTGTGGGACCAGGTTTGTTCTGCACTCCAGCCCCTCCCCTCCTCACTCAGCCCTCCAGGGTGCAGTTTCAGTGTTGTGGCTATGAATGTTTCAATATCTGATCCTTTCAGTCAGCTGAGACTCTCTCCCCATGCAACAGTGTTGGGATCTGGTTGCCACAAAGCTGGTACTTGTGTCCCTGATCAGCCACTTAACTTGCTTTCCTGACCATTATTTCTCCCCCTATTCCACAAGGCTGCCGGGGGAATTGGGTGAATCGTACCTAAGCAGAAGAATGGCTGCATCTATTAAATGCTCCACAGAGCCTCTTCTGCCTTCATAGAACTTCAAGAGCCAGTCCCCACCCTGTCCCTAGCTCTCCATGTAAAAGGGGAACAAGGCTACATGTACTTATTTTGTATTCCTGCTGTCCTCTGAGGTTTAATGTTATCACATGGTAGGCTGGGTCTATCTATGCTGAAAGAATGAATGAATGAACAAATGACAAACAAGGTAGGAAGGTAGGTGCAACAAGTCACTTGGGAAGGTCAACAAAGGAACCAAGGGCCTTTCTGGGGCTGGAGCACCAGCAGCCCAGTTTCTCCGTGTTTTCAGGAGGAGAGGGTCTAGTGCTCGGCAGGACCTACCCTGTCCTATCCACCTCCAAGGGCCTCTTCCCTGGCTCTGAGTTCCTCTTCGGGGCCCCAGAACAGGCTCCCTGGTGCTAAAATGGAAGATGATGACTACTGGGGCCTTCTCCAAACCTGAGAGGGTTAACATTTGACATAAGTACTGTTGTAATGCAAGAAACTCAAGCAGCCCAGAGGAATGCAGAGTTCTTCAGTGTTGCCTGGGAACAGAGGCCTGGGTGACTTCTTGGGCAGCCCTCTCTAAAAGCTCCTTTGGGCTCTGGCTACAGCCCTCTTCTAGCAGCCTAAAACCTGATTGCTAGGGGCCATCCTCTGGGTGGGAAATATTTTAATTTATTTTATTTTATTTTATTTTATTTTATTTTATGTTTTATTTCTGCTGCTGGAAACTCAGGGAGCCTGAGAGTTCTACTGTTCACTCATCAGTCACTTGTAAACTTATTTTCCGAGGCTTCTAGCCTAGGAAGAACCTAAACACCATAAAGAAGATCTTTCTCTGAAGATGCTCGAAGAGTGTGGGGAATGGGCAAGGTAAAACAAGTCACTAGCATAGCATCAATAAATTCTGTTTTGATTGCAAGTGGTTTTGTACTTTTTTTTTTTCACTCTCCCCCTTCTTTTTCTTTCTTTTTTTTTTTTTTTCTGAGATGGAGTCTTGTTCTGTTGCCCAGGCTGGAGTGCAGTGGCACAGTCTCGGCTCACTGCAACCTCTGCCTCCCAGGTTCAAGTGATTCTACCGCCTCAGCCTCCTGAGTAACTGGGATTACAGGTGCGTGCCACCATGTCTGGCTAATTTTTGTATTTTTAGTAGAGATGGGGTTTCACCACATTGGCCAGGTTGATCTCGAACTCCCAACCTTCAGCCATCTGCCTTGGGAGGCCTTGGCCTCCCAAACTGCTGGAATTACAGGCATGAGTCACCGGACTCGGCCCATTCTCCCCCTTCTTTCTCCCCCTCCTTCTCCGGAGACGAGCAGGGATCCCTCTTAGGGGCCTAAATAAAGAAAAATCTTGAGTTCCTTCCAGGAAAATTGCAGGCTCCCGGCTAGCCTTGAGAAGTAAATGAGCAACTTGGTAAGCAGGACGGTAACAGCGGCTTAAAACAATAGCCAAGGAAGTTAAAGTCCTGTTTGGTTCCCTGTAGAAACTAAAGATAACATCTCAACATATGTCCCTGAGTTTTTTTCAGAAACCTGGACCTCTACCAAATGGATCTGCTGGCATGTCAACCTCAGATAAGGGGGTACTAAGGACTGAACTGCGACCTCTGTTCTTTCTTCTAAATTTCTTCCTAAAGGGCTTGGAGGAGATCATGCCCATGAGCCAGAACTAATATTCTTTTCTGCTGCTCCCAAATTTTTAGACAAAGCCTCCTTAACCAATCACAAATCAAAAAAATCTTTGAGTCCACCTATGACCTGTTCCTCTCTCCCCTACTTTGAGATGTCTTGCCTTTTTAGGTCAAACCAATGTACAACCTCTATGTGTTGATTTATGACTTTGCCTGTAACCTCTGCCTGCCTCCTTGCCTTTAAAAACTCTTACCTGTAAGCCACTGAGGACTTCAGGGCTTAAGCCTTGGCTGCCCAATTCTCTTCGCTTGGTGCCCTACAATAAATGTCTTGGTTTCTCTCGCTGCAGTCCCAGTGTCTGTGTTTGGCTTTGCTACCCTGGGTCAGAAGACACCTGTTCAGTTTAAAAAAAAATAATAATAACTTTCTTTTTTTTGTATGCAAAGTCCCTTTTGGAATTCCTCAGTTGTACCAAGAATAACATAGGAAAGAGACTCCCGCACCCCATCCATTTGACCAGCGAGAATGGGGGAGCTTTGTACCCAGAGGAGAGAAAAAGACCAGAGGTAGAGATGCTTGAGAAGGACTCTCCCCAAATGGAGACCCCCATTCAGCTCCCCTCCTCACTGAAAGCTTGCAAGAGCTTGTTTTTTTTTTTTTGTTTTTTGTCTTTTTGTTTTTTTTTTTTAGAGAGGAAGGCTGGTTGCCTTCCAGGCCTCAATTTGTTCCCCAAAGTAGTCTTTCCCACTGGAAGAGCTGCTTCTTATTCTATGTATAAAACTGGATTTTTGAACCTACCATCAGTCTCCCATATGAAATGTATCCTGTAAACTGGAGTCCTTTATGTAAGGGCCACTTTGAGCAACACTGTGGGTCATTTGATGACCCTGTTTGGAGTGGCCTACATATTTCTGGGTGTCTGTCTGTGTTGCCCAGACGTGCTCCTATTTAACCTTGATCGTCCTTTCTGGCTGAAGGATGCCAAAGTGAATACCGGTCATTCTATCTCCAGCAGCAATCTTAGACAGCCAAGGAAATGTCAACCCTAGAAAATAAACAGCCCTAATATTAGCCTAGATGTGTGGACATGTTTCCCCAGCAGGTGTGGAAAAAAACCCTTTAAATTCTCATGTATTTTTAAAGCATGCCTCATGCACCAAAATCTCCCAGGATGTCACTAAATGTATTTTGGCCCAGAACAGCTGTTATTACCGTATCTCTTACCCAAGGGATGAGCCAGCATCCAGCCCTCAGTTTCCTAGGCTCAGGATAGCTGGCTGTCCCCAAAACAGGTTGAAAAACCCCACCACTGCTGACCCCACATGTCCCCTTTGCCATCAGGCAGGCAGCCATTCTAGAACCACAGCACACGTTAACTCCCTCCACTACAGAAAAATGTGCAAGTGACAGATGCAAACAGGTCATGAAGCAGACACCAGAGGTCATGCTGTCACCAAGGAGCATTTCCTGACAGGGCCTGTGCACAGCATCCTCTGTTGTTCCCAGGGCTATCCTAGATGATGGGGTTACGCGGAGTCTCACCACAGGTGCTCAAGGCCTGACAGGCGGGAAAGACAGGACATCCTCATCCTGACAAATGCTTATTATCAAGCCTGACTGTGCAGGTAAGCACTATCGGAAAGCCCTCAGAAGAGGAAAAGACCAAAAGGAGGGGGTCAGGGCCGAAGAAATGGGACCTGAGAAGTACCTTGTCACAAATCTAGACCTCCATTAGTAGGGGAGAGGAAGGGCTTCTGGAGAAGTACTGGGGAAAGGTGGGTTTGACAAGGTTGATAGAGACAGTGAGGCAGAAGCAGAGCTGTATTGCTAAGAAATTAGAGCTTATCCTATGACCTTCTGGGAGCCAGAGTGGGACAAGTAAATGGGCCTTAAAATGTATGCTACAAGAACCAGAAACTCTCTATTGGCCTGAAGTTTAAATTCACTTTCACAAATGCAGCGGCTGCAGATCAAAGAGGTAGGCGCTGGGGCAGGGTAGGGTTGGGGAAGTTAGGGAAGAGGAAAGGCACAGAAAGAAGAAGAAGCAGTCACTGAGCTCCCAGCTGCATCAAAAGACAAAGTACTCTATGATAAGAAGCCCGAGGTTGGCTGGGTGCAGCGGCTCACACCTGCAATCCCAGTACTCAAGGATGGCTTGAGGTCAGGTGTTCGAGATAAGAAGCCAGAGGTCTAAGGCAGTATACAATAAGCATCACGTAATCGCTATAGCACCCAGAGTCTGTTCTTTTAAGCAAACAAATATTTTTATAACTTTATATTTTATAAGCATTTATTATATAATTATATCTTTATAGTTTTAATAAAATGGAATCAAAACCTATGGCCTCATTCACAAGATTTTAAAATAAGGTAGAAAATTTCGTTTCCAATTCTTTTGTAAGTGTACAGGTATGAGAGATTTAAAGGTATTACAAAACAGTGCTTTGGGCAAAATTGTGTAATGATGGAAACATCTAAACATCTGTTTTCAAATGTTTTTTCCTTAGCATGTCGTCAATTTTTAAAAGATGATAAAGCATCACCTTTAAAATGGAATGCTTGTTGTTTTGTATAAGAAAAACAAGTAACTTTTTAATTTTGATAAATCTTAAGTACTTGCCATGAGAAAATTGGTAAACCTTTATGGGAATCAAAAGACCTCCCTGGTCACTCCATATCCCATTACAAAGTGTTGTAAGAATTCTTTTATATTTTACAGACCTTCTTTTTATGAAATTAACATTACCAATGACAATACAGCATTTTGCACACTTATGCCTTTAACTTCTTTGCTGCCCAGTAAAGGAATATTAAGTGTGGTTCTATCTTTGTAACCGCACCAGATCCCTCTTTTTATTCCAGTCAATACTTTTTCTGTAAAGCATTTTTATTAAGGAAGTCATTTACTCTTTTCTCACTCATCTTCCCTTTAGTGGCTCAAAAATAGTGCTTTCTCATATAATTCTCGTATTTCAACAAAATGTAGCAAATTCCATTATCTGAGATGTTAGAAATCTCTATACTTTAAATAAAATATATAACAGATTTCCTATCAGGCACACTTTGTCCTAATATTCATTTACAATTTTTTCAGAAATGTTTTTAGTGCATCTTTCAATAAGGCTTGCTGACAAAAGATTGCAATTTTTATTGCCATATTGTTTTTCATGTCTTATTTCAGCCATTTTTCATGGCAGAAAAAGCAAGTGTTTCCCTAAGGGCATATGGCTTTTTGTGTTTTGCAGTTACTAAGAACTGCAAAGGATTCATGCATATGTTTATCATTAGATTTAATGAAATGTTGTTAAATACCGGATTAAGCATTGTAATAACTTTAAGCATCAATGAAAAAATTGAGAAAGTTTTTCTTCATGGTCTAGATGCTTAATTTTTAAATATCTTACTAATTGGGCAATTTTCTGCTATCATTAGCTAATATCTCAAGACAAAAACTCTTAGGACAATATCCTTCATTAACAATAATAAATGGCAACCATGTTTCAGAGGATTGTCTTTTTTTTTTGAAATGGACTCTCGCTCTGTCGCCCAGGCTGAAGTGCAGTGGTGCAATCTCGACTCACTGCAAGCTCCGCCTCCCAGGTTCACGCCGTTCTCTACCTCAGCCTCCCGAGTAGCTGGGACTACAAGCGCCCACCACCACACCTGGCTAATTTTTTGTATTTTTAGTAGAGACGGGGTTTCACCGTGTTAGCCAGGATGGTCTCGATCTTCTGACCTCGTGATCCACCTGCCTCAGCCTCCCAAAGAGATAATTGTTTTTTAAATGTTGCATTTTTTTGTCAACTTCTTTTCAGATCTGATTGGATTCTCATTACTTTTGCCTTATAAAGTGGCTAATAAAGAACTTATAAAGAAGGAAAAGGGTCACCCCAGAAATATTCTTTTCGTTTTTTATACTTTTATTATTGATATTATCTCCAACTCGGATTTCTTTGCAGGAATCTTTTAAAGACATTTGTTCATTTTGTGAAGGTTATATAGACACATGGTAGGCACTCGAAAACATGTTGGTTGATTGAGAAAAGCCTGAAACCCGATAGATGATATATTCATCATTTCCTCTTTTTTTTTGCATGCTATCTAGCCTAAGATCATCAATTCCTCTTTACAAAGTCCTAAGATCTTACAGATCCCAAAGGACTTTCAAGATCTACAATCCATGGGGCTATCAGTGGGAAGCACCCTTATGCCCTAAATGGTTTGATAAAGAGAGGGAAAAGCCCTTCTGTTCCTAGTTCAGGAAGATCAAGTTTTTAATTCTCAGGGACTTCTCAGCCAAGATGCATTTTCTTGTATGCCACATTCTCTCTTGAGAGGAGTAAAAACAATCCATGGTATTTTATTCTTCACTTTCTCCCAGAGTGATAAATACAGATGAACAGTCAAAGAGCTCAGCCTCATCCGAGATGCATGCCCAGGCCTGCTGGGAGTTCTGCTGGGACAATGCAGCCTGGCCAGGTCCAACCTAGGAGGAAGTGAACCTGAGGACAGAACCTGGACAGGAAATGCACATTGGTTGGTGAGTCTGCAATCACACAAAAAGGCACCCTCTTTGACAATCTTTAGGCATCACTTAAAATTGTATTTGGCTCCCTGTACTAGAAACCCAAACATGCTGGCTTACCCAAATGAGGCTTTTATTTGTGTCATATAACAAGAAATCAGGAAGTAGACAGTCTAGAGATGTTGTCAAGAAAGTCAAGAAGAACCTCAGATCCTTCTAGCTTCCTGCCCCACCATCCTAGCATGGGGCTTTCCTTTTTAGGAGTGTGAGACAGCTGCTTCATTCCCAGGCATCTCCTCCTCCAGGTGGGAAGAAGGGAAAGGGTAAGGTCAAATGCAGCCTTATTTTCCTCTTGGGCCTTTCTCTGCAGGTACACATACCCGTCCCAGAGTCCTGTACCTACATTTCATGGTCCAGCACTGTGAACATCTGTAAGACAGCCTGAGAGATCAGGTATCAACTGAGCAAATAAAATTGACATCCATTTAGAAAGATGAAGGGGAGGAAAGATTCTGGAATAAGTAGGAATGTCTGGGCTCATCTCATGAATTAAGTACCCGTGCTTCAATTCCATATGGAATAGACTGATCCTTGCTTGTCCACCATCCCCTCTCAAACACCTGTTCATCATGCCTTAGACAAGCAGCACATTGAGAGAAAGTCTTCGAGTGGGTTCCTCATGTGCCCTAGTCACATGCTGAGCTGGCCTACGATTCATTCCTGAACAATTTCCTTGCGGACAGAAGGGGTCAGGATGCATGGGCCCAGCCTTTGGTTTACTATGAGGAAAAGGAGACTCCTCCAGGTCCTTGACCTACCTTCTGGGTGCTTGAGGAGGATACCTCCGATTCACAAGGAAACGGAGCCATCTGTGACAAGCTGTGCAAAGGCTAAGCCTCACCCGCAGAGCCACAGCATCCACCCCTGCTATTCAGCTCTGAGTCCAGATGGGTGTGCAGCCCAGCAGCCCCTGAGGGCATTGGATTTCAGTGTGGAGAAGACCTTGTGTGGGAGGTGCTCCCAGACAAGAGGAGATGGGAGCAGGAGGAGGGGAGGCTGAGGGCTGGGGAGTTGGCTGTGCGTGAGGCTGTGACTCTCATCAGTGCCTTGGAGGATTTGCCACTTCTGCTCCATGCCTCCTCCAAGGGTGATATGGTAGATTTCATTCAAGCTGAATAGAATTGATATTTTGCTCAAATCCTGTTTTAAGAATTTTTGTGCCATCCTCATAAAAGCAGCATAGCCTAGGTGACTCTGGGCAGGGTTAATAGTCATCTGTGTGAATGATTTGAAGGAAGATGGATGGTTTTTTTTTTCTCTCATTGTCAAATCAACATATACATGCTGAAGAAAATTTAGAAAGTACGGAACAATTTTAAGATGCAGGAAACGGCCGGGCACTGTGGCTTACCCCTGTAATCCCAGCACTTTGGGAGGCCAAGGCGGGTGGATCATGAGGTCAAGAGATCAAGACCATCCTGGCCAACATGGTGAAACCTCGTCTCTACTAAAGGTACAAAAATTAGCTGGGCGTGGTGGTGCATGCCTGTAGTCCCAGCTACTCAGGAGGCTGACGCAGGAGAATCGCTGGAACTCAGGGAGGTGGAGGTTATAGTGAGCTGAGATCGCGCCACTGCACTCCTGCCTGGCAACAAAGAGAGACTCCATCTCAAAAAAAAAAAAAAAAAAGCAGGAAACAAAAACCCTTCATAAATCTTAGGCGAAATACAGATTCTAGATATATGAATAGTGTCTCCATACAGTGCCTGCGAAAGTGTTTATGGCAGAAATTTCTAGTTGCTCCCAATATCATTCTTCATTCCTACCACAAGCTCAAATCTGTTTAGCATAGCAGTGTGCCCAGGTAAAAGACAACATGTCTTAACCTCCCTTACTGGCAAGTGCGAAAGGATTATAAGTAGAACTTGGATGGGATTGCAGAAAGACTCCTAACGGGGCAGACAGGTCAGGCATGCACGTCATGTCCTTTTGTTCATTTCTGTTCTCACTTTTCCTGCCTGAAATGTGGATGTGATGGCTAAAACACCAGCAGTAGTCTTGGACATTTTAGGATTAAAGCTGTGTGCAAAAGACAGTGATGCAAAAAGCTAGAAGAAAGCTGCATCCCTGATGACTTGGTTAAAGCTGCCATACCAGCCCTGGAACACCACCTCTGGACTTTTTTTTTTTTTTGAGGTGGAGTCTCGCTGTGTTGCCCAGGCTGGAGTGCAGTGGCATGATCTCGGCTCACTGCAAGCTCCGCCTTCCGGGTTCACGTCATTCTCCTGTCTCAGCCTCCAAGTAGCTGGGACTACAGGTGCCTGCCACCATGCCCGGCTAATTTTTTGTATTTTTAGTAGAGATGGGGTTTCACCATGTTAGCCAGGATGGTCTCGATCTCCTGACCTCGTGATCTGCCCACCTTGGCCTCCCAAAGTGCTGGGATTACAGGCTTGAGCCACCGCACCCAGCCCCTGGATTTTTTTTGGGGGGGGGCGAGGAGGGGAATCAAATACAATTTATTTTAGAACTAGATAGGAAAGATTGAACTGAAGAAAAAGTTTTACCCTAAACTTTCCCAATTGACATCTTCTGGACAGGCTCCATGTTATCAACTGTGTCATTCACATCAGTGGCCTGTACAAATTGAGTAATTCGATTGAAGAGTCAAGTTTGCAAATAACAATCTTTCCATTCTCTGTGCTTTAGAACAATTCTCAAAACACATTTATTATGCTCCCAACCCATAACTGTTTAATTAGGTTTTTCTTCTAAAAATAAGTTGGATCAAGAGAATCATTTACTTTATACATATTCAAAAACAGAACTCATCCATTTTCTTCAGTGTTCCACGGAGGGGAAAACTGGTCCAACCAAACAGATGTAGTAAAAAGTATGTTTCCTGTTTTGGCTTCGTTGTGTTAATGACCAGAGAAAATCTTTTGTTGTTTTCATCTTGGCTTCAACATAATGTATCAATATCCCTTTCTTCCTCTGATTCTTGACCTGGTATCCAGCATTGATCTTTTATACTCAAAAAATGAGTATTTCAAAACTTTGCAGTATCCTTCCTTCAAACACTGCAGAGTGGATTTTCCTTCCTGGACCATACAGTTCAACTGCAACAGACACACACACAGGTCCTCCAGCTTGTCCTTGTAATACTGGGGCATGACGGCACTTCCCGTCCACTGCAGACTCGTCTTTCTTCCACTGCAACCGCTGCGACCTGGCTGGGAGCGAGCAAGGCCCCCGTCGCCGCTGGACTTTTATGAGAGAGACGTAAGCCCCTGTTTAAGTCACTGTGGTCAGGTCTTCATTAATCACAACTAAATGTAATTCTTAGCTGATCCACTGCCTGACACAGGGTGATGTCCAGTAAAAGCTGGAACATCTGGAAAGAGTTAGGGGTGATGAGAAGAGTGGGCAAAAGGATCTTGGCCTTGCTCCACTACAAGTTCTGAGTGACCAAGTTATGTGCTCTTTCGGGGCCTCAGTTTATTTTCTCTGAAGTGTGAGGGTCACACTAAATATTCTCTAAAAGATTCTTTGGGCTCGTATCCCTCTGAATCTATGGACTGGAGAGATCTAGGTGCTTTTCTGGTTCCACCCTTAATAGCTTTGTAACTGTAGGAGGGTTTCATAGCCTCTTGGAGCTTTGGGTTTTCATCTCAGTTGTCTAACATGTCAGGTACACAGGAAATGTTTGTTGAATGCAGGAGGAAAGTGGGGATCATGCCACCTGTCTTGGCTGCTTCCCCAGATGATAGCAAGAATAGGGTAAGATGGTCCTGTACAGTGCCACCCAGAAAAGTGGGCTACTGTAATTCTGATGGCTGCAGGACTGACCTAGCCTTCCCCAGCCTCATGCAGAGCTTGTGTTCTACGTATCTGCCAGAACTGGCCTCTACTACAAAAAGACCCTGCCACCTTCCTCCCTGAGCAGCTTCCAGACTGCTTCTTGGGTGGCCAGATCCCTTTGTGGAAGGAAGGGCCAGGAAGAGAACTAAAGCCATCCACAGCAAGTGTGAGTGAGAAACAGAATCAACCCCTCCCTGAATGAAGTTCCAGAGACAGTGTCCTCCATCTTCTGGCTGACCCCTTCCAAGGGTGCCAGGGACCTCTGCCATCACTTGCCTTCAGGAGAGAAAGCTGTGGCCATCTGAGGAGCTTCTTGATCCCCATTGGCCCAGAGATCCACCTGTGCTGTTGTTTCCTGAGAGGAAGTTCAGTTGTCCTGGCACTCAATCTCCATGGCAACCCTTGCTTTTGAGACACTGAATGGAAACTGCCTGGTGTAGGGAGGCCAGTAGCAGAATACTGATTTGCCTGGGTGTCTGTAACAATGACTGCATCTCAATATCTTTCCAGATACCCAAAGAGCTAAAAATACACCCGGCTCTGTCTAGGGCTCTCCAGCCCCACTAAGCATCTTAAAGTATATCTGTGCTGACTCTAACCTGCTAATATTAGTTATCTTTGGCAACTTGTGCTTGGGGACATGGAGTAGGGTGGTGAATGCAAAACTGCAGAGCCCAAGTCTGAGGGGATGTGTTGGAGAGAAGAGGGTGAAGTGAGGAGGACCCCCTGAGAGGAAACCAGGGGGTTCCAGGGGGACAGCCAGCAGAGAGCAAGTCTGCAGAGCTTAACTCCCTGCAGAGCTCTAGGGAATTTGTCCAACTCAGACGATCTAGGCATTTGCTCATTTGCCAACCATCTATTAAGCACCTACTCTGCTCCAGGCTCTGTGCCAGGCCCTGGGATTACAGGGGTGAATAACAGAGAGTGTATGTTCCCTGCTTTCACCAGAGTTTACCAAATGTCTTAAATCAGAATCATCTCTGCAAGTTCAGAAATACTATCTGTATATACTTGGATGTCTCCTCTGCTATGCAGTGAGCTTCTTTAACTTGACGATTATTTTACTTATGATGCTGGCACCCTTTTCAGAACATAGTAGGTGGTGAGCTAATACAGAATTGAATGGAATGGGATGGACTGGAATGACATTGCTACAACTGCTGTGTCCTGTTCTACAGCACTGCTGCAGCCTTCTTGTGGGCCTCCCAGAGGCTCTGGCTGCCTCTGCAAAGTACGTGCTCAGGCTGTAAGGTGCTGTATTTGGGATAGACGAGGTGACTGCTACACTGACACCTGCTAAGGGAGCTCAGTATAAGGTGATAGTTTGAATTTATTCCTAGTCTCCTTGGCAGGATCTACAGACAGTCCTCCCCGCAACTCATCTTCTTCCCGTAATCACTGCACATGTCATTCAATTATTTCTGCATTTCCCAGGGCAGGAAGCTGTACAGAGTTTAGAGAAAGCAGCCTGTGGCAGGGCTGTTCTCAAAAAGCAGGTGTCACACACTCAGTCCGTCTTTAGCTCCAACCTGGCCTCCTCCACATGGCAGATAAGCCACAAGATGGAGAAATTGAAAATGACCATGACTCTCTGGGGATGTTCTTGGATGTGCAGTGGGTGCTATGAAGGAACATGAGGTGCAAATGATGCACTGGATCACATGAAGATGCCACAATGACCCTGATCATCCTCCCAAGCCTCAGGGGTCAGCCAGGTGGCTGGCTGGTTGGCTTAGAGCAGAGAGAAGGGGCTGGGCTCCTGGATGCGCCCAAATCCTGCAGGCTGTCTAGCTGAGAATGGGAATGGTTCCATGCAACCAAATCCTTCTTTCTGACAAAGCATCTCCAGATATGTCTGGTGGGGACATCCACAGCGGAGCTGCTTGGGGCTCCTGGACCCCTGCAGGCAAAACAACAACAGCAACCGCCCCCACCCCCAACTTCTGCCTATTTCTTCCTTCTTATGAGGCAGTAACAGGCCTCTGAGGGTTTTCCTTCCCCTTCCTGCCAGAGGAAAGATCCTTAGGGTACCTAGAGTTTGGTCTGCAACTGATCACCTGCCTCTATTCGTGGCTCTCTGCACGGCCATGAAGTAGGGCAGGGGCCCTATAGACCCAAGAAGCCCTGAGGGGAACTGGGAAAGTCCTCTCTTGACCAGGACCTCAGCCTACCCAGGTGACTGGAGTCATTCAGAGCTTCACCTGAGATGCTTTCACCACCCCTGCCCTCTGACTTTTGCTGCCCTCAGAGCCAGTCTGATAACACTGTCAACAAGGAAGGCTCCCTTCTCATGGCTCTGTGGAAGAAGGAACCGTGGAGAAAATAAGCTGATTAGGACATGTTCCAAGAAACAGTTGATTATCTGTGGCCTGAGCAGAGGAAAGAGCCCTAGACTCAGGATCAGAAAATCTGGGTCCTGGTCCTGCTCTCCCACTGACCTTAGCTATAGCACTAGCCCCTCAGAGCCTGGGCCCCACTTCCCACTGTTTTCAGGAGGATGCATCAAGATAAGGGACATTCAAGTGCTTTGAATAATAACATACAGATGTGTGGAATTTATTCAACACTCTGTTTGTGGTTGACACTATGCTAAATGCTGTGGCAGATGCATGCATATGGCCTCCACTGCAAAGACACTTGTAGAATCTAGAGTTGACATCTCTGGGCTGTAAGCAATGAGACATCTCTCATGATTGGTTGTTATTCTCTAGGGAAGACCAGAGCGGGCAGGAACAAGGCATACATGGGCAAAACAAGAAGACGCATAAACAGACAACAATGAAGTGCCCTCATGGTCAGTAAATGTGTTTGGAGATTGGAAAGGGGAGGAAGGGATGATCAGCATGGGGTCAGCATGGCTCCAAGTGCTAGGGAAGCCTTTGTGAAAGGAGCCATTGTGCATTGGACTGGGAAGTTATACTGGCTTCAGAGAGTTGGCTGAGAGGATGGGGCTGGGGAATAGTGTTGAGTGGAGGAGACCTAGCAAAGGAAGGGAGGCCCCACTAAATATGGGGTGAGGGAATCAGCCTGCCTAAGAGAGCAGGGAGATAAGATCACAAACATACACTGGGCAGTTGCTTACCTTGGGCAAGCATAATTGGCCTATAATTAGCCTATCTGAGTCCCAATTTCTTCTCCTATGAAAAGTTGATAACAACACATACCTGAAGGGACTGTGGTAAGATTACAATAGATCCAAGCCATGGTTCTGCAACTCACTAGCTGCCTGACCCAGACAAGTTAACTTACCTGATGCTCAGATTTCTCATTTTTAGAGTGGAGATAATAGCTTTTTGGAGAATTGTGTTAGAATTGAATGAGATATGTAAAATATTTGGCACAGAGTAGATGCTCAATGAACGTGACATTGTACCAGAGCCATTCTCGGGAGGCAGGGCATTGGGAAATTTCTTGAGCAGAAAGGCAGGGTTTCAGCTGAGCCATCTAACCTGTCTCTGGTGATCAAGGAAGAACATTTCTTTTTTTTTTTTTTTTTTTTTTTTTTTTTTGCTGTTGTTGAGACGGAGTCTCGCTCTGTCGCCCAGGCTAGAGTGCAGTGGCTGGATCTCAGCTCACTGCAAGCTCTGCCTCCCGGGTTTACGCCATTCTCCTGCCTCAGCCTCCCGGGTAGCTGTGACTATAGGCGCCCGCCACCTCGCCTGGCTAGTTTTTTGTATTTTTTAGTAGAGATGGGGTTTCACCATATTAGCCAGGATGGTCTCGACTTCCTGACCTCGTGATCCGCTCGTCTCGGCCTCCCAAAGTGCTGGGATTACAGGCTTGAGCCACGGCGCCCGGCCCAAGGGAGAACATTTCTAAGTGCTTCATCCAGGCAAGTTCCATCTGTGCCCAAGACAGAGAGCCAGTGGGAAGCTAAGCCTCTCTCCACCCTTCTCTCAGGCCTGAGCCAGTGAGTTAACCAGGCCCAACCACAGGTTTTGCAGGGCAGACTTTCATCCTGTGAAACCCAAATGACCAATTTAACAGCTGTAACCAAAGTAGGGAAGGAATTTGGAGAGGGCTGTGCTCTGGTAGCCAAGGATGGGTTATGAACCTCATTTCTTGGTTGGAAGGAAAAAGAAATCATTTTAATGGATTTATTTTCTTACGGGCACACTGAGAGTCACAGAACTTGGACATCCTCCCCTAGCCAGGAGGCCTCTGAGCTCCCCAAGCTCCCCCTGCCAATGCCTGGTAAGATCAATGAACTCAAGCTCCAGGCTTACTGGGTTCTGAGCACCTTGATTAGGAATGGGGGTGAGAAGTTGGTGAGCTGTGCAGGCCTGGAGTGACTCAGAGCCTGCCCCACCCCTTGCTCCCTCCTTTGGCCCCTCATCAGAAGGGCTGCCTGGAGCAGCTGGAGCACTCACCATCATGGGCTTGTTCTCAAAGTCCCCCTAATGTGGGGCCCCCATTGGACCCATGAAGTAAGGAGAGGTAGGCTGGTTAAGCTAGGACCCTGGACCAAGGATGGAAACACTGGGGTCAAACCCCAACTCCTCTACTGATGAAGTGAGTGGTCAGTAAGGGCCTTAACATTTTGTGCCTTGTTGTCTTTGCCTGCATAATGGGATCGCTGTTTCTGCCCTGCTCCTCTCATAGGGTTACTGTGAGGACCATTTGAGTTAATGTTGTCAGCTTAACACCTTAAAAGTAATTGTGATAACCAAGTCACTTAAGTTCCTCCTTCTCTCTTGGGTAAATAATCCCAAATGCTTGCCCTCTGAGCAGATTCAAATTCTGTCACTTTCTACTATAGACTTCATGTTTGTATTAGTCTGTTCCCAAGCTGCTAATGAAGACATACCTGAGACTATGAGTAATTTACAAAAGAAAGAGGTTTAATGGACTCACAGTTCCACATAGCTGGGGAGACCTCACAATCATGGCAGAAGGTGAAGGAGGAGCAAAGGCATGTCTTACATGGCGGCAGGCAAGAGACAGTGTGCAGGGGAACTCCCCTTTATAAAACCATCAGTCTCATGAGACGTATTCACTATCATGAGAACAGCATGGGAAAGACCTGCCCCAATGATTCAGTTATCTCCCACCAGGTCCCTCCCCAACACATGGGAATTATGGGTGCTACAATTCAAGATGAGATTTGATTCAACATAACAATGTTCTTGGCCTGTGGAGCTTGAAGTCCTCTAAGTGGACTCTCTAAGCCAAGCTGGACTAGCATGCAGTAACGTTGGGGCCCCTCACATGGGGGTCCTATAGGGACTCCTGCCAGCAGACCAGACTACCCTGTAGGCACTCCCCTGCCACCCTCTGGGTAGAAGCAGCTGCCACAAGGGATACCTGACTGTTTCTGTTTGCCTAGGACCTGTCTCCCCTCTCTGCCTGCTACATGGCCCTAGTCCCGTCCCCCAGAACTGACCAAAAGCTAGAGTATAGCTAAGCCTCCAGGAGGTGAGGCCAGGGCTTCAAGGCAGTCCATGCGCTTGAGGCTTCAGGAACAGCCATCTGCTTCCCCACCTGATGGGCTTTGCCTAGCCTCCCCTACCCCAGCCACTCCTCTCCTCCTCCCAGAGAAGCCCAGGGCCTCTCCTAGGAGACTGGTCCTTTCCCAGAAGACTGGCTGTGTATGAGCACACAGTACCTCCAAAGGGGTCCTCTCTTCCTTTCCTCTTTTCCCTTGGGGGCCTTGCCAGGTGCCTCACTCAAAGCAAGTGCCACTGCATGTTTGTAGGATGACTGAGTCAATAAAGGAAGGAATAACTGTGCTGAAGGTCTCAAAACTAATTCATCCCCTTGGCAATTTGCTTTTCCTCAGGACGGGAATCTCTATCCACATTGACAGTGCCTCTGGCCCTTCCTTACACCAACCATGCAGGCATATTTCTCCAAGAGGACAACTCCATCTCTTTTCCTGGGAGTTTCCAACCACAAAGTGGCCCAGGCTTGTGCAGTGGTGCCAAACGTGACACATGAATTATTCTAAGCAACTCAAAGGTTTGGTAGGTGCAAGCCATACAAAGAGACTGATGGGAACTGTGCCCTTAGGGAGCCTGTGGCCAAAGGGAGTGAGTGTAGAAGGCAGTAGGGCAAGATACAGGGTGGCCTACCAGATGGCAGCCTGGAGGACATGGAGGAGGGAGGAGAGACCCCCCCCCAGGGGTCTGTCTGGACTTCTGGCTGGAGATGAGGGTTGAGCTGAGTGGGCATTAGCCAGATGAGTGTGCGAGGCCTGGTCATATGGGAGAAGGGAGGTGGGGGAGCCCGGGAAAGGGAAGCTGTGTCTGGGAACCATTTGGAAGAGAGTGTTTCATGTGGCATGAGAAAAGGAGTGATGACCCATTCCTGTTGTCAGCAACTAATTCTAGCTAAGGTGTTAACTGTTAATTAAGGAAAGTGTTCACTGATAACAGCTTCAAGGTGGGACTTGAAAACGTATGATTCCACTTACATGAGGTAATAGTCAAATTCACAAAGACAGTAGAATGCTGGTTGCTAGGGACTGGGGGAGAAGAGAATGAGGAGTTACTGTTTAATGGGTGCACAGTCTCAGTGTGGGAAGATAAAAAGAGTTCTGGAGATGGATGGCCGTATTGGTTGCACAACATGTGAATGTGCTTAATGTCACTGAAAAAAATGGTTAAAATAACACATTTGGGTTATGTTTATTTGACAACAATTTTTTTAAAGCAATGTTTTTATTCTCCTTTTCCAGAAGCAAAGCCTCTACCAATTTCTCTTTTCTTTTAAGGAGAGCAGACAAGAGCAGTGACACTTCTAAAAGGTCACTAACCCTGAGCTTGATGCCTAATTATCAGCTGATCCTGCTCAGACTCCCAGAGGGGGGATTGATTAATCAGTGTTCTGTCCAGGCCAAGGCGTCTATATATCAGGTTCATTGGAAGGAAGCTGGCTCTGGTGCTGAAGTCAGGCCGAGGGAGGGGAGGCAGATTAGCATTCACTGAGTGTCTGCTGTATGCCAGGCAACGTGCTAACCAGGTGCCAGGCATACAAATCAACAGCTTCTGTCCTCAAGAAATTTGCAAGCAACTTTCACCCTCAGTTACCAGCCTGCCATCCCCTATTGTGGAGACGGACAGGAGGGTAAAGGGGAAGAGACATATTCTTGCAATTGTCTGCCAGGATGCAGGACCGAAAGAACGTTTTCCAGGGCCCCCAGAAAAAAGGGGCCTACTCTGCTACTGACCTCTAACAACAAAAGTGCCTCTGTGTCCAGATGGTGAGAAGCAGTTAGGGTTGTCTGACAGAATCGTCATAGTGATGTAGTTGGCCATGGGGCAGGAAGGTACAAGAGTCCTATCTGGGCTCCATACTTCCTGGAGCACCCAAGATGGATGGACGGGGTGGGAAGCCTGAGAGGACCTCACCCTTGAGCTAATAGAAGGGACTTGCTTTGGCCAGCATCCCCTTGGGATCACAGGCCCCCAAACTGGGAAACTACCCAAATAGTCCAGGATCCTGAAAAGAGGGTCTCATCTTTCCTACATCTGCCACTCTCCAGATATGTGTGGCTGATAGGGATCCCACCACAAAGTTTGTCTGGCAGTTTAAAATTTCGGCCTCAATTCTAAACAAGTGCTTTTTATTCATTCAACGTTTACTGAGTCCCTACTTAATACTAGGTATGTTAATAATTGAGTCTCTGCCCTCAAGCCGAACAGGAGACAGAGATATGTCAAAGTATAATTTCCAAAGAGTTAGAAACACAAGTCTCATACAGTTAAAGTATGAATATGTATCAAAGATTTTATTGAACTCATTAACTGACAAGGGAAAAATACAATAATAAAGTTGATTCAAAGAGCATTTGAAGAACTGGGATTTAAAAGAAAGGCACACCAAAATAATTTTTTAAAAATACAAATCTAGTTAATGTCCTATAGGGAAATAAAACTGGGGTTATTTTTCCTACTGGATACAAATCATCTGAATCTCTATCAGGCAAAAAAAAAAACCCAAAAAAACCAAAACAAACAAAAAAAACCTATAAAGTTAATATGTAACTTCACACTCTGAGTCCTTCATTAATAATAGCAAATGACAAAGTCAAACAATTATTGTCTTCTACTGCAGCACTTTCCAGTGGATATATAATGTGAACCAGGCATATAATTTAAATTTTTCTAGTAGCCACATGAAAAAGTAAAAACAAACAGGTGAAATTCATTTTAATAATTTATTTAACTCAATACATCCAAAATATTGTCATTTTGACATGAGGCACTAGCCACATTTCAAGTGTCCAGCAGCCATCTGTTGATAGCAAACTTCTAGAGAATTAATAATCTTCATGACAGACAAAGCCTTAGTATGATATTGAAGGAACATGCAGGCATCCTCCAGGTCACAGTTACATTTTGGATCATTTTTCCTACATAGGTCCCTGTGATCTAGTTGGCCAGGACTACAGGAAAGGTGTGTCTAATCTATGGCCCTTGAAAGGGCATGTGGAAAGCAGCCGAGTAAACATCTAGTGCAACAAATGCTCTTGTAAAGGCATATCACTGGCTGAGGGGCAAAACATTCTGCTGGTGGGACAGGGTGGAATAGAAAAGACTTGACAAGGCCAGGCGCGGTGGCTCACACCTGTAATCCCAGCACTTTGGGAGGCTGAGGTGGGTGGATCACAAGGTCAGAGTTCAAGACCAACTCGACCAATATGGTGAAACCCCCATCTTTACTAAAAATACAAAAATTAGCCGAGTGTGGTGGCACACACCTGTAGTCCCAGCTACTCAGGAGGCTGAGACAGAAGAATTGCTTGAACCCAGAAGGCGGAGGTTGCAGTGAGCTGAGATCGTGCCACTGCACTCCAGTCTGGGTGACAGAGCAAGACTCTGTCTCAAAAAAAAAAAAAAGAAAAGAAAAGAAAAAGAAGAAAAAAGAAGACTTCATAAAAGAAATCAATATATCAAAAAGAAAGCCAGGCCTGGTGGTTCCCACCTATAATCCCTACACTTTGGGAAGCTGAGGCGGGAGGATTGCCCAAGCCCAGAAGTTCCAGACCAGCCTGGGTAACATGGCAAGACCCCATCTCTACAAAAAAATTAAAACTTCGCCGGGCATGATGGCATGTGGTCCCAGCTACTCAGAGGAGGATCACTTGGGCCTGAGAGGTCAAGGCTGCAGTGAGCTGTGACGGCATCATTGCACTCCAGTCTCGGTGACAGAGCTAGACATTGCCTGAAGAAAAAAAAAAAAAAAGATACCTGCACTCGTATGTTTACTGCAGTACTATTCACAATAGCAAACACATGGAATCAACCTAAATGCCCTGTCTACCAACAGATGATTAGTAGATAAAGAAAATGTGATACACATGCACATGGAATACTATTCAGTCATAAAAAGAATGAAATTATGTCTTTTATACCAACATAGCTGGAACAAGAGGTGAAATAAGTTAGACACAGAAAGACAAATATCTCATGTTCTCACTCGTAAGTGGGAGCTTAAAAATGTGTACACATGGATGTAGAGAGTGGCATGACGGACAATGGAGACTCAGAGGGAGAGAGGGTGGGAGAGGGGTGGACAATGAGAAATTACTTAATGGGTACAATGTATGTTATTTGAGTAACTGATACCCTAAAAGCCCTGATGTGGCTATTGTGCAACTATGCATGTGATAAAATTGCACTTGTATCCAATAAATGTGTACCAAAAAAAAAAAAAAAAGAAAAAGAAAGAAAAGACTTCACAAAGGATGAGCAGATTCACAAGGTGGAGGAAAGCCAGGGGACACTCCAAGCTAAGGGAAGCATGTGACCCAAAGCAGGAAAGTACATTCATTCAAACACTTCTATGTGCATGGGATTGAAGTGCGAGTGTGTGGGAGGGAGGGCAGGGACTGACTGAGGCCCAAAAGGGAGGCTGACCAGACTGTGAAGGTTCTGGGGAAGCCACGCTGAGGCATCTAACCTTTATCCAGCAGGGAGTCAGAGAATACTTTTCAGAAAAGGAAGGGCATGACCAGACTTGCTTTTTAACAAGCTTGTTCAAGGAGCTGTTAGTCCTGTGGCTGGAGGAATCTTCTCCAACTCCCTACCCTCTAGTCACACGGTTGTAGATGGGGATGAAGTCTGAGTCATGGTTGGTAGCTAAAAATATTTTCTGGACCCCAAATGATAGATGTGATTCCTAAATACAGGAAGAAAGCATTGGCAGAGGGTTCAAGGTGGCTTCTGAGGTCAGGATGGAGTAAAGACTCCTTCTGGGATCTGCAAAAGGCTGCAAGATGACTTTTATAGATTGGTGATTTAGTAGCTGATACTCTGGCATCCTTGAGGTTGGGTTAACATGAGGTCAGAGAAATCCCAGTTTGGCATTAGCTTAGCCAGTGAACAAGTGAGGCAAGCAACGGGCTTGGACTGTTTTTATCCCCATCATCTGGATGGAGATAAGAGCTGGCTTTGATTTTTCTTGCCCTTTACATCTGAGAAGCCCAGAGTACTTCATGGGCATTCCTTACAATGCTGGTCACTACCTCCTGCAAGAAGCAGGTCAAACAAGGGCAGCCAGAGCTGGAACAGGCATACAAAGAGCCAAGAACCTCTTCGTTCTCTGCAGCATCCTTCTTGATCCCCACCCTCTCAACGTCAGAAAGAGGAAACTCAACTTCTAGTTCTACCTGAAGACAAGATACGTGCACTAAGCAAGATTCTTCAGGCCAAGAGCACTTGCCTAACAGGAAGAGAAGAGGCAGTGTGGAGGAGAGATTTTGGTATGGTTCCATAGTCAAGCCAACTCTGTTGGGGGTGTGTTATGGGGGCAGGGCCAAGGGGTCTTAAATCAGCTTCCTTATGGTTGCTGATGTGTTTCTAAGGGGCTAGTCTTGGAAAAGAGTGGACTTTAGGGTCCTATTTCCATTTAGGGTTGTACAATCACCAAGTGCAGGATAACTACCCAGTCGAAAACACTGACCAGAGATAAGTCTTCTTGCTTCTGACACTTGTTGCCATGAACTGATCACCAGCTGGGTCTTCATGTGAATGCCTTCTGATGACAGAGAGAGCAGAGAATCCTGAAGCCCAGAGCAGCAGGGGGAACTAAGTTAGAACTTGAGGAATGGATCTAGGTCTGCCAGCTCTCAGCCCCATGTTTAAAACTGAGCTCCACAAAATGTCAAATATTTTATTAAAGCCAAAATCCAGTCTGATTTCCAGCTGTGATCCAAATACCATATACAGGTTCAGTTGCCTCTCTGTCACAGAAGCTGCCAGCACTTACGTTGAGACCTTCTGATCACTCATCTCTCCCCTTCCCTCCTCCGCCAGACCTACCCCTCCAGCCCCAGCCCCTCATGGGGAGGCTGTGGGCTGGGCTGTGTTCCTTTTCTCCTCAACTTAGCTTTCCTCAAAGGTTCTCTAGTGAATTGGGAAAGGTTCTTAGAGCTCATCCAGAAAAGAAGGGAGAGAAGAAGGAAGGAAATTAAACCTTACAAAATGTCAAGTTATTGAGCTAAGTAGAAGAGACACAGAATCTCATTAGAGCTTTATGAGAATCCACTGAGGTGGGCAGTATTATCCCCAATTTTACAAACGGGGAACTGAAGCTCAGCCGTTAAGCAAGTTGCCAAAGACTGCATAGCCCATGGTGGAAGCAAGGTTAGAGTTCAGGCCCCCTAATTCCTGTCCACATTCAGTCCCAAGTAGAGCTGATCTAAATTCTAGAGAAATCAGTGATGGAGCAAATGCCCCACAGTGCGGATTCCTTGGATTGGGCTAAATGGCAGCTCTTGGGGCCACTTGGCTCCAGTTATCTTCATAGCCTCTGCTGGTCATGTGTCTAATTTCTAGATTGAAGGTTCTTCATATTGTGTGTCAGGGGCTGTGGGGAGAGGAGGGGAGAAACACAGAGGTGGCGCTGCTGGTGATCAGGGAAGGAACCAGCCCATGGCAGAGCCTCAGGTGGCCTGGGCACCTCCCAGGGTGAAGTGTGCTGGTGTGTGTGAGGCATGGTGCAGTTCTGTGAGCTGAGACAGGCAGAGGCCCTCAGGCTAGTCCTGACCCGTCCTGAAACTGGGTTTTGTTCTTTATTTTTTTAAAATTATTTTTAGACAGAGTCTCGCTGTGTTGCCCAGGCTGTGGTGCCGTGACTAATTTAGAGGTGCTATCATAGTGCACGGCAACCTCAAACTCCTGGGCTCAAGCCATCCTCCCATCTCGGCCTGCTGAGGAGCTGGGACTACAGACATGTGCCCCTGCACCCGAGTTAGGGTTTGTTCTAATAAGGAAAAGGATATTCCATTACACAGCTTAGATTCCTAAACCTCCATTTAGAAAGTGGATTAAGATCTCTTCTCCCAAAGCCAGTGGCATCCACAGTTACAGTAAGAACCCAGAGTGGTCTTGGTCTCAAAGTAACCCAAACCTTCCACCTGCCAAGGATGGGGTGGCGTCAGGCTAATCCCGCCACCAAGCCAGCCTGTTAAAAATAATGATTACATAAAGAAAACATCCCGGAAAAAGAACCCCGACTAACCTGTGCTGGACTGGAAAACATGCCTCTTGTTCTGACCCACCTCCAGCGTGAAATGAGCCTCTTCTTCCTTGCATTGTTGTCCCTGTTCTGCTCATTCACGTGCTTGCTCAGCAGACACCCAAACAAAGCGTTTGGGGTTTGCCCAGCTGTTCTATTTCCAGCCTGTTCAGTTCATTTTAGGCCCCGCAGCCTCTGCCCAGAGCCAGGCAGTCCCTCCTCCTTCCCCTTCTCTGCCCCTCCCCCTTCCCTGCCTGCTTTTTCTCTCACTGCTCCGCGGCTCCTGCTCCTCTCTCTGCCACTCTCCCTTCCCCCTCCTCCTCCTCTTCATCTTCCTCTTCTCCGCTTCTGAGATCTGCTTTCAATCTTCCCCTGTGCTTCCTCTCACCTACCTGCCTCCTTGAATCCCATTCCCAGGAGCTCACAAGTATGTGTAGAAAGGACTTGGGGGCAGCTCCTGGCCCCTGGTCCTGGGGAAGTGGGTCGAGAGGGGAATGGAAGATGGGGCTAAGGTGCCCTCGCACAGGGAGCAGCCTTTCGAGCCAGCAGCTGTGTGGGTCTCCCTCTGGCTTCTCACTGCTTCGGGAAGCAAGCACATAGGTGTCACCACTTCTGGGTCACCAAGGGGGAAATGGCCATGACAGTGAGCACTGGTGTCCCAAGGCCCTGCCTTAAGCTGGACCTGCCTCCGTCCTCTCAGTCAACAGTGAGTGGCCCTAGCAAGGAATTTCTGGAAAAGGGCTTCCAGTGCTTCTGTTGTGCAAATCAGGCTTGCCAGGCAGGGTCTCTCAGTGTCGATGGGGAAGGACACACAGTGAGCGCTGTTTACTGCCTGGGTCTAGAGCCGCTTCACATATGCCACCTCCATTTACTCCTCTGGGCAAAATCTCTACATATATCATTATCTCCATTTCACGGACCATGCTTAGAAAGGTTAAGTCATTTGCCCAAGGTCACGCAGCTCACAAGTGGCAAAGCCAGTGGAGCCAGAATTAGCAATCTGGCCGTGGACCAGGAATCGATGGCAGTGGTGGTGCTGCTGCCAAGGGGCTGGCCACAGAGCCCGCGTAGGAGCATGGTCAAAATCGCCTGTGAAATCTATCTGTGAGATCTCCGTCAAATTACTCTCTGGTTTCCTCACCTGTAAAATGTGAGTGATAAAAACAGCCCTTACCTCCTGGCATTGCTCTGATCCATTAAGCCATGTAGGGGGCTTGGGCTGGTCGTAAACACTCAATCCATGTTAGCTATTATAACTTCCAGAGGCACCTGCCCTCTGACTCTGGAGGAACACCCAAGTCCTTGAGAGAAAGCCAGAAGAATGATAACCTTTTGCCTCCAGTGGTGCTTCAGGAGTTCCAAAGGACCCATCCATCCACTCTCAATTATCATCCCACCTTGGATGAAGGCAGGGGAAGCTTAATTCCCATTCACAGATGTGGAACCTCAAGCCCAGCAATAGCACAGGATTGGCTCCGACCCCTCTGGAAACAACACTTGCCAGGCTCTTTTTCTATGTCCACTTATGTAGCAGGAGTTTCGTCCAAGAGCACAAACCTGAGCACCTAACTAGCACTCGGAGAGCTGGGGTGGGTGCGAGGCTCACAGAACACCACTAATGAAGACTCAGAAGGAAGAAGATGGAGGGAGAAAGGACCCAGGACATGAGCCCCGCTGCTGTTCTAAGTTGACTGGGATATAAATTGTAGCTACTAACATCAGGAAAGAAAGGCCCAGATGGCTGAAGCCTGGAGAGTTGAGGGGAATGGGGGACTTTGGAAGGGAGCACTGATAGTGAGGGTGGCGTGGGTGAGAGGGGACTTGGCTGGCACATGGTGGTGGGATGGCAGAGTGAGAGGCCCAGCATCCCAGATAATTATTCTGGACAAATCTTATGACCCAACCATGGACTAGAATGACAGGGGTGAAGGACAGAAGTCAGCAAAGCGCAGCTAATTCATTCAGTCCTTATTCACTCACTCATTCCTTTGTTCACCTTTGAGCTCCTGACCACTGAGCAGGGGTTGGAGGTAAAAACATCAACAAGGAAGGCATCCATAAATGAGTAAACAAGCAACAAGTTATCATTGTGGTAGGTGCTATAATGGAGGAATATACAAGGTTCTGTGAGAACATAAAAGACAGAGGAATTCTCCCTGTGAGAGCCCAGGAAGGATTCTCAGAGGTGACAGTTGAGTGGGCCTTGAGGGATGAGTAAGAGTTTGCCAGGCTGAGGACACTCTAGTGGAATGTAAGAGGGGAGCACAAGGAGCAGGAAGATCTTCCAGACAGAGGCAGCTTCTATTGCATATCACTTTGGATTTCTCTTCTGTGCGCCACGTCCTTCTTTGTTCATTGGAGTCAGGCCAGAATTCCTTGCAGAGCTCTGGCCTCTAAGTTGACCCATACAGGAAGTTTTGGATTTCTTCCTCTCCTAATCAAAAAATTATCTATCCTGCTTGGAGCCCTCTAGTGCTAGGACCTCCTGTCACAGAGAACAAGGCTCTCACTCCACAAGTTAAGAGGTCAACAGTCCTGTCTCCTGGGAAATAAAATATTTTCATACTAAATTCATTCTAGAGTGCTGATGACTGACACAAGATATTTTCTTGTGCATAGATCAGAAAATGAAGAGAGTGAAGAGAGCAGGACGACTCTGGAAATGTGTGTGTATGTTTGGGGGCCAGAATGTAAGGGGATAGTAGTTAGCAAGAGCCCCTGGCAGGGATGGGAAAGAATCCAAGAAGAAAGATGGAGAGTATTACAGAGCAACTCTCCAGTCCTGTCCAGGGAAACACAGCTTGTCACCACCTAGCACTGAGGCCCAGAGGGAACCTGGTATCACTGGAGCCTTCTTACTGGTATCACTGTTGCCCTCAACATCCCGCCCCCGGGCGCCCTGGGAGCTGGTTGCCATCTCTAGTGGGGTGCTGAGAGAAATGAGGTCCCTAATCGATTTTCCAGGAGGGCAAATAGTGTCGTCCCCTCAGGGGAGGAGCGGGTCCTGGGGCACACAGCGGGATGCTGCCGGGGTGTTGGAAGGGGGCTGACTGTGACTCCTGTTCCCTGGTACTGTGGCTGCCTGGTGCAGTGAGAGGATAGCACAGACTGGTCTCTCAGCAGTCTAATTAGGAGGGAGGCCCCAAGAGCAGCTTTGCTGTGGTGGCAGCCCTGGTGGTGGTGGTGGCACAACTCTGCTTCCCATGGCAGCTTAGGAGCCGCCACCCCAGGGAGGGTCACCGTGGCAACGGCTACTCTGGGAACAGATCCTCTGGGCCTCTGAGGCTGGCCCCTGGTCTTCTCGAGGGCAGCTGGCAGGCCTGGGCTGGGCATGGGGAGGAGGCAAGGCCCCTGTCTGAGCCGGGCCTCTGGGGCCCCAGGGCTGAGGCATGGAGGAAAGCCGGTATTTGTTTTCCTTCGTTTGCTGTGAACATTTGATCACTGATGCTGGATTTGGAGTTAATCGTCCTTAGACCAGGGGCTCAAAATGAGGAGCTGAGGGGAAGGGAGCTGAGGGGAGTCTCTAGGGATCTCAGAGATGGAACTGGGCCTCGGGTTAAGGAATCCTGGGCTCTGGTCCTGCCAGAGGTCTCTTCAGGAGCAGCCTCTCCTGCCCCGGGCAGCCCGGGGTCTGTGAGCTGAGAGCTCAGGGTGCCCTCGGTGTCAGTGGCAGGCTGGAGGAGCCCTGCTGTCACACCTAAGGCTGGGGCAGACCCAGGAGGCTCTGAATCCAGGAAGACTGGAAGGGGTGGGGTAGGGTTCTGGCTTGAGGTGGACACCGGGCCAGGGTTCTCTTTCCCTCTTTCCCACTCCCTGACCTCACTTCCCTCCCTCCTTCTCTTCTTCACTTTTCATCAACCCCTTTGCCCCTCCCTCCTCTTCCTTTTTCCTTTTTCTCACTCTTCCTTCTTACTCATTGCTTCCTTTCTCACCATCTTCGTCATTCACTTCAACATTTTGCTGAGCACCTACTCTTTATGGACCACCAAGCTTGGCCCTCGAGTGGGAGCTGGGATGAACCAGCACCTCTGAGCAACTCGCCACTGCGGGAAGAGGAATTTGACAAGTACCAAAAAGTACCAGGTAGAAAAAACGGTAGGTTCTAAAAGGAAGAGAGAGGAAGGGCTATGGGAACTCTCTCTCTCTAAGGCTTCCTCATTATTCTGACAGTTTCTCAGGCAGGAAATGCATAATGTAAAAAAAGCTTTCACGTTATTCCTCAAGGACTCCCAGGAATGCCCTAGAAGTGAGGTGCAAAAGCCAGCTGGAGACAGGGCTTGTGAGGGATAAGAGAGGATGGAGTTCAGCAGCTGCTTGTGCCAGGCCTATCTCCGGCCCATTCATTCATTTGTTCATAAAATATTTACTGAGCCCCTATAGGCCCTAGCAATTTACAGGGAAGCAGGCAATACACAATTTATAGTTACAAAGGACTGTAAGTACCATGAAGAAAATGCACTGGCTGCAGTGATGGAAACTGACAGAGGCAGAGGGGCGTGGATGTGTGAGGGGAAAAACGCCTCACCAAGAAAGTGAAATTTACAGCCAGGTCTTCTGGGTCAAGAGAAGGAGGTGGGGTGAGGCTGGGCTGGGGGTAAAGTGGTCCCTGTGAGGGAACAGCAACTGCAAAACCCCTGAAGGTGAGAGAGCTGGGGATGTGTGGGAAACTGACAGCAAAGTGAGCTGCTGGTCTCAGGGGCTGACAGCAGAGGCACGAATGGGTCTGCAGAGGCAGGAAGGGCCTGAGGAGCAGCAGGGCCTCACAGGCCCTCCTAAGGAGTCTAGATTGTACACAAAGTAGGAACCCAGCCATTGACAGGGTTATAAGCATGACATGATCTGATCCAGTTTCCATTTGAAGACACTCTCTCTCTGGTGGCTGGGTGGAGACTGGTGGCAGAAGGGCAGATGGGACCCAGGGAGACCTGGGAGGAGGCTCCTGCAGGAGTCTGGCTACAGGAATGGGGTGAAAAGCAGGAAATGCGAAATCCCTAACATGTATTTCAGAGCTAGAAATGTAGAACTTACTAATGGGTTGGAATATGGGTGGGAGACATTTTTTGTCTATTGGTCTTCTGGCCTCTCTCCCTGATTAGAATGTAAGTCCCATGAGGGCAGGGATCCTGTTGGTCTTGTTCACCATTGTTTCCCTAATGACAGAGTACAGATGTTTAATAAAGATTTAATGCATGAAAAATGAGTGAGTGAATTAAGGAATGAGAGGGTGGTTTTGACAACATCTGCCTCAGCCTCAAGGTGGATGGTGGCAGCACACTGAGGCGGACCAGGGAGGCAGAAGGGTGGGATCACAGCTCAGCATCAGGGAGCTGTGAAGACACCCAGGCACGGCCACGCAGGCGTGTTTGTGAGCAGGGAGAGCATAGGGGAAGGGGTGTCTGTTTGGGTCCCTGTTGTACACCCAGCATGTAGAGCAGTACCTGGGACAGAGATGCCACATATGTTTGCTGAATGAATGAAAAAATGAATGAATAGAGCTGATAGGGGATTTCTGGACTGGAACTATATCTGTGGATGACACCAGTACCTGGAAGATGTTTAAGGCAATGGGAGGGGATGAGGTCACCCAGGAAAGAGTATGTGGAGAGAGAAAGGGAGCAAGCCCTAGCCCCCATCAGCCAACCAGAAATTAGCAACTCTGCTAATTTCAGAAGCAGAGACCCTAACTCAGCCCCAAGTGGAAGCCTACATTTCTGGTGGACTTGTATTAAAGGGCTATAGCATATACTTGCTAACCACTGCTCTTCTAGGGATCCCTGGAGAAGCAGGCAGATAAGAGCAGGGAGTGGAGGAGCCCCCCCAACCCTGTGGGGAAAGAAAGGAGAGGCTTCCAGCGCCAACATCAGAAGGCCTCTGACCCCTCTGACTTGCAGCTGTAGCCGTTTGGCTCCCTCTCCTCAGCCCCTAAAGCTGGATCAGGCCCAATTGAGGCTGTCCAGGAGACAGCCTTGTCCCCAGAGTCCCCGGCAGCCCTTTAGCGTGATGCTGCATTTTGAATGTGGTTACCACAGCCCCAAGTGACTGAGCCAGCTCACGTGCTACCTCTTGTGTGGGTACCAGTGTATGCACACACAGGGCTTGGAGCCAGGAAAGGAAGGAAAGTGCTCACTGCAATAATGCCACAGGAGCCCCACGAGGGTAGGCACTGGTTGGCATCACGACCCAGGCCCAGGACACTCCCGTCACTCCAGACTAGAGGAGACACAGATGTTTCTCTGCCCTGCCCTATACCCCTGATGGGCTGTGAAGAGGCAGAGAAGAATTTAAGGAAAATCTTGCTAGGAAAGGAGTTCATCTGAACCCGGTCTGAATACCTGTGTTCTGGCCCTGCCTCCACCACTAACTAGCTGTGCGTGCCACGTGAGTCAGAAAGTCTTAGGATTGGAAACAGTCTTCTAATTCCACCTCCCACGCCAAGCAGAAATCCTTCCCACAAACCCTGGTGCAGCACATGATCATCCACTGTGTCTCCAAACATGTTCAGGGAAGGGAACTTCACTACCCCGCAGGGAAGCCCATTTTGATTTGGTAATTTTGTTAGAAAGCTTCTTTTTCAAAAAGCCTGGGAGGACCCACACCAGATGTTAACAGTGTCACCTCTGGGAAAGAAAGTGGGACTGTGGAAGGGTGACAGGGGACTCCCTGTTGATTTGGTATGGGGATGGTTTCCAATACCTTGTATTAAATAAATGTTTGAGACACGGTCTCATTTTGTCACCCAGGCTGGAGTGCAGTGGTATGATCATAGCTCACTGCAGCCTCAACCTCCTGGGCTCAAGAGATCCTCCCGAGAAGCTGGGACTACAGGCACACGCCATCACACCTGGCTAATTTTTTTTTCTTTTTTTTTTCTTTTTTTTTTTGTAGAGATGGGGTCTCGCTACGTTATCCAGGCTGGTCTAAAACTTCTGGCCTCAAGCAATCCACTCTCCTCAGCTTCCCAAAGCGTTAGGATTACAGGCATGAGCCACCATGCCTGGCAGTATTAAATTCATAATAGCAAGGGAAACAACAGAAAATAAGGTTCTTATATATACTTACTATGTACCCACAAAAATCACAAATCAAAAATTTCATTTAAAAAAGATTTTTTAAAATTTAAACCCAATCTGCCCTCCTAATATTTCCACCTATTATTTCCAGATCTGCTCTCTGCAATCAGAGAATAATCTAAACCCACTTCCTCATAGGTACCCTTTAAACACCTGGTAGTTGGGATCAGGTTTCCAAGACTTCTCCAGCTTGAGCCACTCCTCACGTAACGTGGGTTCCAGAGCAGCCCTACCTCTCCTACCCACTCCTGTGTGTCAGAGAATAAAAATCCAGTGGGGTCGCAGAGGGAAGGAACCAAGCAGTCACTGAGCTAGGTGTTACCTGCTGCTACTTAATGAATGGATCCCAAGAGGTCATTCCTCCTCTTTCTGTGTGTGTGGGGTGTGGTACATACACGTAAAAGGGAGAGTGAGTTTAATGACTCACTTCTCCAAGCCTTGGTTTCTTATCTGTAAAGGGGGAAAACAATACCTTTGCTATGAGAATCTGTAGTTAAGGAAATAACATAAAAAGTACAAACTCCTACACTGGGGGTTATGACTCACGAGCCCATTCAGTTCAGAGAGTGGCTAAGCATTGGACCCACAGAGCCTGACTGTTTAAGTTTGAATCCCAGCTTTGCTAGTTAATGGCTGTGTGACTTTGGAGAAATGACCTGACACTGCTGTGTTGGTTTTCTCCTCGTAAAACAAAGGTAATGATAACATCAATCTTCGAATGCATCTTTATAAGCATGAAATGTACTGCCCAGCACTCAATAAATGTTCGCTGTTAGGCATAATCATCCCCTCTCACTCCTTCACAAGGAGATAAGGACCTCACTGAAATGAGGCTGATTCATTGAAAAGTGAGGACATCAAACCAAACTGGTCATCTGTTACTAAAGTGAATTGACCCAAAATACTCCCCTCTCCCTCTAGCAATGGTTATGTGCTAGGCACTGTGCTCAAGGCTTTGCAGGCACCGGTTCATTTCTCCTCATGGCTCAACGAGGGAGATACTACCTCAGGCAGAAACTACATTTAAAAGATGAGGAAATAGAGGTTCAAACAGGTTGAGTAACTTGCCTAGGGTCACACGACAAGGAAGTGATGGAGTCAGGACTCAAACCAAGTCTGCCTGACTCCAAAAATCTGTCTTGTTCTTTTAAACAATGTCCTGTTCTTTTAACCAGCTCCCTACCTTGGGCTCGACTCCAGCTTTGGGGGACAGGAGGAAGCCAGAGCCGTTTCTTCCTTGACAGCACGGCCTGCTGTTTCTGTGAGGTGGGGAGAAGGGGCGATCTGCTGCTTCTCTTGCCCACCCCTCCACCCTCCTGCACACTGCCCCCTCCTCTTCCGGCAGCCTGAAAGGGTCACTGGGGACCCCAGCTGCCACCCCTTCAGTTCCCTCAGGACCACTCTGGTATCTGGTACCCCTGCTGCTGGCTGGGTTCTCAGCCCCTGACCATGAAATGGTTCCACATCGATCTACAGAAAAAACAGCCACTTTGGCCGTAGGCCCTGATGCGTAATGTCATTATGGAGTCAGCAGCGCATCCCGTCCCATTATCGCCTGGCCAAGCTTTTCCAAGGCCAGCCTGGCTGCAAATGGCTTTCTCCTGTCTAGGGGGGCCACAGCTGCTGTTTGCCCTCCACTACCGGAGAAGAGATTTTATCTTTAATTGACACTGGCTGTCTGCCACCCCCTTGCCTCGGCTGGCCCAGGCTCCAAGCCCGATCTTTCCTTACACTTCAGGAACAGGCTTCCCCTAGCTTCTTCCCTCTCCTCGGCCATGCCCTCCTCACCCTGCTGTTCTACACTGCCCGAGACAGCTCCCGGGTGTGTTCTTATCCTTTCTTGGTGCAGGTGGACACAGAGATCTCAGAAATCTGTGGAGAAAAGTCTGAGAGTGACAGGAACAGGGCAGGGAGGGAACTGACACTGTACAGCTACTATACATCATGTCACAGGTAGACACATGACACCAGGTCAGGCTCTCCACTCTGTCTCTGAAACAGGGGCCATCATTATCTTCTAACAAACAGGGAAACAGGTTTGGTGAGTCACCCCCAAGTTACCCAGCTAGCAAGCAGCAAAGCAAGACTTTAAATTAAGGCCCCTATGGCCCTACGTGGATGCCCAGAGTAAGAGTGAGGAGTAAGACAAGAATAAGGAGAGGTGAGCAGGCAACCAGACCCGCCAGAGCCCAGTGCAAGATGGAAATGCAGGGCCCCTCTTCAACCATTATTAATTTCATCATGGTAACAGCCAAGCATTAAACCCAGCGTGGGGCCCTTCTGAGTGGCCGCACAGGTTGCACACCCATGAAGCTGGCCCTGCGTGTGCCCCTATGTGAATGTGAGAGGGATAACAACAGTCAGAGCCAAGGGCCACATCTGACCATCACTTGCCATCTCCCTGTCCTATCCAGGCCCAGGATGTGTTCACTCTCCATCCGTAAGTGGTCCCCAGTTGTGCTACCAGTCTCTAGTTGGCCTCAGTTCATCAGCCATCCAGTCAATAACTTTGGCATCCTCAGAGCCTTGGCCCATTTAGAACTGGCACAATTGCAGGGAGGAGGGGAGGCCCGCTGCACAAACGGAATACAGTGGAATTCCTTAAACAAAAAAGTCTTTTCTTCCATGTTATGGCAGGGGCTTAATTAGGGACAGCAGTGGAGATTAGAACACTGTCTGGGACGCGGGGTCCTGAGTTAGTCCTCTTTGTGTGGCTGTGGCCCGATGACTTGTCCTCTCTGAGCACTAGTCTCTCCTGTTAAATGCAGGGGTCAGGCCGCACTGATGATTCCTGCTGGAGTGGGGTTATGCTGAGTGTGTGCACTCCTCAGGTGTCAGGGGTGAGAGCCCCAGGAGGTCCCGATATACACAGAGCCAGAAAGGAGAGGCAGAGGCAGGTGCTCACACAGCAGGAGCAGCAGGATGCTCCAGATGTCTTTATTGGGGCTCGAGCACAGCATGACAGTTGGAGGCACGCAGACAAGGCACAGGGCCCAGCCTGAGCATGCCCCAGACACACACGAGAGGACAGCTTTAGAAAAGGACTGACCAACACCACGGAGGAGCAGGGAGGGAAGGCCAAGGGAGGGGCAGAGGCCAAGGCTGAAGGGGTCACCTGGCCTCTGCTATTGCACGCATCCTCTGGCCACCGGCCAGGAAGTACAGTATTGCAACTGGTTTCCTCTCGCCCAAGGCTTCCCTTCTCAGACCCCCTGGGCCAGATGGGCAGACAGATCCTTTCCCTGCCCATCTGCCCAGCAGCATCTTTGACAACAAACAGACGGAGACAGAACAAAATCAAAAATAAAAGACAAAATGCCCCCCTAAGTCAAGGACATAGATGGGGTCGAGGAAGGAGTGGAGGAGGCTGCAGAGGAGCCCCCTGGAAGTCCCCCCACAACGAGGGTGTGGGGTGGGAGGTAGAACCCCAATCTGGGGTGGGGTGGGGCTAGTGAAGCAGTGACCATGGGGGGCAGTCTGGCCTTCAATAGACTTCACCAGGTTACTTGCTGACAGGGGAAACACCCCTAAGACAGGAGCCTGGGACCACCCAGCTGGACTGGCAATTCCCAGATGCACTTTTCTTGGGACTTTCCACCCACACAGTCAGCAGAAACAACAGAAATCAGTGAAAGGGATGGGAAACTCTGAGTGGGGCAAGGGCTTAGGGAGACAAAGCCTAACAAAGAAGACAAACCACCAATAGCACGTGCACTACACACAATAGTATAGTATGTATGAATATAGATACTATATGTGCATATATATCTCTTCAATGTACAGTAGAACAGAACATCAGACCCAGATGGCTCTGGGCCCCAAGGGTTGCATGGGAGGTTTTCCACCAGTCCTGTGCAAACAAGGATATCTGAGTCTTTCTCAGCGAAAAGATTCTTGTCTGGGTTCCAGAGTTTCCCTAAGCCTCTGGCTTTCTGTCTGTCTGCCTGTCTCTCTCACGTTGGTGCCGCTTTAAGAGAGGGTGAGGACTTCAGCCTGGGCATAGTTGGATGAGAGGGCATCTTGGCAGGTCTCTGTGTTTAAAGAGCACAGGTGTGAGACACTGGGACGCACGCTTTCGGCTCAACATTGCCTTCTGGGTTGGGGGGAGAGGGAGTTCAGCAAAAGTAAGGGAGAAACAAAGAATGAGATGTTAGAAGGAAGTCAGCTGCTGACCCATAGGGTGCAGGCTGAGGAGCAGGCCAGGAGCAGAGCTGGAAGGCATGAGGAAACCAGGGCTAAAAGGCCAGGAAGAGCATGGATGGGTCAGGGAATGGGGTGAGCCCTTCACCCCTCTGCCAACCCAACTCTGGTGACTCAGGTGATGTTGTAGCTCATCGCCATATCTGTTCAGGTAACCACTAGCTCCAGGAACCACTAGCCTCTTAGGTCTTCAAAGCTCCAGTGCAGTGGAGAAAGGGACCATAGCTCTGCAGCCTTGCATGGAGGCAGTGGGGAAAGTTCCTGATGTGGCCTGTGGCTCACAGGCCATCACCCCAGCTGCTGCCTGACCAACTCGAGTTCTCCCCCAAGTAGCTCCATCTGCTGTCACCACCCTGGGATATTCCATTGTCCCAAGGAGCTGGTGAAGAAGGCTCCTGAGTATGATGCCATGTCGTGCCCAGCCCCCTTCCTCAATGTGGCAGGAATAGAGTCCCAGCAGTTGGAGGGCATGCAGCCTCAGGTGAATGTTGAAGGGGAAGGTCACGGAGAACGAATGTGCCTGTCTCAGGAGAGAAGGTCAGGAAATAGTACCTTATTGAGAAACCCGACCCCTCAGAGAGCCCTTTTGGGATCCCATCCTCAGCCTGGGATGTCTACGACTTGGGTCTTTCCTTCCTCTACCTTACCAGTGGGAGCACAGGTAGGGCAGGTAGGAGTACCGCTGTCCCAGCTGTAGATCTGGGTCAATAGTGGAGGTGGGAGTTCCAGACCCGCTGGGACAACCCCTGCAGCTCTTGGGTCTGAGGTCTAGGGCTAGGCCTCCTGTCAAGGCAGAGTGCAGACGTGGCATCCAGACCTCACAGTTTCCATCCTGGGCTTTGGGTGCCTCCATCACCTTTCTAGGAAGTGGTGTCCTCATCTTGGGGTGATGCTGTTTCCATCTTCTTAAGACTGTATGCCCCAGCCACCTCCTTAAACACTGCCCCTTTGGCTACGAGTGTTCTGGGCCTCTGAGTACTATCCTTGAAATCAGAGGAGCTCAGGGTTCTTCAGAGCCCCATTTCTGAGGACACGCAGACAGAGCTGTGGTCTTGCCCTGGACTCCCGTCTGCGTAAATTAAGCAACGCCTGCCACTGATCCCCACTCACTAGGGGACAGGGGAGTGCCTCTGGGCTCCCTGCAGGCAATTAGGCCCTAAGATGCACTGGTGAGAATGCCTGGGTTACTGAGGGGACTTAGATGGGCACTGTATGAGACAGAAGGAGTCACAGCAAGGCTGTCAAGTGTCCCAGAAGCCAGGGAGCAGAGCAGCCCATACTGAGATAAAGGCCTTAGATTGCTTTTCCACTGGCTTCCATGGACTCTCCATCCTCAGGGACCTCTTAGAGTTGGGGAAGGGTCTTCCTAGGAATCTCGTCCTGGATTCTTACCTATTTGACCCACCAGGGGTGGGGCAGGGATTTCAGAGGGTGACACTGGCCAGAGCAGAGCAGGCCCTCCTCTCCCAGGAAGCTCTGTGAAAGGGCAGCCTAGGCCCTGCGGCCAGTCCATGGCCTCCCCTCTGGCTCCTGTCAGCCAGCCACTAGGTTGCAGTGCTCTGCCCCCTGGTTCTACCTCTCAGAAGCCCTGAAAATTGGCCTCTAAGTTGCCAGTAGCCCTGCTATAGACTGGAAGGTGAGGTTGTGAACTCCTACTCAGACTGCCTCCCAGTTCTGTGGGAAGGGGCTGAGCTCCAGCTGCAGGGGAATGGCGTCTGACAGCAAAGTAGCGGGTGCAGGTCCAAGTCTAGTCCGAGGAAAACAAACTCTACTCTCAGATGGTGGGTGGGAGAGAGCCTTCTCCCAAGGAGGGAGGCCCAAGGCCTGGGTAAGCCTGATGCCTGTGCAGGCAGCCACTTCCTGCGGCAGTGCCTGGTATGCAGGGGTTCTGCAAATGCCTGGGCTCACCCTGCCCTTTCCCAGGGCCCTGGGCAGGCCCAGAGGTGCTAAGAGGTAATAAGGGCAGACAGTCTACTCAGTCCGCCTGCTATCTGGGTTCTGTCTCTCCCAGATGAAGCCAGAGAGCCAGGAGGGATGTGTGGGAGCCAGCTCCCCAAGGCATTAGGGCTCCAGCCTGGCACTGCTGCATCTTGTCGCCCAGGGACATCTGTGCCCACCATAGGGGTGCCATGAGCAGGCCCAGCCCTGTGGGAGGGAAAAGAGGGAAGGAGGCGGTGGGTGCCGTGGAAACTTGGGCTCCTGACAACTTGAGGGCTGCCACAGAAATAGCGGCCTCGGTTCCCTGAATCAGAAAGGCAAGTCAGAGGAGAAAATAGCAGTGGCATCCCTGTTAACCTGCACACCCGGCTTGTTGTGTCCCTGTCAGAGTCCAAGCCCTCTGTGCCAAAGAGCCCTGTCACCGTTGGGGGAGTGGCCCTTGCATCTCCATCCTATTCCACAGGCTTCCCCATCCCTGTCACTTCAAGGGCCTGCTCCCTCCTGAAGGGCAGTTGCATGGAGGCCCCCACATCCCCTCTTCTCAACTCTTAGGGGTCAGGTCACTTCATTCTGAGAGCAAGTGGGAGGCAGACCCCACAAACCACTGCAGGGTAGGGGCAATCCTAGCACCCACTCTGAACAGACCTTTCCAGAAGGACATTTCTGTGTCTGCCCAAGACTGAGGGAGGTGCTGAGATGGGGACACTCCCGGCACAGGCTTTACACAACACCCCCAACTCCATGCAATAATCTGCTCTGCCTCTGCCCAGCCCTGATGCTGCCCTGCCGTCCTATCTTTGCCGACCACGGAACGAGCAGATCTGGACCTTACTTAGTCATTCTCTCCGCAAAGTTGCATAATCTGACTCTAAAAATTGCCAGGCGCACGGCTCTGCTGTCAGGTCTAATTCCCATCAGGTGAAACAGGAAACGTCTTGGCTGAGGCAACCTTGTTCCTCAGGCTGTGGAGGGCCCTCTTCCTGGGAGTGGCAGGAGCAGGTGGGGGCAAGATGGCCTCTGTCCCCACACTTCCCCTCAGCTGCCCCTGCGCAAGGTGTACCCCTGCTCACCCAGTGACTCACAAACCTGTTGTGCTCCTGGGCTCGTTAGGTAAATGAATACACTTAATTATAGAAATTAGATGAGTCTCCGGTTCTGGCAGGAATACAGAGCGCAGAGGCTGGGTGGGAACGGCAGGTGACTCAGAGGCAGGGCTGGGAGTTTGAGGGAGAGGGAGAGAGAAGAAAAACTGTCGCAGAAGCAGAGGAAGCAACGTGGAGAGCGATGCCGCAGCTTGGGGTGCAGAAGGGACACCAGGTGCTGCCAGTGGGAGTCACCACTGAATCTGGGCAGAGGCTTCCTGAGAGAAGGGCCTCCCTCGCCTAGGCAGCCCGCCCACGGCCTGCACCAAGCCTGAGGCTACAACGCTAGGGACCTCCACCTGCGCCCCAAGCCGGAGATAGAAAACATCAGGCCTCTTCTCCCAGGGCAGCACTGCTCATAGGCACTGCCCTTCCAAGGAGTCAAACCACCTTTACACCAGCAGAGATGCCCCACATGACAGCCTTGTTCCTTGCTGGTCTGGGTGTGGGGTGGACAGACAGACAGGCTGTTTGGCTACTAGTTAAAGGCTATGAGGAATGGAAATACATTCACAGTGATTAAAAACATTAACGTAGGCCTGACTGCTCAGCAAGGCTGACTGGCTCCAGGCCACTGTGCACACATACACGCCTGGTGGCTGAGACTGGCCCTGATGGGACCCCAAAAGGGAGGCAAAGCTAAAAGGCAGGTCTGGGGTGTGCACCTACAGCCCAGGAAGAGTCCAATATGGGGAGAAGCTCTGGGATCGCTCTCCCCTTTGCTCTCCGGTTCCAGAGCTGAACTTTTCGGGAAGCTAAGAGCTATGGAGGTGAGGCTCGGGACCTAAGTTCTCCTCTGTCCTGACTGCTCCCTCCTGCTGCCCCCGTGGGCCCTGGGGAGTCAGCGTTGAGGGCATGGAAGGGCACCTGTTTGTGCGTATGTGCCCAGAGGGGAAGGTGCAGCTAAGGGGCAGAGTGACCAGGGGGTGGGCCGGTGAGGGGGTGGAAGGGGGTGAGCAGGAACTTTCTCAGAGGGTAGGGCGAGCTGTATCGTGATACCAGTGGAGACAGCCCCAGGCTGGTTCCAGCTGCTCCAGCTATGTTGTTTAGACTCCGGGACTTTCCACAGCCTTGGTGAAGAAAAGGCACATGGGTCAGTGGGCGCAGCTTCTCAGGGTCCACGCTCCAAGAGACACTGCAGAGCAGGTGGCCCTGGGCTGGGGTGGAGGGGCCTAGCCCTCCTTGACTCTCCCTGGCTTCTAGGTCTCCTGGACTCCTGAGGACAGACTCCAGGGGCCCACACCCAGCTGACTTAGGTCCTGTCCTGCCCCCAGTTAAGCTCCCCACTAGCTCCTTGATAGCCCAGCTAGACAAAGACCCCACAGCCTCCAGCATCAGCCTTCTTGACTCTAAGAAGCCCTAATTATAATTAGCACCTACCACCATCCTCCCAGGGAACTGACACTCTGACACACGGGCTTGTGTGGAGGAGGCCCAGGCCCACTCACTCCTGGTCTTAAGCGTAACCTGAGTGTGGAGAAGTGCGGCACGGTACGGTGTGGGGAAAGTTGCCGAGTGCACATGAGGAGTTTGGCGATGTTAACTGCCACGCTTGCTTAGCAGGGCCTGTTTCCCAGCAACCCACCTGTTCTTCTCGAAGGTCACTCTAATTGGCTGAGCTACATGCTTGTTGCCAAGAAGCAGTGTGGAGGCATCTTGAAAATAGAGCAGCCAGGCCCCAGAGGAACCCCAGGGATATTGGATGGTGGGACGCTGGCTCCCCTGCCCCATGCACGTGCACATGAAACTCCTTCCCCAGGTGCAGTCCACTCCCAGCACCTCGTGGTCCCTCCTGACTGCTACCCTCATGGCCTCTGCCACACCTATTTCCACTGAGCCCCTCACAGCCCAGGGAGGAAAGCAGGTGTGTGTGGCACTCAGCTCTGTGTGCTCAAGTCCTACACAGTGACCGCTCGTTCCAGATTGTCCGCTTAGCGTGGTCCAGCCAGAGCAAGGCTTTGGGCCTGAACAGGACACAGTGGAACCCGCTGCCTGTTTGGGATGGTAGGCAAGAGAGAAGGCCAAATCCAGGGCTCCAGGACAGGGCGCAGGGGTGAACAAAGGAGCATAGGCGAGGATAGAGGTCTGAGCACCCTCCATCTGCAGTCTTTTGTTGGGGTTGCTGGACCACCTCCTTTTAGGCACCAGATCGCGATTCCTGTTTCTGCCAGTCCACAGAATACATGCCCAGCACAGCTGGACACACACCTTTCAGGGGCTGGTTAGACTCAGGGTGGCCTGGGGCTTCCATGGGAACAGTGGTACTGAAAGGGCGGGGAAAGAAACTAGAAGGTGCCCAAGAGCCTGCATGGGCTGGCAGGCCACGGGACATCTTCAGAGGGACAGAGGCATCACAGGCTATTCCCGTAGCTGCCACTGCCCCTTCCTCACTCAACCTAGTTTGGGTCTGGAGTTTGGGGACAGAGGGATGTGGGGGATGGGAAATCCAGCTGGTTAAGAAGTGGCGGAGAACCTGGGGAAGAGCTCTGTTTTGGAGGGAGTCAGGGTTTATTCCAGAAATAGGCAGAATGTTGAGGGAGGTTAGGTAACAGGGACAGGGCAAGGGAGATGAATAAGCGATCGAAAACTGGGTAGGAGGGCCTGGTCCTAAGACCCCTGGTTCTCAGCCACCGCAGGCCCTCCACAATCCTTGGTCACTCCTAGCCTCTTTCCGAGGCCAGGAATCCCTAGCTCCACAGCCTAACCTCTGCCCTTGCCTTGCTCCAGGCTTAGGGCCTGGGGATGGAATTTCAGCCTTTTCTGACAAGCAGAGGATGGACTGCTCCTTCTATCTCTCCAAATACTCAGAACATTCCTCAGATGGGACCCACTCTTCCTGCCCACCTACCCCACCCCCTGGTCATCTCTGGCACTGCCTCAAGAGGACAGTCAACCCCTAGGTGCTTGCAGATGGAAGTCCGGCCATCCTGTGCTCCAGGACACCTGGCGCAGGATGGGAGGATGTGTGGGGCTCCCTGACTCCTGAACATTGCTGGCACCTCGAGGGGTGATCTACTTGGGAAGGCTTAGCTGTGTTTAAGGGAGGCCTAGGGAAAGGCTGGCAGTGACCCTGTGGAATGGGGCCTGAAGGCAGCAGTGGGAATGAGAGGTAGAAAGAGATGCAATGGAAGCATCGGGCGGGGACCCTGGCCTTGTGTGCCCTCAACCCTCTAGCGCTGCTCTTTCCCATGGGCAGCTGGATGGGAGCCGTGTGCCCTTTGAGATGGAGGAGGCCTTTCTAATCCAGGGACTGGGAGATCAGGTATCCATTCTAAAAGTGAGGGTGCATCCAAGGCAGAGGAGATGGCGGCCACGTTCTCAGGGGAGGGGGGGACCTCAAGCTCTTGGGGGGTGACTCGGGAGACTCAGCTCTGTGGGGGCTCCCCACCTGTGCAGCTTGGGAAGCCATACCTTTCCGGACACTACCATCGGCGCAGGCATAGTCCCCAGCGCTGAGCAGGAAGCAGGCAGCTGCCTTCTTGTTTCTGTCTCGAGTGGTGGAGCGTCGCAGGGCCCGGCGCTCCTCAGGGGTGGGGGAGGAGGCCAGGGGTTGGGTGAGGCCAGCTCCCTCCTCATCGGACAGCACTGCGTTGGCATCGCCATTCTGCTTAGAGTCTGAAGGGGGCACACAGAAAGGAGGCTGCGTGAGGGGCCACCCGGGCCTTGCTCATGAGTCATCCGGGGTCTCCCAGACCCAGAGTGTTACTTCCTCAACCTCAGGAGGGGCCTAGCATCTACCTGGGAGGCAGTGTTGTCAAAGCCAACGAGCAGAAGGCAAAAGGCAGGATGCTGCACTTGGTGTAAAATGACTTCCCTCCCAGCCTCAGCCTAGGGTCTCTCCTCGGGGATGAAGCCACAGCGCAGAGGCCCTAGAGCAGCGACTCTTCAAATCTGCCTGCTGACGGCTGCCTCAGGAGATCAGCCCAAAGCAGGCCGCAGACTCTACTTCCTCCTTGGGTCTGGCTCAGGCTGACTCTTGGATGAGTCTGCATTCCCTTGGAGAATACCTGGCTTGCTAGGGGTGAGGGGTGGCACGGCAAGGGTTAAACCTATAAAGTGGTATCCATGCTTTCTCCCTGGATGACAGTCATTCTTGTTCACTGGGCATCTAGGCCAGAGTCATGTGCCCAAAAGACCTAGAGCCCTCTGCAATTAGGGCTGACTTTGTCTGAGGAGGATACCATGGGAAAAGCTCCAACGCAGCTCCCAAGTGCTGTGGGCTTAGTCCCCACCCCTTGCCTCTGGGCCCTTGGATCTGGAGAAGGGGGTGCTACTCTATCTGAAGACAGTGGCCCTGCCATTGGCCAGGCATGCCCTTACTGTGGCTGCTATCAGGGTTAGGCTAAGGGCAAGGCTGACAGGGCCACAGTTAAGTGTACCTTGAGGAGCTGACTTAAGGACTTCTACATTTTAATACTGGGATTCTCTTTATGCGCTGAATGGGCCTCAGAGTGCAGCTGAAATTCCCCGGGAGATTAATATTCACAAATTAGGAAGCAGTGCCACTTTGGTGGGGGAGAAATGGGAAGCCTGATGGGTGCTGTTCTATCAAGGCCTTTGGAAGACCCAGGCCCCTGACACGACCCCAGGGAATAAGTGGACCCGGGCATGTATGACAGGCACATGCCAAAGGCCACAGGTGAGTGTACCAAGCTAGGCGCCTCTCCTGCAGGGTCAGTCCCACTTTGCCCCAGAGCTTACCCTTAGTCTCCTGGCTCCAGTCCAGCTCCCCATACCAGGAATTCCATACCCTTCCCAGGAGACCAGCCTACACATAACAGTCAGGATGCTTTTCCCTCTCTCCAACCTAAATCCGTGTTGCTGGGGATTAAACTGTTTTCCATTCCCCAACTCCTGATTCAGGGGTGGAGATGAGCTTTCTTGGGATGGCCTTTCCCGTCCTTAAGGGACAGGATTCAGATGCCCAGGCTCTCCCCTTCCAGGGCACAGATATTAGTTTCTTCCATGTTCCTCCTCTTCCCAACACTGTCTGGGCCACTCCTTCCTCAGTTCCTTTCCATCCCATGTCAAACCCTGAGCCCAGGACTCAATCTAGCTTGTGCTGAACAGAAGGCAGCCTCCCACTGCTATTACGTTATCACATTTATTAGGCCAAGATACCAGACTCGAACGTTTGCAAAGAAGTGATTCATGTGTTGACGTACCTTGGAAGAACAGCTGCCCTGCTCATTGGCTAATATTGACAGTGCCTGACATTTGTAAAGTGGTTTTAACTTCTCAAAGTACTTTCATATCTGTCATTCATTCGGGTCTCTCAAAATCTTGAGGGTAGGCTATGATATTATTCCCATTTTACAGGTGCCTAGAGAGGAGGGGTAACTGGCCTCAGGGCACACAACACAGTGGCCAAGACTGGATTTAAAACCAGGGCGTCTAATATACAGCCCCATGTACTGCTCATCACACCCTACCCTGGGTGGAATACTCAGTCCAAAGATCTGATGTTTGGGAAGCTATCAGAGACCCAGCCAGAGGATACAGAAATTCGGCCTCAACACCCTGCCCTCATAAAGGCACCTCTTATGCTTAGGGAAGCCCCACACAAAACACACGCCCAAATCCCAAAGGCTGAGGTTCATTTGGAAACTCCCTAGGCCACTGGGGGAAAAGGGATTTTCCTTCCCAACCCCTAATCTCACCTGCCCGTTTCCTCTCGATCATACCCTCTTCCCGGGCAGGGGGGCTGGTGTCACTGTAGGTGCTGTCCCGGGGGGAGATCTCCTCAGACTTGCAGTACATGGGTGACTCCAGCTGGGCCGGCCGTGGCACGTGCTTCTTCCGCTTCTTGGGCAGCTTCTGCTTGGCCATGGCCAGGGAGTAGTACATGCCGAAGTTGTTGACGATGACAGGCACCGGCATGGCGATGGTAAGCACGCCAGCCAGCGCACACAGTGCCCCTACCAGCATGCCTGACCACGTCTTGGGGTACATGTCTCCATAGCCCAGTGTTGTCATGGTGACCACAGCCCACCAGAAGCCAATGGGGATGTTCTTGAAGTCCGTGTGGTCATTACCCCGAGGGTCGGAGGGCCTGGCCCCGATGCGCTCAGCATAGTAGATCATGGTGGCAAAGATGAGCACGCCCAGGGCCAGGAAGATGATAAGCAGCAGGAACTCATTGGTGCTGGCCCTCAGCGTGTGGCCCAGCACGCGCAGCCCCACGAAGTGGCGTGTGAGCTTGAAGATACGCAGGATGCGCACGAAGCGCACCACGCGCAGGAAGCCCAGCACGTCGCGGGCTGCCTTGGATGACAGGCCGCTCAGCCCCACCTCCAAGTAGAAGGGCAGGATGGCCACAAAGTCGATGATGTTGAGCAGATTCTTGATGAAGTCCAACGTGTCGGGGCAGCACACTATGCGCACCAGGAACTCCAACGTAAACCACAGCACGCATACGCCCTCGATGTAGGTCAGGATGGGCTCTGTCTCTACCTCCCGCCGGAAGTGCACGCTGGTGATGTTCCCCACGCGGAGGATCTCTGTCACATTGCGGTCGATATTAAAGGCCTCATGTGTCTCCAGGCAGAAAGTGGTGATGGAGACCAGGATGAAGAAGAGAGAGGCAAAGGCCACTACCTATGGGCAGGGGAGGAGAGCAGGGGGCAGCTGTCAGACACGGATGGATGGGCCCAGCTGGGGACATGGACTTCTGCATGAAGGTTACCAGAAAGGGCATTCCAGGGTGAGAGGTGGGATTAACATGTGGAGACAGGGCTGGAAGTCCCTCCTCAGAGGGTCTTTATCCATATGCTTGGGGGCTCTCAGGCAATGATTCCCAATCTTTATTACAGAAGACTGAAGCTGCTCTTGGCCGGAAGCAACTGGTCAGGGATCTACAGCTGCCAGACCTGCCTTTGATAGCTTTGCCCACCTCTGACCCATATGCATTTTAAGGCTTCTCAAGCTGCAACAGGTATCTTGTTACAATGCACTCCTGATCCAGAGGCTTGGGGCAGGTCCCATGATTTTGCATTTGTAAAAAGCACCCAGGTGAGGCTCTTTGTCCAGGCACCACAGTTGCAGTAACTGGGCTTTAAGGCAACGGTCCTCAAAGTATGGTCCTGGACCAGAAGCATTAGGTCTCTGGTCCTTTGGTTAGAAACGCAAATTTCAAACTTTACCTAAAGCTACTGAGTGAGAAATGCCGAGGGTAGGATCCAGCAATGTTTTAACAAACCTTCTAAGTAATCCTAATGCATACTAGTTTGAGGTCCATTGTATGAAGGGATGCTCAGAGGCAGGTTGCTGCAAGGAATGGACCTGGACCACTTTCTGCTGGCTGAGCCTATTAGCCATAGTCTCTTCTTCTGCCTCTCACCTTAGGATGTCCCCGCTGACTGCCTAGATGGTGAGGAAGTCCCCGAAGGCAGACAACATGCACCATGGCAGTGGAGACGGTGGTCTGGTCACAAGAACCAGTCTCACTCCTTCCTACAAACTGACATTTCCTGGAACTCTGAGCTCCAAAGAAAAAGGAACCACACCCATCGGCATCAGAGTGGCAGGGGCTAATCCCGACAGCTGCTGGGATCTCGGCTAGAAGGATGACAGCAGCACTCGGCAGAGGAACGGCGGCTGGGTTTAAGTGTTCAATCATTATGAATGGAGATGAAATGCATGTGTAATAACACCAATTATGGAGCCTTCATGTGTTATTCATGCCGTGCCATCCACCACTGTCAGGATGCCCACTGATGGGGTCCAGTCTCATGCCTCCTGCTGCGGCCTATCCTGCATGATGGCTGGACTGGGCTTCCTCCTTGACCAGATATGGCTGTGCCTAAATAGGTGGGTAAGGGAGGTCTGTGGCCTCATGGTACCATTTGGTAATCCCCATGTCTGTCTGACCCACCCTGATTTCCACCTGGCTGCGTGGGCAGGCACTGGCATGTGCCCATCCCCTATCCAGTGAGGACTCAGAGAGGTTTTCCTCCCTGGGAGTCTGCACTGGGAAGGGGAAGGCATACCTTGTTCTTAGTACTGCAAAACACCAATGAAGAATACAAGGGGACCTGGGAAAATGAAGCAAGCAGCAGCACCTCCAGGGCTTCTGGAGTAGGAGAAAGTTTGAGGGGGGAGATCTGGGAATGAACAGTCCTCAGCTGTCTCTTCCGTGCCTGGTACTGTTAAGCACTCTGTATATGCTTCAATCGCCTTCAGTCCTCCCTACGACCCTGTACAGCACGCCTCATCATCCCATTTTATGCAGGATGAACTGATCATCAGAGACGTTACATACGTGCTTAAGGTCACACAGTCTGGAAGGGGCAAAAACCAGATTTGAACTCAGAACTGTTTAACTTCAAAGGTTGTACCTTTTCTTTATACCACAATGTTTTCACCACCTCCCAGGCAGGGTCGATTCACAGGCCTGGGAAAGCCATCTCTGAATCACTGATCCTGTTCCCAGTTAGTTCCCTGACGACTGCTATTTCACCCATGGGAATGTGTGTCTCGGGCTTAGGACCAATCCCCCATCACACACCTCAATGTACCTCATTTACACTTTAACTTGGATGGATTGGTCAGAAACAGCACAGAAGGAGAAGGCTGGGCCCAGGGGATGAATGGAGATGAAATACGTGTGTAATAACAATTACACAGACCCACTTTCCCTATTTTACAACATTACTGGAGTTTTTCCTGCTTGCTTCTCCCCAGTGAAGGTAAGTTTAAGTTCCTTTTCTGGCCTTATTCTTCCTCCTCTGAGAAAGGGGCTGCCAAGTCAATACAGGCTGATGTGGGCATTAAGTAAATGGCTCCAGCCTGTGGGCTCTCCATGGCCATTCATAGGTGGGCTGGCAAAAGTGCCTGTCCATGGCCTTGGTCGTGCCGGGAATCCAGTCCTGGCACCACCCTCTCCCCTGAAAAACAGAGTGGTTGAGGTAAGGAGCAGGGACAGCATATCCCAATTCTGCCAGGAACAATGGGAAGCAGAAGCTGGCTCTCTGAGGAAAAGTTAGCCAGGAGAGTAGGCCCACCTGGGAGACTGAGCGTAAAGTTAATTAGTGACTTGGAAAAACAGGTTCAGGAAGAGCTGCCTAGAGGGTGAGCAGAGGGAGGGAGGGAGGACGGCGTGGCCCTGGCCATCCTCTCATAGCAGGGCCAGGGAGCCTGCCTCGCTGCCCTCCTCACCTGCCACCACCACGGGCTCATTCTGCAGCAGGCAAGAGAGTCCTTCAGGCCCCATGGGTACCAGCCACATCCTGGATTAGGGAACAACCCTCTGGATTCCTGTCTGCCTGCTCACCTTTGCTTTTTTTTCAAAATACAGAACTGTTCCATCTACTGTTAACTGCTATCCCTCACTTCCACCCTGAGAAGAGGAGGGGACCTAAAGAGTGGTCATGTGTGCCCATTTTTAAAGTGAAATAGAGGCACAAGAGACAGCAGATGATTTGCTTAGGATCACACTGAGGCCAAGTCTCCTGACTCACAGCTCAAAGCTCTTTCCAATTGGCGCCTCTGACCAAGCAGGTGGGTATAATCCCCTCCTCCTTTGTTGAAGCCTTAGTGGGGCCTCGGTCTCCACTGTGGCCTCTCCAGGGCTGGGGCAGCAGGCACTCAGCAGGCCCCAAGAAGCCCTCCCTCCCTAAGGAGACAGAGATGCGGCCTGAACTGTGGCACATTGCTCCAGGTGGGCCCTGAGGTTACAGGTTCCCCTTCAGGGCCCAAATTATTCCTTTCTGACCTAAGTTGCTCCCCAAACTGAATTATTTCGTAAGTAGTTGACCCTGCTTGCAAATGGTGCTTTTCCCCAGGCCTCCTTCTCTGGAGGCAGGGATACACAGCTCCCTTGACTAGGGCTTCCTAGCACAAAACAGGGCCAAGGGAAGAAGAGGTGGTTGCAGCAACACCACCCTGCTTAGAGGCCAAAGCCTCAGCCTCGAGTCTTCTATTCATTCCCCACTGGACCATCCTGCCATCCTACAGAGCTGGCAGTGGAGATGAGTCTCCCTCCCATGGGCTCCTGTGCTGAAAGACTAAGGGCAGAGAACAGCTAAGGAACCCTACACTAGAAGCCTTGGGCTCGGGTTTAGACTTCCAGGATTTCTCATCCTGGCCCTGCCACTCAACCAGGTAAATGAATGGTAACCTCTGTACCTGTTTCCTCTATATAAAATGGGGACAGTACTAGTACCCCCTTCACAGTGTTACGGTAGGATTAAATGAGCTTCTACATGGTAAATGCCTGGCACCCAATAAGTGCTCCATAAAGTGGAAATAAGAGTTGAGGAGGGGTAGGGTCCTCTGCGTGCAGCTTTTGGAGGTGAGCTGAATCTGGAGCCAAAATATCACAGAATCTTTGCTTTTTAGAAGTGAAAAAGACTGAGAGTTACCCAGTTCAACTCCATTTCTGCTGTTTTACAGATGAAGAAACTGAGGCCCAAGGAGGAGTGGCTTGTCCGGATTTTCATGGCTGAAGCTGCTAGTTCTTTCCACCACAAAGGGCATGGATTCTGCTGGAAGTCAAAACTTCCCAAGTAGAAAACTGCCGGTGAACTGGCTCCACTAGGGGCAGCTCCTCTCCTGCTGGGAGGATGCAGGAGGGTCTCAGCACCCTGGACAGCAGGCTCCCATCACCCAAGCAGGAGAGTGTCTCTCCTCCCAACTCCCTGTGCCCCCTGGGCTCCTCAGACACACTGGCTGGCTGTGTCCTGCTGAAAACCCATCCATCTGCAAAGGCACAGGTGTTCAGCACTATTACCAGCCTCCTCCACCAACCCCATCGTTGGACTGTCCCTAGAAATGTAAAGTCACACACTTCTGGGTTCAAGCTGGGTTCTGCTACTGACTGCATATGAGACCTCCATGAGTTCCTTAACCTCTCCAAGCTTAAGGTCTTCATTTATAAAACGGAAAAGGGAGTGCCTACCAAGTACCAGACATTGCGTTTGGGAAAGTACCAGACAACCACCCTTGCCCCTGGGACCTTACATTCTAGCGGAGGCAGACTGTTAACAAACAAGCAAAATACACAGTATGTCAGGTGGTCTAAGTGTTATGAAAAAAATAAAGAGAAACAGGAGATAAGGGGTGTGAGGATAGGGGAGTTGTTTCCAATAGAGAGATCAGGTAAGGCCTTAATGACAAGGTGATACCTGAACAGCCCTGAACAGTGAGGGAGTGAGGCATACGAAGACCCAGAAAGTTCGAGGCAGAAGGGATGAGTAGTGCAAGGGTCCTGAGGCTACAATCTGCTTGCTATGTTTGAGGGGACGAGAGTAGTATTTGCTTTGTACAGTTGTTTTGAGGATGCAAAGGAATGATACTTGTAAAACTCAGCACAAAGCCTAGAGCGTTCCAGGAATCTGGCACAGGCTAGGTCGAGGGGAGAGGTGATAGACACCAATCACTGGGAACTGAATACAATCAGCGAGGGCAGGGGAGGAGAGCCCAGGGAAGAAGGGCCAGGGAGACAGATGGACAGATAAACATAAGGAGACTCAGGCCCAAAAACCTATATTAAGGATGAAGTGTAGGAGAAAGGAAAATTGAGAACACAGCCAAAGACACTAGCAGAGTAAGATCTGTGGGGATGGGGTGAGGGACTGAGGGAGTGAGCCTTCCGGGGAAGCAAGATCCTCATGCCCAGGCAGTGCTGGAAGACCATGGGGCAGTCCTGGGGGTAAGAGGCAGGAAATGAGAGGGTCTGCCAAACAAAGCATCTCTGAGCTATCCCTGGTTCCTGGCTGAGGGCCCGCACTAAGGCCCAAGTCCCAGTAGAGAAACATCCCCTCCTCCCCGCTAGGAACAGGACGTGGCCCTGCCCCCACCCCATGTTGAGCCAGGACCCTCTGATCCCAGTGTCCAGAACCCACCTCTACCTATGCTCACCCTCCGATGAGCCAGCACTTGGGGCCTCTCAGGGCCTCTGGGTTGCCCAGAACAGATGAGTCCCTACCTACCCCAGAAGGAATTCAGTTTAGCCTGAATCACTAACTAAGAAGCCACTATTCAGTCTAACAGAATTCCTGGTTATTGCCCATTTGGGCCCCAAAATGTCCTAGCTCTGCTTGGGCTGGTCCCCTGACCAGAAAATTCCCCCTTTCCCTAATGCTGCGTGGTTTAGCACTACCCATACGGAACTTTTATTTATTTATGTATTTATAATGTACCTCTTTAAAAAATTATTTAAGGTGCTAATTCAGTATCCTACAAGGCCCAGCCAACTCAACTTCTATTTCCTTGTGGAAGCCTCTCTGAACACCTCCTACATCTCATCCCACGTAGAGGTGGGATTGATTGATTCCTCCTCTCATTTCCTATTGAACTTTACTTGTTTATGACTCCTGTGGCACCTCTCCTGATCCATCTTGTATTACTGTTGCAATTTCTTGCCACCTAATTTCCCTTGACTGCCACTTACTCCACCCGACTTGGCTTTCGTCAGGAGCAGGGGACCCCCTCTGACTCATCTTTGGCTTTCTAGAACCCCATGTGTGTATGGCATGTGTATGGTAAGTGTGCAGTAAGTGTTTTCTGAATGACTGGGGCCAAGGTGACCCCCTGCTCTCTCTCCTGGTCCTGGTGAGCCTGTCAGAAGAAGAGGTCGTCAGACCCACTGACTGGGACGAAGTGACAAGGGTATATGCCCAGTAATACCTCTAGGGACTGGGGCCCTAGGACCTTTGCTGCCCTCCAGGGTGAGCCAGGTCCACTTCCTGATAAGGACCCTTGCTAGAGACCAGGTGACCACCCCTTAGCCAGAAGAAAATTCCAGAAGGGAGCAGGGCCAGAGGTCATGGCAAGTCAGTTATGCATAGGGAATAAGGGAGGCACAGAGCTCTGGTGCCCAGCATCCCAGGCTGACACTGCCCATGGGTGGGGGTGAAGGGCCCAGAGTCTCCTACCCTCAAGGCCAAGCTGCCTGGCTCTGCTCCTGCCTGCCTGCTCTTCTCCCAAGTCTCCAAAATAGCTTGTCTATTTTCTCCCCTTCCCCTACTCCACACCCCACCCCAAATGTGACAACCAGAAACCTCAGCATTCAGAGAAAAGATGTTCAGAGACAAATGTTGGTTTGTTCAGAACAAGAGAAGAAAACAAACCCAAGAGGAAACCGGGAGGTTGCCCTGAGGGCAGGGTGTACAGGGAGTCCTGCAGCCTTCAGCCTGGCCCCTGCCTGCTCCTCAGGAAGGAGATGGAGAGGCTGCCCAGGGCAGGCCGGCACTGCCCTCCTGGGGAGCTCAGAAAGCCAGGGTACTGCCCTCCTGGGCTCACGTTCCTGGCTCACCCTAGCTCAGAGGGCACAGCATCAATGAGTACTGGCCCTCACTCTAAAGCCTGTTGTGACCACTGACCTGTCCCCCAGGCAATGCCCAGACCAGAGAAGCCAGGGAACTTCAGAAGCAGCAGGCAGGAATGCAGCTCCGCTCCTTTCCTAGAAGGCCTTGGTTTCATGCTCTGCCGGGGCGAGGGAGCTTCCCTTAGTCTTTTCTCCTAATCATGCCTCCCTTCATTTTTCCTATGGAAATCCCACAGTAAGAAGAGAGGTTAGACTTGAGCAATTCTAGGGAGTGAGAAGTAAAGGAAGAGATAAGAGCAGAGTGGAGGAAGAAGCTCTCCAGTGAGGAGCCACCCTCCGGAAGCCAGAGATCCTCTCTGGGCAGGAGCCAGAGGCCATAGGAGGAGCATGGACTTAGATTCATGAGACCTGGGTTTGGATCCTACTTCTACCACAAGCGGTGTGACCTTGAGAAAGCCCCACCAGGCCTGTTTCCTCATCTGTATACTGATATACAGATGTTAACAATACCTGCCTCACCTAGGCCGGATGAGTAGTAGCAGAAAGCACAGGCCAAGCCTCCCACATAGTAACTGACACTTAACAAAGGGGAGGACCCTGCTGGAGCTGCCTTCATGGAGCAGGGAGTTCCTGTGGGTCCCCTCCTCTACTCAAAAGGGAAACATCACAGGAAAAATGCACTGATTTAGCCAAAGGAGAGGAACTGTAGTCCTTAATAAGGCTGATAGCTGAGCTAAAGCCAGCCCTGCCCCGGAGACCTTGGAGACTTGGGTAGGGGAAGGGGGTCCTGGCCCCATTCTTCAGGCCTCTTGTCCGCTCTCAGAAAAGAAGGTGCAGGTTTCTAAAGCTCTGGACGCTGCCAAACCTCCACTGGGCCCCCTGAGGCTGTGAAGTCTCCATGGTGAGCCTTCACTCTGCCCTGGGCAGTAGGCAGGTGGGGACAGAACCAGTCTGCCCCTCGTGCCTGTTCCCAGCTCAGGCCACAGAAACAGAACCACAGCAGCAGCTGCCCATGGGCCCAGCACAGTGGAGCAGGGTTGAGTATCCCAGCCCAGGAGGCTGCCTGAGCGGAACAGCTCCTTGGGCCAGGTCTGTAGCTAGGCAACAGGCTCTCATAATCAGCTCAGTTCACTTTCCATTTGTATCATTTTGCTCCTGTCATAATGCACTACTCGAATGACCAGGCTGATGTGTGCGAAAGGATGCCTCAGGGCACAGCACTGCTCCTCTGCCCCTCTTCACCCACCACCCCACAGTGCTGCGGGCCCTTCCAGGAAGGAGGTAGCTGTGAGCGAGGGAAGGAAGCACACATACCCAGGAGAACAGGGGTGGGAAGAAACGGACAGTGTGACTAGCCAGGGGCAAATGGAGGGGGGAAAGTGCAGCCCCAGAACTCCCCGCATGACACAGTACCCTCAGGCCTGGAGGGGTAATACAGTAAGTCTTCCTTCTGACATCTCCATCTGCCCCTGGGTTTTCTGATGCCATCCACAGGAATTACAGAACCTCAGAAGGACACCTCTCAGGCCAGAGTAAGAAACAAGCTCTCTGCCTCAAAAACAGCCTAGTTCAGTGGAAAGAAGGTGTTGTAATCACAAGAGCAAGGGCTTGGGAGTCAGGGACTCTGGCTTTGATTCAAAGCCTGACCACTATCTGGCTATGTGATCTCAGGCAACTGTTTACCTTCTCACAGCCTCAATCCATTAAACAGGGATAATCACTGGGTTTTAAGTTTATTGAGAGGATTAGAGATTAATGTAAAGTATACATAGCAATGTATCTGTCTGGGGTGCTCAATAATGAGCAGTTATTCATTAATTTTTAAAAATTACGTATTCCCACTTGTGTGTCCCGGGAGCAGGTGAGGGTTGCCTTTGCCTGGGCTCCTCAGCAGGAGGCAAGTCCTCTTTTGGCACATGTGCTGGCCAGAACTCCATCCAGGTATTCACATCAGGATGAACAACCAGAAGGCTGGAAACTAGGGGTGGTTTCCTGGCTCTGCTATTAGTTAAATGTCTTTGGCAAGAAACTTAATGTCTCTGAATCCTGGTTTTCTCAATGTTTAAATGAAACAATTAACCTTACCCCATCATAAACTTCAAGACCGCAACTGGAACGCCTGGGCCGATGTGACTCCATGTGAAAGGGGCAAAGCACACCTTGGGTTCCTGGAAGACTTCAAGGGGCAGGCCAGGCTCTGAGCTTACTCAAAGAGGCCCCCCTGGCTTGGCCATTCAGCAGTGAGTTAGGAAGAAAATAAACTCAGTGATATGTGGGGTGCCACTTGGAATTCCAGAGAGGAACAAGAGTAGGTGAAAAGCCCCCAGAAATCCCAGAATGCTCAGAAATAGGGCCTAGCTCCCCTAACGACCTCATCCCATCCCTGCTTCCCTGGTTTGTCCCCTTTCCCATCTCTCTCTCTCTCTCTCCTCCCCCACCCCCAAGAAAGAGTCTGAATGATGTGTGCCTGTCTCTCTCCCCTAATGCAGATAGCCAAATGCTAACACTAGCAAGGTTAGTGATCTACATAAGAAGCCCGTGGAATTCACAGCAGACTCAGACCAGGGGCATCACTGTGCCCTCACCTTCTGAGCCGGTCTCAGGGCTACAAGGAAAGAAACCCAGGCCGTTGCCTCTAGCTTTGTTCTCAGTCCTGCGAAAGATCCCTGCCTTCTCATGGCTGCCTGCAGCCCCAGCCCAGTATGCCAGGGCCCCTGAGACCTCTGCTCCTCCCTTCTCCTCCAAGCAGAAGATGTATCTGCCCTGGCCTGGCATTTATGCCAGCCTCGCTTTTCCCTGCAGGCCTGTTCCCCAATTCTCTACCCTGCCTTCTTCTATGTCTAGGACGGAGTCCAGCACAGGAGTGCTGGGAAAGGGAGGGCGCTCTGAGACTCATTAACATGACAATTTGGGATGCCGGAAGAACCAACCAGGTTCCACAGCAAGCAGCAGTCCCCAGACCCAACAAGTTACATTGCTCTTTCCTGTCTCCCAGACAGACCCCCCACCAGCCTTTAGGCTGCTGACCATGAGATCCGACACCAACCCCCAGACTTTTCTTTCTTTGAAGAATCTAAAGCCATCCTTCAGGGATTTTTTTTTTTTTTAGCTGTCCAAGCATAATGGGGCAAGCATCTCCTTCCCCATTTTCCCCTTCCACCTAAAGGGGTTAGGGAAACTGGATTTACTTGGGGAGGAGGTAGTAGGTCTTGCCTAAATCAACCTGTGCTTCCCCCTTCCCTCATACACCCATTTCAAGCAGTAATCTGAACCAGGGCTTTCTGGAAAGATAGTTTGTGCTGCAGCAGAAAGAAAAGCGGCAACAAAAATCTGGTATAATCACCAGCAAGCCTGTGGCTGGTCACTGGCGGTGGGAGCCTGCAGGGCCTAGAACATTAGGTCCTTCCTGTTTAATTTTCTTCTCACCCCAGCTGAGGCCAGGACATCCCAGGTGTGCAGGAAGCCTGGGGGGCATGGCATTCTCCCTGGGAGAAAGAAGGCCTCTCCTAAACCTGGAAAGGAGGCCGGATTGTGGTCTCAGCTTTGCCTCTTCTGAGCTGAAGATGCTGAAGCCTATATCCTCCTCTCTGAAGTGCATAGTTGTGGGCACACTGAGCTGCTGGGAGGATGTAAATGAGGTGGCATCGCATGGAAGCATCTAACAAAACCCACCCTAGTTTCCTTCCTCTCAACCCTGCCTGCCCCCAGCAGAAGGCCAAATTTCAGCTCTCCAGGACCGTAGCCCTGTGCGGAGTGGAGGGCAGCTGAAGATAGGGCGGCCTGTGCAGACCAAAGAAGGTGGTGGAGGAGCTGAGCTGGGCACCCCACTCACTGGAGGGGATGCGGCAAAGCAGGCAGCTGGGACTGGGTCCAAGTAGTAAGTCAAGTGTGTGCAATCTCCTGATGGAGCGTGCAGGGGAGAGGGTGGGAGTGTGTAATTCCCCTGCGGGCCTCGGAGGGGGGATGAGAGGAAGGCGGGAACAATCTGCGGTGGTAAGTTAAGTCAGGCTCGGTCCCTGCTCCTCCCGGCCCCTACACGCCACCCACCACGGACCCCTTGCAGACCCAAGATGGGGAGACATGGGCTCCTGCCACTCACCCTAGCCGCCCGTGAGGAGTAGGGATCCTCGAAGAGCGCCCACATGCGGGGCTGCCAGCCGCGGCAGCCCCCAGACCCGGCGCCGTGGCCCGCACCTCCCTCGTGGGGACCCAATCGCTGCAGGGCCAGCTCCCGTTCATCGTCGCCGGCCTCGTCGCTGGGCCCCGCGCCGCTGCCTCCCCCGTCCGGACTCTCGAAGATGTCGAGCGCCTCCTCGGCGTCGCGGTGCTGCCGGTAGGTCATCCAGCAGCAGGGTTCCACGTCGGTCTCATCAATGCCCCAGAAGGTGAGCTCCTCCTCGAAGAGCGGCCCGCACACGTCGGCGGGGCAGTGCAGCTTGCCGGTGCGGTAGTAGTTGAGCACGTAGGCGAAGACGCCCGGGTGCCTGTCGAAGAAGAACTCGCAGCCCCCGCCGCCGCTGCCGCCCGCGCCGCCGCCCGCGCCGCCGCCATCGGTCTCGGGCCGGCCCCCGCCGTCGGGGTCGGCCAGCCAGGCGAGGCGGGTTCCCGGTAGGGTGCGCAGGGTGCTGCGGTAGGTCTCATGTCGCGTGCCGCCCACGTTGATGATGATCTTCTCCGACGCCTCGCCCTTGGCCATCTCCTCCTTCAGACATGTTTTGGACGGAGGCTTGTTCCCCGACTTGCGCCCGCGGTAGGAGGAGACACACACCGAGCTGATCATAAGAAGCGCTGCGGGGCTCCGGCTTGGGGCGGCCGCTGCCCTCCAAACACCCTTCCCGAGGAGGCAGCGTCAGACGGGGGAGGGGGAGGAGACGAAGAAGAGGCAGGAGGCGGCGGCGGCCCCCTCTGCGGCGTGGCCCTGCCCCTGCCTATCCCCCCTAGGACGCGGAGCGACAGCAGTTGGATTTCTCTGGTGCACAGGTGGTTGGGGTTAGGGCAGGAAGCTCCGGAGAGAGGGAGGCGGAGAGAGGGAGGACCCGGGGAAGTAGAAGCAAGCACACACGCGGTCCCCGCTAGGACGGGACAGACAGACGCTCTGGGCCGGGGACACGCCCCCGCCGTCACCCCGATCAAAGACAAGGAAGCGCACAGTTCAGGCGCACCGCGAAGGTCCGGGGCGCGCGCGCTCACATTCACACGGGCCACCCTCCGGCTCCCAGACCGCACCAAGCCCCGGAGCAGCCGGCTTCCCCGCAGCGGCGGCAGCGCAGCAGCAACAAGTCCTCCGAGTGGCTGCCGGGGCCGTGCTGACACTCTCACGGTAGCCGTAGCTCCGTGGGCCCGGGCTGCTTGCGGTCAACACGAGGCGGCGGCGGCGGCATGTGGCCTCTTCCCCCCATTCATAAATCCAGCGCCGGGCGAGGAAGGCAGGCGGGGCAGAGCAGAGCGCGGCGGCCAGGCGGGCGGGGGCTGCGCAGGGCGAGGCGGCAGCTGGAAAACAAGCACGCCCGCAGGAGCGAGCCTCGGGTCCTGCGTCCTCGGCTGGGAGCTGAGCCGGACCCGGCGCAGCGCTGCGGGGGCCGCGCTGGGGCGGGGGGGCCTCAGACGGGGCGTCCTGCGCTGCGCGGCGCCTGGGGGGCGGGGCCGCTCTAGGGAGCCGGGCTCTGGGCACTGACGAAGGAGTACCCGGGGCGGCGGCCGAGCTGCCAAGGACACCTGCAGGCTTCCCGCGCCGCGCGGAGAGGGAGCCTCAGCGCAACGCCCCGGCGCCGGGTTCCTGCGATCTGGCGGCGCTGGGAGCCACGCCATCTACGCGTCTGCCCATCTCCGGGCGGGGCGCCGGCCTTGGCTCGCGCGAGGCAGGGGGCGGGCGCGAGGTGGCATAGGGGAGGGGGCGCCTCGGCTCTGGTGGGCTGGAGCCCTAGGGGCTCTTGGTCTCCCTCCCGCGCTGGCAGCGGCCGCCACGCTCCAGTGGCGCCTTTTCTCCGGGGCCCCGCCTCGCCCAGGCGCGCCCTTCGCGGGCGGGGTGGGCGGGGCGCGGCGCGGGGCCGATCTGGCTAGCTGCAGGCCCCGGCGACCGAGCGCAGTCTTCCTCCCCGGAGCCGAGCCCAAACCAAGCGCGTCACCTCCTCGCCGCCAGTGCCCAGCCCAGCGCGCCGCCCCTGCGCGCCTCCGCCGGCAGCCCCTCCCGCCCCCCTCCGCCCTGCTCCCCTCCTCCCCCGGGCCCGCAGCTCCTCCCACTGCAGCCCGCTGACACCGAAGCGCTTTCAACCCCTGACCTCTAACCTGCCCCCGGCTCCGTCGCCCCCTCCCCGCCAAACTGGTCGAACTGTTGCGGTTTCACTGCGGCTGATGGAAGGCTAAGGAAGAAAGAGGGTAGAGACGCTGTCGCGAGGATCAAGCTGCCCTCTCCTTTCCCAAGCACCGTGTTGGGGCCTTCTGAGCACCCCGCCCCGCATCCTGCGCCTCGGAGGCCCAGCGGAGCCCAAGACGCCCATGGTCTTCATGCTCTTCGCCTCTGTCCCAGCCACCAAAGCCCCCGCGATGGAATGGGGGACGGGTGGCCTTGGGCAGAGAAACGCCTCTTGTGCCAGTTGGAAGGAAACCGTAGCTCTGGCTCTGTTCATCGCGAAACGTGTTATGGATGTGGGGTGGGTGGGTGGCCCTGAAAAGTCATTAGTTAAAGCCTTTGCTCGTCATTACTCTGGGGTCCACATAGGAAGTGCCTGTGTCCTGCCTCATGACTTCCTCCTGCTTCTACTCTTATTCCACCCATTAAAATTTGACTTTGCCTGTGTATATGCCTCCTCTCCCCTCCCTAACCCTGAGCTCCTGCAGGCAGCATTGTGCTTTTTCCATCTTGATAGCTCCCACAGTTCCTGCCTCTGAGAACCTGTTTGCTAAGTGATTGAGAAGCTGCCATACCCAAAACATAGGCACCAACAAGACTTTACTGGCCCTATCCCAAGAGCAATTTCCAGATTGATTTGTTTTTGTTAAGTCCAGAACCTATTTTACATCTTCATATTAATCCCCAATGTTTTTTTTTTAATTTTTAATTTTTTATTTTTACAGCTTCAGGCAGCTTCCATGCCTGTCTGGATGATGTAAGGAGATCTTGAGGCAGAAATGAAAGGTAAATGACACACCTACCCTGGACACCTGTGCACCTTCCCATTTCCAGATCAGGCAGTACCTAGCTCAACTGGGAAAAACAAGACGAGAGCCTGTGTGTGTCTCAGGAAAGGTTAAAAGCCCAGTGCCAATGCAAGGGAGTTTTACAAGCAAGTCTCGTTATTAATGAGGCCAGAAAACCAAAATGGCAATGATCTTTGATGATCTGTACTGATACATATGGGAGGTGTGTTATCAGAAACACACATTTTCTGGCACCCCCTTTGTGCCCAGTCCCTGCTCCTCGAAACTGATGTTTGTATTTCAGAGTTTAGCTGGCTTTGAGTTTGCTGCAGTGAAAAGAAATATCCCAAGAGTAACTGGGAAGAGAAGACCCGGGACATGCCAGAAGCTGGAGTGAGGAAGAAAGAACCATAGAATATTAATGTAATGAATAACTTTCAAGTCCTATCTGGTCCGTGTCCTGGCAAAGTCCCTTGGGGTCTCTCCCCTGCTTTCCGTTAATCAGGATGACGGAGCTCAGTCATTGGAAGAAAGGGAGTGTAGTGGGCAAGGGGAAAAAACCCATAGTATCCCACCCCTGATTGACTTATTCACTCAATGAATACTTATTGAATACCTACGATATGCCAGAAGCAGTTCCGGGCACTGGAAATACATCAGTGAATAAAACAGCCACTCGCCCTAGTAAATCTGTCCAACTGGTGCTTCCACTCTGCAGTGCTTATGGATGGTGATGAGCACCTGGGGAGATGGGTAGAGGAAGAAAGTTTCCAGGGAAAAAGGAGGCCAGGAGGGGAGGGAGGGAGATCAGAAAGTTGGGACATGGGCATGGGAACCTAGGAAGAGCTGACAAAAACAGAGAGCCCAGCCTGAGAGAGGCAGCTGGGTAAAGGTGCATGGGACCAGGTCTCCTGGCTCTGTGCACTGACCAGCTCCGGAGGGGGGAGCTCAGCCTCAGTCCTGAGGCCTCTAGAGAATGCCTCACCCTTACTGGAGATTTATTCTGGAGCTCTGGGCTCACCTGTTACCTGTGCCTCTCTGTGGGAGTCGCTATGCTGCAGTTAGCACTATGGGACTTGTCCCCATCGGTTCTTTGTGTGAGGTCTTAGTGTTCCCTCAAAACGCAGAGCTGGAGAAGGATAGGAGAGCCCCCTGCCCAGGCTACTGTGACACAACCTACCATGGATGTGAGGGTGCTGCCCCCTGGTGGTGCTAGGATGTCCTGGCTCCAGACCTTGCCCTGAGCTCTGGGGGCTGTGATGTGGGCAGATGGGGTGGCAGCTGATTCTGGGCTTCCTCTTGATTCCAGGACCTCAGGTACCTCTTCTAGCCTAACTCTGCCATTGGGACTCTGCCTACTCCCTTCTTCATTCCTCCAAGAACCTTGATACCTGACAGGCTTAAGCAAGACCACAAAGCAGCCACTATTGGAAATTCCTAGTTCCCCAAGCTTCTTTCCCTCAGTTTCACCTTTTCTCTTCTGTCCTCTCCTGAGTGTCCTGGTTTCTTCAGGCTGTCAGGGAAGAGCACCTGTCTGAGAGCCAGTTCACAGACGGTGTCAGCCACAGTGGATTTCCCTCATCAGGGGTGAGGGTGTGGCGAAAGAATAGGAAGAGAGGGCCATGGGAGATTCTAGAGGGGCACCGATGGAGGCTGTCAAGCACCTGCACCCTTTTCAGGCCCACCCCCCCCCAATAATAAGGTCCTCACCCTCTGAATGCTGAGGCTGACCCTGTCCGTAGGAAGCTGAGAGCCTGAAATCAAAGCCATTTACCCTTCCCCTTTCCACACTGGGAGCTTTGTATGGGCTCAGCCTCTTTAGAATTACTGGAGCCATCCAATCTCCTCTCCATCTTCCTTCTTTGAAACCCGTTTGTGGTGAGGGGCTGTAGGCCAAGGCAAGGTCCTATCCAGCGGTGCTCACACTTTCCCTTTTTGGTATTCTAGCTCCTGCCAGGGACTGACCCTCCTCCTTCAGGTCCAGGCCAAGGAGCCAGCATCCTTTCCCAGCATGCCTTGCTCTCTCCCAGCCGGGAAAATTGAATTGCTTTATCAGAGTCATTGGAAGGTGATAGGGCCTCCCCGCTCGGGGAACAAGAGAAGGGAAGGCAAGAGCAGGCTGGCAGCCTCCTGTCTGCGTCTCAGCTCATGTCATCCTGCCTCCCCCCACCCCAAGCAGCCTGCAGAGACTTGCAGGCTCCAAATCAAAAGTGATAGCCTTCCTGGCGGGGGCGGGGGGGAGGGGTTGTGGGGGGGAGGGGGCTCTGGGGAGAACCTAGCCCTAGTGATTCAGGTCTTGTGAAGATCAGTAGAACGGCTCTGCCTCAGGACTGAAAGCAGGGTTGGGTTGCTGGGATAATATAATCCCAGTGAAGTTGTATCTGGGGCTCAAAGGCAAACTTTGAGGGCCCCGCTGTTAAAGAGAAGAGACCAGAAGCTCAGGCCTGGGCAGGGCTCAGGGCCTCATACACTATGGACCTGGAGTCACAGGGTTGGAGGGGACCTGAGTGTTAGCTCATGGACACATTCCCCCCACTTAGGGATGTCAGGCCTAAGCAGCAGCAGCGAACTCTGAGAGACTGAGCTAGGGCTGGGGTTGGGCCAAGGACAGAGAGCGACGTGGGGGCCACCAGCTGAGTGGACCCTAGAGCCCTCCTTGTTTAAGGCTCCTAGGCTGGGAACTCAGCCTGCATCCAGAGAGTACCCCCCTGCCCCCGCCGGCCGGCTGCCCGCTGCACACACGCTAGCCCAGAGTCCGGCAGGCAAGACCTCTTGACACTTAGTATTTCTCCATCTAGAAAAGTACAGATTCCTCCCACCTGGGCTAAGTTCCAGGAAAAATTGGTTCATTCCATTAGAGTAGTTAATTAGTCCTGATGGGCTAGTTCCCTCAGCAATGTCCTGGGGAAAGGGGAAGCAGCTGTCTGGAGAGGCAGGCCAAACTCAGGTTCCTCTTGGGTGCCCCTGAAGTCCAGGGATTCTTCCCTGCTTGGGTCAGCCCTGGGCAGAATGGAGGGACCCAGAACCCAGGCAGCTCAGACCCAGGGGCAGAAAGCAGATCCCCACTGAGTCTTTACGCTCCGCAGCCAGCACTGTGCCTGGCATGGATCAATCTTTGTAAGGGTTTGTGGTTGAATGACAGGCATAGTCTCCCATCTCGCAGGTTTCTTCCTACCTAAGAGCCAGAGACTCTTGCCTAGTCTTTTGTATATTCCCAGTGCTCAGCACAATCCCAGGCACTCAGAATACCTGATTCATGCATGGAATTAATGAGGTGGGGGGGGTGGCGGGGGAGGAGTCCTCCCTGTCAGTTTCTTGCTGTGTGGCAGAGAGTGCACTAGATTGGGAGTCAAGAAACCCAGGCATTGGCCCCCAATCTTCCCCTTGCTTGGTTGTGGGAAATCTGATCTTTTCCTCTTTGGGCCTCAGTTTTCCCCATTGTTATACAAGGAGGTTTGGCCAGATAATCAGTAAGGTTCATGTTCTGGTTACTATTGTTATGAAACAAATTACCCCCAGTATGTAGTGGTATAAACCCAACAGTCATTTTATTTTGCTCATTATTTTATGGGTCAGGAAATTAGGAAGGGCTCAATTGAACAGTTCTTGATTAGGGTCTCATGCAGCTACAATCAGATGTCAGCGGGCTGCAAACATCTGAAGCTCAGCTGGGCTAAACATTCAGTATGATGTGTTCATGTGGCTGGCAGTTGACACTGGCTGTTGGCTGGAAGCTCAGCTGAAGCTGTCAACCTAAGCATCTGCAAACATATCGCCTCCCTACCATGGCAGTCTCAGGGTGGTTGGCCGTCTTACATGGCAGCTGGCTGCCTCTAGAACCAGTATCTCTAGAACACCAGGTGGAAGTGGCATGGCCTTTCCTAATCTAGCCTTCGAAGTCATATAGCATCATTTCTGCTATATCATGTTGGTCAGAGGAGGCATTTGCTCACCCAGATTCAAGAGGAGGAGGATAGACTCCACTTTTGATGGGAGAAGTATTAAAAAGAATTTGGGGCCTTTTGTTAAAAAAACAACAACAACAAAAAACAAAAACAAAACCCCACCATAGCCTTGTGGTCTGTGGAATACTTTAGCCTTGGCCCAAGTCCCTGTGACTGGAGCTGTCTGGTGGTGACTGCTGGGGTGAACCCAATAATGTACAGGATCAGTGAGACCCCCACACTCTGGTACTTCCTTTCCTGGAGAGAGTTCCTTTCCTCCCCTCCTTCCTTGGTTTCTCTGGATTTTAGGATGAAACTGTCCTTTGTGAATAGCTTTAGGAGATGGCTCATTGCATGGGTGATGGGGCCCCAGAATGAAGCAGGCCCCTTGGCCTTGCCCAGGATGGCAAGAAGGAGATAATATTTAATGAGCACCTATTGTATCCCCATATAGAAAGAAGTCGATACTGTATTCCAGTAGATGTTACTGAAGTTCATTTTTCCCTCATACCATCTCTAAGGAAGATATTTTATTGTCGTCCTCCTTTTACAGATCAGAAAATGGAGGTTCCAGGGTTTAAGTGGCTTCCCCAAGGTGGTATGGTTGGTGACAGACCCATGATTCAAACCACTCATGCCACCTGCCCTGGGGCAAACCTGAGGCAGAAGCAGCAGCCTCACCTGTCCTCCCGCATGCCCTTCCCATCTTCCTCCCTAACTGCTCCCTCCACCCAGGGCCCAAACTTAGCCACTCACCTCCCCACCAGAAATGACCTGTTGTGTGTCCAGTTCTGTGTCTCTAAGCTGATAGCCCCTCAGGAGGACGCTTCCGCCCAGGTGCTGGTGACTGATGACAAAGATCCCTAACGCTCTAGAATCGGCCCATAACATGGGCAGCCAGATTTTCCCCACTCCCCATCAACAAGTGGGGGCTTCTGTGTGCCCTCCCCTTTATTTGGGCGGATGTTGTGACCCACAGAAGATGGTGGAGGTACTGTGCCATTTTCCAGGCCCAGGCCTTAAAAACCTGGCAGCTTCCACCTCCTGTCTCTTGAGATGGTCTCTCTGGGCATCCTTAGCCCCTCAGTCAGAAGTCTGGCCAAGTAGCCATGCTGGAGAGGCAGTGGTAGCTGCTCAGTCTGGCCGGCAGGCCCAGCTGAACCCAGTCTTCCAGCCATTCTCACTGGAGTGCCAGGCATTTGAGTGAATGTGAAGGCAGCTGCCTTGGACCCTCCAGACTAGTTCGCTGCTAGTTGAATATCACTGAGTGACCTCGGTTGCCACCAAAAGAGTTGCTCAGACAAGTCCTGCCTGAATTCCTTACTCACAAAACTGCGTCATAGAATGGTTGTTTTAAGCCACTCAGATTTGGGGTAACTTGGAACACAGCAATAGATAACTGGACCAACATGTGTTATCTCACTGAATCTATTTATTATCTCTGTTTTACAGACTAGGACATTTAAACTCAGAGGGATTACATGACTTGCTCAAGGCCTCCCAGGAAGCAGGAAGCTGGGTGGCATTTGAACTTGAACTTTAGAAGTATGACTCTAGAGCTCCTTCGAACCAAAGCCCTTGTTATGCTGCATCTTGGCGGGTCTGGGTGCCCCTCCTGGCAGAAGGACTCGCATCTCAACCAAAAACATTATCTTCAACCAAAAGACTGATACTTTACAAGGTGTGACTTTTCCAGCACCAGGCCATTTCCCGGTTTGAAAGATACATGGGGAGATGTGGAGTCATAGGGCAGGGCCCCTCCCTCTACCAAACTCAGGAGAGCAGGGGCTGATTTTATCTTTATTCATCTATAGCTGGCATGGAGCCTGTCCAGGGTGGGTACGTAATAAATGTTTGTTCAACAAATAAACTGACCTACAAAGGAATAAATGATGGAGAGGAAAGGAAGGCAAGCAGGCTACGATCTGGCGAGAAAGGTTTTCCTGCCATCTGGTGGCTATTCCTGGAACAACACTTTCTATGGCAAGAGAAGAAAATGACAGGTTTCATCAGGGTCCTTGGCTGTGTGTGTGTGTGAGTGCAAGCAGCATCATTCCAGCCTGGAGCTAGGTGGGGTGGGGGTGAGGCCTCCTCCAGGAGTCAGACTTCTTGCCTCTTTCAATGTCGGTGCTCCTAGAGGGTGAGGCAGGAAGAAGAGCTTCCCCAGGCCCCAGCATATTCCGTTCTTCACAGTGCTGAGTATTCAGTGGGTGTTTAATAAGTGAATACTTGGGGCTGGAATGTTAGAACAGGGGTGATGTCAGATCCCCTAGTTCATCTTTACCTTCTACTGAAGTTTGCAAAAGGGATAGCTATCTTGAAGAGAGGGGCAGAACTTTAGAATATGCCTGTTCCAGGGGAGTCCACCCCGCAGCACCCAGGAGTCCCCTGCCTCCTAGTCCTCGCTTTCAGACCTCTGAACACGGGCACCTTCCCACCCTTGTCCTTCCCTGGGGTGGGCCTCCACACACCCCGCCCTTGCCAGGCTGACAAGTATAGCTTTTCCTGGCAGTCAGACGGGACAGGAGTTTCCCCTACAGGGTCTTTAAAAACCACCTTAAAGTGGTTCAAGGTCCTTTAAAAAAGACCACCAAATACCATCCTTATTTCAGATGCAGTTTCACCTGGAAAAATCTAGACAGCAAAGGATCTCCCTCAGGAAATGGTTGCAAAGATGACAGGAAATTAGATACGGGGAATCGCTGGACCCCAGTAGGGCCCTCTGCAAGTGTATGCGTTATTAATACCTATGACAGTTCCTAGGAAAATACAGAGATGAACCTGCCCACACTTCCCATGCTGCTCCTCAGCCAGCCAGCACCCACAACCCCCTCAGCAGTCCTGTCCACCCATCCCAGTCCAAGCTTTTCCCCCCAGAGTTTCCCACAGGATCCTTGGTCACCCATCCCTCTCCCTCATTGCAAGAGCAGGTGAGAAAGGCAGGAAGGGTTTGGTAAGAACAGACACTTTATTGCACACCATGGTGGGGGAGAGAGGAAGAAGGGTCTAGGCTGACAATGCCTCATCCCCTCCCCTGGGCTGAGTGGTTTTGACCCAGGGCTCTGACCAGCCATGGGACACAGGGACTTGAATTGTTCTGAACTTATGCCAGAACCCAAAGTGACAGCCTGGTGTGTGTGCTTGCGTCTGTACAAAGCAGAGCTTTCAGTGAGAAGGGGCCCTAGGCCCCCTCCCCCAGCCGAAGTCACCAGGCCCCAGTGAAGCAGCAGACCTCACATCTCAGGGCCTATTTGAAGGATACAGGGGTGCTCAGGGAGCCAGGTTCATTCTAACTGGTTCAGTTTCCAGCTCTTTTCACAGTAGGGAGTACTCTGTGGGAGTGGGATGGGGAAGTTGGGGTGAGGAAGGGCAGAAAAGCAGCCCTTCTGCCTGGTAATACCGTAGACCTGTGCAGTGCCTGGGACCATGGCTCCTGGGTCCCAGTCCCATGACCCACACAGGCTGACTCAGAGCGGGGGTTCTCCTGGCACTGGGAAAGCAGCAGCCCCTGCACATGTATTGCTGGAGGGCAGGAGCCGACCTCACTGGCATTCACTGATGTGCCCTACCTGTTCAGCCCCCATCTGGGCCTCGGGCTTCATGTTGCCTCAGTGAGGAGGGCAGAAGGCTCCCTGAGCAAGAAGCTGGTGATGGGGCTGGAGGGCAGACACAGGTAAGGGATCAGGAGACTGTGGACTCTTTCAGGCACATCCCGGCCCTGGAGTTCCCTCTGCCTTCTGGTGGGCACTGTTTGGACAGCACCAAAGCCAGTGGGGGTGGGGACCCTGTGAAAGGACTTGGGGACCTGGTCCTCTCCTGCTCCTCCAGGATTCTGGGGCTGGTTCTTAGCTCATCAGGTGACCCCACCTGCCTTTGACTCCAAAGGCGTCAGAAGTACAGTGGGGAGGGGGCAGGTGGCCCTTTCCAAACACTGTCAGGACCGCATCAAGGGCAAATGCAGCAGTGCTGTGAGATTCCTCTTGGGGTCTCGCCATCTTAAGAATCCTAGTACTTTTCCTCTGGAGAAGAGCTAGCGATTCTACTGGGAACAGCAAGAAGCTGACTGGTAAATACATTTGAGGATTTTTTTTTTCCCCTAACGCCCTCCTTCCCTGTTTCTGGCAAACCCAGTGGTGTGAAGGCAATGAGTCACCAGCAAGAAACACATGCCTTTCCCCAAAGCAGGGGGCTCCCGAGGCACCCTGCTGGCCCTGAGACTCCCCATAGATAGAGCCGAGAGGAGGAGGAGGCAGGGGGAGGGAGCGTGGTCTTTAGGAAGGTGGTGAACACTGGGAGTCACAGATCAGCACACTACACACACCCACACTCACGTATGTGCACACCATACACGCACGCACACACACACCCTGAGCTCTGGGCCCTACGTCTAACACACAGCGAAGACACAGCAAAAGCTACAGGGAGCACTAGCGCGCCCACACCTAGCAAGCATACAGCCCCAGCTCAGCCCCTCCCGCTGAGGCCTGGCCCAGCCACACGCTACAAAATTAAAAATATATCAAATATACAATGAAAATAGATCTGTACAGCACTGAGGATGAAAATAGTCCACCAGCCACAGTATAATATTGGGTTTGTCATTTAACAGCATTTACACCCACATGTACAGAGTGAATATACAATAGAAACAGAATATATAGAAGAGTATATATAGTAGAGTGTCTCTCCTGGGGCTTTGCTTTTCCTGTTGCTAATTCTGTTTGGGATTTGGCAAGGGGCCAGGTAGGAGGTGTTGTCAGGTGAGGGGGCCTGCGGTGGGATGTTGTGCCCCAAAAGCTCATCTCTTTGAGAGGTGGGTCTCTCTCTCCCCTCAAACACTCAGGAAAGGCAGGTAGGGCAGAGGGGGCTAGAAAGGGGAAGGTGTGGAAGAGGGATGTGTAAGAGAGATGGCAGGGTTGGGGGATAGACCGCTTCCAGGCTTGGGGGGACAGTAAGGAACTGGGGGGTGAAGGAGGACACCCTGATTCTGGTCTGTCCCTCCAGGTCCTAAGAGCAGTCTGAGCCACAGGAGTGACGTGGGACCCTTCGTGAGGGTGTCCGGGTTGAGCACTGTGGCCTGTTTCTGCCCTGCCCACCAGAGCTCTCCGAAAGATGGAGCCAGTATTCCCTCCTTTCTCCCTCCTTTCCTTCCTTCCCCCACCCCATCCATCCATCCATCCATCCATCCAACCCCATCCCCCAATCCATCCATCCATCCATCCATCCATCCATCCATCCCTCCCTCCCTCTGCAGACATTAACTCTTGGGTCAGGTTCCTCCCTGGCTGCACTCTGAGAATGGGTTCTCTTCCAGAGGAGGCCCTGAAGGTAATGGTGGGTGGGGTGGCTGTTGTCAGCTGCACCCTTCTGCACAGGCTGGCCTCCATTCTGAAGACCAGCCCTTGCCTTTGGCAGCCTCTACTGCCCACAGCACTGCCTGTGGCACTGGTCACTATGGGCCAGGAAGGCTTGGGAAAGGTTTCCAAAGTGTCTGCACATGATGTGCACACTGGGTGGCTGTGCTTTTATAATAAGCAGAGTGAGTGGTGGCTCAAAGGGGCAGTGAAATTATCTGTCTTTCCCCAGGAGTGAGGCTTCCTGGGGATAAGCCCCTGAACTCCGGGGACCCCTGTTCCAGGGGAAAAGCTGCCACTAGACAGAACATTGGACCCCAGCTGAGGAGGGCGGGAAATGTGCTTCACAATTGTGCTCCAAACTATCTAATTTGTGCTGGGAACCAACAATTTGTGCTCTGGAAACCTCTCCTTGCACTGTTTCCTTCTCTCTCCAGGAAAGAGGCAGAGGCCACCACTGTGGGCTGGGGAGGGGTGCTGGGGACAGGGAGATGGCTAAGTCCTAATTGAGGTGGGGAAGGTTCTGGTCCCAGTCACTGCACTCCCAGACAAGATGCAGGAGCACACACCACCCACCCCGGGCAGGGCCAAGGACATGGGAAGATTCCACCCAGGGACCAGGGCAGAGGATGTTCCTCACCTTCTGCTACCAAGGCTCATGCTCAAGCCGAGGGCAGCACCCACCTCCGACAACAGAACTTGGGGCTTCTGCCTATGCCCTCCCAAGTCTGAGCCCTGAGCCCTTCTGCCTTCAAGCAGGTAGCCGCTTAGACTAGGAGCAACCCCGTCTGGGCTGGGCAGGATGGTGTCCTGTTCTCGTGGCAGAGTGAGCCAAAGTCCACTCTCCTTCCCTGGCCCCAAGGCCTCTCACCACCACCATCTGGCGGCTCAGGGCACCCCAGAGCCCTAAGAACTGCAGGTGGCAAGTTACAGGAAGAGAGGGAGGTGAGTGACTCCTGCAGTGGCCACCTGGAATCTTCCAGGGACTGGGAAGCCGGACTAATGGGTTGTTCCAATTACATGGCTGCAATCTGGTGGAGGCTCTTGGAGGGCTAGACGAGTGGGGTCCTGAATTGGGAAACAGAGCTGCTTCCAGCCTCCTGCTCAGGGCTAGGGAGCAGAGTCTTCTGGGACTGAAGAGGGGAGTGAGGCAGGGCAGACCCTCTCTTCTTGGGCAAAGGGCCTGGCCTGGGCCTGGTGACCACCTTGAGGAAGAAGCCAGGCCTGGACGAGTGAGCAGGTTGAGTGTGGGGGGAGAGGCGGACAGGGCTGGGGCAGTGGTCACAGCTCCGACTCAGGGGTGCTGGCCAGGAGGTAGCCGCTCCCATAGCGTCCATTGGGGTTACCACCAGTTTCCAGGGGCGATGTGCTGCCGGGCCCCAGATAGGAACGGTGAGTGGGCATGGGGGAAGGTGCCTCACTGGGCACCTTGCTGAGGATGAAGCGGGTCTCATCGTTCTCCTCCAGGTTGGAGATGTCCTTCATCATGCGGCCCTTCTTGTAGGACACGGAGAGGGTGTTGGAGCCATCAGAGAGCAGGTGGAAGTGTCGCAGGACGAACACCACAGGGATGGGCAGCGTCGCCACGACGATGAGGGTGATCAGGAGCGCCATGGCCCAGTTGGGGAAATACAGGTAGCGCTCGGCCGCCTGCAGGTGGGCTGCCTTAAGGGCTGCTGCCGGCACTGTGACAGCCCTCCCCTCCCAAGCCCTCCAAGACTGCTCTCCTGCCCTCACCCATGGCCTTCCACTCCTCTCCCCTCCCACCATCCTGGTCAGGCATAGCCAAGGATGGGGGTTGATAGGGGTTTACCTGGTCACCTTGGTGAAAGGGTCTAGGGTGATTTCTACTATTATAAAATGGACTAATTCCACTCCACAGGCATGGAGAGAGAATATGGGTTAGAAAGACTGGATAAGTGCATTAATCCTTCTAAGCCTCAGTGTCCCCATTTGTGCTACAGGGATGATGCCACCTCTGTCTTTGGGCTGTTGTAGGATTGCGGTTTAGGTGTGAGGCACCTGGCAGGGCCTGGCACATAGCACCTGCCCGAGAAAGGTGTATCCCTATCAGCGGTTGCATTAAAGGCCTGAGAAGATGCAAATGTCCCTGGGGTTTGGGGCCCCAACCCTCACCTCCTCCTTGATCCAGGCGCTGTAGCCCGGGGGCGTGACCCCCAGCTGAATGACGCTGGCTGTGGTGAGTATCGCCATGCATAGTGGAGACACGAACTTCCACATGTAGAAATAGAAGCGGTAGGGGCGGAAGCCCAGCATCTCCGTCAGCTCCTGCATGAACCTGCCAGGCATAGCAGAGGGTCCAGCAGTTGGCATCCCTCAGTCACACCTCCCTCTTCCCCCTTCACCATTTCCTCCAGAAAGTCTTCGTTTCCCAGTCCCTCCCTCCTGGGCTCTTCTATTCTTCACATTCAGTGCTCATTGTGTGTGGTCTGGCTGGCCCCTGGGAAGGCTCTACTGTCCTCCTCTAACTTCCTCTGATTCTGTCACATCACACCCCATCCAGAGATATGATAGGGCCCACCAGACACACCCTGGGCAGGTGCACGTCTGTTTTATGTATAGACAGCTTGTGTGTTCAGGGAGTGCCTAGCCCTTTCACACTGGCCTGGCTGAAGGTTCCCCCTGCTGGAAAAGCAGTAGAAGTGCACTTCTCTAGAGTCCAAAGGTAGAGAGCTGCCCTGACTCAGGGGTTTCTCACGAAGGGGTGAGCAGAATTCGGAGGGCCGGCAGGTTTGTGCTTGAATGGCATACAAAAGAATCATCTTTACCTCAGTAACCCCTAACTGAAATATTGCATTACTTTCTATTATATTATGAATGCAAGCAACCACAGTAGTATTAACAATACCCGTGACTGTAGCCAATAGATTAAATTACAGATATTTTCATGTTACATCCCAGTTATGGAAGGTAGCGTCATTGCTGATTTTCATCACTACTTCAAAGTTACTATTGTTATTAGATCTATAGCTAGATCTTGTAACAATGCATTAAAAATAAAATGCTCATACATTACTATATCACAGATTTTAAACAATATTTCGCTATTTTTCAATATTATTAGTTTCTTATATAATCCTACACATTTTATCTTATGCATTTACAATAACAGGAGTACAGGGACATCACCAGACTGCCGAAGGAGTGCGGGACACAAAAATCAGCCAGAGTCCCTTGTGGCAGTGTCTTACAGCCCTGGCCCACAGCGGGTGGAAGCAGAGGAGTGTCCTTTCCCCCACTCCCTGTCCCCTCCTGTGCTCTCCTAGGAAGCAGACGGCCCCTGAGAAGGAGCCCCACTGCCAAACCAGGTCCAGGCATCAGGGAGGGTCAGACTGAGTGGGTTAGTGGAGGTGGGTCTTGCCAAGGACAAAGACAATGTGGTCACGGTTGATGCTAAGTGAGTCAGAGAGACCTAGTTCTAGAACTCCTGGGAACACGTATTTGCCCTAACTTGAGGGATGAGGCCAAGAGCTTACAGTAAGTGTACGACTGCCCTAGGCTTAGGCTGTGAGACCCAATCCTTTCTTAGGGCTGAATCCTTTTACTCTGCACGACCCCAGACTTGGGGCCAAAACCACACCTCATCTCATACCCCTATCTAGGCCCTTACAACTGTGAACAGGCTGCTGAAGTCTACACGTTCTCCGAGGGCAAGGGCCTATTGTAGACCCACTAAGCCCTTCATAAAAACTTAACAGAATTCTGAAGAGTTGGTACCCAGGAAAGGTGCTACGGTAATTTAAGGATGATGCGAGGACCTGCACCCAGGACACCCAGTCCTCAGACTGGCTCTGTTTCTCCCTGGACAAGTGGCCTTAGGCAGCCCTGTCCTTGCACTATGCCTCGGTTTCCCTAAATGACTTGTAAGGGTCCTTGCAGCTCTGCCATTGTGACTCTATGATCTGCCTCTCCAGGGAGTCATGACAGGACAGACCCCTCCTCCCGTCCCACCTTTCCCCCATGTCCCCCTTACTTCTTGGTTCCATAAATCCAGGCCACAGCGATGTTCTCAAGGATGACAATGAGAGTGAGTGGCAGGGTGGCCGAGTAGTCATCGAACATGGTGACAAAGTAGTTTCCGGAGCGCTGGACGAACAACAGCCCCACGAAGAATGCAAAGACACAGCAGCCCACTACAGAGAGCCGGGAGGCCGGTGTGGGGGCAAAGGTGCAGGGTGGGTGGGGCCCTGGGGGTCTTGGGGCACCCAGGCCCCTCCTATCACATCCCTCCCCCACGCATGCCTGCAGCCCTCCTGCCAGCAGGCCCAGTCCTGCACGAGGGATCCAGATGCTCAGGTTCTAAGCCCCGCTCTACTAGTCGGGGAGCAACTGAGGAAGGCATTGTGTCTAACTTTCATCCCATGCCTCTGCCCCAGCACAGTGCCTGGCCCATGGCAAGCGCTCTACTTACTTGCTGCATTTAACTTAAATGATTCATCTGATTGTTCCCAGTCTTTTTCTCCACCTCAGTTTCCCCATTTGAGAACAGAAAGATACCCGCTCTAGGGATGCAGGTGAGAGGTATCCCTATATGGGCCCTAGATCAATTCAGCAGACCCCAAAGGGAACTGTGGACCGGAGTGACAAAGATGGAACAGGGCGCAAGGCCAGTGAGCGCCCCTGCCCAAGATGACTCAGCACCCCTACCCGAGATGACTCAGCAGACCCTTGGGGAGAGGGGTAAGTGAACCAACAGAGAGGCCTAGATGCAGGCCTCCCAGCTCATGTTTGCTCCACATTTCCAAGTAGCTTTCTCTTCCTGGCTTGTGAGTGCTCATCACTGAGTGGCACAGCCAGGCTCCAGCTGTGTCCCAGTGCAGGGTGGAGCCTTCTGGGTGTGGGGTCATGAAGGACCCAGTCAGAAGCCAGAACAGGATTGCTGTCCACAAGGGCAGCCTGCGGAGCCCGGGCGTGGGGGCAGGGAGGAGTTACCTGTGAACATCTCCTTGGGTACCTTGAAGGTGTCGATGATGGGCGTGGTGATGCCCGCCATGGTCCCGATCATGCTGCCCAGGCCCAGGTTGATGAGCATCAGGAAGAACATGACGGACCAGAACGGGGAGGCGGGGAAGTGCGTCATGGCCTCAGTGAAGGCGATGAAGGCCAGGCCTGTGCCCTGCACGGACTGAAGGTGGAGTGGAAAGCAGGACCTGTGAGGTCACCCCTCCCCGGGGAGACTGCTGCTGCCTTCCTTCTGCCCTTTGAACTCTGGAATAACTATTCCCTCTTCACAGGGGTTCCCACCTCCACCTAAATCCTGTTGATTTTGGCCAGTGGGTCTCCAACTTTAGCAGGCATTGGAATCCCCTAGAGGTAGCTCAAAAACACCAACTTGGGAGTTCACCTATGGGACCTAGAATCTACAGGTCGTACCAGGAGTTAGGTGATTCAGAAGAAGATGCTCATGTTTAGAAATACACCCAGCTCAGGACCCTGCTCCTCTAAGATGTCTTCCTAATTGCTCCAGCCACACTGTGGCCGCTTCCAGCTCAGAACTTCGGAACTGCAGATCTTCATGCAGTGGTCTCAGCCTCGGCTCTCAATGGAAGCACACTGGGGCCTTTAAAACACCCACACCTGGGTTTCACCCCAGGGACAATGACTAGACTGGTCTGGGGTGAAGCTGGGTGTCGGAGTTTTTTGTTTTTTTTTTTTAAAGCAAAAACAAAAAAAACCCAGGAACTCTAATAGGTAGCCAAGGTAGAGAATCACTGCTTTAATGACTGGGCCATGCTTGTGGCTCAGGTGACACACACTGCCGCCTGTCACTTATACATTGCCCTGTAATATTCAGTGATTATAAGGGAACATTTCTTCCCCACTAAGTGAGTGTATAATTCTTGTCATTTGAGTGCTATCGGAGTTGTATTTTATGAAAACACTGCTATAGTTTTATTCAGAGAACCAGGCCATGCCCAGGAGAACTGGGCAGGGTTTTAGAGAACGTGAAAAGGGGAGGTCCTTTATGCTGCCAGTCACCTGGGGAAGAATCCAGGGCAGGGGACCCGAGATTGGGCTCTCTTGCTCTTGATCCCCGGGGAAGGGGTCAGGGTGCAGGATGCAGCTCCCTCAGCATTAGGACGGTGCCAGTCCAATGGAGCTGACTTTTAACATGGAGCCCGGGAAAGCACCCTCTTCCCCGGTCCCATGAAGGACAGGGTTGACCCAGGCTGATGGGAGCTGGCTCTGCCCCATGTGAGCCTTGGCTCCAGCCTGGTTCCGAAGACGCTGTGGGTATGTCCCTTTCCTGTTACCCCTTCTGACAGAACAGTCATTTTGAAAGTGTCCAGCTATGTAAGTATAAATAGAAGCAAGGTGTCCTAACTTGGGCCTGAGCATTAAGGAGCAGTCAGCAACCCCCAGCACCACCCTAAAGTCTAAGTATCATCGTGGCAGTGAGATTGGAATGGGGACAGGTGGGGGAGGGCTAGAAGCATCAAGGGGTGGTTCTGAGCATGGGCTCTGGACCCAACTAACTGGATTTGAACCCTGCCTCTCTCATTTACTAGTTGTGAGACCTTGATCAAGCCCCCCACCTCATAGGCTACTCATCTGTAAGGTAGGGAACAATATGAATACTCAATTCATAGAACTGTCTTGAGCATCAAAGGAGACAGATAGCAACGGACAAACACTAACGTCAACACTTCTTTGATGCATACCAAGTCAAGGCACTGTTCTGAGTGCATTACCTATGGCAGTGACTGGTGCACGAGAAGCCCACTCAGTAAATAGAAACATCGTCCCATACACTTACTGTGACTTCTGAGAGGTGTGTGTCTGCCCTACTCCTTGTCTAGGCTCAAGCCTACCTCTGGGCAGGGACTTTGGCCAATACCTTTCTTCCCTTTCACTCCCTCTGGACACATAGCAGATCCTTGCTTACTAAGTAAACTAATGACTACCTGTCAGCATCCTAAGGCCTGAGCCCAAGCTCCAGCCAGCGACAGCTGCTCTCTGGGTTCCTGCCTGTCCTGGGAAGGGCAGCCTATCCCCGCACCTTGTCCAGCTCATCCTCCAGAAGGCAAGGGTCAAGGCCCAGGGCTGAGAACTGGTCTTCCTTCACGGTCATGATGACATTGTACATCTCCATGTAGTCCTTTGTGGTCAGGTGGGAGAAGTTGACGTGGGGTGGGATGAGGTCCCGGCTCAGGACATTGGTGTTGAGGTACCCTAGGATTTTCTCAGCATTCCTGCAGCACAAAACCGAGGGAGCCAGGTAAGAAGGCAGGGATGGGTAATGGGTGAGATCCTGGAGGCTCCTCCCAGGCACCCAGGTGAGACCCTCATGGGCCACCAACAGAGGCATTTCTGAGCTTGTCCTTGTGGACCAGAGCTGGTGGGGACAGAATGCTCCTCTGATCTCCATTCCTCAGCCTGAGTGGAGGGGACCTCTCTCCCCATGCACACACCCGCCCCCTACTCCCAGGTAAGGTAGACAGGGAGAAGGAGGGACAGGAGGAGAGATGCCACCTACTCGACCACACACTTCTCATTCATGATATTGGCCTTGAAGCCCAGCACGGCAAATACCACGAGGGTGGCCAACACTGACGTGAAGAAGTTGATGAAGGACACCAGGGCGGCATCGAAGTGGCAGTTGTTGTCCTGCTTGTTGTAGCTGGAGAAGGCAATTACACCACCAAAGCCCAGGCCCAAGGCAAAGAAGACCTGGGTGGCTGCCTCCCGCCACACCTGGGGGTCCAGCATCTTGTCCAGCTATGGCAGAGGACCAAGCAGAAGGAAGAACAGAGACACAGAGAAGATGGTTTTATTCATGTGCACACCCCCTTTCTCACATGCACACCCCCTTTCTCACATGCACACCCCCTTTCTCAGCCTCAACAGAGTTCAGAGGCAGCAGCCCATAGTGGTAAGAAGCTGTGTGAACTTGGGCAATTTCCCTAACTCCTCTGAGCCTCAGTTTCCCCAATATACAGATCACAAGAGTATCAACTTCAGAGGATGATTGTGAAGCCTTGGTAAGACAACATACATGCTGAGTGCTTACATAGTAATTTAACTGCTACCATGGCTTACCATGCAGCCATCATACTAAGGAACATCATCAAGGCCATCACATACGGTCACGTAGTGCACAGCTCTAGAGAGGGCCATTCACTTAGACTACAGTGTGACAGATGCCTCCTAGAGTCCTGCAGTGAACAGCTTGCACAGCAGCACAAGGAAACTGAGAATACCAGAATGTCCATGATGCCTTCTCCACCTCAAACTCCTCTACCTCATGGAAAGAAAAAAAAACAAACCACCTGCTTCTCCCCACCACCACCCAAGCGGAAGCACAGAGCCTAGACAATTCCTAGAGAAAGGGCCCCCGCCTAAGCCTCCATCTGCCCTCACACCTGACAGAAGCCTGAACTGCAACAGCATTTGCATGGCATGGAGCAATTTCCAAAGCCCCTTTCCAACCCATTTTCCTTTTACTGTTTGTTCCTTGGGGCAGGGACCAAGCCTTGGACCCGGCATGGAGCTTTAGAGTCTCAGACAGATCCAGATCCAAATCCTGACTCCCATGTTTAAATGGCTATGAAGCCTTCAGGAAGTGGCAGTGACTGTGTTATGAGCCTCGGTTTACTCATCTGAAAAAAGGGAATAGTAATAGAGGCTCTGAGTGAATGTGAGGATCAAATGTATAGCAACAAGTAATGCCTGTACATAGTGGCACTCAATCCTAACAGAGTGATGCTGACCTAGTCAGGACAGGGTGTTTTGTATTTTGCGGGGGTGCAGGAAGCAAGGATTACTATTCACATTTTTAAAGGGTAAACTGAGACCCCAAAGATGAAATTGCTTGCTCAAGGTAATGGAGCTGGTTAGTCAGGGCAGAGTGGTTACTAAAATATAGATATTCTGGGCCAGGCCCCCACCCCCGACCCCAGCACTAACTCCTGACTCAGTTTGCCTATCACTTATACTCTTTAAAGCATTTTCCCCTGCAACCTGTGCTGCTGAGGTGAACCTAAGTGACCTCACTCCAGACAGACTAAGGAGGTAAGGAGCCAATTAGAGAGTTCACTTCCCTGTGGTGACAAGCCCTGTGTGGGTCCTGGCACCCCCCTTCTGAGTACCTGTGGGTAAGTCCACATCTGAACAGTGAGGTGTTGGACTTTAGGGTCCATCTGGACCTTAGCTGTCTTTAATATCACAGCCCTAAATAACATCCACGTCACAGGGCCCACTTGCCGCCATCTCAGCAGCTTCCTAGGCACGTCTCAACTCCTGGCAGCACTCCACCAGCTGATATGTCGGCAAGCTCAGAGGATTGGCAGAGCAGTGAGGCTGAGGGTGGCAACCCCCCATGCTGAGGGGAAAGAGGTGGGGGATGGCAGTCGAGCCTTTGAGCTTCAGGGCCTGGGCACAAATGGAGACCAGGAGGACTGTCTGGTCAGAGAGCATGTGTGCTCCAGGGGAGATTAAGGTCCCCTATCCAGCACAAAATAAGTAAAACCATCTTTAGTCCACCAAGAAAGCCCAGAACCCAGAACTTAAGGATCTAAGGGCCCGTTGGCATCCATGAGGAGACCCTCTCCCCAGCCCACCCCTGGGTACTTATTAGGTGTAAGGTGTCAAGGCCTCCCTGTAGCAATGACATATAGCCACTCATCCATTAATCTCTGAGCACCTGCTGTGGGCCAGGCCTGGTGCCAGGCAATGCAGAGACCACGGGGAACAGAGGCAAGCAGGGTCTCCGAGTTTACACTCTAGTTGGAGAGAGACACATTGGTCAAATGATCCCACGAACAAATGCTAAATTGCAAATGTGACAAGGGCTGTGAAGGCTGGGCACCCAGTGCTCCGAGAGCCCATAAGAAGGGGATTTGAACAAGTTGGGAGGCCAGGCCAGAGGAAGAGGTCCTCAAGCTGACATTTGAAAGCTGATGAAAGCGAGGCCATGAGGGGAGGGTACAGCATTCGGGAAGAAGCGTAGACAGAGGTTCTGAGATGGGACAGATGATGGTGTGTAAAAGAGAATGGAAGCTGCCAGGGTGGCTGAAGCAGTGAGGGTGAGGTGGGGGTGGCACAGGTGGGGCTGGGAGAGGAGAGAAGTTAGATCAAAGGCCTGTACAGATCTTGTCTTTAAGAAAGCACGTAACCCGAGAAGCCACCAAGGGATTTAAAGAAGTGGCGACACATTGTTCAGTTCCCACCTATGAGTGAGAACATGTGGTGTTTGGTTTTCTGTTCTTGTGATAGTTTGCTAAGAATGATGGTTTCCAGCTGCATCCATGTCCCTACAAAGGACGCAAACTCATCCTTTTTTATGGCTGCATAATATTCCATGGTGAGAACTTAAAGTATAATAAAAAAAATGAAAAATAGATAAATAAATAAATAAAGAAGTGGCGACACAATCATGTGCATTTCCAAAAGAAATAAGTGGATGCAGCAGACCTTCGAGGAAGCAGCTTCTGGGGTCCAGGCTGGAGGGGACAGTGGCTTTGCTAAGGGGCCGGATGGTGCCAATGGAGAGATCTTCGCAGGACAAACCAAGGAGACCTTCGGGATGGACTGGAGATGGGAGATGCTGGAGAGGGAGAGGCTGAGATGAGGGCCATGTCTCTGGCCTGCATACCTGAGCAGGTGGAGACGGGGACAATGGGACAGGAACAGGTTGATGGTGTTGGGCAGGGAGGATCAAGACATTAGTTGTAGAAAGGTTGAGGTGAACATGTCTTTAAGACCTCTAAAACAAAATGCCAAGTGGTCCGCTGGACAGATGAGCCTGGAGTCAGAGAGAGGCAAGCTGGAGATAGACTTTCTGAGTAGCAGGTGTGCCGGCAGGAGCTGAGGCTGTGGCTGTAGTTACAGAGGGATAAGAAGCAAGAGCCTGCTCCTATCTCCAACACTGAATGCAGGGAAGAGGGAGAGTCTCCTGAAAGGGAGTCAGAGAAGAAGTAGCAGAGGCAAGAAGAAAACCCAGAGCATGGAGGAGGAAGGGTCAGCGCTGCCAGTGACAGACCCTGAGGGAGTCCGCACAGGAGGCTGCTGGGGGCTTCAGGGCTTCCTCGGAGTTGCTCCCTGGTGAGAAGCCAGGGGAAGTGAAGAAAGGAGAGAGGTAGAGGGGAGGAAATGGAGGCAATGTGGATAAGCAGATCCTCCGAAAAGCAAGCCACGGATGAGGAGGAGAAGAGCAGTATCAGAAGAAGGCTATGAAATCCACGAAGGGTTGCATTTTTGTATGTTGTCTTGATTTCGTTTTTGTTTTTGCTTTCGATGGAGTGTCTTGAAAAGCTGGAGGGTAGGATGTTGGGCGGGGCGGGGTTGGGGGAAGCTGTCCTCTATAGGACTACCCTTGGGCTACTCATTTGAGAGAGAAGGGAGGGAGGACAGGATGGGGCAGCTGCAGGCAGGTTTTATGGTCGGTTTCTGTCTCTGTCATCTGAGGGAGTTTCTTGGCAGCTTCTGTTTTCCCTGTAAAGCAGGAGGCAAAATCATCTGCTAGGGATGAGTATGCCGGAAGGAAGGTCAGAGGGTGTGGAGGATTGGAAGGGTTTAAAATAGCCACAGCAGAGCATGGGAGAGCCAGGTGACCAGAGAAACAGGGCAGGGCTGTCCTGTACTGCTGGGGGCCCACCCCCTTGCATAGGAGGATGACCAGAGAAACAGGGTAGGGCTGTCCTGTACTGCTGGGGACCCACCCCCTTGCATAGGAGGATGTCTGGTTTTTAAAGTAAGATGAAATGTTACCTTCTTTACAAAAGTAATACAGGCCCACGGTTCCTTATCTAAAAGCCCTGGGGGCTGACTGGTTTTGGAATGCAAGCTTTTGTTTCTAATTTAATTTTAGAGAGGTAATGTGATGCATAAGCTACTTAATTACATAACACCCCCAGCGGGGTCTGGGGCAGCACCCTGTAATCAAACATATTAGTATTTCTGCAGCAAAATATGAATATTCACACCAAGTGAATCCATAAAGACTATAAATAGCCTCACATCTGTGCAGGTCATTTTGCTTCCAAGTGAGTTCTGGAGGATCAAAACCAAACCAAGGCCGGGCGCGGTGGCTCAAGCCTGTAATCCCAGCACTTTGGGAGGCCGAGACGGGCGGATCACGAGGTCAGAGATCGAGACCATCCTGGCTAACACGGTGAAACCCCGTCTCTACTAAAAAAAATACAAAAATATAGCCGGGCGAGGTGGCGGGCGCCTGTAGTCCCAGCTACTCCGGAGGCTGAGGCAGAGAATGGCGTAAACCCGGGAGGCGGAGCTTGCAGTGAGCTGAGATCCGGCCACTGCACTCCAGCCTGGGCGACAGAGCGAGACTCCGTCTCAAAAAAAAAAAAAAAAAAAAAAACCAAACCAAACCAACTTTTGTTTTTCAGGACTCTTTGGATTTTGGTATTGTGGATAAGGAAATGGGGGCCTGCACTGTGCCTAGTAGAAATTTGGAGAATAGAAAAGGAAAAGAAAATAATCATAGTTCCACTGGGAAAGGACTTGTGTTCATTCCCATCTCTTGGGTGAGTTTTTGAAAAATAATTTTTCAAGCATGCTCCAGAAATGGGCATAAGGGTGACTTCTCTGGTATTCACAAATGTCAATCACAACAGCCCTACTGCAATCTGCTGGAGCCTGGGCGCTTCTCCTAGGCTAGAAACCAGGACCTCATGGCTCTGAGCAGTTTGGTGAGTTCTAACTACGAAGAATTATGAAATTTTCTAAGAGAAGATATGTTGGGATGATTAAATCAAGTTTAGCCGAAAGCTGCCTCCTTACATATTTTAAGTTTGGCCTAAAGGTTTCTCTGTACATCATGAACTATAAGAAGTGGAGGTGTAAACAGACTGTAGCCTACTCTTGTGCCAATCACTGAGTTCTGGCCACCAATCACTGAGTTCTGGCCAATCAAATGTGGCCAACTGTTCGAACCGACTTCAAATAAGGCAAACGCCGAGCTGTGACCAATCCAGCTGTTTCTGTACCTCACTTCCGTTTTCCATAAGTCACTTTCCTTTTTCTGTCCTTAAGTCTTCTTCCATCACATGACTGCACTGGAGTTTCTGAGCCTACTCTGGCTCAGAAGGCTGCCCGATTCACGAATCGTTCATTGTTCAATTAAACTTTTAATCTTAATCCAGCTGAAGTAAGTGTGTGTGTGTGTGTGTGTGTGTATGTGTGTGTGTGTGTTAACAAGATGAACACAGCTCTGTTCATGTCGCTTGCATGCTGAAAAATCTTTGATGGTTCCCCACTGTCTTCTAGAAAATCTTTTTCCATTCCTTTATATTCTGAACATTCTAAATGCAGGTAACTTACTCCTCTTCAAAAGCACCATGGTCTTTCACACCTCTGGCCTTTGCCTAGGCTGTAATTGTTTCCTGAAATTCCTTTCCTCCTACTCAGTTTCTGGTAAACTCCTACATATTTCTCAAAACCCAGCATGAATATCATCTCTTCTTTAAAGCTTTTCCTGACTGCCTCTGGTCCTTGAGCTCACAGCTCTTGTCAATACCCGCATCACAGTTTTATGTGTCTTGTCTTCCTTTTAACACTTTGTGCTTAGGGGTGGAGCCCATCTCCTCTCCTGTTTGTATGAATAGTGCCTGGCATGTGGTAGAGAAGGAAAGAGTCAGGAGCACGAGAGAGAGAGAGACTGGACAAAAGTTGACCTTTTTCTATGAGTTGTGAGCTGAGCAGGAGGGACCAGACAAGGGGCTGCAAAGTCGTACCAGCCTTTTGGGCTAAGACGCTGTTTTCTAGAACAAGAGGATAATCTTAGGACTTCAAACTTCTACTTTCTAAAACATGGCTATTTTAACACTGGCTTCATTTTATTACCCTTTCCTCTTCTCTTTCTTTCTTTCTTTTTTTTTTGGTAATTATTTCCTTTTTTATCTATGTCAATCATTTTTACAAAAAGGTCCAGACTATCTGTAAGACCCAAATTCATACCATCATTAGGATTTCCATCACTCCCTAAACCTATAAGGTTTAGGATAAATGAAGATGTGAATCAATTCCTCAGCCTAGTCACAGTTCAGGGCCAAATTTCATAAATGGAGGCAGCCACTCCTGGGAGGATACCACAGTGCCAAACTGCAGATCAGAGCCGGCCCTATATAGCTTGGAGAGTTCTTGGAGGATGGAATATTCAACAACTTTGGATTGAACAAAAATTTGTTTGTTAAGATTGCTCTTTTTCCACTAAAAAATTATGGAATATTTATTATAAAATGTACAAAAGTAGAGAAGATAGTGTAATGAATACCCATCACCCACACACGCATCACCCAGCAAACTGATGGAACCAAATCTGACATTGATAGGGCCCAGGAAAGCATCTGAGGGTGAACTTGACCTTTGAGGAGAAAAGTGCCTGGTGCAGGTGGTCCTCCCTTCCAGCCTGCAGCTTGGAGGGGTACTCTTGCTGATGGAGATGACCGCAGATGCCCAGCGCTAATCTGGGGGTAAATTGAGCCTGGCACCTTCAGTACATAATGAATTTAAGGCTCTTTCCAGGATTCCTGGGGTGATGGTGCATGATCTCTAACAAGCAACAACAGAGGATGAACCCTTGCCCAGACTCAGAAAACCCCACCCCCCTTCCAGGCATCAGGATATGACTGCAAGAGGAGGATGGGCAATGGGCTTTTCCCTCAGAAAAGAGGGCTCACCCCCTCCTCGGGGTGTCTGCTCTAAAACAGAGGAACAGCTTCCTGCTACTTCTTCAGCATGATGGCTGAACTACTTCCTCATGCAGGGAAACAAAGTGTATCAAGGCGTTTGACTCATGCGCATGAAGATGCTTTTGAATCCACAAGCAGTTGCTGAGCCCTAGCCTGAGCGCATGTGTGACAGGAGCACACGCCCTTGCTTCTCAGCACTGCTGTGCACCTGCCGGTGTGGAGCCAGCCAGGGCCACGAGGCACCAGATGGCACTGGAGCACCAGGCTCCTGCTGCCCAAGAACAGTGTCACCTTCACAAGGGATGAGGATAATAATAGCTAACATTTGCCACATGCTCTCCACTTGCCAGAAGCAGTCCTAAGCACTTTCCTGACGACCCCGTTGGGGAGGTGCCACTGTCCACCCCATCTTGCCATTGCAGAAACTGAGGCCCTGAGGGCAAAGGAACTTGCCCAACAACTGCTGGGTGATGAGCTAGAGTCTGAACCAGATTGTCTGGCTCCAGAGCCCACGCTCTGGTCATGAGGCTGGGCCTCCTTCATCATCCTGCTGAGAAGCCCTCTCTCTAACTGTGAGAGTCAAGAAGCTCCACCCCTAACCTCCACCCCTGGACCTTTAGAACTTGCAGAGATCCCACTTCTCTTCTCTAGGAGTCGATGCACACCCCAGATCCCTCGGTCTCCTTTTCCTCATCCCTGTATCCTGTAACACCTAGTTCTTCTCCTCCAGATGTATGCATGATGTCAGTTTCCTGTGTACCCCCCTGTGATATTTTATGCATATACCAGCAGTATACACTCACACATACATTACATGCACATATACATACACACACATGAATAAGAGTGGGTGTGTTCTGCTTTTTCCCTGCTGTCCACACCAGAGCTGTCATGGAGCTCTCCACACTCCTGGGGCCACTGTCCTTGCTCCCAGCCTCGGCACTTCCTCAACATGCTAAGTTGGGAACCCACAGAGTCCCAGAGCTCCTGGCACACTGCCCCTTCTGCTCTTGTCCACTCACAGCCCCCTCCCTACAGTTATCCACCCTTTCGGTGCTTCAGTTTTCCCATCTGCACAGTGGTGATGAGATCACTGACCTCTCCAGGGTTGTTAGGAGGTTTAAATGGGTTCATATGTGCAAAGTGCACACAAAAGTGCCTGGCACAGAGTAAGCACCATCCATTGTAAAACACAGGCTTGTGGGCCGCGTGCGGTGGCTCACACCTGTAATCCCAGCACTTTGGGAGGCCGAGGCGGGCGGATCACAAGGTCAGGAGATTGAGACCATCCTGGCTAACACAATGAAACTCCTACTAAAAATACAAAAAAATAGCCAGGCATTGTGGCACGCGCCTATAGTCCCAGCTACTCGGGAGGCTGAGGCAGGAGAATCATTTGAACCCGGGAGGCAGAGGTTGCAGTGAGCCAAGATCGCACCACTGCACTGGGGAACAGAGTGAGACTCCACCTAAAAACAAAAACAAACAAACAAAAAAAACAGGCTTGTATAATTACCTCACTGATGGTTGGAAACAGCGTGCTTTCAGAGATGTTCAAATGTGAAAAACTGTCCATCTTGGAGTTGCAGAAGTGTTGGCGATCTCCATGCTGGAGAGTCCACTGCACACTCCTGACCCCTAGCCTCCAGGGAGCCCTTCATGCTGCCGCTGCCCACACATTTCCCCCATCTCTTACACAGTTACTTCACACTCACTCCTCCTTAGCCCTCCAAGTCCTCCTCCTCCCTTCCTGCTCTCAAAATGATCACCTCGTCTCCTACTTCACGGCAAAAAAATGACACAATCGGCAGAAAGCTGCTCCCCACACCATCTTACCTGCCAGCGTCCAGGCGCCATGGCCCGGCCTATCCCTCCTGCTACTATGGGGACTGTGTGTGGTCCTAGCTGAGACCAACTCCTCCAGCTGAGCACTGCAGTCTCTCCCTCCTGCTTATTTCTCCTCTCCTATAACATAAACTTCCTCCTCTTTTTTGAATTTCTTAAATGCACAATTCAATCGTTTTTAGCATATCACACTGTTGTGTAACTTTTACCACACTCAATTTTTAAAACCTCTTCATCACCCCCGAAAGAAAACTCAAACACTTAGAGTCATTCCGCATATCTCCCCCAACCTCCCCACAAGCCCAGTACTAACCACTAATCCACCTTCTTTCTCTATAGATTCACCTATTCTGGACATTTCATATCATTGGAATCATACTATGTGTGGTCTTTTGTATTTGGCTTCTTTCATTTAGCTTAAAGTTTTTAGGAGTTGCATGTTGCAATGTGTATCACTGCCTCATTCCTTTTTATGGCTGGATAATATCCCATTGTATGCATATACCACATTTTAAAAATTTATTCATCAGTTGACAGACATTGGGTTGTTTCTACGTTTTGGCTATAATGCACAATGCTGCTATGAACATTTGTGTACAAGTTTTTGTGTGAACATCCTTTCAGTTCTCTTGGATACGTGCCTAGGAGTGGAATTGCTGGGTCATATGCTAACCCTGTTTAACCTTTTGAGGAACTGCCAGGCTTTGTTTTCCAAAGCCATTATACCATTTCACATTCCCACCAGTGGTGTATGATGGATTATTTTTATCATATAAATTGTGAAATAACACCCTTGACCCCATGGCCCTCTCCAGTTACCATCCCATTTCTCATTTCTCTGTTCCTCTAAAGCAAAACTCCTGAGAATAACTGGTATCTATTACTTGTCTCCAATTCCCCACCTCCCATTTTCCCTTCAATTCCCCACCTCCCATTTTCCCTTCAATTCCCCACCTCCCATTTTCCCTTCAATTCCCCACCTCCCATTTTCCCTTCAACCCATTATTATTAGATTTGTCCTCAGCACTCCACCAAAGTAGCTCTTGTTGAGGTCACCAGTGACCCCTCTGTTGCCAAGTCCCTTGGTCAATTCTCAGACCTCATCGCCTGACCTCTCAGCAGCTTTGGACACGGCTGATGGTTTCCTCTTTCTTAAAACATTTTCTTCACTCTGCGTCTAGAATGTCTGTCTGTCAGCCTGCCTGTCTCTCTCTCTGCTCCTATTCTTCGACCCCCCCACAGCTATCCCTCCCTCAACCTCTAAACACCAGGGCCCCAGTGCTCAGCTCTCTTCTCTGTCTTTGTTCATTCTCTAGGTGTTTGGAAACCAATCTGTGGCTTTAAATTCTCTCTGTTATCCCAGACTCCCAAATGTAGACCTCCACACCTGACCTCTAGATCCATACATCCAACTGCCTCCTCAGCATCTCCATGTGGAGATCTGTTAGATATTTTAAGCCTGCCCTGTCCGAAAGAGTACTCTTGATGTTCCCCACTGAATCCGTTCCCTCCACTGTCTTCCCCATCTCCATAAATGTCAATTCCATCCTTCCAACTGCTCACATAAAGGGCCACAGTCATCCTTGACTCCTCTCTTCCTCTTACACTTCACAACCAATCCAAAAGCAAATCCTGTTGACTCTGCTTCTGAAATGTATCTTCCATTAAACCAACTCTCATCACTCCCATTGCCATCACCTGGGCTCACACCCCAGTCATCTCTCACCCAGAGGACCTCCTAGCAGGTCTCCCTGTCCTGTCCTTATTCCCTCAGATTTTCTATAGAAGCCATTTAAGAGGCTTAGAATGATCATCCTAAGACAGAAGCCAGATCATGCTGCTCCTCTGCTCAGAACTCTCAATGGCTCCCTTTTCACCAGAGTAAATGTCAAACTTCTTACCTTAACCACACCACCCTCATGATCTGGCTGTACATTACCACTGACCATACGTCCTACCTCTTTCCCCTCCTGTTCAAGCCACACTGGCCTCCTTGAATATGCCAGCCACAGCCAGTCTCAAGCCCTTTTCACTCATTGTTCTCTCTGTTCGGGATGGAATGCATTACTTCCAAATATCCACATAGCCTGCTCCCTGACCTCCTTCAGGTCTTCTTTCATACGTCACTTCTCAGCGAGGCGTTCCTTGACCGTACTGTCCATAAGTGCAACTCTTCTCCCCGAATGCCCTAAATCTTCTTTCTCTGCTTTATTTTTCCCCTTGGCATCAACAGTTAATGACAATTCTTTATCTTATAGTATCTGACAACATCTATCTCCCTCCACCAGAACGTAAGCTCCATGAGGACCAGGAAGTCTGTCTGCTTTGTTCACTGCTGGATCCTAGGACTCGGAACAGTGCATATAACAGGCATTCAATAAACCTTTGTTGAATGAATAGGTGAATGGTGGTTATTTGGGTTGTTTTCAATCTTTTTCCACTAAAACAAATGCTGTAATGAGCAATGTTGGTCATTACATTACATTGTACACTGATCATTTTGCTTATGTATAAGTACATCTGTTGGACAAATATGTAGAAGTTAAATTGGGCTGAAGGACATGAACAGTTGTAATTTTGATAAACATTCTCTGAACATTTTGATGGTTAAAAATCCTACCATAGTCTACCACTTTATATTGAACAAATCACATGATTAATTTAATTGCATGGTACCCCATGCTGACCTGGGTTTTTACCTACACGGAAAGAAAGTAATCAGGAGAAAAGCTGCCCAAGGAATTCAAGAAGTTCATTGGCTGTCACCACAAGTTACTGTCCTATCAATGATGCTAGTGGGTCATCATGGCAGCCTGGCCACATTGCATTCATCATACCCAGTAACTGCTTGAAGACATGGACTGCAAAGTCCAAGTCTGATAGCCTGAATAATTTCCGATGTTGGAAGGCTCTATGGAAGGGAAGACCTTCCAGGTCATTGAGCATAATCTATGGAGAGCCAATGCTTCTCCCACAGGGATTCTGAGATGCCCTGGCCAAAAACTCTTGGACTCTGCCAGAGGTACCAGACAGCATGACTCTTGGGGATGTCATTTACATTATAGTCTATATGAATGGAGCAGTGCACAGCATGGGCAGCTAGGGCATTGACCTGGTACTTTACAGCACCATTCTAGGGCAAGAACTTGAAATGGCTCCTAAGACCCCTCATATCTCCCCAGTTCTGTGCTGAAACAGTCACAGCTCTGCAACAGTAGTTTGCCACATATAGACTGTCAGGCATTTGCTTCTGAGAGTTGGCCTATCCTTCTGCAGATGACTTGGAGGGATTTGTAAATAGGAACCTCACCCCAGCCATCACCATTGGCCTCACTTACTTGACTCCCTGAGGGGGCTTGGATGAAGCCCCCCAGAGCTTCCTTCTCAGCCAGCTCAGCTCAACCATGGGGTGTGAGATGGGGAAAGGCAGATTAGCAGTAGTGTGCTGGGGGTTTTGTTCCTGCAAAACCTCTCCTGCCCACGTCCCAAAATGTGGGTTTGTTTTTAGCCATTCCCAGGAATATAAGAAGGAATGGTTTTAGATGAAATTGCAAGGTAGGGGACATTTCTATTTAACCCTCCACTCTTGCCACCTGGCTCTCAGCCACCAATTTTCATGAAGCCAGTTTATCAGCCGGAGAGCATGGGATGTAGAGTCTGTGGACATGAGTTCAGGTTTTCCCCTGCTTCTTGCCGGCTGTGTAGCTTCAGGAGAGTCACTTTATTTTTATGTTGATTTTTAATTAATTAATTACTTTTTGGAGATGGGGTTTCACTACTGCTACTCAGGCTGGTATCTAACTCTTAGATTCAAGGGATCCTCCCACCTCAGCCTCCCAAGTAGCTGAAATTACAGGCACACGCCACTGCGCCTGGCTCCTGGATTTGATTTTTTTAAGTCTCATGAAGACCCTGGCCTCTGCAAATGCCAAAGTGGATTCACATGGTTTCCTGAACATCCAGGAAACCATTTTAGAAAGAAGTACCCCAAGGTCAGGCGCAGTGGCTCACGCCTGTAATCCCAGCACTTAGGGAGGCCAAGGCGGGCAGATCACCTGAGGTCAGGAGTTTGAGACCAGCCTGACCAACATGGAGAAACCCTGTCTCTACTAAAAATACAAAATTACTCGGGCGTGGTGGCGCATGACTATAATCCCAGCTACTTGGGAGGCTGAGGCAGGAGAATAGCTTGAACCCGGGAGGTGGACATTGCGGTGAGCCGAGATCGCGCCATTGCACTCCAGACTAAGCAACGAGACCAAAACTCTGCCTCAAAAAAGAAAGGAAAGGAAATGGAAGGGGAGGGGAGGGGAGGGGAAGGGAGGGAAAGGAGAGGAAAGGAGAGGAGAGGAGAGGAGAGGAGAGGAGAGGGAAAGGAAAGTGTACATAAACCATTTTGCACCCATCTAATTGGCAAAAATTGAAGACTGACAAATGTGGAACAACTGGGATTTTCATGTACAACTTGTGGGAGTGTTAGCAGATACAACCATTCAGGAGTGCAATTTAGTCAACATCGAATAAGACTGAAGATGTGCATACCCTTTGAGACAGCAATTCCACTCCTAAACATAGATACTCTAGAGAAACATGTATGCATGAAGACCTGCGTAGTGTTTATTGTAACATTATTAGCAATGGTGAAAACTGGAAACAACTTAAATGATCATTAACTAGAGAATGAATAAACAAATTTCAGTTTAGTCCTACAGCAAAATACTATGCATCCATGAAAACTGATGCACTAGAGCTATACACCAAAATTGGTAAATCTTAAAAAATCATGTGAAGCAAAAATAAAAGCAAGTTGCAGAATACATATAATATGATGCCATTTACGTAAAGGTTAAAAGTATGCAGAAATGCTAAACATTGTTTATGGGTACACATATATGTATAACAAATTTCAAAGAATGTATGATCAAGACAAATCCCAAATGCAGGATAGTGGATGCTATAATCTGAATGTTAGTATCCCTTCAAAATTCCCATGACAGAACCTAATACTCAGTGTGATAGTATTAAGAGGTGGGGGTCTTTGGGAGGTGATTAAGTCATGACAGTGGAACCCTGACGGGATTAGTTTCCCCTATAAAAAGAGGCTCAAGGCTGGGCGCGGTGGCTCAAGCCTGTAATCCCAGCACTTTGGGAGGCCAAGATGGGCGGATCACGAGGTCAGGAGATCGAGACCATCCTGGCTAACACGGTGAAACCCCATCTCTACTAAAAATACAAAAAAAAACTAGCTGGGCGAGGTGGCGGGCGCCTGTAGTCCCAGCTACTCAGGAGGCTGAGGCAGGAGAATGGCGTAAACCCGGGAGGCGGAGCTTGCAGTGAGCTGAGATCTGGCCACTGCACTCCAGCCTGGGTGGCAGAGCGAGACTCCGCCTCAAAAAAAAAAAAAAAAAAAAAAGAGGCTCAAGTGGGTTCCCCTGAACCTCTGCCATGTGAAGATGCAGTGAGAAGGCGCCATCTTTGAAGCAGAGTCCTCACTAGATACTGAAGCTGGGTGCCTTGATCTTGGACTTCCCAACCTCCAGGACTGTGAGCAATAAATTTCAATCGTTTATAAATTATCCAGTCTAAAGAATTTTTGTTGTAGCAGTAGGAATGGAATAAGACAGTTGCTATCTTTAGGCAGGGAAGGGAATGGGATCAGGGAGGGCTACGCTGACACTTTAATGGCATCTGTAATATTTTATTTCCTAAGAATTTTTATTATATTATTAGATATGTGTTTATACGCCTGAGATATTTCATAATTAAAGAGATAATTGGCCGGGCGCGGTGGCTCAAGCCTGTAATCCCAGCACTTTGGGAGGCCGAGACGGGCGGATCACGAGGTCAGGAGATCGAGACCATCCTGACTAACACGGTGAAACCCCGTCTCTACTAAAAAATACAAAAAACTAGCCGGGCGAGGTGGCGGGCGCCTGTAGTCCCAGCTACTCGGGAGGCTGAGGCAGGAGAATGGCGTGAACCTGGGAGGCGGAGCTTGCAGTGAGCTGCGATCCGGCCACTGCACTCCAGCCTGGGTGACAGAGCGAGACTCCGTCTCAAAAAAAAAAAAAAACAAAAACACACACACACACACACAAAAAGAGATAATTTAAAGTGTGTCTGAATCCAGTGGGGAGCAGTATTGTGTGTGTTGAGACCAGCAGCTGCTCCTATGAATCTGTTCCTCTTGCTCCTAGAGTTACATACAGGTGGCTCTTAACACCATTGAGGAGCCCATCTGGAGACCTTTGTGAAGTTCCACACTTAGCAGCAACACCAGAGCATATAATTTCCTCCTAAAGTATAGTAAAGTCGAACTGGAAAACTGAAGTGAACATGTTAGACTGATCATGGTTCTAGAGATACAGTTGTAATTTGTTAAAAACAGTTGGCTTTCTTTTCATGGCTATTTTCTCCCAAAGAAACCAGGTTAATTTTTTTTCTTTGTCAGATATCATGTGTTTACAACAACCCTATGGCCAGCCACATGGCTCAGGATTCACATTCATGCCTCAGGAGATTCATTAAGTGCTTCATAAAGTGGATCTTTGAAGTTGGTCATGTGTAAACCTCCGATAATATATCCAAGAACACTGAGGGACCATTTAGGCACTGTCTGGTGACTATGGAGTGGCATGTGCCCTAACCAGTGCTACACCTGAAACATCAGGAGCCTACGGGGATTTCCAACCCTATCAGATCTGGGTTCTTCTTCCTGTGTCATCCTGCACAAACTGTTTGTGTAAAGGGGTGTGTGTGTGTACACACATGTGCAAGGTGGCACCAATGGACACTGAAGCCTTCAAGCTGGCCTGGCTGAGCTCTGACCCTGTGCCCATGGGCTATAATCTCACCAGGTCCCTGCTGGTTGCTACTGATCAGCTGGCATTTAGAGATGGACTCTCAGCCTGACCAGCTGGGGTTTCCAGTGTACACGGCTTGGGGCAACTTGAAGGGAATGCCAATCTGCATTTGAAAATCTTTTATTCGTCCATGGACTGAGGCATGCCAATTGTGCCCAGTGGTCTGAAGGGTCATAGACAGGCAAAGCCATGGGTGGAGACAGACCATCTTTAGGGAACCTGCATATACATCTTCAGGATGCCCGTGCCTCTGCTGCACCCTTCGTGAAATGTGAACAGTGATCCTGCTCCTCTTGCTCCCTGGGCTATTGAGAGAATTAAGAGGAAGTGTGAATGGCTTTGCTAAGGTTAAAATCACCACTCATGTAGTCTATTATCTTTAATAAAATAGCAACTTCTTTCCTCTGATTTGGGTACAAGGGGAGATTCCCAGGAGCTTTCTTCTCTTAGGCATCCTCTTGGTTCCTGCTGCCATACAATCAATGAATGAATGAATGATGAATGAATGAATCTCCCTGCTCTCATGCCCTAGCCAAACCTGACTTCCCACTGTTGCCTCAAGCATGTCCAGGGTTTTTCCATACCCCTGCTCATGCAGTTCCCTTTGATTATAATGTCCTTTGGCAGTTCACTGCAGTTCACTGTTCCCTAAGGCTCTTTCAGTTGTTACCTCCTCTCTGAAGCTTTTCTAATTTCACCCAAATCGATGTGACATGCCTCTCTTTGGAATCTTGAGGGCAGGGCCCATGTCCCCTTCCCTGTGCATCTCTTCAGGGCCTGGCACAATACCCAACATATAGCAGGTATTTGGAGTGCATTAAATTCCATGAAATTGCATGAAGCTGACCAGGCCCAATAGACCTGTTGCTGTTCCCTGGCATGTGGGAGCCCCAAACCCTTACCTTGGGAGTGAACATGTGTAGGATGCCATCAACTGCCCCTCGCAGCAACAACCCCCGGACCAGGAAGCAGGCCAGCACCACGTAGGGGAAGAGGGAGCTGAAATACATCACCTGCAGAGAGGACAGGCACCCCCCGTCAGGCAGAGCCCTTCCTGCAGCTGGCACCCCCCATCCCTGCTCACATGTAGGGCACATGAGCTGCCCCTGACGGCGGCAGAAAGCAGAGCCCTAGAACCCCTGGGCATAGGGCCAAGCCTGCCACACATCTGGCCGGGAGCCAAGGCAGAAGCAGGAACAGGACAAGCTGGAGTCTGCATGGCTACTGTGCCTGGGGTTGATTTTCTCCCTTCCAGAGCTGGCGGGGCTGAGCTAACAGCCTCCTCACCCCAGAGAGCTGCCAAGAGGGTGAGGGAGTCCTTTGCTGCCCCCCTCCTGATTCTCCCATGTCTCATTTCCCCAGTGGGCCTCCTAAGGATCTCCCCTGTCCTTAGAGTTCCTTTCACGGAAGACCTGCAGGAGGTTATAGACACGGCTCCCAGGCAGAAGACATCTGAAGAAGTCCCTAGCCCCTTGTGAGGATGAATCGTGTGCTCTTCTCTAGCACAGCATTTCTCGCACATGTCTATATCCCTGCGTGCGTGGTACACAGCCTCACACAAAAGAGATGCTCACAAAATGTTTGCTTCACTGAAATAAAGGAAGAGGGCTGTTTGGGCAGGGTGGAGTAAAGGCTAAGGAGAATGCATGTCTGGTGTTAGGCTGCCTGAATTGTAACCCTGGCTCTACCATTTACCAACATGTGACCTCAGGCATTTCATTTGACCTCCGTGAGCCTCCATCTCCTCATCTCTAAAACAGGTGTAATCATCCCTAACTCATAACGTTGCTGTGGACCAAACGCGTTCATGGGTGGCAGTATCTGAGAAGTGCCATGAAGCATCAGCTACTATTTCAGCCTCTGGAAAGAGAAGAGGTCAGTGGCTGGGGTCACTCTACCTTTCAAGAGCTTAGCTTCCTTGCTCATCAAATCCAGTAAAGAACCTGAAGCCTCAAACAGCCAGGGTTCTAGCTGCAGCTCTGAGACTGACTGGCTGTGTGATGTTAGCTGAGGTGCTTTCCCCTCTCTGGGCCTCACTTTCCTCATCTGTAAAATGAGTAGCCTGGGATATAGGATCTCTAATCCAGTCCTTTCCATCCCTGGCAGCACATGAATACTGACAGGTAACAAGTAAGAAAGGGCCTTTATTTAAAGATGATCTGAAATACTGGGAAGAGGTGCGGAGCTTGGCTGGTCTACCCCTCAGAGACTGCTATGGAGCTGCCCCCTGAGACCTCCAAGGCCCCCTTCACTCAAAGGGCCCTTTAGCTGTAGTCATGGCAAGCTGCTGGTTTTCACCAAAAACTGCTCAAAGCTGGTTCTTCCAGGGCTTTTGCTCTTGGGAACCTGAGGGTCGAGAATCTAGACAGATGTTTCTGGGTCAATACTTCTAATTTTCCTCTTCTCTAATGTTTGCATTAGAGCAGGCCTGAGTTATCTGAGCATGGAAGTGGCTGGGGTCCAGGGCAATGACTTTCCAGCTATTCTATTCCAGGTGGGCTGTCCATGGTGAGCAGTACTACAGAAATGATACTTCCACGCCCTCCTCTGGGGGCCCCTGTCATCATCCAGAGCCATCCAGAGCCCAAACCCACCTGGAAGACCCTGCAAGGGGCAGCCTGGAATTCTTTGCCCTGTGCCCTCTGTGCCTTTCTGCTGTTCCCCATTTGGGTCCTGGGTGCCCCCCAGCACTCACCTTCCCCGAGGACTGGATGCCCTTAACAACAGCCATCCCCACGATGCTCCAGGCCACGAGGAGGCACAGGGTCATCTTCCAGTTGAGGCCCCCACTCTCCGAGATGGAGTCAGAGATGTCCAAGGCCTCTCGGTACCAGAAGTAGGTAGTGGCTGAGCTCTTTTCACACTCTGCTTCCACCACTGAAATAGCAGCAAAGGTCACAGTGCCTCAGTGGCGGGGCCTATGGGGTCACTTCCTCTGCTGGACCCCAACTCAGGGCAGTAGTGGGTGAGGGAGCAGCTGAGGGTGCACAGTTGGGAGGGGCTGTGCTCATTCTGGGTTAGCCAGGATCTGGCAGACCCTGAGGAATCCTAGGCTCCCAGTGGGGTCTGGGAGGCTTCAGGACACACCAGCCTGGCTGATTCCCACCCATACCTCCTGCTGCCCACGTCTCTCCATGGAAGGGAGGAAACGTGAGGCTGAATTGGCCTAAAGTTCCTTGGGGAAGGTCCTGAGCTGGGAGCTAGAGACCTGGATTCTCATCCCAGATCACTGGTTAGATGAGTACTGTGAACATGCGAAAGTCACTTCTGGGCCTCGGTTTCCTCATCTGTGCGGTGGAATAACAGGGTGAGTAGTAACAATTAAAGTCATACTTTCCAGAGTTTTACCTACACTCATTATTGTATTCAATCCTGTCAGAAATAGGCTCGAAAAGAGACCATTCCCACTGGGGAAGGGGAAATGAGGATCAGAGATGTTAAGTGACTTATCCAAGGTGACACAACAAGTCTGGAATTCCAAATGTGGGCACTAAGCCTGTGAGACCCCTTCCTGGGACAGGGCAGGCTGGCATCCCCAGCTGGGCCCCATACTTGCCTGCCACGCTCCCATTCCTGACGACAGGACATTCACTCCAGGGCAGCGGGTACTGGAAGGACTTGAAGAAATAGAAGATGCTCCACCCGATGATCACGTTATAATACAGCCCCACAAAGAGACAGACCTGGGGACAAGCCCACTGCGGGGTCACTGAGGCTGCAGGCAACTCCACCCTGCCCCCACATTCAACCCAAGGCCCAGCACTGGGCAGCAACATTGAACACAGCAGCACAGCCTCAAGGGAGGCAAGGAGGGATGGGGTGTGGGCCGTGGAGGAGCTCCCCTCACACTCCATTAATCTGGTATTCAGGGAATCCACAAAGGAATTTTTCAGATGTTAAAGTTCTCTCTTTTAAGCCACAAACTCTTAAAATGTTAATCCTTTCCAGTTTGAAATTCTTCTAAGATACTTGAAGTACTTTGTCCTCCTCATTTCCTGATGACTCGGGATTGTAAAGGCAGAGATGCCCTCCAGGATTGTGAAGGAATGCACAGCTTTGACCCCTATGGTAAACAGACCCAGATTGCTGTGCTTTTAGAGATTCTGTGGGTGTTTCTTGTGGATTCTACTCTGTCTTGGGCATGTTAGCAGCTCGCCTCTAGAAAGATGGCACTTGTCATTTCTTGGAAACACAATAACTAACGTTAGTAGAATTTTATTTAAAATAGGAGTGCATGGACTCTGCCTGAGGGTTCAAGGGGCTTCTTTGAAAGCAATGTTTCTATGGGCAGGGATTTGCTGCCTCCACTCTGGACACAGAGTGGTCCCTTCCAGAGCCATGACTGTCTCCTGTGGCAGTGAGACGGGCGTCAGTGTGAGAGCTGAGGGCCACTTGCTTCATCAGTCTCACCTGAGCATATGTGTGCAGGAGCAGCTGCTCATACAGCAGAACTTTCCGGGAGCACAGACAGAGTGAGACACCCACTTCCTTTACTTGTGTGATTTCAGTACAAGTGGGAGACCATACACACACTCCTGTGTATCAGCACACAGCCAGCCCCAGCAGAACACATGGCATTGGCCAGTGCAAAGCTGATGGCTGCCATGAGAGCAGGGGGCTGCAACAGGCCCTCTCCCAGCCTCTGCCTGAGGCAAGTTTGGGCTGGCCCTACTGCCAGGCCTGGCAGAATCCTTAGTCCCTTCCAGAAGTTCATTCCAGTCTTTATCCCAGGTGTGAGCAGTAAGCATGGGCCCCTATAGGCTTTGCCCTTAAGGGATGCTGTTTCCTCACCTAGAGCTCTGAGCAGGGTCTCGTCTATAGCCTTGTGGATGAGCCTGGAGACCTCACAAAGTTCTCCATCCAGGGCCACGAGAGTCTCCCTGTCTCTCACTGTTCCAAAGCCTCACCCGCCTTGGGTTGACCTTAAGTTGCCTGTGTGAGTTCTCCAACTCTGCTCTTTGGCACAGCAAAATGGCAAGGAGACCCAGAGCCCCAGGCCTGCCTTTTCCTGAGCTCGCTACTTGCCTGATTAAAATACTCTTTGAGTAAGGAAAGAGGACGGACCTCCCTCATGGGGAGCTGAGGGACTGGTAAGCAGAGAAGGGCATCTGGGCTAGTCCATGTGTCCCCAGAGAACTCTGGCTGAGCTGTCCCAGGCGGCCCCACGTGAATATGTCCCAGCTTTTCCTCCTTAGCACCAGTGGCAAATCTTCCACGCTGTTTCAGGCAATGTGGTCGACTTTCAGTTTAGGAAACATGGTGACTGGGGTCCTGGAACCCCAGCTGTGAGTAATTCCCATGTTGAGGATCCCCCTCCCTGCCCTTGTCCTGACGTAGGACTCTGGCCTGGAAACTTGGTGACCTCCTCTCCAATGCCCAGGAGCAGCCCCCTACCTCCCGCTCAGGGCCTGCCCCAGCCCTTGACTCACTATGCAGCTGGAGAAGCCGATGCCCCCCAGGCGGGGACACACATAGTGCCACACACCAATGCTGCCGCGACGGATCCTCTGGCCCACGGCCAGCTCTAGGAAGAAGAGGGGGATGCCGATGATGATCAGCAGCACCAGGTAGGGCACCAGGTAAGCACCTGCAGGGAGAGCAGAGGGATGGCAGAGGGGCTCTGGAGCACAGCAGCAGAGTGAGGGAAGGCGCTGCAGCCTTGTCCTCTAGTCTCAGCCACATCTCTGGTCATCCGCAAGTTGTCACCAGTCCCGGTGCTCCTCCATGAATGATCTGGCCATACGTGTGGCCTACCACACAGCAGCCCACCCAGACCCACCTTCTCCCCCTTGGCTCTCCTGACCTGAAACACTAAGGCAGGAAGTGTATGTATGTCAACTCACAAGGCTAGGTTCAGAAACACAGACATTGCACTGCCTCTCCAGAATCCACATGCCAAGGCACAAGCAGCAGACACACTCACCTCATGAGGTGCTCCGTGGACACCTGTTCACACCCCCTCCTGCCCACAGAGAAGCAGCCCCAGATGGCATGGGGGCTTACTCACCCCCAGACGCACAGACACTGGGTGCAGCCTTCCCAGAGTCTGAACCAGACGCTGATGTAGCAGACTGGGCAGCTCCAGGGAAGCAGAGCTTGGAAGCTCTCCAGGGAGAGGGGGGTCTGACCAGCTTTGCCATTAATCTCCAGCTAATTGAGAGGAACGGGAGAGAAATTAGCAGTTCAGAAAAGCGTGGCCAGGAGGATCATAAAGGATAGAATGGGTCTCGCTAAAGATTCCAGATGATAAATTAATCTTGCTGTCCTGTCCTGGGCCTCACTGCAGAAACAATCTCAATTCCAAGTGACAGGGCATTTAGCAGGAGAATTAAAACCATGTCTGGACACAGACGAGTGCACCCCGCTGAGAGCTGTGCCAACAACCTAGTCCTGTTAGCAAGGCCCTGCCTATCTGTCAAACACTGTCAGGCCAGCCCCAGTCACCAGGGCCCTGATGGTCACCCAGCACTCTCTGACTAAGCCTTGCCAGTAGAGAGCCTCCAGAAGCCCCCAGATACACTGCTCTGCCCCCATCACATAACATCCCACATATTCACCAACACGTGCCCAATCTGCCAATGAACATTGGCAATCGGGCATCTCCTAGGCACAAATTCTGCCACTTGGCAATAATTAACTATTTACTGCAGGTCCACTCTGTGCCATGCACATGCAGCGGGGGGACAGTGGAGTAACAGAAGGCACAGACACCATCCTAGAACAGTTCACGATCTGCCGGGGAGCCAGGCAGAGTCACATGAGCAATATGAGCACGCATGTGTATACACACACACACACACACACCCCACAGACCAGTTACACAGGCCAACCAAGCACATACATGCTGAGGAAGGGGCCAGGGTCCAATGGAGCTAATCAGGAAAGCCTTCTGGGGAGGCAACCCACCGAGCTTTATAGGACAGCATCTCACTCACTAGATGCACACATGCACACATACATTCAACTCGTCACTAACAAGCAGTCCCATCATGGTACACAAAGGACAGAGGGCCCAAAAGGCCACATGCTTAGACCCCTGGGTCTGTCTTTAACTCAGTCTCTTGGTCTTGGGTGTGGGGAAATGGAAGAGGAGCTAAGTGATCTGCTGCAGGAGGGCAAAGCGAGACAGCCTCACTGGTTTTGTATTTCACCCCAGTGTTCTGGGTGGGGCAAGATGTGCAGGGAGGTGAGTTTCAGGGTGTCTGCAAAGTGGGCTGGCACCTTCTATGGATGGCTCTTTTTTCTCCCCAAAGAATCAGGGCAAGCCTCCAGGTAACTGCTGCCAAAGAGTGACAGGGGTGGGAGTGCAAAGACAAGGTACTGGCCCATCACCATCCAGGCTCTGTCCACCTCAGGGAGGCTGCCAGCCCTGAGTTGACTACAGGTCTCTCTACCACTCCAAGGCCTAAACTAACCAGAGTGCTCAGGGGGCCACGGTCAAGATAGGCAGAATTTGTGGTTAATCAGAGGTACTTTTTCATATCAACCTTTGTTGCAATCACTTGAAAATGCAGCAGCACCCTCTTTCGCCTTAGAAAATACAACCTGGGGACAGAACTGGATTTCCTTTTATGTTTCTTTTTTTTTTTTTTTTTTTTGAGACGGAGTCTTGCTCTTTCGCCCGGGCTGGAGTGCAGTGGCCGGATCTCAGCTCACTGCAAGCTCCGCCTCCCGGGTTTTACGCCATTCTCCTGCCTCAGCCTCCGGAGTAGCTGGGACTACAGGCGCCCGCCACCTCGCCCGGCTAGTTTTTTGTATTTTTAATAGAGACGGGGTTTCACCGTGTTAGCCAGGATGGTCTCGATCTCCTGACCTCGTGATCCGCCCGTCTCGGCCTCCCAAAGTGCTGGGATTACAGGCTTGAGCCACCTTTTATGTTTCAACAGCTTTTGGGAGCCTCAAGTTGTTCATCCAAATAGCGGGAAGCACTGTTCAGGATGTTAGGAGATTTATCAGGACAGGGCCAGGATCCAGGATCTCTGAGGCCTTCTGGATCTCTTATCATCTATGCCTCGGTCAGTATTCTAAGCCTCACTTCTGGCAAACCCTGAGGTTATTCCTGGGGTTTAAAAGACCATCTTGGCGGTAAGAGCCGGGTCCTGAAGTCAGACCACCTGGTTTTAACGACTTACTAGCTGGGCAACTTTGGGAAAATATTTGATCTCTCTGCGCTGCTGTTTTCTCATCTGGTTGAAGAGGATGAAAATGTTACGTATAAAATTGCTGATATTTGGCCATTTTTGACTTACAAAAATGGCCATTTCATAAACTTTGACCCAACACCTATCACACAGGGCTGTTGCAAAGATCGAATGAGTGGCTTACCCATAGTAAGCAATGGTTGAACACTTGCCTTTTTCTCATAAAAATAAACAGAAGGAAAAGTAAACTAGGAAGATGTCAACATTTCATGGAGCTAAGGAAAGTGTTCCAGAGTTTCTGTCCAGAACTACGGAAAGTCTGATTAGATCGACTATGGCTCAAAAGCACAGACTCAACTCTCAGACCAAACAGCTGTCTTCTTCCTATGATAATTTCCCTCCTCCTAAAAAATATTTAAGACGACTTGCTATAGACTCCGTCTCAACAAACAAACAAACAAAAACCTGTAAAAATACGGGACAGTTAAAGGTAGAGATAAAAAGGGATTGCAGGAATCAGAGAAGATAGAAAAAGGCAGGCAGGAATGTGGAATGGAAAGCTCAGAATTCTGAGAATTGACAATGCTTTTCCTCTAGGGTAGTTCTTTATGTCTGGTGCCATGGTGACTGGTGTCATTGTGAACAGTCAGACTGTGGCAAGAACACCGCCCTGGGTGTGAGTGCTTGTGTGTGGCATAGAAAGGGACTCACTCTAATTCATCACCAAGTGCCCAGGCAGAACTGATCAGTTAAGCTAGAAAGAACAAGGTTAGAGATTCCCAGCTAAGTCCTCCAATGCCACATATCCTTTGAAGTCATTTTAGGCACCTTGGAGCTCTTCTCAACATCTCACAGTGCATAAGGAAACCATACACTTTTATATCTTTGCTTTGGGCTAGTCTTATATCAACTCAGTTATCATGCCATGCAGGCCACAAGCTCTGATCAACAGTTACTTATTAAAAAGTAAAAAAGCTCTTTCAAGCAAGGAGACTATGCAGCTAATATAGCTTGCTATGGGGGAAAGATGGAACCCTTTGGCCTAATTCAATCACAAGAGTTCAGGTGGGCATTCTCACTCCCTGCCCTTCAAAAGAAACTGGAAAGGAGGAGAAGCCTCCCAGTCAAATGTGGCCTTCTGAACTAGGGAAAGGTGCATCCTGGAGAGGAGGGGACTGTGTCTTTAGAAGAGGCTACATGGCAAGAGTTCCACAACCAAGGAAGGAAGGAAGGAGCTGGGGTAAAATGCCTGCCAAGGTGGGGCCACCCAACAGGCTGGAGCATGCCACGCCAGGCACAGGGACTCAGGAACACAAGAGCTCTCACTAGTTGACTTTCTCAGGACCAGAGGTCTGGGCTTGCAAATCTCTTTGTTTCCAGCCTATTGGGTTTTCTTTATTTTTAGTTAGTTGATCCCTGGTTTCAGAAAAAGCTGCCTTTGGACAATTCCTGGGGGCTAGAAGTGGTGGTAGTGGTTTGATACCAGGGGCAACATCCTCAAGAAGGATTCAAGCCTAGGGGACAGTGTGAAGGCCCCTCTTACCCGGAGGCAGTAGGTGTGGAGGCTAAGTGCCCAGGCTCTGGGCAAGCCTGTCCAGGTTTGAATCCTGACTTTATCACTAGCTGTAACCTTGGTCACACACAACATTGAACAAGTTATCTAACCAATTTGTGCCTCAGTATTGTGGTCTCTAAAACAAAGATGCTAACAACTCCTTTATATAAGGCTGTTGGGAAGATTCAATGGTTGAATCACATAAAATTGGTGCTTTGGTTGTTCTAAGATGCTCAAATATCAGCAGCTTCAGGCACTTAGCCCTAATATCCATTAAGTCCTTAGAACAGTGCCTAGCACCTCGTAAGCATTTATAATAATGGCCAACAGGTGCCCCTTACCATGTCTGGTTGTGTGTTGCCCATTCTGCATGTAAAGCTCGTTTAATCCTCCCAACTATCCTGTGAGGCAGGAACTGCTATTATTCTCATTTTGCAGATGAGGCACAGAGAGGTTAAGCAATTTGTAGGAGGTCCAAAATTTGATTGGCAGGGCTGGAATCTGAACCCAGGCAGTCTGGAGCCAGAGCCCACTTTCTTAGCATGTCCTGTAGTCTCTTGGTAGCTACTAACCATCATTGTAGCTATTCCTGGGGCATCTTACTCTGGAATCCTGAGCTCCAACCTACAAGGGCTCCAGTTCTGCCTCAGCAAAGGGGTGTTCTTTTTCACCCCTCAGCCCGGCCTATTTGCAGGGGACCCCTGATGCAGGCATAGCTGTCTCTTACCTCCTCCATTTTTCTGGCACAGGTAGGGGAACCTCCAGATGTTGCCGAGGCCCACAGAGAAGCCAATCTGGGCCAGGATGTACTGCAGCTTACTGTTCCAGGCCGGCCGGTCCTCTGAGTCCAGCTCCTCCTCCACTGCCTTCTGCTTGCCGCCTGCCTCGCCAGCCACATTCAGTACACTCTGCTTATAGTCCACAGGCTCCTCGAGGGCCAGCAGGTCGGCCACCGACTCAGTGACATGCTCACTGCTGTGCTCACGCTGGGTCACTTTGCTGTTCTTCGGCATGGATGCCACCTGGGCCGTGTAGCCCTGCTCCCCAGCACACAGAGAAGATGGAATTCAGCTGCTGTCAGCTCCTTCTCATCCAGGGACCTAGGAAACCAGGAGAGCAGGAGAGGATTATCTGACCACACCAGGAAGCTGAGGAGCCCAACGTGGACACAACCCAAATCAATTCCCCATCACACTCTGAGGCAGGTCAAGGGCCTCAAATACTGAGCTTGCCCTCCCTCCCCATCAGGGGCTGCCCGGTGAGGAGCTCAAGGCCTACAGACTCAGTTTCTCCACAGGCTTTACCCGAGCATTATTTGAAAAGTAAACCTAAAGGGGCAAAATAGGCAAAGCCATACGCCAAACCCAGGTAGAGCGTTATCTGTGAAGACATTTCTCTCTTCCGTACTGCAGAGCTTAGAGTGCTCAGGCCCCTTTGGAGGCCCATACAGCCTTCCCTTTCCAGGTGTTCTGCTTAGCCAAAACCACCTGGTGGGAGCCATGGAAGCCAGTGCCTGCCTTCCTTAGGGCCTTTTCATTCAACATGCAGGGATTATATCAGGAACTGATTAGAAATGCGGCATCTCAGGCTTGCACCAGACCTCCTGAATCAATCTCTGCCTTTTTACAGGATCCCCAGGTGATTAAAAGGGATATTAACATTTGAAAGAAAAAAAAAGGGCTCTTGAGCCATCACCATGGGGCCCCTGGACACCAGTGCCTATGGTATCTCCATTCCCCTCGCCGGAGTGGCTGACCAGGCTCCGCTAAAGATTCTGGCACCAGAAGCCAAGAGCTGTTTGCTCAGTGCCAACGAATCTTGGGTCATTGCTCAGCACTGACATTATCTGAGGACTTCTGCAGCCAAGAGCTGGTTCTCCATCCTTCGGCGACAGTTTTACAGCAGATAATGTCTGCACAACACGGGCGGGGGAGGCAAAACCCTCCCCTGCTCCTGCCAGTCCTCATTTGTCTTTCATGCTTTCCCTTAAAGAAATAAAGCACCAAGAAAATGAAGCCTTTGAAGAATTCCACCATTCTGTTACATTTGAAGGCACCCCCTCATTAAGGGAAGGTTGGAGGATTTAAAATTAAACATACACACCCCAGCCTGCGGTTGCCCTGCATCTTTCTAGGGATGTAACTTACCCAGCTCTGTAATTACTTTATTAAGGGAAAGAGCTGTCTCTGGAAGCTGGGCTCCCTGTTTGTTCTCCTCGTAGGTGCATGCCACCTGAATGGCACAGGCAAGGTTGCTGTGCAGTACAAGGGCCAGGCCTGTCCTTCCTGCCAGCCTCAACCCAGACCTCCTGGGGCCTGCCAGCCAGGCCCTGTTACACATGTAATGAAGCTGGGAGGTTTATGGGGTTGGCTAGCCCTCCCTAGGCCAGGTCTTGGACCACATTAGCAGGTGACACCTGCTACCCTCCTCTTCCAAGGGGACAGTGAGTCTTTAGTGACTGCCCCCTCACACCTCAAGAAAAGACAGGGCCAGCCTGGTTAGAGGACCACAGAATTCCCTATAAGAAGCTCTCTGCTGGGACTCACGTCACAGCGGGTAAGTTGAACACTCCATTGTGTCAAGAAGGGTGCCCCATGGGTGGCACTTGTGCATCTGTAGAACTTTCAGCCCTCAGCCTCCCCCCAGGGCTGCCGTGTTGCTTGTGCTACACAAGTGAAGTGCGGCCCTAGGAGTTACGCAATGGAGAGGCCTGTGTCCTTGCCTGGGCTGCCAGCATGGGTTCCTCTCCTCACTCAGCAGGTCCCCCGTCTGCAGGGCGTGCAAACAGAGAAATGGCTGCTTGTCAAGGCGTCTCCCCCTCCCCTACAGCTTACATCCAGAGCTGTTACTAAAGATGAGATCTGGAAAGAGGGTGGGGGTCCCTCTGGAGCCTACAATCACTAGGGTTCCTTGGCTCAGAGCCTGTCTTCGGCTGCTCTGCCTACAGCAGGGTTTGAGCAGAGCAATCTGCAGTGCATTAGGTATGATTTACTGATCATCAAGCCACAGCTAGAGAAAACCAAGGGGGTTTCCTGCAAGTCTGCAGAATTTATCTTGCTGCTGACCAATTGGAGCACATGTTTCTCCATAAATAGCCTAGTGAATGGCAGCTTCGGTCACCAAGATGAGAAAGGGCTGGGAGGAAAAAAAAAAAGCATCATTTTAAACAAGGAGGACTCAAGGACATTCTGGTAAACCGGAGAAGGATACCTGCAGCAGCATCCGGCAACCACAGAGCATCAGCTAACATGAGCTTCCTCCTTTTTCCCAAGATGTCACTGATGCCATGCGCATCCCACACTGAGGGATGGGGGCCCAAGGACTCCTGTGCCATTAGGTCTGCAGGATGCAAAGGGCTTGTACAAACCTCCAGGCTAAGGCACTGGGCTGGGCTGCAGTCATGACTGGAACCCTCTGTGTCCAGTGAATATGCCCAGGTGACAGCAGGGTCAGACTCAGAAATTGAAGCTTAAGGGACCTAGCAATTGTCTGACTCAATGTTCCCATTTTATCTCTGAGGAAACTGAGGCCCAGAGAGAGGAACTGAATTGCCCGAAACTACTCAGGTTCTCCTAACACCCTGACCAGAGCCTTGTCTGGAACAGAGTCAGACTCAGTAGGGGTGGGGGACACAGGGAGAAGACCACCGGGTGTGGGAGTGTTAAGCATGGGCTGTGAAGCTGGACAGGCCTGGAGTTGAGAGTTCATTCACTCACTCACTCACCTGACACACATTTCCTGAGTGCCTCCTATATGCCAGCCTCTGTTCTAGGTGAGAGATACAGCAGCAAACAAAACAGGCAATGTGTCTCCTCTTGTGGAGTTTGCATTTCATGTGGAAGGGCCAAATACTAAAGAAATCGATGTGTAATATAATGGCCAGGGGTGATACATGCTGTAAAGAAAATCACACCGGAGGGGTGGAGCAAGCTGGCAGGCAGCTCTTTTATGCTGGATGCAGGGATTGCGGGGGGCAGTCAGGAAGGGCATCTCTGAGGAGGTGACATTTGAGCAGAGGCATGAATAACAGGAAAGAGCACTGGCAGAGTGAACAGCAGACACAAAGCTCCCAAAAAGGAAGCAGCCTGGGAATTCCAGGAACAGCAAGGTGGCCAGAGCCACGGGGCAGAATGAGAGGCAGAGACAGGGAGAAGTGCGCTGGGGAGGGAGGAGCATGGCTGTGCTGTGTGTGAGGACTGGGGCTGGTGCTCTGAGGGAGGTGGGCAGCCCTGAGGCCTTGGCCACACACTAGCTGTGTGCTCTTGACATGGCACTTTAATTATGTGAGCATCCGTCTCCTCATGGGTGAAAAGGTTGCATTTAATGACGCCTCTCATCTCCCAGGGAGGGCTGCTGTGAGGGTCCAAGGAGCGGCCACACACAGAGTGCCTGGCACAGAGCTTGGCACACAGAAAGGACCCAAATGGTAGCAGCCACTGCCTGGAAGTCTTGCATTGTTTACCTTTACACATTTAAAAAACATGTAAGTCCCCATATTGATATTTGATCCCATCAATCCCATTTCTTCTCAAGAAAGGCCAAAGAGAGCTGACCGTGGGAGCGGAGGCGGGTGGAGAGAAGCATCCTGCACCACCTCAGCAATGCCCACTTTCTTCTCCAGAACTGGTGTCCACCTAGGGCAGCCCCTAGAAAGTCCTACCACATACCACACCCCAGTGTCAAAGAAAGCCAGACAAAGGCTCCCAGCTTGGATCCGAAAGACCAGCAATATTATTATTAATAAAAACAAGGCCTGTAGTAAAAGTTAAGCATTATTGTTATTAAAATGTACCTCATGTTTGGAATAGCTTGAGACCACTTAAAACCATTTTTTATTTTTTACAACATGGGTTGGTGATCCTGCTCAGGAGTAAGATGGCCTGGGTTCCAACCCTGGCTCACTGCGTGCCAGCCACCTGGCCTGGGCAACTGTTCTAGCCTCCCTGAGCTGCAGTTTCCTCATATGTCAAGGGAGGGTGCCAGTGGTGCCTACCCCACCGTACTGTGAGGAGAATACGTTGTACTTGTCTTAGAACCCTGCCAGCACCCAAGAGGCGCTCACAAATGGTACTGTTTCTTTAGCTCTCATTCAATTCATACCCCAGTGGAGGCAGTGACTTGGAACAACCCTCCCTGCCCCACCCCCAGTTCCCTGACGCCATGTGCCGGTGAAAGGTCAGCTTTTACAGCAGGCAGGGCCTGGAAATCCAAAGTGTACCCAGCCAATGACCCCAAAGCCTTGTCTGTGAGGAGCATCAGGATCAGAGAAGGACCCTGAGAGGGGCGATTCCTCTCTTTCCATATCCATGCATCTCATGGAACCAGCCACGATCCAGACATCAGCAGGCCAGCTAGGTACTGGGATCGACCAACCTACTGTGCAAACTGGTACCATTGCCCTAACTTCCCCAGACCTCAGTTTTCCTGTGTGTAAAATGGGTTGGCACGGATGGCCTCCAAGACCCCTTTCAGCTCTAGCATATATCCATTGAGAGTCCCTCCTGCTTGTGGGTGTGAGCAAGGAGCCACCTGCCCCAGGCACCTGTAACAATGGATGCGAAAGGTAAGTTCTGTCTGCCCTGCCGCCCTCCATCAGCTGAGAGCCCCCTGGAGCATGGTAGAGATGTGATGACAGACAGCCCAGCTGTATTCTAATTATCCCCCCGTAGTAGCTGGGGTGGGTTGTGAAGTGACTTTCATGAGCAACACGTCAGATGATGAAGCTGCAAGGTACTCTCTGAAAGGAGTGCCTCCATCCCTGAAAGCACAGCGCAGAGGGGCACGAGTGCCGAGCAAGCCCTCGGTGCCAGCTTGTCACTTAGCAACAGAGGTGGCTTGCAGCTCAGAATAGCTCCTGCGAGAGAAACAGGTCGGAGCAAGTGAACTGCGAATCTTCTTGAAAGGAGAAAAAATAGTGTGACTGGGAGGCAGACAGGTAAAAATATCTCCTGCCAGAGGGGTGAGGTCTCCATGAAAATTTTTCAAACACACCATCCGGCAATTAGCTCAAGGTGGTGGGGGATAGCCGCTCTCACCCTGGCACCAGGACAAAGCCTGGAGCCGACAGCAGCCACGGAGGAGAAGGGAAGAGGTGCCCTTCTGTAATGATGAAGGCAGCTCCCTGAGCACCCGCCTCCTGGGCCTGGGGTGTTTCTTGCTAGGGAGGTTCAGGTAACTCAAAACACAAAGAGAATCATTTACTTTCCGAGTTAGACTCCCCAGGGGAGGTGAGTGGGGGAGCCACCAATGTGGGGAAGCAGGCAGTCACCTAACTACAACGACACACAGATACCACAGGCCCGCCCTGCCCAGCCCCTGCCCGTGCTCCTGACCCTGCTACCCTTGGGTCTTGTGGCTCTGTAAAGAGTGGCTGTGGCCAAGCCCATCCTTAAAAAGCACCTCTTCGGGGTGTTCCAACAGGCACCCTGAAGAGCCCCCAAGAAGAGGAGAGCAGTGGAAGTGGTCCCTACTCAGGACCTCAAAGCCAACATCTAACTCAGGTAGAATCGGCAGTGAGTAGGAGCCATGTCAGAATGCTGGGCAGCTTCCTGGTTTCTTCATGACAGGCAGTTGTGGCCCAAACTGTTCTCCTAATTACCTCAGAGCCTCTGAGCTTTTACTGAGCCCAAAACAGGCCGGACTGTTATCAGAGACACAAATTATTTTTAATTGTTTTATTAAAACCTCTGACAGTCACCTGGGGCAAACTGCTCCTGACAGAGCCTGGCCTTGACTTGGAGGCTTCTGCCCCTGGATGTTCTGGCCCAGGACACAGGCAGGGACCACACACCCTTCTTGACCTCTCTTTCCTCCACCCCCACCCAGGTCACAAGTCCTGTCAGTGTGTTCAGCTCTGTCCTCTTCCCACCCCCCTGCTCTAGTTCAAGCCTGCTCTCTGGCTAGATGCCTGCAGCAGGCTCCCAGCTCACTTTCCCCACCAGCATCCTACACATTGCCTTCGGTGGCATCTTCTGGAAATGCCACGCCGCCCCACTCCCACTGCCTACTGAAGGGAGCCCAAGGCCCTTTCCAAGGCATTTGGGCCCGTTCTATCTCCTGGGCCTCAGCTTCTACTTCCTCCTAGCTCACTCACCACCACTCATTCTAGACTAACCACTTCCCATCCCCTGACAGCTGAAGCCTTCTAGGTCCCCTCGCCTTTATGACAGCTCCTGCGAGTCTGTGAGTGAGCATTAACGCTCTGCCCTTCTAAGCACACTCCTCGTAACACTCTTTTACACTATTTTACTATTTGGCTGTCTGGTACAACCAGTTGTCATTATGCCTGATCCCTTTTCTAAACAGCAAGCTCCTCGAGGCAGGATCGAAGGTGCACTCAGCTTTGTGCCCACCCTTCACTGCTCCTACCCACCCAGTGCCTCACACACACAGATGATCTGTGGGCACAACATGGTATTTACAGGTGTTCCAGCGTCCCTGCCTTCCAATCCTCTCAGAACAACCTGCTTCTCATGTAGAAATCTTACTACCGCCTCACCTTTGAAACAAAGAGGTAGGGGTAAAACACCAACAGCAGTGACTAGAGAGACATGTGAATCTACCGGAAGTCTGCATGTCCCAGCCAGGGGGACTCTAATCCGGTGCATCCCTGTAGCACACATGGGGAGAGCCCCAAGACTTGGAAGCCATCTGTAAAATAAGGAGCGGTGCTTGCCTGCTTACCTACCAGCTGCATCTGGTTACCACATGGATGGAAGGAGAAAGAGAAACAAAAGCTCACTGAATAGTCAAATGAACAGAGTGGGGATTTTTTTTACTCCATTTCACAGATTTGTTGGGTTTGTGTTTTGGTCTTCCATTTCATACCTCAATTGACACCATCTTTGCATCTGCAAGGCCAAATTCTGGTATCTTATTATAATATGAGCATGATAAATATGACATTATTGAATTGAATGAGTGCATAAACGAATTGATCCATTTTTGAACTCCCCAAAGTTTCTGGAGTCTGATGTGTTTTTCCAGCTTCCAGTTTTTTCCATTTCTTGATGTGATATTCTGATGCCAAGACCATATCATGCCCCAAGGATGCCCCAAGGATGCCCCAAGTGACAGTTTGAAAGCCAGGATACACTAAGAAACCTGGCCATCCCTTTGTGACTTTTTGCCACTTTCAAAAGAGCCAGTCTTTGTGCTGTACCTTCCCTACTTTATAGACAGAATCCATCCTCACCTCAGGGAAATCATCTTTGGGTGGGCACAGCATGGCTTGGACTTGTGGGACCATTCCAAACAAGAAATCTAGCTGAGGAGCCAATGGCACCTTCTGCAGCCCTTTCTTACCTTCCTGTTGCATTTGCCGAGTCTGTTCTCTTCAGTCGATATCTTGTTTTCTTAGTCAAGAAGGAAGGGAAGCAGGAAAGGGGGCAGATGGTCCAGAGGGGGAGGAACTGGCACTGAAAAATGTGGGTGTGGCCAGTGCAAACAGATCTTGTGGTTCCATTTTACCATCTCACGTGGGAGAACACATGCTCTGTGTGCATGTAAACAAGGGCAGCCCCAGGACCTACCCCCCGCCAACCCATGCATTCTCTCTTTACTGGAATTCAGGTGCTGAGGGATCCACTGGGGGAACTTCTGAAGGCAGAGTGGGGTGTAGTAATAATAACAATGATAACACAGCACATAGGCCATAATTCTTGAGTCCCATCTCTGTGGCAACCACCATGCTGAGCACCAAACAGATATTAGCTCCTTTAATCCTGCCAGTAATTATATCAGGTAGATACCACTGTTATTCCCATTTTACGAATGAAGATATGGAAGCTCAGAGGGATAATTACCTATATTTCATTGAATCTAGGATCCTGTGATGCTAGCACTTTCTTGAACTTACCAGAAAGGATCCATTGAAGGTTTCTACCCAACTAAGGTGAGCTGTCATAGACCCACAGCCATGTTGAAACAGCTATTGATTGCATGTCGTGTCCTGATTTTACGATGTGGTAATGTGCAAAAATATGCATTTTGGAATTGATGAAATAAGGCAAGTCATCCAAAGCCCCTGGATCTGCACTGACAGACTGACCCTGGAGCCTGACTCTCAACCTCAATGCTATCATGGGTTTCCGAGCCAGGAAAACCTAAAGTCCTGCTCTGCCATTTATGAGATGTTAGTCTTTGGGAAAGTACATAATCCCTCTTGGCTTTACTTTCTGGACCCGAAGAGATAGGAATGAAGGATGCTACACCTTGTGGGGTTGTCATGAGTATAAAATGAGGTAACACAAGAGTTGTGCTCAACTCAGGCCAGGCCCTCAGGGGCATGCCATCAACCAGTGCCAGCTACCACCTTCACGTGAGAACATGTGGGAAATGGGCTTAGCCAGGAATCAAGGCATACTCACCCACATACCACAATGCCCTGGAGCTGGGTGAGACATGCACGTGTGAGCCCAAGGACACAGTGGGCTGACAGGGGATGCTGGGGCTCAGTTCTCCGACTTCTACTCGCCTTTTGGCCTGGAAGGAGAATAGAGCCCAGAGACTCCTATAAACTAGAGGTACTGCTAAAATATGGGATTTTAAAATATTCCTCTTGCTGTTTTTTAAATCTCTTTCCCTCCTTCTTTTCCTTTACTTCTTTCAACAAATATTTGCTGAACATTACGTGCTAGGCCCTGTTCTCGTGCAACAGAGAACAGAGCAAATAATGTCCCTGCCCCATGGGATTTATATTCTAGCGCAGAGGGACAAATAGAAATCAGACAAATATATAATTTATAGTGTACATAAAAACATACACTATAGGCCGGGCACGGTGGCTCAAGCCTGTAATCCCAGCACTTTGGGAGGCCGAGAGGGCGGATCACGAGGTCAGGAGATCGAGACCATCCTGGCTAACATGGTGAAACCTCGTCTCTACTAAAAAATACAAAAACTAGCCGGGCGAGGTGGCGGACGCCTGTAGTCCCAGCTACTCGGGAGGCTGAGGCAAGAGAATGGCGTGAATTCGGGAGGCGGAGCTTGCAGTGAGCTGAGATCCGGCCACTGCACTCCAGCCTGGGTGACAGAGCGAGACTCCACCTCAAAAAAAAAAAAAAAAAAATACACTATATCTGATAGTATATATAAATATATCAAATAAGCATATACAGTATAGAGTATGAGGGGGTGGAGCACAGCAGGAATGCTGCAACAGAGATAGGGCGAAGGAAGCATGCTCCAATAAGATGACATAAAGACTTGAACAGAGTGAGAGAGTGAGCCATGTGGATGTCCTGGGAAAGCATTCAGAGCAGAGGGAACAGAAAGTGCAAATGCCCTGAGGCAGGACCTGAATGCCTGGTGAGTACAAGGAACAGACAGACGGCCATGTGCCTACAGCACCCTGAACAACGGAAGAGTGGGAGGTGCTGGGCTAGGAAGACAGTGAGTATTCAAAGCAGGCAGGACTCATGGAGCATGGAAAGGAGTTAGGGTTTTCTTTCAAGGCTAATAGGAAGCTATTGGAGGTTTTCAAGCAGGGGAGTAATGTGACCTGACTATTTTTATTTTTATTTATTTATTTATTTTTAGATGGAGCCTTGCTCTGTTGCCCACGCTGGAGTGCAGTGGCGCAATCTCAGCTCACTGCAACCTCCGCCTCCCGGGTTCAAGCAATTCTCCTGCCTCAGCCTCCTGAATAGCTGGGATTACAGACACAGGCCACCACACCTGGCTAATTTTTGTATTTTTAATAGAGACGGGGTTTCACCATGTTGGCAATGATGGTCTGGATCTCCTGACCTCGTGATTTACCCATCTCGGCCTCCCAAAGTGCTGTGATTACAGGTATGAACCAACGTGCCTCGCCTGACCTGACTATTTTTATAGGGATCAATGGCTGCTGGTAGGACAAGTGAAGAAACACGGAGGGTAGGTAAGCAATATTGGTGATGTGTATCAGGCTGTTGATGAGACTTGAGTTTTGAAGAGAAAGGGAAACTGAGGACCTGAGGTGCTGAAGGGCACACCAGGTCTCAGACAGATAAAGGACCCATGAGAGTATACCAGTTTGGAAAAAGAAAAATTTTAAAGACCAGATATGCATATAAAAGTCCAGGAACAACTAATGAAAGCCTCATTCCCTTCTTTCCTCATTCATGGGGGGACCACCATGGGGACAGATGACTCCTCACAGCATCTGCCAAAAATCATCTGACCTGGATTGTCTTAAAACCACTATTTTCTGTTGTCTCAGAAAGAGACAGAGGGAACCAAGGGTGTCCAATTACCTGAGTTACCAAACGGACTGCTGAAGAGCTCTTGAAGGAATAGTGATCAGAAACCCTTAATTACAGTCCCAACATGATGTCTCTTTCCTGAAAATGAGAAGGGTTTATGTCTCTTTCCTCACCAGCCTTCAGTGCAGCTTTGTAGAGTGTTGGGCAGAAAAGTGTCCTACTGGGACAAGCCACAGGTGACCCACTGTGCTTACATACGTTATTTATCCTCACAACAACAACTTGAGATAAAATACAATTCTTATCTTCAAGACAAAGAAGCCTCTATCACGTACAAGATTACCCAGCCATACAATAGAAGAGCAGGGATTCAGACTGTCATCTACCAAACTGTAGCTATTTTCTTTCTGACATACTGGTACGTTCCGATCTTTTGCATGTCATGACACAGAAAATAACACTCGCATGGCACACTGGGGTACATGGAGGGGACACCACCATGCTAGGCCATCCCAAGCTACTCCAAGGAATGAGGGCATCATTATTTCTGGGCCACATGTTACCCATCTGTAGCACTGGTTGGGAAGTTCTGCAGTGCTCCATGCAGCCTTGCAAAATGATACGTTCAGGAAGTCAACCGTGGACTGAACCCATCTACCACCATTTCTCCCAGAGATCAGGATCTTCCTCACTTGACCGAGTTCTCTTCCAAAACTCACAAGATAAAGCAATTTGGGGAACTGGTCAAGGAGATTCCTTCCAGCCGTTCTTTGGAGTCCCAAATTACTAGCAGGCAGATGGCCCCCGTGGTGTGGCAGGACCATGGACAGCGCCCACCCGGTCATTTCTGAGAGCCAGCCCAGGTTGCGCACGCAGTACAGAACATCTGCTCTTCTTCCTTTAGATCTGGGCAAAGGAAGGCAGACCCATGTCCTCAATGAATACTCATTTGACAGTACATTCTTTAACCACCCTATGGAGTGACTATTCATTCCTCTTGCAAGGTAGTTTTAGCAAACATTGCTTCTGCTCCATTTAGAGCTGGTGTGGGATTTAAAGCCTCAGGAACCCAGGAATCTTGTAATTAAAGAAAAATGTAACCAGCAGAATTTTGGGGTGTGGACCAGTGAATTCCATTTGTAAGCAAAATAGAAGGTGGTAAATTAGTGGTATGCAGAATCCAGCAGAAATTCTAATTAAACCAGTAAATAGAAACGATGGCGTACAGTGACAGACAACTTGTTATCTTCAAATAAACTGCTAGGTAGGCTCGGGAAGGCAGAGTGGCAGCTCAGTGGGACAACTGCAGCTAATGAGCTGTGAGCTGGTGTACTCACTCCCCTGACTCTATATGTGCCTCACTCCCACTCCACAAGAGGACACAGAATGGACAGGGCTTTGTGCCTCAACTCCCTAGTTGCGGACTCAGGTAGCCTAGGACTCACCTGACCCAGAATTATTCCCTAACAAAACACACCTGGTTCTGAACATGAGAATAAGTGTATACAGTAATTCATACTGCATCTGAGCTTATGTTCTCACATGTTAATTTTCTGTACGTATTGAATGTTTAACTATATATTAAAAAAAAAAAACTGGATTTGCCCATAAATGAGCAATGTTTTAAGAATCACTCACGGGAGGAGGAGGAAGAGAATGAGAATTATCAAAGGACTTATCTCCACAAAATGGCTGCCTATGAAGCAAGGGTTTCTGGAAAGTCCTCTTCGCCCACTGCCAGTGAGGAACATTAATACTTACATTCAGTTATTCACCTTCAGGAACTTCCCCACTGAGATCTCAGGTGGTTTGGAGATGATGGGCAGGTTAGGACAGCATGGACCTGTTCTGGAGATGGCGATTTTTCAGAGAAAGAGAAGAGACAGAGAAGCTGGAGGAATCAGGTGCCATGTTTCCCAGAACGGCCACGGACATGCGTGGCAGAGTTTTGGAGTGAGGAGAAAGTGGGCTCTCCATGGGACAAGACCAGGAAGAAGCAAGTGGCATCTCCCCAAGCAGCCCTGCCAGCAGCTGCTGTAATAACCTTGAAGTGTTCGCAGTTTTTCTCTGGGATCTGGGGCCTCACCAGAAATGGCTACAAATCCCGGGCATACACTCTCCAGCAGAGACACCTGATCCACCAAGCTCCCATCAGCAAGTGGCCGTCCTTGATTCTGCATATGCAGAAATTCTCAGGGCAACATCCACCTGGCTCTGACTCCTCTCACTGGTCTACACACGAATCCCTAGCTTGGACAATGTTAAGGGAATGAGGTCAAGGGCAGTAGAGGTCAGGAAGAGAAGGGCAGGGAAAGGACAAGAAAACACCAAGATGGAGCCTGGGATCTTTTTCTGGATTTCAACCCACCTGGAGCCAAATACCATATTCCCCAAACCTTGGACATTTGGTTATGTTAGTTTTCCACCAATTTCCAATGAGTACAGGCCCATTTCCCCTTTTCCCGGGGCACTAACTTAAAAAAAAAAACTGGACCTACAGCTCTAGACAATCTTGTTTGGGCAAATGCCTAGGTTGTCAGCATTTATTAAGAATGTATTATGGAAAAGTATCACATAGAGGTTAGGAACATGAAGTTTGGACTGATAGAGTTCCAAGTCTTTGGTTGCCACTCATTACCTGTGTGACCTTGAACAAATCATTTAACCTCTCTGAACCTTAAATTTTACGATCTGTAAACTGGAGATAGCAATATCTGTCTCCTGGGATTGTAGTGAAGATTAAATGAGATGGTCTGGGAATAAAGCACTTAGCACAGCACAGAAGCCTCAATAAGCAACTGGATATTATCAATTTGTGCCAAGCACAGTGTGAGCTACTGGAATCCAGAACTGCACTCGCCCCTCCTAAAAGCATGCAGAGTAGGCATTTCCTCACAGATCACTGCCCCACTTGAGTTTGGGATAGTGCTCTAGCAATCAGTTCCACCTATGGCACTGTGCTTCTGACCTCTGGCAGCCAGCAACATCAGTCAGGGAAGGGAGACACAGGGGCTGAGGTCACAGGTTGTTTTTTCCCCCATCTTGGTGCTCCAGATGTTTGGCTGTGAGGACTGCTTGTAGCTCAGCCTGGGAGCGAGTGATAACTCAGAGCTAGTTCTAGCAAAAAAGCTTAAATCCATCTTCCCTTCAAACTATTCCACTGCTTATCTTAGCAGCTTTAAAGGGATTAATGATGAATTGTCCTGCTGCAGCAAACCTGGACAGAAAAGGAGTATAAAGGAAGGGAGGGTATACAGGCAGAAGGAACCTGCTTCTCTGGAATCTTCTCATCTCTGTTTCTGTCATCCTTGGAATTTGCTCCTGGATCCAACGGGGAGGGCATTGGCTCCAGAATGAATGGTGAATGCAATGCACGCGCACGCGCGCGCACACACACACACACATTTCCAGTAGCAGATTGGAGTCCCCTGAGCCAGCATGGCTTCTTTCTTGCTGCAGTGGGGATCCCCTTATTTCCTTCACTCTTAAGGCACACACATCTTAGCTCAGCACCAAATCTGGACATTTTACAGACAGAGAAAACTAGGGACTCAGGGTCCTTCAGGAAAACAGGAGTCACACACCTCACTTTCCTCTCCAGGAGAGGCCAGCCTCAGCTCTCCTGAACAATTCTCTTGTAACTTTCAATTCTTTATGGATATAATGGGTGGGGAGGAGGATGGCAAGACCTGAACAAAGAGAAATGACCCCTGAAGTCCACCCAGCAGGTGCGGCAGCTTGGGACCAGGCCATTCAGAAACAACCCCAAGGAGTCAAGGTCTGTGCTGGAGTCACCCGAGAGCTGTTGCAGGTGGCCAAGAGCAGCCAGCAGACCCAGCACAGCTGAACGCCACCCCTACCCCAACACTAATCCTGCTCTTAACCAGGCTTCCCAATTTAGGGTCTCATGGGGAGACTTGAGGGTTGGAAACAAGTCTATGTGAAGCTGACTTATGGGTCCTTCTTAATCACATGGGAAGCACAGAACCTTCATGTCTCCCCACATCCCCTTTCATGATAGAGCAGGGGCAATGAGAGAAAGAACTGCCTCTGGTTAAGGCCCATAGGGAAGGGATGGGGAAGTAACATCTAATGAGCACATGCTGTGCCTAGCACCTGGCTCAAAATAAGCCGGCCGGCAGAAATAATATCATAGGCATCCCTGTTTTACAACTGAGGAAACTGAGACTCCCGAGGTAAAGTGACTTGCCCAAGGTCACCCCACTGGCACATGGCAGAACACTGGGCCCAGTTTTGACCTCAATCACAGAGCCTTTCCTCACCCTCCCCTTCACCACTCCCCATCTCCCTGCCCACACCAGCCTGGCCCTGCTCACCTTCCCATGGAGTCAGAGCTCCAGGACCCTTGCTCAGCAGCCAGAGCTGTGCTTAGCTCCCTCAGAGGACTTGCCCACCTCTGCCCAAAACACTTGGGCTCAGGTCATTCCTGCTCACGAGTCCTGCTAAAGAACTCCATTCAACTCACAAACAGCTGACACACGACTCTGTGTGTGACTCAGGCCAAACAAACTCACTCCAATCAGAGCTAGTGGGCATGATTTGCCTCCTGCACTGAGTCACCCTCCAGGCTGAGCTGCAGAGATTCGCTGAAACTCAACCACCTACTTAGCCACAGATGTTCCATTAGAGAAAAATCCGGCAGTGGAGCTAAAGCCTCTGATGGTCCCTGTGGATGAGCCATGGCCAAGGACAACCAGGTGTGACCTCAAAGCTCTTCCTGCCCAGGTGATGGGTCTGCCTCACAGAGCCATGGGATAATGTAAGCACAGAACGAGACACAAGAACTCCCCACTGTAAACCTCAACACACTCTGACCTTGTTCTCCAGACATAAGTGAGTGTGTCCAGCAAGGCCTTAACAGGCGCTAACTAAACTTGTGGTTGAATTTTTTTGGAGCCATTACAGGATTGTCTTTGTTCCTGAAGTTCCTATTAACAAAGACAATGCCTGGAAAAGAATCTTGTTTCTCATTAACACTTCCCTGTCTCCCCAACCCACCCCCACCTGCCTCAAGTTTACAGCTGAATTGCCCCAAAGGTAGCTCTGGTTAGAAATCTCCTAATCCAAAACGCCTGTTAAAGTATTTCTGGAAAAAAAAAAAAAAAAAAAAAAAAAAAGGAGAGAGGAATGGGATCAAAAAATATTTTCTAAAGCCAACTTGACAGGACCTAGGTCCTGTAAGGTGAATGGCCTTGGGATTTCTGAACTTGATTTCTGACAGGGCTGTCTGGGCTTTAAAAGGAAACATCACGCTTCTTTCCAAGGCGGCCGCGCCCCTGGGGGAGCGGCCCTCCCTGTAGTACTGCGAGCTTTCAGCATTGCTTCAGAACACCGGACACAGGCACAAATGTAGCAGAGGCCTCTCGCCCGGCCAGGACGGCGCCCCCTCCAGATGGGCACCCCACGCACGTCCCCTGTCTCAGCCATTCCGTTCCCCAGATGCGCTTCCCACGAGGGAGGAAGGGCTCTCTGCTAGCTCCGAATCCAGCGAGGACCAGACCCAGGACTGAGAATTAAATATTCATCTCGGACGTGAGAGTTCTGCTTCGCTTGCCAATGTTACTGTCAAGGTCACAGGCCTGAGGCCGAGCGGCTGGGGCTGGGGGTCTCCAGCTGCGAAGGAGGCTCCCAATGGAATTGCGCCCAGGGCGCGCAGTTTCAAGCCGTGGATGGACTGGGCGGGCCCCCTCCCGGTTCTCCGCGGGCGGTTGCCTCCGCAGGTCAGCCCATTTCCTCCAGAGTTCTTGGGCCCTTCTGAGCACCAGAAGCTGAAGCCTGGTGTCCAACCCGTGCGTGCGCCGCTGGGCACCCGGATGCGCGAAGGAGTGCGGGCCTCGGGGCTCCGTCGCCAGGCAACCGCGGCTGGAGCGGCGAGAGGAACCCGGGACCAGCGCAGGGTCGGGCGGATGCCCGGGCAGCGCCGCCTCGCACCTTGGTTCTCAGCCCTCCCTGGCTGGGGCGGGGCCAGAACAGGGAAAGTTGCAGTGGCCGGCCCGGTAAAGCCCGGTGGGGCGCGGCCAGCGACTCACCTGTCACGCGTGGGTAGTCGCGCAGACTCGGCCCGTGCACTCCGGCCGAGCAGCTGCGGTCCCCGACGGGTCGCGGACGCACAACTCCTCCCCTGGGCCACAGGCCCCCGGCTGGGGCTGGGGCGACCCGGGGCTGCGCGGCGGCGCACGCGACTCCGCTCGCTCCTCACTCCCTGTCTCACCGCCCGTCTCAACCCGGCACCCGCCCGCCGCGTGCTCGGGGCTCAGGGGAGCGGCGCGGGGACCCAGGTCCCACGGCAGAGAGCACGCGGGGCTGCGAAGACTGGGGCCGAGTGCCTCCCTCCCTGCGCCCTGCCCGCGCCGGCTCTGCGGAGCGGAACGGAGCTGGGCGGAGCGCTGCGCGCACTGTTCCCTCGCTTTCCGAAAGGCCACCCTGGCGGCGGGGCGCCGTGACGCAGGCTTGACTCACGCGCGGGCCCGCGTCAATGCGAGGCTCTCGGGCAGCTACCGAGGCTCTGATGGCCGATGTAGGCGGAGAGGGTGGGCGGGGGGCAGGAGAGGGAGTTGCCAGGGGGCTTAGCTTCTTGAGGCCACTCGTCAGGAGATGCAGACCCTGGAGCCCTCGCCAGGGCTTCTGCCCTGGGAGGGGAATGGGGTCCCAATGGTTAAAACCCTCCTGGACCCTAGGCCTCACTTTCTTCTTTTCAGACTCACCTCTTTCCGCCTTCCTTCATGAACTCAATCTCAATTCATGTGGTTATTTCCCCTGCCCTGGACATTTCCACCTCCGTGCTTCTGTTCCCTTTCCTTGAGATGTCCTTCCACTCCTCCGTCCATCCATCCTACCATTCCACAAGGCTGTTCCCTGTGCAGGTCAACTCTTCAGGACATCACTCATCTGTTGAGCACCTGCTGTGTGCCAGGGGCTGCAGAGGCTGAAAGGATCACAGAGGTGAGGGAATGGAACCTCCTAGAGAGGCAGTGTGGGTTGACCCAGGTCTTCACAATACAAAGCAAAAGGATTGGAGAACCATACAAGATGAGTAAAGTGGGGAGACAGTGACAGGGAAATTCTGACTGGTTTTTGAGTAGGCCTCTTGGAAGATCCTGGCCTAAAGGATGGACAGTCAGAAGGGGAGAAGGATGACCCCTGTGGAGTGGACAGCATGACAAGGGCATAGATGCAAGAGAGTAGGAATGTATGCGTGGGGTGGGGTAGTGGTTGCCTGAACTGGAGCAGGGGTGGGGATGATGAGAGGTGAAGTTAGACAGGGAAGCAGGAGCCATCCTGCTAGGGCCTTGGGTGGCTGTTATGGGAGTCTGGATGAATTCCCTCTCCTCTAGGGAACACAAAGGGGACCTTTAGCATCCAAGGCAGGTGTTTGGGAGGAATGGGAGATGGAGGTTGTCTCAGCTGTCTTAGTGAAAGGTGGTAAGAGCCATTGTCAAGAACTCTGAAGGGTCTGAGATTTTACACTTACAATCTAAGTTAGCCTGCCAGTTTCATGGATGCCAGCAGAAGACAGGAAACTCTGGGCCAGACACAAAGGACTTTAATTACTCATGGCACAGCAGGCTGCAAGAGCTTCACATTCAGATCACCTTCCTTTAACTCTGAAGTCCCGTGGGAGGGACATGAGACTGGACCACACACACTGAGGAACTCCCAAGTTTAGGAAACCCCAATCTTTTATAATGTGCTGCAAGCAAACTTGGCCGACATTTGCCCTAGACATATCTTTATTATACTAGACAGCAAACAGAACTGCCCTCCGCTCGAGGGAGATGCTCTCATTGGAGGCTGTTTGCTATGCAACCATCCTCCAAAAGATAATGGGAACAAAAAGCCATCAGTACGCCTGCCCACAAAACTTGTGGGAACACAAGACACCCATAGAGAATTATCTCCTGATAGAAAAATGCTTTCAACAACTATTTAGTGAGCCTAATGGTAACTTTACACTGTTCCAGGCCCTGAGGAGATAGCAAAAAATGAGACAGATAATAATCTCTGCCCTTATAGGGTTTACATTCTGGTGGAACCAACCAGGGAAGCAGATGGGGTGGAATGGCATAGCAGGAAGTAGCAAGAGACAGGACAGAGATGAACAAATAGAATGTGACAACTGACGTGGTGTGGGAGGTGGAGGGAAGGAACCTATCAGAGACAGGCAGTGTTAAGGCAAGAGAACTTACAGGTGGTGTGGCCATGGGAAAGGGGAAGGACTTTGGAGGCTCATGGATCTAAGTTTTCATCCTGACTGCCATTTACTAGAGACCTTGAGTTAGTGACATAACCTCTCCAAACTTCTGTTTCCGTGTCTGTAAAATGAATGATACGTACCCCATAAGGTTGTTATGATGATCATGAGATGATTGTTCTAAAATATCTGGTATTGGCCAGGTATGGTGGCTTGCACCTGCAGTCCCAGAACTTTAGGAGGCCAAGTTGGGAGGACTGCTTAAGCCCAGGAATTCAAGACCAGCGTGGGCAACATAGCAAGTGCCCATCTCTAAAAAAAAAAAAAATAGTAAAATATCTGTTATCATATCTGATACCATGTTCTTAATACATAACTGTTATTAGGGGTATTACTAGATGATTGTATTGTTATTAACAAGATGGGGAATTTAGAAAGAGGAGCAGATTTGGGGAATAAGGTAAAGAAATAATGGATTTGGGACATACTGAAAATGGCATGTCCTTGGGATATCAAGGTGACAACCAGAAGATGCCTTGTCTCACTGCCTTTTATCACATCCACCCAGTGAAACCCCAACCTTGAAAGAACTTAATACCTGGTTTCTATGTGCCAAGTTCTCTAGACAGAAACACACCACAGCCCAGTCTCCGTCTGCCTTCATGGCCACCAACTTCAAGTGGGCTCCTTATGCTTCCTAAGGACTTCCGTATGATTCTCTGGTCAACTTACTTCCCCACTCTGATCAAGGCCGCTCCAACCAGAACTCTCCCCAAATACTCATCCTACTTCCCCCCGCACCCGCCGCCCCCCGGCCGATGCCACATACTTCCCTGCTGTGTCAGGAACTGCCTTACTTCATTTGGAAGCCCCCTCGGTTTTCCAATGAGAATTAAACCATTTCCATCTGCACATACCCTCTTCTCCCTCTTCCCCAGATACAGTAGGGAGAGTTTCTCCTTCTCTCTAGACCAGCCCCCAGCTATCCCCTGGGTCCCATGGCCCCACACCTTCTTGAGAACCTCAGCCACCCATTAGTTAATCCAGCCTCTCCTGTCTGTCTCATCAACTTTCCCTTTCTCCTGGATCCTTTTTAGCAGCTCGTGAGCATATGCAAATATCTTCCTTTAAAATGTCACTAGAGTCCGTCTCAAAAAAAAAAAAAATGTCACTAGGCTCTCATCCCTCATTTCTTCTGCATTCTCTGCCTCCATTTCCTCACCCCAACACACTGCTTAACACACTTCTGCCCCATCATGCTGCCAAGAAGTGTCTCACTAAGGTCACCAGTGTCACTAAATCCACAGGACATCTTCCAGTCCTCAGCTTAGTGGCCTCTCTGTAATGCTTATCATGGATGCCCGCTCCTTCCTTCTGACACTCTCTTCCCTCCCTTTCTGGAACTCTGCACTCCCAGGTTTTCCTCCTAGCTTTCTGCTCACCCCTCAGTTTCCATTGCTGATCTTTAAGTATTGGACATCTCCCAGCCCAACCTCTTCTCACTCTGTACCCTTCCTAGACCATCTCCTACACTGATGACTTCTGCGTGTCTGTCTCCATTCCAGACAGTCTTCTGAGCTCCACATACTCACCCTCCAACTCCACCTTTCCAGTTGCTCCACAGAGCTACACATGTTCAAGAAATGAACTCACCATTCAAAGATCTACCCTGCAGAACAGTCAGCATTTGGCTTCTTACTCCTCCTCCTTTGCTCCCTGGTTCTGTGAATAGTTGAGTCAGACAGAACCCCAATAATCACCCTTGAGACTCCCCACTTCATAAAATCTATCAGTAAATCCTGGAGATCTTACTTGCTACATACCTCTGGGATCTGGGCGTTTCTCTTTAATACTGCTGCCACCAGCTCCTGCCCCCAACCGCCTATTCCAAACCATAATAATCACTCACCGGAACTCTCACAGTCCCCTTGACACCAACTCCAGTCTTACTCCCTTCTCTCCACATAGCAGCAAGAGTGATCTTTTAGAAGTACAAATATAATCGCACCCTTTTCAAGCTTGCAGAGTTGCACCCACATCTTCAGCATGTCTTTCAGGGACCTTCCCTGTCTCTAGCCTCATCTCGCACCCTTTCCCCGATGGCCTTCCCTGTAGCCCCCTAATACACCGCCCTTCTCTCGGCTTTTCCCACCCTCCCACTCCTTCCTGACTCAGACTTTAGCCCATAAGCCCTCTCTGACAGGGATCTGCTCAGTCCCCCTTGTTCTCTTCCCTCACTGCCTGCCCACTCGTCCAGTAGAGTTCACCTTGAACTGGATCCTCTTCTGACCATGCAGAAGAACTGGGTCAACCTCCCAGTTGGACTTTTCTCCTCCTTTTTAGTCCTTGCCACAATTGTAATTAAGTACTGATGGCATGACTGGTTGCTTAGGGACAGTCTCCTTGGTTGATGTGGAAGCTTCACAGGGCAGAGGCCATGCCCAACTTTAACACACAGTGGACTGTCCATAAATAGTTGGTGAAAGAATACATAAGATGTGGTTAGAAATATGGGTGGAAAGTCCAGGAAAGAGGGCAGGAGACACACACTTGGAAGTCATCACCATAAAGGGGTTGGGGGAAGGCAAGACCCTCTGAAGGAAGTACGCAGAAGACAGTCATGAGGATAGAGGCTTGGCAGGAAGTGCTTATTTCTGAGGAGGAGGAGGGGCAGGAAGGGACAGGAAAGAAGACAGAGAAGAAGAGTCAAGAGCTGAGAAGATAACATGTATCACAGAAGAAAGAGAATTGTAAGAAGGAAAGTTAGTTCACAGTGTTGAAATCTTCAGCAAAGTTAAAAAGATGAAGCCTGAGAGGTGTCCTCGATGACAGCACTCATGGGGAGGTGGGCCTGAAACCACAGGAAGGGGCTGAGATGGAAACGGGAAGTAAGGCCTCCACTATGAAATCTTCCTGAACACTCCAGCTCTCAGTGGCCAGCTTTCCTCTGAGCATCTAGAATACAAATTCTTCCTTTTCTACGGCATATGGAAATACATAAACTTATACAGTGTAATATTATAAGGTCAATATTACTCAAATTCCCGTTTCACTAAAGGGGAAATCAAGGCTTAGTGTGGTTAAATAATCTGTCCAAGTCATACAGTGAGATGTATCCTGGGTCTAAAGCCCTTGTTCTCAATCCTGGCCTTCAGGGCCTTATAACATAGGTCTGCCTTCACGTGTCTATGGCTTCCTCTCAAATCAGAGTGTGATTCCTTACAGGGGAGGGACCTTTTCTTCTTCATAGCTTCATGCCATACAGCCCCAGCACAATGACTTACATATAGTAGGTACTCAAAGCTTACACACTGGGCAGCCCTGTCAAACATGGTGGGTCCAACACGATGACCTAAGCCATTCATCCCAGCACTGGTCCTCCTTGAAGGAGGAGACACATGTATGGCTAACCTTTCCTTCCCAGCTATCCCCCATCCACTCAAGCTTGCTTTCCTGAAAAGAAAGACATTGAAGTGATGTTCCTAATGTTTCTCTCCTTCTACATAAGCCTCAAAGATACTATTCCCAAATATGTTAAGTAGGAAGATGTAGGAGGACATATTGGCCTTTTCCCAGGACATGGAATCAACCCAAGTTGCAGTTCACCTAAGTCGTGTTTGTGTTTCTGAGTGTCTTAAACATACAGATACTAAGATACGCCCTCTCCTTTGTTTTTGGTGGCACAGTTATTAGAGTTTCCTCACTGTGTATATTTTAAAACATGGCCTCAAAATTCTTTGACAGTGCCGTCTTCAAGAAGTGAAGTCTATATTCCCTCCCTTTGAATCTACGCTCTGAGACTGTGTGAACAAGATAATTAATATCATGTTTATTTCTGGACACAGATCATAAGAACACAGTAGCTTCCATTATCTCTGTCTTGGTATGCTTGCTCTTGGAATCTACCTACCATTCTGTGAGAAAGCCCAAGCAGCCTATGGAGAGGCCCATGGGAGAGAAACTGAGGCCCTCAGCCCACAGCCGTGGCTGAGCTCCTGACCTCCAGCCATCCCCAACCTGCCAGCCATGTGAGTGAGTTATCTTGGAAGCAGCTCCTCCAGCCTCCAGCCGAGCCTCACAGCTGACACTGCATGAAGCAGAAACCACTGCCCCTCAGTCCTTCCCAAACACCTGACCCATAGAAACTATGACGGAGAAAAAATGACTGTTGTTTTAAGCCACTACACTGTAGGAGGATTTGTTAGGCAGCAGTAACTAACCAGAACAGCCATGTAATCATTAAATAAGTGTGGGAGTAGCAAGATCATTGGGGACCACTTATCCACCTGCTCCTCCACACCTTTGTGACTTCCCTCACCCCTGGCTTAGAAGCAGTAAGTGGGGCCTCTTCCCGTAGCCATCATAGGAACCCCATCCTCCTAGATTGTGTTAGATCAGCAAAGAGGATAAGTAAACCTCACCAAATTAGCATTCAAAATCTCAAACACAGCTGATAAGAAAGTCCCCAGCCACCATCATTACTGTATAAATGTACCTGTAGAATGAATGCTAGGCTATGTGGTACCTTGAGATATGGTTATCCTGTTGTGGCCTCCGAGGAAAGAGCTGATCTGTGTGGGTAGGTGGCATTCTACCTGAAGGAAGAGGCAAATGCCAGTGTCATTCCCTGGGGGAAGTAGAAACTGGAACCTGGAACATGAGCTCCATGCTTCTGCAGGGCTAACCCACATCCATGACACTTCTGTTTCCTTCATTCCCTTTCCTTGCCCATGGCCATCATCCCTAATACATTTTGGTTTGATTTCCCATTGAGACCCTACTTGGCCTCATTATGTCACCAATCAGTTGGAGTCAGCAGAAGAAATGAAGCACGTTTGCCATCCTGAGTTGGAAAATGAGGAGAGATGAAGCTTCAACTCTCAGAGGCAGGAACGAGGGGGCAGCATAGTGTGATGGCACACTGAGGGTGTGGTTAAAAACTCGACCCAGGAGTGGAGGCGCCAGGGTTCATTGTCTCACCCTATATTAGCAGCTTGGGACGTCACAGGGCCTACATATCCTCACCTGTGGAATGGAGATAATAACAGTTCCCTCCCTCACAGGGTGTTAATAAATGAGATTTTTCCAGGCAACACATTTATAACAGCAGCCTGGCACACCACAAGGACGCAATATATGTAAACTGCTGCTGCTGTGATAATGATGATGATGAAGATGAAGATAACAACATTGTGAGGGGCAGGATCAGGAGCTTAGAAGGCGGGGGGTTGGTGGGGAGGGGTGCTTCAGGTCAGAGCTCTTCATCCCGGGATCCTGTGTGGATGGAACAGAACTTTGATCTCGCAGAGGGAGCTCTGCTTTGCAAGCCAGGCCATCCAGAAGGTCATCTGTCCCAACATGAGCCGTGTGTTGAGCAGGGAGCAGTGAAAATCTGAAAGGGGACAGGGACTTCCTTGGGCAGAGTCAGGAGAGAGTGGGCAGCTGCCCCTCCCCTGGCCCACCTGGTGCCAAGCTTGGGTGTGGCAGCCCTTCCCACAGGTCCATGCCCATCCGCTCCTGTCTGCAGGCAGTGGTCTGGGTTTCAAGTCCAGCAAGTCATATTTGGGGGAAATCTACTGTCTGTCATGTACTGTGCCAAGTTCAGCCAGCCCCAGGCAGAATCCAGAGGAAAGGTTTATACAGTCATCCAAGGACAACTTGGAAGATGTCAAGGAGCTAAACAACTTTCCTCTGTAGGGACCAGGGCCTAGTAAGAGCCCCAAAGCAGCCCCAGAGGAATGGAGACAGTGATAAACTTCACTCAGATATACGAGATGTTTCCTGACGTTTCCTAAAGCAGTGACAAGGGGACTTTGTTATGTTGCTTTGAAGAAGGATATAAAATTGATATTCTCTCTTTCTCTCTCTCCATATACATCTCTCAATTCCATCAGAGTTTATATGAAAACTACCTAGAGTTTTAGTTTATTTCAAGCTAAAGAAAAGTGAGGCAACAATGTGAAACAGCCACTGAAAGAGCAAACTTAAATTTGAGATGCATTAATAGAATTACATTTTTTCAGACAAAAAAAGGATTAAACAAGTACATCTAGCTTCCTATCTGGAGCTAGGAAACCACTGCAAAGAAACAGAGAACAAGCAGGGATTAGCTCAGGAAGATCAGCATGTCCCCGATCTCACAGAACTGGGTCTGGATCCAGGTGGGCCATTGAGAAGCTGTGGGCTTAGGGAACTAGTGGAAACTAAAGCTGGAAGGTGATCTTGATTCTCTAATGTGGAGGCCTGGAAAGCCTGACGTGGAAAGCCTCTACTTATGTCAGAGGATAATAGGGAGCCATTGAAAGTTTTAGATCATGATAGTGACATTGTGGGGATGATTTTCTTTTTTTTTTTTTTTTTTTTTTTTGAGGCAGAGTCTCGCTCTGTCGCCCAGGCTGGAGCACAGTGGCGGGAACTCAGCTCACTGCAAGCTCTGCCTCCCGGGTTCACGCCATTCTCCTGCCTCAGCCTCCGGAGTAGCTGGGACTACAGGCGTCCGCCACCTCGCCCGGCTAGTTTTTTGCATTTTTTAGTAGAGACGGGGTTTCACCGTGTTAGCCAGGATGGTCTCGATCTCCTGACCTCGTGATCCGCCCGTCTCGGCCTCCCAAAGTGCTGGGATTACAGGCTTGAGCCACCTCGCCCGGCCAGGGGATGACTTTCTATCTAGGCTTAAATGGGAGGTGGAAACTTCAGAACCCTTCAGAAGCATCCCTGCTCCTTCAGAGGAGACATCAATTTCTATTCCCAGGTTCCACCTCACAGCAACTTCTAGAAAGCTCTTCATTCAGACTGCAAAATGGAAGCCTCCCTGCAGGGCCCCAGGAGGATTCCTGACACTAGTAAATCCCAGTGGCGAGCAGGGTTGGGGGAGGTGGAGGAGAAATGGGGCGGAATGTGAGGAGAGAGAGGGGCAGAGAGGGGTCAGAGGCCCTGGAGGACAAGAGCAAGTGCCTCCAAATCCTTTCCCGTGCCTGCCACCTCACCTTCCTCCATCGTGACTCAGAGGAGCCTCTGAACCACCATGCCCAATGATGAAGGAGATGGGAGCAAGAGGCACACGCAAATAAAGGTCAGGCCCCCTTGCCCAAACTCCCAAGGCGGCCGTGCCTCTTTGGCTTGCTGGAGCTCAGAGGCACAGCACATTGCCCCTGGAGAATCTGACTCCACAGACTCCTTACCGAGCAGAGCAGGCGTGCCCCCAGCTAAACATACCTACGTGTGAACATCCAGAGTGAAAATCAAAGCAGACCTTTGGAATAAGTGATTCTAAGGGACCCTTGACTTTACAAAAAGATTCACCCCCTCTTGCTTTTCCTCAAGACAATGTGATGTATATAGTCAGAAAAACTTAGGTTCTCACCCAAGCACTACCTTGACAGATGACATTTTTTTTTTTTTTGAGACAGAGTCTCACTCTGTGTCGTCCAGACTGGAGTGCAGGGGCACAATCTCGGCTCACTGCAACCTCCACTTCCCACATTCAAACAATCCTCCCACCTCAGCCTCCCAAGAAGCTGGAACCACGGGTGCACACCACCACACGCAGCTGATTTTTTGTATTTTTTGTAGAGATGGGGTTTTGCTAGGTTGCCCAGGCTGGTCTCAAACACCTGGACTCAAGCAATCCGCCCACCTCGGGCTCCTAAAGTGCTGGGATTACAGGCATAAGCCACACGATGTCTGGCCTAGCAGGTGACTTTTGACATGTGTGAACTTCAGAATCTTTATTGGGAAAATGGAAGTAAAATCTGTCCTCTAACCTCATGGGGGTCATTGGAAAGATTAAATGAGATGAAACTCTGTAAACTCAAGGCAGTATTATCACTGTTGCTATTAGCGATAGCTCGTAAGATGTGCCAGGCCCTACTCTAAGCAACTTACATTTATTAGCTCATTGAATTCTTAAATAGCCATTTACCCTGGGGGGTTTAAATATAATGTGCATTGTTCCCTTAAAGGCTGAAAGCTTCATTTAAAAAATAATTTACAACTGGCTGGGCTTAATGGCTAATGCCTATAATCCCAGCACTTTGGGAGGCTGAGGCGAGGCGGGTAGATCACCTGAGGTCAGGAGTTCAAGATCAATCTGGCCAACATGGTGAAACCCCGTTTCTACTAAAAATACAAAAATTAGCCAGGTGTGGTGGTGCTGCCTGTAATCCCAGCTACCTGGGAGGCTGAGGCACGGGAATCACTTGAACCTGAGAGGTGGAGCTGCAGTGAGCCAAGATCGCGCCACTGTACTCCAGTCCGGGCTACAGAGTAAGACGCCGTCTCAAAAATAAAAATAAAAATAAAAAATAATTTACAACAAAAAAACTTATACAAGATAATTCAGTAACATGGTTGGATACAAAATTAACTCATTAAATATCTACACCTTCAGATATACAACAGCCAGTAAGAAGATATAAAAAATGCTTCAGTTACAATAGCAAGAACAACAAAAAAGAAAAATACTTAGGAACAAACTTTAAAAGATTTGTAGAAAATCTATGTGAAGAGGCCGGGCGCGGTGGCTCAAGCCTGTAATCCCAGCACCGTGGGAGGCCGAGACGGGCGGATCACGAGGTCAGGAGATCAAGACCATCCTGGCTAACACGGTGAAACCCCGTCTCTACTAAAAAAATACAAAAAACTAGCCGGGCGAGGTGGCGGGCGCCTGTAGTCCCAGCTACTCGGGAGGCTGAGGCAGGAGAATGGCGTAAACCCGGGAGGCGGAGCTTGCAGTGAGCTGAGATCCGGCCACTGCACTCCAGCCTGGGTGACAGAGCGAGACTCCGTTTCAAAAAAAAAAAAAAAAAAAGAAAATCTACGTGAAGAAAGCTTCCGAATGCTACTCAGAGATCCAGAAGAAGGTGTGAATATAGGAAAAGAAATTATATGTCCTCAGAGTGGGAGACAAAACAGAAGAAACATGTTAATTCTCTCAGAATTAATCCATAATTCTAAAATGACCCCAGTGAAAATAACACAAGCTTCTCTTCTTTTTAACTAAACAAGCTAGTTAAACTAACCCTCATATAGAAAAAGAAACAAAGAAAAAGCAGGGGAATTAGGAAAGGGAGAATTCGTGGGTGTCAGGTGAGGAATTAGCCTACCAGAGGGTGAGGCACATTACAAAGCTACAAGTTTAAATTAGCGTGGACTCAGAGATGGCACCACTGCACTCCAACCTGGCTGACAGAGTAAGACCCCGTCTCAAAAATAAATAAATAAATAAATTAGTATGGACTTAGTTATGAGAAATACAAGACGAAGAACACACAGTCCAGAAATAAACTCAGGTACAGTCATTTAGAACATGATAAAGGTTATATTTTAAACGAGCAGAGAAAAGATGGATTTTTAATCAATGATATTGATGTGGTCATTTGAAAAAAGTTAAGTTTGACTCCTTACCTTACTCTTCACACCAAAATAAATTGTAGATATATCAATATTGATAAATGAAAAAATTAAGCCACAGGAATGCATCAAAAGCAGTACGTAGAGGGATATTTATAGCTTTAAATAGAAAAGAAGAAAGGTTGAAATCAATGAACCAAGCAACCATCTCAAAAATGCAGGGAAAGAACTACAAAATAGACCCAAAGGAAATAGAAAGAGGGAATGTAGAAATTAATCAAATAGGAAAGCAAACATACAATAGAAAGGATTACCAAAGTCAGAAGTTTGTTCTTCACAAAAGGGGATACCAGAGGCTGGGAAGGGTAGAGGAAGGGAGGAACAGGAGCTAGATAGGAGAAATAAGCTCTAGTGTCTATAGCATTATGGTTAACTATAGCTACAGTTAACAATAATATATTATATGATTTCAAATAGCTAGAAGAAAGATATTGAATGTTCCCAACACAAAGAAATAAGTGTTTGAGATCATGGATATGCTAATTATTCTGATCTGATCACCATACATTATACGTATTACAACTTCACCATGTACCTCAAAAATATGTACAATTGTGTCAAAAAAGGTTTGTTTTTTGCAAAGTCCAATTTAAAAAAAAATCATAAAAATACTATGGAAAAAGAAAAAACAGAAAAAATTGTTATCATGTTGGGTGAAATGGGTGGTGAGATCTCTCTAAATATGACATCATCACTGGTTTCCCCTTTGCCTTATCCTGCTTTATTGCTCTTGAAATCATGTATCACCATCTGGCATTCCACTCACTTTCCTGTTCATCTGTTTGAAGATGAAAGCAAACTGGATGAAAGCCATATCACCAGCGCCTAAAACAGTTCTGACACATAGTAGGTGTTCAGAAATATTCATTGAGTGATTGTTAAAGAAGGGGGACAGATTTCTTTAATGAGCAAAAAGCTCCTGAAAATCAAGTAAGAAAGAGATAGAAAAGGATATGAATAGAAATCTCATAGAAAATGAAATATAAAGGCCCTTACACATGTAAAAAGATGTTCAATTTCATTCATAATCAGAGAAACGCAAATTGGAAAATAATGAGATTCCATTTTACCTATTATGTTGGCAAATAATTAAAACAAATGACAAAAAGTTAATAACACACATGTTTCTAATGAGAGAAGAGTTAAATGATACAATCTCTGTGGAAGCTAATTAGGCCATATTTATTAAAATTATACGGGCACGTACCCATTGATCATTTGGCCATATCTATCAAAATTATGAAGTAACCTACTCATTTTGCACATGTGTTTGTTTAAAGATGTTCATTTAAAGATACCCCTTCAGCAGTGTTGGTAATAATAAAAACAAAGGAAACGATTCGATGTCTATCAACAAGAAACCATTTAAATAACTTATGGTACCTCCGGGAATGAAATTCTTTGCAGCCATTAAAGTGAACAGGTCTGCCCTATAGGTTCTGATCTGGAAACATCTCCAAGACATATTGTTAAGTGGAAAAAAAGCAGAATAGTGTAGAGAGGGTATGGCCATTTGTGTATGATACATATACTTACAGAGGCATTGAATACTTCTGGAATGGGACATAAGAAACATAATAGTGCTTGCCTCTAGGGTGAAGAACTGCATGAGTGGGGGCAGGCACGGGAGAAAGATTTACTTTTCATCATCCACCTTTTGAATTTCATGCCATATGTCTGTACCATATATATCCAGTACATCCATATCTGCTCCTATATGCACATGAGATCTCTAGAAGGAGAATATCTGAAACCAGCCACAGTGACTTCCTCTGCAGAGGGGGACTGGACACTAGAGGACCATGAGAAGGGAAACTTAGTATTGGACTTATTTTAATTTTGTTCCATTTCTTTTTCTTGACTATGTGCATGTGTTACCTGTTCATTAAAATAACAAAATGCATTTCTCCCCGCTCCTCTAGACTGTCCTTTCTGTGACTCTGCCCTCAGCGCCAGCCTTCCCTCCTGCCTCCTCCTTTTGGACACACTATCTGCCACACTCCATGGCAGGGGACCGTGGGAAGAGCATAGACTTTAGAATTGGATGATCCAGGTTCTCACACTGACTCTGAGTGTCCTCGTCCTCATCTGTAAAATGGGGATAAAAGCAGTCTGTTATAGGGTGTGGTAAGAATTACATGAGATGACTTATAAAGTGAGTGCACAAAAACAACAGTTCCTGCTTGCTCGCTTTTCTGGAACACGACTGTCATACCCATGAAGGGCAGAGGTGGCTGAACCTTTCTGTGGCTTGGACTCAGAAATATCCTCCCTCCCTTTACCAGCAACCTCCAAACTCTTAAGGAAGAAACAAGGGGCAAAGGCTTTGAGGAAAACAGGATCCCTCTAATATTTAGAGAGCAGCAAGGACATTCCTCCAGTTTGTACATGAGGAAAAGGGTGTCCCAAATTCCCAACACACCCAGCATCCTGGGGCCCCAAACTCCAGCCTGGAAGGAAACATCATTCAATGTAAACAGACTAGGGGAGTCAGCTCTGGCAGGACCGGTATCAGCTGGGAGTGGGGGTGGGGGGTTGTGCCAGGAGACAACAGGAAGGGGAGGGGAATGTTTGCCCCACCAGGCATGAGGAGAGAGAATCAGATGCAAAACCTGCCTTGCCCCAGGGACAGCATGGAGGTTTCAGTATCAGAGTCAAATATAGACCCATTTCCATAAAGGCACCAGCCGCTGCTTCTATAAATACCACAGCCAGTTTTCCGGGGTTCTCATGTGACTTTGATGCCTACCTCGTCTGTGGGGATCCGTCACCATGGTGACCGGGCCATGTGACCAGCCACTCTTCATTCATGGCAGGTTGCAGTGTCCTGGATTGGGGGTGGGGTAGTGAAGCAGGGCTGGAGGGAGGGCCGAGGAGAGGGAGAACGAGGATGAACAATGAATAAAGATAAAGTTTCCAGTCTTTGGGGAGACTGCAGAGCTCTAGGTTCACTGCGAGGATGCTCTGACAGAATTATCGATTTCCCCAGGCTGGCTGTCAGGAGAGGAATATATTTTTTCAAGAAGCCTTGCCTTTGAGTCAGGGAATCAAAGGCTTAGAGCTGGAAAGCACCGTAACAATCCTCTAGGCCACTACCCTTGTTTATACAGATGAAAACAGGAAGACCCAGAAAGGTAGACTAACTCTTCTAAGGTCACACAGCAAGTCAGTTGCAAAACTGGGGCAAGAACCAGGCTGTGTGTCATTGTCAGATTCCTCTCCATCTAACTGGGGCCTCTGGGCTGGGGTCCATAGTGGGCCACAGATTTAAGTGTGACTCTGATGAGTGGGACTTTGAATCACCAGGTGGTTCAACACAGTTGGAGTCATAGGTTCTCCAAAGAAGGTGAAAACAGATCATTTCATCTGTGCCAAGGCTCAGTCCTGGCCCCTTGGCTAATAAATGTGGGAGACAGTGGCTAACACATTATGAGAGGTCTCGCATTATTGAGCAAAGCTAGCTGTCATCCTTGGTAATCCGTGGAAATCTTTTTGATCAGAATGTCTCAGATCTGCCTCCACTGCTGAATCCCTCAAACATCACCAAGTCCTGTACCCTCCCTTGATGGGTGTTGGGGATAAGATGAAGAGGCAAGAAAAGAACACTTCCTGCCTTCACGGACCTCCCATGCTTATGCACATGTGGAGAAGTAAGTAGAAGAGAATGTTGTTACCCAACAAGCTATGCTCCAGGGAGTTCTCAGGTCTAGAAATAGGACAGGCCACCGGAGTTGGGGAAGGCTTCCAGGAGGAGGTGAGGAGAAGGAGGTAGCCCAGCAGGTGGATGAGAAGGAGCATTCTCAGGGGCACCAGATAGTGGGGCAGGAATTGAGTGGGCGGGGTAGGGGAGAGTATATTTGAATGAGGTGACCAAGCCTTCAGATAGGTCGGCTGCCAACCGCATAGCTGATTCATATGGTTCAATCACGTGGGTGCAAGCAGCTGGCAGCGAGGGTCCAGGAGGAGATGGATTCACAGAAGACAAAAAAACACTTGCTTTGAAATATTCGTGAAAGAGACCAAGAACAAAGCAGACATCATCAATAAGCCGGAAGACCGTCAGCAGCAGTTATGAGCTCTGTCACCACCTGGTCTTGAGACAGCAGTCCAGCAGGCTTCACGGAGGTTAAAATTCCCCATGCTGGAGCCTGGTAGCAGATAGAGTGTCCCAGCCTGAGGTTCTGCCTCCCTCCTTCTTCACTTAGATCGTCCTGGTGGATCTTAGGGGTAAGGGCAGAAGACAGGGGTGAAGCAGAGGGCAGAGCACCTCACCCGCCCCCACCCCACCATCTGTTTGCCAGCAGACTGACCATCACGGCCTCCTCCCACATGGAAAGGTGAGAGCATGTAGTCTGATAAGGGAGGCTGTGCCAGCCCATGTGAATGCCACACTTCCTCTGTGCTTCTCAACCAGCTGAGCACCCACACTGTGTGTGTTTACCAGAACTGCAAGCTGCTGGAGTCCTGAGAGAACGCCCAGCCTATTTCTATAAACCCCTCCTCTGGCTTGTAACAGGGAGCATTGAATGGAAGTACCAAGTCATCTGGGTGGGCCTGGGAGGGGTTGGTATTTAGCATGCCAGTGCAGACAGGGCACACCTTGGAGACAGACCTGAATCTCAGTCCCGGCTGTCACTTACTTTCATGGCCTTGGGGACCTTCTTTAGTCTATCTGAGCCTCAACTGCTTATCTTGCAAAAGGGGATAATGTCACCTCCCTGATGAATGGCTGTGAACAGTAGACGTGATGATTACAAAGTGGCACATAGAAAGTGATTTTGAAGGCAGTTGCTTCTATTACAGTAGGTGGATGAATGGGAGCATTTCCTTGTGGGTTTCCAGCTTCCACCTCACCTCGAATTCTGCTGAGACTTCATAGCTAGCACCTTTCTGTGCATCATCCCTTCTGCCCAGAAGGTTCTTCCACTTGGCTCCACTCATCCAAAGCCTCTCTGTCCTTCAAAGTCCCATTTAAATGTCACTCGTACCTGTCTTGCTCGATCACCTCCAACCCAGAGTGATGTTCCACAGGCCAACTCTGCCAGCACTTATGAGTGGCCGCAGCACCATCCTTCAGCACATAGCACACCCTGCCTTTAACAGCAACAATGAGAAGTATCGCATGGAACACCATTTACTGTGCCAAGAACCTGACATATATGAGACTTGGAGAGGATAAGTGACTTGACCATGATCACACAGCTAAAAGGTGGCAAAAGTGCAAAATAAGCCCAAGCCCCCACAGTCCCATGCTTACACACGCTGCACATCACTGCTCCACATCCTTACTGTTACTCACTTGAACACCTTGACTCTCTCCAGCTACATTATAAGCCAGTGTGTGTCAGGAAAAACACAGTCGCTAGAGTCAGTTCGAAATGGATTGAAAGCTTGCCTTTGCCACTGACTGGGTGGGTGACCTTGTGTGAGTCGTTACCTTCTCCAAATCACAGTTTCCTCATCTAGAGTTACTGAAGGGTTTGTTTAAATGATATGACATGTAGTGATGAAGCCGTCTTATAACAACATTTGCACTCACGCTTCCTGTTTGCTCCCAGGCAGCTGGGTACACAATGAAAGCTCCAGCTAATACCTGAGTGCATATCAGCATAATCTAAGAGGTCCCTGTGCATCTGTTCATTTTATTCCTTACAACGCTGCAAAGTAGATACTGTTGGTGTTCCTACTTTCTCAACAGGTTAAGAAACTTGTCCAATGTGACATAACCAAACAACAGAGTTAGGATTTGCCCCTAGATCCTTCGGATCCCAAAGCCCATGCTCTAAACCATGATTCTATGAGGCCCCTCTACACAGTGGGTGGTGGGTAATTCCTCATCCATTTCTCCTGTGAGATAGTTCAAGCAGAAATCACAAATTCCATCTTATGGATGGAGAAGGAGAAGCCCGGGGGTATTCAGTGACTTGTCCAAGGTCACAAGCCAGTTGATGGCAGAGTCAGTCCTAGAACTCAGGACTCCTAAACCCAGTGTTCCACTTTCTGTGGAGCTGCTGCCTGTGGCTGAGGTTCCTGAGATAGAGATGCTGGGACTCTGGGACCTTGGCCAGGAAGTTGGCCATAGGCCTCAGCCTGGGCCCAGGAAGCTTCCAACCATGGAGGAATTTGCTTTGAAGACAAAGGATGACTCCTGGCAAGGGGAGTTGTTCCTATTTCTGCTCCAGACAAACGGGAGGCTGCTGCAGATTCCATGATAAATCTTTTTGCGAAAGATGATGCATCACTTTGGGCCAGTTATATGCACAGTCTTTGGACATTATACAAGTCAATTACTAAGACCAAGTTCTCAGCACTGAGCAGAGATATTTTCATCGAGTCGCTGTAACGGAGCCAGAGCCTCCCAGGGATCTGGCAGGGAAGCTGCTCCACTTCATATTTTATGCTGGGGGTGACTGCAGAAGGGTGAGACCTGCCCAGGTGCCCAGTGGGAAAGGCGTCCAGTCCCATCAGGATGACTTCCACTCAGTGTTTGCCCCCGAGGATTATTCTGCCCATTTCAGAATCCCCAGCCTAACGTGTCCTCACTCTCAGCTGCCTGGAGTCAAGGAAATAAGTTTCCATTTAAGGCTGAACCCCCAAGTACAGGTCTGCAAATAGGGCCTTGCTTTTCCAGCCTTAAGTCCCAGAAGCACTCTCCTATACCCTAGGTGTGACCTTATCTGAGTCCCAAATACTTCCAGGTCATCTCTCCTGCCCCCTCAAAACCTCTTGGGCGTTCCAGCTTGCCAGGTCAGTCCCTAGGAACTGCTCCAGGCCAGCAGATCCAGCCTCCCCTCTACTCCCCAGATGAGAAGCACATGGCTGGTCCTCCTGAGGCCAGGGATTTCAAAGCTAATACGTTTATTTCAAGAGGGTCCTTCTCTGGCCTGACAGTGGCTTTTGGTGTTTCAGAATGAAGGTTTGAGGTCCTGGTAAGAGCACTGTAGGCTTTACCCACTGGCTGTGTGGCATTAGGCAGGCCCTTAACCTCTCTGGGCCCCAACTGCCTCAGCTGAAAATGTGGCAAGTGGTCTGCCTAGCTCCAAAATGCTCTGATTCATTCTCTGGGCCTCCAGGAAGGCAGTTGGAAGTGGCTGGAGCAGAAGATGAGGGGGCTGTGGGTGATAAGAAATAAAGAGACGAGATTAAATGGCGAAGGCAGGGGCTTGAAGCATGGAGAGCTTGAATTTTATGCTACAAAGCTTAGATTTTATTTTAAAGCTAATAGAGAAGCAGGGGAAGATTTTAAGCATGGGTGTAGAATTACCAAAATTAGCAAATAAGAATACCAGACATCCAGTTAAATTTGAATGTGAACTGACCATCCTGTCTTTTATCTGGCAATCCTGCATGGGACCGACAGAGAAAGTTCTCTGGGTGCTGAGTGGAGAATGTATTGGAGGGGACAAAACTGGAAGCAGGAAGATACCATTTGGGAGGTTATTATTGTACTCTAGGCAATAATTACAAAAGCTAATATTTGTTTAATGCTTTTTTGTGGGTTGCTTTTTTTTGGGGGGGGGGGTGCCAGGCACTGTTCTAACTACTTTACATATATAAATTAATGTAATTCGTGTAACAAGCCTATGAAGTATAGTATCTAATATCACTCCCATTTTACAGGTAAAGAGGCTGAAGCACACAGAGATTAAGCAACTTGGCCCAGGTCACACAGCTAGTTAGTGGCAGAACTGGGGTTGGAGTCCAAAGCCTCTGTGCTTAACCACTTTAGCATACTACCACCCGGGGGCCACTAGAGCCTGGCCCCAGGCCATGTGATGGGAACTGGGTGATAGACTGTTTTAAAGCCTCAGCTGCTGGGGTGGGGATTGGGATACCATGACAGGTAGAGAGGTGAGAAGGGAGGCTCAGGAATCCGGCTGTGTCACAGTGACACTCACATTTTCTTTTATTTATTTATTTATCTCTCTCTCTTTTTTTTTAAGACAGTTTCACTCTGTCGCCCAGGCTGGAATACAGTGGCGCCATCTCTGCTCACTGCAACCTCCACCTCCCTGGTTCAAGCGATTCTCCTGTCTCAGCCTCCCAGGTAGCTGGGATTACAGGTGCACACCACTATGCCCGGCTAATTTTTTTATTTTTAGTAGAGACAGGGTTTCACCATATTGGTCAGGCTGGTCTCAAACTCCTGACCTCAGGTGATCCACCCGCCTTGGCCTCCCAAAGTGCTGGGATTAAAGGCGTGGAGCCACCGCGCCTGGCTGACACTCACATTTTCAGATCACTTGATACTTTTCATAGCAGAAAGAGGGACTGGTAACAAAAACAAAAACTAGCCTTGAAGAAAGGCATCTACCAAACACCGGGCCTGGTGTGCAGTACTTTCTGTCCATCATCCCACCTAATCCCCTCCACTGCCTGCTAGGTAGGTAATGAATTTACTCCATGGGTGAACAGGAGATTTTTTTAAGCCAGAGGATGAGCTGCGGGTGGTGGTTGGAGGGGGGCGCAGCTGTGAAGCGAGAAGCCAGTCAGATGGCTGCCATGAGTGCCTGGGCTGAGGGCAGCATTCAGGACCCTGAATGCAGGGTATTTAAGGGGCACACTCAGCAGCACTTGGCAGTTGCCTGGATTGGGTAAGGCAGGGGAGGGCCGAAGGACCACTCCAGAGGTCCTGCCTGGGGACTGCCAAGGGCCAAGGATGACATTAACCAGAGAGCAGGTGTGGGATGAGGAGCAGCATGGGGCCTAGGCTGCAGAGAAAATTTCCTCAGCTCAGGACACGCTCACCTACTCAGGCACAAAGCAATGGGGCCGTCGAGGCCCAGACAGGTAAATGCCTATCCTGGAGTTCCACAGAAAGTGTTAGGGCAAAAAATGGACCTGACGTCTCCTGACAGTATTTGGGGCACCTGGCACAGATGGAGCCCTAGTTCACAGAAGGATGAGGATGGAGACACCCAGACACAGCCATGGTCAGCACTTTGGGGCCTCTGTGATGAAATTCAGGCACACCTGGGCACCCAACTAGAGAGCAGATGTTGTCCCTTCAATGCTGAACAAAAGCTGAGGCGAGGCCAAGAGCAGTCTCCGCAACAATTTTTCTCCGTCTGTAAAAAGAGACAACCACAACCCGCGGCAAGGTTGCTTTGAGGACTAAATGAGGGGAACCCACAGGGACGCAGCTGCACCGCGCAGACCACCGCAGCCCCAGCTCCTTCCATCCTCTCCATCGTCCCCACCCCCATTTCCTCATCTTCCCTCCCCTCATTTTAGGCCTTGGGGCAGAACCGTTCCCGAGGGTGTCAGGCAATGAGCTGCCTGAGACAAACATGCCCACCTCCCAGCTCGGCCAGCCTGGCTCCCCCTGCTGCTCCTGCTTTCCGCCTGCCTCCTGCACCCGGACCACCCCCACCTGCCGGCCGACACACCGCGCACGCCCCTCCCAACTTGGGCCTGGCTCACCTGGACTTCCTTCCCACCAACCGCCCCTTGCCTGCATTACTTCCCCTCCCCCCTCATCCAGCGTCCTCCCACCCCCAGGGAGCTGCCGGAGGTGGCCGTAGGGACCGCCCAAGAGGCCCAAAGGGATGGGAGGCTCCGGCCTGCGGCCTGGAAATGTACAAAGCCCATCCTTTGGGACCGTGAGAGCCTGACGTCAAACCGAGGCTGAAAATACAGTCTGGAAAGTCACGCGGCACTCGTGAAAAATGAGCCACCCTCCCCAGCCAGAGGCGTGGGAGCGGGGAAGGGACATAAATCCCGGCTCTTTAGAGTCTCCAAACAGCAGGGGCAGCCGACAAGCCTCTAGAATGCCTGCTGAGAGGTCTCGGGGTCCCCAATGCCCCATTCAGAGGCTCCCTTGGCCAGAACATCTGCAAACACTCCCCCCACCACTTTCCCCATATGCTCCCACCATACACACACTCCTGAGAGTGGCCAGTGCCCAGAGAAGGAAGGGGCACCAAGAGGGGACGTGGGGGAATTTCTCACAGCTGGTCCAGTGTTCCCTTCCCCACCCCCACCCCTGCCCAGGGCATCGGGCTAGGACACAGTGTGCTGGGGACAGGATTTCCCAAACCATACCCCAAAGGCCCAAAGAGTCACGAGTGGTGGATGTCAGGGAGGGACCCTGAATCCTCTGCAGCATGTGGTTCTCAGAGACCAGATTTCCCTCCTGCTTGCTCTCAGAGACCCCAGCATCCCCCTCGGACTGAGGTCAAAGGAGCAGAGGAGCCACAGGCTGCAAGGGCTAGTCAGGGATTAGGGCTTTACAAGGCAACCAGATCAGGCCTTCAGGACCAGACGATGGCAAAGGCAAATGTCCCCACCCAAAATTACCAAGGTTAAGTTTTCACTCCCCTGAAGCAACAAAGTCAAAAGAGAATTTAGGCTGGGCATGGTGGCTCACACCTGTAATCCCAGCACTTTGGGAGGCTGAAGCGGGAGGATCACTTGAGGCCAGGAGCTACAGACCAGCCTGGCCAACATGGAAACCCCATCTCTACTAAAATACAAAAATTAGCCGGACGTGGTAGCACGTGCCTGTAATCTCAACTACTCTGGAAGCTGAGGGAAGAGAATTGCTTAAACCCGGGAGGTGGAGGTTGTGGTGAGCTAAGATTGCACCACTGCACTCCAGCCTGGGTGACAGAGTGAGACTCTGTCTTTAAAAAGAGAGAGAGAGAGAGAGAGAAAGAGAGAGAGAGAGAAAGAGAGGGAGAGACAGAAAGAATTTAAGCTGTTTTAGAAAATAAAGAACTTTGATTGACTTCCCATCTATTTTGAGGTTGAGACTTCTACACATGTTCATGTCTGGGTCTTGTTCACAGTGTTCCCTCCTTCTGGTCAGCCTTTAACACTCCCGCTCCAGTGTGGTCCACTCTCTAAATCCCCCACTCACTCCCCACCCCCAGCACCATGGCTGCTCCCTCCTCTGATGTGAAGGGCTCCGTCACACTGCATGTGAGTGTGTCACAGACAGGTCTGTCTCCTTCTACAAGGCTCTGATTTGTAGAGAGGCACCTTGGGCATCTCTGCAACCTCAGTGTTCAGCTCAGCCCTGCCCAGAAGGCCCTGGCTCATGTTCATGGAATCGAATCAAACAAGGTTCATTTGCACATCAGCCTTTCAAAAACTTTACAAAGACAACAAAGGGCTGGAGCCCTGGGCTAGGAGGCAGAGGCACCACCACACTCCCCTTCTCTAGCCACCTGTCCACAAAGCCATGGACCTCAGGCCTCTGACACTCCTGCAATAGGTCTGGGTGGGAAGCAGGAGGCAGCCAGTACCATGTGACTGTCCAGGGGGACAGTCCTCCTTATCTAGATGGCCATGTGCAGGGTCAGGCTTCAGGGCAGCTATGACCTTAGAATGAAATCCTAAGTCAGTCAGAGCATGCCACTCCTCAGCTCAAAGTTTTGTCCTGCTCCTCATCTCACCTGGGGTAAAAAACCAAAGTCCTCAGCGTGGGCCCTGTGTGATCCAGCCCCCATGACCCCTCAACTGTTGCCAGGCTGTGCTCTGCCTCCTTCTTCCTGTTCTAGCCACAGCAGTCCTCCTCTAACACCACTCCCCCAGGACCTTGGCACCTGCTCTCTCCCATTGCTCAAATGTCACCTCTAGAAAGGTCTTCTCTCCCCACCCACCCTGTTTGAAATTACACACACACACATACACACGTACATGCACACACCTGCACTTGCACACACACACACATGCATGCACATGTGCACACGCATGCTCCTTGTCCCTCTTCCCTACTTTAATTTGTATCATTTGTCACCAACTGATACCTATATATTTTATGTATTTGTTTCTTTATTTCTCTTCCTGACTAGAATGTAAGCTGAATTAGAGTAGGAACTTTTAGCTGTTTGACACTCATTCTTCTCCTGATTGATTCATACTCCCCCCTTTAATATCCTGTAACTTAAGTTCTGAGATAAAAACTTAACTACTATCAAGACATCTTATGTTAAATGGTAGGAAATGAGGGAGGGAAAGAAAACAAACGTGCTTACTGGAAACACATGTAAAAACATATTCATAAGGAAATACAGCCCTTGTTTCTACAACTGGCCATGTGGCCCTAGCAGGCGCTTATGACCACCTCTTCCACTGGCCAGTCCATGTTTCCTTTGCCCTCAGCAAGCACCTCAGCCAGTTGTGGGGCCTTGCCTAGGTGGGGGTGCATGCACATGACGGACCCTCAAACAATAGTTACTGAGTCAGTGAGGAAGAAGCTGGTCTACACATATCATACTAAGTAGGGAGAAGCCAGGAGCTAGTCTTTGATTTATACAGATAGCCAGAACAGATAAACTTTTAATGTTTTCAAACTAAGCAATTTACCACCCAGATCAGGAAATACTCTCTTGTCAGTTTTGCTGTGATATGTGTTGAGACACATCACTCTGACCGATGCTGAAGATCTACCTGCCTCGGTTTCCCCACATCTGTGGAGGGCCCCCTCAGGGCTGGATGGGCAGGAGGGCTTACTTGGAGGCAGCCTGCAGGGAAAGGTGGAAGGTAATCCCTTGCATCCTGCACTCCTCTTCTTCAAGGCCTCCCTCGTGAGGGCACTTTCCAGAGTCATTATCAGTGCCTCTAACAAGGCCCAGGGGACCCTGGGGGACTGCCACCCACTTCCTGCTGGTGCCAGGAGGCTCCATTCTTCCTGCAGGCCCAGAGTATCTACCTCCGCAGAGGCTTCACCTGAAGGCAGTAAGCCTGAGTATTGCTCAGGGCAACCAGGACCAGCTAGGAAAGCCAGCTCTGCAGCTTCCTGCAGGTCCAGTGTCAGCCCTGATACAGCCACACATTCCCCAGAGAGGCATCCCTGGACTAGATGCCCCAGGAGGGCAGGGAAAGGGTCTGGCCGACATTATTAAGTCTCCATCCCCAGCTCCGGCCTGGCCCATGCATGAGAGACACTTGACACCCAGGGCTAGAGCAGTTATAAAGCAGCTAAGAAGACAAGCAGTGCTGCTGGGTGACTGTGAGGGCCCCTCGGGTAAGCCAGGACTCACTTCCACCACCTATTAGCCAAGTGATTTCAGGCCAGTCACTCAGTTCTGAGTCTGATTCTTTATCTGAAAAGCAGAGATAATGATGCCTGTTTCACTCAGTGTTTAAATGCCATAATGTGGCCCTGTGTTTGTGCCAGGCCAGCAGATGGACAGTAAGGGCTCCACAAACACTGTAGACATGTGGGCAGAGGCAGGGCTTGCCCTACCACAGCCTATGCATTCCTCTGGTACCACTGCAGGGGCTTCCACAGGGGTTCCTCCACCAGGCACACCTGATTCCTTGTTCCCCAATGCCTCCTACCACTCTGTGTCCCAGGAGAAGCACCCTGTACCTGTCAGAGGCCCACAGAGAAGCAGAGCCAGTAGGAGATGTATATGAATTTGTTGCAGGAAATTGGCTTATGCAAGTGAGGAGTTGGTGGTCAGAAAGGGAAAGTCATGGCAGGCTTAATCCCACAGGCATGAGTCTCTCTCAGGGAAGGGCTAAGCCTTCTCTTAAAGGGCTTCAAACTGATTGAGTCAGTCCCACCCAGGATAATCTCCCTAATTTAAAGTCAACTGATTAGGGACTGTAATTACATGTGCAAAATCCCTTTACAGCAGCACCTAGATTCTAGTGTTTGACTGAATAAGAGAAAGAAGGGGAGTATATGTAACAAAATGGCCCTGCCTCCTTCTGTCCCCCAACTTTCATGAGAGACTATCACTTGTGGCCCACTCTATCCGGAAGCACACTGGAGAATGAATTCTGGATAATGTAATTTTGACCGGCCAAGCTAACACACTGCAAAGCCTTCACATACCTCACTGGCTTAAATCTGCACATGAGCACAGTAGCCACACTGCACATCGACCTACAGGCATAGCTTACAAACAGCATTTGAGTTCCATTGTCTTGCACCATCCTCATGACAGACCTTTGAAGGGTCTTATTTCAAATGAAATAATGAATTTAATTATTTCATTTCACTGATGACTTAACCTCACACACAGCTGCTAAGTAGCAGAGCTGGGATCTGAATCTGTGTTCACCTGACTCATTCAGGTCCTCACTGGGGTGTGAGTCTGATAATGAGAGGGAAGAGAAAAGAGCTTTGGTTTCTGGCTGTACCCCAGAAAAGGCCAGAGGAATAGAGACCTAGGTTTCCAAGGCAATCTTTGCCTAAATTTTGGTTTTGCTGGGACTTCATTCTGGATGATAACCAGATAGGGTATCATGAGTAAGAGATTTTGCTCTCCAACGTATGATGTTTAAAAGGTCTCGTTTCTTTCTCCAGATTAAATGTAATCCGCTCCAAGCCTCCATCCTGCCAGTCCAGAGGGAAATTCAATTTGCCATATTAAAGCTTCCTTGTCCATGCACCATCAGAGGCAAGCAAAGACTCTGGGGTCTCCCACATTGCAGAATATTTAGAGGAGAGTCTGCTGGTCTCTGCACATTCTGTCTACACAGGTATGCTCATTGACCAATTCTCATGATTCATGAAGGGTGATGGGTCCCTGTTTCTGGGCCAATTTGGAGAAGGGTCTCTGCTGAGAGTCAATCTTCGTGGGGTACCCTGCAGCCATTGCCCTAAGGCCCTGTCACCTCCCTAGGGTCCCATAAGGAAGGATGGCTCCAGTCCCAGCTACCGTGGACCCCCCTCCAACACGTCCCTTTAGTCTGCTTTCCTTCAAACTTTCCTCCTACTGCCCCCTTCTCCAAGATAATCCAGCACAATCTCATTAATGAATCTAGATTTTGGCAAAACAAAAGCCAGGAATGTATGAAAATAGTCTTCTGAGTGATTAACAATTGCTGCTTTTGGCTCTACCACCCCAAACAGTAGCAAGAGTAAAATTTACTGTACTTTTACTATGTTCTAAGCTCTTCATTTGTGATCATTCATTTAATCCTATCTATAAGTCACTAAGGTAATAGATGCTACTTGTCTCAGTCTGGATGATAACAAGATAGGGTATCATGAGTTTTCTCAGTCTGTGTTGCTATATAGAGAATGCCTGAGACTGGGTAATTTATAAAGAAAATCGGGTTTATTTGGCTCATGGTTCTGCGGGCTGTACAAGAAGCATGGTGCTGGTATTTACATCTGGTGTGGGCTTCACGCTACTTCCATTCATGGTGGGATCCCTGCCTGGTGCACGCAGGGATCACACAGCAAGACAGCAAAATCACAAAAGAAATGAGGAAGGTACCAGGCTCTTTTTAACAACCAGCTCTCATGGAACTAACAGAGCGAGAACTCACTCATTACCATGAGGATAGCATCAAGCCATTCATGAGGGATCCATCCCAATGACCCAAACACCTCCCATTAGGCCCCACCTCCAACACTGGCGATCATATTTCAATGTGAGGTTTGGTGGGGCCAAATATTCAGACCATAACACCACTATTATTAGCCACTTTGGTTAAGGTAACATGCCCAAGGTCAGCCCAGCTCGCAAGCAGCTCCCAGCATTCTAACTCAAGGACCTATGCCCTAACTGCTACTCTGTGCCATCTCTCACCAAAATCTGGTATAAGGAAAGGCTGCACAAAGGACTGGCTGCAGCCCTGAGGTGGGGAAGGATGATTAGTTATAAAAGCGAGATCAAGCCACAAACTAAAGCTGCAATAAATTGTTCCACCTATGTGAGTGGGGAGTAGGGAATGGAAGTAAAGAATTTGGATACTGGATCTGCTATGTACCAGCTCTATGATCTTGGGAACTCACTTAACCTGAGTTTCAATCTCCTCACATATAAAATGGGGATGATAATGACAACTTTTCAAGCTTACTGAGAGGACTAACAGAGAAAAAGTATATGAGAGCTCTTCATATGCTCTACGACTGTGAAGATGTTACATGTTAAGGACATTGAACAGAACATCTGCCTCGACAATGCCTGGGTTTAATAACCCCCTCTTTGGCAGGCAACAACAAAAGAACACCCAGTGGCGAGGGCAGGTCCCTCTGCTGGGAGCTGGAGAACCAAGGAAAAAGCTGTCTTAGAGACAAAGGCAGAGTTTGTTTTCCTGCGCCAAAGAGACTGGAAAGAGTGTAACCACATTTGCCAGACTCCTTTGCAGGTAGGGTTCATGTGAGACCCAGTTCCACCAAGAGAATTCCCATGTGAACCTGGGGAGGGGATGGAGAGAGGAACTATAGAGTTAAAAAAAAATGGAAAGCAGTGGTAGGTCAGGGGGATTAAGCCCCCCAGGCCAGCTGTGGGGGTTTCTAGCATGTCTCCCCTAAGGAGTGGGCAGCAGAGTGGTATTTCCACTAGATCTGTCCTGTGAGATGCTCGGGTATTTCTCCTGACTGTGCTCTTCCGGGCCGTGTAGCAGTGTCTTGGCCCCCTCTAAGATTCTATGTAATATCCTCTAATAAATTCCTTTCTGCGGCCGGGCGCGGTGGCTCAAGCCTGTAATCCCAGCACTTTGAGAGGCCGAGACGGGCGGATCACGAGGTCAGGAGATCGAGACCATCCTGGCTAACACGGTGAAACCCCGTCTCTACTAAAAAATACAAAAAACTAGCCGGGCGAGGTGGCGGGCGCCTGTAGTCGCAGCTACTGGGAGGCTGAGGCAGGAGAATGGCGTGAACCCGGGAGGCGGAGCTTGCAGTGAGCTGAGATCCGGCCACTGCAGTCCAGCCTGGGCGACAGAGCGAGACTCCGTCTCAAAAAAAAAAAAAAAAAATTCCTTTCTGCTTAAATCAGCCAGAGTGAAATCTGTTGTCCCCAGTTTAGAACAGTAACTCATACCAGAAGAGATTCTAAGCAAGAAACTCTCAAGGAAATGAGAATCCAGGACTGGTTTTCTGAACACGTTGCATTTGGAGGCAACAGGGAGCTGGTCAGCGTCAGAGGACAGGCTGCTGGTGGTGGGTGGCTCATTGTAATGAAACCGTTACTGACGGGGCTGAGGCTGTGCAGCGTGGCACCTGTCAGAGGCAAGGCTTCAGCAAACTGAGCAGCACTGAGGTAAAGCTTGTCAAAATCTTGTGTTATCAAACATTTCAAACAAACACAAAAATGAAGTAGTATGAACAACCTTATGCACCTTGTACCCAGCTTCTAAGGTGATCACACTGACACTCCATGGCTCCAGAAACTGCCTCTGTCTCACTTCACCAGATTATTCTGAAGCAAATCTTATGTATCATTTCATCCAAAAATATTTCACCATGCATTTCTAAAAGATGATTTTTAAAAATCATCACTACAATACTATCATCACACATTTTTAAAATGCATACTAATATTTACTAGCATCAAATAGCAAATTGATGTTCAGATTTCCCTGATTGTCTTGCTTTTTTTCTGGAACAGTTTGTTCAAATCAGAATGAAGATAACTCCACACATTGTAATTATTTGTTATGTCTGTTCAATTACTTTTAATCTATAGATTTCTCTCTCTCTCCCACCCCCCCCACCGCCCCCATAGCAATTGATTTGAGGAAGAAACTGGGTCATTTGTTGCACAGGCTTTCCCACAGCCCAACTCCCTTTCCAGTTTGTTGGAAAGTTAGAAGTTACATTTCCAGGACTCCCTTTCAGCTAGGGTTCATTGCAATCTGGCTGCTCCCAGTCAGACGCTGCTGTATGTGACCTCTGGGTGGAAGAAAGTCAGGTGAGAGACAGCTCTTCCGGGTGCTGCTTGGACCACTGGGGTCCCCTAAGAACCCATGCTGGGAGCTTTGGGCTCTCACCCCTGGAACCACAGGGCCAAGCAGCAGGCGAGGTGGTCATGGTGTGTCAGGCATTCCTCTTGGTTGCAGTGCTCTGGCTAAGTGTTCAAGTCTGGTTCCTTGGCCCTCCCAATAAACCACCCACCTCTTCAATAAATTTTTCTATATATAAACTGGCCTAAGTGTATTCTGTTGATTGCAGTAGAGATTTCTGTAGAGAAAGAGGGGGATACAAATAAGGCTAAATTCTGCATAGCTCTGTAGGATTTACAAAACACTTTCCCATACCTCATCACTGGGTGCTCTTAACTACCCCACCAGGAGGGCCCTATTATCCCCACTGTACAGATGAGGCCCCTGACGATTAGAGAGACCAAGTGACCCACCCAAATTTGCACAGTTAGGAAGTATCTAAAGACTGACTCCTAAGTCTTCAGATTCCAGGTCCAACACTGTTCTCTGTCACCGCCTTGTGCCCCCTTCTCCTCGTGGACTGCCATCTTCCGAGCACAAATGAGGGAGGGTCTGGAGCTAAATCAGCCTCAGGAAATCAGGCAGCCCAGAGAGTTAGAGTCTGGAGAAACATCCCTCTCTTTGTTTAGGATCAGTGCCTCCTCCTCAAACTTCCCCACCCAGTAAGGGAAGTTTAGGGCTGCTTAGACAAAATCCTGGGCCTTGGGGGCCCAATGCTTCCCTCCTTCTAGCCAGGCTGGGCTGCAGGGAGAGGCAGCAGTGGGTCAGGAAAGGCCCCTCTCCAGCTGAAGCCCTGGCCCCAACTCTGTCACCAAAGGTCCCCCAGACTCCTTATCCTGATGGGTGCAGAAGTTGGGGTGCACTTGGAGATGGTGGGGAAGGGGGTTCAGGGGAAGCCAGGAGTACTGAGGCTTTGCCTAACGTGTTACTGTTCAAGGTTAAGTAGCAGCAGCAGTCTGAGGTTGTCTGGGTGAAAGGAGGGACCAGCAGGGTAGCCCTGCCCTCTCTGATGGACAGCAGCTTTGATCCTGGGGTCTGAGGCTCATAAATAATGTCCCAGGCACGGGTGCCCTGGGACTCATCCAAGGGCAACTGGCTGACAAGACAGATTCCGCCGGGCTGCAGCAGGCAGGCCTGGCCCCACTGCAGCAGGCCGTGACGGGTTTATGACCAGCCACCGATAGTAGTTACCTCAGATTTATCACCCTTCTACAAGGGCAGTGGGAACTGCTAAAGGCTGCCAGGGAGCCCTTAAATCACAGTGATGGGAAATGCTGTCGGAGGGAGCAGAGGGTTAGGTAGGAGCCATCCGGGGGGCTCAGGCTTCCTGCTGGCTCCTCAGGTTACAGTCCCTTCCAGAGGGGATTTACAGCCCTGGAACCCAGAGGGGCCATACAGCATCCCTGGGGAAGAGCCAGGAGGAATTGCAGGAGGACGAGGGCTGGGCTGGCAGGGGCAGAGCCACGGGAGGAAGCGCAGGAACCCAGCACCCACCCTGCTGGTTGCTGTGGCTGGGGGAGATTGCCTGGTCAGATGCCCCTAGTGTACGTGTGGCCCAGAATGTGCAGGTGTCTGTGCCCCTTCTCTGGGTATATGTCACGTCTGTTCAGGGGTCTACATCAGCAAATAGGTGCATGCATACAATAAGACCATTTTTTATTGTACTGGAGCACTGGGCTGACTATGGGTACTTACGAACAAGTACTGTAAGTGAGTGGGGATTGAGGGATCAGGCGCATACTCAAAGCTAGTGGGTTCTGAATCCCTGCACATGCCTGCTCACTGTGAGTCTGGGAAAATAAAACAAAGAGGATACACACGAGGACAAGGAGAAGAGCTGCTGCTGCTGCTGATGGTAATGGTAGTGGTGGTGGCGGTGATGGTGTTGGTGGTGGTGGTGATGGTGGTGGTGATGGTGTTGGCGGTGATGGTGGCAGTGGTGGCAATGGTGGTGGTGGCAATGGTGGTGGCGGTGATGGTGGTGGCGGCAGTGGTGGTGGCGGTGATGGTGGCAATGGTGGTGGTGGTGGTGGCGCTGGTGGTGGCGGTGCTGGTGGTGGCGGCGGTGGTGGTGGTGGTGATGGTGGTGGTGGTGGTGATGGTGGTGCTGGTGGTGCTGGTGGCACTGGTGGCAGTGGTGATGGTGGTGGCAGCGGTGATGGTGGTGGCAGCGGTGATGGTGGTGGTGGTGGCGATGGTGGTGGTGGTGGTGATGGTGGTGATGTGGTGATGGTAGTGGTGGTGATGGTGATGGTGGTGGCAGTGATTGTGGTGATGGTGGTGGCAGTGGTGGTGGTGATGGTGGTGATGGTGATGGTGGTGGTGGTGCTGGTGGTGGCGGTGGTGGTGGTGGTGATGGTGGTGGTGATGGTGGTAGTGATGGTGATGGTGGTGATGGTGATGATGGTGGTGATGGTGATGGTGATGGTGATGGTGGTGATGGTGATGGCAGTGGCGGTGATGGTGGTGGCAGTGGCAGTGGTGGTGACGATGGTGGTGTTGGCGGTGGCAGTGGTGGTGGCGGTGACAGTGATGGCAGTGTGGTGGTGGTGGTGATGGTGGTGTTGGTGGTGGCGATGGTGATGGCGATGGCGATGGTAGTGGTGCTGGTGGTAGTGGTGGTGCTGGTGGTGGTGGTGGTGGTAGTGGGTGGTGGTGGTGATGGTGGTGGTGGTGATGGTGGTGGTGGTGCTGGTGGTGGTGATGGTGGTGGTGATGATGGTGGTGGTGATGCTGGTGGTGGTGATGGTGGTGGTGATGATGGTGTGGTGATGGTGGTGGTAGTGGGGGTGATGGTGGTGATGGTAGTGATGGTGGGGGTGGTTTTGGTGGTAGTGGGTGGTGGTAGTGATGGTGATAGTGGTGGCAGTGGCAGTGGTGGTGATGGTGGTGGTGGCAATGATGGTGGTGGTGGTGGTGGCAATGATGGTGGTGGTGGTGGTGGTGTTGATGGTGGTGGTGATGGTGCTGATGGTGATGGTGGTGGTGGTGATGGTAGTGATGGTGGTGTTGGTGGTAGTGGGTGGTGATGGTGGTGGTGGTGGTGGTGATGGTGGTGGTGGTCGTTGTGACGGTAGTGATGGTGGTGGTGGTGGTGGTGTTGGTGGTAGTGGGTGGTGATGGTGATGGTGGTGGTGGTGGTCATGGTGATGATGGTGGTGGTGGTGATGGTGGTGATGGTGGTAGTGGTGATGGTGGTGGTGGAGATGGTGGTAATGGTGATAGTGGTGGTTATGATGGTGGTGGTGGTGATGGTGGTGTCGATGGTGGTGATGGTAGTGGTGGTGATGGTGGTGATGGTGGTGATGGTGGTGGTGTCGATGGTGGTGATGGTAGTGATGGTGGTGGTGGTGCTGTTGGTGGTGGTGGTGGTGATTGTTGTTGTGATGGTGGTGATGGTGATGGTGGTAGTGATGGTGATGGTGGTGATCATGATAGTTGTGGTGGTGATGGTGGTGATGGTGATGGTGGTGGTGATGGTGTTTAACAGGAGGGCAGCTACTGATGGCTGAAAGAAATGGGAGAAAGAAAGGTGGGCAGGGCGTAGATAGAAAGTGATATAAGGAACAGAAAGAGAAAGAACTGAAAGGAAGCACCCAGATAGCCATACAATGCAGCCAAATTAGCCCCAAATGTGACTAGAGAGGACAGGAGAGAAATGGTAGTGAAGAGGTACAAGAAGAAAAGCAAAAAATACAGAGAAAGGAGAAAGGTGACCCAAGAGAGAAGTAGAGCGAGGCAGCCAGTAGGGAGCACCATCTGCTCCAGAGGCACCAGGAAGGGGGCTTTGCAGCTGTTCATGCCTCAGCTGCCTCCGTGAGTTATAGCTGGCTCAGCAGCAGGAGCCAGGGCAGCCTGCCCTCTGGCCACTCCCCTGCCACAGGCTAGCAGCACCCAAGTCCAACCCAGAGCACAGGGAGAGTGAGCCAGACTGGAGCAGGAATCAGGAAAGCAAACATGCCATCTTGGAGAGTTCACACAGAGAAGGCGGTCTCTGCCCTCAGACATACATGGACTGATGTGCATGTGCAGATACCCTTGAAAGCCTACTAGAAACCAATGTGTGAATGTGTGCACACATGCATCCATCTCCATGTGCTTGGGGACTTCCCTATAAACTCTTATGAACACTCTTGTCCTGACTACATGATGCATCACTTGAAGATAGCAGAGGTGGTCTAGGTGACCTCTTTCTGCAGCCCTAGCAGTTCCTGAGCTTGAATCTGTAAAGTCTTCCTCTTCTGTCCTTGAATTTGGTCTGTGAGATCTTCTGGATGGGCTGCCTGGGCTGGGCTGAGTCAGTGGGGCTCTAACAGCCTAAAACCCAAAAGGCAAGGTCTGGACCACTGACACCATAAGTGCTGCTGAACCTAAAGTTCACTACGGCAAACCCAGCTCTGCCACTATAGACCCCCACACTTCGGGTTTGAGGTGTTGGCAGGGGTTGTCTGTGTGTTTGTGGATACGTGCCTTGGGTGTGTTTATATGTCTCTGGGTGTCATGAGGCATCCAGCAAGGTCATATGCTGGGCATGTTGAGCCAAGTAACAATTCCCCAGGTGTAGTTGTGGGCCCCTAGGTGTCAGGAAAAGTCACTTGGTAGTCACCAGCTCAGATGCTACCTTGAAGTCTGCCTGACCACATCTGAGAGCAGTCCCTCCTCATCTACGCTATGTTCCCACAGCTCCTGGGCCACAGACCACTTTAATTGGTTTATGAATCATGGTTTTGTACACACAAAATTATGTAATGACATAATCAACACCTACTGCACTGGAAAGAATATAAGGAGGGCCCCCGTGATCTCCACCTCCTGGTATCCAAGCCTTTGTATAATCCCCTCCCTCTGAATATGGGCAGGGCCTATGACTCGCTTCTAACTAATAAAACTGGCAAACGTGGTGAGGTGTCACTCCCATGATTACATTATGTTGTAGAAGACTTGGCCTTGCCAGCTAACTCTAGAAATTCTCCTTGCTAAAGCAAGCAGCCATGCTAGAAAAGCTCACGTGGCAAGGAACTGCAGGCAGCCTTTAGGAACTGTGGGTGACCTCCCACCAACATCTAGCAAGAAGCCCAGACCCTCAGTCCCACAACTGCAAGAAAATCAATTCTGCCAACCACGGGAATTTGGATGCCAATTCCTCCCCTGCCAGGCCTCCAGAGGAGAACACAGCCCAGTCAATATCTTCACAGCAGCAGCCTAAGACCCTAAGCAGAGGACCCAGGTAAGACAAGGCACTGAACTGTGAGATAACGCGTGTTGTTTTAAACTGCTAAATTTGCAGTACAGTTGACCCTTGAACAACAAGGGTTTGAACTGAGTAGATCTGCTTATACATGAATTTTTTCCAGCCAACTGCAAATTTAAAATACAATATTCACAAAATGCAAAACCCGTGTATACAGAGGGCTGACTTTTTGTACACTCGAGTTCCTCGGGACCCACTTAAGTATGTGTGGATTTGGGTATAATGCGGGGAGGGGATGTGGTTCTGGAACCAGTCTCCTGTGTCTACTAAGGGATGACTATAGTTCACTGTACAGTAATAGAAAACTAACACCCATGTACCCACCACTTGACTCAATAAACTTTATAATTGAAGCCCTCGTGAAAGTTTCCTTGGTTGCATTTCCCTTCCTACCAATCATTTATTAATGTTTTCTTAGGCATATGTCCCCAAAATAATATCTGTAATGTTGTTTTGCATGATTTTGAGCTTCATATTTCATTACAAAAAATGCATTTATATTGTCCATGCTATTTGGTAGCAAGTCATCCTGACCATCCTGCCATTGTCTATCCTCATAATAAATGGCCATCCCTGATGTGTGTTCAAGGCCTCACAGTGTCCCCATGAGGGCCAGCTTCTGTTTCTTTGCCCCAGTCTGGGGCATCAGCAGCTCCTGTTCATAACTTCACACCATCACAGAACCTTAATGTCAGAAGGTACTTTAGGGGTCAAGTCCAATCCCTTCTTCTATTTTGCAAATGAGGGAGTCACTGGTCCAGAGATATAAAGTGACTTGTCTGAGCCTCAAGGCAAATGGTAGAGCCAAGACTGGGTCCAGGTCCATGTCCAGTGCAGGGCTTTGCCCCAGTGTGGGGCATCAGCAGCTCCTGTTCATGACTTCACACCATCACAGAACCTTAGTGTCAGAAGGTACTTTAGGGGTCAAATCCAATCCCTTCTTCTATTTTGCAAATGAGGGAGTCACTGGTCCAGAGATATAAAGTGACTTGTGTGAGGCTCAAGGCAAATGGTAGAGCCAAGACTGGGTCCCAGGTCCCTGTCCAGTGCAGGGCTTCCCACACTGGGATCTCTGGCTGTCAGAGTGCACCTACTCAGGGGACAGCCGGATCATTCCATTTCACAGCCAGTGCTTTTGTCAAACTAGTCCTGATGTGAAGACCTAGACTCAGTACTTCTGGACTTCCATTTGCAGTGATTCTCTCATTAATGGGGCCACCCCACAGTATGAAGAATTCAACAGCTTTAGAACTGCGCCCAAGAGAGCTTACTGCATTTATTATGGCGTCAATATTTTTCATTTAGCAAAAGCAAAGTTGTGTTCAAGCTAAGTCCCAGATAGAGAAATAGAAACTGAACTGGGTGCAGTGGCTCACACCTGTAATCTTTTTTTGTCTTTTTTTTTTTTTTTTCCTTTTTTTGTGGAGAACGGGGTCTCGCTGTATTACCCAGGCAGGTCTCGAACTCCTGGGCTCAAGCTATCCTCCCGCCTCTGCCTCCCTGAGAGCTGGGATTACAGGCGTGAGCCACCGCGCCCGGCCTTACACCTGTAATCTTGCACTTTGGAAGGTCTAGACAGGAGGATTGCTTGAGGCCAGGGACTTAAAACTGGCCTGGTCAACAGAGCAAGACCATCTCTATGAAAGAAAAATTTTTAAAAATTATCTGGGCATGTAGTGCACACCTGTAGTCCCAGCTACTCAGGAAGCTGAGGTGGGAGGATTGCTTGAGCCTGGGAGTTCAAGGCTCCTGCAGTGAGCCATGATTACACCACTGTACTCCAGCCTGGGCAACAGAGCAAGACAGTGTCTCAAACAACAACAACAACAACAACAACAAAACACTAACATTCTACCCTAGTCCTTGCCCATTATAACAGCACCTCTCCCAGCACAGAAGGAAGATGCCCAGAGCCCACCCATCCTGTCTGTGTACATCTCAATACAATGTCACCATGTCTTCCCTCAGACACCTCAACTGGAGTCTGCTGTTTTTCTGAGGAGGTGCAGCCCTGCCCTCCACTTCCTTCTACCCAGGCCTCTCTTCCCCAGTTTAAAATGGCTGGAAGCTTTATATGATAACTAAAATCTCATTTAACCCTGAACAAAGACTGATGGAGGGGAGCAAGTCAGAGTGGAAAGAGAGGAGGGGACTGGATTTGCTTCTAAAATCAGGCATCCGGGGTTTCTGGAGCCCTGGAACATTGAAAGCTTCTTCCATATCTGCAAGACGGCATCCTGACGCAGCACTGCCTGCCCCATCTTTCAGGACTAGTGGTAAAAGCAACACAGCTACCTACGAACACATCACCGCATCCTATTTAGAGGCCAGGACTGGAGGTCAGGGGTTTCCGAAGCCCCTCTGCTGCACCATGCTGCAAGGGACAGCAGGGGGTGCCCTACTGTCTGTCCAGGAGACAGGACTCTTGTCTATCAGCCTAAATCTCAGCACAAAGCCTGTCGCATGGTAGGATGCTGTGGTCTGAATGTTGGTGTCCCCCAAAATTCACATGTTGAAACGTAATCCCCAGTGTGGTAGTATTAAGAGGTACGGACTTTGGGGAAGTGATTCATCACAACGGCTTGTCCTCACGAATGGGATTAGTACCTGTAATCCCAGCACTTCAGGAGGCCAAGATGGGCAGATCACTTGAGCCCAGCAGTTTGAGACCAGCCTGGGCAATGTGGTGAAACCCTGTCTCTACAAAAAATACAAAAATTAGCTGAGTGTTGTGGTGTGCACCTGTAGTCCCAGCTACTTGGGAGGCTGAGGTCGGGGGATCACCTGAGCCTGGGAAGTCAAGGCTGCAGTGAGCTGAGATCACGCCTCTGCACCCCAGCCTGGGTGACAGAGGGAGACCCTATCAAAAAAAAAAAAAAAAAGACTGAAAGGAGTATGTTTGTCCTTCTGCAATGTGAAGAAACACAGCAGGCGTTGTCACTGAGGAACAGGTCCTCACCACACACCACATCTGCTGGCACCCTCTTCTCGGGAACCCCAGCCTTCAGAACTGTGAACGACACATTTCTGTTGTTTGTAAATTACCCAGTCTAAGGTATTTTATTATAGTAGCGCAAACAGACTGAGACAGAGGCCCATACATGTTTATTGATCGAAAAGCAAAGGACTGACTAAATAGCACATGGGCCAGGATGCTCTGCCTATTTCCATCAGAAAGACTATTTTGCCATGGACCAGTGGACTGAGGGGTGTTGGCCTGCAGGTGATCCAGGAAGGAGCTTGGATGAGAAGCTAGATTTCCCTGTAGATAGAAACACAAAGCTGGCTACTGGATGTGGTTGGTGTCCTGAAATGCCCCCAATATGAGCAAAATTGTTACCTGTAGGGTAGGTACGGGAGAGGTGCTGTGGGGAGTTAGGGGAAAGAGTTTCTGCCCAAGGCTGAAGTTTAGAAAAAGTGCCTTCCCCCTAGTGAAGCAGAGAGGAAATAGGGAGCCTTCAACGCATGCACTGGTACAGGTTTCAGTTTGAAATAGGGCAAAACTAGGTACGGTGAGGGGTCCCGCAGCAGGCAGCCCAAGAGCTAGGGTTCTCAACACAGATGGGATCCAAACCCATCGCTGGAGTATTAGGGGTTGATCCTGCCCCTAGCCCCTCAATACACCCCTAACCTCTGTTCTCTGATGACTATAACAACATCCTTTAGGGGACAACGCCTGTCACCTCTCATTGAGAAACACAGCACTGAGTAAGACTATTCCTAGGAGCAGTGACAAACAGATGCAAGTTCCTGCTAAGTTCCAAGTGACAGTGCATCGTCTCCTGGTTTTGAAGGGAGGAACAGAGGCAGCAGGGCCCTTGGGAAGGGGGAAGTCAGTAGTGGGAGGTGCATGGAAGAGCAGACCAACTTTCCTTCTTCCCCGTTTGGGATTGGAGACATCCTCCCCTGCAGTGCTGGGCACAGACAGTGGAGGTGACTGCCTCTCCTGGCCTGCTCTCAGCCAGCCCTGACACTCCCACTAACTAGAGAGAAAACAAAGGCTTCCCCTGTCCTTCATGCCAGCTTCTCAGCAAAAGGAATAAAACAACCCACTTATTTTTATCACTCACGGATTTCCTGGGAAATGGGCTATTAGTTCCCCTAATGTAAAGATAATAGGCTCATCTCCCTTGGCAAATGGCACAGACCCAGCATAAAAACACTCAAAGAACTGTCAAGAGGGCTCCCCTGATGAGGACGCAGGGCCCAGGAGCAGGACCAGGACAGGAACCAAGGAGCAGGCTTGGGCCCCCTAAACCCCAGCCTGGGAGTGCTGGCTGCGGCCAGTGCGTGCTGGGTCCTTGGTGCCCCAGGGAGAGGTCATTAGTCTCCTCAGTGCCCCTGTTTTCCTCTCTTGGCTGGGACAGAGGGTGGGACACTGGGAAAGAAGCTGGGCCATAAGCTGAACGAGGTTGTCTTATTCTGGGAAGTGAGGGAATGATGGCTGCTAAGCAGGCTCCCACAAACAGAATGCTTTCCGCATCCATCCTTGTCACTGCCGCTGAGCCCACCGCTAGAAGACGTCCCTCCCAGTTGGATAGTCTTTGCCTCTAACCCTCACAAACACTCATGGGGTAAGTGGATGCTATTAAAAGGGTGCCCATGTAACAGGTGGGAAACCTGAGCATCAGACAGGAAAAGCAGGTTACCCATGGCCATACAGCGGGACTAGGACTGGAAGAGAAGACGAGGGGCCCTGCAGGCCAAGGACAGAATGCTTTCTAGGGAAGGGGGCCCTGCTTGTTCAAGACATTTTCCTCCACCCCTTCCCTCCATCCCCATCACTCAGGGCTGAAACTTTTGCAATAACAGCATTTCAGGGGCTTCAGCAGTGAACAGGGGACCACAGCTCCCCGCTCCCTCCCATCCACACACAGAGTGTGGGACTCCTCAGCCTCTGCAAGGGCCACTCTCTCACTCCAAGAACAGAGTAAAGGGCCTGGCTTTCCTTGTAGTCTGCAGGGGACTGGCCCCTCTATGCTGAACCCAGGGCCCTGTGAGGCGCCGGGCATTCAGTCACAGAGGCTAGACTCTATTTTCATGTCACCACTTTTTTCATGTGTATACCAGTTCTCTGGATCTAGGCTGCGTGCTCTGTGAGGGCAAGGATCCTCACTGACGATACCATTTTTCCTTCCAGGGAAGCCTTTGGCAGCGCTGGCAGGTATTGTGAGCTGTGATACCTACTGACTGATCGGTCTGGGAGGGTGGGGCATAGCTCTGTTCATGCTGGCCACAGGGAGTGTGTGACTTTGCCGAACTTTTTTTCTGCCCAAGGCTCAGTTTCCTGCTATTCTTGGTCTGTGTCTGTCTCCCTGAGGGCTCCAGGACTGGCACCCGGTAGGTGCCCTCCTCCCAATCCCACCTCTGCTGTGCCTGTCCCTTAAGCTGGAAGCACAAGCAGGAGAACATCAGGGACAGCCTCACCCAGAAGGCAAGGGGCAGCTACCTGACATTCCTCTCCTCTTGGCTGCTGGGGAGACTAGGGGAGACGTCATGGTCTGAGGATGGAGGAAAATGAACTCACATTGTCTTTCTGTTCCAAAGGAGAAACAGGGTCTGCCTAGAACCATGGAGACCCTGGGCCAGGGCTGCTTTCAGCCTGGGGAGCTGCTGGGTGTGTGTGGGCAAAGCTGCCAGCACAGGAGGGGACTGCGGTCTTTGGGGCTGCCCTCCACTGATCAGAACCCTTCTAGGGGAAGGATGGTGATGAGGGTCAGGTCACTCTGCATTTCGGAGGAAGGACCTCAGGCCCAAGAGGGGACAGGGATCCAAAAACCCTCCAGCTGCTTGGAAGGTTCAAAAAGGGGTGTGGACGCATCCACACCAGCAGGAAGTAGTAGGAAAAGTCACCAGGGAACACATAAGGATGAGGCCGAGAGAATTCTAGAGTGCAAATGGGTAGGATGGCCCGTTTACTGATCAGCTGCTGCCTCCTCCTTCTCCTCCATGTCGCAGGAGCTCTGAGGCCATGCCTTCGCCTTGAGCTCCCTCTCTCCAGCTGGCTCCACATGCTGCTCCTCTGCCAGGAGGTACTGGGCCAGCTGCTCCAGGTCCTCCAGGCTTATCTTCTGCAGGCGCTCCTCGTGCTCCTGCCTCAGCAGCTGCAGCACGGCCTTGGCATCCTGTGGTTCAAAGTGTTTAGCTAGGACAGGTCCCAGCTGGTGCCACAGGGGCTGGGTCTGGGGCTGGTGGGCCTCTTTTAGTGCCATCTTCTCCAAGGGCCGCATGATGACACTGATGGAAGCATTGGGCCCAATGCAGTAGTCGGAGAGGCGCTTGTCATCCTCCAGGAGCTGGCCGCGGAAAAGCAGGTGCTGCTGCTCCTCAGGCACCTTCAGCCGCTTGGATACCAGTTTCTTCAGCATGGACACACTCTCTTGCCCTGACACCTTCAGATTGCATCTCTGGCCCAGGAGCAGCTTGACTGTGAGGAACATCAGGCTAACAGTGGAATCAGGAGGGACCCATGCTCTGGGAGCTGCCCTGAAGATTAAGGGGTCCTGCAGGAGATGTTGGCTTCTCCCTATCAACAGAGGGCTAGTAGTCCCAGGAGACCAGAAACCCAGCTTAGGTAGGCAGCCATTGGCTAGTGCACAGTGATGTCACAATGCTGCAGGAGGGCTCATTTCCGGAGTGGAACTTTAGGGACAGCAGAGGGGTATTTGGGCCCAGACCATCCTTCCTCCATGAGAGGAGAAAAAGAGCACCAGGAGAGAAAATGTGGGACTGGGAGAAAGGAGAGTAAGACTAGGAAAAGGGAGGGCGGGAAAGGGAAGGGTGGCGGGAGGAGCAGGTCTATCGATTTCTTCAACACATGTGTATTAGGTGCCATCTCTGTGCCAGCACCTGGACCTGGGGAGACAGTCATATTCAAATGGATGCCTTCTGCCTTCATGACACTTTCACACTAGTGAGCCGGCTAACATTTATCAAGTGTCCTCTTTCTGTCAAGCACTTTACAAGCTCTCTTGGATTGGGCTTCCCAGCAGCAGACCCTGAGACAGGGATTTGAGCACAAATACTCAATTAGGAGGCGATCCCTGGAGGCACCAGGAGGGGAGTGAGGAAGTGAGATGAGGAAGGGAGGGAAATCAGAACGTGCATTCATGAGCAGGCTGCCATTGTGGGCAACTAGTATGTTGTTATCCTGCTGGGGAGCTCTGGGAAGTTGCATGGAACACACCTGAGTTGTATCAGGTGTGGATTTTTGTTTTTTTGTTTTTTGAGACAGGGTTTCACTCTGTTGCCCAGGCTGGAGTGCAGTGGCTTGATCTTGGCGCACTGTAACCTCCGTTTCCTGGGTTCAAGTAATTCTCCTGTGTCAGCCTCCCAGGTAGCTGGGGCTACAGCTGCACGCCACTATGCCGGGCTCATTTTTGTATTTTTAGTAGGGACGGGTTTCTCCATGCTGCCCAGGCTGATCTCGAACTCCTGGACTCAAGCAATCTGCCTGCTTTGGCCTCCCAAAGTGCTGAGGTTGCAGGTGTGAGCCACCGCACTTGGCCGAAGCTGTGTCTTTATGCTCTGACTCCTGTCTTTGGCCAATGGTAGTGCTACCTCCTTGGCACTTCTGGTCCACAGGTGTGAGCAGCATGCTCCTGTGATCAGAGAACAGTAGGAAGCCATTGGGCCTTCAGGAACATGAGTGCTGAAGTGATGGGGCAGGACCACCAACAGCATCTGCATCACAGGCCTGCCTAATTGAATCCCCTCAACCTACGAGGCAGGCACTGCCATGATCTCCATCTGCCAGAGGAGAAAGTGGAGGCTTGGCTGATCCTATAGCAAGCAGGCAGCATTGCTCGTGTCTTCACTGGTACCTCATGTTGCCTCCTAAACAAATCTCTGCTCAGTGCCTTTTGTGGCCCAGGCCCTGAGCAGGCACCCTCAGCTCAAAGGTGAATATGAAAGAGGATACTGATTGGGCCTCCTCTGTGTCTGCAGCTTCTGTTGCATTTAGCAGTTTTCAGTGCAACGCATTGCTGAAGGCCTTCTGGGTCAAGCCCTTTACATATGTTGTCACGTTTAAGCCTGGGAGGAAAGTACTGTCTCATTTTAGAATTGAGCAACCTTGGAGAAGACCTGAATAACATCTCACAGCCAGTGGGCTGATTTTGTCAGGGATCCCCTCAACTCTTAACCAGCTCTGTGCTCGACTGTGCCCTTCTTCTCACTCACCCTCTCCCTCCCTCCCATCTAACCTCCTTTCCTTTTCCACCTGCCTGGAAGCTACAGTGGCATGATGCTGTTGTCAACATCCTTGGACTTTCCTGAACTGCCCTTCCGCAGCACCCAGCCTTGACCTCTGCCTGAAGGTGGCTGCAAGCTCTGTCCCTGTCTTCTGAACCTGGCAGTCAAGGGTAGCTGGTAAAAATAGCCATGGGGCCGGGCACGGTGACTCATACCTGTAATCTCAGCACTTTGGGAGGCCGAGGCAGGCAGATAGCGAGGTCAGGAGTTCGAGATCAGCCTGACCAACATGGTGAAACCCCGTCTCTACTAAAAATACAAAAATTAGCCGGGCGTGGTGGCACATACCTGTAATCCCAGCTACTCAGGAGGCTGAGGCAGGAGGATCGCTTGAAACTCGGAGGCAGAGGTTGTAATGAACCAAGATCACACCACTGCACTCCAGCCTGGGTGACAGAGAGTCCGTCTCAAAAAAAAAAAGAAAAAGAAAAAGAGAAAATATCCATGGATGCCACAAACTCAGCTGGCCCTCACCCCTCACCCCAGCCCCATGTTCACTCTTGCTGGGTGACTTATATTCTAGTCCACAGGGAAACTAGAGCTCACAAGTCGGGAATTCCCTGACCTTCCGTCCCTTCCTCACTTCCTTCCTCCTCTCCTTTCCCCCACTAAATGAGCCCCCTTGTTATTCCCCTTCTTCCCTGAAAATGCCTCTGAAATCCACTCCTCCTCCTCTGCATCCCCACCACCCACCGGTTCAGGCTGTCAACTCCCTCCAGCCCATAGTTCATCTCCTCCACCAGTCCCACCACCTTGGGTCCATTCATACCACAGCCAAGGGGATCTTCCCAAAATAAATGCAAGATTGTGTACCCCTCTGAGTAACACCATCCAGTTTAGTTTCCTCTGCTTTTGGAATCAAAACTGATCTCCTTGGCCGAGCCCTGCTTGTCACCCAGCCTCATGTCTCCTCACTTAGCATCCTCCACTGTAGCCACACCAATCTGTATTTCCTCTACTTGCTTGTCGCATTTGAACTCTTCCAACTCATCCTTCAAAACTCAGGTTAATGCACGCCTATAGTCCCAGCTACTTGGGAAACCAAGGCAGAAAGAAAGATAGCTTGAGCTCAGGAGTCCAAGGCCAGCCTGGATAACATAAGATCTTGCCTCTTTAAAAAAAAAAAAAAAAAAAAAAAAAAAAAGGACGAAAGAAAAAGAAAAAGAAACTTCAGGTTTAAAACCACCTCCTCCATGAAGGCTTCCCTGCTTTCCCCAGCCCTGGGAAGAGATAATCCCACCTCCCTGCATGCAACCATTGCTCCCCTTGAACATACTTATGTGAATGCACCTAGCACACATCTGTGTCTCGCTCTTTAGCTCTCAGAGACTGGGACTAGGTCTTCTCTGCCTTTGTATTCCACACTTCCACCACAAGCCTACACAGAATGCCTTGAATACCCGCTTGTCAAATGAAGAAGATAAAATTGAGACATGCTGAGCCATCCAGGGGCATGCAGGGCAGGTCCAGTGCAGCAGGCTGTGGAAAGATATAAACCCACCTGCAGCCTCTCTCTCACCCCCACCTCCTGCCCTAGAGAGATGAAAATACACAATTACATAAAAAAATCAATCAGAAAGTGAGGCCAGTCTTTACCAAAGGATCTTGTATAGCATTTCTTTAAATAGCCAGCTCCTCTGATGCATTTGAAATAAGATAGAATTTGTAAACGTACCTGTACATACAGTGTGGGGGAGACCTGTGGACTCTCTGATTGCAGGGCCTCCCTGCAGAGGGAGCAAGGGGATGGATGAGGTTTCTCCTTGGCATGTGGGCACTCCCAGCCTCGAGAGGGGAGGACTCTGTGGTGGACAAACCATCAGATGGACAGAATTGGGGCGACACCATGGGTGATGCCCTGAGCAGAACAGAAAGATGAAAATCAACTGCCTGCCTCCAGCATCTCCTCCTCTGACACATCCACCCAGCCAGATGTTGCCCAGGACACTGGAAGCCACTGAAGAAGACACATTTGGCCTGGGCTTCTAGAAGCACATGAGCACCACGGCTCAGGCTTTGTTTCTCTAAGACCAGCGGCTGTGTGCAGGCAGATGCCCTTGTGACTGGGGCTGAGAGAATCATGTCTGCTGGGTCATACTTTCTACGCCAGGCTACCTGTTCTAGAGAGTCCTAGCTGGGCCATGAAGACAGAAGCTTCAGAGTTAGTGGTGCGTAGAGAAGCTGAGAGAGATGGTCACGACCCAGCCTCTGTGTCTATGCCCAGGAGACCCCATTGCCTTTCCTAAGAGGGACAGTGGAGGCACCTTGCTGGACCCTCAAATCACATTTGGAGCCTGGACATTTTATGTTTTCCCACGTAATTGCTTGTGATCATTATGCAATTAGCAATAGAAAATGTAATTGTGTAATCGGAGCATGCAATCAGACAATGATTGCCATAATTAGTGGGGGAAGATTATTGGGAATAAGTGAGTCTGGTGACTTGGGGAAAGGAATCAATGTGTGCAGACAGTGCTGGATAGTATTAGGCTTGGACCCCTCTTGAAAACAACTGCAAATGCAATTTGTGTCACTGGGAAACAAGCACAGTGTCTGGCAGGGAGATGGATGGGCGTCGGAGGGTGCTTTGGAATAGGTCTGTGAACATCTGGGTTCCTCAGAAGCCCTTTGCAATCTCCTGAGCAGATGAACTGGACATTGAATGCTGAGGGTGTGAACTCCTCAGGATAAAAGCCAAGTGTCCAGCTGCCGGCCTGGGGCCTGCCTTGAGCAATCCTGTTCCTCGAGCCCCATTTTCCTCCTCTGTCTAATGGGAGTGTGGCCACTGCCCAGCGTCCCTTGCAGGGTTGCTGTGAGGGCCAAAATAGGCAGGGCATGCCCCCAGAACCTAACATAGCGTCTGACCCATGAAGACATCCAGAGGTATAGATTTAATTTATAAATGTAAACGGCAGCTCTTACCATCACCCCTCAATAGTGAAGGAAGATTCCACTGTGCCTGGAACTGTGCCCAAAGTGTGAATCCCCACAGGCCGGGGTGGCCCCACTGCTTGCACAGAGGCCTTTGCTGACTGCTAAGGGGGCTCCAGAAGGTGGGAAGTTTACAACCACTCCCAGGGCCACAGGAAAGGCTCATATAGAAGATAAACTATGGCCTCTGCCCACCTCACTCCCTGGCAAATGATCAAGTTATTGTACTTTATGATGTCAGGCTGGCCTTCCAAGGAAGGTGCCTGGGATGGAGCAGAACCTGGGGAGACAGAGGAGGGCAAAAGCAAGACAGAGAAACAGAGAGGGAATGGAAAATAAGGAAGCTGAGTGCAGGAAGTGCTTGGAAAGGAGAGAACAGCAGAAGGGACACAAGGAAAAGCGGATGAAATAAAAAGTTCAGGCAGGGGAGCAGTACCAGGGAAGAGAGTAGAAAAGGAAAGAACCAGGGTGGGGGGAGCGGGAGAAGCAGGAGCAGGAAGGGACAGTTCATGCAAACCAAGTGCAGTCAGTAGCGCTGCAGGCCTCCCTTCTAAGAACATGGTCCTTCTGCCCGCTCTCCTTACAGTCTGCAAATGGTTCATGGGGAAACTTTGGCAGAAAAAGTGTAACCTGGGAAGCTGAGAGCACAAAGCTGTGGTCCCCAGCACAGCCTGCTGCCTCCAGCCCATGTACCCGCATCACTCAACAGTGTGTCTCCAGCGCCTATGATGTGCCTGCACCTGCAATGGTGAGGTGAAGACTAGCAGGTCCCCAGACACAGCCCTGTGGCAAGGGCTGCCCCAGGCCCACCACTGTGCTGCTGGAGACCCCACTCAGCCTGTGCCACCTCCTGTCACTGTCATTAGGGCTGCTGATGAGGAAAAGGGCTGCTTTGTGCCCTGTCAGGCCTAGCACAGGACAGGACTGGCAGCTCTTTAGGTGGCCCCTGACCCAGGCTGCCCTCCACAGTGCCTGGCCCACAGTAGGTGCTCAGTAGGTGTGGCCCACTCCCTGCCCCTCATCCACTGACTGGCACTGGCTGTCTCAGCAGTTGCACCAAAATGGGTCTGTGGCTTCTCCCATGAGGGCCCTAAAGCCTCCTCCCTCCCCAGGTCTCAGGGAGCCAAGGTCCAGGTGAACCTGAGCCTGGGGACTGCAGGGCCAAGGAGCTGGAGCAGGAGGAAGGCAGCAGATCTCATGGGACCACAGGAGCCCAGGGGACATCACTTACAGTCCCAGCCCTCTCTGGCTGACAGTGGGCAGTCCAACATCTGAAAGTCCTCAGTCCTCACACCAGACAACCTAAGTCCTGCCCTCTGCTGGTGTTCTGGAGCCCTGGAGAAGTCAGACACTGGCTGGGAGCAGCTCAGAAACCTGGCTCCAGAGCCCACATGGAATTCACAACTGCTGGAAAACCTCACCGAGCTGTAGCCTGCTGTGACCACTAGATGTCACTGGTGACTTCACCAGCCAGTTCCAGCTGACACCAACCAAGGGAGCCTGGGGCCTGGGCACAAGGTCTCATGTGGGGAGAAGGGGTTCTCCCGCAAATCACCAGCCATCCTCCTGCCCTCCTTTTAGGGGTCATAGTCTGAGCACAGACATCGCCCAGCACTGAGGCAGGAACAGGATAGTAAGACACGTCCCTGTAGGGGGACACATAAACCTGTCATTTTAGCACTATGCATAAACTTTACTATGGAGGCAAAGAAGTTCTAACTCCAGCAGGAGGTGGGGCCTGATCACAGGCTTCACCTGGGAGGGAGCTTGGGTGGGTGTGAAGGACGAACAGGAGTTGCCCTGATGAAGAAGGATGCCCTGACTGAGGACCCAGCACACGCAAGTCCATGTGGAAGTGTGGGACTCAGTGAGCTGGAGTGCAGCAAAGGAGCGAGAGGCGAGGCAGCCAGGAAACAGGCAGGGCCATCACCTTCACAGAAGAGCTCTTTCCTGGAGCCGAGACTTCTGTATCCCTGCAGTGCACAAGCAAAGGAGTCCCCAAGGAGCAGCCCACAGCTATCGCTCACTCTCTCTCTTACACACACACGCACACACACACGCAAACGCATGCACACACATGCCCTGCTAACCGAAGCTGGGATTAGCAGGCGGCTTTCTTTCCCACACAGTCTCTGAGTTCTACTGGGGCTCTCAGAACACCAGGACCCCAGCCAGTGTTATGGTGCCAAGAGTGAGTTTCTCCCACCCTCAGTGCATTCTCTGGTGTGCCCTGGAGGAGACACTGGCTGGTGGCCCATTATCTCTGTCAAGGGTGCTTTAATCATGATCAACACAGGGGCATCTCCTGTGCCCGTCTGCACTCTGGGCTGTGTGATTTCAGCTGACAAAAAGTAGTCTGCTTCAACCTGTAGCCGTGGGACTGCCATGCATTTAAACATACCAAACAGGCTGGGCGCGATGGCTCATACTCCTAATCCTGGCACTTTGGGAGGCCAAGAGGCAGATGGCTTGAACCCAGGAGTTTAACACCAGCCTGGGAAACAAGGTAAAACCCCATCTGTATAAAAATACCAAAATTAACAGAGCATGGTAGTGTGTCTATAGTCCCAGCTACTGAGGAGGCTGAGGCAGGAGGATCACTACAATTTTATGATCCTGCCTCAGCCTCCCAAAGTGCTGGGATTATAGGCACGAGCCACTGGTCTCCATCTGGTTCTTGAGTACTTTTTTCCCTTTTGTTTCCTCTTAAAGTGCTTCCTGAAAAATCTACAATTTTATCTTGGTTGCAAGAATAAGGAAAAAAAGATTTCTTCCCATCTAGGCCAGATTAGATGGAGAAGCAGAGGGCCTCCTGGGCCAGGCAGAATGGTAGCTATATTCTGGACATTCTACACAGGTCCAGCTGAGGGCCTGGACTTGGCAGGCACCCCCCTGGGAATGGCTTTGATAAATGTTCCCTTTCCTACAGGGGTGACTGCTTCCTTGAAGATCTGTGTCATCAACCACAGTGACAGGAACCCTCCACCATGTGGCAAAGATCAAACATGATGCATTAAAAGCCAGGACCAAGAAGGGGCCCACAAAGCCCTGCCCTGAACACCTCCTGCTCTTGCTGGTCTTGCAAGTCTACAGCCGGGTCTGGGTGGAGAAGCCTGTGGCCAATCTAAAGATGCTGCCACATGGATCGCGCAGGACCAAAGAGAGTCCTTGTTGCTCCTGGCGAGATACAAAGGCTGGTCTTTCACCAGGGCAGCTTGTGCTAGCCTTTCAGCCTGACTCTCGTTTGTCTAAGGGTGCTAAGGCCAGTCCTCGGGTGAGAGTCTTGCCAACAAGACCCCTTCTGTCAGTTGAGGAAAGCAGGCTCCTGCCAGAGAAGATGGCATGGAACAAGCTGCACGACCTCTGCCCCAGAGGAAGCTGGGACCAAAATGAAGGACCAAGGGAGAAACAGTGAGAAAGCTGGGAACAGAGTGAAGCTGGGCTTGGGGGAACTGAGCTACTTGTGAGACAGATCTCTGCTAGGGGAAGAGAGACCGAACTACAGCTGAACAAGGCGCTAGTAAACTTGGATTTGACTTAGGCTTGATTAACCCTAAGAAAGTCCAGTTGGTAGGTGGGATGTTGGGTTAGGGTTACAGTTAGGATTGGCCTATTATGTTGTTTGACTTCCTGCTCTTCTAGCTGGTAGCACTAACTACATGCAGCCACTCATCAGAAGAAACTGGAGCCAAAAGCAAGAGGGAGAATATTTAAATCCAGCCAACTACTAATTGGATGTTCCTACAAGCAGCATGGACTGTATGGAAAAACCGGTCTGATCAGGGGCTGCCTCAAGCTCCATATTAGACCATCAGAACGACTTCAGTGGGGTCATTCCTGGTATCAAAACCCAAGTGACTACCTGTTGGACCAGCAGCCTCAAATCCTAGCTGATGGCCATCCCAGGGGTCACCAATATAAGCTTCTGCCCTGAAGTGCCTCCTTCACTGCAAGAATATCACAATGGCCTACCTTTTGTACATTAAGTATATTACCTAACAAATGCTCCTAGGACCCACAGACAAGTCACCCCATTACTTTAACAGGGACCTGATTTAGAGGTAAGTGTCTTGGAAGGGACAGGACTTGCGGTAAGGTGGGGTGTATAGAGCATCTGGCACCAGAATTGGAGGTGGCAGGGGCTGGCAAGAATGTTACCTGGGGTCTTTGCCCTGCAGAGAACTAGAGAGAGAGAAGAGAGGCAGCTATCAGCCCTGCCTCTCCTTTGGCCTCTCCAAAATACTGCCTCCCTTTGTCTCCCACCCAGCAGAAGCCTGGACCCCAGAATCAGCAACTGCTGGCCCGAAGTTATCTCTGGCATTTGCAATTGGCCTGGACACAAGGTACTCAAAGGAGGCCTCAGAGGCAGCGGGCAGGGGTCAGATGATGGGAAGGCCTGGCTGAATTGAGGCTGAGGGCCAGTCCCACAGCCCAAGCTCGGGCACCACGTTCCTGGCAGGTGCCCATCAATGCCAGTCTCTGTTGGGAGTGATGCACCTGCAGTGATGTCCCAGAGGCCAGGAAGCAGGGTGGAAGAGTCATGGGGGGTAGCCCTGGCCTCCCTCCCTGCCTCCTGGTAGCCCGTTGGGAAGGAAGAAGAGACCTCCAACCAGGATGGGGTAGCAGGAAAACAGAAATGAGCACCCAGCCTCTGGGTCCTGACTAAGTTTATGTGCCAGGCATTGGGTCCTCAGCACTGGGACCTTGGAGCCCCTTGGCCGGGCAAAGGCAGATGTCACGGCCAGACTGGATTCTTTACTAGACAGGAGGAAACAGCCCTAGAATGGGATTTGGTAGGAATCACACAGGTGAACAGATAGGGTCTTCTGTCCAAGCTGCTTCAGGGTCTCAGAGAGGTCAAGGCAGGAATCTCTGGAGCTATCCAAAACCACAGTGCACCCCCTCAAGCTCCCACTTACAACTGACCCCTCCCCTACTTCTCTACAAGGGGTGGCATCTGAGTCCGGAATGATTGAGAATTACATTTAGGGAGAAATTTCTGATATAAGGCTGGGGATGTTGCTTCCTGAAAACCAGAATAGGTGACTGGATGGTCCTGCTGTAGCCTAGACTGGGGACTCACAGGTTGTAGAGTCGTGGATTGTCAGAGACAACGGTGAGCTGAAAAAGCAACCCCTACCACCCCCATCAAGAAACTGGGGCCCCGAGAGGTGACTTGCTAACTCCATGCCTACTGGGGAGGGGTTTCCATGCCAGCAGAGCACTGGGGACAATGCTTTCCAGGAGAGGAGCTGGCCCCAAGCCTAAGGAAGTGAAGCAGGACGGCCGTGGGGAGCCAGGCATGGGGAGTGGTCCCCAAGGCCCCAGCCAAGTTTCTGGGCCCCAGATGAAGAGTGAATCGCTGGTTCTCCCTGGAGGGGAGTAGTCAGTTACCCTGTAAAAGTTTATTTTTATACATGTCTGATCTATTTCACATCCGCTCAGATATTTTGACACATATACAGGAAATGTAACTCTCTCCCATATGGCAGTGTTTGGTTGGCCGGACCTGGGGAAACTCAATAGGGTCACAGAGGAGCAGAGGGGAACTGCAGCATCAAGGAAGAATGCCAGAGGCCTGAGGCCACGATGGGCACCCCTGGCTGGCAGGCTGGAGACGGAGGTCATGGTGAGGCCAGTACAGAAATCCTCCTGCCTGGGTACAGAGCCCGGGGCCCCAGACTTAGGAGGCCAAGTGTGGCTCTGGTTGCTGCTCCCCAGGAGGGAGGGGAGATCCCCATGAGGATGAAGAAAGTCAGGAAGAGCAGCCAGAGTGGGCCACCAAGGGCATGGGCTGCAGGACAGACAGACACACGCAGGCCTGAGCGACAAATGCTGGGGCACCTCTGACATCAGCCGGGAGCAGGTATTTTCTCCACGTTCCGGCATCCTGGGAGGAGGAGATCAGGAAACCTACAGCTCAGAGGGAATAAAAGGACAGGGAAACAGCTCTGAGCTGGACTCCACCTGGCTGGAGCATTCCCCAGTCACCTAACTTCCTTGAGCCTCAGTTTCCTCATGTATAAATTGGGGTGGATATGACCCAGCGGGAAGGCCAGGAGGATTAAAGGAGAGAACGCACGTGCTGCTTCTTGAAGAGGGCTGACAAAGGAGAAGAGGTTGGCAGGTGCCAGCTCTCCCCATCCTGAACTCTAAAACGGGGAGGATACTAGCATGTCCCTGGCAGGGCAGAGGGAGGGTAAAAGGGGTCCGTGTGCAGAAATCCCCCAGCATCACGCCTGGCTCTGGGGACAGCAGTGAACACTGGCACTGAGCTCAGTCTAGGAGAACCCATGGTCTGTAAGTGACACTGTGACAGGCCCAGTAGGGTATAAGCGCAGGCTGCTGTGGAACAGCAGCAGGGAGGGGCAGCTTCCTCCCGTGACACTGGACAGGGAGGGTCCTCCTCTCCCAGAAAGAAAGTAAATATGCTGCTCATAACTCCAAGAGGGAGAGTGGGCTGGAATAACACATTGATTGTGTGGAGCTTTTTCCTCTTTTTTTGTAACAGAGACAGGGTCTTACTATGTTGTCCAAGCTTATCTCCAATTCCTGGGCTCAAGGGATCTACCAGCCTCAGCCTCCTAAAGTGCTGGGATTACAAGTGTGAGCCACTGTGCCCAGTCTTTTAAAGTTTAAATTCATGGATATCACATTCCTACAACGTGTCACGAGGAGGCAGGTCGATGGATGGGCATCCCTAACTGACAGAATCAAGATGGGACTGACACATGGTCACTCCCTGTGATCCCTTGGTGCTAGCATCAGGCACAGGGCATGGGAAAGAGATGCCATGAAACAGCTGGATTCTCCTAGTCCTGCACCCTTACAACGCATACGGTAGCCTGGCCTCCGCCTCGAGAGCTCTGGCTCTGTCTTGGCGCCTCCTTCCCCCTAGCTGTAGACACTGCTGGCCTGGAATATGTGCTTGCTGCCTTGGTCATCAATGTGGCCCCAGGGGGCTGGTTCAGGATCTTAAAGCGTCAAGGAGGAGCCTCACAGTCCCTGCTTGGTAAGTGGGGTGTGATAACCAAGAAGTTACTAAGATATCCCCTTCCTCCCTTCTCCCCTGGAACCCAGAGAGTAGCAGCTCCAAAAAGCCCAGGGAGTGAGGTGTATCAGTAGGTAGAGGCTGCACGTGGCCTCACCTTCCCCCATTCCCCGACCCACGTCCCTATAAATCCTGGTGACACAACAGGAAGGCCCTTTAACTAGCACATAAAAGTGCTTTGGGCTTTCAAAGACTCTCTCTGTTTACAGGGAGCCCAAGATTTTTATGGGCCATCTCTAGTCCCCCTTCCTCTGACCTGCTGACACATCTCGGTTTCCAGCTGTGGTGTGGGGAACTGTCACAGCCCAAGCCAAGTAGCCATGGGGTGTGGAAGGAGGACGAAAGACCCCTGGAACTTGGGAGGCAAGGACGACCAGTTAGGCTGACAATGCAGCCACCCTCTGTGGGCCCAGCATATGCTAGGGTCCCTCTGATTTGCCCTCTGTCCTTCTCGTGGGGCAAAAAATAAGTCCTCACAAAATTTTATCATTCGACTGATTTGCAGCCATAGTAGCTGTAGCTCAGCCTTGGAAGGGGCCCAGGAAACACCTCCGAACGGGTGGTGAGGGCCCTGTCCTGAGAGGTACACAGGCCATTCTGGAGGAGGCCAGGCAGGTGAGCTATCAATGCCAGCATTTTTTTTAGCCCTGAAAGATTATGAATTTACAGTTCTATGAACCTACTATAAACCTACTGCCCAAGAGAGATTTTCCCCAGCTGGTCCTCTGATCCTAGCTAGTCCAGGAACCTCTCGCAGGGATCCTGACTCGAAGTGCAAGGCAGGGGTGGAGGTGGAGGATTGGACATGGGCATGAGGCTGTTCCAGGGGATGGGGAAGAAGAAATCTTATGTTCTGGTGGACGGGAAGAAATCCCAGCCCTGCACATTCCCAAGGCAGTCACTGAGGCCCCTCACCAGCAGTCCCCTCTCTTTGGGCCCCTTCCCATCTTTCTCCCACTACCCCCTCCCCTCTTTATCCTCGTATCTAGTTTGCTTTCTTCTCCTTCCCTCCCTCCTTGCTGGCCCCCTCCCTCCCTCCCTTCCTGGCAGTTTTTCCTGTCCCTCCTCACTCTTCCCTTTTCATATTCTGTAGTCTCATTCCTCTTATCCTCCAAATCATTCTATTTTTAAAATTTTTTCTTTTTTCTCCTTTTCCCTTTTCCCTGCATTAACTATCTCTTCCCTTCCCTCTTGGACAAAAATGTCTCTTAAAGTTTCAGTTAGCAATGAAATCACACAACTTTAAGATCCAATCAACACGTGCCATGCACAGTGTCAGGCACACTCGTGTTTGTTATTATATTTTTAGAGAGCACTTTTAGTATAGTCTGCAATATGGTGCCAGATATTATTCTTAGCGTCCATGCTGTAGGTCCATACTTCTCCACAATGATCCTATGAGGTAGGTACTAATACCACACCCATTTTACAGATGGTGAAACTGAGGTGCAAAGAGATTAAAGAATTTGCCCAGAGTCACACAGCTAGTGTCTTAGAACAAGATTCAAACCCAGTCACGTGCTGAGCCTCCAGACTGTATGCACCATCGCATACCCTCTCCTCCAACTCAGAGGCCTCTGAGCCCTGCCTACAGAATATGAAGGTGTCCATGGCACATATCCAGGTCTGTGTGTCCTGAGGAACCCTAAGGCAAAGTGTTGAGGAGGGATGTCATGGGAAGGGGTCGGCTGAGACAAGACGATCCTGTCTTTTTCCCAGACAAGAGAGAATAAAGGCCTCTATTGGGAGCCCCTACCCCTGCTGGCTGTTCCCAGAAAGGCCTGTTGCCCCTGCCGCTGGGAAAGCCCTGGAGAACTTCTGACCTTTCTGCTCCCCTCACCGGGGAGCAGCAGCTGAGTCCTGCCCGGGGAAGGGCCCATCCACCTCTGCCCACCAGCACCCCACTTGGACCATGGTCTCCCCAACACCGGGTACTTCCTGGCAGATACCTGGCCCTGCCTCTCCCCTCTGGCATAGTGAGGAATGTGCTTCTGTCATCCTATCCTCCCTCTCCGACCCTAGCCCAGCACAGAATTGGATTAAGAACAAAAATATGAGCTGTGTTTGTTTTAATCAGCTTCAAGACATGGGGGCTTTTAGAGGAAAGGAGAATAGGCCGGAGCTGGCCCCAGGGCAGGCAGGCTGGGCGGTGATGCCATCCTGGGGTCAGGAGCACGCAGAGCAGTAAGTGCATCTGCAGGTCAAATCCTGGGCAGATAAGGCTGGGGGAGAGGACCTGGGGCCAAGGGCAGAGGGAGGATAAAAAGAATGGGGAGGAGGGAGGGAAGACACGGGTTTTCCTGAGAGTCAAGAGGGACCAGGGCTGCCCACAATCCCTGTCCTGGAGTGAGGCAGGAGGGAAGGTGACATGGAAAGCCATGGGATACCCCAGGGACCTAGAGGAGCCAATGGAGAGTAATTTTCCAGAGGAGGTGCTACCTCCTGGCCTTTGGAATGAGGGATGATGGGAAGGGGGGGGTCAACAATGGTCTCCACCACCCAGTGGCAGCCGAGCAATGGCATCTGGACTCAAGCTCTGTGCCTAGATGTTCTGGCACCAAGAGGACACAGCTGAGTAAGCTGAACATGCAGAATCCAGTGGAAAGCGGAAGGTGTCAAGGCCAGGTTGAGGGAACAAAGGCCTGGTAGGGCAAGAGGCTTGCAGAAAAACTACATTCCTGGGCAGATCTCAAGCTGGATGAAGACCTGGAGGCTGTGGGGTGTGGAGAAGGGCTCTGAAGTGGGAGCCAAGAACCTGGGCCCCAGCATCAACTCTGTATCTGCTGCTAGCAGCGGGTCTCTATCACTAGGCCTTGGTCTCTTTACCCGTAAGACAGAGCAGTGGGGTGCAAGCTAAGTGCTCTGGGATACTGGGACATTTAGTCACTTCTTAAAAAGTCCCCATGGCCATACAACTGTACATTTGCTACATTCGTGGCTAACCTAACATTAGCTCAGTGAGCCAAGGAAAGGGACCCAGAGAGGTTCAGGGACTGGTCCAAGGTCACACAGCCGGTGTGAAAAGCAGCTGGTACAAATGCCCATATCCAGCCAGTGCCCCAACCCCAGGGTGGAACGGCCTTGGGTTAGTGTGCAGGTCAAAGGATCTGGATAGAAACAATGATGTCATACAATTGAGGGCAGAGCTCCTAGAGGCCCTTCCCGGAGCCCTCCATTCCCTTACCAGACATGAGGAGGAGGGCCTGGATTGGCTCTACCCATGCCCCAACCTGACTCCAATGCTCTGCGCAGCCCTTTCCCAGAGGGGACTGTGTGGCGATGGCTGGGGGACCCACCTTAGACCAGAGCATGGGCTCCTTGGGACAGATCTGGGTCTAATTCAGGCCCACAGAAGTGTTTTGGTCCATGATAATGCTTGTACCAGTCTGAGGTGAAGCAGAAAAATAAGTAGTGAATCCTCTGTACAGCTACATTTTATACATTTTAGTTTAAAATTTTGAAATGGGTTGGGCGCGGTGGCTCAAGCCTGTAATCCCAGCACTTTGGGAGGCCGAGATGGGCGGATCACAAGGTCAGGAGATCGAGACCATCCTGGCTAACACGGTGAAACCCCGTCTCTACTAAAAAATACAAAAAACTAGCCGGGCGAGGTGGCGGGCGCCTGTAGTCCCAGTTACTCGGGAGGCTGAGGCAGGAGAATGGTGTGAACCCAAAAGACGGAGCTTGCAGTGAGCTGAGATCCGGCCACTGCACTCTAGTTCGGGCGACAGAGCGAGACTCCGTCTCAAAAAAAAAAAAAAAAAAAAAAAATTTGAAATGATATCATTCCTTCTCTTTTTGGTTGTTGTTGTTTTTGGTTTTTTGTTTTTTTGAGATGGAGTCTAGCTCTGTCGCCCAGGCTGGAGTGCAGTGGTGCGATCTCGGTTCACTGCAACCTCTGCTCCCAGGTTCAAGTGATTCTCCTGCCTCAGCCTCCTGAGTTGCTGGGATTACAGGTGCCTGCCACCACACGCAGCTAATTGTTGTATGTTTAGTAGAGAAGGGGGTTTCACTGTGTTGGCCAGCGTGGCCTCAAGACAGGATCCCACCGCCTAAACTGGAGTGTAGTGGCACAATCACAGCTCACTGCAGCCTTGACCGCCTGGGCTCAGGTGATTCTTCCACGACTACATTGTTTTATTTGAAGACATTCTCACCTAGCACGAGGCACAGTCCAGAATGCTGCGTGATATAAGTACTCAATAAATGTCAGGACCAGGCTGATGGAATAAGGGCCTGGCGGGGCAAGAGGCTGGGAGAAGAATGACTGTCTCAGGCAACATCATACCTGGGGTCAGCAAGGCCTTGGATTGGGAGCTCTAGAATCTGGAACCTCAAGTAGGCAGGCCTGAGCAAATTACTTTATGTTTAGCCTCAGTTTCCTCTTCTGCAAAAGGAGGAGACAGGACTATAAGGTGACCTCTGAGATGAATCCCAGCATCAGCATTCCACAGCTGAGCTCATGGAAGACAGGTATTGGACCAGTCTCATGCACTGAGCACACAGCTGTGCCCCAGGCAGAAGACTTCTGATGAAGGGAGGCAGGGGACACAATCACTCAGGCAGCCTATGCAAGACAAGTTCTAATAGCAACAACAACAAAGGGCCTGCCAACCAAGAGAAAACAGCTAATCTGACATCAGCCGGGACTTGGGACCAGACCAAACAATGGCCCCCTGCCCACTGTCCCAAGCCTCTGGATGCATCTCCCAGCCCCTCCTGGCTGAGACTAGTCTCATTTCTCAGAGTGTCTCCTACAATCATGAGTCATCTCCCCTTCCTGCTTCCACTGTAGGTAAGTCAATCCAATCCAATGCAGCAAACCTTGACTTAGCCCCTGCTCTGTGCCAAGGGTGGGAGACACATGCAATATCTAGGAAAAGACTGAATATATTAGGGATACAAAATGTACATTTTGAATCTATGTATTTAATGTATCTATTGCATCCAAACCTGTTAAGAGGCAATTAGACTAAATAAAATATCTCATTTGGGTTATGCTGTTATGTACCATTGACAAATCTCCCAAGCTCACATTATTACAGGGTGAATGTTTGGCCCTAAAGCCAGCATTTTCTTCATTACAGTCCTCTCACTCTATTATATAAGTTTTCCAGTCTGATTCCGCCACTACATAATGGGTCCTCCAAGAACAGAGATTCTGTCCGTATTTAGCACAGCTCCGGGTACAGAAAGCACACAGATGCAAAGGGAAAGGAAGCAGGGTACAGATCACACATGAGTGTGATCAGCTTCTATGCTCGAGGACCAGTTCTTAGAAAGTAGCCCTGCTGACCTGAAGGGGGATGGAGAGGAGAGAGGAGACCCAGGCCTCCCCCAGGAGAAGGTGGGTGCCCTGCACACATCTAGCAACTAGGCAAAACCAAAGGCAGAAGATGTGAACTGCTGGTCATCAAAGGAGCCTGAGATGAAGACATTTCCCTGAATGCTGGTGCTAGATTAGAATGGGGAGGGGTTCTGACTCCACCCCAAAGCAGCATCCTTTCATCACTATGGAGAGGGAAGGATGAGCTTGCCCAGAGCAGGACACTGCCCACCCAGGCACTGCCTCCCAGGTGTGGATGATTCTTTCCAGCCTTGGTCCAGTTATGAGGCAGGAAAGAGGTGTCTCTGCCAGGGTCCTTGGGTGCAAGAGGAGTGGGCACAGTGGTCTCCACTAAGTGTGGAAGGGGCAGGGGTTCATGGAGTGGGGGCGGTAGCAGTCCTCCCTGCCCCCTCGAGCTGCTCAGATCTGCACATTCTCAGCCCCATTCCCCAGACACTGAAGGACGCTCGCTGCTGACACCATGGCATTGGGTTTCCCCTGGGCTGGCTCAGGCTCCTGTCACCAGGCCTGGCAGGAAATTGTTGCTGACACCTGGGGAAAGGCCCCAGGAGTAGGGAGGCCAGGGATTGGGAAGTCTGAGCCTGTGAAGTTCTAAGCAAGTGCTAGGTCGGGCTGGAGCAGGGGAGATAGCTATAGGTCTGAGAGGGATTCTTGCCATGCAGGCTGGGTCCCTGAGTCTCTCCATCCTCGTCCTGTCTCTCCTGGGATCGCCCCAGGAGGCTGGGGAACCTTGGAGCTTGTGACCAGCTTGGCCACGTAGGGTGAGATGAGCATGGAGGGGAAGGGGCAGCATTATCTGAGGGCCCAGGACTCCTCCACATCCCCACCCCCAAAGTTGTACAAACTTGCTTCTCAGCCTCCTTTAGGGCAAAGCCAGGGCTGCCCCACGCTTGCTGGGCCATGTGCACACTCAAAGGTCCCCCAGCAGCTTTAACCTGTGGAGGCTGGTGTCTTTCCCTGGCCTGTCTCTATGTCCTGGCAGCCTGCTCCATGTCCTCAGCCTGGGTCTGTACTCCAGCCTCTTCTCTCTCACTTCCCCGCTGTTTCTCTTCTGTGCTGTATTTGTCACAATAAAAACATGCCTTGGCTCCCAGGCACCTCTGAGCATTTCAAAGATTTGGAAAAAAACTACAGAGGGGGCTGGGGGTAAATGGCAGATGGTGGGGAGGGATCCTCAGACTGGGAATTCAGGTCACCCAACTCTTACCACCCGCTCCCTGTTCTACACTAGGAAGTGTGTGTGTGCGCGCACGTACGTGCATATGCATGCATATGTGTGTATGCGTGCTAGCGTGTGCGTGTGTGTGTGCACATGGACAGAATGACCAGGGACACAGAGCACTCTGGGGCTTTCAAGTGCAATACTTGTAAGAGGCTGAGCCCAACCCACTTGCAAAGAAACATCTGTGGATTTCTCTTCCTTCTGAACTACACCCATCCCCCCACTTGAAAGCCCTCATTCCTAGGCTGTGACATCACCATAGCTTTGAACCTGAACTGTCCCAAGCAAGAAGATGAGGAAGGTCGGAGGTAGAGGTAGGTCTAGTGGAATGTGGGGAGGGGCCACCGGATGGAGATGGAGTGCAGGAGGGTGATGAGCATCTGAGTGAGAATGGGCTGGTGACAGTGGGAGTCCACCCAGGGACCCCCAGAAAGAAAGGACAGTTCCTGGTACAAGGCTGGCAGCCTGGAGCATCTAACCTCACCATCCCGCAATTTGGTGCCTCCTCCTTAGACAAAAAAAGCTCAATCTCCAGGAACTCCAAGGGCAGCGATGCACCATCTACCACAGGTGGTCAACCCATCAGCAGGTGTTCTAAACACCTGCCACAGGCCCAGCGCTGTGACTAACATGCAGGATTGTCCCCAAACAGCCCACCTCTCCCTCAATCTAGGAGACTAAGGACGGTACTGCTGAGGTAGGCAGGGTGGGGGTGAGGGCTCTAAATTGCTGCTTCCCAAATTTGGTATTAACAGATTTTTATTGTTGTTGTTGAGACAGGATTTCATTCTGTCACCCAGGCTAGAGTGCAGTAGTGATCACAGCTCACTGCAGCCTTAAACTTCTGGGCTCAAGCGATCTTTCCATCTCAGCCTCCTAAGTAGCTGGGACTAGAGGCAGGTGTCACTACACTCATTAAAAAAAAAAAGCCGGGCACGGTGGCTCACACCTGTAATCCCAGCACTTTGGGAGGCCGAGGCAGGCAGATCACAAGGTCAGGAGATCGAGACCATCCTGGCTAACACAGTGAAACCCCGTCTCTACTAAAAATACAAAAAATTAGCCGGGCGTGATGGCGGGCGCCTATAGTCCCAGCTACTCAGGAGGCTGAGGCAGGAGAATGGCGTGAACCTGGGAGGCGGAGCTTGCAGTGAGCCGAGATCATGCCATTGCACTCCAGCCTGGGCGATAAAGCGAGACTCCATCTCAAAAAAAAAAAAAAAGAAATTGGCCGGGCGCGGTGGCTCAAGCCTGTAATCCCAGCACTTTGGGAGGCCGAGGCGGGCGGATCACGAGGTCAGGAGATCGAGACCATCCTGGCTAACATGGTGAAACCCCATCTCTACTAAAAAATACAAAAAACTAGCCGGCGAGGTGGCGGGCACCTGTAGTCCCAGCTACTCGGGAGGCTGAGGCAGGAGAATGGCGTGAACCCGGGAGGCGGAGCTTGCAGTGAGCTGAGATCCGGCCACTGCACTCCAGCCCAGGCCACAGAGCGAGACTCCGTCTCAAAAAAAAAAAAAAAAAAAAATTGGCCGGGCGCGGTGGCTCAAGCCTGTAATCCCAGCACTTTGGGAGGCCGAGGCGGGCGGATCACGAGGTCAGGAGATCGAGACCATCCTGGCTAACATGGTGAAACCCCATCTCTACTAAAAAATACAAAAAACTAGCCGGGCGAGGTGGCGGGCACCTGTAGTCCCAGCTACTCGGGAGGCTGAGGCAGGAGAATGGCGTGAACCCGGGAGGCGGAGCTTGCAGTGAGCTGAGATCCGGCCACTGCACTCCAGCCCAGGCCACAGAGCGAGACTCCGTCTCAAAAAAAAAAAAAAAAAAAAAGAAATTGTTGAGACAGTTGCAATACTATGTTGACCAGGCTGGGTTTGAACTCCTAAGCTCAAGTGACCTGCCTGCCTCAGCCTCCCAAAGTGCTGGGATTACAGGCATGAGCCACTGCGCCCAGTCCAGTCCATGAAATACTTTAATTTTCTTTTCATTGAATCAAGCAAGAGCATTAAAGAACAAACAAAAACAAGGTATTTCAGCACTTTTTAAGAAAACAAACAGGATTAGATGAAATACAGTCTTTCCCAATATCAACCAACAGTGACAGGGGTTAGACTAGGAGTTACTTTCAAGGCAACTGACTGAAGCGATAGCAGGCGGCCTAGGGCACATTGGCCAAGTTCTGGCTCCAGGTCTGGGAGGCGGATACACAGATGTAACACACGCAGATATTTGCTGAGCTGTGCACCTGGGATCAGTGCACCTTGCTTGCATAAGATGCATCTCAATGAAAAAGTAAATAGAGGCAGAAGTCAGACATTAAGCTCACGGACTCAGGAGCCATATGTCATGGATGCAAATTCTAGCTCTACTTCTTAGTATTTGTGCAACTTTGAATAAGTTACTTAACCTCTCTGTGCCTCAGTTTCATCTCCAAAATGAGGATAATAATCATACTTACTTCAAAGAGTTCTTGTGAGGAGTAAATGAGTTAACTCATGTGAAAACCGTCAAATAACGTTTGGCATGAAGTAGTTACTCAGTAAATGGTTCACCATTATTATTCCTATTCCAACCAAGTGTAGCTGACGGGCAGGAACCATGTGAGGATCAGGGGAGAGTGGTCCAGGCAGAGAGAACAGCAGGGCAAAGTCCCTGAGGTGGGATGGAGTGTCAGAGCTGCAGAAAGAAGCCAGCCTGGCTGGCTCATCCTGACTGGCATGTGCTGAGCCAGGACAGAGGTTGTGAGGTCAGGAAGGAAAGGCAGGCAAAAGTCAAAGCATGGAAGGAGACTGGATTTTGCTCTGAGTGTCACAAGAAGACACTGGAGGATTTTGAGCCAAGTGGTGATAGAATCACATTTAAGTCTTCAAAAGATCACTCTTGCTTTGGTGTGTGGCAAACGGGGAGGAGCAGGGAAACCAGCTAGGAGGAATTTGGGGTAGTCCAGGCAAGAGATGGTGGGGGCACGGACTGGATCAGGAGGGCAGCAGAGGTCACTGGATTCTGGATATTCTGGGAAGGTGGAGCCAACAGGACAGATGATTGAATTAGATCTGGAGTGTGGGGACAAAATAAAAGGACATGTAAGCCTTTTGGGCCTGAACATCTGGAAACTGGCAGTGCCTTTAACTGAGAAGGGACCTGAGGGAGCAACTGGTTTGTGGGGGAAATCAAAGCTGCTGCTTTGTTTGAACAGGTTAAGTTTGAGATGCCCACTAGGCCTGCCAATGGGGAGGACCAATGGACAGCTGGACACTCAAGTCTAGAAGGCAGGGGAGTATGTGGAACTGAGAAAATCATTTAACAACTGTCCACAGAGGAAGTGTTGCTTGAATTCTCTGCATGTTCTCATGCTTGGGATTGTCGCATCGTCATGTGGGAAGATTCCCTGTAGCTCCACTGAGGACCGTGGAAACAATCCTTCCAGGGTTGCCTCATTAAAGATGGAATATTCTGAGCAATATCAGTACTCCGGTCTCCAGCAACTCCATTCGTTTTCCCCCTGTGGGGTGGAGAATGTGGCTGCAGTGGAGCAGATGTCTGATGGCAGGGTGCTCTGGGGAAAGGACAGTCAGGAATGAGCCTAGAGGGGCGCTTTAGGTCAGTGGCCAGGGAAATATTCCTCCTGGAGAGGCCCATGGAACCCCTCAGTAATCCTGGGCAGAACTTGAGATAATCTTAGCTGGCACCCTCAACACAGAGTGAGAAACTCATTCTTCTCCCATCCTCTTTCCTGTCTGATTATAATGCGTCCTTTAAATGATAGCTACGTATGGTCACCAAAAATACGGCACATGGGTAGGGAGGAGGCTCAAACAATCCTCCCACCTCAACCTCCTGAGTGGCTGGGACTACAGGGACACACCACCATGCCTGGCTATGTTTTGTGTTTTTTGTAGAGACGGGGTCTCACTTTGTTTCCCAGGCTGGTCTCGAACTCCTGGGCTCAAGCTGTCTGCCTGTGTTGGCCTCCCAGTGCTAGGATTACAGACAGAGCTCATATTTTTGTTTTAGCATCTTTTAGAGCTATGTTTTTCAGACTTTAGTGACTTGAGAAGAACCTTCATGATTTTTGCCATATCTGAGTGCCACTTGTATCATTAACATTTTTCTTTAACTCATTGTACACACACACACACACACTATATATATATATAAGCTCTGAGCCTCATATTCATATACAAATCTCATAATCACCCAAGCCACCCTAAGACCAAAGATGGGAACATTCCCCTTCCCTTCACGGCTCCCTGCAGGCCACAGGTGGATAACTTGCCCTCTTCCAGGCCGCTTTGGGATTTGCTGTGCAGGGATTTTACCAAAGGGAAAAGTTCTCTGATAAACAATTCTTACCATCTCAAGGCCACAAAATTGATGTTGTTACCAATGGTATTCCCCTAAATGCTGCAAATGCATGAAATGACTTCTGAATCAGCAAAGATTACTGATTATTCTTTTAAAGAATAACTGTAACTGATCACACTTCTGATGGGAGCAGAAGTTCTGGACAGCAGTGTTCCCAGATGGTGCACTCTGCAAAAATGAGTGGGTTTTGGCACGTTTCAGTGCCTGGCCTAGGGCCGACCCTGAGGGGTCTCTGATTCTTAGGTGGTCCACACACAGAACTGCCTGCCAGAGTCAGATGAGTGCACCCGTGTGGGGTCCACAGACACAAGCAGAGACCAAAGCTCCGGAGGAATGAGGTCAGGAGATAATCAGATGTGACTCCTGCGGCCTCTCCAGGACCCTGTAGAAGCCCCCACAGCCCTTCTCAGGAGACCTTTTGGCCCAGCAATGTTATCCCAAAAGTAGGAAGTGTGGGTTCTGGGTTCTCAGCCCCTCCAGCTGCAGCTGGGCCGAGGAAGGCACAGCTGTCCTCCCTGAGGCTGTGTCTCTTGTGAAGGAGAAACATCCGCCAATTCCATCAAGAATGTCAGTCAAAATCCCAGGGAGGGATCAGTCAGTTCAGCCCTCCTATCCAGCCAGCTCTTGTGCCCTGGGAGCAGGCCCTTGGACTGTCCTCAGCCAGGGCAGGAGAGGCCCATCTCTCAAGGGCTATGGCCTTGCTACCCCTCATGCCACACTCCTCTCCCACCTAAAGCCTCTGGCTGGTGGCCTGCAAGTGAGCAGGGGTTGATGCAGTGGTGCACAGGCCCCCGCAGGATATGACCCAGGATGTGAGGACCCGCAGGCTGGAGGAGAGATATGCAGAGGTGAAAGGGCAAACCTGTTTCCAGTCTCCTTATCAGGAGTAGCCGAGTGAAAGGGAAGTGGCAGCCCCAGAGGTCAGGCCGGGGGGCTTGTGGCTGGGGCAAGGCTAGGCTAGGTCTCCTGAGAGGACACCCACTGGGCAGGGAAGAGAGAGAAAGGGGTGTGGAGGAAGGGCCGGGGAGGGAAAGGGCTGGGAGCACTGACTGTATGCTCGTTCCCAAGGGGAGGGGCAGCAGGGTGACCAGCCACCCAGGCTTGCCCCAGACTGAGGGGCTTCCCAGGACATGGAACTTCCCATTAAACACTGGGATGGTTGGTCACCCAGGGAGCAGCCCTGACTAGGGGACTGTCAGAACCCAGCCACCTGCATCCCCTCCAGAGTCCCAGGCTCACCCACCACCTTGTCTCAATGCCTTCTTCTCCCCCTTGGTTATTCATTCCACAAACATTAACAAAATGCCTACTGTGTGTCCGGCCTGCTGCCAGGTGCTGGGAAGTCAGCAGTGAAAGGACAGGCATGCCCTCTGTGATCCACAGCTTGGAGATTATGCATCCTTCAAAGCCACATGGGACCCTTACTCCCCTGCTGCCTGCCTCGCCAGCCCATCCCCCGGGGCGTGTTTCTAGGGAGCCCTCCCTCAACAGTCTTAGGTGGTTCACACACAGAACTGTCTGCCAGAGTCAGATGGGAGCACCCACGTGGGGTCCACAGACACATGTGGGGATGGTATCTAAATCACTGTCCCACCTGCCATGGTGCCTTGCCTAGGGCCCCGTGCAGGGAGGTGCTTAATACACGTCTTTTGGTTGAGGAGCTAAGGTGTTGAGGGCAAGCTGGAGATGGGGGTCCCTCGGTCACCTGTCAATGCTCGCAGGGCCCCACCACCACTGCCAGCACCCACACATATGCACAGGGCACGCCTCATTGTCAAGCAGCATTCTCCCTGCCCCAGCACAGTGGGGCTGACCTGTCCTCTCCTCAGCTGGGGGAAGTAGACAGGCCCGTGGGCAGACCCAAGTCTAGCGTGGGGGCGGGGGTCTCCAGGATGGAGGAGTGGAACAGGAGCTGGCTTGTCTTCCCTGAGCTGAGAGGCCTTGGCCTTGGGCTCCAGCATCCTGTTCCCTCAGAGGTCACACATGAAGAGAAGCCACAAGAGTCAACGTGCCCCATGTGTGCCTGGGGGCTTCTTGCGGAGGCAGAGCCAAGCCCAGGCTCCTTTGGCCTCTGTCCTTGCCAGTGGAGAAGCCAGTGGGGACCCTGGGCAGATGCTAAGTAGGTGAAACACACAGAGACTTGCTGTGGGGGCAAGGAAGTAGAGCAGTGCTGGAAGAGACTGGGGGTTCCAGCTTCAACTCCAAGACTCCTCTCCCCGGTTAAGGAGTAGGGGATTGTATCATTGAAGCCACTGAGGGACCATAAGCTTCTTGCAGGTGGGGGCCACAGGGCAGTGCTTACAGTAAGCTCTCCACACTTGTGGAGAACAAGCCTGATCCTCAGACCGTAGAGCCCCATGCTTCTGTCCTGCACCCTGGTGGCATTTTATCATATTGCAACTCATGGGATATTACAGAAGAGGGAGTGTGAGCTCAGCCCAACGGACGACCGACCGTCTTCGGAGTCTGGTTTTGAGATATCATTAGGATTAGACTCCTGAGTGTTCTGGGAATAGCTGGAACCCAGCCACTCCGAACCAGCTGGGGCATGGGAGAAAAGAGCAGGACTCGGGAAGGCCATGCCAGAGAAAAGGGCAGCATGCGATCTGGTACACTTTCTATCCACAGGCCACAGACACACAGGGAAGGCACAGAAGACACCCTGGGACAGGGTAGGGGGAATGCGCGGTGGGGATGGGGGTTAAATGGAAACTCGTGTCCAGAACTGGATTATGGCCTAGTCATAGTCTTTGGTTACTGACAGGCTCTTGTGCTTTCGTTTAGCTAATTATTCACTTAGGTAGTTTTCATAGTGCACAGGCGCCCGTGAACCAGGGATTATTCACTTAGTTTTCATAATGCACAGGCGCCCGTGAACCAGGGCTTTTCCTTCTTTTGCTCTCTCTGTCACAAAACCATCCTTTTCTTCCAAAGGAAGCTCCTCATGGAAACCCAGTACATGAAAAATGAAAAAGTGAAACTGGTCTGGCTGAAGTGGAGGTGGGGCCTGCCCGCCGCCTACTTGGCCTCCTAGACCATTGCCCCAGCAGCCCTGACTAGCCCCTGGCAGATCTGTGGAGTATGACTGACACCATCAGGGGCCAGGAGGGCAGGAACCTATTTCCTCCATTCCTATGCCCCAGTGACCAACACATGCCCAGTTTGGTTCCTCATTTCAACAAATGTTGGGTGAAATGTACTGAAGGAAATGAACTTGTTCCAAACACCACTCAGGTCAGATTTGGGGAGGGGGCACTAAAAAGTGTCTCTGCCTCAGGATATCCTCCCCATCAGCCTACTGCAGTGTCTAACATTCCCCATCACCATGCAGCCTAACCCTGCATGTCCTTTAGGACCCAGAGCAAACACTACTTCCTCTACACAGCTTTCTCAGATGTCTCCAGTCAGACTCATCTCGTTGCCCTTGAACGCTGTAGCCACTTGTTTACCTCTCTCTCCTGCATCCTTCACTCACTCAGGCTTCTGCCTAAGTTCCTGACATACATGTCTCATTTCCCCAGTGGTGTGGACACTGCACGGCTCCAGGATGGGAGATGTTTGATTGACTTTGGCATCATCTCAGTGCCTTCCCACAGTAACGTTCCATAAATGTCTGAGGAAGAAAGAAAGGTTATCTGATGCTCCTTCGGACGCTGTGTCTCCAGGAGAGCAGCTGGAACCAATCTGACTTACTATGATATTAGCATGAAGTAGTTTATATGCAGTAAACTGTCACCAAGCTGAGAGAATGAAAAGGGATCCAGGAAAAGGAAGAGTTGGTGAAAAGAGACATCTAGGGCCCCAGTGGTACCACAGCTGCATGCACAGGATGGGTCTCTGGCCCTGTGAAAGAGTCAAAGTGTGGCTGAGGAAGAGCTGGCAGTAGGGATGGCAGGAGAGACAAATGCTGGAGGAGGGTCTCATCCTGCAGTACTTAAACTTGCCGCCCAGGCCTGCTTCCCGTGCCTGGCAGGCTGGGACAGAAGGAACTGGTTCCCTTTTACTCCCCCAGAACATCTGGGGCTACATCAAACATAACGATCTGGTAGAGAAAATTGTTATAGAAATATGTAACTGTGAGACATTATCAAAGGCGTTTTTAAAGTCCCCTTCCAACCCCCAGCCTGGTGGAGGGGACTGGAAATTGGAAAACTGGGAGACGATTACAGGACCATCAAAGTGGCCGAAATTCAATACAATCTTCAGGTTTAAGTATGGCTAGCAGACCCGTGCCCCAGCCCAGAAGGCTGCAAACCCACTGTTTAAAAACCAAATCAACAGCATCATCAGATGCAGGTCTGGAGCAAACAAACGGCGCCCACAAAGGCTTCCCCGGATTTTCCTCGTACTGGGGAAACCTGAGAAGCAAGGCCCTGGGGAGGTGCCTGGTCTTGGGGAGGCTCCCAGCTTCCAAGGCTTCTATCCTTTACTCCCTCCCCCTAGTCTGGGCTGGGGTTCTTTATCTCTTCATCTGTCTTGGTGCATTTCTTCTCCCACATCTTTTTGTACCTACTCTTTCTCCTTCCATTTGCCTCTTCTCCTGTCCTCTTTCTTTTTCTAACAGTATTCCATCTCTTTCTGTCCCTTTTCTGTGTACTGTTTCCCTCTCAGAATCTTATTTTGTGAATTTCCATCCTTTTTGTGTATTTCAGCATTGTATCTGTCTTTATATTTTGTATTCTTTCTCTGTCAGCAATAACCTTTTTTCCTTGGCCTCTTTTATGCCCTTTTTCTGCTTGTGAATTTCCTGCAATTTCAGACTGTGGAAGTGGTGAAGGTCCTCGTCAGCTGATTTATTTACCAATAGGAGTCCTGGGTATTTTTCCCAGGTGTCCAAACATGAATGACCCTCTATGGCCACCCATCTAGGGACCCTTCTCCCAAGGTCCATCACCAAGAACTGTCCATTGCCTCGTTATCACTGTGCCAGCACATGCAATGCACAGAAAATAGACATGGCTCTGCAGGCATGGAAATTTGTCAGGAAGGGTGGAATTCTACAGGACATAAAACTGATAACACGCAGAAAAAGTCCAGAATTTACAATTCTTTTTTTATGTGGGATGAAAGAGAATATAATTTTGCTACTAAAAAAATTCTCCATGTTAATCCTCAAGATGTGAGGTTTTATCTCCACTCACATTTCTTATGGCCATCACCTTGAAGGCTCTGTTAGACTGCAGGTTTATAATTTCGAGAGCCCACTCGCACATTTCACTGGAAACCTAGAGGAGTTTCATTCCGTCCTGCAAAAGTTGTCGGTGATCATGCGGGGTTAGAAGAAATCTCCATTTCGAGTCATTCGCCTTGAAGAAAAGAAAGGGAACCACCACGTATATTTCATCTTTTTGAGAAAAGAAAGGGAACCACCACGTATATTTCATCAGAATGGACTTGAGAAAACGAAAGCACACGCAGGCCCCGCGCCGCACTAGCCCTAGGAGGGCGCGGGAACCCGACGGAATGCGGAACGTCGCTGCTCTTGCAGCTCCCTACGGCTGGCGGCTGCGCCCATCGTGGGCCGGGAGTTGTGACGGCGGGTTCCGGGGGGGCCCTACAGCATCCGTCGTCTTGTCCCGCCGCCCGTCGGACAGTCGGTCTGTCTTTGGTGGCCCCGCGCGCCCGCGCTCCCGGCTCGTGCGTTTCTTTTGCTTGCTGCCTCCGGCTCGGCTCCCGGCAGGCCTGGTCGCGCGACGGGCACCCAGCGGGTTGCTATCAATTATCCAGGCCCCAAGTTCAAGGGCACTGCGTGCATTTCCCTTGCGTGCGCCCGGGTCCAACTCAGGCCGCAGGCTGCGGTGCTCCAGCCTTTGGACCCGGCTGGAGAGAAGAGCGCGGTGAGCGGCCGCGAGCTGGACTCCTAGGGCTCCACGAGCCCCAAGGCCCCCCAGCGATCCGGGAAGAAACCAAACGCCTGTTCCCTTTGATCTGGTTTTATAGAGACTTGAGGTTGACATTAAACTTCGCATGCTTACTAGCTATTTTGATCTTTTATTCGCATTTTGGGAAGGAGTCACCAGTGCGGCGAACAATCCCTGCGGGCTGGCGAGGGTGCGCAGAGGGACCCGGGCACGGGGATCAGCGCCCGGCCACGCGCGGGTGCGGGGGCGACGCAGGACGCACCCCCTTCCCCACATCCACACTCAACTCCCGTTCGTCCCACATACCTCTTTCTGCTTCCCTTACACGGGCCCCGGACCTCTCCGCAAAGAGTGCGCGAGAGGCCGGTGCAAGGTCGCGGCGTGACGGGGAGACTAGGGAGCCCGGAGGCACAGGGTGCGAAGCGGAGAGGAGCTGGCAGCCGCCGCCGCCACCGCCGCCGCCACCGCCGCCGCCGCTCCTGGGCCCTCCCTCCGCAGTCCCCGCACCCACGCCGAGACTCAATTACTTTCAGGTGTGGACCACTTAATAAAATAAATCTTCCGGGGCAGGAGGCAAGTTTTTAGGGGCCAAACTCAAAGCAGCCGGTTTCTAATGAGTAAAGAGGGGCTTCCCTAAAATAGACGGTTTTGGCGGAGGGGAACCTAGGTTAGGGAACGGAGAGTGTCTCTTCCTGAGGTGATACTGTCACTGGCTGGGTGGGGAGGCCCGGAGAGACTTTCTTTCTGTCGCTTTCCGACTCTCCTTGTCTCTGTCTCCAGCCATCTCTGTTCTCGAGTACATCAGAATGGAATCAACCGTTTTTGCATGGAATCACCATTAAACCAGCCAGATCCTCCCCAAGCGGAGACCCAGTGAAACTGAAAGCTCTGTCTTTCCCTCAACTCTTTCTCTTTGTTTCTCCTTTTTCTCCATCATCCATTGCCCAACATTCTCTTCATCTGAGGTTTCCAAACCCGGCTTTGCAGTACACCAGGGAGACTCTGGGGCTTTGGGAAATGCTCAAAATGAAATAAACTTTAATTGACTTTAATTATTTAACTGCAACTTATAGACCCCTGATTGGGCAGGGGAAGTAGAGAGGATGTTGGTGAATCAAACAGACTATCCCAGGGTGTCACAGCTCCCTGGAGGTGAGGAATGTTGGCTTCAGCATTTCGGGGCTCAGGAACGATTCTGGGCTCAGGAAAAGAAAACCAAGTTCCCAGGAGAGTGGGGATTTAATTTACTAAGGTTTGGAGTCAAGGAAGGCTCTCACTGACAAGAGGGACTGGCAACTCTGTCCTACCCTGGGCTCTCTCCCACACCCCCTTGCTAACCATCTCCATTCCAGTGTTTGGAGGATGAAGGGAGTGGGTTTCTTCCTTCCACCACATATAAAAATCCTTCAGTAAAGTCCAGTTACACTGGACAAAGCAAACTGCTTCCTTCCCTGTTTGCTAGAAAATTCAGACCACAACACAACTTTTGTATGAATTTCCCAGGAATCAGAACTGATGCAAACGCAGTCTATTATGGTTCTGCTCTTTTTTAGAAGAGTTACTCACCCCAGAGTCTCAGAGGGCTCCTCATGCCTCCTCACACGGCCAGGTCTAGGAAGCTGGTGGAGGGCAACTCACTCTGATGCAGCATCTGACAAGGGCCCACATGTTTCCTGTGCAGAAAACAGATCTGCCCCATTAAAGCGTTAATCTGTTGGGGAAAAGACTGATGCAATATTGGAAACATGCTGGGCCCACTGTGAGAGCCGGAAGAAGAGACAGATCTTCCCAGGAAGGCAGCAAAGGCCAGTGGGCGAAACTATTCCTGCCACATTCACCCTTACCTGGTAAATTAAGGGAGGGATTATTGACCAAAATATCTGCACAGAGCAAGACTATGGTGCTAGTGATGTCATTACAGGGAGAGCATCTGGGGACAGATGGGGAAGATAGTGCCATTGTCTTGGGGAGCAGCCAGGGAAGCATGACTTGCCCACCTGAGCTTGGGGCCAGACTGAAAAGGGACCGTGTAGCTACCAAGTCCACTTAAGAGCCTGAACGTTAATGGAAAATAATTCCACAGTTTGGGTCCCAGGGACACTACTGATCTAAGTAGCTGATTAACAAATGGAAAATATATAAACCACACAACAATTGCCTCTAAGAAAAAATGTATTAAAATCCCCCCAAGTTATTTGCAAAATAAATAGCTGAGAACATATGGGTGAAGGGGAAAGCGGCTGTATCCTAACTAGCTGTGTGCTCTTGGCAAAAGTTCCCTTCTAGGCCTCTGTTCCCTCATTTCTAAGTGAAGATGGCAAACTAGATCAGGGGCTCTCAAACTTTAGAGTACATTAAGATCACCTGGAAGCAACTTGTGACAACAAAGATTGTTGGGCCCCACCCCAAGAGTTCCTGATTTAGTAGCTCTGGGGTAGGGCCCAACAATTTGCTTTTTTTTTTTTTTTTTTTTGAGGAGTCTCACTCTGTCACCCAGGCTGGTGTGCAGTGGCAAGATTTCTGCTCACTGCAACCTCCACCTCCTAGGTTTAAGCGATTCTCCTGCCTCAGCTTCCTGAGTAGCTGGGATTACAGGTGTCTGCCACCATGCCTGGCTCATTTTTATACTTTTAGTAGAGACGGGGTTTCATTACGTTGCCCAGGCTGGTCTATAAACTCCTGACCTCAAGTGATCCACCCACCTTGGCCTTCCAAAGTGCTGAGGTTACAGGTGTGAGCCACCTCACCTGGCCACAATGTGCCCACCTAACAAGTTCCTAGCTGTTGCTTCTGCTGCTGGCCTGAGGCCTATACTTTGAGAACCTTTGGACTCGATGATGTTTAAGCTCCCATCCAGAACTAACATTTTGTTCTATCCCATGCTCCTCTATTTCCCCTACACCCCCTGGAGTGTTTAGAGCCAAATATGAGAGGGCCGATGTTTTTACACCCAAGCTTGTGCCCCCTGTCATCAATGCAGAATAAATCTTTCAGCTGGCCGACAGAGACTGGTCACCCTGCCCACTGAGGGATTCTTGACCTCTCAGGGCAGATATTCCAATGTGAACTCCTCCTTCAGCTGGCTGACTACAGCGCCCGAATCCTCCAACGGTGGCTAATGCTGGTTTTCTTTTATGCTAAGCGTAGCTGGGCCTAATCCTAGCTAAATCCCAGGTAGGCCTGGTGTGTAGAGGACTGCCTTCAGAAGGGTTGGCAACAGCCCAGGGTACATCTCCGGGCCCCTCAACATGGCCTAGTATCTGCCAAACACTTGCCCCAACACACGTAAACACACATGTGCACACACACATATTCACATGCACACACATGCACACAAACTTCCCCACGTACAGAGCACCCAGTCGTCAAGAAAACTAGTTTTACTTTGATGTACCTCTCGCCACACATTTGTTTCAGCTCCTCTCCTGCAGCCAGTTTTATTTATCTTCTTGGCACGGGTTCTTAGGATATTTCCATTCAGACAACAGCAAAACCACTCAGCTCCACGGTTTTATGACCTTTATCAAACAGCAAAATATCCAGCATCTTTGTCCAACGAATCTGGTGTGAATGTGCCCACAGAGCTGCTTTTCCCCAGACGTCCCAGGGACTGTGTGTGGTTACAGATAACCTCCCCTGTGAGGACCCTGCACGATCCAGGGCTTGCCTGCTTCTTACTGCAAGGGGCCCCCAAAGCAGATGTAGGGCTTCAAGCCATCTCCCAAATAGGAAGACACAGACACAGATACTCCACACATGTACATGCTCTGTTTGCACCCCACTAACAAAGCCCCCCTCTCCCACAGCAGGCTTGCCTCCCTCTACACCTCCACTCAACTGGCCTGGCATAGGGCTGTCCCAAAGACAGGAGCCACTTCTAAAATCATCAATGGGCAGGGCCGGTGGCTCACACCTGGGTGGCGGATCACTGGAGGTCAGGAGTTCAAGACCAGCTTGGGCAACATAGTGAAACACTGTCTCTACTAAAAATACAAAAATTAGCCAGGTGTGGTGGCACACATCTGTAATCCCAGCTACTTGGGAGGCTGAGGCATGAGAACTGCTTGAACCTGGGAGGCAGAGGTTGCAGTGAGCTGAGATTGTACCACTGCACTCCAGCCTGGGTAACAGAGCAAGACTCTGTTTTGAAATAGAATAGAACAGAACAGAATAGAATAGAATAGAATAGAATAGAATAGAATAATCATCACTGCCTCAATCCTAAAGTTTGGGACCTATGTGGAGAGAGCCACCGCCCCACCCCGTTAAAGCGTCCACGTGTTTCATAGGCTCCACAGGAAGAGTCAAGCAGCCACAGGCCTGGTCTTTCCCTCACTCCTCATCTCCCTTTCCCTCCTGCCAACATCCTGCTTGCTTCCCAGCAATCATCCCAATCCCAGGGGTGGGCTCTCTCTCTCTAACCCCATTTGGGGCCTCTCAGCCTAGGCTGGGGGTGGCTCACACTCTCTGAGGGACAGGAGAGCCAGCAGCCTGGCCCACCCTCACTCAGTACTTAGTATGCCCAGTGGTGTCCCAATCACAGGATTCCTGAGCCTGGAAAGTCTACCCTGAGCCCTCTACCCTCTGCTCCTTTAAAGAGATCCCCAAAGTCCAGAGAGTAGCCTGGGGCTTTGCAGATGCCCTGAGTTTTCAGTTCACAATACTGGATGAAGAACTTCTTCCTGCATAGAAATCTGCCTGAGAGGTTCATGATGTCCGCTGGAGACATGCTATCCCTCCCACTGATGCCAGTGTGGGGCCTCTGTGGCCCCTATTCTCTGGGCTGCTGGTCACCCACACATATGCCCCCATCCCACCCGGATCTGGTAATAAGTCTGGTCATTACTTCCCTCTAATACCTCTTCCCTCCAGGCATCCCTCTCCATTCCCTCGACCACATATCAGTGCAGGCCTTTGTCACCACACATCTGAACCAATCCCTTACCTGCTGAGTGTTTCCCCTTCTATGCCCCCTGGACACCTTGGGCAAGTTATTTACCCTCTCTGTGCCTCAGTTTTCTCATCTGTAAAATGAAGAAAATGGTACCTCCCTCCTAAGGAGTTTAAAATTAAATAAAATAATGTACTTAAAGGGCCTGGCCCCTGGTAAGTGTTCAATAAATATAAATTATCATTTACTGTCATTATTCTGGTCAAGCTACCAAAATTATCTTCCCAAAGCACAGCTCTCATTCTCCTGCTACATAACAACAGCAGCAGTAATAACACTCACACTTATCGAACACTTACTAGAGGTCAGGCCCTGCCCCATGTGCTTTTCAACACTCTTCAGTGGCTCCTCCTTGCCCAAAAGAAAGTTGGCTGCATTTTCTGCACCTGCCACATTTTCGTCCCACCCTGTCTGTCTGTCTCTGCTGCTGTCATCTCTGCTACTCCTTCACAGAACCGCCTGCTGGAGGCACCAAGCTCCCTGTGCTGATGCCCCAGGCCACTTCCCAGGGTCAGCACCTGCCTGCCTCTCCATCTGTCCCCATTGTCCTGGCCCTTTGCGTTTTCTCAGGCTGCAGCTCATAGACCTCTGAGGATTCTCTGCGAGGGGGAATGGCCCTTTCCCTTCGTCCCAAAGGTCATACAGCTGGGACTCCAGCGATTGGTACTAACATGCTCATGACCACACAATGGTATCCTTCTCAACCTAGAAGTGACCTGGGAGTACTCCAGCCCCTTCCTGCTCACATTTGCCCCTGAGCAAGGGCAGGCCGTCTCATGCTTATTAAATGTCTTGTATTTCTGGGTAATTGTTCATAGGTCCAAATCTTGCTTCCCCAGGAGAAAAAAAAAAATGTAGTAAGAAGGATCCACCTAGGCTGTGGAATGGAGGCACCTTTTTAGCCCCTTCATTCTGCTGAGCACAGTCTCTGCCCCACTGAATGCTCAGATCTCCTGAATGGCAGGAGGAAAGGAAGGCACAGTCCTTGTCCATCTGAGATGGCTCAAGGCAGCATGGGACTCTGGCAAAGGTGCAAGTCTCCTAGGCCACCTGCCTGAGGTCCCTCCTGGTTCAGTCATTTAGGAAGAGTATGACACTTTGGACAGTTTGCTTAATTTCCTGAGTTCTGTATCCTTATCTGTAAAATTGAAATAATAATAGCTACCTCCTAACATAATTATATGAAATTTTAAAATGAGAGTAACCAGTTCAGACCTAACTTATGGTGGGCTCTCAACAACATCTCCTTCTCTGTCATTCAGTTCAAGGTCTAAGGCCAGGGTTCCCTTTGGTGAGCTAACAGCAGAGCAAATACGGAATCCTAACGCACTTCTCATAGCTCTCCTCTGAAAAGCACGGAGAAAAGGTAAGTAGGTTTTCCTTCCTCTTCTCAGATGAACTGAAAGACCTGAAGGACCCCTGAGGTCAGCTCTCAGTACTGAGGGAGCCCTCCAGGAGTTTGTCTGCTATGACAGCCGAACAGCCAGGGTGTAGAGAAAGCCAGGGCACACCTTGGTCCAATTCCAGGATCTCCCCAGTCTTTCTCAGGATAGACAACATGACTGTCATTGCCCAGTAATTATTTGTGACAGTTGTGAACCTTTGACTCCTCTTAACCCATCAAGATAGCCACTCCTGACCCAATAATTAGCATTAGAACCTTGCCTTTGAAGTCAGACCACTTGGATTTGAATCCCAGCATCACTTATCCGTGGTAGGATATGGGGGGGTTTCTGAACCAGTAGCCGGCCTCCAGGATGACCTTCAAGGGGCCTCACCTTGTATAATCCTCTCTCTCGTGCTAAAGTAGAGCTGGCCGGTGTGACCAGCAGACTATGGCAGCAGTACTGGTGAGTGAGTCAAGGCCAGGCCATAAACAGCACTGCAGCTTCCACTTTGCTCTCTTGGGCCATTTGCTGTGGGGGAAGTCAGCTACCAGGTGGTGGGGACACTCAGTCAGCCCTGGGGAGAGACTCACATGGAGAAGGATGGAGGCCTCCAGTCAACAGCCTACACCAACTTGCCAACCATGTGAGCAAGCCACCTTGGAAACAGGTCCTCCAAGCCCAGTCAAGCCTGCAGAATCCTGTGGCCCAGCCAATATTTAACTTGCTGTCCTGAGAGACCTCAAGCCAGAACCACTCAGCCAAGCTGCTCCTGAATCCCTGACCCACAGTAACTCCTATTGTTGTTTTAATCACTGTGTTTTGGGTGATTTGTTATGCAGCATTAGACAACTAACACGCAGTCCAATCTCAGTTTCTTCATCCGTAAAATGAGAATATGAACACCAACTTTATAACACTGTGAAGATTAGATGAGATGGTGTTTTCCTGGCACATGGTAAGTGTTCTGTAAATAGTAGATTTTATCATTATTACCTACCCTCTACCTCTCCTTCCCTGGAGACTCCAGAGGAGTCTGGAAGCTGGGCAGAGGCCCTTCTACCCTCTTCTCTTGTTTTTCTTCCAGTTCCTTGTAAAGTTCAGGCCCAATCTCCCTCCTCTCTCTTCCTCTAGTGTAGGAGCAGACCCTGGGCTGGGGTAGATGCTTCTGTGTGACATGGTGAGGAGCTCCTTCCAGAACTCTGGAGTGGGTTTCACTCACATTTTTCAGGGTGTTCAGTGGTGTGTGTTTGCATTTCCTTTGAAAGGCTCCAAATGTGATAATTACATACTTATTAGCTCTGTAAAATAACAAATCTGAAATCTGCACTCTGGAACCAATGGATTTCCTGGTGAAATGAGTTCAAGGGGTGCCCTAGCCAGCATTCCCTGTAAGAGTCAAAATATGGCTACAAAAGGCCTCACAGACTGCACCGCCCTGCCCACGTCACTCGTCTCTGCCCCATCCATTCAATTCTCCACCTCATGACTCCCAGCAAACAAACGTGCTTTCTGTTCTTCTTCCTGGAGGTGTTCTTGTTTTTGTATTTTCTTAATGTATCCTGCTGGTGTGGGTCCTGGGTCCCCCCTTTAGAGTAGGGGTGCTTCCCTGGGCCTGGGGCTTCCTCCGTATCTTCCACTAGTGACTCGGTGCTTCAAGCTGTGCTTGGCAGACACTGCAGACCCAATGCCTATAGTGCCATTCTCCCCACCCCAGAGTTTAGAGTCTCTAGATTCTTGTGGACTTTGTCTCTCTTTTCCCACCCCAAACTCTCTTCTTTCTCCAGGCTCCAGGAATATTCAACAAATTGAGTTCCCTGAGCTTGGCTTCCTCGCTTTCACTCTTGGGCCATTCTCTCTGGAATGCCCTCTCTCTCTGCCCCTTAGTACTCCTTCACCCAGGCACCCCCCACTCAACTTTCCAGATTCCCAGATTCAAACTTAAAGCATTCCATGACCAGCTGCCTCCAGCCCAAAGCTGGGACAGCTGCCCTTCTCCTAGCTCCCAGGCCCCCCGTGCTATCCCACCCTCAGCACAGTCACACTCCATGGCGTAAATGCCCGTTGCTTTGTGTCTTTCTTCTGCTAGTCTGGAAAAGCCCTGGGAGTAAGTGGTACTCTCTCAGGATCTGTTCTCACTGTGTGACCCCACTATCTGGCACATGGCAGGTAGTCAATAAATGCTTGGTGAATAAAGGAATGCATAAAAATTAATCAAACTGTTAAAATTGCCAAAAAGTCTAACCTAAAACAGAAGGGTCTGTTTTATATCAAGAATTAGTTCATCAAAAACTCCTCTACAAAACTGGGCATGCTGGCTCATACCTGTTATCCCAGCACTTTGGAAGGCTGAGGCAGGTGGATCACCTGAGGTCAGGAGTTCGTGACCAGCCTGGCCAACATGGTGAAACCCTGTCTTTACTAAAAATACAAAATTAGCAGGGTGTGGTAACGCATGCCTGTAATCCCAGCTACTCAGGAGGCTGAGGCAGGATAACTGCTTAAACCCAGGAGGCAGAGGTTACAGTGACCCAAGGTTGCGCCACTGCACTCCAGCCTGGGCAACAGAGCAAGACTCCATCTCAAAAAACAAAAAAAACTCCTTTACAAAATGACTTCTCTATGGTCCATGCCAGCACTTGCCACAGAATCTATTCACCTTCACACAAAGGCAACAGGTCAAACTCAGGTCTACCACAGAAGAGACACAGCTCTGCCTCTCTGGCCCCCTCCCTCCATTACAACCCAATCTCAGTGAGCTGGGCAGAGAGAATGAGCAGAAAACCATAGGTTCAGTGGTGAATTCAAGCTCAAGAAACATGTATATAATTACTATCACATTCATTCCCATAAAGCTGGAGCGCACGCTCATTTCTTCCCATTTTCGCATAAAAACCTGTAGCACAGAGAGGTTAAGTGTCTTTCCAATGAATCAGATCAAATCAATGAAAGAGAAAAAACTTCCCAGAAATTTTACTCCAAAGCAGACTTCAGCCTGGGTTGTTAGAATCACAGCCAAGGAGTGCCCTTCCTTCCCCTCCCCTCCCTTCTTCTGTCCTCCCGTCCTCTCTTCTCTTCTCTCCTCTCTTCTCCTCCTCTCCTCTCCTCTCCGCTCTCGCTCTCACTCTCGCTCTCTCACTCTCTCTCATCATGAGTGAGGAGGAAGCACGAAATCCACAGGTTTATTTACCATTCCTCAGCCTGACCTTCCAGGAAGAATGTCACTAATGAGAAACAATCTTCTTGGGTTCCCAAACCCAGAATTTTTATATGAATCAATTTAGGATTTCAGAATCTAAACAGGACAAACATAATACCAACTGTCTTTCCTTTGAAGGAAAAAAAAGGCAACTGAGTTTTCCCTGTAGGAAAGAAGTTTTGTATATGTCAAGCAAATCTCAGGTCTGAGGTTACCTCTTTCTCATCGTGCTGATCCCTTCTGGAAATCCACTGGGGGGGAAAGAAGCGCGTTGTCCTTCCTGTGGTGCAGGCTGAGGGAAGTAGAGAACGAAAGGGAATGTGGTGCCGGGGCTGATGTTTCTCTAAATGAAGAATTGACCTTACAGTTGAGGCCCAGAGCCAGGAACTCTTCTCACAAGACCAGATTCTACTCTAATTCACATCCAAATGATGATTTTCTTCAATGTGGATGAGACACTTCCATTCCAGCAAAGTGTAAGCACTGTGAAGGCAGGGATCACATGTCGTGTGTGCCACTGTATCCTGGTACCAGCAAATGGGGATCACATGGTAGGCTCTCCTATTAAATGAATGAATTAAACATTCAGCCAGTGTAAAACAGCTAGTAAGTATCATTTCCATTTAAAAGGTAGCTCTTCTCAGCAGATGGAGAGGGGTTTTGTTCAGTTTTTTCATTACAGGGCCTGGAATTATCTGGATCTTGCCATCCACTCATCTCTTACTCCATGGACAATTTTTCAGTGACAAATGCTGTTATAATTCAATTGGTTATTAAACAGCATGAATGGTAAACTCACAAATTATCTTAAAATTCTGCCCCACATCTGGCTGTGTTGGTCATAAACCTCTCAAGTGTTAAGCACTCTGTTTCATTTGGTCTCAGCTTAGCAGAAACCACCCTCCACCTACTGTACCAGCGGCCGCAGCTAGGCATGTGAGTCTCGACAGATGTCATCTGCTGATGGTGAAAGCAGCAGTGCAGTGTCCTCAGGTCACTCTGGCCTCAGCCTTCCTTTCCGGAAGGAGTCCCAGCCTTCTCCTTGGGAAAATGAGGGTGCACAGTGAATGATTTCAGCTTCGTTAAATAAAGAAGGGCTGAGGAGTCATGCGGAGTGGGGGACCATGGATCTGAGTATAAATTCTGGTTCTGGCACAAACTGGCACAAAAGAGCCAAGAAACCCCATTTGTGCCTGAACAAATGGCTCCCTCCTGGCCTCAGGCTCTTTCTGTAGAAAACAGGGTACCTATTTCATTGAGCTGTGAGGATTAAATAAACCAATCTTAGACAGGCATGGTGGCACATGCCTGTAATCCCAGCTATTTGGGAGGCTGAGGCAGGAGAATCGCTTGAACCTGGGAGGCAGAAGTTGCAGTGAGCTGAGATCATGGCCACTGTGCTCCAGCCTGGGCAACTGAGACTCCATCTAAAAAAATAAAATAAAATAAAAATTAATAAAACAATGTATGTAGAATACATGAGCTAGCACCCAGCACACCGTAGGTATATGTGTTAGCTGTTGTTTTTACCTATAATATGAGGGCCTTTGTGGCACTCCATGATCTCCCAGCCCCCATAAGAAGGAAAATTTATTAACTCTGAGATTGCTGTTTTTGAGATTTCTATGCACCTGCTCCATCAAACTCTTTCCAGACCACACAGAGATAGACAAAAGTTTGCATAAATGGCTTAAAAGACAGTGGAAAAGTCTCCTCCCAGTGTGCTGATTTGTGTGGTTCTGGAAGAAAACTCTCCCAGGAGGGGCAACTCCACTTACCCACAAAACTCCCATGTAGTCTAGGGTTTTTTTCTCTCCTCAGTTTAATTGGTAACACCATCCCAGCATGAAAATTAGTGCTGTTCAGAGACTGGGAGCATGTCGAGAGAAACTTCTGGGCTTGAAAGTGGATGCAGGTCCTTGCATCTCTCTGCTCAGCTCCAGCCTTAGGCCCATTCAGTCTGAAGTCAGAAGCCTTCTACCTAATCAGTGATGGAACCCACTGGAGATGGTAATCATCCACCATCTGTTAAATTAACACAGTGCATCAAAACACGAATGCGTTGCAAATATCCTACTTCCATGTGTGGCCCACCTTTATGATGAGGAAACTGAGGCTCAGCAAGGTTGTCATGGGAGGCAAAGACTCAGCCTTTGATTCAGGCTGCCTTGTTTAAATTGTTGGTGACATTTTCCTGGGTGATATTTGCATCCTCCACAGTAAACTGCTTGATAACTCTGTTGAATAGAATAGGTATCCTGAATTGACGCCCTCCTAGAAAGTCAACAATATCCAATTTCACAGGTACGGGCAAGAGAGAGAGAAAAAAAAAACAAAACGATATCCAATCAACAACTATTGAAAAACCTTATTAATGGGCAAAGGTGATCGGTTGAAATTGGTTGCCCAGAGCTGGATCCACTAGATCCTGGAGAAAGGATCCCTCTGGAGAGGCCAGAAGGGAAGCTTAATTTCAAGTCAAACCTCCCTCTTGACTAGAAATACCCGCCCCAGGTGCTCCCATCTCTCTGGCCAGTCTGCATTCCATGATTAGGGGCTCTAATGGCCATAATGCCTCCAATGTGGTGTTGAAACCAATAAGGCTTCAGAGAAGTTATGGTATGTTTAATAACGGCTTAATGACTCCTTGTGAGATGCAAGGCTTCTGGTTCCTGTTTGGTCTTGATTTACAGCCCAACTCTGGCTGAGGAGCCAAGAAACCCCTTCTAAGCCCCCAGCGGAAGAGGGAGGTGTTCACACCAGGACTCTTGGATTCCTTTAAAAATTGAGAATTCAAATGAAATACAAATGATGTTGACTCCCCACCTCTCTTGCTAGTCTCGGGGGCATTGAAAATAAGAACAGTTTAACCCAGCCCCACAGGCTCCTCAATCCATGGGAAGCGAGCAGGGTCTTCAGGTCCTTGGGTGTTTCTCCCCAGATCTTAGGTAGGGTGGTGGTTATTTCTCTTTTCCAAAATTCTAAGCTACTGCTCTAATCCTGTTTCCTTTTGGTTGGGGAGGCTCAACTCTAAGAAGATGCAGTTCTACTCTCCCCTCTTCTGAATCGTCAGGCCTGGGGGAGCACAGCCCTGAGGTCTGAGCTGCAGACAGTCTCTCCAGTGGATCCCCAGACACTTGGGTCATCTGCCCATTGAAAGGCATTCACTCCAAGCTGCTGCCAGAGGAAACACCAGCCCTTCTGCTCATCCTCCACCTGTTCCAAAGGCTGCCCCTGCAGGACACTGTTCAGTCCTGAGCTGCCCGTGGGAGTCTCCTGTCTGCTCTGGCCCTGCCTCTACTTCTGAAACACACCTCAAATACATAGAAAGACCCAGAGTTGGCTTGGCCCGACCTCCACAGTCAGATGAGGACACTAATGATTGGCTCAAGGACCCATAGCTAATGAACGATAGTGTCCAGGCCCAAGCTCCCCAGCACCCCATTCCCAGCTTAGATCTGCTTCCACACAACACTCCCAATAGCTCCTTTCACTGTGAGAAACAAGAGATCTCTAAGGGAGGTATTTTTTGCTGAGGCAACATTTTGTCCAGCTCCCAGTGGAGACCTAGGTAAAATTGCATCCTAAGGCCTGCCTGCCTGCCTGCCCAGGCCCTCATCCCAGGCTGATGTCCCGAGTCCAGGCCTAAAAGTGTTTGCGGGGGATGCCCACACGGCCTCACCCCTCTAGGGGCAAGAGCCTCTAGGCTGGATATCAGGACCACGGGTGTGCTCTGAGCAAAAGACTCACCTGGATGGGTAGACAAAGGGATTCCGCCCTAGAGAGGAGGCTGCTTCATCCTCTCCAGAGCTGCCTGGGACTGGGCTCTGGGTGAATGGGGGGAGGGGGTTCCCGGGCTCCGAGGGGTTAACCCGCACGGGGCCACACGTGACGTGGATGGTTCCAGCATTAAGTCAGAGGTGCGGCCCCCTCGCCTGCCCCCCGCCCCCCGCGGCGCGCGCCGCTCCCGGGGGCTCCGCGCCCCCGCGCCCAGGTCCCTCCCCCTTGGCGGGCGCTCACAGGCCGCGCGGGCAACGCGAGCCCCGGAGCCCCGGAGGCCTGTGCGCCCTAAGCCGGCATGGACCCCGAGCACTGCGCGCCTTTCCGCCTGGGGCCTGCACCCGGCCCCTATGTGGCCTCGGGGGACGAGCCTCCGGGCCCGCAGGGAACCCCAGCCGCTGCGCCTCACCTGCACCCCGCGCCGCCCCGCGGCCCGCTGCTGACCCGCTTTCCGGCCTGCGGGCCCCTGGAGCCCTACCTCCCAGAGCCGGCCAAGCCGCCCGCCAAGTACCTGCGGGACCTTGGGCCCGACCCGGCGCTCAACGGCGGCCACTTCTACGAGGGCTCCGCGGAAGGTAACGCGCGGCGCGGAGCGTAGCACACAGCCCGACCTCTCTCCTTCTTCCTTACCCGGGCTCACCCGGGCCTTCCTGCTTATCTCTCCCGCTCGACTATTTCTCAACTTTTTGCCCCTCTCGCCTTTCGCCACGGCTCCCACGGAAGCCGAGTTGGCGCTGGCCCGGGCCAGGCAAAGGCCAGTGCGGGGCGGGAGGCTGAACCACCGTTCCTCGGCGGCGGGAATGGGAGGCGGGAGGTCGGGGGAAGGTGCAGTGGCGACGCCCGGGGTCCAGTCCGCGCCCGAAAGCAGCCGGACCTGGGAAGGAGAGAGCATGCTTTGCCGAAGTTGGACTGGAACTGCCACCTACCCCGAAGCCCAGACCGGGCCGAGGGCTGTGGAGCCACACTGAGCCCTGACGAAGAAGCGCGGCTTTTGTGTCTGGCGCCCTTTGAGGGCCCTGAGGCTGGGCCTCGACCTAGAGTGGCCAAATCGGGGTAGGCTGGGGACTGCGGCCTGGCCTTGGCCCGCCTCTCCTCCCCTGGCCTAGCCTTCACAGGAAGGGTGCTGCCTGTGCGGCAGACTAGCACGGTCTGGCCGCGACTGGTCGTGCAATGCCAGGGCTGTCCTCAAGACGGAATAACTATTCTTATTTCTCATACTAAGCTGGCCTCCCTGCCGTTATGCACGATGATAGCCGCCCTTCTGGCAGTCTTGGCTTCCCTGCGCTGGATCATCACCGCTGGGCAGTCAGGAGCAGCTCTGGGCAACCTAACCCCCAGGCGCCGTGGGCTCCCGGGCCGGTGCCCTGTGCTAAGGCCGGCCGGACCGCGCCGGCACCTGAGAATGCGTCTGAAGGCAGGGGCCTGGCAGGCTGATGGGCAGCTCTGCCACCGTCCGCCGCACCCTTTGACCCGTAAGGCGTCTCGGCGCCCAAACCGCACCCACCTTATCTGCGCTGCCATATCCCGCTGCCTAGGCCCAGAGCTGGATCCTCCAAGATCCGCCTCAACTCCCTGCTGCCGCCCGGCTGGCGCCTCGCGGGCCTCCACGGAGTGGCCAGGCATCTCCAGCTTTCGCCTAGCCGGGGCGGTGGGAATGTGTCTGAGAGGGCGGGGAGGTGTATGGGGCTCAACGGAGGAAATGAACGAGTCCGCGGAGCTTCGTGTCAGTGCCCTTTGAAAGAGGCTCTCCTGATAAAAACCACAGTTGGGACTTAATGAGAAGCAGTTGGCCTGGCTCCTCTGATCCCAGCCAGACGGCAGCGGCCGCGCAGCGCGGTGAGCACCGCCAGGGACAGGTACCCGGCCTGGCTCAGCGCTCCGCGTCGGGCAGGAGCCACCCCCACCGGGCCCGCGTCCCTGTTAGGCGCCCCGCACCCGGCACCGACCGCTCGGGCTCCCGTACCACACCGGTGCCGCGCGAACTACAGACAGCGCTGGTGGGGAACGAGCGGCCGGGAGGAACCCAGCACCCTGGGATCCGACCTCAAGGGTGTCCTTGACAACGAAATACCGAGAAAGAAAACCAAAGAAAGCGAACAACCACCAAGAAAAGGGGAAGAGAAATTGAACAAAACAACGGAGAGCGCGGCGAGAACGAGAGGGTAAATGGCAGTGGGCGAGCTGGGATGAACTGAAATGAATAAATGAGGAACGAACGAATAAAAAAAGCAGGAGCAAGATCGAACGAAACGGATAACTAGAGAAGGGGGAAAGGACAAAGAGGGAGGGAGCAGACCAAACAAAAGAAAACGGAGCATGTTTAAAGCGTGGAATATATCAAAATGAGAACAAGGGGGGTAAGAAAATTAACGATTTCAGTTGAGCGGAGGACAGGCCAAACGAAAGGTAGGTAGGCAGGCGGGTGCGAGTAGAGCCTGGTAGAGATCCTGGCGGCCGCTCGCCTCTGGCGCTGTGGCCGGTGTTCGACGGGCGGCCAGCGTCCCTGCGGCAGAGCGGAGCTCCGCGCAGTGCGGCGCGGTGGAGCCTGGCTGCTTGGGGACAATCAGCCCCCAGGGCCGCGCAGCCTACTCTGTGGGAAGTGGCGGGCGAAGAGGGAACCCGCCTTATTTCCCCGTTTTTTAAATAACCGGCTCGGAGCGTTTCCAGTCCTTACGAGTGAGCGTGCAGCTGCGTCCCATCTGCGGCGCGATCTTTCACGAGACTGGGCAGTTGCGCGCCCCAGAGCCTGGCGCACCTCGCCCCTATCCCGCCTGCCGCCCGCCGCCCGCGCAGCCCCAGGCCGCCCTTTGCTGAGAACGCCCAGCCTTGCTCTGAACCCAGGCGCGTACTGGCCCTGCCAGCCACTCTCGCGCCCTCCGCGCTTGGCTAGTCTGTCCCCGAGTTTGGCTCTGACATCCAAACACGCCCTCGGCAAAGCGACTCCTGCTAGAGTTTTGCCCGCTGCCGCTGAGGCCCTCAGCCGGATGACCCGGCCGACCGCCGACGTCGTCGAGGAGGGAGTCCCAAGTTCTTAGACCCGGGCTGAGGCTTCTGGGCCAAGGCTGAGAACCCCCAAGAAGGGAACCGAGGCCTCACCGGGGTCCTGCCCCCGGCGTTTATGTCCACGCTGGCTTTGAGTCTTTGGCGGGAGCTGCAGGAGCCTGGGCCTCAGTGAGCTCTGCAGGTCCCTTAGCGACCCCACAGTGGCCGGAGGAAACAGTGAGGCGCGGAACAAGGCTGCGGCGAAATGTGAGAGCTGAGGCTGGTCCCACTGCCTCAATGGATGGATGCTTTGTGGGTACAGTGGAGCACTCAGGCCTGCTGCGGCCCTGCTTCCTGGCTGCACAGTGGCTTAGAAGCAGCTGCTAATAGGGGCTCTGGCACTCCTCTGGGTGAGGGGTGCTCAGGGTGCGGCAGGCCTGAGAGCTGGGTCAGGGACAGAGAGCTCCTTTACTACGTTAAAAGGCTCCTGGCTTTCACGCCCAACAGCTGCTGCTGTGGTCCTGCGGGTATGCAGGCAGAAGACACCCCAGCGCTCAGTCTCAGGCTGTCTCCAACATGAGTACCCCACCTTAACCACCCAGTGTCTGGATCAGGTGCAGTGACTCCTCTGCACAGCCCATACACACCTCATATGTGCCCCATCCTCAGCAGAGCAGCCCTCTCTCCTTTACAAGCTTAGATTCAAGCTGCTGGCTGCTATTCCTGGCCTGTCTTTCCTGGCTTCCGCCTTCCATTTATCCCAGTTCTATCCCTTTCCTCTTCTGGGCCTTGCTCCTCAGGAGGCTGCTCTGTATTCTCTGAGGAGTGTCCCTCTCTTCCAAAGTGGGGGGATGCCACCCTCCCTCTGGTGTCCTCCAGGTAGCTGGAGGAGATTTCAGGGCAATGACAATGAGGGAGAGAGCAGTTCTGTGGTCCCTTGAGAGGGCTGTAGACTGGGAATGCATGGGAGTTGGGTAAAGGTCAGCAGGCTTGGCCTCTTCCTTGGGGAAACTGTTCTGAGAAGTCCTACTGCACTTTCATCCCTTGTCCCTGGCAGCTTGGTGGCTCAAGGTCAGGAACACAAGTCCCAGGGCCCCAGATCTGGTCACTTCCTCTGGGCAGGTCCTATTGAGACCCAAGAGGCAGAAGAGCAAGCCCCAGGGCTTTGGAGGGCCTCTGCTGGGATGTCAGTACTCTTGAACCCCAGCTCTGACCCTCAGCCCTGAGCTACCCTCACCCCTTTTCTGCCTGGAGTCCAGCACAGCCTGCCTATGAACCCAAGACACCAAGACTCTTCCTTCTCAGGCTGAACATTTCCATGGCCTGCTGTGTGTATGTGTGTGGTGGTGGCGGGGGGATGGGGGGCAGATTTCCCATTCTAGTGTCCCTAGTCTTCCTGATCATTTTCAATTATTTCATTCAACTTCTGTGAGTCTTCCTTTCTAAGCTTCTATCAAATAGAACTGCCCCTAAACCTGAAATGTGCTGGCCCAAGAATGGAAGTCAGGGGACTGGAACACTTTCTCCCCTGTGCTCTACCTGAGTTGTGAAGGATGGGCTACCTGTGTACAGGCTGGGCATGGTCCAAGGCTAGGTAGCCCTGCCTGACTCTCCCGGTCCTCCAGGACACACACTGGGAGCTTATTTCATGGCCTGGGTAGTCCTGGAAAGTAACTGACCACCTTCCAGCTGAGGGGGACCCTGCCTGATTTGTCCTTCACAGTGCAGACAGGGACTCATCAGACCCAGATCCTGAGAGGCCCATTCCTCCAGTCCCATCCTCCCCCAACCACAGCTGTGATCCTGACACCAAGTCCTGGGAAGAAACTGCCTCTTGTGCCAGCTAGCTGGGTCTCCTCAGGGCCAGGCTTCCACTGGAGATGGGCCCAGAGCCAGGCAAGAGGCTGTGTGAGTCAGTGGGGCGTCTTTGTGGCGTCTCAGCTACCATCCCAGTGGACTATTGAGGAGGGATTTCATGGGGACGCTGCTGGGGGTCCTCGCCAGAGGGAGAGGGCGTAGGCAATCAGGGTGACCTATTTTTCACCATGCTCCGTCGGTCGATCCGCTGTGGTGAGGCTCCGCCAAGTTTCTGGAGTGAGGGTTAGCACGTCAGAGTGGGGCTGCTGGAAACTGTTCAGTCTGCAATCAAGTCCTTCCCTGCCTGTTAAACACAGGCAATGGAGGAGCAGTCAGAAACTCCTGAGGAAGGAGGGGGTGGGCAATGATGGGAATGATGGGGACAGGGGGCTGTGCCCTGTTGTGACACTGGTCCCCAACTCTCCTTCTTTGGGCACAGCCTATCTCAGCTCTGCTTCTCTATAGATGGAGCTTAAGTCCTTGCCCAGACACCACAATTTTAGGAGGAATGGAGAGAGGCAATCCCTCTGGAAGCTTCTTTGTCCCATCTTGCCCTTCTTACACCAGAGCTGGGGAATTTGATATTGACCTGAGACTGGGGGTTCAGAGAATAAAGTTCAGCCAGACCAGCCAAAGGTGGTCTGAGCACCCACATCCACTGCCTGCCTGGCCCTGGGAGCAGTGGTGGGGGCATAAGGGCCTGGGAACCAAGGCCTGCAGAGTTAGGAACAAGGAAGCACTTTCTGGCAGGAGCAGGAGATGTCAACCATCCCATCGTCACCCCGCCCTCTGCCCCCATGCTTGGCCTTGCCAGGGTGGTGGTCCTGCTGTGGCGCCAGTCCTCTCACGTCCCTGCGGAACGCACTACCACAGAGCACTTCCCTGAAATGAACCCCATTCTGGCCCCAGCAGATCCGCCCAGACCACAGAGCACATAGTTCCCCAGGGCCCCCTCCCCAGCTGGAGGCTCAGCAGGCAGGCCTCCCATGGAGGGTGGCTGCCTGGGAGGAAGGGAAGGGAAAGGAAGGGGGAGGCGGAGACTCCAACCCACAAAAGCCCCTGGTTCAGTTGCCATCCTCCTTTTTGTGTTCTCCATTGCAGCTGAGGAGAAGGCCTCCAAAGCTGCCAGCTTCCCCCAGCTGCCCTTGGACTGCCGAGGGGGCCCCAGAGACGGGCCCTCTAACTTGCAAGGCTCCCCAGGCTCCTGCCTGGCCAGCCTGCGTCTTCCTCTTTCCCCGGGACTCCCTGACTCCATGGAGTTGGCCAAGAACAAGAGCAAGAAGCGCCGTAACCGCACCACCTTCAGCACATTCCAGCTGGAGGAGCTGGAGAAGGTCTTCCAGAAAACCCACTATCCTGATGTGTACGCCCGGGAGCAGCTGGCTTTGCGTACAGACCTGACCGAGGCCCGGGTACAGGTGAGGGCACTGCGGGGATGGGGCTTTCTGGCTGCCTCTACCACACCGTGACCAGACCCTGGAAGGGCTGGGAGAGGTGGGCACTGATGCCTCCCAGAGCTACCTTTCCCAGGGGCCTGCCTCAGCCTTCTCCTCCTGGCTCACCCTCACGTCCAGCTCTGCTGCAGCCACAGGTTCTTCTGGCCCAAACTGAGGCTTATGCTTGGGTGTAAGGGCGATGGCCTCTGGGAGCCATCACCTGTGTGGGAGTCCTAACTCTGCCACTTACTGGAGGTGATTTGGGGTATGTTAATGAATCTCTCAGTCTGTTTCCCAGTTCAGGAAAAGGAAATGATGGGATTGGCTGCGTAGGGTCTATCTTGAGGATCACAGGGATGGCCACATTTTGGAAGCGGTGAAGTGCCGAATACACATCAGAGCTGCTCCTGAGGTGGCTGCCTAGAATGGGAAGGCCCCTGTCGGGAGGTCTCAGAGTCAGTGATTCTCAAAGTCGCCAGGAGCCATCGACCTTGGGTCCCTGCCAGCGCTCAGACCCTGGCTAGGAAAGGCTGACTGGGAGCCCTTCCCTACCCTAACAAACTCCCCCATGGAGACCAGGCGCCAGGGCTTCCCAGAGGGGCTGTGGCCAGTTTTACATGAGGGGAGCCCAGCCTGTGGGTGGGTAAATGCTGAGAAGGGAGGAAGGCAAGGGAAGCCCACATCCAAGCATGTTGGAAGTGTCAAAGCACATGAAGGTGGCAAGCAGGCTGGGGATGGGGAAGGAGTTTCAGCAAGAGTCTGGCCCAAGAGGAAGATGGCCATTCACTGGCTTGCATTGCACTGGCTCAGTCATAGCAGGCTTCCCGATACCAAGCAGGAGGCACTGGGAGGGGTGGGTTGGAGTTCTGGGGAAAGGTGAGGAGGTGACCTCTTAGGCAGAGGAGTCTCTCTCCCACCATAGAGGAGACTTAGCAGGAACAAAGCTCATGCTATCTTACCCTGCATGGGGCCCTTCCAGAGACTCTTTGTGAAGGCACTAGGGCAGGAGACAGTCCTGGCAGGATATGGGGACTGGCAGGCCAGTCTGTAAAGAGACCAGGCGCTGTCATCTAACAGACAAGGCCCTACAGCTGCATCCAACAAGATGAGAGAGACTTGGGCTATTTCCCCTTTTCTGCTGAGTCCTTCTGCCTCCCTGCTCCTCCCAGGTGGCAGCCAAAACAGACTTCCAAGACTGTCCCCCAAGACCCCCAGGGGCTGAGGTCATCAGGGCGAAAGGCCCGGCATTCAAGGCAACCCCACATGATATAAGCCATGGGAACGGACCATGGAGTTACCTCAGCAGGCCTCCGGGGTGTGGTCTAACCAGCTCTTCCCGAAGCAAGTGTTTGTGGGAGGTGGAGAGCACTTCCTCTGCTCCTCTCCTAGGCCTTTTCAACCTGAGAGGGTGCAGGAGTAGCCACAAGGCCCTCAGCCCTAGTCTAGAAGCTCCCTGAAGGACGGAGACCCTAGAGTAGGAATGTTTTCTCTGGCAGGAGCATGAAACCCACCCATATACCCTGCCCCATGGAAAGGAAGAATGAGACTACACACCAGACAATGCAGAGGGCAGGTCCAGAGCCCAGGGGAGGTCTACAGTGGGATCCCCAGGGGAGAATGGGTGGTGACAGAAAAGTGAGTCCCAATAGCCAGATTCACTGGCTCCAGGCTCCCTCATCCTCCCACAGGGGAGGGAGGGCAGAGAAAGGAATATCCAGGCAGCTGGGCAGGTAGGGGTGGCCTTTTGCTGACCTTGCTGCAGGCCTGCTCTGTTATCTTGGCAACCTGGGAGCTAGGAGGATGGGGTATGCACAGCCCCTTCACGGTTGGTGCCTTACCTGCCTGCATAAGTAGGAATGACCATGGGGGCAGGGAGCCTGAGAGGCTGGGGTGGGATTTCTCATCCCAGCTGGGGTAGACGGATTACTGACACACACACACACAGCTTCTGTTGTGACTCCCAGCTAAATATCCCTGGAAAGCAGGGGTTGTTTTTGTTTGGCTGGTTTTATTTTGACATTGTTAAATTTAGCTTAGAGCCTGACACATGAATGTTGATTAAATGATAGAAATACAAAACATATATACCAATACACTTAAATGTAACAGTCACAGCACATATACCAAACAACAAATTCATCACAGATATGTACACAGATGTATGTGCACAACACACAGATGTGCCACCCCTATCTGCCAAGGGCTCACAAATAAATGGGAGAAACAGATTCCAAAACAGATCATGGTAATGGAATGGGGTGAGTACAAAGAAAGGTCCAGGGTATTTTGGAAGTCCTGTGGAGGACGCCCAGCATGGATGTATGTGTTGAGGGGATGAGTAGTCCAGGAAGAGAAAACCTAAGCAAAAGATGGAAGGAGCAAGATAGCAGAGTGTTTTGGAAGAGCTGGGTGGGAGCTTGGGAGGCAACCAGGAAGAATCTAATGTGTTTGCCTGGCAGGACATGAGGCTGTGCAGAGAGGCAGGGGCCTTGTTAAGAAGCTATGTGCTGAACCAAGGTCTCCGGGGAATCACTGAGGATTTAAACAGGACCATGACCTGAACAGAAATGTCTAAGATTCCTTGGATGCTATGAGGTGGGTAGCTTGGAAAAGGAGATGAGGCAGGGAGACTAGAAACCCAAAACATGAGCACAGTATACCCAGGAAGTACGTAGGGCCCCTGAGGCCCACAGATGCCCCCACAACACCCTTACTAGACACCAGGCTGAAGGACCAGAGTGACTCGACCTAGAGAGTGATAGCTGGAGGCCCATGGGGCCAATTAACCTGCTTTGGGCTTGGGCCTCTCCCAGGCTTCCTCCCAGGCTTCCCTGGCCTGGATAACAGTATGGATTAACAGTTGAGATCCTCCATCCTGGAGCCTGCTCCCCATCCCACAAGAGGACACAACCATCAACTATCCCTAGCAGGCTCCTCTCCTCAAGGCTGCCCTATCACCCCCACCAACCTGCCCCAGGTCTGGTTCCAGAACCGCAGAGCCAAGTGGCGGAAGCGCGAGCGTTATGGGAAGATCCAGGAGGGGCGGAACCCCTTCACCGCTGCCTATGACATCTCTGTGCTGCCCCGCACTGACAGCCACCCTCAGGTAAGACCCCAGCCCTACCTGAGCCAGGACCTGGCAGGGTCACCAAAAAGAATATGAGCTCTGGCATGAAGAGACCTGGAGAGCGTCAGGGTTCTGTATGACGGTGGGTATACCACTTCACTTCTTCCTCTGCAAACCGGGGTTCTTGCCTGTCTCCTGAATGACGCATGCAGAACACAAAGGAATCACAGAAGAAAATTTCATTTTGAGAACAGTGGCAGGAGCCTCCTGAGATGCCACTGCCAGTGTTGGGGGTGGGAGGGGGTAGATCTGAGCCAAGTGGAGGTTTCCTGGAAAGTTTCCGGGGCCCCAAGGACAAAGAGACAGCCCCTGGGTAAGGAAGTCAGCTCCTGAGGCTGCCGGTTCATGGGCCTTCTTTCCCTCTCTTTTCAGCTGCAGAACTCCCTGTGGGCCAGTCCAGGATCTGGGAGCCCTGGGGGCCCCTGCGTTGTGTCTCCAGAGGGCATCCCCTCCCCATGCATGTCTCCATATTCCCACCCCCATGGGAGTGTGACTGGCTTCTTGGGGGTGCCAGCCTCCTCTGTGGCTCACCCTGGCATCTACTCCATCCACGGCTTTCCCCCCACCCTGGGGGGCCACAGCTTTGAGCCCTCCTCAGAGGGTGACTATAAGTCTCCAAGCCTCGTCTCACTCAGGGTAAAGCCCAAGGAGCCACCTGGCCTTCTGAACTGGACCACGTGATCGGTAGCATGGGCCTGCAGAATGAGCTGCCCACCTCCTTTTCCATTCCCAGCCGCTCCCAGCCCACCCCTGCCTGGACACCAGGGAGGAAGCACCTCTGCCTCCAAGCCCCAGACGGTTCTGGAGGCCTGTGGGAACAGCTGGCACTGTCAGCCCCGAGCAGGGAACACGTTACAGGGTCTTTTCTCTTAGAATAAGGTGGGGCTGCCTTGGAGAAGGGGCTTCAAAGCAGCCAGGACTCTTCCTAGCACAAACTGAGTCCCCTCACCTGAACTCTGGGCTGGAAGCAGGGAGACACTGCCCTGCTGCCTCCAGACTTTGTCCAAGTCTGTTGTCATCTCTCCAGCTAAGATAGCTTACTTGGCTTATCGTTCAGGGAACCCAGGAAAATGGAAGGAGAACCCCGAGTGGACTAGGGGAGCTCTTCATGATGAGACTGAAACCAAAATGGAGTCTCCCATGATGGGGTGGAGTCAGCCCTGCTTCCCTTCCCCCACCAGCAGGGGGCGTGCTGGCATCTGACACTAAGGAGGGGGTGAACGCCAAGGTCAGCATAGACTAAGGCACACTGGCTCCTCAGCTCCAGCCACCTTCACTCCTGCCCTGTGCCTGCACTCCCAGCATGCCATGCAGTCATCTTCCCCTCCAAGGGGGCAGAAATTCCACCAGAAATCATCACATATTTGGAATCTCTTCCAAGGGACCAGCCCAGAGCTATGCCATGGAAATGATACTGGATGTTGGTCAGAATAAAATAGATTTCCACAGACTGAGATCCTGATCCCCATTTTTGTAAAGACACGTTTTAAAAAAAGAAAGAAAGAAAAGGGAGAGAGAGAAAAAAAAATGCTGCCCAGCATTCTAATAAAGGTGGTGGTGTTTTTTATACCAGGTGACAGTCTATCCCCAGGGCTGGACACTGGTTGCTTTGGGGCTGGTCTGTGTCCAGGATGCAGGCTGGGCCAGGACCCCTGAGGGGCCAGCAAGGAAGGGGAAGGTGGTCCTGCAGCAGAGCCCTCAAGGCCGATGCATGCCAGGCCGGGCCCTGTCACCTGCCTAGGGTCTCTGGGGCTTTGGCTGTGCTGGGAGGCAGGGAGAAAAGCTCAGTTCTAGGACTGGGTGCATGTGGCAGGGAAAACTGAGGGTGGAAGGGTAGCAAAAAAGCTGAACTTTGTGGCTAAACTGACAACGGACGGGAGGTAGAATGGAAGAAAGGGGTGCTCACTGAGGTTCTGTGCTCCCCATGGGCTGGGACCCCAGGGTGGTGGGAGTGGGGTGGCTTCCTTCCAGATGCCCCAGGAACATGTCTGAGCTGTGGCGCAGAGACAAAAGCCAGAACTCTTTCTTGTAGTTTCAGAGTATTACCCATTCTATCCTTCATCCCCACTTTCTGCCTTATCTCCGAAGCCTGGAAGGCAGGAAAAAGGTCTGGCCCTCCCACCCTCCCAGTAAACACAACCACATTGCTCAGAATTCAGCCTCTGCCAGCAGCTCAGCCACCCCCACCCCACGCCTCATCTTTCAGGCACAGAGAAACCCAAGCCCACAAAGACACATCAGGGCTGAGCTGATTCCAGAGGAGGGGGTGAGTCCCCCACCAGATCAGATTTCCCAGCCAAGACAGTCGCATGTATCCCCAGAGGAGTCTGTCTTCCCTCCCTTCCTTCCCCTTCCCTCTATACAAGGATCTGACTTTTGGTGATTTCTTTCCTCTCGGTCCTGACGCTGGCTCTGAAGTCCACAGGTGTGACCCCTGTATCCGGGAAGGGATCCAGCAGAAAGAGAAGAGTCAGGGTAGGAAGGAGAGACATCCCTGGTTGCCACTGATGAACAGAATCTCTTTCACCCGGCCAGGCAGTAATGAAACTGGGGCTTAAGCCCACCATTCTGACTTCAGGGCTCACACCGCTGTATGAGAAGTTTCTTCATCCAAGGAGTGATCAGCAAAGTTTTGGACCTTCTTCCCCACAAAGTCAGATGTAGAAAGAGTAGTTTGTTCTACAAACATTTTGAGTACCAACTCAGCCTGGTAATGTGCTGGGTGCCAGAGATAGAGCAATGGTTGTGGAAAAATACCATTCTTTCTCTCTCAAGAGGGCTTACAAAGATGACAGGAGGGAAGAGGAAAGGATCTGTGATAAACCCAAACAAAGAAACCAAAAGTGGGAGACAGGAGAAAAAATAAAGGTGAGCCAGAGGTCAATGAAGCAAGAGTGGGAGAGGCTGGCAGAGGCCAGGAGAGGACCCATGGTGGGATGGGGGCTCCTGGGGAGGGCACAGGGAGGCCAGAGACTGGCTACTGGCTCTCATCCAGGAGCATCTGCCCACAGCTCATATTTTTCTGTCCAGTGACAGCTAAATGAAGAGAAAGCTAACTTTACAACCGCCCACTTCACACATAATGAATATGAATGGGCATCCCGGAGCCTAGCCTGTTCCGTGGGATTGTCTGTGAGGTGACAGGTCCTCCTACTGACTGGGCCATCCCAGCCAGCCTGTACCCTGGCTGGGGCATGCAGCCCTTCCACCTGCTTCTCATTAGCTGTGTCCCTCCTCCTCCCACACACCCCTAAGACACAACCCCCGTCTCCAGATACCCCTGTCCCCAGACTCACTCCAGAGGTAACCTCAGACCTCCGCCCAGGCCAGTGGTTCCTCAAGGCCAAGCCTGTGCTCTGGCCACTCCTTCTGGGAAGGGAAAGGGGAAATGGCCCCTCCTGAAATCCCAGCTCCTTTTGCTGAGGCTCTTGTCTCCCCCAGAGAAGATGCCAGAGCCCTAAATCTTGGTCCTGGCAGGAACATGGACACCAGGTCAGGACTAGAGGGCCACAGCCAGGGGGCCCATCAGTCCAGTCTACCCACTTCAGTCAGCAGCTGGAAATGCTTCTCACACGAGGCATTCAATCCTCCTTCCCCACCTCTCCCATTTACACTTCAACCTGAATTACAATCCCAAAGTGCAGACCCTCTGCAGCTCCAGACAGGAAGAGTCTAGCATGGCCAGGAACTGGGAAGACCCTAACATTTCCTTTATCCATCAGAGGAAAGACATACCTTGTCCCTGTCCCCAGTCTCCTCCTCAGGCTCATCCCAGCCATTTTCACCTGGAAGGTGGTAAACATCAAGTGTTAGCTGTCAGAGCCCTTGATTCTGATGCTGGAGACCCCTTCCTTCCCACTGAGTGACTGCCAGCTCCCCCAGCAATCTCTCCTCCAATAGTAAGAGGCTGGGACCAGTGGGACCTGAGGTAAGCCCTTCAGACGTCTGTTACGTATCATGCTATTGCTTTTACTTGCTCTTATGACTGTGTCTCCATCAACTGTGAGCTCGAGAGAAGTGAGAGAGTGTGGTATCCTAGTCACCTGGATAGCCAGGGCATCAACCACAGGGCCTGGCCCCAACAGGCCTTCAAGGTGTGATGGCAGGTTGCTGGACAAGAAGCTGACTCTTCTGAGACGCCTCTGGATTCAGAGCAGCGAGCTAGGTCCAGGGGCTTTAAGGAGGCCTAAGACATGGTTCTGGTCCTTGAAGGGGATATCTGTCTTCTAGGGACACAGGAAATGGGTGCAAATTCATAGAACATTAGAGTTGGAGGGGTCATTGCCAAGACTAAGAACGGCTACCATTTATTGTCATCCCTTGTCAGCCAGACCTGTAGGTTCATTTCCATGATCTTACTCAGTCCATGCAATAGGGATATTATTAAACCAATTTTTACAGATGAGCCAACTGAGACTTGGAACTTGACTAGCTCAAGGTCCCTCAGTGAATAAATGTCAGAGCCCGAACTGAAAGTCAGGGCTGTCTCACTTCCAAAGGGTGCTCCTCCTTTGTTTTATAGCCAGCAGCCTGAGACTGACTGTGCTAAGGGCCGAATGAACGTAACAGCTATTCTCCTCTGAGAAGTCAGCTCATCCAGGACAGACAAGAAGCCAGCTTTCTGGGAAATGAGCCTAACAGGTCTGGATAGGGCAGCCAACACAGGAGTCCTCTGGGACCCAGAAGAGAAAGAAATTTAGGCTCAGGCTGAAAAGAAAAAAGACAGCAGCAACAGCCAAGTTACCCTGAGGAGGGCACTTTCAGGGAACACCAGAGGCTAGCCCAAGGCTAAGCTTGGGTGGTCCAGTTAGGACCTAAAGCGATGGACATTTACCATGAATCTTTCATGCCAGGGGTGATGCTAGAGCAAACAGAAGTACTGGCTGTGGTGAATAAATGAGCAAATGAATGCACTGGTGGTAAGTGCTGGGGTATGACAGTGACTAATAGCAAAGGGTGTGAGGGAGTGAAAAAATGCATGTGCTGACGGAGGCCTGGATTTGAATCCTGGCTCTTGCCTTTATATGACTTTGGGCAAGTTCTTTATCCTTTCTGTGCCACAGTTTTCTCCTGTGCAAAACAGGGATTAAAATGGCATGTATCTTTCAAGATATTACAAGGAATAGGTAAGATATTATACATCAAGTGGTTACAACGCTGGCTGGCACATAGTAAGTACTCAGTATTTACTGGCTTTGTAGAAAATAAGGCTTTGAGAAGCATCTAATATTGTGCCTGGTACCTACTTGGCAACCCATAAGTGGTAACTTATGATTAATAAGGGACAGTTCCCATCCTCACAGTGATACTGCCTCAGGGTAATCTGTCTCTCAGTGGACTGAAGGAGCAGTGGACCCTGAGTCTGCTTAGCAATAAACAACATTTTACGTAACTCAATCATTTACAAAGGGTCTTCATGTACTCTGCCCACTTCATGACCCAGATGGGATTTAAAAAGCCACAAAAACCGGGTGGCTCCAAAAGACATTTCTGTACAAAGACCTCAGTTCAAATGGCCAACCTGCCACTAACACGCTCTATGGCTGTGAGAGGCCCCTTCCTCTCCCTAGGCTGGCTCCTGGGCCTACAGCTGAAGGGATTCACCTGCCCAGGCTTTACGGCCCTTGCAGTTTTGATAGTCCTGCATTCTGTTTTGCAGGTCAGAGGAGAGACAAGCCTCGACCATGCAGGTTCAGTGACTCAGGCTTCATGGGACAGTAACAATGTGAAAAATCTATCTCTCCCTAATTGAAATCTCAAGATACATATTTCCTATCAGTCCTGGCAAGAAATGGCAGAAAATCCATCATCCACACATAAACTGTGTCAATTCCCTTGTCCTGTACAAGTTACTTTGGGGCAAAGGGCCCATCAGTCACAGATGGGACTTCCCATCTCACAGACTGTGTGACCACCAGGAGTACACTGCTGCCTTCCACCCCTGCTGTCCCTAACCATGCTGGCACATGAAAAGGCCTGTCTGAGGCTCAGCAGGTCCCAGGTCAGGCAGGCACTGAACACAAGACCCAACGAAGGGGAGATTCTCCCCAGAACATGTTTCCTTTACAAGTCAAGACCCCCTCAAGACTTAAGAACTTATAAAACAACTGCCTACAGGTAAAATAAGAGCTTCCAGGAATTCTAAAAAGGGAACACTCCTTTTACCAGCATCAAAACGGTAATATCTTCTCAGGCAGATGCAACCAGGGGTCTGGAGGCCAGAGTGTAGGTGCCAGGTGTCCACTGACACCCACTACAAAGATTTTCCTTGCTTTTTTCTCAGCCACAGGGGGCTCCTGGCAACACTGTTTCCCACCATGAACCTGACTCCTGATGGTCTGCTTTCTAGGCTATGAGTACTGAAGTTTCCGCTCAGTCCCAACCACCTGCCCCAGGGAGGACCTAGAGCAGCTGACCCCCTTGCTTTGACCTAGCCCCTCCCTCCCTAGCACTGACACTGGTTTGGCTGAGGCCAGCTCAGTGATGTGATCCAGAGAAACCTGGGGCTCCTACTGAAATTACAGCAAACCCAGGGGTGCAGGACAATGTGTCAGTAAAGTAACCTAGATAGTGCCCTGGAGTTGGGTGAGAGTAATCCCAGATTACTGTGGGGTTAATTTACACTGGATAAATGCCAACTCCCTCTTCTCTTCCCCCAGGATGGGAAAGGCAGGCAGCTTGGCAAGACAAGCAGTGACCAGCAATGCTAGCAGAAAAAAACACTTTCTAGACCTGGAGGAGATACGCAGAGGCCATATTTCCCGTAGACAAGCCAACGGGAATGATTTTTGCTTATTTTTAATGTAAACAGAATACACAAACACATTAAAAACCCCAACATGACACAGGAGAATACACACAGAATTATATATAGGTATTTACAGGCCCTCCAAAGCCAAAAGGAAAAACGGCCCCTCTGGTTAAGGGAAGCTTCTCTTCCTACCTTGTCCCTGTCCAGAATCAAAGTGTTGAGGCAGCTGCAGGAGCCTCTGCAATTACTTCTGCATATAACATAGCAGGAGGCTGGAATAACAACAGAAACCACCCCCCCCACCCCAGAGCACAACCAAGATACCGTTGTATTTTTTTTTTTTGGCCCTGGCCCTAATCCTAAACTCTCCTCCTTTGCAAGCTGACAAAGCAAGGATTTGTGTGTCTCAGGAGGCATCAGCATGACCCCTGAAATTTAGATGTGCTGTGGAGGGGTTCCCATCCCATTCCAGCTTTCTCAGCCTTGGGCTGATTGTGAAATGAGCCAAAACCAACCATGTCCAAGAGAGGAGGGTGGGAGAAATAAAGGAAGAATGGATCCCAGGCAGAGATGACTGCTTCTGAGCTGGACCCTGGGAACTAACAGGAGGTAAAGCTGGGCTCATCCAAGCCCAGGACAGACTGCGGAAGACACAGTGGGGCTGTGCTGCCACCTGGTGGGGAATGGGAGCACTGCAGCCATGAAATAGGACAGTCCTGCAGGTACCTTGAGATCCTCCTTTGTCTGTTTCAGTCCCCTAACCAACAGCCTTACTGCAGCAGCTCTTCCCAGGAAATGGGCTTGGAGAAGACCTCCCTTTCTAACCAGAGGTCATAGTTCATCTGAAAGTCCTCAGGGAGGTCCACCCGTTGGCCCAGGACACTCTGCAGGCAGTTGTCCACTGGCAGGAAGTCGGGGTTGCTGTGGGCCCGGTCATAGCGCCGGGCGTTGAAGCGTTCAATGTTGGCACGGAGGGCACACTCCTCTGCCTGGAAGTCCCAAGGCCGGGCATCAAGATCTGAGACAAAGCAGGAAGAACACAGTTAGGAGCCACGCCCTGTAGCAGCTCCCCATGGACTCAGGGCAGCTCAGGGGCCTGGCCAGGAATATTGAGTGTCAACTAGGAGCAGGATACCTCCGAGCTCCAGGAATTCCTTCCTAGATCCAAAGGAGAGTCAAGTACAAGCAGAAAAGACAGAAGTACTGACAAAGAGGCGTATACTGTAGAGATTATGTAGACCCAGAGAGGGAGAGCCATGTGTACAACACATTTCTCTCAAAGTGGCAATCTCCCTAGCTCTCTGGGGTCAGAGGGAGGAACCTGGAAATGTTCTCATTTGCTCATTCTCTCTCAACTCCCCGACCAGGTACCGTGTGCCACCGTGGGCCTGCACACATTCACAGGGCACTGAGAGTACAGACACAGTCATTTAGCCATGGTGGTATATTCCAGAAACGCAACAGTGTGGCAACCCACCCACACAGAGCAGCCCAGGTGGGCAGGGGAGACCCTGCGGGTGGAGGAAGAGCGCCTGCAGAGGCCTAGCAGTGGGAACCACACAGCTATGTTCGGGGACTAAGCACTCCTTGTGCCTGGAGCTCTGGGTATGATGGAGGCTGGACGGACAGCAGGTAACAAGGTTGAAAAGGAAGCTGGGTCAGATTACAGAGGAGGAGAATGAAAAAGGACGAGGGAGCCTCATGCTTAAGAGTCTGAATCTAATTCTAAGGGAAATAGGAAGCTAATGAAGGATTTTACTCAGGGAGGTAACAGCACAGAAGCTGCATGTTGAAAAGATTCACTAGGGGGCCAGGCGCAGTGGCTCATGCCTGTAATCCCAACACTTTGGGAGGCCAAGGCTGGTGGATCCCTTGAACCCAGGAGTTCAAGAACCACCTGAGAAGGCTAGGCACAGTGGCTCATGCCTGTGATCCCAGCACTTTGGGAGGCCGAGGCAGGTGGATCACTTGAGGCCAGGAACTCGAGACCAGCCTGGCTAACATGGTGAAACCCCGTCTCTACAAAAAATACAAAAATTAGCTGGACATGGTGGAGTCCAGCTGTAGTCCCAGCTAGTTGGGAGGCTGGAGAGTGGGGAGAATCGCTTAAACTCGGGGGGCGGAGATTGCAGTGAGCTGAGACCGTGCCACTGCAAACCAGCCTGAGTGACAGAATCTCTGTCTCCAAATAAAAAAAAAGAACACCCTGGGAAACATCGTGAAACCCTGTCTCTACAAAAAAGATACAATTAGGTGGGCACAGCGGCATGTGCCTGTGGTTCCAGCTACTGGGGAGACTAAGGAGGCAGATGTTATGGTGAGCCGAGACCACACTCCAGCCTGGGCCAACAGAGCGGGATCCCATCTTTGAAAAAAATTAAAGTAAAAAAGGATCACTAGGGAAATCTGAGACACTGATGGAGGGGAAGGAACTAGAGGTAGGGAAGCCAGTCAAGAGCTGTAAAAGTTTAGGTGGCCAAAATGGGGATGGAAAGAGGGGACATATTGTTATAACAATTTCTAGAAAAGGAATGACTTGGAGGTACAGGGAGAGATGGGGATGATCGCAGATGCCAAGCCTGGGTAGCTTCTCAAAGTCCTTCCTAGAGTGCCTATCCTGATGCTACAAAAGCAGAAGCTGGGCTCCTTCCTGTTCCTTGGTGGGAAGCTCAGAGAAGCACCTGAGTACCAGGGGCAAGGAGTGAAAGATGTCACCTTTCCTGACACACTCCCACCCAAATCTGACTGAGTGCAGAGCCTTACCGTTGCCGTATGCCCAGTCGTCATTGAGCCGATGCCGCACCTTCTGGTAGATGGCAGACATGGTCTTCATGTTGCTCTTTCGCCACTGCCGCCCCAAGTATTTGGTCTGTACCTTGAGCAGCTTCAGCACGTAGAGCTGCATCATGGCTTGTTTCACCTTTAGGGCCCGCTTCAAGATGGGGGCTGACTTGAACACCACCAGCATCTGGGAAGGGAAACAAGTAAGACAGAAAACCAAGCTGAAGACAGAAGTAAATGCATACGCCCCTGGCCACGCTGCTGCTTAACCCTTTGGAAGTTACGGTCAGGGCGACAAACCTTCCCAGTTTCCCTTGGACTGAAGCGTTTCCTAATACATTGGACTTCAAATGCTAAAACCAGTAGAGTTCCAGGCAAACCAGGATGGTTGGTCACCCTAACTAAGGGTCACTGTGGAATCTGAAGAAAGCTATGGATTCTTTCCAGAAACATTCCTGTGTACATGTACACATAGTTATCAGAGGATTCAAGGACCTCCCCACCCCAAAGGCATCCACAGACCCAGAGTTAAGGAAGATTCTCAGAACCCTGGTTATGTAACCAATCAAGATGAAGATGACATGGAAAAAGCTCTTCTATAAGTGTAGATTTGTTTCAGTGCATGACTGGGCCTCTTCCAGCTTCCAGTTCAACTCATCAAACTCATCAAGGACCTGGGAACTGGCCCTTAAAATGCAAGGATATGGCTACAGCAAAGTTAAGTGAGAAGGCACAGTGAGCCCCACCCTAGGGACTCCCTGCTCCCAGCACTCTTCTTTGAGCTCCAAGTTCCAAGCCTGCTGAATGCACTGACTCACTTACCATTGTCCTTGAATGCTTCCACTTTGTCAGCTTGTTCAAGATCCGAAGCAGATTGATACAAGAAAAGAGGTTCCTCCAGCAAAACTGGTTACTGTCACCTGCTTCCTGCAGGGTAAACCCAGGAACAATCAGCCCTCATGGCCGCAGTGTGTGCAGCAGTTTCCAAAAGTCCCTCACATGTGATCTTAGAAGAGCTGGGTCTTCAGGCCTCTACCAGGAACCCCCTGCTCTCAGAGCAGCCCCAGGACTCCATCCCAGAAGCTGGCAGGGGACTAGGGGATGAGGGAGCCTCCCTAGACTTTTCCTGAAGGAAACATGAACTGTGATACTGGGAGCTGTAGCCTTGGGCTGCCCCAGGGCTCCTACTGCTGAGTCCAGTGTTGAGGGAGAGAAGTCCTCTATGAAGTGAGCTCTGGATCGGCAGCCCCTGAAGATCACACTCCCTGACTAATCCCTAAATCCAAATCTCTCTGCTCTGCAAGAGCCCTCCTCCTGGCCCTTCTGTACACTTACAGTGCTCTAAAAGCCAGACACTTCACCTGTGGGCGACACCTCTATTCCTGTGGTGTTGGGGTAGGCAGGCTCTCTACTCACGGACCCTGGTGCCAAAGGGACAGCCGAGGAGAGCCCAGCCACTCACCAGACTCTCCGCGGTTAGCTCTGGCAGCTCATGCACCACGCAGTGAGGGTAATCCAGGACAGAAATGCTGCAGAGGGGAGAGGATCCAGGTGCCCACCATGAGCAAAGGCCCAGGGCCTAGTGGAGCAGCCGTGCCTGAGCCAGTTCCCAGCCTTCCTCCCTCACTTGTTGGAGCAGAAGTAGGAATCTACCTGGTCTGTCCCACCCCAGTATCCCCAGCTGTAAGATGAGGAAGTATCTACTACAAGGGAACTTGTAAGGCACTCCTGCAGCCAGAGGCCAGCTGGTTGATCTTGTAAGGGGCAGAGACCCTCACAGCTTCCCCCACAGCCATCAATGCAGGGCAGGGGAGGAGATTGCTCAGGGCAACTAATTTATGCCAAGCCTTTCTGGAGACAGGGTCTGGCCGGCGCCCTGTGGTATATCACACTGATGAGCAAGTAATGTCAACTACAGCTGGCACCAGGCCAACAGCAGGGGCTAAGAGTCAGCAGATACGGCATTACAGGGCACATGGCCGAACCCCTTAGAGAGAGCAAGCAGCCCATGGTCTCCGAAAAAAAAAAAAAAAAAAAGTACAAAAGGGACAGGGAAGAAAGTACTAGATCCCGGGATGAAAACCCTCCTGCCCAGGTACAGGCCAAGTCACCTGGGGCAGGACTAGCTAGACTCAGATTTGACACACTGGGCTCTCCACAGGCAGGGGCCATGTCTCATTTATCTTTGCGTCCTGATGCCTTGCAGAGCGCTGGCTCGTAGATGCTGGAAAAACGGACGCAGTGGGAAATACCAGCTGGGAACTCTGCCGTCTGACCATACCCGCCCCTTCACGGTCCCTGGCCCTTGTCACCTGTTCTTGGCGGTGATGTAGGACATGATGTTTTGATTGAAGAACTTTAGGATCAAAGGAATGCAGTTGGCAAACACCAGGTGCTGGGCCATGTATTCAAACTGAAGCCAACAGGGGAAGAAAAAAAAAAGGCGCGGCCCTTGGGACCTTGCCTTCTTTCCTCCAGGGATGAAAGGCCTTGGCTGGAGGGCCATGTCTTAGAACATTCATGCAGAGTTCAAGCGGGTCAAAGGCCAAGGCCCCCGTTCTTGTGGGCTGGAGGAGCAGTAGTGCCCGAGGTCCCAGCCCACAGGACAGGAGGGAAAGCCCTGCGGGTACCTGGTAGACATGGTTCAACTTAAAGTGCTTGAGCAGCAGCAGCAGGACAGCAGAAATGGCCTTAACAATGACCTCTTTGTGGCGGTTTACGTCCACCCCCAGCTTCATGCTCTGCAACACTGTGGTGCTGGAAACACAATTGCCTGGGTAAGCCACCAGCATGTGCAGTACCTCCTTTCTAGGTGCCCACAGAAAAGATGGACTCCTGAGCCTCCCTGGGCAAAGACTCCCACCTCCCCACTTACCTCATGGACATCTCAGAAGTCAGCCCAGGGGTCCCCCATCCACCTCCCAAGCAATGTAGCCTGGCACAATTTATTCCTTCCCCATGATGCCCTCAAATACATTCTTAGTCTGCTTCTCTGCCTTTCCTCTAAAAATGAACTTCTTCTCCTTTCCAAGATCTCCCCTAAGCTTCTGCTGCCATATTAACCTGAGTTCTCCAAAATGTGTTCTGTGGAATACCAGGATATTGGCAAATTTCATGTCATGGAAAAAAGGGTTTTAGAATCAGATAAATTTAGGAAGCACTGAGTTACATCAGTTTCTTAATTCAGGACTTCTCATTGTACATCTTTATAAAAGGAATTCCTCCTTAGAAGAGAAATCCATGCATCAAATATATAGTATGACTCTAGAACCTTTTTTCCAAGGATCATCACATGATGGCCTAGTGTTCTGTGATTCTCCCTCTGGTATTAGCCAGTCCCTGCCTCCTCCTTCACCTGGCCATCACTGCCATACTCCAGGGCCACAGCCACCCAGGAGATGGACTCAGGGCTGGTGGCCCAGGCAGGCAGGAGATCAGGTCAAGGTCCAGGTCCTTCTCAAAGCAGAACACGATCTCAATCTGTACTCTCACATGAAAGATGAGTGCAGGGCCCAGGGCAGAAGAGCTCTGAAGAATCTCACTCTATCACCCTGAGCCATTTGCCAGCGTTCTGCGTACCTGCTTACTGGCGAAAAGGGACGTCTCTATACCTGGCACAGGTTCAGCTATTGCTGGCAAGTTGTCTACAAACTAACCCTCCTTATCCCGGTGTCCCGATCACAGCTGGAGAGGGCGCCTTTGGGGAAATGTCCAGGGTGGCCCCATTCATTTTACAGAGGAGGAAATTACTTTGCCCAATTCACTCAGGAGTTTGCTCAGTGGCAGAGTCTACACTAGAATCCAGGCCAATAGGACCAAGCCATCTCCCTAACCAGTGAAACTCTTTAATCTAGTAGTTTCCTTTTTTTTGAGTCAAAAATACCTACATTTAACCTGTAGAGAAGCTGGGCCAATACCAACCAACCTGACAAGAAGAAAACGTTTGCCCTTCTCCATCTATCTTCTGCCCCACCTGCTCCATTCACAGAACAATACTCACGGCATCTCCTCAGGCAAGACATCCGCTAGGATGTTGATTGAGTCTGTTTTAGCTTTTGAGGTGGGTGCTGCAGCCAACAGGATCTTCAGGAGGGCAATCTGGGAAGAGTAGACCATTCAGACACAGGTCTGAGAGCCCAGGGCCAAAATTAAGCTCTGAGCAGTCCTTCTGTTGGTCCACAGGTGGCAGGAGGAGGGCAGGGCCCACTCTAAGGCCACTGTAGTGGGAGGGTCCCACTGCAAGCGCCACTCACCATATACTGAGGCAGGCTGGGGAGCAAGCCTTGGTAGAGAGTTTCTGCAGGGACTTGCTCAACTTCTTCTTCTCCCTTTTAACATAATGGGTATAAGCATAAAACCCCAGCCCAGAATACAATCTCCTGAGCCAGCTTGCTAGCTGGCTGGAGGAAAACCTGTAAACAGTGATGTACATAATGATGTTAATGATAACAGCAAACCCTGAACACAATGTGCCAAGCATTTTACTTGTAATAACTCAGTTCATCCTTATTATTATAACCCTATAAAGGTATTATTCCTATTTCACAGACACGGAAATAAAGCGTAGAGAGACCCAGTAACTGGCCTAAGTTGTCATCCACAAAGTGGTAGACCCAGGCATAAAAGGCAGGTTCCTGACTCAGTCTGTATTCTTAACCCTGCACTAGACCTGTGTCACCCTCTGCACTGGGAGGTGGACTGGGAGTTCTTTGAGGGCAGGGCCTGGGGCAACCTTGTGGTCTAATCCCAGCACAATGCCTGGGAAGAACTGGGGATCCTGGTGGCTGAAGAGGACCTCCAACTTACCCCTGAGAGAGGGGAGCGGAGGTACTCCTCCTCCATCTGCGCCTGGACTTCTGCAATCGACGTGTACTTGTGCTGGAGGGAGAGATGGGAAAAGAAGGGCTGGGGAAACATTATCTGGCCAAACTCCCTGCACTCTAGCAAAAGCCCCACACATTTGTCTTCAAACACAGTCTTCTGAAAGAGGATCAAGTCACCACAAAAATCCCTAACTAAAATCCCAAACCCAAACATTTTTCTCTCTTTTTTTTTTTTTTTTTTTTTTTTGAGATAGAGTCTTCCTCTATTGCCCAGACTGGAGTGCAGTGGCATGATCTTGGCTCACTGTAACCTCCGCCTCCTAGGTTCAAGCAATTCTCCTGCCCCAGCCTCCCAAGCAGCTGGGACTATAGACGTGCACCACCACGCCCGGCTAATTTTTGTATTTTTAGTAGATATGGGGTTTTGCCATGTTGATGAGGCTGGTCTTGAACTCCTGACCTTAGGTGATCCACCCACCTCGGCGTCTCAAAGTGCTGGGATTGTAGGCATCAGCCACCATGCCTGGCCCCAAAATATTTTTCTAAATGGGCCCCTTCCTCTTGCAACTAGAGTAAGAAGCCCACAGTAGAAAAGAAAAAAGTAAATTAAAGGAGGGAAACAGGCTTTCAGATAGCTACAGTGGTAGGAGAAAAACTGAAAGCAAAATCAAGTACTCAAAATGCCTAGCTGCAGAGAGACCACTTAGTACTACAAATTCCAAAACTACATTTCAAAACATATCAACAGTTTCACCCCAGACAGTTGTTAGGGGAGATGCCTCTTCCCCACTCTTTTTTTTTTTTTTTGAGACGGAGTCTTGCTCTGTTGCCCAGACTGGAGTGCAGTGGCCGGATCTTGGCTCACTGCAAGCTCTGCCTCCTGGGTTTATGCCATTCTCCTGCCTCAGCCTCCCATGTAGCTGGGACTACATGTGCCTGCCACCTCGCCCAGCTAGTTTTTTTGTATTTTTTAGTAGAGACGGAGTTTCACTGTGTTAGCCAGGATGGTCTTGATCTCCTGACCTCGTGATCCGCCCGTCTCGGCCTCCCAAAGTGTTGGGATTACAGGCGTGAGCCACCGCGCCTAACCCTCTTCCCCACTCTTGACGTTCTCTCCTATGTGGAGGGACAGAGGTTTGCCAAACACCCCTCATCTCTCTCTGCCCCGTCCAGACACTCACTCCTTCCTTCTCTGATCGGAGAGTATGGGAGGGGATACAGGGCAGCCTTGGCCCCACCCTTCTCTTTTCCCTTTAGAACCTGTCTGCCTGCTGAGAGTCTGTGCTCTCTTCTCCTCCCCGCACTGCCTGGGACTGGTAGGTAACTCTGCCTAATTGTGGAACAATGTATTAGGACACTACTGCTGTGTTCTTAAGCCTCATTCTCCATGGCTCTATGAGCTATAAAGTTGGCATTACAATCTCCATCTGCCTACTCCTCTATTTCAACTGCCTGAGAACGTGGGCAAGGAAAAGGAGGGTTATTTACTGAGCTCTTTAGAATTCCAACAACTGTCAAGTAATCTAATCCTTTTTTTTTTAAAGAATCCAGGTCTCACTCTGTGGCCCAGGCTAGAGTGCAGGAGCATGATCACAGCTCACTGTAGCCTTGATCTCCTGTGCTCAAACAATCCTTCTGCATCAGCCTCTTCAGTAGCTGGGACTACAGGCGTGTATGCCTTGGTGCCCAGTGGTCAGGTAATACAATCTTTAAAGACTTTCCAGTCAGTCCCAAACAAAAGCTCAGCTAAAACAAGTAAAACTTATAATAAAACAAGCAAAACTTATGAAAGACCGTTTGCAAGGTTATTCCAAAGTCCACCCTGGCCTCTACCCCAGGTTCTTGCAGGCAGACAACAGTCTTAAAAGGCTTCTCCCTGTAGGCTGGTTTCACTTGACTCACTTCGGACCAAACAAGCCAAATGCTCACCCAAAGCCACTCACCTGTTTCAGAGTCTTGATGCTTTCGTGGATTGGCCTGGGCAGCCCCACCACTGTGTTCGTGTCACTGGAGAATAAAGAAGGCCTTGTGTTGAGCCTCGACATTAATTCACCTGGGATCCCAAACACCAAAGGCTGGGAGAGCTAACAGCAAAATGAACTTGGCTTCTACTCACCTGCCTAGCGTGTAACCTATAAATTTGCTTCGGCTGGACTCGAGGAACATCTCAATATCTTTCTCTCTGCCACATCCCCCAAAAAAAGAGAGAGAAAAAGGTTTTTAGCAAATGCTATTTCAAAGTGTTACAGTTAACAAAAACATACAGCATCCAAAAACTGTGAAGCCAGGAGAAGAAAAAGTCTCCCACAATTGTTTTTCTCTTTGAAAAAAGGGAAAAACTAGAAATTTTCAGAGTATTTTAATGTTTCTTATAATTTTGCTGGATCAATAACCTGGAAATATATTACATGTTAAATAGTTTATTCATAAAATTAAAGAGATACATTAAACTTAAAAACATACTTTATTCAGATAGTATGAACAAGTTTGTCAACAGACTTTCTTAAATACTAAAACTCTGTTAAACAATTAAAGCTATAGGCTACTGATTTTTCATGTAGGTCACATTTTCCTATCCCAAACAATCAGCATACCTTGCATTTTCTGATGATCTGTTTTGCATTCCCTTCACAGATCACTGAAAACTGAGGCTTTACCTGGATCAAGAAAGTGACTTCTATATCCTCTCACATGTTCATCTATTTCTTAAGTTGCTGCCTATCAAACAGACACCATTTATATATCTCCAGGTACCTTCCCATCCATCGATGTACCCACATATATCTCAAACATTTTCATTATGGCTCTAAAGAAACTCTTCCTTAATCTATCATTTTTCCCTTAAAAATCATATACAACCCCAGGAGGGGTGGGGACATGTTTGCTTAAATGCTTTTGTTTTTGTTTCCTATCCCCCTTCACTAGCACATCTAACCAAGAGCTAACTCCAATTACTGACTCAGTAGCCACATGGGGGCCATGTTGTGTGAGACCAGCAAGACTAGCCTCCCTGAGACCCTCAGGACAGCACCAGGTGCTATAAGAGAGCCTCATCCCAGAGCCACAGTCAGCCTGCCCTGCAGAGGATCACACACGGTGACACAGGCCAGGTGGCAGGCCTGAGGGTGTGAGGGCTCTGGCCTCAGGAGCTATGAGTGCTCTGGAGATCTGAGACTCACCTGACCTTGGGAGCCCAGGGGAGCCCTTTGGGGCAGGTCAGCCTGTCGGTCTGTGGGTGCTGTAGTGGGGGAGGCATCACTTCATCCCGTTCCAGGGGGAACGTCTCCCCCTCCAGACTGTTGTCATCATCATTCTCTTCTTCCTCTTCTCGAGAGTCATCAGCCTTGTAGGGATCCCGCTCGTTGAAGGCATCTAGGTTGTCCTGCTTTATCAGAGCCTGAAACCAGGGAAGCGAGATGAGACAAGAGCCAATTGAGGATGCAGACTAGGGAAGTGCGGCTGGAGGAGACACAGCGCATAGTGGTGTCAGGTTGAGGCAGGAACAGTGGAAAAACCAGAGGGGGAGTCAAGACAGGGGCCAAACCATCAAGTACTTCTTGCTCCAGTTCCTCAAAAGCACCACGTGCTGAGCACCCACCATAAACTGGACCAGAGCTGGGGACAAAGTGTCCTTGCCGTGGAGGCATGATTCGGACTGGTTGATCAGAGATCATTTCCAGCAACCCTGCTCCTCCAAGGACTGTGCTGCTGCACGCATACACCTTGAGGGCCCTCAGGAGTCACAGGGGACCTCTGTCGCCCTCACCTTGTGCTCTCGGCGGCCCCGTTTCTGCTGCTGCTCAATCAAGTCTGAAGCAGATGCTGGTGGAGAGGCTGCCCTCATGTTGCGAATCACTTTGATGCTGTCCTCAGGAAGTGGGGGGAGGCCCAGGATGCTGCGCTTCTCAGCCTTCATGCTCTGCAGCTCCTCAAAGCCACCCAGCGTGCACTGCATCACAAACAGGGAAGCAGAGCCAGGGTCAACGTGTCCACAGGGCTGGTCCCTGACCATTGCGTCAGGCTCAGAAGCACCCATCACATCATGACCCACGTCTTTATAGAGACCCAGGCAACCCCTGAACAACGGACTGAAGCCACTCCCGAGGAGAATTCCCCGACATCCGCATGGGAAAGGAGAAAAAGGAACAAGGAAAGAGTAGAGATGCAGGCTGACTGACCGTAGTGCAGATACACTAACTCTGCACCTATGACATACTCTTCAATTTAAAAAGCAAAGAGCCTAACCCTGCAAGTTCCTAGAAAAGTTGGTGAGACTCCTATGTTTCACGAGTTGTACATGCGAGTCTTTCCAAGTCAAACTAGAAACACAGTTGGTTGCTCAAATTTAAAAGAAAAAAAAAAGCTTCATCTAAACATCTCCCAAGAAACAGAAACCCCAGCACCATGCAGTAATTTTATACTGCTTAGTTTTGCTGTTTCTGAGTAGTTCAGCTCTCCCCTCTGGCCTTAGCAAGGCTTTGTGAAGAACAGGATGTATGGCCAAGATAAAATGCGTCAATGACTCAAGAAATCCTACACTTACTGAGCCCTGGCTCCAGAGCTGACCCATTCTGAAAGGAAGGATGAGCCCCAGTGTAACAGAGGCCCCACTCACCTCCACTGCCTCCCCCATGCCCTCCTCCTGGGAAGGCCTCCTGGCATGGCCTGGCTGCTAACAATGCTCCAAAGCCCAGTGTGCTGGACGGCCCACCCTGGCACCCAGTCCCTCCCTACCTAGACACAGAGTCGGGTTGCCACCATACCCTGAAGAAAATGGAAGCTGGCTCAGGGCTCATGCTTGCCCCTTCAAGTGACATCCTACCAGGGCCCCAGTTACACCAGCTTGAACGTTGCCTTAAATCCCGTTACAAACTCCAGGTCCAGAGCTGCTTGCTGAGAGGCAACTTGTCTGGGGGAGAGCTGTTCTATGACAGAAAACATCTTCCAGGAGTCAGGGAGTCAACAGTCTATTCTGACTCAAGGCCTATGTCCTCATTGGCTGCAATGGGACAATAGTGGCACTTATTTTGTCATCTCCTTTTAGCGCTTTTTAAATAATTTTTTTTTTTTTTTTTTTTTTTTACCAAAGCAGTTATAGTCACATAATTCAATATTCAAAAGGATATTCAAGGAACAGTCTCCCTACTGCCCATCCCCTAGCACTTGAGTTCTCCTCCAAGGAGGTGCTCACCAACACTGTCTTCCAGAGCAGCAAGAGAACTTTCTTCATGGGGAAGTGAGGGGCGTGACCACTGCAAAATTTGGTCACCATCCCAAACAGCATGATGGCAAATGGCTCACTGTTGTACAGCGGGGAGCCTGGAGGTGACACAAAGGTATCAGGACCCTCCCAAAGCCTTCCGCCTCAGCTTCCAGGCAGGGCCTCTAGAGAGAATCCCCAGGGTCCTACCCAGTTCGGCTCTGAAGGTCTGCCGCATGGTCCTCCACTCAGCCTGGTCACCCTCACACTCCTGGTGAACGGTCTCCACTATCAGGTACATGATGTTGAGCAGGACCCTGAGGACAAGAGCCAGCTCACAATGAAGTAGGATGGTGGGGGGGGGGGTCAAAGGAGCACCCTAGTGTCTAACAAAGTGCTTACACAAAGCAGGGGCTTAATATTAATAAATGGTAGCTGAATAAATGAATATGAACAAGAATGGCCAAAAGCATTTACTGCCCTAAGCTTCCTGAAAAGAAAAACACCACAGAGGTGGTAGTGAGCTATAGGGTCAAAGCAGAACGGGGTCACAGCGAGAACAAAAACAGGGTTTATGAGGAGGAAGTAGAAAGCAGGAGCTGAGAGGTGACACCCAGGGATCCTAACACCTAGGAGGGAACACTACAATCACCTAGTCTAAACACTTCCAAATTCATAAAAAGAGCCAGATTTCAACCTTCAAAAACTGAAGGGTGAGCTTGGTGTTCAGCAGCTGCTATGAGCTCCTGGGCAGCCATGAAACATTAGGAAGCCGTCGGGTCTAACCCAGTGAAGATGAGGATCAAGCTGTGTACACAAGGCGGCGGGAGCCCAGGGAACATTATCAAGTGTTTCACCCAAATACAAAACACCCACAACTGGGTCCTGAGGAACAGTGTGAGTAGGAGGCCCACACTTAGCTGTGGCTCTAAGTCACCTGACCCTGGATTGCCTTTGGGAGTCTCAACCCAGAGCCCCACCTAGGATGAGCCCTCAGCAGTTCCTACTAAGCATTCACAGTGAGCCCATCAAATGTGCAGATGACGTGTACAGAAGCACACACAGCAAGGACAGCCACAGACAGCCTCCCACACCCTGCTCTGATCTCATCTCTGACTCACGCTCGGGAGCCCAGGCTTGCTGCTCGCCTCACCTGAGGTCTGTGCTGTCAGCCAGGGAGATGGCGGGCTTCCTCACAGCACTGCTGCAGGCGGCACTGTTGCTGCAGGAGATTTCGAGAGTCAGCACCTTCCTCCAAGAAGGAAGATACGTGATGTCCCTGACAAGTACTGACCAGTGGGGACACAAAATCCTGTGATACATGCTCGGACTGCACAAGAAGCCACAGGATACGATGGCTAAGAACCCAGACCATGGCTGGGCACAGTGGCTCACGCCTGTAATCCCAACACCATTTGGGAAGCCGAGGCGGGTGGATCACCTGAGGTCAAGAGTTTGAGACCAGCCTGGCCAACATGGCGAAACCCCATCTCTACTAAAAATACAAAAATTAGCTGGGCGTGGTGGCGGGCACCTGTAATCCCAGCTACTCAGGAGGCTGAGGCCGGAGAATTGTTTGAAGCCAGGAGGTGGAGGTTGCAGTGAGCCAAGTTCACGCCATTGCACTCCAGCCTGGGCAACAGAACAAGACTCTTTCAAAAAAAAAAAAAAAACCGGCCGGGCGCGGTGGCTCAAGCCTGTAATCCCAGCACTTTGGGAGGCCGAGACGGGTGGATCACGAGGTCAGGAGATCGAGACCATCCTGGCTAACACAGTGAAACCCCGTCTCTACTAAAAATACAAAAAAAAAAACTAGCCGGGCGAGGTGGCGGGCGCCTGTAGTCCCAGCTACTCCGGAGGCTGAGGCGGGAGAATGGCGTGAACCCGGGAGGCGGAGCTTGCAGTGAGCTGAGATCCGGCCACTGCACTCCAGCCTGGGCGACAGAGCAAGACTCCGTCTCAAAAAAAAAAAAAAAAAAAAAAAAAAAAACCAAAAAAACAAAAAACAAAAGACAAGCAAAAAAAAAAAAAAAAAAAAAACTCAGCCATGCACTGCACTGCCACGGTTTGAATCCTGGCTCTAACTGTGCCTTAGTTTCCTCATCTGTAAAATGGGGATGATAGCAGTACCTATATCCTTAACATGAATTAGCACCTGTAATATCCCGAGAACAATGCCCGGGACACATAGGCACTGAGTGGTCTTAGCTATTATCATTGATGGCGTTATCCTTAGATGAGCAGCAGCTGACCTGTCCACTGGACAAAGGTGACACAGGCAAGGCCAGGCACTGGTTGAGCCCATGTGTCAGTCTTGTGCCTGGCCTCCTGCCAAGGGGGGAACTGCAGGGCAAACACAGCAGAGTCTACAGGTTCAAAAGAGAGCTCAAAATGAGGAGTCTCCTTCTGAGGGGCACCCCCCCAAAGCCGGGGTAGGGCCTGCACTGTCTGGTGTAAAAACTTTGGCATCAGGGAGCTGCAGGGACCTGTCATTAGTCTCCATTAATCTTCAAGGTGTAAGTGACCAACTCCGTTATTCAACCCAGGTGGTCAGAACACAGCCTGGGACCAGACTTTCTGCCCCATGTGGCCCATTTAACCCTCTCAAAACCAGTTAGTTCTGCAAGCTGTGTCCCCCTTCCCACCCTAGCCTCCCCTTCCCTACTCAGCCTCTCAAAAATGCTCACTCTATTTCCATGTTCAGAAGCTCCACCAAAGCATTGAACGTGCCCACCTCCAGGAGGAGAAAGATGTTGTAGCGCATCCAGGACTGCACCTCTGCCTCCGAGCTGCACTCCCCAAACGTGCCTGCAACACAGGGTTCAGTTCACTGAGCCCCTCCCTGCATCTGAGTTGGCGGAGGTGCCAGGGAATCCTGGGGAGGTCCACTCAATACCTTGAGCAACATAGAGAATTGCTCGAGCCACCTTGAGTCTCTTCTCCCTGGCAGTGACTTCCAAGCCATCCAGGAGCCTCATGGCATGGGTCCGGTGCTGGTTGGTGTCCAGCTCAGTCCACTTCTTGTCTGTCACTGCAGGGCAAGAAACCAGTTACATCTGAGCCTAGAAAAATATTCACAATGGCATGGACCCACGTTAACTCACCAATTTCAGGACTGCCATAGGACCAGAAAGACAAGTTACCCCCTATGTAAGTGGTAAGATCATACTGCTGCCCTATGAATTTGATTTCCAAACTGAAACGCTGGTATTTTGGGCGCAATTTTAATCACATGAATTTTTTTTTCTCCCCCAATACGCAGATTCTGAAAAGCCCCCACGGATGTGCCACAAGCCCACTCTACATGTATCTGGCTTTGAACCATCAGGGTTCAGCAGGCTTCTCAGGCTGCTCAAGGATGACTCAGGTCATTCAGATGCCTAAAAGAAACCTGCAGCTCCCATCATGCAGGGCAAAGGAAGCAAGAAGTGGGGGAAATCATCTCACCATGGATCCGGAAGTCCTCCTCAAAGCATTTTCGATTCATCAGGAATTCTGGCCCTTCCGTGTAGCTGTAAAGCTCTGTTGGAACAAAGTCTCATCACCATTGGTTCCATGTCTGCATTGCACACCAAGTCTCACATGTGCAGAGAAGGCAAGGCATTTGCTTCCACTCTCAAATCTGGCCCTGAGTCATAGTGACTCCTGGAATAAGCTCTCTAATTATGAAGGGGATCTTAGTTCTCTACTGTGCACAAGAGAGAGAACTGGAGTGCCAGAATGCCATCTGGACACTTCCTGTCCGATGTGCATCCATCCCACCATGCCATGCCAGGGCTGATGGCCACCTGGGATGCGTCTCTCAAGTGGCTGCTACCTCTTGAGCAGGACATGTATTATAGAGGCTGGAGAAGCAGCTCACACCGACCTCGCATTACATGAGAGTGGCAGTGGCAGCAGCAGATGGGCACAGATGCAGGCATCCCTCATGACCCATTGCTGGAGGAGAGACCACTATCAGGGTCACAGTGGATAACCAAGGAACATCACTGTCTCACAATGGGACTGGGCTCTAGCCAGCTTCATAAAAGTAAAGGACAACACAAAGTTATAAGATACACAAGGCTTGAAACAAATAACATGTTATATATATACATACATATATACACGTATACATATATACACATATATGCATATATACACACATATACATATATACATATATGCACTATATATATACACATATATACATATATACACATATATACACACACACACATATATATTTGATAGAACTAACTAGGGAAAGCAATGAAGCCCTAAATGATATTCATTCTTAACTTTCTTAAAGACCAATAAGGAAAAAACTACCCCCAAATAACACAAAGGCCCCTGCCTTACCCGAGAGCTCTGCAGCCCACTTGTCTGTGTCAGCATACTCAAACTCCAGGTCTGGTGACTCCGAATAGCCCTGCTGACAAGACGAGAGAGCTTCAGGAAAAAGGATCATGCTGTTTGTCAAAGAAACACATGCTTCGAGATGCTGTTGTTACAGGACACCACTGCCTCCACTTTTCTGATGTTTTTTTCACATTTTGTTTCCTAAAACCTCTCAGAGTATCCTATACCTTTCCTTCAGAGCACTTATCATAACTTATCATTATAGGATGTGTTTAGTGTCTGCCTTTCCACAAGACTGCAAGTTCCCTGAGAACAAGAACATCATCCATTTAACTTACCAATGATTTCACAAGGTCCAGCATAGTACTTGGCATGAATAAGTGAATGAATGAATGGTTTATACTCACATATTTGTTAAATGAACAAATACAAGGTTTCTATGTATTTTGTGCAGTAAATGACCATTCCATGTGATGCTAAGATTCCAGAAGTCTTAATTTCTTTCTGGGTAGTGAGCTGTCAACAGCTCAGGACAAAAATGAGTATTGAAACCCTCAGCTTTCCCCACCTTTGTCTCAAATTTCAGTGAGAACTGACAAAGAAGGCTGCCCCGAAACAGATCAACTCCCCTCCCACATATAAGAGAGAATGTGACAAAGACAGTCTTTTTCCTGCTGGAAATAGGTGATTACTGAGAACACACCATCTTGGAAGGCTTGTACTGGGAAGAGAGAAGTGAGAAACAAATAGGTAAAGTCCTTAGGTTTAATTACAATCTACCTGGGAAGACAAAGACCAGCCACAAAATGACATACCCACAAATGGCCAGACAAGGTGGCTCACGCCTGTAATTCCAGCACTTTGGGAGGCCCAGGTGGGCGGGTCATTTGAGGTCAGGAGTTCGAAACCAGCCTGGCCAACATGGTAAAACCCCATCTCTAATAAAAACATAAAAATTAGCCAGGCATGGTGGGGCATGCCTGTAGTCCCAGCTACTGGGGAGGCTAAGGCAGGAGAATCGCTTGAGCCCCGGAGGTGGAGGTTGCAGTGAGCCAAGATCACGCCACTACACTCCAGCTTGGGAGACAGAGGGAGATTCTGTCTCAAAACAAAACAAAGCAAAACAAAAAACATACTCACAAACAAGAACTCCACACTGAGTTCAGAGACAACACGGTGTACACTTTCACAAGTTACTGAGCTTCAGTTTCTTCACTCATTGAATGGCAATGATAAAAATCTACTCTGAAGATTTTTAAGGACTAATCAAAATTATGTAGTACACAGTGGACTCTCATCAAATGTCAGCCTCCCTGTCCTCCAGGCATCCACTGATCAGGCTCCCAAACTACCGATTTCAGCTATGACTAAAGAAAGATCACGGCATCAGCCTCTCTTTTTTTTTTTTTTGAGACGGAATCTCACTCTGTTGCCCAAACTGAAGTGCAGTGGCCGGATTTCAGCTCACTACAAGCTTCACCTCCCAGGTTTACGCCATTCTCCAGCCTCAGCCTCCCGAGTAGCTGGGACTACAGGTGCCCGCCACCACACCCGGCTAGTTTTTTGTATTTTTTTAGTAGAGACGGGGTTTCACTGTGTTAGCCAGGATGGTCTCGATCTCCTGACCTCGTGATCCGCCCGTCTCGGCCTCCCAAAGTGCTGGGATTACAGGCTTGAGCCACCGCGCCCGGCAGCCTCTCTAAAGAAATGGATTTAGACAGGTCTCTGCTTAAATGTGTCCATTTGACCAGTCTTTCATGTAATGAGTCTATGTGGAAATTTTTTTTTTTTTTGAGACGGGGAGAGTTTCGGTCTTGTCACCTAGGCTGGAGTGCAATGCTGCAATCTCGGCTCACTGCAAACCTCCGCCTCCCAGGTTCAAGCAATTCTCCTGTCTCAGGCTCTTGAGTAGCTGGGATTACAGGCACCAGCCACCACGCCTGGCTAATTTTTGTACTTTTAGTAGAGATGGGGTTTCACCACATTGGCCAGGCTGGTCTGGAACTCCTGACCTCCGGTGATCCCCCCGCCTCGGCCTTCCCAAGTGCTGGGATTACAGGCCTGAGCCACTGGACCCGTCCGCTATGTGGAAATTAAAGGGTAAAAAGAGAAATTAAAATTCGTCAAAGGGTATTTATTTGACCATTCATAGCTACTCAGGCAAATTTTAAACCATTTTTCAAAATAACTCCTCTCATGATGAAGGTAGGTTCACCCCCCTCCACTTTTGTAACCTTCCACACTTGAAAAACTGAGTAGTTACCACTGATGTCCATCATCCCACCATGCAAGGGCTCCTAAAAGGTCAGTGTCATTGTTTTTTCAAAGAATTCACTCCAAGCTCAAATTACGTCTACTTTGGGCTTGCCAATTGTTGACATGTTTTCTCAGGGGTTTAGGCTTGCTAACAAAAATTAAAAGCTTCTGAGGAACTGATTTCACAGGTCTAAAGATAGTATCATCGCTCTTTGGTATGAATTGGTACATTATGGTTGGACAATGAGGAATTCCTCTCATTAACTTGGCTGATCAGGTTGGCTGCTGATCAATCTAGGAGATGGCATAGTAAGTGCTCTGAGAACCTGCTGATTAAGAAGCCCTAAAACGCCGCGACATGAGTATCTTCATTCATGAATTTTGCAAAGGGAGGTAGTGGGAGGAATTCTTTAACTTGGGGTGAGGTTACTAGTCAGCTCTAGACTATGCCATCTCCAGAACGGCAGGAACGGCTCACTGGCGAGACGAATGAATGCTGGGTCCTAACGGATGCTTAAAATGTCTATTTCTCATCTTTAACAGTTCAGTATCAGGCGCACTGGGCACAACACCCACCACAGGCACTGTCAATCCACGGCCTGATCTAGTTCAGGTCAGAAGAACAGGGCATGTTTCCCCTTCCTACTCTCGAAACCTACGGCCGCGCAATACTCTCAGTGATAATTAGCTCGGTCCGGCTCTAACTGCCTTCTAGATCCTTGCCGGTACCTTCCCTGCCCACAAGCGCCTTCCTCTGCACGCGGCAGGACCCAGGAGCTGGCGCCCGCGTGCCAGGGGCAGAGACCCGAGATGATTAGGTTGGGGGCGCGGCCGCCCAGCTCCCTGGAGTGCACCCAGACCCCCGACTCCTCAGCCCCGAGCTGGGGCGAAGGCGGCTTCCCCAGGGGCTGGGGCCTCGAGGCCACGCCCACAGCCGGGGCCGAGGGGAGCAAACCAGCAGTTGCCGGCTCCGGGAAGCTCTCCCGGGCGGCGGAGCACTAGCAAGGACCTCAGCTTCGTGCCCCCGACCCCAGGAGCTGCGAGCCTCGCTTCCTGCTCCTTTCGTTGTATACTGACAGTTCTCGGCCGGGCTCTACTGAGCCCTCTGGGAAGCCCAACCTGGCCCCGACAGTGGCCTCGGGCCCGGGACCCCCGGCGCCGCCCGCCCGGGTGCGAGCCTCGCCCCCCGAAGCTCCTGACCTCCGAGTCTTTGCGCTGGTTGCGGTTGAACTCCCGGGCTTTGCCCCCAGGAAGGAGGCCCGCGCCGGCCCGCGGTGCCCCGGGTGGTGGCTGTGCGGTTGCCGGCGGCGGAGGTGGCGGAGGCTGGGGCTGCTTGTTGTTCACGATCAGTGGGCCCGGACCGCCGGCTGCCGGCTCCATCTTGGCTGCTCCACACCCCCAGGTTGACTCGGGGACAACCGCTGTGATGCAAGTCTCGCGTGATTTTCTCGAGGAACTTTCCCTGGCCGCCATATTAAGTGTGGCGGCCAGTGTTAGAAGCCATCTTGGCTGACTAACACCTCGGGATATTCTGTCTGCAGCCCTTCCGTTGTTGATCTGTTTAGTTTTCCTCCTAACTTTCAGTTTCAGTTTAGATGTAATTTTGTCTGTGAGGCTTCCCTGCGCTTCTTCAGTCAGTTTAGTTACCCCTCCTTCCTCTAAATCGCTTTGCACTTGTCACTGATAGCCTTGTTCAAGGCTTAGGCGGAATTTGGTAATAAACAAAATGGATAGGATCCTAGTCTTCACAGGGTTACAGTTGTGACAAGTGCTAATCATTCATTCAACAAACATTTGATAAATGTCTCCTGTGCACCAAGCAGTGGGATAAAATGAGGAACAAGTGTCTGCAGTCATAGCACGTAATAGTGCTTGGTGAGTCAGACAAACAATAGACAAATATAGAGAAATAAATGCTGAAAAGTGTTAAAGGAAAATTTGTTCACGGCACTAATTACAGATGGTAAGGCAGACTTTATGTAAGAGAGCCCATGGTGATCGTTACAGGGACCACTGCAACCAGACCTTGCAGTGAAGAAGAGGAATTAGACTCAACTCTGACTCCAACAAGAAATAGTGGAGATTTATAACCAAAGAGCAGGATGACGGTCAGTGGACAGAAAACTGTCATGCCCCTCCTTGTGAAGAGACCACCAAACAGGCTTTGTGTGAGCAACATGGCTGTTTATTTCACCTGGGTGCAGGCGGGCTGAGTCTGAAAAGAGAGTCAGCGAAGGGAGATAAGGGTGGGGCCGTTTTACAGGATTTGGGTAGATAAAGGAAAATTGCAGTCAAAGGGGAGTTGTTCTCTGGCGGGCAGGAGTGGGAGTCAGAAGGTGCTCAGTGGGGGAGCTTTTTGAGCCAGGATGAGCCAGGCACAAGATAATGTCATCGCTTAAGGCAAGGACCTGCCATTTTCACTTCTTTTGTGGTGCAATGTCATCAGTTAAGGCCGGGCAGGGCCTTTTTCACGTCTTTTGTGATTCTGCAGTTACTTCAGGCCATCTGGGCGTATAGGTGCAAGTCACAGGGGATGCGATGGCTTGGCTTGGGCTCAGAGACTTGACAAAAACTACTAAGAGAAACACCAAGGATAAGAAATTTCTTGCTAAACTGACCTAACAGGATTATTGCTGAAAGCAGGACAGGGTGCTAAGATGTTGAGGGTGGTCAGATACGAAGTGCTATGGTTTGACTGTGTCCCCCAAATTCCATACGTTGGAAACTCAATCCTAAAGTTCGTATGTTGATAGTATTTTGAGGTGGAGCCTTGAAGGGGTAACTAGGATTAGATAAAATCATCAGGGTAGGGCCACTGTGATGGGACTGGTGGTTTTTTAAGAAGAGGACGAGTGATCTGAGCTGGCACACATGCTCTTGCTCTCTCATCCTGAGAGACTTTCTACCATGCAGTTTAAGAAAGCCCTCACCAGGTGCAACCCCTCGACTTTGGGCTCCCCAGACTCCAGAACTGCAAAAAATAACTTTCCTTCCTTTATAAATTACCCAGTCTTTGGTATTCTGTTATAGCAACAAAAAATGGATTAAGACGCCAAGAGTGGAGAGTTCTTGCACAAACTGGATTCAACAAGGACAGAAAGGGAAGCCCAAAGGGTTAGGCCTAGTCAGGAAGAGGACTAACAGGAGCCCGACTAGAGTTTTGGCCAAAGAAGAGAATCTTTGTTAGAAGAAACAAAAATTAAGAGGTTAAAAGGTGGCAGTGGGGCGGAGGATGGGTTGGTGGAGGCGGAGAATGTGGCTATAATACAAGCATGCTGCCCAAGGAAGGCAGGCCTGAGGGTGTGATTTTAGATGAGTTCTGAAAGAAGTGAGGAGAAGCCCTGCAAAGTTCCAGGAAGGGCACACAGACAGAGGAAACGGCTAAATGCAAAAGCCCTGATGTTAGAGTGTCTGGAATTGAGTGAGCCAAGCGAGGGATAGTAGTTGATGAGAGCCACATAATGATAATGCAGGGACCAGAAGAATGCAGGGCCTTGAAGGTAGTGGGAAGGAGTTTGAATTTTATTCTAAGTGAAATGGAAAACCATTCGAGGGTGTTAACCAGGGAGATGTTATGGTGTGATATTTACAAGTTCAATCTGGCTGCTTTTGGAGAAGGGATTGGAGAGTTGCAAGAGTGGATAAGGCAAGACAAGTTAGGGGACCATGTAGATGGAGATGATGGTGCTTGTACCAGAGCAGCATTGGGTTGATATTTCTATTTTGGTAGAAAATTTCTATTTGGTAGGTAAGGGGACAGGATTTGCTGGAATCTTATCAGCTGAGTGGGGGGAATAAACAATGACCCCCTAGATCTAGGTTTGGGCAACTGAGTGGATGGCTGTATCACTTTAATAAATAAGTAAGCCCAAGAGTAAGAAAAACAGGTTTAGAGGAAAGATCAAGACTTCAGTTTTGGACACATCAAGTTCGAGATACTCATCAGACATCTTAGAAGTGTTGTGTAATAATAGCTCTTACTATTATCTGTTGTTATACTGTGAAATCCTTAAAGGCATTTTATCTGTCTTTGTCTCTCCAGCTTTACATATTGCCTGCTTTACACCCCAGGCTCAAGTCCACAAAGTCCCTGTGATACAGCTCTCCAGGGATTTTCCCTGAGGTCCAACCTAGTAGGTGCTTAAAAAGTCTTTGTTGTAAATTAATAAATAACCCAAAACTACCACGCTGCTATTTCCTCCTATCTATCTTCCTGTGCCTATCATAAGCTGTGTCACCTGGGGAAAAACATGTTTCAGCTAAATTTAGAACAGGGAAGGTTTTGGTTCAGTAATTCCACTTCTAGTAATAGATTCGAAGGAAATAATCAGATTTAAATAAAGATAGGTGTACAATAATATTCCAGGCAATGGTGTTTTCAATAGTGTAAAGCTGCGATTAACCTAATTTGAGAAATAGCCAATAAGTAAATGGTTAACTTTGAGAGGCCAGGCACCATGGCTCACGCCTGTAAGCTCAGCACTTTGAGAAGTTGAAGTGGGAGGATCGTTTGAGCCCAGGAATTTGAGACCAGCCTGGGCAACAGAGCGAGACCCTATGTGTACCAAAAAAAAAAAAAAAAAAAAATCGGCCGGGCGCGGTGGCTCAAGCCTGTAATCCCAGCACTTTGGGAGGCCGAGACGGGCGGATCACGAGGTCAGGAGATCGAGACCATCCTGGCTAACACGGTGAAACCCCGTCTCTACTAAAAAATACAAAAAACTAGCGGGCGAGGTGGCGGGCGCCTGTAGTTCCAGCTACTCGGGAGGCTGAGGCAGGAGAATGGCGTGAACCCGGGAGGCGGAGCTTGCAGTGAGCTGAGATCCGGCCACTGCACTCCAGCCCCGGCGACAGAGTGAGACTCCGTCTCAAAAAAAAAAAAAAAAAAATCAAATTTAAAAATTTTTGAAAAAGAAATGGCTACTAATGGAATGGGGCATGCATAAGACAGAGTATACAGATCTGGAAGGAAAAAGAATCCCAAATGTGAAGGAGCAGAAGCGCAGCTGGAGAGCTCACTACTCCAACTTGCTAGGAAACTTTGAGAGAAGCACAACCCAGTGGAGAGTAGAAGTTGTAAAGTGTCTTCATGCACTTCTCTTTTTTTCCTTCCCCATCTGTAAAATGAGAATAATCCCACTTGCCTTTTTGTCGGAGGTGTGTGAACCAGGGCAACTCCATCTTGAATAGGGGCTTGGTAAAATGAGGCTGAGACCTACTGGGCTGCATTCCCAGGAGATTAGGGCATTCTTAGTCACAGGATGAGATAGAGGTCAGCACAAGATACACGTCATAAAGATCCTGCTGGCCGGGCGCGGTGGCTCAAGCCTGTAATCCAGCACTTTGGGAGGCCGAGACGGGCGGATCACGAGGTCAGGAGATCGAGACCATCTGGCTAATACGGTGAAACCCCGTCTCTACTAAAAAATACAAAAAACTAGCCGGGCGAGGTGGCGGGCGCCTGTAGTCCCAGCTACTCGGGAGGCTGAGGCAGAGAATGGCGGAAACCCAGGAGGCGGAGCTTGCAGTGAGCTGAGATCTGGCCACTGCACTCCAGTCCGGGCGACAGAGCGAGACTCCGCCTCAAAAAAAAAAAAAAAAAAAAAAAAAAGATCCTGCTGATAAAACAGTTTGCAGTAAAGAAGCCGACCCAAACCCACCAAAATCAACATGGCGATGAGAGTGACAGCTAGTCTCCTCACTTTTACACTCCCACCAGCACCATGACAGTTTACAAATGCCATGGCAACACCAGGAAGTTATCCCTGATGGTCTACAAAGGGGAGGCATGAATAACCCACCCCTTGTTTAGCATATAATCAAGAAATAAGCATAAAAATGGGCAACCAGCAGCCCTCGGGGCTGCTCCGCCTATGGAGCATCCATTCTTTTATATTTTCACTTTCATAATAAACTTGCTTTCACGTTATGCTATGGACTCGCCCTGCATTCTTTCTTGTGAGAGATCTAAGAGCCCTCTCTTGGGGTCTGGATTGAGATTCTTTCCTGTAACATTTTGAGCCATAGTGGCGGGTGCCTGAAATCCCAGCTACTCAGGAGGCTGAGGCAGGAAAATAGCTTGAACCTGGGAGGCAGAGGCTGCAGTGAGCTGAGACTGCACCACTGCACTCCAACCTGGGTGACAGAGGAAGACTGTGCCTCCAAAAAAAAAAAAGAAAAGAAAAAAGAAAACTATAAAGCATTATTTGTTTTTGTTTGTTTTAATAAAGGAGAATTATTACCAAGAGGTGATAACCAAGGTGAGAAGCCCTTCCTTCACCACGAGCAGTCATTGTTCAAGAGACTGGAGGAAGAAATTTCATATTTGAGCCATTCTAGTATTGCAGGAGCTGCAGGAATATAGTGGCTGCTCCAGTTGGGCTCTGTAGAAGGAAATTGGCATGTATTCTGTGCCTACAGCGTGTCAGGTACTGGGTAACATGTTTCACATTCATTGATACCTAAGTATATGCTGGGAGGCAGTGTGAGCCTGTTTCTAACAATTTCCATCCTAGCCCTGGACAATACATTGCTAGTCACTGAAATGCTCAATATTAAAGTAATCTATATAGCATATAAAACATTTATGGGTCTGGTCTTACCCTCTAGTTACTGTGTCACATGGAGTTCTCTCCATTAATGGCTGTCAGAAGAGAATAATATTAATAATGTTTTGGTTAATTAATAAGGCAAATAACTAATAGTTAATTCTGTCTTCCAAAGGGACCAGCCAGCTTCACTCTGTCTCAGGTCAGATTAATTTATAACATCTCAGCTTTCTTACATACAACATGAATTAGTCAAAAGACTAAGTCAAGGCTGGTCATGGTAGCTCATGCCTGTAATCATAGCACTTTGGTAGGCCAAAGTGGAAGGATCACTTGAGATCATGAGTTTAAGACCAGCCTGGGCAACATAGCGAGACCTGATCTCTATAAAAAAATTATATAATTAGAGGCATTGTGGTGTGCCTGTCATCCCAGCTGCTCAGGAGTCTGAGGTGAGAGAATCGCTTGAGACCAGGAGTTCTGGGCTGCAATGAGCTATGATCCTGCCATTGCACTCCAGCCTGGGAGAAAGAGCAAGACCCTGTCTCTAAACAGAAAACTGAAAAAAAGATTACGTCAAAGTATTATGTAATATACTGTATCTTTATGTATTTCCTAAACACCTGGGAAATTCTCAATTTCAAAATATAGGAGTTTCAGAGAAAGATTTTCAGACCTGTATTTTATTATCCTTTCTTGGCAGGAGACCCTGACAACCAGAGCACATGAGAAAACGCGCCATCTGGTGGTTGTAGTGGAGAACCACGCCACAAGACAGCCTGGAGGAAGAAAGGCCTGGCTCCAAGACAAGTACCCTCAGGGCCACAACCCAGAACAATTCCTTCTGGAGGACATTATAAAATGTCTTCAAAGTCCGGGCGGGGTGGCTCACGCCTGTAATCTCAGCACTTTGGGAGACCGAGGCGGGCGGATCACGAGGTCAGAAGATCGAGACCACCCTGGCTAACACAGTGAAACCCCGTCTCTACTAAAAATACAAAAAAAAAAAAAAAAAAGCCAGGGGTGGTGGTGCGTGCCTGTGGTCCCAGCTACTCCGGAGGCTGAGGCCGGTGAATCGCTTGAACCTGGGAGGCGGAGGTTGCAGTGAGCCGAGATTGCACCACTGCACTCCAGCTTGGGCAACAGAGTGAGACTTCTCAAAAAATAAATAAATAAATAAATGAAATAAAATGTCTTCAAGGGCTGCCTGTGTGGACAGATGAGATGTTACTTCAGCTTAATAAGTTACTATTCAATGTATTAACGTAACAAAAACATGACTTAAGCTTTTTGAAGTTCAGCTTATAGGCCAGGCGTGGTGGCTCGCACCTGTAATCCCAGCACTTTGGGAAGTCAAGGCGGGTAGATCACTTGAGGTCAGGAGTTCAAGATCATCCTGGCCAAGATGGTGAAACCCCATCTTTACTGAAAATACAAAATCTTACACGGGAGTGGTGGTACATGCCTGTAGTTTCAGCTACTCAGGAGGCTGAGATGGGAGCATCGCTTGAACCCAGGAGGCAGAGGTTGCAGTGAGCCGAGATCATGCCACTGCACTCCAGCCTGGACAACAGAGTGAGACTCCATCTCAAAAGAAAAAAAAAAGTTCAGCTTATAAATCTTATTGTAAAAACCTAGCAAATATTAATGACGTCTAAGGGATTTTGAATATCCCACTTAAAAACTTAAATTCCTTTAAACCTTTTCAAATATGTTTATACATTTAATAAGTTACCTTTTGTCAATGGGCACAAAATACAAACAAAATAAAAGCAAACAAAATATTATTCTTTTCTTTTCCTTCTTTCCTTCCTTCCTTCCTTCCTTCCTTTCCTTCTTTTCTTTTCTTTTTCCATTTGAGACAGAGTTTTCGCTCTTGTCACCCAGGCTGGAGTGCAGTGGCACAATCTTGGCTCACTGCGACCTCTGCCTCCCGGGTTCAAGCGATTTTCCTGACTCAGCCTCCCAAGTAGCTGGGATTACAGGTGCATGCCACCACACTCCACTAATTTTTTGTGGTTTTAGTAGAATTGGGGTTTCACCATGTTAGCCAGGCTGGTCTCGAACTCCTGACCTCAGGTGATCTGCCCACCTCGGCCTCCCAAAGTGCTGGGGTTACAGGCGTGAGCCACACACCTGGCCAAAATACTATTCTTAAAAGTTCTGATACTGTGTACTTGTATGTTTCCAATATATAGCATAAATTTCCAATACTGTATGTGAAATTGGTTGCAACTTAAAATTGCAAGTTTAAATTGATTATTGAAGTACACATTTCTAAATTGCAATAACAATTACCTTCCCAAGCACTATCTGAGTTGCTTTATCAGTTTGCGAGATTTCCTAATCCTAAAGTGAATCCTGGCCAGGATGCGGGTGAATTTAGCATCTGCAACCTAGACTGGAACACTCTTTGTTCGATATCCTTTTCTTTCATGTTGATTCTCTGTTTCTGCGTTCACACAGAGATCCCTCTTCTTACCTAACAGATTGCAAATCAAATGCTTTCTGATACATCTTTACCTTTATACCTAACACAACTTTTATACCTGGGATCAGAAAACTTTCTGTAAAGGGCCAGATAGTAAGCATTTTGGGTTTTGTGAGACATTTGTTTGCACCTATTCAGCTTTACCACTGTGGCACGAAAGTAGCCATAGACATTTCATAAATGAATGAGTGTGGCTATGTATTAAAGTTCCATTTATGGACACTAAAATTTGAATCTTATATAAGTTTCACATATCACAAAATATTAGTGATTTTTTTCAACTGTGTAAAAACGTAAAAAGCATTCTTAGCTTGTGAACTACACAAACACAAGCAGTAGGCCAGTTTGGCTGGTGGGAGAGCTATAGTTTTGCCAACCATTGCCTAAACCCATGTTTCATACCCGTTAGCAGAGAAGTACAGATGTTAACTCTTCTTTTACATTCTTTCAAAATTTACAAATTTCTCTAGAAATGTCCTAAATTCAGAAGTTATTTGGTGGGGAAGACTTTGTTCAGTATCCATAACCAAGGAACACTCTGGAGTAGTTTCTTGCAACCCCACTCGTCCCTTTGTTTTTTTTTTTTTTGAGACAGGGTCTCACTCTTCTACCCAGGCTGGAGTGCAGTGACGTGATCAGGGTTACACTGCAGCCTTGACTTCCTGGGCTCAAGTAATCTTCCCACCTCAGCCCTCAAAGTTGTTGGGACTACAGGTGTGCACCACCACACCCAGCTAATTTTTTGAATGAGTCTCACTAATGTTGTGTAGGCTGGTCTCAAACTCCTGAGCTCAAGCAATCCTCCCACCCTGGCCTCGCAACATGCTGGGATTACAGGAGAAAGCCACTGTACCGGCCTCTGGTTTCTTGTCGAACCCTCTGGTCTGTGTATTACTTTAGTGGTGACGTATTGCCAGTGAAATACTTTTTTTGTATAGACATGTAAAATACTGTTTTTCTGTTGATTTTATTTTCTTTTACTAATCCAAAAGCCTTCACCTTTATTTTTGGTCTAAGATGTCCCTAAATAGAGCACAATTGATTTTTAAAGTTTTCTCAATCAAGCTGGTCGGACTTTTTGATCTTCACATTCTCATTGAACAAAATTTTAACTCTGAAATAATCAAACTAACAAAAAAGTAGCAAGTATATTACAAATAATTTTTTCCAGACCCATCCGAAAGTGAATTGTTGACTTGATAACCCATCACTTCTAATGCTTTAGTGTTGATTTCCTACGAACAAGCATTCTATATAACCACAGATCAGCCATTAACATTTGGAAATTAACAGATATTACTATCGCCTCATCCTCCAAGCTCTTTCAAGTTTTATCAGTTGTCCCAATAAAGTCCTTTATATCTTTATATAGCAAAATGAACAAGTTCAGGATAGCATTTAGTTGTTGTATTAGTCTCCTGCAGTTCTTTAGTCATTCTTTGACTTTGATACCTTAGAAGAGCCAGTCCTTTTGTAAAATGTCCTTCAATATGGGTTTGTCATAGAAGGGATGCTGTGTTCTTCTCAATGCAACCTATCAAGTGGCAAAGATCTAGATTTGTCCCATTACTGAGGTTCATTTCTTTCCGTTGATTAAGGTGGTCTGCCAGACTTCACTACTGTGAAGCTACTCTTTTCCCCATTATTTAAGAAATACTTTATGGAAGGCTGCTTTGAAAGTATATACAGGCTGGGCACGTTGGCTCACACCTGTAATCCCAGCACTTTGGGAGGCCGAGGCAGGTGGATCACATGAGGTCAGGAGTTGAAGACCAGCCTGGCCAACATGGTGAAACCCCATCTCTACTAAAAATATAAAAATTAGCCAGGTGTGGTGGTGGGAGCCTGTAATCCCAGCTACTCGGGAGGCTGAGGCACAAGAATCGCTTGAATCCGGAAGGCAGAGATTGCAGTGAGCCAAGACCACGCCATTGCATTCCACCCTGGGCGACAGAGTGAGCCTCCATCTCAAAAATAAATAAATAGAATAAAAGAAAATATGTACATATACCATTCCTCGTTAAACTTCTATTTACTTATTCAGTCATTCATTTCTATTAGCAGATTGTCATAGTTTTCTATTTTGTTCAATGGGTTACAAGTCATTACTATTCTGATGCTCAGATTGTCTCAGATTTACCCCATGTAAATCCCTTAAAGCTGGCTTATGTATTCTTTTTTTTTTTTTTGAGACGGAGTCTCGCTCTGTCACCCAGGCTGGAGTGCAGTGGCACGATCTCAGTTCACTGCAAGCTCCGTCTCCTGGGTTTACGCCATTCTCCTGCCTCAGCCTCCCGTGTAGCTGGGACTACAGGCGCCTGCCACTTCGCCCGGCTAGTTTTTTGTACTTTTTAGTAGAGACGGGGTTTCACCGTGTTAGCCAGGATGGTCTCGATCTCCTGACCTCGTGATCCGCCCGCCTCGGCCTCCCAAAGTGCTGGGATTACAGGCTTGAGCCACCGCGCCCGGCCTTATGTATTCTTTTTTAAGCCCTTCCTTGCTTTCTGGCTTATCTTGTCCTTTTTTTGCTCTGCCGTGGAATCAATCATTTCTCCAGTGAGTCCTGGCTCCTTTCAGTGGAGAATGTAGTGCCTAGACAGATTTCCAAGGATGCCTTGGAGAGTTTTGAGTTCCAGGCAGAGAACTGCCACAGGGGCAGGGCCACTGCAGGGTTCCCACTAGGGCAACGCCTCGTGGGCCTATGGAAGCAAGGTGACCTCAAGAACCCAGAACAAACTCCAGCCTGGGAGAGCTGCAGACATGAGACTCCAACCTGAGAGTTGTCACATGGGCTGCACCCAGCAAAGCTTTTGGCGCCCAAACCCCATCCCAGTGTGTCCAGAGGTGGGGCATGGAGTCAGATTATTCTGAAGCGCTAAGATTTAACACGTGACCTGTTGGATTTTAGATTCGACTGGAATCTGTTACTCCTTTTTTCTTTCCTATTTCTCCCTTTTGAAATAAGAATGTTCCCTATGCCTACCCCACCATTGTATTTTGGAAGTACCTAACTCATTTGATTTTACAGGTTCACAGATGGAGAACAATTTGTCTCAGGATGAATCGTATTTTTTTTTTTTTTTTTTTAAGATGGAATCTCACTCTGTTGCCCAGGCTGGAGTGCAGTGGTACCATCTCAGCTCACTCACTCACTGCAAACTCCCAGTTTCAAGTGATGCTCCTGTCTCAGCCCCTGAGTAGCTAGGATTATGGGTACCTACCACCAGGCCCGGCTAATTTTTGTATTTTTAGTAGAGACAGGGTTTGGCCATGTTGGCCAGGCTGGTCTCGAATTCCTGACCTCAGGTGATCCACCCGCTTCAGCCTCCCCAAGTGCTGGGATTACAGGTGTGAGCCACCGTGTCTGGCCTTGGATGAATTGTATCTTGAGTCTCACCTGTATCTGATTTAAATGAGACTCTAGACTTCTGAGTTGGTGCTGGAATGTGTTAAGACTTTAAGGGGTATTGAGATGGATTGAATGTATTTTGCATATAAGGAGGACATGAATTTGGGAGGCCAGGGATGGAATGCTGTGATCTGAATGTGTCCCTCAAAATTCATCTGTTGAAGCTTAATTGCCAATGTGATAGTATCAAGACGTAGGGCCTTTAGGAGCTCTGTCCTCATGAATGGGTTGAATGACCTTAAAAAAGGACAGAGGGAAATAGGTAGGTCCTTTTTGCCCTTCTACTTTCTGCTGTATTAGGATGCATAAGAGGCACCATCTTGGAAGCAGGGAGCAGCCCTCTTCAGACACCGAATCTGCCAACGACTTGACCTTGGACTTCCCAGCCTCCAGAACTGTGAGAATATCAATTTCTGTTCTGTATAAATTACTCAGTCTCAGGATTTGGCTGGAGCAGCAGAAACTGACCAAGACAAATACTTTGTTACATCAGAAGACACTAGCCAGTAATCTCAGCACTTTGGGAGGCAGAGGTGGGAGGATCACTTGAGCCCAGGAGTTTGAGATAAGCCTGGACTTCATGATGAAACTCTATCTTTACTAAAAATACAAAAAATTTGCTGAGACTGTGGTCCCAGCTACTTGGGAGGTTGAGGTGGGAGGATCACTTGAGCCCGGGAGGCAGAAGTTGCAGTGAGCTGAGATCAAGCCACTGTACTCCAAGCTGGGTGACAGAGTGAGACCTTGTCTCAAAAAAAAAAAAGACACTGAGACCACTTCAGAAATGGATACAGATGTGGGAGGAGGCTGAAGCTTACGTAACTTTGGGGGCATTCTTTAGAAATTAGGTCTTAGAAGGAACTATGCAAATGAGGAGCCCTGAGGCTTAAGCAGCAAGTCTGCTTCCTGAAGGAAGTTAGGAGTGAAAGTACCCAGGCCCGGTGCTTGGCACAGAGCGGGCATAGAAAACTTCAGATATTACTGAAGAATCCTGTACCCAGCCTCTACATATTAGGCCCTCAACACATCTCTATTAAATGCTGCTGACCTATAACTTGTCACACCCTAGAAAACAGGTTCTGATGAAGTTTTGCTGTTCAACAAAGAATGACACATACAGACTGCCAATAAGGTCTTATCATTTTAATCGATTTTAATGATTATTGCTCATCTGCAAGGATTAATATTGCATTCATTAAAAATCATTCAATACAAAATGAACTTGTTCCTCCCAAGTTGCTCTCCACATGCTCCCTCTGATGCCAGACTTTTTTTTTACAGTGTCCTTTGTTACATGGCTTGACAGACAGAGCCCTTACCTATTATTCCTATGGACACGGTAATAGATATGGGATCGGGGGCAGGCCAGAGGGCAGGTGAATGTGGGTCCCTTCCCTCCAGCAGGGCTGATGTGATGGACACACTGTTGGCCAGGTTACCTCCCCTAACAGATGTGGTGTTCTGATTGGCTGGTTAAGTGCCTGAGGAAAATGGGCCTTAACTGTTAACATCTACAGAGAAGAAAGCATGGTCACACTGGCAAGGAGTGAGAAGGGACTGGGTGGGAGAAAATGCGAGAGAAAAGGGAAAAAAGTTTTGGCAAGACAATCGTCCCCTGCTAAGAAGCTGCAGGGTGAAAGCTTTCCTTTCTTCTATTTTTGTTTTTAATGTCTGTCTCTCTGATCAGTGGAAAAGTGAAAATTTCTAGTATCTAGCACTAATGTATGACCCAACTTTGAAGGATCACAAGCTAGAACAAGTTGAGGATTTAAAATCCTGGATAATTATATACTTAAAGCTCATGAGCATAAAGCTCATTTGACCATGCAGAAATGCTGGGAATGCTTGGGTGCATGGCATGGGAATATATCTCCCTGATCTTTGAGAAAGCCTCTCTGGAGATTCTTTCAGAGCATGAGCCAGGATGTACTGACTACTTTCTTCACATATCAACTGCCCTTTGAGATCTCAGTTCATAAACTTTTTGTGGTATGTAGCAATCAAAAGTCATATTACTTCTGTAAAACTAACATTATATAGGGTGTATAGTCCCAGACAAATTATATGAAGCTAGATATTTCTTGCCCTGGCCCAATTTATCATTCCTCCTCCTGCCCACACCTACCTCCCTTTAAATATTTTAGGTTGCAGAAGCACAGCTGACCAGAAATTTGCTCTTAAAGATAAATCCTAAAGATAGAACTCAGTGCTTTTTATACTGAGCAATGGCTCAAGAAATTTGCCTTCAGCACAAGCTGTATGGGACAGAGCTGATAGAATTTGCTGTTATGGCTCCAGTTCACTGATGCTATAAACTATAGGCTAGAAACAGAGGGACTTAAAAGGGCTTGAGACTAGCACTTCTCTAGACTCAGCACCCTTAGCTCCAAAGGTTCGAAAGAGAAATTGGTAACAACTAACCACTCAAGTAGTTCCTCAGCATTAACACTAAAAATTCTCCTGAATTTTTTTTTTTTTTTTTTGGACAACAGAAATAAATCCTAGAGGACAAAATTAAACTCAATAGAGTCTAGTTAAAAACTAGAAAAATGAGAAAGTCTGGTGGGAGTAGAGGAAGGGCTGTACTATAAATCCAAGTGGGCCTCCTGGTCTTAACAAGCAATGCTCATTATATACATCTCTGAACCAGACATACCACCTTTACACAGGAAACAGGGCTTGGAATTTCTAAGGGAAATTAACATGCACCACCTACACCTAACCTACCTGCCGGGTAGGTACCATCCCTGCTTCTCTGAAGAAGTGAAAGAGCACTGATTTCAGCAGCTAAGAAATGGGCTCTTTTAAGGCGATTTAGACATTGCAGATTGTTCCACAGAGAAGGTACCTTAGCATTTCCTGTTAATAAGGTACCTAATTAAGACTAAAGTTCCCAGAAATGGTAAAGAAAGAATCACCTTTCTGGGATGGGAGAGTAAAATCCTTCTTTAGTGACTAGGGTGAGGAACCCTGAACTTCTATTTCATCTAAAGAGCCATGAAGCAAGTTCCTGTGTGGTCTGCAGAACTTGGATAATGAGATGAAAAAACAAGAATGAAATTATAGGAAAAAAATCAAGAGGAAAGGAATAAGAAGAAAATAAAAGTTATCTTAAAAAATATTTCTTTTAGAGTGTGTGGTTCATGTGGACTGGTCCTTGGTAATATGGTCCATTAGTATCTGTAAAGAGAGAGAGTGATTGGTTAACACTTATATGTCTTCCATATGAGAGTTCCAAGAGAACAATCGGAAACAGAGCACCTTCTCCAGGGCCCCTCCCCAGCCTGGGTGGGATCCCTGCACTCATTCCCCAGGGCACCATTCTCCCTTGTTCTTCCACAGGGTCTCTAACAATGCCATTTCTGGTGTTACCACTTGTTCCCAGGAATAAGTCAGTGTTTTTCAACCCTGACTAAACATTACAATAATCTGGGGAGGTTTTATAAAATAATGTTTTGTAAATTTGGTCCCATCGCAGACCAAATGTATCAGAATCTCTTGGGGTGAGGCCCAGGCTCCAAAATTTCAAAAAAAACCCGAACTCCCTTACATCTATGACAATTTCTCTATCTACCTTGTTAACTGGAACAGGTTTTTTTTTTTTAAGACAGAGTCTCACTCCATCACCCAGGCTGGAGTGCAGTGGTGTGATCCTGGCTCACTGCAACCTCTGCCTCCCGGGTTCAAGTGATTCTCGTGCCTCAGCTACCTGAGTAACTGGGATTACAGGTGCCTGCCACCATGCCCAGCTAAGAGATAGGGCTTCGCCATGTTGGCCAGGGTGGTCTTGAACTCCTGACCTCATGATCCACCTGCCTAGACCTCTCAAAGTGCTGGGATTACAGGTGTGAGCCACCGTGCCTGGCCTGGAACAGATTTCTTGTACTCTTCAAAATCAGGTACAACATTTGATCTCTATGTCAGAAACAGGCTAGCCTGCTTGGTTTAATACTGGGAAAAAGAGCTTTTCACTTGCTTCTCCCCAGGTTTACCTGTAATAATTAGGTTTGAATGGCCCATTTTTGTTGAGTCCCAGATATTTTGCTTGGTCATCTGTCAGCTCTGTAAGGTGGGCATCAAATGATGGCAGGTGCAAGCTGGCAACGTATTCATCTAGGAAGAGCAAAGTGGCAGGAGAGCACACTCCTTTTCAAAATGTCTCTCAGGTTATAACTTCCCATTTTCATTTGAAGCTTTTTTAAGAAAGCAGACAAGGGATGGAATAACTCTAAAAGAATCCACAACTTGAAATATTTGCTTAATAAGAAAAACCTCAAGGCTGCCTTTCTGGGCAGGGTGCTTCTCTCAGCACATCTCAAGTGAGTTCAGAAAAGCCACTTACCAGGGTAACAAAAGGGAGTGGGCTTTTACCTCTCTATCCTTCTCTGGCAAAGCAGGGGCCTTCCCTCCAGTGGCCAACATGTCACATGCTACTCCTACCTTCCTGCAGCAACCTCCTTAACTAGACTAAATTATAGTCAAATTAGCAATCAAAGTGGACACCAGTAAGCTAGAAAGAGCCTGTGTCAATAACACTCATTTAGGATAAGATCCATGGATCTTAGGATAAAATCTTAGGATCATGAATTTCCAAGGTAGTTGGCACAAAATTATTACTTTTCCATAGATAAGCTTCCCTTTTATAATTATACACTTAAAAAAAAAAAGGTCTGAAGTAAGCTATTGGAGGAGAGGAGAGCAAGAAGTATTTTAGCGTTAAGAAGTAAGGGATTTGGGCTAGCCAAAGAGATATGGGAGATGGGTACCACCGTGCAGAAAGGTAAAGGACTACAGATGATGTACTATGTCACTTTAACACAGCATGGGTTGCTTACAAGAGATTGGATAGTTTGCATATCTTCACAGATAATGGACAATAAAACCTGTGTTTCTTTCATTTTGGTCCAAGGCTGTATGTACTTAGCTGCACTGGGAAGTTTACTGAACTTAATAAGGCTACTTAGAGTAAGAACATCTACCCTAAACCATTGTGTTAAGCACTGTTACTCATTAGCTGGGATTCTCAAACAATTCTACAATGTATGTAGTATTATTCTCATTTTACCAATCAAGAAACTGAGGATCATGGAGATTAGAACTTGTCCTGAGGTCAAACAACCAGTAAGCACAAGAACAGGAATTGGAACTCTGACTCTAAATCCAGTGCCTTTCATGGCAGTCATTTTACCAAACTATGCAGCTGTCTGCATAGGATTCCCCTGTTTTTCACTCACCCATTTTCTTAGGAAGCAAGTATACATCCTGCTTGTATCGTCCCTCAGGTGCATTATAGAGTTCTATCAGTGCCAAAGCCTAAGGTGGGAAAAGAAGGCCAGAAAACATAAATATATTTGTTAGACAGGTACATAAAAATAAAACCACGTTTAATAGCATTTGGGTAAGTACTACAGTGATCTACCATAGTGACAGCACCTAGGACTTTGCCTACGCTAAAGGGCAGCACACATCCTAAGAGGATTTGTTGTTTTTGTTTAGTTCCTGACAAAAGAACAAATCAAATAAAACTAAGCTGGAACATTATATTCTCAACTAAACAGCCAATTCAACAAATACTGACTAGTGACCCTTTTCTATACTTGAGAATACCTGAGTCTCAACAATTTATTACATAAAAAAAGAACAGGATGATGAGAACATAGTACAGTACACCCTCACTGGAACTGATCTAGGCCCAGTGCCACAAATTGCGGTGCAGTGTAAGCAGGCATTTTGCTACATACCTGTGTTGTGGCTGTGATGGACAGAACAAAGGTGGGAACTGTGGAGCAGCTCAAATTGAGTAGACGACCCTGGAAAGGTAAGAGAGAGCCCTGGGATGAGCTCTGTCTCAGATTCCAATGGCATACAAGTCAAGCCAAAGCGGGAGAAGACTTTACACCCCGCTAGACTCAGCTGGAAGAGGAAGAATTACAGTTCCAGATCAGGACTCTAGGCTTTTTCCTATTTTCTGCAAATCCATCTGAGTCTGAAAGGTTAAAGAATCAGCTGTGGTTAGGAAATAGTGTTACTCAGTAATGAGATTTTTTTAAGTGGTTTTATTTTGGGGACCAGATAATTTGTGAAATATATCTCTCTCCAAAGATAAAATTCAGGGAACACAGGCCCAATATTTGTTCCCCCCCCGCCACCCCCACCATGGATCTAACTACTCTGCTTGTGCTGCTCTGCCAGAGTCCTTTTCTGTGTGTACCTCTGCCAGGAGGACAACTCGTTTGCCATCTGGCCAGATGACATGGTCCACCTGAGAACGTACTCGCTCCCACGTCAGCTCTGGAGTGCGGAGGCTGGTCTGAAAGAAAGAAAGCACAGTTGACTATGGTTATTAATGAAAGGTAGTAGAGAAATGCCTAGCAACAAATGAGAGAAGCCTTACCACATCGATTTCCGTGTTGGAATGGCCCATATTGCATACGATACAACTGTTTTTCATGCGATCCAAGTGCTCCCGTGTCACTACATTCTTATTTCCTAAAAGTAAAGATGGGTGGCTAAGGAAAGAGATGCTGGGCAACAAAGGTACCAGCTGGCTTTCAGGTAGAACATAGGAGACAGGAGGCTTGCTGGCATTAAAGGACATGTACACATTCTGAGAGAAGATATACATAACCACTCCTTAGGCTACCTGGTCTTCAGATCAAGCAGTATAAAAAGTCACCAGGGAAAAAAGTTTTTTACTCTGGAAAACACGTTAAGGTTCTGATAGCTTATTCTAGTTCTGAGATCTTTATACTGAACAGAGGTCTCACCTCCTTTGTATGAAAGTCACTCAGACTACTTTTAAGATTTAGCCTCTGAATAAACACTCCTCTATGCAAGTTATTTACCTGTGCAAGTTATTACGACATCGACTTGCCGGATGACTTCATTTAGCTTTACCACCCTGAACCCATCCATGCTAGAAGAAAAGAAAGGAACATTATGAGTAAAGCAAGAAGGCAGTGGGAGGGAAGATGGTCATGAAATGAGACAAGATCTCCTTCTAAAGTTGGATCCAGTGCCACCTCACAGGAATGGTGAGTGATAAGCTGTGCTAAACTATATACACTGGCCTCTTCAGAGTCCCTAAGACTCCATCCAGGAAGGAAAACTGCCAAGAGGCTCTAAGAGAGCCCTAGGGTTAGAGTGAGAAGAACAGAGCAGTCCTAGCCTTCTCTTCCCCAGGTGATTTCTGCAAAAATCATTAATATACTCAATTATGAACTCTCAGTAACATAAAGTACCTACGGTTAATCTAATAGTATTATCACTCTGTTCTTACCAAGCCTGCAGAGCACAGATGGGGTCGATTTCGGTAATGTAGACAATTGCTCCAAGAGCTTTGAGAGCAGCACAGCAGCCCTTGCCTACCTGCAGAACAAAAGAAAGGTCAAGTCATTAGGATCATTACATCATGGATATTTCAGGTAGGTAGGTTATTTGTGAGACAGGAATTAACCTTCATGAAATAGCCCGTCATCTGATGAGCAACTGCACAGACGCTCCAATCCCAAGCAGAACAGAAACAGATCCAGATTACGTTGTGAACCTCAGTTAGAGAGGTAATTTAGCAGACATGTCATAGGAAGGACTGGGCTTTGCACAGCAGTTTTCATTAGAGAAACAAGATTAAGCAAAAGCAACTTACTCTAAGCAACCTCTAATTTCTTATTCTTACTTGACATGAATCTACCCAAGGATAGCCTCGTAGCTCAGGAACTTCTGTGGGTCATTGCTGAAGACAACAAAATCTGTGGCCTATTCCAGTTTGGAGATATTCAACTGTATGCCATTTCAGATTCTACCCTTAATTCTACTGCAAGTCACTTGTGGGGGCTAAAATGCTACACATTCATTTGAATTAAGTCTCATTAAAGGTTACTGTTATAATTGGGGAAAATGATACTGGTATCTATTCCACAAAACAAAATGGTAAAATCTGAAAACTCAACTCATTTTGTATGTTTCTGTTCATCAATCTGAGTAAAAGACTTTTGCTATTGTTTGAGATACATTATCTAAAAAAATTTAAACCTTGTATCAGTGACTCTAGATTGACAGCATAAGCCTCCTTCACCAACTATTTCTAATAAGTACACAAAAAGAAAGAGACACCGAGACCCAGCTATTTACCTCACCATAGCCACACACCACCACTTGTTTCCCACCAAACATCACATCTGTGGTCCTCTTCAGGCTGTGGAAACAGACAAGGACTCAACTCAAATGTTAACAGCTCAAACTCAGTTCCTCTTCACAGTTAAAAGTGTGGGCCAAAGTGCTTGAGAATACCAATTGGAAGCTGGCAGAGCTCAGTATGAAATGGTGCCTCTAATAAACTTTTAAAGCCAAAGGAAGACCAGGGGACAAGACCAGAGTCCCTAGAAATTTGAATATATATACATTCAACCTACCCATCCAAAATGGATTCTCGGCAGCAGTACAAGTTATCAAACTTCTGTTTCGTAACAGAATCATTGACGTTCATGGCCGGAACACAGAGCTTCCCAGCTTTGGAGAGCTGATATAGCCTAAAGGGAGAAGAGGTCACAAAAACAAACAAAAACCAAGTTAGCTGGCACAACATAATATGTGGCAAAATCTGCCTAATTCTCTTCAAGTTCCATGCTGCCCTTCCCAGTCTCATTTATTGCCCAAGGATATTAGAAAACATGATTATTTCCTTGTCATCCCTCCGCACTTCTTTTCATTTTCTTCTCCCTTTACCCCTTATTTGGAAGAAAAAAAAAGCCTTTCAATTGAAGAAATGTACTTCTCTTCCCTTTATAGGGAGTGTTATTTCCTTTGATCAGCATTTTTCAATAGAAACCAATGCCTACTTCTGATAAACAAAGACTATCAATGATTCTGATATGGTTCCGTGTGTGTGTGTGTGTGTGTGTGTTGTGTGTGTGTGTGTGTGTGAGAGTGTAAGCATGCGCAATGTGCCCCCAAGAAACACTCTTTCAGATATCTTTTCAGTATTCCGACAAGCCAAGAATATTTTGCCCAGTTTTACTTTTTGTAGTGTGTATAACATGTAGTTTTACAATAGGATTGTTTTTCATATTTCAAATATAAAATAATACAATGTTGAATACAGTTTTTCAAGATACACTTATTCCCTACCCGCCCCTCAACACTAGTTGAGAATCATTCAGTGGAGTAAATGGGAGAGAAAAATGTATGAACTAGAACCTGAAATAACTTCCTTCTAGGATCAACTTGATTTTTCAAAAGTAAAAACTCAAAAGTTTTATCTAATGAAGATATTCCCATTTAGTTCTAAGTCTGAAACACAGTCCTAAAGCCTAACAGAGAGCAGAAGAGTTTGCTGAGGCAAGGACACAAGGGGCAGCTACTCCAGAATCTGTTACCTGTGAACACCAGTCACGCTCTCTTCCACAATGCCTCGGATCTTCTTAAACACGTTTGGATACTTCTTATAAACCCAGTGGGTTAAGTCTCCCCCATCATCCAGGATCTATAGAACAGCCAGAAGACTTCTATGGGCATTCAGGCTGCTAGGGCTGGGGGGAACTTTGAACCCACTTTCTGTACTAATAAGAGAGCCCTGTATGTTTTGGAAGAGCACTCCTCAGAGCTCCTTAGAGCAGGCTTAGATAGTGGAAATACAGTCAAATTGGTTGGTGTAAAATGGTTAAAAGGATTCCTAGGTTTGTTTTAGGCTACAGTGATGAGTATTAAGCTAATCACAGACTCATTTTTAGTCTAGAGTCTTGAAATATATAGCCCCTTTGAATACAAAAAGAGGACTGGGGCAGAAGGAAAGAAAGCAGAATCCTACTCCAAAGAAGCACCACTATTTCGTTCTGGTGTGTCTGAGCCATGTGTTCAGCTAGTCTTACCCTTCCCCCACCTTTCCATTCAGTACTCAGACCCATTCTGAATAGGTATCAAGCTAAACACTTTAGCAACAAAGTCAGTGCATAAGACCAAACATCCAAAACATATTTAGGGAACCATGCTTTGAGGGAAAAAAAGGAAATAAATCTATTGTCAAAGTGTAGGATGTATAAGCATTATTACCATGTTGGCCTGCCACCCATCCATGTTCACACAGCGGTCAATACACCACCAGAAGTCATCTTCTGACTCGCCCTTCCAAGCGAACACTGCAACTCCTGTAGAGACAGAAATGAATCAGCTGCCCGCCTCCTTTGAGGAATGTCCTGTACCAAATCACTTTCTGAGATCCATGTGAAGAGAAAAAGGCAAAAGAAACAATTTCAGAAAGGAAAATATTAGAGCCAAAAGTCAAAGAATCACTTTTGCTTCAGAAATTAATTATGTTAAGAAATTAAGGAATTTTTGTTTTAAAAGTATTTTGGAACCTTGAAGTGTTCCTTTCTTTGGGCTAATTTTATACTGAGAAAGAGATAAAATGAAGTGGGAATTAATACAAAATTGTTAACTGGAGCATTACTGATATTAGTAAACATCTTGAAACAATCTAAATGTTCACCATTAGGAAAATAGTGAAGTAAAATCACACAGCCATATGAATGAGTATTACAAATGATGCTGTCAAACTTTTCAGTGACATGGAAAACTACGTCTGAAAATACTATATTTAGGTTATAAAACTGTATACATATTAGAATTTATTTCATCCATGTAAAGTAGAAAAAAGGAAAAAGAAAAAAATTCATCAAATACTCTATGTAGTGGGATTGTAGGTTTTTTGGGAACTTCCTAAATTTTTTGCAGTAAACACTTATCAGAAAAGAATAAACAAAAACCCCTAAAGTATTATAAAGTTACTTTCTGAGGTTCTTAGAAAGATGAGAGGTCCGGCTGGGTGCAGTGTCTCATGCCTGTAATCCCGGCACTTTGGGAGGCCAAGACAGGCAGATCACTTGAGGTCAGGAGTTCGAGACCAGCCTGGCCAACATGGTGAAACCCCATCTCTACTACAAATACAAAAATTAGCTGGGTGTGGTGGCGTGCATCTGCAATCCCAGCTACTCAGGAGGCTGAGGCACGAAAATCACTTGAATACAGGAGGCAGGGGTTGCAGTTAGCCGAGACTGCACCATTGCACTCTAGCCTGGGCAACAGAGTAAGACTCCATCTTGAGAAAGAGAGAAAGAGAAAGAGAAAGACAAAGAGAAAGAGAAAGAGAAAGAGAAAGAGGAAGAGGAAGAGGAAGAGAAACAGAAAGAGGGAAGGGAGGGAAGGGGAGGGGAGGGGAGGGGAGGGAGAAAGATGAGAGGTCCTCAAAGAAACTTCACGGTGATTTTCTTCTGAACATTTGAATAATAAAAATTATTATTATTATTGTTATTAATTTTTGAGATGGAGTTTCACTCTGTCGCCCAGGCTGCAGTGCAGTGGCATGATCTCGGATCACCGCAGTCTCTACCTCCCGGGTTCAAGTGATTCTCCTACCTCAGCCTCCCCAGTAGCTGAGATTACAGGCGCACACCACCACTCCCGGCTAACTTTTGTATTTTTAGTATAGGTGGGGTTTTACCATGTTGGCCAGGCTGGTCTTGAACTCCTGGCCTCAAGTGATCTGCCCGCCTCGGCCTCCCAAAGTGCTGGGATTACAGGCATGGGCCACCAGGCCTGGCCTGAATAATAAAAAATTATTTTGTTTAATTAAACTCATGAATAGCTCATATATTTTCAATGCCATACTGAATACCAAATTATTTAATGCACTATCAATATAAAAGGTACTTCCTACTTGTGCTCTCTCACAAAACTGATGGCACATATATAGTTTAACATTCTTCCTTGTTCAACCAACACCAGAACTGTGCACGTCCCCATGCCATTAGATTATTTTCTTTTTTTTTTTTTTTTGAGACGGAGTCTCGCTCTGCCGCCCAGGCTGGAGTGCTGTGGCCGGATCTCAGCTCACTGCAAGCTCCGCCTCCTGGGTTTAAGCCATTCTCCTGCCTCAGCCTCCCGAGTTGCTGGGACTACAGGCGCCCGTCACTGCGCCCGGCTTGTTTTTTTGTATTTTTTAGTAGAGACGGGGTTTCACCATGTTAACCAGGATGGTCTCGATCTCCTGACCTCGTGATCTGCCCGTCTCGGCCTCCCAAAGTGCTGGGATTACAGGCTTGAGCCACCGCGCCCGGCCTCATTAGATTATTTTCAAAGGTCATTTTTAATGACTACATAATATTCCATCATGGATATACATCTTAATTTTATTATCCACATTCTTCCTGTTGAGGTTTTTATCATCCCCAATTTTACAGCCTCTAGACATATATGACATTGTAATGACAATTTTGATACATAAAAGTTATATGTTTGGATAACTATTTTCGGGCAAATTTGGTAAAAAAAAAAAAACAAAAAAAAAAAAACTGAACTTACCAGCCTCAGCTAGTGCTGCAGCTACTTCATTCTGAGTTGAGTAGATGTTACAAGCAGACCAGCGGCACTGAGCCCCCAGAGCACAGAGTGTCTCAATCAACACCTGTGTAGAGGTACAGGAAGACAGGGTGAGGAAGAGAAGGGCCACCCAGGAATGGAGAGCAAGCCTCAGCAAGATAACAATACCTATCAACTCTGCACCAACAGGCGCTACACTGGGAAGTTACAAAGGGGTGTACTCCAGCCATGTGGTGCACTGGTGTTTAACTTTACATAAAACGTAGGTTTCTAAAAGTCTTAATAACATTTTATAACAATCATATGTTTGCAAATCTAGACTTTCCTAGGTCAAGTTTGCTGAAAGTGGGTTTAAACATACAAAAAAAAAAAAACCTGGAAAACCCCATTATTGTGTAACAGGGAGATCCTACTAATAGTTAGCATTTGGAGGTTGGTGAGTTAGGAAGGAAAAGTGAAACAAAAAAAAAACTGATTTCTTTCTTCCCCTTATCAGAAGTCCCTCTTTTCTTCCAACAAACTCACCGCTGTCTGGGCTGTGATGTGTGTACAGCCCACTATTTTAGCACCAGCCAAGGGCTTCTCCCCCTGAGCACGTTTCCTGAGTGAAATCAGAGCAGACATGTCTGTGAAAGAACAGAGGATTTGAGCTAGGTCTGCACTAGCAGTATCATCAGTTCCTGCCCCAGGGCTGGTCTGGATCTGTTGAGATACGGTGAGATGAGACAGAAAAACTTTAAGCCTATTTTCATGATGACTGGCAGCTTCAACAGCACAGTAATAGTGGAGAGCGGTCATGCAACCACTTGGAGTTTCTCTCTTCCTCTACTGCTTCAGCTTTATACATAGAGGACTGAACAGAGAATGAAGTAAATCCTTAAAACTGATCAAAATGAAGGGTAAGTCTCATCATCCATTTGGGAAGAGAGGAAAGTAGTTAAGGCATTGGCTAATAGATCCCTATATATAAAGTCATCAGACCAGAAAGACTGTACCCTCAGCTGAAATCACTAACTTCTGTTTTTCTATGCTGTCTATGTTTTCTACGCTGACCGTATCCTGTCAGTCTGTTTGGTTTCTCTACTCTCTCTCAGTAAAGAACATGCCTTCAATGTGTAAACAACGCAAGAGTAAAGAGGACCTTACTGGGAGTGGCTGGGGTAGGGAAACCAAGATTTAACTGTTTGTCAGTCACTTTTACTCTGCTCCAGCAGAGGGTGCTCAGGACCAAACAAGACGCTAGGTCACCACATCCTTAGCTTAAAACCCTTCCTCATCAGCTGTTTCTGGGGAATCTGGGTCTCTGGCATTGGCAGCTATAGTAAGATCCCATATAACCAACTACCAAGTAGTGATCTAGGACTTGCCAATTCTGCCATGTAGATCTTTGAATACGGTGGTGGGGTGGGGTGTGGAGGAAAACAGAAACTACTCTGTGTGTCATCACCACATGCTGAGAACAGAAGGAAGAGAGAACAAGAATCCTGAGACTCAAGTTCCATAGAGAGAGAAGTGTTTATCCGGGAGTCCATAATACTTTCTTCCCAGTATACTTTCAAGTCAGCTTTCAAGTCTTAAGTTGTTTGTGGATTCTGATGGCCAACAAGAGGGTCGTTTCTCTTCCCCTAAATCACTCCCTTTCTTTACCTTGCTCTGCAATCTCAATCTCCCGGCGTCCAAATTCTGCCTGCTTGATGTTCTTCACACAGAAATTGCTGCTGCCCTTGGAGTTGGTTTGCTGCTTCTCTCGGGGAGAAACCTCGTCATCAGAGCTATCTGTGTAGGATGCAGCTAGAGCCAGGAAAGAAAAAAACAAAAAAAACCTCAGTGGCCCCAACTCTACAGAGTGCAGTCCCCAAGGGACTTTCATTTAAGTCAAGGGAACACTGTTAATTGGAGTTACCTTTTATAACCCTCCAACTTCTGCTCCTCTAGGTTCTACTTGGTGGTATGAATGAAAATGTTGTGGATGCTTCCGTGTTGCAGCTCTTTCACCCACCCTAACAATATTATCCCATTAGTGCCTGTGATAAGGGACCACTGATTCTAAACCTGTACCAGCTATAGTAATCCCAGCTAATAGAGGTACCTGGTCCCATCTGGATTGGAACCAGACCTGGCAAAAACAGAAGAACAATGTAGGGCAGATAAGGAACGGTATTTCTGTAGATTACTGGTTCTCAAATTCAAGCATCTGTCAGGATCAGATGGAAGGTTTGTTAAAACATATATTGCGCCGGGCGCGGTGGCTCAAGCCTGTAATCCCAGCACTTTGGGAGGCCGAGACGGGCGGATCACGAGGTCAGGAGATCGAGACCATCCTGGCTAACATGGTGAAACCCCGTCTCTACTAAAAAATACAAAAAATTAGCCGGCGAGATGGCGGGCGCCTGTAGTCCCAGCTACTCGGAGGCTGAGGCGAGAGAATGGCGTAAACCCGGGAGGCGGAGCTTGCAGTGAGCTGAGATCCGGCCACTGCACTCCAGCCTGGGCGACAGAGCGAGACTCCGCCTCAAAAAAAAAAAAAAAAAAAAAAAAAAAAAAAATATATTGCTAGACCCCATGGCCATTTCCCATTTGGCAGGTATGGGGTGGCACCTAAGAATTAGTATTTTCAACAAGTTACCAGGTGTTGCTGATGCTGTAGTCAGAGGACCATGCTTTGAGAACCATGGGTATAGACAAAAGTGATTAGATAGTCTTACAAGGGATTTTACACTAAGTTGTGCTCAAGGAATAGAGAAAGAAAGAAATGGCACAAAAGGCAAGCAGCTCTGGTTCTACTGATAGCCCTGGGAAAGTCTGTCAAAATGACCAACTTAAAAAGCGGTTTCACATAAGAGCCAAAAATACCACTTATCCGACAGATATGCAAGATGATATACAACAATCATTCCTTACCTCTCAAATCACTTTTTTCCTCTCTGAATTGAGTATTTTCCTCATCACAGTTTCTAGTATACCTGGACTCTCTCACTGACTGACTTCTATATACAGGTCCTCCTCCGGTCCAGCTAACACGAATACTACTAAAGCTTATCTTCCCCATGATGACAATTTGACCGTATCACTAAGCTTTTTAAAAGGCTCTAATACATTTCTGTAACATGGCCATCAAGATCTTTGAAGACTTTTTAAAAGCCTTCTTCAGTCGTTTTATCGTTCTTCCTCTCATAACTCAATTTTTCACAATTAATTTTTCTTCTTTCTCGGCTACAATTAGCCTGCTTGTCACACACCACTTTTTATCTGTCACTCCAAGATCACATATAATGGCTTTTCATTTATGTTAATCCTTAATGTTAGTAATACAATGTAAAAGGTATTCTGGCAAAGGACAATGAATAGCTTTTGGTACAAATATCTCTGCTGACATTAATAGCAATCTGTAACCTCTTAAGCTTTTAACAATGAGTCTTCACTTAAACAACAACAAAGTTGTATTGGATGCCCCATTAGATGTCCCTAATGTTTTCTCCTATATTCAGCTGCCAAGATTCTATATTCTTTTCCATGCTAATTTTCCAATACATACTCTGTAGTTGGGAAGGACAGAATACGAAACAGAAAAAGACTTTATTTATAGAGAGTTAAGACAGGAGGAGAGAACTACAAAGAAACAGAGCTGGAGTCACATTATAGTAGTCTGAATCTTTCCTACTCCAGAGGCTAACAGGGAGGATATTTCAACAGAAGCAATAACCTAATAAATAAAAGAAGCCTAGATACTAATTTCATTGTTACAATCTAAGCAGTCTTGGGGATAAGAAAGAAAGAGATAGGTGGCAGGATATATTTCATACAAAGAAATCGTGCTTCAAAATGCACTTCTTTTTTAAGGCCAATTCTGTCAGCCAAAATAGCATTGATTTCTTCCCTTTGAAATGCGGGTGGATCAATGTGGGAATGGGAACTAGCTCAGTCCTACCAACTGGCCACTGGCCACAGACCACACACATAGACAGCCAGGGGAAAGAAAGTCTCGAGTCGACAGAAGCTTCCCCAGCTACTAGCCTGGCTGCAGAACATTCTCAGCGCCCAGCCACTGAGTTTTCAGCACAAAGGTGGGCAGTCATAACATGAGGTATTTTCAGATTGCTAAGTGAACACCACTGGTAGCAAACAGGGAAGAGAGATTAGAGAGGACATAGAGTTCATTCACACCTACCTGAACTGTAGCTGTCAGTGGAGGACTGTGAAATAGAGCGAGACAAAGATCTTCGGCCAGTTTTGGTGGGGAATTTGGTGAACTCCTGCATGTCATCAGCAAACTGGATTTGCTATATAAAAGGAAGACAAAAAGTTGAAAACTTCTAAGGAAAATCAGTGAAATGTTTTCTTTTTGTAAGGTTATACATTGCCTTTCCTAAAAGCCAGTGTTGTCACATGGCTCCTACTAAGCCAGCAACTGTCCCACCAGAAATGGGGGAAGGCTGAGGCTCCCAAAACGTCAATCACTGTCTCCTCCCAATTGTTTCTGCAGGATTTGGGAGGAGGGGCTAAGGTTAAGACCCAACTTCTTTTAGTATTTGTCCAATTTTACAAATCTTTCTCACATTCTATCAAGTTTTTTTCCCCCTCTTATAACCCTGACAGATTAAACTCTTTACCCTTCTTCCCAAATCTTTCAGGAAACAGAATCTCATAGTGCTATTGGGGTTTTTTTGGTTTTTGTTTTCAGAATATTCTCTTGTAGCACATTCCTAAAGTTGGCAATGGTCTTGCTTTCTGAAAGAATTATAAAGAGATGCCTAGAAATGGTGATGGGCATTAGGGTGCCAATACTCAGAGCCCAACCATATGTCTATACTTCACAAAGCCAATGTAGTATCTCCAGAACCTTCTATCGTAGTAAAAGTTTAAAAACCAGAATATAATTATAAAGAGAAATTGAAAAACCCACACACACTATAGTAAAATCTAACTCATTAGGACTAATTTGAAGGAAAGAGAAAATAAGGACTTGGTAAACTTTGCATTAAAAACTTCCTTCAATGGGCCAGGCGCGGTGGCTCACGCCTGTAATCCCAGCACTTTGGGAGGTCAAGGCGGGTAGATCACGAGGTCAGGAGATGGAGACCAGCTTGGCCGAGATGGTGAAACCCCGTCTCTACTAAAAATACAAAAATTAGCTGGGCTTGGTGGCAGGCACCTGTAATCCCAGCTACTTGGGAGGCTGAGGCAGGGAATTGCTTGAACCTGGGAGGCGGTGGTTGCAGTAAGCTGAGATAGTGCCACTGCACTCCAGCCTGGGTGACAGAGCAAGACTCCATCTCAAACAATAACGACGACAACAACAACAAAAACAAACAAACAAACTTCCTTAAATGAAATAAGTCAGAACTAGATAATTCTTTGAAGAATACTTGGAAAACTGGCTCTAATCAATAGCAAATAGCTTGCAACTGATATTATTTATAGATTTAAAAACTGTGTAACACTTTTATTATATGGTTTAAACCTTCCTCCTGAACTCCTGTTTAAACTCTGATAAACCCTTTCTTCAAAATAAAATAAACTTCACCATCCTGAAATAAGCAGGATGGTTTGAGGATGTGAACTGAGATTCCGTCCACAATCCGACTAAATCTGAAAAGGTTCCCATAGAGAATCCATTAAGCTAAGTCTTTAGCAAATACTCTGGAAGTGTAAATGACTACAGATTAAAATCTTCTCTGTATAATACTGGCAACAGGGTTATAGCCTTAAAGCCAGGAACAGTAAACTACCCGTTAGTTATAGCTACAAAAGCTTCACCTCCTCTTTCACATGTACCCTTCAGCTAGGGGAGCACCAGATTGCAGTGTAGGAATCAGGTTTAAGTGGGCAGCCTAGGTATAAGCAGCTAATATAAACAAATTGAAAACGGAATTAGCAGGACTCCACAGGTAATAAGGCAGTAATTAAGGGAACACAGGTTTGTGTTTGCAACTTTCTAGCTAGCATGGTTTACAGCAAGAATGAAAGCAGAGACCAGCCATGTAGTAACAGCCATGGATACTATGAGTAGTAGGCCTAAGATAAAACCCTGGGGGTACTTCTATTTAAAACTTATCCTAGTTCAGTATCCAGCTGGGCAAGTTTTTTTCTTTAGCCTACTCTGTGAAATAAGGAGGTGACAGAGGACAGATCCTGTTTAATTAAATCTAAGGACAGATCCTAAAGGCATGGAAGGGAATGAGCTACCTATGCTGGCATTTAGCCCAGGGTCTTAAACATGTGCGAAGGCATTCAATGAATATCTGTAGAAGGAGTGATCCTTTCAAAATCCTTTCTTATGTTTCCACACAATTAGGATTCAAAAAAGGAAAGGAAGAAAAAAATACTTTCTTGTGTAAAATAAATCAATCAAGCTTCAAAGATAAATAAAAAAGTAAATCAAGACTCAAGTCAAACCACATATACTGCACCGGAGCTTAACAAATATCTTTATATATCCAAAGCAGCTTTTTTAGTTTAAGTGCTAAAATTTTAACGATAAATAGCTTAAACATCAAAAGCACAACTATCTTTCAAAAATATATATATATATACTCATTGAGGTGGCCACAGGTCAGCATTTGCCCTTCTAGATAGGATTCCTCACTGCATGTTCACATGATTTCTGCTGTCAGCAAAGCTAGTTTCACTGAAGAAATTAATCCAGGACCAAGGTAATGACTTCCAATTCAATATGCTGTTATTTTGGTGATGGCAAAAAATACAGTCACGAGACCATCAAACCCTCTTAACACTCTCCAGAGGCAGCCCTTCCTCCACCAGCCTCCCTGCTGCCAGCATAATGCAGACTATTCTATTCGGAAGCTGCTCTCCCCTCTGCTATGATTCCTTCCTCTGTTCGCCTTTTTTCAAAGGGTTCTGGGCATGTTCCCAGATACCAGGTACATGGAGGGTGAGGGTGGGGGAGGGAACTGCAATAACGCTTGCAGTTTTTTAGATAGAGAGGTGGCTGTGGCAAGAGAGAAATGTTTTTCTTCAGCAACTTAAAAACTGAATAGTCATAATTTCCCCTTATATTAATAAAGCTCATCAGTAGCCTAAAGCTAAGCAAAATCCTTCCCATCTAAAAATACTGGACTGTGTTGCAAGCAGCTTAGCAGCTTACTAACCAGTGCAGTGCCCCTACCTCCCCATCTCTCAAAAAATGAATATGGTCCGTATTTGAAGTGGGTAGAATGTTAACTCAAGCCATGGCAAGGATGAATGGGTTGTGTATTCTTGCAGCTGTTTGACATTCTCACCACTTATAAGGTGTCCCAACAATACAAAGATGCATGAATACCTGGTCTTTTCTTCCACCCCAAATTACATGCTGAAGAGAATCTGTGTTACAATTGATGCTGTGGAATACATCTGCTCTGCCAGTTTCCTCCAGACCTGTTAGCTCCACTGGTTATCTTCACAGCTAGTAGCTCTGTTTTCTCTTGGTGAACTACCTCCTGGAGCATTGTTCACCCTCACACTGTAAATATAAACACTGCTGCCAAAAGCAACTTTTGGATATCACAAGTTTTCTCTCCAGATCTCAACAACAGCCTTCTGATTGGGCTGGACTCACTGCATTTAAGGCAAATATGATAATCTGGGCAAGACGAAAAGACTACAAAGTTGTTCTGTTTCTATTAATTCCTATCACTATAATTTCTTCCAAACATTAAATCTTAATTGCTGTGCTTTCATCTTTCTTCAAATCTACCATCTACAAGGAATACCACACCTAAATAAAAAGTAGGATTGGGAAGAGAAGGAATGGAAAGGAAATAAAGTGGTTGAAATGCAGAAAGTATCTTTAAGTAAAAAGTCTTATGTTAAATAACGATGTTATGCTTGAGCACTCACCACCCCATAAACAGCCTTACCCACAACTGAACAAGCACACCAGTGTTCCATTCTTACACTAAGAGCGTATTTATGAAAGGCTAGAAGGTCAGATTGACCCATTCTTCAAATAGCACACCCAAATACAGAAGTCTACTTGCTGCGTCTTAAAAACCCAATTAAATATCAGGCCAGTTTAACATGCTATTTAAAGCACCTCTTCAAATAGCTTAGCAGGTACAATGGTTGACTTTCTTCCATTTGATACTGAGAATGGTAAAGAAAAGCTCTACCAAACGAATAATTTGGGGTATATCCACTACCTAGTTGGAAGTCTGCTGACAAAGTGAGCTGAAAGAATTGTGCAGACCTTACCAAGAAAAGGTTAGCAGACGACACAATCCAAAAAAGTTACACACCTCAAGAGAAGAAAAATCGTATGCTATTCATTTAGTTGATCCTAATTGATATATATATATTTTACCATTAGAAGCTGAGTTTACTTTCACAAACACACATCCTATATTCTTAGAAGTTAAATAGCCCAGCTACACTCCTTCCCAGGGCCCACCCAGTTTTGCCTGCTATCTCCTGAATGAGAAAGAATTAACAGCTACCAGAATTCCACTACAACATTTTAGCCAAGAAATGGTGATCAGGATAATATCTCTGGTGCATTATATTCTTTAATCATCACATTTGCTAGGTACCAACTAAGTATCCAGTGCTACTCCAGGAAAGTTCTATGCAAGGAAACATGGTCCCTTAAAATCTGTAGACATGTTTTGACCCACAATATAGTAACATAGGTGGCTTTGCCATGGAATTTCACTGCTCCATGAGGAACATGCCAGATATTATAGTCTTCATAGCCTTATCTGGATATTGTTTAACCTAGGTTTGACTTAGACATCTTGTCAAATTTGTTATTTCAAATGCCAATCTAATAGCTTTTAATTTCCTCAGAAAGGTTTCTTCCTAAGGGTAAAGAACTAGATTCAAAGATAAACAGCAATTACTAAGAAAACAAATCATTAAGAAAGTGTAACGTAGAAGTAAGCAAAGCAGTCTTTCTTACTGCAGAGAATTATTTGAAGGGCTAGTATCCCTCTTTTGGTACACTACTGATTCTCTGGGACATTCCTAAATTTATATATTCTGTCCCATTGTCTCTCCGAGCATATTGTGTGTAGAGATTTTCCTGTTTAGAAATTATGGTCAGCATATTTCTTAGCAACTGAGAAAAAAAAAAAAGTAACAATGAAAAACTAGAAATTTTAACAAGCTCATCATTACTAAGCATAGTGTGTTAAAACACTTTTCGATTCCTACATCTTTTCTAATCCCTCTTTCACACATATTTTCTGATTAAATTATTCTTTCTTCTATAGATTCTACCCTCACCCACTCCTTTTTCAGAGGAAAGGAAGAGGATATGGCAGACAGCCAAAACAGGTGTAACACCTTTACTTCCTTACTCTCTCTCTCTCTTTTTAAAGAGACAGGGTCTCACTATGTTTGCCAGGCTGGCTGCAAACTGCTGGGCTCAAACAATCTTCTCACCTCCTGAGTAGCTGGGACTATAGGCCCATACCACCCTGCCCAGTTTTTCTTGATATTTACCAGTCTGATTCCCATTTCAGATGAACCCAAAGAAACAGTTATAAATAAAAACCCACTCCTTGGTACAAGAAACACACATGTCTGAATACCTTTCACCTCAAGTAAAAAAAAGTTTCCTCAAGAAAGGAATTCCCTTCCCAACACAATGCCTCCAGACACACCCACCGAAAAACAACTTATCTCAAGGGCATCAACCTCAGGCCAGAGTTGAATCCACAGCCACCTCCAGTCACTTCTTCCATTCCCACGTGCAGAAACCAGTCTTCTGAGACTCACCAGGTTTTGGCTGCTCCCTGCTCTCCTTCCCTGTCTCAAGTTTCTTAAGTTCTCAGTCTCCCCAGATGGAGCCTGAGTTTCTGGGGGGAGAGGGAGGGCAGGCTGACTAATCTCAGCACATATCTTCCCCCACCAACTCCCGCCTCTGTGTCTCAACAGTAACAGGATATAACACACACACAGCTAGAATCCAATTCCACAGTCAGAAGCAATACTCCTTTCAAAGTAGGACTCAACTAGATCTTCTGTCAATGCTGGCGGCAAGAAGAGGTGAGGCAATACCAGGCTCCAAACTGCTGAGTCACTTAAAAGGTAAGGAACATACAGCTTGAAAAACTCTGCCAAAGAGTAGTTTGACCCTTGTGAGCTACTCCCCTCTCTTCCTATAAGACAAAACACTTCACTATTATCTCCCAAAGTGCTCCAGTCAATATGCAGCATCGAGGCCTGCAACTGTCAACTAGAAATAAAAATAAGAGATTAAAAAAAAAGGCAGTAAGTAGGACTGAAAAGGGCTTCCCAATCTTTTGACCACAATTTTCAAAAGAATGTAACACACATCCAGACTGTTTGAATACCTATTTAGCTATCTACTACCTACCCAGTTGCCTGACCTGTCCATATTTCTCTTTTCCTCAGTCCCACCACCAATAGTATATAAACACATGCCAGTCATCTCTGTTTCTCCCAACATTGAATTATAATCAATTCTAGGTTTTAAAAAAAACTCAGTACAGGTGACTGAAGAAATCCTGGTTCCTGGAACATACCCACTACTTTAGTGATAACACTAAAGTCTCCTCTTCCACCTGCTACCCTCCATCCCCACTTGCTAGCACCACTGTTGTACTTTGTTTACTTTTCCAACTTTATTATAATCATTTTCAGCATACAAAAAATGTAAAATCATAGTATAATAAACACCTGTACTCTCCACCTAGAATGAATCTTTCCATTTTCCATAATAGGTTTTTTCTCTGTATATACACACAGACACATGCATACTTTCACAGGGTCCTGTAAAAATAAAGGTTGCAAACATGAACATTACCAATAAATTGTTCAGAATGTATCTTCTAAGAATATTCTCCTATAGAACCATGACATATCACACTTAATATTAACAATTATTCTATACCTTCATATATCCAGACTGTCCAGATTATATTCAAATTTCCCTAATCTTCTCAAGAATATTTTTTATATCCCAACAGTCTCCTCAACCCTGCCAACCCAGCATGGATTCAAGGTTCATTAAATGCAGTTGGTTGTTAGGTTCCTTTAGCCTCTGCTAATCTAGAACACTCTCTCCAAGGTCCCCCACCCCCTTGTGATAATGGCTTTTCTTTGAGGAACCCAGATTAATTGTCTCATAAAATCACTCACATTTTGAATTTTTCACAGGGTTTCCTTCCAATAAACTGGAAGCTCAGTTCTGAGGTTTTATTAGAAAAAGGTTAAAATTTCCTGGATTATGTAGTATATTTCACCTTGCATCATTATCAGGAGGCACATGTCAGGTTGTTCCACTATTAGCAATGCTAAGATTGAGTCCTGGTTAAAGTGAGACCATCAGATCTCTCCTTTGAAAGGTACATTTTCTCTTTTGCAAGTAAAAGTTAATTTGTAGGGCGATACTTTTTTTCATCATGTTAATATCCTATTCCCTAATGACTTTACCATGTTAATAATCCTTGCCTGAACCAATTATATTGGGAAGGTTACAGAATCACAACTTGTATTTTTCTATCAATCCTTTCACATTAGCTGGCATTCTTTTGCAAAGAAAACTCTTCTCCTTTTGTCATTCAGATTTTTATGTATTTAACAGATTACACTTAATTACACATTAATTGCACTGAATACTCATATTGGCTCAAACTGGGCCAGTGGGAGCCTCCTTCAAGCTGGCTCTTCTGTCCTTTTGACATGATTTCATTACAGTCCTTCCACTCGTTTTGACAAAAGAAGATATACTAGGCTCACCTTATTCTTCCTCTTCTCCAAATCCAGATTCAACCATCTCTCAGGAGCCTTTCTTTTAGGAGGGGGTAGTATTTAGAAGCTGGTATCTGGAGTAAGAGGTGTGATAATTGCTATTAGAGATGCCTCTACTCCTAGGTTCTTTTGGTAGAGAGAGAAATCAATCCTTTTACTTATGAGTTCATATTGATATTTCTACTTCAGATTTAATATTACCTTTTTTAAAAAAAGTTTTACCATTTGTATGTCATCTCTAATAAATGTTTACTTATTTGATTTATTCTATAATGCATATAAAATAGTTTCAAAATAACAAGACTAATGTTATTATGCACCAAAATTTACTGAGTGAAGTGGCAAGGTTTCATTGAAGTTCTTTTCGTCCTCAGAATATATTTCATAAAGATGTATAGTCAAAGTACTACTTTCTGAGTGACTGAGTAATCAATTTGATATATTAGGTTAGGATTTTATATTTTACTTGGGTTCATTCCCTTGTGTTTGTAAGCAACTTAAAGGTTTCCTTTTTTCTCTTTGATTTTGACATATAAAACATTTACATGTCTCAAAACTTTAAAAGGTATACTCAGAGAAGTTTCACTGCTATTCCTAGCCCTGATACTCTGTGTGTCCCTCCCCATTTTCACTGGTTTCTGGTTTATCCTTTTTATGTTTCCTTTTAGGAGTGTGGGAAGCAAATACATATTATTTTCCCTCCCTTAATCAAAAGGTAGCATGATAATATAGTCTGCACCTTGTTTTTTCACTTGGGAATCATTTGTATTGGTTCATAGGGTATAAGAACCAACTAGTATAGGCTCAGGGAAAGAAAATGCTGTCAAGGCCGGGTGTGGTGGCTCATGCCTGCAATCCCAGTACTTCGGGAGGTCGACAGGGGTGGATCACCTAAGGTCAGGAGTTTGAGACCAGCCTGATCAATATGGTGAAACCCCGTCTCTACTAAAATTACAAAAATCAGCCGGGCATGGTGGCATGTGCCTGTAGTCTCAGTTACTCGGGAGGCTGAGGCAGGAGAATCGCTTGAACCTGGGAGGCAGAGGTTGCAGTGAGCCAAGATCACACCACTGCACTCCAGCCTAGGCAACACAGCGAGACTGTCTCAAAAAAAGAAAAAAAAAATTAAATTTTGTATAGGAAAATATCGACAAATTTTGTCAATATATATCACTGCTAGAATATCACTGATCTAAATAGTTTACAAACCATTTTTGTTGAACTTTTGGCATACAAATAACAAGCATCACTGGTACCACCACCTGAGAGCACTAGATGAAGATTTTTAAAGTTGATTGGACAGGAAGTTTGAAATCCACACTTACTAGTAGGGTGGACACCAAGATCCTGAATGCCTAGATTTATATGACTTTAAGTGCTTTGCCTTAACACCTGTGGCTTACAATTTATAGAGGATTTACGTTTTTAAAACTTTCCAGAATCCTTTGAATGTTGCATATATGCTTCACAAATGAGAAAACAGAAAAGGGGTTGGGGTTAAGTGATTTGCTTAAGGCAATTTGCTACCAACACTGAGATTTAAAAAGCAAAAAGCAAAAAAAACAAAAACAAAAACAAAAACCCATCCACAAGCCCAGTTCTATTTTCCTTCTTTTGGAACAGGCTGGGGAAACGGCAGCTTTCTCCTTTATTTCCAAGGGGTCAGGTTACCTTGGAATGGTCTACTTTTGCACTATAAGCTTTCTGAGCTTATAATACCAGATAAACATTTGTAAGCATTGGTAAAGGAAAATAATTCTTTCAGTTCCAAAAATCTTTACTAATTTTCAGAAAAGTAAAATGATGCAAAGAAATGTAATGTTTTTAAGTTGCCAACGAATTGCCATTGAGAAGTACTGCTCCATAGACCTAGAAAGGGTGGGGAGAGTCCAGTAAAAGCAGAGCCCTAACACTGTGGTAACAAAATGTTTCATTCTAGAATATACTTCCATTGTCTTTTGGGAATGGAGTAAGGAGGAGAACGTATGGGCAATCTAATCTTGACTACTTTTCTAGGACAAAAGACATTAATTCAGAATTCCCTATTTGTATCATTTCCACCTGTGTTTAAGCAAAAATTTTAGTTTAGTATAGTTAAATTGACCACTGGTTTTTTTTTTTTCCTCTTTTGGTCACTGGGGAAATTCGCTGGCTATTTCATGAGAAGTTACCATATTCTAAAACATGCAACAGAGAATATACTTTAAATGTGCTTTTTGAAGGGGTTTATCCTGTGCTGAATGGTGCTGCAGGACTATTTCTTTTACAAATGTACACTTAGCACAATCACAGAATTTCCTTTTTTTTTTTTTTGAGACGGAGTCTCGCTCTGTCGCCCAGGCTGGAGTGCAGTGGCCGGATCTCAGCTCACTGTAAGCTCCGCCTCCCGGGTTCACGCCATTCTCCTGCCTCAGCCTCCGCAGTAGCTGGGACTACAGGCGCCCGCCACCACGCCCGGCTAGCTTTTTGTATTTTTTAGTAGAGTCGGGGTTTCATCGTGTTAGCCAGGATGGTCTCGATCTCCTGACCTCGTGATCCGCCCGTCTCGGCCTCCCAAAGTGCTGGGATTACAGGCTTGAGCCACCGCGCCCGGCCAATCAGAGAATTTCTTTTAAACTAAAAACATTCCATTAGGTTCCTTTCTCATCTGTGGTGTGCCACTCAAAAAGCACTCTTTCCAAGTCACCTTACATCTTATGTCTAAAAGATCTAGCAAAGTTGAACTCTACCAACAGAAAAAGAGTTATATTTGGCCAGGTGCAGTGGCTCACACTTATAAACCAAGCACTTTGGGAGGCTGACGAGGGAGGACCCCTTGAGCCCAGGAATTTGAGACCAGCCCTGGCAACATTGTGAGCCCTTGGCTCTACAACAAATAAAAAAAATTAGTGGGGAATGGTGGTGCGCACTTGTAGCCCCAGCTACTCAGGAGGCTGAGGTAGAAGAATCACTTGAGCCTGGGAGGTGGAGGCTGCAGTGAGCTGTGACTGTGCCAGTGTACAGAGCAAGACCCTGTCTCAAAAAAAAAAGTTATATTAAATTTGAAGTTAAAATAAAATTTAAAATAATATATTAAAAATTATTAATTATTAATATTAAAAATAAAATAAAAAAATAAAAAATTTTAAAACTCGGGTTAAAAAAAAAATTACCATTGATGTATTTCTACTTTCTGGTACCACCTTTGTGACTACTATGACTAACAAAGTTCTTGTAAGGCTATTATTTTTATTGAAGTATTCTGGATTTAAGTAACATGATACATGATTACTGAATCTTGGTTTCAAAGTTATGGTTGGTATTTATTTAAAGTAATCAATTAAATAATCTCACTTTTAGGTGCGATCTAAAAAAGCCAAACTCATAGAAGAAAAAGCAGAAGGTTCTTACCAGGAGTCAGGAAGGTGGAAGAAATGAGGAAATGTTGGTTAACGGGTACAGTTTGGAGTTATAAATAAGTTCTGGAGAGTTAATGAACAGCACAGTGACTATAGTTAACAATAACATATTGTATACTAGAAATTTGCTGGCCGGGCGCGGTGGCTCACGCCTGTAATCCCAGCACTTTGGGAGGCCAAGGCGGGCGGATCACAAGGTCAGGAGATCAAGACCACGGTGAAACCCTGTCTCTACTAATAATACAAACAATTAGCTGGGCGCGGTTGCGGGCGCCTGTAGTCCCAGCGACTCGGGAGGCTGAGGCAGGAGAATGGCGGGAACCCGGGAGGCGGAGCTTGTAGTGAGCTGAGATCGCGCCACTGCACTCCAGCCAGGGAGACAGAGCGAGACTCCGTCTCAAAAAAAAAAAGAAATTTGCTAAGATTAGATCCTAAGTATTCTCATCACATACAACACACACATACACACAAAGTAACTATGAGGTGATGGATATATTAGCTAGCTTTACTGTGGTAATAATTTCACAATGTATACATCAAAATGTCACACTGTACACCTTGAGTACTTTTTTTTTTTTTAAGAGACAGAGTCTTGTTGTCACCCCGACTAGAGTAAAGTGGCAGGATCATAGCTCACTGCAGCCAATTGCTGGGCTCAAGCAATCCTCTGGCCTCAGCCTCCTGAGTGGCTAGGATAAGAGTCATGTGCCACCATGCCCAGCTGATTTTTTTTTTTCCTTTTTTGTAAAAGATGAGGATTTCATTATGTTGCTCTGGCTGGTCTTGAACTCTTGGCTTCGAGCAATCTTCCCACCTCAACCTCCCAAAGACGTGAACCACTGCTCCTGGCCCAAATACATACAGTTTTCACTTGTCAATTATACCTTAATAAAGTTGAAAAAAATATCCAATACTCAATGAATAGAGAAAATTTTCCACTTAAGAATTTTTATGGCCAGGCTCCGTGGCCCACACCTGTAATCCTAGCACTTTGGGAGGCCAAGGTGGGTGGATCACCTGAGGTCAGAAGTTTGAGACCAGCCTGGCCAACATGGCGAAACTTCGTCTGTACTAAAAATACAAAAATCAGCCAGGAGTGGTGGTGGGCACCTATAATCCCAGCTACTCAGGAGGCTGAGGCAAGAGGATCGCTTGAACCCAGGGGATGGAGGTGGCAGTGAGCTGAGATCACGCCACTGCATTCTAGCCTGGGCAAAAGAGTGAAACTCGGTCTCAAAAAAACAATAATTTTTATTTATTTTTATTTTTTAGAGACAGGGTCTCCCTGTGTTACCCAGGCTGGCCTCAAACTCCTGGGCTCAGAGGATCCTCCTGCTCTGGCCTCCCAAAGTGCTAGCATTACAGGCATGAGCCACTACACCTGGCCCAAGAATAAGAATTTTTAATTATAATTTTTAAGAATAATTTTTCTGAAAACCGAGTAGCAAGTTTTTTTTTTTTTTTTTTTTTTTTTTGGAGACGGAGTCTCGCTCTGTCGCCCAGGCTGGAGTGCAGTGGCCGGATCTCAGCTCACGGCAAGCTCCGCCTCCCGGGTTTACGCCATTCTCCTGCCTCAGCCTCCCGAGTAGCTGGGACTACAGGTGCCCGCCACCTCGCCCGGCTAGTTTTTTGTATTTTTTAGTAGAGACGGGGTTTCACCGTGTTAGCCAGGATGGTCTCGATCTCCTGACCTCGTGATCCGCCCGTCTCGGCCTCCCAAAGTGCTGGGATTACAGGCTTGAGCCACCGCGCCCCGCCCTGAGTAGCAAGTTTTAACTATGTAACTTCACAAGCTGAATACAACTGCAAAACAGACCCAGTTCCAGGAAGTGAGGTGTGAAATTCTTTTGGTTATTTTAAAGGGCTTCTTTAAAAAAAAAAATAATAAAGATAATTGGTATGTGATTATATTATCTAGTTTAGGCAGCCTCAGCTTTAACTCACCACTGAGCAAACAATGAGATGTCTTTATGTGAGTAGCTGGTTGGAAGGTTTCATAGCAGAACTGTTTTTCCATATGCTGGAGAGCAGTTATAACTGGAACCACCTAGAGCCTCCTCACTCCTCTGGGGAGGACTGTGGGCTCTGTTCTCTAATGAGATGAGTTTATACAAGTTTAGCCTGAACACAGTCCTTATTCAGCTACCTTTCAGTGTGCATATGGAAAGTCTCCCTTAGGTATCCCTGTAAAGATCAACCTAAAGTAAAGAGGTCTTGGCCTATGGTTATACTAAAGATCAGATTTCAGGGAGGTAAAGGTGGAACTGGCACAGGACTCTGTGTGCTCCAACCTCTAAATCTGGCTATCTTCCTACATAATTCTCTCTCCCAGTGTCCCATTTCATTCATGTTTCTGCAGTACGTGTTACACACTGCACTAACCCTCAGGCATGGTTTGGCCATTCTTTCAAGTTTAACACCAACTTTTCCAGCAACAAAGATATATTAACATTGGTATAAATCAGGAAAACCCTTATCTGCCCTCCCCTTTTTTATCCCGGGTCCTATTTGGTAACAAAGCAACAGTGACAGACCCCTCCAAGACCAAAAAGGACTATTTTTCTATATGTCTCAGATCGGCTCACTTTGGTTTAAGGAGAAAGCTACTCTCCTGGCTACTGGCTCACCAGCTTAGTCGACTGCCTGAGTTCTGCCCTCCTTTTCTTCCTGTCATCTTTCTCTAATCTTTACTCTTTGACTATTTCATCAGCCCCTCAACCAACTCCTGTCACTTTCTGTGTTTTGAAGCCAGAATTTCACCAAAATGTCCTCTTCTCATGATCTTTATAACTTTACTATCACTGTCAGTCTAGGAATTCACAATATAAATTAGCACATTAGGGAAATTCTTATTCTGACCTGACTTTCAATCTATTGAACTCCAGAAGCCTAGCCAACCAGCAACTAGGGGTAAGAGTGAGAACAGAGTCAGAATCATTCTTAGCATTTCACATAAGACACAGACTCTTTAGCTTAGAGAAGGCTTAGCCATTCCCTGTTTTTCTAGTGATATCCTTGAGTTGTTTACACACTGCTCTGGCTGTACAGATCAAGAAACTACAACCCAGTCTGGCTAGGAGATAATGGTTCCAAACCCCCAATTCAGGGCCTGGCTTTATCCCAATCACCACATCCTCAATTCTAGACAAGTCTTCTAGGTTCTTAGCCCTGGGTCCATGGATGGGCTTCAGGCTGCCAATTTCCTCTTATATGGTCCTGTGCTGTGCAATAAAGGTTGGTCAATGATGGACCACATACACAGTGGTGGTTCCATAGAATATGATAGAGCTGAAAAATTCCTATTGCCTGGTGACACTGTAGTGCAGCGCATTACTCACATGTTTGTGGTGATGCTGGTGTAACAAACCTACTGTGCTGCCAGTCATTTAAAGTCTCTATGATGTTTGTACAACAACAAAATCACCTAAGGACAGGGTTTACAGAATGTATCCCCCTTGTTAAGTGACACATGACTACGTGCATTTTGCTGGAATATGTACACATCTCTCAGAGGGTTCCAAACCCCAAATGGTTAAGAACCACTACACTGGACTTAAATGATCCAAATAATAACCTCACAAGAATGTCAGCTCTACAGAGTATGAATCTCTGTTTTGTTTACTGATGTACCCTAAGTGCCTAGCACAGGTCCTGGGACACTGCATCCTGAGCAGACAGGACTACATGATTTCTGGTCATGGTTTACTCCGAATACTTGCAGAAAAAGAGCAACAGTAGACTATTTTCAGGACCTTTCACATGAGGGAGGACCAATATTTCTCCTTGTGAACAGAATCATCATCCAGGAGAGGTGGTAGCTGCATTACCATCTTTTTTTTCTTTTTTGAGATGTAGTCTTGCTCTGTTGCCCAGGCTGGAGCGTAGTCATGCCATCTCGGCTCACGGCAACCTCCTCCGTCCCATGGATTCAAGTGATTCTCCTGCCTCAGCCTCCTGAGTAGCTGGGCCTACAGGCACCCGCCACCACACCCGGCTAATTTTTGTATTTTTAGTAGAGATGGGGTTTTGCCATGTTGGCCAGGCTGGTCTCGAACCCTGATCTGAGGTGATCTGCCTGCCTTGGCCTCCCAAAGTGTTGGGATTACAGGCATGAGCCACCGTGCCTGGCCCATTAGCATCTGAATATTAGATTTCCTAACAATGTTGGCCAGTCTTGCTGGATAATCTAAAAGAATAGTTCTAAATCTGGGAGCTTTCAAGTTTATCTGGTGAAGCTGGTTCAAAATGTCAATCGATTCTCCATCTGCTCTCTTGCTCTCAGCTCCTCCCCCATTCTGATTACACAGCTGTAGTTTAGAACCAGGTAATGAGTTATTGCGAAAAGCTGCCCATGTGACTGATACCTTCTTCTCCTTCTACAGAATGAGAAGTGCTGATCTAAGAAATAATCTAAGCAGGATCTGAAAAGGAAACACAAGCACACTGAGTTTACCAGGCTCTTGACAAAGCAACTTCCAACACAGGGAACAAATGCATTAGATGCCTTGTTCAGAATGCCTTGTTCAGAAATAAAACAAATAAGGCAAAGGAAGTAGAGAATCTACCTTTAATACCAACTCCATCTGTTAGGAACAGACAATCCATCAGAGGGATCCACAGGGGTTAGGAGAACACGACAAAGAGACTGTCTGAGGAAGACAAGAGACTGTATTTTTATTACGATTTGGTCCAAATTCAGTAAAAATTGGCAAAGTGCTCTCATTCCAAACATGCCCGGCGCTCAGCTAATCCCCTTGCTGTGGAATAAGAATGTACAGAATTATGAACCCCCTACTAGCCAAATAGGAGGGGCTCCACCTTCTGAACACAAGGGCCAAAACTAATCTCATCAACCATCCCCTCCTAATTATAAACTACATAGAGAAATAAGGTGCTTAACAAAGGTGTTCTCCTTCTAAACTTTGATTTGTAAACTCACTTTACCCCGCTTCCACTGAAAACCCAGCCTTTGCCAACCTCAATTCATTCTTGATTGGCGAACAAGAACAGAAACTATCCCCAGAATAGTGTTTCTCTCTGTAAAATCTTGGGGAAGGGGTGCAATAAGGTCAGCCCCTCCAAGATGCATTTTCCTTGGACTTACAATACATCTTATTACACTGAGAACACCATGTTCCCAACCAGCTTGGTCTCTTTTCTGTTACAAACCTGAAGTAAACAGATTCTACAGCAGCTACAAGTCTGTTACCAAGGCCACTGTATTATCAATATAATTAACATTCACAATTCATCTAGTCCAGCATGACAAGCCAGCTGGGCTACTTCTCATAAATGAACACTGGGAATCTTCATGTCTTGCTTGCTAAGAAATCTGGTGCTCAGAAGCTGGGCACCGAACCCTCAAGTATTGAATTAGAAGTGGGATACCACCTGGCCACCCACAGGAAACTGAATTAGTCACCGAAGCACCTATTTCAACTTCCAAAATAGTAAAATTCACCGGGCGCAGTGGCTTACGCCTGTAATCCCAACACTTTGGGAGGCTGAGGGTGGTGGATCACCTGAGGTCAGGAGTTCAAGACCACCCTGACCAACATGGTGAAATCCCATCTCTACAAAACACACACACACACACACACACACACACACACACAATTAGGTGTGGTGGCACATGCCTGTAATCCCAGCTACCTGGGAGGCTGAGGCAGGAGAATCTCTTGAACACGGGAGGCAGAGATTGCAGTGAGCCGAGATCGTGCCATCACACTCCAGCCTGGGCGACAAGAGCGAAAAATCCATCTCAAACAAACAGACAACACAAAATAGCAAAATTCTGAAGGTCTCCCTTTCCCCTGAATCTTGCCTAAGTTACACACTTGAAGTGAAAGAGAACAGACAAAATTTAGTGCCAATTAGAGCCTGAGCTTCTGGCTAGGACAAGCATTGGCCCGGTTCCCAGAAGACTGTAATTCTAAAGAAGGTGTGTTTCAAAGAGAGAAGGGCATGTATAGCTTTTGAGCATCAAACGCAGCCTTTGGCTCAGAAGGGGAAGCCAGGGTTGCAGAGTAAGAACCAGAGGTTTGCTCATCACTGCCGGGCAGAGCTATTGTTTATTACTTTCAGAGTTCCAATGTACTTTTCAAAATCAAACTATTCAACTCATCACAAATCCCCAAACCTCAAACACCCTATGTGAAAGCCTCCCTGTTCTTTAAATCAAGAGCATGTATAAACCAGGATACCAGTTTCAACTTTGGGTAGAGTGTCCCTAATGCTAAGGGTTTAAAAGTTGTTTCAATGGTGAGAAATTCAAGTTACCTTCCCCATTATTGTCTAAGGATATCCCTATGCCCACTGCCACTGGGCTAAGAAGCTGGAGGCATATATTCAGATGTTTCTCCCTGACCTCCTATTTCTGGCATTATAAAGGGATATATTAAGTTGGAAATTCTCATCAATTTCTCACCTGCAGTTCTCGGTACTTCCTTACACCTATGTGAGAGGGCTCTAAGAGTTACAAAAATCACCCCAGCCAACTGAAAGGGAAAGTGAGTCAAAGCCACCACACGAGTCCAACTTACTTTCTCCTAGGAATGATTATCTCATATTATTTTATTCAATAAACATCTATTGACAGTACTATCTGTCAGGTACTATATATATATGCATGAGATATGATCTTTGCCCTCAACATGTTCCATCTAGAAAAGTCAAATGACAAGTAAGATTCAAATACCATTAGGTCAGTCCTTAAGATATAAGTTTGAGAAGCACTACATTGAAATCAAACCTATTTTTGAGAGACATAGAGAAGAAAATTATTTTGCTTAGTTTTGATAATCTACTATGTGAGCTCCTATTTCAAACACTCCTATGGAATCAGCTCTGAAGCTTCAGGGGCATCCACATTTCATATGAAGAGCGGTAGAGTTAAGGTAATACCAAAAAAATCCCCGAAGTGGCCGAAATGCCGGTTCGAATGTGTGTAAGTTCCTGAGCTGAACTCTGAAGGCACTTTTAATGAGTCTTCTGGGAAGCTGAGGAGCATCCCAAAGAGGCAGCTGACAACGCCAACAACCTCAGCTTTGTTCCAAGCCATAAGGACAAACTGCAGGCTGGAAACTTAGTCTCTTAGTAGTTTCTGGACTTGTAACGAAAAGAGATGGTGTGGCTTGGAGGCCTGGCCTTCTACATCAGGGCTTTAAAACCCAGGATCCATGAGTTTCATAAGTCCCATAAATCCTCTAACAGAGTATGCAAATTCCTGTGCTCCTGAATTTTCCTGAGGAAAGAACCAGGATTTTCATTAAATTCTTAAAAGGACCTCTGACTCAAAGAGTAAGAACCACTGTTCTACGGTCTCTAATCCAGTGATTCTCAAGAGCATTCCCTCAAATAGGCAAAAAGGAAGCATATTCCAATTCTCTATCTTCTACACAAATCTGTCTACTTATTGATCTCTCTTCTAAAATTAGAAACAAAGACGGGGATGTGCATTTTGAAAATTCAAGGTGAATCTCTCTTTTCTACATCTCCAAAATAAAGCTAAAAGTCATGAGAACCTGAAGTCTTTTCCTTAAAGTCTTTGAGGAAGGAGAAGGGGTGGGTCTGGTCAAAGAGGGCAGATCAGAATCTCTGTCCTATTAACTTTTTTTTGAGACGGAGTCTCGCTCTATCGCCAGGCTGGAGTGCAGTGGTGAGACCTTGGCTCACTGCAACCTCCGCCTCCCAGGTTCAAGCAATTCTCCTGCCTCAGCCTCCCGGGTAGCTGGGACTACAGGTGTGTGCCACCACACCCAGGTAATTTGTTTTGTATTTTTAGTACAGACAGGGTTTCACCAGGCTGGCCAGGATGGTATTGATTTCCTGACCTCGTGATCCACCCGCCTCGGCCTCCCAAAGTGCTGGGATTACAGGCATGAGCCATCGTGCCCGGCCTGTCCTATTAACTTTTATGATAGGTCTCTCTCTCTCTCTCTCTCTCTCTTTTTCCCCCTGACTTCTGGAACCACAAAGGAAACAGGTCATGGCCCAAAAACTCTGACGTGAGGTCAAGCCAGTCCTGGGGGAAAAGGGACGAAGTACTTCCCATTATGCACATGGAAACCTATGTCCCAAAGGTTCACCTTAATACAATTAGTAAGTACTAGAAGAGTTGGAGCCATTTATTAAAAACAGAACTTCCACAATCCTCTCATTGCTCAAAACTCAGTATGAACAGCTTCATTCAGGAAGTCTAAGTGAATGAAAGATGGTTACACTTATTTCCTCCAGCCTCCTGCCCCTTTACTCTGTCACTCACAGATTTACCATCGAGCTCACACTGAGCCACGCATTATTGTGGATCAGCACAGTAGTATTTTCCTTGGCACACAGGCTCAGAGGGATTCCACTAATGCCATCGTACACTCGCAGGTTCCGGAGAAAAGAGAAAAACATGTCAACAACAGGGTGTGCTCTTGCTGGGCAGTTCCTCAAACTGTGAAGAAGTAAGCCTGAGGCAGGTCCAAGACGAACAGCATGGAACAGAGAGCAGTCTCAGACCCCTCCTGTTTAATACGCCTCATTTCCATCACACAATTGAGTACAGGCTGTCCACTTTAAAACAAGTGAACTGGCTTGGGCTGGTAGGAGAGAACATGTTAAGCCCATTAAGCCCCACAGGTTAAGTACACAGGCACATTAGCGGAGGCATTGGGGCTTTTATGGTAAGAAAGCAGGAGCATGCTTGGAGAGTCTTGTACCTGTGGTTCTCAAAAGTACTTTCCCAATCTCTATCCCAGGATTCCAAATACTACCTTTCACCAGTAGTTTATTAAACTTTTTACTTTGTGTCCCATTTGGGTAGTAAATGATTAAGTCGCTCAGTGTATACTGCTAAGCAGTATCAATCATTATCTACATTCTGAGAGTAAGGCACCAGGCTAAATCCTTTAGAAAAATTAAACAGAGATAGAAACAAAAATGAAACCAGCCTGAGTCTTTCAATAAAGGCATGGATGCTCCACTCTAGTTCTATGAGTGGCATGCAGCAAAGGCCACACACTTCTATAGGAGAAAATCAGTTATACATAATTAGGAGCAAGCTGTTAAGAGCAAAAAAAAAAAAAAAAATAGTACCTACAGGGATGTGGGGCGGGGTCCTGGAGTACATATCTAAAATGATAAAGTCACAGTTCAGAAGTCTTTGGACTTATTTCATGTAATTCAAGGATTCTAGTTTGGGAAAACCCCCAAACACCTGCAGTTTAAGGAAATAAACTCCTGGACTGAGACTGGCCTACTGTCTGAAAAATACCCACATTCTATGAGTGCATTATGTATTATGGGGGACGAATGGGGGAATGGTAAGGTAGAGGACATCTCAACTCCACCAAAAGCTCTAAGATTTCTGTCTACGTACCCTGCCCCCGTAATCAACAAAATGTTTTGGGGTTCAGTAGCTATAAGCTCTGTATGAAATAACATTTTTGTCAGAAAAAAATTTTTCCTATTGAAAAGACACTCCAATAGAAACTTCTTTGTTTTGGTTTTTTAACATTTCAAAATTAGGCTCTCATTTGCACTATCATGTTGCATCATCCAGAGAGTTATAAATAGGGTGGCCATATAAACCAGGCTAACTTTCAGAGTTGCGGAGGCACTTATTGGACTGCATGCTAGGATAACAGGTATAAACCAGAATTGCACCAGGCAAACCAGGATATATGGTCACTCTAGGTACAAAATAAGCCACTAATTAATATTTACTAAATGCTAATCCTCTCAACCATCTATATAGGTAGCACTATCATTGTTCCCCATTTTATAGATGAGAAAAGGACGCTCACTTGTTGAATGTCCCACAACTAGTAGATGGTAAAGGTAAAACTGACTCCAAAAATCAAGTGCCTAACTTACGTTGTACTACTACTCACAGTTTTAGGAACAGAAACGGGAAGTTAAAGGGGTCTCATGTAACAGCCAAGCAACAGTGGGACAAAAGAACTACTTGAGTGAGTCAAAGGAAAATATGGAATCAGAGAGGAAAGGCAACTGCAATTCTGTGTGAATTTTTATTAACTGCTTACTACACAATAGGCACTGATAGTATTGACAATAATCAAAAGGAAAATTTGTGGTAAGAATTTGTCTTCAACTTGGGATTCTCAGATTTCAGGCTAGAAAAAACTCTGGTCCTATGCACACAGGTTGTCCTTCACACATGATAGGAATGCATCTGACGCACCTTATTAGCATGTATTCTGAATTACTACTCAGTTCTGAATTATAATAAAATGTGTCCAGTATAATCAGGGTTGACATTCTTTCTAAAAATGCAATACTCACATTCCCAAACTTGAGAAACAGGTAGGTATAAATGATTCTCCTTTACTCGCCAGTTCACATTCCCAAACTTGAGAAACAGGTAGGTATAAATGATTCTCCTTTACTCGCCAGTTCCTTTAAAACAACCCCAAGAGGGCATTAAAGTGCTTATTTACAGATCATTAACTACTTGGAGTGGCAGAGTACACTTGCTAGGAGTCACAGGCAACTAAAGACCTGCATGATTCCATGTATCAAATAGCTTTTATAGACAACTTTCCAAGAATACTATATTGAGGGTGGGCATGGTGGCTCATGCCTGTAATCCCAGCACTTCGGGAGGCCAAGGTGGGAAATTGCTTGAGCCCAGGAGTTCGAGACAAGCCTGGGCAACACAGGGATTTCCCCATCTCTATAAAAAATAAAAATACATTTTAAAAAAGAATATTATATTGGGTGAAACACTCGATCCAAATGACACACTCCTGATAAAAGAAAAGGTGTATGTATCTTTGTAACCTTGGCAGCAAAAGATCTAGACAACTACTGATCTAGAAATCTTCTAACAGATTTCTTTCTGTTACAAGCTAAATGTCTAAAGGAACTTAGAACAAAGTAATTTGGAAACTAGAGTGTAACTAACTAAACCAAACAAGAAAAAGAGAGGTAATCAATATCTGTGGAGAAATCTTAAAAAGAGGATCTTCTTACACCCCAACTCCTGTTTCAAAGACTGCTACTAAAACAGTAGCCACTCTAAAGAGAATCAAGAGATACTAATGATGTGAAGATAGGAAATGCCAACCTATGAAATCTCCTTTCAGTGATTCTGACAAGTCCTGGTGTAAATTCTATACAATTGCACCAAAAATTAACCATAAGATAACTCTTATGAGAAAAGGAGAAACCCGGATTTTATCTATCAGGTTAACACCCAAGCTGTACTCATTGGGGCTCTACTTGACGTGCTTCGTAAGTCTCAGCTGACCCTTTTGATGAATTAGTACCACATAGCTTCATTCAAATAAAGAATATCCTATAAACAAAAGTAGTTTCTTTTGCGCTCTTCTCCTTCCCCACATTTTGCTGGTGGGTCTGACTGCACAGATCCTAGGTCAAAATGTTTAATGGATCACTCTGGAGAGTGCCCTTAATGTTCAGAAGTTCAGAGAACAGCAAATGTTCTGACAGACCTTCCAGAGAAACATGCTTATTTTAAGAGCTCTCCAACAAGTTGGAGATTTGGGTTTACATTATGAAAAAAGAATCAACTTGACACAGTGTCAATTTCTAAAGGTCCAAGGACAGTTATCACCCCTGTTACACAAAGTAGCAGAAAAAGAGGGATAAATAACCAGGGGTCATGGGGAACTACATTACTTACTCGGTTTGACTGATAACTGCCAACATTAAACAAGGATCTTCTTCAGTTGTGGTACACTTAACTCTTACAACTCAAGGATTCCTTTTCTTACCTCAAATTTTCCTAGCCATACCATCTGAAATCATCAGTGACAGTCGTGAACAAGCCTTACAATGTGAATTATACTACAGCTATTAAGATAGTCCAGTGAAAAATTCTTTTAGAACTCTGTGTCAGGAAAAGTTGTCCTCTTGAGGAACTGACATGTATTATTTCCCATGCCTGCTAAGGAGACTGAAACTATGATTCTTTTTATCCTCTGGCTGCTAAAAGTTTAAAGTTGCATGTGATCAACCTCATCAACTATCTTAGCCCTTGAGGTTAACAATATTTTTTTCATTCTTTCTATAGTTTTTACTTCCTCTTATATCACATATAGGTTCTGTTATAAGCCACTTCAAATGCCCATTGAAGAATATAAATATATAAATAGACTTTTAAAAAATTACACTTGCTATCTTAACTCCCCAACATGCCCCATCTCCACCTGTTCCAAAAAAATAGGCACATATTTGGCAGATGAGATGGAGGTACAAAAGCTAATTAATTTGCTCAAGGTCATACCCCTTTGACTTCTCGACACCCAGATATCTGAAATCTTCAGTCAAACCAACAAGTCCTATTTTGTTCACAGCAGTGTGATAGGCCTTGGCATACAAAACTGAGTAAGTCATGATTATAGTTGAAGAATCTAGATATTTATACTTTTAATTGATGGATATCCACTCTATCTCAAACAAAGCAAACAAAATGAATAAAAACTGACCAGAAAGTGACACTGGGATCTGATCTAATTGAGGATCATCAAGGTCACCCTGAAGTAACCTATATCCTCTGGTATCAAGAACATCCTCAATTCCTGAGGGGCCTCAGGGCTTCAGAATAATCCAAGGATTACTGGTCTAGAGCCAGGGTAGAATTCTCATAGGTGAAGGACTGCACCATTTGAAGAGGTCTTTTTCTACCCCATTAAGTACCATGCCAAGTTACTTTTTTCTCTCTTACTTTTCCCATGCTTTCTCACATTATCAACACATGGCAGAGGTACAAAAGTGACTTAAGTCATAATGTTCAATTCAGCACTTCTGAAAAACAGACTAGGACTTGCTACATGACCTTGACTAGTCCTCAACTGATCCATTAACTAAATAAATGTCTTTTATCATCACTAGGGAAAGGGTAATTAGTCATCATAAAACACTTTATTACAAAGTACTACGCAAATGCTGAACAATAAAACTCAGAAGAGAAAGATTAATAAGAAACACGGTGGGGCACAATTACTGGCAAATGGAAACTTAAAACAGGGTCTTCCCACATTCCTGGCAGAGCCTGCTTCTTTTAGCTAATGTAATATAAGTCTAAAATTATCAGCACTTGGCCTGACAATAATACACATTAGTAATATTCCTCCTGGGAAGAAGAGAGGAAAAGGAATAGTTATTCCTGGTAGGTGGCCATATGGACATCTCGGTTATTAGTTAGCCAGGTGGGCAATTAGTATTTGAGTACCTACTATATGCTGGGTACAAAGCTAGGCACACTGGATACAAAGGTGAACAAGAATTCCTGCCTTAATGAGCTTTCACAATCTACAATATAGACTTTGTCTTATCAACAGAGGTACTTTCAAGAATAGAGATTTACTAACATAAAGGCAAGTAAGAGCAAAGATGCCAGAGTCTAGGAAATTCAGGTATTAGGGCTTTTCTATTTTTTCCTCTAACTCACCTAAGGTCCCACTCTCAATCATTCTGCTTATAAGGACTGTGACTGTTTCTCCAAAGAATAGTGCAGATTGCAAAGGGTCACTGTCCCAACAAAGCAGTCAGCTGAACAGACAGCACTAAAGTTAATCAGATGCCGCAAAAGTCAAGGGATCTTCCACAACCTTTTAAAGGAATTAAATTCTTAATTTTGTGAAAAAACAGAGCGAAAGCACACAATGGCGACTTGTCTTTTTTAATTTTGCATTTGATTTCTGGAGTGGCAGGTTACTTCACTTTAAAAAAAAAAAAAAGCCATCTCTCCACTTAAGACAGCTTAACTAGTTGAAGCCTCAAGGACTTAACTATTCCTGCAGCCCTTGCTTTGTTCAGCCCTGCATCCCATTAAACACTGCATACAGGCAGAAACAGCTTTGTAAGACTCCGTCTTTATAGAGAAGGGAGACATTTATCTGGGTTCTCACTGGCTTCAGGAAGGTCACCTCTTTGTAAAGGTTCTCTGATCTACTGCTAACTGGGTGCCAGGTGTATGGACAATCAAGATGTGGTTGGCAGTAAATGATCAGAAAGCAATAAGGATCCCAATTCCACCACTCAGAGAGCTAGTGAGACTAACATCTTCAAAGGTTGCCATTTATGAGAGAATTCCAAGGGTGTCCTTTGAGCTCAACCCACAGCACAATAGATCAAACTTGTTCTGCCTCAAAAGTACAGTCAAGAGTGAGCAATCTTTCCTTACCACCCACCACTCCAACCCACCCAAGCTCCTTTCTCCAGGGATGCCTAAGTAATCTATTCACATGACTCTAGGATCCACCTGTATCCATGACAGTGTCTGCTGTCACCACCCTCCAAATGTCAATTTTTTACATATTTCGGAGTAACTGGAAGGCTGTAGAAAGTGAAAATCACAGATTTTCAATTTCATGTTACTCTCATTGCTTTCACCTGTATATGAGAGCTGGCTTCACGCATTCTTTTCTCTTGCCTCCCAGCTATCACGCAGTTGTTGGATAAATCGACCACTGCTCCCAAAGATCTGACGGAAGTTCTGCCAGATTTACCCACTCACATGAAGGGAGATTTTCTGTACACCCTATGCCCCCGGACTGGTCACAGGGTCCCCTGAGTTGGTTCACCCCCTCCCACTCTCGTCTTCGAGGACCTTCATCTAGGAAAAGTCAGTCGCAAATTTAAGGCCTGGCCCTGTCAGGTTTCAAAACGATCCCTGAGGACTTGGGCCGAGGGACAAAGGAAAGTGAGGTCAGAGGCGGCCTTTTCAACCCGGGAGAGGCCTGGGGCCGCATAGCCGCCACCCCCTACATCACCTCCGCCGTCCCCAGTCACCCCAACCCCAGCCCCAGAAGTCCCAAACTAGCCAGAGCCCAGGCTTGCTCGCGTCCCTTCCGCGAGGCCGGAGCCCGAGCCCCCGCCGCCACCCAGAGCCCCCGCACCTTCTTGGGCGCCTTGGTGACGGTGGCCATGAAGGAGTACTTCTCGGCGTCCTCGATCTCCTTGGCCTGCTTCAGCTCCTCCCCGACCCCGGGCAGCGGCATCGCGTCAGGCATCGACATCCCCCGGCCGGCCCGGCCCGTGGCTGACCCGCCGCCCCCGCCTCTTTCCCCCTCAGGCGCCCGCCCGCCTGCCCGCGCGGCGCCCTCCGACACGCGATCGCCCACCCTCCCGCCCGGCCCTGCGTCGAGCTGCGTCGGCTTCTGAGGTGCTGTGGCCCACGCCTCGTCTGTTCAGCAGCTCAAGGCAGCCGGACAGCGACGGCGGCCACAAGAGAACCAGAAGCAGCAGCTCCGAGCTCCGACCTGCCCGCGCCGCCACCTCCGCTGTACGCAAACACGCACGCAAAGCGAGGGTAGAGGGCGGTGACGCCACGTCAAGTACTGGCAGCTACCGGGAGGGGGAAGAGGCGGGGAGAAACGGCACTCTGTCGTGACGTCACCACGCTGGGCTGGGCCACAGAAGCCGCTCCTTCTCTCCAGCTCGAGAGCGAAGTTCCCAGAGTGAGCCGGACTCTTTGTGCCACCAGGTGGCGCCATCAGCCCTGGGAGGAGCTCGTGGTTCATGCAACGACGCTGCGGAACGGAGGGTCTTTGGGCTGCGGGGTTCCTGGCGAGGCCTCAGTGGCGCATACAAAGGGTATTTGGGAGCAAAGACCAGAGTCCCACACGACACATCCTACAACCATGCCTAGGAAAAGTCCGGGGCTTGAGACAACTCTCACTCACTGCCCCAGCCCCAGGTCCTTTGTATTAAAGCTCCTTCCCAAGGGGCAGCGCCTGCCTCTTTGACTTCGTAGGGGGCAGAACTGACTCAGAGTAGTCTCGTTTCTGCACAACCCTTTGTGACTTCCTCCACCATCATCTCCGACTGGGCCTTGCCTGTTTACAAAACCCTCATTGGAATAGGGCTGATGGCTATGAGGGTGGAAACCAGGAGAGCTGATGGAGAAGTCCCCAGCCAGAATGGCTTTCCGTTCCTTGCTCCACCAAAGCATTAGACTCTTCCAGCTCTCAGTGGGCATCCAGGACATTCATGGACCGTTCACACCCTTTTACTGGGCCTACTATGTGCAGTGCCTGTGCTAAGGCCCTGCTGGCAAAAGGGCATGTGACGCATTTTATGTTTTGCAAGGCTTAGTTCAGCTGGAGAGGCAAAGCCTGCCTGTAACCTAATGTCAGCTGAGGTAGCTTGTCCTTTGAGATTCAAATGACATTGGCTCTAATTACCATGTCCTGTGGAAAGTCCAGTGCCCTCCCCGGGATTTCTGTGAATTACTGGGAGGACTTGGGTTTTCATGGTCACCTCTGGTTCTACTTTTGTTTTGTTTTGTTTTTTTGTTTTTGCCTTGTCTGGCATTTTATTCACTATTCTGATCTTGTGACTGTTTCTGTAGCTCCTGGGGTCAGTTCTGCTGCTTCTCCTTTCAATCCCCACCCCATGCTAAACAAATACAAAATAAGGCTGTAACATGTAGTAAAACTTTTAAGAAAGGTTTGTGGGTCACAGGGGAGAGATTACATCACACAGCAAACAATTTAAGATCACATTTCTGAAATGTTCTGAAAAGTTATTTTGGCTGTCTCACCACCCAGGGATTTCTCAATGGCCACAAGATCCCACTACGCTCCCTAGCCCATTGCCATCTAATCTAACTTCTTCCTGTTCCTCCCTTCCCATCCCTGCACCTCATCCTTCCTTCCTTGATGGACTCTGGGAAGCCAGATTCTCCTCTGCTGTGCTGAGCAATTCTAGTCTTTCCAGTGTCCTTTCCCTAAATTCCTCCCCAGGACTCCCTTTCTTTTTTTTTTTTTTTTTTTGAGATGAAGTTTCTCTCTGTTGCCCAAGCTGGAGTGCTCTCGGCTCACTGCAACCTCCACCTGCCGGGTTCAAGCAATTCTCCTGCCTCAGCCTCCTGAGCTGGGACTACAGGCGTGCACCACCATGCCCGGCTAATTTTTGTATTTTTAGTAGAGACAGGGTTTCACCATCTCGGCCAGGCTGGTCTTGAATCCTGACCTCGTGATACACCCGCCTCGGCCTCCCAAAGTGCTAGGATTACAGGCGTGAGCCACCACACCTGGCCAGGACCACCTTTTAACATCCAGAAACCTCCCAGGTTTTTAAGAGGGCCTACCCTTTCAAGAAGGAAGTTTTGGTTTGAAATTACATTTTCCCCACTGATTCATGTTCAGGGCTGGGGAGAGTGTGAAATATTCACCTCTAGGGCCCTAAAAGTCTTAGTCAGGGAATCCTGTGTTCCAACCACCTAGTCTCATGAGACTGTCTGTTTGAAAAGGGCTGTAGAAGTGCCTGGAAGAATGCACCCTTTGCAGATCTTGCTTTTGAACTGTTTGAATTCTTTCATCTGCTCACTTTTTTGAGCACTCAGACTTCCCTGTCTGGGGTATCGCTGTAGCAGAACGGGAACAGAAATGGAGACCAGAATACCAGGTTCAACCATGAGGGCGCCAGACTGGCATCTTTCAGCTAGGGATCAGGAACCACACCTGGTGCACTGAGGACTCTTTGGACATAAGGCTCACGGTGTCTTTCATCCTTATGGGTTTGCCTGAACTGTTGGCAAAGCCCGGGGATCAGAGATGCCTGCCCAAAGACCCGAGGCAGAGCCCGTTGGAACTAGGGATGAAATCTCAAGTCCCTGTAATAGAACAACGTGTGACTTAAGATGAACTTTTTTTTTTTTTTTAGAGAGAAGCATCAGTGCATCTGCCTTTTGGATTTGATTTTTAGAACTCACTTTGTCTAAACATGTCTCTCAGTCCCCCAATTCTGCTGTGCATTTAAGCATCCAGACTGTGAGCTTCCTGGAGATTGAAGTTCAGTCTTTCCTTTACTCCTCCTGGACCAGGTCTGCCCTAGCACCAGGCTCACAGTGTTGCCTGCTATTGCTGCTGCCACTGAGGATGACAGACAGGGCCAGGCCTAGAGCATGCAGTACCTTAGCAGTCTGGGCTAAGAAGGAGATCAGCAGGTCAGACTTCACTCACCTGAGTGGCTGGCCTGAGGGGAGATTGATGAGCTGATTAGGAGAGTCCGGGGGCTCAAACTGGAAAGGGGAAGGGCAGCGCCCCCTACCCTGGTGGAAAGCATTAGGCCTATGTGATTCAAGTGAGGCCAGGGGCCCGGGACATTCTTGGAAACCAGCCACTGCAGGGGGCATGGGTGGCTGCCATCCCTTCCATCACGTGTGTGCTGGAGATCAAAGAGCTCACCCAGCCGGGGAGTGTGACAACATAACATCCATGAGAATCATTGCACCCTGTCCCTCACCCCCAAAGCCAATCCTAAGATAGCCTCACATGGCACAGCTAAGGCGATTGCTTCTCATGAATGCCAAGAGATGACTTATCTTCAGCCTACCCACCCACCTGACTCAGCACCTCTACTGGCAAGCTCACTGCCCTGAACAGCACAATCCACACACAGGCAATTGGAGAAGAGCAGGGACCCAAAGACAGATGCACCTGCTGTGTGTGGTGGTGGGAAGTCTCCAAGGGCCTGGAGACCAGCGAGGACCCTTGCTAGAAAGGAGTGGCCTAAGGGCAGTGGTGAATTGGGAGATGCTGTCACCAGAAATGTAGTGGCATTGGACTGCCACACATGGGCTTGGTGTGGTTAATCAGGTTCACTCTTTGTCCACTCCCAAATTTATGTTCCACATTCAGTCATTTGTTCTTTTATTTACAAAATATATACTGAATGCCGAAGAAGTGCCAGCAGCAGGGCTAGATGTTGGTTGGGACTACAGAGACAAATAAGCTGAGGTGCTGATCTCTACGTGGGGACAGGTGATGGGGGTGGGGTGCAGTGGAGGGCAAAGGGATAACACATAGGGAGATGCTGCTGGAGCTGAGTCTTGACAGATAAGCAGCTGGGCAAGGGAGGGAAGATTCTCCATGCTGAAGAAACAGCCTCAGAATAGGCATGGTGATGGAAACACCAAGTTTGGCGTCTTATGGGAACTGTAAATATCGCCATGTGGGTGGAGTACAGGGTGCAAAGCAGGGTGAAGTGAGCACTGAAGCCAGGGCCAGATCCTGCAGGGCCTGTTAAGCCCTGGGTGGATGGTGGTGATGTCTGCTATGCTGGGGAGCATGGGAGGAGAAGCAGGTGTGGCTAGAGGGGTGGAGGGGGTGCTGCTGAGAGGAGTCAGCTTGGGACATGTTGAGTTTGATATGTCTATGGAGGGCACTGTCCCTGAGTCTCAGGGGAGCCCAGGTTGGCACCTTTTGGAACTGCCTGCTCCCTACCAGTCAGGCTCCCCACCAGGGGGAGGCTGTGCTCCTCCTGAAGGCCTTTCACCTCCTGTCGGCCAGGCCTCATGTTAGCCTTCTGGAATGAAAGTGCAGAAAAACTGCAGAGATCTTGGGTGACAATGGAAATCCGGAAGAAGGTGAAGAGGGCAGTGGCTCTGCCTCTAGCTCTCCAGCATGGGCAAACCCTCCAGCTCCAGCCTTCTTTCTGTCCCAGAATTGCTACCTTGCACAGCTCTAGGAGGCACCACTGACATTGTAATTGTTGTGAAAGGTGCCCTGGAGCACCACTTCAGGTTGATCACCTACCTCGCTGGCCCTGAGGGACTTCCAGAGGCTGGGCTCCCGGTTGCAACTCTGTAGCTGTGGATGCTGGTACTCGGGCTTCCTGGCTCCTACTTCCCACCGAGTTTCCCTCACTACCCTCAGCCTCTTCTCCTTCCCCTTCTCCAGTTCCAGTGGGGAAACATTCCTCCTTCTCTGTCTCCTCCTCTGCTTATTATTATCATATCGATTGGGACATTTACTCTTTATTATCATTTTGAACATTATAGGAAAGAAAAACCCCTGAAGATTTTTTAAAAAATCTCTTTTCATCTTGTTAAGTTCACTCCTAGTTCTTAGCAATTTGCAGAAACTCATTTTTACATACCCGTGATTGGTAGGTTCATGTCCTTTTGTATACTGCTTTGATCAAATTACAATATTTCAAAAACACATGACCCATACGGAGAACATTGACATACTTGTTATTATTGCCCATGTTTCCCAAGCATTCTGCCTTACTGCTTTATGAGTTTGTTTAACTGTTTTCCTATTGTTGGGTATTTGAGTTGCTTCCAACTAATGCAATATAATGGAATGGAGGGAGGTGGTTTCGGAGTGGGTGTGGGGATGGCTTTCAAGCAAAACAGGCGAAGATGGGTCACAGCACCAAGTCCTGCCAGAGAAAGGAAGCAAAAATGTAAGTAGTGGGGCCAGTTGTACTGACTGTAAACAAGGGCCAGGATAAGGAGGCACCTTTTGACCCTAGAGGATCTGAGGTCCTGTGTCTGGAACTCGTGATAGCTGACTCATGGCAAGGCTGCATGGTGTGAGGAAGCAGGAAAACTGGGCAGAGATGTGGGCTCAGATCTTTACTCTGCTACTAACTCGGTCCCTGGCATCCTGGACCTTTTTTGACCTCTTCTTCCTCATGCAAGACAGGTTGATAGCTCTCCATCTAGGGCTTGTGATGACCTAATCCAGTGTGATCATAAATATGCAAGAGCTTTGAACAAGTTGCAAATATCGTGCAAATGTAAGGTACTAAGATGTGGATCCGGGCTAACCATGGAGGGCAAAGGAGCTATTGTTGAGAATTTGGAATTCTCTCTTTTCTCTGCTTCCCAGAATGACAGGAATAAGCAGAAACCCGTCTGCTGCAGGAAAGGATTGTCATTGCTGGTTTTGAGCACTTGTTGACATGTGGATTGTGTTTCCTCAAAAGGGAGAGCTGACACTGCCCCAGCCATGAGCAATTGCTGCTTTCCTGGCCCAACCTGGCCCCGGGGTCTGGCTGTGTGACCAGCAGCCCCTTGGAACTTCCTCACATGCTTTTTATCTAGGTTGGACCAGAGATCCTGGTGTATCTTTCTTCAGTTCCCAAAGCTGCCACACATTAAAGTGCAGACTGAGAAGGCATCCACCAATTGTAAACAAGGCTCAAGAAATCTGTTCTGATGACTCTTTGTGCTACTTTGTATGTTTTTTTCCTGCTCTTAAGTGCGTGTATGGGAGGGGAGAGGATGGAGGTGGGGATGGTGAGGCCTTTACCAAAAAAGTAGAAATTGTGAAACTGGCCTTGGACTTCAGCTTCTGCCTAGTCAGTTATTTATTGAGCATCAGCTCTGTCCCTGGAGCTGTGCTGAGCATTAGGGATCCCACAGTAAACAAGACAGACGCAGTTCCTGTCCTCATGGGGTTTAGAGTCCATAGCAAAACTTTGTCAGAAAATCGAGGTTCCCAGTACTGTCTGAGAGGGCACACCCCCTCCTTGCTGTCTCCATGTGCTCCACTCTGAGCAGTCTTCCAGAGTGTGTGGCATGCTTCCTCTCCCTGCCTCTGAGGCTGTGTCTAGCCCCATGCTAGGGAAGGAAGAGCAGTCTGTCTCCTGAGTTCAGAGATGCTGACCCACCCTTGAAGTAGCCCCGAGTCTTTTAGAAGCCTCTGGGATACTGCTTCCCTGGCAGATGGGCTCCCCCCGGGCAATGGTGAGTGGGCTAGCGAGATGTGTCAGCTTCTGGGACAAGGGAGGGCACTGCCTGTCTTTGCCTCTCCCAGGTCTGCCTCTCTACCCACAACCTGCAAACTGCCTCTAGTACTGGAAACAGTCCTGGAATCGCAGAGACGCAGGTGGCCAGGATGGTTCAATATCCTGGTGTGTATTCCTTCAGGATGCCTGCTGGGGGCTAGCAGAGGATTTGTCTTGACTGGAAGGCGCTGGGGCTGATGGAGTAGAACAGACAGAAGCTACCATCTCCCAAAGCTCACGTGCTCAGGGTCTTGCCCCTTTGCCCTGAAGGGCCCGGTCTGTGGCAGGTTTGGTGGAGCCAGAGGAGAATGGTCGGCTGCTGGTGGTGCGGAGGCTGCTGCGGGGTGGGAGCCTGCCTTCCTCACCCTCTCTGGTGTGCAGGGCGGGCCCCATTGCATCACCCTTGGAGTCTCTGCTCCTGGTTTTGCAGCCAGCTGGGCCCCTGGAGGAGGGACTCTCCCTGTTTTTCAACAAACCATTAACCATTTCACCCTCTCAAACCCTCCCTGCAGCCGACCTGGATTCCCAAGGCTGCTCCTCATGCCTCTCAAACCTCCCTTCTGCTGCACGATTCCAGGAGCTCTGCCTGGGCAGCCTTTTAAGGGTCGAAGACTCCACATGCGCAACGCAAGCCTGGCCTCTTCCCCGGGGAAAGAGTTAAGCTTCATCCTCCACACCCTCAGCATTTGTCCCATTCTGCAGCAGTGAGGACAGAGCTCTTCAGCCTCCAGCATGAGCTCATGCCACTTCCACAGAATCCCAACAGAGGGTCAACACAATGTTTAGACCAACGGCAAGAATGGACCTCATGCCAGAGACCAGGAGCTTGGACCTTGGCTTCTCCACAAAGGCCCTTCAGCCATTTCCTGCAGACCCGCTTGGCCCTTTGACCTCTTTATAGGGGCTCAGGGAAGGAGTGAGTGATGTGAGGGCCTGGAAGGGCTCAAGAGACTGATGGAAGAGAGTTGCAAGTACACAGTGTTTCCCTGTTTCTTTCGGGCTAGATGAGGAGACATCAAGGGGTGGGGGTGGAGAGGCCGTTCTAGTCAGTGAAGCCCAGGCCACATTCCCGCTCAGGTCTTTTATCTCCCAACCCCAACATTCCCTTCATCGCCCCACCCATTCCAGGGCCTGAAATAGCCCGAAACTTCATCCAAGCCTAGGCCCAGGTCCCAATTTTAGTTCCACAAACATTTGGCTGCTTCACAGCTTGCAGGATCCTGAGCTGGGTCCTGTGGGGGATGCAGAGATGAATGAGGCCCAGCCCCTGCCTTCAGGGAGCTTGCAAAATGTGTCCAGATGGCTGCAGTCAGAGGCGGAAGACGCCCATGGAAGAAGAAAGAAAGACGCTCCCCGTGGAGGGAATGGGGCAGGCTTGTGAAGGAGAGTTGATTTTGTTGAATCTTAGAGGATGACTAGGATTTCAAGAGGTGAACATGAGGGACACTGACTTTAGATGGAGGGAACAGCAAGAGCAAGAATAATGGAGATGTGAAATGTAGGGTATGCTCTGGAACATGGCCAGCAATGTGGTTTGACTGGAGCACATGGGAGAATGTGGAGCCGCTTACAGTTTCCGTGGATGCATGAGTCTGTCTAGATTTCCTACAGGCTGAGGACTCCCAAGTGCCAATGACCCATAGATTCCCAGAGCTTTACAGAGCAGCCTATTTGTTAATCCCCTGTTTAGGAGCAAAAAGGTGAGAAACTTGCTCAGAGCTGTAAAGCACCTTGGTGACAGAGCAAGGACTGGACCCAGGTTCTCCCGCCCCTATCTGTTTTGGCTCAGTTCACATCCCTTAATCCAGGGGGCTTTATCCGTGGAGTTGGCTGACCCAACAGACCCTGCCATTCCTTAGGGGTCCAAGGTGATGTATGAAATGAACAACCAGTGATCATGGACGAACACATGAATGCTCCTCATGGTGTTGCATATTTGCCTATTAATGAGGAAGGAATAGTTTCATGACACTTGATGAGAAAGACATGCCAGTGTTCTTTATTTTCCCACATTTATTTAAATCTGGTCCCAAATCCCATCCACAGTGGGTGAGAAGTCTGATATCATTCTTAGGGCTTCCTCTCTTGGCTCATTGGATTTTACAAAAAATAAAACAAAACGAAAACCCCCAAATAAACAGTTTGTTCTTTACAGGACTGGGGCAGCTGGTTGGGATTCAGTGGGGCTCACCACTGCTAATGGCTGCCCCTCGGGCTGTATGCGGGTCCTCCCTGTCTGTGGGCACTGCTTCTCCAGGCGGGCTGGGGAGCTGCCCACTCACAGTGGTCTCTCCCAGCAGCAAGCTACTTAGTGGACTTTCTTCCAGCCTCCTCACCCCCAGCTCCACCTCAGGTTGTGCCATCCCCAGGGTGGAGGGAGGAGTTCCAGCTGGATCTCAACTGCTGCCACTTGCGGACACTCGTGATCTCCCACCGTCTTTCCTGGTGCTGGAAGTCACTGCCCACAGGTAAGGCTACTCTGCTTTTCAATGGAAAAACCACCTTCCAACCTCTTCGACATCCTGGACTTGAAGCCCTGGCTGCCCCCTTGGGAGGATGTGGAGAAAATACTTCACATTCTTTTCTGAAGAGTCTGCAGCCAAGAAAGCCAGATATGGCTGATTTCTCAATCACGTTATTCTGCCACACTAAATGTTCAATTAATCGCCATGTTACACTTACAACAGCAAAAGAAAAGTTCAACAGTAAATGACTAAAAATACTGTACAGTCATAGAAGGTCATACTGTGTAGCCTGACAGAAGGATATTTAATGACATGGAAAGTTGTTCATGATAATATTGGTAGCTGAAAGAAAGTAATTTTGAAAACAGCATCATGGTGTGACCCAATTTTTTGGTAAACATGAAATTAAATATTTATATAAAGAAAAAATAACTGAAAGGTAAACATCAAAATGCGTATTTCCTCTATGTGGTAAGATTACAGATCATTTTTATTTTCTCATTTTTGCTTGTCTTCCTTTTTCAAATATTCTGCAATGAGTGTGTATCACCTTATGTTGCTGAATAATTCGAATTAAATTTAAATGTAATTTTTTTTTTTTCCTGAGACAGTTTTGCTCTGTGGCCCAGGCTGGAGTGCAGAGGCACAATCATAGCTCCCTGCAGCCTCAAGCTCCCAGGCTCAATTGGTCCTCCCACCTCAGCCTCCCACAGAGCTGGGACTACAGGTGTGTGCCACCACACCCAGCTAATTTTGTTTTTTTTTTTTTTTTTTTAGTAAAGACATGGTCTCACTGTGTTGTCCAGGCTGGTCTTAAACTCCTGGGCTCAAGCAGTCTCCTGCCTCAGCCTCCCAAAGTGTTGGGATTACAGGCATGAGCCACCGTGCCTGGCCTAAAATAATTTTTTTAACCTACAAAAGTAAAACATACTCACTGTAAAAAATCTAAACAAACAGATGTACATACAACAAAAGTGAAAAACCCTCTATCTCTCTACTGACTCCCACATTCCAGGTGTAGAGTGGGGTAACCTCACCTGCACATCATATTTTCATATGTGGATTTTTAAATTGTACATATGGTACTATCCATATTACTTGGCAAGCCCTCCTGTGATAGTTTCCTAGTGAAATCAAGATAACAATGATACCCACCCTATTACCCACCCTATTAGCATATTTATCAGAATTAAATTAGCTAATACATGTAAAGCTCTTAGAGCAGCATTTGGCATATAAAAAGCACCACATGAGTTTTAACTATTTTAACATACTTATTAATCATTTATTTCCCACTCTATTTCATAAGCATCCCTCCACATTAGGACTATATACATTTAATATGTAGGACAAATTAAAAATAGTTTTTTAAAAAAATAGAACAAGATAAATGAATAACTAACTTCTTGTCTATTCTTCCCACCACTAGGAGAGGGACTGCCTGGTGGAAATTTCCCGCTTTGTCTGCTTTCACATGTCCTAGTCAATGACCTGGGATGGCCTTTATCTGAACAACTATGGGCCTCAGGTGGGCAGTCTCCTCAGCCAAATGCTGTGCTTTGCTAGAGGCCTGGGTTACCTGACCTGTATGTACTTTTCTGGAGGAAAAGGAAACAGAAATACCCTCAGCTTCCTGGAATCTACATAGTTGTGAAATGCACAGAGGTCTTGTCTTAGTTTACCCAGTTGGTAGATTTTGTTCCACTTTGGCTGTGGCTATGAAATAGAAGAAGAAAAAGCCATCAGATTGGCCGTGCAGCTGTAGGAAACTGTAAACATTTGTTGCATCAGTCACTGAAAATGTGTCAGCAGGAAAAACCCATTTTAACAATTATGATAAGACAGCGAGATTATAAAAGTCAGTTATCACCGAGAATAACATGACTATCATCTGTATTTGAAATTCAGGAGCAAAATATAGTCATATTCAATTCACAGACCAACAAATGCTACCTGGAAGTGTCTTTTATGGAATGTTTGCAGAATCCTTGTCATTTCTTAAGTTCCATCCTTTAAAAATAAAGCATTGGCACATGAACAGGATATCATTGTACCAAGACCAGAAAAAAACCAGAAAACTACAGAACAATATCTCTCATGAACATAGACACAAAAGGATTTCTATACCATGCTCATGTGGGGTTTATCTAGGGAATGCAAGCCTTGTTCCATATTTGAAAATGAAAAAAAAAAAATCAATGTAATCCCCATATTTGCCATTTAAAGAAAAAAGCCATTGCAACTGATGCATAAAAACCATTTGACAAAATGACATCTATTTATGATAAAAATAAATAAGAGGAGCCGGGCGCGGTGGCTCAAGCCTGTAATCCCAGCACTTTGGGAGGCCGAGACGGGCGGATCACAAGGTCAGGAGATCGAGACCATCCTGGCTAATACGGTGAAACCCCGTCTCTACTAAAAAAATACAAAAAACTAGCCGGGCGCGGTGGCGGGCGCCTGTAGTCCCAGCTACTCCGGAGGCTGAGGCAGGAGAATGGCGTGAACCCGGGAGGCGGAGCTTGCAGTGAGCTGAGATCCAGCCACTGCACTCCAGCCTGGGTGACAGAGCGAGACTCCGTCTCAAAAAAAAAAAAAAAAAAAAAATAAGAGGCATACAGTTTGGACAAGAAGAAATAAAACCATCTCTATTCACATATCACATAATTGTATACGTAGAAAAGCTTGAAAAATTCATGCAAACACACACACACACATTGTATAATTAATAAGTGAGTTTGACAAGATTGCAGGATGTAAGGTCAACATATACAAATCAATTATATTTCTATATACTAAAAACAAAAATTGAAAACCAAATTCAACAAAACCAATGCCATTTCCAATAATTAAAAAATGAAATATTCAGATGTAAATATCTTAAAACATGTACAGGACTTTTATGCTGAAAACTATAAAATATTGATGAAAGAAATCAAAGATGATCTAAATAAATGGAGAGATAAACCATGTTCAGGGATTAGAAAACTCAAGCGAGTATACATTCAATTCTCTGCAAACTGATAAATACATTTAACTCAATTCTAATCAAAACCCTGGCAGATTTTTGGTAGGCATAGACAAGCTGACTCCAAAGTTTATACAGAAAGGAAAAGGAACTAGAAGAGCTAGAAAAATTTTGAAAAAGAATAACAAAGTGGATGAATCACACTACCTGATTTTAAGTCTTACCACAAAGCTACAGTAATCAAAACATTGTAGTATTGGAAGCAGAAGAGATACATACATTAATGAAACAGAATAAAGAATCTGGAAATAGACACACACAAAGATGGCCAACTGATGTTTTACAAAGGTGCAAAGGCAATTCACTGGAGAAAGGACAATCTTTTCAACAAATTGTGTTGGAACAGATGGATATCTGTATGCAGAAAAACCTCAACCTGAACCTCACACTATACAAAAATCAATTCAGAATGGATCACAGATTTAAAACATAAAATTATAAAACTTTCAGGAGAAAATGTTAATGACCTGGAAGTAGGCATAAAGGCCTAAGACATGACAAGAAAAGCATGATCTATAAAATAAAAATATGGGTATATTGGACTTCATCAAAGTTAAAAAAAACTGTTGTAAAATACACAATAAAGGGGGATGAAAAAGAAGCTACAGACTGTGAGAAAATATTTGCAAATCAGATTTTTAAAAGGACTTGAATACAGAATATATAAAGAATTCTCAAAACTTTGCACAAGAAATCAAACAACCTACAAAAAAATGAGTAAAAGACACTTTACCAAGGATGATATATAAAGCAAATAAGGATGTTCAACATCCTTGGTTGTTAGGAACATGCAAATGAAACTCTGAATAAGATGCATGACACACATCAGAATGGTGACAATAAAAATATTGACAATACAAAGTGCTGATGAGAAGGCTGTCCTACAATGGGACTCTCATACACTGCTGGTGGAAATGCAAAATGGTACAGCCGCTCCGGAAAAGCTTGACAATTTTTTAATAAAAGGAAACATAAATTACCATGTGTCCCAGCAATTGTACTAATAAAAATTTGTGTCCACACAAAAACCCGTACAAGAATATTTATAGCAGCTGTACACATGATTGCCCAAAATGGATAATCTAAATATTTTTAAACAAGTACATGGATAAACAAACTGCAGTTCATCCACACAATAGATTAAAAAGGAGTAAACTGTTGATACATGAAACAACTTTGATGAATCTAAGGCATGCTGAGTGAAAGAGACCAGTCTTTCAAGGGTTACATACTGCATGGTTCCATTTATATGACATTCTTCAGTAATGGAGAACAGATCAGTGGTTGGCAGTGGTTAGACATAGGGAAAAAGTGTAATTACAAAAAGACAGAATGAGGAAGTTTTGGGGTGATGGAACTGTTCTGTGTCCTGATTATGGTGGTGGTTACACAAACCTATACATACGTTAAAATTTTCAAGTCTACACACATCCATGCCAATTTAATATTATGTTAAAATTTTAAAAATTAGATGATTTTTTACAGCAGTTTTAGGTTCATAGCAAAATTGAACAGGAGGTACGGGGATTTTTCATATATCCACTGTTCTCACACATGCACAGCCTCCCCCACCAGGAACATCCCTCACCAGGGTGGTATATTTGTTCCAATCAACAAACCTACATTAGCACATCATTATCACCCAAAGTCCATAGTTTGCATCAGGGTTCACTCTTGGTGTGAACATTCTACAGGTTTTCACAAATGTATAATGACACAGATCCACCATGACAGTATTGTACAGCATATTTTCACTGCCCTTAAAATCTGTGCTTTGCCAGTTCATTACTCCCAGGCCCTTGACTCCTGGCAACCACTGATCTTTTTACTGTTTCCATAGTTTTGCCTTTTTCAGTATATTATATAGTTGGAATCAGATAGCAGGTGACTTTTTCAGATTGACTTCTTTTATTTAGTAATATGTATTTAAGTTTCCTTCATATCTTTTCATGGCTTGATATCTCATTTCTTTTTAGCACTGAATAATATTCCATTTTCTGGATGTACCACAATTTATCCATTCACCTACTGAAGGACATCTTGGCATCCACGTTGTGGCAACTGTGAATAAAGGTGCTGTAAACATCCATGTGTAGGCTTTTGTGTGGAAGTAACTTTTCAACTCCTTTGGGTAAATATCAGGGAGCCAGACTGCAGAATTATGTAGTAAGAGTATGTTTACCTTTGCATCTGCTTCTGGTGGGGGCCTCGAGCTGCTTCCATTCACGGCAGGAGGGGAAGTGGAGCTGGCATGTGCAGAGATCACACGATGAGGGAACAGAAACAAGGGTGTTGGGGAAAGTGCCAGGTTCTTTTTAACAACCACCAATCTGTCTTCCAAAGTGTCTGTACAAATGTACATTCCCATCAGCAATGAATGAGCATTCCTCTTGCTCTGCATCCTCAGCCACACCTGGTGTTGTCTATTTTCTGGATTTTGGCCATTCTAATAGATGTATACCGGTATCTCATTGTTGTCTTGGTTTCAATTTCCCTCATGACATGTAATGTTGAACATCTTTTTATATGCTTACTTGCCATCTGTATATCTTCTTTGGTAAAGTGACTGTAGGTTAGGGTTAGGGTTAGGGTTAGGGTTAGGGTTAGGGTTAGGGTTAGGGTTAGGGTTAGGGTTAGGGTTAGGGTTTGCCTATTTTTTAATAAGGTTGTTTTCTTATTGTTCAGTTTTAAGAGTTCTTTGTATATTTTGAATATGTCTTTTGCAAATATTTTCTCCAGTATGTGGCTTATCTTCCCATTCTTTTAAAAAATTTTATTGCAGTAAAATACATATAACATAAAATTTGTCATCTTACTTATTGTAAGTACACAGCTCAGTTCTATTAAATACATTCATAATGTTGTGCTACCATCATCACCATCCGTCTCCATAACTCTTTTCCTCTTGCAAAAACTGAAACTCTATGACCATTAAACAATAACTCCTATTTCCCCCTTCCCTAGCCCCTTGCAACCACTAATCTACTTTCTGTCTCTGTGAGTTCGACCACTCTTAAGTATCTCATATAAGTGTAATCGCACAGTATTTATCACTTTAAGACTGGCTTATTTCACTTAGCATAACGTCTTCAAGTTTCATTTATGTTGTAGCATATATCAGAATTTCCCTCCTTTTAAAAACTGGATAATATTCCATTCTACATGTTGCTTATCCATTCGTCTGTTGATGGACACTTGAGATGTGTTTTAGCCCATTTAGTGCTACTATAAAGGACTACCTGAGCTAGGTAATTTATAAAGAAAAGCAGTTCATTTGGCTCGTGGTTCTGCAGGCTGTGCAAGAAGTATGCCATTGGCATCTGCATCTAGTGGGGGCCTCAAGCTGCTTCCATTCATGGCAGAAGGGGAAGTGGAGCTTACGTGTGCAGAGATCACATGATGAGAGAACAGAAACGTGGGTGTGGGTGAAGGTGCCAGACTTTTAAACAATCTTTGCTCTAGTAGAGCAAAGTCGTTCATGAGAGATCTACTGCCATGACTAACACTTCTCATTAGGGCCCACCTCCAACACGAGATTAAATTTCAGCCTGAGGTTTGGAGGGCCAAATATGCAAGCAATAGTGTAAGCAAAAACAATAGTTGCTTCCATGTTTTAGCTGTTGTGAATAATGCTGCTATGAACATGGGTGTACAAATATCTCTTCAAGACCCTACTTTTAATTCTTTTGGGAATATATCCAGAAGTGTAATTACTGGATCATGTGGTAATTCTATTTTCAATTTTTTTGAGGAACTCCCATACTGTTTTCTACAGTGACTGTATCATTTTACATTCCTGTCTTCTCATTTTCTTGAGTTTTTTCACAGAGCAGAAATTTCTAATTTTAATGAAGTGTAGCTTATTAATATTTCTTTTTCAGGTCATGCTTTCAATGCTGTATCTATAAAGTCATTGCTATACCCAAAGTTGTCTGTATTTTCTCCTATGTTATCATCTTGGAGTTTTGTAGTTTTGTGTTTGTGTAGTTTTGTGTAGTTTCACATTTAGGGCTGTAATCCATTTTGAGTTTTTATTTTATTTTGTTTATTTTTTTGAGATTGAGTCTTGCTCTGTGGCCAGGCTGGAGTGCAGTGGCCGGATCTCAGCTCACAGCAAGCTCCACCTCCCGGGTTTACGCCATTCTCCTGCCTCAGCCTCCCGAGTAGCTGGGACTATAGGCACCCGCCACCTCGCCCGGCTAGTTTTTTTTTTGTATTTTTTTAGTAGAGACGGGGTTTCACCGTGTTAGCCAGGATGGTCTCGATCTCCTGACCTCATGATCCGCCCGTCTCGGCCTCCCAAAGTGCTGGGATTACAGGCTTGAGCCACCACGCCTGGCCTTATTTTATTTTATTTTATTGTTGAGATGGAGTCTTGCTCCGTCACCAGGCTGGAGTGTAGTGGTGCAATCTCTGCTCACCACAACCTCCACCTTCCAGGTTCCAGAGATTTTCCTGCCTGTGCCTCTCAAGTAGCTGGGACTACAGGCGTGTGCCACCATGCCCGGCGAATTTTTGTATTTTTAGTAGAGACTGGGTTTCACCATGTTGGCCAGGCTGGTCTCGAACTCCTGACCTTGTGATCTGCCCTACTAAAGTGCTGTGATTACAGGCATGAGCCACCGTGCCTGGCCATCATTTTGAGTTAATTTTTGTAAGAGGTATAAAGTCTGTGTCTAGATTCATACTTTCACATGTGGAAATCCAGTTGTTCTGGCACTATTTGTTGAAAAGACTGTCTTTATTGATTGCCTTTGCTCCTTTGTCAAAAATCAGTTGACTATATTTGTGTAAGCCTATTTCTGGACACTCTATTCTGTTCCATTAATTGGTTTGCTTATTCCTTCACCAGTAGCACATTGTCTTGACTAGCTTTGTAGTGAATCTTGATATCAGGTAATGTTGGTCCTCCAACTTTGTTTTTCTCCTTCAACATTGTATTGGCTATACTGGGTCTTTTGCCTTTTTATATCAACTTTAGAATCCGTTTATCAATAATCACAAAATGATTTGTTGAAATTTTGACTGGGATTGTGTTGAATCTACAGATTGAGTTGGGAATAACATATCTTGACAATATTGTCTCTTTTTATCTATGAACTTGGAATATCTCTCCACTTATTTAGTTCTTCTTTGATTTCTTTCATTGAAGTTTTGTAGTTTGCCTCATATTTATCCGGTACATATTTTGTTATATTTATATCTAAGTATTTTATTTTTAGAGATGCAAATGTAAATAGTATTGTGTTTTCAATTTCAAATTCTATTTGTTCATTGTTGGTATATAGGAAAGTGGTTGACTTTTATATATTAACATTGTATCCTGCAACCTTGCTATAATTACTTATTGTTCCAGGAGATTTTTGTTGATTCTTTCAGATTTTCTATAGATAATTATGTCATCTACAAACAAAGACAGTTTTATTTCTTCCTTCCCAATCCGAATATCTTTTCTTTCCTTTTCTAGTCTTATTTCATTAGCTAGGACTTCCAGTACAATGTTGAAAAGAAATGGTTAGCGGGGACATTCTTGCCTTGTTCTGATTTTATTGGAAGACTTTCAGTTTTTTACCCTTAAGTATGATGTTAGCTGTAGGGTTTTCGCAAATGTTCTTTATCAAGTTGAGGATTTCCCTTCTATTGTTAGTTTGCTGACAGTTTTCATCATGAATAGGTATTGGATTTTGTCAAATGCTTTTTCTGTATCTATTGATATGACTGTATGATTTTTTTCTTTAGCCTGTTGATGAGATGCATCACATTAATTGATTTTTGAATGTTAAATCAGCCTTGCATACCTGGGATATGACCTATTTGGTCGTGGTGTATACTTTTTGGTTTTTTTTTTAAGAGACACGATCTTGCTCTGTCACCCAGGCTGAAGTGTAGTGGCTTGCTCATAGCTCGCTACACCCTTGAACTCCTGGGCTCAAGCAATCCTTCTGCCTCAGCCTCCCAAGTAGCTGGGACTACAGGCATTTGCCACCACACTTAGCTAATTTTTTATTTTTTGTAGGGACAGTGTCTCACTATGTTGCCCAGGCTAGTCTCAAACTCCTGGACTCAAGCAATTCTCCTACTGGCCTCCCAAAGCACTGGGATTACACTACCATGTAATCTCATGAGCTACCATGCCTGGCCTGTATAATTCTTTTTGTACATTATTGGATTTCATTTGCTAGTGTTCTGTTGAGGATTTTTGCATCTATGTTCATGAGAGATATTGGTCTGTAGTTTTCTGTAATGTCTTTGTCTGATTTTGGTATTAGAGTAATTCTGGCTTCATAGAATGAGTTAGAAAATATTCTCTCTGCTTCTATCTTTTGGGAGAGATTATAAAGAAACGGCATAATTTCTTCCTTAAATGTTTGGCAGAATTCACCAGTGAATCCATCTGAGCTTGGTACTTTTTGCTTTGGAAGGTCATTAATTATTGATTCAAGTTCTTTCATAGATATAAGCCTATTTTGATTGTCTATTTGTGTGTTTCTGTGTGAGTTTTGGCAGATTGTGTCTTTCTTTTTTTTCTTTTTCTTTTTTTTTTTTTTTTTGAGATGTTGAGATGGAGTCTCGCTCTGTCGCCCGGGCTGGAGTGCAGTGGCCGGATCTCAGCTCACTGCAAGCTCCGCCCCCCAAGTTTACGCCATTCTCTGGCCTCAGCCTCTCGAGTAGCTGGGACTATAAGCGCCCGACACCTCGCCCGGCTCGTTTTTTGTATTTTTTAGTAGAGACGGGGTTTCACCGTGTTAGCCAGGATGGTCTCGCTCTCCTGACCTCGTGATCCGCCCGTCTCAGCCTCCCAAAGTGCTGGGATTACAGGCTTGAGCCACCGCGCCCGGCCTAGATTGTGTCTTTCAAGTAATTGGTTCATTTAATATAGGTTATCAAATTTGTGGGCATACAGTCACTCACATATTTAGTTATTATCCTTTTTTTTTTTTTTTTTTTTGAGATGGAGTCTCGCTCTGTCACCCAGGCTGGAGTGCAGTGGTGCGATCTCCACTCACTGCAAGCTCCGCCTCCCGGGTTCACGCCATTCTCCTGCCTCAGCCTCCTGTGTGAGCTGGGACTACAGGGGCCCACCACTGCGCCCAGCTAATTTTTGTATTTTTGGTAGAGATGGGGTTTCACCGGGTTAGCCAGGATGGTCTTGATCTCCTGACCTTGTGATCCACCCGTCTCGGCCTCCCAAAGTGTATTTATTATCCTTTTAATGTCCATGAGATTTGTAGTGATGCCCCCTCTTTCATTTCTAATATTACTAATTTGTGTCTTTTCTCTTTTTTTTCTAAGTTAGCCTGGTTAGAGGCTTGTCAATTTTTTAGGTCTCTTCAAACAACCAGTTTTTTTTGTTTCATTGACTTTATCTATTGATTTCTTGTTTTGAATTTTATTGATTTTGTCTCTAATTTTTATTATTTCTTTTCTTTTGCTTACTTTGTATATAATTTGGTCTTCTTTTTCTGGTTTCCCTAGGTAGAAGCTTCGATTATTTATTGTTTTAGTCCGCTTGGGATGCTATAACAAAATACCAGAGACCATGGCTTAAACAACAGACATTTGTTTCTCACAGTTCTGGAGGCTGGAAAGTTTGAGATCAGGGTGTCAGCATAATTGTGTTCTGGTGAGGGTCCTTTTCATGTCTTGCAGAGGGCTGCCTTCTTGCTGTGTCTTCACATAGTGGAGAAAGGAAGTTCTGGTGCTTCTTCCTCTTCTTTATAAGGGCACAGATCTCATCATGGGGGCTCCACCTTCATGACCTTATCTAAATCTAATTATTTTCCAAAGGTCCCACCTCCTAATACCATCACATTCAAGGTTAGAGCTTTAACATATGAATTTCAGGGAGACACAAACATTCAGTACGCAACAATTATTAATTTTAAATCTTTGTTCTTTTCTAATGTATGCATTCAATGCTATAACTTTCCCTCTAAGTGCTGCTTTCAATGCATCCCACAAATTTTGATAAGTTGTATTTTCATTTTCATTTACTTCAAAATATTTTTAAATGTCTCTTGAGATTTCTTTTTTCCATCCATGTGTTGTGTAGAAGTGTTTTATGTCCCAAGTATTTTGGGACTTTTCAGCTATCTTTCTGTGATAGATTTCTAGTTTAGTTCCGTTGTCTTCTGAGGGCAGACATGGGGTGATTTCCATTCATTTAAATTTGTTAAGGTGTATTTTATGGCCCAGAATATGATCATCTCGGTGGATGTTCCGCGTGAGCTTCAGAAGAATGTGTTTTCTGCTGTTGTTGGATGAAGTCGTCTATAAATGTTAATTATATCCACTTGATTAATGGTGCTATTGAGTTCAATTATGTCCTTACTGATTTTCTGCCTGTTGGATTTGTCCATTTCTGATGGAGGAGCATTGAAGTCTCCGACTATAATAGTGGTTTCTTCTATTTATCCTTGTGATTCTATCTATTTTTGGCTCACATATTTCGAAGCTCTGTTTTTAGGTGCACACACATTAAGAATTGTCCTGTCTTCTTAGAGAATTAACCCCTTTATCATTTTCTTTTTTTTTTTTTTTGAGGCGGAGTCTCGCTCTGTCGCCCGGGCTGGAGTGCAGTGGCCGGATCTCAGCTCACTGCACGCTCCGCCTTCCGGGTTTACGCCATTCTCCTGCCTCAGCCTCCCGAGTAGCTGGGACTACAGACGCCCGCCACCTCGCCCGGCTAGCTTTTTGTATTTTTTTTAGTAGAGACGGGGTTTCACCGTGTTAGCCAGGATGGTCTCGATCTCCTGACCTCGTGATCCGCTCGTCTCGGCCTCCCAAAGTGCTGGGATTACAGGCTTGAGCCACCGCGCCCGGCCCCCTTTATCATTTTCTAATGCCTCTCTTTACCCTTGATGACTTTCCTGCTCTGAAGTCTGCGCCTAAAATTAATATAGTTTCTCACACTCCCTTTTGATTAGAACTAACATAGTGTGCCTTTCTCCATTAATTTACTTTTAATCTGCATGTTTATATTAAAAGTGGGTTTCTTGTATATAACATATAGTTGGGTTTTTTAAAATCTACTCTGACAATCTGTCTTTTCATTGGCATATTAGACCATTGATGTTTAAAATTATTATTGATACATTTGGATTAATATCTACCATAGTTATTACTGTTTTCTATTCATTATCCTTATTCTTTGTTCCTATTTTTGTCTTCTATTCTTTTTCTGCCTTTTGTGGCTTTAATTTAGCATTTTGTATTGTTCCATTTTCTCTCCTTTCTTAGCATATTAATATATACTTTTTAAAAAATGTTTTTTAATGGTTGCCCTAGAATTTGCAATATATGTTTACAATTAATCCAAGTCTACTTTCAAATAACACTATACCACTTCAGGGATAGTGAAAGTACCTTAAAATAACAAAATATTCTTAATTCCTCCCTCCTATCCTTTTAATCATTCATTCATTTTACTTAATACATAAACATACATAAGCATATATAAACACACACACAAGTATCCATAATATAATTACTTTGAGCAAACTATTGTTAGATCAATTAAGTATAAGAAAAATAAGTTTTATTTTACCTTCACTTATTTCTTCTTGGATACTCTTCTTTATATAGAACAGAGTTTCTGACCTATATCATTTTCCTTGTCTCTGAAAAAACTGTCTTAGCATTTCTTTCAGGGAGGGAACAAATTCTCTCAGTTTTTGTTTGTCTGAGTAATTATTTCTCTTTCGCTTTTGAAGGATAAATTCACAGAATTCTAGGTTGGTGCTTTTTTTTCTCTCTCTTTTTTTTTTTGAGACGGAGTCTCGCTCTGCCACCCAGGCTGGAGTGCAGTGGCCGGATCTCAGCTCACTGCAAGGTCCGCCTCCCGGGTTTACGCCATTCTCCTGCCTCAGCCTCCCGAGTAGCTGGGACTACAGGTGCCCGCCTCGTTGCCCGGCTAGTTTTTTTTGTATTTTTAAGTAGAGACAGGGTTTCTTTTTTTTTTTTTTTTTGAGATAGAGTCTCCCTCTGTCGCCCAGGCTGGAGTGCAGTGGCCGGATCTCAGCTCACTGCAAGCTCCACCTCCGGGTTCCAGCCATTCTCCTGCCTCAGCCTCCCGAGTAGCTGGGACTACAGGCGCCCGCCACCTCGCCCGGCTAGTTTTTTGTATTTTTTAGTAGAGACGGGGTTTCACCGTGTTAGCCAGGATGGTCTCGATCTCCTGACCTCGTGATCCGCCCGTCTCGGCCTCCCAAAGTGCTGGGATTACAGGCTTGAGCCACCGCGCCCGGCCTTTTTTCTCTCTTAACGCTTCAAATATTTCACTCTCCTCTCTCTTGCTTGCATGGTTTCTGAAAATTCTAATGTAATTTTTTCCTTTGCTCCTCTATAGGTAATGGGATTTCCCCCACTCGCTGGCTTCTCTATCTTTGATTTTCTGCGGTTTGAATATAATATGACTAGGTGTGGGGCTTTGTTTTTGTTTTTGGCATTTATTCTGCTTGGTGTTCTCTGGAGCTTCCTGGATCTGAGGTTTGGTTAACTGACATTGATTTGGGGAAATTCTCAGTCATTATTGCTTCAAGTATTTCTTCTGTTCCTTTCTCTTTTTCTCCTCCTTTCGATATTCCCATTATGCCTATGTTACACCTTTTGTGGTTGTCCCACAGTTCTTGAAATTCTCTTCCTTTTTTTTTTTTTCAGTCTCTTTTCTCTTTGGAAGTTTCTATTGCCATATCCTTAATCTGAGAGATTCCTCAGCCATGTCTAGTCTGCTAATGAGCCCATCAAAGGCATTCTTCGTTTTTGTTACAGTGTTTTTTATCTTTAGCGTTATTAAAATTCTTTCTTAGAATCTCCATCCCTCTGTTTACCCGTTTGTTCTTGTATGTCGTCTACTATTTCCATTAGAGGCCTTAATATACAAATCATAGTTGTTTTAAAATCCTGGTCTGGTAATTCCAACATTCCTCCTATACCTGAGCTTGGTTATAATGCTTGCTCTGTCTTTTTAAACTATGTTTTTTGCCATTTGTATGTCTTGTACTTTTTTTGTGGAACCCCAGATACAATGTACTGGGTAAAAGGAACTCTGATAAACAGTCGTTAGTGGTGTGGAGTTAAGATGTAGTGGGAGGATAAGCATTCTATATAATGAGGTCTCAGTTTTTTAATAAACCTGTGCCCCTGGGCTGTAAACCTCACAGTGCTTCTCAATATTCACCTCAACCCCCAGTGTGCGACAGCGTGGCTGCGGTGGGCTGGAGTTGGGTATTTCCCTTTTCCCCCCAGTTGGTTTTAGGCTCTGATAAAACCCCATTAAGTTAGGCTCTGGTAAAATAGTTTCTCTTGAAGGCAGACCTTGTTCAGAAGCACAGAATGCTCTGGCATATTTCAAAATGGTTACTTTTCCCCAGAAGTATAAAGGGATTTTTCTCTAGTACTCTCTGTGAGAACCTGGTAGAGCTCCTGGAGCTAAACCTCACAAAAAACTTGTGGGGCCTCCCTCTGACTGGGACCCCCCGGAATTTTTATTTCTCGGACTTGTCCACATGGAGCCTCTGCAATTTATCAATTGCAGTTTAAGTTGTTCTACCCTAATACTGGTTCCCACAGAAGTTTCTGCTCATGGGTTTCTGCCTTGGTTAAGTTGTAATTCTCTGTACCTGTCTCTAATTTTAGAGGCAGTGATTTGTCCCGTGACCTCACTTCTCTGAAGGATCCAAGAAGAGCTGTTGATTTTTCAGTTGTTCTTAAAATGTTTTTAAATAAAAGAATGAGGAGTTATAAATGAGGAACGGAGTATAAGGAATAAGAAAATGTTTCCAAATGTTTGCAAGATATCTCCACATGGTTATCATCAACACATCAAATTCAACGTATTCAGAATCCCTTTAATTGACTTTCCATCTTATGTTCTGGATTTTCAGTCTGGTGCCACCTTTCTGTTGGTCACTCACGCTTGAAACTTTGGGTCATCTTTGACCATTCTATCTAAAGGTTTACCAATTGCCATGTCATGTGTGCTATGCATTCGTAACTTAGTTGTACATCCATTTTCCTGTCTTTTTCCCCCGCGCTCCTCTAGTCCATCACCACTTGTCAGAACTTTTGAAATTGCTTCCTAATACTTCCCTGCCTTAAGAGTCAACTTTGGTGTCAGATCAACCTGAGATTAAATCCTAGCTCTGCCACATATAGTTCTTTGATCTTTGGTATAAAATACTTAACCTCTTTGAACCTTGGGCAGTGCTATAGTTTCAATGTTGGTCCCCTCCAAAACTCATGTTGAAATTTAACCCCCACTCTGGCAGTATTGAGAGGTAGGGCCTTTAAGAGGTGATTGGATCTTGAGGGCAGAACTGTCAGGTGCATGGGGCCTACACATAATTGCCTACAACTCCTCTGCCCCCTTCATTTCACCTACTTTTTTTTTTTTTTTTTGATGGAGTCTTACTCTGTTGCCCAGGCTGGAATGCAGTGGTGTGATTTTGGCTCACTGCAACCTCCACCTCCTGGGTTCAAGCGATTCTCCTGCCTCAGCCTACCGAGTAGCTGGGATTACAGGAGCCTGCCACTATGCCTGGCTGATTTTTGTATTTTTAGTAGAGATGGGGTTTCGTCATGTTGGCCAGGCTGGTCTCGAACTCCTGACCTCCAGTGATCCACCCGTCTTGGCCTCCCAAAGTGCTGGGATTACAGGTGTGAGCCACTGTGCCTGGCCATTTCACCAACTTTGTGAACTTTTCTTCTCCATTTCCCCTGATCTGTTTGCCAGAGGGGTGGGACTGGAAACAGAACAGCTGTGGCTGCTTTGTCTCTCCCCTCCATGGTGTACTTATGGCCTGAGTGGTGACTCACAGGAACCTGGCCACCTAGGTGCTATGCACCTTCTTAACCTTTGAACTGGAACTGCTGGCTCACACAGGATTTTGAACAGCTGCAGCAAAAATCCTACAGAAAAGCTGGATTCCTTTGCCTTATGTGGAAACAGCAAGGCTCCTCTGCCAGGTGCTCACCACTGGTCCTGGCAGAAGTGGCTGCTGCTGAGAGTGACCTTCCAAATGCTTGGTGTAACTCGGCACTATAGGCTCTTAAATAAAAACCCTTTAGACACAGAAAAAAAAAATTCAAACATTTGATGTGAGCAGTGCCCTCATTTGTGGATTAATTCATTCATGGATTAATGGATTAATTAGTTAATTAATTAGTTAGCATGCTCAGCCTCTCACCATGGGGTGCCCTGCACTACCTGGGGACTCCCCACCAGCAGGAAGACTCGCCAGATGCAGCCCCTCAGCCTGGGACTTCTTAGCTTCCATCACTGTAAGAAATAAACTTTAGAAGTTAGTCAGTTTCAGGTATTCTGTTATAAGCAGTAGCAAACAGACCAATACAGACATCATCTATAAAACTGAGGTAATAATAATACTCAATTTACAGGACGATCGTGAGGGTTGGAATACATTATGGGCCAGACACCGAGTCTTAAATGCATTAACTATTACTTTCATTAAATGAGAAAACGTATGCAAAGAGTTTGGTATGGTGCTGGGTGCATAGTAGCTACTCAATCATTGCTGGCTGCTTTACATAGTTATTCTTCAACCCAGTCCAATTTAGGAACTGCTGGCAAATTAATTTGCCTAATAAGCATTTTTCATTATGTTTATCACTTGCTCAAAATCTTCTTTGGCTCCGTCTTGCCTGTTTCAGTAAGTCCAAACTCCATGCCACGCATTCAAAGCTCTACTTATCAGTTCCCTCCTACCTTTCAGATTTTATCACCTGAATTTGACTATTCAGTGTATTCCATACATCCTCCTGGTTTTTCCTCCACTTTAGCTTTGTTCAAACTCATCTCTCTCCCTGGAATGCCCTTCTCGTCCCATTTTGCTCAGTAAATATTTGCTAAGTAAATAGATGGTGTCCTTTGGAAAAGCTGTCCAAGGGAAGCCAATTCTTATTCATGCTATATGTCCCTCCTGTGGTGGGAACACACAGGGCAGATTATGTTTATTACCTGCAGGACTCTCAGTAGGGGAGGCATATATGCAACTGAGAGGTTTTAAAGTCACCCCTGCTCTACAACCCCTCCACCCCTCCTGAATACTGATGCTGCATAATACTGATGCCAAGAGGTGATATTGCTAAATTCCTCTTGTTTAATTAGCCTCTCAATTCAGGGCATATTTATCAAATACCTACAAAGCACTCTGCAACTTGCTTGAAACTGTGCGGGTCAGAGCACATTTAAGACCATCTGGCTGGAAGTGAGAAGACTTGAAAAACATTGGCAAACAATGCATGTGAATTCAGAGTTGGGTTCTAAATTTTGCAATGCTGAAGACAAGTCTTTGACTAGGATGAGCCTGTGCACTAGGGCAAAGGTCAAAAGAGGTTATGGCCAGTCGAAACTTTGAAAGGGCCCTTCCTGGGGTGCATCTCCTTGTCCCACATGCTTTAAGAATGTATGGTATGCTAAGACAAACATCTGATGTAGGCTGGTGAAATGCAAACCAATATTCTGTATTCGTGTGATAAGCCAGGCCCAGGACAGTCTCCTAAAAGGTAGCTTTCTTAAAATCACTGATAACTTTCTGCTTCTAAACATATGGGTGCAAGGAGAGAGTTTTTCCCCCAAGGACCAGCTCCCACACCCAATGTAGTCCATTTGTTCAGCACAAGCTCAGCTGTTGAAGATGCTAAGACATCTTTAACAACAGGAGCAGTAAGCACAGGGAGATGACAGACAGACATATTTCTGAGTTTACTCAGTGTTTTAGCCCAGCTTCACTCACCATCTAGGCTTTTGGCAGGTCTCTAACCTGGATTCCCAGAATATTCTCAGCTCCCAGATTATTCAGAATAAGATAATAAAAGTTAAAATTGGAGCATGTGCTTTGAAATCAAATGAATTTGGGTTTGAACCCAGCTCAACCACTTACTAGCTCTGTGACCTTGAAACTCAAAGATGTTCTCCGAGGTTTGGTTTCCTTCTTTTGACAACTGGGGTGATACCACTGATGTTAGGATTTATTGTGAGGATTAATGAAATGATGTGTTTGGAGTGTAGGCTCAGTATGTGATGGTTAGCATCACCATAACAATGACTAGAGGTCCCCCACACTCCATTCCACGCCCAAACTATCTCCTCCAAAGCTACCCAAATTCTATTCTATTTTATTTTGTTTTTTAAGACAGAGTCTCCTGTTGCCTAGGCTGGTGTGCAGTGGCACCATCTCGATTCACTGCAACCTTCACCTCCCAGGTACAAGCGATTCTCCTGCCTCAGCCTGCCGAGTAGCTGGGACTACTACCATGCCCTGCTAATTTTTTTTTTTGTATTTTTAGTAGAGACGGAGTCTTGCCATGTTGTCCAGGCTGGTCTCCAACTCCTGACCTCAAGTGATCCACCTGCCTTGGCCTCCCAAAGTGCTGGGATTATAGGCATGAGCCACGGCACCCGGCCCTAAATTCTAAATTTAACAGCTCTCTTTGGTCTGTATTCCTCCTACACCTCTTAATAACAGTAAGTGTAAATAGCAATATTAGCCAAGCACAGCTATAACCTACTACATGCCCATGCCTGTGGTGGACACTTCCAAACGTTATCTCCAATCCTGTTTCCAGTTTACAGTGCAGGAAACGGAAGCTCAGAGAAGGTAATTGACTTGCCCAAAGTAAGTGGCAGAGGTGGAATTAGAACCCAGGCCTTCTCTCTCCAAAGCACATGCGCTTTCTACTTGGCCACATTTTCTCCTTTGCAAAGAGAAGGCCATTTTTCTGGATGCAAAGACCAGATACTCTAGCTTCCCCTTAACAACTTTCAGACCTTTCCTAACTGTTTGCCTCTGTAACTGTAATTAATTCATTTTTTCACCCCACAAATGTTTATAGTGTATATCAGGTGCTAGGGATATAAAAATGATTAAGACAGTCATCTTCAAAGTTCACACTTTGATGGGGAAGACAGACACATAAATGGGTAAGTGAGGAAGCCAGTGATTAGATGAAAGGGTACAGTGGGACCCCGGAGTCCAGGTGGGATTGGAGGAAGAAATGATGGCATCAGAAGCTTTCAAAAGACTTGGGTTGATTCGTTGTCCTGCTGTTTATTTCATTCATTTCAGAAATGTGTTTTAAGCAACTGTTCTGTTTCAGGCTCTAGGCTAAGCCCTGGGATTAAATGTAGGCATGGCTTCCTTCCTTCTGGCCAGGAGGGATGGACTGTAAATAATTAAATGACATTAAAATTGTCTTGGGGTTATGCCAGAAGGATGTACAAGTTAAATGGGTCAATGGAGTGGGGGTTGGGTGCACAAATAAATGGTTAATTCTCTAGGGCAAGGGTTGTTTTGAAGGTCCAATTTCTTTTAAACATGTTTTTTCTTTTTCCTGTTCATTCCTGTCTTACTGTTTTTTTGTTTTGTTTTGTTTTGTTTTGCATTTTAAATACCTTTGAGGATATCCTACAGACCATGCCAAGTAAAAATAGCACATCTAAAACTACATTTATATTTTACAACATTCTCCAGGGAAAGAAGCTTTAATTCAAACCACAATACGTCAGGACTGGGCGATGTCTCCACAACTAGAAACATCTTGGTGAAATGGAGGAGATGAAACTTTGGCCATAGTATTACAAAATGAATTATTAATTATGCCTTAACTCTGTTATTTGACCTCTATTGTCCTCTATAGAGTGGACAATAGTGCGGGACAGAGTGCAGCTCTACAATTTTGTGACTTTCCTCCCATAAATCATTTCTTAGACCTAGTAAACTTCAGACTAGGTCTGATTCAGATTAGGTGAAAGCATGTTCAATAAGAAGTCTTCAGAAATAAGTATGTTTAATATATGATAAAGGTGGCCTTTTACATCAGGGACAATGTGTGGCCATTTGGAAAAGATAAAATTATATCTATAATATAGGCTTTTATACCAAAATAAAGTCCAGATGGATCAGAGATATTTAAATTTTGACAAATGAAATTCCAGAAGCACAAGAATATAGAAGTTTTTTTGGTTTTGTTTGCTTGTTTGTTTTTTCATAATCTCAGGGGTGGAAAAAGCTGAAGCCATAATATAAAGAATTGATAAATTCAGTCAGATAAAAATCAAACATTTCTGCATGGTCAAAAAAAATCACACAAATGATTAAAGTCAAATAACAAACTTGGGGGGGTGGGTGAGGATATCTAAAAATTATGACAGCAAAACAATAATTATACATATTATTATAAGTATATTTTATTATATTTGTATCTACGTCTATAACTATTATTCCCTCCAGAATTGCTCACATCTACCTGCCTCTCCAGGGTCTCAGTGGCTTGCTCCATAGGGTGCCCTGAACCCTTCCCTCTCTACCTTCTCCCCAGCAACACTGCCTGTCTCATCTCCCCTCAGGATGAAGACTGGGCAAGGGCCACAGTTGCACAGGTACCCAAATCTGGAAGATATGATGCTCTCCTCCTTTGGTCTCAGGCGGGACATAGGACCTGGCTTTCCCATCATCTGTGCTAGGTGAGGCAACCCAGAAGTGCAGCATAGTTAACGCCCTGTGGCAAAAGAGGATCTATGAGAGGCTGCAGATAGGAGGACAGATAAAATCCTCTCGTTCCTATTCCCACCATCCTTCACTCCTAACAACTGAGCAACTTAACTGAGCAACTGTCTGTATCCTCACGAAGCTATGGTCAGCCTGATAATGTATCATGTTGTATTTGCTTTCTCTCCTTTTTGTCCTCCCTTCCGTTTTTCCCTTCATGCGTTCTGCTCTGGGCTTGCACTCCCTCAGTAAAGCATTACCATGTGAGCTTTGCTTCAGGCTCTGTTTCACAGGGGAATCTGAGCCAAGATCATATATAAAGAACTACTGTAAAACAATGTGAAAAAGACCAACAACCCAATAGAAAAGCAGGCAGGTCTAAATAGTTTACCAAAAAGCAACTATAAAAGCAAATAATCATGTAAATTCCTCTTAAAAAACGTGAAGAGATGTTCAATCTCACTCAAAACATAAAACACAAAACAAAATTGTAGTGTTTACTTTTTTACCTATCAAATGGAATATTTTGTAACGTGCTGTGTCAGCAAAGGATGGAAAAATAGACACTCTCATTGCTGATGGAAATATACATTGCTATAACTTCTATGGAAGATAATTTAACAATATCTTTAAAAATAGAAAAAAATACACATACTTTTTAGTCCAGCAATTTTATGCTCATTTTTGTTTATAAAAAGATTGGAGATAATCTAGCAACCATCGACTAGAGACTGGGTCTGCAAATTATGGTACAGCCATAAATGGACACTTTTTAAAAAGAAAGAGTGTTTTTAAAAGTGGACTGATATGACCCCCGTCTCTACTAAAAAACTAGCTGGGCATGGTGGCGGGCGCCTATAGTCCCAGCTACTCGGAGGCTGAGGCAGGAGAATGGCGTGAACCCGGGAGGCGGAGCTTGCAGTGAGCCGAGAAATCGCGCCACTGCACTCCAGCCTGGGCGACAGAGCGAGACTCCGTCTCAAAAAAAAAAAAAAAAAAGGACTGATATGTAAAGACCTGCAATTTATATTAAGTAAACATATGTCTAGAAACATACACAGTAAACTGGTAACAGTGGTTGCCTCTAAGGTTGGGCACTTACTTAAAATCTTTTGTACCTTTGGAATTTTGTACCATGTGTATTATCTATTTTTTCCTAATTAGCTTTATAGAGCAATAATTTATGTATAGTTAAACCACATCCATTTAAAATTTACAATGCAATGACTTTTGAAAATTATACACGTGTGAGGCCGGGCACGGTGGCTCACACCTGTAATCCCAGCACTTTAGGAGGCTGAGGCGGGCGGATCTCGAGGTCAGGAGATTGAGACCGTCCTGGCCAACATGGTGAAACTCTGTCTCTACTAAAAATACAAAAATTAGCTAGGCATGGTGGCGAGTGCCTGTAATCCCAGCTACTCAGGAGGCTGAGGCAGGAGAATCGCTTGAACCAGAGAGCTGAAGGTTGCAGTGAGCCGAGATTGCACCACAGTAGTCCAGCCTGGTGCCAGAGCAAGACTCCGTCTCGAAAGAAAGAAAGAGAGAGAGAGAGAGAGAGAGAGAGAGAGAGGGAGGGAGGGAGGGAGGAAGAAAGAAAGAAAGAAAATTATACACTTGTGAAACCAGCTCCACAATCAAGATACAGAACATTAACGTTTCCCCAAAAGGTGCCTCGTGCCCTTTGCCCTCCATCGTCTCTCCTCCCTGGCCCCTGGTAACCACTGATCTGCTTTCTGTCATTAGAGATTAGTTTGCATTTTATATCAAAGGAATCACACAGTATATACTCTTTTGTATCTGACTTCTGCACTCTGCATAATGATTTTGAGATTTATTAGTGTTGTTATGTGTATCAATAGTTCATTCCTGAATAGCGTTCTATTGAATGGATATACCCCATTTTGTTTATCCAGTCTACTGTTGATGAACATTTGGATTGTTTACAGATTTGGACTACATGAATAAAGCTGGGCATGGGGTTAACAATCATTTTGGTTTGTTTGTTCCTGAGACAGAGTCTTGCTTTGTCACCCAGGCTGGAGTGCAGTGACACAATCTCAGCTCACTGCAACCTCCACCTCCTGGGTTCAAGCAATTCTCCTGCCTCAGCCTCCCGTGTAGCTGGGATTACAGGTGCCTGGCTAATTTTTGTATTTTTAGTAGAGATGGGGTTTCACCATGTTGGTCAGGCTGGTCTCAAACCCCTGGCCTCAAGTGATCCTCCTGCCTCCACCTCCCAAAGTGCTGGGATTACAGGCGTGAGCCACCACGCCCTGCCCAGCCATTGTTATGAACATTTGTGTATAATGTTCCATTTGAGTGGAAATATGCTTTTATTTATTTTGGGTAAATACTGAGTGGAAAGGCTAGATAGTATGGTAGGTATATGTTAACTGTTAAAGAAATGCCAGTTTTTCAAAGTGATTTTATCATTTTCCATTTCTACCATAAGAATTCAAGTTGTACTCATCCTTGCCAGTACTTGGTGTTGTTGGGTCTTTTTAATTTTACATTGAGTGTGTAGTGGTGTATTCACTATTTTAAAAGAAATATTTAAGATAAAACATAAATAAATAGGTCATTACTTATAGCCTCTCCCTCCAAGTCTGTAAATAATGCTATGAAAAAGCTGAATGTTGAAATTTTGAGAAGGAAGGTGTCTAAGTTTTTTCTATTGCTATGTAGCAACTGACCCCAAAGTTAGTAGCTTAACACAGCATACATTTATGATCTCACAGTCTCTGTGGTTCAGGAGTCCAGGCATGGCTTTGCTGAGTGTTCTGCTCAGTGTCTCACAAGATGGCAATCAAGATTTCTGCCAGGCTGCATTCTTTTATGGAGCTCGGGTCCTCTTCCAGCTCACATGGCTGTTAGCAGAATTCAGTTCCTGTGGTTGTAGGACTGGGCCCCTGTTTTCTTTTGACTGTCATCTGGGGCCTGCTCTCAGCTTCTAGAGGTCACCCACACTTCCTGGCATATGACTTTTTCACAGGCTGTCACAACATGGCCTCTTACTTCTTCAAGGCCAGCACAAGAACCTCTCTCTAGTCCTCTAAGACAGAATTTCATACAATGTAGCAACATAATGTAATGTAAGTCTCGCATAATGTAAAGTGTAATGTATAATGTAACATGAGAGTCTATCCCACTGACTTTGCCATTTTTCTTGTATAATGTATACATTTTTTACATTCTTATATACATTCTTGTATAATGTATAAATTTTTCTTGCATAATGCCATTTTTCTTGTATAATGCCATTTTTCTTGTATAATGTAACATGAGAGTCTATCTCACTGTCTTTGCCATTTTTCCATTTGCTCAGACGAGGGTCACAGTTTCCACCCAATGACTCACTGGGGGGTCATCCTAGAATCTGTCCTACATAGGCAGCATAATGTGTCAAACTTGGGCGGTGGTTCTGTTTTGTGTATACCTAAGAATCGCCTGGGGGCCTGTTAGTAGATAGATTCCTGGGACCTATCTCCAGAATTTCTGACTCAGTGAGTCTGAGGTGGGGCCCAGAGATCTGTTTAGTTAGACAGCAGTTAATTTCTCAGATGCATCTGAGGCAGGTGGTCCCCAGGCCATAGCTACACAAACAGCACCATGGAAGCTACTTCAGGGATTCGGAGAAGGGCACACTTGTATCTGAACCTCTCCTTTTCCTATAATCTAATGAGATTGACCGATTCCATCTTTTTTCTTGAAGATCAAAGAAGAGGACTGGGTTCTATTTATCAGCAGATTCCTATAGAGGCAAAGAGCACAGCCAGGGACAAAGAAGTCACCTGAAAAAACTTTAGGTAAAAATAATCTACTAGGACATTATCAAAAGGCAAGGTTAATGAATCAAAGTAAAAACAACTGGTAATATGATATTTAATAAAGGTTAAATTACGGTTCTACCACTTACTAGATATAAAATACGGACAAGTAACCAACATCCCTGAGCTTTGAAGTCTGCAAAATGAAGATAATAGCTACTTCCCACATTTGTTACCCCATATAAATGGGACAATGTAGGCAAAAAATATGCCTAGCATTCAAATATCTGTCAAATCCCATCTGAAAAACCGGAACCTCAAAAAGGATTCCAGACTGTAAAAATATAACCACAAAGATTGGTATTGGTACTTCTGTTCCTCTCCAAGACGAGTTGAAGAAATCAAGAAAGTCAAGAATGATGAAATAAAGATAAATACCAGGACCAATTAAAGATCTTACAAGTATATCACTTATACATCCAGAAGATAACTCCCTATAAGGAGAAAATAAGTTTAAAGACTGAGTTAAAAAAGAAATGTAACTATTAATTATCTATAAGAAAAATAATTAGGCCAGGCAGGGTGGCTCACGCCTATAATCCCAGCACTTTTGGAGGCTGAGGCGGGCAGATCACAAGGTCAGGAGTTTGAGACCAGCCTGGCCAACATAGTGAAACCCTGTCTCTACTAAAAATACAAAAAAAATTAGCTGGGCATGGTGGTGCACGCCTGTAGTCGCAGCTACTCAGGAGACTGAGGCAGGAGCAGGAGAATAGTTTGAAGCCGAGAGGCGGAGGAGCTTGCAGTGAGCCAAGATTGCGCCCCTGCACTCCAGCCTGGGAGACACAGCAAGACTCCTTCTCAAAAAAAAAAGAAAGAAAGAAAGAAAAAAAAAAGGAAAAGAAAAATCACAAATCACAAGACTTTTTTTTTTTTTGAGACGAGTCTCACTCTGTTACCCAGGCTGGAGTACAATAGTGTGATCTTAACTCACTGCAACCTCTGCCTCCCAGGTTCAAGTGATTCTCTTGCCTCAGCCTCCCAAGTAGCTGGGATTACAGGCGCCTGCCACCATACTTGGCTAATTTTTGTATTTTTAGTAGAGACAGGGTTCCACCACGTTGGCCAGGCTGGTCTCGAATTCTTGACTTCAGGTGATCCGCCCACCTCGTCCTCCCAAAGTGTTCGGATTACAGGCATGAGCCACCGCGCCCGGCCTAAAACCACAAGACTTTTTTTAAAAAAAAAGACTAAGATGATGGGAGTATCCTAACTTCTTGCCTGATTATATAAAAAACATGGCAGCAAATATGAAGAATGATAACAAATATGAAGAATGATAACCTATGTTGAGCAATGAATGTTTAGTAATCCTCAAGTTTTAGGATCTAAATAACGCAATAATAAAGACATGCAAAAAGAGAAAAATGAAAATATAATTGCATTTGGATTCCTTGGCACTTTATTAACTAGCTAATTTTCAAAAGAGAGAAAATAGGGAAAATTAAACCGTAAATGAAAAAGAAAAGCAATTTGTAAGCAAACTATATTTTTAATACTTGTTGAAAAGACAGTCAGTAAAGTTTAATATGTATTCCTTATTAAATCTTTGTAATTAGATGCAGAGATTTTTACTCTCAAATAAGAAGAACAAAATGTACTTAATCTGAAGAACCAATGTCATACTTATTGGAGATGCATGAGACTTGTTTCTCTGGAAAACAGAACAGAAGGTGCACCCATGTTTATTTTTCTCAATATGGTACTAGAAATGCTGACAATAGCTGTTTGGGAAAGGCATAACTAATTAGGGTAGGCCAGGCACAGTGGCTCACGCCTGTAATCCCAGCACTTTGGGAAGTTGAGGTGGGTGTATCACAAGGTCAGGAGTTCAAGACCAGCCTGGCCAAGGTGAAAACCTGTCTCTACTAAAAATACAAAAAATTAGCCAGATGTGGTGGTGGGCGCCTGTAATCCCAGCTATTCGGGAGGCTGAGGCAGGGAATTGCTTGAACCCAGGTGGCGGAGGTTACAGTGAGCCACTGTACTCCAGCCTGGGTAACAGAGTGAGACTCCTTCTGGAAAAAAAAAAAAATACAATTAGGGTAAAAAATACTACTCCAGTTGACACGATTATTTATCTGAATGTTCCGAGAATAGTATCCTCTAAATTACTATAAATAATAAATGAATTTAGCAAAGATGTGAGCCAAAAGAAACCCACATAGAACAATTGCATTTCTGTCAGTGAAATATAGCTGCATATTAATAAAAACATAAAATAAAAAGAAAGATTCCATTCATAACCATAAACCAAAAATAAATTTGCTTGAGGATTTTCTTTAAGCCACAAGATTTATTCCAAGAAAATTACTAAACTATAGCAGGAAAAGTAAAGGAGGATATGAACAAGTGGAGAGATATATCAGATTATTATTGGAAAAATACATTTAATAAATGTGACAGTGTTTCAAAGTTAATAGATTTCAGGCAGTACTAGTTTAAGGCCTTACAAAATAATTACAGAAGCAGAATAATAGATAACAATCTTAGAAAATAAGAAAAGATACAAAAAAAGTAGGGTTTTCACAGGATTTAAAATGTATTACAAAAAGTACATGGATCAAAACTTTCTCAACACCACAGCCAGGGTGGCTCTGATAAGCTAAGTCAGACCCTGCCTTTCCTTTGTGTAAAACCATCCTAGACTTCTCATCTGCCTCTGAGTAAACACCACAGTCCTTACAATGCACGACCTGGCCCTGCAAGATCTGCTCTCGCCCTTCCAGGTCTGGTCACCTCTCCTGTTCTATCCCTCACTTATTCCACTGCAGTCACCTTGGCCTCTCGCTAGGCCTGAATGCATTAGGCACTTTCCCGGTCACAAAATTTGATATTCCTTTATACTTGTGCTTCTGTCTGGAATCCTTTTTTCTCCCACATATTTGCATACTTCTTCCCTCCCCTCCTTCAGACTTTGCTAAAACAGCCTCTTCTCAATGAGATCCTCCTTAAGATTCCCAGAGAAAAGTTCAACTTTTCATTCCCATGCCAGGCTCTCTATCACTCGTTCCTATCTTATTTATTATTTATTTATCCATCTATTATCTATTTTTAAATTGTCTCCATCACCACCAGAATGATATAACTCCATGAGGGCAGGGATGTTTGTTTTGTTAACAGCTGTATCCTTGGCACCCAGAATGGTACCTGGCACATAGTAGGTGCTTAACACATATTTGTCAAATGAATGAATGAATGAGATAGAACAGAAATTCTTGTGGCACTGCTATTCTATTTTATAAACTTAATTTACAACAAAGCAGAAACAACACAACAATGCACAAAGATTTCACTGCTTGCTAATTGTTTGAGCAATGAAATAATAAAAAGGGAATTTAATATCTTAGAGTAATACATGGCATTATGTATAATAATACAGCCAGACACGGTGGCTCAGGCCTGTAATCCCAGCAATTTGGGAGGCCCAGGCAGGCAGATTGCTTGAGTTCAGGAGTTCAAGAGCAGCCTGGGCAACATAGTAAAACCCCATCTCTACAAAAAAATAAAAGAATTAGCCAGGCATGGTGGCACACACCTGTAACCACAGCTACTCAGGTGATTGAGGTGGAAGGATCACTTGAGCCCATGAGGTCAAGGCTGCAGTGAGGCTGAGATCGTGCCACTTCACTTCAGCCTGGGAGACAGAGTGAGACCCTGTCTCAAAAACATAAAATAAAACAATAATAATAATAATACATTTCAGATGAATTAGAATAAAACCTACACTGGTTTTGTTTGTTTGTTTGTTTGTTTTGTTTTGGTTTTTTTTTTTTTGGTGGAGTGACAGAGTCTCGCTCTGTCGTCCAGGATGGAGTGCAGTGACATGATCTCGGCTCACTGCAACCTCTGCCTCCCGGGTTCAAGCAATTCTCCTGCCTCAGCCTCCCGAGTAGCTGGGATTATAGACGTGTGCAACGACGCCCTGCTAATTTTTGTATTTTTAGTAAAGAGGGGGTTTTATCATGTTGGCCAGGCTGGTGTTGAACTCCCTACCTCAAGCAATCTGCCCACCTCGGCCTCCCAAAGTGCTAGGATGACAGATGTGAGCTACCGCACCCAGCTTAGTATTTTTTTAAATGAGGAAAAATAACATGGTTATCTCATGTTTGAAGGGGTCATAAATGTCTGACTATTGAAGAAATGAAAAAAATGTATTATGGACAAGGTAGAGAAATATAAACATATATTATTATTATTATTTTTTAGACAGGGTCTCACTTTGTCCCTCAGGCTGGAGTGTAGTGGCACAATCTTGGCTCACTGCAGCCTTGACCTCCTGGGTTCAAGCGATCCTCCTGCCTCAGCCACAGAAGTAGCTGGGACTAAAGGCACACACCACCATGCTCAGTTAACTTTTGTATTTTTTTTGTAGAGATGGGGTTTCACCATGTTGGCCAGCCTGGTCTTGAACTCCTGACCTCAAATGATCTGCCCGCCTCAGCCTCCCAAACTGCTGGGATTATAGGTGTGAGCCACTATACCTGGCCAAATATATAAAGATTACTCTGAACTTTACAGTAGCTACTACATACAAGACTATGCTATAGAAATAAAAGATATGTGAAAAAATTATTAAAAGCTTATCCCCAAATAGAAAACAACAGATGGAGAAAATTCTTGGCTGTATCTGGATTCTACTCTGTAAATTGTCAAAGAAGAGGAATAGTTTATTTCCCCCCAAAAGGAAGAACAATTATCACATAGAAAAACATACAGCCTTGAAAGCAATAAAGAGAAGACCATTTAAACAACTTTAACATATCATTCTAGAACTATTAGACTAGCAAAAAGCTAATAAAAGTGATAAATCCCATGTTAACAGAACTGTGGGGAAACTGTGGGGAAACAGCAACTTATATGTTGCTGATGATAATATGAACTTGTGCAATCTCTTAAACAATAAAAGGACATGCATCAAAGGCAGCAAAAATGCTCATATCTTTTGGACTATTGACTCTGCTTTTGGAAGCTTATCTACAAGGAAGTAAATAAACCCAAAATTAAGCAAACAAAAAAAAATCAATCTGTTTCATACTGTGTGAAAAAGTGAAACTTTGAAATGACTCAAGTGCCAAATAATAGAGGAAATTTTAAGCAAACTTTCTTGTAATAACATACTGGACAATTAAGAATGAAAATCTGGGGATTTTTTTTTAACATGAAAGAATGTGAATGTTAACACAGCAGTGCTACCACCTGAGATGCTGAAGTATGATTTTTCTGTAATAAAGCCAAGAGAGGTCACCCCTGAGAACAGAATTCTAATCTTTGGAACAGTGCGCTGCCCAGAACTTATTGTCCTAGGTGAAGAATCCTCTTACACAGGGTTATGCCAACCTGCTAGACTGAAAAGTCTAAGAAACTCCCTGGTGAGGCTTGAGGCTTGAAGTAACGATTTCATTTCACTTCATGGACACTATTAACTCGGCCTCAAGGACACACTTGTCCTGCAGTAAGAGGAAGAGAGGAGGGTGCCCAGGCAGGCAGGACTGAAAGGTTCAGCTTCATTAGGAACTGGGTGCCCACAAAGGAGGAAGCTGTAAGCCACACTTGGGGAAACTAGAGAACTTTGCAGGGAGCATTGCACCAGGGAGGAAGTGCCTTCTAAGGCTGCAGGAATGGCAGGCCTTGGGATGGGAAAATTCCAGAGTAAAGGTCCATTGTGAGGCAATTCTGCCTGTGTGAACCCAGAGCCTTCTGTAAATGCCACAGGATGCATGAAAGTTCTAAACAGGACACATGGCAAGACAGACAGGAGTTACAATTTATTTGTCCAACTCATAATGCAGGTAAACAGGAAGATGAGATGTTTTGCCTACCTGCATGGCATGCCAGACTGCTTGATTTTGAATTCTTTTTTTTTTTGAGATGTAGTCTCACTCTGTGACTCAGGCTCAAGTACAGTGACTTGATCTTGGCTCACTGCAACCTCCATCTCCTGGGTTCCAGCAATTCTCCTGCCTCAGCCTCCTGAGTAGCTGGGATTACAGGTGTGCACCACCATGCCCGGCTAATTTTTGGATTTTTAGTAGAGAAAGGGTTTCACTATGTTGGCCAGACTGGTCTCGAACTCCTGACCTCAGGTGATCCACCCACCTTGGCCTCCCAAAGTGCTGGGATTACAGGTGTGAGCCACCACACCCAGCCCTGGCTTTGAATTCTGATTCTACGATTTATTAGCTGTGTGACCTTAGGCAAGTCACTTACATGCCTGTAGCTCAGTTTAACAACAGCACCTTCCTCTTAGGGGTACAGTGAGGTTTGGGGTGCAGTGAGGTTTAGGGTGCAACAAAACAGGAAAAGCTCCCACATTAGGATTCTCATTAACTGCAAGCTCCTGTCATTATTTTGTACTACGGTTATCTTGCCATGCAGCAAAGTGTCTGGGAGCGCTGCTCAGAGAATAAGAAAGGTTGGATCAGACAGAAGCATCAGGAATTTATAACCAAGAGCTACCCAACCCAGTGAGTATCTGGGAGGAGGAAGAAAGAAAGCCTTCAAGTTATTTACACTGGAGATGCTGGGTTGGCGTGGGGAGGTTGGATGCCCTAAGCCTTCAGTTCTCAGTTGGGCTACGAGGAAGGTTTCTCCCCTCACCAGAGGCCCTCTCACAGTCAACCTTGGGGCCCTGGCTGGAGGAGTTCTTCTTGAATTGCTTCTAGTGAGGCAGGACTGGTCCCAAATGGAGTCATGGGATCACTGGGCACTAGACCACGGGTGCCTTGAAGACCCCACTGTGTGGGAGACAGATTCAGAAACACATCCAAGAATTTAGAAAGTAGATAGTGCTTTTTTTTTTCCTTCCTGCTGATTGCCTACCCATTGGTTGAGAGTGGGTAGTGTCAAAATTAAATCCTGATGCTTGTGCATTTTCCCTGGGAAAAGTTACAGATTTGGCTGGCTGAGGCAGTGGATGGGCAGGCAAGTGCAGGGACCAAGTGAAGGGGTCTGGAGGAGGGAAGAAATGTCTTCAGGGCATTTTTAGGAAGCGTTGCTGTGCAATGTGTTGTATAACCTTCTCCTCTATGTCCCAAGATAATTTTGCTAAAGACTGACATTTATTTTAAGGCTTTAAAAGAAAAGTCAGCTTTAGAATTCTTTGGAATGTTGTGCTGTGATGCTCCCTAAGGCAGAAGCAATAGAAGTCTGTAAGTATGGGATTGTTTATTCACACAATCATTATTTATTAAGCACCTACTGTATCTGAGGAGCCATGTTAGGAGATGAGAATAGAGAGGTAGATAAGGTACAGTCTTTGTCCTCAAGTGGGTCACAGGGTACTGGAGATACAGATACATATACAAATAATAGGTAAATTGTGGGTGTAATAATAGTTGTGGTAGGCTGAATATTGTCTCCCAAACAGATCCAGGTCCTTGTGTCTGGAACCTGTGAATGCCATCTTACCCAGGTGGGCCCTAAATGTGATCAGAAGAGTCCTTATAAGAGGAAGGCAGAGGGAGAACTCCCCACAGAAGAGAAGACAATGTGATGGCGGAAGCTGCAATTGGTGTGATGGGCATTGAAGATGGAGGAAGGGGGCACACACTAAGGAATGCAGGAGGCCTCTAGAAGCTGAAAAAGTCAAGGAAACTGATTTCCCCCTCGGAGTGTCTGGAAGGAACCAACCCACACCTCGACTCTGGCCCACTGAGACCAACTTCAGACTTCCGAACTCCAGATCTTTAAGAGAATAAATTGAACAAATTTGTGGGTTTTTTTTTGTTTGTTTCTGAGACAGGGTCTCACTCTGTTGCCCAGGCTGGAGTGCAATGGTGCCATCTTGGCTCACGGCAACCTCTGCCTCCCTGGTTCAAGCGATTCTTCAGCCTCAGCCTCCTGAGTAGCTGGGATTACAGGTGTGAGTCACCATGCCCGGCTAATTTTTGCATTTTTAGTAGAGACCTGGTTTTAGCATGTTGGCCAGGCTGGCCTAGAAGTGCTGACCTCAAGAGATCCACCCACCTTGACCTCCCAAAGGACTGGGACTACAGGCATGAGCCATCACACCCGGCCCAATTTGTGTTGTTTTAAGTGACTAAGTTTGCAGCAATTAGTTATATCGGCAGTAGGAAACTAATATATTAGTGTGTAGTGAAAGAAGAGGCACAGAATGGAATGGACATCCTGACAATTGCTCTGTTGACATGCAGCTCATCCAGGTGTCAGAAGGGACTACAGAGAAGTGGTGCTATTGACTCTTGCCATAAAGGAAGTTGGGAAAGATGTTAAGAGTGTCTTTACCTAGCACGGTTAGGTGTGGAGAGGTGAAGGGATTGTCCAGGGTCATACATATTCATTTATTGAGCATCCGCTCTGAACCAGCTCCTGTGTTGGTTTTGATGGGATATGAAAATAATTAAGGCAGGGTTCTTGCCCTCAAGGAACTTACAGTCCAGCAGGGGAGTCTTGGCATAAAAGCTCTGGATTGTTATGACTTTGGACAGTTATTTAACCTCTTTGGGTTTAGGTCCTTCTGTGTAAACCATAGAAAGAGGTGCTTCACCAGATGTGAGGACCAAGTGATAAAATATATGCCAACTTGCTTTGTAATCTGTAAAGCATTATAGAAATAAGAGGTGTTATTGTAATTAGGTATAAGAAAAACAAGACACTCAAGTAGCTTGAAGGCATATGAGAAAGACATAAAAAACAACAAGACACTCACTTAAGTAGCTTGAAGGCATATGAGAAAGACATAAATGACATACTGGAGATTCAGATGGAATGACAGAAGAGATTAACTCAGCCAGCAGGATCAGGACAGCTTTCTAGAGGAAGGACATTTTAGCAGGTTGTGGTTGGACAAGAAGTAGATGTGAGAAGGGGAAGGGGAGCGAGAGCCCAAGGAAGGGCGACAGGAAGAACATTTACTAGATGTGAATGTGAGTGGCTGGAGATGAGGTTAAATGGTTAAATGATAGATTGGGCCCTGATTGTGAAGGGATAACCTGCATCCTTTGTAGGTGACTTGAACCTCTGGATGATGAGGAATTTCAGTGGTGGGGAAGATGGCACCTTCATAGGGCTAAATCTTAACTTTTCTATAAGCCCTTCTTAATCCTACTTCCACCACCTCATCCCAGCTCCTCATTAAGGTGCCCAGAGCAGAACCCAGATTGTGTGATTCCAATCAGTGCTTCTTTCTCCATCAATTCTATTTCAACACAAGGCAGTTAGGAGCTGAAATTTGTTCATGTTTTTTTCCCCTTTAAAAAATACTGTTGAAGTTTTTTTGTCTTGTTTTTGCTTTTTGTTTTAGAAAATTACTCATTGTTGGTCAGGTACAGTGGCTCATGCTTGCAATCCCAGCACTTTGGGAGGCCAAGGCAGATGGGTCACCTGAGTTCAGGAGTTCCAGACCAGCCTGGCCAACATGGTGAAACCCTGTCTCTACTAAAAACACAAAAATTAGACTGGTGTGGTGGTGAGCACCTGTAATCCCAGCTACTTGGGAGGCTGAGACAGGAGAATCGCTTGAACCAGGGAGGTGAAGGTTGCAGTGAGCTGAGACTGCGCCATTGCACTCCAGCATGGGCAATAAGAGCGAAACTCCATCTTGAAAAAAAGAGAAAAGGAAAAGGAAAAGAAAATTGCTCATTGTTAAATCATGCAAAGGATGAAGACAATAGTTTCTGCGAGAGATGAGCATTCACTGTGAGCCAAAAAGCCAAATGCTGTTTAAAGTACATTCTACTTGGACCTCTGCTGATATTCTCATATCAAATAACATCGTGCTGAAAAGTTGGTGGAGACTGTTTGCACTAGAACAAAAATTCTGGTTCAGGGTTTGGTTCTTGGTTAAAAAATAAACTATGGGAGGCCGAGGCGGACACATCACGACGTCAGGAGATTGGGACCATCCTGGTTAACATGGTGAAATCCTGTCTCTACTAAAAACACACCAAAAATCAGCCGGGCGTGGTGGCGGGCACCTGTAGTCCCAGCTACTCGGGAGGCTGAGGCAGGAGAATGGTGTGAACCCGGGAGGTGGAACTTGCAGTGAGCCAAGATCATGCCACTGCACTCCAGCCTGGGCGACAGAGCAAGACTCCATCTCAATAAATACATAAATAAATAAAATAAAAATAAAAAATAAAAAGGGGAATAATTGGTCTGGAAGTTGTATTCGTCTTCTCTTTCCATTTTGCTCTTATCAGCTCCATGGACGTTAAATGAGCGCCTTCTCTCTGTTGGTCTGTGGTGGGTGGTGGGCAGGCCCTGTGAATGGAGTTCCCGTCCAATGATGAGGGAATGTCAGACGACGTTCATCTACCTCAGTATTTGAGCTTTTAACTCAAAGAGTTATGACTTTTAAGGAAGATTCTAAAGCCCACTTAAAATTTCTCCTCCTCTATGTATTCTTCCCTGATAATTTGCTGGAAGGACTCTCTCTTTCTCTTTTTCTGTCCCTTGGCCTCTCTCCCTTCTCCATACCCTTTCCTCTAGGTAGGAGTAATCTTTTATTCTACATCTCCCAGGACAGTTAAGATTTCAAATATTTTACCCCACAGTCTCTACATTACAGGGAAATGCAAATATTTTGACAACCAAGCAACAGCTTCTGAAATACCTGTGTCTCCCAAATGATAAAAACTACAACTTGGATGGTGCTATTTTCCAGGACAGTTTAGAAGTAAGAACTGTGCTATTATCACCCTCAATTTACAGATGAGAAAACTGAGTCACAGAGAGATTAAATTATTTACCCAAGATCACTTCGGTCAGATCTTGTGGCTCAATTTTCGGCTCAGAAAATTTGGTCCACAAAACTGCCTATCATCTGTCTCCCATTCCTGAGACATATGAACTTTCTTTCCTCCCTGGCCTTGTCTGAAAGCTTTGAATGCACAAAACATAGAAGGTAAAAGAGTAAAAAGCTATCTACAAAAATTGTAATGACATGGAAAAATATTCATGATTATGACATTATGTAAAAAATTAATACTGTACATTCATTATGATATCAACTATGTAAAAATATAAACATTCTATTAAAATACTGGAAGGAAACACAACAGAATGTTGACAGTAGTTATTCCTGAATGGTGGGGTTAAGAGTGATTTTTTTGAGACGGAGTCTCGCTCTGTTGCCCAGGCTGGAGTTCAGTGGCACAATCTCGGCTCATTGCAACCTCCGCCTCCCAGGTTCAAGTGATTCTCGTGCCTCAGCCTCCCAAGTAGCTGGAATTATAGGCATGTACCACCATATCCGACTGATTTTTATATTTTTAGTAGAGACGGGGTTTCACCATGTTGGCCAGGCTGGTCTCCAACTCCTGACCTCAGGTGATCCACCCACCTTAGCCTCCCAAAATGCTGGGATTACAGGTACGAGCTACAGCGCCCAACCAAGAGTGATTTTTATATTCCTAATTACAGTTTTCTGCATTTTCCTATTTATCTATTATCAGCTCATGCTAACTTTATAAAAAGAGAAAATGTTTTAAAATAAATCATCCACTTAAAGGAAGACATGAACACCATAGAAGAGACTGGTTGATTGAATGGTCGTCCTAGTGATCTGTGGTCTCCGAAGGGTGGAGCTGCATAATGAATAGATTTGTGTATGTGATATGCTGCTGCAATTAGATGGTCTATATGTGGGGATACAGATTTAAATTATTACTTATGAATGAGGAAACAAAAAATGTCTCTTCTTAGAGTTTAAATGGTTTACGGAATTTGGAATTCCAGGAAACCAGTTCAGAAAAGATTAGAGTGTCAGAGCTGGAAAGGGGCTTCAGAGATCCTAAAATCGAATCTTCTTTTCTTACAGATCAGTATCTGATGCCTCCTTTGTTCAGGGTTAACATCGACCAGGAAGGAGAAGAAGTTTGAAATCAGAAATGGAAATCTCACATCTTCCTCTGTCCTGGTCAAATTTCAAGTCTGGCCTTGCTGTCCTGGTGGAAGGATCCTTGGGCATGCCTCCCATAGCTGCTACACTAGTCTAGCCCTGCTGGAGATCTTTGCTGCTAGAGGGATCGTGCCTCTGTGGCTGTGTGAGTGATTTGGTCTCATAGTGAATGATTTAACGGAGAGCACAGGGCAGTGAGACTGGGCTTTCTGAAGACTCAAGCCTACTGGCCAGACCAGCTGAACCAAAGGATCTTCTCCCTTGGCCTTCCTAATGAACTCTTCTCCACTCTTGCCAGGCTCTCGTGAGCAGCAGACTGATTTTTGTGACCAAAATAACCACTCACAGTCATCAAACAACCAGTGACCAACCAGCAATGGACTAGCAATTTGTTCTATGACCACACTGTTTAGTATGTTTAGATCTTGCCTAAAGGTAGCATTTTGCCATTCTGTGGATCAGCAGTCCCCAGCCTTTTTGGCACCAGGGACCAGTTTCATAGAAGACAATACTTCCACGAACCAGGGAGCAGGGGATGGTTTCGGGATAGTTCAAGTGCATTACATTTATTGTGCATTTTATTTCTATTATGATTACATTGTAATATATAATAAAATAGTTATACAACTCACCGTAATGTAGAGGGAGTGGGAGCCCTGAGCTTGTTTTCCTGAAACTAGACAGTTCCATCTGGGGGTATGGGAGACAATGACTGATCATCAGTCATTAGATTCTCATAAGGAGTGTGCAACTTAGATCCCTCACATGTGCAGTTCACAATAGGGTTCGTGCTCCTCTGAGAATTTAATGCTGCTGCTGATCTGACAGGAGGCAGAGCTCAAGTGGTAATGCCAGCAACGGGGAACAGCTGTAAATACAGATGAAGCTTTGCTCACTGGCCCACCGCGCACCTCCTGCTGTGTGGCCTGGTTCCTAACAGTCTATGGACTGGTACCAGTTCCTAGCCCTGCTGTGGATGACTTCAGAAAAATTACAACTTCATTACAAAAATACAAGTTTTATAAAATATTTTTTCAGATTACAAAAGTAATGTAAATGTATTATTAAAAATTGGAAAATGTAGAAGGAATAAAGAAAGAAATTAAATCACCCATAATTCTAACCCTTAGTAATAGCCTCCATTAACATAGTCATTTTTCCTTGCAATTAATGGCTCCTTCTCATCTTTTTTTCTATGTACAGGTATATGGCTTACCTTATTTATTTATTTATTTATTGAAACAGAGTCTTGCTCTGTCACCAAGACTGGAGTGCAGTGGTGTGATCTTGGTTCACTGCAACCTTCACCTCCAGGTTCAAGTGATTCTTGTGCCTCAGCCTCCTGAGTAGCTGGGATTACAGATGTGCACCACCATGCCTGGCTAATTTTTGTAGTTTCAGTAGAGATAGAGTGTCATCATGTTGGCCAAGCTGGTCTCGAACTCATGGTCTCAAGTAATCTGTCCACCTTGGCCTCCCAAAGTGCTAGAATTACAGGCATGAGCCACTGCGCCCAGCCCCATGGGTATTTTCTATTCTCATTCATTCCTTCATATTATATGATTAGCATTTCCTATATCACTCAATATTCTTTAAAAACTATGACCAGTAATGATTGCATAAAATTCCACTGTAAATGATGAACTATTATTATATAACTATTCTCCTAGTATCAGATATTTAAGGTGTTTCCAAGTTTAAAGCTAAAGATATCATGAGGGCAAAAGGAGACAACTGGTTCTATGTACCCTTCTGATCAAAGTATACAACAGCACCTATGAAGTATTCTTATAAAAACAACTGATCCAGGACCTGGTTAAATCTCTACATTGAATTTCCAAATTTGTAGAAAATATAAGTGACAGAGGAACACGTGAGTGACAGGAACACGGCAGTGACATATTGAGGCTGCAACCAGAAAAATTCAGATTCTGGGAAACTCTATAGGACAAATAAACAAGTTTTTCATCAGATAACCTGCTGAGGGAAAGAGATGAGGAGAAGGAGACCTAGAGATGAAAAGTGTTAAGAAACATATTGACTAATTGCAATGTATGAATATCGGATCCATATTCAAACAAACTTTAAAAAATTTGAGACAAATTATTGGATTACATCAAGAGATTATTAATTTTTAGAAGTGATGAGTATTGTAGTTATGTTTTTAAAAACAAATCTTTATCTTTTAAAGATTCGTACTGAGATTGTTATGTTTGATAGGGTATACGTGGGATTTGTTTCAAAATAATGAGGTGGGGAAGGGAATAGTGTGTGGTAATATAGATGGATGAATATTGGTTGTAATTGTTCAGGCTGAGTGATGAGTGCACAGGATTTCATTTTACTATCTGTTTATTTTGGTCCTTTTTTTTTTTTGAGACAGGATCTTGCTCTGTTGCCCAAGCTGAAGTGCAGTGACATGATCTCAGCTCACTGCAAGATCTCATGATCTTGCAGCTCACTGCAAGAGCCTCCTGGGCTCAAACGATCCTCCTGCCTCAGCCTCCTGAGTAGCTGGGACTACAGGCATGCATCACCACACCTGGCTAATTTTTGTATGTTTTGTAGAGGGAGGTTTCATCATGTCACCCAGGACTGGTCGCAAACTCCTGGACTCAAGCAATCCACCTGCCTAAGCCTCCCAAAGTGCTAGGATTACGGTGTGAGCCACTCTGCCCAGTCGGTACATGTTTTATATTTGCCATAATTAAAACTTAGAAAAGAAACAAAGGAAAAGCAAGCCAGCATTTCTGATAGCCATGTGCTAAGCTGAGCTGTGGAAGAAAGAGTCATGAGTAAGATAGACCTCACTCTTATCCCAACTCTCACACTTACTGGCTGTGTGTCTTTGAGCTGTTTACCTAACCTCTCTGAGCCTCAGAGCCCTCACTTCTAAAACTGATATTATAAAGCCTGCCTCACAAGGTTGTTGTGAGGAGAAAACATGATATTTTCTGGGAAAGGGCATGCAAAACTAAGGAATGCTGGATATTTTATGTTAAGGTATGAGTAAAGCATAGGGCTGGGAAACAAAGGGGATATGCGTATTTCCCCTTCTCAGGGAGTTCAGACTCCCCATTTTTTGCTGGTTGCTTAAGAGTGAGGTTTTCACAGGAAAATACTTTGGTGCATTATTTTAATTTTCTTGTCATTTCTTTTATTATATATTTTTGAGTTGTTTTCCTAGTGGTTGCCCTGAAGATTACCATTAGCAACTTAATCTATAACAATCTAGTTCAAATTAATACCAATTTAATTCTGATAGTACACAAAACTTTGCTCCTATTTGGCTGTGTACCTCCCTCTCCTTTATGCTGCTATTAACACAAATTATATCTTTATACATTTTTCTCATTGACATAGATTTGTCATTAATGCTTTATGAATTTTTAAAAAAAAATTAAATAGAAAAAAATATATTTATACTGTCTTTTATGTTTACCTACATAGTTACCTTTACTGGTGGTTTTATTTCTTTGTGTGGATTCAAGTTACTATCTAGTGTATTTTCAATTTAGCCTGAAGGACCACCTTAGTATTTCTTTTAGGTTGGATCTGCTTTCTTTTAGGCAAACTCTCTCAGTTTTTGTTTATCTAGAAATGTCTTAATTCCTCCAACATTTTTGAAGAATAGTTTTGCTGGATATAGAATTCTTGGTTGACACTGTTTTCCCTTCAGCGCTTTGACTATGCCATCTCACTGTTTTCTAGCCTCTCTAGTTTCTGATGAAAAATCAGCTGTGAGCCTTATTGAGCATTCTTTGTATGGATGAGTTACTTTTATCTTGTTGTTTTCAAGAATCCCTCTAATAATGGTCACCAGAGTCTGTGAACAGTAGTCAGGGTGGGGGTGAACAGGAATGGGTAATGGGTACAAAAATGTTGTTAGATAGAATCAATAAGATCTAGTATTTGACAGCACAACAGGATAACTATAGTCAATAATAATTTATAGTACATTAAAAAATGACAAAAGAGTATAATTGGAATGTTTGTAACAAAAAGAAATGATAAACGCTTGAGGTGGTGGATATCCCATTTACCCTGATGTGATCATTATGCATTGTGTGCCTGTATCAAAATATCTCATGTACCCCATAAATATACACACCTACTATGTACCCACAAAAACTAAAAATTAAAAAAATAGTCTCTTTATGTCTTTTGAATGTCTGATTGTGATGTGTCTGTGTTCCTCTTTGAGTTGATCCTACTTAGAGTACATGGAGCTCCTTGGATGTGTAGATTAATGTCTTTCATTAAATTTGAAAAATTTTCAAACGTTATTTCTTCAAATATTCTTTTTTTTTTTTTTTTTTTGAGATGGAGTTTTGCTCTTTCACCCATGCTGGAGTGCAGTGGTGCAATCTCAGCTCACTGCAACCTCCGCCTCCTGGGTTCAAGCGATTCTCCTGCCTCAGCCTCCTGAGTAGCTGGGATTATAGGTGCCTGCCACCACGCCTGGCTAATTTTTGTATTTTTAGCAGAGGCAGGGTTTCACCATGTTGGCCAGGCTGGTCTCAAACTCCTGACCTTAGGTGATCCACCCACCTCAGCCTCTCATAGTGCTAAGATTACAGGTGTGAGCCACCACACCTGGCTGAAATATTCTTTTTATTCCTTTCTGTCTCTCCTCTCCTTCTGGGACTCTCATTATGTACATGTTGATATGCTTGAAGATGTCCCACAGGCCTCTGTGGCTCTGTTTATTTTTTCTGTTCTTCATTGTTTCTTTGTTATTTCTTTTCCTCAGACTGGGTAATCTCAATTGAGATTAACTTCAAGTTCATGGATTCTTTCTTTTGGCTATTCAAATCTACTATTAAGCCCCTCTGGTAAAATGCTCATTTCAGTTATTGTACATTTCAATTCCAGAATTTCTATTTGGTTCCCCCTCCCTTTTTTTTTTTTTTTTTTAGATGGAGTCTTGCTCTGTTGCCCAGGCTGGAGTACAGTGACACAATCTTGGCTCACTGCAACCTCTGCCTCCCGGGTTCAAGCAATTCTTCTGCCTCAGCCTCCTGAGTAACTGGGACTACAGGCATGCGCCGCCATGCCCAGCTAATTTTTGTATTTTTAGTAGAGACGGGGTTTCACCATGTTGGCCAGGATGGTCTCAATCTGTTGACCTCATGATCCGCCTGCCTCAGCCTCCCAAAGTGCTGGGATTATAGGCGTTCCTTGTCTATATGTTCTCATCTTTATTGATATTTTCTATTTGGTGAGACATTATTCTCATATCTTCTTTTAGTTCTTCATACATGTTTTCCTTTAGTCTTTGAACACTTTGGAATACCTGATTTAAAATCTTTGTCTAGTAAATCTAATGTTGGGGCTTCCTCAGAAGCAGTTTCTATTGATCGCTTTTCCCCCTTGAGTATAGAGAATACTCTCTGTATCTTTACATGCCTTGCATTTGTTGTTGTTGTTGGAAGCTAGACATTTAAAATAATATAATGCATCAACTCTGGAAGTCCCATTTTTACCCCCTCCCCCAGGATTTGTTGTTGTTGTTGATATAGAGAAATACTCTGAACATAGCAGAGGACTTGGGCTCAAATACCCAAAGAGCTTCAAACTTGAAACTCTTCTTCAGGAGAGTAGACAGACACTGTTTCCTGCATGTGGGCATGGAGCTCTTTTCAGGAAAGCCAACATGGAAAGCGTACCAATAGTGCCCTCTGATAGTGACACCTCTTGGAAGATCCCCTAAATATCACAGGCCAGGTGACGGCTCTGCTCCCACCTCTGAGATTCTTCAGCCCCTAGTCTTTGGTCTGTCTTTTCAGAATCACTAGAGCATATTGAGCCTGCAGACATCACACTTGGTGGTCCTGATCCAGCCTTGCCCATGAAACCCCAGCCCAGGCCTGGACAACCTCCCCTGGAGATCTTGCTGGGTGTGGGAGAACAAATTTCTAGCCCTTTCTTCTGGGAAAGTCGTAATCAGGCAAAATAAGAATGATGACAAAGCCTGCTGCCAGCTGGAGTGATCAATGGCCAGGTGTCACCTGGCTCAATAATTAACCAGGGGGTTGGGATATGTCCAAAGGGTGGGCAGGAAGAAAACACATGGGTCACAATGGACTCAAGCCAAGAGAAGCCAGGAGGGACTGCCAGTCAAGAGAGAGGTCTTTTTCAGAGGCCCAGGCAGTGGACACACCACCCAGGAGAGGTCCCTTTTCCTTTCCTGGTGGATTTAGGGATAGCAGCAAGACTGAGAAAACAGGAGTGTGTCATAGGCATCTTTTGCCCAGTTTCAGACTACACAATCCTTTTGAGAGGACGAAGAAGGAGAATTCTAAGGCCCTGGGGACCCTCAAAGCCCACCAAGCTGGCTGGCACAAGCTGTCCGTTTGTGCACGAAGCATTTGCTAAATGTCTGCTACAGTGTGATGTTACGACGTTGTATCTGAAAACAGGCAGATCTGGCTTCAAATCCAGGCATTGCTACTTGCCAGCTGCTGTGATCTTGGCTGAGTTAAGTTTCTCTAAGCCTTAGTTTCTACATCTATAGATGAGGATGTTAGAACCTCGCTTACAGAGCTATTATAGGATAGAATGCAATTGCATTTTTATAGACTGCCTCATACATACCAGTAAATAGTAAATAGCCTTCCATTCGATCTTGTTGACAGTCTTGGACAAGGAAGAGGAACAGACCATGCCTGACTTCCTGTAACCCTTATATGGCTTCCTTTGTCTTAATCTACCTGAAGTCCTGCAGAGTGCAGCATCCCTGGTCAGGTTCCTATTAGACATCTTTCTAATTCTATTCATACTTTATGACTAGATATTTATTTGTGATTGTTTTACTAATACCTGTCTCCTTCACTGACTCTTTTATTTACCATTTTTTCCTCAGTGTGTGGCAATCAATGGGGAAATGAATGAATAAATAAGGATGAGGCTCTTGCCTTCACAGACCTTACTAGATGCACACACATGAGGAGGACAAAATAGCAGAGTGACTGGGGGAAGACGTCTAAGACCTCAGAGCAGGGGTGGGGCCTGTGGACTAGAGAGGCTAAAGTCTAACTTGGGGTTCTCCCCTAGCCCTCCTCAAGGAATTCACTCGAAAACTCCCTGACCCAGCCTTCTCCACTGCCCCAATCCATAACCTCTTCTGACTCAGCCACCCAGTAGTGGAGCTGAGTCAGTATGGACTCTAGATGGTGCCATAGAGGTCAACCTGTGGGCTTTCCTGTGGTCCAGCCACTTCACCATGGGGCTTTCCAAGCTAGTGTGGTCCACCTTGCTCCCTCAGCAGTCCCAGCATTCAGGAGCAGAGCCTGGTGACTCCCCTACCCCTCCTAGAGCCTGAAGAGGGAAACCAGCAAACAAAAGTGCTGCTGTGGCAGAGGAGGCCTTCACTGGGGCAGGGGACATGTGCTCACTGGGAAATGTGGCCTTTTCTCTTCAGGGCTGCCTGGTCACTGATCTCACTAAATGACTTTCGTGCCTTATTCAAGGGATCTTTGGACACCCACCCAGGCCCTGCATCTAGTCCTGTCACCAACCCTTCTTGCCACGGCCCACAGTCTGCACGAGGTTAACCTCAGGCTTCTTCCTCGTCTCCTCTGATTCACTTTCCTGCCTCTGGCCGGATAGTGGTTTGGGGTTTGACCGTTGTCTCTGCTTATATAGTCCAAGCCAGAGTTCCTGACCCTGCCTGCTCACCGGCACCCGTAGCAACCCAAGGCCACTTTCCCCTCCAGTCTCCTACCTGGCTCTTCTTGTCAGCCAGAAATCCCTGAGCTACAAGCTCTCTAACTGCTCATCCCTGTGGGAAGCACCCAGCTCTGCCACCTTCCTCTGAGAACAGCCAGGCCCTGGTAGCATGCTGGTCCCCCACGGCTTGCCCAGAGGGGAGCTCTCTGTTTGGCTTGGGCACTGTTGGACCAGCTGGCAGGCACGTTACCAGTACACATTTTATTCAGGGGCAGCCCTTTGGAGCCCACAAAGTGCTTTCGGGTTTGTCACTTCATTTGAACTGCAGTCCAGGTATACCTGGTTTGTACTCTTTTGTTTTTGTTTTTTTTTTTTTTTGGGATGGAGCCTCGCTCTGTTGCCCAGGCTGGAGTGCAATGGTGTGATCTCGGCTCACTGCAGCTTATGCCTCCCGGGTTCAAGTGATTCTCCTGCCTCAGCCTCCCGAGTAGCTGGGATTACAGGCGTGCACCACCATGCCCAGCAAATTTTTGTATTATTAGTAGAGACGGGGGTTCCACCATGTTGGTCAGGTTGGTCTTGAACTCCTGACCTTAGGTGATCCGCCTGCCTTGGCCACCCAAAGTGCTGGGATTACAGGTGTGAGTCACCGTAGCCAGCCACCTGGTTTGTACTCTTAAACTAGTTCTACAGATGAGGAGAAGCCTGAGGTTCAGAGAGGTTAAATACTTACTCAAGGTCAAACAGTAAGAGCCAATGAGAGATTCAAGTAAAGAACCTAAGTTCTGTTGGTTTTTGGGTTTTGGTGTTTTTGAGACAGGGTCTTGCTTCATTTCCCAGGCTGGAGTGCAGTGGTACAATCAGGGTTGACTGCAGACTTAACCTTCCGGCTCAAGCTATCCTCCCACCTCAGTCTCCCATGTAGCTGGGACTACTGGTGTGTGCCACCGCATCTGGCTAGTTTTTTGTTTGTAGAAATGGGGTCTCATTATGTTGTTCAGGCCGATCTCAAACTCCTGGGCTCAAGTGATCCTCTCACCTCAGCCTCCCTAAAGTGCTGAGGTTACAGGTGTAAGCCACCACCCTCAGCCAGTTCTCTGGTTCTCAATTCAAAGCGAATATTACTGTATAGGTATGATGCTTCCCAAGCAGCCCCTGCAGCACATGAAGCCCAGGAAAGGCCTGCTGAGATTCTCAGCTCTTTCTGGGGGTTTTGGAAAGGCAGCTAAGGGGAAGGGATCTTTTGCTCCCCTCATCACCAATCCTTGCTTAGAGGCTTTGAGGTGTACATTCCATCCACCACCGCCCAGTGATCAGGAAGGGCTCTAACCTAGCCCCATCTCTGTCAGAAGCCAGGAAGACTCCTCTGCTGAAAATCCTTCTGCGTGGCCATTGAACAGTAGTTATTAGATACTACTCTCATTTGCTAATACCAATAAGGCCTCTAGAAAAGGCCACCCATTACATCTGGTCAGAATTTGCATTATGATGCCTCTGTTCATGCTTTCAGTATTAACCTTTGGCACACAATTACTGAGCACCTGCCGAGTGCCAGATACTCTTAGGCACTAAGGCACTAGGTGCACGTCCCCCTTTAATAAAAGGAGGGATGTAGCAGTGTCTGCCACTGATCATGGCCTGGTGGGACAGATAGACAAACAGGCTCCAAATTCCAAATCTGGAGAAGCACAGGTGGGGAAGGAATTGAACCTGGGTAGGCCTCAGGAGCTCGAGTCAGGCTGGGAAGGCTTCTCAGAGGGGCCTTGAACGATAAAATGTTAAGTTTCTTCCAAAATCTTTTCTGTAGCTCTTTTGATAGAAAGGGAAAAGTCCTCTTAAGGGAAATGATAAGGGACAGGGTGGTAGGGGTGAGGGCACAGAAAGGGGTGACTGAGACGCCTGAACACTTAGCCCGTGGTCAAATTTGCTTGATGCCAATCTTGGCCCTGTATCCTTGGTCCCTAAGTCCAAGGACCTAATCCCTGGGATAGCGCTGTCCAGTAGAATTTCTGGAATGATGCAAATGTTGTACTTCTGTGCTGTCCAACATGGTAGCCACATGTAGTTACAGAGCCCTTGAAATGTGGATAGTATAGCTAAGGAACTGAATGTTTACTTTTATTTCATTCTAATTAATTTTAACTTAAATAGCCATCATACTTGACAGTGCAGCTCTAGATACTTCTTATCCTGGATCACAGTGGAATCACCTGAGATGTCTTTTTAAAAGTTCTGACACCTGGTGCCTGAGCCTCGCCCCTAAGATTCGATTTCGTTGATCTAGGTTGGGGCTCAGGGGATCAGATTTTTTTTTTTAAAAACAACCCAGGTGATTCTCCTGGAAGCCAGCGTTGGGAATCACTAATCCAAAGCTGTCTACCACACCCTCAGGGATTGGGAGGTCCCTCTTGTCATAGCTTTGCCCAGGGTGTATGTTTGGGCCTTCAATTCCTCTGGCCCTGCCTAACGCCCCTCTCCCCATGGAAAGCCACACCCTCAGTCTCCTCTCCAGCTCCAGTAGGAAGGTCAAGCCCGAACGAGGGCCCTCACGCAGACTCCTGGCTCTTCCCCGCTAAACACACTCACTTCCCAGCCTGGAAACAGGACTCATTCACCTCAGAGCCTGCAAGGACCTAGCCAGCTCCCTCTGCCCTGGTCAGCAGGGCTCAACGGTCAAGGAGCCTTATCCTCACAGGCCCCCGGGGTCCTTGGACAGAGCCCAACCAGCCATTTTCCTAGGCTGGGCAGGAGCAGGGGCTGGTGACCAGGCCTGGGGTTTGGCCACTTTCTGCCCAATACGACCAGATATGCAGATGAATGTGTTTGGGACAGCAATAATACAGGAGGTTTTGGTAACAAGACTGAAACTTGGAGAGAACCTTCCTCCCCTGTGTTTTGTGGAAAAAGGTTCTCTGAGCTGGGGTTCATCCAGCAACTGCCGCCCACCCACCCTGATGTTTGCCACCCACACCCCAAAAGCAACTTTCCCACGACTCACATGGCAGCTTGTGCACTTCTTTTATTATTAAATATATAAGCAGCTTCCTATCTTTTAAATAGATATTTAAATGACTTTATATAAAATAATTCACCACTTCCAAGTATAAAAACAAAATCTCACAGTGCGTGAGCCAATGTCCTCTCTCGACCTCTCAGAGAACAGAAGGGGTTCCTGAGCAGGTAGCCTGGGGGGACACCAGAGGCGGCTCTGGGGCTCCTCCTGCTCTGATGCCACCAAGTGCTCACAAAGAGCTTCTGCAGTGGGTTGGATTGCTTTTTTGACCTTTAAAATATTATATGTTTAAGGTAGGGGGATGAAGGGGGAATGCCTTTTTTTTTGTTTTTTTTCTTCCATTTTAAAATATGTGTTTTCTAGCATCAAATATAGAGGCTGTGACTAGAAGGCTAAGCCCCATATGCAAGTTCACTGCCCTTCCCTTAGCTGTCAGCATCAGGACAGGGGAGGTGGGGCCAGCAGACCCTCACTTTCCTGGGCACGAAGGGAAAGTCACGGGCCCAGTGGCCAGGTAGGGTAGGGTCTCTCAGTGGAGGACCCAGGGCAGCAGGAGGAGGCACACAGCAGCACAAAGGAACCCAGGGGCAACTGGCAGCCCTGTCGCCTGTTGCCTAGGCCTCAGAGCCACCACCATGGGCTGGCCACGAGGTGGAGGCCCTCCAAGCATTGGAAGCTGAGGCCTGGCTCTCCTGATTGCTCTTCCACCCTGGCTCGCCTGGTTAGAGGTGATGGTAGACGGGTGGGTGAGAGTTGGAGGTTATCACTGCCAACCAAGGTCAGGAGGAAAGAAGGGTGAGAAGTGGATGGGAGCTGGGTGCCATGCAGGTGGAGCTGAGATGCAGCCCAGCCCACGGCTCCTGACAGGGATAACCTGCTCAGCTCCAGGTTCCTGTCAGCAGCAGGGAAAGGACACTGGGCTGGGGTTTGGGAGTGCAGACCCTCCCCCAACCTCAGGGGCATACCTATATTTCAAAGGCCCATCTTCAGTCAGAGCTCGCCCTGCAGCCTCTCTGTCTGTGCCCTCCCCTCCCTGGCTCTCTCCCACTAGTTCCTTCCCTCTTGGGAATGTCAAAGTGCAAGATGCAGAAACCTGGGCAAACAACACAGCCTAAAGACCGGCTCTGGCTGGCAGCCCAGGAGGTTCTCCCACCCCACTCCACCCCGGGGAGTCAAAGGCCAGGTCAGGAGAAGGTCAGGGCTGAGGGGCTCCCTCAGTCGACTGGTGAGGCCAGCTCAGTGCAGGAGGCTGGGGAGAGGCTGGAGAGTGGAGGACGGATGGATGCTGGCTCATGGATGGACGGGGGCAGGCTGTTCAGCAGGCTGGTACAGTGTTCACAGTGCAATGGCTTCCTTCATGAGGGGAGCCTCTGCTTGGCCTCTCGGATAAACTCTGGCAGGTGCTGGAAGGAGGAGAGGCAGAGGCCAGTGCTTGATCCCCCTCTTGGCATCACTGGCAGGTCGGGCAGGTCCTGAGGGCAGGGCTGGCCTCCCCTCTGTGCCTGGCAACCAGCACAGGGCACTTGGGTGAGCCGAGGGTGTAGACCCTTCAGGCTGTCAGTGCAGACCAGCAGGTCCAGAGGCCTCCTCTTCCCGTCTCTCAGGCTGACACCTTTACGGGAAATCAAGCCGACGCTGTCCCGCCCCGTGAACTTCAGGCTCCTCTCTCTGGAGACAGGTCCATGCCTGTCCAGGCTGGGATCCCTTGGCACCAGGCGGGCCCTCTGGGTGCAGGGTTCTTTCACTCCTCAACGTCCACCCTACTTTCCCACAAACCACAGGCTGATGGGTCCCTGGCCTGGGTGCTGGCATGGAGGGGAGGGAGAGGAGGGTGCAGCCCCTGAGGAAAGAGGGTCCTGAGCCGGGCTCGCCGGCCTTCCTCAAGCACATGGGAGCCTCCAGGGCTCACAATAAATAGTGGCAGCATGGGGAGCATCCTCTGGCCTCTCTCAGTCAACGGTCTGCAGGTTGAGACAGAGGGGCCCTAGCCTGGCTGCTCTGGTCCGGTCCTCTGGTGGAGGGCAGACCACATTCCAGGAGGATGGCCGGGGAGGGGTGGTGGTGGACGCCCCATAATGTCTCCTCCCACGGAGAGACTGTCCTGTGCGTCCAGCTGTGGGAGAGAAGGAAAGGCTAGTCAGCAGAGTGGGAGTGTGGGGAGGGTCGTTGAGGACATGGGTTGGGAGGTGTGGCATTCCTGTGGGCTGTTGGCGGTGTTGCAGGCAGGACTTCCTTTCCTCCCTTCCCTAGCCTTTCCAGACACCACAGAGAGACCAGGCGGCTTTCTCTGGCACCAGCCCAGGCCTCTGGCCAAACTGGCCTCACCTCCTATCTCCTCCTGGGGAATCAGGGCCTCACTGGAAGATAACGGGGCCCAGGAGAGGTCTGGGCAGGGCTGGGAAGAGGGGTTACTCCTCAAGCAGAGGGCTTTGATGAGGAGCAAAGCGGGCACTTGAATGTCTTTGGACCCCTCCTCAGGCAATGTCATCTCAATGGCCTTGGCCCAGTGAACAAAAGGTGATTCCTGCTAACACTAGCAAAGAAGAATCTTTCATTTCCACCTCCACAGCATTCATCAGAGGGGCATCACATATGATGTTCAAGACAGTAGGGCAGAGCTAGCTGAAGAGGAAGAACTTGCCCCAGAGAGGAAAAGTCTAGAGGTAGTGCCGGGACAAGGAAATTCCCACACTGCCATTTGGCACGCTGACCCCTAAGCAACCCAGCCCCTCCTGGATGGGCCGAGGGCCTTGCCTCCTGCATCATCCATGGGAGTCAGGGCCTTGTCCTCTCCTGCTCCACCCCCATCCTTGTCCCCTTGCCCAGCATCCTCAGGACGCTTTGTTCCCAGAGCAGAAATCCCCTGGACCCCATCCAACAGTTTGACTTTGGACCTTGTGTGGAGCCTCCCTCCCTAACATCCATAGGCCCTACTGGGTAAGGAGGGAAGATGGAACCACAGCCTCTGGCTCCTTGCCCATTCCCATGCTCTAGAGGGAAAGAAGGGGAACCATAAACTGGACATGAGCCATGATGGGTACAGCCAGGCCACAGGCCCAGCTAAGGCCCAGGACCCAGTGGGCAAGTTCCAGCCTGCTGCCCCATCTCCTAGCTGCTTAGGGCTGAGGTGCTGGTGTCTGCATTTTCTGTGGCTCTGAGTCCCTATCTCAGTCTCTGCCTCTATGTTTCCCTCTCTCACTTCTTCCATCAGAGCAGCAGTCAGTCTAGGGGCTGGCACTCAATCTCTCCAAGGCCACTGGTGCCTGGCCTGGAGACCACCTTAGGGCTGGACCTGCTGGGCCAAGTGGGATCTGGATGTAGCCCCTTGCCCCGGGTTCCCTCTCCAATCTTGAAGGGAGGAAAATGAAAGCTTGGGACGGGCCTGAGAATAAGCAAGTAGGGAAAGGAGGGTGGGCATGTAGAGGGATGGGACAGAGGGCCAAGACCGTGGCGAGGGGTTTTGGGGACAGGCGACCAGTGGGAAGGGTGTTGTGGCACTGAGCCACCAGCCACCAGTTCTGAGGAGGCCTGGGTCATTTCATAGTCTTGCCAGTGCCCCAGCTGATCCACTCACCCATCTTAGCCCACCCCACTGACAAGGTAGACCCCAGGATTCTAGGTATGTTGTTACTGCTGGCTCTTGTCTAAATAGGTTCCCCTGGTTTTGAGCATTTGCCAAATTCCCTATCTCTCTAGAAGGGGGCCCAGACCTGTCACTCCACACATGGGAGAGTCCTGCGGCGCTGGCTTGTACTTGGTAAAGAATGTGACTGGAAACTTGACTCGGCCCCCCCAGCTAGTCAGCCAACCAGCCAATTAGTCAGGAAATCAGCTAGTCAGTTGCTCAATGGGCTCCCCAAGCAACAGCTGGCCAGTTACCAAGATAGTTGGTTGGTTAGTCATTCACCCAGCCAGCTGGTCAGCCAGTCAGTCAGAGTCAGTCAGTTAGCTGGTTAACTGGTCAGCTAGAGGCTGGTCAGTTAGAGACAGCTGGTCAGGGTCAGTCCGTGAGTCAGCCCTGAAGCCAGTCAGTCAATATTTATTTCATGTTTGGCAAATGTGGAGAGGCCTTCTCTGTAGTAGAACCCAGGATGGAAAAAGAAACACAAAAATAGTGGAAGACAGTTCCTGCCCTCAAGGGGCTTACAATCTTAGGGATGTGGAATGTACACATACATATAAAATAAGATTAAAAAATATGAAAACAACATCCAAATAAATGCAAATTGATATACTATTAGCCAAATACAAAAGAGCAGGAGGGGCATGACTGAAAGAAGCAGTCAGAAGGTTGTAGAGAAGCCAGGAAGGCTTCCTGATGGGCTGGCTGTGGGCTTGGGTGGGGGGGGAAGAAGTGGGCCAGCTGGGGTTGTGGGGGCCAAAGGTAAGGAACAATAGGGTCACAGCTACATCAACAATATGGGCAAGGACAACAACAGGCACTCATCAATGTGCAGGAGCCACAAATGGGAGGGCTACAGAGATGACAGAATTAGGATTTCAAACAACTTCAATAGGTTCAGGTGATGGGCAGAAACCAACAAGGTGGCTTTAGCAAAGGTGAATATAAACTGCACTTTGGTTAAAAAAGTTAAGTTGTCCAAGTACAGGGTAGAGATGGTCTGGCTTGACAGAGGTTTATGGGAAACGGAACTAGGGGTTTTAATAGACCACAAGCTCAACATATGACAACAGTATGATGCAGTTGTTAAGAAAAAAACTAATGCAATCTTAATCTGCACAAATAGAAGAATACTGTCCATATCAAGGAAGGTAACAGTCCCACTGTACTCTCTCTGAGCTGGTCAGACATCTGGAGTACTGTGTCCAGGGCTGGGCGCCACATTTTCAGAGGGACATTGACAAACGAGTGTGTCCAGGATGGTGAGGGGTCTGAAAACCATATCATATAAGGAACGTTTGAGGGACTTGGCCATTCTTAGCTTAGAGAATTCTCAAAGGGGACGTGGATACCTGACTTGAAATATCTGAGGGCTTTCATGAGAACAGAAGGGAGGAGCAATATGGAGGGGGCAGGGAAGCCAGTTTTGCCTCGCATGAGGAAGACGTTTCTCCCAGTCTGACTGGAAGATGGCACGGGCTGTGGCTAGGCAGGGAGCTGGCCTGGAACTGGGAGTGTGTGACAGTCAGCTGGCTGGCTCCCTGTTGGGGACATGGAGAGGGGCAGTCCTTTTGGGGTATGACCCAGGGCCAAATGACCCCTGAGAGCCCTTCCAAGACTCAGGTTCTATCTCAACATGATCCTAAAAGCAAGGAAGCAGAACTGTCCTCGGCTGGGGAGGAGGGACAACTGGTGGTGTGGGGGCGATCTGGCAAGCAGCTGCTGTTGGAGGGTCTTGGCAGCCAAGCCAAGAATATAGGGCTTGCAGTGGCTGCCACACAGAGCTACTGAAGATTCCCCAGGCGGGTAAAGACCTTATAAAGGCCACATATGAAGAAGGGGGGTTTAGCTGTTCTGAGGTCAAAGATAGCAGCAACCCTAGAAGCCCAGTGCAGAGGTAATAGTCCCTGGCCTCAGCGGGGGTGGATGGAATGGAGGGGCTGGGGGATAGCTGAGGACCTGGAAAGGAGAGGGTGGCTGGACCTGGCTGGCAATGTATAGAAAGGGAACTGGAGAGAGGCAAGGGAGTCAGTGTGGGGGTCTCAGGGGAATTGGTGTCACCAACAGGTGAGGGTGACTGGAAAAGGGTATAGCTAAGTTTTAGGAGTGGAGATCAAAATCAGAATCTTACCTTAGAATTCCCTCTATACTGGCAGTTCCACCTGTCTGTCCTCATCCTGAGTCAGGGGGCTGTAGGCAGAGCACAGCACTGGCATTAGACATCAGCAGGAGCAGGGGAGTAAGGGGACCCCGTAAGTTTACCCCTAAGCCCCACACATGCTCTAGGCCCTCCCAGATTGAAAAAACCCAGAACTGTCTAACTACGGAGAAATCAGGAAAAAGCCCAGATATCTGGGAAAGGAGAGAAGACCGTGTCTACCCCATCCTGTTCCGCAGCTCCATTTCCTCAGAGCAAGCAGGAGAGCCCCACCACCACGAAGAGGGGAAACAGATCCCAAGCCAGGCCCCCAGTGCCTCCCAGAGCCCCACCTCAAGCTCTCACCTGCCTTCTGGCTGCTCCAAGGGAGAATCCGCTCTCTGAGGCTCTTGATGGCTCTGAGGACAGGAAAGAGCATCTCACTGAGGAGCCGGGGGAGGGTGGGGTGACGGTGGCCCCATCCCCAGTAAGGGCTGCCCCAGGTATTTATGACAGAGTTGCAAGAGTCCTCTCAGCTTCCCAAAAGTGGGGATCAGCCAGAGGCCTAAGGGTGATTTGTGAGGTCTCTCTGCTGATGGTGTTCCCTCTCCTCTCCCCACGCCCTTGCAGGCTGCTTCCTATCAGTCCTCCTGTCCCAGGCTCTGCAGAACTCCCAGTGTACGCCCGCCCTGACACACTCACACAGCATTGCTCTCCTCCTCCAGCTCCCCGCCCGTCTGGATGTCATCCTCCTGTCAGCCCAAGAATATTCTCTCCCCTTCCCTTCTGCTCCACTCCCTTCCCATTGACCTTATAGCTTGAGCCTTCCCAATTCTCGAAGCAATCCTCAATTTCTACCTCTCATCCTCTGTGCTGAGCCAGCCCCTATCTCTCTGCGTCTGAAGAACTCAGGCCACAACCGAGCTGTCCCCCTCACCTGCACCCCTGCCAGGCTCTGCCCTGCCCTAAGGGACGCCCTCTTTTTCCTCATGGGGATCTGCTCACCCGCCGCCTCCGCCTGTAGAACAAGAGGCCTCCGACGGCCAGCAAGACCAGGATGACACTGGGCACCAGCAGGTGGAAGACAGACTCCTGGAGCTGTGGGCTGGAGGATCCCTCGCGCTGCCTCTCATGGCCTGTGTCAGTCAAAGGAACGGAGTTAAAACGGGCCAGGGGCCTGGCTGCCCCTTCACTTGCTGGTCCTCCTTCCGGCTCTGCGGGGCTCCTCCGATCCCTGGTGCTCCTCCTGCCCTCCAGCTCCCCAAGGGGCAGCATGCTGCCCGAGGAGTGGCTTCTGGAAAGCTGTGGCTGAGCAGAGAGAGTGGAGGGGTTGCTGAGGCCTTGGGGGCGCAGTGGTGACGTCCTGGGAGAGCCTGGCTCTGGGGGGTCTCTCAGCAGGGCAGATGGATGGTCTGTCTTCTGGGGGGTGTGATTCCAGTCCTGGCCAGTGGGCTTCACGGGACCCACCCTGAGCAAAGCGGTACCAGTTACATCTGCCAGCTGTTGGCCCTTTGCTGATGCAGGGAGTGGAGAAGATGCTGAGAGGAAGTTGCTGGGTTTGGCGGGCTCTGTCTGCATGCTGCCCCCTCCTGGCCTGGAGGGGTAAAGCTCTGTCCCTTGGGGTGCAGGAAGCTCACTGGCCTCTCCAGAGGCTTCTTCTGGGGCCCAGTTAGTGCCCATTGCCGAATCAAGAATATCCTCCATCCCGGGGTTGAAGGCCCCGACAGAGGGGCGAGGCTGTGGTGAGCCACTGATGGTGCTGTCCTTGACAACCGGGGTCTCTGGCGGCTCAAGGCTCTGGCAGGTGCTCCTGGGTGGTCGCTGCTTGGCACTGCCTGGATCCACTGTGCGCAGGGGCTGCTCACCAGGCAAGAGGGAGCTGCCCTCAGTTCCCTCAGAGTCATCCCAGGTCAAGCCAGCCATAGGGGCCATGGAGGGGGCGAGGGGTTGATGAGGGGAGACAGAGGCCGGGTCACTGCTAGGGATGGCTTTAGGGTACAGGCAGTTGCAATCAGGCTTGGTCACCACATCTGAAAGAACCATAGAGAGAGGGAGAGAGAAAGATGGGGAGGAGATAGAGTCACTAGCCTCCAGCACAGCTTTCCTAGAGCGGGGCAAGAGGGGAATATGAGTCTGGGGGGCCCTCATCTCCTAGCTCAGCCCTGGGGCTGAGAAGAGGATGGGACTAGAGTGGGTGCTCATAACACAGGGAAGGTGCCATATGCAGGGTCTCATGGGCAGTGACAAAGAACAGGGTTGAGATGCACACACTAGGGGTTGGGGAGAAGGAAGATAAGAGAACAGTCCATGCAGGGGTACCCACTGGCCACAGGCCAAGCTAGGGGTGAGCAGCAGCCAGGTCAGGAGGTTGAACAGTTGCCTTCCAGACCAACACAAGACAACTTCAAGCCCCAAAGACACTGGTTTCATGCATAGCCAGGAGCCGCACAGCCACAGCCACAGCCCCAGGCAGGAACAAGCTGGGGCTAGAATGCAGCCAAGTCTTGAAGCCTTGGGATTGAAGCAACCAGACCAGACTTGGCCACTGGCAGGTTGCAGGGCCCTAGACCCTGCCTTGGGAAGCAAGGTTGAATGTAGGAGGGCATGTGTGGCATGAGACGCAGAGACGAGGACACGCAGTGTACACATGTATGCAGCTGAGCCAGCCCTGGGAGTTCCAATGATGCTCAGACTTCAAATCCAGCCTTGTCCCTTGAGGGAACGCCCAAGGCATCCTGGGGACTTCTGGAGCCAGGGTATCATGGTGATTCGCAGCAGAGCTCCTGGAGCAAGGGCCCTGACTCCCAGATGGGTGTCAGCTGTCTCCACAGAGCCCCCCACACGTTCAGCCAGCCTGCAGAGCCAGTGGGGAAAGCTTCCATACCTACAGAGCTCCCAAGACAGGCTCCCTTTTCCACTCCCTAATCTCAAGGCACCAGCATGATCCTTCTTGACGCTGCCACATGCAGACATAAGTAGGTGTGCATGCACACACATATCAGAAAAGACATGTGCCCAGGACCAGAGGCATGTGAAGCCACATATGTACATGGAACAAGCACATTCATGCATACAGGAACACAAGTAGCAGCCAGGCTGCCTCCCCAGGGGTCCCCCCAGCTTCACATCTCACCTCCCAATCCCCATTCCATATACCACCGCCCCCACACACTTCCTGGCCCCTGCCATGCTTACCTTGGCCGGAGCATTCAGCAAAGCTGTTGTTGCAGTTCTTGCTGAAAATATTCCAGTCCTTGTCAAGGAGATTCTTTGTTTCATTAAAGACATTCTTGACCTTCTCCAGCAACTGGAGAGGTGTCTCATAGAAAGTTCGGACGCAGGCCTGGAAGGAGATCAGGGCCCCCTTTTGTGAGCATGACCATTGGCCCCATGTCTCCGTCTTGTTTGTCAAATTCCCTTGGCCTTTCTCACATCTGTCTTCTTTTTCCCTTTTGTTTCCTCCCTCCCCTTTCCCCTGGTTTGCAGCAGAATGAGTCCTGAGGTTATGAGATATGTCATTTATTCACCGACCCATTCAACACATGTTTATGTGCCAGGCATATGGTAATTACCTGGGAATCACGCAATGAACAAGAGAGGTGGTTCCTGGCTGAGTTGGACACTGAGTCCAGCAGGGACTTAACACATTGTTACAAGTGCAATGAGTCCTATGAAGAAGTACTGGGTCATCCGATGGTGTGCAACAAGGGAAACTAAACAAGTGTTCAGGGAGAATTTCCCCAAGGAATCAACTAAAAGATGAGCAAGAGTTAACCAGGAAAGAGATGGGATTCCAGAGAGCTGTCCAGGCTGCAAGAACAGACTGTGCAAAGGTCCTGAGGCAAGAAAATGCATGAAAGGTCCAAAGACTAAAAGAAGGCTGGCGTGGCTGCAGCACTACCATCTAGGAGGAGCATGGCAAGAGATGCAAAAGGAGAGAGGTTAGCAAGGGCCAGATCTTGAGGGCCTTGTGGGCCAAGCCCAGAACTTTTAGTTTTGTCCACAGAGCAAAGGGAAAACATCTGAAGGGGTGTTAGGGGTGGGCGGTGGCATGGTAAGAGTTGAGTTTGAGAAAAATCATCGAGCTGCAGTGTGGAGAAGGGAACGGGGCAGCCGCCAGGTCTGTGGGTCCTTTGCTGGCGTTGATGTGTCTTGGCGGGAGGGCTGAGGAGGTCCCAGCCTGTCTTCTGTGCTGCCCAAGGGGCCCCGGCTTCCTACACCTACTAGAACTCTGAGAAGCTACATCATCCTGAGTCTTCTCCCACCTCTCAAGCTGTTCATTCTGTCTCCTTACCAAGCTCCCCTTCTCCTCCTGATGTCCAAATGCTGCTATCCCTCAGGGTTCACTCCCAGGCCCACCTCTCCTTTCACACAAGGCCATGCCATGCATGCCCACAGCTTCATCCAGGGCCTAACTGCCACTGAATCACAAATACCAAGTTTTTCCTTAAACTGAGCTTCACAGGGAAGAACCATGGGCTTTTCTAAGCTGTGAAGTCCTTGAAGGCATCGCTGCATCCCCCTGGCCTGTGCACAGTCGGCCCTTAAGAAATGTTTACCAGATAGGCCAGGCACGGTGGCTCATGCCTCTAATCCCAGTGCTTTGGGAGGTTGAGGCAGGTTGATCACGAGGTCAGGAGTTCGAGATCAGCCTGACCAACATGGTGAAACCTTGTCTTTACTAAAAAGAAAAAAATTAGCCGGGCATGGTGGCACGTGCCTGAAATCCCAGCTACTCGGGAGGCTGAGGCAGGAGAATCACTTGAACCTAGGAAGCAGAGGTTGCAGTGAGCTGAGATGGCTATGAGTTGGGCACACCTCACTATGCCCAACTTTTTTTTTTTTAGATGGAGTCTCACTCTGAATTCCCTCAGGAGCTCCAAATCCCTCCCACTGTCTTCTCCGGAGACTTGATGGGAGCTAGCTCCTCCAGCTTCACCACCCTCTCTCCTGAAGCCTGCCCCACAGCATTCACACCTGTCTATGGGTGAACATCCAAGGGGGTCATAATCATCAGTGGGACAGCTGCTTAAGATGCAGATTCCTGGGGTCACTTTTTTTTTTTTAGATGGAGTTTTGATCTCGGCTCACTGCAACCTCCGCCAGCCTAGTTCAAGCGATTCTCTTGCCTCAGCCTCCCGAGTAGCTGGGATTACAGGCATATGCCACCACCCCCTGCTAATTTTTGTATTTTTAGTAGAGATGGGGTTTCACCCTGTTGGGCAGGCTGGTCTTGAACTCCTGACCTCAGGTGATCCACCTGCCTCGGCCTCCCAAAGTGCCAGGATTAGAGGTATGAGCCACCGTGCCTGGCCCTGGAGCCACTCTTAAACCCAGTATATCAGACTCTCTAGGGGTGTGTCTGGGAATATGCATTTTCAACATATTCCCCAAGTGATTCTTAGGAATCTTAATGTTAGAAAATCACAGATTTAGTACCTGTCTTATTAAAAATGTTTTCCTGGCCAGGCACAGTAACTCACATTTGTAATCCCAGCACTCTGGGAGGCCAAGGCAGACAGATTGCTTGAGCCTGGGAGTTTGAGACCAGCCTGGGCAACATGGTGAAACCCTGTGTCTACAAAAAATAGCTGGGCATAGTGGGGTGTGCCTGTTGTCCCAGCTACTCAGGAGACTGAAGTCAGAGGATCAGTTGAGCCTGGGAGGTTGGGGCTGCAGTGAGCCGTGATTGCACCGCTGAACTTCAGCCTGGGTGACAGAGTAAGACCCTGTCTCAAAACAACAACGACAACAAAAACAGAACAAAAAGTCCCCCCTCAATCACATACTTCCTCCAGCTATATCTCTTTTCCTGCCCTCATTCGGATCCAAGTTCTTCCACAGTGGTGTCTCTACTTCCTTTCTATTCACCCTGATCCGGCACCTGTGACACATTGCCAAATCCAATGGATAATTTTAGCCCTCACCTTGCTTGATTTCTCAACCCTCTTTTATGAAATTCCATCCCTTTTTCCATCTTGGAACCCAGTGCCTTGACTCTGCACTCTCCCTCTTTTCCTCCCACCTTCAGGCTGCCCCTTGCCAAGTCCGCCGTCCTCTGCTTGCCCTCCAAATGCTGGGTTCCTGGGCCTGCTTTTCTTCTCACAGTGTCTGTGCTGTCCAGTCCCATGGCTTCACAGATAAGCTGAACCCCCATGCCTCATAGATCTGTGCATTGCCGGTCACACTGAAGACCCGCACACCCAGCTGCCTGCTCAACGTCTCGACTCACTATTTCATGAGCACCTCACATCTGCTGTGCCCCAGACTGAACTGTCTTCCGTCAAACCTGCTCTGCCCATGGATCATCCCCATTTCAGCATCATTGGAATATCCAGGTGCTCATGACAAAAACCATCTTTGGCTTTTCCTTTCCCTCAGCTTCTCACATCCACTGCACATACCAAGTCTTGTTGATTCTGGCCCCCCCAAACCCATGGGAAAATGTCCAGTCCTCTTGCCTCCACCTTCACTGTACCACCTTGTCCAAGCTGCCAATGTGTCTAGCCTGGATTCGCACCTTCTGCTGGTCTCCCAGCCTCCATTCCTGCCCCTGTGGTTTATCCTCCACACAGCAACCAGCTCAGTCTTACAACCTGAGACTAAGCCACATCCTGTTCATGACAGCTTCCCTCACCCTTAAGACAAAATCTCACATCTCTAAAACCACACATGATCTGGCTTCTGCCTTCTCTCCTCTTCCTCCTTCACTTCCCATGTTCTGGCCATGCTTACAACCCTTTGGGTCCCTGAATGTGCACTTTCCTGTTTGTTTACCTTCGGGCTTTGTGCATAGCTTTTCCTGTTCCAGAATGTTCTTCTAGCCTTACCACTTTCAACTCTTACTCATCTTTGGAGCTCAAATCAATATTTGCTTACTCAGAAGCCTTCCTTGTCTCTGCCTCCCCAACTCCATGGAAGTCTGAGTTCCCTGTTGCTCTCCCTGAGCCCTTCACGGTTCTTGTTCCCAGCTCACTCCTCCACCTCCTTCGGGTCATCTCATTCCTGGTTTACTCTTCTCCAATGCTGTTATTGCCATGCTACATATTGTATATTTTACATACATATTTTGTTAACTGTCTCACCACCACTACCACCACCCCCAAATGTAAGTTCCAGGAATGTGGGGATTTTTGTCTGTTTTGATCACAGCTGTTTCCTGGTGTTTCCAGTATCTGGTACACAAGAGACACACAAAAACTGCTTGCTGTTGGAATGAACAGTCCTTATAGTTTGTAATTCTATTGACTGGTGTCATGGTTTGTTTAACAGCTGCCAAGCTCACTTGACTATAAGCTGCATGGGGTGGGACCATGTATTTTTTGCTCATGATGACATCGTCAGGGCCCAGCATGATCCCTCGTGCCTCCTGCCTGGTAAAGGTTGATGGGATGACAAATGAATGAGAGTGACCAAGCAACGGCGTGAGGCGAGGTGAGCGAACATCCTCTGTGCCTGTGGACCAAGCGGCGCCTCTGTAGCTGCCCTCTGCCCTCACTCAGTGCTCCCGGCCTCAGGGCTTTCTACCTTGTCGTGCTCTTCATAATCCTTGGTGAAGCAGCTCTTCAGCCTCAAAGAGAGTTCCTGCAGCTGCACAATGGCGATGGCATTGGGAGTGTTGTCTCTGAAGCGCATGGTGTCCTCCATTATGTCTTGTACCAGGAGAAATGCCTTCTTAAGGTAGCACACCGGATCTTTCTGAAAAAATAGGAACCTGGGGCTTATAGCCTGGCCATTGTGGCCTGGGAACCCCCAACCCCAGGCAGATGGAGGGTTGCAGCTTGCTCTCCCCCTTCCCCCAGGGGAGGGACCACATCATGCCAGCAACGAGGAGAAAGCTGCCCTCAGCTTGCCTGTCTTTCTCTCTCTTTGGGATCTAGCACTACTGGAGACTGGGTTAGAGTGAAGGAAATGTGGATCCTGATTAGAGAGTTCTCTGGGTTTCTGGAATATGAGGTTTTAATCAGGATGGATGTACATAGGGAAGGTGGGCTCCAGGGAACCTCCCCCTGCCTTTCTTCCTGTCTTCCTGTTGGCTTGCTTTCACAAAAATCTTTTACCATATGGCCCCTTCAAATCCTCCAGGATATAGAGGGGGTAAAGACTATCTCATGGTACAAACGATAACCTCTGTGTTTTGTCTCTCTAAAGAGATGGTAGTTGCCTTGAAGACCCACTCTGCTTTAGCTCCCTACCCCTAGCATCTAGTCCAGTAGGTTCCTAGCAAATGCTACTTCAGGCATGAGTGCTAGAGCAAGCGAGTGAGTGAATAAAATACTGAGGCTATTCTTTGGACCATGAAGTGGTCACCAGTACTAATAGAGGTGCATATGGGTCTGGTGTGTGGAAGCTCAGAGACAGGGGCAACTTCTGGATATCATGGTAGTTTTGCATGAGGCATAAAGATGAACAGATGTGGAATAGTGACTGGGGGGGCAGGTGGAAAGGCATGACTGTCATTGGGAAGAGCTTGTGCAAAGATGGGAGGCAGGAAGGAGCAGGGAATGGGGAGGCGGTGTACAGGTTTATGTGGTGGAGAATGGCTAGACCTGGTGTAACCCAGGCTAGACAACCTTGGCTTTCTTCTGGAGTGATGGGGCCCCTGATGGTTTTGGGAGAGTGAGGTAATGGCAGCAGGTTGGCGTTTCAGAAAATTCCCCCTAGTGGTAAGATGAAGAGTGAACTAGAAGCAGGGAGACCAGTTAGGAGGCTCCTGAAATTGTCCAAGCAACTGATTGAGGGGTGAAGGTAGGGATGGAGGAGACAGAACCCAGAGATGCTGAGAGGCAGAACCAGCAGCACTTGGTGGCTTGCTGGGTGTGGGGCAAGTCCAGGAAGGGCTGGACTGCCTCCCTGCCTGCTGGTTGGCCTAGTGAAGAGAAGTGACATCCTTAAGCGAAGCATGTGACCTGGAAGAAGTATTGATTTGCCTCAAGCCCTACAGCCAACCTTCCTGGATTCAAATCAGGCCTCTACCACCTACTAGCTATGCTCCTTTCACCTCTCTGTGGATAATAAACAGTATTTGTGTACCACATAGTGGTACTGTCAGAACTAAATTAGCAAAGTGCTTGGTACCTAGTGAGCGTTTGTTATATATCAAGCCAGGAGAAGGGAATGGCAGTGGACTTGAGCCCTGGATGCTGGCACCCCAGAGTTGAGCACCCATGGATCCTCACACTCTCAACCTTTCCAGCTCTAGGCATTCTGCTGCCTTCATGCTCCCATACACACACCACCCTGGGAGTTGCATGCAGACTAGTGCATGGATTTTGTAAACAGCCATCACTCACCAACTGTTCCTGGTCTACAAACTCAAAGGTAATTTGGCACGAGGTCTCCATCTGACTGTCAATCTGTAGGAGAGAGCAGGCCAATGATTGCAGGGTAACCTACAGCTCAACTCAGCCTTCTTCAGAACGGGGACCTTAGCTTCTGAATGGATTGGGGTTTAAACTTCATCCCTGCCAACCACATGTGGAAAGACAGAGTCAAGTCTAGGAGAAGATCAGTGTCTTCCATATGCCCAGGGGAAGGCTGTAGAAGAACAACAAGTCTTTTCCTTCCATCTGCCACCCCAGGAAATCTGACAAATGCCCATTTGTTTTCAGAAAGAAATGTCTATAGGCGAATATAGGATATAATCTTCCCTGGGAGGTAGTGAGCACCCTCTCATGGCAGGAATTCAAGCAGAGGCTGGACAAGCTCTGGGGACTGAACATCTGTAGGCGTTGGAGCTGGATGCCCTTAAAGTCCTCTTTAGCCCCAGAGCAGCAGTTCTGGGTTTTAAGCCTCAGAGAATGCTGGGGCTCTTGGTCTACATTGGATTGCTACAGCAACTATATGCAGGAGAAGTAGTGCTAGGGCAAAAGAGGTGGAACGCACAGCCCACAGGCCCCAAGCTCAGGGCCCTGGAGCTGGCCTTAGCCAGTGATGCCCCACCCTGCCTAGCTGGCCAGAGGGATGGTAAATTCCCACTGAGCAGGACGGCAGCCATGACAGCAACCTGATTCTGCCTGGCTGGACCACGTATGGGCCTGATTAGAATGAGATACGGGCTCCTTCATGGCCTAGATGAGCAGGCCATCCCAGCCTCAGGGTATGGGCAAGAGCCAGGGAAGTGAGGGTGGAAGGCTGGGAGTTAAGTGAGCACTTCCCCTCCAAATCTGGGTGGGGCTCTGATGCCAGACTGGCGCCACACATGAGAGTCCAGGAGCTAGACGCAACATCTGGACACAGCAGGCTGCCTGGGCTAGCTTCCCAGAGGAGGCATCCCACTGAGGGACAGCAGACCTCAGAAGCCTTTTCAGAATCAGTGGTTGATATTCCTGGGCAATCACTAACCCAGGCAAGCAGCTGGAAGCCCACCCCATCCACTGCCTGCAGGGGAGTCAGAGAGGGCTTCAGAGCTGGGGAGACCAGAGGTCCTAACTTTGGGAAGGCTAATGAAGGATATCACTGGTGGAGCTAGTGGGAACCACAAGCAATGTCCTGCACTGCCCTATTTTCCTGCCTGCAACTGCTCTCTTTGACCTGCTCCCTGGCTCCTGCCTCCATTTCCCCAGTGGGGAGAAGGTAGAATACAGCATGGCCACACACTCACCAGCCGCTGCAGAGACTGCAGGTGTCCACTCCCAATCATGTGGCTACAGTACTCCGACACCTCCTCGGTGATACTCCTGCTCGCCAGGAGACAGACCAACAACAGCAGGGAGCCCAGCCATGTCTGTGACAGAGAGGGTGTCATTTCTCCCCAGCCCTCACTCTCCCCAGTTATCCCCATGCCCTGCTCACAGCGGAAAAACAAAGGCCTCAAACCTGCAATGCTACAGGCTCTGCCCCTTACCTCAGGATACAGCATCCCTCAAATTCAGCTTTCCCAGGATTTCTAGCAGCCACAGCACAACCTTGTTCTACCATGAAAACAACCCAAATGTCACCTACAAGAAGCCTTCCCAGATTAAGCCAAACCTAACTACACATTGAACTAATAGTGACACAGATGGTGTGCCTACCAGTCTAAATTTTAATGACACAGGAAACTCGAGGGCAGGACTTGCATCTACCCATTTTTTCTGTCTCTGCAACATCAACACTGAGCCAAGCACTTTTTGAACTGCCCTCAAGTTCATGTTCATGCACCAGCTTTCAGATGGCAAGCCAGAGACAGCTCCCCTGGGCCCAGCACTTCCTCCCACCTGGTTCAAAGCAGATCTGGCTCTGCCACTGGAAAGACGGTGGGATCAAACTCAGTTTCACTGGAACTCATCCCTTGCCAGAGACCTCTTGGAGCCCTGGGTGTGTGTTTCAAAAGGAGTCCAACGGATTAATCAGAGGCCCCAGTGCCAGCAATGGGCCATCTCTTGCCTGCCACCTGCCTATTTGAGCACCATCAGGCTTTGCCTCCAGCCAGCCACCTCTTATCATGGCAGGGAAGTTTTCTGAGACCCCTCTTCTCTCCCAGCACCCACCTCGCCCAGTAGCTGCTCAGCACCAGAGTGATGGGACTGGCTCCTGACGCCCTGTCTTTCCTCTTCCTTCCTCTTTTCCTTCTCTTCAATGAGGTCTCCTCATCCCTACCCTTGGCCCTAGGTCTCTCCTTCTTCAGCCAAAAGCAGAGGGACTCTTGGGCTTTCTTTCTCCAGCTTGAGGTCACCTCCTGAGAGCTCCTAAGCCTCCTGGCAGCTGATGCCCCCAGATTCAGGGAAATGCTGGCAGGGTAGGGTGAGGGTTGACACTATCCTGGACTCTGGGTTTTGCCTCAGTAATCCAGATGTTGAGACAAATACTGCAAATAAGTTGCTCACTGGAAAAACACAAGCAGGCTATGAAACAGCCCACAACAATGTGCTAATCTACATATCACCAAAAGCCCAAATGCTTGCCAACCCTTATGGGGAGGAGAAGGCAGCTCTGGCTGGGTGACCAGGGAGACTGCAGAGAGGAGGGACCTCAGTGAGGCCTTGAAAGATGGGGAGAAGCTGATGGCAGGAGAGGGGTGGGAGGCATGGAAGGAAGAGGCAGAGGATAGTTTAATACCACTCAGCACAGGGACGGTGAGGGTCCTGGCCGATCTGAGGGAGGGAAAGTGTGGAAGAAGGGGCCTTGGAAGCACATGTGTGGCCGATGAGGAAGGTGCCCACGAGGGAGGGCACACACTCAGCGCACATGACGACAGTCATGGGGGCTGGGGGGACTTCAGGCTCTGTGGGGGAGGTTGCCCTGGGTGGGAACAATGGCCCAGGTTCTCAGGAACCTTAGGTTCAGGAATGATTGGAGGAAACTGGGCCACTAGACGGTGTATCTACCCCAGGCTGGCTGCCACTCAAGGTCTGGAGTGAATGGTGCATATGAAAGGGACCGCTCAGGACGACAACCTCCGTGGAGGAGAGCAAGGTGGGAGCAATGCTTAACCCCAAGGGCTGTCTGGCTGTGGTGATATTTCCAGCATCAGTGTGGGGAGAGTGCAGCCACCACATGAGAGGCTGACTTCGAAGGTGGCCAAAGGGGATACTCCTGGACCTGGGGCCTCCATTCTGCCTCAGGAGGATCTGGACAGACAGTGGGGGGTTAACACTCTGGCTTGTATCTGGCTGGGCAGGCTCTCCTCTGACTGCCTCTTCCTCCCACCCCCAGCCCTGGCTTCTGCCTGGGGAGCAGCCCTCAGAAGGAATCTCTGCTGCAGGCTGAGAGATGCTAGGACACCTCCGTCCAGCTGTCCAGCATCCTCTGCCACCTATCCTATTCCATTTCATCTTCCCCCTCAACAAGGCCTCTAGAGAGACCGGGCAGAACCGGGCCCTTGGATTTCCCCTGTCTAAACACAGCCCCCTTGTCTTCCTCTTCTTTCCTCATGGTCTCCCCTTCAGCCCTGAAGCTTTGCTTTGCTGCCTATGGCTAACCCTTCTCCCTTCCCCTCTCAACCCTATCTCCTCTCTCTCAGTGGGGCACTTTCTTTCTGTGGACCCACTCTTCCCTTTCTCTCTCACCTCACCTGCAACCCTCTCTCCTCTACCCCCAAATAATTTTCTGCTCTTTCCCCCCCAGGTTTCTTCTCTCATTTTCTTCTAGGACTCCTTAGAAGCAAACCCATTATGAGCCCACTGACTGGTCATGAACAGTGCCACCCTCACTTTCTATGGCTGCATCTGCTACTGCCACAGTTGGGGCAGGGCATCCCCTGCACAGTCAGGAGCAGACCCTGCCCCTGGACACAGCTCTGCAACACCAAACCCTCTTTCCATTTTCCTCAAGTACTGCAAACCACCATAAACCACCACAAAGCCCAGAATCTCCCCAATCGATGAAACCAGAATTTGCGAGAAAAAGAGATTCCGAGCTAGCCCCAAGAAGCCCCAGCGAGGGGCTGTTTGTCGGCTGCTGCCGTTCCCCCACCCCACGACCCCCGCCCCCGCCACCCCCCAAACAGCCACCCAAGTCCTCCGCAGCTCCTGCCTGTGGGCTGGAACAAGCAGTGGCTTGCCCCTCTCCGTCCCTCTGCCAGCAAGGCCCTGGCGTTCTATAAGCTGGTTGACCCCCTGAACTTTCCCTGCCCAGAAGCGCCCATTCCCCTGCAGGGCCTTGGAAGCACGTGTGTGGCCGATGAGGAAGGTGCCCACGGGGGAGGGCACACACTCAGCGCACAGCCACTCTGCCCGTGCCTTGGTGGTGGCGGGTACGGAGACAGGCAGGGCACCCTGGTTGAGCGGGGGCTTGTGCCTGCAGGTGGCTCAGTGTTCCCCTCCGTGCAATGGGGTGAGCAGCCCTCCGTTTCCCAGGGAAGCCTGGCAGTCCGGGTGCAGCTACAGGGCCGCCACGGGCCTCCGCCCTGGCGCCAGGGGCCCAGTCCGTGCGCAAAGGCGGTTGGTCCGCGGCGGGAACGCCGGGCCAGTGCAGCCTGCGCGCCCAGGCTGTCGGCTCCAACTGGCAGCTCCGGGCCGCCTGGCCGCCGAGCCCCCGCCCCAGCCTGTCCCGGGCCCCACGCCGCGGCCGCCGCTTACCGTGGGAGGGCAGCGCCCGGCGGCGCCCGGCGCGGTCATACGGGCAGCTGGGTCCCGGCCGGGCGCGTCGGCCGCCCTCGCTTACTCGCTCGCTCACTGGCCGCTGCGGAGTGGGCGCCCCGGCCGAGGGCCGCGCGGCTGTCCTGGGATGCGGAGAGTGGCTCTGGCGCCGAGAGGACCCAGGCAAACTTTCACTTTCCCCGGGCCGAGCCTCACTGGCCAGCCCTCGGCACAGCCTTTTAAGAGAGGACTGTGGGGGCATGTGGTTTATGGGAAATCACCCTGGCCAGGCGCCAGACACACACATACACACACACACACACGCGCACTGACACAGACACACACACTCCAGAGGCCCACTCAGCCGCCTCCCCCGCCTCCCCTCCCCCACCCTCCGGCCGGCCGGCTCCGCTCGCGCGTCTTCCTAGTCACCCTCTGTCTTCTGCGCTGCACTTCCAAGCCTTCAGCAAAGGAGCGCGGGCTCCACTGCGTCCCCACCCCGCCTTCCCCGCGCCCTCTGCGGACCGACCCTTTCCTTCCGCGCTCTCCAGACTGATCCGGTGCTAGCGCTCTTTCTATGATCGTCCCAAGGGACTTTCCCTCCAGGCCTGAAAATCCCCAAATCTTAGCAGAAAACGGACCGAGAGCAGGGACAAGCACTGGGAAGGGAGGGAAATCCTTTGAAGACGCCCCCACCCCATTCTCGGAGTGCCGAAAGGAGTCCAGTGTTACTTGCTCCCGCGTGGAGCCTGAGTCAGCAGGTTTGCCGGCAGCCCCCTTCTTCCTCTGCAGTCCCCAAGCAGCCCGCCCAGCCTCAAGTCCCATTATGGGAGGGAGGCCAACTACCTGACCAGGAAGGGAGCAGCTGTGTCCTATGACAGCAAGCTGGGGGGCTGTTCCCTGGGTGCCAGCAGACACTTCAAGGCACCTGACCCTTAGATGATGAAAATGCTGGCTGGTACCCATGCTCTCTCCTGGAGGCAAAATCCAACTCAGATTGGAAAGGTCCTGCACCTGGACCCTAGATTTCCCTGGATGTTTTCGGAAATTGCACTTACTGAGGTGATTAATCACGTTTTGTTTCTATATGAGAATGAATCTAAGTGAGGACTAGTAGGATGAGCCTAAGCCTATTAATTATAATGCCAACTTCAGGAGCTTTTTCTTTCTTCCATTCATTATGATTCAATTCCTCTGTGAGGCTGCCCATTTCCACCCCCTTGGAAATAAAGGATATGTGGCCTGCTCTTGAAGAGGAGTCTCTTGTCAGTTGCACTACATATCCCTCACTCCAGTCCTAGGCAATAATTTTACACCTGAATGCCTTTGCTCAGACTGGTCCCTCTGCTTGGAATGCTCCTTTCTCCACATGGCTGAAGACAAACTCCTCATTTCAGGCTGAAATCGCATCTCATCCTCCACCAGCAAAGCCTTCTGTGACTCTCCCAGCAGAGCAAAGGGTCCTTTTCCTGTGTTCCCACTGGACTTGGCTCATTCCTCAGTGCTGGCTCTGATAAGTCGTTTGCCATCCATTCATTCTCCACAGTACTTTTTGAAGTGTTTAAGGTGGTACCGATGGTTACATTCTGTCCCCACCGTAGACTGAGACTTCCTCCAGGTGGCACCCATGCTCAGTCACCTCTGGATCAATGGTACCTAGCACATAATGGGTACCCAGTTAATGATGGTTGAGTTGAATTAGGCCGTTAGAGAATACTTTGTTCTTTTGACAAATATATGCTACCAGATGCTAGGCACTGTGCTGGTCCCTGGGGATACAACAATGACATGGTCACTGTACAATAATGATTTAAGATAACATGTTGACACCACAGTTCTTAAGACTGATAAAAGGTTAGAGGAAGCAACCTGAGAAAGATAAACCAACAGACTTGTGGAGAATGGGGTCCAGTTTTACTTGCTCCCTCCTTCACCAACCCAGCCCTGGCCCAGGTACACTGAGGCTGGCATTTGGACTTTGCTTAGCTTCTGGAGGAGCGTAATCATTCTCCACGTTGGTGCAAGGCTTGAGGTCCTCATTCCCCAAACTGAAGTTCTTTACATACCCTAGTTTGAACCTGACTCCACTACTTACAAGTGATTTGACCTTGGTAGCTCTGTCAAGTTATTTGCTGTGTGACATTGGACAAACCCCTCTCAGTTCCCTTGTCTATAAAATAGAGATGTTAATTTCTCTCTCTGAACTAAGGTGTTATGAGTACTGAATGAGATAAGGCCTGTGAAGTATTTAGCACAGGGCCTGAAGACAGTAAGTGCTATTGTTACTATTATCTGTTCACTCACATAGGTTCTAAAGCAATGACACCGCAATGGTGCAGTGGACTTGGGAGTCCCAAGGCCAGGTTTTAGTCCCAGCTCTGCCATTCATTTGCTGTGTAACTTTGGACAAACCCCTTAGTTTTTTGAGCCTCTCTTTCCTCATTTATACAGTGGCAATTTTAAGACTTTCCCCAAGGAGTGGTCATGAGGTCAAATGGGTCATATGGGAGTCCCTAGGGCAATGCACAACACAGAGTAGGGGTTCAGTTATGAAAGCTCTTTGGACATGTAGGCTGTGGAGCTCTGGGAGGCTCTGCCTTCATGGAGTTGCAGAGGGATGAGCAAGGTCCTTGATAACCATGACTCCACAGTGGGACTTGCAGCTGTCTCTTCTCTGTTATCTTAAAAGAAGGGATTGTGGATCTGCGTGATGTGGACATGTTTTGTCACCAGACACAGGGAAATTGAGGCTGGAAAAGCTGATGGCTAGCCTCAAGTGACTCACCTGAGTCTCCTCCGCTTGCTCCTGCCCTGGAGCTGATGTTCTTCCCTCCACCCTCCGCAAGCCCCCCAGCCCCACTCTGTCTGCCTGGCTGGCTGGGAGACTTGTGGCTGGCAGGTCCTGCCTGCATCTTAGGGCCAAGCCAGCAGGATGGTGTCCGTCTGCACATGGTGTCTTAGCTCTTCACATCCATGCAAGCTATTTGTACCCATCCATGGGCAATGAGTGATGGTACCACAGAAAGAGATTTTTCACCCCTTGTTGCCTCGGATGAAAAAATGGAGGCCCAGACAGGATAAGCCTCCTCCTCCAGAGTCACACATGAATGATGAGTTGAGGGCGGGGACCTCCAGAGTGAGTCCTGGAGTAAGAGGACTCAGCTCTGCATGCTTACCTTGGTCAGCTTAGCTGCTGGCCTCCCTGCTGACTACCAGTGAAGTCATGTCCCAGGCCAGGTTCTGGAACAGGTATAGGGGAATTGGAAGCATCTGAGATTTGGGGTTTTGACGATTTCGTAATGTAGCATCAAGAAAGCAGTGCTCAGCTGACCGCAGAAGAGAGTAGAAGGGAGCATGGAAGAGATGCTATTTGCCAGAGGAATGAACCACTGGAGGGAGGTGAGAGATTGAACAGAGGGAAACAGAGATGGATGGCAGGAAGTGGGAGGAAACCCTCATTTGCTGGTTGTCCAAATGTCATTTCCTTGAAACTATTTGACAGCCAATTTCCCCTTGAGATCTCTTCTAAGGAATGGCCTTCTATCACAAAGAGCTTTCTTTCTTCCTTTCTCTTTATTTTCTCTTTTCTTTCTTTCTCCCTTTATTCATGCATCCCTCCATTCCTCCTCCCTTTCTTCTTTTTTCTTTCCTATTTTCCTTTTCTTTTGTTCTTCGTTTCTTTCTCTTTCTCTTTTCTTTCTTTTTTCTATTCCTTCTCTCTTCCTTTCTTTCTCCCTTCCTTTTCCCCTTCCTTCCCACCTTTCTCTCTTTCTTCCACCTAAGTGGCTCTGTGGCTCTTCAGAAAGTCGACTGGGGGTGGAGAGCAGCTACCTTGGAAGCTGGGGCTGCAGAGAAAATGCTGCTTTCTTGTTCCAGTGCTACAGAAAAGGCCAGAATGTAGGACTCCTGGCTGACCAGGTTTGGGAGCAGGACGTCAGAGCCAGAGCGTCCCATCTCCCAGCCATGCACCTATGTCCTTTGTGCTGCAGCCTGCCCTTTCAGTCATGTCTTCTCCCACTTTCAAGGTGAGGGGCAGCATGAAGGGTGGTAAAGCAGCCACCAGGGAAGGATCTTGGACTGAATGTCCTTGTCAATTAAATGGGAACAGCAGCTCCCACCTGCCAGCTTCCTGGGGCTGCTGTGAAGCCTTTGTGTTTGGCAAACTACCGAGAGCCAATCTTTGGTACTTTGGAACTATTAATACTTGTTGAGACCACGCCATCCTATGGCTGGGGGAAAGTCAGCTGTCCCCCTTGTCCCAGAGCCACAGAAATACGTGCTGGCTTCAGGACTTGTGCCACTCCCAAAGGGCAAGCACTGCTGCAATGCACGACTGTATCAGCAGCCTGTCCACTTTCCTCTCCTGGAGCTTCCTGCCACAACCAGGCCCGGCACTGTCTCCTGGACCTCAGTGGGACCGATTCTTAGGTTGCTCTCATGAACTCCTCAGAACTGAAAAATCTAACCCAGAAATTGATAAGCAATTTATCCACAGTGAATTCTGGCTCCCCAAGTGCCCTCCCTATCCCCTAAAGTCACAACCGCTCAGCTGAGGACCCTTCTAGAATGAAAGTTTCCAACCTTCATCGGAAAAAGAGAATCATGAAAAGGATGATGTGTCAGCTGGTGCCCAGACATCACAGCAAGCTCACTTCCTATCCTGGCCCTATGTGACTTCAGAGTAAATGAGGCAGAGAATTACCTAGAAACAGGAAGTGAGAACCTACACCATCTGTAGTCATCTGTTAGTACAATAAACACTTTTAGTGCCTGCTGCATGCCTGGTCTGTGGTTGTCCACACTTTGTTGAATTACATGGCCTCCATCCTCACAGACTGCCAGGGACACACACATCAAGGGGTATGAGTATGACAATGAAGAAATGTTCCAGTGCCCCAAAGGCCCAAAGTGGTTTGGCTTCAGAAGTCACTTGAAGGAAATCAGAAACCTGGAGCAGAGAAGAGATTGGGAATTAAAAGAAATCAGGTCCTAGATACAGCCAGAGAGACAGACCCCTCTATTCCACTTACGTGATTTAAGGTTGTTCCTTGTCTTGGTTCTCTATGTTGGTTTGCCCAGTGCCAACTGGGAAGTCCAAGGTGATGCTTGGATGCTCTGTATGGAGGACAGGCTGGGCAGAGATGGGGGAGGCCCAGAGCAGGAGAGTAAGTGGGGAGAGGACACCTTCCTAAGGTTGCCCCGTGTGAAGGGAGGAAAGGCATAGGTGACTCCAACTACAACAAGCAATACTCACTCATTTCTGTGGCTGCCATGAGCCCCAGGCCAGGGGCCCAGCCCAGCCCAGTCCCGGGTCCTCCAGCCAGAAGACAAGTCCCCTTTCCATTGGTTGCTGCTGAGCACTTCTCCCTGGGGGAAGGAAAGTCTCACAGCCCTCACAGGTGGAATGTGGCGAGTAAGAGCATTAGCTCTGTAACCGAACTGCTTGGGCTAAAATCCAAGCTCTGCCTCCTGATAGCTCCATGACCCTGGGTAGGGTACCTAACCTTTTTGTGCCTCAGTTTTCTCATCTGTAAAATGAAGTTAACAATGGTGCCCTTACTCAGCCAGGCACGGTGGCTCACACCTGTAATCCCAGCACTTTGGGAGGCCGAGGAGGACAGATCACGAGGTCAGATGGAGACCATCCTGGCTAACACGGTGAAAACCCATCTCTACCAAAACTACAAAAAAGTAGCCGGGCATGGTAGCGGGTGCCTGTAGTCCCAGCTACCCGGGAGGCTGAGGCAGGAGAATGGCGTAAACCCGGGAGGCAGAGCTTACAGTGAGCCGAGATTGTGCCACTGCACTCCAGCCTGGGCGACAGAGTGAGAGTCCATCTCAAAAAAAAAAAAAAAAAAGTAAAAAATAAATAAATAAATAAAAATAATAATGGTGCCTTACTCATAGGGTTGGTATAAGGATCAGTTAGGTGATTATGCATAAAACGCCTAAAGCATTGCTTAGAATATATAGAATATAGAATATAGCTAGAGACGGAGTAGAGTGGTCGTTGTTGAGGGGCTGGTGAAGCAGAGAGGGCACTGCATTTGTTGTTCAGTCAGTGCTACCTCAGGTGTCATTAAAGGGGGACTCCAGAGTGTCTGTGCTAATGCCTTCTCAGTCAGGGAACAGTGGCGGGGGTGCGGGGAGCGGGGTGGCGTATGACCAAGGCTGGTTCCACTCAGGAAAGCCCCTTCTGAATCCTGTCATGGGGAGAGCCCCTGCTCCAGGGGCCAGGAGGATGTGGGGGTGGGCTTAATTCTGGAGCCCAGAGGAGTTGACACGGCTTGTGTTCCCACCTCTTAGTCCAGAACTCTCTCGGAGTCACTGACAGGAGCAGGAATGCAGTGTTCCTCCAGGAGCTCCTCCCTTCTCCTAACCACAATTGGCCACATAACCCACAACTGCCAATTGGTCCATTCACTAGAAAGCCTGTTTGTTGGAGCCCAGGCAGAGCGCTCTGCCCCTCCTGCTCCCTGTCAGCTCCCAGTGCCGGGCTGCGAGTCCCCAGAGCAGCTGGTCACTTGGCCTGGAACAGCCTCCTCTTCTGTCCTCCATGGGCAGGTGTCTGGGGCAGAGTCCAGTCAGGGCCATCCATGGCTTGGCACCAGGGTGTTCGCTGGGGCTGTTAGGTGAGAATTCTGCCTGTCAGTGTGCAGCTCTTTGCTAGAAGCAGCTGAGGGGCCAACACTCAATGATCCAGCCCTTGCCAAGGTGTAGCAGAAGGAATGCAGGAATTGGCTTCAGCTCAGATCTTTTTGGATATACCATTTACCAACAGGGACCTTTGGCAAGTTTGCTTGAATCCTCCAAGCCTCAGTTCTCTTATCTGTAAAATGGGAGTTATCATAATTTTGGCCTCCCATGAGTAGTGACATAATCAAATTAGAAATTTACTGGAAAATGCTCTGTAATCTTAGAAGACTCATGTGATGTTGGCTATCATTAGTAAAGGACTTTGGGGTTGAAATCAGATCTACATTCAGATCTCAGATCTGCTACTTTCTAGCTTTGTTACCTGGGGCAATGTAGGGAGTTTTATGAACTTCAATTTCCTCATCTACTAAGTGGAAGTCATACTACCTGTCTCAGAGTGTTACAAAAAGTCAACATAGTGTACAACCAGGCCCATGTTGCAGAGTGGCTGCCCAGTGACTATTAGCTACAATTATTCATAGAGGTAACAGGAATGATATGACCAGACAGAGCTCACCATAGAAAGCAAACCAGGTTCACATGCATCTTATTTTCTGCAGCTATAGGCCCCCATGCTGTACTCACTCAATAAATATTTGCTGATTGATTGAGGATAATTGATCCTGGACTCCAGTGCCAATGTTCCTTGAAAAGCTGGGAACTGCCTGGCCCTGGGCCTTTCCTAACAGAGATGGAACAGCCTGGCATAGAGTCTCTATCCCCTTTTTGACCCCTGATTAGGTCAGATATTTGCTTCCCTTAAAGCTCATAAAGTGCTATTTCATTAAATTGTGTTTTCAGTTATGCAAACACAGGGTCATGCCAAGGCTATTTTACTGTGAAGAAAGCAGAGAACCATAGAAAAAGTATTTTTAGAACATGACAATAGAAGTCATACTCGTGTTCTGCCTTGAATTAAAAGAAAATCATTGAGCACATGCCTAATTCTTTAAGCCAGCTTAAAAGAAGACTCTTCCTAGAGCTGAGTTTGGGGGAAACCAGACTATGGGCTCATGTCTTCTTGGACACTCTGTGCCCCTAAGGAATTTCACCTCTTTTTGCAGGTGGGAGCCAGGACTCAAGAGGAAAATTGAGCATATGCCTCTGGAATCACTAGCACTTCTCCCTACATTCCTTAACTTGCTTATTTAATGAACATCTATTGAGCAGCTACGTAGGCACTAGGGCTAACGTTATTAACCAGGACCACCTTTTACTCCCAGGAAACTCACAGTCTCGTGGGAGGAGGAGACCCTCGAGCTGCATTGAGAGCAAAAGTGCACATGGTGCAGAGCATTCCAGAGAGAGGGAAGGAGCATTCCAGAGAGAGGGAACAGCATGCACAAAGCTCAGGAGAGGCAAGGGCAGTGTAGTGGGTTCTGGGTAGTATAATTACTCAGGAATGATTGGAGCTGGGGAGGAAGACTAGAGGAAGTGAGAGACAGGCCAGACCAATCCCATTCACTGGGCATCTGTAGGTCGTACACGTGACATTTGACTTTACATTGAGGACCACTGAGGATGCTAGGAGATGACAGGATTGGATGCATCCATTAATGAATGTTTTCCAAGCATAGGGCACCATCTGATGGGGTCCGTGAAGAGGCACATCCCGTGGTGCCTGGACTTGTTCTTAGGAAATGCAGCATCTGATTAGGAAGTGAGGGCTTGGGGGAGTGCCAGACACTTATACAGGTTTATCAGCTAAAGGGAAGGAGCCCACAGAGGGAGAAGCTAAGCAGATGGAGAGACAGGGCCACTGAAGGAGCAGGGTCCTGGGGATAGGCAGGGGTGAGATCAGGAGAGGGTCTGTGGGGTCAGAGAAAGGGACATTTTGCCTTTGAGGGCCAAGATGTGGGTTTGGCAGAAGGAACAGAGCTCAGGAGACTAAGTGCTGTAGAGGGAGAAATTCGGGTAATCAGTGGTGGATCCAGGTGAAGAGAGAAGGAGGGGCCAGGAAACAGTCATTGTCTCATTCAACAAACAAGACAAATGCTCACTGACCACCAAGCGGGGACCAGGGACAATTAGGAACCAGATCGCCATGGTTCCCACCCCCAGGAGCTCATGGTCTCCTGCCTTCCCTGCTTGCCCCTCCCATGTCTTCTTGTTGGAATCTCCTTGTACTCATCTTTAGGGCCTGTCTGAAATGTCCCCTCCTCGGGAAGCCTTCCCCCTCACTTTCAACAGGAATGCTTCCTCTCTCCTCTGGCCCCATGGTTCTTTGGTCTGTGTGTCTCTCTTGTGTTTATGTACATTTCTTACCCTTCTTCTTAATAAACTATGAATGTAGAGACAGATTTTATCTCCCACAGACCCCATATATACTAGGTGCTCAATAAAGCTTTGTTGAATGGATGAATGAATAAGTGAATGAATGGATTTTATGAATCCAGGCCATTCTCCCTGCTGGAAGCAACCTTTTTCCCTCTCCTGTTTCTAAGCTAAGCTCCATCCCTTCATCCCACTGTGGCCTGTCCCCGTGCTGGCTGCTGTGTCACATGCTTGTCATGGGCCCTCTGCACTTGGGTGAGGTCATGGGCTCTGGCAGGATGCCAGAGCTGCAGGTCAGAACTTGCTCTGTCAGTGTAACCCAGGTGCTAGCAGAACTCGGGGTACTTGTCCAGGCTCTCAAAAGGCTGCAGAGACCTGCATGCATACAGGATGCTGGGGCACTTGTCAGGCCTTCCTCACTCTTGATCTGTCCTTGCTCTGCTCCAGCCCTCATGTGGCATAGCAGTCCTGTCGATGGGCCTTGTCCTCCCTGCCGTGGCCTCACCTAGTGCTGACAGTGGCTCCATACACCCACAGCATGAATGCTAGCACCCTTGCCTGATGCCAGGGCCTTCGTCGGGTTGGTCCCAACCTTCTGTTTCTGTCTTGTTTTCCATTATACACCCCTATGCCTGACAAAAATTGGATAGCCGTACACTGGATAAATCTTTATTGAATGTTTTCTATGTGCCTGGCTTAAGGTTACATGCTGGGATTTCCAAAGTAGAAGACAGTCTGCTGTCAGTGAGCTCACAGTCCAGTGGGCTTGAGGGGTGAGGCTGGAAGCAGGCGGTGACAGCATCCCATAATTAGTGCTATCAGGGAGGAAGCCCAGGTTGCTCTGGGGGCCTTAAGGAGAAAGCACTTGCCTTCTTTTTTTTTTTTTTTTTTTTTTTTGCACTTCTTATCAGTAAGGAAAAGCTTCTAGCACTTCTGGGAGGCCTTATGAGTAGAGCTGTGATTTTCAAGGCTGCAATTTTTCTTCTGATTCTAGAGGATTTACTTCTTGTTTTTTTTTTTTAACCTCTGAGTTGAACCTCATCCAAATGTCAACATCAGAAGAATGGGAAGTTCTTGAACATGTTTAAACTGTGAAGCCCATAGAAGCCAGATCATTCTTTTGTGGAACTACAATAAAAATTTCTATTTTTTTGGAGATGGAGTCTTGCGTGCAGTGGCACGATCTCGGCTCACTGCAACATCTGCCTCTTGGGTTCGAGCAATTCTCTTGCCTCAGCCTCCTGAGTTGCTGGGACTACAGATGTGCGCCACCGTGCCCAGCTAATTTTTGTATTTTAGTAGAGATGGGGTTTCACAATGTTGTCCAGGCTGATCTTGAACTCCTGACCTCAGGTGATCCGCCTGCCTCGGACTCCCAAAGCGCTGGGATTACAGGCATGAGTCACCTCACCCGACCTCTTTTTAAATAACAGTATATTCAGTCTTAAATTAACCTAACTTGTGTTAAATCAGAGACAACTGGATCCTTGTTCTTGCTATGGTTTTAACATGTCCCCCAAAAGTTCATGTGTTAGAAACTTAATCCTCAATGTGACCATGTTGGGAGGTGGGGCTACGAGGGGGGTCCTCATGAATGGATTCATGTTATCATGCGAGTGTGCTGTTATCCATTGAGTCTGTCCTCTGATGCTTCTCTCTTTGTGTCTCACGTGCTTGCTTGCCCTTCTACCCTGCTATAACACAGCAAGAAAACCCTCATCAGATGCCAGGCAGATGCTGGGGCCGTGCCCTTGCACTTCCCTGTTTCCAGAACTGAGGAAATACATTTCCTTTCTTTATAAATTACCCAGTCTCAAGTATTCTGCTATAGCAGCAGAAAACAGACTAAGACAACTCTCACGTAGACAATACGTAGCAGGAGTCAAAGGTTTAAGGAAAATGTTGAGACCTCAAGTCCTAAGTGGGGAGTATTCTACACTCAGTCTTCAGATTGGGAAGGTTGGGGGTGTTTATGTATGTTTAGGGGTAGGACTCCCGCTCTAGGAAACAGAATTTGAGAGCTCTGGGTCCCAGAATCAGGCCAAGCCTCAAAAACAATAGCCCTGGGCCATCGGGGCTCTGCTGGGCTCCCAGCTCTCCTTCCTGCTGTGCTGCTTCCATTATGACATTGGCCAGCCCATCCCTCCCACCCCATCAGCACCTCCTGATCATTCTTAGAAAGGGAATGAAGCAGGTAACATTCTTAGAAAGGGAATGATCCAACATGGGCTGGAGTGAGACTGCCTGATTCAACTCCAGCCTCCGTACTTAATAGCTATGTGATCTTGGACAATCCCTCTGTGCCTCCATGCTTCAGTTGCCTTATCTATAAAATGGAGATAATAACAGCACTGACCTTAATGGTACTGGTGAGGATTAACTGAGTTACTACAGGGGTCTACAGATCTTTTCTGTAAAGGGCCAGATAGTAAATATTTTTAGTGTGCACAGTTATTCACCCCTATGCCTGACAAAAATCGGTAGCCGTCCACTGGATAAATCTTTTTTTTTTTTTTTCAGACAGAGTGTTGATCTCTTGCTCTCTCACCCAGGCTGGAGTGCAGTGGCACGATCTCGGCTCACTGCAACCTCCGCCTCCCAGGTTCAAGCGATTCTCCCACCTCAGCCTCCCAGGTAGCTGGGGCTACAGGGGCCCGCCATCATGCCTGGCTAATTTTTGTGTTTTTAGTAGAGATGGGATTTCACCATGTTGGCCAGGCTGGTCTCGAACTCCTGACCTCAAGTGGCCCACCCAACTTGACCTCCCAAAGTGTTGGAATTACAAGTGTGAGCCACTGTGCCCGGCTGATAAATCTTTACTTAATGTTTACTATGTGCCTGGCTCAAGATTAAGTGCTGGGATTTCCAAAGTAGAAGATAGTCTACTGTCAATGAGCTCACAGTCCAGCAGAGTTGGAAGGGGTGAGCCTCGTAAGCAGCCAGTGACAGCATCCCATAGTTAGTGCTATGGGGGAGGAAGCCCAGGTTGCTCTGGGAGCCTCCAGGAGAAGGTCCAGGATCAGGTGCAATTTTCAGGGCCAATGACAAGTGAGCCAAGGAAAAGAGAGAAGGACCGGGCAGGGAAGGGGGTCTCAGGCAGAGGGAGCAGCAAAAACAAAGGGGAGAGGGGAGACTGGCTCGGTGTGGTGAATGTGAGTGGTAGAGGGTTGGAGGGGTAAGGAAAAGCTTCTAGCACTTCTAGGAGGCCTCAGGCTCTGTCACAACTACTCCATGCTGCCATTGTATCATGAAAGTGGTCATGGACAATATATACACGATGGGCATGTGTTCCAATAAAATGTATTTATAAAAACAGGCAGGGAGCTGGATTTGCCCTGATGCCTATAGCTCGCTCGTCCATGAGTTAATAACTAAGTACTTATCATGTAGTAACACTGAACCAATGTTAGCAATTATTATTCAATCATGAATCAGCTAAATATTTGAGCACCTACTCTGTGCCAGGCCTTGTTCTGAGTGCTGGGGATATAGCCATGAACAACACTGACAGGGTTCCTGCTCTCGGGGAGCTTCCATTCTAGTTGGGGGAGACAAAAATAAACAAGGAAACGAGAGAAAACACCAGTTCGTGGTAAGTGCTATCTTAAAACTAAAGCAGGGACTGTGATAGTGATGTCAGGGTGGACTACATCACTGTGGTGGCTAGCAAAAGCTTCTTGGAGGATGTCACATTCAAGCCAAGGCCAGCCTGATGGAAAGGAGCCAGCTCTGTGGCAACTGCAAGAACAGAAATCCAGGCAGGACAAAGCAGCTCAGGCTCCTGCTTCTGCTTTTAGCCCAGCTGCGAACCAGAGGCAGGGTCTGCAATGCTGCAAGGGCCAGGAGGAGAGGGGGACAGCAAAGAGAGGACAGAAAGGAACATCTCGGATCTTGCAACTCTGGGTGCTGCAGAGGCTGTGGAAGGGGGTGTTTCTCTTCACCCTCCAGGTCCTTAGCCCATCTCTCAGGATACACCCCTTTTCTTAATATCCTGGCCCTCAGCCCAACACCCCTCTCTCCTTTCTCCTCCATTCCCCTCACCAATTGGCTGAAGGCCCTCAGTCTAGGCATGGCAACATCTCTGCTTCGCACATCTGTCTCTGAGTTCCAGGCTTGCTTGAGCCAGTTTACCCATTACTTAAAACCGGAGGTGCCACCCAGCTGGTGACTAGGGCAGTCTGTAGCTGCTTCCTCCTGTACAAGGGGTGTTCGGAATTCCATACACAGAGAATGAGGTGGGTTTCACTGGAGCCACTCCCGGACACAGGTTTGCTTGCATTGTTCTCTGGTTCAATGTTTCCTAAGCTCTTTTCTGACTGAAAAAGCACCTCTGTGTATGTGGTTTCTGGCCCCTGCAGATGCTGCAAGCCCCCCTTCTTTCCTGCCCTTTACCCCCCGTGTGCAGCTCTCTCTTATTCGTTGAACATTCTGGCGCACACAGAATTCTAGAGGATGGTCTAGCCTAGGAACCAGACCACACAGGTGATGTTGCTCTTCTACAGAGAACAAATCCTCAACTCCAACAGCTTCTGGAGCTGGAGGCAGCCTGCTGAGGTTCCTACCACAGTGGTTTCTCACTTGCAGCTTCTACACCAGAGGGACACGTTTCCTGACCTGGTCCCAGCCTCTACTTATGCCCTTCTGGGTAGCACTCTGTCCCTCCTTCAATTCTCACTTCCTTTAGACACCTTCCCAGACTGTGTCCCCAACTCAGATGCCCCCTGGTTCCAGCATCTCCCTCCGGATGCGAGCCTCAGCCCTGGTTCCAGCATCTCCCTCCGGATGCGAGCCTCAGCCCTGGTTCCAGCATCTCCCTCCGGATGCGAGCCTCAGAACTAGACCTAATTGGTGTGCCCTTCTCACCCCGACCTGCCTGGCACGGGGGGCTGAAATGGCACCTCCTCTCTCTGTGTCCCTCCCATCTCCTTGGCTGGCTGTGAGAGGGTTTCTAGGGCTGCCTGACTCACCAGCGAATGGTGCTGTCAGGCTGGCTGTCATGTGGCATGGTGGGTCCCATGGGCGGGTGGGCAGCATGGGGTGGGGCCAATGTGTCCTCCAACCCATTTGGGAGGCCTCCACCACCCCAGCTCTTTGCTGTGCTGCGTTGCTATTTTGGTACCCAGGAAGCTGGCCGGAGAAGGGAAAGTCTGACCCCTCTTCCTGTCAACAATGACTTTCTGCTTGGAGCTGACCCCTCTGGGGTGAGTCACCAGGAAGGGCAATCCGCCTCTGCCGAGGGGAGGAGGAACCCCGGGAGGGGAGGCTCACTGTCCAGGGTCACTGAGGCTTGTGGCTAGACCAGGGTCTTACTGCTGAAGAAGGGGTTTAAAATAGTCTGCCTGCTGACCCCCAAAAGTGGGGGTAGTCTCCAAATGCCTCCTCTCTCTCCTCCCTGCCCTGCAGTTTCACCTGCAGGTCACACCAGATTGATGTTCTTAAACACAGCTGTGACCATGTCACATCTTGATTATAATCTTCAGAGGCTCCTTGTTACCTCCAGAGTAAAGTCCAAATGCCCTCGCTTGGCCCCAACCTCCTCTTCGACCTCCTCACCCTCTGCTCCTTCATGCCTTCTGCTCCATCAGGCTGGCCTCCTTGGCTGCTGCATGTGACATAGCACACACGGCCGTCTCCACACTTCTGCCTTCGCCATGCCCTTCATCGTCCCCTTCCTTGGAATGCCTTTTCCTTTCCAGATGCACCATTCCCATTTCCATTCCTACATTACCCTTCCATCTATTCAAAAAATATTTAATGAGCACCTTCTGTGTGCCAAGTCCAGTGCTGTGAGCTGAAGTTTCCACCTCCGATGAGCTAGACAAGCACTCATGGGCCTGTCAGGCTTGCAGAGGTACAGAGACATACTCAGGCACTTGCAATATAGCACCTGGGAGGGACACCTCACCCACCTTGAGATCACGGAAGGTGGCTGGAGGAGGTCACACCCCTGCTGATTTCCTGGCGAGTGAGTAGGAGGTAGGTGGGTAAGGGAACAAGGGCTGGAGGCTGGCAGCAAAAATGTGTGGACCAGAGAAACCAGAAAGTAGGAAGACCTCAGTCAAGAGTCAGTGCATTCTAGGAACTGAAAGTTGGTCATAAAATTTGGAGTAGAGGGTGTGAGGTGGGTGGTGAGAAGAGGCGGGGAGTGGCCCAGTGGTCCCTCACAGTTTGGTCTTTATCCTAAGAGCCATGAGAAGCCAGTGGATGGTTTATAGCAGAGGTTCCCAGTGTGCAAAACTTCATCTTGGAAAGTCCAGCGTGACTGGAGTGGGGACCACAGATTGGAGGAGGGTGAGCTGCAGGTGGAGAGACTTTACATGGGAAGAGTTTACATGGTCTGGGCCAAGGTCATGGGGGTGTGAGTCGTGTTCCCCTTCACCCTCCAGCCACATTCGCCTTCTTTGCGAGCTCATTTTCCAACTGGGGCCATGCACTTGCTCTTTCCTCTGCCTGAAACACTCTTGCCCTTGACACTCACATGACTTCTGCATCCAAATAATCCAGGTTTCTGTCTAGAGTAGACCCTGACCCCCATCATTCTCAATGTGCTTCCCTTGCTTTAATTTTAATCTTGGCATTTATCATTCCCCGACTGATAGATCATAGGTTGCGCATGTGTTTTTCTATCTCCGTCACTAGAATGAGACCTCCCTCAGGGGAGGGGTTTAATCTGCCTTCTTCGCCTTCAGTTTGGAGGTGCCTGAGGCATGCCCAGAGTGGACACCTAGTACACACTGGTGACGGGATGCAATTGGGAGCATCTGACTCACCAGGAAGCACCATAGCTGCACCTGCAGCAGGGAATGGGACGGTGGGGGTGACAGCAGAACCGCAGTCAGAGTGGGAAGAGAAGGGGCCTGGAACAGAACCTGAGGGTCACCTCTGCCTCAGGGAGAGGACAGGAGCCGGTAGAGGAGGAAAGAAGGGATGGTCAGAGAGTGGACTTTATACAGGTGCTGTGCTTTGTGTCCCGGATGGGCGCTTTAGGTTGTGTGGTGCAGCACCAAGGTGCCAGGGAGTGGAGATTCCCAACAGGAGGAGCGGACCAAGAGCATCGCAAGCCTCAGAGAGCTGGAAGCTGCCAAAGCCCCTGGGGGAAGCCCACTGCAGCTTCCAGAGTGTGCAGACAGACACCAGGCGCAGTAGGGAGGAAACCAGGAGTTTGGCTGAGGAGAGATGGAAGAAGGGGAGCACTGTGGTGAATAATGACCACAGCCTCTTGACTGCTCTCCTGGCCCCGCTTTGCCAGCAAATTCTCCACGCAGAGGAACCTTCTAAAAACATAAATCAGATCATGTCACTCCCTTGCTCAAAACCATTACTTAGAATAAAATGCAAGCTCCCTAAAGTGACAAGCAAGGCCCTAGGGGACCTGGCCTTACCTTGTCCTCTGACCTAATTTCCCTGGAACTGTGTCCTGCTCACTCCACTCCTGACCCTCAGACTCCTTGCTGGTCCCTGAGCAAGCTGCTCCCTGTCTCAGAGCACTGGCTGGCACTGCTCCCTCTGCCTGGAAGGCCCTCCTAGACATTGTCACCTGGCCATCCCCTTCACCACATCCAGGCCTCTGTTCAAATGTCACCTCCTCAGAGAGGCTCTTGCTGAGCATCCTAAGATAGAACTCTCCACCCTTTGTCAACTTTCCTTATTTTTTGCATGGCAGGCAATTGTATTTATTATGTATTACATGTTTGTGTATTTGCTGGCTTCCTTCCTGTTCATCTTCCTCACTAAAGTGTGAGCTCCAGGAGGGCAGGGGTTTTGTCTGCTTTGTTCACTCTACATTCTTAGCCCACAGAACAGCACATAGCACATACTGAGCACACAATAAATGTGCCGAATGGATGTTCGACTAATGAACAACAGTCTGTAAAGCAAATTTGCAAAGAGTCTAACATGCAATGGCTCAGCACAACAATTTTACAAAGGGGCATCCCCATTTTACAGAGGAGCAAGCCTGGACTTGGAGTAGCTGAGCAACTTGGCCACAGGCAGAGCCCGAGCTTACTGGATTGCAGGCTGTGACCACAAACCAGCTCTTCTTACCCAACTCGGGGACCCTTTCAGAGAGGAACAGTCTAGGCCCACTCTCCACCTTCTCCTAGTTTCAGTGGGGAGATGAGAAGACAATGAGGGGAATAAAGAAGTCCGGGGGGGAGCGCTCGGAGGAGAGGGGGAGGAGGAACCCGAAGGAGCCAGCTGCTGGAGGAGAGGGTGTCTGTCTTGGCTCCTTGCCAAGGCATGAAGAGAGAGGCTGTCCTGTGAGTAAGAATTCTGTGCCCTACATCCCAAGCTAAAGGGCACCTTGGATCCCAAAGCCTAATTCCACTTCAAGGGATGAGCAGGGATTTGCCTCAGGATGGGAGGGCCCTCCCTAAGGAAGCCCCGACCCTCTGGAAACTTCTCCCTTTCCACCTCCCCACCACCCACTGCAAGCTGCTGGGAATTCCCCACTTCCTGGTAGGAACTGGAGAGCCCTGGGGAGAGTTTCCTCAGCCCTGGAGTTCAGGACACTTTCCTGTTTTCATAATAATGTCTTCACCCTCTGCATACCTACCCCTCCCCAATACAAATTGGTGGAGGGCGGGTAGGTGGAGGAAGGAGGTTCCACTGTAGGACCCTCCTTTACTACCCAGCCCAGGAGCCAATAATTTCTCCCCAGGAGAAATCAGAAGCTGCCTGTCAGCTTCTTGTTTGGGGCTCACACTGAGGGAATAGTCCCCCCCGTCCTTTATTTGAGATGAGTGACTCAATGGCTGACACCACAACTGCTGAATCTACAGCCTCCAAAATCATGCTGGGGTCCAGTCTCCAGCCAGAGCAGGAGGCATTCTGCTGGTGCATCTCAGCGTGCCCCCACGCTGTCCCAGTGAGTCACTCCAGCCTGGTCCCTGGAGTTCTTGGCCCTGTCTCTGCTTGCTGGAAGTGTCTCTTCCCTGTCCCTTTCCTGGCAGTGTGTAGGAAAGAATGATGGACAACAGGCCAAGGCTGGGAGGTCTTGTTCGGTCAGAACCCTCAGGGAGCCCAGCCGGGATGAGCATCAACTTGCTGGCATCTGGGGTCTAGACGGCAGTCACATGAGTCGTGCGCACTTGTCTAGTCTGAGACACATCCCAGGCCAACTGTTTGCTCGTGGGTCCCCAGAGCACCTGCTACTTCCGGGAAGCTCTCTCATAACTCATTTCAGCAAACTCCCAATCTGCCAAGGCTTCACGACAAGGCGCTGGAAGGGAGAAGAATAAAAGAATGGAGAAGACAGAGCTCCTGCCTTCCAGGAGTCTAGAGGCCCATCCTAACAGTCATCACTGTGCTTTAAGATGTGCCAGGCTCTGGGGATGAGGTGTGGGGACTCAGTGATAAGTACAACATTTCTCTGAATTTCAGAAATTTAGATTGCAGCTGGGGAGAGAGACGTATAAACTGGTAATTCTACTACATGGTGGAATTACCTGAAAAGCCAGGCAGCTCCTCCCTCCAGCCTGAGATGTTATCTTTCCCTAGGAAGTCTTCCCTGACCCTCGTCCTTCAAGCATCACAGCATCCACCACTAAGCTGTGTCATTGCCTAGCAGCCTAGCAGCAACCCCCATCCCCCTGCCACCAGAACATGAGCACTCTGAAGGCAGGAATTGGCCTTCTGTCTTTGTGTCCTCACACAACTAAACATATTTATAGATAAGTGTTACCTGAACCACTTCTAAACAGTTGACTGCAATACAAGGCTGACAATGTATGCTAAACAGAGATTTGACATGCTGGCTTTGTTGTAGAGAAAGGGCTGATTAATTCTGAATGATGAGGATAAAAAAGGCACCAAAGAGAAGGTGTGACTGCGGCTAAGCCCTACGGGATGCACAGGCTCTTGCCAGCCAGAGAAACAGGAGGAGAGCATGAGTCAGGAAAGTACATGGCTTCTTACAGCTAACATACAAAAGCCCACAGGAACTGGCGCATAGGACATGGAAGGAGGAGATGTAGGTGGTCAGGCGAGGAGGAGTCTTGGTACCATGCTAAGCAAGGAGTGTCGTCTTTGTTCTGTAGACACAGAGACCCTCTGAGAAGGTTCCATGACAAGAGTCATCTAAACTAACCCGCATTTTGCAGAGGCTGTGCTGATGGCTGTGGGGAGGGTGTATTTTGGAGAGTGCATTTCTAGGAGTGTCCTCTCTTTGGCCTCTCTCTCCTGGAAGAGGGAGCTGGGGAAAGTTGGGGGGAAAGGGTGGAGCAGATAAATCAGTTAAGAAGCAATGTAATGTTAGGAGACTGATGGCAATAACATGAATCAGAACAGGCACAGTGGGAATAAATAGAAAGAGGCAGAGTTGGTGACATGGGAGTGAGACTGAATTATCTACACAGAGTGGCTGAGAGGACATGAGAGAGGAGCAGGCTCCGGGAGTGGGGGAAGGGGAGGAGGCATTCCATTCTGGGCTGCCATCAGCATGGGAGTAGAGGAAGAATCTTAGATTTTCTCAATCCTGATTCATCTTGATAACAAGCTATGTGAGGGCTCTGAGGAACCCTTTTGCACAAAGCTTACACAAGTGACAAAATCTCTTCCTATTATGGAAACATCTCACAGAGCCCTCCCAGTTTTAACTATCACTACGCCACATACACCCACCACCACAGCAACCCACATGGTTGAGACACAGTGGGGTGTTGCCAAGAGAGGTAAGATGTGGTGTGTACAGGGAGCCCCTGCCATCATCGGGATGACTTTATGTCCGTGAGAGTGGCAGCCCACACCCTAGCCTCTCAGCTGCTGGCTTTCCCCATCTCTGACAACCTTCTGTCCCACTGTGACTTGGCCACCCACTCCCATCACCACTCCCGAGACTTAGTCATCACCCAGAACTCCCTCACCTCTGAAATCACTAATCCTGACGGTCTTCTCTATCCTCTCAGCTTCTCTACTAAATCACTTTGTCTACTCCTGACCTCTAACCCCATCAGGTGCCCCATCCATGTACCCCTCTGTTTTCTTTCCATTCAGCAGCCTGCTTCTTCCTGCACTCTCTTTTCTCATACCTGAGATGCACAGCTCAGAATTTTATTCATTGTCTCCTATAACATAAATTCCACCTTGTTGCACCACCTGCCAAAATTCCACTGGTGGATGAAGCAGCTGTCCTTTTCCTCTGAACTGCACGGGCGTGACAGGTGATTCTGCAGGAGAAGACCGCAGCAGCAAGCTGGCCAGGTGCTCCAGCACTGTGACCACCAAGCTCAGCTGGGTCCTCAGTGCTGCCTGCCATGCATTTTCTAGTCCTGGAAAAACCACCCTGGTAGACCGTATCCCTGTCCTCAAACTTTCCACATATTTACTTCCATCTGAATTCTCAGCCGATGTTATCTCTTACTCCTTTCAAAGATAAGACAGAAGCCAGCCAGGCGCGGTGGCTCACGCCTGTAATCCCAGCACTTCGGGAGGCCGAGGCGGGCGGATCACCTGAGGTCAAGAGTTCAAGACCATCCTGACCAACATGGTGAAATCTTGTCTCTACTAAAAATACAAAAAAAAAAAAAAAATTATCTTGGCATGGTGGTTGCACCCATAGTCCCAGCTACTTGGGGAGGCTGAGGCAGGAGAATCGCTTGAACCCAGGAGGTGGAGTGAACCAAGATTGTGCCACTGCACTCCAGCCTGAGTGACAAAGGAAGACTCCATCTTAAAAAATAATAATAACAATAAGACAGAAGCCTTGAGGCAGTGAATCTTGGGCCATCCTGCAGCTTCTCCTATCTACCGGCTGCACAGGTCCTCTCCACTTTGCCTCCTGGTTTAATGGAAGGCACACACTCTTCTATCTAATTTGCCCACTTAGCTTTTGGATCCCAACCCTTGCTGCCATCTCAGGGACCTGGCCTGTCCCCTCTTTCCCTTTATCTTCAATTTCTCCCTCTTTACTCTCAGCTCCCCATCATTTAAACACATTCAAGTCTCTAATGTGAAATCAGGCCGTCCCTTGATTCTATCTCTTCCTCCAATGATTACCCTCTCCTTCCTAGGAAAACATCTCAAACACTTTCCATTTACGCCTCAACTCGCTGTGATAGATTTTTCCTCCCTCACAAAATAGAAATAAACTGCATCCAAACTACTAATGACCTTCCCCATACATTCAGCGAACAGTTTTAGCCCTCGCGTGTTTGATTTTTCCACTGAGGGTCACTTCTTCTTTCTCCTACCCTGGGCTTCCGTTACACTTTCCTGTTTGTCCTCCTCTACCCAAACCCTAAACATTGGACTTACTGAGACCACCCTACACCTGTCTCCTCTGCTTATTGCCCCTAAGCCACCCCTTGCACTCCTAATGCTTCAAGTGCTGCTCTAGGCTGGCAGCTACGAAGCACACTTCTCTTCTAAACCCCTCCAGAGCTTCAGATCCACAGGTTTAATTGCCTGTAGGGTTGTCAGATTGAGCGAATAAAAACACAGGATGCCTAGTTCAATTTAATTTCAGATAAACAGTGGATGCTTTTCTAGTATGACAATGCCCAATGTAATAGGACAGATTTGTACTAAAACATTATTTGTTGTTTATCTAAAATTCAGAGGTAACTGGGCATCCATATTTGATCTGGCAATGCTGCATGACTTGACACCTTTATTTGAGACCCCCCGCAGCAGCTCCACTCAGTATCTCCACAGCTGACTTCCCGTGAAACAAACTCAACCATCCACTTCATTTACAAACGAAAAATGCTACGTCAGTCCTCCAGTCCCAACACCAATCACTCAGCCAGGCTTATCTGAATCCTCAATGTCAACAGGAATGAGCTCCTCTGTTCTTCTTTAGCTCCCAACTCCTCTAAAATATCCCTAAAATCTGACCTCTTCTCTCCAGCAACAGTCATCATCCTAGTCAAGGCCACCCCATCTTTTACCTGCTACACCATCCTAGCTGGTCTCTAGTACGTGATTGCCACAAACAGCCCAATGGTCTTATTTAAATTCATATTTTATCATGGCTGTCACTGGTTTAAATTCTGAAATCCAAAACCCTTACCAGGGTCCTAATGCCCTGCCTTACCAGGGTCCTGACACCCTGCCTAACATGGCCCTTGCTCACCTCTCCCTCCTGTTTCTGGGCCATTCTTCCCCTTTCTCAATGCTCCACAGCCACACTGAGCTTCTTTCAGTTCCTCGAAAGTGCTGCTCTGGCCTTGGGTCTTCCCTCATGCTGGTCCTTCTGCCTGGAACAATCCTCTCCTCCTCTCCCTCTTTTCCTCTTAGTTAATGATAATCCCTTAGGTCTCAGGCTCTATCCTTTGCTCTCCCTCAATCTTATTTTTCCCTTGTGGATCACTTGTCACCCTCTAATGGCCTGGCCAATGCTTGGTTCTCTGTTAGACTGTGAGTGCCACAAGAGTAGGACTTTGTCTTCTCTATTGGATTCTGAGCCCCTGGCATAGTCCTTGGCACAGACAAGGAGCTCAATTAATGCTTCAAGGATAAATAAGGGAGTAGCTTTTCTCCCCATTCAGCCTTGGAGGTCTCCTCTGATCTTCCTGTGAGCTCTCAGTGCAGAGCATTTGTCAAAACTGAATGTTTTCAAATAGACATAGAATTTACACATCATGATGTGCCTAAGCGGGGGTGTCAATCCTCCAGTCCCAACACCAATCACTCAGCCAGGTTTATCTCAATCCTGAATGTCAACAGGAATGATCAGAAGGCAGAGTGACCAGAGACAAGAGGGAGGGCTGGCAGCCTCCTGCGGGGAGATGGCGGGGCAGATGCTGGTGAGCGGAAGCGAAGGTACAGCAACCCAGGCAGCTTCATCTCCAGGCCTGGCTACTGAAGTGCGGCCTCCAGCAAGGCTCTCCCAAGTCCCATGGAAGACTCCAGAACAATGGGTGTGTTGAGCTTGGGGATTGTGGAGGGCGTCCCGTTGTACCTATTCAGCAGGCTGTTACAAATGAGGGCCTAGAATTGAAGGACGATCAGGCTGAAGGTATAGATTTAGGATTCACCGATAAGCAAGTGACCATCAGGGCTGTGTGAGTAGTGAGCATCCCTAGGGAGATCATGGGGATGTCCAAGCAGAAGGTACTATTGATAAAACTTTGGGGACACCTGATTTAAGGGGCTTAGGAAGAAGAGTAAACTAAACCAGAAATGGGGAAAGAGGAACTAGAGCCCTCAAGGGAGAACCATGAAGGTGCAAAGGCCGGAAGCCAAGGGGGTAACTTTTAAAGAAGTGAAGCTTGAGCAACATGGTCAGCTGCCTGACAAAGGGTGAACGCTGAGAAGTGGCTCCCAGGGTTGGAAAAAAGGACGTCAGACATGACCTTTGAAGAGAAAAATTAGCTCATCTCTCCGGTCCCAGTGCCTTCTACCTTCCCTCTGATAGCACCTCTGTGGGCAGGGGCAACGCTGCCCCTACCTGCCCATTTCTACAAGTGGAAGAACTGTTTCTGATTTGGGGAATAGTCAGAAAGACAGATAAAGTCAACTCCATTCAAGCAAGGGCACGGCTTAGATGTCCAGTTTCCAGAACCTGGGACTGTGACGAGGAAGGCAGGGGTCTGGTCCCCAACCTTTGGAGGCTTACAGGCTAATGGGATCTCTAGGCACTGCTGCTGCTCAGTCCTGTCCTTCTTAGACCAGGGTTCTTCCTGACTGACCCCCTGGGTCCTGAGAGGGCTCCTGCAGGCTGCATCCTTCTCTTTGCCCTCTCTTGCCATCACCCACTCTTCTGCCTGGAGTTTGCTTCCCACTCTTCCTGCTCTGATCCCCACATCCTGCCTGCAGAGACGGTTCCCAGTCTCCAATTCGTTCTACCTCCCAGGACAAGCCTACAACATCCTTTACTCACATCTCCTTCAGGGAAACAAACAGCAAAACAAGCAGAACATGCCCACCCCAGATGGGGAGTTATGAAGCCTGACACCCATCCAAAGCTCCTGCAGCTAGATATGGCTCCTGGCTTTGATTCTGACCCCCTGGGGGGCCTCAGTGGATTCTGATCCATGGATTTGTTCCTGAGGGTAAGGTCCCCTTCTTTTCTCCACCATAACTCAACTCCTCCAGTGGCCCCCTCACCTCCAGCGGGTACCCTATTCCTTGGAGCCCTCATGCAGGGGGAACCCCATTCCTCAGAGCTTCAGAGTCATCCAGGAATGTCCCACAGGAGGTATTTTCTCCTAAAAGGATGCAGGACAGATTAATCTCTTATGATAATATTTTGTAAATATCACTTTATCATAACATTGTCATGCTCCAAGCCTGTGGCCTGGAAGCTGGGGGAGGTGGCGGGGGGCTTCTTCACTGGTGCTTCAGTCCCTCAGGGTGCCTCAGGCTCGGGAGGAGAAAGTGCTTTCCTTTGGTCCTTCGGGAGGAGAGTCCACCTGTTTCTCTGCCTCAGTGCTCCCAGGACACCCTCCTGGACTCCCAGCACAGGAGGAATGAGAGTTTGGACAGCGAGGAGACGGTGTCAGGAAGTAAAGAATGAGCTTAGAAGATCTTTCTGTCCTGCCTTGGTTCCTGTGTGGCCAACTCCAGATTGCACAAGATTAGGTATCAGTTCAGCAGCTGAGTGCTCAAGGCCCTTCTGAATGTCTGGCCCCAATCCATTGCCCAGGGTTTAGGAGGCTTGAGTTCCAACACTCCTGCCAATAACTTCCATGTACCTCGGGCAAGTTCTTTTTTCTCTAGCGTTAGACTAGGGAGCTAGATTACGTGGCCCATTCCCACTCTGTCATCCTACAACTCGATGAGTTTGCCTTTCTCCTTTCCTCCATGGCACAAATGTTCTGCTCCAGCCTGACCCATTTTCCTATGCCTTCTACACACTCTAGACCACCAGGACAGATAGGCTGATTCTCACTCGTCAGTTTTGATTGATTGGCGATGGCTGCAGTGAGTCAGAGGAAACAGTACATCAACAATGTCTGCCACGGAGAGGAGATAGAAGAGGGCTGGCACGTGTGCCATATATTTGCCCACGTCTTGCAGCCCTCCACCCTTGGACTCAGGCGATTTCCCTCTCCTGGAATGCTCTCTCTTCTTCTCCACCTGTCCACATTATTTCACAGTTCAGATTCTTCAAGAAGCTGGGCTATCTCCCAGCACTCAGAAGCATCTTTCTCCCCTGAACTTTGTAAAGGTAGTGACTTTTGAGAGACACATCGTTTGTTTATAGTTTTTAAAGATTGTGAATAGAGCCGCTATAAACAAATAAAATAATAAACAAAGCAAAACAAAGAAGGCCATGATGCTTCTGCTCTCTGGACTTTGACCCCAGGCCGCCTGGTGGGATTAAGCTTGTTCTGGTGAGTGTCTGTGTTCCCTCCCTAACAAGACCGTGAACTTGTAGGCATCTAGGCCTGGCTTGCCCCACTGTCTCCCACTGATGTAGCCTGGAGCTAGGCACGGAGCAGGCACTCAGAAGGGTTCACTGAGTAGAAAACTTGTGTATGCACAAGAAGGACCCCAGAGTCCGATCCTGACGCCTGGAGACTGACAGTTGGGCCACCTGAGTTCAATCGACAGAGCAGGGAAGGTCCAATGGGCTTAGTCAGGCATGAGACCTAGAGCCGGTTTCCCTAGAAGTTGGTTTCAAAATTGGGGAGGAGCTTTTGGATGAGAGGAGGTGGGGAAGTTCCAGCTGTGGGGAAAGTGTGAAGGCTCAGAAGTGGAAACCAAAGAATCTGCTCTGGGAAAGTCATTAGAGAGCTGTTCTAACGCTTTCCCTTCTTCCTACAGGAAGAATGCTTGTTGCATTTCGCCAAGTTGCTCTCAGCTTTTTCCTGCCTGTGTGCCATCTTTCTGCAAACCACCAGCACTGGCCGCCTTGCACAGCGATCATCGGCATGTCAGTCAATAAACTGAAGATGTTGGTAGTGCGCTGGGATTGGTGGCCAGCAGCGAGAGCCCTGAGAGCTATAAATTCAAGATGAGAATTGAGATGTTGCCAAGGCTTCATAGAGTCCCTGATTTACTAAGAAATTGTTCCCTAGCCTCGACTGCTGGCTCTGTTATGCAGGGGACTCTGTGTGGGCTGGGGGGATGGTGGAAGGAAAGACAAAAATAAAAGACCAGAAGCCAGTGTTGAGACACAGTGGATAGGACATTCCCTACCCCACTGCATTTGGTCCCCTATGGTCTGCTATTTAACCTGTCTTAACCATGGTCTGGTTTGCACGTGCTTGCTTATTTTCTCCAACTATTTTACAGACCCCTTGAAGGCAGACACTGGCTCATATTTCTGGTGTCTGCCTCCCCCACCCCATTCTAGGCCTCTAGCACTCTAGGACCACACTGGGCTCAGGGGAAAGCCGATTGATTAACTGGCTGAATGCGGAGGAGGAAGGGTTAATTAATCCTAGAAAGAAGGCCTCCCAGAGAAGTACCCCCTGACTGCTCCCTGAGGACCATGAACCTCCCCTAGGTACCCTCTGCCAGCCCAGGTCTTCCTGAGCCTGATCCTGCCATTGTGGGCTCTAGACTGGGCCTTCCTCCTTCAGCCTCTGGGGACAGGTTGCTGGCCTGCAGTTCTGAATATTTCAGTTGGCTCCATGCGTAGGGCCTGCTCCAAGGCCAATCTGAATGAATTTGGCCACCTCCCTGTTTTACAAGTCCCGTTCCTAAACTGGAGCCTACAAATATCTCCCTGCCTTCCTGCACAACGCGTGGCTCTGTTCCCTCAGAGAGAAAACAGTCTGAACCGTCCTGAGCCCATTTCCTCTCCAGGTTTTGCTAGTCTCTTCTCTCGTTGAGTAAGGATTTGCTGGGCCCTGCCCCTTGATGTGCACGGGACAGCAACCTGGGCAGCAGTTAGAGAACAGCAAAGGAGGGCCTCCACTCTCCTGGAGCTCCCAGCCCACTGCAGGGACCAGAATACAAGGCTCATTGCGAAACCCGTTGAGGCCACGTTTGCTTGATAAGCACCACATGTGTGGAGAGAGAGCTCATCCCAGCCTAGCTTGGGCTCTCCTGGGTGGGCTGGGGTCTGGGAGGAACCCACAGGAAAAATGGGAAGAGAATGCTTCCAAGAGCATGGAGAGCCAGCTCAGCTACTCACCAGCTGTGTGACTTTGGGCAAATTACCTAACGTCTCAGGAGTTAGGTTCTTTATCCACACACCAAGTTTCCCTGGTATTCTAGGATTCAGATGGGGCATGGCACAGAGCTGCAGTCTCGTTGCTACAAGGCTTTGAGAACGTGCTGAGCTTGAGGCAGAGGTCCAGGCCGGCAGGGAGGGGTCTGGGGCCTGTGATCCTAAGCACCGCTTCTCACGAGCGCTAGGTGAGAGGGGTCACACCTCAGAGGCCATGGGGCCAGAACCCAATCCTTGAGATCAGGTGCCTCAGGCCTGGGCTTCAACTCACCCCTGTCCCTGCTTCCCTGGGTCCATGGCTGCAGTGAGCAAGAAAAAAAGAACCCCAGATGGGGGGCGGGGCAGAAGCCACATCAGCACCAACCAGGGCAAACAAAGATGAGCTGTCTTCTAGGCTTGAGGTTGTTCATTTGCAAACAACAGTATTTGAGTTGCCACTGTTCCCTGCCTCCCAGGCCAACAGAGGCTGTCTGTGCGCCTGCCCTGCCCCCGTCTAGGGCTCTGTCTCTGGCCTCCACCGGGCCTTCTGCATGTGTCAATCCCTTGGTTCTCTGCAGCGGCTCTCAGACACAGGATCTGAGGAGAGGCAGCATCCAGACAAGGGGTCAGTGCTGGTTAGAAGGGAGTTTAGAAGGGGGACATTGGCGGTGGGGATACCCAGCAGCATGGTAAGTGGAGAAGATATGTGCCTGTCACACCCCTCTGAACTCTGACCACAGCTCTGTGTCCCCCTCCCACCCCAAACCTCAAGGCCAAGGCACAGAGGTGGCCCTTGTCAGTACCAATCAGTCCTAGAAATCTAGGGCTCCAAGAACCTCTGAACTGGCCTCTTGAGATCCTGAAGCCTTGAGCCCAGGACAGCACATCTCCCTGATGTTTTGATAATGTCGGGGCAGGCTCCATGCAACGCATCCCTCCATGAGGTCAGACAACCCCTTTCTAGCAGTTCCTTCGTCTGGGATAAGCACTGTCTTACAGGACCTCTTCATGCAGTCACCTCCATCAGTCCCAACCACCAAACAAGCCTGGAGAAACTGGCTCAAAAGCTGGGTAGGGGTATAGAGCCTGGGGAAAGGGGAGACACTCCAGAGGTAGGGACTCAGCAGCTGGGCCAGTGAAAACATCCAGTACCCCACTAGCTGAAAGTGAGCTCTGGGAGACAGGTCCGGAGCTTTGGAGCAGCAGCTGAGGAGTGGGCTTAGGAGATAGTGCACCTAAGAATATCAGTGGAGATAGATGTCACCCCATTCAGCCGCAGGATCACCTCCTGAGAAGAGGGATGCCCTTTCTTTGCTTACATGCTTAGTCCTTGTCTGCTCTCTGTCCAAAAGGATGGGGGAGTCAGAAAAATGCCAAAGATATGTCAGCACAACTCCCCCACTTCCCACCCTAGGGCGTCAGCCTTCCCTGCGGGCTTCTCCACATCCCAGGCCTGGCTGGGAGGCTCCAGCGAGGGCAAGACCTCTGGTAAGGAAGCCGGGTTGACCCAGAATTGTTCCTCAGCAGACTCGTCGCTCAGCCAGGAGGAGGTGCAGAGGAGCCTGAGTTATGGGTGCCAGAGATATCAAAGACCTCGGGTCCTGGGAGCCTTAAAGTCAGATAGCCAAGGCTAAAATCAGGGTTCCCCAGCTGTGTGGCCTCTTAACCTCTCCGAACTTAGTTTTGTCTTGACCTCACAGTTATGAGAATTAAAGCAGGTGGTGTGTGTGAGAGCGCCTGGCACAGAGCAAGTGCTTATTCATGCTTAAAGTCTCCTCCCTGTGACTAGGGCAGGTGGTAGGGCTGTATCCCCAACTCCTTAGCACAACTTAGGAGCGCAGAGACCCATCCAGGAACCCCTAGTCTGGGCTCAGTGCTAAGTCAGCTCTTAGCACCCTGCTTCTAAAAGGTCCTGGGCGGGCAGAGATCAGAGCCATGAACACCACCGTGCTGTGCTTGTCATGCTGTGTTGTGGATGCCCCGCTCCCCGCCACACACACACAAGTATTGCTCCCATGTCTGGTAAGTCAGTTTCAAATCCTCGATCCCACGCATTTCTCCTCTAAACTGGGAATATGGTGATCTAGAAGAGCAAAACAAATCCTGTGGGTAGGAGAGCAGTGCCTCCAGCTTAGGCGCGGGGGTGGTGGGCCGGGTAGCTGACTGTATTTACAAGAATCCCAGATTTTTATTGCTACAGCTGCAGAGCCTGCTTGTGTCCCCTCCACCTGTTGCCCCTGACTCATGGCCCACCTGTCTGCCCAGGGCCTCTGAGGAAGTCCCCAAACATACTAGTCCTGGCCACCCCTCTACTTAATTTCAGATATCCAAATAAGGAGTTTTAAAGTGCCTCTGAGAGAAGCCTCAGGATGTATACAACATCAGGCCGTGAGAGCTTTGTAGTTTGAGGCAGCTTGCTATAGGGTAAAAACGGAATGAGATGCAAATCCAGGCAAGGTCAGGTGAGGTGAGGGAACTGGTGTCCTAAGTCTTGGGGACAGGATATCCACATTTGCTTGGTGGGATCAGACCAGCCTGTGGCATCTGAACCCCACCACTTACGTGCTAGGTGACCTTGGTCAGCTAGTTACCCTCTCTTAGCTGAAGGGACAAGTTCCTACCTGTGGGGTTGTGAGGATTGAATGGGATCAGGGTGAAAAGTGGTTGACCCAGGCCCTGGCCCAGAGTCTGCAGTCAGTAGCTAGAATAGCACAAATTATCTAAGCTGATGCCAAATCCATCTTTCCATTATCTCAAGCCAAAAACCATGGAATCTTCCCTGACTCCTCTCTCTCTCACATCCCACACCAGAACCATCAGCAAAAGCTGTCATCTCCCCCAACAGCTGGGACCCCACCTGCTCTCACCATCTCCTATTGCTCTGCCCGCGTCCACACCACCATTGTCCCTCACCTGGGTTATGGCTGCAGCATCCTGGCGTGTCCCCCAATGACCCCTCAGTCTTTTCTCAGCACAGAAGCCAGAGAAATCAGACTCTGCATGGCTCCCTATTTCACCCAAGTTCACGCAATGGCCACGAAGGCAGCTCATGATCTGCCCCTTGTGCTAACCGCCCTGACCTCTACTCCCACCACTCTCCCCTGGTTCCTCTGCCCCAGCCTCTCTGCCCTCCTGAATCTCAGCACACAGGCATAGGCTCCTCTTGCCTGGGGTGCACGCCCCCGATACTCCACGACTCAGTCTCCCTTTTCCTATGAGGCCTACCTTGACTGCTCCCCGCCCCTAGCCCAGACCCCCTTCATTCCTTTACCTACCTCACAGGTCCTTTTTTTGTTTTTTTGTTTTTTTTTTGACGGAGTTTTGCTCTTGTTGCCCAGGCTGGAGTGCAGTGGAGCAATCTTGGCTCACTGTAACCTCTGTCTCCTGGGTTCAAGCAATTCTCCTGCCTCAGCCTCCCAAATAGCTGGGATTACATGCACCCACCACCATGCCTGGCTAACTTTTTATATTTTTAAGTAGAGATGGGTTTCATCATATTGGCCAGGCTGATCTTGAACTCCTGACCTCAGGTGATCCACCCGCCTCGGCCTCCCAAAGTGTTGGGATTACAGGCGTGAGCCACCATGCCTGGCCTACTTCACAGGTCCTTTTGCCCACAGCACTTAGCACATTCTAGCCTCCCATGTAATCTACTGATTTAATCTGTGTTTTGTTCCCTGATGTATCCTAGACACTTAGAACTCAAAAAAATATTTGTGTGTGAGTGATATAATCTCACAACAATCCTATGAGGTGGTTAAGTCAGCCTACTTATTTTAATGACAGAAACCCCAAGTTTTCTATGCTTAAGCTGTGATTCTCTCCAAGTGTCTGGGGTCAGGGTCAGGGTGACAATGAAAACAATGGCCCCCAGGAATGCCCAGCCCCCTCCCCTTTATGATTCCCCATCCCAGCATGCTGGCCACTTGAAACACTCTGGCACATGCAGAGATGCAAACCTATTCCTTTGGCTCCCTTCTGCACAGCTGAGGCCAACCAGAACTTTCCTGAGTCTTTCCTACTTCCCTCTAAGGGAGGAAATCAGGGAAATTAACACAGAGAACATAAGAATCATAAAAACTGTCTGGCTTACAAAGTGAAGACTTCTTACAAAGCAGAAGGGACTGCTTTGTTTCCAGTACCTTCTGAGGTGGCTGTGTTCCTACCTCAGGACCCTGGCATGACTCTCTAGGTGCCTGGCCTGTGTCTCCCGCTTCCTGGGGCCCAACTCCCACCTGCTACCTGTCTCCCACATTCCCCATCCTGCCCGTGGAGCTAGAAACCTCACCCTGCTATTTCCTAGTCATGACTAGAGTAGCTCACTTCTCTGGGACAGTTCTCTCTTCTGTAAAATGGGAAGGGTAATGCTGGTGGGAGGTACAGATGAAATAACAGTGTGACGGGCTTTGGGAACTTTCAAACCTTACGCAAAGCTAAGATAAAGTGGGGGCGTGCAGGTGGGGTCAGGACCTGCCCCAGAGCCAGGAATTCTGACACAGCCGGTATCTGCAAAATTCCCCCTTGCCTGGTCAGGTCCCCTTGCCTGGTCAGGTCCCCTGGCCTGGGAACTTGCAATTTGATCACAGACAAAGGCGATTTGCTTTCAGTTAAACAGTGACACTTTGGTCTCCCATTTACCTGGTTGTAGATGAGGCAGAAATTGGAGGACCTGGAACACAGAGGGAAATTGAGGCCAACAGTGGGGCCATGCTTGGAGGTACCCCCAAATCTGGTGCAAGATCCCAGAGGAATTTCTGGGTGCAGTGGTGCACACTTGTAGTTCCAGCGACTCAGGAGGCTGCGGTGGGAGGATCACTTGAGCCAAGAATTCCAAGTCCAGCATGGGCAACACAGTGAGACCTGTCTCTTAAGAAAAGAAAATCCTGAGGAGATCGTGTCCTGGCAAGAGTGCCTTAAGGGGCAGACTCCTTATACTTTCTTGAGAAACTTTGCTTGGCGTAATGCAATCCATAAAGCACCTACTACATGTCAAGCACTGCAGTTGGTATTGGGGATACAGCAGTGAACAAAATGGACTCCTGCCCTCATGGTGCACCCCAAGGTGCCCACTGTCTGTGGGCAAGACAGACATTAAGCAAATACACAAATTTTTTTTTTATTATTTGTGTTAACAAATAATTATTATTAATAACAGAGGCAAGAACTTAGATGGAGAGGCATAGGCTACCATGAGAATGTATAATAGGGGAACTTGACATTGTGGAGGAAGTTTCAAGAAGTCTTCCCAGAGGAGGTGCCATTTGAGCTGAGAACTAGTTGCAGGGCACTGTTCAATTATCTCTAGCAAGTAAAAACTAGTTTCCTCACACAGCCCACACGAGACTAGATACAGAGTGTGGCCCCAAGGTCCTAGGTCAAGGCCAGGCCCCGGAAAGGGAATAAGACCTAGCAGTGATGGGGCAGGGAGGCCCTGAGGGGTGCAGGCTGAGCTTGGGCTCTGACCTCGCCCATCCTCCAGTACAACCCTGTGCACACCCGAGCCAGCCTGTGAAGGGAAAGATCCTGGCTGCTCAGCCACCCATGGACACAGTGGGGCAGGGCCCCATGACCTCATTGTAATAGTGTCCTACAGCCTGGCCAGCAGGAGGAGAAAACAAACACTGAAAAGTCCCCCAGTGCTCCCTGATGCCGGTTCAGGAAGACTCAGGCGCTGCAGGCTCCAGCCTTCGGGCTGCAGGCAGTGCGCCCTACTCAGGAGGCCTGAACGGAATTCGAAAGTACTTATTTCTCACTGAAAAATTCCTAAGATTGCTCAACATTCCTTTAACCCCAGGAGTTGGGGTTTGGCAGGAGACGCTGAAAGCCGGCAGGAATGGGAGCCTGTGGGCCTGCCGCTTGGCTCAGCACTGTCAGGGAACAGCTCCCAGGCCCTGCTCCCTGCCGGCACAGGGTGGGGGCAGGGGTTGCAGGGGGCTGTCAAGACCCTCCCTCCCCCAACGCAGGGACTTTGAGTGTGGGGTGATTTTGGTGGAGCTGGAAGGAAGTCGGGGGAAATCTCCTGGCTTCTGTAGATGAGAGATGCTGTTCCTGCCCCTTGAAGAGAGCTGCCATATTCCCAAGAGGGCTGGGGACTGGGGCCCCAGATTCTCTGGCTCTGGTATGAAGGCCTGTTTTCCCAGCTCTCAGGAGCCCTGGAGGGAGTCGCTCACTGAGAGGACTCTCTGTGGTTACCAGGGAGATGAGCTCCCTCTGTCCAGTTTTCTGCTTGAGGAGCCTGGCTCAAATGCCTCCTCCTCCAGGCAGCCTGGTCCCTACCTGGACTGAAATCCTTCTCCTAACACGTTATGTTTTAGAGTGCAGTTATTGCTATACATGTCTGCTCTCCCCTACTAAGGAGAAAAGGGGAAGGCAGTCACCTTTTTGGTTCACATCTGTATGATTCTGCAGGGTCCAGTTGGCACAGAGATTTGTGTACCAAGGTGTTCACTGAAGCATTGCTTACAGCAAGGGGAAATGGCAAGTTACCTAAATGTTCAAGAATAGGAGTTTGATTAAATTGGCTAGAGTGTCCCCATATGTCAGAATGCTAAGTGGCCACCAGCAATTCCATTCTCAACAATATTTAAAGGTATAGGAGAATATTAAACCAACAAACTTCCATCACACAGAAGGAACATTTTAGTGTTTACTTATTCTTTTTTATGTAGATAGACAAATAGAGTAAAACCCAACCAAAACATGATCTGTGTGGGGATAAAAATTAACAAGTGTGAAGTGTGGGGTGGTATGATGGTGAAAGTAATAGAAAACAGCATTTGAAGCAAGGGGGGTCTCTATTGTCCCAAAAAGCACAAGGTAAAGATGCTGAAAATGTTACCACACTCAAGACTCTGTAGGCTGAACTAAGAAAAGCCCCAAGCAACCAGGAGGCTGTCACTGTCTAACCCCACCCACCTGATCCACAGAAAGGAAGAGCAGCTGGCTGGCTAGAGAACAAAGACAGGAGAACAGAAGCCTATTGATTATTCCATTTCTGAATCATCATCGAATTGGACACATATTTTTATTGGAACTATACGGTATATATGTTTCATATTCTTTCATAGTTAACATTGTATCTTAAGCCACACCTCATTCTCTTAAATACATTTTAAAATACATTTTAAAACATGACATTATTGTAAACATCCGGTTTGTTTGTTTTTTTTTTAAATAGTCTTTGTTCTTATCTTTGATTTCCCCTTCCCCTTATTCATAGGGGTACAATTGCTGAGTCAAAAGATATAAATATTTTTAAGATCACTGAAACTTACTTTCAAATTTCTCTGAGAAAAGCGTTTCCAGTTTCCACTCAGCAGCAAATGAGAGTGTTGACTGCCACCCTTTCAGTCGGTGGGTTTGTCATTGTTAAAGTCTGAGTGGATGGATTTGAGAGAGATTTTTAAAAGATAGAATTGATGGAATTTGGTGGCTGCTTGTGGGTATGAGAGGTGAATTCAAGAGAATTCCTTCATGATCTTGAGATCCTTGGCTTGGATGTGTGGGACGGTAGGGAAGCCTGTAGCTGAGAAAGGCAAAAGAGAAAGAGAATTGGGATCAGGAGAATAGAAATTTTGTTTAGGAGTCTTGCATATTTAAAACAAGCAAACAAAAAACCATGCAGCCCTCAATAGATAAACAAGAAAAAAAAAATTTCCCAAAAGGAAACATGTAAATAATTAAATAATAACAAAATATCAGTCTCACATTTCATTAACTAAGATTCTTTTGGCTGAAAAGAATAGAATTTTAATTTTTACGAGTTAAATTAAAGGAGGGAATTTAGAGGAGATAGCTAGGAAGAGATCCTTACACACTGGCAAGAGTCACTCTATCTCTCTTCTTCGTTTGACTGCTCAGAGGAGGTGGGTGCTCTTCTGGGCATGCAAAACAATGAATATCCCCTGGATTCCCCGTATACACACTTTTCTTCCCATACAAATAATGCCTCCAAATGTCCTCTCTTAACATAATACAACCATCTCATCTCAGTGCAATGTAACTCAAGTCTTATCCAGCAACCGCATGCAGTTCCAAGTTCAGAATCTACTAAATTAGAAATCTCTTTTTTCCTCTGATAGCTGTTAAGATTTTCTTGTTCTTCTTGATGTTCTGCAGATTTAGAAAAGCCTGTACAGATGTGAATTTACTACCTATTCTGCTAAGAACTTAGTGGGCACCTTTTTTTTGTTGTTCTGTTTTGTTTTTGAGACAGCGTCTCACTCTGTTGGCCAGGCTGGAGTACAGTGGCACAATCTCCACTCACTGCAGACTCCACCTTCTGGGGTCCATTCTCCTGCCTCAGCCTCCTGAGTAGCTGGGACTACAGGCGCACGCCGCCATGCCTGGCTAATTTTTGTATTTTTAGTAGAGATGGGGTTTCACCATGCTGGCCAGGCTGGTCTCAAACTCCTAATGTCAGGTGATCTGCCCACCTTGGCCTCCCAAATGGTTGGGATTACAGGCGTGAGCCCCCATGCCTGGACTCTCTTCTTTTATCTTCTGAGGATTCTAAACCAGCTTAGTTTACAACCATTTTCATCTTGCTCGACTACTTTCTTTTCATCTGGAGGGAGTTTGTTCCCTGCTGACTGCTTTTGTTGGCAGTGTTTCCTCATATTCGTTTTCCTGTTTCTTACCCATGGCAATGTTTAGCTTCTTTTGAAATGTGGCAGCATTGTTTTATTTTCCCCTTTTTCACTGGGGAGGCAGCTTAGGGTGATGGTGAAGAGCTCGGGTTCAGAGGTCATGCTGCCAGGGCTCCTATCTCCACCATTTAATAGCTGCACACAGCCTTGGGCAGCCTTCTTCAGTTCTCTGAGCTTCCATTTCCTCATCTGTTCACTGGGGGATAATAATAGCACTTACCTAATGGGATTTTTGGGAGAGTTGAATGAGCTAATACATATAAAGCACATAGACTATGCCTAGGACATAGTCAGTGTTTAATAAATGTTGGGGTTATTTCTACATATTTGGAGAAAATAAATGAGTTTGGTGTGTATGAAAGTGGTGCTCAAAGCATTAACTTAGAGGGTCATTTGATGGCGAGTCCAAGTTTGGGATACTTGGGTGCATCCTCAAGTCTTGCCCTCATTGGTGATGTGATTATCACAACCACCAGCCACCTCCAACACACTTCATGCACAATGCTGGTGGGAAGCAAGGTAACCATTATAAATGCTACCATTTAAATTGGGTAACAAGGAAGCAACATTCAATGGACACTGGTCCAACATTTAAACCACATCCAGCTGGATAGGGACAGGAAGATCAGGGCTGTGGCTGAATAATATCACTCCATCCTTGGCAAGGAGTGAGATCTCTGGTTGGCCAGTCTGGCTCTCCAGGTTTTGCCTGTTGGGAACATTCCCTTTGCCCACATCCACAAGACCCCTAGTGAGCAAGGGGGTACAAAAGATCCCCCTGCTTGAGGCTGTAGTGCCTCACAAATCACTTCCTGTTGGTCTGCATACCTGCAGATTACCTCACAGTAGAGTTTCCCCAACTTGTTGGATGATAGAAATCTCCTAGGAAATTTGGTGAAAATACAGATCGCCAATCACACCTCAAATTCATGAAATCTCCAGGGGAGGTGCTTTGAAATCTGTGTTTTTGACAATCATCCCAAGGGATTCTTATTGTCAGGAAAGTTTAGAAAATAACCACCTTAGTGATTGAGCAATCACACACTTCCATTTGGCAAACTTGTGGTTTTTTAGCGTGCAAACCCTTAAACCTTGCATCATCTTACTGTGAGTTTCACTCTGAGGGTCTCTATGACGAATAACCAACTCCAGCAATGTTGAAGGTACGAGAAGTGTGTTGGCCCTTGCCCATGTGGCTCCAGCCTCTTACCAGCAGCTCTGGAAACTCTGCCCATCCCCCAGGGCTCAGCAGGAAACTGGGGAGGGAAGGCAGGGCTACTCTGTTCTGCTACGTTACTTCTGCCATGGGGACTTTCACATTGCACTGTGGTGGGGTGGGGAGAGGTTGGTAATTCCTTGTCAGGCAAGGAGGGCACAACACGACATGCTTGGCTGGTTATGGTTTTTTCCAGGTATCGCCATTTCAGTTTTCAGGATTCTACAGCTTCTTAATCAGTGCAGAAACTTTAGTGTGGGAAGAGAATTGGATTTTTGCTGTTGGACAAAGGCCATGATGATGAACAAAGGGCATGACTTGGCCATTTGGGACTTCTGGAGACTAACAGAAAGACCTCTCTTAAAGTTGCACCTCTCTGCCCAGGGGTGCCTTGACTGCTTGCTTCTTCTTCTGAGTCTTCTCTTTCTCTCCCTTACAGCACCCTACCAAAGGCTGCAGGAAATCACTGAATCACTAAAGTAGAATGAAACCTGTTAATACATTCTATTATTCTGGTATTTTCATACCAGGTCTTCTAAAGCATAAGCCTGCATAGCACATGGTGTGAGTCCCAAGAAGCACTGGAAAGTGGTCTAACTACTCCTTGAGAAAATTAGGGAATGCAATCTTCCCAGCCTAGGATTTGGGGATGCTCTCAGCTACCTGCTCTCACTAATTCACACTAATTCACAACCTTAATTCAGCCATTTGAAGCTTGCCAGTTTCCACATCCTACTTCAAGTTCCAATTTTTGCACTAAGACTTATTTAGTAGTAAGTGACAGAAACTCAGCTCAAAGTAATTTTGGCCAAAGAAACATTTGTTGGAAGGATCATGTGGCCAGGAGAAGAGCAGAGTGCAGTTGGCTCCAGTGACCAAAGGTGATCACGGAGACTCTTTCCAGCCCTCATCCTTGTTCTCTCTGCACATCAGCGTCGTTCTTTCACACAGGGTTGGTGCAGATGGCAGGAGAATGCCTCTGGCAGCTGCTGTGACTCACCAACAGAGAAGGATGAGGCTTGTTTTCTCTAATCATAACATTTTAAATCACTAAAACAGACTCTGAATGGCTTAGTTTGGCTCAGTTATTCAGCTGTATTTTGGACCACATGTTTAAAAGGAGGTGAAGGAGCATTTCCCAGAAGAAGGGTATTTTCTAAACAATAAAATGTGACAGAACAGAACAGTAGAATTGTTCTACCCAAAAATTTAAAAAATGCATATTAAAATGACAAATACCATTGGGATGAAATGGTCGGATGCAGTGGCTCACGCCTGTAATCCCAGCACTTTGGGAGGTCGAGGCCGGCAGATCACTTGAGGTCAGGAGTTTGAGATCAGCCTGGCTAACATGGTGAAACCTCATTTCTAATAAAATGCAAAAAAAAAAAACAAAACAATTAGCTGGGTGTGGTGGTGTGTGCCTGTAATCCCAGCTACTTGGGAGGAGGCTGAAGCAGGAGAATCACTTGAACCTGGGAGGCGGAGGTTGCAGTGAGCCGAGAGTGCACCGCTGCACTCTAGCCTGGGCAACACAGCAGATTTGACACTCCATATCAAAAAAAAAAAAAAGAAAGAAAATTGGGATGAAATGAAAATACCCTATGCTGGTATATTTATTTTCTATTGCTGCAGTAACAAATTACTACAAATTGGTGACTTAAAACAATACAAATTTATTCTTTTACAGTTCTGTAGTCAAAAGTCCAACAGGGGTCTCACAGAACTAAGATCAAGGGGTTGGCAGGGCTATGTTCCATTCTGGAGGCTATAGGGGAGAATCTGTTTCCTTGCCTTTTCCAGCTTCTAGAAGTCCCCCACTTTCCTTGGCTTGTGGCCCCTTTCTCCATCTTCAAAACCAGCAACATAAGGCCGAGTCCTTCTCACATGGGTGTCTCTCTGGTCCTCTTCAGACACCCTCTTCCACTTTTAAGGACCACTGTGGTCATATTGGGTCCATCAACACCATCCAGGATACTCTCCCATCTCAAGGCCAGTAGATAAGCAATCTTAATACCCCTTTTCCACGAAAGACAATCCATTCATAGGTTCTGGAGATTAAGACATAGATATTTTTGCGGGGAGGAACAATTAATTCAACCACAACTGGTAAGAGTACAATGAGCATGTCCTCTCAAATTCTTTTGGTAAAGTTGTAAAATTTCATAAAATTTCTGGAAAGCAAGTTAGCAGTTTGGTAAACTAGGCCTTAAAATGTTCATATTTATTCAGTCAACAATTCTAATAATCTGTCCTAAAAAATGCTAAATGCATGGAGTAGGGTGAGTTATGCACCAAAATGTTCATCACCACTTTACCTATGTCACAAAAATTTGAACCAACCTTAATGTCCAGGGACAGTAAGGCTAAATTAACCATATTATATTCATATAAGGAAATATTATGTTGACAGTTAAAAAATATGTTTTTGAGAAGCTTTTGATGAAATGAAAATATATGAATATATGTATGCCCTAATGTTAAGTAAAAAGAGGAGTACATCTTACCAACTTGTTGTGAACCTAAAACAACTCTAAAAAATAAAATGTAATAGTTTCTTTTAAAAAATGAATACAAAACAATCATAGCTACAGTATGATCTCAACTCTACTGAAAAATAGATTTGGCTGGGCGTGGTGGCTCACGCTTGTAATCCCAGCACTTTGGGAGGCCAAGGCGTGTGGATCACCTGAGGTCAGGAGTTCGAGACCAGCCTGACCAACATGGTGAAACCTCGTCTCTACTGAAAATACAAAAATTAGCCTAGTGTGGTGATGTGCGCCTGTAGTCCCAGCTACTCTAGAGCCTGAGGCAGGATAATCGCTTGAACCCGGGAGGCAGAGGTTGCAGTGATCCAGTATTGTGCCACTGCCCTCCAGCCTGGGTGACAGAGGAGACTCTGTCTCAAAAAACAACAACAACAACAACAACAACAAAACTACGTTTACAAAAATATCTGGAAAGGAAATGTGGTGGGATTTTTGTAGGTAATTTTTTTTCTCTATATGTACTTCTTAATGTTTTGAGATACAGTCTCACTCTGTCACCCAGGCTGGAATGCAGTGGCCCAATTGTAGCTCACTGCAGCCTCGAGCTCCTGGGCTCAAGCAATCCTCCTGCCTCAGCTTCCTAAGTGGCTAGGACTACAGTTACGTGCCGCTTACACCTGGCTAATTAAAAAAATTTTTTTTGTAGAGACGGTCTCACTATGTTGCCCAGGCTGACTCTTTATTTATTTCTAAATTGGCCCTTAGGTACACAGAATAGTGTTCATTATCATCCTTGTTTCGTTACACACCATTATCGTCAGTCCAGGCATGGCTATTTCCATTTATTTATTTGGTTAGTAGTTTGCTAGTTATTTTGATAATGCAATGAGTACCCACAAAGCTAACACTCTGAACAAAAGCATCCCTAACCTTACCGTCACTCCTATTCCACATCCCTCACGTACACAACCTTTCCACACTGTTTCTATTTGAGACAAATATGATCTCAAATCTCATGTTTATCTTTCCTTCGTAAATAGTTTTATTGCATTTACTGTGTGACTGCCAGTCCCTTGCAAAGTCCTCTCCTTTCATTTTTTTCCTGACAGTTCTATGAGAAGGAAAGGGAGAGGAAAGGGTTTTCATTGTTAGATAAAATAAATTTTGGCCGGGCGTGGTGGCTCACACCTGTAATCCCAGCACTTTGGGAGGCCGAGGTGGGTAGATCACAAGGACAGGAAATCGAGACCATCCTGGCCAACATGGCGAAACCCCGCCTCTATTAAAAATACAAAAAATTGGGCCGGGCGCGGTGGCTCACGCCTGTAATCCCAGCACTTTGGGAGGCTGAGATGGGCGGATCGTGAGGTCAGGAAATCGAAACCATCCTGGCTAACACGGTGAAACCCTGTCTCTACTAAAAATACAAAAAATTAGCCTGGGACGGTGGCGGGCGCCTGTAGTCCCAGCTACACAGGAGGCTGAGGCAGGGGAATGGCGTGAACCCGGGAGGCTGAGCTTGCAGTAAGCCGAGATGGCGCCACTGCACTCCAGCCTGGGCGACAGAGCGAGACTCCGTCTCAAAAAAAAAAAAAAAAAGTACAAAAAATTAGCTGGGCGTGGTGGCACATGTCTATAGTCCCATTTACTCAGGAGGTTGAGGCAGGGGAATCACTTGAACCTGGGAGGCGGAGGTTACAGTTAGTCCAGATTGCACCACGGTACTCCAGCCTGGTGACAGAGCAAGATTCTGTCTCAAAAATACATACATACATACATACATACATACATTCTACACTCAAGCAGCAGGTGTTGACATAATGGTAACCAACAAAATGCCATCTCAATTATTCCTCAAACCATCTAGCTCATTCCAATAATACCCATACTTGGTTCAGAAGTTGCAGTTCAGCCCCTGAATGTGTGTGGTCATATTCCACACTCCTAGTAAAGGGAGGTTTTGAGGTGCCTGAGTTTCATGTGAGACCCAGGCCTGCCTTAAGGGGAGAGTCACTTTTCCTAGTCCCATTCTCTGGTTTGTCTCAAGATGGGGCCAGGCTACTTCTCCCTCATGGAACACAGTTAACCTACCTGGAGTCCAGTCAAGGCCTCTGGCCCAAGCTTCTTCAAAGTTCTATTAATTCCAGGACCCTCAAGTAGACTTTTGTGTTGGGATTTTATTTTTCGTTCTTAAGCATCCAGTAAATTCTTCCCCAGGAGATCTCTTATAGGCATCAGCTGGAAGCCTTAACCAAGGACCCCTATCAGGATCACCTAAGAAGCTTTTAAGAACTATAGATGCCTAGGGTCATTCCCACTCCAAGAGATTCTGTAAGTCTTGGGTCAGGTTAAGGTCTCCATTTCCTTGGAGACCTTACATAAATTCTCCATTAAGAACCATAGCCAAGGTGAGAACCTGCCTTGGTCTTCTTTAAGTTCTTCCAGTTACCTGGCTTTTAGGCCTATGTTTAGGAGTCAAGCGTCCACCCTGTGTTTTCTCATGCCTCCCAGAAGATTGACATTCACCTTCTGACTGTCAGGAAAATAGTCAATAGTCCTTGAGAGTTGCTGGCATTGATTGTTTTTCATTTCTTGGCCATCATGGTCTTCTGCAGCTGATTGACTGATTGATTGATTGAGACAGGGTCTCACTCTGTTGTTCAGGCTGGAGTGCAATGGTACAATCTCAGCTCACTGTAACCTCCATCTGCTGGGCTCAAGCAATCCTCCCACCTCAGCCCCTGAGTAGTTGGTACTACAGGGGTACACCACTATGCCTGGCTAATTTTTGTATTTTTATGTTCTTTTTTATAGAGACAGAGTTTCACCATGTTGCCCAGGCTGGTCTTGAACTCCTGAGCTCAACTGATACGCCTGCCTTGGCCTTCCAAAGTGTTGGATTACAGGCGTGAGCCACAGTGCCTGGCCCACAGCCATTTAAAATCTCTTTCTTTTTCTCTCTATTTCTCTGTCTTTCTCCATCCTTTCCCTTCTCCCATTTTAGATTAACCTATGGGTGAGCTTTGTTATTTTCCTGTTTTTCCCCATACAATATGCACCTGCAGATTTCTTCTTTTTCTTTTTCTTTTTTTTTTTTTTAAGATGGAGTCTCACTCTGTTGCCAGGCTGGAGTGCAGTGGCATGATTTTGGCTCACTACAACCTCCACCTCCTGGCTTCAAGAGATTCTCCTGCCTCAGCCTCCCAAGTAGCCAGTACTACAGATGCGCACCACCAGGGCCAGCTAATTTTTTTTTTAGTAGAGACAGGGTTTCACCACGTTGGCCAGGATGGTCTCAATCTCCTGACCTCGTGATCCCGCCTCGGCCTCCCAAAGTGCTGGGATTACAGGCATGAGCCTGGCCACACCTGCAGATTTCTATTCTCCATTTTTGAGACCCCAAAGGCAAAAGGATTTCTCTCTCCAGAACTGGCTTGAAAAATCCTTCAGAAAGACCATGTTTGCAGGGGGAGGGCAATTAGAATAATGGCTAAGAGCATGGACTCCAGAGCCAGAGTTCAAATCCTGGCTGTGTGGACGTAATGAAGTTATTTAACCCCTTTGTGTCTGTTTCCCCCTAAAATAAGGACGATAATTGTATTACTTCGTTGGGTTCTTGGGAGAATTCAGTGAGCTAATGATGTGCTCAAAATAGTGTCTTGTACATGGTAAGCTCTACATGATCATGGCCATCACTCATCCTGCAGACAGCACAAGAATGTTTAATTTGCTTTATGAACTCAACTCTCCAAAAATAAAAGAAATAAGAGGAACTCCTTTGTGGGATCTAATGTTAAAAACATATGTCAATATTGGTTTATGATGTAGAAGTGACTAGAGCTTGGGAGAAAGTAATGATTTTGTGGAGCTCTTATGGTGCAGAAGTGACCTGTTCATCTCACTCAAGAAAAGCAGATTTCGACAAGTTGGGAAATTTGCATGAGTCAAAAACATTAAAGGAGAATATGGCTAAAGAGGGACAGAAATTTCCAAGAAGTAAAATGCTCATTATGTAATCACAAATGAACCAAGGAGACATTCTGGGCCCCACCTTCTTCCTAGTTTCCTTTTTCATCCCCCTTTAAATTCTGTCCAATTTAAATCCTAAGTTTGTCTTGCTGCTTCTTCCCATTCCTGTATCACCCACTCTCCTTCAGACTACCTTTATTTTTCACCTGGGCTCCCAACTGGTCTCCCCATATCAACTCTGGCCCCTTTTAGAGTTTAAGGCATTCTCCACCCTCCACACTATACCCACAGTGATTATTTTGAAATATAAATCTGGTTGCAATCCCATCATCCCTATCCTACCTCCCACCCTTAGAACCACTTGCTGGCTTCCTAGCACCTCCAGGATAAAGAAAAACAGCTTTAACAGCCTACCAGACCCTACCAAGTCTGGGCATCACCTGTCTCTCCAGCTTCATCAAGCTCCGTCTTACTTTCTTTACTCCACTCATAACGGCCTTCCTTTAGTCTTAATCACCAAATTTTCCTGTGTCACAGGGTCTTTGCATGTGCAAGTCTCTTCCTGGAAAGCTCCTTCTCTTCCCCCTATCTGCACCCCTAACCCTTTTTAAAATCAATAGACTATTTTTTTTTTACAGTAGTTATAGGTTTATAGCAAAATTGAGTGGAAAGCACAAAGAGTTCCCATATACCCTGTCCCACCCCTACCCCCATCCCCATACACACACAGCCTCCTCCACCTTCAATATCCTGAAATAGTGTGGGACATTTGCTACAACTGATGAACCAACATAGATGCATCATTATCACCCAAAGGCCATAGCTTACATTATGATTCATTCGTTGTGTTGTACAGTCAATGGGTTTACACAAATATATAATGATAGGCACCCACCCTTACTGTTTTATTACCCTAAAAATCCCTTGATCTTTAATTTCCTAGTGACTATGATGTTGGGCACCTGCTCATAGGCTTACTTGCCATCTATGTATCTACTTTGGTGAGGTGCCTGTTCAGATCTTTTGCTCATTTCTAAATTGAGTTGTTTCCTTCCTTTTTGACCTCAGTCAGTCCTTCCCACTTATCTTTTAGATCTCAGTGATCCCTTTCCTGCACCTTTAACTAGATTTAAGAAAGAAGAAAGGTTCTTTATAAATGCTTAGCTATGTGCCTCTTCACAGTTATTGAGCTGTAATTTTATATTTATTTGTGTAATTATTTGAGTAGTGTCTCTTTCTTTGAGTTTGTAAGAGCAAGCACCATATCTGCTTTTGTTCCCTGGTATATCAGTAGTTCCTCGTGCTGTACCCAACACGTAGTAGGGGTTCCACAAACATAGAACAAGGAATAATTAATAACCTCATTGAGAAGGAAAGTGGACTGGGCCCAGAGCAGCCATCTAAAGAAACCACCTCAAATACATGGTGAGTTCAGAATTTCAAAGAGCAGGTATAGCAGTGGGAAGGGGCAGAGGGCCAAAAATAAACGCCCAAAGCAGCACCAGCCCACAAGACCGGGGTCAGGAATACTAACATGTAAAATGAGATGAGGCTTAAACAAATGACAGAAACCAGAAACCCTGTTTTAGAAAATCATCTGAAGCAAGGAAAACAACCGGGAAGATCCAGGCCCCACACTTAGTGGAGGAGGCAAATTTTTTAATGCAGAATGTTTTTCTCCCTCAGGAAGAGTAATTCTCAAACCGGAAAGTGTAAAGGCAAATTCCAGAAGAACGTGGAGCGCAGCCGTGAGGAGGTGGTGGGGGCATCTGGCCACATTCGAGTTCTGGTTTTAGAGGAATCTCCTCGGAACTCGGGGATGTGATTGCAGAACTACTGTCCATGATTTCTGAGAAATTTGGGACAAAAGCCAACAGCCAGGGAAGTGTGAAATGTTTGTCAGTTTTCAAAACGGAAGAATGTGTAAATGGCGTAAATTTAACGACCTCTGACTTCCAAACAACATTAATTCATGGCACAAGTGTGGATTAGATTTGTAATGGAGTGCCTAGAAAGTGGAATTTTACATCTTTCTGCCTCAATAAACTGCCACTTAAAGATTGCCAGTCAGCAAGAGGAGGCAGCCAATCTTCTAAGAGGAAGTCTTTGTTCTTAGAACAATCATGTGAATGGTCTCCTTCAGTTACGTAAATGTGGGCAGCTAGGCACCCATCATCCTGAGAAGAGAATATAACTGGACATTTTTTCCAACTGTGTGGCTTGACAAAGGCTGTTCTCCATATTTCTTGGTATGAGGAGCTGGTTGCTGAAGCATTTGGACAAATTTATACAGGCGCACAAGGAGCCTTCTGGGAGAAGATGGATCTGAACCACTGCCTTCTCATTTGAGGCAAAATGTAACTCTGATGGGCTGAAATGGTCATACTTGAATCCATGGCTGGGTTCCACCTGAAATGACCAAGAATCACTGCTCACCCCCACTGCACCCACCCAAGTGGAAGAGGAGGTGTGAAATGATGGCTTGATTGTCCTCTGGCACGGTGCATGGCTGAGGCTGACGCACCCCTGCAGCCCAGCTGCCTCACCAGAGGGGTGTCTGTGTGTAGCAGCCCATATGTGGTGCAGTCTTGTCTAAGCATGACACTGCGGGAGGACTCAATGCAACTTGTGTCAGGAGCTGGACTGTTTGTGTGATAGGACTTTGGCAGGACTGGTTTACAAGATGTAGGTCACAGAGCCCCCCGCTGATAAAATAGGATGTGGTAAAGAAGCCAGCCAAAACCAAGATGGCAACAAAAGTGACCTCTGGTGGTCCTCACTGTTCATTATACACCAATTATAATACATTAGCATGCCACAAGATACTCCCATCAGCACCACAACAGTTTACAAATACCATGGCAACCACTGAATGTTATCGTATATCGTCTAAAAAGAGGAGGAACCTTCAGTTCCGGGAAATCTCCACCCCTTTCCTAGAAAACTCACAAATAATCCACCCCATATTTAGCATGTAATCAAGAAATAACCGTAAGTATAGCCAGCCAGCAGCCCGAATAGCCCCCCTTTTATTCTTTTACTTTCTTAATAAACTTGCTTTCACTTTGCTTGCTCTCTCTTGAATTCCTTCTTGTGCAAAGCCAAGAACTCACGAGGCCTCCCAGGCTGAACCTTAATTTTGGGGCTCACCCTGTGACATTAGCAGCAGTGCATCAGGAGCTGGGGAGGGAGTGGGGGAGTTCTAGTTTCAACAGTGATAGAGATGGCAGCATCAGAGAGAGCCTGGGTTCCTTCAGCCAAACACTGCGTAAACTACAACAATGCACAGGCAGCAGGGAGAGAGGGTTTTGCTCATGAGGAAAGAAAAGAACTTATAGTTGAGGAATGTGAGTCCTTTTAAATCATCAGTCCCAGAGAGGCATTAAAATGAGAAAGCAATCACATTCTACTTCCCCCTTGAGCTATGTATTCATCTCTTGAAACTGTTTGCTATTGACACAAATAGCACTTGGACACTATATTGCTTAATGATGTATAGCAAATCACTGTTCAATGCTACTTTTTTGTACGTGTTTTTTGTTTCAGTTTTTGTTTTTGTTTTGAGACAGAGTTTCACTCTTGTTGCCCAGGCTGGAGTGCAATGGCACCATCTCAGCTCACTGCAACCTCTGCCTCCCGGGTTCAAACAATTCTCCTGCCTCAGCCTCCCGAGTAGCTGGGATTACAGGTGCCCACCACCATATCCGGCTGATTTTTGTATTTTTAATAGAGATGGGGTTACACCATGTTGGCCAGGCTGGTCTCCTGACCTCAGGTGGTTCACCTACTTGAGCCTTCCAAAGTGCTGGAATTATAGAGGTGGGCCACCATGCCTGGCCCAATGTTACTTTTGTAAACCAATGAGAAATCCTGACAAACAACTTTGTATCAGCCTACTCCCTGTCCCCACTTTCTGCCTTTAAAAATCCACTTGTGGCCAGGTGTGGTGGCTCATGCCTATAATCCCAGCACTTCGGGAAGCTGAGGCAGGCGAATCACGAGGTCAGAAGTTCGAGACCAGCCTGGCCAATGTGGTAAAACCCCCATCTCTACTAAAAATACAAAAAAAAAAAAAAAAAATTAGCCTGGCATAGTGGCGGGTGCCTGTAATCCCAGCTACTCAGAGGCTGAGGCAGGAGAATTGCTTGAACCCGGGAGGCAGAGGTTGTAGTGAGCCGAGATTGCACCACTGCACTCCAGCCACGTGACAGAGTGAGACTCTGTCTCAGAATGAATAAATAAATAAATAAATAAATAAATAATAAAAGTCCACTTGTAACCGCTGCTGACCAGAATGTGTGTTCAGGACAACTTGAATCTATGCTGCCTGTTTGCAATTCTCAAGTTTGGAGAATAAACTCCTCACATTATTTTTGCCTCAGCTTTTTCCTTTTAAGCTGACACTTATTTGGTGTACTGGGCTGAATAGCAACTCCCACCACCCCAATTTCATATCTACCTGGAACCTGAGAACCTGACCTTATTTGGAAGTAGGGTCTTTGTAGATGTCATTAGTTAAGATGAGGGTCTATTGGTTTTGGGTGGGCCCTAAATCTGACGTGATTGGTATCCATGTAAGAAGAGGAGAGGACGCACAGAGATTCACATGGGGAGGAAGTCCAGGTGACCTTGGAAGCAGGGATTGAAGTGATGTACCTGCAAGTCAAGGAATGCCCAGGGTTGCCAATCAGAAGAAGCCAACCCTGCCAACACCTTGATTTCAGACTTACAGCCCCCTGAACTGCAAGACATTACATTTCTGTTGTTTTCAGCCACCGATTTGTGGTACTTTGTTACAGCAGCCTGGTAACAAATTGATTTGGGCATGTGGGGATTCAAGACATTAATCTGGAAAATAAGAAATAATGGGAATCTCATTTGAATCCCAAGCTGGTAAGGCAAGGGACAGTAGTTACAGATTATTAAATGGATGTCTTATCTGCTCTGATACATGAACAAAATGCTGAAATGACATCTTATAATATTTTTGTGGATAAGCTAGAAAAATGTGGGTTCAACGATGGTACAAGTTTGGGGTTTTCAGCTAGTTTAACACCTAATTGGATTGACCAAATGATGCTGGCCCACAGGAAAATTGCATGCCTCTGTCCTTTATAGTAACTTGGATATACTTTGAATATGTTCTTTTTTTTTTTTTCATGTTTTAAGTTCTAGGGTACATGTGCACAACGTGCAGGTTTGTTACATAGGTATACATGTGCCACGTTGGTTTGCTGCACCCATTAACTTGTCATTTACATTAGGTATTTCTCCTAATGCTATCCCTCACACTGCACCCCACCCCATGACAGATCCCTGTGTGTGATGTTCCCTGCCCTGTGTCCAGGTGTTCTCATTGTTCAATGCCCACCTATGAGTGAGAACATGTAGTGTTTGGTTTTCTGTCCTTGAGATAGTTTGCTCAGAATGATGGTTCCCGGCTTCATCCATGGCCCTGCAAAGGACATGAACTCATCCTTTTTAATGGCTGCATAGTATTTCATGGTGTATATGTGACACATTTTCTTAATCCAGTCTATCATTAATGGACATTTGGGTTGGTTCCAAGTTTTTGTTGTTGTGAATAGTGCCGCAATAAACACACGTGCACATGTGTCTTTATAGTAGCATGATTTATAATCCTTTGGGTATATACCCAGAAATGAGATCGCTGGGTCAAATGGTATTTCTAGTTCTAAATCCTTGAGGAATCCACACACTGTTTTCCACAATGGTTGAACATCCCACCAATGGTGTAAAAGTGTCCCTATTTCTCCAGATCCTCTCCAGCACCTGTTGTTTCCTGACTTTTTAATGATCGCCATTCTAACTGGTGTGAGATGGTATCTCATTGTGGTTTTGGTTTGCATTTCTCTGATGACCAGTGATGATGAGCATTTTTTCATGTGTCTGTTGGCTGCATAAATGTCTTCTTTTGAGAAGTGTCTGTTCATATCTTTTGCCCATTTTTTGATGAGGTTGTTTGTTTTTTTCTTGTAAATTTATTTTCTTTGTAGATTCTGGATATTAGCCCTTTGTCAGATGGGTAGATTGCAAAAATTTTCTCCCATTCTGTAGGTTGCCTGTTCACTCTGATGGTAGTTTCTTTTGCTGTGCAGAAGCTTTTTAGTTTAATTAGATACCATTTGTTTATTTTGGCTTTTGTTGCCATTGTTTTAGTGTTTTAGTCATGAAGTCCTTGCCCATGCCTATATCCTGAATGGTACTGCCTAGGTTTTCTTCTAGGGTTTTTATGGTTTTAGGTCTAACATTTAAGTCTTTAATCTATCTTGAATTAATTTTTGTATAAGGTGTAAGGAAGGGATCCAGTTTCAGCTTTCTACATATGGTTAGCCAGTTTTCCCAGTACCATTTATTAAATAGGGAATCCTTTCCCCATTTCCTGTTTTTGTCAGATTTGTCAAATATCAGGTGGTTATAAATGTGTGGTGTTATTTCTGAGGCCTCTGTTCTGTTCCATTGGTCTATCTCTCTGTTTTGGTATCAGTACCATGCTGTTTTGGTTACTGCAGCCTTGTAGTATAGTTTGAAGTCAGGTAGTGCGATGCCTCCAGCTTTCTTCTTTTTGCTTAGGATTGTCTCAGCAATACGGGCTCTCTTTTGATTCCATATGAACTTTGAAGTAGTTTTTTCCAATTCTGTGAAGAAAGTCATTGGTAGCTTGATGGGGATGGCATTGAATCTACAAATTACCTTGGACAGTATGGCCATTTTCATGATACTGATTCTTCCTATCCATGAGCATAGAATCCATTTGTTTGTGTCCTCTTTTATTTCATTGAGCAGTGGTTTGTAGTTCTCCTTGAAGAGGTCCTTCACATCCCTTGTAAGTTGGATTCCTAGGTATTTTATTCTCTTTTTAGCAGTTGTGAATGGGAGTTCACTCATGATTTGGCTCTCTGTCTGTTATTTGTGTATAGGAATGCTTGTGATTTTTGCACATTGATTTTGTATCCTGAGACTTTAGTGAAGTTGTTTATCAGCTTAAGGAGATTTTGGGCTGAGACAATGGGGTTTTCTAAATATACAATCATGTCATCTGCAAACAGGGACAATTTGACTTCCTCTTTTCCTAATTGAATACGCTTTATTTCTTTCTCCTGCCTGATTGCCCTGGCCAGAACTTCCAACACTATGTTGAATAGGAGAGGTGAGAGAGGGCATCCCTGTCTTGTGCCAGTTTTCAAAGGGAATGTTCCCAGTTTTTGCCCATTCAGTATGATATTGGCTGTAGGTTTGTCATAAATAGCTCTTATTATTTTGAGATACATTCCATCAATACCTAGTTTATTGAGAGTTTTTAGCATGAAGTGCTGTTGAGTTTTGTAGATGGCCTTTTCTGCATGTATTGAGAGAATTATGTGGTTTTTGTCATTGGTTCTGTTTATGGTGATGGATTATATTTATTGATTTGAGTATGTTGGACTAGTCTTGAATCCCAGGGAGTAAACCCACTTGATCGTGGTAGATAAGGTTTTTGATGTGCTGCTGGATTCGGTTTGCCAGTATTTTATTGAGGATTTTCACATTGATGTTCATCAGGGATATTGGTCTAAAATTCTTTTTTTGTTGTGTTTCTGCCAGGCTTTGGTGTCAGGATGATACTGGCCTCATAAAGTGAGTTAGGGAGGTCCTGGACTTTTTCTGGTTGGTAGGCTATTAATTACTGTTTCAACTTCAGAGTCTGTTATTGGTCTATTCAGAGATTCAGCTTCTTCCTGGTTTAGTCTTGGGAGGGTGTATGTGTCCAGGAATTTATCCATTTCTTCTAGATTTTCCAGTTTATTTGCATAGAGGTGTTTGTAGTATTCTCTGATGGTAGTTTGTATTTCTGTGGGATCAGTGGTGATATCCCTTTATCATTTTTTATTGCATCTATTTGATTCTTCTCTCTTTTCTTCTTTATTGGTCTTGCTAGGAATCTATCAATTTTGTTGATTTTTTTCAAAAACCCAGCTCTTGGATTCATTGATTTTTTGAAAGTTTTTTTTCTGTGTCTCTATCTTCTTCTGTTCTGCTCTGATCTTAGTTGTTTCTTGCCTTCTAGTAGCTTTTGAATTTGTTTGCTCTGCTTCTCTAGTTCTTTTAATTGAGATGTTAGGGTATCGATTTTAGATCTTTCCTGCTTTCTTTTGTGGGTATTTAGTGTTATAAATTTCCCTCTACACATTGCTTTAAATGTGTCCCAGAGACTCTAGTACATTGGGTCTTTGTTCTCATTGGTTTCGAAGAACATCTTTATTTCTGCCTTCATTTCATTATTTACCCAGTAGTCATTCAGGAGCAAGTTGTTCAGTTTCCATGTAGTTGTGTGGTTTTGAGTGAGTTTCTTAATCCTGAGTTTTAATTTGATTGCCCTGTGGTCTGAGAGACAGTTTGTTGTGATTTCTGTTCTTGTACATTTGCTGAGGAGTGTTTTACTTCCAACTATGTGGTCAATTTTGGAATAAGTGCGATGTGGTGCTGAGAAGAATGTACATTCTGTTGATTTGGGGTGGAGAGTTCTGTAGATGTCTATTAGGTTCGCTCGGTGCTAAGTTCAAGTCCTGATATCCTTGTTAACCTGCTGTCTTGTTGCTCTGTCTAATATTGATGGTGGAGTGTTAAAGTCTCCCATTATTATTGTGTGGGAGTCTAAGTCTCTTTGTAGGTCTCTAAGGACTTGCTTTATGAATCTGGGTGCTCCTGTATTGGGTGCATATATATTTAGGATAGTTAGCTCTCCTTGTTGAATTGATCCCTTTACCGTTATGTAATGGCCTTCTTTGTTTCTTTTGATCTTTGTTGGTTTAAAGTCTGTTTTATCAGAGACTAGGATTCCAACCCCTGCTTTATTTTTACTTTCCATTTGCTTGTTAGGTCTTCCTTCATCCCTTTATTTTGAGCCTATGTGTGTCTCTGCATGTGAGATGGGTCTCCTGAATATAGTACATTGATGGGTCTTGACTCTTTATCCATTTTGCCAGTCTGTGTCTTTTAATTGGGGCATTTAGACCTTTTACATTTAAGGTTAATATTGTTATGTGTGAATTTGATCCTGTCATTATGATGTTAGCTGGTTATTTTGCAGTTTCTTCCTAGCATCGATGGTCTTTAAATTTGGCGTGTTTTTGCAGTGGCTGGTACTGGTTGTTCCTTTCCATGTTTAGTGCTTCCTTCAGGAGCTCTTGTAAGGCAGGCCTGGTGGTAACAAAGTCTGTCAGCATTTGTAAAGGATTTTCTTTCTCCTTCACTTATGAAGCTTAGTTTGGCTGGATATGAAATTCTGGGTTGAAAATTCTTTTCTTTAAGAATGTTGAATATTGGCCCCCACTCTCTTCTGGCTTGTGGAGTTTCTGCCAAGAGATCCACTGTTAGTCTGATGGGCTTCCCTTTGTGGGTAACTCGACCTTTCTCTCTGGCTGCCCTTAAAACACTTTTTCCTTCATTTCAACCTTGGTGAATCCGGTAATTATGTTTCTTGGGGTTGCTCTTCTCAAGGAGTATCTTTGTGGTGTTCTCTGTATTTCCTGAAATTGAATGTTGGACTGCCTTGCTAGGTTGGGGAAGTTCTCCTGGATAACATACTGAAGAGTGTTTTCCAACTTGGTTCCATTCTCCCCGTCACTTTCAGGTACACCAATCAAACGTAGATTTGGTCTTTTCACATAGTCCCATATTTCTTGGAGGCTTTGTTCATTTCTTTTTATTCTTTTTCCTCTAAACTTCTCTTCTCACTTTATTTCATTAATTTGATCTTCAATCACTGATACCCTTTCTTCCACTTGATCGAATTGGCTATTGAAGCTTGTGCATGTGTTACATAGTTCTTCTGCCATGGTTTTCAGCTCCATCCGGTCATTTAAAGTATTCTCTACACTGTTTATTCTAGTTAGCCATTTGTCTAATTTTTTTGCAAGGCTTTTAGCTTCCTTGTGATGGGCTTGAACATTGTCCTTTAGCTTGGAGAAGTTTGTTATTACTGACCTTCTGAAGCCTACTTCTGTCAGTGAGAGACAGTACTAGCTGGATTTCCTAGGCGGACTAAGAATCCCTAAGCTTAGCTGGGAAGATGGCCGCACCCACCTTTAAACACGGGGCTTGCAACTTAGCTCACACCCAACCAATCAGGTAATAAAGAGAGCTCACTAAAATGCTAATTAGGCAAAAACAGGAGGTAAAGAAATAGCCAATCATCTAACGTCTGAGAGCACAGGGGGAGGGACAATGATTGGGATATAAACCCAGGCATTCGAGCTGGCAATGGCAACCCCTTTTGGGTCCCCTCCCATTGTATGGGAGCTCTGTTTTCACTCTATTAAATCTTGCAACTGAGCATTCTTCTGGTACGTGTTTGTTACGGCTTGAGCTGAGCTTTTGCTCGCTGTCCACCACTGCTGTTTGCCGCTGTCCCAGACCTGCTGCTGACTTCCACCCCTCCGGATCCGGCAGGGTGTTCGCTGTGCTCCTAATCCAGTGAGGTGCCCATGCCGCTCCCAATCAGGCTAAAGGCTTGCCATTGTTCCTGCATGACTAAGTGCCCGGGTTCTTCCTAATCGAGCTGAACACGAGTCACTGGGTTCTCTTCCACGACCCATAGCTTCTAATAAAGCTATAACACTCACCACATGGCCCAAGATTCCATTCCTTGGAATCCCTGAGGCCAAGAACCCCAGGTCAGAGAACAAGAGGTTTGCCACCATCTTGGAAGTGACCTGCCACCATCTTGGGAGCTCTAAGAACAAGGACCCCCCAGTAACATTTTGGTGACCACGAAGGGACCTCCAAAGCTGTGAGTAATATTGGACGACTTTCACTTGCTATTGTGTCCTAGCCTTCCTTAGAATTGGAAGAAAATACTGGGCACCTGTCAGCCAGTTAAAAATGATTAGTGTGGACACCAGACTTAAGACTCAGGGGTGAGGCTGTTTGGGAAAGGGCTTTCTATCAAACCCCAACCCTTCTGGGTTGGGAGCATTGGTCAGCCTGGAACCAGATTCCACTTTCAATTTTCCTAGGGAAGCCAAGGGCCGAATAGAGGCAGAAAGCTGTTGTCCTGAACTCCTGACGTTAGCCGGTTGAGATCATGGCACAGCCAGAAGTCTCTACTCAACAGTTGCCCATGTGTGTGCCCCTACCTTTCCTTCTGACCCACACCTCCTGGGTCCCAACCATGGCTTTCTTGAAAGTGTGGCCCCAAAATTCTCCTTACCTTTGAATCTACTTCCTCTGATCCCTGCCTCCTAGGTACTAATGGTTCAGACTTTCATTTCCTCTAGCAAGTTCTATCTCCAAAGGAATCTAAGGAAGCTCTACACTGCATCCTTATGCCCCTAAGCTATGAACCCAGAGAGTCTTGTCCCTGGTGTCCCTCCCAATTTAGGCATATAGCTCTCAACATGGGCAGTTATGTGGGACCTATTCCCTACCACCCTTGCCAGAGCCCCAAGTTTGTAAATGGCTAGGAGGATTGCTCTCCCATTGCATAAGATGCTCTCCTCCCCCAATTTCTACCCAGCTTTCCCCTCTGCAATACAATCTCCAAACCTTGGCTCCTTGGCCAGGACCTTAGAACTGATGACCCAGTAATTTAACAACTGTAACTGGGTCTACGACAACATAATAGATCAGTATGAAAGTGAATTGAGTAAGTCAAGGAGAGAAGAGACATAGAGACGGAGACAGAGATAGACAAAAGAGAGGGAGAGAGAGAAAAAGAGAGATAGAAGTAGTAAAGAAAAAACAGTGTGCCCTATTCCTTTAAAAGCCAGGGCAAATTCAAAACCTGTACTTGATAATTGAAGGTCTTCTCCTTGACCCTATAACACTCCAGTACTACCTTGTTGTCAGTGTAAACAAGGGCTTAGCCTGAAAACACTGAGACCACTGACAACCAGTAGCCTTCCTATCAAAAATCCTTAACCCAGGAACCCACAGATGGCCCAAATGCGTTCAATCTGTAGCGGCAACTGCTTTGTTTACAGAAGAAAGTAGAAAAGTAACTTTTAGAGGAAACCTCATTGTGGGCACACCTCACCAGTTCAGAATTATTCTAAGTCAAAAAAGCAAAAAGGTAGCTTACGAACTCAAAAATCTGAAAGTATGGGGCTCTTCTGTTAGAAAAAGGTGATTTGGCCGGGCGCGGTGGCTCAAGCCTGTAATTCCAGCACTTTGGGAGGCCGAGATGGGCAGATCACAAGGTCAGGAGATCGAGACCATCCTGGCTAACACGGTGAAACCCCTTCTCTACTAAAAAATACAAAAAACTAGCCGGGCGAGGTGGCGGGTGCCTGTACTCCCAGCTACTCGGGAGGCTGAGGCAGGAGAATGGCGTGAACCCAGGAGGCGGAGCTTATAGTGAGCTGAGATCCGGCCACTACACTCCAGCCTGGGCCACAGAGCGAGACTCCGTCTCAAAAAAAAAAAAAAAAAAGAAAAAGGTGATTTAACATTAACCACTGAAAATTCCCTTAGCCCAGCAGATTTTCTAACAGGGAATTTAAATCTTCATTACCACACAAAGGTCTGACCAGACCTAGCAGGAACTCCTTTCAGGACAGGATGATAGACGGTTCCTCCCGGGTGATTGAGGGGGAAAAAAAAAACCACAATGGGCATTCAGTAATTGATAGGGAGACTTTTGTGGAAGCAGAGTTAGGAAAATTGCCTAACAATTGGTCTGCTCAAACAAGAGCTGTTTGCACTCAGCCAAGCCTTAAAGTACTTACAGAATCAAAAAGACTCTATCTCAATCCTGACTCAAAATGTTACCTACACCCTCTCTGAAATGAATTTGCATATGAACTGTTGTTTATGGGAATGCATCTTGATGGGGCAGCCACGTTGTTATGAAATACTCAGGAACCCAGCCCAGCTCCAGAACTCACCTCTGAGGGCAAAGGCAATGTTGTGCATGCTGGTAAAGGACCACTAGAATCCAGAAGCCCAGAACCCTTCATCTGTGGTCAAGAAAGGCGGGAAGACAGGTGCAGGACTGCTACATCAGTGAGTGTAACTAATCCAATAAGCAGAGGTCCATGGGTGGTTACGCACCCTGGAAAGTAATAAGCACTAGGACCATAGAGGATGCTTTATGACTAATGCTCGTTGGAAAATGACTAGGGGTGCTGGCATCTTTATGGGTTTTTTTCAGATGAGAAACATTCCCCCCAAGGCAAAAACACCCCTAAGATGCATTCTGGAGAATTTGGTCCAGAGTGTATGTACTTTTTTCCCTGTTAGACTTGAAGCAAATTAAAATAGACCTAGGTAAATTCTTAGATAACCCTGATGGCTATATTGATATTTTACGTGGGTTGGGACAATCTTTAGATCTGACATGGAGAGATATAATGTTACTACTAGATCTGACACTAACCCCAAATGAGAGAAGTGCTGCCATAACTGCAACCCAAGAGTTTGGCGATCTCTGGTATCTCAGTCGGGTCAATGATAGGATGACAACAGAGGAAAGAGAAGGATTCCCCACAGGCCAGCAGTGTAGACCCTCACTGGGACACAGAATCAGGACATGGAGATTGGTGCCACAGACGTTTACTAACTTGTATGCCAGAAGGACTAAGGAAAACTAGGAAGCAGCCCATAAATTATTCAATGATGTCCACTGTAAGGAAGAAAATCCTACTGCCTTTCTGGAGAGATTAAGGGAGGCATTGAGGAAGCATACCTCTCGCTCACCTGACTATTGAAGGCCAACTAATCTTAAAGGATAAGTTTATCAGGCCGGGCGCGGTGGCTCAAGCCTGTAATCCCAGCACTTGGGGAGGCCGAGACGGGTGGATCACAAGGTCAGGAGATCGAGACCATCCTGGCTAACACGGTGAAACCCCGTCTCTACTAAAAACTACAAAAAACTAGCCGGGCGAGGTGGCGGCGCCTGTAATCCCAGCTACCTGGGAGGCTGAGGCAGGAGAATGGCGTGAACCCGGGAGGCGGGGCTTGCAGTGAGCTGAGATCCGGCCACAGCACTCCAGCCTGGGCGACAGAGCGAGACTCCGTCTCAAAAAAAAAAAAGGATAAGTTTATCACTCAGTCAGCAGCAGACATTAGAAAACAACTTCAAAAGTCCGCATTAGGACTGGAGCAAAACTTAAAAGCCCTATTGAACTTGGCAACCTCGGTTTTTTATAATAGAGATCAGGAAGAGCAGGAGGAACAGGACAAACGAGATAAGAAAAAGGCCACCACTTTAGTCATGGCCCTCAGGTAAGCAGACTTTGGAGACTCTGGAACATGGAAAGCCTGGGCAAATCGAATGCCTGATAGGGCTTGCTTCAAGTGCAGTCGACAAGGACACTTTAAAAAAGATTGTCCGAATAGAAATAAGCCTTCCCCTTGTCCATGCCCCTTATGTCAAGGGAATCACTGGAAGGCCCACTGCCCCAGGGGATGAAGGTCCTCTGAGTCAGAAGCCACTAACCAGATGATCCAGCAGCAGGACTGAGGGTGCCCGGGGCAAGTGCCAGTCCATGCCATCACCCTCGCAGAGCCCCGGGTATGCTTGACCATTGAAGGCCAGGAGGTTAACTGTCTCTTGGACACTGGTGTGGCCTTCTCAGTCTTACTGTCCTGTCCCAGACAACTGTCCTCCAGATCTGTCACTGGCCAAGGGGTCCTAGGACAGCCAGTCACTAGATACTTCTCCCAGCCACTAAGTTGTGACTGGGGAACTTTACTCTTTTCACATGCTTTTCTAATTATGCCTGAAAGCACCACTCCCTTGTTAGGGAGAGACATTCTAGCAAAAGCAGGGGCCATTTTACGCCCGAACATAGGAGAAGGAACACCTGTTTGTTGTCCCCTGCTTGAGGAAGGAATTAATCCTGAAGTCTGGGCAACAGAAGGACAATATGGATGGGCAAAGAATGCCCATCCTGTTTAAGTTAAACTAAAGGATTCCACCACCTTTCCCTACCAAAGGCAGTACCCTCTTAGACCTGAGGCCCAAAAAACACTCCAAAAGATTATTAAGACCTAAAAGCCCAAGGCCTAGTAAAACCATGCAATAGCCCCTGCAATACTCCAATTTTAGGAGTACAGAAACCCAACAGACAGTGGAGGTTCGTGCAAGATCTCAGGATTATTAATGAGGCCGTTGCCCTTCTATACCCAGCTGTACCTAACACTTACACTCTGCTCTCCCAAATACCAGAGGAAGCAGAGTGGTTTACAGTCCTGGACCTTAAGGATAGTCTACATCCTGACTCTTAATTCTTGTTTGCCTTTGAAGATCCTTCAAAGCCAACATTTCAACTTACCTGGACTGTTTTACCCCAAGGGTTCAGGGACAGCCCCCATCTATTCGGCCAGGCATGAGCCCAAGACTTGAGCCAATTCTCATACCTGGACACTCTAGTCATTTGGTACCTGGATGATTTACTTTTAGCCACCCGTTCAGAAACCTTGTGCCATCAAGACACCCAAGCACTCTTAAATTTCCTCACCACCTGTGGCTACAAGGTTTCCAAACCAAAGGCTCAGCTCTGCTCACAGCAGGTTAAATACTTAGGGCTAAAATTGTCCAAAGGCACCAGGGCCCTCAGTGAGGAATGTATCCAGCCTATACTGGCTTATCCTCATCCCAAATCTCTAAAACAACTAAGAGCGTTCCTTGGCATAACAGCCTTCTGCCGAATATGAATTCCCAGGTATGGTGAAATAGCCAAGCCATTATATACGCTAATTAAGGAAACTCAGAAAGCCAATATCCAATTAGTAAGATGTACACCTGAAGCAGAAGCAGCTTTCCAGGCCCTAAATAAGGCCCTAACCCAAGCCCCAGTGTTAAGTTTGCCAACAGGGCAAGACTTTTCTGTATATGTCACAGAAAAAACAGGAATACCTCTAGGAGTCCTTACACAGGTCCGAGGGACGAGCTTGCAACCCGTGGCACACCTGACTAAGGAAACTGATTTAGTGGCAAAGGGCTGGCCTCATTGTTTACAAGTAGTGGCAGCAGTAGCAGTCTTAGTATCTGAAGCAGTTAAAATAATACAGGGAAGAGATCTTACTGTGTGGACATCTCATGATGTAAATGGCATACTCGCTGCTAAAGGAGACTTGTGCCTGTCAGACAACTGTTTGCTTAAATATCAGGCACTATTACTTGAAGGGCCAGTGCTGAGAACTGCACACTTGTGCAACTCTTAAGCCAACCACATTTCTTCTAGACAATGAAGAAAAGATAGAACATAACGTTCAACAGGTGATTGCTCAAACCTACACCACTTGAGGGGACCTTCTAGAGGTTCTCTTGACTGATCCTGACCTCAACTTGTATACTGATGGAAGTTCCTTTGTAGAAAAAGGACTTTGAAAAGCGGGGTATGCAGTGGTGAGTGATAATGGAATACTTGAAAATAATCCCCTCACTCAGGGAACTAGCGCTCAGCTGGCAGAACTAATAACCCTCACCCGGGCACCAGAATTAGGAGAAGGAAAAAGGGTAAATATATACACAGACTCTAAGTATGCTTACCTAGTCCTCCATGCCCACACAGCAATATGGAGAGAAAGGGAATTCCTCACTTCCGAGGGAACGCCTATCAAACATCAGGAAGCCATTAGGAGATTATTATTGGCTGTACAGAAACCTAAAGAGGTGGCAGTCTTACATTGCTGGAGGCATCAGACAGGAAAGGAAAGGGAAATAGAAGGGAACTGCTAAGCTGATATTGAAGCCAGAAGAGCTGCAAGGGAAATGCTTATAGAAAGACCCCCAGTGTGGGGTAATCCCCTCCGGGAAACCAAGCTCCAGTACTCAGCAGGAGAAATAGAATGGGGAACCTCACGAGGACATAGTTTCCTCCCCTCAGAATGGTTAGCCACTGAAGAAGGAAAAATACTTTTGCCTGCAGCTAACCAATGGAAATTACTGAAAACTCTTCACCAAACCTTTCACTTAGGCATTGATAGCACCCACCAGATGGCCAAATTAGTATTTACTGGACCAGGCCTTTTCAAAACTATCAAGCAGATAGTCAGGGCCTGTGAAGTGTGCCAAAGAAATAATCACCTGCACTGCAGGCCATACATTTCAATTCTTGTATCTTTAACATCCTTATTACATTTGTCTCTTCCAGAACCGAAGCTGTAAAACTACAAATTGTTTTTCAAATGGAGCCCCAGAAGCAGTCCATGACTAAGATCTACTGCGGACCCCTGGACCAGTCTGCTAGCCCACGCACCGACGTTGATGACATCGAAGGCACCCCTCCCGAGGAAATCTCACCTGCATCACCCCTACTATGCCCCAATTCAGCAGGAAGCAGTTAGAGTAGTCCTCGGCTAACCTCCCCAACAGCGCTTGGGTTTTCCTGTTGAGAGGGGGTACTGAGAGACAGGACTAGCTGGATTTCCTAGGCCGACTAAGAATCCCTAAGCCTAGCTGGAAAGGTGACCGCATCCACCTTTAAACATGGGGCTTGCAACTTAGCTCACACCCAACCAATCAGGTAGTAAAGAGAGCTCACTAAAATACGAATTAGGCAAAAACAGGAGGTAAAGAAATAGCCAATCATCTATCACCTGAGAGCACAGGGGGAGGGACAATGATTGGGATATAAACCCAGGCATTCGAGCCGGCAATGGTAACCCCCTTTGGGTCCCCTCCCATTGTATGGGAGCTCTGTTTTCACTCTATTACATCTTGCAACTGAACACTCTTCTGGTCCATGTTTGTTACAGCTTGAGCTGAGCTTTGTCTCACCGTCCACCACTGCTGTTTGCCACTGTCACAGACCCACTGCTGATTTCCACCCCTCCAGATCGGGCAGGGTGTTCACTGCACTCCTGATCCAGCGAGGCACCCATTGCTGCTCCTGATCGGGCTAAAGGATCGCCATTGTTCCGGCATGGCTAAGTGCCTGGGTTCTTCCTAATCAAGTTGAACACTAGTCACTGGGTTCCATGGGTCTCTTCCATGACTTCTAATAGAGCTTCTAATTAGAGCTATAACACTCACCGCATGGCCCAAGATTCCATTCCTTGGAATCCATGAGGCCAAGAACCCCAGGTCAGAGAACAAGAGGCTTGCTGCCATGTTGGAAGCTGCCCGCCTTGGGAGCTCTAAGAACAAGGACCCCCTGGTAACATCAGCTTGTCAAAGTCATTCTCCATCCAGCTTTGTTCTGTTGCTGGCAAGGAGCTGCAGTCCTTTGGAGAAGAAGAGGCACTCTGGTTTTTAGAATTTTCAGCTTTTCTGCTCTGATTTCTCCCCATCTTTGTGGTTTTGTCTACCTTTGGTCTTTGATGCTGGTGACCCACAGATGGGGTTTTGGTGTGGATGTCCTTTTTTTTTTTTTTTGATGTTGATGCTATTCCTTTCTGTTTGTTAGTTTTCCTTTTAAGAGTCAGGTCCCTCAGCTGCAGGTCTGTTGGAATTTGCTGGAGGTCCACTTCAGACCCTGTTTGCCTGGGTATCACTAGTGGAGGCTGCAAAACAGCAAATTTTGCAGAACAGTAAATATTGCTGCCTGATCCTTCCTCTGGAAGCTTCGTCCCAGAGGGGCACCCGCCTGTATGAGGTGTCAGTCAGCCCCTGCTGGGAGGTGTCTCCCAGTAAGACAACACGGGAGTCAGGGACCCACTTGAGGAGGCAGTCTCTTCGTTCTCAGAGCTCAAACACCATGCTGGGAGAACCACTGCTCTCTTCAGCACTGTCAGACAGGGACTTTTAAGTCTGCAGAACTTTCTGCTGCCTTTTGTTCAGCTATGCTGTGCCCCAGAGGTGGGGTCTACAGAGGCAGAGCTGCGGTGGACTCTGCCCAGTTTGAGCTTCCCCAGCCACTTTGTTCACCTACTTAAGCCTCAGCAATGGTGGACGTCCCTCCCCCTACCAGGCTGCTGCCTCGCAGGTTGATCTCAGACTGCTGTGCTTACAGTGAGCAAGGCTCCGTGGGCATGGGACCCACTGAACCAGGCACAGGATATAATCTCCTGGTGTGCCATTTGCTAAGACCATTGGAAAAGCGCAGTATTTGGGTGAGAGTGTCCCAATTTTCCAGGTACAGTCTGTCACAGCTTCCCTTGGCTAGGAAAGGGAAATCTCCTGACCCCTTGAGCTTCCTGGGTAAGGTGATGCCCTGCCCTGCTTCAGCTCACCCTCCGTTAGCTGCACCCACTGTCCAACCATTCCCAATGAGATGAACCAGGTACCTCAGTTGGAAATGCAGAAATCAACGTCTTCTGTGTTGATCACCCTGGGAGCTGCAGACTGGAGCTGTTCCTATTCAGCCATCTTGGAACAGACCTCCAGAAAATCTGAATATGTTCTTACCAAATGTATGAGTAATGCAAAGTTCACAAGGACGACTAATGTATTAAATGACGGATTCCACATTCAAATTAGTCAGAATAGCTAGAATGATGAACCAAAAGCCCCAAGATGAAATTTTATGGGGAAAAATGTAAAGCTAAACCTTCAGGTTCAAAAAACTACTTGCAAGAATGAACTGAAGGACTTGGATGAGAGCAACTCATGTGGGAAAATTTCTGGATATTGATAGTTGACACTAGCTTAATAGGAGATAGCATTATGACTTGATTTCTCAAAAAGGTAACCAAATTTTAGACCACATTGATACTGTACTAATATCAACTAGCTCATCAATCAAGTTTCTTCCCAATAGATTAAAATGATTTTAAAATAGGTCGTTGAAATGCTTACTGGGGCAAATGCTAAGCATCTATCAAATACAAAATGAGCAGCCTGAAGATTCCAAACTGTTTCTTCTAAATCGTGCACTTCCTCACAGAAGGAGCTAAGTATGTACCAGGCCAAGGACTTGGAGAAGCAGAAATAGATCAGGCTGGAGCTGTGGGCATAGCCATTGCCCTACAACAAACTGCATGGGCTGCAGCAGCACTTGGTGCCCCGCCCAGGCACTCCCTCACTTCTGCCCTCAGAATTTCAAACACAGGTCTCTTGCACCCCACCCTCTCAACTCCATACTATACAGAGAAAGGAATTCTGGGAGCTGTAATTCCAGCTTAGTTAAATTGACACCATGCTAATCCAACACATCTGAAAGATTTTTTATTTTATTTTATTTATTTTTTATTTTTTATTATACTTTAAGTTCTAGGGTACATGTGCATAACGTGCAGGTTTGTTACATATGTATACTTGTGCCATGTTGGTGTGCTGCACCATCAACTCGTCAGCACCCCTCAATTCATCATTTATATCAGGTACAACTCCAATGCAATCCCCCCCTCCCCGCTCCCCATGATAGGCCCCGTGTGTGATGTTCCCCTTCCCGAGTCCAAGTGATCTCATTGTTCAGTTCCCACCTATGAGTGAGAACATGCAGGTTTGGTTTTCTGTTCTTGTGATAGTTTGCTAAGAATGATGGTTTCCAGCTGCATCCATGTCCCTACAAAGGACACAAACTCATCTTTTTTATGGCTGCATAAATTCCATGGTGTATATGTGCCACATTTTCTTAATCCAGTCTGTCACAGGTGGACATTTGGGTTGATTCCAAGTCTTTGCTATTGTGAATAGTGCTGCAATAAACATACGTGTGCATGTGTCTTTATAGCAGCATGATTTATAATCCTTTGGGTATATACCCAGTAGTGGGATGGCTGGGTCATATGGTACATCTAGTTCTAGATCCTTGAGGAATCGCCATACTGTTTTCCATAATGGTTGAACTAGTTTACAATCCCACCAACAGTGTAAAAGTGTTCCTATTTCTCCACATCCTCTCCAGCACCTGTTGTTGCCTGACTTTTTAATGATTGCCATTCTAACTGATGTGAGATGGTATCTCATTGTGGTTTTGATTTGCATTTCTCTCATGGCCAGTGATGATGAGCATTTTTTCATGTGTCTGTTGGCTGTATGAATGTCTTCTTTTGAGAAATGTCTGTTCATATCCTTTGCCCACTTTTTGATGGGGTTTTTTGTTTTTTTCTTGTACATTTGTTTGAGTTCTTTGTAGATTCTGGATATTAGCCCTTTGTCAGATGAGTAGATTGCAAAAATTTTCTCCCATTCTGTAGGTTGCCTGTTCACTCTGATGGTAGTTTCTTTTGCTGTGCAGAAGCTCTTTAGTTTAATCAGATCCCATTTGTCAATTTTTGCTTTTGCTGCCGTTGCTTTTGGTGTTTTAGACATGAAGTCCTTGCCCATGCCTATGTCCTGAATGGTACTACCTAGGTTTTCTTCTAGGGTTTTTATGGTATTAGGTCTAACATTTAATCTCTAATCCATCTTGAATTAATTTTCGTATAAGGAGTAAGGAAAGGATCCAGTTTCAGCTTTCTACTTATGGCTAGCCAATTTTCCCAGCACCATTATTAAATAGAGAATCCTTTCCCCATGTCTTGTTTCTCTCAGGTTTGTCAAAGATCAGATGGCTGTAGATGTGTGGTATTATTTCTGAGGACTCTGTTCTGTTCCATTGGTCTATATCTCTGTTTTGGTACCAGTACCATGCTGTTTTGGTTACTGTAGCCTTGTAGTATAGTTGAAGTCAGGTAGCGTGATGCCTCCAGCTTTGTTCTTTTGACTTAGATTGTCTTGGCAATGCGGGCTCTTTTTTGGTTCCATATGAACTTTAAAGCCATTTTTTCCAGTTCTGTGAAGAAACTCATTGGTAGCTTGATGGGGATGGCATTGAATCTATAAATAACCTTGGGCAGTATGGCCATTTTCACGATATTGATTCTTCCTATCCATGAGCATGGTATGTTCTTCCATTTGTTTGTGTCCTCTTTGATTTCACTGAGCAGTGGTTTGTAGTTCTCCTTGAAGAGGTCCTTGACATCCCTTGTAAGTTGGATTCCTAGGTATTTTATTCTCTTTGAAGCAATTGTGAATGGAAGTTCATTCCTGATTTGGCTCTCTGTTTGTCTGTTACTGGTGTATAAGAATGCTTGTGATTTTTGCACATTGATTTTGTATCCTGAGACTTTACTGAAGTTGCTTATCAGCTTAAGGAGATTTTGGGCTGAGACAATGGGGTTTTCTAAATATACAATCATGTCATCTGCAAACAGAGACAATTTGACTTCTTCTTTTCCTAACTGAATACCTTTATTTCTTTCTCTTGCCTGATTGCCCAGCCAGAACTTCCAAGACTATGTTGAATAGGAGTGGTGAGAGAGGGCATCCCTGTCTTGTGCCAGTTTTCAAAGGGAATTTTTCCAGTTTTGCCCATTCAGTATGATATGGCTGTGGTTTGTCATAAATAGCTCTTATTATTTTGAGGTACGTTCCATGAATACCGAATTTATTGAGCATTTTTAGCATGAAGGGGTGTTGAATTTGTCAAAAGCCTTTTCTGCATCTATTGAGATAATCATGTGGTTCTTGTCTTGGTTCTGTTTATATGCTGGATTACGTTTATTGATTTGTGAATGTTGAACCAGCCTTGCATCCCAGGGATGAAGCCCACTTGATCATGGTGGATAAGCTTTTTGATGTGCTGCTGAATCCGGTTTGCCAGTATTTTATTGAGGATTTTTGCATCAATGTTCATCAGGGATATTGGTCTAAAATTCTCTTTTTTTGTTGTGTCTCTGCCAGGCTTTGGTATCAGGATGATGTTGGCCTCATAAAATGAGTTAGGGAGGATTCCCTCTTTTTCAATTGATTGGAATAGTTTCAGAAGGAATGGTACCAGCTCCTCTTTGTACCTCTGGTAGAATTCAGCTGTGAATCCATCTGGTCCTGGACTTTTTTTGGTGGGTAGGCTCTTAATTATTGCCTCAATTTCAGAGCCTGCTATTGGTCTATTCAGGGATTCAACTTCTTCCTGGTTTAGTGTTTCAAGAGTGTAAGTGTCCAGGAAATTATCCATTTCTTCTAGATTTTCTAGTTGATTTGCATAGAGGTGTTTATAGTATTCTCTGATGGTAGTTTGTATTTCTGTGGGGTCCGTGGTGATATCCCCTTTATCATTTTTTATTGCATCTATTTGATTCTTCTCTCTTTTCTTTTTATTAGTCTTGCTAGCGGTCTGTCAATTTTGTTGATTTTTTCAAAAAACCAACTCCTGGATTCATTGATTTTTTGGAGGTTTTTTGTGTCTCTATCTCCTTCAGTTCTGCTCTGATCTTAGTTATTTCTTGCCTTCTGCTAGCTTTTGAATGTGTTTGCTCTTGCTTCTCCAGTTCTTTTAATTGTGATGTTAGAGTGTCAATTTTACATCTTTCCAGCTTTCTCTTGTGGGCATTTAGTGCTATAAATTTCCCTCTACACACTGCTTTAAATGTGTCCCAGAGATTCTGGTATGTTGTATCTTTGTTCTCTTTGGTTTCAAAGAACATCTTTATTTCTGCCTTCATTTTGTTGTGTACCCAGTAGTCATTCAGGAGCAGGTTGTTCAGTTTCCATGTAGTTGAGCGGTTTTGATTCAGTTTCTTACTCCTGAGTTCTAGTTTGATTGCACTGTGGTCTGAGAGACAGTTTGTTATAATTTCTGTTCTTTTACATTTGCTAAGGAGTGCTTTACTTCCAATTATGTGGTCAATTTTGGAATAAGTGTGATGTGGTGTGCTGAGAAAAATGTATATTCTGTTGATTTGGGGTGGAGAGTTCTATAGATGTCTATTAGGTCCGCTTGGTGCAGAGATGAGTTCAATTCCTGGATATCCTTGTTAACTTTCTGTCTCGTTGATCTGTCTAATATTGACAGTGGAGTGTTGAAGTCTCCCATTATTATTGTATGGGAGTCTAAGTCTCTTTGTAAGTCTCTAAGGACTTGCTTTATGAATTTGGGGGCTCCTGTATTGGGTGCATATGTATTTAGGATAGTTAGCTCTTCCTGTTGAATTGATCCCTTTACCATTATGTAATGGCCTTCTTTGTCTCTTTTGATCTTTGATGGTTTAAAGTCTATTTTATCAGAGACTAGGATTGCAACCCCTGCTTTTTTTTGTTCTCCATTTGCTTGGTAGATCTTCCTCCATCCCTTTATTTTGAGCCTATGTATGTCTCTGCATGTGAGATGGGTCTCCTGAATACAGCAGACTGATGGGTCTTGACTCTTTATCCAGTTTGCCAGTCTGTGTCTTTTAATTGGAGCATTTAGTCCATTAACATTTAAGGTTAATATTGTTATGCGTGAACTTGATCCTGCCATTATGATATTCACTGGTTTTTTTGCTCGTTAGTTGATGCAGTTTCTTCCTAGCCTCGATGGTCTTTACATTTTGGCATGTTTTTGCAATGGCTGGTACCAGTTGTTCCTTTCCATGTTTAGGGCTTCCTTCAGGGTCTCTTGTAAGGCAGGCCTGGTGGTGACAAAATCTCTAAGCATTTGCTTATCTGTAAAGGATTTTATTTCTCCTTCACTGATGAAACTTAGTTTGGCTGGATATGAAATTCTGGGTTGAAAATTCTTTTCTTTAAGAATGTTGAATATTGGCCCCACTCTCTTCTGGCTTGTAGAGTTTCTGCCGAGAGGTCTGCTGTTAGTCTGATGGCTTCCCTTTGTGGGTAACTCGACCTTTCTCTCTGGCTGCCCTTAAGATTTTTTCCTTCATTTCAACTTTGGTGAATCTGGCAATTATGTGTCTTGGAGTTGCTCTTCTCGAGGAGTATCTTTGTGGTGTTCTCTGTATTTCCTGAATTTGAATGTTGGCCTGCCCTACTAGGTTGGGGAAGTTCTCCTGGATGATATCCTGAAGAGTGTTTTCCAACTTGTTCCATTTTCCCCCTCACTTTCAGGCACCCCAATCAGACGTAGATTTGGTCTTTTTACATAATCCCATACTTCTTGCAGGCTTTGTTCATTTCTTTTTCTTCTTTTTTCTTTTGTTTCTCTTCTCACTTCATTTCATTCATTTGATCCTCGATCGCTGATACTCTTTCTTCCAGTTGATCGAGTCGGTTACTGAAGCTTGTGGATTTGTCACGTATTTCTCGTGTCATGGTTTTCATCTCTGTCACTTCATTTATGACCTTCTCTGCATTAATTATTCTAGCTATCTATCAATTCTTCCACTCTTTTTTCAAGATTTTTAGTTTCTTTGCCCTGGGTACGTAATTCCTCCTTTAGCTCTGAGAAGTTTGATGGACTGAAGCCTTCTTCTCTCATCTCGTCAAAGTCATTCTCTGACCAGCTTTGATCCATTGCTGGCGATGAGCTGCACTCCTTTGCAGGGGGAGATGTGCTCTTATTTTTTGAATTTCCAGCTTTTCTGCCCTGCTTCTTCTCCATCTTTGTGGTTTTATCTGCCTCTGGTCTTTGATGCTGGTGATGTACTGATGGGGTTTTGGTATAGGTGTTCTTCCTGTTTGATAGTTTTCCTTCTAATAGTCAGGACCCTCAGCCGTAGATCTGTTGGAGATTGCTTGAGGTCCACTCCAGACCCTGTTTGCCTGGGTATCAGCAGCAGAGGTTGCAGAAGATAGAATATTGCTGAACAGCAAGTGTACCTGTCTGATTCTTACTTTGGGAGCTTCCTCTCAGGAAGCTTCCACCCTGTGAGATGTGGGGTGTCAGACTGCCCCTAGTGGGGGATGTCTCCCAGTTAGGCTACTCAGGGGTCAGGGACCCACTTGAGCAGGCAGTCTGTCCATTCTCAGATCTCAACCTCTGTGTTGGGAGATCCACTGCTCTCTTCAAAGCTGTCAGACAGAGTCGTTCGGGTCTGCACAGGCCTCTGCTGCTTTCCCTGTTGTTTTTTTAGCTGCGCCCTGTCCCCAGAGGTGGAGTCTACAGAGACAGGCAGGTTTCCTTGAGCTGCTGTGAGCTCTACCCAGTTTGAGCTTCCCAGCGGCTTTGTTTACCTTCTTAAGCCTCAGCAATGGCGGGCGCCCCTCCCCCAGTCTCGCTGCTGCCTTGTGGTTAGATTGCAGACTGCTGTGCTAGCAATGAGGGAGGCTCTGTGGCCATGGGACCCTCCCAGCCAGGTGTGGGTATAATCTCCTGGTGTGCCCGTTTGCTTAAAGCACAGTATTGGGGTGGGAGTTACCCGATTTTCCAGGTGTTGTGTGTCTCAGTTCGCCTGGCTAGGAAAAGGGATTCCCTTCCCCCTTGCGCTTCCCAGGTGAGGCAGTGCCTCGCCCTGCTTCAGCTCTCGCTGGTCGGGCTGCAGCAGCTGACCAGCATCGATTGTCCGGCACTCCCCAGTGAGATGACCCCAGTACCTCAGTTGAAAATGCAGAAATCACTGGCCTTCTGTGTCGCTCGCACCGGGAGTTGGAGACTGGAGCTGTTCCTATTCGGCCATCTTGCTCCGCTCCCCTTGAAAGATTATTTTTTAACTTAGAAACCTTTCATTCTGAAATAATATTCAATTTCCAAAAAACTGCAAAAAGAATTCTTGTATGCCTTTTACTGAGCATTCTTAAATGTTAACATCTTACATAACTATGTATTATTACCAAAATCAGGAAATTGACATTTATACTGTTAACTACTTTATGGATCCTATTCAAGCTAGGTTAAATGTCCCACCAATCTCCCTTTTCTGGTACAGAAAATCCAATCCAGGCTTCAATATAGCATTTAGTTGTCATGTCTCCCTAATCACCTCTATTCTGGGATGGATCCTCAGTCTTCCGAAAAACTTTTTAAGAATAAAAAACCAGAAAATGTCCAGAATGGTGAAGGCCTGGAAAGCAAGTGTCCTGAGGAAATACTGCTGGAACTGGAACTATCAGCCTGGAGAGAAGTCTCAAGGGATACATTAGTCATCTTCAAAGTTGTCTTCAACACTAAAGGATTTTCCTGCAGAAGATGGAATGGACTTATTCTGTGTTGCCCCAGAGGGTGGAAATAGAATTAGCATATTCTGTGGAGTAGGTAATTCTATAGGTGGAATTACTACTAGGAAGAGTTCAACTTGTCACTATGTAGAAATTCTGTCAGTTAGAACTAACTGTACCCTAGGCCTGGGTGAGAGCAAACGGAGCTGGATGAGAGCAAACAGATAGGCCTGAGTAACAAGAAGCTAGGTGGAGGCAGGTGGGAGGGGGAGGGGGTGGCAGGAGCAGGAATAGACGGGGCAGCTGGCCAGGGCCCACATGACTTAGGGATATTGCATTCAGGGCAGAGAGCAAAATGAACAGATACTTCATTGGCAGGCCCGAGTGAGAAGGTGGGTGAGGCAGCATCAGACACAGAGGACACTTCCACCCAAATAGGTTTCCTATCAAATTCTATTAATAGGCAACTTGAGCCACTACCTGCAGCCCTAACTGAGGACAATTCCTCTAGTTTGGCCACTCTTTAAAGGTCTCTTTTAAAAGGACCTGTGTCATGAGAGAAAAGGTGATCTGGAGGGACAGAAATTGTCTTTGGTCTGGGAGTTCTGTGTTGGGAGCAGAAGCACAGCAGCACCTCTTAGCAGGTACTGAGGCATGCTGGGAGCTGGAAAGGGGTCAAATCCTTGGCATGGCTTAAGTCTGGTCAGTACTTGTAGCTGAAGGTTTGACCAGGATCCTTCAAAGTGATGATATACATCTGAAATTCATGTCACCGCTGAAAACAAAGCCAACTAAATGGCAGTGAGGGAAAGCAATTAGCCAAAGCATACATAAAGATCTTAGTTACATTTCTACTTTCCAAGTCAGTCAATAATTGGGATTTCTGGTCCAGTAAATATTTAGTTCAACAAAATCATCATGAGTAAGTAGCTAACAACTGTATCACAATGCAATGCTGTCATTACCATGGTCTCATCCATCTGTCTGCTCACAGATTCACATACTTGTTTGTCTGTCTTGCCATTAGTCTGTCCATCATCTGTTCCTCCACCTATCCATTCATACTTTCTCCATCAAGCAAACTTTGATTAATTTACTTATGGTCTGCCGGGCACAGGGGCCACACCTGTAATCCCAGCACTTTGGGAGGCCAAGGCAGGCAGATCACTTGAGGCCAGAAGTTCAAGACCAACCTGGCCAACATGGCAAAACCCTATCTCTACTAAAAATACAAAAAATTAGCTGGGTGTGGTGGTGCACACTTGTAATCCCAGCTACTAGGGAGGCTGAGGCACGAGAATCACTTGAACCCAGGGAATAGGAGATTGCAGTGAGCCAAGATCATGCCACTGCATTCCAGCATGGGTGACACAGTGAGACTCTGTCTCAAAAAAAAAAAAAAAATTAGCTATGGTCTAATGGATGGTGAAGGGGTAGAGGTAACAAAACAATGAAGCTGTCAGCGGATGAAACCCAGACTTAAGCTAAGGAAATTTAGATTTCCATTTAAAACTCATCCAACTGAGAAATTTTTTTCTTTTTTTAGTTTATTATTATTATTATTATTTTGGAGACAGAGTCTTGCTCTCTTACCCAGGTTGGAGTGCAGTGGCACCATCATGGCTCACTGCAGCCTCAACTTTCTGGGTTCAAATGATCCTCCAGCCTCAACCTCCCGAGTAGCTGGGACCTCAGGTACGTGCCACCAAGCCCAGCTAATTTTTTACTTTTTGTAGAGACTGGGTCTTCCTGTGTTGCCCAGGTTGGTCTCAAACTCCTGGTCTCAAGCAATCCTCCTACTTTGGCCTCCGAAAGTGTTGGGATTACAGGTGTGAGTTCCCACACCCAGTCTAGCAATTTCTATACGTGATTCAAAGTGATTTATAGGCAATAAGTAAAAGTTATTTGAATTTCCACAGCAGGTTCAGATTTTATGTGACTCATGAGAAATTCTTGGAATTGAAATCAGATTCAACAAAATTCCATCAACTAGGAAGAGAGGGATCAATATCCAATCTCTCCCTCTTTCCAACTCAAGACTATGGGAACCTCTCTGATGAGCTGATGTGGTCCCTGCTGAGGACCACTAGTGGGAAAGGCCACCAAGGACCACCAAGGGAGAAACTTACCAGAGGGGAAGGGGACTGAGAAGAGGTAATTTGACTGTTGCCTCCTGACCCAGCTGCTCTGGCAAGGTGGGCGCGTTTATGGGAGTCCAACTGCAGAGCTTTCTTGGCTGAGCATGTCACTGGAGCATGGGAGTTTTCTTCCTCAACAAATCACCAAGGCTTGCGCAGGGGTCTGAATTGTCAGTGCCTTTGCAGCAGCAAGCTGGGTGAGGTTGCCTGTAGCCAATGATCACCGTCATCAAAGGACCTGAGTTCCTGGCACTGCTCTGTCACTCACTGGCCACCTGACTTGGCTCAGGTTCCCAGCCATGAACTGGGGACATTACAATTTCCTTCTCACCAGAATCCTTTAGAGGCCTAAAGGCTACATTGAGAGGATACTGCCGGGGAGGGGAGGGGGTGTCAAAACCCTGGCATCGTGAAGTGGTAGACTCACGGGTTGGTAAAAAGAACTTACCGACAACAGGATATGTTTGCGAAAGGAAAATTTATTAGAAAGAACACTGCAGAAGGCTGTAGCAGGCCACCTCAGGGAGAGGACTGAGCTTGCCACAGTAGGTTTTTCCTCAGGGGTACTTATGGACCTTAAGATGGGAGCTTGAGGGTAATTTGAACCATACTAGCCACGTAAGTCATGATACATGCTTACATGTATAGACATTTTGGTGCCTTAGGTTGCACAGTGAGTTTTGGCATGGCATTCCAGAGATTTATAAAAAGTCTAGTTATGGGCCAGGCTCGGTGGCTCACACCTGTAAATCCCAGCACTTTGGGAGGCCGAGGCAGGTGAACCACAAGGTCAGGAGTTCAAGACCAGCCTGGTCAACATGGTGAAACCTCATCTGTACTAAAAATACAAAAATTAGCTGCGCATGGTGGCGTGTGCCTACAGTCGCAGCTACTCGGGAGGCTGAGGCAGGAGAATCGTTTGAACTGGGACCTAGGAGGCAGGGGTTGCAGTACGCCAAGATCACACCATTGCACTCCAGCCTGGGCCACAGAGCGAGACTCCATCTCAATAAAATAAATAAATAAATAAATAAATAAATAAATAAATAAATTCTAGTTATGCATAAATTTTTTGGGGGGGAGAAATCTGGAACCAGATGTCTGCTTTATATAATATGGAAGTCTAATTACTTCTAATTTCCCCAGATGAGGAGTTTTGCCTCCAGATGGCCTGTTTGATGATCACCAGGTGGTCTTTGCTCCCTTCTAAATCCCTCAGATAAGGAGTTTTTGTCTCTGGGGCCTGTTCAATGATCACTGGGTGATTTTTGCTCTCCTCAGATACCTGGGAGTGTGTTTCAGGAACCAGCTCCAGCCAGCTTTTTCCCATCCTTAGATGGGCAATCAAGCATCACCTCCTACTGATTAGCGCTTTGATCTTCACTGAGAAATTGTCGACAAAACCTTAAATCATCAGTCATTTTGCCCTACTTCGAACGGTAGTGTTCTTTGATTTCTTTTTCTCTTTTTACCTAACATTTCTGAGTTTAATTCTGCTATAAGATGGGGGTAACAGAATGTATCTCATTGAGTTACTGTAAAAATTAAATGAGGTATTAAGTGTCTACTGAAAGGCAAGGTCTGGTACAGGCTTGGTATGAGAAATCAATTCCTGCTCATTGATCCTTGGATCTATAGCTTTAATGAATATGTGAAGAGTAGGTCCTCAGAAAGAGTTAATCGTAGCTAAAATTTATTAAGCACTTACTTTAGGTCAGCACAGTGTTATATATCCTTTTTATGTTAACTTGTTTAATCCTCATAACAGACTTATGGGTTGTGTACAAATACAATTCCCATTTTACAGAAAGAAAATAGGAACACAGAGAAGTTAAGTAACTTGCCCAAGATCACACAGCTGGTAAATAGTAGAGCCAGTGCATGAACCCACACATTCCACTCCCAGAGCCCTTGATCCTAAGTGCTGTACTGCACTGCATTGTTACCGAGGCAGAAACACAAATTCAGTCCCAATTCAGCTTGAAAGTAGCTAATAGTAATGAGATATAATTTACCTCTAATTTGTGGGAAACTTGGCTAGATGGGGCTTAGTTCCAACTACTTTTCTCTGCCTTTCTAAGTCATCTCAATTATGTGTTTTAGTCTGTTTTTCCCCCTTGATTTCTTTATGCTGATCCCCTGAAGTCAGAGGCAATTTGACCTTTTATGTTTTAATACTGCTAAATGGTCAAGGACTTGAGAGAAAGAGAGAGAGAGAAACAAGATTAACACAATAGTATGTGTCATAAATGGATTGTAGCCTGGATCTAGCTAGACATTTAAAAAGTAGGCCAAATAGGAACGGGGTAAAAAGGGAGATCCTCTTTTGAGCGACATGATCAGAAACTAATTGCCACCTGTAAAGCACAGTGAACAATAAGGATCTCCCATATCAAAGAAGCCAGGAAATTATAGCCTATAGCCCCAGATGATCAGTAGGAGACAGAAAGAGAAGTCTGTCGGTACCAAGGTGGAGGATGCAAGGAATGAGAGACACATAAGCAGCCAGGATCCGGGAGTCACCATGTCAACCCACCAGCTGGGTAAAATGGCCCAGAAACACAAGGGAAGGGGAACCCCCCAGCCAAGGATGTGGGATGGGCAGGATTCTACGTGAAGGGCTCTTTGCCTGGCTGTCTGTCTAGTGTGGCAGACAGGAAGGATTCCAGTTGTCATTAAAACAGTGGTGAACTATGCCACATTTATGCTCTGAGCACTGGCCATGCATCTCACCCCTTGGTGAACGCCAGGATGCACAGATGAACAAAAGATCTTACCTACCTTCCCAAAATTCACCATCTCCTGGAGCAGATGGACCAGCAAGGGTGTGATTGTCATGCTGTGTAATGGTTGCTTTTATGGACTTGGGGTAAGAGGAGCAAAGAGGAAGTGGGTCCAGGTACAGAGATAATATGTCTGAGCTGCAACTTGGAGAATAACAAGGTGTTTTCTAGGTGGATGGCACTGAAGTTTTGTTATTCCTGGCAAAGGAATCATTTGTAAAGACACTGGAATCCCAACTGGTTTGCCATGTTGGGGAAAGTATGTGGTTGGGTAAGATGGAAGTGAAAGGCCTATGTGGGAACACACGATGGAGGAGCAGGAGACCAGACAGAGTCAGATCAAGGTGTTAGTTTATCCTGAAGGCATCACTCACCTCTGACAGTTGCTAAGGTCACCGAACCTTCCCTGCTGGGGTGCTGTGCCCCCAGGGCAGTACTTTTCAAACTACAAGTCACAACCCATTGGATAATGAAATCAATTTAGTGGCTGAAAACTAGAATTTTTTTAAAGTAGCAAAATAGACTAGAGCAATGCCTTTCAAAGGATCGATTATAGAGGATTTACCCTTTTTTTTTTTTTTTTTTTGAGACAGAGTCTCCCTCTGTTGCCCAGGCTGGAGTGTAATGGCACAATCTCTTCTCACTGCAACCTCTGCATCCTGTGTTCAAGTGATTCTCCCACCTCAGCTTCCCAATTACCTAGGATTATAGGTGCGTGCCACCAAGCCTGGCTAATTTTTGTGTTTTTAGTAGAGACAGGATTTCGCCATATTGGCCAGGCTGGTGGCGAAGGGATCGGCTTTTTTTGTTTTTTTTCAGTTCCAATCTGTCATGAATGGATACTTTTGCAAAATGCAATAAAACAATAAAAATGAATTACTAGGTAAAGCATCATGCTCATAGATACCATACTAACGTCAACCTACTATAAGTGTCTAAACGACTCTGTTTTTAACAGCTTTATTGAGGTATAATTCACCCATTTAAAATGTACAATTCAATGGTGTTTAGTACATTCACAGAGCACCACAATCTATCTTAGAACATTTCCATCACTCCTAAAAGAAACCTTCTACCCATTAGCAGGTAATACCCATTTCCCTCAGACTCCCATTACCCCAGCCCTAGGCAACCACTTAACTACTTTCTATCTCCATAAATGTGTCTATTCTGGACATTTCAGATAACTGGAATTATACACCATGTGGTCTTTGGTGACCGGCTTCTTTCTTTAGCATAATGTTCAAGGTTCTTCAGTATGTGTTAGCATTTCATTTCTTTTTATTGCCAAATAATGCTTTATTTTGTGGATATACCACATTTTGTTTATCCATCCATCAGTTGATGGACATTTGGGTTGTTTCCACTTTGGGGCTATTATAAATAAAGCTGCTACAAGCATTCAAGTACAAGCTGTTGGGTGTACACCCAGGAATGGAATTGCTGGGTCATATGGAAACTCTGTGTTTATCTTGTTGAAGAACTGCCAGACTGTTTTCCACAGCAGCTGCACCACTTCACATACCCACCAGCAGTGCATGAGGCTTCCAATTCCTCCACATTTTCACCAACACTTAGGATTATCTATCTTTTTTATCATAGCCACCCTAATGGGTGTGACGTGGTACTCCATTGTAGTGTTGGTTTGCACTTGCCTAATGACTAATGATGTTGACACCTTTCCATATGCAAAACACTTTAATTTCTCTGAATTTCTGCACTCATCTCCTCCCTGGCTGGTGATAAGCAGTTCAGGGACCACACTTCAAGTAGCACTGGCCTGGAAAATATGAGTGCATCACTTGGAGTGAGGTTAAGTGTTGTTTCTATGGAATTTTTGCTTCACCTAGATACGTATGTTTATGTATTCAGGACTGCGACATAAAATGGATTTGTATTGCTTACTGTTTATAAACTCCTAGCCTGAAGATTTCCTGCCATTCATCCTCACCCAAAGTAGAACAGGTCATCCTTGAAGAGGGACATTGTCCTTCTACACATGCCTGCGGCAGAAACCAGTCTATGGCAAAGTGCCACTATCTCAGCCCTGGGAGAATCTGACTGGCAGCTCCAAAATATGAAGCTAATTTAAAAAGGACTTAAGTCCCAAACCATTTTAGTCAATAAAATAGTCTCCCTGTTTTGAACTCAGTAAAACATTTAAAAATTTTTCTTAATATTTTCGTTGTGTAACCACCCAAGGTTGGTTTGCCTGCTGCCTAGACAGAGCCGATTCATCAAGACAGGAGAATTGCGACAGAGAAAGAGTAATTCACGCAGAGCCAGCTGTGTGGGAGACCAGAGTTTTATTATTACTCAAATCAGTCTCCCTGAGCATTTGGGGAGCAGAGTTTTTAAAGACAACTTGGCGAGTCAGGGTAAGCCAGTGAGCCAGGAGTGCTGATAGGTCAGAGGTGAAATCACAGGGAGTCAGACCTGTCTTCTTGCACTGAGTCAGTTCCTGGGTGAAGGTCACAAGATCAGATGAGCCAGTTTATTGATCTGAGTGATGCCAGCTGATCCGTTAAGTGCAGGGTCTGCAAAATACTTCAAGCACTGAGCTTAGAAGTCGTTTAGGGAGGCTCAGAATCTTGTAGCCTCCAGCTGCAAGACTCCTAAACTATAATTTCTAATCTTGCAGCTAATGTTAGTCCTACAAAGGCAATATAGTCCCCATGCAAGAAAGAGGTCTGCTTTAGGAAAGGGCTGTTACCATCTTTGTTTAAACTATAAACTCCAAAGTTAGTTCAGCCTACGCCCAGCCTACAAGGACAGGTTAGAGGTTAGAAACAAGATGCAGTCAGTGTAATTAGATCTCTTTCACTGTCTCAGTCATAATTTTGCAAGGTGGTTTCAATCCTTCCCTTTGAGTTTTGTAATGCCTTCATCTTATGATGTAGGCTATGAAGATGGGAAAAGGTGGGCCAATCGCTCTGGCTTCTTCCTGCCGACAGGAGACGTGGTGGGAATGGGAGTGAATCCCATGGTGAGAAGAGTTGAACTGGTTTGCCACTGTCTAAGTGACTCAGGCAGGCCTGGATGGGCTTTCATGGCAAAAACATTAGTACTTTCAACTATAGTTTTACTACAGTGCTGAAGTGAAACAGCCTATTATAAGGTAAATAATGAGTCCTAGGATGAGGAGTACAATTCCCAATTAAAAAAAAAAGATTTGAAAGCATTACTTTGAGGACTTCTAGCCCACAAAGAATTTGGAATTTAGTCTAAACTGCAGAAAAAAACCTCAAGAACAGCTAACAACAGTGTACTATAGTTTTTCTTTTGAAGCATAATTTTTCTCTCTCCAGTCCTCATTTTTATTAAAAACAAATCATGATAGAACTGATTTGTTTATAAAATAAACTTTAGTCTTACTGTACCTGGCCTAATTATTTGCATAAAGTACAGCAAGAATAATTATTTTTCACACAAGCTTTTTAAATTGGCTTTGATAGAACTCTGTTCCATGAAGAATCTCAGATAAGACTTTTTTAAAAGCCAAGCCCAGCCATGGGTTTGTACCCTCAGATACCTATGAGTTGGGCAAATTCCTCTCCTCTTGAGTTCCCAAGATAACTTGGGGTTCCTGGGCCTGTTAGAAAGTGACATTCCTTACTTACCACAGGTCAGGAACCTCGTACAGGGACTCTGTGCCAACAAGGTATGAGGCCAGGTTCCCCACCAGGCTTTCATTGGCTCTATAAGTCAACTTTGATTCTTTAAAGGAAGCATGCCATTCCAGTCAAAACCTTGGTAAAATAACCAATTTCTCCATCTGTGTTCTGTTACAGAAGAAAACAGCTTCTTATTGCACTTACACAATTAACTATACTGCCATAAATTGAGAATATTAATAAAAGTTTCCAAATTCTGGAGAAATCAGGTAGAGAGGAACAAATGCACTCCAAATTTTGTTCACAGGAGTATATCTTATTCACTTGTTAAAAGTTGCAAATACCTCTAAAGAAATAAGTTCTCTTGACTCTGGAAACAAAAGGTTTAGCAATGTTTAACACATTAGCACTCCATGACAGTCCTAGAAGTTTGGTTTTTTCCCTCTATTCCAACAGCACAATTTTTAAAGTTATCTGAGACCTGCACTTAGAGTCCTATATTTGATTATAAACTGACTTTTGAAAAGGACCAAAGCAAGACAAAATGTCTGTGGATGACAAGAGTCTATAGCCACTATTAAAGCTACAACTGATGAGGAATTTTGGTTACTTTTGTGGCGTACAATTTTACATAACAATATAATTATTAATGTACACTAAATTATATCAACATTGTAGAAGTTTCCCATCATTTTGGAACACATACTAATAACACATTAATACAAATACAGTCCAAAGTGAACCAAACACCATTCACTCTTCTATTTGAAAGTTTTTCCTCTATTCTAATATTATAATCTCCAGAGTTATTTATCAGAATCCTGCATTTAAGAGCACCTGTTGCATTTTAAAACTGATTATAAGGCCGGGCGCGGTGGCTCACGCCTGTAATCCCAGCACTTTGGGAGGCCGAGGCGGGCGGATCACGAGGTCAGGAGATCGAGACCATCCTGGCTAACACTGTGAAACCCCGTCTCTACTAAAAAATACAAAAAACTAGCCGGGCGAGGTGGCGGGCGCCTGTAGTCCCAGCTACTCCGGAGGCTGAGGCAGGAGAATGGCCTAAACCGGGAGGCGGAGCTTGCAGTGAGCTGAGATCTGGCCACTGCACTCCAGCCCGGGCGACAGAGCGAGACTCCGTCTCAAAAAAAAAAAAAAAAAAAAAAAAAAACTGATTATAAAACCATCTTTTAAAGAGGACCAAAATGAGACAACAATTATCTGTGGATGACAAAAACATTTTAGGGCAGTTAAAGACACAGTTGACAAGGAAATTTACCTCTGTAGCACACAGTCTTTTTTTTTTTAATATACTTTAAGTTCTAGGGTACATGTGCACAATGTGCAGTTTTGTTACATATGTATACATGTGCCAGGTTGACGTGCTGCACCCATTAACTTGTCATTTACATTAGGTATATCTCCTAATGCTATCCCTCCCCCCTCCCCCCCACAATGGACACCATACACAGTCTTTTAACATAATAATTACAATTATTACAGATAACATAGACTAAGTCATAGTAGAGTTATAGGAGTTTTACATTATTTCAGAACATATACCAGCAACACATTTACACAAATATAGACCAAAGAAAGCCAAACACCATTTCATATTTGACAATGCTTCCTGTGTGATTTTTGTACCAAATAAGCCAAATGTCATTTTTGGTCTCTAAAGGACCTAATATCTAAAATATTAGGTTAGAAAGAGACATAATTTATAATTTGATATTGAAAAGTTTGTCAAATATCAAAGGTGTAAAACACAGGATATCGCAAAATAGAATCTCAGGTCACCATAAGTCATTCATTTGGCCAAAATAATAACTTCAAAACAATTTTTAAGAAAGGAAAAGCTTTACTGTGATACAGAAGACTTAGCTTTCCAAACAAGACCCAATGAAGACAGCATGAGGCCAGCTGAATCTGTCTCTTATCTCTTTTCTTTTTTTTCCCTGCCATTTACCCAAGGAGAAAACAAAACCCTTTCATTATCTTTTAACATTACATAAAAATCGTCTTCAAAAGAGAAAACCAAATTTCATGTTTGCATTAGTGCATCTTTAATGTTAAAGCTAGTTTTTTAGATAAAATTTTATATCTCTATCCAGTTTTAATTAGTTTCACCATAAGGTAAGATTTTCATAAACTTTTTAGAACCCTTTATAATTTTCCATCAAATTGTAGATAATATTCTAAGAAAGCCCTGTTATTCAGACACATGGGCCCAGATTCTGGTCCCACATCAGTATGATTTTAATGTTTTAACCTATGGGAAAAAGCTAAATAATTTCTTTTTAATCTTAGCCAACTTGTTTATACCCACAGAATTTTTACAAGATCAACCCTTTACAAACCCTTTTCACTTTACTTAAACCTTCAGTTTTGTTCCATTACTCTTTTAGGTTAAGACAATCTTTAAAACCCTCTGAACTAGACAAAATTACATTCCCTTTGACAAAAGCCATATTCCCATGCCTTGTTATAATCTTTTACCAAAAACACATTCCCTACACACCTTGTATGTAAAACTGTTTCTCCAGTGGTCTCAACTACATGTTGCAATATTAACTCTTAGCAACTTTTATATTTAGTGGAAAACCAGATAAGTAAACGATTTTAATTATGTACTAGGGGTGGAGCCTAGGACATCAGACAGAAATGAAGATAGGATCTGACTCCTTTTAGCATAGCTAGCGGGCATGGCTCTCCATATATCCACCGGCCTTATCCATAATCTAATGCTCCAAAGTAGGTATATTGAACAGTTTTCAAAAGCCAAAGAAACAGTATGACCTTAAAATCTTTAGCAAATCTGATATCTGACCTTAATTTAGACCAAATGTCTACATTTTCAAGATATTTTATTTTACCAATAGTCTTTAAAAACTGTCTTTATTTCCAAAAGATTACTAAAATCACGAGAACAAAAAGGCATTAAAGTTTCCATTTTTCTGACAAAATATTTGATTTAAGTGCTTATTTTTCTAAGCCAAGTAATCAGAACTCTTTTATATCTAAACATACAACACATATAAATACACAAACAGAGAGAAGATTCAGGACCTGTAAGATTTTTCATTTGCCGGTTTCTTAATTGAATTACTGGCTTCCGGGTGGAGCCCTTGGAGGAACAGGGCCAGGAAAGCAGCATTTCTAAGGCCACATAAGCAGCAAATAATCAGCTGAAGGCAAAGACAGATCCCCAAAATTAAGGGTGCCATTTTATACTGATCCTGGATCCCAAAAGGAGGAAAATACTACGGGAGAGGACAGTGCAGTGCTTCTACCCTGCATTTAATTGCAAGACAACCCAAAGCCAATCAGCCCGTGTTGTAATCGGCCCATCCCTCATGGGAGTCTCATCTCCCAGGGGTGGGTGGGGATGTTACCTTATCTACTAGGTGGCCAAGAGCATGCGTCTCCGATGCAAGTGTGCAAAAAGTCAAGTATCCCTCCATAACTACTATTAGTCATCCCTTACAGTATATTTCCTACCTAGTTATTACACACCAATGCTCTCTCATAATGCGAAGTAATTTCTGATACCCCCAAAACTCAAAACCGTCAGATAACACAATGCAAAACAGATCGAACCTTTGACTTTGAGAGGGATCTATCTGCTTTTAATTCCTGGGGTTTCATGATGAAGACAGAGTTTTTTTCCCCAAAGCGGGGTCTGCAGCACCTCCTCTGTTTTTCCCAAGGAGTCCCAGGCTACCAGAAATTATCTTAGGGCTTCTCATGTGTACATTAAGAGTGGCAAGACAAAAAAAATGGAGAAAAATAATTCAGTCGACTGAGAAGGAAAAAACCTTTTTCCAGAAAAACAAGTTCCAAGAAGAGAATAACAATGGTCTGTTAAATACATCTATAGCTTGTTTATCCACTTTTAATTAACCTAACTTTTAACCATAGTGCTCTTTAAAAAAGAAATCCTTTCAAATCTCTTATTACCTGACTTTAGCCATGCCAAGTGGCCAATACTTCTAGCTTCTGAACTTTACCAAATGTAATCTCCTAGGTGCTTCAAAGACATGGTAAGTAGTTTCTTTTTTTTATAAGATTTAGAATCTTCACAAGGTAGTTCAGAGAAAGGAAAATTCAAGAGAGGAAATCAGAAGCTATCTACGACGGGAAAAAACCTCAATAAACGGCAAAGTTACACAAATAACAAACCAGAAAAGAATCATTTCAGCAGCCAACAACTGAACCCAGGCCAACGATGTCGAAAGATAAAGCCTTAGCTACTGCGCTGTGCAGCATTGAGCAGTTTCTATTGCTTTTCCCAGAAGAAGCCTAGAGAAGCCAATTTCAAGCTTGCAAGGCTTTCAATTGCTCAAGAAAAATTTTTAGGCTGGGCACAGTGGCTCACACCTGTCTGTAATCCTAGCACTTTGGGAGGCCGAGGTGGGTGGATCACTTGAGGTCAGGAGTTCAAGACCAGCCTGGCCAACATGGTGAAACCCTGTCTCTACAAAAAAATACGAAAAGAGGCAGAGGTTGCTGTGAGCCGAGATTGCGCCACTGCACTCCAGCCTGTGCAACGGGAGCAAGACTCCATCTAAAAAATATATATATATATTTAGGATTATGATATGAACCCCAAAATTCCTATCCTCTGGGTGGTGGAAACCAAAAGAAAGTATCCCCCATGGTCATAAGGTTAAACTCTTAAGTACAAAACAAAACAGAGAAATTTCATACTGTATTGGTTTCAGGGACCCGCAGCAAAGTTTGTAACTGACCAGCCTGCCACACAGATTTGAAAAGCAGGCCTAGGGGTCTTAAACCCATGTTCTATCCTGTGATACCCCTCTCTCCATTATAAAACACAGAAAGACAGATTCTTAGCACAAAGTACACCAGATTTGTACAGCCTAAGACTAGTCTCACAAATCCTTTTTTCTGTTAATCAAACCCTTGCAGAGGAGACAAATCGTTTACTGTTTATTCAGACAGAGAAAGCAAGACAATCAGAAACTTGGCCGGTAAAAATTTTTTACCCTTTTTGCTGGCATACTTGGTTTCTGGGTTCCCTTTCCCTGCAGCTTCCAGAAGAATGGAGTGGCTTCTGATGATCCTGCTTGCTTGTGCTATAACTTTGGTGTTCAAGCCACCTTACAAGAGAAAATCACTCTTTAAGACAAGATTCTTAATTTGCAATATGCTGCCCAATGGGCTGCATGGGGAACCGAATACATTTTCCATCCCAGCAAAATACACATAACAAAACAGACATTAGTCACCTTGTTCAGCAGCCAATATCAGCTTGGCAAAGCTCAAACTTTTTCCAGTTGGCCCCTATTGTCTTTGATCCACTCCAGGTGGGGACGGACGACCTCTGAATGGTAATTCACAATGGGTACTCAGCAAGAAGAAGAGCAGATATTCACCCCCTGAGACAGGTCTGTTGAGCCTTCTTTAGAGCTCACTGAATGTGACCAGACAAATAAGGAGAGTTCTCTGAGTTAGGCCTGCTGGACTTCCATCAGCAATACCTCTGAGATCCCTTCCTAATATACACACACACGCAAAGACAGAAGGCCTTCTAAATCAGATCCCTAACCAAGAACTCCAAGAGTATCCCTCCCAAACTATCCTCCTAGTCTCCTTCTGAGAAACCTCCTCGAAATCTTCCTGATTGAGGACAAGTCTCCCAAACCAGGACTCTTCCTACTAGACCTTCAGAGCTCTGTGACTAGTTAGAAAGAGCCAACTGAGACGCCCCAGGAGCTGAACAGACACCCCGCAGTGGTGCTACTGACACCCTACCACAGGGCTACATAACCTGTCAGGAGAAGGAAGCAGCCTTTGGCAATGCCTAGGATACTTACCAATCCAGACACCCCACCTGGGGCTACAGACAGACACCCTGGGATAGGGCTACTCCCCAGGACTATTTCTCCATTGCAATTAAATCCATGCACATTGGGTCGGCAGTGCCCTGCCAATAGAGAAATACCAGAGTCAGCCCCCAGTCCAAGAGAACTACGCCGCCCCTTGGGCTGGCTTCTGGATCCATCGCTAAAGGAGGAGGCCACTGAATCATGGGCAGGTAGCCACAAGGGCAATCCCAGACGAGCCCCCAAATTTGTAACTGCCCAAGGGGTTCACCTTGCCCGCTGCCTAGACAGAGCTGATTCATTGAGACAGGGGAATTGCAATAGTGAAAGAGTAATTCATGCAGAGCCAGCTGTACTGCAGACGGGAGTTTTATTATTACTCAAATCAGTCTCCCTGAGCATTCAGGGAGCAGAGTTTTTAAGGATAATTTGGTGGGTTAGGGGAAGCCAGTGAGCCAGGAGTGCTGATTGGTCAGAGATGAAATCATAGTCCGGGCGCAGTGGCTCACACCTATAATCCCAGCACTTTGGGAGGCTGAGGTGGGAGAATCGTGAGGTCAGGAGTTCAAGACCAGCCTGGCCAACATAGTGAAACCCCATCTTTACTAAAAATACAAAAACAGCCGGGCATGGTGGCAGGCATCTGTAATCCCAGCTACTCAGGAGGCTGAGGTAGGAGAATTGCTTGGACATGCAGACGGAAGTGGCAGTGAGCCGAGATCACACCACTGCACTCCAGCCTGGGCAATAGTGTGAGACTCTGTCCCCCCAAAAAAAAGAGAAAGAAAGAAAGAAAGAGAGAGAGAGAGAGAGGGAGGGAGGAAGGAAGGAAGGAAGGAAGGAAGGAGGGAGGGAGGGAGGGAGGGAGGGAGGGAGGAGGAAGGAGGAAGGAGGAAGGAAGGAAGGAGGAAGGAAGAAGGAAGGAAAAAGAAAGAAAGGAAGGAAAGAAAGAAAGAAAAAGGAAAGAAGGAAGAAGGAAAGAAAAGAAAGAAAGGAAAAGAAAGAAGAGGAAGGAAGGAAGAAAGAGAAAGAAAGAAAGAAAGAAAGAAAGAAAGGAAGGAAGGAAGGAAGGAAGGAAGGAAGGAAGGAAGGAAGGAAGGAAGGAAATCACAGGGAGTCGAACCTGTCTTCTTGCACTGAGTCAGTTCCTGGGTGGGAGCTACAAGATGAGACGAGCCAGTTTACTGATCTGGGTGGTTCCAGCTGATTCATCAAGTGCAGGGTCTACAAAATGTCTCAAGCAATGATCTTAGGAGCAATTTAGGGAAGATTAGAATCTTGAAATATCCAGCTGCATGACTCCTAAACCATAATTTCTAATCTTGCAGCTAATATTAGTCCTACAAAGGCAATCTAGTCCCCAGGCAAGAAGGAGGCCTGCTTTGGGAAAGGGCTGTTACCATCTTTGTTTAAACTATAAACTAAGTTTCTCCCAAAATTAGTTCAGCCTACACCCAGCCTATGAGGGCAGCTTGGAGGTTAGAAGCAAGATGGAGTCAGTAAAGTCAGATCTCTTTCACTGTCTCAGTCATAATTTTGCAAAGGTGTTTTCAATTGCATTTAAATGCTCTGTTAATTTGATAAAAGTTTTTAAAGCCTGACATTATTTCATGAAAATGTGATTGCTTTACAGAGTTAGTTTGCTCTAAGATATACCCCAAGGCAGGTTATGCCTGGGTCTACCTTCAGTGGAGGCATATATATACACCACACTTGAATGTGTGTCCATATCTTTATGCATATGTGTACACACATGCAAATGTCTTTGCTTTAAAAGACGATGCTGCTCACCCTTGTTCACTACAGCATTACTTACAATAGCTAAGAGGGAGAAGCAACCCAAATGTGCATTGAAGGAGGAATGGATAAAGAAAAGGTGGTAAATACATGTGATAGAATATTATTCCTTCTTTCAAAGAAAGAAATCCTGTCATATGGTACAACATGGGGGACATTACGCTAAGTGAAATAAACCAGTGTCAAAAAGACAAATACTGTATGATTCCACCTAGATGAAGCATCTAAAGTAGTTAAACTCAGTCTGGACATGGTGGCTTATGCCTGTAATCCCAGCACTTTGGGAGGCCAAAGTGGGTGGAATGCTTGAGCCCAGGAGTTTGAGACCAGCCTGGCCAACATGGTGAAATGCCATCTCTGCAAAAAAAAAAAAAAAAAGAAAAAAAAAAATTACAAAAAATTATCCAGGTGTGGTGGTGCACGTCTGTAGTCCTAGCTACTAGGGAGGCTGAGGTGGGAGGATCACCTAAGCCCAGGAAGTTGAGGCTGTAGTGAGCCATAATCACACCACCACACTCCAGCCTGGGCGACGAGTGAGACCCTGTCTCCAAATAATAATAATAACAATGAAAATAGTCAAACTCATAGAAACAGAAGATAGAATGGTGGTTGCCAGAAGCTAAAGGGAGGAAGAATTGGGGAATTGTTATTCAAGGGGTATGGAGTCTCAGTTTTGCGAGATGAAAAGTTCTAGAGAGTTCTAGAGTAGACAGATTTAACAACCTGTATACTTAAAACTTGTCGAGTGAATTTTATGCTATTTTTTTTTGCCATAACTTAAAATAAAATTGAATTTTAAAAAAGATGATGCGGCCGGGCGCGGTGGCTCAAGCCTGTAATCCCAGCACCTTAGGAGGCTGAGACGGGCGGATCACGAGGTCAGGAGATCGAGACCATCCTGGCTAACACGGTGAAACCCCATCTCTACTAAAAATACAAAAAACTAGCCGGGCGAGGTGGCGGGCGCCTGTAGCCCCAGCTACTCGGGTGGCTGAGGCAGGAGAATGGCGTGAACCCGGGAGGCGGAGCTTGAAGTGAGCTGAGATCCGGCCACCGCACTCCAGCCTGGGCGACAGAGCAAGACTCCGTCTCAAAAAAAAAAAAAAAAAAAAGATGATGCTACTTGGAAGTCACACCGTTTAATAGTCAGAAATTGGGTACTGGGCCAGGCACAGTGGCTCACACCTGTAATCCCAGCACTTTGGGAGGCTGAGGTACGCAGATCACCCAAGGTCAGGAGTTTGAGACCAGCCTGGCTAATGTGGCGAAACCCCATCTCTACTAAAAATATAAAAATTAGCCGGAGGTGGTGGTGGTCGCCTGTAATCCCAGCTACTTGGGAGGCTAAGGCACAAGAATCACTTGAATGCAGGAGGCAAAGGTTGTAGTGAGCCAAGATTGCACCACTGCACTCCAGCCTGGCCAACAGAGCAAGACTCTGTCTCGAAAAATAAATAAAAGAAATTGGGTACTGGATCTGACAGAACTGAATATAAATCCCTAATCCACTTCTTCGGAGCTATGTGACCTGAGCAAGCAATAACTTCCTTTGAAGGATGAGTGCCTTTAGCTGTAGAGCAGCTAAGTTCTTAGTGCCATCAGGAAGGTTGTCCGGGAGAAAAGTGCCTGGCAGGAATTCAGGGAAATCCAAAAAGTTGTGTCTTCCAGCTGCAGTATGCAACCCACAGCCCCTTTGCATTGCACTCCCATCTGTATGCCTGTCCTCTGTCTGTCTTCTAGTCTATGGAGCCAGTTTGCAGAGCTGTGGCATTGCTGCCTGGCCATGCTCCCTGTGCAATCACAGCAAGCCTCTTTGCCACCTAAAGCTAAGTTGCAACCTCTGAAGACAACTTTCTTCTCCTTGAGAAATTCTCTGAAGCTCCATGGCCTCGAGCCTTGGGGTTCCTCATGAGGGTTTTTTACCAGCTCAGCTTGGCTTCCAGTCTCATAATAGGCAGCTGGAGACAAGTTGTGGAATTTCAGGTTGTTTCTGGAGAACCAGCGGGGACTTTCTGTGCCCAGAAGAACTTCCCAGCCAGTCAACACATCCCTTGACTCGACACTCGGCTCTCTCATAAAATACACACATTCCTGAGATCATACTAATATGCTTACAATTAAATAACTTTACGTTTTCCTAAGAACTTTCACATGTAGAATATCCACCCAACCTGATCACAGACTGAGGTAGGGATATGATCTCTGCTTTTACAGATTAAAATTTAAATGAGCACCTACTATGCTGGGCACTGTTCTAGGCTTTTTCCCAAGTAATCCTCTCCCATTTAGTAAGTGGCCCAAGGAGGCCTCAGATCCTGGTCTTTGGGGCTCTTTCCAGAACACCTCAGCTGCCTTCTGAATCATTTTCACCTCAAGCCCCTTCCAGAGAGGAGGTTTTTCTCAGGGAAAGAGCGTAGCAGGAGGCTTCCTAAAAGAGGCCTGCCAATCAGGAGCGTGTGCAGTTGGGGGTGGCAACAAGGGAGCCACAGGAAGGGGGACCCCAGGACTGCAATGATCTCATCTCTGGGCCAGCCTTCCCTGCCCGAGTTCCCTGGGCTCTCTCAGTGTCTCTCTTCAACCCCTCCCCACCCCTGCCCTATCCCCCACCCCTCCACAATGTAGTGGATAGGATCAGTGGCTTGGGAGTCAGATCCGGGTCCAGGTCTCTGCTAAGCTCAGCCTCCCTATCAATGCAATGGGGGTAATAAGAATGCCTAACCCTTAAGTGGCTCCAAGGATTCAGAGGAATGATATCCATGAAGTGCTCAGCACCATTACTAGCGCATAGTAAGAACTCAGTAGATGCTGCTCTAGCAGCTTAGGCCCTTCCCTCCATACCCAACTCCATCCTTTCCATCCTTACCTCCAGTCCCAACACCCATCCCTCTCCATTCCCTCTTTTCTTACCTAATCCTGCTCCAGCCAAATCTCCACCCTTGAAAAAGTCACAGAAAGTTGCATAAAAACCAGAGAGACAGCTGGGACAGGAGAAGAGCAAGGTGGCAACCAAGTCCCTACCATCTCATGTTCCTCATGGAGGGCAGCCTGACCTCTCAGGCTCAGCCTCAGGGACCAAATCCAAACACCCTCCTTCCTGTTTACTGTATCAGCAGCTCTGGCATTTAACTTGGCCCAAGTGAGAAGAGCTGTGGTTCGGCTCAGTCCTGAGGAACAGCAAAGGTCCTAGGATGGGAAAGCCACTGGTCCATGGCCCCATATGCTGTCCCATCCTGCAGACAGGCTCAGGGCAGAGAAGACTTGCAGCCAGCAGGCGGGCAGGCCTTGCTGGGCTCAGACCACCGAAAGAGCATTCTGTGCAAGCTCAGGCTGATGGGCACACTCCTGCGAGTGATATCCCAGAGGTTGTCATCAGTCCTTAGAAGTCCTATCTCTCTCCCTAGCCCCCATCCCGGAGTCCCACCACCTTGGAATTCTCTTGTCCTGTGCGGGAGTGTCCCACCGTGACTGCCTTGCTGTCATTCTCAAGGCACTCACATTCTGCCCACTCTAGGCCTTTTCATCAAGACCATACAGATGGACTATAAAGATGGAAAGACCATGGGTTTCGGAGCCAGCACACTTGGATTCAAGCCTGAGTCACACTACATATGTACTAAGCGTTCCTTACCCGCTTGGGACCTCAGTCTCCTCACATCTAAAGTGAGTCTAACAGGCCAGTACAGTGGCTCGCGCCTATAATCCCAGCAGTTTGGGAGGCCAAGGTGGGCACATCACTTGAGGTCAGGAGTTCAAGACCAGCTTGGCTAGCATGGTGAAACCCCGTCTTTATTAAAAACACAAAAATCAGCCAGGTATGGTGGCATGTGCCTGTAATCCCAGCTACTCAGGAGGCTGAGGTGGGAGGATCACTTGAGCCTGGGAGTGGGAGGTTGCAGTGAGCCGAGATCGTGCCACTGCACTCAAGCCTGGGTGATAGAGTGAGACCCTGTCTCAAAAAAAAAAAAAAAATTAAAATTAAAGTGATTATAACAACACTTTCTCCATAAGGTTATAGTGGGGATTAAATAAGATGACCTATGAAAGTACCTACCCACTGTGTACATATAAAGGGTGCTTGATAATTATTGCTCACTCTTGCTTCTTCTGGAGGGAGGGTCCTAGGCTGTAGCTTAGTCAACCAGCCAATTAGTGCCCTGTTCCTTTCAGAGTGCTATTTGGTGCCCTAGAAATGATTAGCGGGATAAGAAACATTGCTTCTGCTCTGGAAAAATTTCCAAATGGTGAGGAAAACTGTAATTCACGCGCTCTATAGCAAACCAAGAAGACACCGTCCGCATCTTCTTTGGTTTTCACGTATTGGGCAGCACCACGGCTGTGCCTGGGGCCCGGCCAGCACAACTGCAGTGAGTTTCCTTCTGATAAGAAGTGGAAGCTGCAGTACTCGTTTAGGGAACTCTGTCCTTTTATTCAGGAAAATCTCCCCATATGGGCCTTTTAATTACAGAAATGTAAACCAAAGGCCCTGTCCTGAAATGGAGCTGTGATTTTTAGAAGATTCTGGCTGTGTCTATTGAAGGCAGAGTTGCTCCCTGTAAAACAGGCTGCTGTGGACAAAATGTGCTCCTGCAAGGAGAGGGACAAGCCTGATGATGGGGTATCGCCATGTTTCTTTCCATTTGACCCTTAGCCCAAGCCTGGGACCCCTGTTGTTAGTGATCTAAGGGCCAGACACTGATGACTACTTTGTGAGAGGCTTCATGAGACTCTGGCCACAATCACAGGTGCTGAGAGACACAGGTGGCAACGTGAGGTAGTAAGTGAAACGCCAGTACCTCTGAAAGCAGTTACGGCTGCCTCTTTTTCTCCTAGTGAACTCTGTGAGAAGTCATTGCTGGCACACAGGAAAGCTATTGATAGCAGAGTAGCCAAGAAGGCAGACACAGGAGGCGAACTGCCTGGGTCTTGGGCAAGCCACCAAACTTCCCTGTGCCTTGGTTTCCTTGTTTACAGAATGAGGTAACGCTTCTCCTGCAATCATAGTGGAAGGGAACTCAGTGATGCATGTAGAGTGTTTAGGACAGAGCCTGGCATGGGTTGTGTTCTGCATAAATGTTGGTTGTTATTTTTTAGCTACCTAAAAAACTTCAGTTACATTTGCCTTCCAGTGAATTCTCTTGGGTTTTCTAGGTATGCAATTGTATCATCTGCCAGTTCTTCCCCTCGTAATCCTACGATTTCTATTTCCTGCATTTTCTCATTGGGTATATTGCAGGCCTTTTTGGGTTCATTGGAATGGGGAAACCACGTTGAATTTTCAAGCTGCTTTGGAAAGGATGGATGTGAGATGACAGTGGCCCAAAGCAGAGTGATGGGGAGAAAGCTGTTGTGTGATTTAGGTGTGATGTGAAGACCTGGCTATGGATAACACCCTAAAGACAGGAAAGAGGAGTTCTATGTAAGAGACACCTTAGAATACAGTTGATTGGACTTGTCATGATACTGATCATAAAAATAGGATCTAACACCAACTATCAAACCAATTCCATTACAATGTATTCATCTGAAAAGGAAGGAAAGAAGGGGAAAATTTCATAATCTTAGTTTATGGTTAGTCTTAAAACACAGATTCAGGAGAAGTTTGCAAATACTTTCATTATCTCCACAGTTTGACACAATTTGACTATTTCTTAAATACTTTACAATTGGTTCATGTCTGCAAAAATAACTCTAGTTTACAAAGTCACCTTATGTATTTGGCCTTATTTAGTTCTTACAAAATCCTCTTGGCAGATATATTAAAAACTGAAGTATTGGACGTGAAACACTGTGACATGACGGTTAAAAGCGTGGCTCTGGAGACAGACTGCCTGGATTTCAAAGCTGGCTCTGACACTTACTAACTGTGTGACTTTTGTCAAGTCCCATAACCTCTCTCTGCCTGTTTCTGCATCTGTAAAATTGAGGCAGGCCGGGCACGGTGGCTCACACCTGTAATCCCAGCACTTTGGGAGGCCGAGGTGGGTGGATCACCTGAGGTCAGGAGTTCAAGACCAGCCTGGCCAGTGTGGTGAAACCCCGTCTCTACTAAGAATACAAAAATCAGCTGGGTGAGGTGGTGGGCACCTGTAATCCCACTACTTGGGAGGCTGAGGCAGGAGAATTGCTTGAACCCAAGAGGTGGAGGTTGCAGTGAGCCAAGATCACGCCATTGCCTAGGCAATGGGAGCGAAACTCTGTCTCAAAAAAAAAAAAAAAAGAGGTAATAATAGGCTCCCCATCATGGGGTTGTTTAGCAGTATGTTAAGTAACTATAAGGGTTAGATGTTATTATGAATATCTGGGAACTTTATGGCTTGCAAAGCCCTTACCTGACCTTCTTGGATGCTACCATGACCTTCAACTTTGGGGCCGCCTGAGAAGGCAAGCACAGAAAGGGAGGAGGGAAGGGCAATTCACACTACAGTTATACCTGTGTACCTGATGAACCTGTTTCAACCTTGAAGCCCTGTTTCAGTCAACACTGAATGAATGCTCCCCTGGGTGCATGAGGTGGAAGGGAAAGGTGCAGACCTGGCTGAGTTGCCCTGCCAAGTCCTGGAGACACAACACGAGCTCAGTTCCCTATGCCCTAGGGGTCTGTGGCAGCCCCTCTGAGTAGGGTGGCCATATAGTTTATGGTGCTATTAAATAATTAGAGCAAGAGGCAAAAGCCAGACCTGCAATGGGTAACCAGGCTGTGTGGTCACCTGACCTTTAGCAGACCTGTTTATCCTCATCCTCACACCAAAGTCTGGTCTCCTGCAGTGTATAAGCCTAACCTTCCCTCCCTGCCCTGCCTGCAACAGGTGGCTCTTCTACTGCACGTGAGCACACACACTCCATGACTGATTCTGCTTCGGGGCCTGTTTTCCTTCACCCCTGCTAAGACATGCATAGAAGAAGGAAAACAATGAGGAAACAGAAGGCAGAGGCCTGTAGGCACACGCTGGGGGAGGCAGCGGTTCTGAGGAGCAATTTGCAGAGGTGGTTGTGAGGAGGAGTAAGGTGTGGTGGGGAAGAGATGTTACCGTGTGCGTGCATGTAGGGCAAATGCAGAACCAGGCTAGGCCCTTGGCAGGGCTGGGAGCAACTGTTTGGCTGCAGTGGAAAATCCCAAACAAGAGGCAAGAATTCCATTCAACAAATATTTATGGCACCTACTCAGTGCAAATAAGAGGGACAGGCTGAGTCACTCAGCACAGCCCCATCCTGGCACTATGGTGTTGTGGACAGAGGGACCTCCAAGACCACTGGAGCAGATGAGGGGCTTGGAGAGGGTGCAGGAGCCGGGCTGGTTGCTGAGGACCTCCAGGCCCCGAGCAAAGTCTCGGCCCTGTAGGGACCAGAGTTCAGCAGCCAGCTGGGGCTCCACCCTCTGGCCAAGAACTGCTGAGTCACAGACCACTGGAGACACTACCCAGGCTGAGCCAGGGTGACCCTGGGGCAGAGAGAGTTGGAGTTGCCGCCATGATATGGGGTGGGCAGGCCGGAAGGGAGGTGTCCGCAGGCCCGTGGAGCTAAAAAACCCTTCCCTCCTCCCCTTCTGCGCTTGCCTTCTCAGGCGGCCCCAAAGCTGAAGATACTGAGAACACGGGGTATGGGGCGGTGGGAGGGAAGGCAGCAGACTTCCTTGCCGAGATCAGGGACCTCTGTCCTCCTCACTCTTCTAGTTTTCACTCAATCCTTTTCTCTGTCCAGCCTCACTCACCTGCTGCCCCAGTGTTCTGTTTTGCCTCAGGGTCCCTGTCCCACTGTGGGTCCACTGCCCCTACCCTCTCGTGCCTCGCTGTCCAGCCTCAAGGCTCAATTCAGGGTGCGGACTCCTTGTCTCTAAGTCTCTGCAGCAAGCCCCAAGGCCTTGGGCAGTGACAGCAGGTCCCAAACAAAATGACCCCATAGAGCCTAGGAAAAAGTTCAGAAAACATCACCCTCTGATGACTGGGCGATAGCAGCCTTCTGTGGCAATTCCCCAGGAAATGGTGCCCCAAAAAGGTCAACACAGAAGCAGCTGCTGCTAAGGTGCTACCCCAGTGATGCCTCAAGTTTGCAGAACTGTTTACAGCTTGCAAAGCAGTGTCACATCTGCTTACAGAAACCCCAGTCACAGTGATTCCCCACTGCATAGACGGGAAACCAAGGCTCAGGGGCATTAAGTGACCAGCTCAAGCTCCGCAGGTGCTAAGCCGTAGAACCTGGACTCGAAGGCAGGCTTTCCTGATTCCAGGCCCCACATTCTTTATGCTAGAGCAAGATCTGCTCCCCTTCTTCACCCAAGCGCGGACTGGCAAACCCTCTAGAGGCCGCGCTGGCCTCCCCATCTAAGCAGCCATGCTGATGACTTGTCACAGCTCCCACCACCTTCTGCAGGTCCTTTCTCCCTTGCACCTCCTTCGGTTTCCCCGGCACTGGGATGCTGCCTGACCTTTGTCTGCAATGTCCTTTCCCATTCTCCTCTCGCAGCCAGTCACTACTTCTTCTTCAAGAAGTGCCACCTCCTCTGTGAAGCCTTCCCTGTCATGACCCAGCAGAGCCAACCCCTCTCTTTGTGCCCCTACACCTCTCTGTCCTTGGACCTCTGCATGCAATGACATTGACTTGATAAATGGCAATTGACTATTTGTATATCAGTGTCCCAGCCCTGGACTCCCAGAGCACTCTCCTGTTTCTCCTGCGTGGTTGTTAAATGAATAAACAAATGCAAGTCCAAAGAGTCCGCTCTCGGGTTACTAAGGAGCTTGCATCAGGAGGGCACCCTGTTATCTTGAGAAACTGGAGAAGCGGAGGCCAGGAGCATGACCTCACAGGCCCTTGAGCCACCCAGGGGTCACACATCCTCCTTATTTTTGGCCATTCCCCATGAAGACATTACTCAGCAAGCCCTCAGCTCCACCCACTGCTCATTGCCTTACCCAAAGAAGGGACAGCTCATGGAGTCATCTTTCCTGCCTGCCTCAGTCCTTTTTTTCCACTGTCCATGGAATCTCCCTAGAAGCACCTGCTCCCTCAGCCCTGGCCCTGTCCCCTTGTCCTAGAGAGGCTGCCCTGGGTTCTCCCTCAGACCTCCCACCACCCTCTGATTGGACCAGGGGGAGTCGCCAAGTCTGAACCAGTGACTCACCCTCTAATCTTTGAGGCCCTGCACTTGGTGAAGACAGTGACGCCGGAAGTCTCCTGACCTCCCTCTCTTGAACCAAGGGCTGACACCCATGGCCTTCTGCATAGCCACTCTGCCCACCCCCACATGGACCCTCAGAACACAGCTCCAGGAAGCCCCGAGAGAATGCTATCCCATCTTGGAGTCTGGACCTTCTGAGTGTCAGAGCAGTGGTCTGAGAAGACTAAACAGCCCCCACCTGCCCAGTCATGGCTCCCACCCCGGGCCTTCGGGATGCTTTGCATTCTACTGTTGTTCATTCTTTTGATGATGCCCAAGGCTTTAGGGGAAGGCCAGCTAATCTCGGTTGGTTCTTTACATCCCTCCAAGGAGCCAGCTGGCAGAGATGGGATCAGAGGGCAGGCCTGGAGAAGGGCACTGGCTTCTGGGCAGGGCATCAGGACCAAGAGTGACCCTGGATTCTCAGGCTGGGAGAGCTGGAAGCCAGCGATATGATCATTGCAGGGAGGAAGGAAACAAGTTCAACTGCCTCCCAGTCCTGCCTTGGGTCACTCCAGGTACTAGGGCCCAGAGGAGGAGGGCTGAGCAGGGGGCAGGGCATAAAGGGGTTAACCTGGGCTGCCCAGCCTCCATGCAGAGAAGAGGATCCCAAACCCTCTCTGGCTGTAAGTAGCCAGAAACTAATTTGCCCTCCTGGGTGTAAGTAGTGGTAGGAACTAAGGCCAGCCTGGGCTTCTGAACCCACAGCTTCCCCAGGGTATCCCCCTCCTGCTCCCTCACACCCCCACCCTTCTCTGAATCCTTGCCCCAATCCCAGGAAGCCGGCAATGCTGGCATGGGGCACAGGCCACTGACTCATCAGCACGAACGACAGCTTCCTCAGCCACACTCACATCAGCCACATGTGCTTCTCTCTGCGCCTGCTCAGTTCTCCAGCCAAACGGGCCCTGCTCCAGCTGAGAGGAAGATGACCAGGCTGGCCTAGGCAACAGTTGCACCACGGGTCCCAGTGGCTCAGGGCGCTCATCACAGAGTTCCACCACAGTGTGTGTGGGTGTTTGCCCCACTGGCACCTCCTAATTGCTCTTCCCACCCCACTCTTGCAGTCATAGTGGGCTTTTTCAAAAACAATTACAACCACATTACTCTCCTGCTCAGAGTCCTTCGATGGCTCCCTGCTGCCCTGGCATGAAGGACTTGCCCTACAAGCTGGTACTGAGATGGTCAGGATGTGACCCTTCCCTCCCACAAACCTGCCCTCTCACTTTTCCCCAGCTCCAACCACCCAGGCTATAGTCGTCCCTCGGAATCTGTTGGATATTGGTTCCAAATCCTGCTGCAGATACCAAAACCCACAGATGCTCAGGTTCCTGATATAAAATGGTGTAGTATTTGCATATAACTTATAAACATCCTCCCATAAACTTTAAATCATCTCTAGGTTACTTATAATATCTAATACAATATAAATGCTATATAAATAGTTGTTATACTCTATTTTTTAGGGAATAATGACAAAAAACAAGTCCCTACATGCTTAGTACAGACACAATTTATCCAGGGTATATGCAGTTGGTTGAATCTACAGTTGGGGAACCCATAGCCATGAGGGGCCTCCTATCAAACAATTTCCCAATAAGGGCCTGCTCTGACACCCCACCTTTGCCCGCACCATTCCCACAGCTGGGGGTACCTTGCCCTTCATTCCTGGTCTGGCTCCTACATCCTTAAAGGATCTGCTCTCTAGGTTTTCCTTGACCTTCCAGCAAAGTAAGATGTTTCCAAGCACCCCCTCAAAGGGCAGGGACCACCCTTAGTTGGGCAGGAACCCTGCAGCCCAGCACAGTTACAGGCCACAGAATGCCCACAGACCACCAGCCTACTATCGATGGCCCTAGTATGAGTTGGCAGGGACAAGGCTAAGGGATGTCATGAGGCCTTCAAGGTTGAGTGATCGCAGGACCTAAATGTCCTGAGGATTCAGCTCCTCCAAAAAACCAAACAAACAAACAAACAAAAAAGTCAGGATGTGTCTGACCACTCTCATTATCTGTACCCCTGACCAATGCTACTCTCCCCACCCATCCCTGCCCTGGCTGGGGACGCCAAGCTGAGGACACTAAGCTACCTGGAGATTCCAGCCTGGGATGAAGACCTCTCCTGTACCTACCCCCAAGACTTTCCCCAAAGCCTCGCCTACTCTTCCCCCGTTCCTCTTTCAAGGGCAAGAAGGAGGCCCAGGCAGAAGGCACAGAGGGAAATCTCTAGCTCCCCAAGCACTGAGGCCTGTGGCTCCGAGAGGAGCCCTGGGGATTGAGGGTGAGAAAAGCAGCCCAATGACCTCTAGGCCCAATAAGTAGAAAAGACCACCCAAAATGTCTAGTGGGGGTAAGGGAGAAGGTAGGAGGGAATGAGTGGGGCAGTTGTGCTAAGAACGGAGACTATGAAGTCAAACTACCTTGACTCAACTCCTGACACTGGCTCTGCCTGAGACCTTCTTTCCGAGTCCTGGTCTCCTTGTAGGCAAAGTGGGATAACAGTGGTGCCTGTAAAGTGCTCAGTACAGAGGCTGGCAGAGAGAAGTGCTCAGCAAATGGCAGCCGCTGCTACCAGGACTGGGGAAAACGGCCCCAGCCTGAGAGATTCTGGGCAGGTCCCTTTCCATCTCCAGGCTGCAGCCATCCAGGCTGTACAAGATGGGCCCATCCGCCTCCTGGGACTGTGGCAGGAATCAGTGGATTCATGGGCAGAAGAGGTTCCCACAGTTACTCTTAGCCTATGTGCCCAGGCCACCAGGCCCAGAAAGCACGTGCCTGCTCCCAGCTCCTGATCAGCCACAGAACCACAGGGAGGAGGAGAGACAGGGCCATGTGGTCTGTCCACTGGCTTGTCCCTTTGAAAGCTCTTCCCACTGCCCAGCCGCCCAGGCTCTTACCCTTGACTTTTCCTCTCCTGCCTGGCCCTATCCTCGCTCTCCTTTGTATCCCCAGAAGTCGGTCCCTTTCTCTGCTGAGAGTACTTGCCTGCTTTTACTTCCTTCTACTAGTGAGGCTGGTGACTGTGGGGCGACTTGATATCTCATGGTCTTACTTCCAAAGGCTACAGTGTTCCATGACTATTTGGATTTGTCAGAGCCATTGCCTGGGGCTCAGGGAGCAGTTCTTCAGCTATCCTATGCATCTCGTCCACACCCCACTCTGCCTCCCACAAATGGGCCTCACAGCAGAGGGAGTCAGGACGGACTAGGGAGCTGGCGCAAGGTTGAACACTCAGTAGATTTACATCGGGGGTGTAGCTCATCCCCTTACAGCTGGGTGACATCTTTAGAGCTGGGGTGTCCCTCCAGGACTGGTGTGACTACGCTTTGCCAATAGCAAAGAAGCATGTGAATGGGAGGCACATCTGTCATCCTTTGGGGTGGCTGCCAGGAGACCTGAAGAGGAGAAAGGGGTCTCTGTCTTCTCTGTGCTCAGAACCAGCTGAGATGGGGCTGCCGAGCCTGCCTAAAGGTACAGAACAGAGCCAGGCAGCAGGGGAGGCAGTGCCCAGACAGAGATCACAGGGCAAGGACAACACCGGAAGTGCTTGTCCCCAACAGCAGAGTTGAGGAGATGCAATCTTTTCATTACATGCTCAGGCTTCCTGGGCTGCTGGCCAGGGTACACCCAGCCCTCAGCTTCCTCTACAGGCCCAGCAGGAACACTGCCTTCCTCTGGGAAAAGAGGAGTTCTGGGACCCCAGAACAGAGGCAAAGAGGCAGCACAACCAGCTGGCTGAACTTGGAGCTCTCATCTCTGGGGTTGGGGGTGAGGGCAGAGCAATGAGGCCCAGACCAGTTCAGAATTCCCCCACAACACACCCACTCGGGTTCTGCCAAGACCTGGGTGGGGCTGAGGATGGGAGGAGCATCAGTCCTGCCCCCTGGAACATCCAAATCCCCTGGTCCAGGTTCTCCGAAGGCAGGACTCAGTGAGCTCATGGGCCTGCCATTCCCAGCCCTGTGTAAGACAACAGGGAGGGGTGGGCTCTGTGGGTGAACTAGAGAGTGGAACTTATTCTCTCCCCAGAAGACACTCAGAATTTTTTTTTCTAGTGTGGTATTTTTGCTGGACCAAAAAAATGTGTCTGCCTGTCCAGGTGAGAGCTGCCAGTCTGCAATCTCTTCACCCAGTTTCCTTTTACCTCCGAAAGATTCCAGCGTCCACATCCCCAGCCCCATCTGAGTCCAGGTGAGCAGGGGCCCCTCTCTGATGGGTCCCATAGGGCAGGGCTCCGCCCTTCCAAGAAGGGCCTTTCCATTCGATGTTCCTTTAAGGCTCACAACTCTGAGATGAGTGTTTTAACCCCTATTTTGCTAGTGAGGGAAGAGAGGCAAGCACAGTGACAAAACGACAGGAGTTGCAGAAAGTGAGCACGGGATCCGGCTGCTGTGGCTTGCTGTCTCACAGAGGAAACGCAGCAAACCAACCCGGATTTGCAGAGCAGTTATGCGTTTTAGAGAGGGATTTCGTGTACCAAAGCGCATCCAGTCCCTTGGTATACAGAGGGGAGGTCTGGGACACAGAGACAGTGATACCTCACGTCAAACCTGGAAGAATGAGGACTAGACGCCAGGTCTCTTCACTCTAGCTTCTAGGCTCTGTTCATCTAAGACGTCAGGCCATCCCTGAGCAGGCACAGACAGCACGGGCACCTGTTCATTTCACCCCAGGGCCCTGGGGAGACCACTCGTCCTCCTCCTGTCCCTCTCCCACAGGTCCTTCCCACGAGGAGAGGAAAGGAGTCTCCTCCCCTTCTAGTCTCAGCATCCAGGACCATCCCCGGCTCTTGTGGGCTATTTATCCACACACTGCCCAGTAAATGTGAGCAGAATGGAACCAGCTTTGCCCCACACCCAGGCCTGAGGACTTTACATTGGTTCCTCCAGGACACCCATCTGAGGTCTGTGCCCAAAATCTGAAGGATAATTCCCCCCCTCCCCCGCCTCCGCTCATAGTCACAGGCTTTGGAATGACCCAACAGGAAGAGAATACGGAAGGTGCTAAGGTAGAGCGCATGCAGCTGGAAGACCTCTCCAGGCAATCGCAGCCCTGACCTCAAAAGAGCTCAAGGGCCCGCCTGGGGCAGGCCCAAATCAGCTGCCCAGGATAGCTTGCTTTGCACAGAGAAAGGCTTCCCCGTCCTTCCTCCAGCCAGCCAATACAATGCAGGAGGCAAGAGCTCTGATCCCAGAGCCCTTCAGGCTGGGTTCAAACCCCAGCTCAGCCACTTGGTAGCTATGTGCCTTGGACATGCTCTTAACCTCCCCATGCCTTTGTTTTCTCATCTGTACAATGAGGACAATACTAATAGCTACCTCATAGGATAGTCATGAGCAGTGTATGGGTTAACAAATGTTCCGTGCTTGGAGCAGTGCCTGACACATTATAAGGACTGCGTAAGTAATTGGTTGATTATCATTGTTGCTATTGTTTTCTGAACCAAGAGAGACTATGGATATCAATCAAAGCAGACAAAAACCTAACACACTGGGGGAGGTTCTGTGGAGGAGGGTGCCAAGGCCTGTTGGGTAAAGGACTGTCACCCTCCACAGGCAGGTGGCTCACCAAGGGGATTACATCAGGTGGAAATTGCCATTAATAGCAGTTCCCTCTTGGGCCAGACACAAGCCTACAGAGCACGAGGAAGTGAGAAATTTTACTATTGCAGGAGTGAGAAATATTACTACTGGGCAGAATTCCATTTTTAGAACCTGGGAAGTTATTTTGAGGGTTGGTGTTTTCATTTTTTTTAATAGCCTCTGCGCTCTAACAATACTCAGGGCAAGAACTGCTCTGAGGAGAAACCAGGGCACAGTGGGGAGCCCTGCCAGTCTCTGTGGTTGCTGGGCAACCCCTCACCGCCAGCAGGGCTAGTGGAGAGCAAGAGTAGGCTCCGCACTCCCACACCCCTCCTCACAAGTGCCAGAACTCATTAGCTAAGCCCCTCTCAAGGGTGTCTAGAAGAAGCAGCCTCATTTTCTTTTCAGCCCGGGCAGCTTGGAGTGAGGAAGATAGGCCCGCAGGAAAAAGCACACTGAACAGCTGCAGGCCAGCCTCACTTTCGACAGCTATGTCAGGTTCCTACGGCTGCTGTCACAGAGCCTCATGAATTTGGTGGCTTAAAACAACAGAAACGGATTCCCTCATAGTTCTGGAGGGCAGAGAAGTTCAAAATTGGTATCACTGGGCCAAAATCCAGTTTCAGTCAGGCTGCACACCCCTCTGGAGGCATCATGGGAGAATCTGTGCCTGGCCTCTTCCAGCTTCTGGTGGCTCCAGCATTCCCTGGCTTGTGGCCACATCCCTCTAGTCTCTGCCTCTGTGGTCACATGGCCTTCTCCTCTTCTGTTGTGACAAATCTCCCTCTGCCTCTCTCTTAAGGGTATCTGTGATTGCATTTAGGCCCTGCTAGGATAGTCCAAAACTATCTGCCCATCTCAAGATCCTTAATCACATCTGCTATGACCTTTTTTCCATATAAAGTAACATTCACTGATACCAAGGGATTAGGATCCAAAGTCTTTGGGGATTATGATTCAGCCTACTACCCACGCTGACATCTTCCTCTAACAAAGCTGACCAGCAGCTTACCGCTCCACCCCCTGGCATCCTGGCCCAGTCACTCTTCACCACCTGGCACTGTACACCAGGCTCAGGATGATTGGGCACATGACCCTGCCCCTGAGGCCCTACCCACCCTGGAGTTGTCTCTCACAGACCCACAAACAAGCCAAGCAAGGCTGGAGTTTCCTGGAGCAGCAGGGATGTTTAACTACACACTCAGGTTGTGGCAGCTCCCTCGAGGCCTCCAGTTACTGTCACAGAGGGAAATAGGGAGTTACAGACTAGAGGCCAGCACTGTAAAAATTTTATTTAAAAAAATCTTTTTATTACACTATACAAATTCAGTAAAGGAGTGGAAAAAATAGAAAATGCAAAGCCTTCGGAATTCTAGCACCCAGAGATCATTTTAAAATTTGCTGTGCAAGCAACCTTCCTTCTAGACCTTTTTCTATTCAGATAGAACCATAGACTTACAGTTTTAAAAAACAGAAGTGGCATTATATACTATACATTCTGCTTTTCAACCAGGTTTTTTCAATAAATGATTTATTCTAGGTGCCTTTCATGGCAGTGCATAGAGCATTTCTTCTTACATCTTTTTAAAGGCTGCAGAGGATCCCCCCACCCCCCGCCCCACTATGTGGATGAGCCACGATTAAGTTACCCTGCTGATGGGCATTTGAATTGTTCCTAGTTTTGTAGCTGAAACTAATGTAGTGAGATAATTCAGGAAGAGACTAATATCTGACTAGTTCACATCATTATAGGAGGCTCACAAAGACAAGGAGGCATTTTTCTCTCACCTCCATATACCACCTCAACAGTATCTCAAAGCATTGACGCCTAGGATGAAGGAAGTCAGGGCTTCTTCCCTCACTCCCAAGAAGAACTAACAAAATGTTATTCTCTGAGGCAGAGCCTTACTGAGACAAAGAACCAGATGGTCTGCAAGGAGGAGGGACTCTGTCTTAGTGGAGAGGCTTCCACTGCAAGCACACAAACATCTCTTCTCAAACTGGCTCAGATAGAGAGAATGTATGGCCTCCAACATCAGAAAAGCCCAGAGGCTCGGTGAGATTCCGGTGTGATTTGATCTAGAGTTTCACAACATCACAGGCTTTAGTTCATTTCTCTGTAATTGACTTGGCTCAGGTTTGCTCCGTAGATTAGCTTCATCCTCAAGCTCATCTTTATCTTTGCAGAAAAAGAACTAGAGCAGTTCAGATCACATATCTATCTATGACATCTATAGGAAAAGAAGATCTCTGTCCTCATACATCCAACAGAACTGCATTATGATGGGAACACCTTAGGCCATGTGCCTGCCACCGAACCAACAGCTGTGGTGGGAGGATGAAATATTCGACAGAGTTAGTCTAGGTCACATGCTCCCCTCCAGAGTTGAGGTACAGATGGCTTTCCCAAAGTCAGAAGGATTTATTTTCCAACAAAAAGTGAGCTGTTAGAAGAGGGGAAGTGGGGATTTACGAGAGTTTTTGTTTTGTTTTGTTTTGTGTTGTTTTGATGAAGTTTTGCTCTTGTTGCCCGGGCTGGAGTGCAATGATGGAATCTCAGCTCATCGCAACCTCCACCTTCCGGGTTGAAGCGATTCTCCTACCTCAGCCTCCCAGGTAGCTGGGGTTACAGGCATGCACCACCACGCCTGGCTAAGTTTGTATTTTTAGTAGAGGCAGGGTTTCTCCATGTTGGTCAGGCTGGTCTCAAACTCCCGACCTCAGGTGATCCGCCCACCTTGGCCTCCCAAAGTGCTGGGATTACAGGCATGAGCCACTGTGCCTGGCCTATGAGAGCTTTTAAGGGTGTATGGGCTTAGAGAGAAATAAGTGAGTTTACTGGACTGTATAAACTCCACACCCCAGGTGCCTATAGAATCCCAAGGGGATTAAGACAAACCATTACCCTATGGAGGAACAAATTCACACTGATTCCCCAAAATGCACCATAAACACCCTGATGTGTGGTGTTTATCCTTATTCTATAATAAATTCCTAGCAATGGAATTGCTGAGTCAAAGGGCTTGCATATTTCAAACTTTAATAGATATTACAAAATTCCCCTCCAAAAACGTTTCTACCAATTTTTCCTTCCAACTATACAGGCTATGAAAATGCCCATTAACCCATACCTTGTCAATACTAAATATTATTCATCTTTTAGCTGAGCACAGTGGCTCACACCTGTAATCCCAACAGTTTTGGGGAGGCTGAGGCAGGAAGATCACTTGAGGTCAGGAGTTCTTGACTAGCCTGGCCAATATGGTGAAACCCTGTTTCTACAAAAAATACAGAAAATTATCTGGGTATGGTGGTGCATGCTTGTAATCTCAGCTACTTAGGAGGCTGAAGCAAGAGAATCACTTGAACCTGGGAGGTGGAGGTAGCAGTGAGCCAAGATTGTGCCACTGCACTCCAGCCTGGGTGACAGAAGGAGACTGTTTCAAAAAGAAGAAGAAGGAGAAGAAGAAGAGGAGGAAGAGGAAGAGGAAGAGGAAGAAAAGAAGAAGAAGAAGAAGAAGAAGAAGAGGAGGAAGAAGAAGAAAGAAGAAGAAGGAGGAGGAGGAGGAAGAAGAAGAAGAAGAAGAAGAAGAAGAAGAAGAAGAAGAGGAAGAAGGAGGAGAAATATATATATATATATCATCTTTTTAATGTTTGCCATCCTGATAGATTTAATTTGATTTTTTTAAACTATGGGGGAAGGTGAACATCTTTTCATACATGTAGTAGCTAATTATAATACCTTTTCTATGGATTACTTGCTCCTGGCTTTTTTTTGCATTTTTCTGATGGGTTGTTTATCTTTTTCTTGTTGAAGTGGAAAAGCTCTTTGTAGATTAGAGATACAAACCCTTTGTTTTATCTGTTGCAAGTATTTTTCCCAGCTTGTCCTTTGTGCTTTGACTTTGTATACAGAGCTTTTGTTGTCCAGAACATTACAAATTTTATGTAATTAAATGTATTAGGCTTTTCTGAGTTTCTTCTTAGAAAGGTCTTCCCCACTCTAAAATAAAAAAATAGTCACTCCTGTTTTCTTTCATGTTTTCTGTGGTTTCTTTTTATATTGAAATATTTTTTCTATCTGGAATTTGTCTTATTATATTATAGATGTGAGGCAGGATGACTTAGCTGTTTTTTGTTTTTTGTTTTTTCTAAGAGAGACAGCTGCTTAGGATGTAGGGACTTTTTTTTTTTTTTTTTTGAGACAAAGTCTCGCTCTTTCACCCAGGCTGGAGTCCACTGCAACCTCCGCCCCCCAGGTTCAAGTGATTCTCCTGCGTCTGGGTCATTTTTGTATTTTTAGTAGAGATGGGGTTTCACCATGTTGGCCAGGCTGGTCTGGAACTCCTGACCTCAGGTGATCCACCACCTCGGCCTCCCAAAGTGTTAGGATTACAGGCGTGAGCCACGGCCCCCAGCCGGATGTAGGGACTTTTTAAGATTCCAGAGTCTCTGCAACTTCCCTGTGGTTCTGATATTTGTTAACATCTTGTTTCCAGGGAGCAATGAGAAGGAACTAGAAGGAAGGCTGGTGCTTCTCTTCAAGTCTGGGGACAGCCAGGAAAGGAGGATCCAGTGAGAGTGGGACATACTCCTCAGACGATGTTAGGAGGATGGCTGCAGGGCCTAGAAGAGGGGAAACAGGCTGAGCCTCTGCACCAAAGAAGAAGGGAGGCAGGAAGAGTCGCTCTTCTCTTAGGAAGAATCCAGGGAACAAGAGAGAAAGACCCTAGTAGCGGCCACCGCACCCCGTGGACCTGATACCAGGGAGCATTCTGTTCTTTACTTTCTGCATTCCAATCTTCCAGCCTAACTGGGTGGGCTCATTAGCATGTGTTCCACAAGTGTTTTGTTTTGTTTTGTTTTGTTTTTTGAGACAGAGTTTCACTTTTGTTGCCCAAGCTTGAGTGCAATGGCATGATTTCGGCTCACTGCAACCTCCACCTCCCAGGTTCAAGCAATTCTCCTGCCTCAGCCTCCCAAGTAGGTGGGATTACAGGTGTGAGCCCCCATGCCCAGCTAATTTTTGTATTTTTAGTAGAGATGGAGTTTTGCCACATTGGCCAGGCTGGTATTGAATCCCTGACCTCAGGTGATCCACCTGCCTCGGCCTCCCAAAGTGCTGGCATTACAGGAATCAGCGACTACACCTGGCCATTCCACAAATACTTTTTGTGCCCCTACTCTGAACCCAAGAAAGCATCACTGCATCCTGGTCTAGTCATAATGGAAGTTGGGACTAATGGCCCTGAGACAAGAAGAAGAATGCTGTGGGGAATCTGCCATGCTGCAAGAGGCAGGAATTCATCTTTTTTTTTTTTTTCTTTTTTTTTTTTTTTTGAGACAGAGTCTTGCTCTGTTGCCTGGGCTGGAGTGCAGTGGTACAATCTCGGCTCACTGCAACCTTTGCCTCCCGGGTTCAAGTAATTCTCCTGCCTCAGCCTCCTGAGTAGCTGGGACTACAGGCGTCCACCACCACAAGCAGCTAATTTTTGTATTTTTAGTAGAGACAGGGTTTCACCATATTGGCCAGGCTGGTCTTGAACTCCTGACCTTGTGATCCACCTGCCTCAGCCTCCCAAAGTGCTGGGATTACAAGGGTGAGCCACTGTGCCTGGCAGGAATTCATCATTTTAGAAAGACTTCCTTCAAACATAGCATTTAAAATTTCATTCTTCAGATCTGAAAAAGTAATCACCCGACTCTGTTAGATAAAAGAAAATGGGTGGGTTCACTGGTGCTGTCATGGTGGTGTGCTGAAGAAGAACCCTGGACTTGTGAGACTGGATGTATGCAAGAGTCCACTGGAGAGGCTGAGAAAACTGCATGCAAAGATTCTTGATGTTATTGAGCAAAACCCTAAAAATGCAACATACAGAAAGTATACAGAACAGATTACAAATGAGAAGCTGGTTAAAATGGTTAAATGGTTAAAGCAGAACCAGATGTTAAAAAATAGGAAGACTGACTTCAAGGTTGCCAAATAGAAGAGGTGATTCTTCAGGCTCAAAATGAATGAAGTCTGGCGAAAAAAATAATGCAGTGGAAACCATGGGACCTCTTAGCAGAAAAGCCTCCTGCCAACCAGCGGAAATGGCCAATATAATCATTAAATGACTTTGGTGGGTTGATGGGAAACTGGTGTAATTAAGTGTTCTGGTATATTAAAAGTACATCCATATTATTGACATTTTACAATCACAAAAACCAATACAGAAAATATTTAGATGTTAAAATTGGTGGTAACAGCAACACAATCTTGTGAATCAATTTTTGGTTTGTAAATTATTCCCACAAATTATTTCAAAGATGATATTTCTTTGAACATAAAGCTTGTGGGAAGATTTGAAAATTAATTAGAAAAATTCCTACAGATCGTCAATGCAGAGGCCAAAATCAACAAAGTGGTTTCTTTAGTAGTATCTTCAATATATCATTTAATTATTTTATTATCCTGACAAAGAAAGGGCCCTTAATTATTATTGTCTAAACAAATTTGTAAGTCACTGTTTGAAGTAAATTAGTAAGAGTGGATATTTTCAAATGTGATAAAATAGCACAAGTGGCTGATGAAAAAATTGGAAGTTATAGTTAACCTGATTGGCTGTGATCTTATGTATAAAAGGAAAATTTAAATATATTATGAGATACCGATTATAAAAATCCATAGTAAATGTCATTTTATTTTAATCTTTATTTGAATTATTATTCCGTTTACTCTGTTTTCATATAGTCTTAATTTTATCATACTTTGTTGTTACTCTATTATTTTTGGAAACCATCAAATTAGAATTTATTATACAGTTGAAGAAATTCATTTAGTACTTGAAAGAAAGATTTATTGCACAGAGGTAGTTGTGCAAGAAATTTTCCTCTGTTTGCCTTTAAGGAACTTGGCTTTCTGGCCCTTGGCCTTTAATTTTCTTGATCAACCCAACTACATCAGAATAGGGGTAGAATTCTCATAAAAGAAGAGACATTAAGAGTTCTTGAAGTTTATCTGGCATATGGATAAGCTTATATTCAAAATGTCTTAGTCATGTGGCTATAAATTCAAAGTAGAATCACTAAGTAGTTTTCATTAAGTTCCTGATATGAGCGTAGGTGGGTATGAAAACAAGACAAATGCTGTTCAAGGAAAAAAGTTGGCAAGCTTAAGGTTAAACAAAAGTAAAATTACTTTTCACGTGTTCTCACCTTTTCTTCCAACTTCCCTATCATTTCTAAATTCCTGTTTAAATTGAACTTGGTATCTTTTTCCTTCAGAGATAGGACTTTTGTGGGTTGTGTGCACGTGTGCGTGCACATATTTGCATATATTTGTATATTTTGCTATCTTGTGGCAAAGTGAAGTATTTCAGAATGAGAAAAAAATGTATTTCTTCTTTTTTTTCCAGCATATTTCTTCCCTCATAGACCTGTAACATAAATGCCAGCTAAGTATTAAAGTGGGTTGAGTTATTTCCTTAAAAAAAAAAAAAAAGGCTCTATTATTAACTGCCAGGCCCACTGGTGCCTTCCCTGGGAGGGGCTCAGCCCCTTCCGGCTGGGTTGCCCGTGAAAGGTCACCACTGTCAGCAGCCATTCCAGCCCCATAGCAAGGACTGGCCATCCAGGGCTCACAAGGCAGTCGATCCCAACAGCTTCCACAGTAATATGTGTATATCTCTGTCCCTACATGTCCACATCGTTCTGGAATCATCTTTGGGGCGATCTTCCCTACTTGAAGGGACTGTCAAACATCTTGGTGTGGTAGGTGCTCCGCAAAGTGCTAAATGAATGAGTGAGTCAGTGATGGTAGAGAGCAGGGTGTGGGGCTGGGGATGCAGGACTGTTCCAGGTTAGCTGGGGATCCTGTGGGAGCAGAGGCCCAGGTCAGAGCTCAGCCTGTAGGAGGGCATAGACCCTGACAGCTGTATAGGGAGTTTTCCAAGAGCAGAGGCTTTGGATATAGGGGTGGCTGGGAAATTACCACTACCAATTACCATCGTCACCTGGTCCCATGCCCATAACCCTCCATCCCCTGGGTGGGTGATCTCCAGTGGGCAGCCCCCGATGACGAATGGCAGCCCTCCCACTCTCAGAAGCCCCATCAATTGCAGGCCCTGTGGGTCACTCACCTGCCTGGCATTCCCTGAGCCCTTCCCTGCTGACTCACCATAGTCCTGGCTAGTCCGAGCTTCCTGCCAGCGGCCCAGCCAAGACCAGAGGAGAGGGAGGTAGGAGGCCAAGGAGACCGCATCAGGACCCAGGAATGCTCTGCTGGGTGGGAGGAGTGGGGAATAACTTCCACCGCTCTGAAGGGGTGACCAGGAAGTGGACTGTCTAATGGCTGATGGATGCCTCTGTCCCTTAGTCACAGCCAGGCCCTCACCAACCCCCATTCAGAGAACAAGGTCTCCCCAGGCCCTGACCACCTGCTGTATCAAAGCACCATCCATGGCCTGTGAATGCCTATGCTTGCCTGCCACCGTACTGGTCATGTGTGATTGCCTGTGACTGTGTGTTATGTGCCGATAGGCGTGGTTGAATGTGACTGTGGTTGTGTTGAATGGTACAAGTCTCTGTGTGACTGCCTGTGACTCAGAATCCCTGCGTGTAACCATGTCCAGCTGTGATTGAGTGCAGATGGAGGACGGAATGCGATTGCACCTGGTGCTGTATGGTTTTGTGTGATTGTATGTCATGGTGTGTTAGGCATGATTACCTGTGGTTATGTGTGTTCTAGTGGTTGTGTGGTACTGAGTGTGATGAAGCATGCCTGTGGGTGCATGTGGCTGTGTGTGACTGGGTGGGGCTGTGTATGATTCTTCAGGACCGTGCACACACCTGTCATCCCCCACAGAATATAGGCTGCAGACCCCCAATCTTCTTGGCACAGGCCCAGGCCCAAGAAAGTCAGGGGTCTGCAACCTATGTCTTGCGGGGGATGACAATTGTGTGCGTGCCTGCTGTGTGCATCCTCCTTTGCCAGGTTCTGCCCCTGATGAGCCCAGACCAGCTCCCATTTATGAAAGGAGGTGGAGCCGGGCTGCAGAGTGCTCTTCCCTGCCGTTACCGACCATGTTTAGAGTGTTTTCTTGGAAGCCAGTCTGGGCTTTGGGGGAGTGCCAGCCTGTCTGAGCCCTTGCAACAGCTGACTCCCAGACTAACAAAGTCTCAGCTCCGCCCTGACCCAGACCCAGGCTGCCTTCCACCCTGCAGGAGCACAGCCAGCATCTCCCAGCCCTGGCCACCTGCTTCCACCCTCCCCAAACCTCATCTGGGTGCAAAAAGAACACAGGAACCCAGCTCTGCTTCTTTTCCAACTCTGAAGACATGCTTTGTAAGGGCTTTACCACTAACTCCTTGAGGGAAATCAGATGGGATAACAAAAACAGCCCTGGAAGAAACTGACAGTTTCAGATGTTTACAGGCTCTTCCAGGCCCGGCCCTAGGCTGCTGTCTCTGGGCTTCTGTCCTCTACTTTTCTACCTGAGGAAGGGGGGTGAGCTTCCAGTCTGGCTGCCCCCAGTCCCAGGCCACGTGACCCCACCCACGCAGTACCCTAGCTTTTTGCTGCTACCACCCCCTCCCACAGCTGAGGCAGGCCTTCTACCTCTCTGAGGAGACTCCAACTCTCAGGGCCAGGGTCCAGCCCAGAAGTGACAGGAAGGATCCCTCTGGCTTATTTCCTGCAGATCAAAGTTGGGCAACAGCTGCCCAGATGTGTGAGCCTCAGACTTCTTCTGTCCCTGCCGGGAAAGAATATACTCAGGGTCTGGACCATCTGCCCCAGCTGGTTCTGGGCCAGGCTGGGGGTGAGGGATGTGGGACGGAGTTGGTAAGAGGCTGGAGCAAAGTTCTGGAAGCAAGGGTGGCGGGAAGGAAGACACTGTGGGTGGGAGTCAGAGCAGCCTATATGAAGAACCAGGCTAGGGCCAAGGCAGGCACGCTCCCCTACCGACACCGGGGGGCCACAGACTTGGGCGGGAGGGAGTGTCACAGAAAGGGAATCCTGGACCAGTGGCTCAGGTCACCGAAGCTCTGGTCCTAACTTTGCCACCTAGCAGCTGTGTGACCAGGGAAAGCTGCTTTCCCTCTCCGGGCTTTGGTTTATCCACCTTGAAGACTGAAAAATGGTAGAAATGAAGTATGTAAAGTGCAGAGCCCAGTGGCACAAGTAGTTGCTCAATAGACACAGCTCACCTGCATCCTAAAGACAGTTATCGACCCCAAGTCTAAGGCCCTTCCTGACCCAGAAGCTCTATGTCTCTGAAAGAATCAGGCTTCTCTCCCCACATGAGAAGGGACACGGCCCAGCAGGGCGCGGTGGCTCACGCCTGTAATCCCAGCACTTTGGAGGCTGAGGCAGGCGGATCACGAGGTCAGGAGATGGAGACCATCCTGGCTAACACGGTGAAACCCTGTCTCTACTAAAAATACAAAAAAATTAGCCAGGCGTGGTGGGGGGCACCTGTAGTCCCAGCTACTCAGGAGGCTGAGGCAGGAGAATGGTGTAAACACAGGAGGCGGAGCTTGCAATGAGCCGAGATAGTACCACTGTACTCTGCTCTGGGGGTAGGGGTGTGAGGGGAGCTGAACAGAAAGAATGGGAGAAAGCCTGGAGCAGCCAGGGGTTTAGAGGGTGGGTGGGCATGGCAGCAGGGTTGAGGCGTTTCCCCTGGCAGGATCTGGACTCAGGGACCTGCCAAGACTCTTCCTGCTCCTCCCAGCTGTCTCCTAACTTACCCATCCAACCCATGTCTGCTCCCTTCTCCCCACCAACCATCACTTGTCCCCTGAGGCTGTAGCTCTGAACTCAATTACATCGTTCTAGGAGGTGCAATGGCTCAACACTTACAGAGCAGCCAAGCTAAAGCCAACATCCTAAGCTCAACAGGCTAAGCACCAGAGGCTGAAAACATTAGTAAGATGGGTCCTTATCTTCCAATCACTTTTAATTAAAATGATAATAACACCTGTTGATCGTTCCAGTGAATACCACATGGCAAATTCAACTGCCTTCAGGATCCAGCCACGTGATAAAAGTGACCGCAGCAGCGTGGTGGAAGCAATAGAGGCAGGTGCAGCCTGAGGACAAGCTGTGAGCCAACATTTCAGAGTGGGCCAAAGTAAAGACAGCTGCTTATGCTGCCTTCTGTGACATTTCCTGAGTTCTCACTAAGTGCCAGGCATTCTTTCACTTAATTCTCTCCAGAAATCTATGAGATAGAGATTAGCATTGCAGGATTCAGACTCTAGCTCCTAGAGCTCTAGAGTGACTCCATGTTCATGTCTTTCTGTGATCCCCAGCCCTCAAATAGGGTAGGGCCTGTGAGTAGCTCCTAACCAAGGAAATATGGCAAAGGGAATGGGACATCACTTCTATGATTATGTTATATTATAAAAGACATGGGCTGTCAAGGATGACATGCAAATTCATGAAGCGTTCCATAAAAGACATGGGCTTGGCCAGGCACCGTGGCTCATGCCTATAATCCCAGCACTTTGGGAGGCCGAGGCAGACGGATCACCTGAGGTCAGGAGTTTGAGACCAGCCTGGCCAATATGGTGAAACCCCATCTCTACTAAAAATACAAAAATTAGCCAGGCATAGTGGTGGGTACCTGTAATCCCAGCTACTCAGGAGGCTGAGGCAGGAGAATCGCTTGAACCCGGGAGGCGGACGTTGCAGTGAGCCGAGATCACGCCACTGTACTCCAGCCTGGGCAACAAAGAACAAAACTCTGGGCCGGGCGCGGTGGCTCAAGCCTGTAATCCCAGCACTTTGGGAGGCCAAGATGGGCGGATCACGAGGTCAGGAAATCAAGACCATCCTGGCTAACACGGTGAAACCCCGTCTCTACTAAAAAATACAAAAAACTAGCCGGGCGACGAGGCGGGCGCCTATAGTCCCAGCTACTCGGGAGGCTGAGGCAGGAGAATGGCGTGAACCCGGGAGGCGGAGCTTGTAGTGAGCTGAGATCCGGCCACTGCACTCCAGCCCAGGCGACAGAGCGAGACTCCGTCTCAAAAAAAAAAAAAAAAAAGAACAAAACTCTGTCTCAAAAAAAAAAAAAAAAAAGACCTGAGCTTATTAGCAGACTGGTGCTAGACATTTTCTTCCTTGCTGAATTTGAAGAAGTGCCATGATCTGAAGGGGCATACAGAGAGGCTTTGTGGTAAGGAAATACAGGTGGCCTCTAGGACCTGAAAGCAGCCCCCCACCAACAGTTATCACAAAGATTTTAGTTCTACAACCACAAGATGAATTCTGCTAACAACCTTCATAAGTCTGGAAGTGGATCCATCCCCAGTTGAGCTTCCAGATGAAGAACCCAGCCCTGGCTGACACCTTCACTGTGGCCTTGCAGAGGACCCAGCTAAGCCTAACAAATGTGTCCTGTTCTAAGCCCCTAAGTTTGTGATAATTTATTATGAAGCAATAGAAAACGAAGGTAAGTACTATCTCCATCTTACAGATGAGAAACCTAAAGCTCAGAGACTTTGACCAGAGGCACATACTTAGCATGAGGCACAGCAGGGACAGAGACCAGTCTCCAGACTCGGTAGGCTGGTGTTCTCTTTAGGACCCCAGCTGCAGAGCTGGTCATTGTTCTTTCAGCGGCCACCTAGATGCAGGAAGAGTAACCTGCATAGTATTGATTGAAATACTTTTTTTTCCATTTTAATTTAACAAACATTTGTTGAGCCCTCTCTGTGTGCCCAGAACTGTGCCAGGTGCAAGGGATTCCAGGCTGTGGTGGGACCAGTGGTGGACGCGGACAACAGACAAGCCATGTCAGTGTGATAAGGGTTACAACATGAGGAGAGACGATGTGCTGGGAGCATGTGATAGGGCAGCCAGCCACTGCCAGGGGCCAGGGACAGTCTCCCACAGGAAGTGATACACAGGTCCCTTGGGGTGGGCCTGGTAGTGAGCCAGCCCCTCTGAATTGCAAGTGAGTGAGTAGGTGAGTGGGTGGGCTTTACTGGCAAAGGGGTCCCCAGAGAAGAGGACTCTTCCAGCAATGTGAAATCACCCTGCTTCCATGCACTGGCTTCCAGGACACCTGTTTCAAGGACCCAGGGCCTCTATGACTGCCCTATGACACCTCAGAGCTCAGATCCCAATGAGCACCACTTCCCGGATGCATCATGGGTGGCTGGGGTGGGGAAGCAGTTGTTTGGCTGTGACTCTCATCTTCTAGACATCCCCAGACATCTGGCAGGGGAAGAACTGTAGGTTGGGGTGAGAGGCAAAGCAGGGATACAGGGGTACATGGATGAGGGTATGAGCAGAGCCAGAAAAAAGAGCAGGAATTAGAAAGGGGGCCCCCCTCCTGTGGCCCAGCTGCAGTCTGTAGTGACTTGGCAGACCTAGGAGTCCTTGCTCATCAACTGGCTGGATGGTATGGATCATGCAGGGTCCCGGGAGGAAGCTGTCAACACAGTCAAACTGGGGGATTTAAGAGGTATTCAATAAGGAGACTATTGTCAAAGGTCTTGGAAAAGGATTGCAGGAACCTCGACCAAGAGCATCAGGCTTTTCTGCTGCTGGACCTGATGAACCCAGGGGAGGTCACCAGACCTGCAGAGCTCTGGAGCAGAGTAGATAGGGCTGGCAGCAGCTGTGGCCTCATGGAGGGATGCAGCCAGGCTGTGGCTACCCTGCAGGAGGTTAAGTGCCCTGACCTCACTCTCCTTTCTGCCTCCCATAAGCTATTGGTGCTCCCCAGTGACCAAGGCAGAGGGTAAGGGCACCCACGGATATAGTTCCCACAGTCCTAGAGGGCAGACCAAGTTGGAGAAAGTGGGCAGGCAGACTGGAAGAAGACACCCAATCCTGACTCAGTTTCCTTCTTTGTACAAGAGTGTTGATGAGCATGCTTATGTTTTGGTTGTTCCAAATTTGAAAAGCAGTCACGTATCTAAGGGCCCCAGCCTGGAGTCCGGCAGGCACAGGCTGGTTGCCAGCATTTGGTTTCCAAGAATCAACAACAAGAACACAAAATCGGGGCCACTGAGAAGCCAGTCGCCAGCCCCAGAAGCCCTGGGCAGCAGAACAAGCACTGACGAGAGGTTGGCTCAGGAGGTCTTAGAGTCCTTGCCGGGAATGGAACCCAGAAACCCTTTCTCCACACACTCACTCACACCCCAGTCCTGCAGCTGTGGGAGGGTGGGGTGCCTGACCTCTCTGCCCTGCTGGAGAGCAGCAGCAGCAGGCCTGTAGGCAGCGCAGCGTCAGCCCTCAGGGTGGCAGAGGGGCAGGCAGCTAGACCAGGAGGCCCAGCTCTGCCTAGAATCGTGGGCCCAGCTGGTAGGAAACTAGGCAGTGCTGCGTTCACTTCCCCCAGTGTGGGGATCCTCCCATGCACCCTAGACAGTAGCATCTAGGTGGGAGGAAGCTTGCGGCCTCACTGGGCTCCAGGGCAGCTGGAAAGCCTGATTATTAGAAAGTAGCTGCCTGGCCCTGGATGTCTCCAGCCTAGGGCCCGAACAACCCAAGCCCTCAGAGCCTCTCCAGGCCCGGCCCCACCTTCTACCCACTGTGACATTTATTCCCCTTCAGCGCCCATAACAAAGGCCCCTGGTGAGACCCGCAGCCCTCTGCCCTTTTCTTTATCACCGGCATCACAAGTTCACAGGAAGAGGGTTTTCAAAGCAACAGAGTCAAGACTGCACTGCGGTCAACGTTTTTCAAAAGAAAGGAAACCAAAATGGATCAAAGAATTGCAGGTGCAGCAGATTAAGACTCTGCCTGTGACCTGTGCTGGGAAATGGGCCAGGGAAGGGTGTGAATGCAACCCCTTCCACTGATTTACTGCCTTTCCAGCTCTCCAGGGCAAGGGCAGGGGAAGGGACAGAGAGGTGAAGACCATGGCGGGTGAGAAGACTCAAATGTTTGGGAGCCAAGCCATTGGGAGGCATCTTCACTCACCCAGAATGCCCCGTGCTGTGAAAGGAGGGCCAAGCACACAGGATCAGGGCTCAGTCAGAGGCCCATGAGGAGCAGCTGCTTCCCTGGTGGTCAGCTCCTCATCCTTTTCCTCATTCTGATCCTCTGCCCAGGGAGGCCCTCTGCAATAAATCCGTCCAGCCCCCCTCTCCCCTGGGCTGACAGAGCTCTCCGTGGCTCTCATCTGCACCCGGAGAAACAGGCTCTGAACTGTTCACCCACCTCGGGTTTGCACTGAAATCCAACCTCCATGCTGGATTGGTAAATTGAGCTTTTCTAAGCAACAATCTATCTGTTTCTTACAGATTGACTGTAAGTTCCAGGACTAAAGTGCTTCCTAGAGCTTAAAATGAGAAACATGAAGTTCCTATACCACCTATTAAATTTCTCCAGCTGCTTGTAAGAAAGTTATCTAGGCCAGGCACCGTGGCTCACACCTGTAATCCCAGCACTTTGGGAAGCTTAGACAGGCAGATCATTTGAGCTTAGGAGTTCGAGGCCAGCCTGGCCAACATGGTGAAACCCCATGCTACTAAAAACACAAAAATTAGCTGGGTGTGGTGGCACATTCCTGTAATCCCAGCTACTTGGGAGGCTGAGGCAGGAGAATCACTTGAACCTGGGAGGCGGAGGTTGAAGCGAGCCAAGATGGCACCACTGTACTCCAGCCTGGATGACAGAATGAGACTAGGGAAAAAAAAAAAAAAAAAAAGGTTATCTGATGCATTTAGTATGGGTTATAAAGTTTTTTGTTTTACTGCTCTTATTTTCGTTTTGCTTCATTTTTTTCTGGTTTCTTTTTAATTTACTTTATCTTGTTATGTTGAATGAATTTCTAAACTCTTTTTCTTTTTTTTTTTTTTTTTTTTTTTTTTTTTTTTTTTTTTTTTTTTTGAGACGGAGTCTCGCTCTGCCGCCCAGGCTGGAGTGCAGTGGCCGGGTCTCAGCTCACTGCAAGCTCCGCCTCCCGGGTTTACGCCATTCTCCTGCCTCAGCCTCCCGAGCAGCTGGGACTACAGGCGCCCGCCATGTCGCCCGGCTAGTTTTTTTTGTATCTTTAGTAGAGACGGGGTTTCACCGTGTTAGCCAGGATGGTCTCGATCTCCTGACCTCGTGATCCGCCCGTCTCGGCCTCCCAAAGTGCTGGGATTACAGGCTTGAGCCACCGCGCCCGGCCTCTAAACTCTTTTTCTAAGTTGTGAAATGCAACAACTATTTGGAAAAGCATAGGGAATTATAGAATGAACATCTTTGTACCCACCAATCAGCTTTACCAATTCCTTTTTTTTTTTTCCTGAGACAGGGTCTTGGTCTGTTGCCCAGGCTGGAGTGCAGAGGTACAATCATAGCTCACTGCAGCCTCAAACTCCCGGGCTCAAGCAGTCCTTCTGCCTCAGCCTCTGGAGTAAACCACACTTTGGCTAAATTTTACAATTTTCTGAAGAGGCAGATCTCACCATGTTCCCCAGGCTGGCCCTGAACTCCAGCTCAAGCAATCCTCCTACCTCCGCCTCCCAAAATGTTGGGACTACAGGTGTGAGCCACTGCATCCAGCCCAGCTTTAGCAATTCTTAACATGTTGCCACATTTGCTTCCATTTCTTTTTTTATTGTAGTGAAATATGCTAACATAAAATTGACCATTTTCACCATTTCAATTTCTTTTTGAAAAATAATATTGGAAATACAGCTGAAGGGCCCTATAACCTCTGTTCCATTCTCTTTCCTCCTTCCCTTGAGATAATCACTATTCTAAATTTGATTCTCCTGTGAAACTGATTACATATACATTGTAAAATAACCATACAGGAAAGAAAGGTATAAAGCACAAAGATAAAATTCTCCTGCTACCCCCAGCGTGAAACTCACTCCCCGTGAAGAAACCACTGTCAAAACTTCCTGTAAATCTTTCCAGGTGTTGTTGTTTTATAAATTACGAATTATATCGACTTGTTTTCTTTCTTAACACAAATGGAATAATGTTATCCATACCGCTCTCCAGCTTGCCTTCTGTTTCCTATTATCAGTGCTCCTTGGACATTTTTCCATGTGAATACTACTGAATCTATCTTATTCTTTTGAACAGCTGCATGGAATTCTACTTTATTTAATATTTCCATGGATGGACATTTAGGTGGTTTCCAGTTACTTTGCTATTTTAAACACGCGTACACTGAACATTCTCTCTCTCTCTCTTTTTCTTTTTTTTTTTTTTCAGACAGAGTCTTGCTCTGTCGCCCCGGCCGGAGTGAAGTGGTGCGATCTTGGCTCACTACAACCTCCACCTCCCAAATCCAAGCAATTCTCCTGCCTCAGCCTCCCGAGTACCTGGGATTACAGGCATACACCACCACGCCGAGCTAATTTTTGTATTTTTAGTAGTGATGGGATTTCACCATGTTGACCATGCTAGTCTCCAACTCCTGACCTCAGGTGATCCACCCGCCTCAGCCTTCTAAAGTGCTGGGATTACAGGCATAAGCCACTGCACCCGACCTGAACATTCTTGACAGAGTTTTTGCTCATTTGTGGGAATATTGTATATCTGTAGAATAAATACCTAGAAGAGGAGTTTCTGGATAAAAAGGTATAGAACATTTGACACCTCAAAAGCTATTGCCAAATCTAAAAATGATCAACTTAAACACCTACTGACAATGTCTGAGAGTTCCTGCCTCCCCACATCCTCAAGAACACATATTTTCACACCACCACTGGCCTTTTTTAAAATCTTCTGTGAACTGTCTGCTCCTATGCCTTTCCTCTAGCCTTTCCTGTGTTTATTTTTCACATGTGACTCTTTGATCCATCTGGAATTAATTTAAGATGCAGCATGAGATAGATGTTCTTTTCAATGAACATTTATTCATGTTTCCCACTCTGTAAATGATTGAATTAAGTGCCAAGACAAAGGGAAACGCAGATCTCTCTCCATTCTTGACAGGCCAGAGGCTACCTCATTTTGCCTCCCCACTTAGAACCAGCCCACCCGAGGCTCAAGGTTAAGAAATGGAACATTGGCTGGGCGTGGTGGCTCACGTCTGTAATCCCAGCATTTTGAGAGGCCAAGGCGGGTGGATCACTTGAGTTCAGGATTCAAGACCAGCCTGGGCAATGTGGTGAAACCCCATCTCTACTAAAAATACAAAAATTAGCTAGGCGTGGTGGCAGGTGCCTGTAATCCCCACTACTTGGGAGGCTGAGGCGGGAGAATTGCTGGAACCCTGGAGGAAGAGGTTGCAGTGAGCCGACATTGCGCCACTGCACTCCAGCCTGGGCAACAAAGCGAGACTCCATCTCAAAAAATAATAATAATAATAAAATAAAACATTGTCTCTGCCCACCCCATCTTCATAATGGATGGGCTGGACACAGCTACTCTGCAACATCCAGTCAGTTAGTTGTTCAACAGCAGATATACCATCACTGGGATTCGGGTTTTTTCCCCCTAGGAGAAGTGTATTGCATCTGTGGGGAGTGAGACACTTAGATGTTTGGTGGCCAGAGGAGTGACTGTAACAGATTGCTAGCAGTCCACAAAAATCCATTCTCCTTTCTTCTCTCTCTCTCTTTTTTTTTTTTTTTTTTGAGGCAGAGACTTGCTCTGTGGCCCAGGCTAGAGTGCAGTGGCGCTACAGCTCACTACAATCTCGACCACCTGGGCTCAAGTGATACTTCCACCTCAGCCCCCTGAGTCACTGGGGCCACAGGTGCACCAGTGCATCTGGCTAATGTTTGAAGATATGTTGCTCAGGCTGGTCTCGAACTCCTGGTCTCAAACAGTTCTTCCACTTCGGCCTTCCAACGTGCTGGGATTACAGGCATGAGCCACTGTGCCCAGCTTCTTCTTCCCTTGTAATGCGGTGGAAGCTGTCTAAGTAGGGACAGCGTTTTCCAGCCCTATGCATTCAGATGACACCACATAACTCTCACAGGTGGAATGTGAGTAAAACTGGCAAGTGCCCCTTTGGGCTGTAGTGGTTTATAAATATGGCCACAAATTCTTCCACTCTCTTCCCATCAAGATGTGGGGGGGTCTATGACATCTCTACTTGAACCTGGGCAGTCTTCTATCAAAGAGTACCATGGGAAGAAATGTGACTTCTGAGGCTTAGGACATAGAAGGTTATGTAGCTTCGCCTTGTTCTCTGGGAACACTCACTCTTGAGCCCTGAGCCACTATAAAAGAAATCCAACTCCTTTGAGGCCACCACGTTGGAGAGGCCACATGTTGGTGCTCTGGTACAGTCTTCCAGCCACGTGCCAGGTAAGCAAAGATGCCTCCAGATGGTTCAGACCTCAACCATTTGAGTCTTCCCAACTGAGGCCCAGACACTGCAGGGCAGAGACAAGCCACCCTCACTGTGTTCTGTCCAAATTCCCCAGAATTCCTCGCAGACTCACAGAATCTGTGAAGATAATGAAATGGTTGATGTTTTACAGCACTAAATTTGGGGTGGTTTGTTCTTCTGTAATAGACCACCGGAAGGAAGCCAAGACCCAGAAAACCAATTCCCCTTCCTGCTGGCTTCAACCCAGATGTGGCACTGATCCAGCCTCAAGTCCTAGGGATGACAAGCATGGAAGGACCTGTGTTGCTAAATAACCACATGGAGTGCTGCTGCTTGCTGATATGAAGCACTTTGGAAGGTTACATATGAACATCTCTTTTTTTGAGACAGAGTCTCACTCTGTCACCCAGGCTGGAGTGCAGTAGCATAATCCCAGCTCACTGCAACCTCCACCTCCTGGATTCAAGTGATTCTCATGTCTCAACCTCCCAAGTAGCTGGGAGTACAGCCTCCTGCCACCACACCTGGCTAATTTTTGTATTTTAATATGTTGGCCAGGCTGGTCTCCAACTCCTGACCTCAGGTGATCCACCTGCCCTGGCCTCCCAAAGTGTTGGGATTATAGGTGTGAGCCACTGCACCTGGCACATATAAACATCTTTATTCCTTAGGCCAAACAAACAAAACAAAGATATAGCAGGGACCAAGGCAGACGTAGTCTCTGCCCTCCATGAGCCTATGCCTGGCTGAGGAGGAAGGTGGAGGGGAGGGATTGCTGCAACAGATGAAACAGTTTGGTTGTTTAACAACAGTTGTAATCAGTTCTAAGCAGAAATATATAAGGAGCTGTAAAAATCATTCACAGAGGCTCTGACCCAAGCTGGGAGAACATGGAAGGTAACCCTGAGGAAGCAACACTTGCTTGGAGACCAGAAGGGTGAGTAAAAACTAAGTAGGATCAGAGGAAAGGAGAGAACAAGAATGTTCTGGCATCAGAAAGGGACAGAGCATGTACAAAGGCTCTGAGTCAGAAAGGAGACACTGAATCTGAGAAACTGAAACAAAACAAAACTCAGTGTGGACCTTGTGGGCTGGGCGGAGGACTTCAAATACAATCTCTAAGAAATGAGGATCCATGGGGCCATGCCAACAGGAGATTGTCCCATCAGACAAGCCTTGGGAGGCTGTGAGGGAAGAGGCTGGGGTCGGGAGGCTACTGGACACTTTCTCTGGGTTGGGGCTGTGGAGATAGAAATGCTAAAGTTCAAGAGATATTTGGGAGGTGGTTGATAAAATTTGGAGGGAAAGAGAAACTTGTTAGGAGAAGAGTCAAGGATGAAACACTAGTGAGCTGATGTCTAGTCTATGAGTAAATTATGATGTCATGGCCAGAGGAAACTGAGACGTGGCCAAATTCAAAGGCAGCTCAGAACATAGAAAGGGGATTAGGTTTGCTAGTAGGTGCCTTTGAGCGTGCCATCTTCCACGTCTTTGTCTAGAATATGAAAATTATCATGGCTCCATCTATGCTACAGGACTGTTTTAAGTATAAGGATGATGCTTGCATTCATTCACCTAGAAAAACTTGTGGAGAGTAGTGCCTACAATCTACAATAAATAAGATTGGCCAGGTGCGGTGGCTCATGCCTGTAATCCCAGCACTTTGGGAGGCCAAGGTGGATCAATCACTTGAGGTCAGGAGTTCGAGACCAGCCTGGTCAACATGGCAAAACTCTGTCTCTACTAAAAGTATAAAAATTAGCCAGGCGTGGTGGCGCACACTTTTAGTCCCAGCTACTCAGGAGGCTGAGGGATGAGAATCGCATGAATCTGGGAGGCAGAGGTTGCAGTGAGCCAAGATCGCGCCACTGCACTCCAGCTCCTCCAACCCAGGTGACAGTGCAAGACTCCATCTCAAAAAAAAAAAAAAACTACAATAAATAAGATTAATACATAAAGTATATAGTGTATTCATGAGAAGTGCCAAGGAGAAAAAATTAAGTGGTGGTGGCTAGAAGGAAGAGTAAATTCTTAGGTAGAATGTTCAAGGTATATACTCACTAGCAGGATGGACCTAGGTTCTGTGGAAACTGAGGTTTATACAATGAGGGGATGCGAGATGCTCCTTTATAGAAAGAAGATAAAAATACCTTACCTTTGCAAATTTTACAAAGATATGTGACCATTTGAATAGATTTCTAGGGCCTTGGAAGAGGCCCCTATGAGTGCAGGGCCCCAAAGCACAAACTTGCATATTTCTCCAGGCGTCCACACCTGCTCAGGAGGAATAGAGCTGCAGAGCAGGGCAGGGGGTGGGCTGTGGATATCACAACAAGAACCTGTTTTCAGGCCGGGCGCAGTGGTTCGTGCCTGTAATCCCAGCACTTTGGGAGGCCGAGGTGGGCGGATCACAAGGTCAGGAGATGGAGACCATCCTGGCTAACATGGTGAAACCCTGTCTCTACTAAAAATACAAAAACAATTATCTGGGTATGGTGGCAGGTGCCTGTAGTCCCAGCTACTGGGGAGGCTGAGGCAGGAGAATGGTGTGAACCCGGGAGGCAGAGCTTGCAGTGAGCCGAGATCACGCCACTGCACTCCAGCCTGGGTGACAGAGCGAGACTCCATCTGAAAAAAAAAAAGAACCTGTTTTCTGTGACTTAGAGCAAATCATCCAACCATTCTAACCCTCAATTTCCTGATCTGTAAACAGGGACAACAGTATCACATCTTTACAAGGTTTTAAGGAGTAAATAGCGGTGTATATGTGCTCAGCTCATAGTAAAAAATGGTAGCTATGTTTAAAACTTTTAATTCCTACTAAATACAGATGGCAAACTACAGTCTCAGTCTCTGGGAGGGACCAGAAAGAACTCAAATAAAAAGGGAATTGCAAACTCTGAGAGCAGGCAGGCAGGCCCCAGGCTGCCTGTGAGTGCTGGGCTCAGTGGCGCCAGATGTATACACTGTTTGCGTGGCCTCTGACATGTGGAATGGGTCTGTGGCAATGACCCTCACATGCTCCACTCTGGAACAGAATCTTATTGAGACCAAACATCCAGGAAAGACCCAGCTGTCCCCATAGGCGTGGGTGTTTGCATGGACAGCAGAAAGAGCAGAGGCTGTGAGCTTGGGAGGACCTGGATCAGAATCTTGCCTCTGCCTCTGCCAGCCTGTGAGCACCTGTGAGCACAGCCAGTGATTGCCCGGTCTGAGCAGCTGCCTCCTCACCTGCAGCCTGGCAAGACAGTCCTAACTCTGCTGCACAGGGGGCTGTGAGGATATGATGAGGTGAAGTGCCAGGCACACACAGAGTGAGATAAATCCTCCTTCCTTTCTTCCTCTTCCCCATCAGGCACTCCAGGGTCTGCAGCAAAAAGACCAAGCTGTGACGCCTGGGGCACTCGGTGACTCTGGAAGTTCTCCTCAGGCCCTGGGTGTGTGGCTGCCTTGGCAAATGCTCACTGGCAGATAACAAAGCCAGTTTGACCCACAGTGGGTGCCCATGACGTTCAATGACCTAAAACAATTAAACCCATAATCAGAGAGTGCTTAGACTTGGCTGCTGTGGGTTTGCCTACCCACGAGTCACAATCATCTTGCTGGGCTTCTATGTCGGCCGTTAGCCCTCAAAGTCCTGTTGCTAAGAGATTATGAACCAAATGATGTTTCCAAAAAACAACCACTACAGGGTGTTCCAGGAGAGAGCCATAATAGCAGCCTCAATGGAACGGACCTGCTGTTGTTGATAAAATCTTATAGAGTTGAGGAATGGGGTAACTGAGGTAGCCTCGCCATACACATCCTATGTAAATTACTGGTTTGCAAAGGTTTTGAATAGAATAAAATGGACTCAGTGATACAACTGTGATGGATGTAGTCTAATGTCTTCATAATTCCAAAGGTTCTTCAGTCAACCAAGATGTATTTGTTGGTGGTCTATTATTTCATGCATATTTACGACCATCTCAGCTACATTTAGTTGCAGGCAGTGACTAAGTCTAACATAGCTGTAACCACCCCCGTTTGGCAGAGTGCCTGTTTGCAATAATTAAGTGATTTAACATAGCCATTCACACCCACCTCCATTATTGCTCTGTTGCTGAGGCAACAGGAACCAGTCAACTAACAGAAGCCAGGTTAGAGTAGGACAGAGGGAAGTCAGCAAACCGGGCACTTGCCAAAAACTGGCTATTATCTGACAGCTGGAGTCGTTTTGCCCATGGGATTTTCCTGAGAAGATGCAGTCGTTCTGTTCTGTGTCTTCACCAAAGGCTGCTGGGTCACCCCCTCCAATGATCTTTATCAGGCAGATGGATTAGTGCAAAGTAGCTGTTCCATAATCTGTTATGAAAGGAAATCCTGATCTCTGCTGGCCTCTCTCCAGACCTGGGAGCGTAGTAGTGTGATACCAGCCCCTGACACTCCCTTCCGGCCCCTGTCCCTGATCTCCTCCCCTCTCAACCCCCGCCCTCCACTGCTGCTTTCCATCTGCTCAGGCCCCCTGGCTGCAGCCGACTTAGGGTCTACATTTGATCTCCCTGGGGCAGGTCATGGAGAGAAAGTTTGTGTATTCTTCTCTTCCGTTTTGTAGGTGAGGGAACCAAGGGGGAGACAAAGCTAAGTGTCAAAGTCACACAGCTAGTAAGTCAGGAGACAGGCTCATGTCTTCTAGCCCCAAATCTCAGGATCTTCACTGCTCACGAGACCCCAGCCCCCTATGACAGGTGCTCAGGAAACTGCTGGATGTTGCAATGCCTCCTAGAAAGGGTCAGTGTTTCCATGGGCTGGTGACCCTCAATCACTGCGTGGCACCCAGGGGAGGGCGCAGAGCCACAGGAACTCTACACTTTTTCCTTCCTCCAAGGGGTAGACGATCAAGCAGAGCATTTAAGATCCCAGTCTTGGAAATATATTCTGCCACAACCAGAGTGAACTTGGACAAGCTACTTACCCTTCTGCAAGGCAATTTCCTCTGCAGAAAATGAGGGTAATACTGGTACCTACCCATCTGATAAGGCTGTTCTGGGGAGCACCTGGGTTTAAACAGGTAGCAGCGGTCAGCAGGATGTGTGGGAAACAATGAACGCTAGCAGCCGCAGCCCGACTCTCACAAGATCCGCATTTTCACCACCGCCATCATCATCCACTTCTGCTCAGGACCTGAGGTGCAAAGTGGGGCTGGAGCCTGTGTCATGAGGGGCCTCTGGTGACAAGGAGACAGATTTCCCAGGATTCCTGAGATCTTTAATCCTTGGGAAGCTGGGCTGGAAGAAGCAGCTTTGTGGGATCCATGCCCATCTAAAAATACGTGCTTCCAGTTGGCTCTCCTGGGCTGGAATTCCCCAGGGCCCGGCCCAGGCCAGCTCCTGTCACTGCCCCATGCACCCCTCACCTCGTACTGGACTCCCTTGGCAGGCCTGGGGGGTCTCGAAGGCTGGCTGCCTCCCTTCACCAGTTATCAATTCCAGCCTCAGGACCCTTCCCAATTCTGTCTGAAAGTTGGGGCCAGTTCTTGCCACTCTGAGAGTCTTAAAACCCAGCCCAGAGAATGGCTTCTAAAAGAGGGCTGGGGGAGTGGGAGGCGGGATGAAGTGTGGGATGGTGGAGATGAAGCTGAGGTGGAGGGGTCATTAATTCGGCAGCTCTGCCACTTGGCACCAGCCTCCAGGGCAGCGGCTCCAGTTGTCCTGTGGGGCCAGGATGCTGTTTCTGCCGAGTCATCCTTTCTTGCCCAGAGGGATCCTGGCCCCAAGCCACATTCCTAGTGGGGTCCGAGTGCTGCAGAGTAGGAAGCTTCCTTTCTCACCAGCCCCCAGCGCTCTAGCCATGCAAACAGGCTAGTCTCTCAGCAGCCTCTGCCGGCAGCGAACATGCTTCTCCAAGTTTGTCTGCATTCCCCCAGTCCCCCAGCCCACCTGGATCCCAAGTTCTGGGAGCTAAAAACACTCCCCAGGGAGGTACAGGAGGCGAGGCTGGGCCTAACGGGAGGGGGCCAGAGGGAGATTAAGGAACAATTTTAAATTTCTGCCTTCCCACGAGGCGCCCTCCTGCTATAAGGGTCCAGGAGCCCCATTGAAAAGGGCTGAATCTCAGCCCAAAGGCAGAGGCAGCAACCCCAACCTCTCTGTGTTGTGTGAAATGTCAGCATCCCCAGACAAGCAAGGTAGCCACACCTGCTGCAGAGCTCATATATCAGGAACAGGTTCAGAACATCTACTATGTGCTAAGCACTGCTCTGGGCACTGGCCTTGCAGCAGTGGGCAGAGCAGACGCGGCCCAGACCCTGGCGTTTCTCCCAACCTTTCCAGTCCCACCACCACTGCCTCCACTCGTGGTCTCCTCCCAGATTGCTCAGGTTCAAATCTTGGCTCCCCACTGCTAGCGATGTGATCTTGAGCAAGTTACTTTACCACTCTGTGCCTCCATTGCCTCATCTGTAAAGTGGAGTGAAGTAATGCCTATCTCATGGGAATGATGAGAGAGGTAAATGAGTTCCTATGTGTAAAATACTTAGAACAGTTTCTGGCACAGAGCTCAATCCATTCCGTGTGTTCTGGATTCTGTGCCTGCGCTCAGCCCTCCCTCATCCTGGAATGCGTTCCCCTCTTCTGGAACCCATAAATCCAGCCTCTTTGCTGAGTTTCCAGGTGGGAAGACCAACTGGGGCAGGGACACAGTCAGCCCACAGCCTTACTAGGGCCACCAACGCTGGCCGAGTGTTTTCCTATTTGCCAAGGGTTTTAAACAGCCCTGTGAGGTAGATAGGGAAGGGAATTCGGGGAGAGAAAGACACCCGCCTGAAGTTGCAGAACGAGCGAGTGTTGAATCTGAGAGTGGAACTTGGATCTTCTGACTGGAAGTAGCACAGTCTCTGTCCCACCTGGTGGCGTTGGGCCTAAGAAACCTTCAGACATCCTGAGGCTATCACCAGGGCCTCTGAAGTTAACCCAAGGCTCGCCACCCAGAAAATGGGGCCTTCCTGGCCCTTCAGAGGTCCTGGAATCAGTGGAGCTTCTCTCAGAGCCAGCTGGGGCCCACAAAGGCCTCAAGACAGGGGGCGCTGGCTAGCAGAGCCCTGAGGAGGGCCCTGCAGGAAGAGCTCAGCGGAAACTCTGAGCAATGCTGGCAGCCACAGGCCTCCGGGCTTCCTGCAGTTCCACACAGGCTGCCCTGTCAACGTCAATGTGTTTGTGAAACCCTGCCGGGTAGGCAGTGGGAATTCAAGGGGCCCCAAGGGTTCATAGGCTGTGGTCACCCTGTTCCTTTGCAGCCCAGGAGAAGGTGGCTTTCTAAAGACTGCTGTCCACAGTGTAATGGGATCCAGCTGCTGCCGAAGACAGTTACCTGAAGGAGGCCCCACGGTCTCCTTAGGCCTTGGGCCACCAGATCCCATGGCTTCTCCCTGCGGGTCCATATCTTCTGGGGTCCCCACAGATTCAGGGAACCCCCAGACAGAGCAATAGAGTGAAACTGGTGGTTGAAGGACTTTGGAGTGAAAGATATGTGGGTTATAAGCCCAATCCACAGCTTTGCTAGCTGTGTGACTTTGGGAAAGTTAGTTAACCTCTCCGCAGAGGGCCTCAGTTTTCTCATCTGTAAAATGGTGACAGAAAGTACCTACCTTGTCATGAAGATTAAATAAAACAATGTAAATGGGAGATTTGGCACAGTACCTGGCACCACAAGCTTTTGATAAACAGGAACTGATGATTTTGTGACCACTGAGTGACAGCAGATATTGGAGGTACAAATACTATTGCATTTCTTTGATTTGTATAATTTTAATTAAAACCATCCAGACCTAATTTACTATACTTGAAAGAAAAACATACCTTCCTCTGGAATCTTCCTCTCTTTTCAAATTGCCCAAGAACCTCCAGGTCTCACGTACTCAAAAAGTGGAAAGGGAGGTGGAGGCTCCAACTTCTGCACCTCGGCCAGAAGAACAAAGACGCTGACCCATTCCCACTGAGGTGGCACCTGTTGATAACTGCTCCCACGTGGTCAGAAGGCGGAGTGTCCTGTGCCAACCAGAGCACCACACAGGCCACGTGCATCTTCTGGGGGCTGACTCCAAGGATGGCTGAGGATGGCTGACGGTTTGCTGCAGCTTCTGGGTCCTGACGGTTTGCTTGCGGTCAGAGTCTGGGTCCCTTTTCCTTCCCCAGGATCCACACTGGGGTAGGGGCTCCTTCTTTACAGACCCCAAAACACAAATGGCCTCCTTACTCCTGTGTCTGAAAGTCCCCAGAAAGCTGCTCCCCTCTGCCACCCCTAGACCCACCCTCCATAGTAAACCCCAGTGCTGAGGCACCTAACTGAGGACTACCAAGGTAACTTTTGCACAGAACAGAGGAAAAAAATGGTCTATATGGGATGTCCTGCCGTATTTTTTTCTTCTCAGTAACTAGGCAGCGGGGAGAAGTCAAAGTGAAGCCAGCATCCAGCGTTGGCGTCTTTGCCTTTTCTCTTTATGCTCCAGGTGCACTAGAGGTGAGCAGGGGACGGGAGGGTTTCATTTCTGTAGCCCCAGGGGTCAGGCTTCAGAGCCTTAGCTCTCAGCCAGGATGTCTCTACAGCTCAATAAATGCTTGCTGACTGACTGAAAGCACAATGATCTCTCTGAGGGGGTGGGATCAGGCGGAGATGCTGGGATGGGCAGAGAAGGGGAAGTAGACCAGGGAAATGGGCAGGGGTGAGGGAGATAGGTCTGCAGAAGGGCTGGGAGCAGCCTTGTAGGAGCAGAGGAAAGAGGGTGCAGTTCTAGGGTGGCCTGAGAGTAAGGGGCAGTGAGAGAAGTGGCCACTAGGGTTGCTGCAGGACACCAGAGGCATCTCTGGGAAACCTGTGGAACCTGCTGGATGCCTCCAGGTGCACAGTGGGGGCCGGGGAGCAGAGGCCTCATGGATGTAGCAGCACCGGAAGGGCAGGTGCATGGGGGGTGGTCCCCGGGGGAGTTCAAAGGCAAAAATCAAAATGGTAACTCCTTCTGTGAAGAGACCCCTGGGTATGGTCCAAACTGATTCAACAGCAAGCACACTGCCCTTGACAATGTCAGAGCCTGGGTTCCCACCACCTAGAGGCCGCACCAGCACTCTCTGGGCCCATCTTGCTGCCCTATGCCAAGACGCAGGCCCCTGGAGGCACAAGCAGCCTGGAGCTGACCTGGGCTTCCTCAGGAGCAACGGGCACATGGAGTGTCTGAGAGGCACAGGAGCAACAGCCAGTGCCCCCTGCAGAGGACCACTGGGGTCACGGACTTCAGACCTGATGACCTGGGCTCAAATCCCAGCTCTGCACCTACCAGCCATGTGACCAGGTGCCCTCTCTGGGCCTCAGTCACACACTGCCTTAACAGTTGGGCCTCATGGAGCTGTTTGTGAGGGTTAAATGGGAAAACATAAAGCACTTAGCACAGAGCCAAGGACATGCTGAATAGGATAATAGCGGCCTCCTTTGGCATTGTGCTGGTGCAGGTGTGCCGAGGAACTGGGCAGGGGTGACAGATACCTCTTCTAACCTAGTTCCTTTCCAAGAACCTAATTGGCGTCTCTCCCTCCCCCAGGCCATTGGAAGGAGGAGGCTGGGCTCCAGCCCCGGAATATGGAGGTTTCTCACCGTGGTAGGGAAATTGCTGGGTTGGGGGTGTGGGCAGCCACAGTGACCGTCTCTCTGCAGGACGGATGCGGCTTTGCTGACAGAGAGTCTGCGGCCTGGACATGCCAGCGGTGCAGGTCTGAGGTCAGCACTGGGGAGCCGGGCTGGGCCCCACCAGGGGGAGACATCTGCTTTCAATCAGCTGCCCTTCTGCCCGAGAAGGGGATGGGGGCTGAGACCTCCCCCCAGCTCAACTTCTCACCACACAGATGGACACTGAGGGCAAAGGAGGCAGGAGAAGCTCTAGGGACCCAGGTCAAAGAGATAGAGGTTATTTTTGTTAAGCCACTTAAACTAAATCCTTCAATAGCTCTCTTTTGCAAGGCCATGCCCAGTCCGGCCAGTCAGCCCCCCAGCCTCCCCCCCGCACCGCCCTGGCTCATGCTGCCCTGTCGCAAGCCTCTGGCTTGTCCCCCACTCGAGGGCTTTGCACTCATGCCCTGGGGACCCCTGCCCTGCCCTGCCCTGTGCAGGCTGACCAGTCATCCTTCAGCTGAAATCTCGCTTACTCAGGAAAACCTGTGGACCCATGCTCCATCCCTGCTAACAATCTTGTTGAACACAGTTTGCTTTGTACCTATGTGTTCATCTGCATGACTATTGAATGTCTGCCCCCCACCCTACTCTAGACTGTAAGCCCCGTGCAGGCAGGAGCTAAGGCTGTCTTCCTCAGGACAATATCCCTAAAATTCAGAGCAGGGCCTGCCACAGAGTATGCCCTCAATAAATACTTGCTGAATGGATGAATGACTCAAGCCTCTAAATATTTATAGTAGTTTCCTTCTGTAGTCTTCAAAGGTTTGAGCTCCGCTAGATCCCTGCAGGATAATCAGTGCTTACGCCCATTTGACAGGCCCAGGTGAGTTAATGACCTTGGCTCCCAATCCAAGCTGACCCACAGTATCAGGCTACCTTTGTCTAGGAGGAGGAGGAGGGGGGATAAACTGGGAGAAGAGAGGCACGTGCCACAGAGTCAGAGACCAGAGAGGGGGCTGGGTGAGAGCCCAGCAAAGGGTCGGGGTGCCACGGGGCCACATACCAGCAGCCAGGCCCATCACGCCCCCTATCAGCCAGTGCAGAATCACTCCCCATCCTGGAGAAAGTCCAGGAAGATGCCCACTGGGGATGTGCCCCAGCCACTACCCCCCATCCCTGCCAGTTCTCACACTCTACTCCTGAAATGGCCATGCACTAAGTGGGCTTGCAGTCAATCACCCCACGGTCAAACCAACGTGCTGCCTCTGACAGCTAAGCAATCTCAGACAGTTTAGTCAACTCTCTGAGCTTCAGTCTCCTCAAATGTGAAATAGTACTGTAATAGAGCTGGCTTTAATGGGCGGTCGTGAAGCACCCATGAGCCCATAAAAGTTAAGCACCCAGCACTAAGAATTGGGTCTCTATGTTTCCACGGCCCCCACTGGCTCATGGGGACTATCCATTGGGTATTGAGTGGTCTTGCTCTTGGTGGTAGACAGGGCTTATTCCCCTATACCTGGGAGTGCCTTGAGGACAAAGACCCTTGTATCTCACGGGCTCCCAGGCCAGCCCAGACCCAGGTTGGGCTCTCAGCTAGGTGCATGAACACATGAGTGTTTGTTTGGATCCAGAGTAAAAGCTCTGCGAATTTCCTGCTGATGACAAGAGCAGGAGAGCTGGGGAGAGGAGAGCTCCTCTTCTGCCACACCCAGGCACTGAAGGATGTGTGTGCAGAGGGCAGAGCTGTGAGGAGCAATAAATGCCAGAGAAGAAGAGGACAGAGCATGACTGGAGTGGGGGCAAAACCCAGAAAAAAGGCTGTGTTGGAGTTCAGGAGGCCCTGCAGAGAGCAGATTTGGCCTGGGACTGAGAAGTGTAGCCTCAGAGCCTGGGAAGAAAGGACAGGAGGCCTGGGAAGGCATGGCAGAATTAGCCTGGACCTTGATCTGTGGGTTGGAAAGAGGCTGGGTGTCCCTTAATAGCATCTGCTTAGCACAGTGCCTGGCACACAGCACATGCTCAATAAACACTTGTTAAATAAATGAATGAAGAATGAGATTTTTCCATAACTTCTGTACTGGTCTCTCCAGCTCTGTCCATCCAGCTGTCTGTACAGCCTTCCTCAGAACGCCCACCACAGGGAGCAAACTCTAACCCACCCCCTCCCACTTGGAAGCCACGGACCCATCCCCCACCATCATAGGCAGTGGCCACACAGGGCCTGGGCGCCAAATGAGACACCCAGACCTTTCCTGGTGGGCCTGAGCCATGTGTTTTGTTTCGGTATGTATTAAATTTGAATTAATTGCTAACGTTTAAAAATAAATGTGCCCATGTAAAAACTCAGACTGCCAGCTTCTCTGTAAGAGTTAGTTAGGTGACATATTACTCTGGGCCTGCCCCCCCAACCTGGGACAATGACTGAACAGAGGGGACAAGGCCTGCCTTCCCCAGGGTAACCTCTTTCTGCACTGGCATCTTCATGCCTCTCCTCCTAGTCTGGTTCCTGCAGACAGCTGAGTTTAGGACCCCTGCCTACAGGCTAAAATCCAAACTCCTCAGTCAGGCCCCCAAGGCTTCGGTGGTGACCCTCAGGATAAGCTTCTCATCTCTCCCCACTGTCCTTGTCCCCAAGGTTCTGGCTACCCCATGCTACATCTGGGTCTCCAATCACCAGTGTTCTTTTATGCCTCTGAGTGTTTGCACCAGCAGCACCATGGCTTGTGGTGCCTGTCCCCACTGTGGGGACTGCACTGGTGCCTACCTGGTCTTTGGTGCAAGCTCAAGCCCTCCTTAGCAGTGGAGCTTCCTGAAGCTCCTCTCTGGGCCACCACAGCCCCCCAACCCCACAGCCACCCAGGCATAGGACTCCCCACACTCTGCATTGCACCACGGGGTCGTGGGCTCAGGGGGGCATGGAATCATGTCTTATTCTTACTTTATCTCTGGTACCCAGCACAGGGCCAGCCTCTGGATGTAGAGTACAGCCTCCTGGGCCCAGCTCAATACATTCCTTGAAAGAATGAATTAAACAGATGCCTTTGGTTTTGTGGATGGCAGAGGCATAAAATATCCGTAAACAACCCCAGGGAAATTGAGAAGCCTTTGTTTTATGGCCTTCTCAACGGCTACGTTTTGTCACATCTACCCTCAGCACACACAAACACACACACACACACACACACACACACACATGCTCCTGGCAGTCCTAAGACAAACCCTGCTTCAATCCAGCCAGCTCTAGAAAAATAAGAAAACGAGACAACTGTTATTTTGAAAGACTACTTCTCACTTCACACACACACACACACACACCATGTCAACTACCATCAAGCACCTCCTTCTCTCTCACTCCCAGCGGGAGGCCCATGCCTCTTCCATGTTCCAAGCCTTTCCCGACCCCTGTCCTACCGAGACAACTGTGTCCTGAGTTCTCGGCATAAGCCTACTCCTTGAATCTAGCCTGCAAAACTATGAAGTCGGACAACCCAGGCCTGAGTCAGTAATCAAACTTCAGAGCTGAAAGGGACTTCAAGACCCAAGTATTTTATGGAGGGGAAAGAAGGTCAGCCAAGTCATCTCTAGAGGGGCCTGATGGTCAGGCCTGGCTGGAAGGACTTAGCTCCCAGAGGAGGCGAGAGAAGGGCCTCCAGGAGAGTGAGAGCATAGGGACGGAGCCGCTCCCGACTGCAGCACTCATATACCTGCTGGGACTTCCTCTCTGCAGCAGCCTGAGCAGAGCGGTTCCCACTTACAGATGGGGAACCAGTCCATGAAGTCAGCTCCTGTGTGTGGCCAAGTCTGCCCTTCATCCGCCTGGCTCAGAAGCCACATTCTTCACTACCATGTCCCAAATATCAGGACTGGTGTCCCCTCAGTCTGGCTGGGATGGTTTTGCCAGGGCCCAGGATAGAGGAAATGGGAATAATACACCTATTGCATCGCACTGTACATGGGAGGGCCATTCAATTGCATTGTCAAGATAGATTTGTGTATTTAGTGAGATCATTTTCCTGCAGACCAAAGCAGAACATTTGGAAGAAGGAGCAGCTCTTTCTCGCTCCCTTCTCAGAGACTCCATTTGGGCTCAGGCGGGGCAAATGGAGCCAATGAAATAATATTTCATGGAAGTCAGAGCAGGGACTGTCTATGTCATCTCACCAGCCCTGCTTTAAAGAAAAAGTAACATAGAAATTAAAGTGAAAAGAACTTTACATGGAGAAGTAATTTGCATGAGTAATATAGGAAGGTGTTCCTTAGGTATGTTACAGGATTACTTTAAATTATTTGACTTACGCTCCAAAGTAACTGTAATGTTGGTAGTATAACAAATTCTGATGAATAGCTTTAATTGCATGTTTAAAAGTCTCATCATGTGTTCACATGCTTAAATCCGGGTATCAGAATTTAAGCAATTCTTGAAATGTATCGTGTCCTTAATATACTAATTACAAAACAAAGAAAAATAAGAAAGAAAGAAAAGAAAAAACTCAGGCATCTCTGGGGAGTCATTTGCCACCGAGGCATATTTCCAGGGGACAGACCCAGGTCTGCCAGCCTCAGCCCTTACCCTTGCTGTGCCGACTCCCAGGCTTGGGTTGCCCCAGTGGGGCAGGAGAGCTGTGCCCCGAGGCAGAGAACAGGGCAAATCAGAAAGGCTGGAGGACATTCATGGGAAGAGACAAGGGGATTTTTCAGAGCCCAAGGTCTCCTTCCCCACCCACTAGGGTCAGCGGGGGTACCAGTCCTCCGACAGGACGCCTGGCCACAGCACTGGGAACCTGGGCTCCCGGGTGTCAACTTGGAGTTCTTGTTGACTTCCTCAGACTCTGCCTCCTGCCAACCCCATTCCTCACCTTCACTTGCCAATCCCTTAGGAATGTGGCAGTCTCTTAAAAGGCAGCCCTGGGTTAAAACAACAAACAAACCTGGAAGCCTCTAAGTCAGCTGCAGAGGCTCAGACAGGTCAGGAATCAGGGGCAGGTTTCCGGCCTCTCTTCCTCTCCTCCCACCCCAACACCTGCAAGCTCAGCACTACCACCCTCACCCCACACACATTCCCGAACAAAGTGAAGCTGCTTTTAGATTGGGGGTGAGTGTCCAGAAGCCTGAAAGCTACCTCCCTTCCCCAGGACACCCCCTCCCCACCACCCATCTATGCCTCTAACTCCTACTTAGGACACACAGGCCCATATTTGGAGAGTGGTGTCCAGCCCTCCACTCTCCAATTTGGGGCTCTGCAGACCCCCTCCCAACCTGCCTGGAGGCCTACACCTCCCTCAAGGGAATAGAACATGGGTCTGGCAACATTTCTTCAGGGAAGTAGGGAGGCTGAAGGATGGGCAGCGGGAGTGGGGGCCAGCTGAGAGCCTCTACGGGTGAGCCCCATTCTGTCCGCCCCACACCGTACTCCTCCATCTCCTCCTTAACCTCCAGTGAAGTCCTATTGGGCCTGGCCTAGGGCAGGTTCAGTGCTGCCTCAGGGACCATCTGCTAAAGGGAAAAGGGACCCACACCTATAAATGCCTATAAACAAAGGAGAAAATATGCAAACACCCGGCCCATTCACCAGAACAGAAGAATCCACAGCTGGACAGTGGGGTGCACACAGGTGCTGACCACACTGCTGGCTCAAGTGAGCTGGGCTGGCTCAAGTAAGTGCTAGCTAAAGGGCTAAATCAGAGGCTGTGGCTCCCACTCCAGGGCCCCAGGCCTCTAGGGTTCCTTGAACCACTTAAAATATTTCAGAAAACCAATGGATACTCTACATTTAGCCATGGTGAGATTTCTGGGATTAACAAAAATTCCAATGCTTTGCTTTTGGCTGGAATTACATCAACTCAATGCAAAAACATTGGCTATCTGAGCAGATAAATATTTGAGGTTAAGTATACATGGATCAGATGGAGAAAACAGAAAAAGAACTAGTAACTTGGCAACTGCTACTTAACAAAACCTTTTCAAACATAGAATTTGTAATGAAAGAGCTAAGAAAATGAATTTTAGACACATTTCCTTAATACACAAAGAGCTTCTACAAATCAATGAGAAAGAGATTAGCCATCTCAAAAAATCCCTCTGCACATGGGTTTCACAAAAAAGAAAGAAAAAGAAGTTTAAATAGCCAAGATATATTTTTTAAAATGCTCACCCTCACTTTTAAAGGCATTTACATTTTCAAAATTTAAAAATTTTTACCATTTTTCATCTGTCAAATTAGCAAAGATTTAAAAGTTTGATAGTATTAATGTTGGTGCAAATATAAGGAAATGGGCACTTTCATACACTGTTAGTGGAACTATAAATTGTTACAGTGTTTTTGAAAGTCAGTCTGGGAACACATGTTCACATTTTAAACACACACATTATTAGTCAGCTGGCAATTAATCTACAAACATAGTTGTTCATCTTAGAACTGTTTGCCTTAGCAAAACCTAAGCAGCATAAATCTCCATTAAAAAAGGAACTGGTCAGTCATATCTTTACAATGAACTTTTTATAGTCACTAAAAAAATAAATGAGTAGATCTACAGATATCAACATGAAAAAGAGGTCCAAGTTCTGACATTAAGTGAAAAAAGCAAGCTGCCAAATAACATGGTTTCATTATGGTTATGATATGATCCCACTTGTATATATTTTTTACAAAGCACATACAGTGACTTGTAGCTATATGTGCTTCTCTCTATATATAGAAATATCTTAGGGATAAATAAGAAATTGTTAAGAGTGGTTCCTTGGGGAATAAGATGAGGCAAGGGAAAAGGGTGATGGGTAGAACATTTTTAATTTTTACATATCCTTCTCTGCCATTATGGTATTTACATTTTCATTATTTTAAATTGCTTTTTTTAAATGACTGCTGGCAAGAAAAAGGTGAGTGTCCCAATTTAAAAGGACTGGATGATTGCTGAGAAGGTGTCAGCTTTGGTGTAAATGTTTGTGTCCTCCTACCCCCAAAATCCGTATGTTAAATTCCCAATGCCCAAGATGATGGCATTAGGTGGTGGGGCCTTGGTGAGGTGATTAGTGACCATATAAAAGAGACCTCAGAGTGCTGTCTTGCCCTTTGACTATGTGAGAACACACCAAGAAGGTACCATCTATGAACAAGAAAGCATTTCCTCACCAGACACCAAATCTGCCAGGGCCTTGCTTGTGGACTTCCTAGCCTCCAGGACTGTGAAATAAATCTCTGTGGTTTATGCGCTACCTAGTCTATAGCATTTTGTTATAGCAGCCTGAATGGACTAAAACAGAAAATTAGTACCAGGAGTGGGATGCTACTGTAAAAAATACCTAAAATGTAGAAGTGGCTTTGGAACTGCGTAATGGGTAGGGGCTGAAGGAGTTTGGAAGTGCATTCTAGAAAAAACCTAACCATTGCCATGAATGGACTATTAAGAGCAGTTCTGGTGTGAAGAGTTGTAGAGAAAGCCTCAGTCTTCTTAGAGGTTACCTAAGTGGTCATGAACAGTCTATTGGTAGAAATATGGATGATAAAAGCCATTCTGATAAGGTCTCAGAAATGAGGAATGTTTTATTGAAAACTAGAGGAAAGACGATCCTTATTAGAAAGTAGAAAGTAGTAAAGAACTTGGCAGCATTATGTTTGCATCATTGTGCTTTTGTGGAAGGTAGAATTTATGAGCGATGCAATGGGATATTTGAATGAATAAATTTCTAAGCAGTGTTGAAGGTGCAGCTTGGCTTCTCTTGAGTGCTTATAGTAACATTTGAGAAGAGAGAGATGATCTGAAGATAGAATTGTTAATCAAAAGGGAAGCAGAATTTTAAATTTTGGAAAATTCTCAATCTACCCATATTGAAAAGAATGAGAAAGTGTGTTCAGAGAAAACACCAAGAATGTGGCCCCATAGTGATTTGAGAAAGGGATTGGGATGGATGGGCCATCTCAAGGGAAGCCAGGTGCTATTGATGAAGGCAATGGAAGGCTGTCCCCCCAAGCATTTTGGAGATTATCAGAATTGTCCCTCCCATCACAGGCTCAGAGTGCAAGGGCCTGGGGGACAGAATGATTTCAAGGCTCCACTCCCTGCACTCTAGCACGGTACTAGTTGGACACCCCAGGTATGGCTTCAGCGGGCCTAGGTACAACACAAGCCAAGGTGGCCACCCCTCTGGAGAGCACAGGTGATAAACCTTGGCAGCTCCGTGAAGTGCCATCCCTGTCAATGTGCATGAGCTATGGGGGCGTGGCTACCTTCACCTAGACCCTGAAGATTGGAGCCTCCAGGAGCCTCAGTTATGTGACCCAGGCAGAGAGGTATGGCAAGGGTAGGGCCTCTACAGAGAGTCCCCACCAGGACAATATCTAATGGAGCCATGAGGTTGGGCCAATACCAAGATCACAGACCACAGACCCACCAGCGTGCAACTCCAGCCTGAGTGAGCCACAGGCACCCAACTATAACCTGTGAGAGATGGAGCATAGGCAGTGCCCAGCAAAGCTATGGGGGCAGGGCCACCTGGAGCTCTGAGGGCCCAACCCCCACCCCAGTGTCCAGAGGGCAGAGCGTCAGCCAGAGATTATTCTCCAGCCTTCAGATTTCATGTTGTTTGCCCTGTTGGGTTTGGATTTGGTTGGGACCTGGCATCCCTTCTTTCCTTCCTATTGCTCGCTTTCAGAATGGAAATGTCTATCCTCCACCTGTCTCCCCGATTGTATTTTGAGTACATATAACTTGCTTGATTTCACAGGTTCATAGCTGGAGAGAAATTTGCCTCAGGATGAATCATACCTTGAGTCTCACTTATATCTGTTTTAGATGAGAGTTATATGAGACTTTGGATATCAACTTTAAAGTTGATGCTAAGATGAGTGAAGACATTTGGGACTATTGAAATGAAATCAGTATATTTTGCATGTGAGAAGGACATAAATTTTGGCAGGCCAGGGCAGAATGCTATGGTCTGAATGTTTGTGTCTCCCCAAAATTCATATGTTAAAACCTTAACCCCCCATCCTGGCTAACACAGTGAAACCCCATCTCTACTAAAAAATACAAAAAAAAAAAAAAAAATTAGCCGGGTGTGGTGGCAGGTGTCTAGTCCCAGCTACTCGGGAGGCTGAGGCAAGAGAATGGCGGGAACCCAGGAGGCGGAGCTTGCAGTGAGATTGCGCCACTGCACTCCAGCCTGGGCGACAGAGCAAGACTCCGTCTCAAAAAAAAAAAAAAAAAAAAAATCTTAACCCCAATGCAATGATATTAGGCATGGGACCTTTGTGAGATGAGTAGGTGCTCTGATAAAAGGGATTAGTGCCCTTATAAAAGAGATGCCAAAGAGCTGTGTTGCCGTTCCACCATGTGACGACACAGTGAGAAAGTGCCTTCTAAGAACTAGATAGGGCCGGGCGCGGTGGCTCAAGCCTGTAATCCCAGCACTTTGGGAGGCCGAGAGGGGCGGATCACGAGGTCAGGAGATCGAGACCATCTGGCTAACACGGTGAAACCCCGTCTCTACTAAAAAATACAAAAAACTAGCCGGGCGAGGTGGCGGGCACCTGTAGTCCCAGCTACTCGGGAGGCTGAGGCAGGAGAATGGCATAAACCCGGGAGGCGGAGCTTGCAGTGAGCTGAGATCCGGCCACTGCATTCCAGCCTGGGCTACAGAGTGAGACTCTGTCTCAAAAAAAAAAAAAAAAAAGAGGGGATCATAGCACCTTAAGGGTTGATTTGAAATTGGAAATAATATAAATATCATAGCACAATGTTTGTCATAAAACAAGTGGTCATGGAAAAGCATATAGAGCTGTATCCTTTCACCGATATTGTCTAAACACAGCCCCACTCCTGTGCCTTTGCTCACGCTGGTTCCTGCATGGAGCTGCCCCTTCTTCTTCCCCATCTGGTAAAATCCTTCCCATGTTTCAAGGCCTAGATCCAGCAGCAGCTTCGTCAAAGCCTCTGCAGCCCACACTGTGCACGGGTGTTCCCTCCTCCTCGGGGCGTCCACAGCACTGTGTTCATAGCACCTTCCAGCCATTGCCAGCTGAGTCACGGAGTTGTTTACTCTGTGGCCTGGGGACCCTGAGTGTAATGGTGCCTTCGCCTGATGCACTTCTGTCTTCATGTCCCTGTTCTTAGCACAGGAGCTGCTGAATAATGCCAGTCAAGTACCAACATGCATACCTTGTCATCAGCCCGACAATCTTTCCTCCTCCTCTCTAGGGAAGGAGTGAGCAGAGGAAAGAGACTGTCTTTAGCCACATTCCTGGATTTGGTTTGATTCTAAAGGACCTGGGGTGCCGGAAGGCCCAATTCACCTCATAGTGACAAGGGTTCTTCTACTGGGAAGGAAGGGCTGGGAAAAGCAAAGGCAAGGGGGCACAGTTGGAAAGCTGCACTAGTACCAGGGAAGGGTGTATGCTCACCCCAGGGCTGTCCAGGTCAGGTCACCAGACCATGCAGCTTCAGTGGCCACAGACCTCCCCCGGTCCCCCATCTATGCACAGCTGGCCTGTTTCCTCTGTGCCTGGTGCTCCTCCCCACTCTCCAAGAGACACCCAACCCAGGTCTCTCCCTGGACACTGAGCCCTGCCGGGAAGGCCTGGGCTAAGGGAACGTGAGCTTGTCCTGCCCCCTGCTGGCCATTGTAGGGAATGGCTCCTTAACTGGAGAGGCAGGGAAGCAGCAGCCAGGGGCTGCCTGGCTGGCCCCATGGGATCCACCCCAGCCCCATATTTCATCGTTCTGGTTCAAGTTCAAACTCTTTGGCTCAGCAAATTCCCCCAGGACCCGGTTCCAATGCCTCTTTCCAAATCTATTTCCTACCACTCCATCCCAAAGCCTCAGGTCCAAGTAAACCAGCTGTTCTTTGTCCCTGTGTCCTGACCTCCAGCCTCTATACAGGTCATCCCTCCTGCCAGCAATGCCCTTGCCTTTCCACTCTGCTTCAAGACCCAGTCCAAGTTCCACCTCCTCGCTGACTGCGCAGCCCCGGCATCCTCACCCTTGTCCCCTGACACTCATTGCCCAGAGTTCACTCCAGCCACCTGTGGTTTGTGCCCACCTTAGTCTCATCTGAAACTAAGCCAAAGGATGGTGTCACATTGGTATGTGCACAACCTCAGAGTTTCAGTACAGGCCCCAGAACACAGCTGGTGCATAATCAGTGCTGGGCAGGAAAGGTGATCACATTCCAGCACTCATGTTTTCATGCCACCCACCAGCCTTTGGGTAGTCTTCTTGCAGAGGCTGGCAGCGTCCCTTGGGAAGGGAGAAGGATGGTCTCTGTGTGGGTCTCTGACCAGCCTCCAGGCCCCTTGCCCTCCCAGTACTGGTGTCCAGGAGTCACTAGTCTGCCAGGGAGAGGCAGGAAAGAGTGGAGAGTCCCCCTAATGTGCAGCCAGGTAGGAGAGAAATTTGTGTCTAAGGGATGCTGAGCCCTCCTCCAGGTTTCCAGGCCACTGTCTCCATTCCCAGCCACTTCTGCTCTCCTAACTTCTGTTTCCTTTTTACTTTCTTCATTCATTTGTTTACTTATGTACTCAATCAGCAATCACCTATTAGGTGCCAGGCACTGGCCTGACTGCGGGTATCACATACAAAAAACATAAAACCTGCTCAAAGTAACATCATTTAGTGGAAAAGAAAATTAAGGTATTCACCAATGTTTTACATTAAGGCTTTGGACAGAGATATAAGAAGAGGTGTGCTATCTCAGATCACAACCCCCAAACAGCTGAGGAGTGAGGCAAGTCCAGGAAGCCTTCCAGAGGCAGAGATGATTGAGGTGAGATAGGAGGGAAGATGAGGCTTTGGCCAAGCAAAGAAAGCAGGGAGGCCGGTGCAGCAGCAAGGTGTGGAGAGGCAAAGTGCTGCAGGTGCCTTCAAGGAGCTTTGGGTTGTCTTTGTGTCTGAGTTTGCAGCAGAAGGGTGAGACCTGGTAAGGCAGCGGAGGCAGAGCTCAAATGCCATGTGCAAAGTCAAGGTGTATGATTTTCTTTTAAAGCATGGCAGCAACTGAAGGATTTATAAGCCAGGGAGTGACATGTGCAGATCGGAATTTTAGAAAACTCTGTTGGGCAAAGCTGGAGAGAGATCAGAAGGGAGTATCCCCTGGAAAGGAGATGGCAGGAAAGGCTCAGGAGGGTGTGGGGGAATAAGGAGCAAAGGATTGTGGTGGGGGGTCTGAATTAAAGCAATAACAACAGAGAAGTAAAACAGTCAGCACATTCTGGAGATTTAAGGAAGAAACATAGAGGACTCAATGGCTGCATGTGGGGAGTGGATAGAGGGACCAAGGACTGAGATGGGGACACAGGGGAAGTGTTGTGGAGACAGCAGCCCCAGTCTGCAGCATGATGCACTTGAAATGTCTTAGGGACATTGGCCAAAGGTGGGCAAGAGATTGTCATGTAGCTGGATTAGAGATGCAGAGACAGGGTGTTGGAGGCATCAACACAGGCATCTTCAGCTCCCAGACTGTAGCCAAAGCACTTGCTGAGGGGCAGTAGGCAAGGGAGAGAAGGGAGGTCAAGCGAAAGCTCCCATTCTTTCTAGGAGCTCCATGGCTATTCACTGAGGGTACAGAGACAAGAACAGATGAGAGGCAATGCAGTTAGTGGAAAGCCATTCACGTCAGAGGACATGGGTTCATGCCAGCTCCTCTAAATACCTGACCATTTCTTTACGTCTCCAAGCCTCAGTTTCCCCAATCATAAAATGGACCAGTTTAGGAGACCAAGGCAGGAGGACTATTTGAGGCCAGGAGTTCAAGACTAGCCTAAGCAACATAGCAAGATCCTGTCTCTACAAAAAAAGTTTAAAATTAGCTGGGTGTGGTGGTACACCCCTCTAGTCCTAACTACGCAGGAAGCTGAGGTGGAAGGATCACTTGAGCCCAGGAGTTGGAGGCTGCAGGGAGCCGTGATCACATCACTGCACTCCAGCTTGGGTGACAGAGCAAGACACTCTCTCAAAAAAGAAAACAAAAATAAAAACCATAAAGCACATCACATAGCTCCTAGCAGAGAGCTACTACTGTGAACAACAAGCACGGAAAGGCTACACGTTTCCAGAATCTTCCAAGTCTGCCAGTGTCCCCACTGGAAGTCCCTTTGGACCTCTCTATCCATCAGTCATATTACGAGCTGGATGAGCAAATGCAGGCTGGACCCAGACGTCTGTGCAGCTCCCTTTTGCTTCCCTGAATGGCACCGGCTGGGAGACCCCAGCTCTGTGGGCTCTGTCCTTCCCAGGCATGGTGTGGGTAGGTGGACGCCATAGCCCAGCCCTCCTGATCCCCCACCCTTCTGACCTCCTGCCTTGCCCTCAGGACCTTCCCTGGAACTGCAGCTTGCTGGGGGAAGGAAGTGCACAGCTGGAGCCTCTGCCCCTGCCCTGTGCCTGCATCCTGGCAGTGTCCTTCCCACCACTCCACCGAGTAGTCCCAGAGGGATGAGGTGGGTTGGAATGGAAAGTGAGGTTCAGAAGCCAGGGAGCCCATTAGAACCAAACTGCTCAGCTCCTCTCTGCAGCGCGTGGTTGGGGGGCGGGAGAGAGTGCCCCAATCTGGGACCCACACAGGCACACTTCAAAGAGGTCATGCAGTGAGGCGGCCACCCTTGGCCTCAGTTTCCTCATCTGTAAAACACCAAGTTGGGTCAGGTCATCTCTGAGGTCCCTCCCACCTAGATTGCAATTCTACCTTGTCCTCTCCCGTCCTGACTGTGATTCACCATTTCCAGCAGAGGGAGCCCGCACCTCTCCACAGACAGCCAGGAACCAGTGCCGCTGGTGTGGCCAAGGATATGGAAGCCTTAATAAACATCCATGTGCTGGGCACGTGACATGCTTAGTGCAATGCCTGGCCAGGTCACGTGTTCCATAAATAGAGGCCACGGTTGTCTCCATCTCATAGATGAAGAAACTGAGGTTCCAAGAGTTTAATTTGAACCCAGGGGGCTCTGGCTCTGATGGTGCCCTGGGTGGCTCCAGGAGGGTGTGATACCATCTCTAAATATCTAAAGGGCTTACCATCAGAGAGGGGCACATTGCAGGGATGCTCCAGGAATGCAGGTCTGCGCTTGGCCTAAGGAAGAACGTTCTAATGGTCAGAGCTGGCCAGTTGAGACAGGGCCTGCCTTGGCTGGCTGTGAGCACCCTGTCTGAGGGATGGCCTCAGGGCATTGGGAATTGAGGGATGGTGGGTCTCCTTTGTCCCCCTCCAGTCCAGAGGGCCACATTCTGAGAGGACGGAAGGGCCAGACACAGTGGATGCCTGCTTTGAATCACAGAGGTCACTGCCCTCCCCATGGTCTCGCAGCTGCCTTGGGGCTAGAGAGGCCCAGCATTTTCTCTGAGGGCCTCTGGATCTCAGATCACTGGTGGAGGGGCAGTCCCCTACCCACTGTTCCACAGTTGCCTACTTCCACTGGGGACAGTTCTGGAATTCTGGATAGGCCTCTCAGGGCAAGATCTTTGGTGGCCTATGTTCTTCACAGGACCCCTTCAGCCTGATGGGAAGGTCAGCAGAGTCACAGGCCAAGCTCACCAGCTCCTTCTGGGAGCCCTTTGGGCTGTCTGCACAGGCCTCTATATGGACACATATTCCTGGCACAGAATCCACTGCAGGGCAGAGTGGGGGAGGCCAGGGCTCCTGGCTCCAGCTGCTGCCCACTTTCAGAGAGAGCACTGTAGAGCAAGAGTCTCTGGAGTGACACTGCCTGGCTGTGACACTGCACACCCCTGGGGCACCTAGGAGGCTGGGTGGGGAGAACAGGGGCAGCTGCAGGGATGACTTCTCAGGTTCAAGTTGGTTGGGTGGCAGCCTGGCACTGGTCACTTCTGGGTGACACTTAAGGCAGGACATTACCAACTGGAAGGGGGTAGAGCACGGGCTCCCATTAGAACCACTGGGTGATTATAAAAATTTAGATTTTGGAGCTCCTTCCTGGAACTCCTAAATCAGACTTTCCACGGATCGAGTCTAGAACTTTGCATTTTCAACAAGGTTTCCCAGGCAGTCCCATGGAGCCAGGCATTTGAGAAACTACTCTAGAGAGATGAAGATGCAGTGAGCCTGGGCAGCCTGCTATCCAGGGTGGCAGAAGAGCCGGGGAAAGCCTGCCTGGGGAAGAGGTGCCTCAGAGGGATCAGATCTATTCTGGGCAGCATCACAGGGACGGCTGGCAGCAGAGGAAGGCTTTACAGGGAGGTCGACTTTCAGGAGCCTGTTTATGGAGCCCCTCCCCTGCTCCAGACGTGTGACCAAGTTGTCTTATGTAAACCATGCAGTCCTCATCAGCCCTTTTGACAAATGATGAACCCGAAGTTCAGAGAACTCAGGTTCCAAGGCCACATGGCTAAGAGCCAGAGATAGGATTCACACCCTGTGTTCCTGACGCTGAGCCGCTTCCTCTGCGCGATGGAGAGCGCTCTCCATGGCCTGCATTGCTGGGGAGGTGGTGAGCTTCTGGTCCCTAGCAGGGTTCCTCGACAGCTGAATCCTGCAGAGGGAGTCTTGCTTTGTGCTGACCTGGGAATATGTGTGGGGTGTGGTGCCAAGAAACCAAGGAGGGGCTCCCAGACTCCTCCATGCTGGCTTTGTGCACACGCCTACACACACAAACGCATGCACACACACTCACGCGCACACACACACACATGCAGATGCACACCTCCTCGAAGCTCAGGAAGGCTAGGAAAACTCAGTACCAATCGGGATGAGGCCTGGCTCTGGCCTGAGACCTAGGAATTCCTCAGGGACATAGCCCAGAGCCTCTGGGACCACAAAGAGGCCACACATCAGACAGAGGGGAGCTGAGCCCTCCTACTGGCCTTCCCAGTCCTGGGGCCACTGTTCTTACCCTTTGACAACCCCTCGGGAGCAGGACAGAGTCCCAGGGCTGCAGAAGGAATTCCTTTCTGGGACATTTTTGTCTTGTTTTCTTACTTGAAAAATTACCATTTATTTTGTGTGGGTGACGTGGGAATGGAGATGCACTGATTACAAAAATAGCATAACACGTTCTTTGGGAAGAGTTGGAAAATATAGAAAAGCACAAAGAAAGTAAAACCACAAAGAAGTCCCCTCATCCCAACACAGACACACGACTAAAGATAACGAATATTCTTTCTGCTCGTGTCTCTTCTTCAAGACAGGCTGCTTGGGTGCAAACCACAGGCCTGCTATTTTCTGGCTGTGTGATCCGGGACAAGTTACTTATCCTCTCTGTGCATCTATGTGCCTCAGTTTCTTCATATGTAAACTGGAGGTGAAAATAACAGTGCCTATCTCAAAGGGCGGTTGTGAGCATTTGATATAAAGACTTAGATGGGTGTCTGTCATTGAGGAACTGCTGGATAAATATTTATATTTACAAGGTTAACATTTTCTGTTTAGATTTTCATTACAACTTTTCTTAACAAAATTGAGTATTACCAACTTGTAAGAAGCTTGTTTCACCATATACTACATCATGAACGTTTCTATGTTTGGGTATTTACATAATTGCAATGTTTCCTGTTTAGATGTCTATGATTACAGGTTTCATTTAGATTTTTCTGTTTCATTTTATATGATTTCAATTTCCCTATTTGTTTGTGTGTTTGCTTGTTTCACAAAACTAAGATCTACATTTTGTGACTTGTCTTTTTCATCTACTGCTAATGGGGAGCTCTTCTACATCACTGAACATCCCTTTACCACATGGATCTGAATGGCTGCACTGTTGGTCTTGGGAAGTGGTTTAAAGTGGGGGCAGGAGCAGCAGTGTCTGAGGGAGCGGGCAGCATTGGTCAAGCCCTCTCCCCTCCATACCCATGGCTGCTGGCCAGGCCCGGCCCAGGAAGAAGACTCAGTGCCACTAGCTCCTGGAAGGGGGCCCAGGGCATGGTCCTGCATGGTGATAGGACTGCGTCTCCCTGTCTCTCCCCACTTGCCCCACAGACTGAGCTGAGCCCAACTAAGCCCCTCCCCTGAGATCCCCAAGGGCTTGCGTTTCCCAGAGGCTGCTCTTTCCTCAGCAGCCACCTCCCAGCCTGGCCCTGGGTTACTCTCCTCCTCTCCAGCCCAGCTCTCCTGAGAAGCTTGCTCCGAATCCCAGCCCAAGGCTGGCCTCTGGTGAAGGGCTTTCCATATGTCCTTGAGGTCCCTTCCTCCAGGGCTGTCAGGGCAGTGGGGCCATGGTAATCCAGGCTCCTGGGACTGCCTACCTGGATAGGATGGGATGCAGAAGAGAGGGAAAGAAGGAGGGGGCGTGTGTAGGAGTCACCAAGGGGATCCAGGGCTGGGGAGGTGCAGAACCAAGGCCCAGAATCGGGAACCGAGAGACATCTGGACCGACACCAGCTGCCAGGGCAATGAGGAAAAGGCAGGAGAATTCAGAGCCCTGAGCACTGGCTTCAGGTTTGGGGTTTAAACAAACGGAGGCACCCAGGAGAGCTAGGAAAATGGGGGCAGGCCTGAGATCCCAACCCCAGTCCGTCCCCAGACAGAGCAGCTTCCAGAAGCACATGAGGCCTGGCCTTCTTTCCTGAAAACTCAAGCCACTGGGCTTCTTATAATTGTGGGGCTACAAATCACCTACCTGCCTTCAAATCACCCACTCGCGCTTCGTCTGCCTTTATCTGGCAGGGCAGGCAGGTGGACGGGTGGGCAGCATGGCAGAGTCTAGCCCAGGCCTGACCAGAGGCTCCAGAGACAAGCCCGCCTTCTCCCCTGCCCTCCCACAGAGACTGCCCTCCTGCCATGCACCCAGGATCTCTGTTGTCTTATCTGTCTCTGCAGTAGCGTGTTGTTCCCACTAGCCATTATGCCAAGATGTCTTCCATCCTGAACACATCTGAACAAATTTCTGGTATCTCATCCCTGGCCCACCATCCCATCCCCAGCAAAGCCTCCCATGCCCTCTGTCTACACTCAGCAACTCACTCACAGCCCACCTCCTCGCCCTCACACTCTTCAGCCGTCCCCAACTGGCTCCAGCCCCTACCACAAACACACAGATGGTAGCCATACCTCCATCTCCCAGCAGCACCTGGCCCAGATGTCCACCGCTCCTTCCTGAAACACTCTCTTTTCCCGGCTCTCCTTGCTGCTCACTGGCAGCCCCTTGGTCTCCCCTCGTCCTTCCCAATCTCTTAATGTTGGAGCACCTAGGTTGAGTCATGAGCCCACTTCTCTTTATCTATACACTTTTGCCCATGTGGTCTCGCGAGTCTTAGGTCTCTGAATGTTATTCATATATTTACAGCTGCCAAGTATCTACTGTTTCCTACACTGCAAACGTTCCCCACATCATTGAATCCTCTTTCTCCACATGCTTCTGAATGCCTGCAGGTGGTCACCCCGCTCTGCTGAGCTTCTGACTCACACCTGCCCTTGCCTTCCTGCTACTTCCACCCAGAGGCCCAAAACGCCTCTCAAACTAAGGCCATGCAGAATGGAACAGAAACTCTTCATCTCCCCTCACCTCCCAATCCCTTTCGTCTTCGGTTTCTCCATCTCACCAGATGTCACCATAACCCACCCAGTTGTCCAAGCCAAAAACCTGGGTCCTAATAGGTCCTCTTTCCCCTCTCAACCCCCATTCTAATCCATAGCATGTCCCGTCCGTTCCACCTGCAACCGAAGTCTCCATCCTCATGGCCCTGCTGTGTCCAGGCCCCACCGCCCTCCCTGCAGCAGCTGCTTGTGGTCTCCCTGAGTCTGTCCCCACTCCCACCACAGCCCATTCTCCCCACTCCAGCCAGAGTTGTGACTAGAACACAAATCCAATCATGCCACTCCCCTGCTTAAAACCCCTCCGTGGCTTCCAACTGCCCTTGGAATAAAAGCCAGGCTTCTGGCCATGGTCTACAGAGCCCTGTGTGCTCTGGCCCTGTCCACCCCATCTCGGTCACCTCTCCGCCAGCTCGTTCCTTCCCAGCTGCAAACCCTTTACATAGATGGTCCCTCTCCCAGGCTCCTTCCCATCCCTGGCTCAGCTTGAAGCTCCCCTCCTCAGAGAAGCTTTCTTCGACATCGTGCTTCCAAAACACCCTCCCACCCCCATGCCGTCGTCCACTTCACTCTCTTTATTTCTCTTGTGTCACTTGTCAGGACCCTGATTATCTTCAGATGCATTTGTTTCTTCTACCTCGGCACGTTAGCTCCAGAGGGAGGGACAGCATCTCTCTTGTTTATTTCTCCATCTGGCTCATAGAAGCCACTTACCCAATGCCAAGGCTGGGGAAAGCAGGGGCAGGGATGGGGGCTGTCTCTGTGATTCCCCAGCAGCCCCAGGGCCAGGTGTCAGTCCCTGGACAGGACCACCATGACTCAGGGAATGCAAGGACTGGCCCTTAAAGGACACACAGGAGTTCAGTCAAGGGGTGAAGTGGGCAAGGAATTGCAGGCAGAGGGATTGCAGTCCTACTGGATGAAGCGGCCTGGGGAGAAGACGGGTTGTCAATCAGCCCCTGATTGACATTGAGGCTGCGCCTCATCCATGCAGTCCACCAGCAAGAGGTTCTGGCTGGAGCCTGCTCTGGGGTCTGGTTCTGCAGTTGAGGTGGCACCCATTCACCTCTGAATACCAGAGCCCTGCCCTACCTCCTGCATGGTCATCCATGAACACGGAGCTCTTTTCCCCAGAGCCCTCCAGAGTTTCCCAGCTCTGACCAGGGCCTGCTCTGGAGCTTCCAAGGAACCACCCTGCTTCCTGGCCCAGGCTAGGATGGTGGGAGGGGTTCCTTGGCCCCTTAGCCTAAAGCCTGTGCACCTGGGTCCATCCGGCACCCCACCCCACAGAAGCCTTTCTCTGTATATGTTGAGAACCAGCAAGCAGCAGGGTCTTCCAGAAGACCCAGCAGCCTTCTTGTTGCATCTCCATGCAAAACCATTCAATGGCTCTACCCACCACCAGGTGATGAGGGCATACATATGCTGTCATCTGCCACCACCTCCCTTCTACACACACATGTACACGCACACACACACGTGCATACACACAGTTTACGCCATACCCTTCTTCTCCCCAGGCCGCTTCATCCAGTAGGACTGCAATCCCTCTGCCTGCAATTCCCAGCCCACTTCACCTCTTGGCTGAACTCCTGTGTGTCGTTGAAGGGCCAGCCCTTGCATTCCCTCGTCTGAGAAGTCCTCCCTGACACCCCCAAGCCGAGTAGGGTTCTTTATGCCTGCATACTACAGTGCATTTGTTTACAAGGCCTTCTCTCCTCTAGACAGTGGCAGAAAACAATCTGGGTCCTCAGGGACCTGAAGGGGGCCTGCCCCTCCAAACCTGTGGGTATTTCTCATCAGGTGGGATGAGAGACTGAGAAAAGAAATAAGACACAGAGACAAAGTATAGAGAAAGAACAGCAGGCCCAGGGAACCAGCACATTCAGCATGTGAGGACCTGCACTGGTGGTGGTCTCCAAGTTTCCTCAATGTTTATTGATTACTATTTTCACTATCTTGGCAAGGGGAGCGTGGCAGGAGAGCAGAATGAACAGGGTGATGGTAGCGAGAAGGTCAGCAGGAAAACATGTGAGTAAAGGAATCTGTGTCACAAATAAGTTCAAGGGAAGGTACTGTGCCCAGATGTTCACGTAGGCTAGATTTATGTTTCTCTTTACCCAAACATCTCAGTGTAGCAAAGAGTAACCGAGCAGTATTGCTGCCAGCATATCTCGCCTCCAGCCACAAGGCGGTTTTCTCCTATCTCAGAATAGAACGACTTCAGCTTTACACCGAGACATTCTGTTCCCAGGGGCCTGCGGGAAACAGAGACCTTCCTCTTATCTCAACTGCAAAGAGGCCTTCCTCTTTCACTAATCCTCCTCAGTACAGACCCTTTATGGGTGTCGGGCTGGGGGACGGTCAGGTCTTTCCCTTCCCACGAGGCCATATCTCAGGCTGTCTCAGAGGGGGGAAACCTTGGACAATACACAGGCTTTCTTGGGCAGAGGTCTTTGCGGCTTTCCACAGAGCATTGTGTCCCTGGTTAATAGAGAATGGAGAATGGCGATGACTTTTACCAGGCATACTGTCTGCAGACATATTGTTAATAAGGCACATCCTGCACAGCCCTAAATCCCTTAAACCTTGATTCAATACAGCACATGTTTCTGTGAGCACAGGGTTGGGGCTAAATTTACAGATTAATAACATCTCAAAACAGAACAATTTTTCTTTGTACAGATCAAAGTGGAGTTTCTTTTGTCTTCCTTTTCTACATAGACACAGTAACAGTCTGATCTCTCTTTCTTTTCCCCACAGGGACTCTAGTCTCATGGGGGAATCCCCTTCAACGTGATACATGCAGTAACAGAGGGACACATGTACAAGGCGTCTGGAAGCCACGGGCCAGCTCCACCAGCCCTGGGCAGTGGGAAGGCTTCTGAAGGAGGCTTACCGGAGACATAAAGGCATAGTGTTTCCCCCAGGGCATTCCAGACACAGAACAGTGGCTAGCCAGGTACCAGGGCGTGACTCTTCAAGGAATTACAAGCCGTGCCCCAAGCTGAGTATAAAGTACAAGGGGCAGGGAGTTGGGGGGAAGATAAGGCCAGACTCAGAAGCAGGAGACTTGAGTTCATCAAGGACTTCAACTGCCCTGAGAAGGAGTTTAGGTTTTGTCCTGTGAGCAGTGGGAAGTCAGTGAGGGGTTTTAGGCAGAGGAGTGGACAATCAAATCTCCAGTTAAGAAAGCTTCCCTTCCAGCAACCGGGAAGGATCAATGAGAACAAGAGTGAGGCAAGGGCGTGGGTGAGGAGACTGCCACAGGGTCAAAGACAGAAGGTGTGATGGGGTCTGAGGAAGACAGTCACAGTGGGGTAGAGAGGAGGGGGGACCCTTAGGGCTTGCCACAGAGCTGGGACCGCTAGGAAGGGTAGTCCATCGGGTGTGAGGATTGAGAGAGGACTCAGGGAGGACTCCAGCTCCCTGCTGGAACACATGGTTGGAGGCTGGTGCCTTCCCTGAGATGGGAGCATGAGAGGGGAGATTGTTTGCTGAGAAATAATGAACTCAGCTTAAATTCCAAGGTGTCTGTAAGCCCTCCAGAGGGATCCCAGCACCTCTCACAGTGCCTAGCAGGCAGAAAGCCCTCAATTCTACAGGAAGCTGTGGAATGAATGAACGAATGTGGTCCCACAGCCTTTTAACCCCACAATTTCAAGGATATGCGCTTCGAGTCCTGCTTCCTGGTGCCTCAGCTGGAACTCCTTTGCAGAAGAACTGCTGTGGCACCCAGAGCTTTGTGCAGAAGCTTTAGTTATGGCCCCAAGTCCCCAGGTATGGGAAGCTTGGCCTCTCCCTCTTCCCTGAGGGGGCCCCACAGAAGCAGAAGTCCCCAGTACCTGGCCCCAGGCCTCAGCCCCACCCAGGCCACAAAGGGTTTCTGTCTGAGGAGATCCACACTGCTCCCAGGGGCATCCCTAAAGGGCACTGCAGACAGCGAGGTGCTGCAAAGGCCACTCATTGTTTTTCTGCCCCTGCCCATCCTGACCCAGGGCCCCCATGGGAGTCCCTGCTGTGCTCACACTGACTTGAGGAGGGGCCTGTGGGAAGGACGGGCCTGGCCTGAGCTGGGCAGAAATGAGGTGTTGCCTGAACCCCAAGCTAGGGCTGCGGTGAAATATGACTGTGGCCTTCATGGAGCTGGGGGAGGCAACGAGGGTACAGGCTGTGGCATCCCAAAAGAAAGTGAAGGGCCACAAGATGGAGACCCAGGGAACAGAACCCCAGGACTGCTTCCCATGGGGCCATGGCTGGGCGCTGGCCTCACAGGTACCTGATCCCTGGGCCCCAGCAGCTGGCTACCCGCTGGACTCTCCCAGGGACACACACAGCCCAGGCAGGGAAGGCATCTCCCTAGGAACTGACCCGTGGACTCCAGGCCATCCAGGGCAGCGTTGGTTGGGTGGTGATGGGAGAGAAGGCTGAGATCTCCTGGGATAGTTCCAGGGAAGCTAAAGATGGGAGTGCTCTAGCCCTCAGACTCCACAGCACACTCCATCACAGGGCCCAGCACTGGGGCCCTGCGCTCTGCTCACAACGGTCCGAGGCTCACCGACACTCCCCTGCCCCCGCCTCCCCTCCTGCCCTGCTCCCTGGTTTCTGTTTACATCTGACCTCACTGGTTAGACTGTGAGTTCCCAGAGGGCGTGGGAGCCTGGCCCACCCTGAGTGCCAAAAAAGAGTTTTCAATACCATGAAGTGCGGGAAGTGGGCAGGTTCATGACTAGAGATAGACGCAGGTCTCCGTTTCCCATCTTTGCTGAAGCCGGCCAGGCATCCACCAGGGGTCTGGGCACAAGATGGGGTAGAGAAGGAAGGAGAGTAGAAGAGCAAGAATGGGCTGGTACAGGGGCTGCTGCTGGAAGGGACAGCAGTAGGGACAGAATGAGGGCCCTGCCGGAGGGAATCTCAGCCCTCCATGTAATGCCCCATGTGGCTCTGCGCCCCAGTTCCCATCTTCTCTGAAAAGATCCATGTCTTGCTCACAGGCACCACCCAGGCACACAGGATCACACACCTATGGGTGCCACCCACGCACAGGCACAGCACACACACCAGCCCACAGCTTCCCCCAAGCCTGGAGTCCCCCTCCCGCCTGCCTGTGCCCTCACCACAGAACCCAGACTCTGGGCCATGCATACTCTCTCTTTCTGGTCCCAGGCCCGTGCCTGATGCTGACCTGTTCCCCAGAATAGGCACCCAAAAGGCAGAAGGAAGAGGGGGCCACACCCTAAGGCTAGAAGTGGGGAAACAGGGAAGCAGTAGCCTCTAGCTAAGCTGGGGACACCTGTCAGCACAGACACTGCCGCAGGTCCAGGTTGATGTTGAGTGGTTAGTGGCCAGGAGGCCTCCCCACCCCGCCAGAGTCCAAAGAACACAGGCGTGGCTGCCTCTGTAACCTCATCAAAGGCAGGCTCTGCCTGTGGCCACTAGCAGAGAAGCCGCTGTCCTTCTGCCACCAGCACCGGACCACCTGCTCCAAGACCAGCCCCCTAGGAGGACCAGGCACCTGGTCTTCACTGGCACCCAGGTAAGGGCCTGGCCCCCAGGGAAGATCGGGGCCCAGCCCAGTTACAGGGGATCCCAGGGCAGGTGGGGGCAACTTAGTGGCTTCCCAGGCCAGGTCTCCAGCCTGTTCCCAGCTGCAGCCCAGGGGATCAAACCCGAGGAGGGGCTTGGGACTCAGTGCTGGCTGGTGGGCTGGAAAGCAGAGCAAGGTCCAGGTTCCGGAAGGACCTCTGGGATGCTTGCCCCAGGGTCTGTGAGGTGATGGCCTTCCCCGCTCCAAACCCCTACATCTAGGGCTTAAAGGGGGAAACTGGGCTGTCACAGCTCCCCTACCCCTAAGGGGCAAGGCAGGCCAAGCCAGCCCCCTCTTCCCTTCCTGGGGTAGGGAATCTTTGGAGGCAGCTGTTTCCCTGCCTTGACCTACCTACCCACAGGGCCCTACAGGGCCCACCCTGGTGCTGAGGGAGTGGGGAGTGGGGCTGCCCAGGGCCAGACCTCACTTCCTTTTCTGCATGGAGAGCATGGAGAAGCAGGAAGGGTTACAATGGGGGTTGGGGGACGCTGGGAAAGGGGAGCAGGCTTCTAGCCCCGCCTTACCCCTGGAGAGAAAAGGAGTCCTCTCAAACAAGGAAACCAGAGATCCAGCCGTCCCTTCCACATTCCCTTTATTGTTCACTGGCAGTTTATTTCCTTCAACACTGAGTCATCTTATCAGATACTACATCGTTTTCATAACAGTCCTAATAAACAAGGGTGTGGGTTGCTCTCTTACATGTTACCCGGGGTATCCCAGTATTTCTGCACAACTGAGGTGTACCATGTAGACATATGGGTACCCACAAACCTCATTCAGATTAACACATATCCTTGACCCGCACAGACTAACCCCCCTCCCAGCCGGCACACATACACCACATTTAATTCCACTCCATTTCAACATGTATGTTCTCTAGACTCCCTCCGTGACTGCGCACGGCCCAGTGGCAGAGGCATGTTTACAAACCATTAAAACGTGAAGCTTGCAGTCAGACAGATCTGGGTTTGCTCTCTATTAAGCACTCATTTGTGACCTCAGGCCTGTTACCATCTTTGAGCCTCAGAGTCCTCGTATGGTAAATGGGAACAATACCAGTACATGCCTTGTGAGGTTGTTTTGGGGATTAGAGTGACTGAAGATAAAGCTGTTAAAACAGTGCTAGGCACACGGCACCAAGTAAGTGGACGGCAGTGAGGAGGAACTGATAGGATGTTGGTAAGGGGCTTGGCACCAGGCTCACAGCACCGTGGTGGCTGATATGACTATCGTTGCTGGAGAGAAATGTACAAGGTCCAGTGCAGCATTCCAGTGCAGCTGGAATTTAAAGGGTTGGGGCCAGGAGAGGACCTGGGCAGAGGATACAGAGTACAAAAAGCAAAGAGCCAGGAGGCCTGGGGAGACATTCATGAAGGTCAGCTCACTGGCGAGTCCTGCAGTGCCATCATAAGTACACACACACATGCATGCAGTCTTCCCAGAGGGTCTACAGCTGAAGAGCCAGCATCAGTGTCCTCTCAGTTTGCAGAACTGTAACAGGGTTGAACAAGAGGGCCTCCTCCGGCAGAGTCAGCTACAGAACCCTCTGGTCATCTAGCATCTTTCACACCCAGGCCCAAGATAGGATCTGAACGCAGGTCCCTATCCATCCAGGTTTCCTGGGCTCCTTGGTATGACCTTTATTGGCCAAACAATGGGAGGTCTGGAGCTTTCCCTGGGGCCCAGCCATGCTGTGGCCTCCCTGACCCTCCCTTCCCTCAGCCTGGGGCCTCCAGGCCCAGCCAAGATGGAGGGCTCCGCAGTGGAGGACACTGGCTGCAGATGGCTCTGGAAAGGGCCCCTGGAGCCCTGGAAAGGGCCCCTGGAGCCAGGGGCTTTGCATCTGGTCCCAGAGGCCCCCAGTCAGAGCAATAGCAACTGTCCTGCCCTGCTGTGCCTGGTTCCCCTTTCCCCAGCATTGAAGGCTGCCTCTGGTTCACTTTGGGTTCTAGGGAGCCGTCCTCAGCAGTGTCAACATGTCAAGGCCCAGCAGCAGAGCCATTTACTGTAAGCTCCTGGCAGGCCCCTCTCCCCTGCCCTCCCACTGAGCTCCCTGAACGTCCCATCCTCCACTCCCTCTTCCTCACAACAACTGCCCCCAGCAGTTGCCTGAGTCTCACCTCGCTCTTCTGCCTGCTTCCCACCACTTGCTCTGTGCCCCTGTAGTGCACCGGAAGGAGTACTCCCAGAACCTCACCTCAGAGCCCACCCTCCTGCAGCACAGGGTGGAGGTGAGTACTTCTGCAGCCCTGGGCAGTGTCCAACTAAACCCAAGTGTTCCTGTGTGTCCATTGCCCTGCCAGAACATGGACACCTCACACAAGTCCCTGCCCTGGAAGCCAACAGCCTGTCCCAACCATGTCCCATGGATTCAGATCCAGCAAGCCTGCCAGAGCATCTGCTCAGTGTCAGGGAGTAGGAGGGGTGGTCGGAGTGGGCAAAGCAGGCCTGGCTGGAGGTTAAGCAGATGAGTGTCCTGTTCCCAGACAGGAAGAACTAGCAGCGGGATGGGATAGGAAGCACTCGCAACCACCCACCCACCTACCCTCACCTGTCTCCCAACCCTCTACTGCCCGAGTCCCCAGGGCACTGCTCCATTGCCCAAGACCTTGCATGGCTGGAGGAGGCAGTGTGTGGGGTCTTTGGGCCCTGTGGAGGATTGAAATGGCCACTGTTGGAGAGGGGAGCCACCTGGGCCCAAGCCTCCAGGGTGAGTGTGAGCAGCTCCAAGGCTGCTCCAAGGCTAGAAAGGAGTCTCTGGCTCTGCCAGGGAGGATGACGCAGGCACTGCAAGATTTAGGTGCTTGAAGGGCTGTCGACACCAAGGTGAAGGCGAAGCACAGGCTATAAGGGCGTGGTGGGGAGAGCAGGCACAGGGTCAGGCTGGAGCTCTGGGGTAGAAGAGCTCCATTGTTAGGACTCCAGTGGAGAACAAGCAGGGAGGGAGCTGGGGAGATGGTCTGGAGGTCCCACAGGGCAGCAGAGGCAGGGATCCCACAGCCAGCTGAGGAGGAGGACTCAGCTTCTCTGTAGGGTGAAGGCTGAGAACAGGCTTATTTTAGGCCCAGCAGGCAGAGCAAGAGGAGACATGTTCAGGAGGATGGAGTTTGCTCATGATGCCAGGGTCCCCTGAACATGCTGGTGGTGTGAACACAGGGAGAGGAGCTGGGCCCTGGGCAGGGGTTGGGGGTTAAGGGGCAGGAGGCAGGCTGCATCTCCCCCCCACAAGAAGCCTGGGTGGAAGGGGCCTTGTGAAGGCAGTGTTTGGCTGGCAGAAGGGAGGGGGCTTCTAAAGGAAATTGGATAACAGCAAAAAACTCCTGAATGGTCAGCCTAACAGTAGGCAAGGACTTGAGCGGAGACTGAGATCACGATGGATATCTCCAGGCATGAACCAGGGAGAAAGAGACAGGAGTTCTGGGTGAGTGAGGAGGAAGACTGGGCTGAGACTGAGTTCCCAAAGGGAACAAAGGAAGCCAGAGACAGAATCTGAGGGTCCTGTATCCCCTCCAGAGGAGCTATTTGTTGGGTGGCTGGATCGCACATCCACCACCACCCAGCTGCCTCACCTGGCCTGGACTAGTAAAGGCCATGCCTGTCCTTCCTCTAGAGTCCTCAAACCCCTCCTGCAGCCCCTCAGACTCAGACGTGGAGACCCCATCCCTGGCCCCGGTGCTTCGACACTGGCCCTCACATTGCCCCTGGAAAGTTGCTTTATCTGAAGCCTAGAACCTCCCACCTCAAGGGGCCCAAGGACACGTCTTCTTCCTCTTCTGCTTTTCTCTACCCAGCACGCCTGTGGCCCCTTCTCTGAGCTTTCTCCCAGCCCTGCCCCTCTCCCTGCAGCACTTGATGACATGCAAGCTGGGGAGTCAGAGAGTCCAGGAGCCCAAGGATGCCTTGCAGAAGCTGTTCGAGATGGATGCGCAGGGCCGGGTGTGGAGCCAAGACTTGATCCTGCAGGTCAGGGACGGCTGGCTGCAGCTGCTGGACATTGAGACCAAGGTCAGCCCTCCCAGCAAACCCAGCCATAGCCAGCGTGGGCTGTGGGGAAGCAAGCACCAGCTCTTGAACTCCACCCTCCATGCCCCAAAGGGCAACCACCCTCCCCAAATACAACACACACCAGGCCTAGGAAGAGACAGGGGACAGAGACACAAGAGTCAGGTAGATGACACCCCAGCCACAAGTCACCAAAGGGCTAGGATGAGCTGGTCAGGAGCTCCCAGAAGCCACACTTGGCTCTTGGTGGCCTCACAATTGACCTCTCCACCTGGCCCAGGAGGAGTTGGACTCTTACCGCCTGAACAGCATCCAGGCCATGAATGTGGCGCTCAACACATGTTCCTACAACTCCATCCTGTCCATCACCGTGCAGGAGCCAGGCCTGCCAGGCACCAGCACTCTGCTCTTCCAGTGCCAGGAAGTGGGGGTGAGTGGTCAGGGGTGATTGGTCAGGGGTGGGGTTCATCGACTATCACCCTACCATACACACACACACACACACACACTTAGCCTCCCTGACTGCTGCTTCCCAGGCAGAGCGACTGAGGACCAGCTTGCAGAAGGCTCTGGAGGAAGAGCTGGAGCAAAGGTAGGCAGCCTCGGCCCAGCCCACCTATGGGGCCTCCCAGCTCAGCCTCGGGGGCCAGACCCTGACCCCATATCTTGGGGAACCCAGAAGGTTGTGGCCCAACCAACCTGGGCCTGGACTAAGGAGGAGCCGGGACAGAGGTGGGCATAGGGAAGGGGCTGGGCCCAGGGGGCACTAGAGATTGTCCTCAGAGACTGAGATGGGACCTGAGAGGGCCCAGAGGGTAGGCGGATGAGGCAGGGTGGAGTCAGGAGTGGGTCCAGAAGGAGACCAGGGAGCAGGGGGTAGGACTCCTGCAGAGAGGTGGTGGTGCCCCTGGGTCCTGGAGCAGAAGTGTGGGGAGGGCCTCTCTCCCAAGAACCTTGTCAAAGATGTGACCCCTACCATGTCCTCAGCAGACCCCAACTTGGAGGCCTTCACCCAGGCCAGGACAGATGGAGGGGGCCTCCTATGGAAAGGCCACTCCCTATGGAGCAGGCACTCTATCTGGAGCGGGGGTTCCCGCCAGAACAGCCCCACCAGAGGACCCTAGAGCATAGTAAGTTTGAGGCATGGGGGCAGGTGGAGGAGAAAGTTTCGATAAAAAGTCAAAGATCTAAGATCTAGATCCATGATCCCCTTACATTGCAGGCCTCCCGCCATCCCCAAGGCCCCTGCCACACCACCCCAGTGCCCGAGAACCAAGTGTCTTTACTCCGCCTCCTCCAAGGCGGCCCTCTTCCCCTGAGGACCCAGAGAGGGATGAGGTAACTGCAGGTGGTCTCAAGCTTGCTGAGGCTTTCTGGGCCTGGGAAAAGGAAGGACACCAACCCTCCCTCTTTTTCTAGGAGGCCAGGGTCCCAGGATGGCCAGGGCCTGGGCCAGGAGGCCAGAGAAGCTTGTTTATACTCCAGGCCGGGCCTGAGGCTGGGGCTTGTGGTGGGGAGGGGTGCGGGAGGCATGCTGGGAGTTCTAGAGCAGGCCCAACTGCCCATTCAAGGCCATGCGTTGTTTGGGGCCCAGGAAGTGCTGAACCATGTCCTAAGGGACATTGAGCTGTTCATGGGAAAGCTGGAGAAGGTCCAGGCAAAAACCAGCAGGAAGAAGAAGAAATTTGGGAAAAAAAGCAAGGACGAGGGAGGTGAGTACTGAGGGCCAGGGGAGAGGAAGAGGGGTGTCTTGGGGTGATCTGTGGCCCACTGCCTTGCCGCTTCTCCCAGGTCTCACCCAGGCACAGTACATTGACTGCTTCCAGAAAATCAAGTACAGCTTCAACCTCCTGGTAGGTGGCTCCCCACAAGTTCACCAGGCCTCTCCTCTTCCCCTTCCTCCCCACTAATCCTCTGCTGTCTGGACTCAATCATCCCAAGCTTCTTTCTTCTCCATCTACTCCCCCTAGAACCTCCCCTCCTCTCTTGGGACTTGTGGGAAGTGCCAGCCTTCTAGCCAAGGCATAAAATAATTATGGTGCAATGGTGAAGATGGGGTGGGGTGAAGGGTGGTGACAGGCATTGCCCTGTGTCCCCAGGGAAGTCTAGCCACCTGGCTGCAGGAGACAAGTGCCCCTGAGCTCGTGCACATCCTCTTCAAGTCCCTAAACTTCGTGAGTCAAGGGAGGACAGGGTGGTGAAGAGGGACAGGCTGAAGTCAAGAAGGAGTAGAGGGAGGAAAGGAGGCTGGTGGAGGGGGACGGGGGAGCAGGGGCCAGGGTGGAACTAGATGGGCTGGGGTGAGAGCCAAGGACACCAAGGCTCCAAGGGAGATAGGAAGGAGCAGCAGGCCCAAGGCAGATGGGGACACTTGCAGGAGTTAACATCCTACCATTGCAAAAGTGGGAAGCCAGGGACTCTGGGCGTTTCCTACCCTCACTGGGCCCTGTGGGAGCCTAGGCTTCCTGACGTTTTCCATCTCTCCCCTAGATCCTGGCCAAGTGCCCTGAGGCTGGCCTAGCAGCCCAAGTGATCTCACCCCTCCTCACCCCTAAAGCCATCAACCTGCTACAGTCCTGTCTAAGCCCACCTGAGAGTAACCTTTGGATGGGGTTGGGCCTGGCCTGGACCACTAGCCGGTGAGTGAAGACAAGGCCTGAACTGAACTGGGGGTCAGGGGCATGGAGGCATCAGACAGGACATCAGAGGTGGCCAGGTTCTATGTTGCCACAAACCAGAAATATTTCAGAGCTACTCGGGGGACTCTACACAGAGCTCCCAACTTCTTATTTGGCTAAGTGCAAACAGTTTATTAACATAAGAAAAGTGCACATTTGCTATCACCCACTACTGAAACATGTTATCTCAGAAAAAAGAACAGTTTTTCCCAAGAAAAGGGAGATGGCAACCTTCTACTAAAATATTTTCTCATTTTTGTCAAGGACAAAGTCAAAACTTTGTCTCAATCCAGCCCCAAATTTAAGAATTACTGACGTAAGAGATGCTGCAAATGTAATATCAGTAAGACTTGGCAACCAATGAGCCAGGGGTTAAGAAAGAAAGAGATACTCCCTGCAGGGGTAACTGTGAGATGGGCAGCTGGACAAAAAAGGCAAAGGAGGCCAGTGCGGTGGCTCATGCCTGTAATCCCAGCACTCTGGGAGGCTGAGGAGGGCGGATCACCTGCGGTCAGGAGTTCGAGACCATCCTGGCCAACATGGTGAAACCCCGTCTCTACCAAATATACAAAATTAGCTGGGTGTAGTGGTGCATGCCTTGGAGGAGCTACTTGGGAGGCTGAGGCAGGGGAATCACTTGAACCCAGGAGGCAGAGGTTACAGTGAGCTGAGATTGCCCCGCTGCACTCTAGCCTAGGCAACAGGAGGGAAACTCCATCTCAAAAAACAAAACAAACCAAAAAGCCAAACGGATGAGAGCCAGGGGAGTGGGAGGAACCAGCTTGGGCACGCTGATCTGAGGCATTCTTGGAACGTTCCGCAGAGGCCTGGTGGCTGGGCAGCTGAGAGGGGATGCACGGAAGTGATGGCTGGAGGCACAGCTACTGGGGAGCACTCCAGAGGGAGCCCCTGAACGTACCTTGACAAGCATAGTTTGCTCTACTCCATGAAAGGAGAGGCAAGAGCCTTGGCAAACTTCTACATGGCGATTGCAAAAAGGGTTAAGAAGGCAGAAGAGTTAAGGAGAACCTGAAGAGCAGAGGGATGAAAACCAAGAGAAAAGGCTTTAGAAAAGCAGAAAAGCCAACAGGGAAATGAATCTTTCCTTGGAGTTATTTACCTAATAACCACTTTTATTTTGTTTGAGACAAGATCTCGCTCTGCCACTCAGGCTGGAGTGCAGTGGCATGATGATCTCATCTCACTGCAGCCTCCACCTCCTGGCTCCAGAAATCCTCCTACCTCACCTTCTTGAATAGCTGGGACCACGGTGTGCCACCTGTGTGCCACCATCACGTCTGGCTATTTTTTGTATTTTTTTGTAGAGATGGGGTTTCACCATGTTGCCCAGGCTGGTCTTGAACTCCTGAGCTCAAGGGATCCGCTCACCTCGGCTTCCCAAAGTGCTGAGATTACAGGCATGAGCCACCGCACCCCACCATGACCGTTCTTTTCAATTCAGCCCCATTTACAAAATTTTGTGTCCAGTTTGTCTGAAGACATGAATTATAGTTCAAAACTATCTATTTTTTATTATGGTATAATATACATAGCATGAAATTAACCATTCTTATCATTTTAACCATTTTAAGTGTATAATTCAGTGGCATTACGTTCATTAACAATGTGTGCCACCAACACCATTATCTACAGTACTTTAAGAACTTTTTCATCATCCCAAACAGAAATTCTGTGCCCATTAAACAATAATTCCCCATTACCCACTCCTCAGCCCTTGGAAACCTCTATTCTACTTTCTGTCTCTATGAGAAATATGCTGCCTGTTCTAGAAACCTCATATAAGTGAAATCATACAATATTCGTCCTGCCGTATGTGGCTTGTTTCACTTAAAATAATGTCTTCATGATTCATCCATGTTGTAGTATCTATCAGAACTGCCTTCCTCTTTATAGCTGAATAATACCCCGTTGTTATGACTATGACACATTTTGTTCATTCATCTGTTGATGGACATGTGGGTTGTTTCCACCCATAACAATCTATTTTTATGCACTCTCTGTGCAGTTACTAAAATGAAATTACTTATCAGTTCTGGACCTCCCATCTCATACCAGTGTTCCCTTGTCCAAAACCTTGGGACTAAGAGTACCTGAATAAGCCAGTCTCACAGCTCTTGGGGCTGTGCTGGGCTCCCACTGTCTGTGGGAATAGCTCTGGTATCTGTCTAGCACTAGCAGGAGAGGAAAACAGAGGTTCTACAATAGACTCAAACAAGAGGGCCTCAAATTCTTTCATGCAGCCACTTGAACATTGAATAATCATGTCAAATACATCATTTTGTATTTCAAAACCCAGCCTTACTTCTACAATTTCAGTCATTAGAAAAACAGATTAGCACATATAATTTTTCAAATACCCCCAAAGATGCAAAATGACTTCAGTATTCATAAAATGATGTACAATTGATGAATACTTCTAAATGTAATATTAAGTCAGATGTGCCCTTAGATGTTTTCTAATTTCTTAACATAACCAGAAATAAATGAAAGACAGAAACATAGAAAATAGAATACCTAGAGAAATGTAAAAACCCTCAAAAGAGTTGAATTTCAGGCAAATTATATTTAGATAACTTGATTTTTAGCAAATTGACCCAAAGCTATAAGTAACACTAAATGTTGTGGTCATCCAGAAGGACAGAGACCATACAAGGCCATTGGATTTGGCAATCAGGATTTTAAATGGACTGGTTTCAATAAAGTAATGGCAGAGGTAGAAACCATGTTGCAGGAATAATGAAAGCAACAGAGACAAGAATATATAGGCAGAGGCTATAGGCATATTCTCAAAAAATTTGGTAAGAAGAAAGTAATAGGATGACAGCTTATAAGGAGTAGTATTAGGGTCAAGACCCAAGCATGTTTCTAAGGCACAGAAGGAACCAATTAAAAAGATTCAGAAGAGGGAATCATTCCTTTGTTCCCATTGAATAAACACTTAATAGCTGCCTCCTGTGTATCAGCCACGGTACTAGGGGTACAGCCCTTAGGGAGATCTATATATAGTAAGAAACAAAGAGAAAAGAATCATGAGCAATGGAGTGTGAGAAGAGCAATAACCCAAGGATGTACCAAGTTCAGCAGAATATTTACTTCTGCCCCAGTGAAGCAAGGAGGAGAAATTCTTCAAGGAAATGAATGGGCATTCCCTGGAAAGACAAGAGGAAAATATTCCAAGCAAGGCAAGCCTGAAGGCCACAAACAGCATGGTCCTCCTGGGCCCTGTGCTGTGGGAGAGGGGGAGGCTGAGAGGCAAGGACCAGCCCATCCCAGAGTCAACGGGAGCAGCGCAGCTGCAGTCTACTCACAAGGTGGAAATCCACAAACAATTTAGCTAGAAAGAAAAGGATCTGCTGCCAGGAAACTAAAAATAGCCTAGAAAAATACTGCACGAGCCCCCTGGGGTGTTGACCAGCCCAAAAGCTCTTGTAGTTCCACTACTTCAATCCAAACGCCCAATCAGGGCAATGAAGTGTCCATCATGTTCTTACGGAGGTGGTGTATCTTTTTACCTCACGGGCAGAGGTGAGGCTGGCCCCCAGACACCTGCTCCGTGGGATGTGTCCAGGCTTAGCTGTTTGCTCCTTTGTGGGTGTCGGGGCCTTTCATCTGTGCACATGGACCATGTCACCTACTAGCCAAAAGATTCCTGAGGCTAGGCCCTGTCATCCCCTCCCTCTCCACATCCCACAGCCTGGCATCAGAGTTCACAGAGTGGATGTGAACTTAGCTTTGTTTCTCTCTTCAGGGCCGAATGGACAGGCGATGAGCCGCTGCCCTACCAACCCACATTTTCGGATGACTGGCAACTTCCAGAGCCCTCCAGCCAAGTAAGGGGAGCTTGGCACAGAGCCCTAGCACAGCCCTAGTCCCTGGCTAGTTTCTGCCCTCCCCATCCAAACCATGGTCACACAACTAGTGTGACCTAACACTGGCAAGCCAGCAAATTCCATGGAAACCCAAAAGTCACCACCAGACTGCAAACAGGAGATATTTGGGGAGACTCTCAGGGCTGGGACATAGGGTCAGTTTCTGAGGCCCCATCTCCAAGTGGTGGGTGGGTGGGTTCATGTGGGCACCTGTATCTGCATACTGGGGGAGACAGGAAAAGGGATAGGAGGCAGCTGTGTGTGAGCTGCTTATGCCTGTGGTCAGATACCCCAGCTCCCTCCCACCATGCTGGCTGCCTCCTGCTCTGACTCACTCTCTGTTCTGTCCCTTACAGGCACCCTTAGGATACCAGGCCCCTGTTTCCCCTCGGTATGCTTTGGGCTTAGTAGGGACCCTGTGATCCTGGGGAGGACGGGGCTGTTCCTTTGGATCTCTGGCTCTCTACATCTCAAGAGAGCCAACAGGGTCTCTTTTAGCCAGACAAACATGTACAAGGACATCCCTCTCCTACCTTGGGGGAAAAACAGTGTTCTACCTTCCTAGGCTCCCATAGCTTCTTCTCATGATACTACCCACACATGTTTCTGATCTCCTAAACTCCAGTATAAAGTGCTTAGGGCAGAGCTCAGATGTAGAAAATTCCACTCCCGGAAATGTCTTCAGAAATCAATGACATTTCAGACCCCTCCTGCCTGCAGAAAGCCCCACTCCAAGCCCCACCTAACATTGACCTGCCAGCAAACTCTAAAGAAACCCAAAAGTCACCATCAGACTGCAGGCAGGAGATACCTGGGGGGGACTTTCAGGGCTGGGATATAGGCTCAATTTCTGAGGCCCCATTCTCCAGCCATCCTGACTCTGTTTCTTAGGAAGGGAAGTCACAGGTTAGGGAGCACCTCACACTTTCCTCAGGAGAAGACACACAACAATGACCCTCAGCCTGGGGACCCCAACTCCAGATCCTCCAGCCCCAAACCTGTCCAGTCAGCCCTGAAAATGCAAGTCTTGTATGAGTTTGAAGCTAGAAACCCACGGGAACTGACTGTGGTCCAGGGAGAAGAGCTGGAGGTGAGGCTTGGGCCAGAGGCTAGAAAAGGAGGTGGTGGTTGGTGGGAGCTACAGGCAGCCAAGGGTGGGTGGTCCAGGGAGGGAGCTGCCAAGGTGGGTGGCCTAGAGAGGGAGAAGGAGGGTAGGAAAGGGCTGGAGGGAGAAAGCCTTGTGTGGGGAGGGCAGGCTGGCTGGACAGAGGCTCAGGGGACTGAGGTGGTGACTTTTGGCAGGTTCTGGATCATAGCAAGCGGTGGTGGCTGGTGAAGAACGAAGCGGGACAGAGTGGCTACATTCCCAGCAACATCCTGGAGCCCCTACAGTCGGGGACCTCTGGGACCCAGGACCAGTCACCCTCTCAGGTACTACCCAGCCTGGACTATCCAGAGCCCTAAGTCCTGAGTTGGAGGTGGGGGTGAGGAAGATTCAGTGGCAAGTGGAGGAGATAGTCTTGGTTTGATTTAAACCATATTATTGCATGCTTAGTGTGTGCCAACTTTATCATGGGGCCAGAGCAGAGAATAAGACTAGCTCCCTGCCAGACCAGAAAGCCACAGAGTAAGAGAATTGATTTGATGGAAACCTAGAGAAGGGACCCAGATGTTAGGGGCTGTGGTTGACTGTGAGATGAGATGGACTCTGACCCCTGGTTCCCCCTGATTCTAGATTCCAATGCTTCGACTTAGATCGAGGCCTGAAGAGGTCACAGCCTGGCTGCAGGCAGAGAACTTCTCCATTGTGTGAGTGCCTGGCCCTACCGGTATGGAGGGAGAAACTTTATAAAGGGCTAACCAAGGAAACCCAGAGACCCAGAACATACAACCTGGCCTACATTGTACATGACCCCCATCCAGCACTGTCTCCGCTGAGTTAGAGGACAGAGCAGAGGCGTGTTCAAGCCTAGATTAGAGATTAAGTGGGGAACCCTGCTGTGGCAAAGGCAGCAAGGATCAGGGGAGTGGACTCGGGAAGAACCCCAGCTGCCAGCTCAGTCGCCCCTCCCCAGCCAGAAGATTCTCTCCCAGAGCACTTCTTTCAAGCCTGGAAGTTCTGAAATTGGCTGAAGCCAAATGCTGACCATACTCCTTCACTCCCAGACAGCCTACTCCATGAATTTTTCTGTAACCCCAACCTCCAAGCCCAAAGAGCCCCTTTTCTATCCAAATGCTCAGGCCTAGAGTGCTTCCAGCGCACCACTGATGGCTTTTGCCGTTTTGTTCACAGCACGGTAAGGACACTTGGGTCCCTGACAGGGAGCCAGCTACTTCACATGAGACCTGGGGAGCTACAGATGCTATGTCCACAGGAGGCCCCACAAATCCTCTCCCGGCTGGAGGCTGTCAGAAGGATGCTGGGGGTGAGGACACCCTGGGGTCTTGACACCCATTGGGACTGTCTGGTGCTCCTGGGTGAGAGAGAGTGCGAAGTTGACAGGCCTGCCGGCCCAGCCCTGGGGCAGAACTGAGTGTGGTGGGTGCTGGGCACAGGATATTCCCCCAGGGGCTTAGCTTCATGCATTCAGGCTTACCTTGAGGCTCCAAGCTTATTGGTGGCATAAGCTCTGCAGATCCCTCATCCGCCACCAGCCTCATCTGAATCTTTTTCTTTCCTCAGATAAGCCCTTAGCCACCAGCTGAGATACCTCCAAGAACCAGGCCCTGCTAATGCAAGATGGCAGATCTGATACCCATTAGAGCCCCAAGAATTCCTCTTCTGGATCCCAGTTTGCAGCAAACTCCACACCGCAGCTCATATAGCAAAAACAATGGACAGGCCCAGAGGCTGAAGCAAACAGTGCCCCTTCTGGCTGTGTTGGAGCCTCCCCAGTAACCACCTATTTATTTTATCTCTTTCCCAAATCTGGAGCATTTATGCCTAGGCTTGTCAAGAATCTGTTCAGTCCCTCTCCTTCTCAATAAAAGCATCTTCAAGCTTGTCATGTGCCTCCCTCGTGGCTTCTTCTGGGCCTGAGGGAGACCAAAGGCGGGGAGGCAGGAAGGGCTGGACACTTGGCATGAAAACGGCAGCAAGCCTACATCCATCACTGAGCCAGATTGTTTGAATGTGAGTGGACATTCACACAGCAACCTGGAGCTGGGAATCAATTTAAGAATCATGGTCCAAGCTCTCCTGACTCTCTTTCCAAACAAACTCCAAAATAAAGCTATGCTCACCATCTTTTTCGCACACACGTCTCTCAGTATATTCCAAGGCACCCAGCACAGCTGCAGGCACACCACTTCACAGTAGCAAAGAGCACAAGGACCGACAGCTGTGGGCTTTGGTCAGTTGCACCAGCTGGCTGGGTGAACTCCAGCAAGTCATTCCACTCTTTGGGACCCTGTTTTCTCAAGGGTTAAGCAAAGAGTCTGGACTGTCCATAGCTTTGTATATTTTTTAGTAAAAGTAGCTTTCTTTAACCTCAAAGGAGTCCCCTCTCTACATATCAGTAGCTATATTTGTATTGATTTAGTCAACAGATAAGGCCCAATGTACTTGTGGATTTGAGGGTTCTTAAGATGTTCCCTTAAATCTCTCTTAGCTGAATTTGTCCATGACCCTAACATTGTCTGGGCCCCAGACTGCTCTATTTTTAGACTGCCTATGTCATTCCCTGAAGTTCCTGGCCTCAGAAAATCATCTCTCATAGCTGTTAACAGAATAGGAAAGCAACAATTTTCCCTCACAAAAGAGAGAAAAGGTGAGACCCTTTGGGTGTAACTTGTCAAGGGCAAAAGTTACCCAGAAAAGTTAATTTCTTGGGATGAGGGAGGAGGTATTAACCCATCACCCTCCATTGCCTCCCAGAGCTAAAAGAGCCTAGAAGCAGGGAAACTGTTCATGACCAGAAAAAAGTGTTTTCACCTGGTGTTCCCCAGACTTCCCAAGAAGACTGCCATGCAGCGAGAGGCTGTTCAGATGGCCAAGTGCAGGGAAACTAGCACCAACTGTGTTATTAGACAGATCTAGGTCTGAATCCCAGACCATCTGTGGGAACTCAAGCTTAGAGGAGCAACTCCCCTAACCGCTCCAGGAAGTTTCTTCTTCTAGAAAATGGGCATAACACCTACTTCCTAAAGTTGTTGTGCAGCTTAAATTGGAATAAATTAGCTAACATACATAAACACTTAAATATTGCCTGGCATATGATAGGTACTCAATAAATGCTAATCTTAAACCTCAGGTGAATTTGTGACTGGCCTTTTGCTTTCTTGGGAATGAGAGACACAGGCATTATAAATTTCACCTGCCCCTGTGGTTTGTACTCTTTTCCTTTCTCCTGTTTAGCAAAATGCCCTTTTTAAAAGTCCCAACCTTGCTTCAGTTGAACTAATGGGCAAATGTGATTTCCCACACCCAAGCTAGGGGATCTAGGAGCTCAGAGTGCCCTGAGGGCTGTGCTGTGGAGGCCTGGCCAGAACCCTCAGAGCTGCTCAGGACTCCTTCCTCTGTCACTCCTCCACAGTCAACTAGAACCCTATCTCTCCTGAGTTGACCCTGCTGCAAATCTGTGCCCCGTTTCATTTGCATGGGCCCTGCTGAAATTCAGAAGCTTAGTTCTTCCCATGACTATAGGGGCCTCCTGCAGGTCTCTTGCTCTGTCAAGGTCAAAACCCCTACTTTCCTCAATTCAACCATTGATTCTCCATCTTCATCTTACTTGATCAGCCACACTTGACACAGTTGATCACTTCTCCCTTTAAACATCTTCACTTGGCTTCCGAGGCCCTTTGTTTTCCTCCTACCTCCCTGGCCATTCCTTTTCAGACTACTTTGCTGGTTCACTCTCATTTTTCCCTAATCTTTACAAGTTGATATGCCAGAGCACCTCAAACCCTTAGACCTCATCTCTGCTACTCGTGCTCCCATGGTGATCTCATTTAGTCTCTGGTTTCAAACGCAATCTACAGAGTGATCACTCCTGTACTTGCTGTTTCCCTTTTCCTAGAGTTCTCCCTGCCTCCTGCAGGTAGGAAGTGATTCAAGATAAGAGATGGAGAGAGCTCTTCTGGCCAGGATAGAGGGTGATTCTGAGAAGGCTTCAGGAATAGGTGAGCTTTTGAGCAAGGCTACTTGAGGAAGGGTAGGCCGTGGACATTAGGGTGCAGGCAGGAGCAGACCAAACATGCTTGTAAAAGGAACAGCAATTATTCTGTTTTATATTTATATCAGCCCTTGGTGGCCCCTACAGCAGAGTGGCTTGATCTCTCACCTCCTTCAGGTCTTTGTTTAAAGATTAACTTCTTCATGAGGCCTTCTATGAACATATCCTTTAAAAACACAAATCCCCTTCCTACTAGGACTCCCCCAATTCCCATCCTGAGATCCCCCCTTCTCGATTTTATTTCTCTCTACAGGATGTGTATCACCATCTGACTTACTAGATATTTACTATATATTAGTTTATTTATTCCCCATTAGAATGTAAACTTCCTGAGGGCAGGCATTTTGTCTGTTGAGTTCAATTCTGTATCCCCAGTACCTAAAACAGTGCCTGTCCATAACAGGCATGTTAAACATTGTTGGACAGATGAATGAGTGAATGAAAAATGGTAGTACCTTTCCTCCTCCATTCCAGTCCATGCTACACAAAGAGGCAAGATTAATTTCCCTAAATGCGTGAGCATTAGGAAGTGGGAGGGGTTGGAGAAGGTGGAAATTATAATAAGGAAACCATAAACTACTTAAGCCCATAAAACAAAGGTAGGAAACATTCAAGATAAGAGACCTCTTCTAGCCAGGATAGAGGTTGGTTCCGAGAAGACTTCAAGGAGAAGGCAGACATTTGAGCAAGGCTGCTGAGGAAAGATAGGCTGTGGATATTAGGCTGCAGGCAGGAGGATCACAGGGCAAACACTCCAAGGCGGGAAATGCAAGTGTGTGTAGAAGGAACAGCAAGCATTTTTGGGTTGGGCTGGCTTATGAAGTTGTGACGGGCTGACGGCGAGATAGGACTGGAAAAGCATGTTGGGGTCAGGTTGCAGAGGTCCTTGACTGACAGAGAGGGGAGCTTGGTCTGTGGGGAATCCTCTGCTCTGTGTGGTCAGAGGCTGGTCCGACACTCCGGCCTTGCTCCAGTCTCCCTATCCCTCATTCCAGCCCCGGCTAGCTCGGTAGAAACGGCGCGAATCTCGCTCTCCCTGGGTAACTAGGGTCCCAACTGCCTGGCTAGTGTTGCTTTTCGCGTCTTCACTGACACCATTAATGAATGAAGTCTGGCTCCCACCCGTGGGGAAGGGAGGAGCCTCAACCTCCGGTCCGCTTGCTCGCCTGCAGCGCTCCCGCCCGTGTCCCGCCTCGGGTTGCGACGTCCTGAATCCCAACACCGACAGAAGTAGCGCCTGCGCACGGCCCTGTGGAGCCGCGGAGGGAGGGGACGGAGAACGGGGCGGAGGCGGAGTCAGGACGCCAGCCCGTGGGCCCCGCCCCCCTATGTCGGGTATAAAGCCCCTCCCGCTCAAGGTTTCCCCAATCCGCCAAGACTCGGAAACCGTTCGCCATGTCGTGCAAGTCGTCTATGGTTTTGGGGTACTGGGATATTCGTGGGGTGAGTGCCGTCTCAACGGTAGAACAGCTCGGTCAAACAGACGGACGCGGAGACGGCGGGTCTCTGGGTTCCTGGTCTCCAGTAGGAGCAGCTCTACGCGGGAGCATTTTCGAGCTGCCGAGCCACCGACGTCGACCCCTGCCCAGCCTCTGGGATGGCGGGCCCTGTGGAGAGGGGCCGAGGAGACCACGCAGGGGCCGGGCTTGGGGGGTAGCTTAACCACCGCCCCGGCAGGATGCAGGGGCTCGGCAGCCCCGGAGCCGGGGACGTTAGCGGGCGGGCGTTGGGAATGGGTGGGAGCTGCGCAGTCGCTGAACCGCTGTTTCCCCCCAGCTGGCGCACGCCATCCGCCTGCTCCTGGAGTTCACGGATACCTCCTATGAGGAGAAACGATACACGTGTGGGGAAGGTAATGCCGCTCTACGTGCCCGTGTAGCCATGCTGGCCCTCCACCTGCCCAGGTCTTTTACGCCCAGAGGGTGGTGGCGTCTCGCCAAGGCCGGGTGGGACGTCTGCCCCAGTCTGGATGGATAGCGACACATCCTTTATCTGGAACTGGGGGTTCTCTCTTTAACATAGCCCAACCGCATCTTAATGCTTAACCAAATAGGGCTCAGAGGCTCAATGGTTATGCTTTTAGGGCCCGGGAGTTTGAGGTATTGGGGACCAAGTCATTTCTTTAGATCTTTCGCTCTTGTCAGGTGAGGTATTAAGGAGGTTGGGTCCCACTTAATTCTGTCTTTTACAGCTCCTGACTATGATCGAAGCCAATGGCTGAATGTGAAATTCAAGCTGGACCTGGACTTTCCTAATGTAAGTGGCTTTAGTAGAGGTGGTGGGCAGAAGGGAAAGCCTTCAAGTGTATCCAAACTTGCCTCTTTCCTGCCTGGGACAGAAGGATGCAAAATAGGGGATCTGAACCTGGATAGAATAAATAGAATTCAGGGGTCCTTGAATTGGATGGATATGTATTTTCTTTCTTTCTTTTTTTTTTTTTTTGAGACGGAGTCTTGCTCTGTCGCCCGGGCTGGAGTGCAGTGGCCGGATCTCAGCGCATTGCAAGCTCCGCCTCCCAGGTTTACGCCATTCTCCTGCCTCAGCCTCCCAGTGGCTGGGACTACAGGCGCCCGCCACCTCGCCCGGCTAGTTTTTTGTATTTTTTTGGTAGAGACAGAGTTTCACCGTGTTAGCCAGGATGGTCTCGATCTCCTGACCTCGTGATCCGCCCGTCTCGGCCTCCCAAAGTGCTGGCCCTGGGATTACAGGCTTGAGCCACCGCGCCCGGCCTGGATATGTATTTTCATTCCCATTAACCACTAGCAAAAGTGATTTCCTTTTATTGTGAAGAGAGACAATAAGTGACATTGGTTATTAGCCATGTCTGTCACTTTGTCACTAGTAGAAATCAGGTATTTTCTTTTTTGTGTGTTTTTTGTTCTTTTGTTTTGAGACAGGGTCTCTGTTGCCTAGGCTGGAGTACAGTGGCACAATCGCAGCTCACTGCAGCCTCAACCTCCCAGGCTCAAGCAGTCCTCCCACCTCAGCCTCCCAAGGAGCTGGGACTACAGGCACAGACCACCATGCCCAGCTAATTTTCGTATTTTTGTTAGAGATGGGGTTTTGCCATGTTACCCAGGCCAATCCTGAACTCCTGGGCTCAAACAATCCTCCCACCTCGGCCTTCCAAAGTGTTGGGATTATAGGCGTGAGCCACTGTGCCCAGCCTGAAATCAGGTAGTTTTGTATTCTATTAAATGCATTGCAGATATTTTAAGTGATATTTATATACGTGTAAATAAATATATACATATGTTATTTACTTTGAGACTATGTTAGTCATTACATCTGCTTACTATTTAATGCATTAATAGGCATGTTACGCTATTTGAATTTTTAAAAATATTTTTTGATTGTGTAAATTATCTATTTTGCTTCATGCTTTTAACAACTTTATTCTGAGAAAAGGTCCATGGCATGTACATACACCCACATATACACACACTAATTTAAGAACCCCTGTCTAGAATCTCGTGAACCCAGTTGCTACCTTCTACTTATTTTCTTTTTTCTCCTAACGCAGCATCTTCTCTTTCTTGTTCACTGCCCTGCAAGTGTTCTTTTCCCCAGGAGAGAGAGATAGGGAATCGAGAGAGGTAGGTTGTTCATCTGGCCTGCCCTTTTCCTTTCAGCTGCCCTACCTCATGGATGGGAAGAACAAGATCACCCAGAGCAATGCCATCTTGCGCTATATCGCTCGCAAGCACAACATGTGTGAGTGGGGTAGGGCTGGGGAGGGACCCCAGGCTGGTAGTTTGTCTGAGAGTGGACAATGCCAAGGGTGATTTGTTATCATTTGGCCTACAGGTGGTGACACTGAGGAAGAAAAGATTCGAGTGGACATCGTAGAGAACCAAGTAATGGATTTCCGCACACAACTGATAAGGCTCTGTTATAGCTCTGAGCACGTGAGTTTCTTTAGCACACATCTGCTGAATGGAGTATCAGAAAAAGGGGTATTTAGGAACCCAAGGGTTATCTCTGCTCCATTCTGCTGCTGCTACCTTCCCACCAACCCAGATTATTAGAATAAGAAACAGAACTTACAATTTTTGGTTTGTTTTGTCATGTAATTCCGGTTCTGGTGCCTCTTCTTTCCAAACTCCTCCTTCCCACCCTGCCGTCCTCAAGTGAAGGCAATGAGAAGCCACCTAGAGAAGGGGCTACTAAATGTCCATCACTGGCCTGTGCCCTGATTAACTACAAAGGTGATCACCACTATTCTCATTCTGTTTTTTCCTCTCAGGAAAAACTGAAGCCTCAGTACTTGGAAGAGCTACCTGGACAACTGAAACAATTCTCCATGTTTCTGGGGAAATTCTCATGGTTTGCAGGGGAAAAGGTAGGAAGAAGGGAAAAGAAGAGCACACCTTCTATCTCTGCAGGCTACTACTCCTCAGATCCAAGCATCTTACTGCTTTTCTTCTAGCTCACCTTTGTGGATTTTCTCACCTATGATATCTTGGATCAGAACCGTATATTTGAGCCCAAGTGCCTGGATGAGTTCCCAAACCTGAAGGCTTTTATGTGCCGTTTTGAGGTGATGTTTCCTGCACCTTTCTCTTATAAAAACACTCACAGGCTTCCCTGGGCCCTGTAGGATCCCGTTGTGGTGGATTCTTGCCTGGCTTTTGCCTAAAGGGCAATGATTGTCAATGGTTGGACACCTCTAGACCTTTAAGTCTTGGGAAAAGCCTGACTTCTACACCTTGAAGGCACTGTCTACAAAAAGTGGAGGAGGTAGACATAGGCAACATGTGAATGTTGCTGTTTTGGTATGCATCTGTTGGACTGGGTTGGGGTCTTTATAAGATTTGGTGTATTTTCCTTTCAGGCTTTGGAGAAAGTCACTGCCTATATACAGTCTGATCAGTTCTTCAAGATGCCCATCAACAACAAGATGGCCCAGTGGGGCAACAAGCCTGTATGCTGAGCAGGAGGTAGACTTGCAGAGCTTGTTTTGTTTCATCCTGTCCCTAAGGGGTCAGCACTCTTATCTTTGCTCTTTTCAATAAATAGCATTTAGGTTACTGGTGTCCAGCTGAATTTCTCTTGGGTATAAAGGCTAAAAGGGAAAAAGAATATGTGGAGAATCATTCAAGATATGAATTGAATCACTGCAACACTGGCATCCCCCTACTCCCCAACTGAGTTCAAGCGCTGTAGGTTCGTGCCCAAGCCTTGAGAGTGGGTACTAGAAAAAGAGATTGCACAGTTAGAGAGAGCAGGTGTGTTAAATGGGACTGGAGTCCCTGTGAAGACTGGGTGAGGATAACACAAGTAAAACTGTGGTACTGATGGACTTAACTGGAGTTCAAAAACCATCCTGTGTACACATGGGAGTTTAGTGTGATAAAGGTAGTATTTCAGACTGGTGGGCTGGCCAGTAGAGTTGGGACAATTGCTTACTCATTAAAAATAATAGACCCCCACTTGACACTATTCACTAAAATCTAGAATTTAAGGCCCAACATTAAACACAGAGCTGTTGAAGTATTGATGAAAATGTAAGAATTTTTGTGACCGTGGGGTAGAAGTTTCTTTAAAGACATAAAAAGAAAAAACTATAGGCTGCTTTGCCTGTGGAGTAGTGTTCTTTATTCTTTTACTTTTTTAAACAATAACAAAATCACAAAGGAAAGATTTACCAATTGAATAGGGTCAAATTCTACAACTTTTCCTAAGGCACACACAATAAATGACAAGTGAGACAAAAAGCACTAGTATAAAGATTATATAAAGACCTGTAAATCATTAAGACAACTGAGTTCTTAAAAATGGACAAAATAAATGAATAATTTATAAAGTAGAAATGTGGCCAAAAACATCTAAAAGATGTTTATAATGCAAGGAACTATAAATTACAACAGTGAGAAACCATATTTCCTTCTATCCAATGAGGAAAAAGTTTCTAAAGTGTTGGCAAGGCTTGGAAAAGTGATATGCATTTCCTGCTGGTCAACTTGTAAATTAGTATAGCTACTTTGGAGGACAATTTAGCAACATCTGCTAAAATTTAAATCATATTCTATGACCCAGCAATTCCATGCTATAAAAACTCATCCATGGCTGGGCTTGGTGGCTTACACGTGTAATCCCAGCACTTTGGGAGGCTGAGGTGGGAGGATCACGAGGTCAAGAGATCGAGACCATCCTGGCCAACATGGTGAAACCCCATTTCTACTAAAAATACAAAAATTAGCTGGGCATAGTGGCATGTGCCTATAGTCCCAGCTACTCAGGAGACTGAGGCAGGAGAATTGCTTGAACCCAGGAGGCAGAGTTTGCAGTGAGCTGAGATCACGCCACTGCACTCCAGCCTGGCTACAGAGCGAGACTCTGTCTCAAACAAAAAAAAAAAACCTCATTCAAAGAGGCATATACTAAGATGTTCACTGTGGCATTGTTTGTAATGACAGATAAGCAGAAAGCATATAAATACCTGTCAATACTATGGAGTACCACGTGGCAGTGGAAGAATGAGACTGAACTGTGTGAACTAACATGCAAAGATCCCCAAAACAGGCCAGGTGTGGTTGCTCACAGCTGTAATAACCACACTTTCAGAGGCTGAGGTGGGAGGATCACTTGAGGCCAGGAGTTTAAGACCAGCCTGGGCAACATAGTGAGACCCCTGTTTCCCAAAAAAAATTTTTTTACCCTGCACAGTTGCTCATGCATAGTCCCAGCTACTCAGGAGGCTGAGGTGGGAGGATCGCTTGAGCCCAGGAATTTGAAGCTGCAGTAAGCTGTGTTCTTGCCACTGCACTCCAACCTGGGTGACTGAGCAAGACGCTATCTCTTAAAAAAATAAAAAAGATCTCCAGGCACAGAGAAGAGTCTGGAGGGAAACACCAAACTCATAACAGGCTTACTGTAGGCAAGTGGGATAAAGGCCCAGACTCCATGATGGAAGTTAAAGGGCATTTCCAAGTTAGCTTTAGTCTTAGCTTTTCTAACTAAGAGAATGTACTCATGCATTGCTTGTTTAGTAGAAACTATTTTTAAGAAAAGAAAGCAAACTTAAGAAACACTGACTCCTTTGGAGATGACTTGGCACCACTCTCCGTTCACAAAGCAGAGTCCGAATAGTCTTCAGAGACAGGCCTGTAGGCCAGATTGTCATCCCCTATGGATCAGAAGCCAAGGATCTCTCTAGTGATGGTCAGAGGGCCCAAATGGCAGGGATACCTGGTGATGTCAGGAGGAATAGTACAGACAGAAGGTGCTAAGCAGACAGTTCAACTGCCATGTTTTGCCACCCCCTGTGAGCAGGGATTAGGTGTTCAGGCCAGTATCTTGGGCATGGGGAGCCTTTGGCCAGAAGAGGTATAAAGCTCAGAAGTTTTTCATTCTGATAACTATTGATATAATTTTCATAGTGTGAGGGAGTGGTATGCTTTAAGGAAAGGCCTTGTGTATTTAAGGGAGGCCAGAGAAACTGAGGATGTCCCTGGGGCTAGATCGGTGCTATGACCAGAAATCAAAAAGGGAATGCGTTATTTATTGCTGTGTAACACTATTGAGAGAGGAGGTAGTTAAGGGATGGATAGGCACATAGAGAGGGAGGGTCTCAGGAGAAGGGATAGAAAGAACTATTTCACAAGAACAACCGTGGGACAGCCCCTATACTGCCTCTACAGGTAATAGGAAAAATGTAAGAACTTACCCTTAAGCTAGGATGTTGCTCAGAAGTGACCATCCCAACTTTGGTGCAGGCACAATAAATCAACCTAAATTTCCCTAATTTAACCCAGCTCATTATAATGTCATTAAACATGACATTAGCCTTGTGGTTTTAGCACCCCCATGGGTTTTACTTAGGCATTCATGGGTAATAACCAAGATGGAGTCACTTTGGCAAACCTTAGGCATGCACAGCTGTAGTACCCCAAGGAGAAAATGTTACCTCTCCCATCTGGGCAAAACCCACAGAAGACTTCCTGGCTTCTGCCACTTAAAAGACACAGAACACAGATATCTTACTGACAACCTGCTTTCAAGACCCCTGTCTTTGCTGAGAGCTTTCCTTTTTCCCAGTAAATTCTACTCTGCCCTACTCACTTTCCACGTCCATGTGCCTAATTTTTCATGGTCATGGGACAAGAGCCTGAACCTTGCCGTACTCCAGGGGCAAAGGAAGACTTCTAAACTATTCCCACAGATGTAGCAGCCTAAAACAATACATGTTTACGGTCTCCAAGTTTTGTGGATTAGGAGTCTGGGCACAGCTGAACTGGGTCCTCTGCTCAGGGTCTCATCTGAAAACTGCACTCAGTGGGTCAGCCAGAGCTTTGATCTCACCCCCAGGCTCAGTGGGGGAAAGATCTGCCTCCAAGTTTGTGTAATTATTGATAGCATCAGTTCTTTGTTTCCTGTGGGACAGAGGTCCTCCATTTATCATTGGCTGTCAGCTAGAGCCACCTTCAGCTCCTTGCAAAAGGGGCCTCCTCAACATGGCCACCCATTTCACCAAAGCTAGTAAAGGCGTCTCCTCGAAGAAGGAACACTACAGTCCTATGTAATCTAATCAAAGCAGTGACATCCCATCACCTGTTCTTATTCTATTAGAAGCAAGTCACTGGCCCCACCCACACTCAAGGGCATGAGTACTAGGAGGTGGGATCATGGGGGCCATCTTAGAGTCTGCTCACCACAAGAGAAGAAGGAAGGAAACAGGAGATTGGTCCTGCAGTCCTATGAGAAAAAAATCCCGGGAAAGACAGATAACAAGAGAAAGCAGCAAGGTAGGGAATGAGCAATTTGCAAGGGAGAAGTTTAAAAAACTCAGGTCTGCAGGTGAAATGTATTTCACATGAATTCCAGATAGATCACATAGGCAAATCACATGTTTCAATTTTTTTAAATTATTATGTTTGTTAGTGAAAATCCACTCAACAGTTATGTGAAACCTGGACCTTACTGGCCCAGAAAGCAGGGAACAGGGAACACTGAGAGGAACAGACCCTTTCCACAAGAGAGGTGGATCCCCAGTTCTCAATAAGCTCCCAGTTCTAACTCTAATATGGGCCAAGAAAAGAATGCTGTCATAATGGCTGCCTTCAAGCAAGTGGCAGATGTAGGGGGGTGGCTGGGAGCACATCCAAGGCACAGAGGCACAATAGTGATGGGTTTATACAAGTAGCATCAGTAAGGGCTTAAAAGAAAACTTGAAACAGGTGCATTAGATTTGGTGGAGCAGTTCCCCAAAGTGTTAGGGAAACTCATTTGTATTCATTGTTGCAGGTTGAGCAACTGGGCATTTCTAATTGAGAAAGAAATAGCTTATGTGATTAAAGGAAAGTTTGTTTTAGAGTTGTTTCACTGTTACTAGGGAGAGAGGGACAGGTGTAGTCATGGACACAGATCTGCCTTTAAAGCCAGTTTAAGAAGCACTTATGAAAATACTTGGACTGTGTATAGAAATTGCACATTCCTTATCCTGCAACTGCAGTACAGGTGGAGCAAATGAGCTACACAGAAAAAGAGGACTTAGGAAGTTCAGATGGTTGGTGGGGGAAGGGAAGAAATAAAATTCAGTGGGTGATTTTTCTAATGTGTAAATTTGTTCACATCACTCCCCTGCTTAAAGATGTTTAGTGGCGGGCCGGGCGCGGTGGCTCAAGCCTGTAATCCCAGCACTTTGGGAGGCCGAGGCGGGCGGATCACGAGGTCAGGAGATCGAGACCATCCTGGCTAACATGCTGAAACCCCGTCTCTACTAAAAAATACAAAAAACTAGCCAGGTGAGGTGGCGGGCGCCTGTAGTCCCAGCTACTCGGGAGGCTGAGGCAGGAGAATGGCGTGAATCCGGGAGGCGGAGCTTGCAGTGAGCTGAGATCCAGCCACTGCACTCCAGCTTGGGCGACAGAGCGAGACTCTGTCTCAAAAAAAAAAAAAAAAAAAAGATGTTTAGTGGCTTCTAAGACCTCGGGGGCGGGGGGAAACTGTCTTCTCAGGCTTACCTTCACAACCTCACCTCTGCTCCCTAGCCAGTGGCATCCTTGGCATGTGCCCTCCCCCTGCTGCCCTGGAGCACTGGGTCCAGTCCTCCCTTTATGAATTTCCAAGGGAGCAGCACTATATGGTGCTCAGGAGCATGGACTCCAGAGCCAGGCCATCTGGGTTCAGATCCTGGCTTTGCCCCAGATAAATGGTGGCTTCCTGTGCTCAGTGTCTTCTTTGTTAAATGAACCCTCTCTCACAAAGTTGTTATGATAAGGGAGGAGACCACCCCTCATATTGTCTTATGCCCAATTTCTGCCTCAAAGAAAAAGTAGGAGTTAAAGAAAAGACAGAAATGAAATCAGTAATCAGACAGCCTGGCGCTGCATTCCAGGCCTGGTAGTTAAAGATCAACCCCTGATCTAACTAGTTCTGATATCTATAGATTCCAGATATTGTATGGAAAAGCAATGTGAAAATCCCTGTGCTGTTCTTTTCCGTTCTGATTATCGGTGCATGTAGCCCCCAGTCACATACCCCCTGCTTGCTCAATCGATCCACTATCCTCTCACATGGACCCCCTTACAGTTGTAAGCCCTTAAAAGGGACAGGAATTGCTCACGTGGGAAGCTTGGTTTTTGGAGATGTGAGTCCACCAGTGCTCCCAGCTGAATAAAGCCCTTTCCATCCACAACTCGGTGTCTGAGGGGTTCTTGTCTGTGGCTCGTTCTGCTACATTTCTTGGTTTTCTGACCAGGAATTGAGGTGATTAATGGACAGTTGAGGCAGCTCCTTAGGCAGCTTAGGCTACCCTGTGGAGCATCCCTGTGGGGAACTCCAGCCAGCTTGAAAGATGCAGATCCTGAGAGTGCTCCCTGAGGGCAGGAAATTGCCCCAGTGGAACACCTCACCAGAGAAGCACATGACAGGCTCCCATGGAGGATCAACGCAGTGGCTGAACACCGGGAAGGAACTGGCACTCGGGGTCCAGACATCTGAAACTTGGTAAGACTGGTCTTTGGAACTTGCCCACGCCATTTGAGTGGAAGCGTGGCCTGATCACCCATGATGTGCTTGTACCAGCACTTTGGTTTTTGTTTTTGACTTGACTTGGATTGCTTGATACTTTGGTTTTGGTTTTGACCTGACTTGGATTTCTTGATACCCTGATTTTGGTTTTGATTCTGGTTTGGTGTAAACTGTAAAAGTGTGTGTGTTCCTCTTTACCCATTCTTTGTTTTGTGGTATGCATGTGGTGTGAGTGTGGTGTTTTGTCTCAAGGAAACATGGGTCAGGCACAAAGTAAGCCCACCCCACTAGGAACTATGTTGAAATTTTTCAAAAAGGAATTTAATGGAGACTATGGAGTTACTATGACACCAGGAAAACTTAGAATTTTGTGTGAGATATACTGGCTAGCGTTAGAGGTGAGTTGGCCATCAGAAGGAAGCCTGGACAGGTCCCTTGTCTCGAAGATATTGCACAGCGTAACCTGTAAGCCAGGGCACCCAGATCAGTTCCCGTATATAGATTCTTGGTTACAGCTAGTTTTAGATCCCCCACAGTGGTTAAGAGGACAGGCAGCAGCAGTACTAGTAGCAAAGGGACAGTTAGTTAAAGAGGGTTCTCGCTCCACCTGCTGAGGGAAGTCAGTGCCAAAAGTCCTGTCCGAACCAACTTAGTTCCTAGTGGGGTGGGCTTACTTTGTGCCTGACCCATATTTCCTTGAGACAAAGCACCATACTCACGCCACACACACCACAAAAGAAGAATCATGGCAGGAATTGGTACCAGCAGTGACCCCTACTTATCGAGAGCAAGGGCTTCCCACTCCTGAGTCCACAGTACCTACATCTCCACCAGATATCCACACTCCTAGACCACCCAGAGTAGACAAAAGAGGAAGTGAAGCCATGGGAGAAACGCCTCCCTTGGCAGCTCACTTATGGCCCAAGAGTAGAATCCAAATGCCCCTGAGAGAACAGCAATATACTGGGGTAGATGAGGACAGACACCTGGTGGAAAGGCAGCCTTTGTGTATCAACCTTTCTCCTCTGCTGACCTCAATTGGAAAAATAATACTCCATCTTACACTGAAAAGCCTCAAGCTTTAATTGACTTGCTCTAAACTATTATACAGACTCATAATCCTACTTGGGCTGATTGCCACCAGCTGCTCATGTACCTCTTTAATACAGATGAAAGGCGAAGGGTGCTCCAGGCGTCAACTAAGTGGCTACAGGAGCATGTCCCAGCAGATTACCAAAACCCCCAAGAATATATAAGAATTCAGCTGCCAGGAACAGACCCCCAGTGGGACCTAAATGAGGGACCAGACATAGAGAGGCTAAGACGGTACCATGAGGCATTGACAGAAGGTCTAAAGAAAGGCGCTCAAAAGACTACAAATGTAAATAAGGTCTCTGAGGTCATCCAAGGAAAAGAGAGTCCAGCGCAATTCTATGAAAGACTGTGTGAGGCTTACCATATGTACACTCCTTTTGATCCAAATAGCCCTGAAAATCAGCTCATGATTAACATGGCCTTAGTTAGTCAAAGCGTGGAAGACAGCAGGAGAAAATTGCAGAAACAGGCTGGGTTTGCGGGTATGAATACCCCGCAGTTACTGGAAATAGCCAATCAAATGTTAGTGAATAGAGATGCAATAAGCTGCAGAGAAAGTCGTGATGGAAGGTGAATGCCAGGCCAGGCGAAACGCCGACTTACTGGCCACGGCCATTAGGGGAATTCCCCCAAAAGGAGAGGGAAAGGGGGGTTCTGGGAAGAACAAGCAATCTAATAGCCCACACTTGCATTGTAACCAATGTGCCTATTGTAAGGAAATAGGACATTGGAAAGATAAGTGTCCTCAACTGAAGGAAAAGCAAGGTGATTCAGAGCAAAACACCTCAGATAAAGACAAGGGAGTTTTGTACAATCTGGCTGACGGGCTATTAGACTGAAGGGGACTGGGCTTAAGTGTTGGGGTCCGCGTGTTTCCTAAACAAAGGAATGAACACACAAGACAACACAGGACGAGACAAACATGGCGGCTGCCCTGAACGACACGCTCTACTTTATTTTATACAGTCATTTGTGGAATGTTGCCAAGTCATAAGACACATTGCTGTTTTTCTGACCTTTCCCTGATTTTCTGGATTTTCAAGATGTTTACACATAAACCAGCCCTCAGAGTCTGCTGTTTGCAGCTGGCTCCTTTGTCCTCCCCGTTTGCAGGGAAGAACGCCCTGCTTTGTTTGCAAGAGCAGGACTTATCGGGAACATCTCGTTTGTGAGCAGGTAGTCCTCTACACTTAAGTGCCCCCAAGGAGCCCACGGTCAGGATTACAATTGGGGGAAAGGACGTTAAGTTTTTGGTCGATACTGGTGCTGAATATTCAGTAGTGACCACCCTGGTTGCCCCCTTATCCGAGAAAACTGTAGATATAATCGAAGCAACAGGAGTTTCCACTAAGCAGGCTTTCTGTCTACTGTGGACCTGCTCGGTGGGGGGACATGAAATAGTTCACCAGTTCTTGTACATGCCTAACTGTCCCTTGTCTTTGCTGGGAAATGAATTGCTTAGCAAGCTGAGAGCCACCATCTCCTTTACAAAACAGGGCTCTTTACAACTAAAGTTACTGGAAATAGTAGTTATCATGGCTCTTGTGGTCCCCCGGGAAGAAGAATGGAGACTTTCTCTAACCGAGCTAGGCCAAGAGATAAAACCAGCTCTAGCTAAGTGATGGCCCCAAGTATGGGCAGAGGATAATCTTCCGGGACTGGCGGTCAACCAAGTCCCCGTACTCATAGAAGTTAAACCTGGGGCCCAGTCAATTAGACAAAAGCAGTATCCAGTTCCCAGAGAAGCTCTAGAAGGAATCCAGGTTCATCTCAGGCACTTAAAAGCCTTTGGAATTATAGTCCCTTGCCAGTCTCCATGGAACACCCCACTCCTGCCTGTACCCCAAGCACTAACGGCCAGTACAGGACTTGTGCTTGGTCAACCAAGCTACAGTGACTCTGCACCCAACAGTTCCTAAGCCTTACAAATTGTTAGGGTTGCTGCTGACTGAGGACAGCTGGTTTACCTGTCTGGACTTAAAAGATGCCTTCTTTAGCATCAGACTAGCTCCTGAGAGCCAGAAGCTGTTTGCCTTTCAGTGGGAAGATCCAGAGTCAGGTGTCACTACTCAGTACAGTTGGACCTGGCTTCCCCAAGGGTTCAAGAACTCCCCTACTATCTTCGGGGAGGCTCTGACTTGAGACCTGCAAAAGTTGTCTGCTAAAGACCTAGGCTGCGTCTTGCTCCAGTAAGCGGACGACCTTCTGCTGGGACACTCCATGGCAGTTGGGTGCACAAAAGGGACGGATGCCCTGCTTTGGTACCTGGAGGACTGTGGGTATAAGGTGTCCAGGAAGAAAGCTCAGATCTGCAGATAGCAGGTACACTACCTGGGATTCACTATTCGGAAAGGGGAGCGTAGCCTGGGGTCAGAAAGAAAGCAGGTCACCTGCAGCCTACTGGAACCTAAAACCAGAAGACAAGTAAGGGAATTCCTAGGAGCTGTGAGGTTTTGTGGATTATGGATTCCAAACTGCAGTACTAGCCAAGCCTTTGTACAGGGTTACAAAGGGGGGTGACTGGGAGCCCTTTGAATGGGGGCCTCTACAACAGCAAGCCTTTTGTGAGTTAAAGGAAAAACTTACGTCGGCCCCAGCCCTTGGACTACCAGATTTGGCAAAGCCCTTTACACTCGATGTGTCAGAAAGAGAAAAAAATGGCAGTTGGGGTTTTAACCCAGACTGTAGGGCCCTGGCCAAGGCCAGTGGCGTTATCTCTCAAAACAACTAGATTGGGTTTCCAAAGGCTGGCCCCCATGTCTAAGCGCCCTGGCAGCGATGGCCCTGTTAGCACAAGAAGTAGATAAGCTAACCCTTGGGCAAAACCTGAATATAAAGGTCCCCCATGCTGTGGTAACTTTGATGAACACCAAAGGACATCATTGCCTAACAAATGCTAGATTAACCAAGTACCAAAGCTTGCTATGTGAAAATCCCCGCATAATCACTGAAGTCTGTAACACCCTAAATCCCACCACCCTGCTTCCAGTATCAGAGAGCCTGTTCGAGCATAACTGTAGAAGTGTTGGACTCAATTTATTCTAGCAGACCTGACCTTTGGGACCAGCCATGGGCATCAGTAGACTGGGAGTTATACGTGGACAAGAGCAGCTTCATCAACCCACAAGGAGAAAGATGTGCAGGATATGCGGTGGTAACTTTCGATGTTGTCATTGAAGCCAAACCGTTGCCACAGGGCACTTCAGCCCAGAAGGCTGAGCTCATTGCTTTAACTCAGGCTCTAGAACTCAGTGAAGGTAAGACTGTAAACATCTACACTGACTCTCGATATGCCTTTCTAATCCTCCAAGTGCATGGAGCATTATATAAGGAAAAGGGCCTGTTAAACTCTGGGGGAAAGGACATAAAATATCAACAAGAAATTCTACAATTATTAGAGGCAGTGTGGAAACCTCAGAAGGTGGGCAGTCATGCACTGCAGGGGACTTCAGCGAGCCTCCACCTCAGTGGCCTTAGGAAATTCCTGAACTGACTCAGAAGCTCGAAAAGCAGCATCTACCCCGTACTGGGCATCAGTAGCAGGCCCCTTACTCCCTCAAACACCTGACCTGGTACCTACCTATTCTAAGGAAGAAAAAGACATTCCATGCAGAAGTGGGGCAAGTAATAAAAGAAGGATGGATCAGACTGCCAGATGGGAGGGTAGCTGTGCTGCAGTTGGTGGGAACCACAATCGTACTGGCTGTGCATGAAACCACTCATCTAGGTCAAGAGTCAGTTGAAAAGTTGTTAGGCGGGTGCTTCTACATCTCACACTAGCCAGCCCTTGCCAAAGCAGTAGCACAGCGGTGCATTACTTGCCAACAGCACAATGCGAGGCAAGGTCCCACTGTTCCACCCGGCATACAAGCTTATGGAGCAGCTCCTTTTGAGGATCTTCAGGTAGATTTCACAGAAATGCTGAAATGTGGAGGTAACAAGTGTTTGTTGGTTCTTGTGTGTACTTACTCTGGGTGGGTGGAGGCTTATCCAACACAAACTGAAAAGGCCTACAAAGCAACCCGTGTGCTTCTTCAAGATCTTATTCCTAGGTTTGGAATGCCCTTATGAATCGGCTCAGATAACAGGCCAGCATTTGTGGCTGACTTGGTACAGAAGACAGCAAAGGCATTAGGAATCACCTGGAAGCTACATGCTGCCTACCGACCTCAGAGTTGCAGAAAGGTGGAGCGAATGAATCAAACCATCAAAATTAGTTTAGGGAAAGTATGTCAGGAAACAGGATTAAAATGGATACAGGACCTTCCTATGGTATTGTTTAAAATTAGATGCACCCCTTCTAAGAAAACAGGATACTCACCTTATGAAATACTGTATCATAGGCCTCCTTCTATACTATGGGGACTTCCAGACACTCCCTGAGAGTCAGGTGAAATTGAGTTACAGCGACAGCTACAGGCGTTGGGAAAAATTACACAGACAATCTCAACTTGGGTAAATGAGAGGGGTCCTATTAGCTTATTCTCCCCAGTTCACCCTTTCTCTCCAGGTGATCACCTGTGGATCAGGGACTGGAATGTAGTCCCTTTGCGGCCACGGTGGAAAGGACCTCAGACCATCATCCTGACCACCCCCATGGCTGTAAAGGTAGAAGAAATCCCATCCTGGATCCACCACAGCTATGTGAAACCTGTAGCCACTAAAACCTGGAAGGCAAAACCGAGCCTGGACAACCCCTGCAAAGTGACTCTGAGGAGGACGACAAGCCCTGCTCTAGTCACACCTGGAAGCTGACTGGTCCATGCACAGCTGAAGCATGAGAAGAATTATCATGGGACTCATTTTCCTTAAAATTTGGACTTGTACAGTAAGGACTTCAACTGACCTTCCTCAGACTGAGGACTGTTCCCAGTATATACATCAAGTCACTGAGGTAGAACAAAAGGTTGCTGCAGTCCTATTATTTTATGGTTATTACAAGTGTAATGGGACTCTAAAAGGAACTGATTTGTATAATGCTATACAAGGTATGTAGCCCAGGAAGTGACCAGCTTGATGTGTGCTATAATCCATCTGAGCCCCCATGACTACTGTTTTTAAAATAAGTTAAGAGACTGGCAACTTCTGGGATTGTAATAATTGTAATAATTGAAAAACCTCAATTATTAGACAATACTGCAAGGGTGAGGAAGGACTTCATCCTTCCTGTAGGAAGACTGAGCTACCTTGGGCAAAAACTGTATAGTACTACAAAAACAGCCACCTGGTGGAGTTCAAACCACACTGAAAAAAATCTGCTTAGTAAATTCCCAAAGTTGCAAACCATGTGGACCCACCCAGAGTCCTGTTGGGACTGGACAGCCCCCACTGGATTATACTGGATATGTGGGCATAGAGCTTACACCAAATTACCCGACCATTGGGCAAGTAGTTGTGTTACTGGCACTATTAAACCATCTTTCTTCCTACTGCCCATAAAAATAGGCGAGCTCCTGGGCTTCCCTGTCTATGCTTCCCACAAAAAGAGAAGCATAGCTATAGGAAATTGGAAAGATGATGAATGTCGTCCCCCTGAGAGAATCATACAATATTATGGGCCTGCTACTTGGGCACAAGATGGCTCATGGGGATACCAGACTCCCATTTACATGCTCAACCAAATCATACGGTTACAAGCTGTCTCAGAAATAATCACTAATAAAACTGGCAGAGCCTTGACTATTCTGGCCCAGCAAGAAACTCAGATGAGAAATGTTATCTATCAAAATAGATTGTCTCTTGACTACTTGCTAGCAGCTGAAGGATGGGTCTGTGGGAAATTTAACCTTACTAATTGCTGTCTACACATAGATGATCAAGGTCAAGTAGTTGAAGACATAGTTAGAGATATGACAAACCTGGCACATGTGCCCGTGCAAGTGTGGCATAGATTTGATCCTGGGACCATGTTTGGAAAATGGTTCCCAGCACTAGGAGGATTTAAAACTCTTATAATAGGAGTTATAATAGTAATAGGAACCTCTTTACTGCTCCCTTGTTTGCTACCTGTACTTCTTCAAATGATGAAAAGCTTCATCACTACCTTAGTCCACCAAAATGCTTCAGCACAAGTGTATTATATGAATCACTATTGATCTGTCTTGCAAGAAGACATGGGTAATGACGATGAAAGTGAGAACTCCCGGGGCCGGGCGCGGTGGCTCAAGCCTGTAATCCCAGCACTTTGGGAGGCCGAGACGGGCGGATCACGAGGTCAGGAGATCGAGACCATCCTGGCTAACACGGTGAAACCCCGTCTCTACTAAAAATACAAAAACTAGCTGGGCGAGGTGGCGGGCGCCTGTAGTCCCAGCTACTCGGGAGGCTGAGGCAGGAGAATGGCGTAAACCCGGGAGGCGGAGCTTGCAGTGAGCTGAGATCTGGCCACTGCACTCCAGTCCGGGCGACAGAGCGAGACTCCGCCTCAAAAAAAAAAAAAAAAAAAGAAAGTGAGAACTCCCACTAATGAGTGAAGTTCTCAAAGTGGGGCAATAAGGGAGGAGACCACCCCTCATATTGTCTTACGCCCAATTTCTGCCTCGAAGAAAAAGTTTCTGCCTTAAAGAAAAGACAGAAATGAAATCAGTAGTTAGACAGCCCGGCACTGCATTCCAGCCCTGGTAGTTAACCCCTGACCTAACTGGTTCTGTTATCTATAGATTCCAGACATTGTATGGAAAAGCACTGTGAAAATCCCTGTCCTGTTCTGTTCTGATTACCGGCACATGCAGCCCCCAGTCACATACCCCCTACTTGTTCAATCTATCATGATCCTCTCACAGAGACCCCCTTAGAGTCATAAACCCTTAAAAGGGACAGAAATTGCTCACTCGGGGAGCTTGGTTTTTGGAGACATGAGTCTGCTGATGCTCCCAACTGAATAAAGCCTTTTCCTTCTACAACTTGGTGCCTGAAGGGTTCTTGTCTGCGGCTTGTCCTGCTACAATGAGAATGAAGTCAATATTTCTGGAGCACTTGGGCCAGGTGTGGTGGCTCACACCTGTAATCCCAGCACTTTGGGAGGTGGAGGCAGGTGGATCACTTGAGATCAGGGGTTCAAGACCAGCCTGGTCAACATGGCAAAACCCCATCTCTACTAGAAATAAAAAAATTAGCTAGGCATGGTGATGCATGCCTGTAATCCCAGCTACTCAGGAGGCTGAGACAAGGGAATCACTTGAATCTGGGAGGCAGAGATTGCTGTGAGCCGAGATCATGCCACTGCACTCCAGCCTAGCTGACACAGCGAGACTCTGTCTCAAAAAATATATATATTTTAGAGCACTTGAAACAGATAAATGTTACATAAGTTTATAAATATAAATTGCCAAAAAGCACCACATTCACTTTTATATTTTCACACTTTAATACATGTTGTCCCCTCTGCCTCTTGCTTTTCCCCCACCTCCCTTAGCCTTCAAATCAGATTTGAAGTCACATCTGATAATCCCTGTGGTGATGGTCACCAAAGATTTCTGATTGTTTTCCCATTGGGAAAGCTTCATGACACTCTTTAACTTAAGTGTCGTCTCCTGACTTGTTTGGCCAATTAAACACAAATAGAAATTACACACATTTTCCAGGTAGAAGTTTTAAGAGCCAGTGAGTAAGTCACCGTATCTGACTACCGCAGTGGTCTAGACTCAGAGCAGGTGCCAAGTTAAAGCCTCCATCAGCCTAGGTCTCTAACAGACTACAAAGAGCAGGGCCCCTGTTGATCACATCCGACATGAAGGGTAAGTAAGAAAAAAGCGTGTATTAAGCCACTAGGATTTGGTTTAGCCTAACATTTCTCTACCTCCCACAGGCTAATTTAAATGCACGTATTTTAAATTTTTGTTCCCACAGGGTACAATGCTTTCCTTGATCGGGACTTAACACACAACTCGTTGTTCATTTAGATGTTGGTCTCTGCTGCTAAATTACAAGTTGCCTGAGAGCAGAGACTATATCTTATGCAAAATTTTATATTTAGTGCTTGCACAGAGTCTGACACAAAGTAGGCACTCACAACTATGCACTGATTCCTGTCATTTACTGAGAATTGGAAGAAAAAAAGAAGAGTTTGCTTGATACGTAAGTGCCTAATGTCCTCAAGGAACTTTAAAAAATTCCTCTTTGTTTTGACTGAGAGAACTCAGAAAAACAAAATGCCCCGTTCTTAAAATGGAGAGAGTTCAGGTAGAAGTGTTTGGAGTCAGAACTGAAGCTCATGTTCAGGGAGGTCTCAGAGGATCAGCAAGACACTGAGGCTGGAGAGTAGGTTATATGAGTTTGTGAAGGGAAAATATCTTGGGCCTCCAAAATCAGTAAGCTAAAAAGAAAATTCAAGCTGGAAACTGCTTAGGGTAAACCTGCCTCCCATTCTATTCAAAGCCATCCCTCTGCTCATTGAAATAGGTGCATATTCTGATTGCCTCCTTTGGAAAGGCCTATCAGAAACTCAAAAGAAGGCAACCATTTGTCTCTCACTTACCTGTGACCTGAACGCCCAACTCCCTCCCCTCTGCTTTGAGTTGTCCCCACCTTTCTGGATGGAACCAATGTACAACTTACATATATTGATTAACGTCTCATGTCGCCCTAAAATGTGTAAAACTAAGCTGTGCCCCGACCACCTGGGGCACATATCATCAGGGCTTCCTGAGGCTGTGTCACAGACACACGCCCTCAACCTTGGCAAAATAGACTTTCTAAATTAACTGAGATCTGTCTCAGATTTTCTGGGTTTACATTTTGGTAACCATGAAGAGATTCTGGGTGGAGATGCCCCTGACCTTTGACAAATCTCCTATTGGTGCTTGGTACCAGCGTGAGCTAACTTTATGGCTCAAACCAACAGGACAATTTGCTGAGGTCCGAGGGCATCCCCTGCAGAGAATCCCTGGTTTCCAAAAATTTGGTCGAGATCTAAAGTTTATTTTCCTGTACAACTCCTCTTTTCTTTGGAATTTTACTTGCTTCCAACAAGGAAGGCAAGTTTTCCTGCTTCCATGATAATGGAAGGCAGGAAACTCCTTAATGGAGTTTGAGCTAGCTTCTAACAGGGAAGATGAGTCTTTTTCCTGCTTCTAGGATTGTAGAGAGCAGTCTACAGCCTGAGACACATCATTAGGTAAGAAACTGGTTTGGGATTCTGTCTGGCAAATTATTTTTAAATGACTAAAGTTAGCATTAACAACCAGCTGGTGTTAATTTCTGCTTACACTTAGAGCATTCAGAAATCACATAATTTGTGTGATCATTGTTAGTTTTGCTTAACTATTTTGTTGTTTGTTTCTGTCTTGTTGGTTTTTTTTTTTTTTTTTTTGCATATGTCTTTCGGTCCTTTCCTTACCAGATTTGACCAACTCCAAACACTGTAGCTCATGAGTGTGGAATCTTCCATTCTGAAAAAATAAGAGCACCTTGCTCCCCTTAGCCTTTTGGGGCATTCTCAGGCAACTGGGATCACATAAGCGCATCTGGGAGGAATGCTCCCTAAGACCTGCAGTGGCTTCAAATAGGTTTTCTCCTCAGGAGAACATATTTAGGGTCTAATCTCAGCCAGCAGGTGCATATAAGGAGCTGACACTGCCCACACCTTGAGCCCCTGGCACACTGTGCCAGGTAGCTGCAACACAGTTTGGTAGACCAAACTGGTTCAGGGTGTAACGGCCCTGAAAAGCTAGGTCTGCAAGCAGCACATTTTGGGTCCAACACACATCCTGACTTGGGTCAAATCCAAAGGGAAATTCCAAAATATGGGTAACAAGCCTCCGAAGTGGCTAAAATACCCATACACACACAAAAAGGTGGTATGGGCCAGGCATGATGGCTCACACCTGTAATCCTAGCACTTTGGGAGGCTGAGGCAGGCAGATCACAAGGTCAAGAGATCAAGACCATCCTGGCCAACATGATGAGACCCCCCATCTCTACGAAAAATACAAAAATTACCTGGGTGTAGTGGTGCACACCTGTAGTCCTAGCTACTCAGGAGGCTGAGGCAGGAGAATTGCTTGAACCTGGGAGGCAGAGGTTGCAGTGAGCCGAGATCATGCCACTGCACTCCAGTCTGGCAACAGAGTGAGACTCCATCTCAAAAAAAAAAAAAAAAAAAAAAAAAGTTAGATATGGTGGGGGTAGAAAAATGGCCAGCAAAAAGAAACAAAAAAACAGGAAAGATAATAGGAAATTTAAAAAGAGGAAAGTTTTTTATTTTGACTACTAAAGGGACTTTATTACATAACAAGGCCACCTTTTTGCCAGCCAGGCCAAATTGAAAGAATTGGCTGCCCCCAACATTGCAGTTTGATAGCTAAGGCTCTGCCTTCTTTTTTTCTACTGTGACACATTTGGTTCCTAAATCAAGCCCTTGCTGGTTTGATACTTGGTACTTCTGAAATAGCAGCAATTTGTCCTAGCTGAAGTATAGTAATGAGATTTAAAAATTTTTTTAAAAAGGAGCTCAATGGTTAAATGTCAGCTTAATTAAAAGCTATCATCCAAGATATGTGTGTGTATGTGTGCATGAGTGCATATATGTATTTTAAAGGCCTTTTTGTTTTGTTTTTCTCTTCTAGGACCTTGTATTTTTTGAGCAAAAGTTTTTTCTTCTGAGCTGACTGAATTTTGTTTCACCTGATTTTTTAACTAAAATATTTACTGTAACGGAGGCTACTCTTGAGTTAAGGAAGAATGTAGTTTAGACACTTAGACATGTCTTTGATTAAAAAAAATATTTTAAGTGTACTATAAAAGCATCACATGTTCTAGCCTCATAATAATTCTCCCTTTTTGGAGACCCAGGATTCAGTGTGGGTTCTGCCCAGAACTCAGAGAGATCCAGTTAAAAAAAAAAAAAATAGGTAGTTCCTATCTAAATAAAATTGGTCTCCTTAGACAATCCAATGATAAATTTCTATAATTTTATGTTCAATTGGCAAATAAATCCATTTTTAATTTTCCTCTAGCTCACCGTACATTCTCTTTGTACCACATGATGTACATTTAGCTATCTAAACTGTCAGGCCTCTGAGCCCAAGCCTGCACATACACATCCAGATGGCCTGAGGCAACTGAAGAATCACAAAAGAAGTGAAAATGGCTGGTTCCTGCCTTAACTGATGACATTACCTTGTGAAATTCCCTCTCCTGGCTCAGAAGCTCCCCCACTGAGCACCTCATGATCCCCACCCCTGCCCACAAGGGAACAACACCCTTTGACTGTAATTTTCCACTATCTACCCAAATCCTATAAAACTGTCCCACTCCTAACTCCCTTTGTTGGCTCTCTTTTCAGACTCAGCCCACCTGCACCCAGGCGATTAAAAAGCTTTATTGCTCACACAAAGCCTATTTGGTGGTCTCTTCACATGGATGCATGTGACATTTGGAGCCGTGACTTGGATCGGGGGACCTCCCTTGGGAGATCAATCCCCTGTCCTCCTGTTCTTTGCTCCATGAGAAAGATCCAACTATGACCTCTGCTCCTCAGACCAACCAGCCCAAAGAACATCTCACCAATTTTAAATTGGGTAAGCAGCCTCTTTTTACTCTCTTCTCCAGCCTCTCTCACTATCCTTCAACCTCTTTCTCCTTTCAATTTTGGCACCACCCTTCAATCTCTCCCTTCCCTTAATTTCAGTTCCTTTCCCTTTCTGGTAAACTAAGGAGATGTGTTTTATCTGTGAACCCAAAACTCCGCTGCCAGTCACGGACTCGGGAAGACAGTCTTCCCTTGGTGTTTAATCACTGCAGGGACGCCTGCCTGATTATTCACCCATGTTTCAGAGGTGTCTGATCACCACGGGTATGCCTGCCTTGAGCCTTCGCCTTGGTGGCAAGTACCACCTCCCCTGGGTGGCAAGCACCACATCCCCTGGAGGGCAAGTACCCTCCACCCCTTCTCTCCGGGTCTCTACCCTCTCTTTTCTATAGGTTTGTCTCCTTCACTATAGGCAACCTTCCACCCTCCATTCCTCCTTCTTCTCCCTTAGCTTGTGTTCTCAAAAACTCAAAACCTCTTCAACTCACACATGACCTAAAACCTAAATGCCATATTTTCTTCTGCAATACCACTTGACCCCAATACAAACTCGACAATGGTTCCAAATAGTCAGAAAACAGCACTTTCAATTTCTCCATCCTACAAGATCTAGATAATTCTTGTCGTAAAATGGGCAAATGGTCTGAGGTGCCTGATGTCCAGGCATTCTTTTACACATTGGTCCCTCCCTAGTATCTGTTCCCAATGCAACTCTTCCCAAATCTCCCCGCATCCCCAGACTGCTCCTCCTCAGGTCGTTCCCCACCAGGCTGAATCAGGCTCCAATTCTTCCTCAGCTTCTGCTCTTCCACCCTATAACCCTTTTATCACCTCCCCTCCTCACACCCAGTCCATTCAGTTTCATTCTGTGACTAGCCATCCCCCACCCGCCCAACAATTTCCTCTTAAAGAGGTGGCTGGAGTTGAAGGCATAGTCAAAGTTAATGTTCCTTTTTCTTTATCCGACCTCTCCCAAATCAGTTAACATTTAGGCTCTTTTTCATCAAATATAAAAGCCCAGTCCAGTTCACAGCCTGTTTGGCAACAACCCTTAGACACTATACCCCAGAGGGGCCAGAAGGCCATCTTATTCTCAATATGCATTTTATTACTCAATCTGCTCCTGACATTAAATAAAGCTCCAAAAATTAGATTCCAGCCCTCAAACTCCACAATAGGACTCAATTAACCTCACCTTCAATGTGTACAATAATAGAGAAGAGTTGCAATTACTTGTCTCTGCTGTGAGAGAAAACCCAGCCACATCACTAGCACACAAGAACTTCAAAACGCCTAAGCCACAGCAGTCAGGCATTCCTTCTGGAGCTCCTTCCCCAGGATCTTGCTTCAAGTGCTGGAAATCTGGCCACTGGGTCAAGGAATGCACATGACCTGGGATTCCTCTTAAGCCATGTCCCATCTGTGCGGGACCCCACTGGAAATCGGACTGTCCAACTCACCTAGCAGACACTCCCAGAGCCCCTGGAACTCTGGCCCAAGGCTCTCTGATTGACTCCTACCCAGATCTTCTCAGCTTAGCAGCTGAAGACTCATGTTGCCCAATCACCTCGGAAGCCTGCTGGGCCATCACGGACACTTTGGGTACTTTTTAACAGTGGAGGGTAAGTCCATCCCCTTCTTAATCAATAAGAGGCTACCCACTCCACATTACCTTCTTTTCAAGGGCCTGTTTCCCTTGCCTCTATAACTGTTGTAGGTATTGACGGCCAGGCTTCTAAACCTCTTAAAACTCCCCAACTCTGGAGCTAACTTAGACAGTATTCTTTTATGCACTCCTTTTTAGTTATCCCAACCTGCCCAGTTCCCTTGTTAGGTCTAGGCATTTAACTAAATTATCTGCTTCCCTGACTATTCCTAGACTACAACCACACCTCATTGCCACCCTTTTATCCAGCTCAAAGCCTCCTTCACATCCTCCTCTTGTATCTCCCCACCTTAATCCACAAGTATGAGACACCTCTACTCCTACCTTGGTGGTTGATCATGCACCTCTTGTCATCCCATTAAAACCTAATCACCCTTACCCCATTCAACGTGAATATCCCATTCCACAGCAGGCTTTTAAAAAGTTAAAGCCTGTTATCACTTGCCTGCTACAGCATAGGCTTCTAAAGCCCATAAACTGTCTTTACAATGCCCCCATTTTACCTGTCCAAAACCAGACAAGTCTTACAGGTTAGTTCAGGATCTGCACCTTATCAACCAAATTGTCTTGCCTATCCACCCTGTAGTGCCAAACCCGTATACTCTCCTAGCCTCAATACCTACCTCCACAACCCCTCCACAACCCATTACTCTGTTCTAAATCTCAAACATGCTTTCTTTACTATTCCTTTACACCGTTCATCCCAGCCTGTCTTTGCTTTCACTTAGTCTGACCCTGACACCCATCAGTCTTAGCAACTTACCTGGCCTGTACTGCCACAACAAGCCTTCATGGACAGCCCCCATTACTTCAGTAAAGCCCTTTCTCATTATTTACTTTCTTTCCATCCATCTGCTTCTCATCTTATTGAATATTTTAGCAATCTTCTACTTTATAGCCCCTCCTACAAATCTTCCCAACAGAACATCCTCCTGCTCCTCCAGCATCTATTCTCAAAAGGTCATCACGCATCCCCCTCCAAAGCCTAAATTTCTTCCTCATCCATTACCTATCTCAATATACTTCTTCATAAAAACACACGTGCTCTCCCTGCTGATTGTGTCCAACTAATCTCCCAAACCCCAACCCCTTCTACAAAGCAACAACTCCTTTCCTTCCTAGGCATGGTTAGGTACTTTCACCTTTGGATACCTAGTTTTACCATCCTGACTAAACCATTATATAAACTCACAAAAGGAAACCTAGCTGACCCCATAGATCCTAAATCATTTCCCCACTCCTCTTTCTGTTCCTTAAAAACAGCCCTGGAACCTCCTCCCACACTACCTTTCCCTAACTCATCACAACCCTTTCTCATTACACACAGCCGAAGTGCAGGGCTGTGCAGTCAGAATTCTTACACAAGAGCCAGGACCATGCCCTGTAGCCTTTCTGTTCAAACAACTTGACCTTACTGTTTAGGCTTGCTCCCATGTTATTCCTGATACCACACCTGACCCCCATGACTGTATCTCTCTGATCTACCTGACATTCACTCCATTTCCCCATATTTCCTTCTTTCCTGTTCCTCACCCTGATCACACTTGGTTTATTGATGGCAGTTACACTAGGCCTAATTGCCACTCACCAGCAAAGGCAGGCTATGCTATAGAATCTTCCACATCTATCCTTGAGGCTACCACTCTGCCCCCGTCCACTATCTCTCAGCAAGTCAAACTAATTGCCTTAATTGGGCTCTCACTCTTGCAAAGGTACTACGCATCAATATTTATACTGATTCTAAATATGCCTTCCATATCCTGCACCACCATGCTGTTACATGGGCTGAAAGAGGTTTTGCTATGCAAGGGTCCTCCATCATTAATACCTCTTTAAAAAAAACTCGGCCGGGCGCGGTGGCTCAAGCCTGTAATCCCAGCACTTTGGGAGGCCGAGACGGGCGGATCACAAGGTCAGGAGATCGAGACCATCCTGGCTAACACAGTGAAACCCCGTCTCTACTAAAAAATACAAAAAAAAAACTAGCCGGGCGAGGTGGCGGGCGTCTGTAGTCCCAGCTACTCGGGAGGCTGAGGCAGGAGAATGGCGTAAACCCGGGAGGCGGAGCTTGCAGTGAGCTGAGATCCGGCCACTGCACTCCAGTCCGGGCGACAGAGCGAGACTCCGCCTAAAAAAAAAAAAAAAAAAACAAAACTCAAGGCCGCTTTACTTCCAAAGGAAGCTGGAGTCATTCACTGCAAGGGCCATCAAAAGGCATCAGATCCCATCGCTCAGGGCAGCACTTATGCTGATAAGGTAGCTAAAGAAGCAGCTAGCATCCCAACTTCTGTCCCTCATGGCCAGTTTTTCTCTTTCTCATCAGTCACTCCCACCTACTCTCCCACTGAAACTTCCACCTATCGATCTCTTCCCACAGAAGGCAAATGGTTCTTGGACCAAGGAAAATGTCTCCTTCCAGCCTCACAGCCCCATTCTATTCTGTTGTCATTTCATAACCTCTTCCATGTAGGTTACAAGCCACTAGCCCATCTCTTAAAACCCCTCATTTCCTTTCCATCGTAAAAATCTATCCTCAAAAAATCACTTCTCAGTGGTCCATCTGCTATTGTACTACTCCTCAGGAATTTACTCCTCCCTGCCCTACACATCAAGCTCGAGAATTTGCCCTTGCCCAGGACTGGCAAATTGACTTTACTCACATGCCCCAAGTCAGGATACTAAAATATCTCTTGGTCTGGGTAGACACTTTCATTGAATGGGTAGAGGCCTTTCCCACAGAGTCTGAGAAGGCCACTGCAGTCATTTCTTCCCATCTGTCAGATATAATTCCTAGGTTTGGCCTTCCCACCTCTAAACAGTCCAGTAACAAACCAATCTTTATTAGTCAAATCACCCAAGAAGTTTCTCAGGCTCTTGGTATTCAGTGAAATCTTCATACCCCTTACCATCCTCAATCTTCAGGGAAGGTAAAACAGACTAATGGTCTTTTAAAGACACACCTTAACAAGCTCAGCTTCCAACTTAAAAAGGACTGGACAATACTTTTACCACTTGCCCCTCTCAGAATTCGGACCTGTCCTCAGGATGCTACAGGGTACAGCCCATTTAAGCTCCTGTATGGATGCTCCTTTTTATTAGGCCCCAGTTTCATTCCAGACACCAGCCCAACTTGGACTGTGTCCCAAAAACTTGTCATCCCTACTATCTTCTCTCCACGCAAATTCATAGTTACCATTCTCAACTACTTGTAAATGCCCTGCCCTTGTTTACGCTGCCAGTTTGCACCTTTCCTCCAAACCATCATAAATGATATCTCCTGGTTTTACCTCAAACCACCACCCTTAAGTCTCTCTTGAAGTAGATAGATCTTCAGTTGCAAGGCACACTCCAATACTTTCACCCTGATGAAGTCCTATTCTTTACTTTTATACTCACTCTTATTCTTGTTCCTGTTCTTATGCCACTCTTTACCTCTCCCCAGTTATCTCCACCACACTATCAATCTCACTCTCTCCTAGCTGTTTCTAATCCTTCTTTAACAAACAATTGCTGGCTTTGCATTTCTCTTTCCTCCAAAATCACCAAGGCCTCAACTTACTCACTGCTTAAAAAAGGGGATTCTGTATATTTTTAAATGAAGAGTGTTGTTTTTACCTAAATCAATCTAGCCTGGCGTATGACAACATAAAAAAACTCAAGGATAGAACCCAAAAACTCACCAACCAAGCAAATAATCACGCTAAAATCCCTTAGGCACTCTGATTGGATCCTGGGTCCTCTCAATTCTTAGTCCTTTAATACCTGTTTTTCTCCTTCCTTTATTCAGACCTTGTGTCTTCCGTTTAGTTTCTCAATTCATATAAAACTGTATCCAGGCCATCACCAATCATTCTATAGGACAAATATTCCTTCTAACAACCCCACAATATCGCCCCTTACCACAAAATCTTCCTTCAGCTTAATCTCTCCCACTCTACGTTCCCACGCCACCCCTAATCCCGCTCAAAGCAGCCCTGAGAAACATTGCCCATTATCTCTCCATACTACCCCCAAAAAATTTTTCGCTGGCTCAACACTTCAACACTATTTTATAAGAAGACAGGAATGTCAGGCCTCTGAGCCCAAGCCTGCAGATGGCCTGAGGCAACTCAAGAACCACAAAAGAAATTAAAATGGCTGGTTCCTGCCTTAACTGATGACATTACCTTGTGAAATTCCTTCTCCCTGCTCAGAAGCTCCTCCACTGAGCACCTTGTGACCCCTGACCCTGCCAGCAAGAGAATAACCCCTTTGACTGTAATTTTCCACTACCTACACAAATCCTATAAAACTGCTCCACTCCTAACTCCCTTTGCTGACTCTCTTACGACTCAGCCCACCTGCACCCAGGTGATTAAAAAGCTTTATTGCTCACACAAAGCCTATTTGGTGGTCTCTTCACACAGAGGCACATGACATAAACAAACTGAGTTGCTTCCTTTAATATGCAGTTGTAAGTCTATTTAGCTGACAATTGCCTAAGGTTGTGAAACAGCTTGTCAAGAATCTGAAAGTCTAAAATAGGAAAAAAGAAAACGTTTTTCTTTTATGAATCTATAAAATATATTTCTATGGGCATGCCTAATACATTCTATGTATTTATGTGTTGTGTTCACAATGCTTCACTACCAAAAATATATAAAAGGCTCTAGTTAACTGGCTTAAAGAAAAATAAAAGCATTTAAGTTAAGTACTTTATAAGGAAAAGAGAATAGACTTGTTAAATGCTTTTTCAAGTTCAGGTAACTTAAGTAAAATCTTTAGTAAATAAGCTAGCCAATTATGGGTAAAGTAATATTAGAAATGTCTTAAAAATTGCCAGCGTACATTTTTGTTTACATTCATTAATCAAGCAATTTCATTCTTACCCCTGCCAAATACTATACGGTGTCAGAATTTGGCATTGGGGTTACAAAACTATAAACCCAGCCCAAAACAGAATGATCTGTGCTTGTGTAATTTTTAATATATAAGACATTAATATTGGTTTAATGAAAATAGCTGCATCTTGAATTTAGTAAGATTACCATAACTTTTTATCCTGTGGCTTTAGGCAATCTAGTCCACAAGCAGTAGGAGGTTTGTTTTGGGAAAGGACTGTTATCGCCTTTATTTCAAAGCCAAACTATAAATTAAGTTCTTCCCAAAGTCCAGGAATGAACAAGGACAGCTTGGAGGTTAGAAGGAAGATGGAGTCAGTTAGGTCCTATCTTTCTCACAGTCTCAGTTTTAATTTTGCAATGGCAGTTTCATAACTTTAAATGGTAACTATTACAGTTTTCATAAATAATCTTGGTAAACAATTAACATAAAATAGGTAAACATAATGGGATAAATACTTGTAGACAAACTTCTCATAGCTTAGAATCTAAAGGTATATTAAATTAAATAATAGATATTTCATTATTTTGGTATGTTACAATAAATATATATTGTAGGAAAATATTCCTGCAAAAAACAAAAAAGTATCCCTTTTTTAAAAAAGGTGAACAAGTTTTGTCTAATTCAAAGTTTAGGCCAGGCACAGTGGCTCATGCCTGTAATCCTAGCACTTTGGGAGGCCAAAGTGGGTGGATCACCTGAGGTCAGGAGTTCAAGACTAGCCTGGCCAACATGGCAAAATCCCATCTGTCTAAAAATACAAAAATTAGCTGGGTGTGGTGGTGCATATTGGTAATCCCAGCTACTCAGCAGGCTGAGGCAGGTGAATCACTTGAACCCAGGAGGCAGTAGTTGCAGTGAGCCAAGATTGTGCCACTGCACTCCAGCCCCTGGGCAACAAGAGACAAACAAACAAAACAAACAAAAACAAAGTTTATTAATGGTTATGTATAAAACAAGGTAAAAGAAACCAGGAAATAGAAAGAAAGAATGTTATAAAAATAAAGAGGATTTTTTTGTAGCAAGGAAGCTTAAAGAGAAATAATTTTATGAGAAAGAATCTTGTATGGTAAATTTAGTCCTAAAATAAAATGGCTGCTTGTTTAAAAAGAAGGGGTGTTCAAGACAAACCAGAAAGTCCAATTATGTCATGAATGGTCAGTGCAAGTCACAATAATAGGATTTATTAAAAAAAAAAAAAAACAAAACTCTTATGTGATCAAGTTGTCATATTATTATTAAGCTTTGGTTTGCTTAGGAATAAAAACTGAGATTTAAAAAATTTAAATTTAGTTTATTACATCCATGTATCTTCCTGTATGTGCTTTTAAACGCCTTGTGACATTGTATTACAGGGTTTTGACTCCTGAGTCTAGAAAGGACAAAATCTTGCTAAATCCTGCTAAATCTTAAACACTGACAGCAATTAAATCCTCATTTTCAGACTCAGTAGAAGATGCCAAATCAAAATAAACTGCATTCCTAAGACACACAGCCAGAAATTACAGCTATTCAATTCCTCAAGGCCCAGGGGCTATCGTGGAAGAGGTAGGTGCATGACATTGTAAGGGCTGATTTTGAAAGATAAAATACATTCAATTTCTCTATAAATTAATCATTAACGTTAAAGGCACACTGATGCAAGACCAGTATATGGGCCCCTGTGTCAGATTAACAAGATTTTCTTAAAGCATTAATTGACACCTTAATAAAGGCTATGAAAGGCTTATGAAAGCTATATTTTATGGTCAAGATTAAAATTTTATACATTCTTTATAAAATTTAGAAAAACAAATGTAATTGGCTTCATGCTGTTTTTATTAGGGCTTATTGTTTGGAAAATTAAGTCTCTTCTTTCAAAGGATAAAGATTTTCACCTTTTTTTTAAAAAAAATCCTTGAGTTATCACTTTGGTTAAATGAATGACTTATTTTACAATAACCTGTGATCCTATTTTGTGGTATCAAATGTTTTAAAACTTTGATATTGGACAAACATTCCAAAATCAAATTATAAATTATGTCTTTTTCTGACCTAATTAATCCTTTAAGATATTAGCTTCCCTAAAGCCCAAAAATGTCATAATTTGGCTTATTTGGTACAAAAATTATACAGGAAGCATTGACAAATATGAAATGGTGTTTGGTTTTCTTTGAGCTGAATTTGTATAAATAAGTTATTGGTATGTGTTCCAAAATTATGGGACACTCTTATAATTCTGATATAATTTAGTGTACATTATCAGTAATAATTATAATTCTTATGTTAAATTATTGTATGCCACAGAGGTAACAAATTTCCTTGTCAACTGTGCCTTTGACTATGGCTGCCCTAAAACTTTTTGTCATTCAAGCACAATAGTCTTTTTTTGGTCCTCTTTAGATGGTAGCAATCAGCTAACAGGTGTTCTTAAATGGAGGTGTCTGATAACTTTGGAGATTGTGACATTAGAATAGAGAAAAAAAACTTTTAGGACTCTAACGGAGAGCTAAAATATTCATTAATACTAGGCAGAACATGAATTAACTGCATAAACTGAACTGATAGAAGACTAAAGTAGGCCAGGCACGGTGGCTCACTCCTGTAATCCCAGCACTTTGGGAGGCCGAGGTGGGTGGATCACCTGAGGTCAGGAATTCAAGACCAGCCTGGCCAACATGTCGAAACCCCATCTCTACTAAAAAAATTTAAAAATTAGCCAAGCATGGTGGTGGTGGGCACCTGTAATCCCAGCTACTCAGGAGGCTGAGGCAGGAGAATTGCTTGAACCCGGGAGGCAGAGGTTGCAGTGAGCCAAGATCATGCCAATAACTCCATCTCAAAAAAAGAAAGAAGACTAAAGTAATCTTTTTAACCTTTGCTTTAAACATTGTTAATCCTTTGTTTTGTTTTTCAGTGTCTTGAAATTTTTCTTTTGAGCTATTGACAGCTTTTAACAATTTAGTATACTCCTATGAACAAAATTTGGAACATATTTGTTTCTGTCTACCTGACTTCTCCACAATTTGGAAACTATTTGTGAGCATTCTTAACTTATGGCAATACAGTTATTTGCATAAGTGCAATAATGCTGCAGACCTTGCTGGACTGAACAAAGGAGAATGAATGCGGGCATAAAGACTAATACTAAGAAGTATATTTGGAAGAAGGGGTCGGGGGCTCTTTGTTTCTAGTGACTAGGGCACTAAGTTTCTAGAGCCCTTCATATATATTGACTAAAGGAGATAGGGAGAAGGGGGTGGTTGTGGTCAGCTGCTTAACTTAGTGCAGGGCTGCATGACTGCATTATTTGAACAGTAGGCTCCAGATGTCCCAACAGACAACCTCAAGGAGCACGGTGCCAGGGAGTGACTACCCTCAGCATACCTTCTGGTGGCAGGTGCAGATGCGAGTTTGCCCACATTCTGCATTCATAATAAACTGTTTGCTGCTTGATCATATAGCCTCCAGTGGAATGCTGAGTTGGTCACAACCCTCAGGCTTTTGGCTCCCAACACAGTAATAATCTGTTTTCATTTGTAACAAGACACAATTGGAGAAACTGGTTATTTTACCAAAGGTTTGACTTGAATGGTGTGCTTTCCTTTAAGGAATCAAACTTGATTTATGGAGCCAATAAAGCCACTTGGAAAACTGGCCTCATACCTTTGTCCACCTGTGGTAGGTAAAGAATGTCACTTTCTGACCGGTCCAGGAGCCCCAAGTTTATCTTGGAACCTCAAGGGCAACGGATCACCCAATTCATAGGTATTTTATGTCACAAATCCATGGCTGAACTCAGCTTTAAAACAGTCTTTTCTAAGAGTCCTCCTATGAACCCAGAAAATGTGAGACAAGTTCCAGAAAATCTGAGACAGGTCTTTATGTATTTATTTACTTATTTATTTTATTTGTTTGTTTATTTATTTATTTATTTTTAAAGGGAGTTTTGCTCTGTCGTCCAGACTGGAGTGCAATGGCACAATCTCGGTTCACTGCTATCTCCGCCTCCTGGGTTCAAGTGATTCTCCTGCCTCAGCCTACCAAGCAAGTAGCTGGGATTATAGGCATCTGCCACCAGGCCCAGCTAATTTTTGTATTTTTAGTAGAGATGAGGTTTCGCCGTGTTGACCAGGCTAGTCTTGAACTCCTCATCTCAGGTGATCCGCCTGCCTCAACTTTTCAAAGTGTTGGGATTACAGGCATGAGCCACTACGCCCAGCCAGGTCTCAGTTAATTTAGAAAGTTTGTTTTGCCAAGGTTGAGGATGAGTACCGGTGGCACAGCCTCAGGATGTCCTGACAATATGTGCCCCAGGTGTTCAGGGCACAGCTTGATTTTCTACATTTTAGGGAGACATGAAACATTAGTTAATATATGTAAGTACATTGGTTTGGTCTGGAAAGGTGGGACAATTTGAAGCAAAGACAGGAAGACTGGAAGCAGGGAGGGAGCTTCCAGGTCACAGATAGGTGATACACAAATGGTTACATTCTTTTGAGTTTCTGATTAGCCTTTCCAAAGGAGGCATATCACATATGCATCTATCTCAGTGAGCAGAGGGGTGACTTTGAATAGAATGGGGGCAGGCTTGCTCTAAGCAGTTTCCAGCTTGAGTTTTCCTTAGTGATTTTGGGGACCCAAGATATTTTCCTCTCACACTCCTGTGGAATAATATTCCATAAATGCATATTTAAAAGCCTATGCAGGCCGGGTGTGGTGGTTCATGCCTGTAATCCCAACACTTTGGGAGACTAAGGCAGGTGGATCACCTGAGGTCAGGAGTTTGAGACCAGCCTGACCAACATGGAGAAACCCTGTCTCTACTAAAAATACAAAATTAGCCAGGCGTGGTGGCGCACACCTATAATCCCAGGTACTCAGGAGGCTGAGGCAGGAGAGGTACTTGAACCCAAGAGGCAGAGGTTGCAGTGAGCCAAGATCGCACCATTGCACTCCAGCCTAGGCAACAAGATCAAAACTCTGTCTCAAGAAAAAAAAAAAAAAAAGCCTATGTAAAAAAGAATTATTCTTGCTGCACTGTTTACAAATAATTAGGCCAAGTACAATAAAGCAAACTAGTCCTACCATGATTTGTCTTTAGCGAAAATGGGAAACTGGAGAGAGAAAAATTATGTTTCAAAAACTATAGTACACCTAGTGTTAGATTTTAGTCTTACCTAATGTTTTTTAATTTATATTATTTTCTACAGTTTGGACCAAATTCTAATTTTTCTTGGCTACAAGTCTTCAAAATAATGTTTTCAATTTTTTTCTTCTTTTCTCCCATTTTTTCTAATTTAGAGTCATGGAAAACTAAGCTGTGCTTTCTTAAAACTCTGCAAACTAAAGCTAGACAAAATAAACTTCAGAAGAAAAATAACAGCAACATATTTACATACATAAGCCACTTTCATGTCTGCCTACTAATGTATGGACTTCAGAGTAATGTGGCTTATATCGATTTTTCCAGGATTGTTCTTTTGTTTGTTGTTGCTTTTTCTCTCTTCCTCCCCACTGTTTTCTCTTCATAGGATGTGAGACCTCACAACCTGCTAAAAATGAACTCTCAGGACCTACACATCTAGGAATAAGCCACCCTAGCCACGAGAGATGAGATGAAACCTGAGACCAGAGACTCGTTTTCTTCTAAAATGCTTTCTCCAAAAGATTTTTTAAAAGAAAAGGAGGGAAATGTGAAAGGAAAATATTTGGGACCCCCAAAATCAGTAAGTTAAAAAGAAAATTCAAGCTGGAAACTGCTTAGGACAAACCGGCCTTCCATTCTATTCAAAGTCATCCTTCTGCTCACCAAGATAGATGCAGATTCAAGAATGCAACCATTTGTCTCTAACCTCCCTGTGATCTGGACGCCCCCACCTGCTTGGAGTTGTCTAGCCTTTCTGGATGGAACCAATGTACTTTTTACATATATTGATAAGCCATAGCTTTTACATATATTTACAAACCAAGCTGTGCTCCAACCACGTTGGGGACATGTTGTCAGGACTTTCTGAGGCTGTGTCACGGGCACATTCTCAACCGTGGCAAAATAAACTTTCTGATTTAACTTGGACCTCTCTCAGATTTTCTGGGTTTACAAGTTCATGCTCTAGCTTATTTCTTCCTTGAGTAGGCCAAATTGGAATGAAACATTTCTGAACACTAACAGGAATTGGCTCTTAATGTTCTTAAGGGGTTTACAATGGAAATAATTACAGATAACTGACACATGAGACTTAAATTCGGAAGAAAAGATTAAATGGGTGTGTGTACAATTGAATTTTAAATGAATAGGTGCTGCTGTGTGGCCTGACTTGGAGATAGCGGGCCAACCTAGTGTTCGCAGGAGATGTTTTCCATGATGCAAAAGAAAAAGAATAGAGCCGGGCGCGGTGGCTCAAGCCTGTAATCCCAGCACTTTGGGAGGCCGAGACGGGCGGATCACGAGGTCAGGAGATCGAGACCATCCTGGCGAACACTGTGAAACCCCGTCTCTACTAAAAAATACAAAAAACTAGCCGGGCGAGGTGGCGGGCGTCTGTAGTCCCAGCTACTCGGGAGGCTGAGGCAGGAGAATGGCGTGAACCCGGGAGGCGGAGCTTGCAGTGAGCTGAGATCCGGCCACTGCACTCCAGCCCCGGCGACAGAGCAAGACTCCGTCTCAAAAAAAAAAAAAAAAAAAAAAAAAAAAAGAAAGAAAAAGAATAGAACACGCCAGCTAATAATGTTTATGTTATATTGGAAGTTTGAAGGAAAATTATAATATTAAATAGGCCTGTACTTTATCTTCTGTGGTACAACACTTTCTTTTTTTTTTTTTTTTTTGAGGCTGAGTCTCGCTCTGTCTCCCGGGCTGGAGTGCAGTGGCCGGATCTCAGCTCACTGCAAGCTCCGCCTCCCGGATTTACGCCATTCTCCTGCCTCAGCCTCCCGAGTAGCTGGCACTACAGGCGCCCGCCACCTCGCCCGGCTAGTTTTTGTATTTTTAGTAGAGACGAGGTTTCACCGTGTTAGCCAGGATGGTCTCGATCTCCTGACCTCGTGATCCGCCCGTCTCGGCCTCCCGAAGTGCTGGGATTACAGGCTTGAGCCACCGCGCCCGGCCAACACTTTCAATTATGTTAACAGATACTCTTTTTGAACCGTGACCAAGACTCTATCTGCTTCTTTCCAAAATTATGTTTCAGGCCACGCGCAGTGGCTCATACCTGTAATCTCAGCACTTTGTGAGGTGGAGGGAGGCAGAGGCAGGCCAATCACTTGAGCCTAGGAGTTCAAGACCAGCCTGGGCAACATGGCAAAACCCCATCTCTACAAAATACAGGGGAAAAAAATTAGCCGGGCATGGTGGCATGTGCCTGTAGTCCCAGCAACCGAGGAGGCTGAGGTGGAAGGATCACCTGAGCCCAAGGAGGTCAAGGCTGCAGTGAGCCGTGATTGCACCACTGCACTCCAGCTTGGGCGATGGAGTGAGACCTTGTCTAAAATAATAATAATAATGTTTCAACTGGGAAGAGAACTAAAGGTATGCAGGGAATGTAGGGTGTCTATTGGGCCTTTTGGACAGAATATGCTTTGAGAGGATTTGTTGGGGCTATTCCAAAAGGTGGAGTCCTCTAGGGAAAACCAGATCTGTTTACAAGGAGTATGACAATTACCATTTACAAGGAGAGTTGTTCCGGAACCCATCAGAATGGACCACTCTCGCTCACTGCTTTAAGTCTCAGGTTACCATGTGGTAGTGGCCAGTCTGTCTCTGTGTGTCTGTCATCAGTTAGAGTTTCCCTTACCATTCCACACTAGCCACATCAGCTTAAAAAAATGTAGGGTAAGGCCAGGCGTGGTGGCTCACGCCTGTAATCCCAGGACTTTGGGAGGCCGAGGCAGGTGGATCACAAGGTCAGGAGATCGAGACCATCCTGGCTAACATAGTGAAACCCCGTCTCTACTAAAAATACAAAAAAATTAGCCAGGTGTGGTGGCAGGCGCCTGTAGTCCCAACTACTCGGGAGGCTGAGGCAGGAGAATGGTGAGAATCCTGGGGGCGGAGCTTGCAGTGAGCCAAGTTCGCGCCACTGCACTCCAGCCTGAGTGACAGAGCAAGACTCCATCGTAAAAAAAAAAGAAAAAAAAAGAATGTAGGGTAACACAGTGGGATGACAGTAAACCTGAGTGGGATCACAGAGGGATGGAGATAAGAGCCAATCTAAGGAGTGACTTTGGGTTGTTCATATCAATGCTTAGTATATAAGTCTTATTATGCAATATGTCTTCAGAGTCCCTTCACCAAAGAAGTGCATTCTATAAGCATTGTAAATATATGCAAAACACCTTATTTGCAAATCTGAGTGCCGCCTGTTTTCTACTATATCATACAGGCTCACCTAATTTTTCCCTTTTTTCCACTTCCCATTTCATTTGTTATTTTATAGAGGGTGAACTGGGTTTGTTTTTACTCTTTCTTTCTTCCTTTTTTATTATTTTTTTTTCTCCAGAGACGAGTTCTCGCTATGTGGTCCGGGCTGGAGTGCACTGGGTATATACAGGTGCAATCATAGCTCACTGCAAACTTCTGTTTACAGATCCTCCCACCTCGACCTCTAGAGTAGTTGGGACTGCAGGCCTGTACCACCACACCCTGCCCAAATTTGGGGTTATTAACTTTACACTTCAGTCTCTCGTTTTCAAACTATCAATATGAACATTACCCGCAGATGCCAAACTTGGAAGTGGATGCAGTAGATGACACTTTGCTTAGTGTCTGTTTTGGGAGAAAGTGGGTGAATGTGTTTTCATTTGTACAAGGCATGGTTGCATATGCTAAGCAGGAGCATTTTACTGTTATGGTAATAAATGGACATGTACATATGGAAAACTAATACGTTGTTGTTTGGTCTCTCTCATCTGTGTCTTTTTAACACCCTTCCCATAGGTGGGGAATTTCTCACATTAGAAGTCCCACCTTTGTGAGGTACAAGACTGCTTTCCCAATGTCCATTCTCCCTATCTTCTTTTGTCACAGAAACTTCATTTCTCCTGGGCACATTACTTCCCAGGCAAAAGATGTCATTTCCAATATGACTGAGTTCTAGCCAATGATCATAAGCAGAAAGGGTGTGTTATTTCTAGGACGTTTCTTTAAAGGGGAGGGAGCAACTCCCATTCCTCTTTTTCCCTCCTGTTGTTTGGAATGCAGATGTGATGGTTGGACTCTAGCAACCACTTTGGACAAAAAGGTGACATGGAGAAGGGAAACTACATGCTGAAGATAAAGTTAAGCAACTAAGTCACTACGGCCATTGTGAAGCTGACATTACCAGCACTTAACTGTCTACCTCAAGACACCTTTTTGCATGAGAAATAGATGTCTGTCCTATTTAAGCCACTGCTATTATTTGGCTATATATGGCAGAACTTAATGCTAACTAATCCACTTGCTCTTCCAGCCTCCCTTGTGGCTGAGGCAAAGGCCTCTGCCCCAGACTCTGTGAATTGCACACAGTGGTGCAAGACTTCAGTTTTAAAGAAGCAAACCCTGCTTCTTTGTTTTCTTATGAGAAGGGCAGTGATGGAGGGGTCAGGATTTTGGAGACAGCACTGGTGAGACTGGTACCCAGTGCCACATGTCATGCGTAGGGGTTCTGGTGTTGGTGCCCAGCAATGGCTGTGGTGCCTTCTCTAGAATAATCCCACACATGCTTAGGCGTACTTCCTGGCTACCCAGCTTCCAAGGCCAACTCCCTGGCCCTCCCAGGGATTCAATGAGCTACCTGATATCACTAATAAATTCTTTTGCTGTTTTAGCAACAAGGAACTCTAAGCGATATGCCACCCACATCAGGTCTAGCAGAAGATAAAGATCTTATCTTTAATACCTTAGCCTCTATCCTACCTGCTTTGAACCACTGGCTCAAGCCCAAGATTTCTCCTACACTTGGGTTTAATTAACCTTTATTTCTACTTTTCTGGATGTGGGAGAGATGTAATTGGCTACCAAAATCTATTGTTCCATTATAATATGCATCTATCCTTGCAACTAGATATAGCCACACAACTGAATCTCAGCAATCGAATGTGAATGGTTGTGATGCGGGCAACTTCTGCCTCACTTGCATAATGGAAAGTCACTTCCTTGGCTTGGGCAATACAGCTCCAACCAAGGAGATAAGGAAGCACCCTAAGGAATGACAGAGGCACGAGATGGAAGGAACTGGAGTCCCTGAATAACTTCACGGAGCAGGACAGCTTCCCGACAACCTGGACTCTTCCCTGTAGAACCGTTACATAAAAGGAGAATCAACTGTTTTCTATAAGCTGCTGTCTTGGGGTCTCTTTCAGCTTCATCTTTTTCTGCTAATACAAGGGTAATGGAGGCATAGAAGGCATGGAAGTTGTAATTAACAATAGATGATTACAGACCAATGCAGAAGCCACCAATACAGGTTGCTGTGTTCTCCCAGGGCATCTCATTTGCTGATTCTATTCTATTAATAGAAGGGGGAGACACACTGAACGCTGTATGAGCACTGTCATGAGGCACCGAACAATCTCACGGTCCAGGACTTCTGCTAGGTTCTAGCCACCATTAGATTATCCTTTTTGGTGGCTCAGTGTGAGGTACCTAGGTTATACTACTTCTGTCTCTGACTTTATTTATTTATATATATATTTTTGAGACGGAGTCTCGCTCTGTCGCCCATGCTGGAATGCAGTGGCCGGATCTCAGCTCACTGCAAGCTCCGCCTCCCGGGTTTACGCCATTCTCCTGCCTCAGCCTCCGGAGTAGCTGGGACTACAGGCGTCCGCCACCTCACCCGGCTAGTTTTTTGTATTTTTAGTAGAGACGGGGTTTCACCGTTTTAACCAGGATGGTCTAGATCTCCTGACCTCGTGATCCGCCCGCCTCGGCCTAACAAAGTGCTGGGATTACAGGCTTGAGCCACCGTGCCCGGCCATGTCTCTGACTTTGAAATGTATGTTTTTATCTTTTATAATTTTGACCACAATGTTTAGAAAATCATTTTCATTTGCAACTCTCTTTGTTTACCACGTCTTCCCTCTTTTTTAAGGATTAAGTGTTTTTCTTTGATAATCACCTTTCAAATCGCAAATGTAATACCTTACCATTAATATAGCTATGCACTTTTAATTTGAGCTTCTAAATCGGGAATCAGAAAACTACTATCACCTACTGTTTTTTGTTCTGTTTTGGTTTTATTATTTTTTACTGTGGTAAAATACACATAAAATTACCGTCTTAACCGTGTTAATAATTCACTGACATTAAATGTATTCATAGTGTTATGTAACTATCCCCACTATCTAGCTCCGTAACTCTTTTCATCTTATGAAACTGGAACTCTCTACACCTAAAATAATTATTTCCTATTCTCTCAGCCACTGACAATCAGCTTTCTACTTTCTCTTTAGATGTTTTTTGACTCTCTCAAATAAGTGAGATCACAGTTTTTGTCCTTTTGTGACTGGCTTATTTCACCTTGCATAATGTCCTGAAGGCTCACTCATGTTGTAGCATATGTCAAAATCTCCTTTCTTTGTGAAGGCTGAATAATATTCCTTTGTATGTATACATGATACTTCATTTATTCGTTCATCTGTTGATGCACACTTGGATTATTTCCACATTTCAGCTGTGTGAATACTATTGTGAACATGGGTGTACAAGTATCTCTCTAAGAGCTTGCTTTCAGTTCTTTTGGGTGTGTACTCAGAAATTGAATTGCTGCATCATATAGTAATTTTATGTTTAATTTTTTTGAGGAACTGCCATACTGTTTTCCACTGTGGCTGTACCGTTTTGTATTCCCACCGACAGTGCACAACAGTGCACCAATATCTCCATATTCTCACCAGCGCTTGTGATTTTCTGCTTTTGAATACCATCCTAACACGTGTGAGGTGGCATCTTGTTATACTTTCGATTTGCATTTCTCTAATGATGAGTGATATTGAGCATTTTTTCATGTGCTTAGTGGACATTTTTATATCTTCTCTGGAGAAATGTCTATTCAAATCCTTTGCCCACTTTTGAATCAGGTTGTTTGGTTTTTGTTGTTGTTGCAGTCACCTGTGTTTGTAAATAAAGTTCCATTGGAATGCAGTGTCCCACCATTCATTTATGTATTGTCTATGGCTACTTTTATGCTATGATAAGGCTGAGTCATTATGACAGAGCCCATTGGCCAGCAAAGCCTAAAATGTTCACTACCAGCCCTTTGCAAAAAGTGTTTGCTGACCTCTCTTCTAGGTCTGTTTATTTTACTTGTTTCATATTTTCATACTATCTACTTATCTTTTATCACAGTATTAACTCCTAACTTCTATTATTTTTTCCTTTTTATTTTTATCCCTTCTGTATCGAAGTCAAACATTCATAAATATTCGGCTTAATTTTTCCTACCAGTTGCATAAGATTCTAACTTTGCTCACATTTTTTCTTTCTTTCTTTCTTTTTTTTTTTTGAGACAAGGGCTCACTGTCGCCCAAGCTAGAGTGCAGTGGTGCAATCTTGGCTAACTGCAGCTTGACTTCCTGGGGTCAAGCAATCCTCCCACCTCAGTCTCCTAACTGGGTGAGCACCACCATGCCCAGCTAATTTTTGTATCTTTTTTGTAGAGATAGGGTTTCCCCATGTGGCCCAGGCTGGTCTTGGACGCCTAGACTAAAGCGATCCACCAACATGGGCCTCCCAAAGTGCTGGGACTGATTACAGGAGTGAGCCACTGTGCCCGGCAAATGAGTCATTTACTTCTTAATGACCTTAACATTACACCTATTTCTCCCTTTTACAGTGCAGCTGCAGGCAGTGATCATCTGGACAACGGCCCCACAAGACTCTCCTCAAAATCTCCCTGTTCTGGGCTACGTCTTAAGGTTGGGCCTTACTCCACTATCCAGCCACTGTTGGAGGAACCTGCTCATCAGATGGTTATCCAATGAGTCCTGCTCCTTTGCAGATGACTTCATATAAAATACCCACAGCACCTGCTGACCACAGATTGCTACTGTGTGACCCAACAAACCAGGCTTCCCCATCTCAGGTTAAGCTATTCAAAGGACAGCTAGCAGCTACTAAATGCTGAAGTTACAGAGAGCTACTGGCTCATTCTCTAAGACACATATATGTAAAATCTTCTGAACGTTATCCTGTATCTTCTCAGGTTAGGACAACTATATCCAGAGCTCTAAATCCCAATAATGACTGTACAGGTTGGCAGAATCTTCCCTTGAGGGACCTCTTTCAATTTTTCACATTTTTTAAACATTTACTATATTTCAGGAACTGTGACTGATACTAGAGGTAAAAAGTTCAATAAGACATGGCTTTCTCTTCAAATTTATGATTGAGTTTGGGTGAAAAACAAGTACCACAGTTACAATACGGTGGGATTATGTTTTATTGAGAAGTATCATGACGAAGGAGATCTAGATCAGGAAGGCTATCAGGACACGGTAAAAGAAGGCAGTCTGCCTGGGAGCTGCCCAGCCCTCTTCCCGGTCAGCCTAGCCCCTCTTTGAACCATGCCAGTTCTAGACGGCCTACCGGAAAGCTGAATGAGTGAGGAACTTGGCACAGAGCACCTTTCCGTAGTAATCCCCACATTGAGGAACAAAGGGATGTAGCTAGAGGGCAGAAATTACCAAGGAAACTTAGGAACCTGCCTGACCACCACCCCCAACACACACACACCCATCCACTAAGCTCTGGCTGTGGACAACAGAAGACAAAAAACCACTCACAATTCGAGCACAGTCCTGAGTCAAGGGAGCCTCAGGGAATAAGACAACACAAGGCAGGCATGGTTCAGGCTTTACTGGGCATCACACAGGGCTGGGGTAGGGAGCTAGCAAAGGGAGCAGGGCATGCGGATGGTCTTTGAGGACAGTGCTAGGGAGCTCAGAGATCAGTCTGGCTTCTCAAAGAAGAGACAAGCACTGACAGGAAAAGCAGTCAGGTTGGCGTTAGTGCAGGGAAAGCAAGATGTTAGGAGGGGGACTTTGATGGAAGACAGTGGGGAGCTGAAGCTTTAAACAGCCTTGATGCAGGGAGGGATGATGTTAGAAGAAAGGAAGCCAATGAGGCCTTGGGGAAGAGAAGAGAGTAGAAAGAAGAAGAAAGAAAGAAGTTGGGTCCAGGGAGTCGGGCTGTTCTCCAGGGTCGCAGGCAGCAGGGTCGGCTCTTCCCTCCCATCTTCTGGCATCACGGGGCCCTAGGTGCTGTTCCACGTGGCTGTCGTTCCGAACAAAAGACCTCGGTGGAATCGGCTGGACTTCATGTAGGCAGAGATCTTCTTCAAACCCTGAGGGTGGGAAGAAGGGGCCAGAGCCCGGTCTGTTGTCTAGGGGGGCTGGAGCAGCCTTGCTGCAGGCACAGCAGGTCAGGGCCCTGGCCACAGCCTTTCCATGTGGACTCAAGTGCTGGAGCATCACACAGTCTCTTAGTGTCTCCAGCTCTTCTAAGTTAACTCTTCTAACTTCCTTTAAGTAATGTTATACCATAATAACAGCTACCATTTACAAAAGAGCTACACGGTGCTGGGTGCTCTATATCCAAAAGAAATTACAACACAGGCTTAGAAAATCCACTCGAGCCGGGCGTGGTGGCTCAAGCCTGTAATCCCAGCACTTTGGGAGGCCGAGACGGGCGGATCACGAGGTCAGGAGATCGAGACCATCCTGGCTAACATGGTGAAACCCCGTCTCTACTAAAAAATACAAAAAAAAAACTAGCTGGGCGCGGTGGCGGGCGCCTGTAGTCCCAGCTACTCGGGAGGCTGAGGCAGGAGAATGGCGTGAACCCAGGAGGCGGAGCTTGCAGTGAGCTGAGATCCGGCCACAGCACTCCAGCCTGGGCGGCAGAGCGAGACTCCGTCTCAAAAAAAAAAAAAAGAAAATCCACTCGACTACTCTCCAAGGTCAGTTCTATTATCACCGTTTCTCATATGGAAGAACAGAAGTTCAGCAACTTCCTCACACTCAAATAGCTAGTAAGTGGGACAGGGCTGGAATATAGCCTGGGTCTGTCTTCAATTCTAGCAAGTTTTTGCCAAATTCTCCTCCTCTTCCACCCAGCCACACCCCATGCCAGATCCTGTCACTCCCTGTCTGCGCAAACATTCTCCTTTTTCACAGGGAGGTTCTTGGCTTGCCTAGGATTGCACACACAGAAAGGACCTCCAGCAGAACAAAGGGGTTCAGAACACACCTGTGCAGCCAAGAAGAGAGCCCAGATCTCACCCAATGGCTTAGCAAAACCTGGATGAACTGGATAGGGCAAGGGTGAACCAGCAAAAGAAAGGCCAGACCAGGCTCTAACCATTCCCCTTAAAGCACAAAGTCCAAACTTCTCCACCTGGTACCTGAGCTAAACCTCCCCGTGTCCCTGTGCCCCCACCACATCTCCAGCCCTACTACTGCTAGCCAGGCCACATGACACTCAGGTGTGCTGCACACAATCTTACCAGGAATCAACGACCATGTAACTTCTAAAGAATTCAAAGAGATCCAGGGCTCCCTCTCCCCAAAGGGCCAGGGCCAGGACCAGGGCCAGGGTCAGGCAGGCTTCAGGCCCCAGCCCTCGGCTGTTGCCCACTGCTCCCCTCCCACCACCTCTTACATAACCTCAAGGCTGCTCAGCCTGGACCACAACCACAGCTCATGGGAACTAGCTGAGCAAGCAGGCTTTTTGATGGGGAGTGGCAAAGGGAAACAGATTCTAGGCTCAGAAGCCTGTTGGACTAATGCCTTGAATCCCCAGATCTGTACTAAAGTAGGATTTGCTGCTCTCAAACAACTTCAGCACCGGTGAGGGATGGTTCCCCATGAGTGAGGGGCAGGCCCCGGGCCTGGTACCCAAGTGGTGCCACACACACCTCACAGGCTGCTCTGCCTGCAGGCCTCTCACTGCACTCATTTCCAGGATGGGGCGGTCATCTATGCATCTCCCACTGTGCCTCAGACCCTGCCTCATGCAGAGGAGAAGGTGGGTGAATAGGAGTAAAATCAGTGTGCTACTCATCTCACAGGGGGAACACTTGGAACATTGAAGGGAAAAAAGAGAGGAAGAAAGATAAGGAAGGACACTGCCCCAGCACAGAGCACTTCAACACACACTCCTTCAACAGGCGCACCCACATATGTCCCCTAATCCAGCTCCAGCCTCAGCTCCGTAACTCAGGATTTTCCACATGGGGGTCCAACCATGCAAAGCTTCTGGGGGTAGCTATGAATACTGCCTGTGGGTTTCATACTCGACATCAGTGCCACTGTGTGTCAGTCCTACTATTGCCAGCTGCATCCGCACTCCTGAAGTGCTCTGCCTCTTGCAAAGTGTCCTGAGCTGTGAAACCCAGGCTGGATGAGGTCTGAGGATTTTTTCTTCTGTCACAAAAGGGAGAGCCCTGACTGCCACCCATAGATCCAGAGGCTCACAGGGAGCCCAGTACAGCCTCCACTGGCTCTGGGACCCTGAGCAAAGGCCTGACCCTCTCATTCTCAGTTTCTTTATCTCTAAAACAGGCAAGATAATTCTGTCACCCCGTAGGAATGTTGTAAAGTTCAAATTCCACACAATAGGTATAATGTGCTGGCCACGGTTCCTGGCACAAAGCCAGCACTCAATAAACGCAAGTTATTCTTTGTGTAGCTCCAGGACTGGGAAAGCATCTCAAAGGAGGGAATGGAACAAGGGTCATCAAAGAGAAAGGAGGATGGGGGCATCACCTCAAAGCGGGAGATGAAGTCCTTCAGGTTTGGGAAGGAGTCCAGGCAGCCGGGCTCAAATATACGCTTCATGTCAAGGACATCATAGGCGAGGAAATCCACAAAGGTGATCTGCAGAAGGCCAAGAATGTGTGGTATGAAAACCTCGTAACACATGAAGGAAAACAAATCCCATTCCCCATTGCACTCCTCCTTTACCTTGTCTCCTGTAAACCATGGCCGCTTCCCCAGAAACTGTGAGTAGAGCTTCAGCTTTTCAGGGAGTCCCTCCAAGTATTTTGGCTTGAGTTTCTCCTGAGGCAGAAAACAGCTGTCACCACCCTCAGACAAAAGCTCCCTGCATAGACATAGCCTCCCCAGGGCTGTGGATGGCCCAGGCTGGCCGCGGGCAAGCAGCCATCTTCCCCACAAATAAAACTGGAACAGTGCCCAGGCTTCAACTGGATACATCAGCATTTATTGGACTCTGACTGGGTGCCAGACCCTATCTGAAGTGATCAGAAGGCAGAGAGGAATGAGATGCTGTCCCTGAATCTGTCCTCACTGTCCTCCCAATGGCCTCTGGGTCAGCCCCAGGAGCGCCTGAGCACCTGGTAACCCCTGGACCCAGACATGGGCAGAATCAAGGATGCAAAGAACTACAGGAGCTCAGGGAAAGAAGTAGAAAGTTCCTTCTAATGCGGTGGCAGAAGAAAACAATGAACATTGAATAGTTTCCAGGGAGATGAGAAGTTCAGGTTGCAAGGAAGAAGGGAGAGCCACCCTCTGGCTGGCTCTGAGCTGTCTCTTATGAAAATGTGTGGATCCCTGTGCATGTCAATGACAGCACTCAGAAAGTATTGAGAAGATGCAATTCAAGAGGACCATTACATTCCTCTATCTTGTACTTGAGTCTGTATATTCTAGGAGCAGGTAAGTGATGTGAACCAGCTGACAGAAATGACCCATGACAGAGGCCAGAGGCAATGAAGGAGATTCTGAACACAAACTTTACCATCTAGGAATTGAATTTCTACCCTGTGATGCCTGGATCTTGTCCTAAGATTGGTGGAAATTGCCTCTGCTTTTGTTGACAATGACATTGGAGTCATGAGAATAACTGTTGATAGTATGGGAAAGCACTTGGAGGATGAGTGGTACCAAGGACTTAAGAAAAGACCAGTGTGTGCAGGAATGCAAGAGTCTTGGCCCCAAATCCAAACTCTGCCAGGTGCAGATCACTGGGGAGACTCATAAATTCTGGTCTGTAGCAGATCATGACCAGTTGCATCCGGTTGTCCATGATCTGGTTCTCCAAAATGTCCACACGAATCTTCAGAAGAGATGATTCGTGTGGACATTTTGGAGAACCAGGATATAGACATTTCCAATCAGCAGGCCGGGGTCCGCTACAGGCCTGACTTTGTCAGTCCTTCTCTGGTCTGGGCCAGAAGCCAGGGAAAGGGGTGACTGGGAGTGGGGTGGGAGACTCACAAAATTTGGGTCAAAGCAGAGTCTGGCCAGCTCCATGCGGTTGTCCATAAGCTGGTTCTCCAAAATGTCCACACGAATCTTCTCCTCTTCTGTCTCCCCACCTGCCACCCACAAAACACAGACTCACTCTGAGCATCACACCCCAATCCAGCCAAGGAGGAGGCCACCTTCCCCCCACACACTGCAGCCAACCACACTCACACAGGTTGTGCTTGCGGGCAATGTAGCGCAGGATGGCGTTGCTCTGGGTGATCTTGTGAGTCCCATCAATCAAGTAGGGCAGCTGGATAATGGGAAACCGGGGAAGCTCAGTTGGGCCACCAGGCTCCCCAGCATCCCCTTCCCATAAGCAAGGGCAGAGAGGAGACCCGGCACTCACTGTGCCTGCTCATGGCAGGCCTGAAATAAGAATACTGTCACATGAACGAATGAGCTTGGACACAGAACATCATGGAAGGGCTGTGTAGACAGCCAGGAGTGACAGGAATTGGGCAGAAGACTCCTGATCCTAACCCCTCTAAGCTGGGGAGAGGAGATGCGGTCAGAGACACGTTGCACTTTCCCCCAAAACCGCCCCTTCCCCTGCACCTACATTGGAAAGTCCAGGCCCAGCTTGAATTTTTCATTCAGCCACTGGCTTCTGTCATAGTCAGGAGCTGTGGTGGGGAAGATGAAGTGAAAACAAACCTCCCCAAAGCCCAGCCCTCCTTCCCTGGGACCCTCCAAGGAGCCAGTGGCAAGACCCCTGAGACAGATGGATCTAGAATCTGACCACTCAGTCCCACATCCCAGGGATAAGGGAGAGAGAATCCCGGTGAGGGCTCTGGACCCCACTCGACTAAGGCTTCCAGGGTTTAGGCAAGCCCTGAGGGACACCCATCCCAGTTACCCAGGAAGGGGGCCCAGCATTCCGTCCCAGCATTCTGCCTTGCAAGGACAGAGGGCTCCCTCACAGAGGTTCAGGGAAGGGACAGCCTGCAGCTCCAGCAGGGGAGGCCTGCAGAGGCAGCCACAGGTGACCACCATGGGTTGCTTGGTGCCAACTCAGCTGGTGTGGGCAGGGCCCGGACACGAAGGTGCCATTACCATGTCCCATCAGGTACTTCTTTTCCTCGTAGTTTGAGTCTGTGTATTCCAGGAGTAGGCGGATGGCGTGGGCCAGCTGGGAGAGATGGCCCGCATGCAGCTCGGGTCAAAGATGGTGGGTCCCTGACTTGGTGACTTTCTCTGCACCAGGCGAGCCCCCGTGTACACTGCACTTACCTGTTGCCTCCTCTACCCGTCCCCACCGCCAAACACACACACAGCGTCACGCACAGGCCCTTCTGAGGGCGACCGCCCTGAAGAGGAACGGTCTCTAGAGCCCGTCCCTCAGCTGCTCCACACTTCCCTTCCTCCACTTCCCTTCTCCACAGCCCTCGTCCCACCGTCCAGCGGACCCTCGCTCACCCCGCGGATGTCCCAGTACCCCAGGATCATGGGCATAGTGCCTGTTGGTGCGGATTCTGCAGACAGGCCTCAGCCGAGCGGGGCTCAGACTTTATGAGAGGCCCAGGGAGGGGAGAGGAGGGGCCTTGCTGCGACCCCGCCCCTCGGCCCGCCACGCCCCTGAAACGCGCCATTCTGAGGCCCCGGAGAGGGCGCCCGGGGCTGGAATCAGTAAGACCCCCCGCCCTCCTCCCAGCCCCGAGGGTTCTGCGAGCGAGGTCAGGGCTCCCGGAAGCTGAAGGCGGGGATCATCCTCGCCAGCTTCCCCAACCCGCCCTTAGGCTCCACGAGTCTATCCAGCCCTTGCTAAGTCCACAGCGATTTGGCTGTGCGCTTGAAACACCAGCCAGACCCGAAAGGAGCAAAAAGGTCTACTCCCCTCTCCTCCCGGCCCGCGGAATCCCTCAGCCTTCTCTCCGCTGCCGAGTTCCCGCGGGCTCTGGGAGACTCGGGCTGCTGGGGTGAGACTAAAAGGTGGTGGCCCCAACCTGGGAATTTAATTCAGCCCCTGTCACTGTAAGAGCAGGACTTCCTCTGATTCGAAAGCTACTCCGAGGGCTTTGTCTCCCCTCTAGCCCCGCCTACACAGGAACAGTGTCAGTGGTATGGGAAGGACCCCCAAGAAATGGGTCAGAGTAAAGGAAATGTGGTCTGTGTTTTCTGTTAGGGGCCCTCGGATACTGAGTCCTTTTGTCGTCTGGCTAAGTACTATGTAAATTAGCCACTTCGTATTTTGGCACAATTTATGAATCTAAATTAAAGGATCAGACCCAGCAAGTTGGAGAGGTATCTGAGGTGCCCCCTGGAAATGTCCGGCCAGTCCACTAGGTGAACCTCATATAGACCAAAACAGCAACAGCAGCAGTGAGTGCAGTGGCCACAGAGGGCAGGCGAGGGAGGGTGGAAGAACTTCCCGGACCAAACTGAGGGTCAGGCTGCTATTTCTCTAGGCCCAATAACGAGATGCAGATCAACTGTAGAGGAAGAGAGGTTTTATTTCTACAACTAGTTGCAGGGAGTAGGCCTGGAAATTACCACCAGACCAACTCAAAATTACAAAGTTTTCCAGAGCATATATACCTTCTAAGCTATATGTCTACAAGTAAGTGTGCATTCATCTAAAGACATAAGTGATTGACTTCTTTAATCTATAACTAAGTTCTGGGTCCTGAGACCTTACTCTGGAGCCTCAGTCTATTTACTTTATCTAAATGGGTCTAGGTGGCAGACGTGATTACCCTTACCTTGTCTCCTGCTACATCACGGAGGTATGGGGAGTTCCTTCAGACCCCCAATAAAACTTGTTTAATCCTAAATGGATCCTGTTAAGAATTCCTTCGTTATTTTGTCATGCTTTAAGGTCCAGGAAAGGCCTAAGCAAAACTCTTGGTGGGCTTTTGTTACATTCTAGCCTTTGTATAAATGTACTGGCTTTTTTTAGCTTTTCATATTTAACTTAACCACTCAGTCAGTACTGAGCCAGTTGTTATGGAGGCCTGTGTTAGTGAGACCTGGCTTGCCACAGAACCTTTCCCTCAGAGAAGCCAGAACCCTGTCCTGCTGAGGAGGGAGGTCAGAGGATGGTGGCCAGAGAGGGAGGTCAGAGGATGGTGGCTCCCCACAGGACCACAGGCAGGGACCCTCGCCTCTCCAGATCCACCATTCTGGACCTGGACCTGGCTCCTGACCCATGTGTGTTCTTCAGGGTGGGACAGTGGGTCTGCAGAAGGGGATCCGGAGCAGCCGGGATGAGGGAAGCTGCAAGTATTCTGAAGGAAAGGGTTGTAGCCAGTTGTCACCACACAGAAACTCAGTCCTGACAGAGCCAGGTCTTCTAGATTTGATGTGCTGTCCGAATTGCAAAATGTGGACAAGTTCTAATTTTTAAAACAGCGCTGGGCCAGACAGTCAAAATGGACTCGGTCCCATTTTACCAAGGGCCTGTAACGGGACCTCTGGACTGGATTTCATAATTCCTTCTGTCTCTTCTGTCAACATTCTTACATTCTCGAGACAAATTAACAGAAAATCTACATAAAATGTTGTCAGAATTGTAAAAACCAATCTGTTAGAAACAAATACTGACAGACAAAAGAAAATGTATCATACTTCATGGAAATTTATTAAAAGTCTCTTAAATATTGTTTGGGTAAATGTAGGAAATCCAAAATTAAAGAATCTTTTCTTCAATCTGAAAAGAAAATAAAAATCACCATTTGAAGATGCTACCAAAGTTGAATTGAGAAAACATTTTTCCAACATGCCTGTTATACCGAAAATAAGGCAAACAAACCAGAATTTCAAGAAAGTAGAACAGGAACAAAGTTAGAGATGAAAAAAGAAGGGGAAGCAGGAAGTTACCTTAAAAAATATTGAAACTTTATCTAATTTGCTTGTTATGCATAATAGTTGATTCTCTTAAAAGTTAGCTAATTAACAGAGCATTAGTACAACAAAAACAAAAAATAAAATGACAAGTTAATGCAAATCGGAACTAATCAAGAAGATGTAGTACAAGTGATTTTTTTTAAACTGGGGAAACATTTTTTCTAAACTCTGTGTTAACTGATGTTACCACCAAGCGGAAGAAACACAAACAGTTCAAAACATGTTAAGAGATAAAGATTCTGAATGAAGTAATGAGAGCGTAATAAAGAAAAATAACAGCACAAAAGGGCACTTTACCCTCAGCTTTAGGCTGGATATGTTTTCAAAAATTTTGAAAATGGCGTGGATGACACAGTACAGATGTGACGTGGGAAGGACTACATAGGCAAGGATGATTATAAATCACTGTCATGGCCGGGCGCGGTGGCTCAAGCCTGTAATCCCAGCACTTTGGGAGGCCAAGAGGGGCGGATCACGAGGTCAGGAGATCGAGACCATCCTGGCTAACACGGTGAAACCCCCTCTCTACTAAAAACTACAAAAAACTAGCCGGGCGAGGTGGCAGCGCCTGTAGTCCCAGCTACCAGGGAGGCTGAGGCAGGAGAATGGCGTGAACCCGGGAGGTGGAGCTTGCAGTGAGCTGAGATCTGGCCACAGCACTCCAGCCTGGGTGACAGAGCGAGACTCCGTCTCAAAAAAAAAAAATCACTATCACTTATCAGCCTGAATCCAAACATCAGGAATGCCGCCTCAGAGAATAGAAAATGATGTTTTTCTTATAACTGGAGCTGTGCTCATAGGGAGCTTGCTGGGGGAGAGAGAGACAGAAAGGCAGGGGCAGGAGAAGGAGGGGCAGAGGGTACTCTGGGGGGCAGAAAGCCCATGTGGGAACATTAGTATCTAGGGTAATCAGAGTCGTTTATAATCTTTCTACAAATTTCTCAAACTCTGACACTAGATCAAAATAAAAGGTAAAAAAAATTACATATACATATACTCATATTATTATTAATAATACTTATATTATTAACTTAAATGTTACATCAATAAGGACTTAAGTATATGAGTTACATTATGATCTTTTTTTAATTATTATTAATTTTTAATGCCAGTGTCCATCCAGGCCACCACTGGATGTGATTCAAGTGAAAGTGATTTTGTCCCTCAGGGGACATGTACGTCTGCCTGGAGACTGTGTTCATTGTAAACAGCAGGAAGCGCCCATCCTATTAGTGGGGAGAGGATGGGTGGGATGCTGGGCGCCCTGCGATGCTCAGGACAGCACCTCACAACAAAGAACTCTGCCCTCCAAATCTCTGTCCGGCTGAGGTTAAGAAACCCTAGTCTATGACCCAGGACTGGGTCAAAAGCTGCAGTGGGAGAAACAAGGTCCTCGAAATTCTGATGGCAGGAAGGAGGCCAAAGGACCCACTTCCCTGGACACCAGCTGGCAGAAGGGAGGACCTAGAGACAATCTCAGCTGGTGCAGTCCCTGCAGGCATCAAGTTGCTCATCAGGAATGAGAAAAGGAGAATTGGGCAGGGAAACGGTCTGCTAGGTGGACAGGCTGGGCAGTCTGGTCTTCCAGGATACAGAGTAGGCAGTGGTGGGACTCTCTCTGGCAGTCAGACGGCAGGCCTCCCCTGCAGCTCTGAGCACATTGTTCCAGAGCCAGGCAGCCCGAGCTCAGCACCATGGGGTAATTGTTCTAGGGCTGCTGGGGCAAAGCTAGGCAGGATGAACTGAACTTATTTTAAAAGGTATCCACCCTGACTGAGAAAGGTGTGCAGAAAGTTGCTACAAGTCACTGCCAACCTGTAATGGCTTGACTAGACCCTCCCTGCATTTAACACCCCCATAGGGGTGACCAAAAGTCGAATATATAATAAGCACCTGATGACTGCCACAGATATGGGTATGAGTGATGCCAGTCACCACAAGGCAGCCCCCTTCCCACTGTTCACCCACCCTTCCAAGCCGTCCAGAGACCCTCACCCAAAACGAATCGTCAAAATGTGCAAGCAGATGTTTTGATCTTTGGAGCCTTTAAAATAATGATCATCAACACAGAGATTTACCAGGAGAAAAGAGGATATCTTCCCTCACAATCTACTTGGAGTTTACTGCAAGGCATCTCAGACAGTGCTTTCCATATAGAAAAAAACCCAGGTAATAGATGTACTGTAGCATTTTATCCTGTGTTTGATTTTTTAAAACTTACTTATTGATGATGGTGACCCACTTGTGTTTGTTTGTTCGTTTGTTTTTTGCTATGTGTACTAGTAAGGGTTCTTCAAAATCTGAAGTGATGCCACGAAGATAAGCCTGTAGGAAATTTGGGTGTTTATTTATAAATTTAGGTATCTCTTATGGGAATTGGCTCACACAATTTTGGAATGAAGTCCCATGATCATCTGGCTGCAGGATAGAGAAGCAGGAAAGCCAGTCGTATCATTCAGTGTGAGTCTAAAGGCCTCAGAACAAGGGTGGGGTGCGAGGCGATGGTGTTAATCCCTGATCAAGTCTGAAGGCCAGAGAACCAGGAGTGTGGATGTCCCGGGATAGACGGAAATGGAAGTCCCTGTCAGAGAGATCAAATGCACCTTCCTCTGTCTTTTTCTTCTCTCTGGACCTTGACAGTTTCTTGGAAGCCCCCTTCATTGCCGAGAGAAATCTTGGCTCAGTCTTCTGATTCAAAGGCGAATCTCTTCTGGAAACACCCTCACAAATACAATAATTTTACCAGCCATGTGAGTACCCCTTAGCTTAGGTTGATGCAGAAAATTAACCATCATATTATGCCACAGAAAACCAAGAACAAAATCGCAACTAATTACATTGTGCCTGTGGGAGAAAAAGCCTTGACTGCCACGAGATCATTCTTTGACCTTTCTGCAGGAGTTGACTAAGCCACAGGTAGAGAATGGGTAAACAGAGAGTTCTATACAGGAGAATCATGAACAAGTATATTCATAGACTGTGATTCATTGGCAGAAACATGTGCAACCTGTAAACAAAAGGTGAAGGTAGAAAACTTAAAGGTATTCTTTTTTTTTTTTTTTTTTTTTGAGGTGGAATCTCACTCTGTTTCAGTGCAATGTGCAATGGCATGATCTTGGCTCAGTGCAACCTCTGCCTCCCAGGTTCAAGCGATTCTTGTGCCTCAGCCTCCTGAATAGCTGGGACTACAGGGGCCCACCACCACGCCTGGCTAATTTTTGTATTTTTAGTAGGGACAGGATTTCACCACATTGACTAGGCTGGTCTCAAACTCCTGACCTCAAGTGATCCACCCGCCTTGGCCTCCCAAAGTGCTGGGATTACAGGCATGAGCCACCACACCCAGCCAGAAAATTTGAAGGTGTTCTTATTAAAAAAAAAAAATCATAAGATGAAATCTCCATCCCCTAAAGTAGTGCAGAAAGTTCCCTGTACCTTGCTGGTGGCACCATAAATTAAGTTACTCTCTCTGGAGAGCAATCAAATTACCTGTTATAGTACCATTAAACCATTCTCACTCTTTACCTTGTAGTAATCACCTCTGGGGATCTACTCAAAATAACCAAAAACAGGAAGGAATTGTTGAAACATGATTACCCTGCTCTAAAAACAAATAAATAAGTTAGAAAAATCCACATACCCCATAGCATAAGAATAATTAGGCAAACTATCCACAGGAACTAATGTTAGGCGGCCATTTAGTATCAGAAGTAGACATGCATACAGACTGCCAACACATACAGATTTTTTTTTTTTTTTTGGAGACAGAGTCTCGCTCTGTTGCCCAGGCTGGAGTGCAGTGGCACAATCTTGGCTCACTGCAGCCTCCACCTCCCGGGTTCAAGCAATTCTTCTGCCTCAGCCTCCTGAGTAGCTGGGACTACAGGCAAGCGCCACCACGCCCAGCAAATTTTTGTATTTTTAGTAGAGACGGGGTTTCACCATGTTAGCCAGGATGGTCTCCATTTCCTAACCTCACGATCTGCCTGCCTCCCAAACTTCTGGGATTACAGGCATGAGCCACCACACCTGGCCCATATACAGATTTTTAAGTAAAATGTTAGACCAGGCGCAGTGGCTCACACCTGTAATCTCAGCACTTTGAGAGGAGACAGGTAGATAACTTGAGGCCTGGAGTTCGAGACCAGCCTGGCCATTGTGGCAAAACCTCATCTCTACTAAAAATACAAAAATTAGCCAGGTGTGGTGATGTATGCCTGTAGTCCCAGCTACTCAGTAGGCTGGGCCACAAGAATTGCTTCAACCCATGAAGCGGAGGTTGCAGTGAGCTGAGACTGTACCACTGCGCTCCAGCCTGGGCAACGGAGTGAGACTCTGTCTCAAAAAAAAAAAAAGTAAAATGTTAAAGAGAAAAAACTGTAGATTCTAACACTATACATGCACACCAATCTCACCTGAAAAAGTAAGCAGGAAAAGAAATCTAAAGAGAATTTGAAATGACACCATTAAGAAGAACCTATAATTTATTAACTATTCAGTGAGCACCTACTATGCTCAGGGACGGTCCTAGATGATGTGCAAACACCTGTAACATTAGTGAACAAGAAGAGACAAAAACATATGCCCTCATGATGTTGACATCTTATGAGGGAAAGCCAACAAACACAAGCACACAAATAATGTAAGACATATGTGCATGCTTTTCACTGAAGTGTCATGTACATACAGTGCACAGGCCTTAAGTGTGCTACCCTGTGGAATTTCTCACTTGTATACTCTTCTAGAATCACCTCCCAGATAAAGAGAGAAAACTTACAGCACTCCACCAGGCGCCTTCAATAGGCAACCTTCCAGTTCTCACCAGGGTCACCCATCACCTGACCTGTGATACCATAGAATCATTTCCCTCTCCTGATTTTTGTGTAAGTGGAATGAGATTGTGTGTCCTTTCTCCTGTCTGGATCCTTTTACTCAACACGTCTGTGAGGCCCATCCATGTTTTTGCACATAGCGTTAGCACGTTTATTTTCATTACAGTGGAGTAAGTATTCCATTATACGAATGATGGAATTATGTTAATAAACCACAGTTCATTTGTTCGTTCTTCTATTCATGGAATTTGGATGGTTTTCAGTTATTGGCTATTTAAAATAAAGTTGCTTTTGACATCATTATCCCTGGTTCTGAGAATCCATTAGGACTCATTCCTGTAGGGTAGGACTTCTGGGTCCTGGGTAGATGTATGTTTAGCTCTAGTTGACACTGCCAGTATTCCAAAGTGGCTCTCCCACCAGCAAGGCATGACAGTTCCAGTTACTCCATAAATCACCAACAATTGTCAGTCCTTTCAATGTCAGCCATTCTAGTGGGGATACAGTAGGATATATGGGTTTTTAACTTTCTGCTGTCTAATGATGTTGAACACCTTCTCATGAGCTTATTGGCCATTTGGATATTCACTTCTGGGAAACGCTTGTTGAAATTCTGACTCATTTTTTAATTTGTTTTATTTTTGGATATATAGTTTTTGGAGAAGAGACCTATGTTGATTTGTAACAAGTTCTCCCTGCTGAGCCTTGTATGAATACCTGACCTACAGACTCAACAACTATTTCTGGCATCACAGTTTAGGAACTGCTAAGCTATGAGATTCTTCCTCCAAAGCAGCTCACTCTCCAGTGAGATTTTTAAATTACTTCAGGAAGATGCAATGCAGATAAAGCTATGGGATTGCTGTCAGGGTGGAGGAAGCCTATGCTTAGAATGTTCCGGCAAGGATGTGAGTCAGGAAGAGAACAACCTGTAGATCCCCACGCAGTCTTTGGAATTACAGACCTCAGAATGACAAACAATAGAAGCTTAAGTAAAAAAGCAAAAGATATGGACAGGCACAGTGGCTCACGCATGTAACTCCAGCACTTTGGGAGGCTGAGGTGGGTGGATCATGAGGTCAGGAGTTTGAGACCAGCCTGGCCAACATGGTGAAAACCCATCTCTAAACCAAAAATACAAAAATTATCTGGGCACAGTGGTGCATGCCTGTAGTTCCAGCTACTCAGGAGGCTGAGGCAGGAGCATCATTTGAACCCGGGAAGGGGAGGTTGCAGTGAGCCAAGATCACACCACTGCACTCCAGCCTGGGCAACAGAATAAGATTCCCTCTCAAAATAATAAAAATAATAATAACTTTAAAAAATCAAAGGATGCAGTCAGACGCATCCACCTACTCACCAGAAATGCTCAATTCTAGAAAAGAGTGAGTAAGTCTATTAGAGGTCTGAAGGTTTTCATCATAGAATTCTATCCCCAGCTGATATGGTTTGGTTGTGTCCCCACCCTCATCTTACCTTGAATTGTAATAATCCCCAGGTGTCAAGAGTGGGGGCCAGGTGGAGATAACTGAATCATGGGGGCAGTTTCCCCCATACTGTCCTGATGGTAGTGAATAATCTCACGAGATCTGATGGTTTTATAAGTGGGAGTTCCCCTGCACAGGCCCTCTTACCTGCTGCCATGGAAAATGTGACTTTGCTCCTCATTTGTCTTCTGCCATGGTTAGTTATGAGGCCTCCCAGGCCCTGTGGAACTGTGAGTCCTTTAAACCTCTTTCCTTTATCAATTACCCAGTCTCGGGTATGTCTTTATTAGCAGCGTGAGAACAGACTAAAACATCGGCCAGAGTATTCAGTAAGCATGTAAAGACACTTTCAGTTGTGCAAGGACTAAAGACATTTCTCTCACAGGTACCCAGGAAAGAGAGGAAGTAAACCCAGAGAGAACGTCCTGATGACAGCTGTGCAGCAAGCCTGGAGAGGGTACCTGGAAGCCATCTGAGAAAAACAATAGAGACTGGGTCCTGGAGACCTAACAGAAGTGATGCAGTCACATAGTGGAGAAGGTAAAAGGGACCCTGGTCCTCTCTGATGGAGATTCCACCCCCTTGGGGTCCTATTTAATGAGACACAAGCTCTGTGTAAGTATGAAAAGCACTCAGTAAGGCTGGATGATGAATGAGAGATCCAGGCCCAGAAAGAGACATCCTTTCCACAGTGCCTCACAGGGCTTCCTGCTCTGAGTCTGTTAGAAATGGGAGCAAGAGTTGTCAAGTGCCTTACTATGCCCAGCAGACTCCTTTAGAACCTGGCCACTGCCAGGATCACCAGCCAGTCCCTTGAAAGAGGCAGTGATAGACAGACAGACAGTGTGGGTAGATGGCCAGGAGCAAATAAGACAAGACACAGCAAATGTGATTGAGGCTTTACTTCGATCAGGTAGGCCTAAGGCAGGGGCCATGCTGCAGGAGCAGGGCCTGTAAACCAGTCAATGCTGCTCTTTCATGCAGCACGGGAACAGCTCAGGGCTGAGCTCCACAGGCCAGGGGCTAGGCAGGCCCCTCAAAGCAGACACAACCACTAACAGGAAGGAAGGTCAGGCTGGCTTTAGTGCAAGGAAGGGTAATGTTGGGAGGGAGATGTTCATGAAGAAAAGTGGGTAACTGAGGTTTTAAAGGGCCTGCATGGGACAGGGTTTAGGGGAAGTGAAGAGGGGACAATAAAGTCTTAGGGGTAAAGATGGGAATAAACAGGAGAAAGGAATGGGGAGGCAGGTGCTGGGATGCAGAGTCCAGTGCGCTCCACAGCCTGGGCAGAAGGCTGAGTATGGGCTCCTCACTCCCACCTCCTGGCCTTCAAGGCATTACTTGTTGCCCCAGACAGCCATCTTTGTGAACACAGGTCTTGGGAGGAAGCGGCTGGACTTCATGTAGGCAGAGATCTTCTCCAAGCCCTGAGAGGGGGGCAAATAAGGCCAGAACTCAAAGTCGGCTGCCCATGAGGGCTAGGACAACCCCACTGCAGACACAGCAGGTCAGGACCTTGGCCACAGCCTTTCCACAAGGGCTCAAGTGCTGGGACATCACACAGCCTCTTAGGGTCCCCAGATTTGCGGAGTTAACTCTTCCAGCTTCCTTTAAGTAATGCTGTACTGCAGTAACAGCTAACACTTATGGAGATTCTACACTGTGCTGGCTGCTCTGTACCCAAGAGAAATTATAACACAAGCTTAGAAAATCCACTTGACTGCTCTGCAAGGCTGAATCTATTATCACCATTTCTCATGTGGGAAACAGAAGTTCAGCAACTACCTCAAATTTAAATACCTAGTAAGGGGAACAGGGCTACAATGTAGCCTGGTTCTGTCTCTCTCCAGTTCTGGCCTCTTTCTGCCAAATACTCTTCTTCTTCTGCCCCACCACCCCTCACACCCGGCCCTGTCACTCCTTGACTGCACACACAGTCTCCTTTTCCACAGGGAGGCTCTTGGCTTGTCTGGGTGTAGACACACAGACGGGACCTCCAGCAGAACAAAGGGGCTCAGAACACATTCACCCAATGTCTCAGTAAAACCTGGATGAAAGTGGAATGGGGGATGGCAGTGCATAAGAAAATGAAAGGTGAGACTAGGCTCTAATCATTCCCCTTAAAGCAGAAAGTCCAAAGTTCTCCATCTAATACCTGAGCAGATTCTCACTGTGCCCTAACCCATGGCATCTCCAGCCCTGCTGCTGCAGATCAGGCTACAAGACACTCAGATGTGCTGTGCACAATCTTACCGGGATTGAATGCCCAGATAAGGTATTCAAAAAGATCCAGCCAGGCATGGTGGCTCACACCTGTAATCCCAGCACATTGGCAAGCCGAGGTGGGTGGATCACCTGAGGTCAGGAGTTGGAGATCAGCCTGGTCAACATGGTGAAAGCCCATCTCTACTAAAAGTAGAAAAATTAGCTGGATGTGGTGGCAGATAATTGTAATCTCAGTTACTCAGGAGGCTGAGGCAGAGAATTGCTTGAACCTGGGAGGCAGAGGTTGCAGTAAGCCTAGATCACACCACTGCACTCCAGCCTGGGCAACAGCAAGACACAATCTCAAAAAAAAAAAAAAAAATTCCAGGACTGCCTGTTCTCAAGCTGATTCACCTTGGCATGTCACAGGCCAGAGACTTCAGCTCTCCTCCACGCCTCCCTTCCCACCACATCTTACATAACTAACTCCAAGGCCACTTAAGCCTGGACCAGAACCAGAGCTGATGGGAACTAACTAAGCAAGCAGATCTCTTGATGGGGAGTGGGAAAGGGAAACAGATTCTAGGCTCAGAAGCCCTTTGGACTAGTGCCTCAAATTCCCAAATCTGTACTAAAGTAGGATTTGCTGCTCTCAAACAATATCAACATGGGTGAGGGATGCTTCTCCGTGAGTGAGGGCAGGCCCCGGGCCCAGTACCCAGTTGGTGCCACACACACCTCACAGGTTGCTCTGCCTGCAGGCCTCTCACTGCACGCTTTTCCAGGATGGGGCTGTCATCTATGCATCTCCCACTGTGCCTCACACCCTGCCTCAGGCAGAGGAGAAGGTCAGTAAACAGGAGTAAAACCAGCATGCCACTCATCTCACGGGGGAACACGTGGCACATTGGAGGGAAAAAAGAGAAGAGTAGCTCATGCCTGTAATCCCAGCACTTACGGAGGCTGAGGCGGGCAGATCACCAGAGGTCAGGAGTTTGAGACCAGCCTGGCCAACATGGTGAAACCCCGTCTCTACTAAAAATACAACAATTAGCTGGACGTGCTGGCACACACCTGTAATCCCAGCTACTCTGGCGGCTGAGGCAGGAGAATCACTTGAACCCAGGAGGCGGAGGTTACAGTGAGTCAAGATTACTCCACTGTACTCCAGCCTGGGCGACAGAGCAAGATTCTGTCTCAAAAAAAAAAAAAAAAAAAAAGGAAGAGAGGTGGAGTAAGAAAGCGCCCCAGCACCAGGCATTTCAACATAAACTCCTTCAACAGCAGCACCCACATATATACCTTAATCCAGCTCCAGCCACAGCCCTGGCTCTCAGGAATCCCCACACAGGGGTCCGATCATGCAAAGCTTCTGGAGGTAGCTATGAATATTGCCCGTGGGTTTAGCACTAGACATCAATGCCACCGTTGTGTCAGTCCTACTATTGCCAGCTCCATCCGTGGTCATGAAGTGCTCTACCTCTTCCAAAGTGTCCTGGGCTGTGAAACCCAGGCTAGGGGAAGCCTAAGGCTTTTTCTCTGGTCACATACGGGAGAGCCCTGACTGCCACCCGTAGATCCAGAGGCTCACAGGGTGCCCAGCACAGCCTCCACTGGCTCTGGGACCCTGAGCAAATGCTTGACCATCTCATTCTCAGTTTCCTTATCTCCAAAATGGGCGAGATAATTCTGTCACCCTGTTGGAATGTTATAAAATTCAAATTCCACACAATAGGTATAATGTGCTGGGCACAGTTCGTGGTATGAAGCCAATGCTCAATAAATGCAAGTTATTCTTTGTGTAGCTCCAGGATTGGGAAAGCATCTCAAAGGAGGTAACGGAACAAGGGGCATCAAAGAGAAAGGATGGGGGCATCACCTCAAATCAGGAGATGAAGTCCTTCAGATTTGGGAAGGCATCCAAGCACTTGGGCTCAAATGTATGGTGCAGGTCAAGGACATCATAGATGAGAAAATCTACAAAAGTGATCTGCACAAGGCCAAGAATATGTGGGCTGGAACCTCCATAACACATGAAGCAAAACAGATCTCATTCCCTATATCACTCTTCCTTTACCTTGTCTCCTACAAACCATGGCTGCTTCCCCAGAAACTGTGAGTAGAGCTTTAGCTTTTCAGGGAATTCCTCCAAGTATTTTGACTTCAGTTTCTCCTGAGGCAGAAAACAGCTGTCACTACCCTCAGACAAAAGCTCCCTGCATAGACATGGCTTCCCCAGGGCTGTGGATGGCCCAGGCTGGCTACGGGCAAGCAGCCATCTTCCCCAAAACTAAAACTGGGGCAGTGCCCAGGCTTCAGTTGGATACATCAGCAGTTATTAGACTCTGACTGAGTGCCAGACCCTATCTAAAGTGATCAGAAGGCAGAGAGGAGTGAGATGCCATCCCTGAATCTGTTATCACTGACCTCCCAATAACCTCTGGGTCAGCTCCAGTGGCACCCGAGCGCCTGGCAGCCTTTGGACCCAGACAGAATCCCAGGCAGAATCAAGGATGCAAACAAGTAAAGGAGCTCAGGGAAAGAAGTAGAAAGTTCCTCCTAATGGGGTGGCAAGAGAAAACACGGACATTGACCAGTTTCCAGGGAGATGAGAAGTTCAGGTTGAAAGGAAGGAGGGAGAGGATTAAAGGCCCGCTGGTTGCCTCTGAGCTGCCTGTTATGAAAATGCATGGATCCCTATGGATGTCAATGACAGCACTTGGAAAGCTGTGGAGGAGAAGATGTAATTCAACGGTGCCATTACATTCATCTGTCTTGTACTTGAGTCTGTATATTCTAGGAGCAGGCAGGTGATGTGAACTGGCTGAGAGAAATGACCCAGGACAGAAGTCAGAGGCCAGAGGCAATGAAGGAAATTCTGAACACAAACTTTACCATCTAGGAGTTGAATTTCTACCCTGGGATGCCTGGATCGTGTCCTAAGATTGGTGGGAATTGCCTCTGCTTTTGTTGACATGACATTGGAGTCGTAAGGATAATGGTTGATAGTATGGGAAAGCACTTGGAGGATGAGTGGTACCAAGGAATTAAGAAAAGACCAGTGTGTGCAGGAATGCAAGAGTCCTGGTCCCAAATCCAAACTCTGCCAGGTGCAGATCACTGGGGAGACTCACAAATTCTGGGTTGTGGCAGATCATGGCCAGCTGCATATGGTGGTCCATGGTCTGGTTCTCCATAATGTCCACACGAATCTTCTCCTCTTCTGTCTCCCCACCTGCCACCCACAAAACACAGACTCACTCTGAGCATCGCACCCCAATCCAGCCAAAGAGGAGGCCACCTTTCCCCCACACACTGCAACAAACCACACTCACACAGATTGTGCTTGCGGGCAATGTAGCGCAGGATGGCGTTGCTCTGGGTGATCTTGTGAGTCCCATCAATCAAGTAGGGCAGCTGGATAATGGGAAACCAGGGAAGCTCAGTTGGGCCACCAGGCTCCCCAGCATCCCCTTCCCATAAGCAAGGGCAGAGAGGAGACCCGGCACTCACTGTGCCTGCTCATGGCAGGCCTGAAATAAGAATACTGTCACATGAACGAATGAGCTTGGACACAGAACATCATGGAAGGGCTGTGTAGACAGCCAGGAGTGACAGGAATTGGGCAGAAGACTCCTGATCCTAACCCCTCTAAGCTGGGGAGAGGAGATGCGGTCAGAGACACGTTGCACTTTCCCCCAAACCGCCCCTTCCCCTGCACCTACATTGGGAAAGTCCAGGCCCAGCTTGAATTTTTCATTCAGCCACTGGCTTCTGTCATAGTCAGGAGCTGTGGTGGGGAAGATGAAGTGAAAACAAACCTCCCCAAAGCCCAGCCCACCTTCCCCGGGACCCTCCCAAGGAGCCAGTGGCAAGACCCCTGAGGGGATCTAGAATCTGATCACTCAGTCCTACATCCCAGGGTTCAGAGAGAAAGAATGCCGGTGAGGGCTCTGGACCCCACTCGACTAAGGCTTCCAGGGTTTAGGCAAGCCCTGAGGGACACCCATCCCAGTTACCCAGACAGGGGGCCCAGCATCCCGTCCCAGCATTCTGCCTTGCAAGGCCAGAGGGCTCCCTCACAGGGGCTCAGGGAAGGGACAGCCTGCAGCTCCAGCAGGAGAGGCCTGCAGAGTCAGCCACAGGTGGCCACCATGGGTTGCTTGGTGCCAACTCAGCGGGAGTGGGCAGAGCCCAGATAGGAAGGTGCCATTACCATCCCCCCTAGAGTACTTCCTTTCCTCTTAGCTTGAGTCTGTGTATTCCAGGAGCAGGCGGATGGCGTGGGCCAGCTGGGAGAGATAGCCCGCAGCTCGGGTCAGAGATGGAGGGTCCCTGACTTGGTGACTTTGTCTGCAACAGGGAAACCCCCAGTTTACACTGCACGCACACGTCGCCTTCTCTACCCACCCCCACCCCCAAACACACACACAGCGTCATGCACAGGCCCTTCTGAGGGGGATCTCCCTGAAGAGGAAGGATCCCTAGAGCCCGTCCCACAGCTGCTCCACACTTCTCACCCCGCGCCCTCGTCCCACCGTCCAGGGGACCCTCACTCACCCCTCAGATGTCCCAGTACCCCAGGGTCATGGGCATGGTGCCTGTTGGTGCGGATTCTGCAGACAGGCCACAACCGGGGTACAGACTGTAAGAGCTCCAGAGAGGGGAAAGGAGGGGCCTTGGTGCGACCTCGCCCCTCGGCCCGCCAAGCCCCCGAAACGCGGCAGTCTGTGGCGCCCGAGCGCGCTCCTGGGGCTGGAATCACTAAGATCCCCTCCTGCCTCCCAGCCCCGAGGGTTCCCGGAGCGAGGTCAGGGCTTTGGGTTGTTCATATCAATGCTTAGTATATAAGTCTTATTATGCAATATGTCTTCAGAGTCCCTTCACCAAAGAAGTGCATTCTATAAGCATTGTAAATAAATGCAAAACACCTTATTTGCAAATCTGAGTGTGGCCTGTTTTCTACTGTATCATACAGGCTCACCTAATTTTTTCCTTTTTTCCACTTCCCATTTCATTTGTTATTTTATAGAGGGTGAACTGGGTTTGTTTTTATTCTTTCTTCCTTCATTATTATTTTTTTTTCTCCAGAGACGAGTTCTCGCTATGTGGTCCGGGCTGGAGTGCACTGGGTATATACAGGTGCAATCATAGCTCACTGCAAACTTCTGTTTACAGATCCTCCCACCTCGACCTCTAGAGTAGTTGGGACTGCAGGCCTGTACCACCACACCCTGCCCAAATTTGGGGTTATTAACTTTACACTTCAGTCTCTTGTTTTCAAACTATCAATATGAACATTACCCGCAGATGCCAAACTTGGAAGTGGATGCAGTAGATGACACTTTGCTTAGTGTCTGTTTTGGGAGAAAGTGGGTGAATGCGTTTTCATTTGTACAAGGCATGGTTGCATATGCTAAGCAGGAGCATTTTATAGTAGTGACTGTTATGGTAATAAATGGACATGTACATATGGAAAACTAATACGTTGTTGTTTGGTCTCTCTCATCTGTGTCTTTTTAACACTCTTCCCATAGGTGGGGAATTTCTCACATTAGCAGTCCCACCTTCTCATATTAGAAGTCTTCCTGAGAAGACCACTTTTCCAATGTCCATTCTCCCTATCTTCTTTTGTCACAGAAACTTCATTTCTCCTGGGCACATTACTTCCCAGGCAAAAGATGTCATTTCCAATGTGACTGAGTTCTAGCCAATGATCATAAGCAGAAAGGGTGTGTTATTTCTAGGACGTTTCTTTAAAGGGGAGGGAGCAACTCCCATTCCTCTTTTTCCCTCCTGTTGTTTGGAATGCAGATGTGATGGTTGGACTCTAGCAACCACTTTGGACAAAAGGTGACATGGAGAAGGGAAACTACATGCTGAAGATAAAGTTAAGCAACTAAGTCACTACGGCCATTGTGAAGCTGACATTACCAGCACTTAACTCTCAAGACACCTTTTTGCATGAGAAATAGATGTCTGTCCTATTTAAGCCACTGCTATTATTTGGCTATATATAGCAGAACTTAATGCTAACTAATCCACTTGCTCTTCCAGCCTCCCTTGTGGCTGAGGCAAAGGCCTCTGCCCCAGACTCTGTGAATTGCACACAGTGGTGCAAGACTTCAGTTTTAAAGAAGCAAACCCTGCTTCTTTGTTTTCTTATGAGAAGGGCAGTGATGGAGGGGTCAGGATTTTGGAGACAGCACTGGTGAGACTGGTATCCAGTGCCACATGTCATGGGTAGGGGTTCTGGTGTTGGTGCCCAGCAATGGCTGTGGTGCCTTCTCTAGAATAATCCCACACATGCTTAGGTATACTTTCTGGCTACCCAGCTTCCAAGGCCAACTCCCTGGCCCTCCCAGGGATTCAATGAGCTACCTGATATCACTAATAAATTCTTTTGCTGTTTTAGCAACAAGGAACTCTAAGTGATATGCCACCCACATCAGGTCTAGCAGAAGATAAAGATCTTATCTTTAATACCTTAGCCTCTATCCTACCTGCTTTGAACCACTGGCTCAAACCCAAGATTTCTCCTACACTTGGGTTTAATTAACCTTTTTTTTTTTTTTTTTTTTTTTTGAGATGGAGTCCCGCTCTGTCGCCCAGGCTGGAGTGCTGTGGCCGGATCTCAGCTCACTGCAAGCTCCACCTCCCGGGTTTATGCCATTCTCCTGCCTCAGCCTCCCGAGCAGCTGGGACCACAGGCGCCCGCCACCTCGCCTGGCTAGTTTTTTGTATTTTTTAGTAGAGACGGGGTTTCACCGTGTTAGCCAGGATGGTCTCGATCTCCTGACCTCGTGATCCGCCCGTCTCGGCCTCCCAAAGTGCTGGGATTACAGGCTTGAGCCACCACGGCTGGCCTAATTAACCTTTATTTCTACTTTTCGGGATGTGGGAGAGATGTAATTGGCTACCAAAATCTATTGTTCCATTATAATATGCATCTATCCTTGCATCTAGATGTAGCCACACAACTGAATCTCAGCAATCGAATGTGAATGGTTGTGATGTGGGCAACTTCTGCCTCACTTGCATAATGGAAAGTCACTTCCTTGGCTTGGGCAATACAGCTCCAACCAAGGAGATAAGGAAGCACCCTAAGGAATGACAGAGGCACGAGATGGAAGGAACTGGAGTCCCTGAATAACTTCACGGAGCAGGACAGCTTCCCGACAACCTGGACTCTTCTCTGTAGAACTGTTACATAAAAGGAGAATCAACTGTTTCCTATAAGCTGCTGTCTTGGGGTCTCTTTCAGCTTCATCTTTTTCTGCTAATACAGGGTAATGGAGGCATAGAAGGCATGGAAGTTGTAATTAACAACAGATGATTACAGACCAATGCAGAAGCCACCAATACAGGCTGCTGTGTTCTCCCAGGGCATCTCATTTGCTGATTCTATTCTATTAATAGAAGGGGGAGACACACTGAACGCTGTATGAGCACTGTCATGAGGCACCGAACAATCTCACGGTCCAGGACTTCTGCTAGGTTCTAGCCACCATTAGATTATCCTTTTTGGTGGCTCAGTGTGAGGTACCTAGGTTATACTACTTCTGTCTCTGACTTTAAAATGTGTATTTTTATATTTTATAATTTTGACCACAATGTTTAGAAAATCATTTTCATTTGCAACTCTTTGTTTACCACATCTTCCCTCTTTTTTAAGGATTAAGTGTTTTTCTTTGATAATCACCTTTCAAATCTCAAATGTAATACCTTACCGTTAATACAGCTATGCACTTTTAATTTGAGCTTCTAAATCGGGAATCAGAAAACTACCACCACCTACTGTTTTTTGTTCTGTTTTGGTTTTATTCTTTTTTATTGTGGTAAAATACACATAAAATTACCGTCTTAACCGTGTTAACAATTCACTGACATTAAATGTATTCATAGTGTTATGTAACTATCCCCACTATCTAGCTCCGTAACTCTTTTCATCTTATGAAACTGGAACTCTATACACCTAAAATAATGTTTTCCTATTCTCTCAGCCACTGACAATCAGCTTTCTACTTTCTCTTTAGATGTTTTTTGACTCTCTCAAATAAGTGAGATCACAGTTTTTGTCCTTTTGTGACTGGCTTATTTCACCTTGCATAATGTCCTGAAGGCTCACTCATGTTGTAGCATATGTCAGAATTTCCTTTCTTTGTGAAGGCTGAATAATATTCCTTTGTATGTATACATGATATTTCATTTATTCATTCATCTGTTGATGCACACTTGTGAAGGGGTGGCCTGCCTCTCCACACCTGTGGGCGCTTCTCCTTAGGTGGAGCGAGAGACTTGAGAAAAGAAATGAGACACAGAGACAAAGTATAGAGAAAGAAAAAGTGGGCCCAGGAGACCCGAGCTCAGCTTACAGAGGACCCACGCAGGAACCTGGCACCGGTCTCTGAGTTCCCTTAGTATTTATTGATAATTATCTTTACCATCTTGAAGATAAGGGAGTGGCAGGACAATAGGATCATTGTAGGGAGGAAATCAGCAGGAAGACATATGAACAAAAATCTCTGTGACATGAATAAGTTTAAAGGAAAATGCTGTGCCTTGAGATGCATATGCAAACATCTCCATAAACCTGTTAGCAGCATTGCTCCAGCAAGTCCCACCTTATTCCTAAAGACGGTTTTCTCCTGGCTCAGTAAACAAAGCATACAATCGGGTTTTACACCGAGATGTTCTATTGCCCAGGGATGGGCAGGATTTTTAACCAGCAAGCTGCCTTCAGGCACTTGTTTAACAGAGACACATCCTGCACAGCCCAAAATCCTTTAAACCTTGAGTCACCACAGCACACGTCTCTTGCAAGGACAAGGTTGGGGGTAGGGTCACAGATTAACAGCATCTCAAATACAGAACCAAATGGAGTCTCTTATGTCTACTTATTTCTATATAGACACAATAACAGGCTTCTCCACACACTTGGATTAGTTCCACACTTTAGCTGTGTGAATACTACTATTGTGAACATGGGTGTACAAGTATCTCTCTAAGAGCTTGCTTTCAGTTCTTTTGGGTGTGTACTCAGAAATTGAATTGCTGCATCATATAGTAATTTTATGTTTAATTTTTTTGAGGAACTGCCATACTGTTTTCCACTGTGGCTGTACCGTTTTGTATTCCCACCGACAGTGCACAACAGTGCACCAATATCTCCATATTCTCACCAGCGCTTGTGATTTTCTGCTTTTGAATACCATCCTAACACGTGTGAGGTGGCATCTTGTTATAGTTTGGATTTGCATTTCTCTAATGATGAGTGATATTAAGCATTTTTTCAAGTGCTTAGTGGACATTTTTATATCTTCTCTGGAGAAATGTCTATTCAAATCCTTTGCCCACTTTTGAATCAAGTTGTTTGGTTTTTGTTGTTGTTGCAGTCACCTGTGTTTGTAAATAAAGTTCCATTGGAATGCAGTGTCCCACCATTCATTTATGTATTGTCTATGGCTACTTTTATGCTATGATAAGGCTGAGTCATTATGACAGAGCCCATTGGCCAGCAAAGCCTAAAATGTTCACTACCAGCCCTTTGCAAAAAGTGTTTGCTGACCTCTCTTCTAGGTCTGTTTATTTTACTTGTTTCATATTTTCATACTATCTACTTATCTTTTATCACAGTATTAACTCCTAACTTCTATTATTTTTTCCTTTTTATTTTTATCCCTTCTGTATCGAAGTCAAACATTCATAAATATTCGGCTTAATTTTTCCTACCAGTTGCATAAGATTCTAACTTTGCTCACATTTTTTCTTTCTTTCTTTCTTTTTTTTTTTTTTGAGACAAGGGCTCACTGTCGCCCAAGCTAGAGTGCAGTGGTGCAATCTTGGCTAACTGCAGCTTGACTTCCTGGGGTCAAGCAATCCTCCCACCTCAGTCTCCTAACTGGGTGAGCGCCACCATGCCCAGCTAATTTTTGTATTTTTTTTTTTTGTAGAGATGGGGTTTCCCCATGTGGCCCAGGCTGGTCTTGAACTCCTAGACTAAAGCGATCCACCAGCATGGGCCTCCCAAGGTGCTGGGACTGATTACAGGAGTGAGCCACTGTGTCCGACAAATGAGTCATTTACTTCTTAATGACCTTAACATTACACTTATTTCTCCCTTTTACAGTGCAGCTGCAGGCAGTGATTATCTGGACAACGGCCCCACAAGACTCTCCTCAAAATCTCCCTATTCTGGGCTACATCTTGAGGTTGGGTCTTACTCCACTATCCAGCCACTGTTGGAGGAACCTGCTCATCAGATGGTTATCCAATGAGTCCTGCTCCTTTGCAGATGACTTCATATAAAATACCCACAGCACCTGCTGACCACACAGATTGCTACTGTGTGACCCAACAAACCAGGCTTCCCCATCTCAGGTTAAGCTATTCAAAGGACAGCTAGCAGCTACTAAATGCTGAAGTTACAGAGAGCTACTGGCTCATTCTCTAAGACACATACATGTAAAATCTTCTGAATGTTATCCTGTATCTTCTCAGGTTAGGACAACTATATCCAGAGCTCTAAATCCCAATAATGACTGTACAGGTTGGCAGAATCTTCCCTTGAGGGAACTCTTTCAATTTTTCACATTTTTTAAACATTTACTATATTTCAGGAACTGTGACTGATACTAGAGGTAAAAAGTTCAATAAGACATGGCTTTCTCTTCAAATTTATGATTGAGTTTGGGTGAAAAACAAGTACCACAGTTACAATACGGTGGGATTATGTTTTATTGAGAAGTATCATGACGAAGGAGATCTAGATCAGGGAAGGCTATCAGGACACGGTAAAAGAAGGCAGTCTGCCTGGGAGCTGCCCAGCCCTCTTCCCGGTCAGCCTAGCCCCTCTTTGAACCATGCCAGTTCTAGACGGCCTACCGGAAAGCTGAATGAGTGAGGAACTTGGCACAGAGCACCTTTCCGTAGTAATCCCCACATTGAGGAACAAAGGGATGTAGCTAGAGGGCAGAAATTACCAAGGAAACTTAGGAACCTGCCTGACCACCACCCCCAACACACACACACCCATCCACTAAGCTCTGGCTGTGGACAACAGAAGACAAAAAACCACTCACAATTCGAGCACAGTCCTGAGTCAAGGGAGCCTCAGGGAATAAGACAACACAAGGCAGGCATGGTTCAGGCTTTACTGGGCATCACACAGGGCTGGGGTAGGGAGCTAGCAAAGGGAGCAGGGCATGCGGATGGTCTTTGAGGACAGTGCTAGGGAGCTCAGAGATCAGTCTGGCTTCTCAAAGAAGAGACAAGCACTGACAGGAAAAGCAGTCAGGTTGGCGTTAGTGCAGGAAAAGCAAGATGTTAGGAGGGGGACTTTGATGGAAGACAGTGGGGAGCTGAAGCTTTAAAGAGCCTTGATGCAGGGAGGGATGATGTTAGAAGAAAGGAAGCCAATGAGGCCTTGGGGAAGAGAAGAGAGTAGAAAGAAGAAGAAAGAAAGAAGTTGGGTCCAGGGAGTCGGGCTGTTCTCCAGGGTCGCAGGCAGCAGGGTCGGCTCTTCCCTCCCATCTTCTGGCATCACGGGGCCCTAGGTGCTGTTCCACGTGGCTGTCGTTCCGAACAAAAGACCTCGGTGGAATCGGCTGGACTTCATGTAGGCAGAGATCTTCTTCAAACCCTGAGGGCGGGAAGAAGGGGCCAGAGCCCGGTCTGTTGTCTAGGGGGGCTGGAGCAGCCTTGCTGCAGGCACAGCAGGTCAGGGCCCTGGCCACAGCCTTTCCATGTGGACTCAAGTGCTGGAGCATCACACAGTCTCTTAGTGTCTCCAGCTCTTCTAAGTTAACTCTTCTAACTTCCTTTAAGTAATGTTATACCATAATAACAGCTACCATTTACAAAAGAGCTACACGGTGCTGGGTGCTCTACATCCAAAAGAAATTACAACACAGGCTTAGAAAATCCACTCGAGGCCGGGCGTGGTGGCTCAAGCCTGTAATCCCAGCACTTTGGGAGGCCGAGACGGGTGGATCACGAGGTCAGGAGATCGAGACCATCCTGGCTAACATGGTGAAACCCCGTCTCTACTAAAAAATACAAAAAAAAAACTAGCTGGGCGCGGTGGCGGGCGCCTGTAGTCCCAGCTACTCGGGAGGCTGAGGCAGGAGAATGGCGTGAACCCAGGAGGCGGAGCTTGCAGTGAGCTGAGATCCGGCCACAGCACTCCAGCCTGGGCGGCAGAGCGAGACTCCGTCTCAAAAAAAAAAAAAAGAAAATCCACTCGACTACTCTCCAAGGTCAGTTCTATTATCACCGTTTCTCATATGGAAGAACAGAAGTTCAGCAACTTCCTCACACTCAAATAGCTAGTAAGTGGGACAGGGCTGGAATATAGCCTGGGTCTGTCTTCAATTCTAGCAAGTTTTTGCCAAATTCTCCTCCTCTTCCACCCAGCCACACCCCATGCCAGATCCTGTCACTCCCTGTCTGCGCAAACATTCTCCTTTTTCACAGGGAGGTTCTTGGCTTGCCTAGGATTGCACACACAGAAAGGACCTCCAGCAGAACAAAGGGGTTCAGAACACACCTGTGCAGCCAAGAAGAGAGCCCAGATCTCACCCAATGGCTTAGCAAAACCTGGATGAACTGGATAGGGCAAGGGTGAACCAGCAAAAGAAAGGCCAGACCAGGCTCTAACCATTCCCCTTAAAGCACAAAGTCCAAACTTCTCCACCTGGTACCTGAGCTAAACCTCCCCGTGTCCCTGTGCCCCCACCACATCTCCAGCCCTACTACTGCTAGCCAGGCCACATGACACTCAGGTGTGCTGCACACAATCTTACCAGGAATCAACGACCATGTAACTTCTAAAGAATTCAAAGAGATCCAGGGCTCCCTCTCCCCAAAGGGCCAGGGCCAGGACCAGGGCCAGGGTCAGGCAGGCTTCAGGCCCCAGCCCTCGGCTGTTGCCCACTGCTCCCCTCCCACCACCTCTTACATAACCTCAAGGCTGCTCAGCCTGGACCACAACCACAGCTCATGGGAACTAGCTGAGCAAGCAGGCTTTTTGATGGGGAGTGGCAAAGGGAAACAGATTCTAGGCTCAGAAGCCTGTTGGACTAATGCCTTGAATCCCCAGATCTGTACTAAAGTAGGATTTGCTGCTCTCAAACAACTTCAGCACCGGTGAGGGATGGTTCCCCATGAGTGAGGGGCAGGCCCCGGGCCTGGTACCCAAGTGGTGCCACACACACCTCACAGGCTGCTCTGCCTGCAGGCCTCTCACTGCACTCATTTCCAGGATGGGGCGGTCATCTATGCATCTCCCACTGTGCCTCAGACCCTGCCTCATGCAGAGGAGAAGGTGGGTGAATAGGAGTAAAATCAGTGTGCTACTCATCTCACAGGGGGAACACTTGGAACATTGAAGGGAAAAAAGAGAGGAAGAAAGATAAGGAAGGACACTGCCCCAGCACAGAGCACTTCAACACACACTCCTTCAACAGGCGCACCCACATATGTCCCCTAATCCAGCTCCAGCCTCAGCTCCGTAACTCAGGATTTTCCACATGGGGGTCCAACCATGCAAAGCTTCTGGGGGTAGCTATGAATACTGCCTGTGGGTTTCATACTCGACATCAGTGCCACTGTGTGTCAGTCCTACTATTGCCAGCTGCATCCGCACTCCTGAAGTGCTCTGCCTCTTGCAAAGTGTCCTGAGCTGTGAAACCCAGGCTGGATGAGGTCTGAGGATTTTTTCTTCTGTCACAAAAGGGAGAGCCCTGACTGCCACCCATAGATCCAGAGGCTCACAGGGAGCCCAGTACAGCCTCCACTGGCTCTGGGACCCTGAGCAAAGGCCTGACCCTCTCATTCTCAGTTTCTTTATCTCTAAAACAGGCAAGATAATTCTGTCACCCTGTAGGGATGTTATAAAGTTCAACTTCCACACAATAGGTATAATGTGCTGGGCACGGTTCCTGGCATAAAGCCAGCACTCAATAAATGCAAGTTATTCTTTGTGTAGCTCCAGGACTGGGAAAGCATCTCAAAGGAGGTAACGGAAGAAGGGGCATCAAAGAGAAAGGAGGATGGGGGCATCACCTCAAAGCGGGAGATGAAGTCCTTCAGGTTTGGGAAGGAGTCCAGGCAGCTGGGCTCAAATATACGCTTGATGTCAAGGACATCATAGGCGAGGAAATCCACAAAGGTGATCTGCAGAAGGCCAAGAATGTGTGGTATGAAAACCCTGTAACACATGAAGGAAAACAAATCCCATTCCCCATTGCACTCCTCCTTTACCTTGTCTCCTGCAAACCATGGCCGCTTCCCCAGAAACTGTGAGTAGAGCTTTAGCTTTTCAGGGAGTTGCTCTAAGTACTTTGGCTTCAGTTTCTCCTGAGGCAGAAAACAGCTGTCACCATCGTCAGACAAAAGCTCCATGCATAGACATGGCCTCCCCAGGGCTGTGGATGGCCCAGGCTGGCCGCGGGCAAGCAGCCATCTTCCCCACAACTAAAACTGGGGCAGTGCCCAGGCTTCAGTTGGATACATCAGCAGTTACTAGACTCTGACTGGGTGCCAGATCCTATCTGAAGTGATCAGAAGGCAGAGAGGAATGAGATGCTGTCCCTGAATCTATCCTCACTGTCCTCCCAATGGCCTCTGGGTCAGCCCCAGGAGCGCCTGAGCACCTGGTAACCTCTGGACCCAGACATGGGCAGAATCAAGGATGCAAAGAACTACAGGAGCTCAGGGAAAGAAGTAGAAAGTTCATTCTAATGTGGTAGCAGAAGAAAACAATGAACATTGAATAGTTTCTGGGGAGATGAGAAGTTCAGGTTGCAAGGAAGAAGGGAGAGCCACCCTCTGGCTGGCTCTGAGCTGTCTCTTATGAAAATGTGTGGATCCCTGTGCATGTCAATGACAGCACTCGGAAAGTGTTGAGAAGATGCAATTCAAGAGGACCATTACATTCCTCTATCTTGTACTTGAGTCTGTATACCCTAGGAGCAGGTAAGTGATGTGAACCAGCTGACAGAAATGACTCATGACAGAGACCAGAGGCAATGGAGGAGATTCTGAACACAAACTTTACCATCTAGGAATTGAATTTCTACCCTGGGATGCCTGGATCGTGTCCTAAGATTGGTGGGAATTGCCTCTGCTTTTGTTGACATTGGAGTCATGAGAATAACTGTTGATAGTATGGGAAAGCCCTTGGAGGATGAGTGGTACCAAGGACTTAAGAAAAGACCAGTGTGTGCAGGAATGCAAGAGTCCTCGCCCCAAATCCAAACTCTGCCAGGTGCAGATCACTGGGGAGACTCACAAATTCTGGGTTGTAGCAGATCATGACCAGTTGCATCCGGTTGTCCATGATCTGGTTCTCCAAAATGTCCACACGAATCTTCAGAAGAGGAGATGATTCGTGTGGACATTTTGGAGAACCAGGATATAGACATTTCCAATCAGCAGGCCGGGGTCCGCTACAGGCCTGACTTTGTCAGTCCTTCTCTGGTCTGGGCCAGAAGCCAGGCAAAGGGGTGACTGGGAGTGGGGTGGGAGACTCACAAAATTTGGGTCAAAGCAGAGTCTGGCCAGCTCCATGCGGTTGTCCATAAGCTGGTTCTCCAAAATGTCCACACGAATCTTCTCCTCTTCTGTCTCCCCACCTGCCACCCACAAAACACAGACTCACTCTGAGCATCACACCCCAATCCAGCCAAGGAGGAGGCCACCTTCCCCCCACACACTGCAGCCAACCACACTCACACAGGTTGTGCTTGCGGGCAATGTAGCGCAGGATGGCGTTGCTCTGGGTGATCTTGTGAGTCCCATCAATCAAGTAGGGCAGCTGGATAATGGGAAACCGGGGAAGCTCAGTTGGGCCACCAGGCTCCCCAGCATCCCCTTCCCATAAGCAAGGGCAGAGAGGAGACCCGGCACTCACTGTGCCTGCTCATGGCAGGCCTGAAATAAGAATACTGTCACATGAACGAATGAGCTTGGACACAGAACATCATGGAAGGGCTGTGTAGACAGCCAGGAGTGACAGGAATTGGGCAGAAGACTCCTGATCCTAACCCCTCTAAGCTGGGGAGAGGAGATGCGGTCAGAGACACGTTGCACTTTCCCCCAAAACCGCCCCTTCCCCTGCACCTACATTGGGAAAGTCCAGGCCCAGCTTGAATTTTTCATTCAGCCACTGGCTTCTGTCATAGTCAGGAGCTGTGGTGGGGAAGATGAAGTGAAAACAAACCTCCCCAAAGCCCAGCCCTCCTTCCCTGGGACCCTCCCAAGGAGCCAGTGGCAAGACCCCTGAGACAGATGGATCTAGAATCTGACCACTCAGTCCCACATCCCAGGGATAAGGGAGAGAGAATCCCGGTGAGGGCTCTGGACCCCACTCGACTAAGGCTTCCAGGGTTTAGGCAAGCCCTGAGGGACACCCATCCCAGTTACCCAGGAAGGGGGCCCAGCATTCCGTCCCAGCATTCTGCCTTGCAAGGACAGAGGGCTCCCTCACAGAGGTTCAGGGAAGGGACAGCCTGCAGCTCCAGCAGGGGAGGCCTGCAGAGGCAGCCACAGGTGACCACCATGGGTTGCTTGGTGCCAACTCAGCTGGTGTGGGCAGGGCCCGGACACGAAGGTGCCATTACCATGTCCCATCAGGTACTTCTTTTCCTCGTAGTTTGAGTCTGTGTATTCCAGGAGTAGGCGGATGGCGTGGGCCAGCTGGGAGAGATGGCCCGCATGCAGCTCGGGTCAAAGATGGTGGGTCCCTGACTTGGTGACTTTCTCTGCACCAGGCGAGCCCCCCGTGTACACTGCACTTACCTGTTGCCTCCTCTACCCGCCCCCACCGCCAAACACACACACAGCGTCACGCACAGGCCCTTCTGAGGGCGACCGCCCTGAAGAGGAACGGTCTCTAGAGCCCGTCCCTCAGCTGCTCCACACTTCCCTTCCTCCACTTCCCTTCTCCACAGCCCTCGTCCCACCGTCCAGCGGACCCTCGCTCACCCCGCGGATGTCCCAGTACCCCAGGATCATGGGCATGGTGCCTGTTGGTGCGGATTCTGCAGACAGGCCTCAGCCGAGCGGGGCTCAGACTTTATGAGAGGCCCAGGGAGGGGAGAGGAGGGGCCTTGCTGCGACCCCGCCCCTCGGCCCGCCACGCCCCTGAAGCGCGCCATTCTGAGGCCCCGGAGAGGGCGCCCGGGGCTGGAATCAGTAAGACCCTCCGCCTGCCTCCCAGCCCCGAGGGTTCCCGGAACGAGGTCAGGGCACCCAGAAGCCGAAGGCGGGGATCATCCTCGCCAGCTTCCCTAACCCACCCTGAGGCTCCACGAGTCCATCTAGCCCTTGCTAAGTCCACAGCGACTTGGCTGTGCGCTTGAAACACCAGCCAGATCCTAAAGGAGCAAAAAGGTCTACTCCCCTCTCCTCCCGGACCGCGGAATCCCTCAGCCTTCTCTCCGCTGCCGAGTTCCCGCGGGCTCTGGGAGACTCGGGCTGCTGGGGTCAGACTAAACGGTGGTGGCCCTAACCTGGGAATTTAATTCAGCCCCTGTCACTGTAAGAACAGGACTTCCTCTGATTCGAAAGCTACTCCGAGGGCTTTTTCGCCCCTCTAGCCCCGCCTACACAGGAACAGTGTCAGTGGTATGGGAAGGACGCCCAAGAAATGGGTCAGAGTAAATGTGGTCTGTGTTTTCTGTTAGGGACCCTCGGGTACTGGGTCCTTTTGTCGTCTGACTATGTACTATGTAAATTAGCCACTTCGTATTTTGACACAATTTATGAATCTAAATTAAAGGATCAGACCCAGCAAGTTGGTTAGGTATCTGAGGTGCCCCCTGGAAATGTCCGGCCAGTCCACTAGGTGAACCTCACATAGACCAAAACAGCAACAGCAGCAGTGAGTGCAGTGGCCACAGAGGGCAGGCGAGGGAGGGTGGAAGAACTTCCAGGACCAAACTGAGGGTCAGGCTGATATTTCTCTAGGCCCAATAATGAGATGCAGATCAACTGGAGAGGAAGAGAGGTTTTATTTCTGCAACTGGTTACAGGTCTGGAAATTACCAGCAGACCAATTCAAAATTACAAAGTTTTCCAGAGCATATATACCTTCTAAGCGATATGCCTACAAGTGAGTGTGCATTCATAACTTCTTTTTTTTTTTTTTTTTTTGAGACAGAGTCTCGCTCTGTCGCCCGGGCTGGAGTGCAGTGGCCGGATCTCAGCTCACTGCAAGGTCCGCCTCCCGGGTTTACGCCATTCTCCTGCCTCAGCCTCCCAAGTAGCTGGGACTACAGGCGCCCGCCACCTCGCCCGGCTAGTTTTTTGTATTTTTTTTTAGTAGAGACGGGGTTTCACAGTGTTAGCCAGGATGGTCTCGATCTCTTGACCTCGTGATCCGCCTGTCTCGGCCTCCCAAAGTGCTGGGATTACAGGCTTGAGCCACCGCGCCCGGCCGTGATTAACTTCTTTAATCTATAACTAAGTTCTGGGTCCTGAGACCTTACTCTGGAGCCTCAGTCTATTTACTTTATTTAAATGAGTCCAGGTGCCAGGGGTGATTACCCTTATCTCATCTCCTGCTATGTCACAGAGGCGTGGGGAGTTCCCTCAGACCCCCAATAAAACTTGTTTAATCTTAAATGGGTCCTGTTAAGAATTCATTCGTTATTTTGTCATGCTTTAAGGCCCAGGAAAGGCCTAAGCAAAACTCTTGGCGTGCTTTTGTTACATTCCACCCTTTGTAAAGAGGCACTGGCTTTTTTTTTTTTTTCCCTTAACTTTTAATATCTAATCACTCAGTCAGTACTGAGCCAGTTGTTATGGAGGCCTGTGTTAGTGAGACCTGGCTTGCCACAGAACCTTTCCCTCAGAGAAGCCAGAACCCTGTCCTGCTGAGGAGGGAGGTGAGAGGATGGTGGCCAGAGAGGAGCCTGAGGGCTCCCCACAGAACCACAGGCAGGGACCCTCACTTCTCCAGATCCACCATTCTGGACCTGGACCTGGCTCCTGACCCATGTGTGTTCTTCAGTGTGAGACGGTGGCTCCAGTGGCCTTTGAAGTCACACTGTGATATGTGACCCGTGGTACAAGCGCCACAAAAACACTGTTCAACCTGCCAACTTTCTTCTTTCAAGGTAGAAAGGAGACTATTTCGAAAGAGTTGTGCAATGGCTTGGCCTGGGGTTGACTTTGCTTTGTTTAAAGGATATTACAAATAATAATGGATATATGAAAACAGATGATAGACCTTTAAGGAGAAATCATTTTACAGTATAAAGGACAAGGTTATTGCACTGCTCTCTCTCGCTCTCTCTGTCTCTCTCTCTCTCTATATATATATATGTATGTGTGTGTGTGTGTCTATATGTGTGTGTGTGTGTGTGTGTATATATATATTTGGTAATTAGCTAAAACGTTGTTAGGACTCCAGAGCATGAACCCAGTATATCAAAAAAGTTTCAAACCACCTGGATAATGTGTGGATTGGGGTTGAGTGGCACAGGTAGATTTCATCACATCCCTATTAGGCCACAGAAATCAGGTGGTCGGCAGGTGTCTGCTAAGTTGGGGCACTTGGACACTGTGTCACTGAGGATGGCAAGGCACAGTCCTTGTTGCAAACACTCCCCACCCATCCAGACCTGGGCAGTACTCCCAGCTCAAATACCTGGTAGGTATCCATGTTTAGGAAGCAGTTTTGGCCTCAAAGTGAATTCTCATGTAGATTTTCCTGCATTGAGGCAATAGCACCAGCACAGACACAAGTGCCTGACCCTAGGAATTGTTACATATCTCATTATGCATTAAGAGTTTATGATTCTGAGTTTATCCATCTTGAGCTGTGAAAGAAAAAATGTCTAGATCCAACTAAAAGAAATGATTTTTTAAGAAAGCTAACACTCATGAGAACAATAATTTTGAAACACATAGAACGGTACTGTTACATTAGTATTCACATATTTGGTCATTCCTTTCTTGAAACAACAGTTGTTGAGATCCTACCACATTCCAGGCACTGTGAATAAAACAATGCTTCCAGGACACTGTACTTTGCCCATCTCCAACTACATATCAGGTGGGAACTTCAGGGGAGAGATTTTGAAAATACGGGACACTTCTTACTGTTTTTGCACACTGAGAAGCAGTGGAGTGGGAGAGGGGTTGAGTGCAGGAGAGAGAAACAGTGCCTGCTGTTGCAAGGACTCTGAGGAGCCAGGAAGACGGGGCCCTGGCCCCAGGTGCCTTCTTCAGAAGGAGGAGTACAGCTCTGCGGAAGGCGGGAAGGGCTGGACCAGCAGGATCTCCAAAGTAAGGGCCACAGTGGCCACGAGGATCACACCAGCAGGGCAGTGCGTCTGTGGACGGGGATCCGGAGCAGCAGGGATGAGGGAAGATGCAAGTGTTCTGAAGGAAGGCGTTGTAGCCAGTTGTCACCACACTGAAATTCAGTCCCGACAGGGCCAGGCCTTCTGGATTTGTATGTGCTGTCCAAACTGCAAAATGTGGACAAGTTCTAATTTTTAAAACAGCACTGGGCCAGACAGTCAAAATGCACTGGGTCCCATTTTACCAAGGGCCTGTAACGGGACCTCTGGACTGGATTTCATAATTCCTTCTGTCTCTTCTGTCAACATTCTTATATTCTGAAGGCAAATTAACAGAAAATCTACATAAAACGTTGTCAGAATTTTGAAAACCAATCTATTAGAAACAAATACTGACAGACAATAAAATGTATCCTACTTCATGGAAATGTATTAAAGTCTCTTCAATATTGTTTGGGTAAACTTAGGAAATCCAAAATATAAAGAATCTTTGCTCCAATCTGAAAAGAAGAAAATAAAAATCACCATATCCAAGATGCTACCAAATTTGAATTGAGAAAACATTTTTCCAACATGCCTGTTATACCAAAAATAAGGCAAACAAACTAGAATTTCAAGAAAGTAGAAAAGGAACAAAGTTAGAAATGGAAAAAGAAGTGGAAGCAAGAAGTTACCTTAAGAAGAATATTGAAACTAACCAATTTGCTTGTTATACATCATACATTATTTTCTTGAAAGTTAGCTAATTATCAGAGTATTAGTACAACAAAAACAAAAAATAAAATTACAAGTTTTTTTTTTTTTTTTGAGATGGAGTCTCGCTCTGTCGCCCAGGCTGGAGTGCAGTGGCCAGATCTCAGCTCACTGCAAGCTCCGCCTCCTACAGGCACCCGCCACCTCGCCCGGCTAGTTTTTTGTATTTTTTAGTAGATGGGGTTTCACCGTGTTAGCCAGGATGGTCTCGATCTCCTGACCTCGTGATCCACCCGTCTCGGCCTCCCAAAGTGCTGGGATTACAGGCTTGAGTCACCGCGCCCGGCCAAAATTACAAGTTAATACAAATCAGAAAGAAGAAAGAAGATGTAGTACAAGTGATTTTTTTTTTTAATTGGGGAAACATTTTTTCTAAACTCTGTGTTAACTGATGTTACCACCAAGTGGAAGAAACACAAACAGGCCAAAACATGTTAAGAGATAAAGATTCTGAATGAGGTAATAAAAGAGCAATAAAGAAAAATAATGGCAAAAAAGGGCATTTTATCCTTAGCTTTTGGCTGGATATGTTTCAAAAATTTTGAAAATGGCGTGGATGACACAGATTGTCAGCAACTACAGATATGACGTGGGAGGGACAACACAGGCAAGGATGATTATAAATCACTGTCACTTATCAGCCTGAATCCAAACGTCAGCAATGCTACCTCAGAGAAAAAATGGTGTTTTTCTTATAACTGGAGCTGTGCTCATAGGGAGCTTGCTGGGGGAGAGAGAGACAGAAAGGCAGGGGCAGGAGAAGGAGGGGCAGAGGGTACTCTGGGGGGCAGAAAGCCCATGTGGGAACATTAGTATCTAGGGTAATCAGAGTCGTTTATAATCTTTCTACAAATTTCTCAAACTCTGACACAAGATCAAAATAAAAGGTAAAAAAAATTACATATACATGTAATCATTAATAAGTATTAATAATACTTACATTATTAAATGTTGCATCAATAAGGACATAGCTACATGAGTTACATTATGATCTTTTTTTAATTATTATTAGTTTTTAATGCCAGTGTCCATCCAGGCCACCATTGGATGTGATTCAAGTGAAGGTGATTTTGCCCCTCAGGGGACATGTACGTCTGCCTGGAGACTGTGTTCATTGTAAAAAGCAGGAAGCGCCCATCCTATTAGTGGGGAGAGGATGGGTGGGATGCTGGGCGCCCTGCGATGCTCAGGACAGCACCTCACAACAAAGAACTCTGCCCTCCAAATCTCTGTCCGGCTGAGGTTAAGAAACCCTAGTCTATGACCCAGGACTGGGTCAAAAGCTGCAGTGGGAGAAACAAGGTCCTCAAAATTCTGGTGGCAGGAAGGAGGCCAAAGGACCCACTTCCCTGGACACCAGCTGGCAGAAGGGAGGACCTAGAGACAATCTCAGCTGGCGCAGTCCCTGCAGGCATCAAGCTGCTCATCAGGAATGTGAGAAGGAGAATTGGGCAGGGAAACGGTCTACTAGGTGGACAGGCTGGGCAGTCTGGTCTTCCAGGATACAGGGTAGGCAGTGGTGGGACTCTCTCTGGCAGTCAGACGGGAGGCCTCCCCTGCAGCTCTGAGCACATTGTTCCAGAGCCAGGCAGCCCGAGCTCAGCACCATGGGGTAATTGTTCTAGGGCTGCTGGGGCAAAGCTAGGCAGGATGAACTGAACTTATTTTAAAAGGTATCCACCCTGACTGAGAAAGGTGTGCAGAAAGTTGCTACAAGTCACTGCCAACCTGTAATGGCTTGACTAGAGCCTCCCTGCATTTAACACCCCCATGGGGTGACCAAAAGTCGAATATATAATAAGCACCTGATGACTGCCACAGATATGGGTATGAGTGATGCCAGTCACCACAAGGCAGCCCCCTTCCCACTGTTCACCCACCCTTCCAAGCCGTCCAGAGACCCTCACCCAAAACGAATCGTCAAAATGTGCAAGCAGATGTTTTGATCTTTGGAGCCTTTAAAATAATGATCATCAACACAGAGATTTACCAGGAGAAAAGAAGATATCTTCCCTCACAATCTACTTGGAGTTTACTGCAAGGCATCTCAGACAGTTCTTTCCATATAGAAAAAAAAACCCAGGTGTGGGCAGCAAGCCACCCGGGTGCCGAGGCAAGTGACCGAGGGCAGGAGCTGTTCCAGTACAATAAAATATCTAAAACAAGAAGAGTTATACTAGATCTAGATCATAGACATGATTATATATCAATATCATTAATCATTAGTTTGTAGCAACTACTCTTTATTCCAATATTATAATAATCCTTGCTCTACAATCATAGCCTAGGAAAAACCAGGCCATACAGAGATAGGAGCTGAAGGGACATAGTGAGCGGTGACCAGAAGGTAAGAGCGTGAGCCCTCTGTCACGCCCATACGGAGCCACCAGAGGGCTCCTTGGTCTAGCGGTAACGCGAGCGTCTGGGAAGATGCCCCTTACCAAGCGGACCGTGGTCTAGCGGTAGTGTCAGTGCCAAGGAAAAACACCCGTTACTTAGCAGACCGGGAAGGGGTCTCCATTTCCCTGGGGGAGTTTAGAGCAGACTCCACTCCTCCACCTCTTGTGGAGGACCTGACATCAGTTAGGCCTGCCTGCGGTTATCCGGAGGCCTAACCGTCTCCCTGTGATGCTGTGCTCCAGTGGTCACACTCTTAGTCCACTTTCATGTTCCATTCTGTACACCTGGCTCTGCCTTATAGATAGCAGTAGCAAAATCAGTGAAAGTACTAAAAGTCTCTGATATGCAGAAATAATGGTGTAAGGTGTCTTCTCTCTCCCTCTCTCCACCTCGGCTGCCAAATAGAGAAGGGCCCCCTGTCCAGTGGACATGTGACCCACGTGACCTTACCTATCATTGCAGATGGCTCACACTCCTTACCCTACCCTTTGTCTTATATCCAATAAATATCAGCGCAGCCTGGCATTCGGGGCCACTACTGGTCTCCGCGTCTTGGTGCTAGTGGTCCCCCAGGCCCAGCGGTCTTTTCTTTTATCCCTTTGTCTTGTGTCTTTATTTCTACAATCTCTCGTCTCTGCACACGGGGAGAAAAACCCACTGACCCTGTGGGGCTGGTCCCTACACCTAACTAATAGATATGTTGTAGTGTTTTATCCTGTGTTTGATTTTTTAAAACTTACTTATTGATGACAGTGACCCACTTGTGTTTTTTTTTTTGCTATGTGTAATAGTCAAGGTTCTTCAAAATTTGAAGTGACACCACCAAGATAAGCCTGTAGGAAATTTGGGTGTTTATTTATAAATTTAGGTAGCTCTTATGGGAATTGGCTCACACAATTTTGGAATGAAGTCCCATGATCATCTGCTGCAGGATAGAGAAGCAGGAAAGCCAGCGTATCATTCAGTGTGAGTCTAAAGGCCTCTGAACAAGGGTGGGGTGCGAGGTGACGGTGTTAGACCCTGATCAAGTCTGAAGGCTAGAGAACCAGGAGTGTGGATGTCCCGGGACAGACGGAAATGGAAGTCCCTGTCAGAGAGATCAAATGCACCTTCCTCTGTCTTTTTCTTCTCTCTGGACCTTGACAGTTTCTTGGAAGCCCCCTTCATTGCCAAGAGAAATCTTGGCTCAGTCTTCTGATTCAAAGGCGAATCTCTTCTGGAAACACCCTCACAAATACAATAATTTTACCAGCCATGTGAGTATCCCTTAGCTTGGTCAAGTTAATGCAGAAAATTAACCATCATATTATGCCACAGAAAACCAAGAACAAAATCACAATTAATTACATTGAGCCTGTGGGAGAAAAAGCCTTGACTGCCACAAGATCATTCTTACCCTTTCTCCAGGAGTTGACTAAGCCACAGGCAGAGAATGGGTCAACAGAGAGTTTTCTGCAGGAGATTCATGAACAGGTAGATTTATAGAGTGTGATTCATTGGCAGAAACATGCACAGCCAATAAACAAAAAAGGTGAAGGTAGAAAACCTGAAAGTATTCTTTTTTTTTTTTTTTTGAGATGGAATCTCACTCTGTCACCCAAGCTGGAGTGCAATGTGCAATGGCATGATCTTGGCTCAGTGCAACCTCTGCCTCCCAGGTTCAAGCGATTCTTGTGCCTCAGCCTCCTGAATATTTGGGACTACAGGTGCCCACCACCACGCCTGGCTAACTTTTGTATTTTTTAGTAGAGACAGGATTTCACCATATTGGCTAAGCTGGTCTCAAACTTCTGACCTCCAGTGATCTGCCTGCCTTGGCCTCCCAAAGAGCTGGGATTACAGGCATAAGCCACCACACCCAGCCAGAAAATTTGAAGGTGTTCTTATTAAAAAAAAAAAAAAAAAGATGAAATTGCAATCCCCTAAGTGTCTAAAGTAGTGCAGAAAGTTCCCTGTACCTTGCTGGTGGCACCATAAATTAAGTTGTTCTCTCTGGAGAGCAATCAAATTATCTGTTATAGTGCCATTAAACCATTCTCTCCCTTTACCTTGTAGTAATTGCCTCTGGGGATCTGCTCAAAGTAACCAAAAACGGGAAGGAATTGTTGAAACATGATCACCCTGCTCTAAAAACAAATACATAAGTTAGAAAAATCCACATATCCCATAGCATAAGAATGACTAGGCAAACTACAGTTTATCCACAGGAACTAATGTTAGATAGCCATCAATATTAGAAGTAGGCATGCATATAGACTGCCAACATATACAGATTTTTTTTTTTTTTGGGACAGAGTCTTGTTCTGTTGCCCCGGCTGGAGAGGAGTGGCACGATCTTGGCTCACTGCAGCCTCCGCCTCCCGGGATCAAGCGATTCTCCTGCCTCAGCCTCCTGAGTAGCTGAGACTACAGGCAAGCGCCACCACGCCCAGCAAATTTTTGTATTTTTAGTAGAGACGGGGTTTCACCATGTTAGCCAGGATGGTCTCCATTTCCTAACCTTGTGATCTGCCTGCCTCCCAAACTTCTGGGATTACAGGCATGAGCCACCACACCTGGCCCATATACAGATTTTTAAGTAAAATGTTAGACCAGGTGCAGTGGCTCACACCTGTAATCTCAGCACTTTGAGAGGAGACAGGTAGATAACTTGAGGCCTGGAGTTCGAGACCAGCCTGGCCATTGTGGCAAAACCTCATCTCTACTAAAAATACAAAAATTAGCCAGGTGTGGTGATGTATGCCTGTAGTCCCAGCTACTCAGTAGGCTGGGCCACAAGAATTGCTTCAACCCATGAAGCGGAGGTTGCAGTGAGCTGAGACTGTACCACTGCGCTCCAGCCTGGGCAACGGAGTGAGACTCTGTCTCAAAAAAAAAAAAAGTAAAATGTTAAAGAGAAAAAACTGTAGATTCTAACACTATACATGCACACCAATCTCACCTGAAAAAGTAAGCAGGAAAAGAAATCTAAAGAGAATTTGAAATGACACCATTAAGAAGAACCTATAATTTATTAACTATTCAGTGAGCACCTACTATGCTCAGGGACGGTCCTAGATGATGTGCAAACACCTGTAACATTAGTGAACAAGAAGAGACAAAAACATATGCCCTCATGATGTTGACATCTTATGAGGGAAAGCCAACAAACACAAGCACACAAATAATGTAAGACATATGTGCATGCTTTTCACTGAAGTGTCATGTACATACAGTGCACAGGCCTTAAGTGTGCTACCCTGTGGAATTTCTCACTTGTATACTCTTCTAGAATCACCTCCCAGATAAAGAGAGAAAACTTACAGCACTCCACCAGGCGCCTTCAATAGGCAACCTTCCAGTTCTCACCAGGGTCACCCATCACCTGACCTGTGATACCATAGAATCATTTCCCTCTCCTGATTTTTGTGTAAGTGGAATGAGATTGTGTGTCCTTTCTCCTGTCTGGATCCTTTTACTCAACACGTCTGTGAGGCCCATCCATGTTTTTGCACATAGCGTTAGCACGTTTATTTTCATTACAGTGGAGTAAGTATTCCATTATACGAATGATGGAATTATGTTAATAAACCACAGTTCATTTGTTCGTTCTTCTATTCATGGAATTTGGATGGTTTTCAGTTATTGGCTATTTAAAATAAAGTTGCTTTTGACATCATTATCCCTGGTTCTGAGAATCCATTAGGACTCATTCCTGTAGGGTAGGACTTCTGGGTCCTGGGTAGATGTATGTTTAGCCCCAGCTGACACTGCCAGTATTCCAAAGTGACTTTCCCACCAGCAAGGCATGACAGTTCCAGTTACTCCACAAATCACCAACAATTGTCAGTCCTTTCAATGTCAGCCATTCTAGTGGGGATACAGTAGGATCTACGGGTTTTTAACTTTCTGCTGTCTAATGATGTTGAACACCTTCTCATGAGCTTATTGGACATTTGGATATTCTGACTCATTTGTTAATTAGTTGTATTTTTGGATATACAGTTTTTGGAGAAGAGACCTTTGTTGATTTGTAACAAGTTCTCCCTGCTGAGCCTTGTATGAATACCTGACCTACAGACTCAACAACTATTTCTGACATCACAGCTTAGGAACTGCTAAGCTATGAGATTCTTCCTCTGAAGCAGCTCACTCTCCAGTGAGATTTTAAATTACTTCAAGAAGATGCAATGCAGATAAAGCTATGGGATTGCTGTCAGGGTGGAGGAAGCCTATGCTTAGAATATTCCGGCAAGGATGTGAGTCAGGAAGAGAACAACCTGTAGATCCCCACGCAGTCTTTGGAATTACAGACCTCAGAATGGCAGAAAATGCTTAAGTAAAAAAGCAAAAGATTTGGCCAGGCGCAGTGGCTCACGCATGTAATTCCAGCACTTTGGGAGGCTGAGGTGGGTGGATCATGAGGTCAGGAGTTTGAGACCAGCCTGGCCAACATGGTGAAAACCCGTCTCTAAACCAAAAACACAAAAATTATCTGGGCACAGTGGTGCATACCTGTAGTTCCAGCTACTCGGGAGACTGAGGCAGGAGAATTGTTTGAACCCGGGAAGGGGAGGTCGCAGTGAGCCAAGATCACACCACTGCACTCCAGCCTGGGCAACAGAGTAAGATTCCCTCTCAAAACAAAAATAAAAATAATATTTTTAAAAATCAAAGGATGCAGGCAGACGCATCCACCTACTCACCAGAAATGCTCAATTCTAGAAAAGAGTGAGTAAGTCTATTAGAGGTCTGAAGGTTTTCATCATAGAATTCTATCCCCAGCTGATATGGTTTGGTTGTGTCCCCACCCACATCTTACCTTGAATTGTAATAATCCCCAGGTGTCAAGAGTGGGGGCCAGGTGGAGATAACTGAATCATGGGGGCAGTTTCCCCCATACTGTCCTGATGGTAGTGAATAATCTCACGAGATCTGATGGTTTTATAAGTGGGAGTTCCCCTGCACAGGCCCTCTTGCCTGCTGCCATGGAAAATGTGACTTTGCTCCTCATTTGTCTTCTGCCATGGTTAGTTATGAGGCCTCCCAGGCCCTGTGGAACTGTGAGTCCTTTAAACCTCTTTCCTTTATCAATTACCCAGTCTCGGGTAGGTCTTTATTAGCAGTGTGAGAACAGACTAAAACATCGGCCAGAGTATTCAGTAAGCATGTAAAGACACTTTCAGTTTTGCAAGGACTAAAGACATTTCTCTCACAGGTACACAGGAAAGAGAGGAAGTAAACCCAGAGAGAACGTCCTGATGACAGCTGTGCAGCAAGCCTGGAGAGGGTACCTGGAAGCCATCTGAGAAAAACAATAGAGACTGGGTCCTGGAGACCTAACAGAAGTGATGCAGTCATATAGTGGAGAAGGTAAAAGGGACCCTGGTCCTCTCTGATGGAGATTCCACCCCCTTGGGGTCCTATTTAATGAGACACAAGCTCTGTGTAAGTATGAAAAGCACTCAGTAAGGCTGGATGATGAATGAGAGATCCAGGCCCAGAAAGAGACATCCTTTCCACAGAGCCTCAGGGAGCTTCCTGCTCTGAGTCTGTCAGAAATGGGAGCAAGAATTGCAAGTGCCTTACTATGCCCAGCAGACTCCTTTAGAATCCGGCCACCACCAGGATCACCAGCCAGTCCCTTGGAAGAGGCAGTGACAGACAGACAGTGTGGGTAGATGCCCAGGAGGAAATAAGAGAAGACACCCAACAAACGTGGCTGAGGCTTTACTTCCATCAGGAAGGCCTAAGGCAGGGGTCATGTTACAGGAGCAGGGCCTGTAAACCAGTCAATGCTGCTCTTTCATGCAGCACGGGAACAGCTCAGAGCTGAGCTCCACAGGCCAGGGGCTAGGCAGGCCCCTCAAAGCAGACACAACCACTAACAGGAAGGAAGGTCAGGCTGGCTTTAGTGCAGCGAAGGGTAATGTTGGGAGGGGGATGTTCATGAAGGAAAGTGGGTAATTGAGGCTTTAAAGCGCCTGCATGGGACAGGGTTTAGGGGAAGTGAAGAGGGGACAATAAAGTCTTGGGGGTAAAGATGGGAATAAACAGGAGAAAGGAATGGGGAGGCAGGTGCTGGGATGCAGAGTCCAGTGCGCTCCACAGCCTGGGCAGAGGGCTGAGTATGGGCTCCTCACTCCCACCTCCTGGCCTTCAAGGCATTACTTGTTGCCCCAGACAGCCATCTTTGTGAACACAGGTCTTGGGAGGAAGCGGCTGGACTTCATGTAGGCAGAGATCTTCTCCAAGCCCTGAGACGGGGGAAAACAAGGCCAGAGCTCAAGGTCAGCTGCCCATGAGGACAGCCCCACTGCAGACACAGCAAGTCAGGGCCTTGACCACAGCCTTTCCACGTGGGCTCAAGTGCTGGGATATCACACAGCCTCTTAGGGTCCCCAGATCTGCAGAGTTAACTCTTCCAGCTTCCTTTAAGTAATGTTGTACCACAGTAACAGCTAACACTTATGGAGATTCTACACTGTGCTGGCTGCTCTGTACCCAAGAGAAATTATAACACAAGCTTAGAAAATCCACTTGACTGCTCTGCAAGGCTGAATCTATTATCACCATTTCTCATGTGGGAAACAGAAGTTCAGCAACTACCTCACATTTAAATATCTAGTAAGGGGAACAGGGCTACAATGTAGCCTGGTTCTGTCTCTCTCCAGTTCTGGCCTCTTTCTGCCAAATACTCTTCTTCTTCTGCCCCACCACCCCTCACACCCGGCCCTGTCACTCCTTGACTGCACACACAGTCTCCTTTTCCACAGGGAGGCTCTTGGCTTGTCTGGGTGTAGACACACAGAAGGGACCTCCAGCAGAACAAAGGGGCTCAGAACACACTCACCCAATGTCTCAGTAAAACCTGGATGAAAGTGGAATGGTGGCGGGGCGGGGTGGGGTGGCAGCGCACAAGATAACAAAAGGCGAGACTAGGCTATAATTATTCCCCTTAAAGCAGAAAGTCCAAAGTTCTCTATCTAGTACCCGAGTAAAATCTCACTGTGCCCTAACCCATGGCATCTCCAGCCCTGCTGCTGCAGATTAGGTTACATGACACTCAGATGTGCTGTGCACAATTTTACCGGGATTGAATGCCCAGATAAGGTATTCAAAAAGATCCAACCAGGTATGGTGGCTCACACCTGTAATCCCAGCACTTTGGGAGGCCGAGGTGGGTGGATCACCTGTGGTCAGGAGTTCAAGACTAGCATGGCCAACATGGTGAAACCCCATCTCTACTAAAAATACAAAAATTAGCCGGGCATGGTGGCGGGCAACTGTAATCCCAGCTACTCGGGAGGCTGAGGCAGAGAATTGCCTGAACCCAGGAAGCGGTGGTTGCAGTGAGCCGAGATCACGCCACTGCACTCCAGCCTGGGCAACAGGCTTGACCCTGGTACATCACAGCCCATAGCCCTCAGCTCTCCTCCACCCCTCCCTTCCCACCACCTCTTATATAACTCCAAGGCCACTCAGCCTGGACCAGAACCACAGAACCAGAGCTGATGGGAACTAGCTGAGCAAGCAGATCTCTTGATGGGGAGTGGAAAAGGGAAACAGATTCAAGGCTCAGAAGCCTGATGGACTAATGCCTCAAATTCCCAAATCTGTAGTAATGTAGGATTTGCTGCTCTCAAACAAGTTCAGCACACACCTCACAGGCTGCTCTGCCTGCAGGCCTGTCATTATACTCATTTTCAGGATGGGTCAGTCATCTATGCATCTCCCACTGTGCCTCACACCCTGCCTCATGCAGAGAAGGTCAGTGAATAGGAGTAAAATCAGCGTGCTATTCATCTTGCAGGGGGAACACGTGGAACGTTGGATGGAAAAAAGAGAGGAAGAGGCCAGGCGCGGTGGCTCATGCCTGTAATCCCAGCACTTACGGAGGCTGCGGCAGGTGGATCACCTGAGGTCAGGAGTTCGAGACAAGCCTGGCCAACATGGTGAAACCCCATCTCTACTAAAAATACAAAAATTAGCTGGACGTGGTGGCACACACCTGTAATCCCAGCTACTCAAGAGGCTGAGGCAGGAGAATCACTTGAACCCAGGAGACGGAGGTTGCAGTGAGCCAAGATCACTCCACTGCACTCCAGCCTGGGCGACAGAGCAAGATTCCGTCTCCAAAAAAAAAAAAAAGAGGAAGAGAGGTAAAGAAGGAAAGTGCCCCAGCACAAGGCATTTCAGCATAAGCTCCTTCAACAGGGACACCCACATATGTACCCTAATCCAGCTCCAGCCACAGTTCTGGCTCTCAGGATTCCCCACATGAGGGTTTGATTGTGCAAAGCTTCTGGAGGTAGCTACAAATACGGCCTGTGGGTTTAGTTATTCAACATCAATGCTACTATGTGTCAGTCCTACTATTGCCAGCTGCATCCGTGGTCCTGAAGTGCTCTGCCTCTTCCAAAATGTCCTGGGCTGTGAAACCCAGGCTAGACAAGGCCTGAGGCTTTTTCTTTTGTCACAAAAGGGAGAGCCCTGACTGCTGCCCATAGATCCAGAGGCTCACAGGGAGCCCAGCACAGTCTCCACTGGCTCTGAGACCCTGAGGAAGGACTGATTCTCTCATTCTCAGTTTCCTTATCTGTAAAATGGGGGAGATGATTCTATCACCGTGTAGGAGTGTTGTAAATTTCAAATTCCACACAATAGGTATAATGTTCTGGGCACAGTTCGTGGCATGAAGCCAGCACTCAATAAATGCAAGTTATTCTTTTTTTTTTTCCCCCTTGAAATGGAGTCTCACTCTGTCATCCAGGCTGGAGTGCAGTGGTGCAATCTTGGCTCACTGCACCTTCCACCGCCTGGGTTAAGTGATTCTCCTGCCTCAGCCTCCTGAGTAACTGGGATTACAGGCACTCACCACCACACCCGGCTAATTTTTGTATTTTTTTTTTTTTTTTAGTAAAGATGGGGTTTCACCATTTGGGCAGGCCAGTCTCAAACTACTGACCACAGGTGATCTGCCTGCCTTAGCCTCCAAAGTGCTGAGATTACAGGCGTGAGCCACCGCGCATGGCCATAAATGCGAGTTATTCTTTGTGTAGCTTCAGGACTGGGAAAGCACCACAAAGGAGGGAAAGGAATAAGGGACATAAAGAGAAAGGAGGACAGGGGCATCACCTCAAATCGGGAGATGAAGTCCTTCAGGTTTGGGAAGGCGTCCAGGCAGCTGGGCTCAAATACTTGGTTTCTCTCAAGGACATCATAAGCGATGAAATCCACAAAGGTGATCTGGATAAGGCCAAGGATATGTGGGCTGAAACCTCCATAATATAGGAAGTATGGCAAATCTGTAGTGGCCCCATCACATACCCCCATTACCTTGTCCCCAAGAAACCATGGCTGCTTCCCCAGAAACTGTGAGTAGAGCTTCAGCATTTCAGGGAGTCCCTCCAGGTATTCTGGCTTCAGTTTCTCCTGAGGCAGAAAACAGCTGTCAACACCCTCAGACATAAGCTCCCTGCACAGATGCAGCCTCCCAGGTTTGTGCATGGCCCCACCTGGCCACGGGCAAGCAGCCATCTCCCCCACAGCTGGAACTGGGGCAGTGCCCAGGCTTCGATTGGATACATCAGCATTTATTAGACTCTGACTGGGTAGCTGGAGTCTTCCTGAAGTGATGGGATGGCAGAGCGGAATGTGACACTGTCCCTAAATCTGTCCCCACTGACCTCCCAACAACCTCTGGGTCAGCCCCAGGAGCACCTGAGTACCTGGCAGGCTCTGGACCCAGATATGAGCAGAATCAAGGATGCAAAGAACTAAAGGAGCTCAGAGAAAGAAGTAGAAAGTTCCTCCTAGTGGGGGAGCAGAAGAATACAATTGCCATTGAGTGGTTTCTGGAAAGATGAGGAGATATTCAGAGGATGAGTAGAAGAAAGGAGGGGAAAAAAGGGCCTCTGGCTGCCCCTAAGCTGCCTGTTAGGAAAATTTGCTGATCTCAGTGTATGTCAAGAGAGCACTCAGAAGACACCAAAATTGCAGGTGCCATTAGATTCCTTTGTTTTGCACTTGTTTTCCTCATAGTTTGTGTATTCCAAAGCAGGCAGATGATATAAACCAGTGGGAGAGATGGCCCAAACCACTGAGAGAGAGAATCTGGAAAGAGGTCATGGGTCAGAGATGGAGGGGACTCTGGAAGTAACCATTACTGTCTAGAGAGTGAATTCATACATGGAGAGTCAGGATTCTATAAGTAGATTGGTGGGGAATTGATTTAGAGGTTTTATTTTACATGACTTTGGGGTTTGAGAGTCACTCTGGTGGCAGTATAGGAAATAGCTTGAAGGATGAGTAGCACTAAAGAGTTCAAATGGAAAACAGGACCTATGTAGATGGCAGGACCAGAGTCTTGGCTCCTGATCAAAACTCTGCAGGGAAAGGGGTGACTGGGAGTGGGGTGGGAGACTCACAAAATCTGGGTCATAGCAGAGTCTGGCCAGCTGCATGCGGTTGTCCATAAGCTGGTTCTCCAAAATGTCTTCCCGAATCTTCTCCTTTTCGGTCTCCCCACCTACCACCCACAAAACATAGACTCACTCTCAGCATCACAGCCCAGCCAAGGCCAGGATGAGGCCACCTTCCCCCCACACACTGCAGCCAACCACACTCACACAGGTTGTGCTTGCGGGCAATGTAGCGCAGGATGGCGTTGCTCTGGGTGATCTTGTGAGTCCCATCAATCAAGTAGGGCAGCTGGATAATGGGAAACCGGGGAAGCTCAGTTGGGCCACCAGGCTCCCCAGCATCCCCTTCCCATAAGCAAGGGCAGAGAGGAGACCCGGCACTCACTGTGCCTGCTCATGGCAAGCCTGAAATAAGAATACTGTCACATGAACGAATGAGCTTGGATACAGAACATCATGGAGGGCTGTGTAGACAGCCAGGAGTGACAGGAATTGGGCAGAAGACTCCTGATCCTAACCCCCCTAAGCTGGGGAGAGGAGATGCGGTCAGAGACACGTTGCACTTTCCCCCAAAACCACCCCTTCCCCTGCACCTACATTGGGAAAGTCCAGGCCCAGCTTGAATTTTTCATTCAGCCACTGGCTTCTGTCATAGTCAGGAGCTGTGGTGGGGAAGATGAAGTGAAAACAAACCTCCCCAGAGCCCAGCCCTCCTTCCCTGGGACCCTCCCAAGGAGCCAGTGGCAAGACCCCTGAGAAAGGTGGATCTAGAATCTGACCACTCAGTTCCACATCCCAGGGATAAGGGAGAAAGAATCCCGGTGAGGGCTCTGGATCCCACAAGACTAAGGTTTCCAGGGTTTAGGCAAGCCCTGAGGGACACCCATCCCAGTTACCCAGACAGGGGGCCCAGCATCCCGCCCCAGCATTCTGCCTTGCAAGGCCAGAGGGCTCCCTCACAGGGGCTCAGGGAAGGGACAGCCTGCAGCTCCAGCAGGGGAGGCCTGCAGAGTCAGCCACAGGTGGCCACCATCGGTTGCTTGGTGCCAGCCTAGTGTGAGTGGGCAGGGCCCAGACACGAGGGTGCCATTACCATCCCCCATTGTGTACTTCTTTTCCTCGTAACTTGAGCCTGTGTATTCCAGGAGCAGGCGGATGGAGTGGGCCAGCTGGGAGAAATGGCCCACAACTCGGGTCAGAGATTGAGGGTCCCTGACTTGGTGACTTCTCTGCACAAGGGGAATCCCCAGTTTACACTGCACGTACCCATCGCCTCCTCCCCTTCCTGCCTCACACCTCCCCCCACCCCGCCCTCACCCCCGCCCGGCCACACGCACACACAGCGGTAAGCACAGGCCCTCCTGTGAGGGGCAGCGCTGAAAAGGAACCTTCTCTAGAGCCCGTCCCGCGGCTGCTCCACACTTCCCCACCCCCGCGCCCCCCGTCCCACCGCCCAGCGGACCCTCGCTCACCCCGCGGATGTTCCAGTACCCCAGTGTCATGGGCATGGTGCTGGTTGCTACGGATTCTGCAGACAAGCTTCGGCGGGCGGGGCTCAGACTTTGTGAGAGGCCCAGGAGAGGGTAGAGGGGGAGCCTTGCTGCGACCCCGCCCCTCGGCCCGCCCTGCCCCCGAAACGCGCCAATCCGGAGACCCGAAGCGCGCTCCCGGGGCTGGAAGGAATAGGATCCCCTCCCACCTCCCAGCCCCAGGGGTTCCAGGAGCGAGCTCACGTGCCCAGAAGCCCGGCGGCGGGGGCGGTGGTAGGGGGAGAACTGTTTGAGCCCAGGGGTTTGAGGCTGAACTGAGTTATGATTGCGCCGCTGCACTCTAGGTTAGGCAAGAAAGAAAGGCTCTCTAAAAAAGAGAGAGATTCTGAATAAAGTAATAGTAGCCTAATAAAGAAAAATAACACAAAAGAACATTTGGTGCTCAGGGATTCACTGGATAAGTTTTCAAAACTTTTCAAAAGGCATATATGATATAGATTGTTATAAACTGCAGCCACACATGGCATGACAGACCTAACATGGAAAGGACAACACAGGCAAGGATGATTGTAACTGTCACTTATCAGCCTAAATCCAAACGTCAGGAATGCCGCCTCAGAGAAAAGAAAATGATGCTTTTGGCATAAGTGGTGCTGTGCTCCTAGGGAGCTTGCTGGGTGGGGAGAGAGAAAGGCGGGGAGCAGGGGCTGGGAGACTCAGGGGGAGGGAGGAGAAAGCCCATGTGGAAACGTTAGAATCTGGGGGAATCAGAGGTCTTTGTATTAATTCCTTTTGCAAATTTTTCAAACTCTGATATTAAATCAAAATAAAAAGCTAAAAAAAAAAAAAACTACCAGGACAGACATATACAAATATTATTAACTGAAATAAATGTTCCATTAAAAATGACTTACCTTAAGTACATGAGTTACATTATGATTTCTATTATTATTTTAATACTAGTCTCCATCCAGCACATCACTGGTCTTCAAGTGGAGGTAACTTTGCCCCTCAGGGGACATGTAGGTCTGTCTGGAGACTTTGTTAATTGTCACCACTGGGAAGCACCCATGGCATCTAGTGGGTAGAGTTTGGTTAGGATGCTGAACACCCTGCGAAGCTCAGGACAGTGCACCACAACAAAGATTTCTGCCCTCCAAAATGACAGTACTGCTGAGGTGAAGAAACCCTCATCTAAAACCCAGCCAACGTGGTGAAACCCCGACTGTACTAAAAATACAAAAAATTAGCCAGACCTGGTGGCGGGTGCCTGTAATCCCAGCTACTCAGGAGGCTGAGGAAGGAGAATCGCTTGAACCAGGGAGGCGGAGGTTGCAGTGAGGTGAGGTTGCACCACTGCACTCCAGCCTAGGCGACAGAGTGAGAGTCTGTCAAGAAAGAAAGAGAGAGAGAGGAAGGAAGGAAGAAAGGAAGGGAGGGAGGGAGGGAAGGAAGAAAGGAAGGGAGGGAGGGAAGGAAGGAACCCACGAATGGGTCAAAAGTTGCAGTGGGAGAAACAAGGCCCTCAAAATTCTGGTGGCAGGAAGAAGACCAGAGGACCCACTTCCCTGAACACCAGGTGGCAGAAGGGAGCACCTTGAGATAATCTCAGCCAGTGCAGTCCCTGCAGGCATCAAGCTGCACATCAGGAATGACAGAAGGAGAACTGGGCAGGGAAACGGTCTACCAGGCGGACAGGCTGGGCAGCCTGGTCTTCCAGGGTACAGGGTAGGGAGTGTGGGACTCTTTCTGCCAGTCATCCTGCAGGCATCCCTCTGCAGCTCTGAGCACATTATTCCAGAGCTGCTGGGGTAAGGCTAGGCAGGATGAACTGAACTTATTTTTGGAAGGTATCTACCCAGCCTGGGAAGCATGCTGAAACATTGTCTACCAAATACACGAAAATTAGCTGGCCATGGTGGCCCTTGCCTCTGGTCCCAGCTACTTGAGAAGCTGAGGCGGGAGGATCATTGGAGCCTGAGAAGTCGAGGCTGCAATGAGCCGTGATCACACCACTGCACTGCAGCCTGGGTAACAGAGTGAGAGACCCTGTCTCAAAAAAAAAAAAAAGTAAAAAAAAGTCAAATTTAAAAAGAAGGTATCTACCTATCGTGCACAGAAATGTCTCAAAAGTCACTGCCAATTTGCAATGACCTGACTGGACTCTCCCTGCATTTAACACCCCCATAGGGGTGGCCAAAAGTTGAATATATAATAAGCACCTGATGACTGCCACAGACATAGATATGAGTGATGCCAGTCACCACAGAGGCAGCCCCCTTCCCACTGTTCACCCACCCTTCCAAGCCGGCCAGAGACCCTCACCCAAAATGAATCGGCAAATTGTGCAAGCAGATGTTTTGATCTTTGGAGCCTTTAAAATAATGATCAACAGGGAAATTTACCAGGAGAAAAGAGGATACCTTCCCTCAAAATCTCCTTGGAGTTTACTGCAAGGCATCTCAGACAGTGCTTTCCATATAGAAGAAGCCCACAGGTAATAGATATGCTGTAGCGTTTTATCTTGTTTGATTTTTTTAAATTTACTCATTGATGATGGTGACCCACTTGTGTTTTTTTTTGTTGTTATTTGTTGTTGTTGTTTGCTATGTGTACCAGTAAGGGTTCTTCAAAATTTGAAGTGACGCGACTAAGATAAGCCTGTCGGAAAAGTGTGTATTTATAAATGTATATATCTGTTAGGGGAATTGGTTCACACAGTTTTGGACTGGAGAAGTCCCACGATCTGCTGACTGCAGGATAGAGAAGCGGGAAAGCCAGTGTTATCATTCAGAGTCTAAAGGCCTCAGAACAAAGGTAGGGGTGGGAGGCAATGCTATTAGTCCCTGATGAAGTCTGAAGGCCAGAGAACCAGGAGTGTGGATGTCCCAGGATAGGCGGAGATGGATGTCCCAGTCAGAAAGATCAAATTCACCCTTCCTCTGTCTTTTTCTTCTCTCTGGGCCCTGACAGTTTAGTGGATGCCCCCCTTCATTGCTGAAGGAAATCTTTGCTCAGTCTTCTCATTCAAAGGTGAATCTCTTCTGGAAATACTCTCACAAATACAATAATTTTACCAGCCATGTGAGCATCCCTTAGCTCAGTCAAGTTGATGCAGAAAATTAACCATCACGTTATGCCACAGGAAACCTAGAACAGAATCACAATTAATTACATTGTGCCTATTGGAGAAAAGCCTTGACTGCCACAAGATCATTCTTTAACCTTTCTCCAGGAATTGACTAAGCCACAGGTAGAGAATGGGTAAACAGAGAGTTTTATACAGGAGATTCAAGGACAGGTAGATTCATAGACTGTGATTCATTGGCAGAAACATGCACACACAATAAACAAAAAAGATGAAGGTAGAAAACTTGAAGGTATTCTTATAAATCTTTAAAAATACCATAAGATGAAACTGCGATCCCTCAAGTACCTAAGGTAGTGCAGAAAGATCCATGTGCCGGCCGGGCGCGGTGGCTCAAGCCTGTAATCCCAGCACTTTGGGAGGCCGAGACGGGCGGATCACGAGGTCAGGAGATCGAGACCATCCTGGCTAATACGGTGAAACCCCGTCTCTACTAAAAAATACAAAAAACGAGCCGGGCGACGAGGCGGGCGCCTGTAGTCCCAGCTACTCGGGAGGCTGAGACAGGAGAATGGCGTGAACCCGGGAGGCGGAGCTTGCAGTGAGCTGAGAGCCGGCCACTGTACTCCAGCCTGGGCGGCAGAGCAAGACTCCGTCTCAAAAAAAAAAAAAAAAAAAAAAAAAAAAAAAAAAAGAAAGATCCATGTGCCTTGCAGATGGCACCATGAATTAAGTTATTCTCTCTGGGCCGGGCATGGTGGCTCACGCCTGTAATCCTAGCACTTTGGGAGGCCAAGGCAGGCAGATCACCTGAGGTCAGGAGTTTGAGACCAGCCTGGCCAATATGGTGAAACCCCATCTCTACTAAAAATACAAAAATTAGCTGGGCGTGGTGGTGCGCACCTGTAATCCCAGCTACTCAGGAGGCAGAGGCAGAAGAATTGCTGGAACCCAGGAGGTAGAGGTTGCAGTAAGCTGACATCACGCCACTGCACTCCAGCCTGGGTGACAGAGCGAGACTCCATATCCAAAAAAAAAAAAAAAAAGTTATTCTCTCTGGAGAGCAATCAATTTATCTACGATAATACCGTAACACCATCCTCACCTTTTGCCTTGTAGTAATTGCCTTGGGGGACCAACTCAAATAAAGTAACCAAAAACCAGAGAAGGAATTAGTTTAAACATGATCACCCTGTTATAAAAATAAATAAATTAGAAAAATCCACATGCCCAATAGGGTAAGAATGACTAGGCAAACTATAATTTATCCACAGGAAGTAGTGATAGTCATTAAATGTTAGAAATAGGCATGCATATAGACTGCCAACATATACAGATTCTTAAGTAAAATGTTAAAGAGAAAAAAACTGTAGAACCTAAGGGTGTGTATGCACATCAATCTCACCTATCCAAAGAAGTAGGCATGAATACAAACCTAAGAGAATTTGAAGTGACACACTACGATGAGCGTATAATTTGTTTATAACTATTTAGTGAGAAGCTACTATGCTCAGGGACTGTCCTAAGTGATATGCAAACACCTGTAACATCAGTGAACAAGGAGAGACAAAAACACATGCCCTCATGATGTTGACATCTTATGCAGGAAAGCAAACAAACACAAGCACACAAATAATGTAAGACATATGTGGATGCTTTTCACTGAAGTGTCATGTACATACAGTGCACAGGCCTTAAGTGTGCTACCCTGTGGAATTTCTCACTTGCATACTCTTCTGGAATCACCTCCCAGATAAAGAGAGAAAACTTACAGCACTCCACCAGGCGCCTTCAATAGGCAACCTTCCAGTTCTCACCAGGGTCACCCATCACCTGACCTGTGATACCAAGGACTCATTTCCCTCTCCTGATTTTCGTGTAAGTGGAATGAGATCGTGTGTCCTTTCCCCTGTCTGGATCCTTTTACTCAACACGCCTGTGAGGCCCATCCATGTTTTTGCACATAGCGTTAGCACGGTTACTTTCGTTATAGCGGAGTAAGTATTCCATTATACGAATGATGGAATTATGTTCATAAACCACAGTTCATTTGCTCATTCTTCTATTCAGGGAATTTGGATTGTTTTCAGTTATTGGCTATTTAAAATAAAGTTGCTTTTGGCATCATTATACCTGGCTCTTGGAATCCATTAGGACTCATTCCTGTAGGGTGGGACTTCTGGGTCCTGGGTAGATGCATATTTAGCTCTAGTTGACACTGCCAGTATTCCAAAGTGGCTCTCCCACCAGCAAGGCATGACAGTTCCAGTTACTCCATAAATCACCAACAACTGTCAGTCCTTTCAATGTCAGCCATTCTAGTGAGGATACAGTAGGACCTACGGGTTTTTAACTTTCTGTTGTCTAATGATGTTGAGCTTCTTCACATGAGCTTATTGGCCATTTGGATATTCATTTTTGGGAAATGCCTGTTCAAGTTTTCAGTCATCTTTTAATGGGTTGTATTTTTGGATGTACAGTTTTTGGAGAAGAGACCTTTGTTGATTTGTAGTAAGTTCTCCCTGCTGAGCATTACCTGAATTCCTGACCCAAAAAATTAACAACTATTCGTGGTAACACAGCTTGGGAACTGCTGAGCTGGGAGAACCTTCCGGTGGAGCAGCTCACGGTAGAGCTTGGCTCCTAGAGATCTAAGAGCTGTGATGGAGTCAGACAGTGTGGAAGACAGGATCCTTGTTCTCTGTGATGGGAATTCCACCACCTCTGGGCATCTAAGACTTACTCACTGAGACTAGCTCTGCCTAACCATGGAAAGCACTGAATAATACTGAATATAAATAAATGAAGATCTAGGCCCAGAAAGAGGCATCCTTTCTATAGAGCACTTTATGTGGCTTCCTGCTGTAATGCGATCAGAAAAGGGATCAAGAAGTTGGAAACAGGGCCAGGCGTGGTGGCTCACACCTGCAATCCCAGCATTTTGGGATGCCAAGGTAAGAGGATTGCTTGAGCTCAGGAGTTCCAGACCAACCTGGGAAACATAAAGAGACACCATCTCTACAAAAATTTTTTAAATACGGCCAGGTATGGTGGCACACCTATAGTCTCAGCCATTTGGGAGGCTGAAGTGGGAGGATTGCTTGAGCCCAGGACTGGATGCTGCAGTAAGCTATGATCCCACCAGTGCCCTTCACCTTGGAAAGCAGGAGACCCTGTTTCAAACAAACAAAAAAGTGTTAGAAACACCTTACTAAGCCCATCATAATTTCTATGAACCCAGCTACTGCCAGGGTCACTAGCCAGTCCCTCGGCAGGAGCAGTGACAGACACGGTCTGGGCAGCCAGGAGCAAATAAGACAAGACTATATGTAGCAAATGTGGTTGAGGCTTTATTTTGATCAGGTAGGCCTAAGGCAGGGGCCATGCTACAGGAGCAGGGCCCGTAAACCAGTCAATGCTGCTCTTTCATGCAGCACGGGGACAGCTCGGGGCTGAGCTCCACAGGCGAGGGGCCAGGCAGGCCCCTCAAAGCAGACACAACCACTAACAGGAAGGAAAGTCAGGCTGGCTTTAGTGCAGGGAAGGGTAACGTTGGGAGGGAGATGTTCATGAAGGAAAGTGGGTAGCTGAGGCTTTAAAGCGCCTGCATGAGGAAGCCCAGTAAAGTCTTGGGGCTAAAGACGGGAATAAACAGGAGAAAAGGACGAGGAGCCAGGTGCTGGGATGCACAGTCCAGCTGCACTCCACAGCCTGGGCAGCAGGCTGAGTATGGGCTCCTCACTCCTACCTCCTGGCCTTCAAGGCATTACTTGTTGCCCCAGACAGCCACCCTTGTGTACAGAGGTTTTGGGAGGAAGCGGCTGGACTTCATGTAGGCAGAGATCTTCTCCAAGCCCTGAGATGGGGGAAAATAAGGCCAGAGCTCAAGGTCAGCTGCCCATGAGGGCTGGGGTAACCCCACTGCAGACACAGCAGGTCAGGGCCCTGGCCACAGCCTTTCCACATGGGCTCCAGTGCTGAGGCAACACACAGACTCTCAGGGTCCCCAGATCTGCAGAGTTAACTCTTCCAATTTCCTTGAAATAATGTCATACCATAATAACAGCTACCACTTATGAAGATTCTACACTGTGCTGGGTGGTCTATATCCAAGAGCAATTACAACATAAGCTTCGAAAATCCACTTGACTATTCTGCAAGGCTGAATCTATTATCACCATTTCTCATGTGGGAAACAGAAGTTCAGCAACTACCTCACATTCAAATAGCTAGTAAGGGGGACAGAGCTGCAATGTAGCCTGGTTCTGTCTCTCTCCAGTTCTGGCATCTTTCTGCCAAATTCCCATCCTCCCCCAAATCCCTCAGGAGGTCCTCTTGCTCTCTGACTGCACAACATTCTCCTGTTTCACAGGGAGGTTCTTGGCTTGCCTAGGTTTGCACACACAGAGGGGACATCTGAAAATGTCCGTGCAGCCTGGAAGAGGGCCCAGATCTCACCCAAGGAGCCAGCAAAACCTGGATGAAAGTGGACAAGGTGCGTTGGGCTAGCAAAAGAAAGGTCAGACCAGGCTCTAATCATTCCTTGTAAAGCAGAAAGTCTAAACCTCCCCACCTGGTACCTGAGCTAAATACCACTGTGCCCTAACCCACCTCATCTCCAACCCCGCTACCACAGACCAGGCTGTATGACACTCAGGTGTGCTCTGCACAATCTTCCCAGGATGAAATGGCCGTGTAATTTCTAAGGATTCAGACAGAGCCAGGGCTGCCTATTCCCAAAGGGCCACGCCCAGGTGGACCCTATGCTGCAGCCCTCAGCTCTCCTCCCCTCCCACCACCTCTTACATAACCCCAAGGCCACTCAGCCAGGACCAGAGCCAGAGCTGATGGAAACTAGCTGAGTAACCAGATCTCTTGATGGGGAGTGGGAAAGGAAAACAAATTCTAGGCTGAAAAACTTGTTGGACTAATGCCTCAAATTCCCAAATCTGTACTAAAGTAGGATTTGCTGCTCTCAAACAAGTTCAGCACGGGTGAGATGGTTCCCCATGAGTCGGGGCAGGCCCTGGGCCCGGTACCCAGGTGGTGCCACACACACCTCACAGGCTGCTCTGCATGCAGGCCTCTCACTGCACTCACTTCCAGGATGGGGCGGTCATCTTTTTTTTTTTTTTTTTTTTTTTTGAGGCGGAGTCTCGCTCTGTCGCCCGGACTGGAGTGCAGTGGCCGGATCTCAGCTCACTGCAAGCTCCGCCTCCCGGGTTTACGCCATTCTCCTGCCTCAGCCTCCCGAGTAGCTGGGACTACAGGCGCCCGCCGCCTCGCCCGGCTAGTTTTTGTATTTTTAGTAGAGATGGGGTTTCACCGTGTTCGCCAGGATGGTCTCGATCTCCTGACCTCGTGATCCGCCCGTCTCAGCCTCCCAAAGTGCTGGGATTACAGGCTTGAGCCACCGCACCCGGCCAGATGGGGCGGTCATCTATGCATCTCCCACTCTGCCTCACACCCTGCCTCATGCAGAGGAGAAGGTGGGTGAATAGGAGTAAAATCAGTGTGCTACTCATCTCACAGGGGGAACACTTGGAACATTGGAGGGAAAAAAGAGAGGAAGAAAGATAAAGAAGGACACTGCCCCAGCACAGAGCTCTTCAACACACACTCCTTCAACAGGGGCACCCACATATGTCCCCTAATCCAGCTCCAGCCTCAGCTCTGGCTCTCAGAATTTTCCACATGGGGGTCCGATCGTGCATAGCTTTTGAGGGTAGCTATGAATACTGCCTGTGGGTTTCGTACTCGACATCAATGCCACCGTGTGTCAGTCCTACTATTGCCAGCTGCATCCATGCTCCTAAAGTTCTCTGCCTCTTCCAAAGTGTCCTGGGTTGTGAAACCCAGGCTGGATGAGGCCTGAGGATTTTTTCTTTTGTCACAAAAGGGAGAGCCCTGACTGCCGCCCATAGATCCAGAGGCTCACAGGGAGCCCAGCACAGCCTCCACTGGCTCTGGGACCCTGAGCAAAGGCCTGACCGTCTCATTCTCAGTTTCCTTATCTCTAAAATGGGCAAGATAATTCTGTCACCCTGTAGGAATGTTGTAAAGTTCAAATTCCACACAATAGGTATAATGTGCTAGGCACGGATCCTGGCATAAAGCCAGCACTCAATAAATGCAAGTTATTCTTTGTGTAGCTCCAGGACTGGGAAAGCATCTCAAAGGAGGTAACGGAACAAGGGGCATCAAAGAGAAAGGAGGATGGGGGCATCACCTCAAATCGGGAGATGAAGTCCTTCAGATTTGGGAAGGCGTCCAAGCACTTCGGCTCAAATATACAGTGGAGGTCAAGGACATCATAGGCGAGGAAATCTACAAAGGAGATCTGCAGAAGGCCAAGAATGTGTGGGCTGGAATCTCCGTAACATAGGATGTATGACAAATCTCTAGTGTCCCCATCACATGCCCCCATTACCTTGTCTCCAACAAACCATGGCCTCTTCCCCAGGAACTGTGAGAAGTGCTGCATCATTGTAGGAAGTCCCTCCAAGTATTCTGGCTTCAGTTTCTCCTGAGGCAGAAAACAGCTGTCACCACTGTCAGACACAAGCTCCCTGCACAGATGCGGCCTCCCTAGTTCTGCGTATGGCCCCAGCTGGCCACGAGCAAGCAGCCATCTTCCCCACAGCTGGAACTGGCTTCAGTTGGACATACCAGCATTTATTAGACTCCAAATGGGTAGCTGGAGGCTTTTGTGGCGATGGGAAGGCAGAGAGGAACGCAACACTATCCCTGAATCTGTCCCCACTGACCTCCCAACCACACTCCTCTGGGTCAGCCCAGGAGCACCTGAGCACCTGGCAGGCTCTGGACCCAGACATGAGCAGAATCAAGGATACAAAGAACTAAAGGAGCTCAGACAAAGAAGTTGAAAGTTCCTCCTAGTGGAGTGGCAGAATAATACAATGGACATTGAGTAGTTTCTGGAGAGATGAGATTTTGAGCGGCTGAGTGGAAGGAGACAGAGGAACAAAGGCCCTCTGGCCGCCACTGAGCTGCCTATTAGGAAAATGCATTCATCCCTGGGCGTGTCAAGGAGAAGCACTAGGAAAAGAATAGCACGGAATTCCACAGAGGAGGGTGCTATTACTTCTCCACTACGTACTTCTTTACCCCATAGTGTGAGTCTGCGTATTCCCTTAACAGGCAGATGGAGTGAACCAGCTGGGTTAGATGACCTGTGGCAGAGGTCAGGGGTCAGAGGTGAAGGGAATTCTGAATGCATGACTTTATTGTCTAGGAACTGAATTTCTAGCTTGGGATGTACGCACTTCCTATGATTGGTGGGGACTGATTTCAAGTTTTTAATTTATAGAGTTTAATGATATGTCAGTCACTCTGCTACAGTACAGGGAACCCACCAATAGCAGTGAGGAGTTCAAATTGTGAATAGGACCAGAGTAGATGGGAATACAAGAAGCCTGGCTTCTGGCCCAGACCAGGGAGGTACTCACAAAATCAGGGCTGTAGCAGACTCTGGCCAGCTGATTGGAGACGTCCATAGCCTGGTTCTCTAAAATGTCCACACGAATCTTCTCCTCTTCTGTCTCCCCACCTGCCACCCACAAAATACACTCACTCTGAGCATCGCACCCCAATCCAGCCAAGGAGGAGGCCACTTCCCCCACACCCTGCAACAAACCACACTCACACAGGTTGTGCTTGCGGGCAATGTAGCGCATGATGGCATTGCTCTGGGTGATCCTGTGAGTCCCATCAATCAAGTAGGGCAGCTGGATGAATGGGAAACCGGGGAAACTCAGTTGGGCCACCAGGCTCCCCAGCATCCCCTTCCCATAAGCAAGAACTTATGAGAAGAGAGAAGACTGGGCACTCACTGTGCCTGCTCATGGCAGGCCTGAGATAGAAATACTGTCACATGAATGAATGAACTTGGACACAGAACATCATGGAAGGGCTGTGTAGACAGCCAGGAGTGACAGGAATTGGGCAGAAGACTCCTGATCCTAACCCCTCTAAGCTGGGGAGAGGAGATGCGGTCAGAGACACGTTGCACTTTCCCCCAAAACCGCCCCTTCCCCTGCACCTACATTGGGAAAGTCCAGGCCCAGCTTGAATTTTTCATTCAGCCACTGGCTTCTGTCATAGTCAGGAGCTGTGGTGGGGAAGATGAAGTGAAAACAAACCTCCCCAGAGCCCAGCCCTCCTTCCCCAGGACCCTCCCAAGGAGCCAGTGGCAAGACCCCTGAGACAGGTGGATCTAGAATCTGACCACTCAGTCCCACATCCCAGGGTTCAGAGAGAAAGAATCCCGGTGAGGGCTCTGGACCCCACACGACTAAGGCTTCCAGTGTTTAGGCAAGCCCTGAGGGACACCCATCCCAATTACCCAGACAGGGGCCCAGCATCCCGCCCCAGCATTCTGCCTTGCAAGGCCAGAGGGCTCTCTCACCGGGACTCAGGGAAGGGACAGCCTGCAGCTCCAGCAGGGTAGGCCTGCAGAGTCAGCCACAGGTGGCCACCATGGGTTGCTTGGTGCCAACTCAGCGTGAGTGGGCAGGGCCCAGACACGAGGGTGCCCATTACCGTCCCCCATTGTGTACTTCTTTTCCTCATAGCTTGAGTCTGTGTATTCCAGGAGCAGGCGGATGGCGTGGGCCAGCTGGGAGAGATGGCCCGCAGCTCGGGTCAGAGATCGCGGGTCCCTGACTTGGTGAATTTCTCTGCACCAGGCGAGTCCCCAGTCTACACTGCACGCACCTACGCACCTGCCCTTCTTCTTCCCCCAGTCTACACTGCACTGCACTGCACCCCACCCCCACCCCTGGCACGCGCGCGCGCGCGCACACACACACACACAGAGGCATGCACAGGCCCTCCTGTGAGAGACAGCCCTAAAGAGGAACCGTCTCTAGAGCCGGTCCCCAGCCGCTCCGCACTTCCCCGCCCACGCGCCCGGTCCCACCGTGCAGCGGACCCTCACTAACCCCACGGATGTCCCAGTACCCCAGTGTCATGGACATGATGCTGGTTGGTGTGGATTCTGCAGACAGGCCTCAGCTGGGCACTTGCGACCTCCTCTGGGGTTCCTAGTGTGCAGGGGCGGGACCTAGCGCCAGGCCCGCCCCCTCGGCCCTGCTGCGCCCGCCGATCTTCAAGGTCGTCACTTCCAACCGGCCGATCTTCAAGGTCGTCACTTCCAACCAACAGGCGCGGGGGAGGCACGGAGAAGATTGCTGGAGCCTCACTGGCTGGAAGGAGTAAGATCCACCGCTACCTCCGAGTGTTCAGGGAGCAACGTCAGGAGGCCCTAGGCGGGGCTCGACCTCGCCAGCTTCCGTAGCCCCGCCCTGGGGCGCCCCGCCCCGCCCCGCCCCGCCGCGCTTCAGACCTCTGCTGGGTCCCCAGGAACTTGGCTGAGCCCGTGAGAGTTAAGCCAGATCCTAAGAGAAAAGTTCTTTCCCAGGTTCCTTCTTCTCCGGACGTCGCCCAGCCTTCCGCCTCTCGGTTGCCGAGTTTCCACAGGCTCTGGGAGACTGAGGCTGCCAGAGTCAGACCAGAGAGAGGTCTCAGAGAGTTTAATTCAACACTTCTTGGCAACTAAGTCTTAGAAGTCTGATGGTGTGCTCTCTCTGCTGAGTTGGGGAGCGTGGATGGAGGCCATGTCACTGAAGCTGGTAGAGCGCAGTCTCTGTTCCAGATGCTCCCGACCCTTTTGCGCTGGGCCAGTTCCCCAGCTCTGAGACTGCGTCCAGCCTCAGGAAGTGGCCTGTGTGTCAAGGTGGATTCCCATGTAGGTTTGCCTACAGCAAGGCGATAGCAGCATGCACACACAAGTGCTTGGACTTCTGAGTAGTTATACTTCTCATTATACATTAAGACATTAAGAATTTGTCATTCGGAGTCTTTTTTTTTTGAAACGGAGACTCACTCTGTTGCCCAGGCTGGAGTGCAGTAGTGCGATCTCGGCTCATTGCAACCTCCGCCTCCCAGGCTCAAGTGATTCTCCTGCGTCAGCCTCCCGAGTAGCTGGGATTACAGGTGAGCGCCAGGACGCCCTGCTAACTTCTTTGTATTTTCTGTAGAGATGGGGTTTCACCCTGTTGACCAGACAGGTCTTGAACTCCTGGTCTCAAGTGATCCACCCGCCTCTGCCTCCCAACGTGCTGGGATTACAGGCATGAGCCACGGTGCGTAGCCTGTCATTCTGCGTTTATCCATCTTGAGCTGGGAAAGATAAAATGTCTAGGTCCAATTGTGAAAATGATTTTTTAAGAAAGCTAACACTCATGAGAATAATAATTATGACAGAAACAGAACTGATATTGTTACATTAGTATTCACCCATTTGGTCATTCCTTTATTGAAATAACAGTTGTTGAGATCTTACCATATTCCAGGCACTGGGAATAAAACAATCCTTCAAAGATATTGTACTTTGGCCACCTAAGACTAGAAGTCAGGTGGGAACTACAGGGGAGAGATTTTGAAAATACGGGACACTTCTTAGTGTTTTTGCACACTGAGAGGCAGTGGAGTGGGAGAGGGGTTGAGTGCAGGAAAGAGCAGTGCCTGCTGTTGCAAGGACTCTGAGGAGCCAGGAAGATGGGGCCCCGGCCCCAGGTGCCTTCTTCAGAAGGAGGAGTACAGCTCTGCGGAAGGCGGGAAGGACTGGAACAGCAGGATCTCCAAAGTAAGGGCCACAGTGGCCACGAGGATCACACCAGCATGGGAAGTGGGTCTGTGGACAGGGATCGGGAGCAGCGGGGATGGGGAGGCAGAAGTGGTACCCTGGGGAAGAATGTGCACGCTGTTGTCAGTTCATTTTCTGCATGCCTGTGAGATCTAACCGGTTCATTGTGTGTTCACATTCTGCATTTCCTTACTTACGTTCTGTCTCAGCCTTTCCATAATTGAAAGAGGGGTTTTAAAGCCTCCCATTGTTAATGTAGAACTGTCTATTTCTCCCTTCAGTTCTGTCAAATTTTGCTGCATATATCTTGTTTTATTCCTACTATGGGAATTGCATCCTGTATGAGAGAAATCAGTTATCCTTCCTGGATGGTCTACCAGATTACCTGTGCTTTCCTCATTTTAGAAGCTTTTGTTTTTTTTTTTTTTTTTTTTTTTGAGATGGGAGTTTCACTCTTGTTGCCCAGGCTGGAGTGCCATGGCGTGATCTCGGCTCACCACAACCTCCACCTCCCGTGTTCAAGCAGTTCTCCTGCCTCAGCCTCCCGAGTAGCTGAGATTACAGGCACACACCACCATGCCCAGCTAATTTTGTATTTTTAGTAGAGACAAGGTTTCTCCATGTTGGTCAGGCTGGTCTCGAACTCCGACCTCAGGTGATCTGCCCCCCTCGGCCTCCCAAAGTGCTGGGATTACAGGTGTAAGCCACTGCGCCTGGCCATTTCTGGATATCTTTTTTAAGGAAACATGATTTCCTGATGGGATGGTAGTTTTAAATATCTTGCAGTCTGTAACAATTCATTGGAATCACAGGGTAAGTTACTGTGCAGTGGACAGAATGAGCCTGATGTCATGTAAGAAATAAGATTTTAGTGGAGCACTGATTACACTGGTATTAAGTATCATTTATTACAATAGGAATGAGTCACTTTTGTGTTCCTCAAGATGGACAGATTCCTTGAGTAGAATTAAATAGTTTCTGCAACGCATGCTCAGATGTCTCTGAAGAAAGCAAACAACCATGGTAGCCAGAATAAACCCAATACTAGTCCTGATTGATTGGCCTTGTAACGGCCTCAGCAGAAGCAATTTGTTGGCATGAAGTCCAAGTGCAATTGTTGCAAGACTGAAGGTTGGGATTAATGATGTGAGTGAAACATAATTACCATAAGGAGCCAGTTAAAGGGAGTTGCCTAGTGAAGTTTTTAAAAGGACAGCTATGAAATTTTTGTCAGCGGGGTTGTTAGATTCAGAGTGGCAGCAATGGTCTGGAAAAAAAAAAAGTATAAGAAAATTTTGTTTTATATTAAGTGGTAGACTGAGAACATACGAGGTCAGAAGTAATAGGATGAGGGCCAGGTACAGTGGCTTGTGCTCATCATACCAGGTACTTGGGAAACTGAGGTGGGAGGATCACTAGAGCCCAGGAGTCTGAGGTTGCAGTGAGCTATGATTGCTCCACTGTACTCCAGCCTGAGCAACAGAGTGAGACCCTGGCTCTAAAAAAAAAAGAAAGAAAGAAAAAAAAGGAAGAAGTAATAGGATAAAAATAAGGAAGCTAACATTAATATTTTAGATGGCTTCAAAGTAGAATAATAGCCAGGAAAGGATATTGGGTCAGAATGTTAATCCTTATCCAGAGTGCTGGGCAGAAGCTATCCACCTCTGAAGTCAGCATCTTCTGCAGCATACCTAAGAATCTCAGTTGAAGATTTCCAGTGGAGGCCGGGCGCGGTGGCTCACGCCTGTAATCCCAGCACTTTGGGAGGCCGAGGCGGGCGGATCACAAGGTCAGGAGATCAAGACCATCCTGGCTAACATGGTGAAACCCCGTCTCTACTAAAAAATACAAAAAATTAGCCGGGCGTGGTGGCGGGCGCCTGTAGTCCCAGCTACTCAGGAGGTTGAGGCAGGAGAATGGCATGAACCCAGGAGGCGGAGCTTGCAGTGAGCCAAGATCGAGCCACTGCACTCCAGCCTGGGCGACAGAGCGAGACTCCATCTCAAAAAAAAAAAAAAAAAAAAAAAGATTTCCAGTGGAATGGGCGTCCCAGAGTCAGGAGGAAATATTGTATGTCTTTTGAGCAAGGAAATAGTTAACCTAAGGATCCATACTTTGGAGTATTACTGCTGCGTCAGTTGTTAACAGTATCTGATAAGGTCCATTTCTTCGAGGATCAAACGTAGTTTATCTCAGGTCTTTTCCAGAACACTCAATCTCTTGTTGTGAATCATAGGTGAGTGGTTTGGAAATGCAGATCATATCTGTTGATGATAAAGTGGAAGATATTCTATGATGCCCTTGCAATTCTTAATCATATTTCATCATCATTGTAATAGGACCAAATCAAAGATTAGTAGTGAAATTTTCAAATACATGGACGGGCCATTTTTCTTTTTCTTTTTTTTAGAGACAGGGTGTTACTATGTTGCCCAGGCTGGAGTGCAGTAGCTATTCACAGGTGCAATCATAGTGCAGTACAGCCTCAAACTCTTGGCGTCAAGCAGTCTCCCACCTCAGCCTCCTGAGTAGCTAAGACTACCAACGCGAACCACCACACCCAGCTTGGCCTTGTATTAATTCATAACGAGGTAACCTGTTGGTTCCAGAAGGGGTTGATCTTACTCACACTGAAGCTAGAGGTAAGATTTTATTTTATTTTTATTTTTCAATTTGAGAGCAGGTACTGTTTATTAACTGACCAGCTTAGAAAAATAATCATGGAAGACACCTTAGTTCATTCTTCTAATAAGCCTGTTGATCTGGTCCTCCCTGTTGCCAGCATCTCCACCTTCTACAAAATGGGTGGTCTTTTCCTTCATTCTACCTAGTGGAGAAGATAATTTGAAGGGCCACAGGAAGTTATTTGTTTCTTTGCAGAGTTTTCCAACAGTATAGATCCCATGAATCAGATCCTCCATGCAGATGATGCCATATTTACCAAGAGATCGAGCAATCAAAGCATTGTCTGTCAAAGCAATTCACTTCTTATTGATTTTGCCATAACCACGCTTGTAGATTAGTTCATTTACTGACTTCAGATTTGGGTACTCCCATGCAATGTGTGGCTCTACAATCCTCAGCATGTTAACTGAAGCCTTGTTGAGCTTCACAAAGGTTCCATTGAAGATTTGATGAAGGCGAAAAAGCTGCAACACCTTTCGGACCTTTGGGCTAACACCATTGATACCTCTGATGCTGATGACAAACACCAATGTGGGTTCTGCAGGCACATAGAAGTTGCCAGCTTTTCTTGCCCCCCTCGCTAGTTGAATTTCAGTTCTATACATCTGCCTATTCACTTTTTCACAGATACGCTTCCTCCTTGTCTTTTGAAGCATCTTTTGGGCAAACTTATTTCTCAGGCACTTGATCTTCAGTTCTGTGAAATTCGTTTTCTTTTTCTGAAGGTTTTCTGGCACAGCAGGAACCTTCTTCTTCTTCTCTTTGACACCCTCCATGGTTCCAGCCAGAAAAGAGAAGATTTTAGACCACTGGAGTTTAAGGGAGGTTTGTTCATCTTAGCTGCCAAATTTCATTGGTTCTCTCTGTTTTTCCTGAGGACCATGGATGATAAGGACAGTAAAATTTTGGGGTAAAAGGCAAACTTTACAGAGTTCCTTAGTAACAATACCAGTAAAATGAGTGTCGTTGTCGTTATTAGAGAAATAAGTGGAAATTTCCAGGTTGGAAAACTAAATCAAGCGGAAATTTTTGCCACAGTTATAACAGCCATAACTCTCCAGCAAGGAAAAGCTTTAATCATCCATCTTGAAAGAGAAAATAATAATAATAATAATCAGAACATATTTATAGTGCATTGCAGGAGGCATTCGTATAAAGTGATTGGAGGTCTGAAGGGCCCTTGAGATTTTAGTTCTTATTCATATCCCACCTTTGCATTTACTAGGATCACATTGCTGGCAGTAGGACAAGTTTTTACAATATCCTTAGGAATACCTCTAAAATTGCCCCCACCAATGTTGGTTTAGTATTGTTGCCAGTTTATCCCTGCTATTATGAGTAATGTCACAAAGCATTTTTCTGAAATTCCACTTTAAATTATTTGGCATTATGTGTCAGCTATCCTGAGAGCATTAAATAATCTCTTTTGCCATGAACACCCAAACTTTTCCCACTTCCAGATTTGTTCACTTTTCTACTTTTTGGAATCAGAGGTTTGTCTCTGACAGTTAAAAATGGCCTCTTTGAATCCTCTAAGACCCCTCTTTTCTGTGTGATTTTCAGGAGCATTGATCTTGGTGACACTACTTGGGTTAGCATGGTGGTCCGCTAAAGTATTACTAGAAATTCTGGGCCTTTGTGCATTGAATGGTGGTCTACTTTTATTACAGCTATTTCCTCAGGTAACAGCAAAGCAACTGAAAGTTTTATTTTTCATCCGTCATCCAATTTTTGCAGGTTTTTGTGGAGGTTAGAAAACTCTTCATTTTGGCCGGGCGCGGTGGCTCAAGCCTGTAATCCCAGCACTTTGGGAGGCCGAGACGGCGGATCACAAGGTCAGGAGATCGAGACCATCCTGGCTAACCTGGTGAAACCCCGTCTCTACTAAAAAATACCAAAAACTAGCCGGGTGAGGTGGCGGGCGCCTGTAGTCCCAGCTACTCTAGAGGCTGAGGCAGGAGAATGGCGTAAACCCGGGAGGCGGAGCTTGCAGTGAGCTGAGATCTGGCCACTGCACTCCAGCCTGGGCGACAGAGCAAGACTCCGTCTCAAAAAAAAAAAAAGAAAACTCTTCATTTCCAAAGCATTCCCAATTCACAGACTCCCTAAAAGTGCATCTGCCATTAGTGTATATGCTTACTCTTTTACACTTTACCAGCCAGCAGACCCAGATGAGGGCAATTATTTCAGTCATTGCAGCTGATTTACTTTCTGGAGTGGTCTCTACTTTAAGGGTGAATTTAGGTTTGTGATAGCATTTTAAAATACGAACAAATAAAATCAGATCAGGGCTATCCAAGGGAATTTCCAACAAGATGTTTTAAGAGCATGTGAAAAACACTGAGAGTTAACAGAATAATTTGGTGAAAAAAAGAGCCTCTAGTAATCTGGTTGTAAGACAACTGAGTCATTTCACATGACAGAGCCAAATCCTAATTTTACTCCTTTAGTACATAATTTTTTTCTAATAGATTATAATAAAGGCTCTATTAATATTCCTTTATTTGTATGCATTTAGGCATACACAGATATATAAATATACAAATAGGTAACAAATTAAAACTTTTTTTAAGTTGTAATAAAAACACTTAAAATGAGATCTGCTTTTTAGCAGTGGAGGGCGTTCAGGTTCTTGGCATTTTGTTTTTTTGTTGTTGTTGTTATACTTTAAGTTCTAGGGTACAGGTGCACAACATGCAGGTTTGTTACTTATGTATGCATGTGCCATGTTGGTGTGCTGTGCCCATTAACTCGTCATTTACATTAGGTATATCTCCTAATGCTATCCCTCCTCCAACCCCCTACTCCATGACAGGCCCTGGTGTGTGATGTTCCCCACCCTGTGACCAAGTGTTCTCATTGTTCCATTCCCACCTATGAGTGAGAACATGCGGTGTTTGGTTTTCTATCCTTGCGATAGTTTGCTCAGAATGATGGCTTCCAGCTTCATCCATGTCCCTGCAAAGGACATGAACTCAACCTTTTTTATGGCTGCATAGTATTCCATGGTGTATATGTGCCACATTGTCTTGATCCAGTCTATCGTTGATGGACATTTGAGTTGGTTCCAAGTCTTTGCTATTGTGAATAGTGGGTTCTTGGCATTTTGAACAAAGAACTGGACAGAACAAAGCAAGGAGAGAATGAAGCAACAAAAGCAGAGATTTATTGAAAATGAAAGTACACTCCACAGGGTGGGAGCAGGCCAAGCATAGGGGCTCAAGAGCTCGGATTCAGAATCTTCTGGGGTCCAAATATCTCCTAGAAGTTTCCCATTGGCCACTTGGTGTTCACCCCATGCAAATGAATAGTGGTCCACAATCAGAGGCTGAAGTGAAGTTACAAAGTTACACTCCTATGCAAATATGTGATTGGTTGCTTTCTGCAACCAATCAGAGGAACTGTCCATTTTCCACCTGCAGAGCCCAATAGCAGGGGGTTTGCAAAGGGAGTAGCTTCTCCTCCTTTTGTTACTTCGGCATGGAAAGTTGGGATTTTCTTTTCGATTTAGTTCTAGAAAGTCAGTGTGAATCAGCCTTAGGTTCCCTGCCTCCAGACCCTATTCTCCTGCCTCATACTCTCTCTCTTTTTTTTTTTTTTTTTTGTTGAGAGGGAGTCTCGCTCTGTCGCCCAGGCTGGAGTGCAGTGGCTGGATCTCAGCTCACTGCAAGCTCCACCTCCCGGGTTTACGCCATTCTCCTGCCTCAGCCTCCCGAGTAGCTGGGACTACAGGCGCCCGCCACCTCGCCCGGCTAGTTTTTTGTATTTTTAGTAGAGACGGGGTTTCACCGTATTAGCCAGGATGGTCTCCATCTCCTGACCTCGTGATCCGCCCGTCTCGGCCTCCCAAAGTGCTGGGATTACAGGCTTGAGCCACCGCGCCCAGCCCTGCCTCATACTCTCTTAGCAAATTTTTAAGTACACAGGTACACAATATAGTTAACTGTAAGCACAGTGTTGTACAGCAGATCTCTAGAATATGTTGTATAACTGAAACTTTATACCTCTTGAATAGCAACTCTTCATTTCGTTACCGAAACACCAGGGATTCAGTCTGAGTCCTGCTGTTTGCTGCACAGATAGCCAACAACTGAGATGATTACTGCCAAGTAAGAAGGCTTTAATTGCTGCAGTAGAGGAGATGAGAGATCAGTCTCAAATCCATGTCCCTGACTGGCTAAAATTAGGGGTTTATATAGCAGAGAAAAAATGTAACTATATATGGGAAACAGGAATTCTGGAGGGCTAAGGAAGCAATTATGACAAATGAGGGGCCTGGCATCTCATTGCCTGGATGTGGTGATCTGTTGAGTTTCCGTTCTTTGATACCTTTTGCGAGGCCTGCTATGTCATTATCTGGATCTGGTGAGATTCAAGCTTTAAGTTTGTTTCAAAAAACAAAAACTGTCTATGGCCGGGCGCAGTGGCTCACGCCTGTAATCCCAGCACTTCGGGAGGCCGAGGCAAGCGGATCATGAGGTCAGGAGATTGAGACGATCCTGGCTAACACAGTGAAACCCCGTCTCTACTAAAAACATGAAAAATTAGCCGGGCGTGGTGGCGGGCACCTGTAGTCCCAGCTACTAGGGAGGCTGAGGCAGGAGAATAGTGTGAACCCGGGAGGCAGAGCTTGCAGTGAGCCGAGATTGTGCCACTGCACTCCAGCCTGGGCAACAGAGCAAGACTCTGTCTCAAAAAAAAAAAAAAAAAAAAACTGTCTATGGACAGTTGGATTGGTTTTAATTTCCTCCTCTCCCAATCCCCTGAAAACAGTCATTCTACTTTGTTTCTATGAGTTGGCCTATTTTGGATACCCCATGTCAGTGGAATCATGCAGTATTTGTTCTTCTGTGATGAGCTAATTTCTCTTAGCATAATGTCATCCAGGTTCATCCATAGTGTTATCTATTGCAGAATTTCCTTCTTTTTAAGATTGATTAATATTTCACTGAATGTACATACCAAATTTTCTTTATTCATTCATCTGTTGATGAATATTGAGGTCGTTTTCATGTCTTGGATATTGTGAATGGTGCTACAATGAACAAAGGACTGCTAATATCTCTTTGGGATCCTTCAATTCTTTTGGATGTATACCCAGAAGTGGGATTGCTAGATCATTTAGTAGTTCTATTTTTAATTATTTTATGAACCTCTATACTGTTTTCCATAGTGGTTGCACAATTTTACATTCCCACCAACCGTGTACAAGAGTTCCAATGTCTCCTCAACAGCACTTGTTACTGGTTTGGAGTTTGTCTTGCTTTTTTTACCTTTTTTTTGGACAATAGCCACTCTAACAGGTGTGAAGTGGTATTTCATTGTGGTTTTGATTTGCATTTCCCTTATGATTAGTGATGTTGAGCATCTTTTCATATACCTGTTGGCCATTTGCATGCTTTCTTTCGAGAAATGTCTATTCAAATCCTTTGCAAGGATGGCTCATCATATGTAAAACAATTAATTGTAACACACCACGTTAACAAAATGAAGGATAAACATCAAATGATCATCTCAATAGATGCAGAAAAAGCATTTGACAAAATTCAACATCTTTTCATAGTAAAAACTCTCAACAAACTAGGTATAAAAGGAATATGCCTTGACAAAATAAAGACCATATATGACAAGCTCACAGCTAACATTATACTCAACAATGAAAAACTGAAAGCTTTGTCTGTAAGGTCAGGAACAAAGCAAAGGATACCTGCTCTTGCCACTTCTAGTCAACATAGTACTGGAAGTCCTAACAGAGCAATTAGGCAAGGAAAAGAAATTTAAAAGTCATACAAATTGGAAACGATTCAGTAACACTTTCTCTGTTTGCAGATGACATAATCTTATATGTAGAAAACCCTAAAGATTCCATACAAAAAAACTATTACAATGAATACACAAATTCCATAAAATTGCAGGATACAAGATCAACATACAAAAGTTAGTTATGTTTTGGTACACTAACAACAAAGTATCCAAAAGAAAATTACAAAAAACAATCCCATCTGCAGTAGCACTAAGAAGAATAAAATAGTTAGGAATAAACTCAACCAAGGAGATGAAAGACTTGTACATAACATTGATGAAAGAAATCAAAGAAAACTACGTAATATTGATGAAGGAAATCAAAGACGACATAAGTAGATGGAAAGACATCCCATGTTTATAGATTGAAAGATCTAATAATGTTGTTTAAATGTTCATGTTCATGCTGCTTTAAATGATCTACAGATTCAATGTGATCCCTATCAAAATCTAATGGCTTTTTTTTTTTTTTGAGACAGAGTCTTGCTCTGTTGCCCAGGCTGGAGTGCAGTGATGCGATCTTGGCTCACTGCAACCTCTGCCTTCTGGGTTCAAGCGATTCTCCTGCCTCAGCCTCCAGAGTAGCTGGAATTATAGGCACCCGCCACCATGCCTGGCTAATTTTTGTATTTTTAGTAGAGACAGGTTTCACCTTGTTGGCCAGGTTGGTCTCAAACTCCTGACCTCAGGTGATCTGCCCATCTGGGCCTCCCAAAGTGCTGGAATTATAGGCATGAGCCACCTCACCCAGCCTCTAATGTTATTTTTTTTACAGAAATAGGAAAAAAAATCCTAAAATTAATATGGAACCACAAAAGATCCCAAATAACCAACACAATCTTGAGAAAGAAGAACAAAGCTGGAGGCATCAACTTCCTGATTTCAAAATATATTACAAAGCTATAGTAATTAAAACAGTATGGTACTGTCATGTAAACAGACACAAAGACCAGTGGAACAAAACAGAGAGCCCAGAAATAACCTATGTGCGTATAATCAACTGATCTTCAACAGGGTGCCAAGAATACACAATGGGAAAATGACGGCCTCTTTAACAAATGGTTTTGGGAAAACTGAATATCCACATACAAAAGAATAAAATTGGACCCTTGTCTTACACCATACTCAAAAATGGGCTCACAATGGATTAAAGATTTAAATATAACACCTAAACCTATAAGACTCCTAGAAGAAAACGTAGGAGAAAGTCTTCATGACATTGGTCTAAACGATGATTTCTTGTATATGATACCAAAAGCACAGGCAACAAAAGCAAAAATAGACAAATGGAATCACATTAAACTAAAAACCTGCACAGCAAAAGAAACAACAGTGAAAAGGCAGTCTATGGAATCGGAGAAAATATTTGCAAACCACATATCTGAGAAGAGGTTAACTAACATCCAAAATACATATAGAACTCCCACAACTCAATAGCAAAAGTTATTTTAAAGCTTTTAACTATAGGTTTAAAATATAATTGAATAAAATATGTGTATATTAAATGTATCTTTTGACTAAACTGTAGTAACTTTTCTAAATAAATAGAAAATCATACCTTATTCTGTACACATACCTGTATCTCTCTGCATTAGTGTATCCAGTACAATTAACCATCTATTCTCATTATTATATTTAATTAGAGTAAGCAATCTTTTCTTGTTTTCTCAAAAAAAAAAAAAAAAACCCAGAGAATAGAAAGTTTAAAAACTGTCCAGCTAAGACTGGGCACAGTCCCACCATGCCCAGCCCAGTACTGATATTTTCTGAGATTTGATCTCACACTTGGCTGCAGGCCTTTTACTTAATTCCTTGGAGAACAATCCCTACCTCTGCTACCTTTGGCCAGCCATTGGAAGGGGCATCCAGCTCTCTGCCAGCCACCTCACCCTACTCAGACAGGGGGCCCAACTGCACCTCAAACCAGCAGAGGTAGAAAAGAGTTCGTCTGAAAGTGCAGGTCATCCCTAAATGCAAGTGGCAGTCCAGGTCTCCCCTGCACCCTGGAACATCCTTCTCCCTGGCCTCTGCTCCTGGGTGTCTTCAGGAACATAACTTCTTGATCACCAATTTAACTATGACAGTGGTGTTTAGAAAAAAGCTATGTTCCCTTTAAAGAAGGGGCTTATTCACTTTTGCTAATAACCCCAGCCAATACTTATTGAGTGTCTATGACATGTCTACTGTATATACCTCTTCACCAAATTCTCAAAACATCTCTTCGAATTATTTCTTTCTTCCCTCATTTTATGGATGAGAAAACTGAGTCTCAGGAAAATTAAGTAACTTGCCCAACGACACACAGCTAGCAAGTCACCAAGTTGTATCTAACTAGTCCAGTCAACCACAAGGCATGGGTCTACCCAGGACACCACACTGTCTACAAAAGGCTGCAGGGTGAAACCACAGGACCCCAAGAGCCAACAACCATCCAAGACTCTCCAGACACCGTGGGGGCTGAGAGTAGACAAACTTGCACTAAGCCGAGAGGCCCTCACGTGCCAAGCTCAGTAGGCATTTCTTAGAATTCTTTCTGTCTTTTGTTTTCATTATCAGCAAGAAATGCTAGTTCACAAGGCTGGAATATTGCAGTGTAATGTAGATCCTATAAACACATGCTAAGCGGGGAGTAAACAAGGCAGCAGACATGTGGGGGAGAGACCTGAGCCCGACTGCGTGGGAAAGCTGCAGAGCAGTGCACTGGGGAACACAAACATCATTGGCTGCAAAAAAAAAAAAAAGCTCCCTGTAATGAGTCTTTGGGGTTTACTGTTGCTGTTTCCCTAAATACAAGAAAGTGCACAGAGAGAATGAGGTCAAGAGGGGGAGGCGATGAGTTGGATCTGGCAGGAATGCAAAGTAGGTTTTAAAGATGGCCCCAGAAAACGGGAGCTGGGCCATAGATGCATGCAGGGGTCTGACCTGGGGTTGGGGACAACCAGGTAGCAATCTTGGTGGTGGTGGGATTCTATCAGTTCTGTCTGTGGTGCAGCATCAGGGGTTAGGGATGTCCTCCAGAGGAGCGGCGAGGGAAACTAGGGGTGTCGGTGGACGATCTGGGATTCCAGGCTGCCTCCGGCCTGGCTGAGAACTGCCGGATCAAACAGAAAGCAGATGTGATGCTTTCTCATGCAGACGAGCTGAGTGGGAAGGAAAGGCTGTGGCTTTATGGCACACACAAAGTGTGTGGGGTCAGGACATACCGCAGATCCCCAGCTCCTCTGCCTGCCTCTCCCGCGCTGGCCCAGCCCCGCAGGCAGAGGCACGGGCCATTGATGCAGTATTTGGGGGTGGCTGATCCCAAGCAGGAGGTGCAGCCTCTCCCCGAGAGGGGGTGCAGGCAGGAGAAGAGTGGGAGAGAAGCCTGGAGGTCTCCTGTGGCCAATGGGCCCCATGTCTGCCCCTCAGCATCATGGGATGACTAGCGAACCCGGGCAGACCCCACATTTACTAGACTCCACGGCTACTGGTAGGGTTACAAGTTTAAGTGACTCTGAGGCCTAAACCTCCGTCCGATTTCTGAGACGGGAGAGTCCAGCAGCGCGCCCTGGTGGCCAACCGTGCACCTCCCAGGTAGGGAAATGCCCGCGGGGTCCCTCCCGCCTGCGGGATCCCCAGGCCAGTCCCGCGGGCGCTGCTCTGCTCTCAGCGCTACCCACCTGTAAGGGGCACGGCTCTGACCACAGTAGAGGCACAGCCCTCTACCTCGCAGCTACAGCTCTTTGGGCTTTTCGGTTCTTTGCGCAGGAACTTAAGCCACGTCTCCCAGGGGCCAAGAAAGAGATTTGGAGCACCCCTTGTTGCAACCCCAGAGAGTAGCATTCAGAGAACATTGGCTACCCTTTATTCAATAGCTGAATGCTGGCCACTTTGCGCCTATTATTTTATTCCTTACTCCCTCTCCATGAAATAAGTAGTGTTATTGGCCTCTTTTTACTAGTAAGAACACTGAGGCTGGTTTTTCTCTCTCTCTTTTTTTTACATTGAAGTGAAATTCACATAATTTAAGACGAACAATTTTAGAGTGAACAATTCCGTGGCAATTAGTACATTCACAATGTTGGGCAACCACCACCTCTATCTAGTTTCAAAACATTTTTATCACCCCCAAAAGACACCCCATACCCATTAAGCAGTTGCTCCCCATCATCCCACTTCCCCAGTCTCTGGAAACCACCAGTCTGTAGATGACTCTACAGATATCCTTATTCTGGCTATTCCATATAGATACAGTCATACAGCACGTGATCTTTGTGTCTTGTCTGGCTATTACTGCTCAGTATAATGTTTCCAGGTTCACCCACTGAATGGAAGCATCAGTACTTTGTCCCTTTTATGGCTGAATGATATTTCATTATATGGATATAACACATGTTGTTTATCCATTAATTTGTTGATGTACATTTGGACTATTTTCACCTTTTGGCTATTGTGAATATTACTGCTGTACACATGAGAGTGTGTGTGTATAAAACATTTATTTATTTATTTATTTATTTAGACAGAGTCTCACTCTGCCACCCAGGCTGAAGTGCAGTGGCACATTCTCGGCTCACTGCAACCTCCGCCTCAGGGGTTCAAGCGATTCTCCTGTCTCAGCCTCCTGAGTAGCTAGGATTACAGGTATGTAATCCGGCTAATTTTGTATTGTTTTAGTAGAGACGGGGTTTCACCATGTTGGTCAGGCTGGTCTCGAACTCCTGACCTCAGGTGATCCGCCTGCCTCGGTCGGCTTCCCAAAGTGCTGGGATTACAGGCGTGAGCCACCATGCCCAGAGAGTGTACACATATTTTTGAAGTACCAGTTTTCACTTCTTTGGGGAATATACCTGGGAGGGGAATTGCTGGGTCATGTGGCAATTATATGTCTAACATTTTGAAGAGCCATCAAATTGTTTTTCATAGTGGCTGCACCACTGTACATTTCCACGAGCAATTATGAGGGTTCCAATTTCCCCACATCCTTGCAACACTGATTTTCCATTCTTATCTATTGTAGTCATCCTAGTGGGTGTAAAGTTGTGCTGAGGCTTATGTGGATAGGGTGGGTGAGACTGAGAAACCCAAGGCCTATAGCTTGGATAGAAAAGCGCTTTCTGCAGGCCTGTCCCTCTCTATTGGCCCCATCGCCTCCCCTCTAGTAGCCCATGCCAACCCCAACCCTAACTCCGTAAGAGGCCAGCAAATCTTCTTTTCTATCCCCTGCCACACAGTGAGCTCCTGGTCATCCTCTTTAGGGCAAATCTCCTCAGTCAGAGGACCATCTTTTTGTCTCTCACCTTAATACCAAGAACCTAACCTCTGAGCCCCAAGTGTCCTTCCTGGGCTCTGCTATGGCCCTGTGTCCTTATCCAAGATCAGCAGAGTTCCCAGGGCTAAGCACACACTGGGAACAATTATTGGACTAAGTGTCATGGGACAAGCTTCCCGTGCCAGCAGAGCCTCTCTCTCTCTCTCTCTCTCTCTATCTCTCTCTCTCTCTCTCTCTCTCTCTCTCTCTCTGAAGAAGGCAAGATCATCTGGTTTCGATTTCAGGGAGACACTAGTCTGAGGGTGAAGGGCAGTGCCATCCTCTTCTACCGTGGGCCTTTGGAGCACTGACCCCACACCAGAGCAGGATGCGAAGATGCCCCCAACACAGTCCCCAAATGCCTTCCTCCCTCCTCCTCCTCCATGCAGGCTTTCCCCATCCTTACCATCTGGTCAAAGCCCATCTCCTCCTTGGAGACTTATTTAAGTGCCCCAGACCCTAGAGCTTCCTCCCTGCCCTGACTACCCACAGCCCATGTAAGCCTCTGCCAGGGCTCTTAGCAAGGAGCTTTATCTCCTTTTGGAGCTTTATCTCCTGGGGTGTGACCAGGCTATGAGGGTGGCAATTAGGCCTTCCTCAAAGCTCTAAGGGTTACCAGAAAATCCACTCAGAGATGAAATAAACACCCCCAGAAAGGCCAGGCATGGTGGCTCATGCCTGTAATCCCAGCACTTTGGGAGACCAAGGTGTGTGGATTGCTTGAGGCCAGGAGTTCAAGACCAGGCTGGGCAACATAATGAGACCTCATCTCTATAAAAAGTACAAAAATTAGCTGGGTGTAGTGGTGTGTGCCTATAGTCCCAGCTACCTGGGAGGATGAGGTGGAAGGATTGCTTAAGACCAAAGATGGAGGTTGCAGTGAGCCAAGATCATGCCAGCCTGGGCTAGAGAGCAAGACCCAGTCTCGAAAAACAAAAACAAACACGCCTGCAGACATCATCTAGAAATTCAGAGGCATTCCACTTGAAGAGCAGGAAGAGTCTGGAAATCCCATTAGGTTTTGCCGATGTGAAGAAGATACGGCCTAAACACATGTGGCCCACGTATCTGGAGGAAAAAATGTGGTCACGAGATAATGCGGGTGGTGTGGGGGCTTAGGACAGGACAGCCAAAAAGCCAGTGTGTGCATGTGGCTCCAGCCTTGCCCTGCAGAAAGGGGGTCTGCCTCAGCTAGTGGCAGTGCAGCTCTCCTAGTGGGGATCCTGGCGTGAACCTAAGCCATAGCTCTCACTGGAGGGGTCATGAACCAGCCTGCCCACCGCGCTGGTGGGTGGGGCCCCAGGTGTGCCCGCTGCCAAGTTAGTGGGCATGGGTGCCTAGAGAGGGTGCTGCAGCCCATCCATTCCCAGAACCCAACCTCAGGCAGGAGAAGCTGTTCTCAGGGGGTACCGCCACCCTGTGGACAAATTGGGTACTGCACAAGGACTACCAGCCAAGGGGCAAGCAGGAGCTGAAACCCAGCCTACACTCTGCTCACCCAAGAACTCACACTGCACAGCTGCAGTCACCTGGAGAGAGAGACACTCTTGTTTACCAAAAGATGCCCTTCGTTCTTTGAGCTTTCAGGGGTATATCTGCCCAGAAGGCTCACCTTTTCCTAACTCACACAAAGGTGCAGGAGGGTGTTTCAGCTCTGGGTTTGTGCATGACCCCAGGGCTCAAGCAGCCCAGCAAGGTATCTGGTGCACGGGGAGAGGATGTGACAGAGGGAAAGGAGAGAGCCATACACTGGGATTCTTCAGGGTGGGGCCTGTGGCCCCCATGGCCGACCACTCTGGGAACACTGAGGCATGAATATGCACACTCCCGTGGCAACCCGAGGCGCCTAGGCAGCTCTGTGGGCACTGAGCCGTATTCAGCTGCAGGACACAATTGGGGTGGAGCTGGGGCTGCTGGAACTTCAGCTGATTTACAAACTCATGTAGGATGCTGCCTGGAACGTTCAGACCTGGCTAGGTGACATCCTCCAAGAGTAGGCACAAGAACTAGTGGCATCAGTGAGAATGCAGCTACATGTGCACCCTCAGGCTGTGGGCGCTCCAGGGACCCCCAGCCAGGCTGACACAGATGTCAGGTGGGTTACGCCTCTGGGGGCGGTGGGGGGATCATGGACTGCAAGCCAGCCTGTGCTCTGCTGGCCAAGCTGTGCTCCCCATCAGGAGGCTGTGTCTACCCAATGAAGGGACATCTTTTTCTAAACCAATAAAGGCACTTTCTGGGCCAGCAGGGCTCTGCTCAAGTGCACATGGGTGCAGAGGAGAAGGAGGCCCAGGGCTGACCAAGACTCTTCAAAACCCCATTTCCAACATACTGCTCATCAAGTCACTTCTGGTTGACTTTTTAAAAAAACCCTGTGCTTGTTGTTTGAGTCTTTATCGTAAGCTGATAAGTAGCTTATCAGCTCCTGTGTGCTGGGTTAGAGGAATTTGTTTCTATGGGCAGTCATATTTGCATGAGAGAACAGAGCGAGGGCCTGCCCTGTGGCCTCCTGAACACCAGCTGCTGGTCCATCTTGCATCTGTCCACCCACGGCCTTCGATGAACACCGTGGAGGAGCCTCTCCTCCTCTCTCACCTCCTCCTTCCACCTCGCCCCAGCACCTGCTTCTCTCCCAACCAACTTCCATCCTGACTCCAGGCTCTGAGGAAAGAGCTGCAACAGGCCAGGCAGCTGCAACAGGCCAGGCACCTGCAGCAGGTATTGGCCTCCTGGCCTGCTGGGGAGAAGGAAGAGGTGGGTAGAGAGAGGGAGGCAGTGAGGAAGCCATCAGGAAGGCAGGAGGACCAGCTAGAACAGGCTCACCCACGCTACGAGGCAAGAAATATTCCCCCACAAGGGAGCAGTTGGTGGGCCGCTGGGTATTGTCCCGGGTCCCCCTGCTACCCTGTGACAGAACCTGAAGGCCGCTCATCTCAGCCGCATCCTGGCTGGATGCTGCTGTGTCTCAGGTGATGTGGGATTCCGATGCTCTGAGACAGCTTGGTCGTGCAGGATGCTGGAGGTTGGCAGTCCTCTGGAGACGATATGCCATAATGGTTCCGCTTGGAGTCTGGAACTGGATGGGCCTGGGGCTGAGTCCTGGCTCTACCTCATGCCCGCTGAGTGACCAGAGCCGATTACTTAATTTCTTTGTGCATTAGGATAACCATCTGTGAAATACGGATAACGCTAATACATACTGCACAGTGCTGCTGTGAGAGTTAAAAAAGAACAGTTACTCAGGAAAAGAAATGAGGTAAATGGGAGTTAGCTGATGGGGCCAGGAGCAGAAGAGCAGGGGCAGGTGCGAGAGAGGCTGAGATGAGGGCAGGGCGCCGAGCCTCCACAGCTGCCCAGGAGGGGCACTGAGATTCAGAGCCAGCAGGGGCTCTCCCAGAAGGTGCACAGGCCCAAGGCGGTAGGAGGAGCAGAGAGGAGGGAGCTCAGCGGAGGTAAAGGGACACACATGGGGCCAGGCGCAGTGGCTCATGCCTATAATCCCAGCACTTTGGGAGGCCAAGGCGGGTGAAATCACTTGAGGTCAGGAGTTCGAGACCAGCCTGGCCAACATGGTGAAACCCTATCTCTACTAAAAATACAAAAATTAGCCAAGTGTGGTGGTGGGCACCTGTAATCCCAGCTACGTGGGAGGCTGAAGCAGGAGAATCACTTGAATCCGGGCGGCAGAGGTTGCAGTAAGCTGAGATCATGCCACTGCACTCCAGCCTGGATGACAAGAGTGAGACTCCGTCTCAAAAAATAAAAACATAAATAAATAAATAAAGAGACACATGGGCACTTGCCTTTGAAAGTCTTGGCCAGGTGCGGTGGCTCATGCCTGCAATCCCAGCACTTTGGGAGGCTGAGGCAGGAGGATCAACCTGAGGTTGGGAGTTCAAGACCAGCCTGACCAACATGGAGAAATCTCATCTCTACTAAAAATACCAAATTAGCCCAGTGTGGTGGCACATGCCTGTAATCCCAGCTACCTGGGAGGCTGAGGCAGGAGAATCGCTTGAACCCGGGAGGTGGAGGTTGCAGTGAGCAGAGATCGCACCATTGCACTCCAGCCTGGGCAACAAGAGTGAAACTCCATCTCAAAACAACAACAACAAAACAAAAGTCTTAGTGACCCCATCAAGGCCCAGACCTCACACCCTGTTCCACCCTCGCCATCCCCACCTCAGCTTCACGGTCACCTGGAGTCATCCTCCCACCCCCAGTTAAGGCCCCTGGCCAGGCTCTGACTCAAAGCTCCAGCAGGTCCCAAAGGGAGCACAAAGATAAGAGCACTGGGCTGGGAGTCCGGTGCCAGGACCTCACTCCACTCTCCACCTCCTATCCCCGTGACCAGGCAAAGTATGGGACTCTTTGACTTTTGGTACCATTATCCATTATGGACTTGTAACATTTTATGGCTTCTGTTTAGCTCACACCTGGTTCCAAAAGGATTTGAGGCTGCTGGGAGGAATAAACACACTCTTGACCAACTCAAAAGGCTGTTGCAAAAACTAAATATGGAAAATTATAAAGCACAAAGCAAGCATGGTATTATTGCTATTTTCTCCAAAAAGGAATTAGCCCACCCTTCTCTGTCCCCCCAGTGGAGTTTCTGTCCTAGCTCCATAGTTGTTCAAGTTCCCTGTCCTTGAACTCAGCCTTATAAACAGCATTTAATCTCCATGGCAGGCCGGGCGCGGTGGCTCAAGCCTGTAATCCCAGCACTTTGGGAGGCCAAGACGGGCGGATCACGAGGTCAGGAGATCGAGACCATCCTGGCTAACCTGGTGAAACCCCGTCTCTACTAAAAATACAAAAAACTAGCCGGGCGAGGTGGCGGGCACCTGTAGTCCCAGCTACTCGGGAGGCTGAGGCAGGAGAATGGCGTAAACCCGGGAGGCGGAGCTTGCAGTGAGCTGAGATCTGGCCACTGCATTCCAGCCTGGGCGACAGAGCAAGACTCCGTCTCAAAAAAAAAAAAAAAAAAAAAAAATCTCCATGGCAAACCAATACACATGGACTCTGATATCCTCATTTGATAGATCAGAGAACTAAAGCTCGGAGTTCCTAGAAATTTTTCAGGATCTTATGGCTAATAAGTGACAGCTGTGCCATGGGATAGACACCCCCAGGGATCACAAGCCCAGTGTCTCCCTGGCCGTGTATGGACTGGGATGGGTATAAGGTAACCGGGAGGGGTCAGGCTAGCAGCTGCCTCAGAGTATTCATATTCTCCGTCTCTTACCAGGCTGTGCCAGCCAATCACAATCCTGTGGCCACCTCTACCGCCTCTGTCTTAACTACTGGTCTTAACAGCCTCCCCACAAAAGCTCCTCTCCACCCACACTGCCACCAGCCAGGTCCTTGTCAATCACACCCGGGATGTGGCAGGAGCCTCCTCCATGACCCTTCTGCCTCCAGACTCACCCGCACTGATCCGTCTGCTCATCAGAGCCTGACCCTGTCCCTTCCCTAAGCACCCCACCCCTAGAGGGACCCCCTCAACCAGACACATATCCCAGGGACCATGATAGAGTAGGAGGAACAAAGACTTTGCAGCCTGACAGTTCTCAGGTCACATCCCAGCTCTGGCACTCATTAGCTGAGTCATCCTGGATGAGTTACATAACCTCCCAAACCTCATTCTCCCTGTTGACGTGCGGGAATATGGTGATAGAGATCATGCAGAGTCCTAGGAGCTGGAAGTACATTCACACTTACAAAGAGCTCAGCCCAATGCCAGGTGCTCATAGGTATTTTACCCCCCCATGGCAAATGCATAGTAGACACACCAGCATACCCCAGCTGTGGCTTGGGACCCAGGCTGGTAATGGATTGGTAGCCACTCCCCTTTGCATATCTCCTCCAAGCCTGGGAAGTCAGGGAGGAGGGCTGACTTGCCCAAATAATAAACAGAACACTCAGGTTTAAACCCAGGTCAGTCTCTCATCTGCAAAGGGGAGACAGAAATTCCAGCTGTGCGTATCCATTGCACAGATTCAGGGAAGATGCCAGTGGCAGCAGTAGCTGCTCCAAATCTGCCCAGACTATTTAGGGAGGCAGGAGGGGCTGAAGGTGACGGCAAGACCAACAACTGAGCCAACCCCCTGGCCCAGAGTGGGACTGCGGGGCTGAGCCATTTTAAGTAAGTCCTTTATAGACCCTGCATCTGATTCTTGGAGGCCCCACCCTCACTTGCATTTAAAATGCACCCACACCCCTCATTAAATAGAACTCTGCTTTGCTTTAAAGGGGTTTTTATAAATTTGCTTTTGAAATTACTTGACTCTGAGTAACTCATTTAATTTACTATTGGCTATGATTTCTGTTTAATCATATTGCATATTCTGGAACTCTTGTCAAAAATCCAACTTACAAATTGTTTTCAAATACAATGACATGTGACTTAACAAATATTAAAGTTGACATGCAACTTTCTGAAGGCATTTCATTAAACATTTGTCAACTTCAACTTTTTTTTTTTTTTTGCAGCCCTCAAAGATTTTCTTTCAGCTCTCCTGTGTTGCCCTGGGGGTGGGGTGGCATTGAGGGTCTGCCAGGAGAAGACAGGTATGCGCACAAAATCAAGGCATTTGGATGGTCCCCATCTCTAGACCTGCAGGCTGCCCACTTCAGGTCCAGCTGCAGAGACCACCCACCCCAGGTTGTTCAGGGCATCCTAATTTGGGCAATTTCACTCTCATTTTGAAAATAAAGTGATTTGTCAAACATTGGATTAAATCTGAGTTAATGCTTAGGCCTTTATTGGAATTTCATATGAATACATTCATAAGTGAGGCAATACTTTGATATGGTAAATGTTCTGATGCAGGGTTTAGAAATCAGGATTATTGTCACCCAACCAAACACCCTTACCCATCCTCTACCCCAGCCTGGGGGCCCAGATAGCTCCCCAGTTACTCTCCTCCACTCCCCCAGGAGTGGGCATGGAGAGGTGACCCCATGCAGGGCATGTGAGATGTGGCCTGGCACACGGCCCTCATGCTTCCCAGTCCGAAAGCTTTCGGGACAGATGAGGGACAGTCCCTCAGTGTCGACTTCACTCAGGACAGGCCCCAAACATTGGAAGGAGACAGGTTGGGTTGCCTGTTTTATTTACTCCCTCTGCCACCCACCCTCTTTCCCCCAGCCCCCGATTCCATGTAAGATCTGGCCGCTGACCAGAAAGAAGATGTGGGCTCCTTCACACACACAGGCACACAGAGCAGGTCGAGAGGAAGGGCGGGGCATGGGGCTCCAAAAGAGGAGAGGAGGTGACGGGCTGGCATGCAAGGTGCAGGCAAGGTCGAGGGTGAAGAAATGACTTTTTATTTCGGCTCACATACTTTGATTCATTTCTATCAAGAACAGTAAAAAAATTCTACCTTGGACCTGGTGATTTCACTCAGGGCATCTACACTAAGGGAATAATCTGGAGAGATTTATGCAAAGATAATAATAGCTAATATTTACTGAGTTCTTGCTTAGTGCTTTATATCCAGTGGCCGACTGAATCCAAAATCAACCCATGAGAAAAGTGCTATTATTATCCCCATGAAATGGGTGAGGACCTGGAGGCACAGACAGGGGAAGTAACTTGCCTAAGATCACACAGCCTGAAAGTGGTGGAACCAAAAGTCAAACCCAGAGTGCACATTGTTGGTCACATTAGGCCACAGTTATTCTTAACAGAGGAGAGCTGTAATCATAAACCACGGGAGGCTCACCAGGGGGTGGTGCACAGTAGTTCACATTCATATTTGCAGAGTATTTTAATGACATGTGGAAAGACGTATGTTAAAATAATTTTTAAAACAGGCCAGGGTCATGCACGGTGGTTCACACCTGTAATCCCAGCACTTTGGGAGGCTGAGATGGGTGGATCAGCTGAGGTCAGGAGTTCGAGACCAGCCTGACCAACATGGTGAAACCCCCGTCTCTACTAAAAATACAAAAAATTAGCCAGATGTGGGTGTCATGCGCCTGTAATTCCAGCTACTTGGGAAGCTGAGGCAGGAGAATCACTTGAACCTGGGAGGCAAAGGTTACAGTGAGCCAAGATTGCACCACTGCACTCCAGCCTGGGCAACAGAGTGAGACTCCATCTCAAAAAATAAAAATAAAAAATTTTAAAAAGCCCAAATCATCCATGTGAAATCAATTCAAAAATACCATTTTAAAAAGACCTGAAAAGAACACACAAATATGCATAGATATGTATTAAAATATCTACATATGTCTCAGGCATGCAGCAAATATTTGGTGAAACTGAATATTTGGTAGATTATGAGTGGGCTTTTTACTTCTTCCTGTTTTTATTTATTTTCCAAATTTTTTTTAATGAAAATGATTTTCTTTTCAGATAAGAAGAAGTATTAAGGGCTTACTGTTTTAAGATTATTTTCTCTTCATAAATATTTGAAAGAGAAATTTCTGAGAAACTAAGAAACCAGAGGGAAGTTGTTTAAAAAATAAATTGTGGGTTGGGCGCGGTGGCTCACGCCTGTAATCCCAGGACTTTGAGCCCAGGAGTTCAGGACCAGCCTGCGCAGCATGATGAAACCCCATCTACAGGTGGCACGTGCCTGTAGTCCCAGCTACTCATGAGGCGAGGGTGGGAGGATCACTTAAGCCCAGGAGGTCACTGCAGCCTGGATGATAGAGCAAGACCTTGTTTCAAAAATAAACCATGGAGAGGCTGCTAGGAACTTCAATTTAGTAATATTCTTAGAGCTAAGCCTCAGCACACACTAAGAAAAACAGGAGACAAGAAAGTGAACTGAAGGATTCTATTAAATGACAAATTCAACGAGTAAATATGGAGTCCTAAGTCCTGGCAGACGGGATAGGCAGTTCTTGCCTCTGAAAGACCTTCTAGAAAGATCTTTTAATCCTGCTTCCTTGTTGAAACAAAGACAAGACACAGCTCAGGTGTGTTATTATTCACCTACTTAAAAAGTGAGTTCCTCTCACCCTTGTAAAGGGGGATCCTTGGGCAGCCAAGGCCCACCATGGGTGGGGGAGCCCTGGACTCACCACCTCCCACCCTCACTGGGCTCCAGCATTCAATTCTGTGACATGTAAGAGGCCAGGATGAATTGGCAAGGGGTGTCTTCTAAACTGAAGGGCCTTGGGTCTTGACCAGGAGAGGGCTTGGCCAATGGGAAGTGGGGAGGGATGAGGAGAGCTTCTTCCCGGGGCACCTGCTGGGAGGCCCAGGGCCAGGTGCAGACCTGCTTGCTGAAAGAGGCTGGGGTGAGGGAGAGCAGCTGACAAGAAGGGAGGAGGAAGCCAGCGGCCTCCCAGCCTCCCCCTCCTGCTCCAGCTGCTCTGGCTCTGGGCAGGCCCTCAATTACACAGGCTCATGCTGTTTCAGGGCTAATCGCTTCTGAGGCAGCCAGCCAGCCAGCAGCAGGGGCAGTGACAGGCTTCTCTCCGCCCACCCAGGACCCTGCACAGCCCAGGGCACATTCCACTTTCCTTCTTTACCTGAGGAACAGACTCCAGCAACCTCTGTGCCAGGAAGGTGCTCCAGAAATTGTGTATTAAACATGGGACAGAGGCTGAGGTTGTGGGGGGAGGCGCTGGAATCAGAATGCACAGGCTTGTTCCAACCTCTTGCAATAGAATCTGCCGGAGAGTTTGCAGATGTCTGTGCCACACCTTCTGCCTATTGAATCAGAATGTCTGAGAGTATGGCCTAGAGAGGGCCATCTAAATAAGACCCCCCAGAAGACCCTGGCCTTGGGTTTGCCTGTAGGTGCACAGTCCCCACCTACCAGGCCATCCCCTCAGAGGCTGGAAGAGGGGAAGAAGTACAAAGTGGGAAAGACACCAGCCCCCGAGCTGGTGTGACAGGGATGTGCCGCAGACCTGGGGCTAGCGGTCCCCCTCATGGGGGACAGGCTAGATGAGGGTGGGATGGGTATCTCCTCTCTCCCACAGTTTCCTTTGTCAGTTTCCACAAGCACAACATACACATCACCCAAGACTAGTCCCTCCCCTCAGAATGTGCAGTGCCTCCATCCACAGCCACCTCCCACCATGGTGCTTCCTCTCCCAACAGAAACCTCACCTGCTTCATTAATTAAATAATCTTTATTTCTCATGCACTAGGAAAGATGGGTCGTATGAAACACTGCAGTTCACAGCAAAGGCCTCGGTCCAGAACATAACACAGGGGCCAGCTGGGATCAGGATCTGGTCAAAGCTCTGGCAGTCACACTGGGAACACCACTCCCAGGGTTGAGTGGCAGATCCAGGACCTTGCAGCGACCGTGGCCCCAGACATAACACAAGGCAGCTGCCCTCTCCCACAGAGGCACAGGAAGCTGACACCCAAGGAGCACGTGGGCTGGGGATAGGACGGAGAAGGCTGCTGGGCAGTGACTTGGCGGAGATGTGGTCCAGCACCTCTGCCACCTGCGTCTACCCACTTAGGCCAGGAAGCCCGGGGCTGTGACTGAGCTCTCAGCCCAGCTCTAGGCAGTGCAGAGCTGTTGGAGCTCCACAGACCCTCAGGAGCCACGTGCCCACAGCAGAGGTGTACAGGTCCCCCGCCTGCCCCTCGGTTACATGAACAAGACAGGGGCCTAAACTCCAGCCCTGGCCAAGGCTTAGATTTGTCCAGGAAGGACCTGAAAGGTTAGAGGGGCCAGCCCCCCACAACCATCCCAAGCCCCTATGGACACTGGAGAAGCCCGTAGGACAGTCAGGCTTCTGAGGACCCCAGGACAGGGCCACCAGCAGGGGGGACCCTCAATACCTGGGCTGTCAGGTGCTACCTGAGCCCAAACAACAACGAGCAGATTCCCAGGCTTTGCTTTCACTGGGCGGCTCAGGGACAGTGACATGGTCGGAGACATGCAAGACAGAGACAGACAAGAACGGAGACATGCAGAGACCACACAGCATGGGAGGGGTCTGAGGACAAAACGTGGTAAAAGTGCTGCGATGTGGTGGGCACTTCATGGACCAGGCTCACTGAGGCCCTGGGCTCATGGTGATACCCGCCTCCTCCGGAATGGTCTCCAGCATCTCACTCTGGACTGCCTGCGTGATGAGCGCCAGCTCCTGGCACAGGGTCTCGTAGCGGTAGCCCACGCGGATGTCTGGCACGTTGGTCCGGCGGATGTCATTCCCCTCAGGGCCTTCCTTGGTATAGTTGGGTCCCAGCCAGTGGCTCTTTACCTGCAGGGAGCAGGGGTAATGGGCAGGGCTGCAGCCAGTGCTGAGGGGCCGTGCCCCACCCCAAGCCATCCCAGGGACAGGTCAGGATGCCATGCCAAGGTCCAGGTAGGCGCCGTAGTACCTTGTGCGAGAAGCCACTCATGAGCACGCTGTTGCGGGCCAGCTCACACATATCACAGGAGCTGAGCTTCCACACCTGGGTGGCAATGCTGTACTCCTCCATCAGCGGCTCCTGCACGGGCCAGGTTCCCTCAGATGAGTGCGTCCTGGCTAGCTGCCCCTGCCTCCCTTCCCCCGCCTCCCCACATGCTCTACCCACCCCCGCCCCCCATCCGCCCAACCCCCCAACTCCATAGGACTTGTCCATTGGCCTGCTATGCTCTACCACCAGGGGGCAGCACCAACCCAAGAGACCCCGCCCCCACCAACCCGAAAGACCCCAGCGTCCTGGGACCCGCCCGCCTGCCTGGCTGCCTGCTGGGCTCTGACCTTGGTGAAGTGGAACTGCAGGGGATCATCAGTGGACAGGGAGACCATGAGGCCGCGGGACAGGTACTCCGGTAGCGGATTCCGGTGGTAGCTGAGGAAGAGGCTGTTGTTGCTGAGCGGGGACATGGCGATGCCAATCTGGGCCAGGTAGTACAGGTACTGCAGGACGGGGGCCTGGGCAGGCAACAGGGAGGGAGGGCCTGTCAGGTGGCCTCGAGGCTGGGCAGGGCACAGTGATTCTGGGGGTCCAGGCCACAGCAGAGGGAAGGGGGAGGAGAATCCAGGCTGGGCCTGATGTGCAAAGGGTGAATTAGTCAAAATCCAAGTTGGGGCCCCAGGCTGGAGGCTGGGGCGGGGGAAGGGTAGTTACATTGGGAAGGCAGAATCTAATCTGAGGGCTGGGTGGGAGGAGGATCGGTTACTGAAGGGGCCCGAACGGTTCAGAGGAAGGTGAATAATTGGGAGGGAAGGCTGGGCGTGCAGATCCTGACCTTGCGCAGAAGCAGCCCGTGGGAAATGTTCTCAGCCAGCATGAAGGCTGACACCAGGTGGTGGATGGGTCCAGCCTCCCCACAGTGTGGCCTCAGTACGAACGTGTGGAAGCCCCTCTGCCTGGGGGACACGAAGACGGTGTCAGCTCCTGAGCCTGGGATCACCTGGGCTCACTGGAGCCCCTGACCTCCCAACCCAGCCTACCTATGTCCTCCAGCCGATAACTATGCAGGCCTGGGATAAGGGGGACAGGGGTAGGTTACTGGCTGTGAGGGGTGAGAGATGTAGCTCCAAGGGCAGAGAAAGAACCCATCTAGTCCAGGCAACAGGTGGGTCAGAGGTCTAGTGGCCCCAGCCCAAGGTGCCAAGAGTGAAGTTTGTTGGGCAAGAGACGGCACAGCAAACAGACATAGGGTGGTGCAGGCACCTGCGCAGGTGGTTCAACATGGCCATGTTGGCAAACGTGTAGTACAGGTAGTAGGCATAGGGTGGGTTGTCCTCCTCCACCCACGCCTCAGGCAGGGGGCTCTCCAGGTTGAAGACATGGTTCTCAGGCTTGGACTCGTCATCCACACTGTCAAAACCATCCACCTAATACAGAACCCTGGGGTCAGACCCAGAGCTGCAGCTGGACGTGAAGCTGGCTGTGCTCCCCATACCCAGCCCTGTGCTGCCCGCTCACATGCTCCAAGAACAGATGCAGCTCCGGGTGGCTGGCAGGGTGCACAGTGGCCTCGAACAGTGGCAGGAAGATGTTCTCCAGCATCTCCTGGAAGTTGGCCAGCTGGCCCTTGGTACGGTACACATCACTGCAGGCGAGATATAACATGCAGGCATGTGCAAGTCAGGGCCAATGGGAGGAAACCCAGCAGGCCAGTAAGGGTCAGAGCTCGGCCCAAGAGCATAGGGGCGCATCTGAACCACAATGGGAAAGCAAAGATACCCAGGTGGGCCAGGCTGGACAGACCATGGGTGGGACCAGGAAGCCCTTCCTTGCACTCAGAAGGGTTGGCAGGGACAAGGGAGGTTCAGCCATCCTAGAAGGGCAGGAGGCAGGCCCTGACCCCTTGAACATGACCCCACAGGTTCCCCTCCCACTCCAAGGGACACTCACAAGAGGCGGGGCACCTGCACCAGCCAGCGCACGTTGGGGGAGTGTACACGGTGCATGACAGCCCAGCGCGCCAGCTTGTCCCACTCATCCCTCGAGCGCCCGTAAATGGAGAGCCGCAGCTCTGCATTCTGGTATTTGCTCTCCTCCAGGTCTGACATCACCTCCTAGACATGAGGTGAGCGGAGTCAGAGCTCTTCAGGGGGTCATCTGCCCACCCTCCTTGAGTCTCACCCCCTAAAAGCCCCCAGACCCTCAGGCTCGAGGCTTGGCAGGGAAGGTGGCCTCCTTACCTTAATGATGTGAGCAAAGTACTTCCCAGACACCCTGTTGTCCGTCTTGATGAAGATCTCTCGGAGGACGGACTCCCCAATAGGGTTGTATTTGGCATTAAACTTGTCAAAGCGATGGAAAGTGTTCCTGTCCTGGGGGACGTGGGAAGGCTCAGGTCACCCCTGACTCCTGGTCCCCGGACTGACTCAGTCCCACAGCCCACACCACTGGCACAGACCGCATGCACATCCAGCGTGTCCACACTCAGGTCGTAGGCCGTGAGATTCATGCTCTCAAAGACCTCCCGCAGCGTCTGTTCACGGCCCTGCTCCACGTGCACGATCTCCTCCAGGTGCCGCTTCATCGCCCGCTTGATGAAGCGCAGCAGATGCTTCTGGTTCATGCAGGACGAGGCATGGATGTGGGTGTCCACCTGGAATGGAGCAGGGCACTGCTGATCCACCAGAGGCCAGGAAAGTCTGGGGCCCAGGGCAGTGCGATGGGAAAGGACCCTCTGTACTGGATGCTCTGTGGGGGGCCTGGCCCTTGAAGGGGAGGCTAGGCAGAGGTGTGGGATGAGGACATGGAGAGGGTCACGGGGTCAGGGCCCACCTTGCGGATGTTGTAGAAATCTCGGTGTGGCACTTTCTTCTGGGCGGCCAGCTCCTTCATCTCATTGAGTAGCACGTGCATCTGGAACTTGGAGCTCAGGTACTGCAGCCGGCGGTAGCAGAATGACTTTCTGGGCATGAGAAGAACAAGGCAGGGACTTAGACCCTGAAGGGAGGCACCTGGGGAGGGCTCGGGTAGCAGATCAGAGGGAGCAGGTGGGAGGGTAAGGATGGAGGCTGCCAAGAGGCCAGTAGACTGCAGGCAAGTAGAGGGCTCAGCAACTAGGAAGGGCAAGACACCAGGTGATGGGAGTCTGGGGCAGAACTGGGGCTGGAGAATCTGGGCTAGGAGGCAAGCTAAGTGTCTGGGATGGCAGGGGACTCACATGGGGCCATTGATAATCAGGGCCATCAGCACATTGACGTCAGCCACAAATTCCTGCAGGTCAGGGTATGGCAGCTCCACCTCTGAGCAACTGGCATGGAGGGGAGCTTGGGTGAGGAGAGCAAGCTGAGGCCTGTGGCCTCTCCCAAGCCAATGCAACCTCCCACGCTGCATCCCCCCAACACACATCACACCCCTCTTACTGCTCGTCAGGTTCCCTTCGGGTGTAGACGTGCACCACACCCCGCACCATGCGCAGACCCAAGCCCAGGTCCCCAGGCATAGTGCTTGGCTCACAGTGCTCATACGGGTGCTGCTCCAGTGCAGGGGGGTGCACCGGGGCATCTGCAGGGGTGAGGAGGGTAAAGTCAGAGCAGAGCTCTTCCAAGCCACCCACTGCCCAACCCAAAGTCCCCACGGAGGGCAAGAGATGTTGAAGACCCAGTAGGTCAGACAGCTCCTGCCCAACCTCCACCCCTGCACACCAAGAGGTTGGAATGAGGCTGGGTGTAGGGAGAGGCAGGCAGGGCAGAGGTGCCCAGGCACTAGGCTGAGGAAGCCCAGGAGGTTAGGGCACATGGGGTGGGGCAGAGATGGGGGGTCCCACCAGCAGACACAGGGGTGTCGGGGCCCTGCTCATAGGTCCGGGTCTCCAGAGGCTTTTCAGCCAGCTGCTGCAGGTAACGGCGGGTGGTGGGGCAGAAGCTCTGCAGGGACAGGGCCATGTACTTCTCCCGGATGAAGAGCGCCCGCACCACACTCTTGGCTGCATCCAGCAGGTCTGTGAATGGCACCTGAAGATGAGGACATGCAATCACCATCCTTAGTCTCGGACTCAGAGACCTCCTCCCTGAGGCTTTATCTCAGACCCCAAACTATCCTCACCTCCCACAGGCCCTGGCCCCCAGGAATACTCAGATCACCCTGGTCCAGCACATCAAGTGGCTCCCAGCCAGCCCCTCTGCCCCTCCAGCTGCTGGAGAGAGAAACACCTTCTCCAGCCCCCACCCCTAGGTCTCCAGGTGGGGGAGCCACTAAGACATGGAGATTCAAGGCCCTGCCCCACGTGCACCCCATACTCACCCCACACTTCTCCTCCCCGGAGATGGTGACCCGCTGAAACTCCCGTTCCAGCACATCACGCTCCCGCAGGCTCCGGTCACCCTGCCCCTCACCCTGTTCCTTGTAGAGCCTGCAGGGGGTGCATTCAAGGGAGGGGTTTGGAGCTGGCAGAAGGGCAGACTCCAGCTCCGCATCCCCTGTGCCCCTCTGCCCTCCTCACTGTAGGTCCGAGTCACTGTCTGTCTTCAGGAAATCTTGCTTGGCCCGAAGCAGGATGTCCGGCTCCAGCCTAGAGGCAAAAGGGGTGAGAGGTCAGGCAGATCAGGAGGGACGGCCCTTGCTCCCAGGTCCCAGCACCACACTAGGTGCTGTGCACATGTTGTCACATGTGATCCTCAAAGGCAGAGCTGCAGAACCCTGTGCTGTTCTCACCCACTTTAGAGATGAGAAAGCAGACCCATAAGTGAAGCAACATGACCCAGCCACACTGGCGGCTAGAAGACAGAACAGAACCCAGCAGCCCGACTCCAAAGCCCACTCTATGCTCCCAGTGCAGACCCCCCAAGGGAGGGCGCGAGGGAAAGAGGCAGAGAAGGGGCTCTGAAAGGGTCTGGACGGGTATGGAGGGAGACTAAGCAGCTGCCTGCTGGGCTCACTTGACATCCTGGCTGATCTGCCGCTCCAGCCGCTGCCGCCGCTCCTCCAGCTGTTCAATGGGGCTCTCCTCGGGGAATTCATACGGGGCACTGCGGAGCTCACTCTCAGCCAGTGAGCGAGTGAACAGCTCCTGGGGGGAGGGAAGGAAGGTCAGCATGGCTGGCCCTCCGCCCTCGGGCACTCTCCTACAGAGTCTAAGGGTGGGGTGAGGGCAGCAGGACCAGGGGTACCTGGGAGAGGCTGAGGATCAGGAGACAGCCAAACGTGAGGTGAGGGGACAGCTGAGGTGAGGGGTGTGGGGAGCAGAGGCAGGGCATGGAGACACAGGGTGAGGGTGCGGGTGGTGCCAGGTGATACCTCGGCGATCTCCTTGCATTTGCCATCCATAGACGTGCGCAGGTCGAGCGGGAAGTGCTTGAGGCAGGGGGCGGGGCCCGGCAGGGATCGGGCAGACTGCAGCGGAGGGGCCCCCAGACCACCCCGAGCCTCTGCAGAGACAGTGATGCCAGGGTCAAAGGGTGGAGGGGCAGCCCCTGAAAGCCCTGGGCCCCTGCCCTGACTAGGCCAGCTCCCGAGAGAGCCCAGGGTCAGGAAAGAGGGCAGTCTTTCCTCAGGAGCTGAGGAGTAGGCCTGTGTGTGTGTGGCTCCCAAAGGGCTCACCCTCACCTCTAACACAAGGACCCCTCACCATTTCAGGCTCGGGGTGGGGATTCTGAGTCTGCCCCTAGAACAAGTAGATTCATTACCTCCACAAATGAGAACTGAATCCCAGACTAGAGCCTGCTCCCTGAGGCCATGAGAATCTCCACATGACTACCTCTCAGAGGCAGGTGCACGTGTACATGTGCGCACACATGCACGTACGCACAGACACCCCCAGAGACACACACCAGGCACTTGGTAAGGACCAGGCAGCCACACCAGGGACCCCCAGCTTGCAGCTCCCAGGGCAGGCAACCCAGGATCAGACCCGCCCCTGGACTAGCAGATTCTCCAGTCAAAGGGGCAGGGCCCTGCGCCTGACATCCTGGACCTGTGCAGCACAAGAAAAGCCACAGCTGCTGCTCAGCTGTGACCTGGGGACCAGCCCTCAAGGGAAGAGGAGAGGAAGTGGAAAGCCTGGTTGGCAGGGGAACCCCACCTCCTCCCTGGAGGCCTGCCCTCTCCCCTAGGGCCCCGCGGCTGCCAAAATGTGGCCTGGCCTGCCCCTCTAAAAGGAGCTGCCACAAACAGTCTATGTCACTCAGGCTCCAGGATCTGGGCTGGGGGCACCACAGAGGGCCCTGGGGAATGGAGTGTCAGAAGCCAGGGGTCTTTTTCCATCAAGACTAGACTTTTCATCTGTGCCACCCGGAGGATGGCACCAGAGGGCCGTGAAGCCGCCGATCTGTGGGGGCTGCCAAGGCTTCCAGCCTACCCCGAAGGACCCTCCCTGGGCTCAGCAGCCCCAGCTCCTCAGTGGGAAGCCTTCCACACCCAAACTGCCTCTCTCAGCCGGCTATAAGGAGTGCTCCCCTCCAGCACCCTCCACCCTGGCTTAGGGAAGGATTACAGGATCTGCCTGGATAGCCGGCCTTAAAGTCTCTGCACCCATTTCCCAATACTCCAGGACTGGTCCCAAAGCTGGACGAAGGGAAGAGGGAGGGGCCTTCCCCAGATCCAAGACCCCGTCCCCTGCACACCCTGGGCCCTGCCTGAACCCTACCTGCAGAGTGCAGGCAGCTCCAGCCAGCAGCCCTGTGCCCCTTGCCCGCCTGTTTGCCAGTGAAGCTGCAGCCAGTCCCTCAGGGGCTGGCACAGGCTGTACCAAGTGCAGCTGCAAGCAGGGGAGACCCTGAGATGGCCGTGAGCACAGAGCTAGGGGAGTTCAAGGGAGCCCAGAAACCAAGGAAAGGAGCATCAGAGTTGGGAGATAAGATGAACTCCAGAACTGAAGAGGGCCTCTACAGTGCCAGGGAGGACCCAGCCAGATGTGAGGCTCCTAAGGGGGAGTAGCAGGGTAGGCTGATTTGGGCAGGGCAGGCCGACAGGGAGGAGCCAAGCCTCCTTAAAATCCACTGCCCTAGGGGACAGTCAGTGGACAGGGCCTGGCTGGCCAAAGAGTAAGAGGGGAGAAAAAGGAAGGGAACAGCCCTCCTCATCTCCACACCCACAGCCCCAGGTCAGCCTCCCCTGGCCGTGGCCTTGTTGCTCACCACTGTCCTCTGGGCCCTGACTATGGGGTCCCTTACGAGAGACAGGGCCTTTGCTGGGGAAGAAGCTAACTGGCAGTTGAGGAGATGGCCCAGTCTAGGTAGGGGCCAGTCACTGAGGCTTCCCCGCTGCCCAGCTGCTCAGGGAGCTGGTTCACAGGCCCCTAGACTTGCAATCCCTGATCCAAGCCTATCATCAGGGACGGGACAAACTGTCCAGAATAAGTTTGGGAGAAAGGGAGCTAGAATTTGGAGGGCATGGGTCTGATTCTGTTCCTGCTTCCAGGCATGTCTCTACCTAGCACTGGAAGGCTTTGGGTCCTCATCTACAAGTGGGGCAGTAAGTGCTGCCTTCCCTGCCTAGCCACAACTGCCATAAGGCTCACAGAGATAATGGCTCTGCAAGTGTTCTGCAAAACACCAGGCTCTGTGTTGAGGCGAGGACTGCAATTATGAACTCCTGGGACCCTCAAAATACATCCTACTTGTAGCTCTGCCCACTGAGGACAGGGGGAGGTTCTCTGGGCCCAGTGCAGGGTGAAGGCAATAGGCCAGTAAAGGGCAGTGAAGTGAACTTGGCAGGGGTGGGGATGGGGTTACTCTATCTCTTACTTGGAAAAGGACAAAGTAGAAAGAGGAAGAAAAGAGGGGAACCTGCCTCACCCCCAGAGTGTAAGATCTTTTCTTGCCCAAGAACCCTGATTCTACACACCTCCTCCCTACATATGGCCCCAGACCACTTCTAACTCCATCTAGGGGAGGCCGACCACAGACCTCCATGGCTGGTTCATATTGGGTTAGCAGGAGTTGAGTCAAAGGCCTAAATCTCAACCCCCTCTCCTAGCACAGGGGTCTGGGGCTCCACAGCAGTCCTGGGGTGAGCAGGACAGATTCCAACAGCCAACGCCATTCCCCCAGCCTGCCAGGCCACTCTCCAGGGCTGCCACAGGCTCACTGAAGGTGACACACAGGCAGTAACCTCTACGTTCTCAGAGGCTAGGCCTAGAGGACTCAGCTGCCTACTGGTCCTTTCTCTAGGGGCCAGCACCACACACATACACCCACACTTACAGAGAAGCCAAGCAAAAGCCAGAGTGGGCCGCTCCAGAGCCACTCCCACCAACTCTGAGATTCTGAGCACCCCATCTGCCCTCTCGACCAGGAGCCCCTCACACACTGCCAGGACTGCCTCAGTAGGTACAGGGGTGTCCACGGCTTTGACCCCACAAGTGTCAAATGCTCTTACCATCTGACCACTGAAGGGTCTCCAGTTCTGGGCTAGATCCGTATCAGTTGCCCTATTGCTGAACCAAACAGGGGCAGGGAGGGCCCCACCCAGGGGACACCCTTTCTGGATGGCACAGACCTGGGCACAGAGAACACCCTCAGGACAGTACAGACCATGCACCAGGCATCTTCAATGAAACAAGAAAATATAGGAGGTTCATAATAGGGCTATAGCTACAGACAGCTGCAAGGGTGGGGCAGTCAGCATGATCTGGTCATCAAAGTCAGGCTGGGTCTTTCCTTAGCCGCAAGGCCTGGGAGCAGACAGCAGGCAGACAGCCCTCTGCAAGCACAGAGCCAGGCAGCCAAGCCCTCACTGAGACAGGCACTGCCGCACCTCGCTGCCTGCTCCAAATGATGCAGAGATGCTTACTAGAGTGAGAGACGAACCAAAGGGTGCAGGAGCACACGCAGTGCGGGCGGCAGCCCCTGTCTGAAGCCTGCACGGACCTGGCCAAGGACACCCCATACTCCTAAGGAGGCTCATGACATAGACAAGGAACGAGCAAATAGCAAACGATAGATACGGTCAAGCCCCCAGTTGTGGGATGCCAGCCAACAATGGTTGTGCCCAGATGTCAGACCCCCAGTGAGGGGGATCTAGATGTGAGGTCCTAAAAAGTGGAACTAGTCACAGAACAGCCTGAGCCTGTCTGGTAAAGGCACAGGCACCAGAGTGGCCAGTCCACAAAACAGTCCCACACACCCCCACTCCATTCACACATGCTCCACACGCAGTCTTAGCACATGCACACGCTGACACGTGTGCACACACACCTCTTGCTGCACCCACACCATGCCCACTCCTTGTGACAGAGGACAGCATCCCTGGCACAGATATCTCAGATCCACCCCCACCCCCCAGCCACCCCTCACCCCACCTTCCAAGCCGGCTGTCCCTGGGACTGAGGTTAAGAGGCATCACCACAGAGAGGATACCAGAGGAGGTGTCCTCCTCTGAGGGGACCAGCAGCTTGGGCAAGAGGTGGCAAGACAGAGCCCAGCATCTATCCTGAGGCCAGGAAGCACACACTCACCTGGAGCTGCAGTGGAGGCCTGCAAGCTGGCCCGCTTCTTAAAGGGATATTTGGCCTTGGGCTTGCCAGAGCCAGATGGATAGGATGCCATGGCTGGGACCACGGCGGTGACAGCGGGGGAGTCTGAGCGGCACCGGCTGGGGCCTGGCTCTGCCACATCCAACCCCTTCCTCTGCCCCGCCCCCAGCGGGAGTGACTGATGCAGGAAGCAGCGGCTCCGCAGGCGGAAGAGGCCCTGGCCACGATTTCTCATGTTGTCTAGGCAACCTCGGGGAGTGGGGCCTCCATCTCTGCCCCCTATCCCTCCCCTCCCTCCTCAGTCCCAGGAGTGACGTGACTGATGGTGGCTGGGCTTGGCGGGGGGCGGGGGAGGGAGTGGGTGGAAAAGAAGATGGGGAAGGGCCAGCCCCCAGCTCTCCACTAACCCACCAAGAGCCCTCACCCCATTATGCCAGGGCTCCCGGGCAAAGAAGCCAAAGTCCAGGCTAGCTGGTCCTTCCAGCTAGTCTGGAAGAAAAAAGAATAACAAATAGGAATTCAGCAGCGAGCGAGCCCAAGCTCAAACACAGTCCTCCCGGGGCAGGGATGGCATACTCCGTGAAAACCCAGCACCCACTTTCCTTCCACATCTGACCCTCAGCTCCGGGGGTAGCTCAGCTCTGGGAGGAGGCGGAAGAACCGAGAATCCCAGCCCAGGAGGGAGGGGCCTGTCTTGGGAAAATTCCACCGTCGCCAAATAGCTACCTCCTAGGAAGGCAGGAAGGCCAGGAGACCCCCTTGTCTGGGGGTCTGTGACAGAGACCCTAGCCTCTTCGGATTTTTCCTCTGTCTCTGCACACTCTGGCTCTGCTCCCCAGGCCCTGGTAGGAAGAGCTGACCGCCTTCCCTACGTCCTGCTGCTGTGCTGTGACTCCCACCCTCTTGTCACCCTGGCCACAGCACTTCTCTGTCCCAGAGACCCTCCCTCCAACACACGTACACACACTCACCTGAGGCCATGCTGTCCGAGTTCCGAGGGGAGGCTGCCCGCGAGGGTCTGCACAGCAGAAAGCCCGGGTCCTGAGAGAGGGCAGGGTGGTCGGGCCTCAGACTCCGGCCAAGTCACTCCAAGGGCCCCTGCCCTGGCACTGAGATGGGGAAAGTAAGGCAGTCTTTCAAAATTGCCAGCTGGCCGGAGGTGGACTCCCGCAGATCTCGGCAGCCAGAGTGGCCTCAAGGCGACCCCGGTGTCGCGACCACCCAAACCCCGCAATCGCAATCGAGAGACGGGTAGGCCACGTGCTCCCAAGGGAGCGGGACCCGGAACTCGTCCAGGTTTCTCTCAACACTCCCTGGGCATTCAGGGTCGGACTCCCGCGGCCGGACTGTGGGGGAGTCACGCAACAGGTGCGACCCCACGAAAATCTCGCCGGCTCCGCGCCAGGCTCTGCGGCCCTTGGCCCCGCCCCCGCCCCCGCCTGGCCCCGCCTCCGCCTGCCGACCCCGCCTCGCTATTTTTTTCTCTTCCTGGGCGCCACGTGGGCAGCCACCACACCGCGGTAGGGCTGGCCTGAGCTGACCCTGGCTCTTGGGCCAGTTTCGTGGGTCAGCTTCCTCATCCGTAAGATGGGGTAATGACAGTACCTCACTCAAAGGGGTTACTGTGAAGATTAAACGTAAAGTCTCTTTACACAGTGCCTGGCACGAAGTCAGGGCCCAGTGAAAGGTAGCTGTTGTTATCGTCCCAGGATTCATTTTAAGCAGAAGTCCTGCCCCTGCAATCTCACCTGGTCATCTGTTTTCTTCCGGCCGGCATAGGTAGGAGGCTGTGCCCTGCAATTCTGGCTCCCCTTCCCACATTTCTGTATTTGGTGGTTAAGAGCTTTAACTCTAGCCAGAATGTCTGCGTTCAAATCCAGATTTCACCTACTTCCTGACTGATACTGGGCAAGTTACCTAACTTCTCTGTGCTTCTGCTTCTTCCGTAAAATGAGTGTAAGAGTACCTGCTTTATATGGTGGTTAAGATGAATGAGTTAATATAAGTTAACTGCTTAGAACTGTGCCTGGCCTGTAGTTAGTACTCAATATTCATGTATTACCATTGCTTTAGCGTTGGCCTTGGTTCTCTATTGACACTCACAGGTTGATTCACTTACAGCCGTTCTGGGGTCTGCAGACATCCTATCCAACAAGCATCCCCACTGCCAAGAGGTAGAAAATCCGACCTAAAGGGAACTTGTGGAGGGAAGTCCCTGAGACTTCACTGAATATAATTAAATGCATTAGCAGGAATTCATCTCTTCCCTATTTTCCCTCTTGTAGGAGGCCTTTGCTCCCCAAACCCAGTTGTTCTAATGCTGTTTGTCTGGCTCCTCCCAGTTCTCACCACCCCCACAGCAAAGTTCCTTCCCAGACTCTGCCTGCCTCTTCTCTCCCCACGCTGGATTCTGGACCTTGAACCCTGTGCTCCACCTGCATCCGGTGCCACTTGCATTGATCCCTGTCTACTGTTCCCTGAACAAACTTAAAAAAACTTGGCCTCTTCACCTCACACAGAATCCATAAAACTAAAAAGAGAACAGAGATAACCAGGTTTACCTATCAAAATAGCAAAGACTAAAAAACAAAAAAACAAACACTAATGAAGGTGGCAAGGGTATAGTTAGTGAGATGGGAGACACACATACACGTACATGTGCACACACATTACTGGTGGCCTTGAACACTGATATAATCTCTCTGAAAGCCATCTGGGAATATATAATCAAAAGTTTCGAAAAGGTTCTTATTATTTGACCCAGTAATCAATTTTCTGGAGTTTTTCTAAAAAGAGCTGCCAGAAAAATACGTATGCAAAAAGTTGCTCAGCACCACAATGTGTATTGCATAGGAAAGTTAGACACTTTAAAGGCCCAACAGTAGGGGAATGTTTATGTAAGATTCATACCATGAAATATAGCCATTAAAAATTGTTCTTGGAGAAATGTTTAATGATGTGGAAATGTTTACAATATAAAGTCAGGTAAAAGAATGGATGCAAAACACTATATACAGAATGGTCCAAGATATACATGGGTAGAAAAGAAACACACCAACAAGTTTACCAATGATTATCTGTAGTGATGGAATTATGGGTTATATTTATTTATTTGCATTTTGAAAATTATCATACATACCCATAACTTTTATAATCAAGGGACTAGAAATCAACAAAAATCTGTAAAAATCCATAATTGACTCCACAGTCCCCCCAACCCAGACTTTCCTGGGTCTTAACCCCAGACTTAAACTAGTCTGTTTACATTTATGGCCCACTGAATTGGTCTTGGGGCCCTTAGGGATTTTGAGGCTGACGGACTCTCAAGAATGAATAAAATGAATCTCAAAAATCAAGTACCATGTAACTACATAGAATGTCATGTATCTTCTGATAAGATGCAAATGTTGACATAGTTTTGAAGATAGTATCTTGCATTGGGCCAGGCCTCTTGAGCATCCTGTTTAATGCAGACCTACCTACCTCAGCAGCCGATAGGTGGCAATCCTTGCCCTCCACCCAGCCCAGGCAAACCAGTTCATTAGTCCCTTTATGCTAGTCCCCTAGTCCCATCTGCAACACACCCCTCACTCTATAACCCTCCCCTATTTCCAGGTCATCTGGTGTATTGTCGCTGCTAGGAAGTCAGCCCTGATTACAGTTAAGCATCAGTCCCTCCACCCACTCAATACCAGCAAGAATCTCAGTGAGGTTTCATTGTCTATGCAGAATAGAGCTTGGGAAATAAAGGCGTGAGTCATCCTATGGCCTGGGCTTTTTTCACACTGAGGTCTTAACATTGCTTTTGAGCCTGTGGGATCTTCCCTAGCTCCAAACACAGCTTCCTCCCCTCCTAGCCTGTTCCCCATATGGCTCCTTAACTGACCCTCCTGGAATCCCAGCTCCCTAACTATGGTGCACTCCTGTTTCTCTGAAGAACTGCTTTTCTTTGCTTCTGGACTTCAGCTCACTGTGATGTCAGCCTCCCTAGCTAGGCCAGAACAATCTTCACAGATACTAAACTTGGGAGAGAATATCTGCATCTCCAAAAAGGTCCTTGGCCAGGGCAATTTCCCAAACCATAACTTATGCCTAGGCCCTTCTAGAAATAAGCTGTGCAGCTCTGCTTTCTCAGCTTCTCCCAGCAGCCAGCTCCCTCTACCCCCCACCTCAGTCACCCAGCATTGTGTTTATAGCACCATGCAGCTGTTTCCATCTGTACTTGTTTATAAGACCCCAGTGAATTTTAGCCAAACCCCTTGCCATTGAAGGCGCTTCACTAGCTGGCTCCTATTTCCCTTTCTTGTCCTTATCTTCACCTCCCAGCCCTCCACTCCATGCACCTTTCACTCCAGTCCAGTCACATCAAAGTCCAGGTCTTCTCTGAGCACACCTTGTACCTTGTACCTCTACCTCTTTTTTCATGCTCTTTCCTTTCCCCAAAACACTAATCTCCCATTTCCACTGTTGTTCTGCTTCTCTGTGGAAAGTATATTCATTTCACGATCACCCTTTTTTTTCTTCTGCCCTAGAATTCGTCCATCTGACAGTCAGCTGTGTGTTTAATTGCCTTTCCTACCAGGGGTGAATGCTAGGTCTTAAACAGCTCTGAATTTCCCAGCACTACTGCAGTATCCCTTTCACTAATTTGTTTTTCTGTGAATTTCCCCCACCTCTGCCTATGGACTGGAAGGTCCTGAAGGTAGTTCCTCATCCTTCATGTCCTCCCACTCCATCTGGGACAAGTCTTTACCCACAGTTCACTTAAGACAAGGCTTACCACGGATGTCAGACAGATCTCTTAACTCAGGAAACATGCCCAAATCACTGAGAAACAGTGATTTACTTTTCATCCAAAATGATACGGTTATAAAGAGCTGTGAATCAAAACAACTGAGCTCTGGCTTGGCTTCTGATACTACCTTGCTTATTAATGTGAGGATCACTTTTCTGTACTTCAGTTCACTCACCTCCAAAATGGAAATAGCACTATATACCTTACTTACTTCATCAGGAAACTGTCCCTAAATGTGATCATAAAGCGGAACAGCTACAGCAAAGGCACAGAGTTGACAACAGAGGCAGAGGCAGGAGGTCACGGGCATCAGGATGATGTATGCACAGTAATGGATCTGTGCTCTCAGGCCAGGAGAGGGCTAGCAGTTCCCTCTCTCAGCTTTCCAGTGAGAATGGGGAACTTCCACCCAGTAGGTCAGGGAACAAAGCAGAAGCAGCACAGAAGTTTGCAGAGGTAGTAGTAGAAAAAGGAACGAGCCCGCTTTCTCTATGTGGGAAACAAGTTACTGGTCCCTTTAACAAGGGCTGCTGTTATCGAGTTCATGCATTTGCCCATGCTTTCTCTCTCTGGCTACTTATGTGGGAGTAATAGAAAGAAAGATCACTGGTTTGTCTGTTTACTAGGCCATATAACTTTGTTTCTTTGTTTTTGAGACAGAGTCTCACTCTGTCGCCCAGGCTGGAGTGCAGTGGCGCAATCTCGGCTCAGTGCAACCTCTGCCTCCCAGGTTCAAGCGATTCTCGTGCCTCTATCTCCCAAGTAGCTGGATGTATGCCACCATGCTGGGCTTTTTTTTTTTTTTTTCCAGACAGAATCTTGCTCTGTCACCCAGGCTGGAGTGCAGCGCCTCCTGGGTTCAAGTGATTCTCCTGCCTCAGCCTCCCAAGTAGCTGGGATTACAGGTGCCTGCCACCATGCCTGGCTAATTTTTGTATTTTTTTTTTTAAGTAGAGATAGGGTTTCACCATGTTGACCAGGCTGTCTCGAACTCCTGACCTCAGATGATCTGCCCCTTTCGGCCTCCCAAAGTGTTGGGATTACAGGCATGAGCCACCACTCCCAGCCTAATTTTTGTATTTTTAGTAGATACAGGGTTTCACCATGTTGGCTAGGAACTCCTGACCTCAGGTGATCCGCCCACCTCAGCCTCCCAAAGTGCTGGGATTACAGGCATGAGCCATTGTGCCCAGCCAACTTTAAACGAGTTACTTAACTCTCAAGTCTCTGTTAATCTAGTCTATAAATTGGGGACGATAGCAGTTATTGTGAGAATTAACTGTTATGAGCCACTTACATTGTTCAGCAGTTATTATAATAACTATAACATAATAATTATTAATAGTTCCAGGCAGCCTCTTGAACAGTGTAGCCTTCACCATAGCTCTGGCCTCAGTGTGAGTTACCAGTATTGTGAGTAGGCTACAGCACATCTAGCAGTGGAGTATAATTACTGAAACCTTATAATGAAGATTCCAAGATAGTCACAATTTCAAAGAGACTCTCCTGTTTTCCCTTAGGTCAATAAGCACTTGCCAATTTGATGGGAAAACATGGCTACCATGGAAAGCCCCTTAGCAGCTGCCTATTTCTCCATCAGCCCCGACAGTCGCTGAAAGGTGGTGTGAAGGAGGAAGAGAATTAGCTATGGCTCAGGGTACCTGATAGGCGGGGAGACCTAGATTCTACTCCTGACCATCCCAGTCCCAACTGGCCACTGCTGCACAAGTCCAGCTCTAAAATGAAAGTGCAAATTACATCCTTCGAGCTCAGTTCTCCACCTTGGCTGTACACTAGAATCAGCTGGGGATGTTTTTAAATTCTTGTGCCTGGACTGCACTCCAGACCAATTTAATCAGTATTTTTTAAAAAGCACTCCAGGTAAATGCCACTGTACACTAAAAGTTGAGAACTGTTTCAGGCCAGGGTTTTTCAAACTTCACAGACGTAATAACTACCTGTATTAGCTTAAAATATTTTCTCTGGCTCTGGAGTTTGATTCTAACATACCCTTTAAAAACATGTATACTATTTTAACATCTCAGAAAGCAGGGTGATCTTCTAGTTAGTGGCACCTAAGACTTGAGGACACACAGAGACCAGCAACCCAGCTGATTCTTAGGATTAGGTACGTTTAGGGGAAAACAGTTCCCTAGGGCAGTGCTTCCCAATCTTTAATGTCTTTAGAGTCACCTGAGATCTTGTTAAAATGCAGATTGTGAATCAGGAGTTCTGGGTTAAAGCCTGAGATTCTGCCTGTCTAATGAGCTTCTGGGTGACCTGATGTTGCTGGCTCTTGATCCGCATTTTGGGCAGCAAAATTCTAAAACATCTCCACCTGAGGAGGCTCCACCAGCAAGACTCATTTAAGTCAACTGAAATAATTGGCATAGAGGAGTACAACCTGTGGAGTCCTAAATGTCTGTGAGGCAGTTACGAGACCGCACCCTCATTCTTCCCCCACGAAAGGGCAGCTGGGATGAGAGCCAGAGGGAGAGAGAGCTGCCCCAACCTTTGAGAAGCCAGAGTCTGGAGTCCAATTTCCCAAAGAAGCAGAGATTGTTGTATGAGGCAGCACAAACCCCACACTGAATACCAGCAAAGTTCACTTATGAAGTGAAGCTGGGACTCAGCTGGCTTTAGTGGGCCGAAGGGAAGCAACCCCATTCTTTTCACCATACACCCTTTTTCTACATTGACTCATTCACCAAACCTTTTGATCCACGAATAAACTACAGGTTCTGAGAGGTTCAAAGATGAGTCAGATTTGGTCTGTTGAGCTCCAGGGGGAGAAATGCAGTGAGGGAAAAGATTTGTAAAACGACATATAATATGAAATGATAAGTGCCAATAACAGAAGTACAAAGAGAGGGGCCAGTACAAAGGAGCAATGCTAGTAGCTTCCTGGAGCAGCAGCCACTGTGGGACCTGAAACATTCCTAATCTTCCCAAGGAAGGGCACCACCCAAAACAAATTTCCTTGCCAGGACCAGCCTATGGTAAACAAGTATGCTTTGATACCCCGAAGCCCTTGAAACCAAGACCTCATAATCTGGAGACTCAACATAAGGAATGCTTCCTACCTATGTGCCCGTAATCTCTAGCTCTATGATGCAAATAAATCCAAGGAAGCAAGAGACTTTCAGGGGATGAGCCCCTTAAAGGATGGAAGTGGTTGTGCATCCTATCCTTCTGCCAGAACCCAGCAGATCATTTCCCTAGTTACATAAACATTTGAGTCTTTACCCCTTGCCATATTGACAAAGCTCTTAATTGGCTTGACCTATCACATTGCTAGATATAAAGGCTACAATCCCCAGACTAAGAAGTAGGTCTCCAGGTGGAGTAGGGAGTCTCAGTCAATGTAGACAGAGTACAAGACCCTACAGCCTGCTCTCTTACCTGGCCTTGTACAGACCAGCTTTTAGGGGAGCCAAGTTGGGATACTCAGTTCCAACTCTTTTCCTTCTCTTCCGTCTCACATACAGGAAACTTTACGAGAAAGGTTTAGGGGCCTGAAAAAGGTGACAAGACGGCAAAGATGGGAAGTGGAGCCAGTGCTGAGGACAAAGAACTGGCCAAGAGGTCCAAGGAGCTAGAAAAGAAGCTGCAGGAAGATGCTGATAAGGAAGCCAAGACTGTCAAGCTGCTACTGCTGGGTGAGTGAGATTGGAAGATGAGCCAGAGAAGGCAGGGGTCATTCCTGCTTTCCTGAAGGGTCAGTGGGTTCTACCTCACCCCATGGGAAGGAGGGGTGACAGGTCATTTTTCCTGTCCTCTACACAGTCTCAGGCTAGGTGATCAGGAGATCTAGAGCTGAGTTAATATGGGGCTTAAAGAGCCACCCCAAGGGGATCCAGAATGCCAAGGCTATTCCAGAATTTTTCTACTCTTGAGTGAGGAATAGTGCAAGGGCCACCATGAACCCTCCCATTTCCAAATCTAACCAAACCTAACACATCCTTTAGGCTTCAAGGACCCTGGACTTGCACATTGTACCCAATCTGCAGTCAGAGAACCCTAAGCCAAGAAATCAGAAGAGAACAGGACCTTCCCTCACCAACAGGCTCACAAATCCCAACAGTCAGTGCCAACAGTCCCAGAGATAGTCCCACTGGTTTTTGCCAAGTATAGTGGTTTCTTCTTGTTTGCAGTAAAAATTCTGGAAGTAGGGGGCCCTGAGTGAGGAGGAATGGTGTCCCTTCCTGGCTCTTTATTCAATAGCCACCTTCAAAGCCCCTGCCAGATGGAAGGTTCATCAACTTGATGAGCTCCTAAGCAGATCATTGGTCTGTGTTGAGAAAATAAAAGCACCTCAATTTGTCAGGGAAATTGATCATGGCTGTAAATAAAACCGAGACAAGAACATTTGAGACATGTGGCTTAGGAAAAGAAACCACTGGTACCACAGAAGTAGGGTAGCTGGAGCAGGTGGGGTCTATGTAGCAGAAGATTAGATGCCTGAGCTGGGTTTCCAAGCCCTCATAAGGGATCTGGGAATTGACGCACTAGGCTAAGGTGCCTTCTTTTCCCCCAGCTGATCTGTGGCACAGTAGTAAGGACACACTAAAGGAGCATATCTCTGTAAGCTGGACCCAGGCTCTAAGGAGCCCAGGAGGTTACGCAGGGGGAAACAGAGATGGCGGGGCCACTGAGAGATCTTTTAAGCCTAAGCAGATTTCTTCTAGATTCAGGATAAGCTGTTTAGAGGGAACAAGCACAAGTGAAATGGGAGGAGGTCGAGGCATTAGGGTGGGAGGAGGTCGAGGCATTAGGGTAGTATAAACTCAGTATTGAAGGTATAAGTTTTTGATGGGGAGAGCAGAGTGTGACTGAGGACATTAGGACACTTTAGTCAATAAAGGAAACCCACTTAGTCCCATCCAAGATCAGGCTGAGCAACATGGTGAAACCCTGTCTCTACAAAAAAAAAAAAAAAAAAAAAAAAAAAAGGCTGAATGCAGTGGTGCACGCCTGTAATCCCAGCACTTTGGGAGGCCAAGACAGGTGGATCACCTGAGGTCAGGAGTTTGAGACCAGCCTGGCCAACGTAGTGAAACCCTGTTTCTACTAAAAATACAAAAATTAGTCAGGCGTGGTGGCATGCGCCTGTAGAGTCCCAGCTACGCAGGAGGCTGAGGCAGAAGAATTGCTTAAAACCTGGGAGGCAGAGGTTGCAGTGAGCCAAGATAGCACCACTGCACTCCAGCCTGGGAGACAGAGCAAGACTGTCTCAAAAAGAAAAAAAAAAAAAAAAAAAATGTAGCTGGGCGTGATGTCGCACGCCTGGAATCCCAACTACTCAGGAGACTGAGGTGGGACGATCACTTGAGCCCGGGAAGTCGAGGTTGCAGTAAGCCGAGATCATACCATGACACTCCAGCCTGAGCTACAAACCTGAGACCCTGTCTCAAAAAAAAAGGGAACCGGCAAGGTGATGAAAATATAGTATTTTGGTGAAATGATCCAGCTCTCTCCAATCCTACCCCAAGATCACTCTCCTGAGTCAAAAATAGGCACAGAGGAGAAATGTTAAAGGACTCCCCCTGAATCTGTTAGTGGTTTTCTTTTTTCTTTTTTTTTTTTTTTGAGACGGAGTCTTGCTCTGTCGCCGGGGCTGGAGTGCAGTGGCCGGATCTCAGCTCACTGCAAGCTCCGCCTCCCGGGTTCACGCCATTCTCCTGCCTCAGCCTCCCGAGTAGCTGGGACTACAGACGCCCGCCACCTCGCCCGGCTAGTTTTTTTTTTTGTATTTTTTAGTAGAGACGGGGTTTCACAGTGTTCGCCAGGATGGTCTCGATCTCCTGACCTCGTGATCCGCCCGTCTCGGCCTCCCAAAGTGCTGGGATTACAGGCTTGAGCCACCGCGCCCGGCCTGTTAGTGGTTTTCAACAGGGAGATTTTGACTCCCAGTGGTCATCTGGAAATGTCTGGAGACACTTTTGGTTGTCACAACTAGGGAAGTGGGGTGCTATTGGCCTCTAGTGGGTAGAGGCCAGGAATGCTGCTGAACATCCTACCACGCATGAGACAGCCCAAATTAAATAGTACTGAAGTTAAGAAACTGCTCTAAATCCAGGTTGAATGGCCTAAGCTCAAGCCTGCCAGAAATTGAGGGCAGCAGTCATCCCTATGTATTCTCCTCTAACAAGAACCCCAAGCAAGCAGTGGCTCTGACTTCTCCCAAGCCATCTCCTGGAAGGCTGGGGAGAACTGGTGGAAATCGAAAGCATAAGCATTTTTCCTTCCAGGTGCTGGGGAGTCAGGAAAGAGCACCATCGTCAAACAGATGAAGTGAGTAGCAACAAAGCCCCAAAGTACTGGGATAGGGTGAAGAAGTCAGCCAGTGGAGGTATTCAAAGTGAAAGGCTCTTTAGCCTCAAGAAGCCCAGGTATAAAGGATCTGATTCCAATGCCCCTCATCTGTACCTCTTGCCCCCACCCTCCACTTTGATAAAGCAGTAGCAACAGAGAGATAGGATTCTTATGACCCTTTAAATACCCCCAAATTCCTAATCCCTTAGGTCTGGTTACTCAGGTCCAACTAAAGACAGAGTGTCTGCCCCTTGCAGGATCATTCACCAGGATGGCTATTCACCAGAAGAATGCCTGGAGTTCAAGGCTATCATCTATGGAAATGTGCTGCAGTCCATCCTGGCTATCATCCGGGCCATGACCACACTGGGCATCGACTATGCTGAATCAAGCTGTGCGGTATGTGGTTACTATTACGTGGTTAAGGGTGGAAGCAGAAAGGCTAGAAGAAACATACAACCTATATGGAAAGATGGGTAAGAAAAATAGTAACTAAAATCCCACCCGCTGAGTTTCAAATCTCTTAATGCAGTCCTGGAGAAGTAAGCAACCTCCACCCTTATCTTTACTGGGACAGGGTCTTGCTCTCTCGCCCAAGCTGAAATGCAGTGGTGTGATCATGGCTCACTGCAATCTCACCCTCCCAGGCTTAAGTGATTCTCACACCTCAGCCCCAGTAGGTGGGACCACAGGTGTGCACCACCATGCCCAGCTATTTTTTTTTTGTCAAACTCCTGGCCTTAAGCAATCCTCTGGCCTCAAACTCCCAAGGTGTTGGGATTACAGGCGTGAGCCACCGTGCGCCACCGTGCCTGGCCTCAAGCCCTACTTTATAAGAAATATTTACAAAATAAAGTTGCTCACAGCTTCCTCTGCTTTTTTACTTTATTTTACATTTAAATTGCTACCCTTGGGTTCCTGGCCATGGAACTTTTGTAAGTGAAATCCCTACTTCTAGTATTTGCCTTTTTCTAGCTTTAAATCGCTGAAGAACAAAGGTGATGGGTCCCTGTCTTCTATCTTGTCTATTTCATGGTCAATCTGGCCTTTACATTCCCAGTCTCTCTGCAGCAGAGGACCCACATTTTGTGGCGGTAAACTTTCAGACTAAGGATGGAAGCCAGAAACTCCAGAGAGGAAATACCTGGGACCCCTGCCCTGCTTTAGACACATCCCAGGGCTGGGTATAGTGCCACCCTCTGCATCTGGGGAGCATACTCAAAAATTAATCAGTTTTCTTTTTTTTTTTGAGACAGAGTCTTGCTCTGCCGCCCAGGCTGGAGTGCAGTGGCCAGATCTCAGCTCACTGCAAGCTCCGCCTCCCGGGTTCACGCCATTCTCTTGCCTCAGCCTCCCGAGTAGCTGGGACTACAGGCGCCCACCTCGTCGCCCGGCTAGTTTTTTGTATTTTTTAGTAGAGACGGGGTTTCACCGTGTTAGCCAGGATGATCTCGATCTCCTGACCTCATGATCCGCCCGTCTCGGCCTCCCAAAGTGCTGGGATTACAGGCTTGAGCCACCGCGCCCGGCTCAGTAGTTTTCTTACATAGAATCTTCACTGGAGATTGCTTCCATCTTAGGTCTTTGTAGTAATGTAAAATGCTCCATTCAGCAGTCTTCCCAGAAGCCTCTTGGAAAGCTATTACTCCTGTGAAGTTCTTAATCAGGTTTCTGCATTACAGGACGATGGGCGACAGCTCAACAACCTGGCTGACTCCATTGAGGAGGGAACCATGCCTCCGGAGCTCGTGGAGGTCATTAGGAGGTTGTGGAAGGATGGCGGGGTGCAAGCCTGCTTCGAGAGAGCTGCAGAATACCAGCTCAATGACTCCGCATCTTAGTAAGACTCTTGACTGGGGAGAGGGTGGGTTGATGCTTAAGCAATCTTCTAGCCAGTCTTCTCTCTGGTTGGGAGAAATCTCACCCAACCCAAAATTTCAGGCATTGAAAGCTGGAGACCCAGACTGAATTCAGCCTGTGGATCTGTTTTGTTAGGCTTCAGCAATGTTTTGAATTTAATGCTATGGGGAGATCTGCCATAGTTGTCACTATTTTATATTGCTTTACACTGGCTCACTACAGCCTACAAGGCTGAAGATGCAAAATTCAAGAGGTGCTCTGCCTCATAGCCCTCAGCCCTGTTCTCTTGAGGTGTACACTGAGCCTCTCCTTCCAGAACCCTAAGATAGCCCTGCAGTTCTGTCATACACTCTCCCAGGAGTAATGTGATTCATGATGGCTCTTTCAGGGCAGAATTTTCTATCTGGTAATCTAGGATCTACTTAGGCCACTAAGCAGAAATGAGTCTCCTACACCTGGAGCATCTTATGTCAGGATGCCAAGGTAGGGGACACAAACTACGAGGGCAAACCAAAGGAAGGTGGTCAGGAATTAGTACCATCATTGCAAAGCTGCTTCCAAAAAGATAAGGGACATAATTTATCAATCCTACCTCAGACAGTATGGGATCATAGAAAAGCATGGGCTTCGAAGTCAAACCTGAGTTTATTTAACCTAACCATCTGTCTCCTAATCTTGTAATAATGCTATCACTTACTGTTCCCAGAGCACTCAAATCCCAGTCACTGCTAGGTGTACTGTGTATATCATCTCAAGGCCCTTTACCCATCTACACAATAAGACTTTAAGGTAGATGGTACCTTTCTAATTAGCCTCATTTTACACACGAAAAACTGAAGTTCAGAGAAGTTAATCAACTGCCCAAGGTCATGTAGATAAATGGCAGAGACTGCATTTACATTGGGCTGCTTGACTACAAAGCTGAATATTTTTCATAATACACCACAATTTCTCTTGACCCTAGCCAAGTCTTTAACTCTCCTGAGTTTCTCCATCTGTAAAATGGGGATATGAAACTTGATGGCTTAGGAGTTTAAACGAGAATCTGCACATGAAAATGCCTGGCATACAGCAGGCACTTGGGTTACTTGTGCTTCCCTCCTCCTCTCAGTCATCTCAGTTCACATCTGCCTTCCTCCTGCCTTTTCTTTTAAAAAACTAACTTTTTCTTTTTTATGGTAACTTTCAAACATATACGAAAGTAGAAATAATATAATGAATTACCCCTCAACAGTTATCAACTCATGGCCAATCTTATTTCATTTTACCTCCATTCCCTACTGGATTATTTTGAAGCCAATTCCAGGTATCATTTCATGCTAAAAATGTCATTATGAATCTCTAAAATATTGGCCCTTTTTATAAAAAGAATATAATTACACCCAAATAGTTAAAAATTCTTTAATAGCATCAAATATCACCAAATCGGTCTTCAAATTTCCCCGGTTATCTCAAATGTTTCCTCCCCAGTTTGATTCAGGATATAAACAAAGTCCATGTGTTGCATTGGTTCATGTCTCTAAAGTCTCTTTCAATTTACTGCCTCTTGATGGAACTTTTAGCACCCACTGAAACCACTAAATCTCATTCCAAAATCTACAAAAGCTTGCAGTCAGGGGAAACCCAAGGAAAACTTACCTAACTTGATTTAAATGTACTGGAACCCCAGCCACAAGTGGGCTTGTTCCTCAGTCCATCCCCCATTTCCTCTAGTTAATGACTTATGAAGGTTTAAAGGAAAGAATCCTAAATTTAACAGTATGGCTTCTAGTCCTGCTTTCTACCACCAAATTAGCTGTGTGACTTTGGGTAAGATACCTTTCACATCTCTTAGCCTTGTCTGTGGAAAATTTGTCACCGATGCTAATCACTTTTCTCTAGCTACCTGAACCAATTAGAACGAATCACAGACCCTGAGTACCTCCCTAGTGAGCAAGATGTGCTCCGATCCAGAGTCAAAACCACGGGCATCATTGAAACCAAGTTTTCCGTCAAAGACTTGAATTTCAGGTAAGTGCATGGTTCCCTGGGGCACCTCGGATACACGTGTGAAATCCCGAAAAGGGGCACAGGCAGGCTTCTTGGCCTTTGGTGAAGCCTAATCTAAATTACTGTTCTGCTTCTCCCCCTTTTCCTCTCCCACTTCATGGGGTGAACATCAAAGGCCTATGGGTCAGATGCTGGGCATACCTATGAAAATAGCTGCTTCTTCCCTCAGGATGTTTGATGTGGGAGGGCAGAGATCAGAGAGAAAGAAGTGGATCCACTGCTTTGAGGGAGTCACCTGCATCATTTTCTGTGCAGCCCTCAGTGCCTATGATATGGTGCTGGTGGAAGATGACGAAGTGGTGAGTGGCTCTTGCACCAAGCAGCTTTGGTAGAACAAGTTCTCCCCATGAGCCTTTCTCTAAGTCTTGTGTCACTCTACTGCCCAACTTAGGTAATTTCAGTCTAGCAGACCAATCAATGTCTCATGCAAATAATTCTAGAAAAACAACTTCTTTTGCAGGTTCTAGGTTAGCATTTTAGAGCTCCAAATTTACTGAGAGTGAGCTTGGTCTCAAATTAGACGTCGAAGTATCACTTGGACATCACAAAGCTCGTAAGAGGAATTGAATGTAAAGAGATAAGGGACCATCAACTAGGCAAAGCAAAGGAGTTACACTTAGTACTCTCCCAAGTTGCCTAAGGAAGATGAAAATGACAGAACAGAGAAAATAGCATATATGAATCTTCATTGCAACATAATAGAGGGGTTGAACTAGTAACCCCACTTAGAAGGCTAAAAATGTGCTGTCCATAGGAGTAAGGAGAGACTGGCAGACCAGCTCTCATGCCATATTAAATTGGCAGCTGGAAGACTACCCAAGAGTGGTTTTCTTTAGCCTGTAGAATTCTGTAGGACAGGAGTTCTACAACACAAGTGTTAGAGCCCAGCCAGTTACCTTCTCTGAATTGAGAAAGGTTAGAGGCGTGAAAAACGTTAATTTCACCCAAACATCTGCTTACAAATGGAGGGCCACAGCTTGCTGATGAAAGGGATACTCCTATCCCTTGCCACAGCTTGTTCTCTTCCCTTCCCCTTGGTAGTTTTAACTTCACATTAGGGCACTCTGAATATCATCTAACCAAAATGGCTTACAGAGCTATTCACTTCCCATCTTTAACCCTAAAGATTAAAGTATATGAGACTTTCCATCTTTAACCTTAAAGTCTATAAACCAAGTCTGTAAGACCTTGAAGGGTTGTACAGGAGTATTATGGGGGGGAAAGCCACAAATGAGATTGTTCTTGTTTTATTAGATAAGTAGACTGAACTCAAGTTAACTGACAGCATACTTCAAAATCCTAAAGACCTGCTCCCTAAAAGCAGGCCGGGCTGGGGCAATGGGCAGCCTCTGCAGTTATACAGCACGAGTTCTCGCTCTCTAAGTAGCAATCAGAGGAGGAAATGAGAGAGCAGAAATGCTTGTGGTATGGCACTGGGAAATTCTCCAACCCTCACCATGTGGCAACAGGACCAAAGTAGCCCAAACTGAGATCTGGGACCCCATGAAAGAAGCCTATCAAAATCATCCTGGAGATGCATATGGGCACATGCTAACTTGGGCCTGTTTCAACCCATTATCAGCACTACTTACAACATGTCAAGTTCTCAGTTGCACCCTGGCTGCTAAAGATCTGCATAACACTTATTATAGACCTATATGCCAGCCACTATCATGGACACAATACACACACAATCTCATTTAGCTTTCATTATAACCCTATAAGACAGGAAAACAGACTCAGAAAAAGCTCAATAATTTTCCACAAGTCACACAGCTATTAAAAAGACAGGGAACTAGAATGAACCCACATCTCTCTGGCTTTACTCTGGTACATTAAAAAGAGATAAGCTGTTCTCTGTCTTGCTTTTTACATTTGGAGCACTGGTCTCTCCAAGGGGAACAAGAGCAGGAAGTAGGTAGCTATTCGTAAGCCAAATCTGATATTTCCAATGGTGTTTCCTCTTACTAGAATCGTATGCATGAGTCTTTGCATCTGTTCAACAGCATATGTAACCACAAGTTCTTTGCGGCTACTTCCATTGTCCTCTTTCTCAACAAGAAAGATCTCTTTGAGGAAAAAATCAAGAAAGTCCATCTCAGCATTTGTTTTCCAGAGTATGATGGTAAGTGTCAGGGGCTGGAAATAATAATAATGCCTTTTAGTAGTGACTGGCAATTGTCTCATTTTTTAGGCTAAGGTGACATAAAGGAACTTAAGGGAAAACCTTGGGCACAGTTACAGGGTTTAAATTCAGATTCTCTGGAATACAGCAGGGATTAGATGCAGGAGAGCCACTGACTTCATATGATACCTACTGAAAACCAAAGGTGGAGAGACACCTCTCCTCAATTTCTTTTCAACTGAAGTGAGAAACATTGGAGTGCAATCGAGAACCTTCCCTCCAAAAACAGGCCCCCAACTGCTGTTGTCCACATTTTAAGGATCAAGTCAATCACCTAAAGTGAGTCAGCAACTAACAAGGGTTCATTTATTCTACTTTTTCACTATTTTTCTGGAAAACCAGGTAACAACTCCTATGATGATGCGGGGAATTACATCAAGAGCCAGTTCCTTGACCTCAATATGCGAAAAGATGTCAAAGAAATCTACAGTCACATGACCTGTGCTACAGATACACAGAATGTCAAATTTGTGTTTGATGCAGTTACAGATATTATCATCAAAGAAAACCTCAAGGACTGTGGCCTCTTCTAATCCGCACCATTCCTCAGGTATAAGTTCTATAAACAGGCTTGGAATCTGGGTAATTAAAAACAGAAAATTATAGTCAATATACTATGACATGAAGAATGAATCCATTCTTTGGAGATGAAGTATACATGACTGCAACTGTGTTTCATACATTCTTTTCAAAGTGGGATAGCTAGTGCAGCTTAAAGAGCACAGGCCAGTAGTTAGAAGACCCCCTAGGTTCCAGTACTGGTTTTCCAACTTAATACAAAAATGTGAATACTTTATTTCTGAGTCTTGAGTCTTTCAACTATAAAATGAAGATGACTTCCCTGCCTACTTCACAGGGTTATTCTGAGGAGCACGAACATAACTGAAGGGAAGACACGTAAAAACTGCTTGTGCAGGCCGGGCGCAGTGGCTCACGCTTGTAATCCCAGCACACTGGGAGGCCGAGGTGGGCGGATCACGAGATCAGGAGTTTGAGACCAGTCTGGCCAACACAGTGAGACCCTGTCTCTACCAAAAATACAAAAATTAGCTGGGCATGGTGGCGGACGCCTGTAATCCCAGCTACTCAGGAGGCTGAGGCAAGAGAACTGCTTGAACCCAGGAGGTAAAGGTTGCAGTGAGCCAAGGTCGCGCCACTGCACTCCAACCTGGGCAGAGTTAGAATCTGTCTCAAAAAAAAAGAAAAAAGAAAACTGCTTGTGTTTAGGATCACAGAAATAAATCCTATATAAAATCTGCCATATATTAAATTCAACACCTGGTTTTTAGAATAAACTACTGCAACAAACTATTCCAAGCAAAATAGCAAGGCTTCCTATAGTCTGTAAAAAGCTAGTATTAACCAAACCTAAATAAACCTGCCATTCCCTTTTTACTAACAGACCTCTATGTGCCTTAGCTCAGAGATCTGGATCACTGGATAGAAGATGAGAGTTTGTTAGTTTCTAAGGCACACATCCCAAAACAATCATCTTTATTAAGCAAAAATTATCCCTCTGCCCCTATCAAACAGACCTTTATCTCTACAAATGTTTCTTAGCTACAGAAGATACTTTCTGAATAAACTTAGAGGACATCAAATACTCTTATTTAGAGTATTAATGATTGCGCTGCTGCCGCTTCTCTGTCATAGAATTTGGAACAAGTGAACAATTCTAAACTTTCATTTCAACTGCTACATGTTTCAGAAGAACCAAGACAGGTCAGCTTGTTTTAGGCACTGAAAATCTTTGCAGCTGGGTCCATGTGATGGTGGATGAAAACAACATCTCCCCAAACATGCCAACAAGTTTTCCTTTGAAGTCCTTTGAGGGGAAATGCAGTTTGCATTTATCTTGACAGAAGGTGATGAAGTTAGGTATATAGATTTAGCATTTACAACTACCAGTGAAGAAAGCTCTTGGCATCCAAAATTTAGTACATAGAAGAAAATGTCAATTAAAATGGAAATTGCTCCTTGCCAGAAACACCCACTCACACTTAGGCTGCTACTAGCAATATTAATACTAGAGAGCCATATGAGCTTGAAATACACAAAAATAAATTTGTAGCTAAATTAATTCATTTAATAGTTAAATTCATTTAATAGTCTTTCTGATTCCCTAAAAAGAAAGCAGCTTGGGAGAATTATCCAAGAAACTACTCTGGCTACTGCTGATGAAAAAACAAGCCAAAGAACAAACCTGGCCGGGCACAGTAGCTCACACCTGTAACCCTAGCACTTTGGGAGGCCAAGGCAGATGGATCACCTGAGGTCAGGGGTTCGAGACCAGCCTGGCCAACAGGGCAAAACCCCGTCTCTACTAAAAATACAAAAATTAGCCAGGCGTTGTGGCGCATGCCTGTAATCCCAGCTATTCAGGAGGCTGAGACAGGAGAATCACCTGAACCCAGGAGGCAGAGGTTGCAGTGAGCCAAGATCATGCCACTGCACTTCCAGCCTGGGCGACAGAGTGAGATTCCATCTCAAAAAAACAAAACAAAAAGCCTGGGAAAGACTTCTCATATTCAAGAGCTGTTCAGGAACTACTCTGGGTATCATGCTGCAACCATTACTAACCTGTTCACTTTAACTCAACATACAGGAGTTCTGAATCTGTTTTGTATCATGGATCCTTCCAGCAGTCTGATGAAACCATGTACCTCTTTTCATCATATTTTTAAACACATAAAACTAAATTCAGAGAATTACAAAGAAAACTGGCGTATCCAATAGTCTCTCTGTAGACTCATGGAGCTCTGAAGCCCCAGGTTAAGAACCCTCACTATACAGCTATGCTCTTATCTATTCAGGCCCCAAACATAATTTATCCCATTTATTCCATCTCCATATGGGACAGCCCTACTTTCCCTCACATAATACTAGATTGTTGCTTATTTTATTAACTTTTCCTTGGTCTTTCAATCTAGGTACAAATTGGTTATCGACCCAACTATAAGTGTAACTCAGGATCCTTGGTTATTAATGTTCACACAGAACCTGCCTTATAGTACTAGTACAGAAGCAGAGCCAGTGGGACAGGTCTTCCGTCAGAAGACAAGTCGCTAGCAGACTAAAACAGGGTTGTATTTAGTCCCCTTCTTTTGGGATAGCTGGTGGATATCCCAACTTTTAACTGGTTTATAAACAAACTCACACAAGCCACCTTGTACAAACTTTATATAAACCGTTCATCTTGGAGGATAGAGGATAAGATAGTAGCACTTAAAGCAACATTATATAGCTGTTTTTTACTGAGGTTGGGATCTGCCTATATTCATCTTATGATGTTTTCAAGCTAAAACTCTTCTGGCAAGTCTGCATGAAATGCAACAGGGGCCCTTGAACACCCATTCACCTATTACCTTAGAACAAAGTCAAAATAATTTTCTCAAACTCTTGGTCCAGATTGGGCTCTCCCGTGATTAAAGGTAAGAGGACTTCACTTCGATGCTCTTGATAGGCTTCCAGAAGAGGCATTCACCCTTACCCTAGCTTAACTGTTTGTCAGGCGCAACGATTGTTCCCAAACCTTACATGTTAGAGCTAGAGAAAAAGTGCATTTGTACTTTTCCTTCATAATTGGCTTATTTTTATCTCATGGACATTTTGACTGTATTCATGAAAAGTTCTTATATAAAACAGCTGGTAAGATTAAAATAAAAATTAAGTCATATATTCTGCTGTCATTATCTTTCTTCTTTTGCCTCATTTTAAATTTATACTGTACTGTTGAATTTTTATTTACTTTAAGCCATCAAGTTTTTTTTTGGTAAACAGATCAGAAACAAATATTTAACCCTATTTTCTGGCACTGTAACCTTAATTCTTAAGATTGCTAAAGTTAGAACGAACTTCAAAATATTCCAGCCCCATCACGAGCAATTTGTAGATAGAAAACTGAAGCCCAGGGAGGAAGAGTATATCTTCATCAAGATCACAGTGCTAGGCAGTAGCAGAACTAGAACTCCAAAACAGGTCTTCTGAATCCAAAGCCTGTGGTGACGTCCAGCTACCAACAGCCCACCATACACTATAAAATCAAAGCCAATTTCTCGTTCTTCTAGGCTCCTCCCATTCCCAACCAAATTCTTGGTTATTTTTTCATTATGCCATCTCTAAATTATGGACATTTAACAAAACCATCTCCAAGCTAAGACAAATAGATCTCAAAATAGAATATGAAAATAGCATAAAATCACAAAAACATAACTAAGTTTGCTTGTTTGTTGAAGGTAAAATTTCCTCTTCATATTCTTAGAGGGAAAGACTATAATGTACTTCCCTAGTATAGCACGATTAAAGAGACATTACTAACAATAAATCCAATGTAAATTACGTTACATTTCACATAAATCTGAAAGTTTTCCTTTTTTAGACAAAAATACAATATGATTGACACAAAAGGACAAATACTATGATTATACTTATATGAGGTATCTAAAATAGTCAAATTCATAGAGACAAAGGAAAATGCTGGTTACCAGGGGCTGAAAGAAGACGGGGCATGGGGAGTTATTATTTAACAGGTATAGAGTTTCAGTTCAGGAAGACGAAAAAAGTTCTGGAAGTGGATGATGGTGATGGCTGTGCAACAGTGTGAATGTACTTAATGCCACTGAACTGTATACTTAAGATGGCAAATTTTATGTTATATATGCTTTATCACAATTTTAAAAATAGAAAAAATATACTATAATTAGAAATTTGTATTTCTGTGGATAAAAGGAAGAATGGATAAAAGCGGCATAAAAGTTGTCTTAAAAGCAACATAAAAGACATGTTAACTTGAAACAGCTCCTACTCTGATAATAAAATCCACTCACATGTACCCCCAATCAGAGTATTCCTTCCCATCCCCACAGTGAGACATAACAGCATTCAAACCCACTCTATACTTGGAGATGTGCCGTAGACCAAAGTGTGCCGGCCATGCTGGGTGGAGAAGGTGGTGAAGGGTGAAGAGCTCTTACCTCCCACTGCCCTCTCTACCCGGCACAGCCCCCGGAGCACAGATTCCAGCAGGATTTCGGTGTTGGGCCAGGGACTGCAAGTGTGACAGAGCCTCTGGTGGTCCTGCTAGGTAAAAGCATGAAGACATTTCTGTGAGGTCAGAAGACACTGGAGACTGCAGAAGGGAACTTTTCTTTTTGCCATGAAAAATCACTAGTATAAGCAGAAAATAGACAGCTGGATCTAAATGTAAAACAAAGCAAAGACCTTTTCACCCTGCTTCACGAATTTTAGAGCAATTTATAGTTCAACTTCATTTCAGGTCTTCAAAATGAATATGGGCAAAGTAATGCTGTAAAAGACCACTAGCTACGTTGAATACCTTTGTCGGTGCTGCCTTAGGATTTTTTTTTCCCCCTGTGGAGTATAATCCTGAGTATCATAACATTTACAAAGCATTTTCTTTTTTTTTTTTTTTTTTGAGACGGAGTCTCGCTCTGTCGCCCAAGCTGGAGTGCAGTGGCCGGATCTCAGCTCACTGCAAGCTCCGCTTCCTGGGTTCACGCCATTCTCCTGCCTCAGCCTCCCGAGTAGCTGGGACTACAGGCGCCTGCCACCTCGCCTGGCTAGTTTTTTGTACTTTTTTAGTAGAGATGGGGTTTCACCGTGTTAGCCAGGATGGTCTCGATCTCCTGACCTTGTGATCCGCCCGCCTCGGCCTCCCAAAGTGCTGGGATTACAGGCTTGAGCCACCGCGCCCAGCCACAAAGCATTTTCAAATATGTTATTTCTATTTGATGAGAGCCCCAGAATACCATAGAAGGAAGGAATAATTTAGTCCATCTTTAGATAACAGATGAGCGATGTAAAACTGAAAGAATACACAAGATTCCATAGCTAGTTGGAAGCAGAGAAAAGACCAGAACCTAGCATTCCAAACAACTCTCCAACCTCTTAAGATTCTGAGAGGTCTCAGGACCTTTATCCTACATGAGCAAGAATAAACAGAACAGGTAATTTCTTGTGTTTTGTTATGTCTACTGGAAATCTCTCTTACATATAAATAAGCCTCTTAGTAAAAATGTCTGGATAACCCAAGGAGAATTTTGGGGGTAGAGAGAGGTAAAAGAGGAGACAGATAAACCAGGTTGTTCATAATTTAATATTCCTGCTGTCAAAGATTTTACAGCTTAGTGAATGCTAATACACTGAGATATGTCTATCCCAGTAGTGTATTAATATTTATTAATATTTGATTATTTCTGGTACCTCGTGATTCTCACTGGATTTCAGAAAAACACTAGCACTGGGCATACAAAGGCTTTTACATGTGACTCAATCATTCCCCTTATGTACCCCCTTACCCATTTCAAAATGACTTTCACTCTAGTTTAGAGCTAGTTAGCTTTGCTTTCTCTACCAAGTGTAAATAAATATTCATGTTATTACATACACCGTTATCTGTCACAGGGTTTTATCTTTAATTTGGTGTATCTTTCAATTTTCACTGCATAAATGCAGTAAAATAAATGAAGTAAATGTTTGGACATCCTAGGTTTCTTGTTGTCTTAATTTTGTATAAAACTAAATACTCTGTATCCAAAGTGTAGGAATGTTATATGACCCAACAGTCTTCAGTAATTTTCTTGGTAGAAGGCACTTTAAGTCATGTACAAATGGTACTTCTTCTCGGGAAAAAATAGGTCATTCGCTAGTGATTTTGAGGTTATTTGTGCACTGAAGTTGCTTTTCAATGTTTGTGTTGACTTTAAAAAAAAACAAATGGAGTCTCATTCCGTCGCCCAGGCTGGAGTGCAGTGGTGCCATCTCCGCTCACTGCAACCTCCGCCTCCCAGGTTCAAGCGATTCTCCTGCCTCAGCCTCCCGAGTAGCTGGGATTACAGGTGTCCACCACCATGCCTGGCTAATTTTTGTATTTTTAGTAAAGATGGGGTTTCACCATGTTGGCCTGGCTGGTCTCAAACTCCTGACCTCAAGTGATCTGCTCACCTCGGCCTCCCAAAGTGCTGGGATTACAGACATGAGCCACTGTGCCCAGCCTGTGTTGATCTTTTTTTTTTTTTTTTTTTTTTTGAGACAGAGTCTCGCTCTGTCACCCAGGCTGGAGTGCAATGGCAGGATCTCAGCTCACTGCTAGCTCCACCTCCCGGGTTTACGCCATTCTCCTGCCTCAGCCTCCCGAGTAGCTAGGACTACAGGCGCTGCCACCTCGCCCGGCTAGTTTTTTTTTTTTTTTTTTTTTTTGTATTTTTAGTAGAGACGGAGTTTCACCGTGTTAGCCAGGATGGTCTCGATCTCCTGACCTCGTGATCCGCCCGTCTTGGCCTCCCAAAGTGCTGGGATTACAGGCTTGAGCCACCGCGCCCGGCCGCCTGCGTTGATCTTTAATATAGATTGAGCATTTCATACCTGAAAATCCAAAATCTAAAATGCTCCAAAATCGTAAGCTTTTTGAGTGACAACATAATGCTCAAAGGAAGCACGCACTGGGGCATTTTGGATTTCAGATTTTTGGATTTGGAATCCTGAACCAGTAAGTATATAATGCAAATATTTCAAAACATGACAAAAATTGAATTCTCAAACACTTCTGGTTCCAAGAGATTTGGATAAGGGCTACTCAACCTGTATTAGGTCCTACTCAGTTGTCCTCAAATGTTGGCCCAGATTGGCTATATCAAAATCACCTGAGGAATGTATTAAAAACATGTATATTCCCATGATCTGGCTCAGACATTTTAATTTACTAGGGTTTAGCCAAAGAATTCGCTAAATCGAATTAACCACGTACTCCAGGTAACTACTGCTGTTTAACATTCCTTATTACCTCTTATTTCTGAGAAGATCTGAGTCAGCCCAGGTCTAGGCCTGATATGGTATCAGAAAAAAAAACTGCCCTGAGTGGGTGGAGTGGTTCACACCTGTAATCTCAGCACTTTGGGAGGACGAGGCAGGCAAATCACTTGAGGTCAGGAGTTCGAGACCAGCCTGGCTACCATGGTGAAACCCTGTCTCTCCTAAAAATACAAAAGTTAGTCAGGTATGGTGGCACACACCTGTAATCACAGCTACTTGGGAGGCTGAGGCACAAGAATCGCTTGAACCCACGAGGCAAAGGTTGCAGTGAGCAGAGATCGTGCAACTACACTCCAGCCTGGGCAACAGAGCAAGACTGTCTCAAAAAAAAAGAAAAAGAAAAAGAAAAACAAGAGAAAAAACTGCCCTATCCTGACATGTTCTGAAGTATGTTGTTCTCAACAGAACTCAGAAATGTTGAGAAAACTGAGGGGAAAGGAGAGAAGGGATCTTAAAAACTAAAACATAAAGGAATAAAGACCTTGATCATCATTAAAGTTAGTTCTCCAGTGCCTGAAAAAGCCTTTCTTTTACTCCCTGACAGTTGTCAGCAAAATCAACTTTGAACTTGAGGTCTCTAGGCAGCCTGCCTTTTTCTCTTGTGCTTGTTGGGAGCAATACAACAAAATATGATGACCATAAAGCTATGTAAAGAGCTGAGGGTGATCCAGGTCAGATCTCTGATTTGCACTACGAAGCCTAAAGTAGAACACAATAATTACCTGGCACTGGCAAGCTAAGATCATTGTTCTTAAAATCAGTATTACACATGAAAAGGAAAGATCCCACAAGTACTACCGCTCAAGGAAAACAGTGATGTTTTAGGTTTATAAAATGAGTAGAGGGCTGCTGATTTTTTTTTTTTTGAACATATAAAAAGGGAAAATAATCAATGGTAGGTTTTTAATAGGAACAAGAGGCTGACTTTACCTTATTATGACTGCAATACAGCAAGGAGTTCTGCAACAGGAAACTCCAGAACTATGTCACACATGCTAAGCAAATGAAAAAATTATATTAAGTAACTAATCAGGCCAGGGAAGCAATGTTCAAAGCATGTCACAGCTATAAATGAGAGAATAATGACCAGAATATAAGAATATAGAGTGACTGAATGAATTACAAAAACCAGCTGTTATTTTAAAATAGTCTAATGTGTATATACAACAAATAGAATATATATAAAAATTTAAAAAACAAGGCAACAAATTTTTTTTTTTAAATTTTGGTCCCATCTAGTCTTACACTGTAAAAATGTAGTACCTTGTGAAAAATAACGATCCATCAGTAAAAATTTAAAAAATGATTCACTGTGAACTAGAGATTTAGAATTCAAACTGCCCAAGATGAAAATGTCATCTCAAGATCCACTTACGAATAATTGTTAAAGTTTTTGGAATTTTCATCCTAGGAGGCAAAATCTGTTGCAAAGCTGAATTTATAAGGTTGGGGGGACTGTCCATTAAGAATACCTCTTCTTTACACAGAGACTAATGGCTTCTTAAATGGTCCAAAGCATAGGCACCTGAATTCTGAAACATTATCCATCACAAATCTCCAGCATTCTCCAGAGGAAACACACAAGGCAACTTTTAGCTTCTTTGATTACAAATGCTGAAGTTTTTTTTCAGGCTAGTAGATTTAATGTTTCATCCCACATTTTAGCCCTGCTACAAGAAAATATCTTTTGTTTCAATACAAACCAGTGATTTGCAAGCCTGACTGGTAATCAAAATCACCTTTTAAAAATTATAAATTGCCGGCCGGGTGCGGTGGCTCACACCTGTAATCCAGCACTTTGGGAGGTCGAGGTGGGCGGATCACGAGGTCAGGAGATCAAGAGCATCCTGGCTAACACGGTGAAACCCTGTCTCTACTAAAACATACCAAAAAATTAGCCGGGCGTGGTGGCAGGCACCTGTAGTCCCAGCAGAATGGCGTGAACCCGGGAGGCGGTACTTGCAGTGAGCCAAGATCGCGCCACTGCACTCCAACCTGGGCAACAGAGCGAGACTCTGTCTCAAAAAAAAAAAAAAATTATCGATTGCCAGCCCACCAGCCAAAAGTCAATCTCTTAGATGAGTCCAAGTGATTTTTACTTAAGTCATATTAAAGACCACTGACTTAAATTGTCTCCCTGTGTCCTCCAGGAATGTGCATTTAGATAAGTTATTTGGGATGGTGAAATAAGAGTGATCTTCATGTAAACAAACAGAGAGCAAATGTAAATGGTACAAAGGCAGAAAATGGGGACCTGCTGTTTTTCTTTAACAGAAGGGCTAAAAATTTAACATATCAGATAGATATTCAAATGAAAATACAAATTCAAAATAAAATGAACTTTTTTGGATTACTGGTTATTTTAGATTATCAGTAACACCATTCCATTAGTCCACAATATAGAAAGACTAAAGTTGAAAATAATATTCCACCAGTTCTCGTTTCCAGATGATCCCATATTACAGAATACAATAAGGAAAAGATATATTCAAAATGAATAGAACTACCAACCCTGTTTACATTGTGGGCATTGAATCAATCACCAATTGAAGCTGATAATTTTCTTTCAGATCAAGTTTTCCCAAATCTAAAGAAAATTTCATTATATAATACAGTTATACCATCTGTAAGCTATGATTTTCCAAAAAGAATCAGAAAAAAAGTTAAAAACTACCAACAAAGGCACTGAACTGCTATGACTTGCTTTTTTGTTGACACCAACCTTTTTCTGTAAACTAGTGAAAGGTCACATCAAAAGATGAAATAGAATCCAATTCAAAAAGATTGGACCCCAAAAGGCACTGCTCAAACTTCTGAATCTGAAATGCTCAAAATGCATTCTCTTCATTTGTCTTCCCCCAACAGAGCATTCAATATTTAATGACATTTGCTGTACATTATACAAAAGGGTCTGTAGGTTGAAGTGAATATAACTCTCCATACAAGCAAAATGTAAATCTGCAAAATGAATGATGATCACATCCACTCGTATGCAGATATAACACAAAACCTAAGGTTCAACAATACTATTACACCAAAGGACTAGACCTTCAGGAAACCCTTCCACCTAAACCCATTCTCACACAAAGGCTAAAAACACATTCTGCAAAGGCAAAAGGAAACAGAAGACAGTATTTCCATTAAAGACTAGTTACAAACAGGAGCAAACCTGGGCTCTTTACTCACCATTTTAATACTGCTGCCAACTATAACAGATTAAAAATGTACACATGACAAAGTGGAAAAAAGTCCCAAAATGCAACAGTTTCAGCAAAAGAACATACTGACTAAGGATTACTACAGTTAACATTGCTACAGTAAAAACGATGGCAAACAGGGATTTGGCACCACATTTACAAAGTAAAAGCATGCACTGTTAATACACTTTAGATGTCTCTCAACAGAAAAGGCCATGAAGATGGAAAACAAGAGGCACCTTGTACAAAACTCCCTATAACTGAGACAAACAAGCAAGAATCAAAGTGGTAAATATGTAGCAGCAAAGTCACTGGTTCTGTTTGGAATTTAGCAATTTGCATTTCTGATTGGCAGCTGTCCTGGGTGTGTCTGTATCCAAGAAGCTGACTTTATCATACTACATCACAGCAGTAATTTGGTAATCTGCATAAACAAGGTTGACCTTCAACCATACGCTTAAAGAAAAGAGAGAATTAGAATCTTATTGCAGAACTTTCCAATGTAATTACCATATGGAAACCATAATGGTACTTTGAGCAGGATAATAACATAAATTTCATCAAAAAAGCTGTATGCATAGCCCCAGTAACTGGAAAGAGTTATAAGTAATTATGGAAGTATTATATTCTGACCACACCAAGAGTTAAAAACAAAGAGTTCCTACTAAAGAGGAATATTTTCAAGATGATCTGGTCGCATCATGTGCATAGTTAACATTGTGTTTTAATAAAGATTCTTTTGCAAATAAAGAAATAAAATTTAGTAAAGTTATTCTTCTCTTGATGAAAAAACCCTAAAAATGAACCACTGGTGGTTTGTTAAGAAGGGGGAAAAAAAGAGTAAGCTACATATTGAAAGTTCTAGAATGCAGCACCTCAACTTCACATCTTCCATAAGCATTTAAGATTAAGAAATCCAAGTGATGTCTTGATGATCAAATCACACTTTACAGTTCTTCCAATTCCAATGTCTGAATTTAGCATCTCATGTCAATTAAAAGTTCCCTAATATAGAAGATTGTGCTAAAGAGTGCTAAGATTCTGCATGCTGCTGCCATTCCCTGGTCCCGTTCATGCTTGTAGCTGCCCCATAAGACAGCAAAAGGTGTCTGGTCTCAACACTCCACACTGTAGTAACTAGAAGAGAAGAATATTCTGAATTAGAAAAAGTTTACAAAGCTAAGAGACATCACTATAGCACTATAACTACCTGTATGAAACTTTACCTTTCACTAACATCCATGCTTTTCAATAAAGTCCACATTCCTTTAAGTTGTTTTTAATGATGACATCTGTAACAGCATCAAAAACAAACTGCACATTCTTCGTGTCTGTGGCACAGGTGAAGTGAGTATAGATCTCCTTGGTATCTTTTCTTCTGTTCAGATCTTCAAACTGGCACTGAATATAGGCAGCTGCCTCTTCATATGTATTGGAACCTAAAACAGACACCCAGTACTCTCAGTTCAAATTGTAACAGCTGCCTGAACTCAACTAAGTCAGACCATTACCATTTACTTATGGAGAGGAAACATAACCCAATTAAATATGAATAGAATTCTCTATTTCTATAATCATTAGATGTTTCTATAATTAGGTTCTTCGTGAGAGTAGACTCTCATGGTAACTAAAATAAAATCATCACACACAAAGATTGAAGAAAACATAACGTTTCTCTTTACCCTTTCCTTTAGACTTTTCAGCTAAAAAAATCTAGAAAGTATAAAAGGAAACTAGGAAAGTAGGAAGGTGCATTTCTAGGGAACACAACTGCTTCAAAGGTCTGAGAGAGGCTGTGTTCCTTGGAGTGATCTTGGAGTAAAAATTCAACAGGGTAGTGCTCACTTTGGTAGCACATGTACTAAAATTGGAACAATACAGAGAACATTAGCATGGCCACTGTGCAAGGATGACATGCAAATTCGTGAAGCGTTCCATATTTTTGAAAACAACTGGGTCGGATCATGCTAAAAGGAGATAATATTACTCTGCTACAAAGTGTTTCCAACTAGAAAGGATCAATGAAGTGAGAAATTGTTGAGAAGGATACAGTTTGCTTTTAGATGTCCTTTGTCCAATATGAACATTTATTCATATTGTTTTGATTACCCTTATGTTACTACAAGATGGCAATAAATGCTATGGGATTGTTTGTATTAAAACAAACAAAAAAAGGAATTCAACAGGGTAAATTGTTCTTTTCAAAATCATTCCACAGTTTTAAGGAGGTTTAGCTTCAAAGCCTTAAGGTAATAATTTAAGTAAGGAAAAGCAATACACTTTACGAGAGTGAATTTTAGGGTTTCTGAATTATATCTCAATAAAGCTCTTATTTTTTACAAAAAGAAAGGTGGCAGGAACCAAAAGTAAAAGCTGTCTCAACAATATTTGTAATTAATACCCTTAAATCACCTGCTTTTTACACCATCTTATCTACTTATGGAACCTTTAGAGTAGCCTTAGAAACTGGCTATAAAGCCAGGGAAACGCAACAAAGACAATTCATTATTCCAATAAACTAGAGGCTATTTTCAGTAACATTAAGCATAACAAAAATATCAATAACAAAGATATAAAGAAGACCAGGTAACAAAATGGAGCTTAAGAAAAAAGGAGCTGGGTGGGGTGGTTCACACCTGGGGCCACGGCAGGTGGATCGCTTGAGGTCAGGAGTTCGAGACCAACCTGGCCAACACTGTGAAACCCCATCTCTACTAAAAATCAAAAAATCATTAGCTAGGCCTAGTGGTGGGCACCTGTAGTGGAGCTGAGGCACAAGAAGCACTTGAATCTGGGAGGTGAAGGTTTCAGTGAGCCGAGATCATGCCACTGCATTTCTGTCTGGGAGACAGAGCAAGACATTGTCTCAAAAAAAGAAAAAAAAAGGAAAGGAAAAGAATAATAATTAAAATATTTAAATAACTGAAGGAAAACAGCTTTGTAGGTGCTTGAAGCAGGTTCTTAAAATCTGGAAAACAACCTCTGTAAATTAGAGGCCGATGAGTGAAAAGTGAATTTTGTCTGCTAGGAACAGATACTAATACCTGGCAAATAAGGACTGTAAGAATCTGTACGTAGAATGAAAACAATGGAGGATAGGCTTGGAAGTTAACAACAACAAAGAAAATGGATGAGATTAAAGGCTCTTTGCTTTGTGCGAAGACTCTAAGCTGGGCCTTCAACATTAATGCCAATTCTTTTACTTGTCTTACATCTCTCTCCCCCAATCCTAAAACTTGGTTGCTTTCTATAAACTCACCTGATTCTCACCTCCCTCTGTTCTTTACTCTGAACAGGTAACCACATTTCCAACTTCCTTGAGAAAACAGAGGCCATGAGGATTAAACTACATCTCAACTTTTTGTCCTACCACCTCACTCAAAATGTTACATATCTGCACTTATTTGTACTTCTGGTCTTAGAGGTGTCTTACTTCTTCCTCAAAAATCAATTGCTCTACCGATACTCTTTTAAAAAATTGAGGAAAATTAACATAACAGATATTTAACCATTTTAAAGTATACAATTCAGTGGCACTTAGTGTATTCACAATGTTATGCAATCACCACCTCTCTCTAGCGACAAAACTTTTTCAATGCCCTATTCCCATTAAGTAATCACTCCCTTTTCTTCCCATTCTCCCAATTCTCATAACCACTAATATGCTTTCTGTCTCTATGGATTTGCCTATTTTGGATATATCATAGAAGTATTGGCCTCTTTTACTTAGCACAGTGTTTTGAGTTTCATACAAGTCGTACCATCTATTATTATTCCTTTTCTTGGGTAAATAATATTCATTGTATGTATATAACACAATTTGTTTACCCATTTTTCCTACCTAGACTCGTAATTCCTTTTTTCCCATCTGCTTGCAAATCTTGCTCATTCAATTACATTTGTTTTTTCAACATCTCTTTTGCTTATAGGATCTTAGCCCTCAACCTATAAACATTCTTAAATCTCTCCCTTTTACCACGTTGCTCAAGAGTAGTCTACACTTGTCTTCTTTCTTCACTTTCCACTCTGTAACTCACTGTACTCACCTTTCCATTGACACTGCTCTCAAGAGCAGGTCACCGACCTCCTAACTGTTAACTCCAAGGCCATTTTTCAGTATTTATCTTACTTATCTGCAGATAACACTGTTGACTGAAATATTTAATCAACTCACTTTTTAAGCTCTCCTTTTGGTTATGATATCTTTCTTTCTCTCCTGCCAATAGAGGCTGCTATTCTCTCTCATTTTATCTGTGGTCCTTTTTCTCCTCATTCTATATTATTATCTCCATAGGTCATTTCACCCATTTCCATGTTTTCATTACTGATGATCTCAAACTCCAACCTCTCCCCAACCTCAAATATAACTGCCCATGAGATATTATTTCAACATTCCATAAATAATTAAAAATCAACATTCCTAAATATGAATTCAGGTCAGAGCACCAGCATCCAAGACAGAAACCTGGGAGTACCTCTGACTCTTCCCATTTCCTTAACCCTGCTTTACCCCTTCACTTTATTGATTGACTAACTGATGGATGGAGACTCACTCTGTTTCCAGGCTGGAGTGCAGTGGTGCAATCTCAGCTCACTGCAACCTCCGACCCCTGGGTTCAAGCGATTCTCCTGCCTCAGCCTCCCGAGTAGCTGGGATTACAGGTGCGTGCCACCATGCCCAGCTAATTTTTCTATTTTTAGTATAGACAGGGTTTCACCACATTGTCCACGATGGTCGCAATCTCTTTACCTCATGATCCACCCACCACGGCCTCCCAAAGTGCTGGGATTATGGGCATGAGCCACCGCACCCGGCCTCACTTTATTATAGAAAGCATTTACAGTGTCTCCGCTAATAAGAGTTCCTATTCTCTGGAAATACCTGACTCTGATCTCCTTAGTTTCATAGTGATCCATCCCTGGCAGTTACATTTCTGCCCCTGACCTCAACTGATTGGCCTACAGATTTCTGCCTGACTTAACCATGGCCAGAATCTCTCTCCTTGGAATTTGAAACCAAGGTCAAGCAATCCCGGTCTAGTCTTATCTTTTTTTTGTTTTTGTTTTTGTTTTTGAGATGGTATCTTGCTCAGTCGCCCAGGCTGGAGTGCAGTGGTGCGATCTCGGCTCACTGCAAGCTCCACCTCCCAGGTTCACACCATTCTCCTGCCTCAGTCTCCCAAGTAGCTGGGACTACAGGTGCCTGCCACCATGCCCAGCTAATTTTTTTTTTTTTTGTATTTTTAGTAGAGATGGGGTTTCACTGTGTTAGCCAGGATGGTCTCAATCTCCTGACCTCGTGATCCGCCCGTCTCGGCCTCCCAAAGTGCTGGGATTACAGGTGTGAGCCACCACACCCGGCCTAGTCTGATCTTTTTAACAGAGATATAGAAACTGTGACTAGGCTGTTATCACATAAACTGAATAGCAGAGAAAGCTGGTAAGGAGAGAAAGAATAATAAAAAAGATACACAGAGGAGAGAAAAAAGATGGGGATAAAGAGTGCTTCCAGGCTTCCTGACAATTATTTCCTAGTTCTAATTCCATTCTAAGACTTGTCCATTCTTGCCTTTGGGTTCTAAGATATATCCCTTAATCCCCATCAAAAGTTTTTATTTCCATCCTGAGTTCTTACTAATTCAAATCTACTACTATCTTTATTATTTATTGCATAATCTTTCTAAAGCACAGTTTCTTCTATATCATGTACCCCATGATATGGATCATGGAAGGATATTAAACCTTCAACTGATCATCATTGTCTCAGCATGAGATATAAGGCCCTCCATGAGTTGATCTTTGACCATCTCTCCAACCACTTCTTCCCTGCCACTGTAAACTCTAGTAATACCAAACTCCTTCTGAGTTCCACGACTGGTCACACCATTTTCCTATCTCCATATTTTCATATATGCAATTCCTCTTTTCTAAAATGCTTTTATTCCCCTGTCTGCCTGATGATTTCTATTTCATCCTCTTAGCAGCTCTAGAAAAAGACTACACTGACCCCATCAGAAGTAACCACTTCTATTCCATTTCTGTTAATGCACATTTTACACTACAATAAATTTATTTATGTCCCTCAGCAACTACATGTCAGTTTCTTGGGCACAATGATTACAACTTACCCTTGTATTTTCTTCGACATATACCAAGTTTTACTTTATTTTTTGTGAGACGGTGTCACTATGTTGCCTAGGCTGATCTCAAACTCTTGGGCTCAAATGATCCTCCTGCCTCAACCTTCCAAGTAGCTAGAATTATAGCCACCATGCCCAGCTCCCAAATTTACTTTTTCTCCTTTTTTATTTTCCTCAAAAAATGAAGAGAGAAATTTAAAATAAACACAGAAAATTCAATTGTGTCTGATATGGCACTCTTGACTCAGGGGGTTTTAATCACAGGCTTAACGCCAATGCCACTACCACTGAATACTCTCCATCAATCACTAAAAAAAAAAAAAAAAGTTTTATGAATGCCACCAAAGTGTCGATCTAAGTAAGATGTGTTCCTCCAACAAAGTCTTTCATAACCTCTTACCTGTGTATTCTGGATAACAGATAGTTAACGGACTCCTCTTTATTTTTTCCTCAAAAAGGTCTTTCTTGTTAAGGAAGAGAATGATTGAAGTTTCTGTAAACCATTTGTTATTACAAATGCTGTCAAACAGTTTCATGCTTTCATGCATTCGGTTCTGAAAAAGAAATAAAGGATGATAGGTCAGTAGCAGATAGTAAAAGTGGATTAACTTAATGAAAAAGACAAACCAGCCGGGCGCGGTGGCTCAAGCCTGTAATCCCAGCACTTTGGGAGGCCGAGACAGGCGGATCACGAGTTCAGGAGATCGAGACCATCCTGGCTAATACGGTGAAACCCCGTCTCTACTTAAAAATACAAAAAACTAGCCGGGCGACGAGGCGGGCGCCTGTAGTCTCAGCTACTCGGGAGGCTGAGGCAGGAGAATGGCGTAAACCCGGGAGGTGGAGCTTGCAGTGAGCTGAGATCCGGCCACTGCACTCCAGCCTGGGTGGCAGAGCAAGACTGTCTCAAAAAAAAAAAAAAAGACAAACCAACAAGTTTTGTAGCACTGAATGGCATTAATGGAAATAAGTCAAACACCAATAAGATAAAGTTGAGTGTCAGTCCTCATTTGTATAATTTTGAGGTGAGAGGAGGTAGGAGGAAGGGCTGGCTAACATCCTTTCCACATAGTCAATGTGATTATAACATCTTTTTGAGAGTAATAGGACACAGATCAAAAAAATTAAAGATACTAAGTTTTGACTAAATGAGCAAATGGATGCAGACAATCTTCCTAATAAGTTATTTTCTATTTCCTGGTTACATTAGACAGGCTTTTTACCAGAAGCTCCAACATACCATCTCCTCGTCCTCAGCCAGAACAAGGTCATAATCACTGAGGGCCACACAGAAAATAATTGCTGTCACTCCCTCAAAACAGTGAATCCACTTTTTTCGTTCTGATCTTTGGCCACCTACATCAAACATCCTGACAAGGGGAAAGAAAGCACAAATTCAGCAAGGTCACACATACACCTCTCCCTAAACTGAAATAATTAGGAAACTTCCCACTATTACATATTCAAAACTTCATTTATAATAGAAGACAAACAAGGAATAGATTAAATGCAGTCAAAATAATTACCTTGGCTAAAAATACAAGACAACAACATGAGAAAATAAAATTTGTGAATAATCCAGATTCTAATTTTAGACAGATAGTTGAGCCTCCTCTCTATCAAAGCTTGTACCAGATGTGTGAAAAGTCAGCAGAATAAACACTGAAATGGATTAAAGGAAGGAGGGGAAAAGATAGGAAAAGCAAAGAGCTAAATAATACAGTTTGAGATAATAATAATAATGGCATATTTATTGAGTGCTTACCATGGTGCCAGACACTACTACTAAACATCTTAACTCATTTTGCCCTTGTAACACTCCTATAAGTACTATTATTATTATCCCAATTATACAGATAAAGAAATTGAGGCACATTCAATGTTAAATGATTTGCTCAAAGGTACACTACTAACAAACAGGGACTGGGGATCTGAACCTAGGCACTCTAACTCCAGCACCCATGTTCTGACTCTCAAAATGGTTTGCCTATAAATGCCCAATGTGCACTCTGCTTCCATAACTTCTTCCTACTAAGTTTGTTTTCCTTACCTTAAAAAAAAAAATTTGCAGATTAATTGTAAAAACAAATAAATTATATTTTTATGGTAGGATTCTATGAACCCAATAACCAAAAAACAGCCTTGACCAATATTTCCAAACTCCAAGTCTTACTTAAACCTAATTAATAAAAACAAAGTCTCAACTGTTCACAAACTTTATGTTCCACTCCAGATCAGTTTTAGTCCAATACTCTCTTCTGGGCGACTTACTTGGTATTCTGAGTCAACTGCTGAACTTCTATCAGCAGCATCCTCAACTACCTCCTACAGTAAAAAGAAGATCTGCACTGCTTTGTGTTTTAGCTGATACTTAGGTCTAATGACGTATACATGCAAATGGTTACTCTGTGATCTGTGTTTGAAGAAAATGATAAAATTTTTAAAGGCTAAACTCTGCCGAACTGGTTTAATGTATAAGATCAATAGTGACTAGAGGCCTACATTTCCAGAGATGTTTTTGCCCAGAAATTGAAAGAAATAAGACACAGTTGGTGATTTCTCAATGTATGCTTGAAAGGAATTATCTCTTTATGACCCAACTCTTCCTTTGGGTTGATCTTGCACAATTCTTTTTGACCTTTGGTCATGACACCTGAAATGATGTAATCACAAGTTGGCTTTAATATAGGGTCATAATACAGGTTTTAGGAAGGCTAACATCATATATTTCACCATGGAAGTCTCAAGGGGAGACACACCAATAACTTCAATTTACTCCCCCATTTTCTCTACAAAGTCTATACAACACTGTGAAGTTCCAAGGTGGGCTTTTAGCACATATTAACATTTACAATACCATTCACTAAGAGATCAACATTTCATAAACATTACCTCATTAACTGAGAGGCAAGTAAGCAATTACACAATGCCTTGCATATGGTAGATGCTCAATAAATGTTTGAATAAATGGATAGTAGTTTTGCCTAGAGAGAAGAGGAAAAGGAAGAAATGATAGTACTTCATAACAAGATAACTACATGCCAACAATCAAGTAGGTGTGGCACCTTAATTAGATCTGGCTATTGATCATGGCATAAAAAGACAGGACAGTTAGGATTTGCCTAACTAAAGACTGATCTATATAACAACACCAATAAGAAAGTTTCCAACACTAAATAATGATCACAACTTTTAATTATAAGTAGATTACAAACCTTATACAAAGAAATCTCATTCTTATGGTCTCATGAGTGATAATCCATGTGGTCTTTGCTGCTCTTGCTAAATAAATTCATCAGCACTAAAGATAAGAAGCAAGTCTATTCTAAAAGCATTCAGAGCTGAACTACTATTTTCCTGCACCAGGAAAAAAATCTAGTTTGGTGTATTAGGATTTCAAGACCCTGACTGGTATCTAGTAATAAGTAAACCCTATGTGGATTTCACAAATCCTGTGTAAGAGTTGGTTTCAGACAAAAAACCTGACAGGCTCTGAGGTAGTAGTTACATCTGTATGCAATAATGCCGAACATCACATTCTACATATAAGCATAATAACATAACTAAAGAACACATGGTATACTGAAGGAGAAAAGTTTACTCCTAATCTCAAAGGTCACAAAAGAAGAAAATGGGAACCAAAAAAACATTTCTAATATTTATAAAAGACCATTAACACAGAGACAAGCTGAGGCTTGTTTTAGAATTACTAATGCTGCCAGGCATGGTGGCTCACACCTGTAATCCCAGCATTTTGGGAAGCCGAGGCGGGCAGATCACAAGGTCAGGAGATAGAGACCATCCTGGCTAACATGGTAAAAGCCCGTCTCTACTAAAAGTACAACAACAACAACAACAAAATTAGCCGGGCGTGGTGGCATGCGCCTGTACTCCCAGCTACTCAGGAGGCTGAGGCAAGAGAATCACTTGAATCCGGGAGGCAGAGGTTGCAATGAGCCAAGATCGCACCACTGCACTCCAGCCTGGTGACAGAGCAAGACTCCGTCTCAAAAAAAAAAAAAAAAAAAGAATTACTAATGCTAATGAGAAAGTTATTTGTATTAGAATACTAGAATCTTCTCTCTCTAAAACTATCACAGTTGGACTGGGCATGGTGGCTCACACCTGCAATCCCAGCACTTTGAGAGGCTAAAGCGGGAGAATCACCTGAGCCCAGGAGTTTGAGACCAGCCTGAGCAATAAAGAGAGATCCTGTCTCTACATATTTGTTTTTTTTTTGGTAAACATTAGCCAGGCACAGTGGCATGAGCCTATAGTCCCAGCAACTTGGAAGGCTGAGGCAGAAGGATCACTTGAGCCCAGAAAGTCAAGGCTGCAGTGAGCCATGATGACACCACTCCACTCCAGCTTGGATGACAGAGAAAGACCCTGTTTCTAAAAAATAAAATTTTAAAACAAACCAAAAAAAATCACTGTTTAAATGTCATCTTACCAACCCAAAATACCTCTATCCCCATATTTCTGCACTGTACTAAGAACTTAATTGTACATGACACTACGCACAAATTACTTCAAGAGCCATGATAATACTTGCTCCATTCCATTCAACTGGAAGGGAAATTCAAATCAAAAAGAAGTGACACTGGGGAGAAAAGCATTTCTATTTTAATATCAAAATGGCAAAACAAAACCATGTAACTAGCCAAAAAAACTGGTTTTCCTAAGTTTAATATTGTTACCCTATTAAACATTCAATATCTGTTTTGGTGAGTCTAACAAGCAGCTGAAAAGAATAAAATTAAAACAAACCAGTTATCACAGGAAAAATTTTACTGGGAGGCAAGTTACAATTTATTTTTGAATTTAAATTCCTCTAAATGGACACAAACATTTGATGCTATTTGGAGAAACAAGAAATGTTTGGGCCCCCATTCAGTTAAAACATTCAAACAATGCTGATAAATAGGTTAAGTTTCTAAACCAAGGAATACTGCCCAGAGAAATTTTACCCTGATTAAGAGATGGTAAACTAAAACAAAAGATACCTGTATTTGGCACACCTAGCAAAAAGGCTAATGACTTACTTGAAGTATAGGTCTTTGAAGGTGAAATGCGTTTCTACAATGCCTGTGGTCTTCACTCTTGTCCGAAGAACATCTTGCTGAGTTGGAATGTAGTTAGACTGGGATATTCTATCCAGATCATTTAGATAACTAAATAAAAGACACATTTACTTGGTGAAGCCAACCATGTGCACTGCAAATCAACAGACTAAATTAGTTCCTATTCTAAACCTGTTACTAGTTACTAAAGTGGCAAAACAGAATCAGATCTTCAGTATCATAGAAAAGATAAGAAGCCAGGCATGGTGGCTCACGTCTAATCCCCACACTTTGGGAGGCCAAGGCAAGAAGATTGCTTGAGGTCAGGAGTTCAAGACCAGCCTGGGCAACATAAAGAGACCCTTGTCTTTACAAGATATTTAAAAAATTAACTAAGCATGGTGGTGTACGCCTGTAGTCCTAGCTAATCCTCCTACCCTTGAGTGAAGCAGAAGGATCACTTGAACCCAAGAGGTCAAGGCTGCAGGGTGCCACTGTACTCCAGCCTGAGTGACAGAGTGAGACCCTCGTCTCTTAAAAAAAGAAATAATAAGAAAAAATATGAATCCAACATAGGACAATTAAAGTATAGAGTCTATATACATTAACAAAAGTAGGTTTTTGTTTTGTTTTCTTTTCTTTTTGTTTTTGTTGGTTTTTTTTTGAGACAGAGTCTCACTCTGTCACCTAGGCTGCAATGCAGTGGTGTGATCTCAGCTCACTGCAACCTCCATCTTCCGGGTTCAAGTGATTCTCCTGCTTCAGCCCCCTGAACAGCTGGGATTACAGATGCTCACCACTATGCCCAACTAATTTTTTGTATTTTTAGTAGAGACGGGGTTTCACCATGTTGGCCAGGCTGGTCTCAAACTCCTGACCTCAGGTGATTCGCCTGCCTTGGTCTCCCAAAGTGCTGGGATTATAGGCGTGAGCCACTGCACCCAGACACAAAAATAGGTTTAATTCTACAGAATTAAACTGTGAAGGCCAATTTAAAAAATTAAAACAATAGGAACAGGAAATGTTTTTAGTAAAGAAAAATTCCTGAAATGTAATACTAAATTAACTGTGTACTGTATAATACCAAAATCAAACTATACCAAAAGTCCTCAGACGATTAAACTTAATAGGTCATGTGTGTTTAACCATTTGACAGGACATTAGAGAATGGTGTTTGATTTACTAAAATTAAGAGAACTACAGTGAGTAAGAATATTTTCCGTTTTCTTTCAGTAAACAGAAGAGTTGGGGAGGTTTGGGTTTTTTTAAAATCTAAACCAAAAACAAATTGTAAATACCTCCAAAAAAATTAATTTGTTCAGGGAAATAATTAAAAGACTGCTTCAAAACTATATTCTTTGCTGATTCCAGGCTAGAAAACTGATGAGCAGATGGCACCAATATAAGTGAATCATTAATGATCTATAAAACCAAATACTATCACTAATGTAAAGAGGCAAACTTAGATCAACTGTTATGAAAATCTCTATAATATAAGCACATGTAGTTAGAGGATTCAGAGCTTTCTGAATGAATGATGAAAAAAAGCAATTATAATCTACTTTTGATGACCACTGGTAGAATTATTTAAGCTCTCAATACCTGCAACTAAAACATATTAAAAGGTAGGCAAGAATCCTGAAACATTTCTAAAGCCAAGTTCTCATTGAAAGAATAAGAAAGTTTTCAAATACAGTCATGTGCTGCATAACAATGTTTTGGTCAACAACAGACTCCATAAATGTATGCTAGTGATCCTGTAAGATTATAATGGAGCTGAAACACTCCTAGTCCCTAGTGACATCATGGGCCATATTATCCTTTTATATGTTTAGAGATGTTGAGATATACAAATACTTACCATTATGTTACAATTGCCTACAGTATTTAGTACAATAACATGCTGTACAGGTTCATAGTCTAGGGGCAACAGGCTATACCACAGAGCTTAGGTGTGTGGTAGGCTATACCATCTAATTCTGTGTATGCATAGTCTATGACGTTCACACAATGACAAATCACCTAATGATGCATGTTTCAGAATGTATCCCTGTCCTTATGCACAGCCTGACTATATCATTTAATTTCTTCTTGTAACAAATTAAGCTAGAATGATGATGTGAAAAGTAGGGAAACAATAATATTGGAGAAAAAACCTTAATGCTTAAAAGTACAAAGAGAAATACAGATAACAAGTGCTCACCAGGCTCCGCAAAAGTACATTTAAAAAAATACATTCTGGGCTGGGCATGGTGGCTCACTCCTATAATCCAAGCACTTTGGGAGGCCGAGGTGGGTGGATCACGAGGTCAGGAGATCGAGACCATCCTGGCTAACACAGTGAAACCCCATCTCTACTACAAATACAAAAAATTAGCCAAGTGTGGTGGCGGGCGCCTGTAGTCCCAGCTACTCGGGAGGCTGAGGCAGGAGAACAGTGTGAACGTGGGAGGTGGAGCATGCAGTGAGCGGAGATCGCGCCACTGTACTCCAGCCTGGGTGACAAAGCGAGACTCCGTCTCAAAAAAAAAAAAAAAAAATTCGGATTCTAGGTTTTATAAATAAGTATATGTAAAAGAGGTAAAATAGGATAACACGTAATAGCTTCATATAAGTGTTCATTACAAATTCTCTAAAACTACGTTAACACTCAAGATAATATCCTTGACAAAAAGATACTTCAACTTCATTCCATGACTCAACCTTCTCTTTCTATACAAAGTCTACCATTGTGATCTGGCAAAATATTTATTAGTGAAATCCACAGTGCAGCCCAGACACAGAGAGCTGGCTGCATAAAAAGAAATACCACAATTCTAATTTCCCTCTCTAGCTGGCTATCAGTGCCAAGCCCTTACACAGAGGAACTTATGAGTTGGAACAGATTCAGAACCCAGCCACAATAGATGTCTCTCCTCCTTCACTTGCTCATAATAAAATGCCATGGAACTAATTTAGTGGTGCCAAGTCTCCCATTTACATTCCAAGAGGGAACTTTTTTCTCCAAATCATACAAATGACCAAGGGCTCTATAATCCTAAACTTAGACAATTTTTATAAAGCATCCTATAAACTTCTAAGAGTGTCTATTACTTAAACATTTCCTTAAGGATGGGCACTAAACTTTCTCTAGTGTCACCAAGTTATTCTCTGTTATAGTTTCACGGAGAAAAATTACTTACTATGAAGCAGAATCATTAAGCTGATATTCCCTGGATCTGCTGAAGCAAGCTTGTACCCCACCATCTCGCCATAACCGTTTAATCACTCCTGCTAGTTCTGGAGTCATGACTCCTTCTTCAGCACTGCCAGCTAAAACAAATAACTGTCGGGCATCATCCTGAAGAAAGCAGTTAAGAAAGAGACAGATGACTCTCCATTTCCTTCAGACTTGATGACAGTCTCTTTAAAATACACACACATTACATGTTATGTTAAAAGAGGTGTTGTTACAGAGACCTTTTCTGACAGGCCAGCATGACAGAATTTATAATTAAGTCTTTCCTCATTCTCATTCCACTACCATTTTAAGTCCAGAACTGAGCTGAGAAATTATTTTACTTCCCCACAACTCCTCTACACATCACCATCCCCAGAAAAGATCATTTCTGGCCAGCCCACAAATCTCCATCCAGATTGCTAATAATTTTTGAGAGAAAAAAACTGGTTTATGAGACAGGCTTATGTAAAACATTCCCGTTCTATTAAAGGAACCCTACAATAAAAATAGAAATAAAAAGACTAGCACATAAGAGGTAAAGTCTAAACACCTTAAAGGGAGTAAAACATTAATCAAGTTTAAGAAAAAGTATTCTCTTCTTCGCCTTCAGCCCAGACAGCAGAACAAGAAGAGGAGATGGAGGCACTTAAGGAGTCCAGAAGTCTAATGGGGGAAATAAATCCCTCAGGGAAAGATTCAAACAGTCCCTAGATTTCCCTAAAGGAATAATAATAATGTTCTGAGAGAGGGAAAGGAAGGCAGCAGGAGGAAAAGAAAGTAACCAAAACTTAATGAGTCATAGCCACAGTTTTCTTTTTTTTTTTTTTTTGAGACAGAGTTTCGCTCTTGTCACTCAGGCTGGAATGCAATGGTGTGATCTCTGCTCACTGTAACCTCCACCTCCTGGGTTCTAGTGATTCTCCTGCCTCAGCCTCCCAAGTAGCTGGGATTACAGGCGTCTGCCACCACATCCAGCTAATTTTTCTATTTTTAGTAGAGATGGGGTTTCACCATGTTGGCTAGGCTGGTCTCGAACACCTGACCTCAAGTGATCCACTCGCTTCAGCCTCCCAAAGTGCTGGGATTAAAGGCATGAGTCACCGGGCCCCGACATAGCCATAGTTTTCTAGGTTGTTATAGTTTTTATACATAAAATATGTGACAGAGAGGACAGAAATGGATTATGAGATTTTTATCGTTTTGCTTTATTCTATCCATCCCTACTTGTTGTTTCAAAATAAGCACAGGTCTCGCAGGATGATTTTCCCAACCACATCTAATATTTATCTACCTTGAGAGATTCCAAATAACTATAAAAATAAAAAATTGAAAAAGTATATAACATGTAAAGAAAAAGTAAAGGAGAAAAGGGAGCAATCATTTGTATCTTAAGTAGTCATCAGGACAAGTAAACTAATAAACAAAAGTCATTTCAGACCACAGGTGAACTCACAACCAAAAACTCCAAAGACTTGTGAATTACCAGAACTTGTGCATCCACCTTAGCAAAACAAAACCATCAGAAGTGCATTCAAATTATTGTTGCCAAACTCTGGGTCTCCAGCTCTAATGGTTTTTACCTAGTAATATTTCCTCCTTTATGATCCTTTCCTGTATTCTTTCTAGCAATATTTAGGCTCAACCCACTCTCATTTAGCTTCTTTTTTTTTTTTTTTTTTTTTGTTTTTTTGAGACCGAGTCTCGCTCTGTCGCCCAGGTTGGAGTGCAGTGGCCGGATCTCAGCTCACTGCAAGCTCCGCCTCCCGGGTTTACGCCATTCTCCTGCCTCAGCCTCCCGAGTAGCTGGGACTACAGGCGCCTGCCACCACGCCCAGCTAGTTTTTTGTATTTTTTATTAGAGACGTGTTTTCACCATGTTAGCCAGGCTGGTGTCGATCTCCTGACCTCGTGATCCACCCGGCCTCCCAAAGTGCTGCGATTACAGGCTTGAGCCACCGCGCCCGGCCTCATTTAGCTTCTGAGATTAGGCGCATTCAGGATGGCATGGCGGTAGACTAGGCTCAACTCTAAGAAACCTTAGCTGGCTGGGCGCGGTGGCTCACGCCTGTAATCCCAGCACTTTGGGAGGCCGAGGCGGGCGGATCATGAGGTCAAGAGATTGAGATCATCCTGGCCAACATGGTGAAACCCCGCCTCTACTAAAACGACAAAAATTAGCTGGGCATGGTGGCGTGTGCTTGTGGTCCCAGCTACTCGGGAGACTGAGGCAAGAGAACTGCTTGAACCCAGGAGGCGGAGGTTGCAGTGAGCTGAGATGGTGCCACTGCACACTAGCCCTGGCGACAGAGCAAAACTCCATCTCAAAAAAAAAAAAAAAAAGAAAGAAAAGAAACCTTAGCTGAGATCTATATGCCCCTCCCTTTCTTTTCAAAGATAAAATTTTAAACAAATGAAAGAGAAAAGTTGAAATATTAGACAAATTGGCAAACATATTCAATAGTGAGCATGTCCTTCTACACATGCAAGGTATGGTGCTTTATCTAACATTTGAAGTCTTTATAATCCCTTGGTTCTGAAATTTGACTTATACTCATGCACATATTCTAATAATCTTATTAAGCATTACTTAAAAAAAAAAAAAACATGATTCTAACTTTAGAAGCTTCAAAAGAGAGGGAATTATTACTACTTTTTTGCTGTCCTGACTCTATAAATATTCTTTTAGGAGGAAACACTTTTTTCTTATCACTTAATTTCTTCCACTGACCTGCTCTTGCTTCCCCACAATAAACCCTCTCTAAAGGTCTATAAAGAGGTCCCTCTTGGCCAGGCATGGTGGCTCACGCCTGTAATCCCAATACTTTGGGCAGCCGAGGCAGATGGATCACTTGAAGTCAAGAGTTCGAGACTAGCCTGACCAACACGGAGAAACCCCCATCTGTACTAAAAATACAAAAAAATTAGGTGGGTATGGTGGTGCATGCCTGTAATCCCAGCTACTCAGGAGGCTGAGGCAGGAGAATCGCTTGAACCCAGGAGGCAGAGGTTGCAGTGAGCCGAGGCCACATCATTGCACTCCATCCTGGGCAACAAGAGCGAAACTCCGTCTCAAAAAAAAAAAAAAGAAGAGGCCCCTCTTAATAATAAACTTCACACCCCCACACTTAAGCAGATGTGAAAAAGTAACCCATTCCACACCCAGCTCTATTTCTTTTTTTTCATTCACACTCTCTAACCAACTATAAAAAACTAGAGTAGAGGCCAGGCATAGTGAATCATGCCTGTAATCCCAGCACTTGGGGAGGACGAGGCAAGTGGATCACCTGAGGTCAGGAATTCAAGACCAGCCTGGCCAACATGATGAAACCCCGTTTCTACTAAAAATACAAAAATTAGCCAGGCATAATGGCGGGTGCCTGTAATCCCAGCTACTCGGGAGGCTGAGGTAGGAGAATCGCTTGAACCCAGGAGGCAGAGGTTGCAGTGAACCAGGATCGTGCCGTTACACTCCAGCCTGGGTGACAAGAGCAAAACTCTGTCTCAAAAAACAAACAAAAACACTAGAGGACAATAAGAGAGGAGCTATAAACATAAAACCTTACACATGGGGAAAAAAAAGAAACATTTAAAAATTATAATACAGGATTACAGATTAGGTTATGTGGACACCAGAAAGCTGGATGATTTAGGAGGCCTGACAGGGATTCATGATGTCAACTGCATCTGGTGACACAGGAGTGTTAGGACCCAAAGATTAATGACAATTGATTTGATAATGGAAAGAAATGGGGCCGGGCGCCGTGGCTCACGCCTGTAATCCCAGCACTTTGGGAGGCTGAAGTGGGCGGATTACGAGGTCAGGAGTTCGAGACCAGCCTGCCCAACATGGTGAAACTCCATCTCTACTAAAAATACAAAAATTAGCTATAATCTCAGATGCTCAGGAGGCTGAGGCAGGAGAATCACTTGAATCCGGGAGGCAGAGGTTACAGTGAGCCGAGATTGCGCTATTGCACTCCAGCCTGGGTGACAGGGAGAGAGTCCGTCTCAAAAAAAAAAAAAAAAAGAAAAGAAATGAAAGGGTAGGGAGATAAACAAAGGAAGACAGACAGTGGGGAATAACATTAAAGAGGGAAAGAGAAAAGGGACAAACTAAAAGAATCAATAACTGAGATGGAGAAAAAGCCAACAGAGAGAGGGAAGAGAATAAATACAGTACTACTGACCAGTTATCAGATACAACAAATACAACAGAGACGTAGAGTAGGTAACAGGGAGAAATGAGAAATGGGAAAAAGAAAATAAGACCACAGATGAAGCTGGTATGAAGAAGAAAAAGAGGAAAAGAAGGAAAGAAAAGCAGGAGGTGGGAGAAGGAATAGGAAAGGGTAAGACAAGGATAAACGCTTTTTTTTGCTTGACTGCCAAACTTCCCCACGCGGACACAGAAAAATAGTTTCTATGTGATATATTTTACAAAAATATGAAAGTCACATTCACATATTTTCTCTTATTTTGTGATACTCATCTCTCATTTTACAATCCCTAATCTAGCTCCTCTTCCTTTATGCCATTTCTAAGACACTTTCCAGTCTAACACTATCCAACTGTGACCACCCTTTCAGTATTTCCCCTCAACAATTTCCTATCTTTTTATCAAATATAAATTCACATTTGGTAAGTTGGAAGTGGCTTATAAGAGTTCCTAAGCGACTTCATAGACATATAGGTTTTGCCTTTCCAGGCAGACTTCCCAAATCATCTCCTTTTATTTCGCCATGGCATGTAAGTATGACACTCTGAACACAGCCAGTAAGTCCCTTAGATGTAGGAAATAATTCTATAATTTCCCAGCCTTTTCTGGAATTTAACTGATAGTAATATCAAAGATCTCCTGCCTTCATTTTGGCCCCCTCCCCAATGGCATAAAACATCCTAATTATACATGCTCTAATTTTATAAACTAGATCTTCAGGGTCCACTAAGTATTATTATAATAATACAACTTTTTAAACAGCTGACATGTGCAAGGCATTAAAGAATTATACTAGGGCATGGTATACGCCAATTCTATAGCCTAAGGTTCCATGTAGTATACAGTATTCTTGAATATCTGACTTAGATATTTAAGAATTTGGACTTAGTGCTCATGTCCTTACAGAATTTATTCTGCAAGACTGATTTGGGCCTTTAATCTGTACACCTCAGAAAGCAGAGCTACATATCATGGCAACCTTTCTCTTAGATTATTATTTTAATGTACTATTATCAACTACTATAAAAGTCAACAGTGCTGTTAAAAAAAAAAAAAAGGCAACTGAATAGAACAGTTATCCCAGAAACTTATGATGCATCCACAGAATCCCATTTCCAAGACTCCTCTTGGGGTGGTTACATCTAACACCTTCTAAAGTAGATTGCTAACACTTCTCAAGTGAGCACAAAGTACTTTACTACATTTTATCTTGTTGCTTAAATTCATTTCCCTAAAACATGAAGCAAAAATTTTGCTTAACTTAAAACTGTATCTGCTGAATAAGAGCAAGTGAAGAGGAAATGAGAAACACTTACTGCCCTGGCAGCTTCCCCAAAGTCAATCTTTAGCCGTCCCATGGCTCTTATGATTGCAATGATGGACTGTATAGTATTGCTGTAGACAACTACTTTATATTGTTTACATTCATCCTCTGAATACCCATCCTCATGAATGATTCTTTAAAACAAAGAAAACCACAAGTCAATAGCGTGGACCTAAAATGAAAAGATACTATGAATTTTATATGCATTAGGAGAAATCCTAGTCTAACAAAATGCCATATTCCAACTTACTTCATCTGTTTCACAATGGTGCTTTTACCAGATTCTCCAGCACCTGAAAGAAAAGAAAACCAGACTTTGAATTTCTCGGTAATCAACATAAAAGTATAATATCAACACGAATGATAAGTCTAGATTGATGGAAACCACGGGTCCTAGGGAAAATTTTGGTGAGGCTTTCATGTCTATCAAGAAAATGTATGGAGCTTCTCCACTATAGCATTTTACTTTCTTTACATAACTCAGCAACCAAGTATAATTTATTGAAAGTGTCCTAGGGCTTGCTTGGCATCGTTTGTGTAAAATAGGCATATCCAAGGACAGATGGTAACATAAACTTTTGGAGGAACTCATTCACTACATAAAACATGATATAAACACTGAATATGGGCAAAAATGAAATGATAATTTTTTGGTCTATTCATTTTTATTAATTCCTCTGTTGCTGCCTGCCCATACCAGAGAAATGTTCTGAGGGCAATCCTATCAGTCACAGAACTAAAGATGTTTTAAATAGAAGCAGAGAAGGCACTGTTCCTATCAATTTCTCACCATATACCATCTCAAGACCACCCTGCCCTCCTTAGCCAGCTGGAATCACTTTAAACAAATGACCACAAATGTCAAGCTGGCCTTCTGACCTCCTTGACAAAGCCACCTGCTAGATCTTCCCTAGTCAACTCATTTTCCTATCTTTCAAGATCCCTATATCACACCACTTCCCCTCTCTCAAATTTTATAAACCCCTTCCCACTTCTGACTCTCAGCTGATGATCCTGCCCTACTTTTCCATAAAAATTAAAGCAATCAGAAAAAACTACCTCATTTTCCCACAACCACATCTACCAGTCTATCTGTACCTCCATTAATATTCTCTACCTTCATCAACGGATGAAAAGTCTCTGCCAATGTTTTAAAATCAACTTCTCCCCTTGTGCACCTTCATTTTACCTACTCAAGGTCATGGCTGCTGCAATTTCCCATGATATTTCCCATGTCTCAAATATGATCAACTTTTTCTTTCCACTGGGTCATTCTCATCAGCATACAAGCTTACTATACTATTTTCCATCTTTAAATCAACACACATACACACCCCTAACTTTCCTTGACCCCACACATTTTCTTCTAGATACCACTCCATTTTCTCTATCCCTCTTTGCAGCAAAACTCCTCTAATGTGCCATCTATACTCACTGCCTCCAATTTTGTACATTCAATTCTGTCCTTCAGCTATGCTAATCAGGCTTTCATCCCCACCACTCTACTGAAACCACTTCTCAAGGTCTCCAAAAACTTCCATCTTGACAAACCCAGTTGGTCAATTCTTGCTGCTCATCTTAGCCTCTTAAGCAGAATTTGTCTAAGTTGAAATATTTTCTTCACTAGGCAGGCTTCTAGCCAACACACCCTTCAGCTTTGATTCCTACTTCACTCGTCAATCTCCTCTCTCCAGTTTCTGAATCCTTTTTTTTTTTCTTTCTTTTCTTTTTTTTTTTTTTTTTTTGAGATGGAGTCCCACTCTGTAGCTCAGACTGGAGTGCAATGGTACAATCTCGGCTCACCGCAACCTCCGCCTCCCAGGTTCAAGCAATTCTCCTGTCTCAGCCTCCTGAGTAGCTGGGATTACAGGCTCCCACCTTAACACCTGGCTAATTTTTGTATTTTTAGTAGAGATAGGGTTTCGCCATGTTAGCCAGGCTGGTCACAAACTCCTGACCTCAGGTGATCTGCCTGCCTCAGCCTCCCAAAATGCTGGTATTACAGGCGTGAGCCACCACACCTGGCCCAGTTTCTGAATTCTAAAGGTTGTATTGCTTCAGGGCTCCCTCCTTGGCCCTTTTCCCTATCTAAACTCATTCTCTAAGTTATCTAATCTCATCGCCTATTTTTTGGAGACAGACTCTTGCTCCGTCACCCAGGCTGGAGTGCAGTGGCGCAATCTTGGCTCACTGCAACATCTACCTCCCAGGTTCAAGTGATTCTCCTGCCTCAGCCTCCTGAGTAGCTGGGGCTACAAGCACGCGCCACCACATCTGGCTAATTTTTGTATTTTTAGTAGAGACGGGGTTTCACCATGTTCACCAGGCTGCTCTCGAACTCCTGGGCTCAAGCGATCCACCTGCCTCGGCCTCCCAAAGTGCTGGGATTACAGAAGTGAGCCACCACACCCGTCCCTAATCTCATGGCTTAAATACTATTCATAAACCAATCATAACAGGTAACATCTAGTGAGTAACCTCAGCCATGCTGTTCTAACCACTTTGTTTGTAACAACTAATCTAATCCTCACAATAACCCTATGAGGTAGACATTATCATCCCCATTTTACAGATGAGATTAATGATGCAGACAGATGTCAAGTAACTTGCCTACAATTACCCAGTTAGTAAGTGGCAGAACTGAAATCTGCATTCACAGTTTGGCTCCAAAGCTGGTGTTTACTGCGTCTATACTACTGATTTCCAAATTTAGATCTCTAATCTTGGCTTCTAACCTTGGTTCCAGATTCATATATCTAAACCATCTACCTGATATTAGATTTCTAGCAGGTATTTAGATTTCACAAACCTAAAATGCTCAAAACTGAGATACTGATTCCCCAACTCACTCTCACCTCAAAACAAACCCTGCTACTCCCTCAGTCTTCTCATTCCAGTAAATGGCACCAACATTCACCAGTTGCTCAAGTCAAAAATGTTAAGTGACACGTGACTAACATGCAGATAAGACAAGGATGCCAGTGCCAATCTGTATATTAAATATTAGTAAAGCTTAATTTTTTAAATAAAGCAATATAAATAGTTAATGTAATAGTTTTAACAGTTTGTTCCTGAACATTGAAAACCATAGCCAGATCACTGCAAAAGCTTCCTAAATAGTCCAGTGCTTCAGACCTTGCCTTTTCTACAGCCAGTTTGCCAGTCAGTAGGTAGAATAAACTTTGTAAAATGTAAATTAGAATATGTCACACGATCTCCAGTTATACACAAAATCTATGGGCATTTTTGTGCAATATACTCTGGCCCCTGCCTACCTCTTCACTCTCATCTCTTGTTACTCTCCACTTTGTCCTCGCTGCTCTTGTCAGACCAGCATTCTTGCTTTTCCTCCAACATACCAAACCGGTTCTTACTGAGTTAGGTCCTGACTCTGTCTTTCCTGTCTTTAAGTTTACTGTTACCTGAAATAAGTTTTGCAAGATTTTCTTTTTCACAGAACAGCCTTTTCTGACTAATCTATCTAAATAGTTCTCACCCCGTCACAGTCTCTCCCCTTATTCTGTGTTATATTTTTTCATAGCACTTACCACTTCCTCACATGACAGATTAGCTCATTTCTTATCTTCCGCACTAAAATATAAGCTCCATGAAGGCTTATTCATCCCTGCATTCCCAGGGCCTTAAATTGGTCATGACATAAATTATCTACTCAAATAAATATTACTAAACAATGAATAATATTTAGTAACCATGATTCTTTACTAAATATTTCTCAACTTTACTAACCAAAAGTTAATTAAAATCCAAATATAAAAATTCTAGACAACTACATTCTTATGGAATCAAAAGGTACATTTATATATGACCTTGTCTTATACACAATCGATAATCGGGTAGTACTACATAGTTAATATTCAAGTAGCACATAGTGACTTTCTTAGGATGCTGTTATAAAAAGGTGAATCCTCTCATTCATATCTAAAAACACCAATGATTCTACTCTGGGGAAGAAAATACAAATGCATACCAGTTATATTTTAAATTGTTTAAAAGACAAAATTCCCAGATTATCCATATTAACAAGAGCTACTAAATTAAGAAAAGTTGAGATTAATAAATCAATGTGTACTATTCTTTTATATATTGAAAACCACATTTCCATCATTCATGTGAGATTATCTTGAATGAAATAATAAATCTATTAATCTCAGAATCAGTTTCTACCTATCTCATTAATCCTAGCCTATGGATGTGCTGATTTAAAAAAAAAACCCTCTGTTGCCCTACCTCTCTCACATTTTTCCAAGGCTCCCTGAGAAAATGTCAGTTTGCCTTTCCCTTTATTATCACACTAACATCTTCTTCCGAGCTTCCAGTAATCCCAGCACTTTGGGAGGCCGAGGCTGGTGGATCACCTGAGGTCACGAGTTCAAGACCAGCCATGGCCAACATGGTGAAACTCCGTCTCTACTAAAAATACAAAAATTAGCCAGGCGTGGTGGTGGGCACCTGTAATCCCAGCTACTTAAGAGGCTGAGGTATGAGAATCACTTGAACCCAGGAGGCAGAGGTTGCAGTGAACCAAGATCACACCATGGCACTCTACCCTGGGCAACAGATCGAGACTCTGTCTTAAAAAAAAAAAAAAAAAGGCCGGGTGCGGTGGCTCAAGCCTGTAATCCCAGCACTTTGGGAGGCCGAGACTGGTGGATCACAAGGTCAGAAGATCGAGACCATCCTGGCTAACATGGTGAAACCCCGTCTCTACTAAAAAATACAAAAAACTAGCCGGGCGAGGTGGCAGGCGCCTGTAGTCCCAGCTACTCGGGAGGCTGAGGCAGGAGAATGGCGTGAACCCGGGAGGCGGAGCTTGCAGTGAGCTGAGATCCGGCCACTGCACTCCAGCCTGGGCGGCAGAGCGAGACCCTGTCTCAAAAAAAAAAAAGAGGCTCTTCTAACTGCCCACAGAACTAAATACGGATTTGTTTCAGTGGGTGTTCCGGGGGGCATTTTATACAAATAAAGAGTGAATCACTTTATACCAAAAGTCTTTGACCCACTCGGCTTCTAGATCACCATTTTTTTTTTTTTTTGAGACGGCGTCTCGCTCTGTCGCCCAGGCTGGAGTACAGTGGCGTGATCTCGGCTCACTGCAAGCTCCGCCTCCCGGGTCTACGCCATTCTCCTGCCTCAGCCTCCCAAATAACTGGGACTACAGGCGCCCGGCACATCGCCCGGCTAGTTTTTTTGTATTTTTTTAGTAGAGACAGGGTTTCACCGTGTTAGCCAGGATGGTCTCGATCTCCTGACCTCGTGATCCCCCCATCTCAGCCTCTCAAAGTGCTGGGATTACAGGCTTGAGCCACCGCGCCCAGCCATTCTAGATCACCATGAAGGGTGCCACCATCTTATCCGTCTTCCAAGTATGAAATATAAGAGTCATCTGGAACCCACTCACTTCTCTTCTCTCCTTACCAAGCTGTAACAAAATCTTCTTTCTTCTTACGCATTTCTCAAATTAATCCTTTCTATCCTTCACATGTCTGAGCCTGATGTTGCACCTATTATACGTTACTGCTGTGATTTTCTGAAGCTTCCAGCTCAAAGCCCCTCTCCCTTCTCATCATTTCCAAACGGCACTTTTTTTTTTTTTTTTAATAGTCTTGCTCCATTGCCCAGACTGGAGTGCAATGGTGCAAACTCAGTTCACTGCAACCTCTGTCTCCCAGGTTCAAGCAATTCTCCTGCCTCGGCCTCCCAAGTAGCTGGGATTACAGGCCCTGCCCCAAGTGGCACAATTTTTAAAACCATCAGTTTATCTAACAATTCTCCAAATTATTGAAACACTTTCTATAACCCTTTCTAATTAGGTCTGGGTTCTTCACTTTTACCTCAACTCTCTGTGCTCCATTGTTCTAGCAGTAAGCTCCCTTTTCATAACATCTCATTGTTGCGTTTTCCCCAAGCTGCTTCCTATGTTCCATCTCCCTACCCCACAACACACGTGGTGTTTGGAACTTCCTAATTTTATCGGCATCTTTTATCTCTTTTTTCAAAAATTTATCACAAGTTTAAGGGGAGATTCAGTTGCCCATCTTCAATACATCAGGGAAGTGATAGTTGAAATACAAAGAATGGGAAGATGCAAAGGATATTGCAAAGACAGCATCTATGGCTTGGAAAGGGAGGAACTGAAGAGAACTCTGTATGCAGAAGGGATGGAACTGCGCAGGGGGTTAGGATATACAGGGGAGAAAAAGTTGGAAAGGTCCCAGAAACAGGAGGGAATAGGATCCATTCAACATAGAAGCTTTGTCCTTTAAAAGATATCCTATGTAAGTAGGGAAAAAGGATGAGAGGTGAAGTCACAGAGATTTTTGAGAATAAAAGGAGGAAGGAAGCCATGTTAGTCTCATTCTCAATAAAAGAGGCAAGGCAATCTGCAGAGAATAAAGGAAGAGGATTAATTTAGAAAACTATCTGGGGACAGGGCATGGTTGGTTCACACCTATAATCCCACCACTCTGGGAGGTCAAGGCAGGAAGATCACTTGAGGCCATGAGTTCAAGACCAGTCTAGGCAACATAGGCAAACCTCATCTCTACCAAAAAAAAAAAAAAAAAACCAACAAAACAAAACAAGAATAACACAAAAAATTAGCTGAGCCTAGTAGCACACACCTGTAATCTCAGCTACTTGGGAAAATCTCTTGAGCCCAGGAATTCAAGGTTGCAGTGAGTTACAAGTGTGCTACTACACTCAAACCTGGGCACAGAGCAAGACCTTGTCCCAGCAAAAAGAAAAAGAAAATCATCTGTGTTTATCTACAATTTGAATACATAATCATCAACACTGTTAAACCCAAAAAAAATTCACCAATATGGAGCTGGGCACGGTGGCTCATGCCTGTAATCCCAGCACTTGGGGAGGCCGAGACCGGCAGATCACAAGGTCAGGAGATCGAGACCATCCTGGCTAACACGGTGAAACCCCGTCTCCACTAAAAATATAAAAAAAATTAGCCAGGCATGGTGGCGGGCACCTGTAGTCCCCGCTACTCGGGAGGTTGAGGCAGGAGAATGGCGTGAACCCAGGAGGCAGAGCTTGCAGTAAGCCGAGATCGCGCCACTGTACTCCAGCCTGGATGACTGAGCGAGACTCCATATCAAAAAAAAAAAAAAAAAAAAAATTCACCAACATGTACTCTAATGTAGAATCACTGTATTTACCTAAACATGGGTTTTTGTTTGTTTTTTGTTTTGAGACAGAGTCTTACTCTGTCACCCAGGTTGGAGTGTAGTGGCACAATCACAGATCACTGCAGTCTCAATTTCCCGGGCTCAAGCAATCCTCCTCCCTCAGCCTCCTGAGTAGCTGGGCGTAGCTAGGACTACAGGTGCACACCATCGTGCCTGGCTAATTTTTTTTTTTTTATTTTTAGTAGAGATGAAGTCTCACTATGTTGCCCAGGCTGGCCTCAAACTCCTGAGCTCAAGCAATCCTCCCGCCTCACCTCCCAAAGTGTTGGGATTACAGGGGCAAGCCACTGCACCCAGCCACATGTTCTTAATTGAATTTTTAAAATGATCTCTGAGCAGGTACCAGAGCATATGCTCTCCACCCCTCAATAACATATATTACATTATGGGTATGCAAAGTGAGAGATGGTGATAATTTCTTTGCAAGATAATTTTTAAACAAGGCCTAAAGTGATTGGAATTTGGAACTGCTAAAACAAATAAACCATTTTCATATATGAGCAAACTCATTCAGCTCACATACAGACTGATTTTAAAAATTAACCCTGACAGATGGCTAATTCTCAAAAAAAAACACTATCCCCTGAGGCCTTCTCTTTTTTCTCTTTCATTTGACTAAAGCCAGTCCAAAGAAGATACATGAGTATATTATGCGAATTTCTATTTCTGTACCTTCAAGCACAATGAATTTCCTCATTTGAATGGAGGTCAATAGAAAATGCTTAAAACAGTGCCTGGCACACAGTAAATGTTCCATAAATGTTAGCTAGTTATTATTTATGAATGCTCTTTTCAATGTTGAGAATATCACCAAGTAACGTTAAGGCCTTGCAAAGTTTCATTTAGTAATAACAACTTGGATACTGATGTTGGTTCAAAATTCCAGTAACAATGGTATAACTATTTAGCAGTGGTTTCATAATAATAAAATCCTAGACAGAATCTGGATTCACACACTTAAACTGCAACTTATAACCTGAAAATTACAGCAAACTATAATATATCAAAGCATTAGTCGCTTTCTTCAACCTATCCTGAAGAACAAAAACAGTCTCTTCCTTAAATGTATTTTCAGCCCCAGATATTCCTGTCTACTATCGCCTCTCCTTTTCATCCATTTACATCTCTATAGCTTTTCCTTGAAGCTTTCTCACAGGTCTCTCTGTACCACTACCACCTGAGATAGCGGTTATTCCAGGGGTACCTGAAACATCTCCTCTTCCTGTTAAATACTGGTTTCTATAGAGAAATCTTAAAATTTTTAGTAGCAGGATTATAATTAGAGTATAGCCCCTCTTCCAGAGGTCTGGACAGTCAAGTCCCAGTATGGCACTATTTTTAGATAACCTTCTAGTCAGTGCTAGACCAACACTCTCTCTTCTACCAGCCCCCGTTATCAGACATATAGGAACATATGACCAGAATAGGCACAGACAGCCCCTCTCTCACAGCAGGCTGAAAGCTTGATCAGCAAATAAAATAGATTTTTTTGCTAACTTATTCTCGCCTTTCATTTACAACAGGAAAGAAAAAAGAATTGTGAGCATCTACAACTAAAGATCATAGGAGAAAGCCCATGCTATTTCCAATAGGAGTACCTACTGCTCCTGGTTGATTCCTTTTAATAACAGGTATAAGTATGTAACTCTAAAAATTCAGAGTAAGGTTAAAAATGACATTTTAGGCCGGGTGCGGTGGCTCATGCCTGTAATGCCAGCACTTTGGGAGGCTGAGGCGGGTGGATCACCTAAGGTCAGGAGTTCAAGACCAGCCTGGCCAACATAGTGAAACCTCGTCTCTACTAAAAATACAAAAAATTAGCCAGGTGTGGTGGCAGACACCTGTAATCCCAGCTATTCAGGAGGCTGAGGCAGAAGGATCGCTTGAATCTAGGAGGTGGAGGTTGCAGTGAGCCAAGACCATACCATTGCACTCTGGCCTGGGCAACAAGAGCAAAACACCGTCTCAAACAAACAAACAAAAATGACATTTCATTCAAACGGCTTTTCAAGGTACTACACTTAATTTAAAAACCAGTTGCTTCTTAGTTCAATAAAAGAAAAGGCTAGAAGAATAACAGGAAAAACAGCACTGAAGAAATAAAAATTTTTTTAACAAACATGTCTCCTACATGCCTTTCGAAAATGCTGAAAATTGTGACTTCAAATACAAATAAGTTTATGGACTTTATGGTCTGGTGGGAGAAGTTAGAGATCTATTTTTCTTGTGAAATTACCAAGTTTCCTTAACCTACAATCTCAAAACAGTTTTTCAGCCATCCCACTATCCCTCTAAACATGACAAGCCTCTATATATGCTATAAACATCCGTGAAACTCCTATTTAACTCAGACTTCAACTCCTTGCTGAAGCCCTCCTCATTCATTCTGAACAGTTATCACTTCCACTCTGGTGGCTGACATAGATTACTCCCTTTGCACATCAGTTCAAGAGGTTAACTTCCAAAACTAGCTCCCAAACTGTCCTTTCCAGCCACCTCACCTCATTTTATCTCTAGCCAGCTCTGGCTACTGTAAAAAAATTATTTGACTCTCTTCCTAGCTCCTAATCTCCTTGCTTCTCATAAGTTGCTAATTGGTTTTCCTGATTTTGATTAAAATAGTAATGAAACTCTTTCTGTCACAACCTGAAAACCCTTCCATATCTATGTAATTCTCCCTCAAGGCACCCTGACCAGGCTCAACCTGGCTTTACAGGGTAATGTCAAACACTATTACATTAGTACTTGGTCAAATTATCGTAATTATTCAGGTTTGTGCCTGTTTAGGACTCCACTAGCCCTAAGCTCAAAGCACAATCCTTGAAAGCACCAAATTGTGATTTCTTTTTGTGTACCCCCCGCCAATCTAGAGCAAAATCTAGGACAGAGCAGGCACTTAATGACTATCTGTGAGATGAATGGCTTGAGTTTCTATAATATTCGGTGGTTGCTTAATCACATGAATCACGATGCCAGATGCAATGGATGGAATCTTCAATGTGGGTAGTTAACAGAAACAGAAGATGTCCATTCCTATGCTATCTTTATTCGGCCTCACACCCACTCTTGGCCCTTCAACTGTTATCCCATGACTGTACTGATAATAAATTTGGACTCACTCACTAACCTCACTCCCTTCTAGCCTTACTCTCAAACCCTTGTCCTAGTTCCCTTGCACTCATCATCTCATTCTATCCCTAACCCCTAGAAGAGTATATAAAACATAGTGAGCACTCATTTATTATTTGTTCAGGGAGATCATCAATGAGTGTGTTGTTTTTTTTTTTTTTGAGACAGAGTCTCACTCTGTTACCCAGTGGCACGATCTCGGCTCACTGCAACTTCTGCTGCCCGGGTTCAAGTGATTCTCCTGTCTCAGCCTCCCAAGTAGCTGGGGATTACAGGCGCCTGCCACCACGCCCGTCCTATTTTTTTTTTGTAGTTTTAGTAGAGATGGGGTTTCACCATCTTGGCCAGGCTGGTCTTGAACTCCTGATCTCATGATCCACCAGCCTCAGCCTCCCAAAGTGCTAGGATTACAGGCGTGAGCCACTGTGCCTGGCGACGAATGAGTATCTTAAGGATAAAAGAAGGCAGTGAGTTGTAACTGGAAGAGAGCTAATGGTCTTTTCTTTGAAAAAGATTGTTCTAGGAAGCAATCACATACCAATTATCAAAAAAGCTTAAAGGGCATATGAGAAAATTTTGATAAACTTAACTGACATATTAGAATTTCAAAACACCTGCCTGCCCATAATCTCTTCTATAAAAATCCCTACTTCACTACCTCAGTGGGGAATGGCCCACACGATCTAGGCCACATCCTTTCCTGTGACTGAATTGAGAGTAAATACCTAACACAGGAGTCACCCAGTCACAGACTGTTGGGGGCCTACATGACCTAGCTCTAAAAGATGAGCAGGACCAATTGGATTATCTGAGGAATCTGCACTAGGAGATACATGTGAAAAAAACCTAGGCTACCATAATAGAGCTTCATGCACAACAAGGTCACAAAGGAAGAGATTCAGAGGAAGGTTGGTCTGGAGAGAAGAGAACAGACAAATGTGCAGTGAGACTTAAAGGAGAGAGTTCACAAAAAAAGAGACATCAAGTAAGTGAGGAAAAAGAGAGTGAATGGGGGAAGGGCACCTTTTTTTTTTTTTTACAACAAAGGTTGTTGCCCCAGTTTAAAAAACAAAAGACAAACACACACACAAACAAAAACACACATGGATGGGACCAAGGAAAGAGAAAGAGGGGAATAAGGTAAGAAAGCAAAAAAATTAAATAAATAAAATAAAATAAAGGCAGAAACAGTGAAGCCAGCAAGAGGCAAAAACAGACAAAAAAGAGAGACAACAGTCTGGCCAAAGAGCTGCCTCAGTTCCTGCGGCCTGATTCTCCAACTCTTCCTGTATTCCCACATATACCTTTCTATAGTCTAACAATAACCTATCAACCCACCAACTTTTGGTCCTAGTTTGAATGAGTTTTCTTTTCCTTGCCACCAAAAAAAAAAACACAAAAAAAAACTGAATGGAATTGGCTTTAAGGACATGAAAATCACCTTTTTTGCCTTTAAAACTTTAGGTTGTTTTTTATTAAATAAATATTGTATACATAAAAGGGAATACTTACAGCAAATGTATATAACAAAAATATCTATGTACCTATTGTCAAGCATAAAAAATTAAACATTACCATTTATCTTTGAAGCAACCTATGTGTCCCTCCCAATATCAGTTACTGTTTCATTAAATATTTCTAGAGGGTAAAATATGTAATGACAGAGGGGTAGATGTTTTTTAAAGGCCCTAACAACCAAATGGTTTGTTCTGAGTTTCACATCCTTCATCAATTACATACATAGACAATAATTCTATCATTTTACAAGCATCATAAACCATAAAGCAGAACGTTAATAGGCATTTTACATTCATAAATCATCTAAGGAAGGGTTGGTTTGAGTTTTTTTTTTAAAAAAGGCAGCTCACTCAGCTAAGCAGCTCTCCTCAAAATGTTATCACTTAAAGGGGGAGAAGTACATAGAGTTCCTTCCTTGGCTTTGAATGCTTAAGGGAGCAGTCACTTGTGAGCAAGGACAGGGATCATCCTCTGGCTGCCTCAGTGGTTTTTGTTTGTTTGTTTTCTGAGACAGTGTCTTGCTCTGTCACCCAGGCTGGAGTGCAGTGGCATAATCTCTGCTCACCGCAACCTCTGCCCCACCCCAGGGCTCAAGCAATCCTTCCCTCTCAGCCTCTGGAGGAGGGGACCACAGGCGCACATCACCACACCAGCTAAGTTTTGTATTTTTAGTAGAGATGGAGTTTCACCATGTTGCCCAGGCTAGTATCAAACTCCTGAGTTCAAGTGATCCCAAAATGATGAGATTACAGGCATGGGCCACTGTGCCCAGTCTCAGTGTTCTAATTTTGGCCTGTGGTACGTTTCCCTCTACTTATTTGAAAGTAGGGCAGCAAAAAGCCATTTTGATGCTAATATTAAATTACGCAGTATTTATATATGACATGACTGAAAACTGTCTTTTGTTTAAAGGGAACAGAACTGACAGAAGCAACTGTAATGCACAAATAATCCAAATATTTCATTTTAACCCATAGAAATAATTATTCATTACATTGCAGATGTCCTCCAAAGTTAACTGCAATGCTAAATCACTTATCAAAACACCTACATCCCAAAATTCTACAATTTTGGGATTTAAAACGTTGAAATCACATTCCTCCCTACCTAGGGCCCTCTAACATTGATAGCCGCATAGAGCACGTTTCTACAGGTGTATTTAATCAAATGTAAATCAAACTACACTTTCAAAATTCACTAACAGCAAACACTACACACTGAGTTGCCAGATAAGAATGCCTGCAATTTCAATTTCCTTTACTATAATAAATGCTCACCAAAGCTGTTAAGCTAAAACCCAAAACAGTCTGGATTTCACATATGTATTTACTTCTACTTAACCTTTTGTTACAGCATGAATTAGTGGAGGAATGGCAAAAAAAAAAAAAAAAAAAAAAGCTGGTAATAAGAAGGAGAACAATGCAGTCTCTGGGATGAGTTCCCCTAAATTTTATACACACATACATATGTTGGTATCCACAGGGGATTGGTTCCAGGACTCCCCTAGGATACCAAAATCCACCAATGCTCAAGTCCCTTACATAAAATGGTGTAGTATTTGTATATAACCTACACACAATCTGCTGTACAGTTTAAATCCTCTCTAGATTATTTATAATACCTAATAAAATGTAAATGCTATGTAAATAGTTGTTATACTTTAATTTTTGTCATATTACTTTATTTTTCCCAATATTTTTTATGTCATTGGTTAAATCCAGATGCAGAACCTACTCCATATGTGTGCATACATATATATTTTGTGTATGTATATACACACACACATATATTCATAGTATACACATACATACATAATACAGCTTAAACTACAGCTACCAAAAAAATTCACATAAACACTCTCCAAATCCTCTGCATACCTTTTCAGGCTCACCTTCTACACTCTTCCTGTACCAACCCTTCATTTCTTTTTTTTTTTCTTTTTGAGACGAGTCTCGCTCAGTCCCCCAGGCTGGAGTGCAGTGGCGCGACCTCGGCTCACTGCAAGCTCCGCCTCCCGGGTTCACGCCATTATCCTGCCTCAGCCTCCGAAGTAGCTGGGGCTACAGGCGCCCGCCGCCACACCCGGCTAATTTTTTGCATTTTTAGTAGAGATGGGGGTTTCACCGTGTTAGCCAGGATGGTCTCGATCTCCTGACCTCGTGATCCACCCGCCTTGGCCTCCCAAAGTGCTGGGATTACAGGCGTGAGCCACCCCGCCCGGCACCAACCATTCATTTCAATCAAATCTATTTGCTCACTCATGTTCTGAGTCTTTGTGCTTACTATTCCCTTTGTCTGGATATCCTTCTCTCCAGCCTCTGCCTTAAGAGTTCCTATTTAACTTTCATCCCAGCTTTTTGCTTGGTAAAATATTCTAAAAGGAAGAAACTAAAAAAAAAAAAAAAAGAAAAGTTGCTATTAATTTTCAAAGCCCATTTCAAATGTCACCTCCTCTGGGAGGGCCTCCCTGATGTAAACCTCTCTCTCTCTCTTCCTCCTCCTCCTCCTTACAAAATTGACTATTCCTTCTGTAATCACATTTTATTACCATTGTTTACTTGCATATCTCCCCTACTTGAACTGCTTAAGAATTCTGTGTATTTCTCATTTATATCTCCAGGCTGGAAAATAAGTTAATACATGAGCCTTCCACTGAACAGTGCAACACTGAAAACCAAAAAGCTCAATAAAAAGTAGCCTTGACTAAATGCAATAGTGTATCCTGGATTGGATCCTGAAGCAGAAAATTAGTGGGAAAACTGCTGAAATCTAAATAAAATGTGAAGTTTAGTTAACATTAAGGCACCAATATTAATCTCTGAGTGTTTACAAATGTACCATAGCTACGTAAGGTATCAACCTTAAGGAAAAACAGGTGTAAAGTATATAGGGACTCTGCACTATCTGCAATGATTTTCTGTAAATCTAAAATTTTCCCAAAATTAAAAGTTTATTTTAAAAAAATTGAGTAGTCTAGAAAAAGTTTAAAGAACTACTTCAACTTTTGCTGGGGACATGAATATGGATTTTAATTACAAACATAATAACAAAAATAGAATAAGAAATACTTTTCTTCTTAGAAGCAGAAGGAGAAAAGAAGCAAATTATTCTCAATACCCTGGAATGAACCAAAATTAAGACTGCACTATCCTAACATATACCTTAGGACTACATTACCTACATAAGTCATGGTAGTAGTTTTATCATTATATCAAACAAAGCCCTGTTTTGAAGTTAATGATTCCCAAGTTCTAACTTGAAGAAATACAGGGAAAATGTTCTGTTAAAGATATGTCACTTTAAAACAACCCTTCAAAACTCACTTTCACATCAGCTCTTTAAGAGCAGTGAATCAGGTCAGATAAGGTGGCTCACACCTGTAATCCCACCACTTTGGGAGGCTGAGTTGAGAGGATCACTTGAGCCCAGGAGTTAAAGACTACCCTGGGCACTGTAGGCAGACCCCATGTCTACCAAAAATTTAAATTAGCCTAGCATAGTGGTGCATGCCTGTAGTTCCAGCTACTCAGGAAGCTGAGGCAGGAGGATCACAAGAGCATTGACTAGAGAGGACTTTTGCTGTTTCTCAAATGACTTTTTTTTTTTTTTTAAGAGACAGGGTCTCACTCTGTCAAATTTTTTGTAGAGATAAGGTCTGGTCATCTTGCCCAGGCTAGTCCTCCGGCCTCAGCTTCCCAAAGTCCTGGGATTACAAGACTCTGCCCAGCCAGTACAATTTAAATATACAAACAGAGTGTATGTTTTGATCACAGCAAGGCATGCCTGACTCAATAGCTGCTACAGCTAGAAAAAATTCAGAATATTATACTGAGCAGCAAAATAATAATTATTATTATTACGACTTAGAATACTATCTACTTCCAAGAGCAATAAGAATTCTTTGAGATATAAAATACTAACATGTTCAAAACACAGATGTTTTGTATTAATATTAAAAACATGGCCGGGCACAGTGGCTCAAGCCTGTAATCCCAGCACTTTGGGAGGCCGAGACGGGCGGATCACGAGGTCAGGAGATCGAGACCATCCTGGCTAACATGGTGAAACCCCGTCTCTACTAAAAAATACAAAAAAAAAAACTAGCCGGGCGAGCTGGCGGGCGCCTGTAGTCCCAGCTACTCGGGAGGCTGAGGCAGAATGGCATAAACCCAGGAGGCAGAGCTTACAGTGAGCTGAGATTCGGCCACTGCACTCCAGCCTGGGCGACAGAGCAAGACTCCGTCTCAAAAAAAAAAAAAACATTTATCCATCTGAAAACGTGACTTGGTGACAAAAAGAGGACCTAACAGCAATTAGTAATGGGATCAACAAACACAATAACATCTCAGCTAATCCTTAACAATCTTCCTTAAACTTTTAGTTATCTAAGTCTAACTTGGAAATCAAAGAAAGTTCAGATCTGAGGACTACCTCTTCCTGAAACTTGTTTCTAAGATCACTAGCCCATTATTCAGGTACAAGTCAAACAAATTTGGTCTTTTAGGTATCTTTCTTCTTTGCATAGTTCACATCAGATATATGAATTTGTTACAACTTAACAGAAAGTCATGAAAAATAGGGTATTTCACTTACATAAAGCACTGTATCTATCAAAACTAGAACAATTAAACAGTGATCCTAACACAATGTTATTCAGTTCAAGCAGCTTGAATTACAGAAATGATACAGCTGATTACTAAGCCGGTAACAGGATCACCTGGACAGATAAAGGCTTAAAGATAACTTTAACTTGCTAAACACCGAAAAAGAATTATACCAAAAGACAATTAAAATTGGAGGGGAAGTCAAATACTAGAGTGATTTCTTTGTATTTTCTTTTGAACACTGACATTAGGGGTACTTCATGAATTTACATTTTTCAGGTTTTTAACTTCAGTTTTTAACTATCTTTCTAACCAGCTTTATGATATTAAACTAATTTCAATCAGACTCAAGAATAAGAGACATAACACAAAAATAGTTATCTTTATAATTTGCTAAAATATTCCATCTGGTTAACAATACTAAGTTCACAGACAAAGGACCCCTGAGGTTCAATTTAAATCCCTCAGTAGTAAAAAGAAAGGAAAATGAAGCTCAGTGATAAGGACTAATCTCTCAATTTTCAGTCTCTTTGCCCTATATTAATTGCATGGTATCTTCTATTTCTGATGTGAGTTACCAGTTCAAAGAGATGTGTTTTGTTATTGCTAGTCTACTATATTTTACTGACTAGAAAACAAAGTTTAAAAATGAACTTCCGTAACGTGAACAAATTCAGTGCACACTGCTCTAGACATTTTTTTCCTTTTTTTTTTTTGAGACAGAGTCTCGCTCTGTCACCCAGGCTGGATGGAGTGCAGTGGCACAATTTCAGCTCACTGCAACCTCCGCCTCCTGGGTTCAAGCAATTCTCCTGCCTCAGCCTCCTAAATAGCTGGGATTACAGGCGCACACCACCATGCCCGGCTAATTTTTTGTATTTTTAGTAGAGAGAGAGTTTCACCATGCTGGCCAGGCTGGTCTCCAACTCCTGACCTAGTGATCTGCCTGCCTCGGCCTCCCAAAGTGCTGGGATTACAGGTGTGAGACACTGCGCCTGGCCGACATTTCTTATTAATGAAGACCTGCATCCCTTCTTCCCCATTCCCTTCAACAAGCCCTGTGCTCCCGCCACAGAACTAAACTAAAGGTAAAAACAAAGCATGGATAGCTTAACTCTATGAGCAATCTACTTTGCCAAATGTTTTTACCTACTCTCTAACAAAAACTTAGAAGCAAAATTATTAATAAGGAGCAAAAATAGTGTTTTATTTCTTCCCTTAGCTTTGGACAATTTTCTGATACTCATAAAAGTAGTAAGAGGAAAAATTAGCACAAAAAAAAAAAAAGCCAGGGTGATGATGAAGCACAGACCCTGAGCTGGTTATATGCATTTTAAAAAATTAATTCCTAAATTAAAATCAAAGGTAATTAAATTCAGGTTACATTAACTATTCTGAGTTGAATGTGTTGATAATGGGACTTTAAAATCCTGTACCCTACTTCAATTTAATTTTAAATTTTGTTTTTGTTTTTTGAGTCAGAGTCTCACTCTGTCACCCAGGCTAGAGTGCAGTTGTGCTACATTGGATGCCTGCAACATCCGCCTCCCAGGTTCAAGTGATTCTCATGCCTCAGCCTCCCAAGTAGCTGGGATTACAGGTGTGCGCCATCACACCTGGCTAATTTTTGTATTTTTAGTAGAGACAGGGCTTCACCATGTTGGCCAGGCTAGTCTGGAACTCCTGACATCAGGTGATCTGCCCACCTCAGCCTCCCAAAGTGCTGGGATTACAAGCATGAGCCACTGTGCCTGGCCTAATATTAAATCTGAATTTAAGTTATCTCTCCCAACCTTACAAGATGGTAATATTGAGAATGAGCAGGCACGTTCTCATGAACTAACGAGAAAGTAAAGCAGTGATATGTTTAGTTCCTCAATATTCCCATGTCATTCCATTATGTTCAACTTATATTTAGTGAGTGCGTACTAGGTGTTAGGCATTGTCATCTCTTTATTAAGCATTAATTCTCTGGCCATGCCTTTAATAGAGAATTTGGCCTACTCCAGTCCTTGAAAGGGTTACCTTATAAAACTCATGATACCCCATCAACCCTGCTATACCCCAACCATACATGACTGGATTGTGGTTGGCACATGACAAGGTTGGGCCAATCTGATACTCTTTCCCAGGAACGGGAATGGGATCCTGCGAGCCTGCATCAGATAACACGAAGCACTTGAACTACCAGGTCGGGCAGTGTGTGAGCCACAGAAGATGTCAGAGTAAGCCAAAGTTGAAGACTCGGGGGAGGTCATTCTGCTCTAGGAGAAATAGGGGAGAGGGTGGGGGTTGGGTATCACAATCCACGTACATACAACCTACCCGTATTTCATTTCTTACCTATTCTTGAATGTCTAACACCTATGAAGTTGCCTACTGTGTCCTTTCAATATATCTTTTACTTGTGACTTGTATGAGTGGTGTTCCTATTCCTTATGGGCAAAAACACTTCAGCATTATATTAGGTCCTGCAACAGATACAAAGATGAGAAATACTTAGTCCTCCTGCCCTAAAAGACCATATTGTTAGGACCAGATAAGTTCATAAATAACCATATATAAGGCAGACTATAAGTGGCATAAAAAGTAAGGTTTCAAAAAGAGAGAGTCATGTCATATCCAATTCAGAACATCAAAACAGTTTCACCAATGGTGAGGCATGGTGACTCACATTTGTAATCCCAACACTTTGGGAGGTCAAGGCAGGGTAGATGACTTTAGGCCAGAAGTTTGAGACCAGCCTGGCCAACATAGTGAAACCCCATCTCTACTAAAAACACAAAAAACAACTGGGCACAGTGGTGCACACCTGTAATCTCAGCTACTCAGAAGGCTCAGGCACAAGAATTGCTCGAACCTGGGAGGCAGAGGTTGCAGTGATGCAAGATTGTGCCACTACATTTCAGTCTGGGCAACAGAGTGAGACTGTCTCAAAAGTTTCACGAAGGAAAGAGAACTAAATAGTAATCATAACAGACAGCAATCTGAGATTTTTAAAATGTATTTACTAAGAAAAATAAAATATTAAAATCCTAGGTCAGTCTACCAAAAACCTTAAAGACCAAAAATCTGGAATCTAGTAATGACTGAGTCATAGGACCTCACAACTGACTGGTTGTAAGAGAGGAGTTAAAAACAAGTGCTGTTTTCAGTCTAGATGATGTTGAGAATGGTGGTACCGAAACAGAAAAGTTCCCAACAGGTGGATTTGGGGGTGAAGAGTGAAGGCAAGTTCTGTACTGGATAAACTGACTTGAGGTAAGTAGCAGGATGTAGTTCATTAATACGCTGGGGGAAGAGCAGAAAGAGAAGCCATCTCAAGTAGAGAGAACAGATTTTTCAAAAATTCCAAGTAAAAAACTGTCCTCTAATAAAGGAACCAAAAGACTCTTCACAATGTCTCAGTTTTTTCTTCCGCATTTTGAACATTCCATTTTTGCATAGCTACTGATTTTCCTGCCATCTGTCTCTCTATATTGTTTTTTCCTGGTTACAGATGAGGGACTTTTAAGAATGGAAGTTAGAGCCTGAGCACAGTGGCTCAGCCTATAATCTCAACACTTTGGGACACTGAGGTGGGCGAATCACTTGAACCCAGAAGTTCAAGGCCAGCCTGGGCAAGATGGCAAAACCCTATCTCTACAAAAAATTAGCCAGAGGTGGTGGCATTAGCCTGTAGTCCAAGTTACTCAGGAGGCCGAGATGGGAGGATCGTTTGAGCCCGGGAGGCAGAGGTTGCAGTGAGATTGCGGAGGTTGCATTGAGATTGCACCTGGGCGACACTCCAGCCTGGGCGACACTGCACTCCAGCCTGGGCGACAGAGCAAGACTCTGTCTAAAAAAAAAAAAAAAAGAGTGGAAGTTAGTGGAAGGACCTGATGAAACACACACACATACACACACACACACACACGCCTTTCCCCAAGAGAAAGTATGCTACAGAAGAAACCAGGGAAGGAAGAGAGACAGGATACGAAAAAAGGAAATATCTGCAGAGGCCTAACAACTCCCTTTTCCTTCCCAAGAAGCTAGAGGATGAAGAAGCTCAGCACCACGGGGGAGGAATGGCATAGTGCTTCAGGTTTTACTAACCATCTCTAAAAGATCTCTAGGCCAGGAATCACTTTTTTTTTTTTTTTTAACAACTGGTAATCAATTTATTAAAATAGTTGACTTAAGCATCTGCAATGGTGACTTCCATCTCAACTCCTGGCTCAATACTGATGGAAGCAATCTGCTTAACAATCTCAGAAGGACTGTACAAGTCAATGAGTCGCTTGTGGATTCTCATCTGGAAACGATCCCATGTCTTAGGACCTTCAGCACAAGGAGTTTTTCTTGTAGTGATTCTCAAAGTCTTGGTAGGCATTCGAACTGGTCCTTTCACTTTCAGGTTCTTTTCCTTCGCGCCTCTGATCAAGTCAGCACACACCTTTCCCAAGGATTTAACGTTGCGGCTCGTTAGGGTGATTGAATTCGGTGAATTGCCACCTCCGGCTCCACGGGTGTTTTTCCGGTATCCTTAAAAGCCATGGCTGCTGGGCGGCTTCCTGACCGACTTGTTTCTCGGCGAGAGCGAACAGCGGTGAGTCAGGAGCAGGAGCGTGCGAACCAAAGATCCGCAAGTCCTACAACCGCGTCTTCCTCGAAAAGGAGGAATCACTTTTAACAGAGACAACTGCCTAAAAACTAAAAGACTTTTTTGTAATAGTGCATATAAGTTTAATATGCTAAAAATTATTTTTTAAAGAAACGTAGTAGCAGCACTTATTAGAACCATCCATGCCCTGTCAAATCTAGTATTAAGCACCCTACTCTATGGCCATCAGTGTACTACAGGAATAGTGCAGTCGGGGAAGATTACATTATTTTAATTCCTGAAAAGGGCCGTATTTTCAGACTGTAAAAGTGGTTAGTGCTTCTACATGTGGCTTGTCAATTATCCCAGCACCATTTGTGGAACTGGGTGTCCTTTCCCCACTTCACATTTTTGTTTCTTTGTCAAAGATCAGTTGACTGGAAGTTATTTGGCTTTATTTCTGGGTTCTCTATTCTGTACCACTGGTCTATATGCCAGTTTTTACACCAGTACCATGCTGTTTTGGTGATTATGGCTTTATAGTATAGTTTGAAATCGGGTAATGTAATGCCTCTAGGCTTATTCTTTTGCTTAGTCTTGCTTTGGCTATGCGGGCTCTTCTTTGGTTCCACATGAATTTTAGGATTCTTTTTTCTAATTCTGTGAAGAATGATGGTGATACTTTAGTGGGAATTGCATTGAATTTGTAGATTGCTTTTGGCACTATGGTCATTTTCACAATATTGAATCTACTCATCCATGAGCATGGGATGTGTTCCCATTTATTTGTGTCATCTATGATTTCTGTCAGCCGTGTTTTGTAGTTTTCCTTGTAGAGATGTTTCACTTTCTTGGTCAAGTATATGCCTATGGTATTTTTGTTTGTTTTTTGTTTGCAGCTATTGTAAAGGGGATTGAGTTCGTGATTTCATTCTCAGCTTGGTTACTGTTGGTGTATAGGGCTAATGACTTAAATCTAAGACCCAAAACCATAAAAATTCTAGACGATAACATTGGAAAAACCCTTCTAGTCATTGGCTTAGGCAAAGACTTCATGACCAAGAACCCAAAAGCAAATGCAAAGACAAAAACAAAAATTAAAAAAAGGGGTTTAGGCCGGGCGCGGTGGCTCAAGCCTGTAATCCCAGCACTTTGAGAGGCCGAGATGGGCGGATCACGAGGTCAGGAGATCGAGACCATCCTGGCTAACACGGTGAAACCCTATCTCTACTTAAAAATACAAAAAACTAGCTGGGCGCCTGTAGTCCCAGCTACTCGGGAGGCTGAGGCAGGAGAATGGCGTAAACCCGGGAGGTGGAGCTTGCAGTGAGCTGAGATCCGGCCACTGCACTCCAGCCTGGGGGGCAGAGCAAGACTCCGTCTCAAAAAAAAAAAAAGGAGGGGGGGTTTAACTAAACTAAAAAGCTTCTGAACAACAAAAGAAATCAGCAGAGTACACACAACCCACAGAGTGGGAGAAAATCTTCACTATCTATACATCTGACCAAGGACTAATATCCAGAATCTACAAGGAACTCAAATCAGCACGAAAAAATCCCATCAAAAAGTGGGCTAAGGACATGAATAGACAATTCTCACAAGAAGATATACAAATTGCCAACAAACTTATGAAAACATGCTCAACATCACTAATTATCAGGGAAATACAAATCAAAACCACAATGTGATACCAACTTACTCCTGCAATAATGGCCAAAATAAATAAGTAATAAAAAAAATAGATGTTGGCATGGATGTGATGAAAAGGGAACACTTTCACACTGTTGGTAGGAATGTAAACTAATACAACCACTATGGAAAACAGTGTGGAGGTTCCTTAAAGAACTAAAAGTTTATCTACCATTTGATGCACGAATCTCACACCTGGGTATCTACCCTGAGGAAAGAAGCCATAATACAAAAAAGGTACCTGCACATGCATGTTTATAGCAGCACAATTCACAATGGCAAAATATGGAACCAGCCCAAATGCTCATCAATCAACGAGTAAAGAAAATGTGATATATACACACACACACACACACCCCTCTACACCCATGGAACACTACTCAGCCATAAAAAGGAATGAAATAACAGCATCTGCAGCAACCTGGATGGAACTGGAGACCATTACTCTAAGTGAAGTAACTCAGGAATGGAAAACCAAACATTGTATGTTCTCACTCATAAGTGGGCACTGAGCTATGAGGACACAAAGGTATAAGAATGATACAATGGACTTTGGGGACTTGGGGAAAAGGGTGGGAGGGGAGTGAGGGATAAAGGACTACACATTGGGTACAGTGTACACTGCTCAGGTGATGGGTGCACCAAAATCTCAGAAATCACTGCTAAACTTATTCATGTAACCAAACACAACATGTTCCCCAAAAACTTATTGAAATGTTAAAAAAAGGAAAAAAAAAGTGACTAATGCATTTAAATAAAAGACACAAAGAATGATAAGTGCTTATAAAACACAAAGCTTTTCTTCCCCGAGACACAAGATGCATCCTCACATGAAATGTAACAGGCTATGAACCTTATCCCAAGTAAATGGCAAACATAATAAAGGGTATAATCCTATTGGAGGATATAATGTAATGGCATGTTTACCAAAGGGCAGTCTTATTCTCGATAATAAGCATATTCAGCCAATAATATGCAGTGATTTAAATATAAATAACTAACTGTATAATAAACAGTTCAAGTAAATTAGATGATTCCAGTTCTCTGCATGCAACTGGCCTTCTGCCATACTACCACCAGCAAATTCCAAAGAACAAAGTATTTTTTTAAGTTTTCTCAGAACCTGCTAAAGGAAACTATCAAGAAATGGAAATTCAGAGAGCAGATCACTCAACAACTTACAAAACTAAATATCTTCATTAGTATGGTGACGAGTAAAAAAAGGACTAACATTTAATTCCTTTCACCACAAAAGGATATTAAAATTATTTGAAGATCTTTGAAAAGAGTATATTAATACGGAAAATAACAAAATAGCTGTCTGAAAAACCTCTGAAAAAAGTAGCTAAAATTGTAAGTCTCACAATCATTGACAGAAGTGATCACTTACTATTTTTTATTTGCTAGGCACTAATGTGAAGCATTTTACATGCATTATCTCATTTCATATTATGAAACATCATCTCTGCTTTACATATGTAAAAATTATGATTCTTATGGTTAAGTTACTTGCTCTGGGTCTCAGAGCTAATAAATGGAGGTGGAACTTAAATTCAGTTTTGTGTGAATCCAAAAGCACTGCTCTTATCCATTATACCAGTGCTTCCCAACCTTTGTCACATGATGGCACATATTAAAAATATTTGTAAGGCTCATTGGGGTGAGCTGAAAGAGCTTGGTGAAAAAAAAATTTTCTTGCTTGTCCTCCGGTCAAAACAAAACAAAACAAAACCCACACACACAAAATTTATTTTTATTATGAAATTATGGCATAAAAAATACAAAGTATTACAGATGATATTAAATATAAAATTGGTATAAATTTAGTATTTATACCAAATACAATTTTTTCAAATTACCAAATTCATGGTAGGGTAGGCACAGTGGCTCACACTGGTAATCCCAACACTTTGGGAGGCTGAGATGGGAGAATCATATGAGGCCAAGCATTTGAGATCAGCCTGGGCAACATAATGAGACCCCCATCTCTACCTTGTTAAATAGTAAATAACCAAATTACCAAATTCAGGAATTTTAAAGAGGAAATCATACCAAAGATGTTCAAATGTAATTTCAACTGCTGTAAAAGTTTGAACTTCTAAAAATGATTTAAAATTTCAATGCTATAAAAAATTTGTAAACAGCACACCTATATGCCATCCTAAGCACTGGAACATTGGTTGGGAAGCTTTGCATAGTATTTTTTCAACAGAATGTCATAATTAAACACTAATTTGATAAACCTACCAAGATCTTTCCAAGAACACTTTTTTTTTTTTTTTGAGACAAACAGTCTCACTTTGTCGCCCAGGCTAGAGTACAGTGGCGCCATCTCTGCTCACTGCAACTTCTGCCTCCCAGGTTCAAGTGATTCTCCTGCCTCAGCCTCCCAAGTAGCTGGGACTACAGGTGCACACCACCACGCCCGGCTAATTTTTGTACTTAGTAGAGATGGTGTTTCACCATGTTGGCCAGGTTGGTCTTGAACTCCTAACCTCAGGTGATTCTACCAGCCTCGGCCTCCCAAAGTGATGGGATTACAGGAATGAGTCACCATGCCCAGCCCTTTCCAAGAACATCTAAAGGAAATTCAAACCAAAGGTTATCAAAGGAAGAACTATAATACTGAAGTGTCTGTTAATAATCTGGCCCACACTAGCTTCTTAATTTGGTATGATTTCCATAATACCTACAATCTGTAACATTCATTTTGACTTAATAAGAATAGCTAATCTTCATGAAGCTAGTACTATGTGCCAAGCTGTGTTCTGCTTTACATCATTATCATATTTAATCCTCACAGCAATCCTAGAAGTAGCTCTATTTTCTCCATTTTAAAGATAAGAAAACTGAGGCCAAGAGAAATTAACTTTCCCAAGGCTATAACTAGTAAATGGGAATTAGGATTTGAAGCAGTCTGACTTCAGGACCCATGCTATTCATCACCATGTTAAACTATACTCCCATAAGAAAATATATCATGTGTCAGGAGACACAAGGGTAGGTAGATAGATCTCTAAGTTCCATAGTGATAAAGTAAAAATGACTTGCATCTACAGCAAAGGAGATATTATCCAGGAAAAAGAAAATTGTATACTGTTTTGGGTACATTTTGCTTACAGAAATAGCACAGAAGATAATTTTAATTTTCTATGTGTGTCACGATATGGCTCAAGCAAGAACATATGTTTCTGCAAACTACTTGAATTTCTGGACTTAACTTGCTCAAGAATATTTTTTTAAAAAATCTTACTTAAAAAAGAATGAAGTTGATAAAAATTGAAAGCAAATATGTTTGGTACTTTGATTTTTACTCACTGCCTTTCAAGTTCCCTAAGTCATCAAGTGTCTAATTTTGTTTTTAATTAAATGCACTATTTGTAAAATCCTGAATAAAAATTCTTCTAGACATATGGACAAGTTCTGCCTGTCCAAATTGTGCCTGCCTAATCCTGCCTTTTGGAAGAAAGTCTCAAAGTTTCCAATTACATTACAATAAGCTGATGTCCTGAGGGTATCTCTGTTGGTCAGTGTAAATCAGATCACTCACAGAAGATGAGAATACATCTTTAATTTCATAACCAATAAATCAATAAAGAAAATGTTGGCCAGGCGCGGTGGCTCACTCCTGTAATCCCAGCACTTTGGGAGGCTGAGGCAGGTGGATCACGAGGTCAGGAGATCGAGGCCATCCTGGCTAACACAGTGAAACCCCGTCTCTACCAAAAACACAAAAAATTAACCGGGCGTGGTGGCAGGCGCCTGTAGTCCCAGCTACTCGGGAAGCTGAGGCAGGAGAATGGCGTGAACCCGGGAGGCGGAGCGTGCAGTGAGCCAACATCAGGCCTGGCGATAGAAAGAGACTCCGTCTCAAAAAAAAAAAAAAAGTGAATGCCCTAAATGTTATAGTTTATATCAAATTTCTCAAAGGCCCCAAGAACCAATGTTCAACATTTGCTGGCTCAGGCTGGTTAACAGTAAATATTTAAGGAGCACCTACTATGTACCAGGGACCATGCTTATCCACCTGTTACACTGACAGTGGCAGTCTAGAACAATCTGAACTCGCATCTTCTGAAAGTTGAAGTATACAAACCGGAAGCTTAAGCTCCAATACATAACTTTCCCTTTATAGTATATCCAAAAAAGCTATTACCAGAGCCTCTGCAATCTACAACCAACCAAATACGTTAAGAAGAGACTACCGGGGCACTTAGCATGTCCTAGAGTACAAAATAAGTCTTGGGTTACAATGGTACATTCTGTCCTCTGGAGCTTTATACTACGAAAATTTAGCACTTCCCCTAAAGTGACTCCTTTTCCTCAAAAACCAATTGTTTTAAAAAGTAAATTTCTATTGCTTACAGAAACCCCTACTCCTACTTATTCATCTCTAATGGAAATACTACCCTAGAAAATACTAATAATGAAGAAATGTGGCTTGATTTATTAATAAGCTAATGCCAGGATTCTTTGTATGATTTACTGAGCCTCTCAAAAATTTTAAAACTCGTGTTGAGTACAACACATCCGACTGCACAAAAAAAGACACTTAAAACGACTATCAGATAACATAAACAGTAATTCCTGAAGCCAATGGTTTTGCTTTGAAGAGGCCAAAATGGATACAATAGCCACCAGAAGTCTACCATAGTCTTTACAGTAAATATGTCCAACTCTGTAACTTATCCTAAGATAACTATTCCAACTGCACATCATCTATAGCAACTGTTCAGCACTCTCCAATGTGTAATCTCTTGTTCACTATATCTTCTGCTACAAAGCTCAAACAAATCATTCTTTAAATTTCTTCAGCTCACACCATTTCCCATCCTTTTATAAAAACAGAAGAAGGCGTTATAAAACTTTGAAAATAAAAATGATAGAAAGCTGTGGAAAGGTAGAGATGGCCTCTGCACCCAAGCTCTTTTCCTTTATACTTGATAACTTGTCATTTATCTCATCTACCTACCCTCATGTTCCTGGATAATCCAGGGTTCCTCCAACAGTTCAAAAGGCTCTCTCACTAACAAATGTCAACGTCCTTATGTGACCATTCTGTTCCAGTCTCTATACCATCCATTCAAGCCTCCTAGCTTTATCCTGCCAAAGAACCACGACGCTCCAAACTCACAAACCATTACCAACACGCTCCAACCCAATGTAAAACCTTCCCGAGTATCAACTTTTCCTTTATGAGCTTTCCCCATATTCCTACTCCCTCAATATCCTACCAGCCCATACTCCCAAGTCTCTCTGCTAAACGAATTCCAGCCCGGAGTCACACCCTCTACAGCCTAATTCCCGCAACCCCAAAACCCCACCCCCCTCATCACGCCCTCTGGGGCCTCAGCTATGAACCCCAACACCCCGCCCCCACACCCGGCACGCCCTCCAGATCCCTTTAGAGTCCTTTTCGTCTGCCCGACTAGACCCCGTTCAGGCCTTCCAAGCGCCTAGGCTCTCCCGACCACCACTCAGTCCCCGCCTCCAGTCCCTCACCGAGTAGCAGCAGCTTCACTTCTTTGGCCGCTTTTTCCCCGTCCTCCCGTAAGTTGCGGTCGATCATCTTGCTTCGCTCCACTGCCGCCTTGTCTTCGGCGCTCAACGTGCAGCCCATGGTGGCGGCGGAAGAGGGGACACCGGCCCGGGCTCACTCACACACCGCGGGAACTGCTGCTCCGCAGGTTAAGGCAGCGTCTACTGCTGGGCGGCGGCCCTCTCCGTCAGCTCCCTTAGCGCCATGAAGAACCGGATATCCGGCGTTTACGACACTTCCGGCGACGCCCCGCAGCCTTCACTGTTTAAACCACTGTCTTCGCGGAGAGGAGTTGAGACCGAAAGCGGAAGTCACGGGGACCTGGCTGCTAGGTTGGGCGGCGGATCTATAGTTTCGAGGTTCTGTCAACTTCGCTGCCCGCCGCCCAACTTGAAGCCTCATTTACCTTTCGGCTACCTGATTTGGATAAATGGAGAAAAACCGGGGCCTCCAACAAATAATGCCCTCCCTCGTTCAAAATGCCAGTTTTGGGGCGGAGATGTCTAAATTAAAGCCTACATCCCGCGCGGGAATTTCTGCTGATAATTTCTCTGCTGTTAGAAAACCCCTTTGATCTCTTGCTCTGGGGACTCGGGGCCCCTACCCAAGTGTGGGACACTGCCTCTGTTGGGGTTGTATCGGATCAATGGAATGGGAACAAGCTGCCCGGCCTGGGCGCCGTTCACGTCTCACATCTGAGACCGTAACACCGACTGTGTTCAGGACCTTAGCAATATCTTTTCGCCCTCTCTGGCCCACTGACTCCTCTCAAAATGTCCCCTGGTCCTTATGCCTTTCACGTTTTTTTGTGGGCTTGAGATTTGCTTAACTCCTATGTTGGCAAAAGGCCACATGAAATCGCTAGCCGATACTCGATAACCTTAAAGGTAAGCCCGTAGTTCCTCCATAAAATTTCCATGCTGCCCTTCTCTCCAGTATAATTCAGATCTTCCTACCTTAGGGTCTTAGAACTAAAACCAAGATAAGTCAACTTCAGTTCCACACCCTGAAACAAACCAGTGCATCCTGTGAATCTCCTATTAAAATTTCCTGTTGCGATTACATACAAAAGGAGAAATTCTAGTAAAATTTGCCTCTCAGCCCTATTCTCACCTGAAACAAGTCCACTGTGAAAGCCCCAGGCCGATAGCATCTTTCACTAATAACCCTGGATACTGCGTGAAGGTAGTCCTAAATGAACTTTTCAGGCAAATAAGCCCATAATTACTATACATTCTAGGGAAGGGAACTCAGTCCCTAAAACCTTTCCCTGTGATTATAAATTACTTTCTCTCTCTAATAGAATCTGAACTTGAGAATGTAAGGTCCCAACAGAAAGGTCTATATAGTGATGATTCATTAATTAGAAGGATTTAATTAGAGGATTAGAGCCACTTTAAAAAGTCTCGTCCACCATAACTCTTAGCAATGCCAATTCTTCGAGGTTTGAATAGTCCCCCAGTCATTCCCAAATGACTGTTAGAATGAAAGGGACCGCTTTTCCATTATCAATAATTTTGGGGAAAAAGGGCAAGAGGAAAGGGAAGTAAAACCAATATTTATTGAGTACCTATTTGCCAGATATGGCTAGGTGCCTCCACATCCCATCTCTTAATCCTCACAACAACCCTGTGAGGTAGGTAATAAAGATCCCCATTTTTACAGGTGAGGAAGTAGGCTCAGAGAAATTAAGCAGCTTTCCCAACTTCACACAGTGAGTAAGTAGATCTCTCTGACCCCAGAGTTACCTTTTTCTATCATGCCCCTCTACGATATTGCCTGGGGACACCTGACAACAGAAAGTCTAAGGTTTTCATCTAGGATTGGGAGTTACCCCAACACCAGCAGGATGCAGGAAAAAGTAACTGACCGGATGGTTGCCTCAATCTGTTGATTCTTCAGTGAGTTAGCTCAGATTTTGTCCAGGAACAGCTTTCAGAGCCAAAGATTACGTATTGAACTTTACCAAGGCATCCTGGTGACTAGAAAACTCCTGGAAGGTGGTCATAGCAGAAATTGTTGGGAAAGTTCTCAGCATAATAAAAGAGAAATTTTTATTTCCTTCATGATCCACTCCTACAGGGAAAAATAAATGGCAAATGAACCCATGTATGTCAAACTCTGTAATAAACACCAGTGAGATCACAGTGTCAGGAAATTTCAGCCTGAATTAAAGATACCCTTACTCTTAAAACCTTCTTCTTTGATGTATGTGAAGGAAGGGTTGGAGGGCAAAGTCAAAGGAAAAGGCAAAATAAATTAACAAAATGGCTGCCAGGCAATGTTTAATGCCCTCCCCTTCCTCCTCCCACCACATACACTCGCGTTTCCTCCTTCCATTGGACTCACACTGCCACCTGCTGGCAATACTTTGTATCTAATAGCTGATTAGTGGTATTGGAAAGAAGTTTTTTCCCTGTCTAGGAATGATTGATTACTCAGTATGCATTTATTTTAATAGGGAGGAGAGGTGAACATGTTTTTCAATCACAAACGACTCTCCTCCCTATATATGCTATGTTTTTAGGTGACTTCCTCAGTGTAATAGGCACTAGACTGGTATAATAATCTAGTGGTAGGAAGACAAACCTAGAAATTTTCCTACAACAAAGGGGGAAAGCTGTTTGCCCAGTTTCATTTAATTTTTTTTTTTTCTTCATTAGAGAGTTTCATTTACAACCCCTATGCTTTCTACAATCTGCAGGAAGCTTCCAGGTATGCATCTTGCTGCCATGGGCTGAACTCTCAGAAGTTAGAACCATGGACATATTCTCCAGTATATTTCTGAAGCACATTCTGTAGTGCTTTATCAGATCAAAGTGCTTTGTGAAAATACAAGGTATCTCATCAAATTAGACTATGAACTCCTTAAAAGCAGTGACCACACACCCTGTGTGGGTCCCAAGGACTAGTGGGTGTTCAACTATTATGCACTGAATTGAACTAAAGGAGTCAATGTTGATATCAGTATAACCTTTTATAAAAATTATTTATTAACTGTTTAAAGGGGAGACTATCCCACTCCCACCAGCCCATTTCCCCCTTTGATGCTCAGTGAGCCAGGAATTTGTTCAAATGCAGACCACACCACCTTTTGGCCCTGCCTTGACCCTTTAGTGTTACCTGATTCAATTGAGGGAAGTAGGATGGACAGGTGGTCCCAGATGGGTGTCCTGTCCAGTTTGCAATTATTCCCTCTTTGTTGAAAATACCACCACCAATACCAACCAACACAGTTCCTACAGTCTCAATCAATGAACAGCCAAGACCAACTCCTGTGCCCTCTCTCCAACCCAGTGCTGCAGATAGGAGAGAGATTTAAGTCTTTGTCACTGAAGCTAATTTTGAGAGCGATGAATGGGAGTAGGAAGGCATTTAATGGATCATGGAAACCCCACCCTTCCCATGCCCAACCTTAAGTCTCTTGTACCCGATTGTCCACGGGACTGGAGGTGGGTCGCTGCCATGAGGAGAGAGATCAGGGAAGCCAGTCCTGGAAAGAAAAGATTCGCAGTATTATTGATCAGGCTGATTACCTGGACTCTCTGTATCCAGCTACTTTACCAATTCAAATGCTAACCTCCACCCTCGCCCATCTGACCCCCAGGCATTCTAGTTCTTCCTCCTAAAAGACAGGAAAGCCATTCTGCCTTATTCTTGTCTCTGCTGAGATCAGGCTCTACCCTTGATCTCCTGTGTGCAGGAGAAAGACAGAGAAATAGAACAGAAGGGCTTATCCTGAAGAGTGGGAGAGCGGTCAGCTTTCCTATCTTCTATTCCATGGACCCTAATTTCTATTTTGCCTTGTTTCTGGCCAAACTCAGTAAAGGAATACACCCTACTGGTCCTCTCGTTTTAAGGAAATCTCAGGTATAAAACCAGAAAAACGAGCTATTAACTCAAGTGGAAACACTTGGCTATAATTTAGTTCTTTTTAAACCTAGCAAGGAAATGAGAAAACATGGGTCATTTTCTTACCTTGCTTGGGTGCAATTACTGCCCTGGATAATTACACTGAAAAATAAAATATCCTAAATGGCCCCTAGAATAACTCCAAACCTGGCCTGCTGCCTTGTATCCTCCAACTCCTACCCTTAGAGAATTCCCTGCCTCTGGAAGCATGGAAATTTCACTGGTTGAGAGGCTTCACCTCACCTTTGTGACCCTTTTCTCTCGTCACCGTCTCACCATACCCAGGTTCCCTCCCCCAGCAGTCAAAGATCACAGCCAAGTCCAAGGCTTTTGCACACGTTCGTCCTGTTGACTCTGTTCCTGACCCAGGAAACACTAAGCAAAAGCTGTGTGCAGAGACCCCAGCCTCAGCCCTAGCCAGCTGGGAAAAGGTGATCCCACAAGGTGGTCCTTGCAATCATAACTGGCCCCCAGCCCCATATCCCTCCGAGTGTCCAGCGGCCCATCATGACTCCAGCCGGGGTGAGGGGGCAGGACGGAGGTAGCTGTCTGACATGATGATGTCGCTGGTGAGTTGCTGCTCCAGGAACTCAGGGGTGTCCTCAGCTATCTGGCCTGGGATTCGAAAGTCAACAGCAGGTGGCTCCTGCTTGGGGCTGGGTAAGGGTCGGGAAACCCAGGACTCAGAAGGACAGCCAGTCCCCTGAAGGAACTGCAGGAAATTCTCCTCAATGGAGCCCTCCCGGCTAGGTAGCCTCAGCTCCTCCTCTGGAGCTGGCTTGAAGAAGCAGACAAACTGCTTGCTGAGCTCCCCCCGGATCTGCCGGTTGAGACATCCATAGAAGAAAGGGTTGGAAGTGAAGCAAAAGTAGCCGATCCAGGTCACCACACTCTCCACCTGCCCAGTTGAAATGGGCTGAGCACTCAGGGCAACATAGAGGTGGAAAGAGAAGTAGGGCAACCAACAGAGCAGGAACTGTCCCCCCACAGCCAGAAGAACCACTGCTGCTTTCCCTCCCCCAAACGTCCGGTGTGGGGTGGTCTGGGGGGCCCCCGAGCTGGTGACCATCGTGGAGCGGCTGCTGAGAGATTCAGAGCGTTGCCGGGGTGTCTCCATCCACGTGGGCAGCGGCCCGTGCTGCATGGCAGCCACGCGGGCCACTCGGAACATGCTGCAGTAGACCACAAGGATAAGAAGCAGGGGCAGCAGGAAGTAAAGGACAGCAAAGACCACCACAAAAAGCTGGCAGTAGGCACTGTGGCTCCACTGGAGTGAACAGCCTGGGGGGACACTGGGAGCTCCTTCCTCCCAGGTGACCCTTCCCAACACTGGCACAGAAGCCATAGCCAAGGCCTTCACCCACACACCCACCAGCACAGAGGCTACCAGCCCCAGCGTCATGCGCACCTCATAGCGCATGGGGTGGACCACGTAATAGTAGCGCTCCACATTGATGGCCGACACTGAGAGGATGGCCAGGCTGACAAAGCACACGCTCAGGAACAAGTAGAGGCGGCAGGCCACCTCCCCAAAGAGGGCGTGGTCAAAGAGGGCGGAGCTGGAGAGCATGGCCAGGGGCATGAGGGTCAGGGCAGCCAGCAGGTCCACCAGGCAGAGGTGGAAGACAAAGACAAATTTTCGGAGGGCGGGCGTCTTGGCGATCACAGCCATCACAGCGGCATTGCCAGCCACAGCAGTCAAGTCCAGCAGGAGCATGAAGAAGAGGGCCACAGACTCCGAAGCAACATCCCGCAGCCCCACCTCCGGGACCCCACTGGCAGTAGAGGGACCTGGGGTTTGAGGGACCCTCCCCAAAGTCGAAGTGTTCCCTGATGACTGGGGGATGGGTGAGGACTCCATGGGGCCGAAAGAGGACACCCAGGGTACCTCCTGTCACAGGCCCATCCCCCATCCTAGTCCAGCGACCCTGGGATGGCGAGCCCAGGCCCAGGCTTCCCGGTTTCGTAGGGGGCACCTCCCACTGGAGCCTCTTGGGCAGGTTTGTCTGCGTACAGAGCGCCAGGCCAGGCAGCTGAAGGATCAGAAGCTCATATCCCCTTTCCAGCCAGAGGTAGCTCCAGGATCTGCCTTGGTGACTGCTAAGAAGCAGGAGACGTGAGAGGTACAGGAGCCTGACCCACTCAACACTTCGCCTTTGAAATGGCCTTCACCTCTTCCTTTTCCATCTCCTTTCTGCCATTCTCATTCTCCATATCATTCTACCCTTTCCAGAACTGTTAGCCGGGGATTCTAAATCCTCTGTCTCTCCTTCTCAGGGTCCTGCTGATCTTTGGGATGGTGCCTCAGTTTTAGAGTTCCTTATGTAAATTTCCTGATTTCTTGTCTCCTCAGAATGGCAGGAGCTGCTGGGGAGTAGAAGGAGCACAAAATTTAGTTTCTAGTCCCAATTCTGGGCATTACTAACTCTGTGAATCTTCTGAAGTTCAGTTTCCTCATAAATCCATCTGTAAAATGAAAGGAAGAAGACTTGCTTCACAACTGTGTTTCTGGATCCTGCGTGATTTGTTAATAATAATATTAATGACAAGCAGTAGCATTAATACGGCGTTTTCCACATGCCAGGCCCTGTTCTCAGCACTCTACCTATATTAACTCATTTTATTCCTCACACAACCCTATGAGGTAGATATTATTTTTATCTCCATTTTGCAAGGGGTGAAACTGAGGTCTAGAGAGGTTAAGTAACTTACCCAAGGTCAGTAAGCGGCAAGGGCTGGGCACCTACCTGGGCAGTCTGGCCCCAGGGCCAGTACTCTTGCTCACTGTGCCATGCCATATGTGAAGGTGCCCTCCATGCTGGCTGGACTGTAATAGGCATCCAGTAAATAGTAGTTGAATTTCAGCTGTCTCTAAAAATGTCTCTTGCTGCTCTGGGGCTATCACCTGAGAAGGGGAGCTGTGCTTTAGGCTCTTTTGACATCACTACTCCCAGCACAAAGAGCTGCCACTTTGGGAATGTTGAGAAAGAGCAATGAAAATAAAATGTCCCGGCTGGAAGGAAACTGGCAAGCCAGCTCATCCAGCCTCCACTGCTCCCAAAGCCAGAAGTCACTTTCAAGCTGCCCTCCTCCACCCACTTAAGAACTCTTCAAGGCCACTGTGTCCCTCTTGTGGGAAAGGAGCTGCTGCCAACCTCCAGCTCTCCAGATCCCCAAATCTCTGGTCTCTAGAGCTACCCTTGGAGGATCCCTGACCAGGAACCCCCTTGGTTCTAGACTGTTACTGCAGTCATAGAAAAAGAAGTAAGGAGGAGGCACTGAGGTTGCTCAGTTTAAAAACCCATCATTTCTATGGCTGCAATAAAGAGGACCACATGGCAAGATGGGTCTCACTCTCCTCCACAGTTACAGCCTTACAGTCACCTTTGGTTTTTGGTGTTTCCACAAACCTTACACCGATCCAACTTCTAACATGCTATGCCTGCAATAGGTGCTGGATACAATTTTGTGAATTGAATCAAACTCAAATTGATAGTTGAATCCCTGCCCCCTAGGATAAACTCCAAGAACACTCAGTCAGCCAGCTATGTGCCAGCCAAGGGACTCTCTTGTGGAAAGGGTAGCCGGGGTTCCTGGACTTGAGGAAGCCCTAACTTTGGGCAACTGCCTACAGACGTGCCTCTCTCTAGGGATACAGAAAGCTCATTTCACAGTTAACGTGCCCACAGAGGTTCAGGGTCTGCAGAGAAGATGAAGAGTGGGCACAAAAGTGAAACAGCAGCTTCTCATAAGAGTCTACCAGGAAAAATGCCTGAAAGAAATGCTAGGAGAAGCATCCTTCCTCCTTACTCTCCATGCTGCAGTTTACCTATCCCTTCTGCCTATGAGTGAAGCCCAGACGATGTGGTTCAGAGTTCCTCCCTGGTGGCTGAAGGAGGAGACCCACCATGTCTGGATGGACATCAAGAGTCCCAGACGGAAGGAAGCAGATGTGGTTTCCACGTGGAGCTGGAGGGATGCCATGCAGCCATGATGGAGCCCTGAGCACGAAGGCGTTGGACATTGCTCTTTTTCATAGCCCCCTCAAGCTTGCCAGTGTCTCCACAATGACTCCTAAATGCCAGGAATCCAATTTTTCTCTTAACAGACAGATCAGTGTATCTGGCTACTTGGCACTCCCTCACTAATGGACAGGGGCTATGGAGGGGAGGGCTGCGGTGTAGCAGTTTCATAGGTGAAACCGGGATCTTTACTCTTCTCCCAGGTCATATCATTATGCCTACTCCCCCAACAGATGCTTTCCTTCCCCCACTACTTCCTTCCAACAGCACCCCTCTTACCTCCAGGACCTTCAGTACCTAGAAGGCTTTGCCACTAGGGCCTGAGATCTGGGCCTCTAGCAGGGGCATGGTCAAGTTACAGGATGCAAGATGTGCATAAGTGCCCAGCCCAAGGCCACAGAGGTATTGGGATTCACATGCACCTGTTTTCCAGATCCAGAGCTTCCATCCCAAAGACCTGAGCCTAGCCTTCCTTCAGACAAGAGCATGCCCCTCCTAAGCTAGGGAAGATTTCCGGGGAGCTACAACACCTCTCCTCAGCAGAGTTGCCCACGCCCAGGACACAGTTGCCCATCAGCCTGGATGCTGAAGGGCCCATTCCTAGAATGTGGGAGACCCATCTTCATGACATGGAGCAAGACAGACGGGGAATGCTGTTTGTCTGCAGGATGTGGGTACTCCTGCCGGCAGGAGATGATCAACCCCCCAGCTCTGGGCTTCAGAGATGCCCACACCCCAATACCGCCTTCGGGATACCTGAGAGCCCATCTCCTGATCAACCTGCTCACCAGAAGGTAGGCAGGGCTGGTCCTTGGAAAGCCGCCCTTCTATGGAGATAACTTGGCACTCACCACCAGGCCCTGAGTCTGGCCCCCATTCCTGGCCTAGTCGGCAACTCCTACCTTTGCTGAGCAGTCCCGGCTCCCATGTGATAGCTCCTCTCAGCTGATGCTTCTCCAAAGCTGCTGAAGCCTGAAGCACTGCAGTGAGCGGTGAGAGGCAGCCGGCAAAGCAGAGTGCTCTGAGAGCCTCTGGGTCCTAATGGCCTCCTGCTTCTCACCCAGCCCCTCAGAGTCACTTCTGGAGCAAAAAGATGGGCACCAATACCCTAGGCAAGGTGCCGGGCAGTGAGCTCAACTCCTCTCACTTCTCTCAGGCTGCTAGATTGCATCTCAAAAGTTTCGTGGGACCAGGTAATGATAGGTAGAGGAGACCCTCCTGACCAGCCTGATGAAGTTAAAAAAAAAAGTACATGGCGTCGGAAAATCCAGGTTTAAGGCCTGGCTATGGCACTTACTAGCTGTGTGACCTTGGGCAAGTTACATTTTGGCCTTGATTTCTTAGTGGTTCAAAGAGAAGATAGGAGAGGTGCATGGTTCTGTGTGACATCAGAACCAAGGTGCTGATGCATCAGGTCAGCGCAGACCCAGGGCCCCAAGGCTTAGGCCAGGGAGGGGACTGAGGCTCCAGGGGATGGTCCAAAGTTTGGTTCCTTTGGAAGCTGCCTAATGCATATGGGGGACAGGTTTAGGAGCAGCACTCAGGTTTGAAGGGCAGCTGAAGGCCTTGTCTTAAAGCTGTCCTTGCCACCAAAAAGCAAATTGTTATTATTTGCTTAGATAGTATGTTTATTGGGAGTGGGGCTGTGAGGGCTGATGGAGATTGGCAGGGAGGGGGCGGGAAGATCAGCCTCCCCCCAAGCCACCATGGGAACCACACAACACTGCTTCCTGAAGGAGACAGAGTGGGAGCCAGGGACTCAGGAGTGCTCACACTGATCTGGATTTGTAGGACAGGACAGAGCTGGGGAGCATCAGCCACTGAGCATCGCCCATCTGTGGCATGATGGGCCTTTAGAGACGCAATGAAGGGACATGGCTTCCCTCTAGCTATGAAGAAAATGATCATATCCCCGGGTACATGACTGATACCCAAGGATAGAATCCTAACATTGCAAAGCTGTAAGACGTCCTACAGGCCAAGGTGTCCATGTTTCTGAGACCCAGAGAGAGAAAGAGATTGCTGAAGGCCACATAGCTCCACATGGCAGAGCCACGAGCCTAAACAGGGAATTCAGGCATGATACCCTACTCCAGAGCCTTCTTCCCTGAGACTTGCCTATCTAGGGACTCCTTCTGCCTCTAAGAAGGAAAAAGGGATTTCTGGAATTGTTTACCAGACCCAACCCAAAGAGCCATAAGAACAATGAGTTACCCAAGGACCTCGCTGGGACAAGTTGGCTGCCCCAGGCCCCAGGTCAACAACAAGGAGGCCACTGACCAACCAAGAGCCGATACAACAAGTGCCACTGTCACCAGCCACCACTTTTTGAGTTCTTATGAGTGCCAGGCCTTTTACATACAGTTTCTTCAATTCTCACACCAATCTATGAGGCAGTCATGATTTGCCCTATTTTATAAGTGAGGAACCAGGTGCCAGAGGAGATCACACGGCTAATAAGTGCCAGAGCTGATATTTGAACCCAGATCTGTTTGAAGTCCAAGTATTTCTTCTCCCTTGCCTTCATGCCCTCTCCAGTGGCCTGACACAAGACTGTAGACTACAGCCCTAAAAGCTATCTTCATAGAAGTAGTCACTGCCTTCCAGAAAGCCTAAAACAGACCTCAAAACTAGGCATACCTGAGTACAAGAAATTCAAATGGAAATACCAAATTGAAAACCTGTAGACAGCAAAGTGATTTTTATGAAGCCCTGTGCTGTTGTGTTGGCAAGATTAATTTGGCATCAAGCAGATTGTCTGGGATTAGGTAAAGCCTGTCCCTGCTCAGCACCCACATTCTTCCTGCAGGGCCCCAGCCCAGACTGGTATGGCCCCTTCCAAGGGATTCAATAAGAACCAGAGCAGACCTGGACCCATTGGAACAGGATTTTAGAAAGAGCGCTAGACTGGAGTCAGAAAACCTTCGTTCCAGTTTGGCACCATTCTATTGGTTGGTGATAAGACCTTGGCCTGTGAGTTGGCTATCTGTGAAAATCGGCAAAATTCTTCACTTCCAAGCTTATCTAATAGTGATAGGGAGCCTGCAAAACAAACATAGCCTGCCTCTCCGGCTTCAGGGAGCTAGTACAGGTAATCACAGCTCGTGTGGTGGACAGCAGGCAAGGCCTCCATGTCCTGAAGCCCCTCCCAGAGAGCTACTGGGAAAGGTAGTACCAAACAGGCAGCATGTTCCAGCTGTTGGAACCGTCTTGGCTCAGGAGGTTGTGGGGGGGAGCTGCTTATCCTAGCCTGTGGGCAAATAATAAATAATAATAATCGTCATGCTGGCTGGGCACAGTGGCTCACGCCTGTAATTCCAGCACTTTGGGAGGCTGAGGCAGGTGGATAACGAGGTCAGGAGATCAAGACCAGCCTGGCCAACATGGCGAAACCCCATCTCTACCAAAAATATAAAAAGTAGCCAGGCGTGGTGGCACATGCCTGTAATCTCAGCTACTCAGGAGGCTGAGGCAGGAGAATCGCTTGAACCTGGGAGGCGGAGGTTGTAGTGAGCTGAGATTGAGCCATTGCACTCCAGCCTGGCAACAAGAGTGAGATTCTGTCTCAAAATAATAGTAGTAGCAATAATAATAGTAATAATAATAATAATAATAATAATAATGCTACTAGTTCTTGAAAGCCCACTCTGGGAAGCACTTCTTTTTTTTTTTTTTTTGAGACGGAGTCCTGCTCTGTCACCCAGGTTGGAGTGCAGTGGCCAGATCTCGGCTCACTGCAAGCTCCGCCTCCCGGGTTTACACCATTCTCCTGCCTCAGCCTCCCGAGTAGCTGGGACTACAGGCACCCGCCACCTCTCCCGGCTAGTTTTTTGTACTTTTTTAAAATAGAGACAGGGTTTCGCCATGTTAGCCAGGATGGTCTCGATCTCCTGACCTCGTGATCCGCCCGTCTCGGCCTCCCAAAGTGCTGGGATTACAGGCTTGAGCCACCGTGCCCGGCCCCTGGGAGGCACTTCTTATGCTGTATCTCATTAAATGATCTCAGTCAGGGTGTGGAGTAGCTACTGACAGCACACCCCCAACTTCACCTGTCAGTCCCTCCTTTTAGTAAAGCTTAGCACAATGGAGGGGGCAAGAAGACCAAGATGGAGAAACTGGGTGTGATCCCCCAAACCACATAAGAAATCCATGGCTCACTATGCTATGCACATACCCAGGAAGGGAATCCTGTTACAGGAAGGGGACCAGGCCCTGTTCCCAACAGTGGCACCCCTCCCCCTTGGTATCGTGGCAGGGCCCCTGGTGCTGAGGACTGATCTTTCCATTCTAGACTTGCTCTCTGGTACAGTCCTACCCAACCCTTGCCCACCAGCACCTCATGACAGGGTCCTGTCTGCCCGTCCACCCTTTTCTGCCCCAGGATGAGACCTGGAAGCCTTGGCCAAGTTCATCTTTCATTCATCCATCCACTTCTTCAATAAACATTGAAGGCTTCTTAGGTTGCCACTGCCCCCTCCCTAGAGCCCCTCGCCTGCTCAGTGGCACCCACTACCCTCCTTCTCTGTCTTGTGTCAGAATCTGCTCTCAGGAAAGAGGTTGATAAATCCATTTGCACTGATAGCAGCTTAATGTGTTCTCTCTCCCAGGAATATTAACAATTTAACAGGGAACAAAGAGAAGAAGCAGAATGTTGGGATTCCAGCATCGACCAGGGATGTCCCTGAGATCCCACAACATAGACTGCCTGTCAGCCGCCTACTCCCTAGCCAGGCCTCCCCCGCCAAGCTGCTGGCATTGTGTCCTCTTGGCATCCACCTCCATCTGCATGGGCACCCAACCCCCCACCCCTGCCACCCAGACAGCAGGCTCACAGCTGGGACCTCCCCACCACAGCTCAGTTCCTGGCTGCCTGGAGACCCCTGTACCAGTACCAGCCATGCCTGCTTTCCAGGCACCCGCCTCACCCTGCCCACCATCTGGGGCCAGGCCAAGGGGCCGAGGAGGGAGGCAGAGGAAAGCAGAGGTGAGAGCCTTTCCATTCTCTTTATTCCCCCACAGTCTGGCCCATACCCCCTGCCAGGAGCTGAGATCCAACGGTATATTCAGCCTGCAGCTGCCACTGGTCATGTGAGCCCATTGCTAGGTTACAGGGACCCAAAAATAAATCCTTCCCAACCAGATTAGAAACTGGGGGCCTCGGATGAACCAGGCTCAAAAGAGTGGCAGGAACACCCACAGTGCGTGTTTAGGCCAGGCCTGCTATGGACCAGGGCCCTTCCCATGCTGCCCACCTTCTGTCCATCAGCAGGGGCTCAATGCTGGAACCCCACAGAGAGCTCCTGGGTCTCCTGTTTATTAATAACACAATACATAGGTCTACAGGCTGAGTGACCCTTCCTCACTAGCAATCAGGGTAATATCCTCTGCACGTTCTTCCCATCCAACCTTCCCATCATCAGCCTGTCCCTCCACAGGCCTTGCCCTACACCCAGTGCATGGGCAAAGCAGCATTAGTCATTTGCCCTGTGGCCTGGGGGCCATCTGTCCTAACAGTCCTCTTCCAGACTCAGGAAGGGCGCTCTGGCAGTAGGCACAGCACTAGGCGTATTCGTTTAAGTAGTCTTACACAATCTTTTGTGTTAGTCTCAATGATTCCATTTACAGATATGGACACTGGGGCTTAGAGAGATTAAGTGACTTTTGCAGAGCCACATAGTTGAGCAACTGGGATTCAAACTCCAGATCTATACTATGGGGATGAGGCAAGGAAGAAGACAGTGAAGCACAGTTAAGGAAAGGGGAGTCCTCCAAAACCCTTCCCTGGGGCCTGAAAACTTGGCACTTTAATTGCTCTGAATTGGAGGGGTGTGATCTCTCCCCCTGGAACTGCTTTCACATCCTCCAAACCAGGACACAGCTTACCTAGGTCACGTACCTCCTTCCCCGTGGCTTTGGGTTCTGTCCCCTTCTCTGGGAAATACTGTCCAGGACCTGGGTGGGGTCATCCCCAGTGCTGAAGCCTGGGGAGGCAGACACCAATCTCCACTGCTCAGCACAGCCCTGCTTCAGAAGCTTGGCATGGGGCCAGAGTAGCAGAGCTGAAAGGATCGCAGGAGGTCAGGTGTCTAACTCCTGATTTTACAGATGAACAGGCCCGGAGTGGAAAGGTGACTTGCCCAGGGCTAGGCTACACAGCTAGAGAATGAAGGAGGTGCAACCAGAACCCAAGCCTCTGGAGTCCTGCTCCTTTTTTCAGCCTGTCATTAATGGTGCACAGTTGGGTTCCTGGGGCTCTTCCTCAGCCCACCATATCTCCAGGACCTCCCAGCTGTCTGTTTTCTTCAGCTCCTCCTCCCCAGCAAGGTTCTGAGCAGGCCCAGACACCCTACTTACCTCTGTACTGTCCTTGTCTCTCCATTTTGAGTATATTCCTTTAGTCTTCTGAAGCCTGGGAGCACCCCATTCCCACCTCCTTCAGCTCCTAGCAGCCCAAACTGCTGCTAGGTTTGTTGAGCAACTACTATATGCAAAACTCTGTATAGGAAGTGAGGAAGAGGGATACAAAGATTAAACAAATACAGACTTGCCCTCTTGGTGCTTATGTCTAGGATGGGGACAATGCAGGTTGTAAGTGTTAAGGGATGGTGAAATTGCTGGGGAGATTCAAAGGAAAAAGTGAACTTACTTCCTTATGAAATCTAGGAAGACTTCATGAAGGAAGTGGCATGGGTCTTAAAGGAGGAGTAGGATTTTAACTGGGAGTAATTGAAAGAGGTTGAGGAGGACAGTAGTCTAGATGGAAAAAGAAGGTCTACCAAAAATATGGAAATAGCAAGTTTAGGAAATATTAGGGTGCTATGAGTTCTCCAATTTGACTGAAAAATAATCTGGATGTAGGGAAGAAGTGAGAATAGAAAGGTAGATTTGTGGGACTGCACCCCCTGCAAGCCAGGCTGAGAAGCCAGACTGAGAAGTCAACGTAACAAAATGTTTTGAGCAGGGAAACATTAAGGCCACAGATGTGCCCATCTCCTATCTTTTTTTGTTTTGTTTTGTTTTGTTTTAAGATAGAGTCTCTTTCTGAAACCTAGGCTGGAATGTGCAGTGGCACAGACATGGCTCACTGCAGTCTCAACCTCCCAGGCTCAAGTGATCCTCCTGCCTCAGCCTCCCGAGTAGCTGGAACCACAGTTGTGCCACCACACACAGCTAACTTTTTATTTTTTATAGAGATGGGAGTCTCACCATGTTGCCCAGGCTGGTCTCGAACTCCTGGGCTCAAGCAATCCTCCCACCTTGGCCTACCAAAATGCTGGGATTCCAGGCCCAGCCTCCTGTCTTTTGGTGGGTCCTTTGGTAAGTGTTTAGTGAACCCACAAGTTCCAGAGCAAGGGGCTGAATCAGAGACGGGGGATTTTCCTTTGTCATTCAGGCCCAGAGGGAGAAATAAAAATCCATATAGATCATCAAGGAGATAGTGCATGTGAATGTGTGACAGAGTGCACTCAGAAGATAGGGGAGGTCACAGATGAAGTGATACGGGATCAGATGACTCTCATGTTTCTTAGGTGGGGCTCTGAGGATCTTTGGCCCAGGTACTCATGAGTGACCTGCATGTCCATTCTTTGGAGAGGAGGAGAAAGGGTGGAGTGGTAATTAGAGTGTCAGGAAATTCTCCCTATAGAGTAATGATATCATAAGAAGCTGTCCAGCCTGTCCTGAGAGGACATGGCATCTGGACTATCAGCTGGTCCTTCCACCCTGGAACGCCCAGCTCAAGGCCTACTTCTTTGGCCCTGGCCTGAAAACAAAGAACTGTGCTGGATTTCCCAACTGAGAGGTCCACAGAGCACTCTCAGCAGTGCCTGGTGTCTGACTCTGGGGGGCACCCCTGCTCTATGTCTCTGGGGCGGTCGCCCCTAACCATCTCATCCTCAGCCAAGCCAACCCCCGCTGAGCCCTAAGGCAGCCTGACTCTTCCCTGTCCAGGCTGGACACTACTGGACACAATGATACTGGTCCTATGATCTCTTTCCCAGACATTTCCTTCCCTCCAAAGTCCTCTCCCTGCGTTCCTGCCCCACCTAAAAACAGCACCCCCCACCTCCTTTGACTCTTATGCCCATTGGTTGAAGGGAGGGCCAGACTTCCAGACCTAGAATTCTCGGGGGCTCCTTGGGGATCCAGGGATGGCTTGTGAGTGGCCCCTGGGGTTTGTGGGGGCCCGGGGAGGTGGTCAGCCCTCACCCACATGCCTGGGGACCCTATTGCAGAATGGCACGTGGAAGCTCAGTCTCCTGGATGGCCTCCCCTGGAGGGGTATCCCTGGAGGATTTAAATCAGCATTGCCCTAGGCAGGAGTTCCTAGAGGGTGAGGTCCTGGGTGGGAAAGAGGACCCAAGCTGCTTCGTTTCCGGCCCGCAGACTGCCTTGACAGCCAGCAGCCACAGGGCGGCAGTGTTGGCCACAGAGATGCAAAGCGTTGACTGCAATACCCGGTGACAGGCTTCTCCCCGCCCAATCGCCACCTGCCTTCTCCCTCCTGGGGATGGTGATCCTGTGGAACCTGACCTTTTTACACCATCACAGTCAGCTGGGAGGGCCAGGTGAGGGCCCTGGCTCCTTAGATAAAATCCCTCCTACTCCTAAGAGCTTGTGAGGGTCTGGGACTGATGTCCCAGAAGGAGGCCTGAACCAGCAGTCCAGCGTGTATTCACCTTAAGTGGGCAGTACGCTTTGGGCTACTCTCCCAGCTTTTCGGAGCCCCAGCTTCTCAGAGCCCCAGCTTCCAATGAGGGATTGGGCCACAATTTTAGGCCTTCTCTAAGGTCCTTTTCCACCCTAGAATTTGAGCGTCTGAGTCAGCAGCTGCTGTCCTTGAGTGGCTTCTCTCTCTAGGCCCCTGACAGCTTCAGAGGCTCAGCCTGGGTGGGTGGAGGGACGCAGGAAACAGGAGTGGGCATTTCTGATCTCTACAAACCAGGCCATTCTTCTGGAAACCACAGTCATGAAGAGGTGCAGTCCTAGGACTGGGAAAAGACTGAGAAAGGGATGACCAGGGTCAGCTGGATCCCAGGAAGACCCCTCTCAGGGGCTCCATCTGATTGATTTGTGTGACTGTGTGAATGGCAGGATGGCTGGAGGCTGGCTGAAGAATGCCCTGTCCCAGGCCATGGAGCTATGTTGAGCTTCCTTGAAGTAGAGGCTGCAGAAAGCCTAGACATCCCTCTCTTCTGGTCCTCCTTACTCCCAAATCTCCACAACAGTCCCCTTCTCTCCCCCGCACATTGCTGCCACCTGCTCCTAGCTCCCTGCCTGAACCTGAACCTCTACCCACAGAGAGCAGAGCCCACAGCCACAGTTCTAGGAGGGGATCCCTGCCTGGCCTTCCTATCCCTAGCCTATCCTGCCCAGCCCTGTCCCTCCAGACTAGCCTCTGCTCACACCCACATGGCCCTGCTCCTGTGCCTCTGAGGCACTCTCTCTTGACTCCTGTAATTTCACACCAGGCCCCCAGACAGTGTGTGTCCAGCACCTCCGCTTCCCTGATCAGACATCTGATCCAGCACCAGGGGCCTGACCCCCACAAGCACAGGGTGTGTCCTGGTTCTTCTATCTCGTCTTCTTTCTTCCTTGATGACCCCATTTTCTCACTTTTCCTGTCTCCCTTATTTGGTTTCTCTTCTTTGATCCGTCCTCTGCTCTCTGAATCCTGTTCTCAGAACTCTCCAAGTCCTGGAGCCTCTTGGCCATGGGCCTCTGCTCCTTGACCCCTCTGCTTCTTTGCCTCAATGTATACCTTTCCCCATTCCCTTTCCATCTCTCTCTCCATCTTCACTTCCTCCTCTGCAGTACATACACTGAGTATCGGATCCATCTCTCCCTGGACTGAGGGTATAAATAGCAGAGGGAGGCTGGGCTAGAAACCAATTTTGCTACCAGCCTCTTCCTTGCAGTCTGGGGCTTAGCATTCAGGACCAGTAGTGGGAAGGGTCCTGGGCAGGGCCTCAGGGGTAGGGAGTTGGAGGGTTGCAGTTGAAGGCCACTGGATGAGTGACAGATCCAGGCAGAGAGAGGTGTGCTACCGCAGCTGGAGGGAGTCCTGCGCTTCACGTGCAGGCCAGGCTCCCCATCTAATGTGGGTATGAAGTCGCTACTTCTGCTGCTGCTGCTGGAAAAGGAGTTCTGGGTCAAAAGACCCTCCCAAGGGCCGCTGGAGGGCCCTGCCTGCTCCTCTGGGGTGTGGATGCCTGGGCCCAGGTGGCTGCCAACAGACAGCAGCTGGGGACTAGAGTAGAAGTGGTGCCCTCAAGAAACAGGCCGCAGTCTCGCTCCAGCCAGCTCCCTGGCCTAATTAGAGACCGGAACGGCATTGATCGTCCCTGAGCTCATTATGTCACAGCTGGGGAACAGCTGGCCAGTTTTTTCCAGGCCATTAGCTGCGCCATGAAGTGGAGAGTGTTGGGGAGAGGGGGGTGGCGTGCGAGCAGGATCAATACCCCGTCTGTCTGGGGGAAAGCAGCCCAGTGACTGCCTGCTCTGGCACTCTGGCTGTGCTTCTTTCCAGCGCTGCTACACTAGCTGAGCTCCTTGGAGTTCACACACAAAAGCTCCACTCCTTCAATCCTGGAGCCCAGAGAGATGGATTCGTGGCTTCTGGGCTGGCCCTAACCTGGCTGCAAGGGACCCTCGGAGCCTTCTCTCAGAGAGTTAAGAAGGGCAAGAAAGAGGCTCAGATTACCTAGCCGGTCTCAGAGGGGACCTCAAAAGTGCAGCTCCTCTCCACCCCCATGGCAAGATGACACCTAAGGCAGCTGTTTCTGTTGGCCCTGGGCGCACCTCTCTGTGCCCCTGGGCTCTGCTGGGGTTTGGTTTCCTGTGGGGTGGAGAGACGGCAGGGGATCCTCTGGCCCTTGGGGAAGGGGATACTGGAAGGAGGGAGGGAAGAGACAATAGTTATCTCTTTCTCCCACTCCCTGTCCCGGGCCTGGGCAAGCAGAAGCTTAGCTGGGCAGCACCCGAGGCAGGGGCAAAGCTCTCCACACTGCGTGACCTGCCGTGTGGAGGGAGGACGACAGCGGAGAGGCCTGCTGTCAGAGGGGAGTTCAGTAGTACCTAATGAGCTGGATTCTTACTTACAGGGTTATAAAGTGTGAAGGCTAGAAAAGACCTCCAAAATATCTCGAGCCACACTCCTCATTTTACAGAGGGAGAAAGCAAGCTCTAATAAGCCTTAAGCTCTGCTATGTCTGGCTGATTCTGCTACCAAAAGCTTCATTTTATTTTTGTGTTTCTCCCATTTATTCCACATTGAGGGTTTTTTTGGGGAGGTGGGTTGTTGTAGGTTTGTTGTTTTTTTTTTTTGAGACGGGGTCTCGTTCTGTTGCCCAGGCTGGAGTGCAGTGGCACAATCATGGCTCACTGCAAGCTCCACCTCCCAGATTTAGGTGATTCTCATGCTTCAGCCTCCCAAGTAGCTGGCACCAAGCCTGGCTAATTTTTATATTTTTAGTAGAGATAGGGTTTTGCCATGTTGACCAGGCTGGTCTCGAACTCCTGACCTCAAGGGATCCGCCTGCCTTGGCCTCCCAAATTGAGTTCTAATGTAGCTCCAAGGTGTCCTGGGCACATGTCCTCAGGCCGCTGGTGGAGGCTTCACTCTCCAGGAGAGGTGTGGGGATTGCCAGGCTCCCTTCCATCCTACCTCCACTCTCCAGCCCTGCACCCCCACCTTCCAGCACCACCATGGGAACAGCACCAATCACTGGAAGTCCTATTGGGTCCAGCTCCTGGGTTACTGGGCAGTTTCCTACCCACTGAACAGATGCCAGGCTATGCATAGCACCTGCTGCTCCCCAGACTTTCCCCCATGGCCTCCATTTCCAGAATCATTGGTGAATAGAAAACACAGAGGTCAGAAGGCCTGAATTCCAGATGTGAGCTCTTTCTAGGCCCAGGCCCAGGTCCAGCCCTGAAGAGCTGGTAGAATCATACAACCAGAGGTGTACAAAGGGCAGAAGGGCCCTTACAGCGGTACAGCGTATTCCTCATGTTACAGATGAGGAAGCTGAGTCCTAGGGAGGAGAAGGATTTGCTCAGGGACATCCAGCTGTTAGAGGCAGGTTTCAGATGAGCTTTTCCGTAGCCCAGATAGTCAGTGTTGGTTCCATTCCACCACAGGGCTGCGGCTCCACGTTCTGAAAACCACTGGTTAAGGTCTAGTGGATCACCCTTGACCCATTTGACATGCTCAGCAAACCCAACAAACACTCCTTATAAGCCCAGGGTGCACTCTCTTCCTCAGGACTCTCGGAACAGCGAAGGCAACTGGGGCCACCAGAATGTGCATTGGTCACACCACTGTCACCAGAAGTAGGCTCCTCTCAGGTGAGCCTGTCAGTTTAGGAGCAGCTGCACCCAAAGGATGGAGCAGAGACCCCTGGGCTCTGCTGTGCCTGATGTTGATCCATCTGTCTGTCTGGATCCAAGAGGTGCTTAGAGCAGAAGGAGCCTAATGGTGACTTGGCATTGCTGGAACTTCCTCAGGCCTGATTCACAGGGGTAGAGTGAGTTAGAAGGAACCAAGTACTGCTCTTGCAGGGGCATTGTGAGGAAAGGGAACGTGCGCCTGGGCTAGATGACATGGCAACCGGACTGGGAATAGAGAGGGCACTCAAGTGAGTTCCCAGGGCCAGCTTCCTCAAGCCATGGGCTGGGCAGCCTCTTCCTTGTTTTCTTCTCTCTTGACTCCAGAACAGGGGCTAAGATGCTGAACCCTTGTGGCTCCAGCTAGAATGTAGGGGCAGTGGGGAAGGAGTTGTTGGACAGTCTGGAGAGGCAACCCTAGCAGAGGGTGCTTCATGGGCCAGAAATCTGGGGGTGGAGATCAGTGTGGCTGACATAGGAGAGGAGAGCTCTGAGGAGCCAAGGACATGGGAAACAGGACCCAGAGGCAGAGGAAAAGGGCCCTGGAAAGGGAGGTGAGGGAGGTGCTGTGACAAACCATATCCTCAGTCAAAATGTCCATGGGATGGAGGGGCATCATGAAAGTCCTGACTTTGTGTCCTGTGGGTACCATTTATTAGCTCTGAGGATGGGCAAGTCCTAATCCGTGAGCAATGCAGAGAGCAATGTTTGCCTCTCAGACTGCTGTTGCTCTAAGGCTCGTGTGAGGGAATGTGAATGAAAGACTTTGGAAAGTGCACAAGCAGGTCTGATTCTCATCACCCCACACTGCTGTCTGTCAGCTCATCTGCAGTGTGTGGCGTTAGGACCCTGATTCCTAAGTTACTAGAGAATGGTATGTATCATAATGCTGTGTGCACAAGTATTTTTGTCAGGAGTGACAGAAGCAAAGGGGCTTTCCTTCTAGAAGGGACTACCCAGGCCACACGAGCAGATGTTTATGAATCTATAATAGCATGCATCCATCCCCACAGGGTCTCTCCTCACAGAGAAGGCGCCTGAAACCAAGGCTTCCAGGATGTGTGTGTGCACACAACAGGAGCACACATGGACACAGATGCATGCACTGTTGTCATCCCTGGTGGCTTTGCCATCAACTGTGCCTCCTCCTAGGTGCCGGCCTCTTCCATTCTCAGTCTGTAAGCACGTTCTTACATCTCTCTGAGATGGCAGCTGAATGAAGAACTGAAAGAGATGTGTGGACTGAAGGGACCGTTTTACATTCATTAGTTGTAGTTTTCTGGGAGAAGGAAGATACTACTAATGATTTATATTTGCAATAGTGTTTTTACAAAGCACTGTCACATACATTATTTAATGATTTAAGCCACACAGCACTCCTGTGAGATTATTACTATCATCAGGCTCAGAAAGGTGAAACACCTTCTTGCAGATCATCCAGCTAATAGGTAACAAAATCGGGACCGAATCCATGTCATTTATTCCAAATCCTGTTCACCTTCTATGATGCTTTGCTGCTTCTGACCTTTTGTTAACTTCCAACTCTTCTCAAGTGTCTCTCCTGCAGGAGTCCAAAGGCACAGGTGTTCAGTACACTGTGGATGTTTCCTTCATTTGTTATTTTGAAATTATTTCAAATCGACAGAAATGTTGCAAGAAAGGTACAAAGAACCTCTGTTCCTGCATCCTTTCCACCCAGTTCCTCAACTTGTGTTTTTTTAATTTTGTTTTTGTTTTTTGAAATGGGGTCTCACTCTGTCACCCAGGTTGGAGTACAGTGGTACGATCTGGGTTCACTACAACCTCCACCTCCCAGGATCAAGCAATCCTCCCACCTCAGCCTCCCAAGTAGCTGGGACTACAGACATGCACCACCACACCCGGCTAATTTCTGTATTTTTTTTATAGAGATGGGGTTTCGCCATGTTGCCCAACCTGGCCTCAAACTCCTGGACTCAAGTGATCCACCCGCCTCAGCCTCCCAAAGTGCTGGGATTATAGGCATGAGCCACAGTGCCCGGTCCTCAATTTGTTTTGTATGTGTTCTCTCTCTCTCTTTATCTTATATATGTACATCATATACACGTAATTTCGGATCCATTGGAGAGTATATTACAGACGTGATGACATGATGCCCTATTACCCCTTAACACTTCAGTGTGTATTCACCAAAAACAAGGACATTCTCCTACATAACCAAAGTACAACAACATCCCAATCAGAAAAGTAACACTGACACAGAACTGCTGGCTAATTAGAGACCCCATTCAAATTTCACTAATCCTTTTTTTTTTTTTTTGGAGACAGGGTCTTACTCTGTTGCCCATGCTGGAGTGCAGTGACATGATCACGGCTCACTACGGTCTTGACCTCCCAGGCTCAAACAATCCTCCCACCTCAACCTCGTGAGTAGCTGTCACTACAGGTGAACCCCATGCCTGGCTAGTTTTTTCATACTTTTTGTAGAGATGAAGTCTCACTGTTACCCAGGCTAGTCTCAAACTCCCGGCCTCAAGTGATCCACCCACCTTGGCCTCCCAAAGTACTGAGATTACAGGTGTGAGCCACCGCGCTGGCCTCACTGATTATTCTAGTAACATTGTTTATAGGTCTAAGCATGAATCCAGGATCATGTGTTCTATTTAGTTGTCATGTCTTTTTAATCTTCAGTCTGGAACATTTCCTGTCTTTCCTTGTCTTGAACTTAATATTTTTGAAGAATCCAGCCTGGAAACTTTGTAGAATGTCCCTAAATTGGGGTTTGGCTGATGTTCCCTTATGAGTAGTTTCTGGTTATGCATTTTGTCAGGAATACTGCAGAAGTGAGGCCATGTTCTCAGTTCATCTCAACAAGAGTTACACAATGTCAATTTGTCCTGTCCTGTTACTGGGATGTTATCTTTTTGTGGGGGGGTGGCAGGGATAGAGTCTTAGTCTGTTGCTCAGGCTGGAGTGCAGTGACATGATCTTGGCTCACTGCAATCTCCACCTCCTGGGTTCAAGAAATTCTCCTGCCTCAGCCTCCCAAATAGCTAGGACTACAGGCATGTACCACCACGCCCGGCTAATTTTTGTATTTTTAGCAGAGACAGGGTTTTGCTATGTTGGCCAAGCTAGTCTTGAACTCCTGACCTCAGGTGATCTGCCAGCCCAGCCTCCCAAAGTGCTGGGATTACAGACGTGAGCCACTGCGCCTGGCCTGGAGATGTTAACTTTTATCACTTGGCTAAGATAATGTCAGCTAAGTTTTTCCACTGTAAAGTCAACTGATAGTATTGCGCACTCATCAGTCAAGTATTTGTGGGGAGACACTAAAATTGTGTAAAAATCATATTGCTCATCAGACTTTCACCCACTAGTTATAACATCCACTGATGACTCGTGCCTACATCATTTTTTTATTTTTTTGAGACAGAGTTTCACTCTTGTTGCCCAGGCTGGAGTGCAATGGCATGATCTCAGCTCACTGCAAACTCTGCCTCCCAAGTAGCTGGGATTACTGGTGCCTGCCAAAACACCCAGCTAATTTTTGTATTTTTAGTAGAGACGGGGTTTCACCATGTTGGCCAGGCTGGTCTTGAACTCCTGACCTCGTGATCTGCCCACATCAGCCTCCCAAAGTACTGGGACTACAGGCATGAGCCACCGCGCCAGGCCTCCCCTACATTGTTGATTACTGTGATGGTTACCAAATGGAATTTTCTAAATGTAGCTTTTATATATATATATATATATATATATAATATATATATATATAATGTGTGTGTGTGTATATATATACACATATATATATATATATAATGTGTGTGTGTATATATATACACATATATATGTATATATATACACACACACATCAATTGGCATTCTAACATAAGGTAAAGCCTGCTCTGTCTCTCCATTTATTTATTTATTCAGTCATTCCTGTTTTACCATATTTTAGTTGTAACCTAATACCAAAATTATTTATTTTGATGCCTAAATTGTCCCAGATTTGGCCTGTGCAAGCCCCTTCAAGTTGGATTCCCCATTCTTTTCATGTGTTTCCACCATTATTTGAGCACTTCCTTACTTTCTAGCACAAGATATTTGAGGCTCATCTAATAATTTCTAGGCTGATCAGTCCTGGTGGAGTTTTTGTTTTTGTTTTTGTTTTAAGTAGAAAATACCTTCAGAAGCCAAAATCTGGGTGCTTGGTGTGCTCGCTGCCGTTGGGGCATCATTGCTTCTAGTATCGTTCAGAGGGCACATAAATGAGTCCCCTCATTTGTATACATGGGACTAGAAATAGATATGTACACACACACATTTACATCAGTTACATATATTAAAATCAGGAGTTCAAATTAATTGCCCCAATTCTGATTGAATACTGCAGGGTTTATTCTCTTTCCACATATGTAACTCCTGTCACTAACCATGAGAAATATAGGTCCCATCATCCTTAACCTACTAGGTGTGTGCTCAGTTCCTCTGTTTGTAATCAATCTCCTAACCACACAGGCCACCCTCTCTGCCTCAAACTCACCACACACGCTGGTTGAACCAGCCAAATCTTGGCCCCAGCCACACTGACCACGCCATCTGTGCTGGCTGATTCTTTAATCCAGATCAAAGGGAAGGGGAGAGAAAGGACACATTATATAATTTTTTAAGGATTTAATTTACTGCAGAGTATTCACACACTGAACTGAACTCCAACTGTCATTTAGAGACACTTGTCATATAAGCCAAATATGTTTGTTTCAATAATAGAGCATTTAGTGTTTCTAATAGAGTAAGACAGCCAGTATTTATGAAGTTAATTCTAGATTAATCTGAGAAACACATTATGTGTATATGTATGTGTATATATATGTATTTATACATTATAATTTTTTAAGCTCTCTCAAAATCTGTTTTCCTAACTTATATTCATGCTAACTTAGATGATGAAGTGAGACCCTTTGCCCTATGGATAAGTTTGGGAACAAAAACTTCAAATAATATGTGTCACAGACTGATTGGTTTTTATGAAACCATTTCATTTTACCTCCTGGGTGCATAGTCTGACTACATTTCCTACTCCCTTGTAGCCAGGTGTGGTCATATGACACAGTTCTGGCCAGTGGAATATGGCAGAAATGATGAATGCCACTTTGAGAGCTGGTCCATAAAACCTTCCACACAATCCTGCATGCTTCCTGTCTCTACCCCATCTTCTGACTGGAAACAGGGAATACAGAATCCTCCAGTAGAGGATTCCAAAACCTGTAACAGTGACCAGAGCCACAAGGTGGATCGTTCTGAGTCTCATCCAATGGGAAGCCATCAAGTGAAAACCTTCATTAAACTGTTATTCGAGGGAGACGTTAATTTCCATTGAGGTAAGTCAGAGACTTGGGGGTTATTCATCACATCAGCCAGCTCACCCTAACCAGTGCAAAAAGTAAATGAATTGTCCAAGTTTACCCTTTAGAAGTTACAAAGCGTAATGTTGAATGTGACCTTCTGATTCTTACATGAGATCTCTTCCCCTCAGATCAAACCAGGTAGCATGAACTTAGTACTTTGAGAAGTTGTTACCCTATCTTTCCACATGCAGTATTTTCCTCTTTAGCCCAAGTATAATATTAGCCCTATCTTTTCTCCCTTTCCCTTTCCTAAGGGTTTTCTAGGTTTGCTTTTTCACAGATTCATCTTTATCAGATGAAAATATCTGGTTTGTCTAACATCTGACCTCCAGCAGAAGACGGTTTACCCACCCTGTAGAGATGAGTCTCACCAGCAAATGGAGACAGCCCTTCAATTTCCTACAAGTGAACTCTGCAACTGACGTGGCAGGACCCATAGTCCGGATGGGCCAAAATGCCTAGGAGGCAAGTAGATTTCTTCTTCTATACTCAGTAGATCAGCAATAGTTACCACTCCCAGGAAAAGACACCTCCACATCTTGTCTTTTCACAGGCTAATAATTACTTGTTCAGCAATTTAGCATGGCCCAGGCTCCTGGAAATTAACATCTTCCTGAAGAGGATGTCCTTCACCCTTCTCCCTCCAGGCAAGACACGTTTTCAAGACCAAGAGAGTAGAGAAGTCAGGTAAAGTGCGAGGGAAGATGGGAAACAATGCAATAACATGGGGGAAAGGAAAACCTGAAGACGTGGCCACAAGAGGTGTCGGACGCTTTCCAAGCCTGGGACTCCAAGAGAACAGTACAGTCCAGTTTCAGAGCTAGAGTCACAAAGCTGACTCTAGACCTGTTTCTAGAGCTGGGCAAAGCTCCAAGGTCATGATGCCTAACTCTCTCGTTTCATAAAGAGGGAATGGAGGACCTGAGTGATTAAGGACTGTGTCCAAAGTCACAGAGGCAGTCGCCGTAGGACTAGAGTCCCGGACCAGTGCTCTCCAGTGCTCTTTGTACTTTCTACTCTTGCTTGCAGGCCTGATAGGAAGCACTCAGTTCAAGGAGTTGGAGTAGCAGATGTAATTAGGCAGCTAAGTGCCGGAGTATGTGGTCCCTGAGGATTCATCTCTCCATGCCCTTGGCCATCCCCTGTCCTCCCTGAAAGCCTTTCCCTGCTTCTCTGAGAAGCCAGCTCCCATCACCCACTAGGGACAGACACAGTCTGTCTGGGGTGAGTCTCTCAATTCCTAGGTGAAGCAGGAGTGGGAACATCTCCACTTAGAACTCCAGAGCATCTGGGAAGGGAAAGTGTCTCCAGGCTGGAAACGTATGGAAATTTCCCTGAACCCAGAAGCATGCTTGGAATAGTTTCAACTGCCTCATCTCCACTCCAGCCCAGCCGTGTTAGTGAGGCAAGCCGCAATCAGGGAGATAATTAGCTTGCTGTTATTTATTCCCTGCGCTAATCAGCAGCCCACTGCTTGCACAGTGGAGAGGGCTCCTGCCCCCAGAGCCATGGGGGTTCTCAGGGACCTTTAGTTACCTGCCAGGAAACAAGTAGCAGAAGACAAAGGGCTGGGAAGAGGGACAGAAAGGGAGGAGGAGACCTAGACCCCAAGACCCAGTGCTGTAGGCTTCTCTACCATGCACAGAGCTCTTGGGAGAGGCGGTCCTGAGATCACCAGGGGCCCAGGGCAGCACGGCACTCCTCTTCATTTTGTTCTTGGGGTTGGGCTGTGGTCAATAAAGGGCGGCTGGTGTTCAGCTCCCTGTTCTGCCTCACTGCAGTCAAATTGCCTTTTTCCAAGGCGACTTTCAAAAAAGATGACATTGATCAAAGCCTGCTGAGTGGTGACCTTGGTGGGAGGGAGAGAGGGCGGGTGTACTGTCTGTGGAAGCAGGCAAAGAAAACGAGGAAAACCTGCAGGGAAGGAAATGCTTTCAACCCTCAAAGTTGTTAGAACAATCGTGGGGAGATGACTCCAGGTTTGGGACAGCCACTCCATGCTCAAATGCACTCCTACCTGCCCTCTTCCTAATCTTCACCAGCACATTCTCACCAGCAGTCCCTGGTTTTCCAGCCCAAACAGTAGACTGATGGTGCTCCATTCAAATAACAATGTCTAGGAAAGCCTCAGGCCGTTATTTGATAACTTCATGAAATATAGACCTGGCATAGTAGAGCATGCCTATATAGCCCCAGACTCAGGAGGTTGAAGCGGGAGGATCACTTGAGCCTAGGAGCTCGAGTCTGGTCTGGACAACATAGTGAGACCCTGTCTCTAAAACCCAAACCAAACAAAGAGATCAGTAGCAGTCTAGAATGCCCATATAGGACAGTCTAAGAAGCTGTCATGTGGTTGAAAGGCAGAAGGCAGGAGGAGGTGGGGGGAGCTGGAAGACTCCTCCTGAAGCTGTATTTGTGTATCAAGTACATTTAAAAAAAAAATATAGATCATGCATCTGTTTGGAGTGGCATGGCTAAAGTCCACCTCGTGCCCCCAGCTACCCCTTGGCCCCACTGCTGCATGGGGCACTAGAGTTGGAAGTGGTCATTTGGTCAACCTTTGGCCCTATGCAGGACTCCTCCACAAGCTTGCTCCCTTCTCTTCTCTGTCTTCCTAAGCTCTTTACACATGGGCTCTTATATTACCTGCCACCATGCATTGTGGCCATCTTGGTTTCCTTCACTACACCACAGCACTTGAGGACAGAAACAGTTTCCTATGTGTCCATCTTTGGAGGTTTTGTTTGTTTGAAATGGACTCTTGCTTTGTTGCCCAGGCTGGAGTGCAGTGGTGCAATCTCAGCTCACTGCAACCTCCACCTCCTGGGTTCAAGTGATTCTTGTACCTCAGTCTCCCAGGTAGCTGGTACTGATGTGGGCCACCACACCTGGCTAATTTTTTCTTTTCTTTCTTTTTTTTTTTTTTTTTTTTGAGACAGAATCTCGCTCTGTCGCCCAGGCTGGAGTACAGTGGCCGGATCTCAGCTCACTGCAAGCTCCGCCTCCCGGGTTCACGCCATTCTCCTGCCTCAGCCTCCCAAGTAGCTGGGACCACAGGCGCCCGCCACCACGCCCGGCTAATTTTTTTTGTATTTTTTAGTAGAGACGGGGTTTCACCGTGTTAGCCAGGATGGTCTCGATCTCCTGACCTTGTGATCCGCCCGTCTCGGCCTCCCAAAGTGCTGGGATTACAGGCTTGAGCCACCGCGCCCGGCCTCTTTTCTTTCTTTTTTTTTTTTTTTTTGTATTTTTAGTAGAGACAGGGTTTCGTCATGTTGGCCAGGCTGGTCTCCAACTCCTGGACTCAAGTGATCCACCTGCATTGGCCTCCCAAAGTGCTGTGATTACAGGTGTGAGCCACCACACCCAGCCTATTTGTTCATTCATTCAATCACACACCCCCATTCACATATAGCAATAACTCCTATACATGTATAATAGAAAAGTGGAATACAAAGATAGACACATAGGCTGGGTGCAGTGGCTCATGCCTGTAATCCCAATATTTTGGGAAGCTGAGGCGGGTGGATTACCTGAGGCCAGGAGCTCAAGACCAGCCTGGCCAACATGGGGAAACCCCATCTCTACTAAAAATACAAAAATGAGCTGGGCATGGTGGCATGTGCCTGTAATCCCAGCTACTCAGGAGGCTGAGGCATGAGAATTGCCTGAACCCAGGAGGTGGAGTTTGTAGTGAGCTGAGATTGTGCTACTGCACTCCAGCCTTGGCAACAGAGCAAGACTGTCTCAAACAAACAAACAAACAAACAAAACCCCAAAGATAGACACATAGGAAACTGCACTCCAGACTGGGCGATAGAGTGATACTCTGTCTCAAAAATAAAAATAGTAATAATAAATAAATGAATGGACATCTGTGCAAAGTCGTCATCCAGCTCCTACTTGAGTGCTTCCTGTGATGGGAGTTCACTACCTCAAGATTGAAAAGATTCCTTATTGGACAATTGAAATGTCAGAAGATGTGTCTGTACATGCAAAGGAAATCTGAGTCTCTGACACTTCCACCCAGTAGTATAGTTCTGCCCTTTAAAGGCCCAGAAGAGCACAGATTCTCAACCTAGGTGTCCGTGGATGGGCTTTATAAAGTCCATGCCCCCAAGAAATATGCAAAAAACTGGGTGTGCCTTGCCTATGTGCTTCGGGGAGGGAATCCATGGGTTTCACAAAGAGATGTGTATTACCAAATTTTAGAATCATAGTTCATTTATTCCCTCTTTCTATGAAAATCTATACTAGATAAACAGGCCTCAAAATGCTTTCTTTTTAATATATTCCCTGCTTACTTTTCTGAAGAAAGCAGATCCCCAAGGCGTTGAGCAAAACTAACTGCTACTCTTACCACAGATGATGCAATGGGGATTAGTCCACCTACTGAAGTTAACCTTGTATGGGTGGGGGACACAGGAGGCCAGAGGAAAGGGTTTGATAAGAATTCTGCCTAAAAGAGTGCTCAATATTAGGTGGTGGCAATTTGACTCATTCAAAGCCTCTTTTTTGAGTAAGTAAACACCCTGATGGAAATGAAAGAAGGTGGATAACTTTTGGTTATGGGCCTCTTTCTGCCATTTCAAAACACGAGTTCAGTTCTCCAAGTCTTGGAAGCACTGGGACCACAGTGACTACAGCTAATAAGGCGACTCACCAGCTACGCTGTGGGGTCCTGCAGTAAACCTTTCTTCCTAAAGTCTGCTAGGTATCATTCTTCTTTGCAGTTCCAAAGATTCCGACTAATGCACAATGCTTCAACTTTCAGAAATGGTTATGATGGCTTCCTCCCAAAGTAAAAATCTCCCATTGCTTGGTCATCTCTCATATATGAGCTCTCAAAGTGTTCACATCTGTTCTCATTTAATCCTCACCAAAATTCTATAATAGTGGTGCTTAAAGTTGGAGGTATAAAGAATCACTTTAGGCTGGGCGTGGTGGCTCACGCCTGTAATCCCAGCACTTTGGGAGGCCGAGGCGGGCGGATCACGAGGTTAGGAGATCGAGACTATCCTGGCTAATATGGTGAAACCCTGTCTGTACTAAAAATACAAAAAATTAACCAGGCGTGGTGGTTGGCACCTGTGGTCCCAGCTCGGGAGGCTGAGGCAGGAGAACAGCATGAACCCGGGAGGCGGAGCTTGCAGTGAGCCGAGATTGCACCGCGCCACTACACCCCAGCCTGGGCGACAGAGGGAGACTCCGTCACAAAAAAAAAAAAAAAAAAAATCACCTTAAATACAGATTCTCAGGCCACCATCTCCAGAGTTCTAGGAAAGTCTGGGGTGGGCCTTGGAATCCTCTTTTTAAGTTCCTTGGAGATTCTGATGTAGACAGTTTGAGGCCTAAATATGGAGAACATGGCCCTGAGGGTGGTGTTTCCCAAGTGTCCTGAGGCTCAAAATGCTTCCCAGGCTCCTCCCATGAAGATTCCAATTCCGTTGGTCAGGAGCTCTAGAATTTGTACTTTTAATAGGGCAGGTATTATAACTTCCATTTTATATGTGAGAAAACTGAGCCCCACTGTAACTTGTCCACAGTCACACAGCCAGATGACGACAAGGGTCATACAGTTTGGATATTTGTCCCCACCCAAATCTCATGTTGAATTGTCATCCTCAATGCTAGAAGTTGGATCATCGGGACAGATCCCACATGGCCTGGTGCTATCTTTGTGATAATGACTTCTCATGAGATCTGGTCATTTAAAAATGTGGGTCACCTTCCCCAACCCCTTGCCCCTGCTTTCACCATGGGAAGTGCCTGCTCCATGAGTAAACGCTCCCTGAGGCCTCCCCGGAAGCAGATGCTGCTGTGCTTCCTGTACAGCCTGCACAACAGTGAGTCAATTGAACATTTTATTTACAAATTATCCAGTCTCAGGTATTTTTTTATAGCAAGAGAAGAATGTCCTAATACAAGGGGTGAGACTGGAATCCAGCTTTCTTGACACTCAGTCCAATTCTCTTTCTATTGGCCACAAAGTACATAACCTACATACAGTTCTTAACATAATAAGCAATTGACAGATATTTGCTAAACTGTGTAGAATTCACATATCTTACCTTCTAAGTCCTGGAGGGAAGAAACTATTTCTAAAGCATATTTGCATCCTGCTTCACCCAGCCTCACCACAGACGTAACACAGTGCTCTGCCCTAGGGGCTCAACAGATGTGTGTGAGTGAATGCATATGAATGATTACTAGACTGTGTACCACTCCATCAACTACCTCTGGCTGTGCTCCAGACTATAAATGAGCTGCCCAGAGCTGAACTTGAGACTCCAGCTATGGTCTGACCCAAACTAAGTACAGCCGGAGCACCTTTGCCTGTGATTTTAAAGGAACTGCTGCCTGCTCTGGGGAGTGAGACCTTGCCCTTCCTGCTGGTCTGTTGTGTGCCCTCACAGGAACTGACTGCTCCGTTACTGATCCTGAGTCCTCCTCACTCCTTCAGCCCCTACCGTGGCTTCCTAATGACTTCCTAATCCTAGCTCCCCATTCATCAGCACTGAGTACTTAGCTCTGCCTATCACTTTGGCCTGGAGCCCTAGAAGGCAGGCTCTGGAGAGCACAGACTACAGATAGAACTTTTCCTCAGTTCTATCTGCCTTGCACTGTCCCTGAAAATGTTATGATGCATTGAAAAGAACCTTGACCAAGGATGCAGGAGACAGCCCACTCCTACCTCTTCACATTTATAGGGAGCCTGCTTGGTGTTCGAGTATCTCCTAGATGCCGGAACTCAGTAAGTCCTCACAACAACCCCATTAGGCAAGTATTCTTATTATCCCCATTTTATAGGTTAAGTAACTAGCTCAAGTCACACAGTGAGTGGCAGAGCCAAGATAGGATCCCAAGGAGCCTAGCTCCAGAGACTACTCCCTTAACCACAAAGCTACACTCTTTCTCTAGGCTTCTAACTCAGTTCTGCCATGAACCAGCTTGTGAACTTGACTGCTATGGCTTCTTCCAGCACAGGCAGGTAGTCTAAAGTTCTCTCATTATAGGTAAGAGCTAGATGAGCTAGTACTGAGATTACTCTGAGACTCTGTTAAGAATGCTATAAGTGGTTGAGGAGTAGAAACTTCAAAGACAAATGAGTAGGTATGGGCTCAGAAAGCATAATTAGAGGAGACAGATCTATAAACTCAAATAGTAATCAAATGGCTGCAGATCATGGAAAGAAACTTTTAACTATAAGCTAAACATTGAATTTAACTATAATCCTTTCCCAAATCATAAAAGTGCTAACTTCCTAAACTGGAATATTAACTCTCCAAATATAAGACAAACTAGTCCAAGATTTATATATGGGCCAGGCACAGTGGCTCACGCCTGTAATTTCAGCACTTTGGGAGGCCGAAGCAGGCAGATCACTTGAGCCCAGGAGTTTGAGACCAGCCTGGCCAATATGGTGAAACCTCGTCTCTACAAAAAGATTAAAAATTAGCCAGGTGTGGTGACCCATGCCTGTGGTCCCAATTCTTTGGGAGGTAGGGGTGGGAAGATTACCTGAGCCCAGGAGGTCAAGGCTGCAGTGAACTGTGATCACAACACTGCACTCCAACCTGACAGAGTGAGACTTTGCCTCAAAAAAAAAAAAAAAGAAAAATTCATATATGAAAATTAGTTTACAAGTTTCAACATTAGCTAGGATTTAATTTTAGATATAGAGCCTTTAGAAATCAAAAGAGAGGGTTGCATGTACAGGAAAAGAAAATATTTTCAGACTTATGACAAAACTTCTTAATGAAAAAAATATAAGATTCCTTTTGGAGGACTTCCTGGTTATCTAGGCCCCCATGGCAGAAAGTCCAAGGTAGTCTTATTCGTAGCAAGACCTTGGAACTACAGTCTTCCATCTTTGGGATATCAGGTCAGCTGTAGGTGGACTGTGGTGGTGAATTCCATCCCTAAGGGCTAAAATAACATTTTGAACCATGAATTTATTGTTCAGCCATACTTCAAAGACACATCTATCTGATGACTCAGTGCAGAGCTATTTTGAGATGTCCATACATGTTAAAAGTCAAGAGAATGTTCATGACTTAGTCATCTAGAATGATCACCACTTTGGTGGCAGGATAGTCCTGACTGTAGTGCATAAGCTATAGATGAAGCAGATGCCTTCAGATTTGTTTGACAAACCTGAAGAGCCCAGGACATTGATAGGTGTCCATAGCATGCCTCCACCCACATCAGTGAGCCCTCAGCCGCCCCTAGTTGGTATGCACATTCTTGTGGTTTCTGCAGATCAAGTGGAGCTTCCGGAAAGTGTGCAGGGTTGAGGTGGAAAGAGAAAAGACTGGAAAAAGAGGCTGCGATGCCGGTTGTCTAAACAGAGGGAGTATTTGCCTCCTGGACATTGAGTAAATCAATGTGTGAGCATTCTAAAAGGTTAAAAGGTCAGTGAAATGGTTGATGGTTTATGGAGGTGCAGCCAGGAGGATGGCAAAAGGAATCCTCAAGAGTGAGCACTTTCAGGAACAAACTGAACATGGAACCATGAGTGAACTGCTAGATATAGAAAGGGCTCAACCCGGCCAGGCGCGGTGGCTCATGCCTGTAATCCCAGCACTTTGGGAGGCCCACGAGGTCAGGAGATCAAGACAACACTAGCCAACATGGTGAAACCCCGTCTGTACTAAAAATACAAAAAATTGGCTGGGCATGGTGGCATGCGCCTGTAGTCCCAGCTACTTGGGAGGCTGAGGCAGGAGAATTGCTTGAACCCAGGAGGTGGAGGTTGCAATGAGCTGAGATCGCACCACTGCACTCTAGCCTGGAGACAGAGCAAGACTTTGTCGCAAAAAAAAAAAAAAAAAAAAAAAAAAAGGCGGGGGGGCCTCAACTCAGTGGTGAGGGCTAAAATGTTAGCCATTTAAGCAATTCATAACAGAAGACTCATCTTTATTGCTACCCACCCCCAAAATAGCCTAATTTTTAGAGGCCCCCCTCTTCTTGGAGACATCCCAAAAAATACAAAGTTGCTGATTTTGAGTAACACTATTGAGATCTCCACAAAATACAAGAATACTTAAAATATTTAAATTTTTAAATTTTTTTGGAGACAGAGGCTTGCTCTGTTGCCCAGGCTGGAGTGCAGTGGCATGATTTTGGCTCACTGAAACCTCTTCCTCCCAGGTTCAAGCAATTCTCGTGCCTCAGCCTCCCGAGTAGCTGGGATTACAGGTGTGCCACCACGCCAGGCTAATTTTTGTATTTTTAGTAGAGACAGGATTTCGTCCTGTTGGCCAGGCTGGTCTCAAACTCCTGGCCTCAAGCAATCCGTCCTCCTTGGCCTCCCAAAGTGCTGGGATTACAGGTGTGAGCCACTGCACCCAGTCAAAAGATAGCTTCTTAATAAGGTGTCTTCCCTTGGCGTTGTCCGTTCTAATTCTTTGTTCTTTCTTTTTTTTTTTTTTTTTTTTTTTTGGATACAGGGTCTGGCTTTGTTGCCCAGGCTGGAGTGCAGTGGTTCGATCTTGTCTTGCTGCAACCTCTGCCTCCTGGGCTCAAGCCATCTTCCCACCTTAGCCTCCCAAGTAGCTGGGACTACAGAAGCATGCCACCTGCCTGCCTGGCTAATTTTTGTATTTTAAGTAGAGATGGGTTTCTCCATGTTGCCCAGGCTGGTCTTGAACTCCTGAGCTTGAGTGATCCACCTGCCTTGGCCTCCTAAAATGCTGGGATCACAGGCATAAGTCACCGCTACCAGCCTTCTCCACTCTGATTCTAATGGCCAATATTAGCTATTAAGAAAGCAAAAAATGGCCGGGCGCGGTGCCTCAAGCCTGTAATCCCAGTACTTTGGGAGGCCAAGACGGGCGGATCACGAGGTCAGGAGATCGAGACCATCCTGGCTAATACGGTGAAACCCCGTCTCTACTAAAAAATACAAAAAACTAGCCAGGCGACGAGGCGGGTGCCTGTAGTCCCAGCTACTCGGGAGGCTGAGACAGGAGAATGGCGTGAACCGGGAGGCGGAGCTTGCAGTGAGCTGAGAGCCGGCCACTGCACTCCAGCCTGGGCGGCAGAGCAAGACTCCGTCTCAAAAAAAAAAAAAAAAAAAAGAAAGCAAAAAATTCTTGTAGTGTGGAGAAAAGGAATTCATCCAGTCTCATAAACTGGGACACATATCCATTTGCTTTTGCTCAAGTGCTAAGCTAACCAACCTCTCAAATTGTATTTAGGAATACTGAGTTGGTCCATTTCAGGAAGTGGAAATACATACTCACTAAATAACCTGTTGCTATTTATCTTGCCCAGGTCTTCTTTTGTTGTGAATTAATAGTTGTTCTGGTCTAAAAAGCAGCTGTGGGAAAGTTATTATGAGTCAATTATCTAAACCAGTGCCATCATGAAACTTCCTGTGACAATACCTTGTTCAATAGGGTAGCTGGCCACATATGGCCATAAGCATTTGAAATGTGGCTAGGGAAACTGAAGAAGTGATTTATAGCTAATTTTAATTAATTTAAGTAGCCACAAATGGCTGCTGGCTACCAATTAGGCAGCACAACTCTAGATTCCTGCTACTTAAAGTGTGGTCTCAAAGAAGCATTGGCATCATCTTGTTGGCTTGTTGGAAAAGCAGAATCTCAGGCCACACCCCAGTCCTGGTGATTTAGAATCTCCGTGATTATAAGATACTCTGCTGACTTGTCTGCACATTAACATTTTTAAAAGATATGGCTATTTATTTATTTATTTTCTGACAGAGTCTCACTCTGTCGCCCAGGCTGGAGTGCAGTGGCATGATCTTGGCTCACTGGAACCTCCACCTCCCAGGTTCAAGTGATTCTCATGCCTCAGCTACCCGAGTAGCTGGGACTACAGGCGTGTACCACCACACCGGACTAATTTTTGTATTTTTAGTAGAGATGGAGTTTTGCCATGTTGGCCAGGCTGGTCTTGAACTCCTGCTTCATGTGATCTGCCTGCCTCAGCCTCCCAGAGTGCTGGGATTACAGGGGTGAGCTACCACACCTGGCCAAAATGATTACTTTTAAAAGGATACAGATTAGCTGAAAAAAGTGATTGAGCAACATATCTGTAACGACCCTTCCAAACTGTAGACACCCACTCTTGAAACTGGTATCCATCATAAGGGGCCTGCTTCTTTTTTTGTATCTGTCTCTCTCCCACACCTTGAACACAGCAGAAAGAGGAAAGGGAGGCTGGGAATGATGGCTTACACATGTAATTCCAGCACTGTAGGAGGCTGAGGAGGGCAGATCACCTGAGGTCAGGAGTTCCAGACCAACCTGGCCAACATGGTGAAACCCTGTCTCTACTAAAAATATAAAAATTAGCTGGGCATGGTAGCGGGCACGTGTAATCCCAGCTACTTGGGAGGCTGAGGCAAGAGAATTGCTTGAACCCAGGAGACGGAGGTTGCAGTGAGCCGACCTCACTGCCAACCTCACCACGGAACTCCAGCCTGGGTGACAACAGAGAAACTCTGTCAAAAAAAAAAAAAAGAAAAAGAAAAAAGAGGAAAGGGAGAGGAGGGAGCCTGGAACAACACTGGCGTGAAAAGTATGCGATGTGGAGATGAGGGGTGGGGTGGGAGGAGCATGTGTTTCTCAGGAATATTTGTACAAAACAAAATGATGATATTTCTTTAATACTTATTGAAATGGGTGATGGGTATATGGGAGTTCATTGTACTATTTTCTCTACTTTTGTGTATGTTTGAAAATTTTCAAAATTAAAAAACAGATGTCATTTCAGAGATGATGTGTGTGATAGCCAGCCTCCAAGATGGTCCCAATGATCCTCTTTTCTTGGTATTTGTACCCTTGTGTAGTTCTTCCATATTGAATCAGGGATTGCGTATGTGACCAAAGTGGAGGTGATACCCATCACTTCAAAGAGCCAGCTCACTGTGACATCTGTCTTGCTATCTCTTGGATCTCTTGCTCTGAGGGAAGTCATCTACTGTGTTGCGAGGATACTCAAGCCATCTTGTGGAAAGACCTTTATGGAGAGGAATAGAGGTTTCCTGCTAACAGCCAGCCACACGAAATTAAGAGAGCCTCTATGGCCCCAGTGAAGCCTTCTAATGATAGTAGCTCCCTCTAACGTACAACTGCATGAGAAACTGCCAAGCCAGAACTGTCCACCAAACTGCTCTTGAATCTCTGACCAACAGACACTATGAAAGGCAATAAATGTATATTGTTGTAGGAAGTCACTAAGTTTTGGGGTAATGTGATTGTACAGCAATAGATAACTGATACAATGTGATTTCAAGATTCTTCACTCCTTGTCCTCCAAAAAGATTACCCTCCTCATCTTGTCAGTGATGCCTGAAATGAACAGGAACAGAAAGACCTTTCTCTTTTCTTTCTTTCTTTCTTTTTTTTTTTGAGACAAGGTCTTGCTTTGTCACCCAGGCTGGAATGCAGTGACACAAACATGGCTTACTGCAGCCTTGACCTCCAGGGCTCAAGTGATCTTCCTGCCTCAGCCTCTCAAGTAGGGGGCACCACAGGTGCGTGCCACCATGCCTATTTTTTTTTTTTTTTTTTTTTAAGAGACGGAGCTTCACTATGTTGCCCAGGCTGCTCTCAACTCCTGGGCTCAAGCAGTCCTCCTGCCTCAGCCTCCCCGAGTGCTGGGATTACAGGTGTGAGCCACTGCACCTGGCAGAAAGCCCTTTTCACACTATGCGAAAGGTCAACATGCTAATACTCCTTGAAGAGATAATATATTCACTAAAATTCATGGTAAAACATGTGACAGATACAAATTCTTTCTTTTTAAAACTCTTAGCAAGCTAATCTATTGAGACATTAATTTCAGTCTTGATCTTGCTGTTGTAAGAGACTGGAAAGAATAAAAAGGTAATTTCTCGCTTATGGTCCACCATCTCAAGAACAGCTAACATCTTGAATGATAAGGTCTAGGCTCTTCCTGCATCTCTCTTTCCTCACCCCCAAACCCAAACAACATACACTAGTAACAGCTTCTTGTTGTTTCAGGGGCCACCCTAAAGACGACACCCCTCCACCTCCACCACTGGCCTTCATCTTGAGCATTAGGTAACAGAGAAACTATGTTGGAATTGCTCCATAAGGGGAGTGGGGAGCTGGCACTGGCTTAGGAAGAAGGCAAGTGGCCAGACCTAAGGGCTGAATGACTTCCTCCAGGCTGGGAAGGGTTTCAGAGTTTCCAGGAATGGAAATTGTCCCTGGCTTGTATGCAGTCTGTGTGTGTGTGTGTGTAGCAGGTGGAGTGGTGAGACGTGCATGAGGTGTCTATAAAGGGGTGTTCTGGGGTCTGGGCTCACCAAACACCCCCTTTCCCCCCACTCCTGCGCAGCTTGCTTGCAGGCTAAGGAGCTGTGCCCTTCAGTGGTTCCTCAAGGGTCATGAACTAGCAGCATCAAGACGGGGTGGGTAGGGGGGAACACTTCCCCCAAATTTTGAGACCCCACCACTGCAGAGAGAAGGGAAGGGGAACCTCAGAATGTGACTAATGAATTTCCCGCCAACATTGGCAGGCGGGAGCTGAGCCAGATTTCTTTAATTTGCGAAATTAAAAGACATGTGACACCTCTTGCCCGAGTAGGTGCAGCGATTCATTTTAGATTTTTCCTGAGAGCGGGTCTGTGTAGCGAGAAGGGTGCTGGGGAATGGGGGATGGGAGAATGGGGATGGAGGAAGTTATAGCGGACCCTAAGGGGCCAGTGCCGCACTTCCTGCCAATTTTCGTCTTTAGTTCAGCGTCCCGAGCTCTCTTTTTGAGGGAACGACCCCGCGCGCGTCCGCCCGGTCGGCTCCGACACAAACACACGCACGTGCGCCCCGCCCCCGCCGCGCGCACGCGCCCCGAGGCTCCGGCGGCGGCGACGGGCGCGCGCGCGGTGCTCGCTGCCCCCACGCCGCTCCCTCCGCTCGGATCGCAGCGCCTCTAGCTCCCCGCACCGATCCGCGCTAGGCCTGCGGACCTGGAGGCAGCGGCCGCGGTCAGTGGGCTTCGGCGGGCTCAGCGGACGAGGCGGTGGCGGGGTGAGCGGAGCGGGGCCCCGCAAGTCCCCGGGAGGCGACGGTGCCGGGCGCGGGCCCCTGCGTAAGGCGGGCGCAGTGACAGGCCAGCCGGTGAGGCGCCGCCGGGGGAGGCCGCGACGGAGCTCCCGGACCGGCCATGGGCTGAGACACGTCCTCGCCGAGCAGGTGCAGTGACCGGAGGTCCCGGGGGGAGCCCGCCCCTACAGGCCTGGGGACCCTCAACCCCGACCGGACGCGTCCTACCCAGCCTGGTGCCCTGTTGACCTTCCCTCAGCTCCTCCCAAAAGGCACGCCGACCCCACCTCCAAACCCTGCCGTGCCATCCCTGTGACTCCCAGCAGTCCCTTCCCTCCTGTACATACCTGCAGCCTGCACCCCTGTAACCCCAACCCAGTAGGCCCTCGGGCCACCTCCTTTTGGGCCGATATTTACATCCCACTGCCTGCACAGTGCCTGGAAACTACCCAGCATCTCTTTCTTTCCTAGCCCACAGAGGGTGGAGGTAAGGGTGGGAGGGGAAGTGGGAGAGGGTGTCCTTTCCTCTGGAGTCCTTGGTGACCACAAACCCATCCTCTTTCTCTCAAGTGACCCTTCTGTACCCCACCAGAACATGCTCGGGTGACCTCCTCCCAGATCTTCCTTGTGGCCTTCCTCGCCTACTCCAGTGACACTATGCACCCGCACCGTGACCCGAGAGGCCTCTGGCTCCTGCTGCCGTCCTTGTCCCTGCTGCTTTTTGAGGTAGCCAGAGCTGGCCGTGCCGTGGTTAGCTGTCCTGCCGCCTGCTTGTGCGCCAGCAACATCCTCAGCTGCTCCAAGCAGCAGCTGCCCAATGTGCCCCATTCCTTGCCCAGTTACACAGCACTACTGGACCTCAGCCACAACAACCTGAGCCGCCTGCGGGCCGAGTGGACCCCCACGCGCCTGACTCAACTGCACTCCCTGCTGCTGAGCCACAACCACCTGAACTTCATCTCCTCTGAGGCCTTTTCCCCGGTACCCAACCTGCGCTACCTGGACCTCTCCTCCAACCAGCTGCGTACACTGGATGAGTTCCTGTTCAGTGACCTGCAAGTACTGGAGGTGCTGCTGCTCTACAATAACCACATCATGGCGGTGGACCGGTGCGCGTTCGACGATATGGCCCAGCTGCAGAAACTCTACTTGAGCCAGAACCAGATCTCTCGCTTCCCTCTGGAACTGGTCAAGGAAGGAGCCAAGCTACCCAAACTAACGCTCCTGGATCTCTCTTCTAACAAGCTGAAGAACTTGCCACTGCCTGACCTGCAGAAGCTGCCGGCCTGGATCAAGAATGGGCTGTACCTACATAACAACCCCCTGAACTGCGACTGTGAGCTCTACCAGCTTTTTTCACACTGGCAGTATCGGCAGCTGAGCTCCGTGATGGACTTTCAAGAGGATCTATACTGCATGAACTCCAAGAAGCTGCACAATGTCTTCAACCTGAGTTTCCTCAACTGTGGCGAGTACAAGGAGCGTGCCTGGGAGGCCCACCTGGGTGACTCCTTGATCATCAAGTGTGACACCAAGCAGCAAGGGATGACCAAGGTGTGGGTGACACCAAGTAATGAACGGGTGCTAGATGAGGTGACCAATGGCACGGTGAGTGTGTCTAAGGATGGCAGTCTTCTTTTCCAGCAGGTGCAGGTCGAGGACGGTGGTGTGTATACCTGCTATGCCATGGGAGAGACTTTCAATGAGACACTGTCTGTGGAATTGAAAGTGCACAATTTCACCTTGCACGGACACCATGACACCCTCAACACAGCCTATACCACCCTAGTGGGCTGTATCCTTAGTGTGGTCCTGGTCCTCATATACCTATACCTCACCCCTTGCCGCTGCTGGTGCCGGGGTGTAGAGAAGCCTTCCAGCCATCAAGGAGACAGCCTCAGCTCTTCCATGCTTAGTACCACACCCAACCATGATCCTATGGCTGGTGGGGACAAAGATGATGGTTTTGACCGGCGGGTGGCTTTCCTGGAACCTGCTGGACCTGGGCAGGGTCAAAACGGCAAGCTCAAGCCAGGCAACACCCTGCCAGTGCCTGAGGCCACAGGCAAGGGCCAACGGAGGATGTCCGATCCAGAATCAGTCAGCTCGGTCTTCTCTGATACGCCCATTGTGGTGTGAGCAGGATGGGTTGGTGGGGAGATTCTGCCCCAGGAGAGGTAATGCACCCCTGAAGGATATGAGGGGATGGAAGAGAGGGCTGGCTGCCCAAGGGAATGGGTTCCTCCTGACCTCAAGGGAATTGGTCCCAGGTACAACAGAGAGCAAGACCCCAAACAGGGTGTGGCTGCCACGATTTTCAAATGGGGGTATATTAATCCTCAGGCAAATGCTACACCCGTACCCAAAGCCCTGCCAATTCTCAGTGTGGTAGAGGAAGAGAAGCATGTCTGAGTTGGATGGGATTGAGGAAGGAGTGAGGGGAAGAGCAGATTCCCTAAACTTTCATGAGGTCATCCCTAGCTCCTTAAGAGAAAAACATTTAGAAAAAAATTTTTTTTCTATCTCTGCCCACCCACACCTGTGATGTTGTGTGTGTTGGGGGAGCTTCCACAGGAGCCACACTGGGGAAAAGCTGTAGTATTTTCTTTGTTTAGGAAGTCAAACTTCACAGCTGGGGAAATTGAAAACCTTTGGAAAACAAGTCAGGAAAAGGCTGAGACCTCAATCGGTAACACTTCCCCAAAGCTGTTTGTAAGACTTTCCATTAAAGCCTTCCTCTTTCCTGATGAGCCCTGGGTGGATGGATCTTTGCAGGAGCCTGGCCTGCTGCCTGTTAGTTATGACAGCAATGTGGGATGTGGTATCTGTGCCTCGTCCTGGGACCAATAGCACAGAGGGGTACGGCATGAACTGAGGGGTCCATGTCACAGCATAGGTGCCGGCACGAAACTTGTAGATGGGGGGTGAACTCCAGATAGGCTAATTCCCTGGTTGGTGAAACGCTTGGTTAGTATTTGATTCCCAGCATCTGTGTGTCAGGCCAGAGTGGGGGCTGCTGAAGGTAGAGCTTTTATGGATGCCTGCCACAGACATGGTACATGGGCCCACTTCACACTAGAAGGATGAAGGTAAATCAGCCTCTATTATGTAGCATCCAGCTGGACCTACCTGATTCTCAATGTATGCCATCTCTTCATCCAGTCTCCTTATCAAGCTCAGGTGGGATTCTGAATTTTCCCTAATATGCTGCTGTGTAAGGGGAGGAGTCCAGGAAAGCCTGGCCCCAGCTGGCTAAGAGTAGGCTTGGCGATAGAGGAAATCCAGTATATATCTCCTCTATGTGGACAAGGTTGTCTTGCTCCTCTCAGAGATATCACCTCTGCTGCAAAGTCAAAGCATGGGGTTTTGACATCGGAAGGGCTGGAATTGGGTGGTCTGTACCCCAGAATGGCAATTTGGAGTGCAGCTTAGAGTTCTGCCCTCTCCACAGATTCCAGGCAATCCTGAAGCGGAGATAATCAGTAGTACTAAACTTTCAGAAGGGGAGTTCTGCCACCCCATTCCTCCATCGAGAGGTCTTTGCAGTTGTGATTGTCAGGCCAGAGGAACTTAAGAAGAATGAGCTCAACATTCCTTTCCATCCAAGGTTGCAGAATACTTTGAGTATGGAGATGACTGATCCCTTTAACTTTTACCTTTGACTATACTGCATGCCCTGGGAGTAGCTGCTCTGAGCTTTGGTGGGGGATGAGCAGGGCGAAGGTGAAAATGTTCTCTGATGTTGGTTTTTCTTAGTGTCTCTTCTCTCCCACGTTTCCGGTCCATTGGAAGTTCTCCAGATCCTCTAGATTTCTGACTTCTTTTTACGTTCTAAGAGGTGTCATTTACCTGTGGGTGAAGGGCTTGGAGGGCCTATTAAGCTTCCCATTAAGATTGGGGAAGGGGACTCAACATCTTCCCCTTGTCCGGGTCCTGGGAACTCAAGACTGCTGTCCATCCTTTATTAGTAACCTCGTTTTGCTGAGAGAGAGGTGCAGCATTTCCCTCAAGTACCTGCATGCTCATAGGTATGCATGCTTATAGGTATGCATGCACACCAGCACCTTGACTTCCACCAGGACAGTGAATCTGTAGTCCCCATTAATGCCACTCTCAGAATGGTCTCTACCAATGTGCACAACTTCATGCACACAATTGTATTCCCCTTTAGAAGAGACAGTGACCGTGCCAGGCTCTTCAAATATGCACTCCTGTATTTTAATTTCTGAACTCCCTGAAGCTTCACCCACATTTCCATGGCACTGAATCACTTTTCTGCCCAGGCTGGAGTTAGAAGAACCATGGGTTGAAGACCTTGGAAGAAGAGGTGGTGAGGAGCTACCTGGTTCTTCTCAGGAAGAACTCCTGAGTCTCAGGAGACTCCTCAGAAACCTCCCTTAAAGACTATATATATGAGCAATATATAAGCAATTAAGATAGAACTAGGTCATTGAAGGACTCAGAAGGAAACTGGCAAGGGGCTAAGCAGCTGTGAGCTGCTCTTCCTGTTAACTGTCCTCAGGAGAGGAAAGTTGTCTTGATTTATTCCAGAGACTCCTGAGAATTTTGTTACTGGAGCTATAGGAACCAGGACTCCCTCCTCAGACTCATCAGGAAATCTGTGAAAATCTCATCTCCATGCTGCAGTCTCCCCACTTGGCACCATCTAGGGCTCTGAAGATCTTGAAAGTGAGCGTTAAATGAAGCAGGCCTTCTGGGGCATCGTGATGGAGCTCCTGAGGACTAGGAGGGCCGTTGTCTTCATAATTCCTACCCAGTTTAGGAAATGAGAAAAGGCCCTGTGGCTCTTGTCTCCTGACTATATCCACTAGTTGGGCCTTGAGTTTGAGACACCTGGTAGATGTACCTGGCTGCCCTACCAAGAGATTTGATTCGCTTCTTCCCGTGGTTTCAGGTGATAGAACCCAAAGGTAGCTTTTTAATTGGAGAATTGAGTAATCACCATATGTAAGCTCACTAGAACCCTGTGTTGAAAACTGCCAGGTGTGGGTATAAGAAAAGGCCGAGACATCACCTCCTCTCACCCTACCCCGCACCCATAAACCAGACATGTCTCCCAGGAAGCAGGTGTCCCTGGAGACAGAGTATGACAGGGCTCTACAATCTGTCTGTGTAATTATTTGTGATTTTTTTTTTTTTGTATTTATGGGGCCCAAGGAAGGGGCCAGGAGAAGGTACACCCCAGCTGGGGAGAGCAAAGCAGATGGACCCAGTTTTCTGTGTTCTTACCTCTGTACTTCCTCGTAGCTCCGCTGACAAAGCAAGCAGGCCTCCCGTGTCCAAGACCCCATTCCTCCCACTTGTGTACACCTAGGCTGGCAAATCTTGGAGCCTCTGGGCTCTGAAAACTAGACAATGATCATTAAACCTGGCTTCAGTCTCTGTTCTGGCACAATCTGACTGGTCTATTTTTTCAGCCTATGGGTGGGGTTCACTGTACCTCAGAAGGGTGTGGCCTATCTAGGAAGAAAATCTTTAAGTGCTATTGTACGGACATGGTTGAAATACACATCCAGGCATTAAGATGGACCAGGGGTCAGCAAACATTTTCTCTAACGAGCCAGATAGTAAATATTTTAGGCTCTGCAAACCACACAGTCTCTGTTACAACTCAACTGTGCTGCTATAGCCTGAGTGTAGTCACAGACAGGACAAAAATGAATGACTGTGGCTCTGGTCCAAAAAATATTTGACTTATGGACATTGAAACTTGAATTTCATATAATTTTAACATGCCTTTTGAGTTTTTCCAACCATTAAAAAATACATAAACTATTATTAGCTCACAGGCCACATAAAACCAGGCAATGGGCTGGTTTGACCAACAGACCATAGTTTGCTGACCCCTAAGATAAGATTCTCAAATGTCACTAAAGCTTTAGGGTTTAGAAATCCCATGACTTGATGCTCGCTGAGGCTTGTAGATAATGAAGCCTTCCTGGATCCCTAGGGCAGAGGGTTGCCGCCCTTCCAGAGTTCTCTTAAAAGTCTGGATCAAGCCTACTGACCATACCATGGAAAAAATGCTTGGATTGGGTTTTAAAAAATGGTGGGGAGCAGCTCACTTTCACAGAATTTTTTTATTATCAGTATTTTCATGTTGTAAATGGTAGCCATCTTAGGCTAAAAGTATATTCACCTAATGGGCAGGTTAATCTTCCTTGACAGGTTTAGTGTGTCCTAAGCATTGCGTGGAACGGAAAAATGCAGTCCCTACGTTTTGGTGCAGATTCAGCCTACTAGAAGTTGGACTGGATTCTCAACTCTTAACCATGCTGATTCTTTGGCTACTCTCTTAGTGATTCTAGAAGAGGGTTGTCATGGCAGATTCCAAGGGAGGAGAGGAAATGATACAAGGAAAAAAATGGAAAGAATCCGAATTTGAATACTTACGTAAAGTCTTGACCGAAGGGCAGCCCTCCTCTATTTGGAAAGTTGTTTTTCACTTCAGGAGGAACCACCAAGGTGATGAGGGGTGGAGCTACTGCACAACCAGCCACATCAGACAAGTCAACCTTGGCAGTCAGTGAAATGACAGCTGTTGATGTCAGAGTACTCCCATACTCTGCATTTTTATAGTTTTTCATCTGCAAAGCAGTTTTTCTGTGGCTGACAGTCTGGCCAACAGGATGAAGCTGATAAGGAGAGCAAGTCTGATGAGAACTATTTGGAGTTCTCTCTTCTGTTTTGGCCTGTGCCAAGCCCAACGAAGTCCATGGCTGCATATCTTCAACACCCCCCACCCACCCACCACCCACATCCTCACCACCTCCCCATCACCTCCCCCAAGCCACAAGAAGTTCCTTAGATTCTGGCCAAGGTGTGCAATTTTGTCTGCCATGCCTTGCAGCACTTACCCTGGCTACTCTTAGGTAGCACTTGCGGGGAGGGAGGAGGCTAATATGACAGTTTTCTTTGAGAATAGATACGAGTTCAGTGCATTGGTTAGCCTGGCCTCTCTTCCCCACAGTCTCTCAACTCCTTCCCTTTCTGCACTTGCACTTCTTGCACCACTTATCTTGTGTCTCCCAGGAAACCAGTGGGGAAGCTTCACTTTCCCCACCCACATAGCAGAAAAGGCTCAGGCCCCTGCAGTGGGATGGTTGGCGTTTCTGGTCTAGCCACAGTAAGCCTGTGCTGGATGCTTCCTCTCCTGGGGCTTGAGAGAGGAAGGCTAAAGCAGCTGCCAGTCAAGCCCCTTCATCAGGCTTCTACACTCTCAGGTGGAAAATGCAAAATAGTGAAGACACCTAGACCTGCCCTGAGGCCTCCAATCTAGTCAGCTGGTTTACTCTCCCAGGTTGGAACCATGGCCTGAGAGAACCAACCTGCAGTGAGCCAGGATGTGGAGCCCTGCGGTGGGACTTCTGGATGCCCTTCGGCACTGGCATACATTAGGTGAAACTGGCATACATTAGGCAGGAGTCACTGACGCCAAGGCCGGTGTGTGTGTCCATGTGTGCACACATACAGGTTGGCGAGTACTGCAGTTGGATTGTACTTTGTGCTGCATTTCCCTCACCTCCCACTGCTCCCTCACTTGGTCATAGTTTGCTTTTGTGGGGCCTGAGCAGAACTGAGCATCCTTAGAAAGCACCATGAGATAACTGGGTATCTGCTTTAAAGATAGGGATGCTAGGGGTCCACTCATGTATATTCAGTGAGACAGAGTTGACTCCTCAGATACCATTGAATAGCCTGAAGTTGTTCCTTAATCTGCTTCCAACAGAGGTTAAAAACTCATCTGGGAAATCCTAACAGCAGGTGGATTATAAACTGAGATTGTTATTCTGTGATGCATCTGGTGACTAGTCAAGTCTCCTGAGTGGGTGGATAGGGGAAGGTCCCCTCACTGGAGGTCATTTCTGCCTACATGAAGGGGTTAAGCCCAGCACCATGCTGGAGGTGGGCTACTTCGAACCACCCTCCAGGGCAGTTCTTTTCAGCTTGTCTTCTCTGTGCAGTGCTGGTGAGAACTGCTGAGGCTCTGCACACAATGCCTGACTAGTGTTTCATTCCTGGATCCCAGGACAGAAAAAACAATTAAGATAAAAAACGAATATTCAAGCCTCTGCACTGCTGTTGTTTCTGCTTCTTTGCATCCACTCCAGGCAGACTGCTGGCTGCTCTCAGACAAATGGAATGGAAAGTATCCTTCCCCAATTTAAAATTTAAACAGAACTGCTTTCAGTGTGTGTGTGTGCGGGTGTGAATGCCAATAAAACACTTGGAGGAGGAGGGGACTGATCCTACTCCAAGAGCCTGAAATGGGGGAAAGGGAAACCAGGCTGCGGACCCCCAGAAGCCAAGGGTCCCTGCTCTGCATCTCCAATGCCTGAGGCAAGTGTTGCTCATTCTGTGGCTTCGGGAAACAGGGTCTGTGGCGATGCTGTTTGTTCCAGTTGCTCCTCCCTTCCTAGCTTGTCCACCCCACTTTTCCCTCAGAAGGTCAGAATTAGGAGAGATTTAGATAGCCTTGGGACCTGCAGCTCCCGACGAAGACCAGCTCCAAGAACTTCAGGCTGGACCTAGGGAGCAACTATATTGACTCCGAGATCTGCAGTCTGCCCTGTGATTTGAGAACACCAGGTAGGCAGCACTTACGGCAAACTTCACTAGTCATGGCCTTGGTGGCATTTCTGGCAGGAGTTGGTAAGAGCTGACCTTGCATCTGGAAGGAAGAAATGTGTCCATGTTTTCTTATGATGGCCAGAACAAGTCTCTGAGACTTAGATCCCCTAAGTGTCATTATCCGTAACTGTTTATTGCCTAAGAAGCATAAAGCCCAAAGCCTGGCTCAGTGAAAGAGAAGGACAAGCACATAATCATACCACCTGTTTACACATGTTTAATGCTTTGAATTTTCCAATTCCTATTAACATTCATTCTCTCATCAAATCCTCACAACATCCCTGTGAGGTAGGTCAGGCAATAAGTGGTTTGCCCACAGCCACGCTAGTGATAGGGACGGAGTAAACCCATACTACAGGTTTCCCAGCCCCCAAGCTGATGCACCTTTCATTTCATGTTACACAGGATCTTTGTGCCAACCAGACACAGGAGCATCAGGAGCACTACCAGAAGCCTCCCTGCTCTCTAAGCTTGCAGAGGGGACCCAGAAATGCTGGGTTTGAGGCATCAAGACCAGGGGTGCCCCCTGGAGGCCAAGACAGGTAAACAGAAGGAAGGGCAGGGGTACTAGAAGTTAGGCTCAGCAGCCACCCCTGCCACCACCATAGGTCTCAGCCTAGCATACACTGTGTTCACTACATATCTTGACCTTTGTCAGGTGCAAGTCTTCTTAGTTCACTGACAGGACACAGTGCCCACTCCCAGACGACAGTGCAAGGCGTGGCTAGCAGCAAGATTCCTGACATCCTTCCACAGTGCCTCCCCATTCTGTTACACTCTGCAGCCCAGGAAGAGGGGGAAGGTGAGGGCTGACTGACTCAGCCTGCAAGTGCTTAGAGATCTGAAACTGAAAGGCTCCAGCACCATTCAGCTAATGATTATTATTAACTCTGAACAGGCTTTGGCACAGCGGCCAGCTGGCTCAGGGAGGATGCCTGAATCTCCCACAGTGAGGTTTTAAAAACAAGACCTGGCTAGGCACGGTGGCTCACGCCTGTAATCTCAGCAGTTTGGAAGGCTGATGTGGGCAGATCATGAGGTCAAGAGATCGAGACTATCCTGGCCAACATAGTGAAACCCCGTCCCTACTAAAAATACAAAAAGTAGCTGGTTGTGGTGGTGTGCACTTGTAGTCCCAGCTACTCGGGAGGCTGAGGCAGGAGAATCGCTTGAACCTGGGAGGCAGAGGTTGCAGTGAGCCAAGATCGTGCCACTGCACTCCAGCCTGGTGGCAGCATGTGACTCCATCTTAAAAAAAAAAAACCAGACCTACAGCAGCCATGCACAGGGGTGGAAGGGTGGGACGATGAGAAAGAAGGGATGGGCCAGTGAGTGCGGAAGGGCAGCCTGCCTTGTGAAAGGGTGGGGAGAGAGGAGGCCCAGAATGGCAAGTGGTAACAGCCTACCACTTAAGAGCCAAGAAGGTGAGGCTGGAGGACTTCCCCAGACACAGAGCTCCTCCCATTCCACACCAACCCCAGCCATGATGGGGCTCAGAGGAGGGGTGGTTACAGGAAAGACGCAGGCTTGGGAGGGGTATCTGAACCCAGAAGGGTAATCTCATTTCCATTCAGATTTGGATACAGAAGCCATCTGTATTTCTAATGTCCTCAAGGTTGAATCTGAATATAATCAAACTTGGAATATAATCAAATTTGGAATCAGGACTTAGCTTGATACGAAAATTTGTGCAAATGACACGCAAATGTTTTAAATCTAAGCACCCTGCCCTGGCATTTTTTTTTTTTTTTAAAGGCAAAACAGGCTGACCACTAGCAGCTTTCCTTAGCCAGGGAGCAAGGACAAAAGAGCAACCATGTGCTTCTCCTCCAAGGCGTTTGCTTCCTTGCTGAGGAGCCAAGTGAATACCCCAGACATGAGAACAAGGGAGGTGCGGGCAACAGAGGATGGTGGAGGAGGGAACACACAAGCAGGAGGCCATGCAGCTGGGAGCCACTGAGATCCCAGCTGGAGGAAGAGTGCCCTGGCACTGAGGTCTGTCTAATGGCTGTCCAGCTGCTGCCCCAGGATGTGAGGGCAGGTGGTGATGGAGGGAGAAATGGAAAGAGGGAGGAGGGAAGTCCCTCCGCAATCCAGCCTGCCAGGATGAAGGGCTCCTCCTGGTGACCTATTCCCTATACTGCAGTCGGACCAGGCTAAGCAGGAGACCACCTGTGCCCTCCTCTCTGCTCTGTGCCCCTGCCCTACAGGCCTGCTGGTCAGAAAGGCGACAGCTGGGACCCCTTCCTCCTGCAGAATATAAATGACTCCCCCTTCCTCCCAGGGCTGGGAATAGACATCAGATGGCACAGCCCACGCAAACTGCCGGCTGTCAGCACGCCTGCCCGCCCGCCCACCAACCCCCGCACCACCTGGGAGGAGGCAGCACCTCAGGCAGGCTCAGGCTTTACGGCACTGCCTGCTTGCTCTGAGAGCAAGCTGGTGAACTTTGCCTGGCCCTCCTACCCTGCGGCAGGTAGAGTGAGCCCCTCAGCACTGGCTGTGATGAGGAAAGAGGAGATGCAGTCCCTGGATCAAAATCAATGCAGGTGAGATTCTCCATGCAGCCCCAGTAACCATTTCTGCTGAGTTCACACCACACGGGAGAGTTTGAGAGGAGGGAGGACAATGAAAGAGACAGGGACAATACTCTTCTGCAAAGCAGGGGCCTCCTTTAGATGCTTGTCCTGGGAGAGGCAATCTCCCCCAGTAGGGGCACAATGAGGTACATGGAGAGGACACTTCTGCCCTTGCTGTCCCCATTCTTGTACTATTGAATCAAACCAACCTCCTTACTTCTGAGCTACCCCGAGAGGAGGACCTGAATCTTCAAAAGACCCAGGACATCCACAACACTAACATCTAGGAACACCTGCCCCTGCTCCCGGGAACTGGAGCTCCAGCGCCTAGACCCCAGGCTTCCCAGAGTTCGCTGTGAGCTATGTCTACCTGCCTCAGCAGCACTTTCCTGGCTCAGCTGTTGTCAGGCCTTGCCATGATCTAGGAAGGTCCCATCTTCTCAACTGAGCCCGACCACAACTAAGTAGTCTAGCATCCAGTCCTCACCACCGAGGGCAGTCTGGGGAACTACTTTCAGCTGCAGCAAGGAGGGTGGTGGTCTCTGTAGGGAAGACAGCCCAGCCCTCATTTGCCAGCTGGCACCAAACTCAGCCCCCTTTTGGACCTAAGAGCTGGCAAGAGATGACAAGTGAGGAAAGCTTAGATAACAAGGGAAGAGGGGGAACCAGTGAAACTTTGTTTTCTTTGGATCAGAAAAGCCCTGCCCCACTTCCTTGGCCCTTAAGAAAAGCTTCAAAAAGTGCCCAGAAGCTATATGCTAAGGCAAGAACCTGAGCCCTAAGAAGGGCAAAGCATGAGATGCCCAGGGCTCCTTTGCCCCAAGAAGTGATTTCGGGGAGGGAGCACATGCAGGCCCTGCAGCCCTCAAGCCCAGATCCTGAGGTGGGCTGAAGAAAGATCTTAGCTGGGCTAGGCAGCCCAGCCAGGAGCCTTCAGCCTGGTTAAGTCAATGCCCTCCTGCTTCTCCAAAAGCTTTAAAGTGACTTTAGTGCATTTACTGTCTTAGAGTCCAGAAGACTCTCACCTGAGTCCCTTCTCTCCACAGCGCCTGACCCCCAGGGACCAAATCAGCACAAATTTCTGAAGGGCCTCAAGGGCAGAGCTGTCCCTCCAGGGGAGTAAAGAGAGAGTAAAGAACTACCCTGAGTCTGCTAAGTGGTCCACATGGTCCACAGCTGGGAGGGTGTTCTGAGACATCGACCTGACAGATGCTGAATATTAGAGAAGGAAGGAACTTAGAGGCTGTTTAGAAACATTTCACAGATGAAGAAACGGAGGTCCTTAGATACGGAACATACCTAAGGTTGTACAACAGAGCCCAAGAGGACCATATCCCATAAATAAAACCCATGGGCTCTCTCCACTACATCACACTGCTTTCTTAAAAGTAACCCAAATATCCATGGATGCCATTCATTACTTACATGAACCCAATTTTTCATCAGGCACACAAGCAAGAAATGACCACCAGGACATCACTATCACCACCCAAAACTCTGTCTCTCATCAAGTAGAGGCTTTAGGATCAGGCTCTCCATCACCTTCCACTCATACCCTGTACATTTTCCCATTCTGACCCACTGAATTATTCCTCAACAATAGCAGCTTTGGTTTCTGCAGTCCCTGAACCAGCCAACAAGTGCAAAAACCTGATTACTTCTGAAATAGATCCCTTATAGATCACCAAATGAACCATGATGTTCAAGGCAAGCGTCCCACCCAGATTAAGAGTTCGCAGGAACTCACATTTCCATTTTCTTCCTCGGCAAGTAAGATCTGGAGATCTGGTGCATGATCACCAGGGCTGGATAGACGGGCAGTGCCAGGCACAGGTACCAGGCTGCACCTTTGATCTGGGCCTGGAACCATACTGAGTACATGCCCAGAAGCACCGTTACCGTAGCCATCAGGTAGACCACCAGTCCACACGTCAGATGGTAGAGCTTGAGGCGAGCCACCCTCGAGACCCTGGCTGCCCGGGGACAAAGGAGGCAGAGCCCACACAGTGCCTGGACACCAGTGGCCAGCAGTGTCAGGGCTCCCACCCAGCTGTGCCAGGACACCAGATGAGGCAGCTCACTGCGGGTCCTGCTGGAGATGATGAAGCCCAGGCCCAGAGCTGCACAGAGGATGGCTAGGGTCTGTCCTGCCCAGTGGAGCCGGATCCGTGCTTTTCGGGAGCAGAAGAAGAACGGGGAGTGTTCAGGTGAGAAGAGTAGGATGGCTTCAGCCATGCAGAGGCAGAACTGTGAACATAGGAGAGAGCCAGTAAGCCTCATGTCTGGCTTGGAGGCCTGAGAAAAAGGAGGTGCTCTCATACATCCTAACAAAGAGGACAAAGGGTAAGGGTTAAATAAGTTCCACCAGGACCACCAGTCTCACAGCTCAACATTTCTGGGAACAACTGGGAATCAGCACTTGAGTGCACGTCTCCTTGTTCAGGTTGACACCTCCCCATCCCAACCTCTACAATGACTCCCATTTCTTGACCAGTGGAACAGCAAATGTTGAACTTCTTCCTGAACTTTGGGGACGAGTCGGGAAATGACTGGGTAACACCTCTCCCCGCTTCTCCTTTCAGGCCCCAGTGGAGAAAGAAAGATCTTCCATGCCCTCCCACCCTTTTCAACCACCTGACATCTGCCTGTGGCCCAGCCCTCCAGGTTTCCCAATCCCATAGGCTGCAGGGAAAAATGAGCCCTAGATGTTTCCTCCACCTGCCTTAACCTTAGAAAAGCTGAGCTTTCTGAAAGCTGGGTGCTTTCAGAATGAGGTGAGGCATACCCAGACAAATCAGATAGAAGCCCAAACTCACCGCCAAGGACATGAACACAGGGTGCCAGGAGAAAAGACCTAAGAATCAAAGAGAACAGGCTGAGGGCTTGGTACCATTGTTCCTGCCCCTGTAGCTAGGTGGAACCCAAAGAATCTAGCCACATGAGAAAAGTACCATCCCCAATCCTAATCGGGAACAGGAACTAAGGATAAAGTGGAGCAGCCAAGGGGCCCAGAGTGAGCAACCAAGAGGGCCTCCCTGTCCACACATAACAGTTTGGCCTGGGTTCCCCGTTCAGCACCTCTTAGCTGGCAGCCCAGTCCTCTGCCTTTTTTTTTTTTTTTTTTTTTTTTTTGAGACGGAGTCTCGCTCTGTTGCACAGGCTGGAGTGCAGTGGCGCAATCTGGGCTCACTGCAGCCTCCACCTCCCGGGTTCAAGCGATTCTCCTCCCTCAGCCTCCCAAATAGCTGGAACTACAGGCGCGCGCCATCATGCCTGGCTAATTTTTGTATTCTTAGTAGAGACGGGGTTTCACCATGTTGGCCAGGCTGGTCTCGAACTCCTGACCTCAAGTGATCCACCCGCGTCGGCCTCCCAAAGTGCTGGGATTTCAGGCGTGACCCACTGCGCCCGGCCTCCTTCACTTCTATTCTCCATCAGGGGACCTGTTTCTGAGGAAGTAGTTCGGTCTATTCAATCGTCTGCCCTTCCCCCACAGCACCCCAAACCCCATTCTTCCAGGATCCCTGGGGCCTCGCTCCACCAGGCCCTCAAAATCCCTCACTGTTTCTGTCTCCCCTTTACAGCTGGGGTCCCTCCTCCAAGTCGCCGGCGCTCCCAAGCGCTGCCCCTCCAGCATCTCCGCTCCGCTCCGCCCCGTTCCGCAGCCCCGCCCCACACACTCACTGGTTCCTGGACGGGACAGCGCTGTCAGAAAGATGGTGAAGCCCAAAGCTACCAGGTGCGCCAAGATCCCACTGCCTCTCCGCAGCCAGCGGGTCAGTCTCGGCTCCCCAGCTGAAGCGGGAACCAGACCTACCTCCAAGGGCTGCATGGCCGTGGCCGGCGGGCTCGCACACTCCAGCTGCCCGAACACGTCTTCCGGGTTTGCGATCGCGGAGGCGGCGGCGGCTGCAGGAGAGGCTCCTCCCCCGGGACGCCGCCGGCAGTGCGACGGAGTGGCCCACAGCGCCCTCTGGGGGTGGGGGGGAAGCGCGAGTGCCCCGGAGAGGCCCGCTCCCGCGAGAGCCCGGAGGCAGAAGCGGACCGAACAGTTCCCGGCCCACCTTCATTTGTTTCTGTGTGTCTGTCTACAAGGGCCTAAATCCCAAGCAGCCTGTGGAAATACATTTGTGGCAAACGATTTCAGTGAAACCCCAAAGCACACACTTGGTACGCTGAACCGAGCGTGAAACCAGTGTTTGGAGCCGATTTCTAATAGTACTGGATTTCCCTGGCTGTGCACTCTCTCCTGTCACCTCCTTCTGTGTTGTTCAGGGAACAAGCTTCCTCCCTGCCTAAAAGCAAGGAGACTAGGAAAGGACATGGCCAAAATATAGTGCCTTGAACCTGGTGGACCAAAGGAGAGAGATGCAAGTCTCATCTCGCATCTGCACGGGAGTGGTTCCCAGCGAGATAAATGGAATAACTAGGGCACTCCCAGCCCTGCCGCCTCCTCAGCAGCTGCTCAGCCCTGAGGAGCCAGGTAATCCTGAAGGACCAAGGCCTCCCACACTCCGGTGGCCTCCCACACCACCAGTTCTGCAAGTGATGATGCCTTTTCCCTTCCTGCCTCCAAAAAAGGTGTGGTTCAACCCAAGGAGGCCTCCCTGGGAAAGGTTCTACCCCTTCCTTAAAGGCAAACCCACAGGCCGGGAAGGAAGGCTGTCCAATAGAAAACAGGAATATCCCAACAGCAATGACCAACCCAGCTCAAGCTCCCTAAGTGGCTGAGAAAATGAGGCTGCTGGTAAGAGGTGGGAAGAGTAGGAACAGCTGAAGAAAAACAGGCAATAATTCAGGGAGGGATGGACGCCTAGGGTTGCTGAAGGCCAGAAAAGGGTCACAAGCCAATTCCCAGATCCTCAGGGCAAGGATCCTAGAGAAGAGCCAGAAGTGCAGCTTCCCCTCTCAAGTTTCTCTTCCCAGTGGGACCATAGTCGTCTCTGGGGTCAAGACTCAGGAAGCCTTGCTCATTCAGAGCCACACGCCTCATCATCCTGTCTGGAGAGACTCCCCCAGTGACACAAACCCCACACATTTTTCACACTATTGAAAGTGAGAAGATGACAATAATAATAATAATGAGCAAAAAAGACTTTTGCAGGCAAGCTATGGGAGCTGGAGTCTTGCTGCCTATCATCTCAGCCTCCCAGGGTAGGGCTGGGGACAGTAAGGACACTCATTTTGTTATTTTTTTCCTTCCTTTTCTATGTTTCTGTTTTTATATTTTCATAGCAGCAACAGAACAGGGAGACAGTCTTGAGGTATTTTAAAGAGCTTTTTTTCTTAAAAAAAATAATATAAAGTTATAAAAAGCGGCAGCAGCCTGGGGCCCGGATCTGGAGGGGAGGAGGTGCTGGCGGCTCCGTTGCAGTGGGCAGGCACTTTCTCGTTAATGGGTTTTTGACTGCAGGAAGACAAGAGGCAAGAGAAAGGGTCAGGGTGGGGGCCTACCAGCTGTCCTACCCAGTGAACTGTGTGGACTACAAGGGCTAAAGCTTGATTTCCTTCTGCTGGCCTGGTGAGTAGAACTGAGCAAGGGGGAAGATGAACGCCAGCTCACCAGGGGCAGCCTGGGTAGTGAAGCTGGAGAATACACAGGGTTTATGATTAGGCCCACATCTAACCCAGGAGAGCACCCCCATCCCACCTCCTGGCAGAGATCATATGGAGAGCACATGGCACACTACGCCAGGGCTCCCACCAGAAGAGGCAAATAAAACTGGCTGCGGGCTTTACTGGAAACCCTGGAGAACTTGCCTGTCACCTGCACACCTGGAGGTGGGCACATGTGCATAAGTGGACATGGGGTTGTGTGCCTGCCCTCTGAGGCCCTGATGCCCAGAGGAAAATCCAGTGAGGTCAGCCCACCCACCTTGCTGCTCGGCATGTTAGGCTGTGACCCAGGGACTCAAACTCCCTTTCCTTCAGGGAACAGAGGTAGCTCCAGTACCTGGAATGAGGGTCACAGCCAATTCAGAAAGAAGTAGCCCTTCAATTGCAGCAAAAGCAGGGGTGGAGGGGTGCCGCAACTCCTCAGCCCAAGGGAAAGGGTTAGGGATAGGGGAAGGTTCACCAGGCAAAAGCTGGAGTCACTTTGCTAAGAACTGACCTACCTCTTCCTAAAGAAAACAGTCCAGGAACTCTCTCTCAACTTCCCCTTCCTCCCTTTCCCTGCACAAACACCAATGTAGCATCTTCTCTGTATCAGGTACCCCCCGTGTGCCCCACCCTCATCAATCTTCAGGGAGGCTGGCTGGTACCTTCAGTGTAGAGCACTTCTCCTCAAAGGCCAGGGCCGGGCCTGGCTTCTTGCGGCGCACAGAGCAGGCCACATCAGCAGGGGCACCAGCCTGACAGTGCTTGGCCTTCACTGGCCGGCAGTATGTGGCCAGGTTTTTCCGCTTCTTGGCCACCTCCTCCTCAGAGAGGCAGTTGGTTGGCAGGGCCTTGGCTGGGTGTCCAGCTGCTCCCCGGTTCTCCAGCTGAGAAGCCTTGACTGGTGTAGGGAGCGGATGAGGGGAACCACGACAGTCCAGGGGCCCTGCCCGCTTCACTCTTGGCCCCATTGTCCCGTTAAGCCCCATGCTCAGGGCTGTTTTAGTTTTGGCCGAGAGGCCCCGACAGCCAGAGGGTTTGCCTTTTCCAGTGGGCTCCAGGATGCAGGTCCGTTTAAGAGTGGTGGGGCCAGGGGATAACTTCCGCTTTCGAGAAGGGGCCTCCACCTCCACCCCATCCTTGCCTTTGGATGACTTGCTGGCCTTGGAAGGCGGCAGCTTGCTGAAGGACGGGGATGGCGTGTTGGCAGGCAGTGGTGAGGTGATAGCCTGGCTCCCGCCCATGCACTCTGCCTGGCTACAGGCAGCCGCCACACTGGGGGAGCCTGCAGGGTAGCTGGGGACAAGGCTGTCCTTGGTGGGGGGCGTGGAGGCTGGGCAGGCAGGTCTCGGGGGTGGACCTGGAAGGCGGGGGCAGGTGCCTGTAGAGGATGGGCTCAGGGGAGCAGATAACGGGGAGTTGACAAGGTGAGCTGGAGGTTCAGCTGCTGGTGGGATCTTCCTGCAGCAAAAAGAAAGCCCCACTGTGACTGCCAAGCAAACAAGAGAGCCTCCCCCAACACAAGACACACTCGAGTCTCTCTGCCCCACCTAGAAATGGCCAGCAGAGCCCCAGGGTTGCTGCCATCTGCTGGAAGATGCTGGAACTGAGGGTTAGGAAGAAGACACGGGTGTGCCTGTGGAGAGGAATTAACTAGTACATACGAACTAGGAGGTAGCCCACTAGGAACTTCATTTTAAATCTTGGTTTGGGCATCCCCTATCCCTAGTTACCCAAAAGGTACTGAAAGTGATGGATGAGAGTCTAGATTCAACACCAGACCACCTTAAGAGGGCAAGGCTTGGCCCTGCCTTAGCCAAGCTCTAGGTTGCCAAGTGTTCCCACCTCCTTTTCATGCCATTCCCTATCTGGGGTTCTGCTGGCAAACAGCCAAGGCACACCTATGGGTATACAGGAAAGATCAGGGCTTCTGAAGTCCAGGTATGTCTGGAGCCTGGGAATTTCCATTCTAGAACTTCCATTCTGGGCCCAAGAGACTTACTTCCACATATGTGAGCTGAGGTGCCGTTCCAGCATGGAGCTGAGTGCTGAGCAGAACCGGTCCAGCCGGCGGCTAAACACATAGCATCCTGGGCTCACCAGCCGGCTCCCAAAGGTGCAGAACTAAAGGCAGAAGGACAGTGTATGGTTGGCAGGGTCTGGGGTGCACAGAGGGCATCTGCACACAGGATCTGGCCTCTTTTCCCCGTGTTGTGGGCCAGGAGTGCTCGGCCACCCCCTCCCTAGGCCCGTGTCCCAGGTCCTTACCGCCTGTGGCCGTGGGGGCCGGGTTGCATAATGGCAGTCAGGGGGTAGGTGGAGGTCGTCAGATGTCCCCTCCTCCTCACTCTCCTCGCTAGATGCCTGGGCCCCACCCCGGGGCATGGGGAAGGGGAACAGGCCTGGGTCCCCATCACCACCACAGGGGCCTTCATCATCCAATTCACTCTCGGAGGAGGCCCGGGACCTGTAAGGGCCAAAAGAGATGCGAGGGGAATGTGACTATTGTGGGGTCAGAGTAGGGGCATCCTTGAACCCACCAAGCTCAAAGAGCAGGGCACTGGTGCAGACACCCTGCAGGGCAATCAAAAGAGGACAGAAGGAAGGGAAGGACAGGAGGGAACAGAGCTCACAGAGTAAAAGACAGACAGACCGCTCCCAAGGGATTCTCTCCTCAGCCCCTTCACCTCCCAGCCCCTTCCTCCTCAGGGGATAATCTGCTGCAGATCCACCTCCTCCAGAAAATCTTCGCAATTAAACTGTACCCAGCTCTGGTCAACCCAGTCAACTCGCTCAACCCGCTTCTTGCATTACATATTCCTGTGAGCCTGTCTGTGAGCTGAGCCTGTGTTTCGTGTCTGCCCCTTGTGTGACAGGCAGAGATGCATGTATGTCTCCTTCAGCAAGTCAGGCTCTCCCTGGGGTCCAGCGTAGCCTCTGCACACGAAGGGGCAAGTGAGTGAATACACATAGGGCTGCCTTGCCCGGGACTGTGACCCTTTCGGCCTTTCGGCTCCCCAGTGACAAGTTTCGGCCTGTTGGAGGCAGCTCGGAAAATGTTCACATCCCAAGTGTTGGATCTGGCATGCTGCCGAGGGGCTGGGGGGCTGTGGTATGCTTGGTTGGGAACAGGGGAGTCTCCTGCTTCCACACCACTGTCAGGAGCCCCAGGAATACCCCCACACTCAGGGCTGAATGAGTGCATCTTCCAGGACACTCCCTGAGCCTGTTTCCAGGGGCCCCTGATGGCTTAGGGGCCAAATACCCCCAGGTGAGGTAGGGGTTGGATTCTAGACGTACCTGGGCAGTGCACAGTATGGGTAAGTCTGCTTGGCACGAACAGAGAAGGAGCTGCTGGGAGCAGCCACCGCTGCCACAACCTGGACTGAAGAGGGGAGCTCCTGGGAGGGGCGCTCGAGAACTTGCTCCTTGCGCCCTGGGCTCTTCTCCTTGGGAGACTCTCCTTTGCGGGAGTTGGCCTTCAGCTCTGCCACCAGCACGTCAAAGTCCTTGGCCCGGCCCTGGACTTCCCGGCGCTGGTGTACTGAGTGGATCTGGAATACAGCAGGGTGGAGAGCTGGGGAGTAGGTATGAACTGAGCAGGGGTGAGGGACGGCAGGGCGCTTTGGCCTGGGCAAGCTTGGGGGTAGGGAGAGATGTGGGCATATTTGCAGCTATGTGCATGTGTCTTCGTTTCACTCCCCCATGGGGCCAAAACTCTCCTTTGGGATGGAGGAATCTGGAAACTCCCTCCTTCCCACTGTTCCCACCTTCTGCCCAGGAAGGGCATCCCCATCTCCCCTTCCCTTGGGTGGGCCTAACCGCCTTCCCTTAAGCTGCATCTTCAGTAACATCGACATTCCTCTCCTTGCCCAGGGAAGGAGTGGGCAAGCCCTGTGCTGTCCACCCTCATGTGCAGTGGGAAGGGGGTTACCTTGCAGGTCAACAGGCGGGTACAGATCTTTTTGGTCTCTGGATTTATTACCCCACACTGCCTGTTGAGATCGCACTCCTTCCCTGTGGGGAAAGCAGTTCCAATGAGCATCAAGACCATTTCCAGGAGTTCACAGGAGGATCTGGCTGCTTCCTGCCAAGGGCCTGAGAAGAACTGGTACTAAAGCAGAAGAGCCTATAGCCCTCGGCCTGGGGCTCTACCTTCCAGAGAAACTCTGGGCATCAACATCTCTTTGCTGGGTGTGAGAACCATCCCTATCCCAATCTCAGATGCATCTTTTGGGACTTCAAGCCCAAAGCAGGGCAACACATATCAAGAAACAAAAGCAGCCATGGGCATCTGGGATGCCAGAGAAGCCAGCTGTGAGATGTGCCCTGGATCTAGGTGAGAAAAGAGAGAAAGAACTTCATCTCCTGGGCATGGGCTCCCTCAGCCTTGATCAGGAGACACAGGATGGAGAAGCTTCCCGGGAAGCAAGCAGGTCAAGAGGTGACAGGGCTCCTGTACCCTATAACCTGTGATGGCCAGGTCCATAAACCTGACCTCCTCCTCATCTGGCCCAAGGACAAAGCAGCCCAAAGGAGTCCCCACTCTACATTCTGGAACCCCAAGACCACAACTACTCACGAGCCATCTTCCGGTGGGTTTTAGGGGGCAGCCTGGTCCCACTGGGCTCCTTTTCAGGAGGGGTGCCTTCAGCCCAGTGACTGGACCCCTCACTGGGGATGATCTCCATGTTCTCTCTGCCAGGAGGTTCTTTAGAAGGGGGAGCCATGGGAGGTTTTCCAGGGGAGTCCTTGGTGAGACCCCCTGGCTGGCTGAGAAAAGCAGAGGGTGGGACCACCCTGATTGCATGTCCATCAGGCTTCGGGAGACCGGACATCTTCTCCAGATTCACCACAGGCACGAAAAGGCTACACACAGAGAGAGGCGGTGGGCTGGGGGAGGGGAGGGGAGGCCTGGGGCCTGGACTCTAGCCCAGAGCCATCTCTTTCCCAGCCCTGGAATTTCGGTGGGCTCCAGCAGGGGTGTGAAACACGGGAAGAGGAGACCCCATCTTCCCTGGAATATATGGAAGGAAGCTGCAGACAGGGCGGCTGCCTCCTGCTGTGAGGAGTACGCCTCGACCCAGGGCTGCCTGTATTGATGTCAACCCGTCCATGGGTCAGGGTCAGGGCCAGTCTTAGCCAGCCTCTCCTTACCAGAGGTTGTCCTTCTGGGTCTTCTCAGGAGGCTGGTGGCCGCGGCTCCGGGACCCCTGGCCCTTCTCCCTGGAGGAGGTTTTCGTGGAACCTGGTGCCCTACAAGCTGGGCCCTGCCCATTCACTACATGGCATTTCTGAGAGCTGGCAGGGGCTGGAGGTGGGGGTGGGGCCCGGGCATAAAGCTTGCTGAGGGGCCCATGTCTTCTTTCTGTCACCAGGAGGTGGAAAGAATAATCAAGGTGAGTGGTATCACCACTTCCTTCCCCAACCTAACCCTGTCCATAGACTCACATGAGAGAATCTGAGTTTCCATAAATTAGATTGTAAACATGTCTCCTTCCCATTTGAATCTGAGCCTTTAAGACTCAAAATTCAAGACCTAGATTCCTGAACTTCTTAACTCCTCCCTTAACTCCACTGGATGCTAGAATTTTGTTCAAACAATAATCCGACTCCCCACAATGCTCTGAAGCCACCCCCAGGACCTTCCTATCCTCAACACCACCCTCCATTACCCCACAAGACCTCCTGACTGACCCCGTCCTCAGAGTTCCATGCTCTACATTCCCCTGTCCCTTTATCTCCTCCCTAGGGCTCCCCTCACCGCAGTGCTTCTGGAAAGCTTGAGGCTTCACCACTTGGCTGCAGTGGTTACACACAACCAAATAGAAGTCATCATGGGCAGGGCAGTGCCCGAAGATGGACATGTCTGCAATGACAGAAGCCCACGTCACTGGGGCTAAGGATCCCAAGGTTTCCCTGGAAGATCGGAGAACACTCCCATCCCACCACTCAGAAGGCACTTCACCTCCCCGCTGACATAACAAGCTCCATGCTGAATGCTCCCAGCTTCTAGAGTTCAATCTAAGCAGTTCCAAAGAGTATGCGCTTTCAGGTGAGTGGGCAATCACCTATGATTAGGATCTCCAACAGCAGGTCACAGGAGCCAGAGCAACCGGCCGACTCAGACCTATCAAAATGAGGGTCCCCAGACAGCTGCTTCAAGCAGCCACCTCCTTCTGTAGTGTGCTGGAAAAGTGGAGCGTGGTCCTGTCTGCCCTGGGTCCCAGCCCTAATGTGTGTCGACTCCCACCTTCTTTAATGAGGGTCATGGCATCCAACTTCTTCATGTTTTTGCTACTGTCCTCCAGCTCAGCCCCTAGAGGAGAAACACAGCTCAGAAGGTTCAGGGCCAGTTTTAGGGAGTCTCCACCTCCCCTTACCAGAGACTGTTCTTCCCAGAAGACAACCCAGAGGTTGTCTCCTTTCCAGAAGCCCCAAGCAGGGCCTGCAGCTCAACAGTATGAAGCCCACACTCCATGACAAGCTCTTGGTGTGAGGACCACTTGGGGAACCTTTCAATGGGTCATTCTCAGATGCTCATCTTCCTTCACCTGCTGCATCTGGACTAAGACGGTCCCACTAAGAAGAATCCATCTGCCTTTCTTATAGGTGGGTTACACCTCAAGGTGCAGTTCAGGGCTCCACTGCTAACTAGTTGGGTGACTGGGTAAATATCATCTCTTTTCTGGGCCTGCTTCCCCATTTAAAGGGGAAACAGTCCTTAACGAAGTTTTCTATCCCTGAGTCTCTTCTTGAGATTTCTCAGATGGGTCCTTTCTGCTACTATGTGGCATCCCAAATAGATACTCTCCCAGGTCCCCACCCCCATGAATTCAATTTTGCTCCACCTGGGTTACCATAGCATTGTCAAAGTTACACCCAGCTTCTCAGGTCCTGCACTGATAGGATGGTCACAGAGCAGAAAAACTGCTGTCTTTGGTCCTTGAGCATCTTCAAAGTCTCCTTGGTCAGCTATGCAAGTCCCTCCCCTTCTTAGAGGGGCTTTGGGCAGGGGTTGCCCTTGTACCTCAGTTTCTGGGTTAGTGACAAAAACATCTTAGCTGTGCAAAGCAGCTTTTTCCCCATCCCCCTACCTCTCTCCTCCCCCCTCCCTCCTCTACGCCCCCTCCCTGTCCCTTGGAAAAAAAAAAAATCAATTCTGAGTCACCAAACCCGTCTGACTCCATTTCCGGTTCTCAATGCACCCAGACCCTGACAATGGCCCCATCCTTGCCCACCCAGCATGGGGCAGTCCCAGGGTGGCCTGGGCTCCTGCTTAGGTCTGATCTCTGATGCCCATTAACAGATATGCTCCTTTCTAGGATGAGAAGATTGTTGACAATCTTATATAATATCCAGATTATGAGGGGTGGTGGGTTAGGCACGCAAGAGACAAGGGGCAGCTCCCACTCTTAAGTCCGTGAAATGCAAGTGCGGGGAATGATGGACAGAACGAAACTGGGAGTCGGATGTCTCAGAGGAGAACAAGTGTCATTAGAGACCCCTCCATGCAGTCTCCTCCTCCACCTCTTCTCACTTGCAAACTTCTTCAGGGGCGTGATGCCTGCTGTCACCCCGAAAGGCCACGAGGCCAGGTGCTCCCTGGGGCCCAGAAGACAAAGATCAGAAGAAGGGGCTGTAGGCCCGCTCACTAAGACACTCAGGGGCCTAGAGAAGGTGGGAGTCAGAGGAGAGAGCCAAGAGGCAGGGCAAGAGGCCTGGGAAAGGACAGTGGGTTGGAGGCATGGATGGATGGACCGAAGGATGGAGGGAGGGAGGGAGGATAGATGGATGGACGGACGAACTAACGCGGAGGGGGCGGGGGTCTAAAAGCACTGCAGCTGCAGGCAAATGCCGAAAAGGAGTAGGACGTGTGGGGCAAAAGGCGAAGGAACAAGGAGGGTGAGGAAGGGGGCACAGAAGTGGGGTGCGTGGGAAACACGTGGAGAAGACTGTTGCGGACAGGGGAAGCCGGAGGCAGGTGCAGGAGGGGCGCGAGCTGGGGGGCAGCAGGCAAGGAGAAAGATAAAGGCAAGCCTATGTCGGGGGCAGGTATTGGGGACTGGCAGAGGCAGAGATGGGCAGGGTGGGCTCCGAACGGTGAGCAGGCGCTAGGACCCGGAGGCGCGAAGGTGACGGAGCGGGCGGGCACTAGGACCCGGCGGGTCCTTTGTTTGGGGGGCCGGGGAGCCGGACGGCGGCTCCAGTCGGCGGCTCCCCTCAGCTGGCGGGGGCCCGGAAGGGGGGAGGGGAGATAGTGATGGGGTCCCCGGACTTTAGGATGGCTTCACTCACCGTCAGTCGCGGGCAGGTCGGCCCGCTCCACCCACGAGCTCCAGCTCTGTCCCGCGAAGTCATCGAGACTCGGCACCCGCCGCTCCAGAGCGGCCATTGCTGCCGCCGCGCGTTCACGCACCGCCATCACCGCCGCGGACGCGCGCCCGCCCTGGCGCCGCCGCCGCGCGGCCCCCTCCCCCTCGCCCCGTCGCGGGCACGCCTCCCCTTTCCCCCCCACCTGCCTTTCCAGCTCAGTCTTTGCGCAAGCGCAGCACAGGTTGCCTGTTCCCGGCCCCTCTCCCTCCCGCACAGCTTTCTGGGAAGTGTAGTCTTGGAGCGGATGCTATTGCCTACCGAGCTTGCAGCAAGAGTCCCTCCGAAATGCACAATTGCAGGGGGAAAAAAGAAGACCAAAGCTCCAGGATCTCCTCTTCTAATCCTTATGCACACATTATTTGTGCTACCAGTCCACTCTCCCAAGCTCACTGCACCTCTCCCCAGCCCCAAACCTCTCTCTGCCCAGACACCCCTCTAAGCCGTGCGTCCGCCAGCTGGCTGGCGCCCCTTCCCGGGCTGGCGGCCACGAAGCGACTCCGCTCCCCTGTAGATCGAATAGGGTAGGTGCAGGGAGGTGGGCGCTGTGAATCAGAAGGGCAAGGGGAGGGAGTCTGTAGGATGTGCTGAAGGACACCGGGGTGGTGTGGGGGAGGGCCTCGGCTCCCGTGTCGTGCCTCCTCTGTGGGAAACCCACACTGCCCTGATGCACAGCAGAGGGTTGGAGTGGCGTTGTCTGGGTTTGAGAGGACCTAGCCAAGCTGACCAAAATCACCTGTCACGATGACAGAAGGCTGTCTCCGAGCCAGAGCCAGCCCTGGAACTGGGGTGGCCCCGAGGCGGCTGGTGTTTGCAGCATCTCTGCTGATCCCTCTGTCTTCTCCTGAGAACTGCGATTGATTCCCTGTACCGCCTCTTCCCAAACCCTGGCTGGACCCTGACTCCATCCATCACTTTGCCTTCTTTTTCTAATGAATACTTTCTCTGCTGGAAGGGCTGCTTCTGAAGCCTCGGCATAGGGAGATTTCTCATCAGAGCTGTCATCTTCCTTGCTAAGGTCTGGAAAGTACCTTAATCATCCATTTATTTCATCTTCTCAGCTGATAACATTTCTTCCCACCCTCACACAATCAAGAGACAAAAGTCTGCCTCCTCCATTTCCCACCCCAACCCCCCATCACATTAAAAAAGAAATACTAATCCTTTTTCCTCCTCAACGTCTCACACCTCACCCCCTACTCTTGGTCCTTTAGCTAAGGGGAAAAGGACCAAGTTTGGGAGCAAGACCTTAGATTTTCTTCTTTTCATCCAGGGAAGATATAAGTACTTCAAGAATAATCTCTGAGGGCAGGAAATCTCAACCTGAGACCCACAGATGATCCCTAGGGCATCCAGGAATCTGCTAAAAATTAAATGTTCAGTTGTACCCAAGTGTATTTTTCTAGGGGATGTAAATGTAGTGTGTGAGTCTCTGAAGGGGGATAGAGGTGCAAGTTTGTTCAACAAGAAGCTGATAGTTAGGAAAGTGAAGCATATGGCCCTTAACTCCTGACAGGAAGCGTGTTTGGGTCACAGATGGTAGGAGAGCAAATGGAAACAGCTTTGTGGAAGCCACTATCTCTCACCTTTTGAGTTTGCTCCAGAATTGCTAATGAGTCCCAGTTACTTTGGTCTAATTGGGTGCCACCAAAAGAGGAGATGTCACTAGACGAGAGCCTGCTAGAAATAACTGCTCTCCTCTCTGCACCCCAAGCAACAGAGTATGACTTTTTTGCTTGGGATACAGAGTGGAAAGCACCTTGGTGAAAGTTCTGATATTTGACCAAGAACTTAAAGCAGGGGAGAGGAAGAAAAAATAAATCCCCAGAAGGACTCCAGTCTCAGATCCTTCCTGGCAAGTACTTGCAGCACTGTTTATTCAAATGTATAATAACAGGCACCAGAAAACAACATGCAACATTCTCCCCCCACCCCTGATCTGCAATCCCAGAAGTAGGAGACTGATGGCCATGAGAGTGAAGGAAACTCATGTCCAGGAAAGGTCCTAGGTGGGCACCCTGGCTCTGGGTTAGAATCTAGTGGGACAAAGGGCAAGTGCCCTGCCCATTAGCCTCCTACAGCAGCTGGAGAAACCAGACATCTTCTTCTACCTCAGGCCCCACTTTGCAAAACAGCGATGCCAGCTCTGGTTGGAGAGAACATGAGTCCGATGAGGCACTTGGCCCCACCCAGCCCTCCGGAGGTAATGAGGTGAAGTAGCCTTTCCTCTTAGGGTGGCCATGGAGAGTGAGGCCATAGCCTAAATCAAGGCTCTCCTGACAGAGAACAAGAGAGCCCCCTGAGAAGAAAGAGAACGAGCCTTCCTTGCTCCAAAGAGAGTTCTGGGCTGGGAGTCCTTGGCAGGAGTGAATATAATCTCCCCCCACCCCCCGCCCGCAACTGCTTTCCCTAGCTGAAGGCCCAGTTGCTAACTTCAGCCCCCAAATGAGAACACTACCCAGCACATTTCAAATAAATTATAAATACAGACACAGAATCCAAACAAAGATCCAGTAGAAGCTGCTCACAGACCCCCACAGAGGCCAGCTTGAAGAAAAATGAAGGTCGCCCCTTTGTTCTCGGTGTCTCTGGAGCTGTAGGCAAAACTGTCCCCCCTTATCCTTGAGTAACCTGGGGACAGCTCATGACGGAAAGAGTTTCAGACTTAGAAACCCTCTCACTCCATCTCCTTTCTTTCCTCCTCAGATCTCTTCCCCAAAATCTTAAACAAACAAACAAAAACTAATTCTTTCACTGAGGGACTCGAGCCTTTGGGGATGTAAATCTTACCTTTTCCCCATCAGGAGAAAATGACTGGCCTGAAGTCAAAAGTCCTGACTCCTAGGTACCCCAGTAATGCACATGTTACTATGGATGGTGTTTAGAGAGGTGAGGAGGCTGAAGGGGGTTGACTCAGTCCTGAGGAGAGATTGGCACAGGGCACATTCACCTTTGGGATGCTTGGTGGGCCAATTGGCACTGGACTGGAAAGTAGTTGGGTTCTTCCCTCTTCTTCCTTCCCTGGGAAGCCCTATGGCCAGGGCAGATTGAGCTGGGTAGAAAGCAAATGATCCTTACCCAGTTAGCACTGATTCTCAGCCTTGGGGCCCAGAGAGGGACTGAAGGAGGTATCAGGAAGAGGATATACACTAAAGACAAATATGGAACTGGGTCCCAAAGTGAAGAAGCACCAATAGCATCGGCCTGCCCTGGACTTGGGAGGGGATAGAGACGGAGAAATAAGGACACAGGGGAGAAATGGGAGGGCAAGGGGAGTGGGAACATCCTGTTTTCAAGATGAGAAGGAGAAATATGAAAGAAGGACTAGAGAAGGAGCGGGGGAAAACTGAGCAGGGAATAAGGAAAAAATGGGCCCATCCATCCTGGGGCTCTGGTGCAACTTAGCCTCATGATGGTCCTTTGGCCCTTCCTAAGCCCTTATCTGGCCCCACAGGAATAAAAGGAAGGGCTGGACAGACTTCAAAAAGGATCTCAAATGCCTCAGATGCACAAGGCTGGGGAAGGGAGATGGACAGAGAAGTAAGGGGATTAGGGGGCAGGTCCTAGACTCCACATTTTTGAGTCCCAAATGTGAGACCAAGAAGGTGGACAGGGAGGAAGACAGGGCATTTCTAAAGCAGAGTTTAGAGTGTTGGGTGGAAAGTGCCCCAGCCTGGGGATTGAGGGGATAGAAGAAGTTGATTCTGCCGGCAAGTTTACTGGCTTTACTTTTTTGAATCTGCAACTCAGTTGAAATGTATCCTGCTCCCAGCTGAGTCCAGGCCTCATTAGGACCCTCTGAAGGGCTGTTTTCTAGGCTGGTGGACCTCTCTGGTTCACACATCATGGACTCTGTGGGCAGGCAGAGGCCAGAGAAGACAGTGGAAGGCACACTGAGTCGTGGACTGACTGATCAGACACAGGGACTAGATGGCAGCCACTGAGGAGGGGTCATCAAACCACTGTTGGGGCTTCCACACAAGGGACCAGAAGGGAAGGCTACTAGCTGATTTCCCTTCCCCCTAATATTGTTGAAGCTGGACAGATTGACAGAAAGGTGGCTGCTAGGAACCTGTCTCAGGGTACTGGTTTCCTGCCCCCAACCCTCACCTGCAGCAGAAGCTGGTTCTCAGAGACTGTAAGGGTACAAGTAACACCCAAAGTAAGATGCCTGGGTCCAGGCACTGGACAAGAAGCACTGAGGTCCTGCCATTCATGGCTCCAGCAAGGAGGGGGATAGGAAGCCACTGAGAGGGCTGCCCAGGTTTCCAACAGCTGATGCCTGCCCATCGTCTCAAAGCTCAAAGACCAGAATGATGGGGGAGGGGAATTGGAGGAGGAGGAAGAGAAAGGTCCTGGAAGCCGGAGGTGGTTGAAGAGGTGCTGTCCAGTTCGGGAGTAGCCGGGTCGGTGGCTGCTTACTGTTTCTCCACTGCTCCCTGCTCAGCTGCGCTCTCCTGGCTGGGACCCTGGCCCTGGTCCTGGTCCTGGCCCTGGCCCTGGCCCTGTCCATGCCACGGGGTCTCCTTGAACACAAACCAACAGTTCCCGGCCCACAGGAAGAAGTTGATAAAGCCGAAGAGCTGCAAAGACATCAAGGGAATTTGTGAGAATAGTCAGGGGGTCATTGTGGGAACAGGGAGGGGGAGTTCCTATTGCAGTGGGGGTGGGGGGTTGTGCAGGGAAGAAGCACAGAGGGCCAAAAAGACTAAATTAAGACAGAGAGCCTGGTATAGAGGCAGGGCTCAGGCCCATCACCTGTTTAGGGAATCCCAGGTGAAAGTGTCTAATTCTGTCCACAGCATGCACCCAAGATGTAGCTCGGTCACTAGCAGAATCTGGCCCTTTAGAGGAGCATTGTGCAAAGTGTAGCAAGGAGCCAAGAGTCAGCCCTGTGGTGCCTCCCGCAGCACACGTGAGGCCCTGTTTGGAGCACCTTCTGCCAGGTAGGTGTGGCAGGAGCTGTCCAAGGTGCTCCTTCCTTATGATCAGGCACCCAGCCAGGGTTATATTCAAATAGTTATTCAAAATATTTTTAAAACCTCACAGCAGGAAGCACTTAGAGGGAAGTGTACTGATGTCTCAAATCTTTGAAATGCACTAAAAACAAGATGGACTGATGGATGAAGAAGTGAATAAATATGTGATAAAGCAAGTCTAGTAAAAAGTTAATGGCACAGTCTAGGTGGTGAGTGTGTGGGTGTTCACTGTAAAATTTTTTCAACTTTGTTGTATCTGTGAACATTTTTACAACAAAATTTGGGTGGGGGAAACCTTCAGCAGGGTTCCAGCAAGTTCCAGAAGTGTGTTCCTGGTGTGCCAGCCATTAAACATTTCAGCTGTGGGAACAAGTCATTTTCAGAGCAAGGCTGAGGTGGCTGGGATGACGGGCAGCATTTGAGAAGCTCAAGACCTCAGCTCTTTACCAATGGATATGGACATATTTCAACATTCTAACAACTGGGATGGCCAAATCTATATGCATCCAGCTGATCCACCACTGCTCCAAAGCCCCTTTCCAGGCTGAGAGCTGAGTGACAGTAAGCCCCTTCCCACTCATGCTGGGTCTGCTCCCAGCTTCAAGCTCAGCCACAGCCCCAGGCTCCCCTTTATGTGCTCACACACATTGTGTAGAACAGGCAGGAGGCGGGGAGACATCACAGAGAGTATGCCTAGAGGTGGGGATACGAGAAGGGAATTGGATGGAGGCAGAGTGCGGAAGGAGGAAAGAACAGAAGGCTAAGTGGCTCTCGGGTTCCCCTCATCCCAAAATGTCCTCTCAGGGTCAGCCAGGAGCCAGCAGCCAGCATGAAGCGCAGTGAGGGCACCAGCTCCAGAGGCAGGGGACACCAGCTCTTGGACACCCTCTCTTTCCTTTCAGGACCTGCTAGCTGGGACAGGTCTGGGCAGCAGGGCTGGTGCTGCTTCCCGCAGTGGCCACAGGTCTCACCACGGAGATGTTGGCCAGGCCCATGGAGGGCGTGGCCCCGGCACTGCACACTGCTTCCTCTCCATGGCACACGGACATGGCTGCTGTCAGGCTGGATGGTCGTGTGGCCCCCTTGACATCAGTCAGGCCCTTGCCCCAGGCAGCTGCAGCTACCAGCCAGAAGAAGGTGAAGGAGACAGTCACACAGAAGTCCTGGGAGGAGCAGAGGGATAGGAAATACACTCAGAAAGGCCCCATTATTCCCTTGCTTCTTTTCCTCTTGCCATGATGCTGGCAATCCCAGGGTACCAGGATAGCTGCCTCTTCCCATCCTACCCAACACCTAGAACCCAGGTGGTCCTGAGGTATCTGTTCGCTGCCCCCAAAGGAATCCTGCCACTCAGGCTGCCCCTGCTAATGCCCTCACATCTAAGATCTGGCTACAATGTACCAAAGCATCTGTTGGTCAGCCTCATCTCAAAACCCACTCATCCCAAGTGGAGCCTAAACTCCCCACTCTTCCCTCCCAACTTTTCCTTTGATCACCATTGCTCAGCTACAAGTGGTAGACTGCAGGAGGCAAATGGGGTCCCTTAAGGCACCCCTTCCACCTTGCATGCCCTGGGATAGGAAGAGAGTAAAGAGGAATAATATTAATAATCACTAATGCTTATTGAGACTAACTATGTACTAAATACATGCATTCTCATTTTTTCACATACACACACACAAAACTATGAGGCAGTTATTATTTTATCCCCATTTTATAGTTAAGGAAACTGCAATTTAGAGAGGTTATTTAACTTGTCCAAGATCACACAGCAAGTAAGGGACCATGCTGGGATCTGAACCCAGGCAGTCTTAACTCCAGAGCCTGCTTGTGTACGGTGCTGTTGTGCCTCCTGTGAACAGGAACAAGCAACGGGAGGTTGATGGAGGCAGAGGTTCCACCACGGGGGTGGAAGCCGCTATGTTTGTCCTCTGCTCCAGTTCTGACCTCAGCCCCCTCACAAACATCTCAGTTTCTCCACCCCATTCCTTCTGGCCTGTGCTAACTCACCACCAGCGGGAAGCGTTTGTTCTCTGTGTAGAGGTTGTGGAAGCGCAGGTAGATAACTAGGGCAGCCATAGTATAGAAAAAGGAAAAGATGCCAAGGGTCACGAAGAACTCGGCGGGTGCAGAGAAGTCCCCCATGAGGTGCATGGTCTTGGAGCTGGACTCTTCATCGCAGAGGGGCATCTCATATTGGATCCGGTGCAACCTGCAGGTGGCAGGGGAGGCCATCCTGAGCTCAAGCAATCCTCTCTCTCCCTGGCCCAGAAGTAGTCCTGTGCTAGTTCTCAGCAGGGAACTCTTACAGAGCCAACAAAGGGGTCATGTAGGAAGGAAAGTTTCTGGAAGGAACCTTGCAGTCAAAATGAGAACTTCCCCAAAATTTCCAGTAAAACTCTACCTTCCTCTCAGCTGCCCCCCATCCCACTCATCTACCCTGCCCAGACATGGTGACCATGTGTTCCCAAGTGTCTCCAGGGCCCTTTAGGTCACAACTGCAATATATGTAGTTCTTCTATTTCTGGTAGCCAAACCACTAGGCAGATCAGCTTCATTCTGCGTCTGGAAAGTGCAGGCCCAGAGTGGCCAAGATAAGGTTGGAATCACCCATTCTCGGGCTTTATTGGGCTTTCCAATGAGGCAGTGGACAAATTAAAGAGAAAAACACAGCCAATTATATATGAGACAGTTAATATAACTTGGGTGCTGATACTAGAAATTTCTGAAAAGGTGAGCCCCATTCCCATTCTCCTATGAACATTTGAGCTCCCCCTACTTCCTAAGCTCCCAAATACCCAGAGAAGAGTTCACTTCTACCTCCCTGTCAAGGTGTGCCCACTTGTATCCTGGTGGTACTGGCTGAGGATCCCACATCAACTCTTTAGGATGTAAGTACCAATAAGCTTCCCTACCTTCAAGGCAGAGAGGAGGCTGCTGAGGGTCAGAGAGACCTGTCCACCTTGACAAGGTTCCTGTAAGCCTCCATCCCAAACTGCATTGGCTCTTTCTGTATGAGCTGGTGTGACCTGCCATGGGTTGTCCATGGACTGGAACATTATTATAACAGTGATCAATCTGTGTTTCCCTTACGTTTTGCTCTGGTCAGTGTGTCTGAAATTGCTAAAGAGCAGAAAGGATCTAAGTCTTATCATTCTATTTGAATCTGGAGTGGCGCACAACGAATGGTTTTTAGGTTTCTGGAGGAGGAAAAGACCAAGCAGGTCCTGCCAATCAAGTGAGAGAGGATGTGCTGGGTTGGAACCAATTCTTGCTCACCTGAAGGGATAGCCGAATGCAACGATGATGGAGCTCACGTCCTTGGCTTCGTTGTTGCAGCGAACCATTGCTCCTGTCTCCCCACTGTAGGAGCCACAGGACCCGAAGGCAAAAATAGCAAAGAGCTGAGAGAGAGAGTGAAGCCTCTTTGAGAGTCAGAAGGCCTCAACTGGCCAAAGTCAAGAACTAACTGCAACTCCCCACAGATGTAGACATTAAGTGCGGGAGTGGGGGACAGTGAGGATACCCTTTAATCAAGTACTTCCTAGGCAGAAACCCATGGCTTCCATTTGTCTTCCAGCCTCAGGCTGCTGGACCAAGTAGCTAAATGAATAATGTTGACTGAATAGTGTCTGCGAGGGAGATGAAGAGGCAGGAAATGGACAGTTGCCAGATCTCTCCATTGGGCATGATGAGGGGACCATAGGTAGCCTCCTTAAGATGACTAACACAAAACCTCTGCAATTCAGGCTTTAGGAAACTTCTAGCTTACAGATAGACTTGAATTTCCTTCCCAAGGGAGAGACACACTCAGAAAGACTCCCCTGCATCAACCTAGATCAGACATGCCTAGAATGCGTTTCATTTCTCCTTTGAACTAGTCATCTAATCTTGTTTCCTAGTTGCTAACTTCCAGTGGCTTCCTGCCTTGGTGGAGGTATAGCTGGAGGGGCCGGCTTCTACCAAGCCACCCCAGATGGGCCATACTGCTGTTCTATAGTACTGACAGCCTAATTCCTCTTCCCCAAAAGGCACATGGCCTTCTAGCAATAGCGCTGGCTGGGCCAATGTGACAATCTTGGCTCAAGCCCAGAGAAAAGTACCCTCCACTTGCCTTATCAGTCTCCACCGTTTCCCCACTGGTGTTTCCCTTTGTCATCTGTTGATGCTGCTATTTCTCAGTGTTAAGATCCAGAAGTGTCTCAGGTCACTCGAATTGTTTTCTTCTCTACCTTTCCTCACATTTTACTACACCTTCTCTCTCGAGGGAAATAAAATTTCCTCGTCCTATGATTTTCCAATTTCTTTTTTTTTTTTTTTTTTTTTTTTGAGACGGAGTCTCGCTCTGTCGCCCGGGCTGGAGTGCAGTGGCCGGATCCTGGCTCACTGCAAGCTCCGTCTCCCGGGTTCACGCCATTCTCCTGCCTCAGCCTCCCGGGTAGCTGGGACTACAGGCGCCCGCCACCTCGCCCGGCTAATTTTTTGTATTTTTTGGTAGAGACGGGGTTTCACCGTGTTAGCCAGGATGGTCTCGATCTCCTGACCTTGTGATCCGCCCATCTCGGCCTCCCAAAGTGCTGGGATTACAGGCTTGAGCCACTGCGCCCGGCCTCCAATTTCTTTCTGGGAAACACACTTTGGTTAGAAAAGGAGGTGAGAAGCCAGGTGCGGTGGCTTACACCTGTAATCCCAGCACTTTGGGAGGCTGAGGCGGGTGAATCATTTGAGGTCAGGAGTTTGAGACCAGCCTGGCCAACATGGTGAAACCCCATATCTACTATAAATACAAAAATCAGCCTGGCAGTAGAGTGTCGCATGCCTGTAATCCCAGCTACTTGGGCGGCTGAGGCAGGAGAATCACTTGAACCCGGGAGGCAGAGATTGGGGCGAGCCGAGATCGTGCCACTGCACTCCAGCCTGGGCGACTGAGTGAGGCCTTGTCCCCCCTGCCCCCCACTCCAGAAAAAAAGAAAAGGAGGCGAGAAATTGAAATGTCTTGTCCTCCACGTCATCTGCTCAGACTAGGTTTCCTGTGCACTTACCTTTGGCTTGTACCCAATGTCACGTTCTTATTAAGCAATGAGCTTATTCTCTTAATTGTTCACTTTCTGTATGTTTCTTTGAGACTCAGTGTCTTGGACATTAAACACTTGGAAGACAGCTGATCAATATGTCAGCCCAGCATCCAGAGTCTAGAATAGAAGCTATATACATTTTATTTTGCTAATGCTTGTTAGCATTATGGAGGGAAAGAAGAACTGAACTAGGAGTATGGAAACCTAGGTTCCAGACCTGGTCCTGTCACTAAGTAGCCAGGTGAGCTCTGATAAGTCACTCTGCTCTCTGAGTCTGTTTCCTCATCTTTTTTTTTTTTTTTTTTTTTTTTTTAGACAGTCTTGCTCTGTTGCCCAGGCTGGAGTGCAATGGCACGATCTCAGCTCACTGCAAGCTCTACCTCCCGGGTTCACGCCATTCTCCTGCCTCAGCCTCCCAAGTAGCTGGGACTACAGGTGCCTGCCACCACGCCCAGCTAATTTTTTGTATTTTTTTTTAGTAGAGATGGAGTTTCACTATGTTAGCCAGGATGGTCTCGATCTCCTGACCTCATCATGATCCACCTGCCTCGGCTTCCCAAAGTGCCGTGATTACAGGCGTGAGCCATCGTGCCCAACCTGTTTCCTCATCTTAAATGGAGGGGTTTGGAGTAGATAATCTAGAGGCCCTTTCCAGTCCCAGAACTCTCTCTCTCTCTGAGAGTAACATTGTCAGTGTACTCTTGGCTGGGCTTGCCAACAGCTGTGCTCTGCCCCTGGGAGGTGTCCAGTACCACTGCCCCCGGCTTGCAGCGCCTGGCCTTGCAGATCTCCATGCTGGAGCCATTGACCTCTCTCCAAAGGTCATAATGGGCACCTCTCTGTTTCCAGGAGGTTTATTCCAGACAAATGAGAATTGTCTCCATGTTAAAGATATCTGGGAAAGAAGACAGTAAAACCACCCGCCAATGCCTAAATAACCTCCTCTCCTGAATTAAATGATGGAGACTGCAGTAGGGCCCTGTTTGCCCACCTTCTTCACAGAGGTAGAGAAGAGTCACTCAAAGCCTCTGCATCGTTACCCTTTACTTACTCAAAGTGGCCTCACCATTGTAATAGTGGAACTTCTCTAGCTCTTCCTCGTAGGAATTATCTAACCTTTTGTCAGTTCTGTGCACATCTGATTCCTCTTAGAAGTTTCTTTATTCCTCTTAGCTTCTGGTGCCCAGCACTGGACATGATTAAGGTGTCACATTCCAGGAAGGGCAGCACAGTTGGAAATATTTTTACCTATTGGCAGTTAGTCAGTGAATGGCTTCTTATAAGTTCCTTAAGAAAGCAGGGGCCGGGCATGGTGACTCACAGCTGTAGACCCAGCAGTTTGGGAGGCCAAGCGGGAGAATGGCTTGAGCCCAGGAATTTGAGACCAGTAACGTATAGGCAACATAGCAAGACCCTGGTCTACAGAAACTACAAACAAAAAATTAGCCAGGCATGGCTAATAGTCCCAGCTACTCAGGAGACTGATGTGGAGAAATCACTTGAGCCCAAGAGTTCAAGGCTGCTGTGAGCTATGATCATGCCACTGCACTCCAGGCTGGGCAACAGAACAATACCCCATTAAAAAAAAAAATCGTAAAGAGAAAGTAGGTACTCAAAACTTGGGGGCAGTGAATGGTCAGTTATGGAGACTTCTCTTCACCAGCACTCTCCTGAAAGGCACTCCTGAGCATCTACAGAAAGATAAAATTTAAGAGCATGTACTATGCCTAGCATGTACAGTGTCTACTATGCACGGTTCTAGGCACTATTATCTAGTGGTGAACAAAAAAGAAAAAAAGCCAAGCGTGGTGGTTCATGCCTGTAATCCCAGCACTCTGGGAGGCTGAGGTGGGAGGATCACTTGAGCCCAGGAGTTTGAGATTAGCCAACTTTTTATTTAGCCAAGAAAAATTAGCCAGGTGTGGTGGTGCACATCTGTGGTTCCAGCTACTCTGGAGGCTGATATGGGAAGATCTCTTGAGCCCAGGAGGTCAAAGCTACATGATCGCACCACTGGACACCAGACTGTGTGACAGAGTGAGACCCTATCTCAAAAAAAGAAAAAGAAAATCAAAATCTCTGCCCTCATGGGGCTCACACTCTAGAGCTGCACTATCCAGAACAGTAGCCACTAGCCAAGCTTGATTATTTAAGTTAATCAAAATTAAATTAAAGAAACAATTCAAGCTGGGTGCAGTGTCTGAGACCTGTAATCCCAACACTTTGGGAAGCAAGGTGGGAGGATCACTTGAGGCCAGGAGTTCAAGACCAGCCTGGGTATCATAGCAAGACCCTATCTCTACCAAAAAAAAAAAAAAAAAAAAAAAGTTGGGCATGGTGGTACATGCCTGTGGTTCTGGCTGCTGAAGTGTGTGGATCATTTGAGCCCAGGGGTTCAAGGCTGCAATGAGCTATGATCATGCCACTGCACTCCAGCCTGGGTGACAGAGTGAGACTGGATCCAACAACAACAAAAAAAATTCAGGCCAGGTGTGGTGGCTCATGCCTGTAATCTCAGCACTTTAGGAGGCCAAGGTGGGTGAATCACTTGAGGTCAGGAGTTCGAGACCAGCCTGGCCAACATGGCAAAATGCCATCTCTACTAAAACACACACACACACACAAATATTCAGTTCAGTCACACTAGGCACATTTCAAGTGCTCAATAGCCTCATGTGGCTAGCAGGTACTGTCTCAGAGAGCACAGATTCTAAAATTTTCCCATTATTACCAAAAGTTCTGCTGTGTCTAAATGACAGTCCCGAGGTTCTGACACTCCTGAATCCTGCTTTCAGATTCTTCAGAGGGCAAAATACACACACAATAACTTCAGTATTTATTGTATTCTGATTCTTTTCAAGTCAGGGATTTTACATGATAATTTTTTATTTACCAAAATATACATTTAAATCTGAACACTATACAGTCGGATGGTACCAGAGCAAAATGAGAACATCTGAGGGGAATCACAGGTTCACAGAGCAGCAGAACAAAAGGGACCTCAAAGATGCTCATGCCCAATCATCTTATTTCACAGAGGTGGAATCTGAAGCCCCAAAAGATTAAGTCACTTTCCCAAAGTCACATTTAGTTGATGTGAAAGCCAGGCTTAGAATTCACATCTCCTGATTTCCTGCCCAGTGCTCTTTCCATTTCATTTGCTCATTAACTCAACACTGATTGAGCATCTACCTTGTGCCAGGTGCTGGAGATGCGAAGACGAATGAGACCTAGATCCTGCTCTTGAGCATTCACATCAAGAAAGGAATGTCATATTAAAACAAACAAACAAAAATAATAAAAACAAACACTGCATCCCAGAGTTGTTAAGGCTAAAGAAGAGATCTCTACCATGTGTGTTGAGGATTATAAGGAGGGAAGGAGTAGCTCTGTGCCTTGGGGTGCAGAAGCTCAGAAAGACACCTTCTCCCAACCCCCTCCATGTCTCCTAATCCTCCATCTTTCCACTCCAGGTTTGCTTTCTTCCTTAACTGTGCCAAGTGACTGAGACACAGAGAAGAGAGGGAAAGAACTGAAACCACCCCTGTCACCAAGCACAAGGCCCTGAGATGAGCAAACTGATTATAAAGAGCAGCCAAGGAGAAGTAGAGGCCCTGAGACAAGGGGGAGTTCTAGCATTCTGGTGCCAACCAGCCTTTCTCCTCTTGTACCTCCATTGCTGGGACAGCGCTGGTCATTTTCTGCCCTCCTCCTCCTCCTCCTCCTTCTGCATCTCTTTTGCAACGATGTCAGAATAACCTTTCCAGTTTAAGGATGAGGCTCCCCTTTGGTACTGACATGCTCGCTGGTGATAATCCTGTGACAGTCCTGAGGACACTAACATCACCAGTTAGCTCACAGCACAAGGAAGACAAATTCTCTCCTCAGGTCCTACTCCCACACTTATCTCATTGTTTTTTGTTTTGTTTTGTTTAGGTGAGGTGGCTCATGTCTGTAATCTCAGCACTTTTGGAGGCCGAGGCGGGAATATCGCCTAAGCCCAGGAACTCAAAGCCAGGTGGGGCAGCATAGTGAGACCCGATTTTTACAAAAATTTTTTACAACTTAGCTGGGCATGGTGGCATGTGCCTTTGGTCCCAGATACTCGAGTGGCTGAGGTGGGAGGATTGCCTGAGCTTGGAAAGTTGAGGCTGCAGTGAGATGTGTTCGTACCACTGCACTCCAGGCTCGGTGACAGAGCCAGTCTCTATCTTAGTCTCTATCTTAGAGCCTGTCTAAAAAAAAAAAAAGATTTGGTATTTACTTACTCCAGGTTCCAGAGCTAGAAAGCAAGAAAGCAGAGGAGACTCAATTTAAACCAAAGCCTATCTGACTTCAAAAATCTGTCTTGTTCTCTTTCTTTTCTTTTCTTTTTCTTTCTTTTCTTTTCTTTCTTTCTTTCTTTTTCTTTCTTTTCTTTCTTCCTTTCTCTCTTTCTTTCTTTCTTTTTTTATTTTTGAGACAAGTTCTAGTTCTGTCACCCAGGCTGGAGTGCACAGTTCACTGCAGCCTCTACCTCCTGGGCTCAATGATCCTCCAGCCTCAGCCTCCCAAGGAGCTGGGACCACAAGCATCTGTCATCACACCCAGCTGATTTTATTTTTTTATAGAGATGAGATCTCCCCTTATTGCCCAGGCTTGTGTCAAACTCCTGGGCTCAAGCAATCCTCCCACCTCAACCTCCCTAAGTATGTCTTTTTCTTTAAAAGAAAAAAAAATTTAAGATACTTCTTTTCTTTCTTATCTTGAACTCCCATGATTTGACGTCCTTCTCTTTTTTTTTTTTTTGAGACGGAGTCTCGGTCTGTCGCCCAGGCTGGAGTGCAGTGGCTGGATCTCAGCTCACTGCAAGCTCCGCCTCCCGGGTTTACGCCATTCTCCTGCTTCAGCCTCCTGAGTAGCTGGGACTACAGGCGCCCGCCACCTCGCCCGGCTAGTTTTTTTGTATTTTTTTAGTAGAGACGGGGTTTCACCATGTTAGCCAGGATGGTCTCAATCTCCTGACCTCGTGATCCGCCCGTCTCGGCCTCCCAAAGTGCTGGGATTACAGGCTTGAGCCACCGCGCCCAGCCGTCCTTTTCTTTTTTTAAAAAAACGAGTTCTCCAATAATTGGTCTATGTCCAGGTTATTTTTGCTAGCTTAGTATAGACTTAGTGAGACTCCAGAATTGGAATTCAAGTGAGATTAATCAATTTCTCAATTAAAAAAAAACACTCTAAGATAAGCTCCTGACAAATAAAAGAATAACACTACTTTATTTTCACAAAGATTCCAGTAAAATCTCTGTTTTTTGGTAATAATGACACCAAAATTCTCAATTACCATTACAATAACTGCAAGCTTTGTGTTTTCTTTTTTCCTTCTCCACTCAGGAGCATTTGATCCCTCCAAACAGGAAATAAGTGAAAGACTCAAATGACATTTCCACTGTCATTTCTGGTGCTGGTGCCTGTGTACTTTTTATGTTACCTCATCTGCAGAGCTTCATAGCAAGTGAAACTGGTGCCCTGAATTCAGGCTACCTGGGATGGCAATAAAAGCAAAGCACATTTCTTTGTGATGCTACCCTGTGAATGAAGTCGGAATTCAGAGTCTAGCTCAAGGCCCAGGCTTTGGCATTCTGAGAGAAAAGGGACTCCGTTTTGCACAACCCCCTTTCTAAGTACTTGAAGATCATAAAAGTCTATCAGATCTTAATTCCTAGGGCGTTAATGCTGACCTCAAGACTGGATCGTTTCCCTAGGCTTTGCTTTGTATAGCCTTTACAGAAGTGTTGTGGGTATTTGGGGTGCTGGGTGGAGGGAAGGATGGCAGGATTGAAGAAGGAAACTTTTCAGAATCCCTCCAAGGGAAAGGAGTCCATGGTCTCCCTCGTTGTCTCCCTTATCCTTTGACAGTCTGTCTCAAATTCTGTTGGATCCATTTGCCTAATTGAATGGTAAAATTGTTCTCTTACATTTCAGGTTCCACTCCTCTGGATTGCTTATAATGGTTCTTCCAGTTCTGGATGCCAATCTCTCAGAGCCTTAATACCATTCTTAAATGGCTCCCTCTGGCACATGAGTGGTGGATCAGAACAGGGAAGGGGCCAAAGGCAAAAGAGCTCAATCAGCAATTGGTCCAACCACTCTTGCAGCAGTAAGAAAGGTGGAAAGTCCCCACCAGGTCCCAGAGTTTGCACTTGGGAGCTCCCAGGCTGGCCCGATAATCCCAAATGCACTCTTGCCCCTGGGTTCCAGATTTGATTATTCTCATGCAAACCATGATTTAAGAATTGGTGTCACAGTGCTAATTCTTGTCTCCAAAGCCCTGTAGAACTCAATCCTCCTCAGTATTAACGGTAACTTATTCCCTAGCTGAATTCTGTACGGAGAGCACATTAATTAAGTTATTCACACACCATTTGGTATGTGGATTGTCTAATTTAAAATCTCTTTTGCAATAGTGCACTAAATGCCCCCTACAAGTCTTTATGATTTGAGAAAGTGACTGCACCTGTCCACATTCCTAATTTATACCCAGGAGGCCTTGGGCACTGGCCTAGTGAAGCAAGATAGTATTTCCACTACACTATAACAGGGGAAACTGAGGACCTGAGCAAGTGACTTTTTCAAGGTCACAGAGTAAGTCTAACATAGGGCCATATTCTAGCACACCAACCTATTTAGAGCATAAGGAGACCCTAGGAAGGTTCTGATCAACATCTGACTAGTGATGGAAATTGAAGTCCAGAGAAATGAATTGCCCAAGGTGACATAGCTGGAAAAGGCCGGTGGTCTAGGTCTGGATCTCAGGGCCCCAGCTTCTCAGATCAGTGTTCCATCTTATTCTACATGCCACATTTTAGCCATGCTGTGATTTTAAATTCTGTCTTATTTTTTCTTTTGTTTAATCATAGAGCCATAAGCTCCCTTCATTCATTCATCCACTCCCTCACTCATTTACAGGAACTCAGATTACTCCAACGACTTCAACAGGGAAGGGCGAGCCGAGAGCCTGTCCCTTGAGCCAGTACCTGTAGGATCACCCAGTCCCTGGTGGTTTTGGGGGCAGGATGGTTTCCATCGCCTGCTTCCTTCCCTCCTTTGCCCTCCACGGCTTCCCTCTTGGTGAAGAGCGGACCTCTTCCCCCTCGTCCTTCTCCCTCCTCCCGTCACCAAGGAGTGGTATGTGCAGGATCAGAGTTCTGGAAAGGTTACACCCGGGTCCTCTCGCCCGAGTGAAATGTGAGCGCCCTGGGCAAAGGCTCCTTGCACATAGAAGGACCGAATCCGGGACTCCGCATGCCTCGCTCTTCACCCTCCTGCCACCAAGTCCGGAGAAGCAGCCCCAGCCCGCCCCTCCCCCGCCCACCTGTCACCGCCCCCCACCCTTCCGCCGTGGCCGGGCCGCAGCACCTCCCCAGCCCCCACTCTGGCTCCATTGCTTCGGGTCAGCGTCACAGCCCAAGCTCCCGAAATAGCCCGGGGCCGGGGCAGCGACTCACCCACTGGAGAACTTTGATGAAGCCCAGCGGCTCCTCCAGCCGCCGCCAGCGCAGCCCCACGAGCAGGCGGTCTACCTGCGGAGACACAGCCGGCCGGGGGATCAGGGCGGTGGGGAGCCCTGGGAAGGCGCTGGTCCCCTTGCCCCACTCACACGCGGTCCAGGGGTGGGATAAGGGTCCAGCCCGACATCTAGGTGGAGAGGGGCGGGTGAGAGAGTCCGAGGCGCGCAGGGACTACCTGCTGGCGCGGCGACTTGTCCGCCGTGCGGCCGGCGCTCTCGGTCGAGGACATGCTGGCGCAGCGGGCCCGGGGCGGGGCGTGGGGGCTTGGCTCCCTGGCCGGGAGGAGGTGGACACCGCGGGGGAGCGGGGAGCTGCGAGTCGGGGGCAGAGCAGGCGAGCTGGGCCAGAGCGCGAGCGGCCGTCGGTGGGCGGGAGTCCAGGCTGACTGGCTAGCTGGGTCGCAGGGGAGCTGCTGTTCGTGCTCTCCGAGGCTGCGGCCGCCGCGGTGCCCCGCCGGCAGCAGAAAGCCCCCGAGTCCGATTCAAACTTCTGTCAAACTCGCAGCGAACTTGGCCGCCGAGTCACGTGGCGTGCGCTCCCGAACCCTCCTCCCGCCCCCTCTGCTCCCTTTCTCCGCTTGCCGGGCACCTTAAAGGGACCTGCGGCCTCCGCGGTTAGTTCTGCTGCGGGTCGGGGGGGGGCCTCCGGGTCCTTGCCAAAGCCTCCGGGACCGGTCCCCACCGAGACACCGCGGCCGTCGGAAAACCCAGCCGGGCGCGCCTGAACGCACGGGCTCCAGGTTTATCCTTCCCTATTTTCCTGGATTGCGCCGGATTTTCTCCTCTTCCGTACCAGAATACCCAGAACGTAAAAGATTCTCACGAGGCACGATCCGGGCTGTGAAACAAGGTTCTAAGTCTCACGGTTAACATACCGTCAGTACCGACAAAAGGCCGATAGAATATAAGCTGCTGATTTTTAATCCTGTCCAGCTAGGTATTGTTCTGATTTTTTTTTTTTAATCAACAAAAGACATTTGTATGTTAGTGATTCAAAAATTATTGGCCGGGCGCGGTAGCTCACTCCTGTAATCCCAGCCCTTTGGGAGGCCGAGGCCAGAAGATCACGAGGTCAGGAGTTCGAGACCAGTCTGGCCAACATAGTGAAACCCCGTCTCTACTAAAAATACAAAAAATTAGCCGGATGTGGTGGTGTGCGCCTGTAATCCCAGCTACTCAGGAGGCTGAGGCAGGAGAATCGCTTGAATCGGGGAGGTGGAGGTTGCAGTGAGCTGAGATTGCGCACTACATTCCAGACCTGGCAACAGTCTGAGACTCTGTCTCAAAAAAAAAAAAAAAGTGATTAATCTTATCAAGTATAAACTTAATCTCCTTTAAAATGGTCATTACCATTTAAATGAGAGTGAAAAAAGGCCTTTGAGGAATGGGGTGCAAAGAACATATTGAAAGGTACTGAAAAGTTGACGTCTGGCCGGGCGCGGTGGCTCAAGCCTGTAATCCCAGCACTTTGGGAGGCAGAGGCGGGTGGATCAAAAGAAGCCAGGAGTTCAAGAACAACTTGGCCAACATGGTGAAACCCGGTCTCTACTAAAAATACAAAAATTAGCCGGGGCCGTGGTGGCACGCGCCTGTACTCCTAGCTATTCGGGAGGGTGAGGCAGGAGAATTACTTGAACCCGGGAGGGGGAGGTTGCAGTGAGCCAAGATTGCGCCATTGCACTCCAGCCTGGGCAACAGAGCAAGACTGTGTCAAAAAACAAAAGAAAAAAAGAAAAATGAAAAAAGACAGACAGAAGGAGAGAAAGAGAGAGGAAAGAAAGAGCAAGAAAGAAAAAGAACAGGAAAGGAAGGGGAGGGGTTGACGTCGTTGCATTTTGATGACTGTAACTCGGTCTCTAACTTTCGAAAAGCATTCGTCAGGGGTGAGCAGTCGAGAATATTCCACACTCGGTTTACAAGAGCATAAATATAAGTAGTAAAAGGTTAAGTGATTTGTCCAAGGACAAATTCCTCTGCATTGGCTTGTAAATACGTATCCATCTCACCCAAGTCATTCTTGCAGGTCCCGCCTCACTGCTCCACCCCGCATGTCAGAATGAATGCTTTTTGAACAAACATTTGGCTGTTACGCATACAAGTTGTTTCCCCGTTGAGTAAGTGCCTTCCCAAAGCCTTGGGATTTAGAGAGAGAAGAGATGAGGAAGTCAGCTCGGGCTGGATCAGGCCACGTGGACTTGAGGGAAACTTCTCCAGTGGATTTCCATGCAAATCTAGACTAAGCAAGGAACAGCTTAGCCCGGTCCCCAGTCCGCCTTTTAAATTGTTCTGCCGTCTTGGGTTCCTGTTCTGTGGAATAGGGATAATAATTTACGTTCCACTCACTTCACGAGGCCATCATAAAAATTAAACAGTGTGATGTATGTGAATGCCACACTACACAAACACAAAAACATACATATTACCAATGTCTTCAACAATATGCATACAGAATACAACACAATCAGAAAAGAATCAGAATAACACAACAAAAATCCACTTGCGCATCAACCAGCCTTGTTAATCTTTAACTCTTTTTTGCCTCAAATCCATTATTATCCTTAAACCCATTCTTTGAAAAAGAAAAAAAAATGCATAAAATTGAAGCCCTGTATATCATCTCATGTCATTCCCTCCCTCCTTCCTCCCCAGAAATATTCATTATCCAATCTTGAATTTTTTTTTTTGCCAGTCTCATGCATGATTTACTACTTTTTCTATGTATATAACTATATCTAGGAGCAATACCTAGAAACTCATCAGACATAGTATTGTTTTTCAAATTGCTTTAAACTTTACTAAATGGTATCATGCTTTAGGTAACCTTCTTCAACTCACTTTTTTACTTAATACTGTGTTTATGAGAGTCATCTAGCCTGATGCATGTAGCTTTAGTTCATTCCTTTTAACTATATAGAATTCTACTACATACATATGCATACTGCAGTCTATTTATTCTCATATTGATGGGCATTTAGGTTGTTTCCAAAGATTGTCTCTTACAAACAGCGCTACACTAAATTTGTACAGACCTCCTTGTGCACATGTACATAGATTTCTACATAGCACTGAATTTCCAACTTTGTGTGTGTGTGTGTGTGTGCACACACATGCACTAAACCACAAACCCTGGTAAGAAATAAAATTTTACAACCTGACCCATTATATAAACTGGAATAAAGTTTGCAAAACACCCTCCTATTTTCTATTCCACTTCATTAAAAAAAATTCTGGTCACCCGGAGGCAGATCCAGATTTTGTGGAGCCTAAAGTTAATACAATTTGAGGGCCCCCTTGAGAAAAAGTACAAAATTTTGCCCAGGCACAGTGTCTCATGCCTGTAATCCCAGCACTTTGGGAGGCTGAGACAGGTGGATTGCTTGAGGCCAGGAGTTCAATACCAGGCTGGCCAACGTCGTGCAACCGCGTCTAAAAAATCAGTCGGGCATGGTGGTGAACACCTGTAGTCCCAGCTACTCTGAAGGCAGGAGAATTGCTTGAACCCAGGAGGCAGAGGTTACAGTGAGCCAAGACGGTGCACTGCACTCCAGCCTGTGAGACAGAGGGAGACTCTGTCTAAAAAAAAAGAAAGAAAGAAAGAAAAGAAAAAGAAAAAGAAAAAACACACAAGTTTGAATACAAAATTAGTAACCAGGACTTGGAAGATGTTTTGTAAGTGTGGGAGGCTGAAGCTTCAGCTTCATTAGTTCCAGGATAAATACCTCTCTAAGTAGACACACTGGAATTAACTTGATGATTCACTAACAGCAGGACTCTACCAGCAGCTTGATAAACATTGCTCTATACCTAAAAGTGAGCCACCTCAGTCATAAGATGTGTACATTTTCAACTTTGAGCTTTGAAAGATGTATACACCCATATAATCACCACCACGACCAAGATATAGAACATTTCAGTCATTCACAAGAGCCCCTTCCTGCCCTTTTGCAATCAATCTGTAGGCAACCACTTGATCTGCTTTCAGTCATTATAAATCAGTTGTTTTTTCTAGAATTTCAGATAAATGGAATTTACAGAATGTAGTCGTTTGTGTCTGGCTTCTCTTACTCAGCATAACGTTTCTGAGATTCATCCATACTGTTGCTTGTGGTTTGCTCCTTTTTGTTGCTGAGTGGTACTCCCTCACAGGAAATATGATCCATCACAGTTTGCTTATCCATTCACCCACAGAAGTACATGTAGGTTGTTTCCTTTTTTTTTTTTTTTTCTTTTTTTGGCTGTAATGAGTAGAACTGCTATAAACATTCTTATATAGGTTTTTGTGTGGATGTGTTTTTTATTTCTAGGGTAAACATCCAGAAATGGAATTTCTAGGTTATGTGTAAATGTATGTTTAACTTTATATAAAACTACCAAACTTTTTTCCAGAGTGGCTATAGCATTTTGCATCGCATTGTTTTTCACCAACAATGTACTCCATTGTTTTGCACCTTCTCCATAGCTTGGTATTATCAGTTTAGTTTTACTTTGTTTTTGGCCATGCTAAAAGATATGTCATGATACCTCATTGTGGTTTTAATATGCATTTCCCCAGTGGCTGATAATGTTAAACATCTTTACTGTGCTTATGTGTCTCTGTCTCTCTCTCTCTCTCTCTCTCTCTCTCTCTCTCTCTCTCACACACACACACACACACACAGAGTTTATTTTATTTTATGTTATTTTTTGGAGACAGAGTCTCACCCTGTCCCCCAGGCTGGAGTGCAGTACTGCAATCTCGGCTCATGGCAACCTCCACCTCACAGATTCTAGTGATTCTCGTGCCTCAGACACCTGAGTAGCTGGGATTACATGCATGTGCCACCACACCTAGCTAATTCTCACTCATATATTTTCTTTGGTGAAGTGTCTGTTCAAATCTTTAGCCTATTTTTAATGTGAGTTGTTTCTTACTATTGAATTTTGAGAATTCTTTTTATATTCTGGATGCGAGTCCTTTGTTGGATATGTGATTTGCAAATATTTCCTCCCAGTCTATAGTGTCTATTAATTCTCCTAACACTGTCATTTGGTGAATTCTAATTTACCAATTTTTATGTTGACAGATCATGCTTTTGGCATCCTGTCTAAAAAACTCTTTACCCTTGGGAGGCCGAGGCGGGCGGATCACAAGGTCAAGAGATCGAGACCATCCTGGCCAACATGATGAAACCCCATCTCTACTAAAAATACAAAAATTAGTTGGGCAAGGTGGTGAGCACCTGTAGTCCCAGCTACTCAGGAGGCTGAGGCAGGAGAATCACTTGAACCTGGGAGGTGGAGGTTGCAGTGAGCCCTGATCACACTGAGAGGTGAAGCCAGCTGGTCTTCTGGGTCAGTTGGGGACTTGGAGAACTTGTGTGTCCAGCTAAAGGATTGTAAATGCACCAATCAGCACTCTGTGTCTAGCTAAAGGATTGTAAATGCACCAATCAGCACTCTGTAAAAACACACCAATCAGCACTCAGTAAAATGGACCAATCAGCGCTCTGTAAAATGAACCAATCAGCAAGATGTGGGCAGGGCCAAATAAGGGAATAAAAGCTGCTCCTCCCTCCCCCGCACCCCCCCCTCCACCACAGCCAGCAGTGGCAACCTAATCGAGTAGGCTTTCACGCTGTGGAGGCTTTGTTCTTTTGTATGCACAGTAAATCTTGCTGCTGCTGGGTGTTTGGGTCCACACTACCTTATGAGGTATAACACTCACCGCCAGGGACTGCGAAGTCAGTGAGACCATGAACCCATGGGGAGGAGCAAACAACTCCGGATGCGCCACCTTTAAGAATTGTGACACTCACTGCAAAGGTCTGCAACTTCACTCCTGAAGTCAGCGAGACCAGGAACCCACCAGAAGGAAGAAACTAAAGGCACATCTGAACATCAGAAGGAACAGACTCAGGACACACCACCTTCAAGAACTGTAAACACTCACCGTGAGGGTCTGCGACTTCATTCTTGAAGTCAGGGAGATCAAGAACTCACCAGAAGGAATACATTTCGGACACAGCACCACTCACTCCATCCTAGCGGCAGAGTGAGACTCCGTATCAAAAACAACAACAACAACAAAAATCGATTCCTAAATGTTTATATGTTTATAATTTTATGTTTTGTATTTAGATGGCTTGAGTTTTTTGTTTTTTGGGGGTTTTTTTTGTATAAGGTATGAGATTTAGGTCAAAGTTTTTCTCAGTTTTTGTTTTTTAAGAGATGGGAGGTCTCTCTGTGTTACCCAGGCTGAACTTGAACTCCTGGACTCAATTGCTTCTTTTGTCTCAGCTTCCTGAGTAGCTGGGACTATGTCAGGGTGTTTTTTTGGTTTTGGTTTTGATAGAGTCTTGCTCTGTCGCCCAGGCTAGAACGCAGTGGCACAATTTTGACTTATTGCAAACTCTGTTTCCCGGGCTCAGGCGATTCTTCTGTCTCAGCCTCCCTGAGTAGCTGGGATTACAGGTGCCCGCCACCACACCCGGCTAACTTTTGTAGTTTTAGTAGAGACGGGTTTCACCAAGTTGGCCAGTCTGGTCTTGAACTCCTGGTTTTAGGTAATCTGACCACCTCGGCCTCCCAAAGTGCTGGAACTACAGGCGTTAGCCACGGCACCCGGCCTAGGTCGGGGTTTTTAAAAAAAAGGTTTTATGACCAGGATTGGTGGCTCATGCCTGTAATCCCAGCACTTTGCAAGGCCAAGGTGGGCAGATCACTTGAGGTCAGGAGTTCAAAACCAGCCTGGCCAGCATGGTGAACCCTCTCTTCTAAAAATACAAAAATTAGCCGGGCATGGTGGCACATGCTTGTAGTCCCAGCTACTCGGGAGACTGAGGCAGGAGAATCACTTGAACCTGGGAAGTGGAGGTTGCAGTAAGCCAAGATTGCACCAATGCACTCCAGCCTGGGTGATGGAGAGAGATTCTGTCTCCAAAAATAATAACAAATAAAAAAGATTTTAGATATGAATGTCCAATTGTCACCCACCATTTTTTGAAGACTGTTCTCTTGCCATTGAATTGCTTTTGCACTTTTGTGGAAAAAAAAAAAATCAACTGACCCTATTAGCATAAATCTAATTCTGGACTCTATTCTCTTCCATTAACCTAGCTGTTTGTACCTTTGCCAATACCACACTGTATTGAATACTGTAATTTTATCATGAATGTTAAAATAGAATAATAAGATTTCTCCATTTTGTTCTTCAAAATTGTTTCAGCTATTCTAGTTCCTTTGCCTTTCAAAATAAATTTTAGGATCAGCTTGTCTACATGAAAAAATTCTGCTGGCTGTTCTCACTCATATATGGGAGCTAAAAAAAAGAAGAAAAAACCCCAAAAAACTACCAAACAGTTTTCGGAGTAGCTTCATGGATCTCATGAAGATAAAGAGTAGTCTGGTAGGCCAGGCAGTGACTCATGCCTGTAGTCCCAGCACTTTGGGAGGCCAAGGCAGGAGGATCACTTGAAGCTAGGAGTTCGAGACAGCTTAGGTAACATGGTGAAACCCTGTCTCTACTAAAAATACAAAAACTAGCTGGGCATGGTGGTACATGCATGTAATCCCAGCTACTTGGGAGGCTGAGGCACAATAATTGCTTGAACCCAGGAGGCAGAGGTTGCAGTGAGCTGAGATCACGCCACCCCTTTCCAGCCTGGATGACACAACAAGACTCCATGTCAGAAAGAAAGAGAGAGAGTAGACTGGTAGTTACCAGAGGCCAGGAAGCAGAAAGGAAAGAAGGGATGAAGAGAGGTGGAGTAATAGATACAAAAAATACAGTTAGGTAGAAGAAATAATACCTAGTGTTCTATAAATCAGTAAGGTGACTGTAATAAACAATAATCTGTTACATATTTCAAAATATCTAGAGAATAATTTTAATGTTCCCAGCATGAAGAAAAGATAAATGTTTAAGGTGATGGATATCTCAATTACCCTGATTTGATCATTACACATTAGATGACTGTATCAAAGTATCACATGTACCCTGAAAATATGAACATCTATTATGTATCAACTTTAAAAATTTAAAAATTCTGCTGGGATTTTGTTGGAGTTGCATTAAATCCATAGATCAATTTAGGCAAAATTGACATAATTACTACGTTTAGCCTTCCAAAGCATGAACACAATATACGTCTCCATTTATTTAGATCTTTAATTTCTTTCATCAGTATTTTTCAGTTTGAAGCATGTTGATCATATACCTGTTTCGATAAATTTATACATAAGTCTTTAAAAAGTTCACCAACAATGTGCATTATGAAAATACTGTGCTTGGATTTCAAAAAATTTTTAATTAATTAATTATTATTATTATTACTTATGAGAGAGAGTCTCACTCTGTCACCCAGGCTGGAGTGCAATGGCGCAATCACAGCTAACTGCAGCCTGGACCTTCTGGGTTCAAGTGATCCTCCTGCCTCAGCTTCACAAAGTGTTGGGATTACAGGTGTAAGCCAAAGCGCCTGGCCTCAAAACTTTTTTGTGCCAAAATAAACTCATACTAACTTTTTATAACCTATCTTAACAGGAGCTAGTTTGAGACACCAAGAAGGATAAGACATCAGTTTGAAAAGAGCCCCTATCAAAGCAACATGAATTCTGCTAAAATGGAAGCAAGAATAAAAATTAAATTAATGGTGAAGCTGGGGTGAGAGAATGGTAAAATCATGGATGCTTTGTGAAAAGCCTATGGGAACAATGCCCTAAAAAAATCAGTAGTTTACAAATGGATAACTTGTTTTAAAAATGAATGAGAAGATGTTGAAGATGAAGCCCACAGCAGCAGGCCATCCACATCAGTTTGCAAGGAAAAAATAAATCTTGTTTGTGCCCTAATTGAAGAGGACCAATGACTAAGAGCACAAGCAATAGCCAACACGATAAATGTCTTAACTGGTTCAGTTTAGACAATTCTGACTGAAAAATTAAAGTCAAGCAACCATTCCAGTCAATGGGTGCCAAAACTGTTGTTATCTGCAGATAAGAGCAGAGCTTATAATGGAAATTTTTTAAAAGTAGAATCAAGATCTTGAAGCGTTTTTTCAACAAATTGTAACACAGGATGAAACATGGTTTTACCACTATGATCCTGAAGACAAAGCACAATCAAAGCAATGGCCACCAAGAGGTGGAAGGAGTTCAATCAAAGCAAAATGAACTGGTCAAGAGCGAAGGTCGTGGCAACAGTTTTTTGGGATGGACAGGACATTTTGCTTGTTGACTTTCTGAAGGGCCAAAGAATGATAACATCTGCTTTTTTCTTTTTCTTCTTTAACATCTGTTTTTTTTTTTTTTTTTTCTTTTTTGAGACAGGGTTTCATTTTGTCATCTGGGCTGAAGTGCAGTGGCACAATCTCAGCTCACTGCAACCTCTGCCTTCCAGGCTCAAGCAATCCTCCCATCTCAGTCCCTAAGTAGCTGAGACCACAAGTGTGCACCATCACAGCCGACCAATTTTTAAAAAATTTTTTTTGTAGAGACGGAGTCTTGCCATGTTGCCCAGGCTGGTCTTGAACTCCTGGGCTCAAGCAATCCTCCTGCCTTGATAACATCTGCTTATTATGAGAGTGCTTTGAGAAAGTCAAAGCTTTAGCAGAAAAAAGCCCAGGAAAGCTTCAACAGAGAGTTCTTCTCTGCCACAACAATGCTCCTGCTCATTCCTCTAATCAAACAAAGGCAATGTTGCAAGAGTTTCCATGGGAAATCAGTAAGCATCTACCTTCCAGCCCTGATTTGGCTCCTTCTGACTTCTTTTTTGTTTCCCAATCTTAAAAAATATTTAAAGGACACCTATTTTTCTTCAGTTAATGCTGTAAAAAAATATTGCATTGACATGGTTAAGTTCCCAGGACCCTCAGTTCTTTAGGAATGTACTTAGTGACTGATATTGATATTATCATTTACAAAAGCTATCTTGAAGGTGATGGAGTTTGTGTTGATAAATAAAGTTTATATTTTTTATTTTTATCTTTTAATTTCACTTTTTCAAGTGCCCTCACATTTAATTTTGGGGGAACCACTATAAATGAATTTTTGTTTGTTTGTTTGTTTGAAATGGAGTCTCACTGTGTTGCCCGGGCTGGAGTGCAGGGGTGTGATCTTGGCTCACTGCAACCTTCACTTCCTGGATTCATGCGATTCTCCTGCCTCAGCCTCCCAAGTAGCTGGGATTACAGGTGCCCACCATTATGCTCAGCTAATTTTTATATTTTTAGTAGAGGCAGGCTTTCACCATGTTGGCCAGGCTGGTCTTGAACTCCTGACCTCAAGTGATCCACCCACTTTGGCCTCCCAAAGTCCTGGATAACAGGCATGGGCCACCATGACCAGCCATGATATTGTTTTAAATTGAAGTTTTCAACTGACAATTTCTAGTATATAGAAAAATGATTTTTTTCTTTTAATCATTTATCCTAGGCCAGGCATGATGGCTTATGCCTGTAATCCCAGCACTTTGGGAGGCCAAGGCGGGTGGGTCACCTGAGATCAGGAGTTTGAGACCAGCCTGGCCAATATGGTGAAACAATGTCTCTACTAAAAATACCAAAAATTAGCCAGGTGTAGTGGCAGGCACCTGTAATCCCAGCTATTCAGGAGGCTGAGACAGGAGAATCACTTGAACCCAGGAGGCATAGGTTGCAGTGAGCTGAGATCGCACCATTGCATTCCAGCCTGGGTAACAAGAGTGAAACTCTGTCTCAAAAAAAAAAAAAATCCTTTATCCGGTGACCTTTATACTTTCCTATTTTAGTTCTATGACGTTTTGTGTGTGTGTGTGATTCCTTGGGATTTTCTATGTACATAACTATGTCATCTGCAAATAGAAACAGTTTTATTTCTTTCTTTACAAACTGTATGCCTTTTATTTATTTTCCTTGCCTTATTGCATTGGCTAGAATTTTCCAGTACAATGTTGAATAGGAGTGGTGAAAGTTGGCATACTTGCCTTGTTTCTCATCTGAGGGGAAAGGTATTCAGCCTTTCACCATTTAGTACAATGTTAGCTCTAGATTTTCTGTAGAAGTCCTTTATCAGGTTGGAGAAGTTTCTCTGTGTTACTTGTTTGCTGAGAATTTTTTTTTTAATCCATGGATGGATGTTGAATTTTGTCAAATGCTTCTTCTATATCAATTGCTAAGAGTTGCCATTACAACATGTCATTGAGACTACTGAAAATAGATTTACATGCAAGGTGTGTGAGGAATGTGTTTTTGGTAAAAGATTATAAGAAGGCACGGGAATGTAAATTTTTACCTAGTTTAGAGGGTTAAAGGATTGTTTTAAATTAGATAAGATTTAATGAAACTAGATAAGATAAAGTTAAAGGCTTAAACAAGTGGTGGAAAGTTTGTAAAAATTAATCTTTCAAAAGAAATCCTGTGTGTGAACATATTGACTAACTTCAAAATGGTATTATAGGGTTTTTCCACAAATTGAGCATTGGAATAAAAGCATGAGGTTTTCTTAAGGCACTGATCTGCTCTTTAACAAAAATTTATAAAGAGTTATAAAGGGTTTATAAGAATCTCACCTCATGGTCAAACTGGTTAAGATTGGATAGAATTATCTATAAGGTTTCATTAAAAAATTGGGGTTGACATTAATAATAGACTAATGCAAAGGTGAAATTTGGCTTTCTCTCCTTTGAATGGAATGTTTATGTATTATTAAGGACAGATTGGAAAACTAAGGCTTCCCTCTTAATGAGTAAAGGTTCTTGCCTTGCTTAAACTTTTTGAGTCATCATTTTGGCTAAATAAATGACTTACGGTAATCTGGAATTCTATTTCATAATATCAAGTGTTTTTAAACCTTTAACATATTTGACAGCCTTCCCCAAATCAAACTTCAGTTTCAAGGTTGTCTTTTCCAACCCCTAACTTTTGGGTGCTACAGGGGGCCCGTGGGGCATCCAAAAGAATTAGGTAAACAGGGTTGTTTGACATGCTTACTTATGTAGGATTGCCAAAATAATGTTTAATTCTCTTCAGGGTATATTTTAGTGAATAATGTTAACATATGTTCCAAAATTGCATGGGATTTCTAAAATTCTAATGTCTGAGTATACGCTAGCAATCATAATTAAGGTTACTATGTTAAGTTATTGTCAAGCACAGAAATAACCCAATTTCTTTGTCAATTGTGTATTTGACCCTAACTACCCTGAGGACATTTTGTCATTCACAGACAATTGTTGTCTTGCTTTGATTCTTTTCAAAAGATGGTTTATAATCAGCTATAGGACTTTGACAGGTGCTCTGAAATACAGGTTTCTGATCACTTTGGAGATTGTGACATTGGAATAGAGGAAAACATACAGGACTCATCAAGAGCCAAAATGTTCATGAATATCAAGCAGAATAAGAGTTCACTGAATTGACTGAACTAACAGAAAACTGAAGTAATCTTTTTTAACTTTTTGCTTAAGATATTGCTGATCTTTGTTTTGTTTTTCAGAATCAAGGAAACTTTTATTTTGAGTCATTTACAGCCTTTAATAATTGAGTAAACTATACTCCTGTGAACAAAATTTGAAGTATACTTGTTTCTCCCTGCCTGGTTTCTCTAGAATTTGGAAACTATTTGTGAGTATTCTTAACTTATAGCAATATAGTAATGAATTTGCATCAGTGTAATAGGATTTTTTTTTTTTTTTTTTTTTTTTTTGCAACAGGACACAATTGGAGAAACTGGTTATTTTACCAAGGCTTTGACTGGAATGATGCACTTTCCTTTAGGGAATCAAGCCTGACTTACAGAGCCAATAAAAACCCCCTGGGAAAACTGGTCACATACCTTGTCTACAGTGTCCCTGTACAGGGTTCCTAACCTGTGTTGAGTAAAGAAGGTCACTTTCTAACAGGCACAGGAGCCCCATGTTATCTTGGGATCTCAAGAAGAGAGGAATTTACCCAACTCATAGGTATTTGAGGTTCTAAACCCATGGCTGGGCTAGGCTTTAAAAGGTCTTATCTGAGCTTCCTTGTGGAACAGAGTTCCATCAAAGCCAAGTTTAAAAGCCTATGTGAAAAATAATTATTCTTGCTACACTTTATGCAAATAATCAGTATAAGTATAGATAATAATCAGTATAAGAGACAACTATAAGACGAAAGTTTATTTTGCAAACAACTCAGTCCTATCATGATTTGTCTTTAACAAAAATAAGGACTGGAGAAAGAAAAATTATGTTTCAAACTTATCATACACTTTCATTAAATTCTAATCTCATTAGTTATTTTTAAGTTTTTGCCTACATTTTAGACTAATCCTGCGTTTTCCTGTGAACCAACCAGTGATCTCCCACTGCAGCTTAGAAGAAACAGAAGGGATGGATAATGTAAAAATCCGAATCAATATTCTAATTCTGGGCAATTCTCCTGCAAATCCTGCCAGGTGATAGGAGTAAACAGGGTGCTCATAACCTGGAGGTTTCTTTGTTTGGGAAAATCAGAACAAGGAAGTTAACCAAAGCCAACGTGCACCCAAATCTTAGCAGGCATAACTATAGCCACCAGTTATCTGAGTGTATTGGCAGCTTTGGGATTTTTGAGCTGTCTTTACCCTCTTGTTTCATTTTGATACATGTCTTCTAATAAACCAAATTGTTTATTCTTGCCTAGAGGCCATCAGACTCCAAATAATCATGTAACTGGAGCCTTGGACAATTGCTCTCTTTTACTGGGGACCCTTAGACCTCTGAGGGAGATCTGACTGCCGTTTTCCCAAAACAGCACTCCCTGTCAGCAGGAAGCAGTTAAGATTGGACTTCATCCTCAAACTAATGGCAGTTAGATGTACCTCTTTAGAGGGGGGAAGTGATAGTGACAGGAGGCAGCCAAATGCCTAGACAGACAGGGGCAGGTCCCTGGTACAACCCCACCTCTAAGCCAAAGACAGTTTAAAGCCTGGAAGCCAGGCTACAAGTTAAATCCTCCGACCGGATTGAGAACTTGTCTTCCCATTTGGTGTGCTTTCCTCTGATTGGTCCCCATTCTTCACCTATTTTACATATACCTACCCTTTCCTAATTGGTTTTCTACATTGTTATACCTACCTTTGAGTGGTGTCTTCACTTTAACCTTTTTTGCATACTCACAAACCAATCAGCATGCACTCCCCATTCTAAGTTCATAAAAGTGCTCAGACCCAGCTACACAAGGGACTTTCCCACCTTCAGGTAGGGGAAGCATCCCACTGTGTTCCCTCTCCACTGAGAGTTCTTGCTTAATAAATTCTACTCCACTCACTCTCTGGTGTCCACATGCCTAATTCTTGCTGGTTGTGAGGCAAGAACTTGGACTTAGCTGAGCTAAGGAGCAGGAAGACCACTACACTTTTCTTATTTAGACTTTTAGTATGGCAAATTAAATTGATTTTTTTTTTTTTTTGAGATGCATTTCACTCACGTTACCCAGGCTGCAGTGCAATGGCACAATCTCAGCTCACTGCAACCTCTGCCTCCTGGTTCAAGTGATTCTCCTGCCTCAGACTCCCAAGTAGCTGGGATTACAAGCATGTGCCATCACACCCAGTTAATTATTTTGTATTTAGTAGAGACAGGGCTTCACCATGTTGGTCAGACTGATCTTGAACTCCTGATCTCAGGTGATCCAACCACCTCAGCCTCCCAAAGTGCTGGGATTACAGGCATGAGCCACCACGCCCAGCCTAAATTGATTTTTTAAAAGAAAAAAATTACATGTATAGTTAAATTAATATATTTTATTTTGAAAGCAGTGTTAAGTTCACAGCAAAATTGGGTAGAAAGTACGAGAGTACACCTCCTCCTCCCCTGCCCAGTCTCTCCCATATCAATGTCCCACACCAATGTAATATATTTGTTACAATCAGTGAACCAACAGTGACACATCATTATCAACCAAAGTTCATACTTTACATTCATGTTTACAGTCTTTTTTTTTTTTTTGAGACAGGGTCTTGCTTTGTCACCCTGGCTAGAGTACAGTGGCACAATCTCAGCTCACTACAGCCTTGACCTCCTGGGCTAAAGCGACCCTCCAACCTCAGCCTCCTGAGTAGCTGGGACTGAGCACCATCACACTTGGCTAATATTTTAATTTTTTGGAGAGACAAGGTCTCACTATACTGCCCAGTCTGGTTTTGTACTCATGCGCTCAAACAATCCTCCTGCCTCAGTCCCCCAAAGTACTGGTGAATTACAGGCATGAGCCACTGTGCCCAGCCAGAGTTTACTCTTTGTGTTGTATATTCTGTGTGTTTTGACAAATGCATAATAAATGATATGTGTCTGCCCTTATAGTATCACACAGAAGAATTTCACTGCCCTAAAGATTTGTGTTCTATCTATTCATCCCTCCCTTCCCCAACTCCCTGGCAACTCATAATCTTTTTACTGCTTCCATAGTTTTGCTTTATTCAGAATGCCATAAAGTGAGAATCATACAGTATGCAGCCTTTCAGATTTGCTTCTTTCACTTAATAATATACCTTTAATGTTGCTCTGTGTCTTTTTATAGCTTGGTAGTTCATTTATTTTGGGTGCTGAATAATATCCCATCATCTGGATGTACCACAGTTTATTTGTCCACTCATCTACTGTAGGACATCTTGGTTGCTTCTAAGTTCTGGCAATTATGAATAAAGCTGCTATAAATATCCATTTGCAGGTTTTGTGTGGACATAAGCTTTCAGCATATTTGGGTAAATACCCAGGGGTGACATTGCTGGATGGTATGGTAAGAATATGTTTAGTTTTGTAAGAAACCATCAAACAATTTTCCAAAGTGGCTGTACCATTTCTTTTTTCCCCACTAACAGTGAATGAGAGTTCCCATTGCTCCACATCCCCACCAGGATTAAATGTTGTCAATATTTTAGGTTTTTGCCATTCTAATAGTATGTATTGGTATCACATTGTTTAAATTTGCAATTCCCTGATGACACATGTTGAGTATTTTTTCATATACTATTTGCCATCTTCTTTGGTCAAATGTCTGTTTGGATCATTTTCCCATTTTTTAAATCAGTTTGTTCATTTTCTTATTGTTTAATTTTAAGAATTCCTCCTATATTTGAATAACACTCCTTTATCAGATCAGTCTTTTGCACATATTTTCTCCCAGTCTGTGGCTTGTCTTCTCACTCTCTTGGCAGCATCTTTTGCATAACAGAAGTTTTAAATTTGAATAAAATCCAACATCATTTTTTATTTTACTGGTTATGCCTTTGGTATTGTATCTAAAAAGTCATCATCAGGCCAGGCACAATGGCTCATCCCTGTAATCCCAGTGCTTTGGGAGGCTAAGGCAGGAGGATCACTTGAGGCCAGGAGTTCAAGACCAACCTGGACACCACAGTGATATTCCCGTTTCTACAAAAGATAAAAAAATTAGCTGGGGGTGGTGGCATGCCTGTAGTCCCACCTACTTGGGAGGCTGAGGTGGGAGGATCACTTGAGCCCAGGAGTTTGAGGCTGCAGTGAGCTTGAACTGGACTCCAGCCTGGGTAACACAGTGAGGCATGTATCTCTAACAAATAAAAGTAAATACAATAAATGAAAAATTTAAAAGTAATCAGCAAACAGAAGGCTATCTAAATTTTCTCCTATGTTATCTACTAGTAGTTTTATAGTTTTGCATTTTACATTTATGTCTATAATCCATTTTGAGTTAATTTTTGTGAAGGATGTAAAGCTTGTGGCTAGAATCATTTTTTTGCATGTGGATGTCCAGTTGTTCCAGCACTATTTGTTTTTTTTTTTTTTTTGAGACGGAGTCTCGCTCTGTTGCCCAGGCTGGAGTGCAGTGGCCGGATCTCAGCTCACTGCAAGCTCTGCTTCCCGGGTTTATGCCATTCTCCTGCCTCAGCCTCCCGAGTAGCTGGGACTACAGGCGCCCACCACCTCGCCCGGCTAGTTTTTTGTATTTTTTAGTAGAGACGGGGTTTCACCATGTTAGCCAGGATGGTCTCGATCTCCTGACCTTGTGATCCACCCGTCTCGGCCTCCCAAAGTGCTGGGATTACAGGCTTGAGCCACCGCGCCCGGCCTCCAGCACTATTTGTTGAAAAGCCCATTCTTTCTCCATCGAATTGCCCTTGCTCCTTTGTCAAAGATTATATTTCTGATTATATTTTTGTGAGTCTATTGATTTTTTTTTTGTAGAGATGGAGGTCTCACTATGTTGCCCAGGCTGGATTTGATCCTCCAGCTTCAACCTCCTGAGTAGCTGAGACTACAAACGTGCACCACCACCATGCCCAGCTGATTTTTGAATAATGAGCCAGCCTTGCATTTTTGTCATGGTGTGTTATTCTTTATATATGTTTGCATATATATAGAGAGAGAGAGACACACACACACATATATTTGTGTTATATATATGTATTTATATATTTGTGTTATATATTATATATTGCTGAATTGGACTTTCCAATATCTGTTGAGGATTTTTACATCTATGTCCATGAGGGTTATTGATCTGTAGTTTTCTTTCTTTAAACTATCTTGGTTTGGTTTTGTTATCAAGGTAATGATAGCCCCCTAAAAAGAGCTAGAAAATATTCTCTTCTTTTGTACTTTCTGAAGAGCCACTGCTTTTTGAAAAGCTCAAACCATACTGTAGCCAAACTAAGTGTATACTCAAGGTAACATCACTCATGCCTTTTTTAATCTACAAAATTATTCCATAGCAGATATTTTAATTATTGAATATTCTGCCTGTTAGGAGTATAGGCACTTCCAACTACAAAATGAGATTTACCATTTTCCAAATTTATGTCCTATTGGTTTTGTTGTTTTTGTTTATTAGATAATCTTGGGAGACACTAAAGAGTTCTTGGACTTTTGCAAATGACTTCTGTTATCTAGAATCCTAATTCTCTAGGATTTGGACTTACAAATGATTTGTAAAGGCCTAACAGATTTCAAAAACCACTTAATCTTCATACATGCTTCAGAAGAAGAAAAAATATCTGCATCACAGTAAAATCCAATGGCTCTTATTATAATGAAAATCACTACTATTGTACGAAACAAGGATTTAAATATTTCTATTATTTTTTAGAACCAGTGAGACAGATAAAGCATTCTTTTGTAAACAAAAGCATGGTAGTGTGAAATATGCAGTATATCGATGATCAGCAAATACTTCTATTTGCTCTGAAAATCAGATGTATGAAGGTGTAGCGGTAGAAAATAAAATTGGGCCAGGCATAGTGGCTCACGCTTGTAATCCCAGCATTTTGGGAGGCTGAGGCAGGCGAATCACGAGGTCAGGAATTCAAGACCAGTCTGACCAACATGGTGAAACCCCGTCTCCACTAAAAATACAAAAAAGTTAGCCGGGCGTGGTGGTGCACATCTGTAATCCAAGCTACTCAGGAGGCTGAGGCAGGAGAAGTGCTTGAACCCAGGAAGTGGAAGTTGCATTGGTGAGCCGAGATCGCGCCACTGCACTCCAGCTGGGGCGACAGAGTGAGATTCCTTCTCAAAACAACAACAACAAAACTAAACAAACAAACAAACAAAAAAACGAAAAAAGCAAATAAAATTGGAATAGCAGTTGGGGGTAACGGCCTTGAATGATAAGCCCCTGGACTTTATTTACTTTTAGGTTTTGAGCAGAAGAGATAAAATAGAATAGTAGTGAGGAATACAAGCTCCAGAGCCAAACAGACCTGGATTCCTAACCTGGTTCTGCCACTTAGGAGCTGTGTTTCCTTTTCAAGAGATTTGATTTCTCTAAAGTTTTCTTTGTTAATCTATAGAGAATGGAGCTAATGATAGTATCTACCTAAAAATGGCTGTTGTGAAGGTTAAATATGATAATGTATGTAGAGCCTGGTGCCTGAAACATAGCAGACACTCAATAAATATTAGTGACTACCTGATTAGAGCTGTGCTTCAGAAATATTAATCTGACAGCAGTATGTAAGGTGATACAAGCAAATGGCTTTCCTTCTTAAAACAGAGCCAGAGCCTTCCAAGGTCGGCACCAAGAATATTTCAGAAAGCAGAATCTCTAGGTGGGATGATATGTCTCTAAAATTGGATTAATAAGATTTAGAGGCTACTCTGACTGAAGGTGAAGGAAGAGGAAGTCATCATTGCATTATTGTTTTCTGTATTATGATGTTCCAGTATACTGTGCTATTTTTAAGCACTGAAATTCAGGTATTTTTGTTGATGTTATACCATTATTTTACACACTGGTCAGCAAATTTATTTACTCTTCTTCGTTCTCTCTTCAAACCCTCCTTCCTTCTGCCCAAACCCTCCCCGCATCACTGACACCCTCACCACAAGCCCTCCCACTCCCTTTTTACCACCCAGTCTCAGTAACTCCGTACCTCTTCTATCCTCCGCTACACTTATTTTTTCTTTCTTTCTTAGGAAAAAGGCTGCGTCAGGCAAGGTGGCTCATGCCTGTAATCCCAGCAATTTGGAAGGCCGAGGTGAATTGCTTCAGGCCAGGAGTTCAAGACCAGCCTGGCCAACATGGTGAAAACCACACCTCTACTAAAAATACAAAAATTATCCAGTGTGGTGGTGTGCACTTGTAGTCCCAGCTACTCAGGAGGCTGAGGCAGGAGAATCATTTGAACCCAGAAGCTGGAGGTTACAGTGAGCCGAAATTGCACCACTGCACTCCAGCCTAGGTGACAGTCCCAAAAACAAACAAAAAACCAAAACAAACAAAAAAATTGAAAAAAATTAAGACAGAAACATTAATAATATAATTTTGCTTTAGTATAGTAACTACTCACTGAAGGAGAAATCAAAAATGGTTTTATGGGCCAGGTGCAGTGGTTCACGCCTGTAATCCTAGCTCTTTGGGAGGCCGAGGAGGGTGGATTCCCTGAGATCAGGAGTTCGAGACCAGCCTGGCTAATATGGGGAAACCCCGTCTCTACTAAAAATACAAAAATTGGCTGGGTGTGGTGGCACATGCCTGTAGTCCCAGCTACTTGGGAGTCTGAAGCAGGAGAATCGCTTGAACCCAAGAGGCACAGTCTGCAGTGAGCCAAGATCATGCCACTGCACTCCAGCCTGGGTGACAGAGTGAAAGTCCATCTCAAAACAAAAAAAAAGGTTTTATGTGTGAAAGAACATTGAAGGCAGTTATAAAAATAGAGAATGTCATTAGGATCATCAAACATTTTCCTGTACTGTAAGATATTGAATTATAAGATATGATATAATAATTAGGGTCCCAAACTGTTTAATGAAATAGAAAGAAAGAGAGATTTTGTAGTTTTATTTTGCCTTCTTTTGATGTCAGCACCAGATACCAAAATACTGTATTTTATTTCATTTAGTGTTCAGGATTTATAACACTTAAAAAAATCACTGCTCAGGAGGCTGAGATAGGAGAATTACTTAAGCCCAGGAGGTCAAGTCTGCTGTGAGCTGTGATCAAGCCACTGCATTACAATCTGGGTGACAGAGACTGGCTCAAAAAAAAAAAAAAAAGTGAAATTGCTGCTTATTTACATGCGTTCAAGCAAAACCCTTCTTGTTATTACTTCTAATCAAATTTGTTTGAGCCAGAAAACCAGATGAATTCATTAAAATTCTTTCAGTACACACACCCAACTCAAAAATGTTTAAGCTATAAATGTTATTTATTGCCTGTGTAACTGAAAAGTCCAATAATTTTTTAGTCATGGCTGGTTCCAAGGGCTCGAAGTATAACATCAGAATTGAGTTCTCTCTTTCTCGCTCTCTCTTTGCTCAGTTGTCTCTGTTTCTCTCTCTCTCTCTCTTTTTCTTTTAGACAGAGGCTTGCTCTGTCGCCCACGCTAGAGTGCAGCGGTGCAATTTCAACTCACTGCAACCTTCGCCTCCCGGATTCAAGCGATTAGAGTGCCCCAGCCTCCTGAGTAGCTAAGATTACAGGCATGCACCAACATGCCTGGCTAATTTTTGTATTTTTAGTAGAGACGGGGTTTCACCATCTTGGCCAGGCTGGTCTCGAACTCCTGACCTCATGATCCACCTGCCTTGGCTTCCCAAAGTGCTGGATTACAGATGTAAGCCACTGTGCCAGGCCTTTTTTTTTTTTTTTAAACAGTCTCACTCTGGTCGCCCAGGCTGGAGTGAAGTGACAGGTGATCATGGCTCACTGCAGCATCAACCTCCTGGGCTCAGGTGATCCTCCCACCTCAGCCTCCGGAGTAGCTGGGACCATAGGTATGAGCCACCACACCCGAATAATTTTTGTAATGTTTGTGTAGAGACAGGGTTTTTCCATGTTGCCCAGGCTAGTCTCGAACTCCTGGGCTCAAGCAGTCTACCTGCCTCGGCCTCCCAAAGTGCTGGGATTATAGGCATGAGCCACCTCGCCCAGCCGAATCTCTATTTCTATCTCTATCTTTCTGCTTTTCTTTCCTCTACATTGGCATAATTTTCCAGCAGGATCTTCCCTCAGGGTATCCCATATGGATCTGGGCTTACATCTTAACAATCTAGCAATCCCACCAGAGTTGCAGGCAAAGTTCTGGGTAGGGCTCGCAATAGCCCAGATTGGGCCACTTGCCCATTTCAGCATCAATTACTGTGGACAAGGGACTGACAGGATCTTGGTCAGGTACAATTCCTCAACCTTATAGGTGGTATCAGCCCTACAAAATCCACAAAACCGAAAGTGAGAGAGCTAGTTTACCCAGAGGAAAATCAAAATACTATTACCCAAAAAAGAGAATTGTGAACAACATAGGTTCACTACACCAGATAACTTAATCTGTCAGAACTATATCTAGAATCATAGCAAATTGGCTCTAAATGAAGATCTGAGAATATTTCCCATTAATAAAGTCCAGGAGCTTTGGTGTATAAGCTTTGTGGTATCTATTTTGGTAGTTCCAAGTGGTCTTGCAGAGCTGAGGGCATAGAAATGTTCTTTTGCAGAATCATCTTTCTCTGTCAACTTTTTTTTATCAGAATCATCTTACTCTGTCAACCCAACTTATTTCTTAGGGTCTATTCTCTGAATAATTAAACTGGACATAAATTACATCTAGAGGTGAGTTTTTACCGTAATCTGGCAAGCAGCATTTCTCTTTTACTGAATTGCACTAACAAATTCCTAGGTTGCAAAGAGAATCTCACAGAATACTTAAACCAACTAGAGTTCAGATATAAAACTCTCCAAGTGCAGAAAAATGCAGTTAATATTTTAAATGAAAAGTCAATTAAATAAATATAAATTTAACACTGTAGTGGACGTGACTAATTGTATCCCCAATGTTCATTTCCCCATTTTCCTAACAACAGTACCCAGATTTTGCTTAAGGCAAGCCATTTTTGGCAAAATGATTTGGGTAAGACTTACCCTACTTCTGGTTTTAGGGATAGGCTCTAGATGGCTTATGGCAATACTCCTGGGCAAGGTAGTTTGTTGAAGGATGGTCACATGACCCAGTTTAGGCCAATCATACTCAATTATTGGACATCTATTTGAGCCATCAAGATCCTCTCTCTGTCTCTCCCTTTCTTCTCAATTTGATGTAGATCCACAAGCACACAGCTTCAGAAACTACTGGCAGCCATCCTGCACTGGAGAGAGTTTGCTGAGAACGAAGCCATTCTCAAGGAAGCAGAACAGAAAACCTGATACAAAAAAACCAGGTCCTGGTAATGCTATTTGAGTGCTAGATCAAGCTATGCCCTGAAGTCTTATACTTCGGATTTTTCAGTAACGTGGGCCAATAAATTCCATTTAGTTTCTAAAGTCAGTTTGAATAGGATTTTCTGTTACCTTTTATTCAGAACCAGTTCCAACTGCAATACAATTCTGATGCTAACCACCTGGAGTTAGTGTTAGACTCCACAGGTTTAAGGTCACAGTCCCCAGAAAGTCTGACCTTATTTCAGATGTCAGTCACAGTTCAGGGATCCCAAACTTCTGACCAACTGACTAAAATTTCAGAGGTTCCCACAATGCCCTCAGGTTCAATAATTCCCAAAAATGATTCACAGAACTCAGGAAAGTGCTATACTTGTGATTATAGTTTTATTATGAAGTATACAAAACAGAGCCAGTCAAATGAGGAGACATAAAGCAAAATCTGGGAAGCTTCTGAGTTCAGATTATCCTTCCCCACTTTCCTACAGTGACAGGATGCATCACTTTCCCAGTACCCTGATGTGTTCACCTACCAGGAAGCTCCTCTGAGCCTTGGTGTTCAGAGTTTTGCAGGGATTTCCTTATGTAGGAATGAATGATTGAATCAGTTGCCATGTAATTGAACTCAGTTTCCAGATACATCAGAGGTATTTCCTGAAGCTCTCCCTGTTTATCCCCTCTGCTCCTGCATTGGTTCAATCCCTTACCACCTCTCACTTGAACGCAGTATAGCCTGCTATTTCTCACTCTTATCTGTGCCAGGTTCCCGCTTTGGCCTAACTCCACCAGATTTCCTGCCTTGAAAAAGACCCAGGGGACTGGCTTGGTCTGGAACAGCAGAGATAGAATTTCTTTGAATCTATTTAACCTGCAACATCCAAAGATACTCTTGAAGATCCTCATTATCCGAAACAGAAAATATACTGAAGGGGGAAATTTAGGTTGTCTGTCCCCATTGCTTCTTCTACCTCTTGGAAAATCTTTCTGTCTTTTAGAGGTTTGTGTCACCTATCTATTCATCTTTTCTCCCTTCTCAATGCAATTATCTTCCAAATTGTTGGTCATTTTCCCTCATTCTCTTTAAGACCTGCAAGCACCTTGCTCACAGCCTTCCTGTACCCTCAACTTCTACCATTTTCCTGGGCAACTTCAAGGTCTCTGTGCCCTCTGAGTTTCATATTCTCATTACCTCTAATCCAATGAATTTATATTCAAGCCATGCCCCCTTCTCTTCATGCTACAATCTCTCTAGGTTCTCTCATTGATTCTTATGGTTTTACATAAAACCTGTATGCTCATGACTCCCAATTATTTTCCAGTCCAGACCTCTCTTCTGAAATCTTCACCCCTATATTCAACTGTGTTATTCCTCTACATGCCTCACACCCAGGCGTCTCAAACTTAACCTCTCAAAACTTAACTGTTTCTCTTTTGGCCAGTAAGGGTAAGAGTAATCTGACAAATCTGCATTTCAGTAAATGATTCCACCAGCCTTTCTGTTGTGCAAATCTATCTCCTTCATCCCCTCACTTTGTCAGTAAGCCCTATTCATTCTACCTCCAAGATATATTTTGAATCTATTTACTTCTCACCATCCCCAATGCTACCACTCTAGTTCAGCCCACCATCACCTTTTGCCTGGACTATTGCAATAGTGTCTATCTCATCTCTGTATTCATTCTTGTATCCTTTCAATCCATTATTTACATAGCAGCCATCCTGATTTTTTAACGCAAATCTTATTTTGTCATCCTTCTACTTAAAACCTTTCAGAGGATTCCCATTTCTCTTGGGATAATGTTCAAGATCCTTAGCACAACCAACAAGGCCTTGCATGATCTAGTTCCCATAGTCTTTCTAGTTTGCTCTCCTGTTACTCTGCCCCTCATTCACTGGTCTCCAGTCATACTCGCCTCCTCTCTTTCCTAAAGATGAAGCAAGTTCCTTCATGCTTCAGAGTATTCATACATAAAGTTCCTTCTACTTTGAACACTTCCTGTGCCTTACTCCCATCTCCATCTGTCCCTGACTGTGTGACAGGAGCTGTGCCCTAAATAAGACACAATTCTCTCCCTTTAAGAAGCTCACAGTGTCACATGAATGGGACATTCATGTAAGTATTAAAAAAAATCAAGCACAGTATAATAAATGCAATAGAAGCATGGCCAGAGGAGGTAATATTTATCTTTGTGAGAGTCACGAAAGGGCATTTAAGAGAAAACAACCAGCATGTTCCAAGGACAGAGGCGAGAAACACATGAGATATAAGCATTTTGGACTGCTAGAGACAAAAGGCAAGGAGGGGGCAGACTAAGTGGCTAGAAATTGCCTTGGATGTTGTGTTAAGGGACTGACTTTGTCCAATACGCAAAGAGGGTATCCCTTACAAAGGGTTTTATGTAAGGGAGAGGCATGAACGGATATCAACTATAGGGCTATCAAATTTGTAGTAGTGTGGGAGAATGGCCTGGATAGGAGAGAACAAAGGTACAAAATCAAGTAGAAGAATACTTTAATAGTCCAAGCAAGTGAAGATGGCAACTGAATTAAGGCAGAGGTACTAGGAATGGAAAGAAGATGAACTGAAGATTTTTTTAAATTTAATTTTATTTTTTTGTAGAGACAGGGTCTATGTCGCCCAGGCTGGTCTCAAACTCCTGGGTTCAAGTGATCCTCCACCTCAGCCTCCCAAAGTGTTGGGATTATACAATGCTCAGCTTGAAGATATTTTAAAGAGGTAGAATATATAGGACTTGGTGACTGAGCAAAATGGATAAATTCCTTGCCTTTATGGAAATTACATTCTAACATGGGAGGCAGATAATATTGAATAAACAGATGTGTATGTTATATAACTCATGTAGGGTTATAAGCTAGGGAAAAAATAGAGTAAACAGCACAGCAAATCAAAGAGTTATTTTAGATAGGGTGGTTCCCCTGAGGAGGTAACATTTGAACAGAGACCTGAATGGTGTGAGGAAATGGGCCATAAGAATATCTGTGGAATGAGTATTTCTAAAGTAAACAAGTATAAAGGTCCAGAGGCAGCAATGTGCTTGGCATATGTTGGAGAAACAACAGTAAAGCTAGTATAGCTGAAGTACAAAAAAAGAAGGGGAGAGTAGAAGGACATAAGGTCAGAATGCAGCAAGAGGCCACATCATTAGGGCCTTGCAGACTGTGGAAAGAATTTTAGATTTCATTTGAAGTGTGACATGAATCACTGGAGAGTTCCAAACGGGAGTGGCATATCCTAACTTACACTGTAAAAGGATCATTCAGAATATAGTTGGGGGAGAGTGGAAGTAGGATAGCCAGTTAGGAGGAAGGGATCTAGGTAAGAGATAATAGTGGTTTGCATGAGAGTAACAGTGATCAAAGTGGTAAGAACTAGTCAATCAGATTTGGAATATATATTTTGAGGGTAGGATGATAGATGTGCTGGTGGATCAAATGAGGGTAATAGAAGCAGAGAAGTCAATGATGACCCCAACATTTCTGGCCTGAGCAACAGGGTGAATGGTAGAACTATTTAGTGATACAGAGAAGGCTGAAGGTTTGAGCAGCAAGGAATCAAAGGCTTGGTTTGGACACATTTAGTTTGGAATACTATTAGACATCCAAGTGGAGTAGCCAGTGGAGATATGAGTCTGGAGTTCAGGGGAGAGGCTGCAGATACACATTTTTCGGAATCACTAACATATAGATGATATTTAAAATGACAGAGTTGGTTAAGATTTTCTAAGAAATGAGTATAAGAAAGAAAGTCGTCAAAGTCTGGGGATGGAACACTAGAATCCCCAATAATTAAAGGTTGAGAAAAGAAAGAGGATCCAATGAAGAGACTGAGGAGTGGTTACTGAAGTGAGAAGAAAATCAGTATAGGGTGGAGGCCAGGGAAAGACAGTCCTTCAAGAAAGAGAAAATGATCAACTAGTCAAATGCTGCCATTTAGTCAAGTAGGTTGAGGACTGATTTAGGCAACAGGATGGTTATTGGTGACCTTGATAAGCACAGTCTCAAAAAAAGTAATGGGGATAAAAACCTCACTTTTAACTAATAAACAAAGAAAGTGAGAAGTTTCACTACACAAAGAGGAGGAGAGAAATGGTGTAGTAGCTGGAGAGACACATGCAATCACGGGAAGGATTTTTTTTAAGGGAGGGAAGTTGGTGATGCAGGAGATGGCATAGTGTGAGGGCAAAATTCTTGCATAGGTGAGTTCTGTAAATATTTGGACATTGGGCCTGGAGCTCAATAGAGAGGTGGAGGCTGGGGACATAGATTTTGGAATGATTAACTTGTATGTGAAAGGGGCAAATGTGAGAGTAGATACAATTGCTTGGGGAGAGTGAAAAACAAAAACTAAGCACAGGACTTGAGGAATCAAAAAAATTAAGGGAATATGAGGAGAGGATTCAGTAAGGAAGACTGAGAAGGGATGTCTTTTATTTTCTAGTCATTTTTATGCCTATAGCACATGCCATATTGTTTCACCCCTCATGCCTGGGAAGCCTTCCCTTCCCTGGATTCATCACCATCTCTCATATTACTTTATACATATCATCATTAGTACAGAATTTGCTGCATTTACATTATATATATCTACTTCTTCCATCAACCTGAAAGTCCCTCCCCCACCAAAGAACCCTTTATTCATCTTTGTATTTATAACAGCTAGCATCATGCCCTGAAACATAGTAGGTGTTCAATGAATGATGCATGGAAGCAGGGGAAAGTGAAGCCACAAATAGAGTATGTAATATACAAGCATTAGAAAGTATGAATATGTCTTTTATGCCTTTCTAAAAGCAGTATATATCTTGGAAAGAATTCACCAGTGAAGCCATCTGGAGTTTTCTTTGTAGGAAGATTTGAATTATGAATTCAATTCTTCTAAAATATAAAATTTTCTATTTATTCTGGTTTTGGTCATGGTAAATTTTGTTTTTCACTAAGATTTTCCATTTCATCTTAATTGTCAACTCTAATGGTATAAAATTGTTTGTAGTATCCTCCCATATTTCTTAATGTCTATAGGACCTATAGTGATGTCCCCCTTTTTAATTGCTGATATTGGTAATGTGTTTTCTTTCACATTTTCTTGATTACCCTTGGCAGGAGTTGATGAATTTTCATTTCTCTTTTAGAAGATTATTAAGTTTTGGCTTTGTTGATTTTCCCTCTTGGATGCCTGCATTCTATTTCATTGATTTCTGATGCCATCTTTATTTCCTTTCCTTTGTTTTCTTTGCATTAAATTTGCTGCTTCTTTCTCTAAATTTCCCTCTGAGCTTTGAACCAAAGTGACTCATTAGAGAAGTCCCATTGAGCCTGTATTAGTACCCCACCATGCTTAGTCACTGGCTAAAAATAGTTCCTAAGAAGCATAGCCTCAGCAGCAAACACATTGGTTGATCCAGAAAGTCAGCAGTCGGGGTCATCAACTATTCTCCCATAGCAGGAAATCTGAAAGGCCCACTTTCATAACTACCACAGCCCACTCTTCGAGCCCTACAGATCCACTTTTTCACACAGGTTTGGGAAGAAATTTTTCTATGGTTCCCATGGGCCTTTCTTGCTAAAGGAAAACTTGAAAAGGAAGGTTAGTGTGACAAACTACAGCAACTTGTCTGGGGGCCACAGTTGATACTGATCCTCTCTCTCCTCCATTATCTACTCCAAATTCCCCTCACCATTCGTTATCACCTTAGCAGGTCTTGGTGGCTTATATGGTGGTCTGGGCTCCTCAGACCAGATGTGCTGCATGTGTTCATTCAGCTACATGGGGCAAGGAGGTATCAGGAGATGCCCAAGTGGGATCACATTGGCTCTGTAAAAAGCAGCGTTACCTCCTCTTACTGATCAGGGTCAATTACTCCTGTCATGATGGTGACTCCTCTTTTTGCCTCCTGATCTCTGGAATAAGGAGTCCAAAACGCCCAGCAGCAGCCACAGCTTGTAGTTCAATGGGGCCCTTGCTGTGATCCCTAACAGGAGTGTAATCTCTTTGGGGACTAGGACCTCTAGCCCTACAGATCCCACATTTGTGAGTATGGGAAGCACAAAATCTTCTACTGGGTCATTGATAGTGAAGAGAAGTGGGGCTATTCCTACATCTACTCCTTGGTTAGTGGACCCAAGTATTTTTCCCATTAGGGCCTGCTGTGGTTTGAATGTGTCCTCCAAATTTCATGTATTAAAAACTTAATTTCAGCCAGGCACAGTGGCTCACACCTGTAATCCCAGCACTTTGGGAGGCTGAAGCAGGTGGATCACAAGGTCAGGAGATCAAGACCACCCTGGCTAACACAATGAAACCCAGTCTCTATTAAAAATACAAAAAATTAGAGGGGCACGGTGGCAGGTGCCTGTAATCCTACCCACTTGGGAGGCTGAGGCAGGAGAATGGTGTGAATCTGGGAGGAGGAGCTTGCAGTGAGCAGACATCACACCACCACACTCCAGCCTGGGCAACAGAGTGAGACTCTGTCTAAAAAAAAAAAAAATAGTAATAATTTCCAAATTCATATGTTGATGGCATCTGGAGGTGAGGCTTTTGGGAGGTAATTAGAATTAGATAAAGTTATCAGGGTGGGGCCCCATAATGGGACTTGTAGCTTTAAAAGAAGAGGTAGAGAAAACTGAGCTGACACACATGCTCCTTCCCTCTTGCCATGCGATGCTGTCATGTTATGACACAACAAGAAGGACCTTGCTAGATGACAGCACCATATTCTTTGACCTCTTGGCCTCTAGAACTGTAAGAAATAAATTTCTTTTCTTTGTAAACTACCTAGTCTGTGATTTTCTGTTACAGCAATGGAAAACAAACTATGACAGAATTACAAAGGCCTCTGATTTAATGTGTATAACAAATCCAGAATGATAGCATCCAGTTCTTTCAGAGTGTTGCCTCTGAGTGGAATGTCACCCATGCCTTTAGAAAGTCACTCCAGGCTGGTTGTGATGGCTCATGCCTGTAATCTCAGCACTTTGGGAGGCTGAGACGGGAGGATCACTTGAGCCAAGGAGTTAAAGACCAGCCTGCCCAACATGGTGAGGGCTTGTCTCTACAATTATTTTTTTTGAGATGAGCTCTCGCTCCGTCGCCCAGGCTGGAGTGCAGTGGCACCACCTCGGCTCACTGCAAGCTCCGCCTCCCCGGTTCACGTCATTCTCCTGCCTCAGCCTTTTGAGTAGCTGGGACTTACAGGTGCCCACCACCACACCAGGCTAATTTTTTGTATTTTTAGTAGAGATGGGGTTTCACCATGTTAGCCAGGATGGTCTTGATCTCCTGACCTCATGATCTGCCCGCCTCAGCCTTCCAAAGTGCTGGGATTATAGGCGTGAGCCACCACGCCCAGCCTTGTCTCTACAAATTTTTTAAAAAATTAGCTGGGTGTGGTGGCACATACCCATAGTCCCAGCTACACATGAGGCTGAAGTGGGAAGAGGGCTTAAGCCCGAGAGACCAAGGCTGCAGTGAGCTGAGATTGCACCACTGCACTCCAGCCTGGGTGACAAAGTGAGCTGTCTCAGGGGGGGAAAAAAAAAGTAATTCCAGCCCTTTAAAATGTCAGATTTTTCTGGATGGTATGATATGATGGTATGATCAATGGATATCATGGTCACAGGCCCACTCCCACTCCCCTTTTACCATGAAGCAAGTCCCCTGGTTCGATGCTATGTTACATAAGATTTTTATGCTTGTGGATCAGGCAGGCATTCATTCTGTAAACCTCTGTACTTTAAACCCATATTTTAAACTCCATATTTTAAACCCTGACTAAGGACGTGTGGGCAGGTAAAGACAACCCATACCCAGGTTAGACATCCATCACTGTGAGAATGAACTACTGAACCCCTCAAAAGTAGAAGAGATCTAGTGCTATCAACTTGTCACCAAGCAGCCAGTTGGTCTCCTCAATAGTGCCATATTGGGGACTCTGTATTAGTCTTTGATGCTGACAGTAAAGATCATCAGTAGCTAAATCAGCCTTGGAAAGTTGAAGCCCATACATAGCCTCTATCCCTGCCACTGTGGCCACTCCGTTTATGTGATGGTATTAGTTTCCTAGTGCTGCCATAACAAAGTACCACAAATGTGGTGGCTTAAACAACAGAAATGTATTGTCTCATAGTTCTGAGGCTAGATGTCTGAGATCATGGTGTCAGCAAGGTTGGTTTCCACTGAGAGCTATGAAGGAGAATCTGCTCCATGCCTCTCTCTTAGCTTCTGTTGTGTCACCCTGATCTCTGCCTCATTTTCACATGGTGTTCATGCTGTGTATGTCTTCACATGGCCATCTGCTTATAACAACACTAGTCAGAGTGAATTAGGGCTCTACCCTACTCCAGTATAAACTCATCTTTACTAATTACATGTGCAACAATCCTGTTTCCAAATAAGGTCAATCTGAGCTACTGGAGATTAGGTCTTCAATGTATGAATTGAGTAGGGGGCAACTGATATGAATTGGTTGTGTCCCCACCCAAATCTCATCTTGAATTGTAGCTCCCATAACTCCTGTGTGTGGTGGGAAGGACTTGGTGGGAGGTAATTGAATCATGGGGGTGGGTCTTTCCCATGATAGTGAATAAGTCTCACAAGGTCTGATGGTTTTATAAAGGGGAGTTCCCCTGCATATGCCCTCTTGCTTGCTGCCATGCATTAAGATGTGCTTTTGCTTCTCCTTTGGCTTCTGCCATGATTATGAGGCCTCCCCAGTCATGTGGAGCTGTGAATCCATTAAACCTCTTTCCTTTATAAATTACCCAGTCTTGGGTATGTCTTTTTTTTTTTTTTTTGGGACAGAATCTTGCTCTGTCACCAAGGCTGGAGTGCAGTGGTGTGTTGCTCACTGCAACCTCTGCCTCCTGGGTTCAAGCAATTCTCTGCCTCAGCCTCCCAAGTAGCTGGGATTACAGGTGCCTGCCACCACACTCAGCTAATTTTTGTAGTTTTAGTAGAGATGGGGTTTCACCATGTTGGCCAGGCTGGTCTCGAACTCCTGACCTCGTGACCCACCCACCTCGGCCTCCCAAAGTGCTGGGATTACAGGCGTGAGCCACTGTGCCCAGCCCTGGGTATGTCTTTATTAGCAGTGTGAGAACAGACTAATACAGTAAATTGGTGCTGGTAGAGTGGGGTGTTGCTGTAAACATACCCAAAAATGTGGAAGCACTTTGGAACTGGGAAACAGGCAGAGGGTGGAATGGTTTGGAGGGCTCAGAAGAAGACAGGAAAATGTGGGAAAGTTTGGCACTTTCTAGAGACTTGTAAAATGGCTTTGACCAAAATGTTGATAATGATATGGACAACAAAGTCCAGGCTGAGATGGTCTCAGATGGAGATGGGAAACTTGTTGGGAACTGAAGTAAAGGTCACTCTTGCTATGCAAAGAGACTGGTGGTATTTCACCCCTGCCCTAGAGATCTGCGGAACTTTGAACCTGAGAGAAATGATTTAGGTATCTGCCAGAAGAAATTACTAAGTGGAAAAGCCTTCAAGAGGAAACAGGGGATGAAAGTTCAGAAAATGTACAGCCCGATGATGCAACAGAAAAGAAAAACGCATTTTCTTTTTTTTTCTTTTTTCTTTCCGAGACGGAGTCTCACTCTGTTGCCCGGGCTGGAGTGCAGTGGCCAGATCTCAGTTCACTGCAAGCTCCGCCTCCCGGTTTTACACCATTCTACTGCCTCAGCCTCCCAAGTAGCTGGGACTTACAGGCGCCCGCCACCCCGCCCGGCTAGTTTTTTGTATTTTTTAGTAGAGACGGGGTTTCACCATGTTAGCCAGGATGGTCTCGATCTCCTGACCTCGTGATCCGCCCGTCTTGGCCTCCCAAAGTGCTGGGATTAGAGGCTTGAGCCACCGCGCCTGGCATAGAAAAACGCATTTTCTAAGGAGAAATTCAATCCAGCTGCAGAAATTTGCATAAGTAATGAGGGGCCAAATGTTAATCACCAGACAATGGGGAAAATGTCTCCAGGGAATGTCAGAGGTCTTCACCTCAGCCCCTCTTATCACAGGCCTGGAGGCCTAGGAGGGAAAAATGGTTTCAAGGGCTGGGTCCAGGGCCTTGCTGCTTTGAGCAGTCTTGGGACTTGGTACCCTGTGTCCCATCTGGGGATAAAAGGGGCCAAAACAGAGCTCAGGCCATTGCTTCAGAGGGTGCAAGCCCCAAGCCTTGGCAGCTTCCACATAGTGTTGAGCCTGCAGGTGCACAGAAGTCAAGAATTGTGGTTTGGGAACCTCTGCCTAGATTTCAGAGTATGTATGGAAATACCTGGATACTCAGGCACAAGTTTGCTGCAGGCACAGGGCCCTCACGGAAATCTCTGCTAGAGCAGTGCACAAGGGAATTGTGAGGTCAAAGCCCCCCACACAGAGTCCCCAATGGGGCACTGCCTGTTGGAGCTGTGAGAAGACCACCATCCTCCAGACCCCAGAATGGTAGGTCCACTGACAGCTTGCACTGTGTGCCCAGGAAAGTCGCAGACACTCAACGCCAGTCCATGAAAGCAGCCAGGAGTGGGGCTGTACCCTGCAAAGCCACAGGGGAAGAGCTGCCCAAGGCTGTGGGAGCCTACCTCTTGCATCACCATAACCTGGATGTGAGACAAGGAGTCAAAGGAGATCATTTTGGAGCTTTAACATTTGGCTGCCCTGCTGGATTTTTGACTTGCATGGGGTCTGTAGCTCCTTTGTTTTGGCCAATTTCTCCCATTTGGAATTGGTGTATTTACCCAATGCCTGTACTCCCATTGTATCTAGGAAGTAACTAACTTGCTTTTGATTTTACAGGCTTATAGTGGGAAGGGACTTGCCTTGTCTCCGATGAGACTTTGGACTGTGGACTTCTGAGTGAATGCTGAAATGAGTTAAGACTTTGGGGAACTGTTGGGAAGGCATGATTGGTTTTGAAATGTGAGGACATAAAATTTGGGAGGGGCTGGGGCAGAATGATATGCTTTGGCTCTGAACCCACCCAAATCTCATCTTGAATTTTGCTCCCATAATTCCCATGTGTCACAGGAGGGACCCGGTGGGAGATAACTGACTCATGGGGGTGGGTCTTTCCCATGATAGCAAGTATTGTGATAGTGAATAACTCTCACTGGTTTTAAAAAGGTCTGGTTTTATAAAGGGGAGTTCCCCTGCACACACACTCTTGCCTGCTGCCATGTAAGATGTGCTTTTGCTTCTCCTTTGACTTCCACCATGGTTGTGAGGCCTCCCCAGCCTTGTGGAACTGTGAGTCCATTAAACCTTTCCTTTATAAATTACCCAGTCTCAGGTATGTCTAATAAGCAGCATGTGAACAAATACAGCAATTTAGCCCATAACAGTGTCCATGATGCTAGTTCCAAGGTGGCCAATGATTGAGCCTAGTAATGTCAACTGACTCATTTTGCCCACTTGATTGTTTAATGCCTCTTCTCTTGTAGATACATGATATAAAAACTTCATACCTCATGACTGCTTCTGGATACTCATTCACATGACTCTATCCCAGACCTCCTTGTCTTTGATTTTTCAGTCCTTTGCCTTCCAGAACCCCTGTGAAAGGGCCAGACCATTGGCTTCTGCCCAATTAAAGTCTGAAAGTTGGTAGGCTTGAGACCCAAGAAGAGCTGATGTTCCAGTCCCAGTCCAAAGGCCAGAAAAGACCAATGTCCCAGCTCAAGTAGTCAGGTAGGAGAGTTCCCTCTTAGCTTTTTTATTCTATTCAGGTTTTCAATTGATTAGATGAGGCTCACTCACATTTGGGAGGGCAATCTGTTTCACTCACTCTACCAATTCAAATGTTAACCTTATCCAGAAACACCCTCACAGACAAGCCTAGAATATTTGATCAAGTATCTGGGTACCCTATAGTGAAGCTGATAAAAAATTAATCACCACAAACTCCAAATTACATCTTTCCATGTCTGACAGCTACAATACAACAGAGTCTACAGAAATATATGACTCAAGTAGGGAATGGCCCCTACCATACATCAGAAAAATTCAGACATTTCTACTTTGCTACTCTTCCCAGATCTTGCTGCTTTTACTGGTAATTGGACCTTCTGGATTCTGATGACTAAGCACCACCATCTGGCCTCTATTACTTGGGAGTTGCGGTGATATAATTCTCAGTTATTAATAAGCCCAACTCAGTGACTGCTTCTCCAATTGTCAGTCCAGGACTACAGAAAACTCTTTGGTGATGTTGCTGTTCCTCTTAACAGAGCACTTCTGATGGCCTTGGTGAATGGTGCATCTTCTCAACCCTTCTGTGGACCATAATCCTCTAAAGGGTCTTCTGTTCTCATATAATACATCAATTGAAAACACTCACTTCCCCCATATGGTAGAAGAATGAATTTTTAAATTATTTTAAATTATTTTTAAATTCATTCTTCTACCATATGCCAGGGTAACTCATTTTTACTTTGCTCAGCATTGGCCATCACTTGTTCCAGATTTCTAAGAATTCCCCAAAAGCGACTTTGTTTTATCTCTGAGTCTTTGCTATGGTGTTAAATTCTGTGTCTCAAGAAGTGCCCCCAAGTCAATGAATTTTGATTATTGTTTTATATTTTAGTACCCTTGATCAAGCAACCTCAGGGATTGGCTTGTCTGCATATGCTAATTAACTTATTGTCTTTCCTCCTTTGTCAGGCCCAGCATGTTCCTAGCTGGGATATGCTAGTATTCACCTCTAGCTATTGGCCTGGAGAGGCTAGGAGAGGAAGTTGGGGCAACTCCTGTGTTTCTTTGTGGGAGAGTAGCTCTGCAGTTATCCTTCAGTTTGGAGGAAGAAGTAACTCTTAATATAGAGGGGCAGACCACTTCTGCAAGTTTTGAAAGTACACAGAGGTCTGCAGAGCAAACATCCATATGGATGTCCACCCAGATGTCCCATCCTTTGTTTCAGTCTCTGGCTCTCCCAATAAGGACCCTGACCTGTTTGGCTGCACATTTAAATGTGTCTGGAATATGTGACCCTATCATGTCTGAAGTCTGTCACTCATCCATGTTAGCTTTTCCATTGCAAAAAATAAATGACTCTTTGTAGGCTACTAAAGAGACCCTCTGTCTTTTTCACATTTGGCCATTAACCAAGTGGAAGCTTTGTTTTCTCATCCCTCTTCAGAGTATCACTATAACTTAGCAGGATCCAGGCATCTCCACTGTCCTTGTAGGCCTTGTTCCTCCATATAGTTCAAATGCCTGAAATTGTATCTGCAAGGTCTTTAACTTCACTGGGATATTTTCCCAGGTCACCATTGATGAAAATCTTTAGCAACTGGGTCACCACCTTGTGCTAGGAACTACCCAAGCTCCTATACTGTGCAGGATGGCACCCTCTTTGCCCAACTAGTGAGTGAGTCAGTCCTGAAACCTCATCTTATGTCTTCCAGGATCACCCTTAGCGCCATCTGTGTTAGTTTGTGTCCTCTGAGAAGCAAAAGCCAAAGTGAGATTTGACATGTGTGTTAGTTTCCGAGGGTTGCCATAACAAAATACCACAGACTGAGTGACTTAAACAACAGAAATGTATTTCCTCACAGTTCTGGAGGCTAGTAGTCCAAGATCAACGTGTCAGCAGGTCTGGCTTCTTCTGAACCACTCTCCTTGGTTTGCAGATGGCCACCTTCTCGTTGTGTCTTCACGTGGTCATTTCTCTTGTGCGCACCTGCCCCTGGTGTCTGTGTATCCAAATTTCCTCTTCTTATAAAGCCACCAGTCAGGAATGGATTAGGGCCCACCCTAACAGCCTCACTGAACTTGAGCACTTCCTTAAAGGTCCTAGCTCCAGTCACATTCTGAGATACTGGGGGTTAAGGCTTTAACATCTGAATTTGGGGGAAGACACAATTCAGCCCCTAAAAACATGTAAGAGATTAATCGGCAGAAACGTCTATGAAGGATAAAAGGGATGAGAGCAGGAGAAGGTGGGAGATGCTACAGACTGTGCTATAAGTCTGGCACCTATGAAGGAGACAGAAAAAAAAGGATTGCACAGGCAGGGTCTCAAACTGCAGCACAGTTCTAAGAAAGTTTCAGCTAGGCTGATAGGGGGGTCTATAAGCCAAAGTTTCCCATTAGAGGAGTACCAAATTATGCAGCAATGGGCCTGCATTAGTACTCTTGCCATGCTAAGTCATTGGCCAGAACTGTTTAATTTCTATTTCTTCAGGGGTTTGCAAGAATCAAAGCTAGCTAAACCTCTCTATATCCTTGAGTTAAAAACCTTTGTTATTTAAAGATACTCTACAAAATGATTGAAGTAAAAAATGATACACAGGGAAGCAGCCAAATCTAAAATGTCTTTTTATGTAAACAAATTGTAGTTACTAGAGATAAATGTGGATAAATGGATTTGGGGAATGTAATATTTAGAAAGAGAAAAGGGACCTAAATTTATTTGGAATTATTTTTTAAATTCTCCACATATTTTCTGCCTCACCCAGGAATGTCTGACACAATATGATGTTTGCTACGTATATGATGTTTGCTAACAAATGTGAGTATTTTCAACATTTATCAGGCTATTAACTTTACCAAACTACTACACTTACTTCCAGTGGAATGACAAAGCTTCTAATCTACAATTGAAAAGTATCTTTACTGCAATACAGTTTATTTCATCTGTAAAATAACCATGGCAGCTTTCAATTAGGGATGATTTTCCTTTCTTTGCAAAAATGTGCAAAATAGTACCAAAATATCTGAGAACTCTCACTCTATGGGTGAACGCAGAACTTTTATTAATGTCTAAATAACATATTTCTCCAATGAGGAACAGTCCTTCTCATCTCTCAGTATTAATATTTCACCTAAAAAGGTGTAGCCAACAAACTTTTATTCTTTTTATTTAAAAAATAAAAAACTACAGTACTTAAAAACATTTTAAAGTGGCTATTTGAAATTCTGAATTTTCTACTTACTCTACTTCTCCAAGTCACACATATATTAATGTCTATGGAACTAGTATGCTTATAGCAATCAATCAATCAACCCATCCTTATCTGGAGGTCATTATCCTCAGCAAACTAATGTAGGAACAGAAACCAAATACCACATGTTCTCACTTATAAGTGGGAGCTGAATGATGAGAACACAGGGACACACGGAGGGGAACAACGCATACTTCGGCCTACTGGAGGGCAGAAGGTGGCAGGAGGGACGGGATCAGGAGAAATGACTGGTGGATACTAGGCTTGATACCTGGGTGACGAAATGGTATGTACAGCAGATCCCCGTGGCACACGTTTACCTACATAACAAACCTGCACATCCTGCACATACACCCTGGACTCAAAATAAAAGTTAAAAAAATAAATACTTATTTACCAAACAAATGTATCTAGAGCATATGCCAGGTGCTAGGCTAAACAAGACAAAGTACTGACCCTCAAATAAATCACATTTTCATTATCTTCCTTCTTCCTCCCTTTAACTTAAAAAATTATTTCTGTTGTGGTAAAATATCGTAACATAAAATTTACCATTTTAACCATTTTTAAGTACACAATTCAGTGACATTAAGTACATTCACATTGTAGTGTAACCATCACCACAATCCATCTCCAGAACTTCATCATCATCCCAAACTGAAATGCTGTATCCATTAAACCCATTAACTCCTCATTCCCCTCTTCCTCCAGCCCTAGATAACCACTATTCTACTGTCTCTATGAATTTGACAATTATAGGTACCTAACATAAGTAGAATCATGCAATATTTGTCTTTTTGTGTCTGCGATTTCGCTTAGCATAAGATTATTAGTCTTCAAGTAAATAAAGATTAGTCTTCAAGTCTAATCCAAGTTGGAGCATGTATCAGAATTTCATTCCTTTTTAAAGAGTGAACAATATTCCTTTGTGCATATACACATTTTAACTTCAATTACTTTTAAACAGCTAATTTCTCATTTTCTTTCTTTCAAAGAGACATTATGTTAGCTGTTAGATTTTTACAATGCACTCTCTTGGGAGAAAAGATTTTCCTTCCTATCCACAATTACCTGCGGCTCCCGTTCATTTATGTTATATACAGCATAAACACATTTACCCAGAGGAGATTCCACATTCAAGAACATTTCGTAAGTCATTCACTACTGTCTCCGACATCGATAGGGGTTGCAGAGCACCATGCAACCCTGGGTGCTCAGGAAATATTATACTGAAGTACCTATGTAGTGAAAGAACTCCTTTTTTTTTTTTTTTTTTTTGAGATGGAGTCTCACTCTGTCTGTCGCTCAGGCTGGAATGCAGTGGTGAGATCTTGGCTCAACGCAACCTCTGCCTCCCAGGTTCAAGCAACTCTCTGCCTCAGCCTCCCGAGTAGCTGGGATCACAGGCACCCACCACCATGCCCGGCTAATTTTTGTATTTTTAGTAGAGACAGGGTTTCACCATCTTGGCCAGGCTGGTCTTGAACTCCTGACCTCATGATCCACCCACCTCGGCCTCCCAAAGTGCTGGGATTACGGGCGTGAGACCCCACGCCTGGCCATAAAAGAACTTGTAAAGAGCAGCTGTAGTCAATTTACGACCAAGCCTTTTCCATAGAACATAACTGATAAGGTGAAAACAAAACAAAAAAAAGCTTGTCAGAAAACTGACAAGAAAGCTAAAAATTACCATTCTTTTCTCAGAAATCTAACAGATCCCTGAGGATTGCTACTTGGAGTTTTTCCTCAGTTTTATTAGTCCTAAACATCTGATTGGCCAGGGATGACCAAACTAAATTCCTACTGAATCCATGAAGGAAGTCAGAAAATAAAGGGTGGGGAAAACAGATGTTGGCTAATACTCAAAAGGCATATTTTTACATTTCCTGGACCTTTGAAATGCCTTAGTGACTTACAAACCTAATCTAGGACCAAGAATGAACTTTACTGGAGAGATACAGGCCTTGAGAGGTTAAGGAATTGACTAGTGGTATCACAGTAATAACCGGAAATGAGATGCTGCCATTTCCCTTTCTAGCATAAATGACTTCTTTCCCCTGACTCCAGCTTTATTAAGGTATGAGACAAACAGAAATTGTTCATGTTTATGGTATACAACGTGACGTTTTGATATACATATACATATATACACACACACACACACTGCGAATAATGAAGCTCATCAACATAATCCATCACCTCACATACTTTCCTATGGTGAGAACATTTAAGGTGTACCCTCTTCACAATTTCAAGTACACAATACATGATTATTAACTATAGAACTCATCCACCTTGTCTGACTGAAACTTTGTATCATTTGACCAACATTTCCTTCTATTCCCCACCCCCGTGCCAAGAGTTCGTACTTGCCTTTCTTGAACAAATACAGTGTTATTTCGAAGCTGTAAAGTTGCTCCTTAAGCAACTTATTGAAGGGAAGCAAGGAGTGTCGATAAATAAAGCGCTTTTTTTGTTTTTTCGGATAGGGTTTGGCTGTTGCCCAGGTTGCAGTGCAATGGCACGATGTGGGCTCACAGAAAACATTTTTTTTTTTTAACAAACAGAAAAAGCAGTGACTATTTTGAAGTCGGATCCTGAAATCTAGGTTATTTAGCTCTGAAACCTGTACTAGGTGGAGGGGTGCAAGAAAGAGTTGATAAAATTACCTTAACCATATGGAAACTCGAAGACTTTCTTACATACTAACCCCTCGCCCCCCCGCTTTTCTCAATATACGAGCCAAACTGGCTGAAGCTAAGGGATTGGTCCGCGGCGCCGGCTCAGACCCACTATAGCGGACCCGTTGCCGCCCAAAGTCCTGGAGCCTTCGACCGGGCACGGAGAACACCGCGGAGGAACCCTAAGAGAGGGAACCCTGCGAAGAGAAGGCAGGTGGGGGCCTTGCAGGAAACCGGGCCAAAGTACTCTAGCTGGGATTACGGGAGCCGGCGAGGGACCTATTAAGTCAGGGTTCAGACAGCCCCGCTCTGCGTGCAAGCCCTTTCAACTGCCAGTCTTGGGGCGGGTTCACACCTTCTCTAAAAGGCGAACTCACTACACGCCTTCGGTTCCAATCGTCCCTAGCAACCACCCGAGATTTAAGGCGGAAATACCTCACTGGTCCTCCTCCTCCGGACCAACCATGCCCTGGTGAGGAAGCGCGTTGGCCCAATCACCTCGGCGGGAACTACTACCAGCCAATAGGAAGCAGGCACAAGAGGGCGGGCTAAAGAGGTCGCGGTCGCACGCGCAGTTGGTCTTTGGTACTGTGGCGGTGTGGGTGAGTTGAGTGCCAGTGGAGTCGTGTTGATCCTCAGAATCCCCGCGTAGCCGCTGCCTCCTCCTGCCCTCGCCATGTTTCTCACCCGGTCTGAGTACGACAGGTCCGTGCGGCTGGGGGACGTCGGGTGGGAATTATGGGTGGGCAGGCCGGGGACCTGGCCGCGCGGCCTGGGTTCTGCCGTGTCATGGGGCTCCCCAGGAACCCGAGATTGGCCGGACCTGGGGATCTCTTGCCCTCCTCAGGCGCCCGCCGTGGTTCCCAAGCTAGACCACATCGGCGGCACTTGTCCTACCGCTGAGTCACCCCCTGGGTCCTAACTCAGTGCGGAAGCGAGAAGCTCCGACTTGTGCTTGGTAAAGAAGGCGTGAGGAGCCGGTACTCCTAACTTGAACCCGGAGAGGGCCAAGGGTCACCCCTTGCCCCGTTCATCTTTTCGCGCCTAGTATGACTACCTTAAACAAACAAACAAAAAGTTAAACGTGCCTCCTGGCAGAAAAAGCAACTGGTTTGTAGTAGGGCATGCTGCGGTGTATAGTTTCTGCAGAAGCGCGAACGCAGTCGTAGCTTTGGCTGGATATATTGTATGGAGTCTGATTTTATAGGAACTGGAATTTAGAGTGGTTTTCAAGAGATTTCTCATCATGCTGATTCCAACTGACCAAAAATTTTCTGACTTTTTAAAAGTTTAAAGCAAATTTTAAAAAACTTGTGGTGTAAAAATGCGTGCAATATTAAGTTGTACATATTTATGCTGTAGATATTTTTACTTTCAGTTTCTGTTTTCATGAGTTAAGTTTTTACATAGCTACTTTTTTTTTTTAAAGTCAGGGAAGGCAGACATTTTCTTTGTACTGAGTGGTGTCAGAAACTGCATTTCCTGTCAAGTACATGCTGATCCTTTCAAGTATATGCTGACCACGTGCAGTTACCACTTTTTCATCTTTTTTTACTGACTCATAGAAGATGTGTGTGAAGTTTTGACATATTTCCCCACTGTCCTACAAAGTGACTTTGTTGGTCGATATTTAACTTCTAGAACATTGAAGAGAATCATCTTCGGGTGACATATAATTTTGAGTTAGGGTGTGTATGATAGAAATTGTTATCATTATCAGAAATCATTTATTAAATTTTGTGGCCATTTACTTAACATATGTATTGACTGCTTTGTTACTTACTTTTCTGTCTTCCCAAGACGACCTAAAATACATCCCTTTTTATTCTCTTAGTTAATGTGCTTGAGTGCTTGCTGTGAACAAAGCACTGTTCCTAGGTGCTGATGCTACAGCAATGGACAAAATCAAGCTCCTTGCTCTCATATAGGAGACTCTTTTGAGACAGTCTCGCTCTGTCGCCCAGGCTGGAGTGGAGTGATGTGATCTTGGCTCACTGCAACCTCCGCCTCCCGGGTTTTGTTTGTTTGTTTGTTCTTGAGACGAGACAGAGTCTTGCTCTGGCACCAGGCTGCAGTGCAGTGGCATGATCTCGGCTCACTGCAACCTCTGCCTCCCGGGTTCAAGCGATTCTCCTGCCTCAGTCTCCCGAGTAGCTGGCACTACAGACACACGCCACCACGCCCAGCTAATTTTTGTATTTTTAGTGGAGACAGGGTTTCACCATGTTGGCCAGGGTGGTCTTGATCTCTTGACCTCGTGATCCACCCGCCTTGGCCTCCCAAAGTGCTGGGATTACAGGCATGAGCCACCGCGCCTGGCCCGCCTCCCAGGTTTAAGCAATTCTCTGCTTCAGCGTCCTGAGTAGCTGGGATTACAGGCGGTGCCGCCATGCCCGACTAAGTTTTGTATTTTTAGTTGAGACTGGGTTTCCTCATCTTCGCCAGGGTAGTCTTGAACTCCTGACCTTGTGATCCACCTGCCTTGGCCTCCCAAAGTGCTAGGATTACAGGTGAGAGCTACCTCGCCCAGCCTGAGACTCTTAAAGAATTGTTTACAGGCACAGTGTCTCATGCCTGTAATTCCAGCACTTTGGAAGGCCGAGGCAGGATTGCCTGAGCTCAGGAGCTGGAGACCAGCCTGGGCAACATAGTGAGACCTCGTCTCTACTAAACATTAAAAACAAATCAGCCAGGTGTGGTGGTGCTGATCTTGTCTCCAAAAAAAAAAAAAAAAAATTTGTTTATAGAAGTAACTATAGTGTGAGTCAGAAATATATTAATGCCATTAGAGAAACTCAAATCAATACCATCGAATTTTTGATGAGGGATTGCATGCAATATGAGAGGATCTTGGAAAACTTCACAAAGGAGCTGACATTTAAACTTGGTCTCTTGAAAGAGTAGGAATTTAATAAAGACAGTGAGATCACTAGTTTTGAGTTGGAGAATATGGGATAAATGAAGGAGGGGCAATGGAAAAGCAAAGCATTTTGGGAAAAGTCCAGTCTGACTGGCACATATGATACATGTATGGGAACAGCAGGAGATAATGGGAATAACAGGATGCTGCTAGATATTGAATGGTTTTTAATACGAGGCTAAGGAGTTTGGGTCCTAGTTCTGTAGGCAACTGTGTGCTGTTAAATAATAGTTGTGTTTTACAGAGATTAATTGTCTGAATTAGGGAAAAGTGAGTCAATACCTGTTAGGCTGTTACAATAGTTAGGTGAAAGGTAATGAGGGCATTGAGAAGGAAGAGTGATGTGTTACTGTGGAGGAGGAATTGATATGAATTGGTATGACTTAGCATATAGTTGGATATGGGAAAAGATGAGGAATGAGTCAGATCATTCAGAACTTCCTATCTTGGGAACACTGGAAGATTGGAGGTGTTTTAAAATAAAACTGAAATAGGAATGGCAGGAGATAAAGTCAATTTTGCAAGGTGACTGGATTTAAAGAGATAATATTTCAAACTGAAAAATGTTAAGTGTTAAGTGCTAATGGGATATGCTAGGGGAAATGTTCAGCAAACATTTAAATTAGTTAGGAAAGAGGTAAAACTGGTAATAGAGATTTGGAAGTAACTGGTGCTTAGCACTCTGTCACCCAGGCTGGAGTGCAGTGGTGCCATCTTGGCTCACTGCAATGTCCGCCTCCTGGGTTCAAGGGATTCACGTGCCTCAGCCTTCCAAGTAGCTGGGATTACAGGCGCCTGCCACCACGCCCAGCTAATTTTTGTTTTTTTAGTGGAGATGGAGTTTCACCATGTTGGCCAGCCTGGTCTCGAACTCCTGACCTCAGCTGTTCCGCCCGCCTCGACCTCCCAACGTGCTGGGATTACAGGCATGAGCCACCACGCCAGGCCAAAAGCACTGCTATATGACATGTTACCTGTTGTGAAGTCCAGACTCCATAAACCACGGATTGCAACCATCTCATTTATTTGTTCACATATTTTTTGTGTCCATTGTGTGCTCAAAGCTTTTATAGGTGAGACCATGTTTGGTGCCTCTTCTCCGTAGGGATTTCCAGCACACTTGAGCAAGGAAAGGTGGAAAGTGTTAAGTGTAAGGGGAAGTGTTTTAGAGAGAAAAGCAGTCTGACATGTAATTTATATAAATGTTGAGTGAATTAACTAGGTTAGAATTAGGAACTACATGGATCTCAGTCTGTTAAGATAACAATAGTAATTCATACAAATAAGTAGAGAAATGTACCTGTGACTAACTTTTACTAAAAAGTAATAATTAGGGCTGGACGCAGTGGCTCACGCCTGTAATCCCAGCACTTTGGGAGGCTTAAGTGGGCGGATCACTTGAGGTCAGGAGTTTGAGACCAGCCTGGCCAACATGGTGAAACCCCATCTCTACTGAAAATACAAAAATTAGCCGGCCATGGTGGCAGGCATCTGTAATCCCAGCTATTTGGGAGGCTGAGGCAGGAGAATTGCTTGAACCCAGGAGATGGAGGTTGCAGGGAACTGGAATCGCACCACCACACTCCAGCCGGGGTGACAGAGCACACTCAGTCTAAAAAGAAAGAAAGAAATTGGGCCGGGCACGGTGACTCACACCTGTAATTCCAGCACTTTGGGAGGCCGAGGTGGGTGGATCATGAGGTGAGGAGATTGAGACCAGCCTGGCCAATTTGGTGAAACCTCATATCTCTACTAAAAATACAAAAATTAGTTGGGCGTGGTGGCATGCACCTGTAGTTCTAGCTGCTGGGGAGGCTGAGGCAGAATTGTTTGAACCCGGGAGGCGGAGGTTATAGTGAGCCGAGATCATGCCATTGCACTCCAGCCTGGGCAACAGAGCGAGACTCTGTCTCAAATTAAAAAAAAAAAAAGTAATAACTTTTATAGAGATTGTCTGAATTAGGGGAAAAACACTTCGGACTTGCTCCACGAGTCAATACCTGTTAGGAGACTATTACAAAAGTTAGGTGAAAAGTAATGAGGGCATTGAGAATGGAAAGAAGAGTGTTAACCCCAGATATTAACATCATATGCATGTTATGGGAAGAGGATAAGGAAAAATGCACATTTTCTTGGAAATTGGCTGATAGTTTTGGGGCATGAACTTACCGAAGGAACTGATAAGTCTGTTCAAAATGGACCCAGGTTGATTCAGGATTGAGGCAGAAAAGTCACTTGCTCTCATTTCATCAGTTTGGGAAGACTTTCTGGGAGTGGGGCAGAAGCATTCTATATATAGGTTCCATTCCCTTGAGAAACTGTTAACGTACAAAAAATGCTACAGATTGTTGTGGGCGAAGTAGAGAATAATGACAGCATGCATATTCTGCAGCTATCTGAGCTAGTTGTCAAGGAACTTGAATTCAGTGTCTACATGACTAGTTTTTATGAGTATAATTAATAACTTTTTTTAAATTATAGGGGCGTGAATACTTTTTCTCCTGAAGGAAGATTATTTCAAGTGGAGTATGCCATTGAGGCTATCAAGGTATAGTAGCAAGTAGCATAGTTCCTGAAATTTATGGCTACCTAACATTTTGCTGGCAGAACACTTGGAGTAAATGTGGTTTAACCATTCCTTTAGAAAATGTTCTTACATCCCTTTAGGCAACCACTGTTAACCATTTTTATAACAGTTTCAATACTATTCCTAATATCTATTTTAAAACTTTTTGATCAGTTAACTGCTTCATAATTATCTTAATAGCTTTTTCTCAGTGGGGGTGGAGGGACATATTTGTGCTTTTGATCCTCTTAGCTATAAAGAGGGATACAGAAGTCCAGAATTAGCACTTGTATTACTTTTTCTGTTTTGTTTTCTTTAGCAAATCATGTATCTGACTACCTTTGTATTCTTTTTTTTTCTTTTCTTTTCTTTTCTTTTTGAGATGGAGTCTCGCTCAGTCGCCCAGGCTGGAGTTCAGTGGCGTGATCTCAGCTGACTGCAACCTCCGCCTCTTGGGTTCAAGTGATTCTCTTGCCTCAGCCTCCCAGTAGCTGGGATTACAGGCATGTGCCACCGCGCCTGGCTAATTTTTAAAAAATTTTTAGTAGAGATGGGGTTTTACTACCAGGCTGGTCTCGAACCCTTGACCTCAAATGATTCGCCCGTCTCAGCTTCCCAAAGTGTTGATATTACAGGCGTGAGCCACAACGCCCGGCCCACCTTTTTATTCTTGTTGGTAAAGACACCTTAGGGACTAAAGAGATTTGTTTTAGTTTTTTTTAGAAACAGGGTCTCACTCTGTCACCCATGCTGGAGTACAGTGACACCGTCTTAGCTCACTGCAGCTTCTAACTGCTGGGCTCAAGTTTTCCTCCCACCTTAACTTCCCTAGCAGCTAGGATACAGATGTGTGCACCATGCCTGGCTTTTTTTTTTTTTTTTTGTAGAGATGTGGTCTTGCTATGTTGCCCAAGTTGGTCTCAAACTCCTGGGCCCAAGCAATCCTCCTGCCTCAGCCTCTCAAAGTGTTGGGATTTACAGGTGTGAGCCACCACACCTGGCCTGGACTGGATAATTCTTTGTTGTGGAGGGCCATCTTGTGCATTTTAGGATGTGTATCAATTCCTGGATACTACCCATTAGATGCCAGTAGCACTCTTTCAGTTGTGACAACCAAAAATGTCTCCAGACTTTGCCAAATGTCTGGTGGGGACAAAAGGGCCCCCAATTGAGAATCACTCTTCTAGATAAAAAGTATATATGAATTCTGTCCTACTCTGTTCAGTTGGGGATTCAAGATCAGTATACTATAAATAAAACAATTAGAGAACAATTAAGTGCTAAATTAAGTTTTCTGGCAATGGTTGCTGATTATATATTTGTTTGATTTTTAAGGTATACATGCATGTAGTTTCAGAGTCAAAAGGCAAAGTAGTTCTATAAACCTTGTAACAAAAATAGCAGTTCTTGAGGCCTGCATCATGTATGTTCAGCTTTTCAGAGGCAACACTTCAAATTGTTTCAGCTGGTAATGTTCTAGGCATGTACTTCCATATCTCTACAACACAGGTTTATGGTTTTTTTATTAGACATTATCCATGGACTTTTCATTATGAAGGATGAAGATTTCTGCCCCAACCCCACACCCCTAGTCCCCACCACACACAGTTGTCTTCTGAGGTGGGGACAGGGTGACCCTCTCCATATATATCATGAATATCATAATTTTGTTAGATCATTAGTCAATAGTTACATTAGTATGACCGTAAATGCTTTTCACAGCTGAGCCATTTTGTGTTTTATAATTGTTTTTCTATTTCTGCACAACATTGTTTTTCTTGGAGTTAATAATTCTCTTTTTAAAAATATTTGCTTAATTTAGTATGATCAATAATGCATCCCAAAGTCTCTCCAGGTTACATGTATCCTCTCAAAACATTCAGGCAAATTAAGTGTCCTATTAAGGATTCCTTTTTTTTTTTTTTTTTTTTTGAGACAGGGTCTTGCTCTGTCAGCCAGGCTAGAATGCGGTGGTGCATCTCAGGTCACTGCAGCCTCAATCTCCCAGGCTCAAGTGATCCTCCCACCTCAGCCCCCAAAGTAGCTGGGACTACAGGTGTGCACAACCATGCCCGGCTTATTTTTTTATTTTTTTGAGACGGAGTCTCACTCTGTCACCCAGGCTGGAGTGCAGTGGTGCTATCTTAGCCCACTGCAACCTCTGCCTCCCAGGTTCAAGCAATTCTCCTGCCTCAGTCTCCTGAGTAGCTAGGATTACAGGCACATGCCACCACACCTGGCTAATTTTTGTATTTTTAGTAGAGATGGTGTTTCACCATATTAGTCAGGCTGGTCTCGAACTCCTGACCGTGTGATCCACCTGCCTCGGCCTCCCAGAGTGCTGGGATTGCAGATGTGGGCCACCGTGCCCGGCCTAAATTTTTGTATTTTTTGTAGAGATGGAGTTTCACTGTGTTGCACAGGCTGGTCTTGAGCTCCTGAGCTCAAGTGATCTGCCCACCTCAGTCTCCCAAAGTGCTGGGATTACGGTCATGAGCCACAGTGCCCTATTAAGGATTCTTAATGAAATCTTGGAGCCTTCTAACCTGCTCCAATCTGGACTGGTCGTTCTCTGGGCCTCCTGCATAGCTGTGGACTTCATTTTCTGTGAGATCATTCTAGGCGTTCCCTTTAACTCCCTCTTGTGTTAGGCCCCATGTCACCTTTTTTGATTTATTTGCTCAATTTGGTAGAACCCATTTTCCAATAGTATTATAGAAACTATTTATTTATTTATTTATTTATTTAGAGTTGGAATTTCGCTCTTGTTGCCCAGGCTGGAGTGCAATGGCGCGATCTTGGCTCACTGCAACCTCCGCCTCCCGTGTTCAAGAGATTCTCCTGCCTCAGCCTCCTGAGTAGCTGGGATTACAGGCATGCGCCACCACGCTCAGCTAATTTTGCATTTTTAGTAGAGTTGAGGTTTCTCCATGTTGGTCAGGCTGGTCTCGAGCTCCCGACCTCAGGTGATCCGCCCGCCTCAGCCTCCCAAAGTGCTGGGATTATAGGCATGAGCCACCGCACCTGGCCAGAAATAATTTTAAATTTCCAACTTCTTTTGTTTCTTTTCGTCTTCTTAGCATCCTGTTCTTGTTTTATGGATGAAATGTCTTATTTTTCTTCAACCGTTTTCTAATTTTTCTTGAAATTTTTTTTCCCTGTGGGACATTGTTGCTCATCCCTATAATCCCAGCACTTTGGGAGACTGAGGCAGGAGGATCACTTGAGCCTAGGAGTTCAAGACTAGCCTGGGCAACATAGCCCATGTCTAGAAAAAATTTTAAAAATTAGGCTGGGTAAGGCTCACACCTGTAATCCTAGCACTTTGGGAGGCTGAGGCAGGAGGATTGCTTGAGTCTAGGAGTTCAAGACGTGCATGAGCAACATAGTGAGACCTTGTCTTCACAAAATATTTTAAAAATTAGCAATGGCTGGGCGCGGTGGCTCAAGCCTGTAATCCCAGCACTTTGGGAGGCGAGACGGGCAGATCACGAGGTCAGGAGATTGAGACCATCCTGGCTAACGCGGTGAAACCCCGTCTCTACTAAAAAAAATACAAAAAACTAGCCAGGCGAGGTGGCGGGCGCCTGTAGTACCAGCTACTTGGGAGGCTGAGGCAGGAGAATGGCAGGAACCCGGGAGGCAGAGCTTGCAGTGAGCTGAGATCTGGCCACTGCACTCCAGCCTGGGCGACAGAGCGAGACTCCGTCTCAAAAAAAAAAAAATTAGCTGAGTGTGGTACTGTACACCTGTAGTCTTAGCTATTTTGGAGGCTTAGGTGGGAGTATCTCGTAAGCCTGGGAGGTTGGAACTCCATGAGACGTGATTGTGCCACTGCACTCCATCCTGGGCGACAGAGTAAGACCCTGTCTAAAATATTTTTTTTTCCTTTTGAACTGGTCAGATTCTTTAGAGCTATGTTTTTCAAACTGTAGGTCTAGGCTTATTAGGAGATACTAAAATAAATTTAGTGGTCATGAGGAGCATTTCTTTTGAGACAGAGTGTCTCTCTGTCACCTAGACTGGAGTGCAGTGGTGTGATCACTGCTCATTGCAGCCTCAACCTCCCAGGCTCCCAGGTGACCGTGCCACCTCAGCCCCCAGCTACAGGTACGTGCCACTACACCCAGGTAATTTTTTAAAATTTTTCATGGAGGTAAAGTTTTGCCATGTTGCCCAGGCTGGTCTCAAACTCCTGGGCTCAAGTGATCTTCCTGCCTCAGCCTCCCAAAGTGCTAGGATTATAGGCATGAGCCACCACTCCTGGCCCAGATTTCTTTTTTAAGTGTAGATATCAAAATGCCTTGCCCACAGTAGTGGTGAGTGGTTTTTTTCATGAAATTTTGTTTCTGTTATGTATTTGTATTTATTTGTGGGTTTTAGTTATGAAATAAAATGTATTCCTTACTGTGGCTTTTGGTCAAAAAGTTTGAAAAACATTGCTGAGGAGAAAACTGCCTCTTTGCATTTCATTCTGGGAGGGTATTTCTGGCTGCTGGCTTCTGAGGGCTGAGTAGGGAAAGAAGGCTGAGGTTCTTAACATTCAGTTTGTAAATTTTTACATATTTACCCTGTTTTCAGTACATGATTCCTGCCTTAGACTGTGCTTGGTGTCCCCAATCCAAAGACCCTCTGTTTTACGGTCTCCAGAGAATAAGCCTGGAGTCTTCTGCAGGAGTGGGGGAGGTGCAGTCATCTAGCTTTATAGCATAGGGGAGGGCATCTGGGAATCTGTTTCTTAAACACTGGACCATCTTGCAGTTTTTAGCTCCTTGTTCATTTCCATTTCCAGAAGTCCTTTTTGCCACCATTTCCTTTTGTGAGGTCCTGTGATAAAAATCAAGTTGTTTCTTTACTTTCTTTACTGCTGGTTTAGGATTTGGATTACTCGGGTATCACTAACCTGTCTTCTTTTTAGCTTCAAAGTTATGTTGCTGTGTCTTCTCCCACTCTCTGTTATAGTGGATTTATGCCTTTTTAAAAGTCCTTTAATCTTACATTAACAGACTTAAGGAAGGCGTAGAACGAATGTATGTCGTTAGTTTACACCTTTAACTAGAAATATGAGCATTCATTTTTATTTATTTATTTTTTGAGATGGGGTCTCACTCTGTTGCCCAGGCTGGAGTGCAGTGGCATGATCTTGGCTCACTACAACCTCTGCCTCCTGGGCTCAAGCAGTCCTACTGTTTCAGCCTCCTGCATAGCTGGGAATATAGGCATATGCCACCAAGACTGGCTGATTACTGTATTTTTCATAGAAACAGAGTTTCACCATGTTGCCCAGACTGGTCTCGAACTCCTGTACTCATGCAGTCTGCCCGCCTCAGCCTCCCAAAGTGCTGGGATTACAGGCATGAGCCACTGTGCCCAACCTGAATACTCATTGTTTTACATAAAATTTTTTGACAGTTCATCTCCTGTAGTTATGCAGGTATCCACTGATTAAGAAAATACATGCCAAAAAGCTGGTATACATTTAATAACACTTCTAAATAAAGTCACAACTTAACACATTTGAAAAATAATATAATGTGTGTGAAACGATCAGTCTGCAGACATGTTAAGCAAGTTATACATAAAGATTCATGGGATTCTTTGGAACCCTTTGCAATGCTCACACTTGGCAGTGATTACTTTGTAGAAATAACTGAATATAATGGAAATTCAAAGCACAAAACATAGTCATGGAAGGCTTTGATGAGTGAAATTTGGATAGGGGAAATGAAGAATGTATTCCAGGGGAGACAGCATGAGCAGAGGGGTGCAAGAATAGGAGATAATGTGGCTTGAGCAAGTGGGTTGGGCTATACCTGAGGGATTTTGTTGGAGAATAACGAGTATTGAAGTTGGAACGGAAAAGTGGCATCAGGATATGAAGGCTCTGGAAGTTTATTTGGATATTATAGGCAGTATAGGGTGATGTTAATTCTTGAGAGAAGAAATATAATGATAATAGCATTTTATTAGATCAGTCAGGCTATAACATGAGAGATACATTGAGAGAGATTAAAGATGAGAGAGGTTATTGAAGTAATCTAGGCATGGAATATGAATAACATTTGTTCATATTTGGCAGGCACCATTTTAAGCATTTTGTAATACATAATGTGTTTACCCTTCTTGTTATTGTCATCCTCATTTTGCAGGAAATGGGCATAGAGGAGTAGTAGATGGCTGGGTGTTACATAAAGAGATGAATTCCAGGGATATTGTGGACTTCTAGCGACCTTAAATAATTAATAGTTTTACGCTGTTGGTGGTGATGATGGTGGTGGTTCTTTTTGTCCCTCCGTACCTTCCTTTATTACTTTTTTGGAGGTCAGGTAGGTTGGGGAATATCACCTCTTGGAACAGACCAAGATAGATGTAAGAGGTGAAAAGAGACCGGGTCCGGAAAAGACATTAAGAGTTTTATTACTTTCTTGCCCACTATGTTTAGAACTTTTGAATCCTCCCTCCTCCAAATATTGGCATTAGAGAATGGATTTTTCCAATGTTTGAAAGACTTTGTTGAACTTAGTCTTTTGGGGTTCTAGAAATTACCTGAGTAAATTATAAAGAAAACATTAAAAACCTAAAAAAAAATTAAGGGAGAAAAAAAAGAACTTTTTTCTGTAAATCAATATTCTTGCTATTGACAGGAATAGTATATTAATTACTTAGAGTATATTAGGGTGCTCTTCTCTCTGCCTATAAGATGTGGCCAATTGAAGTTTCTATCATGTGAAGATTTACAGAGAGCTATCTGGTGAGTATGTGAGACAGTTATTTGATCTGTATATGGTAATCATAAGATGTTTCTCTTTAGCTTGGTTCTACAGCCATTGGGATCCAGACATCAGAGGGTGTGTGCCTAGCTGTGGAGAAGAGAATTACTTCCCCACTGATGGAGCCCAGCAGCATTGAGAAAATTGTAGAGATTGATGCTCACATAGGTAAGGAGTGGAGGAAAGCTGTTCTGTAGGACCTGGTCTGGGTTAATTAGTCCTCTTATGATGTTCCAAGGAAGGTTTATGAAACGAACACGTTATCCCCTTGTTCGCTATTGTTTTCCAGGCGGTAGGCCAGAATGCGTAAATGTAGGAGTAGGAGGCTGTTGCAGGGCTCATTTATGTTTAACCTACTCCTAGAAGTACCTTTCCCCTCAAATTTAGACTTGGTAAATGTGATGGTTGTTGAAATATGCAAAGGTTGAATCATAGGCCAGCTCCTTACGATGGTTGGGTCTTTACTGATGCATAATATTTGCTCTAGTAGGAGGCCACTAGAGCACAGGATTATGTATGGGAAGCTGGAGTGTCCATTGAGAAAAGAGGAATTCTCAAAGATCTTTGGAGTGACTACAAGTTATAAGAATAATATAGACTTGACTACATCAGTCTTCCTCCTTTGTTTTCAGATTATCTTTGTATTCCTTGTTCCCTCTACCCACTTTTTTGGTCTTTAATTCCCCTGCCTTGACTTCTGACATCATTGTATAATAGTATTACAGGGTGAGTAGTTCTACTTACTTATAGAATGGCATTTTGTTTGGCTATCCAAATTTTCTTAACCTGTCTAGTCATCTAATTAATGAAGCATTGGTAAAATAATTAATTGCTTGGAGGCATCAGAACCAAATGCCGGGGTGACTCTGGAAGCTTGATACTATCTCTTTCATAGATATAGAAACTGAGATTTTATCTTTTAAGATTGGAACATTGTGTCTGCTTTAACTCGAGTCACTTGTCTTTTGAAGGTAGCTCAGTGTCACTACATTCAACAAATTGAGAGCCTACAATGTGCCAGACATTATGCTAGATACCAGGGAATAGAAAGGAATAAGACGTAGTCCTTGTGTTCCAGGAGCATACGGTCTAATTGTGGTGGTGGACATGTCAGTAAGTCAATGCAATTAAGTGACAAAAGTATTAAGAAAGACTCTAGTGTGTTCTTAGTAGGAGTACAAAAGAAGAAATAATTAGTTTTGCCTGGAGTCAGTGATAGTGGGGCTTTCAGAAAAGGATTCCATGAAAGTGATTTTGAGCTGAGTTTAATTCTGAAAGATAAGGAAGTGTACACAAGGCAAACAAGTGTCTGGGTATAGCAAGGGAGAGCATTCTAGTCAGAGGGAATAGAAATGACTGAAGCCGTCATGGTGTAAAATATAAAATACCATAGCACAAGCAGTTTTGTGGGACTGGGACATGAACTGCAGCAACAGATGAGTCGGTCAGAGAGTGGAATTCCTTTTTTACCACACCAAAGGCTTCAATGTAATCCTTTTGCAAGGATGGGAAAGATTTTAAGCAATGAGGTAATAGGATCCCATTACAATTTTAGAAAGGCCATTCTGATAATGATATTAAAGGTAGACTAGAGGCAGGGAGGCCAGTTAAAAACTTGTAATAGTCCAAACAAAGAGATGGTGGAGGTTTTAACTAACACAGGAGCCAGAGAATGGAGAGGAAGATAGAAATTGACAGAACTTGTGATCTGATTGGTTGTGAGGGCCAACGAAGAAGACGGGGTCTAGAAGGGAAATGAGTGTGTGATATGTCCAAGTAGATATATTAAGGAAGTTATTTGGCTTTATATGTCTGAAACTTGGGAGAGAAACTTAGGCTGGAGATTTAGATTTGAGTCATGGTGCGTAAAATAACAGTTATAGCCATAATTGTGGCGGCTTGGCCATCAGGCAAACTCTCTCTGATATAACTAGTTGTTTTGTGTTTGGGACAGAGAGGCAAAAGGCTTTTGATGTATTCGAGAGTCCTCCACTGTAGTCCATAGTGAGGTGATTTTCTTTTCTCTGTCTCCCAGGTTGGGACATTCGTGTTTGCTTAGTTTGAAAATGTATCATCATCTACAAAGAGTGCTAAAGGGATGCTTAGGGATGTAATATGTGGAAATTCATGTTTGTTTAGCTGCTTTTCTCTGGACTTATTTTTATCATCTGGACTTCTGTGTCATTGTGGATGGTTTTTTGTTTCTAACATCGTTAATACTTGGGTTCAGGGCAGATCATTTCCTGTCTAAACTTTCGGGTATAAAATGCCATGGGATAGCTGAATGGCTGCCATGGTTCCACTCCAGAATTTCAGGATTTCCTGAGTGAATGAAAGAGTTCTACAAGGATTTGGCCACTGGGTCACTGTCGCTTTTACTTTGCAGGTTGTGCCATGAGTGGGCTAATTGCTGATGCTAAGACTTTAATTGATAAAGCCAGAGTGGAGACACAGGTAAAATTGGCATTATCTCCCTTTTACCAGGATGCTTGAGTTCCTTGTTTAGTGATTATGTAGCTGCCTGGGCTATAATGCAGGTATCTGTGTCAATATTAGATGTGGCTCTTGGGAATAATTTTGGGTAGAATTCCCAGTTAGAACTTTCTGGGGCTTGGAGTTTAGCTGTCTGATCATTGCAGTTTTAAAGAGGCTCTGGTCAGTAGTGCTGACAGTGTCTTCCTTTTTTTTTGGCTTTGCCTTATATAAAGCATGCATTGCAATGCATTGTTTCCTAATTGACTTTCTGTGGGAGCATCATGGCAGGAGGTGGACATAGTTAAAGGATATTCTCACCTCAACTGCCTTTGTTGCCAGGCTTGCAAATAACAGCCCTCCTCTGGTGAGTAATAACTTGTACCAGCTGACAAATACTGGTCAGGGATACTGTTTTTTTTGTTTTTTTAAACTTTGTAGCTGCTGCTTGGAGATAAGCTAGTAAGAAAAATATATCACACGGTAAATTTTTTGCACTTACTTGCAAGTTTGCTGTCTGTACTTATGTAAGAATAAGTCATTTAACCTAAACATCAACAGAATAAGCTAGAGTCTTTGAGGGAAAGAGGCACTTTTAGTTTTTGACAAGAGTAAACTTGGTGCTTTCAGGGCATAGCCCTCTTTTTCAAGGCAATAATTCTCTTGTCCGTCGTTGCTTAGAGTCCTTGTGATAATGTTTATTTCCAGAGCTATTTCTCTTCCTCTCATGTACTCCCAAGTACTCAGGGTTAATGTTAATTAAGAAAACCACATTTGAGCCTTCAGTTTCCAATCCCAGTTTAAAGGAATATGCGTAGCAGATGGTGGGCTGCCTCAGTGTCCTTATTAGAAGGGTGTACCATGGTTTGCTCTTCTTCTAGAACCACTGGTTCACCTACAATGAGACAATGACAGTGGAGAGTGTGACCCAAGCTGTGTCCAATCTGGCTCTCCAGTTTGGAGAAGAAGATGCAGATCCAGGTGCCATGGTGAGTGTAATACTTGTGTCGAGTTTTTTTATTGTTCTGTGGGACTTAGGACATTTGTCCTGTAAACATAACATTCCCAGCCCCTCTCACTCCTTACTTCATAGCCATTTATCTTAATATCTCTTACTTTTTGGTTCTAGTCTCGTCCCTTTGGAGTAGCATTGTTATTTGGAGGAGTTGATGAGAAAGGACCTCAACTGTAAGTACCATTTTGTAATTTTCCCCCATGCTTTTGTGGGGAGTTATTTTAATTTGGGGTGGGGACTGAGAAGATTACTGTAGACTGTTAGCCAGGTATTAGCACACACCTGTAGTCCCAGCTACTTGAAGGCTGAGGCAGGAGGATCTCTTGAGCCCGGGAGTTGTTATCCAGGCTGTAGTGAGCTTATGATTATGTCACTGCACTCCAGCCTGGATAACAGAGTCAGACCCCATCTCTTTAAAAAACATATTTAAAAAAGATTATTGTAAAAAGGGCTATTGTAGAGTGTGTGTGTGTATATATATATATGGCTTCTAATACTACAGTTTAGTGATTCTATGCCGTTTGCCCAAATTTGGGGATTCCATGAAGAATTCCCCTATTGGAACCAGTGCTAATTCTGGAAGGAATTAGAAGTAACTTGTTACTATAGTCAGGGTATATTTTAGAGCTTTGCTCTGGAATGTTGATCTGATCCTCATCCTCAGATATTTCTAAGAAAGGCATAAACAAGTACCATATTTGGCCGGGCGCGGTGGCTCAAGCCTGTAATCCCAGCACTTTGGGAGGCCAAGACGGGCGGATCACGAAGTCAAGAGATCGAGACCATCCTGGCTAACACAGTGAAACCCCGTCTCTACTAAAAATACAAAAACTAGCCGGGCGAGGTGGCGGGCGCCTGTAGTCCCAGCTACTCGGGAGGCTGAGGCAGGAGAATGGCGTAAACCCGGGAGGCGGAGCTTGCAGTGAGCTGAGATCCGGCCACTGCACTCCAGCCCGGGCGACAGAGCGAGACTCCGCCTCAAAAAAAAAAAAAAAAAAAAAAAAACAAGTACCATATTTATACATAGTATACTTCTGAATCCCTAAGGAAGTTGCTAATTTTTTTAAACACTTTCTAAAATGTCTGGTTTCTCCAGACATAGAACATCTTTTAGATCTGTGCCTCAATTTTTTTTTTTTCTTTTTTTTTTTTGAGACGGAGTCTTGCTGTGTCACCCAGGCTGGGGTGCAGTGGCTGGATCTCAGCTCACTGCAAGCTCCGCCTCCTGGGTTTATGCCATTCTCCTGCCTCAGCCTCCCGAGTAGCTGGGACTACAGGCGCCTGCCACCTCGCCCAGCTAGTTTTTTGTATTTTTTAGTAGAGATGGGGTTTCACCGTGTTAGCCAGGATGGTCTTGATCTCCTGACTTCATGATCTGCCCGTCTCGGCCTCCCAAAGTGCTGGGATTACAGGCTTGAGCCACTGCGCCCGGCCGCCTCAATATTTCAGTGGTGTCTCCTGGCTCCAGGGCCAAGCATTTATGCTTTGTTTTAGTGAGACGTTTGTTACATAAAGTGCCACCACTCCTGAGCATTTTAGTCCTCATTTTGGGGGTTTTGCAGGTTTCATATGGATCCATCTGGGACCTTTGTACAGTGTGATGCTCGTGCAATTGGCTCTGCTTCAGAGGGCGCCCAAAGCTCCTTGCAAGAAGTTTACCACAAGGTAATTAAGTATTCTCACAACCCTTATTGTTTTTTTTAAATCATGGTATAATTGACATATAATAAAATGTGCAAACCTTAAGAGTTCAGTTCTATGAGTTTTGACAATTGCAAAACAAGGTAACACTTTCATCACCGCCAAAAAAATGCTCGTCCACATTCCAGTCAATCTCTTTCCCTCCTTTGCAACCATGTTTACCACTGTCCATTAGTTTTGTCTGTTCTTGTGCTTTGTTATAAATGGAATTAAACAATTAGTCAGTTTGTATCTGTTTTGTTTAACACTGTTTTTGAGATCCATTCATGTTGTACCAGTATTTCCATTTGAAGGCTGAGTAATATACGGTGGTATGGGTGTACCACAATATGTTTATCCTCTATCTCCAGCTTTACTTAGCATTTTACAATTGGTTCTTGAAGCAAGTGGGCATTTGGTATTTTCTTTGTAGATGGGAAGATTTGGTTTTGGGTAACTCATTGGTGTGACTGAAGGCTGCTTTACTTATTCAGGTGGTTCATACAGGGAAGCCTGCCTACATTAGCTCCTAGTAATACTGATTTTACATGTGGAGGAAATTAGGTACAAAACAGGGTAAATATGAATTTTCTAGATCATTGGGCTACCTCTTAGATCATTTGGGCATTATTGTTCATAGGGTATTACCAATAATACTATCTTCTAAATTAAAAGAGGAATGCAAATGTACACAAGGTAAGTCTATCCCTTTCCCCTTCTTCAAAGATTACTTTGGTTGGTGACTTTATTGTGGCTCACAATAAGGTTTTGGGTTTTTTTTCCTGAAAAAGTGTATTCTACTTATTTGCCATTTACTTGAGTTCTGGAGATACTTGTAATGCACCATAGTAAGATGTTTGACATACTTGCTAAATACTTTTTTCAGTGAGATAAAGGGAAAATCTTTGAAGGAAGGAGGGATTGTATATAATTAATAGGCATGTTCTTGCCTTCTTTGTTTCAAGTCTATGACTTTGAAAGAAGCCATCAAGTCTTCACTCATCATCCTCAAACAAGTAATGGAGGAGAAGCTGAATGCAACAAACATTGAGGTACTTTCTGTTTTATTGTTGGATTTTTTCGTTTGTTTTTTTAAGAGATGAGGTCTGGCTATATTGCCTAGACTGGTCTTGAACTCATGGGCTCAAGTAGTCCTCCCACCCCAGCCTCTTGAGTAGCTGGGACTATAGGTGCACACACCAGGCCTGGCTAATGTGTTTTAATTTTTTTAGAGATGGGGTCTTGCTATGTTGCCCAGACTGGTCTTAAACTCCTGGCCTCAGGCAATTCTCCTGCCTTAGCCTCCTAAGTAGCTGGAACTATAGCTGAGAGCCACTGCACCTGGCTGTTTTATTGTTTTTTATTCAGATATTATAGCTGGCATTGCTGAAGACTACATAGATCATAGAAATCACATTTTTGTATATTTAGTTCCTAAGAAATTATTAACAGCCTTTGAATAATAAACAGCTTTAGTAAAGTGGTGCTGGCAGAAGCCAGAATTCACTGAGTTAAAGAATGAGGCCTGGCGAGGTGGCTCACGCCTATAATCCCAGCACTTTGGGAGTTCAAGGCAGGCAGATCACTTGGGACCAGGAGTTTGATACCAGCCTGGCCAGCATGGCAAAACCCCATCTCTACCAAAAATACAAAAACTAGCCAGGTGTGGTGGCACGCACCTGTAGTCCCAGCTACTAGGGAGGCTGAGGCATGAGAATTGCTTGAACCCAGGATTTGGAAGTTGCAGTGAGCTACTGCACTCCAACCTGGGCGATAGAGGGAGACTCTGTCTCAAAAATAAAATAAACAGAATGAAAGGGAGGTGATGAGTGGAGAAAACAAGAGTATGCTGCTTTCTTAAGAAGTTTGATTTGTGTCGGCAGAAGGTAGCATTCAATAAAAGGATTGTGCCGTTTTAAGGATGGGGAAAAATCTTGAAAATACAGAGATGAAACTAGCTTATAGAAAAATGTTGAAAGAGCCGGGCGCAGTTGTCTGTAATCCCAGCACTTTGGGAGGCTGAGACAGGTGGATCGCTTGAGGGCAAGAGTTCAAGAGCAGCCTGCCCAATATAGTGGAACCTCATCTCTACTAAAAATACAAAAATTAGCCAGGCGTGGTGGTGGATGCCTGTAATCCCAGCTACTTGGGAAGCTGAGGTATGAGAATCGCTTGAACCCAGTAGGTGGAGGTTGCAGTGAGCCGAGATTTCACCACTGCACTCCAGCCTGGGCGACAGAACGAGACTCTCTCAAGAAAAAAAAAAAGCTGAAAGAAAGAAAAGGAGAGGTTAGGATAGTGATGGAAAAGTTATAGAAGAGGTAAGGCATGGTACACATGAAAGAGTTGGTTTTGAAAAGTAAAATTCATTCAGCATCATACTGAGTACCCATTATATAGCAGGTATTATGCTGGATGCCCAGGGATACAGACACAGAAAATCCAATTCCTATTCAAGTAGTATACTGTGTAGTGTGGGGAACATATAGATAATAAGAACCAACCTGGGGTGATACTTCTATAATATCAGTAAGAACAGATTCCCGTATGTGTAACTTAGACTAAAGCATTAGGGAAGCTTCTTGGAAGAGGAGATGTCTGGAAAAGGGAGCAGAAAGGTATCCCAGGAAGAGGGGACAACATATGCAAAGGGTTCAAGATGTAAAAATAACATTGTGGGTAAAGGAAACTTTGAGGTTTTGTCTGTTGGGTGTGGGATGTATATAAAATGTGGGGGATGATAAGGGATGGGACTGGAGAGGTATGGACCAGCTTGGGAATGTCCTTTTTTAGTGTGCTAAGAGTAGACAGGAGGAAAGGAAGTAATGACGAGTAAAGATAGGTGGGCTTGGCGGTAAACTGGAGAGATGTCCCACATTTCCCCGGAATTTTCCTAGTGATTGTAAGGTCATCTGCTGAGGGTGGGTGAATGCAACAGTAAAATTGAGAATGGGAAATATTTGGAAAAGTCATTATGGCTAGGGAAAAGAGAAGACAGGGAAGAGTAAAAGGATTGCTAGGCCATATTAAAATCCTAGTTGAGGCCAGTAATCCCAGCACTTTGGGAAGCCAAGGCAGGCAGATCACGTGAGGCCAGAAGTTCAAGAGCTGCCTGGCCAACATAGTGAAACCCCAGCTTTACTAAAAAAAATACAAAAAATTAACTGGGTGTGGTGAGCTATTCGGGAGGCCGAGGCATGAGAATTGCTTGAACCTGGGAGGTAGAGGTTGCAGTGAGCTAAGATTGCACTCCACCCTGGGCAACAGCACGAAACTTTGTCTCAGAAAATAAATAAATAAAATGTAAAGGCCAACCAAGGCTATAATTATAAATCAGTAATTAAACCAATTAGTACTTACCAGGATATTTGTTGACCACACTCATGAGAAAATGGATGGTTGGATTAATCCGTAGTAGGGGATTGACTAGTTAAGGACAAAAAATTAGAGAGTACTGGAGGGTATTGTTGGTGAATGTCTCACCCATAGAACCAGCTTTCATAGGCTGCTGTGAAAGGTCAGTCTAAGGAGGGCTAACATTTGGGAGCCACTGCTCTAGAACCCATCTACTTTAAGTTCTTAGTCTATTAGTTGTTCCTTGGAGCTCCAGCCTCCCTCCTTTTCCCCTAAGAAAAGGAAAATATCCGGCCAGGCACGGTGGCTCACGCCTGTAATCCCAGCACTTTGGGAGGCCGAGGCAGGCGGATCACGAGGTCAGAGATTGAGACCACCCTGGCCAACATGGTGAAACCCCATCTCTACTGAAAATACAAAAAAATTAGCTGGGCATGGTGGCGGGTGCCTCTAGTTCCAGCTACTCCGGAGGCTGAGGCAGGAGAATGGAGTGAACCCGGGAGGCGGAGCTTGCAGTGAGCTGAGATCGCGTCACTGCACTCTAGCCTGGGCGACAGAGCGAGACTCTGTCTCAAAAAAAAAAAAAGATCCAAGTTACATCTTACATCTTTCTTTTAAAGAAAATCTTTATATATACCTCCTTCTATCTAGTGTCCTTACTTTTAATGAACTTTTTTGAGATATAATTTACATACAGTAAAATGTACCAATTTTAAGTTTACAATTCAGCAGATGTTGACAAATGTACTACCCCATATCTGTCACCCCAGTCATTATATCGATCCTCCCAAAAAGTTCCCTCATGTCACTTTGTAGTCTCTTCCCCCACATTGATCTACTTTTTGTCACTATAGATTTGTTTTGTGTTCTAGAATTTAATATAAATGTTTTCGTTTGTTTTTTTTTAAGAAATGAGGTCTGGCTATATTGCCTAGACTGGTCTTGAACTCATGAGCTCAAGTAGTCCTCCCACCCCAGCCTCTCTAGTGGCTGGGACTACAGGTGCACACACCAGGCCTGGCTAATGTGTTTTAATTTTTTTAGAGATGGGGTCTTGTTGTGTTGCCCAGACTGGTCTTAAATTCCTGGCCTCAGGCAGTTCTCCTGCCTCAGCCTCCTGAGTAGCTGGGACTGTAGGTGACTATAGGGACTATACTTCTTTCACTTGGCACGATTTTGAGATTCACCCATGTTGCATCAATTCTGTTACATTTTATTGCTGAGTGCTATTTCATCCATCCTATTTTTTCACCTTTATTGCCAAGTCTCCTCCAAACAGAACCTGTCTTATCTCCACTGCTTCACCTCTCATTGACTCCTCAATCATTACTATTTGTTTCAGCTTTTATTATTTCCATGAGACTGCTCCTTGGTAAGATAACTCTTATTTGTCAGATTTCATGGTCACTCTTTGGAACTATCATTTGACCTTTTTGAAGCATTCACCTCGAATTTGACGGTTCTAAAATTAAAATCATTATCTTTCTTAAAAACCGTTTCATCTTCCCGTATTTCTAATCTTGGTTGATGACACCCCCCAGTGCACTTGTTATGCACATGAGAAACCTGGAAGACTTTGACTTTCCTTCCCTTTTACTCAATCATTTCTTTGCTCCCTTATAAATAACTCCCAAGTCAATGTCCCTTCTGCATCCCTACTTCCAGTGCCTTCTTTTGTTCAGGTCCCCATTTTTCCTCTACCTTGTATATTTTCAGAGGCCTCCTAATTAATCTTGCCCTCCTCCATTTCAGTCCCTTTTTTCCCCATTGTGCTACTACAGTGGATTTTCTAAGCTACATCTAATCTTAATTGTTCTCCGCTTAAAAAATATTTTCTGGCTGGACATGGTGGCTCACGCCTGTAATCCCACCACTTTGGTAAGCCAAGATTGGTGGATCACTTGAGGCCAGGAGTTCAAGACCATCCAGACCAGCATGGTGAAAGCTCTGTCTCTAATAAAAATACAAGAAATTAGCTAGGCACGGTGACATGTGCCTATAATCCCAGGTACTAAGGAGGCTGAGGCATGAGAATTGCTTGAACCCAGGAGGCGGAGGTTGCAGTGAGCTAGGATCATGCCACTACACTCCAGAGCAAGACTCTGTCTCAAAAACAAACAAACAAAAAAAACTTTTCTGACTTCTGTTATCTGTGAGATAAATTCCAAAATTCTTTCCATGGCATAATTCACTATTTCTTAAGTCATATGTTTAATCTATTAGAGACTTTGCTAAGCATTTTACATGCAATTACTTCTCTTAATCTTCACAACACTTCTATGAGATAGATATTCCTATCCCGAAAATCTTATTTTACAGAAGAGGAAACTGACTTTGAGAGGGTAGGGCCAGCCGGGCGTGGTGGCTCAAGCCTGTAATCCAGCACTTTGGGAGGCCGAGACGGGCGGATCACGAGGTCAGGAGATCGAGACCATCCTGGCTAACAGGGTGAAACCCTGTCTCTACTAAAAAATACAAAAAAAAAAACTAGCTGGGCGAGGTGGCGGGCGCCTGTAGTCCCAGCTACTCGGGAGGCTGAGGCAGGAGAATGGCGTAAACCCGGGAGGCGGAGCTTGCAGTAAGCTGAGATCCGGCCACTGCACTCCAGCCTGGGCGACAGAGCGAGACTCAGTCTCAAAAAAAAAAAAAGAGAGAGAGGGTAGGGCCAACAGGTAAATGGTAGAGTCAGGATTTGAATCCAGGTCTGGTCTTAGGTCTTATACTTTTAACCACTTTAATGTACTGTCTCCCATGGGCTCTGACCCCCCCGTTCCCTCTTCTTTTCATGTCATATTCCATGTGCAGCCTCCACTCTAGCCATACAGAATTACTTTCAATTTTGCAAATACATCATGTTCTTTTGTGGTTCTGCGCATTTGCACATTGTTTCCCTTCCTGTCTTTGATTGTCTGACCCATTCTTGCCATGCTTTAATACATAACTCAAAAGTTGCTTCTCCCTGAAGCCTTCCTGGGCTCCCCCAGATCACTCTTATACATATGCTTAGCTTTATTATAACACTTACCTGACATTGAACACATTGGCATCTAGCACTTAGTAAATAAGACGGACTTTCTTCATCTTTGGATCCTTAGTCACAAGTACATGTAACTAATACACAGGTGCTTATTAATTAATTATTGGTGAAATAGAGTGAAAGACAGTATCTGTTCTACCTGCCTCATAGAAGTGTTTTTTGAAAGTGAGATAATAAATATAAAAATATCTTTCATATTATGCAAATACATTTATTATTATGCAAATGTAAGGGATTATTTTTACTTATCTAGTGATGAGCAACTTCCTGAAGGCAGTCCTTGGCTCAAACTCTATTATTAATAGTATTGATTTGCGTTCCAGTTCTTCTGTAGGACTGTTCTACTCAGAGTTTTCCCAGTTTCTGCTTTTTAGCCCCTGTAATGTTTTGAGAAGGCTAGCCTGAGTCATAAGTGAAATTCTTTAGGCCCTCACTCTTTAGATTATTGCCCTTGTATTTCTCTGTCCTCACGTCATTGATCATCAAGTAAAGATATACCTTAACAGAAGCAGTAGTAACATTTTTATTTATTTATTTATTTATTTGAGATAGGATCTCACTTTGTTGCCTGGACTAAAGTGCAGTGGTGCGATCTCAGCTCACTGCAACCTCCACATCCCAGGTTCAAGCAATTCTTGTGCCTCAGCTGGGACTACAGGCACGTGCCACCGTGCCTAACTAATTTTTGTATTTTTAGTAGAGATGGGGTTTTGCCATGTTTGCCAAGCTGGTGTCGAACTCCTGACCTCAAGTGATCCACCTGCCCCAGCCTCGCAAAGTGCCAGAATTAAAGGAATTACAGGCTACGACGTCTGGCCAAGAGAAGCAGTAATATTTGTATGTTTAAATATCCTTGGAATGGAGCTCATGGTCTATATGGTAAACTAATTGTTTACCTATATTTTGCAAATATATTTGGGACTTTTCTGACATTTCACGTAATTGGAGATATATCTTTTAGGAGAATCTAGAGGAGACTACAAGCTTTGAGAGGAGAACATTTTTTTTTTTTTTAAGTCTGTTCCAGGTATCGGATGTCTTAAAATGTGCAGCAGTCTTTCTGAATTTTACTTATAGATGAGGCAGAGGATACTAAACATCATATAACTGGATTATGCTAATTCTGTCTTGCAACTTTCAAGTTATATTAAATATCAGGACTGAAAATTACTTTAAAATGCCCTACTATCTTTAATTTTTTAAAAATTATTATTAATTAATTTATTACTTTAGACAGGGCCTCTTTCTGTCACCCAGGCTGAAGTGCAGTGGGATGATCACAACCCACTGCAGCCCTAATCTCCCAGGGTCAAGCAATTCTCCCACCTCAGCCTCCTGAGTACATGGGACACAGGCATTTGCTATACCCCCTGCTAGTTTTGGGGTTTTTTTTTTTTTTGGTAGACACGGGGTCTCCCTGTGTTGTCCAGACTGGTTTTTGACTCTTGGACTCAAGTGTACCTCCCGCCTCAGTCTCCCAAAGTGCTGGGGTTACAAGCATGAGCTACTGTTTCTAGCCATGTGTTTAATTTTAAAAACTGAAAAAAAAAAAAAAAAAAGACACTATGAGGAAATGACATGTAAAACACAAATCTTTTGAGGCAAATGTGGCACCTATTGCTCAGTATTGCCTAAAACTTTGGGACACAATCAGCAGAGAGAATGGAAAACCTAGTCATGTTAGTTAAATTTGAAATTAACCATCTGGACTTCCAGTTGTTACTGATCTTCAGCCGTCACAACTGATTTCCTGTGCCAGTGTTAATAAAATCTTTTCTTGGCCAGTCCTTTTAAAAAACATAACAGGCCAGGTGCAGTAGCTCACGCCTGTAATCCTAGCACTTTGGGAGGCCGAGGCGGGTGGATCACCTGAGGTTGAGAGTTCAAGACCAGCCTGATCAACATGAGAAACGCTGTCTCTACTAAAAATACAAAATTAGCCAGGCGTGGTGGTGCATGTCTGTAATCTCAGCTACAGGGAGGCTGAGGCAGGAAAATCGCTTGAACCTGGGAGGTAGAGGTTGTGGTGAGCCTAGATCATGCCATTGCACTCCAGCCTGGACAACAAGAGTGAAACTCTGTCTCAAACAACAACAACAACAACAAACTTTTTTGATAAGTTTTGCCACATAAACAATTTTAGAGAAAATACCTTTCAGTAGTTAATGATTATTTGTTGTAGGCAATGGTCTAAGCACGTTATATATATTAACATTTAATCCTCACAACTACTCTGTGAATTAGCTATTCTTATTGTCCTCATTGTACAGATGAAGAAATAGAGGCACAGAGTGGCCAAGTAACCTGAAGTCACACACACAAGCTCAACTTTTAAGTATTTAAATATACTTCAAATATAATTCTAAAGGAGTCTTTAACAGAAAAAAGTACTGACTCCGTGTACTTTGCCGCTGCTTTTGTGATCCCTGTTGAAATGACTTCAAGAAGTGACAGTGATGCCAGGCATTTGGTTAAGTATGATGTGGTGAGTTAACCTTAAAATAGAAAATTTGGTCAATAAGCATTTTTATTTTGGAGCCAGAGAGCTATTTTAGGGACCTGCTGCCTGGGAAGGCCTTGGGACAGCAGATCCCTTAGTTCCTAATGAATAGCTGCATCACCAACACAGCTTCTCCTGACCATGGTAGGGCCATCTGCAGGGTAACTGAGCCCAGCTTATTAACCCTTCTGTTTTCTTTCCAGCTAGCCACAGTGCAGCCTGGCCAGAATTTCCACATGTTCACAAAGGAAGAACTTGAAGAGGTTATCAAGGACATTTAAGGAAGCCTGATTCTCAGAACTTCTCTGGGACAATTTCAGTTCTTAATAATGTCCGTAAATTTTATTTCCAGCTCCTGATCCTTGGAAAATCTCCATTGTATGTGCATTTTTTTAATGATGTCTGTACATAAAGGCAGTTCTGAAATAAAGAAAATTTTAAAATATTTGTTAATAGACTGTTCTCTTCTAATAGTCTTTTTTTTTTTTTTAAAGAGATGAGGTCTAACTATATTGCCCAGGCTGGTTTCGAACTCCTGGGTTCAAGTGATCTTCCCGCCTCTGCCTCCTGAAGTGCTGGGATTATAGGGGAGAGCCACTGCACCCAGCCATTGTAATAACAGTCTTTTGTTTGAAATGCACGTTAGTGGGCCAAAAGGATAGCGTTATTAATATCCCTATTCTATGAAGATGTCTGTTCTAAAACTGTTTTAGTGATGCTCTATAACAGAATCAACTATATCCATTAATCCCTTGGTGTTGATAAATGAACTCTTCCCAGTGGTTAATAGATGTTAACAGCACTGTAAATCCATTTTTGGCCCTGTAATTTCTTGAGCAAACATGTATTTTTGCTGCTTTTCTTATAAGGAGATGCTACTAATTGACTATCAGAACATGTTTTGAGGTCCTTCTCAAAACATTGATGGGCTGGAATAAGCCATCAACAGTGTTGTACCAGTTCTTGGGTTTTGATAGACAATTTGGAAAGAGATTTCCTTGTTTACGAAGTGACGGACTAAGAACTAAATTAATGACCTTGGCCTTACTGGCAATCAATTACAAATCTCAGCTATATCAGTAAGAGAATTGTAAAATTCAGAAGCAGTTTACATTAGACTTTGGAATGAATGATGAACTTTCCCCATTAGAGCTGCCATAATATGACTGGTGGAGACGGTTTGAAGAATCATTGTATCAGCCTCAAAAATGACCATGGGAAGATGGTATCAGTATCACTATTTGTATCACTACTTAACAGATGAAGAATCTTAATGCTGTGTGCCCATGGACACACAGAATTAAGCTGTTGGGACTTGGAACAGCTCAGATTTTGTTTCAGATCACCAGCTCTTGTAATAGGGAATCTGGAGATTTGAAAAGTGCTTGCACTGTCCACAACATGGCTAATCCATATATGGATGATGCAGAATTGATTTAATTCACTAACAGGGACCCCATAATTATTTGCTGGGCTCTGGGTGTATTAATGTGTAGGAAGTTGTACTATATGATGTTAATAAATTATGACTATTTGGGTAGGCTGAATTCATACTAAATCCACACTGTAATTCAGCAAAAAACAACAATGTGTTTATATACATTTGGAAACTGCAATGACAGGAAACATTTGGAAAAAGGGATTTTGCCCTAGAATAACACATAAGGAAAGTAGAGAACTAGTATATTGTTACTTAATGTTCCGGAGACTTCTAGTGATTTTAACACTGTTATTAAGTATAGCATGTTGATTGGGAGATTTGTTTCTCTAAAGATCACTTTGTTTTATTAAATCCTAATAGAAAATACCATTGAAAATCCTATCTCATTTATTCCTGTAACAAATATATTGAGCACCTACCTACTATATGCCAAGAAATGTATTAGCCATCAGGCAGAGAGAGCTGTTCAAATGGTAGATATGATCTGTGCTCCTGTGAAACTTGTAGTGGGCAGAGCCGAACAGTAAACAATATTCCCTTTTAACTCTAGGTTAATGCAGAAATGGATAAAGCCAATGTTGCTTTTGGGAGAGGTGAGTCGTGTCTCTGAATCACATGCATTTCATAGGGGGAAAAATGCCCAGATACTAAGGATAGCTCAGCCTATCTCCGTTGGCCTCAGCTTAAATTGTTTTCCCTCCCACTGGCTGGGCAGTGTATTTGTGTTTTACCTGGTAAAACAGTAAATTTCATACCTTCTATAATTGGCATTCTTCAAAGAGGTAAAACTTTGATTTTTTTTGTAGAATATTAAAACAAGCTTTCTTAGGAACAGCAATGGTTTCATGATGTGTAATTGCTTCATGTTATCTTTCTGCTATAGAATGTTTCCTGGAGAAAGGTATGGTTTTTAGTAATAAGATACATTTACTTATTTTAGTCCTGCAAATAAGGTGAAATCTTATGTCCAGTATTTCACAAAGGAGAACTGACAGTGTGACTTTTATATTTAATGTAAATCTCATTAGACAAAAATGAAATATAGTTCCTAGGGTTTCCAATTTTAAAAAGTGAAATAGTAAATGTATTCACTCAAACATTTTCTCAGTGCCATATGCAAGTTACCATGTCCTGGAAGCTGATATAGTTTGAGGAAGGAAATATATAACTACTGTAAGCCTGTGATAAAGCAACATATTAAAAAGTGAAGGTACAGATAATTGCCAACAAATTTAATAGCGTTTAAAAGTGTATTTGGCAGTTTCTCCAGGAGGTGGCACTGTTGAGTTATTTTTCTTTTCAGACAGTAAGACAATAGACCATTCATCTTTGTGTCACCCAAACAAAGAAATATTCCTTTATAACCCCGTTTCCTCCCCCCACCTAATCACATGCTACTGGAACAGACTGTCTTGTGATCTACTCCCATAGTTGGCATAGATTTTAAAATAATCTATTTTTTAAATTAATCTGATAGTAGTTATGGAAAGGAACAAATTGTTCACCAGTTTTCATCAGCTTTATCTTGTCAGGCCAGTAACTGAGAACTTAAAAGACTATTCTAATGATTTTACTATCCTGCTCAGATGGCATTCAAAAACATTTTTCTTCTCACTTCTTAGTATGGTTGTTTTGGGAATATTTGTAAATTCGTAAGTCTTTTTGTTTGAAAGTTAATGTGACGAAGTATTTTAAGGTAAATATCGGGTTGGGTGCATTGTATCATTTTGCTCTACAATGACTATACCCTCATTTGAGTTTATGGCTAGTTTATAGTTAAAAGTAATCTTTACTTGCTTTGTAACGATTTGCATATTTTGTATCTATTTGCTACCTTTTCTACTGAACAATTTCTAGCTTTCTAAAGGGATGGAGTCAGTAAGTTTAAGGATTCAGAACTGGTTTTACCTGTGCTACGTGTTGTAGAAGTTGTATGTGCAGCTTCTGCGGTAAAGGGAACAGCGTAGGGGTTTTATTTTATTCATTAGAGGTGGATCGGGGTGCTAATTTAGAGGACATCACATACTGGAACCAAACTTGTCCGAAGCTCTCACTGCAGAGTTAAGGCACTTTGGTAAAATAAATGTGCATCTAGGAAATGATCATGTGTACAGTAGGCATTGGGTCATTCTCTTGCCCCCTTTTACCTGCCCCTAATGCCTAAGCTACATTCGAAGTCCTGGAAAACCTGTAAGTAATTCCGCCTTTGGCCTGCTTCCCCGCAGAAGAGGAAGGCGAGAGAGGCCAAACGTGTGGAGACTATTCAGGCTTGCCCGAGTCACGGATGTCCTGATGTCTGTCTCCGTAGGATGTGGCCCACACCAGTTCGCATTCACCTTCTTGGCAGCAAGGCAGCTGCTTAGCAGACAATGGGCGCTCCAGTGAGCGGGGTTTATAAAAACCTGAAGCCCCTGTTCATGATGGAGCCCCCTTTTCCAGCTGAGCGAGCTCAGAGATTTCCTGGGTAGGTTTTCTAGGCGCTGCCTCACCGAAGGAATTTTAGGAGTGTCTCTGGGGAACAGGAGGGACGTAACCCAGCCCCAACTTGAGGGCGCTAGAAGTGCAGCAAGGGGTCGCGGCGCCAGGAGCCCAGGGCTCGGCGGGAAGGTGGGAGAAGCTCCTACGTGAACTCCACAAGCCGGGCCCGGGAGACGCCGGGCGAGGCGGGGTTGACCTCAGCAGTCTCTGCCACGTTCCAGCCAATCAGTCCCGCATCTTGGCATCCGAATCCAGGACCCCCGAAGCCGGAGGCGACGCGAGCCAATGAGGAGTGGACCGGGGAAGAGGGACAGGCGGCCAGCCTATGGGGCGGAGAGGCCCGGCCGCGCGTATCCAAGGAGCGCCGCGCTCGGCTCGGGGGTGTGGCGCGCGCCGACGGGGGTGGGCGGGCGCGCCGGGCGGCAGGTGTCGGCGTCGGCGGCATTCGGCGGCGATGGAGCGGCCCCGGGGAGCTGCGGACGGCCTCTCGCGCTGGCCCCACGGCCTCGGCCTCCTCCTCCTCCTGCAGTTGCTGCCGCCGGTGACCCTTGGCCAGGACCGGCTGGACGCGCCGCCGCCGCCCGCTGCCCCTCTGCTGCGCTGGTCTGGCCCCATCGGGGTGAGCTGGGGGCTGCGGGCGGCCGCGGCCGGGGGCGCGTTTCCCCGCGGCGGCCGTTGGCGTCGCAGCGCGCCAGGCGAGGACGAGGAGTGCGGCCGGGTCCGGGACTTCGTCGCCAAGCTGGCCAACAACACGCACCAGGTGAGCGGGCGCCGGGCCCGGGAGCCGCTCGGCTGCGAGGTGCCGCCCGCGTGCCCCTCCCGGCCCGTGCTCCCCGCGACTCCCGGAGGAGACCCCGGCCCCGCCGCGCCCGCGCCCCCCGGGCCGCAGCCCCGAAACTGCGGCGGGCGGGCGGGCGGAGTCGGGCCGGAGCGGCCGGCGGGGCTGTGTTTCGTCACAGGGGAGGCAATCTTAGACTTCCACCGCATTCTTTTTTTTTTTTTTTTTTTTTTAAAGTTGTCAGAATCTCTTGAACGTCGTTTTTCGTCTGTATAAATAATCAGGACCCAGTAACGCTGTTAGGCCCCAGGAAGGTGAAGGAGTAATTAACTCTTGTGCGCTTGCAGAAGTTGGGCTGCGCCGAAGCAAAGGTGTGTCCTCCGTGGGTCAGTACTTTCCGGGTGGGAGAGGCGGGAGTTTAGGAGGCCCGAAGCAGCGGTCTGGTAACCGTGTTTTAATAGTTAAGGGGACTAGATTGGAAATGAGATGGCAGTATTTATGTGATCTTTCTGACTGCTTCAGATTTGACCTTCTGTCATGGTGTGGAACTGACTAGCATGTCTATATCCCGCGTTGACAAGATTTTCAATAGTTAAGAAACGCATTGCACACATTCTGCTTTGAGCCAGCTCTTGGTCAAAAGACTTTCAGAATTATGGGATTTCTGTCCGTGGGGACAAGCAGCTCAACCTTCGCACATTAAAGGACTGACAAAACCAATTATTAAGAAAGTCCTGGTTTCTTGCTTCAGCACAACTTGGGCATCTTTCTCCTGTTTCTCTAAACTTAACAATTTAATCCTTGCTAGCCACATTTGCATAGTATATTTTCAATTATATATATTTTCTCCCTTGCCTGTTTTCCTCTTTCAAAGAAAATGAATTGCACTTGGGGGCAGGGATGGATGGCCAAGGTTCTGTGCCCGCCCTTGTCCTTTCGTAACCGTATTTCAGCGCCAGCCAAGCCTCAGTCTCCCTTTGGACTGCCCAATTATCTGGACCTACTTGTCACCTGTGATAGAATTCTCTGATCTGGGGACACAAGACACAAGTATTCAAGAATAACTGTGCTTTGCGCAGCCCGAGCAGCAGCTGTGTAAAGGTAGCCAAGCTAGTGCTGGAGGGTGGGACAGGTTGGGTAGAATGAGTTCTAGAAAGTCTTCCTACTTGATGAGAAAAAAAAAAAAATCAAATAGACTTCCTTCTCACAGTGGGGGATTGAGAAAGTCTTTACAGCAGTGATACTTAATTTATACTGGACCACTAGCTGGACACAGCATTCTTACTCCATATTTCAAATTCTTCTCTCGCTGGTTGACCTAACTTTTCGGTGTGCTTCTGCTCCTGGATTTAGATTTACTCCTTTTTTCTTTTCTTTTTTTTTTTTGGAGACAGGCTCTTACCTCAGCCTCCTGAGTAGCTGGGACTACAGGTGTGCACCTCTGTGCCTAGCTAATTTTTGTATAATTCCTTTTTTTAAAATTTTTTTTGAGATAGGGTCTCACTCTGTTGCCCAGGCTGGAATGCAGTGGTGTGATCACAGCCCACTGCAGCCCTGACCTCTTGGGCTCAAGTGATCCTCTCACCTCGGCCTCCCATGTAGTCGGGACTACAGGTGCATGCACCCAGCTAATTGTTCTTTTCTTTTCTTTCCCCTTTTTTTTTTTTTTTTTTGAAACAGGGCTTTGCCGTGTTCCCCAGGCTGGTCTTGAACTCCTGGGCTCAAGTGCTCCACCCACCTTAGCCTGCCACAGTCCTGGGATTAGAGGCGTGAGCCACTATGCCCTGCCTGGATTTATTCCTTGAGTCAGAGTCTTACTGGTTAGTTTGAATTGATATGTCATTTGTAATATATTGATTCCAAAGCAAGAGGTTGAGAAAACTGGCTCAGGGGTTCTAAGGTCAAATCTATAGAAGAGTAGACCTAAAACCACTCATTCTTTGAAGTCCATATGTAAAGAAATTTCCTTTTAGCTGGGTGTGGTGGCTCACGCCTGTAATCCCAGCACTTTGGGAGGCTGAGGTGGGCGGATCACAAGGTCAGGAGATTGAGACCATACTGGTTAACACGGTGAAACCCCGTCTCTACTAAAAATACAAAAAATTAGACGGGTGTGGTGGTGGGCGCCTGTAGTCCCTGCTACTCGGGAGGCTGAGGCAGGAGAATGGCGTGAACCCAGAAGGCAGAGCTTTCAGTGAGCCAAGATCACACCACTGCACTCCAGCCTGGGCAACAGAGCGAGACTCTGTCTCACAAAAAAAAAGGAATTTCCTTCTATTTCTTTCATTTGGCTGTTGGCAATAATTTATTTATTTATTTATTTTAGTTTTTCTCTCCTAGTCTTTTTTTCAGTGACCTTACTTAAAATAGCTGTTTTGGCTGGGCATGGTGGCTCACACCTGTAATCCCATCATTGTGGGAGGCCAAGGCAGGTGGATCACTTGAGGTAAGGAGTTCAAGACTAGCCTGGCCAGCATGGTGAAACCCTGTCTCTACTAAAAATACAAAAGTTAGCCAGACGCAGTGGCATGCGCCTGTAATTCCAGCTACTCTGGAGGCTGAGGCATGAGGATCACTTGAACCCGGGAGGCAGAGGTTGCAGTGAGCCGAGATCGCACCATTGCACTCCAGCCTGGGTAACAGAGTGAGACTCTGTCTCAAACAAACAAACAAAAAAGTTTTGCATTTGTTAATCATCCGTGGTCTCTTCTTCAGAGATCTCATCCTTTTTGTATCTGGTTAAAAAAAAAGAAAAAGTGGAGCCTTTGTTTAATATCCTTTACCTTAAAAATGGTTAAGTAGCACTTCCTTAACCAAGAATTATTACGTAGTAGCCTGTTCTTCTATTTATTTGTTTGGTTTTAGAAGTCATAAAAAATCCTGAACTGTATTGAAGAGATCTAGCATTTTTGGACCCTTTATAAAACAGGGTGAAATAAAAGCATCAGCATGACAGAACAACTTTTTATCAGAGATGTTGTATACTTTGTACAACTAGGGAAGGAAAGTACATGTAGAATCATTTTTCCTACATAATATGACAGGATTTGAGTCCCAAGAAAAAGCAAAAGTTCATGGTTCTCTTATTTCTTTTAACTTGGTCCTGTTTCGTTTGAAGCCACAGTAATTCATATCATCAGTGTATGTGAATGCCCTCCAAATGCCTAGATCTGTGCTAGGTGCTGGGGGTGCCAAGATACAGAGAAAAGATCATTCAGACTGGAGAATGAAAAGCCTCAGAAGGTTATAGCAAACTACTAGACCTGTTTCTGTGGCTTGTGAGAATATATTAGCATTTAACCTGTCTTCTCAAGAAAGCACGGTAAAGCTAAAGCATGATAGTGCGTTTACATGACGTTTTTAGGAGACCGGTGTCCTGATGACCACTCAGGCTTCTTTGTACATGAAATCCAACAGGTTTTTCTCTTTGCCCAAGCCTCCCTTTTTCTCTCTAAGATTTTTTTCTCATATCATTTCAGTCTATTAATTTAAAATATATTTAAAGTGTATTGGGTTTATTACACACAGTATATATTTTTTCACATAGAAGTTCTAATGATTAAGTGCTCTATTTTAGGAGTTGAGGCAGGAGAAAACATTTTCCTTTCTAGTTATAATAATACAAGTTAGTTATGATAGACTCATGGGAAAGTGGAATAAAAAATATTGGCTGTTACTAAAAAAACAAACAAAAGGGATGACAAGAAAACAAAGGAGAAAGATAAATAGTTATACCATTCCAAAAATTATGCTCCCTAATTTTGTTCTAAGGGTTTGACATACCATGGTAAGGCAATATAGCACTGCCTTGTCTGGACTGTCTGCATTTGAACCCTGGCCATGTCACTGATCTTGGATAAGTTACTTAAGTTTTCTGTATCTCAGTTCCTAATCTGTAAAGTGAAGATAAGAGCACTTAATTTGTAGGGTGGTTGTGAGAATTAAATGAGTATGTGTTAAATTATATAAACATAATATATACGTATATGTGTATTATTGTATTGTATAATATATATTTGTATTACATAATATATATGTAATATTGTATTATGTTGTAATGAGTTATAGTACGTATTACAACATATCACATTGTGTTGTATAATCTATACATATGTAATAACTCATTAGAACAATGTCTGACACATAATTAGCACTCAGCAATTAGCTATCATTTATAAATGCTCTTTTCTTAGTCTCAATAATCTTCCTTTTGCCTGGAACTCAAAACTGTTTTCATGCCACATTTTTAAGTGATTGTTCCCTTCAACTGCTTGGAGTATCCATGACATGTATAACCTTTGTACATGCGTGAAATTGAGCAGGCCTAGAAGACTTTATTAATGTTGGTTGCTAAGTTGGGTTGCTTCAAAACATTTCTGCTGTAAGCACCCCTTTGAGGGTAGGCATGAAACTGTCTTAAAGGAACAGACGAAATGCCTTGGCCCGAGTTGTGGTGGTGGCTGATGTAATTTCCTTACTTCTCATTTCTTCTCATTCCTGTGTACAGACCATTTGACAATTTCCTTAAAACTTTTAAAACTTATGATGAATAAAGCCAGGAACTGTTGCTTATTTGCTGTCCTCCCTCTGCTCCTGTCACTAACTACTTCTTTAAACATAACTTCCCAACTTCTACTCCAACATCAAAGCATCTGGTTTCTTAAATAAACAGGCCCTGTAGAGAGGCCGTGTTGTATGGGGTGTCAGCTCTGGGAAGAATGCGTGTGTTTGTTTGCTGGCGCTGGCAGGGTTGAATCCAAGCTCACAGGACTGAGTGTGCCTGTCAGAGGCTTCAGGGAGCTGCCTCTGAAGCCCTCGGCCTGTTGTTGTGGATCACCAGACCTTTGTAACACCCGGAAGTCTGAAGATCAGTCCTTTAATGCCCAGGAACTTCCTAACTGCCTCATTTATTCCAATACTTGGCCTCTCTTCATACTACCTTCCCTAGCACCCCCAGCTGTCTAGCTTATTTAATATTCTCTTGAGTTCTGTTTCTTCCATTCAGTTTTGGATCAAGGAGTAGGAACTCTGTAGGGTCTCCTTCTTGGTCCTGGTTGAGCAGAGTGAGCAAAACCCTCAGGAAGAGCCCTCTCTCATACAATGTATAGTTAGACCTTTAGCCCCTAGAGGGATGTTAAAATCACTTATGCATTGGATATTTCAGTAAGAAGTATCAGCAGATTTGATGAAATGTGATTTATCTGGGGAAAGGTTAGTCTTCATCTGAAGTTTGGTTGGGATGAAAGTAGAAAGCTAGCCAGGTATGACAGATGGCTCCAAGGGAATGCAGTGTTAACAATTAGGTAAGTTCTCTGCTGACTCAAATATTTGGCTCTGTGCACAGTGATTTTTAATTAGAAATCTGAGTCTCATGTCTGCTTGTGGAAATAATTGGAAGAAGGCTTATGTTCTGTTCAATTTCTAATGACTATTTTCTTTTTGTGATATTAGCAACAATAATAGGCTTTCTATCCTGCTGTTTTGATCAGATCTTTCATGTCAGGGTCACAGGTACTATTAACAGTTTCTTCAGCACTCTGCCAGTTTCCAATCAACTCTTGTCAACAGGCATTGGGTTCTCAGTGGGTGACTGCAGAGTCTGCGCTCCCCAACTTTGTCCCAGTTGGCCTGTTACCCTTGTGTGACCATCACATGCTGGGCAGTGCTTAGCACCAAGTTATAGTGGTCAGAATGGGGGAGTAATGTTTGTTTTTCTCCCTCCTTCCTACCTAATCCTACCCCTCCATTTTTTTTTTTTTAACAGAAAGTGAACTGTTTTGAGGCTGCAGAAATGAGGCTCAGATGTTTTATGTAATTAGGGGCTAACATTAAGGCAGACAAACCCATCACATTTGACATGTAATTAAAAATAACAGCTTTCTAGAAAAAACAAAACTGTGGCAATGAGTCTGATAATATTATGAACTAGATACTGCATTTGTAAATTTCTACAAGTTTCAGTTCCTTCTCTCCTTTTGTAATCAGTGTTTTTATTGCATCTTTTACTTCTGTTTTTAGAAACTTGGTGAAAACTTGTTCTTCCCACTATGTGGTCTCAGTGATTTGTATGCAGGTGGATTTGAGGATTAATGGGGCTTGAAGAACAAGCTGATCAATTTCAGTCAGTTCTAGGCAGTTTTTTTGTTGTTTCAGTGGTGACTACAGTCGAAGCTGGATTAGTAGCATGTGGCTTTGAGATAGTTTGGTTGAATGAATGTTCATGACAGATTCCTCATACCTATGAAAATTGTTAGGTGAAAGATGGAGGCTATTTTTCCTTCTCTATCCCCAATCTCAGTCTCAGGAAACCACAGTAAAAACAAAATCCTTCCATTCAGAACCTGTCATGTTCTGCTGAGTAAGTTTTCTGTGAATGTAGTTTATTTTTTGTTTTACATTTTAGTCTCTGGTCCTCCATTCCTCATCTACAACACGAGAAGTTTTGGACTAGCCTTAAAATTTCTTTTAAAAATTCTATGATTCATATGGAAGAAGAGAGGCCAGAGGTTGTGATCACAAATGTTTACTGGCAGATTCCAAATTTAGAAGCAAATTGTGGCTGTTTGACTTCCCAGTCAAACTTGAGCATAGCATGGATTTCACATTTAGGGTGTTTACTACCCCCTCCAGGACTTGCTTCAGTGAAATATGAGTGTTTTTAAAGATAGCGGGAGTGCTTTTCTTCATATAGTTATGGAAGACATTTGTCTCTTTTATTTTGGGGGTAATATTTTATTGTTTGTTCCTTGTTGGCTGAAAAATGTAATGCTAATAAAAGCTACTATCTTGAATAGTCCAAAAGCAAACCCAATAGATAGCAGTAAATTCATTTTTCTTTTTCCCTTTCCTATAGTACTCCGCCAAAACTGGGCTTTTTTTCTTCATCCTGGCTGCCTGTGTGTTTGAAAATAGATGGTCAGCTTACCATAAATTATTCACTTGTAGAAACTCACATGTGATTAATTGGCTTCATTTATTTTAATCAGAAGAAAACGTATGTATGTTCCCTCTCTGGCTTATGAATACTATCCATCTTATGTTTGCTTTTGATAGCAGTTTTGTTCTTCCTGTATATCCTAAAACACACACACACACACACACACACACACACTTTCTAATATTGTACTTAAGCCAGTTTGCAAGTCTCGTTCCACAGTACAATTGCTCTGAAGGACCAGGAGAAATTGAACTGGGAAGGAAAATTTGTATTAACTTCAATAATTCCCAGACAGGTTAGTTCAAATCATGTTTATCTGGTATTTGCTATTTGTCACAAAGGATTCAGAACATAAATATGTTGTATACAAAATTTCAAAGAGATGTCTCAATACCCAGATTTGGGTCCTGGCTGTGCTGCTTCATAGCTGTGTGATTATGGAAAATCATTTAACTTCTGTGATCTTTACAGTTGTTTTTTAAACTAGAGCAGCAGTTCTTTGAATTGTTTGGAGGGTCAAATGAGAAGTTTTACCAACGTGTTTAGTTAAAGGTAGAGTACTACTATATAGATGTCATTCATTTAGACACTTACTGAGCAGCCTGCCATGTACTGAGTGGAGTCCAGACCTGTGCATAAACAAAGCAAAGCACTGGGGCTATCTTAAGAATTTAGGTGTTCAGTGTTCAGCCTGCTTCCGGACGGGTGAGGAGACTCGTGGTCTGGTTCTAGGACTTCCCTAACAGCATGGCCCCTAAACGCCAGTCTCCACTCCTGCCTCAAAAGAAGAAACCAAGACCACCGCCTGCTCTGGGACCGGAGGAGACATCGGCCTCTGCAGGCTTGCCGAAGAAGGGAGAAAAAGAACAGCAAGAAGCAATTGAACACATTGATGAAGTACAAAATGAAATAGACAGACTTAATGAACAAGCCAGTGAGGAGATTTTGAAAGTAGAACAGAAATATAACAAACTCCGCCAACCATTTTTTCAGAAGAGGTCAGAATTGATTGCCAAAATCCCAAATTTTTGGGTAACAGCATTTGTCAACCATCCACAAGTGTCTGCACTGCTTGGGGAGGAAGACGAAGAGGCACTGCATTATTTGACCAGAGTTGAAGTGACAGAATTTGAAGATATTAAATCAGGTTACAGAATAGATTTTTATTTTGATGAAAATCCTTACTTTGAAAATAAAGTTCTCTCCAAAGGATTTTATCTGAATGAGAGTGGTGGTCCATCTTCAAAGTCCACCGAAATCAAATGGAAATCTGGAAAGGATTTGACGAAACGTTCAAGTCAAACGCAGAATAAAGCCAGCAGGAAGAGGCAGCGTGAGGAACCAGAGAGCTTCTTTACCTGGTTTACTGACCATTCTGATGCAGGTGCTGATGAGTTAGGAGAGGTCATCAAAGATGATATTTGGCCAAACCCATTACAGTACTACTTGGTTCCTGATATAGATGATGAAGAAGGAGAAGGAGAAGAAGATGATGATGATGAAGAGGAGGAAGGATTAGAAGATATTGATGAAGAAGGGGATGAGGATGAAGGTGAAGAAGATGAAGATGATGATGAAGGGGAGGAAGGAGAGGAGGATGAAGGAGAAGACGACTAATAGAACACTGATGGATTCCAACCTTCCTTTTTTTAAATTTTCTCCAGTCCCTGGGAGCAAGTTGCAGTCTTTTTTTTTTTTTTTCCTCTTGTGCTCAGTCACCCTGTTCTTGAGGTCTCTTTTCTCTACTCCATGGTTCTCAACTTATTTGGGGGGAAATACCTTGAGCAGAATACAATGGGAAAAGAGTCTCTACCCCTTTCTGTTCGAAGTTCATTTTTATCCCTTCCTGTCTCAACAAAAACTGTATGGAATCAACACCACCGAGCTCTGTGGGAAAAAAGAAACCCCTGCTCCCTTCGCTCTGCTGGAAGCTGGAGGGTGCCAGGCCCCGTGTAGTAGTGTGTATAATTCTAGCTTTTTTCCTCCTTTCTCGGTATGTTGGGCTCAGAGAGTACACTGTGTCTCTCTGTGAATATGGACAGTTAGCATTTACCAACATGTATCTGTCTACTTTCTCTTGTTTAAAAAAAGAAAAAATACTGAAAAAAATGGGGTTATAGAAGGTCAGCAAAGGGTGGGTTTGAGATGTTTGGGTGGGTTAAGTGGGCATTTTGACAACATGGCTTCTCCTTTGGCATGTTTAATTGTGATATTTGACAGACATCCTTGCAGTTTAAGATGACACTTTTAAAAATAAATTCTCTCCTAATGATGACTTGAGCCCTGCCACTCAATGGGAGAATCAGCAGAACCTGTAGGATCTTATTTGGAATTGACATTCTCTATTGTAATTTTGTTCCTGTTTATTTTTAAATTTTCTTTTTGTTTCACTGGAAAGGAAAGATGATGCTCAGTTTTAAACGTTAAAAGTGTACAAGTTGCTTTGTTACAATAAAAGTAAATGTGTACACACACACACACAAAAAAAGAATTTAGGTGTTCAGAGATGTCTCAGGGGGAGTTTGGAAGAAGGCTTGACCACTGCAGTGCAGTGTGTTGGGAAAGCCCTCTGGCTGAAGAGAGAATCAAAGTGGAGGTGATTTTTAGGGAGATCTGTAAAGACACGAAGGAAGTAGGAAAATCCAAGATATGTTCAAGGGATGGTCAACAGAAACTTTATTTTAGGGTGAGGTAGTTGATGGGAAGTATGACTACGGTTTCCAGGAAAACATACAGGGAAGTTAAAAAAAAAGTAGCTCTTTTGTGGTGGATGGAAAGACAAGGGGTGTGGGTAGGGAGTTTGGCAAAAGGACTTACTTATGAAAGAGTTTTAACAGATAGTACTAGACATGAGGCTAGAGCTGGAGGAACCACAGGTAGAAATGGGGAGCCAAGAAGAGTTCCCCTTTCAGAGGCCGGCCATTGCTTTGGTCTTGGATGCGAAGGTTCCAGAGGAAAGCAGAACGGAGGGCGGGGCAGACCATCCTTTATACTTGAAGTGCTAAACGTTTCCAAAAAACACTCCTAAACTTCTGGACCTTGTTGAAGAATGTGAGCCAAGGCATGAGGAAGCCAAGAGCTGTAAGTCAGTGATGCCTATGAACAGATTTTTCTCAACATTTGTGAACAAGGATGAGATTGAACTCTTGCTGATAATGTGCTTAACGGTTTGAATCATGGATCATTGGGCCGATTAGCTGGTCAGAGCCCTTTTGCTGATGTGGCTGGCTGACTTGCTTATGGGCCAAGAGCTGGGAGTAGAACGTAGATGTCCCAACATGGTGCTGTATTTGAAAGTGTTTTGTAGGAGTGTTGAAATCAATGCATTTGCTTCAGGGATAAGGCAAAGTGATGAGATCCCAGTTATAAGTAATATAGTTGTGAATTCTACTCTTCTCCTCAAGGTCATAGTACCCTCAGCAGAGCTGAACTAGCCTTTCTAAGCCTCCGCGTCCCATCACATAAAATGGAGGATTATCATGAAGTTTTGAAGAGAAAATATATGTTAAAATATTGTGAAACCTTGAAGTACTGTATGAGTGTGATTCGTATAATTCCTTAATAAACCTGTTGATGTGTCACAGCCTCCACAGGGCCTGCTTGTCAGCCAGGTGATCCTGATAGATACAGCCCTCGAGTCAAATCTTGAGGAGCGTGTATATTAAAGCAGATGGATGAGGCATAAATGCATTTGGTTTATCACTTGGCAGAGCTGGATGACAGGCTTGAGTGGGAGTGGCAAGAATTAAAGTGAGTCAAGATTGGCAGAAGTGTAAGACATGTATGTAGTGGTTTTCTTCTTTTTTTAAGCCTTTGTGATTATGTCAAACTTTTGTTAATATGATTGATGATGGTTTGAGGCAGTGGTTTGGGGGAACAGGATCTCAGGTATTAGATCTGGATTCAAACTTCAGTGGTGACTATGGAGAAATTAACCTCTCTGAACCTTAGATTTTTCATCTATGAGACGGGAGTACTAATACTACCTCTTAGGGTCATTGTGAAGATTAAGAGATGGTATAGGATTTAGTGTATATTCTTTTGTTGAGGATTTCTTGTGATGATTTTCTCTACAAAGCTTCTGACACATTACCAGTTAGATGCTTAAATATTTGTACATGTGCTTAATTTTTTTCATATCTCATATTTCTAGAGAATTATTATAGGTACTCACAAGAACTACATGTGGACTAAGATATATTAGCTCTGGCTAAGCAGGGTGGCTCACACCTATAATTCCAAGATTTTTGGAGTCTGAGGCGAGAGGATTGCTTGAGCCCATGAGTTTGAAACCAGCCTGGGCAATATAGTGAGACTCCATCTGTATAAAAAAATTTTTTTAATTAGTCTGGTATGGTAACATATGCCGGTAGCCCTAGCCACACAGGAGTCTGAGGTGAGGGGATCACTTGAGCCCAGGAGTTTGAGGCTGTCGTGAACTATGATTGCACCACTGCATTCCAGCCTGGGCAATAGAACGAGATACTGTCTTCCAAAAAAAAAAAAAAAAATTATTAGGGGTAGGTGGTGGTGCACACCTAGAGTTCCAGCTATTTGGAAGGCTGAGGCAGGAGGATAGCTTAAGCCCAGGAGTTCAAAGCTATAGGGCACTGTGATTGCATCTGTGAATAACCACTATACGCAAGCGTTGGCAACATAGTGAGGTCCCATATCTAAAAGGAAAAAAAAAAGTACTACTTGTATCACTGGACTCAGGATAAAAAAGGGGAGAGTGGGAGGTAGGGTTAGGGAGAGATCATCTATTCAAAATGCCCTTCCTTTCCTTCCTTTCCTTCCTTCCGTCTTCGGAGTCTCGCTCTGTTGCTCAGGCTGGAGTGCAGTGATGTGATCTTAGCTCACTGCAACCTCCACCTCCCGGGCTCAAGCAATTCTCTGCCTCAGCCCCCCAAGTAACTGGGATTACAGGTGCCTGCCACCACGCCTGGCTAATTTTTGTATTTTTAGTAGAGAAGGGGTTTCACCATCTTGGCCAGGCTGGTCTTAAACTCGTGATCCACCCACCGCGGCTTCCCAAAGTGCTGGGATTACAGGCGTGACCCATTGCACCCAGCCCAAAATGCCTTTCTTGAAGCTATGGGAGATGGAGAAGAAAATAATCAGATTAATAACCAGAAAACAGTAATCAAATACCTGGTCATCTGGTTATAATAGCTTCAAGCATATGTGGTTAAATAGTTTTTGTTTTGTTTTAAAACAAAATTTAAAAATTTAAAAGACATGGTCTTTACTGTGTCACCCAGACTGGAATGCAGGGGTGTAATCATGGCTTGTTACAACCTTGAATTCCTGGGCTCAAGTGATCCTCCTGCCTCAGCCTCTGCGTTAGCTAGGACTATAGGCACATATCCCTGTGCCTGGCTAGTAAATAGGTTTAAATAACTTAAAATTATTTATTTTTATTTATTTATTTTTTGAGACTGAGTCTCACTGTTGCCCTGGCTGAATGGAGTACAGTGGTATGATCTCAGCTCACTGCAACCTCTACCTCCTGGGTTCAATTGATCCTCCTGCCTCAGCCTTCAAAGTAGCTGGGACTACAGGTGTGCACCATCACACCTGGCTAATTTTTGTATTTTTAGTAGAGATGGGGTTTTACCATGTTGGCCAGATTGGTCTTGATCTCCTGACCTCAGGCAATCTGCCTGCCTCAGCCTCCCAAAGTGCTGGGATTACAGGTATGAACCACTGCACCTGGCCAAATTATTTTTTAAAGACTATAATTTAATAACAATTTTTCTTCCTCTTCATTAAGCTTTAATTTGTTAGAGTTAATGACTGTGGTTTAAGTTGATAGCTCTGAAATAGCACCTTGCATATTTCACCCTTTTAACTGAGCAGCTACTATTAGCTTTGCGCTTTACTGACCTCTGTGAAGTTTCAAGAAATATTGGTGAAATGTGATAGGTACTTCGCAGGAACTTTGCTTGAAAGAATAGCGGACTAGAATGTTCATGGAATTATTTTTTCTTATGTGCATATTGCTTTTTTAAACTTTTAACAATTATTAACAAGTAGAGATGAGGTCTTACTATGCTGCTTAGGCTGTTCTCAAATTGCTGGGCTCAAATGATTCTTCTGCCTGGGCCTTCCAAAGTGGTAGGATTATAGGTGTGAGCCAACACACCCGGCCTGTGTGCATATTTATTTAACCTACTATTTCACCACTTCCTGGCCTATGTTAACGCTCTGTTCCAGTTAAAGTGACCTTCTAACCAGTCCCTCCAGCTCCCTGTGTGGTTTTTGCTTCTCCATCTTTGTTTTCCTGGCTTTGTTCCTGTCTGAATGCCCTTCTAGCCCTTGTTAGTTTTTCCTGTTCTCCCCTATAATTTTGGACTATTCCATGTAATACAACACTTCCGTCTTGTGTTCAGTTTCATTTATAGAAGTTTTATTCCCTCAATGATAAACTCTTTAAAGGTAGGGTCCAGCTTGTACTATGAGTCCTTCATCACTTTTGCCTCCCACAGTGCTGAAGAAAGAGTAGTCATGAAATGTGTAATCTGGAGTCAGACAGACATGATATTGAAGCCTTGCTCTGCCACTTACCAACTTTTTGACTTTGAGCAAATTACTTAATGTCTCTGAGCCTGCTGCTTTCTTTATAAATTAACAGTGAGTACCTTAATATATATAATACTAATATAATAAGTGCTTAGTAAAGGTTAAATATTATTGTTTTTCTTTAATTCAGCAATGTTTATCAAGCACCTACACACATGAGGCACTCACTGTATCAGGTCCTGGGAACTGGTGTAGAACACCAGACCTCTATCCTGATGGAACTTTATGGACCAATAGAGAAAATGGCACTAAACGATATATAATTATAAATGTGGTAACTACCAAGAAGAAAAATAGTAACCACAGGAGAATAATTGACAGGTCTTTTTTGGTCTGGGGCATTAGGAAAGATTCACTGAGAAATTATTTAAACTGATACTTGAATAGAATTTTGCCAGGAAGAGTATCTCAGGCAGAGAGAACAACATGTTCATAAGGCCTGGGTCTAAAAGAGCTTGGCATACTCCAGGATCTGGAAGAAGGCCAGTGTGGTTGTAGCAGAGGGAATGGGGGAAGGGGTTAGCGCCCACACCCAAGGGATAAGCAGCCAGCCTTCATGGTTCTCTCGGCTCAGTCAGCTGGCAACTGGAGCATATCTCTTTGTCACTTTCTTTTCTTTAAAATGAGCTAAGATATAGCCGTTAAATGCAAAAAATTATGAAATGTAGCTATTTATTGAGAAATGAATTGTTTCATGGAAGTGACTTTCAAAAACTAAGCCTACCCTTTTGTAAGTGCCAAAGGGTTTTTGTCTGCTTGCTTTTTTAATGGAAATCATTCTAATATACTTCTCTGCTTCTTGGTCAACAATATGAGTCTAGGTCACTAAGAAGATAATAAATTATGCTATACCAGGACTGCTGTGGTTTGAGTGTGCCTCCCCAAATTCATGTTTTAGGAACTTAATTGTCAATGTAACAGTATTAAGTGGTGGGTCTTTAAGAGGTATTATATCATGAGGGCACCAACTCATGAATGGATTAAGGCCTTTATCCCAGGAGTGGGTTAATTATAGTAGGGGGAGAGTTTGGTCCTATTTCTTTTATTTTTTTCTTTTTCTTTTCCTTTTCCTTTTTCTTTTTCTTTTTTTTTTTTTTGAGACAGAGTCTCACTCTTTTGTCCAGGCTACAGTGCAGAGTTGTGATCTCAGCTCACTGCAACCTCCACCTCCCAGGTTCAAGGGATTCTCATGCCTCTGCCTCCCAAGTAGCTGGAATTACAGGTTTGTGCCACCATGCCTGGCTAATTTTTGTATTTTTAGTAGAGATGGATTTTCACCATGTTGGCCAGGCTGGTTTCAAACTCCTGACCTCAAGTGATCCACCTGCCTTGGCCTCCCAAAGTGCTGCCATTACAGGCGTGAGCCACCATGCCTGGCCTGTTCCTATTTCTTTTCTGTGTCTCCTGTGCTTGCTTCCAGTTTCTGCCATGGGATGATCCTCTACAGATGCCTATGCCATGCTTTTGGACTTCACAGCCTCCAGAACTGTGAGCTAAATAAACATCATTTGTTTATAAATTGCCCAGTCTTGGATATTCTCTTATAGCAACTGAAAATGGACTAAGACATGACTCACAGTATTTTAATGTGGTATAATATTTAATACCTACAGGGGCTATTGAGATATATGGGCTATCTTCTCCCATTTCAAATGTCCTAGATTATAAACTTAATGCCATTGTCTGCCTGTTTGCTTTTTTCCTGCAGAAATGATACTCCCTTTATAATTCCTCTTGTAATATCCTCTTCCTCTTGCTGTTGTCCCTGTCTGTCTCTACATATATCACTCTCAAATTTGATTTGCTTCCTCTGTATGCTAAGAAAGCAGATTTCTAACATTAGACAATTCTAACCAGTTTAATAAATTGAATTAGAGTGATGGTCTGCAGATTTCTCTTAGAAGTCAAATGCACAGATTTTTAATGCATAATAGTGGCATCAGGGGTCTCCTTGCTTCTTTTCAGTGCGTATCTAGGTTGCTGAGGCATCTAAATCATGGAGGTTGCTGTTGCCCCTTTCCTTTGAACACTGGCCTATTGTGGAGCAGGGAGCCGATCTCCAAAACAACAAAAACCCAGATACATAGCAGTTGAAAAGCAAACTGAGTGGCTGAATTGTTGATGAGTCATAGAATTTTAAAGCTTAGAAAGACTAGAAAGATTGTCGTTCTAGCCCCCTCACTTTGGTAATGATGTCAGGTTGTGCTGCCCAGTTTCACGCAGCTTTTTGCAGAGCTGGAAATAAAATTCGGGTTGACTGATTATTAGCCTGGTGTACTCTCCTCTGTATCATGCTCCCTCAGAAAACTGAATAATTAAATAGATTTGAAAACTTGTACATTATTTTGTAGTTAATTTTTTCATTTCCAAGAATAGACTCCATGAGAACTGGGACATTTGTGATCTTATTTCTGGCTCGTGTTTTATGATTCTAGCAGTGCCTAATTTAACAGAGCTATATTCTGTTAGGATTTTCTTCCTGCCTGCAAAAGCATCACTCAGGTTGTGTTCTAAGCCTCACTGGGCTTTGGAAGACTAATCCTAGATCCCCAGTCTTTGTGGGATCACCAATGCCTTGCCTTCGTAATCCTCAGTTTTACTCCTGAGGAAATGGATTCCCAACAGAGAAAATGATTTGTGCCTACCATCCCAGCCAGTTAGTTACTGGGTGAGGCTTAACGTTCTTTCGTAGTTTTGTTTTCAGTGTGACAGGCTGACTTCTGTAGATTAAAAGTCTAGTGTGTTTAGCCTTTCTTTTTAGATTTCTGTACATAAGATGCCTGTTGATAGGGTATAATCTTCAGTAGCTCAGAGCATGTATCATCACAGCACATGGTAGGCATGCAGACATATTTGTTGAAAGAGGGCATGTATGTGAAGAATGCCATCATTGAATTCACCTCCTTCTTTGCTTGTCAAAAAGGCTGCTCCTGATGGGTACATGGTCAGGCCGTCAGCAAGTGGCTTTTAAGCTGGACCTTGCCTTGGGAAAACTGACCCACACGCAGTAGTGCCAGTGTTAGTTTTTTCAGTGTTTTATTTTTGATTATGTGTGTAACTAAAGATAGAAGTTTCTCATGACTAGATTTTTTTCCAAGCTACAGTGACTCTTGGGCCCAACTTTAAATTTTCCAAGCTTATGGTAACAGTAATTTAATTTGGCTTCTAGTTTAATTAGATGTGAAGATGATTGTTTCCATGAAGAATCTTGTGAACAGAACCTAGGGAGTATTCAGATGATCCCAGAAATGGACATTGTGCTAATTCATGAACTCTGAAGTGTGGGGGCCTCCTGCTTTAAGATGGTAGGCAATAAATTCTTGGATGAGTCTTATATCATCAGCTCTCAAGGTGGATGCCTTTTAGAGAAGGTAGTACAAGCTGTCCCCTGCTTTCTAACATAATGAATTCCTGAAAATCTATTTGACAGTCAGATGGCAGCTATAAATGCCAGCCAGTTACTTCTGCTTCGGAGCTCCCCTACCGAGGGCAGTAGATGGCTGTTGGTACCATCTGGGACACCAGAAATCACTATTCAATAGGTAATGGACAAAAGGCTCTGAATGTGACTCTGAAAAGGCAGCTTAGTGTATCAGTGATTAATGATATTAGGAGGTCTACCTTACATCAGGACCACCTATGTTCCTGTACCTCAGTGTAGCAGGGGCTCTTGACCTATCCTATAACCTTCTGGTATATCTGTTAGCTAGTGTAATATAAATAAGAATAAACTAACATGCATCCAGGCTCGGTGGTTCACGCCTATAATCCCAGCACTTTGGGAGGCTGAGGTGGGCGGATCACTTGAGGTCAGGAGTTCAAAACCATCCTGGCCAACATGGTAAAACCCCGTCTTTACTAAAAATACAAACATTAGCCAGGCGTGGTGGCATGCACCTGTAATCTTAGCTACTGGGAAGGCTGAGGCATGAGACTTGCTTGAACCTGGAAGATGGAGGTTGCAGTGAGCTGAGATCACACCACTGCACTCCAGCCTGGGTAACAGAGTGAGACTTTGCCCCCAAAAAATAAATTAATTAATTAACATGGTCTATGTACTTTTTATATCACCCTTTCCTTTATACTTTTTCTTTTTTTTTTTTTTTAACTAAAAATAGCTTACTTACATAGTTTTATTTTAAAAATGATTTCTGCCAATTGGAGGTAGAATGAGAGTAATTCATGCACTCTAGAAAAACTATAAAGAAGAGTGCACCCGTGTCAATTCTATAATACGACGGTTGCTATTGATATTTTAAAGGGTATCCTTCCAGATATCTTTTTTTTTTAGAGACAGTGTTGCTTTGTCATCCAGAGTAGAGTGCAGTGGCACAATCATGGCTAACTGTAGCCTTGACCTCCTGGGCTCAAACAGTGTATCTGGGACTACAGGTGCTTGCCACCAGGCCTGGGTAGTTTCTATTGTTGTTGTTGGTTTTGTGGAGGCAAAGTCCCACTATGTTGCCCAGGCTGTTCTTAAACTCCTGAGCTTAAGCAATTGTCCTGCCTCAGCCTCCCAAAGTGCTAGGATTATAGGTGTGAGCCACTGTGCCCGGTCCCAGATATCATTTTAACCATAAATATGCACATATGTTGTCACATGCTGTTTTGCAGCCTACTTTTTAGTAATATGCTATGAATATCTTTCTTTTTTTTTTTTGAGACGGAGTCTCGCTCTGTCGCCCAGGCTGGAGTGCAGTGGCCGGATCTCAGCTCACTGCAAGCTCCGCCTCCCGGGTTCACGCCATTCTCCTGCCTCAGCCTCCCGAGTAGCTGGGACTACAGGCGCCCGCCACCTCGCCCGGCTCATTTTTTGTATTTTTTTTTAGTAGAGACGGGGTTTCACCGTGTTAGCCAGGATGGTCTCGATCTCCTGACCTCGTGATCCGCCCGTCTCGGCCTCCCAAAGTGCTGGGATTACAGGCTTGAGCCACCGCGCGCTATGAATATCTTTCAATGTCAGTAAATACCTGAAACATTTTTGTTTTTGTTTTTTAAAATTTTTTTAAATGTTTCTTTTTTTCCTTGTTCTTGAAACATTTTTAATAGCACCTGATAAATTGTTATATGGTATAACATAATTTACTTAACAAATCTCCAGTTCTTCATTTGCAATATACAGGTATAGTAATATCTCATGGGGTTATGTGGATTAAATAATAACGTGTATAAGATACCTAACACAGAAGATGACATGTAGGGAATGTTCAGTAGTTGTTAGCTGCAGTAATCACCCCAATATATGGCATCTTTTATAAAGGTGTGTGATTATCCCCTTATGACAAATTCCTAAGAATAGGATTTGCTCGGTCATGTGATATGGATGTTTTCAGTTTTTATTTGCATCACCAAATAGCTCTCCGGAAAAATTACAGCAATTTATGTACTCCCACCCACCATAGAAGAAGGTACTGTGGTCCCTATGCTGTCACTGGATACATTTTGTCAAGTCTTTTAATCTTTGCCAGTCTGAAAGGCAAAAATGTCATATTATTTTTCTTTTTCTTTTTCTTTCTTGGCTCACTGCAGCCTCTACCTCCTGGGCTCAAGCCACCCTCCCATCTCAGCCTCCTGAGTAGCTGGGACAACAGGTGCACACCACCATACCCGGCTAATTTTTTTTTTAATTTTTTGTGGAGACAGGGTTTTGCCATGTTGCCCAGGCTGGTCTCAAATTCCTGGGCTTAAGTGATCCTCCCGCCTTGGCCTCCCAAAGCGCTGGGATTACAGGTGTGAGCCACTGCACCGGCCCTTTTTTTTTTTTTTTTTTTTAAGAGATTAAATAGCTTTTCATATGTATATTGGCCATTTCTTTGTCCTTCTATGAATTGGGTGCTCATGTTCTTTGCCTATTTTCCAAAAACCTGTTTGAGGTTTTGGCCTGTTTCTTATTGATTTGAAAACCTTTCTATATTAATATTTTATTATGTTACAAATAATTTTATATTAATTGAAACCCTTTTATATTAATTGAAACCCTTTCTACATTAATACTTTGTCATGTTACAAATAATTTTCCCCAGTTTTTTTCAGCTTTCTCTTTGGTGTTTTGCATAAACTTTTTACGTAGTCAAAGTAAATCCTTAAATATTGGTTCTGATTTTTGTAGCATTTTTGTAAAGGTCTTCCTATTTCCAAGGTTATAAAAATATTCACTTACACTTCTGGTATCGTTTTTTGACCCAGAGTCTCACTCTGTCACCCAGGCTGGAGTATAGTGGTGCCATCACAGATCACTACAGCCTCGAACTCCCAGGCTCAAGCAATCCTCCCACCTCAACCTCCTTAGTAGCTGGGACCACAAACACATGCTATGCCACCACACCTGGCTATTGTTTTTTGTTTGTTTGTTTTCTTTTTTGGTAGAGACAGGGTCTCACTATGTTGCCCAGACTGGTCTCAAACTCCTGAGCTCAAGCAATCCACCCACCTTGGCCTCCCAAAGTGCTAGGATTACAGGTGTGAGCCACTGTGCCTGGTCATTTCTAGTATTTTTATAATTTAGTTTTTTTACATTTAAATCTTCTCTCTATATGGAATTTAGGCATTTTAAGAAGGGAGTTATGAATTCAGCTTTTTATTTTTTATTTTTCCAAATAGCCAGTTTTTCCAGTGTTCTTATACCACTAACTTGAAGTGCTAGCTTTATCATGTGCTAAAAGAAACCTCATCCATTCCTGGATCTGTTTTGCTCTATTGATTTGTCTATTCCTGCTCCAGTAACTCTGTAATAGGATTAATAAATTTTTCTAAAAGCGGCAATAATTTCGTGCTCATCTGCTCCTGGTAGAATCAAGCTGACATTTTACCCAACTACTCTTAAACTTCTTGGCTTCTGTGCTTCCTATCCTGGGGTAGGATTAGGTCATTTGAATTACAGTATTTGCTCTGGGCTCCTCAGGGTACTGGCTTTTGGACTGTTGAGCAGAGAAACAACATATTTACATAGTTTTCCTTAATTTTGACGTGTTTCTAGATCATACATTTAGCTGACTCCTTAGCAATATGTAGTTACCAGATCATGTTCTCTTTGTGCCAAATGAAGCTTGTCCAACCCACAGCCCACGGGCCACATGTGGCCCAGGGTGGCTTTGAATGCGACCCAATACAAATCCATAAACTTTCTTAAAACGTTATGAGTTTTTTTGTATGATTTCTTTTTAAGCTCATTAGCTATTGTTAGTGTTAATGTATTTTATGTGTGGCCCAAGACGATTCGTCTGCCAGTGTGGCCCGGGGAAGCCAAAAGATTGGACACCCTTGTACTAAATAATCTGCCTCTTAGGCGTGCTACATTAAAGCAACACAGCTTTTTTTTTTTTGAGATGGAGTTTCGCTTTGTCGCCCAGGCCGGAGTGCAGTGGCACAACCTCGGCTTACTGCAACCTCTGCCTCCTGGGTTCAAGTGATTCTTCTGCCTCAGCCTCCTGAGTAGCTGGGCCTACAGGTGCGTGCCACCATGCCCGGCTAATTTTTGTATTTTTAGTAGAGATGGAATTTCACTGTATTGGTCAGGCTAGTCTTGAACTCCTGACCTCAGGTGATCCACCCGCCTCATCCTCCCAAGGTGCTGAGATTACAGGTGTGAGCCATCATGCCTGGCCTACAGCTGCAGCTGTTGTTTACCAGAAACAAAACATGCTTCAATTCTCCCCACACTCTCCATTTGAATTGTCATTTATACAACTAACACATAATATATTTATATATATATATATAAAGTGTTTTATATGCTATATATAAAAATTTATATTAATATAATATGACAAAATATTAATATATATGCTATGTGTATATAAAGTGCTATATATATAAAACATTCACTCTACCTTCTGTTGGATGGACTCTGGAACATAGTACTAGATGTTTTTGTATGATTCATTATTTTAATATTATAGAACATTCTTTGGTAATATTGTGTCAGAGGTTTTGGGTTTTCCCTTCCTATAGGAATTATTCTGCCTTTCAGTTCTTTCTAGCAACAAAGCTTTATCCTCTGCTCATATTTCTTTTATTCTTCTTACTTTGCCTTGATTAGAGCAATTGAGCCATAACTTATTGACTCATTATTTTCAGCTGTATATATCGTCAGACACCATTCTTGTCTAAGTGATCCAGTGGCTTCTCTCAGCTTTCTTTGGTCTTTCAAGCAGGAGTACTATTTCTAAAATGTCTTCTTAAAGATACTTCCTTTTCACCATTTTTATTTTCCTTCTATTTCAACCTTAACTTTCTTTATTCTGACCTTGAGATTCTTATTATTATTATTTAAATATAGACAGGGTCTCTCTCTGTTGTCTAGACTAGAGTGCAGTGGCATGATCATAGCTTACTGCAACTTCGAATTCCTGGGCTCAAGTGATCCTCCTACTTCAGCTTCCTGAGTAGCTAGAACTACAGGTGTGCACCACCATGCTTGGCTGATTTTTAAATTTTTTGTAGAGATGGGGGTCACTATATTGCCCAGGCTGGTCTTGAACTTGTGGACTCAAGTGACCCTCCCACCTCAGCCTCCCGGTGTGCTGGGATTACAGGCATGAACCACCATACTCAGCCTGAAATTCTTTTTTTGTTATAACAAGTCTTAATAGCATTTACTGTATAGTCAGCATGTTACTAGAGGGTGATATTAATAGATTTTGTGTTCTTTGAAAATTTTCAAGATACTTGCATGTTATCTTCCTGTATGTTCTACCTGCACCGCTGCCTTCTCTCATTGCCTTGCTCTTGCTTATATCTGCCTCCTAACTCTGTAAACTCTGCTTAAATCTCAGTATTCATACCTTTATTTTTTCACTTGAAATTTGAATTTCTCTTCTATATAGACTACCCCTGCTCAATGCCTGTAAACACTTAGATGTGTTCAGGGCATCTTTACCAATGTTTAGCTACATGAAGCTAATGGTAACTACAATGGGAAGGAGAGGAGTAAGGTCACCATCATGTGTGGACAGCTAAGAACACATACCAGTGTATAAGAGTGTCTTGGCTGGCTGGAAGAGCATAGGAATAACTATTCAACCATTATTTACTGAGACAGCAATAACCGTGTTAGAAGGAAGATTACACACATATCAATAATGTTAGTTCAGGACAAACAGCTATCGTGAGTTAAAAAAAAAAATACTAAGAAAAAGAAAGAATGTTAGTAGCAGGAGTTTGTGAATAGACTTTTATGGAAATGTTTGTGGAGCATCTAATATGTATAAGACCTTGTGCTAGGTCTGATGGGCAATACCAAATTATAGTGTCTGCCATTAAGAAGTTATAGCATAATTTGAGAGGAAGACAAATATGTAAATAGTTCTACATGTATAGTTTATGTGTACATATAGTTTACATTTATATATAAATATAAATAGTTATAGTACAAGGAGTGTCCGTAAATGCTGTGAGGGTAATGCTTAGGAAGAGGAGATCACTTTGAGCTGTGATAATTACAAACCAGAATGGTTCGTTTTGCAGTGAAAAATGGGACTTTGGCTGTCTTTCAGATCTTTTGCACTGGTGTAGTCTGTCCCCTGTGGCTGTCAAAAAGAAACACCCACCGTAGAATGCTGAGGAGCAATGGACGGAAACACAGAACTTTTCCTTTTTGAAACGTGTGTTTTTTTCAACTTTTAGATTTAGGGGTACATGTGCAGGTTTGTTACCTGGGTATATCGTGTGATGCTGGAATACAAATGCTCCCATCACTCAGGTAGTGAACATAGCACCCAACGGTTAGTTTTTTAATACTCACCTCTGTCCCTTCTCTAATAATCCCGTTTCTATTGTTGCCATCTTTATAGTCCATGAGTACCCAGTGTTCACCTCCCATTATAAGCGAGAGCATGTGGTATTTGGTTTTCTGTTTCTGTGTTAATTTGCTTAGCGTAATGGCCTCCATCTGCATCCATGTTGCTGCAAGGGACAGGATGTATGTCATTCGTTTTATGGCTCCGTAGTATTACATGGTGTATATAGACCGTATTTTCTTTATCCAGTCCACTGCTGATGGGCACCGAGGTTGATTCCATGTCTTTGCTATTGTCAGTAGAGCTATAATTAACATAGTGCATGTGTCTTTTTGGTAGAATGATTTGTTTTCTTTTGGATATATACCCAGTAAGGGGATTGCTGGGTCAGATCATAGTTCTCTTTTAAGTTCTCTGAGAAATCTCCAAATCACTTTTCACAGTGGCTGAACATTCCCTCCAACAGTGTATAATCATTCCCTTTTCTCCACAGCCTCACCAGTACCTGTTTTTTTTTTTTTTTTTTTGATGTTTTAATAATAGTAGTCACTTTCTAGTATGAGATGGTATCTCATTGTGAAACCTGCATTTTTGAAAAATAGTTTCACTTGCTATAGAATTACAGTTTGACTGTTTTTTACCCAGTACTTTAAATATGTTACTCTACTGTCTGGCTTGTATTGTAGGAAAAGTCTGCTATCATTCTTTGTTTCTCTGTATGTAATGTCATCTTTTTTGTGGATACTTTTAAGATTTTTCTCTATTGCTGATTTTAGATTATTTGACTATGATATGATGTGCTTTGGTGTATTTTTCACCATGTTTCTTGAGCTTAGGGTTTCTGAGCTTCTTGGATCTCTGGGTTTATCCTTTTCATCACATTTGGGGAAATTTTGGCTATTATATCTTAACTTTTTTTTCTGTCTCCAGCCCAGCCTCCTCTAGATAGATGCCCTGATTGCATATATAATCAGCTGCCTGAAGTTGTTCTACTTCAAAAAGAATGACAGAGCCATCGCTGAGCTGTAGAACAACTTCAAGAACATTTGTAGAAACTAGAACATCTTCTAAATTGATGGCTCTGTGCGTTTTTTGTCTTTTCTTATTTCTGTGTTTCACTTTGGATAGTTTCTGTTGGTGTGGCTTCAGGTTCACACTCATCTCTTCTACAGTGTCTAATCTCCTGTTCAGCCTATCCATTGTTTGTTTTGTTTGTTTGGTTGTTTGTTTGTTTTTGAGACGGAGTCTCACTCTGTTGTTCAGGTGGAGTTCAGTGGTGCAATCTCGGCTCAATACAGCCTCCACCTCCCAGGTTCAAGCAATTCTCCTGCCTCAGCCTTGTGAGTAGCTGGGACTACAGGTGTATGTCACCACACCTGGCTAGTTTTTGTATTTTTAGTAGAAACAAGTTTTCACTATGTTGGCAAGGCTGGTCTCGAACTTCTGAACTCAGGTGATCTGCCCGCCTCAGCCTCCCAAAGTGCTGGGATTACAGGTATGAGCCACAGCGCCCTATCCAGCTTACTTTTCATCTCAGACATTGTAATTCTCATTTCTACAAGTCTAATTTAAGTCTTTTTCTTTTTTTTTGAAACAGTGTTTCACTCTTGTTACCCAAGCTGGAGTGCAGTGGTGCAGTCTCTGCTCACTGCAACCTCTGCCTTCTGAGTTCAAGTGATTCTCCTCCCTCAGCCTCCTGAGTAGCTGGGATTACAGGTGCCCACCACCACACCCGGCTAATTTTTAGTATTTTAGTAATTTTAGTATTTCTAGTAGAGACGGGATCTCACCATGTTGGCCAGGCTGGTTGAACTTCTGACCTCAAGTGATCCGCCCACTTTGGCCTGCCAAAATGCTGAGATTATAGGCATGAGCCACCACGCCTAGCCTGATTTAAGTCTTTCAAAAATTTTTTTTCTTTTTCTCAATTCATTCTCTAATTTCTTGTGGAGTACAGTTACAACTGTTTCAGTGTCCTTATCTACTAATTAGCTTTGTTATTTCTGAGTCAGTTTGATTTTTCTCTTCATTATGGGTCCTGATTTCTTCTTTGCATGCCTGGTTATTTTTTTTGTTTTTTTTTTGTTGTTGTTGTTGTTTTTGTTTTTTGGGACGGAGTCTCGCTCTGTCGCCCAGGCTGGAGTGCAGTGGCGCGATCTTGGCTCACTGCAAGCTCCCCCTCCCAGGTTCACACCATTCTCCTGCCTCAGCCTCCCAAGTAGCTGGGACTACAGGCGCCCGCCACCACACCCGGCTAATTTTTTTTGTATTTTAGTAGAGATGGGGTTTCACCGTGTTAACCAGGATGGTCTCGATCTCCTGACCTCGTGATCTGCCCGTCTTGGCCTCCCAAAGTGCTAGGATTACAGGCGTGAGCCACCGCGCCTGGCGCCTGGTTATTTTTAAAAATTTATTTTAAGAGACAGGGTTTTGCTCTGTTGCTCAGGCTGGAGTACAGTGGTATAATCATAGCTCACTGTAGCCTCAAACTCCTGGGCTCAAGAGATCCTTCTGCCTCAGCGTCCCAAGTAGCGAGGGCTAACAAGCATGTGTAACCATGCCTAGCTGATTTTTAAAAATTGTTTTTGTGGAAATGGGGGTCTTGCTACATTGCCCAAGCTGGCTTCAAACTCCTGGCCTCAAGTGATCCTCCCACCTTGGCTTCCCAAAGGGCTGGGATTATAGACATGAGCTGCTGCACCTACCCACCTGATGATTTTTCAGATGGATATTGTGAGTTTTTGCTTGTTGGATGCTAGATATTTTTATATTCTTATAAATATTCTTGAACTTTGTTCTGGAACACTGATTACCTGGAAACAGTTTGATCCTTTTGGGTCTTGCTTTTAAGCTTTTTTTAGGCGGGACTAGCACAGCGTTAAGTCTGGGGTTATTTTTCCTTACCACAGAGTAAATGTTTCTGAGTACTCTACCCAATTTCCTTGAAATACAAGGTTTCCTATTATGGTTGCTGGGAACAAGGATTATTCCTGTTCCTGTATGAGGTCTGAATATTGTTCTCTGCCATCCTTTCAGGTAATTATTTTCCTGGCCTCAGGTAGTTTCCTCACATGCATGTGCTGTTCGGTGTTCAGCGGAAGACTTGGTGGGGTGACAGGGGAGACCCACTACTCAGATCTCCAGAAATTTTTTTCTTTGTAAGTCTTTCTACTCTAATCTTCTGCCCTGTGAACCTCTTTGGCCTCCCCAGACTATCAGCTTCCTCTCTTCAGTTTAGGGAGAACTCTGCCCCTCCCCTGTACTGTGCCTGAAATTCTCTCCAGGCAGTAAGCCAGTAAGCTGTAGGGTACTCCTCGTTCAGTTCCTTTTCTTTCAGGAATCGTCATCCTTTGTGCCTGGTGTTCAATATCTTGGAAACAGTCATTTCATATATTCTGTGTGTTTGTTTGTTTGAGATGGAGTCTTACCCTGTCGCACAGACTAGAGTGCAATGGCGCGATCTTGGCTCACTGCAGCCTCCGCCTCTTGGGTTCAAGCAATTCTCTGCCTCAGCCTCCCAAGTGGCTGGGATTACAGGCCCACTACCGTGCCTGGCTAATTTTTTGTATCTTTAGTAGAGACGGGGTTTCACTCGAACCCCTGACCTCGTGATCCACCTGTGTCAGCCTCCCAAAGTGCTGGGATTACGGGGATGAGCCACCGCGCCCAGCCTATTCTGTGTGTGTGTGTGTTTTTTTTTTTTTTTTTATTAGCTGTTTCCGGTAGAAAGGTAAATGTGATCCCTGTCACTCTATCTTGACCAGAAGCAGAAGTCCACTCTGAAATGAACTTTTGCATTTCATACCCATGTCTGTCATGGGGAAGTTAAGTGGGCCTGGCCTTATCTTTTTACTTCATCATCCTCTTTTTCAGAACTTCATAAGTAGTTCTTCAAGAATTCAATACTTATTGTGTGTGCCCACTGTGCACTGTGCTGTGTGTTAGCTGCTGAAATGTACAGGCTTGATTCCTTTACCAGATGGACGTCAGGTCTAGTGGGGAGGACAGGCAAGTTTCTTGTGGCTACAATTAAAAGTGCTGTAATACATATTTTGAAAGATCTAAGATGCCACTGCAGTGTAGAATGACATGTATGTTGTCTTAAATATTAGAAATGATTCTGGATTAGGATTGATGGCTTTGTGCTGACTTGTGAATTCTGTCTCCTAACCATGACCAGGTTGTCCGCCCTTTCCTGGACATCCATATTTTTTCTCCCATAGAAAGGCCAGGATTGAATCTGTACTCTTGGGTCCCTAGTTCTCCTGGATTTATCTCCTTTCCATATGACCTTTTCTTTCTGCTTAACCTTTGGGCCTGCTGTAACATCTCATTTCATTTTTCTTTTTAAACTTTCACCAGTGTAAGAATGTTAGAGACTGAAATATTAAAAAAATTGGTTGCATTTGCTATAGGTAGATGAGTTTTTCAGTGAGTTTGCCCATTTTCAAAAGCAAATCTCCACTGGTTATTTGGAGCGGATGGGAGGGAAGCTTAAGGGTAGTAGAAAACCACAGTTTTGCTAGTAAATCTGGCCTACATTTCCAAAGGAACTCTTTGGATGATGAATGAGGTCCATTACCATTTCAGTTGTTTCAGTGAAGCTGAGAGTTGCCAGTGACACGTGATAATCCTCGTTCTATAGTTGAGCAATAGGAAAATGTGGGTAATGCCAGTCTGCATTGACTGGGTCAGCTGTGTAGAACATTGCCTGAAAAGTAAAAGTTGCAGTTCTGATTGGTTCACGACTGATATCTTACAGCCTGGTGAAGACAACCACGAATTCCAGTGCCATAATTGATGGACTTTTTCTTTCCTCTTAGTCAGTTATGACAAGGACCTTCCTTGGAAAGATAACCTATGTTTAGATGACTGTGATCTTAGCCTTTGTGATCTGCCTGGTGCTTGTGGTAGCTCTGGATGTTCCTGTTTTTCCTGAAGGACCTCATTGATGTCAGTTCAGACACTATGCTCACTCAAGAGAATGTGTGGTTTTGCTATGTGTGAAATATCGTATAAGACACGCTGCTTTGTCACTTTTAAGCTTCTGGTTTCAGAAGCTCTAGCAGCCCTACTTTTTCTCAGATGCCTGGCAAGCCTGCATGTCTGAATAACCCTTCTGTCCTGCAGAGGCTGTGAGAAGCTCTGCCGAGCATTTGAGAGTTAACCATTATTTACGGAGCAAGACCTGCGTGAGGCACTGATGGTACTAACTTACAGAAATTGTGTGAGATTCTTTTGACATCAAAGGTACTGATGGTCCAGAGGGGAAATCACATAGGTGAATTCAGAAGCCCGTTCAAGACTACAAGAGAAAATTCCAAGATAAACAAAACAGTTCATGTTTTGAGTTCTGTTTCTTTAGATTTCTATGTTGGGATTGGTGGCTTGAGTGACCGAGTAGCTGACATCCCAACCATTTTTAGACATGTTCTATTTTGAGGTTGAGTTTGTGGTTTGGGAAGGATGTGTAATCATTTTCAACAAATGCTTACTGAGTGTGCAAAGTATTCCTGTGGTAGGCACAGGGAGTACCAAGAAGTATAAAGTTACATTCCCTGGCTTCTAAGGAGCTTCTCATATCTGGGAGGGCAAGGCATGTTTAAGATTTTAAAATCTTAGTAAGATTATAAGTCTTAAGAAAAAAGCGTAATCATCAACAATTATTAGAAATATATACTGAACTATTAAACCGTCCAAGAAATGGGGCTTGGGTGGTGAGCATGTGGCCTGGAAAAGAGAAGGATCTTCACTTTTTGCTATATAGATTCTATATAGTATGTAATTTCTATATGGTTTGAAATTTTTGCCAAGTGCAGTTATTGCCTCTTTGGTTTTTTTTTTTTTTTAATCAGTTACAAAAATGATAGAGAACAGAAGATTGTATTAATACATATAATATTAACCTTGAGTATCTCTATGTGGTAGAATTGTGAATGACTTATTTTTTTTTTTTTTTGAGACGGAGTCTCGCTCTGTGTGAATGACTTATTTTTATTATACCTTGTTATAATTGTCTGCATCTCCTTTAATGAATATATATTATTGTATAAGTAGAGAAAGGAAGTATTTAAAAAACAAAACCCAAAACCACCTACAATGATGATTATAACTATATTTTAACATGCTTACTATATTTTGAATATAACATACCAGTTTTCCCTTTTTTACCTCCTTACTCTCACTGCAACTCTAGTGAGGTTGTTTTATTATTATCATTATTACTATGGTTATTAAATAAAAAGGTGAAACAAAGGCATTTGCTTCTTGCTTCTGCCCCTTGTCATTTTGAGTGAGCTAGCCTAGAAGTAAAAGGAATCCAGTTATGAACTTCTCAGCTATACTGTAAAAGATGCCCAGAAAAATTTAAATTATGCTGATTTGGTTACAATTACGCTTGCCAGTGTGGGCTATGATCTCTTGTTTTAAAGCATCCTAAAAATACTTTGCTATACCTTTATATTTAGTTCTGTTGGAGAAAGCAGTTAGATTATCCCATCTCCCCATCTGGTGCAGTAAAGAAAACTCATCTGCTTGGCTTACTTTGTGTAAAAGAGAATTTAAATTTCCAGGTTATTTGTGATTCATATTAAGTAGTTAAATCTCATCTCTCCCAAATTTTGTACTGGGAATCCATATCCCCTTTATAATTATGAACTTAATTACTCTGAACAGTAATAAAGTTCAGATATTTAAAGAAGCCAAAGATTGAAGGAGAGTACTGTCATTTCTAAATTAATTTTTTTTCCCCTTATAGCATGTGTTTGATGATCTCAGAGGCTCAGTATCCTTGTCCTGGGTTGGAGATAGCACTGGGGTAAGTCATATTTTGAGTCTGTTATTTCAACCCAGCAAGAAGATGACAACAGATTTGGGGGGCGGTTAAGCACCTAATATCATTTCTTCCTGAAACTGTCTTTAGCCTCAATCACAGGAAATGCCGCAAGACAGACTTTCAGGAAGTTGTAGTTGTGTTGGTTTTGCTTTAGAACTGAGAACATCTTTTTTTAGGGTGCGGTGGGGACGGAGTTTCACTCTTGTTGCCCAAGCTGGAGTGCAATGGTGCGATCTCGGCTCACTGCAACCTCTGCCTCCCAGGTTCAAGCGATTGTCCTGCCTCAGCTTCCCAAGGAGCTGAGATTACAGGCACCCACCACCATGCACAGCTAATTTTTTGTATTTTTAGTGGAGATGAGGTTTCACCATGTTGGCCAGGCTGGTCTCCAACTCCTGACATCAGGTGATCCACACGCCTCAGCCTCCCAAAGTGCTGGGATTACAGGTATGAACCACTGCGCCTGGCCAGGAACGTCTTCTAATCACCTTCTTCCACAGTAGGAAGATGGACACCTTTTCAGTCCTTGGTGGCTGCTTAGCATCAAGATGAGCAAGAAGGAAGAGGAAAGAGAATGCTCTGTATTGAGAAGGGAAGGTCACAATACTTGGGAAAACCCCTATATAGAAACAGAAAATGTCCATTAAAAACATCCTGGCACTTTTCCTCCAAACTGTATTCTTCCTGTGTCCTTTCCCACAGGTGTGTTGAGGGACTCTGGTGCCCATGGGCTCATGATTGTTCATCTGTTGTCCTTGCCCCTACCACAAAGGAGGTACTGTCAGGACTGGGGGACTGGAAGAAGGATCAGTCAGCTCCTTATCCCTCCTGATATACAGCTGGGCTTCCACTACAAGGGCATGCTGAGGATACATTGGCCTCTGGTCTTAAATCAGGACTTGTTGCCTGGCTGTCTTATTATCCTGCTTGAACAAGAGTGGAGGCAACATCTCCTGCCTCCTGGTATTCCATAATGCATGTGTCATAGCATTGAGGCACATGATAGTTATATTAGAAGCCTAAAGAAATAAAATATTGGTGCTGAAAAGCAAATTGTAAATTTATTTTGATTAATTTTTAAACTTCTAGTAGAATTTCTTTAAGCATAGCTCAGTTTTTTCTAGAATTTGAGTTGTACCCTAATTTCCATGATTTACCCTTTTATCTTAGATAGTTGGTATCTCCAAGATTTCTTTTTTTCTTTTTTTTTTTTTTGAGACAGAGTCTCGCTCTGTCACCCAGGCTGGAGTGCAGTGGTGCAATCTTGGCTCGCAGCAACGTCCGCCTCCCAGGTTCAGGCAATTCTTATGCCTCAACCTCCCAAGAAGCTGGGACTACAGGCATGTGCCACCATGCCCAGCTAATTTTTGTGTTTTAAGTAGAGACAGGGTTTCACCATGTTAGCCAGGCTGGTCTCGAACTCCTGACCTTAAGTGATCTGCCCACCTCAGCCTCCCAAAGTGCTGTAATTACAGGCATGGGCCACCATGCCCAGCCGTCTTCAAGATTTATCATATGGCTTTCTGAGACTCCCTAGACTCTTATAGTAAGTAATCCATCCAGAATCGTTTCCTCATGCAGTTTTTGGTAGATAAAGTACTGAAAAAATGAATTTCATGAAGAACCAACAACAAGGAGAAGAAAAAGACAGACAGACATGACACAGTGACCTCTATGAGAACACCCACACTATTCCAACCTCTGTAAGGAGAAAAGGGAGAGGGTTCTTGCCTGAGAGTATCTTACAATAGTATGGATACAAAATAGTTAAAGCCTTCTTTTATTTTAATGTGTATTTGAGTAGTCAGCCTCACTGCTTCAGTGGAGGTGATGGGGATCATCCCAACAAAATGAGCTGAGGACTTTCTCATCATTCTCAGCCCTAGTACCTAGATCCTTCTAGACTTTGGGGAGTACTACAAAGTAGGGATATCAAAAGTCTTTTAGGTGTTGGCTTAATCTTGAACACATATCAGCATGTGATTGGAGTATCTTTTTGATTTATGGAATGCTTTTTTCTCTCTCCAGGTCATTCTAGTCTTGACTACCTTCCATGTACCACTGGTAATTATGACTTTCGGACAGTCCAAGCTATATCGAAGGTGAGATCGATAACACGCGTTGGAGCATTTGACTAAGTAACATATTGAGAATGTAGATTCTCCCTTTTCTAGACATGATGGCGTGTAACAGTTGATAAAAAAGATCTTCTAGCCATCTTAAGTTTTCACCAGACTGTCACACTTAGCACATGTTGTTGTTGTTGTTGTTGTTGTTGTTGTTGTTGTTGTTTTGAGACAGGGTCTCACTCTGTCTCCCAGGCTGGAGTGCAGTGGCGTCATCTTGGCTCACTGTAACCTCTGCCTCCCTGGCTCAAGCCGTCCTCCCACTTCAGCCTCCCAAGTAGCCAGGACTGCAGGCACACGCCACCACGCCCAGCTAATTTTTTGTATTTTTTTGTAAAGATGGGGTTTCCCCATGTTGCCTAGGCTTGTACCGAGCTCCTGGGCTCGAGTGATCTGCCTGCCTCAGCCTCCAAAAGTGTTGGGATTACAGGCGGGAGCCACTGTGCCCAGCCCCCAGCACACTTTTTAACGTCTACTTTTTTTTTTTTTTTTTGAGACGGTGTGGCTCTGTCACTCAGGCTGGAGAGCAGTGGCACAAACATGGCTCATTGCAACCTCTCCCTCCCAGGTTCAAGCCATCCTCCCACCTCAGCCTCCCAAGTAGCTGGGATTACAGGCATGTACCTCTATGCCTGGGTAATTTTTGTATTTTGGATAGACAGGGTTTCACCATGTTGCCCAGGCTGGTATTGAGCGCCTGGGCTCAAGCTATCTGCCTACCTCGGCTTCCCGAAGTGCTGGGATTACAGGTGTGAGCCACAGTGCCTGGCCTTAACATCTAATTAGCAACTGAAATAAGTATGAAAAGGGACCTGGTTCCAAGGAGGTTGGTTTGACCTGACTGAGGGGCAGAACAATAAAGGAAGATGAAGAAAGAGTCTATAGTGCTGTGTGTTTGTGTTCATTTATATGGATATTTATTTGTGGGAAGGTAGTATGGAGTTTAAAAAGTCTATTAAGTTTGAGCACAAAATGGTTTTTTATATTCCTGAAATAAAAATCTTCATTGTACTTTCCCAGCAAATATTATTTATACAGCATTTTGAGGCCTAAGCAGATTATTTTTACGTAAGAAGGAGGCTGTCAGGTCAGACCTACCAAAATGCTTTGTAGTGTTCACACTGGTGATAATGATGGTAACTTGTGTTCTGGAACCACAACCTATACTGTGACATTGGTGAAGTTTTAGAGTTGTCTTCTTAAAGGTATGACTTGGTTAAAACATAGGTTCCATTCCTTAACAGTAAGATTCAAGACCAACTAATTCCTAGAGATTGCTGAATGATTGTGTCTTCTCAATCATTTATGTCTGTCTCATTTTCCCCTAGGGACCTAAAGAAATAATGACCTCCCAGCAGATGATATAGAAACTACCCTAGGGTCAGGGTATCTCCCAGGAGTCATGGTACTTTCTCAAGGTTCTTTATTTGACTGCTGTTCTTGGCCCAAGTGGGAGTGAACCCACGTTCAAGCTCTGAAATGGATTAGCCTAACCTCTCTTCCCCATGAGGTATGAACTTTGACTACGTCTCCTGGGCATGGAGCAAGAAGTCTCTGCCCTTCAGTACAATGATGTTGTCCCAGAGAGGCAACAAATACCTTTAGGCCAACAAGGAATTGCTATCTTAGAACTACAGTGCAAATTCCATGAAGGCAAGGTTCTTGACTAACTGGGTTCCCCAGAATCTAGCCAAATGCCTAACATGTAGTGGGCAGGCAGTAAATAATAATCGAATAAATGAATGAATGTCTTGGCTTCTTTATAATTTTTGGATGGATAATTAAAATTTTTTTGATAGAGGATCGACTATATTTTAGAGTCTTGGTGCTAGAAAGAGCTATAATAGGTGACTTTGTTTATTCAATCAGAACAGTAGTTGAACCATTTTAGATGAAAAGCATCCTATTTGGGGAGAGAAAAATGCATTTTTAAATGTGTAACTTTGCTTCAGTAACTCTTTCCAGTGTTTAAGAATGTTTGCTCTTATAAATTCCCCTCCTCACAATTGCCCATTCCCCAGCTGGGCATGGTGTCGCACACCTGTGGTCCCAGCTACTTGGGAGACTGAGGTAGGAGCATCTCTTGGGTCCGGGAGGTTGAAGCTGCAGTAGCTATGATCACATCACTGCACTCCAGCCTGGGTGAGAGAGCGATACCCTTTCTCAAAAAAATAAAATATCTCCTCATGATAGTTTTTCTTACCAACCTGTGTTTCATTATAAAAGCAGTATAATCATATTATAGGACATTTGAAAATTTTAAAGGAAAGAAAAAAGTTCATACAGCCAAGTGTAATCTTAATTCATTTGTCGTTTCTTATCTTGACCTTCCCCTTTAATGTTGTATCATATAGTTGTAGAGTATTGGGAGACAACGTGGAATAGCAAAATCTTGCCAAGCTTTGTTGGCAGGTAGGCTTAAGATTGAATCACAGCACTGTCATTGCAAACAGAATGAACTTGGGAAAGTCATTTAACCTCCTAAGTCTTTTTTATCATCTGTAAAAGGACAATAATAATGCCCACCTCAGAGCTGTTGTGAGGTATGCTCTGCAGTGCCTGGCATGGAGGAATAGCTTGGGTGCTGTTAGCTGCTGCCATGCCAATGAGGCATCTGGGGGCAGGTATTGGCATTGCTGTACCAGTTGTTAAAATGAATTTGAAGCCTTCCACACCACTTGCTAAAAAGTGATTGCCTGCCCCCAGATGCCTCCACATCTTCTACAAATGCACACTGCACCCCCTAGCCCCTGCCAACATGCAAATGTTACTAACACCTGGCATTATGACCTACATCCATGCTGTTTGGTCAGTACTCATACCTTAACTCTGCTAGTAACCCCTCATTTTTTTAGATTGACATAATTTACTTTATTATTGTTCCATTGGACAGTTAGCTTATAGCTATTTTTTTTTTTACTATAACTAATGCTACTGTGATAAATATCATACACATTTGTGTCATAGGGATTGTTTATTTCCAATTCACTTTTTAGTAGCAAAGGAAACCTCCACTCTGATGGATGTCAGCATGTTTTAAAGGCTGTTTGTTAAATGCCTCTTTCTCCAGGTTGAATTATCTTCTATACCTAATGCCTCAACAACTTAAGACAATAGAAACCAAAACGAGAACTGATACTGCCATGTCACTGTTTAAATACCACCACCATCAGACTCAGCCTTTTTTCAGCCTGTTTTTGTCTAGTCTTGTGAAAAACCCTGCTTTCCTGACATATACTTTACTAGAGTGCAATTCTATTTTTTTCTGATGTAGTATAATATTACCAAGGTAACATTTTTTTCATATTACTCAGCAGTTTTTTTGTTTCTTTTTTTTTTAACCACATTGACTTTGAATATTAATTATCTCTTCCTTGCCACAAAGTGGCAGCTGACTCTGTACCTGCTTCCAGAGTTTAGGCAGAAACTGTAAATATGCCCTGTTGCTTTTCCAACTGGGCTGGCCTGGCCTAAAGTGACTGGCCAACCAAGTCAACCATGTTGAACATGCCAACCAAGAGGCAACTGTTGTTTCAGAAATAAGAAAGTGAAAGAAGCAGTTTGATCAAAATGGGTCTTGAGCATGCTGAAGTTGCCCAATTACCACTAAAAGCCCACTGAACCCACTCTGAGGACTTTTCTGTTTTTCACAGCATTGATGATTGTATTATTCGTTAGACTATCTTTGCATACTAAATCTTATATGGTTAAAGGTTCATTTGGATTTCAAATAAAAAACAGCAAATCACATGCTACCTGCTCTGTGTATTACAGCATAAAGTCTCACAAGAATAGAAGGAAGTTGGCCGGGCGCGGTGGCTCAAGCCTGTAATCCCAGCACTTTGGGAGGCCGAGATGGGCGGATCACGAGGTCAGGAGATCGAGACCATCGTGGCGAACACGGTGAAACCCTGTCTTTACTAAAAAATACAAAAAACTAGCCGGGTGAGATGGCGGGTGCCTGTAGTCCCAGCTACTCGGGAGGCTGAGGCAGGAGAATGGCGTAAACCTGGGAGGCGGAGCTTGCAGTGAGCTGAGATCCGGCCACTGCACTCCAGCCTGGGCGACAGAGTGAGACTCCGTCTCAAAAAAAAAAAAAAAAGAATAGAAGGAAGTTGTCCCTGTTGATATGCAGAGTTAGAGGGAGTATACTTCTGTCTTTAGGCTGTGAAAAAGAATTATTGAAGGATTTGGAAGATTACATATATGTATGTGTATATATGTATGTACACATATATTTGTGTGTACAAAATACATATATACACATATATGTACACAAATATATGTGTGTGTATACATATGTTTGTGTGTTCATGTATACACACATATACACATATTTTCCATTTAAAGGAACCGTGTTTATATAGTATTAATTTTGATTTTCTTATAAGGAATATTAGTTTGTGTAATGGATTATAAAGTATGTTTGTCTCACTTGCACATAATGAAGTTGAAGAAATAAACTAGCTACAATTAAGATGATAATTTGATTTTTGGCGACTAACAGATATTTTCCATCTTTTTGTTTTATGATGTCTTAAGTCCAGCTTTCCATTGTATAATTTACTTAGTGAAGCAAATGTAGGCATTGTTCTACAGCACTATTGTATACCTCATTATTAATATCACAAAGACTGCTGGGCTATTTTATTTCTGGCTTTAATTTCCTATTAAGAGTTGCTCAAATTTTGGAAATTAATAGGGAAATCTGTAAGAGGTTTTGCATTAAAATATATTACATAGTCAATGTAAGTTTTTCAGGATGTTACTTGAGTTTTTGTTGTTGTTGAGATGGAGTCTCGCTCTGTCGCCCAGGCTGGAGAGCAGTGGTGCGATCTCGGCTCACTGCAAGCTCCACCTCCCGGGTTCATGCCATTCTCCTGCCTCAGCCTCCCAAGTAGCTGGGACTACAGACGCCTGCCACCACGCCCATCTAATATTTTTTTTTTGTATTTTTAGTAGAGATGGGGTTTCACTGTGTTAGCCAGGATGGTCTTGATTTCCTGACCTTGTGATCCACCCGCCTCGGCCTTCCAAAGTGCTGGGATTGAGATTTTTAAGAAAGGATAACTTAAAGGTATACAATGCAAAGTGCTGCTAGTGCAGTAAACCAGCTTCTTCAAGGCATCTTGTGTAACAGCCTTTTTTATGATATGCTGAGTTCAGTTTTTGCTGCAGTAGATTGTTAACAATGACTGCATATTCAGTTACAAGGTTGGCATAAATTCCATTTACAACATATGTTTTCTTGCTTTTTTTTTTTTTTTTTGAGATGGAGTCTTGCTCTGTGGCCCAGGCTGGAGTGCAGTGGCTGGATCTCAGCTCGCTGCAAACTCTGCTTCCCGGGTTTACGCCATTCTCCTGCCTCAGCCTCCCGAGTAGCTGGGACTACAGGCGCCCACCACCTCGCCCGGCTAGTTTTTTGTATTTTTTTTTAGTAGAGACGGGGTTTCACCATGTTAACCAGGATGGTCTTGATCGCCTGACCTCGTGATCCGTCCGTCTCGGCCTCCCAAAGTGCTAGGATTACAGGCTTGAGCCACCGCACCCGGCCTTGCTTTTTTTTTTAAAGAAAAAGTATACTAAAATGTGATGATGGCATTTTACCTTTAATACAACTTCACTTTTATACACGTAAAGTTGTCAGAGTAAGATGAAGACCCCCAAATACATATTCATGTTCCTTCTGATTAAAAGTTCTGTGATTTTATTTACAATATCTTACTCTCTTTATTTTCCCGCTTGTAGTTTCAAAATTTCTACAGAAAACATGTATCCTTTCCCAATAATGATAAAACACAAAATATTTAAATAAAAACACAAGGTAATATCAGACAGTGGGGAAAAAAGAGACTGAAATATTGGGAATTAAATTTATTATGAATTCAAATCTTGCCAGTTTTACCCAGCAGTAGTTTCAGGTCCATGATTCTTTTGATACATTTTAATAAACTACATTCTCCCTATTGATCTTTTACCTGGAAATCTCAGTACAGTTGGTTGTCATTATTAGTGATAGTTATGTTCTGTAAAGGTGTCATGAATACTGAATTAGTTAATAGTGAACCATTGCTCCTAGGGGGACATACAGGGTTAGGTTTATGCAAACTTCTGGTCACAGCACTCATTTTCATCAAATGATCAATACATAACTTTGTTTTATGTGTGTTTCTGTTTAAAGATACCTTATTTAATGTGCATTATTGATTCATTAACACTGAATTCATGGCCAATACCACTACAACTCTTGCCCAAACAAAGCTTGTCTCATATACTCATATTTCCTCCATGAGGCACATCAAAGCCTTCTTGTGTTTAGGAACACTCAACAGCATGTTGACACTGCACTTGGAGGCCATTTAGATAGAAAAAGTACTGAAAAAAAAGCATCAACATGCAAAAACCTAGCACTAAATAGACCGTGAAAAGGACACTTGTTTATAGTGTTAGAACTGAACACAAAGGCAAAGCATCAACTTCTTTTACCTCAGCTGGGAATGGGTACACTGGGTGACTTATATTTTTGCTGCTCTGTAAATGTCTATAAATGACTGGCAAGGTACCATGAGTATTGATTTGAGGGTTACAAATAAATTTAAGAAAGTAAACAAATTTACAAATATAGAATCCATGCATAATGAAGATTATATAAGCTTTCTCAATTAGTAAAAATTACAAAACAATAATATTTTTAAGAGTTTGCCATCATCCTTGTTACTTTTATGTTATAATTTATGGTGGCTTAACCATGGCAAAATGAACAAAAGAAAATAGGTAGAAGCAGAAAGAGTTTTGAGGTGCATGCTTGAAAAAGCCTACATAGCTGTTAATGAAACTTAAAGATGATTCCAGTGAAGGCTCAGAAAGAAAAGAGGAGGGCTGTAGAGAAAGCTGCCATCTTAGAGAATACCTAAGTAATCCATGGTAGAATATTCATTAAAATGTGGACCACAAAGGCCATTATGATGAGGTTTCTGGCAGAAATGAGGAACGTGTTATTGGATAATAGAGAAAAAACAATCCTTGTTATAAAGTGGCAGAGAACTTGGCCAAATTGTGTTCATGTTCTAGTGTTTTGTGGAAAGTACAACTTGCAAGCAATGAAATTGTGTATTTAGCTAAAACAATATCTAAGTAAAATGTTGAAGTTGCAGCTTGGTTCCTCTTGACTGCTGGTAGTAAAATATGGGAAAAGAGAAATGACTTAAAGACAGAATTATTAAGCAAGAAGAAAGCAGTACTTAAATATTTGGAAAATTCTCAGTCTATCTAAATTGCACAAACTGAGAATAATTAGGATGTGGCCGAGTGACCATTTGATAAAGAGATTAGCATGAGTGTGAACTAAGAACTTAATCAGTGGCCGGGCGTGGTGGCTCAAGCCTGTAATCCCAGCACTTTGGGAGGCCTAGACAGGCAGATCACGAGGTCAGGAGATCGAGACCATACTGGCTAACATGGTGAAACCCCATCTCTACTAAAAAATACAAAAAACTAGCCGGGCGAGGTGGCGGGCGCCTATAGTCCCAGCTACTCCGGAGGCTGAGGCAGAAGAATGGCGTAAACCCGGGAGGTGGAGCTTGCAGTGAGCTGAGATCCGGCCACTGCACTCCAGCCTGGGCGACAGAGCGAGACTCCATCTCAAAAACAAAAAAGAACTTAATCAGTTATCCGAACAGGAAAACTGCCAGTTTGAACCCAATGAGGGAAGGCTTTCAGATTTTAAGGACCACAGAGCTATTCGATTGCGTATGTGCGCTCCTCTTTAAGACAAGGCAGTTCAGGGATCACCAAGGCTGCTTCCTCAATTTCAAAAGGAGGGACCATCACCCAAAGCCAGGGAAGAAAGGCCACCCAGATCCTTGGGGGCCTACCCACTTTCTGGCAAGGCTGCAGAGCAAGACCACAATCCCAACATGTCTGGGAAGAGGAGGGACCCCCTCCCCAACACTGGACCTGAAGGATACAGGTTAGAGCCAAAGAGAATTGTTTTCAAGCTTTAATATCTAGGCCAGGTGCAGTGGCTCATGCTTGTAATCCCAGCCCTTTGGGAGGCTGAGGTGGGAGGATTGCTTGGGCCAGGAGTTTGAGACCAGTCTGGGCAACATAGTGAGACCCATCTCTGCCAAAAAAAAAAATTGGGTGTGGTGGCACATGACTATAGTCCTAGCTACTTGGGAGGCTAAGGAGAAGAATTGCTTGAGCTCAGGAGTTCTAGGCTGTAGTGAGCTATGATCACGTCATTGCACCCCAACCTGGGTGGCAGAGCAAGACTCTCTATTTATTTAGTTTTGACACAGGGTCTTGCACTGTTGCCCAGGCTGGAGTGCAGTGGCGTGATCTCGGCACATTGTAGCTTCGACCTCCTGGGCTCAAGTGATCCTCCTGCTTCAGCCTCCCGAGTGGCTGGGACTACAGGCTGGAAATCACCATGCTCAGCTAATTTTTGTGTATTTTATAGAGATGGGGTTTCACCATGTTGCCCAGGCTGGTCTCAAACTCCTGGCCTCAAGCAGTCCTCCTACCTCGGCCTCCCAAAGTGCTAGGATTACAGGTGTGATCCTAGCACTTTGGGAGGCCGAGGTGGGAGGATGCCTAGTCTTAGTTAAAAATAACTAAATAAATATATCTCATGAAGTTTGCCTGTATTTTAGACTTAGTTGGAGTCCCTTTTCATCTTTCCCACTCCGTTTTTTGGAATGGAAATGTCTATACTGTGCCCGTCCCACCATTGTATTTTGGAAGTGCATAACTGGTTTGGTTTCACAAGTTTCACAGGTCAGGAGTTCAACACCATCCTGGCCAAGATGGTGAAACCCTGTCTCTACTAAAAATACAAAAATTAGCCTTTGGGAGGCTGATATACAAAAATACAAACTGTACAACTGAAGAGCAGTTTGCTTCAGGATGAATCATACCTGGAGTCTCACTTTTGTCTGATATAGATGATACTTAGATGACACTTTCGATTTTAGACTTTAGAGTTGATGCTGGAACAAGTTAAGACTTTTAGGCTGGATGCGGTAACTCATGCCTATAATCCCAGCATTTTGGGAGGCCGAGGAGGGCGGATCATCTGAGGTCAGAAGTTTGAGACCAGCCTGGCCAACATGGAGAAACCCTGTCTCTACTAAAAACACAAAAATTAGCTGGGTGTGGTGGCCCATGCCTTTAATCCCAGCTACTCGGGGGGCTGAGGCAGGAGGACCGCTTGAACCTGGGAGGCAGAGGTTGCAGTGAGCTGAGATCCTGCCATTGCACTCCAGCCTGGGTAACAAGAGCAAAACTCTGTCTCAAAAAAATAAAATAAAATAAAAAGACTTTCAAGGTTTTTGGGATGTAATGAATGTATTTTGCGTGTGAGAAGGACTTGAGTTTGGAGGACAGGATGGGAGTGTCAGAATGCTGTAGACTGAATGTCTGTGTTCCCTCTGAACTCATATGTTGAAATTTTAACCCCAAGTGCGATGGTATTAAGAGGTGGGACCTGTGGTAAGTGATTAGGTTATAAGGGCAGAACCTTCACCAGTGGGTTTAGTCCCCTTTTAAGAGAGACCCCCGAGAGCTCCCTTGCCCTTTCTGTCATGTACGGTTACAGTGACAAGAGGGCAATCTGTGAACCAGGAAGCAGACCCTCACCAGACAGCACATCTGCTGGCACCTTCATCTTGGACTTCTTAGCCTCCAGAACTGTGAGAAATGAATTCCTGCTGTTTATAAGCCACCCAGTTTATAATATTCTCTTATAGCAGCCCAAGCTAAAATAAGCTCTATTCCAACTATATTTGTATTTTAACATTATTGTCTTGAGTTATAAACGTTCATGTTTACACCATGGATACATGCAAAAATGATTTTTTTTTTTTTTTTTTTTTTTTTGAGATGGAGTCTCGCTCTGTCGCCTAGGCTTGAGTGCAGTGGTGTGGTCTCTGCTCACTGCAAGCTCCGCCTCCTGGGTTCAGGCCATTCTCCTGCCTCAGCCTCCCGAGTAGCTGGGACTACAGGCGCCCGTTACCGCACCCGGCTAATTTTTTATATTTTTAGTAGAGACCGGGTTTTACCTGTGTAGCCAGGATGGTCTTGATCTCCTGACCTCGTGATCCACCTGCCTCGGCCTCCCAAAGTGCTGGGATTACAGGCGTGAGCCACTGTGCCCGGCCATGATCATTTATTTTTAGTAACCAGAAAGTGGACATTAGTGTTGATGCATAGAATTGTTATTAAAAAGACTTGTTTCTTTTTTTCTTTTCCTTTTTTTTTTTTTTTTTTTTTTTGAGAAGGAGTCTCGCTCTGTCGCCCAGGCTGGAGTGCAATGGCACGATCTTGGCTCACTGCAACCTCCGCCTCCCGGGGTCAAGCAATTCTCTGCCTCAGCCTCCTGAGTAGCAGGGATTACAGTAGCACGTGCCACCACGCCTGGCTAATTTTTGTATTTTTAGTAGAGACGGAGTTTCACCTTCTTGGCCAGGCTGGTGTGAACTCCTGACCTCGTGATCCACCCACCTTGGCGTCCTAAAGTGCTGGGATTACAGGCATGAGCCACCGCGCCCAGCCAAAAAGACTTGTTTCTAAAGCAGATGGTTTCACAGGGTTTTAATTGTTTACCTATCATTTGACGGCTGTGCCTAACTGCATTAATTATCATATGGAATTTGAAAATTAGATTTATTTATCAAAGTTGCTTCATTGATTTGCTCTTCATGATGTATGCTGATAGAAAATAAAGTGCTAGGATCAGCCTGTAATCCTAGCACTTTGAGAGGCCGAGGTGGGAGGATTGCTTGAGGCCAGGAGTTTGAGACCATACATATCTTCGTGATATGTATGCTGATAGAAAATAAAGCTACATTTAAATAAGTATTGTGTTAATAAAATATACCCCTGGGCCCAAAGTGGCCTTGCTAGAACCCTGCTTAAGTCCCAGCAGGTTAATACTAGTTCATTTTCTCCCTTTATTTAACTGACTAAAGTACTAGAGTGCTGTAGCAGGTGATTTTTTGTTTTGCTCATGCTGGTTTCTTTTTTTGAAGGGCAGGGATGTGTTTGTTGTGCCAAGTTCTTAAAAAGCAAGCAGGCTTGCCAACAGGTTTGTGGAGATTCTCTGGGGATGTCATGAAGGAGGACCGATTTGTAAACTAGTACTAATCAGGCTGCTTCAACCCCTTTGGAAGGTTTACAGGGCTGTTGATGATATATGCACTGTAGAGCTGGGAATTGTTTATGCACATCTCTTGGCCAGCTGTCAGGAAGGTAAGAGCTGATCTACTCCAAAGCCAAAGGAAGGGTAATACAGGACTCAGTTGGGTAGTGCCCAATGCTGTTTCATTTATCTAGGAATTTTCTATGTGTGTGTATGTACTTAAGGAAAGATAAAGTCATTCAGACAACTTAGACATATGTAGTTGTTTAAGCATATTATCAGGGGCCTCTACAGACACACATGGATACTTCCCTTCTGTCTCCAACTTTCTCTTAGCTGATCTCTTCTGCCGGGTCATAAGCCCCCAGCAAGATAGAGGAAGGTCCCAGTTTGTAAGGGAAAAATTCCTCACAGATAATTAAAAGTTATCTCTAGTTTAGGGCTAAAGGTTCAGAGAATTGGACTATAGTTTCAATTTTGCCCTTAATTAACTAGTTGACTTTTGATAAATTGCCTTCCCTTGCAACTCCTCATCTGTGAAATGAGGGAGTTGGACAAGATGTTCACTTCAGCCCCTTATATCACTCATGGTTTTGCAATTCTTTATTTGTTGAGGCCGCTACCAAAACCTGTAACATCATTTACATCATGTGTATTCAAGCTTCACTTATTGATTGGGATACATTCTGTGAAGTGCATCATTAGGTGATTTCATTATTGTGCAAACATCACAGAGTGTACTTACTCATACCTAGACGGTATAGCCTACTACACACCGCAGCTATGTGGTATAACCTGTGGTTCCTAGGCAACAAACCCGTAGAGAATGTTACCGTACTGAATACTGTAGGCAGCTATAACACAGTGCTAAGTATTTGTATATCTAAACAGAAAAGACATGGTAACAATATGGTATCATAATCTTCTGGACTCACCATCATATAAATAATCCGTTGGTGACCAAAACATCTTCATGCAACATGTAGCTATATTCTATCATTGAAGACCACTACAGATTACATTTATCTGTGTGTGAAAATTTGCGGTGCACAGCTGTCTTCATTGATGGATACTTAACTTTAATGAACATTAAGATTTAGCATTGTGTATTATGTAAGAGAGCTATACATAGTATTAAACCTGTCAGTGTTAGACAGCTGTGGAATTTTTGCTTTTATTTCCCAGAATCTAAACATGGATTCAGATACTTCTCAAAGATATTGTTGGAATGAGAACTTTTGGAAAAAGTTTTGAAACCCTGAAAGTTGAGATTAAGTTTGTTTGTTTTTCCTAGGTGTATTTCATGTACTGAGTGCCTTAGAGACTTGTGCCTAAGGATGATAACTTCTAGGGGGGAAAACTTCAAGAACTTGGTACAGCTTCACTTACAGCTTTATCATAAGTACTGTGGATTAATAGATTAGTTAGAAGCCTTTGGCTGTACTTTGCATAGATCTTACCTCAAACTAACTTGAATAATAAGGGAATAGTTGATTCTGTAACTAAGTACAGAGGAATGACAGGCTTCAGGGTCAATTCAATTCAGTATCATAGGCTCTACTTCTCAGGAATTCTGAAATTACCTTCTCTGTGCTCCCATTGGGACAGAATAACGACAGCAGTCTTTTTACTGTGTGTTCATATACTGCATCATTGGGGTTTCTCAACCTTACTACTGTTGACATTTGGGGCCAGGTAATTCTTTATTATTGTGGGACTGTCCTGTGCCTTGTAGGATGTTTGGCAACATCGCTGGCCACTACCCATTTAATGCCAGTAGCGCCTCAGCCCTGTGTTGTGATAATCAAAAATGTCTCCAGGACCAGGTGCAGTGGCTCATGTCTATAACCCCAGCACTTTGGGAGGCCAAGGCGGGCAGATCGCTTTGAGCTCGGGAGTTCGAGACCAGCCTGGGCAACGTGGTGAAACCCCATCTCTACTTAAAATACAAAAATTAACCAGGCGTGGTGACACAGACCTGTAATTCCAGCTACTCGGGAGGCTGAGGCTGTAGAATTGCTTGAGCCTGGAAATTGCACCACTGAGCTGAGATTGCACCACTGAACTCTAGCCTGGGTAACAGAGTGTGATCTTGTCTCAAAGAAAGGAAAAAAAAAAGTCTGCAGACATCACCAAAAGTTTCTTGGGGAACAGAAACACCCTGATTGAGAACTGCTGGTCTGAAGGAATATAGACCATTTTATCAGGTGGCTGTCATAAGTGGGAGGCAGTGTGCTTCCTAGAAGACCCCAAATTTCCCCCCGCTTTTGTCTCCCATTGGCTCATCCTGAGTCACTCCCCAATTCCTGAACCCCCATCACTGGTGAGGTGGGGTGGAATGTTCTTTGGACTCACCAGGGCACCTCTGGAGCTAGGAATGTGACTGTTGAGGGTGAGCCGAGTCTCTCAGCATGGTTGGTGGAAAGGGAGAATGAAAGCTGGATAGGAACTCAGTAATATCCATGACCACTGTACCCTAAATTTGCCCTTTTTTTCTTCCTCTCAGTGAGGATTATGGGAAGAACTTTAAGGATATTACAAATCTCATCAATAACACCTTTATTCGGACGGAATTTGGCATGGCTATTGGTCCTGAGAACTCTGGAAAGGTGAGACTCATTCTTATATACATAAAGCTTGTGCTTGATACCACATGCAGAGCTGTCAGGTGTTAGTATTGGCATAGTCCAGTGATTCACAATAATGTATTTTAGTTTAGTATTGCTATATGTGTATTTTAAAATTAAACACTTTTTCTTTTTTTTTTTTAGACAAGGTCTCACTCTGTCCCCCAGGCTGGAGTGCAGTGGTACCATCACGGCTCACTGCAGCTTTGACCTTCTAGGCTCAAGGGATCCTCCCACCTCAGTCACTTGAGTAGCTGAGACTACAGGCTCTTGTCACCACTCCCCGGTAGTTTTTTTTTTTTTTTTTTGTAGAGACAGGGTTTTGCTGTGTTGCCCAGGCTGGTCTTGAACTCCTGGACTCAAACGATCCGCCCACCTCGGCCCCCTGAAGTGCTGGGATTACAGGCTTGAGCCACTGTGCCTGCCTTAAACACAATTTAATATCGGTCGTATAAGAATGGAACTCTTGGCCGGGCGCAGTGGCTCAAGCCTGTAATCCCAGCACTTTGGGAGGCCGAGACGGGCGGATCACGAGGTCAGGAGATCGAGACTATCCTGGCTAACACGGGGAAACCCCGTCTCTACTAAAAATTACAAAAAACTAGCCAGGTGACGTGGCGGGTGCCTGTAGTCCCAGCTACTCGGGAGGCTGAGGCAGGAGAATGGCGTAAACCCAGGAGGCGGAGCTTGCAGTGAGCTGAGACCCGGCCACTGCACTCCAGCCTCGGTGACAGAGCAAGACTCCGTCTCAAAAAAAAAAAAGAATGGAACTCTGAGCACACAAATTTATTTTTTTTGTTCCCTGCCCAAGGTGCACCAAAGCCCTTAATAATTATGCAGCAGTTGCTTAACATTCCAATGTATATACCCTATGACAACATTTTAGTCTTTTGGAAAACTAATCTCAGTTATTCAGCCTAATCTAGGCTTAAACCCATAGATACGATGTCCCAGCTCAGTTCAGGGTGTTATTTTTTGATAAGAATAAGACCCAAGGAGTAGAGTGAAGCAACTAATAGGTTTTTATAACTCTTCTTACTTCTAGAACTAAGATTTCTTAACTAATGTCTGGTGAAAATGGTGTAAGAACTCGTGTGCTTGCATAGATAGTATCATACCCTGAATCAGATCTTTCCTCTTCCTGTCAGGTGGTATTAACAGCAGAGGTGTCTGGAGGAAGTCGTGGAGGAAGAATCTTCAGATCATCAGATTTTGCGAAGAACTTTGTGCAAACAGATCTCCCTTTTCATCCCCTCACTCAGATGATGTATAGCCCTCAGAATTCTGACTATCTTTTAGCTCTCAGCACTGAAGTAAGTCCAGTTGAGGAACATGGTTTGTCTTTTGCATTTTAGAGTCTCAAATGTACTGTCTTAGAAGGATCCTTTAGGAAATGCTTTTAATATTGGACTTCTTTCTAGAGTCTCCTTATGGCGTGAAGTATGTATTTTTTTTAACGATTTTTCCTATTTGGTAAAGGACCCAATTTCCATATGCTATCTATTCCAGGTAAGTATGATGCCTAGTTGTCATTGTAATTTTTTTAAGTAACTAAATGTATGGTATTGGAGTAATTAACTAGAAAACAGTTTAATTTAACCATTCTTGTGCTACAAGGGATAAGCATAAATTGTCAAACTCCTGATGTTGTCATTGTTCCTTTTCTATGATCAGACAACATCTTTCTAATTTTTTTTCTTTTTTGTTAGTGCCTCAGTTTATAAAACATACTGATTTCTGTCATTGGCACTCATGTATAAATATCCAAAGTCTTAAATTCCTGCGCTCCCTACCACATTCCTATACTTTCTCCAGAAACCAGTATGTTTCCCTAACCCTCCCACTTCTCTTCTGAAAGTTGTCTGAGGAACACATTCAGCTTCTCCTTTCCTGGAGGACCAGTCTTCTTTACTGTGGTTAAGGGCCCAAAGTGGCTGAGTTGCTAGACTGTAATAATCAGAATTATACTTTACATTTTTATGGCCTTCTCTCATCAGATAGAAACACCTGAGGAACTAGTTCAAGAGGCACATCCCTTTGCCCAAACCCCGAGATAATAAATCAATAACTTCTGTTGTAGGGTGGCCAATATTTTTAACAGGCTCCCCAGCTGAGCCTGAGCACCAAAGTTTGAGAGTCATTGCTGTACTCACTGTTTTGGGGTCAGAAACAAGATAACTGTGAACTAGTCAGGCTGAGCAAAGGGTGACATAGGAGGATGAAGGGCACTGGAAGAGAGATCTGGATTCTGGGCTTTCTGTGGGGAGATTTTTGAGCAGAGGTCAGGCTAAGGGGCTCCAGGAGGGCCAGAGTTATGCTTTTTTTTTGAGACAGTTTTACTCTTCTTGCCCAGGCTGGAGTGCAATGGCGCGATCTGGTCTCACTGCAGCCTCCACCTGCCGGGTACAAGCGATTCTCCTGCCTCAGCCTCCAGAGTAGCTGAGATTACAGGCATGTGCCACCATGCCCAGCTAATTTTTTTGTATTTTTAGTAGAGACAAGGTTTCGCCGTGTCGGCCAGGCTGGTCTCGAACTCCTGACCTCAGGTGATCCGCCTGCCTTGGCCTCCCAAAGTGCTGGGATTACAGGCATGAGCCACTGTGTCTGGCCTCAGAGTTATGCTTAGCAGTGGAGGCCGGGGGAAGGAAACTAGCTTGCTGGGGAGTAAGCTTCAGATCTTAGAACAATTCCTGGAAATTGGCCTCAGCAGCTTAAGCTGAAAGCACTACAAGGGAGCAAGGAGCCCTCCCTAGGAGTGAACAGGCCCATAGAGCTCCCCTTTGACTACTGCATCTCCTTTACCAAGTGTCTCAGGGTTATTAAAACAGCACTGTCCTCAGGAAGAGACAGATACAATCTGCTTCTGTACCTAAAATGTTTTCTACTTAATGGTAAGTCTGAAGTACATATAATTGGGCTGGAGAAGAGGGACCAATTTGTACTAAAGTGCAAATAAGTGGTATCGAATTCTGCCTTGTCTTTATAGGTAGAATTAGGTAAATTAGAAATGCTGGGATGTGCATATATTACCAAGGGAGAAAAAGTTAAAGGAGAATGGTGGGTGAGAGTACAGGAGTACTGAACATAAATTCTGCCTAAATAAGTTACATTTAATTTCACCTAGACTAGGACATCTCTGTCCCGTCTCCGCTGAGGCCAAGCTCAGTAAGCTCACATTGCCAGTGTTATGTTATCAGTCAGGGTTTTGTTAAGTCTCTGCTACATTTCAAACTATTGGCCAATTCCTCCTTTTGAGAACTCTAATTATTTGGCTTCTGTGACATTATTCCTTTTAGTTCTTCTAGCTTTCTAGTATTCCTTCTTAGTATCTTCCTTAACCTCCTTTCAGCCTACCCTTAAATGCCTACTCCTCATTTCACTGAGCAGTCTCTTCCACTCTTACCATTTAACTACCACCACCTATAATGTATAGGATTTTCAAATACTTATCTCTAGCCCTGGCTTTCCCCTAATGCATCATATTTCTGTCTTGCTGCCCCCTGAATATCTCTAGCTGGATGTTCCACAAGCACCTTAAATCAATTTAAAACTGAGCTTCCTCCCTACTCTTCTCTCAGACCTGATCTTCTTCCCTTAATCCTTATACTAGTTAATGATATCACAATGCATCCTATACCCCAACCAGAAGACCAGAGTGACCAACTTACACGTGCACACACACACACACACACACACACACACCCCATACCCCTACCTCTCATCCTGCCCTGGAGGAAAAGTCATCCAGTTCTGCTATGCTAGCTTCTAAATTCTTGCAGAGCCTGTTCCTCATGGCCAGTGTTCAAGACCTCATTAGCTCTTACCGAACTAATGTGGCAGTCATTCACTGCTTTTCCTGCCTCTAGTCTGGACCCTCTGAAATCCATCTTTCCCATTCTCATCCAAGTACTCCACCTAAAAAAGTGAAATGGACTGTGTCATCCTCATACTTAGCACACATTCCTCCTGGGAGCACCTCATATGCAATAAACCCTGGAGTCCTTACCATGGCACAGAAGGAAGGCTCTCTGTGAGCTGACCTCACCTTTCTGCCTAGCGTTAGTTCCTCATTTGCTTACCTTGGAATTTACACTCCAGTAATGTCTGATGGCTTTTAGCTCCCTGCACACGCTGCAGGGTTTATGACCTCCTTGCCTTTGCTAATACTAGTCTCTGTTTGTGCCCCAACACCTCATCTCCCTGTTTGCCTTCTTTTGGTCCCACTGCTCATCATTTAAAACTCAGTGCAGCTGTTTTCTTCAGGAAACTATCTCTGATGCAGTGTTCCTCCTCTCCCCACTTCTATACTAGACCATATTTTATAACTCTGCATAGTGTTGAACTTTCCTCTTATCTATGCCCCTTGTTAAACTGTGAGCCCCTTCTCTCAGCAGGGAGTGTGTCTTATTCATCTTTGTATCCCCAGTGCAACATCTGGTACAGTGCCTGGCACATAGTAGGCACTTCATACACATTTGTTATTCTGAACTTTCAAGACCCCAAAAGGGCCCAGATAAACCATGTGTGCGTCTGTGGAGCTCGGGCAGCTCTGATGGAGCTTCAGTGTGTGTTTTTACTGTCCTGAATGATTGGATATGAAATATTAAAGGTCATATAAGCAACTGCACAGGATAAAGCTAGAATTTTGATAAGTCATTTATAATCTTTCAGAATGGCCTGTGGGTGTCCAAGAATTTTGGGGGAAAATGGGAAGAAATCCACAAAGCAGTATGTTTGGCCAAATGGTGAGTAACAGAAGACTCCATCTGTGCAGAGCCCTAAACCCTTCCTGATAATGCTGCCAAAAATCACATGAATGAATATTGAGCACTTACTGTGTGCCAAGTACTCTTCAGGGTGCCATAAGGGATATCAGAGAGGGCTATGACACAGGCCTTGACCTGGAGGAGCTTCTCATTCTGCTGGAAAAGAAGACTTAGTCTCACTTAAATGTTAGAACATAAAGTATAAAACAAGGCATGTAACTGAGTTGCTGCTGCCTGCCCAGGGTTCGTTCTCTATGAATGGTGACATCAGTTAAAATACAATAAAATATAGCTTTAATTTAGGGATTTAAATACTTCTCCATGCCCAGATTTATAATCTCTTGTCTAGAGTTCCATTTCAGTTATGTAGAACATGGCAAGGAATCAGGAAGAAAGCTGAAAGAGCTTCCAGACTCCTGAAGTCACATTGTGCACCAAAACTCATTCACTTTTCTCGGAGAGATTCCCTGCCCCTCCGGGTGCCTGCTTAAAGAGGATGGAGTGGAGGGAGCTCTTACTTGGAAGTCGCATCACCTTTGTTCTGTCCTCACTGTGCTGCTAGTCAGGGACTCAACCTTTCTGGGCTTTAGTTTTTTCCTTTTGTGAAAGGAGGCTTATTTGGAGAATGTGGGGATGGCTAAGCAAGAATTGAATTAAGAGGCTTCATGCCTCCAAAATCTGATTAGGCTCAGAATGTTGTTTAGAGCCTCTTTCTCCTTTCCCTTTGACTAATTTCAGCTAATTTGTGAATCCCAGTTTATAGCAGATTGGTTCCAGAGGTGGGATATGTAACTGCTGCAATAAGCACGTAACAGCATTAGAATTACAGCCTGAGAGCTGGAAGGAGGTGGAATTACTCTAAAAGAACAGACAAAAACTTAGAGAATAAACAGTATGAAATTCTTCAGTGCTAGATCAAGAAAGTACACCTGCGTTAGTAACTTCTAATGGGAACACTGTGTTATAGTTTGATACAATTGATGTTCATGATCATGACCCACAATACCAAGAGTTTCCTGTACTGTAGGAATCAAGAAAGTGTAGAATACAATTTGAAATGCGTCTACCAAGATTAAAGTATTAAATATGTTGCTTAAATAAAGTAGGCCTTTTCTAGAAATGTTCCTTGTTCTTGAGATAGGATATTGCTCTTCTGTCCAGGCTAGAGTACAGTCACACAGTCATGGCTTACCGTAGCCTTCACCACTTGGACTTAAGTGATCCTTCTCCCTCAGGCTTCCAAGTAACTGGGACTACAGGCATGTGCCACCATGCCTAGCTAATTTTTGTATTTTTATTTTGTGGAGATGCGGGGGGGTCTCACTGTGTTGCCCAGGCTGATCTCAAACTTCTGCGTTCAAGCAATCCTTCCTCCTCAGAACCTCCCAAAGTGCTGGGATTATAGCTATAGGCCACCATGCCTAGCCCCAGAAATGTTTTTTTAATGAGGTTTTTATAGCACCACTCTGGTACACATGCCACATTTGCTTTCATTTTATGTATTCTAATGAACTGTATTTGTACCTTATACAGTTTTATCAGGAAGGAAGTAATTTTTTTTTTTTTGAGACAGTGTCTTGCTCTGTTGCTCAGGTTGGGGTGCAGTGGTGCAATCTCGGCTCACTGCAGTCTCCACCTCCCAGGTTCAAGTGATTCTCCTGCCTCAGCCTCCTGAGTAGCTGGGATTACAGGCGTGCACCACCACACCCTGTAGTAGAGATGGGGTTTCACCGTGTTGGCCAAGCTGGTCTCAAACTCCTGATCTCGTGATCTGCTCACCTCAGCCTCCCAAAGTGCTGAGATTACAGGGCGTGAGCCACCGGGCCAGGCGGAAGTAATTTTTAAGATAACTAAGTTAAATTGTTTCACTCCTGATGGAACTAAAACATGTAGGTCATGTGTAAGTAAGACTTCAGTAATTTTTTTTTTTTTTTTTTTAGATAAGGCCTGGCTCTGTCACCCAGGCTGGGATGTAGTGGCACGATCTCTGCTCCCTGCAGCCTCTACCTCCTGGGCCCAAGTGATCGTCGCACTTCAGCCTTCCCAGCAGCTGGAACTACAGGCATACACCTGGCTAATTTTTGTTAAATTTTAATCATTAAAACTCATATTTAGCCACGTGCAGTGGCTCATACCCATAATCCAAGCACTTTGGGAGGCTGAGATGGAAGGATCGCTTGAGACCGGGAATTCAAGACCCGCCTGGGCAACATAGTGAGACCCCATCTCTACAAAAGATTAATAAAAAGGAAAAAAAAAAGCCAAGCAAGGTGGTGCACTCCTGTAGTTCTCGTTACTCAAAAGAATGAGGTGGGAGGATCACTTGAGCCGAGGAGTTCGGGGCTGCAGTGAGCTGTGATTGCCCCACTGCACTCCAAACTAGGTGACAGGGCAAGACTCCATCACTTAAATAAAGAAGCACAACCTTATCTTTAAAACTAAGAAGTTATTTTAAAATAGTATTTTGTTTTGTATCCTATGCAAGGTTTTTACTTTTGTAAACTTTTTTTTTTGTTTAGTGTCTAAATATGAATAACCAGCCTGCTGCTGTTTACTCACCTTTTTAGATCTCTAGTTTCTAGGAATTTACATCCTAAAGTTCTGAAAGAACATTCTCAAAACCAACACCTTTTTTTGGTTGTAATCCAGTAAGTGCCAGGAGGGTCTGAATCTAGTTCCCTGCAAACTCCCTTTCCAGGTTATATTTTAAATAATTCAACCACTGACCTAGTTGTCTATTTGAGATGGAAGAACTAAATTATTTAGCTCATACAAAGCATTGAACTAGATTCTGAAGGGAAACAGCAAAGCATAGTACCTGCCGTGAAGAAGCTAATTTATATAGTAGGAAAGGTAAGGCACATACTATGCAAGTTAAATAAGAAACAGGAGGCAAATGCATGCCAGCTGCTCTAAAACAGAGTTTCTCAACCTCAGCACTAATGACATTTTGGATCAAAGAATTCTTTATCGGCCGGGCGCGGTGGCTCAAGCCTGTAATCCCAGCACTTTGGGAGGCCGAGACGGGCGGATCACGAGGTCAGGAGATCGAGACCATCCTGGCTAACACGGTGAAACCTCGTCTCTACTAAAAGAATACAAAAAAACTAGCCGGGCGAGGTAGCGGGCGCCTGTAGTCCCAGCTACTCGGGAGGCTGAGGCAGGAGAATAGCGTAAACCCGGGAGGCGGAGCTTGCAGTGAGCTGAGATCCGGCCATTGCACTCCAGCCTGGGTGGCAGAGCGAGACTCCGTCTCAAAAAAAAAAAAAACAAAGAATTCTTTATCATGGAGGACTGTCCTGTGCATCATAAATATGTAACAGCATCCCTGGCCTCTACCCACTAGATGCCAGTAACAACTCCCCCACCCACCCCCCAGTTGTGACGATCAAAAATGTCAGAGGCAAATGTGGAGAGGGTGAGTAGACCAGCATGACTGCCTGAAAGAGTTCACTTAAAGAAGTGGTAGACTATAGAGAACACGTGGGCTGGGCAGTGGGGAGCTTGACGGGCAGAGCTGTGAAGAACCAGGGCTCAGCACCTGAGAAGCGGTGCTTGTTGGTACCTGTGAATGAAGCTTGTTAGACCTGCTAGGAAGTTTGTGAGTAAGGTCAACACAGTCTTTCAGCAGTCTTAAACTATTTCTTTTCCCCATTTTTGCCTCATTGTAGGGGATCAGACAACACCATCTTCTTTACCACCTATGCAAATGGCTCCTGCAGTAAGTATATTTTAGTCCCAGAAAATAGTGTCCTGTTGTCCATTCGTGGTAGAATTTTCTGGATTGTGCAAGGTAGAAACATAAAAGATCCTTCTATTCTCCTGAAATTGTAATAGCTAAAGAAAGCTGTTAGTGATTATTAAAATCTTGAAAATAAAACCAAATTACTACACTATCCAGATCAAGTAAAAATATAGGCTATACGTAGAGGCAATATTTAATATTAGCCATGTATTTATGTAAAGCAAATATTATGCTACAGACAACAGCAAATTGAAATGCATAGTTGTTTCTGCAGGAAAGCATGGGTTGTGTTTGTGTTTGCAGAAGCAACTGGCTTCCCAAATGATGATACAATTTCAAAACAGAAAGCAAAATCTTTCATTTACTCATATTTCAACAGATATCTGAGCACCTCCTCATATGCTAAACACTATTCTAAGGATGGAGTGAACAAAACACCCAAGGCCTGCCCTCATGGAATGTAAATTCAAGTAGGGGTGTTGGATGATAAACAAGAAAACCAAAACTCAAGCTGGGCATGATGGTTGCATGCCGGTAGTCCCAGCTACTTGGGAGGCTGAGACAGCAGGCTTGCTTGAGCCCAGAAGTTCAAGGACAGCTTGGGCAATGTGACAAGACCCCCAGCTCTTAAAAGAAAAGAAAACTCCAGACAATTTAAAATAGGATAAGATAATTCTAAACTGTGCTGTGAAGAAAGTAAAGCAGCATGCTGTGGCTTTGATGTTTTCATGAAACACTGTATTGAAATTAATCGCTTACCTTTCCATCGAGCATAAAATCTGAAATGTATAAAGTAAAACACAAGTATGAATTTCCTAAATCTAATGCTGTATCACATTTTATGTTGTCACTTGATTAACATGCATAGTATTCAAAATGGTTTAGCTATAAAATTAAGACTGATTCTAAAACAACTGCTTTGAACTAGGCTCACCAGTAAGTGAAATTTTAATTAATATTTTGTCTTGTTTAAGAAGCTGACCTCGGGGCTCTGGAATTATGGAGAACTTCAGACTTGGGAAAAAGCTTCAAAACTATTGGCGTGAAAATCTACTCATTTGGTCTTGGGGGACGTTTCCTTTTTGCCTCTGTGATGGCTGATAAGGTAGGTATTACCCTGTTCCCTTTGGGGTCTGATATTTCTGCAAATATCTCTCCTATAGATTCTCTTTATTACTTGGCACTGACAGAGTTTCTTGTCTTTTTGCTATATTAAGTGCCACTGTGAGTGTTAGGGGTGATTCTTTTTGCAGAGGCTGATTGAATCTGATAAGCTACTCTGTACTTTGGCCTTCTGTCACCACATGAATTCTGGTATCTTTTCTGGGAATTTTTTTTTTTTTTTTTTTTTTTCTTGAAGCAGAGTCTTGTTCTGTTGCCCAGACTGGAGTGCAGTGATGCGATCTCGGCTCACTGCAACCTCCGCCTCCCAGATTAAAGCAATTCACCTGCCTCAACCTCTCAAGTAAGTGGAACTAAAGGTGTGTGCCACCACACCGGGATAATTTTTGTATTTTTAGTAGAGATGGGATTTTGCCATGTTGGCCAGGCTTGTCTTGAACTCCTGAGCTCAGGTGATCCCCCCGCCTTGGCCTCCCAAAGTGCTGGGATTATAGGCATGAGCCACCGTGCCTGGCCAGGATATTTTGATCCAGGGTTTGGGCATTACTCAGACATGGACATCTGTAGAAAGCAATCTCTTGTTCATTATCCAAAAATAAAGATACAATTGGATAACATTAATTTATTGAGTGCCTACTATATGCCAGGTACTATTCTAAGTTCCAGGAATATGGCAGTGAACAAAACAGATAAATTTCCTGTTCTCAGAACTTATATTTAAGGGGGAAAATAAATACTCAAAAAATAAATATGAAGGCTGGAGGTGGTGGCTCATGCCTGTAATTTCAGGACTTTGGGAGGCTGAGGCAGGTGGATCCCTTGAGGCCAGGAGTTCAAGACCAGCCTAGGCAACATGACAAAACCCTGTCTCTACAGAAAATAGGAAAATTAGCTGGGCATGGTGGCATGTGCCTGTAGTCTCAGCTACTTGGGAGGCTGAGGCGGGAGTATCGCCTGAGCCTGGGGAGGTTGAGGCTGCAATGAGCTGTGATCATACCACTGCACTCCAGCCTGGGTGATAGTACAAGACCCTGTCTCATAAATAAATATAAATGTGTGTGTGTGTGTGTGTGTATCAGGTAATAATTAAAGCCGTGAAGAAATCTAAAACAGTAAGAAAACAGAAAGTGTCAAGAGTCAGTGCTCTTTTATACAGAGTGTTTAGGATGGGCTCTCTGAGACCTAAGTGAAACAAGGACATGACCATGTGGCCATCTCAGAGGAGAGTAGGATGAGGCACAGCCAATGTGGAGACCCTCAGGCTGGAGCATGCTCTGTCAATCCAAGCAAAGGGGAGAAGGGCAGTATGGAGGAAGCACAGAGAATAACAATCCAAAGTGGGGCCAGCGGGGGCCTGACCAGACCTTATGCAGCCTTCGCAGGTCACAGTTAGGATGTGGGCCTTACTCTTCCTGTGTTGGGAACTATGAGAGGGTTGTGAGCAGGGGAGTGCTGGGATTTGGCTTCTCTTTTGAAGAACGGGTGTGCGCACAACAGCCTGACGGGCACGTGCGGGAAGCAGCGGGAGTGCCGGGAGCTCTCTCAGGAGTCCAGGCTGGGGAGGTGGTAGCTTGGCCAGGTGCTTGGCAGTGGGTGAGAGGGCAGGTGGTGAGACTGTGGATCTATTTTTAAACATATTGCTAATAGGACTTGCTGATGGATTTGATGTGGGTTGTGAGAGAATGAGCAGAATCAAGGGTACCTTTAAGAGTTTTTATCCTGAGCACCTGAGTGGTGGTGCCATTTTCTAGGATGGCAAAGACTGCAGGAGGAGCAGGTTGTGGGAGAAAAATCAATAATTCAGTTTTGGGCCGGGCACGGTGGCTCATGCCTGTAATCCCAGCCCTTTAGGAGGCCAAGGCGGGCAGATCACTTGAAGTCAGGAGTTTGAGAGCAGCCTGGCCAACATGGTGAAACCCTGTCTGTACTGAAAAATACAAAAAATTAGCCAGGTGTGGTGGCCCATGCCTGTAATCCCAGGTACTCGGGAGGCTGAGGCATGAGAATCACTTGAACTCTGGAGGGAGAGGTTGCAGTGAGCCAAGATCATGCCACTGCACTCCAGCCTGGGCAACAGAGTGAGACTCTCTCAAAAAAACAAAAAAAAAGCATTCAGTTCTGCATATGAGACACCTATTAGATATCTGAATGGAGATGTCAAGTGAGCATCTGGGTATATGAATCTCCCTATTTGCTATGATATTTGAAGCCATGTGACTAGATGATATCTTCTGGAGGAGTAAGTAGGTAACAAAGAGGTGAGAGGACTGAGCAAGCCCTGAAGCACCACACAACAGAAAGTTGGAAAGAGAAGAATCCAGCAGAGAAGACTGAAAGGGAGGAACAAGGGAGGGAAAGGGAAATCAGGACCATTGCGTTAGGTGCATTTTGAGAATAATCCACTGGAGTTGGCGAAGTGGAGGTTGTTGGTGACTTTCACAAAAGCACTTCATTGGAAGTTAAAAGGCTGATTGGAGTGACTTCAGTGAGAACTAGAAATGAAGAAGTAGGCAATAAGTACAGATAACTCTCCCAAGCCATTTTGTAATATCCTCCCAACAACCCTGTGAGCTAATAGTATTATCTCGGTTTTATAGGTGAGGAAATTGAGTAACTTACCTAGGGTCAACAATAGTGGAATCCTGCTGGAAATCAGATTCAAATTCCAGAGGTAGCCTCCTATGCTGTACTGCATATATGGTATAATTCTGTCTACAGAATTAAAATTTTGCGATGTACTTTTGAACTCTGGTTTCTACCTACAGCAATGAGAATAAGATTCAACGTAATGAGACATCTTGGTATAAGTTGAATAAGTTAAATGTACTTATCACTGAACTTTAGAGAGTGTTTAACCTAAGGAAACATTGACATTAATTCTCATGCCCAGGCTAACTGTATCTAGTAGCGATTTTAAGCTATTTATCAGAGAGTTAAGTTTTAACTGCTTTCTTAACAGACTCCTTTCGCCAGCCAAATACTCCCTGATCAGTTTCCTTATAGTAATTTCTGACTCTCCTTGGCCTCTTTCCAGCCCATGCCTGTTCCTTCATCCTGGCTATTCTGAGAGACTTCCTTAGAGAGAAGGCGTGTTACATCTTGACTTCCCTTGTGATCTCCCAAATATGGGTTTCATCTCTATTTTCTAGACCCTTAATTATATAATTCTTTAAATTATGCAAGGACTGTATGAAAGGGACAAAACTTTTATGCAGTAGTCATCATTTTAAGAATTATCCGGCCGGGCGCTGTGGCTCACGCCTATAATCCCAGCACTTTGGAAGGCAGAGGCAGGCAGATCACGAGGTCAGGAGATCGAGACCATCCTGGCTAACACAGTGAAACCCCATCTCTACTAAAAATACAAAAAATTAGCCGAGCGTGGTGGTGGGCACCTGTTGTCCCAGCTACTCAGGAGGCTGAGGCAGGAGAATGGCATGAACCCGGGAAGCAGAGCTTGCAGTGAGGCAAGATCGCGCCACTGCACTCCAGCCTGGGCGATAGAGCGAGACTCCGTCTCAAAAAAAAAAAAAAAGAATTATCTGAGTGAGTGTATGCAAATGGATATAAAGCCAACCTAAAGATGTTCCCATCAAATCCTTAGCTCTACTGAAGGAGATAGACTATCAGAGACCAAGACTATACTGTCTTACAGGGCCTCATCAGAATGAAGAATTCAAAGAGAAAGCCAAGATAGCCTTACTTAGAATAGAATGGATTGTTCGTTTACCTAGAACTTTGCTAGAGGCTAGAAACTGCTTTGGTAATTGGTACTGTGACCTTTCATTCATAGCAATTGTACCCAGTGGAGAAATGGATAATAGTAATTATTTAAAACATTCTTGTTCATGTCCCTGCACATGGCATCTTGGCTGAAAATTAGAAAGATAAATACTGACATCTGTTCTAGGATACAACAAGAAGGATCCACGTTTCAACAGATCAAGGGGACACGTGGAGCATGGCCCAGCTCCCCTCTGTGGGACAGGAACAGTTCTATTCTATTCTGGCAGCAAATGATGACATGGTATTCATGCATGTAGATGAACCTGGAGGTAAGAGCTTTTTAGTGGCTTACCTTAAAAGCATAGAGATGTAAGCTTTGAGCAGCTTTTCTTTTTACATATCGAGTTTCCTCTTACCCCTAGAAATTTATTAGTGCCTTACTGATTATTCTGTCCTAGAGATAATCTGTAGCCCCTGTTAAAAATGCCACTTGTTTTCGTACTCTAAGGTAGCTTGTGTGTATGTTCAGGTGTTCTAGAGCAAAGCTGCTCAAAGAATGGTCAGCAGACTGGTACTGATTTACAAACTCTCTGTTACCAGGTAAGTACAGAAATTGAGAGCAAGAGTTTGGAAACTCTTCTAGCCTTTCGACAAGGCAATTTTATGTCTGTTGGATCTAATGATAAAAAATTAGGGGCTTATGGCTGGGTGTGGTGGCTCACGCCTGTAATCCCAGCACTTTGGGAGGCTGAGGCAGGCAGATCACGAAGTCAGGAGATCGAGACCATCCTAGATAACACGGTGAAACCCCGTCTCTACTTTAAAAAATACCAGAAATTAGCTGGGCATGGTGGTGGGCTCCTATAGTCCCAGCTACTCAGGAGGCTAAGGCGGGAGAATGGCATGAACCTGGGAGGCAGAGGTTGCAGTGAGCGGAGATCGTGCCACTGCACTCCAGCCTGGGCAACAGAGTGAGACTCTCTCAAAAAAGAAAATTAGGGGCTTATATTTTGTTTGCCTTTTCATTTTCTACTGATTAGTTTTTATTATGTTTTACAAAAGCATCAGTTTATGACATATTGGAAATCTTACAAATTGATCCTTCACTACAGATAGTTTGAGAAGCATTGTTCTAGAGTGTAAAGATTTAAAAAGTGTAAACTAAACACGGGGCCTCTCCCACCAAAATATATCTGAGAAGAGTTTTTCTGTAGCATCTGATTATTCAACAAACTCAGCATCTGCCATATTCCAGGCACTAAGCTGGGTACTAGAATTAAAGATGGGCATAAAAATCTTGAGTATCAAACCTTGATTAATTCTCAGGTCTGAGTCTTCATCGTGAAGAGACACAGTTGGCTACTGTGTTTGGTCAGGCAGACAATCATATGTGTGGTTAGACTATTGTTTTTCTCTTTGGTTCCACCCAAAACTTAGTATTTTTGTTTGTTTGCCTATTTCAGACACTGGGTTTGGCACAATCTTTACCTCAGATGATCGAGGCATTGTCTATTCCAAGTCTTTAGACCGACATCTCTACACTACCACAGGCGGAGAGACGGACTTTACCAATGTGACCTCCCTCCGCGGCGTCTACATAACAAGCGTGCTCTCTGAAGGTGAGTCTCGGCATCGCGGTGGTGCGCCGTGCCTTCAGTTGCATGTGGTAGGACTTGAGGCTTCGGAGAACCTGTCCTCTAGTAGTGTTGCTTGCCAAGCCAACAAGCCTACCCATGTACATTTTTTTGTTTCCTTTTTTCATTGTGGCAACATATGTATAACAAAATTTGCAGTTTTTTTTTTTTTTTTTTTTGAGGCGGAGTCTCGCTCTGTCGCCGGGACTGGAGTGCAGTGGCCGGATCTCAGCTCACTGCAAGCTCCGCCTCCCGGGTTTACGCCATTCTCCTGCCTCAGCCTCCCGAGTAGCTGGGACTACAGGCGCCCGCCACCTCGCCCGGCTAGTTTTTGTATTTTTAGTAGAGACGGGGTTTCACCGTGTTAGCCAGGATGGTCTCGATCTCCTGACCTCGTGATCCGGCCGTCTCGGCCTCCCTAAGAAAATTTGCAGTTTTTAACATTGTATAAGGTACAATTCAGTAGCATTAAGCACAGTCACAATGTTGTACAACCATCACCCCTATTTCCAGAGCTTTTTCATCATCCCAAACAGAAATTGCACCAGGTACACAACCACTCCTCGTCCCCAGCCAGTCGTCCAGCTCTGGTAACCAAGATTCTATTTTATGTCTCAATGAATTTGCCTATTCTAGGTAGCTCATGTAAGCAGAATCATACACTGTTGGTTGTATGTCTGGCTTCTTTCACTTTGCATATTGTGTCAAAGTTCAGCCATATTGCAGCATGTTTTAGAATTTCACTTATTGCTTTTTAAGACTAGAATAGATATATTCCTTTGTTTGAATATAGCACCTTTTGTTTTTTTTTTTTTTTTTTTTGGAGATGGAGTCTTGCTCTATTGCCCAGACCGGAGTGCAGTGGCGTGATCTCAGCTCATTGCAACCTCAGTCTCCCAAGTTCAAGCAATTCTCATGCCTCAGCCTCCCGAGTAGCTGGGATTATAGGTGTGTGCCACCACACCCAGCTAATTGTTGTATTTTTAGTAGAGATGGGGTTTCACCATGTTGACCAGGCTGGTCTTGAACTCCTGACCTCAGATGATCTGCCTGCCTTGGCCTCCCAAAGTGCTGGGATTCCAGGCATGAACCTCTGTGCCCAGCCTATTTTTCATTCCTCCATTGATGGACACTTAGGCTATTTCCATTTTCAGCTCTTATGAATACTGAATGCTGCCATGAACATTGTTATACATGTAACTGTTTAAGTCAATGCTTTCAATTCCTTTGGGGATATATGTAGGAGTGAAATAGCAAGATCACATGATAATTCCATGTTTCTCTTTTGGAGGAAATACCAATGGGTTTTCCACATGGTTGTACCATTTTACATGCAGTACAAAAGTATTCCAATTTCTCTACTTCATTGCAAACATTATATTCTGTTATTTTTGTAACAGCAATCCTAATGGGAGTGAAGTAGTATCTCGTTTATAGTTTTGATTTGCATTTCTCTAATGACTAATGATGTTGAACAACTTTTTATGTGCTTGTTGGCCGTGTGAATATCTTCTTTGAAGAAGCTTCTGTTTGAGTCCTGTGAATGGCAGTGATTTTTAAAGTTGTGTTCACTGATGCTCCTCTGGTGCTTATGACAATTTTTGCACATAGTAGATGTTCAGTAATACTTGCTGAATGAGCCTGTGAATAAATGACTGAACAGCCTTGCGCTCAAAACCATACAGTGAACACACTTTAAAAACATTTAAGACTGAGCCTGAAGTATGATAGGCAGGAAGGGGGAGGGAAGGGCGTTTTCAGCTGAAGGAACTACACATGCAAAGTATCAGAGTCACAGGAGGGTTTGGCCTGGTGGTGGTGGTGGTGAGACATTGGGTGATGCCGGGGGGAGGAGGGATCAGGAGGAGAGTCCAGCAGGGACAGACCAAGCCCATGCAAACAGGCTCCCTGTTTTAAATAAGTTATGGTAAATAGAAGTAGGAGTGAGAAGAGCAACGGCAGGTAGAAAAGAAGATGTTTTGAGTCTGTGTTGCTTAGGTTATAAAATGAGTCTTCTGTATTGGGAGATGTAGGCCTACGAAGATAAGCCTGAATTTGACCCACTTCCTGCTCTTCCTCTTGTTAAGGGTGCATAGTGATAGCCAACCAGGGTTCTTCTTGTGTTCTACTCATTGGCTCTACAGAGCTCACCTTTCCTTAGGCCAGTTATACAAATAAACACATTAGTCTCAAGTACAAAGACTCAGTGTCATTTTATTTATTTATTTTTCGGTAGGAGGTAGGGGCTGTTTTTATTTTGTAAAGTCCTGGCAGTGGCCTACAAGGTCCTGGAGATGTGGCTCCTGGTTTCCTCCCTGACTCACCTCCAGCTCTTCTCTTTCCATCTGCCCTACTCTCATCACACTGTCCACCTGCCGGTTCTTAACACACCAGGTACACATGCACATGCACGGATTAGAGTTTGCACAGACAATTCCCTCTGTTTCTCCAGATACCTGCAAGGCTGGTATGTCTGTACTCATGTATTACTTTTTGAATGAGACCTTGCCTGACTATCCTATTTTAAATTTCAGTTTGCCCTCCCCTCCTCACACACACACTATCAATCCACCTTTAGCTGCGCAAGTTTTTTCCATAGTGCTTATTTTCTAGCATACTACATAATTTACTTATTTACTATGTCTGGTGCTTGTCTGGCCCTCCTGGAATGTATTTTTCACAATATATTTTTTGTCTATTTTGTTCACTGATATATTCCCAAAGGCTTACAAAAGTTTTCACACTGGTCACAGTGGCTCATGCCTGTAATCCTAGCACTTTGGGAGACCAAAGTAAGTGGATCACTTGAGGTCAGGAATTTGAGACCAGCCTGGCCAATATGGTGAAACCCCATCTGTACTAAAAATACAAATTAGCCGGGCCTGGTGGCACACACCTGTAGTCCCAGCTACTCGGGAGGCTGAGGCAGGAGAATTGCTTGAACCCGGGAGGCAGAGGTTGCAGTGAGCCGAGATGGTGCCACTGCACTCCTGCCTGAGTGATAGAGCAAGACTCCATCTCAGAAAAAAAAGAATTTTCACATAGTAGGTACTCAGTAAATGTTTGTTGAATAAACTAATTCTCCTTCATTTGCTTTCTCATTTGCTTTTTCTTAGAAAACTCAAAGGAGTCCAGGCGCGGTGGCTCACGCCTGTAATCCCAACACTTTGGGAGGCCAAGGCAGGTGGATCACCTGAGGTTGGAAGTTGGAGACCAGCCTGACCAACATGGTGAAATCCCATCTGTACTAAAAATACCAAACATTAGCCGGGTGGCAGGTGCCTGTAATCCCAGCTACTCGAGAGGCTGAAGTAGGAGAATTGCTTGAACCCAGGAGGTGGAGGTTTCAGTGGGCTGAGATCCTGCCGTTGCACTCCAGCCTGGGCAACAAGAGCGAAACTCTGTCTCAATAAATAAATAAATAGGAAAACTCAAAGGATATTATCTCTGAATTTAAAACCTGCAGCAGTTTATGTCATTGAAAATAAGAATGGGGAAGAGACAAGGGAAAAAAGAAAGGTGTAAGAAAAATAGGATATGGAGTAGTGGAGAGACAATAATTCAGAGTTATTAACCTGGAACTATGCACACTTATTGAATCTCAAGAGTCCCTGAAACAAGCCTAGTGTCATGGCCTTGTCTGAATACAGGTTAGGATGCCTTCCTATAGTAGACTTTACTTCCCAGGCAAGCAAACAGGGAAGGAGAATGGACATCAGCCTGTTCATGTTGGTAAGGAGTTAAAAGGTGTCTTTTTCAAAGAATATCAGTCCTAGATAATTTGTGGAATTAGTTGGGTCCTATTCAGGTGGGATACCTTCTTCAAATATGTTTTTTTTTTTATTTTTTTGAAACAGAGTTTCACTCTCGTTGCTCAGGCTGGAGTGCAATGGCGTGATCTTGGCTCCCTGCAACCTCCACCTCCTGGGTTCAAGTGATTCTCCTGTCCCAGCCTCCTGAGTAGTTGGGATTACAGGCCCCCGCCACCATGCCTGGCTAACTTTTTGTATATTTGGTAGAGTTGGGGTTTCACCATGTTGGCCAGGCTGGTCTCAAACTCTGGACCTCAGGTGATCCCAAAGTGCTGGGATTACAGGTATGAGCCACTGCACCTGGCCTCAAATATCATATTTAAAGTGCTGCTTCATTACTCACCAACAATGAGCTATTTTGTGAGGTGTTACAAGCTTGTCGGACTCCAGGGGCTATACGGTCTCAGGAGAGAGTTATGCAATGATAAACTGAATCTAATTAGGTACTTCCAGTGTATCAGGCTTAATGTCATTCTCTTTCCATTCAGATAATTCTATCCAGACCATGATCACTTTTGACCAAGGAGGAAGGTGGAAGCACCTGAGGAAGCCTGAAAACAGTGAATGTGATGCTACAGCAAAAAACAAGAATGAGGTTTGTTGACTCTAATGTGTGCAGAGCACAGCAGCCTTTCCATTTTGCTCTGATCCGTGCCAGGCTTTTGGATGATGAAGTTTCATACTTGATTAGGGTCCTCAGAATAAGATGGAAAGTTTGAGATGAGAGTAATGAAATTAACTTAGAATTTGGGAAGTAAGAACTGAGGAAAGATCAAAATACTATGGATTATTTGTCTTTTAAAGAACAAAACTGAGGGCTAACAATTTGTGGTTCACTAAACTGCTGAATTAAAACAATGGCCAGAGGGGCTGGTGATTAGTTAGGGCTCAGCATGGCAGCTGGGAGACTTTAGAAATTCTGCAAGAAGCCACAGCTCAGCCACTCGTAAACAGTGCACGGTCTTGCTCATCAGAAACAAGAGGGAGAGGATCTGGCCTTCTTTTCCCTCTGCCTAGGCTCCCATAGCCAGTGGGTGGTGACCTGCTTAGTGCACGGGGACGCAAGGCAGGCCTCCTTGCAGAGAGGTTGGGAACCGGAACTACACACGTGTCACTCCAGGAGATCCAAAGCCAGGAGTGACAGGCAGGCAAGGAAAAAGAGGAAAAAAAATAAGTTTTTATCTGACTCACAGAATGAGAGCTTGGGGGACAGCTGGAGTTTCCTTCAGAAATTGAAGTACCAGTAGTTCCCAAACCCTCCTTAGTATCCCTATCACTGACATACACTTTGCTTTTCGAGGTGGGGTTTTCTGTTTTAAGAGCCTTAAATGGTGAGAGAAAGTGTGCCTGCCTACACCACCTCAACACACTCTCCTCCTTTACACTCGCAAGCACTGTTGCATCTACCCGACCTTCTGACCCCTGTTTCCCATCTGTCTGCCTTGGCCCTGCCCAGCCGCTGCCCTCCTCGCCTTAAGCCTGGGCAGGTTCAGTGGCCTGTGTGTTTGCCTTGCTGCCTGCAGGCTCCCCATGCCTCTCCCTGCCCAGCGCTCATTGTGGCTCTCTTGGCCTATGAATGGCCTCTGTCCCTGACCTGGTGAGTGAAGGTTCTCCTGGTGGGCCCTCTGCCGCCTTTTCATTGTCATTGCTCACCTTATCCCTAACACACCCTTGTAACCCCCTGCCATTCCCTGAACACCCACACTATTCCTGGGGGAAGTTGGGCCTGTCTCCCCCAACCCCAGTTGACTAGGATTAGTGGAAATCCTAACCACCCTTGGTGACCATCCAGTTAGAACTAATCATTCCTCTTCATTTCATTAATAGTTTGCTTGAACCTCTTCTTTTTTAAAACATAGTAGTAAAGTATACATAATACAATATTTATTATCATTTTAGCCATTTTGAACCTTTTTTAGAGCACTAACTTTCTTTTGGCTGCATACCTCAACTAGTTTCTGACAATACACTTCTTTTTTCCCCAGCTTTATGGAGGCATAATTGACAAATAAAAATTGTATATATATTTACAATGTACACTGTGATGTTTTGATATATGTATACATTGTGAAATGATTACCACAGTCAGGCTAACTAACATATGCATCACCTCAGAATTATCTTTTGTGTGTATGGTGAGAACACTTAGGATCTATCTCTTAGCAAACTTCAAGTAACAATACAGTATTCTAGACTATAGTCACCATGTATATTTTCCCTCTAAAGCTTATTCATCCTGAATAACTGAAACTATATACCCTTTGGCCTTCATCTCCCCATACCCCAAGTCCCCGAAAGCCACCATTCTACTCCCTGCTTCTGTGAGTTTGACATTTTTACATTCCACTTGTAAGTGAGATCATACAGTATTTGTCTTTCTGTGCTGGGCTTATTTTACTTAACGTAATGCCTCCCAGGTTCACCATGTTTTCAACAGATGACAGGATTTCCTTCTTTTTTAAGGCCGAATAATATTTCATTTTCTTTATCCATTTATCCATCAGTGGACACTTAGGTTGATTCTGTATCTTGGCTGTTGTGAATATTACTGCAGTGGACATGGGAGCGCAGATATCTTTTGGACGTACTGATTTAGTTTCTCTTGAATATGTACCCAGAAATGGGATTGCTGGTAGTTCTGTCCTTCATTTTCTTTTTTTTTTTTTGAGATGGAGTCTTGCTCTCTCGCCCAGGCTGGAGTGCAGTGGCCAGATCTCAGCTCACTGCAAGCTCCGCCCCCCCGGGTTAACGCCATTCTCCTGCCTCAGCCTCCCGAGTAGCTGGGACTACAGGCGCTCGCCACCTCGCCCGGCTAGTTGTTTTGTATTTTTTAGTAGAGACGGGGTTTCACCGTGTTAGCCAGGATGGTCTCGATCTCCTGACCTCGTGATCCGCCCGTCTCGGCCTCCCAAAGTGCTGGGATTACAGGCTTGAGCCACCGCGCCCAGCCTTTTTTTTTTTCTTAAGATAGAGTCTTGTCCGGTCACTGAGGCTGGAGTGCGATGGCATGATCTTGGCTCACTTCAACCTCTGCCTCCCGGATTCAGGTGATTCTCCTACCTCAGCGTCCCGAGTAACAGATTACTGGCATGTGCCACCATGCCCAGCTAATTTTTTGTATCTTTAGTAGAGATGGGTTTTCACCATGTTGGCCAGGCTGGTCTCGAACTCCTGACCTCGTGATCCACCTGCCTCCACCTCCCAGAGTACTGGGATTACAGGCTTGAACCACCATGCCCAGCCCTGCTGTTATTCATTTTCTAGGAAAATTTCTTACTGTATTGCATAGTGGCTGTACCAGTTTACATTCCCACCAACAATGTACAGCATTCCCTTTTTTCCATGTCCTTGCCAATACTTACCTTTTATCTCTTTGATAATAGCCATTCTAACTTGGGTGAGAATATCTCATTGTGGTTTTTATTTGTATTTCCCTTATGATTAGTGATGTTGGGCATTTTTTCGTATACCTGTTAGCCATTTAAATGTCTTCTTTTGATAAACGGCTATATGGGTCCTTTGCCCATTTTTTAGTTGGATTATTTGTTTTCTTGCTACTGATTTGTTTGGATATTAACCCCTTGTAAGATGTATGGTTTGCAAATATTTTCTTCCATTCTGTGTATTGTCTCTCTTCTGTCTTTTGGTGGTTTCCTTTGCTCTGCAGAAGCTTTTTAGTTTGATGCAATCTCATTTGTCTGTTTTTGTTTTTTGTTGCCTGTGCTTTTAGGGTCATATCCAAAAACCCATTGCCCAGATGAATGTCAAGCTTTTTTCCCTATATATCCTTCTAGTAGTTTTACAGTTTCAAGTCTTACATTTATGTCTCTAATCCATTTTGAGTTGATTTTTGTACATGACATGAAATAAGGATTGAGGCCAGGTGCAGTGGCTCACGCCTGTAATCCCAACACTTTGGGAGTCCAAGAAGGGCAGATCACGAGGTCAAGAGATCGAGACCATCCTGGCCAACATGGTGAAATCCCGTCTCTACTAAAAATACAAAAATTAGCTGGGTGTGGTGGTGTGTGCCTGTAGCCCCAGCTACTGGGGAGAGTGAGGCAGGAGAATTGCTTGAACCTGGGAGGCGGAGGTTGCAGTGAGCCGAGACTGCACCACTGCACTCCAGCCTGGCGACGGAGCAAGACTCCACCTCAAAAAAAAAAAGAAAAAAGAAAAGGGTTGAAATTCATTCTTCTGCATATAGATATTCAGTTTTCCCAGCACCATTTATTTAAGAGGCTGTCTTTTTCACATTGTGTGTTCTTGACACCTTTGTCAAAGATAAGTCGACAACAAATGCATAGATTTATTTCTGTGCTCTCTATTCTGTTCCATTGGTCTATATGTGTTTTTAATGCCAGTACCATGCTGTTTTGATTACTATAGCTCTATAGTATATTTTGAAATTAGGTAGCATGATACCCCCAGCTTTGTTCTTTTTGCCCACAATTACTTTGGTTATTCAGGGTCTTTTGTGGTTCCATATAAATTTTAGGATTTTTTCTATTTCTGTGAAAAATACCATTGGAATTTTTTTTTAAGAGGCAGAGTCTTACTCTGTCACCCTGGCTGGGGTCCCGTGGAGTAATCATAGCTCACTGCAGCCTCAAATTCCTGAGCTCACACAATCCTCCCACCTCCCAAGTAGCTAGGACTACAGGTGTGTACCACCACACCTGGCTAACTTTGGTACTTTCTGGTAGAGATGGGGTTTCACCATGTTGCCCAAGCTAGTCTCAAACTCCTGGCCTCAAGTGATCCTACCACCTCAGCCTCTCAGCTGGGATTACAGATGTGAGCCACCACAACTGGTTGTTTTGTTTTTGATGTACCTTAAGTACTTAAAACAGTGCCTGAAATATAGCAGGTACTCAGTAAACATCTGATGAATTAATTAATATGTATTTGGATTGTTCTGTGTTGTCACAGAAAGAGGGTTATTTATAACCATATAATAGTAAAAAAAGACAGTCAAAATAATAGGCATTACGTTTAATCTGTAGATCACTTTGGGTAGTATGGACATTTTAACAATATTAATTATTCCAATCCAGGAACATAGGATATATTTCCTTTTTTTTTTTTTTTTTTTTTTTTGTCAAATTTCTTTCATCAATGTTTTGTTGTTTTTTAGTCTTTCACCTCCTTGGTTAAATTTGTCCCTAAGTTTCTTTTTTTTTTTTTTTTTTTAAGTTTTTTTCTTGTGCTACTATAGATGGAATTTTCTTGATTTCTTTTTTGGATAGTTTGTTGTTAGTGTATATTGTATTTTTATATGTTGATTTTATATTCTGCAACTTTTTTGAATTTGTTTATTTTAACAGATTTTTGGTGGAGTCTTTAAAGATTAAGGATTTTTATATATAAGCTTGTGTCACCTGGAGACAGACAATTTTACCTCTTTCTGGTTTGGATGCTTTTTATTTTTATTTCTTTTTCTTGCCTAATTACTCGGGCTAGGACTTCCATTACTATAATGAACGGAAGTGGTGAGAATGGGCATCTTTGTCTTATTCTTGATCTTAGAGGAAAAGGTTTAGCTTTTGATTGCTTGAGTATGATGTTAGCTGTGAGCTTGTCTTTATTGTGTTGAGGTATATCCCTTTTATACCTAATTTATTGAGAGCTTTTATCATGAAAGAGTGTTGAAATTTGTTAAGTGCTTTTTCTGGATCTATTAAGATGATATGATTTCTGTCCTTCATTCTGTTAATGTGGCATATCCCATTTATTGATTTGCAGATGTTGAACCATCCTTGCATTCCACGGATAGTTCCTACTTGATCGTGGTATATAATCTGTTTAACATGCTGTTGAATTCAGTTTGTTAGTATTTTGTTGAGGATTTTTGCATCTATGTTCATCAGAGATATTGATCTGTAATTTTGTTTTCTTCTAGCGTCCTTGTCTGGTTTTGGTAGCAGAGTAATACCACCCTTATAAAATGAGTTTGGAAATGTTCCATTCTCTTCAGTTTTTGGAAGAGTTTGAGAAGGATCAGTCTTAATTTTTCTTTGAAGAATGTTTGCTAGAATTCACCATTGAATCCATCAGGTCCTAAACTTTTCTTGTTGGGAGGTTTTTGATTACTGATTGAGCCTCCTTACTCTTATTAGTATGTTCAGATTTTCTGTTTCTTCTTCATGATACAGTCTTGGTAAGCTGTATGTGTCTAGAAATTCATCCATTTTTTCTAGATTATCCAATTTTTGAAGTATAATTGTTCACAGTAGTCTCTTAGGATCCTTTGTTTTTTCTGTAGTATCAGTTGTAATATCTCCTCTTACATTTCTGATTTTAGTTGAGTCTTCTCTTTTTTTTATTCGAATTAAAAGTTTGTCACTTTTTTATCTTGTCAAAAAAAAAGACAAATCTAAGCTTCATTGATCTTTCATATTATTTTTCTAAATTATATTTCACTTATTTCTGCTCTGTTATTATTTCCTCCCTTCTGCTAACTTTGGGCTTTGTTCTTTTTCTATTTCCTTGAGGTATAAAGTTCAGATTTTTGAGATTTTTCTTTTTTCTTAATGTGGACATTTATCACCAAAAACTTTCTTCTTAGAACTGCTTCTGCTGCATCCCTTAAGTTTTGGTATGTTGTGTTTCCCTTTTCATTTGTCTCAAGATTTTTCTGATTTCCCTTTTCTTTGACTCACTGGTTGTTCAAGAATATATTGTTCAATTTCCACATTCATGTGAATTTTCCAATTTTCCTCCTTTTACTGATTTCTAGTTTCATTATATTGTAGTTGAAAAGATACTTGAGGCCGGGCGCGGTGGCTCATGCCTGTAATCCCAGCACTTTGGGAGGCCAAGGTGGGTGGATCACGAGGTCAGGAGTTCAAGACCAGCCTGACCAACTTGGTCCCTACTGAAAATACAAAAAAATTAGCCAGGCGTGGCAGTGGGTGCCTGTAATCCCAGCTACTCAGGAATCTAAGGCAGAGCATTGCTTGAACCCAGGAGGCAGAGCTTGCAGCAAGCTGAGATCACGCCACTGCACTCCAGCCTGGGTGACAGAGTGAGACACTGTCTCAAAAAAAAAAAAAAGAAAAGATACTTGAGGTGATTTCAGTCTTACATTTGTTAAGGTTTGTTTTGTGACCTATCCTGGAGAATATTCTCTGTGCACTTGAAAAGAATGTGTATTCTGCTGCTGTTGGATTGAGTGTTCTGTATATGGCTGTTAGGTCCATTTGTATGGTGGTGGTCAAGTTTGCTCTTTCCTTAAACTGGTTTTCTGTCTGGATGATCCATCGTTAAAAGTACAGTATTGAAGTCCCTTACTATTATTGTATTGTTGTCTACCTCTTCCTTCAGTTTTGTTAATGTTTGCTTTATACATTTAGGTGCTCTAATGTTGAGTGCATTTATATTTACCAATGTTATAGGCTCTTGATGAATTGACACCTTTATCATTGTGTGGTAACTTTCTTTATCCCTTGTGATAGTTTTTTACTTGATGTCTATTTTGTCTGATATAAATATAGCCACCCCGGGCTGGGCACGGTGGCTCACGCCTGTAATCCCAGCACTTTGGGAGACCAAGGCGGGCGGATCACAAGGTCAGGAGATCGAGACTATCCTCGCTAACATGGTGAAACCCCATCTCTACTAAAAATACAAAAAATTAGCCGGGCGTGGTGGTGGGCACCTGTAGTCCCAGCTACTTGGGAGGCTGAGGCAGGAGAATGATGTGAACCCAGGAGGCACAGCTTGCAGTGACCCGAGATCGTGCCACTGTACTCCACCCTGGGCAACAAAGCGAGACTCGGTCTCAAAAATAATAATAATAATAATAAATATAGCCACCCCTGCTCTCTATTGGCTATCATTTGTGTGGAATATCTTTTTTTGATCTCTACTTTCAGCCTATGTGTCCCCTTACACACATAGTCCTTTACAGATGGCTTCAGCAGGGGAATCTCTTACCAGGTAGCTCATCCAGAGATTCTTGCAGGGCAACTGATAGGTTCTGCAGGTAGGTGGGCCTGGTGCCTTGGTCTTTGGGAGTAGTTTGGAGGCTGGGTCCTCTGCAGCAGGCCTGGCAGTGGAATCCACTGGAGTGGACCTTGTAAGTGGGTCTTCAGGTGAAACACCTGGAGCCTGGTAAGTGGATCTGCAAGGAGCCAACCTGGTGCAGGCTACCCTTAGCCTTCAGGGGCTGGCCTGATGCATGGTCCACTTGGCTGGGTCTGTGAGAGTGGGCATGGAGCCTAAGACACCCGTTTCTTAAAGACGAGACTGGATCTGATTTCCAACTATCATCACATCTTGTACAGTGTCTGAAGTATATCAGGTGCTTATCAAGTTTGTGTGGAGTCCACCTTTAAACATTGGTCAGAGGCTTTGATGTAATGCAAAAATAAAATAAACTGAGACAGGTTACCCATGAGGAAATAATTGTATATTTGCTTCCAGATATTGTAGTACATTTCAGAATCAAGAGTATGCCACTGAGCTACAACTCAGCAACAAACAGCTTGAATAAAAAATAGGCAAAGAACTTAAATAGACATTTCTCCAAAAACGCTATAGAAGTGACTAACAAGCATATACAAAAAGGCTCAACATCACTAATCATTAGGAAAATGCAAGTCAAAACCCCAATGAGGTATCTCCTCACACAGATTAAGGTGGCTACTATTTTAAAAAGTGTTGGCAAGGATATGGAGAAATTGGAGCCCTGGTGCACTTTTGGTGAAAATGTAAAATGGTGCAGCTACTACAGAAAACAGCATAGTAGTTCCTAAAAAACATTAAAAATAGGATCATCATATCCAGCAATTCCACTTCTGGGGTATACATCCGAAAGAATTGAAAGCAGGTTCTCAAAAAGATATTTGTACAACCATGTACATAGCAGCATTATTCATGATAGCCAAAAGGTGGAAGCAACTTGTGTCTATTGACAGATAAATGAGTAAATAAAGTGTGGGGTGTGTGTGGATACACATACACACACACACACACAATTAAATAATATTTAGCCTTTAAAAGGGAGGAAATTCTAACATACGCTATTAATACAACATGGATGAGCCTTGAGGACATTATGCCAAGTGAAATAAGTCAGACACAAAATGACAAATATTATATGATTCTACTTATATGAGCTTCCTAGAGTAGCCAGATTCATAGAAAACACAAAGTAAAATGGTAGTTTCTGGGAGCTGGGAGGAGGAAGAAGTAGGGAACTGTTGCTTATTTGGTGATTGAATTTTATAAGATGAAAAGGTTTAGAGATGTGATTGTACAACAACGTGAATATACTTAACACTACTGAACTATACACCTAAATAGTAAATAAATGGTTAAGATGGTACATTTACCTAGGTCTGGGTTAACTCAAAGCTTTATTGGAAGGGGTCTGTAAAATGATTAAATAAATTGTATCTTTGGTTCTAATCTAAGCTTTTGTTTCTTTTCACAGTGCAGCCTTCATATTCATGCTTCCTACAGCATCTCCCAGAAACTGAATGTTCCAATGGCCCCACTCTCAGAGCCGAATGCCATAGGCATTGTCATTGCTCATGGTAAGAAACCTCCCACTCACCACCTCCAACTGGAACAGTGGCTGAGCACACTGAAACTCAGCCGCAGGCTTTGAACGCTCTGAGAAAAAACACTGTGGATGCTTTTACATTCCTTTGGTAGAATTTCTTACATTACAACAACACTTTGGGTTTTTCATCAACTTTTATCAGAGAGAGCAACACAACTTCTCCCAAGTTTTTGGTGGTTTTCTTTCCTACTAAAAGAGGTTTGATGGGAAATAATCAGAATAAATTCATTCAAAATTATTCTCTCTTGAGTAAATGCTCTCTGTTTCATTGCCTATTTGTGCTGATGAGATGGCGGATTATGTTGCAGGTAGCGTGGGGGACGCCATCTCAGTGATGGTTCCAGATGTGTACATCTCAGATGATGGGGGTTACTCCTGGACAAAGATGCTGGAAGGACCCCACTATTACACCATCCTGGATTCTGGAGGCATCATTGTGGCCATTGAGCACAGCAGCCGTCCTATCAATGTGATTAAGTATGCATGAACTCATCTCACACACACTGTCTGCACAGAGGGCAACTGGGGGGATGTTCTTCAGTTTATTGGGGGGATGTTACAGACTATAATTCAAATTTTTGCATTTGACAGAACTATAGATAAGATTCTAGAAAGGATTGCTTTTAAAATGGCATTGTTTTTTCATCTCACTGCCTCTAGCTAACATATTTGTCACTTCTTAAAAACATTCTTTCTGGGTTGGGCGCAGAGGCTCATGCCTTTAATCCCAGCACTTTGGGAGGCCAAAGCAGGAGGATGACTTGAGCCCAGGAGTTCAAGACCAGCCTGGGCAACATAGGGAGACCCTGTCTCTAATATTATTTCAATTAAAAAAAAAAAAATATATATATATATATTCTTTCTGTCTACAAAATTATTATGGAAGTGTTCAAGCACTCTAGATTGAAAATGACTTCTTAAGTACAAGTTCTGAGCCGGGTGTGGTGGCACACTCCTGTAATCCCAGCACTTTGAGAGGCCAAGGTGGGTGGATTGCTTGAGCCAGGATTTCAAGACCAGCCTAGGCAATGTGACAAAATGCTGTCTCCATAAAAAAAAAAAAATTAGCTGGACGTGGTGGTGCATGCCTTTGGTTCCAGCTATGTGGGAGGCCAAGGTGGGAGGATCACCTGAGGAGGTTGAGGCCACCGTGAGCCGAGATCGTACCACTGCACTCCAGCCTGGGTGACGATGAGATCCTGTCTCAAAGAAAGAAAGAAGTATAAGTTCTTATAAAATAATTTGATTGTTATTTATTTATTTATTCATTGAGATGGAGTTTTGCTGTTGTCACCCAGGCTGGAGTGCAGTGATGCAATCTTGGCTCACTGCAACCTCCCGCCGCCCAGGTTCAAGTGATTCTTGTGTCTCAGTCACCTGAGCAGCTGAGATTACAGGCATGCACCACCACACCCAGCTAAATTTTGTGGGGTTTTTTTTGTTTTTTTTTTTTTTGGTAGAGATGAGGTTTTGTCATGTTGGTCAGGCTATTCTTGAACTCCTGACCTCAGGTGATTCACCTGCCTCAGCCTCCCAAAATGCTGGGATTACAGGCGTGAGCCACCACAGCCAGCCTAAATTTATTAATTTAAAAGCCATTTCTTACCTGGGTCACTCTCCTGTCTTTCCTTTGAAATAATTTCTGTAAAGGTATTTACTTTCATACTCTCTCTGAACAAATCTCTTTTGCTTATCCTGTTAACCATAGACATTAAAAGTAAAAATAGTTGACTGGGTGCGGTGGCTCTGGCCGATGATCTTGGGAGGCCAAGGCGGGAAGATTACCTGAGGTCAGGAGTTCGAGACCAGCCTGCGTAACATGTGAAACTCCATTTCTACTAAAAATACAAAAATTAGCTGGGTGTGGTGGCACGTGCCTGTAATCCCAGCTACTCGGGAGGCTGAGGCATGAGAATCACTTGAACCCACGAAGCAGAGGTTGCAGTGAGCCGAGATCGTGCCACTGCACTCCAGCCTGGTGACAGAGTGACACTCCATCTCAGGAAAAAAAAAAAGAATTAAAATAGTTATCAGCCAATAAGCCATCACCTAAATGTAAGGGGGTTTGTCTGGTTTGGGGTCAAAAAGCCAGAGTGGTTTTCTGAATTCCCAGTACACATGGATCCTCTGTCATGATCTTTCTCTAATCGTGGTTTCAGGTTCTCCACAGACGAAGGTCAGTGCTGGCAAACCTACACGTTCACCAGGGACCCCATCTATTTCACTGGCCTAGCTTCAGAACCTGGAGCGAGGTCCATGAATATCAGCATTTGGGGCTTCACAGAATCTTTCCTGACCAGCCAGTGGGTCTCCTACACCATCGATTTTAAAGATATCCTTGAAAGGAACTGTGAGTGTCTCCTTTGACCTTTTCTACCAGCATCTTGTAAGCCCATTTTCCTAAATAATCAATATGGTTTGATTTCTGTTAGCTGGAATCAGCAGGTGCATATGCACATGAAAGAGGATTGACAGATGTTCTGTGTGGGTGATTAAGTAATGGAATGGCATCAGAAAAACAGCCTCCTCCTTGGTGCTAGCACTGTCCAGGAGAAATATGAGGGCCACATATGTCATTTAAATTATTCTGTCAGTTACATTTTAAAAGTAAAAAGAAAGGTGATATTAATAAAATAAACAATATATCCAAAATATTATCATTTCAACATTAAGCAATATTAAAGGCCCAGAAAATAGCTTCAGAAAAAGACTCATAATGTTTATTACACAGTGTTCCCGAAGTGTCACAAGCAAACCCTGATCTCAGTGCCAAACAAAGGTGTTGGCATTATACTAAGAAATAAGGGGAATGGCCGGGCGCGGTGGCTCATGCCTGTAATCCTAGCACTTTGGGAGGCCAAGATGGGCAGATCACGAGGTCAGGAGTTTGAGACCAGCCTGGCCAACAGGGCGAAACCCTGTCTCTACTAAAAATACAAAAATTAGCCAGGTGAGGTGGCGGGTGCCTGTAATCCCAGCTAGTTGGGAGGCTGGGGCAGGAGAATCGTTTGAACCCAGGAGGAAGAGGTTGCAGTGAGCCAAGATCGTGCCATTGCCCTCCAGCCTGGGTGACAAGAGCAAGACTCCATCTCAAAAAAAAAAAGAAGGAGGATAAAGAAAAACACTGGAAAAAGGATGACCTGTAGTTAAGTGTTGGCATAATACAATAAAAGACTTAATGTTTCCACACACTTTAATTGAATTTGGTCCTTTGAGACTGTCATGAGCTCATTTCCTCAGCGTGTTGATTTAGTGACTCCTGAGGGAGCAGATCCTTGGTTTGGACCTTACTTTTCCATAAGACGTTCAAATAGATTTAATGCCTGAGGGTCGCTGTCATTTAAATCCATTCAGTAGTCTGTACAGAAGCTGGCTTGGGAGTTCTCCCCTCAGCAGGCAGTTTTCCAGTTACCCCTAAAGTTTAATGTCATTAAAAGATTTGTTAAGCACCTGCTCTTTAGCAGGCTCTATGCTGGTCTTCATTTCCCGAAGGATAAAACCTAATCCACTGTCTTTAGGTCACAGCCTTTGAGTCGTTTTTCCAGTAGATGATACGACATACTAAGCCAGAAACTAGGTTTATCAGCAATCTGCATTTGAGAGCCGGTCAACTGGAGCTAGAAGTCTAGGAAGAGGATGTTTTCCCTTCTGCCTTAAGCCAATGAACACATGGTGAAATTGAACCTGTGCGCTTGGCTAATTAGTATCTTGTCCTAAACAAAGAGCTCCCTGGCCCTGAGTGGAAAATATCTGGTTGCTTACCTCTGACAGCTCCTTGACTGAGGGCGTAGGTGTGCAAGACACACAGACAGCAGCCTCTTAGTTTGGAAAGAACTTGAGAGATTTTCTATCCAGCTCCCACTTCAAAACAAGTAGGGTTTTTCCTAATCCTCAGATGGATGTTGAGATGGAAAGAATACTCTTTTGGCATGAGGAAATGCAATTGCTAGTAGGCTCTAGACTACTGTAGCTTTCTGTTTGCAATTCCAAAATGAAGGAATAGGTTGAGTCAGACATTCCCACTTTCCTCTCCTTGTTCTTCCTATAGCCTGGCAGCTGCCTCCCGTGGGTGGGTTCTGTGCTGTGCACTTTCCTGAACAGTCTGTCTCTTATTTAGGTGAAGAGAAGGACTATACCATATGGCTGGCACACTCCACAGACCCTGAAGATTATGAAGATGGCTGCATTTTGGGCTATAAAGAACAGTTTCTGCGGCTACGCAAGTCATCCGTGTGTCAGAACGGTCGAGACTATGTTGTGACCAAGCAGCCCTCCATCTGCCTCTGTTCCTTGGAGGACTTTCTCTGGTATCAGCATTCCTCAGATTTCTCTATCTCCCCTTCCCTGTTGGAGGAGGTGAAAGACAGTTTTCTTATAGGCTAACAAATACTGAAATCCAGCCGGGCACCGTGTAATCCCAGCACTTTGGGAGGTCGAGGCAGGTGGATCACTTCAGGCCAGGAGTTCGAGACCAGCCTGGCCAACATGGTGAAACTCTGTCTCTACAAAAAAAAAAAAAAAAAAAATTAGCTGGGTGTGGTGGCACATGCCTGTAATCCCAGCTGCTCAGGTGGCTGAGACACAAGAATCACTTGAACTTGGGAGACGGAGGTTGCAGTGAGCCGAGATCGCGCCATTGCACTTCAGCCGGGGCGACAGAGCGAGACTCTTGTCCCAAAAAAAATTGAAACCCTTTTCTCCAAGAGTGGAGAACTGCTGCTGCTTATCAAGGAAACTGAGGCACAGAGAAAGGAAACCAAAATTGTTAATAATTAGATAATGTAATCATATTAGACAGTTAATGGGCAGAACCAGCAACGAACTCCAGAAGTCCTGAGTTGACAGTGGTGGGAAGGAGAGAAGTGATATAAGAAAGAAGAGAGGCTGGGCGCGGTGGCTCACGACTGTAATCCCAGCACTGTGGGAGGCTGCGGAGGGCGGATCACGAGGTCAAGAGATTGAGACCATCCTGGCTAACATGGTGAAACCCCGTCTCTACTAAAAAATACAAAAAAACTAGCTGGGCGTGGTGGGGGGCTCCTGTAGTCCCAGCTGCTTGGGAGTCTGAGGCAGGAGAATGGCGTGAACCCGGGAGGCAGAGCTTGCAGTGAGCCGAGATCACGCCACTGCACTCCAGCCTAGGGGACAGAGTAAGACTCCATCTCAAAAAAAAAAAGAATAAACAAAAATCTGTAGGAAATAAACACAAAAACACCAAAAGAAGTGGTAGAGGAGCAAAGAGGAAATTGGACTTTAGAAAATAGCCTGAGGCCAGGCACGGTGGCTCATGCCTGTAATCCCAGCACTTTGGGAGGCCAAGGAGGGTGGATTGCTTAAACTCAGGAGTTTGAGACCAGCTTGGACAATATGACAAGACCACGTCTCAAACGAAAACAAAGAGAAAGAAACCCCCCCTGACAGCATGAGCTCAGCAGGCGGACACTAGGTTTTGAATCCTCTGCAAGAATCAAGGCAGAGAGATGGTGGTTGGTCCTGAGACTAGAGGTGACATCAGTGTAGTCATGGTCCCATTAAGGTTTAGAGGCCATCAAAGTGGACTCCCTAGAGTTCAGGACCGTCCAGACTTAAGGATTAGTTACTTGGCGGGCATCGGGTTAGTTGATTATATAAGGGCATGAGTCCCTGGATAACTTAAATGAGGTAATTTTGGGGCAAATAAGAGGAACTGCTTCACATCACAGATGATGATCTTATGAAACTTGTTACCTGTAAAAGATACTGACACAAGATAAAAGTAGATCCTAAAGGATTTGGACAAAGAAGGGAGGCAGATAGCAGCCATGGTCCTGCATGTCATGTACTCTCAAATCGCAGGTGACAGTAGAATATAGTTCTGACCAAAATGCAGGTCTGACCCAGTGTGGTTCCTCCTGCATGGCTCACACCTGTGTGTGGCATGATCCAGGGTCTTCCCTTCTCTGTTTCTGTAAGGATCACCTTTGGTGTTCCTGTAGGGTTGGAGGTCATTGATGAACCTGTAACATTCTAAAGAGTTCTCTCCTATCCTCGACTCCACATATGCCAGGCTCTTCACCTGTGCTTCTGCTCTTCTCCAACAATGCCGTGGTTCTTCAGACCTCCATGCCACTGCACATGATGCTTCCTCTGCCTGAAAAGTCTTTCCACAGTCCCTGCTTCACCCCCAAGTCTGGCGACTTCCCACTTAGCCTTTCATACTTAGCTCAGGTATCACCCCTAGATGGGCTTTCCCTCATCTAGACCCCCAGAGTTCCCCTATTACAGCACTTACTGTGTTTGAACTACTATTTACAGGTTTGCTTCCACCATTAAGCCCCAAATTCCTTGGAAGCATATTCTATTCGATAATAATATAGTAATCATGATAGCAGCTAACATTTATTGAGCACTAACTCTATACTAGGCACTGTCCTAAGCAATTTACATTTAACCTCACGACAGAGAGGACATGACTGTCGTGCCCGTGGGAAGTGGCAGAGCTGGGATGTGAAACTGGCATCCCAACTCCAGAGCCCACATGTTTGGGAAGTGGGTCCTTTATGAGTGAGAAGGGTACTCATAAAAATCCAGAAATTTCTGATTGAATACCTAAAACTCTTACCCAAATTTCCTCCTGTTATTTGAAGGGTGATATCTTCAGCATATTTTGTTCTCCATACCCTCTCTCCTAAATACTTACCAGAAAACCTTTGAAATACAAGCAGCATCTATATATTCCCCAAATACTCATTGAATACCAGCTGTGTGCAGGCAATGAAAAGCGGTAATGGAAAATTTGTTGCAAAACAGAAGGTGGCAAGTGCCATGGGGATTTAGAAAAGGAAGAGAATATTTCATGTAGAGCTGAAAGGAAGTGGGTCAAAGAAGGCCTTGTTGAGGAGGTGGTATGAGAGCTGAGCATTGACAAACGTTAAGATTTGACCATGAGCATCTGGGAAGAAGCAGGTCATCAATGCCAGTGGACTGCTGCAAGCAGAGACACCGACAGCATGATCAAGGAAGGGTGTTCTGGAAGATAGGCCATTGAGGAAGTCATAGTAGTCATGATAAGTAAGTAGGGTCCAGAAGGAGGATCCTCAGGCTAAATTTTCTACTGAGATAGTGGGGAGGAAGGTAATGTCATGGACAAATATGGAAATGATAAGGAGAGTCTGTCACAAAGGAGAAAACATGATGTATTTTGAACGTCTTGTTTCTTTGAGGTTTTGTCAGCATATTTAGGTGGTAATATCCAGCATGTATTCGAAATACAGGATTAGAACTCGAGAGGTAAAACCTGGAAGTTTTAGTTGCAACCAAAAACAGTTGTGATCATTAAGGGAGAGCAGGTAGAGAAAAGGTAAGAGAATGCATTATACCTCCCCCCACCCCCGGCAGAAGACTACATTTATGGGTTAGGAAGAAAGAAGAGCAGGCAGTGGCAGGGGCAGCAGAGGGCAGAGAAACAGATGAGTGCAGCTTTGCCAATGCCAAGGTGGACAGGGGCACAACAGTGTTCGATGCTGCAGAATGGGTGGTCTGGGGGAATGAGACCAGAGAGGGCTCCACTGAATTTGATGATTATTGAGCTTTGGGGACACTGCAAACACTCATTTTCTTTTTTTTTTTTTTTTCTTTTTTTTTTTTTGAGATGGAGTCTCGTGCTGTTGCCCAGGCTGGAGTGCAGTGACGTGATCTCGGCTCACCGCAATCTCCTCCTCCCAGGTTCAAGCGATTCTCCTGCCTCAGCCTCCCGAGTAGCTGAGATTACAGGCGTACACCACTGCACCTGGCTAATTTTTTGTATTTCTAGTAGAGACGGGGTTTCACGATGTTGGCCAGGCTGGTCTTGAACTCCTGACTTCAGGTAATCTGCCTGCCTCGGCCTCCCAAGTGCTAGGATTATAGGCATGAGCCACCCTACCTGGCCCAGACACTTATTTTCAAAGTTGCAGAAGGGGTCGAAGCCAAAATGCATGGAAGAAAAAATAAATGAGTAAAAATAGGACAAGTAAAGAAATACTCTTTCGAGAAATGTGAGTAGTAAGGGAGAGGTGGGTTAAGGAAGTAATTTCTAAGGTCAAGACATGCAGGCTAAGGAGACGCTGCCAGCTGAGTGGGAGAGATTGATTGTTCCCCTCATACTCAGGGAAGCAAGGCCCCAGGGCAGGTCAGAGGAGGGGAACCAGGGATGCTCATGGAGTCAGCCCTGGAGATTGTCAGCAGACATTGTTTCTCTGGGGAAAACAGGAAAAGGAGAGCAGTGGGTGGCACTCTGGAGAGACAGGGTGGAATGGAGGACAGAAAAAGGTGTTCACATGGAAGGCAAAGACTAAGAAGCTAAGAGGAACAGAAGTGGCGAAGACAGAAAAATTTGCCGTGTACCGCAAGGGCAACATAATAATGACATTTGGAGGTAAAGAAAAGAATTACTGGCTGGGCGAAGTGACTCATGCCTGTAATCGCAATACTTTGGGAGGCTGAGGCAGGTGGATCTCTTGAGCTCAGGAGTTTGAGATCAGGCTGGGCAATATGGCAAAACCCTGACTCTACAGAAAATACAAAAATTAGCCAGGCACAGTGGTTCACACCTATAATGCCAGCACTTTGGGAGGCCCAGGTGGACCGATCACTTGAGCCCAGTAGTTCAAAACAAGCCTGAGCAATGCATCAAGACCTCATCTTTACAAAAAAATTAGACAAGCATGGTGGTGTATGCATGTGGTTCCAGCTCCTTGGGAGGCTGAAGCGGAAAGATCACTTGAACCCAGGTGGTTGAAGCTACCGTGTTCATGCTGCTGTACTCCAGCCTGGGCAACAGAGCGAGACCCTGTCTCAAAAAAAAAAAGCAGGGGGGAAGAAAAGAAAAGAATTGCCAAGTATCCCTGAGTTGAGAGCTGCTGCTGTTGCTGAGGTTTCTTTGTGAATCCCACCCCTCTGCAGACTGCATTAGTCCCCTGCCCGCGCCTGAGCTGCCTGCAGTGCACAGCCTCGGGCCCTTGCTAGTCCTACGCCACTGGGCCTGACCCATAAGCTTCTTTTCCTCAATAAAGCCCTCTCTGGCCGGGCACAGTGGCTCACGCCTGTAATCCCAGCTCTTTGGGAGGCCAAGGCAGGCGTATCACAAGGTTGGGAGTTCGAGACCAGCCTGACCAACATGGTGCAACCCTATCTCTACTAAAAATAAAAAAATTAGCCAGGCATGGTGGCACACACCTTAATCCCAGCTACTCAGAAGGCTAAGGCAGGAGAGTCACTTGAACCTGGGAGGCAGAGGTTGCAGTGAGCCAAGAACACACCACTACACTCCAGCCTAGGCAAGAGAGCAAGACTCCATCTCAAAAAAAAAAAAAAAAAAAGCCTTCTCCATGTCTGTTTTCCTAAATCGACCTCCTTCAGAGGTGTCACAGGCCTTCCTGAGCTACTTTCTAACAACCCAAGACTGGAATGTTAACCATCCACTGCCCCACATAACCCTTCATTGCTAGTCACTTACTGTCTTCCGGCTGCTTTGTAAGGTACTTTATTTGCTGACTCTTGCAGTGATTTTGGCTACTACCGTCCAGAAAATGACTCCAAGTGTGTGGAGCAGCCAGAACTGAAGGGCCATGACCTGGAGTTTTGTCTGTACGGAAGAGAAGAACACCTAACAACAAATGGGTGAGGTGGCCTTTTCTGCCTTGTCATGATGGATGAGGTGTTCTTGTTCAGAGTGAAAGCTGCTTCCCTCCACACTGAGATCCAAGCCCTACTTTAGAACACTATTTTTGGAGGGGTTGGGGAGGGGCAGGATGTGAAGGCCTCCCTCGAGGGTCAACTACAGGAGGTGAGCCATGGGTTCTTGGTGTCAGAGGACTCAACCCCACCAACACCACGAGGCAGAGACCAGGAGAACAAGCTCGGCCAGATCCTGCACCCCTGCCTCCCGCCCACCGCCCCCAGGAAGGGAGGAGAGGTGACAGACCCCCAGGCAGAACGATAGAAGTGTCCCATCCACCGTGAATGTCCATCACTCGCCTGGCACAGTTTAGGCATGGCCAGGCAGAGCTCGGTCTGATAGGACTTTCTTTGGTGATGGAAGTGTTCTGTAATTTGCTGTGCCCAATATGATAGTCACTAGCCACACGTAGCTGTGGACACTAGTGTAACCGAGGAACTGAAATTTTCATTTTAATCAATTTTAATTTAAGTGGCCACCGTATTGCACAGTGCTGCTCTAGAGGGGCCTCATTGCCTCCCTCCCCTGATAACTTCCCCTCTCCCATTTTGGACCACTTGTTAATGACCTTTTTTCAGGTCACATTTCTTTGGCACAGTCTCTTAGGTAGAAAGAACAGGCATGTTTCTGACATCAGGGGACTGAGATGCTTAGTTTGCTTAAGTTCTGAAACTACACAAAATATCCCCCAAAACATCCCTGTGGACATCCCCCCAGACCTGAAAGATGATGTAAGGATGGGAAGCTTTTTAAATCTTGTTTCCAAGAAATAGGCAGGGACCCAGGAATACATCCTTATCTTCTGTTACCAAATAATCTTCTCTGCCTGGTAGGTACCGGAAAATTCCAGGGGACAAATGCCAGGGTGGGGTAAATCCAGTTCGAGAAGTAAAAGACTTGAAAAAGAAATGCACAAGCAACTTTTTGAGTCCAGAAAAACAGGTATGTTAAAATAGGTCTAGTTTTCAGGTACAAATGGGATTTTGTGTTCTGCCAAGAAAAATCAAAGTTAAAACATCAAGAGTTTTGTTACTGATACAAAGTGGTCAAACTACTTCTCTCAGGCTTCCCTTTGCACGGGAAGCTGTTAGCATGAAGGATGGGTCACGTAACCCAGTGATAAGCTCACCCTACTCGAAAGCTCTCTTTTTATTGAGGGTGGGGGGGGGTGATATTCTGTAAAGTTGTAAAATTCTTAAAATCATACAGTTGTGGAAATTTCTGAGGCTGAGAGTCATTTAGGAAAACTCAAAAAGGTTGTCTATGGGCCGGGTACAGTGGTTCACACCTGTAATCCCAGCACTTTGGAAGTCCAAGGTAGGCAGATCACTGAGGTCAGGAGTTCAAGACCAGCCTGTCAAACATGGTGAAACCCTGTCTCTACTAAAAATACAAAAATTAAAATTACAAAAATTAGCTGGGGGTGGTGGTGTGCACCTGTAGTCCCAGTTACTCCGGTGGCTGAGGCAGGAGAATCGTGTGAACCTGGGAGGTGGAGGTTGCAGTGAGCCGAGATCGTGCCACTACACTCCAGCCTGGGCAACAGAGCAAAACTCCGTAACAAAAAAAGAAAAGGTTGTCTGTGAAGGGCCATGACCTGGAGTTGTGCATGTGTGAAAGAGAAGAGCACTGGGCAGTAGGTGGGGTGGATCTTTGACCAAGTCATGTTAAGTATGTTCAAAAGTGAAAAACTGAGCTATGGTAATGGGCAGGTTTTGATTTAGAAGCAAGTTACCTGTTGGGTGTGGTGGCTCACAGCTGTATAGTCCCAGCACTTTGGGAGGCTGAGTTGGGCAGATCAGTTGAGGCTAGGAGTTTGAGACCAGCTGGGCAACATGAAGAAACTCCCATCTTTACAAAAAAACAAAACAAAAATTAGCCGGATGTGGTGATGCATGCCTGTAGTCCCAGCTACTCAGGAGGCTGAGGCGAGAGAATCGCCTGAGCCTGGGGGGTCAAGGTCAAGGCTTCAGTGAGCCGTGATTATACCACTGCACTCCAGCCTGGGTGACAGAGTGAGATCCTGTCTCGATTTAAAAAAAAAAAAAAAAGGTCATGAGGCTGCGTCCAAATCTGTAGCACTGAACTACCTGTAGAATTGGAGATGTGTAAAGAGGAAACCTCTTGATAATGAAGCACTAGACCAGCAGCATGACTTCAGATGCTAAACAGCAGGCCTGTTTCCCAATTCGTGATAGGGGAGGTCAAGCTGGACCACCTGCAGTTCCTCCTCTCTGCTGTTCTAAGGGATGAAGGACTGACAAGGGGTGGGATTAAGGAGATGATGGGAGAGGAGTGTTTGGGTACGTGTATTGGTAAGGGGGCAAGTTCCTCCCTCTGTGCACCCTTGTCCTGGGCTCCTGGTGACTCTCCTCAGAGTGTTCGTGTGTGTGATTGCACAGGACTCCCGCCCACAGGGACACAGCTTGTCCCAGAATCCAGCTCCGCCTCCTCTGGGATACATTGAAAACACACACTCCCTATTTCCCACCCAGAAGCAGGTAGGTCACAGGCAAACAATGATATAATAAGGCTTATTTGTAACAATATATCAAAATTAAGTAAAAAAATAAATCTTGGTGTCATATAATGGCCTGCCTGGTTCTTCTGACACAGCTTCTTCCCAAATAATGACCCTGTTCTCTAGGCATTCGGCCCACTATTACAGTAGTCTCCCCTTCCTGCTCCACCCTTAAGCCCCAAGACTTGTGAACAGTGGTGCTGTGGAGCAGTCATACTTGATCTAGGCAGTTGCCAAGGCTTCCAGGGTAACTTTGACATTTAAGGCACTGAATTTGAAGGTTCAAGGCAGTTGGAGCTAAGATGACCCTCTGCCAGCTATAATATTCTCCTGGTAACACTGAGATGGTTCATCTTGGGGGGTTGGAAAAGAGCCATCCTTAAGCACATCAGGACTGCAGATCATTCACAAAGAGATGAGGGGAGTGAGTGACTGCTTTGACCTCAGTCCTAGGATATGCGTGCCTAAAACTTTTGTGTTTGTGTTTTAATTTCTCAAGAATTCCAAGTCAAATTCTGTTCCAATTATCCTGGCCATCGTGGGATTGATGCTGGTCACAGTCATAGCAGGAGTGCTCATTGTGAAGAAATATGTCTGTGGGGGAAGGTAAGGACCACAGAAGTCAATCCAAGGTACTGAGTTCAAGCCAGAAGGCTGGTCTAGGGCATATGGCTGAGTCTACTCTTGGCAAAAACTAGGTACTTGCAGTACTGTTCCTGAAAAATCAGGCCCAAATCTTCTCATGTCTTGCATTTTTCGTATGTCAACCATGGACTGTGCTTTCTGTGTCTGATGCATTCCTGAGTGTGTAAAACTGAGAAAGTCCACAGTCCTGTAAGAAACGCACCCCTGTGTGCCACCCGAGTGTTAAGGAGGTTTCTGTTCACAGGTTCCTGGTCCATCGATACTCTGTGCTGCAGCAGCATGCAGAGGCCAATGGCATGGATGGTGTGGATGCTTTGGACACAGCCTCCCACACTAATAAAAGTGGTTATCACGACGACTCGGATGAGGTGAGGCTACTTCTTCTTGAATGGTAGTACCACCCCCCCCACCCAAAAAAAAATACAGGAAAAAAAATTTGTCTTCTGTTCATGATCAAGATATGCCAGGGCCAAGGCAACTTAATGACCATAAGATTTGGCAAGCCCAGAAACTAGGTGATTGCTTTTGAAATAAGAGTGTTGTGGTCCGTCAGTAATAATGGTGCATGTCTTTTTCAGGACCTCTTGGAATAGCTCTTCAGAGGAGCTGGACCCAGCGTGAATGGTGGAACCACAGTACCTCTTACACTCCCTGTGGCTCCAAGTTCGGGAAATAAATTTCCCATTGCGAGGGACCCAGCTCTGTTTCTGCTGCTTCCATCAAAGCCAAAAGGACCTACATTAAAGAAATGCAGGGTGGGGGTGGGGAACCCTGAGCACTTTTTTACAACTGGCTCTGAGAAGAAGGGGGACATTTTAAATTCTTTAACTTCTTATTTCTCGTCCTGTCTCTTTGCAAAGTATGGGCTTTTGTTTTTGTTTTTTAAGGGAAATGAAATGGAATTCGAAGGGACCTTTTCACTAACCTCACTTCTGTGTGTTCTGCATGGCGCCTGCCCCAGAGCATCTGCCAACTCCAGCATCAGCTCTCACAGTGTACTTGGTACCATCCCTGGGCTCTGCTGGTGAGACGAAGCAGCTGTAGAGATGAAAACAGGCTGCAGAGGCTGGCACAGCCTGGCCGGCTTTTCTCCATCTGGGGACAGTCCTTCTCTAAGAACACTGCACACCAGCTCCTCACACAGATCCCACTTCCTTTTTTTGTGTTTTTCAGAGACCACAGACCACAGTGATTTTTCTTTTCCCCTGTTTAATTAGGCAATACCCTTGTTAATTGCCCTTTGGCAACTAAGTTAAACATGTGCTTCCCACACAGTAAATCAGGAAAACTTACAGGGCAATATTTTTAACTTGGGGCAGGAAGAAGGGAGCAGCACAGAATTGACTAGATTTAGCACCTATTAAAACTCTTGCTTCTTCTGAGATCTTTCAAGCTGTGCTTTGTGTGTGTGCCAGTGGATTTACTCAAGGACAGGGTACAGACTTGGCTGGAAGTCTGCCCAGGCTGAATGATCTCTTCCCTAGAGTTGATTGTCGGGTACACAGTGTGGCCCCCCCGAAGACGGAACCTCACAGTCTTCCATGTTCGCTTTTTAACTGTCATGTGGCTCATTGCTGAATCACGTCAATGGCTGCCTGTCTGCTGCTGCTTAGGTTGCTGTTGTACATGGAACCAGGACTAGAGATTTTTTCAGATGTATAGACTTAAAAAATTAGAATTTCATTACCAGGCTGTCCTTCTCACCACTTTTTTTGGCTTCACCAAGTAATTTGTTGATACGAAAATTTTGGAGGAACCAGTTGGAAACACACTTCCAGTCTAGATGATGCTTTGTGTGATACATTGATTTCTTATTTTGAATTGAAAAAAGTTTTCCATTTGATACTTCTCTAAATTAAATAAATTATAGAATGTAGTTGGGTGAATTTTGGGGTGCCCATATAGTAATGGAAAGCTGCAATAATTAGTTTTAATACAGCTTGAATATTTGCTATATAGGAATATCGTATGGAAAGTTTTTGGTCTTACTGTAGCTACTGTGTGGGTCACAGTTTATCCCAGTGATTATGATTGGGACATTCTTTGGTAGATACCATTTGCTACTAGTTTATTTTGTGGCTAGAAAGTCATTTTTTTTGTTTTTTTTTTTAAGAGCCAAATTAACTTTCGTCAGAATGTGAGCAGATGGCTAAGTTCTCTCCTCCCCAGAATGGATTAACAGCTGCGTGGAAAGTGGGGGAGAGAGTGGATGGAGACTTCTAGAGACATTGAAACTGCAGTAGAATTAAATGAGTCAGGGAGCTTCCGTTAGAAAATAAAGTTAAGGCAGTTGTTGCGAAAATAATTAATATGGTTAGGGCTGGAGTGCACTGGTCTTTTTGCTAATTCATTTTGCATGGTTTTAAAATTAAAAATAATTCCAAAGATACGCCAGCTCACAAATGAAAGCGTCAGCCTCTGTCCTACCCTCCCTCCTGCCCAAACCACTTTGGTGCCCATAAAAGAACTGTTTACACCACTTACCTTTCTCCCAGCATGTACTCACTGTGGGTAGATGCACCAATACATGGTAATCCTCTTACTCGTTTTAAGACGTAAGAAACTTAATATTCTTCTCTAACCCATATACGATTACCAGTGGAGCTAGCCATTGGTAATGGCTATTATAAGCTCTTCACTTATAATGATATCTGGGATTTCTGTGGAACTTGGCAAATTTTCAGAGCACCTTCACTCACATAATGTCATTTGAACCTCACATTGTTCTTGGGATGGAGTCAGTTGTTCAGGGTTCCCCTGTGTGTGGTAAGCAGTACTGGCTGGCTGTCTTCAGAACTGGAAATCTTTATGCATTTGAGTGCTGACCACTTTGAGCAGGGCAGCCTTCATGTAGATGACTTGCTGTTCTTTATGACAGGGATCAGTGGCATTTGTTTCCGAGCAGTATTTAGCACCTTTTTGCCACCTTGGTGGACAGAAAATTGTATTTTCCTGTCTTTCATGACTGAAAACAAAAGTAATGGGAATTATGTGTTTGCAGAAACTGCCCTTCCCCTCATTGAGGGTCACTGCTCAAGAGTGCAGAAGTGGGCTCTCCACTGATGAGTCTCCCTCCCCATCCTGGTTTCCACCCCAGGCTGGCTAGCTCCATTGGTTTGAAGACTGACAGCCAGCTAGACTCATTCTCATTATTGGCTAGTTAGCTTTCTTTATCAACCTGCTCACTCACAAATGTATGTCCTCAGCCAGAGAGTAAGACAGCCCAAATCCGTTACAGCTTTAAAAGAAAATAGATTTCTAATTTGCCCTACTCATGTTAGGAACATTATCTTTGAAGGTAAAACATAGTGTATCATTGTGTAAACTCCCAGGCTTGATGTAGCGGAAGAGATCATTTCTGGAGGCTTCAGCAATGGAATTTAGCATTATAAGAGAGATTGAACATACCAGTCCAAAGTGGTCCGAGTTCTTAAATCCAGGTAGGGAACTCACTCTTCTTTCTGCTCTGGGCCTAAGGGGGCATTGGGTTTTAGTGAGACCACAGATCAGGCTGGTCTCTCCTGTAGGCTGTTAATTCAGTGGTAACTCTATTTCAAAGAATAAAAGCCTGTGGGGAGTTGCGGCAGTTCTGGGGGTGGGCTCAGGAGAGTCTGTAGATCAGCTGTAACTGGAACTTGGAATCGGTGTCTGCCTCTGAATGGACTTCCCACCTCCTCTCTCTTGCTCTGAGGCTTGCCTCTGGGCCTCTCCATGCCCAAGCTGCCTTTCATCCCTGACAGGCTGGTAATGTGCTGACCACCTCCAGCTCCTGCCTCGAGTCTGTAAACCAGAGCTGGTTCTCTCATGACCTTCGTCACGATACCAGGATACGGCGAGGAGTCCAGGGCCATCCACACCCACCCTAGGGTAACAGGGCTGGCCTGGCATTAGTCATTATTTAGTTTCCAGACCAACCATCCAGGTAGAGATTCCCTCTTTCCTTTGAGCAGCGCTCTCAACAGCCTGTCCACAATGACCTAGAGTGCATCCTGCTCACTGTCAGTGTAGCCCCTCGCCCCTATATTCATCCAGGATACTTGGAACTGCTAAAATAGGAAGGGATTCAGCTTTCAACTTTGCTGCCATCTTCCCTAAAGCAGGAAAATGAACATGGACTTAAATGTCCTTTGAAAAAAACCAAAGTTTTAAGATTTGCTGTGTGATGAAGTGACAGGGAGGGCCAGAGTTAGCAGGTGCCAGACTTTCTGTTCCATCTGCCACGGGTTTGTCCAGCTCAGGTAGCTCTAGGAGCACCATCCTGCCCTAGCAGAGCCCAGGCCTTCCCCTCATGAAGCATCATTGAAATAGCAGGAACATGTTGATTTCTTAGTTAGGTTGCATTACAATAACAAGAGTCAGAAAATTAATTCGAAACAACTTGCAGTATGCATTTCTTCACACCAGTACATTCTTAAATGTACTTGTTTATAAGGAATAACAAACTAATCTGTACCTTTATATATATGTGTGTGTACATATATACATATATAAACTGTATAGTGTACATGGTAATGATTTATTGCTATGCCCCAGATCCTTAATGTAGTTCTCATCCTCCGCATGCCCTCAGCCACAAGTGGGTGACTGACTGTTCCCTGATGATTTGGCCCACCTCCTGTGTTTGGACCTCTAGGGAGGAGGGTTTTGCTTATATTCTCCTTTTCCTCGTGCACAGAAATGCTCAGGGTCCCCATGTGCCTGTTGTTCAACCCTCTCTCTTGTTCCCTTTCTGAGCATGTGGTCCTTCCCCAAGCTGTGGGACAGCTGCCTTCCTACGAAAGTGTAAAGCAGTATTAAGATCATTACTGCATGTGTCCTAAAAACCCAAGTTTTCTATTCCCTTGGGACAGAAAATTGCATGTGAGGTGGGATAATCGAGTTTCAGTGACCCACATCAGTTACACATTAAAGCCAGGCCCCATAATAAAATTCCACAAAATGGAAATAAAACTCGAATTTCTTTAGCATTGTGTAAATAAATCTGAATGTGTTTAACTTTGTACTGGTAATTTTCTGTATATTTGGAATATTTGGGTTAAAAATAAAACAGACTGGACTTTGTTACCTAACCTACTGAAATGACTAAGTTACAGTTTGTTAATATGATACTGTTTCCAGTTTTCTAGCTTCAGAATCAGACTCCAGCAATCAGAGAACAGGCCAATTAAAGAGCCAGGACTGGACATTTATAGCATGAAATGTATTCGGTCATCTATGAGGAAAACGGCTCACAAAATGTGAGCCATAAATTACCTAATTTTCTTGCTCTTTGTGCTCATACAGATCTTCCTCCTGTGGGTGTATACACAACGAGTGCCTAGAAAGTCTAGGCACCCACCCCACATACCTTCACAGGTTTCAGTTGCTACACTGTTCCTTCTGGACACAGCAACAGATAATTACTCCTTGAATTCTGTGTTCTTTTCAGCAGGTTTGACACCTGGCGGCACTGAGAAGTTCAGCTTTGTAACTTCCCATCTGCCCCTCTTACATTTCTCTTGCTGTTCGTACTGGCCCTTTCTTATCCATTTCATTTAAGGACCTTGCAAAGCGTTTAAGAGAGGTTCCTAAAATAAATAAATAAATAAAAATAAAAAGAGAGGTTCCTGCCCACCCATCTGGAACCATAGCCATTCTACCCTGCTAGCCTGGGGCAATATTCCATGTAATACTCCAGCATCTTGGTCTGAAGATGACAGGGCAAAGCCCTTGTTCCTGAGGCCACCATCTGATGGGAGAGTTTCTACACCAGGACATTATCTAAGGTCATTGTTTTATTTGAAGGAATTCTATCTAACATGGTATTCTAAGATTTCCTGCGCCAGAATCACTAGGTTGGTTTTTTTAGGTGCAGATTTCTGGATACCACCCCAGACCTATTGAATTAGACTTTCTGATGGGCAAAGCTTAGGAACCTGCATCTTAAAGTTGATTATTTACAACTTCGTTCCAACAAAGGGCTAAGATGCAGCCTGGGCCAATTTCCTCACCAAAAGATGGGTTACATGTTGTATAAAAGGGGGTGTATTTGGGGTCTCCTGGCTAGGGGACTGTCCACACTTAACAGGGCCTTGGCTGGGTCAGGCAAGAAAAATAGTTCAGGAAGACCTTCAAACTAGTTCTGATATGGCAAAAACCCAGTCTTCTGCCAACCAAACCAGCCCCATAGGCCATCCAAGGCCCCAATAAACAGATTGTCCTGGACCTCAGCCCCTATACCAGTTACAAAGAGGGTGAGCTTCTGTCACCCCAAGATAACACAGACTCCTGGGATCTTACCAATTACCCCAAAATTGAGGGCAAAATAAGAAGTCAGTCATTCATTCAACTGCACCCATTTTTTTTCATGAAAAAAATAACAGGGGTGAGTAGGGGCTGTGGGAACCCTGTACTTTCCACTCAGCTTTGCTGTGACTTTAAAACTGCTCTAAAATTAAAGCATTTTAAAATGCAGAGGGATGCTGGCTTCTGGAGATAAGAAGGTAGGAGTATGACAGGAAAGCGGCAGTGGCCATGGCATGTACAACACGTATAGAAAGATGGTTTGCTAAGTCTGGAAATCCTACTAATGTGACTAGTACCTGCTGTGAGCTGGCTGCTTTCCTATAGATTGTATCCTTTTATCCTCAACACAATCATGGCATCATCCCTTGTTTCACAGGCTGGGACCTGAGACTCTGAGTCGGTGATTTGCCCAGAGTCCCAGCTGGTGAGTGAGTGGTACAGCCAGAAGTCACACGCAGGTCTTCTGAGCTCGCCTCCCTCTACCACTGCTGCCTCTCCCTTTATTTGTACTTCATCTCATAGGCAAGGCAGCCATTGACAGCTCTCAAAGGGGGAAGTGCTGGCCTGACCTAAAAATAGCTTACATTTATCAAGCACTTAGTCGGGTACACTCTGCTAAGCACTTTACAGAGATTACCTCTTTAATCCTCACAACGACCCTATGGTTATAATTATCTCCATTTTACAGATGAGGAAACAGACTGAAGAGAGACTGTGATGTGTTGTGAGTCACACAGCTAGTTGGTGACAGAGCCCCAAGTGGTGCCCGGGCAGCCAGTGTGAGTGCAGTCTCCACCTACCACTGCACTGTGCCCGCTGCCCCCTGGGGAGCGGGGGAGGATGGGACAGGCCCTGTAAAGGTCGAGTTGATAAGACTTTACAACTCATTGAATGTGGGAGCAGAGGGAGAAAGAGCAGTTCAGGCATTGCTGTGAGTCAGCTGATCCTGGGCCCCTTCTTTGGGACCTGAATGCCCTGCGGGATGAACTGGAGGTCAGGAGCAGAGATGTCACTCAACCCTCCCGACAGAAATCAGAGGTCCCTTGTGGATGGTCTGTGTTCAAGCTCTCCCTCCTTCCCTGGTGCTGTGGGGGATGTCATCTCTCTCTCGAGATAACCGGGCCACCTCAGTCCTCCTCCTGGGGCTATTCTTGGCTGCTCTTTGATCCTCCTCTCTCCCCCAACCCCTACTTCAGCCCTTCTGCAGGGCGTAGCTGAGTGGGGGAAGGCCAGCCCAGTTACGTAACCCTGTGGCTGGGACCCGGGAGGCCAGCCTGGGAGCAGGTGCTCAGCCCCTCCCTCATCACCAGCAGTGAAAATCTAGACCTGGAGCTCAGCCTCTGGGAAGGCCCAGCATGGAGGCAGCCACAGCTCCGGAGGTGGCCGCAGGATCCAAGCTGAAGGTGAAAGAAGTCAGCCCAGCGGATGCTGAACCACCCCAGGCTTCACCTGGACAGGGGGCTGGCAGCCCCACTCCCCAGCTCCTGCCCCCTATAGAAGGTGACCCATGGCGGGTGGGGAGGGTGGCAAGGCCGGGTGGTGGGAGTTGGGGAGGACATTGCCACTTTCCTGATGCCACCTCAGGTTTTTTGCAGAGCTAAAGACTTTATGGGATTGGTGCTTAGGCTGGAGATCATTCGTGGGAGCCCCCAGCCCCTATCCTTGATGGAGTCTGACTTGCTGCTCAAATGTCCCTGCTAAGTTTTTGTGTTTTAGCTGAGAAGTCAGTGATGGTGTTGGTGGCACTTTACAGTGACTAAAAATGATCTGTTTATATTTTTACCTTTTAAAAAATTGTCGGCCGGGCGCGGTGGCTCAAGCCTGTAATCCCAGCACTTTGGAAGGCCGAGACGGGCGGATCACAAGGTCAGGAGATCGAGACCATCCTGGCTAACACGGTGAAATCCCGTCTCTACTAAAAAATACAAAAAACTAGCCGGGCGAGGTGGTGGGCGCCTGTAGTCCCAGCTACTCAGGAGGCTGAGGCAGGAGAATGGCGTGAACCCGGGAAGTGGAGCTTGCAGTGAGCTGAGATCCGGCCACTGCACTCTAGCCTGGGCGACAGAGCGAGACTCCGTCTCAAAAAAAAAAAAAAAAAAAAATTGTCATAAGGACTGGGAGGACCTGATGTACTAATGGCCAGTCAGGAAGGGACTGAGGGGTGAGAGAGAGTGTCTGTCTGCGGAAGGAACAGAGAAATCAAAAGCTATGGCAATGGGGAGGCTAAGAGTGGGGCAGCATAGTGACACTCGGCCTCCTGCTGGGCAGTGCCATGGGGTCAGGACCTCCTCCAACCTCCAGCTGCTCCCATGGGAGATCCTGACCCCTCAGAGTCTGAGCTCCACAGAGGTGGAGCTCTCCCGGGAGAAGCATTCGATTTCCCCTTCACGATGGTCTCTGTGCGCCTCTCAGCAAAGAGGCGTTCCCAAGTGAGGAGGTGGTTGGCACGAATTCCAACCCCCAGCTTCCTGCTGCCCATCCCCAAATGCCCTGACTGAGGCCTCTGTAGCTAACCACTTCGTGGCGCTCACCTGGAATTCTTGAGTGAAGAGGATGAAAAGACCACAAACAAGAAACACATGGACTCCCAGGGCAGGAAGAGTCAGGGTAAAAGATGTACTAGACTTGGAGGCAAAGCTCTAGGCTCAATTCCTAGTGCTGCCTCTAACAGCCCTGTGACCTTGGACAAGTCACTGAACTGCTTAGTTTCCATTTTCGCTCTGTAAAATGGTGATTCGTAACATCTACCTATCAGGGTAGTTGAAAGGATTGCTGAGATGATCCAGAGTGCCTCGGAAGAGGTCAAACTAAGACGTAAATAAATGATCAAATATTTCCGAGTGAGAGGTGAAGGCTGCCTTCTGCCTCCATAGGGTTGTGCAGCAGATACTCTCTGCCTCTTATCCTCATGGGAGAGGCCAGGTTTCCAGAAATTGTTTGAATGTCAAGGGCAGAGAGCTGGCCAAGTTTGTCCCATTGAAGATGGGAGCAGAAGTTAGTGTTAATATATTAGGCTGGGGTGATTGAGGCAGAAAACCAGTTTCTTCCCTTAAAAGGCCCAGAGAATAAGTGACAGGCAGCAGGAGAATGAGAGCCGAGACTGCTGACGCCTTGGCTCTCTCTACTGGTCTCCCCAAAACCCCAAGGGAGGGCGCTCATCTCCCCCATGCTTCTCCCCTCTGGCTGCAGCCAGCTCCTGACAGCCCCCAGTCACGGGCCCGCAAATGCAGCCCAAACCCTCTTGTGTGCAGCAGCTCTGTACACTGCAGGCCTCAGGGCTACTAGCACCCAGTGGCTCAACCTAGTGGTATCCTAGAAGTCACTGGCAATAAGAACACCTTTGAATACTTTCCAAAATATATGTGCATCTGCTAACTACCTGGAACAAAGAAGTTCCAAGAGTTCAAATCTTGGCTCTGTTCTGTGGCCCTAAGCAAGTCAATCCACTCCCATTTTCTCATCTGTAAATTGAGGAGTTGAACTAAATCAGGGTCTTAACCTTTTGGTGGATATGGACCCGTAGGAAAATCTAATGACAGCTGTGGACTCTTGCCCCAGGAAAAATACACAAAAAAACACACAAACCCCCACTAAAGATCCTTCAGGGTGCCATGGGCCTGGACTAGATGACCCCTAAGCCACCTGAGAGCTCCAAAGCCTTTCTTCCTCCTAACTCCTCTTCCTTACAGAGAGCTCTGGGACTGAGTATCACAGTAAGCATGTGAAAACATGGGAACTAGAGCAGGCATCAGAAATAGAAATTAATTTGCAAGATCAAAACCAACTGCAAATGGCCAACAATGAGCTTTTAGTTTGGCAAGCCTGCTACGTGGCTAAATAAGCAGGAGTAGGTGGCCGGCATTGGTAAACAGTTCTATGTCTGTCCTCAGCACTACACTGAGCACTGTGTCCTGGACACAAAGCTTGGCAGGGGCGAGAGGAGAGCTTCCAAAACAGGGAGAGGCTGGGTAACAAGCTGCATCCCTCCCATGGAGAAGGTGAGACCCTGAGGTGGAGGAGGGAGAGCCCATCTGCTGACTTCAGCAACATCGCTCCAGCTGACTGTGTGTGCTCTTTCAATCTGAACTGTTCTGTGTCTTCCAGACAAGGGAACTGAATCTCATGCCTAGGAGTGACCTTTCTTCCCGTCCTTCCTTCCATCCTTCCTTTCCTCCTCCTTCCTTCCACAAATATTTAGGTTGTGCCTATGATGTGCCAGGTGCTCATCACAGGTGCCAGAAAATAGAAATCTAACTTCTTCAAAGCCTGGGACCAGAAGTGATTCTCACCATTGCCACTTAGGTCTCATTGGCAAGGACTAGTCTCATGGCCATCCAGCAAAAGGTGGCCGGGTAGGTACCAGAATTGCAGAAATGAACAAAATAGGTAAAAATAACTGCCCTTATGGAAGTTATATTCTCGCAGAGGGAGCTAGATAATAAATAAACAAGTAAAATATCTAATATGTCAGATGGTGAGAAATACTGTGCCAAAACTAATGCAGGGACGGGGATAACACGTGCTGCGGGTAGGAAGCATGCAGGCTTCCTGCTTCAAATGGAATATGCAGTGAGGGCCTCACTAATAAGGTGACATTTGAGCAGCAACTTAAAGGACGTGAGAAAGCAATGCATGCAGGTATTTGGGGGAATATTTCCCACGCAGAGAGAACAACTGCAAAGGCTCAGAGGCAGGAGTGTGCTTTATGGGTTGGGGCAATTGTGGCTGTAGCACAGGGAGGGAGACAGTGGTAGTATTTCAGTCTGAGAGGTAGCGGGGTCGCTGTGAAGACTTTGGTTTGTCTATGAGACAGAGGCACAGCCAGTGCAGGGACTGGGAGTAAGGACTGACAGGACCAACTGTAGATTTTAAGGATTTTTCCAGCTGGCCATGTTAAGAATAGACTGTAGGTGGGCCTTAGACACTAGCAAGATCAACAACTGGGAATGAGAATGAGGGAGAAGGTAGGGAGGTTTTAGAAGGGGAAGGTGTGCAATAGTCACCCAGGAGAATGGGAGACCGAGTGCACTTGGGAAGTCTAGTAGAATTGCCAGGGTCCACTTGGAGGTGGTGGTCACTATTAATGGCCCTCAAGTTAAACTCCACATAATTTTGTATTTTCCCCTAGTCCTGTTACTCTGTGCAGATACAAGCACTGAGTGGGTGGGAAGTTTATTTAACCAGGGTTAGGTATTGCCAGGAGAGTGTAATGAAGTCAAAGAGGACTCAGGGATTTGAGTGAGTGCAAGAGAGAGAGTATAATAATGACCGAGTAATCTAAGTTGGGTGGTGAAGAAAGTGCTGACATGAAAGGGGTGCTAGGTAGTGAGAGGGTGGTAGGACAATGGATCACCGATCTCAGTGGTGCCAAAGAATTGCTGGTGCTGGAGCATTAGAGGAAGTGAGCTAAAGGGATAAAGATTATATTAGTTAGGTATACTAGTGAATGAAACAAATTGGTCTCAGGAATGACAGACATCTATTTCTCACTAGTGTAAGAACTGAAAACAACTGTATTCTGCAGATAGTTCTCCTCCATGTGGTAATTCAGGGACCCAGGCCTCTTTCATCTTGGGGCTCTGCCATTCCTTAGGGCCCCGTGATCATTTGCATACAGCTAGCAGAAGGAGAAAACAGAAATCTAACTTCTTCAAAGCCTGGGACCAGAAGTGATTCTCACCATTGCCACTTAGGTCTCATTGGCAAGAACTAGTTTCATGGTCATCCAGCAAAAGGTGGCCGGGTAGCCACCTCTCAGAGATAGCTACACTACAGAAGGGGTAACATACATTTTGTTAGGCAGTTAGCCATCTCTGTTATAGAGGTGGTGATGAGACAGTGGGATGCTTGTAATTCTGATCATAGAAGGATTGTAGCTCTTGGTCTAGAAAATAGCCACAGGGGCCGGGCGCGGTGGCTCAAGCCTGTAATCCCAGCACTTTGGGAGGCCGAGACGGGCAGATCACGAGGTCAGGAGATCGAGACCATCCTGGCTAACACGGTGAAACCCCGTCTCTACTAAAAAAATACAAAAAACTAGCCGGGCGAAGTGGCAGGTGCCTGTAGTCCCAGCTACTCTGGAGGCTGAGGCAGGAGAATGGCGTGAACCCAGGAGGCGGAGCTTGCAGTGAGCTGAGATCCGGCCACTGCACTCCAGCCTGGGCGACAGAGCAAGACTCCGTCTCAAAAAGAAAAAGAAAAAGAAAATAGCCACAGGGACCAGTGGCTGAATTAGGAGAGGACAAAGTTATTGGAGGAGTGGTGGGCTGGATGTGAGAGACCCTACAGGGACTGGAAACATGGGTATTGGGACCAGCAGGAATTATGCCTGGAGCAGTGTTGGAGAGACAGTGAGCCAGGGCTAAAACCATCAAGCACTAGGGGGATGACTGTAACACAGGGACGGGGTGGTGGAGTCTTTTCCTCAAAGAAGTGTTGCCTGTTCCTATGTCCTTTTTTTTTTCTGACCTTAGTTTCATGGTCTTCAAGAAAGTGACACTCTTGCCCCACTCCTTTCCCATTGCACCCCTCGAGACAGGTTTCTGAGTAGACCAAGGCCACATCCTAGGCATCTGGTAATGTTTCTCTAAGAAATCCTGGTACTTCTTGGATTTCTGGAAACCTCTGGATAGTTTCAAAGCCGTAGCTAGCCTCCTGCATTCACCCTCTTTTGGTGACCCTTCACCCACATAGGTACGTGTGTATGCAGGCTCTCTCACACACACACTCTCACACACACACACACCATTCACACACACACGTAAACACACCCATACACACATTCATGCATGTACACAAACACACACATTCACGCACATTCACACACACATACATACACCCTCATACAAACACACACACACACACACCCTCTCCACTTCTCCAGTGCTTCCATCTTGATTCTTGTCTCTCCAGGTCATAGTTAGTAACATTGGTCTGAACTATACAGCCCCTAGGGAGCCGCTGGAGAAAGACCGATCCCATAAAAGGGAATTATGAGAGGATAGGAACAATTATAGAATAGCAAACCAGGTGTAAACTTTAGCAGGATAAAAGTAGGATAGGTATTAGGAGGAATTTTCTAATCAGAACTCAAGATCTTTGGACTTGAAGTAGTTTTCTCTTTTCTTTTCTTTTTTTTTTTTCTTTTTGAGATGAAGTTTTGCTCTTGTTGCCCAGGCTGGAGTGCAATGGTGTAACCTCGGCTCACTGCAACCTCTGCCTCCCGGGTTCAAGTGATTCTCCTGCCTCAGTCTCCCAAGTAGCTGGGATTACAGGCGTCCGCCATGACGGCCGGCTAATTTTTGTATATTTAGTGCAGACGGGGTTTCACCATGTTGACCAGGCTAGTCTTGAACTTCTGACTTCAGGTGATCCACCTTCCTCAGCCTCCCAAAGTGCTGGGATTACAGGTCTGAGCCACTGTGCCCGGACTAAAGTAGTCTTCTCTAAGAATCTTTGAGAAAGAATTAGACAGCATTCTGTCTGAGAGAAATGTCATACTGAGAGCAGCCCCGCTCAGAACCAAAGGCCCTTAAAGGACTTTTCAAGATGCCTTTTCTCTAAGACCCTATGAAGGGAGAAAACCAAACTGTGGCTCTCACAGACCTGCTCTTAGAAAACCTAGGCTCTTAAAGGCTCTAGGCTTTGGTTCACATCCCTCCTGGCATCTGAGGAGGAGAAAGACCTTGGGCATCAGGGAAAGCCATGCCTCCCCAAGGTCAGTACAATTTACACCTCGCTTGACTGCAGATGTGTGAAAAGAGATGCCTCAAATGAGCCCGGCATTCACATTCTTAGCAAAGAGTCAGATTGCGCCCGGGTTGGGTTGGGAGGCGATTGGAGAGCATGCTGCTGACCTGCTGACCGGGCGTCTGAAGCTGTCACACTGTCTACTGCCACCTCTGCACGTAGTCAGCTGTGTGAGCCTCACGCCCATCCTCTGCCCTCCCACAGGGAGCTGGGAGCCTGCTGGGAGCAGAGGCCTCACCTGCTCATCCTCGGAGTCCATTCTAGAGACTTAAGTTTCGTCATCTTGTCAGGAAACCCACTGATAAGCAGAGAACCGGCAATGGAGCCGTCCAGGATGGGAGAGACCACCGTCCTCGCGGGCAGCCTCCTTCCTTGCTCTCTCTGCCCAGCTGGGATCCTCTCTAGATCTCAAGGGCCAGTCTGCTCCTCTTCCCTTAACTCCCCCACCTTAGCTTATGTTCCACATAAACCCATTTCTTTCATTTTTCGCTTTAGTTCAGATGTAAGAATGCTAACATTTTCCAAGGTGTTTTTCTAAGAAACACTAGGTAGAAACACATACATCAGCTCACAGCTACCCATGACAGCCCATTCCCTACCTGAGGTCTCGGCAGGGCGGGGCGCAGAGGGCACTTCTACCAGGTGTGAAGTCCTGGGTTCCTCTCCCTGCCTCAACCCTTTGCAGTTCTTGGGTGTGTCTAGCCCCTGCTTTCCCTCTGGGCCTCCTCCCTCCAGGGGCAGGCCACTGTCTGAGCCCTGACTGGTGCTCAGTGCTGGGTGGACACTGGCAGGCAGGACACAGCTGGTGCTCTGAGAATGGGTCCTGCAGACACACAATCTTAGATGGGGAGGCAGGAGTCTCAGGTGCCAGGCACATCGTCACCGCTGGCCGGGAGGTCTCCAGAATACCAGCTTCTTTCTCGGAGCCCTCTTCCTCCCAGCTTCCTTGTTCTGGTGCTTACAGCCCCTTCCCAACGCCAACATTCTGTAGGCAGGCAGCACAGGGACAGCAGAGCCACCTTCTCTCCAGTAAATGTAGGAAGGGTTATTTCCTCCCCCAACAGTGGGGAACCAAGCCCAACAAGATGAGGTTTTGACCCGCCTTTCCAAGTACGGCCCTCTTTTTCAAAACACCCTTAAGTCATATCCACCCTTTTTCAACTCCTTGGTTGCTTGCCAAGATGGCCACAGGAGGGAGCCCATCACACAAATGCTGCTTCTGTTCTTCATGCCCCGCCCCTCCCAAGCCACCAGAGCCCAGCCGAGGGCAGCCACAGCAGGGTCGCTCAGCCGCCTGGGGCTGCTGCATCTGTGCTGAGGCAGTCAAGCCCTGAGCAGGGCAGGGAGGACGGGCACGCTGACCCGTCAAGTCCTCTCATCATGTATTCCTGAGGTGCAGTCTAAGACAGGCACAGCCCAGGTGAAAACATAAGCCACACAGCACAAAAGGAAACTGCAGAAATCAAACGGACCGTGTGCACTGTACATTGCTATTGATCTTCATTTGCAAAAGTCTCGAGACCTTGAGATTATCATGGGGAGACTCTGGGAGTGAAGTTCTCTGGACAATGCTTGCCAACTGAGCTGGAGGAAGGACACAGTAGAAGCTCTGTTTCAGTTGCGTCACTTACATGTTTGTGTTGTGTGGTGTACATATTTAAATAGTTCATCTATAAGTAAACAGACATATGTCATAGTGAATGCTCAGGGAAGTATTTTCACAGAAGTGTGCATTATCAAAGAGTTTGGAATCCACTATCAAGCAGTCATGCTGTTTGCCACAGGAATGTACCAGGGGTGAAGTTCTTCCAACTGCCAAGAATGAACTGTGGCGGGAATCCTGGGTTGTTGGGAACTGAAGCACGATCACATTCTACTGAAGATAACTTCAGCCAGGCGACTGCCTGTACCTGAGAAAGGAAGAGATAGCAGCCAGGAAAAGGCCAGAAAATGGTACCCGTCTCAGCCAGGCCCCCGAGGGAACCCAGGTAGAATATTTGTGCTTTGGCAGCCGAGACAGTGTGAGGCATCCCAGGAGGAGAGAAATGACGCCTGGTTATTCTCCAAACCTACACTCAGCACTTTTCCAAGCCTCTCCTGTCTTCATCCTGGAAGCTCAAACACATCATCTAATCTCCACTTCTCACTGGGGCAGACCTGGGAGATCAAGAGGAAATGACCGGTGGACCTCATCTGTCCCAGAATCTGTAAAAAATGATCCTCTGCAAACTGGAAGAAGCCTGGGAGCAGAGTGACCATGCAGAGGAAGGGACCCAGACATGCGCTCCCTCTGCAGTGACGTCAGCATTGTCTCCGTGGGCGGCTGAGGAGGCCAGGGTGTTGACTCTGCCTGCAGAATGGAGAGCATTCTCCTCAGACTCAGACTTAACTGGGAGGTCAGGATTGACATGGAAAGTGGCCTTGACAAAAGGAATGGTATTAAGGACAAATGTAGAAAAGGGTGGAAAGACAAACCACACAGATTAGGCTGGTCTGTACATAAACAGGAAAATAAAAATGCCTCCATCAGGATGGAATGCCTCCAGATGATGGAAAGTCAGCATTTGAGAGTTACAAATTAGGAGAACTGTCAGACTCACGCTCCAGTGTTCTTTCTGCTGAGACTTTAACGTTCCCAGGGTGTTCCTTAAGCCAAGCCCTCTCCCCAAATCCCAGCAGGATGATGGGAGCACTCTTCCCCTTCCTTCTAAGAAAGGCTTAATTTGGTGACTGATTCCTGGGCCACCCACCCACAGCAGGCAGCTGGAGGCAGGATTTACTTTCTCTGAGTATCCATCTCCTATTTTCTCTCTTTCCATCACTCAGAGCACCCCAAGATCTGGCTACCTCGGGCCCTGAGGCAGACCTACATCCGGAAGGTTGGGGACACAGTGAACCTACTAATCCCATTCCAGGTGATCACGCGAGAACCATACTGGGTCCATGTCTGGGGCCAGCCCAGGCTTTGGATTTGGAAACAGATGCCAAGAGTCCTGCTAGCAGAGGGGCAATCTTCCCAGCCTTGGATAGAAGGGGTCACATCACCAGAAGTCTGAGACCAAATGACCTCTGCACTCCTGAGGGTGGGTTTGGATAGGACTGGATGTGCACCCATGAGGTGGTGTGAGGTTAATCCATACCATTCAGTCTGCAGAGGCCACGGAACTTGCAGTTAGAAGGGTTCTTGGCAGTTTGAGTGGCTATTCATTTGGATCACAGCTGCCCCGGGTGTTCATGACCTAAGCTCTCAGAGGTTGAAGACATCCCTCTTTCCCAAGATCCTTAGGTTGTTGCTGAAAGGAGGAGGCCCCCGGGAGGGTCAACCAACTTCTAACTCAAGGACTGTGCAGCTCCAAGTCAAGCCTCCCTGTGGACCTGGGGTGGCGGGACCCCTACAGCAGCAGGAAGAGTCAGGAAGCCTCTCAGGGCTGCTCAAAGCATTACCCTCATTCCTCAGGGCAAGCCCAAACCTCAAGCCATCTGGACACATGATGGCTGTGCCTTGGACACCAGCCGTGTGAGTGTGCGGAATGGGGAACGAGACTCTATCCTCTTCATCCGAGAAGCCCAACGTGCTGATTCAGGTCGCTACCAACTCCGTGTGCGGCTGGGCGGGCTGGAGGCCACCGCCACCATTGACATCCTGGTGATTGGTACGGCAGGGAGGGGGGGTGTGGGAGATGGGGGTCCTCAGGAACTCCCTCTCCAGGCTGAAGAGGAGCCAGCTCAGAGAGCTGAGGAAGCTGGGACAAGGCCCCCATGTTGTGTCTGGGACACAGGGTGGGCACAGGAAGGGTAGCTGAGCAGGAAAAGGGGCTGGGGCACTCCTGAAGTGACTTCAATGCATGTGGGCTGTGCCGCGCCCACTGCCATGGCTTTGCCCTTTCAGAGAGGCCAGGCCCTCCTCAGAGTATTAAGCTGGTGGACGTTTGGGGCTTCAACGCTACCCTGGAATGGACACCTCCTCAAGATACGGGGAATACAACACTCCTGGGATACACGGTGCAGAAGGCTGACACAAAATCTGGGGTGAGGCCAGCTGGGAAGGAAGGAGGGTGGAAGAGGGCATGCTGGGTCAGGCCTCTGGTAGTTCCACATGGGGTGGCTGATTTCTGGCATCATGTTCGGCCCCACAGCTGTGGTTCACGGTGCTGGAGCACTATCACCGCACCAGCTGCATCATCTCCGACCTCATCATCGGCAACTCCTATGCCTTCCGTGTCTTTGCTGAAAACCAATGCGGACTCAGTGAAACAGCCCCCATCACCACGGACCTCGCCCACATCCAGAAAGCAGGTAAGGGAGGCACGGGGACCATGAGCTGGGAAGACTTAAGGATAGGCCGGGTGCAGTGACTCACACCTGTAATTCCAGCACTTTGGGAGACCAAGGCAGGCAGATCACTTGAGGTCAGGAGTTCGAGACCATCCTGGCCAACATGGTGAAACCTCATCTCTACTAAAAATACAAAAATTAGCCAGGCACGGTGGCGCACTCCTGTAATCCCAGCTACTCAGGAGGCTGAGGCAGGAGAATTGCTTGAATTCGGGAGGTGGAGGTTGCAGTGAGCCGAGATAGAGCCACTGCACTCCAGCCTGGGCAACAGAGTAAAACTCCATCTAAAAAAAAAAAAAAAGAAAGAAAGAAAAGGCTAAGGATAACGAGTCGATGAGGACTGCGATCTCAGAAGCTACATCCCAGCCCCTCTTGGTGCCCTCAGCTACTGTTTACAAGACCAAGGGGTTTGCCCAACGAGATTTCTCTGAAGCCCCAAAGTTTACCCAGCCTCTGGCCGACTGCACTACAGTCACCGGCTATAACACCCAGCTCTTCTGCTGTGTCCGTGCCTCTCCCCGGGTGAGTGGGGGCTCTGGGGGGCGCTGTGCTGAGCTGCTTTCTGTTCCTGCCTCTCCTAATGTAAGCTGAGTTGCAGAGCATTGTAACATAACATCTGTTACCATCACCGCCATTTGCCTCTTCAACAGCGCAGTATTTAGGAACAGTCGGGGTGCTTGGAGTCCAAGACAGACTAATGAGAATGACATTTCCTTTTGAGTGTTTGTTTCTCATATATGAAAATGTTGCTTACTGACCTGCTGGCAATTAGGCATGCGCTTCAAGTTGTGTCTCTGGTAGGAGTGACAGAGTCCTGGTGGTTTCTCCTTCCCATCCGTACCTCATCCCATCAGGGCTGTGCACACACAAGCTGCCTAGAGTTCAGCCTTTGGCCACAATCCTGAACAAGCCTCTCTATTTACAATCTAGTCATCATGCTCCACACACACCATAAAACACCAGTAATAACCTGTACCAAGAACCTTTGGGTTTTGAGTCTGGGCCGGACTACATGGAGATAACATCTCAGAAGGGGGATATCAAGAGCCCACTCTAGAAGCTACTCTCTAACCAGAGGCAACTCACAAGTCAGCAGTGGGAACAGAATACAAATGGTTCACAACAGGTGAGCCTGATGCTCAGTGCTTCTGATCCTGAGAGCACGGTACAGAAGTTCACAGTTTTCTTCCAGTCAGAAATATTGGCGAAGAAAGTGAAGTTTCAGGCGCTATTTTCAACCAAGAGAAGGAGCTTGGGCGACTACTGAAGGTACTGGAAGGGGAAACCCTTCCCACAACATAAGGAACAGGGAGCCTTCCAGAAAGCCATTATCTCTTTGTAGACAGAGTCCCAGAAACTGAGCACAGAAAGGCTATTTGTTCTTACCCCGCCCCTCCTTGCTGCCTCTCTCATCTTTGTCTTTCAGCCCAAGATCATCTGGCTGAAGAACAAGATGGTTATCCAAGGCAACCCTAAGTACAGAGCCCTGACTCACCTGGGAATCTGCTCCCTAGAGATCCGCAAGCCTGGTCCCTTTGATGGAGGCATCTATACCTGCAAGGCGGTGAACCCCCTAGGGGAGGCATCTGTAGACTGTCGGGTGGATGTGAAAGGTAAGGGCAAGAGGAGAACTAGTGCCTTAGGTTGCCAGTCACCTCCTCTCTCCACCAGTGGAAGAGTCAGGAGCCAGAGACGCAAGCCTAGGTGGAGAAGGGGCTCCTCTGTTGGACCCTCTCATCGTTGTCATCATCAGGATGTCTTGTAGGAGACATTTTAATTATCTACGATCTCATTTCTCTCCATCACAATTCAATAATATAGGAAGAATTGTTATTTCCATTTTGCAAAAGAGAAGATGAAAGTACGGGGGGGAACTGGTTTGCCCATGATTTCCGGTGTCAGTTAATTGACCACCTGGCACTGGTGGAAAGAGCCCAGGTCTCCCGGTCCTCACTCAGCTCATTTTTCTTTATGCTGTGCTATCTTCTGGCTCAGCCTAGGAAAGCTGCAGCTGTTTGTCGGGCTTTATTTCACTTTCCCCTCTGATTTGTTTACAGGTAATATTGCATATCCTCTCTACTTCCTTAAAGTATTTAATCACTTATCTATACCTGTCACCTTGTTCAGATCTCCATCATTGTGTTTAACATACTGTTTTATAATTTTCTATTTATAGATGTTTCCCTATTAAATTATAAGCATTTTGAGGGCAGGGACAGTGTCTTATTTGCCTTTGTCCCCACAGTGTCTAGCCCAGTTTCTGACACATAATAGGCACTCTAAATGTTTGTTGCGTGAATCGAGAATGAATGAGCCCTTACATGTCCTGTTCTTCTCTATGTATAGACTACCTAATTAGCACCATTGACTCCCAAAAACCTGAAATAGAATATTTCTATTTCTAATGCTAATGCTCTGAAAGAAGGTTTCTCAGAGATTTCTGAGATGTTAACACTGATAAATGTCCAAATTATTGCAGTTCCTAATTGAGGACACCTAAGAAGACGTGGTACTCTGACAAAGGTAAGTAAAGGCCGGGCGCGGTGGCTCAAGCCTGTAATCCCAGCACTTTGGGAGGCCGAGACGGCGGATCACGAGGTCAGGAGATCGAGACCATCCTGGCTAACACGGTGAAACCCCGTCTCTACTAAAAAAATACAAAAAATTAGCCGGGCGAGATGGCGGGCGCCTGTAGTCCCAGCTACTCGGGAGGCTGAGGCGAGAGAATGGCGTAAAACCCGGGAGGCGGAGCTTGCAGTGAGCTGAGATCCGGCCACTGCACTCCAGCCTGGGCGATACAGCGAGACTCCGTCTCAACAAAAAAAAAAAAAAAAAAAAAGGTAAGTAAAGAGAGGCAAGATGTGTCAGTGGATTAGTTCCTGTTTATGGCTAGTGTTGTTGAGTCAGGGACAGAGGTGCATTCCTGAGCCTTCCATTCATGTACCCACTGGTGACCACTTTTGTTGTAACCATTTTTTTTTTTTTTTTTGTGGGGGGGGGGTGAGGTCTTGCTCTGTTGCCCAGGCCGGAGCGCAGTGGCGCCATCTCGGCTCACTGCAACCTCTGCCTCCTGGGTTCAAATGATTCTTGTGCTTCAGTCTCCTGAGTAGCTGGGATTACAGGTGTGTGCCACCATGCCCAGCTATTTTTTTTTTTTTAGTAGAGACGGGATTTCACCATGTTAGCCAGGATGGTCTCAATCTCCTGACTCATGATCCACCCGCCTTGGCCTCCCAAAGTGCTGAGATTACAGACATAAGCCACTGTGCTCGGCCTGTTTTTAAAAGCGAATACCGTCATCCCTGTGGAGAGAATGTATACTAGATGCAGTCTGCTTTTGTCATATCCTCTCTCCATCTGAACTTCTCAAGTTGATGGTAGAAATAAAACCTAATGGTCCTCTGAAGAAGAGTGACAGCATCCACCTAATCATAAGGAGGTTCTGTGGGAGGCAGCTGGGCAGGTATTGTAGGAAAAGATGTCAAGGGAACTATTCGGAGTGCAGGAACCCACAATGGTCACAGCACCTTATGCCTGTGGGGTACATAAGGACAGGGGAGGCTGCTCCTGCTGACTGAGTAAACACCTCAGGATCATAAGCATGGTAAAAAATTGATTAATATGTTTGTTTTTTTTTTACTTGGAAGCTTATGGATTCCTTCCCTTCCAAGAGAAGAAAATCCTCCTTCTCATTTATGTCAATTATAATTTAACCTTTAGGTGTGCGGTCCCAAGCAGCACATTATTGGCAAAAGGCAGCTCAGCTCATCATTTAGAACTTGACAGCTCCTTTAGATTTTCTGTCATTCACAGTAGGTATGTTGTGTACAAATTGATGCATAAGGTGAAAAAGAAGCTTGAGAAAGAACTAAAGAGAACAAGTTCCCAGTGTCCTCTCTGACTTGTAGCTGCTGGCTGATGGAAATTGGAAATGATTTTGATCCCATAAGACATTTATTTAAGGCTCTCACTGGTATGTAGCAAATGAAAGCCCAAAGGGATGCATTACAAGTGCAGACTTCTCAGGAAAGCGCTCTCCGACAGTCGGCTTGCAGAGGCAGCTCTCCCTCTCTCCCCTCCCTCTCTGTGTTAATGATACTTGTGTTCGTGTTAGTTGCCCCTTTCCCTCTCTCACAGCCAGTGCCTAGCAATGAAGTGAATTCATGGCACAGGAGCCAGGGTCCGTGAGAATGGTGCCCTCAGCAGCCTGGTGTCCTCTGGCCATTTACTGTCACGGCTACAAAGTGCTCTCTCTTTTCAGTGCCTGCAGGAAGCCCACCAGTGGTGAGACTGTGTCAAGGAGCTTCGGCACCATGTCTGGTTTGGATTCATCTAAATAAATGTGTGGCTCCCCAGTGCCTAAATGTTCCTGTATTTGAGACTTTCTATGAAACATATGGAAAGTTGCCATCCTTTAGCCATGCTGTAAGGAATCACAGGGCCTTAAGGCTCCCCTTTCTCTTCCCATATCCACATTCTCTTCCACAGAGGTTTTTAATGCTGTTCTTTTCCCTAGACATCTACGACACAACTGAATTCAACTCTCCACAGTACTAAGTGCTGGAAAGAGATGCCGAAGGTGACTTGCGCTCTGCCTCTATGGGCTTTCCAATTTAAGTTGTGATAACAGGACACACATCTACCAAAAAGAGGCAAACAGCAGAACACAAGTATGAACATAGCTAATTATAGGTAGAGCCCCAAGACCTGAGGGCTGGAATGTTACTCAAGAAATTGGAGGGCTGGGCACTGTGGCTCATACCTGTAATCCTAGAACTTTGGGAGGCTGAGGCCGATGAATCACTTGAGGTCAGGAGTTCGAGACCAGCCCGGCCAACATGGTGAAACCCCATCTCTATAAAAATACAAAAATTAGGCCTGACGCGGTGGCTCACGCCTGTAATCCCAGCACTTTGGGAGGCCGAGGCGGATGGATCACGAGGTCAGGAGATCGAGACCATCCTGGCTAACACGGTGAAACCCCCTCTTTACTAAAAATACAAAAAAAACTAGCCGGGCGTGGTGGCAGCACCTGTAGTCCCAGCTACTCGGGAGGCTGAGCCAGGAGAATGGCGTGAACCCGGGAGGCGGAGCTTGCAGTGAGCCTAGATCGCGCCCCTGCCCTCCAGCCTGGGAGACAGAGCGAGACTCTGTCTCAAAAAAAAAAAAAGGCCGGGCGCAGTGGCTCACGCCTGTAATCCCAGCACTTTGGGAGGCCGAGGCGGATGGATCACGAGGTCAGGAGATCGAGACCATCCTGGCTAATAGGCTGAAACCCCGTCTCTACTAAAAATACAAAAACTAGCCGGGCGAGGTGGCTGGCGCCTGTAGTCCCAGCTACTCGGGAGGCTGAGGCAGGAGAATGGCGTAAACCCGGGAGGCGGAGCTTGCAGTGAGCTGAGATCTGGCCACTGCACTCCAGTCCGGGCGACAGAGCGAGACTCCGCCTCAAAAAAAAAAAAAAAAAAAAAATACAAAAATTAGGCTGGGCATTGTGGCTCACGCCCGTAATCCCAGCACTTTGTGAGGCCGAGGCAGGCAGATCACTTGAGGTTAAGAGTTCAAAACCAGCCTGGCCAACATGGTGAAAATCTGTCTCTACTAAAAATACAAATAAATTGGACAGGTGTGGTGGAGGGCGCCTCTCATCCCAGCTACTCAGGAGGCTGAGGGAGGAGAATCGCTTGAACCCAGGAGCCGGAGCTTGCAGTGAGCCGAGATCATGCCATTGCACTCCAGCCTGGGCAACACAGCCAGACTCCATCTCAAAAAAAAAAAAAAAAAAAGGCCAGGCATGGTGGCTCACGCCTGTAATCCCAGCACTTTGGGAGTCCAAGGTGGGCAGATCACGAGGTCAGAAGATCAAGACCATCCTGGCTAACACGGTGAAACCCCGTGTCTACTAAAAATACAAAAGAAAAAAAATTAGCCAGGCGTGGTAGTGAGTGCCTGTAGTCCCAGCTACATGGGAGGCTGAGGCAGGAGAATGGTGTGAACCCGGGAGACCGAGCTTGCAGTGAGCCAAAATCGCACCACTGCCCTCCAGCCTGGGCGACAGAGTGAGACTCAGTCTCAAAAAAAAAAAAAGACATTGGAGCAGAGTCTCATTAAACCCAGGAAAGAATAAAGGTGAGGTTCCCTTGGTTATCTTTGTTTTCATTCTGATGACAAATAAGATATGGAAGGTGTTCTGTGATAGAATCTACGAAGATGATAACAGTTCCTCCTGTCTTTGTATGCGCATGCTGCTCCTCTCATCAAGAGTTGGAGTCTGTTTCCCCTTCCGTTGAATCACGTGACTTGCTTTGACCGAAAGAACGTAGCAGAAGTGATGTGGTGCCCGTCCAGGCCTGGGCCTTAAGAGGTACCATAGTTTCTACTTTTCCTCTTAGAAGTCAGCTCCCATGTAAAGGATCTCAGGCTACATTACTGAATTATGAGAGGCCACGTGGAGGACAACCAAGCATCCTCACTGACAGCCAGCACCCTGGCCCCAGACACATGTGGTCACCTTGGACTCCAAAGCCCCAGTCGAGCACCTTGTAGAGACAAATCACCCCCGGAGAGCCCTGACCAAATTGTAAAATCATGAGCAAATAAATAGTGGCTGTTGTTTCAAGCCACTAAATTTTGAAGTGGTTTGCTATATAATCATAGATTACTAAAACAGCCTTCTATGCAACAGGCACTGAACTAAGTGTCTTATCTCTTTTAATCTTCATTTTACAAATGAGGAAGTTGAAGCTCATAAGTTGTCCCAAGTCATGCAGCTGGTAAGCAGCAGAGCTAGGATTTGAACTAGGTCTGTCTGACTCCAAGGCTTTCCTGTTTTCTCTTATCCCTTTCATCCGGCGATCCCCACTGTAGAGGGTCTAGGTTGGAATTGTGTGTTTAAGAAAGAAAATATTTCCAGGAGGCAATACATATTAGGAAAGGTTTTGAGGAGGTTGGGGAAGCAATTTGGTTGAGCAGAATGTGAAGGGCTTTTTTGTTCAGACCAAAGGTCTATTTTCAGTTGAGGCAAAGTATCTATTCCAGTCCTCAACTGAAGTTCCACAAGAATTAAGCCTCCGTGCCATAAGGCATCCTTTGTGTCATAAATTAACTTATTTCTATGCAATTAGAATGTTACTAGTTATATACTATCCCTTTGAAAATTGAGAAAATAGTCATGCGAATCATTTGTAGGGAACCCCTGCTTGAGAATGTTGGGGGAGGGACCAGAGTGAGTCCAGTGACAGCCAGCCATGTACTCAATGGCAAAGAGGCCTCCCTCCAGTGGAAGCAGGACCTAGATCAGGAAGGGGTGAAATATCCCCCAGCTACGATGCCCTAAGGATAAGTCAGACCTTTGGCCTCAGCCCACAGCCCCATGCCTCTGCTGTTCCCTGAATTACTCAAGGGTCATCCCTTAAAGATTATATATTCCCAAACTTCATGGTGAAGAAATAAAATCACACTGCCCAAGACCTCCAGCCACATTGTGCATCAAAGGAGAAGCACATTGGAGTCTTTGCTGTTCTCATTTATGCATCTGACACTTAAGGAGGACTTCTGAGTTCGGGCCTACTATGTGGCTGGGAGAGGTGGAATTTCTTTCTTTTTTTCTTCTTCTTCTTTTTTTTTTTTTTGAGACAGAGTCTCGCTCTGTCACCCAGGCTGGAGTGCAGTGGCATGATCTTGGCTCACTGCAACCTCAAACTCCTGGGTTCAAGCGATTCTCCTGCCTCAGCCTCCCGAGTAGCTGGGACTACAGGTGCCTGCCACTGCGCCCAGCTAATTTTTTGTATTTTTAGTAGAAATCGGGTTTCACCGTGTTAGCCAGGATGGTCTCGATCTCCTGATCTTGAGATCCACCTGACTCGGCCTCCCAAAGTGCTGGGATTATAGGCACGAGCCACCGTGCCCGACCAGAATTTCTTCATTAATTCATTATTTATCCAAAAACTTAAACACCTGTTCCTACATGTCATTTTGGGGTTGAGGTGAGGAAAACAAATATCAATATTTCCCAGATTACTGGCTGGGCGAAGAATTTTTGTGCCTGAAAGCTATACTTTCTGGCTTTGCTGTCTTTCTAACGGAGGTGAAAGTAGTTCTGTTGCCTTGTTTTTTTTTCCCCTCGTACTGCAACAGCTTTCAAAATCATAATGTGGGCTGGGCACAGTGGCTCACACCTGTAATCCTAACACTTTGGGAGGCTGAAGCAGGCGAATCATCTGAGGTCAGGAGTTCAAGACCAGCCTGACCAACTTGGTGAAACCCTGTCTCTTCTAAAAATACAAAACTAGCCGGGTGTGGTGGCACATACCTGTAATTCCAGCTACTCAGGAGGCTGAGGGAAGAGAATCACTTGAACCCAGGAGGTGGAGGTTACAGTGAGATGAGATCGCACCATTGCACTCCAGCCTGGGTGACAGAGCAAAACTCTGTCTCTCAAAAAAAATATATAATAATAAAAATAAATCATAAATTGGTGGAGTTTCCTTAGGAGAAATTAACTTCCAGTTTGCTAAAACTTCCTCCTCTACTCATCCAAGGATGCATGAAGTGTAGAGTTTCTCTACTCGGGCTGCTCCGAGGGGAAGAAACGCAGTTCATTAACAGCTTCTTCCCTTCTTCCCCTCTGATCTCCACTTTGCTACTACTTGCCTGGAGAGAGGGAAGACCTGCTTGGCTCTGGTTTTCCCACCCTCCATGTACCCTACATCCTGCAAGCAACTGGCATTCCATCTTCATTAGCAGAAGAGGCAATCCTCTTCTCTCTGCTCTTCCTCACATAAACTTGCAAGTTCTGGGTCTTCCCACCCTAAATTCTAAGGCTCTGTCAATGAAAAGAGTTAAACTCTATAAAATATTTGAAGAGATTTCTTCTGAGCCAAATATGAGTGACCAAGGTCCCCTGACACAGCCCCAGAAGATCCTGACAACATGTGCCCAAAGTGGTTGGGCTGTGACTTGGTTTTAATCATTTCGGGGAGACATCAGACATCAATCAATATATGTGAGATGAACATTTGGTTCAGCTGAAATGCCGGGCAACTTGAAGCGGGGTTGGAGGGGCTTCCAGGTCATAGGCAGATTCAAAGGTTTTCTGATTGGCAATTGGTTAAAAGAGTTATTATCCAAGACCTGGAACCAATTGAAAGATATGTCTGGGTTAAGATAAAAAGTTATGGAGATCAAGGTTTTATTATGCAGGTGAAACCTCCAGGTAGCAGACTTCAGAGCTCTTATCAGACCTAAAAAGGTGCCGGACTCCTAGTTCTCTCCCGGATCAGGGAAGAGACCTGGGAAGGAACGGGAATTCTCTACAGAATGTAGATCTTCCCCACAAGAGACAGCTCTGCAGGGCCATTTCAAAATATGTCAAACAAATAGATTTTGGTGAGAGCTAAGTTATGAAGACACAAAGGTGTAAGAATGATATAATGGACTTTGGGTACTCAGGGGAAAGGGTGGAGTGGGGTGAGGGATAAAAGACTACAAATTGGGTGCAATGTACACTGCTTGTGTGGTGGGTGTACCAGAATGTCAGAAATCACCATAAACAACTTATTCATGTAAACAAACACCACCTGGTATTTTCAGTAGCTCCCAAAGAGCTACTGAAAATATATATATTGCACTGGTAAAGTCTCGTGTACATTGCCTATAACGGGATCTCAAAGGACAGGAATTATTTAGAGCAGATGAGTGAATTTGCAACATCTTTTAAAATAAATTTTGTGGGCCAGGCGCAGTGGTTCACGCCTGTAATCCCAGCACTTTGGGAGGCCAAGGCGGGTGGATCACGAAGTCAGGAGATTGAGACCATCCTGGCTAACATGGTGAAACCCCATCTCCACTAAAAATATAAAAAAGTAGCCTGACGTGATAGCAGGCACCTGTAGTCCCAGCTACTTGAGGCAGGAGAATGACGTGAACCTGGGAGGTGGAGCTTACAATGAGCTGAGATTGCAACACTGGACTCCAGCCTGGGCAACAGAGTGAGACTCCGTCTCAACAACAACAACAAAAACAAAAACACAATAAATTTTGTGCTTCATTTGCTTCTAAAAAAAAGAAAAAAGAAAAAGAAAAGAAAAATATATTTTGGGGTAAAATACTTTAATTTCTTTCAGGGTCTACTGTCTGTCATGTGATACTATACTAGAATCAGGCTGGAATTTGGCCTCTTATTGTTAGAGGCGTTTGGACCAGAGCAATTCCATCTTGAATAGGGGCTGGGTAAAATAAGGCTGAGACCTACTGGGCTGCGTTGCCAGACAGTTAGGAATTCTAAGTAACAAGATGAGATCCTAAGGAGGTCAGCACCAGATACACGTCATAAAGACCTTGCTGATGAAACAGGTTGCAGTAAAGAAGCTGGCTAAAACCCACCAAAACCAAGACGATGATGAGAGTGACCTCACTGCTACACTCCCACTAGCGCCATGACAGTTTACAAATGCCATGGCAACATCCGGAAGTTACCCTATACGGTCTGAAAAAAGGAGGCATGAATAATCCACCCCTTGTTTAGCATATCATCAAGAAATAACCATGAAAACGGGCAACCACCAGCCCTCAGGGCTGCTCTGCCTATGCAGTAGCCATTCTTTATTCCTTTACTTTCTTAATCAACTTGCTTTCACTTTATGAACTCACCTTGAATTCTTTCTTGTGTGAGATCCAAGAACCCTCACTTGGGGTCTGGATCAGGACCCCTTTCCAGTAATATTATTGCTACAAAAAATCTGTTTCTGGCCAAGCGTGGTGGTTCATCCCTGTAATCCTAGCACTTGGGGAGGCCAAGGTGGGCAGATCACCTGAGGTCAAGGTTTCAAGACCAGCCTGGCCAACATGGCAAAACCCTGTCTCTACTAAAAATACAAAAATTAGCTGGGCATGGTGGCGTGTGCCTGTAATCCCAGCTACTTGGGAGGCTGAGACAGGAGAATCGCTTGAACTCAGGAGGCAGAGGTTGCAATGAGCTGAGATCGCACCACTGTATTCCAGCCTGGGCAATAAAGTGAGACTCCGTCTAAAAAAAAAAAAAAAAAAAAAAAAAGTCTGTTTCCTTAGCCTTAAGATCTTTGTGGTGGTGGTGGTGGTGTTTTTTTTTTGTTGTTGTTTTTGAGACAGCGTCTTGTTCTGACGCCCAGGCTGGACTGCAGTGGCATGATCCCAGCTAATTTTTTTGTATTTTTTTTTTTGTATTTTTAGTAGAGATGGTGTTTCACCATGTTGGTCAGGCTGGTCTCAAACTCCCAACCTCAGATGATCTGCCCGCTTCGGCCTCCCAAAGTGCTGGGATTACAGGCGTGAGCCACTGCACTCAGCAAGATCTCTGTTTTAATGTTAATGTTGGTCAGCTGTGTCTGAATCCCAAAGGGCAGAGAGTATAATGAGGCATGTCCACCCCCCACTTTCCATTATGGCCTGAACTAGTTTTCCAGGTTAAATCTGGAATGCCCTTGTTGGAGAGAAGGGGTCCATTCAGTTGGTTGGGGGGCCTAGGATTTTATTTTCGGTTTCCAGCTCCTTGGTCTCTGATGGTATTTATTACAGTGACATCTCACTCCTGCAGACCTCACCACCTCAATGTCACAGCCAAAAACTAGGAAGTAAACAAGAAAGCCTATAAATGGCCAAAATAATGGGCATGAACTCTGGGGACTAAAGCTCAGGTTCTGTTTACCAGAAAGCTTCTCAACCATTCCCTTAGGGCTTTTTCACTTTAAATATTCAGAACCTTTGTAGGAGCTCAGTTTATTACTGGAAAGGGGTCCTGATCCATCCAGACCCCAAGTGAGGATTCTTTGATCTTTGGAAAGAAAGAATTCAGGGTGGGTCCGCAGAGTAAAGTGAAAGTGAATTTATTAAGAAAGTAAAGGAATGAAAGAATGGCTACTCCATAGAGCAGCACCAAGGGCTGCTGGTATGCTATTTTTATGGTTATTTCTTGATTATATGCTAAACAAGGGGTGGATTATTCATAGGTTTTCTGGGAAAGGAGCATGATTTCCTTGAACTGAAGGCTCCTCTTCCTTTTATGCCATATAGATGTTGCCATAGCATTTGTAAACTGTCATGGCGCTGGCAGGAGTGTCTTTTAGCATGCTAATGAATCATAACTAGCATATAATAAGCAGTGAGGACACCAGTGGTCACTTTCTTTACGATCTTGGTTTCTGGCAGATTTTGGCCGGCTTCTTTACTGCACCCTGTTTTATTAGAGGGATCTTTGTGACCTGTATCTTGTGCGGACCTGCTACCTCTTCCTGTTGTCACCAGAAAGGGGTCCGGATCCAGACCCCAAGACAGGGTTCTTGGCCCTTGCACAGGAAATAATTCAGGGCAAGTCCATAAAGTGAAAGCAAGTTTATTAAGAAAGAAAAGGGATAAACAATGTCTACTCCAGAGGCAGAGCAGCCCCAAGGGCTGCTGGTTGGCCATTTTTATGGTTATTTCTTGATTACATGCTAAACAAGGGATGAATTATTCATGAGTTTTCTAGGAAAGGGGTAGGCAATTCCCTGGAACTAAGAATTCCTCCCCTTTTTAGACTGTATAGGGTAATTTCCTGATGTGGCCATGGCATTTGTAAACTGTGGTAGCGCTGTCTGGAGCGCTTTTCAGCATGCTAATACATTATAATGAGCATATAATGAGCAGTGAGGACCACCAGAGGTCAGTTTCACCGCCATCTTGGTTTCAGTAGGTTTTGGCTGGTTTCTTTACCGCATGCTGTTTTATCACCAGGGTCTTTGTGACCTGTATCTTGTGCCAACCTCCTATCTCACCCTTTGACTGAGAATGCCTAACCTCCTAGGAATACAGCCCAGGTCTCAGCCTTATTTTACCCAGCCTCTATTCAAGATGGAGTCGCTCTGCTCTGAAGCCTCTTACAAGTTCACTGGTGGCCCGGGCAACATCTAGAAACAACAGAGACAACACTCCTAACAAGTTGGCTTAAGCATTTTACAAATACTGCTTTTAGTTCAGATAGGGCTACTTACAAACACCCCGTCTAAGTCCCCTAAGGGCACACAGTAGAAAACGCCCTCATAATTATCCTCCTAACACCATAACTGCGAGGACCACCATCTTCCTTTCACAGGTAAGCGAAGAGAGGTGAAAAGAGGGCAAATATACTCAAGGCAGCCCTCTAAACCGAAACTTGGGTTTTGAGGTCAAACTTGGGTTGAATTTGAACCCCAGCCTGCCTGGGTGAAAAGCCCGTTGCTTTCTTTCTTTTTTTTGAGACAGAGTCTCGCTCTGTTGCCCAGGCTGGAGTGCAGTGGCTGGATCTCAGCTCACTACAAGCTCCGCCTCCCGGGTTTTACGCCCTTCTCCTGCCTCAGCCTCCCGAGTAGCTGGGACTACAGGCGCCCGCCACCTCGCCCAGCTAGCTTTTTTTTTGTATTTTTTTAGTAGAGACGGGGGTTCACCGCGTTAGCCAGGATGGTCTCGATCTCCTGACCTCGTGATCCGCCCGTCTCGGCCTCCCAAAGTGCTGGGACGTTGCTTTCTTTACACCTCAGCTGCCTCAGGTTCTTGAAGAGGCGATGGATGATGTACTTCTTAAGAATCTCAATATAACTACAATGTAAGTGTTTAGGTGCTTCCTTAACTTGGAAAAAACCCTCAACTGAGGAACCCTGGCCAATGCGGCGCCTGCATATTGAGTGCGCCCAAGAAAACGAATTTCCTCCCGTAGAGCGTCGGTTAGCGGCCGCGTTAGGCAGCACAACCGTTCTGGAGACTGGGCGCTCGGCGGCCCAGCAGCGGGAGCGGGGTGGGACGCGAGGTCCATACTCATGTGTTCGTTCCTTCCCTCCCGGCCAGCCGCGCACCGCTCCCATCTGCCTGTGGGAAAGAGAATCTCCGGGCACGCGAGCACGCGCACTCGCGGCCTCAACCCTCGGCTCCGCGTTGGCCGCCCGGGATGGAGTCTTCTGGGAACGGTTCTCCCACCGCCCCCATCGACTGACTTCCGGCCGGCAGCTCCGCTGCCCCGCCCCCTGAGGATTCACCAATCACAGTGCGCGTGTGGCTTGAGTGGGTGGGGCCTGAGAGATTCGAAAGGAGCCCCGCCCCCTCGGAGCTGATTCCCGGGACTAGGTTGCGGGAGAAAGCCTGTTGCGTGGAAGATAAGGCGGCGCGGGAAGTGGAAACAGGGTGGGCTGGAGGTGTGCTTTGCGTGTGACGCCAGGGGAGTGGAAAGGTGGCTTGGGGAGTGCAGAATCCTGAGGCTAGTGGCGGGGAGGAAGATGAGGCGTGCAGACCGCTCCCAGTGAGGAGAGGCCAGGATGCGGGGCGGCTCCAGGGCAATCTGGGCAGTTGGGAGAGCCCTCCGTATCTTTCCTGGAGGTAGCAGTAGTAGTTATGCGGGAGGTACCACTCCTGGGTGCTTGCTTTGCCTTCAGCATGACCCCCGCCCCTGGCTTGCACCCTGAATCTAGCTGCGAGACTTGGGCAGAAAGGATACTGAGCAAAGGTATTGTTTCTCTCCAACTCAGATCTAACTGGACTCTCGCTCCTGCTGGCTGGACATGGAGGATTTGGAGGAAGGTAAGGAAAGGAGGGAGGGAAGAATGAGAGGGAGGAGTGAGACCCAGCGATGGAGAGCTGCATCAGGAACCCGTGACTGGCCTTCATTCTTCTTTCCCCTTCAGATGTAAGGTTTATTGTGGATGAGACCTTGGACTTTGGGGGGCTGTCACCATCTGACAGGTACCACCTCTTTATCCCACTTATTTTCCTCTAACAGTACCTCTGTCTCTAACCCCTTACTGCTGAATTACTGGCCTCTGGGGCTTGGGTTGGTAATTTAGCAAGGTTTGGCGCACTTGGGGCTGCTGGGCAGCTAGCTGACTCAGGCCTCTATGACACTACTGGTAGTGGGGAAAGAAGGCAGAAGCTGGAGTTAGATTTCAGGGTGTTAAGAAAAAGGGTAAGTGGATTTGCTGCATCTCCATCCTGGCATCATTTCTGATGTCCGTAAATGCTAAAGGCCTATTAGGCCCCATAGAACCAGGTATCTCATCACCCAGAGGCCACATGTCACAGCCGGCATGGGCATCAGGGCCTAGGGTCAGGTCCCTGGCTCTGTTGTGGGGCTTTTGTGCAGTCTCCCTTGCATAATCTCCTGTTCTCTTTTGCATGGGCATGATGCCTGGTTTGTTTCTCAGCCGTGAGGAGGAAGACATAACAGTGTTGGTGACTCCAGAGAAACCACTTCGACGGGGCCTCTCCCACCGAAGTGACCCAAATGCCGTGGCTCCTGCCCCCCAGGGTGTGAGGCTCAGCCTAGGCCCCCTCAGCCCAGAGAAACTGGAGGAGATCCTCGATGAGGCCAACCGGCTGGCCGCCCAGCTGGAGCAGTGTGCCCTGCAGGAGCGGGAGAGCGCAAGCGAGGGCCTGGGGCCTCACCGAGTGAAGCCCAGTCCTCGGCGGGAGACCTTTGTGCTGAAGGACAGTCCTGTCAGAGACCTGCTGCCGACTGTGAACTCTTTGGCTCGGAGTACCCCCTCCCCAAGCAGCCTGACGCCTCGACTCCGGAGCAGTGATAGGAAGGGGTCAGTCAGGGCTCTCCGGACATCTGGAAAGAGGCCCTCCAACATGAAGAGGGTGAGTTGAGAGGGTTGAGTTGGAGGTGTGCCCCAGACTAGTGCATGCCATGATGCAGGCAGGGAGTGGTTTCCTTATTGGTAAAACGGGGGTAGTATTTCTACATCTAGAATCGTTGGAATTAAATGAGAACCATGAAAAAAGAGAACCAAAACTCTTACCACAGTGTCTGAGTATAAGCTCTGTAATGTCTATAATAAACTCAATAAATGGTATGGGCAATAGTGATGATTATGGTGATATTAGCAGCTAACTTCTACCCTTCCTTACTGGGATGTAGACAACTCTCCACCTCTATTTCTTAATTCCTTAAGCCACAGAACAGATATTTTTTCCACTCTAGTCTTTTTTCTCTCTGTCTTTGTGTTTCAGGAGTCACCCACTTGCAATCTGTTCCCTGCATCCAAAAGCCCAGCATCTTCTCCTCTTACCCGATCGACTCCCCCAGTCCGGGGGAGAGCCGGGCCCAGTGGGAGAGCAGCAGCCAGTGAGGACAGCTGAGCAGCCAAGTTGTGGTGAGTGGGAGTGGGGAGTTGGTGGAACTGACTCTGAAATTTCTCCACTCCTCTCCACCAGGCCCACCCACCCCCGTCAGATCAGTCCTGGCCCCACAGCCTTCTACCAGCAACTCTCAACGCCTGCCCCGGCCACAGGGAGCAGCTGCTAAATCTTCCAGTCAACTGCCCATTCCCTCAGCCATCCCCAGGCCTGCCAGCCGAATGCCACTCACCAGCCGGAGTGTGCCACCTGGCAGAGGTGCCCTACCTCCGGATTCTGTGTCAACTCGAAAAGGGCTTCCAAGACCAAGCACTGCAGGACACAGAGTGCGGGAAAGTGGACACAAGGGTAAGAGGTCAGGAGGAAGAATTCCTGCCCTTGCCCAGCATGTCCTCACCCTCCCAGAGCTGGCAACAGTGACCACTTTTGCCATCCTCATTGCAATTCGATTGGAAGATGGGGAGACTGAGTTACAGAGAGGATATGGGGCTGGACAGAGTCTGAGTCTTAGTTTTCAAATACCTCATGGTCACGGGGGAGAGTACTAATCCCACACTCGCTCCTTTCATCCAGTATTTCTTTTCGAGGTCAGTTAAATTTGCTGCTAACTCATTTCTTTTGTTAACCCCATGAAGTTCCTGTTTCCCAGCGACCAAATCTTCCTGTCATGGGTGCCACTCGCAGCAATCTGCAGCCCCCCAGGAAAGTGGCAGTCCCAGGACCTACCAGGTCAGTCTGGTCCTCCCTTGGCCATCCTGCCTCCCTACCCTGCCATCATCTGGGATTCCAAGCTCTTATGCACATCAGCCCTGAATTTGGTATGGCAAAATGGAGAGACGAGGGGAGCCTGGGCAGGGGAAGGGGGATCCCATTTCTTCCCACACTGAGGAGCTTGAACTCTGCTGGATGACAAACGGGCTTGAGGAAGAAGGGCATTTTATTTTTTATTTATTTATTTATTTATTTATTTATTTTTTTTTTTTTTTGAGACGGAGTCTCGCTCTGTCGCCCAGGCTGGAGTGCAGTGGCGCAATCTCGGCTCACTGCAAGCTCTGCCTCCCGGGTTCACGCCATTCTCCTGCCTCAGCCTCCCAAGTAGCTGGGACTACAGGCGCCCGCCACCTCGCCCGGCTAGTTTTTTGTATTTTTAGTAGAGACGGGGTTTCACCATGTTAGCCAGGATGGTCTCGATCTCCTGACCTCGTGATCCGCCCGTCTCGGCCTCCCAAAGTGCTGGGATTACAGGCTTGAGCCACCGCGCCCGGCAGAAGAAGGGCATTTTAAAGCAGTTATTCATTCTATCTCTTTAGGTAAAGAGATCAGGACAGCAAGCAAGACTTCAGTAGCAAACCACTCCAGTCAGTACCTGGACTTGCCTCTACCCGGCAGACCCTGACTCCAGCAGATTCTGGCCCAGGGACAGGAGGACGAGATGCCACCAGGGCTGGTCTCCCGGGAGCAGAGACCATGGGACATGGGGTGGATTAGGATTGAGCTGGCGAAGTCTTAAACTCTCTGGGTTGAAAGAAGATTAGGGGAAAAGAGGTCACCTTCCACCAGTGAAATGAACAAACAGAAAATGAGAAGTACAGGCCAGTGGTTTGTCTTTATCCACCCCCACAGTTGTGGTCAGTCCCAGAGAATTTGATCTTCTTCCCCGCCATTGGTTCACTGGACATTTCCATATGAGTGGCCTCCGTCGCTAACCTCCCTGCCCTCTGAGGAGCCGTCTTCCTGAATTGCATTCTCAACTGGACTCCGGCCTGCTTGGAGAGGTGGTAGCAGGCACCTGGACTTCAGAAATGGTTTCCTGTGAATTCTGTTACTCCTAATAGGCCAGTTTGTGATAAGCTTACTCTATGAGTCTTCATTTTTCTAAAATAAAGTGAATGTATTTTTATATTCTCTGTATCTCTAGAAGTGGATCCTGCTCCTATTTCTTTCTCTTTTTTTAGACAGAATCTCACTCTGTCATCCAGGTTGGAGTTTAATGGCACGATCTGGGCTCAACGCAACTTCCACCTCCCAGGTTCAAGCAATTCTCCTGCCTCAGCCTCCTGAGTAGCTGAGATTACAGGTGCCCACCACCCACGTCCGGCTAATTTTTTGTATTTCTAGTAGAGATGGGGTTTCACCATGTTGGCCAGGCTGGTCTCAAACTCCTGACTGCAGGTGATCCACCCCCGCCTTGGCCTCCCAAAGTGCTGGGATTACAGGTGTGAGCCACTGCACCCAGCCCCTGCTCCAATTTCTTTTTCCTTTTTTTTCTTTTGAGACGGAGTCTCGCTCTGTCACCCAGGCTGGAGTGCAGTGGCCGGATCTCAGCTCACTGCAAGCTCCGCCTCCTGGGTTCATGCCATTCTCCTGCCTCAGCCTCCCAAGTAGCTGGAACTATAGGTGCCCGCCACCACGCCCGTCTAATTTTTTGTATTTTTAGTAGAGACGGGGTTTCTCCGTGGTCTTGATCTCCTGACCTCGTGATCCGCCTGCCTCGGCCTCCCAAAAGTGCTGGGATTACAGGCATGAGCCACCGCCCCCCAACCCCCCAGCCTTTTCTTTTTTTTTTTTTTGAGACTGAGTTTTGCTCTTGGTGACCAGGTTGGAGCACAATGGTGCAATCTCAGCTCACCACAACCTCTGCCTCCCAGGTTCAAGGGATTCTCCTGGCACAGCCTCCCGAGTAGCTGGGATTACAGGCATGCACCACCACGTCTGGCTAATTTTGTATTTTTAGTAGAGATAGGGTTCCTCCATGTTGGTCAGGTTGGTCTTGAACTCTTGACCTCTGGTGATCCACCCGCCTCGGCCTCCCAAAGTGCTGGGATTACAGGTGTGAGCCACCACGCCCGGCCCCCTGCTCCAATTTCTTTTTTTTTTTTTTTTTTTGAGACGGAGTCTTGCTCTGTCGCCGGGGCTGAAGTGCAGTGGCCGGATCTCAGCTCACTGCAAGCTCCGCCTCCCGGGTTCACGCCATTCTCCTGCCTCAGCCTCCCGAGTAGCTGGGACTACAGACGCCCGCCACCTCCCCCAGCTAGTTTTTTGTATTTTTTAGTAGAGACGGGGTTTCACCTTGTTAGCCAGGATGGTCTCGATCTCCTGACCTCGTGATCCGCCCGTCTCGGCCTCCCAAACTGCTGGGATTACAGGCTTGAGCCACCGCGCCCAGCCCTGCTCCAATTTCTAACAAATTTGGAGTAAATCTCTAATTCCGGGCAGGTAGCCAGGATGAGCCTCCTAGGCAGGGGCCTGAATAGGCCCTAGGGCCTTGAGATTCTGGCTCATTAGGCTGTGACTGCTCCCCTTGTTGGCATTAGACAAGGACAGGCTGCCTTTCCCCAGGTCTCATGTATCATTGGAAGGCCCAGATGAAAGTTAAGTGTAGCTTAATTCACAGTATGTGAGGCTATTAAGCTAGGATCTAGGTAGATTCTTATTTATATCCTAAACTTGAATGTCCTTTAGTGGCAAAAGAATGGAGCCTCCTAGAAACACACCAGCTTCTTGTTTGCTCTCCCTGTGAGACGTGAAGGCCCTTTGGTGATGTTCATCTCCCCTAGTCACCATAGCCAGAGCTGCTGGAACACCTAGTCACACTCCAACTTACATCACTGGGGTTGTCCGTGCTCTCCTCATCTCCCGTTAGACTTGGGGGCGAGCGTCAGGATCCAGTAAACCTCTGCAGTACCCTAGTGTTGTGACCTGTGTATAGCAGAGCATTTAGTTTATTTATTCAGAATATATTTGGGTGCAAGATGGAGGAATAACAAAGACACGTTTAACAGATTTGGTGTAAGGCCTCCCTTTTTTTTTTTTTTTTTTTTTGAGGCCGAGTCTCGCTCTGTTGCCCAGACTGGTGTGCAGTGGCCGGATCTCAGCTCACTGCAAGCTCCGCCTCCCGGGTTTACGCCATTCTCCTGCCTCAGCCTCCCGAGTAGCTGGGACTACAGGCGCCCGCCACCTCGCCCGGCTAGTTTTTTGTATTTTTTAGTAGAGACGGGGTTTCACCGTGTTAGCCAGGATGGTCTCGATCTCCTCACCTCGTGATCCGCCCGTCTCGGCCTCCCAAAGTGCTGGGATTACAGGCTTGAGCCACCGCGCCCGGCCAAGGCCTCCCTTTTTTTTTTTTGCAGTCTTTAACTCTGGTAATCAGAACCAATTCAGTTCCTTCTGAGTTCTGAGGAAACTTCCCTCCCTGAAGGCCAGGCCATGACTTGAGAAGTGGTAAGTGGGCAAGAGAAGTGGGACTGCCAGCTGGTGCTTTCCCCTTTTTGCGGCTGATTCCAAGGTTCACCTGGCACATTCACCTACTTCAGTGACAGTGCCTAGACATGCACCTTTCCCTGAGCTCTGCAGCAACTCCTGCAGCCTCTGGGATTCCAGGAATTGGTGGGAGGGAAGAGGTATGCAGACAGACATGGAGTATGCGGCTCTGGAGAAATTTGGTGTAAGGAAGAAACCTCAGGTGTGCTTCCCAGCTGCGCCCTGCACTGGTGTCTAGTGAGCAGGGCCTGTTGGTGGCTCCCGGGCCAATAGAAGCACTGGAAGGTCAGCAGGCTTAGGTACACACCTGGGTGAGGCTGGAAGGTGACATGTTTGTGTGGGCTGGGTGTGAGCCATGTCCAGGGTAGGTCGTTAGAGGCAAAACAAGCTGCAGACCCATGTGTTGTTGCCACCTGGCGGCTGGAGAGGGCATGGCACATCCTGTTCGCCCTCTTGGTCAGCCTTGAGTTTTGTCCCCACCCTACCTCCTCCCACTCCAAACCTGCTTCAGCAGCACTTTCAGTAGGCAGTGCCAGTCAGGGAGGAGGCCCTCCTGCCACGGCTGCCCTTCTTGCTCAGCCACCTGCCTGTCTCCTTCCCTTTGGGCCTGGCTTTCGACTTTTTCTGTCTATGCACTCTTCCACTGCACCCAGTAGCAACAACACAGAAAGCCAGTGTTTACTGGCCTCTTACTATGTAATATGAACTGTTCCAAGCACTCTACATGTGTTAACTCACTTAATCTCATAAAAGCTCAATTAGGTGGATGCTTTTATCATCATCCTCATTTTGTGGGCAGAGAAACTTAAGGCTCAGAAAGATTAAGTCACTCAGTCTGGTTCCAGGGTTTGTGTCTTTTTTTTTTTTTTTTTTTTTGAGACAAGGTCTGGCTCTGTTACCCAGGCCGGACTGCAGTGGTGCAATCTTGGCTCACTGCAGCCTCTGCCTCCTGGGCTCAAGCCACCTCCCACCTCAGCCTCCCTAGTAGGTGGGACTACAGGCACGCACCACCACAGCTGGCTTTTTTTGTATTTTTTGTAGATATGGGTTTCACCATGTTGGCCAGGCTGGTCTCTTAAGTCCTGGCCTCAAGTGATCCACCCGCGTTGGCCTCCCAAAGTATTGGGATTACAGGCATGAGCCAGTGCGCCCAGCTAAGGTTTGTGTTCTTAATCATCACTCTATATTGTCCCCAGGTTAACTCCCTTTCTAGTTTTTTTGTTTATTTTGGGATGAAGTCTCGCTCTGACACCCAGACTGGAGTGCAGTGGCGCCATCTCAGCTCACTGCAATCTCCACCTCCCAGGTTCAAGTGGTTCTCCTGTCTCAGCCTCTGGAGTAGCTGGGATTACAGGCATGCACACCACGCCCAGCTAATTCTTTTGTATTTTTAGTAGAGACAAAGTTTCACCATGTTGACCAGGCTGATCTCAAACTCCTGATCTCTCAGGTGATCTGTCTGCCTCGGCCTCCCATAGTGCTGGGATTACAGGCGTAAGCCACCACTCCCGGCCGTCTTTCTAGTTTATTGAATGGAACTTTGGCAAACACAAACCTTGGAACTAGGCCGGATGTGGCAACTCACATCTGTGACCCCAGCACCTTGGGAGGCCAAGGCGGGAGGATCACTTGAGCCTAGGAATTCGAGACCAGCCTGATCAACATAGTGAGACCCCCGTCTCTATTAAATTTAAAAAGTATATATACTTTTAAATATATATCTCATATATATATATACACACACACGTATATGAAACTTAGGATGAGAAGTAATGTTGCAGAGCACACACTTGGCTTCAGTATGAGTAGCTGCTTCATTTTCCAATGGGGAAAAATACAAAAAACAACCCTGAGCAGTGTAGCTAGGAGGCACTGAGTCACTGAGCACCATTCAATTCCCACCAGCCTCTCAATGCAGCCCTCCCTGCCTCTTGAATTCTGCCCCAGAAAACTCAGCCCTGTCTAGGACTCAGCCCTGAGGGGCTGGGCTGGAAGGCTGCCTGCCCTGTGCAGCCTCTCCCACCATAGAAGTCCTTTCTGTCCTGGTGAAAAGGACACTTTCCTGCCTGCCTGCCATGTCTTCCTTGGAAATGCCAGGAAATGGGCTCTGGGCTGATCCGGCTACTTGGGAGCAGTGTCATGGACATGGACCGAGGAACAGACTTATCAACCAGTGGTGTCTGAGTCTCCAGACCTCCCGGTGGGGACTTCTGGGCCCTGCCAGCTCTTTTGTTTTCCAGAGACCAGGCCTTCCTCCCTGTGGGAGGACAGGGTGCCACACAGAAGCAGACAGTGACAGTGCTGTACCTGCACAGAACTAGTTTATTCAGTAGTATGGGGCATGAAAAAACAACAACAAAACGCTACCATATTTACAGCAACAACCGAACTGTACAATCTGATGGTTAGTATCAAGTTAGCATCCAGCATCTTTGTATTTTTTTTAAATCAAGTCATCAGTAGTAAAAACCAGTTAAATTTTTAACCCTTTGCAGGAATTGCTGAGAGGAGAAGACAGGGGGAGAATCCGTGGCAGAAAAGCCAGAGGCCGGCCTCACAAATGAGAAACAGGAGCCTTTCTTTCCTGCCCACAGCCTCTTTTTCTAGCCACCTGCTCCAGAAGGAAAATCAGTGACAAGTCTGGAATACATGCTTGGAGTAAATGGTGACTCAGATGAAAAGCAGTCGGCAAAACTGAGGAGAGGGGAGGAGAGGTGGGGAGATGGCGGCCTGGGGCCAGGGGAAGGGCGTCGAGCCCCCAAGCCAGGGCTGCTGGGAACACACCCAGCCTGTGATGGCCATGTCAGACCCCCGGGACTGGACATGAACCCATCCCAACACAAAAAGCAAATAAATAAAACAAATATATTAACTCTCTCTTCACAGGGAGTTGGGGTGGAGTCGGGGAGAAAGAGGAACAGGACCTAGTCCTTTGAAGAAGAGAGCCAATTCCAAGAAGGGGTTAAAAATAGAACATGTCTCAGAGGCCACAGCAGGTTAGACAAAGTAGCATTTGTCTGATTTTGGGGGCGGGTGGGTGAGTGGACAGCAGGACCCAGACTTGAAACCTGTGCTTGAGCACCCTCCGGGCAGCCGAGCCTGCACTGTGTTTCCTCTTCCTCCCCCACCCACACCACAGCAAAGAAGCGCAACTCAACACATGACTGGCCTGCCCCAGGCGCGGGGCGGGCAGGAAAAATGAAGCACTTTTGGGTCAGCAACTGAGCAAACACCTGGGCTGCCGTGCACGGCCAGAGTCCAGGAAAAGGAGAGGGGCTGGGGCTGCCCAACCCCCGCCTGGGGGCACAGGCTCCCCTGAAAATGTGTTCATGCAGCATTTGGGGGTCCGGGGGCACTGAGTCCTTCCGCCCCCTCGCCAGACAGGGCTTTTCCAGTTCCTGGGAGAGGCAGCGCAGGCAGGGCGAGGCGCACCCTTTGCCCTGGCCCCTCACCGTTCTGAGGCCTGCCCGGGTGCAGCCCGAAGGGTGTGACGCCCTGGGTGCATGTGGCTTTGTCCTTTCCTTTTGGTGATGGCGAATGAGGGGCAGGCCCCCCAGGAGTCCCTCTCCTCCCAGAGGCACAGCAGATGGGAAACTGAGGGGAGGCTGGGAAGCATCCTGGGAGGTCCTATCCTCTTTGGGAAGGGAAAGGGGAGTCAATTTCCAGCGTATAAAAAAAATGAATCCCTGAAGTCATGAAGAGTGGAGATCCTTTTTTAAATTCTTTTTTTCCTCTTTTCTGAAAAACTTTGTCTTGGAGATGTTGGCCCCAGGGGTCCAAAGTGCAGTGAGGGGAATGGTAGGGGGGGAGTTGGCACTAGATGGCCTTAGGTGGGGTGGGTACCCCTCCTGGCAAGGCCCAGGCTCCTCAGATGGACGTTTCGTCGCTGCTGCGGGCAGGCGATGGGGAGCGGGGCAGGATAAAGCACAAGACAGGAGCAGGGCATGAGTGCGGCTGGGGAAGGGAAGGGAGCCTCGGGCGTAGGAGCCACAGCCCAGGGTTAATGCAGGAAGTTAAAGAAGAGAAATCTGGAGAGGCAGGAAAGGAAAGTGGCAGAAAAGGCAGACAGAGGGTTAGTTGAAACAGAGGAGAGAGTGAAAGCTTTCACCAGACGAAGGAAACAGGAAAGCACCCCCAGCTCCCCATCCTCCCGCATTCTGCCCTAGGCTGGGCTACACAGTGTAGAGCCCAGGAGGGGTGGCCCGCCCCGCAAGGCACCATGGTTTGTGGGCACGGCATAGTAAGGGAGCTGGGCCAGTTCGCACATTTGTCCTCCGAATGCCAACCAGAGTCGCCTGGGGAGGCCCGGAGGCAGCTCTGGGCCCAGGTGGGGCCTCCGCGGGGCAGCACCCCATCCCACCCACCCGGCCACACTCACTCGGAGCCTGATGAGTCCTCATCCACCGTGCCTGCCTTGATGCTCATGGCGATGGGCATGACCCCGTTCAGCTGCTCCTGGAGGCTCTGCCGGGGCGGTGGGCGGGGAGGGGGGCCGCCCCGGCTGCCCTCACTGGCAGAGGAGCCCCGGGAAGACGCAGTGCATTGCTCCAGGGGGAGCCGCAGGAGGCTGCTCTTCTCGCTGATGGTGGGCAGACACTTCTTCTTAAGGATGCCTGCGGGCCGGGGCGGGGCTGTGAGGTGCAGCCACAGGAGAATGTGAGGTGTGAGGCTGCTGACGAGGGGAGCGCGGCAGCTGGGGGTGCCCCACTCACCTTTGTGAGGCTGGGCAGAAGAGCCTGGAAGGGGGCCTAGGGACCCCTCTCGAGACAGGGCATCTCCATTCTCCCGCAGCCGCTCCTCAGGGGCCCCATTGCCACTACCCTCCTTTGCTGTGGTCCCAAAGTCTCCTGGCCAGGGGGCCTTCCCAGGCCCTGGGGCCCCATCTGGTGGGGAAAGGAAGTAGATGAGGCCCACAGAGGGCCGACAGCCAGGAGGCCACCACCCTAGTCCTGCTTCCCAAGAACCCCAGGCCCATTCTCCTCCCACTGGCCCCAAAGGCTACAGCCCTGGTGTTGGCCCACCCTTGGGGGTACTGTGCAGGGGCAGTCTCTCGGCTCCAGGCCCCAGCAGGCTATCCCAGCCCTGCTCTCCAGGGAAGGCAGCCTCCTCTTCCTCCTCCTCTTCTTCCTCCTCACTGTCTGATGAGTGGGTAGAGGCATAGGAGCCACTCTGGTCATCTTCTAAGGACAGGTCACTGTCGGAGTCTGTGTCGGGATCTAGGAGGCCAGAGAGAGATCACAGCCAGCCCAGCCACCTCCACCCACCTTCAGTAAAAGCCAGCCAACTGCCCTGCTGGGCGGCCGGACTCTTGCCACCCTCACCATGCTGCTGGTCTTGACCTTCCAGGAACAGGCTGCCTGGATCCCCCAGGCCGGGGGGCCCTTGGCCAGGGTTCAGTGTGGACTCCTCCCTAGGAAGACGAGACCATGCTGGGGGTCAGCCTGGCCCCTTGCCCAGGGTCCCTGTCTCTCCTCTCCCCTGGGATCCTGGTTCCAGCCGTGGGACCCTTACAGCTTCTAATCCAAGCTGGCCCGCATGTCAGCCACAGTGTGTGCTCCTCAACTACCAACGGCTGGCTGGCCCGGGTCCAGCATGCGTGGGCCCCTCCTCCCCTCCTCCACCCTCCCATTTCCAGGATTCACCTCAGCAAGAAGGGGATGTAGCTGGGCTGACTCTTGCCCGAGCGACTGGCGCTGTGCAGAGAGCCGGCCGAGTCTCCGTAGGGCTGGTACAGCCGCCCATCTGTGTAGGGGCTGGGGCAGTTGTAGGACTAGGCAGGGAACAGAGAGGTCAGTAAGTGGGGGAGTGGGATGGCTGGCCCCAGGCTGGGAAGTAGGAGGGTGGAGGGAACTTGCCCTAAGTTTCACCTTCCACATGCTCAGGTCTGAAAGAGGGGGCCCTGCTTCTCTGCTGCCCCCATATGGAGGCCTGGCAGTGGTCATAGCTCTGCCACAGCTATGCCACCCCTGCATACCCCCAGGGATCCTGGACTCACTATATAATGGCTCTGTAAAAGATGGGACCAGAAATTGTCTCCTGAGAGCACCTTGGGAGACAGAAAATTTACTAAAATGCGTGAGAGATCCTCAGGTGCAAGGCACTTAATACTTGATTATCTGTCTCAGACCCATCTCCCTCAAGTCAAAATCCTACACACCCTTTCCAACGTCTCCTCCCTAGGCCAAACATACCATTTCACCCCTCCTTCCACCTTCCAGGAAGGGATGGAGAAAAGGGAAAGGGGAGTGGGCCAAAAGTACAGGCTCACTGGGCCTCCTACATCTCCCTCCCTTCACCACCCGCTTAAGACCCCTGGCTCCCTCACCGAGGTCAGGGTGGACTTGGTGGTCAGAGCAGGGTCAGGGCTGGGCTTCCGGCTGCAGGCAAGCTTGAGTGCTTTCCGGACCTCCTTGCTAAGCACCACATAGGAGAGGAAGATGAAGGGGCCCTGGGAGGCAAGAGGCAGCAATGGTCTGTGCATATTCAGGCACCCACAGCCCAGGTGCCTCCCTTCTCCTCAGGCTGGGCCAGGTACCTGGATGCAATTGCAGGCAGCAAAGAGGTAGTGGAAGAGGAGGGTGTCGCTGTTGACAGAGAGCAGTGCTAGCAGCCACGTGGCACTCAGCAGCAGGAGGACGGCGAAGGAGGGCTGCAGACCCGAGCTGGGGATAGGGACAGGCCATGAGTCTGGCCATAAGGCCTCCCATGCTGGTGCTTGCCCACGGCCCAGGCACCCCAACCCTATACTCACACAGGACCTTTCTTCTCAAAGCCCTGCCGCTGGGCAGCACAGGAGGCCCGGGCCGCCAGGATGTACAGGAAGACACTCATCTAGGCAGGGGCAGAGGACGTGGGGTGCTCAGTGGGGACAAACAGCTTCTACCCAGCCCACAGGGCCCTGTGGCCTCAGCTGTTCCAAAGGGAGTCCTGAGGACACATGGCCCCAGCAGCAGGAGGACAGCAAAGGAGGGCCACAGGTGACACCCAACCCACCTGCTAGCACTCACCGAGACGGCAAAGGCCACTGGGCCAGCAAAACTCCAGATGAGTGTGTCGTAGATGGAGAGCCAGCAGAAGTCAGGGTTCCCATAGCCCTCGGGGTCCAGGCCCACGGCTAGCCCTGGAGCATGGAGACAGATGGGAGCAGGCGAGGGGTGGTGAGGGGCCAGGGAAGTAGGGCCGCAGGCAGGTGGGCTCACAGGTCCTGGCACAAAGCATGGAAAAGGGTTCTGCCCACCATCGGCCCGTGTCCTCCCCAGGATAGGGAAGCAACACCTGAGTGGCGGCCTCAGCGTCTGGGTTAAAGCAGAGGGACACCTGTGAATAAGCTGGTCTGGGGCATAGGGATGTGGGGCCTCAGGGCCTGTATGTGGGTGGGGAGAACAGGGAACAAAGGTGGACCTAGGGATGTGGGACCCCAAAGCCGGGAATGGGTGGGGGTACCTGTGATGAAGGCAGGCACACCCCAGCCGAGCATGTAGTAGAAGCGCATGGGGCCGGCGTTGACATCGCGCACCTCAGTGAGTGCCCGGTACAGGTGCAAGGCCTCCAGCAGAGCCCAGGAAAAGGTGCAGAGGTACAGGAAGTGCAGCAGGATGGCAATGACTGTGCAGGCAAACTGAGGGCCCAGGCCAGGGCAGGTCAGTGACCGGGGCCCACCCAGAGGACAGGCTCTGCTTTGGGTCAGGCAGGGAGGAGGGCCTGGGTGTTGGGAACTGCTTCCAGGGAAGCCTGGGTCAGAGGCAGGTGCCTGTAGGATGCTGGGGGATCCCGGGGGAGCTGGAGAAGAGGAAATCCTGGGCCAGGCGCTGCACTAGGCACCTTATTAGAGTTCATGGTGAAGGAGCAGGGGTTGCCAGTGGGGGCTGGGAAGGGAGCCTGAGAAGGTGGGGACAGTCTCTGGGCAGTAGCAGCATCTTACAGGGAGGTCAGCCTGGTTGATTCCCAGGAGGAAGACCAGCTGAGCCAGGCCCAGGGCGGCTGTCAGGTTCCGTCGGATGCCGTGTTGGTTGGAGCGCAGGATACGCAAGAGAGTGAGGAAGAAGAAGGTGAGCAGAAGGGCAGCCAAGGTGACACCTAGAGCCACATATGTCAGTGTCTTCAGTGGCAGGATCTCCCCATTCTGCAGAGTGGGTGGCAGGGGGCCAGGGAATTAGGAAGAGCAGGACCTGAGCACCCAGCCCCATGCCCTGAGTGCCCACCCACGGCCCTGCAGCTGCCCCCGTGGGCCCGACCTCCCGCCGAGACACATCCATGAGCACAGCAAAGCTCGTCATGTGGTTGCACTGGCAGCTGACATGGCTCTCGTTGCGGAAGACGACTTCACAGCCTCTGGCCGACCAACCACCTGTGCCACTGACCCTGTGTGAGGCCGGCAGGATCAGGAAGACAAGGAGGGTGAGGGATGCAGGGGCTTGGGCTTTCAGCCCAAAGCCTTGGGGGCGGGGAAGCGAGGGTAGTGCAGGCTCACAGGATTGAGTGGTTCCAGAAGACACAGATGGGCTTGGTTCGCTCCTCTGTCTCTAGTAGGCGGAACTGCACCGTGATGGGCTTGTCCAGGGCCCGGGGCAGAAGCTCCTCATCGTCATGGACACTGATGCTCACCACAGGCGTGTTGATGATCGGGCGTTTGGGGACTCTGATGTAGGGCAGGCAGGTGCACAGTCACCACAGCAGTCACATGACTGGGGAGACGGCCCCGACCCCCTCCATGCCTCAGCACTCACCGCCTGACCCACACCCCCACCCACACCTGTCCCCTAGCCACTGACCTCAGGCTGCGCTTGTCAGGGTCATAGTTATGGGGCAGGAGCCCGGCCAGGGTGCGGTAGATGATGACGCTGGCCACAGCCTCACCCTGGCTCAGCTCCGGGTGCCGTCGCTGTCGCCGTGCTAGCTCCTCTGGCTCCTGGGCCTCTCCAGGGCCTGCGGGCCTGACCACGGGGGCCGTCTCTGGGAGGGGACACTGTCACACTTAGCTGGGCCCTGCCCTCTGTGGGGCCTGCACAGACACTGGGGTCCAGCTCCCAACTCTATCCATGGCCACACCACTGACCTCTGAAGACAGACTCCGGCAGAATGACTGTTGTCTCAAGATCCGGGGGCCGCTCCCCACGCAGGGCCTCATAGCGGGGCAGCTTGGCCCCAGCAAAGTTCCCCTTGTCCAAGCGCACTACAGAGATGACTAAGGAAGGAGATGGTCACAGATAGGACCTGTGAGGCAGGCAGGACCCCAGCACAGCCACCCTTCCTTGTCGGGGACTCCCTCCACAAACCCCTGTTGGCACCAGCCTTACCAATGTTGGGTGTGACGATGGTGAAGGGGCTTAGGTAGGTGTGCCGCATGTTCTGGGCCAGGGCGCTGGCATAGGCCTCATAGTGCTGGAGCAGCCAGGCAGTGCCACCCTCTGTCTGCTGGATCAGCTCCCAGTGCCGCTTGTTGGCTGCATCCAGGAGGGCGCTGCCCACCCGCAGCAGATTCTGGGGTGGGCAAGGTCACAGTGGGTGTGCTCACAGCCTACACCTGACATCCCCACCACAGAGCCCCGGCCTGTGCCCGGGCCAGCCCCCGCTCCCCAGCAGGCCCCTCCCTCTGCGCTCACCATTGCCTCCCCTGAAATGCTCCTGGACCGCATTGCCCACTCAGGTCACCGGATGCTCTGCCCCTTCGCCCTCCTCCTCATTCTCTACATAAGAGCTTCCCAGCCCTGTGCCTGGACCCACACAGATGTCTTGAGGTACTGCTTCCTCCCAGCCCGTGGTACCACAGGCAGGCCTCTGTTCCGGGTCAGACCATGCCCCAGCACACAGACCTTACTATGAGAAGGGTTGGGAAGAGGGCTGGGCCAAGGGTCACGGGTTTCACTGAGGCCTCCTGCCAGCAGGGAGCTCCTCGTAGGTGGGATGGGAAGGCACCCTCTGCCCTCCAGGTTGCCATGAGCAGGCTCACTCACCATAACCCCCATCTAACCAGCCAGTCCTGCAACCTCCAAGCCCCACCTCAGTGAAGTGCACGTCCTGCGTGGCAGACAGCCCGAAGCCCCGCTGGGCGCTCTCGTGGGCCAGCAGCCGTGTGGCCAGCTGGTAGGCCACCTTGACGTCGCTGCCGAAGTAGCCAACTGTGTGCTGCGTGGCATTGCGCAGGAGCAGGGCCAGCCGCTGGGAGCGCCCTGAGTCTAGGCCTGACTCATTCCGCTGTAGCCGCTCGGCCTAGACAGGAGGGAGTGGAGGAGCAGGAGTGAGGGCAGGAACTCTGGAGCAAAAGGACCTCAGGAGGGGAGAGATGGCCTTTCCAGCTGGGAGACCAGGAACCCACAGGCTGGAATTCCAGAATCCCGTTTCTCAAAGATGGGAGTAGGGGCAAGTGAGACTCAGCATGAAGGAGAGGGAAAAGATGGCAATGAGGCGGTTCACTTACGAAGCCCTTCAGTTCTGAGAAGGTGATGGACGTGCAGTTGAAGAGGTTTGGGGGGAGCCATCCCCTGTGCTCATCACAGTGGCGCACAGCAGTCCCTGGGGGAAGGAAGCCAAAAGGGCTGCCCTCAGGGAGACACACAGGAAGCCCCTGAGACTGGCTGACAGGTTCTGCTGGAAGCCAGCACCTCATAGGCCAGGGACAGCGACTAGCAAACAAGGGCCCCGGTGAAACAGGAAGACAGGTATGTGGAACACCAGGGCCAAAAATCTCTGCAAGATCGGTCCACACGGGGCTCTGGGGGAACAGGGCATGTGACCTCCTTGAGCCCTCATCCTGCCTGTCTCCAGTCACCACTCTGCTCTCCACCACTTCCTGCCTATGAACCTGCTCATTGCCAGTCCAGGACCAGCGCCATCCCCCATACTGGGCTGGGTCTCCTGGGTCAGCAGCCAACACCTCTACTCCCCAGACTGTCTGCCTTTGTGGTGGCATAACTCCAGGACTCGGTGGTGAGCTGACGATGGGAACCCTGCATGATTCATCTTTGAATCTCTAGCACAGTCCTATGCCGAGCACTGTGCAGGTTTTTCAGCATTTTTGTTAAGAGTCCAAGATGTGGGATGGATGCAGTGGCTCATGCCTGTAATCCCAGCACTTTCGGAGGCTGAGGCAGGCTGATCACGAGGTCAAGAGATTTGAGACCATCCTGGCCAACATGGTGAAACCCTGTCTCTACTTAAAAAAATACAAAAAATTAGCTGGGCATGGTAGCACACACCTGTAGTCCCAGCTACTCGGAAGGCTGAGGCAGAAGAATCACTTGAACCCGTGAGGTGGAGGTTGCAGAGAGCCGAGATCACGCCACTGCACTGCAGCCTGATGACAGAGTGAGACTCCGTCTCAAAAAAAAAAAAAAAAAAAAAAAAAATGGAGTCCAAGATGTGGCAGGGCGCAGTGGCTCACGCCTGTAATCCCAGCACTTTGGGAGGCCGAGGCAGGCGGATCATGAGGTCAGGAGTTCGAGATCAGACTGGCCAACATGGTGAAACTCTGTCTCTATTAAAAATACCAAAACAACAACAACAACAAAAAATTAGCCAGGTGTGATGGCAGCCAGAGGCTGAGGCAGGAAAATTGCTTGAACCTGGGAGACAGAGGTGGTAGTGAGCAAAGATCGTGCCACTGCACACCAGCCTGGGTGACAGTGAGAGACTCTGTCTCAGAAAAAAGAAAAAAAAAAAGTCCAAGATGTAGGCACAATTGGGCAACAGGGGAAGGGGGACCGTGAGCCAAGGAAGATGGGAAATGAAATCCCAGAACCTGGAGGCCAGAAAGCAGGGTCCCCGGATCTTCAGCCAGGAGCTTCCTGCCCTCATCCCACTAACAGCAGAGGCCATGTCCTTAATATCACACTGGGGCCTCCAACACCTACCAAAGGAGCCTTTGGGACAGGGAGCAGCAGCGGGCAGCCCGAAGCGGGTACGGGGCCACCAGATCCCAGCTTCAATCGCTCGTGGGCAGCTGTCATAATTCACTGCGGGGAAGAGCACATGGTCACCCAGGAGCACCTCTCCCTCTGCGGTCCTGCCCAGGATCCCCAGCCCTCCCTAGGTCTCCCCAGGACTGCAACCAGCCCCTTCCCGGCTTCCCTGGGGTGCAGGTGCCTAGCACACTGTGAAGAGGGCTGCCCACCCGTCCCAGAAGCCACACCTTCACAGCCATTGGTGGTGACCTCAGCAAAAGGGTTGTCACAGCGGTCACACTGACGCCCGATGACACCTGGCTTGCATGGACACTGGCCGTCCTCAGGGTCACAGACTCGGGACAAGGAGCCTGTAGGGTAGCAGTCACACAAGAGGCAGGTGGGGCTGCCTGGGGGCCGGTAGTGGTTCTCCTGAGAAAGGAGGGAGGAAGGGTGTCACTGGCCAGGCTCTCTTCCCAGGATGCTCATGGGTCCTCTCAGCTGTGGCCCCTCTGGAGGGGGTCCCGACCTCAGGTCCCCTCAGGAGCAGCATTCAAAATAATTGGCCGGGCGCGGTGGCTCAAGCCTGTAATCCCAGCACTTTGGGAGGCCGAGATAGGCGGATCACGAGGTCAGGAGATCGAGACCATCCTGGCTAACATGGTGAAACCCCGTCTCTACTAAAAATACAAAAAATGAGCCGGGTGAGGTGGCGGGCGCCTGTAGTCCCAGCTACTCGGGAGGCTGAGGCAGGAGAATGGTATAAACCCGAGAGGCGGAGCTTGCAGTGAGCTGAGATCCGGCCACTGCACTCCAGCCTGGGCGACAGAGCGAGACTCCGTCTCAAAAAAAAAAAAAATAATAAAAATAATTAACACTAGCAATGCTTTGGAGTTGAGCCCATCAGCGAGATGTCACACAATCAGAACAGGCTGCAAACCGCCACCACACCAGGCCCAGAGCCCATGGGTTACACATTGGCCCAGGGTCCCCCTGCACCTCAGACACATGAAGGTAAGTGGTCAACGGTCCTGCCTTGAGAGCAAAGGCACAAGGCCCTCGACTCTGTAGGAAGACCCATCTCTATAGCCTCCCCTCTAGGGCCCAGGAGATGTGGACAGAGGCCCAAGTGGCCACAGTGGGGGCTTGTTTGGGGCTGTCACCTTGCAGTGGCACTCGCCGCTTGTTTTGTTGCAGTCTGGGTCAAAGCCTTTGCTGACATCACAGTTGCATGGGCCACATGTGGGATGTCCCCACCAGCCACGGGGACAAGGCTGGTCAATTCTGCAGAGAGGGATCCAGGCAGGCATGAGCTCCCCCTGCCACCCCCACCTAACCTAGGTGAGCCCTGTGTGGCCCTTCTGACCCTGGCTGTGGATCAGCCAGGCTTTCAGGGCTCTGAGGGACACACAGAGAGGAGCAGCAGCCACTGGGACCTGCTGCCACACGCCCTGGTCTGCTTACCTGGTCTCACAGTATGGCCCAAGGTAATTTGGGGGACACTCGCAGGTATAGCCATGGGGGGCACTGGGCTTGCGGGTACACACGGACTGGTGCTCACACGGGTTCAGGTCACACACATTAGTACAGTTGTCACCATAGTAACCTGGGACCAGAAGGACCAGAGAGGCTCATTCCCCCACCCTCCCCTCGCACCGTCTTCCATGAAACCCACCTTCATCTATTTCTTCCCACATAGCATCCTATCAGCTGGCTATGGCTTTGCTGTGTAGATGACTAAGGCTCAGAGAGGGGATGTGATGCCCCATGCCCCAAGTCACACAGCAGAGCCAGCATGTGGCCCCAGGCACCTGATAACCTGCTTGTTGCCCTGGATCCTTAGCATACCCGGATCACAGCTGCAGGAATAGCTGTCCCAGTCATTGCTGCAATAGCTGTTGGCAGGACACGGGTTTGAGTCACAAGGGTCAGGCAGGCTACAGCCTTGCTCAACGTTGATGCTCTCCCCACGGCTGGGATCCAGGCTGTTAACCCCCTCCGGTGTATCGCTCACCCGCACACCCTGGGAGGGACAGGAGCAGTGTTGCCTCAGTGGAGCAGGGAGGAAGGTGGTAGGGAAGATGGGAGGGCAGGGCAGGACACTCACCTGCAAACAGCCCCGAAAGCCACGGGCCACACCGCCAGCTGGCCCAGGTACTCCGCCCACTGTTATGTTGCTCAGGTGCAGACCATGCAGCCGGGGGCCCAGGTTGCCCTCTGCTCTCTGCTGCCCATAATCGAAGGACAGAATGGCATGGCCGGGCCCCCCACTGGCTCCCAGTGCCAGCTGTGCATGGTGCCAGTCACCGTCATTGGCCCGACCTGGCTCCAGACGGAGAGAGGAGGCCTGGAGCCCTGTGCCCTCTACGCTCAGCACCACGTGGCCCTCCCGTAGCTGACACCAGGAGGAAAGAAAGCAGGGTCAGTAAACGGCCTTAATCACTCTTCTCCAGTCCACAGTTCCCCTTTCTGGACCACCAAACGCATCCTGCTGCCCAGCTCAGGCCACAGAGAGGAAAGCATATTTATTTCCTTCAGGCCCAATAGGTGGCAGCATTGACCTTCCCAATGGATCCAGTGGCCTCTATCTGTCCCCACCCCTGCCCAGGACCTGCCCAGCCACTTCTGTCCAGCCCCCTAGAGGCTACCAGGGCCCTATAGCCAGGCCAGGGCCAGTCGGCTCTTCCCTGCATCACCTGTAGGGTGATGGTGCTGCGCCCCCTGGTGACGGCCTGCAGCAGGACACCGTCGGCCTGGCGAGTGCGGAACATGAGGTTGAGGTGCCAGGGTTGGGAGATGGGCAGCGAGAGGCCATGCCAGGCCACCAGGCTGCTGCCCAGGAAGTGCTGTGGATTGGCCATTTCTGGGGAGGCAGGAAAAGGCACACTGTGACGGGTGGAGCCGTGGAGGGCCCCGGGGCCGTGATGCTTAGCGGTGGCGGCTGCATGGGAGGCAGAGCCCACTCCCCTCATCAGCCCCGCCTTCCAAAGTACGTACCTGCCCTGGGCCCGCCCCACGCTGTGCCCAGGCCTGCCTCTGACTGGCCCCTTTGTCTCCTGTGTTGCCCTCTCAGGACTCTGCCCAGACACGCTTTTCCACCCACAGCCCGGCTCAGCGGAGCCCTGCCCAGCGCCTGCCCCAACCCTGCCAATTCCCAGACTGTTGATGGCACCCAGGCCTCAGCCTCTAACAGCCGCCCCTCCTACCCTGGGCGCAGCTCTTGCCCCCGAAGCCCAGGGGGCACTCGCAGCTGAACGCGTCCCACTGGTTCACGCAGGTGCCTCCATTGTGGCAAGTGTTGCTGTCACACACGTTCTTCTTGGCAGGGCAGCCTGGAATGGAGAGAAGGTGTCTCAGTGGACCCGAGCTGGGGCTGTAAAGAGGAATCCTGTGGCAGTGGCTAGAGAGGCCTCTGAGACCCTGCATTCTGGCATCCTCACACCAGGCACAGCCCCTCCCCTCAGCACTGGGATCCCAGCCTGGCTCCACCCTGGGCGCCCATACCAGGCACAGTGCCATTGTTGGCAATGAAGTCAGCCATGTCTATGTGCCGGCTGTCCACCTGCAGGTTCCGCATGCAGCCCACGAAGTGCCGCATTCGGACTGGGAAGCTCTCAGGCAGGTCAGGCACTCCGCCTAGTAGCAGGGGCCCCGTCAGATCCAGAGACCTGGGGGAGCAAAGATGGTGGCAGCACAAGGCAGGGCTGGGAGCTTCCGGTCCTCTGCTTGCTCTGCCACCAGGCCGGAGACAGGAAGGGCCTAGGCAGGTGTCCAAGGGGCCCTGCAGAGCAGTGCTCAGGAAGGGGGTCACCCCCACCTGGAACTGTTCTTGTCGAACACTCGGCCCCCTCCCCAGACTGCCCCACAGGACCTTGCTCTGATTCCCCAGTCTTGACCCCATCCCCAGGGCTGAGCAGGGGCTAAGGGAGGCAAAGGGAGGGAGCCCCCAAAAGCCCACCCTCTCCACCTTCCCTCCCTGCCTGGCCCTGCCCTCACTTCACTCCATCCCTGGCCCTTTTCCCTGCTCACTTCTTGCTGCCACCCTGGGTGCCCTGGGCAGCACAGGAGTAGTTGCCCAGGACAGATCCGAAGCGCAAGGCCACCCCCGTGTCACAGCCATCCACAGTCACCACGGCCACCTTCTGCTCTGATGGGCCCTGCGGGAGCCCTGTCTGACCCAACAGTGGCTGTGGACAGGAAAGAGCAGAGAAGGGGGACACTTGATGCGGAGCCCACTAGGTTCATGGCCAGCACACACTGGGTGCCTCTGTGTGCACCCACACGCCCAGACACACGTACATACATGCATATACACACGTGTGCTCACATGGTTTATGCATGTAACTACCTTCCTCAGTGTCCAAGTCTGCGGCTGCCTAGTGGAACAGGGAGCATCAAGCAGTGCCCAGTGGGGTGGGAATGCCCAGCAAGGTGGTACCTTCCCAGCCGCTCCCTTCCTCTCAGCCAGAAATGCCCTGACCAGCCCACCCAAGCCTGGAGGCAGTGCCATTCAGGGCTGCATAAGCACCTGAGGCAAGAACAGAACCCCAACCCTCTGTGCCCTCCACACCCACCTTATTGTAGTATTTCAGCTGCACCGTATGCCACTGGCCATCACTGACTCCTCCGGGCACGAATGGGGACACCGTGGTGGTTGACTCCCCTGGGGAAAGGATCAGCTGAGCTGGGATGCCAGGCGAGGGCTGGGAATGGCAGGGTTGGGGTTCCAGTGGCTGGGGCTGGGCCCAGGTTTGGCTGATTAGAGTATGTGGCTTGGGGTCAGGGGCTGGGAGACTCGGGGTCTTTGGAAGATCGGCAAGGATGGGGGGCAACTGTGATCACCTGCAGAGAAGGTGAGCTGGACCTGCTCCTGGATCACCTCGAGGGCCACAAAGTCATGCTTCTCATTAAAACGCCCATTGTACAACAGCAACCCGTCGCGCTCCTTTGTGGCAAACCTGAACAGGAGTTGGGGATGGGGGCAGGGAATGGGGTATCCACCTTGATGCCAGCACCCCCACCACCTAACCAGCGCAGGGGAGGGAGATCTGCTGGCAGAACCACAGGCAACTCCAAGAGCTCCTGGCTCTGCTGGCAGCCTGCTCTACGCTCTTTCGATGCCTGACCTCTTACTTCATCCACAGAACAGGAGGCACCTCCGACGCCCACCAGGCCTGCTCCCTACCCCCAGCGGCCAGCCACTCACGAGAGGGCCAGGGTGAAGTGGAAACGCTGGCGCAGGCCACGAAAGGTGATGAAGGAGCGGGCAGGGAAGCTGCGCGTGGTCACCTGGCAGTAGGGCTTCTCGAAGTCTCCAGATGGGCAATCACATTTGAAACCGCCCACCAGCAGGTTGACACAGGTGCCCCCATTCTTGCAGACACCCGGGGTGCAACGGCCTGAGCGAGCACTCACCTCACAGTGCTCACCTGGACAAGAGGAAAGGCAGGTGAGTACCAAGTACCTGAGGACGGGAAGGGAACTGAGACCCCCCCCAACCCAGTGATAGCTCCCACGGCCTCCCGTGACCCTTGTCATACCCCCAAACCTCCCAGGCATCCCCACTTCTTCTCGTGTGCCATTTTCTCTGAGATCTACGGTCCCCAGGCCTTCCTGGGCACCCTGTTTGGCTCACCGAGCCGCTCTCGCCACAGCTCCACACACGGCTCCCCTGCAAGTTCCTCGGCGTTCCCAGCCCCTTCCCTACCCCATTTGGGTTTCATAAGCACATGCCTGCTGGGACACTTGGTCGTAAGGCTCCTGGGAGCCTTCGATGTCACACTACCAAGCATGCCTGGGGGTGTCCTGGCCCCCAAGAGGGTAAATGTGCACAGGCAGATGGGCCTGCAGGACAGTGGGAGTGCTGGGAGCCTCCTCCTCCCTCCTTCCCACTGGTGCTTTTGTCCCTCTCAGGCATTGAGATCAGTTTCCCTCCCTGGGGATGGGACCAGGCTTCCACTTAGATTTGTCTGGATTATGGAGGAGTAAGAGAGAGAAGCTGGGGAGCCCCCAGGAATGGGGTAGAGGTCTTCCACCTTGAGCCCTGGGGTCCAGACTGAGGACCTTTGTGCACGTGGGACATGCTGAAAGTGAGAAACAGCCCTGAGAGCTCAGACAATTCAACAGAGGAGCTGAAAACTCCAACATCAGATGGGAAAATCCACCCTTCTCTCCCTCCCCGTTCCCAGATTCTAGAGATAGGTTCTCAGCTCCTGTGCCTAGTGACTGGCTCTTGTTTCCATGGAAACTGTTGTTCGCCTACTCTAACCCCCCCAACCCCCCCATCATCCTCCTGGACAAAGACTCCTCTCCCCTCCCCCACACCCGCCCCTCCCCTTCCCCCCACCCCTAGCAGCAGCAAAGAGAAGTCAAGTCTGGCAAGTTCTGGGCAGGAAGATGCAGCAGGGAAGGGAGTGGGGCCTGCCTATGGCTGCTGGCAGAGCCAGTGGGCATAGCACTGGAGGACAGGGAGCAGGGCTTGGGCATCTCGGAAGGAAGGGCCTACAGGGAAGGGAAGGGAAGCAGGCAGTGTCCTGAGAAGATGCAGGAGCCTGAAGGGAGGGGTCAGGAGCACAGAGCAGAGGCAGTGAGCATCCCAGGGAGCAAGATGTGTAAAGACCTTAGGCCGGGCGCGGTGGCTCAAGCCTGTAATCCCAGCACTTTGGGAGGCCGAGACGGGCGGATCACGAGGTCAGGAGATCGAGACCATCCTGGCTAACACTGTGAAACCCCGTCTCTACTAAAAAAATACAAAAAACTAGCCGGGCGAGGTGGCGGGCGCCTGTAGTCCCAGCTACTCGGGAGGCTGAGGCAGGAGAATGGCGTGAACCCGGGAGGCGGAGCTTGCAGTGAGCTGAGATCCGGCCACTGTACTCCAGCCCGGGCGACAGAGCGAGACTCCGTCTCAAAAAAAAAAAAAAAAAAAAAAAAGACCTTGGCTGACAGGCCAGCAGGGAAGCCCCCTAGCCAGGACCCTCTTTTACCAGCACCTGGGCAGAGGTGGAGCCATTCTGCCCAGGCCCACACAGGTGCAATGATCTTCTGGAGCATCGCATCTCAGAACCCAACCCCTTCCAGTTCCCCCAGCACTTCTGTGTCTTCCCCTTAATGCCTGGGGAGAAAAGTACTTGCTGCAGCTCAGAAAGGGAATTCGCTCAGCGGTGTAGAGACCAGGTTCTAGGCCCAGCCTCACATCTAAACCAGCTGTGATGAGACCAGGGGCAAGTCACCCAATCTCAGCATTCCCTTAAATCAAAGCCAATACCTTCCATGCCACCAGCTGTTTCCAAATATCAAATTAATTACATTAATCCTCACAACCAACTTATGACCTAAGTATGGTCATTATCTCCATTTCAAATAACTGAGGACCAGAGAGATTAAGTAATTTGTTCAAGGTCACACAGCTACTAGTGGCAATGCTGAGACAGGAACCCAGGCCGACTGGCTCTGGAGTCAGCTCTACCCGCAATGACACTGCCTGTGTGTCCGGTGCCCAGCAGGGAGAAGCACTCCTTGCGCTGCCTTCCTCAGTGGAGTGCTGTCAGGGAGCAGGCCGGATTTATGACCTCCCAGTGTAGCTGCACCTCACTCAAGAAGAGAATGAGGCAGCCGCCATCATTTGTCCTGATTTGTGCCTGCACCAGAGTCAGCCTTCCAGGGCTGCCCCATGGGTCCCCTCCCTTGGCTCACCCGTGTAGCCATCACGACAGAGGCAGGTGTAGCCGCCCTCGCGGCTGCGGCAGCGCCCGTGGGGGCCACAGGGCCGCGAGTAGCAGAGGTCCACCTCGGTCTCGCAGTAGTCACCCGTGAAGCCGGGCGGGCAGCGGCAGCGCAGACCCCCGACGGGGTGGATGGGCCGGAAGAGCACGGAGGAGGAGGCGATAAAGGGCGCGGAGGAGTCGAAGCGCAGCACCGACACACAGCGCATGTAGTTCTCGCAGGGCTCCCGCAGGCAGATGTTGTCGTCGAAGGGCAGCACGCGCTGCGCCGAGATGGCCGTCAGCAAGCTGCGGTTGAGGTACAGGCGCTCCTGCAGGTCCTCGGAGGGCAGGAAGGGCGGCCCGCCCCCGGGCCCCGGTGGCTGGCCCACCGACAGGCTCACGTTGAGGATGTGGCCCCCGGGGGCGTCGGTGTCCCGCTGGACGTTGAAGACCACCACGTGGTCCGGTGGCGTGGCCAGGGTGGCAGCCACCGCCTGGATGAAGAGGCCCAGCAGTGGTGACAGGAAGCGCTCGGGTGACATGTCCTCCAGGCGCAGCGTGATGCTGTGGGTGAGCATCTCATCAGTGATGATGGTCACACGCAGCGCGCACTGGGCCGTCACGCTGTGCACGCCGTCTGTGGAGAGGGACACCAGTCAGGACCCAGTCTGGGGTGGGGGACCAAGCCACAGACCCGTGCAGGGGTGTGGGGAAGGCCCTGCACAGGAGCCAGGGCTGCAATTCAGCCTGCATATTCCGGCACCACCCACCAAGAAAGCCTCTCCTCTCCAACTGGCATAAGGGTGCTGAGCCAGGCATGTCACCTGTGGGCCAGTCACTCCTTCAGGGCTCAGGGGATGAGATTTGCAGAAATTATCTTTGCATCCTTTCCCAAAACCTTCTGTCACTGATGCACGGCACACCTCTTAATGTTTGTGAACCTTTCCCTGCCCAACCACGGCTCGGGCTTCCTTCCCCCAGAGTCTGCGCTGCCCTGCACAGGCACCCTCCTACCCCCTCAGCCTCTACACCTCAACACCACGATAATCGCAGTCATGGCTGCAGCAGGGAGTTGCGGGGGTAAACTGGGTCAGTGGGCCACCTAGTCCCCCTCCCACTGAGCCCCACGGCTGCTTGGGTGCAGACCTACCATCCCCATGGCAACACTCAACACAAAGCATTCTTCCCGCCCAACTCTCTGGGCTGCTGTGGGTAGCCTGGGGGGCCCCACCCCAGGAAATCCAGCTGAGCCACATTAACCAGTGACAACATCACCCACTGCCCCATGCTGGAGACAGGGTGAGTGGGGGTGGGGGACCAGGGGGACAGAGATAGAAGGGCCTGGGCAGCTCTCCACTCTGAGACCCCAGAGCCCCACTGAGTCAGTCTGTTCTCTGGCCCTAGGGCCTGTAGCTACTCCTCACCCACTTGGCTCAAGCATCACACCCAAATGCCTGCCATACCCCCAGGCAACACACTCACTTATAAACAGCTAAGTACTAACACACATTGCTGGTGTCTCACTCCACCTACACACCCTAAGCCCAGAAATACCACACACACCTTAATGCACATACACATGGGAATGAATTTTATTTAGCTAAAACATGAAAGCTGGGGACCTGGAGATGGAGGAAATGGCTTTGCAGGGCAATAAGGGATAGTCTTACATTTTTTATTTTTTATTTTTTTAAGACAGAGACTCTCACTCTGTCGCCTCTGCTGGAGCGCAGTGGCACAATCATAGCTCACTGTAGCCTCCAACTCCTGGGCTCAAGCAATCCTCCCACCTCAACCTCCCAAATAGCTGAGACCACAGGTGCTCACAACTATGCCTGGCTAATTTTTGTTTGTGTGTAGAGATGGGGTCTCACTATATTGTCCAGGCTGGTCTCAAATTCCTGGCCTCAAGTGATCCTCCATCTCAGCCTTCTAGAGCACTGGGATTACAGGCATGAGCTACCTGCACATTCACATTTTTATTTGTTACAATGCCTTACACATAGCAGGTGTTCAGAAAACACTGAGATGTGGATGACAATCTATTCAGTCTCCATAAAGAATAAATGGTCTTTAAAACATAGCAGGGGGGCCGGGCGCAGTGGCTTGTGCCTGTAGTCCCAGCACTTTGGGAGGCCGAGGCAGGTGGATCACGAGGTCAGGAGTTCGAGACCAGACTGACCAACCTGGTGAAACCCCATCTCTACTAAAAACACAAAAATTAGTTGGGCGTGGTGGTGGGCGCCTGTAATCTCAGCTACTTAGGAGGTTCCAGCTACTCAGGAGACTGAGGCAGGAGAATTGCTTGAACCCAGGAGGCAGAGGGTGCAGTGAGCCGAGATCGCGCCATTGTACTCCAGCCTGGTTGACAGAGCGAGACTCTGTCCCCAGAAAACAAACAAACAAAAACCACATAGCAGGGGGAGCCCAACTAGACATAAAAAGCGAATGCTTACCCTAGCGGTAATGGGGCAGGAGCCCATGTTTCTGGGGGGGAGGTGAGTAGGTGAGGGACATGCGGACAAATTCTGCACCTGTATCGTACCTACTTGGGGTGACTGACTATACCAGTGGTGGCTCAGCTGAAGCCAAGAAGGCTGAAGGCAGACCCCCATCTCAGCCATGTCCTCGGCCCACTGTCCACCTACCCTCCAGCCTCATCACTTGCTTGTTCTCACCAGCTATCACCAGTAAGCCCGCTTGTCATCACCCACTTCTGTTCCTCCTGCTCTGGTCTCAAAGTTGTTGCACAGGCTGTTCCTTCCCACCTAGACACCAGCCCACAGTCCTCCGAGTCTTCTAACCTGCCCTGAGCTCACCTGCTCCAGGAAGCCTGCCCAGATTTATGTCATCACGCTCTATTTTCCTCTCTGTTTCAGACTTCCCCGCACGCACTAGGGTGCTCAGCTGGCAAGGGGCTCTTGTATACCTGGTACATCTGCCTAATGATTCCTTGACGAGATATTCCCTCCAGGCAGAAAGCAGCCCAAGACTCCACACACAGTGCCCATCACTGATTAAGAGAGGAGAGGGCAACCAAAGCCACGGAGCAGGAGAAACTTTGCCACCACTCAGCCCTGGGAACACTCCTCGCTGTGTCCCCCGCTGCCATCGTCTTAGGCCTTGCCTGGGCCCCTCTCCCAGCATGTCTCTGTTGCTTCCCATCTGGTTCACCATCTGTGGCCACCTGCCCCCTCTGCTATTGTCCCCATCCCCAACAGTCAACCCACTGCTCTCTCCTTTCTGTGTCCCCCTCCCTTGCCTTGACCTAGGTCACCCCTCAGGTGCAAAGGCAGGGTGGGAACAGGGGTGGGGAGTGCATTGCCTAAGCTGTCTTCCTGAACAGAAAAGAAAGAGCTGGGATGGCCTCTGACCCCAGGAAATGCCACCTGTGCCCCAAGCTTAGCCAGGCACACCTGGAAAAGCACCAGGTCCCGGTCAGCCTCCCAACCTCTCTTCCCCTGGCAGATGTGCCAGCGGAGGCTGGAGGCCAAGAGGGCTCTGCTGTTCTGGGAGCTGCCCAGACCATGGACAGGAGCTGCTGTGTGTCCGAGCAGAGGAAGAAAGAGGCGAGGAGAATTCAGGCTCCAGGAGAGCCATCGGCCCAGGCTGGGACAGCCGCAGCCATAGGGAGGAAGAGAGGGGAGGCACAAACACAGAGACCAAATGGGAAGACAAAGCCCCAGGAAAAGAGCCAGCGATGGGCAAGTGGGAGAGCAGGAGAGCCACAGCAGCAGGAAGAGGGCACCGGAGACAGGCAGTGCTGCAGGGCCCAGCATGGGCAGGGGCGGGGAAGAAAGACGAGACAAAGAACAAGAGGAAAACAAAGGGGCAGTGGGAGTCAGCTCCCCCTCACCCCGGCCTCCCTGAACTTTGGGGTTGCCGTGGTGACTGCCTCCAAGGGTCAGGGCGGAAGGGAGAGGGTGGGGCCAGAGCTGCCGGGCCAGGAGAAGCCTGAGGATGTTGCCCTGAGCCTTCTCTAGACTAGGGAACCAAGGTCTGGGGCTCTGCCCTGGTGGGAGACCGAAAGCCTAGTGGGGGCGCTTCTCTGCCCCCATCACTTAGTGCCTGGCCACACTCACCAAGGGCAGGCTGGATGTGGAGGACCAGAGGGAGAGGCTCTCCTTCCCACCTCCTTCCTTCCACCGCCTCAAGTGCCCAGGCACAGCTGAGGACACAGGAGCTCCAGCCTCCCACTTCCTCCTCCTGGAGAGGAAACTGAAGTCTCAGGAGGCTCAGAACCTCAGCCACAGTCCCTGAAGAGCTCCTGCTTCCTGGTTCCTGTGGCTACCTTGAGGGGTGGGGCAGGGAGGCATCTGCCAGCAAGGACCCTGAGTGAGGCCACGCCCTGACTCTCGCAAACCCTTCCTTCCCCTTCAGGCCACACTCCCTGGGGTGGGAGTAGGGGCCCGTCAGCTTCTTTTCCTCCCTTCCCTGATGGTTTGAAGGCTGCCTAGAGGGGGCGTGACCTGACCCACCCCTGGGGTGCAGCTAACAGCATCCCCTCATGAGGGTCTCAGTTGTTCCCAGGCTTGGGGAAGGCACTCAGCAACTTGGGTGTGGTCCTCTCCCTGCTGCTACCTCTGGCTCCCCACAGCTGATAAAAAAAGACAGAATACTGTCACCAATCCCCTCCAACTCTCTTCCCCTAGTCCTGCTGTCCAGGGAGTCTGTAGGCTGAGCGCTTGGCCAAGCAGCAGGAATGCCCCAGCCTGGGATCCCACCAGGCTCCCACGCCCTGGGACTCTGTTCTGTCCTCAGATCAGGTGCCTTGGGGTCTCTGCCCTCAAAGCCCACCAGTCCCCTGGCCTGTCCTGGTCCCTACACTTCATTCCTGGAGCTTGGCCTGGTCATAGCCAGCAGGAAAGGAAGGCCTGGCACCCTAAGAACAGAAAGCCTCAGCTTGACCCCCAGCTTCATTGCAGCCCCTCCTCCAAGCCAGACCCCAACCAGAAAGTGGGGTCTGTTTGAATAGACAATGAGCTCTAGCCTAACTTCCTGTGGGAACTCTGAAGGGGGAGCCAGGCCAGGCTCTTTCTGCCTGGAGGGAAAAGAATGCACTAGACAAAGTCCATGTCAGCCGATTCTGCAGCTCAGCCAGGAGGCAAAAGGGGCCAGAAGAGGACTGCAGGGTCCTGACCCCTGGATAGCGGCAGCCCTGTGCTCCCATGGTCCCCATTTCTGCCAAAGGCTGTATGAGACTGCAGGAATATCTTGATGGGGGTGAAGGGGCCCTGGCCTCGCCTCCTCTCCTGTGCCACAGTCCTCTCTACCCTTCCCCCAGCTCTCCTGGCCCCCCAGGCTTCCACACGCCTTTTTTCACAATTCTTGGCAGCCATAGCCGGGGCAGCCTCACAACACTTCCCCGACCACGTCACAGGCTGGTAGACAGTGGGGGCAGCCAACCGAAGCAGCCCAGCCCAGCCTGGCGGAAGGCGGGGCCTGCACCAGCCACCGGGATTCCTGGGGCTTCTTCCCAAGCTGGCTCTTGCCCCCTCCCGCTCTGTGCCAGGCACTGGGCAGGGAGGTGGGTCTGTAGCTGCTTCCTGGATCGTGCCCTACCTCCAGTGGCTGCCCAGACCCTCCCCGTGAGCTACCCCCACCCCAGCGCCACCTGGACCCTTCCTTACCTGACACCAGCACGCTCATGATGGCCTCCAAAGGCCGGTTGTTGTCCAGTGCGCGGCTCAGCTTCAGCTCGCCCGTGGAGGCATTGAGCAGGACCAGGCTGAGTTCATTTCCCCGCTCAAAGCTGTAAGTCAGACTATCTGAGATATCAGAGTCATGGGAAGGAACTCTGCCAACAGCACCCCCAGGGAAGCTGCTTGAGCGGTTGGTGACATAATTGTTGAAAAGGATCTCAAAGTTGCCCAGCACTGGTGGGTTGTCATTGCGGTCAAGGAGGCGGACGTGGACTGTAGCCCGGCTCACCAGAGGAGCTGACGTGGCCTGGATGACCAGGACGTACTCAGGCCGGTCCTCATAGTCTAAGTCTACCAGGGCTGTCAGCTCCCCAGAGAAGATGTCCAGCTGGAAGACCTCGGGGATGTTGCCCTCCACAATCTGGTACATAATCTGGGCATTAGTGCCTTCATCGGGGTCAGTGGCTGTGACCCGGGCCACGGCCAGCCCAATGGGACTGTTCTCTTCCACAAACACATCAAACTCATCCTGCTCAAAGACAGGGGGATTGTCATTCACATCCAGCACAGTGACTGTCACTTCCATGGGCGTGCGGGCTGGGGGCATCCCCTTGTCCACTGCATATGCCCGCAAGACATACTGGGCCACATTCTCTCGATCCAGCCTCCGCAGCGTTCGCACGATGCCTGACGTGGACTCGACAATAAAGTCACCGTCTCCATCGTCGCCTCCTTGGAAAGTGTAGAAGACTCTGCCATTAAGTCCAGAATCACGATCAGTGGCAGAGATCTGCAGGACGCTAGTGAAGGGTGGCACATCTTCATAGACACTGCCCTGGTAGGAGTCGCGCAGGAACTGAGGGGCATTGTCATTCACGTCGTTCACCAGGATCTCCAGGTAGGTGGTGTCGGACTTCTGGGGAATGCCGTTGTCCCGAGCAGTAATGGCCAGGGTATAAGACACTTGGTCTTCGTAGTCCAGCTCAGCCTGGGTGGTGACGGCCCCTGTGTCTGCATCGATGCGGAACTGGGGGATGCTGTCCTCCATGAAGTAGGTGATGCGGGCATTCTCACCTGTGTCCTCATCTGTGGCGCTGATCAGCACCACTGTGGTGCCTGCTGGCCGGTCCTCATTAACATTCACTGTATAGTGGGAGCTCTGAAAGACAGGACGATGGGTGTTGGCGTCGGTGACATTCACCACAATCTGTGCCGTGTCCTGCCGCGTGCCATCAGAGGCGGTAACAGCCAACACATACTGCCGCTCAAGTTTGTAGTCCAGTGGCAGGGCAAGGGATACCAGCCCACCACCACTTTGGCTGGTGATGGAGAAACGGTTTCGGGTATTGCCACTGGTGATCTGGTAGGTGATGACACTATGAGCATCACGGTCCACAGCTGACACCGTCACCACGCTAGTGCCCACAGCTGCATCCTCATTGAGCCGCACTGTGTACTCGGGTTGGGTAAAGGTTGGATTGTTGTCGTTGACATCCAGGACAGTCACGCTGACGCTGGCCGAGGCAGTGAGTGCTGGAGTGCCATGGTCTCGAGCTTCTACCCCAAAGCTGTAGAAATCAACTTCCTCCCGGTCCAGCTCAGCAGCCACAGAGATCCAGCCTGTGCCATTGTTGATGGTGAAGGGGAAGTCAGGTCCCACCCCAGCAAGGCGGTATTCCAGGCGGGCATTGTCACCAGCATCAGCGTCGATGGCCTGGACGTGGAGAACCAGGTAGCCTAAGGGGACGCTCTCCAGGACAGTAGCCTGGAAAGGGGTGCTGACAAAGATGGGGGCATTGTCGTTGATATCCAGGACCTGCACTGTCACCAAGCCAGAGACATTAGAGTGGGGGACGGCCACCATCCTGTGCTCACACCCGTAGGGTGTACTCCTTGATGGTCTCATAGTCAAGAAGGCTCACCACATCCAGAGCTCCAGTCTGGGCATCCAGATAAAACTGTCCCCGAGCGTTGCCACTCATGATGCTGTAGTGCACCAGGGCATTGCTCCCCTTGTCTCGATCCGAGGCTGTGACTCGGAGTACTGGGGACCCCACAGTCACGTCCTCCCTCACCTGGAGCACATAGCGCTTCTCACTAAACTGGGGGGCACTGTCATTGTCATCCTCCACAGAAAGGAAAACAGCGGCTGTGGTACTCCGAGGACCCGGGTCCCGACCCTGGTCACTTGCCTCTACCGTCAACTGGTAGGATTCCACCTCTTCCCGATCCACAGGGCCACGGGTTCGGATCACCCCAGAGCGAGGGTCGATCTCAAAGACTTCGGAGGGGCTGCCCCCAGGCCCCTCCAGCAGGCGGTACAGAATATTGGCATTGGGAGGGGCATCACCATCCGTGGCCCTGACAGTGAGCACTTCATAGCCAACCTCCAGGTTCTCCCTGAGGCTCTCCTTGTACTCCTGCTGCTCGAACACAGGGTCATGATCATTGGTGTCAGTAACCAAGATGGTGAGTGTAGCCAGGGCACTTCGTTGGGGCATGCTGTGGTCCTGCGCCGTGACCCTGAAGACGTGGGTGCTCTTGGTCTTACAATCCAGCTCCTCAGCTGTGGTTACTGCACCAGTGATTGGGTTCAGGGAGAACTGGTTGGAGCCGCTATCAAAGAGGGCACCCATGGTGTACTCAAGTCAACCTGCCTCACCCTCGTCTGGGTCGATGGCACTCAGGGATGCCTGCTGGTTTGTTCTCTGGCAACCAGCAGGGGTATCTGCTCGTTGGTTCTCTGGCACTGTGGCCTGGTAGCTGGGGGGCTGGAACTGGGGGACTGTATTAAATTCCTTTTCCGACGCCCACCCATGGGCTCTTCTGGTGACCCTTCCCCTGCCCTGAGCCCGGGGGCCTGTGCCAGCTTGCAGGACTGGCATCTGAGCCGTGGGGCTCTTAAGCACGGGTGCTCCTGGGGCAGTGTGAGCTTGCCCTGTGGCGAAAGGTGGCCTCCAATGCCCAGGAGGCGACAACTCCAGGGGCAGCCTTCAGGAGCTGGTGGTAGGGGAATATGGGCCCCGGATTCTGGACACCAAACCCTCAGGCCATCGTGGTGGGGTACCAGGTGGCCAGTCAGCTCAGTGCCCGCATCCGTGCAGCGGCTGGTGTAGAGCCAGAGGTTCGACGCTGAGGATGGACAGAGCCAGCCCACAGGGTCGCAGGCCCCAGAGGAGCCGAGTCCCCTGGACCCCAAGGAACGACAGGGCCCCACTTGGTCTCCCAATACTGGCAGCGGCAGCAGCAGCAGCAGCAGCAGCAGCGGCGGCGGCGGCCGCGGCGTTGGGAGGGGGGCGCCGGTGGCCGGGCTCCGCATCTCTCCCAGCTCCCGGCCCGCGGCCGGGTCAACAGCGGTGGCGGCTCCTCCTCCGGCTCCTGCCGGCCCCGCCGCGCCTCATGCCCAGGCCAGAGCGCCAGTCCCCGGGGGGCCCCCCGTGCGCCCCGCGGGGCCTGCGCCTGGGTGGCTCGGCGGGGCCCCGCGCTGTGCCCTCCGACGCGCCCAGGCTCCCACCGCCCCTGGAGCCAGACCCGCTCCCTGGTCACCCTGAGCACCGCGGGCTGCCGCCGCGCCTCCACCTGCGCTCCGGGCACTCACCACCTGCGCCCGCGGGCCCCGCGGCGCCCCTGGCCTTGCCGGGCCCCGGGTTCTCCCGCCTGCGCCCTGTGGAATCCTCCGCCCCTGTGGGATCGCCCACCTGCGCCCGTGTTGCCGCGCGCCCCGACCCCGGCCCGGCCCCGGCGGCCCCAGACGATCCCGCGCCGCCCGCTCGCGCCCCGCGTCCCCGCCGCGGCTGCTGCCTGTCGCCGCGGCCCCGGGCCCAGCCCCGCGCTCCCTCGCCTCCCCGGCGGGCGGGCGAGCTCTGCAGAGCCGCGGCGGCGGCGGCGGCGGCTCATTACCATAGACCTGCTCGCGCCGCTGCCGCCTTAAAGCGGCGACGTCGGCCGTGCCGAAGGAGGTGGGCCCCACCCAGCGCACTCCTCCGCGCCGACGCGCCAGGATTCCCTTCAGCAGAACCCCTCATCCCCATTTCCCCAGGCCGGCCTCGCCAGATGGCCGGTGTGAATTAGCGATCCGAAGCCACCCAGCCGATGATAGTCATGGTGGCAGTACCCTAAGTATGCCTAGAGGTTTCCGAAATATTTTAAGGGTTCTCAGAGGCCAAGTTCCCAGTTCATGCCAGTCCTAAGAGCCCTCATTGCTGTCCCCTCCCATAGGTCCCGGGTCAGACGGTTAAAAGGGCCCTGAGCAACACTACAAAGCCTCCAAAAGCTCAGAGAAGCACCCACAATGAGCTACTGAGCCCACTCCCTCCCTACCGTCTCCCCCACCCCACCCCACCAGCGAGGCTGCGGTGTGACCAGCATGCCCCTTGAGGTCCGGCTGCTGGAAGAATGACCCCAGCCTCGTGTTGGACACCACTTGGGCTTTTCCGGAGAGGTAAATTAGAAGCGTCAGAGCGGGTGGAAGCCAGGTGGTGTAAACACACTATCACCAGATTCGGAGGCCGGCTGCGGTGGAGCCTAGCTTTAACACAGGCTTCCTGGATCGGAGACAAGGGGCTTGCACTGCCCCCTGAGGTCCTGTCTAGAGAGTCGGCCTCTCACCCCCTTCTGCCTCCCTGTCCGTGTCCTGCGGCTACCCCCTCATTCCGCCACAGTTTTGTGACCAAGGAGGAGGCCCTACCCAGTACCCGGGCTCCAGACCTTCTTCTCGGTAGCTTCACTTGAGAGGGTGTGCGGGATTCCAGGGGACCTTGGAGAGGACCAGACATGAAGCTGGACCACGGAGAATCAGGCAGGAGCCGTGCAGGCGACCCAGAAAAGGCTTCCCTACATCCTGGAGCAGCCAGGGGGCCCAGTCAGGTGGTAGAGAGCTGGCCTCGGGGGAGGCCCTGGCCTGGGTCCCAGCCTCCAACCCCACAGCTGTGTGACCTTGCTCAAATTCTGTGCCTCGGTGTCCCTTTTTGTAAAATGAGGGGATTGAATAAGGTGAATGGTTCTCGAATGTTTATTTAGCAGTAGAATCCTTTTCTTCAAAAGAAATCTGAAGTGGAAGGCCAGAATATAGAACAGGCGAGTAGTGCTGCTGGGTTGAAGTGAGGGGGTCAGGACCTTGCCCCTCTTTACCACTCCCCCAACCAAGAAATCCCTGGGCTGCTCTGTGGAACTTGAGGGTCTGGAGGAACCCATCTGAAAAGTACTGGATCAGGTGCTCCCTTCTACCACTGCCCCCTGGTCACAGTGGTGCCACTCTCACTGGGTCACAGCAGAGGATTTCTAGCCCCAGGCCCAATGAATGTGTGACCACACAGTGAGGCCAAGGATGAGAAATCAGCTCTTCTCTTTTTCCCTGGGGAAACAGGAAAGGAGATGGGCCTGGAGTACAGCAAGAAAGATTAAGGTTAGACTGTGCTGGCAGGATGGAGAGAAGTAGGTAGCAGGGGGACCCATGGCTCAAGGAAATGCCCTCCCCTTTGACCAAACAGGAGCTTTCTTCCTCTGAGCAAGGCCAAGGGCAGCTCTGGAGATGGAGGTGTGGGTTACACAGCCTCCACGGGGCTCTGCCTCTCCAGACTTCCTCAGACTCTGGGGTTTGGAAGGATCTAGGGGCTGCTTGGGCATTTTGTTCTTCACCTAATAGCCATGTGGTGCAGAGAATGCTTGGAAATTATACCATCTGTTAATTATCCTTTGCATTGGGGTTGGGTAATGAGACTGTCATTTCTGGTGAAGGCCCAAGCCAACCCGTGGAGACGCTGCAGCTCTCCATTCATCTCTCTCCCTGTGTTGCTAAAATAAGCTTTCTGGGTGGGAGGAAAGAGTAGCCCTGGCTCTGGATCATGGAATGTGGTTCTGGAGCTTTGCACCTTGAGGCAGGGTTGCCAGGGAAGGCATGAGCACAGGAGACCCCTCCAGGTGGCTGGCCTTTCCACCCAAGGGCGGATAGGTTGGGGGATCCAAGGAACGCTTCGCTTCATCCCCAGGCATGCTTGGCAAATAGTCCTTAATCCTCCCCGGTCCTCCCTCCCGGGGCACAGGACGGAGCTCTCTCCCATGACTTCCTCAGATACTCAGATACTTCCAACTCCCAAAAGCAGGAGGGAATTTCCAAGTTTCATAGGCATCACTGAGAGTCTCCAATGAGGGAGGGGCTGCCCTGGTGGAGGCCTCCCTGATTCCCAGGGAAGGGCTGCCTGCTTCATGGAGCTTCCCAGTTGTAAGGAAGCTATGGACCTCCCTCCTATGTGTAAGGGACATTTAGGCTTCCTTTCTGCGTAGCTTCTAGGTGCTATCAAGGGGCAGCAAGGGCTTGGGGTCTGTTAAAAGAGAATTTATTGCCCTTCTAGTCCAAACCTCCCACTTCACAGTGGAGGCTCTGGGAAGGAAGGAGACCTGCTTGGCTGGCCTTGGGGCTATCCTTTAGCTCTGATGGGATTTCCTTACTCAGCTTGCTTCCTGAGGGCCCCCTGGATAAGGCACAGGGGTCGCATGGGTGAAGTGCTCCAGAAGCAAATGAGACAGAAAAGGCTAAAGGAATTCAGAGGAGAGAGTGGTGAGGGTGGAGGAAATCCCAGAGGGCCTCCTAGGGGAGACAGGACTTGGGCTGCATCTTCAAGAATCAGGAACAGCATTCCTGGAAGAGGAATTCATTAGTTAAGTCTCTTAAGCTATACATTAAGTGTCTTCTCCATGATTATATCGTTAGTAATGGAAGAACTAGGATTTGGACCCAGGCAATCTGGCCCAGAGCCTACGCTCTTAAGCAGTACACTATGAATGAATGAAATGAATGAATGAATGAAATGCAAGCATCAGCTTGGCTGGAGCCGAGATTGGGGTGGACCTCCTGTGGCCCAGCACACTGGAGGGGCAGACAGGGGCCACACTGCGAAGAACAAGGTGAGCTCTGCCTTGGGCAGATCCTTGTGGGCTGAAATTCTGGAACCAATGGCCTGCAGGGAAGGAGGGGTAGGGAGGGAGGCCGCTGATGGGAACAGTCATGGTGACCTTCTGTGGGTGGGCAGGGCAGTTTCTCTGGAAGGAGAGAATGGGGAAGAGGCCCTGGCACCCGATCCCATTTCTGGACTCCGTGCTGCTTTAGAAAGGGCATAGAAACCAGAAGGAGAGAACCTGGCCATGAGGGTTTCCTGGACTGTGGGGTGAGTGGCGTGAAGGGACCAGGAGCCAGCAGACTGGGGGGTGGGGGCGGCCAGAAACCTGAACACCCTTTGCTCTATACTTACCTGCCATGCCTCGTCCACTGTTCCCCACTTTCTTCAAGGCTGGAGGGTGCACTCCTTGTGGGGGCTCTGTTGTTTCTCAGTGCCCCACTTCAGGTCTGTCACAGAGGGGGATACTCAGTCAGGATTTTATGGATTCTTCATGTGGTCACTTCCCCCCAAACCAGTCTCTGCTCGGCAGTCAAAGTAATTTTTTTTAAAACTATTAAACATTTTTTAGGTTTAAAAAACCTCCCCCAGTTTTTTATTTGAGAAAATTTCAAACATTCAGAAAAATCGAAAGAGTGGTGTAATGGTATAAATAATACCAGATATTCTCCTGCTAGATTCAACAATATTTTCTATTTTATTTTTTTCAGACAGCGTCTCACTCTGCTGCCCAGGCTGGAGTGCAGTGGTGCGATCACAGCTCACTGCAGCCTCCACTGCTTGAAAATAGCCCCAAGCGGCCCTCCCACCTCAGCTTCCTGAACAGCTGCGGCTACAGGCGCAGGCCGCCAATGCCCAGCTATTTTTTTTTTTTTTTTTTTTTTTTTAGAGACGGGGTCTTGCTGTGTTGCACAGGCTGATCTCAAATCTTGGTCTCAAGTGGGATTACATATGTGAGCCACTGTGCCTGGTGTCTGGATTCAATAATTGTTGACACTCTGCTTTATCTCTCTCAATTTTTGAAGAATGAGAGGAAAATAAGGTGCCTGAGCCCTGGGCCCCTCCACAGGCAGCTCCTGAGAGTTAGGGAATGAAGAATTTTTTTTTTTTTTAATTTTTTGGGTGCAGAGTCTTGCTCTGTCGCCCAGGCTGGAGTGCAGTGGCACGATCTTGGCTCACCACAACCTCCGCCTCTCGGGTTCAAGTGATTCTCCTGCCTTAGCCTCCAAGTAGCTGGGATGACAGGCATGCACCACCATGTGCGGCTAACTTTTGTATTTTTAGTAGAGATGGGAGTTCACTATGTTGGCCAGGCTGGTCTCGAACTCTTAACCTCATGATCCACCTGCCTTGGCCTCCCAAAGTGCTGGGATTACAGGTGTGAGCCACCACGTCCAGCCAGGAATGCAGTTTTGTGGTTAAAGTGAATGAGTTTGGAGCTGCCCTTAGAGTAGCCTAGAGACCCAGCTGGCCTACCAGATGGTGGCTCCAGTCATACATGGACATCTGGTCAGCCCTCTCTGCCATCCATCCACTCATCCATCCATCCATCCATCCATCCATCCATCCATCCTTCCTTCCTCCTTTCAGGTATTCGTTTTTTGACCAATATTTTCCAAGGGCCTCCCCTTCTTCCCTTTCTTACACACCCACAGGACTGCTGCTTCGACCAGGAACATGAAGGGGAATTCCTGGTGTCATCTAATATCCAATCCAATCCAAATTCCTTACTGTCTCCCAAAGGTCTTAGACAGCTGCTGCTTTCAAGTTTGTGGATTACATTTGGTCACATGTCAGTTTTTAATTTTTTTTAAATTTCTCTTTCTTTCCTTTTTGGTGACATCAACTGAAGAGTCCAGTTTTCTTGTTGAAGTGCCACATTCTGGATTTATCTGATTAAAGGACACCTAATGGTATCCTTCACAGGGTACTATTGCACCGCCTTAGATCTGAGCATGTGACTTCCCTTTTGAAAACCCTGCCTTGGGCCTCTGTTGTATCTTGAATAAAATCCAGCGTCCTTATATTTATCCACAAAGTCCAGTGTGGAGTGGCCCTGCCTGTTCTCACTCCTCCCCTCTCACTCTGTTCTGGACACGCTGGCTGCCTTCCAGCTGTTGAACATGGCAGTCTTAAATGCCCCCACTTTCCTGGCACGTATGACAACTTGTAATTACATAAAGTATTTACATGGCTAACATCTGTCTTACCCACTGGCGGTGAGCTCCAGGACCAATGAGAACACATATGTCTTGAATGCCTACACCTGGCACCTAGCACCGGACTGACACAGAGTAGGCACGTGGAAAATATTGGTCAAAAAATGAAAACATGGGCCAGGCATAGTGGCTCATGCCTGTAATCCCAGAACACTGGGAGGCCAACATAGGCTGATCACTTGAAGTCAGAAGTTTGAGACCAGCCTGGCCAACATTGCAAAACTCTGTCTCTACAAAAAAATACAAAAATTAGCTGGGCGTGGTGGCATGAGCCTGCAATCCCAACTGCTTGGGAGGCTGAGATGTGAGAATCACTTGAACCCAGGAGGCAGAGGTTGCAGTGAACTGAGATCATGCCACTGTACTCCAGCCTGGGTGACAGAGTAAGACTCTGTCTTTACAAAAAAAAAAAAGATAAAAGATAAAATGAATACATGAATGGAGGACGGATGGCAGAAAGGGGTGACCAGGTGTCCCTTTAGGCTTGGAGCCACCATCTGGTAGGCCAGTTGGGTCTCTAGCTGTTCTAAGGGCAGCAGCTGTGAACTCATTCACTTTAACCACAAAACTGCATTCCCCATGCCTGCTGCAGCCAGGGGTAGAGGTTTTGATGTCCCATCCCTGTGAGACAGACCTTCTTTGGGGCTTGTTAAAAGATGATATTGGATGCTTTATCCTAGTGATCGATTCAACCCACAGTGCCAGTGTACTTTGTCAAGGGTGGCTTAATAGGCCCAGCATTCCATAAGGATGTAGAGCCGTCTAAGATCCAGCTGAGAACACTTTTGGCCTCTGAGCACAGGGCGGAAAGAGATGGAACCTGGGACTGAGCTTCGAGAGGCAAATCCCCAAGCACCCTCTGAATAATGTGACTGATCTGTTCAGATTGTCAGAGCAGGCCGAGGAGGGAGGTCCTGTCTGGCCAGAGCCGTGCTCCAGCCACAGGAATAGGTAACTAAGTGTGAGAGGTACACAAATGAACTATGTCCTCAAGGAACAGCCAGTCCCTTGGACAGAGACAAAAGCTGTCACAGAGCAATAGTCACTAATACTTTTGTGTGGGGGTGGAGGAGTGAGGGAGGGCTTTTTAAAGAAGGTGGCATTTGGCCGGGCGTGGTGGCTCGCACCTGTATTCCCAGCACTTTGGGAGGCCTAGATGGGCGGATTGCCTGTGGTCAGGAGTTTGAGACCAGTGTGACCAACATGGAGAAACCCCGTCTCTGCTAAAAATACAAAATTAGCCAGGCCTGACGGCGCATGCCTGTAATCCCAACTACTCAGGAGGCTGAGGCAGGAGAATCGCTTGAACCCGGGAGGCAGAGGTTGCAGTGAGCCGAGATCGCGCCATTGCACTCCAGCCTGGGCAACAAGAGTGAAACTCCGTCTGAAAAAAAGAAGAAGAAGAAGGTGGCATTTGAGCTATCTTGAAGAGGAAGGAATAATTCCACTAATAGGCAGGAGGAAAAGGCATCCAGGCAGGGGAACAGCGTGAGCAAGCGTGGAGAGGTGCAACGCACGGTCAGTGCCGGGACACAGGGGGAAACAAGGGGGTGGTGGGAATAAGGAGCAGAGAGCCGTTAATCTGAACTGGGGGCACATTTTGATGAGCTGGGACTCCAGCTGAGAAGTCTGGACCTTGTAAGTTGAGGGGAACCATCTGAGATGTTTTGGCAGGGGAGGAATGATCATGGCTGTGCTATCTGGCAGGCTAATCTGGCACAGTGAGGAGGCTGCGCCAGAAGAAGGGACTGAGGTCCAGCAGACTAGCAAGGAGGCCGCTGCAATAGTGCAGGAGGAGGAGGGCCTGTGCTGGGGCCAGGGAGCAGGCTGTCAAGGGGACAGACCTGAGTGATGAAGACTCAATGGTGCTGCGAAACAGACTGGCCCCTGGGGATGGAGAGGAGGGAGTTGTCCAGGGTGAGTCTCAGGTGTGTGTTGGGGTGCCTGAATACTAAGAGGAGATGCCCAATGTGTATGCTGGGGGTGGGTGGAGATGCTCAGATGAGAGAGAATGGAATTGAGAGCCCTGCATGTGGAGGTCACAGAGCAGCAGGGAAAGTGGAGGCAGAGACCAGCATTAGGGTCAGGTGCCATCTCCTGACCCTGCCCACATCTCCAGCCTCCAGTTAGTATCACCCTTACTCTGTGCTCCAGCCATTCAGGCCTTCTTTCTGTCCCCTCATGCAGTTTCCTCTGGAGGAGTTCACCTTCCCTCTGAGGGGGATGGGGGGGAAGAAGGGCCGGGAATGTTAATGAGGTAGCAGAGCCTGCAAGTGTCCACTGTTCATTCATCTTTCAGGGTCAGGAGCCAGACGGGATTGTAATTTGACAGGAGCAGCAGGACTGCAGGATGGCTATTTTCAGATGGGGAATATGTAAGCAGGTCTGGACTGAGAGGACGCGGGACGGGAGGTTCAGCAGAGAGCTAGCTCAAGAACAAGGACTCAGGGGACGCAGGACAGTGGTGAGATCCAGGGCACAAGTAGACAAGACTTGGTTTTGGAGAAGGAGTTAAAAAAAAAAGGTTTTCTCTGAGACAAGATGGAAGGAGGCAAGGATGAAACCTATTCCAAATGGGAGCGTAATTCTTCAGTTTCTTCAGGGTTTAAAAACCACTTGTCCCAGAAGGTCACACAGTCTTATCAGCAATTTACACCTCAATGAAAATAAACTCCCAGACCATTTTGACAGCAGGTTTGTGTAGGAGGAAGGAAAGCAAGTCCTACGGAGGGACAGGGACCAGTCTCCAAAATGCAGGGCTTGTGAACCAGCCAGTCAGAGCAGCAGAAGAGGACCTGCCCCTCCATAACAAGAGGTTCTCTTGGAGGTGGCTGGGACACCCTACCTCTGCCTGAAGGTCCCAGAGAGGTAGAGACCTGGAGTTCAGGGCTTCTTTCCCGGCAGGTGGATGGGGAGCTGCACATTGCTGGGTTTCTGCAACATGAACCTGCCTGCAGCACCCTCACCCCGCCCCCATGGGGAGGGCTTTTTTTTTTGAGACAGAATTTCGCTCTTGTTGCCTGAGCTGGAGTGCAATGGCATCTCCGCCTCCCAGGTGCAAGTGATTCTCCTGTCTCAGCCTCCGGAGTAGCTGGGATTACAGGCACGCACCACTGCACTCGGCTAATTTTTTGTATTTCTAGTAGAGATGGGGTTTCACCATGTTGGCCAGGCTGGTCTTGAACTCCTGACTTCAGGTAATCTGCCCACCTAGGCGCCCCAAAGTGCTGGGATTACAAGTTGGCTTTTAGGAGGGCTCTTAAAAGGGCAATGTCAGAGGCTGAGGAATCAGCCCCTCCAGGACCTGGCCAAGTCCAGGCTGCAAGGATGCCTCTCCTTTTGTACCTGGGAAGAGCTGCTGGGGAGCCCCATGTTGCGAGGTAACTGGGGGAGCGGCCCAGGCCCCTCATCCTGGCACAGGCTTGGACACGCAGCACATTTGTCTGGGGCCCATCCCAGCTCTGTCAGACTCACCCTGGGAGTGCAGCCAGGGCCAGCCCTGCCGCGTACCCCCGGGAAGGATGCCGACTTGGGGAGAGGAGGCACTCTCAGGACCTGGGGTAAACTGGAAAAGCTTCAGGGGAGGAAAAGCAGGACAGACGGCTAGGAGAATGTTGGTTCCCAGGAGTGAGGTTTCAGTGTTTGGCTAAGGAGCTGCCCTGCCCACCCTGGACTATGAGCGCAGGCAGGTCCCTGGGTCTTACATTGGGTCCCCAGTTACCAGACTCTTTAGAATTTCTGGAGGTCTGGTTCATGGTTGTCTCTCTTGGTGGAGAGGCCAGACTGTTGGTCCCAGTGTTTTCTCTCACTCCCTGCCTAAAGCACCCAGACCTGCATCTTGGGCCCTGAACACCTGGGTGTGGGAACCCACGGCTGGTGAGGGACCCAGGGCTCTGACTCACTCCACTAGGCCTCCGCAGGGTGTTTGCTAACTGAGGTAACCTGGGTAGCTAAGGTTGGAGATGGGGCAGGTCAAGGTGCCAGGGATGAGGGCATCAGGCGTGGGATGGGGAGGCAACTGGCAGGGTGGAGTCAAGGCTACTGGGCCTGTTCCCAAATGCTCGGCTTCCAGGTGGGTTGGCCCCTCCTAAGTGAAGCTTGCATCAGCCCCATCCCACTGCCTCAGGGAGGGAGAGTGTCTGGTTTTCCCTCTCTGAAGGAAGGCGAACCACACCTTTCCCAACAGTTATTGGAGAGCAAAAACTGTGTTACATTCTTTCTTCTGTAAACCCTGCTCCTAATGGTGCCTGGCCCAGGGTAAGCACTCGGTGGCTGTGTGTGCCCTCCTGCTGTTGTGCTCTTGGGCATGACCTGTGGGGAGGGACCTCAGCCACAGTCAGCCTTGCCTTCATTACCATTGACTTCCTCTCCTCTGGCTTCTGGGAGCACGGGGTCCCTTACAATTACTCTCTACCAGGCCAGTTCGTCCATACAGCTGTCTTCCTAGCCAGTTTCCTACACCAGTCCCCACATGGGCAGGAGGAAGGCTGGCAGGGGAAGCTGGGCTGCCCAGGGCGGGAGGGTCTCTCTGCACAAAGCAGCTGGGAGTCCAGGCAGCCAGCTCCAGCAGGTTAGGTCAGCTAGGTCCCCAGGGACTCAGAGCCCCAGCTTCTGCCCTCCCACAGAGCTCTCGGGGCCATGGCAGAAAGCAGAACCTCCTACTGGTAGGAAGTCACAGGCACCAGGAGCCAAAGCAGGTAGGCGTGGGGAGTGGAACAGGCAGCTGTAGGGACTTCTAAAGCAGAGCAGGGGCATTCAGGGCCCTGTGAGAGTTCCCAGTGGGCTTCTGGAATGGTATAGGGGGTGGGGCAAAACTAGCCTCCTGCTCCCTGTATAAGCTGCCTTTCTTCAAACCAAAGAGTTGAGGCCACAGGAATGTGAGTTTCTGGTCCTTCTGAATTACAAATGGGAGCAGCTTGCTTTGCCCCTTCTGGCTTTGTTATCCCAGAGCTGGGGCAATGGGCTATATATAGCCCAGGCGGGCTGCTTGGGTCTGCCTGTGGGCTCCCAGCTGGCATGGCCAGGTAAGACAAGAGAGCCACTGTCACCCTTTCACACACCTACCTCACTTTTGACAGGGTTTCCAATAGCAAGATTAATAGGATCAATCCCAAGCCCTCAGTGGAAAACAGAGCACATGGCCCCTTTTGCCTTGGTACCATGCTCCAGCAGTCCCAGGGAAGTCGCTGCTCAGGGACTAAGGAAGCTGAGGTGAGATAAAGGCTCCTAAGTGACAGCCCAGTTCACATTCCAGCTCTCAACCTCCCAAGGAAACATAAAGCACTGCCGAGGAGTCAGGACTTCCGACCTCCACCAGGCCACATTGTCTCATCTCCCTTACCATCCTTGTATTTCTGTCTTCCAAAGGATGGAACAGGCATAATCATATAATCATGTCCCCCACCCTACCTTCTGGGACCATCACAAAGATAAAAGAGATCACCTATAGGGAGTATTTTAACCTCCTAGGAAAGAGGCATTAAACTAACAGAAGCTGTTATTAAAGTTTAGGGTTTGTAGATTGCAGATGAAAGGCAGCAGGTAAATAAACAGCCTGAACATCAGCCTCCCCTGCGAAAGGAACTGGCTATTAGGGCAACAGTGGGAGCTCCACAAAGGGACTACAACATTTTTCTCCTCTCGTCTGCCCTGCTGGCTATCTCAGTCCTTTGGAGGTGCAGCAGCAAGATGGTATGCAGTTGGTCTCCCCATGTAGGGGTGGCTGTAACGAGAGAAACTGCTGTTAATAAGTCCCCAACCTGTGCTAGGGATAGAAGCTAGGGGCTCTTCTGGATTCAATACAGCCTCTCCCTTTCCACAGAGTCGTTTGTAGGGATCAGAAGTGCTAAGAGGCTTTTAAAACAGTTCTGGCTCTAAGCCAGTCCTACCTTAATGATTTCAAGCAGGAACATATTTGTAAAGGAGGATCCTGGCCCTTGCCATGCAAGCTTGTGTGATTCAGACTCCATTTTCCACCTGCCTCTTGAGCCTTTTCTAAGTGTACCCCTCCCTTCACCTACCTGTTCAAAGGCTCTGTAACTTGCTAACTGGAGGGAGCAGCCTAATTTGGAAGGAAAAGCAGAAGTGTGTATCAGGGAGAACCGTCAGAGGCGGGGTTCAAGCCCCAGGAAGAAGACTGAGGAAGAGTCCTAAGCCCTCCCCAGAGATGCTTTATTGCATGGTTTCATCAGTCATCAGTGAGGGGTTCCTATGCCCATGCAAGGAGACAGGAACATCTGTGTGGTACACGGCACTGCTCCCCTCTCAGCTACACAGTCAGATGGGGGCAGGGCGATGAATGGGTGCTTGGCTTCCCTGCTGTTGGGCAGGCTCTGAGATCTCAGCAGACAGAAATGAAAGCAAACAGGGACGCAGGACTGTTCAGGCGTCGGTGACCTCCATGCTCTGCAGCCTGCTTTCTAGGGTGGCGCCTCTCGCTGCCGCTTGCTTTTGGCTGCCCTCACGTTGCTTCTTCTGCTTCTTGGATGGCTCCTGGTCAATGGGTGCAGGCTTCACAAAGGGGATCCGTTCTTGCAGTCCTGGGGGGGAAGAGTCAACCACATGACCTATTGCTTCTCAGCCAGTCAAAGCCCTAAGACCTCTGGGGAGAATTCAACAAGACAATGATCCCTTTGAACAGAGGGGTCCCTTTGATAGGCACCCGTTTCCTTTATTCTTTTCTTCCCTAGTCTGAATCTTAGCAGCCTTTCCGTATCATACCTGCACTGGCTACTTTCTCAACCAGGCCCCCTGCCCTGCCCAGCCCGAGACGGCAGACAAGAGTTTCAGGGGCTGTGTCCGAACAAAAAAACCTGCTATACCTGAAAGGGGCCTGCTCTTTTGAAGAGTGTGAAGACAGAAAAGAGGAGGGTGATGAGATGAGCTGGGAGTTTTACCTGGCGGCATGAACTCCTTCAATTTCTCAGGCACAGTGATGCCCTTCTCTGTCTGGTAGTTCTCCAGGATGGCGCAGATGGTACGGGTAGTGGCGCACATGGTAGCATTGAGCATATGGACAAATTCCACCTGGGAAGACAGGGTCCCAGAGGGGAAGTCGGGCTCAACTCTCAGCTGTTCTTACGGACGGCCAGGAACCATCCATTCAACCAGACTTCCCCAACCACAACTGTCCAAATCAAAATGATGGGTTCGACCCCTTAGCAACTTTTTTCTGAATTTGAATTATTTGATATTTATTGCCTGTTAGATAACTGCAGAAAGATCCCTCATGTCTCCATGAGTGACAAGTGGTAGCTTCTGGTAGTTTGAGGAGTTGGGCCCTTTGAGGGAAGGAAGAAACTACTATTGTGGCCTTTCCTTTTCACCCCTTTCAAGCCCCTGACTTGGAAAAGAGTAGGGCCTGAAAATTGGGTTTGAAGAGAACAGCTTACAACCCAGACCTTCTTGGGTGAGAAGAGGGAAGCCTCCAACTTGTTCTGTGTAGATAAATGGAGATTATTCTTTCTCTGGAGTTAAGAAAAACAAAGCCAGAAAGAGAAAAGCTAGAATTACCTTACAGAAGAGAGCTAGATTCAGGTTTCTAGCTAAAAGAACTCAGTCCTGACTCAGTAGAAGGCATTTTCAGATTCCCTTTTTGGTCTGGATTGAGAAGCTCAGATTTTCCCATGATGCTGGGGACGAGTGCACCCCAGAGGCTGAGAAATAAGACGGACGGGCCGTGTACTGAAGGCTCTGCTTCCCACCTCCCTGGGGGCCATCTACCTTGTCCATCATCTTCTTGGTTTGCCCATATCGGATTCGAAGCCGGCGAGCCTGGTAATCCGTGCAATTAGAACAGGAGACCAACTCACGGAAGGCTCCTGAGCCCGGAAACCAGGCCTCCAGGTCAAGCTTCTTACTGGCAGCATGATTCAAAGAACCTGTAAGGAAAAACCCCTAGAACTCATGAAGGAGGGATGGTATTTCAGAAGGCTAACCTTTAGCAAGCCTGGAGAATTCTGTAATTCATGTCCTGTCTCCAGAGGTGAAATCACATCCAGATATTCTTAACACCAAATACTCCCCAGTGAGAAGAGGGTAATATTTTAATTAATGTGGGCAATGAGTCGACTTGTGATCTGTTTCTCTGTGTGGCAGCTCAGCTGGTGAGGGTGGCTGGCGTCTGTGGGATGCAGGAAAGGGAGGCTGGGAAGAGGCTGGGTCCCATACCTGAGACAATATTCACGATGTGGTAAGGAATGCCCAGGGACTGGTAGAACTCCTCTGCGGTAGTAATCATCTCTTCAAACATCTCCCACGACTTGTTGTCATGCGGTGACGAGTACACAAACTGTTCAATCTGCAGAGAGGGACCCAAAGAGATGGTGACAGCAGTATAGGGTGAATAAAGGACTGCAGCGGAAGACATCCTTGCCATGAAGACCTGTTTCCACACCACTGGGAGGCAGACAAGGCTGGGCCCCCAGCAACTGGGACCGGACCACAAGAGCAAATGCTTATGGCGCAAGCTTCCCATATGCATGCCAGCCCTGTTCTGAGTGCTTTATATATATTGATGGGGATAATCCTCACAATAGGCCACAATAGGCCTGGTGAGGCAGGCACCGTTACTGTTATCCTCTTCGTACAAACGCAGAAGTGGAGCACTGGGGGCTTATGTATTTTGCCCAATGTTACACAGCTGGTGAGTGGCAAAGCCGCAGCCTGGTTTCAGGGTCCATACTCCATGCCACTCTACCACGCACTTCCCCAGAAACACAGAGGTAAGCAATGAGAGGAAAAGCTGGAGCCAGGATGGGCCTCAGCAACACAGATCCCATCTCTCGTCTAACCCTTCTGGAGAGAGAGAAAGGTCCACTCCTTACCCTGACTCATCTACTCACCTTCTCAAACTGATGGACTCGGAAGATGCCACGGGTGTCACGGCCATGGGAGCCC